>NC_083604.1:48712551-58712551 GCF_029168945.1 Cannabis sativa | reverse complement strand
ATCATAACTTTAAATAACCTAACAATCAAGCACTTCAAGAAGCTTAATTAAACTCTAAACAACATGATTAATTCACAGAAATCAACAACAAAATCACAGCAGCAACAACCTCAAATAATCATGCATGCATCATACTATTTTCATCATTTTTTTCCAAGAAACAAAGGAAGAAAGTTAGGGAGCACATACCACAACAAGAGATCACTAGAGTTTGCAAAATAAAGCTTGAATCACCAAGGAAAATGGCTGGCTTTTGATGCTCTAAGAGAGCCGAAAAAGAGAGAGAGAGGTTTGAGAGAAAAGCTTTCCAATTTTTCTATTTTTTTAAACTTTGTAATTTTTGTAAAATGAAATGAAAGATTTTTAACATATATCAACCTTATTTCAGCCAAATAATAATACCAAATAAACATATAATTCCACTAATAAAAACACTAGAAGACAAAATACTAATGGGGCAAAAAGACCATTTTGCCCCTCCACCCTAAAATCACATAAATAACACTAAAGGGGTATTTTTGGGAAATTCTAAATTCCCGGCCATTCCCGACATTCCCAATGTCTAATAAACCGTCCCAAGCTACTAACATACTAAGTTGTGATTTCTACTGAGCCAAACACCGAGTTCCAAAATACCGGGCACCGGAATGCAAAATTATGCAAACTACTACATGACATAAAAATGCATCTCTGAATTCAATAAATAACAGTATAAATAATTATTTAAATAACTATAAATAATTTCATAATTAAACGTGATTAACTGCTAATTTTCAAATTAAACTAAGCGGTCTTTACAACTATCCCCCCCTTAAAAGGATTTCGTCCCCGAAATCTAACCTGAATAACTCTGGATATTGAGCTCTCATATCTGACTCTAGCTCCCAGGTGGCTTCCTCCACCTTGCTGTTTCTCCAGAGAACTTTGACCAATGCTATGGTCTTATTCCGAAGAACTTTATCCTTTCTATCCAGGATCTGCACTGGCTGTTCTTTATAAGTCATGTCTGGCTGCAGCTCAAGGCTCTCATAACTGAGTATATGAGAGGGATCTGAAACGTATTTTCTCAACATCGAGACATGGAATACGTTGTGAACTGCTGATAAAGCTGGAGGCAATCCTAACCGGTATGCCACTTGACCTATTTTCTCGAGAATCTCGAAAGGTCCTGTAAATCTAGGGCATAACTTGCCTCTTTTCCCGAAACGTTTGATCCCCTTCATCGGAGATACCCGTAAAAACACATGGTCCCCTACTTGGAACTCAACATCTCTGCGTTTTGGATCTGCGTAACTCTTCTGTCTACTCTGTGAGGCAAGCATTCTAGCTTTTATCTTCTCTATTGCCTCATTAGTCCGCTGCACTGACTCTGGACCTAGGTATTTCCTCTCCCCTGTCTCATCCCAGTGAATGGGAGATCTACACTTTCTACCGTATAACAGTTCATAGGGAGCCATCCCTATCGTACTCTGATAACTGTTGTTGTAAGAAAATTCTATCAACGGTAGATACTTATTCCATGAGCCTTCAAAGTCCATAACACAGGCTCTCAACATGTCTTCCAATATCTGAATTTTCCTTTCGGACTGACCATCTGTCTGAGGATGAAATGCTGTACTAAATTTCAGCTTTGTACCCATTGCTCGCTGTAAACTTTGCCAAAATTTGGAGGTGAACTTCGGATCCCTGTCCGAAACTATAGACTTCGGTACCCCGTTAAGTCTTACTATCTCTCTGACATACAACTCTGCCAACTGATCCACTGTAAAAGTTGTCCTAACCGGTAGAAAATGAGCAGATTTCGTAAATCGATCCACCACTACCCAGATGGAATCAAACAAACCCGTGGTCCTAGGTAACCCGACCACAAAATCCATCGTGATATCCTCCCATTTCCATTCTGGTAGGGTTAGAGGCTGCAACAACCCTACTGGTCTCTGATGTTCAGCCTTAATCTGCTGACAAGTGAGGCATCTTGATACGAATTCTACCAAATTCTTCTTCATACCGCTCCACCAGAAGTACGGTTTCAGATCTTGGTACATCTTAGTGGTGCCGGAATGCAGAGAATACGGGGTAAAATGAGCCTCCTCAAAGATCTCACTCCTGAGTTCCACACTATTCGGAACACAAACCCTAGCTTTATACAAAAGCATCCCGCTGTCTGACACTGAAAAGTCCTTGGCTTGACCAGCCGACACCTCATCTCTGATCTTCACTAACTCTGGATCCGTCATCTGAGCGACTTTTATTCTTTCTAACAGATCAGATTGCAGCGTTAAGTTGTGAAGCTGACCTACCACAAACTCAATGCTGGATCTAACCATATCCTCTGCTAGCTGAGGTGAGATCTGAACCATACTAGCTACCTGCCCGGGACCCTTTCTGCTCAGAGCATCGGCCACTACATTGGCCTTCCCAGGGTGATAGAGGATCTCACAGTCGTAATCTTTCACTAATTCCAACCAACGTCTCTGTCTCATGTTCAAATCCTTCTGAGTAAAGAAATACTTGAGACTTTTATGGTCGGTATAGATTTCACACCTTTCTCCGTAAAGGTAATGCCGCCAAATCTTCAATGCAAAAACCACTGCGGCCAACTCTAGATCATGAGTCGGGTATCGCTGTTCATAATCCTTTAACTGACGGGAGGCATAAGCGATAACCCGATCGGCTTGCATCAACACACACCCCAAACCCTGTTTGGATGCGTCACAATACACTACAAACTTTTCGCTGTCTGAAGGCAAAGCTAGCACTGGAGCGGTAATCAACCTTTGCTTCAGCTCCTGAAAACTAGCTTCGCACTTGTCTGACCAAATAAATTGCTGATTCTTCTTTGTAAGCTCGGTTAGGGGCATTGAAATTTTTGAAAACCCTTCCACGAACCTACGGTAGTACCCAGCTAAACCCAAGAAGCTTCTGATCTCTGTCACTGTCTTCGGTCTCGGCCAATCCCTGACGGATTCGATCTTCCCGGGATCTACCTTGATCCCATCTTTGCTCACAATGTGCCCTAGGAAGGACACCTGAGATAGCCAGAATTCACATTTCTTGAACTTGGCATAAAGCTTGTGTTCCCGAAGCCGTTGCAGTACCATCTGAAGATGTAATTCATGCTCCTCTTCTGATTGAGAGTACACGAGGATGTCGTCGATAAACACAATCACACAGATATCGAGGAAATCCTTGAATACTCTATTCATCAAGTCCATGAATGCTGCAGGAGCATTGGTTAGTCCGAACGACATAACCAGGAATTCGTAATGTCCATACCTAGTGCGGAAAGCCGTCTTCGGAATGTCCTCCTCTCGGATTCTCAACTGATGATAACCCGAACGGAGATCAATCTTAGAAAAGACCGTCTTGCCCTGAAGCTGATCGAACAAATCATCGATCCTAGGTAATGGATATTTATTCTTCACCGTCAGCTTGTTCAATTCTCTGTAGTCGATGCACATCCTCATAGATCCATCCTTCTTCTTGACGAATAAAACCGGGGCTCCCCAGGGTGATACACTGGGCCGAATAAACCCTATGTCAAGCAACCCTTGGAGCTGAATCTTTAATTCCTTAAGTTCAGCTAGAGCCATTCTATACGGGGCTTTGGAAACCGGTTCCACCCCTGGTGCCAAATCTATCACGAAGTCAATCTCCCGCTGAGGTGGTAACCCTGGAAGTTCTTCGGGAAAAACATCCAGAAATTCCCGAACCACCTTGATGTCCTCTGGCCGAATGGTATCTGGCCGAGTGGTGTCCACCACCACGGCCAAAAACCCTAAGCATCTGCCGTGTAACAATTCTCTAGCTGACATGGCCGAGATCACCGGGATGCGAGATCCCTGAACTGAACCAACAAACACAAATGGTTCTTCACTTTCCGATTGGAAGATCACCATCTTCCTTTTGCAATCAATGCTCGCCGAATATTTAGATAGGAAATCCATTCCTAAAATAATATCAAACTCTACTAAACTCATCTCTATCAAGTCAGCACTTAACTCTCTACCATCTATCCTGATCGGCATAGACCTAATCCACCTGTTGGAGATAACCAACTCTCCGCCAGGTAAAAGGGTTCCAAACCCTGATTCATATCTATCGTACAGTCTATCCAATTTACTAAAGACTCTGGCTGCCACATAAGAATGTGTAGCCCCAGAATCAAACAGCACTGAGTAAAGCGAGTTATTAACAGAAAGCTGACCTGTGACAACTGATGGGCTGGCATCTGCATCAGCCTGAGTGATGGCGAACACCCTGGCTGGAGTGGGTATCGCCGGAGCTCTCGGTGCCTCTGATCGGAGCTGGGGACAGTCCCTCTTGAAGTGTCCGGGCATGCCACAGTGAAAGCATCCCTGACCCTTGCACTCACCCCGATGGTGCCTTTTGCAGCTAGGGCACTCGAGATAGGAGAATCGGGTCTCAGTACCACCAGGACGACTACCTCTATTCTTGTTCCCCTAGAACCTCTTGTTCTGACTCGAGCCACCGGATGCAGTGGGTGCTCTCTTCCTCTGATCAATGGCCGAACCACTACTCCCCCTACTAAAGCCTGATGCAGGAGGGGTAGGAGCCCCGCCACTCGCCGGAGTACTAGCTGACTCCGACATACACCCAACTGCGCCCTCAGCTCGCAGTGCCTTCTCCACCATCTCAGCATAGGTGGTGTTGTCGTACGTGGTGATCATCAAATCGTGTTTGATCCTTGCATTCAACCCATCCAGGTATTTCTCTTTCTTGCTGAAGTCGGTTGGCACAATTCCCGAGGCTAACCTCGCCAGCCGATCGAACTGAGTAGTATACTCGGTCACGCTCATGTTCTCACGCTGGGTCAGGTGAGCGAACTCTTTCCTCTTGGCGCTTCCGACCGCCTCATTGTAGTATTTGGCGTTGAAGATTTCCTGGAACCTTTCCCAGGTCATGGTGGTGACGTCATGAATCTGAGACACCATGTCCCACCAGACCAGAGCGTCCTCCTGGAACTGGAAAGTGGCACACACCACTCTATCATTACCGGTGACACCCATGAAGTTCAGGATCTTGGTAATCACCGTCAGCCATTGCTCGGCCTTCATTACGTCTGGACCTCCCAAGAAAACCGGAGGTGCTTGCTTCCGGAACCGTTCATACAAAGGTTCCAATCTATTGGCCGCCACCACTATCTCGGCACAGGCGGCGAGGCCGGTGCCACCGGAACTGCGGCACGGAACTGCGGGGAGCACCTGCTGTCTCAACCTCTGAATCTCGAGGTCTTGCTCTTCTATCCGGGCTTGCATCTCAGCAAACCGAACCTCCCAATTTTGGGCTCCCTGATCGGCTGGGGGAGCCTGGGCAGCCTGTGGCGGGTTCTCATCACCCCGACCACGAGCCCTGCCTCGGGAACCTCTACCTCGACCCCTAACTGGCCGGGGAAACTGAGCTCCCTGTCCTTGATTCGACCCCACTGAGTTGCCCTGGCTCCTGGTTGTCCGCCTGGCGTCCATCTAGTTAGAACCGCCTGCGAAACCAAGAGTTGGCATATCAAGTCGTATTCAAGGAGAGCTTACTAATGCCGCTTAATTTGGAAATTAAAAACGAAACATGCGCCTATTCTACTATCAGGCTACTAACATGCTTCCTAACAGGCTTTTCATATTCATAAATAAATATATAAACTACTAAAGCAATAAAGGCTTACTGAACCGTGAAACGAGCTAACTTCTGATGATGATTGTACATGTCGTGACGATCTTGGGAAGACAACCTAGCGTCTCTGATACCAAATTGTAACACCCTAACTACCATAGGCGTATTACGTGATTTTTAAACATGTTGTGCAGCTCGTTGCTAATCAATGAGGTTTATGGAAAACGTGATTAATTAAAAATTTTGCTTTTCAATTAAACTTGTAAAATATGATTACAAAAGACTCGGGATCCCGATTACAAAATCATTTACAAAAGTTAACTGTTTATACAAAATAATTGTCGCCTAGCGACTAGTTACAAAAATCAGCCTTGCTGTCCCGAGGATCGTACGCTCCAGGCCTAACCGCCTCGACATGTACAACCTTCATAAGCTCGTTCACGGTCCATCAGCTTTAGCCTTGCCTTTACCTACACATAAACATAGAACTGTGAGTCGACAGACTCAGTAAGAAAAGCATAATAATATTCATACATAAAACCCGGTCATGATCAGACCCCCAAACCCCTGATCATAACCCTAACTGTCGTGTCCAACACAATACTGAGTCCCCCTAACTGCCATGTCCAACACGGTACTGAGTTCTGAACGTTCATAGGGACGGTACTATTGACAAGTAACAGCCTGATCGGTCGAACCAGTCATACTCCGACTGCTGGTCATACTCCAGCCTGTACCGACGTGTTACAGTATCCGCCTGATCGGTCGAACCGGTCATACTCCGGTTGCTGGTCATACTCCAGCCTGTACCGACGGGATACGTCAATAGTACGGAACCACCAACCTAAGTGTCAGCCTGATCGGTCGAACCGGTCATACTCCAGCCTGTACCGACGTGACAGGGTTGGATGGTTCGAAGCCAACATACATAACTAATGTAATCTAACAGGCTTCCTACATGCACGCTAAACATGTAATCTACATATGCATACTGTTATACTAATCTTACCTGGATTCCGAATTCAGGTGTGCCAACCCGATCGGAACTTAACTGCGCGGCGGATTACAGGCTCCTAAACCATAAAAATCACAACACTATAAGTGATACGCTAAATCACTTCCCGGGGACTTAAACTAGGAACTAAAAGTTTCCCTATCGATAAAGAGCATGGCAATACCCCCAAAACACAAAATCGAGGAAAATTAGGGTTCCTGAATTTTCGCCAACCGGTAGACCGGTTGCCCAACCGGAATTTCGGTTCTGGGAAATTTCAGAACCCCATCCGAAATTCCGGATGCACAACCGGAATTCCGGTTCCTTGCAGGCAGCAACATCAAAAATTCATATCTTGCTCAAATCAACTCCAAATCATCTCAAACCTTCCAGACCTATTCCATATAACCCCTAGAACATTTCTAAGGCAACAAAACCACCCAGATTGCACATAATCAAAAATCACCATTAAAGCTCAAGCTTTGAGTTCTAAACTCAAACTTGAGCAAACCTAGCTAACATGCAATCAAACCAACATAAATCTACATAAACAAGCATAATATAGCCTCTGAAAACAACTACAAACATCAACAACATCACAGCAACAGATTCAAGACATTTCTTTCAAAAAATCATAGTTTTAGCATAGAAAAATCATAACTTTAAATAACCTAACAATCAAGCACTTCAAGAAGCTTAATTAAACTCTAAACAACATGATTAATTCACAGAAATCAACAACAAAATCACAGCAGCAACAACCTCAAATAATCATGCATGCATCATACTATTTTCATCATTTTTTTCCAAGAAACAAAGGAAGAAAGTTAGGGAGCACATACAACAACAAGAGATCACTAGAGTTTGCAAAATAAAGCTTGAATCACCAAGGAAAATGGCTGGCTTTTGATGCTCCAAGAGAGCCGAAAAAGAGAGAGAGGTTTGAGAGAAAAGCTTTCCAATTTTTCTATTTTTTTAAACTTTGTAATTTTTGTAAAATGAAATGAAAGATTTTTAACATATATCAACCTTATTTCAGCCAAATAATAATACCAAATAAACATAAAATTCCACTAATAAAAACACTAGAAGACAAAATACTAATGGGGCAAAAAGACCATTTTGCCCCTCCACCCTAAAATCACATAAATAACACTAAAGGGGTATTTTTGGGAAATTCTAAATTCCCGGCCATTCCCGACATTCCCAATGTCTAATAAACCGTCCCAAGCTACTAACATACTAAGTTGTGATTTCTACTGAGCCAAACACCGAGTTCCAAAATACCGGGCACCGGAATGCAAAATTATGCAAACTACTACATGACATAAAAATGCATCTCTGAATTCAATAAATAACAGTATAAATAATTATTTAAATAACTATAAATAATTTCATAATTAAATGTGATTAACTGCTAATTTCCAAATTAAACTAAGCGGTCTTTACAATTTGAAATGCACATTTTGTTTTATATTAGTGCAAGTGGGAGTTTGTTGGGTTTTGTGCCCTAAATTAAATTCATTTTAATATAATCAGATTTACTTATTAATAAAGATCAGAAATAACATTTTATGTTGCATGGTTCACATGATTTATTTCATGATTATATCTATAAGGTACGAATTCTATTTAAGTCCAGAACATATGAATTTGTTAAAGATTATAGTGTTGTGAGCACAGTGGAATATAATCTTAATTATATGTTCGAATGTTTATTCCCTGATTTGTCAGAACACTGGACTTAGACTGACATGGTATAATCAGCGATAGGTATTCTTACACCTTGGAAAAGTTTTATGTCCTTTCCAAGACATTGGCAAAGTTTACCAGTATCGGATGTATGGAGTATACATCGGAAGGGAACGATATTGAATTTTGATTAGCTATATTAGAATTTACCGTAATATCTATTCAATTCAATATCACCTGTTGATCCTAGATCAAATGATCTTAATCCTGATATGATTAGGTTCAATCTCAAGAGTGTTATTCGTGTTCTTTGATTTGTTAGTTAAGCCTACTTTTGGGTCAGGGTGATATGTACATTTTGGGAACACGGTAGTGCAATTGAGTGGGAGCGCTAACATAAATATGGAATCTATAGCTTCTATTTGGCGAATAGAAAGTAAAGGATGATTTCCTTCGAGCTTAACCAAACGAAGATAAATGGTGGAGTACTCATTTCACTTAGCTGAAATATCATTTATACAGGGTTAAGTGTTTTAAGGATAAAATACATTGTACGGTTTTACGGTAATTTAATCCCTTTACAGTGTAAATCATCTATATAGAGGATCATTGATCACATTAGGATTATAACAATGGATAACTAATGACGTGTCTATATCGTGAAACATATAGAGCGTTCTATATGACGGAGAGTGCAATTCCAAGTTCTAAGAGTGGATTCAATAAGGAATTAATAAGTTAGGGAATTTACTTGGTAAATTCGATTCGACTTATTGGAAGCTCGGTTATATAGACCCATGGTCCCCATACTAGTTGAGACCATACTGCTTGTAAGACTCAGTTAATTGATTTTGATTAATCAATTATAATTCTAAAGTTAGACTAAGTCTACTTTATGAATTTTCACTAAGTAAGGGTAAAACAGTAAATAGAGAGTTTAAAGGGTATATTTATTAATTAGGAAACTTTGATTAGTTTTTATTAATAAATAAAATAAATGATAATATATTATTTAATAATTAATTATAGTTATTAAATAATTAGATTTGACATTTACGTGGTTGAATGAGAAAATTGGCAATTTTGGAGAATGGGAAACTAGGAATGATAAAATAGGAAAGTTGCAAAAGTGAGAGGCTTGTTTCCATTTTTCTATGGCCGGCCACTTTGCTTCCCTTTTATCATTTTATTTTTCATTTTTAGATGCCAAGTAATTCAACCTTAACCCTATGTGGTATTCTATAAATAGAAGGTAAGGCTTCAGGTTTGACATAGAATTAGATCTCATTCTTTTCAGAGTGAATTCCTGAGCCACCACTTTCCTCTCTCTTTTCTTCTCTGTTTTCGAAATCCCTTGAGTGAATGAGTAGTGCCCACACACATCAAGTGGTACCTCAATCATAGTATGTAAGACTATGGAAAATCAGCATCAAAGAAGGAGAGAAAGAGATCCAGATTCAGATCTTGATAATGCTCTGCTACAGAAAGGAATCAAGGGCTAGAGATCTGAATGAAAGAAGTCATAATATTCTGCTGCACCCACTGTAAGGTCTCTTAAACTCTTACGTGTTTATTTCATTGTTTTAGAATTCATATTAGGATGTTAATCAAACATACTTGTTAGTAAATCTAGATCCTGGTAAAATATTTCCAACAAAGACTTTCTTTTCTTTCTATACTACTTCTCTTAGGGTTAGGATTGATTTATTTAGAATAAAAAAATAATTAAAATGGAGCAAAAATAGGGACCTAGTGGCCAGCCATAAGGGGGCCCAATACTAGTTAGATTTTGGCTATTTTTCTTAACTATTTATCTATTTTTTACAAATACCACTTTTTGCAATTTCAATCCTATAAATGCCAAAACTATTTATTTAATAATTAATTATCAAATAAAATTGTCATTTATAATATTTATTAATTAGACTCCACAAAGTCTCTTAATTAATAAATTAACCCTAAAATCCTATCTCTTCACAATCAAGCCATAACATAGTGAAAATTCATAAACTAGACATAGTCTAATTGTAGAATTAAAATTGATTAACTAAAATCAATTAACTGAGTCTTACAAGCAGTTTGTCTCAACTAGTATGGGGACCATGGGCCTATATAACCGAGCTTCCAATAAGCAGATTTAGAATTTACCAAGTAAAGTCTCTAACTTATTAATTCCTCCTTGTACCACTATAGAATTTGGAATTGCACTCTCATTTATATAAAACGCTCTATATGTTCCATGATATAGATACACTATTAGTTATCCATTGTTATAATCCTAATAATCAATGATTTTTTATAGATGATTTATATTGAGTAGGGATAAAATAACTTTTACACCCTTCAATGTATTTTATCCTTAAAACACTTAGCAACCTATAAATGATATTTCAGTGAACTAATATAATCACTAAAATGAGCGCTCTATCATTTATCTCTATTTAGCCAAGCTCGAAGGAAATTATCGTTTCACTTCTATGTCCGGATAGAAGCTATAGATTCCGTATCTATGATTAGCGCTCCCACTCAATTGAACTACCATGTTCTTAACCTATACGTCACGTGAAGAACCATTTGGTCGACTTTAACTAATAGATTAAAGAATACAAATAATGCAACTGAACTAGAACCTAACCATCTCAGGATTGAGATCATTTGATCTAGGATAAACTAGGTGATATTGAATTGAATAGATATTACGGTAAATTTATCATATCTTATCCAAGTTCAATATCGATCCCTTCCGATGCATACTCTATACATCCAACCCAAGCTTATTTTAACCAATTCTCTGGAAAGAACATAACACTTATTCAAGGTGCAAGTAAACTACGTTGTAGATTATCATATCAGTTAAACCCTGTGTACTGATAAATCATAGGAACACATTTAATCACACAATCTTGATTATTTTTTACTGTGTTGACAACACAATAAACAAGAATATCAGTGTGATAAGGATTTGGATGAATTTATTAATCAAATAAGTAAATAAATGATCACATGAACTAAATAACACATTAAACAAGTAATGAAATTCAATCTATTTCTTTATTGATAATTGAATAGAAAAGATTACATTGAAATAGAATTTTATTTAGGGCACAAAAGCCCAACAGAGGTAAGGGCCAAAACTTTCAAGCAAGGACATGGAGTAGATTCTAAAAGGTCACCTAACTCATCAATAACAAATTGGAAGTTAGAGTGATTTTTGACCAAATGGGGTGCGATGGGCATGAACATATAAAGGCACGAAGCAGAATTGGTCTGGTGACAGAGTGTCCAGACCTTCAAGATTAGTGAGGATGATTAGGCATTTTTTAAAATTCCATGGTGGATCTTCATGGACACGATCCCTATCACCTTCGCATTGAAAGGTGGCAAGGAAAAACCCAGAGTGGTATTTTGATATTTCAACAAGGAAATGAAGTGTCTAGGCCTTGCGGATAGCTTTTTTAATCAAAAGAGGTTTTGGGGATTTGGTTGTGAGGATTTTGAAACCAAGGAAGTTTGAAGGAGTGGATCTCCGAAGTGGAGTGAAACATGATCAAAATCGTGTATGATATTTTCTTCATCAGTTAGGTCAAGGGTGCTTGGTGAGTTGTGAAAGGAGGAAGCCATGATCGAGGGTTGGGAAAATGGGTAGTTGAGAAGCATAGATGGAAAGACGGAGGAAATGGGAAGATAAAACTTTAAATAGCAAAGAAGCAGGAGAGAAGATGAGTGCCTGGACATAGAGAGCCTCCTTGGAAGACGGGGGATCTCGAGGTCAGCCTGTTGAGATTTCTCCATATCTTGGGTGAGCATCATTAGGGTTGTAATGATTATTCTCAGGGGTCTTAAGAAATTGAAATTGGTGATTGGAGAGGGAGGGCTGAAACGGTAGACGAGAGGATCACCATTAGATCCTTGTGCCCATATAAAATTTGGTAAAACATGCGCCATCAGAATTAATTTCTTGGAAGAGACGGTAATTGATGTAAGGTGAGTTTGGATTTTAAAAAAAGGGTCGGTAATCATCAACGCAGACAGAGGTATTAAATGCAAAGAAAATGGCAGTTAGGGCAATAAATGTTAGAGAGGTAAGAAGGAAAGGAAAATGCAATAAAGCCCTAGAAGACCCAGAGCTAAGCCTGGTGGTGGAAGCTTCACGCGGAAGAGTTTTCAATTCTTTGGTGACAATTGTACATAAGAGTTGGAAGAAGAGATACACAAAAAAATTAATAAGATGATTCTATGATTACAGATTGTATTTTTGAAATAAATATAAACAACTCTTGGAATAAAAAAAAAATTCTATGTATGCATTGATAAATAAATAAAAAAACCAAATTCATTTGGTTTTGGATATAAAATAACAATTAACCTCTATGTTTAGTGAGGATTTAATAAAAGTTGTTTTGTTTTCTTAAATGACAATTCAGACTTTGCAAAATAAATCAAATTGTTATGCTAAGTAAGAGTGTGCATAAATCAATCCAATTCAAGAACAATTGACCGATCCAATTATAACTGACCGTCAAATATTGGATATCCAATTGTGATTGGATCAGATTGGATGATATTTTTGAATATCCAATCGGTTCGGATCGGATATTAGATTGGGTGTCCAAAAATCCAATACATCGAACATCTAATCAAACTAATAGAAAATTTCATTTACTTTAAATGAGTAATTAGATTTATGTTGTTATACTTGAAAAAAGTATATGTATATATGAAAGTTAACATTAAAATTTTACTTTTTTTTTTTTTTGGATTGGATATATCCAATTCAATCTAATAAATATTGGATCTAAAATATTGGATGGATCTGATCCGATCCAATAAATATTAGGTCTAAAATATTGGATAAACTCAAATTAAACTAATAGATATACATCAAATACATCCAATAGATAGAACCGATCCAATTCAATATCCATTGGATGTTTGATCGATTAGATGACTAAAATTAATTAGATTGGACTGATGATATAATCTATCATTTAATATTGGATCAGATCTGAATAGACCTAAAAATATTAAATGTGATCCAATAAATACTTGGGAAATTTTCATGGGCCACCTAAATTTGGAAATTATTTATAAAAATGACGTTGTGTTTGTTGTGTTAATTTTCTGTATATGTAGTTGTCGATTTAATTGGTACTTTCCTCTTTTTAACGTTTTTTATATTGGGCTTTTTATTGATTCCTGCTTTTTAGGACTAGCAGTTGATTTTAGTTTGAAGGTTCTCGTGAAGAAGATGATGACGTGTCACGTCATTATGTGTTTGATATATATTTAACATTATTTTTGTAAAAAGTTTCTTAATATAGTATATTCCTAAAAAAATCCCTAAATGTTATAAAATAATATAAAGTAGATGAGAAGAAAGAAGAAGAAGATGAAGAGAGAAAGAGAAAGTGAATGAGAATTTCTGAGTTGTTTATTCCAATGGGGTGAACCCCTATTTATACAAATACAAGAGTGAAATAGTAAAGAAACTAAGAAAAAGGGAAACTAAGAAAAAGAGGAATGTTGATTACAATTAATGGTAATAAATAAAAGATTTGGACATCCACATAATTATTAATATTTATAACACTCCCCCTTGGATGTCCATAATAATTGCCTCATTAAAATCTTGCTGAAAAACTTGATCAAAAACAAAAAGAGTATAGTATAAACTAACTCCCCCTCATTTAGGCATTTGTGGAGATCTTCTAATCGACGAATTTCGATCTTATCTGCCGTCTTCTCAAATGTTGATGTTGGTAATAACTTTGTGAATAAGTTTACAAGATTCACACTTGATTAAATATGTCGAACACCAATATGTATTTTCTTGAAGCGTATAAAGAAGAATTTCGTGAAATGTGTTCTAACTCTATCTCCTTCAATGTACCATCCTTTTAGTTGAGCGATGCAAGCAGTATTATCCATAGAGAATTGCTTGGGTTGATATTTCTTTATTGAGTGCAATTCATATGTTTCCCAAATATGCTATGTCAATGATCTCACTCACACACATTCTTTACTTGCTTCATGCAAGTATGTTAACATGATTTATAATTGTCTCGTTAAAAACCTTGCCAGAAAAACCCAGTGGGACAAAATCTGAGCTAGGGAAAAGAGTAGAATATATATTTCATATTCATAATTATTCGCAAGTTGCCTCGTTAAAAACCTTGCCAGGAAAACCCAGTAGGACAAAACCTGAGCTAAGGGAAAAAGAGTGCAACATGAATATGTCTCCCCCTCATGCACATATGATCCATAATTCTTTTGGTGATAATAGATCTCATAAGATTATTGTTATCACTTTTAAAATATCACTATATATAATCTTTGATCATATATTTTCTATAACTCTTCCAGAGTATGTATGGACATCTAAATTATAGATGAGGGGTCTGTGGAACATTAGTCTTTAACCAACTAATTGTATCATTCATGTGTGTACACAACTTTGTTCATACGAAAATTTAAAATTTCAAGTAGATATGAACATAACACATTAATGGTACTATAAATTTTCATTGGTGACAATGATGGTACTCCAAGACCATATATTTATTCCATCTTGTTTTATGATCTTAATTTTCATATCAAATGATCATATATCTATAATTCTTGATACATATGAAGTACTTCAGGACTTCAATACTAATGAACAAACTTTATACATTAATATTTCTCGAAATACAAAAGAAATAAAAGTTTGTTCTTCAATTAATCAAAAACTCTTCAAGAGTCTATCACAACGTATAATTTACGTATTTATATTGCATAGACAACCATAGGTATTTTTCAAATAATAATTTACTTACATGTCTTTATTTCATACAAAGATCTTTGTCATATAGTGTGCGCGACTTGGAATTTATATCACTTAAGACATGTATTAAATTCTTCTAGAATTTTTAGATAAGGCTTATTTCAAATTCTCACTATATTAGGAGCTCCAAATAAATAACCTTTTGTTGCAACATTTATGTGACGCTTATAAATCCTCATAAAATATATTCCAGGCTATAATCAAATCATGATTATATTTTCTCAATATTTAAGCCTTACTTCAATCAATCTCATGTCTATGCAAACTTTGTACAACAATTCATTATGTACAAATACATATATGCAAATTTCTCATTAGAAATATTTATTTGCACACCCTACAGGTTTTACTTCACTTTATGTGAGTAAATTTGCCTGGACTGCGTCTTAATATTTTGGCCAAAAATAAAATGTATGTCGATGATTCTCAACAAATCTAATACCATGATCCTTGCTATCTCATGTTAATTTATTGCATATGCACACATTCAATATTTATTGTCGACAAAAATATGATAATTTCCTCCCATATTGACATAACTTATAGAGATCTCTTTAATTTATAGGTACCTATATAGAATCACTTCAGGGATTCAATTATGATCAAATGTGTTATGTCTAACTTCTCTTGGGAGTCTCTTCAAGTACCGTTTTCATCACGGTTATCATTTTAATACTTTATAACATTAAGGTATCTCCATGAGTACCTCTAGATTTAACAACTTCAGGGAAAATCAAATGAACATTTACTAATAATTTCTATATTGTTCATTTACGCTTCAGGCGTTTTCAACTCATTCTATCTCAACTCTGAGTAATATTGATTTGCAGTTGGTATATATCATTTTGAACTATATCGTTCTTATACTTTGTGCAAGGATCATTTTTCAAAAATTATCATCGATCCCAACTGCTTCTCTCCCCCTGATCGAGAGAATTTTAAGAAATTGTGATATCTAATAATATTAATACACCTGTAGGGATTTCAATATATCACAATGAATCAATGTCTATTTAAACTCATATATATTATATGACATTGAACTTCAGGTTCAAGTTCAATACTTATGAACTTAATTCATTTCTAAGAATGAGTCACACGTGTATGATTAGAAATACATAAATTTACACATTTTGTAAATGCATGATTATATAATCTTATCACATCGATAAGAAACTATGCAATAAAAATCTAACAATGGCTCAAGAGTGTTAAACAAATATAATTTAAATATTTTCTATGTGCAAATATATGCACACTCTTCTTTTGAGCCTTATAAATTAACAATGAGAAGAATCTTCTGGTTCTTCAACAAAATTTAGTCAAATCCTTTGACAATTTATTGCATATGATTTATCATGTCAAAATAATTCAATTAATGAACTTCAGGTTCACTATAATTTGTATTTTAATGAAACTTTCAAAGGTAATGTAAATTCATTACAGCATAATCATTATAAGTTTCATTTTTATATACACGAATAATATAATTATATTATTCTCCAAAACATATGCACTCTTCAGGAGTCACTATTATGTTTATCAAATTTAATATTTCTTCAGGAATCACTATCATCGATTTAATGATGTGTATTATATAAAATGTACATAACAACTTCATCATGTTGTTATAATGGTCAAATAGATATAACCATAATATATCATTCATTTTTCTTGGTATCTTTTTAACAAGTCGTCTAATTTATTTAGACTATTCATCAGTCTAATTATCATGACTTGATATATTATATATTTAAATGTACAACCAGTACATATAATAAGTCATCTCTTATTACTTTCATAACTAGATAAAAGTTATACATCTAGGTACATACAAAGATATTTTACTACTCAAAGTAGCAATTGTATGTAAGAGTACTTCTTCAGGAAGCTTTTCAAATAATCATTTTGTGATTCTTTATCACTTTGATTATATTGGATCACTAACAAATATTAGTAAATTATATATCCACTTTTGGGAATATGCAAACTGAATTATATAGTAACTATATATATACATATCCTGTACTAACAATAGTTTGAAACTATTGATTTCAAGAAATAATAAAATATATGCATATATTAATTTGCTTCTGGCATTACCAATATATGTGAAATTAATATTCTTTGAAATAGAATTTCATGTCTATTCATTCTCTTCAGGGAATGATATTTAAATATTCTAAATGTACAATCAATTTGTACAATTCACACTTATTCAATAATCAAATATACTTTTATCTTGATTATAAGTGTGTCCGTACTACAGGTACGCGACTACTATTATTCAATCCCACACATGATATATAGATTTCATGCACTTTGATTGTGTGTGGTATTTCATCTTTTGGTTGTTTCCAATTTCTTCTGGAAATATTTGAGTAGCAAACAATGTCATTGATTATTTAAAATCATTACATTCACTTCGGGGAATGGCGTTGAACAAGTAGAACATTATTATAAATTTCTTAAAAATTTATTACTTGTTCATATATAAAAAGAAATTACTCAACAATTTCTTTAACAATATTTCAAAGAATATATGAATACAATTTTTGCATAATCTCCAAGATGTATGCAAAATTTGATCTTTAATATATGTCACATGCAATAATTTTCAACATTGCAAGTAATAACAATGTATAGTAACATGACTAATACAAACAATCTTTAAAAATAGTTGAATTCAATTCGTATCATTCTCTGCAGGGAATGATGAACAATAAATACATGTCTCATGTATTTAAATAACATTAGTCATGCTCACTGTTATTCTTATACTTTGATGTTTCAATACAATATTCTTAATATTCTTTTTAGTTATTCAAAACCCACTATAAAATTGCATCAATAATAATCATTTTTAATGATTCTTTAGTTGTATTCACATAAATACAATCATTTTTTTTTTACAAATATAAAACATTTACTTCAGGAAATGTTTGTCAAAATGTATATCGATATTAGATTACTTTTCATTGTCCTCAAAGAATACAAGAACATATATATAAATATGTACTCATCTCTTTCATTATATATCCATCAACTATATAATGAATATTACGTTTGCATAATCTTCAGGATATATGCAAGATTTAATTGAGGACGCATATTCATCAGGATATATGCAATATTTTATCGAGGACGCATAATCTTCAGGATATATGCAATATTTTATCGATGATGCATAATCTTCAGGATATATGCAATATTTTATCGATGATGCATAATCTTTAGGATATATGCAATATTTTATCGATGATAATCTTTGGATATATATATATAATTTATATAGATTTTCTCTATCATATCATAGGCACACATATATTGTAAATATTATGAATGATGAGAACATAATATATATATATATATGAAATCAATAATAAATATATAAAAACATATACATATATATATATAATATATAGATATATAGATAAAAAAAAAAAAGAAACCAAATGATTCTTGAAATTGTTTCAGTCAGAGGAGTATATATATATATAAATATATATTTAGTGTATTTTGACTTTGAAACAATTCAAGAACTTTAACAAGATACTTACATTGAGATTTGGGCAGAGATTCATGCTTGAAGCTTGGGCAGAGACTCGTGCTGATAACGTGTTATAAAATAATATAAAGTAGATGAGAAGAAAGAAGAAGAAGATGAAGAGAGAAAGAGAAAGTGAATGAGAATTTCTGAGTTGTTTATTTCAATGGGGTGAACCCCTATTTATACAAATACAAGAGTGAACTAGTAAAGAAACTAAGAAAAAGGGAAACTAAGAAAAAGAGGAATGTTGATTACAATTAATGGTAATAAATAAAAGATTTGGACATCCACATAATTATTAATATTTATAACACTAAATACTTTGTTAAACTCAATTTGTGGTCAAATAATTATTTTTAAGAAATTAGTATCCTCAGGTCAACTTCAAAATTAGTTATAATAGAAATCTTGTTTAAACAAAATTGATCTAGGATTAAAAATAATTTACTTTACAAAATATAGGATTATTATTTAACAAACTACATAATTTAACAAATTGATCTAGCATCCACTCTGGATTGTATCCCTCCTATGGTTTCGGATGAACATATTTTTAATCTCACCAAACCTTTTATGAGGCTGAAGTCAAAGAGGCCTTGCAAACAATGGGTTCTGATAGGAGTCCAGGGATTGACGGCATGTCGGCGATGTTTTATCAGCAAAATTGGTCCATAGTTGATGATCTAGTTGTTCGGGCTGTTCTTGGTAGTCTTAACGATGGGGCAAATCCTACTGCTATCAACTGAACCCTCATCCCAAAAATAAAGAAACCTCAACGAATGAAGGATTACCACCCAATTAGCTTGTGCAATGTCATTTCAAAGCTTGTTACCAAAATGCTTGTGGCTAGATTCAAGGAAGTTCTCCCACTTGTCATTTCGGAGACACAAAGTGCCTTTCTACCGAACCAGTTAATTACAGATAACATCCTTGTGGCCTTTGAACTTGTGCATGCCATTAAAAACAAAGTCTCGGGTCGTCTTGGCATGGCTTCACTCAAGCTTGACATGAGCAAAGCTTTTGATAGAGTCGAATGGAGATTCATTGAAGAGGTGATGAAAAAGATGGGGTTTGCTCCTAGATGGATTTCTCTCATTATGACTTGCATCTCAACAAATAGTTTCTCTTTTCTCATCAACAGAGAAGTAATGGGTAATCTAATTCCATCCAGAGGTTTAAGACAAGGCTGCCCCCTTTCTCCATACTTGTTTTTGATCTGTTCCGAAGGCTTTTCACGACTTCTCCTTCATGAAGAAAGTATGGGTCGGTTACATGGTTTCAAGCTTACTAGACGGGCTCCGCCAGTTTCTCACCTATTTTTTGCTGATGATACACTACTTTTTTGCCAAGCTAATGAGAGTTCGTGTCTTGCTATTAAAAGAGTTTTGGACACTTACCATCGTGCTTCAGGGCAAGTTCTCAATCCAGATAAGTCAGTATTGTCCTTCTCTCCAAACACGACCCTAGCTGCTCAAGTTTTCTTCCATCGATAGCTCTCAATGCCTATTAGTGAGTGCCATGAAAAATATCTAGGCCTCCCATCTTATTCTGGGAGAGACAAGAAGGAGCTATTCAACAACATCAAGGATAAAATTTGGAAACTTATGCATACTTGGAGTGAGAAAATATTATCTGCGGGTGGAAGAGAAGTTCTTCTAAAAGTTGTGGTACAATCGATCCCTACCTATGTAATGAGTTGCTTTCGCCTTCCCAACTATTTTTGTAAGCAACTTGAATCTATGATGGCTAATTTTTGTGGGGAATGAATGAAAATGGCTCTAAAATACATTGGCGTTCGTGGCATTTACTTTGTAAGAAAAAGGGAGAAGGAGGAGTGGGTTTTCGTTCTTTTGTCCATTTTAATCAAGCTCTTCTTGCGAAACAAGCTTGACACCTTGTGAAAAAACCTGATTCTTTGCTTGGTAAGCTGCTGAAATGCAGATATTATCCGAACACCTTCTTGGAAGCACATGTTGGCCATTCTCCTTCATTGACTTGGCAAGGCATTCATTGGGGTAGAGAACTTCTAGTTGAAGGTTTGAGATGGAAAATAGGTGGGGGAAGATCAGTTAGGTGTGCAGTTGATCCTTGGATTCCGGGCCACACTAATTTTCTGCCTATCCACTACTCGGGCCCCTCCAATTGTGTTGTTGGAAATTTTATAACAGAGGAACGACAATGGAATGTTGATATGTTGCAGCAAGTGTTTTCAACGCCAGACATTGACAGAATTTTAACTATTCCTCTGAGCTATTTCAGCAGCGATGACTCCCTTATTTGGCACCATCACTCTTCGGGCTACTACACTGTCCAATCCGGTTACCACTTGGCTTCATCACTTGAAGACTCTGCCCTCAGCTCGAGTTCTACTTCAGCAGCGTCTTGGAGGAAGTTCTTTTGGTCGCTTCAACTCCCTCCAAAGGTTAAAATCTTTGCCTGGCGGGTTATTCATGACGCCCTCCCCGTTGCCACAACTCTTGTCCGAAGGAAGGTTATAACCGATTCAACTTGCTCCGTTTGTCGACAAGCTTGGGAAATAGTTGGCCACGCTCTATTTGGTTGCAAATATGCTAAGAGTGTATGGAGATCTTTGAATATACACTTTGATTGGCATGCTGCCTCCTCCATGAAGCAAGGTGATTACTTACATTTCCTTTCAACAATCCATTCTACCGCTGAAATGGAGCAATTTTTTTGTATCCTCTGGTCTATTTGGAATGAAAGGAATAAAGTCGTTCATGGCCAAATTGCGAAACCAGCTGCTGTTACTGGTTCCTCTGCTGCCACTTTACTTCAGAATTTCACTGCTGCTAATAAAAAATATCAGCATGTCAAATCGGCTGTTGCATCAAGCTCTTCCACTGTTCCTGCGGCCGCGGTTTCTTCTTTTACTACCTCAGCTACTACTGCATCTCACACACGGTGGAAACCACCTGCTGCTGGTCTACACAAACTCAATGTTGATGCGGCTGCCAATGCATCAACAAACACAATTGGCTTGGGTGCGGTTATACGTAATGAGTTTGGTGAAGTGATTGCAGCACTTTCAATTCCAATAAAGGGCAACTTCTTGTCGCATGAAATGGAAGCTAAGGCTTTGCTTTTTGGCTTAAACATGGCTTTGCAACACCAATTGCCAATCGATTGTGTAGAAACTGATGCTCTCTTGGTCTCAAATGCTCTACGAGCTCCCTTCAATTCAATTTCATCTTTTAGTAATTTAATTGTCGATGTACTTAGTCTTTTATCCTTTTTCCCAAATGTATGTGTTTCTCATGTCAAGCGTGATGCCAATATGGCGGCTCATAGCTTGGCTAAACATGCGTTAGGGGTGGATGAGGCTTGTTTTTGGTTGGAGACTATCTCTCCTCCTATTTACTCTGTTGTTGTAAACGAAACTCTTTTCTAATTTATAATAACAAGTATATTTTCCTAAAAAAAAAAAACAAACAAACTACATAAGCCAATATAAAATTTATATTTTCCCTTTTGTTTTTTCTTAGGGCTGAATATAAAAGTGTTTTGAAAAGAAGGTTGTGAAGTGATGGACATGATATTTCAAATTATTTAAAACGACATAGGCTAGATGCCAAGAAGACTAAAAGTGGAGTCTACTTGGAAGGTATCGTAAGATTCTCATGAAGAAAACATGGCAATGTTTAGAAAGGCCTTTGTGGTATATTGTTAAGAAAACACGCGCAGTGAGTAAGAGACAGAAATGAGAAAACTACCCTACGTTAGACAAGAGTACAATTATTAGATACTTTGATATTGGGCCAATCAAATGCGTCGGGCATTATCTTCTCAATATTTTCTTAAATCCTGTGGCTAATAAGAAAACCCCTTTCAGTTTCTCATTCTTTAGTACTTCAGTTTGGTTTTGTAGTGGGATCCTATTCCTATCCCAGAACGAAGATATTATAATTTGTTATGGTATTTATTAATTGAAGAGCTCAGATAGATTCATTAAGTGAGTGAGTCACTCACTATCTCCCATCTCTCTTCAATCACACCATGGGAAGCCTTTCATGTATTCAACTTCTCCACCACCACAATCCAGTGTACGCTCTCTCTCTCTCTCTCTCTCTCTCTTAATTTCTTAATATATAAATATATGCATATTATGATAACTGGATTCAATTTGATTTTAGAATTATTAGTTATAAAGATCCTCTTTAATATATGGTTCATACATGTATTGATCCTCTTTAATTCTTTTGTTTGTGTTTCCTTAGAGAAGATTATTTCTTCTTTGTCCTTGTTTTCTCATGTTCTGCGTTTTTCTATATAACAAATTAGTAATGTCTGGTAATCCCCAAAATTAATAATTTCTTTTTTTGAGAAAAGACTATTACCCAAAATTAATAATTTAAATGAAAAGACAACTGTAAACTACTTTGATACTGGTAAGCATAGTTGATGGATCAAAATAATACAATACTTATGGGCAAAAAGATAGAGCCCATTAGATGGGATGGTTATTCTACTGGGCTTCCCACCCATTTTCCAAATTGTGTAGTCTTGTTACATGATTAATGATGGTCGACTTCGAGTATTTGGCATTTTTGGCTCCTTGAAATTTCAAAGTGAAGAATATATTGTTGCAAATAATAATAATAATAATAATAATAATAATAATAATAATAATTATAATAATAGTAATTTGCAGCATTGCAAATAAATACCTAATTTAATTTTTGACGATAATAATATTTAAGTTATAATTTTGAAACTTTTGTAAGTACCTGACTGTTAATTGTTAAGTAAATTGCCACATGACAATTCTTAATTGGTCCAAATCATTAAATTTTTAATTTTTTTAAAAAAATTAATTAAAATATACCAATAAGAAAATGACACGTGAATAATGACATAATATTTTAACGGTTAGGTACCCAAGAGTTTTAAAAATATAACTTAAGTGTTATTATCGCCAAAAACTTAAACTGAAGTATTTATTTGTAACTGAAAGTTAAATTTAAATATTTATACCGTAAATTATTCTAATAATAATAATAATTAAAATAATCTATTTTTTTTTTCATACAAAAACATATTAAGTAGCACTATAACAGAGCCAAAATGGGTCGACCATAACAACCAATTAAAAAAAATTAATATAAAAATATTCTGACATGGTGCCAACTCTTGGAATGACACCACACCTGATGGGATAAGCACTTATTATTATGACATCCTTATTTTTTAAACATCGGAGATCCTATTATAGGGAACATTGTTTTCCATTTTTTTTTTTGAATAAGATTACAACATCTTTCACATTACTAGGAAGTATTTATGTTTTATATGAGTTTTTGTCTTTATTTTTACAACAATGTATATATCTAATGTTATATTAATGTTATATTAAGTATGAGTATATAACAAAAAATATTATTTTTTTTAGACATTATTATTTAAATTTAAACTCACTACATATATCTCTTATTTTTTTTATCTTAAATATCCTTTTAGTATCTTGTATTTTATTTAATTAAATATTTAGTACTATTTGTTTTGAATAATGTTCAATTAGTACCCTTTATTTGTAAAAATTAACTACTTTAGTACCATCTGAGCATTTAAAAATTTAATATTTCCATATTTATCTTACTTATTTTGTTTCTATATGTTTTTGTTAGTTTTAAATTGTAGTTTAAATGTATTTTTTGAATTTAAGATTTAATTTTTGAATTTAATTTTAAAAATACATTTTTTAAATTAATTAATATTAAAAACCAATATAAACTTAAGGAAATAAAAAAGTTAAAAATTTGGATTTAAAATCTTAATTACACTTAATTAAACATATAAATAACAGCAAATAATAAAATTAAAATAAAAACAAAACATTTTTTTCTTTCTATCTCACTCTCTCTCCTCTTTCTTCTCCACTTTTTATCTTTGACGAAACTTAGTGGTGAGATGGGACTCTATTAGTGAATAGTGAATTGAATTCTTTATTAATGATCGAAGGGGTATTTATACAGCTGAGAAATATAACAAACTCCAGCTGGTGACAACTTAGTTAGGAATAACTACTATAACTAACTGTATATAATAGACTTACAACAAACTCTACATTAATATCTCTAAGACTCCCCCTCAAGATGAGGTGTAGAGATTAGTAATACTCATCTTAGACAATAAATTCTTGAACTAAGAATAGAAGAGAAGATAGTCTTGGTCATGACATTTGTAATATTGTGCCAAGAGGGTAGAACAACTTGATTCGATTTTTGGTGACTTGTTCTCGAACAATATGACAATCGATGTCAACACACTTAGTACGCTTGTGAAACATAACATTCTCGAATAAGTGTATTACAACTTTGTTGTCATTGTAGAGGGTGGTTGGTTGGGATTGTGAGATGCCAAAGTCTGAGAGAATATTGTGTAGCCAAAGTATTTCACAAGTTGTACTAGCTAAGAAGCGATATTCAGCTTCTATAGACGATTTCAAAATAGTTGATTGTTTCTTTGATTTCCATGAAATGAGGGACTGACCATGAAAAATATAAAATCCAATAATAGATCGTCTTGTATCTGGACATGTAGCCCAATCTGCATCAACAAAAGCTTGAATGTGGAAAATACAATTTGCAGGAAGCTGAGATGAAACATCAGAATGGAATAGAAGTCCTTTTCCAAGGGTGTCCTTGAGGTACTTAACAATGTAGTAAGCAGCCTTCAGATAAGGTTGTCGAGGATCACTTATGTACTAACTTAGGCGATTAACTGAATATGATATATCAGCTCAAGTGATTGTGAGGAAAAGAAGCTTGCCAATGAGACTACGATAGGATGTTGCATCATGCACAGGAGGTCCAATATCTTTACTAAGAGAGAAGTTGGCATCCATAGGTGTTGAGACAGCTTTGGAACCAAGGAGTCTAGTTTCATTAAGCAATTGAATGGTAAAAGGTCTTTGTAAGACTGAAATGTCTGCTTTGGATCTGGCGATGTTGAGCCCAAGGAAGAACCTTAGTGTCCCAAGATCCTTTTATTGAAACTTGGAGTTGAAAAAAGTTTTCAAAACTACTACATCAGAGTCATTTGTGCTTGCAATGACTATATCATCAATATAGACTAAGAGCGTAAGAAAACTTGTGTTTGATGACTCTATGAATAAAGAATGATCATATGCAGACTGTTGAAAATCATTCTCAATTAGAGTTGTGCTTAATTTTACAAACTATTATCGAGAAGCTTGTTTAAGGTCATAAAGGCTTTTGTACAATAGGCAAACAAGGTTAGGAGGAAACTCCCCCTCATGTACATATCCTTTGGGAAGGGTCATATAGACTTGTTCTTCGAGTTCACCATAAAAAGAGTATTATCAATATCCATTTGGTGTAAGGACCAACTGTTAATGGCAGCTAGTGCTAAAAAAAGTTTAAGGGTATTACATTTTGCAGTAAGTGCAAAGGTCTCAACATAGTTAATGCCATGTTATTGTGAATACCTTTTAGCAACCAGACGTGACTTATACCTATCATTTGAGTTATATTTGATTTTCTACACTCATTTCTTGTTTGCGGACTAAGGTTGGCATTTAAATTTTGTAAGTGGTGAGTACATTATATATTAATTTTCATTTAGCACATACCTCATGGATAATCACTAATAGTCTATCAAATGATCTATCTTTTAAAACTACCATGATTCAAAATAAAGTAAATGTATTCTGGCAATTGATTTTGTAAACTTTGTATATCTATTTTTTTTCTTATTATTATGATAACATGTGGTATGAATATATTTAATGGTCTTTTATATTCAACCTTCAAACACGAAGGTGGCATTTAGTTGAGAGGAATGAAAATATAGGAATAGAAATGAAAATGGGAATAAGAATAGGAGTGTAATAGAATAAAATTTGAAATGCATATAAAATTGATAAAAAAATCATTAAATTTTTTCTCTTATTATAATGGAATGGTCTTTCCTTCCTTTTTAAAATAAAAAAAGTCATTCCATCAAAATAGGAGAAAGAGCATTCCATTGGAATGTCATTCTAATACTTTAAAATGCAACCAAACAAAAAGATAGAATAAAAATTATTTTCTTTCCATTCAATTCCATTTCATTACCTCCAACAGAACGTTACTTAAGAGTATTGTTAAATGATCAAAAAGTGCTACTTTGACTATGACAATTATGTAATAGAACATTGTGTATCATTCCATAAAATAGAGCACATTTTAGTTGATAATGAAGAACGTGGACTACAATAGTTTCTCAGCTAATCGTGCTTCTTCTCTATTAAGAAAAAAAGTCCAATACAAAATTGCTATTTTTTCTATTTTTGATAACTGATTCCTCTTAATAGAGGCAATACAGTGCTATTAAAACAAACAGAGGCAGCAACTCCATTAAGATTCTAAGAAGCCAACCAAACAGCAAGGTGGCAAACAAATAAAAAGTAGGACAGTTCGAGAAGATTACACTAGAGCAAAATGAATATCGTGCAGAAAAATATGAAGGATATAGAAAGGAAAATGCGTGAGATATTTATGTAGGGACAAAAAGTTTACAACTAAGATTTTGGAACTGAGCATCAAGCATCAATGGCTGACAAAAAAAAAAAATTGTTTTAGATGAAAGAAGGGAGAGAGAATAACGGAGGAAGATACATATATCTAAATACAGTAGAACCTCTATCTAAGAATACACTTAAGACCAAGTAAATTATATTGTAATTGGGAAGGTTATAACTAAATAGAGTTACACTAGAAAAAAAAATTAAAAAATAAAAAAATATCAATGTAACAATAATAATAATAAATAAACATTAATACTATATCATAATAGAAATATTTTAAAGTAAATATAATTTCATACATGTATTATAATTTAAAATAAAATTATTAATTTTACATAGATAAATTTACAAAATACATGTATATATTTTATTAAGATGTAATTATTCTTATATAGAGGTATACTTTGTTAATACGGGACTTAGAAAATGTATAACTAATTACAATTTAGAAGTTATTCTTATTTATAACTGGCCCAAATCGGGACTTGATTATATTATAACAAATTAGAGGTTATTCTTGAATAGAGTATTCTTAAATAGAGGTTCTACTGTATCTGTAATTTCTATAATATTATTAAAATAATATATAATTGTTTTATCAAGTAAGGTTACATCTATTGTATTAATATGGGTAAATAGCGGCATAAGTACCCAAAGTTTTGAGTTTGTAAGCGGTATAAACCCAATGATTTTTTTTAGTGGCATAAATACTCAATGTTTGTAAAACTGTAATTTTTCTCTATTTTTCGTCAGTACAAGCTCCGTTTTAAATTTATTAAAAAAAAAATTGGAAGTAACTGATACTACATATTTTTCGCCTAGACCAAATAATCTAAAATTTGGGTCTTATATGTGTCCTGTTTAAGACAATAACAGAGTCTGTACTGATGAAACTGGAAGAAAATTACAGTTTTATAAACATTGGCTACTTATGCCACTAAAAAAAATCATTGGGTTTATGCCGCTTACAAACCTAAAACTTTGGGTACTTATGCCACTATTTATCGTATTAATATATACCAAGTTTCCTGTAAGAAAGTTTTACTATATATATTTCGAAATCCAGTGATTTTTTATGACGTGACTCTTCACTCTTCAAACTCACTTATTGCAACTAGCTTAAATTCACTTACTGCAACTATATTAAACTCATTTTTCAGGAGAAACTTGCCTTTTATATTTATTTTTTGAAACAATAATGTACTTATCCTTTTAAGGGTGTCTCAATAACTTCATATTCTAAAATTTATAGTACGATTGATGCTTTAATACTCTATTTTCCTTTATTCTTTTGGTAATTATATTTTCTTATTATTGGCAACAGATTATTTAGTAAAAGCAGCGTTAGTACTGGCTTGAAGTCTGGTATTCAGAGAATTAAATATTTGACGAATCTTTCTCACCCCACCGTGACCAACTTCACATCCTCATCCTTGTAATTCATTCATTAATCCTTAATTTCTTATAAATTAATAATTTTAATTTTACATTTAATTATAAATTTTATTATTAATTACACAGATTGAATTGATTTATGAAATTGTATTTTTTTTTCTTTCTTTTATTTACTTTGTTGCATATTTGGTTTGGTTTTTAGCCTTAAAATAAGTTGCTCTGCGACTCTATCAGTAACTTCAGAGGTAGAAAAGCGAAGTTTTGAGGGGGATGAAGCAAATTTACTAGTGAAGGAGCTTCAAGGAGTGTTCAATTCTGGAAAAACAAGAAGCTATGAGTGGAGAATTTCACAGCTTCAAAGTATAGAGAAGATGCTTGAAGAGAAGGAGAAAGATATCACCCAAGCTCTTCATGAAGACCTTGCAAAGCCTTATCTTGAAGCCTTCATTTCAGAGGTAATTAATTAATCAATAATATCCCTTATTTCTCCTACTTTTAATTTGTTTTGCTCATTCTTTTTTACTCAGTAATTAATCAATCAGTAATAAAAACAGATTTCTACCACAAAAGGCTCGTGCAAACATGCTCTACAAGAGTTGAAAGAGTGGATGGAGCCAGAAAAGGTATATATATTTATTCTCTTCTCTTGATTTGCATGTAAGAAGTTTAATTTGAGCATAGGTATGACTGTGAATATATAAATATATATATTTTCAGGTGAAAACTTCAATTACAACTTATCCATCAACAGCAGAAATTGTATCAGAACCACTAGGAGTTGTATTGGTCATCTCAACTTGGAACTTTCCTTTCTGTACGTATAAATTAAACGAAGGACCACTAGTACACATAATAATAATTATGGATATATATATATATATATATAAACAAAGGATGATGATCTAATAATATTAATGTTAATAGTGTAAATGTATTTAATTTGGCAGTATTATCCCTTGATCCAGTCATTGGAGCTATTTGTGCTGGCAATGCGGTGGTTTTAAAGCCATCAGAAATTGCTCCAGCTACATCCTCTTTGCTTGTTAAACTGTTCCGCGAATACTTAGATAACTCTGCTATAAGAGTTGTTGAGGGGGCTGTTCCAGAAACAACTGCATTGCTCGAACAAAAGTGGGATAAAATACTATACACAGGTCACTATATATATATTTAGAGTGAAATTAGTATGTACTTAATACTTTTGAATATATGAATGTAATGATATGATCTACAATGGATGTAGGTAGTGCGAGAGTGGGGCGAATTGTGATGGCTGCAGCTGCAAAACACCTCACACCAGTCATTCTAGAACTTGGGGGAAAGTGTCCAGCTGTGGTGGATTCCAATATTGACTTACAAGTGAGTACCTATATACTATATGTATATACATACATGTATTTTAAGTTGCTTAAATTGATTTGTATTTGGGGGCCTTTCAATTAAGGTTACTGCCAGGAGAATAGTAACAGGCAAGTGGGCTTTGAATAGTGGACAAGCCTGCATAGCTGTAGATTACATCATCACAACCAAAAGCTTTGCTCCTATGTTGGTAAGTTTGCTCAAAAAATGATTATGCAAATTTATATATGAGTTATAAATTTAAATGGATCGTATGTATATATATATATATATGAGTTATAGGCATTACGTAAATATATCGAGCTATTATTTACATTATATTTGCTAGTATATTACTAGTACTACTTCTAGTTCTTGGACAATGTAGTAGCTCGCATAATGAGTTTTTGTAATTACAATTTTTCTTACTAGTATTGTTAATATTAATTAATCTAATATTGTTAATATTGATTAATCTCTTTTTAAACAGATCGAAGCTCTGAAAAATGGTCTGAAGGAATGTTTTGGTGAAAATTTAATGGAATCAAAAGATATGTCACGTATAGTTAGCAAATCCCAATTTGCACGTTTGGTGAAACTCTTAGATGAAGATAAGGTCTCAGATAAAATTGTAGTTGGAGGTCAAAGGGATGAAAACAAACTGTGAGTATATACAAACAGTTTTGCTTTTAATGACTTCATATATAAATACTATTGATTTTTAATTTACACACAACGATGCAGAAGGATAGCACCAACTATTTTATTGGATGTTCCACAAGATACCGAGATAATGAAGGAAGAGATATTTGGCCCACTTCTCCCTATTATCACGGTAAGTATATATTCTAGTTCTAATTAATTAATTAGTACATACATACAACTGCTGTAATAACTTTGTATTTTTGGCAGGTTGAGAAGTTAGAAGAAAGTTATGATATCATTAAATCGAAACCGAAGCCTCTTGTAGCATATCTTTTTACCAACAACGATCAATTGAAGCAAGATTATGTGCAAAACATATCATCAGGAGGAATGTGCATAAACGATACAGTTATACATGTGAGTGACTCTCCTCTTCATATATATCATAATCATATCAATAGTTATTAATCTATTATGAAACATTAATGTAAATAAATTCTCTAATAGTATTTGTATTATTTACCACTCCAGCTCACGGTTCCTGGGTTACCATTTGGAGGAGTGGAAGAGAGTGGGATGGGTTCGTATCATGGGAAATTTTCTTTTGATGGCTTTAGTCACAAGAAGTCAGTTATGTATAGAAGTTTCGATGGTGATGCCTCTGTGAGATACCCTCCATACACACCTCAGAAACAAAGATTGTTGAAAGCCTTAATTAGTGGTAACCTGCTTAGAATAATCCAAGCTTTAATTGGGTGGTCTAATGATGATGTTGAATAATTGTGGTTAAGCTATGTTGTATGGGAATCGACTCACTCTAACTTAGTAAATTAAATATAGTATGCATAGCATAGTGGCATAATCTGTTGTTCTTCAACATTGCATGGCACTACTTACAAAACCTGATATAATGTGATAGTTATTTAATGAGTTTTTTAAGGAATGATAAGCACATTCCCAATTTACACCCAAAACTTAAAACAATATAAATATGTGTAGTTGTTTGTAACCATACAATTCAATTTATGAAGGGCTCTGGATGTTGGAAATTTTATAGGAAAATTTGACAATTTATGCTTAAAGTGGAATTAGGAACTCTTAATATTTCACTTTAAAAAATATTCTCTAAATACACCTCAATTTTACTTAACCTCCAACATACCCCTCCCATTTAAACTCACTCACCTAATTACTCTCACTCTCTCCCTCTGAATCTCTCCTGCTCTCTCTCACTCACCACACCACCGAACCACAACCATCAACCACCGCACCCACCACCGAACCACAACCATCAACCACCGCACCCACCACCATCCACAACATCCAACACCATCGAATCCACTCACCACCGAAACCCATGTCCTCGTCTCCCCCTTTTTCTTTTTTCTTCATTTGAAACCCATGCCGAATCCCACTCACCACCGAAGCCCAACACCATTGGAAGGGAGTCGACATACATTGGAAGATTCAAGAATCCCACACAGATTAATCTCCATTTTTTGGTAAGATTTTGATGTTTTTGTAATTTTTCTTGGATTAGGTCTGTAAAGAATAATGTGTTAGTTTTGTTGTTTATCCTTAAGTTTTAGAGAATTTTTTTGATATTATGTTGAAGTTGTGTGATTCGGTTTGATTTGTGGATTTCCCTGATAATTTTTGCAATTTATCGATGTTTATGGACATATTGTCGACGTCTATCGATATCATCAACCTTAGGTTAGGAATTAGATATTGTTAGTGATGTTTCTTGACATATTTTTGACTTTTGTTGATACCATCAATCTTAGTTAAGCTGGAATTGGAAGTTGAAACCATTAGCGACATGTAGCGATATGTTGTCGACATTATTTGCGATCTTGTTGTCTATTGTTTTTTTTCTCAAAGTATTGATGTAGTTAGCGACATGTAGCGATATGTTGTCGACAACATTTTCAATTTCGATGTTTTTGTGTTTTATCTCTCTGTCTTGCTGTATTTAGCGACATGTCGCGACATATGCCTTGGGAACCATTTTTCACAGATTAAATGCATGCTTTAGCGATTACTATCGATATTTAGCGACTTTGCTTTTGATGTTTAGCGATTTATTTTGTGGTATTTTGCGACACGTTTCAATGTGTTTGAATAGTTCATCTTTTTTCGTCTTAAATTTTGTAGATGGCTCCTGGACTTAAACTACTAGTTTTTGAGCATTTCACATGTCGTCTTACCTATCGGGACTCAGATAGGTTTAAAGATATTAAGGCCAAGTTTGAAGTGATAAATTTGACTGAGAGGGTTAAGGCCAGCCCTTTTGGACCATTCTAGGAAGCTAGAGAATCGACTTTCTCAGGCACATTGGGCCACAGCCTACTCCTGCAGAAGATAAAAGTTGAAAATGAGAAGTAAGACGAGATATGGTTTTATGTTGGTAAAATGGACATAAGATTCAGGAGACTTGAGTTTGGATAGATTACTAGCTTACCTATGGGTAATGGCCCTACTGATGAAGAGATAAAAGCCAAGTCCAGTGACCATTTAGTGAGGACGTATTTTGAAGGAAGGAGTGGTGTGCAGTTGGATACACTATTGCTCCAATTGGAGAAATGCAATGTAGTAGATGACGTGTACAAGCTTGGTCTTATCCCTTTTATTGATGGTGTATTGGTTACAAAAGAAGGCAATGTCCAAGTTTGGCTAGAGATGTTGAAATTTATTGAGGAGCTCAAATTTTTATTCAAGTATCTATGGAGTGAGCATGCTTTTCATAAGTTAATTTGGTCTATGAGTAAGGACATGACGCGTTACAAGGAGAATGTTGATAAGAAGAAGAATAGGAAGGTTGCTCAGGATGCAAAGTATAGCATACATGGCTATGTACCGGCCATACATATTGGGCATACGAAGCCATAGAGAAAGTGGGAAATAAGGGTTCTTCATTGTAAAACCTACTTGTAATACACTTCAAAGCCTAAAAGGCTAATATATTGACTCGTGGACTGGTATAATTAACACCCAAACTACATAAAAATCTTCCATCTCCTTTACATAAAGATTATTTTATTTCTTAAAGCACTTACTTAGTTTATGAAAATCTCGGTAAATATTTTTGTGCTTTCATTGAAAGTTGAAAGAAGCTTGAAACTACTGAACAATGGTGGCTACGCACAAAACTGTGGTAAAAAAAACCCCCTCGGGTAGATCCCGATGTCGCCATTGACGATGTTACTCCACTCCCTCCAGCACACACCCAGTAAAGCCATGTGAGGAATGGGGAAGCATCTGAAGCTGGGGGTACAGTGGACGATCTAGCCTTACGTTGTGAATAGTTTATGGTTGAAGACCCTTATGTTAGAGACAAGGAGGAGGAAGACGATGGAGAAATCAAAGACAACTGCTACGAAGATGGATACTACTACGAACAGGACCCTGACCTGTTATAAGTGTCCAACAAGCTAATTGAAACCCAACAAAAGTTAGCGTGTCAGGAAAAGTTCTCCCAAAGGATGGAGAAAATGATGGCTTGCCTTCAAGAAAAACTTGGGGACGTAGATGAAGACTCTAAAGTGGATGCTTCGGAGGAACTTGTTGACGAAGAAAATAGGGCAAACCCAACCAACACTAGAGCCTCAGCTCTTTCAAAGGACAAGGGAAGACGAAAGTGGGCGAGCCTCAGACCAAATAGTCCCCGTTACCTCCTATGAAAAAAGTGAACACGACCAATCAGCCCTTACAAATGCAGAACGCCACCAACGCCTTCGCACTTGGACACCCTTCTGCTCTACAGGGAAAGCTTCTGCCAAAAAAAAGGCCTAGTGTGAATGTAAGACCCTAAGGGAATGACCTAAGGAGCCATTTAAACAATAAGGTTCTCGGATGGGACCTTCTTGACAGTGACACCAAAAGACTAGAAGAATAGATTGCTACCCTTACCAAGTTGGTCTAGAAGCAAAGTAGGCCCTCTCAGACTCGGAAGACGAAGAGCAAGAGTCGTGCATCAGACTAATCATCAAACCCCCACCACCAAACAACTTCAAAATGCTACAAATAGAGTTGTACGATGGTCGGACGGACTCCGAGACCCACCTATTTAAATACAACCAGATGATGCAAGTGGCAAGAGTAAGTGATGACGCCAAGTGCCTTTGTTTTTCACTAACATTGACAAAGTCTGTTGAAGTTTGGTGGAAGAGATTATCTCTCGAATTAGTTCATGGCTGGAAGGAGTTGCAGTCTGCCTTCCAGAAAAAGTTTGTAGCTGCCAGACACTATGATAGAGAGGTCAGGTCATTGACTAACCTTAAACAACAGCTAGGAGAAAGCCTGAAGAACTTCATCCTACGAATGATGGAAGCAGCTGCAAAGACGAAGGTCAGTGATGACATTGTGGCTCTCTAGTCTGGATTAATAGTAGGCTCCTTCTTATGGAGCGAAGTAAAAAGAAAGAGGTTTGAGACTCTGGTCGAGTTCATGTTTAAGGCACAGTGAATTATTAACTTTGAAGATGCTTATTTAAAAACCTTTGGAATCCCTCCAACACCTACTCCACCAGTATTAACGTCAAGTTCTGATTTTTCAACTCTAGTTCCAGTAGTTAAACTTTTGGGAACCCAATATACTCCGACTATCTACAGACCTGCTGCCTCTAGGCATGCACCCACGTAGACCCAATTCTATGGGTAGGGAGCGGCATAGACTGAATGTAGTATCACTCCTAGATAGTCGAAGCAATAAAGGAAAGTTTCACAACCAAGTGTAAACCATGCGTCCCAGACATGTGTGCACGTATGGTTCTTGTCCGAAGCATCTGGTGCGTGCGAGCACCATGCTCGACACCTATGGGCACACAGATTTCAAACTTTCGTAACTTTCTCATTTTTATCGAAATTGAATTCCGTAAAAACGAAAATTGCTTAATTTTTCACAAGGAGTCCAAATAAAATATTTTCAGAACGAAAATAAAATTATTTTCATGGAAAATTTTTGTAATTAACATACATTCATAAAACAACACATAAATCAACATGAACACATCCAAATCAACATAAAAACAATATCCACTGTTTTAAATCCATATTACATGAATGTCAATCATTAATCTGACTCTGATACCAGTTATTGGGAATATTTTACTAGGATCTAGATTTACTTACAGGTATGTTAATTAATATCCTAAATATGAATATCTCTAAAACAATGAAATTAAACACATAATGGTTTAATAAAACCTTACATTAATTGCAACAGAATACAATGAGTCCTTCCGTTCAAGATCTCTAGCCCTTGATTCCTTTTGTCGCAGAGCATTATCAAGATCTGAACCTTGATCTCTTTCTCTCCTTCGGGTTTTGTTACCACCGTCTTACTCACTATGATTGAGTACTTGACTTGCTATGTGTGGGCATGGCACTCTTCCACTCAAGGTTTCGAATAGGTGAAGAACTATGAAAGAGGCTGAAATCACTAAGGAAGAAACTCTCTCATCTACTAGTTCTCAGAGAATGAAAATTAGATTTTGGTAGGTTGAATAGTCAAGTTGACTAGAGGATGAGATGAGAGCATTGTGTTCCTTTTATAGTGTTTCAACTAGGGCTTAGGGCTGAATTATATGAATTAAAAAAGAATAAAATATTGGGCAAAATACCCTTAATGGTCGTACACTATAATGAACCAGTTTCTAGTTAGAATTTTTCCACTTTATTTCAACCACTTATTCTTCTTTCAATTATACCATATCTTCCAATTCAATCCTATAAATGCCAAAACTATTTATGTAATAATTATAATTAATTATCAAATAAAATTGTCATTTATATAATTTATTAATTAGACCATACAAAGTCTCTTAATTAACAAATTGACCCCAAAACCTCTTTTCTTCACAATTAAGTACTTGCTTAGTAAAAATTCTTAAATAAGACATAGTCTAATTTTAGAATTATAATGATTAATTAAAATCAATTAACTGAGTCTGCAAGCAGTATTATCTCAACTAGTGAGGGGACCATGGGCCTATATAACCGAGCTTTCAATAAGTAGATCTAGAATTCACCATGTGAATTCTCTAACTTATTAATTTTGCCTTGCACCACTATAGATTTGGAATTGAATAGTGTTGGAATATATTTTACCAGGATCTTAGATCTACTCACAAGTATGTTGTTTAAACACCCTAAATATGAACTTTCTAAAACGATAAATTAAACACATATAAAGTTAAGAAAACCTTACATTGATGCAGCGGAATTAATGTCTCCTTCCACTCAGATCTCTAACCCTCGAATCCTTTCTGTAGCAGAGTATAATTAAGATCTGAGCCCGAATGTCCTTCTTCTTCAAGTTTGATCCTTCACAGTCTTCCAATCTATGATTGAGTTACTGGTTGCTGTGTGTGGGCACTTACTCTTTCACTAGGGTCGAAATTGATGAAGGGAAAAGAAGAGAGAGGGTTTCGGCCAAGTATAGAAAGTGGGGAAGGCTCAGTTTTTCTGAAGAGAGAAATTTCTGTCAGATTACTAATGAAAAGCATGTTTTGTGACTGAGCCATCACTTTCTATTTATAGGCTACTACTAGGTTTAGGTTAGGAATTATTTGGCATTAAAATAATGAAAATATTAATTTGAAAAACCTATTTAAGTGGCCGACCATGGTGTGTTATTGGGCCTCACTTAATTTTGCAGTTTTATCAAATTTTATCTCTATTTTCTCAAAAACGCCAATTTTCCAATTCTAACCTTTTAAATGCCAAAACTAATTATTTAATAACTAAAATAGATTATTAAATAATATTATCATTTAATTTAATTATTAATTAGACATATAAAGTCCATTAATAAATAAATAAACCTAGAAACTCTTTTCTTTACAATTTCACCCCTGCTTAGTGAAAATTCATAAAATTAGACATAGTCTAACTTTAGAATTATAATTGATCAATCACGAATCAATTAATGAATTTCTCATAAACCAAGAATTCAATTATATAGACACACTTTATATAGAATAGATATATAGAATAGATATATATATCTCTACTAGAAAAAAATTACGTGCAAGGCACGTATATTTAGTTTTATGTTATGTGTTCTATAATTTAATTAAGAAAAATTCAATAAATAATCATATAATTTAAAATGATTTAAAAACTAATTTTAATTAGTGTGTGGGGTTATTTGAAAATCAATAGTGAAAAGTCAAATTTAAAATTTGCAGAAAGAGAAGAGGAGAATGGAGATTAGCTTGAAATATATTTAAAAAATAATAATGCTACACACTTACTATGGACACTTAACTCGAGCCGGTAATAATAAAATTATAAAGAATAAGGGTAGCAGGCATATAACTGGACATATGAAAGAAAGAATATAAAAGACAAGAAATATGATAGCTTCCAAATAATATTATAACAAAGCAATGCTCTCCAAATTTATCTTAATATCATTCTTCTCTTGAAGCCTCTCATCAATCTCATAGCACTCCATGATAGATTCAACAAAATATATGTGTTTATGTATATTTGGATTCAACAAAATATATGTGTTTATGTATATTTATTTTGAGCAAATCAGTAAACATATATTTTTAACAAATTAACCCGATAAACTCAAGATCCACATATATATAGCTAAGTATTCAAATACAATTGTAAAATCTAACTTAAAACAAAATCAAATGGACAATTCATGCTCAACTAATAAAGCTATATATATACTGTTATGATTACATCAACCCAAATATTCTTACTTGCTATAACCGAATTATAAAAATTAAAAAGTATAATTTGAGATATATAGACTAAAATCATCCAAATAAACAAATAAATTAGTTACACATAGAATTATAAATGATACTTTTTTTAGAGTGTGTTTGAAGCTTATGTGAAATTTTTTGGATCTCTTCACTACTATTTTTTATCTCTATTTTTTTTTTTGTATAAATATATATGTATATAGAAAATTTATATTAAAAAAATGAAAATTATGCGTACATATATTTTATTGTTGTTAATTAAATTCAAAATAGTATAGTAATAGAGAAAATTTAGAAATTAGATCTTTTATTATGAATTTTTATTTATTTAAAATAATTAACTTTAATAAAAAAAAATTAGAAAAAACGAGAACGTACAAGATTAGGTATATATTTTATTAGTTTTAATTAAATTCAAAATAGAATAGTAAATTTATGGTTTAAATAATATCACATGAGAACAATATATAATATTGTATATATATAAATAATATCAGTTCAAATATCAAATATCAGTTTAAATTTTTATTTTATTATTTTATTATATATAAATAATATTTTATTATTTTATTAAATATAAATAAAAAGTCACACCCATAAATTTCTCATAAACCAAGAATTTAGTTATATAGGCACACTTTATATAGAATAGATATAAAATAAAGTAATAATTCTTTTATTGTTTTTGTAAGTGTTTAGTAATCTTTTTTATATGGGTTAAATTAGTACTATTTTGGACCTTGTGTTTTGCAAATATTATCGATTGGAAATTTTAAGTTTTGTTAAATAATAAATTAGACCATGTATTTTCTAAAATAGTACGCTGAGCTCAATTTTTGATAATTTTTTGCTAATATAATTAACCAACTTACAATTTTTAGCACAAATATATACAAAAAACATACCCAGCTTTATCATAAAAACTCTAGATTGAGTTATTATTAATTTTTATTTTGACAAATAATCAGTTCAGAGTTACTATAATGTCTATTAAAATGTTTAAATTTCGAGATGGAATCTAAGATTAAAATTGAGAATTATGAAAGATAGTAGTGGTGGTGAGTTATAGTGATGACAATAGATAAGATACGATGATTACAACATATGAGATACGGTGATGACAACAAATAAGATACGATGACGACAAGTAAGATATCGTGATGACAACAGATGAGATATGATGAGATAATAGGCGAGATACGGTGTTGATAACGGTTGAGATACAATGATAACAACGAGTGATATAAAATGATGACAACGACTTTGAATGATCGAGATACAAAAATAATGCATTACGAAGAACATCTGATTTTTCCTACACCACCATATTTATTCATTTTTATAACAGTAATTTTTTTTAACAAATCAATTTGTTATCCAAATAATAATAATTAATAAAACTGTGAATATATTTTTTTTTTATATATTATGAAGTTTTATTTTTTTGATAAATAAAATTATTAATAATAATATAAAATTAGATAATATAATTTTATTTTAATTATATATTAAATATTATTTTAATAACTATTTATTATATTAATAAATAATTACTTTTTTATAAAATATTAAAAAGGGAAATTTGATTTTCTATACTTACATATACATAATATTTTATTTCTAAACTAATATATATCACCATTGAAAATATATGATCACTTTATCTAAAACTCAAAAATACCCATTTCAAATTTCCCATATTTTTTCTTAGTGCAAAAACATAAAAAAAAAAAAAAAAAATTGGTAGTCCAATGGGGTCCGATGGTCACCTAATGCTACTTTTGTATGTAAAAAAAAAAAAAAAATTGTAGCAGATCTGGTCCGATGGGTGGCCCGATAGGTGGTCCGATGGGTGGTCCGATTGTGTAAATGGGGGTGATGTAAATGAGTGTATTTTAGAGATATCATAAAAGTTGTCATATCCTACAAATATTAGTTATTATTTGTTTAGAAATTTTTTTTAAGCAAATGTAAGCATAAAAAATCAAATCAAATTTCTCTGTTAAAAATAATTAAATTTACTGCGTGAAAAGTTGATGTAAATATTCACTAAACAATTATCTTATCAATTTATTTGCCACGTTTGACAATGAACAATTTAAAATAATGTGAATAGTTCTGAAAAGTTCCTGAGCAAAAATCATTATAGTCTCTCTTTTTTTTTTTACTTGTGAAGTGATTCAAGTTAAACAATCTCGCTGTACATTTTGGTGACATCCTGTGAAATTTCCAGGAAATTGTTATCCGAGCCAATTTCCAGTAGTGGTGTCTTGTTTCAGATTTAAGACCATTTTTTAAAACAAAATAACTCAGACCATTTTACCTTGCTCATTATTTTTTTCAATAATGAAGAAAGTGGTTAGGACATTTGAAGTAGAAGAAGTTGCTTTCTTTTCATTAACTTATTATGCTACATTCGTCTACAGAGTATGCTGATGACAGGCAATCCAACTGTGCAACCTCAATGAGGGGAAAGGAATCAAAGGAAACCCTCCCATCATTCCATGGCATTACCAGAACTTCTCTCATAAACCCACCTCCTAAAGAAAGGTAATTAGCTCAAAATTAACACAACCAAGCAATGCCCACGAATCCTTGATTGTCAAGGCAAATACCCATTTACAGATTCTAATTTCGAACTCCAATTATAACTCCTTGACAACGTTTTGTCCCACAATTCGTTCTGGCATTTCATCGAACAGTTTGTAATTCTGCAGTAAATTGAGAGGAAACGACAAAAAAATAAATAATTTTACTAAATTCACTCTCTCCCTTTATAGTTTTAGTGGGAGAGTAGATGAAAATAAAAATGAATCGAGTAAATTTGGGTGTATGGATATGGGTGTTGCTGGTCTTGGCAATGGGTTGGTCTATGACAGTCTCATCAGCTGCTTTCTTTGAGAGTAGACATAGAAGGAAATCTATGTATCCACCCCCGGCGACCTCCTCGCAATTGGAGTTCAATCGAAGAGGGTCCTCGATCGTGTTCCCTATCCATGGAAATGTATATCCTATTGGGTACGTTTTCTCTTGCTACCTTCCATCTTTCTTGGAATAATCTCTCTTGAAGCTTTTATTTGTATATCGCATAGAAAACCTCCCAATATATTAGCCAGGTTGATAAAATCTTACCCGTGTCTCTTTCTTCTTGAATCAGTCTTTATTTATTTTATTTTTTACATCATGTTGAAGTGGACACTTTTCAGAAAAATCAGTTTTCTTTTTGTATTACTTTTTGGAGCACTTCTGGATTTCTTTTCATAAAGAAAGTCATTTTTCAATATGTTAAGCTTTTTTGAGGACATAACACTTGAGATTTTTTTTTCTCTTTACACTTAAAAAATGACTCTGAAGAAACGAATGTGCGTATTGTAATTTGTAAGTTGTAATTGTATAGCCCTAGAAAAGAGAAAAACAAAAAACTATGTAACTATGAGAGATTTTGTTCCTTCAAAATTAATTCAATTCATGCCAATTTACTATGTTTTCTGTTGACAGCATCTTTTTATTTATTTTACCACGATTTCTTCTCTTATATCAGGCCATGGCAATTAATAAAGCTAACGTCCAGTGCTCATTTTTGTTATGTGATGTTTCCAAACTGCAGGTCTTATAATGTTACCCTCAATATAGGCCAACCACCAAGGCCTTATTTTCTGGATCCTGACACAGGAAGTGATCTTACATGGCTCCAATGTGACGCTCCTTGTGTCCACTGTACTGAGGTAAATCAGATTGAAGACTCTTCCTGCAATGCCCTCTAAAGTTTTTCAAACAAGTTTCTTGAATGATTGTGATTATACATCAGATTCCCAAGCCAACTCCTTTTTTAGCTCTCTTACAAATTTGCAATGTTAGGTTTGTGTGTTGTTTTCATGTCATCATGAAAGATTTTTGAAACTTTGCTATTTACACTGGTGTCCAACCTTTTCAACAGTTTGGATTGTCGAAAAAGTCATGTTACACTCAAATCAAAACAATTTTATACATTTTGAATTGTAGTTGATTATAGGTTTTAAGGAAATCCTAATTGGCATTGGTTGTTTTGCTTCACAGTCACCTCATCCGCTTTATCAACCCAGCAATGATTTAGTGGCCTGTAGGGATCCTCTCTGCCTAGCCTTGCACTCACCCGGCACTCCCAGATGTGACAATCCTGAGCAATGTGATTATGAGGTTGAGTATGCAGATGGAGGTTCATCACTCGGTGTACTCCTCAAGGATTCTTTTTCTCTCAACTTTACAAATGGAGTCCAACTAAAACCTCGTTTGGCCCTTGGGTTTGTGACTTTGTCTCCATCATTTCTCACTTTGATCATCCTCATAAATTAGTCCATTCAAACAAATTTCCATACCGTGCTTCTCAATGTGAAACTTAAATGCAAATATCATTATTGCAGAATCTTTCAACTTTCTGATTAGCAATGGTGCAAAAACAGATAAATTTATATCTTTTAGAGTACGTTATGAGAAGATGGTAATATTTTTGTTGAATGTTATTTCTCTAGCAAACCTAAGGAAGAGTTGTTCAGAGGGAATATCCTTAACAAGGCCAGGCATTCAGTTATTGCCATGTTTGATTTTCTATTCACTGGTTCTTATGTTCTGATGAATGATGATCTGCTGTCTTCAGATGTGGATACGATCAACTTCCTGGTTCGTCTCGTCACCCTGTAGACGGAGTACTTGGCATTGGTAGGGGTCAAACCAGCGTCGTGTCCCAACTTAACAATCAAGGTCTGGTGCGAAATGTTGTTGGCCATTGTTTAAGCGGGCGAGGCGGAGGGTTTCTCTTCTTTGGGGACGACCTTTATGATTCTTCACGTGTGACTTGGACACCAATGTCACGTGAATACACGTAAATCAACCCTTCGAATTCTCATTTTTTATTTTAAGCAGGAAATCTTTCTTTTGATCCACATTTTAAATTTGACTACTGTTTACCAATTCTTCTTCTTTTATGCCAGCAAACATTACTCACCTGGATACGCAGAACTCAAATTTGATGGAAAATCAACTGGTGTTAAGGATTTACTCACAATTTTTGACAGTGGTAGCTCCTACACTTATGTCAACTCTCAGGCATATCACGCTTTGACAGTTTTGGTGAGTGCGTACTTACTCTTTCCCAAAACACAGAAAAAAAATGCACTTAAGCATAGATAGTTTCCTATATTAAACTCATACAATAAACTCTATGTGACATTGAAGATCAAGAGAGAATTATCTGATAGAGTCTTCAAAGAAGCACCAGAAGATAACACTCTGCCACTTTGTTGGAAAGGCAAAAGACCATTTAAGAGCATTCGCGATATCAGAAAATACTTCAAGACCATAGCATTGGACTTCACCAGTGGTAGAATCACCAAAACTTACGAATTTCCACCCGAGGCTTATCTAATCATATCAGTATGTCTCACTTATTCTGTATCTATTCTTATTTTTGTACCTGGTTATTTCCCTCCAAGTAGCAATTCTGTTATACAGCACATAACACATTTTCTTTCAGTCTAGGGGCAATGTATGTTTGGGAATCCTCAATGGTGCCGAAGTGGGACTGCAAAATTCTAATATCATTGGTGGTAAGATTTCCTTATAGATACACCTGGCCTGGTTTGGATTCTACAATTTTTTAGTACCCCATTGATTTTCTTTCTGAAAAATCACTCTTTTTTCTCTTCTCATCTATAGATATATCAATGCAAAATAAGATGGTGATCTATGATAACGAGAAGCAGATGATTGGATGGGTCACTTCGAATTGCGATAAGGTCCCAAAAACAAGAACAGGGAGCATCTGATGGTACTTCCAGTAGTCTCCAACCATTTCTTTATTAAACACAAGATGGTTATAGAGCATTCTTCAAAACAAAATAAAAACATAAAAACAGTATAAAATATACGTGGCAATTGATAGAATTCTATTACATATAAGCGGTGTTTGTATGTCTGTATCATGTTAATAATGTATTGTGTATGTATATATTCATTAGTATTGCGCTTTAGATGTGTCTTGATTGGCTGTGAAAAAGTTATAAATATTTATAGTTATATTTGGACATGCTCTTAATGTTATTACCTATGAATGTTTATTCTATTATTAGTCATGGGATCAAATCTAATGGTTGATATTTATAACTATTAATTAAATTTTTAAATTAAATATTTATTATTTTAACTGTTACCTGATGACATGGAAGTCAAATTTTATATCTATTTTTTCTAGTTTTTTTCTCATTCCATATATATATTAATACATTGATACCTTATAATTTAATTATGGTAATTTAAAAACTTCAATAACCCTTAATTACACCTTTAAACCTCACTACAACAAATATTTCCATTCTAAAACATATATTTTTTTAAAAAAATGTATAACATATATTATAAAATACATAATAATTTATCTATATTAAAAAAATATTAATTATAATTAATTATTGGGTAAATACCATTTTGGACCCTCTGTTTTACAAAAGTTACCAATTGGACTCTGTGTTTTGTTAAATGACAAAATGGACCCTGTATTTTCTAAAATAGTACATATAGGACCCTGAATTGATTTTTTGTCAAAATAAAGTTTAATTATAATCCGATCTAAAAATGTTATGATAAAACTGTTTACATTTATTGTATCTGTTTGTATTAAACATTGTCTTCAAGTTGGTTGTATTAAAAAAAAAGTTGTCAAAAATTAAGCTTAGGGTCTTATTTTTACTATTTTATAAAATACAGGGTCCATTTTGTCATTTAACAAAATACAGGGTCCAATCTGTAACTTTTGCAAAACACAGGATCCAAAATGGTATTTACCCTTAATTATTTAGCCTATATTGTAATAACATATTTTTCTTATAATTTTTATGTTTAAATTTTAGAAATTTGAGTTTTTATAACAATATTATAATTAATTTTATTTTATAAGATACGAAAACAATTTTTTTTTCTTATTCTTATTTTTATAATTAAGTAATTCTTGTATTAAATAAAAATTTTAAGAGTTTGTAATTTTTGTGGTGGTTAGTCTTACATCATTATTTGTTAATCTATATTAATTATTGCATTAGGTAAACTATAAAAAAGAGAATTTATATATAAAAAAATGTACAAAAGAGAGGAATAAAATAAAATTCGTAGTGCTATAAAATTTGGATCATCGTATATTGGATATTTGTAATAGCAACAAATGTCTTTTACTTTTTTATTTAACTTTTCTTATTTGGTTTCATAGAGTTTGACATTAGTAGCTAACTTTTTTCTCTCTCATAAAATATGATGTTCGCTGACTCAATTTTTAGCCAACAACGAAGTCACAAATACAATCACTACAAAAAAGACCATCTTTAGTGACAATTTTTTAGTCACAATAAAAAAAATTTGTCACTAAATGTGACTTTTAGTCGCAACAAAAAAGTTACTTGTGACTAAACATAGTATTTAATTATAAGTTATCACTAATTTAGTTTTAGTCACAACAAGTATTGTGACTAAAAATACATTTAGTCACAACAAATTGTGATTCTTGTGACTAATACTTTTAGCTACGAATTTTTTAGTCACAACATAGAAATGACAATTTATAATTAGTCACAACTTTTTTTACTTTTAGTCACAAGTTTTGTTGTGACTAAAAGTATGATTTTTTATTGTAATAATAATTTTATAATTAATTAAAGAGTAAATAATAAAATGTAATAATAATATGTAGAAGAAATCTTCAAAATAGTTGTTATACTAGAACATAACAATTGCTTATTTTAGTTATTGTCAATTTCTCTATTTTCTCAAAATCATGTTTTATACACACTATTCTATTTTCCTGGTCCATATACAATTAGAGAGCATGAACTAATGGAGTAAAGAAATAAAACACATCTCAATCTTCTTCTCTCTCAACAAGCAAACAAGTAAATATAGTACAAAAATTTATGTAAAATTTGTAGAAATAAATATTGAAGAAAACATTTTCCAATTTAATTTTTTTTACTAATCACCCGTTTACTTACCAGCACCAAACAAGAAATTCAAGCACTAAATGTAACAAAATAATTCTTAGAATAAGAACAAAGTGCAAAAAAACAAAGCTACTCATTTTTTTTTTCTTTGTCCAACCATAAAATCAAAACAACTTAATTTTTTTTTCTTTAACTTTGAAAAAAAACCTCATCAAAGAGTGTTAGAGTGAAATATCACTAATGACCCTCATAATTTAATAAATTTCTATTGTTGGTGTAAGGATAAAGTAGTAATTTAAACAAAATAAGTGAATTTCTAAAAATAACTTTTAATTCTTTAATACTATTGGTTAGAATTATTATACCTTATTGTTAAATAATAAATAATATATTTTTTTTTAAAAAAAAATGGGTCTTTTTTATTTTTACACTTCAAAACAGTTTTTTTTTCTTTTTTTTTTTTGTATTTTTACAGAATTCTACATAGAAACCCCTATTGCAACTAACGCTGCCACCTAAATTGCAACAAAAAATCGTATAGAAAGAAACTCCTATTGCAACTAGCGCTACAACCACTTTAGAAACCCAAATCATAAATTTGAAAAAAAAAAAGTTAAAAAAATAGTAAATAGGGTAATTCCCCCCCCCCCCCCCCCCAAAAAAAAAATAATTATTGGTAACTTGCTATAGGAAGTCAACATATCACCACATCATTATTTTTTAAAAACTGATTCAACTGTTAATTGGACCCAAATGAAAAAAAAAAAAAAACACTTTAAAACACAAAGTCCAATGGATAAGAAGGGAGGAAAAAAGAATAAATAAAATAGAAATAAAATTAAATAATAATAATGCATAAACCAAAAAAAAAAAAAACAACAAACCTTTCAACCGAGATAGATCTTTAATATTGCATTATACATTTTAATATTAATGTAAGAATAATATAATAATTTAAGTAAAATAAATTAATTTCTAAAAATAATTTCTCAAAATCATCATTCTCTATAGTTAAAAAAGGAAATATATATTTTTTTTTAAAAAAAAAAACTTGTTGGTAACCTACTCTAGCAAGTCACTAAATTGTCACCTCATCAATTTTTTTAGTACACATTAATGGGTATTACTCATTAAGAAATCATCCATTTATATATATATATATATAAATATATATCTGAAATTCGGTGTTTCCGCAACAAAAAAAAAAAGCAATTTATTTTTACACTAAATGAACTTGATAAATCATGTTGGAAACTTGATTACTCAGAAGAGCGATTTGATTAATCAAAAATAGTAAAATAAGTAACGTAAAAAGTAAAAATTACACAATTTTTTTTTACGTAATGTCAGTATTCTTTCGAATACTCTTAATCCACAAGATCATGCTCAAAGAATGAAATTAATTAATAAAATTTTAAAACTTACAAGAACAGATAGCTTATGCAAAGTGTGAATCCCGCTAAACCTTTGTCGCAATCTTCTTGTAAAATATCTCATCAATCCAATTTCTGGAACACATCGAGAAGTTGAATCCATTCAATTCTTGGTATATACTCACTTTCTTCTGAAATGAGACTGGAGAAAAATTCTCTCAAAGATTCTTGGCTTGTTCATTTATTCTTCTTGAATTTGTTAAGAAGACAAATAGAAAAAAAAAATATATACATATACGAAGCTATAGCTGAGCACACTAAGCTTTACACAAACACTCGTCACAAGACAACAATATTTGAGAAGATGAGTAGAAGAGATGAAAAAATTAAGCTACACTCTAGGAAACTGTTGATGCAGAAATCTGGCCAATACCATCTCACTAGATTGGTAAGATAAGCAATGAATTATTTTTTTTTTTTTTGAAAACAGTAATGAACTATTTAACTAACTAAGAGAGGGACACCAGAACTTTATAGTAGCTCACTTCCCGTGTCGTGAAAGCTTTTATTTCTCACAAGAATTATAAGGAAAATTACCTAAGGAGAGATCTTAAATTTTAGAGAGAGATGCTCTAACCTTATGGAGATTTTTTTTCGAAAGTGAAAAATAAGCTTGTAGAGCTCTCCTTTTATATGCAAGTAGGTCCATTAAAATCATAATAAAACATTACAAAAACGTGAAGTATTTTATCTAGAGTGTGTTGAGTTTTATGCCCTAAATAAAACTCATTTCAATATAATCAGATTTACTTATTAATAAAGATCAAAAATAACATTTAATGTTGCATGGTTCACATGATTTATTTCATGATTATTTACATAATGTATGAATTCTATTTAAGTCCAGAACATATCAATTTGTTAATGATTATAGTGTTGTCAGCACAGTGGAATATAATCTTAATTATATGTTCGAAAGTTTATTCCCTGATTTGTCAGTTCACTGGATTTAGACTGACATGATAATCAACGATAGGTATTCTTACACCTTGGATAAGTGTTATGTCCTTTCCAGGACATTGGCAAAGTTTACCAGCATCGGATGTATGGAGTATACATCGGAAAGGACCGATATTGAACTTTGATTAGATATATTAAAATTTACCGTAATATCTATTCAATTCAATATCACATGTTGATCCTAGATCAAATGATCTTAATCATGATATGTTTAGGTTCGATCTCAAGAGTATTATACATGTTCTTTGATTTGTTAGTTAAGCCTACTTTTGGGTCAGGGTGATACTTGTTGTGTACCGAAAGTGGTACGTTTTACATTTATCAACTCGCAAGCGCACGAATCTTTATTGTAGTATGGAGATTGTGAAGAACGAGGTCGAACCCATGAGAATTGCATGAAATTAAAGAAAATACTTATTTAATCTAAGCTAATAAAACTCTAACCTAGTTCCGAATATTGTGAGGTTTTTGGTAACAAAATAAAATAAAGTGTTTAAACGATAAAAATGACAGTAACAGATATTTTCAGTGATATTTGGAGATATTATTAAGGGTCCAGAATCCACTTAAGTGTACATAAAAATATTTATGTTTATATTGATTATCATAATTTAATCAGTAATCAAACCATTTATTTTCTAATAAAAAATAGATTTTCCTTCGCTTTAAAATTATAACTTCTAAGCATTAAATGTGAAACAATTTAATGTAAATATAAAAAATCAAAGAATATTATTTTTAATAAAATGTAGAACCAAGCATTAATAATTTCTAACTACCAAAAATACGTGATATTAAAGATGAAAGAAAATTATTTTAAGAAGCGAAAATCATAAGCATATATTGTTGGGTTTTATGCCCTAAATAAAACTCTTTACAATCTGATTAGTTATCAATATAAGAAATTTGAAGTGATTGATGTTTGCATGAATTTTACATGCTAATGGTTTAATATGTTTATTACATTCACACACACAAAATCAGTTAAATTCAAATCATATGTTTATTCACAATTATAGTATCGTCAACATAGTGGAATGTGATTGTGATCATATGAATCAAAAGACTTGGTCCCTGTTTCATCAGTGTTATTGGATTTACACTAATGTGATAATCAGCGATGATGTGTACTTACACTTGGAGTAAGTGTTATGTTCTTTTCAGGACATTAGTAAAGTATACTAGTTTCGAATGTATGGAGTATACATTGGACTGGACCGATATTGCAACTAAGTTAAGATATTACAAACTTACCGTTATATATATCTTTCCAAGTCAATATCAGTATTTGATCTTAAGATTAAAAGAATCTAAATCCTGATATGCTTAGGCTCAACTCAGGAGTACTATTCATGTTCTTTGATTTATTAGTTAAGCCTACTTTTAGGTCAGGGTGATACATATATTTTGGGAACATGATAGTATGATTGAGTGGGAGTGCTGAACATAAATATGGAATCTATAACTTCTACTGGTGTATAGAAGTAAAGTGATGATTCCCTTCGAGCTTAGCAAATAGAAGTAAATGGATGAGCTCTTGTTTAACTGACTAATTATTAGATCACTAAACACCATTTACAGGTAGCTAAGTGTTTTAAGGGGAAAAATACATTGAGGGGTGAGAACGGTAAAGAAATCCCATCTCAATGTAGATCATCTATATAGAGGATCTTTAAATCACAATAAGATTATAACAATGGTTAAATGAGATAGCATATTGATATCGTGAAATATATAATATGCTCTATATAAGTCTGAGAGTGCAATTCTAAGTTCTAAGAGTGGATTCAACGAAGAATTAATAAGTAGGAATTTACTTGGTAAATTTGGTTCACTTATTGGAAGCTCAGCATATAGATCCATGGTCCCCATTCTAGTTGAGAACATTCTGCTTGTAAGACTCATTAATTGATTCGTGATTGATCAATTATAATTCTAAAGTTAGACTATGTCTAATTTTATGAATTTTCACTAAGCAGGGGTGAAATTGTAAAGAAAAGAGTTTATAGGTTTATTTATTTATTAATAGACTTTATATGTCTAATTAATAATTAAATTAAATGACAATATTATTTAATAGTCTATTTTAGTTATTAAATAATTAGTTTTGGCATTTAAAAGGTTAGAATTGGAAAATTGGCGTTTTTGAGAAAATAGAAATAAAATTTGATAAAACTGCAAAATCAAGTGGGGCCCACTACTACACCTTGGCCGACCACTAATTGAGGAGTTTCAAATTGATTTTTTCATTATTTTAATGCCAAATAATTCCTAACCTAAACCTAGTAGTTGCCTATAAATAGAAAGTGATGGCTCAGTCAAATCACAAGTTTTCACAAGCCTTTTTGACAGAAATTTCTCTCTTCAGAAAAACTGAGCCTTCCCCACTTTCTATACCTGGCCGAAACCCTCTCTTCTCTTTTTCCCTTCATCAATTTTCGACCCTAGTGAAAGAGTGAGTGCCCACACACAGCAAGCAGTAACTCAATCATAGATTGGAAGACTGTGAAGGATCAAACTTGAAGAAGAAGGACATTCAGGCTCAGATCTTGATTATACTCTGCTACAGAAAGGATACAAGGGTTAGAGATCTGAGCCGAAGTGTAACACCCTAACTAGCATAGGCGTATTACGTGATTTTAAACATACTGTGCTGCTCGTTGCTAATCAACGAGGTTTATGGAAAAACGTGATTAATTAAAATTTTTGCTTTTTAATTAAACTTGTAAAATATTTATACAAAATACTCGGGATCCCGATTACAAAACCATTTACAAAAGTTTACTGTCTATATAAAATACTTGTCGCCTAGCGACTAATTACAAAAATAGCCTTGCTGTCCCGATGATCGTACGCTCCAGGCCTAACCGCCCCGACATGTACAATCGTCACCGGCTCGCTCACGGTCCATCAGCTCTAGCCTTGCCCTTACCTACACATAAACATAGCACTGTGAGTCGACAGACTCAGTAAGAAAAGCATAATAATACTCATACATAAATCCCGGTCATGATCAGACGCCCATACCCCTGACCATAACCCTAACTGCCGTGTCCAACACGATACTGAGTCCCCCTAACTGCCGTGTCCAACACGGTACTGAGTTCTGAACGTTCATTGGGACGGTACTATTGACAAGTAACAGCCTAATCGGTCAAACCGGTCATACTCCGGCTGCTGGTCATACTCTAGCACATGCGACGTGTTACGGTATCGGCCTAATCGGTCGAATCGGTGATACTCCGGTGATGGTCATACTCAGCTGTCTACCGACGTGATACGTCAAATAGTACGGAACCACCAACCTAAGTATCAGCCTAATCGGTCGAACCGGTCATACTCCATTGGTCATACTCCGGCTGTACCGACGTGATACGGTGTCGGCCTAATCGGTCGGGCGGTCATACTCCATTCTTGGTCATACTCCAGCCTGTACCGACGTGACACAGTCGGATGGTTCGAAGCCAACATACATATCTAATGTAATCTAACAGGCTTCCTACATGCACGCTAAACATGTAATCTACATATGCATACTGTTATACTAATCTTACCTGGATTCCGAATTCAGGTGTGCCGGTCAACCTGACTGGAACTATCTGCGCGACGGATTACAGGCTCCTAAACCATAAAAATCACAACACTATAAGTGATACGCTAAATCACTTCCTGGGGACTTAAACTAGGAACTAAAAGTTTCCCTATCGATAAAAAGCATGGCAATACCCCAAATAACATAAAAACGAGGAGAACTATGGTTTGTGAAAATCACCCAACCGGTAGACCGGTTGCCCAACCGGAATTCCGGTTCTGGAAATTTTCAGAACCCCATCCAGAATTTCGGATGCACAACCGGAATTCCGGTTCCTCACAGAAATCACTCAAAAATTCACACATTGCACAAATCCAATCCAAACAATACCAAAACTTCCAGACCTGCTATTTAGACCCTAAGGAACAATTCCAAAGCATAAAACCCAAGTTTCATGCAACCAAACCAAAACCACCATTAAAGCATCAAGCTTTGAGTTCTAAACTCAAACTTGATCAAACCCCACTAACATGCATTCAATTCAGCCCAAATCAACTTAATCATGCATAAAATAACCTCTGAAAACAATAGCAACCATCTACAGCAAGCAATTAACAGATTGAACACATTTCTTTGAAAATCATATTTTTTGAGCTCAAAACATCCAATCTTGAATCAAAGCAGCTATCATGCATTAAACTAGCTCTAATCTACTTAAAATAACAAGATTAATTCTCTGTAAACTACAACAAATCACAGCAGCAAGAACACATCAAAAACAAGCATGCAATAATCATCTTTTTAAACATTTTCTATAATTTACAAAAGGGAAAGGTTTAGAAACTTTACCAAAGCTTGAAGAGCACTTAGATTGAAGGAAAATAACTTGAAAAAAACAAAGGAAACCCAGCCCTAGAACCCCATGCAGCCGAGAGAGAGAGAGAGAGAGAGAGAGAGAGAGAGAGAGAGAGAGAGAGAGAGAGAGAGAGAGAGAGAGAGAGAGAGAGAGAGAGAGAGAGAGAGAGAGAGAGAGAGAGAGAGAGAGAGAGAGAGAGAGGAAAAGAGAGATCCTTTTTTGAAAATTTTCTATTTTCTTCTAAGTTTTGAATTTTTTGAATAAATGAGAAAATATGCCATACCCTTTATTTCAGCCAACACTTAATAAAATAAACATACAATTCAACTAAATAAAGTCCACTAAAGGACAAAATATCATTGGGTCAAAAAGACCATTTTGCCCCTCCACACTAAAATAACATAAATAACACTAAAGGGGTATTTTTGGGAAATTCTAAATTCCCGGCCATTCCCGACATTCCCAATGTCTAATAAACCGTCCCAAACTACTAACATACTAAGTTGTGATTTTACTGAGCCAAACACCGAGTTCCATGTTACCGGGCACCGGAAATGCAAAATTATGAAAACTACTAATTGACATAAAATGCATCTCAGAATTCAATAATAACAGTATAATAATTATTTAAATAGCTATAAATAATTTCATAATTAAACATGATTAACTGCTAATTTCCAAATTAAACTAAGCGGTCTTTACAGGAAGGAGACATTAATTCTGCTGCATCAATGTAAGGTTTTCTTAACTTTATATGTGTTTAATTTATCGTTTTAGAAAGTTCATATTTAGGGTGTTTAAACAACATACTTGTGAGTAGATCTAAGATCCTGGTAAAATAAAATCCAACAACTGGCCTCAGAGCCATGGTAATTGATTTACTTGCATGAAATTTGAACTTTAAAACGATTGTTTGTTATTTGGATGGTTTCATGTTGTATTGAGTGTTATATGATGATTGATTGATGTTTGTGAATTTTCGTGAAAAATAATTGAAATTTTGTTTCTGGAATTATTTTTATTGGATATTATGGAAAAAATTAAGCAAGTTACTTTTTTACAGAACTCAATTTCGATTTAATTTGAATTAGTTATGATTTTTTGAAGATTCGAAAAAAGATAAGGGGGCTGTGCACTCACACGCGCGCGAGGACCTCGTCTGGTGCCCCCCTACGCGTGCGCAAATCCTGCCAGCTCCCCTGTTCCGCCGAGTTTTCTCGGCTGTCACCAAGGAGCACGCGCGCGGATAGTATGCTTGGCATACTGTCCGTACAGCTCCCAAAATTTTCGTTTTTCTTCGTTTTTTCATGCTTTTTCATGGAATTAACTTCTGATTTTTTGTGTAGTTTTGTATTTATAGATTTACTATTCCTAATTCAATTCTCATAATGAATTAATTTAATATTTTTTTAAATTTAATTCATGATATTAGTGTAATTTGAATTTGAAATTAGTAAATATCTATCCTTTTGCTTAATTATTTATCTTATTTTTAAATTTTATTATATCTTATCTTATTTTTAAATTTAAGGTCAGATATTAAACCTTTTTAAATTAAATTTTTTTTAAAATATTTTGACCTTATTCAAATTTAAAATAAGATAACTATAATCATGTAATTTTAAATAGATGTAAGATATTTTGCTAACTTTTAAATTTTGTTATTTTATTTATTTAAATTAAATTTAAAATCTGAAAAAGATATTTAATTTATCTTTTCTAATTTTTATTTAATTTTTATTTATAAAATAACATTGAATTTTTAAAAGTAGTTAGCAAATTTTGAAATGATATTTAGATTAGTTGAAACCTAATTTTTCAAAATTGTAGGTTTAATTTTAAATATTTTGTTTATAATTTTGAAATTTAAATAAATAATTTTTTTTTATTTTCGAAAATTAAATATTAATTTTTATTTTTATTTTTTCGAAAAATAAATTAATATTATTATTTATTTTATTTTTCAACATAAAATATTTATTTTATTTATTTATTTAATTACTTTAATTTTCGAAATTTATTTATTTAAAATTAAATAAATCCTACTTCCAACCATCCAGCTAACCTTGTTGCAGGAGTATGTGGTTTTAGCTTGTGTATAAGTTTTCAAAACCTATTATTACTTGATTGCAAATAGGCATGGTTACTTTTTGCCAGATCTAATGATCTGATGGCTCCCTTGGTCAAGTTAATAATTTGTAACAGGTAAATTTTACAATCTTCTTTCATCTGTGTATGACCCTAGCAACATGATAGAACCCATCCAAAGTGTGCCTGTGTGAGCCTATATGTTTATTTTGTTTTAATATAGATGCATATAGGTTGTTGCTAAATAAAATGTCACACCATGATAGATTTTATTTAGGTCCATTTAGTTATTGGACCTATTCAATTAATAACAGTTATTTATTTTAAGGTTAAATTCCTCTCTTTTGGGCCTTGTGTGAGAGTTGGGAGCCATAGAAGTGGGTACGACATACTGAACCCAGCACCCCCTCACATGAACTACCCCAATTGTGAAGGCCCATTTGCCTGATTTGAATAACTGTACTAGGTTAATTATATTAGTTTGACCTAATAAAATTGAATTAGCAACATAATTAACTTTTAAAATATATGAAATTTATTTTCATTTTAATATTTTAAAGTTAATTTTAAGAAAAACACTTTTAGTTTTAGATATTAGTTCTAGACAAACTATTTGTATTTTTCTTGTATTTAATTAAATATAGAATTTTTAACTAACTAGATTCTTTATGGAACTTATTTAATTAAATATTCCTATTTAAGTCATCAATTAGTTGTATCAACTGATTTTTCTTATCTAACTTAAATTTGAATATTTGATTTAAATTTTAAATCAAGTTGAGGAATCCTAGGAATTAGTTATTAAAGATTCTTAAGATATTTTTTAAGTTAATATCTTTTCGAATATTAACTTAATATAGAATATTTTAGATATTTTTTAGGTTAATATCTTTTCGAATATTAACTTAAAAAGATATCTTCAAATTAAGTGGTTACAACTTAATTTTTGATATTTAATTAAATCTAAATTTGAAATTATTTAAGTTTTAGATTTTTTCTATATAACTTAAATTAGATATTTTTCAAATTTTTGTTGAAAAGATACTTAGTCAAATAAGATATTTTCTAGATAGTAATTTCTAGACTACTTATTATTTCTAATATTTAAATAGAAAAATATTATACTTTGTGAAATTAATTATTTAAATAATTAATTTTGGTACAATTTTATTAAGTATATTTTTCCTAGTATTAAACTAGAAATTAAATAATTAAGCCTTCTCTACACTTAATTATTATTTCTTGAATTTAATACATTTAATTAACTTGAAAAATTTAAATATCTGAGTTGTTTCATCATGATACTTAAATATTTATTTATTTTTCATGACACTTAATTAAATAGAAAATTATTTTTAAGTTTAAATTTAATTTTTCAACTTAAATTTAAATAATTTTCAATATATATTTTTTCTTTATTTTCTTAATCAATTTCGAAAATTACATTTTATCTATGCAATATTTTTCGAATTTATTTTTGAAAAATAGATTGAGTTGTAAATTAATTATTTATTTTAATTAATTCTTGGGCCAACTTAAATCAATGATTTTTTTCATTTAATTGATTAATTTAAAATAAATGAATTCAAAATATATATTATTAGAAATTGAATTAATTAGTCAAAAGAAAATCTAGATCGGTGATATTTTTTCTGCTTGAAGTATTTCTTTTCTATTTTTATTATTTTTTCGAAATTCGTATATATATATATTTATACTTTAATTTTTTGAACACAATTAATATATTCTCAAGGAAATTTTTAAGTTGCAAATTAATCTAATTAATTCAACTTAAATTAACTTCCTTAATATTTATATTTAAGATTATTACTATGATGGAAATAATTAATTTTATTTCAATCACCATCTAAGTATAATTTTATAAATATTATATTAAATTCTTATTTTTGAATTTAAATTCTAAAATTCGAATTTAATGAGAATTTATTTATTAGAATAATAAAGAAAATACATTTTTAAAGAATGAGCTTTATTATTATTAAGATATTCGATCTCCATTGTGGGTTTTACATCGCGTTTATTTTAGTGAGTAATCCTCCCTAATGGAGAAACGTTCATTAGCAATTTCGCACCGTTTAATCTCGAAAGATAAGTAGTTTGTAAGTGTTTTATATGGTATAGATCACCCCAATGGTGGCGACCATATTTGACTTGCAAATTGCGAAACAATGGTAGTAGCTCATAAGATAGAATAGCCTTGACTCTCGCCTAAACGGGACAGTGCTGGATTCCAATCTTGATCGAATAAAAGGTTGCTAGAATGTTTAACATTTTAGATGAGCTGACAACTCTATTCAATGGATGGTAGCTTTGACTCTCGCCTAAATGGGACACTGATATCAGTTTATTGAAAAACCTTGGAAATTATTTAGGATTGATTTTTTTTTTAAGTATTTTCTCATATCATTCCTAATTGCTATGTGCTTATAATTTCTGAATTGATTTTGTGTTAAACCATTATTAATTTCTATTATTTTGTAGTATCCAGTATTATCAAAATGAATCCCATGTTACTACTGTTGACTGAAAACAAGCTGAATGGATCTAACTTTAATAAGTGAAATGAGAACATTAATATTGCTCTCATAGGAGAAAGTGCCTTGTTTCTTTTAACTGAGCCGTCACCTGAAGTGCTTGGGGACAATGCTTCCAAAGCTGTGAAAGAAAAGTATGAGCGTTGGTAGAAAGCAAATGACAAAGCTCTATACTTTATGCTTTCTAGCATGGTTGACACCCTCAAAACTCGTTTTTCTAAAACCGAGAAGGCTGCTGAAGTTATGACGAAGTTAAATGAGCTATTCGGTAAGGCATCACTTCAGTCACGCTTTGACGCGACTAAGAAGTACATTAATGCACGGATGGAACCTCATCAAAACGTGCGTGACCATGTTCTCCTAATGTGAAGTTATTTTCAAGAAGCCCAGGATCATGGTGCTGAAATGGACAATGCTACTCAAGTAAGTCTTATCTTGAATAGCCTGACTCCAGCATTTCTACCATACACATCAAATTATGTCATGAATAAGAAGGAAATTGACTTTCATGAATTAGTCAATGACCTTCAAACTTATGAAAATTTGATTGGAGGACCCAAGAAGAAAGGGAGTAAACCTCACAATCCTGGGAATGGTAATGGGACGATGAAACCTGAAGCAAATGTTGCCTTTGCTTCAAAACCCAAATCGAAGAAGAAGTGGAAGAACACCAAGAAGCGAACAAAAGCCATGAAGAATAAAAAGGCTGTTCCTTCTAGTGATGCTACACTAAAAGGAAAGTGTTTCAACTGCAATGAAAAAGGTCATTGGAAACCCCAATGTCCTAAACTTCTTGCAAAGAAACAAGGTATTTCTATTTATAAACTTTAAGAGTTTTAGTGAATTATTATCCAATTGGATTTATGATTCTGGACTAACTTTGTTTATTTGTTTTCTTCTTCTTATAGGCCAAGCTACATGAACTCAATTGAGTTGGATCGGAAAGCTGGACCAAGGGTGAAATCGTCCAGATGAAGATGAAGCTCTTCAATTTAATTTTTGAATTAATTGTTTTAGTTTAAAGACAATTTGGATTTCAAATTTTTAGTTAGGGATATTTATCCCTGTTTTTCTCATATTGTTGCAATACATTTTTTATTAATATTAATAAAGTATTCTTTTATTTTCGAAATTCAACAATTGCAATTTATGAGATTGAGCTTTATTTATTTTATCTTCATCAAATATTACTACATTATATTTATATGTTTGTATGTGTGAGTGTTTTTATTATTGATGCAAATTCTATAATATTTACAACTCTTCATAGAGTTATATTAAATAAACACTAGAAATTATTTCTGTGTTTATTAATAATTGTTCATTCTAATACAATTATTAAGAATTTGTTTAATAAAAGGATCTTTTGATCTGATAGGGGTGGAGAAAAGTTAAGAAAACTATGCAGTTCAACGATCTTTTATATCTAATGAACTCTGGATAGTATTCAACTCCACATAAACTCTATCACACTTAGAGAATCATGATCTTTACAACCTTTAGGGGTGGATCATGATCTCTATATACTTAGGGGTGGAGGTTATCCATAGTACCCTATATGTATATACTTAGGGGTGGAGTATATTCCACAATTCCCTATGTAACACATATCTTCTTTAAACATGGAAGTAATATAATGAGTCAGCTATTATCAATATAAATTCTTGATCTTGATTGTATGTTCCATTTCGATTTTACTGTTGTAAGTAAAAGTTTGATACTTTTGAAAGTTCTTTGTTAAAGTTTCACACTACCTTAATTGAGTGGGAGAATTTTAAAATTCTATACCCATCTTCATTAGGTTGATACTTGTGATAGGTACTTAAGAACACTACTGAAAAGCAAATCTAACCATTCACATGGATAGGAATAGCTTATCAGAATTATGAGAATAAGATAAAGAACTCTAGTTCAGTCCATTCGAATGACTTGAACCTAGAATTCTTAATCCTCATAAAATTTGATGGTATCTTAATTTTGATTACTTTATCTCTGGCATGTATTTTTCACTTCAAATACTGGTCTGCTATGTTGATGACTTAGTCTTAACTTAATGATTCAGACTAATACAAAAGTCACAACTAGATAACTCTCCAAACAATCAGAGGTTAAAAGTATTATTTAACCAGACATCTGCTATTGAGTGGGAGCTATCTGAGATGAAATCAAATAGGGAACATTAGAAGATATTCAAGAAAGATTTATGAAAGTGATCTATATGTTAGATATTAAGGAACTGTGTATCAGTTGTCCTGGTATCTCACCAACTCATTTCGAGATCTATGAGATGGTGCTTACTTTGGGGGTGGAGGAATTATTGAATAATAATTCAAGCTCTACCAGAGAAGAACTATAACTTTGTGTATTCGAAAAACCAAGAAAGTTATATCACTGAAGAAAAGTCTACACTGTGTTATCTCAATTACATATTTTAAAATATGAGAGATATGTCTTCTGTTAAGTCAGATGTACTTTTAAAACAGTAAAAGATTTCAGTATCCCTTGATGAGTAAAGCATATAGTAAAGGATGTTTCATAAGTGAATTTATGAACTAGTTTCCAGAAGTTTGGGTGGATTCAAATATACTACACTTGATCTGAAGATCAAGACATCAGATTGACCTATTTGCACAGTTTGTTTTATATTAGTGCAAGTGGGAGTTTGTTGGGTTTTATGCCCTAAATAAAACTCTTTACAATCTGATTAGTTATCAATATAAGAAATTTGAAGTGATTGATGTTTGCATGAATTTTACATGCTAATGGTTTAATATGTTTATTACATTCACACACACAAAATCAGTTAAATCCAGATCATATGTTTATTCACAATTATAGTATCGTCAACACAGTGGAATGTGATTGTGATCATATGAATCAAAAGACTTGGTCCCTGTTTCATCAGTGTTATTGGATTTACACTAATGTGATAATCAGCGATGATGTGTACTTACACTTGGAGTAAGTGTTATGTTCTTTCCAGGACATTAGTGAAGTATACTAGTTTCGAATGTATGGAGTATACATTGGACTGGACCGATATTGCAACTAAGCTAAGATATTACAAACTTACCGTTATATATATCTTTCCAAGTCAATATCAGTAGTTGATCTTAAGATTAAAAGAATCTAAATCCTGATATGCTTAGGCTCAACTCAGGAGTACTATTCATGTTCTTTGATTTATTAGTTAAGCCTACTTTTAGGTCAGGGTGATACGTATATTTTGGGAACATAATAGTATGATTGAGTGGGAGTGCTGAACATAAATATGGAATCTATAGCTTCTACTGGTGTATAGAAGTAAAGTGATCATTCCCTTCGAGCTTAGCAAATAGAAGTAAATGGATGAGCTCTTGTTTAACTAACTAATTATTAGATCACTAAACACCATTTACAGGTAGCTAAGGGTTTTAAGGGGCAAAATACATTGAGGGGTAAGAACGGTAAAGAAATCCCATCTCGATGTAGATCATCTATATAGAGGATCTTTAAATCACAATAAGATTATAACAATGGTTAAATGAGATAGCATATTGATATCGTGAAACATATAATATGCTCTATATAAGTCTGAGAGTGCAATTCTATGTTCTAAGAGTGGATTCAACGAAGAATTAATAAGTAGGAATTTACTTGGTAAATTTGGTTCACTTATTGGAAGCTCAGCATATAGATCCATGGTCCCCATTCTAGTTGAGAACATTTTGCTTGTAAGACTCATTAATTGATTCGTGATTGATCAATTATAATTCTAAAGTTAGACTATGTCTAATTTTATGAATTTTCACTAAGCAGGGGTGAAATTGTAAAGAAAAGAGTTTATAGGTTTATTTATTTATTAATAGACTTTATATGTCTAATTAATAATTAAATTAAATGACAATATTATTTAATAGTCTATTTTAGTTATTAAATAATTAGTTTTGGCATTTAAAAGGTTAGAATTGGAAAATTGGCGTTTTTGAGAAAATAGAAATAAAATTTGATAAAACTGCAAAATCAAGTGGGGCCCACTACTACACCTTGGCCAGCCACTAATTGAGGAGTTTCAAGTTGATTTTTTTATTATTTTAATGCCAAATAATTCCTAAACTAAACCTAGTAGTTGCCTATAAATAGAAAGTGATGGCTCAGTCAAATCACAAGTTTTCACAAGCCTTTCTGACAGAAATTTCTCTCTTCAGAAAAACTGAGCCTTCCCCACTTTCTATACCTGGCCGAAACCCTCTCTTCTCTTTTTCCCTTCATCAATTTCGACCCTAGTGAAAGAGTGAGTGCCCACACACAGCAAGCAGTAACTCAATCATAGATTGGAAGACTGTGAAGGATCAAACTTGAAGAAGAAGGACATTCGGGCTCAGATCTTGATTATACTCTGCTACAAAAAGGATACAAGGGTTAGAGATCTGAGCGGAAGGAGACATTAATTCCACTGCATCAATGTAAGGTTTTCTTAACTTTATATGTGTTTAATTTATCGTTTTAGAAAGTTCATATTTAGGGTGTTTAAACAACATACTTGTGAGTAGATCTAAGATCCTGGTAAAATAAAATCCAACATATATTGTACTGAGAATCAAAATAAAAATAAATACTTAATTAAATACACTAGTTTTCATCGTCCTCCTTAATAATAAGGGAACTTAGAAACCCATAAGAAATTTAACTAAGAAAGCGGTAAACTAACACTGAGCGCTCTGAGCGTTTTCTCTGGATTTTTCTGTCTGAAACTGAAACTGTAACTGAATTTTAAAAACCTAAGCTTCTATTTATAGAAGGGTAAAAGGACTAATACACAATTAAACTTTTTACAAATTGCATGTGGGTAAAAATGTAAGTACAAAAAATTATAACCGGAGTGTCAGGTGTCAAGCTCGGATTGGTGGCTTTGGTGTGCAACTTGACACGTGGCGAGAGGAGAGAAAGCCACGTGAAAAGTGGCTTTTGGCTGATGGGGCTCGGACAAAACAAAGGCCAGCCGCGTGGCTGGCGAGTGGACGAAACGCATGGCCCATAGGGGCCGGTGCATGCCACGCGCGCGTGGAGGAGGCAGAGGGGACAAGGCACCTGTTGGTGCTGTCCGTGTGGGGCCAGGCGCAGATGGCCTCTGCGCGTGACACGTGGCAGCGGAGAGAGGAAGAGGAGGCTTGGGCCAAATGGGCTCTCCTTCTTGGGCTTTGTTTTTATCTTCAAAAATGCTATTTTTCATAGTTTTGGGCCTCATTTTTATCACCTTTTTATTTCTTTTCCACTCTTTCACAAATGCTATTTTCTCAATCAAACACAAACAAAATTAAATCCAAACAAAATATTTTCAACATAAAATATATCACAATAATTTTAATGAAAATATTTATTTAAAATTTAATTAATTTGTATTTCTTTAAATAAAAACAATGCATTTTCTTAACTTTTTATTTCTTTTTCTCTATTATGCCATAAATACTATTATTATTTATAAACAAAGATAAAATTAATCTTAAATAAAATATTTTCAATATAATAATATATTGCATTAATTTCCTAAAAATATTATAAAGAATTAATTTTATTTTGTATTTTTACACTATAAAATATGTAACATTTTGGGAACATGATAGTATAATTGAGTGGGAGCGCTAACATAAATATGGAATCTATAACTTCTATAGGAATTTAGAAGTGAAACGATGATATCCTTCGAGCTTGGCTAAACAGAAATAAATGGTTGAGATCTCATTTCACTCTGTAATATCATTTATACAGAGCTAAGTGTTTTAACGATAAAATACATTGAAGGTGTAACCATAACTTAGCGCCTATTCAATGTAGATCATCTATTAGAGGGTCATTGATCAAATTAGGATTATAACAATGGATAACTAATGACGTATCTATATCGTGGAACATATAGAGCGTTCTATATACTGAGAGTGCAATTCTAAGTTCTATGCGTGGATTCAATGAATAGTTAATAAGTCAGTGAGTTTAAGATATAAATTCTTGATCTGCTTATTGGAAGCTCGGATATATAGACCCATGGTCCCCATACTAGTTGAGATCATACTGCTTGTAAGACTCAGTTAATTGATTTTGATATATCAATTATAATTCTAAAGTTAGACTATGTCTACTTTGTGAATTTTCACTAAGCAAGGGCGAAATTGTAAAGAAAAGAGATTCTAGGTTTATTTATTAATTAAGAGACTTTATATGTCTAATTAATAAATATATTAAATGGCAATATTATTTAATAATTAATTTTTAGTTATTAAGTAATTAGAATTTACATTTAAATGGTTGAATTTGAATATTGGCGTTTTTGAGAAAATGAGATGCAGAAATGATAAAACAACAAAATTGCATAAGTGAGGCCCATTATCCAAGGCCCATGGCCGGCCACACTTATAGGGTTTTATCATTTATTTTTTCATTATTTTAATGCCAAATAATTCTAACTTAAACCTAGGTGGTTACCTATAAATAGGTAGTGATGGCTTCAGGAAAAGATGATACATCTCATTCCTTCACATAAAATTTCTATCCGCCACCTTCTCTCTTCTTTTCTTCTCTAAATTTTGAAATCCTTGAGTGAATGAGTGAGTGCCCACACACATCAAGTGGTATCTCAATCATAGTGTGTAAGACTGTGGAAAATCAACCAACAAGAAGGAGATTCAGCATCAAAGGAAGGAGAGAAAGAGATCCAGGTTCAAATATTGATAATGCTCTGCTACAGAAAGGAATCAAGGGCTAGATATCAGAACGGAAGGAGTCATTATATTGCGCTACACCCAATGTAAGGTTTACTAAACTTTATATGTGTTTATTTCATTATTTTAGAATTCATATTAGGGTGTTAATGAAACATACTTGTTAGTAAATCTAGATCCTGGTAAAATATATCCAACAACTAGCCTTAGAGCCATGGTAATGATTTACCTTCATGAAATATGAATTAAAACGATCTTTTGTGTTGATTTGGATGGTTTCATATGGTTTATGTGCTTATTTGATGATAGTTTAGAAATCGCAATATATGTTACTGAAATATTTTTTATTTTGATCTGGAATTATTTTTTTTTTTGGAAATTAGACAAAAAATTAATAAATTTAGGCTTTTACAGAACCTAATTTGGATTTTTATGAATTAGTTATGATTTTTTGAAGTTGGACGAAAATATCAGGATTTGAATGCACACGCGCGCGCAGGGGTATGCAATGCATACCCCTGTGCCTCAAACTTGTTTTCGTCATAACTTTTGATTCAAAAATCGTTTTTCATTGAAACAAAAGCCAATTTTTGGTAGAATTTTGTGTAGAATCTGAATTTTCAATTAAAAATCTAATTTTCAGAATAAAACTTATTTTTATTAATTTTTTAATTAATTAAGGTTAGTTTCTGATATTAGTAGGCTTTGAATTTTGAAAATTCCTTATGGTTATTTTTGAAATTTTCGATTATTTTATTTATTTTAATATAAGATCAGATATTATTTTTAAAATGATCTTACTTTGATATTAAAATATTATCTTTTAAAAATAATCTTGTACTAATTTCAAAATTTGCTAACCATATCATATCTTTTTCAAATTTGTTATTTTCAAAATATATTCTATTAATTAAATTATAAGATTAGGAATATGTTAGTTTAACATTTTATCTTATTAGACATTTTTTTTATTAAAATTATATTTTGGCAAAAATAACATGAAGATTTGAAAAATTGGTTAGTTTAGTTTGAATAGATATTTTAGGGTTTCCAACCATAAATTTTTCAAACTTATTATTTTATTTTTTTCAATATTCTAACCATATAAAATATTTTATTTTTTCAATTAGTTTATTTTTGTAATATTTAAATTTATTAAATTATAAGACTCAGAATATAATAAAATATCTAAATTTAAAATTCAAGATATTATATTATATTATCTTATTAGAAATTTTAAATAAATTTAAATTTTGAATAAACTTGATATTTAAAAAATTGGTTAGATATTTTTGATTTTTTGTTAAAATTTAAGAAATTTAGGAGTTTGTTGAATTTTGAATTTTTCAAATATTCTCTAACAACCTAAATTTGAATTCTAGTTAAGATATTTATTTTAAAATTTAATTTTATTTTAAATTTTTAAAATTGAGATATTTTAGCTTACTTTCAAGGTATTCCAGATCAGTTATTTGTTTGTATTGTTGATTATATTATTATCTATTCAAAAATTTTTTACAAACCTATTATTTATTTGATCTAAATTGCTATGATTAACTTGTTGACAGATCCAATGATCTGATTTTAATCATAGTCCAATTGTCAATAGATCTTATAAATAATTTGTAACAGATAAATTTTGCAATTTCTTTCATCTGTGTAAACCTAGTAACATGATAGGGCCCATCCAAATCATTTGACCTGTGTGAGCCTATATGTTTGCTATTGGGCTTAGATGCATATAGGAAGCCCATTTAAGTTTTACTAAGTAAATTGACTAGGTTGCTAAAATAAATTTTAACATAAGTAAATTTATTTAGGTCCAATTAGATTTGGGCTTATTCAATGAATAACAATTTTTTATTTAAAGGTTATATTCCTCTCTTTTGGGCCTTGTGTGAGAGTTGGGGGCCAATAGTAGTGGGTACGACATACTGAACCCAGCTCCCCCTCACATGAACTACCCCAATTGTGAAGGCACATTTACCTTATTTAAATAATTGAATTAGGTTAATTATATGAAATTAGCAACATAATTAATTTTTTAAATATATGAAATTTATTTTTTTCATTTAATATTTTAAAGTTAATTTTAAAAAAACACTTAGTAAATGAAATTATTCTAGATAGTTATTTCTAGAACTAGTTATTTTTTCTAATATTTAATTAGGAAAATATCATAGATTGTGAAATTAATTGTTTAATAATTAATTTTGGTACAATCTAAGTTAAGTATATTTTTCCTAGTATTAAATTAGAATTAATAATTAAGTCTTCTCTATACTTAATTATTTATTTCTTAAATTTAATACATTTAATTAAATTGAAAATTTAAATATTTAAGTTGATTTTAATCATGATACTTAAATATTATTATTTTCATGTTATTTAATTAAAATTGAAAATTATTTTAAGTTTGAAATCTTATTTCATATAACTTAAATTTGAATAATTTTCAAAATATATTTTATTTTTGTTTTATTAATCTTTTTTCCACAATTTCGAAATTGCATTTCTTAAATGCAGAAATTTCGAATTTTATTTGAAAAATAGATTAAAGTTGTAAATTATTTATTTTAATTTGGACCAACTTAAATCAATGATTTTTCCATTTAATGATTAATTAAAATAAATGAAGTAAAATATATTTAATTAGAAAATGAATTAATTAGTCAATGAAAGTCTAGATAGATATTATCTGTTTTGCTTGAAGTATTTTTCTAGTGTATTTAATTAAAGAAAAAATTAATATTTAAGTTGATTTTCATCATGATACTTAAATATTTGAAATTTTTCTTAAATATTTAATTAAATAGGAAAAATTATATTTTTGTTGTAAATTAATTTTATTAATTAATTTTGGGCCAACATAAAATTAAGATAATTTTTCAAGATTTATTTTTATTTTATTTTAAAGCAATTTCGAAAATTGTATTCTTAAATACTTCAATTTTTCGAAATGCAATATATATTTATAGAAAATTACATTTGAGTTGTAAGTTAATTTAAAATAATTTTGAAACAACTTAAATTGAATAATTTTCTAAATATTTATTGGAAATTATTACTAAAATGGAAATAATTCATGTTATTTTCATATCCATCTAAGTAAAATTTATAAATATTAAATTAAAAAATATATTTAGAATTTTTCATTCTAAATTGGAAATTTTAATTAAATAAATATATATTTAAAATAAATTGATTAAAATAAATATTAGAAGAAAATACACTTTAAAATAATGAGCTTTTAGTTATAAGGATATTCGATCTCCATTGTTGGTCTTACAATAGTCAAATGTTTTCAATATAACCTCGAGACGCTAGACTTCGTCCCCCTGATGGATGGTTATTCGTTGAACGCATTTAACACCGTAAGATCTCATTTGATAAGTGTTTTGTAAGTTTTCGTCTCTATTAGACTCTCCCCTACGGTGACTACTTGGAGATAAACTTATAAAACATGAAACAATGGTGGAAGCTCATAAAATGAGAATAACCTTGACTCTCGCCTACCGGGACAACGTTGGATTCTTATTTTGATTGAATAAAAGGTTGCTAGAATGGTTTGCATTTTAGATGAGCTGACAACTCTATTCAATGAATGATACTTTGACTCTCGCCTACCGGGACACTGCATCAGTTTGTTGGAATTCTTAGAAATTATTTAAGATGTGCATGTTTTGTATTTTCACATGTCTTTGTTATTTACTATATGTTTAATAATTTTTGAATTGTGTATGAATTTATATTGAACCATGTTATTTTCTGTTATTAAATTGTAGTTTAATTTCGAATCTTCATTGTTAGTCTAACTTGATTTTTTTTTCTAATGAGATAAATCCCTAATGGATTTTCACCATTAGACAAACATAATTGTGTTAGATCTCGAAAGATAAATATTGTATATGCAACATCTAGCTGTTCATCAATTGATGACACCTTAGACTAGTATTTTACAATATGAAACAAGAAGATTGTATAAATAAGATTACTTTGACTTTCGCTAATCGGAGCATCGTTGAATTCTTATTTAAACAACGAAATTATCCTAATTCCTTTTAGCTTATTCATTTCGAATTAGCTTAATACCATATCATTGGATGAATGGTCTATAAATCATTTCATGTCATTCTATTTTCTCTTAAGAAATTTAATGACGCATATGATTATACTCCCGGAATTCTATCCCAAAATGATATAAATCCTCAATCTTAGAATCTCCTACTTGTATGGACAAATCTAACTTAGAGTTAAAATTAGTAGTGGTGGTCCAAGAAAGAATTACTCATGTATATTCGGTATAAATTTAAGTCTTTGACTGTAAATTTTAGATTCCAAATAATTTTTTTTACAATACGGTTTCACTTTCACAAGTGTTTAATAACCATTTTCTATCAATGGATTCAAACTGTATGGAATATGAGTTTAGTATTCTGTGACCAGGATCCACTTGCACTATTCTAAGAACTCTTTGATGTAACGAAACCTAAGTCATCAAAAGATACAAACACATTTTTTTTAATCTATGGCATTTGTATCTTGTTCATAGTGGTTTTGACAAGATCATTCTCTGCAAAGAGTTAATATGCCTATATCCACAGAAAGTAAGTTCATCTCATTCCAAATGAATGTACATTCAGGGGTGGATATGAGTTTTTCATTGTATTCTTAAAACGATAACTCTAGATTATATCTTATGCAAAGAAATTTGAAATGTTTAAACAATTTCATGAATTTCTAGCAATGGTGATTAACCATTAAGGTAAGTGGTTAAAGATCTTGCGAACTGATAGGGGTGGAGAAATAGTTAGCAGATATGCAGTTCAAAGATCATTACATTGATTTTTGAATTATATCCAAACTTACCTCCCCAGAAATTTCATTTTGCATATTGATGATTAGTTACTAGTCGTTGCCTAAATCCTTCTATGGTAATGCAATTTCAGAATGATATAATGGTTGTATACTTTATGTAAATCATTACTAGATTCATGGATGACCTAATCAAAATCTTAAGAAAAGCTAGAACTGTTAACCATGGTTTGTTAGCTATTCTAAGTGATTAGGGGTGGACCATCCCATAGTCATTAGATAAGAAAGTGTTTGTTTAAAAAAATACTACTTCTCTAAGAAAATGACTAAGTCTGAAAATAAAGTAGCAAATAAAGGAGATATTTTTTTCTTGATTCCAAAAGTGTTCTATCATCTTATTCCATATGATGATCTCACTGCCTCTGTTGTCTTAACACAACCGAAGAGGTCAATACCATTTAGTTTTCTTAGACATAATTCACGGTACATTGTCGTAGTGGGAGAGTTTCTAGGAACTCACCTTCTTATGACTTGGAAGACACTAGTGATTAAAATCCATTGTGAGTTTAAACAAGTAATGGATTGTCAAGATAAGAAACTAAGAAGAAAAGCCAATAGAACTATGGTTTAATCCATTCACATGGAGTAACCTAAATTTTTCTATTACAAGGACATAAAAGGAAATTTTTGTTTATAAGTCTATTCAATGAACTTAAAAAAACTTGTTGTTCCTAGTATTATAGATTTGAGTTTATCTAAACCTATGGCTTATGGTATACCTGGTAATTACTTACTCTAATGCAAGCAACTTACTTTAGTAAGATGCTGAAGCATTTTCTTTCTAATGGAAATCTATAGAAGCTTCTCGACTTCTAGACATAGATTTTATTTATCTAAGGAAAAGTCTCAACTATTCTAGAAAGATAAAGCCATGAAAGAATTTCTTAAATCAACAGTGAGAGGTCTCAGATATGCTTTAGTATGCCTTAGACCAAACACCTGCTGTTGAGTGGGAGTAATGAGTAGGTATCAGATTAATCCAGGAGAAGAACATTGGAAGACAATCAAGTAAATCTTAAGATTAAGAAGATGAACTATATGTTAGTCTATAAGGGTGTGTTTAAAACTCTTAGACTATACCACATCAGATTTCGAGACTTGCCTTTGTGCTAGAAAGTCTGCTGATAAGATGGTGATTACTCTGGGGGTGGATTAGTGATTTTGGAGAAGTGTAAAAACCTATCTGAAATCTCTTAGTCTACCAGAGAGAGACTGAATGTTAAAGTTGCAGGAAAGGTACTTATTCAGTCCTAGGAAGTTCTATACAATTGGCACCGTTCCAACCTGTCTTAACAACTAGTTTTATTTCCTGAATAACCAAAAGTAGTTGCCAAAGGTATAGAATCCAGTATCCAAAGAGAGTAGACATATAGAGAGGAATTTCACATTATCAAGGATTTTGTGATTAAGGAAGAGTAATGGTGGAGAAAAGGTTGTGTTGAATTCAACCTGTCAGATCCTATTACGAGGAGTATACTACTACTACACTTGATTTGTATATCAAGGTGTTGAGATTATTTAAAATTCACATTTTGTTTTATATTAGTGCAAGTGGGAGTTTGTTGGGTTTTATGCCCTAAAAAAACTCATTTCAATATAATCAGATTTACTTATTAATAAAGATTAGAAATAACATTTAATGTTGCATGGTTCACATGATTTATTTCATGATTATTTACATAATGTATGAATTCTATTTAAGTCCAGAACATATCAATTTGTTAATGATTATAGTGTTGTCAGCACAGTGGAATATAATCTTAATTATATGTTTGAAAGTTTATTCCCTGATTTGTCAGTTCACTGGATTTAGTCTGACATGAGAATCAGTGATAGGTATTCTTACACCTTGGATAAGTGTTATGTCCTTTCCAGGACATTGGCAAAGTTTACCAGCATCGGATGTATGGAGTATACATCGGAAGACACCGATATTGAACATTGATTTGATATATTAAAATTTACCGTAATATCTATTCAATTCAATATCACCTGTTGATCCTAGATCAAATGATCTTAATCCTGATATGTTTAGGTTCGATCTCAAGAGTATTATACATGTTCTTTGATTTGTTAGTTAAGCCTACTTTTGGGTCAGGGTGATACGTACATTTTGGGAACATGATAGTATAATTGAGTGGGAGCGCTAACATAAATATGGAATCTATAACTTCTATAGGAATTTAGAAGTGAAACGATGATATCCTTCGAGCTTGGCTAAACAGAAATAAATGGTTGAGATCTCATTTCACTTCGCTGAAATATCATTTATACGGAGCTAAGTGTTTTAAGGATAAAATACATTGAAGGTGTAACCGTAACTTAGTGCCTATTCAATGTAGATCATCTAATAGAGGGTCATTGATCAAATTAGGATTATAACAATGGATAACTAATGACGTATCTATATCGTGAAACATATAGAGCGTTCAATATACTGAGAGTGCAATTCTAAGTTCTATGCGTGTATTCAATGAAGAATTAATAAGTCAGTGAGTTTAAGATATAAATTCTTGATCTGCTTATTGGAAGCTCGGATATATAGACCCATGGTCCCCATACTAGTTGAGACCATACTGCTTGTAAGACTCAGTTAATTGATTTTGATATATCAATTATAATTCTAAAGTTAGACTATGTCTACTTTGTGAATTTTCACTAAGCAAGGGCGAAATTGTAAAGAAAAGAGATTCTAGGTTTATTTATTAATTAAGAGACTTTATATGTCTAATTAATAAATATATTAAATGGCAATATTATTTAATAATTAATTTTTAGTTATTAAGTAATTAGAATTGACATTTAAATGGTTGAATTTGAATATTGGCGTTTTTGAGAAAATGAGATGCAGAAATGATAAAACAACAAAATTGCATAAGTGAGGCCCATTATCCAAGGCCCATGGCCGGCCACACTTATAGGGTTTTATCATTTATTTTTTCATTATTTTAATGCCAAATAATTCTAACTTAAACCTAGGTGGTTACCTATAAATAGGTAGTGATGGCTTCAGGAAAAGATGATACATCTCATTCCTTCACATAAAATTTCTATCCGCCACCTTCTCTCTTCTTTTCTTCTCTAAATTTTGAAATCCTTGAGTGAATGAGTGAGTGCCCACACACATCAAGTGGTATCTCAATCATAGTGTGTAAGACTGTGGAAAATCAACCAACAAGAAGGAGATTCAGCATCAAAGGAAGGAGAGAAAGAGATCCAGGTTCAAATATTGATAATGCTCTGCTACAGAAAAGAATCAAGGGCTAGATATCTGAACGGAATGAGTCATTATATTCCGCTGCACCCAATGTAAGGTTTACTAAACTTTATATGTGTTTATTTTATTGTTTTAGAATTCATATTAGGGTTTTAATGAAACATACTTGTTAGTCAATCTAGATCCTGGTAAAATATATCCAACAGAGTGATATTGAAAATGGATTGAGATTCAATGGTTGAGATGCTCAATTATGACCTCAGATGATGATCGTGAATGTTCGGAGAACGAATCACGTAGGTTGGATTGCTTTCGGGTTAGTTATGAAAAAAAATTGCCCTTCAGCTTGGGAGCGATTTTTCAACTTGAAAACTTAAGAATTGAGATATGGGTGTTAGGTGTGCATAGAAAGATCTTAAAATTATATTTTCAATGCACTTAGAATCACATTAATTGGAGCAATATTGAGCAATTTATGGCCAGTTTACTGAAGCTAGTTCAACACCCAAAGATCAGGTTAATCATCATGTGATTGAGAAGTTATTAGACGTCAACCTGGGCGCCAATTACTTGGAATAGTGTGTTGAAGTCATATTTTATGAAGTATAAGTGATATGTTTGCATCACTTAGCTAATTTCTTAGCTTTGTGAAGTTCTTCAACAGTTCTTGGAGATGTTGCTCTTTCACGGAATTGGGTAATTCGTGACTTTTCGATTTGCGAATAATTTTTCGATATTTCACTTTTTCAAAGAAAAAGTGAAATATCAATGTGTGAATTTGACTTTCTAATGTCGTAGATCTCATTTATTATAGAAAAATAGCCAGATGCTCAAAATGGAACTGAAATCAGATAAGCAAAATCAAACGCGTCATGCAATACGTCAACCTGGGCGCTAGGTGCTTATTCTCAGGCCTTTTCGAGTGTCGTTTTGGTACTTCCATGATATTTGAATCTTCTAGTGAGGGACCTTCCCCTATTTTGGACCAAGATAAGAGGAATGCCTAGAACAAATTTTCATCTAAGTAACAAAACCATGCCCACTAGGTTAATTGTCAATTTGGGCACTGGGACCAGTGCCTAGGTCAACCTGGGCCCTGGTCAAGTCTTTTGGCCCCCAAATTGTCTCGTTTGCTCCTTGAGAACACTTGTTTCTTTGTTGTTGATGAAAACGGAGAGAATTCCAGGAAGACTTTGTTGGGTTTTGTGCCCTAAATAAAACTCAATTCAATATAATCAGATTTACTAATTAATAAAGATTAGAAATCATTTTATATTGCATAATTCACATGATTTATTTCATGATTATGTTTAATGTATAAATTCTATTAAGTTCAGAACATATATAAATATATGTATATATATATTTTTTCATGACTATAGTTCGTTAGCATTGTGGAATATAATCATGATTGTATGTTCAAAAGTTTAATTCCCATGATTTGTCAGTTCACTGGATTTAAAGTGGCATGATAATCAGCGATAAGGTATACTTTCACCTTTAATAAGTGTTATGTCATTTTCAGGGCATTGACAAAGTTTACTAGTATTAGATGTATGGAGTATACATTGGAAGGGACTGATATTGATCTTAAATAAGATATCATAAACTTAGCGTTATATCTTTCTAAGTTAATATCAATGGTTGATCTTAGGTCTATGGATCTTAATCCTGATATGGATAGGTTCAACTTAGTTGTATTATTTATATTCTTCAATTTGTTCGTTAAACTCGACCAATTAGATCTTCTTGTGACATACATATTAAGGACATGGTAGTTCAATTGAGTGGGAGCGCTGGTCATAGATATGGAATCTATAGCTTCTATAAGTATTTAGAAGTGAAATGATAATTTCCTTCGAGCTTGGCTGAATAGAGATAAATGATTGAGGCCTCATTCTAGTAATTATATTAGTTTACTGAAGTATCATTTATAGGTTGCTAAGTGTTTTAAGGATAAAATACATTGAAGGGTAGAACGGTAAATTTGTCCCTATTTAGTGTAGATCATCTATAGAGGATCCTTGACTATTAGGATTGTAATAATGGATAATCATAATGTATCTATATCGTGGTACATATAGAGCGTTCTATATAATTGAGAGTGTTATTCAATTCTAAATCTATAGTGGCGCAAGACGAAATTAATAAGTTAGAGAATTTACTTGGTGAATTCTAGATCTACTTATTGAAAGCTAGATTATATAGGACCATGGTCTCCTCAATAGTTGAGATAATACTGCTTGCAGACTCAATTAATTGATTTTAATTAATCAATTATAATTCTAAAATTAGACTAAGTCTTATTTATGAATTTTCAATAAGCATGGGCTTAATTGTGAAGAAAAGAGGTTTTAGATTCAATTTGTTAATTAAGAGACTTTGTATGGTCTAACTAATAAATTACATAATTAATAATTTTATTTAGTAATTAATTATAATTATTAAATAAATAGTTCTGGTATTTATAGGATTTAATTGGAAAATATAGTATTATTGAAAAAAAAAATAAGTGGTTGAAATAAAGTGGCAAAAATCTAACTAAAAATTGGTCCTATAGTGTACGGCCATGATGTGGATTTTTGCTCAATATTTTATTCTTTTTTAATCCATATAATTCAGCCTTAAGCCCTAGTTAAAACAGTATAAAAGGAACATGATGCTCTCACTCGTCCACTTGATGCCTTCAACCAAATCAAACCTAGTTTTCTATGTCAGACAACTAGTTGATGAGAGATTTCCTTCCTTAGTGATTTCAGCCTCCTTTATTGTTCTTCCACAATTCGAAACCTTGAGTGAATGAGTGTCATGCCCACACATAGCAAGTCAAGTACTCAAATCATAGTGAGTAAGACGGTGGTAACCGAACCCGAAGGAGAGAAAGAGATCCAAGTTCAGATCTTGATAATGCTCTGGTATAGAAAGGAATCAAGGACTAGAAATCTTGAACGGAAGGAGTCATTATATTCTGCTGCAATCAATGTAAGGTTTTCTTAAGCTCTTATGTGTTTATTTTATTATTTTAGAGAATTCATATTTAGGATGTTAATTAACATACTTGTTAGTAAATCTAGATCCTGGAAAAATATTCCCAACAGACTTCCTGGGGAAATTCCTTGGAAATGGCCTAGGTTGAGAAAGTGTCAGTGCCAAGGTTGTAAGCTTCTTGGCCGCAGATGGCCTCGTTTGTTTCTCGAAAGCCTAGGTTGAGAAAGTGTCAGTGCCAAGGTTGTAAGCTTCTTGGCCGCAGATGGCCTCGTTTGTTTCCCAAAAAAAGAATCTTCAAAAATCGGGTTGGAATCACCCTAGGTTGAAAATATGTCAACCTGAGCACTAGGGATAGCACCAGGTCAACTAGGGCGTTGGGTGCCTAGGTGCTCCAAATTAGAAGTGTTCCAATTTTTATTATAATGCCTCTAACATGCTTGTGGCAGGTCTTATTTGTGTCTAAGTACATGTTGGGTTTTATGCCCTAAATAAAACTCATTTCAATATAATCAGATTTACTTATTAATATAGATCAGAAATAACATTTAATGTTGCATGGTTCACATGATTTATTTCATGATTATATGTACATAATGTATAAATTCATCTGAAACCCTTTTCACATACTTGATCCTGTTTATTGTGCCGTCAACACATTGGAAAGTAAACATGACTATGTGAATAAAGTTTCCTAGATTTATCAGACACAGGGTTTTACTGATATGATAATCTACAACAAGAGTTTACTTGTATTTGGAGAAATACTATGTTCTTTCCAGAACATTGGTTAAAGTAAAGCTCAGGTTGGATGCATGGAGTATGCATCGGAAGGGACCGATATTGAACTTTGACTTAGATTTAATTAAACTTACCGTAGAATCTATTCAAGTCAATATCGCCAAGTTGATCCTAGATCAAATGATCTTAATCCTGTTATGATTAGGCTCAATCTTGAAATGCTATTCGTGTTCTTTGATTTTTTAGTTAAGCCTACTTTTAGGTCAGGGTGATACGTACATTTTGGGAACACGGTAGTGCAATTGAGTGGGAGCGCTAGCATAAACATGGAATCTATAGCTTCTATCTGGCGAATAGTAAGCAAAGGATGATCACCTTCGAGCTTGACCAAACGAAAATAAATGGTGGAGATCTCATTTCACATAAGCTGAAATATCATTTATACGGGGTCAAGTGTTTTAAGGATAAAATACATAGTAGGGTGTTACGGTAATTTAATCCCTTTACTGTGTAGATCATTCATATAGAGGATCATTGATCACATTAGGATTATAATAATGGATAACTAATGATGTGTCTATATGGTGGAACATATAGAGCATTCTATATACTGAGAGTGCAATTCTAAGTTCTATGCGTGGATTCAACGAAGAATTAATAAGTTAGTGAATTTTAGTGCTAAATTCTTGATATACTTATTGGAAGCTCGGTTATATAGACCCATGGTCCCCCCACTAGTTGAGATAATATTGCTTGTTAGACTCATGTAATTGGTTTTGATTAATCAATTATAATTCTCAAATTAGACTATGTCTATTTGTGAATTTTTCACTAAGTAAGGGCGAAATTGTAAAGAAAGAGTGAATAGGGGCATATTTGTTAATTATGATACTTTGTATGGTTCAATTAATAAATATGATAAATGACAATATTATTTAATAATTATTTATAGTTATTAAATAGTTAGAATTGGCATTTAAATGGTTGAATTAGGAAATTGGCATTTTTGAGAAAATCAGATACAAAAGGTGTTAAAATTGCAAAATTACAAAAAGCAAGGCCCAATCCACTAAGTGTATGGCCGGCCACCTATCTAGGTATTTTAAGTTGATTTTTTCATTATTTTAATGACATAGAATTCAAATCTAACCCTAGTGGAATGCTATAAATAGATAGTGAAGGCTTCAAGAAAATTAGACTTTTCTTCAGATTTCTGAATCAGAAAAACTGAGCCTTCTCTCTCCCTATCTTTAGCTGCCACTTCTTCTTTCTCTTCCCTCTTGAATTTCGAAATCCTTAGTATATGAGTAGTGCCCACACACATCAAGTGATACCTCAATCATAGTGAGGAAGATCGTGAAGAAAGATCATCAGCAAAGGAGTTTCAGCATCAAAGATTCAGAGAAAGAGATCCAGGTTCAGATATTGATAATGCTCTGCTACAGAAAGGAATCAAGGGCTAGATATCTGAACGGAAGGAGTCATATCACTACAACAAATATAAGAATTAGAGGCGGAAGGGTCCGCCGGTTAATTGAAAAATCCGCCGGTAAAGATATTTAGAGGCGGGTTCCGCCGGTAATAATCCGCCGGTAATAAAGGGTCGCTATTAACAATAATTAGCGGCGGACTAACAGTACCCCGCCGCTATTAATAGTGTCAGATTCGTAATCTGACACTATTATTAGCGGCGGACCACTCCGCCTCTAATACTTTTAAATTTATTTTTTAATATAAATTAATATTAAATAAATTAAAATAAAAAAACATTAAATAATAAAAATATATTAAAAACTAATTATCTAATTTAAATATAAATCAAATTTAAAATTAATATATAATTACAATATCCATTAAACAAACTAACTAATACTCATACTATCCAACTAAATAATTACATTAACTAAGTTTACAAATTAAATGCATAAACTAATCATAAATGTTGTTCATCATCACTTCAAAACAATAAAGGTCAATTTGGTGAAGCTCTTCATCTACCGTGCCATGCGAAGATCACCTAAGCGGTCTATCTTAAAATTGATTCCGAAATTGTTGGCGTATGAGGATAAGTAAAAATTGTTACTCATGTTGTTGCGATGAACCAATAACCTCACAATTATTATTAAGTACTTAAATTAAATAATTATAAGATTATATCACAATTTAATCAAAATATTATTCTTGTTTAAATAACTTATTTAATGGAAAAATTATATTAAATAAATACACACTATGAAATAAGTAAAATTTAAATACATACTCATTTAAAAAAAAATAAACAAATAAATACACACAAAGATATTAAAATATTACATCAACTCAAGTATTATTTTCTTTTACTAATATAAATATACATAAGCACTTATTTAGGCTATTGAAAAGCACAATAATTTCACAAATAAAAATTTGTAATAAAATACTACTTATTCAAAACTATAATATATTCTAATTGTATTTTCTGACAAAAAAAAATACATATACATAATAATATATATAAATATATTATATATATTAAAAAAGTATATATATATAAAAAATATGTATAACTTTTAAATTACTGTATAATATTTTTTTTTTTGAAATATACAAATATATATACTCTTAATCAATACATACACTCCTTTTCAAAAAAAAAAATCAATACATTCACATAATTTATATTTAATCAGAAAAATATACACCTCAATAAATTAATATATATCAGTTTTCTAAAAAAAAAATTATATATACCCATGTTCACATATATACCTCATTTATTAATAAAGTTTTTTAAAAATGATTAAAAATAAATAAGAGAAGAAACTGACCCAAAAATAATGGTTTCCTTTTGATTTCCTTTGTCGCAGTGCTCTAGCATTTCCACAGAGAGAAAATAACTAAAAAGAGAGAAAGAGAGACCCCTTTTTAAATATATAATTAAATATTTCTCAAGTAAATATTCAAAAAAAAAAAAATATATCGTAGATCATACTCACCCATTAGAGGAGACTGTCATTAATTTGGTGAGATGTAGGGGTGGATTTAAAGGAGCAAGAGGAGAGGAATTGATGGTGGTAAGGATGGAGACGAAGAGACGAAGAGAGAGAGAAATAGAAATTAATGAAGAGTAAAGATGAAGATGATATATATATAAAATTATTAGGGGCGGAGATCCGTCGGTAATAATAGGATCCGCCGGTAATAATAAAAGTATAATATTTAAAATATTATTTAATATTATTAGTGGCGGACTTCCGCCGGTAATAGTCCGCTGCTAATAAATTTGAAATTTAATACCGCGAGAATTCCCGCACAAACCAATTCTTTCAATATTATTTTATTTTTTAAAAAAATAAACCCTACTATTAGCGGCGGATTTAGTCCGCCCCTAATAATTCCGCCGGTAATGTAACATTTTCTTGTAGTGTATTATTCCGCTGCACCCAATGTAAGGTTTCCTAAACTTTATATGTGTTTAATTTATCGTTTTAGAAAGTTCTTATTTAGGATGTTAATAAACATACTTGTGAGTAGATCTAAGATCCTGGTAAAATAATTTCACACAACTGGCCTCAGAGCCATGGTAATTGATTTACTTACAAGAAATTTGGACTTTAAAACGATTGTTTGTATGTTCTTTGGATGGTATCATGTTGTATTGAGTGTTATTTGATGATTGATTGATGTTTGTAAAATTTTCGTGAAAAATAATTGCGATTTTATCTTTGGAATTATTTTTATTGGATATTATGGAAAAAATTAAGCAAGTTAGCCTTTTACAGAACTTAATTTGGATTTTATTTGAATTAGTTATGATTTTTTGAAGATTTGAAAAAATCGGGGCTGTGCTGAAATTTTTCCTGGGATCGCAAATCTGTCCGTACAGTTCACAATTTTTTCGTTCTTCTTCGATTTTTCATGCTTTTTCATGGAATTAATTTCCAATTTTTTGTATAATTTTGTATTTATACTATTACTATTCCTAATTCAATTCTAATTATCCTTTTGAATTAATTTAATATTTTTTAAATTTAATTCGAGATATTAGTGTAATTTGAATTTGAATAGAATTAGTATCTATCTTCTTGCTTAAAAATCTATCTTATTTTAAAATTTGATTATAACTTATCTTATTTTAAATTTAAAAATAAGATATTTATAATCATGTAATTTTTAAATGATATAAGATATTTTGCTAATTTTTTAAATTTTGTTATTTTATTTATTTAAATTACATTTAAAATTTGAAAAAGATATTTATTTATCTTTTCTAATTTTTTATTTAATTTTTATTTATAAAATAACATTTAAAATTTAAAAGTAGTTAGCAAATTTTTGAAATGATATTTAAGTTGGTTGAAACCTAATTTTTCAAAAATTGTAGGTTTAATTTTAAATTTAATTTTTTTTTAAATTTCGAATTTTTCAAATTTTTTTTAAAAATTTTTGAATTTTTTTTATTATTTAATTAATTATTTTCGAAATTAAATAAATCCTACATCCAACTATCCAACTAACCTTGTTGCAGGAGTATGTGTTTTAGCTTGTTTGTAAGTTTTCAAAACCTATTATTACTTGATTGCAAATAGCCATGGTTACTTTTTGCCAGATCTAATGATCTGATGGCTCCCTTGGTCAAGTTAATAATTTGTAACAGGTATATTTACAATCTTCTTTCATCTGTGTATGACCTAGCAACATGATAGGACCCATCCAAAGTGTGCCTGTGTGTGCCTATGTGTTTAATTTGATTATAGATATATATAGGTTGGTGTTGCTAAAATAAATTATCATAGTTCTTGATAGAATTTATTTAGGCCCATTTAGTTATTGGGCTTATTCAATTAATAACAAGTTGTTCTTATTAAGGTTAAATTCCTCTCTTTTGGGCCTTGTGTGAGAGTTGGGAACCATAGAAGTGGGTACGACATACTGAACCCAGCACCCCCTCACATGAACCACCCCAATTGTGAAGGCCCATTTGCCTGATTTGAACAACTGTACTAGGTTAATTACACTAGTTTAACCTAATAAAATTGATTAGCAACATAATTAATTTCATTTATTTTGAAATTAATTTAAGAAAATTATAGTTTAAAGAATTTTTTATTCTAAGCTAAACTATATGTATTTTCTTGTATTTAATTAAATATAGAATTATAACCATCTAGATTCTTTCTGGAACTTAATTTAAATTTTTCATTAACTATTCTTATTTAAGTTGATATTTAGTTATCTACAACTAACCAACTTACATCTGAATATCTTTTGAATTTCAAATTTCAAAATTAAGTTGAGGAATTTTAGGCATTGGTTATTAAGATTCTTTAGATATTTTCTAAGTTAATATCTTTTCGAATATTAACTTAAAATGGAATATTTTCAAATTAAGTGGTTACAACTTAATTTTTGATATTTAATTAAATTTAAATTTGAAAATAATTTAAGTTCTAGATTTTTTCTAATACAACTTAAATTAGATATTTTTTCAAATTTTGTGGAAAAGATACTTAGTCAAATAAGATATTTTTTAGATAGTTATTTCTAGACTACTTATTATTTCTAATATTAAATAGGAAATATTATAAATTGTGAAATTAATTATTTAAATAATTAATTTTGGTACAATTCATTTTAAGTATATTTTTCCTAGTATTAAACTAGAAATTAATAATTAAGTCTTCTCTACACTTAATTATTTATTTCTTGAATTTAATACATTTAATTAATTTGAAAATTAAATATCTAAGTTGATTTTCATCATGATACTTAAATATTTCTTTTTCATGACATTAAATTAAATAGAAAATTATTTTAAGTTGAAATTTATTTTTTCAACTAAATTTAAATAATTTTCAAAATATATTTTTTCTTTATTTTATTAATCAAATTTCGAAATTGCATTTCTTAAATGCTAGAATTTCGAATTTTATCTTGAAAAATAGATTAAGTTGTAAATTAATTATTTATTTTAATTAATTCTTGGATCAACTTAAATCAATAATTTTTTTTTCATTTATTGATTAATTTAAAATAAATTGAATTAAAGTATATTATTAGAAATTGAATTAATTAGTCAAAGGAAAATCTAGATAGATGATATTTTTGCTTGAAGTATTTTTCTAGTGTATTTAATTAAATAGAAAATTAATATTTAAGTTGATTTTCATCATCATACTTAAATATTTGAAATTTTTCTTATATATTTAATTAAATAGAAAAATTATATTTTTTGTTGTAAACTAATTTTATTAATTAATTTTGGGCCAACATTAAATTAGAATAATTTTTCCAGGATTAATTTTTTATTTTAACATGCATTTTCGAAAATTGTATTCTTATATACTTTAATTTTTCGAAATGCAATATATATTTATAGAAAATTAAATTTGAGTTGTAAATTAATTTAAATTAATTTTGTAACAACTTAAATTGAATATTTTTCTAAATATTTATTGGAAATTATTACTAAGATGGAAATAATTCATGTTATTTTCATATCCATCTAAGTAAAATTTATAAATATTAAATTAAAATTTATATTTAGAATTTTTCATTCTAAATTGGAAATTTTAATTAAATAAATATATATTTAAAATAAATAAATTAAATAAAGAGAATCAAAAAAAAAAAATACAACTCACTTTAAATAATGAGCTTGATTATTATTAAGATATTCGATCTCCATTGTTGGTCTTACAAAAGTTAAATGTTTTCAATATAACCTCGAGACGCTAGACTTCGTCCCCCTATGGATGGTTATTCGTTGAACGCATTTAACACCGTAAGATTTCATTTGATAAGTGTTTTGTGAGTTTTCGTCTCTATTTAGACTCTCCCCTACGGTGACTACTTAGAGATAAACTCATAAAACATGAAACAATGGTGGAAGCTCATAAAATGAGAATAACCTTGACTCTTGCCTACCGGGACAACGTTGGATTCTTATTTTGATCGAATAAAAAGTTGCTAGAATGGTTTCTATTTTAGATGAGCTGACAACTCTATTCAATAAATGATGCTTTGACTCTCGCCTACCGAAACACTGTATCAGTTTGTTGAAAACCTTGGAAATTATTTAGGATTGTATGTTTTAGTATTTTCACTAGTCATTTCTACTTGCTATATGTTTATAATTTCTGAATTGTGTATGAATTTATATTGAACCATGTTATTTTCTGTTATTAAGTTGTAGTTTAATTTCGAATCTTCATTGTTGGTCTAACTATTTGTTTTTCTAATGAGATAAATCCCTAATGGATTTTCACCATTAGACATACATAATAGTGTAAGATCTCGAAAGATAAATATTGTATATGCAACATCTAGCTGTTCATCAATTGATGACACCTTAGACTAGTATTTTTACAATATGAAACAAGAAGATTACATAAATAAGATTACTTTGTCTTTCGCTAATCGAAGCATCGTTGGATTCTTATTTATAAACGAAATTATCCTAATTCCTCTTAGCTTATTCATTTCGAATTAGCTTCAAAACATATCATTGGATGAATGGTCTATAAATCATTTCATGTCATTCTATATTTTCTCTTAAGAAATTAAATGACGCATATGATTATAATCCCGAAATTCTATTCCCAATTGATATAAATCCTCAATCTTAGAAATCTCCTACTTGTATGGGCAAATCTGACTTAGAGTTTGTATTAGTAGTGGTGGTCCAAGATAGAATTACTCATAATATTTGGTTGAATTTAAGTCTTTGACTTTAATTTTAGAATCCAAACAGAAATTTTCTTATATTTCTAATTCCAGATACAATACAGTTACACTTTCTCAAGTGTTTAATATCCATCTTTTATTAATGGATTCAAACTGTATGGAATATGAGTTAGGTATTCTGTGACCAGGATCCACTTGCACTATTCTAAGAATTCCTTTACAAACCTATGTCATCAAAAGACACTACCACATTTTTTTTTTAATCTATGGCATTTGTATCTTGTTCATAGTGGATTTGACAAGAACAATCTCTGCAAAGAGTTAATATGCCTATATCCACTGAAAGTAGTTCATCTCATTCGCAGATGGATGTACATTCAGAAGTGGATATGAGTTTTCGTTGTATTCTTAAAACGATAACTTTAGATTATACCTTTTAGCAAAGAAATTTGAAATGTTTGAAAAATTTCATTAATTTCTAGCAATGGTTAAAACCATTAAGGTAAGTGGTTAAAGATCTTACGAACTGATAGGGGTGGAGAAATAGTTAGTAGATATGCAGTTCAAAGATCATTAAATTGATTTTTGAATTATATCCAAACTTACCTCCCCAGAAATTTCGAGTTGCATATTGATGATTAGTTACTAGTCGTTGCCTAAATCCTTCTATGGTAATACAATTTCAGAATGATGTAATGGTTGTATACTTAATGTAAATCATTACTAGATTCATGGATGACCTAATCAAAATCTTAAGAAAAGCTAGAACTGTTAACCATGGTTTGTTAGCTTTTCTAAGTGATTAGGGGTGGACCATCCCATTGTCAATAGATAAGAAAGTGTTTGTTCAAACAAATACTACTTTTCTAAGAAAATGACTAAGTCTAAAAAACAAGTAGCAAATAAAGGAGATATTTTTTCTTGATTCCAAAAGTGTTCTATCATCTTATATAACATATGATGATCCCACTGCCTCTGTTGTCTTGTCACAACCGAAGAGATTAATACCATTTAGTTTTCTTAGACATAATTCACGGTACATTGTCGTAGTGGGAGAGTTTCTAGGAACTCACCTTCTTATGACTTGGGAGACACTAGTGATTAAAATCCATTGTGAGTTTAAACAAGTAATGGATTGTCAAGATAAGAAACTAAGAAGAAAAGCCAATAGAACTATGGTTTAATCCATTCACATGGAATAACCTAAAGTTTTATATTACAAGGACATAAAAGGAAATTTTTGTTAATAAGTCTATTCTATGGACTTAACAAACTTCCTGTTCCTAGTATTATAGGTTTGAGTTTATCTAAACCTATGGCTTGTGGTATACCTGGTAATTACTTACTCTAATGCAAGCAACTTACTTTAGTAAGATGCTGAAGCATTTTCTTTCTAATGGCAATCTATAGAAGCTTCACAACTTCTTAGACATAGATTTTATTTATCTAATGAAAAGTCTCAACTATTCCAGAAAAGATAAAGCCATGAAAGAATTTCTTACATCAACAGTGAGAGGTCTTAGATATGCTTTTGTATGCCTTAGACCAGACACCTGCTGTTGAGTGGGAGTAATGAGTAGGTATCAGATTAATCCAGGAGAAGAACATTGGAAGACAATCAAGTAAATCTTAAGATTAAGAAGAGGAACTATATGTTAGTCTATAAGAGTGTGTTTAAAACTCTTAGACTACACCACATCAGATTTTGAAATTTGCCTTTGTGCTAGTAAATCTTTCTGATAAGATGGTGGTTACTCTGGGGGTGGAATAGTGATTTTGGAGAAGTGTAAAAACCTATCTGAAGTCTCTAGGTCTACCAGAGAGGGACTGAATGTTAAGGTTGCATGAAAGGTACTTATTCAGTCTAAGGAAAGTTCTATACATTTTTGGCATCATTCCAAATTGCCTTAAACTACTAGTGTTAATTTCCTGATTAACCAAAAGTAGTTGCCAAAGATATAGAATCCAGTATCCCAAGAGAGTAGACATATAGAGAGGAATTTCACATTATCAATGATTTTGTGATTAAAGGAAGAGTAATAGTGGAGAAAAGGTTGTGGTTAATTCAAACTTTCAGATCCTATTACGAGGAGTTTACTACTACTACACTTGATTTGTATATCAAGGTGTTGAGATTATTTGAAACGCACTTTTTGTTTTATATTAGTGCAAGTGGGAGTTTGTTGGGTTTTATGCCCTAAATAAAACTCATTTCAATATAATCAGATTTACTTATTAGTATAGATCAGAAATAACATTTAATGTTGCATGGTTCACATGATTTATTTCATGATTATATGTACATAATGTATAAATTCATACGAAACCCTTTTCACATACTTGATCTTTGTTTATTGTGCCGTCAACACATTGGAAAGTAAACATGACTATGTGAATAAAGTTTCCTAGATTTATCAGACACAGGGTTTTACTGATATGATAATCTACAACAAGAGTTTACTTGTATTTGGAGAAATACTATGTTCTTTCCAGAACATTGGTTAAAAGTAAAGCTCAGGTTGGATGCATGGAGTATGCATCGGAAGGGACCGATATTGAACTTTGACTTAGATTTAATTAAACTTACCGTAGAATCTATTCAAGTCAATATCGCCAAGTTGATCCTAGATCAAATGATCTTAATCCTGTTATGATTAGGCTCAATCTTGAAAGGCTATTCGTGTTCTTTGATTTGTTAGTTAAGCCTACTTTTAGGTCAGGGTGATACGTACATTTTGGGAACACGGTAGTGCAATTGAGTGGGAGCGCTAGCATAAACATGGAATCTATAGCTTTTATCTGGCGAATAGTAAGCAAAGGATGATCACCTTCGAGCTTGACCAAACGAAAATAAATGGTGGAGATCTCATTTCACATAAGCTGAAATATCATTTATACGGGGTCAAGTGTTTTAAGGATAAAATACATAGTAGGGTGTTACGGTAATTTAATCCCTTTACTGTGTAGATCATTCATATAGAGGATCATTGATCACATTAGGATTATAACAATGGATAACTAATGATGTGTCTATATGGTGGAACATATAGAGCATTCTATATACTGAGAGTGCAATTCTAAGTTCTATGCGTGGATTCAACGAAGAATTAATAAGTTAGTGAATTTTAGTGCTAAATTCTTGATCTACTTATTGGAAGCTCGGTTATATAGACCCATGGTCCCCCCACTAGTTGAGATAATATTGCTTGTAAGACTCATGTAATTGGTTTTGATTAATCAATTATAATTCTCAAATTAGACTATGTCTATTTGTGAATTTTTCACTAAGTAAGGGCGAAATTGTAAAGAAAGAGTTAATAGGGGCATATTTGTTAATTATGATACTTTGTATGGTTCAATTAATAAATATGATAAATGACAATATTATTTAATAATTATTTATAGTTATTAAATAGTTAGAATTGGCATTTAAATGGTTGAATTAGGAAATTGGCATTTTTGAAAAAATCAGATACAAAAGGTGTTAAGATTGCAAAATTGCAAAAAGCAAGGCCCAATCCAATAATAGTATGGCCGGCCACCTATGTAGGTATTTTAAGTTGATTTTTTCATTATTTTAATGCCATATAATTCAAATCTAACCCTAGTGGAATGCTATAAATAGATAGTGAAGGCTTCAGGAAAATTAGACTTTTCTTCAGATTTCTGAATCAGAAAAACTGAGCCTTCTCTCTCCCTATCTTTAGCTGCCACTTCTTCTTTCTATTCCCTCTTGAATTTCGAAATCCTTAGTGTATGAGTAGTGCCCACACACATCAAGTGATACCTCAATCATAGTGAGGAAGATCGTGAAGAAAGATCATCAGCAAAGGAGTTTCAGCATCAAAGATTCAGAGAAAGGGATCCAAGTTCAGATATTGATAATGCTCTGCTACAGAAAGGAATCAAGGGCTAGATATCTGAACGGAAGGAGTCATATTATTCCGCTGCACCCAATGTAAGATTTCCTAAACTTTATATGTGTTTAATTTATCGTTTTAGAAAGTTCTTATTTAGGATGTTAATAAACATACTTGTGAGTAGATCTAAGATCCTGGTAAAATAATTTCCAACAGTACAAAGTTTGGGTGGTTTTCACTAAGAGGACCAGTTACTGAAACCCTAGGGCCATATGTCAACTCGGGCTCTTGGTGAAACCCTAGGCGCCTGAGTTGGCTTTCGGGATGCCAAATTGACATCTATAATTTTCTAGGCTTGTGAATAAGAGTCTTCTTTACTTGTTTTCTCTGAACATTGAAAGATGGTGATTTGGAAACGACTTCACGGATTCAAATACCTGTTCCAGATCCCCTGATGTCAACATGGGCATAGGGCTAAGGACTCTTCCTAAGGTTGGCTACTATGACCTCACGACTCTCAACTCCAAGAATGTTTTCCTTTTTTCCACATTTGAAAAATGTAGTCCACATCACTAGGTCTAGTTTACGGGTAAACATTTGCCCCTAACTTAGCCTTGCACTCATTCAAGGTTGAGTTTACGATGTGATCTACGCTTGTTTCATACAAAACAATCAGTTGGGCATCAATTTTTGACTTCTAGAAATTGCTTTGCGGGGTGTCTAAACACAGGGTGACAGGAACCTTTTTTTTCCCATCGGGATGAGAGTTGTCTCGTTGAATCCTGTGAGCTGTGAATCGCTAAGTGAAAGGTCCCTATCCGTGAGTCCGATGGCCGTGAAAGCTTCTTTGAATAATAGATTCACGAAGCTTTTGTTATCCACCAATATCCTAGGCACAACCTTATTGGTGATAGGAGTTTCTATGACTAGAGCGTCATGGTGGGGGAAACGCACTGGCTTCACATCTTCTTTCGTAAAAGTAATAGGTTGGTCCATGAGCCTGGGCCTTTGTGTTGGGAGTTGAGTGACCTCCCATACTTCATCGTGTTTTAGGGCTCCATTGTAACGCTTCAACTCATTCCTGGTGGTTTCTCCGATATGAGGCCCACCAAATATCATGGCCACTCTTGAGATCGAACCTAACCATATCAGGATTAAGATCATTTGATCTAGGATCAACTAGGTGATATTAAATTGAAAAGATATTACGGTAACTTTATCATATCTAATCAAAGTTCAATATCGGTCCCTTACAATGTACTCCATACATCCGATATTGGTAAACTTTGCCAATGCCCTGGAAAGGACATAACACTTATCCAAGGTGTAAGCATACCTATCGCTGATTATCATGCCAGTCTAAATCCAGTGAACTAACAAATCAGGGAATTAAACTTTCGAACATATAAACATGATTATATTCCACTGTGCTGACAACACTATAATCATGAACAAATACATATGTTCTGGACCTAATAGAATTTATACATTAAATATAATCATGAAATAAATCATGTGAACCATGCAACATAAAATGTTATTTCTGATCTTTATTAATTAGTAAATCTGATTATATTGAAATGGGTTTTATTTAGGGCACAAAACCCAACATACCCATATTCCAGGACCATACAATCCTGTTACATGAAATGCGCCAAAACCAAAGCAAGCCACCCCTGAGAGAAATAAATGAATTCCAAATCCTGTGCCTTCTTGTTTCTCCTAGGGATCAAAGTAGGATTTTTCTTAGGGTCTTACTCAGAAGAATACCGTATAGGGCTTGGCTCCCTAGTTTTAGGCCTTTGAGTGCTTGGCGAGGACTCCTCTTGTGTTTCCTTTAGTCTCCCAGGCACGGCTTTGGGTTGTACATGTATTCCAGCCGTTTCCATGGCTTTTTGCATGGCGACCATTATTTCTTGCATCCTCCTATTCTGTTCCTTTTGGGCAGCCAGTTTGGCCTCTTGATCAGCTGCTTTTTGCCGTAGAATCAGCAACTCAGTGTAGCTACCTTCATCGTAAGCATCGTACCCTTAAAATTTTTCTTCATATTCCTTATCGTTCGTCTCGTCTCGTTCCTCAGAGCCCACGTTCACTCGTGAAGCAGCCTTTTCACCTTTTGGGTTCTAAGGATCCTGGGGAGGACGAGGTTGGCGTGTGTTGTTTCAAGTTTCCACCATTGCAGATCTGATTCTTGACTATTGTTTCTCAAACATCACTTCCCATAGCTCTCAATGAAAGTACCAAAATGTTGATTGAGGTTTTTAGCAACCGATTAAATGAGATATGATAAGAGCTTTGGGATAATTAATGCAGATGATTTTTTACGTGGTTCGGGCATTAATTAATGAGCCATGGTCCATGAATCTTTGTTATTTATGAGAGTTCTTGTATAGAGAATGTTCTTGGTGTCTTTTTCTCTCTCCTTTTTCTGATCCCCATTCCCATTTTTCTCAAGGGTATTTATAGAGATTGGTGGGGATAGTTCAAAAGGGATAACTTGTCTTTGAGTTCCAGTAATGCATGAGCACAAGTTCCCAAGAGATACAAAATAGGGCATGCATAACCTATGTCGTAGGTATCATAGGGATTAGGTGAGATTAATCTTTATCATTCCTTGATTGATGTGATTCTTCATAATGGAGTCGTCACTAGCCCCTTCGATTATCGTGTAATCACCTTAAACGAGGCTTACGATGTCTGACATGTCCTCTTATGGGCGTTCCCTGACGCTTTTCCCATGATGCATTAAATGCGAGGTGACTGTTCGAATAGGCTCTTCTTCTCCCGAAGATGCCTTACCATATTCCTAGCTCCCGAAGAGGAAGGGAATGCTTCTTGTACTTCTCTGAGGGCTCACTCCCCGAACTACACTTATTCTTCTGTATACGACTCTTACCTAATTCCGGGTGAGGTGTCCTTTTGTTCCACATGTCTTACGTAGCCGTGGCCATGTATTTTGGGAAAAACCCGAGGCAACACATACAATATGGAGCAAAAATAACAAAGAGAATCAAAAACTAAAAACTAGAGAGAAAGAAGGAAACGAAAAAATTAAAGAGACAAAAACGCAATAAAAATTGTTAGAATTTTGGGATAAGATGAATGGGGTTCCAACTCAAAACCAATTGGCAATGGGAGGAGTAGCCCATTCATCTTATATATGAAAATTTATTTCCACGCATTAGCAATGTGGGACTAACTCTAATACACCCTCCTCACGTTTGGGCGTGGAAAGTGTGGGTATAACTAACGACCTTTAAGAGACCACGAGGTCGAACGTGACATTTGAAAGAATTTCTGAAGGCCAAATATCGAGAAATTTGTGGGTGTACACGTCAAAAAATTTGTGAATTTTGAAACAGGTCAAAGACCCAACACTGGAAACTGGCAAACATTGGCAGATAGGTCCCAAATGGAGGTTAAAGGGGAGACAGCGGAAGTGTCTGTTTGGACCGGCAGCACTTTGGCTCACAACGGACTACAAATGGATTTTTGGACCAGTGGAACTTTGGGCTCACAACAAATCACAAGTGGCTCTGTACCGTGTTAGAATTTGGGATATCATGAATGGGGTTCCATCTCAAAACCAATTGGCATTAGGAGGAGTAGCCCATTTATCTTATATTGGCAATATTTTCGTATATTAGTAATGTGGGACTAACTCTAATAAAAATTGTAAAAGAATAAAAAAAAAATAATAAAGAGAGAGAGAGAGAGAGAGAGAGAGAGAGAGAGAGAGAGAGAGAGAGAGAGAGAGAGAAATCATATATAAAAGAAAATAAAAATAGAGGTGGATTAATATTATACACTCTAATAATCAAATAATACATTAAGCAAATACAAAACTCACTAAAAATATTATGGCACATTTATTAAAGTGTAACTGGAATCAGAATAATCAATGGGAGAAATGAATCGGTTTAAAATAGAAAATAATCGGAAACAATATTTTATTATGCTATTTACTAAATTGTCCAGAAAGAAAACCGGAATCATATTATTTTGTTTACATAATTAAGAAAGGTAATCGGAATGCTTTAATTTGACGAAATTGTCATTATTAGAACATGTAATTATTTTTTGTTTATAGATTTTTAAAGGGTATATTTATCTTTTTCATTATTTAAAAAAATTAAAATTAAAATAAACTAAGTTAGGAAAGGGAAAAGTATTCCCTATAAAAATAGGGGGAGAACCTTTCCTTTTGTTTTTTCTCTAATTTGTGTGAGCCCCACTACTTTCTTCCTTTCTAAAATTTAGTAAACAATTATATGAAAATCAATACCATATAATTAATTCACATTTCCTTCAAGTAAACATACCATTAGAGTAGAAAGAAAAGATAGAGAAATAAAAATCTTAAAATACAAATGCAAAATAAACCAAATAAAAAGATAAAACTAATTGGGCTAGAAACAAAAACATGAAATATGAGTTTAGATATTAGATTTACAAAAATATGGCACATCAAATATCATAAAAAATTATAAATGTAAAAAAATACTATAGGAGAGTGGCAAACTTATAAATGCTATATTTTTATAACTTTATAATCAAATCTCATATTTTATCTAATTTTTACTTAAGCTTATATAACTAGACCTTCTTAAAAAATGAAAAATAAAACTATTATGTTTAGATAGTTAAGAAAATTGGGACTATTAATTTTTTTAATGGTACTTTATTAACAGTAAGAAATAAAATTATCAAAAAGAAGAAAAAAAAATGGTAGAACAGTTTTTGATATTATTTAAAAGGGTTGAGATGTAAAATGGCCCTAAATTTGAAAACTAAGTTAGTAAATGGCCAAATATAATAAATTAGCTAATAAAAATTATAAAAATACATTCATCACATATTTTTTTAGAAAAATATATAATAATAAAATTAAGTTATATAATTTTTTTAGTATTGCATATTATTATATTGTAACAAAAATAAATAAATATATTAGATTATTAAATATATACAACAGTATTTGATATATCATATTACTAAAAACTAATATACCGTAATAATAAAATTATATACCATAAATAAATTATAACATTACTAAATTAATGCTCAAAAAATATATATATCATGCTAGAGAAATTATATATACCACTATTAAATTATGCATACATACCAAAAAATTTATATATAATAAATATAAACTAAATATCATCTTATATAAATGATATACTATAGACAACAAAAACCATATACCATACAAGAAAACGTATACCTACAGTAAAAAAATAAACCAAAATAATATAATATTATTAAAAAAATGTATCATATTAACAAAATTATATATTAACTTTATATATGTATAATAAAATAAAAACTAAAAATGCATTATCTAAAATAAAATTATATATTATACAATAAAACTTATATACCATATAAGAGAAAATATGTACCTTACAATAGAAATATATATAATAATAACAACAAATAAAAAAAAATATATAGGATGCTAATAAAATTATATATCATGTCAGCAAAAGTACAATAGAAAATAGAACTTAAATATTATTTTAAAAAAAATTATATACCGTATAACAAAAAATACATATACCATTCACCAAAATATATATAAAAAAAATAATAAAAAAAATAAATATATTACTAATATATATGTATACTATACTAACTGTTGACCGAGGTTTTCGGCAACTAATAAAATATGATAATAATATTGAGCTGTAAGAAAGTGAGAGAAGGATTTTTACGTGGTTGGGGCGTTAATGAGCCTTAGTCCACGAGTCTTTGTTATTAATGGATGTATTTAATACAGATTCTACACTTGAGAGAATGTCACCCTTCTAAATACAGAGAATGTTCTTGGTGAGAATTTACTCTTCTTGCTCATATGCAGCCCAAGATTCTCGATCCCATTTAATGAGCTTTGAGGGGGTATTTATAGTGTTTTTGGTGGGGTAATCCCTAAAATTGTTCTTACAAATGTATCTGTAAGTATCCATAAAGTTGGGTATTCCGAATGAATATATCATGAGTAATGCATGGTCAAATCCCTAGGTGTTGTAGGGTTTTTATGAGGAATGTCCTTTTTGCCTTGTGATTGATGTGACTCTTCGCAGAGTAGCCGTCGCTAGACTTAAATGATCATTACTGTGGCGCTGCTGGTTGGAGGTTGTGCCGTCAGACTTTATTGCGTGTTACAGTCCCAACACGCTTCCTCCCATGCAGCATTAAATGCGACTTGATTGCTCAGGAAAAGCCTGACACCTCACGGAGAGGCTTTATGTTATGCGAGCTTCCGGGAGCACCATGCACTCCGGGTGCTTCCTCCGGGACCTATGCCCAGGGTGCTTCCTTGTGGCATACAAAGACTTAGTAAATATTTATAAGTTATCTGATCCACGTGTCCCTGTTCGATTGGTCCACGTATATTGGGTGAAATCAGGGGCAACACTAACTAAATTATATACCACAATTAAAATATATATACCATGATAACAAAATTATATACTACTATTGTATATAATAAAATAAAAACTAATTAAATATTATTTAAAATAAATAATCATACAATCAAAATATATAAAAATACTAATTAAATATATGTAGCATGCCAATAAAATTATATACATACATTAATGCAGCGATTCGCTTTTTGCAGAGGTCGATCCGTTTCATGCCCATTGATTGATGCGGCGCATTAATGGTGTCAGACGGATACTCAAACGTTTCCACCGCCTTTATTGCAAATCAATCTGGCCTGTTGATCTTTGGGTATTTGAATCGTGCGTTTCCCCCACCGTTCGATTGGTAGGTGGTGACGCCTGTTCCTCATGCACTTTTGCCTATAAAAGCCACCATCTTTCCTTCATTTCGGTTACTTTCCATTCCTTTCCATTTTTGCTCGAATTTCCCAGAGAGAAAATTCTCAAAACCAGCATGAAGCTTTTGAACACTTTGCCATTTTTTCCCAGTTCTTCCTTGCTTGCTGCTATCAGTCCTTCTCGTCTTTACTCGACTCAAATCAGGACCCCCAGTTCAACACTTCACTGTAAGTTTCTTGCATCCTTTGGTAATGACATGCTTTTTACTTGCTTTGTTTGTTTTTTTTTTTTTTCTGGGTTCGCATTTTGAGATTTCTGGGTATGCAAGTGTTTAGGTTCTTCATGTATCCTGTTTTGTGTTTACTGCTTTAGTTGTAGGATCGCCATTATCATGCCTCTGTTATTATTGTGCATTTTTCGTTGAAGAAGACCATACGTTCTTCGTTCAATGGATGTTTAGGGCATAGTATAGGGTCTTTTTCTTTTCTGTTCCCCTTATTGTGTAAAACCACCTTCTGCGATTTTACTGCACCCGACACTTGTCCAGGGAATCTTTCTAGGGTTTCCCGTGTGACACGTGTCCGGAAGGGGCCTCTTTCCAGCGGTTAGGGGACCCCCATTCCCTCTTTCTTGACTTAGGGTTTGGTATGGGGCCTAACTGCTGGAATTTTCTTTTTCTCTTTTGCTTTTCACAGAACAGAAAATGTCTGCCTCTGGTTCGAAGTCCTCGAAGAAGAGCGGGAAACGCATGGCTACTTTAGAGGAGGTTTCCCTGGGACCCGTTGCCCAGGAGGGGTATAAGTCCCGAGCAACCGGATGGGAAGCAGCTGAGCTTCATTCCACCTTAACCTGTCCCCATCAACTGGAGAATATTGTGGAGGTTGCGGGGATCAAGCCTTCCACCTCGGGAACCTATCACCGGCCACCTCGCGACTCGGAGACGCCCAACCATAATTACGGATGCTTCGGAGCCTGGAGCCAGACGCATCTGATAGCCGGTGCCATGCTCCCACTTCAGGACTACTTTGTTAATTTTCTTGTTTTTGTCGGCCTTGCGCCATACCAACTCATTCCTCAAGCTTATCGCCTGCTCTCAGGCTTATTTATTTTTTATGCCGCCCGCGGATGGGGATCTCCCCGCCAGGCGGAAATTTTATATTTTTATGAACTTGTATCCGTCCCCAAGAAAGGGGACAAACTTAAGGACGGTTTCTATGGGTTCCGGATCCATCCCGCTAACGAAGGGGTGGTTCCGTATAATAGGCAGACTCACGTCAAGGAGTATCGCCATCGCTTTTTCTTTTCCTCCAGGTTCAGGGCAATGGACCACCCGGAGCTTCTTACCGAGTGGGTGAGGATCCCTCCCTATCAGCGGACGGCCCCCACACAAACCTTCCTCCGGAGGGCCCAGGCCTTTGCCTCCTACGACCGGGCTGATCTTGACGTCGGGGGTTTGGTCACCACGGAAAACTACAGGAAGGCCAAACTTATCCTTCCGCATCAATCTGTGGAGGACTCCAACCTCTCCCGGGTCATCTGTCCCAATGTAAGGGCGCCAGTCGCGGAGAAGACCTTCCGGGACGAGATTATCTCAGGCCCAGGCAGCCTCTGGGAGGGGACTTCGCGTGGGGAGTCCGGTGGTAAGAAGAAGCCAGGCGATTGCCGGGAAGTCCGAGGCTAAATTTTTTGACAAGATTCTTCAAGAAGAGATTGGGGATCGTCCCGCCGGGAGGCCCCTCCGCATTGAGGATTCTTCGGAGAGAAAAGCCCCCAGGCCACAGCCTTCGGTTCCAGAGCCAAACTCAGGGGCTCCTGGTGCCAGCACCTCCGGTGCCGGCGGTAAGTCTCCTTTGATAATTCGTTATGTTCCTTGCGTTGGCGAATACGCCAGTCGTAGGCCTGTAGGGTTCGACGAGCGTCTTCATAGGTTTAGGATGCCATCGACCCGGTGGGGGGATCGTTTGAAGGAATTTTACTTTTCAAACTTAGGAGATTTTCTAGGTCGGTCCCGAATGGGCTCTGGCCCTTCGGAACCTATTCCCTTAGGTCCTTCAGCTTACATTACGTCCAGCTGGTTCCGGCCTTCGGACAGCTATCTCGGAGATGATGCTGCCAGCATTAAAGTTCAGGACTTTGCTAGGGCCGAATTAGGAAGTCCGGGTAGGAGTAGCTTATTTGTTGTATCTTGTGTAAGTGGTTTCCCACGGATATCTAACACTTGCCTATTTTTGTAACACAGGTGTCTCCATGGATGCCATCCTGGAACAGCTTGCCGGAGTTCACACTCCCGTGGCTCCTCCGGCCTTCACCTCTTCCCCGATAGCCCCTTCCCTGAAGGTCTCTTCCAGCGCTCCCCCTGACACTATGGATTTAGTGGACGACGAGGAGGTGATTCCGGGAGAAGGCCAAGGAAAGCAATGGGGCTTTTCTGAGGAAACCGCGGAGGGTGCGGGAGAGCTCCGGGTTCTTCCGGAGGAAGCTGAAGAAGGTGAAGAGGAGCCTGAGGTGGCTCTGATTCGCAAGCGCAAGGGCAAGATGATTGCCCAGGACAAGCCCAAGCGGCCTCGGAGAGCTGACACTCCTGCCCATGGTCTTGATGGCGGGGTCTCCCCCATGGAGGAACATCCTGCTCCTCCCAACATCGTGCTGACTCCGGTCCCTGGGGATGAGGTGAGGCAAGAGCTTCGGATAGCCAAGCATAACTATGCCATGGACGAGTACTCCCGGGGATATGCCGAGGTGGAGGCCCTTAGGAGGGTTTTGCGGGTTGAGGTACAGGAGAGTATCAACAACCCGGAGTACCAGGATCCGTGGGACCTTAACTTGGACCCCCTGTCGGATTGGTTCTGTCGCTTCCTTGGGCCCACCTTGGCTCCCTTCGCCGCGGAGATGACTGGCGAGTTTGCTTCTCAGCTTACCCGATGCGCGCCTAAGCGGTTCGCCACTTGCGCCTCCCTGAACTCTATCTTTCAGGTCCAGGACCTCAGCCACTCCCTCACCATGGTAAGTACTTCGCCTTTTTGCTTTTCCTTTCATTTTTCTTCTTGGGAATTCTTTCTCACACTTGTGTTATTGTTCAGCTTGCTGCTGAGGCTGGCCGCCTCTCCAAGAACATCATTAATCACGGCTTCGTTCTGTCTGACTTTGGGGACATGAACGATGTCAGGAAGGTCCTTCAGGACCTTACTGCGGAGAGGCAGCTCTACCAGGAGGCTGCTGAGCGCCGGGAGGCGGCTGTCAAGGCCAATGAGGAGGAGGCCAAACGGAGGGAGGCTCAAGCGGAGGCCATGATCCGGGACGAGGCTCAACGGAGGGACAGGCTGGAGGCCCAGCATCAGGAGGAGCTGAGGGCACAAAGCGAGGCTGCTGATAAGGCCAAGCGGGAACTCCGGGAGGCCAGGGAGGCTTTGGACGAGATGGTTGCCAAGGTGAGATCCTTAGAGGAAACTCACCAGGCGAACTTAGAGTCCAAGGCCGCTCTAGCCGCGGAGCTGAAGGAGCTCAGGGACTTCAAGGAGCAATCCATTAAGAAGGCAAAGAGAGCCGAGCTCCTTTCTCCTGTTTCCTGCGCCCGGTGTCCGAAGCGCTTCGATGATGGGGTCTACATGGCTTGGTCTACCAACGACCAAAATATCAAGCTTACCTTCTATCCCAAACCTGAGGAAATGATTGCCAAATTCCGGGAGAAGAAGAAGAAGCTTGATGCCATGGTAGAGGCTCGTATCGGACCTCGCCTTCCTCCGCGCATTGACTGAGCTGCTTTGTGATTGACCCAGTATAACCAAGATTCCACCCGCTTCTTTCATTATTCTCTTTTTTTTTTCTTTGTACATATTTGCTACTGCCTTGGAACAATATATATAGGTAGCAGTTTTTATTCGAAGGGGAGACAATATTTTTTAAGGCCTATCCCCGGGCCATTTGTAGGTATATGACCTGCCCTTTGGGTCAGGATATTTTATATGCGATCTTTCTTTTGCCACATATTTCTCTTTTTAACCTGTCCTTTGGATCAGGGTTTTTATACTTATGCTTTTTATTTTTGTGCATACTTTTTGACCTGCCCTTTGGGTCAGGATATTTTACTTAGTTTGTTTTTCTGTCTGTCCGTGCGGTATACCCTAGTACCCCCCTGAGTGGCGTAGAAACTTTGTTTTTAAGGCACTCAGTTTTATTTAACATGTAGAGGAGGTATACATTTGGACGGTACAAACCCTTTGAACAAAGTCTAAGTTTTATTTCGCTACTGGTAATATCTTCTGAGGTGATCGGCATTCCAGGCTCTTGGCACGGTGGTTCCGTCCATTCTTTTTAGTTTGTAAGTGCCGGAGCCGATCTCGTCCTCGATCTCATATGGTCCTTCCCAATTTGGCCCAAGTACCCCCACTCCGGGTTCCTAGGTGGCTGGGAAGACCCTTCTTAGGACCATATCCCCAATAGCGAATTTTCTGTTTTTAACCTTAGAGTTAAAATACTTGGTCACCTTCTTTTGATAAGCAGCCATCCGTATTTGAGACTCATCCCGGAGTTCTTCGACTTGATCCAAAGCTTCTTGAAGCAATGCCTGATTCGTGGCAGGATCGTAAGTCGTCCTTCTGTGGGATGGGAATAATGTTTCTACCGGGACCATTGCTTCACAACCGTACGCCATTGAAAAAGGCGAGTGACCGGTCGTGGTTCTGGGGGTCGTCCGGTAGGCCCATAATACCCTTGGCAATTCTTCAGGCCAGTTGTTTTTGCAGGCCAGCAGCTTCTCCTTCAAGGTGACCTTTAGGATTTTATTGACTGCTTCCGCCTGGCCGTTTGTTTGAGGCCTGGCTACCGCGGAGAAGCTCTTCACTACTCCGTGCTGGTTACAGAAGTCAGTAAATTCCTCGCAATCAAATTGCTTTCCATTGTCAGAGACTATTTTGTGAGGCAAGCCGTATCGACATACTATGTTTTTGATAACAAAGTCCAACGCTTTCTTGGCAGCTATTGTCTTCATAGGCTCAGCCTCTGTCCATTTGGTGAAGTAGTCTACTGCTACTATTGCATACTTTACCCCTCCTTTTCCTGTTGGCAGAGACCCGATAAGATCTATTCCCCAAACCGCAAAGGGCCAGGGACTGGTCATCAGGGTGATCTCATTTGGAGGGGCTCTCGGTATGTTCGCGTACCTTTGGCACGAGTCACACTTTTGGACATAGTCTATACAATCTTTTTTCATTGTTGGCCAGAAGTACCCTTGCCTCAATATTTTCTTTGAGAGGCTGGGTCCTCCCGTATGATCTCCACAGAACCCTTCGTGGACCTCTAGCATGATTTGTCTAGCTTCAGGGTCCGATACACACCTTAAATAAGGCATGCTGAGTCCTCTCCGGTAGAGAATTTGATCCATCATCACATAACGATGAGCCTGATACTGAATCTTTCGAGACAATGCCCTCTCTTGGGGCAACTCACCTGTTGTTATGTATTTTACGATGGGGACCATCCAGCTGGGTTCTTGCCCAACCGTTAGTGTGGTCTCTTTTATTTTGATGCTCGGTTCTGCCAAGCGTTCCACTGGTACTACCCCCAGCTCTTCGATTTCGCTGTCCGAGGCTAACTTACCCAGACAGTCCGCGTGAGCGTTCTTTTCTCGGGAGATTCTTTCTATTTTGTAGTCCGTGAACTCGTGGAGCAGTTCTCGGACTATTGTTACGTACGCGGCCATCCGCTCGCCGCGGGTTTGGTATTCTCCAGATACCTGGTTTACGACCAGTTGGGAGTCACTGTAGACTTCCACCCTTTTGGCTCCTACAGCTTGTGCCAATTTCAGCCCTGCTATCAGGGCTTCATATTCGGCCTCATTGTTTGAAGCTGTGAAGTCGAATCGGAGGGCCGCCTGGAGTCGCAGTCCAGTTGGTGATATCATAGCCACTCCGGCTCCAGAACCGTTCTCATTAGAAGCTCCGTCTACAAATACCTTCCAGGTGGGGATTGGCGGTACCGGCGTATTCGCTGTTGCCTCGGCTTCGTTGCATTCAGTAATGAAGTCTGCCAAGGCTTGGCCTTTTATAGAAATCCGGGGAACGTATTGCAAGTCGAATTGACTTAGTTCCATTGCCCACTTGAGGAGCCTTCTGGATGCTTCAGGCTTTTGGAGAACTTGTCGGAGCGGGTGGTTGGTCAGAATCTTGATCGGATGGGCTTGGAAGTATGGTCTTAACTTCCTTGACGCCATCAAAAGGCAAAATACCAGTTTTTCAATGATCGGGTACCTCGTTTTGGCTCCTATCATGCGCTTGCTGACATAGTACACGGGATGCTGAGTTTTCTCTTCTTCCCGGACAAGGGCAGCGCTGACCGCGTGTTCGGAGACGGCCAAGTAAAGAAACAAGTCTTCTCCGAGGACGGGTTTTGATAGGATAGGAGGTTTGGCCATGTGATCTTTTAGCTTTCTGAATGCCTCCTCGCACTCGTCCGACCATTCGAACTTTTGGCTTTTCTTTAGCATGTTGAAGAAGGGTATGCACTTGTCCGTGGACCGTGAGATAAAACGGCTCAACGCAGCTACCTTTCCGGTCAAGCTCTGCACATCTTTATGCTTCTTGGGGGATGGCATATTCAGGAGGGCCTGGATTTTCTCCGGGTTTGCTTCAATCCCCCTTTGGCTGACTATGAAACCCAGGAACTTTCCTGATTTGACCCCGAAGGTGCACTTCTTTGGGTTGAGTTTCATACCGTATCTTCGGACAACTTCAAAGCATTCTTCTAAGTCGCTTGCATGGCTGTTACATGCTTTGGATTTGATGAGCATGTCGTCCACGTACACCTCCATGTTTCGCCCTAGGATGCCTTTAAACATCCGGTTAACCATTCTTTGATAGGTTGCTCCGGCGTTTTTCAGTCCGAAAGGCATGACTAGGTAGCAGTATACCCCCTTATCAGTCCTGAAGCTAGTGCACTCCTGGTCTGACGTATGCATTTTTATTTGGTTGTACCCAGCATAGGCATCCATGAAGGATAACAGCTTGAATCCGGAGGTGGCGTCTACCATTTGGTCGATCCTGGGCAGCAGGAAACAGTCCTTTGGACAAGCTTTGTTTAGATCAGTGAAGTCTATACAAACTCGCCAAGTTCCGTTCGGCTTAGGCACCAGGACCGGATTGGCCAGCCACTCCGGATAGTACACGTCGCGGATCATGCCGTTGGTCAAAAGCTTGTCCACCTATTTTTCTAGAGCTTCGGGCTTTCACCGAGTCGAGCGGGCGTCTCTTTTGCTGTACAGGAGGCATGTCTGGGTTGACATTGAGTACATGGGTGATGACATGAGGGCTTATGCCAGTCATGTCTTCTTGGCGCCATGCAAAGATGTCGATGGCGCCCTTCAGTGTTTTTATTATTTTGTCCTTTTCCTCCGGGTCTAGGTTCTTCCCTAACCGGAGTACTTTGGTGGAGTCGACGTCGCACACTGGTATTTCTTCGACGTCCTCCATTGGTTCCACGATCCTTTCGGACCCTACACGGGGATCCAACTCATCCTCTTCAGCCATTTCTGGCTCGGCGGACTCCCGGACCATAAGTACGGGCAGGTGGGTTGCGACATTATAACATTGCCTTGCTTCCCCCTGATTTTCCCTTACAGTCCCGACTCCGGCCTCCTGGGTAGGGAACTTTAGGCACAGATGTCGGATTAAAGTGATCGCACCAAAGTCCACTAGGGCCGGTCGGCCAAGGATGGCGTTGTAGGCTGTCGGACAGTCCACCACCACGAAGGTGCAGTATTTAAATGTGCTTTGAGGAGTGTCCGGGCACAGGGTAACCGGGAGCCTCACTTTTCCCATTGGGATAAGTGTTGTCCCGTTAAACCCTGTGAGCTGGGATCCACTAGGCGAGAGGTCACGATCTGTCAAGCCTATCGCGGCGAAGGCTTCTTTGAAGAGCAGGTTCACGGAACTCCCATTGTCAATTAAGACTCTGGCCACCACTTTATTCGCGATGGGGGTCTCTATGACCAACGGGTCGTGATGAGGGAAGCGCACTGTCTTGGCGTCTTCTTCCGTGAACGTGATGGGTTGATCCATCAGCCGAGGCCTTTGAGCTGGGAGTTGAGTAACTTCCCATATGTCATTGTGTTTCGCGGCCTCGGCGTACCGCTTTCGCTCCTTGCGAGTATTCCCTCCGATATGGGGACCTCCGGAGATCATGGCTACCCGTCCATTCGGCCGGGGCGGCAGTCTGGGAATATGCTAGGCGTAACCTGCAGTAGCAGCTGGAGCCAATACTCCTGCTGTACCCCCTGGTGTTCCCGGAGGCATACCCCCAGCCACCTGACCCGGATTAAGGTGGGGCAGCCTATTCTTGATCCACTCATAGAGGTGGCCCAATCGGATTAAGTTTTCAATCTCGTCCTTGAGATTCTTACATTCATTGGTGCTATGACCAATGTCGTTATGGTACTCGCATCTTTTGCACGGATCTCTCCGGGAGCTGTCTTTGTACAACGGCTGCGGTCTCCGGTAGTGTGTATTTTGCCTAGTGGCGAAGTACACACGTTCCTGGGAGTCCGATAGCTCCGTGTATTGAGTATATTGGGGGGTGTACCCCTTTTTCTGGCGCTTTTCTCCCGTTCGGGTGCTGCCTTTGGAGGACCTTTTACTCCTTGATCCCTGGGAAGGGCCTGTTAAGCTAGCAGTCGGGGTAGCATGTGAAGGAGCTTGCCCATTTACTCCGGACGGGTTGCCAAAATGAGAAGATGCTGGTGCCAAAGCTTGGCCCTGGCTATACCCGGGGGTAGCAGAGAATTGTATGCCACTCGCTTGTGGAGTTGCGGTCGGGGCCGTACCCGAGGGCGATACTCTGGGCATGTACCCTGCTATCCCGGTGGGATAATAGCCTCCATAAGCCACGATTTGGGCTTCTTCGAGGTTGATATATTTTTGGACTCTTTTCTGGAAGTCCTGGAGGCTAGCAGCCCCTTCTTGCTGCAACTCATTCCAGAAAGGAGTCCCAGTACGGATTCCTGCTTGGAGAAGTGCAAGCTGTTGTCCGTCATCAACCTTCTTAGTCTTCGAGGCTTCCTCCCGGAACCTCTTGATGTAATTCTTCAAGGTCTCGGTGGGCAGTTGCTTGATATTAGTCAAGGCACTGACCTCCAAGTTGACCTTTCTTGCGGCGACAAACTGTCTCCGGAAGTTGGTCTGAAGCTTGTTCCAACAGCCCACGGATCCTGGTTCCAGCTTTTTGAACCATTCCTCCGCGGACCTGCTCAGAGTGAGTGGGAAGCACAGACATTTGGTGTCATTGCTGACCCTCATGACCGTCATGACACGGTTGAACCGTGACAGGTGGTCGCTGGGATCGGAGTTCCCGGTATATGCTGCCATTTCGGGCATCTTGAAGTTTTTAGGGAGCTCCGCCTCTAGGATGTGCTTGGCACATGGCTCTCGATCCTCGCTGTCTGAATCGGAGTCGTCTCCCTTCTGCCTCCGGGAGACTCAGGCTATGTCTTTTCGGAGTATGGCGAGTTCCGCCATAATTCCTTCGTTTAACGTTCCCGAGGAAACCACGGGCCCGTATCTTTTTTGGTCAAGGTGATCCCGGAGGTCACCTTGATTCCCATTGATTTGATTTCTCAGATCAATGGGAGGACATCTCTGTCCTCTTCTCCCTCTACCCCCGGGTTCCTAGTGCACAGAAACGCTTTTTCGGTCCCCTCGATCCTGAGGGCCAAGACTCCCTTTTTGGGGCTTGCCCCTCTGCGGACCTTTCCCTTTAGGGAAATCTGAGCGGACCTTTCGCGGATCCTGCACCCTTTTCTTTCGCCCAGGGGTAGAAGTAGGGTTTTTTGTTTGATTCCCCTCAGCAGGATATCTTATAGGGCTAGGTTCCCTAGATTTCTGCTGTTGGGAATTAGGCGAAGATGTCGCTGGTTCCCTGTTGAGTCCAGCGGTCATCGCCTTGGGGTGCACGTGAATGCCAGCTGCTTCCATGGCTTTTTGCATGGCTAGCATTACTTCCTGCATTTTCTGGTTTTGCGCTTTCTGAGCTTCGATCTCGGCCTCGTGATCGATAGCTTTTTGTCTAAGAAGCACCAGTTCTGAGTAACTTCCTTCGTCATAGGCGTACTCGTCGAGGTTTCCCTCGTAGTCCTCATCGGGGACTATTTCTTCTTCCTCGGACTCCTCTGCTGCTCTTGAGGCTACATCTTCCTCGTTTGGGTCTTGAGCGTCTTCCAGAGGGCGAGGTTGACGTGTACTTCTTGTCTCCACCATATTTGTGAAGTCAAATGCTTATTTTGTAGCAGCTTTCTACAGCTCTCAATGAAAGCACCAAAATATTGACCGAGGTTTTCGGCAACTAATAAAATATGATTATAATATTGAGCTGTAAGAAAGTGAGAGAAGGATTTTTACGTGGTTGGGGCGTTAATGAGCCTTAGTCCACGAGTCTTTGTTATTAATGGATGTATTTAATACAGATTCTACACTTGAGAGAATGTCACCCTTCTAAATACAGAGAATGTTCTTGGTGAGAATTTACTCTTCTTGCTCATATGCAGCCCAAGATTCTCGATCCCATTTAATGAGCTTTGAGGGGGTATTTATAGTGTTTTTGGTGGGGTAATCCCTAGAATTGTTCTTACAAATGTATCTGTAAGTATCCATAAAGTTGGGTATTCCGAATGAATATATCATGAGTAATGCATGGTCAAATCCCTAGGTGTTGTAGGGTTTTTATGAGGAATGTCCTTTTTGCCTTGTGATTGATGTGACTCTTCGCAGAGTAGCCGTCGCTAGACTTAAATGATCATTACTGTGGCGCTGCTGGTTGGAGGTTGTGCCGTCAGACTTTATTGCGTGTTGCAGTCCCAACACGCTTCCTCCCATGCAGCATTAAATGCGACTTGATTGCTCAGGAGAAGCCTGACACCTCACGAAGAGGCTTTATGTTATGCGAGCTTCCGGGAGCACCTTGCACTCCGGGTGCTTCCTCCGGGACCTATGCCCAGGAGGCTTCCTTGTGGCATACAAAGACTTAGTAAATATTTATAAGTTATCTGATCCACGTATATTGGGTGAAATCTGTTGGGTTTTATGCCCTAAATAAAACTCATTTCAATATAATCAGATTTACTTATTAATATAGATCAGAAATAACATTTAATGTTGCATGGTTCACATGATTTATTTCATGATTATATGTACATAATGTATAAATTCATCTGAAACCCTTTTCACATACTTGATCCTGTTTATTGTGCCGTTAACACATTGGAAAGTAAACATGACTATGTGAATAAAGTTTCCTAGATTTATCAGACACAGGGTTTTACTGATATGATAATCTACAACAGAGTTTACTTGTATTTAGAGAAATACTATGTTCTTTCCAGAACATTGGTTAAAGTAAAGCTCAGGTTGGATGCATGGAGTATGCATCGGAAGGGACCGATATTGAACTTTGACTTAGATTTAATTAAACTTACCGTAAAATCTATTCAAGTCAATATCGCCAAGTTGATCCTAGATCAAATGATCTTAATCCTGTTATGATTAGGCTCAATCTTGAAAGGCTATTCGTGTTCCTTGAATTGTTAGTTAAACCTACTTTTAGGTCAGGGTGATACGTACTTTTTGTGAACACGGTAGTGCAATTGAGTGGGAGCGCTAGCATAAACATGGAATCTATAGCTTCTATCTGGCGAATAGTAAGCAAAGGATGATCACCTTCGAGCTTGACCAAACGAAAATAAATGGTGGAGATCTCATTTCACATAAGCTGAAATATCATTTATACGGGGTCAAGTGTTGTAAGGATAAAATACATAGTAGGGTGTTACGGTAATTTAATCCCTTTACTGTGTAGATCATTCATATAGAGGATCATTGATCACATTAGGATTATAACAATGGATAACTAATGATGTGTCTGTATGGTGGAACATATAGAGCATTCTATATACTGAGAGTGCGATTCTAAGTTCTATGCGTGGATTCAACGAAGAATTAATAAGTTAGTGAATTTTAGTGCTAAATTCTTGATCTACTTATTGGAAGCTCGGTTATATAGACCCATGGTCCCCCCACTAGTTGAGATAATATTGCTTGTAAGACTCATGTAATTGGTTTTGATTAATCAATTATAATTCTCAAAATTAGACTATGTCTATTTGTGAATTTTTCACTAAGTAAGGGCGAAATTGTAAAGAAAGAGTTTATAGGGGCATATTTGTTAATTATGATACTTTGTATGGTTCAATTAATAAATATGATAAATGACAATATTATTTAATAATTATTTATAGTTATTAAATAGTTAGAATTGGCATTTAAATGGTTGAATTAGGAAATTGGCATTTTTGAGAAAATCAGATACAAAAGGTGTTAAAATTGCAAAATTGCAAAAAGCAAGGCCCAATCCATTAAAGGTATGGCCGGCCACCTATTGTAGTATTTTAAGTTGATTTTTTCATTATTTTAATGCCATATAATTCAAATCTAACCCTAGTGGAATGCTATAAATAGATAGTGAAGGCTTCAGAAAAATAAGACTTTTTCCTGACACTTTTTCAATCAGAAAAAAACTGAGCCTTCTCTCTCCCTATCTGGCTGACCACTCCCTCTCTTCTTTTCTTCTTCAATATTTCGAAATTCTTAGTGTATGAGTAGTGCCCACACACATCAAGTGATACCTCAATCATAGTGAGGAAGATCGTGAAGAAAGATCATCAGCAAAGGAGTTTCAGCATCAAAGATTCAGAGAAAGAGATCCAGGTTCAGATATTGATAATGCTCTGCTACAGAAAGGAATCAAGGGCTAGATATCTGAACGGAAGGAGTCACATTATTCCGCTGCACCCAATGTAAGGTTTCCTAAACTTTATATGTGTTTAATTTATCGTTTTAGAAAGTTCTTATTTAGGATGTTAATAAACATACTTGTGAGTAGATCTAAGATCCTGGTAAAATAATTTCCAACAACTGGCCTCAGAGCCATGGTAATTGATTTACTTGCAAGAAATTTGGACTTTAAAACGATTGTTTGTATCTTCTTTGGATGGTATCATGTTGTATTGAGTGTTATTTGATGATTGATTGATGTTTGTAAATTTTCGTGAAAAATAATTGCGATTTTGTTTTAAAACGATTGTTTGTATGTTCTTTGGATGGTATCATGTTGTATTGAGTGTTATTTGATGAATGATTGATTGATGTTTATTGGATAGTATGGGAAAAATTAAGCAAGTTAGCCTTTTACAGAACTCAATTTCGATTTTATTTGAATTAGTTATGAATTTTTGAAGATTTGAAAAAATCGGGGCTGTGCTGAAATTTTCCTGCGATCGCAAATCTGTCCGTACAGTTCACAATTTTTTCGTTTTTCTTCGATTTTTCATGCTTTTTCATGGAATTAACTTCCGATTTTTGGTATAGTTTTGTATTTATACTATTACTATTCCTAATTCAATTCTAATTATCGTTTTGAATTAATTTAATATTTTTTAAATTTAATTCAAGATATTAGTGTAATTTGAATTTGAATAGAATTAGTATCTATCTTCTTGCTTAAATATCTATCTTATTTTAAAATTTGATTATATCTTATCTTATTTTAAATTTAAAAATAAGATATTTATAATCATGTAATTTTTAAATGATATAAGATATTTTGCTAATTTTTTAAATTTTGTTATTTTATTTATTTAAATTACATTTAAAATTTGAAAAAGATATTTATTTATCTTTTCTAATTTTTTATTTAATTTTTATTTATAAAATAACATTTAAAATTTAAAAGTAGTTAGCAAATTTTTGAAATGATATTTAGGTTGGTTGAAACCTAATTTTTCAAAAATTGTAGGTTTAATTTTAAATTTAATTTTTTAAAAAAAAAAATCGAATTTTTCAAATTTTTTTTTAAATTTTCGAAATTTTTTTATTTTTTAATTAATTATTTTCGAAATTAATTATTTAATTTAAAATTAAATAAATCCTACATCCAACTATCCAGCTAACCTTGTTGTAGGAGTATGTGTTTTAGCTTGTTTGTAAGTTTTCAAAACCTATTATTACTTGATTGCAAATAGCCATGGTTACTTTTTGCCAGATCGAATGATTTGATGGCTCCCTTGGTCAAGTTAATAATTTGTAACAGGTATATTTACAATCTTCTTTCATCTGTGTATGACCTAGCAACATGATAGGACCCATCCAAAGTGTGCCTGTGTGAGCCTATGTGTTTAATTTGATTATAGATACATATAGGTTGTTGTTGCTAAAATAAATTATCATAGTTCTTGATAGAATTTATTTAGGCCCATTTAGTTATTGGGCTTATTCATTTAATAACAGTTGTTCTTATTAAGGTTAAATTCCTCTCTTTTGGGCCTTGTGTGAGAGTTGAGAGCCATAGAAGTGGGTACGACATACTGAACCCAGCACCCCCTCACATGAACCACCCCAATTGTGAAGGCCCATTTGCCTGATTTGAACAACTGTACTAGGTTAATTACACTAGTTTAACCTAATAAAATTGATTAGCAACATAATTAATTTCATTTATTTTGAAATTAATTTAAGAAAATTATAGTTTAAAGAATTCTTTATTCTAAGCTAAACTATATGTATTTTCTTGTATTTAATTAAATATAGAATTATAACCATCTAGATTCTTCTGGAACTTAATTTAAATTATTCATTAAATATTCCTATATAAGATGATATTTAGTTATCTACAACTAACCAACTTAAATCTGAATATCTTTTGAATTTCAAATTTCAAAATTAAGTTGAGGAATTTTAGGCATTGGTTATTAAGATTCTTTAGATATTTTTTAAGTTAATATCTTTTCGAATATTAACTTAAAATGGAATATTTTCAAATTAAGTGGTTACAACTTAATTTTTGATATTTAATTAAATTTAAAATTGAAAAATATTTAAGTTCTAGATTTTTTTTTCTAGTACAACTTAAATTAGATATTTTTTCAAATTTTGTGGAAAAGATACTTAGTCAAATAAGATATTTTCTAGATAGTTATTTCTAGACTACTTATTATTTCTAATATTAAATAGGAAAATATTATACATTGTGAAATTAATTATTTAAATAATTAATTTTGGTACAATTTATTTTAAGTCTATTTTTTCCTAGTATTAAACTAGAGATTAATAATTAAGCCTTCTCTACACTTAATTATTTATTTCTTGAATTTAATACATTTAATTAATTTGAAAATTGAATATCTAAGTTGATTTTTATCATCATACTTAAATATTTCTTTTTAATGACATTTAATTAAATAGAAAATTATTTTTAGTTGAAATTTATTTTTTCAACTAAATTTAAATAATTTTCAAAATATATTTTTTCTTTATTTTATTAATCAATTTTCGAAATTGCATTTCTTAAATGCTGGAATTTCAAATATTATTTGAAAAATAGATTAAGTTGTAAATTAATTATTTATTTTAATTAATTCTTCGATCAACTTAAATCAATGATTTTTTCATTTATTGATTAATTTAAAATAAATTGAATTAAAGCATATTATTAGAAATTGAATTAATTAGTCAAAGGAAAATCTAGATAGATGATATTTTTGCTTGAAGTATTTTTCTAGTGTATTTAATTAAATAGAAAATTAATATTTAAGTTGATTTTCATCATCATACTTAAATATTTGAAATTTTTCTTATATATTTAATTAAATAGGAAAATTATATTTTTTGTTGTAAATTAATTTTATTAATTAATTTTGGGCCAACATTAAATTAGAATAATTTTTCCAGGATTTATTTTTTATTTTAACATGCATTTTCGAAAATTGTATTCTTAAATACTTTAATTTTTCGAAATGCAATATATATATTTATAGAAAATAAAATTTGAGTTGTAAATTAATTTAAATTAATTTTGTAACAACTTAAATTGAAGATTTTTCTAAATATTTATTGGAAATTATTACTAAGATGGAAATAATTCATGTTATTTTCATATCCATCTAAGTAAAATTTATAAATATTAAATTAAAATTTATATTTAGAATTTTTCATTCTAAATTAGAAATTTTAAATAAATATATATTTAAAATAAATAAATTAAATAAAGAGAATCAAAGAAAATACAACTCACTTTAAATAATGAGCTTGATTATTATTAAGATATTCGATCTCCATTGTTGGTCTTACAAAAGTTAAATGTTTTCAATATAACCTCGAGACGCTAGACTTCATCCCCCTATGGATGGTTATTCGTTGGACGCATTTAACACCGTAAGATTTCATTTGATAAGTGTTTTGTAAGTTTTCGTCTCTATTAGACTCTCCCCTACGGTGACTACTTAGAGATAAACTTATGAAACATGAAACAATGGTGGAAGCTCATAAAATGAGAATAACCTTGACTCTCGCCTACCGGGACAACGTTGGATTCTTATTTTGATCGAATAAAAGGTTGCTAGAATGGTTTCTATTTTAGATGAGCTGACAACTCTATTCAATAAATGATGCTTTGACTCTCGCCTACCGGGACATTGTATCAGTTTATTGAAAACCTTGGAAATTATTTAGGATTGTATGTTTTAGTATTTTCACTAGTCATTCCTACTTGCTATATGTTTATAATTTTTGAATTGTGTATGAATTTATATTGAACCATGTTATTTTCTGTTATTAAGTTGTAGTTTAATTTCGAATCTTCATTGTTGGTCTAACATGTTTGTTTTTCTAATGAGATAAATCCCTAATGGATTTTCACCATTAGACATACATAATAGTGTAAGATCTCGAAAGATAAATATTGTATATGCAACATCTAGCTGTTCATCAATTGATTACACCTTAGACTAGTATTTTTACAATATGAAACAAGAAGATTACATAAATAAGATTACTTTGTCTTTCGCTAATCGAAGCATCGTTGGATTCTTATTTTAAACGAAATTATCCTAATTCCTCTTAGCTTATTCATTTCGAATTAGCTCAATAACATATCATTGGATGAATGGTCTATAAATCATTTCATGTCATTATATATTTTCTCTTAAGAAATTAAATGACGCATATGATTATAATCCCAAAATTCTATTCCCAATTGATATAAATCCTCAATCTTAGAAATGTATGGGCCAATCTGACTTAGAGTTTAAATAGTAGTGGTGGTCCAAGAAAGAATTACTCATTATATTTGGTTGAATTTAAGTCTTTGACTTTAATTTTAGAATCCAAACAGAAATTTTCTTATATTTCTAATTCCAGAATACAATACAGTTACACTTTCTCAAGTGTTTAATATCCATCTTCTATTAATGGATTAAAACTGTATGGAATATGAGTTAGGTATTCTGTGACCAGGATCCACTTGCAGTATTCTAAGAACTCTTTGATGTAACTAAACCTATGTCATCAAAAGACACTACCACATTTTTTTTAATCTATGGCATTTGTATCTTGTTCATAGTGGATTTGACAAGATCAATCTCTGCAAAGAGTTAATATGCCTATATCCACTGAAAGTAGTTCATCTCATTCGGAGATGGATGTACATTCAGGGGTGGATATGAGTTTTTCGTTGTATTCTTAAAACGATAACTCTAGATTATACCTTATGCAAAGAAATTTGAAATGTTTGAAAAATTTCATTAATTTCTAGCAATGGTTAAAACCATTAAGGTAAGTGGTTAAGATCTTGCGAACTGATAGGGGTGGAGAAATAGTTAGTAGATATGCAGTTCAAAGATCATTAAATTGATTTTTGAATTATATCCAAACTTACCTCCCCAAAAATTTCGAGTTGCATATTGATGATTAGTTACTAGTCGTTGCCTAAATCCTTCTATGGTAATACAATTTCAGAATGATGTAATGGTTGTATACTTAATATAAATCATTACTAGATTCATGGATGACCTAATCAAAATCTTAAGAAAAGCTAGAATTGTTAACCATGGTTTGTTAGCTATTCTAAGTGATTAGGGGTGGACCATCCCATTGTCAATAGATAAGAAAGTGTTTGTTCAAACAAATACTACTTTTCTAAGAAAATGACTAAGTCTGAAAAACAAGTAGCAAATAAAGGAGATATTTAATTCTTGATTCCAAAAGTGTTCTATCATCTTATATAACATATGATGATCCCACTGCCTCTGTTGTCTTGTCACAACCAAAGAGGTTAATACCATTTAGTTTTCTTCGACATAATTCACGGTACCTCGTCGTAGTGGGAGAGTTTCTAGGAACTCACCTTCTTATGACTTGGGAGACACTAGTGATTAAAATCCATTGTGAGTTTAAACAAGTAATGGATTGTCAAGATAAGAAACTAAGAAGAAAGCCAATAGAACTATGGTTTAATCCATTCACATGGAGTAACCTAAAGTTTTCTATTACAAGGACATAAAAGGAAATTTTCGTTTATAAGTCCATTCAATGGACTTAACAAAACTTCCTGTTCCTAGTATTATAGGTTTGAGTTTATCTAAACCTATGGCTTGTGGTATACCTGGTAATTACTTACTCTAATGCAAGCAACTTACTTTAGTAAGATGCTGAAGCATTTTCTTTCTAATAGAAACCTATAGAAGCTTCACAACTTCTAAGGTATAGATTTTATTTATCTAAGGAAAGGTCTCAACTATTCCAGAAAAGATAAAGCCATGAAAGAATTTCTTATATCAACAGTGAGAGGTCTTAGATATGCTTTTGTATGCCTTAGACCAGACACCTGCTGTTGAGTGGGAGTAATGAGTAGGTATTATATTAATCCAGGAGAAGAACATTGGAAGACAATCAAGTAAATCTTAAGATTAAGAAGAGGAACTATATGTTAGTCTATAAGGGTATGTTTAAAACTCTTAGACTACACCATATCAGATTTCGAAATTTGCCTTTGTGCTAGTAAATCTTTTGGATAAGATGGTGGTTACTCTGGGGGTAGAATAGTGATTTTAGAGAAGTGCAAAAACCTATCTGAAGTCTCTAGGTCTACCAGAGAGGGACTGAATGTTAAAGTTGCAGGAAAGGTACTTATTCAATCTAAGGAAAGTTCTATACATCTTTGGCATCATTCCAAATTGCCTTAAACTACTAGTGTTAATTTCCTGATTAACCAAAAGTAGTTGCCAAAGATATAGAATCCAGTATCCCAAGAGAGTAGACATATAGAGAGGAATTTCACATTATCAATGATTTTGTGATTAAAGGAAGAGTAATAGTGGAGAAAAGGTTGTTTTTAATTCAACCTTTCAGATCCTATTACGAGGAGTTTACTACTACTACACTTGATTTGTATATCAAGGTGTTGAGATTATTTGAAACACACTTTTTGTTTTATATTAGTGCAAGTGGGAGTTTGTTGGGTTTTATGCCCTAAATAAAACTCATTTCAATATAATCAGATTTACTTATTAATATAGATCAGAAATAACATTTAATGTTGCATGGTTCACATGATTTATTTCATGATTATATGTACATAATGTATAAATTCATCTGAAACCCTTTTCACATACTTGATCCTGTTTATTGTGCCGTCAACACATTGGAAAGTAAACATGACTATGTGAATAAAGTTTCCTAGATTTATCAGACATAGGGTTTTATTGATATGATAATCTACAACAGAGTTTACTTGTATTTGGAGAAATACTATGTTCTTTCCAGAACATTGGTTAAAGTAAAGCTCAGGTTGGATGCATGGAGTATGCATCGGAAGGGACCGATATTGAACTTTGACTTAGATTTAATTAAACTTACCGTAAAATCTATTCAAGTCAATATCGCCAAGTTGATCCTAGATCAAATGATCTTAATCCTGTTATGATTAGGCTCAATCTTGAAAGGCTATTCGTGTTCCTTGAATTGTTAGTTAAACCTACTTTTAGGTCAGGGTGATACGTACTTTTTGGGAACACGGTAGTGCAATTGAGTGGGAGCGCTAGCATAAACATGGAATCTATAGCTTCTATCTGGCGAATAGTAAGCAAAGGATGATCACCTTCGAGCTTGACCAAACGAAAATAAATGGTGGAGATCTCATTTCACATAAGCTGAAATATCATTTATACGGGGTCAAGTGTTGTAAGGATAAAATACATAGTAGGGTGTTACGGTAATTTAATCCCTTTACTGTGTAGATCATTCATATAGAGGATCATTGATCACATTAGGATTATAACAATGGATAACTAATGATGTGTCTGTATGGTGGAACATATAGAGCATTCTATATACTGAGAGTGCGATTCTAAGTTCTATGCGTGGATTCAACGAAGAATTAATAAGTTAGTGAATTTTAGTGCTAAATTCTTGATCTACTTATTGGAAGCTCGGTTATATAGACCCATGGTCCCCCCACTAGTTGAGATAATATTGCTTGTAAGACTCATGTAATTGGTTTTGATTAATCAATTATAATTCTCAAAATTAGACTATGTCTATTTGTGAATTTTTCACTAAGTAAGGGCGAAATTGTAAAGAAAGAGTTTATAGGGGCATATTTGTTAATTATGATACTTTGTATGGTTCAATTAATAAATATGATAAATGACAATATTATTTAATAATTATTTATAGTTATTAAATAGTTAGAATTGGCATTTAAATGGTTGAATTAGGAAATTGGCATTTTTGAGAAAATCAGATACAAAAGGTGTTAAAATTGCAAAATTGCAAAAAGCAAGGCCCAATCCATTAAAAGTATGGCCGGCCACCTATTGTAGTATTTTAAGTTGATTTTTTCATTATTTTAATGCCATATAATTCAAATCTAACCCTAGTGGAATGCTATAAATAGATAGTGAAGGCTTCAGAAAAATAAGACTTTTTCCTGACACTTTCTGAATCAGAAAAAAACTGAGCCTTCTCTCTCCCTATCTGGCTGACCACTCCCTCTCTTCTTTTCTTCTTCAATATTTTGAAATTCTTAGTGTATGAGTAGTGCCCACACACATCAAGTGATACCTCAATCATAGTGAGGAAGATCGTGAAGAAAGATCATCAGCAAAGGAGTTTCAGCATCAAAGATTCAGAGAAAGAGATCCAGGTTCAGATATTGATAATGCTCTGCTACAGAAAGGAATCAAGGGCTAGATATCTGAACGGAAGGAGTCATATTATTCCGCTGCACCCAATGTAAGGTTTCTTAAACTTTATATGTGTTTAATTTATCGTTTTAGAAAGTTCTTATTTAGGATGTTAATAAACATACTTGTGAGTAGATCTAAGATCCTCGTAAAATAATTTCCAACAAAATCAGGGGCAACACTAACTAAATTATATACCACAATTAAAATATATATACCATGATAACAAAATTATATACTATTATTGTATATAATAAAATAAAAACTAATTAAATATTATTTAAAATAAATAATCATACAATCAAAATATATAAAAATAATAATGAAATATATGTAGCATGCCAATAAAATTATATACATACATTAAAATATTTTTATTATGCTAATAAAATTATATACCACTATTTACATATCAAAATAAAAAATAAATATTATCTAAGAATAATAATATACCTTACAACAAAATAGAAATATATTGTACAACAAAATCTATATACCAACAGCTCACAACAACTTATAAAAAATTAAAAAAATCGAGATAACTTTTAAATAAAAAAGATTTTAACAAAACTAATATAGATATACCATAATTTTTAAATAATTTGTTTTTTTTTTCTTTTGAATGGAAATAATTTGCTTATAATTCTATAAAAATAAAAATAAAAAAAATTAATGATTTTTTATGTGACAAAAGGCAATATAAATAATAAATAGTTTAAAACGATCATTTCTCTACAAGTTTTGAAATGAGCACATTTACTAACATAATCCATATACTAACATATTCCTATGATTTGGATCATTTACTATCATTTCCCTATTTAAAAATCAAATTATGTGAAATATATTTATCCATAAAATTTATAAACATATATTAAATTTAAATTTTAAAATTTGATATGATTTATATATAGAAAGACAAAGTTTGAAATTTTATACACAAGCACAGAAAGCGCTAAAAACAAAGATTTTTTTTTTCTTATATAGAAAAGACTATAAATAATAAGAACATATATATAATTTGTAGTTATTTATTATAATTTCTCATCTATAATTTGTAGCAACGTGAATATTTCATTATATTGAAAAAAAAATATTAAATAAAAGAAATTTTGCTACAATCTATGAGAGCAGACCAATACAAGAATTTTCTACAGTCATACATACTATTAACATGACTATCATCTAATAGGAGCCCCTTGATCCCCTGACCTGTTCAAGATCATTGATCATTTAAATTCTTCTTCCCACTGTTAGATCAAATCCATCATTCCACTCCAACTTCACCAAACAACAATGTATGTATGTTCCGCGTGCCCATTCTATTGTCAAGCCCACAAATTTGGACTTCTTACCTGAGCAAACTATTCTCTCATGAGAGAGATTTTCTGGGCCACATTACAACAATATGCTGAAATTTCTACAATTTTTGTGTTACTAATGAAATAATTTTGGGCCCAAATGAAGGTTACCCAATTTTTCTTTTTTCTTTTTAATTTTTTTTTTCTTTTATGCAAGGCTAGAGGATGATTAATAGGGTTTCTGCATGAAGTTGAATGAGAACATGTCTTGCAAGGGGGAGAGCCGGTCCATTGGGTTTGAGTATTGGATTTGAAGCTGAGACCCAAAAGGATCATCTGAGAATCCATCCATGTAATTGAAGTCAAAATCAAAGGCATTCGACAACACGTCATCACTGACAGTATTCCATTTGGGTTCACTTTGGACCTCTCTATCGCACGTGAACTCGGGCGAAAGCACGTGCTCCGACCCGCTGGAGTCCGTATGGAGCTTCGGTACGGAGTCCGACGTGTCCATATAAAAGTGGTCATTGTGCAAAACAGAGGGAATAATATGGGGTTTTGTGTCCTCAATTTCAGGGAATTCCTCAGTCTTCATCACCTGATTCGTTGCCGGATAGTTCTTCTCTATGCTACCCTTTTTATTGTAGATTCGACACAACACCCAATCATCTAACTGAAAATTAATAATTTAAAGTCTCGTTAGTTTGGCAGTCAAATATTCAGATGCAATGTAATTGGTAAAAACAGAAAATAAATAAAAAGGAAAAAGGTAGGCAAGGCAAGGCAAGTACCCGAGAGTTGTTTTTCTTGCCAGCGGAGCGATCCACGTTAGCGAGGCGATATTCGTGCATGATCCAGTTGGTCTTGATACCTTTAGGGGCTTTGCCCGCGTAGAAAACTAGGGCCTTTTTTATTCCAAGTGGTTTGGGCTTTCCAATGGGCTTATCAGCCCCAGTCGCCTTCCAATAACCTGTTCCAGCAGCTCGGTTCGGCCTCGAACCGTTTGGATATTTTCGGTCCCTTGGGGAAAAGAAATACCACTCCTTCTCACCGTAAAGAGCCATTTCTGCACAATATTATCATTTAACATCAGAAACAAAAAAAGTTATTATATTATATTATGCAAAAGGAACTGAATCAATAAATGCATTCAATTTTTTTTTTTCAATAAAATATATAATTTTTTGAATATTGAATGCTTTACCGATCTTAAAAAAATAAATAAATCAGTTGGTAAGGAAGGTAAGCTCAAAATCGAGAAACTTAGATCTAATTAGATAATCGGAGAAAGAATAAGACCGATAATCATACCAGGAAGCTGCCACGGGTCGAATTTGTATAAATCGATCTCTTTGATTATGGGAACTGCGATGGGAAGCGAAGAACATTTTCTACACAAATAATGGTTTACTAATTCCTCGTCAGTGGGGTGAAATCTGAAACCGGGGGGCAAAATCAATTCACCAGTGCTCGTCATTCACGCTTGATCGTCTGGGTTTGTTGGTTGTTCCCTTCTCTTTACTTTCTTTCAGATTAGCTTATCCGTCTTCTTTTGTATCTCTACTAATACTGCTTCTTCTTCTTCTTCTTCTTCTTCTTGTTGGTTCTGTGACTTGAAACGTCTTAAGGAGCCCTAGAAAGGGGTTTATATAAACTCCCTAATTTTGTGCGGACAAATTTAGACACGTGCGGGAAGCAAGATAGAGAGATTTGAGGGAGGCGAGTAAGTTGTTACCTTAGCGCAGCCAGGTGTGTCTGGTGACACGTGTTGACACACGTATGGTTTTCCCCTTAGCTAGTTTTGTCATTGCTTTCGTCACAGCATTTGGACACTTATATAGGTCGGCCTCATCCACTTGTGTAATATTTAGAGGATCGTTGACAGTCAAGGGCTTGGACTTTTATAATTGCCCATTTTCGTTATTAAGCCGATGCTCTGTCACCAATCTATATTATTTTGCGTTTTTTGGTACAGTTAAATTTTTTCTTCTTTTGTTTTATTTGTATTTAATTCATTAAGTTTAAATATTAACAGTAAATTTTTTTAAATTAATGACCTAATAGAAAATTTAAGGTGCTATTTGTTAATTGTTACAATGAGGTATTTATACGTACACTCTTGTATACATTATACAACGTGTATATTAGTATAACTAATATTATTATTTAAAAATCATTTTTAAAATTCATTTTAAAATTAAGGTGCCGTTTGGTAACACTTTTGTTTTTTAATTTTTTAATCACAAAATAAAAGTAAAATTTTTGTTTTTAAAAAATTTATTTTTAAAAAATAAAAATGCGTTCTGTAACCACTATTGTTTTTCAATTTTAAAAACAGAAAACAAAAGTGTGTTCTGTAAAGTTCATTTTTATTTTTATTTTTTGATTTTATTTAAGTCGGGTTTAGGTCCGGAGTCGAATTCGGGTTCAAGTCAGAAGTCGGGTTTAGCGCCAGGGCCGTAGGGAGGGGATTTGGGTCCGGGTCTGGTCGTAATCCAAAAGATTGATTAAGAAAAAAAAATCTGTTTAAAAAAATATTGAAAGTGATTTTTTTTTGTTTTTAAAATTTTGATTTCTAATTATAAAATTAAAAAGTAAAAACAGTTTTATAGAACATGTTTTTGAAAAATATTTTCACTTTTCTACTTTTAAAAACAGAAAACTGATTAAAAAAAGTGCTACCAAACGCCACCTAAATAAAATTATAAAAAAAATAAAAATAAAAATAAAATATTTAAAAAATAAAAAAATATTATAAATTTTGAAATAATTTTTTATATTTTTAAAATAATAATATTAGGTGTACCAATATAAATTTGACACAGGTATAAAAGTGTCCACATAAGTCGTCTATATAAGCACTTAAATATAAAAAATAGATGACACCTAAAATTTGCAAATACAGTTCAATAATTTGGAGGATTTTACAATCAAAATTTAAACTTAGAGGATTAAGTGCAAGATGAGTGATAGTTGAAAGGGTTTACCCGCAAAAAACTTTATTACTTACTGGATTTTGAGCAAAAGATTATAATTTTACTGTCAGAAAATATTTTTTACAAAAATACTGTTATTCTATAAAACAACTGTAAAATAACAAAATAGAAAAATTAAAACAACAATTGAACAACTAAAAAACAACCGAATCATAAAAAATTAACACAATACACAATATAAAACTTATAAAATATCTTTCAAAAAAATTCTGCCTTAATAAAAAAATTTAGAAATTCAAGTGTAAAAAGACACATATTTTTTTTCTCTGAATTTCGGAGCAATTAGCCTTTAATGTAGGGTCTCTGGTGTTTTGCAGTAAGTTAAAATTTGGTCAACAATTGTTGAGCCAGATGTGTTGTGTAGCAGGAGATTGAAACTAATTTCATAAATCATTTTCCAAAAAAAATGAATGAAACTTATATTTTTTTTTAGGAAGAATGAAACTCATTTGATAACACATGTCAGCTTCTTTTTTATGCCCACGTAAGCAAAGAGACGTCATTGTGGCCTCTTCTTATCAGTTGCCACACATTTTGCAACCACCTAAACGTTTTGAATATTTATTAATTTATGGTTAATTGAGGCTAAACTATTTGAATTTTATGATTACGTTAAACCCCTATACTAAAAACAAACTAAATTGTGCATGTTTTGATTTGTTTTGCTATTTACCTTATTTTATTGGTCCACCTTATTTTAATTATTTAAATAATTAAAATAATTATACAATAAAAGTAGTGGAATTACCCCATATGCTGTTTTTTAACCATTTTTTTAAAATTTAAGGTTTGAGTTTCTAAAGTGGTTGCAGTAGTAATTGCAATAAAGTGATTCTAATGTGAATTCCGTAGAAAAAAAAAAAAAAAAAAAAAAAAAAAAAAAAACTAGTTTGAAGTGTAAAAATGAAAAAGCCCCATTAAAAATAAATAATAAAAATAAAAACTAAAATAAAAATTATTTTGTTTTTATTCTTCTTCTTTTTCATCCTAAAACTCTAAATTCTAATTTTTTTTTTATTGTACCTCCAATGCCACGATATTTTCTCAATCAATAAACACCATGGATTTTCGAAACCCAAAGCTAAGATGTCTGGCCATATAAATAAAACCCCTCAATCGATGTTCTCTCTCTTGCGATTCACTCAAGTGGACTCAATGGACCCACCTTTGGCCACCATTAGCACAAACAGAGACCAAAACTGAACTCAGAGCACTCCAAAACCCACAAAACCCAACCTTGAAATTTTCAGGAAGAAGAAGAAATAAAAAAGAATCATACTTCGATGACTCATTTTATTGTCTATGCCTCTTATATCGATATTCATCTCTCTATCGTGGTCTTTGTCTTTGTAGCTTCGAGAGCTCAACAAAATATCGAAGGTTCGACCCTCCACCCTAGTGGTCACAACACCCAAAAGCCCCACGAACCCAAGCACAAGTGAAAGTCCAACCATCTATGGCATTCTCCCAAACTGACAGAACAAGGTTAGGGCTCAATTTCTTTCAAATTATTTTGTATTTTAGTTTTAGATTGTGAGACTGCATTAGGAGATTTATCTTTTGTGAATTGATAGTTTGATTTGTAAGTTTTCAATAGAACTCTCGATGTCTCTTGACAAATCATTTCAATAATAAGATCCATATTTATTTCTTATTTGTTTTGTTTGATATGATTTATGATTGTTTTTTTTTTCTGGTTTCTTTGATTTTAGTTTTTGGATGTTGATTTTTGGATCTAAGAAATGTATTGGTTGTGGTGGTGGTGGTGGTGGCGCTAATATGGTTGTGATAGTGATTGTAACACCCTGATACCTAGGCGCGCTACAGTGTATTTTAAATTAATGTGCCACCTTTCCTAATCAAAGGATTTTTTTTTGAAAATCGTGCCAAATTGAATTTTTTTTATTTAAATTATTAAATTTTATTAACATATATATATTTACATAAACCGAGATCCCGTGTTTACATTTTATTTTAAATCTATATCAAAATACTTTTATAAACTTATCGCACAGAGACCAAAAAATACAGCCCAAGTCGTTCCGAGAACGAACACTCCTAGTCGCGCCGTCTCAACATGTACAATCATCCCTCGAGCTCGGAACTCACTCTTGTTCAGCCTTCGCCTTTTTTGACCTACACACGAAATTTAAACACATGTAAAGTTCAATAAACCTTACATTGGTTGCAGTAGAATTAAATGACTCCTTCCGCTCAGATCTCTAAGTTCTAACCCTTCTATCCTTTCTGTAGCAGAGTATCACTAAAATCTGAGCTCGATTCTCCTTCAGTTGATTCGATTCTTCACAGTCTTACTGTGACGCCTCGATATTTTACCTTATTTTACAAAAATACTATTTTCATACATAATTTGAAAAGATGAAAAAAAAATAATTTAAATAGAGGAATGGATTTTAAAAATTAAAATGCAACAGAGAAGGATCCTTCATTTGTAAAACAAGATACAAAAAAATAAATAATTTTAGATAATACATTTCCACTGTGTTAGATTTATCAACTACTCAAAATAAAACTAAGGCACCACCAGCGTTCTAGATTTTTTGCCCGTCCGTAGCCGCTCACAGTATACATACCAAAACTTACCCTGCTCACTATACGTACTTCCATGTCAAATACCTGTAGGGGAAAGTAAGGGGGTGCGCTAAAAGCCCAGTAAGAAAATATTTTAACATACATTAACATTCAATACACCATACATGTCTTAAATTCACAACAATACAACTATATACAATACCATCATAATCCTAATGTATTAAGTATTTCAGCATCATACTTTAACTGATAACTATAAGTAAATAATTCTATACATGAAAAATTATATTACATGCATCCACGCTAATCCAAAACTATAACATCATACGTAGAGATCATAACTCTTATATCATACCCATAAAATAACCATAATACTATGAAATAACCATGCACAGTCATATCTTATCATGACCATTACATACATAATCTGGGCCTACATTGGCCCTATAATAACCTGGGCACATTTAGCCCTACCATTGTTATGGAATAATGTATCTCTACATTTAACAACACTGTCGCCGTATCATACCTTACCATAACAATATCATACACGAAGCAGACAAATGCAGGGTAGGGTATCTCTACATTCAACGGCCTTACCCCGTATCATACCACACCATGACCCCTCATTTGTACCTAAAACGTTAGCATACCACATACAACATGCAACACATAGATATACATACAACATGTACAAGTCATAACAACCATATAACAACCATAATATACACCGATTCACAAACACATATTGTGTCCATACCACACATTCTCAATACCATATACGCATTCATAATAATAAATCACAACCCATATTTCAATACACATATAATTTAAATTATGCAGTTCAACACATACAAAACTACTTAATTTCCTTACCTCCAATCCCGCTGCTTAAGACTTGTTATCTCGTCACTACTACCTATAACAACACATGGGTCAAGGCCCTAACATTTAAATTCGCATTCTTACAGTACAGCAGAAAGAACACTATTTTTGACTAATAACTACACGAATTCAGTGAAAGTTCCCTTCATAAAAATTATAGGAAATTCAATTATGTTTCCAATGATATATAGATCATTAAAAATGGATTAAAACTGAGGAGTTATGATAGTTTTACTGAAACTATTTCTGAGAAGGAATATGGAGTAACGAATCACAAGAAATATCGGAAATATAAAGTTTTGATACTGAAATATTCCAAATCAGAGAATACTCTCTTCATAAAAGTTTTAAAAAATCGAATTCCCTTTCTAATGACACTAAAATCTTTAAAATCGGAGTTATAACGTAAGAGATATAGACATTATTTGTCAGTTTTGAGTCCATCACTATCTATTTATAAGAATCCTTCTAGGTTTAGGATTGAATTATTTGACATTAAAAAATTGAAAAATAAATGGTAAAATAGAGCATATATGGCCGGCTGTAGGATGTGGGCCCACCATTTGTAATTTTGCCATTTTTCAACTATTTATCCTATTGTTCACAAATGCCATATTTTTTAATTCAACCACTTAAATGCCAAAATCATTTATTTAATAATTAAAAATAATTATCAAATAAAATTGTCATTTAATATATTTATTAATTAGACTCAACAAAGTCTCTTCATTAATAAATAAACCCTAGAATCTATTTTCTTCACAACTAAGCACTAGCTTAGTGAAGATTCATAAATAAGACATAGTCTAATTTTAGAATTATAATTGATTAATAAAAATCAATTAATTGAGTCTTACAAGTAGTATTGCCTCAACTAGTATGGGGACCATGGGCTTATATAACTGAGTAAATTCCAATAAGCAGATCTAGAATTTACTAAGTAAATTCCTTAACTTATTAATTCCTCCTTGTACTACTATAGATTTGGAATTGCACACTCAATTATATAGAACGCTCTATATGTTCCACGATATAGATACGCTATGAAAATTTAACCATCATTCTAATCCCAATAATCAAAGATCCTCTATAGATGATTTACACCGAGTAGGGACAAATTTACCGTTTTACCCTACAATGTATTTTATCCTTAAAACACTTAGCTTCCTATATATGATATTTCAGTAAACTAATATAATCACTAAAATAAGAGCTATTCTATTTATCTCTATTAAGCCAAGCTCGAAGGAAATCATCATTTCACTTCTATGTTCAGATAGAAGCTATAGATTATATATCTATGTTTAGCGCTCCCACTCAATTGTACTATCATGTTCCCAAGATGTATGTGCAGCCCGAACCAAATGGTAGACTTTAACTAACAACTCAAAGAACATAAATAACACTCTTGAGATCGAACCTAACCATGTCAAGATTAAGATCTTTTGATCTAAGATCAACCAGTGATATTGACTTAAAAAGATACAACGGTAAGATTATAGTAGCTTTACTAAGATCAATATCGGTCTCAGTCCAATGTATACTCCATACATCCGATACCAGCATACTTTGCCAATGTTCTGGAAAGAACATAACACTTATCCAAGGTGTAAGTAAGCTTTATCCCTGACTATCACATCAGTATAAATCTAGTGCACTGATGAATCAAGGGACATTAACTTTTGAAGCATATAATCACAATTACCTTCTGTTGGGATTTTATGCCCTAAATAAAACCCATTACAATCTAATCTGTTTTATTATCAATAAAAGATTAGAAGTCATTTATGTTTACATGTTATTTTCATGTTTATGGTTTAATATATATATACAAAATCTGTTAAGTCCAGAACATATAGTCATTCACAAATACAGTGATGTCAACACAGTAGAATGTGATTGTGATTATATGCTTCGAAAGACAAAGTCCATATTTCATCAGTGCATTGGATTTACACTGATGTGATAATCAGCGATGAAGTATACTTACACTTTGCATAACTGTTCTGTTCTTTCCAGAACTTTGGCAAAGTATACTAGCTTCGAATGTATGGAGTATATATTGGACTGGACCGATATTGATCTTGGTTAAGATATTATAATACTTACCGTTGTATCTTTCTAAGTCAATATCACTAGTTGATCTTAGATCAAAAGATCTTAATCCTGATATGCTTAGGCTCAATCTCAGGAGTGCTATTCATGTTCTTTGGTTTGTTAGTTAAGCCTACTTTTGGGTTAGGGTGATACGTACATTTTGGGAACATGATAGTATGATTGAATGGGTGCGCTAAACATAAATATGGAATCTATAACTTCTATAGGTATTTAGAAGTTAAATGATGATTTCCTTCGAGCTTGGCTAAATAGATGTAAATAGAAAAGCTCTTGTTTCAGTGATTATATTTTAGTTCACTAAAACATCATTTACAGGTAGCTAAGTGTTTTAAGGATCAAAATACATTGAGGGGTGAAACGGTAAATTATCCCTACTCAGTGTAAATCATCTATATAGAGGATCTTTGATTATTGAGATTATAAAGATGGTTAAATGCGATAGCGTATCTATATGGTGGAACATATAGAGCGTTCTATATGACTAAGAGTGCAATTCCAAGTTCTAAGAGTGGATGCAACAAGGAATTAGGAAGTTAGGGAATTTACTCGGTAAATTCTGGTTCAACTTATTGGAAACTCAGTAATATAGGACCATGGTCCCCATTCTAGTTGAGATCATACTGCTTGTAAGACTCAGATAATTGATTTTAATTAATCAATTATAATTCTAAAATTATACTATGTCTAGTTTATGAATTTTCACTAAGCAAGGGCTAAATTGTGAAGAAAATAGATTCTAAGTTTTATTTATTAATTGGAAGACTTTATTATGTCTAATTAATAATTATATTAAATGATAATATTATTTTAGTTATTAAATAATTAGTTTTGGCATTTAAATGGTTAGAATTGGAAAATTGGCGTTTTAGAGAAAATAGAGATGAAAATTGTCAAAATTGCAAAATACCAAGTGGGGCCCATTAACACTATGGCCGGCCACTTGATAGGCTTTTTCCAACTATTATTTTCATTATTTTAAATCCAAGTAATTGCTAACCTAAACCTAGTGGTACCTATAAATAGATAGTGATGGCTCACACTTAATAAGAGATTGAAAATCAGAAATTTTCGCCTTCAGAAAAATTGAGCCTCCTATCCTATTGTCTATAGCTGAACCTCTCTCTCTCTCTCTCTCTCTCTCTCTCTCTCCCTCTTTTCTTCTTCAATTTTCGAAACCTTGAGTGATAGAGTGAGTGCCCACACATATCAAGTGGTATCTCAATCATAGTCTGGAAGATTGTGAAGAATCCAAACTGAAGAGAAGGACATTCGGGCTCAGATCTTGGTGATACTCTGTGACAGAAAGGATATACAAGGGTTAGAGATCTGAGTGGAAGGAGACATATTATTCTGCTGAACCCAATGTAAGGTTTTCTAAACTTTATATGTGTTTAATTTCATTGTTTTAGAAATTCATGTTAGGATATGTTAATGAAACATACTTGTTAGTAAATCTAGATCCTGGTAAAACATATTCCAACACCTTCCACTGTGTTGACATCACTGTAATTGTGAATAACTATATGTTATGGACTTAATAGAAACTATATACATTAAACCATAAACATGAAAACTACATGTAAACATAAATCACTTCTAATCTTCTATTGATAACAAATCAGATTGTATTTTAATGGGTTTTATTTAGGGCATAAAATCCCAACAAACTCCCACTTGCACTAACATAAAACAAGTAGTGCATTTCAATCAATCTATTGTTTTGATATCCAAATCAAGTGTAGTGTATTTGACTAAACCCAAATTACAGGAACTGTAAGTCTGTTGTAAGCTATTGCTTTCTCCACCATTACTTCCTATGTACTCATAAAACATTATGCAACATCACTTTCTATATGCATTACTCCTCTAGGGATACTGAATTCTTTACTGCTTATTAAGTGCATCTGAATAAATAGAAGACATGTCTCTAATTCTATCCAAAATAGAATAGATAACACAGTTAAGAACTTTCTTCAGTTGTATAGCTTTTCTAGTGTTTTTCGAAAACAAAGTTATTTAGCTTCACTGGTGGAGCTTATATTATTATAGATGAGTTTTTACATCCTTCTAGAATACTTCCTCCACCCCAGAGTAACCACCATTACTAATAGGTTATGAGGTTGTGTAGATAAAAGGATTTTAATATGCACCCCAATCATCTAACATATAGGTCACTCTCAGAGATCTTCCTTAATTATTTCCTAAACACTACTGATATCTTTTAATATTTTTCTTAAAAAAGTAAAAAGATAGGCTACTTCAATGGAACTTTTTTATTTTTCACTAATTATGTTTTTAGTTAATTATTGTGCATAGAAAAGTAGAGGAAGAATATTCTATCCAAGGGAGGGGCCGGAGAGGTCAGTCAAAGTTGACCCATTGGAAAATAAACCTGTAAATACAAATGAAGGTTTAGTAAATTCTTGTAAGAGAAGAAAACTTGAGCAGCAAGGAATTCTTTATATTGCATAATTGATATGAAATGGGTCAAAGTGTGTTGTATGTTGTGACGTGGTGCCTGACATATAACATATTCAACATGCTAGAGCTATAGCTATACTCTCTCTCTCTCTATATATATATATATGGATAAGCATGAGCGGAAGCTACTGACAAACTTCCTTTTTTCTTTAACAAAAAATAAAAATAAAAAACTAGTGCACATCAAACTGATACACCCTTTAATGTTATAGTATTTAGGAAAAATTTAAATTATCAAATAAAAGTACATGATTGTTTCAAAAACAAATAAATAAAAGTAAGTATCTCTATATATATATATATGGTAATATTTTAGTAGCATCTAGCAAAAGTTTACTATTAATAGGAAATTTCTTTTTTTTACCGTTAATTTTAGATCTTGTAATTATTATGATGTAAGGTATATATCCTTACTACAGGGCTGCTTATATACAATTAAAACTTTATACATACTAAAATAATATTTGATAATATATATTTATTTTAAAAATAATATAATATTAATAATTAAAAAATTAATTATTTTTTATTTTTAATTATTATTATTTTTTAAAATTAATTTAAATTATTTTTATATAAATATTTATTTTCAAAATTTTTTCTAATGTAGGATTGTTTGAATGATTTTAGATGCTATTTAATTGGAACCGTACCAACTTGCTTCTCCTAAGCTCAATTTTTTTGACAGAAAAAATAATATCTATCCGAATTAATTAATTTTTTTTTTTTGATAAGTGGCGTCTCAAAAGAGTAGCCAAACAACAACAAGATAAAAATCACTGAAAAAACAGTTAATAACACAAAAACTACGCACAACCTAAAAATAAAATAAAGAAAAGACTAGGTGTAAACATAAAAAAAAACAAAAAAACCAGCAGTAAATTATGAAAAGCCAAAAAAAAAAATGAGTTTAAAAAAAACAATTTTTTTAAAAAAATAAATACCAATATAAAAATAATTCAAAGTAACTTTTAAAAAAATAATAATAATTTAAAATAAAAAATTAATAAATTTTTTAATTATTAATATTATGTTTTAAAAAATAAATATCATTAAATATTATTATAATATGTATAAAGTTTTTATCGTATACAAGCAGTCCTATCGTAATAGTATACGCCTTACATCATAATAACCACATGATCTAAAATCAATGGTCAAAAAAAGTTCCCTACCGGTAGAAAACTTTTGCTAGGTCCTACCATAATTTTGTCCTATATATATAGGGAAATTCTATAGTAGGGGATTACCCCATGCTATAGGGAAGGAAATTAGGCCAATAAAAAAAAATTAAAGATACTTGATTGTACAAAAATTTTATTTAAGCATTGTAGGGGATTATTTCATATTTTTTTTTTATGATGATTTTTTTTCTTTTGAAAAAACTGATGCTTTTTTTTATTCAATTTTGTACTGGTCGACTAAGCCTATTTATTGGTAGTTTTTAAATCAGGAAAATTATAAAATGCACCACTCTAAAACTTGTGCACTGATGCACCCCTTATCTATTCCGATATTCGAGGGACTTTTTTAGTTTATTTTTTTTTCATGGTCGTGTACATTACAGTTATTTAAGACATTTTGTAAAATTTTAAGAAATTTAAAAAAATTTAACACGCCGAAAATAAGGTTTACACTATTTGTTGCACGTGTGACTCTTTTATTTTATACGCGTGTGAAATAAATTGTTTGAATATTGCAATCTATATTGTAAATTATACAGAATTTCTCAAAATTTTGAAGGATGTCTAAAAATAACTATAGCATACATGACCATGAAAAAAGTTAACTTTAAGTTAATGGGCTTTGTTATTTGGGTAATTTGTGGTATAAATACCTAAGTTTAACTCTTGGTTGTAAATAAATACCTAAGTTTAATTTTTGGTGGTAATAATACCTAAGTTATATTTGTGGAATTTAGTAGGTACTTAAAGTTATTATCCACGTGTCATTTTCTTATTAATATATTTAAACCGATTTTTTTTTAAAAAAAAAATAAAAATTTAATGATTTGGACCAATCAGGAATTGTCACGTGGCAATTTACTTAACACTTAACATCCGGGTACTTACAGAAGTTCTAGAATTATAAATTAAGTATTATCACCGCTAAAAATTAAACCCAAATATCTATTTGCAAGTGAGAATTAAACTTAGGCATTTATGCCGCAAATTACTCTTATTATTTTAATTTTTTTTGTTATTGAAAAAAAATACAGATGTTAAAAAAAACACATATCTAATTTTAAAAATGAAAAAAAATATATATTAGAATGTGTCATAAAATTATATTATGTGATCATAAGAATATATTAGCATGTGCAATTTATGACATTTGACTAAATTGAAATTTGTATATAAATATAAAAAAAAAAGTGCATGAATACGACTTGTATGGATAGTAGCATTAAGCAAAGCTTGAAAAGTAGATTTAATCTTGTACAAGTTGTCTATTGTTGACCGAGGTTTTCGGCAACCAATAAAATATTATATGATTTGAGAACTGTAAGAAAATTAGAGAAGGATTTTTACGTGGTTGGGGGCGTTAATGAGCCTTAGTCCACGAGTCTGTATTATTTATGGATGTATTTAATACAGAGAATGTTTTTGGTGAGTATTTACTCTTCTTGCTCTTGTGCAACCCAAAAATCTTCGACCCCATTTAATGAGCTTTGAGGGGGTATTTATAGTGTTTTTGGTGGGGTGATCCCCAGAATTATTGTACATGTGTATCTGTAAGTATCCATAAAGATGGACATTCCCAATGAATATACCATGAGTAATGGATGGTCAAATCCCTAGGTGCTGTAGGGCTTTTATGTGGAATGTCCTTATTGTCTTTTGACTGATGTGACACTTCACAGTGTAGCTGTCAATAGACTTAAATGATCATTACTTCACAGCTGCACGTTGGGGGCTGTGCTGTCAGACTTTATTGCGTGTAGTAGTCCCAACACGCTTCCTCCCATTCGGCATTAAATGCGAATTGACTGCTCAGGGGAAGCCTGACACCTCGCGGAGATGCCTTAATATTAGTTGGGCATCCGGGAACGTATGGGGCTCAGCTTGCCTTCTCCGCGAGGCACGTCCCGAATGCTGCCTTATATCACAAAGACTTAGCAAATAATTCTAGCATTAAGACGTTCTAATCCACGTGTCCCTGTCTGGTTGGTCCACGTATATTGGGCAAAATTAGGGGTAACATTTACCCCCAAGCCTTGTTTATTTGAAAAAGAAAACACTCCGGTTGACCCCTCAGTTTCCTGGCACGAGCTTTGAGCGCGTGAAGGTGTATTTAATGATAGCCTTTAATGCAGCGATTCACTTTTTGCAGATGTCGATTCGTTTCATGCCCATTGATTGATACGGCGCATTAATGGTGTCAGACGGATACTCAAACGTTTCCACCGCCTTAATTACGAATCAATCCAACTGTTGATTTTTTGGAATTCGAATCGTGCGCCTCCCTAGCCGTTCGATTGGTAGGTGATAGCGCCTGTTCCTCATGCACTTTGGCCTATAAAAGCCACCATCTTTCCTTCATTTGGTTACTTTCCATTTCTTGCCAACTTTTGTTCGAGTTTTTCAGAGCAAAATCCCCGGACTAAGAGAAAAACCTTCAAACACTTTACAAATTTCCCTGCTACCCTTCATTCACCACGGTCAGCCTACATTTCCTTTGTTTGATCGACAACAGAACCCCCAGTTTCAACACTTACTGTAAGTTTCTAGCATCCTTTGCTTTACTGTTTGTGTTCATGGCATGCTTTACTTATCTGTTTGTTTTTTCTGGGTTTGGTATTTGAAGTTCCTGGGAATGTATTCTTTTGAGTTTTCCACGCAACAGGTCTAGACTCACCTTCTATGGTGTTAGGGTTACTCTTGTCACGTACCTGTCGTTATTATTTTTATTTATATCTTTTTTTTGTAAAGGATCATACACTCTTCGTGTACTGGCCTTTTAGGGCATAGAGAATTCTTTATTTTTCTCGATTTTCTACCCTTTCCTTTTCTTTTATGCGCAATGTCGTTCTTCTGTGAGTTCATTGCACCCGACTTTTGTCCAGGAAATCCTTCTAAGTTTTCTGGTTGACAGATGTCCGGAGGGGGCCTCTTTCCAGCGGTTAGGGGACCCCCATTCTCTTTTTTTGGATTTAGGGTTTGGTATGGGGCCTAACTGCTGGAATCTTAACTCTTTTTTCAGAATCAAAACATGTCTGCGTCCGGTTCAAAATTGTCCAAGAAGAGCGGTAAGCGTCTGGCTACCCTTGAAGACGTCTCGCTGGGTCCTATTGCCCAGGAGGGGTATAAATCTCGGGCCACAGGATGGGAGGCGGCTGAGCTTCATTCCACCCTAACCTGCCCCCACCAGCTGGAGAACATCGTGGAAGTTGCTGGAGTCAAACCCTCGACATCCGGGACGTATCACCGACCGCCCCGAGATGCGGAGACGCCCAACCATAACTATGGCGGCTTCGGGGCTTGGAGCCAGACGCACCTGATGGCCGGGGCCATGCTTCCTCTTCAAGACTATTTTATTAATTTTTTAGTATTTGTCGGCCTTGCGCCATACCAACTGATTCCTCAAGCATACCGCGTGCTTTCAGGCTTGTTTATTTTTTACTCCGCCCGGGGATGGGGCTCTCCCAGTCCGGCGGAGATTTTATATTTTTACGAACTTGTTTCTGTCCCCAAGAAGGGGGACAAACTTAAAGACGGTTTTTACGGATTCCGGGCCCACCCTTCTAATGATGGGGTGGTCCCTTATAATAGGCAAACTCATGTTAAAGAGTATCGCCACCGCTTCTTCTTCTCCTTCGAGTTCTGAGCTGTGGAACACTCGGAGCTTCTCACGGAGTGGGTCAGGATTCCCCTCTATGAGCGGACCGCGCCTACTCAGGTCTTTCTCCGAAGGGCCCAGGTCTTTGCGACTTACGACCGGGCGGATCTTGACGTCGAGGGCTTAGTCACGACGGAGAACTGCCGGAAGGCCAAGCTTATCCTGCCGCACCAATCAGTGGAGGACTCTAACCTTTCTAAGGTTATCTGTCCGAATGTGAGGGTGCCCGCCGCGGAGAAGACCTTCCGGGATGAACTCATCGCCGCCGCAGAGAAGAAATACCAGGAATATCTCTACCGGAAGGCCCAGGAGAAGGCTTATTCCAAGGCCCAGGCAGCATCCGGGAGGCCCCTTCGCGTGGGGAGCCCGGTCGAGAGGAGAAGCCAGGCGATCACTGGGAAGCCCCTTCGCATTGGGAGCCCGGCTGAGAGGAGGGCTCCCAGGCCAAAGCCTTCGGTTCAGATGCCGAACACCGGGGCTCCTGATGCCGATGCCAGTACTTCCGGCTCTGGTAAGTCTCCTTTAGCAGTACATTATGTTCCTTCCGTTGGCGAATATGCCAGTCTTAGGCTCGTAGGGTTTGATGAGCGTCTCCATAGATTTAGGATGCCCTCGACCCGGTGGGGAGACCATATGAAGGATTATTATTTTTCCAACTTAGGAGATTTCCTAGGTCGGTCCCGGATGGGTTCTGGTCCTCCGGAGCCCGTTCCCTTGGACCCTTCAGCCTACATTTCTTCCAGCTGGTTCCGGCCTTCAGACAGCTATCTCGGGGATGATGCTGCCAGCGTTAAGATTCGGAACTTTGCTAGGGCCGAATTAGAGAGTCAGGGTAGGACTAGCTTGATTGCTTTATTCGAGTGTTTACTGTTTCCATGGATATTCTAACACTTGCCTCTTTTCTTTTGTTGTAGCAGGTAACTCCATGGATGCCATTTTGGCCGAACTTGCCGGAGCTCACACTCCTGATGCTCCCCTTCCTTTAACTTCCTCCCAGGTGGCCACTCCCTTGAAAGCTTCTTCCAGTGCCCCTCCAGAAACTATTGACTTAGTGGATGAGGAGGAGGCGCTTCCGGAGGAAGCTAAAGAAGGTCAAGAAGAGCAATGGGCTCTTCCTGAGGAAGTTGAAGAAGGTGAAGAAGAGCAAGAAGTTGCTCTGATTCGCAAGCGCAAGGGCAAGACGGTTGCCGAGGAGGTGCCCAAACGGCAGCGAAGGGCTGATACTCTGGCCTCTGCCCCTGATTCCGGGATCTCTCCCGAGGCAGAGGAATATACAGTGCCTCCCAACATAGTGCTGACTCCGGTTCCTGGAGATGAGGCGAGGCAGGAACTCCAGATAGCTAAACACAACTATGCCATGGACGAGTACTCCCGGGGGCATGCTGACGTGGAGGCTTTGAGGAGGATTTTGCGAATTGAAATGCAAAACACCCTTAACGATTCGAACTACCAGAATCCGTGGGATCTAAACTTGGACCCCCTGTCGGATTGGTTCAATCGTTTCCTCGGGCCCACCCTGGCTCCCTTTGCCGCGGAGATGACCGGCGAGTTTGCGTCTCAGCTCACCCGGTGTGCACCCAAGCGGTTCGTTGCTTGTGCATCCTTGAACTCCATCTTTCAGGTCCAGGATCTCAGCCATTCCCTGACTGTGGTAAGTATTTCATAGTTTACTTTTTTCCTCTTTATTTTCTCTTGAGGACTTTTACTCATACTTGTATCCTTTTCCAGCTTGCTGCCGAGGCCGGCCGCCTTTCCAAGAACCTCATTAACCATGGCTTCGTCCTATCCGACTTTGGGGGCATGGATGAAGTCATGAAGATCCTTCAGGATTTGACTGCTGAAAGGCGGACGTACCAAGAGGATGCTGAGCGCAGGGAGGCCCTTGCCAAGGCCAAGTTCGAGGAAGAGGCCAGGCTGAGGGAGGCACAAGCGGAGGCTATGATCCGGGAGGAGGCCCTTCGGAGGGATAGGCTGGAGGCCAAGCACCAGGAGGAGCTGAGGGCGGAGGGCGAGGCTACTGCCAAGGCCAAGCGTGAGCTTCGGGAGGCTAGGGAAGCCTTGGATGAAATGGCTGCCAAGGTGAAGTCCCTAGAGGAAGTTCACCAGGCAGACTTGGAGTCTAGGGCCAACCTGGCCGTGGAGCTGAAGGAGCTCAAGGACTTCAAAGACCAAGCCTTGAAGAAGGCTAAAAAAGATGAGCTCCTTTCTCCCGCCTCCTGCAGCCGGTGCATCAAGCGTTTCGACGATGACGTCTACATGGCCTGGTCTACAAATGACTAGAATATCAAGCTTAACTTCTACCCCAAACCTGCGGAGATGATTGCAAAATTCTGGGAGAAGAAGAAGAAGCTCGATGCCATGCTGGAGGCGCGCATTGGTCTTCGCCTTCCTCCTCGCATTGACTAGGCCGCTCTGATTACAACCAAGATTTTTCTTATCTCACTCTCTTTTTTTTTTTATTTACAGCCAATTATCTTATATTTAAGACAATTTTTATTTACATAGCTGTTTTTATTTAAGGGGAAACAATGGTTAAGGCCTGTCCTCGGGCCCTTTGTATATATTTTTGACCTGCCCTGAGGGCCAGGATATTTTTTTCTTTATATATATATGATCTTATTCGATGCACATATCTTTCTTTTGAACCTGCCCTGTGGGTCAGGATGTTTATATATGCCTTTTTCTTTTTTGTGCATACTTTTTTTTGACCTTCCCTTTGTGTCAGGATGTTTTACTTAGCCTATTTTTTGTCTGTCCGTGTGGTATACCTTAGTAACCCCCTGAGTGGCATAAAAATTTTGTTTTTAAGGCACTCAGTTTTATTTAACATGCGGAGGCTGTATACACTTAGACGGTACAAACTCTTTAAACAAAGCCTAAGTTACATTTTTGGACTATTGGTAATATGTTCTGAGGTGATCGGCGTTCCAGGCCCTTGGCACAATGGTTCCGTCCATCCTTTTTAGCTTATAAGTGCCCGAACCGATTTCGTCCTCGATTTCATATGGTCCTTCCCAATTTGGCCCAAGTACCCCCACTCTGGGCTCCTGGGTGGCTGGGAAGACTCTTCTTAAGACCATATCCCCAATAGCAAATTTTATATTTTTAACTTTGGAGTTAAAATATTTGGTCACCTTTTTTTGATAAGGTGCCATCAGTATTTGAGACTCGTCCCGGAGCTCTTCAACTTGGTCCAGAGCTTCTTGAAGTAAAGCTTGATTTGTAGCTGGATCGTAAGTCGTTCTCCTGTGGGACGGGAATAACGTTTCTACTGGGACCATGGCTTCACAACCGTACGCCATTGAAAAAAGCGAATGGCCGGTCGTGGTTCTGGGGGTCATCCAGTAGGCCCATAACACTCTTGGCAACTCTTCGGGCCAGTTGTTTTTGCAGGCTAGCAGGTTTTTCTTTAGGGTAACCTTTAGGATTTTATTGACTGCTTCTGCTTGTCCGTTTGTTTGCGGCCTTGCCACCGCAGAGAAGCTTTTTACTACTCCGTGTTGGTTGCAGAAGTCAGTAAATTCTTCGCAATCGAATTGCTTTCCATTGTCAGAGACTATTTTGTGAGGCAAGCCATATCGACACACAATGTTTTTGATAACAAAGTCTAGTGCTTTTTTAGCAGTTATAGTCTTCATGGGCTCAGCCTCCGTCCATTTGGTGAAGTAGTCTACTGCTACTATTGCATACTTTACCCCTCCATTTCCTGTTGGCAGGGACCCAATAAGATTTATTCCCCAAACCGCGAAGGGCTAGGGACTAGTCATCAGGGTAATTTCATTGGGAGGAGCTCTCGGTATGTTCGCGAACCTTTGGCACGAATCACACTTTTGGACGTAGTCTATACAATCTTTTTTCATTGTTGGCCAGAAGTATCCCTGTCTCAATATTTTCTTTGAGAGACTGGGTCCTCCTGTATGATCTCCACAGAACCCTTCGTGGACCTCTAGTATGATTTGTCTAGCTTCAGGGTCCGATACACACCTTAAATAAGGCATGCTGAGTCCTCTTCGGTAGAGAATTTGATCCATCATTACATAACGATGAGCCTGATACTGAATCTTTCGAGACAGTGCCCTTTCTTGGGGCAACTTACCTTTTGTTATGTATTCTATGATGGGGACCGTCCAGTTGGGTTCTTGCCCAGCCGTTGTTATGGCCTCTTTTACTTTGATGCTTGGCTCTGCCAAGCGTTCCACTGGTACTACCCCCAGCCCTTCGATTTAACTATCTGAAGCTAACTTAGCCAGACAGTCTGCGTGAGCGTTCTTTTCCCGGGAGATTCTTTCTACTTTGTAGTCCGTGAACTCGTGGAGCAGCTCTTGGACTATTGTTACATATGCAGCCATTCGCTCGCCGCGTGTTTGATACTCTCCCGATATCTGGTTTACAACCAGTTGGGAGTCGCTGTAGACTTCTACTCTTTTGGTCCCTACGGCCTTTGCTAATCTCAGTCCAGCTATTAAGGCTTCATATTCGGCTTCGTTGTTTGAAGCTGAGAAGTCAAACCGTAGGGCTGCCTGGAGTCGAAGTCCGATCGGGGATATCATCGCAACCCCCGCTTCGGATCCGTTTTCATTGGAGGCTCCGTCCACAAACACTCTCCACGTGGGGATCGATGGTATCGGTGCATTCGCGGTTGCCTCGGCTTCATTACATTCGGTGATGAAGTCTGCCAAGGCTTGCCCTTTTATGGATATGCGGGGGATGTAGTGTAAGTCGAATTGACTTAACTCCATGGCCCATTTGAGGAGCCTTCCGGATGCCTCTGGCTTTTGCAGGACTTGCCGGAGCGGGTGATTGGTTAGTACCTTAATTGGGTGTGCTTGGAAATACGACCTTAACTTTCTGGAGGCCATTAGAAGGCAGAAAACCAGTTTTTCGATGATGGGGTACCTTGTCTCCGCTCCTATCATGCGCTTGCTAACATAGTACACGGGATGTTGAGTTTTCTCTTCTTCCCAGACTAGGGCAGCGCTGACCGCGTGCTCGGAGACGGCCAAATATAGGAATTGGTCCTCTCCGAGCACGGGTTTTGATAGGATAGGAGGCTTGGCCATATGTTCTTTCAACTTTTTGAATGCCTCCTCGCACTCGTCTGACCACTCAAACTTTTGACGCTTCTTCAGTATGTTGAAGAAGGGGATGCACTTGTCTGTAGAACGGGAGATAAAACGGCTTAGGGCAGCAACCTTTCCAGTTAGGCTCTGCACGTCTTTATGCTTCTTGGGGGATGGCATGCTCAGGAGAGCTTGGATTTTTTCTGGGTTTGCCTCAATCCCCCTCTGGCTGACGATGAAGCCTAGGAACTTCCCTGACTTGACCCCAAAGGTGCATTTCTTTGGGTTGAGCTTCATGCCGTATCTCCGGACTACCTCAAAACACTCCTCTAAGTCGTCTGCATGGCTATTTTATGCTTTAGACTTGACGAGCATGTCGTCCACGTATACCTCCATGTTTCGCCCCAGGAGGGCCTTGAACATTCGGTTGACCATTCTTTGGTAGGTCACTCCAGCGTTCTTCAGTCCGAAAGGCATGACCAGGTAGCAGTATACCCCCTTGTCGGTCCTGAAGCTAGTGCACTCTTGGTCCACCCCGTGCATCTTTATTTGGTTATACCCGGCGTAGGCGTCCATGAAGGATAGTAATTTGAATCTGGAAGTGGCGTCTACCATCTGGTCGATCCTGGGCAGCGGGAAGCAGTCCTTCGGACAAGCTTTGTTTAGATCAGTGAAATCTATACAAACTCGCCAAATTCCGTTCGACTTGGGCACCAGGACCGGATTGGCTAGCCATTTCGAATAGTGTACGTCGCGGATCATGCTGTTCGTCAGAAGCTTGTCCACCTCTTTCTCTAGGGCCTCGGCCTTTACCGAGTCGAGGGGGTGTCGCTTTTGCTGGACTGGTGGCATGTCCGGGTTGACGTTGAGGACGTGGGTGATGACATGGGGACTTATGCCAATCATGTCCTCTTGGCACCATGCAAAAATGTCGATGGTGCCCTTCAGTGTTTTCATTACTCTTTCTTTTTCCTCCGGATCTAGGCTTTTTCCCAGCTGGAGTACCTTGGTGGAGTCAAGGTCGCACACTGATATTTCCTCGACATCCTCCATTGGTTCCACAATTTTTTCGGACCCCACTCGGGGGTCCAACTCATCTTCTTCAGCCATTCCTGGCTCGATGGTTTCCCGGACCATTAGTACGGGTAGGTGAGTTGCAACATTGTAACATTGCCTTGCCTCCCCCTGGTTTCCTCTCACCGTCCCTATTCAAGCTTCCTGGGTAGGGAACTTCAAGCACATGTGCCGAATGGATGTGACTGCGCCAAAATCTACCAGGGCCGGTCAGCCGAGGATCGCGTTATAAGCTGTCGGGCAGTCCACCACCACAAAAGTGCAGTATTTGAACGTGCTTTGGGGGGGTGTCCGGGCACAAAGTGACTGGAAGCCTCACTTTTCCCATTGGGATAAGCGTTGTTCCGTTAAACCCTGTGAGTTGGGAACCGCTGGGTGAGAGGTCCTGGTCCATCAGGCCTATTGCAATGAAGGCCTCCTTGAAAAGTAAGTTCACGGAACTTCCATTGTCAATCAAGACTCTGGCCACCACTTTATTGGCGATGGGTGTCTCAATGACCAACGGATCATGATGAGGGAAGCGCACCGTCTTGGCGTCATCTTCCGTGAACGTGATGGGCTGATCCATCAGCCGGGGCCTTTGAGCTAGGAGTTGAGCAACCTCCCAAACCTCATTGTGCTTTACGGCCCCCCGCGTACCGCTTTAGTTCTCTGCGGGTGGTTCCTCCAATATGGGGTCCTCCGAAGATCATGGCTACCCTCCCGTTGGGTCTGGGCGGCAGACCGGGGATGTGTTGGGCATCGCCCGCAGGAGCAATTGGAGCCAATACTCTTGCTGCACCCCCCGGTGTTCCCTGTGGCACAACCCTTGTCGCTTGGCCCGGATTGAGGTGAGGCAGTCGATTCTTGATCCACTCATAGAGGTGGCCCAATCGGATCAGGTTTTCAATCTCGTCTTTGAGATTCTTGCATTCATTGGTGCTATGCCCAATGTCGTTGTGGTACTCGCATCTTTTATTTGGATCCCTCCGGGAGCTATCCTTGTATAAGGGAGGTGGTCTCCGGTAGTGCGTATTTTTCCTAGTAGCAAAGTACACACGCTCTTGGGAGTCCGTCAGCTCCGTGTACTGGGTGTACTGGGGAGTGTACCCCCTTTTTTGGCGTTTCTCCTCCGTCCGGGTGCTGCCTTTGGAGGATCGTTTACTCCTTGAGCCCTGGGAAGGGCCTGCTAGGCTAGCGGTTGGAGCGGAGTGCGAGGGAGCTTGTCCATTTATCCCTGAGGGATTTCCAAAATGGGATGATGCGGGTGCCAAGGCCTGGCCCTGACTATATCCAGGAGTAGCAGAGAACTGTATGCCGCTCATCGGTGGAGCCGCGGTCAGGACAGTACCCGAGGGCGGTGCTCCGGGCATGTACCCTGCTATCCCGGTGGGATAGTATCCTCCATAGGCCACTATTTGGGCCTCTTCAAGGTTGATATATTTTTGGACTCTCTTCTGGAAGTCCTGAAGGCTAGCAGCCCCTTCTTGTTGTAGTTCGTTCCAGAAGGGAGTCCCTGTACGGATGCCTGCCTGGAGAAGGGCAAGTTGTTGTCCGTCATCAACTTTCTTGGTCTTCGAGGCTTCCTCTCGGAACCTCTTTATGTAGTTTTTCAAGGTCTCGGTAGGCAGTTGCTTGATGTTAGTCAAGGCACTGACCTCCAGGTTGACCTTTCGTGCGGCGACAAATTGTCTCCGGAAGTTGGTCTGCAACTTGTTCCAACAGCCCACGGATCCTGGTTCTAGCTTCTTGAACCATTCTTCCGCGGACCCGCTTAGAGTAAGCGGGAAGCACAGACATTTCGCGTCATTGCTGACTCTCATGACCGTCATGACACGGTTAAACCGCGACAAGTGGTCGCTTGGATCGGAGTTCCCGTTATAAGGTGCCATTTCGGGCATCTTAAAATTCTTGGGAAGCTCTGCTTCCAGAATGTGCTTAGCACATGGCTCCCGATCCTCACAATCTGAGTTAGAGTCGTCCCCTTTTTGTCTCTGGGAGACTCAGGCGATATCTTTTCGGAGTATGGCGAGCCCCGCCATGATTCCTTCATTTAACGTTCCCGTGGAGACCGCGGGCCCGTATTTCTTTTGGTCAAGGTGATCCCGGAGGTCACCTTGATTCCCATTGATTTGATTTCTCAAATCAACGGGAGGACATCTCTGTCCTCTTCTTCCTCTACCTCCGGGCTCCTGGTGCACGGAAACGCTTTTTCGGTCCTCTCGATCCTGAGGGCCAAGACTTCCTTTTTGGAGCTTGCCCCTCTGCGGACCTTTCCCTTTCGGGAAATCTGAGCGGACCTTGCCCAGGGGTAGAGGTAGGGTTTTTATTTTGGTTCTCGTTAGCGGGATATCTTATGGGGCTAGGCTCCCTAGACTTTTGCTGTTGGGTGCTAGGCGAGGATTCCTCTGGTTCCTTGCCAAGTCCAGCAGTCATCGCCTTGGTATGTACGTGGATGCCAGCCGCCTCCATAGCTTTTTGCATGGCCAGCATCACCTCTTGCATTTTTTGGTTTTGTGCTTTTTGGGCTTCGATCTCAGCTTCGTGATCAATAGCTTTTTGCCTTAGGAGCACCAACTCTGAGTAGCTACCTTCATCGTAGGCATACTCATCGAGATTTCCCTCTTAGTCATCGTCAGGAATTCCTTCTTCTTCCTCAGAACCCTCAGCTGCTCTTGAGGCTACGTCTTCCTCATTTGGATCTTGAGCATCCTCTAGAGGGCAAGGTTGACGAGTACTTCTAGTCTCCACCATTTTCGTAACGTGAAGTGTATTTTTGCAGAAGCTTTCTTCAGCTCTCAATGAAAGCACCAAAATGTTGACCGAGGTTTTCGGCAACCAATAAAATATTATATGATTTGAGAACTGTAAGAAAATTAGAGAAGGATTTTTATGTGGTTAAGGCGTTAATGAGCCTTAGTCTACGAGTCTATATTATTTATGGATGTATTTAATACAGAGAATGTTTTTGGTGAGTATTTACTCTTCTTGCTCTTGTGCAACCCAAAAATCTTCGACCCCATTTAATGAGCTTTAAGGGGGTATTTATAGTGTCTTTTTTGGGGTGATCCCCAGAATTATTGTACATGTGTATCTGTAAGTATCCATAAAGATGGGCATTCCCAATGAATATACCATGAGTAATGCATGGTCAAATCCCTATGTGTTGTAGGGCTTTTATGTGGAATGTCCTTATTGTCTTTTGACTGATGTGACTCTTCACAGTTTAGCCGTCAATAGACTTAAATGATCATTACTTCGCAGCTGCAGGTTGGGGGTTGTGCTGTCAGACTTTATTGCGTGTAGTAGTTCCAACACGCTTCCTCCCATGCGGCATTAAATGTGAATTGACTGCTCAGGGGAAGCCTGACACCTCGCGGAGATGCCTTAATATTAGCTAGGCATCCGGGAACGTATGGGGCTCAACTTTCCTTCTCCTGGAGGCACGTCCCGGATGCTGCCTTATATCAGAAAGACTTAGCAAATAATTCTAGCATTAAGACGTTCTAATCCACGTGTCCCTATCTGGTTGGTCCACGTATATTGGACAAAATTAGGGGTAGCATCTATCATAAATAAAATTGTTCTTAAAAATATAAAAGAATTGTAAGTTTCTATTTTGAAGGGGAATCCCCTTGTGGGTAATTGGCTTGATTTAATTAATAAAAATTATATTTCTTCATAAAAAAGTAATAAAGTAAATTAATTTAAAAGATAATTATGGTAAAACTATGTATCTAAACAAATTAGTAGCAAAAATACTTAAGTAATTAATTTTATTATAGTTAACTATTAGTACAAAAATATTGATAAGAAGTAAAATTATTTTTGAAAATATATACCTATATAAAAATAATTTAAATTAACTTTGAAAAAATAATACTAATAATTTAAATTAAAAATTAATAATAATAATTTTTTTAATTATTAATATTATTTTATTTTTTAAAAATAAATATATAATTAAATATTATTATAATATGTATAAAGTTTTAATTGTATACAAGTAGTCATATCGTAAGAGCATACACCTTATATCTTAATGATCGCATGATCTAAAATCAATGGTCAAAAAAGCTTCCCTACCGGTAAGGAACTTATGTTAAGTCCTACTATAGTCTTGCCCTTTATATATATATATATATACTAGATGATCGTTACGTGCCAAGCCACGTACTATTAGTTTTATTTAATATTTTAGTTTTTTATTTTAATTAATAATTAAAATAGTATAATTATTTGAACGATTTGTTTTAAAAAAATAAAATATGTGTCAGTATATTTAGTAAGTAAAACATAATTATGTTATAATAATGTATGTTATTAATAATAAAATGTACATTAATTTTCTAATTGAAAAAAGTTCTATTCTAATTATGTTATTCTAATGTATGTTATATATTTATAGACTTTCACATTCTTGGCAAATTACTAATAAGCACCAATAATATCTATATTTTTCTTTTTTTAAAAAAAAAATTATTAATATTCTCCCAAGATAGATTTGTTAGAGAAATATGTGGCTAAGATGATTTTTTTAATTTAAAAATAAAAAAATATTCTGTTAAATTTAACAGAATATACTTAAAAATAAAAGAATATTCTGTTAAATTTAACGATTAAGTTTTATCTCCCGTTAATAAATAAACCCAATAATTAAACCAAAAAATTAATCAATCTTTTAAATATTAATAATCTCTTTTTAAATTAAAAAAATTATCTTAGCCACATATCTCTCTAACAAACCTATCTTGGGAGAATATTAATAATTTTTTTTATTTATTTTTTAAAAAAGAAAAATCTTTATATATTAAAGTTAACCTCACTTATCTAATGTTTTCTCTAGATAAGCATAGGAAGCAGAAATACTACTTCTATCTTTGTGTGATTGCAGATATACCACTTCTGTCATTGACCCACTTTTTAGCTTTATAAATGGAGATGTTCATATAATATTAACACTTTACAGAATATTTATAGATATAAACTTACATTACAATGCTATGTTAAAAAAAGAACTAAATAGAATAATCTACTACTCCAATAATAAATTTATTTACAATTTTATAATTACACTAATATTATTTTTAATACATTATTAAATAATATTTCAAATATAAATATTTAATTTTTTCAAACAAAAAAATTGTAATCTTTAAAAATAAAATACATTTAAAATCTTAAAAAGACCAAAATCTTAAATGAAACTAGCAATACGTGGCTCGACACGTACATTCACCTAGTATATATATAAACGAAAGAAACAAAGGAATGGTAAAATATTTTTAAAACTTTCCAAAGTTTTTTTTTTAATTTTTTTTATTTTTAATATTTTATTAGAGTATAAATTTATAAATTAATATTTTATAATTATTTTAATAATTTTTTTTTTATAAAAATATTTAGCAAAAATTAATTATTTTTTGAAAACACTATATATATTACGACACGTTATTATTATTATTATTTATTAATTAATTAAAAATATTCATAAAATTGTAAAAGTTGTAATTTAAAATTTTAGTTAAAAATAATTAAAAATTAAAATTTATACATCTTTATTACTATATGTCAATATAAGTAATATTTAATAATTAAAAAAAAACGTTTAGAAGTATAATTTGAAAATATAATTATAATAATTAAAATTAGTCCTAATACTTACTTATTTTTTTGTTTTGTCGCTTCATAATATATGTATATATAATACATATATATAATGGTTTACTAGGTTAATTTTATAATATTCGCATGTATATATTTATATATCTATTTAAATATATTTATTATAAATTATTTACATTTAGTCACAATAAAATTTGTGATTAAAAATGAAAGGTTGTAACTAATTATAAATTATCAATTTTATATTGTGACTAAAATGTCCGTAATTAAAAGTATTAGTCACAAAAATTATAATTTATTGTGAGTAAATGTGTTTTTAGTCACAATACTTGTTAGGACTAAAATTAAATTAGTGACAACTTGTATTTAAATACTATGCATGTTTTAGTCACAGGTAAGTTTTTGTTATGATTAAAAGTCACATTTAGTTAAAAAAATTATGTTATAATTAAAATATTGTGACTAAATGTAAATTATAATAGATTTTTATAGTGATTTTTAAAGGGAAATTTGACAATATATGCTTAAAAATAAAGAGTACACTAAAACTATGCTAGCATTCTTTATATTATGAAAACTATACTTAAAACATTTATACCTTACAATTTTACCCCTAAAACAAATAAAATCATAACACTTTCTCTCTCTCTCCATCTCTCGGATTTCTCTCTCTCTCTCTCTCTCTCTCTCTCTCTCTCTCTCTCTCTCTACAATACACACATTGCCACCACCGGAGCTAGTGTTCGGCCGACTTACTCAAAGGGAACTTGAAACCCAACCAAAGCTCTAAGAAAGTCATTCCTTTAAACAATAATGGGTATGTAATTTCTTTAGTAATTATTGTTTGATTTAGATGTATTTATGTTGAAAGTAATAGATCTACACATATCCGTGGTTTTTATGTACCCTTTTGACACCCTTTGTCAATGAAACACGAAATGCAGCAAGTCTGCGAGTTTACTGGTTTTTTTGCAATTTTAGCGATATGTTTCGACATGTTAGCGACATTTAGCGATTACTGGCTGGCAAGAGGTTAGGGATGACATTTAGCGACATATGTCGACATGTCGCGACACACGTCGCGACACATAGAATTATTGTGTTATATTGTGGATATATTTAGTTTTCTCGACAAGTTAGCGACGTTTATCGACATACTTTTTTTGTGATTGGTTCGCGATAAGTAGCGATAGGTTAGCGATATCTTGCGACATATTGGTTTGTTATAATTTGTGGTCATTTTGGTTTGCAGATTCGAATGTGTTTGTAGTTGTACTATATGATGGGGCTTGGGCAGTTGAAGGTTTCAACTGGATTTTCAATAATCCCAAAAGTAAGATGTTAATGTTTGAGGTTGACACTACTTTAGAAAAGATGAATGATATTTTGTATGAAGAATTGGATATAGACCCTATTGTGTATGAACTGAAAATAGAGGTGTGTTATATGTACATGAAAGGCAATATGATACCGCCAGAAGTTTTAGTGAAAGATAGTCAAGTAAGATTGTTCTTAAGAATGAAGGCAAAAATGAGTGTGGAGAACTTGCTGCCACTGTTTGTGACTAAGGTTAAAAGGCATGCGCTTTTGGGGCCTACTCCGCCAACTGTCCTCCTAAGAAGTGTTGTTGGGAGTTTTGTCCCAGAAACAGATCCAGCCGTAGGGATGAATGAGCAGGCCCCTACTAATATAGAGGAGGATAATAGGGTTGACTATGGATTTGACCAGTTCAATGAGTTTGATGGTGCATTTTACAACAATGATCCTATAGTAGATTTGAACGAGGATGGTGATGCGGAGTTGGAAGTTCATGAACCTATAGAAGTACCTTCTTTAAGGTTAGAACTACCTCCACCATCTCCACCACGTCCAAGGGAGCAAAGGAAAGACCAAGAAAGAAGAACCCCTCGGAGTGAAAATCACGAAACACCAGGCACCAGTAGCGGCGCCTGTGTCCTCCTCGTAGTACTGTACCATCTGATTTTGAAGTTTGTACAAAATTCAAACCTATTGTGTGGACAAGGGAAGACATAGAGGAAAATAATGTTTATACAACTTCTTTTACTGGTACACATTCAGGGGAAATATATGTTGGCAAGATGTATACAAATAAGACTGAATTGAAAAATGTGGTTGGAAGGTTTGCATTGAAAATGAATTTTGAGTTCATGGTGAAGAAGTCTGGGACCGATGTTTTTTATGCAACTTGCAGGGGTTCGGATTGCAAATGGAGAGTGAGGGGGAGGAAGAGGGCACGTTGTGACATGTTTGAGGTTCTTGTATTCCACAACGAACACACATGTAGCCTGGATTCTAGACATGCTGATAATCATCAAGCAGCACCGTGGGTTGTTGGCCACCTCATTAAGAACAAGTTCAAATCAGATGGAACTAAGTACAAAGCTAAAGACATACAAAGGGATATGTTTCAGGAGTATGGGATCAAGATGAGCTATGAGAAGGCTTGGAGGTGCCGAGAGAAGGGACTTATGTATTCGAGGGGTACGCCAGCAGCAGCTTATAGTCGGATTACACAGGTTACTTTTACGTCTTTGGAACAGAAGAATCCAGGTACTATTACAGACATTATCACAGAGGGATAACAGGTTCAAGTACTGTTTCTGGTCACTGGCTGCTTGTAGGAGGGGATTTAAGTTTTGTCGTCCTGTGATTAGTATCGACGGCACGTTCTTGAAGACAAGGTTTGGGGGCACAATGCTAGTTGTTGTAGCGTACGATGCAAATAACCAACTGTTTCCGATTGCCTTTGCAATTGTTGACAGCGAGAATCATGACTCTTGGAAGTATTTCTTGCAGAAGTTAAAGGAAGCGATTGGGGAGGTTGAAAACTTAGTGTTTGTATCGGATAGGCATCAAAGCATTGAACATGCTGTCAAGGTTATTTTCCCCGAAGCATGCCATTGTGCATGCTACAAACATATTTCTATGAATGTCACCCACAAGTTCAAGACTGATGTGTGTAACACGCAAATATGGTTGGCCGCTTACGCATGGTCGAAGAGGGAATGTGATAGACATTTGCAGGTGCTCAGAACGGATGGATCCTCCCATCGCTGCTTATGTTGACAATATAGGATTAGAAAAATGGGCTCGTCCTTATTGTCTAGGAGACAGGTACAACATCATGACAAACAACGCTGCAGAAAGCCTTAACAACGTGACTGAAGAATTCCGGGCATATCCAATAACTACTCTAGTTGAGTTCATAAGGTTCACACTACAAAATTGGTTTGCTAACCGTCTTGAGAAGGCAAGTAAGTGTGTTACCCCTTTGGCAACTCATTTTGAGGAAGATTTGATAAAGCAACACGAGGATGGTAGACGTAGAAGTGTCCTACGTAACGGTGCACAATTGTTTAATGTTGGAAGAGGTGCTGACGGTTCTGACTTTGAAAAAGGCGGAGATGTGAACTTAGTTGAGAGAACATGCACTTGCGGCATGTTCCGATTGTTGAAAATTCCTTGTCCCCATGCATGTGCCGCAGCGCTTACTCAGAATGTCAGTGTCTACGCTCTGTCATCTCCCTATTACACAAAGGAGACGTGGAAGAATACTTACGATGCAACAATTAATGTTGTGGGCGAGGAGGATGAATGGGTGCTTCCAGAACACATGCAGAACATGAGAATCGGTGTACCAGTGGAGAAGAAACCTGTAGGTCGTCCAAGAAAGAGCAATGCAGGAAGACTACGGACTAACCGATTTCCATCGAACGGTACCAAAGTCAAGGAACCACGCAAATGTTCAAACTGTGGCGCATTGGGACACAACAAAGCTACTTGCAAGGCCAGGGTTTGAGCAGCATTTTCGTTTTTAAATTGCATGCATTATTATTATTATGGTTTATGACATGTTACTTGTATTTTTTTATGTATGACTATGTTTTATGGATATTATTTTCTGTGTACGTGGTTGTTTACTCTCACTATCTCAGATTTTTGTATATAATTGTGCATTTCACGACATTTTGCGATATGTAGCGACACTTTCACGACATGTTTGGAAATTTATTTTATTTTGGACAAGGTCCTGAAAATGCGACTTTCCACGACTACACTAGCGACATGTCGCGATATAGGAAGAACTTTTTTCAATTATGGAAAAATTTAAAAACTGCGACTTTCCACGATTACACTAGCGACATGGTGCGATGTAGGAAGAACTTTTATCAATTCTGGAAAAAATTAAAAAATAGCGACGTTTCACGATTAAGTTAGCGACATATAGCGACATTAATGTAACTTTTATTTATTCAGTGAAAAGTCGATATTTAGCGACGTTTAACGATTACATTTGCGACTCAAAAGCGACATGTAGGAAGAACTTTTATCAATTCTGGAAAAAATTAAAAAATAGCGACGTTTCACGATTAAGTTAGCGACATATAGCGACATTAATGTAACTTTTATTTATTCAGTGAAAAGTCGATATTTAGCGACGTTTAACGATTACATTTGCGACTCAAAGCGAAGTGTAGCCTTGCAATATTTGCATAGAGATCCAGGCTTCACCTGTTTACCATTTAAATAACCTAACTTGCAGCGACGGCAGCCTTCGGGGAACCCTGGTGGTGGAGCCGGCCATACACCTGTTTTGTTAAATTTTTTTTCAAGTTTTAGAAACCTCCACTCGTTCATAAGCCGTTCATTTTCAAAACGTTTCATGTCGTCAAGCACTTTTTGCATTTGAGGCGTAATTTCCCCACAATCAGGCTCCTGCTTGATCTCTTCAGGAGTAAGAATCGGATATTTGCCCTTGTTCCTTCTAGTAGACATTGCTAAGAGAATTATCTTAAGAGGAAAAAAATTAAGAAAATATGTGTAACTTATGAGATAGACAATTGGCTTTTATAGAGAAAACTAGTAGTTGGGAAGGTGGGATAATAAATGTAAAAATTGAATTACACAATTGTACACATGTTTGTCATGCAAAAAGCAATCTGGGCAATTTTCGCGACATGTCGCGACACATAGCGACATGTTAGCGACATAATCAAGTAGTTGGTTAGGCGGGATAATAAATGTCACATTAATTACCATTTAATGTGGAAACGTCTTTTGTACCGACGTTTCGCGACATTCTTGCGACATGTTAACGACATCAACTGAAGAGTCAAAACATGATTGTACTATCGACATTTTAACGACATGTTCGCGGTGCTTTAGCGATATGAAACCAAACACTCTAAAACTTAAAATTTTCGACATTTAACGACATGTTAACGATTTTGTAGCGACATGTAAGTAAAAGTTTTTAAATTGAACACTTTTCCATATATAAAAACTGTACAGTACTAAAAACAACTATCGTCTATAATACAAAAAATTTACAACCCTTTTAAATTATATTTTACCAAGTTAAGTTCTGATAAAACAAGTCTACACACCACCGATCTCTGAACATTCTCATGCTATCGTCTGTAATGTTGTCCAAGGACCGATTCAGCATGAGGTGTTCGATGTACTCAAGTGCATACACCCCGCAATCACCACTGAAAAATTAACAACAAACACATTTAGAGACCGAAGCGCATATAAAGAGTAATGGCAAATGAAATAATAATATACTATATTAACAAATACCTTGTTTTACTTTGGGGAACCACCTCACTTGGCATGCGTCTAGCATGCATTGCTTTCGATTGGCTACATGTCCCCTAAGTCCACATTCGGAATGTTGTTGTTGACTTGATCATAATAGCCAGTAGACCTCAGCAGATGTGGAAACAACTCAGTCCAAGGTAGCATGATGGCATCAAGCGTAGCTTCGGTGGTGCATGATAAATCATTATCGTACACCCGAATCTGCCACATATCAATATCTACCTCAACAGCAACCCAATGTTGTTGATGATCGAAGTACAGGACGAAGTATATGAAGTTCAAATCCTTCCAACATGGCATGTAACGGCTCTCCATACCCAGATAGTACTGGTTCACCGCATCTGGCCATTCGAACGTACTTCTGTCACCAGCATGGCAGCTCCAAATGCCTATGAGGAATTGTGGAAGTGTTGTGTCCGGAATCACACACAGGCCGAGGGTACAACTACGGAAAATGATGGCGTCTCCTCCTCATCAAGTGTGATATGGCATCTATGTGCTGCATAAAAAAGAGAGAAGATTAAGTAATGTCGTAAATAAAGTCGCGAAATGTCGCGAAGATTGTCGTTAAATAAATTTGTCTGATGTCGCGACAATGTCGTGACAATGTCGCGACATGTCGTTAAACAGAACGTGGAAAAAACGCGACCATGTCGCGAGAATGTCGTGACAATGTCGCGACATGTCGACAAATAAAACAGAAAGAAAAAAACTTCTGTGTCAGCAACAATGTCGCGAAAATGTCGCTACATTGTCGCTAACACATCGACAATACAATAAAATGTTGCAAAAAAAATGAAAAATACTAATTAATGATTAAATACTTACCCCATCGTGAAGCCACTCTGACCTAAGAAACAGAACTGTGAAGAACTTCACATCGCCAACACCGGTGTGCACATTCCTAGGTCGAGCATTGGGAATGTCTCCAATCAACCACCTCTTGAACGTACGAAGCAATCTACGGTCTGCTGGTCTCTCCGGGTCTACGTTCTCTGGAAGAACTCGCCTCTTTTTCTTTTCCGCAGTGTAGTCGTTCAAGTACGTTGGCGGCTTCCTCTTCCTCACAAATGGCACATTTTCTGGGGGTGCAGGTAGAAGTAGGACTTCGTCCTGTGATTGTGTATCCCCAATGGCCGTGATGATTGCGTCCAATGGAGTTGACGGTGCCTCGTTATCATCTGCTTCCCAATCTTCTGGGAAGACATCTTCGTTATCACTCGCCTGTTGTTCCTCATTTTGCGGTGCAGGTGTGGGCTCTCCAGGTGTGGGCGCTCCTTTTACCATAGCCATCAACTCGTCCATCTTAGCCAGTAGAGTCTCCTTCAGATCTTTCTGACTCTCTGTGAAGGACCGCCTCATACTGAGATGGCTATTTACTAACCCCGTCTGTGCCAACATGACGGCTTCCTGCTGGGACTCAAGCTTCTCCAGCCGGGCCTCAATGCTATCCAACCTCTTTACAAGGTCAGTGTCCACAGTTGTACTGGTTGGAGCAGAAGGACCTGCTGAAGTAGATGGCTCGTGTACTTCAGGTGCCGGTGGTGGTGGAACTAAATTTGCCTTTGTCACGGCCTCGTTGATGGTCTTCGCTTGAGTTTCAAACACAGACTCTTGTGTACCATCAACGTCCACCGTCTGTTCTACGTCCATCTCAAAGCAAAGAGGGGCTCTACCCTCATTAATACTCTTGAAGTATGCCTCTTCACTGGGCCGGGGAAACAAGCACTTCTTCACCACCAACTGAAACAAAAAAGAAAACACAGAATAATTAAAAACTGTTAAAAGAAGTCAAAAATTATGATAATTGAAAAAAGAAGCACAATGTCGCTACATGTCGATAACATGTCGCGACATATGTCGCGATAAGCGATACAGCCACTTCTTTTGCGACATCGCATAATGTCGCTAACATATCGCTAACAATGTCGCGAATGTTCATTTTCAATAAATTTAAATAAAATACAGAACAGTAAAGAAACATACCCGACTGTTGAATAACAGTGCAATGTCGGTTGCCTTGACATCTTGTTTCCGCTGGCCCTCCGGTGTTTTCCAGCTCAACATTCTGGGGAACTTGGTCCCGTTGCAGTGGGCATACTTCTTCCCCAACTTCTCAATTGCTTCGTATGCCCAGTACTGAAAGGCAGGTACATAGCCACTAACTGTGTACTTTGCCTCCTGAGCAATCTTCTTCCCCTTCTTCTTGTCAACATTATCCTTGTAATGTTGCATATTCTTTCCTAATGTCTCCATCAGCTTACGAAAAGCGCGCTCGCCCCACGGATACTTAAAGAAGAAGTCGAGATCGTTAACAAACTTCAACATCTCAGGCCAAACTTGGACATTGCCCTCCTTTGATACTAATACACCTTCAATGAAAGCGATCAGTCCAAGCTTGTAGGCATCATCTTTATCTTCGCACCTCTCAAGTTGGAGCATAAGGGAGTCCAACTGAACAGAACTCTTCCCTTCAAAATAAGTCCGAACTAGATGGTCGTTGGACTTGGCGTGTATTTCCTCGTCTGTAGGGGCACTACCCATAGGTAAGCCAGTAATGAGTCCAAACTCTATCCGTCCGAATCTCATGTCATTTCTCCCTACATGAAACCAAACCTCATCCTCCTTTTCTGTGTCCACTTTCATTTTTCGTAAGAGGAGGCTGTGGACCAACGCGCCAGAGAAAGTTAACTCTCCAGCTTCCCAAAAGTGTCCGAAAGGACTAGCCTTCACTGTCTCAACCAAATCCATCTCAGTAAACTTGGCCTTGATATATCTGAACCTATCTGTACCCCGATAGGTAAGACGTCCCGTGAAATGAGAGGAAATTGGAAGTTTAAGTTCAGGTGCCATCTGCAAAATTGTCAAAAAATTTGTTAGAAGTATGTCGTTAAAGATGTCGCACTATGTCGCTAATTATCGTGAAACATAATACAGGTTACTGCTAATCATATCGCTAACTATGTCGCTAGTATGTCGCTACCATATCGCTAACAACAAACAGGACGATAAAAACACATGAATCCTAGGTACGACTGTCATATATCGCTAACCAAATCGCAAACATGTCGCCAAACACATACAAGTCGATAAAATCATGAAACCTACACACTCAACACTATATATCGCGAAGTGGCTCGCTAATGTATCGCTAAAATGTCGATAAACAAACGGTTTCTTATAAATTTTGAACTTTCCCAAGACGATGTCGCGCTATGTCGTGAACATAGTCGCGACACGTCGCAAATTGTTCAAAAACCAGAACACAGATCGGCATCAATGAAATTCAAACGAAATCAAATATTTTTCAAAATAAAGTAAATACATTTCTTTAAAATGAAGCACAAACAAATAAAAACTAATCAAAACAATAAAAAAGTTTAGACAAATACCTTTTTTATTGTTTCGGATCTGGGTTTTGTGTAGGGGTGTCGCGAGTTTGGGGTTTCACGATATCGTCTCCAATGGTCTGGTGCTCGTCTCTCTGTGTTTCACGATATGTTACGGGCTTCCACGATTTGGTCTTCAAAGTTTTCGCGATGTCGCGATGTCGTCTGGAGGTGGTGGATTTCGCGATTTCGCGATTTCGTCTGGAGGTCGTGGTTTTGTTGGGGTCGGGTGGGGTTTCGTAGCAGGCTTGGTGGGTTGTCGTTGGTGGTCCGGTGACTTGAGGTGGTGGTCCGGTTAGGGGAGGGTGGGTGTCGTTTGGGTTGCGTGAGAACGAGAGACAGAGAGAGAGAGAAAAGAGAGAGTTAGAGAGAGAGTGGTAATTTGAAATGGGGAGGGTATTATTGGGATTAATCTTAATTGGAGGTTATTTTTTGAACTATTTTTTGGCTAGCATATTAAAACAACACATGCTATTTTTAAGCATGTATTGTCAAATTTCCCTTTTTAAATTATAGTTCCATAAATTTTAATCAACTTAAATGTGTATACGGTTTTTCTTTTTTAGTTAAAATAAAAATTTTGATCGTGATTTCTTTCTTCGATGAGGCAGAAAATCTATATACAACTTGAATAGATTGTATATAAAGTGATCTAAATAAATTGTAACACTGTATAAACAATGACATAGTAATAACATTCTTTAATTTTAAATAATTTTTAACTATAATAACATTTAAAGAAATTGTATTATAATTTTTTTTATAAAGTTCTTTATATAATTACAGGGTTACTCAATATTTTTTTTCACACATAAATTTTTTAAAATTTAATTATTTACAACCTTTAAAAATACTTTTTAAATAATAAAATTAATATATTATAAATATTTTAAATTTTCAAAAATTTTATAAGATGCATCAAATATAACTATAATAATGCATTAATGCACCCATTTTAATTTTTTGTAAGAGGTCGACATAAAATTTTCCAATGATAAATTTTTTTTCCTGGGAACATTTTCCACAAGGTATCTATTATTAGTATTTTACTATATTTTGAAATGTTAAGTCATGTTATTAATAAAGAAATTACTTTATATATTATTTTTTTTTTTAAATTTACAATTTGAGTTGCTCTAATAATTTTTACGTGGGTTGCTATGTAGATTTTAATTATGATTAAAGTTGCTTCATTAATTACTATAAAAGTTTTTATGTTGAATTCTGTAAAAATAAAAAAAAATAAAAACTATTTTAAATGTAAAAATAATAAAAAAAAAAAACCCTATTAACATGAGATTTACACTTTTAATTTAATAACTAATATATAAAAAAAATAATCATGGTCTTCTATGAAATAAATATTTTTACTTGTTCTCTCCCTACCAAATGCTAATTCTTGTGGTGGGTTCCTCATATTTATTATATATCAAATCAAACCCTAACAACCCGGTTCACATCCAACCCGACTCAGACTGAATATTCTTTCATATACATTGGCATATATTAGAAATTAGAAAAAACACACATTGATTAGATCGAGAATAATTTTCCTAGTCTTTTTCGGATTGGTAGCAAGATTTCAACGAAAACGACCTTCACATTAAAAATTAAATCCATAAAAATGCATGCAATGCTAGTCCATATATTGCAATATTATATTCAACGTAACGCATTGTATATTAATAACTATCATACAAGAAATATTATCAAATTAATTATATATTACTTCAAACTTAAGAATGAGACATATATGAATCTTATAATTAATTAGTCAACACATAGCAATAGTCATTGTCGTATATATAAACTCAGTGCATAATCGCCGCCGTTACATAATACATAAATCTATTTATAACTATAGATCAAGTGAAGTGGATTAACTTACAATATATAAATAGATATTTAATTTATTATATAATATATATAATAATAGAAAAAGGTGTGAATGAATGATCCTGAAAAGCGTCACTGTCACTATAGTGCAAGTGGTACTACTAATTAAAATTATAATTTGGGGGATTGTTTGTGTCCAGATTAAATGAACATATTTTGAGAAGCTGCTTCCTAGGAAGGTTCTTCTTCTCCATATATATATATGTTTGTTGTTTGTATAGAGATATTATATATGGATAGCAAGCTGCCAAGTTGGACCACAAACCTTTTTGGTGGCTCTTTTCAACTCAAGATGTTGCTACTTATAATATTCAACGGCCGACTACGGATAAATCCTTATGGTAATTCATTTTGCATATATATTGAGGAAAATTTAGTACACCCTAATATTACATTTAAAAGTTAAATTTTGGTGAAAAAGAAAAAATAATTTTTTAATGTTGAAATGACTTTTTTTTAATAAAGTGTTTTTCTATATAATTTTTTTTTTCATACCAAATATGATAATTTGTTTTTTTTTTTTATTATTTTTTTTATTTTCTAAAGTTTTTGCTTACATTTTTTTCTTTCGTTACTAAAATTTAACTTATATATAGTCTAAAAGAATTATTTCGGTACATTTTCTATCTATTATGATATTAAGGAGAGTTTTTTAATATTTTTTTAATCAATAATATTATATACATTGTAATTATTTAGGATCACTTGTAATATTTTAAAAATTTTAAATAGTTTATACTGGAAATAAAGTTCAAACATCTACTTATTATGTGTAAAACAATAGTCACACGTGTAACAAAATATTCAAGCCGCTTTTTTATGGTGTCTTTGAGTGTCTTGTTGACTACTTCAACTTGTCCATTTGTTTGAGGGTGTGCGCTACTGTAGAGAAACTCTTGATGATTCCATGTGTCGTATATAAATCTATGAACATCTGGCTATCAAACTACTTACCGTTATCCGAGATAATCTTGTGCGGAAGTAATCCATATGATATTTTTTACTACAAAATCTAGTACTTTCTTAGATGTTATGGTTGCCAAGGGCTCGACTTCTGTCCACTTAGTGAAGTAATCCATTGCGCATGTACTACTCCGCCTTTGCCCTTGGGTAACTATCTGATCAGGTCTATTCCTCATATGGCAAAGGGCCATGGACTTTGAATCTGAATTATGTAACAACCTAATGCTAAGGCACGCTACAGTGCTTTTTCAATTATTGTGCAATCTTTGCTAATCAAAGAAATTTCTCGAAAAACATGTCAAATTAAAACTTTTGCATTAAATACTAAACTTTGTAATATAATAAAATATTTACAAATTCCGGGATCCCGTTTTCAAACTTTGTAAAATTTACTTTTCAAACTATACATTCCAAAATACACAAATTATAGGTCGCACAACGACTTTCAAAATACAACTCCCAGATGTCCCGAGACCGAACACTCCAGGTCGCCCTGCTTGACATGTACAGTCTCACCCGAGCTCAGGTTCACTCCTGTTCAGCCTTCGCCTTTCCTTTACCTACACATGGAAGCAGAAACTGTGAGTCAACAGACTCAGTAAGAAATAATATCATATAATTTCCGACCTGTAAATAGGCGCCCATACACCTATTTACAGAGCTTAACAGATGAGTATGAACGTTCAACACTAGGGTACAACCACTATACCTCATACACATCGTACCTCACTGTACGAGTGTTGGTAGGGTTTACCCCGAACACTGAGTAACACTGAGTGATGTACCACACACCTTAGCATTTTCCCGTGCCCGTGTTGGTATCACTGTATCGTACTCACAATGACAATAATCACTATACCAATGCACTCTGTAACTTATTCATACAAGTGTTGGTAGTGCATAACATAATTTAAGCATGCATATACAAACACATATACACACATTCAGATAATCACATCATACATTATACACAGTTCTTACCTGTTTTCTGAATTCAAGTGTGCTGGCCGACCTGAACGGAATTCTCGTGCTAGATGGATGCCCTAATCACATATTAAAAACGGGTTAGTCACATGATTAAAACCCTAATCCCGGGAATCCCAAAACCAAAACCCTAGGTTCTGTTGTGCTCTTAAAGGGTTATTCTAACTCTGGAAATGGGGAAACACCCAACCGAGGCATCGAAATGGCAAAAATTGAGAAAATGAAAGGCTCGAGGAACCACCTTGGCCAAAACCTGGCCAGGTTTTGTGGCTACAACCAGCCTAGCCGGTTTGCACCAGTTTTCCCGAAGCATTTCATTCAATGCTCAATCTTCCACCAAATGTCATGAAACCTCTAGAGTACCTAATTAGGGCATAAACAACATATTCCAGCCAGCAATTCACAGAACAAACCATTCAAAATCAATTTGCCATTAAAGCTCAAAGCTTTGAACTCTAAACCTAGAATTGCACAAAACTTAAATCAATCATTAAAACCAGCAGCTAGGACTCAAATCAACTCAACAAGATCCTAAAATTCGAACCCTAGGCAATTCAAACCTTAACAGCCCCTAATTTACAATTTCACATATTCAAACCAAAGAAAAAACTTAAAATCACCTCTTCAAAAGTTCTAGGGCTTTACCTTAGATGAAACCTCCTTGAATTCTAGCACTACAAGAAATCTGACCTTTATCTACAAATATTTTACTTACAGATATTTATTTGTAGGTAAAAGTAGCTTTTAGCGACAAATATTCTAATTGTAGAGACTATATGTAAGTAAATATTGGTCAGTATTGTAATTTTTTAAAATGATCATTCTTATATTGGGGGGAAACAATTTTACTTTTAGGCGCTCACTTTTCTTTTTAATTTTGTTTATATTTTATTTTTTATTTAAATAGATATGCTTACGTGTCAACACTTATCATACACATAAGTGACACTTGTCATATTTATCCTAGGTGTCTTTCCATTTCATTATATTATAAAATGTATAATATATACATATTTTTTTTTATCATTAATTAATATATTACACGTATATGTAAAACTATGAGAACACAAACTAAACCCTAAACACCTTTGTAGAATCCCTCTCTTCTCTCTTGAAAATGCTCAGCCGCCTCTCTTGTAAACCAGACAACTCTCACCAAATGCTTCCGACCATCTACGAACCTAGAGGCCATCTTCTTCAAAATGCCGCCTTCGATCAAGAATACATACGTGTTTGATCATTTACGAACCCAGATGCCACCTCCTCGCGAGGCTTCCTCCGATCTCAAGCCCAGATGCTTTTTTGAGAGGCCTCCTTTTCTCAGGCTCTTCTTGGCCACTGTCGTATATGTGTTGAATCTTCCATCAATTATTGGTATGTTTTTGATTTATTTTATTTTTCTTATTCTCTGTAAATTTTAAATCAAATTAGTTGAGTCTATTTATTTCTTGTATTTTTTGTTTTAGTAAATATTTCTTTTTTATGTGTATTGTGAAAAATGTACTTATTTTTGATTCATTGGTTAGGTGGCTTTGATTTTCTTTTGGATATAGCTTGGTGGCTTTGAAACTTTGAAACTTACTAATGGTTTTTTAAGTAATTAGTTTGTTTTGCTAGATTATCTTTAGTTATAAATACATAATTGCTACATTATGTTTTGAGATCCAAATTGTTCTAATAGTATCCATTTACCTGAAATTTATATAATTGCTTATATAAATCTTTGTTCCTTTCAAACATTTCAACAAGTGAGTTTCACTTATGAACTTGGTGCTGAGACTCTTTTGATGACGCTTTGGACATTGAGAAAGATTTCAATTATAGATCATGCTTATTTAGGTGTTCTTTTTGTAGTACTGTTTGTTTTATGCTTTCAAAGATAAAATTACATATGAGTAAGTTAATTTTGAAATAGTATATATATAATCTGTACATCTATTCAACTTATCAACTATCTTTATTTCATAATTTTAGTATATATTCACTAGTTGAATCCTGTAAAGTAATTTGAAAATAAATTTTCTTAAGAAGTTTGTTGTATCTGTTATTAAGTTTAGTTTCTTCTTTTTGGCAGAGATGGTTGGCATCCTTGTTAGTCTCCAACACTCAGTGAGCGAAAGATGTTGAGATTTGAGAAATCAACATTCGAGTACCAAGACGTCGTATAAAAAAGAAAAGAGACTAGAGCACCAAGACTTGGGAGTTGTTCTTTTTTTTTTTTCTACCGAAAACTGATTTATTTATCAAACAAAACGATGTTGGTGAGAACATGGGGACTCATCTCCCAGAAATTTAAGAAGCCCTTACAGTCATGATCAAGACCCCATTGGGCAAGTGAATAGGCTGCCTTGTTAGACTCTCTAGGCACCCACAAAGACACAACATCAAAAGAGGAGTACAACTTAAGAAAGCTATGAAACAATAGTTGTGTTGTTTATGTTTCTTAGCTTTCAACTGTAAAATTTATCATGTAGATGAATATTATGAATTTATGATAATACTTTTAATTTGTTATATTAGTTTTATTTTTGTATATTCTTTTTGTAAAACATTTTAAATTGAAATAAATGGTATTTTATTTCTATAATGATATTTACTTGTGAATTTTTCTTTTATTTTATATGAATTAGAAATAAAACTAAAAGATATTACATTTAAAAAATTTATTTTATTAATGATATTTGCCACGTGTCTAATCATTACTTGCTATGTGTTCTATTTAAATATCAATATATTGCATAATCAGTTTGTGCCATGTGGACAAATAAAAATCTGCCATGTTTCATCTTATGTGGCTTACCACGTCACTCTCCATGTCATACATGTGTCATCAGTGCCAACTCATTATGTGGGGTCTACTTCATCTTTTACCTACAAATATATATAATTGTAGGTGAAGATCTTTCTCCACAATCTTTTACCTACAAATAAAAATTATTTGTTTATTTGTAGGTAAAGACTTTTAGTTACATTTAAATGATTTTTATCTACACTTATGATTTGTAGGTAAAGACCCTATTTTCTTGTAGTGTAGCTAAATCCCAGAAAAACAAGATGAACAAGTTGATCCTTGCCCTGGTTTTCTTCAGCCGAAGGAGAGAGAGAGAGAGAGAGAGAGAGAGAGAGAGAGAGAGAGAGAGAGAGAGAGAGAGAGAGAGAGAGAGAGAGAGAGAGAGTTCAAGAATAATACAATTTTCCAATTTTTTCTTCTTTTCTTAATTTTCCACAAATGAAAAGAGTTTTTCCAATAACTCTTTGCTGAAAATAAACCTAGGTTAGGTGTCAAACACCTAGGCAGCCACCTATTCCCCATTTGTCCAAATGACAAAAATGCCCTTTAAGGTATAACTTAGGTATTTCTAAAGCTAGGGGTAAAATGGTCAAATTCCATAACGCCGCTCAACCCCGATAATTTATTTCCTATAAAATATTTCCCACTATGAAATAAGGTTCTAAACTTACCCATGTGATCAATCTAGCCATCCATCGCATTTTCCGTTGTCGCCGAGCAAAAATTACAAAAATAACATATTACACATATAAGCTAAATAATACCCCTAGAGTTTAATAAAATCTCCAAAATTGAGAAATTATAACTCTAATATTTATTTCTAAATATTGGGGTCCACAATTAAATTAATTCACAAATAATAATAAAATAATAAAAATTAGTGCTAATTGCCTTTACTAATCAAAATTACTAGAGCGGTCATTACAGAATTAGCTCATTGGGGGGTCCGCGGGGGATCTTTGAAAATCTCTGGCACTTATCAAACTTCTTTACGTGGTTCTTTAAATCTTCCTTCATAGTGGGCCAAAAATATCCTTACCTTAGTATTTTCTTTGATAAAATTTTCCCTACAACATGATTACCACAAAATCCTTCGTGTACTTTGGACAAGAGCCGTGTAGCTTCTTCTTTTGTTACATATCTTAGCAGTGGCATGGAAAAGTCTTTTCTATACATTACATTATCTACTATGATGTGTCGTGCAAGTTTTCTCATCATTTTTCGAGTCTTTTTTTTTAATTGTTTGGAAGTTCTCTAGTATTGAGGTAAGCTGCTATGGGTGTCATCCAGTTCGGCATCGTGTCTATCATTTTGACTTCTTCCGCACAGGTGATGCTGGGTTCCTCCAAGAATTGGATTGGGACTAGGTTGAACTTATCTATCACTATGCTGCTCGCAAGGCGTGCCAGGACATCAACAGTTGTGTTTTCTTCCCTCAGAATTTTCTTGAGGGTGTAACCCTTGAATTGTGCAAGCAAGTCCTAGATCTTGCTAAAATAAGCCATCATCTTCTCTGCACGAGCCATGTACTCCCCTGAGACTTGATTTACCACCAGCTGTGAATCACTGTAGACTTCAATGTATTCAACGTGTACCTCTCGAGCAAGATTTAGCCGAGCTATGAGTGCTTCATACTCTGCTTTGTTGTTGGAGACTCTAAACCCAAATTTGATTACTTTGTGTAGAGGTTGCCTTCCAGGTGTGATGAGAGTGATTCTCGCACCAAAAAGCTGATCGATAGTTGATCTGTCCACATGTAATTTCTAGATATGTTTTTCTTTATTCTCTTCTAGTAAGGACTCCCGTACTGGCTTGGGGCTATCCTTTGAACTGTCTTCTTCTTTGCCTGTACGTACATTTCACCACAAAGTCTACCAAAGCCTGCCCTTTAACTACTGTGCGGGGTTAAAAGATTATTTCATATAGACCCAACTCTATGGCCCACTTGAGTAACCATCAAAAGGCATCAGGCTTTTGCAAAACTTGGCACAAGGGTTGGTTGGTATAAACCCGAACAGGGTGAGCTTAGAAATAGGGCCTTAACTTCCTTCTGGCTAAGATCAAACAGTAAGTAAGCTTTTCAATTACAGGATATACTGACCTTCTGCTTCAACAAGTCATTTGCTAATATAGTAGACTTGATGTTGGACATTATTTTTCTTCTCTTATCAGCACGGCACTCACAGCGTATTTGGTGATTGCCAAGTATATCCCTAATTCTTCTCCGTCTAAGGGTTTCGAGAGTACGAGACATTTTGCAAGTTGTCTTTTTAGTTCTTGGAAAGAATTTCTGCATTCCTCTATCCATTCAAACTTCTTGTTGCCTCAGAGGATGTTGAAGAAGGGAACGCACTTGTTCGTCGACTTTGAAACGAATCTGCTGAGTGCGGCTCTCTAACCAGTTAAGCTTTGTACTTCCTTTGTTTTTGTTGGTGACTTCATATCAAGGAGGGCTTGTATTTTCTCTGGGTTGGCTTCTTTTCCTCGAGCATTAATAATAAGTCCAAGAAAATTACCTGAGCTGACCTCAAAGGAACATTTTAAGGGATTGAGTTTTATGTTGTATTTTTTAAGGATTTTGAAGCATTCATTAAGATCCTCTATCTGCCCCCCAGCCTTCCTAGATTTGATGAGCATGTCATCCATATATACTTCCATATTCCACTCGATCTGGTTTTTGAATATTTTGTTTACTAACCTTTGGTAGGTGGCCCCAGCATTCTTCAGACCGAACGTCATCACTTTATAGCAGTATAGACCCATATCTATTTGGAAACTTGTATGTTCTTGGTAAGGTGGATACATTTTGATTTGGTTGTAGCCCGAATAGGCGTCCATAAAGCTTAGGATTTCATGCATGGATGTTGCATCCACAAGTTGATAAATTCTTGGGAGTGGAAAACATTCCTTAGGATATGCCTTGTTGAGGTCGGTGAAGTCGATACATACTCGCCATTTTTTGTTTGGCTTAGGTACTAGTAGGGGTTAGCCACCCAAGTTGGGTAGAAAGATTCAATGATGAACTTGTTTGCTTGTAGCCTTTCTACCTCTTCTATTAGTGCCTATGCACATTCTTTGCCCATCAGTCTTATCTTCTGTTGGACGGGATGAAAGTCTGGATCAATGTTTAAGGCATGAGATATGACAGTGGGGTCAATACCGACCGTATCCTCGTGTGATCAAGAAAAAATGTCGAGGTTTTCTCTCAGATATTTTATTAAGGCTAATTTTATTTTGAGCAGTAAGCCTTTACCGATTTTGAGCTTCCTGGTCGGGATATCTGGATTGATTTCCACTTTTTCTAATTCTTCTATTGGCCTGACATTTGTATTTATTTTCCCAAGTCAAAGATCCATCTCTTCATCCCCGCCTTGGGCGAGTTCCTATATATTGGGAAATACTCTTCCCCTTGTCTGAACTCTGGCAGGAGGTATTTTCCTTCTTAACCTTACATAGAACATGGTTGTAGCTATTGGAAATATTTTACCAGGATCTAGATTTACTAACAAGTATATTGAATTAACATCCTAAATATGAATATCTCTAAAACAATGAAAATAAACACACAAGGGTTTAAGAAAACCTTACATTGGTTGCAGCGGAATATAATGATTCCTTCTGTTCAAGATTTCTAGCCCTTGATTCCTTTATGTAGCAGAGCATTATCAAGATCAGAACCTGAATCTCTTTCTCTCCTTCGGGTTTGGTTACCACCGTCTTACTCACTATGATTAAGTACTTGACTTGCTATGTGTGGGCATGGCACTCTATCACTCAAGGGTTCGAATGGTGAAGAACAATGAAGGAGGCTGAAATCACTAAGGAAGGAACTCTCTCATCTAGGTTGGTTGAATAGTCAAGTTGACAAGAGTTGAAAAAGGGAATGAGTGAGAGCATCATGTTCTTTTTATAGTGTTTCAACTAGGGCTTAGGACTAAATTATATGAATTAAAAAATAATAAAATATTGGGCAAAAAAATACACTAGGGGCCGACCATAAAGGGACCATTCTCTAGTTACAATTTTGTTACTTTATTTCAACTACTTATTCTTCTTTCAATAATACCATATTTTCCAATTCAATCCTATAAATGCCAAAACTATTTATTGAATAATTATAATTAATTATCAATAAAATGGTCATTTATATTATTTATTAATTAGACCATACAAAGTCTCTCAATTAACAAATTGACCCCAATTTTTTTTTTCATAATTAAGTCCTTGCTTAGTGAAAATTAGGGGTGTTCGCAGTGCGGGTGGTGCTGGTTTTAACCATTTTTTCAACCCGCACATGCGATTTTTCCAATTTTTCAAACCGCACCCGCACCGCGATACTAAAAAACTACAAAAACCGCCCCGCAAAAAATATGCAGTGCGGTGCGGCCTTTCTATGATCAATTGATGATCGACCTTTCTATGCTGCAACTCTATGCGATAGCAATCGTGAGCCAACATTTGGTCGCCACGCACCACTCCCACGCCATCTGGCGTTTGGAAGTTCAAGGATACGTGATTGATCGAACTAACTGCCCCTAGTCCGATCAGTGTTGCACGACCCAACAATACGTTGTAAGTCGAAGGCAGGTCAACGACTAAAAAATCTTGCATAACAGTAGAAGATAAAGGCGCCTCACCTAAAGTTAATGAGAGCTCGATTATGCCAAGGCTAGCGATACTGTCTGCAGTGAATCCACAAAGGTTCACCATACAAGGCCTTAATTTGGCTTTTTTGAGCCCCATTTTCTTTAGGGTCTCCTTATAAAGGATATTTATCAAGCTCCCATTGTCTATTAACACTCTCTTGATCCTTTTATTAGCGAGCTAAATGGTTATCACCAGTGGATCGACGTGAGGATATCTCACGTTTTTCTCATCTTCCTCTGTGAATGTAATGGGAGGTTCCTCAGTTTTCACCTTCTTAGAAGGTTCTGGGGCAAAGACCGACTGCTCATTCTTTATTTCTTTCACATATCTTTTCTGGGTGTTATTGCTTTCCCCTGCGATATGTGGCCCTCCCGAAATAACCAGGATGTCCTCTCCTTCCACAGGAATAGGTTGTAACCCTTGGTTATTTGGGTTATTGGGCAGATTGGGCTAATTATATCCCTGGCCCTGTCTTTTCACATACTGCTTAAAATGGTCTCGAGCGATGATACTTTCTATCTCGTCTTTCAATTGATGACATTCGTCGGTCGTATGCCCAATATCCTTGTGGAATTTACAATATTTGTTAGGATCTCTTTTGCTCCTCGAATTCCTCAAAGGTTCGGGTTTGTTGAAGGCTACCTTCTGCTTATGTGCGAGGTAAATATTCTCTCGAGTTTCATTAAGCTCGATATAAATAGTATACACTGGCACGTATTTGTCATGCTTCTTTTATTTCTTTATATCCTTCGACGATTCCTTAATTCTCTCCTTTCTCTTCAGACCAGAAGCCCCTGAGTTATCAATTCTCATGGAAGCAGTACTTGTTGAAACATTGTTGGGTTTACCTCCCGAGCTTGTTTTCAACAGTTCATTTCCTTTTAGGCTTCTTCCTTCCAGACAAACACTTGAGCCCTTTCATTGAACTCAGTGATGCTTCTTACTGGACGTCCTTATAAGTCATCCCACAACTCGCCCCATGCGGTTAATGGATTAGCAGAGATCCCCGCTTGAAGGGCTGTAAGTTGCGTGCTGTCATCCAAATTTCTAACCCTAGCGGCAGCCGTGCTAAAACGACTTAAGTACGCCTTAAGTATTTCGCCGGGCTGCTGCTTCATATTGGTTAGCGAGGCCGCTTCAGGTCGCCTATTCTTAGCGGTCTAAAATTGCTTCTTGAAATCTCTGGACAGCTGCTCCCAGGAAGTTATTGAATGACGAGTAAACTTGTTAAACCAGCTACTCGTTACTCCAACAAGCGAGGTGGCGAACAAAATACAGCGTAAATTGTTCGTCACATTACTCGCTCGCATTATTGTGTTAAAGTTATTCAAATGTGAGACCGAATTTGTGATTTTGTCATAAAATGAAACATGCGGGTTTTTGAATCCCGAAAGGAAAGGGGTATTCATAATATCTGGGTGATACGACTTAAGCTCCTCGTCAGAGTCGTATTCAGATAATTTCCTTGATTCCCCCACTTGATATCTCCTGAACTTATCCTCCAGCTCGTCTATCCGCAATTGGATTGGATCCTCTTGCTTTGGACCAAGCTGTTGGCGAAGGTCAGGTTTCTTCCGATTCAAGTGCTCTCGCAGATCTGGTTGGGCGTAATTGCTTGCAGATCTTGTCTTACTCATAGATTGCGTCCCACTCATTGACTTTGTCTTTGAGTGGCTCACGGATTTACTGGTTCCCATACTTTCTTGATCATTAGCTTGCTAAGTACTTTCTCCTATTCGAGTTGATCGACTATGGGTTCTGGATCGCCTCGAAGTCACACTTGCTTCTTCATGCTCTGTTCTTTCCTCTCGAGAGCGGTTTTTTCGTATTTCCCCCATCAGGGTTTGTACGAGTCCTCGCTCTATGGGTTTGGAAAGAACGTTGGTGATTTCTAGCAGGTGACCTCTGTTCCCCCAATCGAGTCCCAAGATCCACCTCATTTTCATGAGGGATTTCTCGTTCATCAGTTTTTGGTTGTCTCCCATCTGGTTGTTCATCCAGATTCTCAAGGGGTGTTTCATTTTCCCAAGGTTGTTCTTCCCAGGCCTTTTCCTGTCTCCTAGTTAATGAGCCACGAGGTCTGCCTCATGGTCTTCTCACTCCAGGTTCAGGTTGATTTTGAGTGTTCGTCCCCTTCACCCTGGCCGAGGTTGTTTCATGTTCTAACTCAGCGTTTCTACGCTGAGCCTCTTCTAGACAGCGTCTCAGGCGATGGCTTTTCGTTTCATAAGTTCTTTCTCCCATAGATTAGGCACCTCCATGATTGAGCTCTTCATCCCTCGCCCCAGGGTTCTGACCACTCCCACGCTAAGTTTTCCTCGAGCGTGTTGTCCGCATACTAGGACTAACTTCGGGTTTAGTTCTTTGGGAACGTGTGGTCCAAGCACTGGGGCCACCCTCAGGTTGAGCCCTCCTCGAACGAGTGGTCCTTCTGGACTGCGGATTGGTAGATCTTCTGGAGCCCATGGGCCCTTTTCCAGAACGATGGTTGGCTTCCTCATGTGGGGTGTTAACATTTTCTGGATTTTCAGCCATGTATGAGGTTGTTTTTCTTCGAAAGAAGGGAGGGTTTTTTTTAGCTTTTTCACAGAGGCTCTCAATGAAAGCACCATACTGTTAACGCAAATTTTCGTTAACCGAATTTGAGCCTCACAATATTGATTTCACAAAGAAAAAATTAAAGCTATCAAAATAAAGAATATGAACACAAGGTTTTTACGTGGTTTTCCAGTTAAAATTCTACATAGTCCACGAGTCAATCTTATTCAAATTTTTGAGTATTTTTCAGGGCCTCTTTCATATGAGTTTTTTCATCCCTTTTTTGAGCTTGTCTGCTACTATTTATAAATACATAGTGGACAGTTAATTACAAAGTTGACCGAAATAATTTTACAGCAATCATCCCTAAAATCGTGGGATTTAATTACATATTATGTAGTGTAAATGCGGTTTATGATTTGAAAAGTGTATAGCTGTGATTTTCCCACTTTTACTGGGTCAACACTATCGTGTATTAAACACGTCCTTAACTGTTGAATCTGGAGATATCTCGATAGAAACTTGATTATAGTGATCTCAATAGCGAGCTAGGGCCATTCTTCCTTCCGAGGTCGACAATGTATGTCTTGTGTCGATTGCGGTTATTTATAAAGAAGTCTTCTGACTCACCACGGTTGTAAGCCCCGCTCTTGTTAGTTGGATGAAGCTATAGGAAGTCTTCCCATAGCGATATGGTCATCTCGCTTACTTGTTCTTCGAGCCTATCCGACTTTTACACTTAGTTTATTCATTGCAAGCTAAGGACTTTTTTAGTTGGTATGTGTCACTTTCTCCGGTGCCTCGCTATTCATATTCAACGACATATGGTTTCTCGCTAATACACTAAGTGTCAGTTGGTACATTGATTCCTCGCCTAAGACCTTACAGTCAGTGGGTTACAAATATACTCTGATACTTACGTAATTAATGAGTTATTCCATAAAAGATATTGCAACGATTCTCATTCCCTTAAGCTTGACACGTGTCCTCCAGCCGAATTTCGAGTATAGCAGTGAGATTATACATGAAGAATAGTTTCTCTTAATCTATAATGGATAAAATAAGAAACTATATTAATTCTGTAATTACAATTCAAGGAATAGAAAACTAAGGTGTATTGCCTTTATTCTCTGACTTAATCCCATGAATATAGGGATTATCTTCATGTCTTGGAAGCGACGAGACTTATCTCTAAAATTGCCAACTCACATATCCTGCTCAGTGCATATGAGTTTGTACTTTGGTCGAATATCTCTTGATTACCCTGTTCGGACATCCTGTTGTAACAGACATTTAGATCAACCAATTGTGGGCTACTAGAAATACTCCCTTTTGCCCAGGTAGGAAAATGTAGGACATGTGTCACTCAGCTCATTGCCACGTCACGGTGCAAAAAATAGGATAACAGTAATAATTGAAAATGTTAAAGGAGTTTGGTCATAAATATCCCATATACAAATCGAATAAACTTTATATTGATTACTTCTCTTTTCTATAGAAATATAATCAGTTGTATGCTTAACCTATGTATGCAAAACCTCTAAAATTTCTTTTTGCTACATAAGCTTACCAATTAATTTAGTCAAAGGAGATGCTCATTAAGTGAAATTGTCTTGTTTGATAATTTTAATTTAATTTATTTTTCTCTTAAAAATTCGAAGTTGTAAACCAAACTCTTAAGGATATGCTTAAAAAATATGTGGAACCTGCCACATCCTTTTTAGTTACCGCGCTTACTTAATACATCACATTTATGAATCTTTGCAAAAAAAAAATTCGAGGATGCTCTCTTCCCATCTATTCTATTTGGTACAAATCCTTTCTCTCCTTGCTTTTAGCATTTCCTCTGTACTATGCTAATAAAGAAAACCAAAATTTAAAGAGTTTTGGCTCCAAGTGGTGGTAATAACATACTCCCCTTGTATTTTATTGATCAGAGTTGCAAAGTCAAGAACATGCTGTTGAATGTAAGAAGTAAAAATGGCAGAGTTTTTGCTCTTTGAGTGATGATTTTTAGACCCCCTTCCCAGGTCATGAATGACCCCTTACATAGGGAAAGGTTCAGTGCATCTCGCTTTAGGAGACACGACCTTGGTGCTAAAATATCTCAATTGATCCCTTAAATTTTGGGGTTGGTTGAGGTTCAATTCTTACAGTAATATCCTGCTATTTTAGTGGGTTTGTAACTACCTTTGGGCTTCATGCGCAATTGGATGATGTTGGGAGAGTGTTGGATGTGTCAGTTTATGTGGGGTATGTTGGGTTTTATGCCCTAAATAAAACTCATTACAATCTGATTAGTTATCAATTTAGAAGTGAAGTATATTTACATGTATGTTACATGTTTATGGTTTAATACATATATTTGATATATGCACAAAATCAGTTAAATCCAGAACATATAGTTATTCACAATTACAGTATCGTCAATACAGTGGAATGTGATTGTGATTATATGATTCAAAAGATTTGGTCCCTATTCATCAGTGTTTTGGATTTACACTGATGTGATAATCAGCGATGAAGTATACTTACACTTGGAGTAAGTGTTATGTTCTTTCCAGAACATTGGTAAAGTATACTAGTTTCGAATGCATGGAGTATGCATTGGACTGGACCGATATTGAACTTGGTTAAAGATATTGTAAACTTACCGTTGTATCTTTTCAAGTCAATGTCAGAAGTTGATCTTAGATTAAGAGAATCTAAATCCTGATATGCTTAGGCTCAATCTCAGGAGTGCTATTCTTGTTCTTTGATTTATTAGTTAAAGCCTGTTTTGAGTCAGGATAATACATATATTTTGGGAACATGATAGCATAACTGAATAGGGAGTGCTAAACATAAATATGGAAATCTATAGCTTCTACTGGTGTATAGAAGTAAAGTGATGATTCCTTTTGAGCTTAATTAAATAAAAGTAAATGGATGAGCTCTTGTTTCAGTGACTATATATTAGATCACTAAAACATCATTTACAGGTAACTAAGTGTTCAAATGGGCAAAATACATTGAGGGGTGTAAACGGTAAATTAGTCCCGTCTCGATGTAAATCATCTATATAGAGGATCTCTAAATCACATCAAGATTATAACAATGGTTAAATGAGATAGCATATTGATATCGTGAAACATATGATATGCTCTATATAAGTCTGAGAGTGCAATTCCAAGTTCTAAGAGTGGATTCAACGAGGAATTAATAAGTTAGGGATTTACTTGGTAAATCGGTTCAACTTATTGGAAGCTCAGAACATAGATCCATGGTCCCCATTCTAGTTGAGACTATACTGTTTGTAGGACTCTATAATTGATTTATGATTAATCAATTATAATTCTAAAAGTTAGACTATGTCTAATTTGTGAATTCTCACAGTTTAGGGATGAAATCGTAAATAAGAGGGTTTTTAGGTTTAATTATTAATTATGAGACTTTGCATGTCTTAATTAATAATTAATTTTAAATGGCAATATTATTTAATAATCTATTTTAGTTATTAAATAATTGGTTTTGGCATTTAAATGATTAGAATTGGAAAAATGGCATTTTTGGAGAAATAGAAAAAAATTGAGGAAACTGCAAAATCAATGTGAGGCCCATTCACACCATGGCCGGCCACATCATTGCCTTTTCCCAATTATTATTTTTCAATTTAATTTGTCATTTAATTGCTAATCAAAGCCTAGCCTAAATAGGAAAGTGGTGAATCACACCAAATAGGGCAGTTATTCTATTACACAGTAAAAGAGGAAACTGTTTATTTGGAAAGTTGTGGTCTTCTCTTTTCCTATTTATAGCAGCCCCTCTCCTCTCTTTGTATGCATATGTGTTTGCTTGAGAAAACTTTGCTTTGCAAAGTGTATCACACGAAAATAAGAGAGAAAAACAAAGAGAGATTTCGAAATTCCCTAGTGAGAGAGAAGTGCCCACTCACATCATTCAGTATCTCATCATAGTTTGGAAGACTGTGAAGGATCACATCCAACTGAAGAACTTTCGGGCTCAGATCTTGATTATACTCTGCTACAGACAGGAATCAAGGGTTAGAGATCTGAGTGGAAGGAGACATAAATTCCGCTGCAATCACTGTAAGTTATTCTTAACTTTTATGTGTTTAGTTCATCGTTTTAGAAGTTCAATATTAGGTTGTTAAATCAACATACTTGCAAATAGATCTAAGATCCTGGATAAATATAATACCAACAACTGGCACTAGAGCCATGGTAATTGATTTACTTGCAAGAAATTTGGACTTAAAACGATTTGCTTGTGATTTGGATGGTTTCATGTTGTGTCATATTGATGTTTGATTGATGTTTGTGAATTCTGGAAAAAATAATAGATTGTCTGTATCTGGAATTATTTTTATTGGATAGTTTGGAAAATTCTAAGCAATTTACCTTTTTACAGAACTCGATTTCGATTTAATTTGAATTAGTTATGAATTTTTGAAAATCGGGAAAAACCTAAGTGGTGAGCACCTCCCCTAAGCGCGCGGAAATCATGCGCAGGGGTGCTTGCGCCCAGATTTCTGGGCTGTGGCTCCTCTCCCACGCGCGCGGACAGCTTGCTTTGCATGCTGTCCGTACCACCTGCTATTTTCTTCGTTTTCTTCGATTTTTCATGCTATTTCATGGAATTAAATTCCGATTTTTTGTGTAGTTTTGTATGTTGATTTTTGTTTTTCAAATTTCAAATCTAATTATCAGAAATAAATTAATTTTAATTTTTTAAAATTAATTTTAGATATTAGTGCAATTTGATTTTGAAAATGGGAAAAATCAAGTTTTGCTTACCTTTTTCTTATTTCCTTTAAAATTTGATTATTTTATTTTTTTTAAGGTCAGATATTATTTTTTTTGGTAACTTGACCTTAATTAAAATAAGATCCAAATAATCATGATAATTTTAAAAGAGGAAATAAGGTATTTTTGTTAACTTTTAAATTTTGTTATTTTTCAATTAAATTAAGTTGTAAAATAAGAAAAGGGTATGTATTTACCATTTTCTATTTTATTATTTAATTTATTAAATAACATGAAATTTAAAAGGAAAGTTGACAGTTTAATTTTGAAATGCATTTAGGTTACCCAAAACCTAATTTTTCAAAATGGTAGGTTTAATTTTAATATTATTTTTCGAAATATAGATTTAAAATTAAATAAATCCTACATCCAACTATCCAGATCTAACCTTGTTGCAGGAGTATGTGTTTTAGATTGTTTGTAAGTTTTTCTAAAACCTATTATTACTTGATCTAAATTGCCAGGGTTAACTTGTTGACAGATCAAATGATCTGATTTTAACCCATGGTTCAATTGATGATAGATCAAGTTGATAATTTGTAACAGGTAATTTTTACAAACTTCTTTCATCTGTGTATGACCTAGTAACATGATAGGATCCATCCAAATCTGTGTGCCTGTGTGAGCCTATATGTTTAATTTCTATTATAGATACATATAGGTTGTTGTTGCTAAATAAAATGTCATAACCTGATAGATTTTATTTAGGCTCATTTAGTTAATGAGCCTATTCAATTAATAACAGTTGTTCATTTTAAGGTTAAATTCCTCTCTTTTGGGCCTTGTGTGAGAGTTGGGAGCCTTAGAAGTGGGTGCGACATACTGGACCCAGCCCCCCCTCACATGAACAACCCCAATTGTGAAGGCCCATTTGCCTGATTTGGATAACTGTGCTAGGTTAATTATATTAGTTTGACCTAATAAAAATTGAATAGCAACATAATTAATTTCTTCGAAATTAATTTAAGAAAAACATAGTTTAATGAATTTCATTTCTGGATAAACTATTTGTATTTTTCTTGTATTTAATTAAATAAAGAATTTTAACTAACTAGATTCTTTCTGAAACTTATTTTTATTATCTCATTAAATATTCTTATTTAAGTTATGAATTAGTAATTACTAATTTTTCATAATAACTTAATTTGAATATATTTTGATAATAATGTTAAGCTGAGGAATTCTAGGAATTAGTTATTGAAGATTCTTAGAAGATATTATTTTAAGTTGGTTTTAAACTTAAAAAGGGAATATCTTTAAATTAGGTAGTCACCACCTAATTTTGATATTTAATTAAATGATGTTTGGAAAATTTTAAGTTTGTAAATTATAGATTCCTTCTATAATAACTTAAATTAGATATTTTCCACATCTTGAAAAGATACTTAGTAGAATTGAGATATTTTCTAGATAGTTATTTCCATACTAATTATTATTTCTAATCTAGGAAAATATCATTGATTGTGAAATTAATTGGTTAATAATTAATTTTGGTACAATTCAATTAAGGATATTTTTCCTTGTATTAAATTGGAAATTAATGATTAAGCCTTCTCTATACTTAATTATTTATTTCCTGAATTTAATACATTTAATTAAATTGAAAATTAAATGTCTAAGCTGATTTTAATTATGATACTTAGATATTATTATTTTCATGATATTTAATTAAATAAGAAAATTATTTTAAGTTGGGTATTTCCATAACAACTTAAATTTGAATAATTTTCATAATATATTTTATTTATTTTATTAATCATTTTTCAAAATAGCATTTAATTATGCAAGATGATTTTGAATCTATCTTGAAAGATAGATTTAAGTTGTAAATTAATTATTTTAATTAATTTTGAATCAACTTAAATCAATGATCTTTTCATTTAATGATTAATTTAAAATAAAGGAACTGAAATATATTATTAGAAATTGGATTAATTAGTCAAGAAAATCTAGATAGGTAATATTTTTGCTTGAGGTATTTTTTCTAAGTAAATTTTGATTTATTTTAAATGTATTTCAAAAATTGTGTATTTTTGGAAATATAATATATATATTTGTAGAAAATTTTAATTTGAGTTGCAAATTAATTTAAATTAATACAACTTAAATTAAGTAATTTTCTTAATATTTGTTCGAAAATTAACACTAAGATGGAAATAATTCATTTTATTTTCTTAACCATCTAAGTTTAATTTTACAAATATTGAATTAAATTTTATTTAGATTCTATTCTAAATTTAAAATTTAATAAATATATATAGATTTAAAATAAATAAATAATAGAAGAAAATACAATTTAAATAATGAGCTTTATTATTTTGAGATATTCGATCTCCATTGTTGCTTTTACATAGCTATTGTTTTAGTGAGTAATCCTCCCTAATGGAGGAACGTTCATTAGCAAGTTAGCGCCGTTTAATCTCGAAAGATAAGTATGTTTGTAAGTGTTTTATATTAGTATTAACCACCCTAATGGTGGGTACTGTATAAGACTTACAAACATATGAAACAATGGTAGAAGCTCATGAAATAAGAATGACCTTGACTCTCGCCTAAATGGGACAACGTCTGATTCTCTTTTCGATCGAATAAAAGGTTGCTAGAAGGTTTGCTATTCTAGATGAGCTGACAACTCTATTCAATGAATGATAGCTTTGACTCTCGCCTAAACGGGACACTGATATCAGTTTGTTGAAAACCTTGGAAATTATTTAGGTTTGAATTTTTTTTTGTATTTTCTCAAGTCATTCCTACTTGCTGTATGCTAATAATTTCTGAATGAGATTTTGTGATAAACCATAACTGATATCTATGTACTATCTTGTAGTGTCCTGAATTGAAATGTCAAATCCCATGTTGTCACTCTTAACTGAAAATAAGCTAAATGGGTCTAACTTCCCAAAGTGGAGAGAGAACATTCATATTGCTCTCATAGGTGAAAGTGCCTCGTTTGTGTTGGTAGAGCGAGTCACGAGCGACCAAGTGACAATGCAACCAAAGCTGTAAAAGAGAAGTTCGAGCGGTGGCATAATGCTAACAATAAAGCTCGTTACTTCATGCTTTCCAGCATGGTTGACACCTTGAAAACAAGGTTTGCAAACACTGTCACGAGCCGCGTAAATCATGACGCGATTAAGCGAGCTATTCGGTATGGCATCTATTCAGTCTCGTTTCGACGCGACTAAGAAATTCATCAACGCACGGATGGAACCCCATCAGAATGTGCGTGATCACCTTCTCCAGATGGCTAGTTATTTCCAGGAAGCCCAGAATCATGGTGCTGAAATGGATCAGACTACTCAAGTGAGTCTCATCTTGAATAGCCCGACCTCCATTTTCTGCCCTACACATGAAATTATGTCATGAATAAGAAGGAACAAGACTTTCATACTTTAGTCAATGACCTTCAGACATATGAAAATTTGATTGGAGGTCCCAAGAAAAGAGGGAATAAACCTCAGAATTCTAGAAATGGTAATAAGACAAGTAATCATGAGGCACTTGTTGCTTCTACTTCCAAATCCCATCATAAGAAGAAGTGGAAAAATGCCAAGAAGCGAGCTCAAGCTGGGAATGCAGCTAGAAACAAAAATGCTGGAGCTTCTGGCAATACACAAAAAGGAAAATGTTTCTACTGCAATGAGAAAGGCCATTGGAAATCCCAATGTCCTAAGTATCTCGCAAAGAAACAAGGTATTTTCTTTATAAACTGATGTGTTTTTAGTGAATTATTATCCTTTTGGATTAATAATTCTGGACTACTAGCCTTGTTTATTATTCTTCTTATAGCTAAAGCTTCTTAAACTCGGGTGCTGTCTTAACGAGTTGGATTAGAAAGCTGGATGGTGGATGGAGATTGTCTATAATAAAGAAGAAGCTCTTTCATTTGAATTAATTGTTTAGTTTTTCAAACAATTTGGATTTCAAAGTTTTGGGATCTTAACTCCCTGTTTGGTTCTCATAAATATTGCAAACAATTTTTGGTTTATAATAAATTTTTTTTATTGCAATTTATGAGTTGAGCTTCAGTTCTTTATTTTTTACCGATTATTATATTTATTATGTTTGAATGTGTATGTGTTTTTATTATTGATGCAAATTCAAAAGTATTTAAACTCTTTACAGAGTTATTACTACATAAACACTTGAAGTTATTTCTATGTTTATGAATAATTCTTGGTTTCAAAAACAATTATTTGAGAATTTGTTTAATAAAAAGATCTTTTGATCTGATAGGGGTGGAGAAAAGTTAAGAATAATATGCAGTTCAAACGATTTTTTATATCTAATGAACTCTGGATTATATTCAACTCCACAGACTCTCTATCACACTTAGAGATTTACAACCTTTAGGGGTGGACCATAATCTCTATAAACTTAGGGGTGGACTTTATTCTACAGTACCCTTTGTGGCACATATTTTTAAACATGGAAATAATATAATAAATTAGCTATTATCAGAATAAATCCTTGATCTTGATTATATGTTCCAGTTTAGATTTACTGTTGTAATAGTTATTGATACCATTAAAGTTCTTTGATAATGTTTCACATTACCTTGGTTGAGTGGGAGAATATTAAAATTCTTTACCCATCTTCGTTTGGTTGATAATTGTGATAGGAACTTAAGAACACCTCTGATAAAAACAAGTCTAACCATTCACATGGATAGAAATAACTTATCAGAATTATGAGAATAAGATAGAAGAATTCTTGCATAGTCTATTCGAAAGACTGATTCAAGATGTCTATTTCTCATAACATTTTATGGTATCTTGATTTGATTGCTTAAATCTCTAGCAAGTATTTTTCACTTCAAATACTAGACTGCTATGTTGTTGAACTAATCTTAAAGAAACTTACAGTTTCGGCTTAAGATAATAAGTCACAACGAGATGTTCCCAGAAACAATAGTAAAAGGTTAAAAGTTTCTAACCAGACATCTGCTATTGAGTGGGAGCCATCTGAGATGTAATCAAATGGGAACATTAGGGGACAATCAAGAAAAATTTACAAAAGTGACGTATATGTTATTAAGGAACTATTCATTAGTGATCCTGATATGCACACCTACTCATTGTGAGATGGTGGTTACTCTGGGGGTGGAGGAATCATTATAGAAGAGTGTTAAAACCCATCTATAATAATTCAAGCTTCATCAGAGAAGATATAACTTTGTAAATTCAAAATTACCATAAAGTTATTTTACTGAAGAAAATTCTACACTGCATTATCTCAATTCCAAATTTTAAAATTTGAGAGATATGTCTTCTGGTTGTTCAGATGTACTTAATGGGCAGTAAGGATTTCAGTATCCCTTGACGAGTAAAGCATAAGTTAGGGAAGGTTTCATGTGTCTCATGAACCTGATTCCAGATATATGGGTGGATTCAAAAGATACTACACTTGATCAGAGGATCAAGACAAAAGATTGATTGTAATGCACAACTTGTTTTATGTTAGTGCAAGTGGGAGTTTGTTGGGTTTTATGCCCTAAATAAAACTCATTACAATCTGATTAGTTATCAATTTAGAAGTGAAGTATGTTTACATGTATGTTACATGTTTATGGTTTAATACATATATTTGATATATGCACAAAATCAGTTAAATCCAGAACATATAGTTATTCACAATTACAGTATCGTCAATACAGTGGAATGTGATTGTGATTATATGATTCAAAAGATTTGGTCCCTGTTCATCAGTGTTTTGGATTTACACTGATGTGATAATCAGCGATGAAGTATACTTACACTTGGAGTAAGTGTTATGTTCTTTCCAGAACATTGGTAAAGTATACTGGTTTCGAATGCATGGAGTATGCATTGGACTGGACCGATATTGAACTTGGTTAAAGATATTGTAAACTTACCGTTGTATCTTTCCAAGTCAATGTCAGAAGTTGATCTTAGATTAAGAGAATCTAAATCCTGATATGCTTAGGCTCAATCTCAGGAGTGCTATTCTTGTTCTTTGATTTATTAGTTAAAGCCTGTTTTGAGTCAGGATAATACATATATTTTGGGAACATGATAGCATAACTGAATAGGGAGTGCTAAACATAAATATGGAAATCTATAGCTTCTACTGGTGTATAGAAGTAAAGTGATGATTCCTTTTGAGCTTAGTTAAATAGAAGTAAATGGATGAGCTCTTGTTTCAGTGACTATATATTAGATCACTAAAACATCATTTACAGGTAACTAAGTGTTCAAATGGGCAAAATACATTGAGGGGTGTAAACGGTAAATTAGTCCCGTCTCGATGTAAATCATCTATATAGAGGATCTCTAAATCACATTAAGATTATAACAATGGTTAAATGAGATAGCATATTGATATCGTGAAACATATGATATGCTCTATATAAGTCTGAGAGTGCAATTCCAAGTTCTAAGAGTGGATTCAACGAGGAATTAATAAGTTAGGGATTTACTTGGTAAATCGGTTCAACTTATTGGAAGCTCAGAATATAGATCCATGGTCCCCATTCTAGTTGAGACTATACTGTTTGTAGGACTCTATAATTGATTTATGATTAATCAATTATAATTCTAAAAGTTAGACTATGTCTAATTTGTGAATTCTCACAGTTTAGGGATGAAATCGTAAATAAGAGAGTTTTTAGGTTTAATTATTAATTATGAGACTTTGCATGTCTTAATTAATAATTAATTTTAAATGGCAATATTATTTAATAATCTATTTTAGTTATTAAATAATTGGTTTTGGCATTTAAATGATTAGAATTGGAAAAATGGCATTTTTGGAGAAATAGAAATAAAATTGAGGAAACTGCAAAATCAATGTGAGGCCCATTCACACCATGGCCGGCCACATCATTGCCTTTTCCCAATTATTATTTTTCAATTTAATTTGTCATTTAATTGCTAATCAAAGCCTAGCCTAAATAGGAAAGTGGTGAATCACACCAAATAGGGCAGTTATTCTATTACACAGTAAAAGAGGAAACTGTTTATTTAGAAAGTTGTGGTCTTCTCTTTTCCTATTTATAGCAGCCCCTCTCCTCTCTTTGTATGCATATGTGTTTGCTTGAGAAAACTTTGCTTTGCAAAGTGTATCACACGAAAATAAGAGAGAAAAACAAAGAGAGATTTCGAAATTCCCTAGTGAGAGAGAAGTGCCCACTCACATCATTCAGTATCTCATCATAGTTTGGAAGACTGTGAAGGATCACATCCAACTGAAGAACTTTCGGGCTCAGATCTTGATTATACTCGCTACGGACGGGAATCAAGGGTTAGAGATCTGAGTGGAAGGAGACATAAATTCCGCTGCAATCACTGTAAGTTATTCTTAACTTTTATGTGTTTAGTTCATCGTTTTAGAAGTTCAATATTAGGTTGTTAAATCAACATACTTGCAAATAGATCTAAGATCCTGGATAAATATAATACCAACAGGGTACTCCGTAGGGTGCGGCGTGACCGTTCGACCTTATAAGGGTTGTAGTCACCTCGGGGTGGTATCCCTGAGACATCTCCCCTTGCTCCTCATGTTGTGTTTAGAGCTTAGTATGTAGTCTTGATACTTGGAGTAAATATTATATTGTCCATGTCCATATATAGATAGGGTGTGATACCAGGATCATAAGAGTGTTGAGGATGAAGAGTATACCCTCAAGACTAATTTACAACCATTGAGTGGATGATCTACTCTCGGGGGTGGTGACTGTTTGACTCATCATGGGGGTAGTAACCTATCTCACCTCTTGGGGGTGTATACATTACGAAAAATCTTACTTTTAGTCACAACAAAACTTGTGACTAAAAGTAAAAAAGTTGTGACTAATTATAAATATTATTCCTATGTTGTGACTAATAGATCAGTAAGGGTCTGTTTGGTATGCAGGACTGGATTGGATTAGACATGCTAATTTGTCCAATCCAGTGTTTGGGCATATTAAAAGTCTGGATAACTAATCCAACTAATCTCATCTGTCTAGGATTATTTATCCCATCAAGCAGGGTGGGATAAATAATCCCATGCAGGTGAGATTTTTTTTATCATTTTTTTAATTTTGATTTTATTAATAAATTTTAAATTTAATAAGAATTTAGACGAAAGAATTACCACACATTTATTTATAAATTTTTTTATCAAAAACTAATTCATTAAAATTAGTGAAAATGTATAATTTTGAATTATTATACATTAAATTTTAAAATTTAAAATATTATTAATTAAATAATAGTTACATAAATTGATCCTAAGAGAAACAATATGACCATAAAATTATATATTATTTTTAAATTACTAGAAATTTTATATAAATATTTTAAAAAATTAATATTTATATTAAATTAGTGATTAAATTAGTGTTTAACATAAATAATTTTATATTATTCAAGTATTTTTTATTTTATTATTTTAATTATTTATTAAATAAAAAATATGATAAACAATTTTATATATATTTATGATATATACTTGATAAAATAAGATATATTATTTTATTTTATAATTTAATTATTTTTATTTTTTTGTTACGAATCATTCAATTTTATTTATTATTATTATTATTATTATTATTATTTGTTGCTCCTAAAATCGCCCAATATACGTGGACCAGTCAGGAAGGGACACGTGGATCAAATTACTTGAGAAAGAACTGCTAAGTCCTTGTATGACACCAGGAAGCGTTATTCAAATGGGTCCCGGAAGATGCACCCGGAGTACAAGGTACTCCCGGAAGCGAACATAGCTCAAAGGCATTCCGGGATGTGTCAGGTCTCTCCCGAGACATCAAGTCGCATTTAATGCTGCATGGGAGGAAGCGTGTTGAGACTGTACACGCAATAAAGTCTGACGGCACATCCCCCAAACAGCAGCGCTACAGTAATGATCATTTAAGTCTAGCGACGGCTACTCTGCGAAGAGTCACGTCAATCATAAGACAAAAAGGACATTCTCCATAAAAACCCTACAGCACCTAGGGATTTGACCATGCATCACCCATGGTATGTTCATCGGAAATGCCCAACTTTATGGATACTTACAGACACATGTGTAAGTTCAATTCTAGGGATTGCCCCACTAAAACACTATAAATACCCCCTCAAAGCTCATTTAATGGGGTCGGAGAATCTTGGCTGCTTAAGAGCAAACAGAGAAAAAACTCACCAAGAACATTCTTTGTATTAAAGAGAGAAACATTCTCCCAAGTGTAAGATCTGTATTAAAGACATCCATAAATATCAGTGGCTCGTGGACTAAGGCTCATTAACGCCCCAACCACGTAAAAAGTCTTCATCTCGCTTTCTTATAGCTCATTATTATATTCATATTTTATTAGTTGCCGAAAACCTCGGTCAACATTTTGGTGCTTTCATTGAGAGCTGAGGAAAGCTGCTTCACAACAAGCATTAAACTTCATAACAATGGTGGAGACCAGAGCTACACGTCACCCTCGCCCTCTAGAAGACGCTCAAGATCCCAACGAAGAGGATGTAGCCTCAAGGGCAGCAGAGGAGTCCGAGGAAGAAGTTCCAGATGAAAACCACGAGGAACACCTCGACGAATACGCTTACGATGATGGAAGCTACCAAGAGCTGGTGCTCCTCAGACAAAAAGCCATCGATCACGAAGCTGAGATCGAAGCTCAGAAAGTGCAAAATCAAAAGATGCATGAGGTGATGCTAGCCATGCAAAAAGCCATGGAGGCAGCTGGCATTCACGTGCATCCCAAGGCAATGGCCGCTGGACTCGATGGGGAGCCAGCTACGTCTTCGCCCAATTCCCAGCAGCCAAGGCCTAGGGAACCTAGCCCTATAAGGCACCCTGCTGAGGAAAACCCAACAAAGAACCCTACTTCTGCCCCTGGTCGGAAGAAAAAGGCGCAGATCCGCGCAAGGTCCGCTCGATTTCCCTAAAGGGAAAGGTCCGCAGAGGGCAAGCCCCAAAGAGGGAGTCTTGGCCCTCAGGATCGAGGGGACCGAAAGAGCGTTTCCGTGCACCAGAACCGGGTAGAGGAAGAGGAGGACAGATGTCCACCCGTTGATTTGAGAAATCAAATCAATGGGAATCAAGGTGACCTCCGGGATCACCTTGATCAAAAGATACAGACCCGAAGTCTCCTCGGGTACTGTAAACGAAGGGATTATGGCAGAGCTTGCCAGCCTTCGAAAAGATATTGCCCGAGTCTCCCGAAGGCAGAAGGGAGATGACTCCGACTCGGACAGTGAGGACCGGGAGCCCTGCGCCAAGCATATCCTGGAGGCGGAGCTCCCTAAAAACTTCAAAATGCCCGAAATGGCGGCATATACTGGGAACTCCGACCCCAGTGATCACCTGTCACGATTCAACCGAGTCATGACAGTCATGCGGGTCAGCAATGACGCCAAGTGCCTATGCTTCCCCCTCACTCTGAGCGGTTCGGCGGAGGAGTGGTTCAAGAAACTAGAACCAGGATCGGTGGGATGTTGGAACAAACTCCAAACCAACTTCCGGAGGCAATTTGTCGCCGCCAGGAAGGTCAATTTGGAAGTTAGTGCCTTGACTAACATCAAGCAACTACCCACCGAGACTCTGAAAAATTACATCAAGAGGTTCCGAGAGGAAGCCTCGAAGACCAAGAAGGTTGACGACGGACAACAGCTTGCGCTTCTCCAAGCAGGAATCCGTACGGGGACTCCCTTCTGGAACGAATTACAGCAAGAAGGCGCTGCTAGCCTTCAGGACTTCCAGAAGCGAGTCCAAAAATATATTAACCTCGAAGAAGCCCAGATCGTGGCTTACGGAGGCTATTATCCAACCGGGATAGCAGGATACATGCCAGGAGTATCGCCCTCGGGTACTGTCCCGACCGCGACCCCTCCGGTTAGTGGCATACAGTTTTCTGCCACTCCCGGGTACAACCAAGGGCAAGCTCTGCCCCCGGCATCTTCCCACTACGGCAATCCGTCCGGGGTGAATGGACGGGCTCCTTCACAGGCTGCCCCAACCGCTAGCTTAACAGGCCCCACTCAAGGGTCTAGAAGCAAGAGGTCTTCCAAGGGCAGCACCCGAACGGGAGAGAAGCGCCAAAAGAAGGGGTATACACCCCAATACACCCAGTACACAGAGCTCACGGACTCTCAGGAACGTGTCTATTTTGCCACAAGGCAGAATACGCACTACCGGAGACCCCAGCCATTGTACAGGGACAGCTCCCGGAGAGATCCGAGCAAAAGGTGCGAATATCACAATGACATCGGTCACAGCACCAACGAGTGTAAAAATCTCAAGGATGAGATTGAGAATCTGATCCGGTTGGGCCATCTCTATGAGTGGATCAAGAATAGGTTACCCCACATTAACCCGGGGCAGGTGGCCGGGGGCATGCCTTCGGGGACACCAGGGGGTACAGCAGGAGTATTGCCTCCAGCTGCTCCCGCAGGTGACACCCAGCATATACCCGGACTACCGCCTCGGCCTAATGGACGGGTAGCCATGATCTCCGGAGGTCCCCATATCGGAGGAAACACTCGAAAGGAGCGAAAGAGATATGCCGAGGCCGCAAAGCACAGTGAAGTGTGGGAGGTCACTCAACTCCCAGCTCAAAGGCCTCGGCTAATGGACCAACCCATAACGTTCACGAAAGAAGACGCCAAGACGGTGCGCTTTCCTCATCACGACCCGCTGGTCATAGAGACCCCCATTGCAAATAAAGTGGTGGCCAGGGTCCTGATTGATAATGGAAGCTCCGTGAACTTGCTCTTCAAAGAGGCCTTCTCTGCGATAGGATTGACCGACCGGGACCTCTCTCCTAGCGGATCGCAGCTCACAGGGTTTAACGGGACAACTCTGATCCCGATGGGAAAAGTCAGGCTCCCAGTTACCCTGTGCCCGGACACTCCGCAGAGCACGTTTAAGTATTGCACCTTCGTGGTGGTAGACTGTCCAACAGCCTACAATGCAATCTTAGGCCGACCAGCCCTCGTCGACTTTGGTGCAATAACTTCTATCCGACACCTATGCCTAAAATTTCCTACTCAGGAAGCCGGGGTCGGAACGGTGAGGGGAAACCAAGGAGAGGCCAGGCAATGTTACAACGTTGCCACCCACTTGCCAGTACTCATGGTCCGGGGGCCTCCTGAAGTAGAGAAGGCTGAAGAAGACGAGTTGGATCCTCGTATAGGATCCGAAAGGGTCGTAGAACCAATGGAGGACGTCGAAGAGATACCAGTGTGCGACGACGACTCCACCAAAGTACTCCGGATAGGGAGAGGCCTAGATCCGGAGGAAAAGGATAAAATAATAAAAACACTGAAGGGCGCCATTGATGTTTTTGCATGGCGCCAAGAGGACATGACCGGCATCAGCCCTCATGTCATCACCCATGTCCTCAACGTCAACCCGGACATGCCTCCTATACAACAAAAGAGACGCCCGCTCGACTCGGCGAAAGCCGAGGCTTTAGAGAAAGAGGTGGATAAACTTTTGTCCAACAGCATGATCCGCGACGTATACTATCCGGAATGGCTGGCCAATCCGGTCCTGGTGCCCAAGCCGAACGGAACTTGGCGGGTTTGCATAGATTTCACAGATCTAAACAAAGCCTGCCCAAAGGACTGCTTTCCGCTGCCCAGGATTGACCAGATGGTGGACGCCACCTCCGGGTTTAAACTGCTATCTTTCATGGATGCCTATGCTGGGTACAATCAAATAAAGATGCATACGGCAGACCAGGAGTGCACTAGCTACAGGACCGATAAGGGGGTATACTGTTACCTAGTCATGCCTTTCGGACTGAAAAACGCCGGAGCAACCTATCAAAGAATGGTTAACCGGATGTTTAAAAGCCTCCTGGGACGAAACATGGAAGTATATGTAGACGACATGCTCGTCAAATCCAAAGCATGCAATAGCCATGCAGACGACTTAGAAGAATGTTTCGAAGTCGTCCGGAGATACGGCATGAAGCTCAATCCGAAGAAGTGTACCTTCGGAGTCAAGTCGGGAAAATTCCTGGGCTTCATAGTCAGCCAGAGAGGGATTGAGGCGAACCCGGAGAAAATTCAAGCTCTCTTGGACATGCCATCCCCCAGGAAACATAAGGACGTGCAAAGTTTGACCGGAAAGGTGGCCGCGTTGAGCCGTTTTATCTCGCGATCCACGGACAAATGCATACCCTTCTTCAACATTCTGAAGAAATGCCAAAAGTTCGAATGGACGGACGAATGCGAGGAGGCATTCAAAAGGTTAAAAGACCATATGGCCAAGCCTCCTATCCTATCAAAGCCCGTCCTTGGAGAAGACTTGTTCCTTTACTTGGCGGTCTCCGAACATGCGGTCAGTGCTGCATTGGTCCGGGAGGAAGAAAAGATCCAGCATCCCGTGTACTATGTTAGTAAACGCATGATAGGGGCCGAGACAAGGTACCCGGTCATTGAAAAGCTAGTATTCTGCCTCCTGATGGCATCACGGAAGTTGAGACCATACTTCCAAGCCCATCCAATCAGAGTTTTGACCAATCATCCACTCCGGCAAGTTCTTCAGAAACCTGAAGCCTCCGGAAGACTCCTCAAATGGGCAATGGAACTGAGTCAGTTTGACTTGCATTACGTGCCCCGGATTTCTGTGAAAGGCCAAGCCTTGGCAGACTTCATCACCGAATGTAATGAAGCCGAGGCAACAACCAATACTCCGGAGCCACCCATCCCCACTTGGAGAGTATACGTGGATGGAGCTTCAAATGAAAACGGTTCGGGAGCCGGAGTGGCTATGATATCACCCACTGGGTTGCGGCTCCAGGCAGCACTCCGATTCAACTTCACAGCTTCGAATAATGAAGCTGAGTATGAGGCCCTGATAGCGGGACTAAGATTGGCTAAAGCTGTAGGAGCCAAGAGGGTGGAAATCTACAGTGATTCCCAGCTGGTCGTAAACCAAGTATCCGGAGAATACCAAACCCGCGGCGAAAGAATGGCCGCGTACGTAACAATAGTCCGAGAACTGCTCCACGAGTTCACGGACTATAAAATAGAAAGAATCCCCCGAGAAAAGAACGCTCATGCGGACTGTCTGGCTAAGTTAGCCTCGGATAGTGAAATCGAAGAGCTGGGGGTAGTACCCGTGGAATGCTTGGCAGAGCCAAGCATCAAAATAAAAGAGACCACACAAACGGTTGGGCAAGAACCCAGCTGGATGGTCCCCATCATAAAATACATAACCACAGGTGAGTTGCCCCAAGAGAGGGCACTGTCTCGAAAGATTCAGTATCAGGCTCATCGTTATGTAATGATGGATCAAATTCTCTACCGAAGGGGACTCAGCATGCCTTATTTAAGGTGTGTATCGGACCATGAAGCTAGACAAATCATGCTGGAGGTCCACGAAGGGTTCTGTGGAGATCATACGGGAGGACCCAGCCTCTCAAAGAAAATATTGAGGCAGGGATACTTCTGGCCAACAATGAAAAAAGATTGTATAGACTATGTCCAAAAGTGTGACTCGTGCCAAAGGTACGCGAACATACCGAGAGCTCCTCCAAATGAGATCACGCTGATGACAAGCCCCTGGCCCTTCGCGGTCTGGGGCATAGATCTCATCGGGTCTCTACCTACGGGAAAAGGAGGAGTAAAGTATGCAATAGTAGCAGTAGACTACTTCACCAAATGGACAGAGGCTGAGCCTATGAAGACAATAACCGCCAAGAAGGCGTTGGACTTTGTTGTCAAAAACATAGTGTGTCGATACGGCTTACCTCACAAAATAGTCTCAGACAATGGAAAGCAATTTGATTGCGAGGAATTTACTGACTTCTGCAACCGACACGGAGTAGTGAAAAGCTTCTCCGCGGTAGCCCGGCCTCAAACAAACGGCCAGGCGGAGGCAGTCAATAAAATCCTAAAGGTCACCTTGAAAAATAAGTCGGCTTGTAAAAATAACTGGCCTGAAGAATTGCCAAGGGTATTGTGGGCCTACCGGACGACCCCCAGAACCACAACCGGTCACTCGCCGTTTTCAATGGCATACGGTTGTGAAGCAATGGTCCCGGTGGAAACATTATTCCCATCCCACAGGAGGACGACTTACGATCCGGCCACCAATCAGGCCCTGCTCCAAGAAGCTCTGGATCAAGTCGAAGAACTCCGGGATGAGTCCCAAATACGGATGGCCGCTTATCAAAAGAAGGTGACCAAATATTTTAACTCCAAGGTTAAAAACAGAAAATTCGCTATCGGTGACATGGTCCTAAGAAGGGTCTTCCCAGCCACCCAAGAACCCGGAGTGGGGGTACTTGGACCAAATTGGGAAGGACCATATGAAATCGAGGACGAAATCGGCTCTGGCACTTACAAACTGAAAAGAATGGACGGAACTACTGTCCCAAGAGCCTGGAATGCCGATCACCTCAGAAAATACTACCAGTAGCGAATTAAACTTAGCTTTTGTTCAAAGGGTTTGTACCGTCCAAATGTATGCCTCCTCTATATTAAATAAAACTGAGTGCCTTAAAAACAAAGTTTCTATGCCACTCAGGGGGGTACTAGGGTATACCGCACGGACAAACAAAAACAAGCTAAGTAAAACATCCTGACCCAAAGGGCAGGTCAAGCTAAGTAAAACATCCTGACCCAAAGGGCAGGTTAAGCTAAGTAAAATATCCTGACCCAAAGGGCAGGTCAAAAACATGCGCAAAAATAAAAGGCGTAAGTATGAAATATATATAATAAAATATCCTAACCCGAAGGTTAGGTCATACACATATAAACGGCCCGGGGACAGGCCTTAAATTGTCTCCCCTTTAAATAAAGGTTGCCGCCTGTAAGTAAACTGTTCTAAGGCAGCAACAAGTATGTACAAAAAAAAAAGAGTTATGAAAAGAACGGGTACAATCTGGGTCAATAATAGGGCAGCTCAGTCAGCCCGCGGCGGAAGACGAGGTCCGATCCGTGCCTCAAGCTCGGCATCAAGTCTCTTCTTCTTCTCCCGAAATTTGGCAATCATGTCCTCGGGTTTGGGATAGAAAGAAAGCTTGATACTCTGATCATTGGTGGCCCAAGCCATGTAGACACCATCATCAAAGCGCTTCGGGCACCGGGCACAGGAGACGGGAGAAAGGAGCTCGGCCCTCTTGGCCTTCCTAATAGACTGATCTTTATAGTCCCGAAGCTCCTTCAACTCCACAGCCAGAGCGGCCTTGGATTCAATATCCGACTGGTGAGTCTCCTCCAGAGACCTCACCTTAGCGGCCATTTCGTCCAAAGCCTCCCTGGCCTCCCGAAGGTCCCGCCTAGCCTTCTCGGCAGCCTCGGTTTGAGCCCTTAACTCCTCCTGATGATGGGCCTCCATCCTGCCTCTCCGCTGGGCCTCGGCCTGGATCATGTCCTCCGCCTGAGCCTCCCTCCGGGTGGCCTCCTCCTCCCTGGCCTTGGCCCTTTCTTCCTTAGCCTTGGCCGCTGCTTCCTGGCGCTCGGCGGCCTCCTGGTAGATCTGCCTCTCCGCAGTAAGGTCCTGGAGGACCTTCTTGACGTCGTTCATGTCCCCAAAATCGGACAGAGCGAAGCCATGGCTTATGATGTTCTTGGAGAGGCGACCAGCCTCAGCTGCAAGCTGAACCATAACGGGACGTAAGGAGAAATTTCTCAAAGGAAGAAAACAAAATGCAAACACCATAAAGGAAACGCAAGAAATTGCAAAGTACTTACCACTGTGAGGGAATGGCTGAGGTCCTGGACTTGGAAGATAGAGTTCAGGGAAGCGCAAGTGGCAAACCGCTTGGGCGCACAGCGTGTAAGCTGAGAGGCGAACTCCCCGGTCATTTCCGCAGCAAAAGGAGCCAGAGTGGGCCCTAGGAGGGGACGGAACCAGTCTGCCAAAGGATCCAGGTTGAGGTTCCACGGATCATGATAGTCCGGATGGTTAATGCTCGCCTCAACCTCCGCTCGCAGAATTCTCCTAAGGGCCTCCACATCGGCATATCCCCGGGAGTACTCGTCCATAGCGTAGTTGTGCTTGGCTATGCGAAGCTCCTGCCTCGCCTCATCCCCCGGAATCGGGGTAAGCTCAATGCGAGGAGGAGCAGGATTTTCCTCCATCGGAGACACCCCGCCGTCTAGGCCATGAGCGGGGGTATCGGCCCTCCGAGGCCTCTTCGGCTCGTCTTGGGCAATCATCTTGCCCTTGCGCTTGCGGATCAGAGCCACTTCAGACTCCTCCTCGTCCTCCTCTGCTACCACTGGGAGAGCTTGAGGGTCTCCAAAGACCCCTCGGCGGCTTCCTCCGAGAAGTCCCACCCTTTCCCCTGGCCTTCTCCCGGAAGCACCTCCTCGTCATCCACCAAGTCGATGGTTTCGGGAGGAGCGCCGGAAGAAACCTTCAAGGAAGGGGCCGGGGGAGAGGGGGTGAAGGCCGGAGGAGCCACCGGAGTATGGACCCCAGCCAGCCGTTCCAGGATGGCATCCATGGAGGTACCTGTTCCATTAAAACAAGCAAGTGTTAAAGGTCCGTGAGAAACTACTTACAAAGAGGTGCAGCAAATAAACTACTCCTACCCGGACTCCCTAGTTCGGCCCTAGCAAAGTCCTGAACTTTAATGCTGGCAGCATCATCTCCAAGATAACTGTCCGAGGGCCGAAACCAGCTGGATGCTATGTAAGCCGACGGACCTGCGGAATAGGTTCCGGAGGGCCGGGGCCCATCCGGACCGACCTAGGTAATCTCCTAAGTTTGTAAAATAAAACTCCTTCAAATGATCCCCCCACCGGGTCGACGGCATCTTAAACCTACGGAGACGCTCGTCGAACCCTATGGGCCTACGACTGGTATATTCATCAACAGAAGGGACATATTGAATTATCAAAGGAGACTTACCACCAGCACCAGAAGTGCTAGCACCAGGAGCGCACGAGTTTGGTTCGGGGACTGAAGGCTGAGGCCGGGAAGTCTGGTTCTCGGAAGAACCTTCAAGACGAAGGGGTCCCCCGGCGGAAGGACCTCCAATCTCTTCTTGAAGAATCTTGTCAAAAAATTTTGCCTCGGACTTCCCGCCGATGGCTTGGCTCCTCCGCACCACCGGGCTCCCCACACGAAGCCCTCTCCCAGAGGCAGCCTGGGCACTGGAATACGCCTTCTCCTGGGCCTTCCGGTAGAGATAATCTTGGTACTTCTTCTCTGCCGTAGCAATAAGCTCATCCCGGAAGGCCTTCTCCGCGACTGGCGCCCTCACGTTAGGGCAAATAACCTTGGAAAGGTTGGAGTCATCCACGGATTGGTGAGAAAGGATAAGTTTGGCCTTTCTACAATTCTCCGTGGTGACCAAGCCCCCGACGTCAAGATCGGCATGGTCGTAAGAGGCGAAGGCTTGGGCCCTTCGAAGGAACGCCTGAGTGGTGAGCGTCCGCTGGTAAGGTGGGATCCGCACCCACTCCGTGAGCAGCTCCGGATGGTCCACGGCCCTAAAACCGGAGGAGAAGAAAAATCGGTGGCGGTACTCCTTGACATGAGTCTGCCTATTATACGGAACCACCCCTTCATTAGCAGGGTGGATCCGGAACCCATAAAAACCGTCCTTAAGTTTGTCCCCTTTCTTGGGGACGGATACAAGTTCGTAAAAATACAAAATCTCCGCCGGGCTGGGAGACCCCCAGCCGCGTGCGGTATAAAAAATAAAAAGGCCTGAGAGCAGGCGGTATGCTTGAGGAATAAGTTGGTATGGCGCAAGGCCGACAAAAACAAGAAAATCAACAAAATAGTCCTGGAGCGGGAGCATTGCGCCGGCCATCAGATGGGTCTGACTCCAAGCCCCGAAGCCATCATAGTTGAGGTTGGGTGTCTCCGAGTCACGAGGAGGCCGGTGGAAAGTCCCTGAGGTAGAGGGTTTGATTCCAGCCACGTTGATGATGTTCTCCAGTTGGTGAGGGCAGGTCAGGGTTGATCGAAGCTCGGCCGCCTCCCAGCCAGTGGCGCGGGACTTGTACCCTTCCTGGGCAACAGGTCCCAGAGAAACCTCCTCCAGGGTGGCAATACTCTTCCCCTTCTTCTTCGAGGACTTTGAGCCAGAAGCAGACATGTTATGCTCTGAGAAAAACGAAAAGAAAAACCCGGCGAGCTAGGCCCCATATCAAACCCTAAACCAGAAAACAGGGAGTGGGGGTCCCCTAACCGCTGGAAAGAGGCCCCCTCCGGACACGTGTCACCTGGGAAACTCGAAAGAGAATCCCTGAACAAGTGTCGGGTGCAGTAAAATCACAGTAAAAGTGGTTTTGCAAAAAGGAAAAGAAAAAGTCTTCCTATGCCCTAAGCAAATGCTAAACGAAGGATACACGGCCTTCTTCAAACAAAACTGTACAACTACAACTAATACAGTGAAACGTAAGAGCAGAACTCAAAGAGCTCAAACACTCACACTCCAGAAATCTCTGAGTACGAACCCAGAAAACAAACAAAATAAATGTAAGCATGCTAGAGTCTAAAGATGCGAAAAACTTACAGATGATTGTTGAACTGGGGGTACTGGGTATGGTTGAGCGAGAGTTGAGAAGCACTGGCGAAATCGAACACTGGAAGATTACAGAAAATGTTCAAGTGTTAAGACGGTTTGTGCTACTTTGAGGAAATTTTCTCTCTGAGAAATTCAAGCAAAAATGGTAAGGAATGGAAAGTAACCGAAATGAAGGAAAGGTGGTGGCTTTTATAGGCAAAAATGCATGAGGAACAGGCGTCTCCACCTACCAATCGTACGGTAGGGGAAGCGCACGATTCGAATTCCCAACAGATCAACGGGCTAGATCAATCTACCATTAAGGCGGTGCAAACGTTTGAGTATCCGTCTGACACCATCAATGCGCCGCATCAATCATGGGGCGTGAAACGAATCGGCCTCTGCAAAAGTGAATCACTGCATTTAATGCCATTATTAGACACACCTTCACGCGCCCCACGTCGTATCATAAGACCGAGGAGGCGGCTGGAAACATTCCTACGAACAAACGTATTATCGCATTAAATAACCTCATTTAATGTGCCCCCCACGCGCACGAGACTCGAGCTGGGGAAACGAGGAGTCAACTGAAGACACTTGGACAAGCCTTGGTTTATTTTTACTAAGTAAACAAGGCTTGGGGGGTAAATGTTGCTCCTAAAATCGCCCAATATACGTGGACCAGTCAGGAAGGGACACGTGGATCAAATTACTTGAGAAAGAACTGCTAAGTCCTTGTATGACACCAGGAAGCGTTATTCAAATGGGTCCCGGAAGATGCACCCGGAGTACAAGGTACTCCCGGAAGCGAACATAGCTCAAAGGCATTCCGGGATGTGTCAGGTCTCTCCCGAGACATCAAGTCGCATTTAATGCTGCATGGGAGGAAGCGTGTTGGGACTGTACACGCAATAAAGTCTGACGGCACATCCCCCAAACAAGAAATGGCTACAGTAATGATCATTTAAGTCTAGCGACGGCTACTCTGCGAAGAGTCCCGTCAATCATAAGACAAAAAGGACATTCTCCATAAAAACCCTACAGCACCTAGGGATTTGACCATGCATCACCCATGGTATGTTCATCGGAAATGCCCAACTTTATGGATACTTACAGACACATGTGTAAGTTCAATTCTAGGGATTGCCCCACTAAAACACTATAAATACCCCCTCAAAGCTCATTTAATGGGGTCGGAGAATCTTGGCTGCTTAAGAGCAAACAGAGAAAAAACTCACCAAGAACATTCTTTGTATTAAAGAGAGAAACATTCTCCCAAGTGTAAGATCTGTATTAAAGACATCCATAAATATCAGTGGCTCGTGGACTAAGGCTCATTAACGCCCCAACCACGTAAAAAGTCTTCATCTCGCTTTCTTATAGCTCATTATTATATTCATATTTTATTAGTTGCCGAAAACCTCGGTCAACATTATTATTATTATTATTATTATTATTATTATTATATATTTTAATTTTAATTTATTATTATATAATTTTATTTTAATTTAAGTTTATTTTTTCTAAAAAGAATTAAATAAAATAGTCCAGTCTATTCTTAAACCAAACACAGGATTACTTTCAGCATAATCCAATCTATTCCAGTCCAGTCCAATCTTGCGTACCAAACGGGCCCTAAAGATACGTATTATTCACAAAAATCACAATTTGTTGTGATTAAATGTGTTTTTAGTCACAATACTTGTTGTAACTAAAACTATATTAGTGATAACTTGTATCTAAATACTATATTAGTGATAACTTGTATCTAAATACTATACCCCTAAGGTAGTTACTCAATCTTATCCCCATATGCTCAAAATGTCTATTGGGGGATAATGACTTTACATATTCCTTACTAACTCAATCCTATGTATCCTTAATTATGCCACGCGTTATTATACTTGTCACGTCACATTTATCAAAATTTAGATAAATAAATAGGGGAACTTTTAATTATATATTCAAAACTAAAATTAATAACACCGATACTCAAAACTAAAATTAATAACACCGATACCGTTATTTATTTTAATATAAATATTACGTATACTTTTATACTTAATATAAATAATATATATCCACATTCTAATTTTTTGTTCGTTAGCCTGAACCTATCAGCCTTTTCTTAGGTTTTTTTTTTCTTTTTCCATTATGTGAAAACTAGCCACTTCTTTATTGTTTTTTTTTTTCTTCTTTTAGTGCTTTTTATTCTCTAGGTTTTTTTTTTTTTTGAAAGAAGAGTTATACTAACATAGTTATTTATTTTAGTTTTGATTTAAAAATTAATACTATAATAACTTAATTTTTTTTTTTAAATACTCATGTTAATATCTAAAAAAATATATTTTTTTCTGCTCACATCTAACTTTTTTTGGTAAGAATAATACCTAAATTTTAAACTCAAATAATTTTTTTCATAATTATTTTTATCTCTTTTCATTACAATTTTAAAATTAAAGAATACTAACTGCACTGTTAATTATTTAAGTTCAAAATTGGCATCATTTCTCAATTTATTTTTTAAAATGGTCATTTTATTATGTAAGACCCATAATTTTTTACCATCATCAAATAATATATTCAAAATCAAAAACAACATTCGAGTTTCTTGTATAATTTAATATCAAATAAGAGTAACTAAATATTACAATTAAGTATATATACTAACTAATTAGTAACCTTATTATTTGATACTTAAAAGCTACTTGATAGTATCTAAATAAGTCTATTTTATCGAATAATTTTGATAGACTTTTTGCAAAATTTGTAAGAAAACTAAATAGTATCTTAAACATTAGTTTCATTACAAATTTTTTTTTTAGCTACCATTATGTTATATTGTTGTTTAAAATACTTTACATTAATTTTTTAGTAACATTTTTATTACCTTTAATCAGATATAATAAAGTATAAGCACTTATCCTATAACTTATTAGTAAAATTAGTATATATAATCATTTTAAAGGAATATAGCATCATCTCCAAATTGGTTACTAAAATGATTGTAGCAAGGTTCAAGGAGGTGCTTCTTTTGGTAATCTCTGAAACACAAAGTGTTTTTTTTTATCGAATAGACTGATTACTGACAATATTTTGGTGGCTTTTGAGTTGGTTCATGCAATAAAAAATAAAGCCACCGGGCGTCATGGAGTTGCATCACTAAAGCTCGACATGAGCAAAGCCTTTGATAGAGTGGAATGGAAATTCATTGAAGAGGTTATGAGGAAAATGGGTTTTGCTTCTGGTTGGATAACACTTATAATGAGCTGTCTTACTACAAACCAGTTTTCTTTTCTTTTTAATGGTGAAGTTGTTGGGTTTTATGCCCTAAATAAAACTCATTTCAATATAATCAGATTTACTTATTAATATAGATCAGAAATAACATTTAATGTTGCATGGTTCACATGATTTATTTCATGATTATATGTACATAATGTATAAATTCATCTGAAACCCTTTTCACATACTTGATCCTGTTTATTGTGCCGTCAACACATTGGAAAGTAAACATGATTATGTGAATAAAGTTTCCTAGATTTATCAGACATAGGGTTTTACTGATATGATAATCTACAACAAGAGTTTACTTGTATTTGGAGAAATACTATGTTCTTTCCAGAACATTGGTGAAAGTAAAGCTCAGGTTGGATGCATGGAGTATGCATCGGAAGGGACGGATATTGAACTTTGACTTAGATTTATTAAACTTACCGTAATATCTATTCAAGTCAATATCGCCTAGTTGATCCTAGATCAAATGATCTTAATCCTGATATGATTAGGCTCAATCTTGAGAGGCTATTCGTGTTCTTTGATTTGTTAGTTAAGCCTACTTTTAGGTCAGTGTGATACGTACATTTTGGGAACACGGTAGTGCAATTGAGTGGGAGCGCTATCATAAACATGGAATCTATAGCTTCTATCTGGCGAATAGTAAGCAAAGGATGATCTCCTTCGAGCTTGACCAAACGAACATAAATGGTGGAGTACTCATTTCACATAAACTGAAATATCATTTATACGGGGTCAAGTATTTTAAGGAATAAATACATTGTAGGGTGTAACGGTAATTTAATCCCTTTACAGTGTAGATCATTCATATAGAGGATCAGTGATCAAATTAGGATTATAACAATGGATAACTAATGATGTGTCTATATGGTGGAACATATCGAGCATTCTATATAACTGAGAGTGCAATTCTAAGTGCTATGCGTGGATTCAACGAAGAATTAATAAGTTAGTGAATTTTAGTGCTAAATTCTTGATCTACTTATTGGAAGCTCGGTTATATAGACCCATGGTCCCCCCACTAGTTGAGATAATATTGCTTGTAAGACTCATATAATTGGTTTTGATTAATCAATTATAATTCTCAAATTAGACTATGTCTATTTGTAAAATTTTCACTAAGTAAGGGCGAAATTGTAAAGAAAGAGTTTGAGGGGCATATTTGTTAATTATGATACTTTGTATGGTTCAATTAATAAATATGATAAATGAGAATATTATTTAATAATTATTTATAGTTATTAAATAGTTAGAATTGACATTTAAATGGTTGAATTAGAAAATTGGCATTTTTGAGAAAATCAGATGCAGAAAAGGTAAAACTGCAAAATTACAAAAAGTGAGGCCCAAATCCACTAGTATAGGGCCAACCACTTTTGTAGGAAATTTAAACTGATATTTTCATTATTTTAATGCCAAATAATTCAAACCTAACCTTAGTGGAATGCTATAAATAGATAGTGAAGGCTTCAGAAAAATTACACTTAAATTTTCTACTTTTTCATTCAGAAAAAACTGAGCCTTCTCTCTCCCTATCTTTGGCTGAACCCACTTTCTCTTTCTTCTTCCTTCAATTTCGAAAATCTTAGTTTGAGAGTAGTGCCCACACACAGCAAGTGATACCTCAATCATAGTGAGGAAGATCGTGAAGAAAGACTTTCAGCAAGAAGGAGGTTTCAGCATCAAAGATTCAGAGAAAGAGATCCAGGTTCAGATATTGATAATGCTCTGCTAGAGAAAGGAATCAAGGGCTAGATATCTAAACAGAAGGAGTCATATTATTCCGCTGCACCCAATGTAAGGTTTCTTAAACTTTATATGTGTTTAATTTATCGTTTTAGAAAGTTCATATTTAGGGTGTTAATCAACATACTTTTGAGTAGATCTAAGATCCTGGTAAAATAATTTCCAACAACTGGTATCAGAGCCATGGTAATTGATTTACTTGCAAGAAATTTGGACTTTAAAACGATTGTTTGTTTGTTTTTGGATGGTATCATGTTGTATTGAGTGTTATTTGATGATTGATTGATGTTTGTGAATTTTCGTGAAAAATAATTGCGATTCTGTTTCTGGAATTATTTTTATTGGATAGTATGGAAAAAATTAAGCAATTTACTTTTTTACAGAACTCAATTTCGATTTAATTTGAATTAGTTATGATTTTTTGAAGATTCAAAAAATCGGAGCTCTACTGAAATTTTCCTGCGATCGCAAAAACTGTCCGTACAGCTCACAATTTTTTCGTTTTTCTTCGTTTTTTCATGCTTTTTCATGGAATTAACTTCCGATTTTTTGTGTAGTTCTGTATTTATACTATTACTATTCCTAATTCAATTCTAATTATCATTTTGAATTAATTTAATATTTTTTAAATTTAATTCAAGATATTAGTGTAATTTGAATTTGAAAATAGTTAGTATCTATCTTTTTGCTTAATAATCTATCTTATTTTAAAATTTGATTATATCTTATCTTATTTTAAATTTAAAATAAGACAACTATAATCATGTAATTTTTAAATGATATAAGATATTTTGCTAATTTTTTAAATTTTGTTATTTTATTTATTTAAATTACATTTAAAATTTGAAAAAGATATTCATTTATCTTTTCTAATTTTTTTATTTAATTTTTATTTATAAAATAACATTTAAAATTTAAAAGTAGTTAGCAAAAATTTTTGAAATGATATTTAGGTTGGTTGAAACCTAATTTTTCAAAAATTGTAGGTTTAATTTTAAATTTAAATATTTAATTAAATTTCGATTTTTTTTTAATTTTCAATTTTTTTTAATTTTCGAAAATTTATTTATTTTTATTAATTATTTTCGAAATTAATTATTTAATTTAAAATTAAATAAATCCTACATCCAACTATCCAACTAACCTTGTTGCAGGAGTATGCGTTTTAGCTTGTGTGTAAGTTTTCAAAACCTATTATTACTTGATTGCAAATAGTCATGGTTACTTTTTGCCAGATCTAATGATCTGATGGCTCCCTTGGTCAAGTAAATAATTTGTAACAGGTATATTTACAATCTTCTTTCATCTGTGTATGACCTAGCAACATGATAGGACCCATCCAAAGTGTGCCTGTGTGAGCCTATGTGTTTAATTTCATTATAGATGCATATAGGTTGATGTTGCTAAATAAAATATCATAGTTCTTGATAGATTTTATTTAGGTCCATTTAGTTTTTGGGCCTATTCAATTAATAACAGTTGTTCATTTTAAGGTTAAATTCCTCTCTTTTGGGCCTTGTGTGAGAGTTGGGAGCCATAGAAGTGGGTACGACATACTGAACCCAGCACCCCCTCACATGAACCACCCCAATTGTGAAGGCCCATTTGCCTGATTTGAATGACTGTACTAGGTTAATTAAACTAGTTTAACCTAATAAAATTGATTAGCAACATAATTAATTTCATTTATTTTGAAATTAATTTAAGAAAATTATAGTTTAAAGAATTCTTTATTCTAAGCTAAACTATATGTATTTTCTTGTATTTAATTAAATATAGAATTATAACCATCTAGATTCTTTCTGGAGCTTAATTTAAATTTTTCATTAAATATTCCTATTTAAGTTGATATTTAGTTATCTACAACTAACCAACTTAAATCTGAATATCTTTTGAATTTCAAATTTCAAAATTAAGTTGAGGAATTTTAGGCATTGGTTATTAAGATTCTTTAGATATTTTTTAAGTTAATATCTTTTCGAATACTAACTTAAAATGGAATATTTTAGATATTTTTTAGGTTAATATCTTTTCGAATATTAACTTAAAATGGAATATTTTTATTAAGTGGTTACAACTTAATTTTTGATATTTAATTAAATTTAAATTTGAAAATATTTAAGTTCTAGATTTTTTCTAATACAACTTAAATTAGATATTTTTTCAAATTTTGTGGAAAAGATACTTAGTTAAATAAGATATTTTCTAGATAGTTATTTCTAGACTACTTATTATTTCTAATATTAAATAGGAAAATATTATACATTGTGAAATTAATTATTTTAAATAATTAATTTTGGTACAATTTATTTTTTCCTAGTATTAAACTAGAGATTAATAATTAAGCCTTTCCTACACTTAATTATTTATTTCTTGAATTTAATACATTTTATTAATTTGAAAATTAAATATCTAAGTTGATTTTCATCATCATACTTAAATATTTCTTTTTCATGACACTTAATTAAATAGAAAATTATTTTTAGTTGAAATTTATTTTTTCAACTAAATTTAAATAATTTTCAAAATATATTTTTTCTTTATTTTATTAATCAAATTCCGAAATTGCATTTCTTAAATGCTGGAATTTCGAATTTTATCTTGAAAAATAGACTAAGTTGTAAATTAATTATTTATTTTAATTAATTCTTGGATCAACTTAAATCAATGATTTTTTCATTTATTGATTAATTTAAAATAAATTGAATTAAAGTATATTATTAGAAATTGAATTAGTTAGTCAAAGGAAAATCTAGATAGATGATATTTTTGCTTGAAGTATTTTTCTAGTGTATTTAATTAAATAGAAAATTAATATTTAAGTTGATTTTCATCATCATACTTAAATATTTGAAATTTTTCTTATATATTTAATTAAATAGGAAAATTATATTTTTTGTTGTAAATTAATTTTATTAATTAATTTTGGGCCAAGATTAAATTAGAATAATTTTTCCAGGATTTATTTTTTATTTTAATATGCATTTTTCGAAAATTGTATTCTAAAATACTTTAATTTTTTGAAATGCAATATATATTTATAGAAAATTAAATTTGAGTTGTAAATTAATTTAAATTAATTTTGTAACAACTTAAATTGAATATTTTTCTAAATATTTATTGGAAATTATTACTAAGATGGAAGAAATACATGTTATTTTCATATCCATCTAAGTAAAATTTATAAATATTAAATTAAAATTTATATTTAGAATTTTTCATTCTAAATTGGAAATTTTAAATAAATATATATTTAAAATAAATAGATTAAATAAAGAGAATCAAAGAAAATACAACTCACTTTAAATAATGAGCTTGATTATTATTAAGATATTCGATCTCCCTTGTTGGTCTTACAAAACTTAAATGTTTTCAATATAACCTCGAGACGCTAGACTTCGTCCCCCTATGGATGGTTATTCGTTGAACGCATTTAACACCGTAAGATTTCATTTGATAAGTGTTTTGTGAGTTTTCGTCTCTATTTAGACTCTTCCCTACGGTGACTACTTAGAGATAAACTCATAAAACATGAAACAATGGTGGAAGCTCATAAAATAAGAATAACCTTGACTCTCGCCTACCGGGACAACGTTGGATTCTTATTTTGATCGAATAAAAGGTTGCTAGAATGGTTTCTATTTTAGATGAGCTGACAACTCTATTCAATAAATGATACTTTGACTCTCGCCTACCGGGACACTGTATCAGTTTGTTGAAAACCATAGAAATTATTTAGGATTGTATGTTTTAGTATTTTCACTAGTCATTCCTACTTTCTATATGTTTATAATTTTTGAATTGTGTATGAATTTATATTGAACCATATTATTTTCTGTTATTAAGTTGTAGTTTAATTTCGAATCTTCATTGTTGGTCTAACATGTTTGTTTTTCTAATGAGATAAATCCCTAATGGATTTTCACCATTAGACATACATAATAATGTAAGATCTCGAAAGATAAATATTGTATATGCAACATCTAGCTGTTCATCAATTGATGACACCTTAGATTAGTATTTTTACAATATGAAACAAGAAGATTACATAAATAAGATTACTTTGTCTTTCGCTAATCGAAGCATCGTTGGATTCTTATTTTAAACGAAATTATCCTAATTCCTCTTAGCTTATTCATTTCGAATTAGCTCAATAACATATCATTGGATGAATGGTCTATAAATCATTTCATGTCATTATATTTTCTCTTAAGAAATTAAATGACGCATATGATTATAATCCCGAAATTCTATTCCCAATTGATATAAATCCTCAATCTTAGAAATCTCCTACTTGTATGGGCAAATCTGACTTAGAGTTTGTATTAGTAGTTCTGGTCCAAGATAGAATTACTCATTATATTTGGTATAAATTTAAGTCTTTGACTTTAATTTTAGATTCCAAATAGAAATTTTCTTATATTTCTAATTCTAGAATACAATACAGTTACACTTTCTCAAGTGTTTAATATCCATCTTCTATTAATGGATTAAAACTGTATGGAATATGAGTTAGGTATTCTGTGACCAGGATCCACTTGCAGTATTCTAAGAACTCTTTGATGTAACTAAACCTATGTCATCAATAGACACTACCACTTTTTTTTAATCTATGGCATTTGTATCTTGTTCATAGTGGATTTGACAAGATCAATCTCTGCAAAGAGTTAATATGCCTATATCCACTGAAAGTAGTTCATCTCATTCGCAGATGGATGTACATTCAGGGGTGGATATGAGTTTTTCGTTGTATTCTTAAAACGATAACTCTAGATTATACCTTTTAGCAAGAAATTTGAAATGTTTGACAAATTTCATTAATTTCTAGCAATGGTTCAAACCACTAAGGTAAGTGGTTAAAGATCTTGCGAACTGATAGGGGTGGAGAAATAGTTAGTAGATATGCAGTTCAAAGATCATTAATTTGATTTTTGAATTATATCCAAACTTACCTCCCCAAAAATTTCGAGTTGCATGTTGATGATTAGTTACTAGTCGTTGCCTAAATCCTTCTATGGTAATACAATTTCAGAATGATGTAATGGTTGTATACTTAATGTAAATCATTACTAGATTCATGGATGACCTAATCAAAATCTTAAGAAAAGCTAGAACTGTTAACCATGGTTTGTTAGCTATTCTAAGTGATTAGGGGTGGACCATCCCATTGTCAATAGATAAGAAAGTGTTTGCTCAAACAAATACTACTTTTCTAAGATAATGACTAAGTCTGAAAACAAGTAGCAAATAAAGGAGATATTTAATTCTTGATTCCAAAAGTGTTCTATCATCTTATTTGACATATGATGATCACACTGCCTCTGTTGTCTTGTCACAACCAAAGAGGTTAATACCATTTAGTTTTCTTAGACATAATTCACGGTACCTTGTCATAGTGGGAGAGTTTCTAGGAACTCACCTTCTCATGACTTGGGAGACACTAGTGATTAAAATCCATTGTGAGTTTAAACAAGTAATGGATTGTCAAGATAAGAAACTAAGAAGAAAAGCCAATAGAACTATGGTTTAATCCATTCACATGGAATAACCTAAAGTTTTCTATTACAAGGACATAAAAGGAAATTTTAGTTAATAAGTCTATTCTATGGACTTAACAAACTTCCTGTTCCTAGTATTATAGGTTTGAGTTTAATCTAAACCTATGGCTTGTGGTATACCTGGTAATTACTTACTCTAATGCAAGCAACTTACTTTAGTAAGATGCTGAAGCATTTTCTTTCTAATGGCAATCTATAGAAGCTTCACAACTTCTTAGGCATAGATTTTATTTATCTAAGGAAAAGTCTTAACTATTCCAGAAAAGATAAAGTCATGAAAGAATTTCTTATATCAACAGTGAGAGGTCTTAGATATGCTTTTGTATGCCTTAGACAAGACATCTGCTGTTGAGTGGGAGTAATAAGTAGGTATCAGATTAATCCAGGAGAAGAACATTGGAAGACAATCAAGTAAATCCTAAGATTAAGAAGAGGAACTATATGTTACTCTATAAGGGTGTGTTTAAAACTCTTAGACTACACCATATCAGATTTCAAAATTTGCCTTTGTGCTAGTAAATCTTTCTGATAAGATGGTGGTTACTCTGGGGGTGGAATAGTGATTTTGGAGAAGTGTAAAAACCTATCTGAAGTCTCTAGGTCTACCAGAAAGGGACTGAATGTTAAGGTTGCAGGAAAGGTACTTATTCAGTCTAAGGAAAGTTCTATACATTTTTGGCATCATTCCAAATTGCCGTAAACTACTAGTGTTAATTTCCTGATTAACCAAAAGTACTTGCCAAAGATATCGAATCTAGTATCCTAAGAGAGTAGACATATAGAGAGGAATTTCACATTATCAATGATTTTGTGATTAAAGGAAGAGTAATGGTGGAGAAAAGGTTGTGGTTAATTCAACCTTTCAGATCCTATTACGAGGAGTTTACTACTACTACACATGATTTGTATATCAAGGTGTTGAGATTATTTGAAACGCACTTTTTGTTTTATATTAGTGCAAGTGGGAGTTTGTTGGGTTTTATGCCCTAAATAAAACTCATTTCAATATAATCAGATTTACTTATTAATATAGATCAGAAATAACATTTAATGTTGCATGGTTCACATGATTTATTTCATGATTATATGTACATAATGTATAAATTCATCTGAAACCCTTTTCACATACTTGATCCTGTTTATTGTGCCGTCAACACATTGGAAAGTAAACACGACTATGTGAATAAAGTTTCCTAGATTTATCAGACATAGGGTTTTACTGATATGATAATCTACAACAAGAGTTTACTTGTATTTGGAGAAATACTATGTTCTTTCCAGAACATTGGTGAAAGTAAAGCTCAGGTTGGATGCATGGAGTATGCATCGGAAGGGACCGATATTGAACTTTGACTTAGATTTATTAAACTTACCGTAATATCTATTCAAGTCAATATCGCCTAGTTGATCCTAGATCAAATGATCTTAATCCTGATATGATTAGGCTCAATCTTGAGAGGCTATTCATGTTCTTTGATTTGTTAGTTAAGCCTACTTTTAGGTTAGCGTGATACGTACATTTTGGGAACACGGTAGTGCAATTGAGTGGGAGCGCTATCATAAACATGGAATCTATAGCTTCTATCTGGCGAATAGTAAGCAAAGGATGATCTCCTTCGAGCTTGACCAAACGAACATAAATGGTGGAGTAATCATTTCACATAAGTTGAAATATCATTTATACGGGGTCAAGTGTTTTAAGGAGTAAATACATTGTAGGGTGTAACGGTAATTTAATCCCTTTACAGTGTAGATCATTCATATAGAGGATCATTGATCACATTAGAATTATAACAATGGATAACTAATGATGTGTCTATATGGTGGAACATATAGAGCATTCTATATAACTGAGAGTGCAATTCTAAGTTCTATGCGTGGATTCAACGAAGAATTAATAAGTTAGTGAATTTTAGTGATAAATTCTTGATCTACTTATTGGAAGCTTAGTTATATAGACCCATGGTCCCCGTACTAGTTGAGATAATATTGCTTGTAAGACTCATATAATTGGTTTTGATTAATCAATTATAATTCTCAAATTAGACTATGTCTATTTGTGAAATTTTCACTAAGTAAGGGCGAAATTGTAAAGAAAGAGTTTTAGGGGCATATTTGTTAATTATGATACTTTGTATGGTTCAATTAATAAATATGATAAATGAGAATATTATTTAATAATTATTTATAGTTATTAAATAGTTAGGATTGACATTTAAATGGTTGAATTAGAAAATTTGCATTTTTGAGAAAATCAGATGCAGAAAAGGTAAAACTGCAAAATTGCAAAAAGTGAGGCCCAAATCCACTAGTATAGGGCCAGCCACTTTTGTAGGAAATTTAAACTGATATTTTCATTATTTTAATGCCAAATAATTCAAACCTAACCCTAGTGGAATGCTATAAATAGATAGTGAAGGCTTCAGAAAAATTACATTTAAATTTTCTACTTTTTCATTCAGAAAAAACTGAGCCTTCTCCCTCCCTATCTTTGGCTGAACCCACTTTCTCTTTCTTCTTCCTTCAATTTCGAAAATCTTAGTTTGAGAGTAGTGCCCACACACAGCAAGTGATACCTCAATCATAGTGAGGAAGATCGTGAAGAAAGACTTTCAGCAAGAAGGAGGTTTCAGCATCAAAGATTCAGAGAAACAGATCCAGGTTCAGATATTGATAATGCTCTGCTACAGAAAGGAATCAAGGGTTAGATATCTGAACGGAAGGAGTCATATTATTCCGCTGCACCCAATGTAAGGTTTCTTAAACTTTATATGTGTTTAATTTATCGTTTTAGAAAATTCATATTTAGGGTGTTAATCAACATACTTGTGAGTAGATCTAAGATCCTGGTAAAATAATTTCCAACAGAAGTAACTGGTTCTCTAGTTCCAACTTGAGGATTGAGACAATGTTGCCCTCTATCAGCCTACCCTTTTTTGATATGTGCTGAAGGTTTTTCAAGACTACTTCAACATGAACAGGATATTGGTAATTTACATGGTTTCAAGCTAACGAGGCATGCACCCACCATTTCTCATTTGTTCTTTGCGGATGATAGTCTACTTTTTTGTCAAGCAGATGAAAGTTCATGTCGAGCCATCAAAAGGGTCTTAGATACTTATCATCTTGCTTTAGGACAAATGATCAGTCTTGACAAATGTGTTATGTCCTTCTCCCCAAACACTACATTAGCAGCCCAAGTCCTCTTCCACCGCCATCTATCAATGCCAATTCGTGAATGCCATGAAAGATATCTAGGATTGCCATCATATTCTGGAAGAGATAAGAAGGAACTTTTTGTTGGGTTTTATGCCCTAAATTAAACTCATTTCAATATAATCAGATTTACTTATTAATATAGATCAGAAATAACATTTAATGTTGCATGGTTCACATGATTTATTTCATGATTATATGTACATAATGTATGAATTCTATTTAAGTCCAGAACATATCAATTTGTTAATGATTATAGTGTTGTCAACACAGTGGAATATAATCTTAATTATATGTTTGAAAGTTTATTCCCTGATTTGTCAGAACACTAGATTTAGACTAACATGGTATAATCAGCAATAGGTATTCTTACACCTTGGATAAGTGTTATGTCCTTTCCAAAACATTGGCAAAGTTTACCAGCATCGGATGTATGGAGTATACATCGGAAGGGACCGATATTGAACTTTGATTAGATTTGTTAAAATTTACCGTAATATCTATTCAATTCAATATCACCTGTTGATCCTAGATTAAATGATCTTAATCCTGATATGTTTAGGTTCGATCTCAAGAGTATTATACATGTTCTTTGATTTGTTAGTTAAGCCTACTTTTGGGTCAGGGTGATACGTACATTTTGGGAACATGATAGTATAATTGAGTGGGAGAGCTAACATAAATATGGAATCTATAACTTCTATAGGGATTTAGAAGTGAAACGATGATATCCTTCGAGCTTGGCTAAACAGAAATAAATGGTTGAGATCTCATTTCACTTCGCTGAAATATCATTTATACGGAGCTAAGTGTTTTAAGGATAAAATACATTGAAGGTGTAACGGTAACTTAGTGCCTTTTCAATGTAGATCATCTATTAGAGGGTCATTGATCACATTAGGGTTATAACAATGGATAACTAATGACGTGTCTATATCGTGGAACATATAGAGCATTCTATATACTGAGAGTGCAATTCTAAGTTCTATGCGTATTTTCAAGGAAGAATTAATAAGTCAGTGAATTTAAGATATAAATTCTTGATCTACTTATTGGAAGCTCGAATATATAGACCCATGGTCCCCATACTAGTTGAGACCATACTGCTTGTAAGACTCAGTTAATTGATTTTGATTAATCAATTATAATTCTAAAGTTAGACTATGTCTACTTTGTGAATTTTCACTAAGCAAGGGCGAAATTGTAAAGAAAAGAGATTTTAGTTTATTAATTAAGAGACTTTATATGTGTAATTAATAAATATATTAAATGACAATATTATTTAATAATTAATTTTTAGTTATTAAATAATTAGAATTGGCATTTAAATGATTGAATTTGAAAATTGGCGTTTTAGAGAAAATCATATGTAGGAATGATAAAACAGCAAAATTGCATAAGTGAGGCCCATTATCCAAGCTCATGGCTGACCACACTTTATGGGTTTTATCATTTATTTTTTCATTATTTTAATGCCAAATAATTCTAACCTAAACCTAGGTGGTTACTTATAAATAGATAGTGATGGCTCTCATTCACACTTGAACTTCTATCAGATGAAAACTGAGCCTCTATCTTTTCTCTATAGGCCGAACCTCTTCCCTCTTCTTTTCGTCTCTAAATTTCAAATTACTTGAGTGAATGAGTGAGTGCCCACACACATCAAGTGGTATCTCAATCATAGTGTGTAAGACTGTGGAAAATCAACTATCAAGAAGGAGATTCAGCATCAAAGAAGGAGAGAAAGAGATCCAGGTTTAGATATTGCTAATGCTCTGCTACAAAAAGGAATCAAGGGCTAGATACCTGAACGGAAGGAGTCATTATATTCCGCTGCCCCCAATGTAAGGTTTCCTTAAACCCTTATGTGTTTATTTCATTGTTTTAGAATTCATATTAGGATGTTAATGAAACATACATGGTAGTAAATCTAGATCCTGGTAAAATATATCCAACAACTGGCCTCAGAGCCATGGTAATGATTTACTTTCATGAAATATGAATTAAAACGATGTTATGTGTTGATTTGGATGGTTTCATGTGGTTATGTGCTTATTTGATGATAGTTTAGAAATCGCAATATATATTACTGAAATATTATTTATTTCGATCTGGAATTACTTTTACTGGAAAGTAGACAAAAAATTGATAAATTTAGGCTTTTACAGAACCTAATTTGGATTTTTTATGAATTAGTTATGATTTTTTGAAGTTGAATGAAAATATCTGAAATCGGGTGGCACACGCGCGCGCGCACGAAGGGATATCTCAGCATTTCACGCGATTTCAGACATCCTGACTGAGGAAACTCAGACACGGGCTGTCTGAAGACGCGTCCCACCGAGCTCCCTCGGTCAAGTAGGTTGCATGCAGCCTCGTTCCTCGGCCATACCCTTCATTCCGCGCGCGCAGGGGTATGCAATGCATACCCCTGTGCACCAATTTTATTTTCGTCATAACTTTTGATTCAAAAATCGTTTTTCATTGAAACAAAAGCCAAATTTTGGTAGAATTTTGTGTAGAATCTAAATTTTAAATTAAAAATCTAATTTTCAGAATAAAATTAATTTTTATTAATTTTTTAATTAATTAAAATTAGTTTCCGATATTAGTAGGCTTTGAATTTTAAAAATTTGATTTCTCACAAAAGGAGCCTTATGATTAATTTTGAAATTTTAGATTATTTTATTTATTTTAAATTTTTTTTTGAATGATATTTATTTTAAATTTTAAATGATCTTACTTTGATATTAAAATATTATCTTTTTTAAAATAATCTTGTACTAATTTCAAAATTTGCTAACCATATCAGTTTTTTTTTTTTTTCAAATTTGTTATTTTCAAAATATATTTTATTAATTAAAATTATAAGATTAGGAATATGTTAGGTTTAACATTTTATCTTATGAGACATTTTTTTAATAAAATTATATTTTGGTAAAAATAACATGAAGATTTGAAAAATTGGTTAGTTTAGTTTGAATAGATATTTTAGGTTTTCAAACCATAAATTTTTCAAACTTATTATTTTATTATTATTTTTTAAAAATATTCTAACCATATAAAATATCTTATTTTTCAATTAGTTTATTTATGTAATATTTAAATTTATTAAATTATAAGACTCAGAATATAATAAAATATCTAAATTTTAAAATTCAAGATATTATATTATATTATCTTATTAGAAATTTTAAATAAATTTAAATTTTGAATAAACTTGATATTTGAAAAATTGGTTAGATATTTTTGATTTTTTGTTAGAATTTAAAAAATTTAGGAGTTTGTTGAATTTTGAATTTTTTTAAATTTTCTCTAACAACCTAAATTTGAATTCTAGTTAAGATATTTATTTTAAAATTTAATTTTATTTTAAATTTTAAAATTGAGATATTTTAGCTTACTTTCCAGATATTCCAGATTAGTTATTATTGTTTGTGTTGTTTGATTATATTATTATGTATTCAAAATGTTTTTTTTTACAAACCTATTATTTATTTGATCTAAATTGCTATGATTAACTTGTTGGCAGATCCAATGATCTGATTTTAATCATAGTCCAATTATCAATAGATCTTTTAAATAATTTGTAACAGGTAAATTTTGCAATTTCTTTCATCTGTGTAAACCTAGTAACATGATAGGGCCCATCCAAATCATTTGACCTGTGTGAGCCTATATGTTTGCTATTGGGCTTAGATGCATATAGGAAGCCCATTTAAGTTTTACTAAGTAAATGGACTAGGTTGCTAAAATAAATTTTGACATAAGTAATTTATTTAGGCCCAATTAGATTTGGGCTTATTCAATGAATAATAATTGTTTATTTAAATGTTAAATTCCTCTCTTTTGGGCCTTGTGTGAGAGTTGGGGGCCAATAGAAGTGGGTACAACATACTGAACCCAGCTCCCCCTCACATGAACTACCCCAATTGTGAAGGTCCATTTGCCTTATTTAAATAATTGTATTAGGTTAATTATATTAGTCATACCTAATTAAAATTGAATTAGCAACATAATTAACTTTTAAAATTATTCAAATTTAATTTTTCATTTAATATTTTAAAGTTAATTTTAGAAAAACACTTAGTAAATGAAATTATTCTAGATAATTATTTCTAGAACTAGTTATTTTTTCTAATATTTAATTAGGAAAATATCATAGATTGTGAAATTAATTGTTTAATAATTAATTTTGGTACAATCTAAGTTAAGTATATTTTTCCTAGTATTAAATTAGAATAAATAATTAAGTCTTCTCTATACTTAATTATTTATTTCTTGAATTTAATACATTTAATTAAATTGAAAATTTAAATATTTAAGTTGATTTTCATCATGACACTTAAATATTATTATTTTCATGTTATTTAATTAAAATTAAAAATTATTTTAAGTTTGAAATCTTATTTCATATAACTTAAATTTGAATAATTTTCAAATTATATTTTATTTTATTTTGTTAATCTTTTTTCCACGATTTTGAAATTGCATTTCTTAAATGCATTTTCGAATTTTATTTGAAAAATAGATTAAAGTTGTAAATTATTTATTTTAATTTTGGACCAACTTAAATCAATGATTTTTTCATTTAATGATTAATTAAAATAAATGAAGTAAAATATATTTAATTAGAAAATGAATTAATTAGTCAATGAAAATCTAGATAGATATTATCTGTTTTTTGGCTAAACAGAAATAAATGGTTGAGATCTCATTTCACTTCGCTGAAATATCATTTATACGGAGCTATGTGTTTTAAGGATAAAATACATTGAAGGTGTAACGGTAACTTAGTGCCTTTTCAATGTAGATCATCTATTAGAGGGTCATTGATCACATTAGGGTTATAACAATGGATAACTAATGACGTGTCTATATCGTGGAACATATAGAGCGTTCTATATACTTAGAGTGCAATTCTAAGTTCTATGCGTGGATTCAACGAAGAATTAATAAGTCAGAGAATTTAAGATATAAATTCTTGATCTACTTATTGGAAGCTCGGATATATAGACCCATGGTCCCCATACTAGTTGAGACCATACTGCTTGTAAGACTCAGTTAATTGATTTTGATTAATCAATTATAATTCTAAAGTTAGACTATGTCTACTTTGTGAATTTTCACTAAGCAAGGGCGAAATTGTAAAGAAAAGAGATTCTAGGTTTATTTATTAATTAAGAGACTTTATATGTCTAATTAATAAATATATTAAATGACAATATTATTTAATAATTAATTTTTAGTTATTAAATAATTAGAATTGGCATTTAAATGGTTGAATTTGAAAATTGGCGTTTTTGAGAAAATCATATGTAGGAATGATAAAACAGCAAAATTGCATAAGTGAGGCCCATTATCCAAGCCCATGGCTGGCCACACTTTATGGGTTTTATCATTTATTTTATCATTATTTTAATGCCAAATAATTCTAACCTAAACCTAGGTGGTTACCTATAAATAGATAGTGATGGCTCTCATTCACACTTGAACTTCTGTCAGATGAAAACTGAGCCTCTATCTTTTCTCTATAGGCCGAACCTCTTCCCTCTTCTTTTCTTCTCTAAATTTCGAATTCCTTGAGTGAATGAGTGAGTGCCCACACACATCAAGTGGTATCTCAATCATAGTGTGTAAGACTGTGAAAAATCAACCATCAAGAAGGAGATTCAGCATCAAAGAAGGAGAGAAAGAGATCCAGGTTCAGATATTGATAATGCTCTGCTACAGAAAGGAATCAAGGGCTAGATATCTGAACGGAAGGAGTCATTATATTCCGCTGCACCCAATGTAAGGTTTCCTTAAACCCTTATGTGTTTATTTCATTGTTTTAGAATTCATATTAGGATATTAATGAAACATACATGGTAGTAAATCTAGATCCTGGTAAAATATATCCAACACTTTTCAGCAATGTCAAATAAAGGATTTGGAAACTAATGCAGTCATGGAATGAAAAAATCTTCTCAGCTGGTGGTAGGGAAGTCCTTCTTAAAGCGGTTGTCCAATCAATCCCAACCTATGCTATGAGTTGCTTCCGTTTGCCTGAATACTTTTGCAAAGAACTTTAAAGTATGATGGGTAACTTCTGGTGGGGTATGAATGAAAATGGCTCAAAAATTCATTGGCGATCATGGAACTTGCTTTGTAAAAATAAAGGCGAAGGTGGTATGGGGTTTAGGTCCTTCATTCAATTTAACCAAGCTTTATTGGCTAAACAAGCTTGGCGTCTCTTAGAGAACCCGACTTCACTCCTGGGTCAGCTTCTTAAAAGCAAATATTTTCCACACAATTCTTTCCTAGATGCTAATATGGGCCATTCACCATCTCTAACTTGGCAAGGAATAAGATGGGGTCGGGAGTTGTTGATTAAAGGGCTGAGATGGAAAATTGGTGAAGGTAGATCTATTGGATGTGGCCTTGACCCTTGGATCCCAAGTCTTTCTACTTTCCTTCCAATCTGCTACTCGGGGCCTTCACATGGTGTTGTGGCGAATCTCATCACCGAAGAGAGACAATGGAATATCCCTTTATTGCAACAGTATTTTTGCCAACTTGATTTGGAGAGGATTCTCACAATTCCTTTGAGCTACTTCAGCACTAGAGATAAATTGATATGGCATTATCAATCCTCGGGTATTTTCACGGTTCAAAGTGCCTATCATCTTACTACATCGCTTGCTGACGAAAATCTCAGTTCAAGCTCCACATCAGAATTAGCTTGGTGGAAACTGTTCTGGTCACTTCAAATCCCTCAAAAGGTCAAGATTTTTGCTTGGCGTATCACTCATGATTCTCTTCCCGTGGCCACCTCACTTGTTCAAAGGAAAATTATGACTGATTCCACATGCTCTATCCACAAACAAGCTTGGGAAATAACGGGACACTCTCTATTTAGCTGTAAGTACGCTAAAGCAGTTTGGAGATCTCTCAACTACAACTTTGATTGGTATGGGTGTACTTCAATGAGAAATGGTGATTACTTGATCCATCTCTCATTAGTCTACAACAAAGCTGAACTTGAGCAACTCTTTTGTACACTTTGGGCGATTTGGACTGAACGAAACAAGGTAGTCCACGGTAAGATAGCGAGATCAGCCAATGCTCTTGCTATTTTTGCTACTGTTTTCCTGCAGAATTATAGAGCAGCTCAAAAAAAAAATCACAACTAGTTGTTGCTCCTTTTGCAAATGTGCACCAGACCGTGACTTGCCAAATCCCACCAGCCCCTGTTCCATGGCCCTCACCACTAGTTGGAGCTTTTAAGCTTAATATAGATGCAGCAATCAATGCCTCTACATTCACCACTGGTGTGGGAGCGGTTCTTCAGGATTCTGCTGGACTTGTTACGGCTGCTCTTGCAATGCCAATCATTGGGAATTTCAAGTTTGATGAGATGGAAGCCAAAGCCCTCTTTCACACAGTCTCAATTGGGCTATCCAACATTAATTGCCGTTTACGCACATTGAGACAGATGCACTCATGGTATCCAATGCTTTAAAAGCTCCCTTCAATTCAAACTCGGCATTTTCAGATTTAATAATTGATGTTGTTAGTCTTTTACGCGGCTCATGGCCTTGCTAAGTTTGCATTAGGGGTGGATGAGACTTGTACTTGGTTGGAGACTATCCCTCCACCTATTTACTCTGTTATTGTAAACTAATCTTTGTTTGCTTAATAATAATAAGTATTTCCTCTCAAAAAAAAAAAATAAATAGAAATATAGCATACATTATAATTTTCAACGAATTTTGTGATGTTTAAGATACTATTCAGTTATTTTATGTGATTTTTTTTTTCTTTGAAAAATATCAAAATATCTCTATTATATAGACTTTGTTCTAAGTATATCATTTCGTAATTTAAAAAAAAAAAAAATTATAAACTTTTAAGAGTAATCAATAAAGAATTTTTTTATATATTATTTTAGAAACTTAACAAACTTGTTCAACAAAATAAATTTATGTAGAACACAATTGGTACTTTCAAATATGAAATAACAAAATATTATTTGCTAACCTAATAAAATTACTTCATATATTAAATTTTGTTAAATTTAAAATTTTAATTATTTTTGTTAACTAAATTTAAAAGAAACTTAAAAGTTACTTTTAATTTTTAATATTTTTTTGTTGACGGCAAAAGAATATCTGCTTCCCACAAGTTAAAATGACCACCTCAAAAAGTAGACTGTAACAATATAGTTTTTAAGCTCAAATGATTATCAGTGACTAGAAAATCTTTTTTAAACTTTTGAAAGAAAAAAAAAATAAGAGAGAAAAAGTAATACTAATTACTTTAGGCTAGGTACGTATATACACATTTTCAAAAAAATTAAAAAAGATGCGGTAGATTTACACATTTAAATAGTCACCGTTATTTATAATAATTATTTTAAAATGACGTTTACCTGCGTAAATTTCTCAATAAATACTTATGTTGTAAATATCTTATAGATTTTAGGGGTTTTTTCATTAGTGTACAACAAAAACAATTATATTACAAAAAATGTGCAAAAAAATACAATTTTAAAAATGTACACATTTGAAAATATATTTACAAAAATTCATACATATTTTTAATTAAATTATAATAGATATATTAATGATTCAACTTTCTATATTTAGATTTCTATAACTAATTTTTATGACTAATTGATATGGTATTAATGAGTAAGCCTACTAATTAACAAAATTTATATATTAATAATTAAAAAACATAATAAGATTCTAATTATAAACAATAATATTTAAAATATACAGATGTAATATTTTAAATATAAAATAAAAAAATAATTAACGATTAAAAATAATAAACAGTTTTAAATTAATAATAAAAAGTGAAAAAAAAAATACATTAAAAAAATAAACAAAAACAACCCATCAAGTTTAACAAAAACATATATAAATTAAAAAAAAAAATACTAACAACAAATAAACAATATTAAAAAAATATTACAACACGATACACAACAAAACATAATAAAAAAACCACAAAACAACAATAAAAAAACCACAAAACAACAAAAGAAAAAAAAAACAACTAACAAAGATAAAAATACCAAAGAAAGGACATTTAACACTAAAAACAAATAAACAATATTAAAAAAATATTACAATGCGATACACAACAAAACATAATAAGAAACACCACAAAAAAAAAAAACAACTAACAAAGATAAAAATACCAAAAAAAAAGGACCTTTATAGATGAAGCATGAATAATTCTTTCACCAAAAAAATACATTAAAAAAATAAACAAAAACAACCCATCAAGTTTAACAAAAACATATATAAATTTAAAAAAAAAAAACACTAAAAACATATAAGCAATATTAAAAAAAATATTACAATACCATACACAACAAAACATAATAAGAAAATAGTTATACAAATAGTTATACAAATCTAAATATAGAAAATTGAATCATTAATATATCTATTATAATTTAATTAAGAATTTGTATGAAATTTTGTAAATATGTTTTTAAATATGTGCATTTTTAAAATTGTGTTTTTTTGCACATTTTTTGTAATTATTTAAAAAAATGTATACATTTATGTAAAATGCCCTAGATTTTATCACACCAAACACAGAATTTACTCAATTACCATAATCTAATTATGGATTTAGAACTTAAGAGTTGCTAAGCTTAATATAAACCCACACTCTCGCACACGAGTAATGTGGGATAAAACACACAACATGTCTCTCTATTTATAGATTTAATCACACCTATAATAATCTTAATGGTGCTAAATTAGGATGAAATATGAGGATGAGATGAAAAGATATAAATTAAGGTACATTAGCTGGGTGCATGTGTTTCAATTTGGTGCTCTGGCACTGTCAGTGGAATGAGAGAGAAAGAAAGAGATAGTGAGTAGTCACGCGTATTTAAAAAGAATTTGGCTCCTTGCGCGCTCTTCAATCCCACGCCTTCTTAATCCTTCACATTTCACCCACGCCTTCCATTCATCATCACTTCCAGACTAGCCAATCTCTTACCCTTTTATAATTGGTAGTACTTCCATTCCATCAAATGCTATAGCTCTTTCACTTACGTGTCACGTACTGCAAAATTCAACATATTGTATAGGATATATATATATATATATATCTCGATCGAGAGAGAGAACAGAAGAGGTAGTTAAGTCAGACAAATATAAGAATGAGTAATAATGGATGGTTTATTAAACATTGTTTGGTGGTGGTGGTGAGTATTATTATGATGAGATCATGGGGTAGTGCAGAAAATGTCACATATGATGGCAGATCTCTTATTATTGATGGCCACAGACGATTGCTCTTCTCAGGTTCAATCCATTATCCTCGTAGCACTCCTGAGGTACCAATTTATATTTATTTTTACGTGTTTCTTGTGGTACGGATTTTGGATCTAACTAATTATCAAGAAAAGTATAGAGTTAATAAAATGTATACGGCCCTCAACTTACTTTGAAAACTGTATATAAATTTATGTATATATTACATAGCCATTGTTAAGAGTCTCATGTGGAAACTTCATATTACTGATTACTTTCTAGATAAAATCTCTTATTTTTAACGTACGTTTTACTTTTTAAACTACACTACCTACTACAACGAGTATCTCTGATTCATCACTTATAATCTGAGTCAAGAGTATTTTGTTTCTGTTTTATATAGACAAGCTTCTTGTGTGGCTCTAATTAATTATTTTAATTGCTGGTAATAATATTTTCCTGATCGACAAAGAAAAAAGGGAGAAAATATTTGGGATAGTGATGATGAATTACTAATTTTCTTAATTTGTCGTTTTTATATGTCACGGGCACAGCATAATAATTATGATTTGTCTACTTACTATTGTTCATCCACTTTTCATGACTTCTTTCCGTATGTATTATATACTATTTATATGGTCACATTATAGCTCATTTTTGTTATGATGAACGCCTCTCGTGATACTAGGAACATGTATTTTGATTCCGAAGTCATATATGATATATACATCTATACTAGATTTATATAACCTTTTAATTGGTAAGACTAAATGCATATAAATTTTTAATATTTCATTTTTTTTTTCCTTTTATAACAAAGTACATAGATATAGGGCTCGTTTGGAACGCCGCATTAGGTCGTATTGTATTGTATTGTATTATATTGAATTGGATTATATGTCATATTTTTATATAATACTATGTTAAACTTTAATTTAGACTAAAATATTATATATTTAGGTGTCTATAAAAGTTATTACCACATATAGTTTTACATAAAAATATTGTATAAAATACAATTTAATATAATACAATACAATACAGTACGACCTAATACGGCGTTCCAAACGAACCCATAGTGTGTTATAATATACAGAATTTTCTTTAATGTGATTTAATTGTGTTCGTACTTTGTTGCTATATGAGTCCGTACTTATGAAGAACTATATCTTTATATATTAAAAGTGCTTATATAACAGTATTTTTTGGTTTAACACAATATACTTTAAAAATAAAAGAATATTCTGTTAAATTTAACGATGTTAATAGGTTTGATCTCGGTTAACAAATAAACTCAATAATTAAACCCAATAAATTAAACAATCTTTTTTTAAAAAAATTAAATAATATTTATTTTTACTTAAAAAATTAAAATAAATAATATTTATCTACTGAATTGTTCCACCTAGATATTTCTGTTATTTATATATATATATTTTTGTTTAAATATGAATTTGAATTTGAATTTATTTAAATAACAAATTTATATTTAATAAAATTAAACTAAGCGAAGATTCCCCATCACAGTAACCAAAACTCTCTTCATGTAAACTAACCCCACCGTTCATTGAAACCCTTCTACATCTCATCGTCCAAAGGAAACGCTTCAATGAAATGCCTTTTCATTGGAATCGTTATTTGATTGGAATCGTTGAATGAAATTAGCAATTATCATCTTGTCAATGGTAAAGTGAGCTTTGTGATTCGATTACCACAAATCCCTGCGATTGTCATCTAAATCAAATTTATTTGTGTGTGTTCTTTATTATTGTTAGAAATTGTATACCTGCATTTTAAACAGGTACCAAATGTTTCTGATATTGGGCTTTGGGGTCAATATCTTTGATTTTCTTTATATTTCTTTATCTTTGATTTTCTCTTGCAATGAATTTTTTTAATTGGTTTTTGTTCCTAACAACATAGAGCTCTCTACAGCTCAATTCTTTTTCTTTTCCAAAGATCTATTTTTTCATTACGGAGCAGAATTTTTTAACAAAGAGAGGGTTGTTTTAGAGTTTTTCACATTTGGTGGTTGTTGCCTTTTTAGTTTTAACCCATGTTCAATTGGGAATGGTCCCAAGTTGATCAGATAAGAACAAAAGATTAAAACAGAGAAAATTTTAACATGTGATTATTGACAATGAAAATGGCTAAATTGTAATTTGGTTAAAGGTTTTGTCATTAGTCACCAGCACGATGGAGGAGATTTTCGCTTATTTAGATTAAAACTATGACAAGCCTTAACAAAGTTCAGTATTAGTAATAGTGCTACTTTGGTTCTTGAAACTTTCTGTGTTATTTTATTTTATACATATGACATGTGATCTCCCTTCAAATACCTCCAAAGTTGAGTACAAGAACCAAATTTGATTTGTGTTATGAAAATTTACCAAAAGATTTTCCAATTACATTGGCACAAAAGGATTGAGCTAATTTATTTCCAAAAGTTTGAATTATTACGACTAATCACCAACAATCTGAAATTAGAGGTATGTTCTATTTGAATTAATTTATTCATTGGGCTTTTATATTTGTGTATTTGTGTATTTATGCGATTTTTTTTTATGAATTACTCTTTTTAAAAATAAATATGTTTATATAAATTTAAATTTAAACTCTATATAAAATAATACGTTTTTTTTAGAAACATAAAGATACAAACTAATTTCATTAACAATCATCAATATAAATATTCAAATATGAATAAATCAGAATAATTCAAAATCAGAACAAATAAATATTCAAGTATTTCAATAAATTGATAAACAAATAAATCAGAACAATTCAAAATCTTAAATCAAGAAAATTAAAAGTTTAGATTTATAATCTTTACAAATATGAAAAACTTAAATAGATCTATCTACATTGTTGTTGCTGTTGCTTAGTTACTGAATTCTTAAACAAAAACCACTAGAACTTATATAAAACTAATATTTACGTGGCTCGCCAAGTTACTCTCATCTAGTATATAATATAAGGGCTCATAATCTTTTTAATTATTCAAAGTATAATTGGAGAACAAATCCAGTGAAACCGTTTAATAAATTGCGATTATTTGGAACCTTGGTAATAACTTATAATAATGCAGATGTGGCCATACTTGATTGAAAAAGCCAAAGAGGGAGGAGTTGATGTGATTCAGACATATGTGTTTTGGAACCTTCATGAGCCCAAACAGGGAGAGGTTAGTGATCAATCATCAGCTTAACTACTCAAACTCTCACTCTCACATCTCACATCTCACTACTTTTAAGTAGTATAACTCTTTCATAATTTTGTATTGATTTATTCATGGCATGTTTATTTATTAATTTCTGATCAAACTAACAGTACGATTTCAACGGTCGATACGATTTAGTCAAATTCATAAAGGAAATCCAATCACAAGGACTTTATGCTTGCCTTAGGATTGGACCATTTATCGAGAGTGAATGGACTTATGGGTATGAACTTTACTCTAATATTTATACAGAATTTTTAAAAAATATCACTAATACTTTTTTTTTTTTTGTGTTAATTAAGTATTAAATTTTATATAATTTAAGAAAAATTATTTTAAAAAATATTACTAAATAATTATAGGGCGCAATTTATCAAATATGCTGGACACCACTGATATTCAATAACAATACTCAATATTTATGCAACATGTCATCATTATCAGTATTATGAGAGTGTTACAGTTAATCTATTTTTTCAATTTTTTTTTTTCTCTCAATCTCTGATCCCAATAATTTGAAAGTATTTTTTTTCTTCATAAAAGTGTACATTGTAATTATGGCATCGATCATCTATATAAATATTATTAAAAAAGATTGAATAATTTACGACATAAATACCTTAGTTTAACTTCCAATTATAAATAAATACCTAAGTATCAAGTCAATGGTCACATGATAGTCCATGATTGGTCTAAATCATTAAATCATTAAATTTTTTATTTTAAAATTCATTTAAATATACCAATAAGAAAATGACACGTAAGTACCTATAAAAGTTCTAGAAATATAATTTATATATTATTTCCGTCAAAAAATTAAAAAATTAAACTTAAGTATTTATCTATAACCAGAGTTTAGATTAGGTATTAACTAAATTATTCCAAAAAATTTTAAATATTTTATAATACAAACAACAAAATTGTTTTTGAAAAAATTACTGAAAGGATATCGTAACTATAATGAATACTACCATAAAAAAAAAATAAAAAATAAATACTCACATGGTTATAGATTGAGAAGAAACATAATTAATATTAAATTCCTAATTCCAAAATATATATAAGTAAGTACTTAATGATTATATTTAAAATGTAATTAAGATAGTCATAATTTTTTTATAACCTATTATAACAAGTTGCAACTAAGTTATTATTAAAAAGAAAATATTTTTAGAATTAAATAATTATTATTAGCTATATAATTTAGATAAAGTAATTTTTTAATCAAAATGTTAAATAATTAGATCCATTTATGAACTAATATTTATAAATATTTTTTTTTTAATATTTAGTCCTTGCTATACTTTTTTTTACCTTTCAAATTTCATTTTAATATGGGAAGTTATAAATTTCAGATCTCGATCACATTCAAAATAAATCGGGATTTGATTTTTCTTTTTTTTCTTTTGGGAAGGGAAGGGAACAAATTTTGAAACCTAGTTATTTTGTATTTTAATGGAACTGATATTTTATTTGAAATTGCGAGAATGAATCTATATGAATAGAAGATGACTACCAATGGAAGAAGATGAACACATGCTTTGTTAATTTTTTTTTTACTTTGCATGAATTAATTAATTTAATTTTAATATATTTTTTTTGTACAATAATATGTTTAAAAATGAGATTTTAGTCTTTTAAATAATAATTATTATTATCTATATTTAAAAAATAATAATTATATTTTTACTAATTAAATATATTTAAAATGTTCATTATAAAGAAAATTTAGACTTCACCGGCATTACATAATATGTTCTTAGGAATGGCGAAGGTAGAAGGTTGACCCTGGTTGTGGGTAAACGCCCACTTAGTTACATTATGGGCCATAAAATTACATGTTCTAAAAATATTACAAAACATATATGCTAGTAAAAGAGGACATGACTCTAATACAAAAAGAGGAGTAGTTTTTAATTTCCCACCTAGAGTCCACCCTAGTGATGGAATTGACTACTTCCTTGGAGTCACTCTCGACAATAATAAATTTACATTCTTGTTCCAAAGTCACCTCTAAAGCCAAGCAAACTGCCGCCGCCTCACCGCAAAGAGCGTCAGAGTAATCCAATTTTGCCGAGGTCACCCAAATCACCTCACCAAGGTGATTTCTACAATGCACATGTGTTGTGAGCCTACTTTGATGTCACAGTTCAGTTTGAGCCAATCTTGAGGAGGCGGGTAGCAAGTAAGAGATAGGCTCGGAGGAGGAGGCTGGATAAAGAAAAATCTATAATATGCAAAAGAGTGAGAAACTGAGTGAATACATTGCTTCACATTATCTATTTTATGATTATGTACCTTATCATTCTGAACTCTCCGTCCATAACAACAAAAGCATATAGGAACACTTCGTCCGGGTTTACACCTTTGTGCTGAAGATTCTAGATGAACTTAACCCAATCCCATACTCTAATTCCAGTGTCAGACATTGGAAAGATTCCCCACGAAGACGAGCGCCACAGGTGATAAGCAATGCTTGAAAAAATATTAATAGAAAAAAAAATAAAACAATGCTTCCATACCAGCGTCGTTCTTTTCCCTTCGTCTCCCTCTATCACTCTATGGCTTCAGATGATATCCTCTCTTTGTCTTCCTCTATGGTTTCTGAGATTTCGATCCATGACGCGTCCTCCCAAGGCAAAGCCCGAGCCATGACGACAACCACCGAAGCCCACAACTACTCCACCGTTGGGTTCTTCACCACCTAATTTCCCACTGACTTCCTTCTCTCTCTGTCTCTCAACTATGGTGCCTAGCTAACTTTGACAGAAATCAGCAATCCAAATCAACCCGCCCTGATAGCTCCGGCCAACCCTACGTCCAAATGGATCACACACCTTCACGCAAAATCAGACGGAGACTAGAGGAGAACCTCTCCTCCTTCTAAGAAGAAGCAGATCGAAGAAATAGAAAAAGAAAAAAGAGAAAAAAAAAGAAAGAAAAAAAAAGAAAAAAAAAGGAAAAAGAGAAAAAAAAAATTATTGTTTTTAATTTTTCTGATTTTTTAAATGTTTTTAATTTTTTAATTTTGTTATTTTTAAATTTTTTAAATATTTTAATTTATTTTTTTAATAATTAATATTAATATTAAGTAGCTCAATAATATTTTACCATGTGTACACAGTGTACACAGTGTACACAATGGCAGGTCTATTTGGCACTTAACAGTCAAAAACTAACATAATGAGTGATGACCAAAGCGATTGTAGAGATTAGAGAGTTTAACCATAATTTTTTCAGTCTAAGGGTTAAACCGTGTCAAACTTTAAAGTTCAGGCAATTTGACCACAAATTACCTTGTTTTCTCAAAAAAAAAAAAAAAAAAAAAAAAGACGTGATACATTTACATTAATCATATCACTATATCTACTGTTTCACATTGGAACACACAAAAAAAATTGGTTAGTTGCAGGGATGAACCTATAGGATCAAACCTAGGAGAAAATATTATTAAGTTGCCTTTATATCTATAACTATATAAAAAGAGGGAATGTGTTTTAGGCTTTTTACAATAAATTGATCATTTTGTAATTAAATATTCAATATGTGAAATGTGTGTTATGCGTGTAGAGGACGTGGTTGTGGTCATCAACCCATCTTGTACAACCTATGAGCCTATAAGTATAAGGCTAAAGGCTTCATTATTTTCTAAGCCCACTTTGATGATCATAAGCTCTTTCTTATACACAATTTTTTTTCCTATTAGACTTGTATTTGGGAAACTCAATATGGCACATTAATATGGCTCATATATTCATTGACCTTAATCATTATGACATAGACATAGACATGATTTGAATGAGTCTAAGTAGGGCATATTTAGAATTTAATCGTTGGGTTTAAATGATATTATAGATTTGCTAACAAAATAGATGTTAGGTTTTGTCACCACAAAGCCAGAATGGGGGATTAAGTATTACAAAAGAAGAAGAAAATAGGATTAGGACGCCAATTACACCTAATTAAATATTCATTTACACACACCTTTTTTGTTTTCTTGTTTAATAAATTAAGCATTGTTTTCTCTATTAACGAGTGTTGCAAATTTACAAATTACAGAGGGTTTCCATTTTGGCTGCATGATATACCCAATATCACTTTTCGAACTGATAATGAACCATTTAAGGTATGTATCTATCACTTACCTGTAAAAGATATAGTTGATCAAATGGTAAAATTAGATGATCACCTTTAGAATGAAACAATAATATTAGCAAATTAATAAAATTAACATGTTGTAATAATGTATGATCTATATTTATTAAATTATATATTCATTTTTTTTTTTTTTACTTTTGAAATGATGGAGAATTATGTATATAAATTTCTTTTTTATTAAAACTTATATAGTACAATGTTTATTAAAAATATAATAAAGATAAAATAATAAAAAAATTCAAGCGTGTAGGTGTATTGCATGTTGCTTAAGCTTTTACCTAGTCTATAAAAGCAAAGTCAATATGGTATTATCATATGATTTTTCATCATACTCAACGTATTCTCTATGAATATATTTGGGGATTCATTTTATATACTATTTTTAAATTTTTTTTTTCTTTTTACGGTTTGAGCTGTTCTGATAATTTCTATATAAGTTGTTATGTAAATTTAGATTACGAATATGATTGATATGTTAGTTTATTACATGAATTCTGTAAAAATAAAAAAAAATGTAAAATCAATAGAAAGACTCCTAAATATTATTCTCTAAAAATTATTAAATTGATCTACATATCATATGTTATGATATAATTTACATTTATATTATTTACAGTTTCACATGAAAAATTTCACAACAATGATAGTAAGCATGATGAAGTCGGAGAGTTTGTATGCTTCTCAAGGAGGACCAATAATATTGTCACAGGTATGGAATTTTTTTTTATATCAGGTTTTCCCTAAGCAAATTATTTGAAGTTTGACATAAATTTAAATCATTTGAATAAATATGTGTTAGATAAATTAACAATTAACCCAAGATCTATTTGTATATAACATAGAACACAATAATAAGATATAATAATTAGGTATGTGTACCTGATTGATCCATAGCAATTATCTCTGATTGATCCACAGCAGTTACTCCAATTTGATAGTGCAATACTATCAACTAAGTCTTCCTCCCTAGATCTCTAAATCAGAAGCAATTTATTTTCTCTGATTATCAAAAGGTATACAATTGTGATGAGACAATATGTATTTATAGAGTTAGGGAGGGGACTTAGCTACAAAACCCTAGTTGGGCTGGGCCTGCTCATCAAAGGCTTCAGTCAACTAGAAAAGCCCACACTTCTGCTTCACCTAGACTCCACTCACAGATGCTAAGCCCATTAACAATTGATCACCAACAACATGGGCTAACACAGCAAAGAACTATCCAATCAACCCAAGTTTTAATAAAACCAATAAAATTTAATGTAAGCCCAAATAAAAGTCTAACATTCTCCCACTTGGGCTACATTGATTTTAATACATATATATTATATATCAAAATAATTTTGTTTGAAAACGACTCATGGGTTGAACAACAAGAAAAATATTTGTGGCCACTTTAAAAACTGATAGTTCTCTGATAGCATCTCAACATACCGGTCCAATTTAACCTTTGATAATGAACTATGACAGTCATATTGTTTTTAACTCAACAAAAGACATTCATAATCACAAATACCAAAGTATTAAATCGACATGGTCAATAAGTCTAGTAGTGTGGTAAGGAATTATGTTCAACATGTGATCAATATAAAATAACATAATATCCTTATCAGTCCTCAATTTCACTGATACCGTGATGCTTAATAAATAAGCCAGTGAAATTAAACATACACCACTTAAAATAAGTAAGTGTCACTAAACTTGCTTAAAGAATTAAGCCAACAACATATCATTGTCAATAAGCAAATAAATTTAATAGACAATGATCACAACAATATGAACCACATGCTTTCAATTCAATCATTCTCGAGAATATAACAAAACATAATTGAAAACATATCCATTCAATAATAAAATATTGAAACATAAAATGTAGTTCATAACTTTATTCAGAAAATTATAAATAATAATTTCTAAAAACAAACAGAAAACAAAACTCCCACTAACCCAAAAGATCAAAAGATTCTAAAATGCCCATATTAACAACATGTTTATTAAACAAGACGGCACTTAACCCTTTGGTTAGAGGATCGCCTAACATCGACTCGGTCTTGCAATTTTCAATGACAATGTCTCCTTTCTTGACCAAGTCTCTCGACAAGGAGATACTTTATTTCCATATGTTTAAGCACTACTAATCTTGTTATTCTTTGAAAAGAAAACAAAGAAAGATCATTATCACAATAGATTAGCATAGGTGTGGAAATAGAATCAACCACTCGTATCTCCGAAATAAAATTCTTCAGCCACAAAGCTTGCAAAGATGCCCCATAACATGCAACAAACTCAGCATACATAGTAGATGACGTGATCAAAGTACTGTTTGACACTCTTCCAAGAAATAGCAAGACTCGCCAAGGTGAAAATATAGCCGAAGTTGACTTTAAATCATCTACACAACCACCAAAATCAATCTGAATAACCAACAACTCGAAGATTGTCAACATGCTTATACACAAGCATAAAACTCTTCGTTCTTTGCAAATATCTCAAAACTTTCTTGGCTGCAACCCAATGATCAAGGCCAGGATCAGATAAATATCTCCCAAGAACATTGACAACGAAAGCTATGTCAGGTCGAGTGCAAACCTGAGCATACATCAAACTCCCTACTACACTTGCATAAGGGATGTTCTTCATTGCTCCTCTTTCCAAGTCGTTCTTAGGACATTGCTGCTTAGTGAACTTGTCCCCTTTCGGTAATAGGAATAGAACCAACCTTTACATAAATCCATGTTGAACCTTTTGAGCACACGATTAATGTAAGCTTCTTGAGATAAGCCAAGAACTTTTCGATTCCTGTCACGATGGATCTCAATCCCCAAAACATAGGATGCCTCTCCAAGATCTTTCATATCAAAATTGGAAGACAGAAAATTTTTGGTCTCATTTAGTAGTGACAAATCACCGCCGGCAAGTAAAATGTCATCTACATAAAGAACAAGAAAAATATAACGACTCCCACTGATCTTCATATAAATACACTGATCAAACTTGTTCTCTACGAAACCAAACGATGTCACAACCTGGTCAAACTTCAAGTACCACTGGCGAGATGCCTGTTTGAGACCATAAATGGATCGTTTCAACTTGCAAACTAAGTGTTCTTTTCCTTTCTCCTTGTAGCCTTCAGGTTGAGACATATAGACTTCCTCATTCAATTCTCCATTCAGGAAAGCAGTTTTAACATCCATTTGATGCAACTCTAAATCAAAATGCGCAACTAAGGCCATAATAATTCTAAATGAATCTTTAGTGGAAACAGGTGAGAAAGTTTCAGTGTAATCAATACCTTCTCTTTGAGTAAAGCCTTTAGCCACTAAACGCGCTTTAAACCTTTCAATCATCCCTTTTTATCCCTTTTAGCCTTTAAAATCCACTTACAACCTATTGGTTTAAAACCATCAGGTAATAAAACTAGCTCCCATACACCATTTTTCTTCATGGAGTCGATCTCATCATCCGTAGCTGCTAACCATTTTGAAGATTGTGGACTATTAAGTGCTTCACTAAAAGTGACAGGATCCACAAAATGATCAATATCATATTCTCCTTCTCCAAGATAGACAAAATTATCATGACACTTTGTTGACTTCTTTTGTCTCTGAGATCTTCTTAGAGGAGGTACTTCTGGAATAACTTCTCTTTGTTGATCATTGTTTTGAATAACATCTTCCACAACTGGAATTTCTTCAATAACAGGATTCTCATTAACAATAGGAGCTTCATCATTAATAGGCCCTTCATCAATAATAGGACCTTCATCATCTTCGATATCGGGAGCAATGTATTCATCAACAATGGGAGCATTACCAACTGGACTAGGATGAAGACTACTATTATCATCTCTTGAAAATGACATAGGAATACAAATTCCTTTAGAGGACTCCCCCATTTCAAGAGATGTTGAAGGAATTTTTTCAGCAACATCAAATTCCAGAAATTTAGCGATGCGAGATTCAACAATTCGCGTACCACGAGTAGGACAGTAAAAGCGATAGCCTTTTGAGCGCATTGGATAACCAATGAAATAACAGCGATTTGTTCTCGGATCTAACTTTTTCAAATTAGGATCATAAATCTTTACTTCAGCTGGACAACCCCATACTCGAAGATGATTCAGACTAGGCTTCCGCCCAGTCCACAACTCAAAAGGGGTCTTGGGAACAGATTTACTAGGAACACGATTTAAAATATAAGTTGCAGTCATAAGTGCTTCACCCCATAAAAACTCTGGAAGATTTGTTCTACTCATCATACTTCTAACCATATCCATGAGAGTGCGATTTCTCCTTTCAAAGAACGCCATTTTGCTCAGTGAACCTGCATAGTGTATTGAGCAACTATACCATTTTCTTGTAAGTACTCGCAAAAAGCCCCATGTGTTGTCCGTTACGTATAACGACCATAATATTCTCCTCCACGATCAGAATGAACAACTTTGATGACTCTTCCTAATTGTTTCTCAACCTCATTTCGAAAAATTTTGAGTTTATCAAGGGCGTAAGATTTTTCTTTAATTAAATAGGTGAATCCATAACGAGAAAAATCATCGATAAAAGTGATAAAATACTTGTTTCTGCACAACGTGGTGGAATAAGGACCACTGATGTCTGTGTGGATAATTTCCAATAAAGATTGACTGCGGTTTGCGCCTTCTTTCTTGTTTTAGTCGAGCTTTTCCACGAGTACAATCAACACAAGTATCCCAATCAGAAGCATCAAGAGGAGGAAGTATTTCAGATTTAATTAAACGATCAACCCTTTCTCTGGAAATATGACCCAATCTTTTGTGCCATAACAATAAGGATGTTTCCTTAATATGAGGTCTTTTACCCACAGTATTCACAACATTAAAAGAGGAATCTAAAGGAGCCAATGACAACTTGTAAAGACCCTCAGAATAAAAGCAATTTCCAATAATTCGAGAGTCAAGCATAATGTCAACATTATCATTTGCAAAATGAAAAGAATATCCTTGTTTAACCAAAAGCGGAAGCGAAACTAAATTCCTTTTAAAAGTAGGAACATAAAAAGTATTGTTCAGAATAATCTTATCACGAGACTGTAATTCAAGAATAAATGTTCCAACATAGATAACGTCAACTCCAACATCATTGCCAACTTTAAGCTTGGACTCCCTCTCACTTGGCTTCCTGAGATCCCTTAGCCCCTGTAAGGAAGCAGAAACATGAACAGTAGCACCACTGTCTAACCACCAAGAATCAATAGGAACATCAACTAGATTAGATTCAAAACAAACACATGCCAATGGATTACCTGATTGTGCTTGCTTCTTTTCTAACCAAGTCTTAAATTTGTGACAGTCCGTTCTCCGATGCCCCAATTTTTCACAAAAGTAACACTTCACATTAGAGTATTTGGACTTTCCATTGTTATTCTTCTGTTTATTCTTATGCTCCTTACCATTACCATTCTGTTTAGTAGCACCATCATTTTTATTCTTGAATTTTCCTTTTCCTTTGTTGGGCTTGAGGTGAGAAACATAGTTAGCAGATTCATTCTTCTCCCTTTTAAGCTTGCTTTCTTCAGCTACACACTGAGAAATTAGGTCGGTGATAGTCCATGTTTGATTGTAAGTGGTGTAGGCTGTCTTGATAAGGCTGAAAGAGGCAGGAAGAGCATGAAGAGCTCGATGAATAATGAAAGAGTCAGGGAGAGGAATATTATGATCTTTTAACTTGGACTGAACATTCACCAATTTCAGAATAAAATCTTGCACTCCTTTTAATTCATCATACTTAATGGTTGTCATTTCATCCATAAGATGTCCAGCTTCAGCGTTTTCACCAGTGTCGTATAATTTTTCTACAGCATTGAAAAACTCTTTGGCATTTGTAGTGTCTGGCAAACCACTCAATAGATGTTCAGGAATGGATCTTTTCATAGTAAGAAGACTGAGACGACTTGACTTTTCCCATTGTGCATGATGAGTTCTCTCGGCGGTACCGGAGTCGCAAGTTCACAGGTTTTTCTTCTCGTAGGCACAAGTCCATATCCATTATGCCTAAAGTAAATTCCACATCTCGTTTCCATGTCTTGTAGTTGGAAGCATTCAAAATATGAATGGAAGCATTATTGTTGTTCACGTAAAAGGAGATCGAAAAATTCAAAAATTAAAACTTGAATAAGCAATATGAGCAATGTATTAGAAAATATTGTAGAATCAACTGGTCATTATAAACTCCCCTTTGGGGTGAGAATATAACACACACATGATTTACCTTCATGAAGTTAACAACAAAGAAAAAATACATATCATTTAAGAATTTTATTACCTTTGGGCAAATAAATTTCTTAAAAATATGTATTAATTCAAGCAAAAATAATAATAAATTTATATATTTAAATTATTACCTTTGGGCAAATAATTAAAATATATACATTTAATATTAACTCACTTCATGGAATGTGAACTAATATATGTAAATACTACCTTTGGGCAAGTAATTACACATATAGTCAACCAAAAATATAATATTTTCTTCAACATGTGAAATTTGGTGATAAAACAATCATTGAAAATTAATAATTTTCAACCAAATTTCCAAAAGAGATATATAATTGCTTTTATTATATTGATAATAAAAAAATAAAGTGTCCACCATAACACATTATTTTTATATCAAATAATCAAGTTTTATAACTTTAGAACAACAAATAATTAAAAGATGTGAATATAAGAAAATTGGTGGAGACTACATAGTCAAAACAAATTAAATAAGAGAGTGACTATGTTTTATGGAACGAGAAGAAACTCAAAAAATTTTCTATGATTGACAAATTTCGAAAAATTGTCAAAAAATATTTTTAATAATTTTTTTAACTACATAATTATCATTAAAATAATAATAATTATTAAACGGAGTCAAAAAATTAATTAAAAATCATAGAAAAATCAGAAATTAAATTCTAATAACGCTGAAAAAAAAATCGTCGAAAACGGACCTCCCAGCCGGCCCCACGCGCCCCCACGCGCCGCCTGCGCGAGTGGGCGTCGCGGCTGGGAGTCACCTTCAACCTCCAGCACTGCAGATGGGTCTGAAAGCGGGTCACGCGACCCGGTTCCTCCGATTCGGGTCTGCAACAGTTTTCCGGCCAAAAAATCGTCGAAAGGTGGGGATTTTGGATGGGTTTTGCTCGGGATTGAATTTCTAATTGATCTACGCTACTAATTTCGGGTATTAAAGGTTAAATCTCTGATTTCATGACAAAAGCAATCCGAAAATTGAAGAACACAACAAAAAAAAATTGTAATGCTAATCTTAGTTTAAATCCGAAATTAATTATGTAGGAACAATCTTAAACAATTGATAATGAGTTATCTATAATCAATTTTAGATTAAAAACAATAAAATCAAAATACACAAAATATAATTTCATATTATAATCATATAAACCCTAAAACTTTAAATTTAAAATTCTCTTAATATACACAATGATTTCATGCATATAATATATCAATAGAACGAGAATTTAATAATAAACAAAACCCCTAAAGTTTTAAGATTTAAAAACAAAAAATTGCACATAAAATAATAACAAAATTCATATGTAATTATAGATAATTAACATATGCAAATTAATTATACTAATTATAGGTTCTAAATCATATACAATAGGCAATCTGATACCACATGTTAGATAAATTAACAATTAACCCAAGATCTATTTGTATATAACATAGAACACAATAATAAGATATAATAATTAGGTATGTGTACCTGATTGATCCATAGCAATTATCTCTGATTGATCCACAGCAGTTACTCCAATTTGATAGTGCAATACTATCAACTAAGTCTTCCTCCCTAGATCTCTAAATCAGAAGCAGTTTATTTTCTCTGATTATCAAAAGGTATACAATTGTGATGAGACAATATGTATTTATAGAGTTAGGGAGGGGACTTAGCTACAAAACCCTAGTTGGGCTGGGCCTGCTCATCAAAGGCTTCAGTCAACTAGAAAAGCCCACACTTCTGCTTCACCTAGACTCTACTCACAGATGCTAAGCCCATTAACAATTGATCACCAACAACATGGGCTAACACAGCAAAGAACTATCCAATCAACCCAAGTTTTAATAAAACCAATAAAATTTAATGTAAGCCCAAATAAAAGTCTAACAATATGTACATATATAATTGTTAGATTGAGAATGAATATGAGAATGTAGAAGCAGCATTTCATGAAAAAGGAGCCTCCTATGTTCGTTGGGCAGCAAAAATGGCTGTTGATCTTCAGACTGGTGTGCCATGGGTGATGTGCAAGCAAAGTGATGCCCCAGATCCTGTGGTTAGTTGTTTTTTTCCATTTAAAATGTGAAGCTGAATTAAAGATTGTTTATTATATATAAACACATTAAAAAGTTGACTTTTCAATATTTGATTATTAATAATTATGCATATATAGATTAATACATGCAATGGAATGAAATGTGGAGAAACTTTCAAAGGGCCAAATTCGCCAAACAAGCCATCACTTTGGACAGAGAATTGGACATCTTTGTATACCACCTATACCTTTAAAAAAAATTGCATTAAAAAAATATATATATATATTTCTTTCACAAGTTATACAAAATTGTTGAAGGTACGTTTAAATTGTGGGATTATTTTTTTTTTCCCTTTAATTTAATACTATTATTTGATAACATTGATCTCAGCTTGCAAATATATGGTGGGGAAACTTACATAAGATCAGCTGAGGATATTGCTTATCATGTGATACTTTTTATTGCAAGAAATAATGGAAGCTATATTAATTATTACATGGTATGACACACTAATTATATTATAGAATTATTATTGTTATGTCATTCGGTAGTGATTCAATTTTTTATGCTTTTGTTTTAAATTATCAATGTCATTTTAACTTAATTATTAATTAATTATAAGAATGTTGGCCAATGTCTTTCTTGTACTATAGTACCACGGTGGAACAAATTTTGGGAGAACTGGCTCTGCATATGTTATAACAAGTTACTACGATCAAGCTCCTCTTGATGAGTACGGTAATATTCTTGTATTTCATTTTCACTTTTATAGATTAGATAAGTAATATTAATTGAGTACTAATGTGGGGGCTATATAGCCCCACAAACAAAAATATTGTTTTTCATGTAAATTTTTTAATTTGATATAATTATAAATTAAAATAATTGAAAAAGTTCTCACAAAATTAAATAAATCTAATAAGAGTGATAATAATATAAGTATAAATATTTTCTTCATGATAAATAAATTCCTACAAAGTAAAAATTTTGAATCCATCACTATTTACTACCATATAGATTTAGTATTCCCCACAAATAATGTTCTGGTATTTTGTTCTTTATTTTTTATATGGAGCTCAAATATAAAATGGCATTTCATGATTGAAAACAAGTATATATGAAGTAAATTAATAAAAATAATATAAATGTTAAAACCTCTTATTATATATATTGAAAAATCGTGTTTTTGCAAATGTCAGTTGTATATAAGAAAATATAAAAACTGTAATCGTTTGCAGCAGCAGAAAGTAATTCTGCTACAAAGAAATGTAACAGTTAATATAAAATATTTGCAGAAAAATAAATAACTTGACACAAGAGATTTATACGCGGTATCAGTGTTCTCACGAACACTCCTAGTCCACGGGGCCACGCCCAGAGAATGAAATCAATTAATAAAGTATCAAAATTACAAAGACAATTGACTTAAACAAGTTTAGACTCCCTCTAAAGTATTGCCGCAATCCTTTGTAATCCACTTTATGAATCTGACTTCTTGAAACACCTTCAAGCCCGAACTCCCTTCGTCTTTGAAGTGTGAGTGCTTACTTCCTCCCGAAGTAAGGCTTCAACAAGTCTTCTCCCGAAGACCAAGTGCTTACTTCCTCCCGAAGTAAGGTTTTATCAAGTCTTCTCCCGAAGACCAATCTCTTGTTCAGTCAAGTAGTTCTTCACAGCCTCTAGGATAGAGTAAGAACAGAAATAGAACAACTAGAACCTAGATGAACAACTAGGCTCTCAAAAAACAAAGAAACACTCTCTTCTCTCAAAAGATAAATGCAAAAAATGAATAATGGAAGAGGTAATTCGAATGGTTGCTCTCTAGGCTCTATTTATAGAACATAGAAACCAAAGAGGCAACCACAAGTTCAAATTAGCAGCTGTACAAAAACTTTCCTAAGAAAACATGATCTGCTCCATCAGATTCGGACGTTGACGTAGCAGATCTGTCCAGAAACGGAAAACTTGCTCAAATCGGGTCTGATCCTCTTTCAATGCTTGATTCCTGCCAAAAACAGATTAGATATTCTGATTGTATTATGATACAATCGAAATTAATAAGGAAAGAGCAATAATCAAAGTTTCCCTAAAAAAGACAACTTTCCCAAAAGAGAATTCCTTCTCTTTTGAGAAGTTTTCAACAAAGGAAAGTTCAGCTGAAAGTGCAACATTCCAATCAAGGAAAAGAGCAACTAAAAACCGAATTTATAAGGTAAGAATTCGAATATGAATGCCCAACAATCTTACCATAAATGGAAAAATTATTTTGTCACCTAACTTGCCAAAAAAAGACTTTACAATCTCCCCCTTTGGCACTTTAGATGAACAAAATAATTTTTAACATAAAGTACCTGCAAGGCAAAGTTAGCAAGAGCAAAAGATACTACTCCCCCTGAGTAACACAATCGAATATCACAAAGAAACCAAAAACATGCTAACTTTAAAAGATATGTTCACAAGTACTAACCAACCACAACTCCCCCTGGAAAAAGGGTCCAGAGTTGGGCAACAAACAAATTAAAAATAAATATCTCTCCCCCTTTTTGTTTATCGGAGTGCCAAAGTAAACAAAGAAAGAAAAATAGATATAAGTTCAATCAAAAAAAAAAAGGAGAAACAACTTAGTCTCGGTAGAGTTTAATCAAAGAAGACAGTTGCTTAGACATCTCATGCTGGACTTCTTCCATTGCTCCAAGGCGATTATGCACATTCTGAAGTTTGGACTTGACTTCCAGGAGTTCTGCTGCAGCAGAACCTGAACTTGCAGCAGCAGTATCAGCCTTTGGTCGTTTTTGAAACACACCATCAAAGTATTCAGAGGGCTGGAATGTAGGTCCACTGATGGGAGGCTCAAGTGTTTCATGTGATTGGGCCACATTTTTCTGAGAAGATAAAACCTTATAAATTAGATTTGGAAACACAAGTTTAAAGGTTGGCTTTTTACCTCTTCGGAAGGAGACAATTTGGTTCAGAATGTGGGAGGCCAAATCAATTGAAGTGCCAGAAGTGATGCGGTATAAGAGAGAAGCCACATCTTGAGACACTACGGTCTTGTTTGAATTAGGAACCCAATTGCTTAAGGCAAACCGCATAAGAGAAGCATGAGCAAAAGTGAGGTGAGTGATTCGAAGACTCTCCCCTGGTTTCAACTCTGAACGAGCACCCGTGAGTTCAGAGTGCATCAACTCACGATCCATGGACATCACTGCATTGGATACATTCTCGGGCAATTGCAATGCTTGAGCAATATCCTTCTCAGAAAAAGAGAACCAATGACCCCTAACATAAACTCTTCGATAAAGTCTAGAATTCTCATCAAGGAAATCATCAGTGAGATTAGCATAAAAATCCTTAACAATGTTTGCAATGTATCCAATGAAACCAGTAAGAGTATTTTCCCATTGATGAAATTGGATAAACTTTACAATACCATAAACACGATGAGCATGCAAGTCATAGTTCCTCTCACTCTCAAACTTACGGTTTGCATATAAATTCCAGTCACGTTCATTGTCACGATAATAAAATCGAGGACAGCCAGAGAGAGAGGAAGGGACATTACCAGACGAAGGATCTTCCATGGGCTGCTTGCCTTTGGCAGCAGCAGAGGCCTTTGCTGTAGAAGCAGATTTTGGTCGAGGAAGCTCTGGCTCGAGTTCTGTGTCCTCACTATCCTTCTCAGAGTGAAGAGACACTGATTTGTCTGAAGAAACTTCCATTGGATCCTCTTCTTCTGAACTGGAACTTGATGAGGTCGAGGGTGGATTAGTCTTGAGTTTCTTCTTGGCTGGAGGGACTGTCTTCTCACGAGATTGAGAGGCTCGAAGTTCCTTCTCAGCAGAGGCTTGCTGGGCTCGAGTTCGAGTAGAAGGGCCTGTTTGAGTGGAGCCAGGCATTGATGCAGCAGGAGGTGGAACTGCCAATGGAGGAGGAGATTCCTTTGAAGATTCAGAAGAGGAAGTCCAGGTGCGAATGGGTCTTACCGATTTGCGAGCAACTTTCTTGGGTGGACGTTTTGGCTTCTCGGTTTGAGATTCACGCTGGGGAAGCGATGAATCTCCAGGCTTTGCAACAGCAGGAGGATGAACTGAAGCAGCAGGGGGAGCATTGGAAGGAGTTGCAACGGTTTCTTCCAATTTTTTAGAGTGCCCTAGATTCTTGGTTCTCACCATTTTGGATCTGAAAAAGAAAATGAACAGAAACACACAAGAAACAAGAAAGAAGGTTCAGGTAGGTGGTGAGTTAAATGACAAAAATTGGTTTATATAACCTTAGAAGCAAAACAAGAAAGGGAAACCAATTTTGAAAGTTTTAAAAGGTAACCGCCAGCCCATGAACCCATAAAAGGAAACCACCCACTCCTCAACTCCTTTCCCTTTTCTTTTATAATAAAAAAAAAAGAAAAAAAAAGGAAACTAGAATTGCCGACAATATTTCCAAAAATAAATCAATCTTTCAAGAATAAAGGCACATTACCATATAAAGATTAATCTTTACTTGGAAAAATATCAAAATAAATCAAAGAAGAATGAATGTTGATACTTACCATTTAAGCACAAGATTTCCTTAACCCATGAAGCAAGTCACACGCCTCCCTCCTTTTTTTTTATTTTTTTTATTTTTTTATTTTTTATTTTTTTTAGAAAATAAAATACAATGTGTACAATAAATATATGAGATTCTAAACAAGCAATATAATCTAATATCATTGAAAATTGACAAAATAAAATACATGTTATGCTTTTAAGGAAAATAACTAGTTAGTATCTCAAGAACAAATCATACTTAATTGATGTTGAGGAAAAGGATATGCATGTTACTAAAAATTGTGAACCAGGATTATCAATTTAATTTAATAGAGGAGACTTACAAATTTGAACACACTTGTCAGACATAAGTGTGTGCAGTGAAAATAGGATCATTGTCCTTGGCAAGATTTTTCATTTTCGCCTTTTTCAATTTGATCCCGCAACTGGATGCTATCACACCATACTGAAGGTAGCCCTTTTCTATGGTAGTGCATCCTCATCATAGTTGCTAATTACAATGTTCCAGCTTACTCAAAAGATGGCTTTCACACCTCAGTATGGGTAGCTCTATTCCAGCAAGGGGCCTGACAAGACTGAAATAAAAATTGCTCAACTCTGTAAAAGTACATTATTTAATCCTAGTCACAAACAAAGAGTAACATGAACCTTTTAACAGAACATCACAAAGTATGATAAGAATGAGATCCTAACTAATTATAATCCAAAAGCATAAACATGATTTGTCAAAATACAATGATAGAAGATTAAAAGCTAGAGAAGAATCACAAAACACTATTGTACAAAAATTATGAACAAGAGAAAATTAAACAATGCAAACTCCCAAAGACTTTCTGAGGGAGTCAAAGCGACTTGCATCTAGGGCCTTTGTGAAAATATCAGCTAATTGTTTTTCAGTATCAACATATTCTAATTGCAAAGATTTATTTTCAACAAGTTCCCTGATAAAGTGATGCCTTATATCAATGTGCTTTATTCTAGAATGTTGAACAGAATTTTTGGAAATATTTATGGCACTAGTGTTATCACAAAAGATAGTCAAAACACCCAATTCAAATCCATAATCAATCAACATTTGTTTCAACCATAAGAGTTGAGTACAGCAACTACCAGCAGCTATGTACTCAGCTTCGGCAGTGGACAAAAAAATGGAATTTTGTTTCTTGCTATGCCAAGATACAAGATTATTCCCAAGAAAGAAACACCCTCCACTTGTGCTCTTCCGATCATCAGCATTGTCTGCCCAATCTGCATCACTAAAACAAGCAAGATTAGAATTAGTATCTTTCGAGTACCAAATTCCATAATCAAGAGTGCTATTAACATATCGAATAATCCTTTTCACAGCTGATACATGAGATTCCATAGGATTACTTTGATATCTAGCACAAACTCCCACACTGTAACAAATATCAGGACAACTAGCAGTTAAATACAAAAGACTTCCAATCATGCTACGATAAAGTGTAGTGTCTACCTTTACTCCATTCTCATCTTTTGTCAATTTCAATGTGGTGCTCATTGGAGTACTTACCTGCTTAGCCGATTCAAGACCAAATTTCTTGACAAGGTTCTTAGCATACTTACTTTGAGATACAAATGTACCTCCTTCCATTTGTTTCACTTGAAAACCCAAAAAGAAAGTAAGCTCACCAACCATGCTCATTTCAAATTCACTTTTCATTTTATCAACAAATACCTGCACTTCATGGTTAGATGTAGAACCAAAAACTATATCATCAACATAAATTTGAGCAATGATAAAATCAGATTTTATATGCTTGATGAAAAGAGTTTTATCCACACTACCTCTTTGATAGTCATGAGAAAGTAAAAATTGAGTCAACCTTTCATACCAAGCTCGAGGAGCTTGTTTTAGACCATACAAAGCTTTTTCAAGTTTGTACACATGGTCTGGAAATTGAGGATCTTCAAATCCTTTTGGTTGCTCAACATAAACTTCCTCATTCAATATACCATTTAGGAAGGCAGATTTCACATCCATTTGAAACAATTTAATATTCAAAATACAAGCAATACACAAAAGTAAACGAATTGATTCTAATCTTGCAACAGGAGCAAAAGTTTCATCAAAATCAATACCTTCTACCTGTGTGTATCCTTGTGCTACCAAACGAGCCTTGTTTCTCACAATTGTACCGAACTCATCACTTTTATTTTTAAATAACCACTTTGTTCCAATTACATTTATACCTTTTGGTCTTCCGACCAAAATCCATACCTTGTTGCGAACAAATTGGTTGAGTTCCTCTTGCACTGCATTGAGCCATTCCTCAAAGGTCATGGATTCCTTCATATTTTTCGGTTCATATTGAGAAACAAAACAAAGAAAGCTGATTAAATTAACATACCTACTGCGAGTTACCATGCTTTCTTCAGGATTTCCAAGAATGAGATCTTTTGGATGATTCAATTTGACTCTGGTGCTTGGTTCTTTCTGAATAGAATCAGTGATGATGTTTGGATGAGTCAAGATAGACGGTTCTGGTTCTCCAGTCTCAGTTGCAGCATCAGCAATGGGTTCTGCTGCATCAAGATCTGATTTTGCTGCTTCTGGAGGAGCATCCATGAGACTATCTATCTTGGCTTCTGTGGAAAATTCTGAAAAATCTTTAAAATCATCAACAACCACATTAGCTGATTCCAAAACAGTTTGAGTTCTCATGTTATAAACACGATAAGCTCTACTATTTAAGGAATATCCAATAAACACACCAACATCACTTTTAGCATCAAATTTACCAATATGCTCACGATCTCTATAGACATAACACACACATCCAAAAACATGAAAATGACTTACATTGGGGCGCTTACCTTTCCAGATTTCATAAGATGTTTTTGAGGTATCTAGACGAATAAACATTCTGTTTATTATGTAGCAAGCTGTGTTAATAGCTTCAGCCCATAAGCGCTTTGTCAACTTCTTGCTATTTAACATCACTCTTGCCATTTCCTGCAATGTTCGATTCTTCCTCTCAACAACTCCATTTTGTTGAGGAGTTTTGGGAGCTGAAAATTCATGAGTTATACCTGTAGACTTGCAAAAATCATCATACACAGAATTTTCAAACTCCTTACCATGATCACTTCTAATTTGAACAATTTTCCCAATATTACAACCTTTCTCAACTCTTAATCTCAAACACAGAGTTTTAAAGGCATCAAAAGTGTCAGATTTTTCTCTTAAGAAATCTACCCAAGTAAAACGAGAGAAATCATCAACACAAACAAAGATATATCGTCTACCATTCAAACTTTCAACTTGGATTGGACCCGTAAGATCCATGTGAAGCAATTCCAATACTTTTGAGGTATTGATATCAGACACAGGCTTGTGAGTGATTTTTAATTGCTTCCCAAGTTAACACGGTTCACACTTACCTACACTTTCCTTACCAAGCTTGGGAAGTCCTCGAACAATACCTGCATTTGAAAATTTTTTCAGGTTTTTTAAATTAATATGCCCAAGCTTGGCATGCCACAGATCTGTGGTGTTGTTGATAGCTGAATGACAAGTAAACACAGGGGTTAGAGTGTAACAGTTATCATTGGATCAAAATCCTTGCAAGATACATTCATTATCATCATTCAGAACATAGCAATGATCACTATCAAATGAAACAGTAAACCCTTGGTCACAAATTTGACTGATGCTAAGTAAATTAGCCCTCAGTCCTTCAACTAACATCACATTTTTCAGTCTAGGTAACCCTTCAAAATTTAGAGTTCCCATACCAACAACTTTTCCAGATAAGCCATTACCAAACGTGACTTCTCCACATTGCATGGGCCGAATGTTAGTTAAAAAATCCTTGTTACCTGTCATATGTCTAGAACAACCACTGTCAAAATACCACATTTGAGATGCAGCAGTTTTATCAGAAAAACCAGCTAGACAATTCTTTTTCACCCATATTTGTTTCAAACATTTATGTTTCTTTTGAGATTTTTCCAAATTATCAAAATAATTTGTTTTAAACAGATTTTTCAACGTGAAATATTTAGGTCTAATATGTCCTTTTCTACCACAAAAATGACAAGTGGGAACAAATCTTTTTACCTGAGATCTTACTCTTTTCGAAAATCCTAGAGATTTTGCAGCATCATAAACAACTCTTGCTGCAACAGGCTGTGAAACTGTTACAGCAGACTTTGTAGCCTCAGAGTGGTTCGTTGGAACACTAGATTTTACAAACTTCGTGACTCCAGAACTTTCCATTCCATTTGAACCAAGACCTGCGAAACCTCTTTGACCTGCATTCTGTGCTTTTTCAAAAATAGAAGATCCAGGGTTAAGCATTTGAACATTTTTCTTAAAGTTTTCAAGTTCCTTTTTTAAGAGATTGATTTTTTCATCTTTATCACAAAACACTTGTCTCATACTCTTTTATTTTCAATTCACACAATTCAATTTGATGAGACAATTTTTTATTCAATTTATTCAAGTCTCTATTTTCAGAAGCAACCTGAATCAATTTTTCATACATGACTTTGTATGATTCAGCAAGAGACTCTTCACAGATTTTAGACATATCTGAATCTGATTCCTCATGATCGGTGGTATTATTTAGACATACCAATTTAGCTTTCACCTGTGAATCACACAACACATTAGTCATAACAGAGGTTAGGGCAACATTTTTAGAATTATCTTCATCACTTTCGCTTTCATCATCACTCCAAGTGACATTGAAACTTTTCTTATTCTTTTTCAAAGTGTTTGCACACTCAGCTTGAATATGCCCAAAACCTTCACATTCCCTGCACTGAATTCGCTTTTTGTTAGAGACAGATGGTTTAATAAAAGTATTACCTTTTGAACCTTTCGAAATATTCTTTTTATTTCCCATCTTTTTCATATATTTCTGAAAATTCTTAGTTAATAAAGCAATCTCATCATCACATTCACTATCAGAATTTTCATTATCAGCAACTTTCAAAGCAATACTTTTACCTTTATCAGCAATGGATTTGGGTTTGTCCTTTTGTTTAATCTGTTGATTTAATTCAAAAGTACGTAAGGAACCCATCAATTCTTCTACCTTCATTGTGCTAAAATCTTTAGCTTCCTCCATTGCCAAAAGTTTAGTATCGAACCTTTCTGGAAGTACTCTAACAATTTTTCTCACAAGAACAGAATCATCAAGCTTTTCACCAAGAGCAAAATATTCATTAGCAATATCAGATAATTTTTTATAGAATTCAGTTAAGGTTTCATTATCAGACATTCTAAGCTCATCAAATTTAGTTTGAAGCATGATAAATCTAGATCTTTTCACATCAGAAGTTCCCTCAAACTGAGTTTGAAGGATCTCCCAAGCTTCCTTAGCAGAAACACAAGATGATATAAGTTTAATGTAACCCTCACCTACACCGTTAAAGATAGCATGCAAGGCTTTGCTATTGTAGGCAGAAAGTTTATCATCTTCAATAGACCATTCCAGTTCAGATTTTATAGTAGTATTACCTGAAGAGTCTGTCTCAACTGGAAGAGACAACCCTGAAAGAACCATTCTCCAAGCTTTCTCATCTTGAGATTTGATGAAGGCCCTCATTCTAACTTTCCAATAAGGATAGTTAGAGTCATTAAGCAACGGTGGTCTAGAAATTGAACTTCCTTCTGCAAAAAATGACATTTTAACACAAAAACGTTATAGGACCACACTAAGAGTTTAGTGTCCCGCTCTGATACCAAATGAAAAACCGTGTTTTTGCAAATGTCAGTTGTATATAAGAAAATATAAAAACTGTAATCGTTTGCGAGAAGTAATTACGCTACAAAGAAATGTAACGAGTGTAATATAAAATATTTGCAGAAAAATAAATAACTTGACACAAGAGATTTATACGTGGTATCAATGTTCTCACGAACACTCCTAGTCCACGGGGCCACGCCCAGAGAATGAAATCAATTAATAAAGTATCAAAATTACAAAGACAATTGACTTAAACAAGTTTAGACTCCCTCTAAAGTATTGCCGCAATCCTTTGTAATCGACTTTATGAATCTGACTTCTTGAAACACCTTCAACCCCGAACTCCCTTCGTCTTTGAAGTGTGAGTGCTTACTTCCTCCCGAAGTAAGGCTTCAACAAGTCTTCTCCCGAAGACCAAGTGCTTACTTCCTCCCGAAGTAAGGCTTTATCAAGTCTCCTCCCGAAGACCAATCTCTTGTTCAGTCAAGTAGTTCTTTACAGCCTCTAGGATAGAGTAAGAACAAAAATAGAACAACTAGAACCTAGATGAACAACTAGGCTCTCACAAAACAAAGAAACACTCTCTTCTCTCAAAAGATAAATGCAAAAAATGAATAATGGAAGAGGTAATTCGAATGGCTGCTCTCTAGGCTCTATTTATAGAACATAGAAACCAAAGAGGCAACCACAAGTTCGAATTAGCAGCTGTACAAAAACTTTCCTAAGAAAACATGATCTGCTCCATCAGATTCGGACGTTGACGTAGCAGATCTGTCCAGAAATGGGAAACTTGCTCAAATCAGGTCCGATCCTCTTTCAATGCTTGATTCCTGCCAAAAACAGATTAGATTTTTTGATTGTATTATGATACAATCGAAATTAATAAGGAAAGGGCAATAATCAAAGTTTCCCTAAAAAAGACAACTTTCCCAAAAGAGAATTCCTTCTCTTTTGAGAAGTTTTCAACAAAGGAAAGTTCAGCTAAAAGTGCAACTAAAAACCGAATTTATAAGGTAAGAATTCGAATATGAATGCCCAACAATCTTACCATAAATGGAAAAATTATTTTGTCACCTAACTTGCCAAAAAAAGACTTTACATATATAAAAGTGTATCATAATTTATTTAACATTTTAAAATATATACTTAATTAGGTCTTCTACGACAGCCAAAGTGGGGTCATTTAAAGGAGTTGCATGATGTAATAAGAAATTGTTCTCAAACTTTACTAGCGGGAGCACCAACAAATATTTCCTTAGGCCAAAATCAATCGGTAATAAAAATCACCAATAGCATAATCCATTTAGTTTGTTAGAAATATAATCGTTTTTCTTTTTTTAATATTTTGGAACTATACTTCAGGCATTTATTTTCAGTGAAGAAGAAAGATGTATTGCATTTCTCATCAACAGTGATATAAGAAATAACTATACTGTACAATTTCAAAATCAATCCTACATGTTGATGCCAAAATCTATAAGTATTCTTCCAGATTGTGAAAATGTTATTTTCAACACAGCACAGGTTAGTCCATATATACAAACATATATAATATATGTATATAGCTAATTTAAACTTTTTTATAATTTATAGTATAATAAGTAATTAATTAGTGTACATAGAAATATCAATTTGGTTCAATGTATATGTTGAATTATAATATTTACAGGTAAGAACAAATTCCAACATGAGAATTACAAGACCAATTCTGAGATTTGAATTAATGGAAAGATGGACAGAATATAAGGAAGTTATTCCAAATTTTGAAGATACCAAAATAAGAGCTAGTACACTACTTGAGCATATGAATATGACCAAAGATCAAACAGATTATATTTGGTATACTTTGAGGTAAATATTCCAACACTAAGAGCCTAAAAATAATGTACTTATATGCACAAAATTAATTATTAGTCTGTAATAGTTAATAATTGTTGTGATTGGTCATCAAGTGAAGATGTTCTTAGATCTAACAGTTTATAACTGTTTTAACTAACTGTTTGTTATGACAGTTAGTATCAGTCCAAGAACCAAAAGCTATATATAGCCATCCCTTCCCATATCATTGCCACCAATTTTAAGAGAGATCGTTAGATGAGTTAGTGAGCTAGTTCAGAGAGAAAAGAAAGTTGTAATGGCCTATCGTGTGTTTGATCTTTAGTGCCACAAGTGAGTTTTGTGTAAATTGAAGCAAAGCTTCATTGAGTGATTGTGTCAAGAACACATTAGTGTACAACTGCTTTGTAATCGATTCTTTTTAGCTCAATAAAGATCAAAGCCACTGGGGTTGCTCTGGCTGAAGAGTAGACAGATGATATTACGATCACACTGTTCAAACGTCGTTATTTCTGTGTGTTGCATCTAGTTTTATGTTCTCTTGTCCACTGTTCTAAGTTCTGTTTTTCAGTTCTTTGTGTGTGTCAACTAATTGATCTAGATCAGTTGTTCTACTATTTTTGTTTATCATGATTGTCCATGAGTTCCATGATCTTGCTATTGATCACAATAATTGGCATAAGAGCTCAGTCGAGGGAATATCAAAGAATCAAGTCAAGACATCAAGAAGAATTAAGGTCTGATTAGTAATGGCTTCTGCACGTTTTGAAATTGATAAATTCAATGGCAACAATAATTTTTGTTTATGGAGGATCAAGATGAAGGCTTTCCTTGTGCATCAAGGAATTTCAGAAGCCATTGATTGAGAAGCGCTTGTTGCTCTTGGAGAAGACATGAAGAAAATAAAAGAAGTACTAAACAAGGCACATAGTGCAATACTTTTGAGTTTGCAGGATGAAGTACTCAGGGAAGTTTCGAATGAAGAAACCGTAGTAGGATTATGGGAGAAATTGGCTTCAATATATCTGAAAAAGTCCCTGGCCAACAAACTTTATCTGAAGAAAATTACACAATGAGAATGAATGAAATAAAGGATCTCAAAAAATATCTTGATGAGTTTAACAGGATAATCTTGGATCTCAGTACCATAGGAGTCAAGATTGAAGATGAGGACCAAAGAATCCTATTGCTGAGTTCATTATACCAAAGAGTTATGAAGATTTTGTAGACACTATTCTATATTGAAAAGAATCATTAACCATGACAGAAGTTAAGTCAACATCAAACTCAAAAGAGATTCAGAAAAGGAGTGAAGAAAAATCAATGGCTATGGTGAAGAGCTGTTTGTTAGAGGCAGATCAAAAACAACAAAAAATAGAGGTTGTTTTCACAAGACAAGTCACAAAGGCAAGCAATACGAAGGCTCAAATCAAATTCACAAACCAAGATCAAATTCCAAGATAGGAAAACAGTGTCACTATTGCAAGAAAGAGGGTCATTATAGGGATGAATGCAGAGCATTAAAGGTCAAACTTCAGAGACAAAAATAATGAAAGAGGAGATACATGGGTAGTGACAGATGGTTATGAGTCAGCAGATATTTTGGTTGTATCTAGCCAAGAATTTGGAGACTCATGGATACATGATTCAGGATTTCATTCCACATGACACCCAAAACAGAACTGTTTCACAGTTTCAAGAAGCTTGATGGGGGAGCAATCCTATTAGGAGATAATAAAGTATGCAGAGTTGCTGGAATTGGAACTATAAGAATCAAGCTCCATGATGATCAAGTCAAAACCATCCAAGATGTCAGGTATGTTCCTGACTTGAAAATAAATTTTCTTTCCATTGGAGAACTAATTGAAATGGGTCATACTATAAAGATAGACTGTTCATTTAAGGTCATGAAAGGATCCCTAGTTATCATCAAAGGAGAATTGAGAAATGGTATCTATTATCTAAAAGGTAAAACAGTCACTAGTGAGAATGGCATGTTTGTCAAAAATCTAGATATGGAAAGCACTAGACTATGTCATCTAAGACTTGGACATGTGACTGAAAGGGATATCAGTGAATTAGAAAAACAAGGGATACTCAAAGACGAATTAGGTGAGAAACTTGAGTTCTATGATGATTGTGTCTATAGAAAATGCTACAAATTAATGTTCACACCAGGGAAACACACAACACAGGGAAAGCTTGATTACATACACTCTAATCTATGGGGGCTTTCAAGACTAAAACATTAGGAGGTGCAAGTTACTTCATGAGTATAGTTGATGACTATACTAGAAAAGTCTAGGTTTTCTTACTCAAAACAAAGAATGAGGATTTCAACACCTTTGTCACTTGGAAAAGACTCATTGAAAACCAGACAGTGAAGAAAATAAAGAAGCTCAGAACTGATAATGGATTAGAATTCTATTTAGATGAGTTCACTAGGTCTGTCAACATAAAGGAATTGATAAACACAAAACAGTTGTGAAAAAACCACAACAAAATAGACTTACTGAAAGAATGAATAGGTCTTTATTAGAAAGGGTGAGATGCATGCTCAAGGGAGCTGGCCTTGAAAGAAATTTTGGGGTGAAGCACTAAAGACAGCATGCTAACTAATAAATAGGTATCCCTCAACTGCACTAAAGTTTAAAACTGATCCTCAAGAGATCTGGACAGGTAATGTTCCAACAATTGATCATCTCAGAATTTTTGGATGCACAACTTTTGCTCATACCAGACAGGATAAACTAGAGCCAAGGGCTCACAAGTGTTTGTTCCTTGGATACCTTGAAGAAGTAAAAGGATACAAGATGTGGTGTTTAGAAGAAGGACATAAGAAATGCATAATTAGCATGGATGTAGTGCTTAAGGAACATAAAATGGCTATGAAAACTGCAGCAACCAATAGTTGTCAAAATAATTAAAGTGTGACAGGCATGGAAATACAAGATGATAAGGAAGAAGAAGAGAAATTAGTTCAGTTGGATACATTGGAACCAACACATTTAGAGATTGATCTAGAAGAAATTGAAGAAGAAACATCTCCAACAAACTCACAAGACTATCATCTTGTTAGAGACAGAGAAAGAAGACAGATAAAACAACCAGAACGATTTGGATTTGATGACTACACATCCTTTGTACTTGCATCAGCAGACGAAAATGAAAGCTCTATACCAAGTACTTACCAAGAAGCTATTAGTTCTAAGAATTGGAAGAAGTGGCTTGCTGCAATTGATGAAGAGATGACTTCCTTAAAAAGAACAAGACTTGGAAGACAGTCACAAGGCCACCGGGACAAAATTTGATTGGATGTAAATGAACCTTGAAAGAGAAAAAATGATTGATGGGTGAAGAAGTGAGATACAAGGCAAGATTAGTGGTAAAAGGCTTTAACTAAAGGGAAGGTATCGATTTCAGTGATATTTTCTCTCCAGTTGTTAGACAGACCTTTATAAGAATTATGATGACCAAGGTAGCAAAAGTTTACCTTGAAATGGATCAAATGGATATCAAGACATCATTTTTGCATGGTAGACTTAAAGAATAAATCTACATGGAAGAACCAGATGGTTAGTAAAGCAGCAAATCTGATCAAGTTTGCCTATTACAAAAATCACTTCATTGGCTCAAGCAAGCTCTAAGGCAGTAGAATCTGAGATTTTATGAATTCATGGTCAGCATTGGTTATAACAGGAGTGACTATGACCCTTGTGTTTATTATAATAGTGAATCAATTCGGTTGCTGTTATATGTTGATGATATTCTCATCATTGGAAACAAAAAAAAAAAGCCATAGACAAACTGAAATAGAGCTTAAATGTAGAATTTGAAATGAAAGATAGGTGAAGCAAGGAGAATACTTGGCATTGACATAAAAAATGACAGACTAGAAAAATTATCTCTCTCTCAAAGGAGCTAGATACAGAAAATGATTGACAAATTTTGCATGAGTGAAGCAAAACCAGTAAGCACACTTTTGGCACAACATTTCAAACTCGCTCAAGGTCAATCTCCCAAAATAGAAGAAGACAATATGTACATGGATACGATACCTTATGCATCTTGTGTTGGGAGTCTCATGTACTGTATGGTGTGCACAAGATCTGATCTGGCTTATGCATTAAGCATGGTAAGAAGATTTATATTAGATCCAAGAAAAGAGCATTTGTCAGCTATGAAATGGATACTTAGGTATCTGCAAGGTTCTATGGATGTGGGACTTGTCTATGATAACAAGTCTAAAGATGAAATTGAAGTGAATGGTTATGTGGATTCAGACTATGCTGGAAGCATAGACACAAAGAGATCCATCACTGGATATGCTTTTACAGTTCTAGGTGGATGTGTTACCTGGAAATCCAACCTACAAAAGGTAGTTGCTTTGTCATCAACTAAGGTAGAATACATGGCTACAACAGAGACCATAAAAGAGGTTATTTGGCTCAAAGGTTTCACAAAAGAGTTGGGGTTCAAATCAGACAGGATAACAGTTCACTGTGACAACCAAAGTGCATTGTATTGGATGAGAAATCTAATATTTCATGAGAGGTGCTAACATATAGATATCAAATTACATTTCATAAGAGACATCATAGCTGAGAAGGAAGTGAGTGTGAAGAAAATTGGAAAAAAAGAAAACCCTACAGACACGATGACAAAATATGTGAATTTAGCTAAGTTTAGACTTTTCTAAACTTGCTAAACATCCTCAAGTACTAGTTGAGGATTCATGACTAGTTCAGCCTCAAATTTAAATGGCTTACTCCTCTCTTAATGACCAAGGTGGATAATTATTGTGATTGGTCATCAAGTGAGGATATTTGTGGCTCTAATAATTTATAATTATTTTAACTAATTATTTGTTACCACTGTTAGTATCAGTCCAAGAACCAAAGGCTATATATAGCCATCCCTTCCCATATCATTGGCACCAATTTTAAGAGAGATCATTAGATGAGTTAATGAGCTAGTTCGGAGAGAAAAAGATGAGAGAAAAGAAAGTTGTAATGGCCTATGGTGTGTTTGATCCTTAGTGCCACAAATGAGGTTTGTGTAAATTGAAGCAAGGCTTCATTGAGTGATTGTGTCTGGGAACACATTGGTGAACAACTACTTAGTAATCGATTCTTTCTAGCTTAATAAATATCAAAGCCACTGGGGTTGTTCTGGCCGAGGAGTAGGCATGTGATATTACAATCACACAGTTTGAACCTCGTTACTTTTTTGTGTTGCATCTGGTTTTAAGTTTTCTTGTTCACTGTTCTAAGTTCTATTTTTCAGTTCTTTATGTGTCAACTAATTGGTCTTTATCACTTGTTTTATTGTTTTTGTTTATCTTGATTGTGCATGAATTTCATGGTCGAACTATCGATCACAACAATAATGTATATTCATTCATTTGTTACTTACTAACATATAATTTCTAGAGTACATAATTCGGTAATAACAATAATAATGAACATAAAATATGATACATATATGTAATTTTAAAAATGTACTAAATAATCCTTTATTTGGTTGTATACAGGTTCGACCACAATATTTCTTCAAATGAAGCAATGCTTCATGTAGAGTCTCTTGCACATGTTGCACATGCTTTTTTGAATGATGACTATCTGGGTAAGATATTGAACTACTTTACACATTCATTAGCATTTTATTATTTAAATATTATTATTACAATATAATTATATCAATTTTGTTTGTGACTCTAAAAATATGCAGTGTTTAAAAATTTTCTCGAATTATAATATTTTTATAATTATATTCCTTCCTTTAAGTTTGAAATTTTTGTACTCTTAAAATAATAAATAATTAACCGCTTTCATCTTAATTCTTCAACTAGTACAAAATTTATCATTCTTTGTTAAAATAAATTAATTAAAAAAATCTAATTTTTTTATTCATTTATAAAAACTCTAGAAATTAAATTAAAGAAAACATATTCAAAATCTAAAAAAAAAATATTTAATATTTAATTTTTAAGAAAAAAAAATAAATTTACTTAAATTAACAAACATATATAATTCTTAAGAAAATAATAGATTAAGTCAAATTAACTTGTTGATATTCAAAAACTAATATTTACAAATAATTCAATTATATACCTAAATTATTATTTCCATAAAAAAATACAACATACAAATTTCTTATTTAAAATTAAAAATAATCAATTAATTCATAAATTCACAAATCTTATATACTTGAATAATCTTAAATTTGTACACAAATATGCATATCGAAGCCTTGGGTGGTGGGATTGTTGGAACTTATTTTACCGTGATCTTAATTTACCAATATGTATGTTTGATTATATATCTATAATTTAACATCTTAAATATGAAAATCCTAAAATGATAAATAAACATGTAAAAGTTCAAGAAACCTTACATTGGTTGCAGCAAAAACAATATGACTCATTCCATTAAGCATTCCAACCCTTGTTCCTTTTTGTCGCAGAATAGTTACAAGTATTGAACATGAATGCTCCTTTAAATTGACAAACACCTTCTACAGAGTCTTCCACAGTGATCTAAGTATTGCCTTGAATTATGTGGGCAATACCTTTATCACTAAACGCATGAATTTGAGAATGAGAGAGAGACAAAGATTCAAAATTTTCTAAAGGTAAGAAAAATCTTTTCTTTGATTTAGCTTTTTAGGTTTTGATAGACAATTTAAAGAGAATTAGTGAATCAAAGCCTTTACGTTCATTTTATAGAGCCTCTCTAAGTTTAGGATTTTAGAGTAGAGTGAGCTTTAGAAAAAGATAACAAATCCAAAACTAAAGCCTTGGCCAAAATCACCATGTGGACCTCAAGGTTTTGATGTTTGCCATTTTGTTTCATTTAATGAAACGTTTTTATATTTTCCCAAAATACTATTTTTTTTTATGAATCAGAGAAATTCTATTACACCAATCATCAATTTGTACAACCTAAATGACATCTTGTAAAATAAGGCCTATATGACTATATACAAGAGAGACTAATTACAATAATTCAAACGAATAAACATCTTTTTGGGTTACAAACTTAGGCATAACAAAAGTTATCTTAATTTTGATTTGCCACTTTGTTTGTTATACTAACTGTTGCGAGCTTGTACTAGTTGAGTTCCAAATCTTGTTGTTTCTAGCTTGCCATATGTAGTACACTAGAGTTGTGATGGAAGCAGCTGAAACCTCCTTAAACTTGCTTTCTTTAGCCCTATATATCCTCCTAAATAGCCCCTGCAATGAGTTCAAATTGAATTTCCAGCCAAGCCATTATCCCAGCTGCATTAGACAATCTTGAGAAAAATAGATTCAAAAAACAGATGGTCCACAGTTTCAGCAGCCCTACTAGAAAATAAACAACTCGGGTCATCAGTGATGTGGAATCCGTGGAGCCTCTCCTTAGTTTTTAATCTCTTCAGCAATGCAATCCATAAAACAAAGCTATACTTAGGAGTATTAAGTCTACACCAAGCATGTTTGCTCCAGTGGAAATGCTCTTCTGTGTAGTTTAGTAGCTTGTATCCAGAGGAAATAAGATACTTTCTTATTGTGAATTGGACAGGATCCATCAAGCTTTTGATCTCATCTTCGATCTCCACCAATTTCCTCCAATACCAGCTACTCTGAGGTGGGGCATTGTAACCCCACCAATCCTCTTCCTTGATGTACACATTGTGCATGCACTTGACCCACATATTATCTTTCTTTATTGTATTGACTAGATGTTTTTGATTAAGGTAGCTCGATTCCAGTCAAAGATGTTTAAAAGTCCTATTCCACCAGCTTTCTTAGGCTTGCACACCTTGTCCCAAGCTAAGCTCCCTGATCCTATCATTTGGCTTTTACCTTTCCATAGAAAACTTCTATCGATGTCTTGTATTTCTTTGAATAACTTTGTTGGAAGTATCATAATTTGACTCCAATAAGTATGGATAGTCAAAAGCACAGAATTAATCAAGACCCTCCTTCCTACAAAAGACAAATTTCTGGAACTCCATACCTTGATTTTACCGGTCATTTTCTCAACAAGCACTCTACAATTAGAAGAAGATATCCTCTTAACACAAATAGGCATGCCTAGGTACTTAAAAGGAATACCTTCCTTACTGAATCCTAAGATGTCAATAACTTTTTTGATCTCATTTTCCTCCATGCCACTGCATAAATAGCAGATTAACTACTCTTAGGCTAAAGACCAGAGGAGATTGAAAACAGTTTTAACCCTACAACATAAGATAGATGCTTTTAAAATCACCTCTGCAAAATAGGGGCACATCATCTACAAAACTCAGATGATGAAGCTTCATATCCCCACATCTTTCATGAAATCAGAAAGCTCTTTTCCTTCAAACTTCTCTCATAATCCTACTTAGGTATTCCATTCTAAGAACAAAATGTTGAGGAGACATTGGGTCTCCTCCTCTCAGTCCTCGTTAGCTTTAAAGAAGCCATGTAGGGTTCTATTAAACATAAGAGAGAACTTAAGAGTTGTGACACATTGCATAACAAGTTGAATAAACTTGATAGGAAAATGAAAAGCATGAAGCATCTCCTCAAGAATCCCCATTCCATGGTATCATAAGCTTTTTGGATGTACAATTTTATCATACAGTTAGGCTTGGTGTTGCGATATTTAGCACACGCAAGTGTACGTATCGTTTCAAGTAGTAGACTCACTATGAGTGAGGTCGATCCCATAGGGAGTGTAGTTAAGTACTTTGAAATTAAACTTTTACTTCTATTTGATTAAATAAAAGATAGGAAAAAACACAGTGAAGTATAAGAAAAAAAATAGTTGGAAGCAACAATTCAAGAAAATTAATAGTTAATAAACTAGGGTGTCGATTTCAATTGTTTCTATTGAATATGGTCTAATATGATTATTTTCCTAATATTAATTCCTATGCAATAGCAGGTTTACTAAGGTAATTTATAGTCTTCTCAGATATATAAACCTCAATTACATGCAAACTTTCTACTCTCGTGATAAATTTAACATGCAACAGGCATTAAACACAGAAACCCTATAAGCTATCTAAACCATATAGGTACTCTCGTCCTATATCGAAATTCAGTTCTATTCTACTATAGCATATTTGATACTCACTTCTCAGATCTCGCATCAAAATCATAAACAGTTAATTGGTGGCCAGACAATTAAAAGTAATTAAGCACAAATAAAATAGAATACATAAAAATTAGGGGGAAAATAAATCATATTAAAACCATAAAACAATGTTAAACAATATCCATCTAACCCTAATTAAAGTGTTTAGTTACTCATGTTCAATGCAGCACAAATACACATATTAACTGATAGAAAAGAGATGAAAAATACAGAAGAGAAGAAAAGAAGAATGCTGAAAAATCCTGAGCAGTATGTCTTCAATATTGCAGCTGATCTCCCTATTCTGTATCTGAACTCTCACTTTTTCTCTCTGAGATTGCTTGCTTAAATCCACTCTCTACTGCTCTTTATATAGGTATTCAGGTCCCTCAAAAGGTGGAAAACCGCACTGTTTAAATTCCATTCGGATTTGAAATATCTGGAAAAATCTCACGCCAGCTTTTCCAGATATTTCTCTCTGTTGACAAAGAGGCGGGCCGCGGCATGCTAAGTCCATGTCGCGACCCGTGTGGCCATTAGTTTGCTTCCGTGGACTTCTTCCAAGTAGGCGGGCCGTGGCATGCTAATACCATGTCGCGGCCCGTGTTGATCTCTGCACCCAACTTCCACTTGCTTCTATCTTTATCCGAATTTGATTCTGATATTTTCCACCAGGATATTTTCATTCGATATTTTATCCTTTTTCTTCTGATATTTTCTAACTCTTCATCTATTTTAAATCTGCAAAACTAAAAGATAAAAGCGTAAAAATGCTCCAACCATAATTTAAATTAAACCGAAAAATGTGCTAAAATTAACCTAAATTAAATACTAAAAATATCCTAACAAAATTCCCCCAAACTAAGCTTTTACTTGTCCTCGAGTAAAACACTCACTAAACAAGTCCATCTCCAAAACATGAGTAATTTCAAGTAGTCTCAATAACATGATTAACAAAAAAATTCACTTATGCATATAATCCAGAATTTCAGTTCAATTACACCCTTGACAGATTTCAATTTATTTTCATTTAGCTCGTGAAACCATAGAATGCAATTAACTAACAATTAAACCACTTTATGCATGCCAATTACAATCATCAATCCACTAACCCGAAATTCCATATGCTTGCAATACTTACTATTCTCCACTAATATAGATTAATGCACAACTAAGAATCAGAAGGTCTTTCTAGGCTTGTAATGTTAAGCTTAGGGTAAAGGTAGTTGAAATGGTCATTTAGACTTGTCTATACCATAAGCTTCTCCAATCATGCCAATCCCAATACCCCTTTTTCTAATTACATGAGAGATATATTTTTTTTCTTTTTTTCAACAAGATTGCAACAACTTTCTATTTATTTTTTTCTAGATTTGACACTGGTTGTCAGATTTTCTTTTTTTTCTTTTCTGTTTTTTTCAAGTTGTTGCCAATCAAATTTTTTTATTCTCTCAATTTTCACACCTTTTCCACACACATACAACAATTTTCCCATCCAAATTCCCCCAAACTAAAGATCCACTTATGGTATAATTAGGGTTGAATGTTTTGGATATTTATGGGTTTATCTTTTTAGGCTCAATATGTGTAGAACAAAGAATAGGTTAAGGCTCAAAAAGGGTAACTAGGATAAAAAAAATTACAAGGATGGCTTGAAAGGCACAATCGATCCAAAAGAATGCCTAAATCACTTTCCTAGTCATGCATAATTTATTATTTCGCCTCAAATAGTAAGCAAGCAAGTTCTAGAATTTTCTAAACAACTTTCCACATTCCACAATCAGCATACATAAAATAATTCAATTACTAGCAATTACCTAATATGATTCCTTGTTCTTTCGAGTATAAAATTGAAATTAGTCAAGAATGTAATATCACCAAGCACACGGATGTTCCGAAAATAAATGAACTTTTCAAATCATGCTATCCACCTACTTTTAAATTGACTCATATTAAGAAAATTGACTTAAAACAAAAAAAAAAAAAAAAAAAAAAAACGAAAAACTAAAACTAAATAAATTTTTTTTTTTTAAGTAACCCCCCCAAACTAAAGTGACACATTGTCCCCAATGTGACATTAAAGAAAAGAGAAAGGAAACTTACCTGAGCGCCACATCAGTATGGCGGTGGAGGTGGTGGTGGCTGGTATGGTTGCCACGGTGGGGGCTGCGAGAAATGGTCAGCATCCTCTGAGTTCATTGTCCACCTCGAAAAAGCAGAATTCAATTCTTGGACTTGTCTCTGAGCAAAATGATGTTGCTGCTCAAGATATGCATTGTAATACGCAGCTTGTGTTTGATGAGCCTGAACAAGATACTGGTTAGACTGAACCAAATAATGGTTTTGCCTTATGAGGTGATCCAAATCTATCATGAGTGCCCTGGGTGTGGGTGTCCATTGGTGGCTCAGGCTGGTACATAGGTGGCACTGATGCACTGGTGCCAGCGCCTGCTACGTCCTCCTCCTCAACATCAGCATCACCCTTTTGGCGTTTGCGTGCTTCTTCTGGCGGCTCTAATGAGGCAAGAGGGAAGTCATAGTAGATCCGACGAGAGATGGTCTGCATGGGCGCTTTTAAGACGTCTCCTTCAATCCCAGGAACACCCTGTTGCAAGCATAAGGCAGTGATTAGGGCACTGTGCACTGGCCCCGCTGTTGTCTTCATCTCAGCAAAATGGTTGATGTTTCTCAAGATAACCCAACCAATGTCGAATGTCATTCTAGCCATAATAGCATAAACTATGACGCATCGCTCATAGTCTAAGGATGAAGTGTGTGACGTCGGCAGTATTCTAGAGTTAACAAAATATGTCCAGGCTCTGGCTTCTGGGTTGAGTTGCCACCGGTAAAGGAATTTTTGGTTCTGATTCCCTTCAACATGAAATCGAGTGCCCTCTTGCCCCAACTCTTGGGCAATTGCAACATCAGATAAGACCTCTCTATCAAGTGCTATCCTTCTTTCATCTTGATCTGCACTTAGAGTAGGAAGGCTAAAAAAATTGTTGATGGATTCTACAGTGACTGAGACACTTACTCCCCGAACATAAACAGTGTTGTTGCCCCCTTTGTATGGGTAATTTGCAAAAAATTCACACACTATATTCTGATTAGCTTTCCCAACATGCTCTGCATCACAGAATTTCTGCCATTGCCGTCGGGCAATCTCCCCTCTAATTACTTCATACCCCAAATCACGCTCAAAAGGTGTATCTTGATATTCAAAACCCCTTTCCCGAATTATACTCCTCTTAATCAACTTCTCATACCTTTTAGCCGCTGGGTTATTCACAAACCTTGTAATTTGTTAATTTTGATCATCTTGAGGATTAGGGGCATGTGATGATGAACCTTGCATGCAGCGGTTAGCTCGTGTTTTGACTCTTTTGGTTGCCATACCAATCAATTAGCCAATAATAATTTTTTTAGTGTAAAAAAAAAATTTGGGCAGCACCTCCCCTGTATTTTCCTCTTTTCCCAAATTATTTTCTAACAAAAACTCAAATGAAATCCCAGCAATAATTCCACAACAGCCAATATAGTTCTCCACAGTAATCAAATAACACAATCCAAACTAATTTCTCTTAAAACACCACTGTTATGAAGAGAAAAAAAACTTACTTGAAGAATAAAATCTGGTTGCACCCCGGATTTTCAATGAGCTTCTCTGAAATTGGTGGTTGGGTTTTGGTTGTGGATGATAATGATAATGATTGGTGAACAAAATTGGTGTTTTGGGGGAGAAAAAATGGAGAAAAATAGGATTTTTAGGGTCTTTCTCGTGGCTGGTTCGTTGCTGGAAAAAAGAAAAGAAAAAATTTGAAATTTAATTTGGGGACGAAGCTCTTTTCCCCTGATTTGTGCTTAGCGTGCCGCGGCATGCTAAATGAAGGGTGGAGCATGCCGCGGCCCGTGTCTCCTTGCAGGCCTCTTCTAAGTGGAGCATGTCGCAGCCCGTGTTTTAGCATGCCGCGGCCCGTGTGTTCCTTCATGTGATACGACATGTAGCTCTCCTGCAGGGTTAAAGATTAAAGATTTCTTTTTTTTAAACACTAAAAATTAATTAAATTGACTAGTTTTCACGATTTCCACGATTTTTACATAGCTTCTTTTTTTTTTTCTCCTTTAACTTCTACCGCGCCATATGGGAAAACTTGAACCACAGTGAACGGTCCTGACCACCTTGATTTCAATTTTCCAGGAAAAAGCTTCAATCTGGAATTATATAATAGAACTTGTTGGCCCGGCTGGAACTCTTTTCTTGCTAAATGTCTATCATGCCATCTTTTAGTTTTCTCTTTATAGATCTTGGCATTTTCATAAGCCTCGTTACGAAACTCATCCATCTCATTAAGTTGTAACAACCTCTTTTCTCCTGCTGCCGCCAAGTCCATATTTAATGTCTTCATGGCCCAGAATGCTTTGTGTTCTAATTCCACTGGAAGATGACAAGCCTTACCATAGACCAACCGATAGGGAGACATTCCTATTGGTGTTTTGAACGCTGTTCTATAAGCCCATAATGCATCATCCAGCTTCTTAGCCCAATCTTTTCTTGACCGTTGAACCGTCTTCTCCAGAATTAATTTAATCTCCCTATTGGAAACTTCTGCTTGCCCATTACTCTGAGGATGATAAGGGAGTGCAGTTCTATGGCGTACTCCATATCTTGCAAGTAAAGCTTCAAACTGTTTGTTGCAAAAGTGGCTCCCTTCATCACTAATAATTGCTCTAGGCATTCCAAATCGAGTGAAAATATTTTTCTGAAGAAAGTTGAGCACTGTTTTACCGTCATTCAAATGTGTTGCTGCTGCTTCTACCCATTTGGAGACATAATCCACAGCTAGTAGTATGTAGGCATTGTTGTAAGATGACGGAAAAGGTCTCATGAAATCAATGCCCCAAACATCAAAAAGTTCCACTTCCAATATTCCAGTCAAAGGCATTTCATTCCTTCTTGAGATATTCCCAGTTCTTTGACAACGATCACAGGATTGGACAAATTGGTGAGAATCTTTAAATAAAGTAGGCCAAAAGAATCCACTTTGTAAAATCTTTGCAGCAGTTCGATTCCCACTAAAGTGTCCCCCACATGGCAAGCTATGGCAATGAGTTAATATGGAAAACATCTCCTCTTCTGGCACACATCTTCTAATAATTTGGTCAGCACAATGTTTATAGAGGATAGGCTCCTCCCAATAATAGTGTTTGACTTCGGAGTAGAATTTCTTCAATTGTTGCCTTGTCAAGTCTGGTGGTATAATGTCCGCAGCCAAGTAGTTCACATAATCAGCAAACCAAGGTAGAATAGAATTCAAGAGAAATAGTTGCTCATCAGGGAAGTCCTCATTAATCTGAACCTCCTTTGTATTCTGATTCTCTTCAAGTTCCAACCTTGATAAATGATCTGCCACTAAATTTTCCGTGCCCTTCTTATCTTTTATTTCTAGATCAAATTCTTGCAAAAGAAGAACCCATCGAATTAGTCTTGGTTTGGCATCCTTCTTAGTCATCAAGTATTTGATCGCTGAATGATCTGTATACACTATCACTTTATTGCCTATCAAGTAGGGTCGGAATTTGTCACATGCAAACACTATAGCCAGCATCTCTTTCTCTGTAGTAGCGTAATTCAGTTGAGCATCATTCAAGGTTCTGCTTGCATAGTAAATAGTTCTGAATACCTTGTCAACCCGTTGTCCCAACACTGCTCCAATCGCATAATCACTTGCATCACACATGATTTCAAAAGGTAATTCCCAATTTGGTGTAGTCACGATCGGTGCTGAGATTAACTTATCCTTGAGAATCTGGAATGCTTCAAGACAATTTTTCCCAAATTCAAAAGGTACTCCACTAGCGAGAAGATTAGATAAAGGTTTGGCAATTTTGGAGAAGTCTTTGATAAATCTTCTGTAGAACCCGGCATGACCCAAAAAGCTTCGAACTCCCTTAACTGAAACTGGAGGGGGCAAGTTCTCAATTGTAGATACTTTGGCTCTATCAACCTCAATACCTTCTTTTGAGATCTTATGTCCCAACACTATTCCTTTCGTAACCATGAAATGGCATTTTCCCAGTTCAACACCAAATTAGAATCTTCACACCTAGTTAGTACCAATTCCAAGTTGCTTAGACATTGGTCAAACGATGAACCAAATACTGAAAAATCATCCATAAACACCTCGATGCATTTCTCTATTAGATTTGAAAATATGGCCATCATACACCTCTGGAATGTTGCTGGAGCATTACACAGCCCAAATGGCATTCGTCGAAAAGCAAAAGTACCATATGGACATGTGAATGTCGTTTTCTCTTGGTCTTCCGGTGCTATAGCTATTTGGTGATACCCTGAATACCCATCAAGGAAACAGTAATACTCTTGGCCTGCCAACTTGTCTAACATCTGGTCAATGAATGGGAGTGGAAAGTGATCTTTTCTCGTGGCTTTGTTGAGTTTCGGGTAGTCTATGCAAATTCTCCATCCTGTGACAGTTCTGGTTGGGATGAGCTCATTCTTTTCATTCTTTACCACCGTCATCCCTCCTTTCTTTGGAACAACCTGGACTGGACTTACCCATTTACTATCTGAAATAGGATACGCTACCCCAGCATCTAACCACTTTAAGACTTCTTTTCTGACAACCTCCTTTATTGGTGGATTTAATCTTCGTTGTGCATCGATGGTAGGCTTCACTCCTTCCTCCATTAGGATTCTATGCATTACAGTTGAGGGGCTGATCCCTTTTATGTTTGCCAAAGTCCATCCAATGGCTTTCTTATGCTTCCTTAGAACCCGTAATAGCTTATCTGTCTCTATAGAAGATAGGGAAGATGCCACAATGACAGGAAGTGTCTTATTTTCTCCCAAATATTCGTACCTGAGATGATCCGGTAGGACTTTTAACTCTAGTTGAGGAGGCTTTTCAGTAGATGGGGCTGGCTTTGTAGGTATGACTCCTAACTCTTCATAGTATCTTCTATTCAAAGGTCCATAAGAGTCGAGCCACATAGCATACTCATAAGCTTCCTTACCGTCTTGTTCCACCACCTCCTCTTGTACCAAAGTCAAATTAAGAGGGTCTTCAATGTGCGTCTTTGTCTCCACCAACTGGTCCACCACATCAATTGCGAAACAGTTGTCACTTGCCGTAGGGTAAGTCATAGCTTTGAGTACATTAAATACAACTTCATCTCCTTGTACTCGCAACTTTAACTCTCCTTTCTGGACATCAATTAGTGCTTTCCCTGTTGCCAAGAAGGGTCTCCCCAGGATGATAGGAACATTGTTGTCTTCTTCCATGTCAAGAACTATAAAATCAGCGGGAAATATAAATTTGTCCACCTTGACAAGAACATCTTCGATTACTCCTCTTAGATGGGCTAAAGAACGATCAGCTAGCTGTAGTGTAACAGTTGTAGGTTTTGCTTCTCCTAGTTGAAGTCTCTTAAATACCGCCAAAGGCATAAGGTTGATACTAGCCCCCAAATCACATAATGCATGAATATTCTCAATCTTTCCAATAGTGCATGGTATGGTAAAACTCCTAGGATCTTTCAGTTTAGGAGGGAGTTTCTTTTGAAGAATAGCACTACACTCCTCTGTTAAAGCCACTGTCTCAAAGTCTTCCATCTTTCTTTTCTTTGACAAAATCTCCTTCATGAATTTGACGTAGCTTGGCATTTGTTCAAGGGCTTCTGCAAAAGGAATGTTGATGTGCAGCTTTCTGAATACTTCAAGGAACTTACTAAACTGCTTGTCTGTATTAGTCTTGCGTAACCTCTGAGGATAGGGAATCTTTATATGATGGTCAATACTAATAGGGGGAGAAGTTTCTTTTTGCTGAAGACCATCAGTAGTCTTCTGCTTTTCTGGTGTAGGTGCTGGTTGTTCATCTTCATCATTCTCTGGCTTGGCTTGGCTCGGGCCATCATAACTCTTTCCACTTCTCAGAGTAATTGCTTTACAGTTCTCCTTAGGATTAAGTTCAGTGGTGCTCGGCAGGTTTCCCTGAGGACGAGTTGCTATCTGAGTTGCTAGTTGCCCCATCTGAGTTTGCAAGTCTTTAATGGAAGATCTCGTCTCTGTCATGAATTGCAATAGTAAATCTGTTTGAAGACCAGAATTTCCACTATAGTTTTGAGTCTGTGGTTGCATCTGTGACTGGTTCTGATTTCTCTGTTGATAGAACCCATTATTTCTACGATTACCTCCTTGATTAAACCCATAGTTGTTGTTGTTTTGAGAGTAATTTCCAATGGCTTTCGCTTCATCCATTGGAAAATCATCCACATCTGCCTGGCACTCAGAAAAGTGATGAAGACCTCCACATATCTCACAAACCACTTGATCTTGTTTTACTTGATTGGACATCAATTTTGTTAGGGCCTCTACCTGAGCTGTCAACTTGGTAATAGCATCCACCTCATGCATACCTGCAACTTTTTTAGATGGACCTCTTTCTGTTGACCATTGTTGGTTAGTCATGGCCATCTCTTCAAGTAGATCAAAAGCCTCATTAGCACTTTTCCTCATGAAAGCTCCACCAGCAGCAGCATCTATGAGTGTTCGGGTTTCATTCATCAACCCATTGTAAAAGTTGTGCACTTGCAGCCACTTCTCAATCCCATGATTAGGGCATTTTCTCAGTAAGTCCTTGAACCTCTCCCATGCTTCATAAAGAGATTCACTGTCCTGCTGGGTGAAGTTATTGATATCAGCTCTCAACTTGGCAATCTTTGCAGGAGGAAAGAACTTGGATAGGAATTTCAGGGCCAATTCCTCCCAAGTGTTGATAGAATGGGTTGGTAAAGAAATAAACCAACTTTTGGCTCGTTCCCTTAGTGAGAATGGGAACAACCTTAGTCTGATGGCGTCGTCGCTAACTCCGTTCATCTTGAACGTTTGGCACAGTTCTTCGAAGTTGGCGAGGTGCATGTTTGGGTCTTCTGACGGCAGTCCCCCAAACTGGACTGAAGATTGAACCATCTGCAGTATGGCTGGCTTGATTTCAAAGTTGTTTGCGTCAACAGCAGGTGGCCTTATGCAGGATCGGGCCCCTGTCAAGTTAGGAAGTAAGTAGTCCCTCAGGCTACGGTCATTGTTGTTATGTCCATTAGCCTGGTCTTCTACACCTCCTCCGTTGTGTCCATTGTTACCATTATTGGCGTTGTCAGCCATGACTTCTTCTTGTTCAATCTCTAGTGCCGCTCTTTCCAATTTTCTCCTCCTTCTGTTTCTTCTACAGGTCTTTTCTATCTCAGGGTCAACAGGTAATCTGGCAATTGGTCCTTGACTTCTCATAAACTATTGAACCTGAAAGCAGAATAAGATCTTGAGACAACAGAGTTAGTACTTAAATTAGAAAGAAAAATCAAATTAGAACAAAATTTAATTTTTAATAATATTAACTATCACTCCCCGGCAACGGCGCCAAAAACTTGTTGCGATATTTAGCACACGCAAGTGTACGTATCGTTTCAAGTAGTAGACTCACTATGAGTGAGGTCGATCCCACAGGGAGTGTAGTTAAGTACTTTGAAATTAAACTTTCACTTCTATTTGATTAAATAAAAGATAGGAAAAAAAACAGTGAAGTATAAGAAAAAAAATAGTTGGAAGCAACAATTCAAGAAAATTAATAGTTAATAAACTAGGGTGTCGATTTCAATTGTTTCTATTGAATATGGTCTAATATGATTATTTTCCTAATATTAATTCCTATGCAATAGCAGGTTTACTAAGGTAATTTATAGTCTTCTCAGATATATAAACCTCAATTACATGCAAACTTTCTACTCTCGTGATAAATTTAACATGCAACATGCATTAAACACAGAAACCCTATAAGCTATCTAAACCATATAGGTACTCTCGTCCTATATCGAAATTCAGTTCTATTCTACTATAGCATATTTGATACTCACTTCTCAGATCTCGCATCAAAATCATAAACAGTTAATTGGTGGCCAGACAATTAAAAGTAATTAAGCACAAATAAAATAGAATACATAAAAATTAGGGGGAAAATAAATCATATTAAAACCATAAAACAATGTTAAACAATATCCATCTAACCCTAATTAAAGTGTTTAGTTACTCATGTTCAATGCAGCACAAATACACATATTAACTGATAGAAAAGAGATGAAAAATACAGAAGAGAAGAAAAGAAGAATGTTGAAAAATCCTGAGCAGTATGTCTTCAATATTGCAGCTGATCTCCCTATTCTGTATCTGAACTCTCACTTTTTCTCTCTGAGATTGCTTGCTTAAATCCACTCTCTACTGCTCTTTATATAGGTATTCAGGTCCCTCAAAAGGTGGAAAACCGCACTGTTTAAATTCCATTCGGATTTGAAATATCTGGAAAAATCTCACGCCAGCTTTTCCAGATATTTCTCTCTGTTGACAAAGAGGCGGGCCGCGGCATGCTAAGTCCATGCCGCGGCCCGTGTGGCCATTCGTTTGCTTCCGTGGACTCCTTCCAAGTAGGCGGGCCGTGGCATGCTAATACCATGCCGCGGCCCGTGTTGATCTCTGCACCCAACTTCCACTTGCTTCTATCTTTATCCGAATTTGATTCTGATATTTTCCACCAGGATATTTTCATTCGATATTTTATCATTTTTCTTCTGATATTTTCTAACTCTTCATCTATTTTAAATCTGCAAAACTAAAAGATAAAAGCGTAAAAATGCTCCAACCATAATTTAAATTAAACCGAAAAATGTGCTAAAATTAACCTAAATTAAATACTAAAAATATCCTAACACTTGGTGGATCTCTTCTCATAGTGCCTTATAAGGTTCTGATAGATCATTATATTATGGGTAATGTATCTACCCTAAAGAAAACCCCCTTGGTTTTAAGCTACAAAATCTGGTAAAATGCATTTAAGTCTACTACAGATGAGCTTACTAGCAACTTTATATAGGACATTACAAAAGGCTATGGGTCTATAATCACTTACTTTGTTAGGACAATTGCTCTTAGGGATAAGAGTAAGAATAGTTGAATTGATATCTTTAAGCAATCAACCTGTATGAAGGAATGATAGAATAGCTTCAGACACCTCATTTCCAACTAGATCCCAACTGTCTTGAAAGAATAAACTGTTATATCCATCGGGGCCTGGAGCTTTAACCCAACGAATACTAAAGACATCCCTTTTAACTTCATCTTTTTTAAATTCTGTTACTAAGAATTCTGACTGCTAACTGGTTATCACTGGTCCGTGAGCCACAATCCTAAATTTACAAGTTTCCTATTCTCCACACTAGTCCCCAATTAGTGTTGATAGTAGGACAAGAAAGATTTGTTTACCGTTACAGGATCTTCAACTCTGTCTCCTTCAACATTGATAATAGTAAGAATTCTATTTTGACATCTCCTTTCTCTGATGCTTTAATGGAAAAAAGCAGTATTCCCATCACCCTCTTTAAGCTAGTTCAGTTTTGATTTCTGTAAAAAAAAAAAAAAAAAAAAAAAAAAAAGGAGCAGCAGTTCTTGTCCACATCAGCATAAACATTCATGGCCTCAATTTCTTGCTACTGGAGCTCTCTATTCAATGGCTCATTTTGCAATTTAGACTAACATTCATTGAGCTTCTCTTGAGCTTGAGTTTCTATAATATGAATCTCAGAAAAACGAAGCTGATTAAGCTCCTTGAACACAGGTTTGAGAGCCTTAAGCTTAGCCATAATTTGAAACATCTTTGTTCCTTTAACTTCACCTTGCCATACCTTGCTAACTTGCTGATGGTATAGAGGATGTGTAGCCCACATCTTGAAATATTTGAATGGCTTCCTACAACTTGGATAATCTGGATGAGCTGTGAGGACTACCAGTGTGTTATCAAATATGCCCTCATTAAGAAACAAGGCTTCAACAGTTTGAAAATTATCTATCCAAGCAGGATTGGCCAGTACCCTATCGAGTTTAGAGATAATTTTATCAGAGGCTTGATGCTTGTTGCTCCAAGTAAAGTAATTCCCACTGTATTTAACATCTTCAAGTTGGAAATTATTGACACAATTCAAAAAAGCACAAGAGGAAGTATGCCTTGCTCTAACTCCTATTCTTTCATCCCTACTCAGAACATCATTGAAGTCCCCAAGAACAATCTAGGGATCACCTTTAGCAATCCCCTATAGGTCTTTCCACAAACTTTTCCAACACTCTTCATCATTAAAATCATAAACGAAAGTAGCCAAGAAACTATACTTATTATTAACAGTAGTAACCAACAAGTGTATATATTGGCTGGAACAACTGAAAATACTTAAATTGAATCTTAAAGGATTCCATGCCACTATAATCCTTCCTCCTTTATGCCACGCAATATTTGAAGTGAAACACCACCTAGAAAACATATGTACATATAAGGCTCCAAGCTTCGGAGCCTTAACCCTCGTCTTGAGAAGACCAACTAAGCTAACATTCTGTTTTGCTATAAAATTTCTCATTATAGCTTGTTTTTGATGGCTCTTGATCCCTTAGACGTTCTAGCTTAGTATTTTATCCATTCAAGAGAGGAGGCTCTCCCCCCCTCCTGTATTATCCAACATGGCCACCAGCTGGTTCTGGTTTCCTTCATTCTAAATCTCTCATGTAATACCACTTGTTGAAGTATTAGAATCATCTAAAACTTGATAAGAATTAGATATAGCCGTACCATTCAGTTTAGCTTTATTCTTAACCTTCCACCCTTTCGTAACTAACTGAAACTCATCAACAACTTGTTTCCCTGTCTCAGTCTCCTCTGTCTTCCTATTGTCTTTTTTGATTACCCATTCTTGCTGCTTTCTTTCTTTCTTTCGACAGTCACTAGCAAAATGTCCCATTCCTTTGAAATGACTACAAATAATGGGTTTCCATTTGTAAGTTATAGCTATAGAAACATTAGAGCCAAACTCGTCTTCAAAGTGAATGATGTTAGGAAATTCTTATTGAATTGACACTTCAATAAGAACTCTCAGAAACCTGAGTTTACCTCTTCCCTTAGTTCCATCATCTACCATTAGTGGCTCTCCAACCTGACCAATAATCTTAAATAAAGACTTTTGACCCCAGTATTTTAGCTCTAAGTCATTCAACTAAACCCAAATTGGAACAGTACAAGTGTCTTCCTTCTTGAAATCGGTATTTCGATCCCATTCATGATCATTGGTCATTTATTGAGGAAGATGATGTTGGGTTTTGTACCCTAAATAAAACCCATTTTAAAATAATTAGATTTACTAATTAATAAAATATCAGAAATCGCATTCTATGTTACATAGTTCACATGATTTATTTCATGATTATGTTTAATGCATAAATTCTATTAAGTCCAGAACATATGTAAATATATGTATATATATATTTGTTCATGATTATAGTGTCGTCAGCACAGTGGAATATAATCATAACTATATGTTCAAAAGTTTAATTCTCATGATTTTTCAGATCACTGGATATAGACTCACATGATAATCAGCGATAAGGTATACTTACACCTTGGATAAGTGTTATGTCCTTTCCAAGGGCATTGGTAAAGTTTACTAGTATCGAATGTATGGAGTATATATTGGAAGGGACCGATATTGATCTTGGAAAAGATATCATAAACTTACCGTTATATCTTTCTAAGTTAATATCAACGGTTGATCTTAGGTCTATGGATCTTAATCCTAATATGGTTAGGTTCAGCTTAATTGTATTATTTATGGCTTTCAAGCTGTTCGTGGAAGCCAACAAATTGTTCTGGCAGATATTTACATCTTGGGAGCATGGTAGTTCAATTGAGTGGGAGTGTTAATCATAGATATGGAATCTATAGCTTCTATAAGTATTTAGAAGTGAAACAATAATTTCCTTCGAGCTTGGCTAAATAGAAATAAATGATTGAGATCTCATTTCAGTAATTATATTAGTTTACTAAAATATCATTTATAGGTAGCTAAATGTTTTAAGGATAAAATACATTAAAGGGTAGAACGGTAAATTTGTCCATATTCAGTGTAGATCATCTATGGAGGATCTTTGGCAATTAGGATTGTAACAATAAATAATCATAACATATCTATATCATGGTACATGTAGAGCGTTCTATATAATTGAGAGTGTATTCAATTCCAAATCTATAGGGGCGCAAGACAGAATTAATAAGTTAGAGAATTGACTTGGTAAATTCTAAATCTACTTATTTAAAGCTCAATTATATAGGCCCATGGTCCCCTCACTAGTTGAGATAATACTGCTTGCAGACTCAGTTAATTGGTTTTGATTAATCAATTATAATTCTAAAATTAGACTATGTCTTATTTATGAATTTTCACTAAGCAAGGGCTTAATTGTAAAGAAAAGAGATTTTGGGATCAATTTATTAATTAAGAGACTTTATATGGTCTAATTAATAAATAATATAAATGACAATTTTATTTGATAATTAATTATAATTATTAAATAAATAGTTTTGGCATTTATAGGATTGAATTGGAAAATATGGTATTATTGAAAAGAAGAATAAGTGAATGAAATAATGTGGCAAAATTGTAACTAGAGATTGGTCCACTTTATGGCCGGGCCTAGAAGTTATTTTTGCCCAATAGTTTATTCTTTTTTTAATCCATATAATTCAACCCTAAGCCCTTGTTGAAACACTATATAAAGATCATGATACTCTCATCTCATCCAACTTTGTCAACTTGACTTTTCAACCAAACTTAAATCTAGTTTTTATTCTTTGACAACTAGTAGATGAGAGAGTTCCATCTAGAGTGATTTTAGCCTCCTTCATTGTTCTTCACATTCGAACCCTTAGTGAAAGAGTGTCATGCCCACACATAGCAAGTCAAGTACTCAATCATAGTGAGTAAGATGGTGGTAACCAAACCTGAAGGAGAGAAAGAGATTCAGGTTTAGATCTTGATAATGCTTTGTGACAGAAAGGAATCAAGGGCTAGAGATCTGAATAGAAGGAGTCATTATATTCTGTTGCAACCAATGTAAGGTTTTCTAATCTCTTATGTGTTTAATTTCATTGTTTTAGAGATATTCATATTTAGGATGCTAATTCAACATACTTGTTAATAAATCTAGATCCTGGTAAAATATCCCCAACAGATGAATCCACCATTGAGTATTTCATCTCTATCCTCAATACTATTGAATCAAATCAAGAAGATTCCATAGGAAAACATACCTACTTTATCCACCTTCTCTTTTCATAAACACCTTACAAAGCCTTCGAGCACACAGAGAGGGGGATTAGCCCCAAGAACATAGCCACTAAAGAAGAATTCCAAAAGGAGATTTCCTCTTTAATATCCTCCACGATGATTTTGATTTTGTTATCCTTTTTTGAGTTTCCAAAAGAAGATTACAGGTTCCTCACCACATTTCCAGATTTAAGAACTGGAGGAGTAGTTTGCAGACCCTTTCACAACAAATTAGAGCAATTTTGATTAGCTACCAGAAAGAAATTAAAATCAGACCTGATACCTTCTTGTTGCTATTTCTAGTGAGGACTTTGGTGATAGAGATTCCTAGAGCACACCTCGTAAGCCAGATGCCTCACCATGCTCAAAATATCCATCATCATCTGTGAACTCAAGAGGATCAACACCGAGAATTTCCTCCATAGATTTAGTTTTTTTTCACATCAGCTGTAGAATTAGGGCCTTTTTTCTTCTTTTTCGCAGAAACTTTCAGTTTTCCCTGAACTCGTGATCTTGTTTTTGCCATGGCACCAGCTCGCGAGAGCTGCAAGAAACTAGGAGAGAAAAAAAATAAAAAATACTATTTTTTCTGTTTTATTTATTTAAATGTTAATTTTATCTATTTAATAATTATAAATGATTATCAAACAAAATTACTATTTAAATATATTTATTAATTAGACCCACAAAGTGCCTTAATTAATAAATAAACTCTTACAACTCTTTTCTTATCAAATATGCCCTTGCTTAGTGAAATTCATAAATAAGACATAATCTTCTTTAGAATTCTAATTGATTTAATAAATCAGTTAATTAGGTGTACAAGGAAATATTATCCCAAATACTGTGGGGACCATGGACCTATGTAACTAAGCTCCCAATAAACAATTTTCGAAATTTATGAATAAATTTTTGACTTGTTAATTCATCTTGACTCCACTATAGATTTAGAATTGCACTCTTGATTACATATACGCTCTATATACTAAATATAGATACGCTTATGAATTATCTATTATTTCAATCTAAATAATTAATAATCATCTATAGACGGTTTATATCGAGTATGGACAAATTTATTGTTTAACCCTTCGATGTATTTTTTCCTTAAAACATTTGTCTACTTATAAATGATATTTTAGTAAAGTAATATACTTACCGAAATAAGATCTATTCCATTAATACCATTTTATTTAAGCTTTAAGGAAACAATTACTTCAATTCTATAAGTAGTTATAAAAATTATAGATTCTATATCTATGATTAATGCTTTATCTCAATTGCACTATCGAATTCCCAAGATATAAGTATGGGCTAGTCCTATGGGTAAGCTGGTAACAAACAAGTCAAAGAACCTGTACAGCACAATTAAGCTAGAACCTAATCATCTCAAGATTGAAATCAATTGACCTAAGATCAACTAAGTGACATCGACTTAGAAAAGACATGACGATAAGTTTATAATATCTTAATTTTCTATTGTCAATGTCGGTACAATCCGATGTACACCTGATACAAGTTTACTTTGATAATATCCTAGAAAGGACATTCCACTTATAAAGTGTAAGTAAACCACATCGTTGATTATCACATCAGTGTAAATCTAATATACTGATAAATCATTGAACTAAATGATTTTGAAGCATATAATCATGATTATTTTCCACCGTGTAGGTAACACTATAATCACAATATGTTTGGGATTTAACAGAATTTATATATTAAACATATAATCATAAAAGTAACATGTGAACCAAATAACATAACACGATTTTTGATCTTTTATTAATTAGTAAATAAGATTATAGTGAAATGAGTTTATTTAAGGCATAAAATCCCAAGAGGGATCCCCTATGGAGGTTCTCTCAAAGAAAATCGACAATTCCCACTATTTGCGTTACAACTCGAGCCCTAGATTGTGGCAAATATGTAATATACATACGTTGGTCCTTGTTGAAAAATAATGCTTACAAAATAATCATTTAATGTATATTATAAAATTATATAAAATACAAATTTAAAATAATAGAATAACTTATATAAACTAATAGAAAATATTAGTGGTAAAGTAGGATCATTCATCATTATATATAGAACTATAATATCTTCAGATATGTAGTTACTAAATAGTTAGATTTAATAAATTAAAAAATACTTAGCATTTATCATACTCCTTATTTCTAACTATTACATAGTTATTTAAATAATACATGCATCCATTCAAAGTTAGATACATTAACAATCTTTAAATGAAGAGTCCAATAACTAAGATATATAAGACTAAGTTAATCTCATCATTCTCCATCAACGATTTCCTCACATCCACAAGTACCAAATTGAGTTTCTAGAAGGGAAAATATAAGGGATTGAGCTTATAAAGCCAAGTAGAAAAATAACTAATATTAAAGGACCAAAAGTTTGATAAAAATATCTACGTAGTTAGCTTTTAAATTAAAACATATCATCAATATAAAAAAAAATATATAAAAAGACCACAAATAATCACAAGAGACAAGTTACTCGTGCATATCACATCATCCACTAGATCCTTAGCTCCCAATACTCATCATAGAAAATGACATCCAAAACCACATACATAGTTGCACCTAATAACTACCATAATATAAGGACTCAAATAATTCACTTCATGTATAGGTCCTAGGTCTTACATCTACAAGTAAGTGCACACCTAATCTGCTTATGATGACATAGAGACTAGACCGTGAACACAATATGCATAAATCAAGATCAGCATGGCTCTCAATATTATAACCAAAATCAGGCAAACAAGAATAATAAAAGAACATATTTTCTTTTGTTTTAGAAAATCTGACAGCATAACTTTTATAAATAATTTTACAAAAATATATTTGGCACTCTATGAGTTTTCAAGTCTACATATTTTATAAATCATAAATATTAGAATATGTATACTGTTATTCATCACATATAAAATAGAGCTCAATAATCTTGTTGAGTCTCTACCTCCTTAGGATCATCAAACTTTCTTCAAAAGAGACGTTGGTAAACCTTCAATTCTTAAGCTCTAAATAGCTAAGTCACTATAAAAGTCACTTTTTTCTACACTCTTCAATTGAATAAATAATAATAATTAGTGTAATGCACTCTTCAAACTGAGTCCAACGATATAAAACATGATGCTATTCAAACATGAGCAAAGATCTTACCTTAGTCATGCACAGTGGTGCTTTCCAGTAACCAAAAATAGTGTTTCAAGAACGGTGACAAATATTGACATAGCATATATCAAAACAACCATCCTCTCGAGTAGATCACGAATGTACAACTTTTTTTTTCAAACAAACACTAGCCTTGCCAAAAAATACTTTTAAAAGGGTGGAGCTACCAAAAATTTCACTAGAAAACGTAGTGAACTAGATGGAATGGCTTAGTGGAGATTTTTCCCCCTCAGTGAGATGAGTTTAGTAGTGAAGATGGCTCGTCAAATGGATAATAGAGTTGGCTAGAAAATACATTTAAAGTTTGAAACTTTAGCTCACGATCTCTTGCCAATGGTGGCGAGTGAGGTTATGCCGCTTGAGGAGTAGATTTGCTGCTAGTTAGAGAATTCAATGGTCATTGAAGCTCCGCCGTTGGTGGTTATGGTGGATTCTTGGATGAGATAGAAAGAAAGAAAGAAGCAGAGAGAGAGAGGAATAAAAGAAAATTAAATTTTAAGAACTCTAGTGAGTCCCACACTTTATATAATATATTTTTTTTTTTGTTGAGCGATCATCACAATTTTTTGGAACCTTCTTGGGTTTGTCTCTTGTTGCAGCCGGTGGTGGGACCACCAGCAGGGGGATGGTCAATGGGTCCACTCCAAACCCTTGAGGGCCCACTCAATTTCTCATGTCAAAATAACTTCTAGTCAAGGCCGGCCTTAAGAATATATGGGCCTAAGGCGAATTAAATTTTGGGGTCCCCAGAAATTTATATAAAAAAAAAATTAAAAAGAGTATTATAAAATTCAAACCCATGACATTATATAATGTATCATACACTTCAACTAACTAAACTATAACTATTTGTTGTTTACAATACACTTAATTTTATTTTAATAAAAGTCTAATAAACTTTTTTATATTTTTATTTTGGGCTCCCAAAATGAGTGGGCCCTAGGCACGGGCCTAGCCCGCCTATGCCTAGGGCCGCCCCTGCTTCTAATGTATCCACGACAATCAGTGTAGTTGAAGTAAAGGAGGGATGATTAAAGATAAAATTATTATTGGCCTAGATCTAAAGTCAAAACTAAAGAATTGACCAAACGATACTAATTTATTAAAATGAAAATTGTTTGACTAGAATTGAGCCCTAAAATGTTAATTTGATCCATTTTGTAAACACAATATTCAAATTATCACAATACGGGAGCATCACATATTTATGATATTTTTTCTAAGTTTAATTGTTATATTCTACTAAAAATAGTTCTATATTCACAAGCAGCATATACATATAATAATTTTGATAGAACCTTGTTTCACTTCTAGTACTATTAATATTGTAATAACCTAAATCCTCTTTTTATGCCATTATTATTTATTTCATTTTTCACATGATTAGAAAATAATAAAAGAGATAGTTTCATAAAAATATAAAAACAACAAAAAAAAATACAAATACAATCGTATAAAATATTAAATGTTTTTAAGATTTTAATTACATAAAATACGACTTATTGATATATTTTTATGTTATACTTATGTTATTTTGTTGTTGATTTTTTGTTATTTATATTTTATTTTTTATGTTTATGTTTATGATGTTATTTTGTTGTTGTTTTATTTTTACTTTCATATAATTTTCTTGTTTTTTTTATATTTTTATAGAATACAGTAAAAATATAAATAAAAAAAAATTTAAACTAAAAAAAATTCAAAAATAACAGTTTATGTAATTTTTCTAAAATAAAAATTATCTATTGGATATAAAAAAATAAGAATTCTTTTTTCCATTCACAGGAAATGCACACGGAAATAAAAGTTACAATAATTTCATCTTGGAGACTCCTCTTATTCTTAATGGTGGAATAAATAATATTTCTTTCCTCAGTGTTATGGTTGGACTTCCGGTAATAGTCTTTATAATGTGGATTTAAACTTTAAATATATTATTTATCTAATCATTTCATGATATTTTTATATGAAAAAAAAAAATTTCTTACTCTTGTTTTTTTTTTTGCTAAGGATTCTGGGGCTTTCCTAGAGAAGAGATTTGCTGGATTAACTAATGTAGAAATTTATAGCAAATTTGGAAATGAATCTTACAACTTTACAAATTACGAATGGGGATATCAGGTAGCCACAACTATTCTTACAATTACAACCATTTAAGTATTTTATTTTTGAAACATGCACTTTACAAACATCTAATGTTTGTTTTGTTATCTTTTTAAATATAATGTGATGAAAAAACTGACATAAATCTTTCCAACTCATTATAGGTCGGATTACTTGGGGAGAAGTTGGAAATATATAAAGAACAAAATTTGAATAATGTTGAATGGAATAAATATGAAGACCCCTCCAATCATACCACACTCACTTGGTATAAGGTAGTTTAAGTTAAAGTACAAGATAATTTAATACTCGAGAATTGATTATCTTGTTGTAAAAAACTCATTAAACTAAAAATGATAATTTGGGCAGGTTGTATTTGATTCACCAAAGGGAAATGATCCACTTGCTTTAAACCTTAGTTCAATGGGAAAAGGTGAAGCTTGGGTAAACGGAAATAGCATTGGTCGTTATTGGGTTTCATTTCTTACTTCAAAAAATGAACCATCACAGTCACTGTAAGTACTACTATTTTTGTTGGGCTAATATTAGTTAATACATCTTTTACTAAATAAATAACATATTTAAGTGATAAAATTCAAATATTAGATTTTAGTGATAATTCAAATATTGAAGTGAGGATGCTCATGGATTCTTATTGAAACATTGATTGCATAAACTTCATTACAAATTAAAGACAACGTAAAGAACCATTTCATTCCATGATAATTTATTTTCTAGGTAAAGCTCTTTGGCGATATTATGAGCAAGTTTATTTGCTTCCTTAGGTATATAAGAAAGGCAAACATTAGGACTGTAAAACAATGTGAACTACTAACAGAAATCCCAACAGTTTCTTTATTCTATTTTTTAAAATACCTTATTAAAATTTTATTTCTTTTTATTTCACCTCACACATTTATTTTATATCATATACTAAATTCTCTATAATTCATTCCACATCATTTAAATAATATATTTTGAAATAATTTTATCAATTAAATAACAATAAAAATATAATAAAGAATACAAAAATAATAACTTTAAGAAAAGGAAAGAGAAAACAATTAAATAAATATAAAAAGAATAGCTAAACAGTGTTTAGTTCACTCTCTCACTTCATAGAGCACTCCCAACAACTTTTTTACTCTATTCTTTAAAATTCCTCACCAAAACTCTATTTTATTTTTTATTTTACCTCATACATTTACATTACACCATACATCAACTTCTCAATATTTCTCTCTATATCATTTAAGTATTATATTTTTACATATATTTTATTAATTTAAACAAAAAAATATATATATAAAAATGAGTAAAAAGAATAATAAAAAAATTAATTAATTGGATCAAAGAGAGAAAGAAAAAAAATATAAAACATGTTTTACCTCTTCACTATTCATGAACTAAATGTAGAGAAAAATTTCTTCCAATTTAGGATGAGGTATAATAGCTAAGAGTTTAAAGCATTTGTTAGAGCCTCACAACAAATGAGTTATAATAGCTAAAAGCTTAAAATTGAGCTCCAACAAATGCTTTAAATTATGCCTCATCCCAAACTTCAAGAAAAATTTCCCTACATTTAGCTCATGAATAGTGAAAAGGTAAAACATATTTTATATTTTTTTCTTTCTCTCTTCATTCAGTTAATTAATATTTTATTATTTTTTTTACTCATTTTTCAATTTTTTTGTTTTAATTAATAAAACATATATAAATATATAATATTTAAATGATATAGAGAAAAATATTAAAAAAAAAATTAAAAAAAAAAAGCTTATGTATTGTGTACAGTAAATGTGTGAGGTAAAATAAAGAAAATAGTATTTTGATGAGATATTTTAAAGTATAGAGTAGAGAAACTGTTGGGAGGCTCGAGCTTAATTCTAAGTTTTTAGCTTTTAGCTATTATGACTCACTTGTTGTGAGTGCTCTGAGCTAAATGTAGCTACATTTTTTTTTTTTTTTGAACCAAGAGCTTAGCTAAATTATCCATCATCTATTGATGTCCCATTTTTACACTTTAGCTAAAAAAATTTAATTTTTTGAGAGGTACAAGGTGTTTACCTCCTCTCTTATAGCAAAAACATCACTTAAGGGTAATTATTTAATAACCCACTCTACAACCTATCTTTGAAAATTTTACAATCCATTTTTATTGCTGAGATAGGCAAATAAATAGCCAAATTATTGTTATAGCTATAGAGCTTTCACTTTTAGGCAGGTTGGAGTTAAAGACCCATAGTATGGAACATGTAGCTAGTGCAACACAAGGAGCTTTCACTTTTGGGAAGGTTGGTTTTTAACTTTTAGTGTTACAGAGTCTCCCATTGTTAATGCGTGGAAAAAAAAATAAAATATATAAGATCTATGAGTTATTCCTGTCATAGCCAATTGGTTTCGAGATAAAAGTTACTGCCAAGTTTTAAGATGAAAATAGAATATAGAAGACGTGTCTTATATCTCACCACATTACCATTTTCATCCCTCTTGGTTTTAAATATTCATTTACAACCAATTATTTTTACACCTTCTGGTAATGGGACGATTTCCCAAACTTTATTATCTTGCATAGACTTATTCTCTTCATTCATGGCATCATTCTACTTTTGAGAGTTAGAACTTTTTATGGCCTGATGAAAGTTGATTGGATCATCTTTCATCATTCCAATGTCATCCTCATGTTCTTGAAGATACACTATGTATTCATCTAGATTAATAGTATTTCTTCTTTCTCTAGTGGATCGTCGTAAATGCACTTGTTCTTGAGATTGTTGAGTTTGTAGTTTTGGGATTTTATTGACTATGTTGGGTTGCTCTTGATCTAAAACTTGATTAATATCCGGATTGGAATCCTAAATATTTTTAAAAGCAACTATTGGAATAGAAATCAATTCATCTTCAAGAAGAGTAGTTGATTCCAAATCCTCCTCAAAAATAAAGTCCTTAACAATATTTTCCTCCCAAACTCAATATCCTCAAAAAAATTTGCAGTTCACATTTAAAATATATTCCTTACTTTGGGATCATAAAACTTTAAACTCCTAGATCGCTCAAAATATCCAATAAAGTAGCTGCTCACAATTTTGGGTTCTAGCTTCTTTTCATTTGGTCTATAAGGCCTAGCTTCAGCTAGGCATCCCAAACATAAAAGTGCTTAAGACTAGGTTTTCTCCCTGTCCAAAGCTCATAAAGTGTTTTTGTAGCTGCTTTAGTTGGTACCCTATTCAAAATGTAGGTTGCTATCTTAAGTGCCTCTCCCCATAGTGATTCTTGTAAGGTTGAATAATTGATTATATGTTTTACCATATCTTTAAGAGTACGGTTTTGTCTTTTAGCAACACCATTCATGCAAGTGCTAGGAGATTCTGGCATAGCGTACTATAGGACCATTCCACACTCCTCGAGATATCTGGCAAACGGTCTTGGACGTTGTTCATCTGATCCGTCATATCTACCATAACACTCACCTTTCATCACTACCAAAGAACCTTTAGTGATCCTCAAGCTTCTATGCATGGACTTGTATTCATATCCTTCGTCTTCAAGTGCACCCAGGGATATGAGGTTTCGTCTAAGGTTTGGGATGTGTCTTACGTTCGTCAACACCTTGATTTCACCATCATGCTGTTTGATCACGTCCATGACTTAGAACTTTTCATGAAGTAGAAATAGGTATGCATATCTTGAGTAATCATCTATGAATGATACAAAATATTGTTATTCTCTATCTCGGAGTCTTGAATGAATAGGGAGTGGATTCTCAACTCCAAATGCACTTATCACATGTGTCCAAGTTGAGAGTCATTTTTTGATTATAAGTCAGTTGATAAAGATAAAGTTCTAATGGAAAATGATCATTCTTGTAGGGTCATTAGAACCAGGAAGGTGGCCATCAAATAGTATGATGGCAAAATTAAGGTGTTGACGAACGTAAGGCACATCCCAAACCTTAGACGAAACCTCATATCCCTGGGTGCGCTTGAGGACGAAGGATACGGATACAAATCCATGCACGTGAGCTTGAGGATCACCAAAGGTTTTCTGGTAGTGATGAAAGGTGAAAAGATCAATGGTTTATATGTTCTCCAAGGACTAGAATCAGATATGAAGTTGTGGCATCACAGACATGGGCATATCAGTGAACAGGGCCTCAAAGAACTGCACAAATAAGGTATCATTGGAAATTTAAATTCTTTTGCCTTACCATTTTGTGAAGCTTGTGTTTTGGGGAAACAACGTAAGCTGAAGTTCACTCCGGCAAGGCACACAACTAAAAAGATACTCAAATATGTGCATGTTGATCTTTGGGGACCACACAAGATGTCTACTCACTCCGATAAGCAATACTTTCTTTCAATAGTTGATGATTATAATCGGTGTGTTTGGACTTACTTGTTGACTACCAAAAATGAGTGCCTAGAACAGTTTAGAAATTGGAAAACTCAGGTGGAAAACCAAACTGACCTTAAAATTAAGAACCTTATGACTGATAATGGGTTGGAGTTTGTTAACTCTGAATTTGACAAGATGTGTCAAGAATTTGGAATCACTAGGCATAGAACTATAGTGAAGACCTCGAAAGAATGAACCAAACCTTGTTGAACAAAGTTAGATGTTTATAGTTCGGTTTCAGACTAGAAAAACCATTTAGGGGGAAGCCTTAGCAACCGCAACTTACCTTGTTAACAGGAGCCCAAATAGAATTATAAACCTTAAGACACCTTATGAAATGTGGTACAACCGAACCCCCAACCTAACGCATTTAAGAATATTTAGTTGTACAACATATGTATACCAATCTATTGACAAGCTAGAACCTAGGTCCGTGAAGGGAACCTTCCTAGGTTATGCCTTAGGAACCAAGGGGTATAGAATATATATTTCCAGGAAGGGTAAACTAAAGGTTGTGATTGCTAAAAATATTTTTTCAATGAGTTAGAATATCCTCACTTGAACTCCGGGAAGGATAGTGTTTCTCTGTGTGTTACAGAATAGGAAACAAAGACACCCCAAGTGTGGAAGTGGAGTACAGAACGAAGCTCCCAAAAGAAGGTTCACATGTGGAAGATAGTGTGGAACCAAAACACAATGCACCATCGGAAGTTGTTGTGGAGCCAAAAAAAACAAGATAACGAAGGCCTAATAGTGGTGCCGAAAGGGTTCGAACAGACAGGTTTGGAAGGTTATCAGTTGGCTCGGGATAGAACCCAGAGAGAGTTTCATCCTCCAGCAAGGTTCGCATAAGCAGACATAATAGCATTTGCACTGGCAGTAGTCCAATAAACTAAAATTGAAGAGCCCAGAAGTTATGAAGAGGCAATTTTAGGAGGAAACAAGTACAAATGGCTTCAGACCATGGACAAGGAGATGGATTCACTACGAAAGAACCAGACTTGGGTAGTTGTGTTGAAGCCAGAGAACAAGAAGATTGTGGAGTGCAAATAGATTCTCAAGGTGAAAAAGGTAATCAATAAGGATGAACCCGTGAGGTTCAAAGCCACTCTAGTGGCTAAGGGTTTTACTTAGGTGGAAGATCTTCTCACCTGTGATAAACTACAAGACAATAAGGTTGATGTTGTCCTTGGCAGCACATTTGGAGTTTAAAGTTGAACAGCTTGATGTCAACACTGTTTTTCTAAATTGATTCTAGGATGAAGAGATCTATATGAAGCAACCACCTGGGTTTGAGGTTGTAACGCCATAAATAATTAGGCACGCTACCCAAAATGCTTATGAAACCCTAATCCCCTAATCGGGATTACTAATTAAAATAGCGCAGAATTTAAACTTTTATATTAAACAGACTGAAAATAAACTTGTAATATATTTAAACTTTTCAAAATAGTTGGGATCCCAAAAATATTTACAAATTTATTACAAGTTCTTTCTTACTAGCCGACCTAAGCGGCAAAACAGAATACAAAAGTCAACACTGTTAGACCCATAACCCGCTTGGTCTGAAGTGGCATGAACATGTACATTCTTCGCCCTGCTCCTGAAACTCATGGTTGATTAGCCACTGACTTACCCTTTCCTGCATAGTAGAGCACCCGTGAGCCAAGCCCAGCAAGACAGTATAAATCATATCAAATATATTATGCTCATTTACATATGTCTGTATAGCACAAACCTGATCACTATATCAACATGCCCATTTATGTCTACGTGGCGTAGACCTATGTGTTGCGCTCACACATCTAATTAAATCTACGTGACGTAGACCCACGTGTTGCTCTCACACGTCTAAATACATTAAGGCCTTAGAATGGTTCATCTCGGTTATGATTACCGAGTCCAACCCGATTATGCCTTGAACGCATAACCCTTAAATCTAAATATTATCATATACTTAGCATGGCATAGCATTTACTCAACTTAAATCACTAGGGTAATAACCCTAGGCTATTAACCGCTCATATTAGGGTAATAACCCTAATCCCGGTTACAATTACTCACATATAGCATATTCAACATAAGCGCCACCGCGTATACTCTACATGCAAACTACTGTCTTACCTATTGTCCCGCAAAGGCAGAGATTCCAAATCCCCAGGTGCTCCTGACCAGGTGCCGGTAATCCTAGTCACACACAATCCGGGATTTTCACTAATAGGGTTAACCCCTGATTTCACATTCATAAAATAAATTCATGGCATTTCAAATACATACAATCACATAGAGCTCGAAAAGATCTTTCCAACGGTATAAAGAACATCCCAAACGGAGTCTTGAGTCAAAAGTTATGGCCAAAACAAAATCGGGAAAAAGATGGCTCTCTGCTAGGTTTTATGGCCGCGGCGACCATAAATCTGGCCGCTGCCACTGGGTTCGAAAAACCCAGAAAACCAGATTTTAAGGTCTAAATATGCTCACTTTACCTTATATTCGAACTCAACCAAATCACAGAGTAAAAGCACAAATTTCATGCTTAAATTCACCACAGAATATGTATCCCAAAAATTAGATTAACAACACTCAAGCCAAGCTCAACACTTGAGCAAAATTCAACCTAGAAATCAAGTCCATAACCATGAACATCAAAACTCCATATACCTCATGCTTGAACACAACAAAAATCAGAACTTAAGGTTAGATTTCAAACACAATATAACCTTAGAAATCTCATCTGAAATTACTAGCAAACATACTCCTCAACTCAACAATATAATCAAGCTAAAACATTAAGATTAACACCAAAATCACCTCCAATTCCACTATCATGCATCCATAATTTTAAGAAAATCAAGAACACCTTAATTCATTACATAACATCAGAAATTAATAAATCAAAAAGGCTAAAGATCATTACCACAAGTTCCTCAAGTTCTTCCCAAGTAACAACATCCACAAAGCTACACCAAATCAAGCCCTTTTTTTCTCAAAATCAAGATTTCTAAAAGAAAGGGTTAGAGAGAGAGAGAGAGGGGTCGGGTGTGAGGGATACAAAAGCCAAAAATTCATTTACTTCTCTAAAAAAAATCAGCTTTTACCAAGTATAGAAAATAAAGGTCAAATGACCATTTTGCCCCTAAGGCCAATTTTCACCTATTCACACATACAAGGGCATTCAAGTCAATTCATACTCAATTATTTTCAAATAAAAATTCAGATTATTCCATGTCAAATAACCAATCCAATTTACATTTCGGGCCCGAACCCGGTTCGGCCCGAAATTCCCGATTGTGACTATACCACGCTAACCTGTCAGAACACACCTGAAAAGACAACACAGACATACTATATAATAATATAGTTCTATTAAGCACGTAATTAAATTAATTTCATCATTTTACGCTTCTTGGGTCATAATTACCAAAATGCCCCTGGCTCACCAACGGGGTCTTTAATATATTAAAATTCATATAAAATCACATATATTGAACTATATAATAATATAATCCCTCCGTTATACATAATTATCTAGTTAGGGTTTTGCTAATCCATTTCTTAATTTCGGGTATTATAGAGGTGGTAGGGAAAGGAGTTGAATCAGTGTGCAAACTTAATAGATCTCTGTATGGTTTGAAACAGTTCCCAAGATAATGGAATAAAAGATTCGATACGTATATGCATCAAATCGGGTTCAAATTATTCGCATACAATTACTGCCTGTATTTCAAGAATCTAGAGCAATCTACAGCCGTGTTCATATTTCTCTATGTGGGTGATTTGCTCATCATTAGCAAAGATAAATGAGTGATCAAAAGTATTAAAGCCAAGCTCAAGAAAGAATTTGAGATGAAGAAGTTTGGACCTGTTCAAAAGATACTGGGTATCGAAGTCTCGGGTAACTAGATGGAAAGGACTATTAGCTTGAAGTAGTCTAGGTACATCAAGAAAATTATTCAGAAGTTCAACATGGAAGATGCAAAGAGTACATCAGTTCTGTTAGGGGGATAGTTCATTTTGTCAAAGGAACAATGTCTTAATAGTACGAAAGAGAAAGAAGAGATGAAGAATGTACCTAATGCAGTGGTTCTTGGATGTTTAATGTACGTAATGGTGAGCAAGAGACCTGACATAGCTCACGCTTTAAGCATCCTAAGCCGGTCATGTCCAATCTAGGCATGGAACATTAGAAATCCCTTAAATAGTTATTGAGATATTTGAAGGGCACTTGGAATTATGGTCTTACCTATGAGAAAGCAAAAGGAGAATTAAAATTGAAAGGATTTGTGGATGCAGACTATGCCTCGAATAGAGATACCAGAAAATCAACCACTTCTTACGTTTTCTTGACAAACCAGAATTGTATAAGTTGGAAGGCTTAGTTACAGTCCGTGGTTGCTCTTTCCACCAAGAAAGAAGATTTCATGGCGACTACAAAAGCATTCAAGGAAGCTTTATGCCTTCAAGAAATTCTTTGTGAGTTGAAACAAATTAAAGGATAAGTGATTGTGTATTCGAATAGCCAGTCATTCATCTATCTTTGTAAGAATTGGGTTTATCATGAAAAGAGCAAGCATATAGATGTAAGACTCTACTGGATTAGAGAGAAGATAGAAGAAGGTTTGATTGATTTAGAGAAGGTCGGTACTGAAGATAATCCTGTTGATGTTGGGACTAAGGTCTTAACCTTAAACAAATTCAAGCAGTGCTTGATCTTAATCAATCTTAGAAGTTAGTATACTGAGATTCTTAGAACACCAACCAATGATGGTTGCATTCTTTCTTCATCATCGTCATTCTTTTAATTTGAAGTAACTAGGTAGAATTTGTGGTATAGTTCCTCCAAATAAAAAAGTCTCCACTATCACTCCTGGAAAGTGGTCCTAAAAAAGTTAGGTGTCTCTCGGACTTTGTTCCCAGTCAACTAACTTGTCCTTTTGGGAAGGAGTCTTGTGGAATGATAGTCGAGTCTAGAAGAGAGTTCCTGGATGACTATCATGTCCACTCCGAGTCCAATCTTTTAGATAGCTAGCCTCACTCCAGGATGGAGTTCTAGTTGGCTAGTTATTCCTCCTGGAATGGTAGTTCTGGATAGTCGACTCAGGAGGCTCTGATTCTTGAAGCTGCAGTGGAGACTTCGTTCAAAGAGGAGTTGGTTAAGTTAGTTATTTCTAACTAACTTAACAACCTTGTTTCTTGCAGCCACCGACTTTAGGATCTTGATCCTAAGCCTAAAAATACCACATTCACTTATCATTTTAGGAAGAGATCGGAGATACGAGATTAAGAACTCAGAGAGAAGAGATTGAGAGTTTGAGAGAAAAAAGATTGAGAGGTAGAGAGAGAGGTGCAGAGAAAAGAGAGAGATTGGGTTTGGGTTTTGTAGAAGAATATTTTGTAGATGAAGAAGATTCTTAGGTGTAAGTGTGAGAGTTGAAACACTTAGTGAGGACTCAACAGAGAATCTCGTCTCGACTGTATTGTACCTATTCTTGCTCAATCAATAAAGAAAGATTTCGGTGGTATTTCAAAACTGGAGTAGAGCCATAGATCACATCGATCTATTGGACTTGAACCAGTATATATCTTGGTGTTGATTTCTTTATTTCTTACATTTATTGTTTTTTGGTTTTCATTACTCTGTTTGCCTATTTTTATCCGATTATTATTTTCGGTTTGATAATTTGTCATTGCTAATCGTTTGACTGTTTAAAGTATTGACATTTTGATTCTGTACATTTAATCGTAATTTTCCCACATAAATTATTAACACTTTTTTTAATGGAAGCACTACCACTTAAATGATGAACTTTATAATTAAGTTCGATAATAATAATAATAATAATAAAACAAAAAATTATTAACAGTTTTCTAGTGAATAATTTTTTCCTTATATTAAATTAATATATACACATACATATATATATACTAGATAAATTTACGTGTCAAGTCACGTATATTAATTTTATTTTAATTTTTTTTTTAATATCATAATTTTAAAATTAATAATATTCAATGTATTAATAATCATTGAAAAACAAAAATTACCATTATACTTTGTAATAATAATTAACAAAAATTATTATTCGTCTTAAATTTATCTTCGGAATTAATGAAAATGCTCATCTGGTTAAGCTATCAAAATATTCAAATTTAATTTAAAATAATATTTAAAATTTAACTAATTCTAAATATCAAAATTTGAAAATAATTTTTAATAAAAAAATAAACAATATGAACAAATTTATTATTAATTGCAATAATTTAAGTGGATTAATTATATTTAGGTTTAACTAACTAAATATTGACCCTATACGTAGCAACATCTAATAATTTGTTATTTTTTATTTATTTAAAAAAAAAAAATCACCCAATAGTACCAGTATAATTTTTGTATTTGTGATTCTCACATTGATCTGTTTCAATTTTCTTTAATTTATTTTCTAGGTACCACATCCCTCGATCATTTCTCAAAGAATCAGAAAACCTTTTAGTGTTGCTTGAAGAAGTTGGTGGAAATCCTCTTCAAATTACATTGGACATAATTTTTGTCACCGATTTGAATGAAAACAACTCATTCAATCACCTCCACCAATCATCCTTCTAATGCTGAAATAATTTGTTTATCTTACAATTATTTTACAATGTATGGAACTATCACTAAAAAATATGAGTTAATGTGAATATAATTCATAAAAATATGAAATAATATGTGAGAAATGCACATATGTTCGTTTTTTCTTAATGCAGAAATTATATAGAGATAATTCCGTTCAAAATACTAATGTATTTTGTTTATTGTACTTTTATATTTATTATTGTACGATAAAAAATATTAAAATATCACAAGAATAGTATGATCATTTGTAATGTATGACATTCTGAGAGAGTATTTTATAAATTTTGGTTAATTTTTTGAGCATGATAATAATATGAGACTAATATTTTTAGCTAAATAATCATAAATTACAAATTACATTTCATTAAAAAAACAAATACAAATTTAGTTTAATAATACTGAAACGGTACAACTTACTCATACTCTTCCGGTGACAGGAATAAAAACTAAACAAATTTTCTCAAAACTCACAAAGCGTTTCCTTTTTTCACTTTGTGTGATGTATCTATTCCACACTGATGAACTTCAAAGTTTCATCGGCAGATCGCTTCTACTGCAAGCCTTTTGCTAACACCAGGACACGTACTAGTGCTGAAATTCTCTTCACTCAATTCGATAGCGCAGTTGTTCTTATTCCGGCAGAACTGCATTTCAGTTAAATATATCATGAAGTTGCAAAAGTGATAATAATAATAATAATAATAATAATAATAATAATAATAATAATAATAAGCAGCAACAGTAAGAGAGAAATAAAAATAGTGCAGATACATATATTGAAGTGTATGCAAGTATTCTTATATTGTGGCATTATGTTCTGAAACTCTAGGTGCATTTGTAAATGTAATCACATTAATTGTATATTTATTGTACTTTCAGTGAAAGGGATTCTAGAATTCCACTATTCACACTGCTTAAAATATATAGAAAAGGAATTGATGCAGTCCTTACCTTTTCAACCACTAAAATGGAATTAGGATCGTGGCAATCTCCCTTGGTATAAGATCCACAGTTTCCTGAAGGAGTTCCAAAGCTAGCAAATTTTACAGCAGATACAAGGGTATTCTCAGGACATTGCAAGTAGACAGTTGGAACATTTCTGTTACTTCCACTTCCTTCTTTCTCCCAAGCTTCAGGTCTAATAGAAGGATGATCCTCTGCAACAAGAGCACAGAGGCCAGTTACTTTCCGCCTTGACAAAGTAATCTTTGATGGATCTCCTCCTTTCTCCTCAAAGATCACCAGAATGTTTCCAGATGACTTGAACCAAGAACGGGGCACATGGTACCTGTTCGAGAAACATTGCTGCCTTGTAAGGTTCTTTAACAATGCAGTAATTACTTAATAAATCTTAAAACATTTGATCTTACAAGATGAAATAAAGAAACAAAAAAAGTGCTAACACCCACTATGCTATCACAATCGTTTACCATTAAGAATTTAAGAGTATATCTTCACATTAGTAACCATAACAGAGAACGAGTACACCACAGCCAGGCACCAAGAGTATATAAAACTTCAAATTTGGTTTTGAAATAACAATAACTATATACTAGGCAATACATTAAAAGTGTGCATGCAGAGCGCCTGTGCATTCCTGCTTGCTTTTGCAAGTTTGATAGATGGCTTATAAACTTCTGGACATAGTAAATACTAGCCTTTTCTGAAAGCTAAATCATAACCAGTTGAGCTAGCCTCAACTGACAAATTGTTTCAGTGGTTATTAAATCTTGGTAAAAGAGAAAGTAAACCTTCGAGCTATTAAGTATTAAGCTCACTCTATAAGTTTCCTCAGATCAAACCCAAGCACCTTATTTTTATTTTGTGCTACATAATTGTTTGTTTTTTCATGAGATATATTTACCAAATACTCAAAGACCACTCACATACACTCTCATTAACTGAAAAACAAAATTAGATATACTTATATGATAGTGACTACTGAAGATCCACATGTCTACGCTACTCAGCCTTGGCAGCAAAGAAATGAAAGGGAAACATCTTTGAGTATATTTATTGACTTAGTCTTACCATCTTTGAGTTGGTTCTCCACAACCCGTAAAGCATTTGTTGGGCATGAACTTTCCTCGGTAATCACATTCTTTAACACATCCATCATCTATAGAACTCTTCCTTGGCCAGTACCTTCCAATTTCTTCCCCATTCAACCAAGCTAGACCTTTTCCCATATGAACCATATCCAGCCCCACAGGTTCTTTCCCTGGTGGAGGGTTTATTTCAGCCTGCAATATTCCGAGTCCGAGTGAGTACTTTGTTTTTCTTACTTTCAACGGCATAAAAAGAAAGTAATAATACAACTGAAACAATCAGCCTCTGTAATACGAAAACCATAATGTTCCCCGGATCCCAGTATTTACCTTGTACCATGTTAAAGGTTGCATCTTTGGTGGTTCCGAGGTAGCAACCCAATTTACTTTATTAATACCATCTGCCTTGTAAATGCCTAAATGCTCTCCTTGCAAACCAATCTGAATATGAGAACAGGTAAGAAACAAGTATTAAACAAATACTCTGATAAAATCATTCGGATAAAAAAATTTAAAACGTTTTTTGGGATCATTCAAGCTATGTATAGGTCCCTTCTCGACTAAATAACTTACATCTTATTGGTTAGTTTGGTTTAAATGATGTGCCATTTTCAACAAATACCCTTAAAAGTGCTATAAACTAACAAAGAAAATAATAAATGAAAGGTTACCAAGAGATTTACACAAGACACATGACTTTTTGGTTGATTCCCAAAGCTAATAAGTAAAGGTTTGTCACAATAAGGTCTTTTCTAAAAAATAAAAATTGCAGCTAAACTAAATTGTATGAGACTCATCATAAACCGTCCGAGAAAATGTTCAGGATTTTTCTTCAATAATAAAACACGTTAACCACTTATGTGAAACAATAATAATAATATGGGAATACACAATTTTTAATGATGTTGTTTATCCTGGAACCAAAATAGTATTTTTGTTACCTTAGACTATCTCAAATGGGAGATGTAAAAATTGTGCTATATTTGACACAAAAAATAATTTTGTGGTAAATTTACACCAAATTTAAGTTTTGTGCTCCAATAGACAATTGCAAAATTTTGATGTAAAATTTAATATCTAATTAATGTTTTATTAAAAAAAAAAATCTAATAACTTTATAATCAATTTTATTATAATTTTAATATGTAAGACAATAAAAAAATAATATAAATGTTTTATAATTTAATGTGATAGTTAAATATACTAATAAAATAATAAAAATGACATAAATGTAAATGAAAAAGTACTGCATTTATTGTCGTGTAAATTTTACACCATAGCAAATATTGTGCCAACTTTGGCATAAAATTTGATATGTGCCAAATTTACATCACTTTTTGGCACACCATTGGAGCACATTTTTTATTAAATGAGCTATATTTTAGCTTTTCACTACTTATTTACAATTTCATTGGAGATGCTCTTAGATGCTAAATCAGTTCAAAATTACACATTTTCACCAATTTTGTTAAATTTGGGTAATCATAATTATTTACCGAAATTTGTGAAAATAGACCATTGTAAATTGATTCACTAAAACAAGATATCAAATGCTAAGTTGGTTCAAAGACTAACAAAATGATATAATCCCTTAAAATGTCATCAGCTGACTCTTCAAACTTTATAAATGAATACTAAATACAAGGCCTACAAATTCAGGTAACTGAAATTTCAAATTAGAACCATTTCAGAGATAATTTAAATAGTTAAGAACCGGAGTTTGAAGATCATGTGCTTAGAAAAGAGGAAAGTACCTTGTAAATCCAAGTAGAGTTGGACAAGTTTACAGTCCCATTGTTGAATCCCCTAATCTCAACGTGAGTTGGTCCTGCACCAACCCATTCATAGAAAGATCCTGCATTCTACAGAATCAAAAACAGCAAAGAGGACTTCAAAAGGCAGAGCATTAAGCACATTGTTGCTAAATGGGGTTTACCAAAACATAATTAAATAATTTAGTACTATTTATATTGAGCATTGAGCACTCTCAACATCTTCTATACTTTATCCTTCAAAATACATCATCAAAACTCCACTTTCTTTATTTTACCTCAAATTTTTACATTAAATCATACACCAGCTTCTTAAAACATCACGAAAACCACTTTCTTCAATTTTTTAATATATATTCGTTCAAATATATGACATTAATTAATTTAGGTCATTTGATGTAGTGTGTTTTTAATTAGTTTCTTAAAAAATTTAACTCAATGAATTGAGGGGACAGCAATCGGGATTTAGCTCAACGAATTGAGAGGACAGGAACCTGCTCGTGACAGCAAACCAGTCCAGTTATAGGACATCATTGTTTTTTAAAACACCAGAGACCACAGTGCCCAAACAGTACTCCTTTATCTGCTGGCTTACAGACTCAGAAATTAGGGTCAAGTACGAAACCGTCTCTGTGTTTTGCTGTGATGAGAATGACCCGATAGACTGCAAGAACAGAGAGCTACAGGTTTGGATATTTTGCTTAGGGGAAGACCTGCTTGAGAAAGCAACTACCATGGTGGAATGCAATTCTTTTTTTGTGTTCCCTTCTTTTTAAGATGAATTACTGAACTACTTGTTATATGGTGAATCTCAATATTAAAAAATAGACTAGTTCCCAAGATAGTACATACAAATAAATAAATAAAAACAATACAGTTCATCATCCATTTAAATTACCCCTTTCTATGTATCTATATCTATGTTCAAGTTTTACAAACTGATCTTAATTATTATCAAAAAGTAATTTTAATATATCAGAAATCTTTACTTTTCCTTCAAAATTATTCCCATACTCGTCATCTTTCGTTTTAAGATGAATTAGTGAACTACTTGTTATATGGTGAATCTCAATATTAAAAATAGACTAGTTAACAAGATAGTCCATACAAATAAACAAAAAAAACAAGACAGTTCGTCATCCATTTAAATTAGCCCTTTCTATATATCTATATCTATGTTCAAGTTTTACAAACTGATCTTAATTATTATCAAAAAGTAATTTTAATATTCAGAAATCTTTACTTTTTCTTCAAAATTATTCCCACAGTTTTCCCTAACACCCAAGGCAAGGCATTGTATAATGTAAATCCAAGACCATGTGAAGACCGTTTGGAACGGAAGAGATATCTAGATCATTCAGAGTACTTAAAATTATATATTTATGTATAAGCCACATTTTCCCGAGAAGCATAGCTATTACAGATGACATCTGCATATCAGGATTCTGGATAAGTAAAACATTATGACTACCAAGAACAATCATTGCCACTCAACTATGTTGTCGCTATCAATAATATCATCACTAGTAATGAAAATAATAGCAGTAACAAACAAAATAATAGAAGTACCTGCAGGCCAACTGTCATGCTTAGTAGAGCGATATCATTCTTCCCTGCCTTAAGAGAAACAGGCTTCTTAAATTTAAAAGGTGAATGCGTGCCATTACCATATGCAGTACCTGAAATTCAATGAATTCATGCAAAACTTAGAAAATTTACAGAGATCTGATGACATGAATGTTACACAATCCTCATGTGCATTAATTTTCAATGTTAATAAACCTATAAGTATGCAAGTGTCAAAGAGCATAGATAACATGATTGTGGTAATATAAGCATCTACATCTGAGCAGTTTTAGCAGTTAAATAACAATATAGACATTATGATGTCAATTAAATTTCTCCAAATTGTACAAAAAGTTTTTCTAGGTATTCTGCAGTTACAGTAGAGTCGAGCTTGTCAAGGATAGGATAGAAAAAATGCTAAAGGACTAAATTGAACCGCCAATTACAACTATTGTGTGGTAGGTCTTGGGCTTTCCCAGTTATATTAGTCCAACATGCAATCTATAGTTATGTTAACAGTCTTTGAAAAAAAGAAATTGCAAGAGCTTAGAAACCCCCTCTATTCTCCTTACAGCTTTTACTCACCGGCAATATACTTTTTCAAAAGAGTTAAAACCCAGCTGCATACACTAAATAAATTGTACTATCATTTTAGTACTTGCACATCGTTTTACTTTTAGTTACTACTAAAAGACAAACGAGACTTGAAGATAGATTATGACCTTGAAGTTTTTGGTTCACAAAGGCATGAAGAGCATGACCCTTTGACTCAACTATAAGAAATGGTTGGCTCCCTTTGATTAAGAAACCTTCATTTTCTTCAACAAATATACTGCAATACATGAAAATATGAATCTTAAATTATATTTGACTTCACAAACTTTCTTCAACTTCCATTGTCTAATGGTCTAAAATCACAAGCAAATAATAAAACTATTATGTTAACCCATTTAATATCACAAACTAAAAGAATAAACTCGTGTTATAAACAACTTGTCCTATAGCTGCCCCTATGATTCTAGACACTAATGATGAGGACAGAAGGATGTAAATATGATTATAACTTTTCATTCTAGAAAGCTAATGAGATCACAGATTATTAAGCTAGGTAAGTTCTAGTTTGGTTGTAATTTGAATAGCTAGACCATGTGATAGACATGGAATCCATCCTTTTATCTATTATTAAAGAAGAAAAAAACATTAGGAAACCGTCATTACATCAAGGGTGAAAACAAACCTTGTTGTATACCAAAGGTAGTCAGTAGTATCTTTTGTGGTATTGATATGATCTACAAAGCCAGTTTGGACAAAATCCTCTTTATCCCATATCCCAGCTTTCTCAACAAATACTTCCCACTTGAGAGCTTCTGAGTTCTTCTCTGGGGTACTTACTGATGGCTGCAACTTCTCCGCTACCATTTCAACGATGGAAGTTGGGGTTCCAACCTGTTAAATATCAGATCTATTGATTCAATATCAAAAAAGGAAAAATAATACATGACAAAGAAACATAAATAACCTCTCACGCCATATTATCTCTCCACAAACACTTCTAAATCATCAAGTCCTCTCTTGTTTTTTCTTTTCTATCATTTGATATAAGTCATGTTAAATAAATGCATTTTTATTGACCGAACATAATAGATCAATCAGCAAAAGACACAAAAGAAGCAAACAACACGGATATCTTAAGACATGAAAGTCTCTTACTACAACTGAGTTTTGTGTTCAGTTCGCAAAGTTCTACTCTTCAAGAATGTGTGACATTACAAGCTGTTAAGGCTGTCTCGAGTTGTTTAATTGTTAATTAATAATTAAGTTAGTTTAGTCCAAGTTTCAAGACTGCAGCTTGTTCATTGGTGGTTGAAACTAACTTTCTCAATGTCGGGGTTTAGATGTCAATGTAAAGATACCTAGTAGCTAGTAGCTAAATTGAGATAACACAAGTCATCTTGTGTGCACTGTATAGAGAGACTCAAGAAAAAACTGTTGAGTAACTTTTCTGGGTTGTTGTTTCAGATTCGTTTTAGTATTTTCGGGTCTGTTAATAGACCGGGAAAGCTCTTTGTGCTGGGAACCGAGTGCATCTCTTGGGACTGTTGAAACAGTAATCTAACATCAAATAGTGAATTAGACTAGAATGAACACTCTACCTTGGATGTGGGATCCTTTTAAAGCCAAAACAGTAATCTACTCGCAGAAAGTAAACTAATTTACAAATTATTCTTTTTTCCTTTTTTTTTCTTTTTCTGTCGGGATTAAGTTCCCCATTCCGGATGGAGATAATAAAAAAGAAAACAAAAAGAATGCTTCAGGGTAATCGCACTATATAGTATCTTAGGGGTGAATAGAAAATAAGAAAGGTACCTTAGCTGTGTTAAAAACCACATTCTTGCAATCAGGCAGAATGCTAACAGACCATGCAGGCAAATGATATGATGAATTGCGGAATACTACTGTCCTGTCGTTTTTATCATCTACATTAGCCAGAAATGCAGCACATGCTCCAGAAGTGTCTGTGAATACATCAGCCTACATTGTGGTAATCGATCAGTAATTGTTCTCGGTAGCATCAGAAGCAATGGAATTAGACAAATACAAAATGACGCCATGGACTAATAAAAAATAGATATTCCAGTCACTCAAGACAAAATATGACAAGAATATACCCTAAACCCTATATCGGGTAAGGGCCAGTCTTAAGACAATGGCCTCTGTCTCTTTTTCAAAAAAAAAATTAGAGCAGTCAGTAGTTTTTCGTTTGCTTCTATTCCTTTCTTAAATTGAGTCAATAGTAAATTTTACCGTTGCTTTCCTATAATAATTACAAGTTGAAACTACATGAACCATTACATTGCCAGATTTTACAATCTCAATCATGGAAAGATTATAAAGTCAACATCTAGAAGTCATTAAGGAGATTAATTATCCAGGTGGGGAAAATTACCTCCAGAGAAGGACCCAGCGATATATTAACTGCATCACTATTGAGCATAACATGCTCACATAATTTTATAGCTTTATGTAGCTCCCGAAGGTGTCCCCATTTTGGGAGCCTGGGTAACCCTGCAAGTCAATTTACATATTATGTATTAAAATCAATTCAAGTATTAAAATTTCAAATCGATAATGTGAGAATCATGTAATGATTACCATATTCGTCAATCGGTGCTTCATAGTCGTAACTGGTAGTAATAAAAGGTCCACCAGCAGTGCGACCAAAATTTGTCCCACCATGATACTAAACCACAAATGAATATAAGTTAGGAACATCGATACCATAAACAGAATGTGGGTAAAATAACAATGATGACATGAAATATAGAATGCATGAGATAAAAGTTTATCGGGTTGGAAAGAAATGCTACACAAAATTACCACAGAACATGCCAAAGAAATTGAGAATAATACCATGTAGTAATTATGTACGCTACCACCTTTTTGAAAGAAGCGAGCCACTGAATAAGCAACATCCTCTGCTGGTCTATGAGGATCAGGGGACCCAAATGTTTTAAACCTGCAGATAATTAACTCACTTTTAAATGCATAAATACTTTGACACCTATTTCTGTTTCTGTGGCAGAATGGTCGACTAGACCTTTTGAAGAATAATTAATTATAGGTGTTATCCCAGAATTTGGACTATACACGTGGCAGTTGCAAGACCCGCCAGTTGGCAAGAGATCCCCATCCTCGCGGATTCCCAGCTTAAATAACTTAAAGCTCAGTTTAATAACTTTTTTAAAAAACAAAAAATGCCCATTAGCTCCAAAAAGATGCAAAAGAAGTGCGTGACATGGAGACTTGGATGAGAGGATATTGACGGTGACAATGAGGGTGATAATGATAAGGAAATTTTACACTAACAATTCGTCAATGATGAAATAGATGATGATTTCTAAATCATCATGCCATTACTGCTGAAGTTTATTCTAAGATAGAAGAATCTAGGATTCTAGTTTTAGAAACAAAAGTTATCCTTTTGTTTTAGTTTGAGTTCAATGACATATTTTATGGTATGCTTGAATTCTAAAAGACATTATTCATCTTTGATATTTTTAGGTGTTCTGAAAATAGCTTTTCAATTAAATATTTGAGGCGTACCCCTGAGGCTTACCCCTTGAGGCTTCCTCTCCTCAAAAAAAAAAACCCACAAGGCTTAAAACCTTTATTTTAAACACTGGTTTAGTTTATGAAGTATTGGTTACCTAAATAAATATTTATTAATAGTCAAGCTCCCAGTATGTGGTATTTGCAAACAATAGTAAGGGATTAGACAGATGAAAGAAAGCCTGCATTTTGCAGGCACTATCTTCATCATTAGAAAGGTTGATAAGCAGAAATGAATAAAAATATTAATTTGTAGTTCAGTTGACCATGGTTCTCCATGTTTCCTGACTGTATCTTTGCTTTCTTGTTTGCATATCTTTTGGTTGCACTCTGCTTAACTTCTACAGGTTAAATGAATGGAAGAGAAAATATATATACATAATTTTCTCCTTCCTGTTATTGAAGTTAGAGGTGTATACAAACTCTGAATTTTAGGGGAAAAACAATATTTTTTCACCCTTACCCTCACAAAAATAAAGGTTCCATGCGGAGCTTTAGACTCCAGAAGGACTTTGGTTCTTCTTTTAAAAACTTCACATGGTTATTAAACAATTAAAAAAAAAATAGAAAACTAAATTACCATCCAGGCCAATTCTCTGTCCAAATTTTGGGCTTGTCCGGGTATATGGGTGTAAATTGGTCACAGTAGAATGAATTACATGTATTAATCTGCCAAAAAGAAAAATAACATTTGAGCTGAATATTGTCATTTTTTTTCATTGTATATAACATTTAAAATAAAGAATTCGTCTAGAAGTGTCGTTTCTAAAAGCCAAAAAAATATAAGAATCATCTAGAAGTGCATGTCTAATCTGTAGTTAGTAATATGCACAAAATGTTGAGCCTACCTACCTAGTCTTGGGATAAAGTACAATAATACCAGCTGACAAGAGATTGAAATTTGCTATGTCAAAATTCTTACCACAGAACTCGGAGCATCAAATTGTTGGCACATTATCCAAGGGATACCTATATTTTGAGATACAGCCATGCTAGCAGCCCACATGGCATATCGTTTACCACCTTCTCCGTATGCTCCTTCATAGTACCCATACTCATTTTCTATCTGCAATAAGAAGAGGATTCAAAACAAAATTATAAGATTTTTTAGCAAATGTTTGGAAGAATATACAGCAGAAAAGTATTTCCTTAGAAGATTCAAATCCCAAAAATAGTCCCATTCACCAAGGGATTGTTAAACAAAGACTATGATCATCTCTTGTAGTAAGCACAAAAAAAAGAATATATTTATATATATGTACAGCACCTATACCTGAATTTACTAAGCACAGCAGCTCTTATAACATCCAGAATTACTATTGTGCAACAATAGAAACTTGAAAACAGACAACCAATAGCTTAAAACATCATAAATCACTAGAACCCTTTCAAGGTTTTTTTAATTTCTCATGAAAGCTACACTGCATTCTCTAAGAAGAGAACTCAGTTGGATAATATCAAATAATTTCCATACTTGAAAATGATACTTGCCTGGGCTAAGATAATGGGACCCCCTTGAGGTGCCAAAAGCTTCTCCTGCTTCATTAGGTTCACAATCAAAGTTGTGAAGTTCTTCATATGATTCTGATTACCAGCAAGTTATAGAAGTCCATTAGAAGACAGCAGCAACACACTTCATTCTAAATACGAAACAATTGCATTACTAGATAGAATATGACACTAGCTAAGCTGAGCAGCTTTCTAAGACTCCACATTAGTACCTTAAACGGTTCGTTATCAGTTCGGAATGTGGTACCAGGCACATAATGCAGCCAAACAGGAATCCCGCTGTTATACATAATCAAATCAGAGAAAGTGCAACAGAGAACTGAAAACTTTAGGCATCTGCCCAAGTAACTCTTACTTCACAAGAAAAGGAACTGCTGTGATAATCTGGAACGTAGAGACTTACCCAAAGTTCCATTCTGCCGCAACAAATGGCCCTATTCGAAGAATCAATAACATGCCAGCCTCCTGGACAATCTTCACAAACTTGACCAGATCATATCGTCCTCCAAAATAATACTAATGCCAAGAAGAAGAAGAAGAAGAAGAAGAAGAAGAAAAACAAGTCAATTTAATTATTATGATAAATTCCTTTCAGATCCAACCTACTGAAACTTTGAATCTTCATACATACATTGCCAGGGGAAGGTTCATGACCATTCCAAAACACATAGGTTTCGATAACATCAACCCCTCCTTCCTTCGCAGTTTGAACAAGCCCAGGCCACATCTAACATAAAACACAATCATTTCATAGTCAGTGTCATCGCTACATTGTTAAGATATTAGTGAGAAACTCAATTGTTCATTCTTATGAGAAGAGGGCAAAATTCGGACCACACATTTACTAAGTAATTGTGTATAGTGAGAAAAGAACCCATTACACGAAAATCAACTGAAAAAAAAAATAGGATGAAATATATGAACGCCAAGTGACATTCTAATTCTGAACGCAAGAAAGCTAGTGTCCTAGGTCTCATTAGAGCCATTTGAACATAAGAGATAATGAATGTTGAAGTATTTCTCTTCTTTTCTTCGACATTATGAATTAACAAACAATCAACAAAATTTCAGGTAGAAAGAAGAGAGAATGAAATAATTGCAATAATGACTCACCGCTGGAACGCTGCGCGGGTAGTGAATGGCAGCAGAGATGAGTAGCTTCCGCTGGCCATTGATGAGTAGAGAGCGACGGTCGTAGGTGACATTGGTTGCGAGACACGAAGTGATTGAGCACAAGGCGAAGAGGCATAGCAGAAGTAGCAGAGTCGAGATTCGGTTGGTGATGGAGGAGGAGACCTCCATAGCCTCTTTCTTCTTGTTCAGACAGTTATTAGAGTAGAGTTAAGAAGAGTGAGTGTGCATTGGATAAAGAGAGGGAGAGCAGCGTACGTATTTATGGGGAGCGATTAGAAGCGTGTTGAGGTCAGCAATAACAATAATAATTAAAGAGAGTGAAACTGCAAGACCCAACCAAGGTCCAGAGACATTAGTCAGACACATCACAAAGATATCAGATATTGTTGTCTTTTGTTTATTTTATTATGCAGCGGTGATAATAAAATTTAATAAAAGAAAATTATCAATAAAATAATGGGAATTTTACAATTACTTACGATTTTGGAATAATGCAACGTGAATTTTACACACCGACGCTCTCAACATCAAAATTACTACGACAACATATTAATAATATTATCTCTGATTCTCAAAGTTTATTTTCTACAGTAATAATATCCCACAGAACAGAACAGAACAGAGTTTTATAAATGAAATGAAGTTTTTGCTTCTTTCTATTTCTAGTACCGTTCAAGCAGCAAACGCACATGACCGTAAGAAAAATAAGGTTCCGAAACAGTTGCCTTTGTTTTCGGGATTTATAAAACTGGTAAGAGTATTATTTGGTGCTGCTACTTGTCCTTAAACTATTTAACTTTTTAAGTTATATAATTTGTTTCTTTAAATGAACATATATCATTACAATAATAATAAGAGTACAATAATGATAAGCGTATAAAATAAAACATACGGGATCGTTTGGAACATTGTATTATATTTTATTGTATTAAATAATATTGTGTTTGATTGTGTTGTATTGATATTATTTAAGACAATACTATGTTTAGTATTGACTTTACCATAAACTTGACCCTAACCCTGACCCCGACCTTGAACCTGGATTCCATCTTGGCCCCAGTCCACAAACCTCCGGCCGAACCTACACTACTAGAAAATCAAGTTTTAGTGACACACATTGAGTAACTCTAAAAATGTATAGTGACACTTCAACGCGCGTCACTAATGAGGGTGACTGGAAAGATAATTTTCAGTGACACTTCACACGTGTCACTGAAATCTTTTGCATTTATTTTTTGCGTGTCAAATTTTGTCATACTAAAAAGTTAACAACCACACACATAAAGTGTCACTATATGCTCTTTTTTTTCTATTTTATTAATATTTTTAGAGATATAGTGACACACAAAAAGTGCCACTATATTAAATATTTTTCTAAAAAAATAATATTTAATTTGATTTAATACAGCTTTATATTAAGAATTTGAATGAATATAATTATCAATTTAAATTATAAATTATATATATACATTTAGATCTTATTTAAGTAACATAAATATATATATAAATAATTTAATCAAAACAATAAACTATAAACTTTTTTTAACTGAATCACTCATCAAAAAATAAACAGTAGGGGACAATGATTCAAATATTAGAAAAAAAATCTCAATCTTAATGCTATGTACATGGCTCACTGATTCAACAAGTGATTCAACAAACACTATTAAAATTTATTAAGCCTAAATAAAACAAAAAGAAAACTTAAAATAGACCATTGGAACAAAAAGAAAACTTAAAATAAAATTAAATCTAACAAGCTTCATAGCTGTCGAAAAATTGATGCCCGATGAAAAGGCTTCTGAAAGAGATTGGTCTGCCTCAATTGTAGCATTAATGCGATTAAGTTTTTCATTATATATATGTTTCTCTGCGATTATAAATGGAAATTTGAATTATTATGCATGTTTTAATACATAATTAGTTTGGAGAACACTTAGGGCTCATTTGGAACGCTGTATTAGATCGATTGTATTGTATTGTATTATATTGAATTGTATTTTATGCAATATTTTTATGTAAAACTATATGTGGTATTAACTTTTATGGACACTTAAATATATAATATTTTAGTATAACTTAAAGTTTGACATAGTATTATATAAAAATATAATGTATAATTCAATTCAATATAATACAATACAATACAATACAATACGACTTAATACGGCATTCCAAACAAGCCCTTAGTGTAGGTAATTTTTAAAATAGGACCAATTTTCAAAAACCCCCAAAATAGCTTTGTCAAAATCCCAATCCCTTTCTCTCTCTTCCACTCAAACTCTCTCTCGGTCCCTCTTTCCTTCGCCCGATCCCAGTCGCCTCACACAACCACGCCCAGTGGACTCGACTTCGCCCGATCCCAGCCACCTCACACAACCATGCCCAGTCAACTCCAACCGAGACACACCCACTATCCGACCGTCATCACCGCCGCATGGAGGAGGAGACCCACCCAGGAGAACCGCACCATGTCTAAGGTAATTTTTTAAATTTCTCTTTTAAAATTTCATGGATTTGTTTGTTTTTGCACTATGATTCATTGATTTAGGGTATATTTTAGTTTGTGATGCCTGATCTGTGATTTGTGTGAGTTTTGATTATATTTTAGAATTTTTTTTGGTTGTCTGTGTTGGAAGTCGATATACTATTTAGGTCCGATGGTGGACCGATGTAGGTCCGATGGTATTGGGTATAGGTTGATGATGAAGTCCCGATGTATGGTCCGATAGAGGCCGATGTATGGTCCGATGGTCTCGGTCCGATAGTTGTTAATAGGGTCCGAATGGGGTCCGATTGTATGCCCGATTATGGGGGTCGAATTCTCGTAATTTTTTATTTTTCATTGGGTCCGATTGAGTCTGATGGTTAGGCTGATGCATGTTAAATTTTTTTGTCATAGTCATTTTGGTCCGATGGGTTCGATTATTGTTCGATCTGTGTTATTTTCAAGTGGGTCGGATGGGTTCCGATTGGGTCTGATGGTTAGGCCGATGCACGTTAGATTTTTTGTGATATGGTCTCATTGAAGTTCGATGGGTCTGATTTGTGTTATTTTCAAGTGGGTCTGATTGGGCCCGATGGGATCCGATGCCCCTGTTCATATATTATAGTTTTTTTTTATTTTAATTGTTTTTTTGAGTTTGGTCCGATATATGTCTGATATTGGTCCAATATAGGTCCGATATATATATTTTTTTTATTTTTTAAAATTTTTATTTTAACTTGTATTTTTTTCTTGTGTCATTTTTCCAGAATACAAGACCGCCACGCCTTATAATTCTAGTCTCAGAGCATTACACAGGGAGTGTCACTTGGTGTGGTGGAAGTTATTACTATCCGAAAATCAAGGCAAAGTTTGACGAATTCTAATTATGGGACCAAGTGAAGGAATCCCCTTTTAAACAATTCTTTGAAAGGACTTCGATAAATTTTTTCTGGGTCGTTGATCCATCAGTTTTTCATGCACAAGATCAAATCTGAGAAGGCAGATGAGGTACACTTTTTTTTGGGAAAGAAGAGATGCAGATTCAGTCGGGTGGAGTTTGCATTGGTGACGGGGTTGAACTTATTACCTGGGCCTACGGAAGAAGATATTCAAGAAAAAGGAAATTCGGAAAGGTTGATCGTCGAGTACTTCAACGGTGATTCATCCATCAGCTTTGGCCAACTGCGCAAAGTTTTTGAGAGTTGCACAGAAGCGGTTGATGTGTACAAGTTGGGGATGGCGTTGTTTGTTATGGGCGTCCTCACCGGTAAGGAGGAGAAGACTGTTGTTCCTCCATTTGAGATAAAAATGGTTGATAACTTGGATTTCTTCTATGAGTATCCGTGGGGAAAGATCTCCTTCAACAAGTTGATGGAAACTTGCAACAAAGATTTTGTAGAGGTGAAGACTCGGATGCACAAGAAGATCGAGAAGGGAGTTTCTCAGAAGGAGGCAAAATACTCATCATACGGCTATACTGCAGCGTTGCAGTATTGGGCCTATGAGGCCATCTTGGAGTTGGGCAATGAATATGCAATGAGGAAATCGCATCGCTTTCCAAGAATGGTTAATTGGGAGAATAAGGAGAAGACCACACTCGGGAAGGATGAAGTTACAAGTTTATTTTCCTAAATGTAAGTTTTTTTTACGCTTTGCAGTCATATATATTTTATTTTAAATTCTATCTAATAAGACATTAGTTTTTTTTTCAGTTGACAGTGTACTCCATGTTATGTCCTCGGAAAAATGAAGAGGAGTTCGTGAGGACTATCACCGGCGGTGAGGGGTATTTGTTGACTTTGAAGAACTAGTGTTGGGCGACGATGGGCAACCAACTCAAGATGCTTTGCCCAGCCAAGCCCAAAAGCTTGCCTCAACATTAGAAGAGCATGCAAATGAAGCCCAAATATTTAGATAGACTTCACCACCTGTACCATCTCCTAGATCAGATGATCCTCCTGTTGGCCCGTCAACATCTATTCCCAGCACTTCACAGCCTAAGGAACCAATCTCTTCTGCCATACTGGCAAGATTGGAGCGTGTTGAGAGGGAACAACTTGCTTTGAAGCAAGGCCAGACGGATATTCTGAGAGGGCTGACAGAGATAATGGGTTATTTGAAGACCCTATTGGCACTCGTGGGAGATCCGAAAAGGCCTAGTGTAGAGGCAGAGCCACAGCCAGACCCCGTCTCTCCAAGAGATGAGTTCATTCTTCCCAATGATTACAGACCTAATGATGTGGAAGATGTACTCCATACACCTCACAACATGTCGATCACATCCATTGGAGATACCCAAGATTCAGAGGTACAGGTTTTAGAGACCGTTCCAACACCGGTGGAGAAGAGACCGAAGAAAAGGCCAAGGTGGTATGACGAGTACACCGAAATAAAGAAGAAGATGAAGCCATCGATAGCTAATGTGAATGTTGACCCGCTTCGGCCCGTTGATGAGAAGCTACTACATAGTTTTCGAAATTGGTTAGTGGGAACCATTGGAAACAAGTATCTGAGGGACGTCTTCACTGGTGTATATGGCGTGGCTTGGTTCCAGAAGCTACTTACGAATAAAGAATAGCTTTCTGATGATGTAAGTTTATTAACTAAGTATTATATGTTATTATTTACTGCTATTTACCATTGTTATTTGTTTTTTTTTTAATGTTGTAATGTGGTTGTGCTGACTTATTTGTATGTGTTGTGCAGCATTTGGATGCGGCTTTCCATATGATGAGGAGGAGGCAACACTTCTTCCTAAAGTTGTACCCACGTAAGTGTACTGTCATGCCATCTTGGTTTTCTTCATCGTTTGAAGGGTCGGTGGGACGCTTGGAAGACCAATACTGACCATGCTGGCTTTGTCTGGGATGAGTCCCTCTTTGAACTCGTTCGTGGGAATCCAAACCAATTCTTGCCGTCTTGGAAGGGTATGGAGTGCATATACATGTCCATCTTCTTGGACCGGCAGAAACATTGGATCGCTATGGAGGCGAATCTTGAGTTGTGGAAGCTATTCGTCTTCAATTCGAGTCTTGGATCTCTAACGGAAGACGAACTGAAGACGCTGATGGATGCTTGGTGCCTTTTATTATCCAAATTAGTGGACCAGTGTGGTGTATGTGACACCCATTACATGGTGATGGTCCCTCAAATGACAGCCGCCGAAAGCCAGGTCAGAAAATTCGACTGGGAAATGATGGACAATAAAGTTGTACCTCAGACAAAATTGAGGTAATTTAAATGCATTTTTGAGAATATGTTTACTAATGAACATAAATTTTTTATTATTATTTTCTATGGTTTATTAAATTTTGTGTTTACCTACTATTGCAGTGGCGATTGCGGAATGTACGTCATAGAGCATATTGAGCATAAGTTATTGGATCGACCATTCAATGGAGTACATGATGACCATATGTCGCTCTTTCACCAGAGATGGGGAGTAGATTTATTCTACCAGAACTTGTCATGAACTTTGGATGTTATATTTATTATATTTGTTGAACAATGTTTACTTTTAGGCTTTTCGATTTGAACAAACTACTTTTCAGTAAAATTATTTTATTTTATCAGTAGAACTTGTTTTTGCCTCATATATTTAACAAAGTTCAAAAATAATTTTCTAAGAAATACATAACAGTACAACACAGATGTTCATGCCACAAATTAAAAATAGTTTACACCACAAATATAAATAACAATACATAATAGACCAAGACATCACAATACGAATAAACTAAAAATTTATCTTTAACCTCGGTAGGTGCAAGTGCTTCTGTTATGCCCCTTGGCACCGCACTTGCTACAATTTCGTGATTTGCTAATCCTTTCACCATTACAAGCAGTTCGGTTGTTCTTAATTCTTCCAACCATTTGCTTCTTGGGTCGCCCTACTGGTTGCTTCTCAACAAGCACTCCAACTGTCATGTTCTTTATGTCATCAGGCAATTCCCAATCATCCTCGTCACCAACTGGCATAATTGTACCTTCATATGTCCTCCTCCAATATTCTGTTGTGTAATATGGCGAGCATAGTGTGTACACGCTAATACTTCGCTCCTGAGATACAGCACATGCATGAGGACAAGGAAACTTCATGCACTAGAACAAGCCGCAAGTGCAAGTCTGTTCCTGCAAGTCCACTACGCCACCGATCTAAACTGTTCCTCCAGGGTGAACCTGTAACATGTAAGGTCCACATGAGTCAACGTTCAAATACCGAGATTTTTCATAATGCAATGCCAAGTCCTCCTCCATTTCTGGTGTTAGGGGTTTCGTCCACTTGTCAGCTTTTTCTTTTCGTGAAGCAAACCACTTTTGGACTTGGACCTCAGGAATGCTACAGCAGCAGTGATTGGGAAGCCTCTTGCGTCCTTAGTTGTGTTGTTGAAGATCTCAGCCCAGTTGCTCGTCATTACATTGTAACGTACCCCTGGAAAGTACGACCGGATCCATTTCTCAAATCCAATTTCCTCAAGATATTGTGCCACCGCAACATTCATTGCCCGAATATTCTCAAATTCTCTGTGAAACTCTGATTTTGAATACGTGTAGGCACACGTGTAAATGTGATTCGTGAAGACGCCAGTCTTGAACTTGTGGTTGACGTTCATAATAATGTGGTGGTAGCATGCACCGTGGTGTGCATCAGGGAACACGATATCCAAAGCACGAACAATGCTTTGATGCCTATCCGAAACAAAGGCTAAGTTCTCAACATCACCAATCGTTTCTTTCAATTTTCTCATCAAATAGGTCCATGAATTGTGGTTTTCACTGTCAACTATAGCGAAAGCTATCGGAAAGATATGGCTCCCTGCATCCAGTGCCACTGCACACAACATTTGCCCACCATACCTAGTCTTCAAGAAAGACCCATCAACGCATACAACAGGTCGACAAAACCTAAACCCCTGGATACAAGGACCCAGAGAGAAGTAACAATACTTGAAGCGACAATCCTCTACCATAAAATCTGTGATGGTACCTGGATTTCTCAACTGTAGCTTGTGCAAGTAACTAGGTAATTTCGAGTACGAATCTTCAGGTGTACCCCGAGTTAGGTGTAGTGCCTTCTCTCTGCACCTCCATGCCTTTTCATAACTCATTTGGATCCCGTAATCCTTGTGCATACTTTTCCTCATATCAAATGCCAAATGATCCGAGCTGTCAGTTGCAAACTTATCCTTAATTAGATGGGCAACTATCAAAGGTGATGCTTGACGGTTATCTTTTCCTCGAAGATCAAGGGAACATGTATGTGTTGGGTTTTGTGCCCTAAATAAAACCCATTTCAATATAATCAGATTTACTTATTAATAAATATCAGAAATAACATTTTATGTTGCATGGTTCTCATGATTTATTTCATGATTATATATATAATGTATGAATTCTATTTAAGTCCAGAACATATGAATTTGTTAAAGATTATAGTGTTGTCAGCACAGTGGAATATAATCTTAATTATATGTTCGAAAGTTTATTCCTTGATTTGTCAGAACGCTGGATTTAGACTGACATGGTATAATTAGCGATAGGTATTCTTACAACTTGCAAAAGTTTTATGTCCTTTCCAGGACATTGGCAAAGTTTACCAGTATCGGATGTATAGAGTATACATCAGAAGGGACCGATATTGAACTTTGATTAGATATATTAAAACTTACCGTAATATCTATTCAATTCAATATCACATGTTGATCCTAGATCAAATGATCTTAATCCTGATATGGTTAGGTTCGATCTCAAGAGTACTATACATGCTCTTTGATTTGTTAGTTAAGCCTACTTTTGGGTCAGGGTGATACGTACATTTTGGGAACATGATAGTATAATTGAGTGGGAGCGCTACCATAAATATGGAATCTATAACTTCTATAGGAATTTAGAAGTGAAACGATGATATCCTTCGAGCTTGGCTAAACAGAGATAAAATGGTGGAGATCTCATTTCACTTTGTTGAAATATCATTTATACGGAGCTAAGTGTTTTAAGGATAAAATACATTGAAGGTGTAATGGTAACTTAGTGCCTTTTCAATGTAGATCATCTATTAGAGGGTCATTAATCACATTAGGATTATAACAATGGATAACTAATAACGTATCTATATCATGAAACATATAGAGCGTTCTATATGACTGAGAGTGCAATTCCAAGTTCTAAGTGTGGATTCAATAAGGAATTAATAACTTATGGAATTTACTTGGTAAATTCGGTTCGACTTATTGGAAGCTCGGTTATATAGACCCATGGTCGCCATACTAGTTGAGACCATACTGCTTGTAAGACTCAGTTAATTGATTTTGATTAATCAATTATAATTCTAAAGTTAGACTACTTTATGAATTTTCACTAAGCAAGGGCGAAATTGTAAAGAAAAGAGATTCTAGGTTTATTTATTAATTAAGATACTTTATATGTCTAAATTAATAAATATATTAAATGACAATATTATTTAATAATTATTTTCAAGTTATTAAATAATTAGAATTGGCATTTAAAAGGTTAAATTGGAAAATTGACATTTTTGAGAAAATGGGAATGAGAAATAACAAAATGGGAAAGTTGCAATGTGAGGCCCAATTTCCTTATCTGAGCCGCCCACTATGCATAGAGGCTTTTACCATTTTAATTTTTCATTATTTTAATGTCATACAATTATAATCTAAACCTAGAGGGCATTATATAAATAGAAAGTGTTTGCTTCTTAATTAAATATAACAACAACATACAAGATTTAACAAAAAAAAAAATGAATTACTTACCCATTGATGCTATATGGGAGCTGTTGGGTTTTATGCCCTAAATAAAACCCATTTCCTATAATCAGATTTACTTATTAATAAAGATCAGAAATAACATTTTATGTTGCATGGTTCACATGATTTATTTCATGATTATATGTATATAATGTATGAATTTTTTTTTAAGTCCAGAACATATGAGTTGGTTAAAGATTATAGTGTTGTCAACACAGTGGAATATAATCTTTATTGTATGTTCAAAAGTTGATTCCCTGATTTGTCAGAACACTGGATTTAGACTGACATGGTATAATCAGCGATAGGTATTCTTACACCTTGGAAAAGTGTTATGTCCTTTCCAGGACATTGGCAAAGTTTACCAGTATCGGATGCATGGAGTATGCATTGGAATGGACCGATATTGAACTTTGAATTAGATTTTGAAACTTACCGTAATATCTATTCAATTCAATATCACTTGTTGATCCTAGATCACATGATCGAAATCCTGATATGGTTAGGCTCAATCTCAAGAGTGTTATTCGTGTTCTTTGATTTGTTAGTTAAGCCCAGTTTTGTATCAGGGTAATACGTACATTTTGGGAACACGGTAATACAATTGAGTGGGGGAGCGCTAACATAAATATGGAATCTATAGCTTTTATTTGGCAAATAGAAGTAAAGGATGATTTCCTTCGAGCTTAACCAAACGAAGATAAATGGTGGAGATCTCATTTCACTTAGGTGAAATATCATTTATACAGGGTTAAGTGTTTTAAGGATAAAATACATTGTAGGGTGTTACGGTAATTTAATCCTGTACAGTGTAAATCATCTATATAGAGGATCATTGATCACATTAGGGTTATAACAATGGATAACTAATGACGTGTCTATATCGTGGAACATATAGAGCGTTTCTATATGACTGAGAGTGCAATTCCAAGTTCTAAGTGTGGATTCAATGAGGAATTAATAAGTTAGGGAATTTACTTGGTAAATTCGATTCGACTTATTGGAAGCTCGGTTATATAGACCCATGGTCCCCATACTAGTTGAGGCCATACTGCTTGTAAGACTCAGTTAATTGATTTTAATTAATCAATTATAATTCTAAAAGTTAGACTATGTCTACTTTATGAATTCTCACAGTTTAAGGATGAAATCGTAAATAAAAGGGTTTCTAGGATTAATTATTAATTAAGAGACTTTGTATGTCTAATTAATAATTATTTTAAATGACAATATTATTTAATAATCTATTTTAGTTATTAAATAATTAGTTTTGGCATTTAAATGATTAGAATTGTAAAAATGGCATTTTTGGAGAAATTGAAATAAAATTGAGGAAACTGCAAAATCCAAGTGAGGCCCATTTCCCTCTATGGCCGAGCACTCCCTTTGTGTTTCCCAATTATTATTTTTATTTTTTAATTGTCATGTAATTGCTAATCAAAGCCTAGCTATAATAGGAAAGTGGTGAATCACACTAAATAAGGCAGTTAATCAATTACACAGTAAAAGAGGAAATTGTTTTATTTGGAAAGTTGTGCTCTCCCTTCTCCCTATATAAAGCAACCTTTGTGTCTCTTCTCTTGCATGCTATCAGCCACGAAATTGAGAGAGAAAAATAGAGAGAAATTTCGAAATCCTTGTGAGATGAGTAGTGCCCACACACATCAAGTGGTATCTCAATCATAGTATGGAAGACTATGGAATTTCTGCATCAAAGAAGGAGAAAAGAAGATCCGAGTTCGGATCTTGGTGATGCTCGCTACGAAAGGAATCAAGGGCTAGAGATCTGAACGGAAGGAGTCATATTATTCCGCTGCACCCACTGTAAGGTTTTCTAACTTTATATGTGTTTATTTTCATTGTTTTAGAATTCATATTAGGTTGTTAATCCAACATACTTGTTAGTAAATCTAGATCCTGGTAAAATAATTTCCAACAACTGGTACCAGAGCCATGGTAATGATTTACTTTCATGTAATATGAATTAAAACAATGATTGCATGTTTTTTGTGTTGATTTGGATGGTTTCATGTTGGTTTATGTGCTTATGTGATGAATGTTCATGTTGTACGAAATTTTTCCATGAAAAATATTTTTTCAATTTTTGAAAATATTTTATTTGGATTCCTTGTGAAAAATTAAGCAATTTTGTTTTTTACGGAACTCGATTCCGATAAAAATTGAGAAAGATATGATTTTTGGAAAATCGGGAATGATGGCTGTGGAAGCTAGGTGCACACGTGCACCAGGTGCTTCGGACAACCTCCCATCCGCGCGCGTACCTCGGTCAATCACTCAGGAGCACGCCCGTGCGTCTCGCCTAGGAATCCTGCAGCCCGCCGAGTTTTCTCGGCAGATGGGGCTGCAATTCCCCTTGTCCGCGCGCGCAAGGTTGGTTTTGCAGCCTATCTGGGCTGCTCGTGCAGCCTTGCTGCCAGCTTTCCCAAAAAGTTGCGATTTTTGGGATTTTTTCCCAAAAATCCAATTTTTTCATGGGATTGTTTCCCAAAATTTATTTTTCCAATTTTAAATATTTCTAAATTGAAATGTTTCCAATTTTAAATATTTTTAATTTGGAATTTTTTCAATTTTAAATATTTCTTTTTTGGATTGTTTCCAATTTTGAAATATTTCCTATTATGGTCAGATTTAAAAATTTGTTAAGTTCTTTAATATTTATTTATTATTTAATTATAAGATTATATATTTTGATATTTAAGATATTTTAAATTAAAAGATAGCTTTGTCTTTTTATTTAAAATATTATATTAAAATTATCTTATATGACAAATTAAATAATTAATAAATTTGAAATTAACATAGATATTTTTATAATTATACTTACCATAATGTTTTCAAATTCAAAAATTTGTTATTTTGTTAAATATTTAATTATTTATAAATTATAAGTATAAAAATGATATTTTTTTTTCTATATATATCATTTTTTCCTTATTAGAAATTTATAAATCATATCTTAAATATTTAAATAACATAGATATTTTTGTAGAGATTTGAATATTGCTTAATTTGAGATATTTTGACATATAATTATGGTAATTATTATTTAACCAAATCTATTTTAAAATTGGTTTATTTTATTAAATTATAAGATCTGAAAGTGATATTGGAGATTCTTTCCTTTTAAATCATTGATCTTATTAGATATTTAATTTAATTTGATTCAAATAAACCTAGATATTTTAAAATTAGTTTCCTTTATTTGGTTAGTTTAAGAATAATAATTTAATTATATTAATATCTTGATTCACATCTGTTACATGGACAATGTTTGTTTAGTTATATTGTTTATTCAAAAAAATTTAACAAACCTATTATTTATCTGATCTAAATTGGTATGATTTTAATCATAGTCCAATTGACGATAGATCTTATAAATAATTTGTAACAGGTAAATTTTGTACTTCTTTCATCTGTGTAAACCTAGTGACATGATAGGGTCCATCCAAATCATTTGACCTGTGTGAGCCTATATGTTTGCTTTTGGGCTTAGATACATATAGGGAGCCCATTTAAGTTTTTACTAAGTAAATGGACTAGGTTGCTAAAATAAATTTTGACATAAGGAAATTTATTTAGGCCCAATTAGATTTGGGCTTATTCAATGAATAACAATTGTTTATTTTAAGGTTAAATTCCTCTCTTTTGGGCCTTGTGTGAGAGTTGGGGGCCATAGAAGTGGGTACGACATACTGAACCCAGCTCCCCCTCACATGAACTACCCCAATTATGAAGGCTCATTTGCCTTATTTAAATAATTGTATTAGGTTAAGTATATTAGTCTAACCTAATTAAAATTGAATTAGCAACATAATTAACTTTTAAAATATATGAAATTTATTTTTCATTGTAATATTTTAAAGTTAATTTTAGAAAAACACTTAGTCAATGATATATTCTAGATAGTTATTTCTAGTACTAGTTATTATTTCTAATATTAAATAGGAAAATATCATTGATTGTGAAATTAGTTGTCTCATAATTAATTTTGGTACAATCTAAGTTTAGTATATTTTCCTAGTATTAAACTAGAATTAATAATTAAGTTTCCTCTTTACTTAATTATTTATTTCTTGAATTTAATACATTTAATTAAATTGAAAATTTCAATATCTAAGTTGATTTTCATCATGATACTTTAATATTGTTATTTTCATGTTATTTAATTAAAGTTGAAAATTATTTTAAGTTTGGAATCTTATTTCAGAATAACTTAAGTTTGAATAATTTTCAAAATATATTTTATTTTATTTTATTAATCATTTCCCAAAATTTCGAAATTACATTTCTTTAATGTAGAAATTTTGAATTTTATTTGAAAAATAGATTAAAGTTGAAAATTATTTATTTAATTTTGGACCAACTTAAATCAATGACTTTTTCATTTAATGGTTAATTAAAATAAATGAACTAAAATATATTATAATTAGAAATTGGATTAATTAGTCAATGAAAGTCTAGATAGATATTATCTGTTTTGCTTGAAGTATTTTTCTAGTGTATTTAATTAAATAGAAAATTAATATTTAAGTTGATTTTTTAATCATGATACTTAAATATTTGAAATTTTTCTTAGATATTTAATTAAATAGGGAAATTATATTTTTTGTTGAAAATTAATTTTATTAATTTTGGGCCAACATAAAATTAGAGTAATTTTCCAGGATTTATTTTATTTTATTTTAAAGCATTTTCGAAATGCAATATATATTTATAGAAAATTAAATTTGAGTTGTAAATTAATTTAAATTAATTTTGAAACAACTTAAATTGAATAATTTTCTAAATATTTATGGAAATTATTACTAAGATGGAAATAATTCACGTTATTTTCGTATCCATCTAAGTATAATTTATAAATATTACATTAAAATTTATATTTAGAATTTTTCATTCTAAATTGGAAATTTTAATTAAATAAATATATATTTAAAATAAATGGATTAAAATAAATATTAGAAGAAAATGCAACCTTCATTAAATAATGAGCTTTATTATAAGGATATATGATCTCCATTGTTGGTTTTACATAGCTATTGTTTTAGTGAGTAATCCTCCCTAATGGAGGAACGTTCATTAGCAAGTTAGCACCGTTTAATCTCGAAAGATAAGTAATCTTGTAAGTTTTTTTATATAGTTTATGCTCACCCTAATGGTGGCGACTATATAAGACTTGCAAGAATATGAAACAATGGTGGAAGCTCATAAGATAGAATAGCCTTGATTCTCGCCTAAACGGGACAACGCGGATTCACATCTTGATCGAATAAAAGGTTGCTAGAATGTTTGACATTTTAGATGAGCTGACAACTCTATTCAATGGATGATAGCTTTGACTCTCGCCTAAACGGGACACTGATATCAGTTTGTTGAAAACCTTGGAAATTATTTAGGATTGTATGTTTTAGTATTTTCACTTGTCATTCCTACTTGCTATGTGCTTGATAATTTCTGAATTGTGTATGAATTTGTATTGAACCATGTTATTTTCTGTTATTAAATTGTAGTTTAATTTCGAATCTTCATTGTTGGTCTAACTTGATTTGTTTTTCTAATGAGATAAATTCCTAATGGATTTTCACCATTAGACTAACATAATAGTGTTAGATCTCGAAAGATAAATATTGTATACGCAAGGTCTAGCTGTTCATCAATTGATGACACCTTAGACTAGTATTTTACAATATGAAACAAGAAGATTGTATAAATAAGATTACTTTGACTCTCGCTAATCGGAGCATCGTTGGATTCTTATTTAAAACGAAATTATCCTAATTCCTCTTAGCTTATTCATTTCGAATCAGCTTAATGACATATCATTGGATGAATGGTCTATAAATCATATAAAGTCTTATTTTCTCTTAAGAAATTAGATGACGCATATGATTATATTCCCGGAATTCTATCCCTAAATGATATAAATCCTCAATCTTAGATATCTCCTACTTGTATAGGCAAATCATAGAGTTAGATTAGAAGTGGTGGTCCAAGAAAGAATTACTAATTATACAGTTACACTTTCACAAGTGTTTCATAACCATTTTCTATCAATGGATTCAAACTGTATGAGTTTAGTATTCTGTTACCAGAATCCACTTGCACTATTCTAAGAACTCTTTGATGTAACTAAAGTAAATCATCAAAAGATTCAACCACATATTTAATAAATCTATGGCATTTGTATCTTGTTCATATTGGTTTTGACAAGATCATTCTCTGCAAAGAGTTAATATGCCTATATCCACTGAAAGTAATTTCATCTCATTCGCAGATGGATGTACATTCAGGGGTGGATATGAGTTTTCGTTGTATTCTTAAAACGATCACTCTAGATTTTACCTTATGCAAAGGAAATTTGAAATGTTTGAAAAATTTCATGAATTTCTAGCAATGGTGAAGGTAAGTGGTTAAAGATCTTGCGAACTGATAGGGGTGGAGAAAAAGGTAGTACATATGCAGTTCAAAGATCATTAATTTGATTTTTGAATTATATCCAAACTTACCTCGCCAGAAATTCGAGTTGCATATTGATGATTAGTTACTAGTCGTTGCCAAAATCCTTCTATGGTAATAAAATTTCAGAATGATGTAATGGTTGTATACTTAATGTAAATCATTACTAGATTCATGAATGATCTAATCGAAATCTTAAGAAAAGCTAGAACTGCTAACCTTGGTTTGCATGTTTGTTAGCTATTCTAAGTGATTAGGGGTGGAGCATCCCATAGTCATTAGATAAGAAAGTGTTTGTTTAAACAAATACTACTTTTCTAAGAAAATGACTAAGTCTGAAAATAAAGTAGCAAATAAAGGAGATATTTTTTTCTTGATTCCATAAGTGTTCTATCATCTTATTCGTTACAAGATGATCCCACTGCCTCTGTTGTCTTAACACAACTGAAGAGGTCTATACCATTTAGTTTTCTTAGACATAGTTCACGGTACCTTGTTGTAGTGGGAGAGTTTCTAGGAACTTTACCTTCTTATGACTTGGAAGATACTAGTGATTAAAATCCATTGTGAGTTTAAACAAGTAATGGATTGTCAAGATAAGAAACTAAGAAGAAAGCCAATAGAACTATGGTTTGATCCATTTACATGGAATAACCTAAGTTTTCTATTACAAGGACATGAAAGGAAATTTTCGTTAATAAGTCTATTCAATGGACTTAACAAAAATTCCTGTTCCTAGTATTGTAGGTTTGAGTTTATCTAAACCTATGGCTTGTGGTATACCTGGTAATTACTTACTCTAATGCAAGCAACTTCCTTTAGTAAGATGCTGGAGCATTTTCTTTCCAATGGCAATCTATAGAAGCTTCACAACTTCTTAGATATAGATTTTGTTTATCTAAGTAAAAGTCTCAACTATTCCAGAGAAGATAAAGCCATGAAAGAATTTCTTAAGTCAACAGTGAGAGGTCTCAGATATGCTTTAGTATGCCGTAGACCAGACACCTGCTGTTGAGTGGGAGTAATGAGTAAGTATCAAATTAATCCAGGAGAGGAACATTGGAAGAAAATCAAGTAAATATTAAGATTAAGAAGAGGAACTATATGTTAGTCAATAAGGGTGTTTTTGAAACTCTTAGACTACACCACATCAGATTTCGAGACTTGCCTGTGTGCTAGAAAGTCTGCTGATGAGATGGTGATTACTTTGGGGGTGGAGTAGTGATTTTGGAGAAGTGTAAAAACCTATCTGAAATCTCTTGGTCTACCAGAGAGAGACTGAATGTTAAAAGTTGCAGGAAAGATACTTATTCAGTCTAAGGAAAGTTCTATACATTTGTGGCAGTGTTCCAACTTGCCTTAACTACTAGGGTTACTTCCTGAATAACGAAAGAGTAGTTGCCCAAAAGTATAGAATCCAGTATCCCAATAGAGTAGACATATAGAGAGAAGAATTTCACGTTATCAAGGATTTTGTGATTAAGGAAGAGTAATGGTGGAGAAGAGGTTGTGTTTAATTCAACCTATCAGATCCTATTACGAGGAGTATACTACTATTACACTTGATTGGTATATCAAGGTGTTAATGATTATTTGAAATGCACTTTTTGTTTTATAATAGTGCAAGTGGGAGTTTGTTGGGTTTTATGCCCTAAATAAAACCCATTTCATACAATCAGATTTACTTATTAATAAAGATCAGAAATAACATTTTATGTTGCATGGTTCACATGATTTATTTCATGATTATATGTATATAATGTATGAATTTTTTTTTAAGTCCAGAACATATGAGTTGGTTAAAGATTATAGTGTTGTCAACACAGTGGAATATAATCTTTATTGTATGTTCAAAAGTTGATTCCCTGATTTGTCAGAACACTGGATTTAGACTGACATGGTATAATCAGCGATAGGTATTCTTACACCTTGGAAAAGTGTTATGTCCTTTCCAGGACATTGGCAAAGTTTACCAGTATCGGATGCATGGAGTATGCATTGGAATGGACCGATATTGAACTTTGAATTAGATTTTGAAACTTACCGTAATATCTATTCAATTCAATATCACTTGTTGATCCTAGATCACATGATCGAAATCCTGATATGGTTAGGCTCAATCTCAAGAGTGTTATTCGTGTTCTTTGATTTGTTAGTTAAGCCCAGTTTTGTATCAGGGTAATACGTACATTTTGGGAACACGGTAATACAATTGAGTGGGGGAGCGCTAACATAAATATGGAATCTATAGCTTCTATTTGGCAAATAGAAGTAAAGGATGATTTCCTTCGAGCTTAACCAAACGAAGATAAATGGTGGAGATCTTATTTCACTTAGTTGAAATATCATTTATAGAGGGTTAAGTGTTTTAAGGATAAAATACATTGTAGGGTGTTACAGTAATTTAATCCTGTACAGTGTAAATCATCTATATAGAGGATCATTGATCACATTAGGGTTATAACAATGGATAACTAATGACGTGTCTATATCGTGGAACATATAGAGCGTTTCTATATGACTGAGAGTGCAATTCCAAGTTCTAAGTGTGGATTCAATGAGGAATTAATAAGTTAGGGAATTTACTTGGTAAATTCGGTTCGACTTATTGGAAGCTCGGTTATATAGACCCATGGTCCCCATACTAGTTGAGGCCATACTGCTTGTAAGACTCAGTTAATTGATTTTAATTAATCAATTATAATTCTAAAAGTTAGACTATGTCTACTTTATGAATTCTCACAGTTTAAGGATGAAATCGTAAATAAAAGGGTTTCTAGGTTTAATTATTAATTAAGAGACTTTGTATGTCTAATTAATAATTATTTTAAATGACAATATTATTTAATAATCTATTTTAGTTATTAAATAATTAGTTTTGGCATTTAAATGATTAGAATTGGAAAAATGGCATTTTTGGAGAAATTGAAATAAAATTGAGGAAACTGCAAAATCCAAGTGAGGCCCATTTCCCTCTATGGCCGAGCACTCCCTTTGTGTTTCCCAATTATTATTTTTATTTTTTAATTGTCATGTAATTGCTAATCAAAGCCTAGCTATAATAGGAAAGTGGTGAATCACACTAAATAAGGCAGTTAATCAATTACACAGTAAAAGAGGAAACTGTTTTATTTGGAAAGTTGTGCTCTCCCTTCTCCCTATATAAAGCAACCTTTATGTCTCTTCTCTTGCATGCTATCAGCCACGAAATTGAGAGAGAAAAATAGAGAGAAATTTCGAAATCCTTGTGAGATGAGTAGTGCCCACACACATCAAGTGGTATCTCAATAATAGTATGGAAGACTATGGAATTTCTGCATCAAAGAAGGAGAAAAGAAGATCCAGGTTCAGATCTTGGTGATGCTCTGCTACAGAAAGGAATCAAGGGCTAGAGATCTGAACGGAAGGAGTCATATGATTCCGCTGCACCCATTGTAAGGTTTTCTAACTTTATATGTGTTTATTTTCATTGTTTTAGAATTCATATTAGGTTGTTAATCCAACATACTTGTTAGTAAATCTAGATCCTGGTAAAAAAATTTCCAAGTGGAGCTTGTAGTGCTCTAGCTTCTAATGTGGTGGCTTGTAGTGTGGTGGCTTGTAATGTGGAAGATTGTAGCTTGTAGTGTGTAAATGAGTGAAGAGAAGAAAAAAAAATTGGTGGTGGTGGTGGAATGGATTCGGCTGTGAAGATTATGGGAAGAGAGGGTTAGAGAGGGTTGATGTAATTGGGGAGGGTATTATGGGGAAAACAATTTTAAGATAATGTAAGCATATTAATTCAAATTTCCCTTATAAATATACATTCTCTGAGATTCAAGTTTTTTTTTTTTTTGTTTTTTCTTCGGTATTGTAATACAAGAATGCACGATGCATTCAATTTTGTTTTTTTTTTTTTTTATAATAGTAATATATCATGGATTAAAGTCTCCATTATATATATTTTCCTTTTCTTGTTTACTCCATGTTGCGAGAATGCGATGCATTATGTGTTTATTATTATTATTATCATTATTATTATTATTATTATTTTTTGTGTGTTGAATGTTATTTTGGATGATATGGCTTTATTTTTAATGCATTGGTAATGCTGCTTTGTTTTTATTTTTTATTTTTTTCTCTTTTCTTTTATATCTTGTGAATTCCTTGCCACCCTTTTTGATGAATCAAAAGGGGGAGAACAACTATTGATTAATTTTTGGCAACACTTCAATTTTTTTTTTTTTGTATCTAATCTATTAATCATAAGTAAAAATTGAGGGGGAGTTTACAAATTCATGCAGGTAAAATTAAAAGGTAAATTTTTTTTCTTGCACACATTAAGGGGGAGCTAATCTAATTTACTTTGTTTAAAAATTTTCTTTCCCTTTCAAAATAATCAAATATTTGATATCATCAAAAAGGGGGAGATTGTTAACTCAAACTTTTAGATCTCCTTGTTTTGATGATTAACAAATATTTGATTATTATTTGTTACTAATGATTTATTGATTTTGTAGCAAATTTAAAAGAGAAAATAAATATTTTAGTATTTTACCAAACTCTTGAAAGCAACACTAAATGGATTCAACAAGCATATCAAGAGCAAAAGATTCATCAAGGGATCAACAACTCAAGACCCTATTCAAAAGAGGTCTTCAAAAGCCCAAAGTCAAAAGTCAACCCGAAAGTCAAAGTCAAAGTCAAGGTCAACTCTCGGGAAAAGTCAACATGGGATCAAAAACATGCAAATCAAGCTAGGAGGCTCATATATATCAAGACTACTCAAAATCCAATGGTATAATTTTACTTTAGTCTTGTTAAAGTGATTTGCATAGAACACTAAGTTTTATAAATTTAAATTTTGGCCCATTCACTAACTTGTGCAACAAGTTTTCTCACACGATAGTTCAAAAAAAATTTTTTGATTGAATTTCTAAATCACATTTTGTTTAACTAAGAGAACAAAGTTGGAATTTCTGAAATCGGACAATCGAGTAAGAAGTTATGCGCGTTTAAGTCCCGAAAAATGGCATTTTTGCCTCTGGTCAGTCATCCGGAATTCCGGTTGGCATCCGGAATTTCGGTTGTCATCAATCCGGAATTCCGGTTCCCATCCGGAATTCTGGTTCACGGCTGACCTCACCTCGAGAAACGTGCTAACAGCTATAAACGGCTATTTTCTCTTCAACACTATATAAACTCGATTTTTCTTTCAAAAAATAAGTTGGCTGAGCATTTATTTCAAATATCTAACCTATCTAAGTGAGATTAATGAGCTTCCAAGTTTGAAATCCAAACAAACACTTTTCACACACTTTGAGCCAAAATTTGATTTTATTAATCTTGAGTGTGCTTGCTTTTCACTCTAGGTTTCCATTGTATCATCATATCTCTAGAGTGAGTTTAGCTTGTAATATCAAACACATTTCCATATTGTGATTGAGGTGAGATTGGCACCGGTATTGTAAACAACCCGGTAATAGTGAGATTGGCACTTCAACAATCCGAGAAAGATGTTAATAGTCCTCGGGGGTGCGAAACTATTGTAAGAGGTTTGGAAATACCTTGGTGAAAATTTTCCGGTTGTAAGGGTTAGTCAAGCCCGTTAACTTGGCTCGATATTGGAACTCAAAGCTAGGTACATAGCTTTGAAGACTAAGGACGTAGGTGGCATAGCTCTACCGAACCTTGTAAAAATCGAGAGTTTGCATTTTCTAATCCTTAAACTCTTTACTTTACAAGTTTAATTATTTGTCTTAATACATTGCTTGCCATACTACTTGCTTTTATTTGATTAAGTGACTAATTGCATAATTTTGTGTTAAAAGTTTTAATTTACCGAAATTAGTTTAAATTTCCAATTCAGCCCCCCCCCCCTTTTGGAAACATATCTTGGGCTAACAATTGGTATCAGAGCAAGGGCTCAAATTATTTGATTAGATTTCACAATCTAGAGCATGGCATTTCCAAGTAATTCACAAAATAACATGTTAGAAGGTTTTAGCACAAATAGAGCACCATACTTCAATGGAGTAGATTTTCCTTATTGGAAAATTAGAATGGAAACTTACCTTCAATCTATAGACTATGATTTGTGGCATATTGTGTCTAATGGTCCTTATGTTGCTAAACATGTCATAAATGGTGTTGAAGTAATTAAGACTTATGAAGCATATGATGAAAATGATAAGAAAATGCTTTCTAAAAATGTTAAAGCTAAATATGCTTTTATATGTGGTTTGGATAGAGACATATTTAAAAATATTGAACAAGCCTCTACCGCTTATGATATGTGGAAAATGCTTGAAGTTACTCATCAAGGAACTAGTGCTATGAAGGAAACTAAAATTCAAATTTATTCCACTCAAAATGAGAACTTTAAGATGAAAGCGGATGAAACCATTGCTAATATGTATACTCGCTTCACTACAATTACTAATGGTTTGAACTCTCTTGGCAAGGTACTTACTCAAAAGGATATGGTGACCAAGATTTTGAGAAGTCTCACCAAGGCTTATCAAGGAAAGGTGGTTGCCATTCAAGAAGCCAAGGATCTCTCAACACTTCCCTTGGAAGAACTAATTGGCTCACTCATGAACCATGAAATTTTCATGAGTGCTCAAGAAGAAGAGGAAGTTGAGAAGAAAAAGAAGACTATTGCATTCAAGTCTTCTTCCTCCCATGCCATTAGTGAAGAAGATGAGGAAAACTTATGTAGTGACATGGAGGACTTGGCACTCTTCTCTTAGAAATACAAAAAGTTCATGAAATTCAAAAGGAACTTTGGGAAGAAGTCACAAAGAGGGAGTGACTCAAAAGAAAGAAAAAGCAAAGATGATCCACCAATTTACTTTGAATGCAAGAAGCCCGGACATATGAAGATGGATTGTCCAATGAGAAAGAAGAACAAATACAAAGGAAGGGCAATGTTGGCGGATTGGCTCAATAGTGATGAAGAGGACTCCGATGAAGAAGGAAAGAATGAAGTAGCAAACATGTGCATGATGGCACTTGATGATGGGGTAAGCATTTCTAACCAAAATGATTGTGATAGCGAAAATGATAATGATAACTTAGATATGTCATATCATGAGTTGTCTAATTCATTTAAGGAACTATTTGATGATTTTGGTAAATTACTTGTTAAAAACCAAACCCTTAGAGAGAAGACCAACATGCTTTTAAAAGAAATTGAGATTTTAAAAATAAATGAAAAAGAACTTATAGCTAAATCTCAATGTGCTACATGTGCTTCACATAAGAAAGAAATTATTGAATTAAAAGCTCAGGTGAGAAGCCTAAAAAATGACATATATACTTTCACTAGAGGTAAAGAAGGCTATGATCTCATGGTAGGAAACCAATCATGTGGTTTTTCAAAAAATGGTATTGGTTATGATCTTAGTAGAAAACAAAAGTTCTTGAGAAACTTTTTTGTGAAATCATCTAGTCTACCTCACTTTACATGCACATATTGTAACCGAGATGGTAATACTATTTCCTATTGTCATGTGAAGAAATTTGCATATCTAGGCAAGACTAAATGGGTACCAAAGGGTTCTAGAACTAACAAGAATGGACCCAAAGTTATATGGGTACCAAAAGCCAACAAATGAACTTGTTTTTGTAGGAATCAACAAGAAAGAGCCAAAGCTTATGGTTCTTGGATAGTGGATGTTCAAAGCATATGACCGATGATCCATCAAGATTTTCAAGCTTTAAAAGCAAGGAAAGTGGCTTTGTCACCTTTGGAGACAATTCAAAAGGAAAAATCTTGGGTATTGGTGATATCGGTAACATATACTCTCCATGTATTAAAAATGTGCTTCTTGTTGATAATCTTAAACATAACTTGCTTAGTATTAGTTGTTGGGTTTTATGCCCTAAATAAAACTCATTTCAATATAATCAAATTTACTTATTAATATAGATCAGAAATAACATTTAATGTTGCATGGTTCACATGATTTATTTCATGATTATATGTACATAATGTATAAATTCATCTGAAACCCTTTTCACATACTTGATCTTGTTTATTGTGCCGTCAACACATTGGAAAGTAAACATGAATATGTGAATAAAGTTTCCTAGATTTATCAGACATAGGGTTTTACTGATATGATAATCTACAACAGAGTTTACTTGCATTTGGAGAAGTGCTATGTTCTTTCCAGAGCATTGGTTAAAGTAAAGCTCAGGTTGGATGCATGGAGTATGCATCGGAAGGGACCGATATTGAACTTTGACTTAGATTTTTTAAACTTACCGTAATATCTATTCAAGTCAATATCGCCAAGTTGATCCTAGATCAAATGTTCTTAATCCTGTTATGATTAGGCTCAATCTCGAGAGGCTATTCGTGTTCTTTGATTTGTTAGTTAAGCCTACTTTTAGGTCAGGGTGATACGTACATTTTGGGAACACGGTAGTGCAATTGAGTGGGAGCGCTATCATAAACATGGAATCTATAGCTTCTCTCTAGCGAATAGTAAGCAAAGGATGATCTTCTTCGAGCTTGACCAAACGAACATAAATGGTGGAGTACTCATTTCACATAAGCTGAAATATCATTTATACGGGGTCAAGTGTTTTAAGGAATAAATACATTGTAGGGTGTAACGGTAATCTAATTCCTTTACAGTGTAGATCATTCATATAGAGGATCATTGATCACATTAGGATTATAACAATGGATAACTAATGATGTGTCTATATGGTGGAACATATAGAGCATTCTATATACTAAGAGTGCAATTCTAAGTTCTATGCGTGGATTCAACGAAGAATTAATAAGTTAGTGAATTTTAGTGCTAAATTCTTGATCTACTTATTGGAAGCTCGGTTATATAGACTCATGGTCCCCCCACTAGTTGAGATAATATTGCTTGTAAGACTCATGTAATTGGTTTTGATTAATCAATTATAATTCTCAAATTAGACTATGTCTATTTGTGAATTTTTCACTAAGTAAGGGCGAAATTGTAAAGAAAGAGTTTATAGGGGCATATTTGTTAATTATGATACTTTGTATGGTTCAATTAATAAATATGATAAATGATAATATTATTTAATAATTATTTATAGTTATTAAATAGTTAGAATTGGCATTTAAATGGTTGAATTTGAAAATTGGCGTTTTTGAGAAAATCAGATGCAGAAAAGGTAAAACTGCAAAATTGCAAAAAGTGAGGCCCAAATCCACTAGTATAGGGCCTGCCACTTTTGTAGGAATTTAAACTGATATTTTCATTATTTTAATGCCAAATAATTCAAACCTAACCCTAGTGGAATGCTATAAATAGATAGTGAAGGCTTCAGGAAAATTAGACTTTTCTTCTGACACTTCTGATTCAGAAAAAACTGAGCCTTCTCTCTCCCTATCTTTGGCTGACCCTTCTCTTTCTCTTCCCTCTTGAATTTCGAAATTCTTAGTGTATGAGTAGTGCCCACACACAGCAAGTGATACCTCAATCATAGTGAGGAAGATCGTGAAGAAAGACTTTCAGCAAGAAGGAGGTTTCAGCATCAAAGATTCAGAGAAAGAGATCCAGGTTCAGATATTGATAATGCTCTGCTACAGAAAGGAATCAAGGGCTAGATATCTGAACGGAAGGAGTCATTATATTCCGCTGCACCCAATGTAAGGTTTCTTAAACTTTATATGTGTTTAATTTATCGTTTTAGAAAGTTCATATTTAGGGTGTTAATAAACATACTTGTGAGTAGATCTAAGATCCTGGTAAAATAATTTCCAAGATTAGTCAATTATGTAATATAGGTTTTCGTGTTGTGTTTGAATCCTCAAAATGCTCCATTGAAAATGTTTCAACCAATGAAGTTATTTTCCTTGGAGTAAGGAAGGATAATGTGTATGTTATTGATGTTGATCCTTTTGATTGTAAAAATAAGTGTTTAACCGTTATGAATGATAATTCTTGGTTGTGGCATAGAAGATTAGGACATGATAGTATGGATTCTATTTCAAAATTGGTTAGAAAGATCTTGTTATTGGTTTGCCATCTATTCCTTTTGTTAAAGATAAACTTTGTGATGCATGCCAATTTGGAAAACAAATTAAAAACATCTTTTCATTCCAAGAAAGAGATTTCAACTACTAGACCTTTGCAATTGCTTCATATTGATTTATTTGGTCCTTCTAGAATTGCTAGTCTTGGTGGTAAATACTATGCATTTGTAATTGTTGATGATTTTTCAAGATTTACTTGGGTTATTTTCTTGACTCTTAAAAGTGATGTTTTGGAAAACTTTGTCAAATTTTGTAAAAGTGTGCAAAATTAAAAAGGATATTCTATTACCTCCGTTAGGAGTGACCATGGTGGTGAGTTTGACAATGATGCCTTAGAATTGTTTTGTGATGAACATGGTTTTAACCATAACTTTTCGGCACCAAGAACTCCACAACAAAATGGAGTTGTCGAAAGGAAGAATAGAACAATTCAAGAAATGGCTAGGTCAATGCTAAATGAAATCTCATTACCAAAATATTTTTGGGCCGAGGCCGTCAATACTTCTTGTTATATTTTGAATAATCGTGTTTTCATTAAGCCCAACATGAATAAAACCCCTTATGAGCTTTGGAAAGAGAGAAACCCAACATTGGCTATTTTAAAGTTTTTGGATGCAAATGCTACATTTTAAACACCAAGGACAACCTTGGAAAATTCGATGCAAAATCCGATGTTGGAATTTTTATAGGGTATTCAACACATAGTAAAGCTTATAGAATTTATAACAAAAGAACTAATGTTGTTGAAGAATCTATTCATGTTGCTTTTTATGAGACTAACCCGCCTACAAGCAAAAGTTTAGATGATGATGTTGTAGGTTTGGGAGATGAGGTTCAAAATCTTGAAATTGGAGAGACTTCCAATGCTCCTTCACAAACTCCCAAAGAGGAACCACCCGTGAAAAAGGTAAATGAAAGCCAAGGTATGAATTCTAACCTTCCACATGAGTGGAAATTCAAAAGTGCTCATCCTATAGACCAAATTCTAGGTGATCCTTCTCAAGGTGTCACTACTAGAAACTCCCTTAGAAACTTGTGTAATTTCATTGCTTTTATTTCTCAAATTGAACCAAAGAATTTTAAAGAGGCCGAAGTTGATGAATTTTGGCTTCTAGCTATGCAAGAAGAAATAAATCAATTTATAAGAAATAATGTTTGGGAGTTAGTTCCAAGACCGTCACATCAATCGGTAATTGGAACAAAATGGGTCTATAGAATTAAGGTAGATGAGCATGGGGTTATTGTGCGTAACAAGGCTAGATTAGTAGCCCAAGGTTACAATCAAGAAGAAGGAATTGATTATGAGGAAACCTTTGCCCCGGTAGCAAGACTTGAGTCCATTAGAATGTTGTTAGCTTTTGCATGCCACAAGAATTTTATCTTGTACCAAATGGATGTAAAAAGCGCATTCTTAAATGGGTACATTATGGAAGAGGTTTATGTCTCTCAACCACCCGGTTTTCAAAATCATAAATACCCTAACCATGTTTACAAATTGAAAAAGGCTTTATATGATTTAAAGCAAGCTCCTAGAGCTTGGTATGAAAGATTAAGCACTTTTCTTATCTCAAATGGCTTTTCAATGGGTAAAGCGGATAATACACTTTTTATAAAAAGAAAATCGAAAGACATTATTATAGTACAAATTTATGTTGATGATATTATCTTTGGTGCTACTAATGATGCTCTTTGTGAAGAATTTTCTAAGTGTATGCATAGTGAGTTTGAGATGAGCATGATGGGAGAACTCAACTTCTTCCTTGGACTTCAAATTAAGCAACAAAAGGATGGCATATTCATAGGTCAAACTAAGTACATCAAGGATCTTCTTCAAAAGTTTGACTTGGCAAATGCAAAGTCCATGAATACCCCCATGAGCACATCTATAAAGATGGACAAAGATGAAAGCGGTAAGAATGTGGACATCACCAAGTATCGAGGTATGATTGGCTCTTTATTATATTTAACTGCTAGGACCGAATATTTTATTTAGTGTTGGTCTTTGTGCTAGGTACCAATCTTGTCCTAAAGAATCCCACTTGAGTGCTGTTAAGAGAATATTTAGATACTTGATAGGCACAATGAATCTAGGACTTTGGTACTCCAAGAACTCAAACTTTGAAATAGTTAGCTACTCGGATGCCGACTTTGCCGGTTGTAAGACGGATAGAAAAAGTACTAGTGGAACATGTCACTTTTTAGGAAGTTCCTTAGTGTCATGGTTTAGCAAGAAACAAAACTCGGTAGCTCTATCCACAACCGAAGCCGAATATATAGCCGCGGGTAGTTGTTGTGCACAAATACTTTGGATGAAACAAACTCTTAAGGATTTTGGTATTGATTTTGAATGTACACCCATAAAGTGTGATAATACTAGTGTCATTAACCTCTCTAAGAATCCAATATTACATTCTAGAGCCAAGCATATTGACATAAGGTCCCACTTAGAGACCATATCCAAAGAGGTGATATTATGCTAGACTTTGTGAGCACCGAATTCCAATTAGCGGATATATTCACCAAGCCTCTTAGTGATGAGAGATTTAGTTTCATTAGAAGAGAGCTAGGCATGACCAACTTAAATGAAATATAAGGTTTGTTAGCTATGAAAAATTTCATATCTCTTTACTTACTTATTTATGCATAATTATTCCAAATATGATATTAATGAGATTTATATGCATAGATGAGAAAATTTATTGATACTTGATCTATATGAACCATACTTGTTGAAAACTCAAAATTATAGGTCATAATGTGGATTTTTGGTGAACTTTGCACTTGTTTTTAAACAAGTGAACATGTGAATTTTTGCATATTTGATTCTCTTGTGTATCTATATGTTTAAACATGTGAAATTGAATGTATTTAGTGTGCCTATAGGTTTATCTTGATTGAAATTCGCATGGAACAAATTTTGGGTACCTCACTTGTTGAATTTATAGATTTTTAGGCCTAAAAGAGTGTTTTTCGCCAAACTTTCTCATTTTTCAATATTTTTCGATTCCGTAAGTTTTTACACCTCACATTTTATTTTATCAAACTGCCGAAAAAAGAATTTTTCAGTTTCGTTGCATAAAACTTATTTTCGGTAAGGTTCTAGTTTTCTTGGCAATTTTCGAAAAACTTACCGTAAATCGTCATTTTTCATTATTTTTTAGTTTTTCTTGTTTGAGCAATTTTGTTTTATCATATTAAAGGTATTAGAATTGGTTTGGGGTCATTTGGGTTAAAATTGGATTTTTTAGGACGAATTTGGGGACTTTTTTTCTGGTCTGCTGCACCAACCAGAATTTCGGTTGTACCATCCGGAATTCCGGATGGCGCAGGACCAGAAAATAAGGCCCTTTTCGTCATTTCAGTGCGAAATTCCCCTTTTAAAAACCCTACCACCGAAATTTTCACTCCCCATTCAGATTTTCTAACCTAAAACAGCAGCCACTCCTCCCTTTTCTCTCAAATTCTCTCTTTCAAAACCTCACTTTCATCTTCCAATAATCAAACAAAAAAAAGGGTGTGTTCTTCATGGCTTCTTCATCTAATCCCTCCTCAAGAGCTAACAAGAGAATGGCTAGTGCAATTCAACAAAGGGAAATAAGGGCAAAAGCAAGGCAAGAGCCCACTCTATTCTTCAATGATGAGGATCATAACAAGTTTGTCAATGATTTCTCTTCTAGGAAGATTCTCAAAGGTAAAATTTGTGATCTCTCTAGCCTTGATTATGTTGATTTTAGTTATCACTTTGAGACTCTAGGATGGACATCTTTCATTCAAATCAATACTCCATTATATCCTAGACTAGTACAAGGTTTTTATGCTTGCATTAAACCTTGCTTAGCCCCTTTAGGAGTTAAAGGAACCCTTAGAGGAGTAGCTTTTAAACTAAATGTAGCATCTCTCAATGACATGTTAGGAGCACCAAATAGTGGCATATTGCTTGAACCCAAACTTTCTCTTAAAAATGATGCCATCTTTAACTTTGATGAGTGTTCTAGGAATCTTTATGGTGATGGCCCTTTTATTATGAGACCAAAAAGATACCAACTCACTTTAGAGGCCAAAATTCTCCACAAATTCATTCTAGCTAATCTTGCACCTAGGAGTGGACACCAAGATGAGATTAATTCCATTGACCAATTACTCTTGCATCTCATCCTAGCCAAAACTACACCAATCAACCTAGGCTATCTTATTTTAAAATTCATCATTGATGTGGACAAGCCTAATATGATTAAGGCACTTCCCTTTGGTTTTCTTCTTAGCTACCTTTTCCTCTCTTAGGAATCCCTACCCTATATGAAAAGAAAAATGATCCTACCTCTAGTGACATTCTAGGATCCAAAACTTTCAAGGCTATGGGTTACAAATTCCTTAACAATGAATGGGTGTTCACACCAAAGAGAGGCCAAAGAATGCAAATTGATTTGGAGAGTGATGATGAAGACATTAATTTGCCCGCAAGTGAAAGCAAAGAAGAAGAAGAAGAAGAAGAGATGCCTCCTCAAGCTCCTCCCATGCCTAACTTTCCCCAATTCAACCTCGAGGAAGCTTTTACTCGTCTTCACACTTCGGTTGACAATCAATTTCAAACCTTGAGGAATGATCTCAACTCTCAACTCACCAACCTCAACAATGATATCAACACCATGAGGAGTGACATGGTTCATGGGTTTGCAAATGTTCAAGAGGAGATGGCACAATGGAGGGCATATATGGATCGCTTTGGCCCCCCACCAAACTAGTTCTTGCATATTTTTTTTTTGCATATTTAGTTTTTTTTATTTATTTATTTTGTTTTTGGTTGTGTGCAAAGGCTTCATGCCTCTTGACTTTGTGTTAGTTGGTATTTTTTTTTATATTTTTTTTTTGTGTGTTGAATGTTATTTTGGATGATATGGCTTTATTTTTAATGCATTGGTAATGCTGCTTTGTTTTTATTTTTTATTTTTTTCTCTTTTCTTTTATATTTTGTTAATTCCTTGCCACCCTTTTTGATGAATCAAAAGGGGGAGAACAACTATTAAATAATTTTTGGCATCACCTCAATTTTTTTTGGTATCTAATCTATTAATCATAAGTAAAAATTGAGGGGGAGTTTACAAATTCATACAAGGTAAAATTAAAAAGTATATTTTTTTTCTTGCACACATTAAGGGGGAGCTAATCCAATTTACTTTGTTTAAATTTTTCTTTCCCTTTCAAAATAATCAAATATTTGATATCATCAAAAAGGGGGAGATTGTTAACTCAAACTTTTAGATCTCCTTGTTTTGATGATTAACAAATATTTGATTATTATTTGTTACTAATGATTTATTGATTTTGTAGCAAATTTAAAAGAGAAAATAAATATTTTGGTATTTTACCAAACTCTTGAAAGCAACACTAAATTGATTCAACAAGCATATCAAGAGCAAAAGATTCATCAAGGGATCAACAACTCAAGACCCTATTCAAAAGAGGTCTTCAAAAGCCCAAAGTCAAAAGTCAACCCGAAAGTCAAAGTCGAGGTCAACTCTCGGGAAAAGTCAACATGGGATCAAAAACATGCAAATCAAGCTAGGAGGCTCATCTATATCAAGATTACTCAAAATCCAATGGTATAATTTTACTTTAGTCTTGTTAAAGTGATTTGCATAGCACACTAAGTTTTATAAATTTAAATTTTGGCCCATTCACTAACTTGTGCAACAAGTTTTCTCACACGATAGTTCAAAAAATTTTTTTTGATTGAATTTCTAAATCACATTTTGTTTAACTAAGAGAACAAAGTTGGAATTTCTAAAATCGAACAATCGAGTAAGAAGTTATGCGCGTTTAAGTCCCAAAAAATGGAATTTTTGCCTCTGGTCAGTCATCCGGAATTCCGGTTGGCATCCGGAATTTCGGTTGTCATCAATCCGAAATTCCGGTTCACGGCTGACCTCACCTCGGGAAACGTGCTAACGGTTATAAACGGCTATTTTTCTCTTCAACACTATATAAACTCAATTTTTCTTTCAAAAAATAAGTTTGTTGAGCATTTATTTCAAATATCTAACCTATCTAAGTGAGATTAATGAGCTTCCAAGTTTGAAATCCAAACACACACCTTTCACACACTTTGAGCCAAAATTTGCTTTTATTCATCTTGAGTGTGCTTGCTTTTCACTCTAGGTGTCCATTGTATCATCATATCTCTAGAGTGATTTTAGCTTGTAATATCAAACACATTTCCATATTGTGATTGAGGTGAGGTTGGCACCGGTATTGTAAACAACCCGGTAATAGTGAGATTGGCACTTCAACAATCCGAGAAAGAGGTTAATAGTCCTCGGGGGTGCGAAACTATTGTAAGAGGTTTGGAAATACCTTGGTGAAAATTTCCCGGTTGTAAGGGTTAGTCAAGCCCGTTAACTTGGCTCGATATTGGAACTCAAAGCTAGGTCCATAGCTTTGAAGACCAAGACGTAGGTGGCATAGCTCTACCGAACCTTGTAAAAATCGAGAGTTTGCATTTTCTAATCCTTAAACTCTTTACTTTACAAGTTTAATTATTTGTCTTAATACATTGCTTGCCATACTACTTGCTTTTTATTTGATTAAGTGACTAATTGCATAATTTTGTGTTAAAAGTTTTAATTTACCGAAATTAGTTTAAATTTCCAATTCACCCCCCCCCCCTCTTGGAAACATATCTTGGGCTAACAAAACTTATTTCCATGAAGTTTAAAGATAAGGAAAACATAAGGGAGTACATTATAGAAATGTCTCACCTTGCTTCAAAGTTGAAGGCACTAAAGCTTTAGCTTTTGATGACTTACTTGTGCATTTAGTGCTTATTTCTCTTCCTCCACAATTCAGTCAATTCAAGGTCAGTTACAACTGCCAAAGGGAGATGTGGACACTTAATGAGCTCATTTCACTTTGTGTTTAAGAGGAAGAAAGATTGAAGCAAGAGAAGACTGAAAGTGCTCACTTGGCAAGCACCTCTAAAGATAAGGGCAAGAAAAGAAAGAATGAGGCTGCTAAGGTTAAAGGTCCTGCACATAAGAAACAAACTCAAGCCAACAATGATGATGCCTGTTTCTTTTGTAACATGAAAGGACACATGAAGAAGGAATGTGCTAAGTACATTGCATGGCAAGCAATGAAAGGTACATTTCTTACTTTGGTATGTTCTGAGGTAAATTTAGCTTCAGTACCAAGAAACACTTGGTGGTTAGATTCCGGTGCTACTACTAACATCGATGTTTCAATGCAGGGTTGCCTGAGTTACCGAAAGCCAAATGATGTTGAAAGAAGCATTTATGTGGGAGACGGAAAATCGATGAATGTGGAAGCAATAGGGCATTTTAGGTTGTTGTTAAGTACTGGTTACTATTTGGACTTAATTGATACTTTTGTTGTACCGTCATTTGGACGGAATTTGGTTTCTGTTTCTTATTTGGACAAATTGGGTTATTGTTGTTCATTTGGAAACAACTATTTTAGTTTATTTATTAATTCAAATACTGTTGGAACTGGTTCTCTTATGGTTTATGACAACTTATATTTGCTTGACAGTGTTGCTTCTTATAGTGAAACCTTGAATGTGGAATCACGTGGTACTAAGCGTAAAATGGATAATGGAAAATCAAGTTCCTTATGGCACAAATGGTTAGGTCACATCTCTAGAAATAGAGTTGAGCAACTTGTGTCTGATGGAATTTTAGATTCAATTGATTTTTCAGACTTTGATGTTTGCATTGAATGCATCAAAGGCAAACAGACCAAAACAAAGAAATTAGGTGCGAAAAGAGCTATAAATGTCTTAGAGTTGATACATACGGATATTTGTGGGCCATTTCCTACACCTTCTTGGAATGGTCAACAATATTTTGTATCATTCATAGATGATTACTCAAGATATGCGTACCTTTTTCTACTTCATGAAAAGTCCCAAGTATTGGACGTGTTCAGATCTTTTAAGGCTGAAGTTGAGAATTAACTTAGCTAAAGAATAAAGAAAGTCAGGTTTGACCGTGGTGGTGAGTATTATGGCAGATATGACGGATCAGGTGAACAACGTCCAGGACCTTTTGCTAGATATCTAGAGGAGTGTGGAATTGTCCCATAGTACACTATGCCGGGATCTCCTAGCATGAATGGTGTTGCTGAAAGACGAAACCGTACTCTTAAAGATATGGTAAGGAGTATGATCAGTCATTCAACCTTACCAGAATCACTCTAGGGAGAGGCACTTAAGACAGCAGCCTACATTTTGAATAGGTACCAACTAAAGCAGCTGCAAAAACACCTTAGGAGCTCTAGACAGGGCGAAAGCCTAGTCTTAAGAACTTTCATGTTTGGGGATGTGCAGCTGAGGCTAGGCCTTATAGGCCAAATGAAAAGAAGCTGGAACCCAAAACTGTGAGCAGCTACTTTATTGGATATTTTGAACGATCTAGGAGTTTCAAGTTTTATGATCCCAAAGAATATATTTGAAACAAGAACTGCAAAGTTTTTTGAGGATATTGAGTTTGGGGGAGAAACACGGTTAAAGACTTTGTTTTTTAGGAGGATTTAGGATCAACCACTTCTCTTGAAGATGAGTTGATTCCTATTCCAATAGTTGCTTTAGACAATGTTTAGGATTCCAATCCTAATATTAATCAAGTTTTAGATCAAGAGCAACCAAACATAGTCAATCAAACCCAGAGGTACAAACTCAACAACCTCAAGAACAAGTGCCTTTGAGACGATCCACTAGAGAAAGAAGAAATGCTATTAACCCGGATGAATACATAGTGTATCTTCAAGAACATGAGGATGGCATTGGAATGATGGAAGATGATCCAATCAGCTTTCATCAGGCCATGAAAAGTTCTAATTCTCAAAAGTGGAATGATGCCATGAATGAAGAGAATAAGTCTATACAAGACAATAAAGTTTGGGAAGCTGTCCCATTACCAGAAGGTGTAAAACCAATTGGTTGTAAATGGATATTTAAAACCAAGAGGGATGAAAATGGAAATGTGGTGAGGTTTAAGGCACGTCTTGTAGCAAAAGGCTATACTCAGAAAGAAGACATTGCTTATAAAGAGACTTTCTCTCCAGTTTCATCGAAAGACTCTTTTAGGATAATAATGACACTTGTTGCTCACTTTGATCTTGAGTTACATCAGATGGATGTTAAAATAGTGTTTCTCAATGGCGACATTGATGAGACAATTTATATGGAACAACCAGAAAACTTTGTGTGTGGTGACCAAAAGAAAATGATTTGCAAATTAAAAAAATCTATCTATGGACTCAAGCAAGCTTCCCGTCAATGGTACCACAAATTTCATCAAGTGGTTCTCTTATTTGGTTTTGAGATGAATGTTGTTGATGATTGTGTGTATCATAAGTTTAGTGAGAGTAAGTGCATATTTATGGTTCTATATGTCGATGACATATTGCTTGCCACTAACGATATATGCTTATTGCACGAAACCAAGAGATTTCTATCTAAGCATTTTGAGATGAAAGATCTTGGTGACGCCTCTTTAGTGTTAGGAATTAAAATACATCGAGACCGTTCTCGGGGTATTCTTGGATTATCACAAAAGAGCTATATCGATACTCAAACGGTTTGGCATGCAAGACTGTAAACCAGGTGATACCCCTATCGTGAAAGGAGACAAATTTTGTCTTAAGCAATGCCCTAAAGGAAGCCTTAAAATTCAAGAAATGCAAAAGATTCCCTACACTTTGTCTGTTGGGAGTCTAATGTATGCTCAAGTTTGTACGCGTCCGGATATAGCGTACATTGTTGGAGTGTTAGGCAGCTACTTAAGCAATCCAGGAATTGATCACTGGATAGCAGCCAAAAAGGTTATGAGATATTTGAAGAGAACAAGAGAGTACATGCTCACATATAGGAGGTCAGATCACTTTGAGATTATTGGATATTCTGACTCCGACTTTGCGGGATGCCAAGATAGTAGGAGATCTACCTCGGGCTACATATATCTGTTAGGTGGTGGAGCTATATCATGGAGGAGTGCAAAACAAACACTCATAGCTTCATCCACCATGACAGCAAAATTTGTTGCGTGTTATGAGACATCCAACAATGGTATATGGCTGAGGAACTTTGTCACTGGGCTGCGCATTATGGATGGAATTGAAAGACCACTTAAGTTGTATTGTGACAATAAGTTAGCTGTATTGTATTCCAACAATAACAGGAGCTCGACGAAGTCAAAACACATTGACATCAAGTTCCTTGTTGTAAAAGAAAGGGTACAAGGTGGACAGATTTGTATAGAACACTTAGGTACAAACTCCATGATTACAGACCCCCTTACAAAGGGTTTTGTGACAGTCAGTAGTCCCGTGATCCGTAAGGGGAAACACCGGGTAAGCTGTGCAATCCCACACCGCCTGGGGAAGGTCAAGTGGGATGATTCTAAGACTGTCCCAACAGTTGAAGAGGGCTTAAATGGATTGATTGGTACTACCTATATCAACAAGGTGCATCTTATTTTTCGGTAGCCCATCACGAAAGAACTCTACAGTTAAGCGTGCTTGACCTGGAGCAATTTTAGGATGGGTGACCTCCTGGGAAGTTTTCTCAAGAAGCGTGCAAGTGAGGATAAAGTACGCTGGAAACACTCGTGTTGGTCTGTAGGGTTAGTCATCAATCCAGGAAGCACCTAGAGTGGCGTACTCGTGTATAAGAGCCATTCATTTCGTGGGTTAAGGGCCCAATGGAGGCTTGAAGCGGGGACGTTATAGGTTTGCCACCCAAGGTCTTTCATGAGCACACTGCTCGTATGGGTGTTTTAGATTATGAGGATATCTGGAATCAGTGGGAGTTTGTCTTTATTATCCTTAGTGTGTTTTATTTGTTTCATGAAACATGTGTATTTGGATATTTTTCAGATCAGAAATTATGTTATTTAGTTTATTTCACTTTGTACATTTATGGCATGTTTACTAATAAGTAATGGGAATCAGTAGTAAGGTAATCATTCCCTTATATTTGTTTACTTGCATTATTAAAATTAGGAAAGGGAGAAGTTGATTAAATAAGGGAGAAAAGAAAGGGAGAACTTCTCCCACCAATTTTGTAAGGAATGCCATTAAGGGTAATGAATTTTAATTATTTTTATTTTATATTTTAATATTAAATATATAATGACAATTTTGTCCTTTAAAATATATCTTGCAAAATAACTACCATATAATATAGTTTAACTCAAAAGGGCAATTTAGTCAATTTAAGCATTCCGATTACGTTTCCTAATAAAGTAAACAAGATAAATCACAACTATTCCATTTCTAAAAAATTTTAGTAAACAACATATTACAAATATTGATTCCGATTATTTTTCATTTATTCCGTTACATTTCTCCATTAATTTATTCCGATTCTGATTACTGTATAGTAAACGTGCCATTAAGCTAAAGTTTTGATCTCCATAGAGTAAAGTAGGACCAATTGAAAATGACATGAATAGATCACCATGCATGTAATTTTCATACCACATTATCATGATTGATCTATGTCATTTGGCTATGCTGATGTATGTGACTATTGATGGGTTTAGTTGTGATTGATACAACGAAAATCGTTTTGATCCGACGTTGATATAGTTAATGGACGAGATTGCATATGCCTATGGTTATGATGACAAAGTTATGAGTTCAATAAGGTTAACACATTTATATATATACATATGTGGACCAGTGGACGATTGTTAGAAATTATTGGGGCCACAATTGTATATATAAAATATGTGTTGGGTCATCAAATAAATAAGTCAAATTTATGTGGTTTATTTTGGAATAAAGTTGATGACTTAAGAGCATAATTGTCATGATTTTAATGTGTGGATACCAATTAGACAATTTCTATTTTGATGAGGGACCAAATAAAAATAGTTAATAAATATTACCAACAGTTTTGTCTGTTGGTAATATAAACAGGTATCGGTCCCCATTTTTTGCATCGCTTCATACATCGTATTCTTGAATCCCCATCATCAAGAAACTCAGGTTCCAGAGAAAAACTTTGATGCAAAAATTGGAAGATCATACCATTTAAAGATTGATTCTATGGACTCCGGTACGCTTCCGCTATTCCTTAATCTTATTGTTTGATTCTCTTGAATTAATTAGGGCAAATTAAGTTTTACAGTGTTCTTAACATATACTTCATACTTAAATTAATATTTCATATTTTTTCCTCTTTCCTTCATTATATACCATAGCATATTAAAATAATATACTGCAATATTAAACTAATATATTTTCTTTTAGTTTTTTTTCTTAGTATACTATTACACATAAAAACAATCAATTATAGTGCACAATAACTATACCGAACAATAAACTATTATTTAATTATTTTAATTTTATTTTTATTTCTTTCTTTCATGATATATAATATAATATATAAATGCTATACATACCTTAGAGTAATATGAATATACCACAACAATTCTATAGTCAAATAAATATATCTATTTAAGAATACTCTATTCAAGAATAACCTCTAATTTGTTATAAAAAAATCAAGTCCCGATTTGGGCCAGTTATAAATAAGAATAACCTCTAAATTGTAATTAGTTATACATTTTCCAAGTCTCGTATTAACAAAGTATACCTCTATATAAGAATAAGTACATCTTAATAAAATATATACATATGTTTTGTAAATTTATTTACATAAAATTAATAATTTTATTCCAAATTGTAACATATGTATTACCATTATATTTACTCTAAAATAATTCTATTATAATATAGTATTAATAATTATTTATTGTTATTATTATTACATTGATATTTTTTAGTATTTTTTTTTTCTAGTATAACTCTATTTAGTTATTTATAACCTCTCAATTAGAATATAATTTGCTTGGTCCCAAGTCTATTCTTGAATAGAGGTTCTACTGTATAAAAAGAAACTTAAATAAACTTCCACAAGTTTTTTTTTCTCTCTTTATTTCATGATTTACCATAGCAAATAAAAAGAAGTTTATTGCAATTTTACGGAATTCTACATAGAACCCTTATTGCAACTAGCGCTATAACCTAAATTGTAACAAAAAATCGTATAGAAACCCCTATTGCAACTAGCGTTACAACCACTTTAGAAACCCAAACCGTAAATTTTAAAAAAAAAAAGTTAAAAAAATAGTATATGGGGTAATTCCCCTAAAAAGAATATAACACTCTATTTAATTATTTTTTATTTATCAATATATCATAGCACATAATAAAGAAATACCGTACAAAATAAAAAAAAAAAATACTAAAAACTTAAATTAATATTTAATAGTTTTTTTTTTCTTTCTTTCCTTCACAATATACCATATCACATACAAACGATGTACCTTAGACCAATATAAATATACCATAAACTTAAACTAATATACTATTAAATAATTTTTTTTATATGTAATAGCATATAAAAATTATATTCTGCAATCATAAGCATAAATACTATAGTGAAAAATTAATATACCACCAGTATAGTGAAAAAAAAATATATATACCAAAAACTTAATTTAATATCTCACGAGTTTTTTTTTCTTTCCTTGATGATATACCAATGAACATAGAAACAATATTCCCTAGTAAAATGTAACTATACCTCAAACTTAAATTAATATTCCATGTTTTTCCCCTATTTCGTTCACTACATACCATAGCACATTAAAATAATATACCACAATTTTAAATTAATATACTACCTTTCACTTTTTTAAATATACTATTACACATAAAAACGATATAACATTGTGTAAAATAACTATACCAAACACTTAAAAATATTACACCACAAATTGAAAATAATATACCACTCTTTAATGTGTTTTTTTTTTTAATTTCTTAATATATCATAGTACGTACATAATAAAGATATACCATAGTGCAAAATCTAAGAGGCGAGAGAGGAACAGAACTAGACTTGTCGGTGCCGAGAGAGAAGAAAGAGGTGAGACTTTTGGCCTTGACATGAGAGACGAAGAAGAGGTAGAAAGCTGGGGTAAATTTTTCGATAGTGACGATCTGCGGTGGTAATACTCAAGGAGTGGCGGTCGGACTGGTAGAGGCGAGATGGTCTTGGTGCTAAAGGAGAAGAAAGAGACGAGTAGTCTGGACATAAGAAAATGAGAATAGGGTAGAAAGTTAGGGTTTATTATCAAAGATTATAATTGTAATTTTATTATCAAATTTTTAACTGAATAGATATTTTATTAATTTTTTATAAAAATAGACATTTATTAACTTAATTGTTAGATTTAAGACAATTTTGAGCCATATTTCGTATTAAAGCCCAATGTGGCCCAATACATTTTCGAACAGCATCGGAGCAATACATGTGTTTTCTTGAATTTCTTTCTTTTCTGGCATTCGTTAGTGCTAAAATCTTACACAATTATCCATAAACCCTAAATCAATTTTTTTTTTAAAAAAACTTTAGAAGAGGGAAAAAAAAGCTTCCACCTGTTTAGCCATGGAGGAATCTTCGCCAACCTTAGGGAAACGGAAAGACCCCGAAGAGGCAGAAGTCACCGACTCCGCAAAGCGCCGAAGCCTCACACGAACCTGCGTTCATGAAGTTGCTGTTCCGAGTGGCTACTCCTCGGCCAAGGACGAGTCTGTGCATGGAACCCTAGCCAATCCTGTCTACAATGGAGAAATGGCCAAGACCTACCAATTTAAACTCGACCCGTTTCAGCAAGTTTCTGTCTCTTGCTTGGAACGTAACGAGTCGGTCTTGGTCTCGGCTCACACTTCTGCTGGTAAGACCGCGGTGGCTGAGTACGCCATTGCCATGGCTTTCAGAGATAAACAGAGAGTTATCTACACTTCGCCATTGAAGGCCTTGAGTAATCAAAAATACAGAGAGCTCAGCCAAGAGTTTCAAGACGTTGGTTTAATGACTGGTGACGTCACTCTTTCGCCAAACGCTAGCTGTTTGGTTATGACAACTGAGATTCTCAGGGGAATGCTTTATAGAGGTTCAGAGGTTCTGAAAGAAGTTGCGTGGGTTATATTTGATGAAATTCATTATATGAAGGATCGTGAAAGAGGGGTTGTTTGGGAAGAGAGCATAATATTCTTGCCGCCGGCCATTAAAATGGTTTTTCTCTCGGCGACGATGTCAAATGCCACCGAGTTCGCTGAATGGATCTGTAATTTGCATAAACAGCCTTGTCATGTCGTTTACACAGATTTTCGACCGACGCCTTTGCAGCATTATGTTTTCCCAGTTGGTGGGAGTGGGTTATATCTTGTGGTTGATGAGAATGAACAATTCAGAGAAGACAATTTTGTGAAGCTGCAAGCTACATTCTCAAAACAAAAAGATTTTGGTGACTCCAGAGGTCACAGAGGCTCTAATGGCAAGCCAAGTGGGAGAATAGCAAAGGGTGGACCTGCTTCTGGGGGTTCTGACATTTTCAAAATCGTCAAGGTACTCTCGATTGTCCGTTGTGTTGTGCCCTACAATCACAAACTGTAGAAAAAGGTTCGAGTTTGTGTAGTCAATTACTAGAAATCAATTGCTAAACTAATAGAGCATATAAGTGTTCTCTTAATCTTTTGCGTTTCTTTATCCGTGTCGATAATTGGAATTAAACCACTGGTTCTCATGTCAGTGAAACTTAACACTTGAAAAGAAGTTTCTTCCTAGCAAATTTATCACTGTATGATTGTTTATAGAACTATTAGTAAATTGTCTGTGCTTTGTTTTTTTCATCAGATGATTATGGAAAAAAAGTTGCAGCCAGTTATTATTTTCAGCTTCAGTAGGAGAGAGTGTGAACAACATGCCATGTCAATGTCCAAGCTTGATTTCAACACACAAGAGGAAAAAGATACAGTAGAGCAAGTTTTTCGTAATGCCATTCTCTGCTTGAACGAAGAAGACAGAGAATTACCGGCAATAGAGTTAATGTTACCATTACTTCAACGAGGTATTGCTGTTCATCATTCTGGTCTTCTTCCAGTTATTAAGGAGTTGGTAGAGATTCTTTTCCAAGAAGGCCTTGTAAAGGCACTTTTTGCTACAGAGACGGTACAATGATTTCCTGGCAATAGCTTACCTTCAATGTTCTTTTAAAATTTCATTTTGGATTTCAATGTGCGGTTTTAGTTTCTATATTAGATTAGAACTTTATAAATGATATTCATTTCACTGTGCAGTTTGCTATGGGTTTGAATATGCCAGCAAAAACAGTTGTGTTTACTGCAGTTAAGAAGTGGGATGGTGATAGCCATCGTTTCATTGGGTCAGGTGAGTATATTCAGGTGAGTTAAGATTGCTTTACCTCTGCTAAGTGGGTTTTAGGGATTTTGGCGTATAAAACCATTGTAAAATAAAAAAAGAACAAAACCAAGAAGGATACAGAAGAACACTCCCAGCTTTCTTAAAAGACATATCCATTTAGTGCATATGGTCGTTTCCATCCATTTAGTGCATATGGTTGTTTCCCTTACTGAAAATTTATGTGTTAATTTCTAAAGATTATTTTGTTTCCTTTTGGTAGATGAGTGGACGGGCTGGGCGTCGTGGCAAAGATGACCGCGGCATTTGTATAATAATGATAGATGAGCAGGTAACTTTTTTCAGTCATGCTCTATTCGTATAAATTATTGTACTTAAAACCAAGTATCATCTTACTGTTTTTTGTGCAATACTAATAAGCTTTAGGAGATTTATCATTTTTTTTTTTTTTAATTTATAGTTATCCTTGTGTCTCGTTTTATTACATGGCTTTTGTTTTATTGTTCACTTTATGTTTTCTAAATGTTAGTGATATGATTAAAGAAAAATATGAAATTGCCTGTGTGTGAACTATTTTTGACAAATTTACAGCCTGAAAAGTGCTAGTTATTAGGCTCATTTTGAATGAACAATCTCTGTGTACTCATTACAGATGGAGATGAATACGCTAAGGGACATGGTTTTGGGTAAACCAGCTCCTTTAGTGAGTACCTTCAGATTGAGCTACTACTCCATTTTAAATTTGATGAGCCGTGCAGAAGGCCAGTTCACCGCTGAGCATGTGATAAAGAATTCATTCCACCAATTTCAGTATGAGAAGGTTTCTATTGCCAATTTCTTTTATTTGAATTAACACTTTATGAACAGTGATTAATTACATGAAATTTTCTTCATGGTTCAGGCTTTACCTGATATAGGCAAAAGAGTTTCAAAGCTTGAGGAGGAAGTTGCAGTACTTGATGCATCAGGAGAGGTATTCTTTCTTTTTCTACAAGTCTTCAAGTTCATTTTTAAAAATTTATTTATTTGTCTAATTTATTTCTTCTTGATTAATGATCGACATACAGGCTGCTGTTGCTGAATATCATAAGATTAAACTTGATATAGCCCAAATTGAGAAAATGATGATGTCAGAAATAATGAGGCCTGAAAGAATTCTGTATTTTCTTCAACCTGGTCGACTGGTATGTCCTGATGGGCATTATTGTTGAATCGTGTATAGAATCTTAATTGTTTTGCGTTTTATCTATCCTTGTCCATGTTTGTGTTTTTTGCCATTTAGTGCCTATTTTGTGTCATTTCAGGTCAGAATTAGGGAAGGTGGAACAGACTGGGGTTGGGGTGTCGTAGTTAACGTTATTAAGAAGCCCTCAGCAGGATTAAGTGCACGTGGGGGCGGTTATATAGTGGATACCTTGCTACACTGTTCACCTGGTTCAAGTGAAAATAGTTCACGACCCAAACCATGTCCACCTCGTCCAGGAGAGAAGGGTGAAATGCATGTGGTGAGTTTGAAAGTGTATTATAGGGGTGGGCATCCGATCCAATCCAACCTTTTTTTTCTCATCCGATCCAATCCAATTAGTAATTGGATTTGGAAAATCATAATCCGATCCAATCCAGTTAGACCTTAAAATCCAATCCAATCCAATCCAATTACTAATTGGATTGGATCGGTTTTTTAATTGGATATCCAATTACACACCTAAATTTCAACATTAGCTTAAAAATATAAAGAAAAATACGTAAAAAACTAAGTATTACTTTTTATTTAAGTTTAATACTTCATAAACATACTATTCTTACAAGTGTATTGTAGCTAAAAGTTTTAAATAATTAAAACAACAACATTTTTAAGTAATAAAATAAAACAAAACATCATGAAAATAAAATACACTAAACAATCAAAGTGTTACAAATTCAACATACAAAAAAATCTAATAAAAATATAATAAATATTTATTATATTTTTCAATATTTTTTATTATATAAATAATTTTTTAATATATATAAATGTAATTGGATTGGATCGGTTTTTAATTGGATTTTAAGATTGACATCCAATAACCGATCCAATCCAATTAGAATCCAACTTTTAGGATCCAATCCAATCCAATTGTAATTGGATATCCAACTTTTTGTAATTGGATTGGATTGAATCGGTTCGGTTCAATTGGATTGGATTGGATGATGCCCACCCCTAAGTGTAACTGGTTTAATCTATCATTCCTGTGGTTGAGTTAATATTTAGATTTCCTAATGCATATATATGTTTGTCTAGGTTCCAGTTCAGCTACCCTTGATTTCTGCTCTCAGCAGACTAAGGATATCGATTCCTCCAGATCTGCGACCATTGGAAGCAAGGCAAAGCATTCTGCTCGCAGTACAGGAGCTGGGAACTCGTTTTCCCCAAGGTCTTCCTAAGTTGAATCCTGTAGCGGTAACTATCAGATGTATTAGTGTTATTTTATTGTAGACCCCAGAAAACAAATACGGATATCCATTTTACTACATTTATTACATTTAGGAAGATAATCATTACAGCATTATATTAAAAATATTGCCATCTTTGGATTGTGCTGAGATCAGGACATGGGTATTGAAGATCCTGAGATTGTCGAGTTGGTCAAACAAATTGAGGAGCTTGAAAAAAAGCTATATTCACACCCGCTTCATAAGGTTGGTTATTTAAAAATGCCTTTGAAGAAAATACTCTTGAGGTGTTTTTCTCACTGTTATTCTTTGCTGATGCAGTCTCAAGATGTAGATCAAATTAAATCATTTCAGAGGAAAGCAGAGGTGAATCATGAAATTCAACAACTGAAGACGAAAATGCGTGATTCTCAGGTATGGGTTTATATGGATACTGTGTTTAGCTAGTTATGATTGGAATTGAAATTGTATCGAGTTCAATACCCTACTAGGTAGGTAGTCAAAATTGTTTCTTGAAAGTCAACTTTTTTGATGATGTTTTGTCAGATTTGACTTTTTGTCTAATATAATTATATGTCAGTCTTCAATAATTCTATTCTACTAAAAATAATGGTTGTACATTTGAACAAGATCTCCTTTTAGACTAGTTTTCTACTGATTGTACATCTTCGTAGTGCTATTTTCATGTTCAATGTCAATATTTACTTTTTCTTACTCTTGAAAGTGTGTAATTTCTTGGGCACAAGAAAGAAAATTATTGTTTGTCTGGTTTTGGAAGTGCACAATATGATTTTGGTGTGCTCATGCGATGCGATTATTTAAGTGTCCTATCCATCTTGGGAAACAAAGAAAGTAAATGCTATAGTACAAACTTGTTAGTCTGACTATAGTGCTGCATTAATGCTTTGTGGAAAGTGTCACCAAGCTTTTTTTTTATTTATTTTTTTTTCAGTTTTTGTCCCTTTTTCCTTTGGGCTTTGGCCTTTTAATTTAAGTCCTCATGTTTACAGCTTCAAAAATTTCGAGATGAGCTTAAGAACCGATCACGAGTCCTGAAAAAACTTGGTCATGTTGATGCCGATGGTATTGTTCAGTTAAAGGGGCGGGCAGCCTGCTTGATCGATACAGGAGATGAACTACTTGTTACTGAATTGATGTTCAACGGTAACCTGAAGTAGCTTTTCTTGTTTTAATTTAGGCTTGCATTCATGTAGGCTGCCTGAGCATGCTTAAATAATACACATGGGAAATTATTTTTTCAATTTATCATTTTTGCATACTGCCACTTGTTCAATTTTGAATTATTTATAAAAAATGCTTGTTGATCAGGTACATTTAATGATCTCGATCATCACCAAATTGCTGCTCTTGCAAGTTGTTTTATTCCAGGAGATAAATCAAATGAGCAGATACAGTTGAGGACAGAACTTGCAGGGCCATTGCAACAACTCCAAGACAGTGCGAGAAGGATAGCAGAGGTATTGAATTATTTTATACTCTGATTTTCTTTTTGTTTGTGTACGAGCAGTGTCAGTTACTTCCATACTGTGCAGATACAACATGAATGCAAATTAGACGTAAACATTGAAGAGTACGTGGAATCAACTGTTAGGCCATACTTGATGGATGTAATATATTGCTGGTCAAAGGTCAGTTTCGCACATTCATTTTTGTATAATTTATATATGAAAATTTGAGGGGTAGTGATTGTTTTAAATCATTTTCTGTAGGGTACTTTTAGTACAGGACCTCCCACAATTTTTTAGGGAATTTCATGTAATTTAAGAAGACTAAATCAGGATTTAAACATCTAGTTGCACATATTTGAATTCCAATTTTGACATTCTAAATTATCTGGAATTTCTTTAAAATTGTAGGTTCCCCTCCAACTTATCCATGTACTAAAATTAGCAAAATAGCAAAAATACCTATGGATGGTGATTAAAAAATCACTGCTATAGTGGCACTTTTATATAAGTGTGTCTATATATATTTATATATTCTTTTTTAGGAGAAATAAAAACTTTTATTAATGATAAAATAAATGGAAAGAAGAGGATAAGGTATACCCGAAGAAAGAAAAACAGAAAAAACAAAAGAGACAAGTGTTTTCCATTGAAACTTGCACATATATATATGTTGACTATGGTGTGTTCATACTATTCCTACTTGAAAAGATTTGGAGTCCCTCTTTTCATTTGATGGTTGTTTATTTTAATTGACTAGGGTCTTGATTTTGGTGTTGTACCAGTTTGTCTGGCGATGGTTAATTATTTATGTCCTGTCTTTGGTGTTGAATTACTCATTATTAGGATTACGAGATGTCATTTGGTTGCTTTAGATGGTTGAAGTGATCACTTTGATTCTTTTAATATTTCTTGCTGACTGAATTAGTTTATCTGTTTTTTTCTTCTTCCAGGGTGCAAATTTTTCAGATGTCATACAGATGACTGATATCTTTGAGGGCAGTATCATTCGAAGTGCCAGAAGGCTTGATGAGTTTTTGAACCAGGTAAGATATTCTTTACAGTAGAAATCCTCACGTACTTCTTTCTAATGATTACTCCTATATCTACATTGTTCAAGAACTATACTTGAGGCTGAATCGGAATAAATAGAAAGAATAATTAACACCTTTATTAGTTTATGGTAGAGGAACTCCTTAAGGAGTCTCGGCCAGCTAGCCAACTAAATGATTACATAATAACAGCTCAATAAATTGCATTCTAGTCATCTGTTGGCCTAGCGCATGGCCTCCCTGACCAATGACCAGGGTCTTTATTCTTAAGGATCATATTAGAAATTACTGTTAGACTTTGAAGTAACTTAGCTCTGAGTGTGATAACATAATGTATGTGCCAAACACCTGCAATGGAGTGTGTGGTGCCACATGCTGAACTTTATCTTTTTGAGTAAAATACGGAGTGATGGATGTGCACCATCTATGAAAAATGTCTACGCTAGGGTTAGTTTTTCTGTATATACAATATTAAAATTATTTCGCCCTGTTTTTTCTATTTCAAGTTACGGGGGGCAGCTCAAGCTGTGGGAGAAGTTAATTTAGAGAACAAATTCGGTGCAGCTAGTGAGAGCCTTCGCCGGGGTATAATGTTTGCAAATTCCCTCTATCTTTAAAATCTCTTCCTGGAGGGCGGCAGAATAAAATCCTAGTGATCTTGGTTTTCAATGACATCTCAGTAGCGAATGCTCATTCTGCTGTGTGAAGTGTTGTTGTAGTTAGGTTGGTCCTTATTCTTTCTTTTTGCATCCAAGTTTTGTTTTGTTCATTTTATGACACTGATAATGCTTCTATTGCTCTCTGTTCAATTGTTAGTTTACACTGTATACATCCTAGATTGGATCACAAGGATTCCATTCGATATATAGTTGTAGAATAGTTTGATTATTTTTGCTGGAAATGTTTGAAGTAATTTTGTGATAAACGCATAAAAGATAGGAGGATTCTACCATTCTCGTGTTCTAGGCCTTTGAATTCTAATATTATGGTTGTCTGAAATGTCAATGCATAGTGCTAGTGATATAATATGAGCAAATGTGATGTCTAATATATGAATGAGAGCAAACCATTTAAAAAAACTTTGCAAGACTGCAAAAGCTCAAATCGGGGGAAATTTAGAAATTGGGTGGGGGGGTGAAATTTTGATGTGCTCTTATAAAAATAGAAAATAAAAATGTGTTTTATAACTTTTATTTTTATTTTTATTTTTTGATTTTATTTAAGTAGGGTTCATGTTCGGGTCTGACGCTGGGTTGTGATCTGAGTTTAGGACTGGGATCGGGGTTGGAGTCGGAATTTGAAATATTGATTAAGAAAAAAAAATTGTTCAAATATGTTTTTGAAAAATATTTGTTCTTTTTTAATTAAAAAAATAGAAAATTAATCAAATATATTTATATGGGTGACTATTGTTACATTTTTATTGTAACCATATGGTCACATTTTTCTTTGACCTGTAATAGTAGGTTACTAATAGGTAGACTTTCCTTTTTTAGAATTAATTAATTATAATTAACTATTTTCTTAAAATAATTAATTAAATAGTAGACATTCTTTTTTTAGAATTAATTAATTATAATTAATTATTTTCTTAAAATAATTAATTAAATATTCAACAAGACCTCTTTTAGCAATTAATATTTATATTTAAATCTTTACTTGAATTATTTTTATAATTAAGCCATTTAATTATAATATTTACAATAAATTTATTTTTTTTACAAAAATTAAACTTCTTTTGACACCCTTTAAAATTCTCTTCTTATAATAAATTTTCAAACAATTAATTATTTTTAAATGATATTTAATTATTTTGTTACAATTATATGAACTAAGTATGAGACCTCAAGCTAATCAATCGATAACAAGTGCAGCCTTATTTTTTTCTAAAAAATCCTTCAACTTATTTCATTTTTTACTTTTTAAATATTTAAATAAAAAAATTAAATAATCAAGTGTAATAATTTAAAATTAAGATAACTAGTATAATAAAATTTAAATTATGAAATTATATGTGTATAATTTTAAGTTATAAAAAGTTTTGCTATAAAATTTTAAATAATTTAAGTATAAAAAAATAAATTGCTAAAAGATCTTTATATAGTAATAAATTGCAAAAAATTGATTAATAATTATAATTAATTTAATTTTAAAATATAATTAATCTTAATTAAAGTTTTATAAGGAAATAAATGATTAGGTTACTTTCAGGTTACAAGTTATTTATTCTTTATTTTTATTTAATTTCCAAATTAATCACAACCATTTAATAGTAATCCAATGGCTTAAAAAATGTAACCACGATAATTACAATAAAAATGTAACCATTGAAACCTCTTCCATATATATATATATGGGTGACTATTCAATGGTTACATTTTTATTGTAACCATTATGGTTACATTTTCCTTTGACCGATAATAGCAGTTTAATAATAGGTAAACATTCCTTTTTTAGAATTAATTAATTATAATTAACTACTTTCTTAAAATAATTAATTAAATATTTAACAAGACCTCTTTTAGCAATTAATATTTATAAATAATTTTTTATTTATATTTAAATCCTTAATCTAATTATTTTAACAATTAAGCCATTTAATTATAATATTTATAATAAAATTTATTTTTTTTTACAAACATTAAACTTCTTCTTACACAAATTAAAATTCTCTTCTTATAATAAATTTTTAAATAATTAATTATTTTTAAATGATATTTAATTATTTTGTTACAATTTTTTTTGACGCGTATTTTGTTATAATTAGATGAACTAAGTATGAGGTCTCAAGCTAGTCAATCGATATTATTTTTTTTTTCTAAAAAATTCTTCAACTCATTTTACTTTTTACTTTTTAAATATTTAAATAAAAAAAATTAAATAATTAAGTGTAATAATTTAAAATTAAGATTACAAGTATAATAAAATTTAAATTATGAAATTATATGTGTATAATTTTAAATTATAAAAAAGTTTTGCTATAAAATTTTAAATAATTTAAGTTCAAAAAAATAAATTGCTAAAAGATCCTTATACAGTAATAAATTGCAAAAAATTAATTAATAATTATAATTAATTTAATTTTAAAATATAATTAATCTTAATTAAAGTTTTATAAGAAAATAAACTATTAGGTTACTTTCAGGTTACAAGTTATTTATTATTTATTTTTATTTAATTTCTAAATTAATCACAACCATTCAATGGTAATCCAATGACTTAAAAAAAATGTAACTATGATGGTTACAATAAAAATGTAACCATTGAAACCTCTTCCACATATATATATACATACTAGTGATGGGTGGTGCCATGGCACCTATCACCAGTTTATTTTTATTATTTTTATTAATAATATATGTTTTAATTGGAATGTATTAACTCATTAGAAATAAAGAAAAAATAATAACATAGCTTAAAAAAAATATGAAAGAAAAAGAGGAAAAAGACAACAAAAATATACAATTAATTTAACATGTGATTATAATTGGTACAAATAAAATAAAATACATATTTGAAGACATACAAATTACTAATATGTAATCTTACTCACATTGATAAAAATATAAAAAGAGCATGTACAATAGGAAATAGAAGAGCAAGAAGTGACACATACAAGTTTTTGAATCTAACAATCTCAATAGTTTGTAAGGAATTTTTAACGACCTAAAAAGTTTAAATATATAATTTGGTACACGTCAAAGTTTAGGAGACAAACTCTAACAAGCTTTTATTTTATTTTAAAGATAAAATTATATTTTCTCTTATGTTTTCAAAACAATTACAAATAATAAATAAGTACAAAAAGTAAAAAAAAAAATTTATGCATAAAAAGTATTTTTTTAATTTTTTTTTTCATTTAAAATCCAAAAAAAAAATATTATTAAAAGCAAATATAAAATATTAATAAAAATATATTATTATACTCAAGTATTATCATACAGGACCCCCGCATAAATTTTACTATAAAACTTACTTATGGTTTTGAAAAAAATTTAATATATAATTGTCTAATCAACTAAATTACTTAATCTATTTCAATAAAAAGAATATATTTATTTCAAGTTTATAGAGAATAATTAAATTATGAAATGCACATGTATCAAAATTTTTTCTCTATATCCAATACATGTGTACTTTAAAAAAAATAAATTAAATAAATTTATACAAAAATACTAATAAAAATGACTAATTATAAACAATATGAATAAGAGAAAAATAAAAAGAATTAAAAAAAACTTAGAGAAATTTCAATAGAGATGTAAATTAATAAGTGATGTAAAGTTAAAATATAGTTCACATAGCAAAAATTGTTCTCCAATGGTGTGCTAAAAGTTGATGTAAATTTGGCACATAGTAAATATTGAGCTAAATTTGACAAAATATTTATTATAACACAAAATTTACATTATGATAAATGGACAATTTTATTATTTACTTTTATGCCACTTTTATTATTTTATTAGTATATTTATAGCGTTAATTATGAACTATTAATTTTTATTATTTCATATTAAAAAATTAATGATAATTTTTTTATGGGTAAATACTATTTTGGACCCTGTGTTTTGAAAAAGTTACAGAATGGACCCTCTGTTTTGTTAAATGACAAAATGGATCTTGTATTTTCCAAAATGGTAAAATTAGGACCCTGAGCTTAATTTTAGACAATTTTTTTTAATATAACCAACTTGAAGATAATTCCTAACACGAACTAGTACAGAAAATGTAAACAGTTTTGCTATAACACATTTAGATCAGATTATCATTAAATTTCATTTTGACAAAAAATCAACAAAAAGTCCTATTTGTATTATTTTGGAAAATACATCTATTTTGTCATTTAAAAGAACAAAGGGTCAAATTGGTAACTTTTGTAAAACACAAGGTCCAATCGGTAACTTTTTTATACTTGCAATAAAAATAGTAAATTTTGCATCAAGTTTTGCAACTGTACATTATTGGAGCACAATGCTAAAAATTAATACAAATATATCACAAAGTAATTTGTTTGCCAAATATACAATTTTTACATCTACCCGTTGGAGATGTTCTTGCAAACTTATGTATAATTAACAAAAAAAATTGAAATTCTAATCGTAGTTATAAAAATATGTACATATTAATAACAAAAATGGTAAGATACACATTAAGATGACAAGCACCACAAAAGGCACCATACAATTAATGATGCATTTTAATACCAACTCTAAAAGTTTTAATTTATATAAATGATTTAGAAAACTGCTAACTAATTATTAGATACCACATCAATTGGTATGTATTGAGCACCTTAAGGTATCACATAACAATAATAGTAAAAAAAATTACTTACTAAAAAAAAATAGTACAAAGACAATTCATAACAAAAAAAGAAAAAAACAATAAATAAATAAATTTTGCATCAAGTTTTGCAATTGTGTATTGGACCATAATGCTAAAAATTAATGCAAATATATCACAAAGTATTTTTTTTTGCCAAATATATTACATTTTTTTTACATATCTCATTAGAGATGTTCTTGCAAACTTATATATAATTAAAAAAATTAAAATTCTAATCAAAGTAATAAAGATGCGTACATATTAATAACAAAAATATTAAGAGACACATTAAGGTGTCAAGCACCATAAAATGTAGTATATCGTTATTGGTGCATCTCAATATAAGTTCTCACAAATTTTAATTTGATAATAATTTAGAAAACTACTAGCAAATTATTAGATACCACAACGGTATGGTATTGAGCACCTTAAGGTGCCACATATCAATAATAATACCAAAAATTATTTACCAAAAAATAGAGTACAAAGATCATTCATAAAAAAAAAGACAATCGAAGCTAATAAAGATATGTACATATTAATAACAAAAATGTTAATGGGCACATTAAGGTGTTAAGCACCACAAAAGGTAGCATATTATTATTTAGTGCATTTCAATATCAGTTCTTACAAATTTTAATTTAATAAAAAGTTTAGAAAATTGCTGATAAAATAGTGTATCACATCGGTACAATATTGATTACCTTAAGGTACTATATAACAATTATAATACAAAAAATTAATTATAAAAAAAATATATAGTACAAAGATTATTCATGAAAAAAAATTGCTAGCCAATTATTGAGTACTACATTATTATGTTATTGACCACCTTAAGATGCCAATAATAAATAAAAAATAATTTGTAAAAAATTAAAAAAATATATAAAAGATAAAAAAATGAAAAATAACAAAAACAATTGTTTTCTATTCTTATTATATAGTAGAGAGTAGATATATATATATATATATATATATATATATATTTATAAAATGATTTTCATTCATTGTTTAATAATTATTTCGCAACAAAAAAATAAAAAGTTATTCATAGTTATTAATAGTTGCGGTAGATCTAAATATAAAAATAAAATTTATAGAAAAAAACTTATATAATTTGTAATTTCCACAATTTTACTGTCCTTATATCTAAAGTTATATCATACTATTTTAAAAGTGTCATAATCAGGTGATAATGTTATTGACATATATACCCTTTACATTGTTAATGTATATAATGTTATTGACATATGTACCCTTTATATTGTTAATGTATGTTTTTATTATATTAAATAGTAAGCTTTTTACAGTGAAAAAGTCTAATAGTCAAAATTAATCATACTATTTTAAAAGTGTAGGTGATAATGTTATTGACATATATACCCTTTACATTGTTAATGTATATAATGTTATTGACATATGTACCCTTTATATTGTTAATGTATGTTTTTATTATATTAAATAGTAAGCTTTTCAAAGTGAAAAAGTCTAATAGTCAAAATTAACAGCATAGTAGTGCACGTGTTTGTATTTCCCATTTCTACTTTTTCATTAAGTGTATTATTATATTAAAGTGTATTTATTACCTTTTAAACCTCCATTTAATTCTCTCTCTTGATATCTCTGCAACTTTCCCATTTCCACTTTTTCATTAAGTGTATTATTATATTAAAGTGTATTTATTACCTTTTAAAACTCTATTTAATTCTCTCTCTTGATATCTCTGCAACTTTCCTTAAAAGTCTACTAATTCAATGCAATCACTATTACCAATCTTACTATTTCCAATAAGTTGACTATTCAATTCAATTACCTCCCATTAATTTTAATAAAGTGATTGTTCTTCCAAACCAAAAAACCTCTCATAAACTTTATCTCTTCCTCTTCTTCTCTCTCTCTCTCTCTCTCTCTCTCTCTCTCTCTCTCTCTCTCTCTCTCTCTCTCTCTCTCTCTCTCTCTCTCTCTCTCTCTCTCTCTCTCTCTCTCTCTCTCTCTCTCTCTCTCTCTCTCTCTGCAACTATTATGTACAGTTGGGAAATGACGAACACGACAAATAGGAACACCCATTAGATCAATGACAAGAGAAGGCTTACCACGGCGGCCACCACCACCGAGTTCATAACGGCGCTCAAGCTCCTCCACCGCCACCTTATCTTTCTCTGAATCATATTCTCGACATGCACACCTCCACCAGGTATGTTTATTGATTTCAACATCTCTAATTTTTTTACCCTTCTTTCTCTCCATCTGTAAAATGTAATATCCCTAATTTTTTTTATTTGTATTTCTCAATTTTTTTTTCAAATCCCTTCTTTGAGTGGTAGAGTAACGCCATGGTAAGGCGAAAGTCATCGGTTCAAATCCGATAAGGGGCCATGCTCGAAGTCGTTACCTTAACCGCAAGGAGGGGGATGCCGAAGGCAAGGCTAGTGACTGGAGTGAAGTCGTAACAAGGTAGCCGTACTAGAAGGTGCGGCTGGATCACCTCCTTTTCAGGGAGAGCTAATGCTTGTTGGGTATTTTGGTTTGACACTGCTTGCCGGTGATAAGCCGGAGGAAGGTGAGGATGACGTCAAGTCATCATGCCCCTTATGCCCTGGGCAACACACGTGCTACAATGGCCGCGACAAAGGGTCGCGATACCGCGAGGGTGCGCTAACTCCAAAAACCCGTCCTCAGTTCGGATTGTAGGCTGCAACTCGCCTACATGAAGCCGGAATCGCTAGTAATCGCCGGTTAGCCATACAACGGTGAATTCGTTCCCGGAGACATTAGAAAAAAATTCTTAGAATTATGATAACACTTTACTTTATTTATATATTTATTCATTTCCTTTTAAAATAGAATAAAAAAAACGACAAATTCTATTAGATAGAAATCTATAAAAAAAAATATAAAAACTAAAAAAAAATATATGTTCAAAGACTTATAAAAGGATAAATTTATATTCTATTTATGTTAAATTGGGTCCATGAATCTAAGAAATAGTGAGAATTCTTGATCTCTCTCAATTCGAAAATTCAGGATTTGAATTGATGTCCTTTCATTAAGATTAAGTCCTCCTAAATTGCATTGATTTGCCCTAAAGATTTCATTTCAATTGGAATTTGGTTATTCACCATGTACGAGGATCCCCGCTAAGCATCCATGCATTTTTTTTTTGACAATTTTTTGGCTGACAAAGAGATCAAATGGTATATAATTCTTTTATTGGTAAATTGGAGATTAGAAACATGACTATTGCTTTCCAATTGGCTGTTTTTGCATTAATTGCTACTTCATCAATCTTACTGATTAGTGTACCCGTTGTATTCGCGCAAGAATATCCACTTTTAATTTTAAAGAGAAGGTTCAAAAACATATTTATTCTGACTCCGAGGGAGAGATGCACTGGAGTACCGATGTATATCATGCACCAGATTTTACGTATAGTATTGTGCATCTTTTACCAAAAACAAGTCATTTATGGATATTATAAGGAAGCTCGTACCGATATTTAAAGAATTATCCCATCTCAATTGAAAAAGCAAATATCTTTTTAGTAAGAAATCAAATCCCGCTTCCATATTGTTCTTGTATTGTTTTTTATTTTCTTTTTCATCTTTGATAGTGCATAATTTTCTTCAATATATTTTTCTTGGTTTGACAGAGTTAAGTCCAAATTCCTTAGGTTTGAATTTGAACAACAGCCGGAAACGGCTGCTAATACCCCGTAAGCTGAGGAGCAAAAGAAGGAATTCGCCCGAGGAGGGGCTCGCGTCTGATTAGCTAGTTGGTGAGGCAATAGCTTACCAAGGCGATGATCAGTAGCTGGTCCGAGAGGATGATCAGCCACTCTAGGACTGAGACACGACCCAGACTCCTACGGGAGGCAGCAGTGGGTATGGCTGTTCATCCGATCTAATCTGCACTTTTTTGGTCAAACAACATCCAATCCGCACTAAGTGCAGATTTTATTTTTTTTTGGATCCAATCCAATCTGCACAATAGCTAAAATCCAATCCAATCCAATCTGCAAAAGTGCGGATTGGATCGGTTACTTTTTAATATTAAATTATTTAATATTTATGAAAAAAATACTTTTTTTTTTCACATAACTAGCAACAAAATAAAACAAATTATAGTTATTTTATGTCTCTAACAACACATTAAATAAATAATAACAAATAATAAATTCAAATGAAGAAAAAAATTGTATATATAGAAAAAATATTTAATTTTATTTTAAATTGTATGTAGAAAAAAAAAATATAAGAATAGAATATACATTTTATCTATTAAGTTTTACAATATAATTGTATTATATGTATTAGACTTTTAAATTACTATTTTCTTTACATTAAAATGTTATTTGTATATATAATTTATTAATTTTATTATAAATATGTGTGCATTGGATTGGATCGGTTACTTTTACATGTCAATCAACATCCAATCCGCACAAGTGCGGATTTTGAATTTCCAATCCAATCCAATCCGCACAAGTGCAGATATCCGCACTTTGCGGATTGGATTGGATCGTGCGAATCAGATTGGATCGGCTATTTCAAGAACACCCCTAGCAGTGGGGAATTTTTCGCAATGGGCGAAAGCCTGTAGTAGCGATGAATTATAGGATCCCAAAGCAATAACCACAGATGGAGGAGCATTCATTCCTCTTTTTAACCAGTTTTCCCAAACCAGGATATCCTGCCTATCCAAAAAAGGGACTCTCTCAAAAAAGTAGCATCGTAGCAAGAGTGGTTTTGACTAAGCATATGACGAAGGATCGACTATTCCCTAGATACACACGTCGTAATTTATTTATTTTATTTAAAAAAATAATAATAATAAATAAAAATGGAATTGATTTAAAAAAGACCTAAAGTTAGGGATTTATCAATAGTTAATGTTTCTCCAATACCCAACCAAAGGGCTACTGCCGTACCAATCAAAAAGATGGTTGTCGCTACTGGACGACGAAATGGGTTTTGGAATTTATTAACATTCTCCAAAAAGGGTACTGTTAATAATCCCGCAGGTACTGAAACCATTAAAAGAACACCTAATAATTTATTTAGTACTGTACGAAGTATTTGAAATACGAGAAAAAATACCATTCAGGCAATATCTCCAAAGGAGTTGCAAATGGATCTGCAGGCTCGCCAATCATTGATGGTTTTAGAACCGCTAAACCTACGTTACATGCAATAGTACCTAAAATTACTACCGAAAACGTCAACCCACGATGCATCTTCGTCTCCAGGACTTCGAAAACGTACTTTTGGAACACCAATAGGCATTAAATGAAAAAAAATTTAAGTACTATATCTCACTTTGATGTGAAAGCGTAAATAGGTTTATTGTCTTAATAATATTGTATCTTTTAGCATTTTTTATGCATAGCATAGATTGAATAAGTTTAGTTCATATTATAAAAAAAAGCAAATTCTTACAAATGGGTCTTTTGAATGATGAACAAATAAAGAGGCAGTTACTCAGATAAAATGCGATCAACGTCCGACCATTGCGTCTTAGTACTTATCGGGTGTAGAATAAATCTGCTTCTTGTTCCTACGAGCAAAATTGTTCCATTATTACTAAACTAAAAAACATTCTTACTAAAAGAATAGAACAAATATGAATCCTTTCCCCGAGGTAATCCACTAAAAAAGAAAGGTTCCTAGTATAGTTTTTTTAAAGTGAAATAAAGTTACATAGTGTCTATTTTTCATTGATATGAGGGGTATTTTTATGGGTTTGCCTTGGTATCGTGTTCATACGGTCGTATTGAATGATACCGACCGTTTGATTTCTGTCCATATAATGCATCCCCGGTAATCCTATCAATACTTCGATTTTCAAGACCGACTCTTTCAACCGCTCAGACATCCATCCCCTTCGCGCTTCGCCCGCCCTATCTATCCACGTGCTGGCAGGTAGGGGCTTTTCTATGTGATTCGCTACGCTTGCGCCTATCGGCGGGGACTCTATTGCCTGTCGGTTAGCGAAACTTTTTTGGTAGTAAGAGATAAAGTTTATGAGAGGTTTTTTGGTTTGGAAGAACAATCAGTTTATTAAAATTAATGGAAGGTAATTGCGTTGAGTAGTCAACTTATTGGAAAAATTAAGATTGGTAATAGTGATTGCATTAAATTAGTAGACTTTTCAAAAGAAAGTTGAAGAGATATCAAGAGAGAGAATTAAATAGAGTTTTAAAAGGTAATAAATACACTTTAACATAATAATACACTTAATGAAAAAGTAGAAATGAGAAAGTTGTAGAGATATCAAGAGAGAGAATTAAATAGAGGTTTAAGTTTCCAAATGTATCCTTTTGTTGTTTTCTTGACTATTTATTTTAAAATAATTGTTTATTTTTTGTTTCACTCTCATTGGTGAAGAAAAATTATAATTTACCCTAACATCTATTAATTTTTATTTTTTTATTTTTTGTGTTTCATGTATATAAAAGTATAATATAATTTTTGTCTTTTATGATTTATCTATTCATTAAATTTTATATATTTTTTTTTTCTCATTTTCTCTTTTTCATATATATAATTTAACATAGATATATTATTTTTAATTTTATTATTTATCTAGACATTTTTTAGAAGACTATCAACAATAAATACAAATTTACTAATTAATTCATAATTTAAATTTAATAATCTTTTATATATATTGGCTGTACACCATTTTGGGTTTATCTATTTATTCGCTATTTTTTTTTATGTAAGATTAGTAAACCTTAGTTTCAATTAATTTCAAATGTGACTTTTTGTTTGTTAAGAAATAAATAAATAAAAGTGATATTTGTAGTATATATATTTATTATTATTAATAATAAATTATAAGATTTTTTAATATATTGTATTGTGCTTTTTGGGTATGTCGTGTATTGTGCTTTTCGGGCTTGTTGTGTGTAGTGCTTTTTGGGTTAGTCTATTCGTACTTACGTATCGTGCCTTTTGTGTTGGAAATTATTTTACTAGGATCTTAGATCTACTCACAAGTATGTTGATTAATACCCTAAATATGAACTTTCTAAAACGATGAAATAAACACATATAAAGTTTAGGAAACCTTACATTGGGTGCAGCAGAATTAAATGACTCATTCCGTTCAGATATCTAGCCCTTGATTCCTTTCTGTAGCAGAGCATTATCAATATCTGAGCCTGGATCTCTTTTGCTGAATCTTTGGTGCTGAAACTCCTTCTTGCTGAAAGTCTTTCTTCACGATCTTCCTCACTATGATTGAGGTATCACTTGCTGTGTGTGGGCACTCACTCATTCACTCAAGGAATTCGAAATATTGAAGAAGAAAAGAAGAGGGAAGTGGCGGCTAAAGATAGGGAGAGAGAGAAGCTCAGTTTTTTCTGAATCAGAAGTGTCAGAAGAAAAGTGTAATTTTCCTGAAGCCTTCACTATCTATTTATAACATTCTACTAGGGTTAGGTTTGAATTATTTGGCATTAAAATAATGAAAATATCAGTTTAAATTGCCTACAAAAGTGGCCGGCCATGTATAGTGGATTTGGGCCTCACTTTTTGCAATTTTGCAGTTTTATCTTTTCTGCATCTGATTTTCTCAAAAACGTCAATTTTCTAATTCAACCATTTAAATGCCAATTCTAACTATTTCATAACTATAAATAATTATTAAATAATATTTTCATTTATCATATTTATTAATTGAACCATACAAAGTATCATAATTAACAAATATGCTCCTAAAACTCTTTCTTTACAATTTCGCCCTTACTTAGTGAAAAATTCACAAATAGACATAGTCTAATTTGAGAATTATAATTGATTAATCAAAACCAATTACATGAGTCTTACAAGCAATATTATCTCAACTAGTGCGGGGACCATGGGTCTATATAGCCGAGCTTCCAATAAGTAGATCAAGAATTTAGCACTAAAATTCACTAACTTATTAATTCTTCGTTGAATCCACGCATAGAACTTAGAATTGCACTCTCAGTATATAGAATGCTCTATATGTTCCACCATATAGACGCATCATTAGTTATCCATTGTTATAATCCTAATGTGATCAATGATCCTCTATATGAATGATCTACACTGTAAAGGGATTAGATTACCGTAAGACCCTACTATGTATTTTATCCTTAAAACACTTGACCCCGTATAAATGATATTTCAGCTTATGTGAAATGAGTACTCCACCATTTATGTTCGTTTGGTCAAGCTCGAAGGAGATCATCCTTTGCTTACTATTCGCCAGATAGAAGCTATAGATTCCATGTTTATGTTAGTGCTCTCACTCAATTGCACTACCGTGTTCCCAAAATATACGTATCACCCTGACCAAAAAGTAGGCTTAACTAACAAATCAAAGAACACGAATAGCCTTTCAAGATTGAGCCTAATCATAACAGGATTAAGAACATTTGATCTAGGATCAACTTGGCGATATTGACTTGAATAGATATTACGGTAAGTTTAATAAATCTAAGTCAAAGTTCAATATCGATCCCTTCCGATGCATACTCCATGCATCCAACCTGAGCTTTACTTTAACCAATGCTCCGGAAAGAACATAGCACTTCTCCAAATGCAAGTAAACTCTGTTGTAGATTATCATATCAGTAAAACCCTATGTCTGATAAATCTAGGAAACTTTATTCACATAGTCATGTTTACTTTCCAATGTGTTGACGACACAGTAAACAGGATCAAGTATGTGAAAAGGGTTTCAGATGAATTTATACATTATATACATATAATCATGAAAGAAATCATGTGAACCATGCAACATTAAATGTTATTTCTGATCTATATTAATAAGTAAATCTGATTATATTGAAATGAGTTTTATTTAAGGCATAAAACCCAACATTTTGTGCTTCTCGTGCCGTGTCGTGCTTAAGGACATATTCTTCATACTGTGTTGTGCCAATTTGATGCATCGTGCCGTGTTATGTTAAGCTTGTATTTTTCGTGCTTATTCGTGCTCGTGCCTTTCAGGCTCGTGCCGATTTTGTGTCGTGTCAAAAAGTCTAGCTTGTATTTGTTGGGTTTTGTGCCCTAAATAAAACCCTTTACAATCTGTTTAGTTATCAATATAAGAAATTTGAAGTGATTTATGTTTGCATGAATTTTACATGCTTATGGTTTAATATGTTTATTATGTTTATACACAAAATCTATTAAGTCCAGATCATATGTTTATTCACAATTACAGTATTGTCAACACAGTAGAATGTGATTGTGATTATATGATTCAAAAGACTAAGTCCCTGTTTCATCAGTGTTTTGGATTTACACTGATGTGATAATCAGCGATGATGTGTACTTACACTTGGAGTAAGTGTTATGTTCTTTCCAGGACATTGGTAAAGTATACTAGTTTCGAATGTATGGAGTATACATTGGACTGGACCGATATTGAACTTAGTTAAGATATTATAAACTTACCGTTGTATCTTTCCAAGTCAATATCAGTAGTTGATCTTAAGATTAAAAGAATCTAAATCCTGATATGCTTAGGCTCAACTCAGGAGTGCTATTCATGTTCTTTGATTTATTAGTTAAGCCTACTTTTGGGTCAGGGTGATACGTATATTTTGGGAACATGATAGTGTGATTAAGTGGGAGTGCTGAACATAAATATGGAATCTATAGCTTTTACTGGTGTATAGAAGTCAAGTGATGATTCCGTTCGAGCTTAGCTAAATAGAAGTAAATGGATGAGCTCTTGTTGAAGTGACTAATTCTTAGATCACTAAACATCATTTACAGGTAGCTAAGTTGTAACACCCTAACTAACATAGGCGTATTACGTGATTTTTAAACATGTTGTGCAGCTCGTTGCTAATCAACGAGGTTTATGGAAAACGTGATTAATTAAAATTTTTGCTTTTTAATTAAACTTGTAAAATATAATTACAAAAGACTCGGGATCCCGATTACAAAAACATTTACAAAAGTTTACTGTTCATACAAAATAAATGTCGCCTAGCGACTAGTTACAAAAATCAGCCTTGCTGTCCCGAGGATCGTACGCTCCAGGCCTAACCGCCCCGACATGTACAATCTTCATAAGCTCGCTCACGGTCCATCAGCTCTAGCCTTGCCTTTACCTACACATAAACCCTAACTGCCGTGTCCAACACGATACTGAGTCCCACTACTGATGTGTCCAACATGGTACTGAGTTCTGAACGTTCATAAGGACGGTACTATTGACAAGTAACAGCCTGATCGGTCGAACCGGTCATACTCCGGCTGCTGGTCATACTCCAGCCTGTACCGACGTGTTACAGTATCCGCCTGATCAGTCGAACCGGTCATACTCCGGCTGCTGGTCATACTCCAGCCTGTACCGACGGGATACGTCAATAGTACGGAACCACCAACCTAAGTGTCAGCCTGATCGGTCGAACCGGTCATACTCTGGCTGCTGGTCATACTCCAGCCTGTACCGACGTGACACAATATCCGCCTGATCGGTCGAACCGGTCATACTCCGGCTGCTGGTCATACTCTAGCCTTTACCGACGGGATACGGTTGGATGGCTCGAAGCCAACATACATAACTAATGTAATCTAACAGGCTTCCTACATGCACGCTAAACATGTAATCTACATATGCATACTGTTATACTAATCTTACCTGGATTCCGAATTCAGGTGTGCCGATCAACTCGACGGAACTATACGCGCGGATTACGGATTACAGGCTCCTAAACCATAAAAATCACAACACTATAAGTGATACGCTAAATCACTTCCCGGGGACTTAAACTAGGAACTAAAAGTTTCCCTATCGATAAAAAGCATGGCAATACCCCCTAAAACATAAAATCGAGGAAATCTAGGGTTTCAGAATTTTCCCCAACCGGTAGACCGGTTGCCCAACCCGAATTCCGGTTCTGGGAAAATTTAGAACCCCATCCAGAATTCCAGATGCACAACCAGAATTCCGGTTCCTCGCAGGCAGCAAACACAAAAATCCATATCTTGCTCAAATCAACTCCAAATCAAATGAAACCTTCCAGACCTGTTCTATATATCCCCTAGAACATTTCTAAAGCTTCAAAACCACACAGAAAGCACAATAGCAAAAATCACCATTAAAGCTCAAGCTTTGAGTTCTAAACTCAAACTTGAGTAAACCTAGCTAACATGCAATCAAACTAGCTTAAATTCACTTAATCATGCATAATTAAACCTCTGAAAACAATAACAAACATCTACAGCAAGCAATTAACAGATTCACACATTTCTTTAAAAAATCAAAGCTTTTGAACAAAATCTCATAAACTTGAACCAAGTAACTAGCATGCATGAAACCTACTTAATTCCATTCAATTCAAGCATAGAAAATCATAGAAAACAACCTAAAACTACAGCAGCAACAAACTCCAAATCATCATGCATTTACTCATCTTTTTCATAAAAATTCAAGAAAACAAGGTAAGAAGACTAGACAAAGGAATACCTCTTCAAAGATCACCCAAAACTTGCTGAAAATTACTAGATTCACAAGAAAAAAATCTCATTTTCCTTGCTGCACAATGAAGCCGAAATGGAGAGGAAAAGAGAGAGAGAGAGAGGCTTTTCCAATTTTCTATTTTTTTAAACTTGTAATTTTTTGTAAAGTGAAAATGAATAACATGCACATCTTACTCTTTGTTTCAGCCAACATTTAATATCAAATAACATATAATTCCACTAATAAAAACACTAGAAGACAAAATACTAATGGGGCAAAAAGACCATTTTGCCCCTCCACACTAAAACCACATAAATAACACTAAAGGGGTATTTTTGGGAAAATCTAAATTCCCGGCCATTCCCGACATTCCCAATGTCTAAAAAAACCGTCCCAAACTACTAACATACTAAGTTGTGATTTCTACTGAGCCAAACACCGAGTTCCAAAATACCGGGCACCGGAATGCAAAATTATGCAAACTACTACATGACATAAAAATGCATCTCTGAATTCAATAATAACAGTATAATAAATTCTTTAAATGGCTATAAGTAATTTTCATAATTAATCATGATTAACTGCTAATTTCCAAATTAAACTAAGCGGTCTTTACATAAGTGTTTTAAGGGGCCAAATACGTTGAGGGGTGAAAAGGGTAAAATTATCCCATCTCGATATAAATCATCTATATAGAGGATCTTTGATCACAATAAGATTATAACAATGGTTAAATGAGATAGCATATCTATATAAGTCTGAGAGTGCAATTCTAAGTTCTAAGAGTGGATTCAACGAGGAATTAATAAGTAGGAATTTACTTAGTAAATTCGGTTCAGTTATTGGAAGCTCAGCATATAGATCCATGGTCCCCATTCTAGTTTAGACTATACTGCTTGTAAGACTCAATGATTGATTTGTAATTAATCAATTATAATTCTAAAGTTAGACTATGTCTAATTTGTGAATTTTCACTAAGCAGGGGTAAAATTGTAAAGAAAAGAGATTCTAAGTTTATTTATTAATTAAGAGACTCTACATGTCTAATTAATAATTAAATTAAATGACAATATTATTTAATAATCTATTTTAGTTATTAAATAATTAGTTTTGGCATTTAAAAGGTTAGAATTGGAAAATTGGCGTTTTTGAGAAAATAGAAATAAAAATTGTAAAAACTGTAAAATCCAAGTGAGGCCCAATAATACCTGTGGCCGGCCACTTAAGCAGATATTTCCAGTTGATATTTTCATTATTTTAATGCCAAATAATTGCTGACCTAAACCTAGTAGTCGCCTATAAATAGAAAGTGGTGGCTCAGTCAAATAACAAGTTTATATGCCTTTTGGTTAGAAAATCAGAGATTGCCTTTTCAGAAAAACTGAGCCTTCCACTTCTCTCTATAGCCGACCCTACCTCTCTCTCTTTTCCTCTTCTCAATTTCGAAACCTTAGTGATAGAGTAGTGCCCACACACAGCAAGTGGTACCTCAATCATAGATTGGAAGACTGTGAAGGATCACACACAAAGAGAAGGAAATTCGGGCTCAGATCTTGATAATACTCTGCGACAGAAAGGATACAAGGGTTAGAGATCTGAGTGGAAGGAGACATTATTCCGCTGCCATCAATGTAAGGTTTTCTTAACTTTATTTGTGTTTAATTATCGTTTTAGAAAGTTCATATTTAGGGTGTTAAACGACATACTTGTGAATTGATCTAAGATCCTGGTAAAATAAATCCAATAACTGGCCTCAGAGCCATGGTAATTGATTTTCTTGCATGAAATTTGGACTTTAAAACGATTTGTTTGTGATTTGGATGGTTTCATGTTGTCTTGTGTGTTATATGATGATTGATTGATGTTTGTAAATTTTCGTGAAAAATAATTGAAATTCTGTTTCTAGAATTATTTTTATTGGATATATGGAAAAAATTAAGCAATTTACTTTTTTACAGAACTCAATTTCGATTTAATTTGAATTAGTTATGATTTTTTGAAGTTTCGGAAAAAATATCAGGGTGGTGCAACTACCCACGCGCGAGGATGAGGGGCATCCCTCGGACAGCACGCGCACAGACAAAATTTTTGTTTGAAACCGTGCCTTGCGCGCAGCCTCCTGCGCCGAGGTTTCTCGGTCAAGCATCATCCCCAGCGCGCGCGGGCAGTATGCAATGCATACTGTCCGTACAGCTCGCAATATTTTCGTTTTTCTTCGATTTTTCATGCTATTTCATGGAATTAACTTCCGATTTTTTGTGTAGCTTTGTATTTTGATTTTTACTTTTCAATTTTCAAATCTAATATCAAAAATAAATTAATTTGAATTTTTTAAAATTAATCTTAGATTTTAGTGTAATTTGAATTTGAAAACAAGTAAAAATCTATCTTTTTGCTTAATTTTTATCTTATTTTTAAATTTGATTATATTTTATCTTATTTTTAAATTTAAGGTCAGATATTAAATTTTTTAAATTAAATATTTTTTTTATATAATTTGACCTTATTTAAATTTAAAATAAGATAACTATAATCATGATATTTTGAATAGGAATAAGATATTTTGCTAACTTTTAAATTTTGTTATTTTATTTATTTAAATTAAATTATAAAATCTGAAAAAGATATTTATTTATCTTTTTTAATTTTTATTGAATATTTAATTTATAAAATAACAATAAATTTTTAAAAGTAGTCAGCAATTTTTTTTTTTGAAATGATATTTAGGTTAGTTGAAACCTAATTTTTTAAAATTGTAGGTTTAATTTGAAATATTATTTTATTTTTTTCAAAAATATATATTTTTTGTTATTTAACTTTTTTTTTTTCAAAATTTAATTATTTAAAATTAAATAAATCCTATATCCAACTATCCAGTTCATCTTGTTGCAGGAGTATGTGTTTTAGCTTGTGTGTAAGTTTTATAAAACCTATTATTGCTTGATCTAAATTGTCATGGTTAAGTTGTTGACAGATCCAATGATCTAATTTTAACCCATGGTTTAATTGTCAATAGGTCAAGTAAATAATTTGTAACAGGTAAATTTTACAATCTTCTTTCATCTGTGTATGACCTAGCAACATGATAGGATTCATACAAATGTGTGCCTGTGTGAGCCTATATGTTTATTTTATTATATAGATGCATATAGGTTGTTGCTAAATAAAATGTCACACCATGATAAATTTTATTCAGGTCCATTTAGTTTTTGGACCTATTTAATTAATAACAGTTATTTATTTTAAGGTTAAATTCATCTCTTTTGGGCCTTGTGTGAGAGTTGGGGGCCAATAGAAGTGGGTACGACATACTGAACCCAGCTCCCCCTCACATGAACTACCCCAATTGTGAAGGCCCATTTGCCTGATTTGAATAACTGTGCTAGGTTAATTAAATTAGTTTAACCTAATAAAATTGATTAGCAAGATAATTAACTTTTAAAATATATGAAATTATTTTCATTTTAATATTTTAAAGTTAATTTTAAGAAAAACACTCTTAGTTTTAGATATTATTTCTGAACAAACTATTTGTATTTTTCTTGTGTTTAATTAAATAAAGAATTTTAACTAACTAGATTCTTTCTGAAGCTTATTTAATTAAATATTCCTATTTAAGCTATAAATTAGTTATTTTAACTAATTTTTCTTATCTAACTTAAACTTGAATAGTTTTTAAAAATTTAAAATTAACTTGAGGAATTCTAGGTATTAGTTATTAAAGATTCTTAAGATATTTTTTAAGTTAATTTTAAACTTAAAATGGAATATTTTTCAAATTAAGTGATTACAACTTAATTTTTGATATTTAATTAAATTTAAATTTGAAAATATTTAAGTTCTAGATTTTTTCTATAACAACTTAAATTAGATATTTTTCAAATTTTTGTTGAAGAGATACTTAGTTGAAATAAGATATTTTCTAGATAGTTATTTCTAGACTACTTATTATTTCTAATATTAAATAGGAAAATATTATATATTGTGAAATTAATTATTTAAATAATTAATTTTTGTACAATTTAAGTTAAGAATATTTTTCCTAGTATTAAACTAGAGATTAATAATTAAGTATTCTCTACTTTTAATTATTAATTTCTTGAATTTAATACATTTAATTAAATTAAAAAATTAAATATCTAAATTGATTTTCATCATGATATTTAAATATTTTTTTTTTCATGACACTTAATTAAATAGAAAATTATTTTTAAGTTGAAATTTTTTTTTTCAGCTTAAATTAAAATAATTTTCAAAATATATTTTTTTATCTTTATTTTATTAATCAATTTCGAAATTGCATTTAATTATGCAACATAATTTTGAATTTATCTTGAAATATAGATTAAGTTGTAAATTAATTATTTATTTTAATTAATTCTTGGACCAACTTAAATCAATGAATTTTTCATTTAATGATTAATAAATGAATTAAAGTATATTATTAGAAATTGAATTAATTAGTCAAAGGAAAATCTAGATAGGTGATATTTTTGCTTGAAGTATTTTTTCTAAGTAATTATCAGTAGTCCCGTGATTCGTAAGGAAATTAGATAGTTTTGTTTGTGTTTATTTGCATAAATTTAAACTCTTTATGTATTGGAATATGGTTTATGCTTTGTTATTATGAATATGTATGTGGTACTGAGAATGTGTGGTATGGACACAATATGAGTTTATGAATTGATATATTGATTAGGGTTGTTTTGACTTGTATATGTTGTATGTTGTATTTGTATGTTTCAGGTTGTGTGTTGTATGATGTATTTGTATGTTGCATGTTATATGTTGTATGTTGTACGCTAACGTCTCAGGTAAAGTGGGGGACCATGGTGGGGTATGATACGGGATAAGGCCGTTGAATGTAGAGATACCCTACCCTGCATTTTACTGAGTCGTGTATGAGATTGTTATGGTGGGTATGATACAGTGATGTTACTGTTGAATATAGAGATACCCTATCCTATAACAATGGTAGGGCTGCATAGGTCAGATTTACTTATTAATATAGATCAGAAATAACATTTAATGTTGCATGGTTCACATGATTTATTTCATGATTATATGTACATAATGTATGAATTCATCTGAAACCCTTTTCACATACTTGATCCTGTTTATTGTGCTGTCAACACATTGGAAAGTAAACATGACTATGTGAATAAAGTTTCCTAGATTTATCAGACACAGGGTTTTACTGATATGATAATCTACAACAGAGTTTACTTGCATTTGGAGAAGTGCTATGTTCTTTCCAGAGCATTGGTTAAAGTAAAGCTTAGGTTGGATGCATGGAGTATGCATCGGAAGGGACCGATATTGAACTTTGACTTAGATTTAATTAAACTTACCGTAGAATCTATTCAAGTCAATATCGCCAAGTTGATCCTAGATCAAATGATCTTAATCCTGTTATGTTTAGGCTCAATCTTGAAAGGCTATTCGTGTTCTTTGATTTCTTAGTTAAGCCTACTTTTAGGTCAGGGTGATACGTACATTTTGGGAACACGGTAGTGCAATTGAGTGGGAGCGCTATCATAAACATGGAATCTATAGCTTCTATCTGGCGAATAGTAAGCAAAGGATGATCTCCTTCGAGCTCGACCAAACGAACATAAATGGTGGAGTACTCATTTCACATAAGCTGAAATATCATTTATACGGGGTCAAGTGTTTTAAGGAATAAATACATTGTAGGGTGTAACGGTAATTTAATCCCTTTACAGTGTAGATCATTCATATAGAGGATCATTGATCACATTAGGATTATAACAATGGATAACTAATGATGTGTCTATATGGTGGAACATATAGAGCATTCTATATACTGAGAGTGCAATTCTAAGTTCTATGCGTGGATTCAACGAAGAATTAATAAGTTAGTGAATTTTAGTGCTAAATTCTTGATCTACTTATTGGAAGCTCGGTTATATAGACCCATGGTCCCCCCACTAGTTGAGATAATATTGCTTGTAAGACTCATGTAATTGGTTTTGATTAATCAATTATAATTCTCAAATTAGACTATGTCTATTTGTGAATTTTTGACTAAGTAAGGGCGAAATTGTAAAGAAAGAGGTTTTAGGACATATTTGTTAATTAAGATACTTTTTATGGTTCAATTAATAAATATGATAAATGACAATATTATTTAATAATTATTTATAGTTATTAAATAGTTAGAATTGGCATTTAAATGGTTGAATTAGAAAATTGGCGTTTTTGAGAAAATCAGATGCAGAAAAGGTAAAACTGCAAAATTACAAAAAGTGAGGCCCAAATCCACTAGTATAGGGCCTGCCACTTTTGTAGGAAATTTAAACTGATATTTTCATTATTTTAATGCCAAATAATTCAAACCTAACCCTAGTGGAATGCTATAAATAGATAGTGAAGGCTTCAGGAAAATTACACTTTTCTTCTGACTTTTTCTATTCAGAAAAACTGAGCCTTCTCTCTCCCTATCTTTAGCTGACCACTCTCTCTCTTCTTCTTCAATATTTCGAAATCCTTAGTGCTTTGAGTAGTGCCCACACACATCAAGTGATACCTCAATCATAGTGAGGAAGATCGTGAAGAAAGATCATCAGCAAAGGAGTTTCAGCATCAAAGATTCAGAGAAAGAGATCCAGGTTCAGATATTGATAATGCTCTGCTACAGAAAGGAATCAAGGGCTAGATATCTGAACGGAAGGAGTCATATTATTCCGCTGCACCCAATGTAAGGTTTCTTAAACTTTATATGTGTTTAATTTATCGTTTTAGAAAGTTCATATTTAGGATGTTAATAAACATACTTGTGAGTAGATCTAAGATCCTGGTAAAATAAATTCCAACAACTGGCCTCAGAGCCATGGTAATTGATTTACTTGCAAGAAATTTGGACTTTAAAACGATTGTTTGTATGTTCTTTGGATGGTATCATGTTGTATTGAGTGTTATTTGATGATTGATTGATGTTTGTGAAATTTTCGTGAAAAATAATTGCGATTTCATCTCTGGAATTATTTTTATTGGATAGTATGGAAAAAATTAAGCAAGTTAGCCTTTTACAGAACTCAATTTGGATTTTATTTGAATTAGTTATGATTTTTTGAAGATTTGACAAAATCGGGGCTGTCCTGATATTTTCCTGCGATCACAAATCTGTCCGTACAGTTTCGAATTTTTTTTCTTTTCTTCAATTTTTCATGCTTTTTCATGGAATTAACTTCCAATTTTTTGTATAGTTTTGTATTTATACTATTACTATTCCTAATTCAATTCTAATTATCATTTTGAATTAATTTAATATTTTTTAAATTTAATTCAAGATATTAGTGTAATTTGAATTTGAATAGAATTAGTATCTATCTTCTTGCTTAAAAATCTATCTTATTTTTAAATTTGATTATATCTTATTTTTTTAAAATTTAAGGTCAGATTTTATAAGATATTTATAAAATTTTTTAAGATATTTTTTAAAATATCTTATCTTTTAAGATATTTTTAATTATATCTTATCTTTTAAGATTTTTTTTAAAATCTTTTTAGATATTTTGACCTTATTTAAATTTAAAATAAGATATTTATAATCATGTAATTTTAAATAGATGTAAGATATTTTGCTAACTTTTAAATTTTGTTATTTTATTTATTTAAATTAAATTTAAAATCTGAAAAGATATTTCATTTATCTTTTCTAATTTTTTATTTAATTTTTATTTATAAAATAACATTTAAAATTTAAAAGTAGTTAGCAAATTTTGAAATGATATTTAGGTTGGTTCAAACCTAATTTTTCAAAATTGTAGGTTTAATTTTAAATTTAAATATTTAATTAATTTTCGAAATTTTTTTTTAAAATTTTTTTTTTTTTCGAAAATCTTTTTTAATAATATTTCGAAATTAATTATTTAATTTAAAATTAAATAAATCCTACATCCAACTATCCAGCTAACCCTGTTGCAGGAGTATGTGTTTTAGCTTGTTTGTAAGTTTTTAAAACCTATTATTACTTGATTGCAAATAGCCATGGTTACTTTTTGCCAGATCTAATGATCTGATGGCTCCCTTGGTCAAGATAATAATTTGTAAATGTGTATAATTTACAATCTTCTTTCATCTGTGTATGACCTAGCAACATGATAGGACCCATCCAAAGTGTGCCTGTGTGAGCCTATGTGTTTAATTTTATTATAGATGCATATAGGTTGTTGTTGCTAAAATAAATTATCATAGTTCTTGATAGAATTTATTTAGGTCCATTTAGTTATTGGGCTTATTCAATTAATAACAGTTGTTCTTATTAAGGTTAAATTCCTCTCTTTTGGGCCTTGTGTGAGAGTTGGGAGCCATAGAAGTGGGTACGACATACTGAACCCAGCACCCCCTCACACAAACTACCCCAATTGTGAAGGCCCATTTGCCTGATTTGAACAACTGTACTAGGTTAATTACACTAGTTTAACCTAATAAAATTGATTAGCAACATAATTAATTTCATTTATTTTGAAATTAATTTAAGAAAATTATAGTTTAAAGAATTTTTTATTCTAAGCTAAACTATATGTATTTTCTTGTATTTAATTAAATATAGAATTATAACCATCTAGATCCTTTCTGGAACTTAATTTAAATTTTTCATTAAATATTCTTATTTAAGTTGATATTTAGTTATCTACAACTAACCAACTTAAATCTGAATATCTTTTGAATTTCAAATTTCAAAATTAAGTTGAGGAATTTTAGGCATTGGTTATTAAGATTCTTTAGATATTTTTTAAGTTAATATCTTTTCGAATATTAACTTAAAATGGAATATTTTCAAATTAAGTGGTTACAACTTAATTTTTGATATTTGATTAAATTTAAATTTGAAAAATATTTAAGTTCTAGATTTTTTCTAATACAACTTAAATTAGATATTTTTTTCAAATTTTGTGGAAAAGATACTTAGTCAAATAAGATATTTTCTAGATAGTTATTTCTAGACTACTTATTATTTCTAATATTAAATAGGAAAATATTATAAATTGTGAAATTAATTATTTAATTAATTTTGGTACAATTTATTTTAAGTATATTTTTCCTAGTATTAAACTAGAAATTAATAATTAAGCCTTCTCTACACTTAATTATTTATTTCTTGAATTTAATACATTTAATTAATTTGAAAATTAAATATCTAAGTTGATTTTTATCATCATACTTAAATATTTCTTTTTCATGACATTTAATTAAATAGAAAATTATTTTTAGTTAAAATTTATTTTTTCAACTAAATTTAAATAATTTTTAAAATATATATTTTTTTCTTTATTTTATTAATCAATTTTCGAAATTGCATTTCTTAAATGCTAGAATTTCGAATTTTATCTTGAAAAATAGATTAAGTTGTAAATTAATTATTTATTTTAATTAATTCTTGGATCAACTTAAATCAATGATTTTTTCATTTATTGATTAATTTAAAATAAATTGAATTAAAGTATATTATTAGAAATTGAATTAATTAGTCAAAGGAAAATCTAGATAGATGATATTTTTGCTTGAAGTATTTTTCTAGTGTATTTAATTAAATAGAAAATTAATATTTAAGTTGATTTTCATCATCATACTTAAATATTTAAAATTTTTCTTATATATTTAATTAAATAGGAAAATTATATTTTTTGTTGTAAATTAATTTTATTAATTAATTTTGGGCCAACATTAAATTAGAATAATTTTTCCAGGATTAATTTTTTATTTTAACATGCATTTTCGAAAATTGTATTCTTAAATACTTTAATTTTTCGAAATGCAATATATATTTATAGAAAATTAAATTTGAGTTGTAAATTAATTTATATTAATTTTGTAACAACTTAAATTGAATATTTTTCTAAATATTTATTGGAAATTATTACTAAGATGGAAATAATTCATGTTATTTTCATATCTATCTAAGTAAAATTTATAAATATTAAATTAAAATTTATATTTGGAATTTTTCATTCTAAATTGGAAATTTTAAATAAATATATATTTAAAATAAATAAATTAAATAAAGAGAATCAAAGAAAATACAACTCACTTTAAATAATGAGCTTGATTATTATTAAGATATTCGATCTCCATTGTTGGTCTTACAAAAGTTAAATGTTTTCAATATAACCTCGAGACGCTAGACTTCGTCCCCCTATGGATGGTTATTCGTTGAACACATTTAACACCGTAAGATTTCATTTGATAAGTGTTTTGTAAGTTTTTGTCTCTATTAGACTCTCCCCTACGGTGACTACTTAGAGATAAACTTATGAAACATGAAACAATGGTGGAAGCTCATAAAATGAGAATAACCTTGACTCTCGCCTACCGGGACAACGTTGGATTCTTATTTTGATCGAATAAAAGGTTGCTAGAATGGTTTCTATTTTAGATGAGCTGACAACTCTATTCAATAAATGATGCTTTGACTCTCGCCTACCAGGACACTGTATCGCTTGTTGAAAACCTTGGAAATTATTTAGGATTGTATGTTTTAGTATTTTCACTAGTCATTCCTACTTGCTATATGTTTATAATTTCTGAATTGTGTATGAATTTATATTGAACCATGTTATTTTCTGTTATTAAGTTGTAGTTTAATTTCGAATCTTCATTGTTGGTCTAACATGTTTGTTTTTCTAATGAGATAAATCCCTAATGGATTTTCACCATTAGACATACATAATAGTGTAAGATCTCGAAAGATAAATATTGTATATGCGACATCTAGCTGTTCATCAATTGATGACACCTTAGACTAGTATTTTACGATATAAACAAGAAGATTGTATAAATGAGATTACTTTGACTTTCGCTAATCGAAGCATCGTTGGATTCTTATTTATAATCGAAATTATCCTAATTCCTCTTCGCTTATTCATTTCGAATTAGCTCCATAATATATCATTGGATGAATGGTCTATAAATCATTTCATGTCATTATATTTTCTCTTAAGAAATTAAATGACGCTTATGATTATAATCCCGAAATTCTATTCCCAATTGATATAAATCCTCAATCTTAGAAATTTCCTACTTGTATGGGCAAATCTGACTTAGAGTTTGTATTAGTAGTGGTGGTCCAAGAAAGAATTACTCATTATATTTGGTTGAATTTAAGTCTTTGACTTTAATTTTGGAATCCAAACGTAAATTTTCTTATATTTCTAATTCCAGAATACAATACAGTTACACTTTCTCAAGTGTTTATTATCCATCTTTTATTAATGGATTCAAACTGTATGGAATATGAGTTAGGTATTCTGTGACTAGGATCCACTTGCACTATTCTAAGAACTCTTTGATGTAACTAAACCTATGTCATCAAAAGACACTACCACATTTTTTTTAATCTATGGCATTTGTATCTTGTTCATAGTGAATTTGACATGATCAATCTCTGCAAAGAGTTAATATGCCTATATCCACTGAAAGTAGTTCATCTCATTCGCAGATGGATGTACATTCAGGGGTGGATATGAGTTTTTCGTTGTATTCTTAAAACGATAACTCTAGATTATACCTTTTAGCAAAGAAATTTGAAATGTTTGAAAAATTTCATTAATTTCTAGCAATGGTTAAAACCATTAAGGTAAGTGGTTAAAGATCTTGCGAACTGATAGGGGTGGAGAAATAGTTAGTAGATATGCAGTTCAAAGATCATTAAATTGATTTTTGAATTATATCCAAACTTACCTCCCGTAAATTTCGAGTTGCATGTTGATGATTAGTTACTAGTCGTTGCCTAAATCCTTCTATGGTAATACAATTTCAGAATGATGTAATGGTTGTATACTTAATGTAAATCATTACTAGATTCATGGATGACCTAATCAAAATCTTAAGAAAAGCTAGAACTGTTAACCATGGTTTGTTAGCTATTCTAAGTGATTAGGGGTGGACCATCCCATTGTCAATAGATAAGAAAGTGTGTGTTCAAACAAATACTACTTTTCTAAGAAAATGACTAAGTCTGAAAAACAAGTAGCAAATAAAGGAGATATTTAATTCTTGATTCCAAAAGTGTTCTATCATCTTATATAACATATGATGATCCCAATCGCCTCTCGTTGTCTTGTCACAACCGAAGAGATCAATACCATTTAGTTTTCTTCGACATAATTCACGGTACCTTGTCGTAGTGGGAGAGTTTCTAGGAACTCACCTTCTTATGACTTGGGAGACACTAGTGATTAAAATCCATTGTGAGTTTAAACAAGTAATGGATTGTCAAGATAAGAAACTAAGAAGAAAGCCAATAGAACTATGGTTTATCCATTACATGGAGTAACCTAAAGTTTTCTATTACAAGGACATAAAAGGAAATTTTCGTTTATAAGTCTATTCAATGGACTTAACAAACTTCCTGTTCCTAGTATTATAGGTTTGAGTTTATCTAAACCTATGCCTTGTGGTATACCTGGTAATTACTTACTCTAATGCAAGCAACTTACTTTAGTAAGATGCTGAAGCATTTTCTTTCTAATGGCAATCTATAGAAGCTTCACAACTTCTTAGGTATAGATTTTATTTATCTAAGGAAAAGTCTCAACTATTCCAGAAAAGATAAAGCCATGAAAGAATTTCTTATATCAACAGTGAGAGGTCTTAGATATGCTTTTGTATGCCTTAGACCGGACACTCTTGTTGAGTGGGAGTAATGAGTAGGTATCAGATTAATCCAGGAGAAGAACATTGGAAGACAATCAAGTAAATCTTAAGATTAAGAAGAGGAACTATATGTTAGTCTATAAGGGTATGTTTAAAACTCTTAGACTACACCATATCAGATTTCGAAATTTGCCTTTGTGCTAGTAAATCTTTCTGATAAGATGGTGGTTACTCTGGGGGTGGAATAGTGATTTTGGAGAACTGTAAAAACTTATCTGAAGTCTCTAGGTCTACCAGAGAGGGACTGAATGTTAAAGCTGCAGGAAAGGTACTTATTCAGTTTAAGGAAAGTTCTATACATTTTTGGCATCATTCCAAATTGCCTTAAACTACTAGTGTTAATTTCCTGATTAACCAAAAGTAGTTGCCAAAGGTATAGAATCCAGTATCCCAAGAGAGTAGACATATAGAGAGGAATTTCACATTATCAATGATTTTGTGATTAAAGGAAGAGTAATAGTGGAGAAAAGGTTGTGGTTAATTCAACCTTTCAGATCCTATTACGAGGAGTTTACTACTACAACACTTGATTTGTATATCAAGGTGTTTATTTGAAACGCACTTTTTGTTTTATATTAGTGCAAGTGGGAGTTTGTTGGGTTTTATGCCCTAAATAAAACTCATTTCAATATAATCAGATTTACTTATTAATATAGATCAGAAATAACATTTAATGTTGCATGGTTCACATGATTTATTTCATGATTATATGTACATAATGTATGAATTCATCTGAAACCCTTTTCACATACTTGATCCTGTTTATTGTGCTGTCAACACATTGGAAAGTAAACATGACTATGTGAATAAAGTTTCCTAGATTTATCGGACACAGGGTTTTACTGATATGATAATCTACAACAGAGTTTACTTGCATTTGGAGAAGTGCTATGTTCTTTCCAGAGCATTGGTTAAAGTAAAGCTTAGGTTGGATGCATGGAGTATGCATCGGAAGGGACCGATATTGAACTTTGACTTAGATTTAATTAAACTTACCGTAGAATCTATTCAAGTCAATATCGCCAAGTTGATCCTAGATCAAATGATCTTAATCCTGTTATGTTTAGGCTCAATCTTGAAAGGCTATTCGTGTTCTTTGATTTGTTAGTTAAGCCTACTTTTAGGTCAGGGTGATACGTACATTTTGGGAACACGGTAGTGCAATTGAGTGGGAGGGCTATCATAAACATGGAATCTATAGCTTCTATCTGGCGAATAGTAAGCAAAGGATGATCTCCTTCGAGCTCGACCAAACGAACATAAATGGTGGAGTACTCATTTCACATAAGCTGAAATATCATTTATACGGGGTCAAGTGTTTTAAGGAATAAATACATTGTAGGGTGTAACGGTAATTTAATCCCTTTACAGTGTAGATCATTCATATAGAGGATCATTGATCACATTAGGATTATAACAATGGATAACTAATGATGTGTCTATATGGTGGAACATATAGAGCATTCTATATACTGAGAGTGCAATTCTAAGTTCTATGCGTGGATTCAACGAAGAATTAATAAGTTAGTGAATTTTAGTGCTAAATTCTTGATCTACTTATTGGAAGCTCGGTTATATAGACCCATGGTCCCCCCACTAGTTGAGATAATATTGCTTGTAAGACTCATGTAATTGGTTTTGATTAATCAATTATAATTCTCAAATTAGACTATGTCTATTTGTGAAATTTTCACTAAGTAAGGGCGAAATTGTAAAGAAAGAGTTTATAGGGGCATATTTGTTAATTATGGTACTCTGTATGGTTCAATTAATAAATATGATAAATGACAATATTATTTAATAATTATTTATAGTTATTAAATAGTTAGAATTGGCATTTAAATGGTTGAATTAGAAAATTGGCGTTTTTGAGAAAATCAGATGCATAAAAGGTAAAACTGCAAAATTACAAAAAGTGAGGCCCAAATCCACTAGTATAGGGCCTGCCACTTTTGTAGGAAATTTAAACTGATATTTTCATTATTTTAATGCCAAATAATTCAAACCTAACCCTAGTGGAATGCTATAAATAGATAGTGAAGGCTTCAGGAAAATTACACTTTTCTTCTGACTTTTTCTATTCAGAAAAACTGAGCCTTCTCTCTCCCTATCTTTAGCTGACCACTCTCTCTCTTCTTCTTCAATATTTCGAAATCCTTAGTGCTTTGAGTAGTGCCCACACACATCAAGTGATACCTCAATCATAGTGAGGAAGATCGTGAAGAAAGATCATCAGCAAAGGAGTTTCAGCATCAAAGATTCAGAGAAAGAGATCCAGGTTCAGATATTGATAATGCTCTGCTACAGAAAGGAATCAAGGGCTAGATATCTGAACGGAAGGAGTCATATTATTCCGCTGCACCCAATGTAAGGTTTCTTAAACTTTATATGTGTTTAATTTATCGTTTTAGAAAGTTCATATTTAGGATGTTAATAAACATACTTGTGAGTAGATCTAAGATCCTGGTAAAATAAATTCCAACAGTATGTTGTATTTGTATGTTTCAGGTTGTGTGTTGTATGATGTATTTGTATGTTGCATGTTATATGTTGTATGTTGTACGCTAACGTCTCAGGTAAAGTGGGGGACCATGGTGGGGTATGATACGGGATAAGGCCGTTGAATGTAGAGATACCCTACCCTGCATTTTACTGAGTCGTGTATGAGATTGTTATGGTGGGTATGATACAGTGATGTTACTGTTGAATATAGAGATACCCTATCCTATAACAATGGTAGGGCTGCATAGGCCCATGTTATTATATGGGCAGATTAGGCCCAGGATATTGTAGGGTCAGGCTAGGCCCGGGTTATGTAAGTAATGGCTATGATATGCCAATGTTGTGATAATGTTATTATTATTTATAGTATTGATATGATTGTGCTATGAGTATGATGTTAGGGTTGTGATCCCTAAATATATGTAATGGTTTTGTTTAGTACAAATAAATGGTATATGATTAAGCGAGTAAAGAAAAATATATATGAGAATTGGATTAAGCGATTTTCGTTCTCGAGTTATTCTTAGAAAGAGTGATTTTGATAGAAAATTTTATTCATATTTCATTAGTTGGATGGATTAGTAAATGTTTCTTTTATAGTGATATGCATGTAGCTCATTCCTGAGAGTATGTTAACTTGTATGCTTCTAAGCCTATATATTGGCTAGCTCGCATGTGTAAGAAGACCTTTAACGATCTTTAGCTTACATGTAGTTCATGTAATTTATAGAAGACATGTGGTCTGTTTGAATGACATTGGTTTGTTGATGATATATTGGATCGTTATGTGTAGGGCAACATTCTTAATAATTATGCTACGTAACTATAATAACGGAATTGTAGCTTTATGGAGGAAATTAAGTTAAAAAAAAATTAACATTCAATGAAAGAATGGGAACAATTAAAGAGAAGTTTGCATAAGTTCTTCTACCCTACTCCTTGTTGTTTGTTATTTTTGTATTGTATAATGTGTTCTCAAGTGGCATATAAGGATGTTCATAAGAGAAGAATTTTTTTTTTATATAAAATTACGAGCATGTTATTGCAAAATTTATGTATTTAAAGCACGTATATGTAAGTATTGTGATGGAGTATGTTTGTTATTTAAGTAATATATAAAGGAATAACAATACTTAAATTAGGCTGTATATGTTATATGTGTTGTAGTTTGACTAATAAGATAAAAGTTAAGTACATATTTGTTGGGTCCATAAGGTAGATAAGGAGGTCATGTAATAAGTGGTGACAAACATGAAGTCCCTCGTGTATTTGGTAGTTAAATTTCGAGGACGAAATTTCTTTAAGGAGGGTAGAATGTAATACCCGGTAAAAATATACATATATTTTAAATTTTATTTGTTATACAATTTGTGTGAGAATAAATATTCATTTATTTCTACTAATAGTGAATAGAGACTATTGCTTAGAATAGTATTGATAGATTTCTAAACATAGTTGAAATTATAGTAAGTGTCAAGGTAAAATTATGGTGTTTTTACGAATTAGGATAATTACTCAATTAAAGCCCAATATGAAAGTCTATTAGAGTTTTATAGATTATTTAGTGGGTTTAATCTATTGTATGAAGTGCATTAAATAACATTATAATGGAATTAATGTCACAAAAATTCGTAGGTTTTGATAAATTCGCAGGATTAAAAACTGTTTTACTAAAATGATCATATCTAGAGTTTTAGAGCTCCGATTGAGGTGATTCCAGTGGCGTTGGAAAAATAATTCAATGATCTATAAATTTTGTAGAAATAGTTATATCATAATTCGGAATTTTTCTAGGTGAAAACTGAGCCTAAAGTTACGAAATAAAGGGCTTACTTTTAAAATTTAAAAATTTAGATATTGGTTGATTTAATAATATTTTAGCATTTTATTATATATTATTATTTTTAGTTAACCTAAACCTATCAGAATACGATATCTCATAATCTTTTTATCAAACCCTAAACTATCATAGTTTTATTTTTCCTCTCCAAACCAATTAGTCAAGGCCTCATTCTTCTTCATGTTTGCTCCTCTCAAACCTTCCACAATTCTTCTTATTTTCTACCTTCATTCTTAAAGTTTTGGATTTATAATCAAGGCTTGCGGGCTTGAGACATCGAATAGAAATATGTGAAGAGGTATGAAATATTTTCTTGCTCAATAATGCTAAATGTTATCTAGGGTTCGGATCTATTATATTTTTTCGTTTTCAGGAAAACAAGTTTCAGTAAAGTGATGATATCTCTCTTGGTATTGATCCGTTTTTAGAGATTTTTATATCGTTGGAAAGCTTATTCGATTTCCCATAAGTTTTATGAAGAAACTTTTTGTTAATTCGAAGTCATACTATGTCAAAAAGTTAGTTTTATTCAATATCATGTGATTCGTTTCTTGAATCTTGTTCTTGCAAAACTGTTTTGGTAAAATTGTAATATCTCTTTGAATATAATTCCAATTTCAAAGATTTTGGTATCATTTGAAAGGGAATTTAATTTCCTAAAACTTTGATGAAGATGTTATCTTCTAGTTCTGAACCATTTAATGTCAAAAGTTTGTATTTTTTCTAAGTTGTGTAATTCGTTACTCCATATTCTTTCTCAGAAATAGTTTCAGTAAAACAATCATAACTCCCTCAGTTTTAATCCATTTTTAATGATCTTTATATCATTGGAAAGATAATGAAATTTTCTATAATTTTTATGAAGACAACTTTCACTGAATTAGTATATTTGTTGGTCAAAAATAGTGATCTTTCTGCTGTACTGTAAGAGTACGAATTTTAATGTTAGGGCCTTGAACCATGTGTTGTTATAGGTAGTAGTGACGAGATAACAAGTCTTAAGCAGTGGGATTTGAGGATCTTGTCCTCAACAAGAAAATTTATTGAGGTGCTTGGAGTAGCAAGAAGGTGTTCTTAACAACTGAGGTAAGAAGAGTGGACATCTGTGCACAGGGTGTATGTTGAAACATACAACTGTATTATGGGTTTGTATTTACATGTTTTATTCTATGGTAGATTGTTGTTTTATGCTACTGTTATTAGTGTGTGATAGTGATAAGACTTTTGACTGTTTGTGTGAGGATAGCACTTATACGATAGGTTTTCTGCTGCTGGTGTGAGCATAGCACTGCAGGATATATTTTTGGCTGCTTGTATGGGTTTACTTGCAGGTTATCCTATCATGGGTGAGTACAACTTGTGATAAGGGATTGCCCTATTGGATGCCGAGTGTGAGAACAGCACAAGGCAGGGAAAGTTACACTTCATGTCTGATCAACATGAGTGGGAGTAGATTATCGTATGTGAGGACAATGTGCGATAAGATACTATGTGTTATGTGTGTGAGTATAACATGCATTAAGATTACATTGTGATGTGATGTTATATTGTATTTGAGAATAGTATGTGATATGATATGTTGGTATATGTATGCAAGTATGGTATGAATTGATTTGATGTTGTGATATTGTTATACTTATGACTATGTTATCTGGTTGGGGGGGTTATGTCCTACATAGCTCTTCTTACTGGGCGTTAGCTCACGGGTACTCTGTGTGCAGGTAAAGGCAAAACTATATAGTGAGGGTGGCGAGCTCGAGGCGTGGATTACATGTTAGGGGATTGTCACGATGTTTTGGTTTAAAAATATTTCATTTAAGATTATGATTCAAATAGTTTTTGTAAAGCTTTATATTTTAAGGTTATGAATAAATAAATGTTTTGTTTTAAAAATAATGAGATCTCATGCTTAGTTATTTTTCATTAAAGAAGTATTTTATTGTCTTTATCTTAAATGGTTTTAAACGGACTAGCTAGTGTGACGTCTCGGGAAATCGGGGCGTTACAATATGGTATCAGAGCCTTGACCCAGCCAGAAGTGGTCGACGAGGACGTCGGACCCCGTAAGGGGGGGTGATTGTGATAGTCAGTAGTCCCGTGATCCGTAAGGGGAAATACCTGGTAAGCTGTACAATCTCACACCGCCTGGGTAAGGTCAAGTGGGATGATTCTAAGACTGTGTAGGTATGGGACTACACAGTTGAATAGAGCTTAAATGGATTGATTGGTACTACCTATATCAACAAGGTGCATCTTGTTTTTCGGTAGCCCATCTCGAAAGAACTCCACAGTTAAGCGTGCTTGGCCTGGAGCAATTTCAAGGATGGGTGACCTCCTGGGAAGTTTTCACAGGATGCGTGTGAGTGAGGACAAAGCACGCTGGAAACACTCGTGTTGGTCTGTAGGGTCAGTCATCAGTCCAGGAAGCAGCCAGAGTGGCGTACTTGTGTATAAGAGCCATTCATTCCGTGGGTGTAAGGGCCCAATGGAGGCTTGAAGCGGGGACGTTACAAATGGTATCAGAGCCTTGACCCAGCCGAAAGTGTGGTCGACGAGGACGTCGGACCCCGTAAGGGGGGGTGATTGTGACAGTCAGTAGTCCCGTGATCCGTAAGGGGAAATACCGGGTAAGCTGTACAATCTCACACCGCCTGGGAAAGGTCAAGTGGGATGATTCTAAGACTGTGTAGGTATGGGACTACACAGTTGAATAGAGCTTAAATGGATTGATTGGTACTACCTATATCAACAAGGTGCATCTTGTTTTTCGGTAGCCCATCTCGAAAGAACTCCACAGTTAAGCGTGCTTGGCCTGGAGCAATTTCAAGGATGGATGACCTCCTGGGAAGTTTTCCCAGGATGCGTGTGAGTGAGGACAAAGCACGCTGAAAACACTCGTGTTGGTCTGTAGGGTCAGTCATCAATCCATGAAGCAGCCAGAGTGACGTACTCGTGTATAAGAGCCATTCAGTCTGTGGGTGTAAGGACCAAATGGAGGCTTGAAGCGGGGACGTTACAAATGGTATCAGAGCCTTGACCCAGCCAGAAGTGTGGTCGACGAGGACGTCGGACCCCGTAAGGGGGGGTGATCGTGACAGTCAGTAGTCCCGTGATCCGTAAGGGGAAACACCGGGTAAGCTGTGCAATCCCACACCGCCTGGGGAAGGTCAAGTAGGATGATTCTGAGACTGTGTAGGTATGGGACTACACAGTTAAAGAGAGCTTAAATGAATTGATTGGTACTACCTATATCAACAAGGTGCATCTTGTTTTTCGGTAGCCCATCACGAAAGAACTCCACAGTTAAGCGTGCTTGACCTGGAGCAATTTCAAGGATGGGTGACCTCCTGGGAAGTTTTCCCAGGATGCATGTGAGTGAGGACAAAGCACGCTGAAAACACTCGTGTTGGTCTGTAGGGTCAGTCATCAATCCATGAAGCAGCCAGAGTGACGTACTCGTGTATAAGAGCCATTCAGTCTGTGGGTGTAAGGACCAAATGGAGGCTTGAAGCGGGGACGTTACAGTAAAGTTTTATACTTTCTTTTTCAAAATAAAATAAATATATTCTCATGAAATTTAAATTTGAGTTGCAAATTAATTTAAATTAATACAACTTAAATTAAATAATTTTCTTAATATTTATTGGAAAATTACTACTAAGATGGAAATAATTCAATTTATTTTAATCACCATCTAAGTATAATTTTATAAATATTAAATTAAATTCTAATTTAGAATTTTATTCTAAATTTGTATTTAATGAATATATTTTATTATAAATAATAAAGAAAATACATTTTAAATAATGAGCTTTATTATTATTATTAAGATATTCGATCTCCATTGTTGGTTTTACATAGCTTTTGTTTTAGTGAGTAATCCTCCCTAATGGAGGAACGTTCATTAGCAAGTTAGCACCGTTTAATCTCGAAAGATAAGTAGCTTTGTAAGTGTTTTATATGGTATGGATCACCCTAATGGTGGCGCGACTGTATTTGACTTACAAAATATGAAACAATGGTGGAAGCTCATAAGATAGAATAGCCTTGACTCTCGCCTAAACGGGACAACGTTGGATTCCAATCTTGATCGAATAAAAGGTTGCTAGAATGTTTAACATTTTAGATGAGCTGACAACTCTATTCAATGGATGGTAGCTTTGACTCTCGCCTAAACTATGACACTGATATCAGTTTGTTGAAAACCTTGGAAATTATTTAGGATTGTATTTTTTAGTATTTTCTCTTATCATTCCTACATGCTATGTGCTTATAATTTCTGAATTGGATTTTATGTTAAACCATTATTGATTTCTATTTATTATTTTGTAGTATTATGTATAACCATGTCGAATCCCATGTTATCACTCTTGACCGAAAATAAGCTAAATGGATCTAACTTTCCAAAATGGAATGAGAACATTAATATTGCTCTCATAGGAGAAAGTGCCTTGTTTGTGTTAACTGAGCCGTCTCCTGATCAGCCGGGTGACAATGCAACCAAAGCTGTTAAAGAGAAGTACGAGCGTTGGCAAAATGCTCACAATAAAGCTCGATACTTCATGCTTTCCAGCATGGTTGACACCCTTAAAACTCGGTTTGTAAAAACCAAAACGGCTACAGAAATTATGACGAAGTTAACCGAGCTATTCGATATGGCATCTATTCAGTCTCGCTTTGACGTGACTAAGAAGTTCATCAATGCACGAATGGAATCCCATCAGAATGTGCGTGATCATGTTCTCCTTATGGCAAGTTATTTCTAAGAAGCCCAGGATCATGGTGCTGAAATGGATCACACTACTCAAGTAAGCCTTATCTTAAATAGTCTGACTCCACCATTTCTGCCCTATACGTCAAATTATGTCATGAATAAAAAGGACATAGACTTTCATGAGTTAGTCAATGACCTTCAGACATATGAAAATTTGATTGGAGGGCCCAAGAAGAAAGGGGGTTAACCTCACAATTCTGGCAATGGTAATGGGACGGTTAAACCTGAGGCACATGTTGCCTCTACTTCAAGATCCAAATCTAAGAAGAAGTGAAAAAACACCAAGAAGCGAGCCAAAGCTGGGAAAACAGTTCAAGACAAAAAGGCTACTGCTACTGGTGATGCACTAAAAGGAAAGTGTTTCTACTGCAATGAGAAAGGCCATTGGAAACCCCAATGTCCTAAACTTCTTGCAAAGAAACAAGGTATTTCTTTTTATAAACTTTAAGAGTTTTAGTGAATTATTATCCAATTGGATTTTTGATTCTAGACTAACTTTGTTTATTTGTTTCTTCTTCTTATAGGCCAAGCTACTTGAACTCAGATGCTATCTTAGTGAGTTGGATCGGAAAGCTGGACAAAAGGGTGAAGATCGTCCAAGATGAAGATGAAGCTCATTTATTTATTTTTTGAATTAATTGTTTTAGTTTAAAAACAATTTGGATTTTGAATTTTTAGTTTGGGATTTTTATCCCTGTTTTTCTCATAATGTTGCAATACACTTTTTTTTTATTATTAATAATATCTTATTTTCTATTACAAATAAATTGCAATTTATGAGATTGAGCTTCATTTACTTTATCTTAAACTAGAATTACCACATTATATTTTTTTTTTGATCAAGAAGGAACAAACTTCATTAATCACAACCAAATACAAAGCTATACAAGCCTTAAAAGGCAACAAACAAGAATTACAAAAAAATTCTTTCTATGTATCTTTTCTCATGGTCTTTTAAGTTCTTTCCTTTAGCTATATGTAATCTATAATACAATGTTTTTTTGATCTCTTGTATAATCTTTGTAGCTGTGCTCGAGAAATTGTTGAAGATACAGTTGTTCCTATTGCTCCAAAGGAAGTAAATCACGGCTGCCATGGTAGCAACAAGAATCCGGTGCTTTTTGTCCCTGTCTATCTGCAGCAGCCATTGTTTCCAGCTATGGAAACCAGTCGGCCAGATCCGAATTCCCAACCAGTCGCTCACCATCTTCACCACCTGCTGTGATAACCAGCAATCAAATAACAGGTGGGCAGTGCTTTCTGGAACATCCTCACAAACCGGGCAGAATATATTGTCAAGCTTAATGTGGAACTGCTCAAACTTGTCACGAGTTAGCAGTTGAGAATTAATGGCTTGCCAAAATATGAACCTGTGCTTCGGCATGCTAATATAACAATTACCACATTATATTTATATGTTTGTATGTGTAAGTGTTTTGATTATTGATACAAATTCTATAATCTTTACAACTCTTCATAGAGTTATATTAAATAAACACTAGAATTTATTTCTATGTTTATAAATATTTGTTAATTCTAATACAATTATTGAGAATTTGTTTAATAAAAGGATCTTTTGATCTGATAGGGGTGGAGAAAAGTTAAGAAAACTATGCAGTTCAATGATCTTTTATATCTAATGATCTCTGAATTGTATTCAACTCCACATAATCTCTATAACACTTAGAGAATCATGATCTTTATAACCTTTAGGGGTGGATCATAATCTCTATATACTTAGGGGTGAAATTTATCCACAATACCCTATGTAACACATATTTTCTTTAAACATGGAAGTAATATAATGAATTAGCTATTATCATTATAAATCCTTGATCTTGATTGTATGTTCCAATTTAGTTTTCATGTTGTAGTAAATAATGATACCTATAAAAGTTCTTTGATAATGTATCACACTACCTTAATTGAGTGGGAGAATTTTAAAATTCTTTACCCATCTTCATTTGGTTGACACTTGTGATAGGAACTTAAGAACACTACTGAAAAGCAAATCTAACCATTCATGTGGATAGAAATAACTTATCAGAATTATGAGAATAAGATAAAAGAATTCTAGCACAGTCTATTCGAATGACTTGAGCCAAGATTTCTTAATCCTCATAACATTTTATGGTATCTTAATTTTGATTACTTAATCTCTAGCAAGTATTTTTCACTTCAAATACTAGTCTGCTATGTTGATGATTTAGTCTTAAAAGAAACTTATAGTTTCAACTAATACAATAAGTCACAACTAGATAACTCTCCAAACAATAAGAGGTTAAAAGTATTATTTGACCAGACATCTGCTATTGAGTGGGAGCTATCTGAGGTGTAATCAAATAAGGAACGTTAGAAGACATTCAAGAAAGATTTATGAAAGTGATCTATATGTTAGATATTAAGGAACTGTATATCAGTTTTCCTTATATCTACCCCAACTCATTTAAAATTTTGAGGTGGTGGTTACTTTGGGGGTGGAGGAGTTATTCTATAATAATTCAAGCTCTACCAGAGAAGATTTATAACATTGTCAATTCGAAATTACGAGAAAGTTATTTTACTGAATAAAATTCTACGCTGTATTATCTCAATTCCATATTTTAAAATATGAGAGATATGTCTTCTGTTTATTCAGATGCACTTTAAAACAGTAAGGATTTCAGTATCCCTTGATGAGTAATGCATATAGTAAAGGATGTTTCATAAATGTATTTATGAACTAGTTTCCAGAAGTTTGGGTGGATTCAAATATACTACACTTGATCTGAAGATCAAGCCAACAGATTGATTAATATGCACAGTTTGTTTTATGTTAGTGCAAGTGGGAGTTTGTTGGGTTTTGTGCCCTAAATAAAACCCTTTACAATCTGTTTAGTTATCAATATAAGAAATTTGAAGTGATTTATGTTTGCATGAATTTTACATGCTTATGGTTTAATATGTTTATTATGTTTATACAAAAAATCTGTTAAGTCTAGATCATATGTTTATTCACAATTACAATATTGTCAACACAGTGGAATGTGATTGTGATTATATGATTCAAAAGACTAAGTCCCTGTTTCATCAGTGTTTTGGATTTACACTGATGTGATAATCAACGATGATGTGTACTTACACTTGGAGTAAGTGTTATGTTCTTTCCAGGACATTGGTAAAGTATACTAGTTTCGAATGTATGGAGTATACATTGGACTAGACTGATATTGAACTTAGTTAAGATATTATAAACTTACCGTTATATCTTTCCAAGTCAATATCAGTAGTTGATCTTAAGATTAAAAGAATCTAAATCCTGATATGCTTAGGCTCAACTCAGGAGTGCTATTCATGTTCTTTGATTTATTAGTTAAGCCTACTTTTGGGTCAGGGTGATACGTATATTTTGGGAACATGATAGTGTGATTGAGTGGGAGTGCTGAACATAAATATGGAATCTATAGCTTCTACTGGTGTATAGAAGTCAAGTGATGATTCCCTTCGAGCTTAGCTAAATAGAAGTAAATGGATGAGCTCTTGTTTAAGTGACTAATTCTTAGATCACTAAACATCATTTACATGTAGCTAAGTGTTTTAAGGGGCCAAATACGTTGAGGGGTGAATGGTAAAATTATCCCATCTCGATGTAAATCATCTATATAGAGGATCTTTGATCACAATAAGATTATAACAATGGTTAAATGAGATAGCATATCTATATCGTGGAACATATAATATGCTCTATATAAGTCTGAGAGTGCAATTCTAAGTTCTAAGAGTGGATTCAACGAGGAATTAATAAGTAGGGATTTACTTAGTAAATTCGGTTCACTTATTGGAAGCTCAGTATATAGATCCATGGTCCCCATTCTAGTTGAGACTATACTGCTTGTAAGACTCAATGATTGATTTGTAATTAATCAATTATAATTCTAAAGTTAGACTATGTCTAATTTGTGAATTTTCACTAAACAGGGGTGAAATGGTAAAGAAAAGAGATTCTAGGTTTATTTATTAATTAAGAGACTCTACATGTCTAATTAATAATTAAATTAAATGATAATATTATTTAATAATCTATTTTAGTTATTAAATAATTAGTTTTGACATTTAAAAGGTTAGAATTGGAAAATTGGCGTTTTTGAGAAAATAGAAATAAAAATTGTGAAAACTGCAAAATCCAAGTGAGGCCCAATAGTACCTGTGGCCGGCCACTTAAGTTTCCAGTTGATATTTTCATTATTTTAATGCCAAATAGTTGCTAACATAAACCTAGTAGTTTCCTATAAATAGAAAGTGGTGGCTCAGTCAAATAACAAGTTTTATATGCCTTTTGGTCAGAAAATCAGAGATTGCCTTTTCAGAAAAACTGAGCCTTCCACTTCTCTCTATAGCCGACCCTAACTCTCTCTCTTTTCCTCTTCTCAATTTCGAAACCTTGGTGATAGAGTTGTGCCCATACACAGCAAGTGGTACCTCAATCATAGATTGGAAGACTGTGAAGGATCACACACAGAGAGAAGGACATTCGGGCTCAGATCTTGATAATACTTTGCGACAGAAAGGATACAAGGGTTAGAGATCTGAGTGGAAGGAGACATTATTCTGCTGCCATCAATGTAAGGTTTTCTTAACTTTATATGTGTTTAATTATCGTTTTAGAAAGTTCATATTTAGGGTGTTAAACAACATACTTGTGAATAGATCTAAGATCCTGGTAAAATAAAATCCAACAGTATTTACAACACTACTGTAAACAAACGTCTTGGATTCTGGTTGTTACTTTTCTTGGGTTCCTTCTTCTTAACTTGAAGATAATCTCTAATAAAGTGGCCTACCATACCACACTGGAAGCATGTCTTGGCCCAACATTCACCCTGATAGTGTTTCTTACCCTTGGGACACTCTAGGTATGACTTGAATGTATCACTACGACTTTGACGGCCGCCTCTATTTCTCCAAAATCTCTTATTTGATCCAGATGATTTGGAAGTCTCAGTTTTCCTTTTTTGATCAGAAATACCACCGTTAGTCCCCTAACTGAAGTTACCACCAGCACTAGGAATTGACATCATACCGACATCCTTAACATTTGCTTCTTAATTTGTTGTTCAACCTCCTCGACAATCAGTGCTCTCTCTACCACTTTCTTATACAAAGTGCCATGATCAGTGATAATCTTTAAGTCCTGACTAATCGTGGCATCCAACCTAGTAACATATTTTTGTTTTCGGGTAAAATCTGTTGGTACCAAGTCACCAACAAACTTAGACAGGAGATCAAACTCTAGCGTATACTCAACCACTGTCTTATCACCTTGAACCAGTTTCACAAAATCTTTCATATGAGTTGTACGAATGGCGATATTATAAAACTTTTCTTCAAACAAGTTCTTAATTCTTCCAAGGTCACCGTACAAAGGTCTTGAGACCGACCTACCAAATCCCACAAGTGGGAGCATGCTCTTGAAACATGAAAATGACAAATTTAACCCGTTCAGTTCCAACTACTCCCATATTATCTAGAATACAAGTAATGGTACTCATCTATTATTATGCCTTTATAATATCAGTGCCACTAAGGAATGTCAGAGGTTGCAGCTTGACAAACTGTTAAAAAACTGAATCTCTATGTGGTTGGAGAGCTGATCCAGGATTAGCTACCACTAGGGCTAGAACTAGAGGAATCGCTTGTTCTACCAGAGCTGCCTAAACCTATCTCCTAATTTGGCGGAACTCTTCTTCTTGACGAAGTATAATAGTTCGCATTTCGATAAACATTTGCTGCCAATCGACTAGAGGATTAGCATTATTCATCCCCGCAGTATTCCCAAAATTTTGCAGAGGTCTTGGCGGTGCTAGTGGATTGGCTGGATTATTATCTTGCTCTACAAACTCACTCTGTATGTTGATTTAGTAGGGTCCATTCTTTCAAGTAACCCTGAAATCAACAATACCAGTGAGTCATGCGCCAATTGTACAGTTACACACTTCATGCCAAAACCCTAACTAACATACACAATTCTTTTCGAAATATAGCAATTACTACTCACAATTCATAATCATGTTTCTCATTAAATATATATTATCTTCTAAATGCTCATATGCTGCCTATTACCATTTGTAACGTCCCCGCTTCAAGCCTCCATTAGTCCCATATACCCACAAAATTATGGCTCTTATACATGAGTACGTCACTATGATTGCTTCTTAGAATGACGACTGATCCTACAAACTAACACGAGTATTTTTAGTGTGCTTTGTCCTCACTCTCACGCTTCCCAAAAAAACTTCTTAGGAGGTCACCCATCCTGAAATTACCCCAGGTCAAGCACGCTTAATTGTGGAGTTTCTTTCATGATGGGCTACCAAAAAACAAGATGCATCTTGTTAATAAAGGTAGTGCCAATCAATCCATTTAAGCCATATTCAACTATGTAGTCCCAACCAACACAGTCTTAGAATTATTAAACTTGACCAACTGACCTTACAAACTAACATGATTATTCCTAGCGTGCTTTGCCCGCACTCTTGCGCTTCCTGGGAAAACTTCCCAAGAGGTCACCCATCCTGAAATTACCTAAGCTCAAGCATGCTTAACTGTGGAGTTAGTTCATGATGGGCTGCTAGAAAACAAGATGCACCTTATGATGTAGGTAGTACCAATCAATCTATTTAAGCCCTCTTCAGTTGTGTAGTCCCATGCTTACATATTCTCAAAATCATCACACTTGACCTTCCTCAGGTGATGTGGAATTGCACAGCTTACTCGACATTTCTCCTTACAAATCATGGGACTACTGACTGTCACAATCACCCCTTCTTTGGAGGTCCGATGTCCTCGTGCCACACTTTTGGTTGGGTCAAGGCTCTGATACCAAATTGTAACGTCCTACTTAGAGGAACACCGCGTGTAGTGATTACAATATACTAATCCCATTAATCGGGTTCCATAAGCCAAGTGATTTAAACCAAATATTAAACTTAATTAAATAAATAACTTGCAATAATACACACTTTATTTTAAACCAAAATATTTAAAGTTACATATCTGAGATCTCGTAAAATTTGTTTTCAAAATATTACAAGTTATTTCATACAGGCCGACCTAACAGTAAAATGGAATTTCTATACAATTCCCTAATAGACCCAACCCTTGTGGTCTAGCTTGGCCAGAACATGTACAAGTCATCTTCAAAACCCTCGAACTCATGGTTGCCTGCACAAAAGAACACCTATGAGCCAAGGCCCAGCAAGACAGTATAATAATACGATATGAACAATTATAATAATTACATTTCATACATCACGCCTCTGCGTATATAACTATGCCACCACACTATATCGCATTATTTCATATATAATAATGTCATTATAATTAATCTCTATATAACATAGACCTACGTGTTACGCTCACACACATTTTCTTACATATAAGGTCTTACTAGGGTTTATCTCAGTTTTAGTGATCGAGTCTAACCTAGTTATGCCTTACTCACATAACTCTACTCATTTATTCACTTAACATATTATTGCCTATTTATCACAGTACGTACTTAGGGTAATAATCCAAATTCACGATTTATAATAGCAATCAAACAACATATAATTGTGCCACTACGCTATTCTCCATATGCTTAGTTCATTTTCTTACCTAATTTTTAGTGTATGTTGAGAAATCTCAATCTATAGGTAATTCTGACCAAGCGTCGGTATCCCTAGTCACCATTTTTGGGTTTCACAAAATAGGGTTAATCACCAAAATCATATTTATCAACAATTCACAATTCAGAATTCAACCCTAGACCAAGTAATATATCTCGAAACGAGCTTTCTGATGATATATAGAACGTCCAAATCGGAGTTTGAAGTCAAAATTTATGCTTGAAACAAAACGGGTAAAATTAAACTCTCGCCGCATATTGGCTGCGACCATTTATCATCGCTGCTAGATATAAGCTCACTGCGACCAGATTGGGCAAGGACTAACCCTTATTCTGGGTTCGAGCCTCTCACGATAACCCTATATCTAGTCGTGGCGAATGGGCTTAAAAGCCCAAAAATGCCCAAGAAACAAGTTTTTACAAAAACAGAACATTTACCATTTCATATCAAAATCTAACAAAACTTAGTAATTGATTTCTGTACCAAACCAAAGTGTTTTTAAACATCCATACTTCAAATTATCATGCTTAAACACTTCAAAAGAAATAACTCAAAATCATACAATTCACAATCATCAAAATCTTTAAAGCCCCTAAGAACACCAAATAAAAATCATGGCAAAAATTACATTAATCACAACATCAATACAACTAACAATTAACCCAAATTTAGATTCAAGATCAAAAGATAAAATCACAAAAAAAATCTAGTTTTCCAGTCCATAAACTTCATTTTAAGATCATTTACACAAGGCATACAATAACATACTAATAATCCAATTTATGAATTTAAAACAACAAGAAATTATAGAAATTGAACTACCTCAAGTGCTCCTCAGTTGGTACCAATAATTTCTACGAGATTTAACTCCAAGACACAAATTTTTTAACCAAAATCTCAAGAAAACCAAAGAAGCTTCAATTGGTGAGAGAGAGAGAGAGAGAGAGAGAGAGAGAGAGAGAGAGAGAGAGAGAGAGAGAGAGAGAGAGAGAGAGAGAGAGAGAGAGAGAGAGAGAGAGAGAGAGAGAGAGAGAGAGAGAGAGAGAGAGAGAGAGAGAGAGAGAGAGAGAGAGAGAGAGAGAGAGAGAGAGAGAGGTGGGGGATGGGCTCAAACCAAAAAATGATATTACTTTCTTTAATTTTCACATAATGAAACATATAATCATTTATTACAGTTTGGTCAAATGACCATTTTTCCCTAAGGCCTATATAAATATTTACGTAATCATATAGTTCAAATTATTTCTCTAATCACACAGTTTATAAATTTTGGACTCCAAATTCAGTTTGAACTAAAATACGCGATTATGACTATTTAGTGCCAACTTATCAAAACTCACATGCAATAAGACAATATGAACATACTATGTAATAATATAATCCATTAGCACAATATATGACAAAATTATAATTTTTCCCTTCTTAGACCAATAATAACAAAAATGCCCCTTACTCATAAATGGGGTCTTAAATGCGATAAATTTCAAATACTTTCACATAATTAATTATATAATAATATAATTACTCATTATGCTTAATTAATTTAATTAAGATTGCTAATCCATTTACTGATCTTATGATATTATATTAACATTTAAAGGAAACAAACATTTTATTCGTTAGGAAAGTTCGGATTCCATAATTGTAAATCAAGTTTCAAGCCATCCACATTATTAGATTCGCAAAACAGAAGCTGTAAGAATCATTTTCTCTGAGAAAATTTAACAAATAAATTAAAGAAACTAATAATATGAACATGAGTTCATGATTACTCAGGATTTGGACCGATCTACTATTGATCATCCTTATGATATGAATTAGGTCTTTATAGTAAATGATATGTTCGATAAAGATAGCTTAATTACATATCGGTCCATGTTATATATAATCTCTATTATAGACAACACCTTCACTTAGATCTCATACTACATCAGCAATCCACATTGAGATTGCTTGCACTGAATAACGGGCATTAGTGAAACGTACTAGCAACCGTTGATTAAAGATTCTATAACTTTAATATGTTGCTGACTATTTTATTCATGGCTAATTGATCTTAATTCTCCATACAATATAAGTCGCAACCTCATATATGAATAATGAATTTTTTGATATTTATATATAAATTGTTCAATATAAAATATTAAAAATTTAACATTCATGCATATATCAAAATGTTCAGCTTTTATTTATAGACATAAATATCTTTATTGATTTTTTCAGGGCATAAACCCTAACACACACATATGTATATATTACACATTATATGTATATATCAATAATAATATGTTAACAATATGAGAAAAAAATAAATAACGAATGAGAATAATTTATCTTGACCTCAGATTTGGCCAACCGATAGTGGAGTCACAATTATGACTAATTTTACCACGTGTACACAATAAGAACTAGAAAGGAAAGAGACACAATATTTTTATAGATGTTCGACCCCCTTAGTTAACGGGTAATAACCTACTCCCCTTTTGGTTGTATTAATACTAGAGATAATATCACTCAAATCACAAGTGTTGTGGATTTGGAAGTGACTCTCGTAAGATTACAATGTGAGAATCAATAGGCAAATGTCAAGTTAGAAAGATGAGAGGGACTTAGTCTCTTCTATAGTGCCTGGGGTGTGTGGAAGAGAGAGAGAGAGAGAGAGAGAGAGAGAGAGAGAGAGAGAGAGAGAGAGAGAGAGAGAGAGAGAGAGAGAGAGAGAGAGAGAGAGAGAGAGAGAGAGAGAGAGAGAGAGAGAGAGAGAGAGAGAGAGAGAGAGAGAGAGAGAGAGAGAGAGAGAGAGAGAGAGAGAGAGAGAGAGGTGGGGGATGGGCTCAAACCAAAAAATGATATTACTTTCTTTAATTTTTCACATAATGAAACATATAATTCATTTATTACAGTTTGGTCAAATGACCATTTTTCCCTAAGGCCTGAATTCCACATATAACCCAATTAAGAGAAATTCATTCATTTCACACATATATATATATATATATATATATATAAATATTTACATAATCATATAGTTCAAATTATTTCTCTAATCACACAGTTTATAAATTTTGGACTCCAAATTCAGTTTGAACTAAAATACGCGATTATGACTATTTAGTGCCAACTTATCAAAACTCACATGCAATAAGACAATATGAACATACTATGTAATAATATAATCCATTAGCACAATATATGACAAAATTATAATTTTTCCCTTCTTAGACCAATAATAACAAAAATGCCCCTTACTCATAAATGGGGTCTTAAATGCGATAAATTTCAAATACTTTCACATAATTAATTATATAATAATATAATTACTCATTATGCTTAATTAATTTAATTAAGATTGCTAATCCATTTACTAATCTTATGATATTACCTTAACATTTAAAGGAAACAAACATTTTATTCGTTAGAAAAGTTCGGATTCCATAATTGTAAATCAAGTTTCAAGCCATCCACATTATTAGATTCGCAAAACAGAAGCTGTAAGAATCATTTTCTTTGAGAAAATTTAACGAATGAATTAAAGAAACTAATAATATGAACACGAGTTCATGATTACTCAGGATTTAGACCGATCTACTATTGATCATCCTTATGATATGAATTAGGTCTTTATAGTAAATGATATGTTTGATAAAGATAGCTTAATTACATATCGGTCCATGTCATATATAATCTCTATTATACACAACACCTTCACTTAGATCTCATACTACATCAGCAATCCACATTGAGATTGCTTGCACCGAATAACGGGCATTAGTGAAACGTACTAGCAACCGTTGATTAAAGATTCTATAACTTTAATATGTTGCTAACTATTTTATTCATGGCTAATTGATCTTAATTCTCCGTACAATATAAGTCCCAACCTCATATAAAAAATAATTAATTTTTTGATATTTATATATAAATTATTCAATATAAAATATTAAAAATTTAACATTCATGCATATATCAAAATGTTCAGCTTTTATTTATAGACATAAATATCTTTATTGATTTTTCAGGGCATAAACCCTAACACACACACACATATGTATATATCAATAATAATATGTTAACAATATGAGAAGTAAAAATAAATAATGAATGAGAATAATTTATCTTGACCTCAGATTTGGCCAACCGATAGTGGAGTCACAATTATGACTAATTTTACCACGTGTACACAATAAGAACAAGAAAGGAAAGAGACACAATATTTTTATAGATGTTCGACCCCCTTAGTTAACGGGTAATAACCTACTCCCCTTTTGGTTGTATTGATACGAGAGATAATATCACTCAAATCACAAGTGTTGTGGATTTTGAAGTGACTCTCGTAAGATTACAATGTGAGAATCAATAGGCAAATCTCAAGTTAGAAAGATGAGAGGGACTTAGTCTCTTCTACAGTGCCTGGGGGGTGTGTGTTGGATATTATTTTACCAGGATCTTAGATCTACTCACAAGTATGTTGTTTAACACCCTAAATATTAACTTTTTAAAACGATAAAATAAACACATATAAAGTTAAGAAAACCTTACATTGATGCAGCGGAATTAATGTCTCCTTCCACTCAGATCTCTAACCCTTGTATCCTTTCTGTCGCAGAGTATAATCAAGATCTGAGCCCGAATGTCCTTCTCTTTGAGTTTGATCCTTCACAGTCTTCCAATATATGATTGAGTTACTACTTGCTGTGTGTGGGCACTCACTCTTTCACTAGGGTTCGAAATATAGATGAAGAAAAGAGAAGAGATAGGTTCGGCCAAGGTATAGAAAAAGGGAAGGCTCAGTTTTCTGAAGAGAGAATTTTCTGACAGAAAAGGTTATTGAAAGTTATGATTTGACTGAGCCATCACTTTCTATATATAGGCAACTACTAGGTTTAGGTTAGGAATTATTTGGCATTAAAATAATGAAAATATCAATTTGAATAACTTAAACAAGTGGCCGGCCAAGGTGTATTTAATGGGCCCACTTGATTTTGCAGTTTTAACAAATTTTATTTTTATTTTCTCAAAAACGCTAATTTTCTAATTCTAACCATTTAAATGCCAAAACTAATTATTTAATAACTAAAATAGATTATTAAATAATATTGTCATTTAATTTAATTATTAACTAGACATACAAAGTCCATTAATAAATAAATAAACCTAGAATTTCTTTTCTTTACAATTTCGCCCCTGCTTAGTGAAAATTCATAAATTAGACATAGTCTAACTTTAGAATTATAATTGATCAATCACAAATCAATTATTGAGTCTTACAAGCAGTATGTTCTCAACTAGAATGGGGACCATGGATCTATATGCTGAGCTTCCAATAAGTGAACCGAATTTACCAAGTAAATTCCTACTTATTAATTCTTCGTTGAATCCACTCTTAGAACTTAGAATTGCACTCTCAGACTTATATAGAGCATATTATATGTTCCACGATATAGATATGCTATCTCATTTAACCATTGCTATAATCTTATTGTGATCAAAGATCCTCTATATAGATGATTTACATCGAGATGGGATAATTTTACCGTTCTCACCCCTCAATGTATTTTGCCCCTTAAAACACTTAGCTACCTGTAAATGGTGTTTAGTGATCTAAGAATTAGTCAGTTAAACAAGAGCTCATCCATTTACTTCTATTTGCTAAGCTCGAAAGGAATCATCACTTGACTTCTATACACAAGTAGAAGCTATAGATTCCATATTTATGTTCAACACTCCCACTCAATCATACTATCATGTTCCCAAAATATACGTATCACCCTGACCCAAAAGTAGGCTTAACTAATAAATCAAAGAACATGAATAATACTCCTGAGTTGAGCCTAAGCATATTAGGATTTAGATTCTTTTAATCTTAAGATCAACTATTGATATTGACTTGGAAAGATATATAAGGGTAAGTTTGTAATATCTTAACTTAGTTACAATATCGGTCTAGTCCAATGTATACTCCATACATTCGAAACTAGTATACTTTACTAATGTCCTGGAAAGAACATAACACTTACTCCAAGTGTAAGTACACATCATCGCTGATTATCACATTATTGTAAATCAAAAATACTGATGAAACAGGGACTTAGTCTTTTGATTCATATGATCACAATCACATTCCACTGTGTTGACGATACTGTAAATGTGAATAAATATATGATCTGGATTTAACTGATTTTGTGTGTAAATGTAATAAACATGTTAAACCATTAGCATGTAAAATTCATGCAAACATAAATCACTTCAAATTTCTTATATTGATAACTAATCAGATTGTAAAGAGTTTTATTTAGGGCATAAAACCCAACAGTGTGGAAGAGAGAGAGAGAGAGAGAGAGAGAGAGAGAGAGAGAGAGAGAGAGAGAGAGAGAGAGAGAGAGAGAGAGAGAGAGAGAGAGAGAGAGAGAGAGAGAGAGAGAGAGAGAGAGTGTAACACCCTAACTAACATAGGTGTATTACGTGATTTTTAAACATGCTGTGCAGCTCGTTGCTAATCAACGAGGTTTATGGAAAAACGTGATTAATTAAAATTTTTGCTTTTTAACTAAACTTATAAAATAATATTACAAAAGACTCGGGATCCCGATTATAAAATCATTTACAAAAAGGATTTAACTGTTTAACTGATACACAAAATAAATGTCGCCTAGCGACCAGTTACAAAATCAGCCTCGCTGTCCCGAGGATCGTACGCTCCAGGCCTAACCGCCCCGACATGTACAATCTTCACAAGCTCGCTCACGGTCCATCAGCTTTAGCCTTTCCTTTACCTACACATAAACGTAGAACTGTGAGTCGACAGACTCAGTAAGAAAAGCATAATAATACTCATACATAATCTCGGTTATGATCAGACGCCCATACCCCTGATCATAACCCTAACTGCCGTGTCTAACACGATACTGAGTCCCGCTACTGCCGTGTCCAACACGGTACTGAGCCACTACTGCCATGTCCAACATGGTACTGAGTTATAAACGTTCATAGGGACGGTACTATTGACACGTAACAACCTGATCGGTCGAACTGGTCATACTCCGGCTGCTGGTCATACTCCAGCCTGTACCGACGTGTTACTATATCCTCATGATCGGTCAAACCAGTCATACTCCGGCTGCTGGTCATACTCGAGCCTGTACCGACGGGATACGTCAATAGTACAGAACCACCAACCAAGTAACAGCCTGATCGGTCGAACCGGTCATACTCCAGCTGCTGGTCATACTCCAGCCTGTACCGACGTGACATGGTTGGATGGTTCGAAGCCAACATACATAACTAATGTAATCTAACAGGCTTCCTACATGCACGCTAAACATGTATTCTACATATGCATACTGTTATACTAATCTTACCTGGATTCCGAATTCAGGTGTGCCGGTCAACCTGACTGGAACTTTAGCTGAGCGGTGGATTACAGGCTCCTAAACCATAAAAATCACAACACTATAAGTGACACGCTAAATCACTTCCCGGGGACTTAAACTAGGAACTAAAAGTTTCCCTATCGATAAAAAGCATGGCAATACCCCCTAAAACATAAAAACGAGGAAAACTAGGCTCCCTGAATTTTCCCCAACCGGTAGACCGGTTGCCCAATCGAATTCCGTTGGAAAATTCAGAACCCTCATCCGAATTCGGATGTACAACCGGAATTCCGGTTCTCGCAGACAAACCCAAAATTTCATAACTTGCACAAATCAACCCCAAATTGATTCAAACCTTCCAGACCTGTTCTATACCTTCCCTAGAACATTTCTAAGGCATCAAAACAACCCAGAAATCACAGATACGAAAAACACCATTAAAGTTCAAGCTTTGAGTTCTAAACTCAAACTTGAGTAAAATTACCTAACATGCATTCAAACTATGCTTCAAACTCATAATCAAGCTAATTACAACCTCAGAAACTAGAATCAAACTCATGCAAACATAACAGCCACCAAAACCTCCATTTTTCTTTGAAAACCCAAGCTTTTTACATAAAGATCTATCCAACTAGAACAAGGAACTCAAGCATGCAATTCAATCTAATTAAACCTACTTAATTCAACATTTTAATCAAAGAAACAACAACAACAATAACCAGCAGCAACATCACCAAAATCATCATGCATTACTCAACTTAATTCATCAAAACACAACAATTTTTAAAGAAACAATGAAGAGAAGCTAACCTAGCTTGAAGAATGCTTAGATTGGATGAGAATTTACTTGAAAATCAGAGCAAGAACCCAGCTCCTTGCACCCACACACACAGCCGAGAGAGAGAGGAAAAGAGAGAGAGAGAGTTTGAATTTCTAACTTTGTGATTTTTTGTAACATGAGAAAAAAGAAATAAAATAAACATATATCATTCATTTCAGCCATTTATTAATAAAATAAACCTTTATTTTCCATTTAATAAACTCACTAAAAGACAAAACATTATTGGGGCAAAAAGACCAATTTGCCCCTCCACACTAAAACCACATAATAATCACTAAAGGGGTATTTTTGGGAAATTCTAAATTCCCGGCCATTCCCGACATTCCCAATGTCTAATAAACCGTCCCAAACTACTAACATGCTAAGTTGTGATTTCTACTGAGCCAAACACCGAGTTCCAAAATACCGGGCACCGGAAATGCATAATATGAAAACTACTGAATGACATAGCAATGCATTTCTGAATTCCATAAATAACAGTATAATAAATTATTTAAATAGCTATAAATAATTTTCATAATTAATCAATATTTAACTGCTAATTTCCAAATTAAACTAAGCGGGCTTTACAACTATCCCCCCCTTAAAAGGATTTCGTCCCCGAAATCTAACCTGAATAACTCTGGATATTGAGCTCTCATATCTGACTCTAGCTCCCGTGTGGCTTCCTCCACCTCTTTGTTTCTCAGAGAACCTTGACCAATGCTATGGTCTTATTCCGAAGGACTTTATCCTTTCTATCCAGGATCTGCACTGGCTGTTCCTCATAAGTCATGTCTGGCTGTAGCTCAAGGCTCTCATAACTGAGTATATGAGAGGGATCTGAAACGTATTTTCTCAACATCGAGACATGGAATACGTTGTGAACTGCTGATAAGGCTGGAGGCAATGCTAACCGATATGCCACTTGACCTATCTTCTCGAGAATCTCGAAAGGTCCTGTAAATCTAGGGCATAACTTGCCTCTTTTCCCGAAACGTTTAATCCCCTTCATCGGGGATACCCGTAAAAACACATGGTCCCCTACTTGGAACTCAACATCTCTGCGTTTCGGATCTGCGTAACTCTTCTGTCTACTCTGTGAGGCAAGCATTCTAGCTTTTATCTTCTCTATCGCCTCATTGGTCCGTTGCACTGACTCTGGACCTAAGTATTTTCTCTCCCCTGTCTCATCCCAATGGATGGGAGATCTACATTTCCTAACGTATAACAGTTCATAGGGAGCCTGTTGGAAATTATTTTACCAGGATCTTAGATTTACTCATAAGTATGTTTATTAACATCCTAAATATGAACTTTCTAAAACGATGAAATAAACACATATAAAGTTTAAGAAACCTTACATTGGGTGCAGCGGAACATAATGACTCCTTCCATTCAGATATCTAGCCCTTGATTCCTTTCTGTAGCAGAGCATTATCAATATCTGAACCTGGATCTCTTTCTCTGAATCTTTGATGCTGAAACTCCTTTGCTGATGATCTGTCTTCACGATCTTCCTCACTATGATTGAGGTATCACTTGCTGTGTGTGGGCACTACTCTTACACTAAGAATTTCGAAATCTCAATGAGGAAGAGAGAGATTGGGTTCAGCCAAAGATAGGGAGAGAGAAGGCTCAGGTTTTTCTCTGAAGGAAAAATAGAAAATTTAAGTGTAAATTTCCTGAAGCCTTCACTATCTATTTATAGCATTCCACTAGGGTTAGGTTTGAATTATTTGACATTAAAATAATGAAAAAATCAGTTTAAATTTCCTACAAAAGTGGCTGGCCCTATACAAGTGGATTTGGGCCTTACTTTTTGCAATTTTGCAGTTTTATCTTTTCTGCATCTGATTTTCTCAAAAACGCCAATTTTCTAATTCAACCATTTAAATGCCAATTCTAACTATTTAATAACTATAAATAATTATTAAATAATATTGTCATTTATCATATTTATTAATTGAACCATACAAAGTATCATAATTAACAAATATGCCCCTATAAACTCTTTCTTTACAATTTCGCCCTTACTTAGTGAAAATTTCACAAATAGACATAGTCTAATTTGAGAATTATAATTGATTAATCAAAACCAATTACATGAGTCTTACAAGCAATATTATCTCAACTAGTGGGGGGACCATGGGTCTATATAACCGAGCTTCCAATAAGTAGATCAAGAATTTAGCACTAAAATTCACTAACTTATTAATTCTTCGTTGAATCCACGCATAGAACTTAGAATTGCACTCTCAGTTATATAGAATGCTCTATATGTTCCACCATATAGACACATCATTAGTTATCCATTGTTATAATCCTAATGTGATCAATGATCCTCTATATGAATGATCTACATTGTAAAGGGATTAAATTACCGTTACACCCTACAATGTATTTATTCCTTAAAACACTTGACCCCGTATAAATGATATTTCAGCTTATGTGAAATGAGTACTCCACCATTTATGTTCGTTTGGTCAAGCTCGAAGGAGATCATCCTTTGCTTACTATTCGCCAGATAGAAGCTATAGATTCCATGTTTATGATAGCACTCCCACTCAATTGCACTACCGTGTTCCCAAAATGTACGTATCACCCTGACCTAAAAGTAGGCTTAACTAACAAATCAAAGAACACGAATAGCCTTTCAAGATTGAGCCTAATCATAACAGGATTAAGAACATTTGATCTAGGATCAACTTGGCGATATTGACTTGAATAGATATTACGGTAAGTTTAATAAATCTAAGTCAAAGTTCAATATCGGTCCCTTCCAATGCATACTCCATGCATCCAACCTGAGCTTTACTTTAACCAATGCTCTGGAAAGAACATAGCACTTCTCCAAATGCAAGTAAACTCTGTTGTAGATTATCATATCAGTAAAACCCTATGTCTGATAAATCTAGGAAACTTTATTCACATAGTCATGTTTACTTTCCAATGTGTTGACGGCACAATAAACAGGATCAAGTATGGGAAAAGGGTTTCAGATGAATTTATACATTATGTACATATAATCATGAAATAAATCATGTGAACCATGCAACATTAAATGTTATTTCTGATCTATATTAATAAGTAAATCTGATTATATTGAAATGAGTTTTATTTAGGGCATAAAACCCAAGAAACTCCCACTTGCACTAATATAAAACAAAAGGTGCGTTTCAAATAATCTCAACACCTTGATATACAAATCAAGTGTAGTAGTAGTAAACTCCTCGTAATAGGATCTGAAAGGTTGAATTAAACACAACCTTTTCTCCACCATTACTCTTCCTTAATCACAAAATCATTGATAATGTGAAATTCCTCTCTATATGTCTACTCTCTTGGGATACTGGATTCTATATCTTTGGCAACTACTTTTGGTTAATCAGGAAATTAACACTAGTAGTTTAAGGCAATTTGGAATGGTGCCAAAGATGTATAGAACTTTCCTTAGACTGAATAAGTACCTTTCCCGCAGCTTTAACATTCAGTCCCTCTCTGGTAGACCTAGAAACTTCAGATAGGTTTTTACACTTCTCCAAAATCACTATTCCACCCCCAGAGTAATCACCATCTTATCAGAAAGATTTACTAGCACAAAGGCAAATTTCGAAATCTGATATGGTGTAGTCTAAGAGTTTTAAACACACCCTTATAGACTAACATATAGTTCCTCTTCTTAATCTTAAGATTTACTTGATTGTCTTCCAATGTTCTTTTCCTGGATTAATCTGATACCTACTCATTACTCCCACTCAACAGCAGGTGTCTGGTCTAAGGCATACAAAAGCATATCTAAGACCTCTCACTGTTGATATAAGAAATTCTTTCATGACTTTATCTTTTCTGGAATAGTTGAGACTTTTCCTTAGATAAATAAAATCTATGCCTAAGAAGTTGTGAAGCTTCTATAGATTGCCATTAGAAAGAAAATGCTTCAACATCTTACTAAAGTAAGTTGCTTGCATTAGAGTAAGTAATTACCAGGTATACCACAAGCCATAGGTTTAAATAAACTCAAACCTATAATACTAGGAACAGGAAGTTTTGTTAAGTCCATTGAATGGACTTATAAACAAAAATTTCCTTTTATGTCCTTGTAATAGAAAACCTTAGGTTACTCCATGTGAATGGATTAAACCATAGTTCTATTGGCTTTCTTCTTAGTTTCTTATCTTGACAATCCATTACTTGTTTAAACTCACAATGGATTTTAATCACTAGTGTCTCCCAAGTCATAAGAAGGTGAGTTCCTAGAAACTCTCCCACTACGACAAGGTACCGTGAATTATGTCGAAGAAAACTAAATGGTATTGATCTCTTCGGTTGTGACAAGACAACAGAGGCAGTGGGATCATCATATGTTATATAAGATGATAGAACACTTTTGGAATCAAGAAAAATATCTCCTTTATTTGCTACTTGTTTTCAGACTTAGTCATTATCTTAGAAAAGTAGTATTTGTTTGAACAAACACTTTCTTATCTATTGACAATGGGATGGTCCACCCCTAATCACTTAGAATAGCTAAGAAACCATGGTTAACAGTTCTAGCTTTTCTTAAGATTTTGATTAGGTCATCCATGAATCTAGTAATGATTTACATTAAGTATACAATCATTACATCATTCTGAAATTGTATTACCATAGAAGGAATTAGGCAACGACTAGTAACTAATCGTCAACATGCAACTCGAAATTTCTGGTGAGGTAAGTTTGGATATAATTCAAAAATCAATTTAATGATCTTTGAACTGCATATCTACTAACTATTTCTCCACCCCTATCAGTTCGCAAGATCTTTAACCACTTACCTTAATGGTTTTAACCATTGCTAGAAATTAATGAAATTTTTCAAACATTTCAAATTTCTTTGCTAAAAGGTATAATCTAGAGTTATCGTTTTAAGAATACAACGAAAAACTCATATCCACCCCTGAATGTACATCCATCTGCGAATGAGATGAACTACTTTCAGTGGATATAGGCATATTAACTCTTTGCAGAGATTGATCTTGTCAAATCCACTATGGACAAGATACAAATGCCATAGATTAAAAAAAATGCTAGTGTCTATGTTGACATAGGTATAGTTACATCAAAGAGTTCTTAGAATACTTCAAGTGGATCCTGGTCACAGAATACCTAACTCATATTCCATACAGTTTGAATCCATTAATAAAAGATGGATAATTAACACTTGAGAAAGTGTAACTGTATTGTATTCTGGAATTAGAAATATAAGAAAATTTCTATTTGGAATCTAAAATTAAAGTCAAAGACTTAAATTTATACCAAATATTATGAGTAATTCTATCTTGGACCAGCACTACTAATACAAACTCTAAGTCAGATTTGCCCATACAAGTAGGAGATTTCTAAGATTGAGGATTTATATCAATTGGGAATAGAATTTCGGGATTATAATCATATGCGTCATTTAATTTCTTAAGAGAAAATATAATGACATGAAATAATTTATAGACCATTCATCCAATGATATATTATGGAGCTAATTCGAAATGAATAAGCTAAGAGGAATTAGGATAATTTCGTTTATAAATAAGAATCCAACGATGCTTCGATTAGCGAAAGACAAAGTAATCTTATTTATGTAATCTTCTTGTTTCATATTGTAAAAATACTAGTCTAAGGTGTCATCAATTGATGAACAGCTAGATGTTGCATATACAATATTTATCTTTCGAGATCTTACATTATTATGTATGTCTAATGGTGAAAATCCATTAGGGATTTATCTCATTAGAAAAACAAACATGTTAGACCAACAATGAAGATTCGAAATTAAACTACAACTTAATAACAGAAAATAACATGGTTCAATATAAATTCCTACACAATTCAGAAATTATAAGCATATAGCAAGTAGGAATGACAAGTGAAAATACTAAAACATACAATCCTAAATAATTTCCAAGGTTTTTCAACAAACTGATACAGTGTCCCGTTTAGGCGAGAGTCAAAGCATCATCCATTGAATAGAGTTGTCAGCTCATCTAAAATGTTAAACATTCTAGCAACCTTTTATTCGATCAAGATTGGAATTCAGCGTTGTCCCGTTTAGGCGAGAGTCAAGGCAATTCTATCTTATGAGCTTCCACCATTGTTTCATAATTTGCAAGTCAAGTATGGTCGCCACCATTAGGGTGATCTATACCATACAAAACACTGACAAACTACTTATCATGCGAGGTTAAACGGTGCGAAATTGCTAATGAACGTTCCTCCATTAGGGAGGATTACTCACTAAAACAAACGCGGTGTAAAACCCACAATGGAGATCGAATGTCTCTTGATAATAAAGCTCATTATTTAAAAAGAGTTGTATTTTCTTTTATTCTCTTTATTTATTCTATTTATTTTAAATATATATTTATTTAATTAAAATTTCCAATTTAGAATGAAAAATTCTAAATATAAATTTTAATTTAATATTTATAAATTTTACTTAGATGGATATGAAATAATATGAATTATTTCCATCTTAGTAATAATTTCCAATAAATATTTAGAAAAATATTCAATTTAAGTTGTTACAAAATTAATTTACAACTCAAATTTAATTTTCTATAAATATATATTGCATTTCGAAAAATTAAAGTATATAAGAATACAATTTTCGAAAAATGCATATTAAAATAAAAAATAAATCCTGGAAAAATTATTCTAATTTAATGTTGGCCCAAAATTAATTAATAAAATTAATTTACAACAAAAAATATAATTTTCCTATTTAATTAAATATATAAGAAAAATTTAAAATATTTAAGTATGATGATTAAAATCAACTTAAATATTAATTTTCTATTTAATTAAATACACTAGAAAAATACTTCAAGCAAAAATATCATCTATCTAGATTTTCCTTTGACTAATTAATTCAATTTCTAATAATATATTTTAATTCAATTTATTTTAAATTAATCAATAAATGAAAAAATCATTGATTTAAGTTGGTCCAAAATTAATTAAAATAAATAATTAATTTACAACTTAATCTATTTTTCAAGATAAAATTCGAAATTCTAGCATTTAAGAAATGCAATTTCAAAAATTGATTAATAAAATAAAGAAAAAAAAATATATTTTGAAAATTATTTAAATTTAGTTGAAAAAATAAATTTCAACTAAAAATAATTTTCTATTTAATTAAATGTCATGAAAAAGAAATATTTAAGTATGATGATAAAAATCAACTTAGATATTTAATTTTCAAATTAATTAAATGTATTAAATTCAAGAAATAAATAATTAAGTGTAGAGAAGGCTTAATTATTAATTTCTTGTTTAATACTAGGAAAAATATACTTAAAATAAATTGTACCAAAATTAATTATTTAAATAATTAATTTCACAATTTATGATATTTTCCTATTTAATATTAGAAATAATAAGTAGTCTAGAAATAACTATCTAGAAAATATCTTATTTGACTAAGTATCTTTCCCACAAAATTTGAAAAAATATCTAATTTAAGTTGTATTAGAAAAAATCTAGAACTTAAATATTTTCAAATTTAAATTTAATTAAATATCAAAAATTAAGTTGTAACCACTTAATTTGAAAAATATTCCATTTTAAGTTAATATTTGAAAAGATTTTAACTTAAAAAATATCTAAAGAATCTTAATAACCAATGCCTAAAATTCCTCAACTTAATTTGGAAATTTGAAATTCAAAAGATATTCAGATTTAAGTTGGTTAGTTGTAGATAACTAAATATCAACTTAAATAAGAATATTTAATGAAAAATTTAAATTAAGTTCCAGAAAGAATCTAGATGGTTATAATTCTATATTTAATTAAATACAAGAAAATACATATAGTTTAGCTTAGAATAAAAAATCCTTTAAACTATAATTTTCTTAAATTAATTTCAAAATAAATGAAATTAATTATGTTGCTAATCAATTTTATTAGGTTAAACTAGTGTAATTAACCTAGTACAGTCATTCAAATCAGGCAAATGGGCCTTCACAATTGGGGTGGTTTCTGTGAGGGGGTGCTGGGTTCAGTATGTCGTACCCACTTCTATGGCTCCCAACTCTCACACAAGGCCCAAAAGAGAGGAATTTAACCTTAATAAGAACAACTGTTATTAATTGAATAGGCCCAAAGACTAAATGTGCCTAAATAAATTCTATCAAGAACTATGATAATTTATTTTAGCAACAGCAACCTATATGCATCTATAATCAAATTAAACACATAGGCTCACACAGGCACACTTTGGATGGGTCCTATCATGTTGCTAGGTCATACACAGATGAAAGAAGATTGTAAATATACCTGTTACAAATTATTAACTTGACCAAGGGAGCCATCAGATCATTAGATCTGGCAAAAAGTAACCATGGCTATTTGCAATCAGGTAATAATAGGTTTTGAAAACTTACATACAAGCTAAAACCACATACTCCTGCAACAAGGTTAGTTGGATAGTTGGAAGTAGGATTTATTTAATTTTAAATAAATAATTTCAAAAAATAAAATAAAATTTAAAAAAAAAATTTTAATTTCGGAAATAAAATTTAAATTTCGAAATTTAAAAAAAAAATTTAAAATTAAACCTACTTTTTGAAAAATTAGGTTTCAACCAACCTAAATATCATTTCAAAATTTGCTAACTACTTTTAAGAAGTAAATGTTATTTTAAAAATAAAAATTAGAAAAGATAAATGAAATATCTTTTCAGATTTTAAATTTAATTTAAATAAATAAAATAACAAAATTTAAAAGTTAGCAAAATATCTTACATCTATTTAAATTATAAATATCTTATTTTAAATTTAAATAAGGTCAAAATATCTAAAAAGATTTAATTTTTTTAAAAAATATCTTAAAAGATAAGATATAATTAAAAATATCTTAAAAGATAAGATATCTTAAAAATATCTTAAAAGATTTTATAAATATCTTATAAAATCTGACCTTAAAATTAAAAAAAAATAAGATATAATCAAATTTAAAAATAAGATAGATTTTTAAGCAAGAAGATAGATACTAATTCTATTCAAATTCAAATTACACTAAGATCTTGAATTAAATTTAAAAAATATTAAATTAATTCAAAATGATAATTAGAATTGAATTAGGAATAGTAATAGTATAAATACAAAACTATACAAAAAATTGGAAGTTAATTCCATGAAAAAGCATGAAAAATCGAAGAAAAACAAAAAAATTCGAAACTGTACGGACAGATTTGCGATCGCAGGAAAATATGAGCACAGCCCCGATTTTTTCAAATCTTCAAAAAATCATAACTAATTCAAATAAAATCCAAATTAAGTTCTGTAAAAGGCTAACTTGCTTAATTTTTTCCATACTATCCAATAAAAATAATTCCAGAGATAAAATCGCAATTATTTTTCACGAAAATTTCACAAACATCAATCAATCATCAAATAACACTCAATACAACATGATACCATCCAAAGAACATACAAACAATCGTTTTAAAGTCCAAATTTCTTGTAAGTAAATCAATTACCATGGCTCTGAGGCCAGTTGTTGGAAATTATTTTACCAGGATCTTAGATTTACTCACAAGTATGTTTATTAACATCCTAAATATGAACTTTCTAAAACGATGAAATAAACACATATAAAGTTTAAGAAACCTTACATTGGGTGCAACGGAACATAATGACTCCTTCCGTTCAGATATCTAGCCCTTGATTCCTTTCTGTAGCAGAGCATTATCAATATCTGAACCTGGATCTCTTTCTCTGAATCTTTGATGCTGAAACTCCTTTGCTGATGATCTTTCTTCACGATCTTCCTCACTATGATTGAGGTATCACTTGCTGTGTGTGGGCACTACTCTTACACTAAGAATTTCGAAATCTCAATGAGGAAGAGAGAGAGTGGGTTCAGCCAAAGATAGGGAGAGAGAAGGCTCAGGTTTTTCTCTGAAGGAAAAATAGAAAATTTAAGTGTAAATTTCCTGAAGCCTTCACTATCTATTTATAGCATTCCACTAGGGTTAGGTTTGAATTATTTGGCATTAAAATAATGAAAAAATCAGTTTAAATTTCCTACAAAAGTGGCTGGCCCTATACAAGTGGATTTGGGCCTTACTTTTTGCAATTTTGCAGTTTTATCTTTTCTGCATCTGATTTTCTCAAAAACGCCAATTTTCTAATTCAACCATTTAAATGCCAATTCTAACTATTTAATAACTATAAATAATTATTAAATAATATTGTCATTTATCATATTTATTAATTGAACCATACAAAGTATCATAATTAACAAATATGCCCCTATAAACTCTTTCTTTACAATTTCGCCCTTACTTAGTGAAAATTTCACAAATAGACATAGTCTAATTTGAGAATTATAATTGATTAATCAAAACCAATTACATGAGTCTTACAAGCAATATTATCTCAACTAGTGGGGGGACCATGGGTCTATATAACCGAGCTTCCAATAAGTAGATCAAGAATTTATTACTAAAATTCACTAACTTATTAATTCTTCGTTGAATCCACGCATAGAACTTAGAATTGCAATCTCAGTTATATAGAATGCTCTATATGTTCCACCATATAGACACATCATTAGTTATCCATTGTTATAATCCTAATGTGATCAATGATCCTCTATATGAATGATCTGTTGGGTTTTATGCCCTAAATAAAACTCATTACAATCTGATTAGTTATCAATTTAGAAGTGAAGTATGTTTACATGTATGTTACATGTTTATGGTTTAATACATATACTTGATATGTGCACAAAATCAGTTAAATCCAGAACATATAGTTATTCACAATTACAGTATCGTCAATACAGTGGAATGTGATTGTGATTATATGATTCAAAAGATTTGGTCCCTGTTCATCAGTGTTTTGGATTTACACTGATGTGATAATCAGCGATGAAGTATACTTACACTTGGAGTAAGTGTTATGTTCTTTCCAGAACATTGGTAAAGTATACTGGTTTCGAATGCATGGAGTATGCATTGGACTGGACCGATATTGAACTTGGTTAAAGATATTGTAAACTTACCGTTGTATCTTTCCAAGTCAATGTCAGAAGTTGATCTTAGATTAAGAGAATCTAAATCCTGATATGCTTAGGCTCAATCTCAGGAGTGCTATTCTTGTTCTTTGATTTATTAGTTAAAGCCTGTTTTGAGTCAGGATAATACATATATTTTGGGAACATGATAGCATAACTGAATAGGGAGTGCTAAACATAAATATGGAAATCTATAGCTTCTACTGGTGTATAGAAGTAAAGTGATGATTCCTTTTGAGCTTAGTTAAATAGAAGTAAATGGATGAGCTCTTGTTTCAGTGACTATATATTAGATCACTAAAACATCATTTACAGGTAACTAAGTGTTCAAATGGGCAAAATACATTGAGGGGTGTAAACGGTAAATTAGTCCCGTCTCGATGTAAATCATCTATATAGAGGATCTCTAAATCACATTAAGATTATAACAATGGTTAAATGAGATAGCATATTGATATCGTGAAACATATGATATGCTCTATATAAGTCTGAGAGTGCAATTCCAAGTTCTAAGAGTGGATTCAACGAGGAATTAATAAGTTAGGGATTTACTTGGTAAATCGGTTCAACTTATTGGAAGCTCAGAATATAGATCCATGGTCCCCATTCTAGTTGAGATTATACTGTTTGTAGGACTCTATAATTGATTTATGATTAATCAATTATAATTCTAAAAGTTAGACTATGTCTAATTTGTGAATTCTCACAGTTTAGGGATGAAATCGTAAATAAGAGGGTTTCTAGGTTTAATTATTAATTATGAGACTTTGCATGTCTGAATTAATAATTAATTTTAAATGGAAATATTATTTAATAATCTATTTTAGTTATTAAATAATTGGTTTTGGCATTTAAATGATTAGAATTGGAAAAATGGCATTTTTGGAGAAATAGAAATAAAATTGAGGAAACTGCAAAATCAATGTGAGGCCTTTTCACACCATGGCCGGCCACATCATTGCTTTTTCCCAATTATTATTTTTCAATTTAATTTGTCATTTAATTGCTAATCAAAGCCTAGCCTAAATAGGAAAGTGGTGAATCACACTAAATAAGGCAGTTATTCTATTACACAGTAAAAGAGGAAACTGTTTATTTGGAAAGTTGTGGTCTTCTCTTTTCCTATTTATAGCAGCCCCACTCTTCTCTTTGTATGAATGCATGTGTTGCTTGAGAAACTTTGCTCTGCAAAGTGTATCACACGAAAATAAGAGAGAAAAACAAAGAGAGATTTCGAAATCCCTAGTGAGAGAGAAGTGCCCACTCACATCATTCAGTATCTCATCATAGTTTGGAAGACTGTGAAGGATCACATCCAACTGAAGAACTTTCGGGCTCAGATCTTGATTATACTCTGCTACAGACAGGAATCAAGGGTTAGAGATCTGAGTGGAAGGAGACACAAATTCCGCTGCAATCACTGTAAGTTATTCTTAACTTTTATGTGTTTAGTTTATCGTTTTAGAAGTTCAATATTAGGTTGTTAAATCAACATACTTGCAATAGATCTAAGATCCTGGATAAATATAATACCAACATGATCTACATTGTAAAGGGATTAAATTACCGTTACACCCTACAATGTATTTATTCCTTAAAACACTTGACCCCGTATAAATGATATTTCAGCTTATGTGAAATGAGTACTCCACCATTTATGTTCGTTTGGTCAAGCTCGAAGGAGATCATCCTTTGCTTACTATTCGCCAGATAGAAGCTATAGATTCCATGTTTATGATAGCGCTCCCACTCAATTGCACTACCGTGTTCCCAAAATGTACGTATCACCCCGAATTCCTAAAAAGTAGGCTTAACTAACAAATCAAAGAACACGAATAGCCTTTCAAGATTGAGCCTAATCATAACAGGATTAAGAACATTTGATCTAGGATCAACTTGGCGATATTGACTTGAATAGATATTACGGTAAGTTTAATAAATCTAAGTCAAAGTTCAATATCGGTCCCTTCCAATGCATACTCCATGAATCCAACCTGAGCTTTACTTTAACCAATGCTCTGGAAAGAACATAGCACTTCTCCAAATGCAAGTAAACTCTGTTGTAGATTATCATATCAGTAAAACCCTATGTCTGATAAATCTAGGAAACTTTATTCACATAGTCATGTTTACTTTCCAATGTGTTGACGGCATAATAAACAGGATCAAGTATGTGAAAAGGGTTTCAGATGAATTTATACATTATGTACATATAATCATGAAATAAATCATGTGAACCATGCAACATTAAATGTTATTTCTGATCTATATTAATAAGTAAATCTGATTATATTGAAATGAGTTTTATTTAGGGCATAAAACCCAACAGAGCCATCCCTATCGTACTCTGGTAACTGTTGTTGTAAGAAAATTCTATCAACGGTAGATACTTATTCCATGAGCCTTCAAAGTCCATAACACAGGCTCTCAACATGTCCTCCAATATCTGAATTGTCCTTTCGGACTGACCATCTGTCTGAGGATGGAATGATGTACTGAATTTCAGCTTTGTACCCATTGCTCTTTGCAAACTTTGCCAAAATTTGGAGGTGAACTTCGGATCCCTGTCCGAAACTATAGACTTCGGTACTCCGTGAAGTCTTACGATCTCCCTAACATACAATTCTGCCAACTGATCCACTGTAAATGTTGTCCTAACCGGCAGAAAATGAGCAGATTTCGTAAATCAATCCACCACTCCCCAGATGGAATCAAACAAACCCGTGGTCCTAGGTAACCCGACCACAAAATCCATCGTGATATCTTCCCATTTCCATTCTGGTAGGGTTAGAGGCTGCAACAACCCTGCTGGTCTCTGATGTTCAGCCTTAATCTGCTGACAAGTGAGGCATCTCGATATGAATTCTACCAAATTCTTCTTCATACCGCTCCACCAAAAGTACAGTTTCAAATCTTGGTACATCTTAGTGGTGCCGGGATGCAGAGAATACGGGGTAGAATGAGCCTCCTCGAAGATCTCATTCCTAAGTTCCACACTATTCGGAACACAAACCCTGGCTTTATACAAAAGCATCCCACTGTCTGACACTAAAAAATCCTTGGCTTGACCAGCCAATACCTCATCTCTGATCTTTACTAAATCTGAATCCGTTATCTGAGCGACTTTTATTCTTTCCAACAAGTCAGATTGTAGCGTTAAGTTGTGAAGCTGACCTACCACAAACTCAATGCTGGATCTAACCATATTTTCTGCTAGCTGAGGTGAGATCCGAACCATACTAGCTACTTGCCCGGGACCCTTTCTGCTCAGGGCATCAGCCACTACATTGGCTTTTCCAGGGTGATAGAGGATTTCACAGTCGTAATCTTTCACTAACTCCAACCAACGCCTTTGTCGCATATTCAAATCCTTCTGAGTAAAGAAATACTTGAGAGTTTTATGGTCGGTATAGATCTCACACTTTTCCCCGTAAAGATAATGCCGCCAAATCTTCAATGCGAAAACCACCGCAGCCAACCCTAGGTCATGAGTCGGGTATCGCTGTTCATATTCCTTTAACTGACGGGAGGCATAAGCGATGACCCGATCAGCTTGCATCAATACACACCCCAAACTTTGTTTAGATGCGTCACAATAAACTACGAACTTCTCCTTGTCTGAAGGCAAAGCTAGCACTGGTGCGGTAATCAACCTCCGCTTTAGCTCCTGAAAACTAGCTTCGCACTTGTCTGACCAAATAAATCGCTGATTCTTCTTTGTAAGCTCGGTTAGGGGCATTGAAATTTTTGAAAACCCTTCGACGAACCTACGGTAGTACCCAGCTAAACCTAAGAAGCTTCTGATCTCTGTCACTGTCTTCGGTCTCGGCCAATCCCTGACGGATTCCATCTTCCCGGGATCCACCTTGATCCCATCTTTGCTCACAATGTGCCCTAGGAAGGACACCTGAGATAGCCAGAACTCACACTTCTTGAACTTGGCATACAGCTTATGTTCTCGAAGCCGTTGCAGTACCATCTGAAGATGTAACTCATGCTCCTCTTCTGATTGAGAGTACACGAGGATGTCGTCGATAAACACAATCACACAGATATCGAGGAAATCCTTGAATACTCTATTCATCAAGTCCATGAATGCTGCAGGAGCATTGGTTAGTCCGAATGACATAACCAGAAATTCGTAATGTCCATACCTAGTGCGGAAAGCCGTCTTCGGAATGTCCTCCTCTCGGATTCTCAACTGATGATAACCCGAACGGAGATCAATCTTAGAAAAGACCGTCTTCCCCTGAAGCTGATCGAACAAATCATCGATCCTAGGTAATGGATATTTATTCTTCACTGTCAGCTTGTTCAATTCCCTGTAGTCGATGCACATCCTCATAGATCCATCCTTCTTCTTGACGAATAAAACCGGGGCTCCCCAGGGTGACACACTGGGCCGAATGAACCCAATGTCAAGCAACCCTTGGAGCTGAATCTTTAATTCCTTAAGTTCAGCTGGAGCCATTCTGTACGGGGCTTTGGAAACCGGTTCCACCCCTGGTGCCAAGTCTATCACGAAGTCAATCTCCCGCTGAGGTGGTAACCCTGGAAGTTCTTCGGGAAAAACATCCAAAAATTCCCGAACCACCCTGATATCCTCTGGCCGAATGGTATCTAGCCGAGTGGTGTCCACCACCACGGCCAGAAACCCTAAACAACTGCCGTGCAACAATTCTCTAGCTGACATAGCCGAGATCACCGGGATCCGAGATCCCTGAACTGAACCAACAAACACAAATGGTTCTTCACTTTCCAGTTGGAAGATCACCATCTTCCTTTTACAATCAATGCTCGCCGAATATTTAGATAGGAAATCCATTCCTAAAATAATATCGAATTCGACTAAACTCATCTCTATCAGATCAGCACTTAACTCTCTACCATCTATCCTGATCGGCATAGACCTAATCCACCTATTGGAGATAACCAATTCTCCGCCAGGGAATAGGGTTCCAAACCCTGATTCATATCTATCGTATGGTCTATCCAATTTACTAAAGACTCTGGCCGCCACATAAGAATGTGTAGCCCCAGAATCAAACAGCACTGAATATAGCGAGTTATTAATAGAAAGCTGACCTGTGACAACTGATGGGCTGGCATCTGCATCAGCCTGAGTGATAGCGAATACCCTGGCTGGAGTGGGTATCGCTGGAGCTCTCGGTGCCTCTGATCGGAGCTGGGGACAGTCCCTCTTGAAGTGTCCGGGCATGCCACAGTGAAAGCATCCCTGACCTTTGCACTCACCCCGATGGTGCCTCTTGCAGCTAGGGCACTCGGGATAGGAGAATCGGGTCTCAGTACCACCAGGACGACTCCCTCTGTTCTGGTTCCCCCAGAACCTCTTGTTCTGACTCGAGCCACCGGAAGCAGTGGGTGCTCTCTTCCTCTGGTCAATGGCCGAACCGCTACTCCCCCTGCTAAAGCCTGATGCAGGAGGGGTAGAAGCTCCGCCACTCACCGGAGTACTAGCTGACTCCGACATACACCCAACTGCGCCCTCAGCCCGCAGTGCCTTCTCCACCATCTGAGCATAGGTGGTGCTGTCGTCCGTGGTGATCATCAAGTCATGCTTGATCTTGGCATTCAACCCGTCCAGATACTTCTCTTTCTTGCTGAAGTCGGTCGGCACGATTCCCGAGGCTAACCTCGCCAACCGATCAAACTGAGTAGTATACTCAGTGACGCTCATATTCTCACGCTGGGTCAGGTGAGCGAACTCTTTTCTCTTGGCGCTTCTGACCGCCTCATTGTAGTACTTTGCGTTGAAGAGTTCCTGGAACCTTTCCCAGGTCATTGTGGTGACGTCGTGAATCTGAGACACCATGTCCCACCAGACCAGAGCGTCCTCCTGGAACTGGAAAGTGGCACACACCACTCTGTCATTACCGGTGACACCCATGAAATTCAGGATCTTGGTAATCACCGTCAGCCACTGTTCGGCTTTCATCACGTCCGGACCTCCCAGGAAAACCGGAGGTGCTTGCTTCCGGAACCGTTCGTACAGAGGTTCCAATCTATTGGCCGCCACCACTATCTCGGCCTGGGCAGCAGGGGCAGGTGCCACTGGAACTACGGGCACTGGAACTGCAGGAGCACCCTGCTGTCTCAACCTCTGAATCTCGAGGTCTTGCTCTTCAATCCGGGCTTGCATTTCCGCAAACCGAACCTCCCAATTCTGGGCTCCCTGATCGGCTGGGGGAGCCTGGGCAGCCTGTGGCGGGTTCTCATCACCCCGACCACGAGCCCTGCCTCGGGGACCTCTGCCTCGGCCCCTAACAGGTGGGGGAAACTGAGCTCCTTGTCCTTGGTTCGACCCCACTGAGTTGCGTCCGCCTGGCGTCCATCTGATTAGAACCGCCTGCGAAACCAAGAGTTGGCATATCAGGTCGTATTCAAGGAGAGCTTACTAATGCCGCTTAATTTGGAAATTAAAAACGAAACATGCGCCTATTCTACTATCAGGCTACTAACATGCTTCCTAACAGGCTTTTCTTTTTTCCATAACTGAATAAAATAAACTACTAAAGCAATAAAGGCTTACTGAACCGTGAAACGAGCTAACTGCTGATGATGATTGTACATGTCGTGACGATCTTCGGAAGACAACCTGGCGGCTCTGATACCAAATTGTAACACCCTAACTAACATAGGCGTATTACGTGATTTTTAAACATGCTGTGCAGCTCGTTGCTAATCAACGAGGTTTATGGAAAAACGTGATTAATTAAAATTTTTGCTTTTTAACTAAACTTATAAAATAATATTACAAAAGACTCGGGATCCCGATTATAAAATCATTTACAAAAAGGATTTAACTGTAAAACTGATACACAAAATAAATGTCGCCTAGCGACCAGTTACAAAATCAGCCTCGCTGTCCCGATGATCGTACGCTCCAGGCCTAACCACCCCGACATGTACAATCTTCACAAGCTCGCTCACGGTCCATCAGCTTTAGCCTTGCCTTTACCTACACATAAACGTAGAACTGTGAGTCGACAGACTCAGTAAGAAAAGCATAATAATACTCATACATAATCCCGGTTATGATCAGACGCCCATACCCCTGATCATAACCCTAACTGCCGTGTCCAACCCGATACTGAGTCCCGCTACTGCCGTGTCCAACACGGTACTGAGCCACTACTGCCATGTCCAACATGGTACTGAGTTCTGAACGTTCATAGGGACGGTACTATTGACACGTAACAACCTGATCGGTCGAACCGATCATACTCCGACTGCTGGTCATACTCCAGCCTGTACCGACGTGTTACTATATCCTCCTGATCGGTCGAATCGGTCATACTCCGGCTGCTGGTCATACTCCAGCCTGTACCGACGGGATACGTCAATAGTACGGAACCACCAACCAAGTGTCAGCCTGATCGGTTGAACTGGTCATACTCCGGCTGCTGGTCATACTCCAGCCTGTACCGACGTGACAGGGTTGGATGGTTCGAAGCCAACATACATAACTAATGTAATCTAACAGGCTTCCTACATGCACGCTAAACATGTATTCTACATATGCATACTGTTATACTAATCTTACCTGGATTCCGAATTCAGGTGTGCCGGTCAACCTGACTGGAACTTTAGCTGAGCGGCGGATTACAGGCTCCTAAACCATAAAAATCACAACACTATAAGTGACACGCTAAATCACTTCCCGGTGACTTAAACTAGGAACTAAAAGTTTCCCTATCGATAAAAAGAATGGCAGTACCCCCTAAAACATAAAAACGAGGAAAACTAGGGTCCTTGAATATTCCCCAACCGGTAGACCGGTTGCCCAACTGGAATTCCGGTTCTGGAAAATTCAGAACCCTCATCCGTAATTCCGGATGTACAACCGGAATTCCGGTTCCTCGCAGGCAGCAAACCCAAAATTTCATAACTTGCACAAATCAACCCCAAATTGATTCAAACCTTCCAGACCTGTTCTATACCTTCCCTAGAACATTTCTAAGGCATCAAAACAACCCCGTAAATCACGGTATACGAAAAACACCATTAAAGTTCAAGCTTTGAGTTCTAAACTCAAACTTGAGTAAAATCACCTAACATGCATTCAAACTATGCTTCAAACTCATAATCAAGCTAATTACAACCTCAGAAACTAGAATCAAACTCATGCAAACATAACAGCCACCAAAACCTCCATTTTTCTTTGAAAACCCAAGCTTTTTACATAAAAATCTATCCAACTAGAACAAGGAACTCAAGCATGCAATTCAATCTAATTAAACCTACTTAATTCAACATTTTAATCAAAGAAAAAACAACAACAATAACCAGCAGCAACATCACCAAAATCATCATGCATTACTCAACTTAATTCATCAAAACACAACAATTTTTAAAGAAACAATGAAGAGAAGCTAACCTAGCTTGAAGAATGCTTAGATTGGATGAGAATTTACTTGAAAATCAGAGCAAGAACCCAGCTCCTTGCACCCACACACACAGCCGAGAGAGAGAGGAAAAGAGAGAGAGAGTTTGAATTTCTAACTTTGTGATTTTTTGTAAAATGAGAAAAAAGAAATAAAATAAACATATATCATTCATTTCAGCCATTTATTAATAAAATAAACCTTTATTTTCCATTTAATAAACTCACTAAAAGACAAAACATTATTGGGGCAAAAAGACCAATTTGCCCCTCCACACTAAAACCACATAATAATCACTAAAGGGGTATTTTTGGGAAATTCTAAATTACCGGCCATTCCCGACATTCCCAATGTCTAATAAACCGTCCCAAACTACTAACATGCTAAGTTGTGATTTCTACTGAGCCAAACACCGAGTTCCAAAATACCAGGCATCGGAAATGCAAAATATGAAAACTACTGAATGACATAGCAATGCATTTCTGAATTCCATAAATAACAGTATAATAAATTATTTAAATAGCTATAAATAATTTTCATAATTAATCAATATTTAACTGCTAATTTCCAAATTAAACTAAGCGGGCTTTACAGAGAGAGAGAGAGAGAGAGAGAGAGAGAGAGAGAGAGAGAGAGAGAGAGAGAGAGAGAGAGAGAGAGAGAGAGAGAGAGAGAGAGAGAGAGAGAGAGAGAGAGAGAGAGAGAGAGAGAGAGAGAGAGAGAGAGAGAGAGAGAGAGAGAGAGAGAGAGAGAGAGAGAGAGAGAGAGAGAGAGAGAGAGAGAGAGAGAGAGAGAGAGAGGAAAAGGGAGAGAGAGCTTAGGGTGCTTGAGACTTAGAGAAATTAGGTTTATGTTCATGTTTGTTTTATATAGGAAAGCTTACAAGAGAATAATAACCTGATATCCCTAAAAAATAGGAAATATAATATATTTGTTACATAATAAAATAATAGACAATTAATATGATAATTAACCTTATGAATAGGTTAATAGTTGAAATTTATCCCTTATTTTCATGGATTGTTGAAGCCCAATTCCTAGCTTGAATTGTTGTCCCAAATGAAAGCTACACATTAAGTGCTTGCCAGGGTCAAGGCTGCACACTAAGTGCCTGCTAGGGTGCAAGCTAGCTGGCCAAGTGCCTGCCAAGATGTAGGCTGGCCGACCCTTCCTTTACTGGAGGCTGGCTAGCCTATGCTAGCCATAGGGCCAGCCAGGGGGTGTCCAAACTCGTACCCTCAAGGTGGCCAATTTTTTGTCCCTTCGTCCCACTTAAGTATTCTGAACTTCCCATCAAGTGATACGTTGTGTACCATGACTTGGCCTTCTTGTTGATAAATTGTACTCCACATGGCATTGATCTTGCCCATGTGGACATGCTGTTGGAAATTATTTTACCAGGATCTTAGATCTACTCACAAGTATGTTTATTAACACCCTAAATATGAACTTTCTAAAACGATGAAATAAACACATATAAAGTTAAGGAACCTTACATTGGTTGCAGCGGAATATAATGACTCCTTCCGTTCAGATATCTAGCCCTTGATTCCTTTCTGTAGCAGAGCATTATCAATATCTGAACCTGGATCTCTTTCTCTGAATCTTTGATGCTGAAACTCCTTCTTGCTGAAAGTCTTTCTTCACGATCTTCCTCACTATGATTGAGGTATCACTTGCTGTGTGTGGGCACTACTCATACACTAATGATTTCGAAATTCAAGAGGGAAGAGAAAGAAGAAGTGGCAGCTAAAGATAGGGAGAGAGAAAGGCTCAGGTTTTTCTCTGAAGGAAAAATAGAAAATTTAAGTGTAATTTTCCTGAAGCCTTCATTATCTATTTACAACATTCCACTAGGGTTAGGTTTGAATTATTTGGCATTAAAATAATGAAAATATCAGTTTAAATTCCCTACAAAAGTGGCCGGCCCTATACAAGTGGATTTGGGCCTCACTTTTTGCAATTTTGCAGTTTTATCTTTTCTGCATCTGATTTTCTCAAAAACGCCAATTTTCTAATTCAACCATTTAAATGCCAATTCTAACTATTTAATAACTATAAATAATTATTAAATAATATTGTCATTTATCATATTTATTGATAGAACCATACAAAGTATCATAATTAACAAATATGCCCCTATAAACTCTTTCTTTACAATTTCGCCCTTACTTAGTGAAAAATTCACAAAAAGACATAGTCTAATTTGAGAATTATAATTGATTAATCAAAACTAATTACATGAGTCTTACAAGCAATATTATCTCAACTAGTGGGGGGACCATGGGTCTATATAACCGAGCTTCCAATAAGTAGATCAAGAATTTAGCACTAAAATTCACTAACTTATTAATTCTTCGTTGAATCCACGCATAGAACTTAGAATTGCACTCTCAGTATATAGAATGCTCTATATGTTCCACCATATAGACACATCATTAGTTATCCATTGTTATAATCCTAATGTGATCAATGATCCTCTATATGAATGATCTACACTGTAAAGGGATTAGATTACCGTAACACCTTACAATGTATTTTATCCTTAAAACACTTGACCCCGTATAAATGATATTTCAGCTTATGTGAAATGAGTACTCCACCATTTATTTTCGTTTGGTCAAGCTCGAAGGAGATCATCCTTTGCTTACTATTCGCCAGATAGAAGCTATAGATTCCATGTTTATGCTAGCGCTCCCACTCAATTGCACTACCGTGTTCCCAAAATGTACGTATCACCCTGACCTAAAAGTAGGCTTAACTAACAAATCAAAGAACACGAATAACCTCTCGAGATTGAGCCTAATCATATCAGGATTAAGATCATTTGATCTAGGATCAACTAGGCGATATTGACTTGAATAGATATTACGGTAAGTTTAATAAATCTAAGTCAAAGTTCAATATCGGTCCCTTCCGATGCATACTCCATGCATCCAACCTGAGCTTTACTTTAACCAATGCTCTGGAAAGAACATAGCATTTCTCCAAATACAAGTAAACTGTGTTGTAGATTATTATATCAGTAAAACCCTATGTCTGATAAATCTAGGAAACTTTATTCACATAGCCATGTTTACTTTCCAATGTGTTGACGGCACAATAAACAGGATCAAGTATGTGAAAAGGGTTTCAGATGAATTTATACATTATGTACATATAATCATAAAATAAATCATGTGAACCATGCAACATTAAATGTTATTTCTGATCTATATTAATAAGTAAATCTGATTAAATTGAAATGAGTTTTATTTAGGGCATAAAACTCAACAAACTCCCACTTGCACTAATATAAAACAAAAAGTGCGTTTCAAATAATCTCAACACCTTGATATAAAAATCAAGTGTAGTAGTAGTAAACTCCTCGTAATAGGATCTGAAAGGTTGAATTAACCACAACCTTTCCTCCACTATTACTCTTCCTTAATCACAAAATCATTGATAATGTGAAATTCCTCTTTATATGTCTACTCTCTTGGGATACTGGATTCTATATCTTTGGCAACTACTTTTGGTTAATCAGGAAATTAACACTAGTAGTTTAAGGCAATTTGGAATGGTGCCAAAGATGTATAGAGCTTTCCTTAGACTGAATAAGTACCTATCCTGCAGCTTTAACATTCAGTCTCTCTCTGGTAGACCTAGAAACTTCAGATAGGTTTTTACACTTCTCCAAAATCACTATTCCACCCCCAGAGTAACCACCATCTTATCAGAAAGATTTACTAGCACAAAGGCAAATTTTGAAATCTGATATGGTGTAGTCTAAGAGTTTTAAACACACCCTTATAGACTAACATATAGTTCCTCTTCTTAATCTTAAGATTTACTTGATTGTCTTCCAATGTTCTTCTCCTGGATTAATCTGATACCTACTCATTACTCCCACTCAACAGCATGTGTCTTGTCTAAGGCATACAAAAGCATATCTAAGACCTCTCACTGTTGATATAAGAAATTCTTTCATGGCTTTATCTTTTCTGAAATAGTTGAGACTTTTCCTTAGATAAATAAAATCTATGTCTAAGAAGTTGTGAAGCTTCTATAGATTGCCATTAGAAAGAAAATGCTTTAGCATCTTACTAAAGTAAGTTTCTTGCATTAGAGTAAGTAATTACCAGGTATACCACAAGCCATAGGTTTAGATAAACTCAAACCTATAATACTAGGAACAGGAAGTTTGTTAAGTCCATTGAATAGACTTATAAACGAAAATTTCCTTTTATGTCCTTGTAATAGAAAACTTTAGGTTACTCCATGTGAATGGATTAAACCATAGTTCTATTGGCTTTCTTCTTAGTTTCTTATCTTGACAATGCATTATTTGTTTAAACTCACAATGGATTTTAATCACTAGTGTCTCCCAAGTCATAAGAAGGCGAGTTCCTAGAAACTCTCCCACTACGACATGGTACCGTGAATTATGTCGAAGAAAACTAAATGGTATTAACCTCTTTGGTTGTGACAAGACAACAGAGGCAGTGAAATCATCATATGTCATATAAGACGATAGAACACTTTTGGAATCAAGAAAAATATCTCCTTTATTTGCTACTTGATTTTCAGACTTAGTCATTATCTTAGAAAAGTAGTATTTGTTTGAACAAATACTTTCTTATCTATTGACTATGGGATGGTCCACCCCTAATCACTTAGAATAGCTAACAAACCATGGTTAACAGTTCTAGCTTTTCTTAAGATTTTGATTAGGTCATCCATGAATCTAGTAATGATTTACATTAAGTATACAACCATTACATCATTCTGAAATTGTATTACCATAGAAGGAATTAGGCAACGACTAGTAACTAATCATCAACATGCAACTCGAAATTTCTGGGGAGGTAAGTTTGGATATAATTCAAAAATCAATTTAATGATCTTTGAACTGCATATCTACTAACTATTTCTCCACCCCTATCAGTTCGCAAGATCTTTAACCACTTACCTTAATGGTTTTAACCATTGCTAGAAATTAATGAAATTTTTCACACATTTCAAATTTCTTGCTAAAAGGTATAATCTAGAGTTATCGTTTTAAGAATACAATGAAAAACTCATATCCACCCCTGAATGTACATCCATCTGCAAATGAGATGAACTTACTTTCACTGGATATAGGCATATTAACTCTTTGCAGAGATTGATCTTGTCAAATCCACTATGAATAAGATACAAATGCCATAGATTAAAAAAAAATGTGGTAGTGTCTTTTGATGACTTAGATTTAGTTACATCAAAGAATTTTTAGAATAGTGCAAGTGGATCCTGGTCACAGAATACCTAACTCATATTCCATACAGTTTGAATCCATTAATAGAAGATTGATATTGAACACTTGGAAAGTGTAACTGTATTGCTTCTGGAATTAGAAATATAAGAAAATTTCTGTTTGGAATCTAAAATTAAAGTCAAAGACTTAAATTCAACCAAATATAATGAGTAATTCTTTCTTGGACCACCACTACTATTTAAACTTTAAGTTAGATTTGCCCATACAAGTAGGAGATTTCTAAGATTGAGGATTTATATCAATTGGGAATAGAATTTCGGGATTATAATCATATGCGTCATTTAATTTCTTAAGAGAAAATATAGAATGACATGAAATGATTTATAGACCATTCATCCAATGATATGTTATTAAGCTAATTCGAAATGAATAAGCTAAGAGAAATTAGGATAATTTCGTTTAAAATAAGAATCCAACGATGCTTCGATTAGCGAAAGTCAAAGTAATCTTATTTATACAATCTTCTTGTTTCATATCGTAAAAATACTAGTCTAAGGTGACATCAATTGATGAACAGCTAGATGTCGCATATACAACATTTATCTTTCGAGATCTAACACTATTATGTATGTCTAATGGTGAAAATCCACTAGGGATTTATCTCATTAGATAAACAAGCCAAGTTAGACCAACAATGAAGATTCGAAATTAAACTACAACTTAATAACAGAAAATAACATGGTTCAATATAAATTCATACACAATTTAGAAATTATAAACATATAACAAGTAGGAATGACAAGTGAAAATACTAAAACTTACAATCCTAAATAATTTCCAAGGTTTTCAACAAACTGATATCAGTGTCCCGTTTAGGCGAGAGTCAAAGCTACCATTCATTGAATAGAGTTGTCAGCTCGTCTAAAATGTTAAACATTCTAGCAACCTTTTATTCGATCAAGATTGGAATTCAACGTTGTCCCGTTTAGGCGAGAGTCAAGGCAATTCTATCTTATGAGCTTCCACCATTGTTTCATAATTTTCAAGTCAAGTATGGTCGCCACCATTAGGGTGATCCATACCATACAAAACACTTACAAACTACTTATCATGCGAGGTTAAACGGTGCAAAATTGCTAATGAACGTTCCTCCATTAGGGAGGATTACTCACTAAAACAAACGCGGTGTAAAACCCACAATGGAGATCGAATGTCTTAATAATAAAGCTCATTATTTAAAGAGAGTTGTATTTTCTTTGATTCTCTTTATTTATTCTATTTATTTTTGTAGAAAATAGTGATTCGAATTGTGTGTTGATTTCATAGAATAATACATATTTATATACAGAGTTAGGAGACTAAATATCTACAAAATATCTACTAAATATCTAACTCTCTTACAGCTAATATACATCTAATATCTAACACTCCCCCTCAAGCTGGAGCATAGATGTTAATCATGCCCAGCTTGTTACAAAGATAATCAATCCGCACCCCATTCAAAGCCTTTGTAAAAATATCTCCTAGTTGTTCTCCGGTCTTCACATATCCTGTGGAGATCAGACCTTGTTGAATTTTCTCACGAACAAAATGACAATCAATCTCAATGTGCTTAGTTCGCTCGTGGAATACGGGATTCGAGGCAATATGAAGAGCAGCTTGATTATCACACCATAATTTTGCTGGAATAGAAGTCTTAAACCCGAATTCAGTCAAAAGCTGATAAATCCATATTACCTCACACACAGACTGGGCCATAGCTCTATATTCTGATTCAGCACTGGATCTAGATACAACATTTTGTTTCTTACTCTTCCAAGAGACCAGATTGCCCCCAACAAATACACAATATCCTGAAGTGGATCGTCTATCTACCTTGCAGCCTGCCCAATCTGCATCAGAAAAACACTCAATCTGGGTATGTCCATGATCCTTGTAAACTATACCTTGTCCTGGTGCTCCTTTTAAATAACATAAAATTTGTTCTAATGTTGCCCAATGATGAATTGTTGGAGAAGACATGAACTGACTGATAACACTAACCGGGAATGCAATATCTGGACGAGTCACAGTTAAATAATTCAACTTTCCAACTAACCTGCGATATTTCTCAGGATCTTCAAATGGTTTCCCATCACGTGTAAGATGCACACCTGGATTCATTGGAGCATTGCAGGATTTTGATCCCAATTTCCCTGTCTCAGTTAGCAAATCAAGTACATACTTTCTTTGAGACAGAAAAATACCTTGTTTACTCCGAGTAACTTCAATCCCCAAGAAATACTTGAGCTCCCCTAAATCTTTCGTGTTAAACTGGGTGTGAATGAAAGACTTAAGGGATGAGATGCCTTCAGTATCACTTCCAGTAATAACGATGTCATCAACATACACCACTAACAAAATGATACCAACTGTTGATCTTTTATAAAACACAGAATGATATGACTTACTTTTCAACAAACCAAACTTCTCAACAGCCTGACTAAATTTACCAAACCAAGCACGAGGGCTTTGTTTCAATCCATATAAAGATTTGCGAAGATGAAAAACTCGCCCTAACTCCCCCTGAGCAACAAACCCAGGAGGTTGCTCCATATATACTTCTTCCTCAAGATCTCCATGAAGAAAAGCATTTTTAATATCAAGCTGATGCAAAGGCCAATGATGAGTAGCTGCCATGGAAATGAACAATCGAACGGATGTGAGTTTAGCAACAGGAGAAAAAGTATCACAATAGTCCACTCCATAGGTTTGAGCATAACCCTTGGCAACAAGACGGGCCTTTAAGCGAGCAACTGTGCCGTCTGGATTGAATTTAACCGTGAACACCCATTTACACCCGATGGCCTGTTTTCCGGAAGGTAAATCAACCAAGACCCAAGTACCATTCGCAACCAAAGCATTCATCTCTTCTATCATTGCAGCAAGCCAACCAGGATGAGACATCGCTTCTCGAACAGTTTTAGGAATAGTGATAGAATCAAGAGAAGCAATAAAAGAACAAGAAGAAGAGGAGAGATGATTATAAGACACAAAAGAAGTAATGGGAAAAGTACATTGGCGTTTACCTTTACGTAGTGCAATGGGAAGATCATCTGAGATTTCCGCAAGGGGGGCGCCTGGTGTACACTATAGGAGGCCGAGGGAGTGGTGGAGGTGGTAGAGGTGGTGGAGGTGGTGGAGGTGTAGACATTGTGGGGGTGACGACCGAGGCAGGTGAAGGAACAAGAGACCCGCCAGAACATGTAGCAGGCGCATAGGATGTGACAGAATAAACCAACAAATCATCATCCTCCCCCTGACTAGTGGAAGTAGTGGAAGATGAAAAATAAGGTGTATTTTCTACAAAAGTAACATCAATAGAAACAAGATATTTGTTGAGATCAGGACAATAACACCTATACCCTTTCTGAAGACGAGAATAACCAAGAAAGACACACTTTCGTGCCTTAGGGTCTAATTTGGTGACAGATGGACGGACATCGCGAGCAAAACAAACACTACCAAACACTCGCGGAGCAACTGGAAATAATGACTTATTAGGAAAAAGAATTTTAAATGGAATTTCACCATTAAGAACAGAGGAGGGCATGCGATTAATAAGAAAGCATGCCGTGGAAACTGCATCGGCCCAAAAAGGTTTAGGGACTTTCATTTGAAACAAGAGAGCACGTGCAGTTTCAAGAAGATGTCTGTTTTTACGTTCTGCAACACCATTCTGAGGTGCCGTATCAACACAAGAAGTTTCATGAAGCATGACATTAGAGGTCATATAAGATTGAAATTGAGCAGACATGTACTCTTTGGCATTATCACTTCTCAAAGTACGAATAGATACATTAAATTGAGTTTGAATCTCAAAGACAAAAAGCAATTTTAATATAGAAAACAACTCAGAACGATTTTTCATTAAATATAACCAAGTTACACGAGAATAATCATCCACAAAAGTAACAAAATACCTGAATCCAGGTTGAAACAAAATAGGAGAAGGACCCCAAACATCAGAATGAACTAACTCAAAAAGAACACTAGCACGTTTATTGACACGTGGACTCAAACTAACACGATGATGTTTGGCAAACTGACATGACTCACAATCTAACGAAGATAAACTACTATATTGGGGACACAGTTTCTTGAGCAAAGGAAGGGATGGATGACCTAAACGACAATGAGCCTCAAAAGCGGAAGCAACACTCGAACAAGCAATAGAGGTTGGCGGAAGTGGGTCAAGAACATACAAGCCACCAGATTCATGTCCTTTACCAATAATCTTCTTCGTCACAAGATCCTGAAACAAACAATGATCAGGAAAGAATGAGATGCAACAATTTAGATTACGAGTGAGTTGACTAACAGAAAGCAAATTAAAGGACAAATCAGGTAAATGTAAGACTGATGACAAAGATAGCATAGGTGTAGGAACAATAGTGCCAGATCCAAGAACAGAAGCTGTTGACCCATCAGCTAAGGTGACAACAGAAGTGGGACTGTGAGACTGAAAAGTGGAAAAGAAACGGGAATTACCTGTCATATGATCTGTGGCACCAGAATCAATGACCCATTTTGAGGATTTGGAAAGAAGGTATGCATTAGAGTTACCTGAATCAGCAATCGCAGTGACAGAAGAAGATGAAGACTTAAGTGTTTCCTGATACCTTGAGAACTTGGCAAATTCATCAGCAGAAATAAGGACCGATTTGTCAGATGCATCACTAGTGCTTGCAATATTGGCAGAGTGTTGTTGTCGATTCTTAAATTGTAACTTCCTACACTCGAACTTGGTGTGGCCTGGTTTCTTACAATAATTGCACATGATGCTCCCAGAATTTGGTGTGCGGTTATCAGGTCCTTGTGAATTACCTCCTTTAAATCCACTTGGAGTAGAGTTTCTTTCCGGTGCAGAATTATTACGACTCACCAAGGCGCTATTCAAAGGAGTTGAAGAGGTAGTCTCTGTGCGAAGAACACGAGTAAACACATCTTGTAAAGAGGAGACATTAGAACCAGAGAGAACTTGTGACTTTGCAGAGTCAAATTCAGATGAGAGTCCTCCAAGAAAACTCATAATAGCCATCTGTTCTCGTTGGCGCTGTTGAACTTTTACATCAGGACTAAACAGTAATAGCACATTAAGTTCTTCATATGTTTTCTTGAAAGCCATAAAATAATTCATAAGAGACTTATCTTGTTTCTCCGCGCGATAAAAAGCTTTGCAAACATCATATATGCGAGATATGTCGTCTTTGCCAGAATACAAAAACTCCAAGTAACCCATTAGTTCTTTAACCAATTCACAATGATTAATCAAACTAATTACCTCATTATCGATAGAATTTCAAATTTGAAGGAACAAGCGAGCATCCTCACGGAGCCATATTTTCCTTGAATCGTTTGTTTCTTCAGGAGGATCATCAGTCAAGTGATCATCTTTGTCAATACTCCTCAAATACAGTCAAATCGTCTTACTCCATTCTAAATAATTCGAACCAATCAACTTATGGTCCGTGATTTTAGACATCACGGGAACCACATCAGAAACAACGATTGATTTCGAATCTGATTTTATCTCTGCCATAATCTCGAAACCAAAAAATTGACACAAAAAGGAAGAGAGCAAACTCAAAGGAATAGATACCCAAACACAAAAGAAGACAAAAGTATCAAACCACAAAATGCGAAGAACCGCCGAAAACCGAAGCAAGGAGGACGAGAAAGGAGGAGGAGTGGGACGGGCGTCGACCGCCACCGGAGAAGACACTGGACGCGTCCTCACGCGCCGGCGCGTGGGATGGTCGGCAGCGGCGGACGACGGCGCGTGGGCCCCACGCGTGGTGAATCTGGACTCCGGACTTTTGGGTTTTGCAGTCCGGCGGCTGGGCAGTCCTCCTTTGTGGGCGGTGAGAAAAAATGTTCACTCCAAATAGGGTTTTCGAAAAAACAACCCTAAACTCAAACTCTAATTTTTTTTTTTTTTTTTTTTTTCAGAACCCTAATTTCGAATTTCGAATTTCGAATCACAATGCTCTGATACCATGTAGAAAATAGTGATTCGAATTGTGTGTTGATTTCATAGAATAATACATATTTATATACAGAGTTAGGAGACTAAATATCTACTAAATATCTACTAAATATCTAACTCTCTTACAGCTAATATACATCTAATATCTAACAATTTTAAATATATATTTATTTAATTAAAATTTCCAATTTAGAATGAAAAATTCTAAATATAAATTTTAATTTAATATTTATAAATTTTACTTAGATGGTTATGAAAATAACATGAATTATTTCCATCTTAGTAATAATTTCCAATAAATATTTAGAAAAATATTCAATTTAAGTTGTTACAAAATTAATTTAAATTAATTTACAACTCAAATTTTATTTTCTATAAATATATATTGCATTTCGAAAAATTAAAGTATTTAAGAATACAATTTTCGAAAAAATGCATGTTAAAATAAAAATAAATCCTGGAAAAATTATTCTAATTTAATGTTGGCCCAAAATTAATTAATAAAATTAATTTACAACAAAAAATATAATTTTCCTATTTAATTAAATATATATAAGAAAAATTTCAAATATTTAAGTATGATGATGAAAATCAACTTAAATATTAATTTTCTATTTAATTAAATACACTAGAAAAATACTTCAAGCAAAAATATCACCTATCTAGATTTTCCTTTGACTAATTAATTCAATTTCTAATAATATACTTTAATTCAATTTATTTTAAATTAATCAATAAATGAAAAAATCATTGATTTAAGTTGATCCAAGAATTAATTAAAATAAATAATTAATTTACAACTTAATCTATTTTTCAAATAAAATTTGAAATTCCAGCATTTAAGAAATGCAATTTCGAAATTTGATTAATAAAATAAAGAAAAAAATATTTTGAAAATTATATAAATTTAGTTGAAAAAATAAATTTCAACTAAAAATAATTTTCTATTTAATTAAATGTCATTAAAAAGAAATATTTAAGTATGATGATAAAAATCAACTTAGATATTTAATTTTCAAATTAATTAAATGTATTAAATTCAAGAAATAAATAATTAAGTGTAGAGAAGGCTTAATTATTAATCTCTAGTTTAATACTAGGAAAAATATACTTAAAATAAATTGTACCAAAATTAATTAATAAATAATTAATTTCACAATGTATAATATTTCTGATTTAATATTAGAAATAATAAGTAGTCTAGAAATAACTATCTAGAAAATATCTTATTTGACTAAGTATCTTTTCCACAAAATTTGAAAAAATATCTAATTTAAGTTGTATTAGAAAAAATCTAGAACTTAAATATTTTCAAATTTAAATTTAATTAAATATCAAAAATTAAGTTGTAACCACTTAATTTGAAAATATTCCACTTTAAGTTAATATTCGAAAAGATATTAACCTAAAAAATATCTAAAATATTCCATTTTAAGTTAATATTCGAAAAGATATTAACTTAAAAAATATCTAAAGAATCTTAATAACCAATGCCTAAAATTCCTCAACTTAATTTTGAAATTTGAAATTCAAAAGATATTCAGATTTAAGTTGATTAGTTATAGATTACTAAATATCAACTTAAATAGGAATATTTAATGAAAAATTTAAATTAAGCTTCAGAAAGAATCTAGATGGTTATAATTCTATATTTAATTAAATACAAGAAAATACATATAGTTTAGCTTAGAATAAAAATTCTTTAAACTATAATTTTCTTAAATTAATTTCAAAATAAATGAAATTAATTATGTTGCTAATCAATTTTATTAGGTTAAACTAGTTTAATTAACCTAGTACAGTTATTCAAATCAGGCAAATGGGCCTTCACAATTGGGGTGGTTCATGTGAGGGGGTGCTGGGTTCAGTATGTCGTACCCACTACTATGGCTCCCAACTCTCACACAAGGCCCAAAAGAGAGGAATTTAACCTTAATAAGAACGACTGTTATTAATTGAATAGGCCCAAAAACTAAATGGGCCTAAATAAATTCTATCAAAAACTATGATAATTTATTTTAGCAACAACAACCTATATGCATCTATAATAAAATTAAACACATAGGCTCACACATGCACACTTTGGATGGGTCCTATCATGTTGCTAGGTCATACACAGATGAAAGAAGATTGTAAATATACCTGTTACAAATTATTATCTTGACCAAGGGAGCCATCAGATCATTAGATCTGGCAAAAAGTAACCATGGCTATTTTCAATCAAGTAATAATAGGTTTTGAAAACTTACAAACAAGCTAAAACACATACTCCTGCAACAAGGTTAGCTGGATAGTTGGATGTAGGATTTATTTAATTTTAAATTAAATAAAAATAATTTTTCGAAAATTTTTAAAAAAATTTGAATCATTCGAAATTTAAAAGAAAAATTAAATTTAAAATTAAACCTACAATTTTGGAAAAATTAGGTTTCAACCAACCTAAATATCATTTCAAAATTTGCTAACTACTTTTAAAATTTAAATGTTATTTTATAAATAAAAATTAAATAAAAATTAAAAAAGATAAGTTAAATATCTTTTTCAGATTTTAAATTTAATTTAAATAAATAAAATAACAAAATTTAAAAGTTAGCAAAATATCTTACATCCATTTAAAATTACATGATTATAATTATCTTATTTTAAATTTAAATAACGTCAAAATATCTAAAAAAGATTTAATTTAAAATATATATATATATATATATATAAAATCTGACCTTAAATTTAAAAATAAGATAAGATATAATCAAATTTAAAAATGAGATAGATTTTTAAGCAAGAAGATAAATACTAATTCTATTCAAATTCAAATTACACTAATATCTTGAATTAAATTTAAAAAATATTAAATTAATTTAAAATGATAATTAGAATTGAATTAGGAATAGTAATAGTATATATACAAAACTATACAAAAAATCAGAAGTTAATTCTATGAAAAAGCATGAAAAAATCGAAGAAAAACGAAAAAATTGTGAGCTGTACGGACAGTTTTCGCGATCGCAGGAAAATTTCAGCACAGCTCCGATTTTTTTTCGAATCTTCAAAAAATCATAACTAATTCAAATAAAATCGAAATTGAGTTCTGTAAAAGGCTAACTTGCTTAATTTTTTTCATACTATCCTAGCTTGAATTGTTGTCCCAAATGAAAGCTACACATTAAGTGCTTGCCAGGGTCAAGGCTGCACACTAAGTGCCTGCTAGGGTGCAAGCTAGCTGGCCAAGTGCCTGCCAAGATGTAGGCTGGCCGACCCTTCCTTTACTGGAGGCTGGCTAGCCTATGCTAGCCATAGGGCCAGCCAGGGGGTGTCCAGCCAGACCCCTCAAGGTGGCCAATTTTTTGTCCCTTCGTCCCACTTAAGTATTCTGAACTTCCCATCAAGTGATACGTTGTGTACCATGACTTGGCCTTCTTGTTGATAAATTGTACTCCACATGGCATTGATCTTGCCCATGTGGACATGCTGTTGGAAATTATTTTACCAGGATCTTAGATCTACTCACAAGTATGTTTATTAACACCCTAAATATGAACTTTCTAAAACGATGAAATAAACACATATAAAGTTAAGGAACCTTACATTGGTTGCAGCGGAATATAATGACTCCTTCCGTTCAGATATCTAGCCCTTGATTCCTTTCTGTAGCAGAGCATTATCAATATCTGAACCTGGATCTCTTTCTCTGAATCTTTGATGCTGAAACTCCTTCTTGCTGAAAGTCTTTCTTCACGATCTTCCTCACTATGATTAAGGTATCACTTGCTGTGTGTGGGCACTACTCATACACTAAGGATTTCGAAATTCAAGAGCGAAGAGAAAGAAGAAGTGGCAGCTAAAGATAGGGAGAGAGAAAGGCTTTGGTTTTTCTCTGAAGGAAAAATAGAAAATTTAAGTGTAATTTTCCTGAAGCCTTCACTATCTATTTATAGCATTCCACTAGGGTTAGGTTTGAATTATTTGGCATTAAAATAATGAAAATATCAGAGGGAAAACCCTACAAAAGTGGCCGGCCATGCAAGGTGGAATTGGGCCTCACTTTTTGCAATTTTGCAGTTTTATCTTTTCTGCATCTGATTTTCTCAAAAACGCCAATTTTCTAATTCAACCATTTAAATGCCAATTCTAACTATTTAATAACTATAAATAATTATTAAATAATATTGTCATTTATCATATTTATTAATTGAACCATACAAAGTATCATAATTAAAAAAATATGCCCCTATAAACTCTTTCTTTACATTTTCGCCCTTACTTAGTGAAAAATTCACAAAAAGACATAGTCTAATTTGAGAATTATAATTGATTAATCAAAACCAATTACATGAGTCTTACAAGCAATATTATCTCAACTAGTGGGGGGACCATGGGTCTATATAACCGAGCTTCCAATAAGTAGATCAAGAATTTAGCACTAAAATTCACTAACTTATTAATTCTTCGTTGAATCCACGCATAGAACTTAGAATTGCACTCTCAGTATATAGAATGCTCTATATGTTCCACCATATAGACACATCATTAGTTATCCATTGTTATAATCCTAATGTGATCAATGATCCTCTATATGAATGATCTACACTGTAAAGGGATTAGATTACCGTAACACCCTACAATGTATTTTATCCTTAAAACACTTGACCCCGTATAAATGATATTTCAGCTTATGTGAAATGAGTACTCCACCATTTATTTTCGTTTGGTCAAGCTCGAAGGAGATCATCCTTTGCTTACTATTCGCCAGATAGAAGCTATAGATTCCATGTTTATGCTAGCGCTCCCACTCAATTGCACTACCGTGTTCCCAAAATGTACGTATCACCCTGACCTAAAAGTAGGCTTAACTAACAAATCAAAGAACACGAATAGCCTCTCGAGATTGAGCCTAATCATATCAGGATTAAGATCATTTGATCTAGGATCAACTAGGCGATAGTGACTTGAATAGATATTACGGTAAGTTTAATAAATCTAAGTCAAAGTTCAATATCGGTCCCTTCCGATGCATACTCCATGCATCCAACCTGAGCTTTACTTTAACCAATGCTCTGGAAAGAACATAGCATTTCTCCAAATGCAAGTAAACTCTGTTGTAGATTATCATATCAGTAAAACCCTATGTCTGATAAATCTAGGAAACTTTATTCACATAGTCATGTTTACTTTCCAATGTGTTGACGGCACAATAAACAGGATCAAGTATGTGAAAAGGGTTTCAGATGAATTTATACATTATGTACATATAATCATGAAATAAATCATGTGAACCATGCAACATTAAATGTTATTTCTGATCTATATTAATAAGTAAATCTGATTATATTGAAATGAGTTTTATTTAGGGCATAAAACCCAACACATGCCACATCATATAGGAAAAAATTGGAATAACATTTGCCCCTAAGTCCATGTGCAGATGTCTGTACGTATAGAGACTTTCTAGCTTCAGTTTAGACTGATAGAGCCTTAACCGGAGAGATTTTGTAATATATTTAGTCTTGAAACATTTGCTCTTGCTTGTCTGATCACATTCCTTAGCAGAAAATTGATAATATTTCTGCATATTAGTTTTTGCATGCTGCATGGTAAGTGAGAGACGAACCCACCAGAAGCTATATAAGCTTATTGGTGTAACTCACTTCTCATTCCACACTTCTCATTCTCTCTTCAAAAAAGGCAACTAAAGAAAGCTCTTCACATCCCATTGAGGCCGACGCACCCTAGTCCTGTAACACCTGAGATTATCGCTTTGTTTCGATGATCCAAGCTTTTCACCGTCTTCCTCAAAGGTTTCTACTAGTGGGTAGGCTTTCAAATCTCGTTCTGTTTACTTAGATTTGCCATTGTTGTATTTGAACTTTTCCATGCTTTATAAAATCTCTGATTCTCACATTAGATTGTAGTCTTTTTGGTATTTTGATTTGCATGATAGTTTTAAAATGCAAAATGTGTGATTTCTTAATGAAAAAGATTCGTTTTTGGCCTTCGTTGCGATTCTTGACTCTTGAGTAATGAAGAACACGTTTGAGTTTTGAAAAACACACATTTTGATCCAAAACTAACCCTGACCGACCCTGGGGTCTTGTTTAAGACCTGGCCGGCCCTAGGATTTTTTAATGAGGGTTGACCCGTTTTAGGGTTCCACCTTAGAAAGTTGGCCGGGTCATGCCTCGTTATGGTGACTTCGGCCAGTTCCTACATGGGTCATGGGACCCTGGCCGTCCCTCTCAAAGCTTTGGGACCCTAGTTGGTCTATGCCTTGGTCCTAAGCGGGTGGCTAGTCTTTTGTCCTCTTTTGACCTCGGCTAGGATCCTGTCATGGCCTTTGTGGGCATATAAAAGTTTAGTCTCATACATGGTTCCCTAATTAGGAATTCTGTATGAAACTTAATGGTGAGTCTATTATAGTCGAATGTTCAACTTAAGACTCAACATTTGTCCAAGCTGTTACCCTTAAACCTATATTTCGCTAATACCCAGTCTTGTACGATAAATTATTTGGAAAGTATCCTTGGGTACGGTTGAACAAAGCCTTGTCTAATTTTGTTGCTTTGTCAGGTTGCTCACCTCCCCTTGTCGTTTGTGTGCAGATAATCCTAAGTGATTGTTGGGGGAGGTGACAATTGTGCCGACAAAGATTTAGTTGGTCTTCCCTTTGAGGACTAGTGTCTAGTTCATTCTCCTCGTAGCTCCTCAAGTGATCTCAAGGTTAGTGGTGGTTCATTATGCCAAAGGTCAAGCAAACATATCGTAGGGCACTCCCTTATGACCCTCATATTTCCAGGCTGGCGAATAGAAGGAGAGTATGTATTGCTAAGAAGGCTACACAACCTCTACATGACAGATAGCAAGGGTTGGCCAGGCTAAGGCACTTGTGGCCGAGCTTGTGGCTGACCGAGATGTAGAGAGCTCAAACAGTGTGTAAAGCCCTAAACCATAGGAACACCACGTGTTTGATTTTATAAAACTAATTTAATGCTAATATATTAATTAATTATTAAAAACTATGAGGATGATAAAAATTTGACTAAAATAAAACACTAAAAACGGATATTATAACGACAGTAAAAGGGAGTTCTGGGGATCCCTGTTATAAAAGATTTATCCAAAAGACGATATACAACAACAATTCAAAATACAACAAATGCAGCCAGTCTAAAGAAACTCCTGGCAACTCAACACGTAGGCTGGTGGGGTCAATATGTACATTGCTGGAGAAGATCGCCATCTCATGGCTATTCTAACTTTGCCTTGCCCTTACCTGCACCACAAAGAACCTGTGAGTCACATACACTCAGCAAGAAAAGTGATAAAGTGATTAAACTATAACATTCAACAGTAGGTATATAACTAGTCATATGCATAGAAATAGATATGCTCATATATTTGTATTACCTAATCAGGCAAGCCCGTGTCATAATGCAATATCATATATAATATCAATTGACCACCTAATCAGGTGAGCCCGTGCCACAACATGGCACTAATATATCGCATCGTCTAATCAGACGATCCCGCACCTACATCCGAACTTATCATATGTTACTAATGCCCGTACCTACGCCTGATACGTCGCTAGGAAGAAACCAAACAATGGTTTCAATCTATGCCATAACCAGGCAATTTCATATCACTGTCACTCGTACCTACGCTTGATATGTCGCCAGGAATATTGCATCACCTAATCAGGTGAGCCCTACCTACGCTCGGTACTCATCATATGCCAATAACGCTCGTACCTATGCTCGGTATGTCGCCATGTATATCACATCACCTAATAAGGTGAGCCCATATATTATGTCCACAGTATCATGACATTATCATTGCCTAATCAGACAATCGATAATTTCAGAACCTATCATGCCATGTGGTACATTATACTTTTCTTACCTCAAGTTTCGATTCAGGTATGTTGGCCAACCTGCTTGGAGAACGATCGATGATCCTGGGCCCTATGTCATAACAATAATAAACTAATAAGTGTTTATCCCAAAACACCACTTAACACTCGCGTAAGACAATCTAAGATTTTCTACCAAACTCCGCGGTATAAATATTCTAAAATAAAACTTATACTTTGGCTCTAAAACATACACCATATCTTAGAGCTCATCGTAAGCTTCAAAACGGTATATAGAACATCCAAAACGGACACCCGAGTGAAAAGTTATGAATTTCTAAAAACTATGAAATACGAAAATCTCAATTTTTGCACTCACCGAAACACTACCAAAACTTATCCAAATCACTCCAAACTTAACAGGGCACATATATACCATGATTACGACCATTCTTACGTAACATAAATTAAAATTGAGCCCTAAAACAGAAAATGCCATTAACGTTCGGACTAAGCTTTAAAAAGTTCCAAACTCGATTTCTACCAAAAATCACCTCAGTTACAACAAGAAAACATCAAAACTAGTCCCATGACTACTCGAGAACAATCCTATAAGGTCAGAACCTTCATAAGTATTCTAATTTAGGAAACCCATATGCGAAACTAATTGTTATTAAACTTAAAAGGAAATTAATGTTGGGTTTTATGCCCTAAATAAAACTCATTTCAATATAATCAGATTTGTTTATTAATATAGATCAGAAATAACATTTAATGTTGCATGGTTCACATGATTTATTTCATGATTATATGTACATAATGTATAAATTCATCTGAAACCCTTTTCACATACTTGATCCTGTTTATTGTGCCGTCAACACATTGGAAAGTAAACATGACTATGTGAATAAAGTTTCCTAGATTTATCAGACACAGGGTTTTACTGATATGATAATCTACAACAAGAGTTTACTTGCATTTGGAGAAGTGCTATGTTCTTTCCAGAGCATTGGTTAAAGTAAAGCTCAGGTTGGATGCATGGAGTATGCATCGGAAGGGACCGATATTGAACTTTGACTTAGATTTATTAAACTTACCGTAATATCTATTCAAGTCAATATCGCCTAGTTGATCCTAGATTAAATGATCTTAATCCAGATATGATTAGGCTCAATCTTGAAAGGCTATTCGTGTTCTTTGATTTGTTAGTTAAGCCTACTTTTAGGTCAGGGTGATACGTACATTTTGGGAACACGGTAGTGCAATTGAGTGGGAGCGCTATCATAAACATGGAATCTATAGCTTCTATCTGGCGAATAGTAAGCAAAGGATGATCTCCTTCGAGCTTGACCAAACGAACATAAATGGTGGAGTACTCATTTCACATAAGCTGAAATATCATTTATACGGGGTCAAGTGTTTTAAGGAATAAATACATTGTAGGGTGTAACGGTAATTTAATCCCTTTACAGTGTAGATCATTCATATAGAGGATCATTGATCAAATTAGGATTATAACAATGGATAACTAATGATGTGTCTATATGGTGGAACATATAGAGCATTCTATATACTGAGAGTGCAATTCTAAGTTCTATGCGTGGATTCAACGAAGAATTAATAAGTTAGTGAATTTTAGTGTTAAATTCTTGATCTACTTATTGGAAGCTCGGTTATATAGACCCATGGTCCCCCCACTAGTTGAGATAATATTGCTTGTAAGACTCATGTAATTGGTTTTGATTAATCAATTATAATTCTCAAATTAGACTATGTCTATTTGTGAATTTTTCACTAAGTAAGGGCGAAATTGTAAAGAAAGAGTTTATAGGGGCATATTTGTTAATTATGATACTTTGTATGGTTCAATTAATAAATATGATAAATGACAATATTATTTAATAATTATTTATAGTTATTAAATAGTTAGAATTGGCATTTAAATGGTTGAATTAGGAAATTGGCATTTTTGAGAAAATCGATACAAAAGGTGTTAAAATTGCAAAATTGCAAAAAGCAAGGCCCAATCCACTAAGTTTAGGGCCAGCCACTTTTGTAGGAAATTTAAACTGATTTTTTCATTATTTTAATGCCATATAATTCAAATCTAACCCTAGTAGGAATGCTATAAATAGATAGTGAAGGCTTCAGGAAAATTACACTTTTCTTCTGACTTTTTCTATTCAGAAAAACTGAGCCTTCTCTCTCCCTATCTTTAGCTGACCACTCTCTCTCTTCTTCCTTAGAATTTCGAAATCCTTAGTGATTTGAGTAGTGCCCACACACATCAAGTGATACCTCAATCATAGTGAGGAAGATCGTGAAGAAAGATCATCAAAGAAAGGAGCTTCGGCATCAAAGATTCGTAGAAAGAGATCCAGGTTCAGATATTGATAATGCTCTGCTACAGAAAGGAATCAAGGGCTAGATATCTGAACGGAAGGAGTCATTATATTCCGCTGCACCCAATGTAAGGTTTCTTAAACTTTATATGTGTTTATTTCATCGTTTTAGAAAGTTCATATTTAGGATGTTAATAAACATACTTGTGAGTAGATCTAAGATCCTGGTAAAATAATTTCCAACAACTGGCCTCAGAGCCATGGTAATTGATTTACTTGCAAGAAATTTGGACTTTAAAACGATTGTTTGTATGTTCTTTGGATGGTATCATGTTGTATTGAGTGTTATTTGATGATTGATTGATGATTGTGAAATTTTCGTGAAAAATAATTGTTATTTCGTTTCTGGAATTATTTTTATTGGATAGTATGGAAAAAATTAAGCAAGTTAGCCTTTTACAGAACTCAATTTGGATTTTATTTGAATTAGTTATGATTTTTTGAAGATTTGACAAAATCGGGGCTGTGCTGATAGTTTTCTGCGATCGCAGAACTGTCCGTACAGTTTCGAATTTTTCCTATTTTCTTCAATTTTTCATACTTTTTCATGGAATTAGCTTCCAATTTTTTGTATGGTTTTGTATATATACTATTACTATTCCTAATTCAATTCTAATTATCATTTTGAATTAATTTAAATTTTTTTTAATTTAATTCAAGATATTAGTGTAATTTGAATTTGAATAGAATTAGTATTTATCTTTTTGCTTAAAAATCTATCTTATTTTTAAATTTGATTATATTTTTTTTTAAATTTAAGGTCAGATATTTTAAGATATTTATAATATCTTTTAAGATATTTATAATAAGATATTTTGACCTTATTTAAATTTAAAATAAGATATTTATAATCATGTAATTTTAAATAGATGTAAGATATTTTGCTAATTTTTTTTTAAATTTTGTTATTTTATTTATTTAAATTACATTTAAAATTTGAAAAAGATATTTATTTATCTTTTCTAATTTTTTATTTAATTTTTATTTATAAAATAATATTTAAAATTTAAAAGTAGTTAGCAAATTTTTGAAATGATATTTAGGTTGGTTGAAACCTAATTTTTCAAAATTGTAGGTTTAATTTTAAATTTAAATATTTAATTAATTTTCGAAATTTTTTTTTAAATTTTTTTTATTTTTTTCGAAATTTTTTTTTAATAATATTTCGAAATTAATTATTTAATTTAAAATTAAATAAATCCTACATCCAACTATCCAGCTAACCCTGTTGCAGGAGTATGTGTTTTAGCTTGTTTGTAAGTTTTTAAAACCTATTATTACTTGATTGCAAATAGCCATGGTTACCTTTTGCCAGATCTAATGATCTGATGGCTCCCTTGGTCAAGATAATAATTTGTAACAGGTATATTTACAATCTTCTTTCATCTGTGTATGACCTAGCAACATGATAGGACCCATCCAAAGTGTGCCTGTGTGAGCCTATGTGTTTAATTTTATTATAGATGCATATAGGTTAATGTTGCTAAAATAAATTATCATAGTTATTGATAGAATTTATTTAGGCCCATTTAGTTTTTGGGCCTATTCAATTAATAACAGTTGTTCTTATTAAGGTTAAATTCCTCTCTTTTGGGCCTTGTGTGAGAGTTGGGAGCCATAGAAGTGGGTACGACATACTGAACCCAGCACCCCCTCACACAAACCACCCCAATTGTGAAGGCCCATTTGCCTAATTTGAATGACTGTACTAGGTTAATTACACTAGTTTAACCTAATTAAAATTGATTAGCAACATAATTAATTTCATTTATTTTGAAATTAATTTAAGAAAAATATAGTTTAAAGAATTATTTTTTATTCTAAGCTAAACTATATGTATTTTCTTGTATTTAATTAAATATAGAATTATAACCATCTAGATTCTTTCTGAAACTTAATTTAAATTTTTCATTAAATATTCTTATTTAAGTTGATATTTAGTTATCTACAACTAACCAACTTAAATCAATATCTTTTGAATTCAAAATTTCAAAATTAAGTTGAGGAATTTTAGGCATTGGTTATTAAGATTCTTTAGATATTTTTTAAGTTAATATCTTTTCGAATATTAACTTAAAATGGAATATTTTCAAATTAAGTGGTTACAACTTAATTTTTGATATTTAATTAAATTTAAATTTAAAAAATATTTAAGTTCTAGATTTTTTCTAATACAACTTAAATTAGATATTTTTTCAAATTTTGTGGAAAAGATACTTAGTCAAATAAGATATTTTCTAGATAGTTATTTCTAGACTACTTATTATTTCTAATATTAAATAGGAAAATATTATAAATTGTGAAATTAATTATTTAATTAATTTTGGTACAATTTATTTTAAGTATATTTTTCCTAGTATTAAACTAGAGATTAATAATTAAGCCTTCTCTAAACTTAATTATTTATTTCTTGAATTTAATACATTTAATTAATTTGAAAATTAAATATCTAAGTTGATTTTTATTATCATACTTAAATATTTCTTTTTCATGACATTTAATTAAATAGAAAATTATTTTTAGTTGAAATTTATTTTTTTCAACTAAATTTAAATAATTTTCAAAATATTTTTTTTTTATTAATCAAATTTCGAAATTGCATTTCTTAAATGCTGGAATTTCGAATTTTATTTAAAAAATAGATTAAGTTGTAAATTAATTATTTTAATTAATTCTTGGATCAACTTAAATCAATGATTTTTTCATTTATTGATTAATTTAAAATAAATTGAATTAAATTATATTATTAGAAATTGAATTAATTAGTCAAAGAAAAATCTAGATAGATGATATTTTTGCTTGAAGTATTTTTCTAGTGTATTTAATTAAATAGAAAATTAATATTTAAGTTGATTTTCATCATCATACTTAAATATTTGAAATTTTTCTTATATATTTAATTAAATAGGAAAATTATATTTTTTGTTGTAAATTAATTTTATTAATTAATTTTGGGCCAACATTAAATTAGAATAATTTTTCCAGGATTTATTTTTTATTTTAATATGCATTTTTCGAAAATTGTATTCTTAAATACTTTAATTTTTCGAAATGCAATATATATTTATAGAAAATTAAATTTGAGTTGTAAATTAATTTAAATTAATTTTGTAACAACTTAAATTGAATATTTTTCTAAATATTTATTGGAAATTATTACTAAGATGGAAATAATTCATATTATTTTCATATCCATCTAAGTAAAATTTATAAATATTAAATTAAAATTTATATTTAGAATTTTTCATTCTAAATTGGAAATTTTAAATAAATATATATTTAAAATAAATAGATTAAATAAAGAGAATCAAAGAAAATACAACTCACTTTAAATAATGAGCTTGATTATTATTAAGATATTCGATCTCCATTGTTGGTCTTACAAAAGTTAAATGTTTTCAATATAACCTCGAGACGCTAGACTTCGTCCCCCTATGGATGGTTATTCGTTGAACGCATTTAACACCGTAAGATTTCATTTGATAAGTGTTTTGTAAGTTTTCGTCTCTATTAGACTCTCCCCTACGGTGACTACTTAGAGATAAACTTATGAAACATGAAACAATGGTGGAAGCTCATAAAATGAGAATAACCTTGACTCTCGCCTACCGGGACAACGTTGGATTCTTATTTTGATCGAATAAAAGGTTGCTAGAATGGTTTCTATTTTAGAAGAGCTGACAACTCTATTCAATAAATGATGCTTTGACTCTCGCCTACCGGGACACTGTATCAGTTTGTTGAAAACCTTGGAAATTATTTAGGATTGTATGTTTTAGTATTTTCACTAGTCATTCCTACTTGCTATATGCTTATAATTTCTGAATTGTGTATGAATTTATATTGAACCATGTTATTTTCTGTTATTAAGTTGTAGTTTGATTTCGAATCTTCATTGTTGGTCTAACATGTTTGTTTTTCTAATGAGATAAATCCCTAATGGATTTTCACCATTAGACATACATAATAGTGTAAGATCTCGAAAGATAAGTATTGTATATGCGACATCTAACTGTTCATCAATTGATGACACCTTAGACTAGTATTTTTACAATATGAAACAAGAAGATTACATAAATAAGATTACTTTGTCTTTCTCTAATCGAAGCATCGTTGGATTCTTATTTATAAACGAAATTATCCTAATTCCTCTTAGCTTATTCATTTCGAATTAGCTTCAAAACATATCATTGGATGAATGGTCTATAAATCATTTCATGTCATTATATTTTCTCTTAAGAAATTAAATGATGTATATGATTATAATCCCGAAATTCTATTCCCAATTGATATAAATCCTCAATCTTAGAAATCTCCTACTTGTATGGGCAAATCTGACTTAGAGTTTGTATTAGTAGTGGTGGTCCAAGAAAGAATTACTCATTATATTTGGTTGAATTTAAGTCTTTGACTTTAATTTTAGAATCCAAACAGAAATTTTCTTATATTTCTAATTCCAGATACAATACAGTTACACTTTCTCAAGTGTTTAAATGTCCATCTTTTATTAATGGATTCAAACTGTATGGAATATGAGTTAGGTATTCTGTGATCAGGATCCACTTGCACTATTCTAAGAACTCTTTGATGTAACTAAACCTATGTCATCAAAAGACACTACCACATTTTTTAATCTATGGCATTTGTATCTTGTTCATAGTGAATTTGACATGATCAATCTCTGCAAAGAGATAATATGCCTATATCCACTGAAAGTAGTTCATCTCATTCGCAGATGGATGTACATTCAGGGGTGGATATGAGTTTTTCGTTGTATTCTTAAGACGATAACTCTAGATTATACCTTTTAGCAAAGAAATTTGAAATGTTTGAAAAATTTCATTAATTTCTAGCAATGGTTAAAACCATTAAGGTAAGTGGTTAAAGATCTTGCGAACTGATAGGGGTGGAGAAATAGTTAGTAGATATGCAGTTCAAAGATCATTAAATTGATTTTTGAATTATATCCAAACTTACCTCCCCAGAAATTTCGATTTGCATATTGATGATTAGTTACTAGTCGTTGCCTAAGTCCTTCTATGGTAATACAATTTCAGAATGATGTAATGGTTGTATACTTAATGTAAATCATTACTAGATTCATGGATGACCTAATCAAAATCTTAAGAAAGGCTAGAACTGTTAACCATGGTTTGTTAGCTTTTCTAAGTGATTAGGGGTGGACCATCCCATTGTCAATAGATAAGAAAGTGTTTGTTCAAACAAATACTACTTTTCTAAGAAAATGACTAAGTCTGAAAAACAAGTAGCAAATAAAGGAGATATTTATTCTTGATTCCAAAAGTGTTCTATCATCTTATATAACATATGATGATCCCACTGCCTCTGTTGTCTTGTCACAACCGAAGAGATCAATACCATTTAGTTTTCTTCGACATAATTCACAGTACCTTGTCGTAGTGGGAGAGTTTCTAGGAACTCACCTTCTTATGACTTGGGAGACACAAGTGATTAAAATCCATTGTGAGTTTAAACAAGTAATGGATTGTCAAGATAAGAAACTAAGAAGAAAGCCAATAGAACTATGGTTTAATCCATTCACATGGAATAACCTAAAGTTTTCTATTACAAGGACATAAAAGGAAATTTTCGTTAATAAGTCTATTCTATGGACTTAACAAAACTTCCTGTTCCTAGTATTATAGGTTTGAGATTATCTAAACCTATGGCTTGTGGTATACCTGGTAATTACTTACTCTAATGCAAGCAACTTACTTTAGTAAGATGCTGAAGCATTTTCTTTCTAATGGCAATCTATAGAAGCTTCACAACTTCTTAGGTATAGATTTTATTTATCTAAGGAAAAGTCTTAACTATTCCAGAAAAGATAAAGCCATGAAAGAATTTCTTACATCAACAGTGAGAGGTCTTAGATATGCTTTTGTATGCCTTAGACCAGACACCTGCTGTTGAGTGGGAGTAATGAGTAGGTATCAGATTAATCCAGGAGAAGAACATTGGAAGACAATCAAGTAAATCCTAAGATAAAGAAGAGGAACTATATGTTAGTCTATAAGGGTGTGTTTAAAACTCTTAGACTACACCATATCAGATTTCGAAATTTGCCTATGTGCTAGTAAATATTTCTGATAAGATGGTGGTTACTCTGGGGGTGGAATAGTGATTTTGGAGAAGTGTAAAGACCTATCTGAAGTCTCTAGGTCTACCAGAGAGAGACTGAATGTTAAAGCTGCAGGAAAGGTACTTATTCAGTCTAAGGAAAGTTCTATACATCTTTGGCACCATTCCAAATTGCCTTAAACTACTAGTGTTAATTTCCTGATTAACCAAAAGTAGTTGCCAAAGATATAGAATCCAGTATCCCAAGAGAGTAAACATATAGAGAGGAATTTCACATTATCAATGATTTTGTGATTAAGGAAGAGTAATAGTGGAGAAAAGGTTGTGGTTAATTCAACCTTTCAGATCCTATTACGAGGAGTTTACTACTACTACACTTGATTTGCATATCAAGGTGTTGAGATTATTTGAAACGCACTTTTTGTTTTATATTAGTGCAAGTGGGAGTTTGTTGGGTTTTATGCCCTAAATAAAACTCATTTCAATATAATCAGATTTGTTTATTAATATAGATCAGAAATAACATTTAATGTTGCATGGTTCACATGATTTATTTCATGATTATATGTACATAATGTATAAATTCATCTGAAACCCTTTTCACATACTTGATCCTGTTTATTGTGCCGTCAACACATTGGAAAGTAAACATGACTATGTGAATAAAGTTTCCTAGATTTATCAGACACAGGGTTTTACTGATATGATAATCTACAACAAGAGTTTACTTGCATTTGGAGAAGTGCTATGTTCTTTCCAGAGCATTGGTTAAAGTAAAGCTCAGGTTGGATGCATGGAGTATGCATCGGAAGGGACCGATATTGAACTTTGACTTAGATTTATTAAACTTACCGTAATATCTATTCAAGTCAATATCGCCTAGTTGATCCTAGATTAAATGATCTTAATCCAGATATGATTAGGCTCAATCTTGAAAGGCTATTCGTGTTCTTTGATTTGTTAGTTAAGCCTACTTTTAGGTCAGGGTGATACGTACATTTTGGGAACACGGTAGTGCAATTGAGTGGGAGCGCTATCATAAACATGGAATCTATAAACTTCTATCGGGCGAATAGTAAGCAAAGGATGATCTCCTTCGAGCTTGACCAAACGAACATAAATGGTGGAGTACTCATTTCACATAAGCTGAAATATCATTTATACGGGGTCAAGTGTTTTAAGGAATAAATACATTGTAGGGTGTAACGGTAATTTAATCCCTTTACAGTGTAGATCATTCATATAGAGGATCATTGATCAAATTAGGATTATAACAATGGATAACTAATGATGTGTCTATATGGTGGAACATATAGAGCATTCTATATACTGAGAGTGCAATTCTAAGTTCTATGCGTGGATTCAACGAAGAATTAATAAGTTAGTGAATTTTAGTGTTAAATTCTTGATCTACTTATTGGAAGCTCGGTTATATAGACCCATGGTCCCCCCACTAGTTGAGATAATATTGCTTGTAAGACTCATGTAATTGGTTTTGATTAATCAATTATAATTCTCAAATTAGACTATGTCTATTTGTGAATTTTTCACTAAGTAAGGGCGAAATTGTAAAGAAAGAGTTTATAGGGGCATATTTGTTAATTATGATACTTTGTATGGTTCAATTAATAAATATGATAAATGACAATATTATTTAATAATTATTTATAGTTATTAAATAGTTAGAATTGGCATTTAAATGGTTGAATTAGGAAATTGGCATTTTTGAGAAAATCAGATACAAAAGGTGTTAAAATTGCAAAATTGCAAAAAGCAAGGCCCAATCCACTAAGTTTAGGGCCAGCCACTTTTGTAGGAAATTTAAACTGATTTTTTCATTATTTTAATGCCATATAATTCAAATCTAACCCTAGTAGGAATGCTATAAATAGATAGTGAAGGCTTCAGGAAAATTACACTTTTCTTCTGACTTTTTCTATTCAGAAAAACTGAGCCTTCTCTCTCCCTATCTTTAGCTGACCACTCTCTCTCTTCTTCCTTAGAATTTCGAAATCCTTAGTGATTTGAGTAGTGCCCACACACATCAAGTGATACCTCAATCATAGTGAGGAAGATCGTGAAGAAAGATCATCAGCAAAGGAGCTTCAGCATCAAAGATTCAGAGAAAGAGATCCAGGTTCAGATATTGATAATGCTCTGCTACAGAAAGGAATCAAGGGCTAGATATCCGAACGGAAGGAGTCATTATATTCCGCTGCACCCAATGTAAGGTTTCTTAAACTTTATATGTGTTTATTTCATCGTTTTAGAAAGTTCATATTTAGGATGTTAATAAACATACTTGTGAGTAGATCTAAGATCCTGGTAAAATAATTTCCAACAATTAAACCTTACCTTAAGCTTCCCCGCTTTGAGAATTTTCTATCCTGCTACTACCGCAGCTTAGATCGCTAGGTTTTGGGTTGAAAATCGAAGAAGATAGATATAGGGGGAGAAGGTTTTATCGAAGGGGGAGGAACGTGTTGGAATTTATTTTACCAGGATCTTAGATCTACTCACAAGTATGTTGTTTAAACACCCTAAATATGAACTTTCTAAAACGATAAATTAAACACATATAAAGTTAAGAAAACCTTACATTGATGCAGCGGAATTAATGTCTCCTTCCACTCAGATCTCTAACCCTTGTATCCTTTCTGTAGCAGAGTATAATCAAGATCTGAGCCCGAATGTCCTTCTTCTTCAAGTTTGATCCTTCACAGTCTTCCACTCTATGATTGAGTTACTGCTTTCTTTGTGTGGGCACTTACTCTTTCACTGGGGTTCGAAATTGATGAAGGGAAAAGAAGAGAGAGGGTTTCGGCCAGGTATAGAAAGTGGGGAAGGCTCAGTTTTTCTAAAGAGAGAAATTTCTGACAGAAAGCTAATGAAAAGCATGTGATTTGACTGAGCCATCACTTTTTATTTATAGGCAACTACTAGGTTTAGGTTAAGAATTATTTGACATTAAAATAATGAAAAAATCAATTTGAAACTCCTCATTAAGTGGCCGGCCAAGGTGTAGTAGTGGGCCCCACTTGATTTTGCAGTTTTATCAAATTTTATTTTTATTTTCTCAAAAATGCCAATTTTTCAATTCTAACCTTTTAAATGCCAAAACAAATTATTTAATAACTAAAATAGATTATTAAATAATATTGTCATTTAATTTAATTATTAATTAGACATATAAAGTCCATTAATAAATAAATAAACCTAGAAACTCTTTTCTTTATAATTTCACCCCTGCTTAGTGAAAATTCATAAAATTAGACATAGTCTAACTTTAGAATTATAATTGATCAATCACGAATCAATTAATGAGTCTTACAATCAGAATGTTCTCAACTAGAATGGGGACCATGGATCTATATGCTGAGCTTCCAATAAGTGAACCAAATTTACCAAGTAAATTCCTACTTATTAATTCTTCGTTGAATCCACTCTTAGAACTTAGAATTGCACTCTCAGACTTATATAGAGCATATTGTATGTTCCACGATATCAATATGCTATCTCATTTAACCATTGTTATAATCTTATTGTGATTTAAAGATCCTCTATATAGATGATCTACATCGAGATGGGATTTCTTTACCGTTCTCACCCCTCAATGTATTTTGCCCCTTAAAATACTTAGCTACCTGTAAATGGTGTTTAGTGATCTAATGATTAGTCAGTTAAACAAGAGCTCATCCATTTACTTCTATTTGCTAAGCTCAAAGGGAATCATCACTTTACTTCTATACACCAGTAGAAGCTATAGATTCCATATTTATGTTCAGCACTCCCACTCAATCATACTATCATGTTCCCAAAATATACGTATCACCCTGACCTAAAAGTAGGCTTAACTAATAAATCAAAAAACATGAATAGCACTCCTGAGTTGAGCCTAAGCATATCAGGATTTAGATTCTCTTAATCTTAAGATCAACTACTGATATTGACTTGGAAAGATATGTATAACGGTAAGTTTGTAATATCTTAACTTAGTTGCAATATTGGTCCAGTCTAATGTATACTCCATACATTCGAAACTAGTATACTTTACTAATGTCCTGGAAAGAACATAACACTTACTCCAAGTGTAAGTACACATCATCGCTGATTATCACATTAGTGTAAATCCAATAACACTGATGAAACAGGGACCGATTCTTTTGATTCATATGATCACAATCACATTCCACTGTGTTGACGATACTGTAATTGTGAATAAACATATGATCTGGATTTAAGTGATTTTGTGTGTAATAGTAATAAACATATTAAACCATTAGCATGTAAAATTCATGCAAACATCAATCACTTCAGATTTCTTATATTGATAACTAATCAGATTGTAAAGAGTTTTATTTAGAGCATAAAACCCAACAGAACGAAGGTTTGTTCGTTCTTACTGTTCTAATATAACTTAATATATATATAAAATGATCGTTTTTTTTGTTAAAGTTAATATTATAATAATGATAATAATATAATAATAATATTAATAAAAACTTTATTATTAATAATTATCTTATCATTTCTTAGCTACTAAGAAACTTCTATTTTTAGGGCGCTACATTAAATCCTACATACTTTTAAGTACCCTAATACCTACATTATCAACTTATAATAATATTCCCATTAATTTTATTAATTAAGCTTGTTATGACATTTCTGGCCCCGATCGAGTCTCCAAAGTCACCAAACCTGAAAATATTTTTATTCAACATATAGTTCATATTACATTCACACATGCTATATAAATCTTTGTAATTTAAAAATTACGCTTATTTATCCATTTATAGCAAATTTAAAAGTTTTATGTTGAACTAGATTAGTAGGATCATAATTCTATTTATTACCTGGTTAACTCATAATATAAATATAAACCTTAATTATTAATTATTGAGCTTATTGGGATATTGTAACTATCCCCTCTTTATAAGAATTTTGTCCTCGAAATTTACCTGAATAACTCGGGAAACAGCTCCCGCATATGTGATTCTAATTCCCAAGTCGCTTCCTCAACTTTAATATGTTGGATATATTTTACCAGGATCTAGATTTACTACCATGTATGTTTCATTAACATCCAAATAAGAATTCTAAAACAATGAAATTAAACACATATAAAGTTTAGGAAACCTTACATTGGGTGCAGCGGAATATAATGACTCCTTTCGTTCAGATCTCTAGCCCTTGATTCCTTTTTGTAGCAGAGCATCACCAAGATCTGAACCTGGATCTCTTTCTTTCCTTTCTTTGATGCTGATTCTCCTTCTTGTTGATTGGATTCTTCACAATCTTCCACACTATGATTGAGATACCACTTGATGTGTGTGGGCACTCACTCATTCACTCAATGTTCGAAATTGAAGAAGAAAAGAAGAGGGAAAGTGGCGGCTAGAAAGTTTTCTCTGAAGGAATGAGATGCATCATCTTTTTCCTAAAGCCATCACTACCTATTTATAGGTAACCACCTAGGTTTAGGTTAGATTTATTTGGCATTAAAATAATAGAAAAATAAATGGTACATTCCTTGCATAGTGGCCGGCCATGATATGGATAATGGGCCTCACTTTGCAATTTTGCCATTTTGTCATTTTTCTATCCCATTTTCTCAAAAACGCCAATTTTCCAATTTAACCACTTAAATGCCAATTCTAATTATTTAATAACTAAAAATTAATTATTAAATAATATTGTCATTTAATATATTTATTAATTAGACATATAAAGTCTCTTAATTAGCAAATAAAACCTAGAATCTCTTTTCTTACAATTTTGTCCTTGCTTAGTGAAAAATCATAAACTAGACATAGTCTAACTTTAGAATTATAATTGATTAATCAAACTCAATTCACTGAGTCTTACAAGCAGTATGGTCTCAACTAGTATGGGGACCCTGGGCCTATATAACCGAGCTTCCAATAAGTTGAACCGAATTTATCAAGTTAATTCCCTAACTTATTCATTCCTTATTGAATCCACACTTAGAACTTGGAATTGCACTCTCAATCATATAGAACGCTCTATATGTTCCACGATATAGATACGATATTAATTATCCATTGTTATAATCCTAATATGATCAATGACCCTCTAATAGATGATCTACATTGAAAAGGGACTAAATTACCGTTACACCTTGAATGTATTTTGTCCTTAAAACACTTAGCTCCGTATAAATGATATTTCAGCGAAGTGAAATGAGATCTCAACCATTGATCTCTGTTTAGCCAAGCTCGAAGGATATCATCGTTTCACTTCTAAATTCCTATAGAAGTTATAGATTCCATATCTATGTTAGTGCTCACACTCAATTATACTATCATGTTCCCAAAATGTACGTATCACCCTGACCCAAATGTAGGCTTAACTAATAAATCAAAGAACATGTATAATACTCTTGAGATCGAACCTAACCATATCAGGATTAAGATCATTTGATCTAGGATCAACAGGTGATATTGAATTGAATAGATATTACGGTAAATTTTAACATACCTAATCAAAGTTCAATATCGGTCCCTTCCGATGTATACTTCATACATCCGATACTCGTAAACTTTGCCAATGCCCTGGAAAGGACATACCACTTATCCAAGGTGTAAGAATACCTATCGCTGATTATCATGCCACTCTAAATCTGGTGAACTGACAAATCAAGGAATAAACTTTCGAACATATAATTAAGATTATATTCCACTGTGGTGACAGCACTATAATCATTAACAAATTCATATGTTTTGGACTTAAATAGAATTTATACATTATATATATATAATCATGTGAACTATGCAACATAAAATGTTATTTCTGAACTTTATTAATAAGTAAATCTGATTATATTGAAATGGGTTTTATTTAGGGCACAAAACCCAACAAACTGCCACTTGCACTTATATAAAATAAAAAGTACATTTCAGATAATCTCAACACCTTGATATACAAATCAAGTGTAGTAGTAGTATACTCCTAGTAATAGGATCTGACAGGTTGTATTAAACCCAACCTTTCCTCCACCATTACTTTTCCTTAATCACAAAACTTTGATAATGTGAAATTCCTCTTTATATGTCTACTCTCTTGGGATACTGCATTCTATACTTTCGACAACTACTTTTTGGTTAATCAGGAAATAACACTATTAGTTAAGAAATATTGGAACGGTGCCGAAAATGTATAGAACTTTTCTTAGACTAAATAAGTATCTTTCCTGCAACTTTAACATTCAGTCTCTCTCTGGTAGACTTAGAGACTTCAGATAGGTTTTTACACTTCTCCAAAGTGACTACTCCACCCCCAGAGTAATCACCATCTCATCAGCAGACTTTCTAGCACAAAGGCAAGTCTAGAAATTTGATTTGGTGTAGTCTAAGAGTATTAAGTACACCCTTATCGAATAACATATAGTTCCTCTTCTAAATCTTAAGATTCACTTGATTGTCTTCCAATGTTCCTTTCCTGGATTAATCTGATACCTACTCATTACTCCCACTCAACAACAGGTGTCTGGTCTAAGGCATACTAAAGCATATCTGAGACCTCTCACTGTTGATTCAAGGAATTCTTTCATGGCTTTATCTTTTCTGGAATAGTTGAGACTTTTCCTTAGATAAATAAAATCTATGTCTAGAAGTGGAGAAGCTTCTATAGATTGCCATTAGAAAGGAAAATGCTTCAGCATCTTACTAAAGTAAGCTGCTTGCACTAGAGTAAGTAATTAACCAGGTATACCATAAGCCATAGGTTTAGGTAAACTCAAACCTATAATACTAAGAACATGAAGTTTTGTTAAGTCCATCGAATAGACTTATTAACGAAAATTTCCTTTCATGTCCTTGTAATAGAAAAATTTAGGTTACTCGATGTGAATGGATTAAACCATAGTTCTCTTGGCTTTTCTTCTCAGTTTCTTATTTTGGCAATCCATTTAAACTGACAATAGATTTTAATCACTAGTGTCTTCTAAGTCATAAGAAGGTGAGTTCCTAGAAACTCTCCCACTATGACAAGGTACCGTGAATTATGTCTAAGAAAACTAAATGGTATTGACCTCTTCGGTTGTGTCAAGACAACAGAGCCAGTGGGATCATCATATGTAGAATAAGATGATAGAACACTTTTGGAATCAAGAAAAAAAATATCTCCTATATTTGCTACTTTATTTTCAGACTTAGTCATTTTCTTAGAAAAGTAGTATTTGTTTAAACAAACACTTTCTTATCTAATGACTATGGGATGGTCCACCCCTAATAACTTAGAATAGCTAACAAACATGCAAACCATGGTTAACAGTTCTAGCTTTTCTTATGATTTCGATTAGGTCATCCATGAATCTAGTAGTGGTTTACACTAAGTACACAACCATTCCATCATTCTGAAAATTTTTCTTTCACTAGATTATTTCCCTAGAAGAACTTAGGCAACAATTAATAAGTAATCATCAATATGCAAATCGAATTTATGGGGAGGTAAGTTTGGATATAATTCAAAAATTAACTTAATGATCTTTGAACTGCATATCTACTAAATATTTCTCCACCCCTATTAGTTCGCAAGATCTTTAACCACTTATTTTAATGGTCTTTCACCATAGCTAGAAATTCATGAAATTTTTCAAACATTTCAAATTTCTGTGCTTAAGGTAAAATCTAGAGTGATCGTCTTAAGAATATAACGAAAAACTCATATCCACCCCTGAATGTACATCCGTCTGCAAATGAGATGATTATACTTTCAGTGGATATCGGCATATTGTCTCTTTACAGAGAATGATCTCGTCAAAACTACTATGAATAAGATACAAATGCCATAGATTTATAAGATTGTGGTTGTAGTCTTTTTATGACTTAGGTTTAGTTACATCAAAGAGTTCTTAGAATAGTGCAAGTGGATCCTGGTCACAGAATACTAAACTCATATTCCATACTAACATACAGTTTGAATCCATTGATAGAAAATGGTTATTAATCACTTGTGAAAGTGTAACTGTATTGTATTCTAGAAATCGAAATATAAAATCTCTATTTGGAATCTAAAATTTAAAGTCAAAGAATTAAATTTATACCAAATATAATGAGTAATTCTTTCTGGACCACCACTACTAATTTAACTCTAAGTTTGATTTTCCCATACAAGTAGGAGATTTCTAAGATTGAGGATTTATATCAATTCGGGATAGAATTTCGAGAATATAATCAAATGCGTCATTCGATTTCTTAAGAGAAAATATAGAATGACATTATAAGATTTATAAACCATTCATCCAAAGATATATTATGTAAGCTAATTCGAAAAAGAATAAGCTAAGAGGAATTAGGATAATTTCGAATTTAAACAAGAATCCAACGATGCTTCGATTAGCGAGAGTCAAAGTTAATCTTATTTATACAATCTTCTTGTTTCATATTGTAAATACTAGTCTAAGGTGTCATCAATTGATGAACAACTAGATGTTGCATTTACAATATTTATCTTTCGAGATCTAACACTATTATGTTTGTCTAATGGTTGACAATCCATTAGGGATTTGTTCCATTAGAACAACAAACCAAGTTAGACCAACAATAAAGATTCGAAATTAAACTACAATTAATAACAAAAAATAACATGGTTCAATATAAATTCACACACAATTCAAAAATTATTAAACATATAGCAAGTAGGAATGACAAGCAAAAATACTAAAACATACAATCCTAAAAAATTTCTAAGGTCTTCAACAAATTGATATCAGTGTCCCGTTTAGGCGAGAGTGAGTGATACCATCCATTGAATAGAGTTGTCAGCTCATCCAAAATGATAAACATTCTAGCAACCTTTTATTCTATCTTATGAGCTTCCACCATTGTTTCATACTTTTGTAAGTCTTATACAGTCGCCACCATTAGAGTGATCAATACTAATATAAAATACTTACGAAAATACTTATCTTTCGAGATTCTACGGCGCTAACTTGCTAATGAACATTCCTCCATTAGGGAGGATTGCTCACTAAAACAATAGCTATGTAAAACAAACGATGGAGATCGAATATCCTAATAATAATAAAGCTCATTATTTAAAGTACATTTTCTTCTAATATTTATTTTAATCAATTTATTTTAAATATATATTTTTTTAATTAAAATTTCCAATTTAGAATGAAAAATTCTAAATAAAATTTAATTTAATATTTATAAAATTATACTTAGATGGATATGAAAATAAAATGAATTATTTTCATCTTAGTAATAATTTTAAATAAATATTTAGAAAATTATTCAATTTAAGTTGTTTCAAAATTAATTTAAATTAATTTACAACTCAAATTTAATTTTCTATAAATATATATTGCATTTCGAAAAATTGAAGTATTTAAGAATATAATTTTTGAAAAATGCTTTAACATAAAATAAAATAAAATCCTGGAAAAAATATCTTAATTTTATGTTGGCCCAAAATTAATTAAAAAAAATTAATTTTCAACAAAAAATATAATTTTCCTATTTGATTAACTATTAAAGAAAAATATCAAATGTTTAAGTATCATGATGAAAACTTAAATATTAATTTTCTATTTAATTAAATATCACTAGAAAAATACTTCAAGCAAAACAGATAATATCTATCTAGACTTTCATTGACTAAGAATTCATTTTTTAATTATAATATATTTTAGTTCATTAATTTTAATTAATCATTAAATGAAAAAATCATTGATTTAAGTTGGTTCAGAATTAATTAAAATAAATAATTAATTTACAACTTTAATCTATTTTTCAAGATAAATTCAAAAATATCTTGCATAATTAAATGCAATTTCGAAAAATTGATTAATAAAATAAAAAATATATATTTGAAAATTATTCAAATTTAAGCTGTTATGAAATTTTAAAGAAAATTTCCAACTTAAAATAATTTCCTATTTAATTAAATATCATGAAAATAACAATATTTAAGTATCATGATGAGAATCAACTTAGATATTTAATTTTCAATTTAATTAAATGTATTAAACTCAAGAAATAAATAATTAAGTATAGAGGAGACTTAATTATTAATTTTAGTTTAATACTAGGAAAAATATACTTAACTTAGATTGTGCCGAAATTAATTATTAAATAATTAATTTCACAATATATGATATTTTCCTAATTTAATATTAGAAAATATAATTAATACTAGAAATAACTATCTAGAATATATTTCAATAACTAAGTGTTTTTCTAAAATTTGAAAAAGTATCTAATTTAAGTTGTTATATAAAAAAAAATATCCAACTTAAATATTTTTCAAATAAAAGTTAATTAAATATCAAAATTAAGTTGTAACCACCTAATTTGAAAAATATTCCATTTTAAGTTGATTTATATTTTAAAAAAATATCAACTTAAAAAATATCTTAAGAATCTTCAATAACCAATTCCTAGAATTGCTCAACTTAATTTTAAAATTCAAAAGATATTCAAATTTAAGTTGAAAAATAGAATTAGTTAGAAATAACTAATTTACAACTTAAATAGGAATATTTAATGAAATAATTAAAATAAGCTTCAGAAAGAATCTAGTTAGTTATAATTCCATATTTAATTAAATACAAGAAAAATACAGATAGGTTATTTAGAAATAATTTCATTAAACTAAGAGTGTTTTTCTAACAATTAACTTTAAAATATGAAAATGAAAAATAAATTTCATATATTTTAAAAGTTAATTATGTTGCTAATCAATTTTATTAGGTTAAACTAATTTAATTAACATAGTACAGTTATCCAAAACAGGAAAATGGGCCTTCACAGTTGAGGTAGTTCATGTGAGGGGGAGCTGGGTTCAGTATGTCGTACCCACTTCTATTGACCCCCAACTCTCACACAAGGCCCAAAAGAGAAGAATTTAACCTTAAAATGAACAATTGTTATTAATTGAATAGGCCCAAAAACTAAATGGGCCTAAATAAAATCTATCATGGTGTGACATTTTATTTAGCAACAACCTATATGCATCTAAACATAAAGTAAACATATAGGCTCACACAGGCACACAGATTTGGATGGATCCTATCACGTTACTAGGTCATACATAGATGAAAGAAGAATGTAAAATTTACTTGTTACAAATTATTTACTTGACCTATTGACAATTGAACCATGGGTTAAAATCAAATCATTGGATCTGTCAACAAGTTAACCATGGCAATTTAGATCAAGCAATAATAGGTTTTATAAAACTTACAAATAAGCTAAAAACACATACTCCTGCAATAAGTTGAATTGGATAGTTGGATGTAAGATTTATTTAATTTTAAATTAATTAATTTATTAAATAAAATTTCGAAAAAATAAATAATTAAATAATAATAAAATATTTTTCGATTTTTTTTTTAAAAAAATAAATTTGAATAAAAAATCTAAAATTAAACCTACAATTTTTGAAAAATTAGGTTTCAACTAATCTAAATATCATTTAAAAAAAAAATTGCTAACCATCTTTTAAATTTCATGTTTTTTTGATAAATTAAATATTCCATAAAATAAAATGATAATTAAATATCTTTTTCTCATCTTATAATTTAATTTAAATAAAAAAAATAACAAAATTTAAAAGTTAGCAAAATATCTTATATCGATTCAAAATATCATGATTATAGTAATCTTATTTTAAATTTAAATAAGGTCAAATAATTAAAAAAAATTAATATCTGACCTTAAAATTTTAAAATAAGATAAAATAACCAAAATTTTAAAATAAGATAGATAATTAAGCAAAAAAGATAGATATTTATCTAATTTCAAATTCAAATTACACTAATATCATAAATTAATTTTAAAAAATCCAATTAATTTAATTCTGATAATTAGAATTGAAATAGGAATAGTAAATATCTAAATACAAAACTACACAAAAAATCGGAAGTTAATTCCATGAAATAGCATGAAAAATCGAAGAAAACAAAAAAATTTGTTAGTGGTACGGACATGCATACTGTCCGCGCGCGCTCGGGGGGGCATCTGGCCGAGTTTTCTCGGTGGTGGAGGCAGCAAGCAGCCATTTCGCGTGCGCATGGGGCCTTCTTTAGACAGCGTCGCCTGTCCTGACCGAGAGAACTTGGACAAGGCGTGTCTGAATGCGCACGTGTCCGAGGAAAGTGAGGTGATCCGCGCGCGTGTGGGGGGTGATGCACCCCTGATATTTTCCGATTTTCAAAAATTCATAACTAATTCAAATAAAATCAAAATTGAGTTCTGTAAAAAAGTAAATTGCTTAATTTTTTTCAAAACTATCCAATAAAAATAATTCCAAAAACAAAAATTCTATTATTTTTCATAAAATTTCACAAGCATCAATCAATCATCGTATAACACACAGATCAACATGAAACCATCCAAATCAACACATTTCATCGTTTTAATTCATATTTCATGAAAGTAAATCATTACCATGGCTCTGATACCAGTTGTTGGATATATTTTACCAGGATCTAGATTTACTACCATGTATGTTTCATTAACATCCTAATATGAATTCTAAAATAATGAAATTAAACACATATAAAGTTAGGAAACCTTACATTGGGTGCAACGAAATATAATGACTCCTTCCATTCAGATCTCTAGCCCTTGATTGCTTTCTGTAGCAGAGCATCACCAAGATCTGAACCTGGATCTCTTTCTCTCATTCCTTTGATGCTGATTCTCCTTCTTGTTGATTGGATTCTTCACAATCTTCCACACTATGATTGAGATACTACTTGATGTATGTAGGCACTCACTCATTCACTCAAGGTTCGAAATTGAAGAAGAAAAGAAGAGGGAAAGTGGCGGCTAGAAAGTGTTCTCTGAAGGAATGAGATGCATCATCTTTTTCCTGAAGCCATCACTACCTATTTATAGGTAACCACCTAGGTTTAGGTTAGATTTATTTGGTATTAAAATAATAGAAAAATAAATGGTAAATTCCTTGCATAGTGGCCGGCCATGATATGGATAATGGGCCTCACTTTGCAATTTTGCCATTTTGTCATTTTTCTATCCCATTTTCTTAAAAACGCCAATTTTCAAATTTAACCACTTAAAGGCCAATTCTAATTATTTAATAACTAAAAATTAATTATTAAATAATATTGTCATTTAATATATTTATTAATTAGACATATAAAGTCTCTTAATTAACAAATAAAACCTAAAATCTCTTTTCTTACAATTTTGCCCTTGCTTAGTGAAAATTCATAAACTAGACATAGTCTAACTTTAGAATTATAATTGATTAATCAAAATCAATTCACTGAGTCTTACAAGAAGTATGGTGTCAACTAGTATGGGGACCGTGGGTCTATATAACCGAGCTTCCAATAAGCTAAAACGAATTTACCAAGTAAATTCCCTAACTTATTAATTCCTTATTGAATCCACACTTAGAACTTGGAATTGCACTCTCAGTCATATAGAACGCTCTATATGTTCCACGATATAGATACGCTATTATTTATCCATTGTTATAATCCTAATTTGATCAATGACCCTCTAATCGATGATCTACATTGAATATGGACTAAATTACCGTTACACCTTCAATGTATTTTATCCTTAAAACACTTAGCTCCGTATAAATGATATTTCAGCGAAGTCAAATGAGATCTCAACCATTTATCTCTGTTTAGCCAAGCTCGAAGGATATCATCGTTTCACTTCTAAATTCGTATAGAAGTTATAGATTCTATATCTATGTTAGCGCTCCCACTCAATTATACTATCATGTTCTCAAAATGTACGTATCACCCTGACCCAAAAGTAGGCTTAACTAACAAATCAAAGAACATGTATAATACTCTTGAGATCGAACCTAACCGTATCAGGATTAAGATCATTTGATCTAGGATCAACAGTGTAACACCCTAACTATTTTAGGCGTATTACGTGATTTTTAAACGTATTGTGCAGCTCGTTGCTAATCAACGAGGTTTATGGAAAAACGTGATTAATTAAAATTTTGCTTTTTCATTAAACTTATAAACCATTTACAAAAAGTCTCGGGATCCCGATTTATAAAATATTTACAAACGTTTTTACTGTTCAACTTTTACATCAAAATAAAGTCGTCTAACGACAGTTACAAAATCTCAGCCTGCTATCCCGAGGATCGTACGCTCCAGGCCTAACCGCCCCGACATGTACAATCCCATAAGCTCGCTCACGGTCCATCAGCAACTGCCTTGCCTTTACCTACACATGAACGTAAACTGTGAGTCGACAGACTCAGTAAGAAAAGCATAATAATATCATACATAAAACTGACTGCCGTGTCCAACACGATACTGAGTCCCGCTACTGCCATGTCCAACATGGTACTGAGCACTACTGCCATGTCCAACATGGTACTGAGTTTTGAACGTTCAGGGGACGGTACTATTGACAAGTATCCTCCTGATCGGTCGAACCGGTCATACTCCGCCTGGTCATACTCCAGCCCGTACCGACGGGATAGGTCAATAGACCGAACCACCAACCGGTGTCGGCTGATCGGTCGAACCGGTCATACTCCGGCTGCTGGTCATACTCCAGCTTGTACCGACGTGACAGGGTTGGGTGGTTCGAAGCCTAAATACATATCTAATGTAATCTAACAGGCTTCCTACATGCACGCTAAACATGTAAACTACATATGCATACCGTTATACTAATCTTACGGATTCCGATTTCGGTGTGCTTGGTCAACCTGACTGGAACTGAAGCTGAACGGCGGATTACTGGCTCCTAAACCATAAAAATCACAACGCTATAAGCGACATGCTAAAACACTTCCCGGGGACTAAAACTTGAAACTAAAAGTTTCCCTATCGATAAAAAGCATGGCAATACCCCTAAAAACCCAAAAACGAGAAAAACTAGGGTTACGAAAAATCCCCCATCCGAAGTCCGTTGCCCAACCGGAATTCCGGTTCGGGAAAATCGAACCCCCATCCGAATTCCGGATGCTCAACCGAATTCGGTTCCTCGCGAGCAAAGAACCAAAAATTCCCATATCTTGACCAATTCGAACCCAATTGATCCCAAACTTTCCAGACCTGCTAAATAGACCCTAATAAACATTTCCAAGGCATCAAACCTACCCAGAAACCACATACACAAATTTTGCCATTGGAGCTCAAGCTTTGAGTTCCAAACTCAAGCTTGAGCAAACCACCTAAACAAGCACTCAAACTAGCTTAAAACCCCTTAAACTAGCATAACATAGCCTCTGAAAACAAACAACAACATCCAGCAATTCACAGAAACAAAACATCACATTTTCTTTCAAAATTTCACATATTTTGCATAGAAAACCAAAACCTAGCTCAATCAACTTACATGCTTTCAACAACTCAATTATTCAACACATAAACATGCTTTGATCCTCAAAAATCAACAACAAAAGCAGCAGCAACAACATCTAACACAACATGCATGCATCATCACATTTCATCATTTTTATGCAAAACAATAAAAGAAAGGAGTTAGAGATTACATACCACAACCTAGAGCTCACAATTAGGATGAATTAGCTTTGAGAATTGAAGGAAAAACCCAGCTTTAGCACCCCAAATACCCAGCCGAAATGAGAGAAAAAGAGAGAGAGAGTTTTGCTTGAATTTTCTATTTTTTTTTTCTAAGTGTTGGAAAGGAAAGGAAAAAAAGGATTTTTCAAGCATATATTAACCTTTTATTAAATCCATTTCAGCCAAAAGATTATTTAAAAAAAATAAACATTAATCCATTTATTAAATCATATAAGACAAAACACTAATGGGGCAAAAAGACCATTTTGCCCCTTCACCATAAAATCACTAAAATCATACTAAAGGGGTATTTTTGGGACATTCTAAATTCCCGGCCATTCCCGACATTCCCAATGTCTAAAACCCGTCCCCAAAATACTAACATACTAAGTTGTGATTTCTACTGAGCCAAACGCCGCGTTCCAAAATACCGGACACCGGAAATGCGAAATATAAAAACTGCTGAAGACATAATTATGCATATCTGAATTCCATAAATAACAATGATAAATTATTTAAATAGCTATAAATAATTTCCTGATTAACATAAATAACTGCTAATTTCCAAATTAACTAAGCGGGCTTTACAAACAGGTGATATTGAATGGAATAGATATTAGGGTAAATTTTAACATATCTAATCAAAGTTTAATATCATTCCCTTCCGATGTATACTCCATACATCCGATACTGGTAAACTTTGCCAATGCCCTGGAAAGGACATACCACTTATCCAAGGTGTAAGAATACCTATCGCTGATTATCATGCCAGTCTAAATCCAGTGAACTGACAAATCAGGGAATATACTTTCGAACATATAATTAAGATTATATTCCACTGTGCTGACAACACTATAATCATTAACAAATTCATATGTTCTGGACTTAAATAGAATTTATACATTATATATATAATCATGAAATAAATCATGTGAACCATGCAACATAAAATGTTATTTCTGATCTTTATTAATAAGTGAATTTGATTATATTGAAATGGGTTTTATTTAGGGCACAAAACCTAACATAATATTCCTCCATAGGACTTTAACCTGAGGGATTGTTTTATTTTTGAGTACTTTCTCCTTTCCGTCTAATATCTGGATAGGCTATTCTTCCTAAGATAAGTCTGTCTGGAGCTCAATATCATTGTAACTCAAAACATGTGTCGGATCTGACACGTGCTTTCTCAACATAGAGATATGGAAGACATTATGCACCCCAAATAACGTGGGTGGTAAAGCTAATCGATAGGCCACCTGACCTATCCGCTCCAGTATCTCAAAAGGACCGATGTTATACAGGGCTCAGCTTTCCTTTCTTTCCAAATCTACGCACCCCTTTTATAGGTGATATTCGAAGGAATACATAGTCTCCCACTTGAAATTCGATATCCCTACGCTTTTGATCAACATAGCTTTTCTGTCTACTTTGTGAAGTAAGCATACGAGATCAAATATTTTCAATGTATAGGGGATCTGCACTTCCTACCGTACAACAGTTCATAGGGTGCCATCCCTATCGTACTCTGATGACTGTTGTTGTACGAAAACTCTATTAACGGTAGGTATTTATTCCATGAACCCTCAAAGTCCATAACACAGGCTCTCAGCATATCCTCCAATATCTGAATTGTCCTTTCGGACTGACCATCTGTCTGAGGATGAAATGCTGTACTGAATTTCAGTTTCGTACCCATTGCCCGTTGCAAACTTTGCCAAAACTTGGAGGTGAATTTCGGATCCCTGTCCGAAACTATAGACTTCGGTACCCCGTGAAGTCTCACTATCTCCCTGACGTACAATTCTGCCAACTGATCCACTGTAAACGTTGTTCTGACCGGCAGAAAATGAGCAGATTTCATAAATCGGTCCACCACTACCCAGATGGAATCATACATACCCGTGGTCCTAGGTAACCCGACCACAAAATCCATCGTAATATCCTCCCATTTCCATTCTGGTAGGGTTAACGGCTGCAACAACCCTGCTGGTCTCTGATGTTCAGCCTTGATCTGCTGACAAGTGAGGCATCTCGAAACGAATTCTACCAAATTCTTCTTCATACCGCTCCACCAGAAGTACGGTTTCAAGTCTTGGTACATCTTGGTGGTGCCGGGATGCAGAGAATATGGAGTAGAATGAGCCTCCTCAAAGATCTCGTTCCTCAAGTCCACACTGTTCGGGACACAAACCCTGGCTTTATACAAAAGCATTCCACTGTCTGACACTGAAAAGTCTTTGGCTTGACCAGCCAATACCTCATCTCGGATCTTCACTAACTCCGGATCTGACGTCTGAGCAACCTTTATTCTTTCTAATAGATCAGATTGCAGCGTTAAGTTGTGAAGCTGACCTACCACAAACTCAATGCTGGATCTAACCATATCCTCTGCTAGCTGAGGTGAGATCTGAACCATGCTAGCCACTTGCCCGGGACCCTTTCTGCTCAGGGCATCGGCCACAACATTGGCTTTTCCGGGATGATAGAGGATCTCGCAATCGTAATCCTTCACTAACTCCAACCAACGCCTTTGTCTCATGTTCAAATCTTTCTGAGTAAAGAAATACTTGAGACTCTTATGGTCGGTGTAGATCTCGCACTTCTCACCATACAAGTAATGCCGCCAAATCTTCAATGCAAAAACCACTGCGGCCAATTCTAAATCATGAGTCGGGTATCGCTGTTCATAATCCTTTAACTGACGGGAGGCGTAAGCGATAACCCGATCGGCTTGCATCAATACGCACCCCAAACCCTGTTTGGATGCGTCACAATAGACCACGAACTTCTCCTTGTCCGAAGGCAAAGCTAGTACCGGAGCAGTAATCAACCTCTGTTTCAGCTCCTGAAAACTAGCTTCGCATTTATCTGACCAGATAAATCGCTGATTCTTCTTTGTAAGCTCGGTTAGGGGCATTGAAATTTTGGAGAACCCCTCCACGAACCTACGGTAGTACCCAGCTAATCCCAAAAAGCTTCTGATCTCTGTCACTGTCTTCGGTCTCGGCCAATCCCTGACGGACTCGATCTTCCCGGGATCCACCCTGATCCCATCTTTACTCACAATGTGCCCTAGGAAGGACACCTGAGACAACCAGAACTCACATTTCTTGAACTTGGCGTAGAGTCTATGTTCTCGAAGTCGTCGCAGTACCATCTGAAGATGTAACTCATGCTCCTCTTCGGCGAGAGTACACGAGGATGTCGTCGATAAACACAATCACACAGATATCGAGGAAATCCTTGAATACTCTATTCATCAGGTCCATGAATGCTGCAGGAGCATTGGTTAGTCCGAATGACATAACCAGGAACTCGTAGTGTCCATACCTAGTGCGGAAAGCCGTCTTTGGAATGTCCTCCTCTCGGATCCTCAACTGATGATAACCCGAACGGAGATCAATCTTAGAAAAGACCGTCTTCCCCTGAAGCTGATCGAACAAGTCATCGATCCTAGGTAATGGATATTTATTCTTCACCGTCAGCTTGTTCAACTCTCTGTAGTCGATGCACATCCTCATAGATCCATCCTTCTTCTTCACGAACAAAACCGGGGCTCCCCAAGGTGACACACTGGGCCGAATGAACCCTATGTCAAGCAACCCCTGGAGCTGAATCTTTAACTCCTTAAGTTCAGCTGGAGCCATCCTATACGGGGCTTTAGAAACCGGATCCACCCCTGGTGCCAAGTCAATCACGAAGTCAATCTCCCGCTGAGGTGGTAACCCTGGAAGTTCTTCGGGAAAAACGTCCAAAAATTCCCGAACCACATTGATGTCCTCTGGCCGAATGGTGTCTGGCCGAGTGGTGTCCACCACCACGGCCAGAAACCCTAAGCACCCACCGTGCAATAACTCTCTCGCTGACATAGCCGAGATCACCGGGATCCAAGATCCCTGAACCGAACCCACAAATACGAACGGTTCTTCACTTTCCGGTTGGAAGACCACCATCTTCCTCTTACAATCAATGCTCGCCGAATATTTAGATAGGAAATCCATTCCTAAAATAATATCAAATTCGACTAAGCTCATCTCTATCAGATCAGCGCTTAACTCTCTACCATCTATCCTGATCGGCATAGACCTAATCCACCTATTGGAGATAACCAATTCTCCGCGAATGTAACAGGGTTCCAAACCCTGACTCATATCTATCAAAGGGTCTACCCAACTTACTAAAGACTCTGGCCGCCACATAAGAACGTGTAGCCCCAGAATCAAACAAAGACCTTTGAATAAAACGAGTCGTTAATAAGAATCGACTGTAACAACCGATGGGTGGCATCCGCATCGGCTCGCGTGATCGCGAATACCCTGGCTGGAGTGGGCATCGCTGGCGCTCTCGGTGCCTCCGGCGGGCCCGGGGACATTCCCTCTTGAAGTGCCCTGGCATGCCACAATGAAAGCATCCCTGCCCCTTGCACTCTCCCCGATGGTGCCTCTTGCAGATAGGGCACTCGGGGTAGGAGAAGCGAGTCTCATTACCACCAGACGACTCCTCTGTTCTGGTTCCCCCGGAACCTCTTGTTCTGACTCGAGCCGCCGGAAGCAGTGGGTGCCCTCTTCCTCTGATCAATGGCCGAACCACTACTCCCCCTGCTATAGCCTGATGCAGGAGGGGTAGGAGCTCCGCCACCAACTGGAGTACTGGCTGAATCTGACATACACCCCACTGCGCCCTCAGCTCGCAGTGCCTTCTCCACCATCTGAGCGTAGGTGGTGCTGTCGTCTGTGGTAATCATCAGGTCATGCCTGATCTTGGGATTCAACCCGTCCAGATACTTCTCCTTTCTGCTGAAGTCGGTCGGCACAATACCCGAGGCTAACCTCGCCAACCGGTCAAACTGAGTAGTATACTCAGTGACACTCATGTTCTCCCGCTGGGTCAGGTGAACGAACTCTTTCCTCTTGGCGCTTCTAACCGCCTCATTGTAGTACTTCGCGTTGAAGAGTTCTTGGAACCTCTCCCAAGTCATGGTGGTGACGTCGTGAATCTGAGACACCATGTCCCACCATACCAGGGCATCCTCCTGGAACTGAAATGTGGCGCACACCACTCTGTCGTTGCCGGTGACACCCATGAAGTTCAAGATTCGGTGATCACCGTAAGCCATGCTCGGCTTTTGACACATCTGGACCTCCCAGGAATACCGGAGGTGCTTGCTTCCGGAACCGCTCATATAAAGGTTCCAATCTGTGGGCCGCCACTACCATCTCGGCCTGGGCAGCAGGGGCAGGTGCCGCTGGAACTACCGGCACTGGAACTGCAGGAGCACCCTGCTGTCTCAACCTCTGAATCTCGAGGTCTTGTTCTTCGATCCGGGCTTGCATCTCCGCAAACCGCAGCTCCCAGTTCGGGGCTCCCTGATCGGCTGGGGGAGCCTGGGCAGCCTGTGGTGGGTTCTCATCACCCCGACCACGAGCCCTGCCTCGGGGACCTCTACCTCGGCCCCTAGCAGGTGGGGGAAACCGAGCTCCCTCTCCCTGATTCGACCCCACTGAGTTGCCTCGACTCCTGGTAGTCCGCCTGGCGTCCATCTAGTTAGAACCGCCTGCGAAACCAGAGTTGGCATATCAGGTCGTATTCAAGGCGAGCTTACTAATGCCGCTTAATTTGGAAATTAGAAATGAAACATGCGCCTATTCTACTATCAGGCTACTAACATGCTTCCTAACAGGCTTTTCTTTTTCATAACTGAATAAAATAAACTACTAAAGCAATAAAGGCTTACTGAACCGTGAACCGAGCTAACTGCTGATGATGATTGTACATGTCGTGACGATCTTCGGAAGACAACCTGGCGGCTCTGATACCAAATTGTAACACCCTAACTATTTTAGGCGTATTACGTGATTTTTAAACGTACTGTGCAGCTCGTTGCTAATCAACGAGGTTTATGGAAAAACGTGATTAATTAAAATTTTGCTTTTTCATTAAACTTATAAACCATTTACAAAAAGTCTCGGGATCCCGATTTATAAAATATTTACAAACGTTTTTACTGTTCAACTTTTACATCAAAATAAAGTCGTCTAACGACGATTTACAAAATCTCGGCCTGTCCCGAGGATCGTACGCTCCAGCCTAACCGCCCCGACATGTACAATCCCATAAGCTCGCTCACGGCCCATCAAGAATCGCCTTGCCTTTACCTACACATGAACGTAAACTGTGAGTCGACAGACTCAGTAAGAAAAGCATAATAATATCATACATAAAACTGACTGCCGTGTCCAACACGATACTGAGTCCCGCTACTGCCATGTCCAACATGGTACTGAGCACTACTGCCATGTCCAACATGGTACTGAGTTTTGAACGTTCAGGGGACGGTACTATTGACAAGTATCCTCCTGATCGGTCGAACCGGTCATACTCTGGTCATACTCCAGCCTCGTACCGACGGGATAGGTCAATAGCCTTTGAACCACCAACCGGTGTCGGCTGATCGGCCGAACCGGTCATACTCATTCGGTCATACTCCACTGTACCGACGTGACGGGGTTGGGTGGTTCGAAGCCTAAATACATATCTAATGTAATCTAACGGCTTCCTACATGCACGCTAAACATGTAAACTACATATGCATACCGTTATACTAATCTTACCGGATTCCGATTTCGGGTGTGCCGTCAACCCGACCGGAACCGAAGCCGAACGGCGGACATCGGCTCCTAAACCATAAAAATCACAACGCTATAAGCGACATGCTAAAACACTTCCCGGGGACTAAAACTTGAAACTAAAAGTTTCCCTATCGATAAAAAGCATGGCAATACCCCTAAAAACACAAAAACGAGAAAAACTAGGGTTCTGAAAAATCCCCCATCCGGAAGTCCGGTTGCCCAACCGAATTCCAGGTTCGGGAAAATGCGAACCCCCATCCGAATTCCGGATGCTCAACCGAATTCCGGTTCCTCGCGAAACCAAAAATTCCCATATCTTGACCAATTCGAACCCAATTGATCCCAAACTTTCCAGACCTGCTAAATAGACCCTAATAAACATTTCCAAGGCATCAAACCTACCCAGAAACCACATACACAAATTTTGCCATTGGAGCTCAAGCTTTGAGTTCCAAACTCAAGCTTGAGCAAACCACCTAAACAAGCACTCAAACTAGCTTAAAACCCCTTAAACTAGCATAACATAGCCTCTGAAAACAAACAACAACATCCAGCAATTCACAGAAACAAAACATCACATTTTCTTTCAAAATTTCACATATTTTGCATAGAAAACCAAAACCTAGCTCAATCAACTTACATGCTTTCAACAACTCAATTATTCAACACATAAACATGCTTTGATCCTCAAAAATCAACAACAAAAGCAGCAGCAACAACATCTAACACAACATGCATGCATCATCACATTTCATCATTTTTATGCAAAACAATAAAAGAAAGGAGTTAGAGATTACATACCACAACCTAGAGCTCACAATTAGGATGAATTAGCTTTGAGAATTGAAGGAAAAACCCAGCTTTAGCACCCCAAATACCCAGCCGAAATGAGAGAAAAAGAGAGAGAGAGTTTTGCTTGAATTTTCTATTTTTTTTTTCTAAGTGTTGGAAAGGAAAGGAAAAAAAGGATTTTTCAAGCATATATTAACCTTTTATTAAATCCATTTCAGCCAAAAGATTATTTAAAAAAAATAAACATTAATCCATTTATTAAATCATATAAGACAAAACACTAATGGGGCAAAAAGACCATTTTGCCCCTTCACCATAAAATCACTAAAATCATACTAAAGGGGTATTTTTGGGACATTCTAAATTCCCGGCCATTCCCGACATTCCCAATGTCTAAAACCCGTCCCCAAAATACTAACATACTAAGTTGTGATTTCTACTGAGCCAAACGCCGCGTTCCAAAATACCGGACACCGGAAATGCGAAATATAAAAACTGCTGAAGACATAATTATGCATATCTGAATTCCATAAATAACAATGATAAATTATTTAAATAGCTATAAATAATTTCCTGATTAACATAAATAACTGCTAATTTCCAAATTAACTAAGCGGGCTTTACAAACAGGTGATATTGAATGGAATAGATATTAGGGTAAATTTTAACATATCTAATCAAAGTTTAATATCATTCCCTTCCGATGTATACTCCATACATCCGATACTGGTAAACTTTGCCAATGCCCTGGAAAGGACATACCACTTATCCAAGGTGTAAGAATACCTATCGCTGATTATCATGCCAGTCTAAATCCAGTGAACTGACAAATCAGGGAATAAACTTTCGAACATATAATTAAGATTATATTCCACTGTGCTGACAACACTATAATCATTAACAAATTCATATGTTATGGACTTAAATAGAATTTATACGTTATATATATAATCATGAAATAAATCATGTGAACCATGCAACATAAAATGTTATTTCTGATCTTTATTAATAAGTGAATTTGATTATATTGAAATGGGTTTTATTTAGGGCACAAATCCTAACATAATATTCCTCCATAGGACTTTAACCAGAGGGATTGTTTTATTTTTGAGTACTTTCTCCTTTCCGTCTAATATCTGGATAGGCTATTCTTCCTAAGATAAGTCTGTCTGGAGCTCAATATCATTGTAACTCAAAACATGTGTCGGATCTGACACGTGCTTTCTCAACATAGAGATATGGAAGACATTATGCACCCCAAATAACGTGGGTGGTAAAGCTAATCGATAGGCCACCTGACCTATCCGCTCCAGTATCTCAAAAGGACCGATGTTATACAGGGCTCAACTTTCCTTTCTTTCCAAATCTACGCACCCCTTTTATAGGTGATATTCGAAGGAATACATAGTCTCCCACTTGAAATTCGATATCCCTACACTTTTGATCAACATAACTTTTCTGTCTACTTTGTGAAGTAAGCATACGAGATCAAATATTTTCAATGGCTTCACTGGTCCTTTGGACCAATTCAGGTCCAAGATAACGTCTCTCTCTCTCTCTCTCTCTCTCTCTCTCTCTCTCTCTCTCTCTCTCTCTCTCTCTCTCTCTCTCTCTCTCTCTCTCTCTCTCTCTCTCTCTCTCTCTCTCTCTCTCCGGCGTTCGACATTTCCTACCATACATCATCTCGTAAGGTGCCATATTAATGGTACTCTGATAAGTGTCATTATATGAAAACTCAATCAAGGGTAGGAACCTGCTCCTAGATCCTTCAAAATCTATTACACATGCTCGCAACATGTCTTCAAATATTTGAATGGTTCTCTCAAACTGACCATCTGTCTGAGGGTGAAAAGTTGTACTGAATCTCAACTTGGTTCCCATAGCTTTCTGTAAGCTCTCCTAGAACATGGAAGTAAATTTGGGATCACGGTCTAAAAAAATTAACTTTGGAGCACCATGGAGTCTCACTATTTCCTTAATGTACGATTTGGCATACAACTCCACAGTATAAGTCACTCAGACAGGTAAAAAGTGCGCTGACTTGGTGAATCTATTCGCTATCACCCATATGGAATCATATAACCCAGTAGTCCTAGGCAACCCCACTGCGAAGTCTATAGTTATGTCTTTCCATTTCCATTCAGGTATTCTCAAGGGCTAAAGAAAACCTACCGGCCTTTGATGTTTGGCCTTAACCTGCTGACAAGTTAAACACTTTGAAAAATATTCAACAATATCACTCTTCATTCTCGGCCACCAATATATTGGCTTGGTGTCATGATACATCTTTGTTGTCCCCGCGTGTAGGGAATACAGAGTAGTATGGAACTCATCAAGAATTTCCCTTCTGATCTGATCATTTGTCGGAACACAAATTCTACCCTTATATCTTAGTAGTCCACTTGGATTCATAGTGGAATCCTTTGTAGCACCAATCTCAACTTTCTTTATGAGTTCAATCAATTCAGGAAACTTGATTGAACAAGAGAAAGGTCTTCAGGAGAAGACTTGTACAAGCCTTACTTCGGGAGGAAGTAAACATTCACACATAAAAGACAAAGGGAGTTTGCTGTTTGATGGTGGTTCCGAAATCAGATTCGTGAAGTGAATTACAAAGGATTGCGACAAAGTTTTAAAGGGAGTCTAAACTTGTTTAAGTCAATTGTCTTTGTAATTATTTGAGATTTTAGTAATTGATTTCATTCTCTAGGCGTGGCCCCGTGGACTAGGAGTGTTTGAAAGAACACTAATACCATGTATAATTCTCTTATGTCAAATGATTTAATTTTTCTGCTGGTATTTTATTTCTGGTTCTGGTTTGTTTTTGCAAAACTGTGTTCTATAGTGACAGAGTTACATTCTGCTACTATAGACTTTTACAGTTGTGTTTTTATTGTTATTGTGTAAAAATTTATTGGCTTTTACAAAAACACGATTTTTCAGTTGGTAACAGAGCAGGACACTAAACTCTTAGTGTGGTCCATTAACATTGTCGTGTGTTTTTATTCAATATGTCATTTTTTGCAGAAGGAAGTTCCATTTCTCGTCCATCGTTGCTCAATGATTCTAATTATCCTTATTGGAAAGTTAGAATGAGGGCTTTTATCAAGTCTCAAGATGAGAAAGCATGGAGGATGGTTCTTTCAGGATGGTCTCCTTCTGTTGTGGTAGATTTCAAAGGTAATTCTAAATTAAATTCTGAACTAGAATGATCTACTAAAGATGATAAATTGTCTACGCTTTACATGCAATATTTAATGGAGTAGGTGAAGGTTATATTAAGCTTATATCTTCGTGTGAATCTGCTAAGGATGCTTGGCAGATTCTTCAAACTCAGTTTGAAGGAACATCTGATGTTAAGCGTTCTAGGTTTATTATGCTTCAGACCAAATTTGATGATCTTAGGATGTTTGAAAATGAAACTCTGACCGAGTTTTATGAAAGACTGTCTGATATAGCTAATGAATATTTGCTCTTGGTGAAAAGCTTGATGAATTTGTTCTTGTTAGAAAATTTTTTAGGGTTCTTCCAGATAAGTTGGATACTAAACTTTTGGCCATGGAGGAAGCTAAAGATTTTAGCACAATGAAGGTGGAAGAGCTGATGGGTTCTTTGCGTATTTTTGAATTGAATCAACAAATCAAACAAAAGGACAAACCCAAATCCATCGGTGATAAAGGTAAAAGTATAGCTTTAAAAGTTACCGAAAAAGAAAGTTCTGATAATGAATGTGATGATGCTTTATTTGTTGGAATTATTTTACCAGGATCTAGATTTACTACCAAGTATGTTTGATTAACATCCTAATATGAATTCTAAAACAATGAAAATAAACACATATAAAGTTTAGAAAACCTTACAGTGGGTGCAGCGGAATATTATGACTCCTTCCATTAAGATCTCTAGACCTTGATTCCTTTCTGTAGCAGAGCATAATCAAGATTTTAATCTGGATCTTCTTTTCTCCTTCTTTGATGTAGATTTTCCATAGTCTTACATACTATGATTGAGATACCACTTGATGTGTGTGGGCACTACTCATCACTCAAGGAACTTTGAAAATTTAGAGAGAAGAAAAGAGAGAGAGGGGCGTGTGGCTTTTTCTCTGAAGGAAACAATGTTCAAAGTTGTGTGTCTGTTTCCTGAAGCCAACACTTTCTATTTATAGAATACCCTCTAGGTTTAGGTTAGAATTGTATGACATTAAAATAATGGAAACTACAAATGGTATTTCTTGTGCATAGTGGCCGACCATACAAAGGGTATTGGGACTCACTTTGCAACTTTCCCATTTTGTTATTTTCCATTCCCATTTTCTCAAAAATGCCAATTTTCCAATTTAACCTTTTAAATGCCAATTCTAATTATTTAATAACTTGAAAATAATTATTAAATAATATTGCCATTTAATATATTTATTAATTTAGACATATAAAGTCTCTTAATCAATAAATAAACTTAAAATCTCTTTTCTTTACAATTTCGCCCTTGCTTAGTGAAAATTTATAAAGTAGACATAGTCTAACTTTTAGAATTATAATTGATTAATCAAAATCAATTAACTGAGTCTTACAAGTGGTATGGTCTCAACTAGTATGGGGACCGTGGGTCTATATAACCGAGCTTCCAATAAGTCGAACCGAATTTACCAAGTAAATTCCCTAATTTATTAATTCCTCATTGAATCCACACTTAGAACTTGGAATTGCACTCTCAGTCATATAGAACGCTCTATATGTTCCATGATATAGACACGTCATTAGTTATCCATTGTTATAACCCTAATGTGATCAATGACCCTCTAAAAGATGATCTACATTGAAAAGGCACTATTGTTACCGCAACACCTTCAATGTATTTTATCCTTAAAACACTTAGCTCCGTATAAATGATATTTCAGAAAAGTGAAATGAGATGTCCACCATTTATTTCTGTTTAGCTAAGCTCGAAGGATATCATCGTTTCACTTCTAAGTTCCTATAGAAGTTATAGATTCCATATTTATGGTAGCGCTCCCACTCAATTATACTATCATGTTCCCAAAATGTACGTATCACCTTGACCCAAAAGTAGGCTTAACTAACAAATCAAGAACATGTGTAGTACTCTTGAGATCGAACTTACCCATATCAGGATTAAGGTCATCTGATCTAGGATCAACAGGTGATATTGAATTGAATAGATATTACGGTAAGTTTTAATATATCTAATCAAAGTTCAATATCGGTCCCTTCCGATGTATACTCCATACATCCGATACTGGTAAACTTTGCCAATGTCCTGGAAAGGACATAACACTTTTCCAAGGTGTAAGAATACCTATCGCTGATTATACCATGTCAGTCTAAATCAAGTGTTCTGACAAATCAGGGAATAAACTTTTGAACATATAATTAAGATTATATTCCACTATGCTGACAACACTATAATCTTTAACAAATTCATATTTTCTGGACTTAAAAAGAATTCATACATTATATACATATAATCATGAAATAAATCATGTGAACCATGCAACATAAAATGTTACTTCTGATCTTTATTAATAAGTAAATCTGATTATATTGAAATGAGTTTTATTTAGGGCACAAAACCCAACAAACTCCCACTTGCACTAACATAAAACAAAAAGTGCATTTCAAATAATCATTAACACCTTGATATACAAATCAAGTGTAGTAGTAGTAAACTCCTCGTAATAGGATCTGACAGGTTGAATTAACAACAACCTTTTCTCCACCATTACTTTCCCTTAATCACAAAATCCATGATATTGTGAAATTCCTCTCTATATGTCTACTCTTTTGGGATACTGGATTCTATACCTTTGGCAACTACTTTTGGTTATTCAGGAAATAACACTAGTAGTTAAGACAGGTTGGAACGGTGCCACAATTGTATAGAACTTTCCTTAGACTGAATAAGTATCTTTCCTGCAACTTTTAACATTCAGTCTCTCTCTGGTAGACTAAGAGACTTCAGATAGGTTTTTACACTTCTCCAAAATCACTACTCCACCCCCAAAGTAATCGCCATCTTATCAGCAGACTTTCTAGCACACAGGCAAGTCTCGAAATCTGATGTGGTGTAGTCTAAGAGTTTTAAAACCACCCTTATTGACTAACATATAGTTCCTATTCTTAATCTTAAGATTTACTTGATTATCTTCCAATGTTCTTCTCCTGTATTAATCTGATACCTACTCATTACTCCCACTCAACAGCAGGTGTCTGGTCTAAGGCATACAAAAGCATATCTGAGACCTCTCACTGTTGATTTAAGAAATTCTTTCATGGCTTTATCTTTTCTGGAATAGTTGAGACTTTTCCTTAGATAAATAAAATCTATGTCTAGAAGTTGTGAAGCTTCTATAGATTTCCATTGGAAAGAAAATGCTTTAGCATCTTACTAAAGTAAGTTGCTTGCATTAGAGTAAGTAATTACCAGGTATACCACAAGCGATAGGTTTAGATAAGCTCAAACCTATAATACTAGGAACAGGAAGTTTTGTTAAGTCCATTGAATAGACTTATTAACGAAAATTTCCTTTTATGTCCTTGTAATAGAAAACTTTAGGTTACTCCATGTGAATGGATCAAACCATAGTTCTATTGGCTTTCTTCTTAGTTTCTTATCTTGACAATCCATTACAGTTTAAACTCACAATGGATTTTAATCACTAGTGTCTTCCAAGTCATAAGAAGGTGAAGTTCCTTGAAACTCTCCCACTACGACAAGGTACCGTGAATTATTTCTAAGAAAACTAAATGGTATTGACCTCTTCGATTGTGTTAAGACAACAGAGAGAGTGGGATCATCTTGTAACGAAAAAGATGATAGAACACTTATGGAATCAAGAAAAATTTTCTCCTTTATTTGCTACTTTATTTTAAGACTTAGTCATTTTCTTAGAAAAGTAGTATTTGTTTAAACAAACACTTTCTTATCTATTGACTATGAGATGTTCCACCCCTAATCACTTAGAGTAGCTAACAAACATGCAAACCATGGTTAACAGTTCTAGCTTTTCTTAAGATTTTGATTAGGTCAACCATGAATCGAGTAATGATTTACATTAAGTGTACAACCATTGCATCATTCTGAAATTATATTACCATAGAAGGATTTAGGCAACAACTAGTAACTAATCATCAATATGCAACTCGAATTTCTGGGGAGGTAAGTTTGGATATAATTCAAAATCAAATTAATGATCTTTGAACTACATATCTACTAACTTTTTCTCCACCCCTATCAGTTCGCAAGATCTTTAACCACTTACCATTGCTAGAAATTCATGAATTTTTTTTTAAACATTTCAAATTTCTTTTGCATAAGGTAAAATCTAGAGTGATCGTTTTAAGAATACAACAAAAACTCGTATCCACCCCTGAATGTACATCCATCTGCGAATGAGATGAACTTAATTTCAGTGGATATAGGCATATTAACTCTTTGCAGAGAATGATCTTGTCCAAACCACTATGAACAAGATACAAATGCCATAGATTTATAAAATATGTGGTTGAATATTTTGATGACTTAATTTAGTTATATCAAAGATTTCTTAGAATAGTGCAAGTGGATTCTGGTCACAGAATACTAAACTCATACAGTTTGAATCCATTGATAGAAAATGGTTATGAAACACTTGTGAAAGTGTAATTGTATAATGAGTAATTTTTTCTTGGACCACCACTACTAATCTTACTCTATGATTTGCCTATACAAGTAGGAGATTTTTAAGATTGAGTATTTATATCATTTTGGGATAGAATTCCGGGAATATAATCAAGTTCTTCATTGAATTTCTTAAGACAAAATATAAAATGACATGAAATAATTTACAGACCATTCATCCAATGATATGTTATTAAGCTGATTCGAAATGAATAAGCTAAGAGGAATTAGGATAATTTCGTTTTAAATAAGAATCCAACAATGCTCCGATTAGCGAGAGTCAAAGTAATCTTATTTGTACAATCTTCTTGTTTCATATTGTAAAATACTAGTCTAAGGTGTCATCAATTGATGAACAGCTAGATGTTGCATATACAATATTTATCTTTCGAGATCTAACACTATTATGTTAGTCTAATGGTGAAAATCCATTAGGGATTAATCTCATTAGAAAAACAACCCAAGTTAGACCAACAATGAAGATTCGAAATTAAACTACAATTTAATAACAGAAAATAACATGGTTCAATATAAATTCATACACAATTCAGAAATTATTAATCACATAGCAAGTAGGAATGATAAGTGAAAATTCTAAAACATACAATCCTAAATAATTTTCAAAGCCACTAAGGCTAGCATAGTGGTGAGGGAGGGATGGGAAAAAGGGAGAGGTCATGGGTTCGAACCTAGGACCTTTAAGCTATTAAGCTAATATATGATTGTAAAATACCATTACGCTACACTAAAAAAAACAATCCTAAATAATTTCCAAGGTCTTCAACAAACTGATATCAGTGTCCCGTTTAGGCGAGAGTCAAAGCTACCATTCATTGAATAGAGTTGTCAGCTCATCTAAAATGATCAACATTCTAGCAACCTTTATTCGATCAAGATTGGAATCCGCGTTGTCCCGTTTAGGCGAGAGTCAAGGCTATTCTATCTTATGAGCTTCCACCATTGTTTCATATTCTTGCAAGTCTTATACAGTCGCCACCATTCGGGTGATCAATACTATATAAAAAACTTACAAGATTACTTATCTTTTGAGATTAAACGGTGCTAACTTGCTAAGGAACGTTCCTCCATTAGGGAGGATTACTCACTAAAACAATAGCTATGTAAAACCAACAATGGAGATCGAATATCCTTATAATAATAAAGCTCATTATTTAATGAAGGTTGTATTTTCTTCTATTATCAATTTATTTTAAATATATATTTATTTAATTAAAATTTCCAATTTAGAATAAAATATTCTAAATATAAATTTTAATGTAATATTTATAAATTATACTTAGATGGATATGAAAATAACGTGAATTATTTCCATCTTAGTAATAATTTCCATAAATGTTTAGAAAATTATTCAATTTAAGTTGTTTCAAAATTAATTTATATTAATTTACAACTCAAATTTAATTTTCTATAAATACATATTGCATTTCGAAAAATGAAGTGTATAAGAATACTACTTTCGAAAATGCTTTAAAATAAAATAAAAATAAATCCTGGAAAATTACTCTAATTTTATGTTGGCCCAAAATTAATAAAAATTAATTTTCAACAAAAAATATAATTTTCCTATTTAATTAAATATCTAAGAAAAATTTATAATATTTAACTATCATGATTAAAAATCAACTTAAATATTAATTTTCTATTTAATTAAATACACTAGAAAAATACTTCAAGTAAAACAGATAATAACTATCTAGACTTTCATACACTAATTAATTCAATTGCTAATTATAATATATTTTAGTTCATTTATTTTAATTAATCATTAAATGAAAAAATCATTGATTTAAGTTGGTCCAAAATTAAATAAAAAAATTTCAACTTTAATCTATTTTTCAAATAAAATTCGAAATTTCTGCATTGAAGAAATGCAATTTTGAAATTTTGGGAAAAAGATTAATAAAATAAAATAAAATATATTTTGAAAATTATTCAAACTTAAGTTATTCTGAATTAAGATTCCAAACTTAAAATAATTTTCAACTTTAATTAAATAACATGAAAATAACAATATTTAAGTATCATGATGAAAATCAACTTAGATATTGAAATTTTTAATTTAATTAAATGTAATAAATTAAAGAAATAAATAATTAAGTATATAGGAAACTTAATTATTAATTCTAGTTTAATACTAGGAAAATATACTAAACTTAGATTGTACCAAAATTAATTATTAAACAATTAATTTCACAATCAATGATATTTTCCTATTTAATATTAGAAATAATAATTAGTACTAGAAATAACTATCTAGAATATATATCATTGACTAAGTGTTTTTCTAAAATTAACTTTAAAATATTAAAATGAAAAATAAATTTCATATATTTTAAAAGTTAATTATGTTGCTAATTCAATTTTAATTAGGTTAGACTAATATACTTAACCTAATACAATTATTTAAGTAAGGCAAATGGGCCTTCACAATTGGGGTAGTTCATGTGAGGGGAAGCTGGGTTCAGTCTGTCGTACCCACTTCTATTGGCCTCCAACTCTCACATAAGGCCCAAAAGAGAGGAATTTAACCTTTAAATAAATAATTGTTATTCATTGAATAAGCCCAAATCTAATTGGGCCTAAATAAAATTACTTATGTTAAATTTATTTTAGCAACCTAGTCCATTTACTTAGTAAAAACTTAAATGGGCTTCCTATATGCATCTAAGCCCAATAGAAAACATATAGGCTCACACAGGTCAAATGATTTGGATGGGCCCTATCATGTTACTAGGTTTACACAGATGAAAGAAGTACAAAATTACCTGTTACAAATTATTTATAAGATCTATTGACAATTGGACTATGATTAAAATCAGATCATTGGATCCGTCAACAAGTTAATCATAGCAATTTAGATCAGATAAATAATAGGTTTGTAAAAAAAAAATTCAATAAACAATATAAAATTAAACAAACATTGTCCATGTAACAGATGTGAAAATAAGATATTAATATAATTAAATTATTATTCTTAAACTAATCAACTAAAGGAAACTAATTTTAAAATATCTAGGTTTATTTGAATCAAATTAAATTAAATATTTAATAAGATCAATGATTTCAAAGGAAAATCTTCAATATCACTTTCAGATCTTATAATTTAATAAAATAAACCAATTTTAAAATAGATTTAGTTAGATAATTATTATTTTAGGAATAAAATAATAAATGAATAATAATTACCATAATTATATGTCAAAATATCTCAAATTAAGCAATATTCAAATCTCTACAAAAATATCTATGTTATTTAAATATTTAAGATATGATTTATAAATTTCCAATAAGAAAAAAATGATATATATAGAAAAAAAATATCATTTTTAAACTTATAATTTAAAAATAATTAAATATTTAACAAAATAACAAATTTTGAATTTGAAAATATTATGGTAAGTATAACTATAAAATATCTATGTTAATTTCAAATTTATTAATTATTTAATTTGTCATATAAGATAATTTTAATATAATATTTTAAATAAAAAGACAAAGTTATCTTTTAATTTAAATATGTTAAATATCAAAATATCTAATCTTATAATTAAATAATAAATAAATATTAAAGAAGTTAACAAATTTTTAAATCTGACCATAATAGGAAATATTTAAAATTAGAAATATTCCAAAATGGAAATATTTAAAATTAGAAAAATTCCAAATTGAAAATATTTAAAATTAAAAACATTTCAATTTAGAAATATTTAAAAATGGAAAAATGAATTTTGGGAAACAATCCCATGAAAAAAAATTGGATTTTTGGGGAAAACCCCCAAAAATTGCAATTTTTGGTTGGCAGCCCAGTAGGCTGCATCTACAGCCCAGGAGAGGCTACTAGCAGCTTGTTACGCGCGTGGAGCAGGGGCACCCAGCCGAGGAATCTCGGCGGATGCAGGGTGCTTGAGCGGTAACTCTCGGCGCATGCAGGGGTGACACGGGCGAGGCTCACACGCGCGCAGGCCTTCGTTGTCCGAAACCTGATGCATGCGATTGAGCACCCATGGACACCAGAAATCCAATTTTTCAAAAATTCATAACTTTCTCAATTTTTATCGGAATCGAGTTCCGTAAAATACAAAATTGCTTAATTTTTCAAAAGAAATCCAAATAAAATATTTTCAATAATAGAAAAAAATATTTTTCATGGAAAAAGATACTGTACAACATATACATTCATCAACTAACACATAAACCACATGAAACCATCTAAATCAACACAAAAACATATAAATCATCGTTTTAATTCATATTACATGAAAGTAAATCATTACCATGGCTCTGGTACCAGTTGTTGAAATTATTTTACCAGGATCTAGATTTACTACCAAGTATGTTTGATTAACATCCTAATATGAATTCTAAAACAATGAAAATAAACACATATAAAGTTTAGAAAACCTTACAGTGGGTGCAGCGGAATATTATGACTCCTTCCATTCAGATCTCTAGCCCTTTATTCCTTTCTGTAGCAGAGCATAATCAAGATCTGAATCTGGGTCTTCTTTTCTCCTTCTTTGATGTAGATTTTCCATAGTCTTACATACTATGATTGAGATACCACTTGATGTGTGTGGGCACTACTCATCACTCAAGGAATTTTGAAAATTTAGAGAGAAGAAAAGAGAGAGAGGGGCGTGTGGCTTTTTCTCTGAAGGAAACAATGTTCAAAGTTGTGTGTGTCTATTTCCTGAAGCCAACACTTTCTATTTATAGAATACCCTCTAGGTTTAGGTTAGAATTGTATGGCATTAAAATAATGGAAACTACAAATGGTATTTCTTGTGCATAGTGGCCGGCCATACAAAGGGTATTGGGCCTCACTTTGCAACTTTCCCAATTTGTTATTTTCCATTTCCATTTTCTCAAAAATGCCAATTTTCCAATTTAACCTTTTAAATGCCAATTCTAATTATTTAATAACTTGAAAATAATTATTAAATAATATTGCCATTTAATATATTTATTAATTTAGACATATAAAGTCTCTTAATCAATAAATAAACCTAAAATCTCTTTTCTTTACAATTTCGCCCTTGCTTAGTGAAAATTCATAAAGTAGACATAGTCTAACTTTTAGAATTATAATTGATTAATCAAAATCAATTAACCGAGTCTTACAAGCAGTATGGTCTCAACTAGTATCGGGACCGTGGGTCTATATAACCGAGCTTCCAATAAGTCGAACTGAATTTACCAAGTAAATTCCCTAACTTATTAATTCCTCATTGAATCCACACTTAGAACTTGGAATTGCACTCTCAGTCATATAGAACGCTCTATATGTTCCATGATATAGACACATCATTAGTTATCCATTTTCATAACCCTAATGTGATCAATGACCCTCTAATAGATGATCTACATTGAAAAGGCACTACTGTTACCGCTACACCTTCAATGTATTTTATCCTTAAAACACTTAGCTCCGTATAAATGATATTTCAGAAAAGTGAAATGAGATGTCCACCATTTATTTCTGTTTAGCTAAGCTCGAAGGATATCATCGTTTCACTTCTAAGTTCCTATAGAAGTTATAGATTCCATATTTATGGTAGCGCTCCCACTCAATTATACTATCATGTTCCCAAAATGTACGTATCACCCTGACCCAAAAGTAGGCTTAACTAACAAATCAAGAACATGTATAGTATTCTTGAGATCGAACCTACCCATATCAGTATTAAGGTCATTTGATCTAGGATCAACAGGTGATATTGAATTGAATAGATATTACGGTAAGTTTTAATATATCTAATCAAAGTTCAATATCGGTCCCTTCCGATGTATACTCCATACATCCGATACTGGTAAACATTGCCAATGTCCTGGAAAGGACATAACACTTTTCCAAGATGTAAGAATGCCTATCGCTGATTATACCATGTCAGTCTAAATCCAGTATTCTGACAAATCAGGGAATAAACTTTTGAACATATAATTAAGATTATATTCCACTATGCTGACAACACTATAATCTTTAACAAATTCATATGTTCTGGACTTAAAAAGAATTCATACATTATATACATATAATCATGAAATAAATCATGTGAACCATGCAACATAAAATGTTACTTCTGATCTTTATTAATAAGTAAATCTGATTATATTTAAATGAGTTTTATTTAGGGCACAAAACCCAACAAACTCCCACTTGCACTAACATAAAACAAAAAGTGCATTTCAAATAATCATTAACACCTTGATATACAAATCAAGTGTAGTAGTAGTAAACTCCTCGTAATAGGATCTGACAGGTTGAATTAACAACAACCTTTTCTCCACCATTACTTTCCCTTAATCACAAAATCCTTGATATTGTGAAATTCCTCTCTATATGTCTACTCTTTTGGGATACTGGATTCTATACCTTTGGCAACTACTTTTGGTTATTAAGGAAATAACACTTGTAGTTAAGACAGGTTGGAACGGTGCCACAATCGTATAGAACTTTCCTTAGACTGAATAAGTATCTTTCCTGCAACTTTTAACATTCAGTCTCTCTCTGGTAGACTAAGAGACTTCAGATAGGTTTTTACACTTCTCCAAAATCACTACTCCACCTCCAAAGTAATCACCATCTTATCAGCAGACTTTCTAGCACACAGGCAAGTCTCGAAATCTGATGTGGTGTAGTCTAAGAGTTTTAAAACCACCCTTATTGACTAACATATAGTTCCTCTTCTTAATCTAAATATTTACTTGATTATCTTCCAATGTTCTTCTCCTGTATTAATCTGATACCTACTCATTACTCCCACTCAACAGCAGGTGTCTGGTCTAAGGCATACAAAAGCATATCTGAGACCTCTCACTGTTGATTTAAGAAATTCTTTCATGACTTTATCTTTTCTGGAATAGTTGAGACTTTTTCTTTAGATAAAAAAAACCTATGTCTAGAACTTGTGAAGCTTCTATAGATTTCCATTGGAAAGAAAATGCTTCAGCATCTTACTAAAGTAAGTTGCTTGCATTAGAGTAAGTAATTACCAGGTATACCACAAGCGATAGGTTTAGATAAGCTCAAACCTATAATACTAGGAACAGGAAGTTTTGTTAAGTCCATTGAATAGACTTATTAACGAAAATTTCCTTTTATGTCCTTGTAATAGAAAACTTTAGGTTACTCCATGTGAATGGATCAAACCATAGTTCTATTGGCTTTCTTCTTAGTTTCTTATCTTGAAAATCCATTACTTGTTTAAACTCACAATGGATTTTAATCACTAGTGTCTTCCAAGTCATAAGAAGGTGAAGTTCCTTGAAACTCTCCCACTACGACAAGGTACCGTGAATTATTTCTAAGAAAACTAAATGGTATTGACCTCTTCGATTGTGTTAAGACAACAGAGAGAGTGGGATCATCTTGTAACGAAAAAGATGATAGAACACTTATGGAATCAAGAAAAATTATCTCCTTTATTTGCTACTTTATTTTAAGACTTAATCATTTTCTTAGAAAAGTAGTATTTGTTTAAACAAACACTTTCTTATCTATTGACTATGAGATGTTCCACCCCTAATCACTTAGAATAGCTAACAAACATGCAAACCATGGTTAACAGTTCTAGCTTTTCTTAAGATTTCGATTAGGTCATCCATGAATCTAGTAATGATTTACATTAAGTGTACAACCATTGCATCATTCTGAAATTACATTACCATAGAAGGATTTAGGCAACAACTAGTAACTAATCATCAATATGCAACTTGAATTTCTGGGGAGGTAAGTTTGGATATAATTCAAAATCAAATTAATGATCTTTGAACTACATATTTACTAACTTTTTCTCCACCCCTATCAGTTCGCAAGATCTTTAACCACTTACCATTGCTAGAAATTCATGAATTTTTTTTTTAAACATTTCAAATTTCTTTTGCATAAGGTAAAATCTAGAGTGATCGTTTTAAGAATACAACGAAAACTCATATCCACCCCTGAATGTACATCCATCTGCGAATGAGATGAACTTAATTTCAGTGGATATAGGCATATTAACTCTTTGCAGAGAATGATCTTGTCAAAACCACTATGAACAAGATACAAATGCCATAGATTTATAAAATATGTGGTTGTATATTTTGATGACTTAATTTAGTTATATCAAAGAGTTCTTAGAATAGTGCAAGTGGATTCTGGTCACAGAATACTAAACTCATACAGTTTGAATCCATTGATAGAAAATGGTTATGAAACACTTGTGAAAGTGTAACTGTATAATGAGTAATTTTTTCTTGGACCACCACTACGAATCTTACTCTATGATTTGCCTATACAAGTAGGAGATTTCTAAGATTGAGGATTTACTTTATTAATACGTAAATCTGATTATATTGAAATGAGTTTTATTTAGGGCACAAAACCCAACATTATTAACCAAGAACTTTCAGAAATATATGAAAACGATGGGTAATAAAAAGAATAACCCAAAATTTTCAAAAGGAAATACACCTTTTAAAGCATGTGTGACTAATGAAAAGAGAATTCAGTCCAGGGAATGTGACAGTTTTGGGTACATTCAATCTGAGTGTGCAAACACTCTAAAAAAGAATAAGAAAAGTTTTAATGTCACTTGGAGTGATGAAGAAAATTCTAAGAATGTTGCTCTAACCTCTGTCATGACTAATGTGTTGCGTGATTCACATGTGAGAGAAAAATTAGTAAGTTTGAATAATACCATTGAAAAAGAAGATTCTGATACAGATGATTCTGAAATTTGTGAAGAGTCTCTCGCTAAATCATACAAGGTCATGTATGAAAAGTGGATAGAAGTTACTTCTGAAAATAGAATCTTCGCTAAAATGAATAAAAAACTGTCTCATCAAATTGAAATTTTTGAATTAAAAATAAAACATTATGAAACTGAATTTTGCAATAAAGATAAAAAGTTTACTCTATTAAAGAAGGAACTTAACAATCTCAAGAAAAATGTCCAAATGCTTAACCTTAGACCTTTTATTTTTGAGGAAGTTCAGAATGCAGGTCAAAGAGGCTTTGCTGGTATTGGATTAGATAGTACTAGAAGTTCTAGAATTACGAAATTTGTAAAATCTAGTGTTCCAACAAATTTTCCTGCTGCTGCAAATTTGAAGTTTGTTGCAACAGATAAAGTCTGTCACTGCAAAGGCTGTATCTGCAGAAGAAAAGTCTTCAATAATTACAAAAAGTGTAATGCCCTGACCCTCAGGGACGCCACGTGTGTGCTTTTTCAAACTTATTTCTTACTAATCTATTAGTTTAGGAAAAGTGTGGTTTAAATTTAAACCCTTTCAGATTTTAAATTGCACTAAAACTTCCATACAAAGTACCATTATAATATGGGGATTACCTGTTGATAAAAATTTCTTTATAAAAAATTTACAAAACTACTATTACAAAATCAAGGTTACATTTTCAAACATAGAAAAAGGGGTCGATCTTGCTTTCCAGAAGCCAAGATACCATAGCTGATATGTACATCGCTGGGAGACCTCTGACTCATGGCCGAACATAGCTTCTATCCTCCTTACCTGCACCATGGAGCACCCGTGAGTCACAATGACTCGGCATGAAAAACTACTAGATAGAAATCATAGAAAGTGCTACCAGTTTTCATTACAATATAATATACATATTGACCTTAAGACCAATATAAGAACAAATACATAAGCACTAAAACCTAGCTGAACCACTAGGTTCTCACAAAAGGAACTTTCTCCTCACAAAAGAAAAATATGCAAAAGTGAAAGCTAGAAGAGTTGAACTAATTGGCTGCTCTCTAGGCTCTATTTATAGAACATAGCAACCCTAGAGATATCCACAAAATTAATTCCACAGCTATACAAACTTTCCCAAAAAAATCCTGATTTGTTGCACCAGGATCAGGTTTCTACAGCAACAAATCAGACCAGAAAGGAAACCTGCCAAACAGGTGCTCGATCATGAACATTGACTTTATACCTGCCAAAAGCAGTGTGCTTGATCTGATTTTATCAAGATACAATTGAATACAATAAAGAGAAAGAGCAATGGTCAAAGTTTCCAAATAAAACCAACTTTTCATAGTAGAATTTCTTCTCTTACAAGAAGTTTCCAAAATAAGAAGATGGACAGCTGAAAATTAATTCTTTCCTTTGAAAGAAAAGAGCAATAAAGACACAATATCAAGGAGACCAAATCGATTTAATTGCACAAATAAAACATACAATAAATAAAAAAAAATATTGACACCTAAATTGCCAAAAAAAGACTTTACACAACTTAAACTGTAATTTTTTTTAAAAAAAGTTAAAAATGGTAAGTGGGATAATTCCTTTGTGTCTTATGGCCAATTATTTTAAAAATGTTGTGTTATAGTGCGAATTTCTCACCTAGAAATACAAGAGCAGTCTCATTTAAAATTGACATGTGGATCCAGTTCTCGAGAAAAAGATGATGTGTTAATCAATAAATCCCATAGAGTTAGCCTCACTTGATCTAAACTCACGAGATGATGCGATCATGACAGGGTCTAGTCGCATACTATGCCTTGCATAGTCAAGGAAATAATTAGGATCAAGAGGATTTGATATTGTTCGCGTATATATCAATTATATATGATGACCAAGTAGACCTCTCTTGCAACTAGTAAAGATTGCTTCTTTACATAAGGATTAGTTCGAATGACTAATGTGTTTGACGATTTGTCAAGGACTCGCATGTTCTACATTGTCAACACATAAGATGTTCGTCTATGCGATCAAAGGTGAACGCAAACATCCAAACCATAGGCTCATAGACCACTGTGAATACAAAATGCACCTAAAGCCTGCGAGCTTGTGCGAGAATATGAACATGCAACTCGCGCTTAGCAAGTCAAATACATCGCTGCACTTAATACAAGAACAAATTAAAATGTTCATCATTTATTCTATAAACATTTATTCTAATTTAATACTGTCATTTGTTATAAAACAATTCTAAAACCGATCAGTTATGTAAATCCTAAAGGACACCTATTTTCTATATAAAGGAGTGATCTAAATCAAATAAACTAAGCTAAAATCTTTACAACAGTAGATTAAGCAGACCAAGCTCTAACTGAACCACTATAATTCCTTTGTGTTCTTATTATTTTCTACATTTATTTTGTTTGTTTATTAGCAATAGTTTGATTACTCGCTACTCTAAGTGAGTACACACAATTTTAATTGAGTGTTCTTATTTGTATTAAATACTCTCACGAATTTGGTGTTGTCTAAATTCCTTCGAAAACATTTGCCATTGTTTGTGGGAAACACATTATCATTTGTAATTTTTGGAGGAGAATCACCATGACTACAGATTAGACAAACGTGAACAATAATGCAGGATTTTTCAATGTTGGGACCATGAATGTTCCTACTCATGGTAAAGGAACCGCACTTGGCAGAGGAGTTTCCCCTGGTGGAGGAACAACACCTGGAGGAGGAACAAACCCAATCAAAACCGTCATTGCAGGAGTGGGAAGAACCCATCCTTAATTTATTCCCAGAAACTGTTGTCATGCATGAGAAACTTCCACACCTGCAACAATAGTGGGACACTTCCCACCTATTAAACCAACTGTCATGTCTGAAGGCATCATTTAGGTCACGACCATGCAGTATGCAGTCATTCAGGAACAGATGCAAGCCATGCAAGATAAAATTGCAGGGAGAGATAGAACCTGGACCCAACATCCTTTACGAGTCTCGAGCTGACGTGAGGATGATACTCAGGTAACCAATAATATTAGACGTCATACTGAACGTCCTAATAATAATCTAATAATACTTGTGATTGTAGGGAACAAGTAGAATAGAATGGCCAAGAAGGTTTAGATCTGAATCAACATCTACACGACTCCACGTGTAATAGAGGCCCTACTGCTCCAAATATGGGTCGACACCCTAAACAAAAGGAGGAAAGACCACAAGAGGAAGGCCCCGAGCGACACAACATCCAGAGTCGTGCACAACTACGAACTAAGCTAAATAAAGGTGCCTCTCATTCTTCCTCTACTGATAGTCATCCTCCTAGTGTTTATACTAGGTTAGGGACTGTATTTACTAGGGTTGTACATATATTTTTGTAAACCGCCTAAACCGAATAACCAGCCTAAACAAAACCAAAAAATCTGCAAAAAAAAAACCAAAAAACCCAACAAAAAAACTACCCAATCTATTCACTGGGCGTGTTGAAAATAAAGTAACCCGCCCAATGAAACCGAATCAACCTGAAATACCCCGAATAACACTATGAATTTTTAATTATATATTTTTTTAAAATATTATTTATTTTATCCTATTAAAAAATCTGCCAGGTTTTTATTAAAAATAATTACCCTAAATCTAAGACTCACTCGTCTCTGTCTCTCATTCTCATCCTCTCTCTCTTTCTCAGTTCTCTATTCACACCATCACCCACCATCTCAGGCGGTCTGAGATTCTATTTGCTACACACCCGTTTTCAGGGGTTACACGGAAGAACATTTCTCTAAACAAGACCCTTTCTAGTCAATGCTGCTTTTTCTCATCCCTTCCTACTGTAAGCTTATTTTATCTTTAATTTCTATGGTTTAAAAGCAATACCCTGATCTTAGACTTGTTATCTTTGACATTTACAAGCCTCTTTTTGATGTTGTTAAATCTCCTTCTCAATATGGTACTCACAATCAAACCTTTCTTCTTTCCATTTTTCCCATACTGCATACAATTATTTAATGTCTCTGTTTTGAATTTGTTGTTATAGGCTTTGTTGAAGCAGCAAGAGGCTGATGTGGAACTAGGACTCTAGAGACAACCTCAGCTTTGTGTAATCCTCACTCAGTAGGAACTTGTTCAAATGATACTCAGTATGTATTTTTTGACAGTGTCCATCCATTTGAAGTTGCTAACAGAATTCATGCTGATGAGGATTGTGTGTGTACTCACATATACTGAATCTATTCATTATATAAGAAGATTTGATAGTATTTTCCCAAAATGTCTTGATAATATTATTATTTTATGTTAAATTTACCAGACAATTTTGACTTTGAAACCAAAAAAAAAAGTTTGGGCTGTTTGGGCGGGTTAACCCGACCAAACTGATCAAATCGTTAGTCGGTTTGCAGTTTTTTTTTAAAAAATTAGGCGGGTTGCACTTAAATTTTAGCAACCCGAACTTTAGATTGGGTTAGAAAATATATATGATAAACCGTCCAAACCGACCGACATACAAGCCTAGTATTTACAAGGTTAGGAGGAAGGTACCGTGTTCATAGGGGATATATGCATGATTGCCTCAATGAAGTATTCTGAGCACGGTAAAAAACTTTGACAAATTGCAATAATGAAGAGGAACCGCGTGATCCCCATTTGGTCGATCAAGGTATCCTAAACTTAAATAATGCAACGAATTCGTTAAACCTGCCAATCGCACTAGCTGCACTCGAAGAAGTGGTAGTCCCCACGAACATAGCGACAGTAGCCACTACACCTGCAAGAAACCAAACTACCCTTGCTAAAAATCCCATACTACCAGGGGGGATTGATAAAGAAAACCTCTTACAAGCATTAAGAATGATCGAGCAACAGAGAAAGCCCGTTTACAAACTTCATTGGACATCACCCTTCACTGAAGAAGTGCGACAAGCTAGACTCTTAAAAGGCTTCAGGCTCTTTGAATAGCTCAAATATAAAGGTACCACTAATCTAATCGATTATCTTGATAAATTCAATACGATTATGGAAGCTGATCAGGTACCAACTGGAAAAATGTCGGATACTCACTGGGACTTTAGAGGATAATGCGCATGATTGGTTTAGCCAATTACCAGAATCTTCCATCTCAATATGGGAGACATTTATGGATCTATTTTTAACCCACTTTCAAGCAACGATGACGTACAAACCGTCATACACAATCATAGAAACATTAAGCAAGACGTAGGTGAGTCATTACAAGACTATTTTAAGTGTTTTAATACTTAAGTAACTAAGGTGGAGAAGGCTCCCAATCGATTGTTCATATGCTAATCACAGGTGTCTTGCCAAGGATGGATTTTTGGAAGGAATTGCAGGTGCATCAACCAGAATCACTAGTTGAGTTTTTTCTTATGGCCGAACCTCACAAAAGGATTAAAAACTCGTTGGCAGAACTTGAAAGAAGAAAAGACAAGCAAAGGTTCACAGTGCCAAGATCACGATCCCGAAGTCTATATCAAAGAATTTTAGAGGGAGTAGTCTTAAAAGATGCAGTCCAATAAGGCGACAGAGCCCAAAGCCTGCCAAATTGCCAACTAGGAAAGATACTTCCCCAAAAAGGAAAGGAGATCCACATTTTGTGAGCTATACCGAGCTTTCTGTCCCTCGTGACCATATTTATGTGACTGAGGAACATAATTGTGTCTTCAAAAAACCTCCTCCAATAAGAGGAAATTGCGACAAAAGGGATCCAAAATTTTTTTGCAAGTATCATAAGGATATTGGTCATACCACACTCAAATGCTTGTTCTTGTAAGACGAAATTGAAGAGTTAATCAAACAAGAAAAGTTTGGCCAGTTTAAGAAAAATGGAAAAGTCAATCCTCGAGCGGATGGGGCAAACAATACAGAAGATGCAAGTGGTTCCAAAGCCCCTTGCAACATCTTGACCATCATTGGAGGATCGCTTGTCAGCGGGGATTCCAAGAAAGCACATGAACATTACGCAAAGGAAGACAAAGAGAAACCATTGACAAATGTAAACAATTTAAGTGAAAGCCTAGAGAAACTTTTGAAGAAGGAATGTGATGATATCACTTTCATGGAAAGTGATACGAGATGGGTACATCACCCTCACATCGATGCATTGGCAATGGTCACTAACATTGGTGGCAATAATGTTCATTGAGTACTTGTTGATAATGGTAGCTCAATTAACCTCTTGAATTTAGAAGCCTTTAAGTAGATGGGGTTACATGAGAAAGATTTAAGGCTAGTAACTTCAAGTATCTATGGTTTCAATGGAGATATGATCGAATTGAAGGGAATGATTAAGTTGCCAATAACATTGGGGACAACACCTACTGCCTCAAAGTCTATGGCAGACTTTGCTGTAATTGATCAACATTCCACATATAACGCCGTATAGGTTGTCCCAATTATGAAGGAGATGAAGATAGTAACCTTAATTTATCATCTTAATATGAAATTCCCTACACCTGCTGGTGTAGGATCAGTAAGAGGTGTTCCAGCCGACTAGACGGAATGTTACAATACTACATTGAAAATTACAGAGAAGAAGAAATAGTGAATGTGATTTATTTGCTCGAGGCACCTCTACCTTGACATGAGTTGTTCAGAATTAAAGAAGTACCACATGTGGAAAAGCCCGATCTAGACCCTAGAGTCCTCAACTATACAAACACCGCACAAGTTGCAAAATAACAATTGAGGTACCAATCGATTCATTTGACAATTCTAAAGTGTAAAAAATTTGTTTTAAACTAACTCTATAGCAGTGAGAAAGGTTAGTAACCTTTCTCAAACAGAATTTGGATGTTTTCACTTTGAGGCATTCAGACATGGTTAGAATTTCACCCGAGGTCATGTGTCACAGCTTAAACATAGACTCCGACATGCGAGGAGTACAATAGAAGTGCCATAAAATGGACTTCGCGAGGTACCAAGCGCGTAAAGAAAAAGTAGAATACCTACTAGCATGCAGCTTCATAAAGGAGTCATTTTACCCAAACTGGTTAGCTAATACTGTCTTAGTACCAAAGCCGAATGGCTCATGGCACACATGCGTCGACTTTACAGATTTGAATAAAGCTTGTTCTAAGGAGCTCCTTAACTTCATGGACATGTACTCGGGATACAATCAGATCCTGATGTACAAACCAGACCAGGAGCACACCTCCTTTATCACAGATCGAGGTTTATATTATTATAAAGTGATGCCATTTGGGTTGATAAATGCAGGTGCGACAGATTAAAGTTTAGTTAACGTGATGTTCACATATTTGCCAAGAAAAACAATTGAAGTGTATGTTGATGATATGCTCGTAAAATGTTAACATGCAACGGACCATGTCGCCCGTCTAGATTCAATGTTCAAAGTCCTATGCCACTATAAGATGCGACTCAATCCATTGAAGTGCGTCTTTGGTGTAAGATCAGGAAAATTTCTTGGTTTCATGGTAAACCAGCAAGAAATTGAAGCCAATCCTACCAAAATCAAAGCCTTAGTAGAGATGTGATCTCCTACTAAGCCCAAGGAAGTACAAAGTCTCATAGGTAATGTTGCTGCTTTAAACCGCTTTGTTTCACGCTCCTCTAATAAATGCAAAGAATTCTTTCAAATCTAAAAAGGTAATAAAAATTTCAATGGACTGACAAATGCGAAGAGGCGTTTTAGGCTCTGAAAATGTACCTAGGGCAACCCCTAATACTCTCCAAGTTGCTGCCTGGAGAAGTACTCTCAATCTACCTAGCGGTGTCCGAATACGCGATCAGCTTAGTGCTAATCTATGAAGACCAAGGTAGGCAACATTCTCTCTTACGTGAGGAAACACTTACTAGATGCCGAGGCACGCTATCTGCAGATGGAACGCTTGGCCTTTGCTTTTATTTTCAAGCTCACACCATCAAGGTATTAACCAACTATCCCCTTCATCAAGTATTGGCCAAGCCTGACACATCTGCATGTTTGCTTAAGTGGTCAATTAAATTAAGTCAGTTCGATATAAGGTATGAACTGCGATCAGCTATTTAAGGCTAAGCCCTTGCTAATTTTATCCTTGAATTCCCTCATGAGCAGGTGGCTATCATAACCGAAGAGCGAGTTGATCCAAATATACCACAGGGTGCAAGTTGGACCCTATATGTCGATGGAGCATTGAATAACAAAGGGTCAGGTGGAGGAATCATGTTGATCAATCTTAATAAGTTCAAGGTTTCTGCAATGTAAAGACTGCTTAGTTTAATTTGGAAATTAGCAGTTAATCACGTTTAATTATGAAATTTTGAATCTCTGCCTGCGAGGAACCGGAATTCCGGTTGTGCATCCAGAATTCCGGATGGGTTCTGAAAATTCCCAGAACCAGAATTCCGGTTGGGCAACCGGTCTACCGGTTGGGGAAATTTCAGAAACCCTAGTTTTCCTCATTTTTACGTTATTTGGGGTATTGCCATGCTTTTTATCGATAGGGAAACTTTTAGTTCCTAGTTTAAGTCCCCGGGAAGTGATTTAGCGTATCACTTATAGTGTTGTGATATTTATGGTTTAGGAGCCTGTAATCCGCCGCGCAGATAGTTCTAGTCAGGTTGACCGGCACACCTGAATTCGGAATCCAGGTAAGATTAGTATAACAGTATGCATATGTAGATTACATGTTTAGCGTGCATGTAGGAAGCCTGTTAGATTACATTAGATATGTATGTTGGCTTCGAACCATCCAACTTTGTCACGTCGGTATAGGCTGGAGTATGACCAGCAGCCGGAGTATGACCGGTTCGACCGATTAGGCTGACACTGTATCACATCGGTACAGGCTGGAGTATGACCGGTTCGACCGATTAGGCTGATACTTAGGTTGGTGGTTCCGTACTATTTGACGTATCACGTCGGTACAGGCTGGAGTATGACCAGCCGGAGTATGACCGGTTCGACTGATTAGGCTGATACTGTAACACGTCGGTACAGGCTGGAGTATGACCAGCAGTCGGAGTATGACCGGTTCGACCGATTAGGCTGTTACTTGTCAATAGTACCGTCCCTATGAACGTTCAGAACTCAGTACCGTGTTGGACACGACAGTTAGGGGTGACTCAGTATCGTGTTGGACACGACAGTTAGGGTTATGGTCAGGGGTATGAGCGTCTGATCATGATCGGGATTTATGTATGAGTATTATTATGCTTTTCTTACTGAGTCTGTCGACTCACAGAGCTATGTTTATGTGTAGGTAAGGGCAAGACTAGAGCTGATGGACCGTGAACGAGCCTATGAAGATTGTACATGTCGGGGCGGTTAGGCTTGGAGCGTACGATCATTGGGACAGCAAGGCTATTTTTGTAATTAGTCGCTAGGCGACAAGTATTTTGTATAAACAGTAAACTTTTGTAAATGGTTTTGTAATCGGGATCCCGAGTCTTTTGTATAAATATTTTACAAGTTTAATTAAAAAGCAAAAATTTTAATTAATCACGTTTTCGATAAACCTCGTTGATTAGCAACGAGCTGCACAACATGTTTAAAAATCATGTAATACGCCTATCCTAGTTAGGGTGTTACAGAGATTGTTGCAGCAGGGGGCTCCTGCAGTGCCTGTGCCTGTAGTTCCAGTGGCACCCGCCCCTGCTGCTCAGGCCGAAATAGTGGTGGCGGTCAACAGAATGGAACCTTTGTATGAACGGTTCCGGAAGCAAGCACCTCCGGTCTTTCTGGGAGGTCCAAATGTGATGAAGGCCGAACAGTGGCTGACGGTGATCACCAAAATTCTGAATTTTATGGGTGTCACCGGTAATGACAGAGTGGTGTGTGCCACCTTCCAGTTCTAGGAAGACGCTCTTGTATGGTGGGACATGGTGTCTCAGATCCATGATGTCACTACCATGACCTGGGAAAGGTTCCAGGAACTCTTTAACGCCAAGTATTATAACGAGGTGGTTAGAAGCGCCAAGAGGAAAGACTTCGCCCACCTGACCCAACGAGAGAATATGAGCGTGACCGAGTATACTACTCAGTTCGACCGGCTGGCGAGGTTAGCCTCGGGAATAGTGCCAACCGACTTCAGCAAGAAAGAGAAGTACCTGGACGGGTTAAATGCAAAGATTAAACATGATTTGATGATCACCACTGACGATAAGACCACCTATGCTGAGATGGTGGAGAAGGCACAGCGAGCTGAGGGCGCAGTTCGGTGTATGTCGGAGTCGGCTAGTACTCCGGCGAGTGGCGGGGCTCCTACCCCTCCTGCATCAGGCTTTAGCAGGGGGAGTAGTGGTTCGGCCATGGACCAGAAGAGGAGAGCATCCACTGCATCCGGAGGCTTGAGTCAGAACAAGAGGTTCCGGGGGAACCAAAATAGAGGTAGCCGTTCTAGTGGTCCAGAGACCCGGTTCTCCTATCCCGAGTGCCCCAACTGCAAAAGGCACCATCGGGGTGAATGCAAAGGTCAGGGGTGCTTTCACTGTGGCATGCCCGGACACTTCAAGAGGGATTGTCCCCAGCTCCGATCAGAGGCACCGAGGGCTCCGGCGATACCCACTCCAGCTAGGGTGTTCGCCATCACTCAGGCTGATGCAGATGCCAGCCCCTCAGTTGTAACAGGTCAGCTTTCTGTTAATAACTCGTATTACTCAGTACTGTTTGATTCTGGGGCTACACATTCTTATGTGGCAGCCAGAGTCTTTAGTAAATTGGATAGACCGTATGATAGATATGAGTCAGGGTTTGGAACCCTGTTACCTGGCGGAGAGTTAGTTATCTCCAAAAGGTGGATTAGGTCTATGCCGATCAGAATAGATGGTAGAGAGTTAAGTGCTGACTTGATAGAGATGAACTTAGTAGAGTTCGACATTATTTTAGGAATGGATTTACTATCTAAATATTCGGCAAGTATTGATTGCAAAAGGAAGATGGTGATCTTCCAACTGGAAAGTGAAGAACCATTCGTGTTTGTTGGTTCAGTTCAGGGATCTCGGATCCAGGTGATTTCGGCCATGTCAGCTAGGGAATTATTGCATGGTGGATGCTTAGGGTTTCTGGCCGTGGTGGTGGACACCACTCGGCCAGATACCATTCGACCAGAGGACATCAAGGTGGTTCGGAAATTTTTAGATGTTTTTCCCGAAGAACTTCCAGGGTTGCTTGACATCGGGTTTATTCGGCCTAGTGTGTCACCCTGGGGAGCCCCGGTTTTATTCGTCAAGAAGAAAGATGGAACTATGAGGATGTGTATCGATTACAGAGAATTGAACAAGCTGACAGTGAAGAATAAATATCCATTACCTAGGATCGATGATTTGTTCGATCAGCTTCAGGGGAAGACGATCTTTTCTAAGATTGATCTCCGTTCGGGTTATCATCAGTTGAAAATCCGAGAGGAGGACATTCCGAAGACGGCTTTCCGCACTAGGTATGGACATTATGAATTCCTGGTTATGTCGTTCGGACTAACCAATGCTCCTGCAGCATTCATGGACTTGATGAATAGAGTATTCAAGGATTTCCTCGATATCTGTGTGATTGTGTTTATCGACGACATCCTCGTGTACTCTCAATCAGAAGAGGAGCATGAATTACATCTTCAGATGGTACTGCAACGGCTTTGGGAACACAAGCTTTATGCCAAGTTCAAGAAATGCGAATTTTGGCTATCTCAGGTGTCCTTCTTAGGGCACATTATGAGCAAAGATGGGATCAAGGTGGATCCCGGGAAGATCGAATCCGTCAGGGATTGGCCGAGACCGAAGACAGTGACAGAGATTAGAAGCTTCTTGGGTTTAGCTGGGTACTACCGTAGGTTCGTGGAAGGGTTCTCTAAAATTTCTATGCCCTTAACCGAACTTACAAAGAAGAATCAGCGGTTTGTCTGGTCAGACAAATGCGAAGCTAGTTTTCAGGAGCTGAAACAGAGGTTGATTACCGCTCCAGTGCTAACTTTGCCTTCAGACAATGAGAAGTTTGTAGTTTATTGTGATGCATCCAGACAGGGTCTGGGGTGTGTGTTGATGCAAGCCGATCGGGTCATCGCTTATGCTTCCCGACAGTTAAAGGATTATGAACAGCGATACCTGACTCATGATCTAGAGTTGGCCGCGGTAGTTTTTGCATTGAAGATTTGGCGGCATTACCTTTACGGAGAAAGGTGTGAAATCTATACCGACCATAAAAGTCTCAAGTATTTCTTTACTCAGAAAGATTTGAACATGAGACAGAGACGTTGGTTGGAATTAGTGAAAGATTACGACTGTGAGATTCTCTATCACCCCAGGAAAGCCAATGTAGTGGCTGATGCCCTGAGCAGGAAGGGTCCCGGGCAGATAGCTAGCATGGTTCAGATCTCACCTCAGCTAGCGGAGGATATGGTTAGATCCCGTATTGAGTTTGTGGTAGGTCAGCTTCACAACTTAACGCTGCAATCTGATCTGTTGGATAGAATTAAAGCCTCTCAGATGACTGATCCAGAGTTAGTGAAGATCAGAGATGAGGTTTTGGCTAGTCAAGCCAGGTACTTTTCAGTGTCAGATAACGAGATGCTTTTGTATAAAGCTAGGGTTTGTGTTCCGAATAGTGTGGAACTCAGGAATGAGATCTTTCAGGAGGCTCATTCTACCCCTTATTCTCTGCATCCCGGCACCACTAAGATGTACTAAGATCTTAAACCGTACTTCTGGAGGAGCGGTATGAAGAAGAATTTGGTAGAATTCGTATCGAGATGCCTCACTTGCCAGCAGATTAAGGCTAAACATCAGAGACCAGCAGGGTTGTTGTAGCCTCTAACCCTACCTGAATGGAAGTGGGAAGATATCACGATGGATTTTGTGGTTGGGTTACCTAGAACCACGGGTTTGTTTGATTCCATCTGGGTAGTGGTGGATCGATTCACGAAATCTGCTCATTTTCTGCCTGTTAGAACAACATTTACAGTGGATCAGTTGGCAGAATTGTATGTCAGAGAGATTGTGAGACTTCACTTGGTACCGAAGTCTATAGTTTCGGATAGAGATCCGAAGTTCACCTCCAAATTTTGGCAGAGTTTGCAACGAGCAATGGGTACAAAGCTGAAATTCAGTACAGCATTCCATCCTTAGACAGATGGTCAGTCCGAAAGGACAATTCAGATATTGGAAGACATGTTACGAGCCTGTGTTATGGATTTTGAAGGCTCTTGGAATAAATATCTACCGTTGATAGAATTTTCTTACAACAACAGTTATCAGAGTACGATAGGGATGGCTCCCTATGAACTGTTATACGGTAGGAAGTGTAGATCTCCCATCCACTGGGATGAGACAGGGGAGAGAAAGTACTTAGGTCCGGAGTCAGTGCAACGGACCTATGAGGCAATAGAGAAGATAAAAGCTAGAATGCTTGCCTCACAGAGTAGACAGAAAAGTTATGCAGATCCGAAACGCAGAGATGTTGAGTTCCAAGTAGGGGACCATGTGTTTTTATGGGTATCTCCAATGAAGGGGATCAAACGTTTCGGGAAAAGAGGCAAGTTATGCCCTAGATTTACAGGACCTTTCGAGATTCTCGAGAAGATAGGTCAAGTGGCATACTGGTTAGCGTTGCCTCCAGCTTTATCAGCAGTTCACAACGTATTCCATGTCTCGATGTTGAGAAAATACGTTTCAGATCCCTCTCATATACTTAGTTATGAGAGCCTAGAACTGCAGCCAGATATGACTTATGAAGAACAGCCAGTGGTGATCCTGGATAGAAAGGATAAAGTCCTTCGGAATAAGACCATAGCATTAGTCAAAGTTATCTGGAGAAACAGCAAGGTGGAGGAAGCCACCTGGGAGCTAGAGTCAGATATGAGAGCTCAATATCAAGAGTTATTCAGGTTAGATTTCGGGGACAAAATCCTTTTAAGGGTGGAATAGTTGTAAAGACCGCTTAGTTTAATTTGGAAATTAGCAGTTAATCACGTTTAATTATGAAATTTTGAATTTCTGCCAGCGAGGAACCGGAATTCCGGTTGTGCATCCGGAATTCCGGATGGGTTCTGAAAATTCCCGAGGAAATTGATTGAGACAGCCGGTCTACCGGTTGGGGAAATTTTAGAAACCCTAGTTTTCCTCGTTTTTACGTTATTTGGGGTATTGCCATGCTTTTTATCGATAGGGAAACTTTTAGTTCCTAGTTTAAGTCCCCGGGAAGTGATTTAGCGTATCACTTATAGTGTTGTGATTTTTATGGTTTAGGAGCACATGTCAATCGTCGGGCGAGATAGTTCCGGTCGGGTTGTCGGCACACCTGAATTCGGAATCCAGGTAAGATTAGTATAACAGTATGCATATGTAGATTACATGTTTAGCGTGCATGTAGGAAGCCTGTTAGATTACATTAGATATGTATGTTGGCTTCGAACCATCCAACTGTGTCACGTCGGTACAGGCTGGAGTATGACCAGCAGCCGGAGTATGACCGGTTCGACCGATTAGGCTGACACTGTATCACATCGGTACAGGCTGGAGTATGACCGGTTCGACCGATTAGGCTGATACTTAGGTTGGTGGTTCCGTACTATTTGACGTATCACGTCGGTACAAGCTGGAGTATGACCAGCAGCCGGAGTATGATCGGTTCGACTGATTAGGCTGATACTGTAACACGTCGGTACAGGCTGGAGTATGACCGGTTCGACCGATTAGGCTGTTACTTGTCAATAGTACCGTCCCTATGAACGTTCAGAACTCAGTACCGTGTTGGACACGATAGTTAGGGGGACTCAGTATCGTGTTGGACACGACAGTTAGGGTTATGGTCAGGGGTATGGGCGTCTGATCATGACCGGGATTTATGTATGAGTATTATTATGCTTTTCTTACTGAGTCTGTCGACTCACAGAGCTATGTTTATGTGTAGGTAAGGGCAAGACTAGAGCTGATGGACCGTGAACGAGCCTATGAAGATTGTACATGTCGGGGCGGTTAGGCCTGGAGTGTACGATCATCGGGACAGCAAGGCTATTTTTGTAATTAGTCGCTAGGCGACAAGTATTTTGTATAAACAGTAAACTTTTGTAAATTGTTTGGTAATCGGGATCCCGAGTCTTTTGTATAAATATTTTACAAGTTTAATTAAAACGCAAAAATTTTAATTAATCGCGTTTTCCATAAACCTCGTTGATTAGCAACGAGCTGCACAGCATGTTTAAAAATCATGTAATACGCCTATGCTAGTTAGGGTGTTACATGCGACTTTAAGATTTGGGTTTAATGCCTCCAATAATGAAGCTGACTATGAAGCCTTAATTGCGGGATTAAAACTCGCACTTGAATTGAAAGTCGAGTACCTCGAAGCCCATAATGATTCCTAGATCGTGGTCTGTCAGGTCAATGGATTGGCTTGACGAGGGTGGCTATATAAATACCTCGCTTATACTTGTGAATTGTTATCTAAATTTAAGAAAATTATTGTTAGTATAATACCTCGTGCTTACAACTTCTATGCAGATGCTTTGGCCCGAATGGCCTTAACTCAAGAAGTAGAATTACTCAATGTTATTCTTGTGGACATACTTGATCAACCCACGATTGATTGAGAAGAAGTTAGACAGATAGATGTTGTCGAGCAAACCACTTGGATGAATCCAATCATCAAGTATTTGAAAATTGGCAAGCTTCTTGACGATAAGCTCAAGCCAAGAGATTACATTGTTAAGCTGCTCGATACGTTATTTACGATGACGTGCTATATCGCAGAAGTTTTAGCCAGCTACTTTTTAAGTGCATCGATGGTGATGAATGCGACTACATCCTCCATGAGGTGCACAGGGAAATATGCGGTAACCACACTGGTGGAAACTCTTTAGCCCTGAGATCATGTAAAAAGGTTATTATTAGCCCACCTTGCGTGCAGATGTGATTTATTTTGCTAAAAGATGCGACAAATGTCAACGCATTGCCACATACATCAATAAACCACCGAGCAATTTGAATTATATCATCAGCCCATGGCCATTTACAATTTGGGGCATACATCTAATTGGCGAACTGCCAAAGGGCAAGGGAGGAGTCAAGTATGCAGTGGTCGCTGTAGATTACTTTACCAAATAGGCTGAGGTTGAAGCCTTTGCAACAATAACAGTAGCAAAACTACACGAGTTTGTGTATCGAGCCATTATCTGAAGGTTTGGCATTCCTTACAAGCTAATTTTAGATAATGGGAAGCAGTTTTTTTTTTTTTTGTAACAATGAATAAATTCATTGAAAAAGATATCATAATGTCATACAAACATCAAGAATTAAGAAACTCCAAACAAAGGAAGGAATCTCATCAAACCAAACTAGTGTTCTATCCACCCGAAGAGGATGCCGAGCTAATCCATGTGCAGCCCCATTGGCTGTCCGACGAACATGGATTAGGGATACTTCAGGAAAACTGGATATTAAACTAGCTAGATCCTCTAATAAGGAACCAAGCTCATTAAGGAAGGAAGAGCGTTTTGAAAATGCATTTACAACTGCTAAACAATCAGACTCAACAAAATGTAATGATAGACCAATAGTAAGAGCCCAGTCCAAAGCTACAAGTAAAGCCACACACTCTGCTTGGATAACTGAGAAACAACATGAAAAACAAAACAAAACATCAACACTCTGAGAAAATAAAACCTGTAAAAGATAAACTAACAACAAGAATCTTTTACTCATGATAGTAATAATAAAATAAAATAAAACTAATTAAAATTAAAAAATTATAACAAGTAAAATATATAATATAGAATATAAAGAAATATATATATAATTATGTAGTATATATTGGAGGGGATTTCCTTTAGAAATTTACTAGATTATAATTATAATTACCCATTAATGATTTACAAAGAGAGGCTACTATAGAACACTCGAATCTCTTATTATAACTCCTATTCCAATCGTTTGAGTATGGCTATCGATTGTTGCATCAACATTTAATTTGAAACAGCCAATAGGTGGGGCTGACCATGTAGCAGCCGAATTACAGCCTTTAGTAAAAGTGGATATAGGTAATTTTCCAATCTGATGATACTCATCCGAAGGAATTTTAATTCTTGAAAGAATCACATTTGGATGTTGCACATCTTTTCTGTGAGATACTATTTCTTTCACCCCATATATACCATGCCGAAAGAGTGAAGAACTCAAAATCTGACTGGGAAAACACATCTGAAGCTCTCAGCAGAACTTGTTGAAAACTCACGTCCACTAATACATTTTCAATAAAACTAAAGTGCAAGAGTTTCCAAGTTTGTCGAAAAGCACTACACCAGGAAATCGCATGGCTATTAGTATCTTTATCAAAACCACATAGATGACAGGTCGACTGTAAAACAATCTTTCGCTCTTTTAAGCCACAAGTGGTAGGTAATATTTCATGAAAACCTCTCCATGCAAAATTAAGGATTTTAGATGGCAATTTCAATTTTCAGAAACTTTTCCACCAAGATGAAAGGACTTCTCTAGAGGGAAAACCATCTACAGAATCACTGGTTGAAGCCACCCAATAACCACTTTTTACTGAATAATTACCATCATTTGTATAGTGCCACATCTAGCTATCTGCTTTTGAGAACTTACTAATTGGAATAGAGCAAATACACTCTTGATCAACCCGATTAAATATAGAATCCAATGCTGAAAAATTCTAACCTCCAGTTTCTTGTTTCATAAGATCTTTAACAATCATTTCATAATTTTGTCCCACTGGTGTTACTGGTAGAAAAGAATAAGGTCTGGGTAGCCAATGATCTTTAAAGATATGGATACTATTCTCATTTCTTACTCGACGACGCAATCATTTTGTAAGTAAAGCACGTCGCCAAATAATACTTTTCCAGACATAACTAGGATGATCACCCTCTGGAATGAAAATAAAGAAATAAAAAATTATAATGTCTAAAATAAAGTCAGCAATCAAGGAATTCATACTCATTAAAATAATTAAAAAAACTCTTAATAAAATTGCAACTTATCATTAAAATGAATCATCAGTATTATAATTAATAAATATGCGTAGAACTCAATTATATATATGTAAGTATGTTACATTTAACCCAATATAAATGTTAAAAGACTTACAATTAGAATCTTTGGTCAAATAGAGTACTAAGGAATACACCGTAAGCATTACAAAAACCATTTGTTCTATTTTAGTCTTTAATTAAATTCGGATGAACAAAAATAATAAAAAAAAATTATAATTACTATCATTGCATCACAATAGAAACAACAGTATGTAGTTCCTATAAAAAGAATTGTGAAAAAGAATATTAAAAGTTAGATCCAATATTCTTCACCTATATCTTATGTAATTAATCAGAACTCAATTCATTCACCAGTGAGTCGATCAAGCTAAATTCAGCCACATTCCTATAATGATATAATAAAAAAAACTGCACTATAAACTGTAAACTTAAGATATCCAAAATGTAATACCATAGTATCTCATTTTAAACAACCTAGATTGGAAATAAAAAAAAAATAACAAATCTATTTCCAAAAATAAATCTTAAAAGACATACCTTCTGCATTGAGAAAATCAGTACGTTTATAGTACTTAGCTTTAAAAATGAGAGCTGGTAGAGAATTAGGAGACAACAGAATAGGCCATGCTTGTGCAACTAACAATGCTTGATTATGGGATACAAACGAACGGAAGCCTAATCCTTCTTTATTTTTTGGGAAACATAACTTTTGCCAAGCCAACTAATGAACTTTTTGTTGTTCAACTGAACAACTCCACCAATACCGAGCCATCATTGATTCGAGCTCATCACAAGTAGTTTTTGGAATTTCAAAGCAAGACATGACATACGTTGGTATTAATTATATTACTGCTTTAAGTAAAACTTCATGACCTCCAAAAAAATAATTTTGAATTCCAAGAGCTAAGCTTAACCCACACCTTTTCTTTAATATAAGAAAAAAGTCTTCGTTTATTTTGTCCACTAAGCATCGGAAGACCTAAATATTTTTCTATTGCAGTAGTTTTCGGCATGTGAAAGGTTGAAATAAAAAGTTCTTTGATATCATCTGGAGTGTTGGGAAAAAATACAACAGAGATTTGTTGAAATTGATAATCTGTAACACCAAAATATTATTAGTTAATAGATAGAATAAAAAATATATATCAGGTATTTTCCAAGTAAAATCTAGATAACAAGAAATATGTAAATATATAAATGGATAATAAAAGAATTAAATAAACCAATAAAATAATACTGGCATAAAATCTAGTTAATACAATAGATAGCTAGTCAATACATTTGAGCATCATACCTGACCAGAAGCTTTTGAATATAGTTCAAAAAAAAATTCCAAAGTATGACAAGACTGTGTGGAGCCCCGACAAAAAAGAAGACTATCATCAGCGAGGAACAAATGTGAGATCACTAGAGCACCCCTAGCCACTTTATAACCAGGTAATTGATTACATTATTTTGCTTGACAAAGCAATGAAGAAAAACCTTTTGCGCAAAAAAGAAAAAAATTTGGAGAAAGAGGATCACCCTGACGTAATCCTTGAGTAGGAATCACTTTTCCAACTACTTCACCATTTATATTGAAAGAATAATGAACTGATCTAACACATCTCATTATCAATGTTACCCAAGAAGATGCAAACCCCAACTTCAACATCAACAACTCCAAATAGTCCCACTCTACCCGATCATACGCTTTACTCATATCCAATTTTATTATTGCATAACACTTATGCTAGGGCTGTACATCGGTCGGTTTGGGCGGTTTATCCTATATATTTTCTAACCCAATCTAAAGTTCGAGTTGCTAAAATTTAAGTGTAACCCGCCCAATTTAAAAAAAAAAATCTGTAAACCAACCAACGGTTTGGGCGGTTTGGTCGGCCAAACTCTTTTTGTTTTTTTTAGTTTTAAAGTCAAAATCAATAAAAATTAAAAAATATAAATTAAAAATATCACATTAAACCAAAGTACAACACAAGATATATGACTTTAAAACTAACAATTAAGTATATAACTTTATATTATTATATATTTAATGATTTATGTTATATATAATAAAAACTAAAAGTTAAAAAAAAATTAAAGTCCAAAATCGGGTTGGTCGGGTTAATTCGACGGGTTGGACCTATTTTCAACCCGCTCAATTAACAGATTAGGCGGTTTGTAATTTTTTTGGGTTATTTCGATTTATAATTTTTATCGGTTTTTTCGGTTTGGTTTGGGCGGGTTATTCAGTTTGGGCGGTTTACGAATTTTTTTGTACAGCCCTAACTTACGCCCTCAATTTAATGCCCTTAAAGAATGTAATAGTTCATACGCCACCATAGCATTGTCTGTAATTTGTCGGCCTTCAATAAAAGCACTTTGAGCTATATGTATAATATGATTCAACCATGGTTGTAACTGTTTCACTAGCACTTTAGAAATAATCTTATACAGCCCATTGCATACACTAATAGGTTGATAATCACTTATATTATTCGCCCTATTAGTTTTTGGAATTAAGGTTACCACAGTAGAATTAACGATTGAAAGATCAGCCTTTCCGTTTAAACATTCCAGCACTGCTTCACTGATTGAAGGCCCTAAAGTGTCCCAATGGTTCTGATAAAATATTGCATTCATACCATCCTCTTCTGGACTTTTATCTAGAGCCATGGAAAAAACTGCTGTAGTCACTTCATTTTCCGAAAAAGGTAACAATAAAGACTCATTGATCTCATCCGAAACTCTATGTTGAACAACAGAAGTGGCAGCTTCAATATCATCATCAGATGGAAAAGAAGTCATAAAGAGATTTGTGTAATATGTCTCAGCCACACATTGAATTTCTGTCTCATTCGAACATTAAACTCCAGCTGTAGACTTTGGCGCAGTCACATCCATTTGGCACCTGTGCTTAAAGTTCCCTACCCAGGAAGCTGGAATAGGGACGGTGACAGGAAATCAAGGGGAGGCAAGGCAATGTTACAATGTTGCAACCCACCTGCCCGTACTGATGGTCCGGGAAACCATTGAGCCAGAAATGGCTGAAGAAGATGAGTTGGACCCCCGAGTGGGGTCCGAAAAAATTGTGGAACCAATGGAGGATGTCGAGGAAATATCAGTGTGCGACCTCGACTCCACCAAAGTACTCCGGCTGGGAAAGAGCCTAGATCCGGAGGAAAAAGAAAAAATAATAAAAACACTGAATGGCGCCATCGACATTTTTGCATGGCACCAAGAGGACATGACTGGCATAAGTCCCCATGTCATCACCCACGTCCTCAACGTCAACCTGGACATGCCACCAGTCCAACAAAAGTGACGCCCTCTCGACTTGGTGAAAGCTGAGGCCCTAGAGAAAGAGGTGGATAAGCTTCTGACTAACAGCATGATCCGCGACGTATACTATCCAGAATGGCTAGCCAATCCGGTCCTGGTGCCCAAGTCGAACGGAACTTGGCGAGTTTGTATAGATTTCACTGATCTAAACAAAGCTTGTTCGAAGGACTGCTTCCCGCTACCTAGGATCGACTAGATGGTAGACGCCACTTCCGGATTCAAGTTGCTATCCTTCATGGACGCCTACGCCGGGTATAACCAAATAAAGATGCACACGGCGGACCAAGAGTGCACTAGCTTCAGGACCGATAAGGGGGTATACTGCTACCTAGTCATGCCCTTCGGACTGAAGAACGCTGGGGCGACCTACCAAAGAATGGTCAACCGGATGTTCAAAGGCCTCTTGGGGTGAAACATGGAGGTATACGTGGACGATATGCTCGTCAAGTCCAAAGCATGCAATAGCTATATGAACGACTTAGAGGAGTGTTTCGAGGTAGTCCGGAGATACGGCATGAAGCTCAACGCAAAGAAATGCACTTTTGGGGTCAAGTCGGGGAAGTTCCTAGGCTTCATCGTCAGCCAGAGGGGGATTGAGGCAAACCCAGAAAAAATCCAAGCTCTCCTGAGCATGCCAGCCCCCAAAAAGCATAAAGATGTGCAGAGCCTAACCGGAAAGGTTGCTGCCCTGAGCCGCTTCATCTCCCGGTCTACAGACAAGTGCATCCCCTTCTTCAACATACTGAAGAAGTGTCAAAAGTTTGAGTGGTCAGATGAGTGCGAGGAGGCATTCAAAAAGCTGAAAGAGCATATGGCCAAGCCTCCTATCCTGTCAAAATCTGTTCTCGGAGAGGACCTATTCCTATATTTGGCCGTCTCCGAGCACGCGGTCAGCGCTGCCCTAGTCCGGGAAGAAGAGAAAACTCAACATCCCGTGTACTATGTTAGCAAGCGCATGATAGGAGCGGAAACAAGGTACCCCATCATCGAGAAACTAGTTTTCTGCCTCCTGATGGCCTCGAGAAAATTAAGACCGTATTTCCAAGCACACCCGATCAAGGTACTGACCAACCATCCGCTCCGGCAAGTCCTCCAAAAACCAGAAGCATCCGGAAGGCTCCTCAAGTGGGCAATGGAGTTAAGTCAGTTCGACTTACACTACGTCCCCGAAATCTCCATAAAAGGCCAAGCCTTGGCAGACTTCATTACCGAATGCAATGAAGCTGAGGCAACCGCAAATGCGCCAACACCATCTGTCCCCACATGGAGAGTATTTGTGGATGGAGCCTCAAATGAGAATGGATCCGGAGCGGGGGTGGCAATGATATCCCCGACCGGAGTGCGACTCCAGGCAGCCCTACGGTTCGACTTCTCAGCTTCAAACAATGAGGCAGAATACGAGGCCTTGATAGCAGGGCTGAGGCTAGCGAAAGCCGTAGGGGCCAAAAGAGTGGAAGTCTACAGTGACTCCCAGCTGGTCGTAAATTAGATGTCGGGAGAGTACCAAACACGCGGCGAGCGAATGGCCGCGTATGTAACAATAGTCCGGGAGCTGCTCCACGAGTTCACGGACTACAAAGTAGAAAGAATCCCCTGGGAAAAGAACGCTCACGCGGACTGTCTGGCTAAGTTAGCTTCAGATAGTGAAATCGAAGGGCTGGGGATAGTACTAGTGGAACGCTTGGCAGAGCCAAGCATCAAAGTAAAAGAGGCCATAACAACGGTTGGGCAAGAACCCAGCTGGATGGTCCCCATCATAGAATACATAACAAAAGGTGAGTTGCCCCAAGAAAGGGCACTTCTCGAAAGATTAATTATCAGGCTCATCGCTATGTAATGATGGATCAAATTCTCTACCGAAGAGGACTCAGCATGCCTTATTTAAGGTGTGTATCGGACCCTGAAGCTAGACAAACCATGCTAGAGGTCCACGAAGGGTTCTGTGGAGATCATACAGGAGGACCCAGTCTCTTTAAGAAAATATTGAGACAGGGATACTTCTGGCCAACAATGAAAAAAGATTGTATAGACTACGTCCAAAAGTGTGATTCATGCCAAAGGTTCGCGAACATACCGAGAGCTCCTCCCAATGAAATTACCCTGATGACTAGTCCCTGGCCCTTCGCGGTTTGGGGAATAGATCTTATTGGGTCCCTGCCAACAAGAAAGGGACGGGTAAAGTATGCAATAGTAGCAGTAGACTACTTCACCAAATGGACGGAGGCTGAGCCCATGAAGACTATAACTGCTAAAAAAGCACTAGACTTTGTTATCAAAAACATAATGTGTCGATATGGCCTGCCTCACAAAATAGTCTCTGACAACGGAAAGCAATTTGATTGCGAAGACTTTACTGACTTCTGCAACCAACACGGAGTAGTGAAAAGCTTCTCCGCGGTGGCAAGGCCGCAAACAAACGGTCAAGCAGAAGCAGTCAATAAAATCCTAAAGGTCACCCTGAAGAAAAAGCTGCTGGTTTGCAAAAACAACTGGCCCAAAGAGTTGCCAAGAGTGTTATGGGCCTACCGGACGACCCCTAGAACCACAACTGGCCACTCGCCTTTTTCAATGGCGTACGGTTGCGAAGCGATGGTCCCGGTAGAAACGTTATTCCCGTCCCACAGGAGAACAACTTACGATCCATCCACGAATCAGGCTTTACTTCAAGAAGCTCTGGATCAAGTTTAAGAACTCCGGGACGAGTCTCAAATACGGATGGCATCTTATCAAAAGAAGGTGACCAAATATTTTAACTCCAAAGTTAAAAACAGAAAATTTGCTATTGGGGATACGGTCTTAAGAAGAGTCTTCCCAGCCACCCAAGAACCCGGAGTGGGGGTACTTGGGCCAAATTGGGAAGGACCATATGAAATCGAGGACGAAATCAGTGCAGGCACTTATAAGCTAAAAAGGATGGACGGAACCATTGTGCCAAGGGCCTGGAACGCCGATCACCTCAGAAAATATTACCAATAGCCAAAAGTGTAACTTAGACTTTGTTTAAAGAGTTTGTACCGTCTAAATGTATACAAGCCTCCGCATGTTAAATAAAACTGAGTGCCTTAAAAACAAAGTTTCTATGCCACTCAGGGGGGTACTAAGGTATACCACACGGACAGACAAAAAACAGGCTAAGTAAAATATCCTGACCCAAAGGGCAGGTCAAAAAAGAAAGATATGTGCATCAAAAAAGATCATATATAAATATATAAAAATCCTAGCCCTAAGGGCAGGTCAAAAATATATACAAAGGGCCCGGGGAGAGGCCTTAAATATTGTCTCCCCTTTAATAAAAACAGCTATGTAAATAGAAATTGTCTTAAGTACAAGATAATTAGCTGTAAGTAAAAAAAAAAAAAAGAGAGAGTGAAATGTTGGTTGTAATAGGTGGAACTCAGAGCGGCCTAGTCAATACGAGGAGGAAGGCGAGGACCAATGCGCGCCTCCAGCATGGCATCAAGCTTTTTCTTCTTCTCCCAGAATTTTGCAACCATCTCTGCGGGTTTGGGATAGAAGTTAAGCTTGATATTCTGGTCATTTGTAGACCAGGCCATGTAGACGCCGTCGTCGAAACGCTTGACGCACCGGCTACAGGAAGTGGGAGAAAGGAGCTCATCTTTCTTTGCCTTCTTCAAGGCTTGGTCTTTGAAGTCCTTGAGCTCCTTCAGCTCCACGGCCAAGTTGGCCCTAGACTCCAAGTCTGTCTGGTGAACTTCCTCTAAGGACTTCACCTTGGCAGCCATTTCATTCAAGGCTTCCCTAGCCTCCCGAAGCTCACGCCTGGCCTTAGCAGCAGCTTCGCCCTCCGCCCTCAGCTCCTCCTGGTGCCTGGCCTCCAGCCTATCCCTCTGAAGGGCCTCCTCCCGGATCATCGCCCCCGCTTGTGCCTCCCTCCGCCTGGCCTCTTCCTCACTGGCCTTGGCAAGGGCCTCCCAGTGCTCGTCGTCCTCCTGGTAAAGCCGCCTTTCAGCAGTCAAATCGTGAAGGATCTTCATAACTTTGTCCATGCCCCTAAAGTCGGACAGGACGAAGCCATGATTAATTAAGTTCTTGGAAAGGTGGCCGGCCTCATCAGCAAGCTGGGAAAGGATACAAGTATAAGTAAAAATCCTTAAGAGGAAATAATAAGGAAAAAAGTAAATTACGAAATACTTACCACGGTGAGGGAATGGCTGAGATCCTAGACTTTGAAGATGGAGTTCAAGGATGCACAAGCAGCGAACCGCTTGGGTGCACACCGGGTAAGCTGAGACGCAAACTCACCGGTCATCTCCGCGGCAAAGGGAGCTAGTGTGGGCCCGAGGAAACGACCAAACCAATTCGACAGGGTGTCCAAGTTTAGATCCCACGGATTCTGGTAGATCGGGTCGTTAAGGGTATTTTGCATTTCAACTCGCAAAACCCTCCTCAAAGCCTCCACGTCAGCATGCCCCCGGGAGTACTCGTCCATGGCATAGTTGTGTTTAGCTATCCGGAGTTCCTGCCTCGCCTCATCTCCAGGAACCGGAGTCAGCACAATGTTGGGAGGGGCTGTATGTTCCTCCATCTCAGGAGAGATCCCAGCATCAAGGCCAGGGGCCGGAGTATCAGCTGTCCGTGGTCGTTTGGGCTCTTCCTGGGCAACCATCTTGCCCTTGCGCTTGCGAATCAGAGCAACTTCTTGCTCTTCTTCACTTTCTTCAACTTCCTCCGGAAGAGCCCATTGCTCTTCTTTACCTTCTTCAACTTCCTCAGAAAAGCCCCATTGCTTTTCTTGACCTTCTCCCGGAAGCGCCTCCTCCTCATCCACTAAGTCAATTGTAACGCCCTGTCCAACAGGGACGCCACGTGTGTGTAATTTATTAAAATATTGATAATTATATAATATGTAATTATACTAAAAGTGTGGGTAATTTAATTTTGATAATTAAAATTCAACTTTTAAACTGTTTAACAAAAGATAAGTAAATATGGATTACGCGGTCCCCCTGTTTTCAAAATATTTACAAACTGGTTTCAAAGTATTTTACAACATAGGCTTTATATTTCCCAAAATACAATCAAAATAGAGCATCCTGTTTACTGGGCTGTGCCACTGTGGCTGGTATGTACATTGCTGCTGCGACCACAAACTCATGGTTGCTCGACTTTAGCCTTCCCTTTACCTGCACCATAAAGCACCCGTGAGTCACAGAGACTCAGCAAGAAAGTGATCAAAACAATAATTGAAAGAAAATGATTATCAACTTAATCGCATGCTATTATGTTTACTCACTATTCGATATAATAAGCATTCCTTTAAACATCACACATTCCTGGTACTTAATAAAGTACCACTTTTTACCACTCGTCACATACGAGCTGAATATGTCACTATCGTTGCCCGATAAAGCAAACGATAAGTAAGAAACCTAACCGCGGTTTCAAGAGTAATTACTCATAACGGTAATAACCGTTTCCAACCCTAGGTCATAACCTAGGCTTAATAAACATTTAATCAACATCATGATAATAATTAAGGCCACTTCCATTCATCCATTAATCTTTAACCACATACGATGCTTACCACTTTTCTTACCTTAATTCAGAAGTCAAGAGTATGGCCGACCTGAGTGGAAGAACAAGCTAGGCGATCCCGGTCCTATGTCACGACAATTAAAATTCAAATGAATACCTTAACTTGATATTTTCCGGATTAAAACCCTAATTTAAAACCAATTAGACTTAGCCTTCACCAACTTTAAAATAACCCAAATAACTCAAAAACATTCAAAGGCAGGTACTAGGTTCAACCCCGAGTCAAAACAGGGTTCCGAGAAAACCCGAGAAATTTTCCCCTGCTGTAACCGGTCGGCCGGTTCTGGTACATCAGAACCAACCGGTCGACCAGTTGCTGTCAGACCAGAAAATTTCTGGGTTTTCTTCCCCAGCTCGAACCAAAACCATTTCAGACCTAAATTGCATTTCCAGAACAGTTCAATATACCAAGTACAACATATTCAACACATCATTTAATCACAATTCACCATTTAAGTCAAAATCACCATCTCACATGAAAATTAAGCTCAAATTGCTTAATCACATACATTCAATCTAAACAGCCATTAAAATCACATGATGCAAACTTCGACACACCCCAAAAGAGACCTAAAAACACTGTCACAACCCAGACTAAACCTACAGCCACGAAATCCTAAAACCCTCTTCCAAAACCAACCTAAATTAGTGAAGTCTTCAATCCCCAAGGAAAAGAACTTACCTTCAAAGCTTCTAGGATGATCTTGGGTATCCAATTTGCTCAAAAACTGAGAGAAATCAAAATGAATCCCCTGGTTTTGGCTAGCTCTAGGTCACGAAAGAGAGAGAGAGAGAGAGAGAAGAAGAAGGAGAAGAAGTGAGGCTTCCTTGCCTTGGAAGGTTTCTTTCTAAAACAAATGAGGTTTTCCACTTTTTTTTTATTCATTTCTTTCCTTAAATAAATAATAGGCAGCAGAAAAAAATAAAAGAAGAAAAGTCAAAAAAAAAAATTCCATTGAATTTGCTAATCTACCCCTCTCACATAATTTTTTTTTAAAAAAAACCCTAGGGGCATTTTGGTAATTTTACTAATTCCCCAATCCGACATTCTAATAAAATTCTAACTTAATCCGGGATATTCTCAAAATAATTCTTTCATTTAATGTCGTGACATTGCTAACCACATAGCTAAATTTCCACAATTACCGGGCCCAAAAATAACGTATTTCATTAAATAATTTCTCAACAATTTACCTAAGTAAGATCATAATCCTACTTCATTTCCCAAGTAATTACATATTTAATAAAATATGTCCATTTAAATATTATTTATTTTCTGGGATATTACAACTATCCCCCACTTATAGGAATTTTGTCCTCGAAATTCACCTGAAAAGCTCGGGATACAACTCCCGCATCTGCGACTCTAACTCCCAAGTCGCTTCTTCAGCTTTGCTGTTCCGCCACAGCACTTTAACTAGTGGAATAGTCTTGTTCCGCAACACCTTTTCTTTCCTGTCTAAGATCTGTACTGGTTGTTCTTCATACGACAGGTCGGTTTGAAGCTCAATGTCTTCATAACTTAAGATATGAGTTGTATCAGATACATATTTCCGAAGCATCGAGACATGAAACACGTTATGAACCCCAAATAAAGCAGGAGGTAGAGCCAACCGATAAGCTACCTGACCTACTTTCTCAAGAATCTCAAATGGACCAATAAATCTGGGACTCAACTTTCCTTTCTTCCCGAACCTTCGAATTCCTTTCATTGGGGATACCCGAAGAAAAACAAAATCCCCAACTTGGAATTCAACATCTCTACGCTTTGGATCTACGTAGCTTTTCTGTCTACTTTGGGAAGCAAGCATACGAGCTCGAATCTTTTCAATAGCCTCGCTCGTTCTTTGGACAGCTTCAGGTCCAAGGTACCTACGTTCACCAGCCTCATCCCAGTGAATAGGTGATCGACATTTCCTTCCATAAAGCATCTCATACGGAGCCATGCCAATGGTACTCTGATAACTATTGTTATAAGAAAACTCAATCAGAGGTAGGTACTTGTTCCAAGAACCTTCAAAGTCCATTACACATGCCCTCAACATATCCTCAAGTATCTCGATAGTCCTTTCAGATTGACCATCGGTTTGAGGATGAAAAGTTGTACTGAATTTCAACTTAGTACCCATTGCTTGCTTGAAACTTTCCCAGAATTTGGATGTAAATTTTGGATCTCGATCTGAAACTATCGACTTTGGGGCACCATGAAGTCGAACTATCTCCTTGATATACAAATCAGCATATTGATTCACTGTATACGTTATCCTCACCGGGAGAAAGTGAGCAGACTTCGTATATCGATCCACTATCACCCAAATAGAATCATAATACCCTACTGTTCTGGGCAATCCCACTACAAAATCCATGGTGATGTCTTCCCATTTCCATTCAGGAATCTTTAGAGGTTGAAGCAAACCTGCCGACCTTTGATGTTCTGCTTTAATTTGTTGACAGGTTAAGCATTTTGACACATATTCAACAATATCCCTCTTCATACCCGGCCACCAGTATAAAGCTTTCACATCATGATACATCTTGGTTGTTCCCGGGTGTAAGGAGTACGGTGTAGTATGAGATTCATCAAGAATCTCCTGTCTGATCTCTTTATCAACCGGTACACAGATTCTGTTTTTGTATCGCAACAACCCATCAGATAAACACGAAAAGTCTCTTGCCAATCCAGCCTCTAACTTCTCCTTATGTCCCTGTAGCTCAAGATCACCTTGTTGGGCTACTCTAATTCTTTCCAATAGATCAGACTGTATGGTGATATTAGCAAGTTTTCCAATTACAAATTCAATTCCCGCTCTCGTCATATCCTCAGCCAACTTTGCTGAGATTTCCTTTAGTTCACAAACTTGCCCTGGTCCTTTCCGACTTAGAGCATCCGCTACCACATTTGCTTTACCAGGGTGGTAGAGAATCTCGCAGTTATAATCTTTGACCAGTTCTAACCATCGTCGTTGCCTCATATTTAAATCCTTCTGAGTGAAAAAGTACTTGAGGCTTTTGTGATCTGTATAAATTTCACACTTCTCACCGTACAGATAGTAACGCCAAACTTTTAGTGCAAAGACAACCGCTACTAATTCAATATCATGGGTAGGATATCGTTGTTCATACTCCTTCAATTGCCTGGATGCATAAGCAATCACTTTCCCTGACTGCATAAGAACACAACCTAACCCTTGTTTGGATGCATCACAATAAATCCCAAACTTTTCATCACTTTTTGGTAAAGTCAGCACAGGAGTGGTAATCAACCTTTGCTTCAATTCCTGGAAACTACCTTCACACTTGTCAGTCCAAACAAACTTACAATTCTTTCGGGTCAATTCAGTTAAAGGCGTAGAAATCTTTGCAAAGCCCTCAACAAATCTTCGATAATACCCTGCTAACCCCAGGAAACTTCTAACTTCGGTTGCTGACTTAGGTCGAGGCCAGTCACGAACTGCTTCGATCTTTACTGGGTCCACTAAAATACCATCTTTACTTACCACATGCCCCAAGAAACTCACCTGAGGTAACCAAAATTCACATTTCTTAAACTTGGCATACAACTTATGCTCCGTGAGACGTTGTAATACCATTAGAAGATGTCTTTCGTGAGTCTCTTCTGAGTCTGAATAAATTAGAATATCATCAATAAAGAAAATAACAAAATCATCCAGAAAGTCTTTGAACACTCAGTTCATCAAGTCCATAAATGCTGCCGGGGCATTTGTTAATCCGAAGGACATTACCAGGAATTCATAATGACCATACCGGGTCCGAAAAGCTGTCTTGGGAATGTCCTCCTCTCGAATCCTCAGTTGGTGATAACCAGACCGAAGATCAATCTTAGAAAAGACAGTCTTACCTTGCAGTTGATCAAATAAATTATCTATTCTTGGTAAGGGGTACTTGTTCTTCACTGTCAATTTGTTTAACTCTCGATAATCTATACACATTCGTAACGTTCCATCTTTCTTTTTCACAAACAAAACTGGTGCACCCCAAGGTGAAGTACTAGGTCTAGTAAATTTTAAATCCATCATCCCCTGTAATTGAACTTTTAACTCTTTCAGCTCTGCAGGTGCCATCCTGTAAGGAGCTTTCGATACAGGCTCAGCTCCTGGTATTAGATCAATCTCAAAATCAATTTCACGTTTTGGTGGCAACCCTGGTAACTCTTGTGGGAACACATCCAGAAATTCTCGAACCACTGGGACATGCTCCGGTCCCGCTAGTGGTTCCCTGGTAATATCCACAACACTTGCCAAGAAACCAATGCACCCCTCACACAACAAATCCCTTGCCTTAAGGGCTGAAATTAAGGGAATCTGAGATCCCTGCATCTTACCCACAAATACAAAGGGGTCCTCGCCCTCAGGCTGAAATATTACCATCTTTCTTTTACTATCAATGGTGGCGTTGTATTTAGCAAGCCAATCCATCCCCAAAATAACATCAAAATCCTCCAGATTTAATTCTATCAGATCAACTCATAACTCTCTCCCTTCCACAAATACTGGAAGGGATCGAACCCACCTGCTGGAGATAACCAACTCCCCAGTAGGCAACAAGGTTCCAAAACCTCTAGAAAGCACATCACTAGGTCTATTCAGCTTCTCAATTATTCTACTTGAAATATAAGTATGCGTCGCACCAGAATCAATTAGCACAGTCAATAAAGTACCAGCAACAGAAAGCTGACCTGTCACAGTAGAAGGACCAGCATCAGCCTCAGCTTGAGTCAGGGCAAACACTCGGGCAGGAGCGGGTGTATCATCCTTCTTTTTCTCTAGTCGTAGCAATTGTGGACAATTTCTCTTCATATGACCCACCATTCCACAGTGGAAACAGGCCCTGGCCTGACACTCGCCCAGGTGATGCTTTTTACACCTCGGACATTCAGGAAAAGTCAGCCAGTTTTCGTTTCCACTACGACGGAAACCTTGGTTACCCTGGAATCTTTTGTTTGGGCCTACCGCTGATGATTCACTAGGTCTTTTCTTGCGGTCACCGGGATCAGTACCCCTACCCGAACCAGCACCTGCTGTTTGCTTCCATGAATCTCTTCTGGCAATATTTTTCTTTCGTATCTGAGCTTCTGCACCCTCAGAAACTAAGGCCAACTCAACTATTTGAGCATAAGTTCGGGCAACCCCCGGTTGTTTAGAGGCAACAATCACATCCCGGGCGATGTGTTCATCCAGCCCCCGAATGAACTTTGCTTTCCTAGCGCCTTCGGCAGCCACCTCATCCGAGGCAAACTTTGCCGCCGATCAAACTTAGTAGCATACTCTGTCACAGTCATACTACCCTGAGTTAACCGTATAAACTCTTCTGCCTTTGCTGCCTTAATAGACTCATTATAATACTTCTCATAAAATAAGGCCCGAAAGGTTTCCCAGGTCATGTTATTCAGATCATGGCCCTGAGATACAATCTCCCACCAAATACGGGCATCATCTCGTAGCATATAAGTAGCACACCTGACCCGGTCATTATCTTCAACTCGCATAAAATCAAATATGGATGTTATCATACTCATCCATTGCTCCGCCTTGAGTGGATCAGCACCACCCTTAAACACTGGCGGAATCTGCTTCCTGAACAGCTCATACAATGGTTCCAAACGATTCCCTGCATCTGGTGGCACTACCAGAGTTGCCGGAGGATCAGGATTAAGGTTTAGAGCAGGCTGAGCTCGCTGCTCTCTTAATTCTCTGATTTGCTCACCCTGCTGCCGAATAGTTTCTTGCATTGCAGCATATAACTCTTCCTAGTTAGGTGGTGGTAAAGGGTTCTCACCCTCACCGGCAGCCCCGAGCCCAGCTAGCTCGCGGGTACCCCTACCAGTCCGCCTCGGATGCATAACTATACACCTGCGATCACATTCCAAGTAATAACAATACGGATAAGTATTTCCATATATTATAATTCTTCCCACACCATTCCCATATCAACATAATTCAAATAATCAGGTAATCAGAAAATTAACAAGCTATCTTTTAACTTAAAGCTTACTAAACCATGAGTCGATCAGGTCCTTGCAGCCAATGTACATATCAAACCAGTCTTCAGGATCTAAAAACCTTGGTGCTCTGATACCATGTTGTAACGCCTTGTCCAACAGGGACGCCACGTGTGTGTAATTTATTAAAATACTTATAATTATATAATATGTAATTATACTAAAAGTGTGGGTAATTAAATTTTGATAATTAAAATTCAACTTTTAAACTGTTTAACAAAAGATAAGTAAATATGGATTACGGGGTCCCCCTGTTTTCAAAATATTTACAAACTGGTTTCAAAGTATTTTACAACATAGGCTTTATATTTCCCAAAATACAATCAAAATAGAGCATCCTGTTTACTGGGCTGTGCCACTGCGGCTGGTATGTACATTGCTGCTGCGACCACAAACTCATGGTTGCTCGACTTTAGCCTTCCCTTTACCTGCACCATAAAGCACCCGTGAGTCACAGAGACTCAGCAAGAAAGTGATCAAAACAATAATTGAAAGAAAATGATTATCAACTTAATCTCATGCTATTATGTTTACTCACTATTCGATATAATAAGCATTCCTTTAAACATCACACATTCCTGGTACTTAATAAAGTACCACTTTTTACCACTCGTCAAATAGGAGCTGAATATGTCACTATCGTTGCCCGATAAAGCAAACGATAAGTAAGAAACCTAACCGCGGTTTCAAGAGTAATTACTCATAACGGTAATAACCGTTTCCAACCCTAGGTCATAACCTAGGCTTAATAAACATTTAATCAACATCATGATAATAATTAAGGCCACTTCCATTCATCCATTAATCTTTAACCACATACGATGCTTACCACTTTTCTTACCTTAATTCAGAAGTCAAGAGTATGGCCGACCTGAGTGGAAGAACAAGCTAGGCGATCCCGGTCCTATGTCACGACAATTAAAATTCAAATGAATACCTTAACTTGATATGTTCCGGATTAAAACCCTAATTTAAAACCGATTAGACTTAGCTTTGACCAACTTTAAAATAACCCAAATAACTCAAAAACATTCAAAAGCAGGTACTAGGTTCAACCCCGAGTCAAAACAGGGTTCCGAGAAAACCCGAGAAATTTTCCCCTGCTGTAACCGGTCGACCGGTTCTGGTACATCAGAACCAACCGGTCGACCGGTTGCTGTCAGACCAGAAAATTACTGGGTTTTCTTCCCCAGCTCGAACCAAAACCATTTCAGACCTAAATTGCATTTCCAGAACAGTTCAATATACCAAGTACAACATATTCAACACATCATTTAATCACAATTCACCATTTAAGTCAAAATCACCATCTCACATGAAAATTAAGCTCAAATTGCTTAATCACATACATTCAATCTAAACAGCCATTAAAATCACATGATGCAAACTTCAACACACCCCAAAAGAGACCTAAAAACACCATCACAACCCAGACTAAACCTACAGCCACGAAATCCTAAAACCCTCATCCAAAACCAACCTAAATTAGTGAAGTCTTCAATCCCCAAGGAAAAGAACTTACCTTCAAAGCTTCTAGGATGATCTTGGGTATCCAATTTGCTCAAAAACTGAGAGAAATCAAAATGAATCCCCTGGTTTTGGCTAGCTCTAGGTCACGAAAGAGAGAGAGAGAAGAAGAAGGAGAAGAAGTGAGGCTTCCTTGCCTTGGAAGGTTTCTTTCTAAAACAAATGAGGTTTTCCACTTTTTTTTATTCATTTCTTTCCTTAAATAAATAATAGGCAGCAAAAAAAAGTACAAGAAGAAAAGTCAAAAAAAAATTCCATTGAATTTGCTAATCTACCCCTCTCACATAATTTTTTTAAAAAAAAACCCTAGGGGCATTTTGGTAATTTTACTAATTCCCCAATCCGACATTCTAATAAAATTCTAACTTAATCCGGGATATTCTCAAAATAATTCTTTCATTTAATGTCGTGACATTGCTAACCACATAGCTAAATTTCCACAACTGCCGGGCCCAAAAATAACGTATTTCATTAAATAATTTCTCAACAATTTACCTAAGTAAGATCATAATCCTACTTCATTTCCCAAGTAATTACATATTTAATAAAATATGTCCATTTAAATATTATTTATTTTCTGGGATATTACATCAATAGTGTCTGGAGGGGCACTGGAAGAAGCCTTCAAGGGGGTGGCCATCTGGGAGGAAGTTAAAGGAAGGGGAGCATTAAGAGTTTGAGCCCCGGCAAGTTCGGCCAAAATGGCATCCATGGAAGTACCTGCTACACCAAAAGAAAAAAGACAAGTGTTAGAACATCCATGGAAAACAATAAACACTCGAATAAAGCAATCAAGCTAGCCCTACCCTGACTCTCTAATTCGGCCCTAGCAAAGTTCCGAATCTTAACGCTGGCAGCATCGTCTCCGAGATAGCTGTCCGAAGGCCGGAACCAGCTGGAAGAAATGTAAGCCGAAGGGTCTAAGGGAACGGGCTCCGGAGGACCAAAACCCATCCGGGACCGACCTAGGAAATCTCCTAAGTTGGAAAAATAATATTCCTTCATATGGTCTCCCCACCGGGTCGAGGGCATCCTAAACCTATGGAGACGCTCATCGAACCCTACAGGCCTAAGATTGGCATATTTGCCAACGAAAGGAACGTAATGTACTGCTAAAGGAGACTTACCCGAGCCGGAAGTGCTGGCGCCAGGAGCCCCAGTGTTCGGCTCCTGAATCGAAGGCTTCGGCCTGGGAGCCCTCCTCTCAGCCGAGTCCGCAATGCGAAGGGGCTTCCCAGCAATCGCCTGGCTTCTCCTGTCGACCGAGCTCCCCACGCGAAGGGGCCTCCCGGAAGCTGCGTGGGCCTTGGAATAAGCCTTCTCCTGGGCCTTCCGGTAGAGATATTCCTGGTACTTCTTCTCGGCGGTGGCGATGATTTCGTCCCGGAAGGTCTTCTCCGCGGCAGGCACCCTCACGTTCGGACAAATAACCTTAGAAAGGTTAGAGTCCTCCACTGATTGGTGCGACAGGATGAGCTTGGCCTTCCGGCAATTCTCCGTCGTGACTAGGCCCCCGATGTCAAGTTTTGCCCGGTCGTAAGTTGCAAAGACCTGGGCCCTCCGGAGAAAGACCTGAGTAGGCGCGGTCCGCTCATAGGGGGGAATCCTAACCCACTTTGTGAGAAGCTCCGGGTGCTCCACTGCTCGGAACCCGGAGGAGAAGAAGAAGCGGTGGCGATAATCCTTAACGTGAGTTTACCTATTATAAGGGACCACCCCATCATTGGAAGGGTGGGCCCGAAATCCATAAAAACCATCTTTAAATTTGTCCCTCTTCTTGGGGACAGAAACAAGTTCATAAAAATACAAAATCTCCGCCGAACTGGGAGAGCCCCATCCCCGGGCGGAGTAAAAAATAAATAAGCCTGAGAGCAGGTGGTATGCTTGTGGAATCAGTTGGTATGGCGCAAGGCCGACAAAAACTAAAAAATTAATAAAGTAGTCTTGAAGAGGAAGCATGGCCCCGGCCATCAGGTGCGTCTCGCTCCAGGCCCCGAAGCCTCCATAGTTATGGTTGGGCGTCTCCACGTCTCGGGGCGGCCGGTGATACGTTCCAGAGGTGGAGGGCTTGATTCCAGCACCCTCCACGATGTTCTCCAGCTGATGGGGGCAGGTTAGGGTGGAGTGAAGCTCAGCCGCCTCCCATCCTGTGGCCCGAGACTTATACTCCTCCTGGGCAACAGGACCCAGTGAGACGTCTTCAATGGTAGCCAGACGCTTACCACTCTTCTTGGACGACTTTGAACCAGACGCAGACATGTTTTGATTCTGAAAAAAGAGTTAAGATTCCAGCAGTTAGGCCCCATACCAAACCCTAAACCAAGAAAAAGGGAATGGGGGTCCCCTATGTTGGGTTTTATGCCCTAAATAAAACTCATTTCAATATAATCAGATTTACTTATTAATATAGATCAGAAATAACATTTAATGTTGCATGGTTCACATGATTTATTTCATGATTATATGTACATAATGTATAGATTCATCTGAAACCCTTTTCACATACTTGATCCTGTTTATTGTGCCGTCAACACATTGGAAAGTAAACATGACTATGTGAATAAAGTTTCCTAGATTTATCAGACACAGGGTTTTACTGATATGATAATCTACAACAAGAGTTTACTTGCATTTGGAGAAGTGCTATGTTCTTTCCAGAGCATTGGTTAAAGTAAAGCTCAGGTTGGATGCATGGAGTATGCATCGGAAGGGACCGATATTGAACTTTGATTTAGATTTAATTAAACTTACCGTAAACTCTATTCAAGTTAATATCGCCTAGTTGATCCTAGATCAAATGATCTTAATCCTGTTATGATTAGGCTCAATCTTGAAAGGCTATTCGTGTTCCTTGAATTGTTAGTTAAGCCTACCTTTTGGTCAGGGTGATACGTACTTTTTGGGAACACGGTAGTGCAATTGAGTGGGAGCGCTATCATAAACATGGAATCTATAGCTTCTATCTGGCGAATAGTAAGCAAAGGATGATCTCCTTCGAGCTTGACCAAACGAACATAAATGGTGGAGTACTCATTTCACATAAGCTGAAATATCATTTATACGGGGTCAAGTGTTTTAAGGAATAAATACATTGTAGGGTGTAACGGTAATTTAATCCCTTTACAGTGTAGATCATTCATATAGAGGATCATTGATCACATTAGGATTATAACAATGGATAACTAATGATGTGTCTATATGGTGAAACATATAGAGCATTCTATATAACTGAGAGTGCAATTCTAAGTTCTATGCGTGGATTCAACGAAGAATTAATAAGTTAGTGAATTTTAGTGCTAAATTCTTGATCTACTTATTGGAAGCTCGGTTATATAGACCCATGGTCCCCCACTAGTTGAGATAATATTGCTTGTAAGACTCATGTAATTGGTTTTGATTAATCAATTATAATTCACGAATTAGACTATGTCTATTTGTGAATTTTTCACTAAGTAAGGGCGAAATTGTAAAGAAAGAGTTTACAGGGGCATATTTGTTAATTATGATACTTTGTATGGTTCAATTAATAAATATGATAAATGACAATATTATTTAATAATTATTTATAGTTATTAGATAGTTAGAATTGGCATTTAAATGATTGAATTAGGAAATTGGTATTTTTGAGAAAATCAGATACAAAAGGTGGTAAAATTGCAAAATTGCAAAACCCAAGGCCCAATCCACTTGTATAGGGCCAGCCACTTTTGTAGGAAATTTAAACTTATTTTTTTCATTATTTTAATGCCAAATAATTCAAACCTAACCCTAGTGGAATGCTATAAATAGATAGTGAAGGCTTCAGGAAATTTACACTTAAAATTTCTACACTTCTGATTCAGAAAAAACTGAGCCTTCTCTCTCCCTATCTTTGGCTGACCCTTCTCTTTCTCCTTCCCTCTTCAATTTCGAAAATCTTAGTGTGAGAGTAGTGCCCACACACAGCAAGTGATACCTCAATCATAGTGAGGAAGATCGTGAAGAAAGACATTCAGCAAAAGGAGTTTCAGCATCAAAGATTCAGAGAAAGAGATCCAGGTTCAGATATTGATAATGCTCTGCTACAGAAAGGAATCAAGGGCTAGATATCTGAACGGAAGGAGTCATTTAATTCCGCTGCACCCAATGTAAGGTTTCTTAAACTTTATATGTGTTTATTTCATCGTTTTAGAAAGTTCTTATTTAGGATGTTAATAAACATACTTGTCAGTAGATCTAAGATCCTGGTAAAATAATTTCCAACAACTGGCCTCAGAGCCATGGTAATTGATTTACTTGCAAGAAATTTGGACTTTAAAACAATTGTTTGTATGTTCTTTGGATGGTATCATGTTGTATTGAGTGTTATTTGATGATTGATTGATGTTTGTGAAATTTTCGTGAAAAATAATTGTGATTTCGTTTCTGGAATTATTTTTATTGGATAGTATGGAAAAAATTAAGCAAGTTAGCCTTTTACAGAACTCAATTTGGATTTTATTTGAATTAGTTATGATTTTTTGAAGATTTGACAAAATCGTGTACGATAGTTTCCTGCGATCGCAGAACTGTCCGTACAGTTTCGAATTTTTCCTTTTTTCTTCAATTTTTCATACTTTTTCATGGAATTAGCTTCCAATTTTTTGTATGGTTTTGTATATATACTATTACTATTCCTAATTCAATTCTAATTATCATTTTGAATTAATTTAAATTTTTTTTTAATTTAATTCAAGATATTAGTGTAATTTGAATTTGAATAGAATTAGTATTTATCTTTTTGCTTAAAAATCTATCTTATTTTTAAATTTGATTATATTTTTTTTTTAAAATTTAAGGTCAGATATTTTAAGATATTTATAATATCTTTTAAGATATTTATAATATCTTTTAAGATATTTAAAAATATCTTATCTTTTAAGATATTTATAATATCTTTTAAGATATTTTAAAAATATCTTATCTTTTATGATATTTTAAAAATATCTTATCTTTTAAGATTTTTTAATTAAATCTTTTTAGATATTTTGACCATATTTAAATTTAAAATAAGATATTTATAATCATGTAATTTTAAATAGATGTAAGATATTTTGCTAATTTTTAAATTTTGTTATTTTATTTATTTAAATTAAATTTAAAATCTGAAAAGATATTTCATTTATCTTTTCTAATTTTTATTTAATTTTTTATTTTTAAAATAACATTTAATTTTTAAAAGTAGTTAGCAAATTTTTGAAATGATATTTAGGTTGGTTCAAACCTAATTTTTCAAAATTGTAGGTTTAATTTTAAATTTAAATATATAATTAATTTTCGAAATTTTTTAAAAATTTTTTTTTTCGAAAATCCATTTTAATAATATTTCGAAATTAATTATTTAATTTAAAATTAAATAAATCCTAAATCCAACTATCCAGCTAACCTTGTTGCAGGAGTATGTGGTTTTAGCTTGTATGTAAGTTTTCAAAACCTATTATTACTTGATTGCAAATAGCCATGGTTACTTTTTGCCAGATCTAATGATCTGATGGCTCCCTTGGTCAAGTTAATAATTTTTAACAGGTATATTTACAATCTTCTTTCATCTGTGTATGACCTAGCAACATGATAGGACCCATCCAAAGTGTGCCTGTGTGAGCCTATGTGTTTAATTTTATTATAGATGCATATAGGTTAATGTTGCTAAAAATAAATTATCATAGTTTTTGATAGAATTTATTTAGGCCCATTTAGTTATTGGGCTTAATCAATTAATAACAGTTGTTCTTATTAAGGTTAAATTCCTCTCTTTTGGGCCTTGTGTGAGAGTTGGGAGCCATAGAAGTGGGTACGACATACTGAACCACCCCAATTGTGAAGGCCCATTTGCCTGATTTGAATGACTGTACTAGGTTAATTACACTAGTTTAACCTAATAAAATTGATTAGCAACATAATTAATTTCATTTATTTTGAAATTAATTTAAGAAAAATATAGTTTAAAGAATTTTTTATTCTAAGCTAAACTATATGTATTTTATTGTATTTAATTAAATATAGAATTATAACCATCTAGATTCTTTCTGGAGCTTAATTTAAAATTTTCATTAAATATTCCTATTTAAGTTGATATTTAGTTATCTACAACTAACCAACTTAAATCTGAATATCTTTTGAATTTCAAATTTCAAAATTAAGTTGAGGAATTTTAGGCATTGGTTATTAAGATTCTTTAGATATTTTTTAAGTTAATATCTTTTCAAATATTAACTTAAAATGGAATATTTTCAAATTAAGTGGTTATAACTTAATTTTGATATTTAATTAAATTTAAATTTGAAAAATATTTAAGTTCTAGATTTTTTCTAATACAACTTAAATTAGATATTTTTTCAAATTTTGTGGAAAAGATAATTAGTCATATAAGATATTTTCTAGATAGTTATTTCTAGACTACTTATTATTTCTAATATTAAATAGGAAAATATTATACATTGTGAAATTAATTATTTAAATCATTAATTTTGGTACAATTTATTTTAAGTATATTTTTCCTAGTATTAAACTAGAAATTAATAATTAAGCCTTCTCTACACTTAATTATTTATTTCTTGAATTTAATACATTTAATTAATTTGAAAATTAAATATCTAAGTTGATTTTTATCATCATACTTAAATATTTCTTTTTCATGACACTTAATTAAATAGAAAATTATTTTTAGTTGAAATTTATTTTTTTCAACTAAATTTAAATAATTTTCAAAATATATTTTTTCCTTAATTTATTAATCAATTTTCGAAATTGCATTTCTTAAATGCTAGAATTTCGAATTTTATCTTGAAAAATAGATTAAGTTGTAAATTAATTATTTTAATTAATTCTTGGATCAACTTAAATCAATGATTTTTTTCATTTATTGATTAATTTAAAATAAATTGAATTAAAGTATATTATTAGAAATTGAATTAATTAGTCAAAGGAAAATCTAGATAGATGATATTTTTGCTTGAAGTATTTTTCTAGTGTATTTAATTAAATAGAAAATTAATATTTAAGTTGATTTTCATCATCATACTTAAATATTTGAAATTTTTCTTATATATTTAATTAAATAGGAAAATTATATTTTTTGTTGTAAATTAATTTTATTAATTAATTTTGGGCCAACATTAAATTAGAATAATTTTTCGAGGATTAATTTTTTATTTTTACATGCATTTTCGAAAATTGTATTCTTAAATGCTTTAATTTTTCGAAATGCAATATATATTTATAGAAAATTAAATTTGAGTTGTAAATTAATTTATATTAATTTTGTAACAACTTAAATTGAATATTTTTCTAAATATTTATTGGAAATTATTACTAAGATGGAAATAATTCATCTAAGTAAAATTTATAAATATTAAATTAAAATTTATATTTAGAATTTTTCATTCTAAATTGGAAATTTTAAATAAATATATATTTAAAATAAATAAATTAAATAAAGAGAATCAAAGAAAATACAACTCACTTTAAATAATGAGCTTTATTATTATTAAGATATTCGATCTCCATTGTTGGTCTTACAAAAGTTAAATGTTTTCAATATAACCTCGAGACGCTAGACTTCGTCCCCCTATGGATGGTTATTCGTTGAACGCATTTAACACCGTAAGATTTCATTTGATAAGTGTTTTGTAAGTTTTTGTCTCTATTAGACTCTCCCCTACGGTGACTACTTAGAGATAAACTTATGAAACATGAAACAATGGTGGAAGCTCATAAAATGAGAATAACCTTGACTCTCGCCTACCGGGACAACGTTGGATTCTTATTTTGATCGAATAAAAGGTTGCTAGAATGGTTTCTATTTTAGATGAGCTGACAACTCTATTCAATAAATGATGCTTTGACTCTCGCCTACCGGGACACTGTATCAGTTTGTTGAAAACCTTGGAAATTATATAGGACTGTATGTTTTAGTATTTTCACTAGTCATTCCTACTTGCTATATGTTTATAATTTCTGAATTGTGTATGAATTTATATTGAACCATGTTATTTTCTGTTATTAAGTTGTAGTTTAATTTCGAATCTTCATTGTTGGTCTAACATGTTTGTTTTTCTAATGAGATAAATCCCTAATGGATTTTCACCATTAGACATACATAATAGTGTAAGATCTCGAAAGATAAGTATTGTATATGCGACATCTAACTGTTCATCAATTGATGACACCTTTGACTAGTATTTTTACAATATGAAAGAAGAAGATTACATAAATAAGATTACTTTGTCTTTCGCTAATCGAAGCATCGTTGGATTCTTATTTTAATCGAAATTATCCTAATTCCTCTTCGCTTATTCATTTCGAATTAGCTCCATAATATATCATTGGATGAATGGTCTATAAATCATTTCATGTCATTATATTTTCTCTTAAGAAATTAAATGACGCTTATGATTATAATCCCGAAATTCTATTCCCAATTGATATAAATCCTCAATCTTAGAAATCTCCTACTTGTATGGGCAAATCAGACTTAGAGTTATATTAGTAGTGCTGGTCCAAGAAAGAATTACTCATTATATTTGGTTGAATTTAAGTCTTTGACTTTAATTTTAGAATCCAAACAGAAATTTTCTTATATTTCTAATTCCAGAATACAATACAGTTACACTTTCTCAAGTGTTTAATATCCATCTTTTATTAATGGATTAAAACTGTATGGAATATGAGTTAGGTATTCTGTGACCAGGATCCACTTGCAGTATTCTAAGAACTCTTTGATGTAACTATACCTAAGTCATCAAAACGACACAACCACATTTTTCTTAATCTATGGCATTTGTATCTTGTTCATAGTGGATTTGACAAGATCAATCTCTGCAAAGAGTTAATATGCCTATATCCACTGAAAGTAGTTCATCTCATTCGCAGATGGATGTACATTCAGGGGTGGATATGAGTTTTTCGTTGTATTCTTAAAACGATCACTCTAGATTATACCTTTTAGCAAAGAAATTTGAAATGTTTGAAAAATTTCATTAATTTCTAGCAATGGTTAAAACCATTAAGGTAAGTGGTTAAAGATCTTGCGAACTGATAGGGGTGGAGAAATAGTTAGTAGATATGCAGTTCAAAGATCATTAAATTGATTTTTGAATTATATCCAAACTTACCTCCCCAGAAATTTCGAGTTGCATGTTGATGATTAGTTACTAGTCGTTGCCTAAATCCTTCTATGGTAATACAATTTCAGAATGATGTAATGGTTGTATACTTAATGTAAATCATTACTAGATTCATGGATGACCTAATCAAAATCTTAAGAAAAGCTAGAACTGTTAACCATGGTTTCTTAGCTATTCTAAGTGATTAGGGGTGGACCATCCCATTGTCAATAGATAAGAAAGTGTTTGTTCAAACAAATACTACTTTTCTAAGAAAATGACTAAGTCTGAAAAACAAGTAGCAAATAAAGGAGATATTTAATTCTTGATTCCAAAAGTGTTCTATCATCTTATATAATATATGATGATCCCACTGCCTCTGTTGTCTTGTCACAACCAAAGAGGTTAATACCATTTAGTTTTCTTCGACATAATTCACGGTACCTTGTCGTAGTGGGAGAGTTTCTAGGAACTCACCTTCTTATGACTTGGGAGACACTAGTGATTAAAATCCATTGTGAGTTTAAACAAGTAATGGATTGTCAAGATAAGAAACTAAGAAGAAAAGCCAATAGAACTATGGTTTAATCCATTCACATGGAGTAACCTAAAGTTTTCTATTACAAGGACATAAAAGGAAATTTTCGTTTATAAGTCTATTCAATGGACTTAACAAAACTTCCTGTTCCTAGTATTATAGGTTTGAGTTTATCTAAACCTATGGCTTGTGGTATACCTGATAATTACTTACTCTAATGCAAGCAACTTACTTTAGTAAGATGCTAAAGCATTTTCTTTCTAATGGCAATCTGTAGAAGCTTCACAACTTCTTAGACATAGATTTTATTTATCTAAGGAAAAGTCTCAACTATTCCAGAAAAGATAAAGCCATGAAAGAATTTCTTATATCAACTGTGAGAGGTCTTAGATATGCTTTTGTATGCCTTAGACCAGACACCTGTTGTTGAGTGGGAGTAATGAGTAGGTATCAGATTAATCCAGGAGAAGAACTGTAACGCCCTAATGCTAAGGCACGTTACAGTGCTTTTTCAATTATTGTGCAATCTTTGCTAATCAAAGAAATTTCTCGAAAAACGTGTCAAATTAAAATTTTCGCTTTAAACATTAAACTTTGTAAAATAATATAATATTTACAAATCCCGGGATCCCGATTTCAAACTTTTGAAAATTTACTGTTTAAACTTTACATTCAAAATATACAAGTTCTGGGTCGCACAGCGACTTTCAAAATACATCACCCAGATGTCCCGAGACCGAACACTCCAGGTCGCGCCGCTTGACATGTACAATCTCCCCCGAGCTTAGGTTCATTCCTGTTCAGCCTTCGCCTTTCCTTTACCTACACATGGAAGCAGAAACTGTGAGTCAACAGACTCAGTAAGAAATGCATATAACATACCATATAATTTCCGACCTGTAAATAGGCGCCCATACACCTATTTACAGAGCTTAACAGATGAGTATGAACGTTCAATACCAGGGTACAACCACTATACCACATACACAACGTACCTCACTGTACGAGTGTTGGTAGGGTTTATCCCGATCACGGAGTAACACTGAGTGATGTACCACATACCTTAGCATTATCCATGCTTGTGTTGGTATCACTGTATCGTACTCATAATCACAACAATCACTGTACCAATACACTCTATAACTTATTCATACAAGTGTTGGTAGTGTTTAACATAATTCAAGCATGCATATATAAACACATATACACACATTCAGATAATCACATCGTACATTATACACAGTTCTTACCTGTTTTCCTAATTCAAGTGTGCTGGCCGACCTGAACGGAATTCACGTGCTAGATGGATGCCCTAATCACAATAATAGTAATACAGATGAGTGACTCGCTAAATCACTTTCCGGGACTTAAAACTTGAAACTAAAAGTTTCCCTATCGATAAACCTCATGGCAATACCCTAAATATCTCAAAATTGGCCAAAACTAGGGTTCTGAAAATTCCCCCAACAGGTAGACCGGTTCCCAACCGGCATCCCGGTTCTGGGTCACCAACCGGTCGACCGGTTGGTACAGACCACCCAGAACCGGAATTCCGGTTCTACTGCTGGGAACCAAAAATTTATCCCCCTTGATTCAAATCAATCCCAAACTTTACCAAACTCTCCAGTATACCTATACAATGTATAAACATCCATTTCCAAACAACAAATCACAAAACAAACCAATAATTCAATTTATGCCATTAAAGCTCAAAGCTTGAGTTTCAAAACTCAAGCTTGCTTAAAACCATACTCAAGCAATAAAATCAGCTGCTAGGAACTTCAATCAACTCAAACTAACCCTAAAATTCGAATCCTAAACACATCAAACCTTAACAGCCCCTAAATTACAAAATCACCAATTCAACCTAACTTTAAAACTTGAAAACTAAGAAGGGTTCTTTAGGGCTTACCTCAACCTGAATCTTCCAAGCTTCCTTTGCTGGAAACTCCAAGATTTAACAGCCCTTCCCCCTTGATTTCTGCCCCAGCCGAAAGAGAAAAGAGAAAGAAAGAGAGAGTTCTCTTCAATTTGATTTTTCTTTGATTTTTCCCTCAAATGAAATGATTTTTCCCTTAATTAAAACTTGCTGAAAAACAAAGTGCTAGGTGTCAACTACTTGGGCAGCCACCTCACTCATCCATAAACAAAAGACCAAAATGCCCTTAGACTTAAAACTAGGGTATTTCTAAAGCTAGGGGTAAAATGGTCAAAATCCATAACCCCGCTCAAACCCGGTAATTAATTTTCTCTAAAATATTCCCCACTATAAAATAGGGTTCTAAACTTACTCATGTGATTATCTAGCCATCCATCGCATTTTCCGTTGTCGCCGAGCAAAAATTACAAAATTAACATATTTCACATATAAGCTAAATAATACCCCTAGAGTTTAATAAAATCTCCAGAATTGAGAAATTATAACTCTAATATTTATTTCTAAATATTGGGGTCCACGTTCAAAATTAATTCACAAATAATAATAAAATAATAAAATAATAAAAAATTAGTGCTAATTGCCTTTTCTAATCCACATTACTAGAGCGGTCATTACAAGAACATTGGAAGACAATCAAGTAAATCCTAAGATAAAGAAGAGGAACTATATGTTAGTCTATAAGAGTTGTTTAAAACTCTTAGACTACACCACATCAGATTTCGAAATTTGCCTTTGTGCTAGTAAATCTTTCTGATAAGATGGTGGTTACTCTGGGGGTGGAATAGTGATTTTGGAGAAGTGTAAAAACCTATCTGAAGTCTCTAGGTCTACCAGAGAGAGACTGAATGTTAAAGCTGCAGGAAAGGTACTTATTCAGTCTAAGGAAAGTTCTATACATCTTTGGCACCATTCCAAATTGCCTTAAACTACTAGTGTTAATTTCCTGATTAACCAAAAGTAGTTGCCAAAGGTATAGAATCCAGTATCCCAAGAGAGTAGACATATAGAGAGGAATTTCACATTATCAATGATTTTGTGATTAAGGAAGAGTAATGGTGGAGAAAAGGTTGTGGTTAATTCAACCTTTCAGATCCGATTACGAGGAGTTTACTACTACTACACTTGATTTGTATATCAAGGTGTTGAGATTATTTGAAACGCACTTTTTGTTTTATATTAGTGCAAGTGGGAGTTTGTTGGGTTTTATGCCCTAAATAAAACTCATTTCAATATAATCAGATTTACTTATTAATATAGATCAGAAATAACATTTAATGTTGCATGGTTCACATGATTTATTTCATGATTATATGTACATAATGTATAGTCTCATCTGAAACCCTTTTCACATACTTGATCCTGTTTATTGTGCCGTCAACACATTGGAAAGTAAACATGACTATGTGAATAAAGTTTCCTAGATTTATCAGACACAGGGTTTTACTGATATGATAATCTACAACAAGAGTTTACTTGCATTTGGAGAAGTGCTATGTTCTTTCCAGAGCATTGGTTAAAGTAAAGCTCAGGTTGGATGCATGGAGTATGCATCGGAAGGGACCGATATTGAACTTTGATTTAGATTTAATTAAACTTACCGTAAAATCTATTCAAGTTAATATCGCCTAGTTGATCCTAGATCAAATGATCTTAATCCTGTTATGATTAGGCTCAATCTTGAAAGGCTATTCGTGTCCCTTGAATTGTTAGTTAAGCCTACCTTTTAGTCAGGGTGATACGTACTTTTTGGGAACACGGTAGTGCAATTGAGTGGGAGCGCTATCATAAACATGGAATCTATAGCTTCTATCTGGCGAATAGTAAGCAAAGGATGATCTCCTTCGAGCTTGACCAAACGGTCATAAATGGTGGAGTACTCATTTCACATAAGCTGAAATATCATTTATACGGGGTCAAGTGTTTTAAGGAATAAATACATTGTAGGGTGTAACGGTAATTTAATCCCTTTACAGTGTAGATCATTCATATAGAGGATCATTGATCACATTAGGATTATAACAATGGATAACTAATGATGTGTCTATATGGTGAAACATATAGAGCATTCTATATAACTGAGAGTGCAATTCTAAGTTCTATGCGTGGATTCAACGAAGAATTAATAAGTTAGTGAATTTTAGTGCTAAATTCTTGATCTACTTATTGGAAGCTCGGTTATATAGACCCATGGTCCCCCCACTAGTTGAGATAATATTGCTTGTAAGACTCATGTAATTGGTTTTGATTAATCAATTATAATTCACGAATTAGACTATGTCTATTTGTGAATTTTTCACTAAGTAAGGGCGAAATTGTAAAGAAAGAGTTTACAGGGGCATATTTGTTAATTATGATACTTTGTATGGTTCAATTAATAAATATGATAAATGACAATATTATTTAATAATTATTTATAGTTATTAAATAGTTAGAAATGGCATTTAAATGATTGAATTAGGAAATTGGTATTTTTGAGAAAATCAAATACAAAAGGTGGATAAATTGCAAAATTGCAAAACCCAAGGCCCAATCCACTTGTATAGGGCCAGCCACTTTTGTAGGAAATTTAAACTTATTTTTTCATTATTTTAATGCCAAATAATTCAAACCTAACCCTAGTGGAATGCTATAAATAGATAGTGAAGGCTTCAGGAAATTTACACTTAAAATTTCTACACTTCTTATTCAGAAAAAACTGAGCCTTCTCTCTCCCTATCTTTGGCTGACCCTTCTCTTTCTCCTTCCCTCTTCAATTTCGAAAATCTTAGTGTGAGAGTAGTGCCCACACACAGCAAGTGATACCTTAATCATAGTGAGGAAGATCGTGAAGAAAGACATTCAGCAAAAGGAGTTTCAGCATCAAAGATTCAGAGAAAGAGATCCAGGTTCAGATATTGATAATGCTCTGCTACAGAAAGGAATCAAGGGCTAGATATCTGAACGGAAGGAGTCATTTAATTCCGCTGCACCCAATGTAAGGTTTCTTAAACTTTATATGTGTTTATTTCATCGTTTTAGAAAGTTCTTATTTAGGATGTTAATAAACATACTTGTGAGTAGATCTAAGATCCTGGTAAAATAATTTCCAACACCCTAACCGCTGGAAAGAGGCCCCCTCCAGACGTCTGTCAAACAAAAAACCCTAGAAGGATTTCCTGGACAAAAGTCGGGTGCAATAAACTCGCAGAAGACAACATTGCGCATAAAAGAAAAAGAAAGGGCAGTAAATCGAGAAAAAACAAAGTCTCCTCTATGCCCTAGAAGACCAATACACGAAGAGCGTATGGTCCTTTGCAAAAAATAATAACAAATACGTGACAATAGTAACCCTAACACCAGAAATGGTGAATCTAGACCTTTTACGTGAAAAATCCAAAAGAATGCATTCCTAGAAATTTCAAATACCAAACCCAGAAAAAACAAAAAGATAAGTAAAGCATGTCATTTACATAAACAGTAAAGCAAGGGATGCGAGAAACTTACAGTGAAGTGTTGAGACTGGGGGTTCTGTTGTCGATCAAACAAAGGAAAGGTAGACTGACCGTGGTGAATGAAGGTTAACTGGGAAATTTGTAAAGTGTTCGAAGGTGTTCTCTTGGTCTGAGGATTTTTTCTCTCTAGGAAACTCGAGCAAAGTTGGCAAGAAATGGGAAGTAACCGAAATGAAGGAAAGGTGGTGGCTTTTATAGGCAAAAATGCATGAGGAATAGGCACTATCACCTACCAATCGAAAGGTTGGGGACACGCACGATTCGAATTCCCAAAAATCAACGGTTGGATCGATTCGTAATTAAGGCGGTGAAAACGTTTGAGTATCCGTCTGACACCATTAATGCGCCATATCAATCAATGGGCGTGAAGCGAATCGACCTCTGCAAAAAGTGAATCGCTGCATTAAAGGCTATCATTAAATACACCCTCACGCGCTCAAAGCTCGTGCCAAGAAACCGAGGAGTCGACCGGAGGCACTTGAGCAAGCCTTGTTTTATTTTTCAAATAAACAAGGTTTGGGGGGTAAATGTTGCCCCTGATTTTGCCCAATATACGTGGGCCAACCAAACAAGGACACGTGGATCAAACAACTTATCATTCAAATTATTTGCTAAGTCTTTATGTAATAAGGCAGCATCCGGGACATGCCTCCCAGAGAAGACATAGGGAGCCCCATACGCTCCCAGAAGCCCTAGTAATATTAAGGCATCTCCGCGAGGTGTCAGGCTTCGCCTGAGCAATCAAGTCGCATTTAATGTTGTATGGGAGGAAACGTGTTGGGACTGCTACACGCAATAAAGTCTGACGGCACAATCCCCAATCTGCAGCTACAAAGTAATGATCATTTAAGTCTATCGACGGCTACACTATGAAGGGTCACATCAGTCAAAAGACAATAAGGACATTCCACATAAAAGCCCTACAGCACCTAGGGATTTGACCATGCATTACTCATGGTATATTCATTGGGAATGCCCAACTTTATGGATACTTACAGATACACTTGTACAATAATTCTGGGGATCACCCCACCAAAAACACTATAAATACCCCCTCAAAGCTCATTAAATGGGGTCGAGAATCTGGGGCTGCATAAGAGCAAGAAGAGTAAATACTCACCAAGAACATTCTCTGTATTTATAAGAGTGAAACACTCACCAAATACATTCTCTGTATTAAATACATCCATAAATAAGATAGACTCATGGACTAAGGCTCATTAACGCCCCAACCACGTAAAAATCCTTCTCTAATTTTCTTATAGCTCTATAATCTTATAATATTTTATTGGTTGTCGAAAACCTCGGTCAACAGCGTACATACCAAACAACAACAATGATATAATAATAATATTAATAATAATAATAATAATAATTGTATTAAATATACCATTTAACACTATAATAATATTTACCAATATTATTATACTAGAAATAATAATCACAATCATTATTATTATCATTCCCACTAATAATAATATGTACCAAAATCAAACCAAATCACATATTCATTTAATAATATCCAGATATATATATATTTATTAGGCATTATGCACATACCAATAAAATTAAATATTATATCATCACAAAAACCGCATACATATTTAAACACATAAATATGTAAAATAATAATAATATTCTCAGTTAAAAAATTATAAAAATACCCTTTCTGAGTTAGCGGATATTACAAGCCCAATCCGTCGTTGTGCCTAACCACTTTGCCTGAGAAGAAACCACACCAGAACCCAAAAAAATTGAAGCGATTTGGAGATATAAAAACCCTTTTCAACAGTCACATATTCTCAAAGTAATGGGAAAATTGAAGTAGTCAATAAAATAATCAAGCACAGCATTAAAGGAAACCTCGAGGAGCAAAAAGCCATCTAGCTAGAGGAATTACCACAGGTATTGTGGTCCTACAATACCACCCCTCAATTAACAACTGGTGAAATTCCCTTCTCACTATTTTATGAGTGCGAAGCCATGGTCCCAATTAAGGTAGGAGCGAGTTCCCTTTGACGTGATGTTTTCAACGTTGAAGATAATGAAAATAGTTAACTTCTCCAATTATATTTATTGGAAGAAGGGCACAATCAAGCCCAGCTAAAGAACACAACCTATCAACAATGCACAACATGTTATTTCAACTCTAAAGTAAAGGAAAGAAGTCTGCGAGTAAGAAATTTTATATTATGAAAAAGTCAGTCATAATATCTGCAACTCAGTGCATGGGGTTTTCAGCGATTACTGGGAGGGCCCATACCTCATCGCTAAAAAATAGGTAACAAAACATACCGATTCTTTGATCTTAACGACTCAGTCTTTGATAGAGCTTGGAATGGTGAGCACTTGAAGTTCTATTATCAGTAGTAATCACATGTATATACTTAGCTGATTTATATTGTAAAAAATTACCTAAGTATAGGAAGTATACATGTACTACCACTACCGTAAATAAAAATTGCACTACTGATTAATCAACGAATTGCACATTATTTTGATTGGCAAAGCTTCCTACAGTGCTTAGAACCTCAAGCCGACCATAAATCACCAAATAATACGGCCCAACATCGTTGTCTTCTTTGTTGCCGGTGTACCATTAAAAATAGAGTTCAATAATGGCGATTTTCGTTCAGGGCCTTAAAGCTTCAATTCTCCACGTCAAAACAGATCCTTGGGGTCCTATAAGCTTAAACACAATGTTCTTTAAATTGGTTCAAACACGTTTAAATTCGATATTGCTCAAGAACATGCTTGAATGTACATGAAAATAGTGGATTTTGAAACCTCTGCTCTTAGCCCGTTTGGTCATGACTATTGGCTTCCTTAGATCGTACATAAGCTATTCAAAGTGATCAAATAAATCCAGAAACTCTCTAAGTATTTTAGAATCAAAATGTCTCTTTCTTTCTCTAGGTTTCACGTGAACACTATTGGTCTCTCTCTCTCTCTCTCTCTCACTTTTTTTGCACGATTTCTCCCCTTAGAATTCGTTCTCTGAGGCTTCCAATCATACAAAATATTGTAACAATTCATTGTGGAGCGATTCTTCGTTCCACAATTATCGATCATTTTGTTTCCTTAAGTTACGTATGGATATAACTAATAACAATAATAATATTATCACAAATTTATATACTATATTATATTTCTAATAATAATAATAATATAACAAATATATTACACCATAATATAAACTAAATTCACATAATTATTATTGTTATACTCACAATAATAATATGCACAAAATAAATAATTAAATTACCACAAGTAATTCATTATTTACCCGACATTTCGTACATTGTAAAAAAAATATTCTAACTAAAGAAAGTTACTTTTTTATTGTCACTAAAATCTCATATGTTTAATAAAACTTCTTAATATGCAAATTAACGAATATAGAAAAAATTACAAAATTACCCTTTCGAGAAAGAGGATATTACACCCTCTTCCGTAAAAAAGGTTTGGTTAGGGAGTTATACCAGTTCGACCCCTCTTTCGTAAAAAAGGTTTGGTCAAGGACCTTTTAAAAAGTTTTCAAATTTTTTTTGAAATGATAGGTTTGCATTCTACTATGTATTTCCAGATTAATTCCGGTTGATCATACATATATGCCCCTCCAGTAATTTTAAAGGATTTACGCTTTATAATTACTTGTTTGAAAGAAATGATTAAATAATCACAACTGAAGTTCAAAATATTTCATCAGCAATGTGATTTACAATCATTAATCTCATAAGAACTTCCCCAGTTTTATCAATCTTCCAACAGCATCTGGTTTTGATAAAAATGGGTTTTGATGTTCAGGGTCAATCCCTAACATACTCCCACAATCATTTTAATATCCAGGATCAATCCCTGACATATCCCAGGGTTCCTAGTGAAGTAATCCTGGTGTTAGTTGTTTGTCTTTGACTGCTACTAGTTGACGACTAGCTTTCCACGCGGTAGCTTGATATGGCAACCATAGTGGGTCGATATCTACTCACGTTGCAATTTTTTTTTACAAAATTTCTTTACCGCAGTAACTACCCCTTGTATTCTTGTGACTCGCTCCCTCTCGAGATAACCGAGGTGTCCCTTCCTCCTACAGAGGAGAGTTATAATCCTTAGTCGCTCGAGTTATTGGACAGATCGAGCTGATCATGGACATCATCCTGCCCCTTTACATATCATTGAAAGTGTCCTTGCGATATGAGACCTTCTATCTCATCTCTCAGCTGACGACACTCTTGCGTGGTATGACAAATATCTCCATGATATTCACACCATTTAGTTGGATCCCTTTTACGCCTCGTATGCTTCATAGGTTTTAGCTCACTAAAAACGACTTCCTATACATGTGCGAGGTAGATATTTGTCCGAGTTTCATTGAGCAAGGTATATCCGGCATAAAGAGGGATATATTTGTTGTGTTTCTTATCCTTGGGCTACCTTTTGGAATCGTCCTCTTTGATCCTAAGGTGTAACACCCTAACTAACTTAGGCGTATTACGTGATTTTTAAACGTACTGTGCAGCTCGTTGCTAATCAACGAGGTTTATGGAAAAACGTGATTAATTAAAATTTTGCTTTTTAATTAAACTTATAAAACAGTATTACAAAAGACTCGGGATCCCGATTATAAAAATATTTACAAAAAGTTTAACTGTTTAACTATTACATAAAAATAAAGGTCGTCTAACGACCAGTTACAAAATTCGGCCTTCTTGTCCCCGAGGATCGTACGGCTCGGGGCCTAACAGCCCCAGGTGAGCATGTACAATCTCGCCATAAGCTCGCTCACGGTCCATCTCGCATAGCCTTGCCTTTACCTACACATGAACGTAAGCGTGAGTCGACGGACTCGGTAAGAAAAGCATAATAATATCATACATAATTCTAAGCTGTAGGTAAACACGATGCGGAGTCAGCCGCTCTTTGCCATGTCCGACATGATGCGAGCCCTTACTTGCCATGTCCAACATGGTGCGGGATTTTGAACGTTCACGGGGACGGTACTATTGACAAGTATCCTCTACGATCGGTCGAGCCGGTCATACTCCCTTGGTCATACTCCGGCTGTCTTAGGACGGGATAGGTCAATAGCACGGAACCACCAACCAAATGTCGGCGGATCGGTCCAGCCGGTCATACTCACATTCTTGGTCATCTCCGGCTGTCACCAGGACGTGACGGGGTTGGATGGTTCGAAGCCTATATACATAACTAATGTAATCTAACAGGCTTCCTACATGCACGCTAAACATGTAATCTACATATGCATCTTTGTTATACTAATCTTACGGATTAGATTTCGAGGTGTCTTAGTCAACTTTATTTGGAAGCAAAAGGCGAGCGGAGTGCGGCTCTAAAGCCATAAAAATCACAACGGTATAAGTGACACGCTAAATCACTTCACAGGGACTAAAACTAGGAACTAAAAGTTTCCCTATCGATAAAAAGCATGGCAATACCCTAAAAACATAAAAACGAGGAAAACACGGGTTCGGAAAAATTCCCCAGCCGGTGAGCCCAGGTTGCTGACAGAAATTAGGTTAGGAATTCTTGGACCCTCATCACGGAATTCCGGTTGCTGGGAATTAGGTTCCTGCTGAGGAATTTTCAAAAATTCCTAACTTGATCAATTCTAACCCGAATCAATCCAAACCTTCCGGACACATTCTAAATTTTGCCCCAAATAACCATTCAAAGGCAACAAAATCACCCAGAACTCACAGAATCACAAAACACCATTAAAGCTCAAGCTTTGAGTTCTAAACTCAAACTTGAGCAAATCCCACAAACATGCAATAAAACTTGATTAATTCTACTTAAACTAGCATGAATAAGCTTCTCCAAACAATAGAAAACAATCACCACAACCACAGCAACCAATTTTCTCATTTTCTTCAAAATCACATTTTTAAGCTTAAAAAATTCCAAACTTTGAACAACACAACTAGCATGCATTAAAATCTACATAATCCACTCAATTAAAACCTAATCAAGCCTCTACAAACAACAATTAAACACAGCAACAACATACTCAAATAATCATGCATTTTCTCAACTTTTTCATCAAAAAAACTCAAGAAAACAAGGTAGAGAAATCACATAAAGAAATACCTCAACAAAGGATTACTAGAGCTTGCAACCCAAGCTTGAATCACCACAAAAATTCCAGCTCTTGAACCCCAAGTTTCAGCCGAAAAAGAGAGAGAGAAAAGAGAGTGTTTTCCTTTTTTTTTTCAAAGTTTTTTCTAAATTATGCTAAGTGTTGAAATGAGAGAAAATAAAATAATAATGCCACTTAAACCATTTTATTTCAGCCACTAAATAATCAAATAACCATTTATTTTCCATTTCATAAAATCACAAAAGACAAAATACTAATGGGGCAAAAAGACCATTTTGCCCCTCCACCATAAAAACACATAAATCATACTAAAAGGGGTATTTTTTAGGAAATTCTAAATTCACGGCCATTCAGGCATTCCCAATGTCTAAAACCGTCCCCAAACTAATAACATGCTAAGTTGTGATTTCTGCGAGCCAAACGCTGGGGTTCCAAAATGCGGACACGGAAATGCAAAATATGCAAACTACTTGAATAACATAAATAACGGTAATAAATTATTTAAATAAGCTATAAATAATTTCATAATTAATCATAAACAATGTTGCTAATTTCCAAATTAACTAAGCGGGCTTTACAACTATCCCCCCTTAAAAGGATTTCGTCCCAGAAATCTAACACGAATAACTACTGGATATTGAGCTCTCATATCGACTCTAGCTCCCGGGTGGCTTCTTCCACCTTCTTGTTTCTCCAGAGAACCTTGACCAATGCTATGGTCTTATTCAGAAGGACTTTATCCTTTCTATCCGGGATGCACTTGCTTGGTTGTTCCTCATATGTCATGTCATGTGAAGACTCTCATGGCAGGTATATGAGAGGGGTACGAAAACGTATTTTCTCAACATCGAGACATGGAATACGTTGTGCCTTTAGCGATAAAGTTTGGAGGGCGATGCTAGATATGCCACTTGACCTATCTTCTCGAGAATCTCGAAAGGTCCTTTTGTAAATCTAGGGCATAACTTGCCTCTTTTCCCGAAATGTTTAATCCCCTTCATCGGAGATACCGTAGAAACACATGTTCCCCTATACTTGGAACTCAACATCTACGCGTTTCGGATCTGCGTAACTCTTAAATACCCACTCTGTGAGGCAAGCATTCTAGCTTTTATCTTCTCTATCGCCTCATTGGTCGCATTTGTCTTGACTCAGGACCTAAGTATTTCCTCTCCCCTCTCTCCTCCCAGTGGATAGGGGAACTGCATTTCCTACGGTACAACGGTTCATAGGGAGCCATCCCATCGTACTGCTACGATAAGCATTGTTGTACGAAAATTCTATCAACGGTAGATATTTACTCCATGAGCCTTCAAAGTCCATAACACGGGCTCTCGACATATCCTCAATATACGAATTGTCCTTTCGGATGACCATGCTGTCCGAGGATGGAATCTTGCGTCTTTGAATTTTAGCCTTGTACCCATTGCCGTTGCAAACTTTGCCAAAATTTGGAGGTGAATTTCGGATCCTGTCCGAGAAGCTATAGACTTCGGTACCCGAGTGAAGTCTCACTATCTCACGACGTACGGTTACGCTGCGATCCCTTTGAAAATGTTGTTCTAACCGGCGAGGAAAATGGCTTGATTTCGTAAATCGATCCACCACTACCCGGATGGAATCAAATAAGCCGTGGTCCTAGGTAACCGGAGCCACAAAATCCATCGTAATATCTTCCCATTTCCATTACGGTAGGGTTAGAGGCTGCAACAACCTGTTGGTCTCGATGTTCGGCCTTAATGCGACAAGTGAGGCATCTCGATACGAATTCTACCAAATTCTTCTTCATGCCGCTCCACGGAAGTACGGTTTCAAATCTTTGTACATCTTGGTGGTCTTTGGGATGCGAAGAATACGGGGTAGAATGAGCCTCCTCAAAAGATCTCATTTCTAAGTTCCACAACTTGTTCGGAACACAAACTACGGCTTTATACAAAAGCATCCCACTATCGACAACGAAAAGTCCTTGGCTTGACTAGCCAACACCTCATCTCGGATTTTCACTAACTCGGATCATCATACGAGCGACTTTTATTCTTTCCAACGGTCCGTTGCGGCGTCGAGTTGTGTGGTGACCTACCACAAACCCAATCTTGGATCTAACCATATCCTCTGCTAGGCGAGGTGAGATACGAATCATACTAGCTACTTGCCGGGACCACTTTACGCTCGGGGCATACGCCCTTTACATTGGCTTTTCGGGATGATAGAGGATCTCGCAATCGTAATCCTTCACCAATTCCAACCAACGCCTTTGTCTCATGTTCAAATCTTTACGAGTAAAGAAATACTTGAGACTTTTATGGTCGGTATAGATCTCACACTTCTCCCCATAAAGGTAATGCCGCCAAATCTTGATCTGGCTCCTTTGCGGCCAATTCTAAATCATGAGTCGGGTATATTTATTCATAATCCTTTAAGCGACGGGAGGCATAAGCGATGACCGTCGGATTGCATCGATACACACCCAAACCCTGTTTGGATGCGTCACTGATAAACTACGAACTTCTCCTTGTCAGAAAGGCAAAGCTAGCACGGAGCGGTAATCAACTCTTGCTTTAGCTCAGCTCGAAAGCTAACTTCGCACTTATCGACCAAATTAATCTACGATTTTTCTTTGTAAGCTCGGTTAGGGGCATTGAGATTTTGGAGAACCCCTCCACGAACCTACGGTAGTACCCGGCTAATCCCGAAGCTTCGATCTCATCCTTGTTTTCGGTCTCGGCCAATCCACCGACGGATTCAATCTACCGGGATCCACCTTGATCCCATCTTTACTCACGATGTGCCACAGGAACGACAACTTGAGACAACCGAACTCACATTTCTTGAACTTAGCGTAAAGCTTATGTTCTCGAAGTCGTTGCGGTACCATCGAAGATGTAACTCATGCTCCTCTTCGATTGAGAGTACACGAGGATGTCGTCGATAAACACGATCACACGGATATCGAGGAAATCCTTGAATACTCTATTCATCGGGTCCATGAATCTTTGCGGGAGCATTGGTTAGTCGAATGACATAACCGGAAACTCGTAATGTCCATACCTAGTGCGAAAAGCGTCTTCGGAATGTCCTCCTCTCGGATTCTCAGCGATGATAACCGAGACGGAGATCAATCTTAGAAAAGACCGTCTTCCCCCAAGTGATCGAACAAGTCATCGATCCTAGGTAATGGATATTTATTCTTCACGCGTCGGCTTGTTCAACTCCACGTAGTCGATGCACATCCTCATAGATCCATCCTTCTTCTTGACGAACAAAATCGGGGCTCCCCGAGGTGATACAACTGGGCCGAATGAACCCTATGTCAAACGACAACCCTTGGGGAATCTTTAATTCCTTAAGTTCAGGCAGGGCCATTCTATATGGGGCTTTGGAAACCAGCCGGTTCCACCCACTGGTGCCAAGTCGATCACGAAATCAATCTCCCTGTTGAGGTGGTAACCACAGAGTTCTTCGGGAAAAACATCCAAAAATTCTAGAACCACTGCGATGTCCTACGGCGAATGGTATCGAGGCGAGTGGTGTCAATCACCACGGCCGAAACCTGCTTGCAGCAGTGCAACAATTCTCTTGGCGACATGGCGAGATCACGGGATCGAGATCCTTGAGCCAAGAACCAACAAATACAAACGGTTCTTCAGCACCTAGGTTGGAAGACTACCATCTTCCTTTTACAATCAATGCTCGCCGAATATTTAGATAGGAAATCCATTCTAAAATAATATCGAATTCGACTAAACTCATCTCTACATCGGATCGGCGCTTAACTGTGCCATCTATCACGATCGACGGCAGACCTAATCCACTATTGGAGATAACCAATTCTCGCCGAGTATGACGGGGTTCCAAACACTTTGATTCATATCTATCATAGGGTCTGCAATTTACTAAAGACTGCGGCCGCCACATAAGAATGTGTAGCCCCGAGAATCAAACGACGCGAATATAGTGAGTTGTTAATAAAAAGGCTGACCTGTGACAAGCGGATGGGGCAGCATACGCATCGGCTGCGTGATAGCGAACACCTGGTGGAGTGGGTATCGGCGGAGCTCTCGGTGCCTCGGCGGTCGGGCCCGGGGACATTCCCTCTTGAAGTGTCGGGCATGCCACGATGAAAGCATCCACTGACCTTTGCACTCGCCCGATGGTGCCTCTTGCGGCTAGGGCACTCGGGATAGGAGAAGCGGGTCTCGGTACCACGGGGCCGACTCCTGCGATTGCAGTTCCCCGGAACCTCTTGTTCCGACTCGAGCCACGGAAGCGGTGGGTGCTCTCTTCCTACGATCAATGGGCGGAACCCTTCTCCCTGCTATGGCGATGCGGGGAGGGGTAGGAGAACCAGCCCAGCCTTAGAGATCTTGGGCTGATTCGACATACACCCCCGCTTTGCGCCTCGGCTCGCGGTGCCTTCTCCCACCATCGAGCATAGGTGGTGCGTCGTACTGTGGTGATCATCGGGTCATGCACGATCTTGGGGTTCAGCCGTCCGGATACTTCTCCTTCTTGCTGAAGTCGGTCGGCACAATTCCGAGGCTAACCTGTGGCCGTCCAATGAGTAGTATGCTCGGTGACGCTCATGTTCTCCATTTGGGTCGGGTGAGCGAACTCTTTCCTCTTGGCGCTTCGGCCGCCTCATTGTAATACTTTGGGTTGAAGAGTTCTGGAACCTTTCCCGGGTCATGGTGGTGACGTCATGGATGCGAGACACGATGTCCCAGCCCCAGACCAACGCGTCCTCACAGGCGAAACGTGGCGCGCACCAGCATCACGTAGATTCTAGGTGACACCCATGAAATTCGGTATCTTGGTGATCACCGTCGGCCATGCTCGGCTTTCATTACATCAGGACCTCCCGGGAATCTGAAGGTGCTTGCTTCCCGAACGCCAGCTCATACAATGGTTCCAATCGCCAGGCCGCCACCACTGTATCTCGGCGGGGCGGCGAGGCGGGTGCCCACTTTGGAACTATGAGCACTTGGGCCCCGTAGGAGCACCTGTTGTCTCCCGGCCTGCGAATCTCGAGGTCTTGTTCTTCGATCGGGCTTGCATTTCGCAAACCGCAACTCCCGGATTCGGGGCTCCACGATCGGTGGGGAGCCCCCTGGGCGACTTGTGGCGGGTTAAATCACACCCCGGCCACGAGCCTGCACCTCGGGGACCTACCTCGGCCACAGCGGGTGGGGGGCGGGCTCCACGTCCTTGATTCGACCCCACGGAGTTGCCACGACTCTGGTAGTCCGCACGGCGTCCATCGATTAGAGCACGCTGCGAAACCAAGAGTTGGCATATCGAGGTCGTATTCAAGGCGAGCTTCTGTCTTCTTGCCCCTTAATTTGGAAATTAGAAACGAAACATGCGCCTATTCTACTTGTCGGGCTACTAACATGCTTCCTAACGGGCTTTTCTTTTTCATAGCTTGAATAAAATAAACTACTAAAGCAATAAAGGCTTAGCGAGAGCCGTGAACGGGAGCTAAGCTTGGCGATGATGATTGTACATGTCGTGACGATCTTCGGAAGACAACAGCGGCTACGATGCAGTGTAACACCTTTAACTAACTTAGGCGTATTACGTGATTTTTAAACGTCTTTGGGCGACTCGTTGCTAATCAACGAGGTTTATGGGAAAACGTGATTAATTAAAATTTTGCTTTTTTAATTAAACTTATAAAACGAGTATTACAAAAGACTCGGGATCCAGATTATAAAAATATTTACAAAAAGTTTAAGCATTTTAACTATTACATAAAAATAAAGGTCGTCTAACGACCGATTACAAAATTCAGCCTTCGTCCGAGGGGATCGTACGCTCCGAGCCTAACTTGGCCCAGAGCATGTACAATCTCATAAGCTCGCTCACGATCCATACTGCTATAGCCTTGCCTTTACCTACACATGAACGTAAGCGCGGGTCGACGGACTCGGTAAGAAAAGCATAATAATATCATACATAATTCTAGCTGTAGTGTCCAACACGATGCGGGTCCGCTCTTGCCATGTCCAACATGGTGCGGGCCTTCTGCGCCATGTCCAACATGGTGCGGGTTTTGAACGTTCACGGGGACGGTACTATTGACAAGTATCCTCTGATCGGTCGAGCCGGTCATACTCGATTCTTTGGTCATACTCGAAGCCTATCACAGAAGCGGGATAGGTCGATAGCACGGAACCACCAGGCCAAATGTCGGCTGATCGGTCGAGCCGGTCATACTCCATTTCTTGGTCATACTCCGGCTGTCTCAGAGCGTGACGGGGTTGGATGGTTCGAAGCCTATATACATAACTAATGTAATCTAACGAACCTTCACTACATGCACGGCCCAAACATGTAATCTACATATGCATCTTGTTATACTAATCTTACGGATTAGATTTCGGGTGTGCTTAGGTCCAACTTTGAGCTTGGAAGCGAAGGTGACGGCGGATTGCGGCTCCTAAACCATAAAAATCACAACGCTATAAGTGACACGCTAAATCACTTCCTGGGGACTAAAACTAGGAACGAAAAGTTTCCCTATCGATAAAAAGCATGGCAATGCCCACAGAACATAAAAACGAGGAAAACACGGGTTCGAGAAAAATTCCCCAATAGGTAGGCCAGTTTGCCAACGGAATTCCGGTTAAAAGTCTTGGACCCTCATCCGAGATGGGTTGCACTGGCAAGATTGGGTTCCTAAGGGTAATTTTCAAAAATTCCTAACTTGATCAATTCTAACCCAAATCAATCCAAACCTTCCAGACCTGTTCTAAGTGCCCCAAATAACCATTCAAAGGCAACAAAATCACCCAGAACTCACAGAATCACAAAACACCATTAAAGCTCAAGCTTTGAGTTCTAAACTCAAACTTGAGCAAATCCCACAAACATGCAATAAAACTTGATTAATTCTACTTAAACTAGCATGAATAAGCTTCTGCAAACAATAGAAAACAATCACCACAACCACGAATGACAATTTTCTCATTTTCTTCAAAATCACATTTTTAAGCTTAAAAAATTCCAAACTTTGAACAACACAACTAGCATGCATTAAAATCTACATAATCCACTCAATTAAAACCTAATCGAAAGCTCTTGAGCAATTAAACACAGCAACAACATACTCAAATAATCATGCATTTTCTTAACTTTTTCATCAAAAAAACTCAAGAAAACAAGGTAGAGAAATCACATAAAGAAATACCTCAACAAAGGATTACTAGAGCTTGCGACCCAAGCTTGAATCACCACAAAAATTCCAGCTCTTGAACCCCAGGGTTTCGAAATGAGAAAAAGAGAGAAAAGAGAGTGTTTTCCATTTTTTTTTTTTTTTTCAAAGTTTTTTCTAAATTATGCTAAGTGTTGAAATGAGAGAAAATAAAATAATAATGCCACTTAAACCATTTTATTTCAGCCACTAAATAATCAAATAACCATTTATTTTCCATTTCATAAAATCACAAAAGACAAAATACTAATGGGGCAAAAAGACCATTTTGCCCCTCCACCATAAAATCACATAAATCATACTAAAGGGGTATTTTTGGAAAATTCTAAATTCCCGGCCATTCCGAAGGCATTCCCAATGTCTAAAACCGATCCCAAACTAATAACATGCTAAGTTGTGATTTCTACTGAGCCAAACGCCGAGTTCCAAAATACCGGACACCGGAAATGCAAAATATGCAAGCTACTGAATAACATAAATAACAGTAATAAATTATTTAAATAGCTATAAATAATTTCATAATTAATCATAAACAACTGCTAATTTCCAAATTAACTAAGCGGGCTTTACATAAGGCTTCCGAATCAAATTCTCTAGTAGTATCATGCCCCGGTTGTCTTCTGGGTTTCGTGACTTGATGCCTTCTGAACTTATTCTCCAACTCGTCCATTCGAAAATGGAGTGAATCCTTTTGCTTTGGACCAAGTTGTTGATGAAGATCAGGCTTCTTCAAGTTCAGATGCTCTCGTAGATCACTCCTGATGTGACTGTGGTCAGACCTTGTGTAAAGACAGTTTAGCTTAAATTTAGATTTTAGCAGATATTTAGAGTTTAATTATGGATTTTATTTATTAATTTTAAATTATTAATTAGTGATTTATTTGAATTCAGAATGCATTTTATATGTCATATATAGAAATTTTATAATTTTGCATGTTCGGTGCCCGGCAACATTGGAACGCGGTGTATGGCTTAGTAGAATCACATCTTAGTATTTACTAAAGCGGGGCAGTATAGTTAGACATTGGGAATCTCGGGAATTGTCGGAATTTCAGAAATTCTCGAAATACCCTTAAGTGACTTTAAGTTAGTTTTGTGTGGGCAAGGGCATTTTGGTCTTTTTGCCCATTTTGTGTTTTGTCTTTATATGAGTCAAGTAAATAGATGCATTCAGATTTTTAGTTATATTCGGCTGAAAGTAATTTAATAAAACCAAAAACCATTTCTTTATTTTAAAAAAAAAAATAGTTAGAAAATAACATTTATTCTCCTTCTCTCTTTTCCCTCTCGTGAGCCCTAGAAACCAGCAAGGGCCTTGCGTTTTCTTCAACAATTTTGGGTTTAGATAGCATCTTTTTTGAGGTTTCAAGCTTGGGAAAGTTTTCTAGTTCCTCTTTTGTTGTTTCTTAAGTTTAAAGTTAAGATTTTTGCATGAAATGAGGGTTATTGTTGTTGTTCTTGCTTTGTTTGCTTGTGGTGTTTTCTGAAGTTAGATTATGGTTAGAATTGTTAATTAGAGCTGGTTTGGTGGTAGTTTTGAGATTTGTTCAAGGTTTGAGCTTATGAGCTCAAACTTTGCACTCTCATGGTGGTTTTTGTATTTGTGCATGTAGTAGTGTTTTGTTTCCTTGGATATGCTCTCTAGGTTGCATAAAACAGGTCTGGAAGGTTTCATGTGGATTGGGGTTATTTTGGTTGAGATAGGAGAATCTTTGGTCTTTCCTGCACTGAACCGGAATTTTGGTTCAGAGGGGCCTGTAGGAATCGAAATTCTGGTTGGCTCCCAGGAATCCCCACAGAACCGAAATTTCGATTGGGGAACCAGTCTACCGGTTGGGGCAATTTTGGGAACCCTAGTTTTTCCCATTTTTGTGTTGTTTAGGGTATTGCCATGTTATTTATTGATAGGGAAACTTTCGGTTTCAAGTTTAAGACCCCGGAAAGTGATTTAGTGTGTCACTCACCTATGTTATGATTGATGTTGTTTAGGAGCCTGTAATTTGCCGAGCAGTTGTTCCACTCAGGTTGACCGGCACACCTGAATTCGGAATCAAGGTAAGATTAGTATAATGTCATGCATATGCTTATACATGTTTAGCGTACATGTTAGTTGCCGTCAGAAATGGCAAATCTATAGCTGTCGGATTAGCATATCAGGGCAACAGTGAGGTGTACATAGAGTTGCACCGAGATGCCATCAGATATATGCTAGGCTATCAGACAGTATGGATTAACTGCTGCCACATCAGTGCGATTAGAGTATTGAGTATAGGCTGAATTCGAAGTTAGTCATACTTGTCAAGATCGATCCTGATTCAGTTAGGGTTATGGTTAGGTGTATGGGCGCCTAATTATAACACAAAATAGTAGTATGTTTATTATGTTATGCTTTTCTTACTAAGTCTGTCGACTCACAGTGTTATTGCTATGTGTCGGTAAGGGCAAGGCTAAAGCTGAGGAGTCGTGAGAGCGAGCAGGGGAAGATTGTACATGTCGAGGCGGTTAGGCCTGGAGCGTACGATCCTCTGGATACCAGGGCTTTTGAGTTTTGTCGCAAGGCGACAAGTATTTTGTAATTATGTAGTAAACTTTTGTAACAATATTTGGTAAACGGGATCTCGGAAGTTTATAAAAGTTATTTGTTATATTTTAAATTAAAAAGAAAAATTTTAATTATTCACGTATTTTCCAATAACCTCGTTGATTAGCAACGAGCTGCACAGTACGTTAAAAATCACGCTAACACGCCTATGCTAGTTAGGGTGTTACAATTTGGTATCAGAGCCTCCAGGTTGTTTTTTGAAGATCGTCACGACATGTATAATCATCATCAATAGGCAGCTCGTTCCACGGTTCAGTAAGCTTTTATTGCTTTAATAGTTTATTTTAATAGTATGATTTAAGAAAAGCTTGCTAGGAAGCATGTTAGTAGCCTAATAGTAGAATAGGCGCATGTTTTTAATTTCCAAATAAGCGGCATTAGTAAGTTATCTTTGATCATGATCTAACCAGACTAGCTCTTGGTTATGCAGGTTGTTCAGATTAGATGGACGCCAGTCAAAATACCAGGAGCCAGGGCAACTCGGTTGGATCAAATGAAGGTCAGGGAGCTCAGATTCCCCCAAATGTTCAGGGTCGAGGTAGAGGTCCCAAGGGCAGGGCACGTGGTCGGGGTGATGTTAACCCGCCACAGGTTGCCCAGGCTGCCCAAGCTGATCAGGATGCCCAGAATCGGCAAAACAGGTTTGCTGAAATGCAAACTAAAATCAATGAACAAGAGGAAGTGATTCGGCAATTAAGAAAGCAGGGTGCCCTTGCAGTCCTTGCTCCAGAAACACCAGTAGCTCCTGCCCCTGCTGTGCAGGCCGAACTGGAGGGAACCTCTGTATGAAAGGTTCCGTAAGTAGGCACCTCTAGTCTTCCTGGGAGGTCCAGATGTTATGAAAGTCGAGCAATGGCTAATGTGATCACCAGGATATTGAATTTCATGGGCGTCACTGGAACTGATAGGGTGGTCTGCCACTTTTCAATTTCAAGAAGATGCATTAGTTTGGTGGGACATGGTGTCTGTAATATCCAGATTAAAATAGTATTTAATTTTTTTTTCTATCCTTGGGATATTAATTGTGTGAGGATAATTATCTTATATATTTGTGTTGTTAGTGAGTTGAGATTGTTGCTTAGATTATTGTACCAATTTTCTAGAGAGAGTTAAAGTTATATTAACTACGAAAGTAAAATATTATGGTATTTTTACAAGGTAGGTAATCATTTAATTAAAGCCCAATATGAAAGTTTATTAGGGTTTTATAAATTATTTAGTGGATTTTAATTAATGGTATAAGTGATATTAAATAACATTATTATAGAATTAATGTTAAAAAATTCGTAGGTTTGGATAAATTAGCAGGATTAAAAACTGTTTTAATAAAACGATCATATCTAGAGTTGTAGAGCTTGGATTGAGGTGATTTTAGTGGCGTTGGAAAGATAATTCAAAGATCTATCAATTATGTAGAAATAGATTTATCGTAATTTTAACTTTATTGGGGTCAAAATTAAGGTACAAAATGACGACCTGTTAAGTTTAGTATAGAAACCCTAAGTTTTAAAATTCAAATTTAAAACTTATATCTATCAAATAAGATTTTTATTTAATTATTCTATTTAGAGTTAAATTAGTATTAGATTACAGGGGTTATTTTATTATTTTCTTTTATGGGTTTAATTAGATTATAAAACCTAAATCTATCACATTCTTGATACGTAATATGCAGAGCCTCTAACCCTGAGAAAAATAAAACTCAATCTCAATCTCTTTCTTTCAGCCTGAATACAATTCTTAGAGAAGACACTCATAAAATCCTATACCCTACAAGTTATCCATCTCGCTATCTATCAAAGATTTATAATTTTCCTTCTTGTTTCATTCTCTTCGCCAAACAACTCATGATTTTCATCAACATAACATTGAGATCATCATCACCATTCTAATAATTTGAGATTTCAAGATCTAGCACTGATTAAGAAGAGTCATCAAGAGGTAAGAGAGTTCTTCCACTTATTGTTGTGAACTTTTAGGTTAAACTATGAAATCTCGTTTTTTTTTTCTGAAAATTATTGTCTTAGTAAAATAGTCATATCTCTCTCAATATTGATCCGTTTCCAGCGATTTTTATATCGTTAGAAAGCTTATTCGATGATCTAAAATTTTTATGAAGAAACTATTCACCATTTCGGTGATGTTCTATGTCGAAAATTATCATCTTTCTGATATTATTGTAAATCGTTTTTTTTTCATATTCCCAGAAAATGTACTTTCACTTAAAATACCATAACTCTCTCAATTCTTATCCATTTTTAATGATCTATATATGGTTTCAAAGCTTATTCAATTTTCCATAAGTTTCATGAAGAAACATTTCGTGAATTCGGAGTTATACTATGTCGAAAAGTTAGTTTCCTTCTGTATCATGTAATTCGTTTCTTGAATCTTGTTCTTCCAAAACTGTTTTGGTAAAATTGTAATATCTCTTTGAATATAATTTCAATTTCAGAGATTTTGGTATCATTGGAAAGGGAATTTAATTTCCTAAAACTTTCATGAAGATGTTATCTTCTAGTTCTGAACCTTTCAATGCAAAACGTTTGTATTTTTTCTAAGTTGTATAATTCGTTACTCCATATTCCTTCTCAGAAATAGTTTCGCTAAAACAATCATAACTCTCTGAGTTTTAATCCATTTTTAATAATCTTTATATCATTGGAAAGATAATGGAATTTTCTATAATTTTTATGAAGACAACTTTTACTGAATTATTGTAGTTGTTGGTCAAAAATAGTAATCTTTCTGCTATACTGTAAGAGTATGAATTTTAATATTAGGGCCTTGACCCATGTCTTATTATAGGTAGTAGTGACGAGATAACAACTCTTAAGCAGCGGGATTTGAGGTAAGGAAATTAGATAGTGTTATATGTGTTTATCTGCATAAATTTGGATTCTTTGTGTACTGAAATATGAGTTATGATTTGTTATTATAAGTTTGTATATGGTACTGAGAATATGTGGTATGGACACAATATTCGTAAATTGATATATAAATTATGGTTGTTATGACTTGTATATGTGTATGTTGTATGTTGTGTATTGTATGTTGTATGGTGTATGGTGTATTGTTGTATGTTATATGTTGTATGTTATATGTTGTATGCTAACGTCTCAGGTAAAGTGAGGGACCATGGTGGGGTATGATACGCGATAAGGCCGTTGAATGTAGAGATACCCTACCCTGCATTTTCCTGAGTCGTGTATGAGATTGTTATGGTGGGTATGATACAGTGATGTTACTGTTGAATATAGAGATACCCTATCCTATAACAATGGTAGGGCTGCATAGGCCCATGTTATTATGTGGGCAGATTAGGCCCAGGATATTGTAGGGTCAGGCTAGGCCCGGGTTATGTAAGTAATGGCTATGATATGACAATGTTGTGATAATGATATTATTATTTATAGTATTGATATGATTATGTTATGAGTATGATATTGGAGTTATGATCTCTGTATATGTGTACGGTGTGAACAAATAATATAGACTTGTATGATAAAGGTTTCCATATGTACAGTTATTTGGTTATAGTTATAAAAGAGCATGTATGATATTGCTAAAACTTAATAAATACATTAATGGTATGTGTGATATTATATGGTATTGTTTGATAAGCATTTCCTTACTGAGCTTTTAGCTCACCCCCCTTACTTTCCCCCTACAGGTATTAGACAGGGAAGTATGTATAGTGAGCAGGGTCAGTTCTGGTACGTATACTGTGAGCGGCTACGGGCGGACAAACGATCTAGAATGTCGGTGGTGCCTTAGTTTTATTTTAAGCAGTTGATAAATCTAACACAGTCGAAATGCATTATTTAAAATTATTTACTTACTGTATCTTGTTTTACAAATGAAGGATCCTTCTCTGTTGCATTTTGATTTTTTTTAAAATCCACTGTTGTATTTAAATTATTTTTTTTTATCTTTTCAAATTATGCATGAAAATAGTATTTTTGTAAAATAAGGCAAAATATCGGGGCGTTACAGTTGGTATCAGAGCCGATCGTCCGTTAGCTTAGAAGGATACTCACGGTATACATACAGAAGACTGAAAAAGATCCCTCTCACTATTATGTAAGTGTTAGTTTTAATTTTCTTGGTATTGCCATTAATAGTCTTATATGTGATACATATAATTAGAGCCTCATCTTAGGTGGTGCTTAGAGACATCAATAGTACCCTCTATCTCTTATGATTGATTACACTTTTTAGGAAGAAGATGTATAGGTTTATATTTCTTTATTGTCTTGAATTGAACTAGGAAGGACCGTGTTCCTTTCTTGAAAATTTAGAATAAATTATATTAGGAGTTCATAAGACTTTATTTGATAAATAGAATATTACTAGTTAAGCTTGACAACATTAAGTTTAGATATGTACATAGAATCTTCTCTTCCAATAATTGAACTCTTTTCTTTCTTTTAAATCAACCTTTCTTGTAAGAGCTCACACATGAAACTAGAAGATCAGTTAGAATCAATGTGAAAGGAACGACCAATAGAGGTGGGGGCTAAGGATGTGTGTTCCGCTGACCCACAGATGGTTGATGTTCCAGAGAACCCAATAATAGTTAAGGCTAACGATCTAATAGAGGTATTGGAAGGACTACGAGCATGACTAAGACAATTTGTTGAAGAGTTTTCACAGGCTCAGCAAAATATCATCAACACTAGTAGTGGAACTTGAAGCACATAATGAAATGTACCAATAGCCAACTAAGTACCGACACATATATTTTCACCTATCTATGAATGGTTGAAGAAGCGGTCTCTACACCTAGCCATGAATGGAAGCCCAACATATAGGAAGTAGGGATGACTTAGAATAGTAGACGTTATACCAGACTGGGACAGTATAATTTACGAAACCTACTTATTAAGAAGGATGAAATAATAGATCTTTAAGGAGAAGGTACTATCTTGTTGGATATTCTATAAGTTACACACTCCTAAGTTAGATGGTAAGAAGTATGAGTACTGTATGCAAAGACATTGGAGATAAGTATGTTATAGAAATGAGTCAGGAGAGGACGATGCCATCATATAGAAAGGAGTGTAGTGTGCTAAATAGAATCCAAAATGAGAAGTTAGAAAGAGACATGATAAAATTACTAGAGGTAATAACTTATGAAGGTATCTTAAACACTAAGAGATAAGCAGAGCATCAACAAATATTAGATTACCGAAGGAAAGTTGTAAACTTTAAACTAAAGGTCATCTACTTGGTGGAGGAGATAATAGAGAAAAATGTGTATGGTTTCGACAGAGACATTTTCAAAGGAGAAAGACGAAAAAGGTCCAGGCACGGCTAACAATTTGGGTACAACATGAATGAGAGACAACTAAGAGGGTGACTACTCGGAATTGATCACAACTACACAACTAAGAGATTGTGGATGCAGCTTTGTGGCGGGTGTACAACAAACAACTATAGAGAGTAGATCGCAAATTCAAAACTTGAGAAAGAGGAGGAATTAGCATTCAAGGGTGACATCCCTAGATTCCAAATACTCACTGATACAACAACAATGGTGTGGAGTATAGCTCAATGAGAAAATGTTAGGAAAGCCTCACTTAGAGACAGGAGAAAAGTGAGACACAATTAGGACCAAAGTAACATATATTGAAGAATGTCATGGCATGTCAAGGACTATACAAGTTTTTGATAAGTGTTGGGATTAGAAAATACACTCATGCAACATAAAGGAATTCAAGGCACAACGTAAGCAAAGGATACTACAATCCAATTACGACTTATATTATGGGCAATAGTATAAGTATGTTGGAGTGTCATCTAATGAGAAACTAAGAGGAAAACTCACAAAGTCCAGCCCTGCTGAAAAGAGATGGTGTTTCTAGGCCCTATAGTGCCCGAGAAGAAAATGACTATGGATTTGTCAAAAGCTAAAATTTTTAAGAGCAAAAAAAAAGGGAAAAATATTAGATATTTTTCTCAATCTAAAAAGCGAGTAATAGAGATCTTTGGAAGGACTCTCTCAAGTTGACAATAACTAACTTATTGCACACTACTAAGTCTTGTCCAATTGAAAGTGCAAAAAGTTAGAAGTAGAAAAAAAAAACAAGATAGGTATTGATAATTTGGTGGCGTTTGGATGTAAAATGAGACGCTTGAATGAATTATTGACTTGTGCTTAAAGGTAGTATGGGAAGTAAGAATAAAAAAATCCCTGACTATGGAATTATAAATAGTGAGTCTCCAGTAATAAATCAAATACAAGTAGGGGTATAGGAGGTATAATAGTGATGGACAGAGTAAGGCCTGTTCGGCATAGTTTGCAAATTATATATATAGTATCCTTACCCTGATGACTTGGATGATCAATACATTATGAGATTGGTATGGTTGACTTATTGTTAATAGTCAACAGATAATAAATAATTAGGCTACAATAAGCCATGGTAGGGTTGAACTTATTTTAAAGGGGTTATTAGTGTGCTTTCTATGTTTTAATACATATATGGTATAGTCTTAAGTAAATAATTAGTATTGGAATGTATGTTTAAGAGATTTAAAAGTTTCAGAAGTACAATTAAGAAGATGAGATATTTTTTTGGTGAATTAAAGACGGCTACAATATTGAGGGCATGAATATGGCTGGAATAATCAATGCTATGATAAGTATGAAGTTATGTGATACCTCAGATGGCTAGTATATTAGAAGAAGCAATCACTAAACATAACAATCAGAATCTATCGGCATTACAGATTCAAACTTCACCACTATAGCAAGATAATACCAAAGTAGATAAAAGTTAGTATAGAAAACTAGCTAATCTCATAATCAAGTCAACTTGATTGAAGGGAGTAATGGAGGACCAAGCACCATAAGAGAGATTAGCAAAGAAAATACAATAGAGTGATACAAAAATCAGACAACAAAAGGAACCAAAGACTATTATCTTGGAAAATGGGAAGTCATGACAAGTGCAACGAATGCATGGATAAAGGAAATTAAGAAGTGAACGTTAGACAAAAAGGTAGTCGGATAGATAGTTAAATATTTATACATAGAAGACCTTTTAAAGAGATTCCATGTTTATTTACAAGTACCATGGAAAAAGTGTCTATCGATGAGTAACAACTATGAAACTGCAAGAATGACACCGTAGCTTTACAGTGGAATAAAAGAGAGAGAGAGAGAGAGAGAGAGAGAGAGAGAGAGAGAGAGAGAGAGAGAGAGAGAGAGTAAGATTTTAGTCTATAATAACATTCAATGAGAGAATGGGAATAATTAAAGAGAAGTTTGCATAAGATCTTTTACCCTACTCTTTGTGTTTGTTATTTTTGTATTATATAATGTGTTCTCAAGTGACATGTAAGGATGTTCATGAGAGAATGAATAGTTTTACTCTTGATGGCATGTAAGGATGTTCATTAGAGAATAAATAGTTTAACTCTTAATGACATGTAAGGATGTTCATAAGAGAAGAAATTTTTATAAAATTACGAGCAAGTTATTGCCAAACTTATGTATTTAAAGCATGTATATGTACGTTATTGTAATGGAGTACATTTTGGTATTTAAGTAATGTATAGAGAAATAATAATACTTAATTAAGTTGTGTATATTTTATGTCTTATGGATTGACCGATAAGACATAGGTTAAATGCATGTTTATTGGGTCCATATATATGGTAGATAATGAGGTAATGCAGTAAGTGGTGAAAGACATGAAGACTCAACACCCCGAGTGTTGGTAAGTTAAATTTCGAGGACGAAATTTTTTTAAGGAGGGTAGAATGTAATATCCAGATTAAAATAGTATTTAATTTTTTTTTTCTATCCTTGGGATATTAATTGTGTGAGGATAATTATCTTATATATTTGTGTTGTTAGTGAGTTGAGATTGTTGCTTAGATTATTGTACCAATTTTCTAGAGAGAAAGTTATATTAACTACGAAAGTAAAATATTATGGTATTTTTACAAGGTAGGTAATCATTTAATTAAAGCCCAATATGAAAGTTTATTAGGGTTTTATAAATTATTTAGTGGATTTTAATTAATGGTATAAGTGATATTAAATAACATTATTGTAGAATTAATGTTAAAAAATTCGTAGGTTTGGATAAATTCGCACGATTAAAAACTGTTTTACTAAAACGATCATATCTGGAGTTCTAGAGCTCGGATTGAGGTGATTTCAATGGCGTTGGAAAGATAATTCAAAGATCTATCAATTATGTAGAAATAGATTTATCGTAATTTTAACTTTATTGGGGTCAAAATTAAGGTACAAAGTGAAGACCTGTTAAGTTTAGTATAGAAACCCTAAGTTTTAAAATTCAAATTTAAAACTTATATCTAACAAATAAGATTTTTATTTAATTATTCTATTTAGAGTTAAATTAGTATTAGATTACAGGGGTTATTTTATTATTTTCTTTTATGGGTTTAATTAGATTATAAAACCTAAATCTATCACATTCTTGATACGTAATATGCAGAGCCTCTAACCCTGAGAAAAATAAAACTCAATCTCAATCTCTTTCTTTCAGCCTGAATACAATTCTTAGAGAAGACACTCATAAAATCCTATACCCTACAAGTTATCCATCTCGCTATCTGTCAAAGATTTATAATTTTCCTTCTTGTTTCATTCTCTTCGCCAAACAACTCATGATTTTCATCAACATAACATTGAGATCATCATCACCATTCTAATAATTTGAGATTTCAAGATCTAGCACTGATTAAGAAGAGTCATCAAGAGGTAAGAGAGTTCTTCCACTTATTGTTGTGAACTTTTAGGTTAAACTATGAAATCTCGTTTTTTTTTCTGAAAATTATTGTCTTAGTAAAATAGTCATATCTCTCTCAATATTGATCCGTTTCAAGCAATTTTTATATCGTTGAATGTAGAGATACCCTACCCTGCATTTTCCTGAGTCGTCTATGAGATTGTTATGGTGGGTATGATACAGTGATGTTACTGTTGAATATAGAGATACCCTATCCTATAACAATGGTAGGGCTGCATAGGCCCATGTTATTATGTGGGCAGATTAGGCCCAGGATATTGTAGGGTCAGGCTAGGCCCGGGTTATGTAAGTAATGGCTATGATATGCCAATGTTGTGATAATGATATTATTATTTATAGTATTGATATGATTATGTTATGAGTATGATATTGGAGTTATGATCTCTGTATATGTGTACGGTGTGAACAAATAATATAGACTTGTATGATAAAGGTTTCCATATGTACAGTTATTTCGTTATAGTTATAAAAGAGCATGTATGATATTGCTAAAACTTAATAAATACATTAATGGTATGTGTGATATTATATGGTATTGTTTGATAAGCATTTCCTTACTGAGCTTTTAGCTCACCCCCCTTACTTTCCCCCTACAGGTATTAGACAGGGAAGTATGTATAGTGAGCAGGGTCAGTTCTGGTACGTATACTATGAGCGGCTACGGGCGGACAAACGATCTAGAACGCCGGTGGTGCCTTAGATTTATTTTAAGCAGTTGATAAATCTAACACAGTGGAAATGCATTATTTAAAATTATTTACTTACTGTATCTTGTTTTACAAATGAAGGATCCTTCTCTGTTGCATTTTGATTTTTTTTAAAATCCACTGTTGTCTTTAAATTTTTTTTTTTTTTAATCTTTTCAAATTATGCATGAAAATAGTATTTTTGTAAAATAAGGCAAAATATCGGGGCGTTACAGTGTCCATGATACATGACGATATTAAAATGACCTGGGAGAAGTTCCAAGAGTTATTCAATGCCAAGTACTATAATGAGGCAGTCAGAAGTGCCAAAAGAAAGGAATTCACCCATTTGACTCAGAAGAAAAATATGAGTGTTATTGAGTATACGACTCAGTTTGATCGCTTGGCGAGGTTGGCCTCGGGAATTGTGCCAACCGATTTCAGTAAAAAGGAGAAGTACATGGATGGGTTAAGTGCAAAGATTCGACATGATTTGATGATTACTACTGACGACAAAACCACCTATGCTGAAATGGTGGATAAGGCACTGCGAGCTGAGGGCGCAGTGGGATGCATGATAGAGTCTGGTAAGACTCCAGCTGTTGGCGGGGTTGTTGGGTTTTGTGCCCTAAATAAAACTCATTTCAACATAATCAGATTTACTTATTAATAAAGATCAGAAATAACATTTTATGTTGCATGGTTCACATGATTTATTTCATGATTATATGTATATAATGTATGAATTTTTTTTAAGTCCAGAACATATGAGTTTGTTAAAGATTATAGTGTTGTCAACACAGTGGAATATAATCTTAATTATATGTTCAAAAGTTTATTCCCTGATTTGTCAGAACACTGGATTTAGACTGACATGGTATAATCAGCGATAGGTATTCTTACACCTTGGAAAAGTGTTATGTCCTTTCCAGGACATTGGCAAAGTTTACCAGTATCGGATGTATGGAGTATACATCGGAAGGGACCGATATTGAACTTTGATTAGATATACTAAAACTTACCGTAATATTTATTCAATTCAATATCACATGTTGATCATAGATCAAATGATCTTAATCCTGATATAGTTAGGTTCAATCTCAAGAGTGTTATCCGTGTTCTTTGATTTGTTAGTTAAGCCTACTTTTGGGTCAGGGTGATACGTACATTTTGGGAACACGGTAGTGCAATTGAGTGGGAGCACTAACATAAATATGGAATCTATAGCTTCTATCTGGCGAATAGAAAGTAAATGATGATTTCTTTCGAGCTTAACCAAACGAAAATAAATGGTGGAGATCTCATTTCACTTAGTTGAAATATCATTTATACAGGGTTAAGTGTTTTAAGGATAAAATACATTGTAGGGTGTTACGGTAATTTAATCCCTTTACAGTGTAAATCATCTATATAGAGGATCATTGATCACATTAGGGTTATAACAATGGATAACTAATGACGTGTCTATATCATGGAACATATAGAGCGTTCTATATGACTGAGAGTGCAATTCCAAGTTCTAAGTGTGGATTCAATGAGGAATTAATAAGTTAGGGAATTTACTTGGTAAATTCGGTTCGACTTATTGGAAGCTCGGTTATATAGACCCATGGTCCCCATACTAGTTGAGACCATACTGCTTGTAAGACTCAGTTAATTGATTTTAATTAATCAATTATAATTCTAAAAGTTAGACTATGTCTACTTTTTGAATTTTCACTAAGCAATGGTAAAACAGAAAATAGAGAGTTTAAAGGGTATATTTATTAATTGAGAAACTTTGATTAGTTTTTATTAATAAATAAAAATAAATGACAATATATTATTTAATAATTAATTATAGTTATTAAATAATTAGATTTGACATTTATGTAGTTGAAAGAGAGAATTGGCAATCTTTGAGAAAATGGGAAACTAGAAATGATGAAATAGGAAAGTTGGAAAAGTGGAAGGCTTGTTTCCTCAATACATGGCCGGCCACCTTTGCTTCTATTTCTCATTTTATTTTTTATTTTTTAAATGCAAAATAATTCAACTTTAACCCTATGTGGTATTCTATAAATAGAAGGTAAAGGCTTCAGGTTTGATACAGACTTTACTAATTATTTTCTCAAACACTGGAAAGCCGCCACTCTCTCTGTTTTCGAAATTACCATGAGTGAATGAGTAGTGCCCACACACATCAAGTGGTATCTCAATCATAGTATGTAAGACTATGGAAATTCTGCATCAAAGAAGGAGAAAAGAAGATCCAAATTAAGGTCTTGATTATGCTCTGCTACAGAAAGGAATCAAGCGCTAGAGATCTGAATGGAAGGAGTCATATTATTCCGCTGCACCCACTGTAAGATTTTCTAAACTTTATATGTGTTTATTTTTGTTGCTTTAGAATTCATATTAGGGTGTTAATCAAACATACTTATTAGTAAATCTAGATCCTGGTAAAATAATTTCCAACAACTAGCAACAGAGCCATGGTAATGATTTACTTTCATAAAATATGAATTAAAACGATGATTTATATGTTTTGTGTTGATTTGGATGGTTTCATGTTGGTTTATGTGCTTTTGTGATGAAAGTTTGTGTTGTACGAATTTTTTCCATGAGAAATATTTTTTTCTATTTTTGAAAATATTTTATTTGGATTCCTTGTGAAAAATTAAGCAATTTTTCTTTTTACGGAACTCGATTCCGATAAAAATTGAGAAAGATATGAATTTTGGAAGATTGGAAATCATGGCTGCTGCATGCAGCCTATCTTGGCAGCCCCTACAAATTGCGAATTTTGTGGGTTTTTTCCCCAAAATCCAATTTTTTATGGGATTGTTTCCCAAAATCTGATATTTCCAATTTTAGATTTTTCCAATTTGAAATATTTATTTTTTTTTTAAATATTTCTATTTTGAAATGTTTCCAATTTTAAATATTTTCTATTATGGTCAGATTTAAAAATTTGTTAACTTCTTTAATATTTATTTGTTATTTAATTATAAGATTAGATATTTTGATATTTAATACATTTCAAATTTAAAGATAACTTTGTCTTTTTATTTAAAATATTATATTAAAATTATCTTATATGACAAAATAAATAATTAATAAATTTGAAATTAACACAGATATTTTTATAGATATACTTACCATAATATTTTAAAATTTAAAATTTGTTATTTTGTTGAACATTTAATTATTTATAAATTATAAGTTTAAAAATGATATTTTTTCTATATATATCATTTTTTTATTGGAAATTTATAAATCATATCTTAAATATTTAAATAACATAGATATTTTTGTAGAGATTTGAATATTGCTTAATTTGAGATATTTTGACATATAATTATGGTAATTATTATTCATTTATTATTTTATTTCTAAAATAATATTTATCTAACCAAATCTATTTTAAATTAGTTTATTTTATTAAATTATAAGATCTGAAAGTGATATTGAAAATTCTTTCCTTTCAAATCATTGATCTTATTAGATATTTAATTTAATTTGATTCAAATAAACCTAGATATTTTAAAATTAGTTTCCTTTATTTGGTTAGTTTAAGAATAATAATTTAATTATATTAATATCTTATTTCACATCTGTTACATGGACAATGTTTGTTTATTCAAAAAAAAAATTAAACAAACCAATTATTTATCTGATCTAAATTGCTATGATTAACTTGTTGACAGATCCAATGATCTGATTTTAATCATAGTGCAATTGTCAATAGATCTTATAAATAATTTGTAACAGGTAAATTTTGTTAATGATATATATTCTAGATAGTTATTTCTAGTACTAGTTATTATTTCTAATATTAAATGGAAAATATCATTGATTATGAAATTAATTGTTTCATAATTAATTTTGGTACAATCTAAGTTTAGAATATTTTCCTAGTATTAAACTGGAATTAATAATTAAGTTTCCTCTATACTTAATTATTTATTTCTTGAATTTAATACATTTAATTAAGTTGAAAATTCAATATTTAAGTTGATTTTCATCATGATACTTAAATATTGTTATTTTCATATTATTTAATTAAAGTTAAAAATTATCTTAAGTTTGGAATCTTATTTCAGAATAACTTAAAGTTGAATAATTTTCAAAATATATTTTATTTTATTTTATTTTATTAATCATTTCCCAAAATTTCGAAATTGCATCACTTTGATGCAGAAATTTCAAATTTTATTTGAAAAATAGATTAAAGTTGAAAATTACTTTGGACCAACTTAAATCAATGATTTTTTGATTTAATAATTAATTAAAATAAATGAACTAAAATATATTATAATTAGAAATAGAATTAATTAGTCTATGAAAGTCTAGATAGATATTATCTGTTTTGCTTGAAGTATTTTTCTAGTGTATTTAATTAAATAGAAAATTAATTGTTGACCGAGGTTTTCGGCAACTAATAAAATATGAATATAATAATGAGCTGTAAGAAAGCGAGATGAAGACTTTTTACGTGGTTGGGGCGTTAATGAGCCTTAGTCCACGAGCCACTGATATTTATGGATGTCTTTAATACAGATTCTACACTTGGGAGAATGTTTCTCTCTTTAATACAAAGAATGTTCTTGGTGAGTTTTTTCTCTGTTTGCTCTTAAGCAGCCAAGATTCTCCGACCCCATTAAATGAGCTTTGAGGGGGTATTTATAGTGTTTTAGTGGGGCAATCCCTAGAATTGTTCTTACACATGTGTCTGTAAGTCTCCATAAAGTTGGGCATTTCCGATGAATATACCATGGGTGATGCATGGTCAAATCCCTAGATGCTGTAGGGTTTTTATGGAGAATGTCCTTTTTGTCTTATGATTGACGTGACTCTTCGCAGAGTAGCCGTCGCTAGACTTAAATGATCATTACTGTAGTGCTGCTGTTTGGGGGTTGTGCCGTCAGACTTTATTGCGTGTTACAGTCCCAACACGCTTCCTCCCATGCGGCATTAAATGCGACTCGACTTCTCGAGAGAGACCTGACACATCCCGGAGTGCCTTTAAGCTATGCTCGCTTCCGGGAGTACCTTGTACTCCGGGTGCATCTTCCGGGACCCATGCGAATAACGCTTCCTGGTGTCATACAAAGACTTAGCAGTTCTTCTCAAGTAATTTGATCCACGTGTCCCTTCCTGACTGGTCCACGTATATTGGGCGATTTTAGGAGCAACATTTACCCCCCAAGCCTTGTTTACTTAGTAAAAATAAACCAAGGCTTGTTCGAGTGTCTCCAGTTGACCCCTTGTTTCCCCAGCTCGAGTCTCGAGCGCGTGGGGGCACATTAAATGATGTTATTTAATGCGACAATACGCTTGTTCGTAGGAATGTTTCCAGCCGCCTCCTCGGTCTTATGATACGACTTGGGGCGCGTGAAGGTGTGTCTAATAATGGCATTAAATGCAGTGATTCACTTTTGCAGAGGTCGATTCGTTTCACGCCCCATGATTGATGCGGCGCATTGATGGTGTCAGGCGGATACTCAAACGTTTGCACCGCCTTAATGGTAGATTGATCTAGCCCGTTGATCTTTTGGGAATTCGAATCGTGCGTTTCCCCTGCCGTACGATTGGTAGGTGAAGACGCCTGTTCCTCATGCATTTTTGCCTATAAAAGCCACCACCTTTCCTTCATTTCGGTTACTTTCCATTCCTTACCATCTTTGCTCGAATTTCTCAGAGAGAAAAATTCCTCAAAGTAGCACAAACCGTCTTAACACTTAAACACTTTCTGTAATCTTCCCGTGTTCGATTTCGCCAGTGCTTCTCAACTCTCGCTCAACCATACCCAGTACCCCCAGTTCAACAATCAACTGTAAGTTTTCGCACCTTTAGATACTAACATGCTTACATTTATGTCGTTTGTTTTCTGGGTTCGTACTTAGAGATTCCTGGAGTGTGAGTGTCTGAGTTCTTTGAGTTCTGCTTTTACGTTTTACTGTATTAGTTGTAGGCGTACAGTTTTGTTTAAAGAAGGCCGTGTATCCTTCGTTTAGCAATTGCTTAGGGCATAGGAAGACTTTTCTTTTCCTTTTTGCAAAACCACTTTTACTGCGACTTTACTGCACCCGACACTTGTTCAGGGATTCTCTTTCGAGTTTCCCAGGTGACACGTGTCCGGAGGGGGCCTCTTTCCAGCGGTTAGGGGACCCCCACTCCCTTTTTTCTGGTTTAGGGTTTGATATGGGGCCTAACTGCTGGGTTTTTTCTTTTCGTTTTTCTCAGAGCATAACATGTCTGCTTCTGGCTCGAAGTCTTCGAAGAAGAAGGGGAAGAATATTGCCACCCTGGAGGAGGTTTCTCTGGGACCTGTTGCCCAGGAAGGGTACAAGTCCCGTGCCACTGGCTGGGAGGCGGCCGAGCTTCGATCGACCCTGACCTGCCCTCACCAGCTGGAGAACATCATTAACGTAGCTGGAATCAAACCCTCTACTTCAGGGACCTTCCACCGGCCTCCCCGTGACTCGGAGACGCCCAACTTCAACTATGATGGCTTCGGGGCCTGGAGTCAGACCCATCTGATGGCCGGTGCAATGCTCCCGCTCCAGGATTATTTTGTTAATTTCCTTGTATTTGTCGGCCTTGCGCCATACCAACTTATTCCTCAAGCTTACCGCCTGCTCTCAGGCTTATTTATTTTTTACGCCGCACGCGGCTGGGGGTCTCCCAGCCCGGCGGAGATTTTATATTTTTACGAACTTGTATCCGTCCCCAAGAAAGGGGACAAATTTAAGGACGGTTTTTATGGGTTCCGGATCCACCCTGCTAACGAAGGGAAGGTTCCGTATAACAAAGTGCACTCATGTTAAGGAGTACCGCCACCGATTTTTCTTCTCCTCCGGTTTTAGGGCCGTGGACCATCCGGAGCTTCTCACGGAGTGGGTGCGGATCCCACCTTACCAGCGGACGCTTACCACTCAGGCTTTCCTTCGAAGGGCCCAAGCCTTCGCCTCCTATGACAGTGCCGATCTTGACGTCGGGGGCCTGGTCACCACGGAGAATTTTAGAAAGGCCAAACTTATCCTTTCTCACCAATCCGTGGATGACTCCAACCTTTCCAAGGTTATCTGCCCTAACGTGAGGGCGCCAGTCGCGGAGAAGGCCTTCCGGGATGAGCTTATTGCTACGGCAGAGAAGAAGTACCAAGATTATCTCTACCGGAAGGCCCAGGAGAAGGCGTATTCTAGTGCCCAGGCTGCCTCTGGGAGAGGGCTTCGCGTGGGGAGCCCGGTGGTGCGGAGGAGCCAAGCCATTGGCGGGAAGTCCGAAGCAAAATTTTTTGACAAGATACTTCAAGAAGAGATTGGAGGTCCTTCCGCCGGGGGACCCCTTCGTCTTGAAGGTTCTTCTGAGAACCGTACTTCCGGCCTCAGCCTTCAGTCCCCGAACCAAATTCGGGCGCTCCCGGTGCTAGCACTTCTGGTGCTGGTGGTAAGTCTCCTTTGATAATTCAATATGTCCCTTCCGTTGATGAATATACAAGTCGTAGGCCCATAGGGTTCGACGAGCGTCTCCGTAGGTTTAAGATGCCGTCGACCCGGTGGGGGGATCATTTGAAGGAATTTTATTTTACAAACTTAGGAGATTACCTAGGTCGGTCCCGGATGGGTCCCGCCCTCCGGAACCTATTCCCTTAGGTCCGTCGGCTTACATAGCGTCCGGTGGTTTCGGCCCTCGGACAGTTATCTTGGAGATGATGCTGCCAGCATTAAAGTTCGGGACTTTGCTAGGGCCGAACTAGGGAGTCCGGGTAGGAGTAGTTTATTTGCAGCACCTTTTTGTAAGTAGTTTCTCACGGACTTTTAACACTTGTTTGTTTTATTGGAACAGGTACCTCCATGGATGCCATCCTGGAACAGCTGGCTGGGGTCCATACTCCGGTGGCTCCTCCGGCTTTCACCCCCTCTCCCCCGGCCCCTTCCTTGAAGGTTTCCTCCGGTGCTCCTCCCGAAACCATCGACTTGGTGGATGACGAGGAGGTGCTTCCGGGAGAAGGCCAGGAGAAAGGGTGGGACTTCTCGGAGGAAGCCGCCGAGGGTGCTGGAGAACCTCAAGCTCTTCCAGTGGTAGCAGAGGAGGACGAGGAGGAGTCTGAAGTGGCTCTGATTCGCAAGCGTAAGGGCAAGATGATCGCCCAGGACGAGCCGAAGAGGCCTCGGAGGGCCGACACTCCCGCTCATGGCCTAGACGGCGGGGTTTCTCTGATGGAGGAAAATCCTGCTCCTCCTCGCATTGAGCTTACCCCGATTCCGGGGGATGAGGCAAGGCAGGAGCTTCGCATAGCCAAACACAACTACGCTATGGACGAGTACTCCCGGGGATATGCCGATGTGGAGGCCCTTAGGAGGATTTTGCGAGCGGAGGTTGAGGCGAGTATTAACCATCCGGACTATCATGATCCGTGGAACCTCAACCTGGATCCTTTGGCAGACTGGTTCCGTCCCCTCCTAGGGCCCACTCTGGCTCCCTTCGTCGCGGAAATGACCGGTGAGTTCGCTTCTCAGCTTACACGCTGTGCGCCCAAGCGGTTTGCCACTTGCGCTTCCCTGAACTCCATCTTCCAAGTCCAGGACCTCAGCCATTCCCTCACAGTGGTAAGTACTTTGCAACTTCTTGCGTTTCCTTTTTGGCGTTTGTATTTTGTTTTCTTCCTTTGAGAAGTTTTTCCTTACATCCCGTTATGGCTCAGCTTGCAGCTGAGGCTGGTCGCCTCTCCAAGAACATCATAAGCCATGGCTTCGCTCTGTCCGATTTTGGGGACATGAACGACGTCAAGAAGGTCCTCCAAGACCTTACAGCGGAGAGGCAGATCTACCAGGAGGCTGCCGAGCGCCAGGAAGCAGCGGCCAAGGCTAAGGAAGAGAGGGCCAAGGCCAGGGAGGAGGAGGCCATCCGGAGGGAGGCTCAGGAGGAGGACATGATCCAGGCCGAGGCCCAGCGGAGAGGCAGGATGGAGGCCCACCATCAGGAGGAGCTAAGGGCTCAGACTGAGGCTGCCGAGAAGGCTAGGCGAGACCTTCGGGAGGCCAGGGAGGCTTTGGACGAAATGGCCGCCAAGGTGAGGTCTCTAGAGGAGACTCACCAGTCGGATATCGAATCCAAGGCCGCTCTGGCTGCGGAGTTGAAGGAGCTTCGGGACTACAAAGATCAGTCTATCAGGAAGGCCAAGAGGGCCGAGCTCCTTTCTCCCGTCTCCTGTGCCCGGTGCCCGAAGCGCTTTGATGATGGTGTCTACATGGCTTGGGCCACCAACGATCAGAGTATCAAGCTTTCTTTCTATCCCAAACCCGAGGACATGATTGCCAAATTTCGGGAGAAGAAGAAGAGACTTGATGCTGAGCTTGAGGCACGGATCGGACCTCGTCTTCCGCCGCGGGCTGACTGAGCTGCCGTATTACTGACCCAGATTGTACCCGTTCTTTTCATAACTCTTTTTTTTTCCTTTGTACATACTTGCTGCTGCCTTAGAACAATTTACTTACAGGCGGCAGCCTTTATTTAAAGGGGAGACAATTTAAGGCCTGTCCCCGGGCCATTTATATGTGTATGACCTAACCTTCGGGCTAGGATATTTTATTATTTTTTTTTTATTTATATATATGTGCGATCTTTTTTCCACACTTTATATATTTCAACCTGTCCTTTGGCTCAGGATTTCATACTTACGCTCTTTATTTTTGCGCATGTTTTTGACCTGCCCTTTGGGTCAGGATATTTTACTTAGCTTGACCTGCCCTTTGGGTCAGGATATTTTACTTAGCTTGACCTGCCCTTTGGGTCAGGATATTTTACTTAGCTTGTTTTTGTTTGTCCGTGCGGTATACCCTAGTACCCCCCTGAGTGGCATAGAAACTTTGTTTTTAAGGCACTCAGCTTTATTTAATATAGAGGAGGCATACATTTGGACGGTACAAACCCTTTGAACAAAAGCTAAGTTTAATTCGCTACTGGTAGTATTTTCTGAGGTGATCAGCATTCCAGGCTCTTGGGACAGTAGTTCCGTCCATTCTTTTCAATTTATAAGTGCCAGAGCCGATTTCGTCCTCGATTTCATATGGTCCTTCCCAATTTGGTCCAAGTACCCCTACTCCGGGTTCTTGGGTGGCTGGGAAGACCCTTCTTAGGACCATGTCACCGATAGCGAATTTTCTGTTTTTAACCTTGGAGTTAAAATACTTGGTCACCTTCTTTTGATAAGCGGCCATCCGTATTTGGGACTCATCCCGGAGTTCTTCGACTTGATCCAGAGCTTCTTGGAGCAGGGGCACGATTGGTGGCCGGATCGTAGGTCGTTCTCCCGTGGATGGGAATAATGTTTCCACCGGGACCATTGCTTCACAACCGTATGCCATTGAGAACGGCGAGTGACCGGTTGTGGTTCTGGGGGTCGTCCGGTAGGCCCACAATACCCTTGGCAATTCTTCAGGCCAGTTATTTTTACAAGCCAGCAACTTCTTTTTCAAGGTGACCTTTAGGATTTTATTGACTGCCTCCGCCTGGCCGTTTGTTTGAGGCCGGGCTACCGCGGAGAAGCTTTTCACTACTCCGTGTCGGTTGCAGAAGTCAGTAAATTCCTCGCAATCAAATTGCTTTCCATTGTCTGAGACTATTTTGTGAGGTAAGCCGTATCGACACACTATGTTTTTGACAACAAAGTCCAACGCCTTCTTAGCGGTTATTGTCTTCATAGGCTCAGCCTCTGTCCATTTGGTGAAGTAGTCTACTGCTACTATTGCATACTTTACTCCTCCTTTTCCCGTAGGTAGAGACCCGATGAGATCTATGCCCCAGACCGCGAAGGGCCAGGGGCTTGTCATCAGCGTGATCTCATTTGGAGGAGCTCTCGGTATGTTCGCGTACCTTTGGCACGAGTCACACTTTTGGACATAGTCTATACAATCTTTTTTCATTGTTGGCCAGAAGTATCCCTGCCTCAATATTTTCTTTGAGGAAATTTGGGTCCTCCCGTATGATCTCCACAACCCTTCGTGGACCTCCCGCATGATTTGTCTAGCTTCGGGGTCCGATACACACCTTAAATAAGGCATGCCGAGTCCTCTCCGTAGAGAATTTGATCCATCACTACATAACGATGAGCCCGATGCGGAATCTTTCGAGACAAAGGCCCTCTCTTGGGGCAACTCACATGTGGTTATGTATTTTATGATGGGGACCATCCAGCTGGGTTCTTGCCCAACCGTTTGTGTGGTCTCTTTTATTTTGATGCTTGGCTCTGCCAAGCGTTCCACGGGTACTACCCCCAGCTCTTCGATCTCACTATCCGAGGCTAACTTAGCCAGACAGTCCGCATGAGCGTTCTTTTCTCGGGGGATTCTTTCTATTTTATAGTCCGTGAACTCGTGGAGCAGTTCTCGGACTATTGTTACGTATGCGGCCATTCTTTCGTCGCGGGTTTGGTATTCTCTGGATACTTGGTTTACGACTAGCTGGGAATCACTGTAGATTTCCACCCTCTTGGCTCCTACAGCTTTAGCCAATTTTAGTCCTGCTATCAGGGCCTCATACTCGGCTTCATTATTCGAAGCTGTGAAGTTGAATCGGAGTGCTGCCTGGAGCCGCAACCCAGTGGGTGATATCATAGCCACTCCGGCTCCCGAACCGTTTTCGTTTGAAGCTCCATCCACGAATACTCTCCAAGTGGGGATGGGTGGCTCCGGAGTATTGGCTGTTGCCTCGGCTTCATTACATTCGGTGATGAAGTCTGCCAAGGCTTGGCCTTTTACAGAAATCCGGGGCACGTAATGCAAGTCAAACTGACTCAGTTCCATTGCCCATTTGAGGAGTCTTCCGGAGGCTTCAGGTTTCTGGAGGACTTGCCGGAGTGGATGATTGGTCAAAACTCTGATTGGATGGGCTTGGAAGTATGGTCTCAACTTCCGCGATGCCATCAGGAGGCAGAATACTAGCTTTTCAATGACCGGGTACCTTGTCTCGGCCCCTATCATGCGTTTACTAACATAGTACACGGGATGCTGGATCTTTTCTTCCTCCCGGACCAATGCAGCACTGACCGCATGTTCGGAGACCGCCAAGTAAAGGAACAGGTCTTCTCCAAGGACGGGCTTTGATAGGATAGGAGGTTTGGCCATATGGTCTTTTAACCTTTTGAATGCCTCCTCGCATTCGTCCGTCCATTCGAACTTTTGGCATTTCTTCAGTATGTTGAAGAAGGGTATGCACTTGTCCGTGGATCGTGAGATAAAACGGCTCAACGCGGCCACCTTTCCGGTCAAACTTTGCACGTCCTTATGTTTCTTGGGGGACGGCATGTCCAAGAGAGCTTGGATTTTCTCCGGGTTCGCCTCGATCCCCCTTTGGCTGACTATGAAGCCCAGGAATTTTCCCGACTTGACTCCGAAGGTACACTTCTTCGGATTGAGCTTCATGCCGTATCTTCGGACGACTTCGAAACATTCTTCTAAGTCGTTTGCATGGCTATTGCATGCTTTGGATTTGACGAGCATGTCGTCTACATATACTTCCATGTTTCGTCCCAGGAGGCTTTTAAACATCCGGTTAACCATTCTTTGATAGGTTGCTCCGGCGTTTTTCGATCCGAAAGGCATGACTAGGTAACAGTATACCCCCTTATCGGTCCTGAAGCTAGTGCACTCACAGTCCGCCGTATGCATCTTTATTTGATTGTACCCGGCATAGGCATCCATGAAAGATAGCAGTTTGAATCCGGAGGTGGCGTCCACCATCTGGTCAATCCTGGGCAGCGGAAAGCAGTCCTTTGGGCAGGCTTTGTTTAGATCTGTGAAATCTATGCAAACCCTCCAAGTCCCGTTTGGCTTGGGCACCAGGACCGGATTGGCCAGCCATTCCGGATAGTATACGTCGCGGATCATGCTATTGGACAAAAGTTTATCCACCTCTTTCTCTAAGGCCTCGGCTTTCGCCGAGTCGAGCGGGCGTCTCTTTTGTTGTATAGGAGGCATGTCCGGGTTGACGTTGAGGACATGGGTGATGACATGAGGGCTGATGCCGGTCATGTCCTCTTGGCGCCATGCAAAAACATCAATGGCGCCCTTCAGTGTTTTTATTATTTTATCCTTTTCCTCCGGATCTAGGCCTCTCCCTATCCGGAGTACTTTGGTGGAGTCATCGTCGCACACTGGTATCTCTTCGACGTCCTCCATTGGTTCTACGACCCTTTCGGATCCTATACGAGGATCCAACTCGTCTTCTTCAGCCTTCTCTACTTCAGGGGGCCCCCGGACCATGAGCACTGGCAAGTGGGTGGCAACGTTGTAACATTGCCTGGCCTCTCCTTGGTTTCCCCTCACCGTTCCGACTCCGGCTTCCTGGGTAGGAAATTTTAGGCATAGGTGTCGAATAGAAGTGATTGCACCAAAGTCGACGAGGGCCGGTCGGCCTAAGATTGCGTTGTAGGCTGTTGGACAGTCTACCACCACGAAGGTGCAATACTTAAACGTGCTCTGTGGAGTGTCCGGGCACAGGGTAACTGGGAGCCTGACTTTTCCCATCGGGATTAGAGTTGTCCCGTTAAACCCTGTGAGCTGCGATCCGCTAGGAGAGAGGTCCCGGTCGGTCAACCCTATCGCAGTGAAGGCCTCTTTGAAGAGCAAGTTCACGGAACTTCCATTATCAATCAGGACCCTGGCCACCACTTTATTTGCAATGGGGGTCTCTATGACCAGCGGGTCGTGATGAGGAAAACGCACCGTCTTGGCGTCTTCTTCCGTGAACGTTATGGGTTGGTCCATTAGCCGAGGCCTTTGAGCTGGGAGTTGAGTGACCTCCCACACCTCACTGTGCCTTGCGGCCTCGGCATATCTCTTTCGCTCCTTTCGAGTGTTTCCTCCGATATGGGGACCTCCGGAGATCATGGCTACCCGTCCATTAGGCCGAGGCGGTAGTCCGGGTATATGCTGGGTGTCACCTGCGGGAGCAGCTGGAGGCAATACTCCTGTTGTACCCCCTGGTGTTCCCGAAGGCATGCCCCCTGCCACCTGCCCCGGGTTAAGGTGGGGTAACCTATTCTTGATCCACTCATAGAGGTGGCCCAACCGGATCAGATTCTCAATCTCATCTTTGAGATTTTTACACTCGTTGGTGCTGTGGCCGATGTCGTTGTGATATTCGCACCTTTTGCTCGGATCTCTCCGGGAGCTGTCCCTGTACAATGGCTGGGGTCTCCGGTAATGCGTATTCTGCCTTGTGGCAAAATAGACACGTTCCTGAGAGTCCGTGAGCTCTGTGTACTGGGTGTATTGGGGTGTGTACCCCTTCTTTTGGCGCTTCTCTCCCGTTCGGGTGCTGCCCTTGGAAGACCTCTTGCTTCTAGACCCTTGAGTAGGGCCTGTTAAGCTAGCGGTTGGGGCAGCCTGTGAAGGAGCCCGTCCATTCACCCCGGACGGATTGCCGTAATGGGAAGATGCCGGGGGCAGAGCTTGGCCTTGGTTGTACCCGGGAGTGGCAGAAAACTGTATGCCACTAACCGGAGGGGTCGCGGTCGGGACAGTACCCGAGGGCGATACTCCTGGCATGTACCCTGCTATCCCGGTGGGATAATAGCCTCCGTAAGCCACGATCTGGGCTTCTTCGAGGTTAATATATTTTTGGACTCGCTTCTGGAAGTCCTGAAGGCTAGCAGCGCCTTCTTGCTGTAATTCGTTCCAGAAGGGAGTCCCAGTACGGATTCCTGCTTGGAGAAGCGCAAGCTGTTGTCCGTCGTCAACCTTCTTGGTCTTCGAGGCCTCCTCTCGGAACCTCTTGATGTAATTCTTCAAGGTCTCGGTGGGTAGTTGCTTGATGTTAGTCAAGGCACTAACCTCCAAATTGACCTTCCTCGCGGCGACAAATTGTCTCCGGAAGTTGGTTTGGAGTTTGTTCCAACATCCCACCGATCCTGGTTCTAGTTTCTTGAACCACTCCTCCGCCGAACCGCTCAGAGTGAGGGGGAAGCATAGGCATTTGGCGTCATTGCTGACCCGCATGACTGTCATGACTCGGTTGAATCGTGACAGGTGATCACTGGGGTCGGAGTTCCCAGTATATGCCGCCATTTCGGGCATTTTGAAGTTTTTAGGGAGCTCCGCCTCCAGGATATGCTTGGCACAGGGCTCCCGGTCCTCACTATCCGAGTCGGAGTCATCTCCCTTCTGCCTCCGGGAGACTCGGGCAATATCTTTTCGAAGGATGGCAAGCTCTGCCATAATCCCTTCGTTTACAGTACCCGAGGAGACTTCGGGTCTGTATCTTTTTTGATCAAGGTGATCCCGGAGGTCTCCTTGATTCCCATTGATTTGATTTCTCAAATCAACGGGTGGACATCTCTGTCCTCCTCTGCCTCTACCCCCCGGTTCCTGGTGCACGGAAACGCTCTTTCGGTCCCCTCGATCCTGAGGGCCAAGACTCCCTCTTTGGGGCTTGCCCCTCTGCGGACCTTTCCCTTTAGGGAAATCTGAGCGGACCTTACGCGGATCCTGCGCCTTTTTCTTTCGACCAGGGGCAGAAGTAGGGTTTTTTGTTTGGTTTTCCTCAGCAGGGTGCCTTATAGGGCTAGGTTCCCTAGGCCTTTGCTGCTGGGAATTGGGCGAAGACGTAGCTGGCTCCCCATCGAGTCCGGGGCCGGCCATTGCCTTGGGATGCACGTGAATGCCAGCTGCCTCCATGGCTTTTTGCATGGCTAGCATCACCTCATGCATCTTTTGATTTTGCACTTTCTGAGCTTCGATCTCGGCTTCGTGATCGATGGCTTTTTGTCTGAGGAGCACCAGCTCTTGGTAGCTTCCATCATCGTAAGCGTATTCGTCGAGGTGTTCCTCGTGGTTTTCATCTGGAACTTCTTCCTCGGACTCCTCTGCTTCCCTCGAGGCTACATCCTCTTCATTGGGATCTTGAGCGTCTTCTAGAGGGCGAGGGTGACGTGTAGCTCTTGTCTCCACCATTGTTGTGAAGTTAAATGCTTGTTGTGAAGCAGCTTTCCTCAGCTCTCAATGAAAGCACCAAAATGTTGACCGAGGTTTTCGGCAACTAATAAAATATGAATATAATAATGAGCTGTAAGAAAGCGAGATGAAGACTTTTTACGTGGTTGGGGCGTTAATGAGCCTTAGTCCACGAGCCACTGATATTTATGGATGTCTTTAATACAGATTCTACACTTGGGAGAATGTTTCTCTCTTTAATACAAAGAATGTTCTTGGTGAGTTTTTTCTCTGTTTGCTCTTAAGCAGCCAAGATTCTCCGACCCCATTAAATGAGCTTTGAGGGGGTATTTATAGTGTTTTAGTGGGGCAATCCCTAGAATTGTTCTTACACATGTGTCTGTAAGTCTCCATAAAGTTGGGCATTTCCGATGAATATACCATGGGTGATGCATGGTCAAATCCCTAGATGCTGTAGGGTTTTTATGGAGAATGTCCTTTTTGTCTTATGATTGACGTGACTCTTCGCAGAGTAGCCGTCGCTAGACTTAAATGATCATTCTTGTATGCGGCTTTGTTTGGGGGTTGTGCCGTCAGACTTTATTGCGTGTTACAGTCCCAACACGCTTCCTCCCATGCGGCATTAAATGCGACTCGACTTCTCGAGAGAGACCTGACACATCCCGGAGTGCCTTTAAGCTATGCTCGCTTCCGGGAGTACCTTGTACTCCGGGTGCATCTTCCGGGACCCATGCGAATAACGCTTCCTGGTGTCATACAAAGACTTAGCAGTTCTTCTCAAGTAATTTGATCCACGTGTCCCTTCCTGACTGGTCCACGTATATTGGGCGATTTTAGGAGCAACATTAATATTTAAGTTGATTTTTTAATCATGATACTTAAATATTTGAAATTTTTCTTAGATATTTAATTAAATAGAAAAATTATATTTTTTGTTGAAAATTAATTTTTATTAATTTTGGGCCAACATAAAATTAGAGTAATTTTCTAGGATTTATTTTTATTTTATTTTAAAGCATTTTCAAAAGTAGTATTCTTGTACACTTCATTTTTCAAAATGCAATATATATTTATAGAAAATTAAATTTGAGTTGTAAATTAATTTAAATTAATTTTGAAACAAGTTAAATTGAATAATTTTCTAAATATTTATGAAAATTATTACTAAGATGGGAATAATTCACGTTATTTTTACATCCATCTAAGTATAATTTATAAATATTAAATTAAAATTTATATTTGGAATTTTTCATTCTAAATTGGAAATTTTAATTGAATAAATATATATTTAAAATAAATATTAGGAGAAAATACAACCTTCATTAAATAATGAGCTTTATTATTAGGATATTCGATCTCCATTGTTGGTTTTACATAGCTATTGTTTTAGTGAGTAATCCTCCCTAATGGAGGAACGTTCTTTAGCAAGTTAGCATCGTTTAATCTCGAAAGATAAGTAATCTTGTAAGTTTTTTATATAGTATTGATCACCCTAATGGTGGCGACTGTATAAGACTTGCAAGAATATGAAACAATGGTGGAAGCTCATAAGATAGAATAGCCTTGACTCTCGCCTAAACGGGACAATGCGGATTCACATCTTGATCGAATAAAAAGTTGCTAGAATATTGATCATTTTAGATGAGCTGACAACTCTATTCAATGGATGGTAGCTTTGACTCTCGCCTAAACGGGACACTGATATCAGTTTGTTGAAAACCTTGGAAATTATTTAGGATTGTACGTTTTAGTATTTTCACTTGTCATTCCTACTTGCTATATGTTTTAATAATTTCTGAATTGTGTATGAGTTTGTATTGAACCATGTCATTTTCTGTTATTAAATTGTAGTTTAATTTCGAATCTTCATTGTTGGTCTAACTTGGTTTGTTTTTCTAATGAGATAAATCCCTAATGGTTTTCACCATTAGACTAACATAATAGTGTTAGATCTCAAAAGATAAATATTGTATATGCAACATCTAGTTGTTCATCAATTGATGACACCTTAGACTAGTATTTTACAATATGAAACTAGAAGATTGTATAAATAAGATTACTTTGACCCTCGCTAATCGAAGCATCGTTGGATTCTTATTTAAAACGAAATTATCCTAATTCCTCTTAGCTTATTCATTTCGAATTAGCTCAATAACATATCATTGGATGAATGGTCTATAAATCATTTCATGTCATTCTATATTTTCTCTTAAGAAATTAAATGATGCGTATGATTATATTCCCGAAATTCTATCCCAAAATGATATAAATCCTCAATCTTAGAAATCTCCTACTTGTATAGGCAAATCATAGAGTTAGATTAGTAGTGGTGGTCCAAGAAAGAATTACTCATTATACAGTTACACTTTCACAAGTGTTTAATAACCATTTTCTTTCAATGGATTCAAACTGTATAAGTTTAGTATTCTGTGACCAGAATCCACTTGCACTATACTAAGAACTCTTTGATGTAACTAAACTTAAGTCATCAATAGATACAACCACATATTTTATAAATCTATGGCATTTGTATCTTGTTCATAGTGGTTTTGACAAGATCATTCTCTGCAAAGAGTTAATATGATTATATCCACTGAAATTAAGTTCATCTCATTCGCAGATGGATGTACATTCAGGGGTGGATATGAGTTTTCGTTGCATTCTTAAAGCGATCACTCTAGATTTTACCTTATGCAAAAGAAATTTGAAATGTTTGAAAAATTTCATGAATTTCTAGCAATGGTAAGTGGTTAAAGATCTTGCGAACTGATAGGGGTGGAGAAAAGTTAGTAGATATGCAGTTCAAAGATCATTATTTTGATTTTGAATTATATCCAAACTTACCTCCCCAGAAATTCGAGTTGCATATTGATGATTAATTACTAGTTGTTGCCTAAATCCTTATATGGTAATAAGATTTCAGAATGATGCAATGGTTGTATACTTAATGTAAATCATTACTAGATTCATGGATAACCTAATCAAAATCTTAAGAAAAGCTAGAACTGCTAACCCTGGTTTGCATGTTTGTTAGCTATTCTAAGTGATTAGGGGTGGAGCATCCCATAGTCATTAGATAAGAAAGTGTTTGTTTAAACAAATACTACTTTTCTAAGAAAATGACTAAGTCTGAAAATAAAGTAGAAAATAAAGGAGATAATTTTTTCTTGATTCCATAAGTGTTCTATCATCTTATTCGATGATCCCATTGCCTCTGTTGTCTTAACACAACCGAAGAGGTCAATACCATTTAGTTTTCTTAGACATAATTCACGGTACCTTGTCATAGTGGGAGAGTTTCAAGGAACTTTACCTTCTCATGACTTGGAAGATACTAGTGATTAAAATCCATTGTGAGTTTAAACAAGTAATGGATTGTCAAGATAAGAAACTAAGAAGAAAGCCAATAGAACTATGGTTTGATCCATTCACATGGAGTAACCTAAAGTTTTCTATTACAAGGACATGAAAGGAAATTTTCGTTCATAAGTCTATTCAATGGACTTAACAAAACTTCCTGTTCCTAGTATTATAGGTTTGAGTTTATCTAAACCTATGGTTTGTGGTATACCTGGTAATCACTTACTCTAATGCAAGCAACTTACTTTAGTAAGATGCTGAAGCATTTTCTTTCCAATGGCAATCTATAGAAGTTTCACAACTTCTTAGATATAGATTTTATTTATCTAAGGAAATGTCTCAACTATTCCAGAAAAGATAAAGCCATGAAAGAATTTCTTAAATCAACAGAGAGAGGTCTCAGATATGTTTCTGTATGCCTTAGACCAGACACCTGCTGTTGAGTGGGAGTAATGAGTAAGTATCAGATTAATCCAGGAGAGGAACATTGGAAGACAATCAAGTAAATTTTACGATTAAGAAGAGGAACTATATGTTAGTCAATAAGGGTGGTTTTGAAACTCTTAGACTACACCACATCAGATTTCGAGACTTGCCTGTGTGCTAGAAAGTCTGCTGTTGAGATGGTGATTACTTTGGGGGTGGAGTAGTGATTTTGGAGAAGTGTAAAAACCTATCAGAAATATCTTAGTCTACCAGAGAGAGACTGAATGTTAAAAGTTGCAGGAAAGATACTTATTCAGTCTAAGAAAAGTTCTATACTTTTGTGGCACCGTTCCAACTTGCCTTAACTACTAGGGTTACTTCCTGAATAACCAAGAAGTAGTTGCCAAAAGTATAGAATCCAGTATCCCAAGAGAGTAGACATATATAGAGGAATTTCACATTATCAAGGATTTTGTGATTCAGGAAGAGTAATGGTGGAGAAGAGGTTGTGTTTAATTCAACCTGTCAGATCCTATTACGAGGAGTTTACTACTATTACACTTGATTGGTATATCAAGGTGTTAATGATTATTTGAAATGCACATTTTGTTTTATATTAGTGCAAGTGGGAGTTTGTTGGGTTTTGTGCCCTAAATAAAACTCATTTCAATATAATCAGATTTACTTATTAATAAAGATCAGAAATAACATTTTATGTTGCATGGTTCACATGATTTATTTCATGATTATATGTATATAATGTATGAATTTTTTTTAAGTCCATAACATATGAGTTTGTTAAAGATTATAGTGTTGTCAGCACAGTGGAATATAATCTTAATTATATGTTCAAAAGTTTATTCCCTGATTTGTCAGAACACTGGATTTAGACTGACATGGTATAATCAGCGATAGGTATTCTTACACCTTGGAAAAGTGTTATGTCCTTTCCAAGACATTGGCAAAGTTTACCAGTATCGGATGTATGGAGTATACATCGGAAGGGACCGATATTGAACTTTGATTAGATATATTAAAACTTACCGTAATATCTATTCAATTCAATATCACCTGTTGATCCTAGATCAAATGATCTTAATCCTGATATGGTTAGGTTCAATCTCAAGAGTGTTATCCGTGTTCTTTGATTTGTTAGTTAAGCCTACTTTTGGGTCAGGGTGATACGTACATTTTGGGAACACGATAGTGCAATTGAGTGGGAGCACTAACATAAATATGGAATCTATAGCTTCTATCTGGCGAATAGAAAGTAAAGGATGATTTCCTTCGAGCTTAACCAAACGAAAATAAATGGTGGAGATCTCATTTCACTTAGCTGAAATATCATTTATACAGGGTTAAGTGTTTTAAGGATAAAATACATTGTAGGGTGTTACGGTAATTTAATCCCTTTACAGTGTAAATCATCTATATAGAGGATCATTGATCACATTAGGGTTATAACAATGGATAACTAATGACGTGTCTATATCATGGAACATATAGAGCGTTCTATATGACTGAGAGTGCAATTCCAAGTTCTAAGTGTGGATTCAATGAGGAATTAATAAGTTAGGGAATTTACTTGGTAAATTCGGTTCGACTTATTGGAAGCTCGGTTATATAGACCCATGGTCCCCATACTAGTTGAGACCATACTGCTTGTAAGACTCAGTTAATTGATTTTAATTAATCAATTATAATTCTAAAAGTTAGACTATGTCTACTTTTTGAATTTTCACTAAGCAAGGGTAAAACAGAAAATAGAGAGTTTAAAGGGTATATTTATTAATTGAGAAACTTTGATTAGTTTTTATTAATAAATAAAATAAATGACAATATATTATTTAATAATTAATTATAGTTATTAAATAATTAAATTTGACATTTATGTAGTTGAAAGAGAGAATTGGCAATCTTTGAGAAAATGGGAAACTAGAAATGATGAAATAGGAAAGTTGGAAAAGTGGAAGGCTTGTTTCCTCAATACATGGCCGGCCACCTTTGCTTCTATTTCTCATTTTATTTTTTATTTTTTAAATGCCAAATAATTCAACTTTAACCCTATGTGGTATTCTATAAATAGAAGGTAAAGGCTTCAGGTTTGATATAGACTTTACTAACTAATTTCTCAAACACTGGCAAGCCGCCACTCTCTCTTTTTTCTTCTCTGTTTTCGAAATTCCCATGAGTTAATGAGTAGTTCCCACACACATCAAGTGGTATCTCAATCATAGTATGTAAGACTATGGAAATTCTGCATCAAAGAAGGAGAAAAGAAGATCCAGATTCAGGTCTTGATTATGCTCTGCTACAGAAAGGAATCAAGGGCTAGAGATCTGAATGGAAGGAGTCATATTATTCCGCTGCACCCACTGTAAGGTTTTCTAAACTTTATATGTGTTTATTTTCATTGTTTTAGAATTCATATTAGGGTGTTAATCAAACATACTTGTTTGTAAATCTAGATCCTGGTAAAATAATTTCCAACAGGGGCTCCTACCCCTCCTGCATCATGTTTTAGCAGGGGAGGTAGTGGTTCGGCCATGGACCAGAAAAGAAAGGCATCCACTGCAACCAGTGGCTCAGGTCAGAACAAGAGGTTCCGCGGGAACTAGGGTCGAAGCAATTGCCAGAGTGGCCCCGAAACTCGATACACTTACCCAAAGTGTCCCAGCTGTAAAAGACACCATCTGGGAGAGTGTAAAGGGCAGGGGTGCTTTTAGTGTGGCATGCCAGGGCATTACAAGAGAGATTGTACCCAACTCAGAGCTGAGGCACCGAAGATTCCAGCGAAACCCACTCTAGCATGGGTGTTCGCCATAACTCAGGCTGATGCAGAAGCTAGCCCTTCTGTGGTAACAGGTCAGCTCTCGGTCAACAACTTTTACTTCTCTGTACTGTTTGACTCTGCGGCCACACATTCTTATGTGGCAGCTAGAATCTTTAGTAAATTGTATAGACCGCACGATAGTTATGAATCAGGGTTTGGAACCCTATTACTTGGCGGAGAGTTAGTTATCTCCAAAAGGTGGATTAGGTCTATGCCGATCATGATTGACGATAGGGAGTTAAGTGCTGACCTAATAGAAATGAATTTAGCAGATTTTGATATCATACTGGGATCAGATTCCTTGTCCAAATATTTAGCCAGTATTGACTGTAAGAGGAAGATGGTAATCTTCCCACCAGAAGCTGAAGAACCGTTTGTTTTTGTTGGTTCGATTCAGGGATCTCGGATCCCAGTAATTTCGATCTTATCAGCCAAAGAATTGTTGTGTGATGGATGTTCAGGGTTTCTGGCCATGGTATTGGATACCACTCGGCCTAACTCTGTTCGGCCAGAAGACATCAAGGTGGTTCAGGAATTTTTAGATGTTTTTCCTAATGAACTTCCGGGTTTACCACCTCAGCGGGAAATTGATTTTGTAATTGATTTGGCACCTGGAGCAGAACCGGTTTCTAAAGCCCCGTATAGAATTGCTCCAACTGAGCTTAAAGAATTGAAAATTCAACTCCAGGGGTTGCTTGACATAGGGTTTACTCGGCCTAGTCTGTGACCCTGGGGAGCTCCAGTATTGTTTGTTAAGAAAAAAGATGGGTCTCTAAGAATGTGCATCGACTATTGGGAGTTGAATAAGCTAACAATCAAGAATAAATATCCCTTACCTAGAATCGAGGATCTTTTTGATCAACTTCAGGGAAAGACGGTCTTTTCAAAGATTGATTTCCGATCGGGCTATCATCAGTTGAGAATCTAAAAGGAGGACATTCCAAAGATGGCTTTCTGTACTAGGTATGGACATTATGAATTTCTGGTTATGTCGTTTAGACTAACTAATGCTCTCGCAGCATTCATGGATCTGATGAATAGGGTATTCAAGGATTTCCTCGATATTTGTGTGATTGTGTTTATCGACGACATCCTTGTGTACTCTCAATCAGAAGAGGAGCATGAGTTACATCTCCGCATGGTTCTGCAACGGCTTCGGGAACACAAGCTTTTTCCCAATTTAAGAAGTGTGAATTTTGGTTATCTCAGGTGTCCTTTCTAGGGCATATTGTTAGCAAGGATGGGATCAAGGTGGATTTAGGAAAGATAGAATCCGTCAAGGATTGGCCAAGACCGAAAATAATGACAGAAGTCAGAAGCTTCTTGGGTCTGGACGGTTATTATCGTCGGTTTGTAGAAGGGTTTTCTAAAATCTCAACACCCTTAACCGAACTTACTAAAAAGAATCAGCGTTTTGTATGGTCAGACAAGTGTGAAGCTAGTTTTCAAGAGCTAAAGCAGAGGTTGATTACAGCTCCAGTGTTAGCTTTGCCTTCCGACAAAGAAAAGTTTGTGGTTTATTGTGATGCATCCCGATAGGGTCTGGGATGCGTGCTGATGCAAGCCGATCGGGTTATCGCTTATGCCTTCCGTCAGTTGAAAGATTATGAGCAGCGATATCTGACTCATGACCTAGAATTGGCCGCGGTAGTGTTTGCTTTGAAAATTTGGCGGCATTATCTCTATGGAGAAAGATGTGAAATTTATACCGACCATAAAAGTCTCAAATATTTCTTTACTCAGAACGATTTGAATATGAGACAGAGGCGTTGGTTGGAGTTGGTTAAGGATTATGATTGTGAGATCCTTTACCATCCTGGGAAGGCCAATGTAGTGGTCGATGCCCTTAGTAGGAAGGGTCCCGGGCAAGTAGCTAGTATGATTCAGATTTCACCTCAGTTAGCAAAGGACATGGTCAGATCTAGAATTGAGTTTGTTGTAGGCAAGCTTCACAGCTAGACACTGCAATCTAATCTGTTAGAACGAATTACAGTCGCTCAGATGACTGATCCAGAGTTAGTAAAGATCAGAGAAGAGGTTTCAGCTGGTCAAGCCAGGGATTTTACAGTATCAGACAGTGGGATGTTGTTGTTTAAAGCCAGGGTTTGTGTTCCAAATAGTGTGGAACTTAGAAACAAAATTCTTGAGGAGGCTCATACCACTCCATATTCCCTACATCCCGGCACCACCAAAATGTATCAGGATCTTAAACCTTACTTCTGGTGGAGCGGAATGAAGAAGAATGTGGTAGAATTCGTATCGAGATGCCTAACCTGTCAGCAGATCAAGGTGGAAGATCAGAGACCGGCAGGGTTGTTATAGCCTATAACTTTACCTGAGTGGAAGTGGGAGGACATCGCGATGGACTTTGTGGTTGGGTTACCTAGAACCACGGGTTTGTTTGTTTCTATTTGGGTTGTGGTAGATCGATTCACGAAGTCTGCACATTTTCTACCAGTTAGAACAACCTATTCAGTGGATCAGTTAGCAGATTTGTATGTCAAAGAAATAGTAAGGCTTCATGGTGTGCCAAAGTCCATAGTTTCGGATAGGGATCCGAAGTTTACCTCCAAGTTTTGGCAAAGTTTACAACGGGCTATGGGTACGAAACTGAAATTTAGTACAGCATTCCATCCTCAGACAGATGGACAGTCTGAAAGGACGATTCAGATATTGGAAGATATGTTACGAGCCTGTGTTATGGATTTTGAGGGCTCCTGGAGTAAGTACCTACCGTTGATAGAATTCTCGTACAACAACAGTTATCAGAGTACTATAGGGATGGCTCCCTATGAACTGTTATATGGAAGAAAGTGTAGATCTCCCATTCACTGGGATGAGATAGGGGAAAAGAAATACTTGGGTCCAGAATCAGTACAACGGACCAATGAGGCAATAGAGAAAATTAAAGCTAGAATGCTTGCCTCTCAGAGTAGACAAAAAAGTTATGCAGATTCGAAACGCAGAGACGTTGAGTTACGAGTAGGGGATCACGTGTTTTTACGAGTATCTCCGATTAAGGGGATTAAACGTTTCGGGAAAAGAGGCAAGTTATGCCCTAGGTTTACAGGACCTTTCGAAATTCTCGAGAAGGTTGGACAAGTGGCGTATTGATTAGCTTTGCCTCCAGCTCTTTCGACAGTTCACAACGTATTTCATGTCTCTATGCTGAGAAAATACATTTCAGACCCTTCTCATATACTTAGTTATGAGAATCTTGAGCTGCAACCAGATTTGTCTTATAAAGAACAGCCAGTACAGATCCTTGACAGAGAGGATAAAGTCCTTCGGAATAAGACCATAACTTTGGTCAAAGTACTCTGGAGAAACAGCAAGGTGGAGGAGGCCACATGGGAGTTAGAATCGGACATGAGAGCCCAATATCCAGAGTAATTCATGTTAGATTTTGAGGACGAAATCCTTTTAAGGGGGAATAGTTGTAAATATCGTTTAGCTTAAATTTGGAAATTAGCAGATAATTAGAGTTTAATAATGGAGTTTATTTATTAATTCTAAATTATTAATTTATAGTGATTTATTTGAATTCAGAATGCATTTTATATGTCATATATAGAAATTTCATAATTTTGCATGTTCGGTGCCTGACAACATTAGAACGCGTTGTATGGCTTAGTAGAATCACATCTTAGTATTTTAGTAAAGCGAGGCCGTATAGTTAGACATTGGGAATGTCGGGAATTGTCGGGATTTTAGAAATTCCCAAAATACCCTTAAGTGACTTTAAGTTAGTTTTGTGTGGGCAAGGGCATTTTGGTCTTTTTGCCCATTTTGTGTTTTGTCTTTATGTGAGTCAAGTAAATAGATGCATTCATATTTTTAGTTATATTTGGCTGAAAATAATTTAATAAAACCAAAAACCATTTCTTTATTTTTTTTTTTTAAAAAAAAAAAGAGGTAGAAAATCACATTTATTCTCCTTCTCTCTTTTCCCTCTCGTGAGCCCTAGAAACCAACAAGGGTCTTGGGTTTTCTTCAGCAATTTTGGGTTTAGATAGCATCGTTTTTGAGGTTTCAAGCTTTGGTAAGTTTTCTAGTTCCTCTTTTGTTGTTTCTTAAGTTTAAAGTTAAGCTTTTTGCATGAAATGAGGGTTATTGTTTTTGTTCTTGCTTTGTTTGCTTGTGGTGTTTTCTGAAGTTAGATTATGGTTAGAATTGTTATTTAGAGCTGGTTTGGTGGTAGTTTTTGAGGTTTGTTCAAGGTTTAAGCTTATGAGCTCAAACTTTGCACTCTCATGGTGGTTTTTGTATTTGTGCATGTAGTAGTGTTTTGTTGCCTTAAATATGCTCTCTAGGTTGCATAAAACAGGTCTGGAAGGTTTCATATGGATTGGGGTTGTTTTGGTTGAGATAGGGGAATTTTTTGTCTTTCTTGCACTGAACCGGAATTCCGTTTCAGAGGGGCCTGTAGGAACCGGAATTCTGGTTGGCTCCCAGGAATCCCCACAAAACCAGAATTTCGGTTGGGGAACCGGTCTACCGGTTGGGGCAATTTTGGGAACCCTAGTTTTTCCCATTTTTGTGTTGTTTAGGGTATTGTCATGTTATTTGTCGATAGGGAAAGTTTTAGTTTCAAGTTTAAGACCCCGGAAAGTGATTTAGCGTGTCACTCACCTATGTTATGATTGATTGTGTTTAGGAGCCTGTAATTCGCCGAGCAGTTGTTCTACTCAGGTTGACCGGTACACCTGAATTCAGAATCAAGGTAAGATTAGTATAATGTCATGCATATGTTTATACATGTTTAGCGTACATGTTAGTTGCCGTCAGAAATGGCAAATCTATAGTCGTCAGATTAGCATATCAGGGCAACAGTGAGGTGTACATAGAGTTGCACCGAGATGCCATTAGATATATGCTAGGCTATCGGATAGTATGGTTTAACTGCTACCACATTAGTGCGATTAGAGTACTGAGTATAGGCTAAATTCGCAGTTAGTCATACTTGTCAAGATCGATCCTGATTCAGTTTGGGTTATGGTTAGGTGTATGGGCGCCTGATTATAACCCGGAATAGTAGTATGTTTATTATGTTATGCTTTTCTTACTGAGTCTGTCGACTCACAGTGTTATTGCTATGTGTAAGTAAGGGCAAAGCTAAAGCTGAGGAGCCGTGAGAGCGAGCAGGTGAAGATTGTACTTGTCGATGCGGTTAGGCCTGGAGTGTACAATCCTCGGGACACCAGGGGTTCTGAGTTTTGTCGCTAGGCGACAAGTATTTTGTAATTATGTAGTAAACTTTTGTAACAGTATTTTGTAAACAGAATCCCAGAAGTTTATAAAAGTTATTTGTTATATTTTAAATTAAAAAGCAAAATTTTAATTATTCACGTATTTTCCAATAACCTCGTTAATTAGCAACGAGTTGCACAGTACATTAAAAATCACGCTAACACGCCTATGCTAGTTAGGGTGTTACACCTTGCTCTTCCTTCTAAGGTTTGATTCACCTTATTCTCCGTATAAAGGTTTGCGCGAGTTTCTTTCTGATGAACCTGAAGAGAGGGTTGGTGATTTCCATCTGATGTTTGTTGGAATTTATTTTACCAGGATCTTAGATCTACTCACAAGTATGTTGATTAACACCCTAAATATGAACTTTCTAAAACGATGAAATAAACACATATAAAGTTTAGTAAACCTTACATTGGGTGCAGCAGAATAATATGACTCTTTCCGTTCAGATCTCTAACCCTTGTATCCTTTCTGTCGCAGAGTATTATCAAGATCTGAACCTGGATCTCTTTCTCTAATTCTTTAGTGCTGAAACTCCTTCTTGCTGAAATTCTTTCTTCACGATCTTCCTCACTATGATTGAGGTATCACTTGCTGTGTGTGGGAACTACTCTAATCACTAAGTATTTCGAAATCTTAAGGAAGAAGAGAGAGAGAGAGTGGGCGGCCAAGTAGAGAGAGAAGGCTGAGGTTATTCTGAATGAAAAGTGTAATTTTCCTGAAGCCTTCACTATCTATTTATAGCATTCCACTAGGGTTAGGTTTGAATTATTTGGCATTAAAATAATGAAAATGTTAGAGGATAATTCCTATAAAAGTGGCCGGCCATGGCAGTATGGATTTGGGCCTCACTTTTTGCAATTTTGCAGTTTTATCACTTTTGCATCTGATTTTCTCAAAAATGCCAATTTTCTAATTCAGCGATTTAAATGTCAATTCTAACTATTTAATAATTATAAATAATTATTAAATAATATTGTCATTTATCATATTTATTAATTGAACCATACAAAGTATCATAATTAACAAATATGCCCCTAAAACTCTTTCTTTACAATTTCCCCCTTTCTTAGTGAAAATTTCACAAACAGACATAGTCTAATTTGAGAATTATAATTGATTAATCAAAACCAATTATATGAGTCTTACAAGCAATATTATCTCAACTAGTGGGGGGACCATGGGTCTATATAACCAAGCTTCCAATAAGAAGATCAATAATTTATTACCTAAATTCACTGACTTATTAATTCTTCGTTGAATCCACGCATAGAACTTAGAATTGCACTCTCAGTATATAGAATGCTCTATATGTTCCACCATATAGACACATCATTAGTTATCCATTGTTATAATCCTAATTTGATCAATGATCCTCTATATGAATGATCTACACTGTAAAGGGATTAGATTACCGTTACACCCTACTATGTATTTTATCCTTAAAACACTTGACCCCGTATAAATGATATTTCAGCTTATGTGAAATGAGTACTCCACCATTTATTTTCGTTTGGTCAAGCTCGAAGGAGATCATCCTTTGCTTACTATTCGCCAGATAGAAGCTATAGATTCCATGTTTATGTTAGCGCTCCCACTCAATTGCACTACCGTGTTCCCAAAATGTACGTATAACCCTGAGCTTTACTTTAACCAATGCTCTGGAAAGAACATAGCATTTCTCCAAATTCAAGTAAACTCTGTTGTAGATTATCATATCAGTAAAACCCTGTGTCTGATAAATCTAGGAAACTTTATTCACATAGTCATGTTTACTTTCCAATGTGTTGACAACACAATAAACGGGATCAAGTATGTGAAAAGGGTTTCAGATGAATTCATACATTATGTACATATAATCATCAAATAAATCATGTGAACCATGCAACATTAAATGTTATTTCTTATCTATATTAATAAGTAAATCTGATTATATTGAAATGTGTTTTATTTAGGGCATAAAACACAACAAACTCCCACTTGCACTAATATAAAACAAAAAGTGCATTTCAAATGATCTCAACACCTTGATATACAAATCAAGTGTAGTAGTAGTAAACTCCTCGTAATAGGATCTGAAAGGTTGATTTAAACACAACCTTTTCTCCACCATCACTCTTCCTTAATCACAAAATCATTGATAATGTGAAATTCCTCTCTATATGTCTACTCTTTTTGGGATACTGGATTCTATACTTTTGGCAACTACTTCTGGTTAATCAGGAAATAACACTAGTAGTTTAGGTAATTTGGAATGGTGCCAAAAATGTATAGAACTTTCCTTAGACTGAATAAGTACCTTTGCTGCAACTTTAACATCCAGTCCCTTTCTGGTAGACCTAGAGACTTCAGATAGGTTTTTACACTTCTCCAAAATCACTATTCCACCCCCAGAGTAATCACCATCTTATCAGAAAGATTTTCTAGCACAAAGGCAAATCTCAAAATCTGATGTGGTGTAGTCTAAGAGTTTTAAATACACCCTTATTGACTAACATATAGTTCCTCTTCTTAATCTTAAGATTTACTTGATTGTCTTCCAATGTTCCTCTCCTGGATTAATCTGATACTTACTCATTACTCCCACTCAACAGCAAGTGTCTGGTCTAAGGCATACTAAAGCATATCTGAGACCTCTCACTGTTGATATAAGAAATTCTTTCATGGCTTTATCTTTTTTGGAATAGTTGAGACTTTTCCTTAGATAAATAAAATCTATGCCTAAAAGTCGAGAAGCTTCTATAGATTGCCATTAGAAAGAAAATGCTTCAGCATCTTACTAAAGTAAGTTGCTTGCATTAGAGTAAGTAATTACCAGGTATACCATAAGCCATAGGTTTAGATAAACTCAAACCTATAATACTAGGAACAAGAAGTTTTGTTAAGTCCATTGAATAGACTTATTAACAAAATTTCCTTTTATGTCCTTGTAATAGAAAAATTTAGGTTACTCCATGTGAATGGATTAAACCATAGTTCTATTGGCTTTTCTTCTTAGTTTCTTATCTTGACAATCCATTACTTGTTTAATCTCACAATGGATTTTAATCACTAGTGTCTTCCAAGTCATAAGAAGTAAAGTTCCTTGAAACTCTCCCACTACGAGAAGGTACCGTGAATTATGTCTAAGAAAACTAAATGGTATGGACCTCTTCGGTTGTGACAAGACAACAGAGGCAGTGGGATCATCATATGTCAAATACGATGATAGAACACTTATGGAATCAAGAAAAAAATATCTCCTTTATTTTCTACTTTATTTTCAGACTTAGTCATTATCTTAGAAAAGAAGTATTTGTTTAAAAAAACACTTTCTTATCTATTGACTATGGGATGGTCCACCCCTAATCACTTAGAATAGCTAACAAACCATGGTTAATAGTTCTAGCTTTTCTTAAGATTTTGATTAGGTCATCCATGAATCTAGTAATGATTTACATTAAGTATACAACCATTACATCATTCTGAAATTGTATTACCATAGAAGGATTTAGGCAACGACTAGTAACTAATCATCAATATGCAAATCGAAATTTCTGGGGAGGTAAGTTTGGATATCATTCAAAAATCAATTTAATGATCTTTGAACTGCATATCTACTAACTATTTCTCCACCCCTATCAGTTCGCAAGATCTTTAATCACTTACCTTAATGGTTTTAACCATTGCTAGAAATTTATGAAAATTTTCAAATATTTCAAATTTCTTTGCATAAGGAATAATCTAGAGTGATCGTTTTAAGAATACAACGAAAAACTCATATCCACCCCTGAATGTACATCCATCTACGAATGAGATGAGAAACTTTCAGTGGATATAGGCATATTAACTCTTTGCAGAGATTGATCTTGTCAAAAGCACTATGAACAAGATACAAATGCCATAGATTAATAAAAATGTGGTTCTGTCTTTTTGATGACTTAGGTTTAGTTACTTCAATGAGTTCATAGAATAGTGCAAGTGGATCCTGGTCACAGAATATTAAACTCATGTTCCATACAGTTTGAAACCAATGATAGAAAATGATTATTAAACACTTGTGAAAGTGTAACTGTATTGTATTCTGGAATTAGAAATAAGAAAATTTCTGTTTGGAATCTAAAATTAAAGTCAAAGACTTAAATTTATACCAAATATAATGAGTAATTCTATCTTGGACCACCACTACTAATATAACTCTAAGTCTGAATTGCCCATACAAGTAGGAGATTTCTAAGATTGAGGACTTATATCATTGTGGAATAGAATTTCGGGTTATAATCATATGTCATTTAATTTCTTAAGAGAAAATAGAATGACATGAAATGATTTATAGACCATTCATCCAATGATATGTTATTGAGCTAATTCGAAATGAATAAGCTAAGAGGAATTAGGATAATTTCGTTCATAAATAAGAATCCAACGATGCTTCGATTAGCGAAAGTCAAAGTAATCTTATTTATACAATCTTCTTGTTTCATATCGTAAAAATACTAGTCTAATGTGTCATCAATTGATGAACAGCTAGATGTTGCATATACAATATTTATCTTTCGAGATCTAACACTATTATGTATGTCTAATGGTGAAAATCCATTAGGGATTTATCTCATTAGATAAACAAACCAAGTTAGACCAACAATGAAGATTCGAAATTAAACTACACTATAATAACAGAAAATAACATGGTTCAATATAAATTCATCCACAATTCAGAAATTAATAAACATATAGCAAGTACGAATGACTAGTGAAAATACTAAAACATACAATCCTAAATAATTTTCAAGGTTTTCAACAAACTGATATCAGTGTCCCGTTTAGGCGAGAGTCAAAGCTACCATCCATTGAATAGAGTTGTCAGCTCATCTAAAATGATAATCATTCTAGCAACCTTTTATTCGATCAAGATTGGAATTCAGCGTTGCCCCGTTTAGGCGAGAGTCAAGGCAATTCTATCTTATGAGCTTCTACCATTGTTTCATAATTTGCAAGTCAAATATGGTCGCTACCATTAGGGCGATCCATACCATATAAAACACTTACAAACTACTTATCATTCGAGATTAAACGGTGCGAAATTGCTAATGAACGTTTCTCCATTAGGGAGGATTACTCACTAAAACAAACGCGATGTAAAACCAACAATGGAGATCGAATATCTTAATAATAAAGCTCATTTTTTAAAATGTATTTTCATTATTATTTATAATAAAATATATTCATTAAATATCGAATTTTGAATTAAAATTCTAAATTAAAATTTAATTTAATATTTATAAAATTATACTAAGATGGTGATTAAAAAAAATTGAATTATTTCCATCTCAGTAGTAATTTATATAAATATTAAGAAAATTATTTAAGTTGTATTAATTTAAATTAATTTGCAACTCAAAATAAATTTTCATGAGAATATATTTACTGTATTTTGAAAAAGAAAGTATAAAAACTTTATGTTTTTCGAAATACTTAAATAATAATTACTTAGAAAAATACTTCAAGAAAAAATATCACCTATCTAGATTTTCCTTTGACTAATTAATTCAATTTCTAATAATATACTTTAATTCATTTATTTTAAATTAATCAATAAATGAAAAAATCATTGATTTAAGTTGGTCCAAGAATTAATTAAAATAAATAATTAATTTACAACTTAATCTATTTTTAAGGATAAATTCAAAATGATCTTGCATTATGAAATGCAATTTCGAAAATTGATTAATAAAATAAAGAAAAATATATTTTGAAAATTATTTAAATTTAGTTGAAAAAATAAATTTCAACTAAAAATAATTTTCTATTTAATTAAGTGTCATGAAAAAGAAATATTTAAGTATCATGATGAAAATCAACTTAGATATTTAATTTTCAATTTAATTAAATGTATTAAATTCAAGAAATAAATAATTAAGTGTAGAGAAGTCTTAATTATTAATCTCTAGTTTAATACTAGGAAAAATATACTTAAAATAAATTGTACCAAAATTAATTATTTAAATAATTAATTTTACAATGTATAATATTTTCCTATTTAATATTAGAAATAATAAGAAGTCTAGAAATAACTATCAAGAAAATATCTTATTTGACTAAGTATCTTTTCCACAAAATTTGAAAAAATATCTAATTTAAGTTGTATTAGAAAAAATCTAGAACTTAAATATTTTCAAATTTAAATTTAATTAAATATCAAAAAATTAAGTTGTAACCACTTAATTTGAAAATATTCCATTTTAAGTTGATATTTGAAAAAATATCTAAAGAATCTTAATAACCAATGCCTGAAATTCCTCAACTTAATTTTGAAATTTTAAATCCAAAAGATATTCAGATTTAAGCTGATTAGTTATAGATAACTAAATATCAACTTAAATAGGAATATTTAATGAAAAATTTAAATTAAGCTTCAGAAAGAATCTAGATGGTTATAATTGTATATTTAATTAAATACAAGAAAATACATATAGTTTAGCTTAGAATAAAAATTCTTTAAACTATGGTTTTCTTAAATTAATTTCAAAATAAACGAAATTAATTATGTTGCTAATCAATTTTATTAGGTTAAACTAATTTAATTAACCTGGTACAGTTATTCAAATCAGGCAAATGGGCCTTCACAATTGAGGTAGTTCATGTGAGGGGGGGCTGGGTTCAGTATGTCGTATCCACTTCTATGGCTCCCAACTCTCACACAAGGCCCAAAAGAAAGGAATTTAACCTTAAAATGAACAACTGTTATTAATTGAATAGGCCCAAAACTAAATGGGCCTAAATAAAATCTATCAAGAACTATGATATTTTATTTAGCAACAACAACCTATATGCATCTATAATAAAATTAAACACATAGGCTCACACAGGCACACAATTTGGATGGATCCTATCATGTTGCTAGGTCATACACAAATGAAAGAAGATTGTAAATATACCTGTTACAAATTATTTACTTGACCAAGGGAGCCATGAGTTAAAATCAGATCATTGGATCTATCAACAAGTTAACCATGGCTATTTGCAATCAAGCAATAATAGATTTTAAAAACTTACAAACAAGCTAAAAATACATACTCCTGCAACAAGGTTAGCTGGATAGTTGGATGTAGGATTTATTTAATTTTAAATAAATAATTTTCGAAAAATTAATTAAATAAAAAAAAAATTCGAAAAATAATAAAATAAAATAAAATTTATGTATTTTCGAAATAAATATAATAATATTTAAAATTAAACCTACAATTTTGAAAAATTAAGTTTCAACCAACCTAAATATCATTTCAAAATTTGCTAACTACTTTTTAAAAATTTAATGTTATTTTATAAATAAAAATTTAAAAAAAAAAGATAAATAAATATCTTTTTCAGATTTTATGATTTAATTTAAATAAATAAAATAACAAAATTTAAAAGTTAGCAAAATATCTTACATCTATTTAAAATTACATGATTATAGTTATCTTATTTTAAATTTAAATAAGGTCAAATTATTTAAAAAAAAATATATTTAATTTAAAAAAATTTAATATCTGACCTTAAATTTAAAAATAATATAAGATATAATCAAATTTAAAAATAAGATAGATAATTAAGCAAAAATATAGATATTTACTATTTTCGAATTCAAATTACACTAATATCATGAATTAAATTAAAAAAATATTAATTAATTTAATTATGATATTTAGAATTGAAATAGGAATAGTAAATGTTTAAATACAAAACTACACAAAAAATCGGAAGTTAAATCCATGAAATAGCATGAAAAATCGAAGAAAAACGAAAAAAAAAAAATGCGAGCTGTACGGACGGTATGCTGTGCATACTCGTCCGCGCGCGCAGGGGAGTGCTCAGCCGAAGTTTCTCGGTGCAAGGAGGAGCCCAGCAACATTTCCGCGCGCAGAATGGGGTTTCAGACACCCCATGCGCGTGTTCTCGGACAAAAACTTGTCCTGACACGCGTCTGGCCGAGGATTTAGGCCATCCGCGCGCGCATGTCTTAGTGATGTCACCCTCATATTTTTTGAAACTTCAAAAAATCATAACTAATTTAAATTAAATCGAAATTGAGTTTTGTAAAAAAGTAACTTGCTTAATTTTTTCCATACTATCCAATAAAAATAATTCCAGAAATAGATATTCAATTATTTTTCACGAAAATTCACAAACATCGATCAATCATCAAACAACACTCAAAGCAACATGATACCATCCAAACATCAAACAAATCATTTTAAGTCCAAATTTCTTGCAAGCAAATCAATTACCATGGCTCTGAGGCCAGTTGTTGGAAATTATTTTACCAGGATCTTAGATCTACTCACAAGTATGTTGATTAACACCCTAAATATGAACTTTCTAAAACGATGAAATAAACACATATAAAGTTTAGTAAAACTTACATTGGGTGCAGCAGAATAATATGACTCCTTCCGTTCAGATCTCTAACCCTTGTATCCTTTCTGTCGCAGAGTATTATCAAGATCTGAACCTGGATCTCTTTCTCTGATTCTTTAGTGCTGAAACTCCTTCTTGCTGAAAGTCTTTCTTCACGATCTTCCTCACTATGATTGAGGTATCACTTGTTGTGTGTGGGCACTACTCTAATCACTAAGTATTTCAAAATCTTAAGGAAGAAGAGAGAGAGAGAGAGAGTGGGCGACCAAGTAGAGAGAGAAGGCTCAGGTTTTTCTGAATGAAAAGTGTAATTTTCCTGAAGCCTTCACTATCTATTAATAGCATTCCACTAGGGTTAGGTTTGAATTATTTGACATTAAAATAATGAAAATGTTAGAGGATAATTCCTATAAAAGTGGCCGGCCATGGCAGTATGGATTTGGGCCTCACTTTTTGCAATTTTGCAGTTTTATCACTTTTGCATCTGATTTTCTCAAAAATGCCAATTTTCTAATTTAACCATTTAAATGCCAATTCTAACTGTTGACTGAGATTTTCGGCAACTAATAAAATATTATAAAATTATTGAGCTGTAAGAAAGTGAGAGAAGGATTTTTACGTGGTTGGGGCGTTAATGAGCCTTAGTCCACGAGTCTTGGTTATTTATGGATGTCTTTAATACAGAGAATATATTTGGGAGAGTTTCACCCTTATAAATACAGAGAATGTTCTTGGTGAGTATTTACTCTACTTGCTCATATGCAGCCCAAGATTCTCGATCCCATTTAATGAGCTTTGAGGGGGTATTTATAGTGTTTTTGGTGGGATGATCCCTAGAATTGTCCTTACAAGTGTATCTGTAAGTATCCATAAAGTTGGGTATTCCCAATGAATATACCATGGGTAATGCATGGTCAAATCCCTAGGTGCTGTAGGGTTTTTATGTGGAATGTCCTTTTTGCCTTTTGATTGACGTGACTCTTCACAGTGTAGCCGTCGCTAGACTTAAATGATCATTATTGTGTCGCTGCTAGTTGGAGGTTGTGCCGTCAGACTTTGTTGCGTGTAGCAGTCCCAACACGCTTCCTCCCATGCGACATTTAATGCGACTTGATTGCTCAGGAGAAACCTGACACCTCGCGGAGATGCCTTAGCGCTATTCGAGTCTCTGGGAGCATACGAGGTTCCGTGTGCCTTCTCGGGGGACTACGTCCCGGACGTTACCTTATGGCATAAACACTTAGCAAATATTGCGAATTGCTTGATCCACGTGTCCTTATCTGGTTGGTCCACGTATATTGGGCAAAATCAGGGGCAACATTTACCCCCCAAGCCTTGTTTATTTGAAAAATGAAACAAGGCTTGCTCAAGTGCCTCCGGTTGACTCCTCGGTTTCCTGGCACGAGCTTTGAGCGCGTGAGGGTGTATTTAATGATGGCTTTAAATGCAGCGATTCACTTTTTGCAGGGGTCGATTCGTTTCGCGCCCATTGATTGATACGGCGCATTAATGGTGTCAGACGGATACTCAAGCGTTTCCACCGCCTTTATTGTAAATCGATCTGGTCCGTTGATCTTTGAGCATTTGAATTGTGCACTTCCCCCACCGTTCGATTGGTAGGTGATGACGCCTGTTCCTCATGCATTTTTGCCTACAAAAGCCACCACCTTTTCTTCATTTCGGTTACTTCCCATTTCTTGCCAACTTTGCTCAAATTTCCTAGAGAGAAAATTCTCAGACCTAAAACAAGGCCTTTAAACACTTTGCGATTTTCCCAGTTCTTCTTCGCTCGTTGCTACCAGTCCTTCTTGTCTTTACTCGACTCACAGCAGGACCCCCAGTTTCAACACTTCATCGTAAGTTCTTTGCACCCTTTGCTATATTGAATGGCATGCTATTACTTATCTGTTTGTTCTTTTCTGGGTTTGCATTCGAAGTTTCTGGGTATGCAAGTGTTTAAATCCTTCATACAGTCGGTTTGAGTTTACTGCTCTAGTGATAGGATTGCTATTGTCACGCCTCTGTTGTTATTATTTTCTTTTGTGTAGAAGGCCATACGTTCTTCGTATAATGGTTGCTTAGGGCATAGGACAGACTTTTTTCTTTCTGTTTTCTTTATTGCGTAAAGCCATCTTCTGTGAATTTATTGCACCCGACTCTTGTCCAGGGAATCCTTCCAGGGTTTCCTGTGTGACACGTGTCCGGAGGGGGCCTCTTTCCAGCGGTTAGGGGACCCCCATTCCCTTTTTCTTAATTTAGGGTTTGGTATGGGGCCTAACTGCTGGAATCTTACTCTTTTTACAGAATAGAAAAATGTCTGCTTCTGGCTCAAAGTCATCAAAGAAAAGTGGTAAGCGCCTGGCTACCCTTGAGGAGGTCTCTCTGGGACCCGTTGCCCAGGAGGGGTACAAGTCCCGGGCGACCGGATGGGAAGCGGCTGAGCTTTACTCCACCCTGACCTGTCCCCATCAATTGGAGAACATTGTGGAGGTTGCTGGAATCAAGCCTTCCACCTCAGGGACCTACCACCGGCCACCTCGCGACGCGGAGACGCCCAACCACAACTACGGCGGCTTCGGGGCCTGGAGCCAAACGCATCTGATGGCCGGGGCCATGCTTCCTCTTCAGGATTATTTTGTTAATTTTCTAGTTTTTGTCGACCTTGCACCATACCAACTTATTCCCCAAGCATACCGCCTGCTTTCAGGCTTATTTATTTTTTATACCGCCCGGGGATGGGGATCCCCCCGCCCGGCGGAAATTTTGTATTTTTATGAACTTGTTTCCGTCCCCAAGAAGGGGGACAAACTTAAGGACGGTTTTTATGGGTTCCGGGCCCACCCTGCTAACAAAGGGGTGGTCCCGTATAACAGGCAAACTCACGTTAAGGAGTATCGCCATCGTTTTTTCTTCTCCTCCGGATTCCGGGTAGTGGACCATCCGGAGCTCCTTACTGAGTGGGTGAGGATTCCTCCCTATGAACGGACTGCACCTACCCAGGCCTCTCTTCGGAGAGCCCAGGCCTTTGCCTCTTACGACCGGGCCGATCTTGACGTCGGGGGTCTGGTCACTACAGAGAACTGCAGGAAGGCAAAACTCATCCTTCCGCATCAATCCGTGGAGGACTCTAACCTCTCCCGGGTTATCTGTCCCAACGTGAGGGCGCCGGTCGCGGAGAAGACCTTCCGGGACGAGATCATTGCCACGGTAGAGAAGAAGTACCAGGAGTATCTCTACCGGAAGGCCCAGGAGAAGGCGTACTCTAAGGCCCAGGCGGCTTCCGGGAAGACACTTCGTGTGGGGAGCCCGGTGGAGAGAAGGAGTCAGGCGATTGCCGGGAAGCCCCTTCACATTGGGGATTCAACGGAGAGAAGGGCTCCCAGGCCACAGCCTTTGGTTCATAAGCCGAACACTGGGGCTTCTGGTGCCAGCACTTCTGGCGCCGGCAGTAAGTCTCCTTTGGTAGTTCATTATGTTCCTTCTATTGGCGAGTATGCCAGTCGTAGGCCCGTAGGGTTCGACGAGCGTCTTTATAGGTTTAGGATGCCCTCGACCCGGTGGGGGGATCACTTGAAGGAATTTTATTTTTCAAACTTAGGAGATTTCCTAGGTCGGTCCCGGATGGGTTCTGGTCCTCCGGAGCCCGTTCCCTTAGGTCCTTCAGCTTACATTACATCCAGCGTGTTCCGGCCTTCGAACAGCTATCTCGGAGATGATGCTGCCAGCATAAAAATTCGGAACTTTGCTAGGGCCGAATTAGAGAGTCAGGGTAGGACTAGTTTATTTGCCATATCTTGTGTTGGTGGTTTCCCACGGATGTTCTAACACTTGCTTTCTTTTGTTGTAGCAGGTGCTTCTATGGACGCCATTTTGGCCGAACTTGCTGGGGTTCACACTCCTGAGGCTCCTCCTGCCTTTACTTCTTCCCCGATGGCCCCTGCTCTAAAGATTTCTTCCAACGCTCCTCCAGACACTAATGATTTAGTGGATGACGAGGAGGTGCTGCCGGGAGAAAGTCAAGAAAAGTAATGGGGCTTTTCTGAGGAAGTTAAAGAAGGTGTAGGAGGGCTTCGGGCTCTTCCTGAGGAAGTTGAAGAAGGTGAAGAAGAGCAAGAGATTGCTCTGATTCGCAAGCGTAAAGGCAAAATGATTGCCCAGGAGGAGCCCAAGCGGCCTCGGAGAGCTGATACTCCGGCCCACGGCCTTGATGGTGGGGTCTCTCCCATGGAAGAGCATACTGCCCCTCCCAACATTGTGCTGACTCCGGTTCCTGGAGACGAGGCGAAACAGGAGCTCCGGATAGCTAAGCACAACTACGCCATGGATGAATACTCCCGGGGGTTTGCTAAGGTGGAAGCCCTTAGGAGGGTTCTGCGGGTTGAGGTGCAAGACACCATCAACAATCCAGAGTACCAGGATCCGTGGGACCTAAATTTGGACCCCCTATCGGACTGGTTCCGTCGCTTCCTTGGGCCCACCTTGGCTCCCTTCGCCGAAGAGATGACTGGCGAGTTTGCGTCTTAGCTTACCCGGTGCGCGCCTAAGCGGTTCGCTACTTGTGCCTCCCTGAACTCCATCTTCCAAGTCCAGGATCTCAGCCACTCCCTCACTGTGGTAAGTGTTTTGTAATTTTGTTTTTCCCTTTATTCTTTTTTTTTTGGAGATTCTTTCTTATACTTGTATTGTTGTTTAGCTTGCTGCTACAGCTGGTCGCCTCTCCAAGAACATAATCAACCATGGCTTCGTTCTGTCTGATTTTAGGGACATGAACGAAGCCAGGAAGGTCCTTCAGGATCTTACTGCGGAGAGGCAGCTTTACGAGGAGGCTGCTGCCAAGGCCAATGAGGAGGAGGCTAAGCGGAGGGAAGCCCAGGCGGAGGCCATGATCCGGGATGAGGCCCTGCGGAGAGACAGGCTGGAGGCCAAGCATCAAGAGGAGCTGAGGGCGGAAGGTGAGGCCGCTGCAAAGGCCAGGCGGGAGCTCCGGGAGGCCAGAGAAGCCTTGGACGAGATGGTTGCCAAGGTGAGGTCCTTAGAGGAAACTCACCAAGCAAACTTAGAGTCCCGGGCCGCCCTAGCCGCGGAGCTGAAGGAGCTCAGGGACTTCAAGGAACAAGCCTCAAAGAAGGCAAAAAGAGCTGAGCTTCTTTCTCCCGTTTCCTGCGGCCGGTGCCCTAAGCGCTTCGATGATGGAGTCTTCATGGCTTGGTCTACCAATGACCAAAATATCAAGCTTACCTTCTACCCCAAACCTGAAGAGATGATCGCCAAATTTCGGGAGAAGAAGAAGAAGCTTGATGCCATGGTGGAGGCACGCATCGGACCTCGTCTTCCTCCGCGCATTGACTAGGCCGCTCCAAATTAACCCAGTACAACCAGGATTTCACCCACTTCTCTTATTATTATTTTTTATATATATTTGTTTACATACAGCTACTTTGAGACAATACATTTATGTAGCTATTTTTTTTTATTTAAAGGGGAGACAATTTCTAAGGCCTGTCCCCGGGCCATTTGTATAAATTTTGACCTGCCCTTTGGGCTAGGATATTTATATGTGATCTCTTTTGACGCTCATATTTCTCTTTTTTGACCTGTCCTTTGGGTCTGGATTTTTATACTTATGCTTTTTATTTTTGTGCATACTCTTTTTGACATGCCCTTTGGGTCAGGATATTTTACTTAGTTTGTTTTCTATCTGTCCGTGCGGTTTACCCTAATACCCCCCCTGAGTGGCATAGAAACTTTGTTTTTAAGGCACTCAGTTTTATTCAGCATGTGGAGGAGGTATACATTTAGACGGTACAAACTCTTTAAACAAAGTCTAAGTTACATTTTTGGCTATTGGTAATATTTTCTGAGGTGATCGGCATTCCAGGCTCTTGGCACAATGGTTCCATCCATTCTTTTTAGCTTGTAAGTGCCTGAGCCGATTTCGTCCTCGATTTCATATGGTCCTTCCCAATTTGGCTCAAGTACCCCCCACTCCGGGTTCCTGGGTGGCTGGGAAGACTCTTCTTAGGACCATATCCCCAATAGCAAATTTTCTGTTTTTAACCTTAGAGTTAAAATACTTGGTCACCTTCTTTTGATAAGCTGCCACCCGTATTTGAGACTCATCCCGGAGTTCTTCGACTTGATCCAAAGCCTCTTTAAGCAAAGCTTGATTCGTGGCTGGATCGTAAGTAGTTCTCCTGTGGGATGGGAATAACGTTTCTACCGGGACCATCGCTTCACAACCGTACGCCATTGAAAAAGGCGAGTGACCGGTCGTGGTTCTGGGGGTTGTCCGGTAGGCACATAACACTCTAGGCAACTCTTCAGGCCAGTTGTTTTTACAGGCGAGCAGCTTTTTCTTTAAGGTGACCTTCAGGATTTTATTGACTGCTTCCGCTTGACCGTTTGTTTGAGGTCTGGCCACCTCGGAGAAGCTTTTCACTACTCCGTGTTGGTTGCAGAAGTCAGTAAATTCCTCACAATCGAATTGCTTTCCATTGTCAGAGACTATTTTGTGAGGCAAGCCACATCGACACACTATGTTTTTGATAACAAAGTCTAGTGCTTTTTTAGCAGTTATGGTCTTCATGGGCTCAGCCTCCGTCCATTTGGTGAAGTAGTCTACTGCTACTATTGCATACTTTACTCCTCCTTTTTCCGTCGGCAGGGACCCAATAAGATCTATTCCCCATACCGCGAAGGGCCAGGGACTAGTCATCAGGGTGATTTCATTTGGAGGAGCTCTCGGTATGTTCGCGAACCTTTGACACGAATCACACTTTTAGACGTACTCTATGCAATCTTTTTTCATTGTTGGCCAGAAGTACCCTTGTCTCAATATTTTCTTTGAGAGACTGGGTCCTCCCGTATGATCTCCACAGAACCCTTCGTGGACCTCTAGCATGATTTGTCTAGCTTCAGGGTCCGATACACACCTTAAATAAGGCATGTTGAGTCCTCTTCGGTAGAGAATTTGATCCATCATTACATAACGATGAGCTTGATACTAAATCTTACGAGACAGTGCCCTTTCTTGGGGCAACTCACCTTTTGTTATGTATTTTATGATGGGGACCATCCAGCTGGGTTCTTGCCCAACTGTTATCGTGGTATCTTTTATTTTGATGCTTGGCTCTGCCAAGCGTTCCACTGGAACTACCCCCAGCTCTTTGATTTCGCTATCTGAGGCTAACTTAGCCAGACAATCCGCGTGAGCGTTCTTTTCCCGGGGGATTCTTTCTATTTTGTAGTCCGTGAACTCGTGGAGCAATTCCAGGACTATTGTTACATACGCGGCCATTCGCTCGCCGCGTGTTTGGTATTCTCCGGATACCTGGTTTACGACCAGTTGGGAATCACTATAGACTTCCACTCTTTTGGCTCCTACAGCTCTTGCTAATTTCAGTCCTGCTATTAGGGCTTCATATTCGGCCTCATTGTTTGAAGCTGCGAAGTCAAACCGTAGGGCCGCCTGGAGTCGCAGTCCGGTTGGTGATATCATCGCTACTCCAGCTCCGGAACCGTTTTCGTTGGAGGCTCCGTCTACAAATACTCTCCACGTGGGGATTGGCCGTACCGGCATATTCGCGGTTGCCTCGGCTTCGTTACATTCAGTAATGAAGTCCGCCAAGGATTGGCCTTTTATAGAAATTCGGGGCATGTAGTGCAAGTCGAATTGACTTAGCTCCATTGCCCACTTGAGGAGCCTTCCGGATGCTTCAGGTTTTTGGAGGACTTGCCGGAGCGGGTGATTGGTCAGTATCTTGATCGGATGTGCTTGGAAGTATGGCCTCAATTTCCTTGACGCCATCAGAAGGCAAAAAACCGGCTTTTCAATGACTGGGTATCTTGTTTCGGCTCCTATCATGCGCTTACTAACATAATACACGGGATGTTGAGTTTTCTCTTCTTCCCAGACTAGGGCAACGCTGACCGCGTGTTTGGAGACAGCCAAATAAAGAAATAGGTCTTCTCCGAGAACGGGTTTTGATAAGATAGGAGGCTTGGCCATGTGCTCTTTTAGCTTTTTGAATGCCTCCTCGCACTCGTCCGACCATTCGAACTTCTGGCACTTCTTTAATACGTTGAAGAAGGGTATGCACTTGTCCGTGGACCGTGAGATGAAGCAGCTTAAAGCAGCTACCTTTCTAGTCAGGCTCTGCACATCTTTATGCTTTTTGGGGGATGGCATGCTCAGGAGAGCCTGGATTTTTTCCGGATTTGCCTCAATCCCTCTTTGACTGACGATGAAGCCCAGAAACTTTCCTGATTTGACCCTAAAGGTGCATTTCTTTGGGTTGAGCTTCATGCCGTATCTCCGGACCACTTCGAAAAATTCTTCTAAGTCGCTTGCATGGCTGTTGCATGCTTTGGATTTGACGAGCATGTCGTCTACATAAACCTCCATATTTTGCCCCAGGAGGCCTTTAAACATCTGGTTAACCATTCTCTGATAGGTTGCTCCGGCGTTTTTCAGTCTGAAGGGCATGACTAAGTAACAGTATACCCCCTTATCGGTCCTGAAGCTAGTGCACTCCTGGTCTGCCGTATGCATTTTTATTTGATTGTACCCAGCATAAGCGTCCATGAAGGATAGCAGTTTGAATCCAGAAGTGGCATCTACCATCTGGTCGATCTTGGGCAGCGGGAAGCAGTCCTTCGGACAAGCTTTGTTTAGATCGGTGAAATCTATACAAACTCGCCAAGTTCCGTTCGGCTTGGGCACCAGGACCGGATTGGCCAGCCACTCCGGATAGTATACGTCGCGGATCATGCCGTTAGTCAAAAGTTTGTCCACCTCTTTCTCCAGAGCTTCGGCTTTCACCGAGTCGAGCGGGCGTCGCTTTTGCTGGACGGGGGGCATGTCCGGATTGACGTTGAGTACGTGGGTGATGACATGAGGGCTTATGCTAGTCATGTCTTCTTGGCGCCATGCAAAGATGTCGATGGCGCCCTTCAGTGTTTTTATTATTTTTTCTTTTTCTTCCGGATCTAGGTTCTTCCCCAGCCGGAGTACTTTGGTGGAGTCGAGGTCGCACACTGATAATTCCTCGGCATCCTCCATTGGTTCCATAATTCTTTCGGACCCCACACGGGGGTCTAACTCATCCTCTTCAGCCACTTCTGGCTCAGCTGACTCCCGGACCATTAGCACGGGCAGGTGGGTTGCGACATTGTAACATTGTCTTGCTTCCCCCTGGTTTCCCCTCACCGATTCCGGCCTCCCGGGTAGGGAACTTCAGGCACAGGTGCCGAATCGATGTGACTGCGCCAAAGTCTACCAAGGTCGGTCGACCGAGGATCGCGTTGTAGGCTGTCGGACAGTCCACCACTACGAAAGTGCAGTATTTAAATGTGCTCTGGGGGGTGTCCGGGCACAAGGTGACTGGGAGCCTTACTTTTCCCATTGGGATAAGTGTCATCCCGTTAAACCCTGTGAGCTGGGACCCACTAGGTGAGAGGTCCCGGTCCGTCAAGCCTATCGCGGTGAAGGCTTCCTTGAAGAGCAGGTTCACGGAACTTCCATTGTCAATTAAGACTCTGGCCACCACTTTATTCGCGATGGGGGTCTCTATGACCAACGAGTCATGATGAGGGAAGCGCACTGTCTTGGCGTCTTCTTCCGTGAACGTGATGGGTTGGTCCATCAACCAGGGCCTTTGAGCTGGGAGTTGAGTAACTTCCCAAACCTCACTGTGTTTCGCGGCCCCTGCGTATCGCTTAAGCTCTTTGCGAGTAGTTCCTCCGATATGGGGACCTCCAGAGATCATGGCTACCCTTCCATTAGGCCGGGGCGGCAGATCGGGGATGTGCTGGGCGTCGCCCGTGTGAGCAGCTTGAGCCAATGCCCCTGCTGTACTCCCCGGTGTTCCCTGAGGCATACCCACAGTCGCCTGGCCCGGATTGAGGTGGGGCAACCTATTTTTGATCCACTCGTAGAGGTGGCCTAATCGGATTAGATTTTAAATCTCGTCCTTGAGATTCTTACATTCATTGGTGCTATGACCGATGTCGTTGTGGTACTCGCATCTCTTGCTCGGATCTCTCCGGGAGCTATCTTTGTACAACGGTTGTGGTCTCCGGTAGTGTGTATTTTGCCTAGTAGCAAAGTACACACGCTCTTGGGAGTCCGACAGCTCAGTGTATTGAGTATACTGGGGGGTGTACCCCCTTTTTCTGGCGCTTCTCCCCCGTCCGAGTACTACCCTTGGAGGACCTTTTACTCCTCGAGCCCTGGGAAGGGCCTGCCAGGCTAGCAGCCGGAGCAGAGTGCGATGGAGCTTGTCCATTCACTCCGGAGGGGTTGCCGAAGTGGGATGATGCTGGTGCCAAGGCCTGGCCCTGGCTATATCCGGGGGTAGCAGAGAATTGTATGCCACTTGCTTGTGGAGTTGCGGTCGGGGTAGTACCCGAGGGCGATACTCCGGGCATGTACCCTGCTATCCCGGTGGGATAGTATCCTCCGTAAGCCACGATTTGGGCTTCTTCGAGGTTGATATATTTTTTGACTCTCTTCTGGAAGTCCTGAAGGCTGGCAGCTCCTTCTTGCTGCAGTTCATTCCAGAAAGGAGTCCCAGTGCGGATGCCTGCTTGGAGAAGTGCAAGCTGTTGTCCGTCGTCAACTTTCTTGGTTTTCGAGGCTTCCTCTCGGAACCTCTTTATATAATTATTCAAGGTCTCGGTGGGCAGTTGCTTGATATTAGTCAAGGCACTGACCTCCAGATTGACCTTTCTTGCGGCGACAAACTGTCTCCGAAAGTTGGTCTGTAGTTTGTTCCAACAGCCCACGGATCCTGGTTCCAGTTTTTTGAACCATTCCTCCGCGGACCCACTTAGGGTAAGTGGGAAGCACAGACATTTGGCGTCATTGCTGACCCTCATGACCGTCATGACACGGTTGAACCGTGACAGGTGGTCGCTAGGATCGGAGTTCCCGGTATAAGCTGCCATTTCGGGCATCTTGAAGTTCTTAGGGAGCTCCGCCTCTAAGATGTGCTTAGCACAGGGCTCCCGATCCTTGCTGTCTAAGTCGGAGTCATCTCCTTTCTGTCTCTGGGAGACTCGGGCGATGTCTTTTCGAAGTATGGCGAGTTCCGCCATAATTCCTTCATTTAACGTACCCGTGGAGACCGCGGGTCCGTATCTTTTTTGGTCAAGGTGATCTCGGAGATCACCTTGGTTCCCATTGATTTGATTTCTCAGATCAACGGGAGGACACCTCTGTCCTCTTCTCCCTCTACCCCCGGGTTCTTGGTTCACGGAAACACTTTTTTGGTCCCCTCGATCCTGAGGGCCAAAGCTCCCTTTTTGGGGCTTGCCCCTCTGCGGACCTTTCCCTTTAAGGAAATCTGAGCGGACCTTTCGCGGATCCTGCGCCTTTTTCTTTTGCCCTGGGGTAGAGGTAGGGTTTTTTGTTTGGTTCCCTTCAGCAGGGTACCTTATAGGGCTAGGCTCCCTAGATTTCTGCTGTTGGGAACTAGGCGAAGACGTCGCTGGCTCCTTGTCAAGTCCAGCGGTCATTGCCTTGGGGTGCATGTGAATGCCAGCTGCCTCCATGGCTTTTTTCATGGCCAACGTCACTTCTTGCATTTTCTGGTTTTGCACTTTCTGAGCTTCGATCTCGGCTTCGTGATCGATAGCTTCTTGTCTGAGAAGTACCAGTTTCGAGTAACTACCTTCGTCGTAGGCATACTCATCGAGGTTTCCCTCGTAGTCATCATCGGGGATTATTTCCTCTTCCTCGGACCCCTCTGCTGCTCTTGAGGCTACATCTTCCTCATTCGGGTCTTGAGCGTCTTCAAGAGGGCGAGGCTGACGAGTACTTCTAGTCTCCACCATGTTTGTGAAGTCAAGTGTTTGTTTACAGTGGCTTTCTTCAGCTCTCAATGAAAGCACCAAAATGTTGACCGAGATTTTCGGCAACTAATAAAATATTATAAAATTATTGAGCTGTAAGAAAGTGAGAGAAGGATTTTTACGTGGTTGGGGCGTTAATGAGCCTTAGTCCACGAGTCTTTGTTATTTATGGATGTCTTTAATACAGAGAATATATTTGGGAGAGTTTCACCCTTATAAATACAGAGAATGTTCTTGGTGAGTATTTACTCTACTTGCTCATATGCAGCCCAAGATTCTCGATCCCATTTAATGAGCTTTGAGGGGGTATTTATAGTGTTTTTGGTGGGATGATCCCTAGAATTGTCCTTACAAGTGTATCTGTAAGTATCCATAAAGTTGGGTATTCCCAATGAATATACCATGGGTAATGCATGGTCAAATCCCTAGGTGATGTAGGGTTTTTATGTGGAATGTCCTTTTTTCCTTTTGATTGACGTGACTCTTCACAGTGTAGCCGTCGCTAGACTTAAATTATCATTACTGTGCCGCTGCTGGTTGGAGGTTGTGCCGTCAGACTTTATTGCGTGTAGCAGTCCCAACACGCTTCCTCCCATGCGGCATTTAATGCGACTTGATTGCTCAGGAGAAACCTGACACCTCGCGGAGATGCCTTAGCGCTATTCGAGTCTCCGGGAGCATACGAGGTTCCGTGTGCCTTCTCCGGGGACTACGTCCCGGATGTTACCTTATGGCATAAACACTTAGCAAATATTGCGAATTGCTTGATCCACGTGTCCTTATCTGGTTGGTCCACGTATATTGGGCAAAATCAGGGGCAACACTAACTATTTCGTAATTATAAATAATTATTAAATAATATTGTCATTTATCATATTTATTAATTGAACCATACAAAGTATCATAATTAACAAATATGCCCCTAAAACTCTTTCTTTACAATTTCGCCCTTTCATAGTGAAAAATTCACAAACAGACATAGTCTAATTTGAGAATTATAATTGATTAATCAAAACCAATTATATGAGTCTTACAAGCAATATTATCTCAACTAGTGGGAGGACCATGGGTCTATATAACCGAGCTTCCAATAAGCAGATCAAGAATTTATTACCTAAATTCACTGACTTATTAATTCTTCGTTGAATCCACGCATAGAACTTAGAATTGCACTCTCAGTATATAGAATGCTCTATATGTTCCACCATATAGACACATCATTAGTTATCCATTGTTATAATCCTAATTTGATCAATGATCCTCTATATGAATGATCTACACTGTAAAGGGATTAGATTATCGTTACACCCTACTATGTATTTTATCCTTAAAACACTTGACCCCGTATAAATGATATTTCAGCTTATGTGAAATGAGTACTCCACCATTTATTTTTGTTTGGTCAAGCTCGAAGGAGATTATCCTTTGCTTACTATTCGCCAGATAGAAGCTATAGATTCCATGTTTATGTTAGCGCTCCCACTCAATTGCACTACCGTGTTCCCAAAATGTACGTATCACCCTGACCGAAAAGTAGGCTTAACTAACAAATTTAAGAACACGAATAGCCTCTTGAGATTGAGCCTAATCATAACAGGATTAAGATCATTTGATCTAGGATCAACTAGGCGATATTGACTTGAATAGAATTTACGGTAAGTTTAATAAATCTAAGTCAAAGTTCAATATCGGTCCCTTCCGATGCATACCCCATGCATCCAACCTGAGCTTTACTTTAACCAATGCTCTGGAAAGAACATAGCATTTCTCCAAATGCAAGTAAACTCTGTTGTAGATTATCATATCACTAAAACCCTGTGTCTGATAAATCTTGGAAACTTTATTCACATAGTCATGTTTACTTTTCAATGTGTTGACAACACAATAAACGGGATCAAGTATGTGAAAAGGGTTTCAGATGAATTCATACATTATGTATATATAATCATGAAATAAATCATGTGAACCACGCAACATTAAATGTTATTTCAGATCTATATTAATAAGTAAATCTGATTATATTGAAATGAGTTTTATTTAGGGCATAAAACCCAACAATGTTCGCATATCCCAGGCTATGTCCCCAGATTTTCCTCAATTTCTTCAGGTTGCATCTCTTGAGAGTTCTGAGTATATCTCTAGGTTGTCTCCTGCCCCTTTGTTTGCGATCCGCGAGGTTTGCCTCGTGGATCTCTTCTCCCAAGGTCAGGTTGATTTTGGGTATCTTTCTCACGTGCTGCTCTTACTGCAGCTATCACGCTCTAACTCGGCATTATGTCTGGTTGCTTCCTCCAATCAATTCCTAAGATGGCCATTTTCCAATTCCACGATTGGTATGTATTTGGTTGGGTCATAGGCGCCATCCTCATCAACCTGGTTAGGAAGTGACCGGTTGTTGTTGACCCAAGGTCCATCAACCAGGGACCTCAATACCGGGTTTTCCTGGGGCTTGTAGTCTGTTCATGCGATGATTCAATAGATCCCTGAGGACTCAATGGTTCTTTTCCAGGGCGATGACTGATTCCTTCTTGAGGATCATTATCTTTGGCGCCATCCATTACTTTTATGTCAGGAGGCTTTCTCTGAGTTTTTTCACAGAGGCTCTCAATGAAAGTACAAAACTGTTAACGCAGATTTTCATTAACTAATTTGAACCTCACAACAGTGATTTCACACAAAAAACATAAAAGCTATAGAAAATAAAAATATAAACACATGGTTTTTTTACGTGGTTTTGCAGTTAAAATTCTGCATAGTCCACAAGTCAATCATATTCAGATTTCTGATTATTTTTCAGGACCTCCCTCGTATGAGTTTTTCGTCCCCTTTTTCATCTTGTCTGCCACAATTTATAATTACATAGTGGGCAGTAAATTACAAAAGTTGACTGTCATCTTTACAACAATTATTCCCTCAAATCATGGGATTTAATTACAAATTATGCTAAGTAAATGCGGTTTTTATTTAGAATCCACACAGCTGTGAGTATCCCGCTTTTATTGGGCCGAGATGAACGCATATTTAAAGATATACGGTAAGCCTTATCTCATGGGGATGCCTCGCTAGGAATGGAATTGAGTTAACTTTGATGGCGAGCTACGGCTCGTCATATGACTTCCCGAGATTAATATTGCTTTAATTCTAATAACTACATTTTCTGGTGTCGAGATGATCTTTCTCACATGCATGCCATCTTCCAGCGAGATAGACGCCTCACTGTTTGTCATCTTGATTCACCAAACTGTTTATACTTAGTTTGTATACCATGTAATATACGCTAAGTGTTTTTATCGTTATCATTTCTCTTCCACGGACAAGGTTGAAGCCTCGTCATGAACACTTGCACTCACATGGTTTCTCATCGATACATACATTAGCAGTTTGTATGTTTCTATCTCGTAGAAGATTGTTCAGCCAGCCGAGTTATAAACATACTCTGCAAATTGTGTTTCTAACGAGTTGCTCCATGCCAAGTGTACTTACGATTGCGTGTTTGAGTTCTTCATTCTTCCCAGCTCGACACGTGTCTTCCTTTAATGTGCTCACTAAATTTTGGGTATAACAACAAGAAAATGGTTCGTCTAAGGGAGCATTCTCTACTAAGTTTCTCTCACTTTCCTCATCATCTCCTTCGCTTCCATGAGTAGGCAACTCAAAGTCTTCACCCATTTCCTCGACTTTAGCATCTAGAATAGCCCGTGAATGAATGAAATTGTTGGGTTTTGTACCCTAAGTAAAATCCATTTCAATATAATCAGATTTACTAATTAATATAAGATCAGAAATCGCTTTTATGTTGAATGGTTCACATGATTTATTTCATGATTATGTTTAATATATAAATTCTATAAGTCCAGAACATATATAAATATATATATTTGTTCATGATTATAGTGTCATCAACACAGTAGAATATAATCATGATTATATGTTCAAAAGTTTAATTCTCATAATTTGTTAGTTCACTGGATTTAAGTTTGCATGATAATCAACGATAAGGTATACTTACACCTTGGATAAGTGTTATGTCACTTCTAGGGCATTGGTAAAGTTTACCAATATCGGATGTATGGAGTATACATTGGAAGGGGCCGATATTGATCTTGGATAAGATATCATAAACTTAATGTTATATCTTTCTAAGTCAATATCAATGGTTGATCTTAGGTCTATGGATCTTAATCCTGATATGGTTAGATTCAACTTAGTTGTATTATTTATGTTCTTCAAGTTATTCGTGGATGCTAACTAATGGTTCTGGCAGATATTTACATCTTGGGAACATAGTAGTTCAATTGAGTGGGAGCGTTGATCATAGATATGGAATCCATAGCTTCTATAAGTATTTAGAAGTAAAATGATGATTTCTTTTGAGCTTCGCTTGATAGAGATAATTGATTGAGATCTCATTTCAGTAATTATATTAGTTTACTGAAATATCATTTATAGGTAGCTAAGTGTTTTAAGGATAAAATACATTGAAGGCTAGAATGGTAAATTTATCCATATTCAGTGTAGATCATCTATAGAGGATCTTTGACTATTATGATTGTAACAATGGTTAATCATAATGTATCTATATCGTTGTACATATAGAGCGTTCTATATAATTGAGAGTGTTATTCAATTCCAAATCTATAGTGGGGCAAGGAGGAATTAATAAGTTAGGGAATTTACTTGGTGAATCCAGATATACTTATTGAAAGCTCAGTTATATAGGCCCATGGTCCCCTCACTAGATGAGATAATACTGCTTGTAGACTCAGTTAATTGATTTTAATTAATCAATTATAATTCTAAAATTAGACTATGTCTTATGTATAAATTTTCACTAAGCAAGGGCTTAATTGGGAAGAAAAGAGGTTTTGGGGCTAATTTATTAATTAAGAGACTTTGTATGGTCTAATTAATAAATAATATAAATAAAAATTTTATTTGATAATTAATTATAATTATTAATAAATAGTTTTAGTATTTATAAGATTGAATTGAAAAATATGGTACATTATTGAAAGAAGAATAAGTGGTTGAAAAAGGTGACAAAATTGTAACTAGAGATTGGTCCTTTGTATGGTCGGCCCTAGTGTTGATTTTTGCCCAATATTTTATTCTTTTTTAATCCATATAATTTAGCCCTAAGCCCTAGATGAAATAATATAAAAGGAACATGATGCTCTCACTCATCCACTCGATGCCTTCAACCAAGTCAAACTTAATTTTCTATGTCAAACAACTAATAGATGAGAGAGTTCTTTCCTTAGTGATTTCGCACCTATTTTATTGTTTTTCACCATTCGAAACCTTAAGTGATAGAGTGCCATTCTCACACATAGCAAGTCAAGTACTCAATCATCGTGAGTAAGACGGTGGTAACCAAACCCGAAGGAGAGTAAGAGATCCAGGCTCAGATCTTGATAATACTCTGCGACAGAAAGGAACAAGAGGTAAAGATCTGAGCGGAAGGAGTCATTATATTCTACTGCAACCAATGTAAGGTTTTCTTAAACTCTTATATGTTTAATTTCATTGTTTTAGAGAATTTGTATTTAGGATGTTAATTCAACATACTTGTTAGTAAATCTACATCCTAGTAAAATATTCCCAACAGAAACTCCCATGGGCATCTACAATGGACTCGCTCCCTCGTATTTCGATACGGAATGGAACCTCTAGTTCCTGTAATACTTGCACCATGCGTTTATCTCACCTGTAGACCACGAGCCCTCTCGATTTACCCTCGTTGGGACTTCGTCATCCGATAGAGATGTTGGGATTAAACTATCATTTTTTTGAGATTCATCTGCGAAAGCCCCATCTCCAAATTCGTACAATTAGCTGTTTGAAAAATTGCTCATCTAAAAGATAGAAGATTTTTTCAGCGTGGTGCGAGTGCGATTTAAAAGAGGAGTGTCGTCACCCGAACAACAGATTTTATATTCAACAAAAACAACAAAACTAACACTTGAGCCTCAAAAAGTGGTTGAGTGTATCTCAGTGTCTAAAGAATCATGCATCAATATGAACATTAAGTTACTGAGAAACACCATACCACTTCAAAGCTTAGTTAGTTCTAAATCGCGACTCAATATATAATAATAATAATAATAATAATAATAATAATAATAATAATATATAATAAGAGAACAACCTCCAGAATAGAACAAAGTGGTTGGGTGTATCATAGTGACCTAAGGGTTATAAAGAGAAATAAGCATTAAATCTCTGTGATACACCCAACCACTGGCAATCTCAATTTGGAGACAGTTCAAACTAAGTATGCAAGTATGCAAAGAGGCTCTAATGAAAAAAAGTGCAAATATTTAAAGTTCATCACAAGGAAGATGCGAATATTCAAGTTACAGGTAGGGATTTTCCAGAAAATTCCATATTTAGCCTTACTTCACTCAAAATTTCATCTTCCACAACATATTCTATTTTTTTCATACAACTTCTACCCCCTAAATACCTAGGAGGTATGCGAATATTCAAAGAAAATAGATTATAGAGAAGTTATGAAGGAAACAACAACCTTTCATATGATGTTAATTCTTTTGAATTCGATTGTCACTCTAAAAATTTCTGAAAAAATTTCTAGAAAAAAGAATTCAAAATCTTGAAGATTTTTAAAACCAAAAGTTTTTTAGAAGAGAGAAAACTTCAAAAAAGTGAAAATGGTAGGGAAATGAAGTGTGATCGATTTTGCATTTGAGAGAGTTAAATACAAATCATTAATATTTGTTGGGATATAGACACGTGCCAGGTAAATACCAAAGGCCACCCAATCCAACGATTACTTAAGATCATGCCTACACACACTTGAAAATTTTGATGACATGGCATCTTGGGAAAATAAAAATAATAAATGTAGCCGTCTTTTGAAAACCCTCGACAAGACAACTAAAAATTACCATCTCGTGACAATAACTCGCCTGCCTCTCTAATAGTTTCCCTATATGACACAGTTGTCACTCGCAAAACTAGGGACATGTGTTATAGTGGGAATTTCTCACCTAGAAATACAGAGTAGTCTCATATAAAATTGACACACGGATTCAATTTCCGAAAAGATGACATGTTAATTAATAACTCCCATAAAGTTAGCCTCACTTGATCTAAACTCGCGAGATGATGCGACCATGACATGGTCTAGTCGCATACTATGCCTCGTATAGTCAAAGACATAAGCAGGACCATGAGGATTTGATATTGGTCGTGTATATACCGATTACATGCGATGAACAAGTAGACCTCTCCTGCGACTAGTAAAGATCGCTTCTTTACACAAGGATTAGTCCAAATGACTAATATGTTCGATGGCTCATTAGGGACTTGCACGTTTCACGTTGTCAACACATGAGATGTCCGTCTATGCCATCAAAGGTGAACACAGAGATCCAAACATAGGCCCATAGGCCACTGTGAATACAAAACACACCTAAAGCCTGCGAGCTTGTGCAAGGATATGAACAGGCAACTCGCGCTTAACAAGTCGCATACATTGCTGCACTTAATACAAGAACGAATTAAAATGTTCTTCATTTATTCTTTAAACGTTTATTCTGCTTTAATACTATCATTTATTGTAAAACGGTTTTAAAACTGATCAGTTATCTAAATCCTAAATGATACTTACTTTGTATATAAAGAAGTGACCAAATCAAATAAACTAAGCTGAAATCTTTGCAACAGTGGACTAAGCAGACTAATCTCTAACTGAATCATTATAATTCTCTTGTGTACTTATTATTTCCTGCATTTATTCCGTTTGTTTATTAGTTAATAGTTTAAGTACTCGCTACTCTAATTGAGTACTCACACGTTTTAATTAAGTGTTCTTATTTGTATTAAATACTCGCACAAATTTAGTGTTTATCTAAATTTCTCCCATAACATGTTCTATGTTGTATGTTAATAAAGAGAAACCTAAAAATAACAAAACATAAAAATTATAGTTAAATTAGTGAGTAGTTTTTACAAATAAAGGGTTTATTATTCAAAATAGAGTTGCATAATATATATTGTATTTTGACAACGCACAACCATTTGGCATTTACTCTAACAGAAAACACCGAGACCTTATCGAAAAGCTTTTGGAGCCCTACAATGGCGTTAACTGCTTCAGCAGCAGCGCTTTCACCTGTCAATTTCAACGGTATGCTCTCTTTCCCCCTCTCACACATACACACACTTTTACAATTAATTGACCCCATTTTCTCAATTTGGTCATTACAGGCAGCGGGGTTAATCAAAGGACCAACTTGTTTCCCCGTTTTTGGAGCAGAAAAGGGACCAATTTGACGTTCCTCACGAATTCTCGAAACAAAGGAGCTAGTTTAGTCGCTTCTGCTGCCACTGGGGATAATGGAGGTGTCACTGCACGCAAATTCGAGGCTGAACCTGCACCTGGATTGTACTCTTGGCCAGATAATAAGGTTCCAGTTTATATTTATTTACTCTTATCCCCAATTAACAAAATGACTTCACTCATGTAGCCATATACAATATTAAGAATTTAAGGGCTCAGGGTATATGCATTTGGGTAACTGCTAGACGAAATCAATGGAAATTTAAAGTTGTAGTGAGTTCTGTTATGTAATTTCTTGGACATATTTGATGATTTAGTTATTGTTTTCTTGCCATTCATTATCTTGGCGAGTAGAGTAAATTGACATAAAAGTGAATAATAAACTTAATTCTCCAGCTGCAAAGGACCACCAATTGTTGAATTGTATGTTAAGCAAGAAAATTCAATTAGATAACTAAATTATACGGCTAAACGATAGAAACAGTTAATGATTATTTATGAACAAAGTAATTATAATTTCACATAAGATATTGGCATGAGAGACATATTGACATTGGAATACATATCAAGTTTCACCACCAGCATCGATGGATCAGTTTGATTATATATTTCTTCTGTTTTATAGTTTTGAAAATGTCTTTTTTCTTTTTTCTTTCTTTTTCATTATTATGGTCAGAAATTTTGTGTGAGGAGTTATTATGTGATTCTTTTAGCTACTCTGATCTTTAATTTCAGCAACAGTTTTTTCCTTGCAGAGACCAAGGATATGTATACTAGGTGGTGGATTTGGAGGTCTATATACTGCTTTAAGGCTAGAATCACTTGTGTGGCCGGATGGAAAAAAACCTCAAGTAAGTTGATATTCAAATTTGTCTTCTTTTCAGGCATTATGTTTGTCATAGTATATGGCATGGTTATGTGCTTAATGCATCAATTTCACAGCAAGGTAATAGCAAGAAATACTGTTTTGAGAATGATTTTTTATTTTTTTTATTTATTATTTATTATATATATATTTTTTTTTTTTGGAGAAGATAATATTCTCAGTGATTGTTTTTGGTCCTTTTATGTCATTCTTTTTTGAAACAGTGATACTTATTTCCATGTACATCTAGTTAATCAATCTAAACATTTTGTTCTCAGTAATTGTCTTGTCTTGATTGTCGTCTGATCTATAAGAACATGAAGGGAAACTTGTGCAAACCTTTTGGTCTTTTTATGCCATTCTTCTTAAAAAACATGGATACTTATTTCCCGGTACATCTGGCCTATCAGTCTTAACATGTCATTCTCAATAATTGGTTTATGATCCATAAGAACATAAGGGGAAATGTGTGCAAACCTTTTGCTCCTTTTATGCCATTCTTTGAAATGTTCATACTCATTTCCAGGTACTTCTAGTCGATCAGTCTGAACATTTTGTTTTTAAGCCAATGTTGTACGAGCTTCTATCTGGAGGTATGTTTTTTTGAGTTAAATATCATTTCTTCTTCTTCTTCTTCTTCTTCTTCTTCTTCTTCTTCCTTTTGCTGGGTATGTTATTTAGTTAAACATCACTTTTTCTTTGTTGTCTTCCATTTTATTTAATTTTTTATGACATTAAACTAATTTATGTAAGTTTTTCTATTACATGCACCAACTTGATTGTCGCAGAAGTAGATGAATGGGAAATAGCTCCACGTTTCAAAGATCTGCTTGCAAGCACCAGTGTCTTGTTTTTCCAAGACAGGGTCAAATCTTTGCATCCATCTGATCATTTAGGAATTAATGGACCTACAACATCTAGTTGTGGAGGGACTGTGCATCTTGAAAGCGGTCTTCTTATTGAATATGATTGGTATATCTATAACCTTCCTTGAGGCATTTTTTTATAGTTTTTATTAGGCCTAGAATGTGAAATGCTGCTTTAATTTCGGAGAGGCAGAATGGGTAAGCTGAATATTATTGAATAAAATGTAAATGAGTTACAACCAAAAAGTCTTTTTATGGACTGATTAACAGTTCCTACATGAATGGAAATTGTGATTTATGATGTATAATGAGCTGGATTTAGAAATCCTAATCCTACTCTGATAAAATAAAGAAATACAGAATCCTCGTAGTAGTAGGACATCTTGTTAATATCAACTTTGTTATCACGTGATGTCCAATATCAAATCCTGCAGTTAGCTATTAGAAACCTGTGCAAGAGCAAAACCTTTCACTTTGTATTATAATAAGTAGCCTGGTAAAGAGTGGCCCATAGATAGCTCAATTACTCTATTTGATAGAATTTATTAGTGATGCAGTACGTAGTTTTAAACCTGTATTAGAGTCATTAGACAGAGTCAGGTTGGTTTGATATATCATCACTAATGTCATGTACACTGTCGACTCTTTTGTGGATTTTGTGTAAAATATATCGTTAATTCTGATATGATGTTTTACTTTTCATTTCTCGCTCTTGTTGGCTCTGGACAGACAGGCTGGTTCTTTCGTTGGGAGCTGAAACTAAACTAGATGTTGTGCCTGGAGCACTAGAATTTGCATTGCCATTCTCCACCCTTGAGGATGCACGTGTGAGTTTCTTACCAGTTGAAGAACCTGCTTAGCAGTCCATTTGGGTTAACATTTTCAGTGTCTACACCATACCTTGTCTGCCTTTTTCATTTTTTGACATTTTTGTGATGCAGAGGGTTGACCAGAGGTTAAAAACACTGGAAAGAAGAAATTTTGGTAAAAACTCCCTAATAAATGTGGCTGTTGTTGGCTGTGGTTATGCTGGAGTTGAGTTAGCAGCCACGGTATCCGAGAGATTACAAGATAGAGGTATAGTAAAGGCAATCAATGTGGAGACAACAATTTGCCCACAGGCATCCCCAGGTAACAAGGAAGCTGCATTAAAGGTAAGTTGTATTCTATTATAATGCTTGTTGATACCTTTAAAGCATCTATCTTTGTTTTGATAGTATTATGGATGATATTATTTTTCTGGGTATGCTTAAAAGTTGTCATTATTGGAGATGATCAATCTGAACTCAAACGTGTTCCATCAAAAACAAAAAAAAAAAACTGAACTCAAATGTGGTTAATAAATATATCACTATTAAAGTTATTGCTTTTATTGTCTCTTTGGTAATTTATATACTATTGTAATACTTGTTAATAATACCGTTAAAACATCTATCTTTTGTTTCTATTATTATGGATGATATTTTTATTTTGGGTATATTTATAAGCTATCATTATTTGAGATACTCAATCTGAAATTCTAAAATGTAGTTAATATGTCACTGTCAAAGTTATTGCTTTTAATGTAGTTCTGCATTGCTTTGTCTATATACATATATTGCTTTTATTGTCTCTTAGGTTCTCTCAACCAGAACGCTCAACTTCTTTTGGGTTGCCTTTATTGTGTCTCTTAGGTTCTCTTAACTAGGAATGTTCAACTTCTATTGGGGTATTTCGTCCGCTCCATAAGCAGAGTGGAAGATGTTGAATCTTCAATTAAGCCAGATGATTGTGAAGTTGTACAGTGTGATTCAGAGAAATACATATTGGAACTTAATCCTGCTGAGAGGGGATTAAAAAGGCAAAGTTTGGAAGCAGATCTAGTACTTTGGACTGTTGGCTCTAAACCTCTTCTTCCTGAGCTGGAACCCTGTGAAAGGCCCCATGAGATTCCTCTAAATGCCAGGGGTCAAGCTGAGACAGATGAAACTCTTCGTGTTAAGGGCCATCCACGCATATTTGCACTTGGTGATTCTTCTTCTTTAAGGGATTCACATGGAAGGATTCTTCCCGCCACTGCTCAGGTATTCTAATATCCGATTTCCTTCGAAGGATTAACAATATCAATAGTTTGAGGGTAACTTTTCAAGATTAGTTTATGAATATAGCACTCTTCTAAACTGCTTTCTCTTTTTTATGATTAATCTCTATAGACTTTCAAAGAAAACTGTTTGTTATCTGATCTTTGGCTCATTGCTACTTCCAGGTTGCTTTCCAACAAGCTGATTTTACTGGTTGGAATCTGTGGGCTGCAATCAACAACCGTCCTCTTTTGCCGTTTAGGTACTTGCCCCTTGCTCCTTGGCCCTGGTATTGTCATTAAAATATTCCATGTTCTTTTAATTCATAAAGTGCACATATCTAAGATGAACCTCAAAATCAAATTGCGTGGAAATTGTGATATGTTGCATATGTTGTTAAACTAGATTTTGAAGCATTCAATACTGTTGGGTTTTTGCTAAGGCTTTGACTTAGAGAAGCAAAGTGAAAGGGTTTATTCTAGTTATGGACCTATTAGGAAATAATGTTTGGGAAAAAAATTGCTTTGTGTTATTGATGATCCTAACCAATCCCCCTCATACTTGGGGTTGATAAGGATCTAAGTTTGAGTTTGCTTCTTAGCTCAAAGAACCTTGTACTAGAAATAGCTTTAGTTAGTAGGTTAGCTACTTGATCTAGAGAAGGTACACGTTTTATAGTGAGAATGCCATTTAGAACTTTTTCTCAGACAAAATAGAGATTTAGCTCAATGTGGTTGGTCATAGCATGCTCAACAGGATTGACAGAGAGCACAACAATGCTTAGATTGCCGTAGCAAACAAGTAAATTGCTATGAAGCTTGATTTGTAGCTCATCAAGAAGGGATTTAAGCCATGTAATCTCAGCTACAACATGGGCTAGACTTTGATACGCTGCTTTGGTTCTTGATTAAGAAACCATATTTTGTTTCTTTGATTGCGGGGAGATGAGGTTGTTGCCAAGAAATATGCAGTTTCCTGATTTTGATCGCCGGCCATCCGGATCCGATCCAAATTAGCATCACAGAAGACTTCAATGGTATTCTGGCTAGATTGAAGGTGGAGTCCCATGTCTAATTTGCCTTGCCTTGGAGATGCCTAAGTATTCTCTTTACCACTTGCCAGTGTGCTCCAGATGGATTTTGCATAATTGACAAACCCAATTGGCACTAGGAAATTTCGGGTCTTGTTTTGGTAGCATATTGTAATGCTCCTTCTGTACATTTGAGTGTCTCGAACTGGATGACCATCATATGCTGTTATCTTTTTTGTCCTGAGGTCATAGGAGTTGTTTGTGAGTTGTATTTCTAAGAAGTAGTTGAGATCTCCCAAGTTTTTTAGAGCAGACTGTTTGTTTGTAATTATTTTGATTGAAGGAATTAGAATTGTTTCTTGCTTTAATTTTGTTACTCCCGCCATTGTTGTTGAAGTAGGCGGGATTGTTGTTCTACCTAGGCATGTTAAAAGTAAAGGAAGAGTTTTGGGTAACAAGATTTGCAGCTGCTTTTGACGATATCATGGTCAGTGAAGGGTTTTCAACTCTTGATTTTTGAGAAAGAAGCAAAGATTCAAGTTGTTCTACCGAGTAAACTCATCTCAGCTTCAGATGAAATCATTGGTGCCATCCATCAAGAAAATGCATCATATTTTGACCAAGAACTGCTGCAGTATTTTGCTGTTTCTAGAGAAGATGATTGTCATTGTTGAATTTGACTGAAGGAGAACGATTGAACAGAACCATACTAGTATTGTTGAAGTTAGAAGAGTAGTGACAGTAGCCATGGTGCTTGGAAAACTTTGTTGGGGCTTGTTGCCAAAGCTGAAGGAGTAGCTTGAGTTTCTTGATAGTTGGTTTCTGATACCATATTAGCAGAGAATATTTGACGGAAACAATTGCAGTTGCTTTGTATTATTGTTGATAATAGACAGATGAGTCGATTGATACATGTACAATCACAAGTAACCCGTGGTAACTAACAGTTTAAACAACCTTAACTAATCTTCCTACTAATCTAGTTTATCTTTAATAGGACCAAATTTCCCTTCGCTTCTCCAAAATTTATAGATTTTTCTCCAAGGAGTCCATCTCAGTAAAGTTGGTATATAACGCTTTAAGTGTTGATGCTACTGTATAATCTCAATATAGATGTCAATTGTGAACGTATCTTTGTGGCTGCCAGGTTTCAGAATTTGGGTGAAATGATGACTCTAGGGAGAAACGACGCTGCACTTTCTCCAAGTTTCATTGAGGGGCTAACTCTAGAGGGCCCTATTGGACATACCGGTAAAGTTCTGTAAAATGCACCCTTTTGGTTATGTTTTTCCTCATTTATATTTGGTAAAACCTACCATTATAAAAATAGACTAGCATCTATTTAGTTATGAAAAGATTTAGTCCCAACATGGATCAGTTATGAATAGGAATACTGTAATACATTTTTAAGTATCATACTAAGAAAATGCACAGACAATTTACTAATGTAGTAATAATTATATATATATATAGAGTCAGATTTATTGTTTATGAGATAAAAATATAATTAAAACATATTGATTTTTTCAATAACTCTAAAATTTAAACCAGGATGTCAAAAATCTTTATATACATATTTTTTAAACAATAATTATTAGGGATTTTGAGTGTTTTGATTTTATTTTTTTTTAACCAATACTTCATTTCAGTTATAACTTCTCCATTAATGTATACATGTAATGTATTTACGATTTGTTGTTCCTTTCCACAGCAAGGAAAATTGCATACTTGATTAGATTGCCGACCGATGAGCATAGGCTTAAAGTTGGGATGAGCTGGCTCACAAAGTCTGCTATAGAATCCATTACATCTGTGCAAAGCACTCTATCTAAGGTACTCTCGAGCTCGTGATTCAATTCATTTTGGAATGTAAAGAAACATATATATATATATAAGTGTATTTTGTGGTTGTAAAGTTGTGACACTGATAGTTTTGCGTCTGTCTACTCATGTATCAGTTGAATTTAGTGCCTCTTAAACCTAAGGTTTTTTTTTTCATAAATAGATATTTGTTATGGCCGTTTTACAGATATGAGTAATAACTTTTGGTATCCTTTTCTGCTCTATCACAATTGATCCATTCTCTATCAAATACAAATATATTTATTGATGAATACATTTATGTATGCAATTACTATTTAGTACTGCTACTGGTTGACCACTATTACTGTAGTACAATTATCCGTAATATGATATATAACACTCCCTCTTAGAATTGTTGTGATGAAAACTAACATGCAAGTATTGTTTTGCAAGTATAAACTCACTTGTGTAAGATTGTTCCACAAGAATTGTAATTAAATACCAAGTAGTTGAATTTATATTTTTATTTGGCAAACAAAAATTTGTTGTGAAACTAATTTAAGCAAGAATAAAATAACTAGCAAATAGCAAGATTTAATTAAGAGATGAAAATAGGGAAAATAATTTCAATTACTTCAATTATCTATTTCAATAATGCAAAATAATTCTACTTTAAAAAAAAAATTATGTTCAGACATGTACGTTTTAAATTGTAAGGTAAAATTCTGCATTTATGAGCTATTTCGTACACAATTCGCATTAAGCAATAATGTCAAGTCATACAAATATTTTCATTTTGTATCAAAACTTGTGTTTATTTTGTTGACTAAGAATTTAGTCAACTTACGGCGGAACTTTATTTATTGTTGATAATCACCATGTGTAAATAATAATAACAAATAATAAAAGCGACATGGGAATTTATGGTTTGACCCATTTGATTAGCGGGTAATGATCTACTTTCTTTTTAATTGTATTGATTCTTGAGATAATACCACGCAGATTAGAGGTTTGAACCTTATAATATCTACCTGTGACTCTATTCAATATTAAAATAGTGAGAAATTGTGTGTTAAGGATTGAGAATAAGTGAGACTTTGTGAAGAATTTAGACTAAGTGTCTAGTGAGTGAATAAGGGGGCATAAGAGAGGGGAGCTATGGGCGTGAGAGACTTAAAGTCCATGTCCTTTTCTATCTTGTCTAATGCCCTTTATATAGTACAGGGCTCACAAAGATCATCATTCAAACAAGTAAATATTCCTTTAAAATAGGAAAAATAACCTTTTTCTACCTTATATTTAAATTACGAAAAAAAACAGAAAGTAATATCCCTAAAGAATAGGTTGATACTAGTTTGTGGAAGAATCCCTATCTTCATGGGTAGTTAAGGTTGTTTCGTAATTAAAATTTAGCTTACGGACCACATCATTAATCCAGCCTCTCTTTGAGGCTATCTACACATGCTGGTCGCCCAACTCTATTTTTAGGGCCTAGCCGTCACATAGGACTTTATTGGCCGGCCAGGGTGTGGTTCGGCTAGGGTTCTCTGGCTGGCCATTTTCTCCTTGCTTGATCGCCTTAGAACCCTTGACAATTGACATTTCGTGCAAGGTGACTTTGTTCGGTTGTTGACAGCCCGTATGCCACATGGTTTTAGTTTTGTCTATGTGGACATGCCACGTCAGGTGGGCAAAAATTGAGATAACATATTCAATTAGAACATTTTCAAGATTTATTTTTCAAATTTTATATTAAAATCATAAATATAAAAGATGGCAATCTAAAACATGTAATAAGTACAAATAAGAATAAATCACACATCAATAGAAGACACTAGAATAGCATAAATCTACAGATATTCTTAAACAATCTCCATTAGCAACTTCATAGCTGAATCAAAAACAAACAAACTAGTTTGGGATTGTCACGATTTCTCCAACGGTTGCTCTAATCTTATTTTTCTAGGTTTTGAGAAGTCTGAATGCCTCCAATTTGTGATTCTCCCTAACTACTACAAAGACCAAGTGATTCCCCTTCTAAAATGACAAAAATACCCGTAAAATTTTGATGCATAGAGACAATTGTGTTCTGGCGCCAGTGTATTTGGGAATTTTTTGAAGTTCCTGTAAAGGGTCTCCCCGCATGTCGCGATCCAAATTGGATTTCAAAAATGCTCATCTCCTTTGTGAATGAGCTTGTCGCGGCCATAAAAATGTCAGTGTCATGGCTCAGTGGGTTGTGTTGCAGATCTAATTTAATTTTTGCTATACTTTGTCTTAATTTACTTGGTTTAGCACATTCTCACCACATTCTTCTCCATTTGTTAAAATAAAGTGTATAAACCTGAAATTAATAAAAACTCGCATAATTCTGTATCAAAACATGGAAATGTAAAGAAGAGATCAAAACACATAAAAAGATAGGCTAAATTTAGCCTAACAAGTATACTCAATTTGTTTATTATCAATACTCATTAAAAAAATCTTACTAGGTAAAACCTAATGGGAAAAAAACCTTAGTAAAGAAAAAAGAGTACAATTGAATAAATTCTCCCACAATGACATTACCAGTAACTTCTCACAAATTTTCCAGATGACACATTATATAAAATCCTCATTGGCATATTTGATAATCTTGCCAAAATTATGATTGTAAATTCAAAATATATTATGTATGGTATTTTTGAAAATTAGTTGTTACTTGTTTTAGTGTTAAATGTTTTTAAAATTAGAATATTCTATTTATGTAAATAAATAAATTAACTTTTCTATAATACTTTGATATTTATATTTATGGAAAAATTCTATTTAGTTTGAATTGGTTGACTTAAAATTTTGTTAAGAAACCGTGTACAATGTATATATTGTTTCTTTATTTATTTAAGGAAGTTGGAATTAAATTTGAGAAATTTGATTTTCTATACTTAAAAAACTAAAATATTTTATTCTTAAACCAATACATTTTAAACTAATAAAAATATGATACTTTTCTCAAAACCCCAAAAATACCCTCAAACTCTCACAGCATCTCTCTTTCTCTCTCTATCTCGGCATCCCACACCCCAGGTCCGATGGTCGGACAATGGGTTCTGATGGAGTCCGACCACTCGGACCCCATGGTCCGACCATCGGACCGGGGTTTTTTTTTTTTCTTCATTCGATTTGAGAGAGACGAAGAGAGAGGGGTCTGATGGTCGGACCATGGGGTCCGATTGGTCGGACCCCATCGGACCCCATGGTTCGACCATCTACCCGGAGCTTTTTTTCTTTTTTTTTTTTTTTTGTTTTCGAACTGATGGACCGGCGGTGAAGAGGGGGCCTGGGATTCGTGGGCTTCGACCGTCGGTGATGAGGGGGCCTGGGATTCGTGGGACCGACGGTGACCTGGGCTTCGACCGTCGTTCGGGTTGGGGTTGGGATTCGTGGGTGAGGGTGGTTCGGGTTGGGGTTTTCGTGGATGAGGGTGGTTCGGGTTGGGGTTGATCGTGGGTGAGGTTAGTCGACATCGTGGGTGAGGGTGGTTCGGGTTGGGGTTGATCGTGGGTGAGGGTGGTTCGGGTTGGGGTTGATGGTGGGTGAGAGTCGGCTGAGCATTTACAAATGGGAGGGGTAGTTTTGGAAAATTGGTAAAATGGTCATACATTACAAATTTTAATAAGTATGCATTTAAGAAAAAAATTATAAAGTTATGTAGGTATGGAAATTCAAATTTCCCTTAAATTTTATCTAGGTTCAATGAATTTGTTTGAATTGATTGGCCTGTTTGAATATATTCTAAATTTCTTTTTGGGAAGATTTTTCATTTATTGGTTGATTGGTTTCTGATTTGTTTTCACGCGATCTAAAGGGATTCTAAAGTGTATATAGACATCTTTAGGTCATTGATTTTGATTATCTTTTAGTGTATTATTTTCCAAATATTTTTCAAGTTTTAGAGAGTTTTGATTGTGTGAAGAACTTGAGTCTAGCAAGTTCTTAGTGTTTTCTTACAGTGTACTTTTGTATTGTTTTCTTTATAATAATTGTGCAGGTCGAATACACTTAGACATCATTCATCAAGCTTCGGGAGAAGTCTTACTCGTAAGTTGCTTTACAGGAGGAAGATTGCAAGTGTTATGATTTGAAGGGAATTCATGATCTTAACACTTCAAAAATTTGATTAGGAGTTTAGATTACAACAAATTCAAGAGGGAGTTTTTATTTGAATAAGTCAATTTGATTTTGTAATCGTTTAGAGATTCTTCTAATAATTTTCATGCTCTGGCATCCCCGTGAACTAGTAGCAATTTGTAAAGATTACTAATACCACGTATAATTTTGTGTGTTCTTTACTTTATATTTATTTTTATCTTCTATTAGTATATTGTTTAAACATATCATGTTTTTGTGCAAACAATTTATGTGTCTATGTAAACATTTCTATAACAGAACATAAATTAATTATTTATTCAAATAATTAAGCTGGTAATCATAAAAATAGAATTTCAATTGGTATCAAGATAAACTTTTAGCGAGATATTGTGGCACCCTAATTCTCATTATCTCCTAATTCCTCTACTTCTAATTTTTTTGATTTAATCTTAATTTCTTTATTTATATTTTTCACTTTCCATATATACATTCATTAATGGACCGATTACAATGTCATTATATACATTTTTAAATTTCTATATATTGATTGTTTTTAATGGGCATTTATTATTACAATTTCATTTTCTTCATTTTTTTAAGGTTTCATTCTTTTCCTCAACGGGAAAACAGAGAGAGAGAGAATTTCATTCTTTTCTTAGGTTTCAGAAGAGAGAACAGAAAGAGAGAGAGAGAAGTGAAGTTTGATCTGAGTTGAGAGAAAATTTGAGAAGTTTGATATGAGTTGAGAGATCTAAGAATCGCTTTCTTCTTCTTCGGTTTTGGCTTTGAGGATGATTTGGTATTAAAGTATGATTGGTGAAGGAAGAGGGCATTACTCTTCTCAGAAGACTCACAATATTTGGGCTGATGTTTGAGGTATGCTTTGTTTTTTCTTCTCTCTCTTTTCGTCTTTCTATTATGTATAATTATAGTCATTATTAGAAATTAATCCCCTCCTCTTTCACCCATCATCAGCCTAGAAAATTTTAGGGTTGATTTTGTTTGTTTAAATTATTTTTATTTCAGATATATTATTATTATGTAAGGACAAGAAAAGTTGTTAATTTCTCAAGGAATTTTAAGTTGAATTAGTTAGCTTAGGTAATGTGTGGATGTATTGCGATTTAGAATTTTTTTTGTTTTTTTGATTTTTTGTCATGACCCACTCAATGAATACCCTTTCTTTTCTCTTTTCCTGTTTTTGTTGTGAATATAAAATACAAATCTTAGAGAAAGAAGCATTTTATGAAGGGTGAAATGGTTAGTTTGCTATGCATTTTTAGAAAACTATTAAACTATTAGCATTTCATTAAATTTTGCTTTTATTATTTTATATATATATTCCAATCCTAATTTATACATAAAGATCATTTGTTTAAAAAATGTTATTATTTTCTTTAGATCATTAAAATATGGTACATTGCAACACTCAATATATATATATATATATATGCATACCCTTTCTTTTTCTATTTTTCTGTTTTTGTTGTAAATATAAATACAAATCTTAGAGAAAGAAGCATTTTATAAAAGGTGAAATGGTTAGTTTGCTATGCACTTTTAGAAAACTATTAAACTATTTACATTTCATTAAATTTTGCTTTTATTATTTTATATATATATATATCCTAATCTTAATTTATACATAAAGATCATTTGTTTAAAAAATGTTATTATTTTCTTTGGATCTTTAAAATATGCTACATTACAACACTCAATATATATAGATATATATAATTATAAGCAATTGTAATATTTGACTTTTCTATAAGTTGAAATTTTTTTTCTTTTTATTTTATATATATATATCCTAATCCTAATTTATATATAACGATCATTTGTTTAAAAAATGTATTTTTTTTATTCTGAGAAAATTATTTTCTTTGGATTTTCAAAATATGCTATATTACAACACTCAACATATATATATATAGATAATTGTAGTGGCCAAAAATTGCTCTAAGCCCAATGAAAAGGCCCAACGATCGAAGTACTTACAAAGCCCACTTACAAGTTAGATACAAAGAACCCATAAGCCCAGTGGCTCACATGGGCCACGCCCAATCCATGCCTTTTGGGTCATACCCATATTCAAATATCCAACCCACAATAAAGCTTGATTTTAAAGTGTAATGTTAGGGTTGACGCGTGGAGGAAGAAGAACGTTAAGTTTCCCAACTAACCCACGAAAATAGCGATCTTCCCTAGCATAGCGGAGCGAGAATATCAACCCTCTGAGTGATACGCTAATGGGAAGACGCTCATCTAGGAACAAACCTAAAAGATGACGCTCATCCCTGGAGAAGTGGGGGAAGACCGTTTCTCTAGGGACGAACCACGTTTCAAGAGGTAGCCATTTTCCTAAGATAATAAATAGGCCCACACTGGGACTGGGTGAAAGGGGAAGAAGGATAGACGAATATTCACTCTCTCTCTCTCTATAGTTTTACTACCAAACTTATTATTTCTCTACGATCTGACATACTCTTTCTCATTCCGGTGAGCGAGGTTTGACCGTGGATCACCACATAACCATAAACACAGGAAGTATTTATTTACATTTCTTGTTTTCTTTTCTACTTCGCACTATAAATTTACTGACTTGACCGTCGGAGTGCCTTCGGCCGGCACCACCCCGGTGTCCCAAGGTTTTACGGTCATCCTTTGTCTTTGTTCCGCAGGTTGTCGGTGCCCACAAACGCTCATTCCGATCATTGTAGATTTTAGCGTCTACAATTTGGCGCCCACCGTGGGGCCCTGACAAACTGACTGTGAGCAAGGCGATCTATCATTACCACACTTCAAATGGCAGAAGAAGGAGAGTTTGTTGCCCAAGAACAACCCAATGTCAATGAACAGCTTGCCACGATAATGGCCCAGATGCGCGAGATGGCTGAGCGAACTGGAGTTCTGGAGCGAGAAAATGCAACCTTTAAGGAGGAGAACGCAGCATTTAGGAGTGAAAATGCCACAATAAAATCACAAATGGAGTCACTGAAGGCTACCATGACGACTCCCAGTGTTGCTCAAAGTCGGTTCCGAGTTCCAATTGCACCAATGGCATCACTAGACTCAACTCCTATAAGAACAGAGACCCAAGTCTCTGATCAACAAACACTCGGAGGAACGTCGACTCCAACGTTAGGAAGTCATTCTGTCGTAGGAGGTTCTCAACCTCAACAATCTGAACATGTTGATATGCAAATAGATGGGACAAACTCTGGAGGTCTAACGACCAACAATGTTGCCTCTGACCTGCCTACGGTCAGTCTTCCTACAACTGGCCTGCCTACGGTCAGCCTTCCTGCAACTGGCCTGCCTACGGTCAGCCTTCCTGCAACTGGCCTGCCTACGGTCAGCCTTCCTACAACTGGTCTGCCTACGGTCAGCCTTCCTACAACTGGCCTGCCTATAGTCAGCCCCCCATCGACTAGCAATTTGGGGGTTGGCACTACAACATCTGATCCTCCAAAAACGTCTCCCCTTGAAGGATTCCCACCATCACAGGTAACTGCCACACAGGCTATGCTAAACTCTAACCTGAATCCATCTTCTGTTGATGCAGGTCATACCACCATTCATACTCTAACTCAGGAGGATTTGATTGAACGAGCGATCGCTCGGAGGTTCGAAGGGATGGAAGCAATGATCCAACGTATCCCAGGGGTTCCAACACCAATAAAGAAAAGTTTGCCTAGCAGTTTTGCTGACTCACCTTTTGTTGAGGCCATTGCATTGGTCGAGATGCCAAAGAAGTTTGTGTTCCCATTAATGAGGATGTACGACGGAACAAGCGATCCAAACGATCATATACCCAGTTATAAACAAAGGATGTTCACTGCCGCCATCCCTCGCGAGTTGCGCGAGGCATGCATGTGTAAGGGGTTTGGGTCTAGCTTGGCTGGCCCAGCCCTCCAATGGTACACGAATTTACCCAATAATTCGATCTCTTCTTTTGCTCAGTTAACGGATGTTTTTGTAGAACAATTTGCGAGCAGCAGGAAATTGGAGAAACTCTCAGATGACCTATACCGCATCAAACAAAGGAGAGGCGAATCCTTACGAGACTATGTGGCAAGATTCAATGCTGAAAAAGTTTCCATCACAAAGATGCAACGTGGACACACACAAATGCATTACCGCCTTCCGTAAAGGCCTGCAGGTAGAATCTGACCTTTACAAAGAACTCACAAAATATCCATGCAGGACAATGGAGGACGTGCTTGCCAAAGCTTGGGCACAAATCAAGTGGGAGGAAGACGAATCCAATAGACAATCGACAACATCCTACTCTTACTCTCGCGACAGTAGAGTACCGAAGAGGGTAGAGCGACGACAGTCCTACCATTATTCAGAACCTTATCCAACCAACAGATCACGGTCATACAGAGATAGCGAGAACTCCACCCAATCACACAGACCAAGAGATTACATTGCAAAGACAACACTACCTCGGCGGATGAGGGAATCAGACAAGGGACCGATTCTTGAATACAACCTGAACATTAGCCCTGTCGAAATAGTTGCAGTAATGAAAGGAATGGGAAACCAAGTCAAGTGGCCTGAAAAGATTAAAATACCAGTAGCAATGCGCGACACGACAAAGTGGTGTGAATTTCATAATGACCACGGACATACCACTCCAGAATGCATAGCATTAAGATATGAAGTGGCTGGACTCTTGCGCAAAGGTCAATTGCGAGATTTTTTATCAGACAAGGGGAAGATGACCGTGACGGAAGCAGACAAGAGGCCAACAACACCACCAGAACCACCTCAGCACACCCGGACATGTAATGTCATCTCCGGAGGGTCAGAGGTCAGCGGCGTAACATACTCAGCTGCTAAGAGGCATGCACGTGAAATAATCGGGAAAGAGGGTAGACCAAAGAAACAACCAGCAGTCTATAACGGCCAGATCATCAGCTTCGTGGACGACGAAGCTTCATATTTGCTCAATCCTCACCATGATGCTTTAGTCATTTCTTTATTCATTTCGAATTGTTTTACTAAACGTATACTGATCGATAACGGTAGCTCTGCTAACATCTTATTTTTGAATGCTCTTAGGGAGATGGGGATCGACGAGGCCACCATCATCCACAAATCCACAGTATTGGTTGGGTTCAGTGGAGAGCAGAAACACTCAATCGGCGAGGTCACACTCCACGTTTATGCAGAAGGAGTCAACCTACAGACGAAGTTCATTGTAGTTGACTCTCCATCAGCTTATAATGCAATCTTGGGCCGACCGTGGATCCATTCCATGAAAGCTGTGCCATCCACATACCACCAAGTGATCAGGTTCCCAACCAAGTGGGGAGTGAAAGAAATATGGGGAGCCCAAAAAACTGCTCGAGATTGTTATCAAAACTCGCTAAAAGAGAAATCGGCAACATTATAGCAGCTACAGCAGTCTAGTCCAACCATTGCACCGGATGAACCTAGTATGGAAGACCTAGATGACGTGTGCATTAGCAAGGAGTTCCCAGACCATAAAGTCCAGATTGGAACAAAGCTTACACCTGAGTTTCGAGCCAGGCTGATCGAATTCTTAATCAAACGCCATCACTGCTTTGCATGGTCCCATGAGGACATGACAGGTATTGATTCTAACATTATTGTTCACAAGTTGCAGGTTGACCCTGATTACCCACCAGTCCGACAAAAAAGACGTAAATTTGCACCCGATCGCAACAAGGTGATAAATGAAGAGATACAAAAACTAATCGACGTGGGATCAGTCAGAGAGGTTGATTATCCTGACTGGTTAGCAAACGTAGTAGTTGTGAAGAAGAAGAATGGAAAATGGAGGGTATGTATCGACTTTACTGATCTCAACAAGGCATGTCCGAAGGATTCGTTTCCACTTCCTCACATTGACATGATGGTAGACGCAACAGCTGGACATGAATTGTTGAGTTTCATGGATGCCTTCTCTGGTTATAACCAAATCTTAATGCATCCCAATGATCAAGAAAAAACATCATTCATAACTGAGCGAGGGACTTTTTGCTACAAAGTCATACCGTTCGGACTAAAGAATGCAGGGGCCACGTACCAAAGGCTAGTCAATCGAATGTTTGCCGACATGCTTGGAAAGACGATGGAAGTTTACATTGACGACATGCTTGTCAAATCTTTAGCAGCAGAGAATCACCTCGATCACCTCAAGCAAGCATTCCAGGTATTAGAAAAATACAATATGAAACTTAATCCTACTAAATGCTCTTTTGGTGTCTCTTCAGGAAAATTCTTAGGTTACCTCGTCACAAAAAGAGGGATCGAAGCAAATCCAGACCAGATAAGATCAATCCAACATATACAATCTCCAAATTCAATCAAAGATATTCAACGTCTCAATGGAAGGATAGCAGCGTTCAGCCGTTTCATTTCAAAGTCATCCGACCGCTGCCACTTATTCTTTTCAACTCTTAGAAAGACCAAAGACTTTGTGTGGACGGAGGAATGCGAAGAAGCGCTAAGACAACTCAAGAGCTATCTTAGCTCCCCTCCACTCCTAGCAAAGCCTAAGGATGGAGAAACACTGTACATGTATCTGGCAGTTTCAGAAGCAGCGGTCAGCGCCGCACTAGTTCGAGAAGATGAAGGAAAGCAACAACCGATTTACTACGTTTCGAAGACATTGCTAGATGCTGAAACAAGATACACTCAGCTGGAAAAATTGGCCTTAGCGCTTGTCACAGCAGGACGCAAGCTCAGGCCCTATTTCCAGTGTCATCCTATAGTGGTGCTAACCCAATACCCACTCCGTAGCATTCTACACAAACCGGAACTTTCTGGACGCATGACCAAATGGGCTGTTGAGCTCAGTGAATACGACATAACATATCAACCGAGGACAACCATCAAGTCACAGGTATTGGCAAATTTTATTGCTGACTTTTCTTGTGTTGGACAGGTACAAGCTGAAAAGGAATTATTATGCTTAAACGAGCAAACCAACTCGACATGGATGCTAGCAGTAGATGGATCAAGCAATAGTAAGGGGAGTGGCCTAGGAATCGTCCTTACCTCCCCTCAAGGAGATGTTATCCAGCGGGCGATCAGATGTGACTTCAAACTTACCAACAATGAGGCTGAATACGAGGCGTTGATCGCTGGGCTAGATCTATCCATTGAGTTGAATGCCAAAACCATTGAAGTCATGTCAGATTCTCAACTTATCGTAAACCAACTCAACGGGTCATACCAGGCCAAAGATTCAAAAATGGCATCCTATCTCCAGATTGTTCAAGACAAGATTTCAAGATTCACAAAATTCACCATTAACCAAGTGCCGAGACTAGAGAACAACCACGCCGACGCTCTTGCTAATCTCGGCTCATCCATTCAAATTAAAGATGGAGTCACCATTCCTGTGGTGATAATGCAATGGCCAGCGACATGGAAACCCAACGAAAATGTAAAAAATATGAATGAACAAGACAACTGGATGACGCCAATAATGCAGTACCTAGAGGATGGAACCCTACCACATGACAAGAACGAGTCAAGAAAACTAAGAGCTAAAGTGGCCAGATTCACACTCTACAATGGGAAACTCTATAGACGATCATTCTCAGGGCCATTACTCAGATGTCTATTACCAGCTGAATCCAATTACATTCTCCAAGAGCTACATCAAGGTGAATGCGGAAACCACTCAGGCCATCGGAGTTTATGCAACAAAGCTCTAGCAATAGGCTACTATTGGCCAACCATGCGAGCAGACTCCTATAATTTTGTTCAACAATGCGACAAGTGCCAAAGGTTTGCTCAAATATCTCATTTACCTCCAGAGAAGCTCCACTCTTCACTTACACCATGGCCATTTATGAGATGGGGGATGGACATTGTAGGCAAGATGCCAACTGCTCCAGGGCAGAGGGTATTCATGCTAGCCTTAACTAACTACTTCACCAAATGGGTAGAAGCTGAAGCCTTCGCACAAGTTAGAGATCGAGAGGTAAAAAACTTTATCTGGAAAAATATAATATGCAGGTTCGGAATTCCAAAGGAGATAGTTACGGACAACGGTTCACAGTTCATAAGCCAAGGCTTCCAAAGCTTTTGTGCAGAATGGGGGATACAATTATCATTCTCAACACCACGATACCCTCAAGCAAACGGACAAGCAGAATCAACCAACAAGACAATAGTCAACACACTCAAAAAACGTCTAGAGAAAGCCAAAGGGAGATGGGCAGATGAATTACCAGGGGTACTGTGGTCTTACCGGACAACAAAAAAGACCTCGACTGGAGAGACCCCATTTGCATTGACATATGGAACTGAAGCGGTCATCCCAGCAGAAATCGAAATACCAACCATCAGATATGAACACTCCACGAATGATCTAAATCAACAGACCATGAACACTGAACTTGATTTGTTAGATGAAAAGAGAGAACAAGCACTTATCAGAATAGCAGCATACCAGCAAAAGGTGGCCCAACATTTCAATAAGAACATTAGGGTCCGACAATTCAAGGAAGGAGAATGGGTACTACGACGAGTGTTCCAAATCACGAAGGAAGAAGGAGCAGGCAAGTTAGGACCCAATTGGGAGGGGCCTTACCAAATTACAAAGATAGTTGGCCAAGGAGCATACAAACTCCAAGCAGCAGATGGAAGAAACATAGGAAATAGCTGGAATGCCATACACCTTAAGAAATACCATTTCTAGTCACATGTATGGCAAAACAATGCCCCCCTTGTACACTGTCATTCTACATAGTGGATTTTCGCATGCTCCGCCCGTGGTTTTTTCCCGAAAGGGTTTCCACGTAAATACCTGTGTCAACTGTTTTAAGTGTTTGTTATATTTTGGAGCTCAAAAACGTAAAATAAAAGTAATAACAAGTGAGCCACGCTCAACCCAACAATTCACTTAAAAAGTAAGTAATATGAGCTACGCTCAACCCAACTTTTCACTTATAAAATAGGTGACATGAGCTACGCTCATCCCAAATATTCACTTATAAAATAAGTGACATGAGCTACGCTCATCCCAACTATTCACTTAAAAAGTAAGTAATAGGAGCTACGCTCAACCCAACTTTTCACTTATAAAATAGGTGACATGAGCTACGCTCATTCCAAATATTCACTTATAAAATAAGTGACATGAGCTACGCTCAACCCAACTATTCACTTAAAAAGTAAGTAATATGAGCTACGCTCAACCCAACTTTTCACTTATAAAATAGGTGACATGAGCTACGCTCATCCCAAATATTCACTTATAAAATAAGTGACATGAGCTACGCTCATCCCAACTATTCACTTAAAAAGTAAGTAATAGGAGCTACGCTCAACCCAACTTTTCACTTATAAAATAGGTGACATGAGCTACGCTCATCCCAAATATTCACTTATAAAATAAGTGACATGAGCTACGCTCAACCCAACTATTCACTTAAAAAGTAAGTAATATGAGCTACGCTCAACCCAACTTTTCACTTATAAAATAGGTGACATGAGCTACGCTCATCCCAAATATTCACTTATAAAATAAGTGACATGAGCTACGCTCATCCCAACTATTCACTTAAAAAGTAAGTAATAGAGCTACGCTCAACCCAACTTTTCACTTATAAAATAGGTGACATGAGCTACGCTCATCCCAAATATTCACTTATAAAATAAGTGACATGAGCTACGCTCATCCCAACTATTCACTTAAAAAGTAAGTAATATGAGCTACGCTCAACCCAACTTTTCACTTATAAAATAGGTGACATGAGCTACGCTCATCCCAAATATTCACTTATAAAATAAGTGACATGAGCTACGCTCAACCCAACTATTCACTTACAAAGTAAGTAATAGGAGCTACGCTCAACCCAACTTTTCACTTATAAAATAGGTGACATGAGCTACGCTCATCCCAAATATTCACTTATAAAATAAGTGACATGAGCTACGCTCATCCCAACTATTCACTTAAAAAGTAAGTAATAGGAGCTACGCTCAACCCAACTTTTCACTTATAAAATAGGTGACATGAGCTACGCTCATTCCAAATATTCACTTATAAAATAAGTGACATGAGCTACGCTCAACCCAACTATTCACTTAAAAAGTAAGTAATATGAGCTACGCTCAACCCAACTTTTCACTTATAAAATAGGTGACATGAGCTACGCTCATCCCAAATATTCACTTATAAAATAAGTGACATGAGCTACGCTCATCCCAACTATTCACTTAAAAAGTAAGTAATAGGAGCTACGCTCAACCCAACTTTTCACTTATAAAATAGGTGACATGAGCTACGCTCATCCCAAATATTCACTTATAAAATAAGTGACATGAGCCACGCTCAACCCAACAATTCACTTAAAAAGTAAGTAATATGAGCTACGCTCAACCCAACTTTTCACTTATAAAATAGGTGACATGAGCTACGCTCATCCCAAATATTCACTTATAAAATAAGTGACATGAGCTACGCTCATCCCAACTATTCACTTAAAAAGTAAGTAATAGGAGCTACGCTCAACCCAACTTTTCACTTATAAAATAGGTGACATGAGCTACGCTCATTCCAAATATTCACTTATAAAATAAGTGACATGAGCTACGCTCAACCCAACTATTCACTTAAAAAGTAAGTAATATGAGCTACGCTCAACCCAACTTTTCACTTATAAAATAGGTGACATGAGCTACGCTCATCCCAAATATTCACTTATAAAATAAGTGACATGAGCTACGCTCATCCCAACTATTCACTTAAAAAGTAAGTAATAGGAGCTACGCTCAACCCAACTTTTCACTTATAAAATAGGTGACATGAGCTACGCTCATCCCAAATATTCACTTATAAAATAAGTGACATGAGCTACGCTCAACCCAACTATTCACTTAAAAAGTAAGTAATATGAGCTACGCTCAACCCAACTTTTCACTTATAAAATAGGTGACATGAGCTACGCTCATCCCAAATATTCACTTATAAAATAAGTGACATGAGCTACGCTCATCCCAACTATTCACTTAAAAAGTAAGTAATAGGAGCTACGCTCAACCCAACTTTTCACTTATAAAATAGGTGACATGAGCTACGCTCATCCCAAATATTCACTTATAAAATAAGTGACATGAGCTACGCTCATCCCAACTATTCACTTAAAAAGTAAGTAATATGAGCTACGCTCAACCCAACTTTTCACTTATAAAATAGGTGACATGAGCTACGCTCATCCCAAATATTCACTTATAAAATAAGTGACATGAGCTACGCTCAACCCAACTATTCACTTACAAAGTAAGTAATAGGAGCTACGCTCAACCCAACTTTTCACTTATAAAATAGGTGACATGAGCTACGCTCATCCCAAATATTCACTTATAAAATAAGTGACATGAGCTACGCTCATCCCAACTATTCACTTAAAAAGTAAGTAATAGGAGCTACGCTCAACCCAACTTTTCACTTATAAAATAGGTGACATGAGCTACGCTCATTCCAAATATTCACTTATAAAATAAGTGACATGAGCTACGCTCAACCCAACTATTCACTTAAAAAGTAAGTAATATGAGCTACGCTCAACCCAACTTTTCACTTATAAAATAGGTGACATGAGCTACGCTCATCCCAAATATTCACTTATAAAATAAGTGACATGAGCTACGCTCATCCCAACTATTCACTTAAAAAGTAAGTAATAGGAGCTACGCTCAACCCAACTTTTCACTTATAAAATAGGTGACATGAGCTACGCTCATCCCAAATATTCACTTATAAAATAAGTGACATGAGCTACGCTCAACCCAACTATTCACTTAAAAAGTAAGTAATATGAGCTACGCTCAACCCAACTTTTCACTTATAAAATAGGTGACATGAGCTACGCTCATCCCAAATATTCACTTATAAAATAAGTGACATGAGCTACGCTCATCCCAACTATTCACTTAAAAAGTAAGTAATAGGAGCTACGCTCAACCCAACTTTTCACTTATAAAATAGGTGACATGAGCTACGCTCATCCCAAATATTCACTTATAAAATAAGTGACATGAGCTACGCTCATCCCAACTATTCACTTAAAAAGTAAGTAATATGAGCTACGCTCAACCCAACTTTTCACTTATAAAATAGGTGACATGAGCTACGCTCATCCCAAATATTCACTTATAAAATAAGTGACATGAGCTACGCTCAACCCAACTATTCACTTACAAAGTAAGTAATAGGAGCTACGCTCAACCCAACTTTTCACTTATAAAATAGGTGACATGAGCTACGCTCATCCCAAATATTCACTTATAAAATAAGTGACATGAGCTACGCTCATCCCAACTATTCACTTAAAAAGTAAGTAATATGAGCTACGCTCAACCCAACTTTTCACTTATAAAATAGGTGACATGAGCTACGCTCATCCCAAATATTCACTTATAAAATAAGTGACATGAGCTACGCTCAACCCAACTATTCACTTACAAAGTAAGTAATAGGAGCTACGCTCAACCCAACTTTTCACTTATAAAATAAGTGACATGAGCTACGCTCAACCCAACTATTCACTTACAAAGTAAGTAATAGGAGCTACGCTCAACCCAACTTTTCACTTATAAAATAAGTAACATGAGCTACGCTCAACCCAACTATTCACTTACAAAGTAAGTAATAGGAGCTACGCTCAACCCACGCTCAACCCACGCTCAACCCAACTATTCACTTATAAAGTAAGTGATAGGAATTACACTCAACCCAAGTATTCACTCACAAATTAAGTGATAAGGGCTGCGACCAACCCACCTATTCATCTATAAACTCAAGCCTTCAGAATTGCGTTCAATCGTAACTAAATATAAAATTTACTCAACAGTGTTACGGTCAGCCAAGTGCGATGTACTCAGTCAAGCTGTTCCAAAGTCTAAGTTTTAGTGACCCTCACTAAGACTTAGACTAGGGGATATAGTACATGGATCAATGCAAAATTTACATCAACCGAATAACATAAAACATCAGCAAAATGAAAAATGAAGAATATTAATACCAAATTAAGATAATAAGTCACACCACCGCAAAAGCAACATTCATACATCAAAGCGTCATAAAATTCAAAAGGGTCATCACTAAGAGGATGCCCGCACATCAAAAGGATCGTTAAGCATACATACTTAATGCCACAATGGCGATGTTCATACTTTAAACAAATTGGACCTAAAGTTTAAATCAATTGTTACTTGTAAACAAAAGGGAGAACTTAAAAGACCCACTATGGAGCAATGGTACCATCTTCAGCAATGGAGAACATCACATCTTCAATGCCACTCCCACCAGAAACAGAAGTATGAGCATCGACACCCATACTAGGGACAGAGGTATGAGCATCAGCGCCCTCATCAAACACAGAGATATGAGCGTCAACATCCATTTCATTCTCTTGCTCAAGAGCCAAATATTCTTCATGAAGTGCAATAGCACCATCGACATCCCATCCACGATGGAGCCCTTTCTTATACTGTATCATCAACTCCCCCCTTGTCTTGATGGCAGTCTTGAGTGAAATATCATCAACCTCCTGGTACAATGCGACATACTTAGCCTCCTCCTCCTTAAGTTTGGCACGCACACGCTCCAACTCAGTATTCAACGAGGAATAATCCTGTTTTAGCTTGTCATATGATGATTGTTGGGTTTTATGCCCTAAATAAACTCATTTCAATATAATCAGATTTACTTATTAATATAGATCAGAAATAACATTTAATGTTGCATGGTTCACATGATTTATTTCATGATTATATGTACATAATGTATAAATTCATCTGAAACCCTTTTCACATACTTGATCCTGTTTATTGTGCCGTCAACACATTGGAAAGTAAACATGACTATGTGAATAAAGTTTCCTAGATTTATTAGACACAGGATTTTACTGATATGATAATCTACAACAGAGTTTACTCGCATTTGGAGAAGTGCTATGTTCTTTCCAGAGCATTGGTTAAAGTAAAGCTCAGGTTGGATGCATGGAGTATGCATCAGAAGGGACCGATATTGAACTTTGACTTAGATTTATTAAACTTACCGTAAAATCTATTCAAGTCAATATCGCCTAGTTGATCCTAGATCAAATGTTCTTAATCCTGTTATGATTAGGCTCAATCTTGAAAGGTTATTCGTGTTCTTTGATTTGTTAGTTAAGCCTACTTTTAGGTCAGGGTGATACGTACATTTTGGGAACACGGTAGTGCAATTGAGTGGGAGCGCTAGCATAAACATGGAATCTATAGCTTTTATCTGGCGAATAGTACGCAAAGGATGGTCTCCTTCGAGCTTGACCAAACGAAAATAAATGGTGGAGATCTCATTTCACATAAGTTGAAATATCATTTATACGGGGTCAAGTGTTTTAAGGATAAAATACATAGTAGGGTGTTACGGTAATCTAATCCCTTTACTGTGTAGATCATTCATATAGAGGATCATTGATCACATTAGGATTATAACAATGGATAACTAATGATGTGTCTATATGGTGGAACATATAGAGCATTCTATATACTGAGAGTGCAATTCTAAGTTCTATGCGTGGATTCAACGAAGAATTAATAAAGTTAGTGAATTTTAGTGCTAAATTCTTGATCTACTTATTGGAAGCTCGGTTATATAGACCCATGGTCCCCCCACTAGTTGAGATAATATTGCTTGTAAGACTCATGTAATTGGTTTTGATTAATCAATTATAATTCTCAAATTAGACTATGTCTATTTGTGAATTTTTCACTAAGTAAGGGCGAAATTGTAAAGAAAGAGTTTATAGGGGCATATTTGTTAATTATGATACTTTGTATGGTTCAATTAATAAATATGATAAATGACAATATTATTTAATAATTATTTATAGTTATTAAATAGTTAGAATTGGCATTTAAATGGTTGAATTAGGAAATTGGCATTTTTGAGAAAATCAGATACAAAAGGAGTTAAAATTGCAAAATTACAAAAAGCAAGGCCCAATCCATTAAAGGTATGGCCGGCCACCTATGTAGGTATTTTAAGTTGATTTTTTCATTATTTTAATGCCATATAATTCAAATCTAACCCTAGTGGAATGCTATAAATAGATAGTGAAGGCTTCAGGAAAATAACACTTTTCTTCTGACACTTTCTGAATCAGAAAAACTGAGCCTTCTCTCTCCCTATCTGGCTGACCACTCCCTCTCTTCTTCTTCAATATTTCGAAATCCTTAGTGATTAGAGTAGTGCCCACACACATCAAGTGATACCTCAATCATAGTGAGGAAGATCGTGAAGAAAGATCATGAGCAAAGGAGTTTCAGCATCAAAGATTCAGAGAAAGAGATCCAGGTTCAGATATTGATAATGCTCTGCTACAGAAAGGAATCAAGGGCTAGATATCTGAACGGAAGGAGTCATTTAATTCCGCTGCACCCAATGTAAGGTTTCTTAAACTTTATATGTGTTTAATTTATCGTTTTAGAAAGTTCTTATTTAGGATGTTAATAAACATACTTGTGAGTAGATCTAAGATCCTGGTAAAATAATTTCCAACAACTGGTATCAGAGCCATGGTAATTGATTTACTTGCAATAAATTTGGACTTTAAAACGATTGTTTGTATGTTCTTTGGATGGTATCATGTTGTATTGAGTGTTATTTGATGATTGATTGATGTTTGTAAATTTTCGTGAAAAGTAGTTGCGATTTTGTTTCTGGAATTATTTTTATTGGATAGTATGGGAAAAATTAAGCAAGTTAGCCTTTTACAGAACTCAATTTCGATTTTATTTGAATTAGTTATGAATTTTTGAAGATTTGAAAAAATCGGGGCTGTGCTGAAATTTTCCTGCGATCGCGAAACTGTCCGTACAGTTCACAATTTTTTTGTTTTTCTTCGATTTTTCATGCTTTTTTATGGAATTAACTTCCGATTTTTGGTATAGTTTTGTATTTATACTATTACTATTCCTAATTCAATTCTAATTATCTTTTTGAATTAATTTAATATTTTTTAAATTTAATTCAAGATATTAGTGTAATTTGAATTTGAATAGAATTAGTATCTATCTTCTTGCTTAAAAAATCTATCTTATTTTAAAATTTGATTATATCTTATCTTATTTTAAATTTAAAAATAAGATATTTATAATCATGTAATTTTTAAATGATATAAGATATTTTGCTAATTTTTTAAATTTTTGTTATTTTATTTATTTAAATTACATTTAAAATTTGAAAAATATATTTATTTATCTTTTCTAATTTTTTATTTAATTTTTATTTATAAAATAACATTTAAAATTTAAAAGTAGTTAGCAAAATTTTGAAATGATATTTAAGTTGGTTGAAACCTAATTTTTCAAAAATTGTAGGTTTAATTTTAAATTTAAATTTTTTAAAAATTTCGATTTTTTTCAATTTTTTTTTTAAATTTTTCGAATTTTTTTTTTATTATTTAATTAATTATTTTCGAAATTAAATATTTAATTTAAAATTAAATAAATCCTACATCCAACTATCCAACTAACCTTGTTGCAGGAGTATGTGTTTTAGCTTATTTGTAAGTTTTCAAAACCTATTATTACTTGATTGCAAATAGCCATGGTTACTTTTTGCCAGATCTAATGATTTGATGGCTCCCTTGGTCAAGATAATAATTTGTAACAGGTATATTTACAATCTTCTTTCATCTGTGTATGACCTAGCAACATGATAGGACCCATCCAAAGTGTGCCTGTGTGAGCCTATGTGTTTAATTTGATTATAGATACATATAGGTTGTTGTTGCTAAAATAAATTATCATAGTTCTTGATAGAATTTATTTAGGCCCATTTAGTTATTGGGCTTATTCAATTAATAACAGTTGTTCTTATTAAGGTTAAATTCCTCTCTTTTGGGCCTTGTGTGAGAGTTGGGAGCCATAGAAGTGGGTACGACATACTGAACCCAGCACCCCCTCACATGAACCACCCTAATTGTGAAGGCCCATTTGCCTGATTTGAACAACTGTACTAGGTTAATTACACTAGTTTAACCTAATAAAAATTGATTAGCAACATAATTAATTTCATTTATTTTGAAATTAATTTAAGAAATTATAGTTTAAAGAATTTTTTATTCTAAGCTAAACTATATGTATTTTCTTGTATTTAATTAAATATAGAATTATAACCATCTAGATTCTTTCTGGAACTTAATTTAAATTTTTCATTAAATATTCTTATTTAAGTTGATATTTAGTTATCTACAACTAACCAACTTAAATCTGAATATCTTTTGAATTTCAAATTTCAAAATTAAGTTGAGGAATTTTAGGCATTGGTTATTAAGATTCTTTAGATATTTTTTAAGTTAATATCTTTTCGAATATTAACTTAAAATGGAATATTTTCAAATTAAGTGGTTACAACTTAATTTTTGATATTTAATTAAATTTAAATTTGAAAAATATTTAAGTTCTAGATTTTTTCTAATACAACTTAAATTAGATATTTTTTTTTCAAATTTTGTGGAAAAGATACTTAGTCAAATAAGATATTTTCTAGATAGTTATTTCTAGACTACTTATTATTTCTAATATTAAATAGGAAAATATTATACATTGTGAAATTAATTATTTAAATAATTAATTTTGGTACAATTTATTTTAAGTATATTTTTTCCTAGTATTAAACTAGAGATTAATAATTAAGCCTTCTCTACACTTAATTATTTATTTCTTGAATTTAATACATTTAATTAATTTGAAAATTAAATATCTAAGTTGATTTTTATCATCATACTTAAATATTTCTTTTTCATGACATTTAATTAAATAGAAAATTATTTTTAGTTGAAATTTATTTTTTTCAACTAAATTTAAATAATTTTCAAAATATATATGTTTTCTTTATTTTATTAATCAATTTTCGAAATTGCATTTCTTAAATGCTAGAATTTCGAATTTTATCTTGAAAATAGATTAAGTTGTAAATTAATTATTTATTTTAATTAATTCTTGGATCAACTTAAATCAATGATTTTTTTCATTTATTGATTAATTTAAAATAAATTGAATTAAAGTATATTATTAGAAATTGAATTAATTAGTCAAAGGAAAATCTAGATAGATGATATTTTTGCTTGAAGTATTTTTCTAGTGTATTTAATTAAATAGAAAATTAATATTTAAGTTGATTTTCATCATCATACTTAAATATTTGAAATTTTTCTTATATATTTAATTAAATAGGAAAATTATATTTTTTGTTGTAAATTAATTTTATTAATTAATTTTGGGCCAACATTAAATTAGAATAATTTTTCCAGGATTAATTTTTTAATTTTAAAATGCATTTTCGAAAATTGTATTCTTAAATACTTTAATTTTTCGAAATGCAATATATATTTATAGAAAAATTAAATTTGAGTTGTAAATTAATTTATATTAATTTTGTAACAACTTAAATTGAATATTTTTCTAAATATTTATTGGAAATTATTACTAAGATGGAAATAATTCATGTTATTTTCTTATCCAACTAAGTAAAATTTATAAATATTAAATTAAAATTTATATTTAGAATTTTTTATTCTAAATTGGAAATTTTAATTAAATAAATAGATTAAATAAAGAGAATCAAAGAAAATACAACTCACTTTAAATAATGAGCTTGATTATTATTAAGACATTCGATCTCCATTGTGGGTTTTACACCGCGTTTGTTTTAGTGAGTAATCCTCCCTAATGGAGGAACGTTCATTAGCAATTTCGCACCGTTTAACCTCGCATGATAAGTAGTTTGTAAGTGTTTTGTATGGTATAGATCACCCTAATGGTGGCGACCATACTTGACTTGCAAATTATGAAACAATGGTGGAAGCTCATAAGATAGAATTGCCTTGACTCTCGCCTAAACGGGACAACGCTGAATTCCAATCTTGATCGAATAAAAGGTTGCTAGAATGTTTAACATTTTAGATGAGCTGACAACTCTATTCAATGGATGATGCTTTGACTCTCTCCTAAACGGGACACTGTATCAGTTTGTTGAAAAACCTTGGAAATTATTTAGGATTGTATGTTTTAGTATTTTCACTTGTCATTCCTACTTGCTATATGTTTATAATTTCTGAATTGTGTATGAATTTATATTGAACCATGTTATTTTCTGTTATTAAGTTGTAGTTTAATTTCGAATCTTCATTGTTGGTCTAACTTGGCTTGTTTATCTAATGAGATAAATCCCTAGTGGATTTTCACCATTAGACATACATAATAGTGTTAGATCTCGAAAGATAAGTATTGTATATGCGACATCTAGCTGTTCATCAATTGATGACACGTTAGACTAGTATTTTTACGATATGAAACAAGAAGATTACATAAATAAGATTACTTTGTCTTTCGCTAATCGAAGCATCGTTGGATTCTTATTTATAAACGAAATTATCCTAATTCCTCTTAGCTTATTCATTTCGAATTAGCTCCATAATATATCATTGGTTGAATGGTCTATAAATCATTTCATGTCATTATATTTTCTCTTAAGAAATTAAATGACGCACATGATTATAATCCCGAAATTCTATTCCCAATTGATATAAATCCTCAATCTTAGAAATCTCCTACTTGTATGGGCAAATCTGACTTAGAGTTTGTATTAGTAGTGGTGGTCGAAGAAAGAATTACTCATTATATTTGGTTGAATTTAAGTCTTTGACTTTAATTTTAGAATCCAAACAGAAATTTTCTTATATTTCTAATTCCAGATACAATACAGTTACACTTTCTTAAGTGTTTAATATCCATCTTTTATTAATGGATTCAAACTGTATGGAATATGAGTTAGGTATTCTGTGACCAGGATCCACTTGCAGTATTCTAAGAACTCTTTGATGTAACTAAACCTATGTCATCAATAGACACTACCATTTTTTTAATCTATGGCATTTGTATCTTGTTCATAGTGGATTTGACAAGATCAATCTCTGCAAAGAGTTAATATGCCTATATCCACTGAAAGTAGTTCATCTCATTCGCAGATGGATGTACATTCAGGGGTGGATATGAGTTTTTCGTTGTATTCTTAAAACGTAACTCTAGATTATACCTTTTAGCAAGAAATTTGAAATGTTTAAATATTTCATTAATTTCTAGCAATGGTTAAAACCATTAAGGTAAGTGGTTAAAGATCTTGCGAACTGATAGGGGTGGAGAAATAGTTAGTAGATATGCAGTTCAAAGATCATTAAATTGATTTTTGAATTATATCCAAACTTACCTCCCCAGAAATTTCGAGTTGCATGTTGATGATTAGTTACTAGTCGTTGCCTAATTCCTTCTATGGTAATACAATTTTAGAATGATGTAATGGTTGTATACTTAATGGAAATCATTACTAGATTCATGGATGACCTAATCAAAATCTTAAGAAAAGCTAGAACTGTTAACCATGGTTTGTTAGCTATTCTAAATGATTAGGGGTGGACCATCCCATAGTCAATAGATAAGAAAGTGTTTGTTCAAACAAATACTACTTTTCTAAGAAAATGACTAAGTCTGAAAATAAACTAGCAAATAAAGGAGATATTTAATTCTTGATTCCAAAAGTGTTCTATCATCTTATATAACATATGGTGATCCCACTACCTCTGTTGTCTTGTCACAACCGAAGAGATCAATACCATTTAGTTTTCTTAGACATAATTCACGATGCCTTGTCGTAGTGGGAGAGTTTCTAGGAACTCACCTTCTTATGACTTGGGAGACACTAGTGATTAAAATCCATTGTGAGTTTAAACAAGTAATGGATTGTCAAGATAAGAAACTAAGAAGAAAGTCAATAGAACTATGGTTTAATCCATTCACATGGAGTAACCTAAAGTTTTCTATTACAAGGACATAAAAGGAAATTTTAGTTAATAAGTCTATTCTATGGACTTAACAAACTTCCTGTTCCTAGTATTATAGGTTTGAGTTTATCTAAACCTATGGCTTGTGGTAAACCTGGTAATTACTTACTCTAATGCAAGCAACTTACTTTAGTAAGATGCTGAAGCATTTTCTTTCTAATGGCAATCTATAGAAGCTTCACAACTTCTTGGGTATAGATTTTATTTATCTAAGGAAAAGTCTTAACTATTCCAGAAAAGATAAAGCCATGAAAGAATTTCTTAAATCAACAGTGAGAGGTCTTAGATATGCTTTTGTATGCCTTAGACCAGACACCTGCTGTTGAGTGGGAGTAATGAGTAGGAATCAGATTAATCCAGGAGAAGAACATTGGAAGACAATCAAGTAAATCTTAAGATCAAGAAGAGGAACTATATGTTAGTCTATAAGAGTGTGTTTAAAACTCTTAGACTACACCACATCAGATTTCGAAATTTTCCTTTGTGCTAGTAAATCTTTTTGATAAGATGGTGGTTACTCTGGGGGTGGAATAGTGATTTTGGAGAAGTGTAAAAACCTATCTGAAGTCTCTAGGTCTACCAGAGAGGGACTGAATGTTAAAGTTGCAGGAAAGGTACTTATTCAGTCTAAGGAAAGTTCTATACATTTTTGGCATCATTCCAAATTGCCTTAAACTACTAGTGTTAATTTCCTGATTAACCAAAAGTAGTTGCCAAAGATATAGAATCCAGTATCCCAAGAGAGTAGACATATAGAGAGGAATTTCACATTATCAATGATTTTGTGATTAAGGAAGAGTAATAGTGGAGAAAAGGTTGTGGTTAATTCAACCTTTCAGATCCTATTACGAGGAGTTTATACTACTACACTTGATTTGTATATCAAGGTGTTGAGATTATTTGAAACGCACTTTTTTGTTTTATATTAGTGCAAGTGGGAGTTTGTTGGGTTTTATGCCCTAAATAAAACTCATTTCAATATAATCAGATTTACTTATTAATATAGATCAGAAATAACATTTAATGTTGCATGGTTCACATGATTTATTTTATGATTATATGTACATAATGTATAAATTCATCTGAAACCCTTTTCACATACTTGATCCTGTTTATTGTGCCGTCAACACATTGGAAAGTAAACATGACTATGTGAATAAAGTTTCCTAGATTTATCAGACACAGGGTTTTACTGATATGATAATCTACAACAGAGTTTACTCGCATTTGGAGAAGTGCTATGTTCTTTCCAGAGCATTGGTTAAAGTAAAGCTCAGGTTGGATGCATGGAGTATGCATCGGAAGGGACCGATATTGAACTTTGACTTAGATTTATTAAACTTACCGTAAAATCTATTCAAGTCAATATCGCTTAGTTGATCCTAGATCAAATACTCTTAATCCTGTTATGATTAGGCTCAATCTTGAAAGGCTATTCGTGTTCTTTGATTTTTTAGTTAAGCCTACTTTTAGGTCAGGGTGATACGTACATTTTGGGAACACGGTAGTGCAATTGAGTGGGAGCGCTAGCATAAACATGGAATCTATAGCTTTTATCTGGAGAATAGTAAGCAAAGGATGGTCTCCTTCGAGCTTGACCAAACGAAAATAAATGGTGGAGATCTCATTTCACATAAGTTGAAATATCATTTATACGGGGTCAAGTGTTTTAAGGATAAAATACATAGTAGGGTGTTACGGTAATCTAATCCCTTTACTGTGTAGATCATTCATATAGAGGATCATTGATCACATTAGGATTATAACAATGGATAACTAATGATGTGTCTATATGGTGGAACATATAGAGCATTCTATATACTGAGAGTGCAATTCTAAGTTCTATGCGTGGATTCAACGAAGAATTAATAAGTTAGTGAATTTTAGTGCTAAATTCTTGATCTACTTATTGGAAGCTCGGTTATATAGACCCATGGTCCCCCCACTAGTTGAGATAATATTGCTTGTAAGACTCATGTAATTGGTTTTGATTAATCAATTACAATTCTCAAATTAGACTATGTCTATTTGTGAATTTTTCACTAAGTAAGGGCGAAATTGTAAAGAAAGAGTTTATAGGGGCATATTTGTTAATTATGATACTTTGTATGGTTCAATTAATAAATATGATAAATGACAATATTATTTAATAATTATTTATAGTTATTAAATAGTTAGAATTGGCATTTAAATGGTTGAATTAGGAAATTGGCATTTTTGAGAAAATCAGATACAAAAGGTGTTAAAATTGAAAAATTGCAAAAAGCAAGGCCCAATCTATTAAAGGTATGGCCGGCCACCTATGTAGGTATTTTAAGTTGATTTTTTCATTATTTTAATGCCATATAATTCAAATCTAACCCTAGTGGAATGCTATAAATAGATAGTGAAGGCTTCAGGAAAATAACACTTTTCTTCTGACACTTTCTGAATCAGAAAAACTGAGCCTTCTCTCTCCCTATCTGGCTGACCACTCCCTCTCTTCTTCTGTAATGACCGCTCTAGTAATGTGGATTAGAAAAGGCAATTAGCACTAATTTTTATTATTTTATTATTATTTGTGAATTAATTTATTTGTGGACCCCAATATTTAGAAATAAATATTAGAGTTATAATTTCTCAATTCTGGAGATTTTATTAAACTCTAGGGGTATTATTTAGCTTATATGTGAAATATGTTAATTTTGTAATTTTTGCTCGGCGACAACGGAAAATGCGATGGATGGCTAGATTGATCACATGGGTAAGTTTAGAACCCTATTTCATAGTGGGGAATATTTTAGAGAAAATAAATTATCGGGATTGAGTGGGGTTATGGAAATTGACCATTTTACCCCTAGCTTTAGAAATACCCTAGTTTTAAGTCTAAGGGCATTTTAGACATTTTGTTAATAGTGGATTAGGTGGCTGTCCCTCTAGTTGACACCTAGCACTTTGTTTTTCAGCAAGTTTTAATTAAGGGAAAAACCATTTCATTTGAGGGAAAAAGCAAAGAAAAATCAAAATTCAAGAGAAGCTCTTTCTTCTCTCTTTCTCTCTTCGAAGGCACCAAGGGCAAGGGATTTTGGGAGCTGAATTCTTGTGTTTTCAGCAAAGGATTCAAGAGGAATCAAGGCAAGGTAACCCTAGTTCTTCTCCCCTTAAGTTTTTGAAATTTTAGTTTAGTTTCACTTTGAATTTTTAGGTTTAGTGGCTGTTGGGTTTTGAATTGCTTAGGGTTTGAATTCTGGGGTTAGGTTGAGTTGTTTTGAGTCCCTAGCTATTGTTTTTGATGCTTGAGAATGTTTTTAAGCAAGCTTGAGTTTTGAAACTCAAGCTTTGAGCTTTAATGGCATAATTTGAATTATTGGTTTGTTCTGTGATTTGTTGGTTGGAAATGGATGTTTATGCATTGTATAGGTATACTGGAGAGTTTGGTAAAGTTTGGGATTGATTTGAATCAAGGGGGATGATTTTTGGTTCCCAGCAGTAGAACCGGAATTCCGGTTCTGGGTGGCCTGTACCAACCGGTCGACCGGTTGGTGACCCAGAACCGGGATGCCGGTTGGGAACCGATCTGCCTGTTGGGAGATTTTCCAGAACCCTAGTTTTGGCCAATTTTGAGATATTTAGGGTATTGCCATGAGGTTTATCGATAGGGAAACTTTTAGTTTCAAGTTTTAAGTCCCGGAAAGTGATTTAGCGAGTCACTCATCTGTATTACTATTATTGTGATTAGGGCATCCATCTAGCACGTGAATTCCGTTCAGGTCGGCCAGCACACTTGAATTCGGAAAACAGGTAAGAACTGTGTATAATGTGTGATATGAATATTCGAATGTATGTATGTGTTAATATATATACATGCTTATTTGTTGTGATTCATACACTACCAACACTTGTACGGTTGTGGTATAGAGTGCATTGGTAAGGTGTATGATGTTTGGAAGTACATCATGGTGTTACCAGCACTTGTACGGAAAGGTACGAGGTGTCTGTGGTACAACACTTAACGGTACTCAAGGTGCGGTCCATACCCTACCTACACTAGTACGATGGTATACTGAGTGCATGTGGTACATGGTACATGGTCGTATCCTAGTTAGAACGTTCATACTCATCTGTTAAGCTCTGTAAATAGGTGTATGGGCGCCTATTTACAGGTCGGAAATTATATGGTATGTTATATGCATTTCTTACTGAGTCTGTTGACTCACAGTTTCTGCTTCCATGTGTAGGTAAAGGAAAGGCGAAGGCTGAACAGGAATGAACCTGAGCTCGGGTGAGATTGTACATGTCAAGCGGCGCGACCTGGAGTGTTCGGTCTCGGGACATCTGGGAGTTGTATTTTGAAAGTCGCTGTGCGACCTAGAACTTGTGTATTTTGAATGTATAGTTTGAAAAGTAAATTTTACAAAGTTTAAAAGAACGGGATCCCGGGATTTGTAAATATTATATTATTTTACAAAGTTTAATGTTTAAAGCAAAAGTTTTAATTTGACACGTTTTTCGAGAAATTTCTTTGATTAGCAAAGATTGCACAATAATTGAAAAAGCACTGTAGCGTGCCTTAGCATTAGGGCGTTACATCTTCTTCAATATTTCGAAATCCTTAGTGATTAGAGTAGTGCCCACACACATCAAGTGATACCTCAATCATAGTGAGGAAGATCGTGAAGAAAGATCATCAGCAAAGGAGTTTCAGCATCAAAGATTCAGAGAAAGAGATCCAGGTTCAGATATTGATAATGCTCTGCTACAGAAAGGAATCAAGGGCTAGATATCTGAACGAAAGGAGTCATTTAATTCTGCTGCACCCAATGTAAGGTTTCTTAAACTTTATGTGTATTTAATTTATCGTTTTAGAAAGTTCTTATTTAGGATGTTAATAAACATACTTGTGAGTAGATCTAAGATCCTGGTAAAATAATTTCCAACAATGATTTGGTAGTCTCTCCTTCCAGTTTCAAGTTCTCCACTTCCTTTCTAAGTCTAGAATGCTCCTTGTTCAAAGCTCTGTTCTTTTGATCAAGCGAAATTGTGTCACGCCTTAAGTAGAGGACTGCTTGAATAGCCTACAAAAAACAAGTTGAATTACCACGAGTAACACACAAAAATAACTACATATGCGTACATACAAATTCTTTCCAAACTTACTTGGTAAATTGTAGAAACACTGTAATTCGCTCGCCCCGCAACTCCGATGCCCCTCAAACGCTCTTCATCTCTCGGATGGAGAAGAGCCTCAACATGACCTTCGATAGAAGCAGGGTCAGAGTAGGCCGAAATGTTGGAAGAGATGGACAGGTTGATCATACTCTCCTCAATAGACAACTCGTTGTCACCCCTCAATGGAGAAGCCGCAGCCACACTATCAGCTGGCAACTGAGAGCTACCGGTTCCATGTTCCTTAGCAGGAACTCGAGGTTTCACAACATGACTTGTGGTCTTCTTAGACCTCTTTCCAAGTAAATTAGTCTTACCCCTAGCGACAGCATCATCCGCTGCACAAACCTTGAAAGTCATCCTCTTATAATAACGGTCTGCAAGGAAACGTTCTTCTTCCGTTAAATGACGAATCAAAGAGAAGGGACCACTAACCTTCTCTAAAGCTCGGGTCAACAAAAGGATGGGGACGCGCTTGACAACGTTGAGTGAAAAAATACTACCTTCTTGACGTTGCGCACCTCTCCACAAATTTCCAACACAAGATTTATCCAAAACAAGAAGCTTGTTATGGGCTCTTTGATCGGAAGGAATAGAGAGCAAGTCGTTAACTCGAGCTTCGGACCAATACCCCCCTCGAGGACATCAAGTGAGCCCCTTACCTATAATGACAAAGAGAAGTAATTAGTATTCATAGACAAATCAAGTATCAAATAAAAAAAAAACGACAAAGAAATCAACACTCCTCACTCACTTAAGATTCTCCATGAAGTAGGAACCTCATAATCACTCGTTCCAAACAGGTCACCTTTGACAAAACAATATTTCTTCCTCCAACCCCTCTTGTTGCTCGGAACCAGCTCCGTTACCCAAGCTTTTTTGTTCGCTCTAAGAGTGAATAGAAATCGACCCTTATCTGTATCGTGTTGTTTAAGATAATAACTTGACTGGAAATCTACAAGGTCAACCCTCTTACCCTTCACTCTAACTATGACTTCTATACCCAACAATAACCTCCAAGCATTTGGCATAAGTTGGCTAGGAGCTACCTCATAATAGTCCAATACTTCTTGTACAAATGGAGGGAAAGGGAATCGAAAGCCAATCCTAAAAGGAAATTCATACATACAAACCCAATCGCCACTATCCCAATCGGGACGCTCAGCGATAGTTGGAAGTCGCATTTGTATAGAAGAATGAATCTCATATTGATGTCGCATGCGTAGGATATCACCATTAGTCATACTAGACCTCGGATTGTCCCTCAAAAAGTGAAAGGACCGCCCGACATACTCATTCTTGTCACCCTCATAATCATGTACCATTATTGCATACTCAAGAGCTCGAGGCTCTCCATCAATCTTACATACATTCTCATCAAAAACTTCCCCCTCATCATCACTGTCAACCAAAGTGACTTGAGGTAATGGTTGAGCATTAGGAATATCTTCATCACTATCCAACATTGAATGAGCACCTCCTTCTATAGAAGAAGGGACCCCAATCATTAATAGTGAAGTCACACTTTCCCAAGATCCCATCTCACCACTCAACAAGAGTATGGTCACAAACACTAGACAAAATTTAATGATCTATGAAAACTCAAAATATAGATATGCTATGATATCCAACGATCATACTACGCGTCATATAAAAACATTACATCCATGCTACGCATTATGCTTTTATTAAAATTTTAGTGGACGTATTATGCATCAAGCTCATACAAAATCCTACGGTCATACCACACCCACTATGCTTATCAAAAAATTCTTGTTACTTTTATACAAAAATTCTATGGTCATACTATGCAAGCCATGGATAAGTTCAAAACACAAAAATTCTACTATTTGTTACAAATTCGAATCAGAGCATACAAACACTTCACATTTAAGATTATGAATAATACACTATTCCATGAACACCAAAAATATCAAGAACACCAAGAATAAAATAATATTCTAAATAGTGAAAGAAAGACTAGAAATACTTACCAACAAGAGAGACTTCTTAGCCTTTCACCACACAAAGCTCTCCTCCACACCACTTGAAAATGAAAGAAGACAAATGACAAATAAAAATTAGTGGTCCTACTTATATAGTACAATACAAAGGAGGGAAAATGAGTATTTCAATGAACCAATACACTTCCTAAACCTACAATCAAATTTCCATACACGGGTTGCATCAATTTTTTGATGAATGTATATATGCACACACTCATGTGATCTTGCAAATCACTACAAATATAAATTGTCTACATCAACAAAAGTCACTTTAAGTGGAATGCAAAAAGAAAAGGCATTACATTACCTAATATTGGTACTATTAATATAAAATAAATATATATATGTGGAATGGTCAACTCAAGACTAGTGTAATAAACATTTACTCTCACATATACACATATATATGTAGTACTTATTTAGACCACCACACACTCCTATGGTGGTATTTTCTAATCACCAAAATATATTATTTATTCACATTTCACATCAAGTTTAAGACATGAAGTGACAATGCACACTCATTTCATGTTTGTTGTGTACTTTTTACTTCTTCTACTACACAATGATCTTATATCCTTATAGACCTTTTTCATAGCCTATAAGGGACGTGAATGACCACATCACATTCAGGTACCATTCCAAATATAATTTTATATTTGTATGTGCATCTTTCATGATATATATATATATATTCTTATATATGTGATACACTAACCCAACATTATTTTTATTAGTAGTATAGAAACTACCACCTCACACTCCTTTACAAAATCAAATTTAGTTGAATCTGTTATGAGTCATGGAGTGGAAACACTTATTCATACCATGTATATACATATAGCCTTTTATTACTTTTCCACCCATATACTAAGTTTATACTCAACATGTATTGTCCAATCACATCGATCGTAAACATCAAAGAAAACTACTCTCTATGTACAATATGAATATATATACATGTGATTAAATTTACAAAGTATTTAAAACTAACATTGCTTCACACTCATAAAATCACAAGGGACAAAATCTCATATGAACCTCTCAATCTATTGGCGCTCAGCCATACGCAAGGCATCGAACAGGAGTTTTTAATGTTTTGCTCATTGGAAAACTATATTCAATACTCATTCACTTATCTCCATTCATTCCCTTGCTCGAATTGCCTCCAACTCTAATTAGCTACAATTTCAAATTGAACAAGATGAGGCACCAACAAATTGAAGATAAACAACACACTTGCCTTGAAAGTCACTGATGTAACAAGCCCTCATCAAAACAAAATTACTTATAGATATATTCAGTCTAACTACTTCAACTTATGTCGGCCTAATCATTCTCGATCTAAAATCACGCTTACAGGCACTCTGAGTCAATCATGCACGCCTACGAGTAATGCTCTTTAATTTGAGTATAACCCAACTTAAAGAGCAAGGGACAAACTGTAGTGGCCAAAAATTGCTCTAAGCCCAGTGAAAAGGCCCAACGATCGAAGTACGTACAAAGCCCACTTACAAGTTAGATACAAAGAACCCATAAGCCCAGTGGCTCACATGGGCCACGCCCAATCCATGCCTTTTGGGTCATACCCATATTCAAATATCCAACCCACAATAAAGCTTGATTTTAAAGTGTAATGTTAGGGTTGACGCGTGGAGGAAGAAGAACGTTAAGTTTCCCAACTAACCCACGAAAATAGCGATCTTCCCTAGCATAGCGGAGCGAGAATATCAACCCTCTGAGTGATACGCTAATGGGAAGACGCTCATCTAGGAACAAACCTAAAAGATGACGCTCATCCCTGGAGAAGTGGGGGAAGACCGTTTCTCTAGGGACGAACCACGTTTCAAGAGGTAGCCGTTTTCCTAAGATAATAAATAGGCCCACACTGGGACTGGGTGAAAGGGGAAGAAGGATAGACGAATATTCACTCTCTCTCTCTATAGTTTTACTACCAAACTTATTATTTCTCTACGATCTGACATACTCTTTCTCATTCCGGTGAGCGAGGTTTGACCGTGGATCACCACATAACCATAAACACAGGAAGTATTTATTTACATTTCTTGTTTTCTTTTCTACTTCGCACTATAAATTTACTGACTTGACCGTCGGAGTGCCTTCGGCCGGCACCACCCCGGTGTCCCAAGGTTTTACGGTCATCCTTTGTCTTTGTTCCGCAGGTTGTCGGTGCCCACAAACGCTCATTCCGATCATTGTAGATTTTAGCGTCTACAATAATTATAAGCAATTGTATTATCATAAGTTAGATTTTATTTTATTCTATTCTTTAAATTTAATACATTTTTTTGGGTATATTAAATACAGATATAGAAGTTCATGTAACTTTGTATTATTGGGATCTTCTTCTGCATCTTCAAGAGACAATGTTGAGGTGCCTCAACAAAGATATATCGTGAGTACTAATTTATAATTATTCATTCATGTATGCCAAGTGTTTGATTAATTTAGTTATGCTATTCCTTTCCAATGTTTGGGCTTGGAAATACTGCAGAAAATACTATACCATATATGCAGAGACCTTTGAAAATTTTGGGTGAAAGAGTGAAGAATTAGTTTGCTATCAATAAGTCCCTTAAAACTGTTGTAAACTGTTGTTAGATTTTTGGACATATAATTTGATAAAGTTATTAATTTAAGGAGATATGAAAATGTAAATTATGTTTAGTTGTTTATCAAATTTTATAAAACAACCATTTGTGTCATAATCTTTAAAAACTTATTGGCTATTATTGTATTTGATAACATCTTTTATTTGTTGATGTTGCACTTCTCCATAATATCTTTGGCTTTTTATGTTTTGAGAAAAAAGAATTCCACCGATTTTTTTTAACTTTAATTTCAGAATAAAAGATGTATATCTATGTTTCTCTAGAAATAATATTAATATATTAGTGTTAGAATTATGTCTTTATTAAGTAATTAAATTATCAGTTTAAAACACTCATGGACTAATAATGATTTTTTACAACATAAATTTTTATTGTTCATCTACAAATATAATAATAATTTTATTCTTAAACACTCATGTACTTTTTTTTTTTTTTGAAATTTTCACAAGACTCATATACTTTTAAGTATTATTAAACAAAGAAAATTCTTAAACGACTATTAATGTCTTAAAAAATAACTATTCCAATTATCACATATTAAGTTTAAATTTATAATCCTCACAAAAAAAAAAACTAAATTCATAATTAAATTTGTAACTATTAGTAATTAATCTACACATTTTTATTTGTTACTTTTAGGTTATTTTAAATTTAAATTAAAATAAGATACTTATGTTTTTCTAAAAATTAAATCAATATAATAATATAGTTATAATCAATGTCTAAATCATGACTTTTAGACATTGATTTTTGAAGAAAAGTACCAACAATTATCAACTTAAATTTCCATAATTCATGTATAATAATAAATATTAATATTAATAATAAATTTTTTCAACAGAAGATATAATAATAATAGTAAATTTTTCTTCTAATAATAATAATAAATGCCTTTTCTATTAAATATTAATATTAATTGTAAATTTTTCTGTTACAGATATAGTAATAATAAATAAATATTTCTTTTAATATGATAATAATTAATGGCTTTTAATACTCATGGACTATTAACTAATTGATAAATTTCATTAATAAAAAGTCAAATGTAAAAAAACATAAAAAAGAATAACCGACCTAATTATTGCTAAATATGGTTACTTTTCATTTGTTATTGTCATTATTATAATATGATAATTTTTAATTACCATTTTGGCTCTTTTAATGGGTAAAAGAATAAATATTTCAATTAGCACACATTAAATTTAGATTTATAATCCTAAGCTAAAAAAAACTTAAATTCATAATTAAATTTGTAAGCATTAGTAATAAATCTACACATTTTTTATTATTATATGTGAAAGTGTCTTTTCGTTTGTTATTTAATAGTATCATAAGGAATTATATACACATTTTCTATTATTATATACACACTGATTAGTCTGCAATAAATCTGTAAGCATTAGTAATAAATGTGCACATTTTCTATTATTAAATACACATTAATATTATCTTTTCATTTGTTGTTAGTATTATTATTATAATATAATAATTTTAAATTATCATTTGAAGAGTGTTTTGTTTGTTTCTTTTTTACACATATTCCTTCTTCCACTATTATTTGTGAAGTATACTTTGCAATTTATATTATGGAGTATTCTTTTCTTCAAGACTTGAACAACGACAATGATAGTTGGATGATAAGGATTAGAATTTGTAGAATATGGGAGTCTACTAACACCAAGAAGAATGATGAATTAATTAGTTTAGACATGATTTTCATTGATGAGAAGGTATATATAAATAGTTTGGTCAAATTATTTATTTATTTTATTTTATATTGTTTTAGTCTTAATTTAACAAGTTTATTCGTTACAGGAAAATGTTATGCATGCTACAATTCGGAAGATTTTTGTCTCCAAGTTTAAAAATCTTTTGAGTGAGGGTTCTTTATATAGTGTGAAGAATTTCAAGGTTATTCCAAGTACAGGAGAGTATAGGCCTGTTTCAACTGCGTACAAAATTATTTTTCATCGTAATACTTTAGTGATGAAGTTAGAAGAAGGAAGCATTAAGATTCCGACTCATGGATTTCAATTCATATCTCAAAATTTGATTGATTCACGTGTTAATGACCACACAATCCTCTCAGGTATTTATATCAAGTTTAATATTTCTATGTGGTGTGTGGTTTAATTTTTTAAGTTTTCATATTCAAACATCTTTATGTTATTTTTGGTTGTTATGGTTAGATGTTGTTGGATGTTTATGTGGTGTGGGAGACCTTGAAATTGTTAGTGGAGGTTGGAAAAAAAGAGATCTAAAAGTTATAACAGATTATTAAGTTTTATTAAACTTTCATAGTCTATATCAGTTTTTGTTACTATAAATTATTTTAAAAGTGTTTCATAATTTGTTTTAGTATTAATATATTTTTGTATTACAGTTCAGTCACTTCAAAAATTACTTTATGGGGTAAGTTGGCGGAGATGTTTGATACGAATGTGTACAAAAAAGATGAGGGCCCTTTTATTGTGATAGTAACTTCTACGACAATTAAACAATTTCAAGGTGATTACTATATGTTCATCTCAATATTACATGAATTTTTTTTTACTATGTCTTTCAAATATAATTTACATGATTTCACAATTTCTATAAATAGGTGAAAAAAGTTTTTCTTCAACAAGTGCTACCCAATTATACATAAATCTAGAAATAGATTATGTAGCATCTTTAATTGAGCGATTTTCAACTGTCGTTAATGGGGTGCAAGATATTGGAAGCTCAAATGTGAATAAGATATCACTTGAGGAAGAGATGTTCATCAATCGGATGAGCATTAAAGAACTGCTAGAGGCTGAATGGGATGATAAATTGAAGGTAATTTTAATTTCTATTCATTTTCTCTTCTCTTAATTATTGTTGTATTATGTAAATTAATAAAAATATTTGAAAATATTTGAATGTAGGAATACAAAGTTACTATAAAGGCAAAGATTATTGGAATAGATACCACATTTGGATGGTATTATGTGTCTTGCAACTCATGTTTGAGAAAGGTTGATTACAAAGATGGTGGTTATTATTGTGACCATTGTAAAAAAAAATGTGACTATCCTCTTATGATGTAAGGAAAATAGTTAAAATGATTTTTTTTTTTTAAAAAGATTATGTTATTTAATAGATTTATTACTCTAATTTTGTTGGTCAATGTAGGTACAAAATTCATATAAAAGTAAAGGATAAAAGTGGGGAGACAACTTTTGTCTTATTCAATGTTATAGCTGAAAAATTACTTGACACATCAGTGAAGAAGCTATTACCTACAAATAACAATGATGTTCCTGATGTGATTCAAGCACTGCGTGGAAAGGATTTTGTCTACAAATTAAGATTGAATGATTATAATTTGAGAGATGGATATGAAAATTTCACCGTTTCTAAGATTTTTGAGCCAAATGATATATTAGAGCAAGCACATGAATCGAAGAAGGAGAAGGTAATGTTATCAATGAAAATAAAAATTTTGAATTAAGAAAAAATACTTGATAAATTGCATGTTAACTGTTATGTAATTTAAAAAACTCTAATGCCAATTATTTTGTAGGAAACAAATATTGAGAAGAGTCAAAATAATGAATGATGGAATAAATTTTATAAACTGTTATTATTCAATTTTAAAAGATAAATTAGTTTACATAATAATGTTTTCCTTTATAATCAATATATGACAGGATTGTAATTTGGAAGATGAAGATATTGACAACACACATGTTACTGGTGCCGGTGAAAGTAGAAAGAGAAAACTCCTCATTCTTGATGATGAAGATGAAGAAGCTGGTGATAATGTTGAAGATGAAAATAATTAGTTAATTAGTGTTTATTGTTGGAGTTTTGAGGTGGTTGGGCCTGTAGGCCACTTTTATTTGTGTGGTTTTAGTGTGATTCTGGTTTTTTTATTTCCTTATGTGTGTTTAGTTTTTGTCTGGTTGTTAGGCCTTTAGGCCATTTCTCTTTGTGTGTTTTTACATTATATGGTTATGTAATGGTACTATTTCCACTTTATAAATATTTTAATCGAGATTTAATATGACTTTAAATATTATTTTATTTTATTAATTTTTACAATAACAATACTAAGTCATTTATAAATTAAATAATAATTAATAATACAGTAAAAATGTAATAAATTATATAATAATAGTAAAATATATAATATATAACTATAAACTTAATTATAAAACTGTAACAATGATTATCATATCTAATTTGTCTTTCATTTTTTTCATTTTCAAATTTTAATGTTGAAATAAATCTAAGAATCTAATAACTACAGAACCAATTATTAAATTAAAAATAATAATAAAAAAACTTTGGATATTTTTGTAGCACTTAATATGCATTATTACAATATATAATATATATTCTCTCTTTTTTATCAAAAGCTATAGCCCGCAGTTATTATTTTCCTTAATAAATTTATAATTATAAGAAATTTAAAGAAAATGTACATTAGTTTTGATTTTATTCTAATTTATTGTTATTCAACAAAATAAAAAATGTAAATAGACTATATAATTAAGGATCTTGGTTCCTTAATGATAATGTTTCAATATGATATTGCATTTGAACAATTTTTTAGTTTTGAAGAGAAGGGTATGTTTTTTTTTTTGGTCAGCTATTAATCTAGAATACTTGGTTGGTACAAAACAAAAATAATATAGCAATACATGCTTGAGTTTAGAATGTTTGAATGGTAGGAAAAAAAATAATCCGTATTAATTACTTAATATGATATTAAGAAAAGAAATTCTTAGTAAAATAATTAGTAATGAATTTGTAGGAAGTAGGATCCCTAAAGATAAGAAAAAGTATAATAATACATCAAACTTTATATGAGTTAAGGAAAAATGTACATTTGTAAGTGAATACTTTTAGATAGTTATAAACCTTCAAGAGTCATATTTATTTTTTGATAATTCTTCAAGAGTCATATTTAAGATAATAAAAATGAGTATTAATACCCAGTTTTTACATCAAATAGTAACTACTAAAAAAATAACATTAAATCAGATTATAGTAATACACCCTTACATCAAATAGTAACAACTAAAGTAATTACATTAAACCATATGAAGTAATACCTCATTATTAAATCAAATATTAACTGCTCACTAACAAACATAATATATTTACTATAGAGTATTGCTATTAGACACCAGTATTGCCTAGCACCTTTGTGACATGTCACGTTGCGATTGGCTAGCGATATTTCCTAAACGTTATTATATTAAATTATATGGAATCCAATCCGATACTTAGTTAGACCAAGAGCCATATTGACAAGTAAGAAAGTGCTAGACACCACTGATACCTTTTAGTATTTCTCATTTAATATGGGTACATTAATAATTATATTGTAATATGATAATGCAACGTATCCACTAAAAAATCTTAAAAAATGTATGGGAAACTTTTCAGTTTCATATTTGCAGTTGCAATTATATATATATATTTTTTTTTTTGAAATGACCTCTTTATTAATTAATAATTACATTTACTGTTTTTCTTAACAAATTTATTATTATAAAAAATTTAAAGAAAACGTATATTAATTTTGTTTTTACTCTAATTTATTGCTATTTAATTTAGTTTTGTAAGTATTAATAATAAATCTGCACAGTTTTTTTTGTTACTTTTAACCTATTTTAAATTTTAATTAAAAACAGACACCTATGTTTTTTTAAAAATCATATCAATATAATAATATAATTATAATCAATATGTAAATCATGAGTTTCTGAAGAATACTGTGATGATAAAAAATGAGTGTCAAAACAAGACAGAAAAGTTATTATTATAAAGAGTACAAAAAAGATAAAAAACGTTGATTAACAAAAAAGGATAGATGGACAAAAACTATTTCGTTTTAGGATTATTCCATGTACGTTTATTTTTTTTTTTGTTCTAAGCATAGTTCGTCTGGCGCTATCGTTTTTTCCCTTTTGCTACAAAAGTCTTCACTTTTTTCAAAATACTTCAATTGGTACACGCAAGAAAAAGGCCAATTCAGCGGCTTTCTGTTCAATTTCTCGTAGAGTCAAATTCTCATCGGTACGAGTCAAGGGAATGGACCCCTGTCCTTTGATTTCCATATAAAGAACCCGACGAGCATAAATACCCTCTTTAACTTCTATTCTGATTGATTGAATGTCTTTCATAAGGAATCGGAGGAAGATTCGACGATTTTTTCCAAGAAATCCCCAACGAAAAATACACACTATTCCTTCTTTTAGATCAAATCGATCATAACCACTACCCACATTCCACGAAATTGTGCACCACAAATAGGAACTAAAAAAAAGACCCGCGAGTCCATAGAAAGACATCACGAGTCCTTGTGGAAAAAAAAAATGATCTTCAATTTCAATTGAATCAAAAAAAAAAACCAATCCAAACTCAAATGCGAATTGACGTTTTGTTCAAACAATATCAAAATTAAGATTTGATTGTAGTGTCGTAAGAAAAAAAAGAATTGGGGAAGAAGAATAAATCTTTTTTTATTGAACGTATTTGTTCATTGTGACGACTTTATCAAATTCTATCCTATTTTTTTTATCATACTAATTTCTACTCTACCTTCCCGGAGTTCATTCGCCAGGGGACTCCGTTTAAAACATTCCAATGGATTCCGTTCAATTTCCTTCTTTTAAGATCTCATTGGAAATCATATAAAGACAATTCCTATTTAATATAGCTATTTGTGCAAGTATTTTACGATTAAGAAGCAACTGCTTCTTGTACAGATTGTGTATAAATCTACTATAACTGTAGTATACCTTATAGTCTCGTATTACTGCATTTAGCCGAGTGATCCACAAACGACGAAAATATCTCTTTTGCTTACCTCTATCCTGATGAGCCGAAACCAAAGCTCTTATTTTCTGTTGATTAATAGTACGAGTAAGTCTTGAATGAGCCCCTCGAAAGCTTGATGCAAATAAACGAATTTTTGTTCTACGTCTTCGAGCTATATATCCTCGTTTAATTCTAGTCATTGACTAAATGAAACTTTGATGAATAACTAATTGATTTCTTTTCTTTCAGTTATTGTCCTTCCCTTTTCTAGTCTATTACGCCTTGAACCACTCGGCCATCTCTCTTACATAATGATTATGGTTTATAAATCGAGTAAATAGTGATTCATTCTTATTATTGAGTAGGTGTATACACTCCATTTTTACTATAAAAAGAGATAAACTTTGCCAAAACTTTAGTCGAGGTTGGGTGTAAGGTCTCATTTTACAATTTCACGTTATAACAACATGATACAAAAAATAATTTACAAAGTTTAAATAACTAAAAAATCTCCAGTAAAAGTATATGTGTCACTCACAAATTTGTTCTAATTTATATTACAAATTCCTTTTAATTTTAAACCAACCTATACTACAAATCTATATATGTGTCTAAAATTGTATGCTATACTGTTTCTATTATGTGACTTTACTTTATTCCGTATTTTTTAGGAAAAACACAAATTATTAGAAATATATACTTATTTAGATTATCATTTTTATATATTTAATTGTATTTCTTTTAAAATATATGTACAATATAGAAAAATAAATAAAATCAACTTCTACATTCAAATTAATATTTCTTATATACCACACAAAAAATAGTGACAATCAAAATTAATCCAATGTAAATTTTATTAATAATTAAAGAATATTAAATATTATACCTATTGAAATTGATACACTATAATGATAAGTGTATTATATACTTAATGACGAAGATTGAAGCAAAGATAATAAAGAGTCGACCACAACATTGATGAATTTTAGATAATTATTTCTTTTCTGTACAACCTAAGTATATTTATTGTTTTTTGATACTTTATTTTACAAATAACACATTATTCTGTCACTTTGACTATTTTAATTATTGTTTAAAATAAGTGTGTTCAAATATTTTATTCTACATTCTTAATTGTCTTAAATAAGATGCTCATATATATATATAAAATATATTTTTTTAAAATTTTTACTATTTAAGACAAATTTAAATATAATCGTAATAAGGTTTCAAATGACTAATTTATTCTCAAAATTCACAAAAATAAATAATATGTATTTACCAATAACATTATTGCAAAAAAATTTAGTTCCTATTCGTAATTTATTTTTTCAACCTCCTTACAGTTTTGTTCCATCTTTATTTTTTTTTTCAAAAAAATTTATCGTTTATTTCAAATAAATAATTATTTTACAATTATAATTATGTTTAATCCTATAAATTAATACGATGTTCATTATAATTGATAATATAATTTATTATTTTATATTATTGTACAGACTCAATGGATATGATTTATGCAACTATCAAAGAATTTAGTGATTCAAAGAATATCCCCCATCAATTTTCTTACTTGCGTCAACAACTCGCAACTTTATCTCGACAAGAGAGGAAATTAAAATTGCAAGTTAAGAAACATTCATTAAGAATCCGATCTCCCACAATAAACAATAACTTTGTTGCTCTGCAAAAGAAGATATGCAAGCATGCCAGATTCAAGCGAAAAGTGACTACTATCTATAGTAGATACAAACATGATTTACCAAAGAAAATTACTTTGCTCCTAGAAATAGTGATATTTTTCGCAAAATCTATGAAATTGGAGAAGATTCTACGTCACATTCAATTGCTTCAATCAAATGGTATTATTAACATTATCAATACTACAACTTTCATTCATATATAACAATCAAAATATTTTATTATAGTAGTAACATAACAATATGTTTCTACTATGTTCCAGTGGCCAATCTTTTACAATCAAATGAAGGGATTAATACCCACACATCATCAAGTGCCGAAAAATGCCTTCTTCAAATAGGTATATTCACATCAAAATTTGTTATTGTTCGTTAATATTTATCCTTCTAAATTTACAACCTCTAATTTATTTTGTACTTTTTAAATAACAATAAATGTCCAACAGATAATACAGAAGATAGTGGAGAAGTAAAAAGACTTTGCCCCTCTGTCAATGAAAACATACAAAGCTCCATAAGAATTTCATTGAATAGTGTCAACCCAAAAACATGTATTTTATGTGAAATTACATGTATTTTATGTGAAATTATAATACTAATATAACTATGAAGGCTTATTTAACAATTTAAATATCTATAAAATAGGTAACATTCCTTATAATCATGATTACGAAATTGATGGAATTAACAGCTATGTCCATCAAAATATCCAACGCCAAGAGAATCATGGTATTGTAACGATTTTATTAAATTATAATATTCACTTTATAAATTTCAATATTTTATTTGTAACAGTATTTTTATTTATTCTTTAAACAGCTAATTGGACAACAACATGGAATTTTGGACCTCCTACTCACACATGCAAATATTGTGATGCCATTCTATGGTATGAAGAACGAACTAAGAAATTTCAAAAGATCCGAAATCCTAAATTCTCATTATGTTGTATGGAAGGACGTGTACAAATACCATTGTTGAAAGAAGCACCCCCTTTTCTCAAATATCTCCTTCAAGACGACTCTGGGCAAAAAGGAGTCAAATTTAGGAAAAACATAAGGACTTACAACTCGATGTTTGCATTCACATCAATGGGAGGCCGAATTGATAGGTCAATCAATCAATCAAAAGGCCCTTATGTTTTCCGGATCAACGGCCAAAATTATCATCACATTGGTTCATTATTGCCAGAAGATGGAAGAAGACCACAATTTGCTCAACTCTATATATATGATACTGACAATGAGATCGGAAATAGAATAAACACAATGTTGAACCATGAAAGAAAGACAGAAATTGATCATGAAGTAGTTGTTGAATTATCTAAAATATTAGACCAAAATAATAATTTGGTCAAATCATTTAGAATGGTGAGGGATAGATACAAAGAACAACCATAATCTACATTCCGTTTACGGCTCCTACAAAGCAGGACTACCGATGGTCGTCAATACAATATGCCAACAGTTTCTGAAGTAGCAGGGTTAATAGTGGGTGATTTCACTGAAGCAAACTATGAACGTGATGTTATTGTAGAGCATCGAACTAATGGACTTCAAAGAATAACAGATTTACACCCAAGCTTCATGTCTATGACATATCCATTGATACACCCTTATGGTGAAGATGGATACAGACTTCACATACCTTTCAGAGTCGTAACAGAAACAACTTCCAAAAGGAAACAATTGACAATGTTGCAATACTATTCATTTAGGTTCCAACAAAGATTAAATGAGAGACACCCTACTTCGAGCCGGTAGACTATTGCAACAGTACATAGTTGATTCTTACATGGCAATTGAAGAAGAAAGATTTCGCTATGTACGAAAGTACCAAAATAAACTAAGAACTCGCCTTTACTCTGGTTTAATGGATGCTATTCATCGAGGTGATTCAGATTGTACAAAAGTCGGAAAAACAATTATCCTGCCTTCATCACATACAGGGGGACCACGATATAGAGCACAAAATTATCAAGATGCAATGGCCATTTGTAAATGGGCAGGATATCCTGATTTGTTCTTAACTTTCACTTGCAACCCAAAATGGCCAGAAATAAAGGATATGCTCAATTTAATTGGACAGAAAGATGATGAGAATCGGGTTGATATCATATGCAGAGTCTTTCAGATAAAGTTATTCCAACTAATGCAAGACCTCAAACAAGAACAACCGTTTAAAAAAATAATTGCATGTTAGTTTTCTTTGTTATCATATCCACCCAAAATAAATTTATTATACACAATATTTATTTTACAACTTTCAACAAAATCCCTAAAAAGTTATTTTTTTTTACAAATTATCACAGGTGTCTACACAATTGAGTTCCAGAAAAGAGGTTTACCTCATGCACACATACTACTTTTCTTGGATCCAACAATGAAAAATCCTTCGGCAGCCCATATTGATAAAATAATAAGTGCAGAAATCCCAGACATCAATGTCGATCCTGATGGCTATAATGCAGTAAAAAAGTTTATGATTCATGGACCATGTGGAAAGCTCAATGCAAATTCTCCATGTATGATGAAAGACAAGTGCACGAAACATTTCCCCAAAAAATTCAATGATCAAACTACAATCGACATAGATGGCTTTCCAATCTACAAAAGGAGAAATACAGGTACTCAAAAATTATAATTACAAAATTTAGAATTCACATTTAGTTAATTATATACCATTTTAACAATTGTGATTTTAAAAAATTCATGAAATAACTTATAATATTATTATTCTTTGGAAATACTATACTTATTTTCATCAATTCATTTAAAAAATTCAAATTCTTTTATACAGGTATTCATGTTGAAAAGAAACATGTCTTATTAGATAATCGTTACGTGGTCCCTTATCATAGAAACTTAATAGTCAAATTCGATGCACATATTAATGTCGAGCTTTGCAATTACTCAAGGTCCATCAAGTACCTTTTCAAGTATGTCCATAAAGGGTCTGACAGAACAACTGCAACGATGGAATCTATCGACACCACAGAAGAGATAGACGAGATTAAAACATATCTTGACTGCAGATACATATCGGCAACTGAAGCTTGCTGGAGAATCTTCCAATTCGACATACATTATCGAAAGCCATCAGTTGAAAGATTACCATTCCATTTACCCGGAGAGCATACAGTAATATTCGGAGAAGATAAGTGCACCGAAGATGTCTTGGCCACACCTGGAGTAGATAAAACAAAGTTTACTGAATGGTTAGAGACAAACAAAAATAACGAGGATGCCCGAGAGCTAGCTTATTCTGATTTCCCTACATTTTGGGTTTGGAATTCGAAAGATAAAATATGGACAAGAAGAAAACATGGAGTTGCAATTGGAAGAATATACTTTGCACACCCTTCAACAGGAGAACGCTTCTACATGAGGATGCTATTAAATTTTGTTAAAGGATGCACTTCTTATGAAAGTATTAGAACGGTGAATGGAGTGACATATTCAACTTTCAAGGGTGCATGTTATGCTTTGGGATTATTAGATGATGATAAAGAATGGATTGACTGCTTGACTGAAGCTGCAATTTGGGCTACTGGAAATGAATTAAGGCATCTTTTTGTAACAATCCTCATTCATTGTCAGGTTTCTGATGCGGCAAAACTTTGGCAATCAAACTACACTACATTGTCAGAAGACATTGTTACATTACAAAGAAAAAGATTTAGAATTAAGGATCTTCAACTAAATGATCAACAAGTTGAAGCATACACATTGTTTGAAATTGAAAGTATCATGCAAAAGATGGGAAAAAGTTTGAAAGACATAGATGGAATGCCCCTGCCTAATTCGTCTTTGATGAGAGAATCGGGTAATAGATTGGTAAATGAAGAATTGGCTTATGATAGAGAGAAATTAAAAATCCTCCATGACAAATCATTTGCTGTTCTAAATCCTTCTCAAAAATCAGCTTATGAAGCAATACTACAATCTGTAGAGAATGAAGAAGGTCATTTATTTTTTATCAGTGGACATGGTGGTACAGGCAAAACATTTCTATGGAATACACTTATTGCAAAACTCAGATCAGAATCGAAAATAGTCTTGCCAGTTGTAACTTCAGGCATAGCAGCTTTGTTATTGCCTAATGGCAGGACCGCTCATTCGCGGTTTCATATTCCCTTGGAGGTTTCAGCTGAGTCAACTTGTGAAATTCGACATGGAACCCTACTATCTGAACTCTTGATGAAGACTTCATTGATCATTTGGGATGAAGCACCCATGGCAAATAAGTATTGCTTTGAAGCTTTAGATAAGACCTTAAGAGATATTCTAAGAACAAGGTATGAGAATAGCACTACCAAACCTTTTGGAGGACTTACAATAATATGCGGAGGAGATTTTCGGCAAATATTGCCAGTTGTACCAAAGGGTACAAGAGCAGATATTGTTGACGCATCTCTTAATTCATCCTACCTATGGCCATTTTTTAAAATATATGAGCTGAACCAAAATATGAGGCTCTATAATGGAAGTGTCGATGAATATGAGGTTGCTAAAATAGCCTCTTTTGACAAATGGTTGTTGCAGATTGGGGATGGTTCATTATATGATGACATTGATAGAGAACTTATTAAAATTCCATCTGATATCTATAAAAAACCATCTAATGATCCCATGAATTCTATGGTCGAAGCTATCTACCCTTCACTATTGCATAATTATAGTGACCCAACCTATTTGAAAGAAAGAGCAATACTAACTCCAAAAAAATGAAGTGGTCCATGAGTTGAATGAGATGATTATAAATATGATACCAGGAGAAGGGAGGACTTATTTAAGCTTAGACAGTATATGCAAAGCAAGCATAAACACAAATGAAGAGGATCTTTTCTATCCAACTGAGTTTTTGCATAGTTTGAAATTTAATGGCATCCCAAATCATGACATAAACCTAAAGGAAGGTGCTCCAGTAATGCTCCTCAGAAATTTAAATCAAACAGAAGGTTTATGCAATGGCACAAGACTGATTGTCACCCACCTTGGTAAATGGTCAATTAGAGGTGATATCATCTCAGGAACAAACATTGGTCAAAATGTAACAATACCAAGAATAATCATGTCCCCGAATGAATCCAAGTGGCCATTCAAGCTTAATAGAAGACAACTCCCGTTGGCACCATGCTTTGCCATGACTATCAATAAAAGCCAAGGACAATCACTCAAAGATGTCGGATTGTATCTTCCTAAGCAAGTATTCACTCATGGCCAATTATATGTCGCGGTATCTCGAGTCACTACAAGAGAAGGATTGATTATAATAAATGTTGATAATGAGATGGAAGACCCAACATTCATCAAGAATATCGTGTACAAAGAAGTATTTCAAAATACTCTGTCATCATCCCACAAAAGAAAGGTATCACATTTTCACACTTTTATTTTCATTGCAAAGGCAAACTCGACTTCATACTCTACTTATCATTTTAATTATCTATTTGCTTAATCAACAGGAAAAGCAGTAACACAAAAAAAAAAAAAATCCATCTTCAAAAAAAGTAGTTTCATGAATCATGACCCCCCTTTCAAATTACAACTTAAGGTACACAATTCCTATCACCATAATTTGTTCGACATAATCTTTTTATGTACATATTTATATTAAAACAAAATTCAAACACTAACATTTTTATATAATTCTTATTTTCAGTTTTCAAAAGCAGAAATGTTGTGTGGTCCCTTTTATAGCTCTTATCCTATATTTACGTTTGTGGGAAGGCATTCAACTTTTGTTTACACGCCCAGTTCAATAATTTTATTTTTTAATTTATTTTATTGTAAAGACATCCAATATTTTTTTAAAAATTTTATAATTTTGCAAACTTAATATAATTTTCACAATAGTTTATAATATTTCTAATTTCAATATTTTTTTTTCTTTATTTATAATACACACATTAAAATATTACATTTTTTTTATAATACAATTAAATTAGTCAAAAAAAAATACAAAACTAGGGTCAAATCCGCGCGAAGCGCGGCTTAGTTTCCTAGTTTATATATAAAGGAAAGCATAAAATATTTTAAGTGACATCCTAATCTTCTTTTGTTCTCTATTATTATTCATTTTCTCTTATTTCTAATTTATTTTATACACTTTTTCAATTTTTATTTAATATCTCTTGAATTGTATCCGTAGCATTCTTTAATTATTCTTTATTTTCTTAAATTTTTACAAAATCAATATAGATAATAGTTCTTAAAAACTTAAATTTTTACTAACTCTTGTGTAACTTATCACATCATTATATTTTATTTATATATATACTTTTAGAATCAATTATACTTCATTAATATTAATAATAATTAATAATGACAACAATAATTTTCATCATTCAAAATATGTACACAAATATAATTTGAAGCACTTTTCTTTTTCCAAACTCATATCTTTTTTTACTACGTACACCCTTATATATTTTATTAACAATTAAACTTATAACTTATATTAAAAAATTAAAAAATCAAGTATTATATATATATACATTTGAAACGTTGAAAATTAATCTAACTTTAAACTTATTAAAGGTATTATTACAGAAAATATAATAAAATATTAACACTAATAATTTTAAATAATTGAACTAATATATATGCACTTAAAAATAAAAACTATCAATCTATTTATATCTCTATATAATTTTTTTATTAGGGTACGTGAAGTGGCACTCTATATTTCTAATGTTGCAATTTCTTTAGTTTGTAGTTTTTCTAAATTAATTACTATTTTCTACATTTTTTTCACTAATATAATTTATAACATGTAGTGCAAACTATGTAACGGTAGCTAATTTATAATAGTAGCATAATGTATATTATTTCAAAGTGAAATGCATATATAGTCTATCTTATAAGTTATAATGATTTAATAAGTGTACATACGGTTATTTTTTTTCCTTTCACTTCTCTTTATATTAATTGTAAACATTTGAAGTAGTAATTCTTTTTTTTTTTTAAAACAAAAAGCTAACCCCTAATGAAATTACCACAACAATTGTTGTACTAATATGGGTATTAGAGAAACTAATAACAAATAAGAGACGACAAAAGTCTTGTCCGGTGACATGTTTTGAAAGTTTTTTTGTTCTTTGGTTTCGTCTCTATGGCTTCGAGTAGTTCTCAAGATGGTGGCTGGATGGATCAGTATGCACACTTGGATATTGAGGGAGAAGAAGAAGGAGTTCTGATTACTGATGATCAGGAAGGGGAGGCTCAAGCGTTTGATGATAGATGGTGCCTGGTGAGTAAATTCCTCACAAATAGGACATTTGATTTTGATGCTATGCGGCATACATTGGCCTCGCTTTGGCAGCCGAGGAAGGGAGTCTATGTTAAGGAATTAGATACTAATAGGTATCTTTTTCAGTTTTACCATGAAATTGATATACAAACGGTTATCGATGGAAGTCCATGGACGTTTAATAGAATGCTGCTTGTGATTCATCGATTGAAAAGAGGGGAGGATCCTAGAGTGGTTCCGTTGCATGAATTAGATATGTGGGTTCAGTTACATGATTTGAAGTATGGTTTTATGTCGGAATGGGTTGTTAAACACGCTGGAAACTACGTGGAAACATTCATCAAGTCAGACCCGAAGAACTTTATTGGTATATAGCGTGATTACCTTCGAGTTCGGGTGACAGTTGACATTAACAAGCCTCTGAAGTGTCGTATGAAGTTGATTAAACAAGATGGAACATGGATTTGGACCACCTTTAAGTATGAATATGTTCCCACTTTCTGTTTTATTTGTGGGTTCATTGGTCATGGTGATAGATTTTGTCCCAGGAGGTTTGATCCTCATTTCGATCCGAACATTAAACCTTATAGAGAATGGATGAAAGCCAATACAAAGAAGAAAAACTACCTCATCCGGGCTCAATGGCTTCGTTCCAACCGTGATGATGATGAAGGAGTGGCTAATGGTAAAAACGGCATCGGAATCAGGCCGAGGCTATGGACATTAATTCTCCAGTGATGGTGCGATCAGATGGAGTCAATTCAGGGATACGTTTGGGAGTCAATCAAGGTGCTATTTCTGGAGAGAATCATGGTGATGATATGGGTGATGATTATGGAAAGAAAGCTGATGATAAGATATACTTGGAAGGTCAAAATGATGACTCAATGCTGATTGTAGATAATAAAAGACGTCGTATGGGAAAGGAAACTTTGAATGAGTCTACTGATCTGGATGATGATAACGTGGGCTTTGGAGACAAGTTGGATGCTAATTCAAAAAATGGATTACAGGTGGGCCTTGGTGTTCAGGCCCACCAGTCATTATGAGCATATTGTCTTGGAATTGCCATGGGCTTGGGAACCCATGGGCTTTTCAATTCATTAAGGATTTAGTTATCCAAAAGCAGCCCAAAGTAGTGTTTCTTTGTGAGACTTTGTCAAGAGCTGTTACATTGGAACGAGTTCGGGTATCATTGGGTTTTGAAGGTGTTTTCTCGGTTGATGCCAGGGGGAAAAGTGGAGGTGTTGCTATGTTATGGAGGCAGAGTAGTGATGTTCAGTTGCTGGGTTATGGGGTGAATTTTATTGATGTTTCTATTGCTGGAGAAAATGGCATTCAATGGCGGCTAACTGGTATATACGGTGAGCCAAACTGTAGCCTTCGACGACATACCTGGGACCAAATTCGTGAGCTTAAGGATAGGAGTTCTCTGCCTTGGTGTATTGTTGGTGACCTCAACAATGTCACTTCCCAATCCGATAAACAAGGAGGTAATCCTTATCCCAATTGGCTTATTGATGGTTTTTGTTCAATGCTAGATGAGTGTGGTTTGTGTGATATGGAATTGTGTGGTTATCCCTATACTTGGGAGAGGGGTAGGGGTACTAGAAATTGGGTTGAAGTTCGAATTGATAGGGCGTTGGTTTCTCAGAGTTGGATTGAGTGTTTTCCTCTAGCTAAACTCATTAATTTAGAGGTGTCGACTTCGGACCACTGTCCGATTCAGTTAGTCTTTGAAGTAATGAAGAGAACGGGTGGAATGAAACAATTTCGGTTCGAAAACATGTGGCTTCGTGAACCCGCCTGTTTGCAGTTGGTGAAGGATACTTGGGAGATTCTTTCGGGGTCCTCTGTTATGGATAAAATTCATTATTGTGGGGAGAAGCTTTCGGTTTGGGGAAGAGATTACTCGGGAAATTTTAAAGATCGAATCCAAGCTTGCAAGACTGAGTTGCGACGTTGGAAAAGAGGAAAGGATGCAAGCTCAGTTGATCATTATAAAAAGGCTGAGGCTCGGCTTCAAGAAGTGTTGGTTCAGAAGGAGGTGTTTTGGCGCCAAAGATCAAAACAGTTGTGGTTAAAGGAGGGAGATCAGAATTCCAAGTATTTCCATGCTATGGCCACTTCTAGAAAGAGGAATAACTCAATACAAAGACTGAAAAATGATAATGGCATTTGGATTGATTGGGAAAATAATTTGGCTAACCTTATGGTTGATTATTTTAACAATCTTTTCACTTCCTCTTCTTTGGATGTTAACGAAGTAACTGATACTATTCCTAGTGTCATAACTGAAGATCAAAATGGCATGTTATTGGAACCTGTTAGTGATGATGAAGTGCGTAGAGCTCTCTTTCAAATGCACCCTGATAAGTCTCCTGGGCCGGATGGAATGACACCTGGTTTTTTTCAAAAATGTTGGTCCGTGGTGGGTAATGACATCATTTCTCAAGTCAGGTTGTTTTTTGACACAGGTTATTTCTCTTCTTTGCTTAATGAAACTAATATTGTGCTCATACCTAAGAAGAAGCAACCTGAAACTATGATGGATTTGCGCCCCATTTCCCTTTGTAATGTTGCTTACAAGATTATATCCAAGGTCCTTGCATTGCAAACAGATTAAAGGTGGTCTTACCTGGTGTGATTTCTGAGACGCAAAGTGCTTTTGTTCAAGGGCGTTTGATCTCTGACAATGTTATGATTTCCTTTGAAATCATGCATTACCTGAAGAGGAAGACTATGGGCAAGACGGGGACTATGGCTTTAAAGCTAGACATGAGCAAAGCCTACGACAGAGTTGAGTGGATTTTTCTTGAGCAGATGATGCTTCGGATGGGTTTTTCTATTAGGTGGGTGTCGCTTATCATGCACTGTGTTTCTTCAGTAACATATAAGGTCACTCATGGGGGTCATGTTCTGGGGCCTATCATTCCCAGTAGGGGAATTCGTCAGGGAGATCCATTATCTCCCTACTTGTTCTAAATTTGTGCAGAAGGCTTTTCGTCACTTATTAAGTTATTTGTTCGCAAGAATTGGCTATCAGGTTGTCGTGTGGCTAGAAATGCTCCTATTGTTTCACATATGTTGTTCGCTGATGACAGCTACATCTTCTGCAAAGCAAATGATATTGAAGGGGCTAATGTTCTTCGTCTCCTGAGTACTTATGAGAAAGCTTCGGGTCAGAAAATCAATTTTGCTAAATCTTCAGTTTTCTTCAGTAACAATATGCAGCAAAATGTACGGGCTCAGTTATGTGGCTTACTTGGTATGGCTCCTGCTTCTGAAAATAGTACCTATTTGGGCTTACCATGTACGATGGGTCGAAGCAAGAATGCAATCTTGGGGTTCCTTAAGGAGAAGATGATTAAGAAGATACAGAGTTGGGAGACTAGATCCCTATCCAAAGCAGGGAAAGAAGTTTTGATTAAATCTGTGGCCCAATCCCTTCCAAGCTATGCTATGAGTGTGTTTCTTCTCACTAAGGAAATATGCTCTAGTCTTGAGGGGTTAATGGCTAAGTTCTGGTGGAAATCTCAGTCTAAAAATGTGTCTAAAGGAGTAAGTTGGATGAGTTGGCGTATACTATGTCGCCACAAGGATGCTGGAGGGCTTGGTTTTCGAAATCTTCGGGATTATAATCTGGCTTTTTTGGGGAAGCAAGGGTGGCGGTTGCTAACTAATGATAATTCTTTGGTGGCAAAGGTTTATAAAGCTAGATATTTTCCTAGGGGCAATTTCTTATCTGCTGAATTGGGTCCAAACCCGAGTTTCATTTGGCGTAGTGTCCTGGAGGCCAAATCTTTGCTTCAGATGGGTGTTTTAAGGTCTATAGGTGATGGGAAATCCACTTCTATTATGGCACACCCTTGGCTACCCGATTTGGACAATAAATTTGTCACCACTTATCATCCGAGCCTTGAAGGAAGAACGGTTGATAGCCTAATGCAGATGGATCGAAAAGTTTGGGATATGGAGGTGATCAATGATATTTTTAATCCTCATGATAAAGCCTTAATTTTATCCATTCAATTGTGTGACTCAAGGATGGAGGATTGTTGGTCTTGGTCTAAAGAAACAACCGGTATCTACTCAGTTCGTAGCGCGTACAAACTGCTGCAATGTTTCAATGGCGACTGGCAGGTTATGTTGGGTTTTATGCCCTAAATAAAACTCATTTCAATATAATCAGATTTGTTTATTAATATAGATCAGAAATAACATTTAATGTTGCATGGTTCACATGATTTATTTCATGATTATATGTACATAATGTATAAATTCATCTGAAACCCTTTTCACATACTTGATCCTGTTTATTGTGCCGTCAACACATTGGAAAGTAAACATGACTATGTGAATAAAGTTTCCTAGATTTATCAGACATAGGGTTTTACTGATATGATAATCTACAACAAGAGTTTACTTGTATTTGGAGAAATACTATGTTCTTTCCAGAGCATTGGTTAAAGTAAAGCTCAGGTTGGATGCATGGAGTATGCATCGGAAGGGACCGATATTGAACTTTGACTTAGATTTATTAAACTTACCGTAATATCTATTCAAGTCGATATCGCCTAGTTGATCCTAGATCAAATGATCTTAATCCTGATATGATTAGGCTCATTCTCGAGAGGCTATTCGTGTTCTTTGATTTGTTAGTTAAGCCTACTTTTAGGTCAGGGTGATACGTACATTTTGGGAACACGGTAGTGCAATTGAGTGGGAGCGCTATCATAAACATGGAATCTATAGCTTCTATCTGGCAAATAGTAAGCAAAGGGTGATCTCCTTCGAGCTTGACCAAACGAACATAAATGGTGGAGTACTCATTTCACATTAGCTGAAATATCATTTATACGGGGTCAAGTGTTTTAAGGAATAAATACATTGTAGGGTGTAACGGTAATTTAATCCCTTTACAGTGTAGATCATTCATATAGAGGATCATTGATCACATTAGGATTATAACAATGGATAACTAATGATGTGTCTATATGGTGGAACATATAGAGCATTCTATATAACTGAGAGTGCAATTCTAAGTTCTATGCGTGGATTCAACGAAGAATTAATAAGTTAGTGAATTTTAGTGCTAAATTCTTAATCTACTTATTGGAAGCTCGGTTATATAGACCCATGGTCCCCCCACTAGTTGAGATAATATTGCTTGTAAGACTCATGTAATTGGTTTTGATTAATCAATTATAATTCACGAATTAGACTATGTCTATTTGTGAATTTTTCACTAAGTAAGGGCGAAATTGTAAAGAAAGAGTTTATAAGGGCATATTTGTTAATTATGATACTTTGTATGGTTCAATTAATAAATATGATAAATGACAATATTATTTAATAATTATTTATAGTTATTAAATAGTTAGAATTGGCATTTAAATGATTGAATTAGGAAATTGGCATTTTTGAGAAAATCAGATACAAAAAGTGGTAAAATTGCAAAATTGCAAAAATAAGGCCCAGTCCACCTAGCCTAGGGCCGGCCACTTATGTCATCTTTTTTAAATGATTTTTTCATTATTTTAATGCCATATAATTCAAATCAAGCCCTAGAGGAATGCTATAAATAGATAGTGAAGGCTTCAGGAAATTTACACTTAAATTTCTACACTTTCTGAATCAGAAAAACCTGAGCCTCCACTCTCTTCTCTAGCCGCCACTCTCTCTCTCTTTTCTTCCTCAATATTTCGAACCTCTCTTAGTGATTAGAGTAGTGCCCACACACATCAAGTGATACCTCAATCATAGTGAGGAAGATCGTGAAGAAAGATCATCAAGAAAGGAGATTCGGCATCAAAGATTCGAGTAGAAAGAGATCCGGAGGTTCGGATATTGATAATGCTCGCTACGTAAAGGAATCAAGGGCTAGATATCTGAACGGAAGGAGTCTTTATATTCCGCTGCACCTAATGTAAGGTTTCTTAAACTTTATATGTGTTTAATTTATCGTTTTAGAAAGTTCATATTTAGGATGTTAATAAACATACTTGTGAGTAGATCTAAGATCCTGGTAAAATAAATTCCAACAACTGGCCTCAGAGCCATGGTAATTGATTTATTTGCAAGAAATTTGGACTTTAAAACGATTGTTTGTATGTTCTTTGGATGGTATCATGTTGTATTGAGTGTTATTTGATGATTGATTGATGTTTGTGAAATTTTCGTGAACAACAATTGTGATTTCGTTTCTGGAATTATTTTTATTGGATAGTATGGAAAAAATTAAGCAAGTTAGCCTTTTACAGAACTCAATTTGGATTTTATTTGAATTAGTTATGATTTTTTGAAGTTTTGACAAAATTCCGAGTTTGTGTGATGTTTTCGCGATCGCAGAACTGTCCGTACAGTTTCGAATTTTTTCAATTTTCTTCAATTTTTCATACTTTTTCATGGAATTAACTTCCAATTTTTTGTATGGTTTTGTATATATACTATTACTATTCCTAATTCAATTCTAATTATCATTTTGAATTAATTTAAATTTTTTTTAATTTAATTCAAGATATTAGTGTAATTTGAATTTGAATAGAATTAGTATTTATCTTTTTGCTTAAAAATCTATCTTATTTTAAAATTTGATTATATCTTATCTTATTTTAAATTTAAAAATAAGATATTAATAATCATGTAATTTTTAAATGATATAAGATATTTTGCTAATTTTTTTTAAATTTTGTTATTTTATTTATTTAAATTACATTTAAAATTTGAAAAAGATATTTATTTATCTTTTCTAATTTTTTATTTAATTTTTATTTATAAAATAACATTTAAAATTTAAAAGTAGTTAGCAAATTTTTTTTTGAAATGATATTTAGGTTGGTTGAAACCTAATTTTTCAAAAATTGTAGGTTTAATTTTAAATTTAAATTTTTTTAAAAATTTCGAATTTTTCAAATTTTTTTTAAATTTTTCGAAATTTTTTTTTTATTTAATTAATTATTTTCGAAATTAAATATTTAATTTAAAATTAAATAAATCCTACATCCAACTATCCAACTAACCTTGTTGCAGGAGTATGTGTTTTAGCTTATGTGTAAGTTTTTTAAAACCTATTATTACTTGATCGCAAATAGCCATGGTTACTTTTGCCGAATCTAATGATCCGATGGCTCCCTTGGTCAAGTTAATAATTTGTAACAAAAAATTTTACAATCTTCTTTCATCTCGTGTATGACCTAGCAACATGATAAGACCCATCCAAAGTGTGCCCGTGTGAGCCTATGTGTTTAATTTTATTATAGATGCATATAGGTTAATGTTGCTAAATAAAATGTCATAGTCATTGATAGATTTTATTTAGGCCCATTTAGTTTTGGGCTTATTCAATTAATAACAGTTGTTCTTATTAAGGTTAAATTCCTCTCTTTTGGGCCTTGTGTGAGAGTTGGGAGCCATAGAAGTGGGTACGACATACTGAACCCAGCACCCCCTCACACAAACCACCCCAATTGTGAAGGCCCATTTGCCTCATTTGAATGACTGTACTAGGTTAATTAAACTAGTTTAACCTAATAAAATTGATTAGCAACATAATTAATTTCATTTATTTTGAAATTAATTTAAGAAAAATATAGTTTAAGGAATTTTATATTCTAAGCTAAACTATATGTATTTTCTTGTATTTAATTAAATATAGAATTATAACCATCTACAATATTCTTTCGGAACTTAATTTAAATTTTTCATTAAATATTCCTATTTAAGTTGATATTTAGTTATCTTCAACTAACCAACTTAAATCTGAATATCTTTTGAATTCAAAATTTCAAAAATTAAGTTGAGGAATTTTAGGCATTGGTTATTAAGATTCTTTAGATATTTTTTTAAGTTAATATCTTTTCAAATATTAACTTAAAATGGAATATTTTCAAATTAAGTGGTTACAACTTAATTTTTGATATTTAATTAAATTTAAATTTGAAAATATTTAAGTTCTAGATTTTTCTAGTACAACTTAAATTAGATATTTTTTCAAATTTTGTGGAAAAGATACTTAGTCAAATAAGATATTTTCTAGATAGTTATTTATAGACTACTTATTATTTCTAATATTAAATAGGAAAATATTATAAATTGTGAAATTAATTATTTATTAATTAATTTTGGTACAATTTATTTTAAATATATTTTTTCCTAGTATTAAAGTAGAGATTAATAATTAAGCCTTCTCTACACTTAATTATTTATTTCTTGAATTTAATACATTTAATTAATTTGAAAATTAAATATCTAAGTTGATTTTTATCATCATACTTAAATATTTCTTTTTCATGACATTTAATTAAATAGAAAATTATTTTTAGTTGAAATTTATTTTTTTTTTCAACTAAATTTAAATAATTTTCAAAATATATTTTTTCTTTATTTTATTCATCAATTTTCGAAATTGTATTTCTTAAATGCTAGAATTTCGAATTTTATCTTGAAAAATAGATTAAGTTGTAAATTAATTATTTTAATTAATTCTTGGATCAACTTAAATCAATGATTTTTTCATTTATTGATTAATTTAAAATAAATTGAATTAAAGTATATTATTAGAAATTGAATTAATTAGTCAAAGGAAAATCTAGATAGGTGATATTTTTGCTTGAAGTATTTTTTTTTAGTGTATTTAATTAAATAGAAAATTAATATTTAAGTTGATTTTCATCATCATACTTAAATATTTGAAATTTTTCTTATATATTTAATTAAATAGGAAAATTATATTTTTTGTTGTAAATTAATTTTATTAATTTTGGGCCAACATTAAATTAGAATAATTTTTCCAGGATTTATTTTTTATTTTAATATGCATTTTTCGAAAATTGTATTCTTATATACTTTAATTTTTCGAAATGCAATATATATTTATAGAAAATTAAATTTGAGTTGTAAATTAATTTAAATTAATTTTGTAACAACTTAAATATTTTTTTTCTAAATATTTATTGGAAATTATTACTAAGATGGAAATAATTCATATTATTTTCATATCCATCTAAGTAAAAATTTATAAATATTAAATTAAAATTTATATTTAGAATTTTTCATTCTAAATTGGAAATTTTAATTAAATAAATATATATTTAAAATAAATAGAATAAATAAAGAGAATAAAAGAAAATACAATTTTTTTTTAAATAATGAGCTTTATTATCAAGAGACATTCGATCTCCATTGTGGGTTTTACACCGCGTTTGTTTTAGTGAGTAATCCTCCCTAATGGAGGAACGTTCATTAGCAATTTCGCACCGTTTAACCTCGCATGATAAGTAGTTTGTAAGTGTTTTGTATGGTATGGATCACCCTAATGGTGGCGACCATACTTGACTTGCAAATTATGAAACAATGGTGGAAGCTCATAAGATAGAATTGCCTTGACTCTCGCCTAAACGGGACAACGCTGAGTTCCAATCTTGATCGAATAAAAGGTTGCTAGAATGTTTAACATTTTAGACGAGCTGACAACTCTATTCAATGAATGGTAGCTTTGACTCTCGCCTAAACGGGACACTGATATCAGTTTGTTGAAAACCTTGGAAATTATTTAGGATTGTAAGTTTTAGTATTTTCACTTGTCATTCCTACTTGCTATATGTTTATAATTTCTGAATTGTGTATGAATTTATATTGAACCATGTTATTTTCTGTTATTAAGTTGTAGTTTAATTTCGAATCTTCATTGTTGGTCTAACTTGGCTTGTTTATCTAATGAGATAAATCCCTAGTGGATTTTCATCATTAGACATACATAATAGTGTTAGATCTCGAAAGATAAATATTGTATATGCGACATCTAAATTTGTTCATCAATTGATGACACCTTAGACTAGTATTTTTACGATATGAAACAAGAAGATTGTATAAATAAGATTACTTTGACTTTCGCTAATCGAAGCATCGTTGGATTCTTATTTATAAACGAAATTATCCTAATTCCTCTTAGCTTATTCATTTTGAATTAGCTTCAAAACATATCATTGGATGAATGGTCTATAAATCATTTCATGTCATTTTATATGACGCATATGATTATAATCCCGAAATTCTATTCCCAATTGATATAAATCCTCAATCTTAGAAATCTCCTACTTGTATGGGCAAATCAATTTAGAGTTTGTATTAGTAGTGTTGGTCCAAGATAGAATTACTCATTATATTTGGTATAAATTTAAGTCTTTGACTTTAATTTTAGATTCCAAATAGAAATTTTCTTAAATTTCTAATTCCATAATACAATACAGTTACACTTTCTCAAGTGTTTAATATCCATCTTTTATTAATGGATTAAAACTGTATGGAATGTGAGTTAGGTATTCTGTGACCAGGATCCACTTGAAGTATTCTAAGAACTCTTTGATGTAACTAAACCTATATCATCCAAAGACACTACCACATTTTTTTTTAATCTATGGCATTTGTATCTTGTTCATAGTGGTTTTGACAAGATCAATCTCTGCAAAGAGTTAATATGCCTATATCCACTGAAAGTAGTTCATCTCATTCGCAGATGGATGTACATTCAGGGGTGGATATGAGTTTTTCGTTGTATTCTTAAAACGATAACTCTAGATTATACCTTATGCAAAGAAATTTGAAATGTTTGAAAAATTTCATCAATTTCTAGCAATGGTTAAACACCATTAAGGTATGTGGTTAAAGATCTTGCGAACTGATAGGGGTGGAGAAATAGTTAGTAGATATGCAGTTCAAAGATCATTACATTGATTTTTGAATTATATCCAAACTTACCTCCCCGTAAATTTCGATTTGCATATTGATGATTAGTTACTAGTCGTTCTAAGTCCTTCTATGGTAATACAATTTCGTAATGATGTAATGGTTGTATACTTAATGTAAATCATTACTAGATTCATGGATGACCTAATCAAAATCTTAAGAAAGGCTAGAACTGTTAACCATGGTTTGTTAGCTTTTCTAAGTGATTAGGGGTGGACCATCCCATTGTCAATAGATAAGAAAGTGTTTGTTCAAACAAATACTACTTTTCTAAGAAAATGACTAAGTCTGAAAACAAGTAGCAAATAAAGGAGATATTTAATTCTTGATTCCAAAAGTGTTCTATCATCTTATATGACATATGATGATCCCACTGCCTCTGTTGTCTTGTCACAACCAAAGAGGTTAATACCATTTAGTTTTCTTCGACATAATTCGCGGTACCTTGTCGTAGTGGGAGAGTTTATAGGAACTCACCTTCTTATGACTGGGAGACACTAGTGATTAAAATCCATTGTGAGTTTAAACAAGTAATGGATTGTCAAGATAAGAAACTAAGAAGAAAGCCTATAGAACTATGGTTTAATCCATTCACATGGAATAACCTAAAGTTTTCTATTACAAGGACATAAAAGGAAATTTTCGTTTATAAGTCTATTCAATGGACTTAACAAAACTTCCCGTTCCTAGTATTACAGTTTGAGTTTATCTAAACCTATGGCTTGTGGTATACCCGGTAATTACTTACTCTAATGCAAGCAACTTACTTTAGTAAGATCTTTGAGAAGCATTTTCTTTCTAATGGCAATCTAGAGAAGCTTCACAACTTCTTTAGGCATAGATTTTATTTATCTAAGGAAAAGTCTCAACTATTCCAGAAAAGATAAAGCCATGAAAGAATTTCTTATATCAACGATTGAGAGGTCTTAGATATGCTTTTGTATGCCTTAGACTCAGACATGTCCGCTGTTGAGTGGGAGTAATGAGTAGGTATCGGATTAATCCAGAGAAGAACACCGGAAGACAATCAAGTAAATCTTAAGATAAAGAAGCAGGGAACTATATGTTAGTCTATAAGGGTGTGTTTAAAACTCTTAGACTACACCATATTAGATTTCGAAATTTGCCTTTGTGCTTGTAAATCTTTCGATAAGATGGTGGTTACTTCCGGGGGTGGAATAGTGATTTTAGAGAAGTGTAAAAACCTATCCGAAGTCTCTAGGTCTACCTGCAGAGACCGAATGTTAAAAGGCTGGGGAAAGGTACTTATTCGCCCATGAAAGTTCTATACATCTTTGGCACCATTCCAAATTGCCTTAAACTACTAGTGTTAATTTTCTGATTAACCAAAAGTAGTTGCCAAAGATATAGAATCCAAACATCCCAAGAGAGTAGACATATAGAGAGGAATTTCACATTATCAATGATTTTGTGATTAAAGGAAGAGTAATAGTGGAGAAAAGGTTGTGGTTAATTCAACTTTTCAGATCCTATTACGAGGAGTTTACTACTACTACACTTGATTTGCATATCAAGGTGTTGAGATTATTTGAAATGCACTTTTTGTTTTATATTAGTGCAAGTGGGAGTTTGTTGGGTTTTATGCCCTAAATAAAACTCATTTCAATATAATCAGATTTGTTTATTAATATAGATCAGAAATAACATTTAATGTTGCATGGTTCACATGATTTATTTCATGATTATATGTACATAATGTATAAATTCATCTGAAACCCTTTTCACATACTTGATCCTGTTTATTGTCAGCCGTCAACACATTGGAAAGTAAACATGACTATGTGAATAAAGTTTCCTAGATTTATCGTACATAGGGTTTTACCGATATGATAATCTACAACAAGAGTTTACTTGTATTTGGAGAAATACTATGTTCTTCCCAGAGAGCATTGGTTAAAGTAAAGCTCGAGTTGGATGCATGGAGTATGCATCGGAAGGGACCGATATTGAACTTTGACTTAGATTTATTAAACTTACCGTAATATCTATTCAAGTCGATATCGCCTAGTTGATCCTAGATCAAATGATCTTAATCCTGATATGATTAGGCTCATTCTCGAGAGGCTATTCGTGTTCTTTGATTTGTTAGTTAAGCCTACTTTTAGGTCAGGGTGATACGTACATTTTGGGAACACGGTAGTGCAATTGAGTGGGAGCGCTATCATAAACATGGAATCTATAGCTTCTATCTGGCAAATAGTAAGCAAAGGGTGATCTCCTTCGAGCTTGACCAAACGAACATAAATGGTGGAGTACTCATTTCACATTATTGAAATATCATTTATACGGGGTCAAGTGTTTTAAGGAATAAATACATTGTAGGGTGTAATCGGTAATTTAATCCCTTTACAGTGTAGATCATTCATATAGAGGATCATTGATCACATTAGGATTATAACAATGGATAACTAATGATGTGTCTATATGGTGGAACATATAGAGCATTCTATATAACTGAGAGTGCAATTCTAAGTTCTATGCGTGGATTCAACGAAGAATTAATAAGTTAGTGAATTTTAGTGCTAAATTCTTAATCTACTTATTGGAAGCTCGGTTATATAGACCCATGGTCCCCCCACTAGTTGAGATAATATTGCTTGTAAGACTCATGTAATTGGTTTTGATTAATCAATTATAATTCACGAATTAGACTATGTCTATTTGTGAATTTTTCACTAAGTAAGGGCGAAATTGTAAAGAAAGAGTTTATAAGGGCATATTTGTTAATTATGATACTTTGTATGGTTCAATTAATAAATATGATAAATGACAATATTATTTAATAATTATTTATAGTTATTAAATAGTTAGAATTGGCATTTAAATGATTGAATTAGGAAATTGGCATTTTTGAGAAAATCAGATACAAAAAGTGGTAAAATTGCAAAATTGCAAAAATAAGGCCCAGTCCACCTAGCCTAGGGCCGGCCACTTATGTCATCTTTTTTAAATGATTTTTTCATTATTTTAATGCCATATAATTCAAATCAAGCCCTAGAGGAATGCTATAAATAGATAGTGAAGGCTTCAGGAAATTTACACTTAAATTTCTACACTTTCTGAATCAGAAAAACCTGAGCCTCCACTCTCTTCTCTAGCCGCCACTCTCTCTCTCTTTTCTTCCTCAATATTTCGAACCTCTCTTAGTGATTAGAGTAGTGCCCACACACATCAAGTGATACCTCAATCATAGTGAGGAAGATCGTGAAGAAAGATCATCAGCAAAGGAGATTCAGCATCAAAGATTCAGAGAAAGAGATCCAGGTTCAGATATTGATAATGCTCGCGCTACGAGAAAGGAATCAAGGGCTAGATATCTGAACGGAAGGAGTCATTATATTCCGCTGCACCCAATGTAAGGTTTCTTAAACTTTATATGTGTTTAATTTATCGTTTTAGAAAGTTCATATTTAGGATGTTAATAAACATACTTGTGAGTAGATCTAAGATCCTGGTAAAATAAATTCCAACAGGTTACTGGTGTGGACAACGTCTGGAAGAAGCTTTGGCAATTGAACGTCCCAGCCAAGGTTCAACACCTGCTATGGCGTGTTGTTGCAGGTTGTCTCCCCACCAAAGTTCAGCTTTCTAATAGACATGTACATGTTGATCTAACCTGTCCTATGTGTAATCTTGCACCTGAAGCGGCTTCACACGTGTTGTTCAGTTGCAACTTTGCTCGTTCTTGTTGGAATCTGTCATGTGCTCCTGCTGCTGGTGTTGGCGAAGACATGTTTATCGACTGGTTTTGTGGCTTGCTGGTGCAGGGCAGTCGGGCTGTTGCTGAGAGTGCGGCAATGCTCATTTGGCGTATTTGGACAGCACGTAATGATCAACTATGGAACAATAAATCAACAACAGTTTTGGAGGTTATTCGGTCGGCAAGAACTAATCTTGGCAATTGGCAAAATGCTCAAACACAAGGGTCATTTCCATTACTTAATGTTAATATTGGGAATGGGAAGGAGCATTGGACAAAACCACTTTTTACAAAGTTCAAGATCAATGTCGACGGGGCCATCTTCGAAAGTGAAAATCGTTTTGGCTTTGGGTTCATAGTTAGAGACTCGGCTGGGAAGCTTGTCCAAGCAGTTTCGGGGAGTAAAATTGGTGTGGTTGCTCCTGAGATTGCTGAGGTGGTGGGAATGAAAGAAGTCTTGAGTTGGATAAAGACGAAGAAAATAACTGATGTGGAAATTGAAACTGATTCTTTAGTCACTGTTCAGGCTATCAAAGGTTCAGTTCACATGCCATCTCAGTTTGGGTTACTTGTTCAAGACTGTCGTTCATTATTATCTGAGTTACAAGATGTTTTTATTTCTTTTGTTAAACGATCTGCAAATAGGGCTGCTCATTGCATTGCAAGGCAATCCTGTTTTATGTCAGATTGTATGTTTGATGAGTTTTCAGCTCCATCAAATTTGCTTTCTATTGTAAGGGATGATATCATTTCAAGTTGAATAAAACTTTACCCTTATTTTCAAAAAAAAAAAAAATAAATAAATAACAAATAAGAGACAATTACTCTTATGTAATTGTTGTACTAATGGAGTACTAAAGAAACTCATAAGAGCCCGTTATTATTTTATGAAAATAATAAATTTAAATAACTCAATCAAAATAGCTCATACAATAAAATAAAAGAAATATTTAATTTTAATATATATATTTTAAATACGGTGCAATAATTTAGCGTCTCTTTATTACATATATGAACATAAATAGTTTATATACTTTTACATTTTATGATTAAAAAAAAATTAAAAATATAATTAATGCACACATTACTATCAAACATATCTAAGCCATATGTTTATTGAATATTTACACATACTATTTATATCTAAAATTTTCTACAATACATATGTCCATACGGCAAAAAAGATTATAGTCTTCATGATTATCTTTAATTTTTTGTTGGTGTTATATTATATGTACATTGAAATGAGTAATCATTCAATTAATTTTGGCAAATATTTGTGTATTTTTTGTTGGTGTTATATTACTAAGTGTTGTATTATTTTTATTTTTATAAATAGTATGATACAATATATCAATCATTCATTTTTGTATTTTTATAAATGCATAGTATCAATTAGATCTATTTTTTTCTATGAGACTTGATAGTATTGTTATTTTGGAACTTAAATCATGATCTTTCCCCCTTTCAAAAAGAAGAAAAAAAGGCATGGACTTCTAAAAAAACAAAGATTTGTAGTTGTGTTGACTATTGTTTGAGTCATTTATTAATAATAATAATAATAATAATAATAATAATAATAATAATAATAATAATAATAATAAATAGTAGTAATTATTATATGTTATCAAAAGTGTACTTAATTATTATAATTTTTATTATGAAATTCTCATAATATTCTACCATTAATTTTATAATTTTTATTTCTTACATTTATCATCAAATTATTCATTAATAGAGTAATGATAATGTCTTTTCAATTTTTACATATTATATTATAAACTATGTTAAAAAATTATCATCATATTCAGTCATTATTTGAAAAACAATTATGTTATATTTTATATTATCTAAAAAATATCAATTGTTCAATTAATTTATTTTTTTTTTATTGGAATGAAATAAAAGTTTGATTAGTGCAGTTTAATTTAGTATTATTTAAATAATAAGAATAATAATATTGATATTATGATTATTGTTTCAATAAAAATTGAAATACTATCAAAAGATTTTGAGTACTTATATCTATATATTTTATTTTATACTATAAATATTTAAATCTCAATATTGTATAAAATAAATTAAAATTCATGGCCACCACTATATCAGTAATATATATATAAAAAAAATTATTGGATAATGATTATTTTTTTTATTTATATATACTTTTAATATTTTTGGTATTAAGTTGTAATTCTATTAATTTTTATGTGTAATAAAAATAGTGTTTTGGCATCCTAAAAATATATTATATTTTAGTGTGAATTTTTTTTAAAATTATTATACATGTCGCACGAAGTGCGGCTTCGTTAACTAGTTGGAGATAAAAGAATGTTATTATTGAAATTTGCATTGATGTCAGACAATGTCATTGATACTATGTCTTTTTATACAATAAAAAATTAAAAGTGTAATATATATAATAGTTTAATAAAGAAAAAATCTTATATATATAATAATATGTGATATCATAATTATAGCATTTTTAAAAGGTATTATATTATTGGAATGTTTTTAAAAGTAAAGGTGCCAAAAATGATGTGGAAGAAAAATAAAATAAAATATTATATTTTGAATGATGTGGAGATATAGAGCATTTTCAAAGAATACTACCATTGGAGATGCTCTTAGACATTTTGCGTGTTTAGAAAATGGGACAGAAAGCATTTGTTGGCTGCATTGGACCACGTGAAGAAGGAGGGCCAGCCGCATGGCTGGCGTGTGGCACACACGGGCGGACCACAAGGAGCCGTGAGACTCACGCGTGGGTTCGGGAGAGTGGGGCAGCTGAGGGGAGACAAGGCTTGCATGGCCTGATTTGTTACTGCTGAGCCAATGGGAAGCAGCCACGTGGCGTGGCTGTGTGGTGGAGAAGGAATTTGGGCTGAATGGGCTTGCCTTCTTGGACTTCAAAAATACCAATCTTTTGTGTTTTGGGCCATTTTTGTGACATCTTTTTATTTGTTTTCTTTCTTTTCACTATTTTCTTAATCAAAGATAAATAAAATTAAATCAAAGCAAAATATTTTCAACATAAAATATATCACAATAATATTAATAAAAATATTTATTTGAAGAGAAATGCTAAAAGACACCAGTAGTGCCTAGCACCCTCCTATATGTCAATATCGCTATTAGTCTAATTAAGTATCGGGTCCCATGTAGTTTAATATAATAACTTTTAGGGAGTATCGCTAGCCAATCGCAACGCGACATGTCGAGAAGGTGCTAGGCACCAGTAGTACCTAATAGCAATGCTCTTATTTAAAATCTAATTAATTTGTAATTCCTTTAATAAAAACAATGTATTTTCTTAATTTTTTATTTCTTTTTCTCCATTATGCCATAAATACTAATTATTATTTATAAACAAAGATAAAATTAAATCTAAATAAAATATTTTCAACATAATAATATATTGCATTAATTTTTTAAAAATATTATTTAAAATTTAATTAACTTTGTATTTTTATACTATTAAATATGTAATATTTAACATTTAACACTTATGGTATAGTTGGTGATAAGGAAATATAATATCTAGATTATTTCTTGGCTCAAAAATATGTGTAATAACAAAAATAACTGATCAAAGCTCAAAAAGGGCAAACAAGGGATAAACTTGCAAATGTAGGTTTGACAGGCACACACTTTCCAAAAAAAAATACCTAAACCATTTTTCAAAACACATGTCATCAAGGATTTCGCATCAAATGTCAAATAATGCAAGCTCTATCCAATTCTAATTAAACACGCCTCCAATCCTAGTCAAGCATATAAAATAGAATCTAAAAATATTGTATTTGCAAATATATAGTATCTATTTTCTACAAACATTGCAATTAAACTCCAAACGGTTGGACCAAGCACACAATTTTTCACAAACTCCTTTTCATAAATAACTACAAAGCAGCAACATACAAGGATAATGGCTTAACAGTTTACACTAAACAAACACTTTAAACAGCACAAAAAAACCTAAAAATTTTAAAGCTCTCCCCCAAACTAAAGGTTCACATTATCACTAATGTGATATTAAAGTACAAAGAAAGAGAACTTACCTGATGCCACATCAGTATGGCAGAGGAGGTGGCGGTGGTGGCCACTGGTACGGAGTGTACTACGCAAGATACGAGAAAAGGTTCTCCATATTTGGACTCACCACAAGCCTTTGAACTAAATCATTCAACTGATCCACTTGAATTCATTCATCCGCATGCCTCAGCTCCATGTAATTATTGAAATTGGCATGCATTTCTTGTTGAGCTTCAATCATGTACTAATTTTGGGCAATGATGTAAGGTATGTAAGGATCTGGACCCCTACTCCCACTAGGCATAGGGGTTGTCAGTCCATTACCTCTAGCTTCTTTGTGAGCACCCAATTCCATATCAACTTCTCCATCTCCCTCATTCACATCAACTTGAGTGCGTTTAGAATTTTTAGGATGGGTGCTAGCAAACAAAGGATGTGGAATGGAATCAGGAAACTTGCTTACATAATTCGGCGTAATTGGACCTTGTATTTTCCTGGGCACCATACTTTTGACATAAGTCACTAATCAGCGAGCCATGTCCCAAACCACAAGATGTAGTTAAGCAAGATAAATCAACAATTTTCTCATACACCAAGCCCTCACATCAAATGTTGATTTACTTCATGATGCCATACATAAATCGAAGTCGATCCTGACCAATATTAAACATATGAGAATTAGGATACATCCTTGCACTCATAAAATGTACCCAACTCTAGTGTAAGGAGCCAACTAACATCTCCATATACATTTCACATAAGCGTCAACCATGATCCATTCAACCCCCTCATAAGTAATTGTATCAACAATTTCTTACCAAGTGAGCTTATCCTCATGAATCAATGTGTTCAGGTCCTCGTCAACACAAATCCAAAAATTAGGCAACCTATATAACTCATTAATAAGGTGGGCAACCACCCATGGTGCTGCTTGACGGTGATCTGAATGTCTCGCATTTAGGTTACATGTGTGTTTGTTGTAAAATATAGTTGTCAGAACGCATTTTTTTCTTCCCCTCAATCTCTATTTACAATCTGGATCCTTGCATGTAACGTACAACACATTGGGAGCTGACTTCTTCACCATCCACTCAAAATTGTTATTAATTGAAAACCTAACCACTACTTGTCTTAATTCTTCCTTATTTTTGTAAAAATTGCCAAGTTTTATCTCCCCTAATCCCTTACTTTGTAAATAAATAGTAAGCTCATGCTTTTCTATTATATCTTCCTTTGCCCACATAGGAGCTTTGAACTTGGTACAACCTTCAAATAACGAGAACATTGAGAAAAGTGCATGATGAGGAAGAGCATGTTCTTCATATCTGCCTTGTCGACTACTGCTAGTTCTAGGTGTATTTCATTTTCATTACAGGATTGCCATTCTTGCTGTGCACCATGGTTGCTCGGTGCATACTCTAACCTCAAGGAAGGTACCTCTACGACTTCATCGACTACCAAATCATGTTCGTCATCCATATTTAAATCTATAATAGGATCATTATTGTAGAAGGGAGCATCAAACTCCTCAAACTAACCAAATCCTGCCGCTTCTTGCTGTTGATCTGTTAGGTTTTATGCCCTAAATAAAACTCCATTTCAATGTAATCTATTTTATTCAACATCAATAAAGAAACAGAAGTATTTTTCATTCATTTGTGTATGTTTTGGTTCACTTTATCAATTGCTTGTCTATTTGATTTATAAATTCATCTTAAACCTTTTTCACATACTTGATCCTGTTTATTGTGTTGTCATCACATTGGAAAGTAAACATGACTATGTGAATAAAGTTTCCTAGATTTATCAAACACAGGGTTTTACTGATATGATAATCTACAACAAGAGTTTACTTGCATTTGGAGAAATGCTATGTTCTTTCCAGAACATTGGTTAAAGTAAAGCTCAGGTTGGATGCATGGAGTATGCATCGGAAGGGACCGATATTGAACTTTGACTTAGATTTAATTAAACTTACCGTAAAATCTATTCAAGTCAATATCGCCAAGTTGATCCTAGATCAAATGTTCTTAATCCTGTTATGATTAGGCTCAATCTTGAAAGGCTATTCGTGTTCTATGATTTGTTAGTTAAGCCTACTTTTAGGTCAGGGTGATACGTACATTTTGGGAACACGGTAGTGTTGGATATTTATTTTACCAGGATCTTAGATCTACTCACAAGTATGTTTATTAACACCCTAAATATGAACTTTCTAAAACGATGAAATAAACACGTATAAAGTTTAGGAAACCTTACATTGGGTGCAGCGGAATATAATGACTCCTTCCGTTCAGATATCTAGCCCTTGATTCCTTTCTGTAGCAGAGCATTATCAATATCTGAACCTGGATCTCTTTCTCTGAATCTTTGATGTTGAAACTCCTTCTTGCTGAAACTCTTTCTTCACGATCTTCCTCACTATGGTTGAGGTATCACTTGCTGTGTGTGGGCACTACTCATACACTAAGTATTTCAAAATCTCAATGAGGAAGAGAGAGAGAGGGTTCGGCCAAAGATAGGGAGAGAGAAGGCTCAGGTTTTTCTCTGAAGGAAAAATAAAAAAATTTGAGTGTAATTTTCCTGAAGCCTTCACTATCTATTTATAGCATTCCACTAGGGTTAGGTTTGAATTATTTGGCATTAAAATAATGAAAATATCAGAGGTAAATTCCTATAAAAGTGGCCGGCCCTATACTAGTGGATTTGGGCCTCACTTTTTGCAATTTTGCAGTTTTATCTTTTCTGCATCTGATTTTCTCAAAAACGCCAGTTTTCTAATTCAACCATTTAAATGCCAATTCTAACTATTTAATAACTATAAATAATTATTAAATAATATTGTCATTTATCATATTTATTAATTGAACCATACAAAGTATCATAATTAACAAATATGCCCCTAAAACTCTTTCTTTACAATTTCCCCCTTACTTAGTGAAAATTTCACAAATAGACATAGTCTAATTTGAGAATTATAATTGATTAATCAAAACCAATTATATGAGTCTTACAAGCAATATTATCTCAACTAGTGCGGGGACCATGAGTCTATATAACCGAGCTTCCAATAAGTAGATCAAGAATTTAGCACTAAAATTCACTAACTTATTAATTCTTCGTTGAATCCACGCATAGAACTTAGAATTGCACTCTCAGTTATATAGAATGCTCTATATGTTCCACCATATAGACACATCGTTAGTTATCCATTGTTATAATCCTAATGTGATCAATGATCCTCTATATGAATGATCTACACTGTAAAGGGATTAGATTACCGTTACACCCTACAATGTATTTATTCCTTAAAACACTTGACCTCGTATAAATGATATTTCAACTTATGTGAAATGAGTACTCCACCATTTATGTTCGTTTGATCAAGCTCGAAGGAGATCATCCTTTGCTTACTATTCGCCAGATAGAAGCTATAGATTCCATGTTTATGCTAGCGCTCCCACTCAATTGCACTACCGTGTTCCCAAAATGTACGTATCACCCTGACCTAAAAGTAGGCTTAACTCACAAATCAAAGAACACGAATAGCCTTTCAAGATTGAGCCTAATCATAACAGGATTAAGATCATTTGATCTAAGATCAACTAGGCGATATTGACTTGAATAGATATTACGGTAAGTTTAATAAATCTAAGTCAAAGTTCAATATCGGTCCCTTCCGATGCATACTCCATGCATCCAACCTGAGCTTTACTTTAACCAATGCTCTGGAAAGAACATAACATTTCTCCAAATGCAAGTAAACTCTTGTTGTAGATTATCATATCAGTAAAACCCTATGTCTGATAAATCTAGGAAACTTTATTCACATAGTCATGTTTACTTTCCAATGTGTTGACGGCACAATAAACAGGATCAAGTATGTGAAAAGGGTTTCAGATGAATTCATACATTATGTACATATAATCATGAAATAAATCATGTGAACCATGCAACATTAAATGTTATTTCTGATCTATATTAATAAGTAAATCTGATTATATTGAAATGAGTTTTATTTAGGGCATAAAACCCAACAAACTCCCACTTGCACTAATATAAAACAAAAAGTGTGTTTTAAATAATCTTAACACCTTGATATACAAATCAAGTGTAGTAGTAGTATACTCCTCGTAATAGGATCTGACAGGTTGAATCAAACACAACCTTTTCTCTACCATTACTCTTCCTTAATTAAAAGGTCCTTGATATTGTGAAATTCCTCTCTATATGTCTACTCTCTTGGGATACTGGATTCTATACTTTTGGCAACTACATTTTGGTTATTCAGGAAGTAACACTAGTAGTTAAGACAAGTTAGAACGGTGCCACAAATGTATAGAACTTTCCTTAGACTGAATAAGTACCTTTCCTGCAACTTTAACATTCAGTCTCTCTCTGGTAGACCTAGAGACTTCAGATAGGTTTTTACACTTCTCCAAAATCACTATTCCACCCCCAGAGTAATCACCATCTTATCAGAAATATTTTCTAGCACAAAGGCAAATTTCGAAATTTGATATGGTGTAGTCTAAGAGTTTTAAACACACCCTTATAGACTAACACATAGTTCCTCTTCTTTATCTTACGATTTACTTGATTGTCTTGCAATGTTCTTCTCCTGGATTAATCTGATACCTACTCATTACTCCCACTCAACAGCAGGTGTCTGGTCTAAGGCATACAAAAGCATATCTAAGACCTCTCTGTTGATTTAAGGAATTCTTTCATGGCTTTATCTTTTCTGGAATAGTTGAGACTTTTCCTTAGATAAATAAAATCTATGTCTAAGAAGTTGTGAAGCTTCTATAGATTGCCATTAGAAAGAAAATGCTTCAGCATCTTACTAAAGTAAGTTGCTTGCATTAGAGTAAGTAGTTACCAGGTATACTACAAGTCATAGGTTTAGATAAACTCAAACCTATAATATTAGGAACATGAAGTTTTGTTAAGTCCATAGAATAGACTTATTAACTAAAATTTCCTTTTATGTCATTGTAATAGAAAACGTTAGGTTATTCCATGTGAATGGATTAAACCATAGTTCTATTGGCTTTTCTTCTTAGTTTCTTATCTTGACAATCCATTACTTGTTTAAACTCACAATGGATATTAATCACTAGTGTCTCCCAAGTCATAAGAAGGTGAGTTCCTAGAAACTCTCCCACTACGACAAGGTACCGTGAATTATGTCTTAATAAACCTAAATGGTATTGATCTCTTCGGTTGTGACAAGACAACAGAGGCAGTGGGATCATCATATGTTATATAAGATGATATAACACTTTTGGAATCAAGAAAAATATCTCTTTTATTTGCTACTTGTTTTCAGACTTAGTCATTATCTTAGAAAAGTAGTATTTGTTTGAACAAACACTTTCTTATCTATTGACAATGGGATGGTCCACCCCTAATCACTTAGAACAGCTAACAAACCATGGTTAACAGTTCTAGCTTTTCTTAAGATTTTGATTAGGTCATCCATGAATCTAAAAGAATGATTTACATTAAGTATACAACCATTACATCATTCTGAAATTGTATTACCATAGAAGGAATTAGGCAACGACTAGTAACTAATCATCAACATGCAACTCGAAATTTCTGGGGAGGTAAGTTTGGATATAATTCAAAAATCAAATTAATGATCTTTGAACTGCATATCTACTAACTATTTCTCCACCCCTATCAGTTCGCAAGATCTTTAACCACTTACCTTAATAGTTTTAACCATTGCTAGAAATTAATGAAATTTTTCAAACATTTCAAATTTCTTGCAAAAAGGTATATCTAGAGTTATCGTTTTAAGAATACAATGAAAAACTCATATCCACCCCTAAATGTACATCCATCTGCGAATGAGATGAACTACTTTCAGTGGATGTAGGCATATTAACTATTTACAGAGATTGATCTTGTCAAATCCACTATGAACAAGATACAAATGCCATAGATTAATAAAAATATCTTATAAAAATGGTATTTGTTTAAACAAACACTTTCTTATCTAATGACTATGGGATGGTCCACCCCTAATCACTTAGAATAGCTAACAAACATGCAAACCATGGTTAACAGTTCTAGCTTTTCTTAAGATTTCGATTAGGTCATCCATGAATCTAGTAATGGTTTACACTAAGTACCCAACCATTGCATCATTCTGAGATTGTATTACCATAGAAGGACTTAGGCAACGACTAGTAACTAATCATCAATTTGCAACTCGAATTTCTGGGGAGGTAAGTTTGGATATGATTCAAAATCAACTTAATGATCTTTTAACTGCATATCTACTAACTATTTCTCCACCCCTATCAGTTGGCAAGATCTTTAACCACTTACCTTTATGGTTTTCCACCATTGCTAGAAATTCATGAAATTTTTCAAACATTTCAAATTTCTTTGCATAAGGTATAATCCAGAGTGATCGTTTTAAGAATACAATAAAAAACTCATATCCACCCCTGAATGTACATCCATCTGCGAATCAGATGAACTTACTTTCAGTGGATATAGGCATATTAACTATTTGCAGAGAATGATCTTGTCAAAACCATTATGAACAAGATACAAATGCCATAGATTTATAAAATATGGTTGTGTCTTTTGATGACTCAGTTTTAGTTACATCAAAGAGTTCTTAGAATAGTGCAAGTGGATCCTGGTCACAGAATACTAAACTCATATTTCATACAGTTTGAATCCATTGATAGAAAATGGTTATTAAACACTTGTGAAAGTGAAACTGTATTGTATTAAAAAAAATTATTTGGAATCTAAAATTTAAAGTCAAAGACTTAAATTTATACCAAATATACATGAGTAATTCTTTCTTGGACCACCACTACTAATTTAACTCTAAGTCTGATTTGCCCATACAAGTAGGAGATTTTTAAGATTGAGGATTTATATCATTTTGGGATAGAATTTCGAGAATATAATCATATGCGTCATTTAATTTCTTAAGAGAAAATATAGAATGACATGAAATGATTTATAGACCATTCATCCAATGATATGTTATTGAGCTAATTCGAAATGAATAAGCTAAGAGGAATTATGATAATTTCGTTTTTTAAAAATAAGAATCCAACGATGCTTCGATTAGCGAGAGGCAAAGTAATCTTATTTATACAATCTTCTTGTTTCATATTGTAAATACTAGTCTAAGGTGTCATCAATTGATGAACAACTAGATGTTGCATTTACAATATTTATCTTTCGAGATCTAACACTATTATGTTTGTCTAATGTTGACAATCCATTAGGGATTAATCCCATTAGAACAACAAACCAAGTTAGACCAACAATGAAGATTCGAAATTAAACTACAATTTAATAATAGAAAATAACATGGTTCAATATAAATTCATACACAATCCAGAAATTATTAAACACATAGCAAGTAGGAATGACAAGTGAAAATACTAAAACATACAATCCTAAATAATTTCCAAGGTTTTCAACAAACTGATATCAGTGTCCCGTTTAGGCGAGAGTCAAAGCTACCATCCATTGAATAGAGTTGTCAGCTCATCTAAAATAATAAATATTCTAGCAACCTTTTATTCGATCAAGATTGGAATCCAGCGTTGTCCCGTTTAGGCGAGAGTCAAGGCTATTCTATCTTATGAGCTTCCACCATTGTTTCATATTTTGTAAGTCAAATACAGTCGCCACCATTAGGGTGATCAATACTATATAAAACACTTACAAATATACTTATCTTTCGAGATTAAACGGTGCTAACTTGCTAATGAACGTTCCTCCATTACGGAGGATTACTCACTAAAACAAAAGCTATGTAAAACCAACAATGGAGATCGAATGTCCTAATAATAAAGCTCATTATTTAAAGTGTATTTTCTTCTAATATTTATTTTAATCAATTTATTTTAAATATATATTTATTTAATTAAAATTTCCAGTTTAGAATGAAAAATTCTAAATATAAATTTTAATTTAACATTTATAAATGATACTTAGATGGATATGAAAATAACATGAATTGTTTCCATCTTAGTAATAATTTCCAATAAATATTTAGAAAATTATTCAATTTAAGTTGTTTCAAAATTAATTTAAATTAATTTACAACTCAAATTTAATTTTCTATAAATATATATTGCATTTCAAAAAATTGAAGTATTTAAAATTACAATTTTCGAAATTGCTTGTTAAAATAAAATAAAATAAATCTTGGAAAAAATTATTCTAATTTAATGTTGGCCCAAAATTAATTAATAAAATTAATTTACAACAAAAAATATAATTTTCCTATTTAATTAAATATTTAAGAAAAATTTCAAATATTTAAGTATCATGATGAAAATCAACTTAAATATTAATTTTCTATTTAATTAAATACACTAGAAAAATACTTCAAGCAAAACAGATAATATCTATCTAGACTTTCATTGACTAATTAATTCGTTTTCTAATTAAATATATTTTACTTCATTTATTTTAATTAATCATTAAATGAAAAAAATTATTGATTTAAGTTGGTCCAAAATTAAAATAAATAATTTTTAACTTTAATCTATTTTTCAAATAAAATTCGAACTTTCTGCATTTAAGAAATGCAATTTCAAAATTGTGGAAAAAAGATTAATAAAATAAAATAAAATATATTTTGAAAATTATTCAAATTTAAGTGATTCTGAAATAAGATTTCAAACTTAAAATAATTTTTAATTTTAATTTAATAACATGAAAATAATAATATTTAAGTATCATGATGAAAATCAACTTAAATATTTAAATTTTCAATTTAATTAAATGTATTAAATTCAAGAAATAAATAATTAAGTATAGAGGAGACTTAATTATTAATTCTAGTTTAATACTAGAAAAAATATACTTAACTTAGATTGTACCAAAATTAATTATTAAAAAATTAATTTCACAATCTATGATATTTTCCTAATTAAATATTAGAAAAAATAACTAGTTGTAGAAATAACTATCTTGAATATATTTCATTTACTAAGTGTTTTTCTAAAATTAACTTTAAAATATTAAATGAAAAGTAAATTTCATATATTTTAAAAGTTAATTATGTTGCTAATTTAATTTTAATTAGGTTAGACTAATATAATTAACCTAATACAATTATTTAAATAAGGCAAATGGGCCTTCACAATTGTGGTAGTTCATGTGAGGGGGAGCTGGGTTCAGTATGTCGTACCCACTTCTATTGGCCCTCAACTCTCACACAAGGCCCAAAAGAGAGGAATTTAACCTTTAAATAAACAATTGTTATTCATTGAATAAGCCCAAATCTAATTGGGCCTAAATAAATTTACTTATGTCAAAATTTATTTTAGCAACCTAGTCCATTTACTTAGTAAAACTTAAATGGGCTTCCTATATGCATCTAAGCCCAATAGCAAACATATAGGCTCACACAAGTCAAATGATTTGGATGGGCACTATCATGTTACTAGGTTTACACAGATGAAAGAAATTGCAAAAATTTACCTGTTACAAATTATTTATAAGATCTATTGACAATTGGACTATGATTAAAATCAGATCATTGGATATGTCAACAAGTTAATTATAGCAATTTTAATCAAATAAATAATAGGTTTGTAAAAAAAATTTGTATATTAATATATAAACAAACAATACAAGCAAATAACTGATCTGGAATATCTGAAAAGTAAGCTAAAATATCTCAATTTTAAAATTTAAAATAAAAATTAAATTTTAAAATAAATATCTTAACTAGAATTCAAATTTAGGTTGTTAGAGAATATTTAAAAAAATTCAAAATTCAACAAACTCCTAAATTTCCTAAATTCTAACAAAAAATAAAAAATATCTAACCAATTTTTCAAATATCAAGTTCATTCAATTAAATTTATTTAAAATTTCTAATAAGATAATATAATAAAATATCTTGAATTTTAAATTTAGATATTTTATTGTTATTCTAAGTCTTATAATTTAATAAATTTAAATATTACATAAATAAACTAATTGAAAAATAAGATATTTTATATGGTTATAATATTTAAAAAAAAAATAAAATAATAAGTTTGAAAAAATTTAAGGTTTGAAACCCTAAAATATCTATTCAAACTAAACTAACCAATTTTTCAAATCTTCATGTTATTTTTGCCAAAATATAATTTTAATAAAAAAAATGTCTAATAAGATAAAATGTTAAACCTAACATATTCCTAATCTTATAATTTTAATTAATAAAATATATATCAAAAAATAACAAATTTGAAAAAAATATGATATGGTTAGCAAACTTTGAAATTTGAACAAGATTATTTTAAAAGATAATATTTTAATATCAAAGTAAGATCATTCAAATTTAATAAAAAATAATATCTGATCTTATAATTAAAATAAATAAAATAATCTAAAATTTCAAAATTAACCATAAGGTTCCTTTGTGAGAAATCAAATTTTCAAAATTCAAAGCCTACTAATATCAGAAACAATTTCATAACAATTTATTATCCCACCTTCCTAACAACTTTTCTGGTCTATAAAAGAAAACTTATACTTCCCAAGTTATCTTCTTTAACCCTAGAGTATTCTTCTCTTTTAAGTTGTACATGTCTAGTAATTCTAGTTCTCCAAGCCATTACGAGCAGTTTTGTAGATTAGTGGATCGTTATCTGGCTAGGCCTAGGAGCGATACGCTATTCGATGAAGACTGGCTACACAATTTATATGCTAACAAAGGACAAAACATCCCCCTTCGTGTTATTGTTGATGTTGAATGTCAAGTCATCCAATTGAGAGCAAAATGGAGTTAAGAATACCGTCACTTTTTGTAAAGAGAGCAAAGGGAATGTATGAAACTATTTTAACATGAAAAGGTAGCGAACTAGAGGAGGTTCGAACACATTCAAAGGGATGGTGTTCTCTTTTATCTATCGGGGTTCCCCGAAGGGTGGCATCATTGCAAACTATATGTGGTTAAAGGCAAACCAGTCATGCCTGGGTGGTTAAGCTTGTATTGCATGAATCACCCAACTATCAAGACTTTTAAATTTAACGTTTATGGGTTAGTTTTAAAGTTCTCAATCGTTATCCTGATTGTTTCATTTTTACTTATAGTTTTTACTTGTTTCAGCCGCTTTTTTTTTTTTTTTATAATATTGTTGACATTCTATCGACAATATGTCGACAAACAACAATTACGATGAGAAATTAAAATTTTTACTAATCATCGAGAAAGTATCGATAAACTATCGACAAATCATCGACAATTTGTGTGTATATTTATTTTTCAAATATTATCGACATAAGGTCGACATACTGTCGACAAACGATGCTTAAATCATATTTTAGCTAGATTGTCGATAATATATTGACAAATAATCGACATCTTGTCAATAATGGTACCTTTTATATCGATATTCTATCGATCAACAGTAAAAAAAACCCAGATTTTGAGAGAAAACAGATCTAGCATTTCAGACCAAAAAATAGCAAAATAATACCAGTTCAAACAAACACCACACACATATAACGAAAACAAACTACACACTATTCCTAATGTCTAAGGAAATAGTTAAAACACAATTTACCCATTATAATGGTGGATAATTCTTGAGGGATTCAGGTGTGGGCCGATTGTTCAATGTCCACCACAGAAAGAGAGAGAGAGAGAGAGAGAGAGAGAGAGAGAGAGAGAGAGAGAGAGAGAGAGAGAGAGAGAGAGAGAGAGAGAGAGAGAGAGAGAGAGAGAGAGAGAGAGAGAGAGAGAGAGAGAGAGAGAGAGGAAAGTGAGTGCGAGGAGGTTTGAACCGAGCTGAGAGGGAATGAGAGATGGTAACAGAGAGAGAGTGTAACCGAAGGTGTTGTGTGTGTGTATTTTTTGTTCATTTTTAACTATTTTTTTATTAAAAAAGATAAAATGAGAAGTTCATGAAATCAAATGAATTATTTAGTAAAATTTACTTAGGAGTCTAAATTTTTATATAGGATATTTTATTAAGTATTTATTGTGAAATTTTCAATTTTTAATTTGGTGAGATTTCAAAGTTGACTATGTAATATGCATGTGTTTTTTTCCCCACAAGAAGAGTGCTATTTTTTTTTTTTTTTTTCAAAAGAATAGGTGAGCAATTTGAAATATTGAAATAAGTTTTTGTTTTTTTTTGGTTATGTAAAGTGGGAAAAATTGGTTGAGATGGGCCGGGGGGGTTGGGCGGAGTTTGCAATTAGTGAGACCCCTCGTTTTCATCGACCATAGTCAATTCCCACCTCCTTCATATCCTTCTTCGCTGCAATCCGTTTTCTTTGTTCTCTTCTCTCTTCCTTCACACTCTTTCTCTCTTCTCATCTCTCCCTCCCTTGCTTCGCAAAACAATCGCTCTCCTCGGTCGCATTCCGCCAGGTAAATTCCCACTCTCACTCGAGATCTCATTTCTCTTATTTCTATACTCAACACTGATTTCCTCACTCTTGTTTAATTTCATTTAAACTCTAGCTATCATGGATGCCACAATGCCTATGTGCAAATCTGTTACTTCAACTCCTGTAAGTTCCTACCCATGTTTTCTTTTTTGATTCCGGATGTTGGGTTGTCCTTTGATTAGTTTCAATTCATATGGGTCACTTATTTTTCAAATCTTGTTTTTACTAAGTTTGTATGTAATTCGAAATGAATAACTTCACTTCTTATTACCACATTGCATCTCTCTCTGATGATTTGACATGTGAGATTACACGTTTATATTGTTTTTTTTTTCTCTTAGTCGTGTTATATAGTTAGTACTGCTAATACAATCCTTGTCTTCTTATGGGAAATTGATTAGCACTACGATTACTCTCACCATTGTTTCTATTGGCCTAAATTTTGTGTGCTCATTTTGTTTGCAATATTTGGGTCTTTGAAGGGTTTGTTTATGTGGAGAACCCAAGGAATTAGGAGTTCCCAGTGCAGTTTTATGGTGGGGAATAAAGTGAACTTCCCTAGACAAATAGCTCAGGGGATGAGGGTTAGCTATAAGTCTAAGAAGTCAGGGGGAGCTCTCCATGCTACATGCCGCGCAGAAAAGATTCTTGTGGCAAACAGAGGAGAAATAGCTGTTCGAATTATTAGAACTGCTCATGAAATGGGAATTCCTTGTGTGGCTGTTTACTCAACCATAGACAAGGAGGCACTTCATGTACAATTGGCTGATGAATCAGTTTGCATTGGTGAAGCACCAAGCAATCAGTCGTAAGCAATCGTGCTTTTTCTTTTTGACTATTTTTCTTAGGTTGATTTTTTTAAGTGCTGACTATCAAATCATTTTCCTTTTCAGATATTTAGTTATTCCAAATGTTCTATCAGCTGCGATTAGTCGTGGATGTACAATGTTGCATCCTGGTTATGGTTTCCTTGCCGAGAATGCATTGTTTGTTGAGATGTGTAGAGAACATGGAATCAACTTCATTGGACCAAATGTGAGTTAGGCCAATTAATTTTTTGCAGTTCTATTAAGTTGATGCTGTATTAACTATTACCCGTTTCTTTCTATTGTGAACTAAAGTGAGCTATCTAATGTGGAATTTGCCCTAAATACCCAATCTAATGTAGCTTTTCTTTTTCCATATGAGAAAAGAAGGAAAGGAGAAAGAAAAAGAAAGAACATGTGTAGATTTTAGTGCTAACTTTTGAGTAAATTCAATGACCCAGACATATTTTAATACTTCTATGATTTTTCTATGGCCATATCACGGATTCAGTTTTTTCTAAAATATTTTGATTGTGTTATTGACAATAATATAAAATTTGTTTAGAGGATTTATTATAAATAGAAAAGTTTAATGGTTTTAGTTTTTCTAAAATATTTTGGTTGTGTTGTTGATAATGTTTTGAATATATTTGTTTTTTTTTGGAGGATTTATTAACTTTTGAAGCTATACTTTCTGGAAAGAAAAAAGAAGAAAACCTTTTTTTACCAGAATCCCATGATTACACAGTTTTTATGTTGATAATTATTTATGACATATATTATTGTTTCAAATTCCTATCTGGTTTGTAAATATTATGTTTTACCTTTTCAGCCTGATAGTATCCGTGTTATGGGTGACAAAGCAACAGCAAGAGAGACAATGAAGAAAGCAGGTGTTCCAACTGTACCAGGTAGTGATGGATTGCTTCAGGTATCCTAGTTGACTCTAGCTCTCAAATTTTAAATTTCCTTTTATCCACCTAGCTATTATGAAGTTTGTAATAGTCATTTGGTTATATTGTGCATTGTATTGCCATAACAGAACACGGAGGAAGCAATTAGGCTAGCCCATGAGATTGGTTTTCCTGTGATGATCAAGGTATAAATCCTCTACACCATCTTTTGAAATCCTAAAGATAACCTTCCATCATGCTGAAGCATTAAACTGGAATTTATTTGTAAGCTGCCTTATACCCCATGTGAACTGACAATAATTTTATGTCTCCAAGGCAACAGCAGGTGGTGGAGGCCGTGGCATGCGTCTTGCTAAAGAACCTGAAGAGTTTGTTAAGTTGTTACAGGTATATTCTTGAAGTGGTCTTTGCCTTTTCTTTAGTGCTTTAGTACCATTCGCACATGTATCTCAAGATTCTATAACTAACAATAGCACAGATCTTGTAGACATCTCTAGTTATCATGTGCATTTTCTAGAGTTAACTGTCAAGAGATTGAATGGTAGGGGCCTGACATGTGGATTTAAGCTTTAATAAGATATGACACTGGTAATGATAGCCCATTCTCTATCACCTAATTAATTGTGTATGTGTAGGGATGTAAATAACCAAAAGGTCACTCTTGTTGAAGATTTGTGCTCAATTGAGTTTTTTTTTTTTTTTTTAATTGTTCTCAGCAAGCTAAGAGTGAGGCTGCAGCTGCTTTTGGAAATGATGGAGTTTATTTGGAAAAGTACATTCAAAATCCAAGGCATATTGAATTTCAGGTAATACTCAATGAAATCCTAGTGATTGATAACACAAACACAAGTAAATATGCATTGCATTTGTTCGTATTTTGAAATCTAAAAGTCTGGTTCTTTAAGATAAGTTCCTTTTAAGTATTACAGAAAGAGAGTGCTTAAAATGACCATTCTTGAGGACTGCAATAGGAAAAAACATTCTGGTTAAATGTTACTTTTAGGAAGAAAATTTTCAAGCATTTCATAAATTTGATCTCAATTCAGACGTTGGTTAAGTTGGATTGATGCATGGAACTGTAAAGTATCAAGATATTAGTTCTTTTTAGATGATTCACAATGTCTTGGGAAACAGGGATTGGAATGGTTCATGCAATAATGCTGAGTTGTTTTGTTAAGTATAATAACTTTAATGTTTAATTACTCTTGTTGTTTCTTATATGGTATTTACATTTTAAGCTGTTGAGTGTCATTTAGGTACATTTCTACATAGCTATTCATTGCATCTGATTTTAGATTTGCTAAGTTATTGCCTATTTTTTCAATTGGTATTCAGGTTCTTGCAGATAAATATGGTAACGTTGTTCACTTTGGAGAACGTGATTGCAGTATCCAGGTACTATTAACAAATCTCATGGCTTGTTACTTCTTTTTATGAGAAGATTCAATTATTAGTTATGAAGATAAAACTTGCTCAATTCTAGCTTTTAGTTAACCTTGATAAGTTTTAAGTTGCTATACTAGATTTCTACTTTCAGTCATGCAACCTGTTAGCTCAAAAAGGAAAATCCATGGCTTAGTGAAGGTGTAAGGCTAGGTTGACGCTGTTTTGTTATTGTATTCATTGTTAGGCTGTCTTAATGGCATTTCAATTTTAATTATCTGTACTGCTTTGTAATGTGAAGTAACCCTCTCCAAATTAGAGTAAATTTTGTAGACATTTGATTATACTTTCTCGTAGTGCAACTTGTTTGTAAAATTCTTAACGTGAGTGACAAATTTGTTGTGCATGTTTGTTTGTATAGAGGCGGAATCAAAAACTTTTGGAAGAAGCACCCTCTCCTGCATTGACCCCAGAGTTGAGGAAGGCCATGGGTGATGCAGCAGTTGCTGCTGCAGCATCTATTGGCTATATCGGCGTGGGAACCGTGGAGTTTCTTTTGGATGAAAGAGGTTCCTTCTATTTCATGGAAATGAACACTCGGATTCAGGTTAGAATAATTTTTTGAGGAAGTGGGTATCAATCTAAGAAATGCATAAGAAGTTAAATACTTTACTGTGAATATAAATATATTTTCATTTCTTTCTTTCTCGGGTGCTGGTTGATGGATGATTTTAAATGTAGGTTGAGCATCCAGTAACAGAAATGATCTCCTCTGTTGACTTAATTGAGGAACAAATTCGTGTAGCTATGGGTGAAAAACTCCGATACACACAGGTAGTTGATGAGTGATTTTTAAGATAAGCTTCTGTTAAAAAAAATAAATCATTCAAATGGCTGATCTGATGCGGGTTTATTTTATTAACAGGATGAAATTGTGCTCAGAGGACATTCGATTGAGTGCCGTATCAATGCTGAAGATGCTTTCAAAGGATTCCGACCTGGACCAGGTGTGTTTTAATGGTGTGCCTGAGGACCAGCAATCCTTGGTTTCTTGCAATTGAAAATTAATTGCTCTCACCAATTTGTTTTTGCAAGGATCACATGTTTTAAAGATTACCTCACACTTTTTTCTTCTTTCAGTTCTCATATTTTTTTCAAGTTACTGATACATTCATTAAATAATGTTATCATACATTTGTTTTCTTGTTCAGGAAGAATAACAGCATACCTGCCATCTGGAGGGCCATTTGTTCGTATGGATAGCCATGTTTACCCTGATTATGTGGTTCCTCCGAGCTATGACTCCCTTCTTGGAAAGGCATGTCAAATCTTACCAGGAAATGTTTTTTCAGTTGGAATCATTGTAGATTTGAAAATAACTGCTTATGCCTATGCATTGTATTCTTTGTCAAATATTTTTTCAGTATTTTCACGAAGATCTAAAATTTGCTATGGGATTTATCCAATTAGGGCCAATTACTTTTGTATTGCTTTACCAGACAAGGCACGTTGATTCATAGTGATTCTAATTACTGTCTGGTGTAAATGCAGCTCATAGTATGGGCACCAACAAGAGAAAAGGCAATCGAACGCATGAAGAGGGCTCTTAATGACACCATTATTACAGGTAATAATTGAGTTTCCTTATTTCATTATAACAATTCTGACTTTCTGATAGTTATCTTGGTGGGATTTTGCTATATTAAGTGTGTTGAGTTACTTATTTAAACATATTTGAAATTCACAGGGGTTCCAACAACCATAGAATACCACAAACTTATTCTCGACATAGAGGTATACGAAAGCTCTTGTCATTTTTTCTCTTATTATCAATGCTTTAACTTTAATGAAACATTGTCCAACTGCTACACCTCTAATTTTGTCTCATGCGGAGTTTTATGTTTCTTTCTTTCATTGCAGGATTTCAAAAATGGCAAGGTTGATACAGCTTTTATACCAAAACACGAACAAGAGCTAGCAGAGGTAAGTGATAATATACAATGCAAAATTACATTTTACCTCTTAAATGTAAAATTTGTGTACTCTGCATAGGATTGAAAAATTTAGATCAGTGTGTGTTGGGGACTTTTAATGAAATGTATATATGCAGAGTAGGGCAATGTTCCAAAGTTGTCATACTACAGGGATTAAGTGAAAGCTTTCATTTTATTTGTTTATGAAATTGTTTCGTTGGAAAGTACTAATTTACAAGTGTTTGGTGTGGTGACAGCCCCAGAAAATGGTGCGTGCATCTCCAGTGTAAGAAGTTAACGATTGGGATGCATAGATAGCTCTGAGATTGTACTGCATAACTCAGGTCCACTATTAGGCCATCCCTGATCGTGGAAACCAGCAACCGGCACAAAATTTAGTTAGCTCCATTAAATGTTTCCTTGTAATTTATTTGTCATCATTTGAAGAAGAATAAAAGCACTTCTGTTAAAACTCAAGTAGTTCAAGTTTTTAACAATTTTGATAATGGTATGGTTGTGGAATTCTCCTCTCTCCAAATGGATTTGTTTTAATTATAACTGTTTCTAGTCAAGGTATGATGTGGAAGTTTATCTGAACCTAATAAATGTGTGACGCGATATATTTATTACCATAAAAAACATCAATCAGATTTTTTTTTTCTTTAAATTTAGGAACAAACCAAATCAGATTTGGTAAAACCTCTCTACGATTTCATGTCTCTTCAATTGTGCGACCTCATCTTTCTCTCTCCATTATAGATGTAAATTGTGTGTTGTGCTGGTTCGACTTATATTTTGAAAAACTTGCAATAATATGGCCGTGTTATAAAATAATATAAAATAGATGAGAAAAAAGAAAAAGAAGATGAAGAGAAAAAGAGAAAGTAAATGAGAATTTTCCAGTTGTTTTTTCTAATGGGGTGAACTTCTATTTATACAAATACGAGAGTCAAATATTAAGAAACTAAGAAAAAGAAAAACTAAAAAAAAAGGAATGTTGATTACAATTAATGGTAATAAATAAAAGATTTGGACATTCACATAATTATTAATATTTATAACACTCCCCCTTGGATGTCCACACTAACTGTCTCATTAAAATTTTGCTAAAAAACTTGATCAAAAGAAAAAGAGTATAGTGTAAGCTAACTCCCCTCATTTAGGCATTCGTGGAGAGATCTTCTAATCGATGAATTTCGATCTTGTCTGCCGTATTCTCAAATGTTGATGTTGGTAATAACTTTGTGAATAAGTTTGCAAGATTGACACTTGATTGAATTTGTTGAACACCAATATGTATTTTCTTGAAATGTATAAAGAAGAATTTGGTGAAATGTATTCTAATTCTATTTCCTTCAATGTACCCTCCTTTTAGTTGAGCGATGCAAGCAGTATTATCCATAGAGAACTGTTTGGGTTGATACTTCTTTATTGAGTGCAATCTATATGTTTCCCGAGTATGCTATGTCAATTATCTCACTCCCACACATTCTCCACTTGCTTCATAAAATGCAAGTATGTTAATATGATTTAAAGTTGCCTCGTTAAAAATCTTATCAGGGAAACCCAGTGGGACAAAATCTGAGCTTAGAAAAAAGAGCGCAATATATATATTTCATATTCATAACTATTTGCAAGTTGCCTCGTTAAAAACCCTGCAAGGAAAATCCAGTGGGACAAAACCTGAACTAAGGGAAAAAGAGTGCAACATGAATATGTTTCCCCCTCATGCACATGTGATCCATAATTCTTTTGGTGATAATATATTTCATAAGATTATTGTTATCACTTTTAAAATATCACCATATACTATCTCTGATCATATATTTTTTTATAACTCTTCCAAAGTATGTGTGGACTTCTAAATTATAGATAAGGGGTTCGTGGAACATTAATCTTTATCCAACTAATTGTATCATTCATGTGTGTATACAATTTTGTTCATACTAAAATTAAACATTTCAAGTAGATATGAACATAACACATTAATGATAATATAAATTTTCATTTGTGACAATGATAGTACTCCGAGACCATATTTTTATTCCAGTCTTGTTGTATGATCTTAATTTCTATATCCAATGATCATATATCTATAATTCTTGATGCATATGAAGTACCTCAGGTTTCTCTACTAATGAACAAACTTTATACATTTAATATTTCTCAATATACAAAAGAAATAAAAGTTTGTTCTTCAATTAATCAAAAACTCTTCAAGAGTCTATCACAACATATAATTTACGAATTTATACTGCATAGACAACCATACGTATTTTTCAAACAATAATTTACTTACATGTCTTTATTTCATACAAAGATCTTTGTCATATAGTGCGTGCGACTTTGAATTTATATCACTTAAGACATATATTAAATTCTTTTAAAATTTTTAGATGAGGCTTATTTCAAATTCTCACTATATTGGGAGCTCTAAATAAATAATTTTTGTTGCAACATTTGTACGACGCTTATAAACTCTCATAAAATATATTCCAGACTATAATCAAATTATGATTATATTTTCTCAATATTTAAGCCTTAATTCAATCAATCTCATGTCTATGCAAACTTTGTACAACAATTCATTATGTACAAATATATATGCAAATTTCTCATTAGAAATATTTATTTGCACACCCTACAGGTCTTACTTCACTTTATGGACTGCGTCATAATATTTTGGCCAAAAACAAAATGTATGTCGATGATTCTCGACAAATCTAATACCATGATCCTTGCTATCTCATGTTAGTTTATTGTATATCCAAACATTCAACATCTATTGTCGACAAAAATTTCAATATATGATAATTTCCTCCCATATTGACATAACTTATAGAGATCTCTTTAAATTACATATTTTTCAAATATGTTTATATCATTTATAGGTACCTATATAGAACCACTTCACGAATTCAATTATAATCAAATGTGTTATACTTCTCTTGCGAGTCTCTTCTAGAGTACTGTTTCCATCACGGTTATCATCAATACTTTATAACATTAAGGTATCTTCATGAGTACCTCTAGATTTAATAACTTCAGGACATATCAAATGAACATTTATTAATAATTTCTATATTGTTCATTTACGCTTCAGGCGTTTTCAACTCATTCTAACTCAACTTTGAATAATATTGATTTGCAGTTGGTATATATCATTTTGAACTATATTGTTCTTATATACTTTGTGCAAGGATCATTTTTCAAAAATTATCATCGATCCCAACTGCTTCTCTCCCCCTGATCGAGAGAATTTTTTTAAAATTGTGATATCTAATAATATTAATACACATGCAGGGATTTCAATATATCACAATGAATCAATATTTATTTAAACTCATATATACTATATGACATTGAACTTCAGGTTCAAGTTCAATACTTATGAACTTAATTCATTTCTAAGAATGAGTCATACGTGTATAATTAAAAATACATAAATTTATAAATTTTGTAAATGCATGATCATATAATCTTATCACATCGATAAAAAAATATGCAATAAAAATCTAACAATGACTCAAGATTGTTAAAGAAATATAATTTAAATATTTTGTATGTGCAAATATATGCACATTCTTTTTTTGAGCCTTATAAATTAACAATGAGACGAATCTTCTGGTTCTTCAACAAAATTTAGTCAAATCCTTTGGCAATTTATTGAATATGATTGATCATGTCAAAATAACTCAATTCATGAACTTCAGGTTCACTATAATTTGTATTTCAATGAAATTTTCATAAGGTAATGTAAAATCACTACAACATAATCATTACAAGTTTCATTTTTATATACACGAATAATATAATTATATTATTCTCCAAAACATATACACTCTTCAGGAGTCACTATTATGTTTATCAAACTTTATATCTCTTCAGAAATCACTATCATCAATTCAATGATGTGTATAATATATAATGTACATGACAACTTTATCATGTTATTGTAATGGTCAAATAGATATAACCATAATATAATATTCATTTTTTCTTGTATCTTTCTAACAAGTCATATAATTTATTAATGGACTATTCATCAGTCTAATTATCATGACTTGATATATTATACATTTAAATGTACAACCAATACATATAATAAGTTATTTCTTACTGCAAGGCCTTATGCATTTTTCTCTTACTTCAGGCTTGAATGTTAATAAGGAGAAATCAGCATTGTATTGCTCGGGCATGACAGATAGAGACATCCAAAGAGTATTAGATATGTATGGTTTCACTAGACAAAGTGATCCATTCAAATACCTTGGAGTCCCTATCTGTGCAAGGAAGATCAATGCTTCGGATTGCAGTAGCTCAAAAAATGGCTGCTCGAATCAAGGTATGGGGAACTCAAAACCTTTCTTTTGCTGACAGATTAGTTCTTATGAATTCAGTTCTTATCTCAATTCATATTTACTGGAGTCAAATGATGATAATTCCAAAGAAAGTAATAACAGAGATTGAAACCATATGTAGAAGTTTCCTGTGGACTGGGAAAGATATGATGACAGGGGCTGGAAGCATTTCTTGGGAGAATATTTGCACCCCTAAGAAAGAAGGTGGTCTTGGCATAATGAACATAGCTACATGGAACATTGCAGCCATAATTAAACATGTTTGGGCTGTAGCTAATAAGAAAGACAACCTATGGGTTAAATGGGTGCATTGTGTGTACATCAAACAACAAGAATGGTGGGAGTACACCGCTCCCACAACCAGTAGCTGGTACTGGAGGAAAATGGTGGAAATAAAGAACAAGGTGAAGCAGGTGCAGCAACCAGGACAATTTACTGCTGCCAATTATCAAATCAGCATCAGATATAGCTGGTTTGCTCTTGATTTTGGCAGAGTTGTTTGGAGCAATGAGGTCTGGAATAGGCTTAATTCTCCTAAGCACAGTTTCTTGATATGGTTGGCTGTGCAAAATCGCTTGAAAACTCGAGAAAGACTTCATAAATTCAACATCATTGACTCTCCCGATTGTCTCTTTTGAAGTAGGTTTCCTGAACGTGTAGAACACTTATGTTTCAAGTGTGAAATTACACTTGATTGTTTGAACTTGCTGAAGAACTGGTTGCACTGGCAGATACAATCGGACACACTTTATGGATTGCTGAAATGGATCTGAAAGTCCACAGAAACCAAATTTCGCAAGAGTGTGAAAATGGCAGCTCTTGCTGCAATGGTTTATGTAATATGGAGAGCAAGAAATGACTTACTTTGGAATTCAATTAGATGTCATGCTGCTGAAATGGTAAAGCAAGTTAGATGGGTTGTAAAAAAATAGAATTTTGTGTGTATTACTAAAAAAGTAAAGCAAAAAGATTTAGAATGGTTTCAAGAATTGTAAATACAAAGTTGTATAGATAATTTTAAGGCCTTGTTTGGTGCTTATAGGTTGTAAAAATGAGATTTGTGCAATGAACTTTCTGATTCATCGAAAAAAAAATTTATTTCTTATTACTTTCATAATTAGATAAAAGTTATACATCTAGGTACATACAAAGATATTTTACTACTCCAAGTAGCAATTGTATGTAAGACTTCTTCAGAAAGCTTTTCAAATGATCATTTTGTGATTCTTTATCACTTTGATTATATTGGATCACTAACAAATTTTAGTAAATTATATATTCACTTCTGCGAATATGCAAACTAAATTAAATAGTAACTGTATATATACATATCTTGTACTAACAATATTTTGAAACTAGTGATTTCAAAAAATAATAAAATATGTATATATTAATTTGCTTCTGGCATTACCAATATATGTGAAATCTATATTCTTTGAAATAAAATTTCATGTCTATTCATTCTCTTCAGGGAATGATATTTAAGTATTCTAAATGTACAATAAATTTGTACAATTCACATTCTATTCAATAATAAATATACTTTTATCTTGATTATAAGTGTGTCCGTACTACAGGTACGCGACTACTATTATTCAATTCCACACATGATATATAGATTTCATCCACTTTGATTGTGTGTGGTATCTCATCTTTTGATTGTTTCCACTTTCTTCTGGAAATATTTGATTAGTAAATAATGCCATCGATTATTTAAAATTATTGCATTCACTTCAGGGAATGACGTTGAACAAGTAGAACATTATTATAAATTTCTTAAAAATTTATTACTTGTTCATCCATAAAAATATAAGAAATTATTCGACAATTTTTTTATGATATTTCAAAGAATATATGAATACAATTTTTACATAATCTTCAAGATGTATGCAAAATTTGATCTTTAATATTTGTCACATGTCAAATTTCCAACAGTTCAAGTAATAACAATGTATAATAACACAACTAATACGAACAATCTTTAAAAGTAATTGACTTCAATTCGTATCATTCTCTGCAGGGAATGATGAACAATAAATACATGCCTCATGTATTTAAATAACATTAGTCATGCTCATTGTTATTCTTATACTTTGATGTTTCAATGCAATTTTCTTAACATTCTTTTTTTTTTGGTATTCAAAACCCACTATAAAATTGCATCAATAATAATCATTTTTAATGATTCTTTAGTTATATTCACATAAAGACAATCATTTTTTTTTCGACAAATATAAATACTTCAGGAAATATTTGTCAAAATCTATATTGATATTAGATTACTTTTCATTGTCCTCAAAGGATACAAGAACATATACATAGATATGTATTCATCTCTTTCATTATATATCCGTCAACTATATGATGAATATTACGTTTGCATAATCTTTAGAATATATGCAATATTTTATTGAGGACGCATAATTTTCAAGATATATGCAAGATTTTATTGAGGATGCATAATCTTCAGGATCTATGCAATATTTTATTGAGAATGCATAATCTTCACCTCCACCATCTCCACCTATTGATTTGCAGAGGAAACTAAGAAATATTAGCAGAATAATTGATCACCTAAAAAAAAAATCTACATTAACTTTAGATCAAAAAACAAAAAAGAGAATATCCTACACAATAAAAAAAAAAATTCTGATCATCCTATTACCAAGAAACTTATATAGATTAAAATGTCAGACATTATGTAAATACATCATCATTCCATGATTATATATCTAGGGTAAAATTATAGTAGGACCTAACAAAAATTTCCTACCCGTAGGGAGCTTTTTATTTACCATTAATTTTAGATCTTGTGGTTATTATAATGTAATGTGTATACTCTTACTATAAGACTGTTTGTATACAATTAAGACTTTATACATATTATAATAATATTTAATTATTTATTTATTTTTAAAAAATAAAATGATATTAATAATTAAAAAATTTATTAATTTTTAATTTTAATTATTATTATTATTTTTAAAGTTAATTTGAATTTTTTTTTTATATAGGTATTCATTTACAAAAAATAATTTACTTAAAAATTATGTTATCAATTTTTTTATGGAAAATTAAAATTAATAAAATAATAAATGCATTTAAAATTAAATAGATATAGAAAAAATAACATCCTATATAGATAGATTTGTCAGCTTATCGCCTTTAAATATATGATAAAATAGTTTAATTGTTTGTAACGCCCTAGTGCTAAGGCACGCTACAGTGCTTTTTCAATCATTGTGCAATCTTTGCTAATCAAAGAAATTTCTCGAAAAACGTGTCAAATTAAAACTTTTGCATTAAATACTAAACTTTGTAATTTAATAAAATATTTACAAGTGCCGGGATCCCGTTCTTTTTAAACTTTACAAACTTTATTTTTCAAGCATACATTCCAAAATACAAATTTACAGGTCGCACAGCGACTTTCAAAATACCACTCCCAGATGTCCCGAGACCGAACACTCCAGGTCGCGCTGCTTGACATGTACAATCTCATCCGAGCTCAGGTTCACTCCTGTTCAGTCTTCGCCTTTCCTTTACCTACACATGGAAGCAGAAACTGTGAGTCAACAGACTCAGTAAGAAATGCATATAACATATCACATAAATTCCGACCTGTAAATAGGCGCCCATACACCTATCTACAGGGCTTAACAGATGAGCAAGAACGTTCTAACTGCTTGTGCTACTGACCATGATATCACTCCTACTAACACTATAATCGTGCTGTAGGACCGGCACTATGCTCGTGCCGCTATGATAGCATCAATAACATCCAAAAGTATGATTGGCCATGATATCACTCTTAACCAGTACGATGCCTGTACTGCTGAACCGACACAATGGTTGTGTCGCTATGATAGTACCAAAACATACTTTCCAGGGTGAATAACACTCTTAACCAGTACGATGCCTGTACTGCTGAACCGACACAATGGTTGTGTCGCTATGGTATCACCCAAACACATACAAGGATACACATAGCATGCATATATATATATATCATACATATACATACACCCAGATATTTATATCACACGTTATATTCAGTTCTTACCTGTTTTCCGAATTCAAACGTGCTGGCCGACCTGAACGAAAATCTCGTGCTAGATGGATGCCCTAATCACATTTTGAAACCGGGTAAGTTACATAATTCAAAACCCTAATCCCGGGAAATCTAAAACCAAAACCCTAGGTTCTGCTATGCTCTTAATGGGTTATTCTAACTCTGGAAATGGGGAAACACCCATCCGAGGCATCGAAATGGCAAAAATTGAGAAAATGAAAGGCCCGGGGAACCCTGCCAAAACCGGCTAGCCGGTTTTTGTGGCCCTGCAAACCGGCTAGCCGGTTTGCACCAGTTTCCCCAAAGCATTTCATTCCATGCTCAATCTTCCACCAAATGCCATGAAACCTTCCAGAGTACCTAATTAGGGCATAAGCAACAAAATCCAGCAAGATTTCACAGAACAAACCATTCAAAATCAATTTGCCATTAAAGCTCTAAGCTTTGAACTCCATGTTCAAAGTGATATCAAACCAACCTAATAAACTCAAAACCAGCTGCTATAGGCTAAATTCAACTCAACCTAACCCTAGAATTCGAACCAAACTAACATCAAACTCTAACAGCTCCTCTAACACAATTTCACCATTTCAAAATAAGCAAAAACTTACAAACTAAAGAGGGGTTCACTAGGGCTTACCTTAACTTGAATCTCCCAAGGTTTCTTTGCTGAAATCACCAAAAATTAGCAGCCCCTTCCCTTGTTCTTGCTGCCTTCGAAGAGAGAGAGAGAGATGAAAAAGCTTCTCCTTTGAATTCTTATTTTCCTTCTAATTTTCTAAAATGGGATAAATGAAATAAATTCATTTAGGGAAAATCCATTTCCCTTGGCTGAAAACAAGTGGCCACGTGCCACACCCCTAGGCAGCCACCCAACCCCAAATAAATTACCAATTTGCCCTTTAGGTTAATAACTTAGGTGTTTTCAAAAGCTAGGGGTAAAATGGTCAAATTCCATAACCCCGCTCAAACCCGATAATTTATTTTCTCTAAAATATTTCCCACTAAGAAATAAGGTTCTAAACTTACCCATGTGATCAATCTAGCCATCCATCGCATTTTCCGTTGTCGCCGAACAAAAATTACAAAAATATTATATTCCACATATAAACTAAATAATACCCCTAGAGTTTAATAAAATCTCCGGAATTGAGAAATTATAACTCTAATATTTATTTCCAAATATTGGGGTCCACAATTAAATAAATTCACAAATAATAATAAAATAATAAAAATTAGTGCTAATTGCCTTTACTAATCCAAATTACTAAAGCGGTCATTACAATTATTCCCCCGTTAATAGGATTTCGTCCTCGAAATCTAACTTGAATAGCTCTGGATGTTGAGTCCTCATATCCGACTCCAATTCCCAGGTGGCTTCTTCCACCTTACTGTTCCTCCAGAGCACCTTAACCAGCTCAATAGTCTTGTTTCGAAGAACTTTTTCCTTTTTATCCAAAATCTGTACAGGTTGTTCCTCATGGAAATAATCTGGTTACAGTTCAAGGGTTTCATAACTCAAGACATGAGTCGGGTCTGATACGTATTTCCTCAACATAGATATGTGAAATACGTCATGAACAGCCAATAACGCTGCTAGCCGATATGCTACCTGCCCGACCTCGAGTATCTGAAATGGCCCAATGAACCTAGGGTTTAACTTACCCTTCTTCCCGAAGCGCCTAATACCCTTCATTGGTGAAATTCGCAGGAAAACATGTTCCCCTGCCTGAAATGTAACATCTCTGTGCTTCGGATCAGCATAACTTTTCTGCCTGCTTTGAGAAGCAAGCATCCGAGCCTTGATCTTATCAAAAGCTTCATTGGTCCTCTGCACTAACTCGGGACCCAGGTACTTCCTTTCTCCTGTCTCGTCCCAATGAATAGGAGAACGGCATTTTCTACCATATAACATAACAACTCATAGGGAGCCATCCCTATTGTACTTTGGTAGCTGTTGTTGTAGGAGAATTCAATTAAAGGCAAGTACTTACTCCATGAACCCTCAAAGTCCATGACACAGGCTCGCAATAGGTCTTCTAAAATCTGGATAGTTCTTTCTGATTGACCATCAGTCTGAGGGTGAAAGGTTGTACTAAACTTTAACTTGGTACCCATAGCCTTCTGATGACTCACCCAAAACTTCGATGTGAACTTTGGATCCCTGTCTGATACAATAGACTTAGGGGCTCCATGGAGACGAACTATCTCCTTCACATACAATTCAGCATATTGATCCACTGAATATGTAACTTTCACTGGTAAGAAGTGAGCTGACTTTGTGAACTTGTCCACAATGACTCATACAGAATCATACATCCCTGTAGTTCTAGGTAAACCGGTTACAAAGTCCATTGCGATGTCCTCCCACTTCCATTCTGGAAGGACTAAAGGTTGCAATAACCCTGCCGGCCTCTGATGTTCAGCCTTAATCTGCTGGCAGGTTAAACACTTGGACACATAGTCCATCACATCTCTTTTCATTCCATACCACCAAAGGTAGGGTTTCAAATCCTGATACATTTTGGTGGTTCCCGAATGCAATGAATAAGGTGTGGTGTGAGCTTCATCAAGTATCTCTTTCTTAAGCTCATCAACACTAGGAACACAAACTCGAGCTTTTTATAACAACATTCCACCGCTCAAGACTGAAAAGCCTCTAGGCCGACCAGCTCCTACCTCATCTCGAACTTTAACTAGCTCGGGATCTTCCAGTTGTGCCTTTCTGATTCTCTCCAACAGATCAGATTGGAGTATTAGATTATGTAATTTCCCGACCATGAACTCAATTCCTGCACTAACCATTTCCGAGGCTAGTTGAGGGGCTATCATAATCGTAGTATAAACTTGCCCGGGACCCTTTCTGCTTAATGCATCAGCCACAACATTGGCCTTTCCGGGGTGATACAGTATTTCACAATCGTAGTCCTTAACCAACTCCAACCACCTTCTCTGCCTCATATTCAAATGTTTCTGGGTGAAAAAGTATTTGAGACTTTTATGATTAGTATAAATCTCACACTTTTCACCGTAAAGATAATGTCACCAAATCTTCAAAGCAAAAACCACAGCAGCGAGCTCTAAATCATGAGTTGGGTAACGCTGCTCATAATCCTTCAGTTGACGAGAGGCATAGGCTATGACTCTGTCAGCTTGCATCAGAACACATCCCAGGCCCTGTCTGGATGCATCACAATAAACAACAAATTTCTTTTGGTCTGATGGCAAAGCTAACACCGGAGCTGTTATCAAACGCTGCTTCAACTCCTGAAAGCTTGTTTCACACTTATCTGACCACACAAATCTCTGATTTTTCTTGGTCAATTCGGTTAGGGGCATAGAAAGTTTAGAAAATCCTTCGAAGAAACGTCGATAATACCCTGCTAAACCGAGAAAACTTCGAACTTCGGTCACTGACTTGGACCTCAGCCAATTCTTCACTGATTTTACCTTGTTTGGATCAACCATAATTCCATTCTTTCCAACAATATGACCCAGAAAGGACACCTCAGATAACCAGAATTCGCACTTTTGAACTTTGCATACAGCTTGTAATTTTTAAGTCGCTGCAATACCATTCGAAGATGATGCTCGTGCTTCTCTTCTGACTGAGAGTATACAAGAATGTCATCGATAAACACTATAACGCAGTTATCGAGGAAATCCTTGAATACCCTATTCATAAGATCCATAAAGGCAGCAGGAGCATTAATCGATCCGAATGACATTACCGAACTCTTAGTGCCCATATCTGGTTTTAAAAGCAGTCTTCGATATGTCCTTCTCTCGAATTCTAATTTGCTGATAACCAGATCGTAAATCAATCCTTGAAAACTCTGACTTTCCCTGAAGCTGATCAAACAGATCGCCGATTCAGGGCAACGAGTACTTGTTCTTATACATTAATTTGTTTAGTTCCTGATAATTAATACATATTCTGAGGGAACCATCTTTCTTCTTCATAAACAGAACCGGAGCTCCCCAGGGCGATGCATTGGGTTAGATAAACCCAATGTCAAAGCATCCCCTGAAGTTGTAACTTAAACTCCTTGAGTTTCGCTGGAGCCATCCTATATGGAAACTTTAGAAACAAGTTCGACTCCAGACGCCAGATCAATTACAAAATCAATCTCTCGCTGTGGCGGCAATCCCGGTAACTCCTCGGGTCGCCGAGAAAATCTTTCACCACCCTGACTGCCTCAGGCCCAAATGTTTCAGGTCTGCTGGAGTCAATTACCCCTACTAGAAATCCTACACAGCCACTGCGTAGTAAATCCCTAGCCCTTAGTACAGATATAACCGGGATCCGAAACCCCTGAATTGATCCAACATAACCAAATGGATCTTCACCTTCCGGATGAAAAATCACCATTTTCCGCCTACAACCCATACTGGCCGAATACTTGGACAGAAAATCTACTTCCAGTATAATGGCAAACTCAGTTAATTTCAACTCTATAAGGTCAGTACTTAACTTCCAATCTTCGATCCTAACTGGCTTAGACCTAATGTGCCTATTAAAGATAATCAATTCCCCGCTAGGCATTAGGGTTCCAAACCCTCTTTTTAAAATATCTCAAGGCCTACCCAAAAATGAATTATTCTCATAGCTACATATGAATGTGCAGCTCCCAAATCAAACAACACGATATAAAAGAAGTCGTTTACAGGGAGCTAACCTGCCACTACAGAAGGGCTTGCTGCATCATCAGCTTGAACATTAGCATTCACCGTGGTAGGAACAAATACCGCTTCCTGCTCTTGTTCTTCTTTCTCCACCTGTGGGCAATCTCTCTTAAAATGCCCAACCTTGCCACATTGAAAACATACCTTTCGGTTGCATTCTCCGGGATGGTGTTTCATGCAACGTGGGCATTCAGGGTAAGAATAACCCTGGCGTCCTCCCTTGCCTTGAAACCTTCGTAACCGCTTGTTCTGTCTCAAACCCACCACTGATGACGTAGGTTTCCTCTTTTGCTCAATCATGGAACTCCTGCCACTTTCACCATAATTTGAATTCAGGCAAGTAATATTCTGACCCTCTACCATAATCTCGTGAGGTCTCATAATAATTTCCTCAGGGCTTCCAACCCAAGAAGTATTCTTCATATTTGAACCTCCCTGAAAGTCTAAAGGTTCTTGGATCCAAATCCTTCCATGTAATGGTTCCACTTGATTACCAGCCATTCCATGCTTTGCTGGTAATACCGAATCAAAAATGATTGGCATATGTGGTATAGATACTACAGGAGACCTCTGCTGTTTCAACCTCTGAATCTCTTCTTCATGTCGTTGAATCACAGCTTCCATTTTCGCAAACCTTTGCTCCAAATCCAACGGAGCCTGTGACGGATAACCATCACTCCCGTCGGAAGCCCTCCAAGAGATTTCACCTTGGTTACGGGGACAATTTGGACTCCATTCTCTCCAACCGTTACTAGCCCTGACCACTTTACTCTTACTCTCCATATAGCACCAGGTGTCCATTTTATAAGACTAACCTGTCAGTTAGTAAGTCAGTCTGGTCAGGCAACGGCCTATTTACATACTTACTACCGCACTTACGGATTTTAAGGCAATGCACTTAACACAAACAGTTATAATCTAATATGCATCCTAACATGCTTTCACATTCGTAACTTTTAAAAAAGAAAATACTAAACAAGTACGGGCTTACTGAACCGTGAACCGAGCTTTCTCTGATGAAGATTGTACATGTCTTAGCAAGCTTCGGTAGACAAACCTGGCGGCTCTGATACCAAAATTGTAACGCCCTAGTGCTAAGGCACGCTACAGTGCTTTTTCAATCATTGTGCAATCTTTGCTAATCAAAGAAATTTCTCGAAAAACGTGTCAAATTAAAACTTTTGCATTAAATACTAAACTTTGTAATTTAATAAAATATTTACAAGTGCCGGGATCCCGTTCTTTTTAAACTTTACAAACTTTATTTTTCAAGCATACATTCCAAAATACAAATTTACAGGTCGCACAGCGACTTTCAAAATACCACTCCCAGATGTCCCGAGACCGAACACTCCAGGTCGCGCTGCTTGACATGTACAATCTCATCCGAGCTCAGGTTCACTCCTGTTCAGCCTTCGCCTTTCCTTTACCTACACATGGAAGCAGAAACTGTGAGTCAACAGACTCAGTAAGAAATGCATATAACATATCACATAAATTCCGACCTGTAAATAGGCGCCCATACACCTATCTACAGGGCTTAACAGATGAGCAAGAACGTTCTAACTGCTTGTGCTACTGACCATGATATCACTCCTACTAACACTATAATCGTGCTGTAGGACCGGCACTATGCTCGTGCCGCTATGATAGCATCAATAACATCCAAAAGTATGATTGGCCATGATATCACTCTTAACCAGTATGATGCCTGTACTGCTGAACCGACACAATGGTTGTGTCGCTATGATAGTACCAAAACATACTTTCCAGGGTGAATAACACTCTTAACCAGTACGATGCCTATACTGCTGAACCGACACAATGGTTGTGTCGCTATGGTATCACCCAAACACATACAAGGATACACATAGCATGCATATATATATATATATCATACATATACATACACCCAGATATTTATATCACACGTTATATTCAGTTCTTACCTGTTTTCCGAATTCAAACGTGCTGGCCGACCTGAACGGAAATCTCGTGCTAGATGGATGCCCTAATCACATTTTGAAACTGGGTAAGTTACATAATTCAAAACCCTAATCCCGGGAAATCTAAAACCGAAACCCTAGGTTCTGCTATGCTCTTAATGGGTTATTCTAACTCTGGAAATGGGGAAACACCCATCCGAGGCATCGAAATGGCAAAAATTGAGAAAATGAAAGGCCCGGGGAACCCTGCCAAAACCGGCTAGCCGGTTTTTGTGGCCCTGCAAACCGGCTAGCCGGTTTGCACCAGTTTCCCCAAAGCATTTCATTCCATGCTCAATCTTCCACCAAATGCCATGAAACCTTCCAGAGTACCTAATTAGGGCATAAGCAACAAAATCCAGGCAGTATTTCACAGAACAAACCATTCAAAATCAATTTGCCATTAAAGCTCTAAGCTTTGAACTCCATGTTCAAAGTGATATCAAACCAACCTAATAAACTCAAAACCAGCTGCTATAGGCTAAATTCAACTCAACCTAACCCTAGAATTCGAACCAAACTAACAACAAACTCTAACAGCTCCTCTAACACAATTTCACCATTTCAAAATAAGCAAAAACTTACAAACTAAAGAGGGGTTCACTAGGGCTTACCTTAACTTGAATCTCCCAAGGTTTCTTTGCTGAAATCACCAAAAATCAGCAGCCCCTTCCCTTGTTCTTGCTGCCTTCGAAGAGAGAGAGAGAGATGAAAAAGCTTCTCCTTTGAATTCTTATTTTCCTTCTAATTTTCTAAATGGGATAAATGAAATAAATTCATTTAGGGAAAATTCCATTTCCCTTGGCTGAAAACAAGTGGCCACGTGCCACACCCCTAGGCAGCCACCCAACCCCAAACAAATTACCAATTTGCCCTTTAGGTTAATAACTTAGGTGTTTTCAAAAGCTAGGGGTAAAATGGTCAAATTCCATAACCCCGCTCAAACCCGATAATTAATTTTCTCTAAAATATTTCCCACTAAGAAATAAGATTCTAAACTTACCCATGTGATCAATCTAGCCATCCATCGCATTTTCCGTTGTCGCCGAACAAAAAATTACAAAAATATTATATTCCACATATAAACTAAATAATACCCCTAGAGTTTAATAAAATCTCCGGAAATGAGAAATTATAACTCTAATATTTATTTCTAAATATTGGGGTCCACAATTAAATAAATTCACAAATAATAATAAAATAATAAAAATTAGTGCTAATTGCCTTTACTAATCCAAATTACTAAAGCGGTCATTACATTGTTTGTTCCAACTCTTGTTATTTTATATATTCTTCATGCTAACAAATTTTTTTATGTCTGTTAGCTCTATCTCCACATATTTTTTTTTATAATAAACTATTTATTTTTTTAAAAATTCGTAGTTTATATTAATTACATAAAAAAAATTGATAACAAAATTTGTAAATAAAATTATTTTTTATAAATAAATACCTATATTAAATTAATTCAAATTAACTTTAGAAAATAATAATAATAATTAAAATTAAAAATTAATAAATATTTAATTATTAATTTCATTTTTTTTTAAATATATTGCTGGGTTTTGTGCCCTAAATAAAACTCATTTCAATATAATCTGATTTACTAATTAATAAAAATCAGAAATCATTTTATGTTGCATGGTTCACATGATTTATTTCATGATTATCTTTAATGTATAAATTCTATTAAGTCCAGAACATGTGTATTTGTTCATGATTATAGTGTTGTCAACACAGTGAAATATAATCATGATTATATGTTCAAAAGTTTAATTCCTTAATTTGTCAATTCACTGGATTTAGACTGGCATAATAATCAGCGATAGGTATACTTACACCTTGGATAAGTGTTATGTCCTTTCCAGGGCATTGGTAAAATTTACCACTATTCGATGTATGGAGTATACATTGGAAGAGACCGATATTGAACTTGGATTAGATATGATAAATTTACCGTAATATCTATTCAATTCAATATCACCTAGTTGATCCTAGATCAAATGATCTTAATCCTGACATGAGTAGGTTCGATCTCAAGAGTGTTATTTGTGTTCTTTGATTTGTTAGTTAGGCCTACTTTTTGGTTAGAGTGATACGTACATTTTGGGAACATGATAGTACAATTGAGTGTGAGCGCTAAACATAGATATGGAATCTATAACTTCTATAGATATTTAGAAGTGAAACGATGATTTCCTTCGAGCTTGGCTGAATAGAGATAAATGATTGAGATCTCATTTTAGTGATTATATTTTCACTAAAATATCATTTATAGGTGGCCAAGTGTTTTAAGGATAAAATACATTGAAAGGGTGTAACGGTAATTTTGTCCCTATGCAATGTAGATCATCTATAGAGGATCATTGATTATTGGGATTATAACAATGGATAATTAATAGTGTATCTATATCGTGGAACATATAGAGCGTTCTATGTAACTGAGAGTGCAATTCCAAGTTCTATGGTGGATGCAATGAGGAATTAATAAGTTAGTGAATTTACTTGGTAAATTCTAGATCTGCTTATTGGAAGCTCGGTTATATAGGCCCATGGTCCCCATACTAGTTGAGACAAACTGCTTGTTGTTGGGTTTTGTGCCCTAAATAAACACCATTTCAATATAATCAGATTTACTAATAAAGATCAGAAATAACATTTTATGTTGCATGATTCACATGATTTATTTCATGATTATATATATAATGTATAAATTCTATTTAAGTCCAAAACATATATATATATATTTGTTAATGATTATAGTGTTGTTAGCATAGTGGAATATAATCTTGATTATATGTTCAAAAGTTTATTCCCTGATTTCTCAGTTCATTGGATTTAGACTGGCATGATAATCAACGATAGATATTCTTACACATTGGATAAGTGTTATGTCCTTTCTAGGGCATTGACAAAGTTTACCCGCATCGGATGTATGGAGTATACATCGGAAGGGACCGATATTGAACCTTTGATTAGATTTGTTAAAATTTACCGTAATATCTATTCAATTCAATATCACCTGTTGATCCTAGATCAAATGATCTTAATCCTGATATGGTTAGGTTCGATCTCAAGAGTATTATTCATGTTCTTTGATTTGTTAGTTAAGCCTACTTTTGGGTCAGGGTGATACGTACATTTTGGGAACATGATAGTATAATTGAGTGGGAGCGCTAACATAAATATGGATTCTATAACTTCTATAGGAATTTAGAAGTGAAACAATGATATCCTTCGAGCTTGGCTAAACAGAGATAAATGGTTGAGATCTCATTTCACTTCGCTGAAATATCATTTATACGGAGCTAAGTGTTTTAAGGATAAAATACATTGAAGGTGTAACGGTATTTTAGTCCCTATTCAATGTAGATCATCTATTAGAGGGTCATTGATCAAATTAGGATTATAACAATGGATAATTAATAGCGTATCTATATCGTGGAACATATAGAGCGTTCTATATGACTGAGAGTGCAATTCCAAGTTCTAAGTGTGGATTCAATAAGGAATTAATAAGTTAGGGAATTTACTTGGTAAATTCAATTCGGCTTATTGGAAGCTCGGTTATATAGGCCCATGGTCCCCATACTAGTTGAGACCATACTGCTTGTACGACTCAGTTAATTGATTTTAATTAATCAATTATAATTCTAAAGTTAGACTATGTCTAGTTTATGAATTTTCACTAAGCAAGGGCAAAATTGTAAGAAAAGAGATTCTAGGTTTTATTTGTTAATTAAGAGAGTTTATATGTCTAATTAATAAATATATTAATTGACAATATTATTTAATAATTAATTTTTGGTTACTACATAATTAGAATTGGCATTTAAATGGTTGAATTAGAAAATTGGCGTTTTTGAGAAAATGAGATGCAGAAATGATAAAACAGCAAAATTGTATAAGTGAGGCCCAATATCTAAAGCCCATGGTCGGGCACACTTAATGGCTTTTATCATTTATTTTTTCATTATTTTAATGCCAAATAATTCTAACCTAAACCTAAGTGGTTACCTATAAATAGATAGTGATGGCTCACATTCACACTTAACTCTGTCAGATGAAAGTTGAGCCTCCTATTCTTTTCTCGCCGAAACCACTTCCCTTCTCTTTTCTTCTTAAAATTTTCGAACCTTGAGTGAACGAGTGAGTGCCCACACACATCAAGTGGTATCTCAATCATAGTGTGGAAGATTGTGAAGAATCCAATCAAGAAGAAGGAGAATCAGCATCAAAGGAAAGAGAGAAAGAGATCCAGGTTCAGATCTTGGTGATGCTCTGCTACAGAAAGGAATCAAGGGCTAGAGATCTGAACGGAAGGAGTCATTATATTCCGCCGCACCCAATGTAAGGTTTTTTTAAACCCTTATGTGTTTATTTCACTGTTTTAGAATTCATATTAGGATGTTAATGAAACATACATGGTAGTAAATCTAGATCCTGGTAAAATGTTTCCAACACTTGTACGACTCAGTTAATTGATTTTAATTAATCAAATATAATTCTAAATTTAGACTATGTCTAGTTTATGAATTTTCACTAAGCAAGGACTTAAATGTGAAGAAAAGAGATTTTAGGGTTTATTTATTAATTAAGAGACTTTATTAAGTCTGATTAATAAATATGTTAAATGGCAATTTTATTTGATAATTAATTTTAATTACTGAATAAATAATTTTGGCATTTAAGTGGTTAGAATTGGAAAAATGGCATTTTTTCAGAAAATAAGGAAAAATTGTTAAAAGTGGCAAAATTCCAAGTGGGAGCCCACATATCCATGGCCGACCACTTGTAGGGTATTTTCCATTTAATTTTTCCGTTATTTTAATGCCTAATAAATCCTAACATAAACCTAGGTGGTTGCCTATAAATAGATAGTGATGGCTCACACTTAAAGATGATGAAAAATTCACCTTTAGTCAAATTTTCCTGAGCCTTCACTTCTATTAATTTCGAACCAGCCCTTCTCTTTCTCTCTTCATATTTTCATACCTTGAGTGATAGAGTGAGTGCCCACACACATCAAGTTGGTCCTCAATCATAGTATGTAAGACTGTGAAGAATCCAAACACAAGGAAGGAGTTTCGGGCTCAGATCTTGGTGATACTCTGCTACAGAAAGGATACAAGGGTTAGAGATCTGAGCAGAAGGAGTCATTTAATTCCGCTGCACCCACTATAAGGTTTCTCAAACTTTATATGTGTTTATTTACATTCTTTTAGAAATTCATATTTAGCATGTTAAACAACATACATGGTAGTAAATCAAGATCCTGGTAAAATAATTCCAACACATATATCATCAAATATTATTATAATATGTATAAAGTTTTAATTGTATACAAGCAATCTTATAGTATGAGTATACACCTACATCATAATAACCACAAGATCTAAAATTAATGGTAAAAAGAAAGTTCGCTACGGGTAGGAAACTTTTGCTAAGTCCTACCATAGTCTTACCCTATATATATGCATAAATTCATAATCAAAAAATATATACAAACACTTAAAAAACCATATAGAATAAAATAATACTGCTTACAAACTCAGTTAATTGATTTTAATTAATCAATTATAATTCTAAAATTAGACTATGTCTTATTTATGAATTTTCACTAAGCAAGGGCTTAATTGTGAAGAAAAGAGGTTTTGAGGTCAATTTGTTAATTAAGAGACTTTGTATGGTCTAATTAATAAATTACATAAATGATAATTTTATTTAGTAATTAATTATAATTATTAAATAAATAGTCTTGGCATTTATAGAATTGATTTGGAAAATATGATATTATTGAAAAGAAGAATAAGTGGTTGAAATAAAGTGGCAAAATTGTAACTAGAAAGTGGTCCACTTATGTGTACGACACTTAAGTTTATTTTGCCCAATATTTTATTCTTTTTTAATCCATATAATTCAACCCTAAGCCCTAGTTGAAACACTATAAAAGGAACATGATACTCTCACTCATCCAATTAATGTCAACTTGACTATTCAACCAAACTTGATGAGATAGTTCATTCCTTAGTGTTTTCTCACCTCCTTCATTGTTCTTCACCATTCGAACCTTGAGTGAATGAGTGTCGTGCCCACACATAGCAAGTCAAGTACTCAATCATAGTGAGTAAGACGATGGTAACCGAACCCGAAGGAGAGAAAGAGATCCAGGTTCAGATCTTGATAATGCTCTGCTACAAAAAGGAATCAAGGGCTAGAGATCTTTAATGGAAGGAGTCATTATATTCCGCTGCAACCAATGTAAAGTTTTCTTAAACCCTTATGTGTATATTTCATTGTTTTAGAGAATTTATATTTAAGATGTTAATTCAACATACTTGTTAGTAAATCTAGATCCTGGTAAATTATTCCCAACAATTTAAGTCCCCAAAAAGTGATTTAGTGTGTCACTCATCAGTTTTACGAATAATGTGATTTAGGGGCCTGTAAATCGTCAAGCAGATGTTCCACTCAGGTTGGCTGACACACTTGAATTTGGAAACTCGAAGGAGATCATCGTTTCACTTCTAAATACTTATAGAAGCTATAGATTCAATATCTATGATCAACGCTCCCACTCAATTGAACTACCGTGTCCTTAATCTGTATGTCACGAGAAGATCCAATTGGTCGACTTTAACGAACAAATTGAAGAACATAAATAATACAACTAAGTTGAACCTAACCATATCAGGATTAAGATCCATAGACCTAAGATCAACCATTGATATTGACTTAGAAAGATGTAATGGTAAGTTTATGATATCTTATCTAAGATCAATATCGATCCCTTCCAATGTATACTCCATACATCTGATACTGGTAAACTTTGTCAATGCATTGGAAAGGACATAACACTTATCCAAGGTGTAAGTATACCTTATCGCTGATTATCATGTCAATCTAAATCCAGTGAACTGACAAATAATGGAAATTAAAGTTTTGAACATATAATCATGATTATATTCCACTGTGCTGACGACACTATAATCATGAACAAATATATACATATTTATATATGTTCTGGACTTAATAGAATTTATACATTAAACATAATCATGAAATAAATCTTGTGAACCATGCAACATAAATGCGATTTCTGATTTTATATTAATTAGTAAATCTGATTATATTGAAATGAGTTTTATTTAGGATACGAAATCCAACAATATCTTAGTTAGAACGTTCTAATTCATTTGTTAAGCCTTATAAATAGGTTTATGGGCGCCTAGATACAAATCGATATTATATGATTTGTTATATGTTTTTCTCACTAAGTCTGTCGACTCACAGTTCTACTTTCATGTGTAGGTATAGAAAAAGCGAAGGCTGAACATGAGTGAGCCTGTGAGCCTCGAGCTAGAGGTGATGTTGTACATGTTATGACGGCGCGACCTGGAGTGTTCGGTCTTGGGACATCTGGGATTTTTTATTTTGTAGTCGACGTGCGACCTGACTATTGTATTTTGGAATATTTTGTGAAAAGATTAACAACGGGATCCCAACTTTTGTAAATATATATATGCAGAGTTTATAAATTTTCATGCTTAATTTTAAAGTTTTAATTCGACACGATTTTCAAGAAAATTTCTTTGATTAGCAAAGATAACACTGTAATTGAAAAAATTACTGTAGCGTGCCTTAGTATTAGGGCGTTACACATTATATATACGATTACTGTTTAAAATTGTAGAAAGGAATCATATGAGTAGGAGAAATGAACAATATAAAAGTGAAGTTAAAATTACATCAAAAAAAAAAAAAAATCAATCAATCAATATCTATTTTATATAAAGTGTGCCTATATAACTGAATTCTTGGTTTATGAGAAATTCATGGGTGTCTTTTTATTTATATTTAATAAAATAATAAAATATTATTTATATAAAATAAAATAATAAAATAAAAATGAAACAAATCCCATTTAAACTGATATTTGATATTTAAAATGATATTATTTATATATAGATATTATTTAAACCATAAATTTACTATCCTATTTTGAATTTAATTAAAACCAACAAAATATATATATCTAATCTTGTACGTATATCTCTCATTTTTTCTAATTTTTTTTATTAAAGTTAATTATTTTAAATAAATAAAAATTCATAATAAAAGTCTAATTTCTAAATTTTCTCTATTACTATACTATTTCAAATTTAATTAACAACAATAAAATATATGTACGTATATTTTTTTCATTTTTTTAATATAAATTTTCTATATACATATATATTTATACAAAAAAAAAATAGAGATAAAAAATAGTAGTGAAGAGATCCAAAAAATTTCACATAAGCTTCAAACACACTCTAAAAAAAGTATCATTTATAATTCTATGTGTAACTAATTTATTTGTTTATTTGGATGATTTTAGTCTATATATCTCAAATTATACTTTTTAATTTTTATAATTCGGTTATAGCAAGTAAGAATATTTGGGTTGATATAATCATAACAGTATATATATAGCTTTAGTTGAGCATGAATTGTCCATTTGATTTTGTTTTAAGTTTAGATTTTACAATTGTATTTGAATACTTAGCTATATATATACGTGTGGATCTTGAGTTTATCGGGTTAATTTGTTGAAAATATATGTTTACTGATTTGCTCAAAACAAATATACATAAACATATATATTTTGTTGAATCCAAATATACATAAACACATATATTTTTTTGAATCTATCATGGAGTGCTATGAGATTGATGAGAGGCTTCAAGAGAAGAATGATATTAAGATAAATTTGGAGAGCATTGCTTTGTTATAATATTATTTGGAAGCTATCATATTTCTTAAATATATTTCAAGCTAATCTCCATTCTCCTCTTCTTTTTCTGCAAATTTTACATTTGACTTTTCACTATTGATTTTCAAATAACCCCACATACTAATTAAAATTAGTTTTTAAACCATTTTAAATTATATGATTATTTATTGAATCTTTCTCAATTAAATTATAGAACACCTAACATAAAATTAAGTATACGTGCTTTGCACGTAACTTTCTTCTAGTATATATATATATAAAGGGATGTTTAAGGGAGTTGATGTGGCATCCTAATCTTCCTATAATCTCTAATACCTATTTTTTATTTTTTCTAATTTTTTTTTTTTCAAATTGTATTAATTGTAACAGTTCTTTTTCTTTTATTATTATCCTCATTATTATATATTATACATGAACTTAAACGTTCTTTTTTTTATTGTGGAGTTTAATGCAAACATTAATTAAAATTTATTTTTTTAATTATGAATGAATTAAATATAACTGTTATTTTTTTTTCTTTAGAATTTCATTCCTATATCACCATTTCAAATTCTTATGCCTCTCTCCATTCTAATTATATATATACGTGTATGTGAGGTATGAATGACTAACAAGACAATTCTACTTTTAAGTTAATTTTTATAGATAAAAATTTTTATATATATTTTTATTAATTTATCTCTAATTAAAATTTATGTTCTTATATTTTTTTTCTCATTTAAAAGTTCTTTATATAATTTTTAATTTTCTGTTTTAAGCATTTCTTAATCAATATACATTCCTTTTGTTTGTAGTTTTATTTGACTAACTAAATTTAGAACAAATTCTACATCATCCATGCAAACAAAAAGTGGTAAGATTTATTTAACTTGATAACATCTAATAGTAATCATTATGCTATGATCATAGATATAACTTAATTTTGTTATGTTTGCTATTTTTTTTTATCATTGTATTTTGCTTTTTGGGGATAAATATGGCACAAAATTAACTCCATTACTCTGTAAGCATATATATAAAAGTTGATATTGGAAAAGAATTAATGGTTTGTTTTGCTTATTGAAATACATAATTTATAATATCAACTTTTTTTTAATTAGTTTCTCATTTTTTTTTGGGTCAATCCATTGGAATATGATTAGACTCATGTCAATGTGTATGGAATATATTATTTCATGAAAAATACTTCTTCTCCTCCTCCCTATTATACCTTGAGTTTTGGAGAAGTATATAAATATATTATATACTACTAATAGCAGTTTGTTATATGATTTTTTTCTCAATTGTATGTCTCCAATTTACGATCAAGTTTCTTGATTTTTTTCTTCTACAATTATCTTATTAGTTTTATTTCAAATATGGTAACAATTTTTAAAGGTTCTAAAATCACCTTATTATTATGATCAAGTTAGTTACAATTTCATGAGTCGCTTACAATTCATTAATTGTTAATATATTTTTGTAGTTATTGTTACCAACTTATCTTGACACTAATTTTATAATGTGAAGAAAAAAAAAACTATAGGAAAAGAAGAATCTAAAATTATGATGAAAAATAAAAAATATCCATTTTTAGTTTCGTTTATTTTCTTTATATGAAAGTAAATCTATTTAAATTATTGATTATTTGTTTTTGAAAAAAAAAACTAATGTAGATTCAACCAAAATTTTATGTTAAAAATAATAATATTACAATAACAAGCTTATTAGTTGGAATTCCATCATAGTTAATGATATTATACTTTTTATTTTGAATTTGTTCTCCCAAATGTAAAAAAAAAATTATATAGTAAGAAAAAAGAAACGTTTCAATTCCATATGCAATATATAGATTTATTATTTTACAAAATGTAACAGATAATTATAATAAATATTTTGTGACATTGTAACTCAAGTTAGCAATTAATACTTAATCATGGTAGGAGCATTTGGGCACCCTAGGTGCTTAGCGCTACTTAAGATGACGCTTTATGATTGATTTGCGATATTTCTTAGTAGTTATTATATCTAATTATATGAGACTCAATACTTAATTGCATTAATAACTATATAAAAGTATTATGTACTACTGTTACCCTTTAGCATTTCTCGCAGCTGAGTGAAAAGCCAACCTATTACACTCTCTCTTAATTACACTGATGCGTTAATAATTAATTAAAAAATTAATGACGAATATTTATATATTCAGCTAAACAATGTAGATGTTAAACTTAATCATTTTCAAAAAAAAAAAAAAAAAAAAAAAAACTGAAAAAACTTAATTAATGACTAATTTATCATTTCAGTTAGAAAATTAACTTAGAATAGACCTTAATTATGTGATTTATTAGTCTTAAAATAAGACAATAAACACTTCTAATAATTTTATAACGCAATCTATTGCTAAAAAAATGTAAAATGCAAGATTTATTAGTACAAAGATAAAAATACTTTAAAGTTATGGTATAATAATTATTAAAATATAACAAAATAAAATATTAAATTCAAATCAAATGTTTTAACGTACCAAATGTCAAGTAGGGATAGAGAATTTAGAAATAATTAACAGTCTTAGAACATATGAATTTAACAATAATTTTTATTTTATTTGCTCATTAGGTATAAATGTTAAAATGGTATTGTACTTCACATACTATGATGCTAAATAAATTTTAGTAGTTGCCTATAAATGTCATATTAAGGCTATAGCAAGTTTTAGAATTATTCATTTTGATGATTTAAGGAAGATTACTTCATGATCCTAAAATTACGCATATACATTTCATAAAAAAGTTTCCAATCAATATTTAATTACATCTTACATTTTATTACGAAATTAGTTACTTTTCACGTATTGACATTTGACAGTGTAATATCTATATCTATATGTATATAAAGGAGGCTTTTGAAGAGGTGAGGTGACATTTTCTCCTTTCATTTTTACAATTTCTCTAATTTGAGATTTTTCTAAACTTTTTAATTGAAAATACTAATAAAAAGAAAAGTAACCGCACTATTGATAGTAATGACTAATAAAAAGGCTAGCCTAAATATCATTTAATTCATATTAATATGTTAGTATAAAAAAAGAAATGTAACAACCTTATTTTAATACAATTTACTATCTAATTTATTAAAAAAGAGCAAATATAATGTGTCATTGTCGTACATAATAGTACTACTCTTTCATATTCTTTTTATCAATTAATTATTAATAAATTACTAATTAATTAAAATTAAAAATCAATCAATATCAATATCTATATCTATATATATATCTATATACTAGGAAAAAAACTACGTGTGAGGCACGTATACTAAATTTATGCTAGTTTTTTTCTATGTTATTTGAAAGTGATACAATTAAAAATTAAAAAAAATATATTATTAATTATTAGGTGAGATTAGTATTATGTGTATCTAAATATTATATTTTATAATGTTGTCAATTAAAAGTGAATACTGAATGCAATATATTAGTGTTTAAGAAAGCTTGATGATTTAAATATGTTCTTAAGTTAATCCAAAAATAAATTAAAAATTGATGTTCCAATACTTAAAGAAACATTACTTAAATTGGTGTAAGATAAAAAGAAAATTAAAAATCAATCTCTAAATTACTGATAATTGAAGATAGCATTTGTCTAAAAATTGTAGATAAGAAAACTAATGATAGTCATTGGTGGATTTCAATTTTCATTTGCTTCGATAGAGACAATAGTGTAATTTTTGTATTTTGCACTTTTCATTCTAGCCAGGTCCGCATATATCTGGATTGTCTATTTTTTCGTTGATAAATTGAATATGGTAGTATCGACAAAAAGTGAAAACCATGTTTAACAAAAAGTGATAGTATTCTATAACAAAATACTATTAAATTATTTTAAAATACTATATTTGATTAAAATAAAACTTTATGCGATTAAAATTTCATATTTATCTTTACTCAAAAAGAAAAAAAATGATAAAAAAAAAATGAAAAGTTTCTATTATTATCTCCACTGCCTTTTTAGATGTGAATAATGGTCTCTTCTTTCTTCCATATTCTTCTTCATTTTTTGTATATTGTGTTTGCAACATATATGTAAATTATTACGTAACTTTAAAAAACTTTGCTCCTGGAAACTAATGCATATGTCGAGCACTTAGAATCATTTATTAGCTGTAAACTTTGTTGGGTTTTTTTCGCCATTGATGCTTGGTTTTGTGAACTTTGATAAAAGTCACGCTTCTTTTTTATTATTATTATTACTTATATATTTTGTTATTAAGTTGTGAAGAAGAAAAAAGTGAAGTGCGGATTGGAATATTATGTGTGATCTCATGGGAATGTCCAAATTGTAATAGGAAAAGGAATACAATAAATAATTAAAGAAAACCTAATCGTAGATGTACAACAGCAAAAACCCAATCATATTTTTTTTGAATTTAATGGGATTTATTTTATTATATATAAATGAAAAGTGACCCATGGATTTCTCATAAACTACTTTATTTTTCTAATAAACCATTTTATTTTTAATATAAATAAAAAGTAAATACCGAATGCAGTATATTAGTGTTTAAAAAAGCTTGATAATTTAAATATGTTCTTAGGTTAATCCAAAAATAAACTAAAAATTGATGTTCAAATACTTAAGGAAACATAATGTGTGTAAGATAAAAAGAAAATTAAAAATTAATCTCTAAATTATTGATAATTGAAGATAACATTTACTTCGACAGAGATAATAGTATAATTTTTTATTTTGCACTTTTCATTCTAACCGAGTCTGCATATAACTGGATTGTCCATTTTTTTTTGTGTATAAATCGAATATGGTAGTGTCAACAAAGCGGTGATGTTCCTGCAAATTGTTATTTATTTTCATTTAAGATGATTAGACATGGTGTGCATAATTAATTTAATTAAAAAAATTTACTTATGAAAGACAAGTAAAGTTATTTTATTTTTTTAAAACTACACCTCTGCAGTATAATCCATTAATTGGACACCAGTACACGAAAATATTTTTTCCAGTGAAAAAAAAAATAATTAGAAAATTAATTTTCTTTTTTCTTAAGATAAAACGAAATTAGGGTAAGTAATTTTTTTTGTTTTGATATTATTTTTATAATATTTTTTAAGATCATCAAAAAAAGTTTTAAAAAATATCAGTGTATATTTTTGTAAAGGATAATTTTATGATTTTTTTGACTCATGTGGACCCAACGCGCATGGATAATTCAGTTTTTTTTTTTTGTTATTTCATATTAGAGAGTGAAAAAAAGCTATATATTATTTCAAAAAAAAAAAAAGCTATATATTATATTTATTAACTATCCTTTCCAAGATAGAAAAGAAAAAAGACTGTATATGAATATACTGCATAGTAAAACACATTAAGCTAATTAAACGTATTCTTTATAAGATCAAATTTTTAACATAATCCAAATATAGAATATAACAACATGTTTTTTGATGTGAAGGTTAAACATAACAAATGGCATAGTTTAGTCTCCGTATAACACAACAACGATGTGAGCTCATTAATTTTGATAGAAACAATGCAGATTTGAAAAGATTCAATAAGGAGACAAAAATCCCAAAATGTTAGAAAATAAAAAATTAATCTTAAAAATTGGGGGATGATTTGGTAAAAAAAAAAATCCATTTATAATTCGTTTTTTTCCTGATCTCTCTCAACAAACTAATTGTATATGCGGTTTAATGATCAATTTATTTTATATATATATTTTTAATTTCTAGAGTTATAGTTGTGATTATATGTAGAGTTGGAATATGCTAAATATCAGTTCAAATATTAATAGGATTTGTTTTATTATTATTTTATTATATATAAATAATATTTTATTATTTTATTAAATAAAAATAAAAAGTCACCCATGAATTTCTCATAAACCAAGAATTTTAGTTATATAGACACACTTTATATAGAATAGATAAAGGAATATTTTAAGGAGATGATGTGGCATCTTAAGCTTCTTATAATCTCTAATACTTATTTTTTACTTTTTTCAATTTTTTTCTTTTTAAATTATGTTAAGTGTAACTTATCTACTTTTAATTATTTTTATCTCTTTTATTCACATTAATAATTAATTCTTAACCTTTCCTCTTCTCTTCTCATTTATTTTACATTATTTTTTTAAAACTCAAAAAGAAAATGTACCAATTTTTCTATTATCATACATTTTCTTCAATCTACCATATTTATTTGGTAAGATTTTCATACTCATTATTAGTCAGTCAATATTCAATGAATATATGGATGTATAATTTCATTCGAAATGTAAGTTTAAAAAATTAATAAACAATAAATTATTCAATTCAAATAATAACAATTATAATAATAAAGCATAAAAAAATGAGGTAATATTTTATATGATTTTTTTTTTCCATTTTTTTGTTTTCTCAAATTTTCACATTGTTTAAATTTTTATTTATTTTTTTTTCATTATTTAAAATCTTTAAATCATTTATTATTTAATAATAAAAAGTAGCATTATTTAATTGAAAAAATAAGTAACTTTTCATTTTTTATAACTCATAATCTAATATTATTTTGTGGTTTTCATCATTTTATTTTTCTTATTATTCAAATATATATTTTGCTGGCATTTTTTTTTTTAATTTTTTCTTTTCTAATTTATATTTTTTTAAAATTTTAAAATTATAATAATAATAACATTCCCTATTTAAATAATTTTAAGCATTATTATTATTTTCCAATATAAGAATATACATAAAAGAATAAATTTATATATCTATAAATAATATATGTATATATATAATCTTGATGTTAATAAAGATGACATGACAATCTATATGTATATTTATTTATATTTTATTTGCTCTTTCATTATTTTTTTTAATTTTCTTTTGTTAATTTTTTTCTATCTAATCATTTATGTTCAATAATAATGTAGATTTATTTAGTTGAAAAAGTTAGTGACCTTTCATTTTTATAACTCTAATTCTAAATTATTTTTATTATAAAATAATATAACATAATATAAAGTAGATGAGAAGAAAGAAGAAGAAGATGAAGAGAGAAAGAGAAAGTGAATGAGAATTTATGAGTTCTCATTCACTTTCTCTTTCTCTCTTCATCTTCTTCTTCTTTCTTCACATCTACTTTATATTATATTATATTATTTTATAATACGTTATCAGCACGATTATCATTTTAATACTTTATAACATTAAGGTATCTCCATGAGTACCTTTAGATTTAACAACTTCAGGGCAAATCAAATGAACATTTATTAATAATTTCTACATTGTTCATTTACGCTTCAGGCGTTTTCAACTCATTCTATCTCAACTTTGAATAATATTGATTTACAGTTGGTATATATCATTTTGAACTATATTGTTCTTATATACTTTGTGCAAGGATCATTTTTCAAAAATTATCATCGATCCCAACTGCTTCTCTCCCCCTGATCGAGAGAATTTTTAAAAATTGTGATATCTAATAATATTAATACACCTGTAGGGATTTCAATATATCACAATGAATCAATATCTATTTAAACTCATATATATTATATGACATTGAACTTCAGGTTCAATAACTTCAGTTTCAAGTTCAATACTTATGAACTTAATTCATTTCTAAGAATGAGTCATACGTGTATAATTAGAAATACATAAATTTACACATTTTGTAAATGCATGATCATATAATCTTATCACATCGATAAGAAACTATGCAATAAAAATCTAACAATGGCTCAAGATTGTTAAAGAAATATAATTTAAATATTTTCTATGTGCAAATATATGCACATTCTTCTTTTGAGCCTTATAAATTAACAATGAGAAGAATCTTTTGGTTCTTCAACAAAATTTAGTCAAATCCTTTGACAATTTATTGCATATGATTTATCATGTCAAAATAATTCAATTAATGAACTTCAGGTTCACTATAATTTGTATTTCAATGAAACTTTCAAAGGTAATGTAAATTCATTACAACATAATCATTATAAGTTTCATTTTTTTTATATACATGAATAATATAATTATATTATTCTCCAAAACATATACACTCTTCAGGAGTCACTATTATGTTTATCAAATTTTATATTTCTTCAGGAATCACTATCATCAATTTAATGATGTGTATTATATAAAATGTACATAACAACTTCATCATGTTGTTATAATGGTTAAATAGATATAACCATAATATATCATTCATTTTTCTTGGTATCTTTTTAACAAGTCGTCTAATTTATTAATAGACTATTCATCAGTCTAATTATCATGACTTGATATATTATATATTTAAATGTACAATAAGTACATATAATAAGTTATTTCTTATCACTTTCATAACTAGATAAAAGTTATACATCTAGGTACATACAAAGATATTTTACTACTCAAAGTAGCAATTGTATGTAAGACTTCTTCAGGAGGCTTTTCGAATAATCATTTTGTGATTCTTTATCACTTTGATTATATTGGATCACCAACAAATATTAGTAAATTATATATCCACTTTTGGGAATATGCAAATTAAATTATATAGTAACTATATATATACATATCCAGTACCAACAATAGTTTGAAAATATTGATTTCAAGAAATAATAAAATATGTATATATTAATTTGCTTCTGGCATTGCCAATATATGTGAAATCTATATTCTTTGAAATAGAATTTCAAGTCTATTCATTCTCTTTAGGGAATGATATTTAAATATTCTAAATGTGCAATCAATTTGTACAATTCACACTTATTCAATAATCAAATATACTTTTATCTTGATTATAAGTGTGTCTGTACTACAGGTACGCGACTACTATTATTCAATCCCACACATGATATATACATTTCATGCACTTTGATTGTGTGTGGTATTTCATCTTTTGGTTGTTTCCAATTTCTTCTGGAAATATTTGAGTAGCAAACAATGCCATTGATTATTTAAAATCATTACATTCACTTCGGGGAATGACGTTGAACAAGTAGAACATTATTATAAATTTCTTAAAAATTTATTACTTGTTCATATATAAAAAGAAATTACTCAGCAATAATTTCTTTAACAATATTTCAAAGAATATATGAATACAATTTTTGCATAATCTCCAAGATGTATGCAAAATTTGATCTTTAATATATGTCACATGCAATAATTTTCAACATTGCAAGTAATAACAGTGTATAATAACATGACTAATACAAACAATCTTTAAAAGTAGTTGACTTCAATTCGTATCATTCTCTGCAGGGAATGATGAACAATAAATACATGTCTCATGTATTTAAATAACATTAGTCATGCTCACTGTTATTCTTATACTTTGATGTTTCAATGTAATTTTCTTAATATTCTTTTTAGGTATTCAAAACCCACTATAAAATTGCATTAATAATAATCATTTTTAATGATTCTTTAGTTGTATTCACATAAATACAATCAATTTTTTTTTTTTGACAAATATAAAACATTTACTTCAGGAAATGTTTGTCAAAATCTATATCGATATTAAATTACTTTTCATTGTCCTCAAAGAATACAAGAACATATATATAAATATATATTCATCTCTTTCATTATATATCCATCAACTATATAATGAATATTACGTTTGCATAATCTTCAGGATACATGCAAGATTTTATTGAGGACGCATAATCATCAGGATATATGCAATATTTTATCGAGGATGTATAATCTTCAGGATATATGCAATTTTTTTTATCGATGATGCATAATTTTCAGGATATATGCAATATTTTATCGATGATGCATAATCTTTAGGATATATGCAATATTTTATCGATGATACATAATCTTCTGGATATATGTATAATTTATATAGATTTTCTCTATCATATCATAGGCACACATATATTGTAAATATTATGAATGATAAGAACATTATATATATATATATATGAAATCAATAATAAATATATAAAAACATATATACATATATAATATATAGATATATAGATAAAAAGAAAAAGAAACCAAATGATTCTTGAAATTGTTTCAGTCAGAGGAGTATATATATAAATATATATTTAGTGTATCGTGACTTTGAAACAATTCAAGGATTTTAACAAAATACTTACATTGGGTCTTAGGCAGAGACTCATGCTTGAAACTTGGGCAGAGACTCGTGCTGATAACGTATTATAAAATAATATAATATAATATAAAGTAGATGAAAAGAAAGAAGAAGAAGATGAAGAGAGAAAGAGAAAGTGAATGAGAACTCATAAATTCTCATTCACTTTCTCTTTCTCTCTTGATCTTCTTCTTCTTTATTCTCATCTACTTTATATTATATTATATTATTTTATAATAATTTTATTATTATAACCCCTTTCTTATTTATTATTTTATTATTATAACCCCTTTCTTATTTATTATTTTATTATTAACTCCATTCAATTCATAAAATATATAATTAATATTCGGTTACAATATAATTATTCCACTTCAAAACTTCTATTAGATTGAATACCACTATATATACATGTATTGGGATGTGCAATATGTAAGGGTTTGTAAATTAGAATGTCTTTTAAAATGTAAATTCGTAATTTTCATTACTATTTTGTTCAATGTTGTTTATATATTTTAGTATGTATTATTTTCTTCTTTCTTTGAATCAATCAAACTATGTTTGTCATTTTTTTTAATTGAAGAAGTTGTCTAATTCTAACACTTTTTTTCAGTATAAATTTCGTCTTCGTCGTAGTTCACCACGGCTCCAACTACAAAGCTTATGGAAGAACAACTCTATCCATTATATTTTTATCATCGAATTCAATACCAATAACGAAATCGTGAATAAAAATAAAATTTTTGTACATCTATAATTGTGATGTTAAAATATGTGAGGTGACATTTTCTTCTTTTATTTTATTATTATTACTATTATTATTATTATTGGTGTAACTTATGACTACATCTATTATAATCTAATCATATTATAACTCATGTCTTTTCATATTTTTTTTATAAATCTTATTATTTATTGTTATATAAGATATTCTTATTCTTATAAATAATATATATGCATAAAATTTATTGAATCTTTTAGTCTTCTAAAATTTTCAATACATATATATATTGAAAAATATATTTATAATTTAATTTTATATATATAGTTCATATAAATTGAAAAAAAAAATATATAAATTTTTATAAATTTTATTTTTTAAAAGATTTATTAGTAACTAAATAATATATATTTTCTATGCATATAAGTTTCTAATACTATACAAATGAGTAAAAGACGGTTTTTTTTTTTAAATCACAAATAAGTTTAAGTAATATCTTATATTCATTTAAAATTTTAGAGTTTTGAGAATAGCACATATATTTGGTCCCAAAAAAATTAAACTAAGCATGCATGCTTATATTAATCTTGTAATAACAATTTACTGTATACTACATAATATTTTTTTCTTTTACATATTTTATACACAAAATTGTGCATTTTTTTTTTCTATATAGTCCTATTAGCTTGATTTATTACAAACACTCTTTTTATTATTCACTTTAATATACAAATTACATATTGTTAAAATTAATTCTATAATCTAAAATTTTAAATACTTATATAATAACAAACTATCTTAATATTTTTTTATAAATATTTGTTTTTTTTTTTTTTTTGGTTCATTTATTCAGTAAGTCAAACATATCAAGTAAGTTACACAAAAAAAAAAAAAAATATTACAGAATAATAAATGTACTTAGATAGTTTCAACATCATTCTTTGTAGTTAAAAGGAAAAAAAAGTCTAAATAAGTTTTTAAATAATAATAAAAAAAATTGCATAATCAGTCACAAGACGATTTTATTAAACTTAAAAATTATTATTTTTATTTATTTTATTATAAAAATACATGTAATTTCTTTGTTAATTCTATAATTTTTAATATTTGTCATAAAATTACAATTTTCTACATATTTTGACAATAACAAATTTCGTTTATAATTTCAAGTGTTATTTCATTTATAATGCACACATTAAAATATTATATTTTATTCTATCAAAAAAAGTATTATATTATATATTATATCACTTAATTAATATACAATTTTCAAAATATAAAAATATTACAAAAATTGGGTAATACCACGCAAAACGCGGCTTAGTTCCCTAGTCTATATCTATATATAATTGTGTTGTTAGGGCTAATGATGTGGCACGTTCTCCTTTCAGTGTTTATTTTTCTCTAATTTGTGATTTATTCTAACTTTTTCATATATATTTTATTAGATATATGATATTTCTTATACAAAAATTAATGTTCAGTTTTAAAAAAAAAAAGACTCTATAAACTTAAATTTTACACATAGTAATAATGACAAAATTTACACATAGTAATAATGATATTATTAAATATATTGTAACCGTATATAAAAGAGTTGAAAAGATAATAATTAATTAATTATTAATTATAATATAAAAAAAAGTTGAAAAGACAATAATTAATTAATTGTTAATTATAATTTAAAAATAAAGTTTTAAAGACAATTGTAAATGATATATATTAATAAAAAATATTGTAGATGAGGTGTCTCTCTACAATTGCTCTAATATGTTTTATATTTTTCTAATTGTTCTCTTCTTTTAATTAATTTTAATAACTATTACTAATACTATATCAATAAAAAATATTCCTAACCTCCAACTTTCAATCATGAATTTTTAATTTAGTTATTGTGGCTTTTGATTTTTACATAACCGTAGCCTTCTTTAACATTAATTCTGTTACTATATATTTTTATTGTGATTTAATTTTTTTAGGGCCATTTAAGTATTAATGTTTTCATTCTCATAACTCCCCTTTTATTATTATTATTATTATTATTATTATTATTATTATTATTATTATTATTATTATTATTATTATTATTATTATTATTATTATATCATTCTTTTTGTATTCCCATCACAAATAACATTTAATTTGTATTTTTTATTAGGGTTAAATAACATATAATTCTCAATCTTTAAATAGTATATAAGGTTTCACCAAATAGTTGTGATGGCTTAGCTTAAGGAGTGAATGATAGATTTTGCTTAATGGCTAAAGACCATAACAAAGTTGTCATGCAAGTTGTCATGCAAAGGGATTCTAATTTTTTAATTTTATGGTTTTTTTCTAATTTTTTTCATTAAACAAAAACATTCCATATATGATTAAAAATAAATTTATTCAAAAAAAAAATAATAATATATTACATATAAAAAATGTAACATACATATATACACAAACTATAACAAGTGTAACAAACATATTAATAAACAAACTATTTACATTCTTATAATAATTGCACCATACTCTTAAAAAAAATCAAAATGTAACTGCCAATATTAGTAATACATTTTAATATTAATAGTAATTGAGGAATAACTTATATTCTTTTAGACTTCTGTTAGGATCATAACAATAATAATAAATCCAATAATAGTTTTTTTTTTGTTAAAATCGAAAAAAAAAATCAAAATGTAACTGTCATTAGTAATAGAGTTTCATATTAATATTAATAGTAATTAATGAATAGCTTATTGTCTTTTAGACTTCTCTTTGTATCATAAAAATATATAATAATAAACTCAATAATAGTTTTATTTTTATTTTTGTTAAAATAGTGTATAATCTTTTTATAGGCTTCGTTTGTATAGGTAGTCAATTTTTAAAGAATATTATTCCAACATGTATAAGTTAATTAAAACAAGTATTTTTTTTCTAAGAAATAGACATGCAATTAATAATAATTATAATTATTTTTTTTACGTGATAATTATAATTAATTATAATAAGTAATAAATATAATTAAAAAAGACAATCAATATAATAAGTAATAAATATAATTAAAAATACAATTAATAGAAGAATACTAAGAAAAACGTAATTTGAAAAGAATATATATAGTACTAAAACATTTTTGATTATCAGAAGCCATAAATAAAAAATACAAGCTAATATCTCATGTAGGGGTCTATATCCTTCGTGGTGTTCTCTCTAATGACGATCTCAACAAGGTTTCCTTTCTTCCTTTTTCTCATATTCATTTTTTAATTTTGTTTATTAATGAATTCCCTTTCTTAATTATTTTTTAGTGGTATTCCATTCTTATTGATAGATTTGTAAATTTAAGTATAACTCATATATCGATTTCCTTGAGTAATTCTATTGACTTTTAGTATATTTCATTCTAAAAAAAGAAATGGTGAATTATCTATATTCTTATTTTTCCTCAACAAAAATAATATGCTCAGACAAATGCCATGTATTTCTGTAAGTAAGGCACAATAAATGTACAAATAGAATTTACAATAATTCATACTGTTTCATTTTATTTATTTTCTTCTTCACTCTTTTGTGTTATTTTTGTTAGTAAAAGTCAAGTTAATTTCATTATTATTTGAACAGATGACTTATATGGATAAACTTAGATTGTGATAGTTTATTTTTTTAAAAAAATAGTATGGGTCTCTCTTATATTGATTATTAATTATTAAATTTAGCACAAGAGAGTTTATTTATCTCAATATCTTTTTTAGAGTTTTTAATTTTTTACAAATAAATAAATTATTAAATCATTCATTAGAAAGATATTAAAATAGTCTTTTCAATTTTGATAACTCTCACCCTAAATAACTACCTATAAATAATAAAATACCATCAAATCATTCATAAATATAATTAATATAGTGACTTTTTATTTTTATAACTCACAACCTAAATAGTTCTCTATAAATAGTGATAATAATATCTTATGTATTTCATATAATATTTTTTTGAGATATTATCTTTTTCATATTCATCCTTCTCTATATACAATATAGATTAATGTTGTTTTTTAAAAAATTGATAATAGAATGAGCTCTAAGATTTTGGGTACTTTAATCTTTTATTTAGTATTGTTTGTCTCATATGCTCTGAGGTGGTAGTGAAAAATCTTTCAAAGATAATTGTGAAAAAAAAAATCATGAGTTTATAGATTAATATATGTTTGTAAATACATATTCTAAATTAAACATACTAATTTTAAATAAGATTATTTTTATTTGTGTTATGTATGCATATATATATATAGAGTAGTGTAACATTAGATAGTTTCTTATTTTTTATTTTTCATAAAATTTGTGTAATTTCTTGGTCTTACTATATATACTTTTTTTCCTCATCAAATATTGACATGATTCATTGATATTTTCATAATATTTGTGTAATTTCTTGACCTTACTATATATATATAAATATATATATAAATTCTCATTAGAGATTGTTGTCTCACACTCTCATTTGTGTAAAAATGCAAATTGATGATCATCTCTGAAAAAATGGAGGCAACCACAACAATACATGTGAAATATCTTTTTTATTATTTATTTAAAATATAGTTGTGTAAAATATAAATACTTAGGGTTTTATATCTATATTTATATATACGAAAAACACAAAGCAAGTCCAGGTGACATATTAGACTTTTTTCATTCTATTTTTAAAAATTTGTGAATTTTTTCTATTTTATTTGAAAAACAACTACACAAACAAAACTATGTATAAAATTACTTCTTCAAATATATTAGAACTAAATGTCCCATATTATTTATAAATTATGTAGGTATTATTCATATATGTTATAAATATTGTTCTTATTATGCTATATTAAATTATATTTTTTATGGGTGGTTGATTAATTTCTTACACTATAAGTTTTTATTTATTTTTTACTTTTAATGTCTTACTCTATAAGTTTGTTATTTTTTTTATCTAATATACAATTTACTATTTATATTTTTAAAAATAGTTATTTATAATTTAATAATTATTTGTTTCATAAATTTTTTATTTTTCATGTAATATATAATTTATTATGAAATAATTTTATTTTAAGAATTTTATATATACTATTCTGTATTTTTTATTAGCTTAAAAAATTTTAAAATAAATTATTTTAAATGAACTAAATATTTTTTTTCTCTATATATACATATAAGAAAAAATAGAAATCAAATGAGATGTCATCTTATGATTATTTTTATTTTATAATATATCTTCTGAGTATTATACTTATTAACTCTATAAAAATATTTAATTTAAATATATATGATTATAAAATTAAGTTTGCTATGAATGAAAAAAATAAGAAAAATGAGATTTTTTTATTACTTAAAAACTTATACCATTATAATATCTAACTCATTTAAAAAGAATATATTTTTAATAGCTTTTAATTATTATAAATAACTTCATCCGAGACGTGTCTTTATTTTTATTATATTATGATTAATATTTATGCTAATTATGTAAAAAAAAAAATTACATAATATATTATATAATTTTATATTATTCATAAAAAAATAATTAAAAAATATTAGACTTAAAATTTCATTCATAACTAAAAATTAATTTTTTTAATGTAAAATTTTAGAAAAATTATTAAAACCGCGCGAAGCGCGGATCTATTCCCTAGTTATTAAAATGAAAAAGAGAATATACTTATTTAGTACCTCGTGTTTTCATTAGAAGCATATTTTGTACTTTATGTTTTCAATAATATTTATTTAGTACTTTATATTTTTAAATTATACATATTTGGTACTCAAAATAAAATTTAATCAATACAATTTTATTAATTTAACCAAACTATTCTCAGTAATATATAATCAAATAATGAAATTTGAATTTAGTATTCATAAAATTTTGTGACAATTTGATTGTATTGATAAAAATTTAAGTTTAGGGTACCAAATATGTATAATTTTAAAATACAAGGTACCAAATACGTATTATTAAAAACACAGTGTACCGAACTTGTATTTAGATAAAACACAAAGTACTAAATACGTGGACACCAAAAAAAATAATAAGAAACAACGTACATGGATAGATTCCTTATTTTTAGAGCATCGTTAACACATTGCTATAATGTGTGGCCCATCAAATATGTCATAGCTTTGATGGTGGCTTGCCTATTGAAATAACAAAAAAAAAATTACCTTAGCTCCTGCAAAACAATGGTAATAATTAAAGTTTTTTTTATATTTTTATTTTATTTTATTTATATTAATGTATTAATTTTTAAAATTTAGTGTGATAATATTTTTATTATTAAAATAAATAATATATTAAATAATAGATTATGTAACTATAATGATCACTTTTAGTGTTAGTTAGTCTTAGATCATCTTCAATGAAAGATGTAAAAATGGTACTATATTTGGCACAAAAATAGTTTTGTAGTAAATTTACACAAAATTTTAGCTTTACTCAGATGCACAATTACAAAACTTTGATGTAAAATTTAATATCTAATTAATGTTTTATTAAAAAAAATAAAATCTAATAACTCTATAAATAATTTTATTATTATTTTAATATGTAAGACAATAAAAAAATAATATAAATATTTCATAATTTAATGTGATAGTTAAATATACTAATAAAATAATAGAAATGACATAAATATAAATGAAAAAGTAGTACATTTATTGTGGTGTAAATTTTACATCGTAACAAATGTTGTGCCAAATTTGGCACAAAATTTGCTATGTGCTAAATTTACATCACTTTTTGATACACTATTGGAGCACACTTCTTGATAAATAAGTAACTTTTCACCACTTATTTACACTTCCATTAGAGATGTTCTTAGAGTACTTTTAGGAAAAAAAATTTATATTTTTGAATAATGTAAAATGTGTATTTAACTTTTGGGATAACTTACTTGCACCAACAGCCACCATCTGTTACTTTTGCACCATCACAACTCGATCACTCATCTATCATTCCTTCTCAATTTGTAAGGTCATCCCACACGCCTGCTGCAATTCTTACTAATGATAACTCAAAAAATTTTACTGATCTCTCTGCAGTATATACCCCGATGGCATCTATTTCTAACACTAACAATTATTATGCCACTTACCCTCAATCAACCAAACCAGTGACTGTTAACTCCATAAACAAACATTTGAATCATCCTCTATGGCTACTTCCACATCCATTACCACTACAGCTGCTGGTTTTTCAAAACATCAGGAAAATGTTAACCCGAATGTGCAATCAAAAAGGCAAAATGAAGGCATTTCTCTAAGGCAAACATTGAAAAGGTGCATAGCAAACTCACCAATTGTTTCTACTTCATCCTTGTCAGTTGAAGATGAACTTCACCATCAAGTTTCTGCTGACTCTATGGATTCTGTTGGTGCTCTGGATAACTCTGCGGAGGCTGGCTTCTAGTCACGCAATCACGCATGAAGTTCCTTAGTTGGAATGCTCGTGGATTGGGAAACCCGAGCGCCATTCGCAAACTTTGTTTGCTTGTCAAAGAGCAAACCCCCACTGTACTTTTCATTATGAAAACTAAATTAGCTAATAATTCTATTTCTCGTATTAGAAATCTTTTACATGTCAATAATGGACTTGAAGTCCCTAGAGTAGGATATAGTGGTGGTCTTATGTTACTTTGGAAAGATGATGTAGATGTAACTTTGCAATATTATAATACAAATGTATTTGATGGTTACATGGTTGTTTCTAATGGTCCTAAGTGGCACTTTCAGCTTTTATGGGGCTCCTGCTATACATAACCGACATACAACATGGACTCTACTAAAAAGACTTAAAGATGTTTCTCCCCTTCTTCCATGGATGGTAATTGGTGATTTTAATGAAATTCTCTCTAATCAAAACAAGCCGGGGGAGGACTGCGGAATGGAAAACAAATGGATGATTTTCGTGAGGCATTACACACTTGTTCCTTATACCAGCTTGTAACACCCTAACTAACTTAGGCGTATTACGTGATTTTTAAACGTACTGTGCAGCTCGTTGCTAATCAACGAGGTTTATGGAAAAACGTGATTAATTAAAATTTTGCTTTTTCATTAAACTTATAAACCATTTTACAAAAGTCTCGGGATCCCGATTTATAAAATCTTTTACAAACGTTTTTACTGTTTAACTATTACATCAAAATAAAAGTCGTCTAACGACAGTTACAAAAATCTCAGCCGTGCTGTCCCGAGGATCGTACGCTCCAGGCCTAACCGCCCCGACATGTACAATCTCATAAGCTCGCTCACGGTCCATCAGCTATAGCCTTGCCTTTACCTACACATGAACGTAAACTGTGAGTCGACAGACTCAGTAAGAAAAGCATAATAATATCATACATAAAACTGACTGTCGTGTCCAACACGATACTAAGTCCCGCTACTGCCATGTCCAACATGGTACTGAGCACTACTGCCATGTCCAACATGGTACTGAGTTTTGAACGTTCAGGGGACGGTACTATTGACAAGTATCCTCCTGATCGGTCGAACCGGTCATACTCCGCCGTCGGTCATACTCCACCTGTACCGACGGATAGGTCAATAGCACCGAACCACCAACCAAGTGTCGGCTGACGGCCGAACCTGGTCATACTCCGCCGCTGGTCATACTCCACTCGTACCGACGTGACAGGGTTGGATGGTTCGAAGCCTAAATACATATCTAATGTAATCTAGCAGGCTTCCTACATGCATGCTAAACATGTAATCTACATATGCATACTGTTATACTAATCTTACCTGGATTCCGAATTCAGGTGTGCCGGTCAACCTGACTGGAACTTAGCTGAGCGGCGGATTACAGGCTCCTAAACCGTAAAAATCACAACACCGATAAGTGATACGCTAAATCACAACGGGGACAAAGGTTATAAAACCAAACCTAACTCACTGCAACTTAATACTAAAATACCCCCAAACTAACAGAGAACAACCTGTCTGAAAACCCGAAACTAGCACAAAACGGAAAGTTGAGAAAAACCGGGTTCTTCCCCTACTGCAAAATCCGGGTAACCGGTTTTACATGCATGTAAAACCGGTTACCCGGTTTTACCCAGAAAACCTACAAAAATCATTTCACCAACCAAAACGATTCCAAACTCAACCAAACTTTCCAGACCTGCTAATTAGACCCTAATAAACATTTTCCAAGTGATAACACCAAGCTTCAAGCACAGAATCAAAATTTGCCATTAAAGCTCAAGCTTTGAGTTCTAAACTCAAGCTTGAGCAAAACCACCTAGCATGCATTCAAACCCACTCAAATCTACCAAAACATACATAAAATCATCTCTGAAAACGAAAATGATCAACCACAGCCAGTAATTTACAGAAACAAAACATAACATTTTCTTTCAAATTTCATAACTTTTAACAAAGAAACTAAAAGCTTTGAACACCCTATCTAGCATGCTTCAAACAACTCAATTATTCAACACATAAACATGCTTTGAATCACACAAATTAACCTCAAAACACAGCAGCCAAAATCAACTAAAATCATGCATGCATTCATCACTTTTCATCATTTTTTTTCAAGAAATTTAAAGAGAAAGGAACTAGGAAACACATACCACAACAAGAGATCAATAAAGTTGCAAATTAGGGCTTGAATCACCAAAGAAAATCCAGCCTTTGCACCCCCAAGGTTCAGCCGAAAGTGGAGAGGAAAAGAGAGTGTTTTTGGAAAAATTCAATTTTCTTTTCTAAGTGTTTTTGTGTGAAAATGAAATAAATAAAATAACCCACTTAACATAACCATTTATCAAATCCATTTCAGCCAAAAGCAATTAAATAAATAAACATTTATTTCATTTAATAAACTCATATAAGACAAAACACTAATGGGGCAAAAAGACCATTTTGCCCCTCCACCATAAAATCACATAAATCATACTAAAGGGGTATTTTTGGGAAATTCTAAATTCCCGGCCATTCCCGACATTCCCAATGTCTAATAAACCGACCCAAACTAATAACATGCTAAGTTGTGATTTCTACTGAGCCAAACGCCGAGTTCCAAAATACCGGGCACCGGAAATGCAAAACATGAAAAACTACTGAATAACATAACCATGCATTTCTGAATTCCATAAATAACAGTATCATAAATTATTTAAATAGCTATAAATAATTTCATAAATAAACATAAACAACTGCTAGTTTCCAAATTAACTAAGCGGGCTTTACAACTATTCCCCCCTTAAAAGGATTTCGTCCCCGAAATCTAACCTGAATAACTCAGGATATTGAGCTCTCATATCTGACTCTAGCTCCCAGGTGGCTTCCTCCACCTTGCTGTTTCTCCAGAGAACCTTGACCAATGCTATGGTCTTATTCCGAAGGACTTTATCCTTTCTATCCAGGATCTGCACTGGTTGTTCCTCATAAGACATGTCTGACTGAAGCTGAAGACTCTCATAACTGAGTATATGAGAGGGGTCTGAAACGTATTTTCTCAACATTGAGACATGGAATACGTTGTGCACTGCTGATAAGGCTGGAGGCAATGCTAACCGATATGCCACTTGGCCTATCTTCTCGAGAATCTCGAAAGGTCCTGTGAATCTAGGGCATAACTTGCCTCTTTTCCCGAAACGTTTAATCCCCTTCATCGGAGATACCCGTAAAAACACATGTTCCCCTACTTGGAACTCAACATCTCTGCGTTTCGGATCGGCGTAACTCTTCTGTCTGCTCTGTGAGGCAAGCATTCTAGCTTTTATCTTTTCTATTGCCTCATTGGTCCGCTGCACTGACTCTGGACCTAGGTATTTCCTCTCCCCTGTCTCATCCCAGTGGATAGGGGATCTGCATTTTCTACCGTACAACAGTTCATAGGGTGCCATCCCTATCGTACTCTGATAACTGTTGTTGTAAGAGAACTCTATCAATGGTAGATATTTGCTCCATGAACCCTCAAAGTCCATAACACAGGCTCTCAACATATCCTCCAATATCTGAATTGTCCTTTCGGACTGACCATCTGTCTGAGGATGGAATGCTGTACTGAATTTTAGCTTTGTACCCATTGCCCGTTGCAAACTTTGCCAAAATTTGGAGGTGAATTTCGGATCCCTGTCCGAAACTATTGACTTCGGTACCCCGTGAAGTCTCACTATCTCCCTGACATATAACTCTGCCAACTGATCCACTGTAAATGTTGTTCTGACCGGCAGAAAATGAGCAGATTTCGTAAATCGATCTACCACTACCCAGATGGAATCATACAAACCCGTGGTCCTAGGTAACCCGACCACAAAATCCATCGTAATATCTTCCCATTTCCATTCTGGTAGGGTTAGAGGCTGCAACAACCCCGTCTCGGTCTCGATGTTCAGCCTTGATGATCCTACGACACGTGAGGCATCTCGATACGAATTCTACCAAATTCTTCTTCATACCGCTCCACCAGAAGTACGGTTTCAAATCTTGGTACATCTTGGTGGTGCCGGGATGCAGAGAATATGGAGTAGAATGAGCCTCCTCAAAAATCTCGCTTCTAAGTTCCACACTGTTCGGAACACAAACCCTGGCTTTATACAAAAGCATTCCACTATCTGACACTGAAAAGTCTTTGGCTTGACCAGCCAATACCTCATCTCGGATCTTTACTAACTCCGGATCTGTCGTCTGAGCAACCTTTATTCTTTCCAACAGATCAGATTGCAGCGTTAAGTTGTGAAGCTGACCTACCACAAACTCAATGCTGGATCTAACCATATCCTCTGCTAGCTGAGGTGAGATCTGAACCATGCTAGCTACTTGCCCGGGACCCTTTCTGCTCAGGGCATCGGCCACTACATTGGCTTTCCCGGGATGGTAAAGGATCTCACAATCATAATCCTTCACTAATTCCAACCAACGCCTTTGTCTCATGTTCAAATCTTTCTGAGTGAAGAAATACTTGAGACTTTTATGGTCGGTGTAGATCTCGCACTTCTCCCCATACAGGTAATGCCGCCAAATCTTCAGTGCAAAAACCACTGCGGCCAATTCTAAATCATGAGTCGGGTATCGCTGTTCATAATCCTTTAACTGACGGGAGGCATAAGCGATAACCCGATCGGCTTGCATCAATACGCACCCCAAACCCTGTTTGGATGCGTCACAGTAGACTACGAACTTTTCCTTGTCCGAAGGCAAAGCTAGCACCGGAGCAGTAATCAATCTCTGCTTCAGCTCCTGAAAACTAGCTTCGCATTTATCTGACCAGATAAATCGCTGATTCTTCTTTGTAAGCTCGGTTAGGGGCATTGAAATTTTGGAGAACCCCTCCACGAACCTACGGTAGTACCCAGCTAATCCCAAGAAGCTTCTGATCTCTGTCACTGTCTTCGGTCTCGGCCAATCCCTGACGGATTCGATCTTCCCGGGATCCACCTTGATCCCATCTTTACTCACAATGTGCCCTAGGAAGGACACCTGAGACAACCAGAACTCACATTTCTTGAACTTGGCGTAGAGCTTATGTTCTCGAAGTCGTTGCAGTACCATCTGAAGATGTAACTCATGCTCCTCTTCTGATTGAGAGTACACGAGGATGTCGTCGATAAACACAATCACACAGATATCGAGGAAATCCTTGAATACTCTATTCATCAGGTCCATGAATGCCGCAGGAGCATTGGTTAGTCCGAATGACATAACCAGAAACTCGTAGTGTCCATACCTAGTGCGGAAAGCCGTCTTTGGAATGTCCTCCTCTCGGATTCTCAACTGATGATAACCCGAACGGAGATCAATCTTAGAAAAGACCGTCTTCCCCTGAAGCTGATCGAACAAGTCATCGATCCTAGGTAATGGATATTTATTCTTCACCGTCAGCTTGTTCAACTCTCTGTAGTCGATGCACATCCTCATAGATCCATCCTTCTTCTTCACGAACAAAACCGGGGCTCCCCAAGGTGACACACTGGGCCGAATGAACCCTATGTCAAGCAACCCTTGGAGCTGAATCTTCAGTTCCTTAAGTTCAGCTGGAGCCATCCTATACGGGGCTTTGGAAACCGGATCCACCCCTGGTGCCAAGTCAATCACGAAGTCAATCTCCCGCTGAGGTGGTAACCCTGGAAGTTCTTCGGGAAAAACGTCCAAAAATTCCCGAACCACTCTGATGTCCTCTGGCCGAATGGTGTCTGGCCGAGTGGTGTCCACCACCACGGCCAGAAACCCTAAGCACCCGCCGTGCAATAATTCTCTCGCTGACATAGCCGAGATCACCGGGATCCGAGATCCCTGAACTGAACCCACGAACACAAACGGTTCTTCACTTTCCGGTTGGAAGACCACCATCTTCCTCTTACAGTCAATGCTCGCCGAATATTTAGATAGGAAATCCATTCCTAAAATAATATCGAATTCGACTAAGCTCATCTCTATCAGATCAGCGCTTAACTCTCTACCATCTATCCTGATCGGCATATAGCACCTAATCCACCTATTGGAGATAACCAATTCTCCGCTGTAACAGGGTTCCAAACCCTGATTCATATCTATCAAAGGGTCTACCCAACTTACTAAAGACTCTGGCCGCCACATAAGAACGTGTAGCCCCAGAATCAAACAGCACTGAATAAAGCGAGTTGTTAATAAAAAGCTGATCTGTAACAACTGATGGGCTGGCATCTGCATCAGCCTGCGTGATGGCGAATACCCTGGCTGGAGTGGGTATCGCTGGAGCTCTCGGTGCCTCTGGTCGGAGCTGGGGACATTCCCTCTTGAAGTGCCCGGGCATGCCACAATGAAAGCATCCCTGCCCCTTGCACTCTCCCCGATGATGCCTCTTGCAGCTAGGGCACTCGGGATAGGAAAATCGGGTCTCAGTACCACCAGGACGACTCCCTCTGTTCTGGTTCCCCCGGAACCTCTTGTTCTGACTCGAGCCGCCGGAAGCAGTGGGTGCCCTCTTCCTCTGATCAATGGCCGAACCACTACTCCCCCTGCTATAGCCTGATGCAGGAGGGGTAGGAGCTCCGCCACTAACCGGAGTACTGACTGAATCTGACATGCACCCCACTGCGCCCTCAGCTCGCAGTGCCTTCTCCACCATCTGAGCATAGGTGGTGCTGTCGTCCGTGGTGATCATCAGGTCATGCCTGATCTTGGGATTCAACCCGTCCAGATACTTCTCCTTTCTGCTGAAGTCGGTCGGCACAATTCCCGAGGCTAACCTCGCCAACCGGTCAAACTGAGTAGTATACTCAGTGACACTCATGTTCTCCCGCTGGGTCAGGTGAACGAACTCTTTCCTCTTGGCGCTTCTGACCGCCTCATTATAGTATTTCGCGTTGAAGAGTTCCTGAAACCTTTCCCAGGTCATGGTGGTGACATCGTGAATCTGAGACACCATGTCCCACCATACCAGGGCATCCTCCTGGAACTGAAACGTGGCGCACACCACTCTGTCATTACCGGTGACACCCATGAAATTCAGGATTCGGGTAATCACCGTCAGCCACTGCTCGGCTTTCGATACATCTGGACCTCCCAGGAATACCGGAGGTGCTTGCTTCCGGAACCGCTCATACAATGGTTCCAATCTGTGGGCCGCCACCACTATCTCGGCCTGGGCAGCAGGGGCAGGTGCCACTGGAACTACGGGCACGGGAACTGCAGGAGCACCCTGCTGTCTCAACCTCTGAATCTCGAGGTCTTGCTCTTCGATCCGGGCTTGCATCTCCGCAAACCGTAACTCCCAATTCGGGGCTCCCTGATCGGCTGGGGGAGCCTGGGCAGCCTGTGGCGGGTTCTCATCACCCCGGCCACGAGCCCTGCCTCGGGGACCTCTACCTCGGCCCCTGGCAGGTGGGGGAAACTGAGCTCCCTGTCCTTGGTTCGACCCTACGGAGTTGCCCTGACTCCTGGTAGTCCGCCTGGCGTCCATCTGATTAGAACCGCCTGCGAAACCAAGAGTTGGCATATCAGGTCGTATTCAAGGCGAGCTTACTAATGCCGCTTAATTTGGAAATTAGAAATGAAACATGCGCCTATTCTACTATCAGGCTACTAACATGCTTCCTAACAGGCTTTTCTTTTTCATAACTGAATAAAATAAACTACTAAAGCAATAAAGGCTTACTGAACCGTGAACCGAGCTAACTGCTGATGATGATTGTACATGTCGTGACGATCTTCGGAAGACAACCTGGCGGCTCTGATACCAAGTTGTAACACCCTAACTAACTTAGGCGTATTACGTGATTTTTAAACGTACTGTGCAGCTCGTTGCTAATCAACGAGGTTTATGGAAAAACGTGATTAATTAAAATTTTGCTTTTTCATTAAACTTATAAACCATTTTACAAAAGTCTGGGGTCCCGATTTATAAAATCTTTTACAAACGTTTTTACTGTTTAACTATTACATCAAAATAAAAGTCGTCTAACGACAGTTACAAAAATCTCAGCCGTGCTGTCCCGAGGATCGTACGCTCCAGGCCTAACCGCCCCGACATGTACAATCTCATAAGCTCGCTCACGGTCCATCAGCTATAGCCTTGCCTTTACCTACACATGAACGTAAACTGTGAGTCGACAGACTCAGTAAGAAAAGCATAATAATATCATACATAAAACTGACTGTCGTGTCCAACACGATACTAAGTCCCGCTACTGCCATGTCCAACATGGTACTGAGCACTACTGCCATGTCCAACATGGTACTGAGTTTTGAACGTTCAGGGGACGGTACTATTGACAAGTATCCTCCTGATCGGTCGAACCGGTCATACTCCGGCTGCTGGTCATACTCCAGCCTGTACCGACGGGATATGTCAATAGCACTGAACCACCAACCAAGTGTCAGCCTGATCGGTCGAACCGGTCATACTCCGGCTGCTGGTCATACTCCAGCCTGTACCGACGTGACAGGGTTGGATGGTTCGAAGCCTAAATACATATCTAATGTAATCTAGCAGGCTTCCTACATGCATGCTAAACATGTAATCTACATATGCATACTGCTATACTAATCTTACCTGGATTCCGAATTCAGGTGTGCCGGTCAACCTGACTGGAACTTAGCTGAGCGGCGGATTACAGGCTCCTAAACCGTAAAAATCACAACACCGATAAGTGATACGCTAAATCACAACGGGGACAAAGGTTATAAAACCAAACCTAACTCACTGCAACTTAATACTAAAATACCCCCAAATTAACAGAGAACAACCTGTCTGAAAACCCGAAACTAGCACAAAACGGAAAGTTGAGAAAAACCGGGTTCTTCCCCTACTGCAAAATCCGGGTAACCGGTTTTACATGCATGTAAAACCGGTTACCCGGTTTTACCCAGAAAACCTACAAAAATCATTTCACCAACCAAAACGATTCCAAACTCAACCAAACTTTCCAGACCTGCTAATTAGACCCTAATAAACATTTTCCAAGTGATAACACCAAGCTTCAAGCACAGAATCAAAATTTGCCATTAAAGCTCAAGCTTTGAGTTCTAAACTCAAGCTTGAGCAAAACCACCTAGCATGCATTCAAACCCACTCAAAATCTACCAAAACATACATAAAATCATCTCTGAAAACGAAAATGATCAACCACAGCCAGTAATTTACAGAAACAAAACATAACATTTTCTTTCAAATTTCATAACTTTTAACAAAGAAACTAAAAGCTTTGAACACCCTATCTAGCATGCTTCAAACAACTCAATTATTCATCACATAAACATGCTTTGAATCACACAAATTAACCTCAAAACACAGCAGCCAAAATCAACTAAAATCATGCATGCATTCATCACTTTTCATCATTTTTTTTCAAGAAATTTAAAGAGAAAGGAACTAGGAAACACATACCACAACAAGAGATCAATAAAGTTGCAAATTAGGGCTTGAATCACCAAAGAAAATCCAGCCTTTGCACCCCCAAGGTTCAGCCGAAAGTGGAGAGGAAAAGAGAGTGTTTTTGGAAAAATTCAATTTTCTTTTCTAAGTGTTTTTGTGTGAAAATGAAATAAATAAAATAACCCACTTAACATAACCATTTATCAAATCCATTTCAGCCAAAAGCAATTAAATAAATAAACATTTATTTCATTTAATAAACTCATATAAGACAAAACACTAATGGGGCAAAAAGACCATTTTGCCCCTCCACCATAAAATCACATAAATCATACTAAAGGGGTATTTTTGGGAAATTCTAAATTCCCGGCCATTCCCGACATTCCCAATGTCTAATAAACCGACCCAAACTAATAACATGCTAAGTTGTGATTTCTACTGAGCCAAACGCCGAGTTCCAAAATACCGGGCACCGGAAATGCAAAACATGAAAAACTACTGAATAACATAACCATGCATTTCTGAATTCCATAAATAACAGTATCATAAATTATTTAAATAGCTATAAATAATTTCATAAATAAACATAAACAACTGCTAGTTTCCAAATTAACTAAGCGGGCTTTACACAGCTGCCTTTTGAAGGTGATCCTTTCACTTGGATTAAAGGTAGACACAATGTCAATGCAACTAAAGAGCGTTTAGATTGGTGTTTCACCAATGATCTTTGGAACACCACTTTTAAACCCTTGACGACATCACATTTGGACTATTATTCTTCGGACCATCAGGCCATAACTGTTCATGTTCACTACCTCTCATCAAGTCAGGAAAAACTACCAAGGAAAATAAGATTCAGATATGAAAAAATCTGGTTAAATGAACCAAATGCTGTTGCAATAATCCGTGAGCATTGGTCAACTAATTTAAATGGTGGAATTGATCTTTTCATGCAAAATTTGCAATCCTGTATAGAAGCATTACAACAATGGCATGTCACAAAGTTTGGAAATTTCAAAACAGACATCTCAAAAATGCAGCAGAATGTTTCTCTGCTAAATAATGCAGCAAATAGATGTGATTCGAACATGACTGAGTTGAAAAAATCTGAAGCTATTTTGGATGAATTACTTGAACAAGAAGAGAAATATTAGCATCAAAGATCAAGGGTCGATTGGCTTCAATGTGGAGATCAGAACACCAAATGTTTTCATGCTCACGCTACATCCAGGAAGTCCAAAAGCGTCATCAAATCCTTAGTGAACTCACAAGGAATTACTGTCACCTCTAAAGCTGATATGCCAAATGCTACTTGTTCTTACTATGACAGTTTGTTTGCTTCAGAAGGTGTTGATCCTCACTCCCTACAGGAAATCCTCTCTGCTATTCCAACAACCATCACTCATGACACGAACAAGTGTTGGATATTATTTTACCAGGATCTTAGATCTACTCACAAGTATGTTGTTTAAACACCCTAAATATGAACTTTCTAAAACGATAAATTAAACACATATAAAGTTAAGAAAACCTTACATTGATGTAGCGGAATTAATGTCTCCTTCCACTCAGATCTCTAACCCTTGTATCCTTTCTGTAGCAGAGTATAATCAAGATCTGAGCCCGAATGTCCTTCTTCTTCAAGTTTGATCCTTCACAGTCTTCCAATCTATGATTGAGTTACTACTTGCTGTGTGTGGGCACTTACTCTTTCACTAGGGTCGAAATTGATGAAGGAGAAAAGAGAAAGGGATTTCGGCCAGGTATAGAAAGTGGGGAAGGCTCAGTTTTTCTGAAGAGAGAAATTTCTGTCAGAAAGGCTTGTGAACTTATGATTTGACTGAGCCATCACTTTCTATTTATAGGCAACTACTAGGTTTAGGTTTAGAATTATTTGGCATTAAAATAATGAAAAAATTAATTTGAAATCCCACAATAAGTGGTCGGCCATGGTGTTGTAGTGGGCCTCACTTGATTTTGCAGTTTTATCAAATTTTATCTCTATTTTCTCAAAAACGCCAATTTTCCAATTCTAACATTTTAAATGCCAAAACTAATTATTTAATAACTAAAATAGATTATTAAATAATATTGTCATTTAATTTAATTATTAATTAGACATATAAAGTCCAATAATAAATAAATAAACCTAGAAACTCTTTTCTTTACAATTTCACCCATGCTTAGTGAAAATTCATAAAATTAGACATAGTCTAACTTTAGAATTATAATTGATCAATCACGAATCAATTAATGAGTCTTACAAGCAGAATATTCTCAACTAGAATGGGGACCATGGATCTATATGCTGAGCTTCCAATAAGTGAACCAAATTTACCAAGTAAATTCCTACTTATTAATTCTTCGTTGAATCCACTCTTAGAACTTAGAATTGCACTCTCAGACTTATAAAGAGCATATTGTATGTTCCACGATATCAATATGCTATCTCATTTAACCATTGTTATAATCTTATTGTGATTTAAAGATCCTCTATATAGATGATCTACATCGAGATGGGATTTCTTTACCGTTCTCACCCCTCAATGTATTTTGCCCCTTAAAACACTTAGCTACCTGTAAATGGTGTTTAGTGATCTAATAATTAGTCAGTTAAACAAGAGCTCATCCATTTACTTCTATTTGCTAAGCTCGAAGGGAATCATCACTTGACTTCTATACACCAGTAGAAGCTATAGATTCCATATTTATGTTCAGCACTCCCACTCAATCATACTATCATGTTTTCAAAATATACGTATCACCCTGACCCAAAAGTAGGCTTAACTAATAAGTCAAGGAACATGAATAGCACTCCTGAGTTGAGCCTAAGCATATCAGGATTTAGATTCTTTTAATCTTAAGATCAACTACTGATATTGACTTGGAAAGATATATATAACGGTAAGTTTGTAATATCTTAACTTAGTTGCAATATCGGTCCAGTCCAATGTATACTCCATACATTCGAAACTCGTATACTTTACTAATGTCCTGGAAAGAACATAACACTTACTCCAAGTGTAAGTACACATCATCGCTGATTATCACATTAGTCTAAATCGAATAACACTGATGAAATAGGGACCAAGTCTTTTGATTCATATGATCACAATCACATTCCACTGTGTTGACGATACTGTAATTGTGAATAAACATATGATCTGGATTTAACTGATTTTGTGTGTGTGAATGTAATAAACATATTAAACCATTAGCATGTAAAATTCATGCAAACATCAATCACTTCAAATTTTTTATATTGATAACTAATCAGATTGTAAAGAGTTTTATTTAGGGCATAAAACCCAACAAACTCCCACTTGCACTAACATAAAACAAACTGTGCAAATAGGTCAATCTGATGTCTTGATCTTCAGATCAAGTGTAGTGTATTTGAATCCACCCAAACTTCTGGAAACTAGTTCATAAATACTATTATGAAACATCCTTTACTATATGCTTTACTCATCAAGGGATACTGAAATCTTTACTGTTTTAAAATTACATCTGAATAAACAGAAGACATATCTCTCATATTTTAAAATATGTGATTGAGATAATACAGTGTAGACTTTTGATCAGTGATACAATTTTCTGGTATTTTCGAATAGACCAAGTTAAAATTCTTCTCTGGTAGAGCTTGAATTATTATTCAATAATTCCTCCACCCCCAAAGTAAGCACCATCTCAAGAATTTCGAAATTAGATGGTGAGATACAAAGACAACAGATACACAGTTCCTTAATATCTAACATATAGATCACTTTCATAAATCCTTCTTGAATATCTTCTAATGTTCCCTATTTGATTACATCTCAGATAGCTCCCACTCAATAGCAGATGTCTGGTTAAATAATACTTTTAACCTCTGATTGTTTAGAGAGTTACCTAGTTGTGACTTTTGTATTAGTCTGAAACTTTAAGTTAAGACTAAGTCATCAACATAGCAGACTCGTATTTTGAAGTGAAAAATACATGCCAGAGATAAAGTAATCAAAATTAAGATACCATAAAATTTTATGAGGATTAAGAATTCTAGGTTCAAGTCATTCGAATGGACTGAACTAGAGTTCTTTATCTTATTCTCATAATTCTGATAAGCTATTCCTATCCATGTGAATGGATAGATTTGCTTTTCAGTAGTGTTCTTAAGTACCTATCACAAGTATCAACCTAATGAAGATGGGTATAGAATTTTAAAATTCTCCCACTCAATTAAGGTTCATCTTCATCTGGACGATTTCACCCTTGGTCCAGATTTCTTATCCAACTCAATTGAGTTCAAGTAGCTTGGCCTATAAGAAGAAGAAAACAAATAAACAAAGTTAGTCCAGAATCATAAATCCAATTGGATAATAATTCACTAAAACTCTTAAAGTTTATAAATGGAAATACCTTGTTTCTTTGCAAGAAGTTTAGGACATTGGGGTTTCCAATGACCTTTCTCATTGCAGTAGAAACACTTTCCTTTTAAGTGTAGCATCACCAAAAGGAGCAGCCTTTTTATTCTTCATGGCTTTTGTTCGCTTCTTGGTGTTGTTCCACTTCTTCTTCGATTTGGGCTTCGAAGCAGAGGCAACATTTGCTTCAGGTTTCATCGTCCCATTACCATTCCCAGGATTATGAGGTTTGCTCCCTTTCTTCTTGGGTCCTCCAATCAAATTTTCATAAGTTTGAAGGTCATTGACTAATTCATGAAAGTCAATTTCCTTCTTATTCATGTCATAATTTGAAGTGTATGGTAGAAATGCTGGAGTTAGGCTATTCAAGATAAGACTTACTTGAGTAGCACTATCCATTTCAGCACCATGATCCTGGGCTTCTTGGAAATAACTTGACATTAGGAGAACATGGTCACGCACGTTTTGATGAGATTCCATCCGTGCATTAATGTACTTCTTAGTCGCGTCAAAGCGTGACTGAAGTGATGCCTTACCGAATAGCTCATTTAACTTCGTCATAACTTCAGCAGCCTTCTCAGTTTTAGAAAACCGAGTTTTGAGGGTGTCAACCATGCTAGAAAGCATAAAGTATAGAGCTTTGTCATTTGCTTTCTGCCAACGCTCATACTTTTCTTTCACAGCTTTGGATGCATTATCCCTAGGCACTTCAGGTGACGGCTCAGTTAAAACAAACAAGGCACTTTCTCCTATGAGAGCAATATTAATGTTCTCATTCCACTTATTAAAGTTAGATCCATTCAGCTTGTTTTCAGTCAACAATGATAACATGGGATTCATTTTGATAATACAGAATACTACAAAATAATAGAAATCAACAAATAGAAATTAATAATGGTTTAACACAAAATCAATTCAGAAATTATAAGCACATAGCAAGTAGGAATGATATGAGAAAATACTTAAAAAATTCAATCCTAAATAATTTCCAAGGTTTTTCAACAAACTGATATTAGTGTCCCGTTTAGGCGAGAGTCAAAGCTACCATCCATTGAATAGATTTGTCAGTTCATCTAAAATGTTAAACATTCTAGCAACCTTTTATTCGATCAAGATTGGAATCCAGCGTTGTCCCGTTTAGGCGAGAGTCAAGGCTATTCTATCTTATGAGCTTCTACCATTGTTTCGCAATTTGCAAGTCAAATATGGTCGCCACCATTAGGGTGATCTACACCATATAAAACACTTACAAACCACTTATCATGCGAGATTAAACGGTGCGACATTGCTAATGAACGTTCCTCCATTAGGGAGGATTACTCACTAAAACAAACGCGGTGTAAAATCCACAATGGAAATCGAATATCTTAATAATAATAAAGCTCATTCTTTAAAATGTATTTTCTTTATTATTCTAATAAATAAATTCTCATTAAATTCGAAATTTATAATTGAAATTCAAAAATAAGAATTTAATATAATATTTATAAAATTATACTTAGATGGTGATTGAAATAAAATTAATTATTTCCATCAAAGTAATAATCTTAAATATAAATATTAAGGAAATTAATTTAAGTTGAATTAAATTAAATAATTAGCAACTTAAAAATTTCCTTTGAGAATATATTTATTGAGTTCGAAAATTTAAAGTATATAAAAAATACAATTTTCAAAAATAATAAAAATAGAAAAGAAATACTTCAAGCAAAAATATCACCTATCTAGATTTTCTTTTGACTAATTAATTCAATTTCTAATGTTATATATATATATTTTAAATTCATTTATTTTAAATTAATCAATTAAATGAAAAAATCATTGATTGTAGTTGGTCCAAGAATTAATTAAAATAAATAATTAATTTACAACTCAATCTATTTTTCAAGATTAAAATTCGAAAAAAATATTGCATAAATAAAATGCAATTTTCAAAATTGATTAAGAAAATAAAGAAAAAAAAATATATATTGAAAATGATTTAAATTTAAGTTGAAAAATTAAATTTCAACTTAAAAAATAATTTTCTATTTAATTAAGTGTCATGACAAATCAATAAATATTTAAGTATCATGATGAAAATCAACTTAGATATTTAGATTTTTCAAGTTAATTGATTGAATTAAATTCAAGAAATAATAATTAAGTGTAGAGAAGGCTTAATTATTAATTTCTAGTTTAATACTAGGAAAAATATACTTAATAAAATTGTACCAAAATTAATTATTTAAATAATTAATTTCACAAAGTATAGTATTTTCCGATTTAAATATAAGAAATAATAAGTAGTCTAGAAATTACTATCTAGAAAATATCTTATTTGACTAAGTATCTTTTTAAAAAAAAATTGAAAAATACCTAATTTAAGTTATATAGAAAAAATCTTAAACTTAAATAATTTCAAATTTAGATTTAATTAAATATAAAAAATTAAGTTATAATCACTTAATTTGAAGATATCTTTTTAAGTTAATATTCGAAAAAGATATTAACCTAAAAAATATCTAAAATATTCCATTTTAAGTTAATATTCGAAAAGATATTAACTTAAAAAATATCTTAAGAATCTTTAATAACTAATGCCTAGGATTCCTCAACTTGATTTAAAATTTAAATCAAATATTCAAATTTAAGTTAGATAAGAAAAATCAGTTGTTACAACTAATTTATAACTTAAATAGGAATATTTAATTAAATAAGCTCCAGAAAGAATCTAGTTAGTTAAAATTCTATATTTAATTAAATACAAGAAAAATACAAATAGTTTGTCTAGAAATAATATCTAAACTAAAATGAAAATAAATTTTCATATATTTTAAAAGTTAATTATGTTGCTAATTCAATTTTATTAGGTCAAACTAATATAATTAACCTAGTACAGTTATTCAAATCAGGCAAATGGGCCTTCACAATTGGAGTAGTTCATGTGAGGGGGTGTTGGGTTCAGTATGTCGTACCCACTTCTTTGACTCCCAACTCTCACACAAGGCCCAAAAGAGAGGAATTTAACCTTAAAATAAATAACTGTTATTAATTGAATAGGTCCAATAACTAAATGGACCTAAATAAAATCTATCATGGTGTGACATTTTATTTAGCAACAACTTATATGCATCTATATAATAAAATAAACACATAGGCTCACACAGGTACACACTTGGATGGATCCTATCATGTTGTTAGGTCATACACAGATGGACGAAGATTGTAAAATTTACCTGTTACAAATTATTAACTTGACCAAGGGAGCCATCAGATCATTAGATCTGGCAAAAAGTAACCATGGCTATTTGCAATCAAGCAATAATAGGTTTTGAAAACTTACACACAAGCTAAAACCATATACTCCTGCAACAAGGTTAGTTGGATAGTTGGAAGTAGGATTTATTTAATTTTAAATAAATAAATTTCGAAATTAATAATTAAATAATAAAAAAAATATTTAATTAAAAAGAATTTAATTTTTCGAAAATAAAAATAAATATTTATTTTCGAAAATAAATAAAAAAAATATAAATTTCGAAATTATTTTAAAAAAAAATATTTAAAATTAAACCTACAATTTTGAAAAATTAGGTTTCAACCAACCTAAATATCATTTCAAAATTTGCTAACTACTTTTAAAATTTAAATGTTATTTTATAAATAAAAATTAAATAAAAATTAGAAAAGATAAATGAAATATCTTTTTCAGATTTTAAATTTAATTTAAATAAATAAAATAACAAAATTTAAAAGTTAGCAAAATATCTTACATCTATTTAAAATTACATGATTATAGTTATCTTATTTTAAATTTAAATAAGGTCAAATTATTTTAAAAAAAAAATTAATTTAAAAATATTTAAAATCTGACCTTAAATTTAAAAATAAGATAAGATATAATCAAATTTAAAAATAAGATAGATAATTAAGCAATAAGATAGATATTTACGATTTCAAAATTCAAATTATACTAATATCTTGAATTAAATTTTAAAAATATTAAATTAATTCATAATGATAATTAGAATTGAATTAGGAATAGTAAATCTATAAATACAAAACTATACAAAAAATTAGAAGTTAATTCCATGAAAAAACATGAAAAAACGAAGAAAAAACGAAAAAATTGTGAGCTGTACGGACAGTTTTCGCGATCGCAGGAAAATTTCAGCACAACTCTGATTTTTCCGAATCTTCAAAAAATCATAACTAATTCAAATTAAATCGAAATTGAGTTCTGTAAAAAAGTAACTTGCTTAATTTTTTCCATACTATCCAATAAAAATAATTACAGAAACAGAATCGCAATTATTTTTTACGAAAATTTACAAACATCAATCAATCATCAAATAACACTCAATACAACATGATACCATCCAAAAACAAACAAACAATCGTTTTAAAGTCCAAATTTCTTGTAAGTAAATAAATTACCATAGCTCTGAGGCCAGTTGTTGGATATTATTTTACCAGGATCTTAGATCTACTCACAAGTATGTTGTTTAAACACCCTAAATATGAACTTTCTAAAACGATAAATTAAACACATATAAAGTTAAGAAAACCTTACATTGATGCAGCGAAATTAATGTCTCCTTCCACTCAGATCTCTAACCCTTGTATTCTTTCTGTAGCAGAGTATAATCAAGATCTGAGCCCGAATGTCCTTCTTCTTCAAGCTTGATCCTTCACAGTCTTCCAATCTATGATTGAGTTACTACTTGCTGTGTGTGGGCACTTACTCTTTCACTAGGGTTGAAATTGATGAAGGAGAAAAGAGAAAGGGATTTCGGCCAGGTACAGAAAGTGGGAAGGCTCAGTTTTTCTGAAGAGAGAAATTTCTGTTAGAAAGGCTTGTGAACTTATGATTTGACTGAGCCATCACTTTCTATTTATAGGCAACTACTAGGTTTAGGTTAGGAATTATTTGGCATTAAAATAATGAAAAAATTAATTTGAAATCCCACAATAAGTGGCCGGCCATGGTGTTGTAGTGGGCCTCACTTGATTTTGCAGTTTTATCAAATTTTATTTCTATTTTCTCAAAAACGCCAATTTTCCAATTCTAACCTTTTAAATGCCAAAACTAATTATTTAATAACTAAAATAGATTATTAAATAATATTGTCATTTAATTTAATTATTAATTAGACATATAAAGTCCAATAATAAATAAATAAACCTAGAAACTCGTTTCTTTACAATTTCACCCCTACTTAGTGAAAATTCATAAAATTAGACATAGTCTAACTTTAGAATTATAATTGATCAATCACGAATCAATTAATGAGTCTTACAAGCAGAATGTTCTCAACTAGAATGGGGACCATGGATCTATATGCTGAGCTTCCAATAAGTGAACCAAATTTACCAAGTAAATTCCTACTTATTAATTCTTCGTTGAATCCACTCTTAGAACTTAGAATTGCACTCTCAGACTTATAAAGAGCATATTGTATGTTCCATGATATCAATATACTATCTCATTTAACCATTGTTATAATCTTATTGTGATTTAAAGATCCTCTATATAGATGATCTACATCGAGATGGGATTTCTTTACCGTTCTCACCCCTCAATGTATTTTGCCCCTTAAAACACTTAGCTACCTGTAAATGGTGTTTAGTGATCTAATAATTAGTCAGTTAAACAAGAGCTCATCCATTTACTTCTATTTGCTAAGCTCGAAGGGAATCATCACTTGACTTCTATACACCAGTAGAAGCTATAGATTCCATATTTATGTTCAGCACTCCCACTCAATCATACTATCATGTTTCCAAAATATACGTATCACCCTGACCCAAAAGTAGGGTTAACTAATAAATCAAGGAACATGAATAGCACTCCTGAGTTGAGCCTAAGCATATCAGGATTTAGATTCTTTAAATCTTAAGATCAACTACTAATATTGACTTGGAAAGATATATACAACGGTAAGTTTGTAATATCTTAACTTAGTTTCAATATCGGTCCAGTCCAATGTATACTCCATACATTCGAAACTAGTATACTTTACTAATGTCCTGGAAAGAACATAACACTTACTCCAAGTGTAAGTACACATCATCGCTGATTATCACATTAGTGTAAATCCAATAACACTGATGAAACAGGGACCAAGTCTTTTGATTCATATGATCACAATCACATTCCACTGTGTTGACGATACTGTAATTGTGAATAAACATATGATCTGGATTTAACTTATTTTGTGTGTGTGAATGTAATAATCATATTAAACCATTAGCATGTAAAATTCATGCAAACATCAATCACTTCAAATTTCTTATATTGATAACTAATCAGATTGTAAAGAGTTTTATTTAGGGCATAAAACCCAACAACAAGTCCTTAACAGAGCCTTTCACAAGCAACGATGTGTATGATGCCCTTAAATCTATGAGCCCAGATAAGAGCCTTGGTTGTGATGGGATGTTTGCAATGTTATATCAAAATTATTAGAACATTGGTGGCACATCTGTCATTAATCTGGTTCTTGGAGTTCTTAATGAAGGCCTCGACTTGACAGATAACAAGTTTTTCATCACACTGATTCCCAAAGTGCCCAACCTAGCTTCAATGAATGATTATCGTCCTATAAGTTTTTGTAATGTCATTTACAAACTTATTTCTAAGACAATTGTCATCAAATTCAAAAAAGTGCCGCCTTTTGTCATATCTGAAATAATCAGCATTCCTCTCAAATAGATTAATCACAGACAACATCTTAATTGCCTTTGAACTCGTTCATCATCTTCGGCACAAGACACGGGGTAGAATTGGGTACTCGGCTCTCAAGTTGGACATGAGTAAAGCATTTGACATGGTTGAATGGCAGTATCTAGAGGCAATCATGCTTAAGATGGGTTTTGATTATACATGGACGTCACTAATTATGAGGTGTATAACCACTATCTCTTTCTTATTTTCTCTTAATGGTGAGGTGGTTGGTCATGTGCAACCATATCGGGGCTTACGTCAGGGTGATCCTCTATCCCTGTACTTATTCCTCATTTGTTTAGAGGGACTCTCAAGATTATTGCAATCGGAAGAATAGGCTGGTATGTTGAAAGGACTTCGATTGACACGCAACTCTCCTTCCGTGTCACACTTGCTCTTTGCCGACGATAGCTTATTGTTTTGTCAATCTAATGAGCAATTTGTAATAAACATATTAAACCATTAGCATGTAAAATTCATGCAAACATCAATCACTTCAAATTTCTTATAATGATAACTAATCAGATTGTAAAGAGTTTTATTTAGGGCATAAAACCCAACAAACTCCCACTTGCACTAATATAAAACAAATTGTGCAAATAGGTCAATCTGATGTCTTCATCTTCAGATCAAGTGTAGTATATTTGAATCCACCCAAACTTCTGGAACTAGTTCATAAATACTCTTATGAAACATCCTTTACTATATGCTTTACTTATCAAGGGATACTGAAATCTTTACTGTTTTAAAAGTACATCTGAATTAACAGAAGACATATCTCTCATATTTTAAAATATGTAATTGAGATAATACAGTGTAGACTTTTCTTCAGTGATATAACTCTCTGGTATTTTCGAATAGACCAAGTTATAGTTCTTCTCTGGTAGAGCTTGAATTATTATTCAAAAATTCCTCCACCCCCAAAGTAAGCACCATCTCATGGAAATCGAAATTAGATGGTGAGATACAAGGATAGCTGATACACAGTTCCTTAATATCTAACATATAGATCACTTTCATAAACCTTTCTTGAATATCTTCTAATGTTCCTTATTTGATTACATCTCAGATAGCTCCCACTCAATAGCAGATGTCTGGTTAAATAATACTTTTAACCTCTGATTGTTTGGAGAGTTACTTAGTTGTGACTTTTGTATTAGTCTGAAACTTTAAGTCAAGACTAAGTCATCAACATAGCAGACTAGTATTTTGACCTGAAAATAAATGCCAGAGATAAAGTAATCAAAATTAAGATACCATCAAATTTTATGAGGATTAAGAATTCTTGGTTCAAGTCATTCGAATGGACTGAACTAGAGTTCTTTATCTTATTCTCATAATTCTGATAAGCTATACCTATCCATGCGAATGGTTAGATTTGCTTTTCAGTAGTGTTCTTAAGTACCTATCACAATTATCAACCTAATGAAGATGGGTATAGAACTTTAAAATTCTCCCACTCAATTAAGGTAGTGTGAAACTTTAACAAAGAACTTTCAAAGGTATCAAACTTTTACTTACAACAGTAAAATCGAAATGGAACATACAATCAAGATCAAGAATTTATATTTACAATAGCTGACTCATTATATTACTTCCATGTTTAAACAAGATATGTGTTTCATAGGGAATTGTGGAATGGACTCCTCCACCCCTAAGAATATACATATAGGGTACTATGGATAACCTCCACCCCTAAGTATATAGAGATTATGATCCAGCCCTAAAGGTTGTAAAGATCATGATTCTCTAAGTGTGATAGAGTTTATGTGGAGTCGAATACTATCCAGAGTTCATTAGATATAAAAGATCGTTGAACTGCATAGTTTTCTTAACTTTTCTCCACCCCTATCAGATCATAAGATCCTTTTATTAAACAAATTCTTAATAATTGTATTAGAATTAACAATTATTGATAAACATAGAAATAATTTCTAGTGTTTATATAATATAACTCTATGAAGAGTTGAAAATATTATAGAATTTGCATCAATAATAAAAATACTTACACATACAAACATACAAATATAATGTGGTAATAATTGATGAAGATAAAATAAATGAAGCTCAATCTCATAATTTGCAATATTGATTTCGAAAAAAAAATACTTTATTAATAATAAAAAAAATGTATTGCAACAATATGAGAGAAACAGGGATAAATATCCCTAAACTAAAATTTGAAATCCAAATTGTCTTTTAAACTAAAACAATTAATTCAAAAAAAAAAAAAAATAGATTGAAGAGCTTCATCTTCATCTGGACGATTTCACCCTTGGTCCAGCTTTCTGATCCAACTCAATTGAGTTCAAGTAGCTTGGCCTATAAGAAGAAGAAAAACAAATAAACAAAGTTAGTCCAGAATCATAAATCCAATTGGATAATAATTCACTAAAACTCTAAAAGTTTATAAATGGAAATACCTTGTTTCTTTGCAAGAAGTTTATGACACTGGGGTAATTTCCAATGACCTTTCTCATTGCAGTAGAAACACTTTCCTTTAAGCGTAGCATCACAAGAAGGAGCAGCCTTTTTCATGGCTTTTGTTCGCCTTTTGGTGTTCTTCCACTTCTTCTTCGATTTGGGCTTTGAAGCAGAGGCAATATTTGCTTCAGGTTTTATCGTCCCATTACCATTACCAGGATTATGAGGTTTACTCCCTTTCTTCTTGGGTCCTCCAATCAAATTTTCATAAGTTTGAAGGTCATTGACTAATTCATGAAAGTCAATTTCCTTCTTATTCATGACATAATTTGATGTGTATGGTAGAAATGCTGGAGTCAGGCTATTCAAGATAAGACTAACTTGAGTAGCACTGTCCATTTCAGCACCATGATCCTGGGCTTCTTGGAAATAACTGGACATGAGGAGAACATGGTCACGCACGTTTTGATGAGGTTCCATCCGTGCATTAATGTACTTCTTAGTCGCGTCAAAGCGTGACTGAAGTGACGCCTTACCGAATAGCTCATTTAACTTCGTCATAACTTCAGCAGCCTTCTCGGTTTTAGAAAACCGAGTTTTAAGGGTGTCAACCATGCTAGAAAGCATAAAGTATAGAGCTTTGTCATTTGCTTTCTGCCAACGCTCATACTTTTCTTTCATAGCTTTGGAAGCATTATCCCCAGGCACTTCAGGTGACGGCTCAGCTAAAACAAACAAGGCACTTTCTCCTATGAGAGCAATATTAATGTTCTCATTCCATTTATTAAAGTTAGATCCATTCAGCTTATTTTCAGTCAACAGTGATAACATGGGATTCATTTTGACAAAACAGGATACTACAAAATAATAGAAATCAACAAATAGAAATTAAATAATGGTTTAACACACAAAATCAATTCAGAAATTATAAGCTCATAGCAAGTAGGAATGATATGAGAAAATACTTAAAAAATTCAATCCTAAATAATTTCCAAGGTTTTCAACAAACTGATATCAGTGTCCCTTTTAGGCGAGAGTCAAAGCTACCATCCATTGAATAGAGTTGTCAGCTCATGTAAAATGTTAAACATTCTAGCAACCTTTTATTCGATCAAGATCAGAATCCAGCGTTGTCCCGTTTAGGCGAGAGTCAAGGCTATTCTATCTCATGAGCTTCTACCATTGTTTCGCAATTTGCAAGTCAAATATGGTCGCCACCATTAGGGTGATCTATACCATATAAAACACTTACAAACCACTTATCATGCGAGATTAAACGGTGCGAAATTGCTAATGAACGTTCCTCCATTAGGGAGGATTACTCACTAAAACAAACGCGGTGTAAAACCCACAATGGAGATCGAATATCATAATAATAATAAAGCTCATTGTTTAAAATGTATTTTCTTTATTATTCTAATAAATAAATCTCATTAAATTCTAAATTAAGAATTAAAATTCAAAAATAAGAATTTAATATAATATTTATAAAATTATACTTAGATGGTGATTGAAATAAAATTAATTATTTCCATCTTAGTGATAATCTTAAATATAAATATTAAGGAAATTAATTTAAGTTGAATTAAATAAATAATTAGCAACTTAAAAATTTCCTTTGAGAATATATTTATTGGGTTCGAAAATTTAAAGTATATAAAAATACAATTTTCGAAAATAATAAAAATAGAAAAGAAATACTTCAAGCAAAAATATCACCTATCTAGATATTCTTTTGACTAGTTAATTCAATTTCTAATAATATATATATTTTAAATTCATTTATTTTAAATTAATCAATTAAATGAAAAAATCATTGATTGTAGTTGGTTCAAGAATTAATTAAAATAAATAATTAATTTACAACTCAATCTATTTTTCAAAATAAAAAATTCGAAAATATTGCATAAATAAAATGCAAATTTCGAAATTGATTAATAAAATAAAAAAAATATATACATTTTGAAAATTATTTAAATTTAAGTTGAAAAATTAAATTTCAACCTAAAAATAATTTTCTATTTAATTAAGTGTCATGAAAAATCAATAAATATTTAAGTATCATGATGAAAATCAACTTAGATATTTGGATTTTTCAAGTTAATTAAATGTATTAAATTCAAGAAATAATAATTAAGTGTAGAGAAGGCTTAATTATATATTTCTAGTTTAATACTAGGAAAATATACTTAATAAAATTGTACCAAAATTAATTATTTAAATAATTAATTTCACAAAGTATAATTTTCCTATTTAAATATTAGAAATAATAAGTAGTCTAGAAATTACTATCTAGAAAATATCATATTTGACTAAGTATCTTTTCAAAAATTTGAAAAATATCTAATTTAAGTTAGATAGAAAAAAATCTAAAACTTAAATAATTTCAAATTTAGATTTAATTAAATATCAAAAATTAAGTTGTAACCACTTAATTTGAAGATATCTTTTTAAAGTTAATATTTGAAAAAATATTAACCAAAAAATATCTAAAATATTCCATTTTAAGTTAATATTTGAAAAGATATTAACTTAAAAAATATATTAAGAATCTTTAATAACTAATGCCTAGGATTCCTCAACTTGATTTAAAATTTAAATCAAATATTCAAATTTAAGTTAGATTAGAAAAATACAAATAGTTTGTCTAGAAATAATATCTAAACTAAAAGTGTTTTTCTTAAAATTAACTTTAAAATATTAAAATGAAAATAAATTTTCATATATTTTAAAAGTTAATTATGTTACTAATTCAATTTTATTAGGTCAAACTAATATAATTAACCTAGTACAGTTATTCAAATCAGGCAAATGGGCCTTCACAATTGGGGTAGTTCATGTGAGGGGGTGCTGGGTTCAGTATGTCGTACCCACTTCTATGGCTCCCAACTCTCACACAAGGCCCAAAAGAGAGGAATTTAACCTTAAAATAAATAACTGTTATTAATTGAATAGGTCCAATAACTAGATGGACCTAAATAAAATCTATCATGGTGTGACATTTTATTTAGCAACAACCTATATGCATCTATATTAAAACAAAATAAACATATAGGCTCACACAGGCACACTTTGGATGGATCCTATCATGTTGCTAGGTCATACACAGATGAAAGAAGATTGTAAAATTTACCTGTTACAAATTATTAACTTGACCAAGGGAGCCATCAGATCATTAGATCTGGCAAAAAGTAACCATGACTATTTGCAATCAAGTAATAATAGGTTTTAAAAACTTACATACAAGCTAAAACCACATACTCCTGCAACAAGGTTAGCTGGATAGTTGGAAGTAGGATTTATTTAATTTTAAATAAATAATTTCGAAAAATAAATAATTAAATAATTAAAAAAAAATTAATTTAATTTTTCGAAAAAATAAAATAAAAAATAAATATTTATTTCGAAAATAAAAAAAATTTAAATTTCGAGATTATTTAAAAAATATTTAAAATTAAACCTACTATTTTGAAAAATTAGGTTTCAACCAACCTAAATATCATTTCAAAATTTGCTAACTACTTTTAAAAATTAAATGTTATTTTAAAAAATAAAAATTAAATAAAAATTAGAAAAGATAAATGAAATATCTTTTCAGATTTTAAATTTAATTTAAATAAATAAAATAATAAAATTTAAAAGTTAGAAAAATATCTTACATCTATTTAAAATTACATGATTATAAATATCTTATTTTAAATTTAAATAAGGTCAAAATATCTAAAAAGATTTAATTTTTTAAAAAAAATATATATAAAATCTGACCTTAAATTTAAAAATAAGATAAGATATAATCAAATTTAAAAATAAGATAGATTTTTAAGCAAGAAGATAGATACTAATTCTATTCAAATTCATATTACACTAATATCTTGAATTAAATTTAAAAAATATTAAATTAATTCAAAATGATAATTAGAATTGAATTAGGAATAGTAATAGTATATATACAAAACCATACAAAAAATCGGAAGTTAATTCCATGAAAATGTATGAAAAATCGAAGAAAAACGAAAAAATTGTGAACTGTACGGACAGATTTGCGATCGCAGGAAAATATCAGCACAGCCCCGATTTTTTCAAATCTTCAAAAATTCATAACTAATTCAAATAAAATCGAAATTGAGTTCTGTAAAAGGCTAACTTGCTTAATTTTTTCCATACTATCCAATAAAAATAATTCTAGAAACAAAATTACAATTATTTTCACGAAAATTTACAAACATCAATCAATCATCAAATAACACTCAATAGAACATGATACCATCCAAAAACAAACAAACAATCGTTTTAAAGTCCAAATTTCATGTAAGTAAATCAATTACCATGGCTCTGAGGCCAGTTGTTGGAAATTATTTTACCAGGATCTTAGATCTACTCACAAATATGTTGTTTAAACATCCTAAATATGAACTTTCTAAAACGATAAATTAAACACATATAAAGTTAAGAAAACCTTACATTGATGCAGCGGAATTAATGTCTCCTTCCACTCAGATCTCTAACCCTCGAATCCTTTCTGTAGCAGAGTATAATCAAGATCTGAGCCCGAATGTCCTTCTTCTTCAAGTTTGATCCTTCACAGTCTTCCAATCTATGATTGAGTTACTGCTTGCTGTGTGTGGGCACTTACTCTTTCACTAGGGTCGAAAAAGATGAAGGAGAAAAGAGGAGAGAGGGTTTCGGCCAAGGAATAGAAAGTGGGGAAGGCTCAGTTTTCTGAAGAGAGAAATTTCTGTCAGAAAAGGTTATTCAAAGATGTGTATTTGACTGAGCCATCACTTTCTATTTATAGGCAACTACTAGGTTTAGGTTTAGAATTATTTGGCATTAAAATAATGAAAAAATTAATTTGAAAAATCAACTTAAGTGGCCGACCATGGTGTTGTAATGGGCCTTACTTAATTTTGCAATTTTATCAAATTTTATCTCTATTTTCTCAAAAACGCCAATTTTCCAATTCTAACCTTTTAAATGCCAAAACTAATTATTTAATAACTAAAATAGATTATTAAATAATATTGTCATTTAATTTAATTATTAATTAGACATATAAAGTCCATTAATAAATAAATAAACCTAGAATCTCTTTTCTTTACAATTTCACCCCTGCTTAGTGAAAATTCATAAAATTAGACATAGTCTAACTTTAGAATTATAATTGATCAATCACGAATCAATTAATGAGTCTTACAAGCAGAATGTTCTCAACTAGAATGGGGACCATGGATCTATATGCTGAGCTTCCAATAAGTGAACCAAATTTACCAAGTAAATTCCTACTTATTAATTCTTCGTTGAATCCACTCTTAGAACTTAGAATTGCACTCTCAGACTTATATAGAGCATATTTTATGTTTCACGATATCAATATACTATCTCATTTAACCATTGTTATAATCTTATTGTGATTTAAAGATCCTCTATATAGATGATCTACATCGAGATGGGATTTCTTTACCGTTCTCACCCCTCAATGTATTTTGCCCCTTAAAACACTTAGCTACCTGTAAATGGTGTTTAGTGATCTAATAATTAGTCAGTTAAACAAGAGCTTATCCATTTACTTCTATTTGCTAAGCTCGAAGGGAATCATCACTTGACTTCTATACACCAGTAGAATCTATAGATTCCATATTTATGTTCAGCACTCCCACTCAATCATACTATCATGTTCCCAAAATATACGTATCACCCTGACCCAAAGGTAGGCTTAACTAATAAATCTAAGAACATGAATAGCACTCCTGAGTTGAGCCTAAGCATATCAGGATTTAGATTCTTTTAATCTTAAGATCAACTACTGATATTGACTTGTAAAGATATGTATAACGGTAAGTTTGTAATATCTTAACTTAGTTGCAATATCGGTCCAGTCCAATGTATACTCCATACATTCGAAACTAGTATACTTTACTAATGTCCTGGAAAGAACATAACACTTACTCCAAGTGTAAGTACACATCATCGCTGATTATCACATTAGTGTAAATCCAATAACACTGATGAAACAGGGACCAAAACTTTTGATACATATGATCACAATCACATTCCACTGTGTTGACGATACTGTAATTGTGAATAAACATATGATCTGGATTTAACTGATTTTGTGTGTATGAATGTAATAAACATATTAAACATATTAAACCATTAGCATGTAAAATTCATGCAAACATCAATCACTTCAAATTTCTTATAATGATAACTAATCAGATTGTAAAGAGTTTTATTTAGGGCATAAAACCCAACAAAAGTCTGGAAACAAAGAGTTGCTTCAGGCATACAAAGAAATTTCGTAATCAGTTGGAGAGTATGATGGCTAACTTTTGGTGGGAAATAATCAAAATGGCACCAAAATTCATTGGAAGAGATGGAAATCTCTATGCAAATCCAAAGGTGGTTTGGGATTCTGATCTTTTGTTCACTTTAACCAAGCACTTTTGGCCAAATAAGCATGGAGAATCTTTGATATGCCCGATTCTTTATTAAGTCCACTGCTCAAGCATAGGTATTTTTCAAACAATTCTTTTCTTGATGCTAACATCGGCCACTCACCATCCTTAACTTGGCAAAGTATTTGTTGGGGCAAGGAATTGTTGATTAAAGGGCTGCGGTATAAAATCGAAAACAGAAATCATATTGAAAGTGGGCATGATCCATGGATACCGAGTTACAATGAGTTTAGACTTGTTAGTTTTTCTAGAAATCCTTCAATGCCAGTATCAAGTTTCATCACAGAGGAACGAGTTTGGAATGTATCACTGCTGAATAAGTTTTTCCAGCCAACTGATATTGAACGCATATTGTTTATACCTCTGAGTTATTTTGCTGATACAGACCGATTAATATGGCATCACACTACAAATGGCTCTTATACCGTTAAATCCAAATTCCATTTAGCCACATCTTTGAAAGAACAACATTGTTCCTTAACTTCTAATCAGCATAGAGATTGGTGGAAATTTTTTTGGAACCTAAATTTGCCCCCAAAGATCAGAATTTTTGCCTGGAAAGTCTTCCAAAATGTGCTTCCTACAGCTGCTGCTTTGTTCAAGAAGAAGGTGTTAAATTCAGGTGAATGTTCCCTTTGTGCTTCAAGTTGGGAATCTATTGGCCATGCCCTCTTTGGTTGTAAGCATGCTAAAGCCATATGGAAATTTTCCAAGTTTTAACTTGATTTTCGTCAGGCTTAAAGTATGTTTAATGGTGATTATTTGCGCCATTTATCTACTATCCATCAGCAGCAAGACTTTGAGCTCATTTTATGTGTGTTGTGGGGGATATGGACGGATAGAAATCGGGTTGTTCATGGTGGTGTTCCACGCCAACATGCTGCTATAGTTCAGTACACAATCAGATTTCATGAAGATTTTACCCGTCTCAAACTCCATCCTCCATCTGATGCTGTCAACAACAATCAAGTAGCTGCTTTGCCAAGATCAAACACGGTTCAGCATGTTCACAATTGGAAGCCACCACAGCTGAATGGGTTTAAATTAAACGTGGATGCAGCTACAAATTTGGAGCAAAAGAAATTGGGAATTGGTGTAATAATCAGAGATCATAAATGGAATGGTGGTTGCTGTGTTTTCAAAAGCTGTTCAAGGAAGCTTTAGATCAGATGAAATGGAGGCAAAAATACTTTTCCATGCTCTTAATTGGGTATTGCAGTCACAACTTGCTCTTACTCATATTGAAACGGATGCCTCAAGAGTCTCCTATGCTTTAAATCTTTCATCTATAGATTTATCTTGCTTTTCTGATATTATTATGGATGTTCGTTGTCTTTTATCTTTTTTCCCTCAAGTTTTAGTTACCTATGGGAAACGAACTGCTAATCAAGCAGCACATGGTTTAGCTAAATTTGCTTTAAGGTTGGATGATGACATTAGTTAGATAGGAGAAATTTCCTATCTTATTTTCTCTTTCTTGTAAATAATTTTTTTTTTGAACATCTTATAAATAATTTTTTTGAGTATAGCGTAATGGTATTTTACAATCATTTAATAGCTTAATAGTTTCAAGGTCCTATGTTCGAACCCACGACCTCTTCCTTTTTCCCATCCCTCCCTCACCACTAAGCTAGCCTTAGTGGCTTATCTTGTAAATAATTTTGATTTATAATAAGAGTGAAATTTTTCCAAAAAAAAAAAAAAAAAAAAAAGAAAAACTTTTGGGATAACTTGAGGATGCTTATAAACAAACGAAGTTGAAGGAAAATGAGTAAAACACGTGTAAGTGAAACAAATGCGTGGGACCCACATGCACCCCCCACAATCCTACAAACCGTGTAACTCGCGCTTCGAGTTTAGGTTCTGTTCGTTTCGTAATTGGTTTTTATTTTTTTATTTTGAAGTTTGTATTGTTCTACTAAAGTATGTCAACTAAACTGAACTGCCCCAAAAAGAAAACGTCTAGTGCTCAACTAATAATCTTCCATTAATTATGCCACCCAACTAATAATCTTCCATTAATTATGCCACCCTTTTCACTAATCAAAACAAAACAATTATAATAAAAATGAAAATGAAAATACAAGAAAGAAATAGTTGAAAATCTACAAGTAACGTGATGGGTTGCAATATGATTCTCTTTCATTAATAAGAACAAACCAATTTATATTAGCAGTTACATATTACAGATAAGAATTGGATTCTTCCCTTTTATTTCAAATTATAATTATTAATCATTATTTTATTATAATTTAATATTTGTTACACATTATTTTATTTTTATTCTATCTCTAATGATAGTGCTTTATGGTCTCACCTTTAATTATTGCTTACAAAATACGGGACCGTTTGGAAGTCTCCTCCTTATTTTTTTTAGATAAAGTCTCATCCTTATTATTTCATGACTTATTTATTATTATTATTATTATTATTATTATTATTATTATTATTATTATTATTATTATTATTATTTATCTCCACTACCTTTCCACTTACAATTTTTATTTTATTTTTAAGACAAATATATATATGGTTTTTTTTTTTTGAAACCCATATATATGAAATTAAAACATGAGAAAACTATTACATGTTCTTCTTTTTTCCCCTGCCCCTTGTGTCGTTCTCTTCTCCCTCACTGTGTTTCATTCTTTGCTTTAACATTCAGACTTTTGGCTTTTGCTGTCAAAAATAAAGAGAAAAAGAACAGCTCTTTCTTTTGAAGCTTTTGTTTATCATTGGAATCACCACCGCATGCTTATTTATTTATTTATTTATTTTAAGAAGAGAATAATGAAGCCTCCAGTTGGTGTCTCTGTATGTTTCCTCTCCCTATGTACTCTTTTTGTTTTCTGTATATATGTTTAGGTGTGTACATGCCTGTACTTTTAAGATGGTTGTTTTGAAATCTTAGACTGTTCGAGCTACTTGGGTTGTTTTCAAAATTGGATTTTTCTTTTGTCTACTTATGTGTTTTGAGGTGACGCAAGTAGTTTCTCTTCATCATTTTATGTTTTGTTTTGTTTGAATTGTAATTTCTTGGTTGATGAGAAACATAAACAATGCAGAAATTTCTTGTATGCTTGGTTTCTGCTCCTAGAAATTTATCTGAAGGAGCAGTTGTTTATGTTGGTTACCGTTTTAAAAAAAGTTTATAACTAATCATGTGCTTATGTGGGTTTTGGGTTATTTGAATAACTCAATCTTCAGACTGTGTTTGGTTACTGAGAAAGTTAGGAGCCAATCCCACTATATTTGTTATTAATTTTTTGCTTATTCTTTATTTTGTTTGAAAAATATACATAAATATTTGCTAGTTTTGCTTGGATGGTCATATTGGGTCATCATATCGGTGACCAAGAATGATTTTAGGTTGGGAAGAGGAGTAGTTATCAACTCAATGGCTATTACCCGTCTGATAAGGCCAATATCTTATTTTGTATATTATAAATTATTTTTTAAGACTTAACTCAAATTTTCTCAGTAACCAAACAGAGGCCAGGTAGGATGAAAACGACATAGCTGCTTCCCTCAGCATATTTGATTTCCTCAATCTTATATATCTGTGTAACTTCTTTAATTATACCATTGGCTGATTCAAGGTTACTGAGAATCTCTAATTACTTAACCTCTATCAGATGGCTAAAAAGTGTGATTTAGTATTGATCATCTTTTTGTTATAATGAATTTTTAATTTAATTTCTTATGGTACTCATTGTAGAGATATCCCAGGCAGACAAATATTGACCTCCTTTGTCTCTTTGTTGTATTGGTTTTTATTTTATCTTGTTGGTGGGAGGAGCTTTTTGTGTAGCATAAGTTCTTGGTAAAGGTTCTATTTTGTTACTTTGCATTAGCTTTTCTCTGCAACACTCCAAAACTCTTTAAATTTACTTGAAATTAGTTGCAGTTGGAGTATAGCTAAAATGAAACAACTGTAATGTTTCTTATTACTATTGCTAGTTACATCATCTCTTGTACTGGCCATCTTTTGACTTGCATATTGATGGATAGGAATGGTTAGGGTGTATATTGTCACCTTTGAAATAATCATTAGAATATAATGTCTTTAAACCAACTATAAGTTGTGACCCTTTTTGCTCCTTATTTTGTCAGGGTACTTTACTCACGGATCCAAAAAGTCGGTCACGCTTGTGCAGTCTTGTCCTTTTAGCTTCTTTGCTTTGCGGTGCTTACTTTATTGGCAATGCTTTCATTGAAAAGCAATACAAAGAAGTATGTATAATTTCTTTAATATCACTAGAATATGGTGTTTCTTAGTGACATGATTTCCTATAACTTGTGCTTGTATTATGCTATAACCTGTACAAGTCTACATGTTAGATTAGCTTTTGTGGACATGGAAAAAGAAATATCCATAATGTATTATTTATTATGTGAGTTTGGGGCATCTTCATGATATCTAATTATAAAAAGATCACTTACTGGTTATAGGTAATTCTGCATCTCAATCTGTTTCCAGTTCAAATTGCTAAAATAAATAAAAATCTCAGCAATAATTGAGATCGTATCTCTGTTATTTTTACAAGGGACTGCTCCTCATGCTCTTTTATATTTTGGTCACATGGGAATATGAATTTGTATTTGTTTTGAGTGTTTATGGTTTCTGCTTATAGTTTTGAATTTAGTAGCTTAGAAATTATAATAATCTTCCTGGTCATAACTATGCAAATCTCGCATGCAGAGATTGGCACAGTGGAAATTTAGTTATGGATTGCAGAATAATAGACCGGATTGTCGGGTTTGTCTCTTGTCTCTATTGGATTGAATTTTTTTTTATTTCATAGTACTTTTAAATGATTTCATCTTTTTCTGTTTTTGATGTATCTTCTCCTCTCAGGATCACTGTTTTCCTTTGGAAACTGTTGCACTACCGAAAGGAATTATTGCCAAAACTTCAAACTTGCAAATGCAACCCTTGTGGGGCTCTACTATAAACAGTGTATGCATAACTTGCTGAATTTCTGGGCAAATTGAAGTGTTGGATTGTGGAACATTGACTTTCTTTTTGAAAAGAAAAAAGAGAACCAACAACAAAAGATAAAACTTGAGAGATTAATAATAATAATAATGGTGTAACTAATAAGCAATTTCCTAAAGATATGGCAGGTTCAGGTTTTATTGTTCATGATCTGTATTTATTTATACCTACTCTCTAAGTCAAAGCATTATTGTTTCAGAAAGGCTCAAAATCTTCATTGAGCTTGCTGGCCATTGCTGTTGGAATTAATCAGAAAGAAGTAGTGAACAACATTGTTAAAAAGGTGCTGCTCACTCTTTTGATGCCTTTTCTGTATCCAGAACTTATTGTCATGATTCTGATTAGTATCTGTTCTATATTGCAGTTTCCTTCCAGTGATTTTGTGGTGATGCTTTTTCACTATGATGGTTTCATGGACGAGTGGAGGGACTTATCATGGAGTGATCAAGCGATACATGTGTCTGCAGTGAATCAGACAAAATGGTAATGTTAATTCTTTTAAACTATAAATTTCCGAAACTAAAGTCAATCATGGGAATTTACCACTATACTGAATGAAACTTCAAACAAGTCTAGTTGTTTTGCGATTTTTTTTGATATAGTGATTTTGTAGGTGGTTTGCCAAACGTTTCTTACACCCAGATATAGTTGCTGAGTATAGATATATATTTCTCTGGGATGAGGACCTTGGGGTAGAGAATTTTAACCCAAAACGGTAAGCATGACCAGTATTCACTGCTCTGCAATAAACTTAACTGGCTACTGTAAATGTTGACAATTAGAATTTTCTGCCTTGACGTACAGTACTACTGCTCATATACAAATGTACATATATGTGTGAGATCTTTGAAAATGTTTACAAATCTAACCAATAAACTGTGATAATTCAACTTTAGTGAATGGCTCTTTTTTGTTTTTCACCAATAATTTTCAAAATCTCTACTATAATAAGTCAAGAGTTAGTTAAATCTGATGCAACTTGTTGCCTAGATACCTAGGAGACACTTGATGTTAAAGGATACAGCAGTCTGGAGTATTTCCACCTAGACACCCAATTGAGTCCAAGCACTGCATGCAATCTTTATATCAATTTCAATTTTTGAACACATAATTTAAGTTTTCTTCAGTGATGATTAAGTCTAATATTATATTACAAGTTGAATTTATTGCAGATATTTATCTATTGTTCAAAATGAAGGACTCGAAATATCACAGCCAGCACTTGATACTGTTAAGTCAGCGGTGTATCATCCAATTACTGCCCGACAGAGGGGAAAAGTGCACAGGTTGGTATAATGTTTTTTTGGGATATAGGAAATTAAATAGAGTAGGATTGCACAACTTCTATGATTGATAACATCTGTTTTGGAACTCATGTCAAGTAATTATGGAATTTTTACTTTCACGTGAGAGTCAATCTTAAACTTCATTTAAGTTTGGATTGTCTATGTGGTACCAAACACTTAGCAGCTGTAGTGTAAAAGTGATAGGTTTTTTTTGCTCTTAAGGTTAACAGAATGGTTTCTGGTCACTCAGAAGCACACGATTTACTACTTGCATGTTATAATGTATCCATTTTCCCAATATATTTTACAGAAGGTACTATAAATTTAAAGGCAGTGGAAGGTGTGATGACGAAAGCTCTTCTCCTCCATGTGTTGGGTAAATAATCAGCATTATTTAGCTTCTGATTGATATATAATTACGTTAGATTGTGTTTAAATGTAATATGACCAAGAAATTTCATTTTATAAAACCTGTAAACAGTTGGGTCGAAATGATGGCACCTGTTTTTTCTCAGGCAGCTTGGCGATGTGTATGGCATATGATACAGGTATGGAATTTACTGTGAGACTCAATTACAAACCAAAGTTAAGAAGTCAGTATTTCTTGGTACAAAACAAACCAAAGAAGCGTTGAGTTTGTTTCTTCTTTAGATATTCAATGTTTTTGCTGCGAATTTTTGCTCTACAAATTTTACTTGTTGAGTTTATCATATCATTGTAAGGAACTTGTGTTTTGGTGACTTGTTTAATATTCTTTTCTGTATGTCAAGATTGCCCTTCAAAAAAAAAATGCATAAAGTTTCAGCATACCAAATATATTCCAGTGTATACAAGGAAAACAGTATTTCTTGGTAGCAAGAGTTATTAAAATGCATAAAGTTTCAACTAAACATTTTGATCTCTGCATTGCTTTAATCAATATAGTGATTATTCTTTATTTGTTTATTATTCCTGCAGAATGATTTGATCCATGCATGGGGCCTTGACATCCAGCTAGGTTATTGTTCACAGGTAAATTTCCATTCTACAAAATTTCATTCATGGGCTCACTTGATCGTACTTAATAATGATTGGACTTCCATTCAGGGTGATCGATTGAAGAAAGTTGGTGTGGTTGATGCTGAATATGTGGTTCATCTCGCCCTTCCAACACTCGGTGTATCAAATGCCCATAAGGCAAGTGTTGCTGTCATAAAAGAACTCCTTAATATTTTGTGCTGAGAGTTTATTTGAATTGCATCTATAGTTGGGGGACATGTAAATTCTTTTCAAGCCAAGCAATTCTCTTCTATAAATGTATTCAAATGTGAACAATGTTAAAAATCGTTACCTGGAACCTTGTACCAAAAGCATTGTTGGTACTCTTTGTAAGTGGTGCTGCAATAGCCTCGTGTGCTTGCGATGCAGCAATCAAGCATAGAAAGTAATAGTAAGACATTGTTTCATCTATCTCATTCTCATCTGTATTTTTTAATTGCAGGCTGCATCTGGCTTGGAAAAGGTTGATAACAGAGGCAAGGTATATATATATATACTTGTTGATATGCCAAATACTTGTTGATGCTCTCAGAACTTTTACCTGACACTTTTTTTTATTATGTTCTCAGGTCAGGATGCAATCTTCTGTTGAAATGAAGATCTTTAAGGACAGATGGGACAATGCGGTTAAGGATGATAGTTGTTGGGTCGATCCGTATCAGTTGTCAGTAAATCGAACTAGCCCTTAATTTTATTTATGACTTCCATCCACTGAGAACTCAAGGTTGGTAGTTATCCTGCATAAAAGTAAAATGCAGAAATCTGCACAGATAGAAATACACAATTCTTCTGACAAAAGAGAAACTCAAACAGCTGTGACAAACACTTTTAAGGCTTACAAGAAACATTGCAATGAATAACTGACTGAAGCGCTGTATTTGAGAGTGCGGAAGTATTATTCGACATCCACCGTGAGCAGCCATTAAACATGTTGCAACTTCTCATGTATTCTTTGTAAAGTACATAAAATTTACTTTATAGATAGGTGAATCCTGCAAGGTGAGAGTGAGAAATAGAAGATCTATCATTATTTTATTTATTTATTTGGAACTTTTGGTGTTGTGATTGTACAATTTCTGTGTATAGAACCCTATATCTGTTCAAATGAAGATTCTTGTTTTCTCTCAACCATTATTCCTTTGGTGCATGTGATAAGAGTTTCTTTAGAAATAGAAGAACTGCCTTGTTTTTATGTTAGTTTCTTCTTTCTCATGTCAATACAATTTTAATTTTACGTAGGTCTTTAATGAAAACTAATATCATTTAGTATGAGGAGTAGCCTTGGCCTTTATAAATAAATATTAATATAACAAATTATATTATATCTTTATTTTTATATATAAAATTTAATTATTTAACACAATTCTTGTGTTTTCCGTTAAAATTAACAAACATGTTTAGTATAAAAGGTATAAAGTAGTTCTTCAAATTGTGTGAAAGAATGAACCCTCACATTTCACGATAAATAAACCCTAAATTTTGTAGCCCCTCAAGAGGGACTTTCGGCCAACCACTCTGCATTTAAGGCAATGGCTTCGATCCGATAGTTGGCTAGGAACGCGATGCATTGTACAGGATCTACGAGATTTATCTTCTCATTGCACCAATCACTTACAATTAAGAAATTGACTAAGTGATGTCAAATCATCATTTAGGCATAAAAAAAATACATGCTTGGGACGTTCTTTCAGTCACACAACATCCAAATTAACGTCAATATGTCAATTTGGGCGCTAGGTCTTGAACAACCTTTAGTAACGACCATAATTTCCTTAATATTGATCCGATTAAAAGATTTCACTTGCGTTTTAAAAATCTTTCAAATTTCTTTCAAGTCATTTCTTTCACACATATCAGAATTCTGAAGATTTCATGTTCGAATTTGCCCCCAAGATAAGTGCGATTTTTTCCACAAATTACCCGAGAACGATCCAATAGACGAGATTTGAGCTCTGAAAGTTAAAGATCATCATCCAAAGTCATTTTCACCATTAGATCATCATCAATCGCCAAAATTAGCCTAAAATTATTTTTTTCATATATTTTGTAATATTTTATTATTGTTTTAATAGGACCCCATTCCCTATAAAAGGAGAGCTCTACTAGTTTATTTTCACATTTAGAAAAGAGCCCAAGGTGAGAGCATCTTTCTCTAGTTTTTCTCTCTAGAAATAGAGCTCTTGCCTTAGTCAATTTTCTTGTATTCTCATGAGCAATAATAACTCAAAGTAGACGTAGCTCCATTACCGCCGCGACACGAGGAGTGAACTACTATTAATCTTGTGTGTGTCTCTTACTTACTTCATTAACTTCTATTTTCTCTCGCCAATCTAGCGAGTGAGTGTTGGCCAATTTTCTGCGTCAACATAAAGGATTACCATTTTACATTTCTACTTTACTACTTATTCTTTAAGTACCATTAATTCACTAGTTAATAATTTATCTATAATCTTATTATAGATTTGAGCTTAAAATCATTCAGTATCAGAATTAACCCTTAAGGGAACTAATGTATACTCTGTTAAGAAAGATTGGACTCCTTCTTGTTAATTCATGTTCCCAGACATCCATGTAAATAAATTTCGGTAAATACCATTTTAAACACTGTATTTTACAAAAGTTACTGATCGAATCCTTTGTTTTATAAATGACAAATTGAACCATATATTTGTCAAAATAATACTAAATAGTACCTTGAATTAATTTTTTGTCAAAATAAAACTTTAGAATAACTCAATATAAATGTATTATGACAAAATTGGTTACGTTTTTTTCCATCTATTCGAGCAAGGAATTTTTTTTAAGTTGGTTATATTAAAAAAGATTGTTGAAAATTGAGCTTAATGTCCTATTTGTACCATTTTAGAAAATACAAAGTCCATTTTATCATTTAACGAAACAAAGGCTCCAATTAGTAACTCTGAAATGGTATAAACCCAATAAATTTATTTAACAAGAATCACTAGCCTCATACAATGAAAGGACCTTAACAAAAATTAGAAAATTTAATTAACATGAACAAGAGTTCATCAACACTCATGATTAAGATTGATCTATGAACGATCATCTGTTATGATATGAATACTAATCTTTATTATTAAATGGCTTTTGTATAAAGATTGTGATTCACCTCGGTCCTTATCATATATAACCATATTATATAAAATGTCTTCACCAAGATGTCTTACCACATCAATAATCTAAATCTAGATTATTTGTACCGTCATGATACTCAATAAACTGCACTTACAACCCCAATTAAAGAATTCAAAAACTTTAATTAGTTTTTGACTATTTTATTCTTTCATGTGATCTTAATTCTCTCATATTAATCTAAGATCACACTCTCAATAATGAATATGATTTTTTTTATATATATTTACTAAATTATTCAATTAATAATTTAACAATTCAAATATAATTATTAACGCAGATTTTCGTTAACTAAATTTGAGCCTGAATGATAATTTGCACAGAAAAATAAAAACAATAAAGAAAAGAAAATGAACATAAAGGTTTTTAACGTGGTTTTGCAGTTAAAATTCTGCATAGTCAATGAGTCAATCTTATTAGATTTCTGACGGTTTTTCAGGGCCTTTTTTCTTATGAATTTTTCCCCCTTTCTCAGTCTATCTTGTCTCTATTTATAATCACATAGTAGGCAGTTAATTACTGAGTCGACTTATATTTTTACAACGATTATTCCTTGAAATCGTGGGGTCTAATTGCAGATCACATAAAATAAATGTGGTTATTATTTGAATATAACACAACTGTGATTAGCCCGCTTTTACTGGGTCAAAATAAACGTGTATTAAATACGTTGCAAACCATATCGTTTTGGAATATCTCGTTGGGAATAGAGCAGCGGTAACCTTGATAGCGAGCTGGAGCTTTTTTTATTTCTTTTTAAGGTTGATAATGTAAATCTCGTCACTTTTACTCTGGAAACATAACACCCTATAACCATCGCAGTTTTTGGTGACGAGGTGATCTTTTTTGTGTGTATGTCTTCCTATGGCGAGGTGGACGCCTCGCTATCACTTGCCTTGGTTCACCCGTCTGTTATACTGAGTTTGTATACTACATATTATACACTAAGTGTCTTCACATTCAGTATATCTCATCCACATAATCGAGGTTAGTGCCTCGTCTTATACACCTGAAGTTACATGGTTTCTCGTTGATGCGCAAGGCAATAGTTTGTATATCTTTATCTCGCATAAGACTATTCAGTCAGCCTAGTTGTAAATATACTCCGTCAATTATACTTTTAATGAGTTATTCTACCTGAAATATAATTATAATTACGTGCCTTGGTTTGTATTCTTCCCAACTTGATACGTGTTTTCCTCTGATGTGTTAGCCAAATTTTGGGTATAACAATAATAATAAACTATTCTATCGATTTTTATGTAAATCGGACTATTTTATCCAAGCTTTGCATAGGGCTCCACACTGCGAGGTTGCTCCCTCTCTTTGGAATAAGCTGTGGAATAGTAAAATCCTGGAGTGCCATAAGGTCCTTTGGTGGTGCATCCTGTCTAAAGCACTCCCAGTGAGATCTGTGCTCATCAAGAGGTTCCACATTAATGATGTAGGATGTACTCTTTGTGGGGTAGAGGAGGAGTCTATGGAACACATGTTTCTCTCATGCGACTTGGCCTTTCACTTGTGGCAGTTTTCACCGCGGGGCATATTTCCTATCTTTGGTTATGGCATTTGTATGTGGGACTGGAATAAATTTATTTGGGAATTAAAATGCCAAGGTACTAAAGCAAATAAAGATTTTCTTTATGCTTCGATTATTTTTCACACTATTTGATGGGTCCAGAATGATAAAGTACAAAATTGTTGACCCCCGAAGATTACTAAGTGTGATATTTAGAGTCATTAATGTGCCCACGACCACGCACCCGCGCCTCCGTCCCCGCGCCCCGCCACACCTCGTGCCTGCACCGCGCACCTCACCCAACAATGTAAGTAAGGAGTATCAGACAAGATAACGACATCACAGTGAGTAACGATAATGGGGGAAAAGTTCATTTCGTCTAGGGTACAAAATGACAGGGGTATCTTTAGTATAACATAGGGTGTCAGATGCATCAGACCACCTAGAATCCAATACTATTAGGTGTGAAAGTGACTTCACATCATATGGTCGGGATCTGGTAAAATTATAAAGTGTTAAGGGCTCACTATAAATAGAGTCCTTGAGTTCATTGTAAAGAGAGGCTTTTTCTTCTTGGAATGAATAAAAACAGGAGCTTCTTGGAATAGAAAAGCTTTTGAGATTTCTACTCTAAACATTCTTTTATTAAGTTTTTTTAATTAAGAGATAGTTCCAAATCGTCATTATATCGTTGACGAGTTCTAGCCGTTAATAATTTGGCGTCGTCTGTGGGAACGACAAGCTTTAGCTACGTTGGTTCTCAAATCATTCACCATCACTTTTGAAATGTCAAGACATGCCAATCGTCTCAAAGAAAATGGGGGTCACTCAGATAAAAACTAGTCGACCACCATATTTAGAGGCCACCAACCTCCCGTCGCTGAGAAGGCCAAAGGATGAACAACCAATGTGGGGGCTGCCAAGTTAATGCTCGAAAAGAGCTCCCAACACTGCAGGACTCGATGACAACTCCAATGGTTAACTCCATCAATAAAAGCATTCAACTACCGAGAAAGCCTTCTCTAATGCGAAGCCTTCCATCATCTACATCGTCAAGCCCCGACACATCCAGGTATGGACATAGAAGGGAAAAACAGGTGTGCTCAGGGGGTTTAAGCTCTCGGCTCACTACTATGAAGTAGAGATAAGCAACCTCTGCCAAAAAAACAAAAAGTTAGAGACTACTATGGCTGGTATGCAAAAGGTGTTGAATAGAATACTCAAAGATAAAACCCAAGCCAACAAAGGTGATTCCCTGTCATCCACTAATAACACCCCAATAGATGGGCACGGAAGGAGCCTTTCACTAGAAAAGAGCCCAATGGGCCGGTTGAGACAACTCAATCCTACCCACTATAAGGAGATTACTATGAGGGAAACATCCTATAGCCAAAGAAAGAGACTTCACTCAAGAGGTTGTTGGGTTTTATGCCCTAAATAAAACTCATTTCATATAATCAGATTTACTTATTAATAATGATCAGAAATAACATTTTATGTTGCATGGTTCACATGATTTATTTCATGATTATATGTATATAATGTATGAATTCTTTTTAAGTCCAGAACATATGAGTTGGTTAAAGATTATAGTGTTGTCAGCACAGTGGAATATAATCTTTATTATATGTTCAAAAGTTGATTCCCTGATTTGTCAGAACACTGGATTTAGACTGACATGGTATAATCAGCGATAGGTATTCTTACACCTTGGAAAAGTGTTATGTCCTTTCCAGGACATTGGCAAAGTTTACCAGTATCGGATGTATGGAGTATACATCGGAAGGGACCGATATTGAACTTTGATTAGATATGTTGAAATTTACCGTAATATCTATTCAATTCAATATCACCTGTTGATCCTAGATCACATGATCGAAATCCTGATATGGTTAGGCTCAATTTCAAGAGTGTTATTCGTGTTCTTTGATTTGTTAGTTAAGCCTAGTTTTGTATCAGGGTGATACATACATTTTGAGAACACGGTAATGCAATTGAGTGGGAGCGCTAACATAAATATGGAATCTATAGCTTCTATTTGGCAAATAGAAGTAAAGGATGATTTCCTTCGAGCTTAACCAAACGAAGATAAATGGTGGAGATCTCATTTCACTTAGGTGAAATATCATTTATACAGGGTTAAGTGTTTTAAGGATAAAATACATTGTAGGGTGTTACGATAATTTAATCCCTGTACAGTGTAAATCATCTATATAGAGGATCATTGATCACATTATAGTTACAACAATGGATAACTAATGACGTGTCTATATCGTGGAACATATAGAGCGTTTCTATATGACTGAGAGTGCAATTCCAAGTTCTAAGTGTGGATTCAATGAGGATTTAATAAGTTAGGGAATTTACTTGGTAAATTCGGTTCGACTTATTGGAAGCTCGGTTATATAGACCCATGGTCCCCATACTAGTTGAGGCCATACTGCTTGTAGGACTCAGTTAATTGATTTTAATTAATCAATTATAATTCTAAAAGTTAGACTATGTCTACTTTATGAATTCTCACAGTTCAAGGATGAAATCGTAAATAAAAGGGTTTCTAGGTTTAATTATTAATTAAGAGACTTTGTATGTCTAATTAATAATTATTTTAAGTGACAATATTATTTAATAATCTATTTTAGTTATTAAATAATTAGTTTTAGCATTTAAATGATTAGAATTGGAAAAATGACATTTTTGGAGAAATTGAAATAAAATTGAGGAAACTGCAAAATTCAAGTGAGGCCCATATTCCCTCTATGGCCGAGCACTCCCTTTGTGTTTCCCAATTATTATTTTTATTTTTTTTAATTGTCATGTAATTGCTAATCAATGCCTAGCTATAATAGGAAAGTGGTGAATCACACTAAATAAGGCAGTTAATCAATTACACAGTAAAAGAGGAAACTGTTTATTTGGAAAGTTGTGCTCTCCCTTCTCCCTATATATAGCAGCCCTTGTTCTCTTCTCTTGTACATCATATGAACCATGAGCCACGAAATGGAGAGAAAAAAATAGAGAGAAATTTCGAAATCCTTGTGAGATGAGTAGTGCCCACACACATCAAGTGGTATCTCAATCATAGTATAGAAGACTATGGAATTTCTGCATCAAAGAAGGAGAAAAGAAGATCCAGGTTCAGATCTTGGTGATGCTCTGCTACAGAAAGGAATCAAGGGCTAGAGATCTGAACGGAAGGAGTCATATTATTCCGCTGCACCCACTGTAAGATTTTCTAACTTTATATGTGTTTACTTTCATTGTTTTAGAATTCATATTAGGTTGTTAACCCAATATACTTGTTAGTAAATCTAGATCCTGGTAAAATAATTTCCAACAGAGGTCTCATACTAGGGGGCACCTCACATGAGGCCCTCCCCCAGTTGCAAGGCCCAATGCAAACCACACACAAGACTCAAGTTCCTCTCACTAATCCCCATGGGAGGATGAGCAAAAGAATGAAGGAGTTGGAGTCAGAAATGCAAGACCTACGCCGAAGGATGGCTATCGCCACACAGAGAGACTTGGATGATGATGAGGAGTTTGATGAAGAATCCTCTCTCTCGAGGGAGATTCAAATGGAACCACTACCACCGAACTTCAAGGAGCCACATATGACACCATATGATGGTACCACGGACCCAAGGTACCATCTTGGAGCATTTAATGAGCTAATGCAAATGAAAAATGTGCCATGTAAGGCAAGGTGTCAATGTTTCATGATCACGTTGGAAGGTGAAAGTGCAACTAGTAGATTTTAATGATTCAAGTTACCAAGTTGTACATCTTTAGATTGATCGATTTCAATATATGAGTTATGAACATGAATTAAACTTTAAGCTGTAAATCACACATCAATTTACAAGCTTCATCTGCACTGAGAACACATCTCAGCCGACTAGTGCTTGGGTTCCCCGAACCAGGGTAAATTCATCCACTATTTATCAAAGGTTCATATTACAATTTCCAATTCTCTCTAAAGGAATCAAATACAACCTTTACAGCAATTAGTAATGAAGTACCAACGACAATCAAGAACACTGATTGTTAATGCACAATCCCTTGTGCAGCAACTGAGCTCCTCTTCAACATGTCTTCAATCTGAAATCCCTTCAGATCTGATGATGAAGATGACACTGAAATCCCTTCAGTTTGAACTCAACAATTTTCAGATCATTCCGCCATTGATGAACACTCTCAAGCTCCAAGATCTAACCTGTAATCACAACAACAAGAAACAAGATACGACTATCTCTCTAAACACAACCGAAATAACTGTCTGAACGATTTAATGGATAACCACTTTATTAACAGAAACTGACTATATATATATTCACAAAATAAGTCCAGCTGGCACTAACTAACACTTAAATGAGACTCTCGTAAACAAACGTTAGTGCAGATATAACAGACTAAAAATCCAGATACGACTAGACATTGAACAGAACAAACACTGTCACAAAATAATAACACTAACAGAAGGAGTCGCGTATAAGTGGTTCAAGCAGTTGGAACCAGCGACGATCATGTCTCGGAAGCAACTTCAGACGAATTCCTCCAGTAACATCATAATGCATGTGATAACATTAAGCATATCACAAGTATCACCAACGTGAAGCAAGGGAGAGAAGAAAGTCTGCGAAGCTACATCCAGCGCTTCCACACAGAGGTTACCAAAGTAGGGAAAATGTCTAAGGATGAGCTCACGTTTGCCATAGCTGCAGGAGTACATCCTGGAGGCGAGATGTGGAGAAATATGCTGAAAAGAGAGTTGGATGGCTTAGACGACTTCTACGAAAGAGCGGAGAAATACATCCGTAGGAGGAAGGAAACAGAGTCCCGAAAGGAGGCACTAGTGAATGTTCATCAGGGAGCTCATCAAATCCCTACATGGTTTGTTAGGCAATACTCCCCATGCTGACACATTCAAGTGAGACCTCCTATCTACTATCCATGAAAATTAAACAACCGAGATACTCCTCAAAGTGAAGTTCTACTTGTTGGATTTTATGCCCTAAATAAAACTTCATTTCAATGTAATCTTTATTATTTAAATATCAATAAAGAAACATAAGTATTTTCATCACCTATTGTGTCATTTGGTTCATGTTATCATTTATTTGTTTATTTGATTTATAATTCATCCAAATCCTTATCATATTTATATTCTTGTTTATTGTGTCGTCAGCACAGTGGAAAGTAATCAAGATTGTGTGATTAAATATATATTCCTAGATTTATCAGTACACAGGGTTTAACTGATATGATAATCTACAACATAGTTTACTTGCACCTTGGATAAGTGTTATGTCCTTTCCAGGGCATTGGTTAAAGTAAAGCTTGGGTTGGATGCATGGAGTATGCATCGGAAGGGACCGATATTGAACCGTGAATCATATATGTTAAATTACCATAATATCTATTCAATTCAATATCACCTAGTTGATCCTAGATCAAATGATCTTAATCCTGACATGGTTAGGTTCGATCTCAAGAGTATCATACATGATTTTTGATTTGTTAGTTAAGCCTACTTTTTGGTCAGGGTGATACGTACATTTTGGGAACATGGTAGTGCAATTGAGTGGGAGCGCTAAACATAGATATGGAATCTATAGCTTCTATCAGGGTATAGAAGTGAAATGATGATTTCCTTCGAGCTTGGCTAAATAGAGATAAATGGTTGAGTACTCATTTTCAGAGATTATGTTTAGTTCACTGAAATATCATTTATAGGTGGCTAAGTGTTTTAAGGATAAAATGCATTGAAGGGTGTAACGGTAATTTAATCCCTATACAATGTAAATCATCTATAGAAGATCATTGATTATTGGGATTATAACAATGGATAACTAATAGCGTATCTATATCGTGGAACATATAGAGCGTTCTATATAACTGAGAGTGTAATTCCAAGTTCTATGGTGGATGCAACAAGGAATTAATAAGTCAGAGAATTTACTTGGTAAGTTCTGGGTCTGCTTATTGGAAGCTCAGATATATAGGCCCATGGTCCTCATACTAGTTGAGACAATACTACTTGTAAGACTCAGTTAATTGATTTGACTAATCAATTATAATTCTAAAATTAGACTATGTCTAGTTTATGAATTTTCACTAAGCAAGGGCTTAATTGTGAAGAAAGAGTTTCTAGGGTTTATTTGTTAATTAAGAGACTTTGATTAGTCTAATTAATAAATATATTAAATGACAATATATTTATTCTATGGGCGGCTACTTTGTATGAATTTTACCATTTATTTTTTCTATTATTTTAATGTCAAGTAAATCTAACCTAACCCTAGGTGGTTTCCTATAAATAGGTAGTGATGGCTTAAGGGAAAAGATGATGCATCTCAATCGTTCAGATAAAATTTGGGCCTCCACTCCTATACCCTAGCCAAAACCATCTTTCTCTCTTTCCCTCTTCAAAACCGAAGCTACATAGTGAAAAGAGTGAGTGCCCAGACACATCAAGTAGTACTCAATCATAGTGTGTAAGGCTGTGAAGAATCCAGTTTCAAGATAAGGAGATTCAGACTCAGATCTTGGTGATACTCTGCTACAGAAAGGATACAAGGGTTAGAGATCTGAGTGGAAGGAGACATTATATTTCGGTGCAACCACTGTAAGGTTTCTTATACTTTATATGTGTTTATTTCATATCGTTTTAGAAGTTCATATTTAGGATGTTAAATAACATACTTGTTAGTAAATCTAAGATCCTGGTAAAATAATTCCAACACTACTATGTGAGAAAGCGCTCTTAGCAATAGCAAGTTTACCTATACTAAATTAGAGGAGGCACGTATGTTGATTTCTGAACATAACATGTGCACTCCGGCGATCACACATTTGCTTTATCAGTGGAATGTTTTCACTTTACTTATGACATTCACCACTCTCCACACTTTTGCTTAACTTGCTCGTTGTACTTGTCAATTTGAAATTGCCAAAGCAAACAAAACTCTTATGACTACAAGGGTCGACTACCCCTAACGATCCAAGAAGAGAGTGAAAGCCTAAAGGTAATTCCACATGAAAGAGCACTCATAATGATGAAGAGAATGCCCTTGAAAAATAGCCCTAAAACATGTATAGGGAAATGAGTAAAATATCAAAAATAAAAGGTCGAGTCGATTCATGGAACCATCATCTCCCTTATAAATATCAAAACCAAAAAGTCGAGTCGATTCACAAAACCATCATCTCCCTTAATATATTACAAGGAAAAGAAGAATAGAATACGACTATGAGAGGGACGCCTCTCTAAAAGGAGTACCGATCCTTTAGCACCCAAAATGCGCACTTAGTATCACAGGTACAATATAAGGGGTTGAGCGCTATCTAAAAAGCTGCAAAGTCCCCAATATGGTCCTAGATTTATTAAAAGGTTGAGAGCGGCCTAAGAAGTCACAAACTCCTTTATGCACAGCAAGTAACCCATAAGAGGTTGAGGAAGCTTGGTGAGCTCACACTCCCTCATTGTGAAAAAAAAAACTTCAAAGGGGTCGGGATAAATCCTAAAGCCTACACTCCTGGCGAAGGGAAATAAAAAGGAGAAGGGAAGAAAATTCTATTCGTAAAGATGAAACTCAGCACACTTAGTCTACAAGAACACATAAAAGAATTCTTATAGACTTGGGGGCAAGTGTTGACCCCCAAATATTACTAAGTGTAATATTTAGAGTCATTAACGCGCCCACACCTCTCCCCGCTCCCGTGCCTCTGTCCCCGTGCCTCGCCTCACCCCGCGTGCCTCGCCTCGCCCTGCCTTGCCTCACGCGCATGTACCTGCGCCTCGCCCCGTGTCCATTGTTGGAAATTATTTTACCAGGATCTTAGATCTACTCACAAGTATGTTGATTAACACCCTAAATATGAACTTCTAAAACGATTATAAATAAACACATATAAAGTATGAGAAACCTTACATTGGGTGCAGTGGAAGAATATGTCTCCTTCCACTCAGATCTCTAACACTTGTATCCTTTCTGTAGCAGAGTATTATATTGATCTGAGCCCGAATGTCCTTCTTGTTGAATTTCTTTCTTCACGATCTTCCTCACTATGATTGAGGTACTACTTGCTGTCTGTGGGCACTACTCTATCACTAAGTGGGTTTGAAACATTCAATGAAGAAGAAGAAAGGAGAGTGGCGGCTAGGTTTAGTGTGATTACTCAGGTTTTTCTCTGAAGGAAACAAGATGCAAAAGTCACTTTTTCCTAAAGCCATCACTATCTATTTATAGCATGCCACATAGGGTTAGGTTTCAATTATTTGGCATTAAAATAATGAAAATATTAAATGGTAAAACCTGAAAAGGTGGCCGGCCATGGCTTAGTAGACTTGGGCCTCACTTTTGCAATTTTGCTGTTTTATCATTTCTGCATCTCATTTTCTCAAAAATGCCAATTTTCAAATTCAACCCTTTAAATGTCAATTTCAACTATTTAATAACTATAAATAATTATTAAATAATATTGTCATTTATTATATTCATTAATTAGACCAAACAAAGTATCTTAATTAACAAATATACCCTAAAAACTCTTTCTTTACAGTTTTGCCCTTGCTTAGTGAAAAATTCACAAATAGACATAGTCTAATTTGAGAATTCTAATTGATTAATCAAAACTAATTAAATGAGTCTTACAAGTAGTATTGTCTCAACTAGTGTGGGGACCATGGGTCTATATATCCGAGCTTCCAATAAGCAGATCAAGAATTCACATCCCAAATTCACTAACTTATTAATTTTTCGTTGAATCCACGCATACAACTTAGAATTGCACTCTCAGTATATAGAACGCTCTATATGTTCCACCATATAGACACGTCATTAGTTACCCATTGTTATAATCCTAATTTGATCAATGATCCTCTATATAGATGATCTACACTGTAAAGGGATTAGATTACCGTAACACACTACAATGTATTTTATCCTTAAAACACTTAACCCCGTATAAATGATATTTCACCTAAGTGAAATGAGTACTCCACAATTTATTTTCGTTTGGTCAAGCTCGAAGGAAATCATCCTTTACTTTCTACTTGCCAGATAGAAGCTATAGATTCTATATTTATGTTAGCGCTCCCACTCAATTGCACTACCGTGTTCCCAAAATGTACGTATCACCCTGACCCAAAAGTAGGCTTAACTAACAAATCAAAGAACACGAATAACACTCTTGATATTGAACCTAATCATATCAGGATTAATATCATTTGATCTAGGATCAACTAGGTGATATTGACTTGAATAGATATTACGGTAAGTTTAATAAATCTATGTCAAAGTTCAATATCGGTCCCTTCCGATGCATACTCCATGCATCCAACCCAAGCTTCACTTTAACCAATGCTCTGGAAAGAACATAGCATTTCTCCAAATGCAAGTAAACTCTGTTGTAGATTGTCATATCAGTAAAACCCCAGTGTTCTGATAAATCTAGGAATCTTTAATCACATAGTCATGTTTACTTTCCACTGTGTTGACAACACAATAAACAGGATCAAGTATGTGAAAAGGGTTTGGATTAATTTATAAATCAAATAGACAAACAATTGATAAGATGAACCAAAACATACAAATGAATGAAAAATACTTCTGTTTCTTTATTGATATTGAATAAAATGGATTACATTGAAATGGAGTTTTATTTAGGGCATAAAACCCAACAAACTCCCACTTGCACTAATATAAAACTAATCAGTACATATCAATTAATCTAAATTCTGACGGTGCTTTTCAAAGGCAGTCACTGCCAAGACTTTGGTGAATGGATAAGCTAGGTTGTCTTCTGTGTCCACTTTCTCAACCAGTACATCCCCTCTTGCCACATATTCTCTGATGATATGATATTTCCTTTCTATGTGTTTGCTTCTCTTGTGGCTTCGAGGTTCCTTACTGTTGGCTATTGCTCCATTGTTATCACAAAGTAAGACCAGAGACTTCTCCATTCCAGGCACGACATCGATACCGGTGAAGAACTTTCTCAGCCAGAAAAGCTCTTTAGCAGCTTCTGCTGCAGCTATGTATTCTGCTTCAATTGTAGAATCTGAAATCACGGTTTGTTTAGCACTTCTCCAAACCACTGCTCCACCCCCAAGAGTAAACACCATCCCAGATGTAGATTTCCTGTCTTCAAGACATGCCTGGAAATCTGAGTCGGTATAGCCTATGGGATTTAAAGCACCACCCTTGTAGACTAACACATAATTTCTTGTACTCTTTAAGTATTTCAGAATATACTTAACAGCATTCCAATGTTCCTGACCTGGATTTGAATGATACCTGCTCACGATTCCAACTGCATAGCAGATGTCAGGGCTAGTGCATAACATTGCATACATTAGACTTCCAACTGCAGAAGCATAAGGAACTATCGCCATGTCCTCTATCTCTTGAGGATCAGTAGGAGAATGTTCCTTAAATAGACGAATACCATATCTAGAAGGCATATTCGCCCCATTGGTGTTGTTCATGGAGAATCTCTCTAAAACTTTGTTAATGTAAGTTGTTTGAGAGAGAGCAAGGGATCTGTTCTTCTGGTTTCTAATAATTTGAATACCAAGAACATAGGCTACCTCACCCAAATCTTTCATGTCGAATTGAGTGTCAAGCCATTCCTTTATGTTAGTCATTTTCTTGATATTATTTCTAATAATCAAAATGTCGTTAACATAAGGAACCAGGAATACTACTACTTGGTCTTCCTTGAGTTGGTAAACACAAGGTTCATCTTCATTCTGAAGAAAGCCGTAGGTCTTGATGATTTCATCAAACCTTTTGTTCCATGAGCCAGAAGCTTGCTTAAGTCCATAGATAGACTTATTTAATTTGCAAACTTTCTTTTCCTGCCCTGGAAGAACATAGCCTTCTGGTTGCTCCATATAGATGGTTTCTTCAAGAACCCCATTAAGGAAGGCTGTCTTGACATCCATTTGCCAGATTTCATAATCGAAAGCGGCAGCTATGGAGAGAAGAATTCGGATGGATTTGAGCATGGCGACAGGACTAAAAGTTTTCTCATAGTCCACACCTTCTCTTTGGGTATAACCCTTGGCAACCAGTCTAGCTTTCAAAGTTTCGACTTCACGTCCACCGCCTCTTTTCTTCTTGTAAACCCACTTACATCCGATTAGATGATAGTCATCAGGTGCGTCTACATATTCCCAGACTTTGTTCTTTTTCATGGAATCCATCTCTGAATCCATGCCGGCTGACCATCGTTTCCGTTGCGGACTTGCCATTCCCTGTTTATAGGTTAATGGGTCGTCATCAATACCGTCACCAACGACCATATTGATTTCACCATCCCAGTCATAACGAGGTGGTTTTGTTGAAACCCTCCCACTGCGACGAGGAGCAGTGATCTTCTGAACAGGAACTTTGGTAGTAGTTTTCTCAGTTGGTTCGACTGAGGGAGTGGGATTATCCTTTTCTTGAGTGGAAGAGGAAAGAACATTGGAAGGAGTTATATCTGAAAGCATTTCCTCTAATACAACTTTACTTTTCGATTTGTTGTCTTTAATATAGTTTTCTTCAAGAAAAGTAGCATTTGTAGAAACAAACACTTTGTTATCCTTGTGACTATAAACCAGTCCACCCCTAGTCTCTTTAGAATTCCCGACAAACATGCAAACTTCAGTTCGCGATTCCATTTTGCCTTCTTTCTTTCTCAAGACATGAGCAGGGCACCCCCAAATTCTATAATGGCGTAAAATAGGTGTACTACCATTCCATAGTTCGACGGGTGTCTTAGGGACTGCTTTAGATGGAACAACATTTAAAATGTCGTTTGCCATCTGTATAGCATATCCCCAGAAGGACTTAGACAGAGTTGAATAACTCAACATAGACCTAACCATTTCCAAAAGAGTGCGATTTCTTCTTTCTGCAACTCCATTTTGCTGTGGAGTGCCTGGGGCAATGTATTGGGATTCAATTCCAAGTTCAATTAAATGATCTTTGAACTGCATATCCATATATTCTCCATGTTGGAAATTATTTTACCAGGATCTTAGATCTACTCACAAGTATGTTGATTAACACCCTAAATATGAACTTTCTAAAACGATGAAATAAACACATATAAAGTTTAGGAAACCTTACATTGGGTGCAGCGGAATATAATGACTCCTTCCGTTCAGATATCTAGCCCTTGATTCCTTTCTGTAGCAGAGCATTATCAATATTTGAACCTGGATCTCTTTCTCTGAATCTTTGATGCTGAAACTCCTTCTTGCTGAAAGTCTTTCTTCACGATCTTCCTCACTATGATTGAGGTATCACTTGCTGTGTGTGGGCACTACTCTCACACTAAGAATATCGAAATTCAAGAGGGAAGAGAAAGAAGAAGTGGCGGCTAAAGATAGGGAGAGAGAAAGGCTCAAGTTTTTCTCTGAAGGAAAAATAGAAAATTTAAGTGTAATTTTCCTGAAGCCTTCACTATCTATTTATAGCATTCCACTAGGGTTAGGTTTGAATTATTTGGCATTAAAATAATGAAAATACCAGTTTAAATTCCCTACAAAAGTGGCCGGCCCTATATAGTGGATTTGGGCCTCACTTTTTGCAATTTTGCAGTTTTATCTTTTCTGCATCTAATTTTCTCAAAAACGCCAATTTTCTAATTTAACCATTTAAATGTCAATTCTAACTATTTAATAACTATAAATAATTATTAAATAATATTGTCATTTATCATATTTATTAATTGAACCATACAAAGTATCATAATTAAAAAATATGCCCCTAAAACTCTTTCTTTACAATTTCGCCCTTACTTAGTGAAAAATTCACAAATAGACATAGTCTAAATTGAGAATTATAATTGATTAATCAAAACCAATTATATGAGTCTTACAAGCAATATTGTCTCAACTAGTGTGGGGACCATGGGTATATATAACTGAGCTTCCAATAAGTAGATCAAGAATTTAGCACTAAAATTCACTAACTTATTAATTCTTCGTTGAATCCACGCATAGAACTCAGAATTGCACTCTCAGTATATAGAATGCTCTATATGTTCCACCATATAGATGCATCATTAGTTATCCATTGTTATAATCCTAATGTGATCAATGATCCTCTATATGAATGATCTACACTATAAAGGGCTTAGATTACTGTTACACCCTACAATGTATTTAATCCTTAAAACACTTAACCCCGTATAAATGATATTTCAGCTTATGTGAAATGAGTACTCCACCATTTATTTTCGTTTGGTCAAGCTCGAAGGAGATCATCCTTTGCTTACTATTCGCCAGATAGAAGCTATAGATTCCATGTTTATGCTAGCGCTCCCACTCAATTGCATTACCGTGTTTTCAAAATGTACGTATCACCCTGACCTAAAAGTAGGCTTAACTAACAAATCAAAGAACACGAATAGCCTTTCAAGATTCAGCCTAATCATAACAGGATTAAGAACATTTGATCTAGGATCAACTAGGCGATATTGACTTGAATAGATATTACGGTAAGTTTAATAAATCTAAGTCAAAGTTCAATATCGGTCCCTTCCGATGCATACTCCATGCATCCAACCTGAGCTTTACTTTAACCAGCGCTCTGGAAAGAACATAGCACTTCTCCAAATGCAAGTAAACTCTGTTGTAGATTATCATATCAGTAAAACCCTATGTCTGATAAATCTAGGAAACTTTATTCACATAGTCATGTTTACTTTCTAATGTGTTGACGACACAATAAACATGATCAAGTATGCGAAAAGGGTTTGAAATGAATTTATACATTATGTACATATAATCATGAAATAAATCATGTGAACCATGTAACATTAAATGTTATTTTTGATCTATATTAATAAGTAAATCTGATTATATTGAAATGAGTTTTATTTAGGGCATACAACCCAACACTCCACCCCGATTAGTTCGCAAGATCTTTAATGTTTTACCTAATTGGTTTTGAGCCAAAGCATGAAATTCCTGAAACTTTTCAAACGTTTCAGATTTCTTTTGCATTAGGTAAAGAAAACTATATCTAGACTAATCGTCAATGAAAGTGATGAAATACTCATAACCACCTCGGGCTTTTACATTCAGGGGTCCGCAAACATCTGAATGCATTAACCCTAGGGGTTGTTTGGCACGCTCTCCCTTTGCAGAGAAAGAACGTTTGGTCATTTTTCCTTCTAGGCATGACTCGCATACTGGCAATTCACCTAAGACGACATTTTTCAATGGACCGTCTTTGGTTAGCCTTTTGAGTCTATCAAAACCTATATGACCTAAACGTAAATGCCATAGATAAGTTTGATCATCATTATCAATCTCTTTTCTTTTTAGGTTTCTAGGTTTAGCTACATTGAAAAGTTCACTATTTAGTGAGATTTGTGTACTCGGTCTTAAAACATAAAGCTCTTGTTCCATGTGAGCAACACATATATGAAATCCATTACGAGAAATTGAACAATAAGAACTCGAAAAATTCAATATATAAGATTGTGTTTGTAAACATGAAACACTAATCAAGTTTCTACAAATGTTTGGAATAAATAAAACATTTTCTAAAATTAAAAATTTCTGTTGAAACTTGATACGGGCTTTTCCTTTAGCTTTGACCGACACTAACTCACCATTCCCAACTTTAAGCTTTAACTCTTCTGGAAGCAGATTTTCCCAAGTTTCAAGCAGCTGCAATGAAGAACATACATGGTTAGTAGACTCAGAATCAACAATCCATGTCGATTTGTCATTCTCTAAAACACATGATTCAAAGACAAAAGCATTACCTTCGTTTGAATTGTTTAGAAGCCGGGGACATCGTTCTTCTTGATGTACCTTTTCATTACAATTCGAACATAGAAGATTATGTCTGATAATTGTACTGAAGAAGCAGCTTTGTTAGAGCCTTCATGCTTAATCCTTTTCCTTTGATTAAAATTTGCAAACCCAGGAGGTCCCATTGCAATTAAATTCTGCTTCGAGCTTGTCCATGTCGGAGGAGTTAAAATTGTTGATCATGTAAGATACAACAAATCCATTATACTCCGAAAGAAGACTATTAAGAATGAATTGTACCCATTGTTCCTTTGATAATTCAATTCCCAGTAGATTTGCCTTTTGGAACTTCAGATTCATCATCAACAGGTGTGAGTTTATGCACCTACCAGAATGCATTTTCACACTATAGAGTTCTTTTGCTAAGATATTAAGTAGGAGTGGATTGGGGTGAGGGTTATTCATATTGGCACTACACACATCAATAAAACAGAAGTAAGGTTTTGGTTCAAATAAATTCATACACAAGTTCAGAAAATGACAAATAATCACATATGTTATAAAAATACTAAATCTAACATAGTTTATTTTCCAAGGTTTTCAACAAACTGATACAGTGTCCTGTTTAGGCGAGAGTCAAAGTATCATCCATTGAATAGAGTTGTCAATTCATCTAAAATGATAATCATTCTATCAACCTTTTATTCGATCAAAAAGAGAATCCGACGTTGTCCCGTTTAGGCGAGAGTCAAGGTCATTCCTTTTTCATGAGCTTCCACCATTATTTCATATTTTGTAAGTCAAATACAGTCGCCACCATTAGGGTGATCAATACCATATAAAACACTTACAAATATACTTATCTTTCGAGATTAAACGGTGCTAACTTGCTAATGAACGTTGCTCCATTAGGGAGGATTACTCACTAAAACAAAAGCTATGTAAAACCAACAATGGAGATGGAATGTCTCTTGATTAAAGCTCATTATTTTAAAATATGTATTTTATTTAATCATTTATTCCATATTTTAATAATGAAAAATTACAAATTAAAGTTGGTTTTAGTAAAAGAAAATAAATTTATATAAAAAAAATATCCAACTTTAATTAAATTTCAATTATTATTTAAATTCAAAATTTAAAAAAAATGGAACAAATTTGAAAAATATCTTATTTAAGTTGTTTAGAAGAATCTAAATAAAAACCAACTAAAATATCTTTCAAATTAGTTTTAATTAAATATTATAATTAAATTGTAACCACTTAATTTGAAAATATTCTATTTTAAGTTTATCCATATTTGAAAAAATATCAACTTAAAAAATATCCAAAGAATCTTAATAACCAATTCCTAAAATTCCTCAACTTAATTTTGAAATTTTAAAATTCAAAAGATATTCAGATTTAAGTTGATTAGTTAAAAATAACTAATTTTCAACTTAAATAGGAATATTTAATGAAATAATTTAAATTAAGCTTCAGAAAGAATCTAGTTGGTTATAATTCTATATTTAATTTAAACAAGAAAATACATATAGTTTATCTAGAATATAATTCATAAAACTATGTTTTCTTAAATTAATTTAAAAATAAATGAAATTAATTATGTTGCTAATCAATTTTATTAGGTTAAACTAGTTTAATTAACCTAGTATAGTTATTCAAATCAGGCAAATGGGCCTTCACAATTGGGGTAGTTCATGTGAGGGGGAGCTGGGTTCAGTATGTCGTACCCACTTCTATTGGCCCCCTTCTCACACAAGGCCTAAAAGAGAGGAATTTAACCTTAAAATGAACAACTGTTATTAATTGAATAGGCCTAAAAACTAACTGGGCCTATATAAAATCTAATAAAATCTATGACATTTTATTTAGCAACAACAACCTATATGCATCTATAAAAAAAGTAAACATATAGGCTCACACAGGCACACAGATTTGGATGGATCCTATCATGTTACTAGGTCATACACAGATGAAAGAAGAATGTAAAATTTACCTGTTACAAATTATTTACTTGACCTATTGACAATTGAACCATGGGTTAAAATCAGATCATTGGATCTGTCAACAAGTTAACCATGGCAATTTAGATCAAGCAATAATAGGTTTTATAAAACTTACACACAAGCTAAAACACATACTCCTGCAACAAGATGAATTGGATAGTTAGATGTATGAATTATTTAATTTTAAATAATTATTTTCGAAAAATAAAATAAAATAAATATTTCGGTATTTTAAATAAAATATAATAAAAAATTTAAAATTAAACCTACAATTTTTGAAAAATTAGGTTTTAACTAACCTAAATATCATTTAAAAAAAAATTGCTAACCACCTTTTAAATTTTTAAAGTTATTTTAGAAATTAAATATAAAATAAAAAGAAAATAAATATTTTTTCAAATTTTATAATTTTAATTTAAATAAAATAACAAAATTTAAAAATTTGCAAAATATCTTATTTCTTTTAAAATATCATGATTATAGTAATCTTATTTTAAATTTTAAATAAGGTCAAATTATTTAAAAAATAATTTAATTTAAAAAAAAATTAATATCTGACCTTAAATTTAAAAATAAGATAAAATAATCAAATTTAAAAATAAGATATAAAATCAAACAAAAAGATAGATTTTTACCTATTTTCAAATTCAAATTACACTAATATCTAAAATTAATTTTTAAAAAATTCAAATTAATTTATTTCTCATAATTAGATTTGAAAATTGAAAACTAAAAATCAAAATACAAAACTACACAAAAATTGGAAGTTAATTCCATGAAATAGCATAAAAAATCGAAGAAAACGAAAAAAAAAAATGCAAGTGGTACGGACAGTATGCATTGCATACTGTCCGCGCGCGCCTAGCAGGGGGTCTGGCTGAGGAAGCTCGGCGCTGGAGTATGCCAGCAGCATATACGCGCGCGGAATGGGGTTTCAGACACCCCATGCTCGTGTTGCTTGGACAAGATCTTGTCCTAACACGCGTCTGGCCGAGGAAAATGGCCATTCGCGCGCGTGAATGGGTGACTACACCTTGATTTTTTCTCGATTTTCAAAAATTCATAACTAATTCAAATAAAATCGAAATTGAGTTCTGTAAAAAAGTAAATTGCTTAATTTTTTTCCAAACTATCCAATAAAAATAATTCCAGAACAGAAAATTCAATTATTTTTCACGAAAATTCACAGACATCAATCAATCATCAATACAACACACAAAACAACATGATACCATCCAAATCACAAACAAATCGTTTTAAGTCCAAATTTCTTGCAAGAAAATCAATTACCATGGCTCTGAGGCCAGTTGATGGAAATTATTTTACCAGGATCTTAGATCTACTCACAAGTATGTTGATTAACACCCTAAATATGAACTTCTAAAACGATTATAAATAAACACATATAAAGTATGAGAAACATTACATTGGGTGCAGCGGAATAATATGTCTCCTTCCACTCAGATCTCTAACTCTTGTATCCTTTCTGTAGCAAAGTATTATCAAGATCTGAGCCCGAATGTCCTTCTTGTTGAATTTCTTTCTTCACGATCTTCCTCACTATGATCACTAAGTGGGCACTACTTGCTGTGAGTGGGCACTACTCTATCACTAAGTGGGTTCGAAACATTCAATGAAGAAGAAGAAAGGAGAGTGGCGGCTAGGTTTAGTGTGATGACTCAGGTTTTTCTCTGAAGGAAACAAGATGCAAAAGTCACTTTTTCTTAAAGCCATCACTATCTATTTATAGCATGCCACATAGGGTTAGGTTTTAATTATTTGGCATTAAAATAATGAAAATATTAAATGATAAAGCCTACAAAGGTGGCTGGCCATGGCTTAGTGGACTTGGGCCTCACTTTTGCAATTTTGCTGTTTTATCATTTCTGCATCTCATTTTCTCAAAAATGCCAATTTTCAAATTCAACCATTTAAATGTCAATTTCAACTATTTAATAACTATAAATAATTATTAAATAATATTATCATTTATTATATTTATTAATTAGACCAAACAAAGTATCTTAATTAACAAATATACCCTTAAAACTCTTTCTTTACAGTTTCGCCCTTGCTTAGTGAAAAATTCACAAATAGACATAGTCTAATTTGAGAATTATAATTGATTAATCAAAACCAATTAAATGAGTCTTACAAGTAGTATTGTCTCAACTAGTGTGGGGACCATGGGTCTATATATCCGAGCTTCCAATAAGCAGATCAAGTATTTACATCCCAAATTCACTAACTTATTAATTCTTCGTTGAATCCACGCATAGAACTTAGAATTGCACTCTCAGTATATAGAACGCTCTATATGTGCCACCATATAAACACGTCATTAGTTATCCATTGTTATAATCCTAATTTGATCAATGATCCTCTATATAGATGATCTACACTGTAAAGGGATTAGATTACTGTAACACCCTGCAATGTATTTTATCCTTAAAACACCTAACCCCATATAAATGATATTTCAGCTAAGTGAAATGAGTACTCCACCATTTATTTTCGTTTGGTCAAGCTCGAAGGAAATTATCCTTTACTTTCTATTTGCCAGATAGAAGCTATAGATTCCATATTTATGTTAGTGCTCCCACTCAATTGCACTACCGTGTTCCCAAAATGTACGTATCACCCTGACCCAAAAGTAGGCTTAACTAACAAATCAAAGAACACGAATAACACTCTTGAGATTGAACTTAATAATATCAGGATTAAGATCATTTGATCTAGGATCAACTAGGTGATATTGACTTGAATAGATATTACGGTAAGTTTAATAAATCTATGTCAAAGTTCAATATCGGTCCATTCCGATGCATACTCCATGCATCCAACCCAAGCTTTACTTTAATCAATGCTCTGGAAAGAACATAACATTTCTCCAAATGCAAGTAAACTCTATTGTAGATTGTCATATCAGTAAAACCCCAGTGTTCTGATAAATCTAGGAATCTTTAATCACATAGTCATGTTTACTTTCAACTGTGTTGACAACACAATAAACAGGATCAAGTATGTGAAAAGGGTTTGGATTAATTTATAAATCAAATAGACAAACAATTGATAAGATGAACCAAAACATATAAATGAATGAAAAATACTTCTGTTTCTTTATTGATATTGAATAAAATGGATTACATTGAAATGGAGCTTTATTTAGGGTATAAAACCCAACACCCACGCCACGCCCTGTGCCTGCACCGCGCCCACGCCGCGCCTCGTCGCACTTGAGCATCCCCACGTGCCCTCTAAGCCCCATGCACTCACGCGCCTTGCATGCACCCTCTGGGCCATGTGCCTGCGCCGCGTCCCTACGCGCCTGGCTTCCTGCACCCCGTCGATCTTCTTTGCACTACTGACACCAACAATGTACGTAAGGAGTATCAGACAAGATAACGACAGCACGGTGAGTAAAGATAATGGGGGCAAAGTTCATTTCGTCCAGTGTACAAAATGACAGGGGTATTTTTAGTATAACGTAGGGTGTCAGGTACATCAGACCACCTACAATCCAATACTATCAGGTGTGAAAGTGACTTGACATCATATGGATTGGGATCTAGTATAATTGTAAAGTGTTAAGGGTTCACTATAAATAGAGCCATTGAGTTCATTGTAAAGAGAGGCTTTTTCTTCTATGAATAGAAATGCTTTTGAGATTTCTACTCTAGACATTCTTTTATTAGTTTTTTTTTATTAAGTAATAGTTCCAAATCCTCATTATATCGTTGACGAGTTCTAGTCGTTAACAACAATAATAAACTACACAATGTGCAACAATGTGTTGACTCTATTCATAACTCTTATGCAGATCACCATGATTCTATTTTCCCTAATCTTGCTCCGTGCTTGGTGGAAATTTGGTACCCTCTTCCCCAGAATTGGCACAAACTAAACTGTTATGTTAAAGTTGGTCTGGATAGCATGTGCACTGCAGCGGTAGCTAGAAACCATCTCAGCGAGGTGGTTTGGGTTCAAACGGGTCGGTTAGCGTTTTTTGATATTTTGTGTGGGGAAGCAGCTGACTGCTGCTTGGCTTTGGAAGCAGCTAAACGAAACAGTTGCAAGTTCATTATCGTGGAGAGCGACTCTAAGGTGGTTATTAATACTCTCAATGGGAAGGAGTCTTGTTGGCCGCTTAATAACTACTCTTTCTTTTATAATAGGATCTTTTCCTTTTTTATTAGTTGTATTTTTTCTAGTATTAGTAGAGCTTATAACTTTGTAGCCCATAATGTAGTAAAGTGAACTTTTACCCACAAGCGGTATAGTTGTTTATTGACTACTTCCATTTTTGCTAACCTTTTTTGTAATGACCGTGAGGTCTAAACATTTTCTATCTATGAATGCTTTTATTGAAAAAAAAAATAAAAAATAAAAAACTGTTCTATCAATTTATTCAATTTTTTTAAAAAAAATAAATGCCTTTACAAGTTTTTAGAACACATTTTTAACAGTTAGTCTAATACGCAACAACTTGTCTCCAGATTTTTACCAGCTTAGCATAGCCTATATGCTGAACAAGCGTACTTCAACTGACAACACTCATGAATGAGCTTCGAATTCATAAAATCTTAATGTAGAAAGAAGTCGACAACATTACCCCTGATGTTGGTGTCGTTAAAATAATGGATGGCACTGATGATTAGGCTACTCCAGATAATATGACCAATGGTTTTGACAAGCTTCAAATTTCTAGATGTGAAATTGAATCTCCTGTTGACAATGCTGTTAATTCATTAATTCAACCGAGCAAGTAGCTATTTTAGCTGCAAGTGGCTATTTTAGCTACTGCTTCAAAGTTCAACATGAAAAGGTTTGGCAAAGTCAAGAAAACCATTAGGTTAGAATTAAATTTCAAACCTATTCTCAAGTCTATCAAGAAGGAGATAAACAATTTGTCAAAATGAAAAAAAAAAAAAAGAACATAAACAAGAAACCTAAAGGGACGTGTTTTTGTTAGGGTTTATAAAACACTTAAGAAATATATAAATCACAGATCTAAACATATTCATAAAGTGCTTTAATATAGAAAACCCTAAATCATAAATCTATAAAGCCTTTGCTAAATTAAAGAAGAAGATGATGATAAAAGATCAGCGGAAGCACTAACCTGAAGCCATTGTTGGAGATTGCAGAGAAGGTTTTGATCTTCCAAGAATACACTATTTTCTAGAGTATTTTCTCTGATGGGGAAGGAGAGAATACAGAAACCCTAGTGTTTCTTGGGGACCACTACCTATTTATAGAGTCATTTTAGAATAACTCTTGGGTATTTATAATTTGGCCCCTCAACAAATTATAAATTAACTTATGGTATCTACACATTATTTCCATGACAATTTAATACCCTTTTGATACCCATAACATAATTGGTCACTTAATTTTGTATCACACTTTATAATAGCATATACATTATACATATGTGCCCACATAGGATTTTTAATCCAACAATCTCCCACTTGGGCAACATATGTTACCTGATAAATGTATAACCTTATGAGCTCAAAATTTGCTATTATGTAAAGGTATTCACAACAATCTCGTCCATCAACTATACCCATATAGGATCAAAGCGATTTTCGTCATATCAATCATGACTAAACCCATCAATGGTCACATATACAAATATAGCCAAATGACATAGATCAATCATGGATGTGTAGCATGGAAATTACATGCAATGTGAACCGAACATGCCTATTTCCAACTGGTCCTCCTTAAACCAAAGTGAGGTCAAACTTAAACATAACAAAACAGAGTGAATAAACTGAAAACTTTATTTCTGATCAGAAAATAACCAAATACATAAATGTCTTAAAACAAACATAAAGCAAGGAAAATACAAACTCCCACTAAATCATGATATCCTCAAGCAATGCTACACCCATATGAGCAGTGTGCTCATGAAAGACCTTGGGTGGTAATCCTTTTGTGAGCGGATCCGCTATCATGGAGTTTGTCCCAATATGCTCTATGGAAATCTGTCCACTCTGCACTCTTTCTTTCACAACTAGGAACTTTATGTCAATATGCTTTGACTTGGATGAGCTCCTATTGTTATTGGAATACAGCACTGCTGATTTATTGTCACAAAATATCTTAAGTGGTCTTTCGACATTCTCCAAAATACGCAGCCTGGTGACAAAGTTTCTCAGCCATATTCCCTGATTTGATGCCTCATAACACGCTACGAATTCAGCTGCCATAGTGGAAGAAGCTACAAGTGTCTGTTTGACACTTTTCCAGGATATAGCTCCTCCAGCTAACAAGAAAATGTAGCCTGATGTAGACCTTCTGCTATCTTGGCATCCAGCGAAATCAGAATCAGAATACCCTACGACCTCCAAATGATCTGATTTCCTGTATGTGAGCATGTAATCTTTTGTTCTCTGAAGATACCTCATAACCCTCTTGGCTGCTATCCAATGGTCCATACCAGGGTTGCTTAAATATCTGCCTAACATCCCAACAATGTACGCAATATCTGGACGCGTACATACCTGAAGATACATTAGACTCCCTACAACTGATGCATAGGGAATCTTTTTCATTTCCTGAATTTCAAGGCTGCTTTTAGGGCATTGTCTAAGACTGAATTTGTCTCCTTTAGCAACAGGGGTATCACCTGGTCTACAATCTTGCATGCCAAACCTTTTGAGTACTTTATCGATATAGCCCTTTTGTGATAATCCAAGAATACCCCGAGAACGATCTCGACGTATTTGAATTCCTAATACAAAAGAGGCGTCACCAAGATCTTTCATCTCAAATTGCTTAGATAAAAATCTCTTGGTTTCGTGCAATAAGCCTATATCATTAGTAGCAAGCAATATGTCATCGACATATAGAACCAGAAATATGTATTTACTCCCACTGAACTTGTGATATACACAATCATCAATAATATTCATCTCAAAACCAAATGAGATAATTACTTGGTGAAACTTGTGATACCACTGACGAGAAGCTTGCTTGAGTCCATAGATGGATTTCTTTAATTTGCAAACCATATTCTTTGGGTCACCAACCACAAAGTTTTTTGGTTGCTCCATATAAATTGTCTCATCAATGTCGCCATTGAGAAACGCTGTTTTAACATCCATCTGATGTAACTCAAGGTCAAAATGAGCAACAAGTGCCAATATTATCCTAAAAGAGTCTTTCGATGAAACCGGAGAGAAAGTCTCTGTATAATCAATGCCTTGTTTCTGAGTATAGCCTTTTGCTACAAGACGTGCCTTAAATCTCACCACATTACCATATTCATCCTTCTTGGTTTTAAGTATCCACTTACAACCAATTGGTTTTACACCTTCTGGTAATGGGACAACTTCCCAAACTTTATTGTCTTGCATAGACTTATTCTCTTCATCCATGGCATCAATCCACTTTTGAGAGTTAGAACTTTTCATGGCCTGATGCAAGTTGATTGGATCATCTTCCATCATTCCAATTTCATCCTCATGTTCTTGAAGAAATACAAAATAGTCATCTGAAATAGCATTTCTTCTCTCTCTTGTGGACCTCCTTAATGGCTCTTGTTCTTGAGGGTGTTGAATTTGTTCTTCTGGAACAATAGCCTCATTTTGATTTGGGAGTTGTTCAACATTATCTTGTTGAGGTTCCGGATTCATTTCTTGATCAATGACAGGTGTAGAAGCCTGAACATTGTCTAAAATGATAGTAGGAACTGAGTTTGAATTCAATTCCTCCTCAAAAACAATGTCTCTAACCTTATTTCTCCCCCCAAATTCAACATCCTCAAAAAATGTTGCAGTTCCCGTCTCAAAAATATTTCTGACAGTGGGATCATAAAACTTATAGCCCCTAGATCGCTCAGAATAACCAATAAAGTAGCTGCTAACTGTTTTGGAGTCCAATTTATTTTCATGTGGCCTATAATGCCTTGCCTCAGCTGGACATCCCCAAATGTGAAAATGCTTTAGACTAGGCTTTCGACCTGTCCAAAGCTCATAAGGTGTTTTTGCAACTGCTTTACTTGGTACTCTATTCAGAATGTAAGCTGCTGTCTTTAATGCTTCTCTCCAGAGGGACTCAGGTAAGGTAGAATGAGTGATCATGCTCCTTACCATATCCTTAAGAGTCCTATTTCGTCTCTCAGCAACACCATTCATGCTAGGTGATCCTGGCATGGTGTACTGTGGGACAATACCACATTCCTCTAGGAATTTAGCAAATGGTCCTGGACGTTGTTCACCTGAGCCATCATATCTATCGTAGTACTCACCGCCACGATCAGATTTGACGTTCTTAATCCTTTTGTTGAGTTGATTCTCAACTTCAGCTTTGTAAGCTTTGAACACGTCCACAGACTGAGATTTTTCATGAATGAGATATAGGTACCCATAACGTGAGTAATCGTCTATGAATGATATAAAATATTGTTGACCATTCCAAGATGCCGTAGGGAATGGCCCACAAATATCTGTGTGAATCAATTCTAAGACTTCTGAAGCTCTATTGGCACCTAATCTCTTAGTTTTGGTCTGTTTTCCCTTGATACAATCTACACAGACATTGAAATCTGTGAAGTCAAGAGACTCTAAAATGTCATCAGACACAAGACGCTCAATTCTACCTAAGCGTTTATGCCATAATGACGCTGAATTTTCTTTATTTAATTTGCGTTTAGTACCTCGTGATTCCACATGCAAGGTTTCATTATAGGATGCAATTGTTTCTAACAAATAAAGATTGTCATAAGTATTCAAATAACCGGTTCCAATAATATTTGAATTTAAAGACAAATTAAACTGATTGTTTCCAAATGAACAACAATATCCAAATTTGTCCAACAAAGAAACAGAAACTAAATTCCGCCTAAAAGACGGCACAACAAAAGTGTCTTTCAAATCCAAATAAGAACCAGTTCCTAATAACAATCTGAAATGCCCAATTGCTTCCACTTCCACCGATTGACCATCGCCCACAAAGATGTATCTTTCACCATCACTTGGCTTTCGGTAGCTCAGGCAACCCTGCATAGAAACACTTATGTGAGTAGTAGCACCAGAATCTATCCACCAAGTGTTTCTAGGTACTGAAACTAAATTAACCTCAGAACAGACCAAAGCAAGATTAATACCTTTCTTTACACGCCATGCGTGATATTTGGCACAATCTTTCTTCACATGTCCAGGTTGGTCACAAAAGAAACAACCCTTAGAATCCTGTTGTTGTTTCTTTTGAACTGGACCCTTAGCAGCTTCATTCTCAAATTTCCTTTTCTTGCCCTTATCCTTAGGAGTAGTGGCCAAATGAGCACTTTCGGTTTTGTCCTTTTTTAACCTTTCTTCCTCTTGCACACAATGAGAAATAAGCTCGTTGAGAGTCCATTTCTCCTTTTGACAGTTGTAACTAATTTTAAATTGGTTAAACTGTGGAGGAAGCGTTAACAAAACCATGAGTACAAGTACATCATCTGAAAGCTCAATCTTAAGTGTCCTTAATCTTGAGACAATATGATGCATTTCCATAATGTACTCCCTTACATTTCCTTGACCCTTATACTTCATGTTCATTAAAGAACCAAGAAGTGTTGTCATTTCAACCTTATCGTTTTTAGCAAAACGTTCCTCAATTTGTTCAAGGAAATTCTTAGCCATAGTAACCCCTTCGGATTCTGTGCCCCAAAAGGCTTCTGGAATGCTGTGTTTCATAATCATTAGACTCATGCGATTTGAACGATCCCACCTCTCAAATTCCCTTTTATCATCATGGGAACTTTCCTTAGTGAGAGGTGCAGGTTGTTCATTCCTTAGTGCATGGTCTAAATCCATACATCCCAGAACTATAAGTAAGTTCCTTTTCCAATCCTTGAAATTGGTCCCATTAAGCATAGGAATAGAATTAATGTTAGCAGATATTGAGGCAGCAGAAGATGAACTAGCTGAATATAGAACAAATAAAACAAGCTCACATTAATATGCATAATTAAACAATAAATTCAAAAATTGGTTAATCCCATCTCAAGATACCAAACACACATTAATATCAAGTCTTTGGACAGTAATATTAACTGTAAGCGGTACTCTTGGTGTAGCAATCAAATATTGACAATAAAACTGTGTCAAACAATAGATTAATCTTTGGACTAACGTATTGCTCACACAAAATACCTTATAATTGTCACACATTTATCGCCACAGGTATGTTTGAAATCTAGCAAAATATTTACTTACCTTTGGGCTAGTCAATATAAGCATCAATTACAAACATACAACCATCCTAATATTTAAATAAATTAATCTACACAAAAGAGGTCACTTTGGCGACATATTGTTTCAATTAATTTATTTAAAATATTAGTCATAACCAACACCAAAATTTGAATTAAATTGTTTGCAAAATATCTCAATTAAAATAAATTTACCGTACCATATATAACAATAAAAACTGAAATCTTATAATATATATAAGATCTGGCATATATAACAAAATAATATATAAATGTATATATAATGTACGGTAAGACCGAAAGACCACATAACAAGTTATATATATATGTGTTTATATATTAACATGGGCACATCAAGAAGTAGCCGCCCATAAGCCCAATACCAAAAAAAATGATCTGAAGCCTAAAATAAAATCGAATGAATATATATATATTCTGATGAAGCCACGATTACATATGTAAACGAATCAATCCAAATTATAACCGATATATATATACGTTTTATCAAAGTATATTGACATACCATTAATCATAAATAGCCGAATTTATCCGAACAATATCTATATGAATCCACTGAAAGCATTATTGGTATTAAACCGCAAGGAAAAAAAACAAACGATGGTAATGAACTCACAATCTTATGTCAATATACTGAATATATATACGCCCAATTAAACTTATTAAATCGTACAAACATATATATGATTATATCCAAGAAAAAATTGCGGCAACAGTATTATTAAAGAAAAATCAAAACCTTAATTTTTAAAATCCCCAAATTTCATAAACAATATCATGAGATCTTCAATTAATTCAACAAAGGTGGCTCTGATACCACTTGTTAGGGTTTATAAAACACTTAAGAAATATATAAATCACAGATCTAAACATATTCATAAAGTGCTTTAATATACAAAACCCTAAATCATAAATCTATAAAGCCTTTGTTAAATTAAAGAAGAAGATGATGATAAAAGATCAGCGGAAGCACTAACCTGAAGCCATTGTTGGAGATTGCAGAGAAGGTTTTGATCTTCCAAGAATACACTATTTTCTAGAGTATTTTCTCTGATGGGGAAGGAGAGAATACAGAAACCCTAGTGTTTCTTGGGGACCACTACCTATTTATAGAGTCATTTTAGAATAACTCTTGGGTATTTATAATTTGGCCCCTCAACAAATTATAAATTAACTTATGGTATCTACACATTATTTCCATGACAATTTAATACCCTTTTGATACCCATAACATAATTGGTCACTTAATTTTGTATCACACTTTATAATAGCATATACATTATACATATGTGCCCACATAGGATTTTTAATCCAACAGTTTTCACTGAAGAGAAGGGGCATTATACATCGTTTTGTCCTATTTATTTTTTCTTTTTAAGGTTGAAGCTCACAAATTTGTAAAAATTTGATGGTCCTTGATGGCCTTTAAAGTTAAGAATTTTTATGAAGATAAAAAAAAAAAAAGATTTTGCTTGTTGTGGGTGCTTAGGATTGCTCTATGCAATTCAATTTAATTTACCAAGAGACATAATTTCTTACTTGAGTGTCAGTTTGAGATACATTATTTTTTAAGGTTTTTTAAGGGATTCTTTTTTTTTTTTATTTCTTTTTTTGGTTTCAATGTATACACCTCTCCAAATGTGTGTCTGCATATTTGAAGAAAAAAAAATGAAGTATTATATTGAAGTTTGGTATGTTTTCAAGTTACACTTTCCAAATAGATTGAACATTGAAATTTGTCATGACGTCAATAGTATACTCAAGGATATTAATTCTCCCTGTTCAAGTTATGGTGCAATGAAGTTTTGCTATGAGCTAACTGCTAGTTGGAATGGGGCAGCTGCTAGTCCTTTTTAGAACTGGATTTGGTTTTCCTTCTGTAACTGTGTGTTTGGTTTAATGAATATCTCCTTCCAAAAAAATAAATAAAATAAAAATAAAGTCGTACTTTTTCAAAAAAAAAAAAAAAGAGAGACTTGTCATGTTAACATGAAAATCTTGAAAAAAAAACCCACTTCATTTTTTTTTTTTTAAGCAATTCTCTGCAAACGGACACCCGAGTGATTCTTAAGGTCCCTTTCAGTTGGGCATCAAGAACCCATCCAGTTAAGAGAAAGAGAATGAAGAAAAATGAAAGACGGTGATGAGTGGTGACAGTGGCTTGCTCTTTTGGTAGATTTTGTGGTAGAAAAGAGAATATGAAGTGCTGGAAAAGCAATATAGCAAAGATATGCTTACAAAAAAGGGAATCATTAGCATAAATTCATAAATTCAACACCATCCATGCATTAAGTGAATGTCTCAAATTATGTATTTTGTTGCTTGCTTGCCACAAGTGACGTCTGAAATTTTCAAATTGAAGAGAGAAATAATTCAATATGGAAATCATTCTGCCTTCCAAAAATTGTAGAATTCAATAAATATGGTAGATGGATTATTAAAGTAACAGAAAATTATATTCCAATATAAGCTGTCCTCCTTCGAAGGACATTCCGATTTCTCTTCTCAAAATCCATGCAAGAATAGCAGATTCTCTACGTGATGGATAAAACAAAATTCTGTATGAAAATAAAAATAAAAATAAACCTATCACCTGTACATTTCTGGGAAACAAATATCACCAGAAGAACACTGCTAATGATTAGAACTAGACAATAAAACCCTGCCAAAATCTAAGGATCTTAGGGTTGAACAAAACTAACAAGGTTACTGGTGTGAACCAAAATTTTTCAAAATCCCATCACTGAGGAAGAGAGGTTGAGCAAAGGCTCCAAAGCACTTGGAGCAAACTTTCTAGCAAACAAATAACAAATAGATGTTGTCCCCAAATTGTATTGGCAGGGTGTTCCCTTACTCCTTATCGATTGTATAAATTCTTTGGTTATATTAGCCTCTCCATATGTTACCGGGTGAGGGCCTCCAATTGACCAGTCAACCCAGGTCACAGTACGATTAGAATTCAGTGAGCCATGAAACATGTTGATAAAAGTTGGTAAGTAATGCTCATCAGGATAACAAGCAGGCAAACAATATTTCTTGAAAAGGGTATAGTACTTGGTATCTGAGACGATATATACAGCTAGAGCACGATTAAGTTCAAACCATTGAGACCCTTTTCGCCATTGATAGAGTTTAATATCAGGAAGCATTCTGCGGCTATAACGACCACGTCCATAACGGGTAGGCTCATCATAGGACTCAACAAAGCTATGAGCTGACCGAGTTAGATATTTGTAGACAGTTGAGAAGTTATAGACAGGGATGCAACTTTCAGAAACAAGAACAAACCGCTCATTTGAGAAATCAAGCAAGGCATTGGCTAAAAGACGCTTCTCTGCATCAGCCAGTGTTACTGTTCCCCAATGAACTTTCTGCAAAATATTGGAAGAAAAATTCATGATATAATATAGTGGATATGAAGAAAGAAGAAAAGAAAAAATAAATGAACGAGTTGCTCATTTGCAAACAATAAATTGCGAGGGAAAAAAGCAGTTACAAAGTTAATATAAATACAAATGAAGAGAAAGAATAGCAAGGGTAAAATTATCTGTCTTCAATGAGAGAATTATTTGACTTGGGACGAGAAAAACTTTCCAACATACTTTCTAATTACTTAGTTTGAATAGGAACGATCATTTTGTAGAAACTCTTCTCTTCCCTTATAGGTAATAATTAGAGAAGAAAAACAGGGTTGAAAAGAAGCTTAACTAAACTAAGTAAATAGCACGAAATCCTATGAACTCAGTCATGGCTAATAAGCCAGGATCAAGGAGACAAATCATTTTGTTGAAAGTTAAAAAGCAAAACTGAAGAAAGCATTTATGGACATATACTTTATCTTGACATTCTCTGAGAACAATGAAGCCAATAATGTTCAGACGTAGAACAATCAGATAAAAACTTGCATGTCATACTATTAAACTCAAAAGAATCAGGTAAAGGACTAAAGGCAGATTTCAATACATACGTTCCAGATTGAGAATAAATCTTTTCTGATAAATTGTATCTAATTCGGGATATTTTTCGAATTTTATTCATTTTTCCAAATTAGCATCATGGTATTTAAACTTGATATTTTTTATTTTTAATAAAAACTTAAAATGTTTTGTTTAGCCCAAATAGCACTCTCTTCGAATTTCAAATATATTTAATTGAATTTCCCAAAGGTTTTGTGTGTTTAATTCTAGGAAAATATACTACAAGAAAGATTTACAGTTATTTTTAAAAAAAAAACTTTCTGCAAGAGCAAGTAGAATTAATTCACAAGCTAGTTTCTATCTTATGTACGGCTACCTTTTCTCATATCATCATCTCAATAAAAGAAACTGGATTAGAACTCTTCAATTTGTTGCAGGTATTAAAATAAAAATTAATGTTGACTATTCAAAATACCATTTATGCAACAGCAAAACATATCAGTAAACATAAGAAACTAGAAGCTAAGAAAATAAGTCATATATGGTTCATACCTGACTTGGAATTTCTCGTCCATAAAAGGGAGATGTACTAGAAACATTGAGCTTAAAACCAGGAACAGCATGAACATAAATTGAGAAAAGTTTCTCATGCCCCTGAAAAAATTTCTCCCACAATGGCAGCAATGGCAATGGCCCTCTTGTCAAAAACATAAATGCCACTTTAGGAACTCTATTGTAGGGAAACTCTTCTTTGGTTGGCACCATTGAAGCTCTCCAAAATAGCTCATCATCGGACATATAATGTGTTATGTTCTTCGGTCTAACAAACGAATTCATGCTCAAACAATCCTCAACCTTGTTACAATCCTTCACAACAGTACAGTTACCATTCTTAACAGCCTCAGGAGCATCAGCAGAGAAATGATTGATAAAAGAATAAATCTCTGCCTTTGAAACAACATGCTGACTGAAATGCGAGGTAGTTACTAATCCGAAAACCACACCAGCTACGAAAACAACCAAAAATGAGAGAATTTGCACGAGTTTAAGTAAACCCATGTGCTTCTCACTGTCATCCTTGTCTCTACTTCTCGGCATTCCTTTCATCCTAATGTTTCTAATACCTTCTTTCACTATTTTTCTATACCAAATATCACAATACTTCAGTCTCTTAATCATACAATTTAAACTCGTTCAACTGAGACAAGAGCAAATACATGAATATGATTATCTAATCTAAAGCTTCACAATTTCAGGAAAATATTAAATAAATAAATGAAATTTAAACAAACCCAGATAATTAATCATGAAACTCAAGATATCATCCACTAAAGCAACCCAAAATAACAATAATAAATATATTATATGGAATTTTTACCTCAAATGACGCGGCTCAACATTCAATTGGTCCCTTTTCGGCTTTTTAAATATTGTTTCCGAATTCAATGAGCAGAAAGATAAATGAATTTGCTAGATGAATTAAATACAAAATTTGAAAGCAAAAAACGAATGGATCACGATGTGTTCTCTCCCTGGGTGTAGGTTGGAGGTAGGTGTAGGAAAGAGATGGAGAGAGAAAAAAACGTGCCCAGAAAACAAAAATAATAAATAAATAAATAAATAAGTTGTTTCGTGCGAATGAAATAATTAATCAGATTGAGGGGTGCGAAGGTCGGATCAGGAGGTGGGGTTCTCCATTCCAAACCAAAACTCTGTTTAGAGAGAAAGAGAAGATGAATGAAAGAAACATAGAGTTGACATAGAAAATTGGAAGGAATGTAATGTGAGTTTAATTAAAAAGGGTCAAATAGAATTGAGGATTGGCCGTTTTGAAGTGGAAACGGAAACGGTTATGGTTTAGAATAAGTAGTTTCCCAATCAAACCCCCCAAAACACTCGTACTTTTTTATTTATATTTTATTTTATTTTACTTCTGATTTTTTAGATTTAAAATTTGAAATATCAATTTATTAAAGTAAATAAAAAAACTTGTATTTTGTACTTACGTGGCGGTCGAGGATCTGTTTTCGCACATTAAGTAATTCATTTCTTGAATAAAATGGATGCAGTCAAGTCAACCTCCACCTTGCTATCTTTTTCATTCATACAAATAAAAATACAAAAATAAAGAATACAATTTGAGTTTGAATAACTCGAGCACTACCCGACTTATATTTTTAAATGGCTCAGTAGAAGTGTTCGCAGTGCGGGTGGTACGGTTTTTAATTATTTTTTCAAACCAACCCGCACATGCGGCTTTTCTAATTTTCCAAACCGCACCCGCACTGCGATACTAAAAAAACCACAAAAACCGCACTGCAAAAAATGATGCGGTGCGGTGCGGTTTCTGCAATTTATGCGGTTTGAACTATTACAATTTTTTTAAAAATCATCATAAAATAATAAAACTATCATTAATATAATTATTCCAAAACACTTAAGAAAATACAACAAACTTGAAACTAATAAAAGTTATAACAACAACATGTACAACTAACATACTTTCAGCAATAGATTAAAAATAAAACAAACACAAACTTCCAACTCCAAATTTCAATACACATGTATGGGCTTGGGTTTGTTGCTAAGAAGAGAGGGTTTGTAAAGAGTTATGGATTTTGCCCTAAGATTAATGGGCTTGGGTTAGGCTCATATGTATGGGCTTAATTAGATAAATATAAAAATTAAAATTTTAAAACATGCAGTGCGGTGCGGTTTAATAATTCAAAAACGCAAACCGCACCGCACCGCGAAGAATTTCAAACTGTATTTTTTTGCGGTGCGGGCAGTTTGAGCGGTTTGATGTACACCCCTATGACTCAGTACGATACGACTTGTATTTTAAAAAGCACGAATAATATAGATTGAACTAGTACAATACATACGTATTTACAGTTGTAGAGGCTAAAATCTACAATGATCGGAATGAGCGTTTGTGGGCACCGACAACCTGCAGAACAAAGACAAAGGATGACCGTGAAACTTTGGGACACCGGGGTGGTGCCGGTCGAAGGCACTCCGACGGTCAAATCAGTAAATTTATAGTGCAAAGTAGAAAAGATAATAAGAAATGTAAATAAATACTTCCTATGTGCGATGATTGGCGGTCAAACCTTGCTCACCGGAATGAGAAAGAGTACGTCAGATCGTAGAGAAATGATAAGTTTAGTCGAAAAACTATAGAAAGAGAGTGAATATTCGTATATCCTTCAATCTCCCCCTCAGTCCCAGCGTGGGCCTAATTATTATCTTAGGAAAACGGCTACCTCTTGAAACGTGGTCCATTCCTAGAGAAACGATCTTCCTCCACTTCTCCAGGGATGAGCGTCATCTTTTAGGTTTGTTCCTGGATGAGCGTCCTCACATCAACGCATCACTTAGAGGTTGATATTCTCGCTCCGCTATGCTAGGGAGGATCGCTATGGTCGTGGGTTAGTTGGGAAACTTAACGTTCTTCTTCCTCCACGTGTCAACCCTAATATTACACTTTAAGATCAAGATTTATTGTGGGTTGGACCTTCGAATATGGGTATGACCCGAAAGGCATGGATTGGGCGTGGCCCATGTGAGCCATTGGGCTTACGGGTTTCTTATTTCTGACTTGTAAGTGGGCTTTGTAAGTACTTCGATCGTTGGGCCTTTTTGTTGGGCTTAGAGCAATTTTTGGCCACTACAGTTTGTCCCTTGCTCTTTAAGTTGAGTTATACTCAAATCAAAGAGCATTACTCGTAGGCGTGCATGATTGACTCAGAGTGCCTGTAGCGTGATTTTGGATCTAGAATGATTGGGCCGACATAAGTTGAAGTAGTTAGACTGTATATATCTATAAGTAATTTTGTTTTGATGATGGCTTGTTACATCAGTAATTTTCAAGACAAGTGTACTGTTTATCTTCAATATGTTGGTGCCTCCTCTTGTTCAACGTAAAATTGTAGCTAAATAGAGTTGGAGACAATTCGAGCAAGGGAATGACTAGAGATAAGTGAATGAGTATTGAATATAGTTTTCAATGAGCAAAACATTAAAAACTTCTGTTCGATGCCTTGTGTATGGCTGAGCGTCAATAGATTTAGTGGTTCATATGAGATTTTGTCCCTTATGATTTTATGAGTGTGAAGCAATGTTGGTTTTAAATACTTATAAATTTAATCATATGTATATATGATCATATTTTACATAGAGAGTTTTCTTTGATGTTTATGATCGATGTGATTGGACAATACATGTTGAGTATAAACTTAGTATATGGGTGGACAAGTAATAAAAGACTATATGTATATACATGGTATGAATACATGTTTCTACTCCATGACTCATAATAGATTCAACAAAATTTGTTTTGTAGAGGAGCTGTTCATTGGCATGGGCTCTATCTTATAGTAGAGCAGGTACTATGTTTAGTTTAATTAGCTTTAGGGTGTCCCTATATATAGATTTAAGTGTGAGGTGGTAATTTCTATACTACTAATAAAAATGATGTTGGGTTAGTGTATCACATAAGAATATATATATATATATATACCATGAAAGAGGTCTATACAAATATTAAATTATATTTTGGAATGGTACCTTAGTGTGGTGCAGTCATTCATGTGCCTTATAGGCCATGAAAAAGGTTTATAAGGATATAAGATCATTGTACAGTGGAAGAAGTAAAAAGCACACAACAAACATGACATGAGTAAGTATTGTCACTTCATATCTTAAACTTGACGTGAAATGTGAATAAACAATATATTTTAGTGATTGGAAAATACCACCGTAGGTAGGTGTAGTGGTCTAAATAGGTACTACATACATATATGTGTGTGTATATGTGAGAGTGAGGTCTATTACACTAGTCTTGAGTTGACCATTCTGTTGGGTTTTGTGCCCTAAATAAAACCCATTTCAATATAATCAAATTTACTAATTAATAAAGATCAGAAATCACATTTTATGTTGCATGGTTCACATGATTTATTTCATGATTGTTTAATGTATAAATTCTATTAAGTCCAGAACATATGTATTTGTTCATGATTATAGTGTTTTCAGCACAATGGAATATAATCATGTTTATATGTTCGAAAGTTTAATTCCCTGATTTGTCAGTTCACTAGATTTACACTGGCATGATAATCAGCGATAGGTATACTTACACCTTGGATAAGTGTTATGTCCTTTCCAGGGTATTGGCAAAGTTTACCAGTATCGGATGTATGGAGTATACATTGGAAGGGACCGATATTGAACTTTGATTAGATATGATAAATTTACCGTAATATCTATTCAATTCAATATCACCTAGTTGATCTTAGATCAAATGATCTTAATCCTGACATGGTTAGGTTCGATCTCAAGAGTGTTATTCATGTTCTTTGATTTGTTAGTTAAGCCTACTTTTTGGTCAGGGTGATACGTACATTTTGGGAACATGGTAGTGCAATTGAGTGGGAGCGCTAAACATAGATATGGAATCTATAGTTTCTATAAGTATTTAGAAGTGAAACGATGATTTTCTTCGAGCTTGGCTGAATAGAGATAAATGATTGAGATCTCATTTTAGTGATTATATTATTTCACGAAAATATCATTTATAGGTGGCCAAGTGTTTTAAGGATAAAATACATTGAAAGGGTGTAATGGTAATTTTATCTCTATGCAATGTAGATCATCTATAGAGGATCATTGATTATTGGGATTATAACAATGGATAATTAATAGCGTATCTATATCGTGGAACAAATAAAGCGTTCTATATGACTAAGAGTGCAATTCTAAGTTCTACAACGTTCTATATGACTAAGAGTGCAATTCCAAGTTCTATGCGTGGATGCAACAAGGAATTAATAAGTCAGTGAATTTACCTGGTAAGTTCTGGGACTGCTTATTGGAAGCTCGGTTATATAGGTCCATGGTCCCCATACTAGTTGAGACCATACTGCTTGTAAGACTCAGATAATTGATTTTAGTTAATCAATTATAATTCTAAAATTAGACTATGTCTAGTTTATGAATTTTTACTAAGCAAGGGCTTAAATGTGAAGAAAAGAGATTCTAGGATTTATTTGTTCATTAAGAGACTTTGATTAGTCTAATTGATAAATATATTAAATGACAATATTATTTAATAATTAATTTTTAGTTATTAAATAATTAGAATTGGCATTTAAGTGGTTAAATTGGAAAATTGGCATTTTTGAGAAAATAAGATGGGAAAATGACAAAATGGCAAAATTGCAAAGTGGGCCCATTATCCAACCCATGGCCGGCCACTATGCATGGATTTTACCATTTATTTTTCTATTATTTTAATCCTAATTAAATCTAACATAAACCTAGGTGGTTGCCTATAGATAGATAGTGATGGCTCACACTTAAGATTCATGAAATTTCACTTTCAGAAATTTTTCCTGAGCCTTCTTTCTTTCTAGGCTGAAACCACTTCTCTTCTTTTTCTTCTTCATAATTTCAAACCTTGAGTGATAGAGTGAATGTTCACACACATCAAGTGGTATCTCAATCATAGTGTGGAAGACTGTGAAGAATCCAATCAACAAGAAGGATAATCGGGCTCAAGGAAGGAGAGAAAGAGATCTAGGTTCAGATCTTGATAATGCTCTGCTACAGAAAGGAATCAAGGGCTAGAGATCTGAACAGAAGGAGTCATTATATTCTACTGCACCCAATGTAAGTTTTTGTTGGAATTTATTTTACCAGGATCTTAGATCTACTCACAAGTATGTTGTTTAACACCCTAAATATTTTTCTAAAACGATAAATAAACACATATAAAGTAAAGAAAACCTTACATTGGTTGCAGCAGAATAATATGTCTCCTTCCACTCAGATCTCTAACCCTTGTATCCTTTCTGTCGCAGAGTATTATCAAGATCTGAGTCCGAATGTCCTTCTCTTTGTGTGTGATCCTTCACAGTCTTCCAATCTATGATTGAGGTACCACTTGCTGTGTGTGGGCACTACTCTATCACTAAAGGGGTTCGAAATTGTGAAGAAGAAAAGAGAGAGAGGTAGGGTCGGCTATAGAGAGAGAAATAGGAAGGCTCAATTTTTCTGAAAAAGGCAATCTTTGATGTTCTGACAAAAAGCTTGAAAAACTTGTTGAAAACTTGTTGTTTGACTGAGCCATCACTTTTGATTTATAGGCAACTACTAGGTTTAGGTTAGTAATTATTTGGCATTAAAATAATAAAAATATTAATTGGAAAAAGATAACCAAGTGGCCGCCCATAGGTGTTAATGGGCATTACTTGGATTTTGTAGTTTTCACAATTTTTATTTCTATTTTCTCAAAAACGCTAATTTTCCAATTCTAATCATTTAAATGCCAAAACTAATTATTTAATAACTAAAATAGATTATTAAATAATATTGTCATTTAATATAATTATTAATTAGACATATAGAGTCTCTTAATTAATAAATGAACCTAGAATCTCTTTTCTTTACAATTTCACCCCTGCTTAGTGAAAATTCACAAATTAGACATAGTCTAACTTTAGAATTATAATTGATTAATAATAAATCAATTATTGAGTCTTACAAGCAGTATGGTCTTAACTAGAATGAGGACCATGGATCTATATGCTGAGCTTCCAATAAGTGAACCAAATTTACTAAGTAAATCCTTACTTATTAATTCCTCGTTGAATCCACTCTTAGAACTTGGAATCGCACTCTCGGACTTATATAGAGCATTCTATATGTTTCACGATATAGATATGCTATCTCATTTAACCATTGTTATAATCTTAATGTGATCAAAGATCCTCTATATAGATGATTTACATCGAGATGGGATAAATTTACCGTTTTCACCCCTCAATGTATTTGGCCCCTTAAGACACTTAGCTACCTGTAAATGATGTTTTAGTGATCTAAGAATTAGTCACTGAAACAAGAGCTCATCCATTTACTTCTATTTAACTAAGCTCGAAGGGAATCATCACTTGACTTCTATACACCAGTAGAAGCTATAGATTCCATATTTATGTTCAGCGCTCCCACTCAATCATACTATCATGTTCCTAAAATATACGTATCATCCTGACCCAAAAGTAGGCGTAACTAATAAATCAAAGAACATGAATAGCACTCCCGAGTTGAGCCTAAGCATATCAAGATTTAGATTCTTTTAATCTAAGATCTGTTGGAAATATTTTACCAGGATCTAGATTTACTAACAAGTATGTTTCATTAACATCCTAATATGAATTCTAAAACAATGAAATAAACACATATAAAGTTTAGTAAACCTTACATTGGGTGCAGCCGAATATAATGACTCCTTCTGTTCAGATCTCTAGCCCTTGATTCCTTTCTGTAGCAGAGCATCACCAAGATCTGAACCTGGATCTCTTTCTCTCCTTCCTTTGATGCTGAATCTCCTTCTTGTTGTTTGGAATCTCCTACAGTCTTACACACTATGATTGAGATACCACTTGATGTGTGTGGGCACTCACTCATTCACTAATGGCTGAAAATATTTAGTGTAAAGATAGGCTTAGTATTTCGAATTGAAGAACAAAGAAGAAGGAAGAGGTCTCATCTAGGGTTTTAGCTTTGGAGGCATTAGTTGGATAATGAGACCATAACCTTTCTTTTATACTATTCTTCAATAGGGTTAGGGTTGAATTAAATGGATTAAAAAAGAATAAAATATTGGGCAATAATTCACTCATGGTCGTACACTTAAGTGAGCCAATCTCTAGTTACAATTTTGCCACTTTATTTCCACCACTTATTCTTCTTTTCAATAATACTATATTTTTCAATTCAAACCTATAAATGCCAAACTATCTATTCAATACTTAAAATAACTATCAAATAAAATTTTCATTTATAATATTTATTAATTAGACTCTATAAAGTCTCTTAATTAACAAATAAACCAAAACACTATTTCTTCACAATCAATCCATAACATAGTGAAAATTCATAAAGTAGACATAGTCTAATTTTAGAATTATAATTGATTAATCAAAATCAATTAACTAAGTCTTACAAGCAGTATGGTCTCAACTAGTATGGGACCATGGGTCTATATATCCGAGCTTCCAATAAGCAGATCAAGAATTTATATCTTAAATTCACTGACTTATTAATTCTTCGTTGAATCCACGCATAGAACTTAGAATTGCACTCTCAGTATATAGAACGCTCTATATGTTCCACCATATAGACACGTCATTAGTTATCCATTGTTATAATCCTAATTTGATCAATGATCCTCTATAGAGATGATCTACACTGTAAGGGATTAGATTACCGTAACACCCTATAATGTATTTTATCCTTAAAACACTTAACCCCGTATAAATGATACTTCAGCTAAGTGAAATGAGTACTCCATCATTTATTTTCGTTTGGTCAAGCTCGAAGGAAATCATCCTTTACTTTCTATTTGTCAGATAGAAGCTATAGATTCCATATTTATGTTAGCGCTCCCGCTCAATTGCACTATCATGTTCCCAAAATGTACGTATCACCCTGACCCAAAAGTAGGCTTAACTAACAAATCAAAGAACATGTATAATACTCTTGAGATCGAACCTAAACATATCAGGATTAAGATCATTTGATCTAGGATCAACAGGTGATATTGAATTGAATGGATATTACAGTAAATTTAATATATCTAATGAAAGTTCAATATCGGCCCCTTCCGATGTATACTCCATACATCCGATGCTGGTAAACTTTGCCAATGCCCTGGAAAGGACATACATTTATCCAAGGTGTAAGAATACCTATCGCTGATTATCATGTCAGTCTAAATCCAGTGAACTGACAAATTAGGGAATAAACTTTCGAACATATAATCAAGATTATATTCCACTGTGTTGACAACACTATAATCATTAACAAATTCATATGTTCTGGACTTAAATAGAATTCATACATTATGTACATATAATCATGAAATAAATCATGTGATCCATGCAACATTAAATGTTATTTCTGATCTTTATTAATTAATAAATCTGATTATATTGAAATGAGTTTTATTTAGGGCATAAAACCCAACAAACTCCCACTTGCACTAATTTAAAAAAAAATGTGCATTTCAAATAATCTCAACACCTTGATATACAAATCAAGTGTAGTAGTAGTATACTCGTTGTAATAGGATCTGACAGGTTGAATTAAACACATCGTCTCCTCCACCATTACTCTTCCTTAATCACAAAATCCTTGATATTGTGAAATTCCTCTCTATATGTCTACTCTCTTGGGATACTGGATTCTATACTTTTGGCAACTACTTTTTGGTTAATCAGGAAATTACACTAGTAGTTAAGACAGGTTGGAACAGTGCCACAAATGTATAGAAATTTCCTTAGACTGAATAAGTACCTTTCCTGCAACTTTAACATTCAGTCTCTCTCTGGTAGACTAAGAGACTTCAGATAGGTTTTTACACTTCTCCAAAATCACTACTCCACCCCCAGAGTAATCACCATCTTATCAACATACTTTTTAGCACAAAGGCAAGTCTCAAAATTTGATGTGGTGTAGTCTAAGAGTTTTAAACACACTCTTATCGATTAACATATAGTTCCTCTTCTTAATCTTAAGATTTACTTGATTGTCTTCCAATGTTCCTTTCCTGGATTAATCTGATACCTACTCATTACTCCCTCTCAACAGCAGGTGTCTGGTCTAAGGCATACTAAAGCATATCTGAGACCTCTCACTGTTGATTTAAGGAATTCTTTCATGGCGTTATCTTTTCTGGAATAGTTGAGACTTTTCCTTAGATAAATAAAATCTATGCCTAGAAGTCGAGAAGCTTCTATAGATTGCCATTAGAAAGAAAATGCTTCAGCATCTTACTAAAGTAAGTTGCTTGCATTAGAGTAAGTAATTACCAGGTGTAATAGAAAACTTATACACGAAAATTTCCTTTCTTGTCCTTGTAATAGAAAACTTTAGGTTTTTCCATGTGAATGGATCAAACCATAGTTCTATGGCTTTTCTTCTTAGTTTCTTATCTTGACAATCCATTACTTGTTTAAACTTACAATGGATTTTAATCACTTGTGTCTTTCAAGTCATAAGAAGTGAAGTTCCTTGAAACTCTCCCACTAAGACAAGGTACCGTGAATTATGTCTAAGAAAACTAAATGGTATTGACCTCTTTGGTTGTGTGAAGACAACAGTGGCAGTGGGATCATCATATGTCAAATAAGATGATAGAACACTTTTGGAATCAAGGAAAAAATATCTCCATTATTTGCTACTTTATTTTCAGACTTAGTCATTTTCTTAGAAAAGTAGTATTTGTTTAAACAAACACTTTCTTATCTATTGACTATGGGATGGTCCACCCCTAATCACTTAGAATATATAACAAACATGCAAACCATGGTTAACAGTTCTAGCTTTTCTTAAGATTTCGATTAGGTCATCCATGAATCTAGTAATGATTTACATTAAGTATACAACCATTGCATCATTCTGAAATTGTATTACCATAGAAGGACTTAGGCAACGACTAGTAACTAATCATCAATATGCAAAATGAAATTTCTGGGGAGGTAAATTTGGATATAATTCAAAAATTAAATTTAATGATCTTTGAACTGCATATCTACTAACTATTTCTCCACCCCTACCAGTTCGCAAGATCTTTAACCACTTACCTTAATGGTTTTCGACCATTTCTAGAAATTCATGAAATTTTTCAAACATTTCAAATTTTGTTTGCTTAAGGTAAAATCTAGAGTGATCGTTTTAAGAATATAACGAAAAACTCATATCCACCCCTGAATGTGTTGGGTTTTATGCCCTAAATAAAACTCATTTCAATATAATCAGATTTACTTATTAATATAGATCAGAAATAACATTTAATGTTGCATGGTTCACATGATTTATTTCATGATTATATGTACATAATGTATAAATTCATAAATTCATCTGAAACCCTTTTCACATACTTGATCCTATTTATTGTGCCGTCAACACATTGGAAAGTAAACATGACTTTGTGAATAAAGTTTCCTAGATTTATCAGACATAGGGTTTTACTGATATGATAATCTACAACAGAGTTTACTTGCATTTGGAGAAATTCTATGTTCTTTCCAGAGCATTGGTTAAAGTAAAGCTCAGGTTGGATGCATGGAGTATGCATCGGAAGGGACCGATATTGAACTTTGACTTAGATTTATTAAACTTACCGTAATATCTATTCAAGTCAATATCGCCTAGTTGATCCTAGATCAAATGTTCTTAATCCTGTTATGATTAGGCTCAATCTCGAGAGGCTATTCGTATTCTTTGATTTGTTAGTTAAGCCTACTTTTAGGTCAGGGTGATACGTACATTTTGGGAACACGGTAGTGCAATTGAGTGGGAGCGCTAGCATAAACATGGAATCTATAGCTTCTATCTGGCGAATAGTAAGAAAAGGATGATCTCCTTAGAGCTTGACCAAACGAACATAAATGGTGGAGTACTCATTTCACATAAGCTGAAATATCATTTATACGGGGTCAAGTGTTTTAAGGATAAAATACATTGTAGGGTGTAACGGTAATCTAATCCCTTTACAGTGTAGATCATTCATATAGAGGATCATTGATCACATTAGGATTATAACAATGGATAACTAATGATGCATCTATATGGTGGAACATATAGAGCATTCTATATACTGAGAGTGCAATTCTAAGTTCTATGCGTGGATTCAACGAAGAATTAATAAGTTAGTGAATTTTAGTGCTAAATTCTTGATCTACTTATTGGAAGCTCGGTTATATAGACCCATGGTCCCCGCACTAGTTGAGATAATATTTCTTGTAAGACTCATATAATTGGTTTTGATTAATCAATTATAATTCTCAAATTAGACTATGTCTATTTGTGAATTTTTCACTAAGGGCAAAATTGTAAAGAAAGAGTTTTAGGGGCATATTTGTTAATTATGATACTTTGTATGGTTCAATTAATAAATATGATAAATGACAATTTTATTTAATAATTATTTATAGTTATTAAATAGTTAGAATTGGCATTTAAATGGTTGAATTAGAAAATTGGCGTTTTTGAGAAAATGAGATGCAGAAAAGATAAAACTGCAAAATTGCAAAAGGTGAGGCCCAAATCCACTAGTATAGGGCCGGCCACTTTTATAGGAATTTACCTCTGATATTTTCATTATTTTAATGCCAAATAATTCAAACCTAACCCTAGTGGAATGCTATAAATAGATAGTGAAGGCTTCAGGAAAATTACACTTTTCTTCTGACACTTCTGATTCAGAAAAAACTGAGCCTTTCTCTCTCCCTATCTTTGGCCGAACCCACTCTTTCTCTCTTCCTCATTGAGATTTCAAAATACTTAGTGTATGAGTAGTGCCCACACACAACAAGTGATACCTCAACCATAGTGAGGAAGATCGTGAAGAAAGACTTTCAGCAAGAAGGAGGTTTCAGCATCAAAGATTCAGAGAAAGAGATCCAGGTTCAGATATTGATAATGCTCTGCTACAGAAAGGAATCAAGGGCTAGATATCTGAACGGAAGGAGTCACTATGTTCCGCTGCACCCAATGTAAGGTTCACTAAACTTTATATGTGTTTATTTCATCGTTTTAGAAAGTTCATATTTAGGGTGTTAATAAACATACTTGTGAGTAGATCTAAGATCCTGGTAAAATAATTCCAACAGAATGTACATCCATCTGCGAATGAGATGAACTTACTTTCTGTGGATATAGGAATATTAACTCTTTGAAGAGAATGATCTTGTCAGAAACACTATGAACAAGATACAAATGCCATAGATAAAAAAAAATATGTAGTTGTATCTTTTGATGACTTACGTTTAGTTACATCAAAGAGTTCTTAGAATAGTGCAAGTGGATCCTGGTCACAGAATACTAAACTCATATTCCATACAGTTTGAATCCATTGATAGAAAATGGTTATTAAACACTTGTGAAAGTGTAACTGTATAATTAGTAATTCTTTCTTGGACCACCACTACTAAATAAACTCTAAGTTTGATTTGCCCATACAAGTAGGAGATTTTTAAGATTGAGTATTTTATCAATTCGGGATAGAATTTCGGGCTTATAATCAAATACGTCATTCAATTTCTTAAGAAAAAAAATATAGAATGACATGAAATGATTTATAGACCATTCATCCAATGATATGTTATTAAGCTAATTTGAAATGAATAAGCTAAAAGGAATTAGGATAATTTCGTTTTTTAAATAAGAATCCAACGATGCTTCGATTAGCGAGAGTCAAAGTAATCTTATTTATACAATCTTCTTGTTTCATATTGTAAAATACTAGTCTAAGGTGTCATCAATTGATGAACAGCTAGATGTTACATATACAATATTTATCTTTCGAGATCTAACACTATTATGTTTGTCTAATGGTGAAAATCCATTAGGGATTTATCTCATTAGAAAAACAAACCAAGTTAGACCAACAATGAAGATTCGAAATTAAACTACAATTTAATAACTATAAAATAACATGGTTCAATATAAATTCATACAGAATTCAGAAATTATTAAACACATAGCAAGTAGGAATGACAAGTGAAAATACTAAAACATACAATCCTAAATAATTTCTAAGGTTTTCAACAAACTGATATCAGTGTCCCGTCTAGGCGAGAGTCAAAGCTACCATCCATTGAATAGAGTTGTCAGCTCATCTAAAATAATAAATATTCTAGCAACCTTTTATTCGATCAAGATTAGAATTCAGCGTTTTCCCGTTTAGGTGAGAGTCAAGGCTATTCTATCTTATGAGCTTCCACCATTGTTTCATATTTTGTAAGTCAAATACAGTCGCCACCATTGGGGTGATCAATACCATATAAAATACTTACAAATATACTTATCTTTCGAGATTAAACGGTGCTAACTTGCTAATGAACGTTCCTCCATTAGGGAGGATTACTCACTAAAACAAAAGCTATGTAAAACCAACAATGGAGATCGAATATTCTAATAATAAAGCTCATTATTTAAAATGTATTTTCTTTTAATATTTATTTTAATCAATTTATTTTAAATATATATTTATTTAATTAAAATTTCCAATTTAGAATGAAAAATTATAAATATAAATTTTAATTTAATATTTATAAATTTTACTTAGATGGATATGAAAATAACATGAATTATTTCCATCTTAGTAATAATTTCCAATAAATATTTAGAAAAATATTCAATTTAAGTTGTTTCAAAATTAATTTAAATTAATTTACAACTCAAATTTAATTTTCTATAAATATATATTGCATTTCGAAAAATTGAAGTATTTAAGAATACAATTTTCGAAATTGCTTGTTAAAATAAAATAAAAATAAATCCTGGAAAAAATTATTCTAATTTAATGTTGGCCCAAAATTAATAATAAAATTAATTTACAACAAAAAATATAATTTTCCTATTTAATTAAATATATAAGAAAAATTTCAAATATTTAAGTATCATGATGAAAATCAACTTAAATATTAATTTTCTATTTAATTAAATACACTAGAAAAATACTTCAAGCAAAACAGATAATATCTATCTAGACTTTCATTGACTAATTAATTCATTTTCTAATTATAATATATTTTATTTCATTTATTTTAATTAATCATTAAATAAAAAAATCATTGATTTAAGTTGGTCCAAAATTAAAATAAATAATTTTCAACTTTAATCTATTTTTCAAATATAATTCGAAATTTCTACATTTAAGAAATGCAATTTCGAAATTGTGGGATAAAGATTAATAAAATAAAATAAAATATATTTTGAAAATTATTCAAATTTATGTTTTTTTGAAATAAGATTCCAAACTTAAAATAATTTTCGATTTTTAATTAAATAACATGAAAATAATAATATTTAAGTATCATGATGAAAATCAACCTAGATATTTTAATTTTCAATTTAATTAAATGTATTAAGTTCAAGAAATAAATAATTAAGTATAGAGGAGACTTAATTATTAATTCTAGTTTAATACTAGGAAAAATATACTTAAATTAGATTGTACCAAAATTAATTATTAAACAATTAATTTCACAATCTATGATATTTTCCTAATTAAATATTAGAAAAAAATAACTAGTTCTTGAAATAACTATCTAGAATAATTTCATTTACTAAGTGTTTTTCTAAAATTAACTTTAAAATATTAAATGAAAAATTAAATTTCATATATTTTAAAAGTTAATTATGTTGCTAATTCAATTTTAATTAGGTTAGACTAATTTAATTAACCTAATATAATTATTTAAATAAGGCAAATGGGCCTTCACAATTGGGGTAGTTCATGTGAGGGGGAGCTGGGTTCAGTATATCGTAGCCACTTCTATTGGCCCCGAACTCTCACACAAGGCCCAAAAGAGAGGAATTTAACCTTTAAATAAACAATTGTTATTCATTGAATAAGTCCAAATCTAATTGGGCCTAAATAAATTTACTTATGTCAAAATTTATTTTAGCAACCTAGTCCATTTACTTAGTAAAACTTAAATGGGCTTCCTATATGCATCTAAGCCCAATAGCAAACATATAGGCTCACATAGGTCAAATGATTTGGATGGGCCCTATCATGTTACTAGGTTTACACAGATCAAAGAAGTACAAAATTTACCTGTTACAAATTATTCATAAGATCTGTTGACAATCGGACTATGATTAAAATCAGATCATTGGATCTGTTAACAAGTTAATCATAGCAATTTAGATCAAATAAATAATAGGTTTGTTAAAAAAAAGTTTTGAATAAACAATATAAAATTAAACAAACATTTTCCATGTAACAAATGTGAAATAAGATATTAATATAATTAAATTATTATTCTTAAACTAACCAACTAAATTTTGAAAATTTAGGGTTGTTAAAACAAACCTTAAAAATCTCAAAATTTAAATTTAAAATATCTAGATTTATTTGAATTATTTTTATCAAATTAAATTAAATATCAAATAAGATCAATGATTTGAAAGAAAGAGTCTTCAATATCACTTTCAAATCTTATAATTTAATAAAATTAAAATAATAAAATAAACTAATTTTAAAATAGATATGGTTAGATAGTTATTATTTTAAGAATAAAATAATAAATAAATAATAATTACCCTAATTATATGTCAAAATATCTCAAATTAAGCAATATTCAAATTTCTACAAAAATATCTAAGTTATTTAAATATTTAAAATATAATTTATAAATATCTAATAAGTAAAATGATATAAAATAGTAAAATATCATTTGTAAACTTATAATTTATAAATAATTAAATATTTAACAAAATAACAAACTTTTGAATTTGAAAAAAAAAATTGTGGTTAAAATATCTAGGTTAATTTCAAATTTATTAATTATTTAATTTGTCATATAAGATAATTTTAATATAATATTTCAAATAAAAAAGATAAAGTTATCTTTTAATTTAAAATATGTTAAATATCAAAATATCTAATCTTATAATTAAATAATATATAAATATTAAAGAAATTAACAAATTTTTAAATCTGACCATAATTTAAAAAATAAAATAATCAATTTTTAAATTTAAACCTCAAAATATCAAAATTAATAATAATCTATTGAAAAATAAATATTATTAATTTAAAGTATGGTATTTAAGTTCAAATACACTTAAAAATAATATTTTATTTTAAATTTGGGTTTTGAAAATTGGAAAAATCAGAGTTTTGGAAAAAATTCCAAGAAAATCGCAATTTGTGGTGCGGCTAGCAGCTAGGCTGCAAGTGCAGCCCTGAGAGGCTGCAACTTGAGCCTTACGCGCTCGCACGAAGGCATCAATAGGGTGTCCCGCCGAGTTTCCTCGGCGCCTGCAGCCTTCAAACAGGGAACCAGCAGGGTCGTTGGGTTCAGACAAGATTTTGTCTGAAGCATCCGCGCGCGCAGCCTCGTCTTGTCCGAGTGCATGTGCGTGCGATGCTCGACCCTGTGCATTCAATGGACCCAGATTTTCAAACGGCCATAACTCTCTCATTTTTAATCGAAATTAAGTTCCGTAAAAACGAAAGTTACTTAATTTTTCACAAGGAATCCAAATAAAATATTTTCAGAAACAGAAAAAAATATTTTTTATGGAAAAAATTCGTACAACACATACATTCATCACATAAGCACATAAACCAACATGAAACCATCCAAATCAACACATAACATCGTTTTAATTCATATTTCATGAAAGTAAATCATTACCATGGCTCTGAGGCCAGTTGTTGGAAATAATTTACCAGGATCTAGATTTACTAACAAGTATGTTTCATTAACATCCTAATATGAATTCTAAAACAATGAAATAAACACATATAAAGTTTAGTAAACCTTACATTGGGTGCAGCGGAATATAATGACTCCTTCCGTTCAGATCTCTAGTCCTTGATTCCTTTTAGTAGCAGAGCATCACCAAGATCTGAACCTGGATCTCTTTCTATCCTTCCTTTGATGCTGAATCTCCTTCTTGTTGTTTGGAATCTCCTACAGTCTTACACACTATGATTGAGATACCACTTGATGTGTGTGGGCACTCACTCATTCACTAATGGCTGAAAATATTTAGTGTAAAGATAGGCTTAGTATTTCGAATTGAAGAACAAAGAAGAAGGAAGATGTCTCATCTAGGTTTTTAGCTTTGGAGGCATTAGTTGGATAATGAGACCATAACCTTCCTTTTATACTATTCTTCAATAGGGTTAGGGTTGAATTAAATGGATTAAAAAAGAATAAAATATTGGGCAATAATTCACTCTTGGCCATACACTTAAGTGAGCCAATCTCTAGTTACAATTTTGCCACTTTATTTCAACCACTTATTCTTCTTTTCAATAATACCATATTTTTCAATTGAAACCTATAAATGCCAAACTATTTATTTAATAATTAAAATAACTATCAAATAAAATTGTCATTTATAATATTTATTAATTAGACTCCATAAAGTCTCTTAATTAACAAATAAACCCCAAAACACTATTTCTTCACAATCAAGCCATAACATAGTAAAAATTCATAAAGTAGACATAGTCTAACTTTAGAATTATAATTGATTAATCAAAATCAATTAACTTAGTCTTACAAGCAGTAGGGTCTCAACTAGTATGGGGACCATGGGTCTATATATCCGAGCTTCCAATAAGCAGATCAAGAATTTTTATCTTAAATTCACTGACTTATTAATTCTTCGTTGAATCCACGCATAGAACTTAGAATTGCACTCTCAGTATATAGAACGCTCTATATGTTCCACCATATAGACATGTCATTAGTTATCCATTGTTATAATCCTAATTTGATCAATAATCCTCTATATAGATGATCTACACTGTAAAGGGATTAGATTACCGTAACACCCTACAATGTATTTTATCCTTAAAACACTTAACCCCGTATAAATGATATTTCAGCTAAGTGAAATGAGTACTCCATCATTTATTTTCGTTTGGTCAAGCTCGAAGGAAATCATCCTTTACTTTCTATTTGTCAGATAGAAGCTATAGATTCCATATTTATGTTAGCGCTCCCACTCAATTGCAGTATCATGTTCCCAAAATGTACGTATCACCCTGACCCAAAAGTAGGTTTAACTAACAAATCAAAGAACATGTATAATACTCTTGAGATCGAACCTAAACATATCAGGATTAAGATCATTAGATCTAGGATCAACAGGTGATATTGAATTGAATAGATATTACGGTAAATTTAATATATCTAATGAAAGTTCAATATCGGCCCCTTCCGATGTATACTCCATGCATCCGATGCTCGTAAAATTTGCCAATGCCCTGGAAAGGAGATAAAACTTATCCAAGGTGTAAGAATACCTATCGCTAATTATCATGTCAGTCTAAATCCAGTGAACTGACAAATCAGGAAATAAACTTTCGAACATATAATTAAGATTATATTCCACTGTGCTGACAACACTATAATCATTAACAAATTCATATGTTCTGCACTTAAATAGAATTAATACATTATGTACATATAATCATGAAATAAATCATGTGAACCATGCAACATTAAATGTTATTTCTGATCGTTATTAATTAATAAATCTTCTTATATTGAAATGAGTTTTATTTAGGGCATGAAACCCAACAAGATCAACTACTGATATTGACTTGGAAAGATACAACGGTAAGTTTATAATATCTTAACTAAGTTCAATATCGTTGCAGTCCAATGTATACTCCATACATTCGAAACCAGTATACTTTACCAATGTCCTTGAAAGAACATAACACTTACTCCAAGTGTAATTACACATCATCGCTGATTATCACATCAGTGTAAATCTAAAACACTGATGAAACAGGGACTTAGTCTTTTGAATCATATAATCACAATCACATTCCACTGTGTTGACAATACTGTAATTGTGAATAAATATATGTTCTGGACTTAACTGATTTTGTGCATATATATAATAAACATATAAAACCATAAGCATGTAAAATTCATGCAAATATAAATCACTTTAAATTTCTTAAATTAATGACTAATCAGATTGTAATGGATTTTATTTAGGGCACAAAACCCAATAGGTTTCCTAAACTTTATATGTGTTTATTTCATTATTTTAGAAATTCACATTAGGATGTTAATGAAACATACTTGTTAGTAAATCTAGATCCTGGTAAAATAATTCCAACACATTCCACATATATATTTATTTTATGTTCATAGTACCAATATTAGGTAATGTAATGCCGTTTCTTTTTGCATTTCACTTGAAGTGACTTCTGTTGATGTAGGCAACTTATATTTGTATTGATTTTTTAGATGGTGAAAGATCACATGAGTGTGTACATATATACATTCATCAATTGTAAAACTATTGCAACCCGTGTATATGGCTGACTGTGGGTTTAGAAAATATATTGCTTCATTGAAATACTGATTTTCCCTCCTTTATTATTGTACTATATAAGTAGGACCACTAATTTTTATTTGTCATTTGTCTTCTTTCATTTTCAAGTGGTGTGGAGGAGAGCTTTGTGTGGTGAAAGGCTAAGAAGTCTCTCTTGTTGGTAAGTATTTCTAGCCCTTCCTTCACTATTTAGAATATTATTTTATTCTTGGTGTCCTTGATATTTTTGGTGTTCATGGAATAATGTATTATTCATAATCTTAGATGTGTAGTGTTTGTATGCTTTGATTCGAATTTGTAACAAATAGTAGAATTTTTGTGCTTTAAACTTATCCATGATTTTCATATTATGACCATAGAATTTTTGTATAGAATTTTTGTATGGAATTTTTATGCTTATCAAAATTGTTTTGATAAGCATAGTGGGTGTGATATGACTGTAGGATTTTATATGAGCTTGATGCATAGTACGTCCACTAGAATTATAATACAAGCATGATGTAAAGACCGCATATGACTAATACTTTGAATTATTAAATAATTAGGGTTTATGTATGAGATTTTATTATTAATAATAATATGATTATGGGAATTTATTTGAGTTCATATATATTTATTATGCTATTTATGTAATTTCTCATTTTCTGTGATTGTGTTCGGAAGCTGTGGACAGCGACGTTGGGCCTTTAGAGAGTCATATTGTATATATTTTGATGTATGTTATTTGTTCGGGGTGTTTTGTTAAGTGTTGAGTTAGCGGGTTTAGAAATGACCATTTAGCCCTTGAGTGGTGGTAACTAATCTAATTTGTTAAAGGGGTAATTAGGTCTTTTCTTTTCCTAAACCCTTATTTTGGCTTCTAGTTGGATATATGGCTGGCTTTTTATCATGGTATTATTAATTTTTTATTTGAGGAGTAAAGGGATTAGTGAAAAGAATTAGTTTAGAAGTCTCAAGTTGCACCTCTCTCTTCCTCTCTCCTTCGTGCACCCCAAAGAACCAGCAAGGGAAGGAATTTGTTGCTGGAATTGTAGTGTTGCTACCTGAATCAAAGAAGATTCAAGTTAAGGTATTGATTCCTAACTTTCCTATGTTGATTTTAGTAAGTATAGGTTAGGTTTTACTTGTGAATTTAGGTTTTAGGTGGCTGTGTGGATTGAAATGGTATAATTTGGTATTCTGGAAATGGTTTGAGGTTGTTTAAGCCTATTTGAATTGAAATTGAAGGTTGATTTGAGGTTTGAGCAAAGTTAGAGTTTAAGAACTCAAACTTAGCTCTCTAATGGTGATTTGAGAAATTGTGTGAATTGTTGTGATTTGCTGCTTGGGTTTGGTTTGGAATAGTATATGCAGGTATTCTGGAAGTTTTTAGAAGATTTGGTTTTGATTTGAGTAGTGGGGAGGAGTTTTTTGGTTCCCAGCTCAGAACCGGAATTCCGGTTTCTGGGGCCCTGTTGCAACCGGTCGACCGGTTGGTGCCAGGAACCGGACTTCCGGTTGGCAACCGGTTTGCCGGTTGGGACTTTTTCCCGAGCCCTAGTTTTTCCCGTTTTCAAGTAATTTAGGTTGTTGGCATCCTTTTTATCGATAGGGTTAAGCTTAGTTTGTATTTTAAATCCCCGTAAAGTATTTAGCGTGTCTCTCACCGAAGTTTGAACATTATGGTTTAAGGCCCTGTAAAACGTCGAGCTGCACTTCCACTCAGGCTGACCGGCACACTTGAGCACGGAACGAGGTAAGATAGCGTAAGAATATATATATGAATGTATATGCCTGTTTTGATTGTTATACTACTAGCACGAATATAAGATGATTATTAGAGTGTTAGTACAGTATTGTATGTTAATGTGGTTACGGTGTTACCAACACGAGTACCCAGGGTACGTCGTGTTCGTGGTACAACACTTAGTAATTTCCGGGAGTACAATTAGGGCTCTACCAACACAAGTACGGAGTTGGTACTTTAGTGTATTTGGTACAGTAGTCGTACTTCCCTTAAGAACGTTCTTAACCATTTGGTGAGCTCGGTTAGTGAGCTCAGAGCGGCTTAATCATAAAGCCAGCATTGCGGTACTTTTATATATTTTTTTGCATATCTTACTGAGTCTGTTGACTCATCAGTTTGCTACCTTGTGTAGGTAAAGGAAAAGCAAAGCTGGAGGAACAGTGAGGCGGAACTCGGCATGATTGTACATATCGCGGCAGTGCAACCTGGAGGGTTTCGATTTCTTAGTATTTTGGAGTCTGTATTTTGAGGATGCTTGTCTGCTAAGCTTTAAAAAAATATATATATATGTACTTATTAGTAAAATACTTTTAACTTGTATTTTGATACTCGGGATCCCGATCTATATGGTTAATAATATATAAATTATTAAAGTTAATTTTCGAGTTTATTTAATATAAAATACGGGCGTTACAGTTTGGTATCAGAGCCACCGGGTTGTCCACTGAAGACCGTCAAGATATGTACAATCAAGGCCAGTGTCGAGTTCAACTCACGGTTCCGTAAGCTTATTTCTTTTTGCAAACTGTTTTAAGATATGTTGTGATGAATATATGATTAATTGAGATGTTTTAAATCTTAATTGCGGTCTTGAAAATATTGTGACCACTGTCTGACCTACGTGCCTTGTGGGTTCGCAGGCTAAGTCCTAAATAATGGACGACCAGCGAAACGTTAGAAGGCAGGGTGATTTGGTTGAGACCGGAGGTGGTCGGGGTGGTCGAAATCCCCAAAACCCCCGTGGACGCGGTAGAGGCCGCGGTCGAGTCCCGAGAGGTGGACAGGAGAATCCACCTCAGGCCCCTGTTGATTGGGAACAAAGGTTTGCTGAGATGCAAACTAGAATTGAGCAACAAGAAGAAGAGATTCGACGGCTTAGGCAACGAGATGCTCCTGTTGAGCTTCCCCCACAACCGCCTGCTGCGGCTCCTGCAGCCCCTGCGGTGCCAGCTGAGCAAAATATTGCTGGTAACCGCATGGAGCCTTTATATGAGAGGTTCAGAAAACAAGCGCCTCCAGTGTTTCTGGGAGGCCCTGATGTTTTAAAGGCTGAGCAGTGGTTAACCGTTATTGAGAAAATACTGAATTTTATGGGAGTAGTCGGAAATGATAGGGTGGCATGTGCCACATTTCAATTTCAGGAGGATGCCCTGATTTGGTGGGAAATGGTATCCCTCACCAGAGATGTGACCAGAATGACCTGGGAAGAGTTCCGGGAATTATTCAACGCCAAATATTACAATGAGGCGGTCCGCAGTGCAAAACGAAAGGAATTTGTTGAGTTGGTACAAGGTGAGGGTATGTCAGTGACTGAATATACAACCAAGTTTGATCGCTTGGCTAAGTTAGCCTCTGGAATCGTACCAACAGACTTCAGCAAGAAAGAAAAGTATTTGGCTGGACTGAATGCCAAAATCAGACATGATCTGGTTATTACAACGAATGATACCACAACTTATGCAGAAATGGTTGATAAGGCTCTTCGAGCTGAAGGAGCAGTTAAATTTTTACAAGAAACCCGAGAGTCTTCTGGTGTTGGTGGGATCACTACTCTCCCTATGCCGGGTCCTGAAAAAGAGAGTGGGGGTTCTACCCTTGAACAGAAGAAAATAACTTTTCCATCTTCGGGAAGTTCAGGGCAAGGAAAAAGGTTTCGAGGAAACCAGAACAGAGGAGGACGTCAGACTTATTCCTATCCTGAGTGCCCGCGTTGCAAAAAGCATCACCCCGGAACTTGTAACCGGAGGGCCTGCTTTCAGTGTGGTTCAGTGGGACATCTCAGGAAGGACTGTCCTCGCTGAAGAAAGAGGAACCGAAGCCCGAAGTTAAACCGGCTCGCACACTGCTCGTGTATTTGCTATAACTCAGCCGATGCCGCCGCTGCCGGATCCTTCGCAGTTGCGGTGTCGGCTTCTAATTAATGGTTTTGCTTATACTGTTTTATTTGATTCGGGTGCTACTCGGTCTTATGTGTCATCAAGACTACTTGATCAGTTTGATAGACCTAGTGATATTCTCGAGACGGGGTTTGGAACCCTGCTGCCTAATGGAGAATTAATTATTTCAAGAAAGTGGATTAGATCTGTAATAATTAGAATTGAAGATAGAGAATTAAATGCTGATCTTGTGGAGTTGCCATTGGCCGAATTCGATATCATACTTGGTATGGACTTTTTGTCTAAATACTCTGCTAGTATTGATTGTAAACGGAAAATGGTGACTTTTGAACCAGAGAATGAGGAACCTTTTGTTTTTGTTGGTTCGGTCCAAGGTTCTCGTGTCCCAAGAATCTCAGCGTTGAAAGCTAGGGATCTGTTACGTAATGGATGTGTTGGATTCCTAGCAGTGGTAGTAGATTCCAGTAAACCTGTGTTACTTGGACCTGAAGAAGTTAAAGTGGTTAAGGAATTCCTGGATGTGTTTCCAGAGGAATTGCCTGGATTACCACCGCAGCGGGAGATAGACTTCATCATTGATTTAATTCCTGGAGCAGAACCTGTTTCTAAGGCACCCTATCGAATGGCACCTGCTGAATTAAAAGAACTGAAGATACAACTCCAAGGGATGTTGGATCTAGGGTTCACTCGGCCTAGTGTGTCACCTTGGGGAGCCCCTATGCTATTTGTGAAGAAGAAAGATGGAACTCTTCGGATGTGTATCGATTATCGGGAGCTGAATAAGTTAACTATTAAGAATAAATATCCTCTGCCCAGAATTGACGATTTGTTTGACCAACTTCAGGGCAAGACGGTATTCTCCAAGATTGACTTGAGATCTGGATATCATCAATTGAGAATTCGAGAAGAGGATATCCCGAAGACAGCTTTCCGAACCAGGTATGGTCATTATGAATTCCTGGTTATGTCTTTTGGGTTAACAAATGCACCGACAGCTTTTATGGATCTCATGAATAGGGTATTCAAGGATTTCCTCGATAAATTTGTAATTGTATTTATCGATGACATTCTTGTGTACTCTCGGTCAGAAGCAGAGCATGAGCAGCATCTTCGAATGGTTCTGCAGCGACTTAGAGATCATAAACTCTACGCAAAGTTTAAAAAGTGTGAGTTTTGGCTGTCACAAGTGTAATTTCTGGGGCATATTGTTGGAAAGGATGGAATCATGGTTGATCCAGGAAAGATTGAAGCAGTAAAGAATTGGCCTAGACCTAAAACAGTCACCGAAATTCGAAGTTTTCTCAGTTTAGCGGGTTATTATCGACGTTTCGTGGAAGGATTTTCCAAAATTGTGATGCCGTTATCCGAGTTAACCAAGAAGAATCAGCAATTTATATGGTCAGATAAGTGTGAAAAGAGTTTTCAAGAGTTGAAGCAACGATTGATTACAGCTCCTGTGCTAGCCTTGCCATCTGATCAAGAAAAGTTTGTGGTGTATTGTGACGCTTCAAGGCAGGGCTTAGGCTGTGTGTTAATGCAAGCAGATAAAGTCATAGCTTATGCTTCTCAGCAATTGAAAGATTATGAGCAGCGTTACCCAACTCACGACCTAGAACTTGCAGCAGTGGTGTTCGCCTTGAAAATTTGGCGACATTACTTGTATGGTGAAAGGTGTGAGATTTATACTGACCACAAGAGTCTCAAGTATTTCTTTACTCAGAAGGATTTGAACATGAGACAGAGAAGGTGGTTAGAATTGGTAAAAGACTATGACTGTGAAATCCTGTATCATCCTGGAAAGGCAAATGTTGTGGCTGATGCCTTAAGCAGAAAAGGACCTGATCAGATATCCAACATGGTCATGATTTCCTCTCAGCTAGCCTCGGAAATGACTAGAGCAAACATTGAGTTGGTGACTGAGAAATTATTTAATCTGACACTTCAGTTAGATTTGTTGGAAAGAATCAGAATGGCCCAGTTAGAAGATTCTGAATTGGTTAAAACTCGAGAAGATGTCTTAGCAGGCAAAGCTAAGGACTTCTCCATTTCTGACAATGGGATGCTGTTGTTTAAAGCCCGGGTGTGTGTCCCTGATATCAATGAGCTTAAAAAGGAAATTTTAGAGGAAGCTCATACTACCCCTTACTCATTACATCCAAGAACCACCAAAATGTATCAAGACTTGAAGCCCTATTTCTGTTGGTATGGGATGAAGAGGGATGTAGTGGACTATGTCACTAAATGTTTAACCTGTCAGCAAATCAAAGCTGAGCATCAACGACCGGCGGGGTTACTTCAGCCATTAACACTTCCAGAATGGAAGTGGGAAGACATTGCAATGGACTTTGTGGTTGGCTTGCCTAGAACCACAGGAATGTACGACTCAGTTTGGGTTGTGGTGGATCGTTTTACAAAATCAGCACATTTCTTACCTGTTAAGGTAACCTATACAGTGGATCAGTATGCTGATTTATATGTGAAAGAAATTGTCCGTCTTCATAGAGTACCGAAGTCAATCGTTTCAGATAGGGATCCTAAATTTACCTCAAAGTTTTGGATGAGCTTGCAAAAGGCTATGGGAACAAATTTAAAATTTAGCACAGCCTTTCATCCTCAAACAGATGGGCAATCTGAACGAACCATTCAGATACTTGAAGACCTGTTACGAGCTTGTGTCATGGATTTTGGAGGGTCATGGAGTAAGTATTTGCCTCTGATTGAATTCTCCTATAATAATAGCTATCAAAGTACCATAGGAATGGCTCCCTATGAGCTGCTCTATGGAAGAAAGTGTCGTTCCCCAATTCATTGGGACGAGACAGGAGAACGGAAATACTTGGGCCCTGAATTAGTCCAGAAGACGAATGAAGCAATAGACAAGATCAAAGCTCGAATGCTTGCCTCTCAAAGCAGGCAGAAAAGTTATGCAGATCCCAAGTGACGGAATGTTACATTCCAACCTGGTGATCATGTCTTTCTACGAGTATCCCCGATGAAGGGAATCAGACGTTTTGGAAAGAAAGGTAAATTGAGCCCTAGGTTTATTGGACCTTTTGAAATTCTGGAAAAAGTTGGGCAAGTTGCTTATAGGTTAGCCTTACCTCCAGCATTATCAGCAGTGCATAATGTATTTCATGTTTCCATGCTGAGGAAGTACGTGTCTGATCCAATGCATGTTCTGAGTTACGAAACATTGGAGTTGCAACCTGACTTATCATATGACGAACAACCAGTGCAAATTCTGGATAAAAAAGGAAAAGGTTCTCCGAACCAAAACCATATCATTAGTCAAGGTACTCTGGAGAAACAGTAAAGTGGAAGAAGCCACTTGGGAATCGGAATCTGATATGAGGGCTCAACATCCTGAGTTGTTCAGGTAGATTTCGGGGGCGAAATCCTTTTTAACGGGGGGATAATTGTAAAGACCGCATATGACTAATACTTTGAATTATTAAATAATTAGGGTTTATGTATGAGATTTTATTATTAATAATAATATGATTATGGGAATTTATTTGAGTTCATATATATATTTATTATGCTATTTATGTAATTTCTCATTTTCTGTGATTGTGTTCGGAAGCTGTGGACAGCGACGTTGGGCCTTTAGAGAGTCATATTGTATATATTTTGATGTATGTTATTTGTTCGGGGTGTTTTGTTAAGTGTTGAGTTAGCGGGTTTAGAAATGACCATTTAGCCCTTGAGTGGTGGTAACTAATCTAATTTGTTAAAGGGGTAATTAGGTCTTTTCTTTTCCTAAACCCTTATTTTGGCTTCTAGTGGGATATATGGCTGGCTTTTTATCATGGTATTATTAATTTTTTATTTGAGGAGTAAAGGGATTAGTGAAAAGAATTAGTCTAGAAGTCTCAAGTTGCACCTCTCTCTTCCTCTCTCCTTCGTGCACCCCAAAGAACCAGCAAGGGAAGGAATTTGTTGCTGGAATTGTAGTGTTGCTACCTGAATCAAAGAAGATTCAAGTTAAGGTATTGATTCCTAACTTTCCTATGTTGATTTTAGTAAGTATAGGTTAGGTTTTACTTGTGAATTTAGGTTTTAGGTGGCTGTGTGGATTGAAATGGTATAATTTGGTATTCTGGAAATGGTTTGAGGTTGTTTAAGCCTATTTGAATTGAAATTGAAGGTTGATTTGAGGTTTGAGCAAAGTTAGAGTTTAAGAACTCAAACTTAGCTCTCTAATGGTGATTTGAGAAATTGTGTGAATTGTTGTGATTTGCTGCTTGGGTTTGGTTTGGAATAGTATATGCAGGTATTCTGGAAGTTTTTAGAAGATTTGGTTTTGATTTGAGTAGTGGGGAGGAGTTTTTTGGTTCCCGGCTGTAACCGACTCCGTTTACGGCTTCGTTGCAAACTTGGGTCGACCGGTTGGTGCCAGGAACCGGACTTCCGGTTGGCAACCGGTTTGCCGGTTGGGACTTTTTCCCGAGCCCTAGTTTTTCCCGTTTTCAAGTAATTTAGGTTGTTGGCATCCTTTTTATCGATAGGGTTAAGCTTAGTTTGTATTTTAAATCCCCGTAAAGTATTTAGCGTGTCTCTCACCGAAGTTTGAACATTATGGTTTAAGGCCCTGTAAAACGTCGAGCTGCACTTCCACTCAGGCTGACCGGCACACTTGAGCACGGAACGAGGTAAGATAGCGTAAGAATATATATATGAATGTATATGCCTGTTTTGATTGTTATACTACTAGCACGAATATAAGATGATTATTAGAGTGTTAGTACAGTATTGTATGTTAATGTGGTTACGGTGTTACCAACACGAGTACCCAGGGTACGTCTTGTTCGTGGTACAACACTTAGTAATTTCCGGGAGTACAATTAGGGCTCTACCAACACAAGTACGGAGTTGGTACTTTAGTGTATTTGGTACAGTAGTCGTACTTCCCTTAAGAACGTTCTTAACAATTTGGTGAGCTCGGTTAGTGAGCTCAGGGCGGCTTAATCATAAAGCCAGCATTGCGGTACTTTTATATATTTTTTTGCATATCTTACTGAGTCTGTTGACTCATCAGTTTGCTACCTTGTGTAGGTAAAGGAAAAGCAAAGCTGGAGGAACAGTGAGGCGGAACTCGGCATGATTGTACATATCGCGGCAGTGCAACCTGGAGGGTTTCGATTTCTTAGTATTTTGGAGTCTGTATTTTGAGGATGCTTGTCTGCTAAGCTTTAAAAAAAAATATATATATGTACTTATTAGTAAAATACTTTTAACTTGTATTTTGATACTCGGGATCCCGATCCATATGGTTAATAATATATAAATTATTAAAGTTAATTTTCGAGTTTATTTAATATAAAATACGGGCGTTACACATGATGTGTAGCATGGATGTAATATTTTTGTATGATGCGTAGTATCATCGTTGGATATCGTAGCATATATATACATCTTTTTTGAGTTTTCAGAGATCATTAATATTTGTCTAGTGTTTGTGACCATACTGTTGTTGAGTGGTGAGATGGGATCTTGGGAAAGTGTGACTTCACCATTAATGATTGGGGTCCCTTCTTCTACAGAAGGAGGTGCTCACTCAATGTTGGATAGTGATGAAGATATCCCTAATGCTCAACCATTTCCTCAAGTCACATTGGTTGACAGTGATGATGAGGGGGAGGTTTTTGATGAGAGTGTATGTAAGATTAATGAAGAGCCTCGAGCTCTTGAGTATGCGACAATGGTACATGATTATGAGGGTGACAAGAATGAGTATGTCGGGCGGTCCCTTCACTTTTTGAGGGACAACCCGAGGTCCATTATGACTAAGGGCTATATCTTACACATGCGACATCAATATGAGATTCATTCTTCTATACAAATGTGACTTCCAACTATCGTTGGGCGTCCCAATTGGGATAGTGGCGACTGAGTTTGTATGTATGAATTTCCTTTTAGGATTGGCTTTTAATTCCCTTTCCCTCTATTTGTACAAGAAGTGTTGGACTATTATGGGGTAGCTCCTAGCCAACTCATGCCAAATGCTTGGAGGTTATTATTGGGTATAGAAGTCATAGTTAGAGTGAAGGGGAAGAGAGTTGACCTTGTAGATTTCAAGTCAAGTTATTATATTAAACAACATGATACAGATAAAGGTCGATATATGTTCACTCTTACAGCAAACAAAAAGCTTAGGTAATAGAGTTGGTTGCTAGCAACAAGAGGGGTTGGAGGAAGAAATATTGTTTTGTCAAAGGTGACCTGTTTGGAACGAGTGATTATGTGGTTCCTACTTCATGGTGAACCTTAAGTGAGTGAGGAGTGTTGATTTCTTTGTCGTTTTTTTATTTGATACTTGATTTGTCTATGAATATTAACTATTTCTCTTTGTCATTGTAGGTAAGGGCCTCACTCGATGTCCTCGCAGGGGTGTTGGTCTGAAGCTCGAGTTAACGACTTGCTCTATATTCCTTCAAATCATAGAGCCCATAACGAGCTTCTTGTTTTGAATAAATCTTGTGTTGGAAAGTTGTGGAAAGGTGCACAACGTCAAGAAGGTAGTATTTTTTCACTCAACGATGTCAAGCGCGCCCCCATCCTTTTGTTGACCCGAGCTTTAGAGAAGGTTAGTGGTCCCTTCTCTTTGATTCATCATTTAACGGAAGAAGAACATTTTCTTGCAAACCGCTACTATAAGAGGATGACTTTCAAGGTGTGTGGAGCGGATGATGCTGTTGCTAGGGGTAGGAGTAATTTACTTGGAAAGAGGCATAAGAAGACCACAAGTCATGTTGCGAAATGTTGAGTTCTTGCTAATTAACATGAAGCCGGTGGCTCTCAGTTGCCAACTGATGGTGTGGTTATAGCTTCTCCACTGAGGGGTGACAACATGTTGTCTATTGAGGAGAGTATGATCAACTTGTCTATCTCTTCCAATATTTCAGCTTACTTTGACCCTACTTCCATTAAAAGCCATGTTGAGGCTCTTCTCCATCTGAGAGATGAAGAGTGTTTGAGGGGCATCGGAGTTGCGGGGCGAGCAAATTACAGTGTTTCTACGATTTACCAAGTAAGTTTGGAAAGAATTTGTGTGTACACATATGTAGTTATTTTTGTGTATTACTCATGATAATTCGACTTGTCTTATGTAGGCTATTCAAGCAGTCCTCTACTTGAGGTGTGACACAATTTTGCTTTATCAAAAGAGCAGGGCTTTGAACAAGGAGCATTCCAGACTTAGCAAGGAAGTGGAGAACTTGAAAATGGAAGGATAGACTACCAAATCATCATATGACAAGCTCAAACAGAGTTATTCCTCGTTGAACATTGAGTTGGAGCGTGTGCGTGACAAACTTAAGGAGGAGGAGGCTAAGCATGTCACATTGTACCAGGAGATTGATGATATTTTGCTTGAGACTACTATCAAGACAAGGGGTGAGTTGATGATACAATATAAGAAAGGGCTCCATCGTGGATGGGATGTCGATGGTGCTATTGCACTTCATGAAGAATATTTGGCTCTTGAGCAAGAGAATGAGATGGATGTTGATGCTCATATCTCTGTGTCTAGTGTGGGTGTCGATGCTCATACCTCTTGTTGGAAATTATTTTACCAGGATCTTAGATCTACTCACAAGTATGTTGATTAACACCCTAAATATGAACTTTCTAAAACGATGAAATAAACACATATAAAGTATTAGAGACCTTACATTGGGTGCAGCGGAATAATATGACTCCTTCCGTTCAGATATCTAGCCCTTGATTCCTTTCTGTAGCAGAGCATTATCAATATCTGAACCTGGATCTCTTTCTCTGATTCTTTGGTGCTGAAACTCCTTCTTGCTGAAAATCTTTCTTCACGATCTTCCTCACTATGATTGAGGTATCACTTGCTGTGTGTGGGCACTACTCTAACACTAAGAATTTCGAAATCTCAAGGAGGAAGAGAGAGAGGGAGTGGTCGGCCAAAGATAGGGAGAGAGAGAGGCTCAGGTTTTTCTCTGAAGGAAAAATTAGAAAATTTAGTGTAAATTTCCTAAAGCCTTCACTATCTATTTATAACATTCCACTAGGGTTAGGTTTGAATTATTTGGCATTAAATTAATGAAAATATTAGTTTAAATTCCCTACAAAAGTGGTCGGCCATGCATAGTGGATTTGGGCCTCACTTTTTGCAATTTTGCAGTTTTATCTTTTCTACATCTGATTTTCTCAAAAACGCCAATTTTCAAATTCAACCATTTAAATGCCAATTCTAACTATTTAATAACTATAAATAATATTGTCATTTATCATATTTATTAATTGAACCATACAAAGCATCATAATTAACAAATATGCCCCTAAAACTCTTTCTTTACAATTTCCCCCTTACTTAGTGAAAAATTCACAAATAGACATAGTCTAATTTGAGAATTATAATTGATTAATCAAAACCAATTATATGATTCTTACAAGCAATATTATCTCAACTAGTACGGGGACCACGGGTCTATATAACCGAGCTTCCAATAAGCAGATCAAGAATTTATAACCTAAATTCACTGACTTATTAATTCTTCGTTGAATCCACGCATAGAACTTAGAATTGCACTCTCAGTATATAGAATGCTCTATATGTTCCACCATATAGACACATCATTAATTATCCATTGTTATAATCCTAATTTGATCAATGATCCTCTATACGAATGATCTACACTGTAAAGGGATTAGATTACCGTTACACCCTACAATGTATTTAATCCTTAAAACACTTAACCCCGTATAAATGATATTTCAGCTTATGTGAAATGAGATCTCCACCATTTATTTTCGTTTGGTCAAGCTCGAAGGAGATCATCCTTTACTTACTATTCGCCAGATAGAAGCTATAGATTCCATGTTTATGTTAGTGCTCCCACTCAATTGCATTACCGTGTTCCCAAAATGTACGTATCACTCTGACCTAAAATAGGCTTAACTAACAAATCAAAGAACACGAATAGCCTCTTGAGATTAAGCCTAATCATAACAAGATTAACATCATTTGATCTAGGATCAACTAGGCGATATTGACTTGAATAGATATTATAGTAAGTTTAATAAATCTAAGTCAAAGTTCAATATCGGTCCCTTCCGATGCATACTCCATGCATCCAACCTGAGCTTTACTTTAATCAATGCTCTGGAAAGAACATAGCATTTCTCCAAATGCAAGTAAACTCTGTTGTAGATTATCATATCAGTAAAACTCTATGTATGATAAATCTAGGAAACTTTATTCACATAGTCATGTTTACTTTCCGATGTGTTGACAGCACAATAAACAGGATCAGGTATTTGAAAAGGGTTTCAGATGAATTTATACATTATGTACATATACTCATGAAATAAATCATGTGAACCATGCAACATTAAATGTTATTTCTGATCTATATTAATAAGTAAATCTGATTATATTGAAATGAGTTTTATTTAGGGCATAAAACCCAACAAACTCCCACTTGCACTAATATAAACAAAAAGTGCATTTCAAATAATCGCAACACCTTGATATACAAATCAAGTTTAGTAGTAGTGAACTCCTCGTAATAGGATCTGAAAGGTTGAATTAAGCACAACCTTTTCTCCACCAGTACTCTTCCTTAATCACAAAATCATTGATAATGTGAAATTCCTCTCTATATTGTCTACTCTTTTTGGGATACTGGATTCTATACCTTTGGAAACTACTTTTGGTTAATCAGGAAATTACAACTAGTAGTTTAGGCAATTTGGAATGGTGCCAAAAATGTATAGAACTTTCCTTAGACTGAATAAGTACCTTTCCTGCAACTTTAATATTCAGTCCCTTTCTGGTAGACCTAGAGACTTCAGATAGGTTTTTACACTTCTCCAAAATCACTATTCCACCCCCAGAGTAATCACCATCTTATCAGAAAGATTTTCTAGCACAAAGGCAAATTTCGAAATCTGATGTGGTGAAGTCTAAGAGTTTTAAACACACCCTTATAGACTAACATATAATTCCTCTTCTTTATCTTAAGATTTACTTGATTGTCTTCCAATGTTCTTCTCCTGGATTAATCTGATACCTACTCATTACTCCCACTCAACAGCAGGTGTCTGGTCTAAGGCATACTAAAGCATATCTGAGACCTCTCACTGTTGATTTAAGAAATTCTTTCATGGCTTTATCTTTTCTGGAATAGTTGAGACTTTTCCTTTTAGATAAATAAAATCTATGCCTAGAAGTTGTGAAGCTTCTATAGATTGCCATTAGAAAGAAAATGCTTCAGTATCTTACTAAAGTAAGTTGCTTGCATTAGAGTAAGTAATTACCAGGTATACCACAAGCCATAGGTTTAGATAAACTTAAACCCATAATACTAGGAACAGGAAGTTTTGTTAAGTCCATTGAATAGACTTATAAACGAAAATCTCCTTTTATGTCCTTGTAATAGAAAACTTTAGGTTACTCCATGTGAATGGATTAAACTATAGTTATTTTGGCTTTCTTCTTAGTTTCTTATCTTGACAATCCATTACTTGTTTAAACTCACAATGGATTTTAATCACTAGTGTCTCCCAAGTCATAAGAAGGTGAGTTCCTAGAAACTCTCCCACTACGACAAGGTACCGTGAATTATGTCTAAGAAAACTAAATGGTATTGATCTCTTCGGTTGTGACAAGACAACAGAGGCAGTGGGATCATCATATGTCATATAAGATGATAGAACACTTTTGGAATCAAGAAAAATATCTCCTTTATTTGCTACTTTATTTTCAGACTTAGTCATTTTCTTAGAAAAGTAGTATTTGTTTGAACAAACACTTTCTTATCTATTGACAATGGGATGGTCCACCCCTAATCACTTAGAATAGCTAACAAACCATGGTTAACAGTTCTAGCTTTTCTTAAGATTTTGATTAGGTCATCCATGAATCTAGTAATGATTTACATTAAGTATACAACCATTACATCATTCTGAAAAATGTATTACCATAGAAGGATTTAGTCAACGACTAGTAACTAATCATCAATATGCAAATCGAAATCTCTGGGGAGGTAAGTTTGGATATAATTCAAAAATCAATTTAATGATCTTTGAACTGCATATCTACTAACTATTTCTCCACCCCTATCAGTTCGCAAGATCTTTAACCACTTACCTTAATGGTTTTCCACCATTGCTAGAAATTAGAAATTTTTCAAACATTTTAAATTTCTTTGCTTAAGGTATAATCTAGAGTGATCATTTTAAGAATACAACGAAAAACTCATATCCACCCCTGAATGTACATCCATCTGCGAATGAGATGAACTACTTTCAGTGGATATAGGCATATTAACTCTTTGCAGAGAATGATCTTGTCAAAACCACTATATACAAATGCCATAGATTAAAAATGTGTGGTTGTGTCTTTTGATGACTTAGGTTTAGTTACTTGAAAGAGTTCTTAGAATAGTGCAAGTGGATCCTGGTCACAGAATATTAAACTCAAATTCCATACAGTTTGAATCCATTGATAGAAAATGGTTATTAAACACTTGTGAAAGTGTAACTGTATTGTATTCTGGAATTAGAAATATAAGAAAATTTCTGTTTGGAATCTAAAATTAAAGTCAAAGACTTAAATTTATACCAAATATAATGAGTAATTCTTTCTTGGACCACTACTACAAACTCTAAGTCGGATTTTCCCATACAAGTAGGAGATTTCTAAGATTGAGGATTTACATCATTTTGGAATAGAATTTCGGGATTATAATCATATGCGTCATTTAATTTCTTAAGAGAAAATATAATGACATGAAATGATTTATAGACCATTCATCCAATGATATGTTATTGAGCTAATTCGAAATGAATAAGCTAAGAGGAATTAGGATAATTTCGTTGTTTAAATAAGAATCCAACGATGCTTTGATTAGCGAAAGTCAAAGTAATCTTATTTATACAATCTTCTTGTTTCATATTGTAAAAATATTAGTCTAAGGTCTCATCTATTGATGAACAGCTAGATGTCGCATATACAGTATTTATCTTTCGAGATCTAACACTATTGTGTATGTCTAATGGTGAAAATCCATTAGGGATTTATCTCATTAGATAAACAAACCAAGTTAGACCAACAATGAAGATTCGAAATTAAACTACAATTTAATAACAGAAAATAACATGGTTCAATATAAATTCATGCACAATTCAGAAATTATTAAACATATAGCAAGTAGGAATGACAAGTGAAAATACTAAAACATACAATCCTAAATAATTTCCAAGATTTTCAACAAACTGATATCAGTGTCCCGTTTAGGCGAGAGTCAAAGCTACCATCCATTGAATAGAGTTGTCAGCTCATCTAAAATGTTAAACATTCTAGCAACCTTTTATAAGATCAAGATTGGAATTCAGCGTTGTCCCGTTTAGGCGAGAGTCAAGGCAATTCTATCTTATGAGCATCCACCATTATTTCATAATTTGCAAGTCAAATATGGTCGCAACCATTAGGGTGATCCATACCATATAAAACACTTACAAACTACTTATCTTTCGAGATTAAACGGTGCGAAATTGCTAATGAACGTTCTTCCATTAGGGAGGATTACTTACTAAAATAAACGCGATGTAAAACCAACAATGGAGATCGAATATCTTAATAATAAAGCTCATTATTTGAAGAGAGTTGTATTTTCTTTAAAACTTATTTAATCTATTTATTTTAATATATATTTATTAATTAAACTTTCCAATTTAGAATGAAAAATTCTAAATATAAATTTTAATTTAATATTTATAAATTTTACTTAGATGGATATGAAAATAACATGAATTTCTTCCATCTTAGTAATAATTTCCAATAAATATTTAGAAAAATATTTAATTTAAGTTGTTACAAAATTAATTTAAATTAATTTACAACTCAAATTTAATTTTCTATAAATATATATTGCATTTCAAAAAATTAAAGTATTTAAGAATACAATTTTCGAAAATGCATGTTAAAATAATAAAAATAAATAAATCCTGGAAAAATTATTCTAATTTAATGTCGGCCCAAAATTAATTAATAAAATTAATTTACAACAAAAAATATAATTTTCCTATTTAATTCAATATATAAAAAAAATTTCAAATATTTAAGTATGATGATGAAAATCAACTTAAATATTAATTTTTTATTTAATTAAATACACTAGAAAAATACTTCAAGCAAAAACAGATAATATCTATCTAGGTTTTCATGGACTAATTAATTCATTTTCTAATTAAATCTATTTTACTTCATTTATTTTAATTAATCATTAAATGAAAAAATCATTGATTTAAGTTGGTCCAAAATTAAAATAAATAATTTACAACTTTAATCTATTTTTAAAATAAAATTTGAAATTCCAGCATTCAAGAAATGCAATTTCGAAATTTGATTAATAAAATAAAGAAAAAAAATATATTTTGAAAATTATTTAAATTTAGTTGAAAAAATAAATTTCAACTAAAAATAATTTTCTATTTAATTAAGTGTCATGAAAAAGAAATATTTAAGTATCATGATGAAAATCAACTTAGATATTTAATTTTCAAATTAATTAAATGTATTAAATTCAAGAAATAAATAATTAAGTGTAGAGAAGGCTTAATTATTAATCTCTAGTTTAATACTAGGAAAAAAATATACTTAAAATAAATTGTACCAAAATTAATTATTTAAATCATTAATTTCACAATGTATAATATTTTCCTATTTTAATATTAGAAATAATAAGTAGTCTAAAAATAACTATCTAGAAAATATCTTATTTGACTAAGTATCTTTTCCACAAAATTTGAAAAAATATCTAATTTAAGTTGTATTAGAAAAAATCTAGAACTTAAATATTTTCAAATTTAAATTTAATTAAATATCAAAAAAATTAAGTTGTAACCACTTAATTTGAAAATATTCCATTTTAAGTTAATATTCGAAAAGATATCAACTTAAAAAAAATATCTAAAGAATCTTAATAACCGATTCCTAAAATTCCTCAACTTAATTTTGAAATTTTAAATTCAAAAGATATTCAGATTTAAGTTGATTAGTTATAGATAACTAAATATCAACTTAAATAGGAATATTTAATGAAAAATTTAAATTAAGCTTCAGAAAGAATCTAGATGGTTATAATTCTATATTTAATTAAATAGAAGAAAATACATATAGTTTAGCTTAGAATATAAAATTCTTTAAACTATGGTTTTCTTAAATTAATTTCAAAATAAATGAAATTAATTATGTTGCTAATCAATTTTATTAGGTCAAACTAATTTAATTAACCTAGTACAGTTATTCAAATCAGGCAAATGGGCCTTCACAATTGGGGTGGTTCATTTGAGGGGGTGCTGGGTTCAGTATGTCGTACCCACTACTATGGCTCCCAACTCTCACACAAGGCCCAAAAGAGAGGAATTTAACCTTAAAATGAACAACTGTTATTAATTGAATAGGCCCAAAACTAAATGGGCCTAAATAAAATCTATCAAGAACTATTATATTTTATTTAGCAACAACAACCTATATGCATCTATAATAAAATTAAACACATAGGCTCACACAGGCACACAATTTGGATGGATCCTATCATGTTGCTAGGTCATACACAGATGAAAGAAGATTGTAAATATACCTGTTACAAATTATTTACTTGACCAAGGGAGCCATGAGTTAAAATCAGATCAATTGCTCTGTCAACAAGTTACCATGGCTATTTGCAATCAAGCAATAATAGGTTTTAAAAACTTACAAACAGGCTAAAACACATACTCTTGCAACAAGGTTAGCTGGATAGTTGGAAGTAGGATTTATTTAATTTTAAATAATTAAATTTCAAAAATTAAATAAATAATAAAAAATATTTATTTTGAAATTGAAAAAATAAATATATATATTTCGAAAATAATAAATTAAATATTTAAAATTAAACCTACAATTTTGAAAAATTAGGTTTCAACCAACCTAAATATCATTTCAAAATTTGCTAACTACTTTTAAAAATTTAATGTTATTTTATAAATAAAAATTAAATAAAAATTAAAAAGATAAATAAATATCTTTTTCAGATTTTAAATGTAATTTAAATAAATAAAATAACAAAATTTAAAAGTTAGCAAAATATCTTACATCTATTTAAAATTACATGATTATAGTTATCTTATTTTAAATTTAAATAAGGTCAAATTATTTTAAAAAAAAATTAATTTAAAAAATTTAATATCTGACCTTAAATTTAAAAATAAGATAAGATATAATCAAATTTAAAAATAAGATAGATAATTAAGCAAAAAAGATAGATATTTACTATTTTTCAAATTCAAATTACACTAATATCATGAATTAAATTTAAAAAATATTAATTAAATTAATTATGATAATTAGAATTGAATTAGGAATAGTAAATGTATAAATACAGAACTACACAAAAAATAGTAAATTGCGAGCTGTACGGACGGGATGCTGTGCATACCAGTCCGCGCGCGCATGGGGAGTGCATGGGCGTGGTTTCTCGGCGCAGGGGGAAATCTGCATGATTTCCGCGCGCAGAACCCTGTTGCTCAATCTCGAAATTTTTTCGAAACTTCAAAAAATCATAACTAATTCAAATTAAATCGAAATTGAGTTCTGTAAAAAGGTAACTTGCTTAATTTTTTCCATACTATCCAATAAAAATAATACCAGAAACAGATATTCAATTATTTTTCACGAAAATTCACAAACATCAATCAATCATCAAATAACATTCAATAAAACATGATACCATCCAAAACATCAAACAATCATTTTAAAGTACAAATTTCTTGCAATCAAATCAATTACCATGGCTCTGAGGCCAGTTGATGGAAATCATTTTACCAGGATCTTTGATCTACTCACAAGTATGTTGATTAACACCCTAAATATGAACTTTCTAAAACGATGAAATAAACACATATAAAGTATTAGAAACCTTACATTGGGTGCAGCGGAATAATATGACTCCTTCCGTTCAGATATCTAGCCCTTGATTCCTTTCTGTAGCAGAGCATTATCAATATCTGAACCTGAATCTCTTTCTCTGATTCTTTGGTGCTGAAACTCCTTCTTGCTGAAAGTCTTTCTTCACGATCTTCCTCACTATGATTGAGGTATCACTTGCTGTGTGTGGGAACTACTCTAACACTAAGAATTTCAAAATCTCAAGGAGGAAGAGAGAGAGGGAGTGGTCGGCCAAAGATAGGGAGAGAGAGAGACTCAGGTTTATCTCTGAAGGAAAAAGTATAAAATTTAGTGTAAATTTCCTGAAGCCTTCACTATCTATTTATCGCATTCCACTAGGATTAGGTTTGAATTATTTGGCATTAAAATAATGAAAATATCAGAGGTAAAACCCTACAAAAGTTGCCGGCCCTATACATGTGGATTTGGGCCTCACTTTTTGTAATTTTGCAGTTTTATCTTTTCTGCATCTGATTTTCTCAAAAACGCCAATTTTCTAATTCAACCATTTAAATGCCAATTCTAACTATTTAATAACTATAAATAATTATTAAATAATATTGTCATTTATCATATTTATTAATTGAACCATACAAAGTATCATAATTAACAAATATGCCCCTAAAACTTTTTCTTTACAATTTTGCCCTTACTTAGTGAAAAATTCACAAATAGACATAGTCTAATTTGAGAATTATAATTTATTAATCAAAACCAATTATATGAGTCTTATAAGCAATATTATCTCAACTAGTACGGGGACCATGGGTCTATATAACCGAGCTTCCAATAAGCAGATCAAGAATTTATAACCTAAATTCACTGACTTATTAATTCTTCGTTGAATCCATGCATAGAACTTAGAATTGCACTGTCAGTATATAGAATGCTCTATATGTTCCACCATATAGACACATCATTAGTTATCCATTGGTATAATCCTAATTTGATCAATGATCCTCTATATGAATGATCTACACTGTAAAGGGATTAGATTACCGTTACACCCTACAATGTATTTAATCCTTAAAACACTTAACCCCATATAAATGATATTTCAGCTTATGTGAAATGAGATCTCCACCATTTATTTTTGTTTGGTCAAGATCGAAGGAGATCATCCTTTACTTACTATTCGCCAGATAGAAGCTATAGATTCCATGTTTATGTTAGCGCTCCCACTCAATTGCACTACCGTGTTCCCAAAATGTACGTATCACCCTGACCTAAAAGTAGGCTTAACTAACAAATCAAAGAACACGAATAGCCTCCTGAGATTGAGCCTAATCATAACAGGATTAAGATCATTTGATCTAGGATCAACTAGGCGATATTGACTTGAATAGATATTACGGTAAGTTTAATAAATCTAAGTCAAAGTTCAATATCGGTCCCTTCCGATGCATACTCCATGCATCCAACCTGAGCTTTACTTTAACCAATGCTCTGGAAAGAACATAGCATTTCTCCAAATGCAAGTAAACTCTGTTGTAGATTATCATATCAGTAAAACCCTATGTCTGATAAATCTAGGAAACTTTATTCACATAGTCATGTTTACTTTCCAATGTGTTGACAACACAATAAACAGGATCAGGTATGTGAAAAGGGTTTCAGATGAATTTATACATTATGTACATATAATCATGAAATAAATCATGTGAACCATGCAACATTAAATGTTATTTCTGATCTATATTAATAAGTAAATCTGATTATATTGAAATGAGTTTTATTTAGGGCATAAGACCCAACACCTCTGTCCCTGGTATGGGTGTCGATGCTCACACTTCTGTTTCTGGCAGGAGTGGCATTGACGATGTGATGTTCTCCATTGCTGAAGATGGTACCATTCCTCCATAGCGGGTCTTTCAAGTCTCTCCCTTTTGTTTACAAGTAACAATTGATTTAAACTTTAAGTCTCTTTGGTTAAAGCATGAACATCACCATTGTGGCATTGAGTATGTATGCTTAACGATCCTTTTAATGTGCAGACATCCTCTTAGCGATTTTCCTTTTGAATTTTATGACGCTTTGATGATGAACGTTGCCTTTGCGGTGGTATGACTTATTATCTTAATTTGGTATTAATATTCTTCATTTTGCATTTTGTTGATGTTTTATGTTATTCAGTTGGTATAAATTTAGCATTGATCCATGTACTATATCCCCTAGTCTAAGTCTTAGTGAGTGTCCCTAAAACTTAGGCTTTGGAACAGGTTGACTGAGTACATCGAGTTTGGCTGACCGTAACATTGTTGAGTAAATTTTATATTTAGTTACGATTGAACGTAATTCTGAAGACTTGATTTATGATTTGAAAAGTCAGACTAAATATAGCTCTTGCAATTTGATCTATGGTTGAGTATGACTCTTGTCCTTGAGTTTTTTAAATGAACAGATGGGTTGGGCATAGCCCTTATCACTTAGTTTGTAAGTGAATATTTGGGTTGAGTGTAATTCCGATCACTTACTTTATAAGTGAATAGTTAGGTTGAGCGTAGCTTATCACTTATTTCATAAGTGAATAGTTGGGTTGAGCGTAGCTCCTATTACTTACTTTATAAGTGAATAGTTGGGTTAAGCGTGGCTCGTATCACTTATTTCATAAGTGAATAATTGGGTTGAGCGTAGCTCCTATTACTTACTTTGTAAGTGAATAGTTGGGTTGAGCGTAGCTCCTATTACTTACTTTATAAGTGAATATTTGGGTTGACCGTAACTCCTATCACTTATTTTATAAGTGAATAGTTGGGTTGAGCGTAGCTCATATCACTTATTTCATAAGTGAATAGTTGGGTTGAGCGTAGCTCCTATTACTTACTTTGTAAGTGAATAGTTTATCGTAGCTTCTATTACTTACTTTGTTGGGTTGAGCATAGCTCCTATTACTTAATTTGTAAGTGAATAGTTGGGTTGAGCGTAGCTCCTATTACTTACTTTATAAGTGAATATTTGGGTTGAGCGTATCTCTTATCACTTATTTTATAAGTGAATAGTTGGGTTGAGCGTAGCTCATATCACTTATTTCATAAGTGAATAGTTGGGTTGAGCGTAGCTCCTATTACTTACTTTGTAAGTGAATAGTTTATCGTAGCTTCTATTACTTACTTTGTTGGGTTGAGCGTAGCTCCTATTACTTACTTTGTAAGTGAATAGTTAGGTTGAGCGTAGCTCCTATTACTTACTTTATAAGTGAATATTTGGGTTGAGCGTAGCTCCTATCACTTATTTTATAAGTAAATAGTTGGGTTGAGTGTAGCTCATATCACTTATTTCATAAGTGAATAGTTGGGTTAAGCGTAGCTCCTATTAATTACTTTTATAAGTGAATAGTTTAGTGACAAGCACCAAGTTGCTAGTCGTCGGAGGATCAAACGTTGTAATGCCAACCCCCAAGTTGCTAGTTGCTGGGAGGCTGATTGTAGGCAGGCCAATTGTAGGAAGGCTGACCGTAGGCAGACCAGTTGTAGGAAGGCTAACTGCAGGTAGGCCAATTTTAGGAGGGCTGACCGCAGGCAGGCCAGTTGTAGGAAGGCTGACCGTAGGCAGGCCAGTTGTAGGGAGACTGACCGTAGGTAGGTCGGAGGCCACATTGTTGGTCATTAGAACTCCACAGTTTGTCCCATCTGTTTGCACATCAGTATGTTCAGATTGTTGAGGTTGATAACCTCCTACGACAAAATGACTTCCTAACGTTGGAGTCGATGTCCCTCCGAGTGTTTGTTGATCAGAGGTTTGGGTCTCTATTCTTATAGGAGTTGAGTCTAGCGATGACATTGGTGTAATTGGAACTCGAAACTGACTTTGAGCAACACTAGGAGTTGTCATGGTAGCCTTCAGTGACTCCATTTGTGAATTTATTGCGGCATTTGGACTCCTAAATGTTGTGTTCTCCTCCTTAAAGGTTGCATTTTCTCACTCCAGAACTCTAGTTCGCTTAGCCATCTCCCGCATCTGGGCCATTATTGTGGCAAGTTGTTCATTGACATTGGGTTGTTCCTGGGCAACAAACTCTCCTTCTTCTGCCATCTGAAGTGTGGTAATGATAGATCGCCTTGCTCACATTCAGTTTGTCAGGGCCCCACGGGGGGTGCCAAATTGTAGAGGCTAAAATGTACAATGATCGGAATGAGCGTTTGTGGGCACCGACAACATGCGGAACAAAGACAAAGGATGACCGTGAAACTTTGGGACACCGGGGTGGTGCCGGCCGAAGGCACTCCGTCAGTCAAGTCAGTAAATTTATAGTGCGAAGTAGAAAAGAAAATAAGAAATGTAAATAAATACTTCTTGTGTCTATGGTTATGCGATGATTGACGGTCAAACCTTGCTCACTGGAATGAGGAAAAGTACGTTAGATCATAGAGAAATGATAAGTTTAGTCGAAAAACTATAAAAAGAGGGTGAATATTCGTATATCCTTCGATCCCCCCTCAGTCCCAGTGTGGGCCTATTTATTATCTTAGGAAAACGGCTACCTCTTGAAACGTGATCCATCCCTAGAGAAACGGTCTTCCTCCACTTCTCGAAGGATGAGCGTCATCTTTTAGGTTCGTTCCTGGATGAGCGTCCTCACATCCACGCATCACTTGGAGAGTTGATATTCTCGCTCCGCTATGCTAGGGAGGATCGCTATGGTTGTGGGTTAGTTGGGAAACTTAACGTTCTTCTTCCTCCACATATCAACCCTAATATTACACTTTAAGATCCAGCTTTATTGTGGGTTGGACATTCGAATATGGGTATGGCCCAAAAGGATTAGATTGGGCGTGGCCCATGTGAGCCATTGGGCTTATGGGTTCCTTGTTTCTGACTTATAAGTGGGCTTTGTAAGTACTTCGTTCGTTGGGCTTAGAGTAGTTTTTGGCCACTACAACAATTATGATTAGTGTTGATACATAAATCTAGTCAACTCGCTCGTATTTATAGATGAGATGAAAGTTAGAAGTAATTAAGTAAAATAGAAAGTACACACACGAATTTATAGTAGTTTACTCCTGTGTCGCGATAGTAATGGAGTTACGTCTACTTCGAGTTTTTATTCTCATGATAATGATTACAAGAAAAATAGCTACGTCACCTTGTGGGTACTTTTTTGAATATAAAAAATGAAATAGAGGAGCTATCATTTTATAAGGAAGGATATCCTATTAAAATATATATATAAAAAATACATTTAGGATATTTTTAACCGTTGATGATGATCTAACTCTAAAATTGACTTTGAAAGTCAGCTGTCAATTTATGAAGCTTGAGTCGCGCCTGCAGGACCCATTTTAGGTAAGTTGTAGTTGAAATTCGTAACTCCCTTGAGGACAAAATTTGGACTTGATAACTTCAGAATTGTGATTGGAGTGTGAGACATGACTTTATAGAGCACTGAAATAGATTTGAAACGCAAGTTGAATTGCATCAATCGGATCAATATTGAGTGAGTTATGACCATTTTTTTGAAGGTTTCTCTAATACCAACACCCAGGTTGACCTCTAGTTGATGTCAACCTCGACGTTGGGCCAAGGGAAAAATGTGTTGAGGATGTACTTTTTGATGTCTAAGTGATATTTTGACATCACTTAACTAGTTTTTGTGTTCTGGTGAAGTCGTTCATCAGTTCTTGGAGATGTCGCTATTTCACGAAATTGGGAGACTCTAAACTACCCGATTCGCGACTATGTTAATTTGTTGAAAAGTAAAATATATGAAGTTGTGAATTTTACTTGTCTGCGTTCATAGCTCTTGTTTACCATGAAAAAAGTAGATGAACACTTGAGACGGAATTAGAATTGGCTAAGCAAAACCAAGTGCACCATGTCAAACGTCAACGCGGTCGCTGAGTGCTCTTTCTAGAGCTTTCGGGATGTCGTTTTGATCTTTCAAGGTTCTTGAAATCGAGGATGAGATCTCCTACCCTATTTTAGACTATGCTAGAGAGAATTCTCAGAGCAGAATTTGCATTTAGATAATCAAAACCAGCGCACCAGGTTGATTGTCAACCTGGGTGTTGGGCTAAACTTTCATGCCCCGAGATTCTTATTTTCTCCCTGAGCTTACTTCTATCTTCGTTATTTTTATGATGGAAAAAATACATGTAGAGGCCAAAATTGGGCTCATGCTCAATATCATATGTGATAAACCCAAAGAATGCTCAAATAAGATTGGGTTAGGCTATTTGACTAATTATGATGGTACGGTCACAACATCAAGCCTAATAGGCCCAAACAGTCAAGTCAGACATTAACATTACCCATGACCCATCATTGAGCTCACAATGATCCGAGCCGTAGACGATACCAAGTATTATCACTCATCTAACAACCTTTGAAGTGGTCAGTTAAACTGACCCCACATATAACGATCTCCCTAATCAAGTGGGGAAGTGCGCTTCTAAAGGAGGGTGAGCGGTCATGAGTAACGTCCTTCCATGGACGCCTATAAGAGTCACTCTCAGTTACAGGGAGGGAGACATCAATTTTCAATCATCTTAATACTTCTTTCTTATCGTTTACTCTCTCATTCTCTCTGAAACTACATACTTATTTCTGCAGTCAAGACAGTGTTGGAATTTATTTTACCAGGATCTTAGATCTACTCACAAGTATGTTGTTTAACACCCTAAATATGAACTTTCTAAAACGATAATTAAACACATATAAAGTTAAGAAAACCTTACATTGGTTGCAGCGGAATAATGTCTCCTTCCACTCAGATCTCTAACCCTTGTATCCTTTCTGTCGCAGAGTATTATCAAGATCTGAGCCCGAATGTCCTTCTCTTTGTGTGTGATCCTTCACAGTCTTCCAATCTATGATTGAGGTACCACTTGCTGTGTGTGGGCACTACTCTATCACTAAGGTTTCGAAATTGTGAAGAGGAAAAGAGAGAGAGGTAGGGTCGGCTATAGAGAGAGAAGTGGAAGGCTCAGTTTTCTGAAAAAGGTAATTTTCTGACAGAAGGCTTCAAAAAATTTAAACTTGTTAAAAACCCTTTTTTTGTTTGACTGAGCCATCACTTTCTATTTATAGGCAACTACTAGGTTTAGGTTAGTAATTATTTGGCATTAAAATAATAAAAATATTAATTGGAAAAAAGCTCACTAAGTGGCCGACCACTGGTGTTATTGGGCCTCACTTGGATTTTGCAGTTTTCACAATTTTTATTTCTATTTTCTCAAAAATGCCAATTTTCCAATTCTAACCATTTAAATGCCAAAACTAATTATTTAATAACTAAAATAGATTATTAAATAATATTCATTTAATTTAATTGTTAATTAGACATATAGAGTCTCTTAATTAATAAATAAACCTAGAATCTCTTTTCTTTACAATTTCACCCCTGCTTAGTGAAAATTCACAAATTAGACAGTCTAACTTTAGAATTATAATTGATTAATTACAAATCAATTATTGAGTCTTACAAGCAGTATAGTCTCAACTAGAATGGGGACCATGGATCTATATGCTGAGCTTCCAATAAGTGAACCGAATTTACTAAGTAAATCCCTACTTATTAATTCCTCGTTGAATCCACTCTTAGAACTTAGAATTGCACTCTCAGAGTTATATAAAGCATATGATATATTTCACGATATAGATATGCTATCTCATTTAACCATTGTTATAATCTTATTGTGATCAAAGATCCTCTATATAGATGATTTATATCGAGATGGGATAATTTTACCGTTTTCACCCCTCAATGTATTTGGCCCCTTAAAACACTTAGCTACCTGTAAATGATGTTTTAGTGATCTAAGAAATAGTCACTTAAACAAGAGCTCATCCATTTACTTCTATTTAGCTAAGCTCGAAGGGAATCATCACTTGACTTCTATACACCAGTAGAAGCTATAGATTCCATATTTATGTTTAGCACTCCCACTCAATCATACTATCATGTTCCCAAAATACACGTATCACCTTGACCCAAAAGTAGGCTTAACTAATAAATCAAAGAACATGAATAGTACTCCTGAGTTGAGCCTAAGCATATCAGGATTTAGATTCTTTTAATCTTAAGATCAACTACTGATATTGACTTGGAAAGATACAACGGTAAGTTTATAATGTCTTAACTAAGTTCAATATCGGTCCAGTCCAATGTATACTCCATGCATTCGAAACTAGTATACTTTACCAATGTCCTGGAAAGAACATAACACTTACTCCAAGTGTAAGTACACATCATCGCGGATTATCACATTAGTGTAAATCCAAAACACTAATGAATCAGGGACTTAGTCTTTTGAATCATATAATCACAATCACATTCCACTGTGTTGACAATACTGTAATTGTGAATAAATATATATGATCTGGACTTAACAGATTTTGTGTATAAACATATTAAACATAAGCATGTAAAATTCATGCAAACATAAATCACTTCAAATTTCTTCTATTGATAACTAATCAGATTGTAGTGGGTTTTATTTAGGGCACAAAACCCAACAGATAGGTGGTAATTTAGTTCGATCATTTATTCTCATCTTTTTTATTACATTGTGAACAATCTTACTGACTTGACCGTCGGAGTCCCTTCGGCCAGCACAATCCCGGTGTCCCAAGGTTTCCCGGTTACTCTCTTCTTTGTTCTACAGGTTGTCGGTGCCCGCATACGATCATCTTCAATTGATTGTGGATTTTACCATCTACAATTTAGCGTCCACCGTGGGGCCCTAACAAGCTGCAATCGAGCAAAGTGTTTCGACCTTTATCATTCAGTCAACCCACACAAGAACAATGGCAGAGCACATGGAGGAAGGAGAGATCAATGAGGAACTGACTAGCTTCCGTGAACAACTCGCGACTCTCACAGCTCAAATGAAAGAAAACTTGGAGCACACTCAAGCAGTGGAAAGAGAAAATGCAGCGTTCAAGAAGGAGAATGTCGCACTAAAGGTCCAGCTTGAGTCATTGACTGCTTCGATGGCAACACCAGACAATAGTCGAAAAAGAGTCAAAGTTCCAATTGATCCAATGCAATCACTTGACGATACCCCAATAGGAGGATCAAGCCAAGTGACCGGACAACCATCAACAACAGGGGTAACTAACGTCACGGTCGGACAACAAACACCCACAATCAATCAGAATATGGGTTCAGCAGTCAATTCATCAGTCATTCCTCTAGCAGTCAATTCATCAGCCATTCCTCCAGCAGTCAATTCGTCAGCCATTCCTCCAGCACTCAATTCGCCAACCATCCTTCTAGCAGTCAACTTGACCAACCTGACTGCTCCTGAAGGCTCTCTAAACCAACAATCCTTTACTAGAGCAAATAATGCAATACTTGATTTAACACCTTCTATTGTGAATGCATGAGTGAATGTTGCATCTACCCAAGAGGAGTTGATTGAACAAATAATTGTACGAAAACTGGAAGGCGTGGAGGCCATGATCCAAAGAATCTCAGGGGTGCCAACTCCAATCAAAAAGAGCCTACCTAGCAGCTTTGCAGATTCACCCTTTGTAGATGCCATTGCCTTGGTCGAAATGCCAAAGAAGTTTGTGTTCCCATTGATGAAAATGTATGATGGAAAGACTGATCCCAACGACCACATAGTTAGCTACAAGCAGAGGATGTTCACTGCCATAATACTTTGCGAGTTACGCGAGGCGTGTATGTGTAAAGGGTTTGGGTCTAGTCTAGTCGGCCCAGCCCTTCAGTGGTACCCAAACTTGTCTAATAATTCTATTGCTTCTTTTGCTCAATTAACTGATATTTTTGTAGAGCTATTTGCTAGTATCAGGAAGCTGGAGAAGCTATCAGATGACCTCTATAGAATTAGACAGAGAAGGGACGAATCGCTAAGAGACTATGTAGCAAGGTTCAATGTCGAGAAGGTGTCAATCATAGCCTACAATGTGGACACAGCCGTCATAGCCTTCCAAAAAGGCCTTCTGGTAGAATCTGACCTATATAAAGAATTAACTAAATACCCTTGCAGGACTATGGAGGATGTTCTTGCCAAAGCATGGGCTCAAATAAAATGGGAGGAAGATGAATCGAACAGGCAACCGATCTCCAACTACTTAAGTTCTCGTGAGAATCGGGGGCCAAGACGAGTAGAGCGCAAGCTATCCTATCATGTTGAACCATACCCACCAACAGATCTAGATCATTTCAAGGCAGTGGAAGAGCTCCGCCCCAACGATCACGTGATTACCAAGAAAGGGGACAATCATCCCAAAAGTTTAGAGGCTATCAAGATAAAGCACCAATCCCAGATTATACTCTAACAATAGACCCTGTTGAAGTGGTTGCTATAATGAAAGGCATGGGAAATAAAGTCAAGTGGCCTGGGAAGGTTGAAAAGCCGGAAGCTCAAAAAGATATGACCGAATGGTCTGAATTTCATGGCGATCACGGACACACCACAGCTGAATGTATAGCACTCAAGTTTGAAGTTGTAGGGCTACTTTGTCGAGGACAACTACGAGATTTCCTTTCAGATAAAGGCAAAGCAACTGTAGCAGAAGGGGATAAAAGACAAGAGAGTCCACCTGAACCCCCTCAAAATGCGAGGACCGTGAATGTGATCTCAAGAGGATCAAAAGTTGGTGGAATTACGTATTCAGTAGCTAAACGCCATGCACGAGAACCAATCAACAGTCAAGCAAAGCCAAGAAAGCTAGAGACAGTTGTTGGATAGACCATCAGCTTTGTCAATGACGAAGCCACAGATTTGCTCCACCCTCACCATGATGCCTTAGTCATTTCATTATACATTGCAAACTGTTTTATTAAATGTGTATTGATCGATAATGGGAGTTCTGCTAACATTTTATTTCTCAATGCGCTCAGGGATATGAAAGTTGACGAGTCAACAATCATCTGCAAATCCACAGTCTTAATCGGGTTCACTGGTGACCAAAAGCACTCAGTTGGGAGGTCAACTTGCATGTTTGGATAGAAGGAGTAAACCTCCAAACCAAGTTGATCGTTGTTGACTGTCCTTCTTCATACAATGCCATCCTTGGCCGGCCATAGATCCATGAGATGAAAGCTGTGCCATCCACATACCACCAGCTTATCAAATTTCCTACACCATGGGGAATAAAGCAAATATCAGGGGCACAAAGAGCAGCGCAGGAGTGTTATCAGAGAACTCTGAAAGAAAAACAATCAACCTTATAGCAACTATAGCAATCAAATGCAATGATTGATCCGGATGAGCCTAACATGGAGGAACTAGACGAAGTGAGCATTAGCAAGGAATTCCCAGAGCACAAAGTACGAATTGGGGCCAAGCTCACACCGGAACTTCGAGCAAAGTTGATTGAATTTCTTATTAGGTATCATGACAACTTTGCTTGGTCTCACAAAGATATGACAAGTATAGACCCTAACATTGTTATGCATAAGTTGCAGGTAGACCCCAATTTCCCTCCAATTAAGCAGAAAAGAAGAAAGTTCGCTCCCAAATGCAACAAAGTGATCAATGAAGAAATTCAAAAGCTCATCGACATGGGATTAGTTAGAGAGGTCAAATATCCAAAATGGTTGGCCAATGTAGTTGTTTTTCGAAAAAATAATGGAAAGTGGAGGATTTGTATCGATTTCATAGACCTCAACAAGGTGTGCCCCAAAGATTCATTCCCGCTCCCTCACATCGACATGCTTATTGATTCTACGGCTGGGCACGAGCTCCTTAGCTTCATGGATGCATTTTATGGGTACAACCAGATCCTTATGCACCCAGATGATCAAGAGAAGACATCATTCATCACAGAACGAGGGACCTTCTGTTACAAGGTCATGCCGTTTGGACTAAAAAATTCCAGTGCAACATATCAGAGATTGGTAAATCAAATGTTCGCAGACATGCTAGGGACGTCAATGGAAGTATATATCGATGACATGCTCGTCAAATCGCTAGCAGCAGCAGACCACCTCAATCATCTCGAATAGTCATTCCAGGTACTTGAAAAATATAATATGAAACTTAACCCTGGCAAGTGTTCTTTTGGTGTTTCCTTAGGTAAATTTCTAGGATACTTGGTGACAAAGCGATGAGTTGAAGCGAACCCAGATCAAATACGCTGCATACAAAACATTCAATCACCAAAATCAATCAAGGACGTCTAACACATTAGCGGGAGGATAGCAGCACTCAACCGTTTTATTTCAAAATCTTTTGAACGTTGTCACTTGTTCTTCTCAACACCGAGAAAACGAAGGACTTTGAGTGGACAAAGGAGTGTGAAGATGCACTTAGACAACTTAAAGAATATCTTGCCTCACCTCCGCTCTTAGCGAAACCAAAAGATGGAGAAGCACTCTACATATACCTAGCACTCTTTAAAACAGCAGTCGGCGCTGTGCTAATCAGAGAAGAGGAAGGAAGGCAACAACCTGTCTACTATGTCTCAAAGACTCTTATAGATGCAAAAACAAGATACAGCCAACTTGAGAAACTGGCACTAGCACTTATCACAGCAGGACGCAAACTCAGACCATATTTTCAATGCCACCCTATTATTGTGTTGACACAATATCAACTTGGTAGCATCCTACACAAGTCGGAGCTTTCAGGAAGACTCACCAAGTGTGTAGTGGAACTCAGTGAATACGACATCACATTCCAACCAAGGAAAGCAATTAAATCTCACGTATAAGCTGACTTTTCCAGTGACATGCAGGTACAAGGGAAAAAGAGTTGTTGTGCTTGAAAGAACAATCTAACTCTAAGTGGAGATTGTCAGTAGATGGCTCCAGCAACAGCAGAGGATGTGGCTTAGGCATTGTTCTCACCTCACCCTAAGGAGATGTCATTCAACGAGCAATCAAGTGTGACTTCAAGGCAACGAATAATGAAACTGAGTACAAAACGCTCCTTGCTGGGCTCGACCTCGCCAAAGAGATGAATTTCAAAGCTTTTGAGATCACGTTAGATTCCCAACTCATAGTCAACCAATTCAATGGAACATACCAGGCCAAGGACTCAAAGATGGTGACGTACTTCCAAGCTGTTAAAGAAAGATTGTTGAGCTTTACTGAAATATCAATTAATCAAGTACCAAGGATCAAAAATAGTCATGCAGATGCACTTGCAAACCTAGGGTCAGCAATTCAAACAAAGAGTGGAGTCTCAGTTCCAGTCATCTACATGCAATGGCCAGCAGTTTGGAAGCCTCGAGAAGAAGTCAAGGATGTGTCAGAGAACATTAGCTGGATGACACCCATAAGTTGGTACCTAGCTGATGGCACACTCCCGCAAGATAGGGGTCAATCTCAAAAGATCAAAGCCAAAGCAGCAAGGTTCACTCTTTATGGCGGCAAGTTGTACAAACGGTCATATTATGGGCCCTTACTTAGGTGTCTCAATCTAACAGAGGCTCATTATGTTCTTACAGAATTACATGAAGGCGAGTGTGGTAACCACTCAGGTTTAAGAAGTCTCAGCTATAGAGAACTTACTACTGGTTACTATTGGCCAACCATGTGAGCCAATTCCCTCAACTTTATGCTGAAATGTGATAAATGCCAACTGTTCTCCCAAGTTTCACATATGCCACCAGAAAAGCTTCTTTCAACTCTAGCACCATGGCCTTTCATGAAGTGGGGGATGGACATAGTAGGGAAGATGTCGACCGCTCCAGGACAACGAGTCTTTAGGCTAGCACTAACAGACTATTTTACCAAGTGGGTTGAGGCAGAAACATTCGCAAAGGTAAGAGATCTCGAAGTTAAGAATTTTTTTGGAAAAACATAATATGTAGGTTTGGAGTGCCAAAGGAGATAGTCACAGAAAATGGCTCGCAATTTGTAAGTTTAGAGTTCCAAAACTTTTGCAAAGAATGGGGAATCCAACTCTCATTCTTGACCCCAAGATACCCACAAGCCAACGGTCAAGCAGAATCAACAAACAAGATTGTTGTCAACACATTGAAAAAGAGGTTAAAGAAAGCCAAAGGAATGTGGGCAGATGAATTGCCTGGTGTTCTGTGGTCTTATCGCACTACTGCAAAAACCTCTACTCGTGAGACCCCTTTCTCACTCACCTTCAGAACAGAAGCAGTCATCCCAGTAAAGACAGGAATTCCCACTTCCAGGTATGAACATTTGACTGGCAAAGTATGAACCTCGAGCTCAACTCACTTGATGAAAAAAGAGAGCAAGCCTTGATCAGAGCCGCAGCATACCAACGGAAGGTTGCTCAACATTTCAACAAAAACATCCGAGCACAAACATTCAAGGAGGGTTATTGGGTGCTCCGTTGAGTATTTCAAAACACCAAAGAGGCAGGAGCTCGTAAGTTAGGCCCCAACTGGGAAGGCCCCTACAAGATTACTAAAGTAATAGGACAAGGGGCATATCGACTTTAAGTAGAGGATGGTCGAGAAATAGGCAACAGCTGGAATGCCACTCATCTAAAACAGTATCATTTCTAACTCAACCTTTTCTTTTTGTATTTTTTTTTTTAATATGAATAATATACTGACTTAAGCATCGGACGTGACTACACCCCAATCACACAGACGAGGAAATCCTTCAAAATCTATAATTGATAAACTAGCGATCATTCCTAATCATAAGCTCACAAGTCATGAGCACTAATCAATCCATGGGCTCAGTATACTATCAGACTTAAATCAAATCATGAGGAAGCTAGGTCACGAAAATGAATCTGTAATGTATTCGAAACTTCACGCTTTTTCAATTGCTTTTATCTTAATCACTCTATTGACTTAAGCATTGGAGAGTCCACGGCTGTGCCGTCGACTACCTTCCCAGGTATAACTTATCAAGTCAAAAATTTGACGATCACGAGGCTACACCTCCCAATGGTTCCTGGTTCTTGTGTGAGAGTTTGACTATGACATGCTTTGTCACCCACACTCAAACTGGGGAATAAGTAAGAGACGTTATCAAAGTGGAAACAATCAACAAATCTTGCGCAAGACATTTAGAGTCTCAATCACCTTCAACTTGTTGACAATGGTTTATGGTGCTAGACGGTACGCTCAATTCTAAATTTAGCTTGTTTAATACCAAATTTCTTAAAATTTCTATGTTGATCAGTTACTCAATTCCAGCATAAAATAAAAAAGAAACATAAACTCTCATTTAGAACATAAGTGGTAAATGCTTCCTCCAAAAGTCATCAACCTTACTAGGCACCACAAACAACTATAAATCACAAAAGGAGACATGTTCGAGTAATTTTCGATATTCAAAACAAAAAAAAAAAGTTAACAGGTTAAGACACATGAACCACTAAGCATAATGTAAAACGAAACTAAGCATATGCCTGGGGTTCTTCACATTCATTTGTAGTACCAAGGTCAAGTATCTCAGCAGTTTCTTCCTCAATAAAAGCATATTCAAGTTGCTCAATCCTCTCACCATCAACATCCAAACCCATGTGGGCACAGTAAGTTTCAATTTCACCAGCCACATCCCAATCTTCATTCTTTCCGTCCTGGTACTCGATCATTAGTTCCCCACGAGTCTTAATGACAGCAGTCAATGCAACTTGTTCTGCCTCGCAGGCAAGGTCCTTTGTCCTTTTCTTCTCATCAGTCAACTCTTTCTTCACCTCCTCAAGCTCACCCTTCAAAGATTTAATGGTTTCTTCAAGTTTGCGCTCTTTTTCTACATACTTTCCATTCTCCAATTTCAGGAAAGCATTATCAGCAATCAATTTTTTGTTCTTCTTCTCCAACACAGGATAGTTTTCCCGAATGAACAACATGACTTGAAGAATCTACAAACATAATAACCAAGTTTTAATAACTAAAGAAAAATAATCAATCATAGTTTATATTACAATCAATAATGACCTTACCTTGTAAGCATCAGCCACTTTGTTGTTGGCAACCCCAGTCGGACCAAGCTTAATCAGTCGTGCTCAATCAGTTGGATGGAGAATTCCATCCACATGCTCTTCAATCGATGAAGGGCTAGAATAGACTGAAACAGTGTGAGGGATTCGAAGAACCGTTTCATCAACAACCTCTGGGTCAAGAAAGTCGGCATTCCTCTTGATTGTAGTGCATATACCAAGGGAAGATGGAGTTAATGGAACATCAGTGAAGTTACTCTCAAAAACTTGTTTGGACCCTTCAGTCTTTGACTTCTTAGCTGTTGTCAATTTGGCTATAGCCATTGCATCACTAGCTTTGGAAATTTTTATCGTCGTCTTTTGGGACATCTTGTCTGCAAACATGCGTTGCTCTTCGGTCATGTGAGTCAAAATAGTAAACTTAATTCCAACCTTCTCAAGTTCTCGAGCTAGAAGAAGGATGTGAATGTGTTCAAGGGATTGAAGTTCAGAGATACCTTCTTCTATAACGTCTTGTGATTTTTGCAGGCAATTTTGGGGAGAAATTTCCTAAAGTTACGGTGCTCCTCCTTTATAGATTCAGTATCCTGGATAATTCAATCAACAAACTTGTTCGTATTAGGTTGAACACCGAAGTCAGTATCTGCACCAAGGACCACAAAGACATTAATAAAACATACATAGCCAACACAATAATAGAACATAATTCAAAAATCACTCAATATTCGTCAAGAGAATGGGAAACTCTTCTCAACCCCTGACTCAAATAAACCATCACCTCTAAAGAAGCAATATGCTTTCTTCTAATCTGAATTGTCAGCCTTAGTCAAACAAGTTACAAATGGTTTTTTCCTAGTGCGACAAACAAATAGCATTCTACCCTTCTCTTTTTCATGCTCTTTAGCATAGTAATGTTTCCTAAAAATTATGGGGTCTACTATAATACCAAACTTTTTCAGTAAAATGCTCAAGGCTCAGGAGCAACCTCATTGGGCATAAGTTGCCCATGAGATATTTCATAAAGACTGAGTATCTCAGTCACCAAAGGATTGAAAGGAAACTAAAATCCACAATCAAAAGCTACTTTGTAAAGAAAAACCCAATCTCCCATATCCCAATCGGCTCTCTCATAAGACTTAGGCAGTCTCATTTCCACATTTGAAGGTATGTCATAAACAATTCTCCATTTTTTCAAATCAACATCCGTCAAAATACATTCAGGGTTCACATTAAGGAACCCGGTAGGTTCACAAAAACATACATCTTACATACATTTGTAAGGAAAATATAACTAAATTCTTCATTACATGTATAAGGGTTTCTCTCTATTTTTCTAAACAAAATTTAGATCCATTGTTCTCATGAGAACTAAAACTAAAGAAAAAGAAAAAAAAAAGTTCAACAATTGGAAAGTTCAAATCTTTAAAAGAGAGAGAAATGTGTGTCACTCTCTTTCAAAAAATAAGAAACCCAAAAATATCTTTGAGCAGATTTCACAGAGCCAAAATGAAGATCTTTCCAACAAAAAAAAAAGAGGGAAGAATGGACTTACAAAAATTGATGAAGAAAGAGAAAACCTTTAATGCCCAACAACTAAGTAGAGGTCAATGGCCAGGAGATTATCTAGGCAAAGTTTCTTTGCCATTGAGATTTTTTGTCTGAACTGAACATATATAAATATAACATATATGTTCACCTTTTTTGTTTTCTTCTTTTCTTTTTTCTATTTAGGTTTTATATTTACATATATAGCCTTATATATTTGAAGATATTGGATCTGATAGTGGGCCATGGCCCGAATAGCTAATTATAATTATTATTTTTTTTTGAGATAAAATGATATTGATTGCTTACATTTTATATTTCATTTTACTGAAATTGATACTCATCATATATTGACTGCTACTATTACTTGAACGCTACTCTATTAATTGACCGCTACTATTATTACCATATATTGAGTGTTGAACACTATCTTGATTGCTACTTTATGAAAGTGGAATCAATCAATGATTCGATTGAAACACTTTTAATGAGTGAACTATAAATTGAGTAATATGAGTCAATTAACTGTGCCAATATATGGATATTTGCTACTCTGTTAAGACAAATAATAACTATTATGGACCTTACATGTTGACTGTACCAATTTATATTTTACGAATGAAGACTTATTTCATTAAATGACTGCTACTTTCTCTATAACGTAACTATAATTTGAGTGCTATTCATCTTTTATGTCCAAGTAAATTGAGTGTTGTATACAATTTCATGAATTGACTGCTATTTATTTCATTATTTTTGGTAAATTGATTGATACTCCAGTAATGATATTTTATAACTCGAATGGTATTTCTCTTATAGAATTTTATTGATACTTTCTTATAAATTGGGTGTCAACCATTACAATAATTTTTAAGACCAATTCCAACTTTTAAATATCAATATGACTGCTACTATAAAAGCAAGGGACACCATTCCCTTGAGTCAAGTTTCTCATCTCAACTACTCCATAAATCATGATTGGTCGTAGTCAAAATCAGTCTACACAAGCTTGAATGGAAGAAATTCATCCACATTTTAACACACCTGCTAACGTGCCCGCAAAATGGGACATGCACCATATAATACATTATTCACATTTTAGAGTGACAAGAGCATTCAACTATGCTAGCCAGACGTTCTCTGATTCAATTTAACATAGAACACAACCGGACGAACAATCTACTTCAAGAAGGGACCTCATAATTTGGGCTTTTCACAATAAAAACTCTAAACATTATTTGAGTTTAAAATTTATACTCTTTAACTCGAGAAAAACTCAATTTAAAGAGTAGGGACAAACTATACAGGCCAAAATTGGGCTCAGGCTCAATATCATATGTGATAAACCCAAAGAATGTTCAAATAAGATTGGGTTAGGCTATTTGACTAATTATGATGGTACGGTCACAACATCAAGCCTAATAGGCCCGAAACAATATAGTCAAGTCAGACATTAACATTACCCATGACCCGTCATTGAGCTCACAATGATCCGACCTGTATATGATACCGAGTCTTATCACTCATCTAATAACCTTTGAAGTGGTCAGTCAAACTGACCCTGCAAATAACGATCTCCCTGATCAAGTGGGGAAGTGCGCTTCTAAAAGAGGGTGAGCGGTCATGAGTAATGTCCTTCCATGGATGCCTATAAGAGTCACTCTCAGTTACTGAGAGGGAGACATCAATTTTTAGTCATCTGAATACTTCTTACTTATCGTTCACTCTCTCATTCTCTCTGAAACTACATACTTATTTCCACAGTCAAGATAGGTGGTAAGTTAGTTCGATCATTTATTCTCATTTTTTTATTACATTGTGAACAATCTTGCTGACTTGACCGTCGGAGTCCCTTCAGTCGGCACCATTCCGGTGTCCCAAGGTTTCCCGATTACTCTCTTCTTTGTTCTACAGGTTATCGGTGCCCGCGTACGATCATCTTCTATCGATCGTGGATTTTACCATCTATAATACCCATGACACTTTTTCAAAAAATATGCTTAGAAATTGCCAAGGTTGACAAAATATCAACCTAGGCGCTAGGCCCAACACCAAGTGCCAACCTGGCCACTAGATGACTCTGTTTTATTCATGGAAACACTTTAACCTTAATATTTGACAAATGATATTTAACATTAACATTTTACCCTTCAATGTATTTTATCCTTAAAACACTTAGCTACCTATAAATGATATTTCAGTAAATTAATATAATTACTGAAATGAGGTCTCAATAATTTATCTCTATTAAACCAAGCTCGAAATAAATCATCGTTGCACTTCTAAATACTTATAGAAGCTATAGATTCCATATCTATAATTAGCGCTCCTACTCAATTGAGCTACCATGTCCTTAATCTGTATGTCACAAGAAGATCCAATTGATTGACTTTAACGAACAAATTAAAGAACATAAATAATACAACTAAGATTGAGCCTAACCATATCAGGATTAAGATTTATAGACCTAAGATCAACTAGTGATATTGACTAAGAAAGATATAACGTTAAGTTTATGATATCTTATCCAAGTTCAATATCGGTCCAATCCAATGTATACTCCATACATCTGATACTGTTAAACTTTGCCAATGCCTTGGAAAGAACATAGCACTTATCCAAGGTGTAAGTATACCTTATCGTCGATTATCATGTCAGTCTAAATTCAGTGTACTGACAAATCATGGGACTTAAACTTTTGAACATATAATTATGATTATATTCCACTGTGTTGACAACACTATAAGCATGAATAAATATATGTTCTGGATTTAATAGAATTTATACATTAAATACATATAATCATAAAATAAATCATGTGAACCATGCAACATAAAACGATTTCTAATTTTTTATTAATTAGTAAATCTGATTACATTAAAATAGGTTTTATTTAGGGCACAAAAACCAACATGCAGTTCAAAGATTATTAAGCTGAACTTCAAATAGTATCCAAACTTACCTCCCCAGAAATTCGAATTGCATATTGATGAAAGTAATATGTCTATGATTAGTTACTAGCAACTGTTTGAGTCCTTCTAGGAAAATACCCTAGTGATAGGAAAATTTCAGAATGATGGAATGGTTATGTACTTAGTGTAAACCATTACTATATTCATGGATGTCCTGATCATAAACTTAAGAAAGGCTAGAACTGTTAACTAAGGTTTGCATGTTTGATAGCTATTCTAAAGTGATTAGGGGTGGACCATCCTATGGTCATTAAGATAAGAAAGTGTTTGTTTGAACAAATACTACTTTCTAAGAATATGACTAAATCTAAAAATAAAGAAGTAAAGTAGAGAAGATATTTTTTTTATTCGAAAGTGTTCTATCATCTTATTCTATATAAGATGGACCCACTACCTCTGTTGTATTGACACAACCGATTAGGACAATACCACTAATGTTCCTAGACAAAAAGTTTTTCAAGGAACTCAACCTGTTATGACATGCATTTTTAGTTTTAACAAGTAATGGATAGTCAGAATAAGGAACTAAGAAGCAAAGTCAAGAGAACTATGATTAAAACCATTCATATGGAGTAACCAAAAGTTTTCTATTACAATGACAAGAAAGGAAATTTTGATAATGAGTTTATTCAATGGACTTAACAAAAATTCCTGATCCTAGTATAGTGGGTTTGAGTTATCTAAACATATAGCTTATGGTATACCTGGTAAATTACTTACTCTATTGCAAGCAACTTACTTTAGTAAGATTGTGGAGCATTTTTTCTAATGGCTAACTCTATAGGAAGTCTTTTGGCTTCTAGACATAGATTTTATTTATCTAAGGAACAGTTTCAACTATTCCAAAAAAAGATAAAAGTCATGATAAGAATTTCTTAGGATCAATAGTGAGATGTCTCATGTATGTTTTAAAATGCTTTAGACCAGACACATGCTGTTGAGTGGGGGTTGTGAGTAGGTATGAGTTCAATCCAGGAAAGGAACATTGGAACGTAATTAAATAAATCTTAAGATCGAAAGAGGAACTATATGTTAGTCGATAAGGGTAGTATTTTAATACTCTTACTACACCAAATTAGGTTTCTAGACTTGCATCATTGCTAGAAAGTCTACTGATGAGATGGTACTTACTCTAGGGGTGGAGCAGTGATTTTAGAGAAGTTTAAAAATCTATCTGAAATATCTAACTCTACCAGTGAGACTGAATGTTAAAGTTGCAAGAAGGATACTTATTCAGCCTTTGGAAAGTTCTATAAAGTTTTTGGTGTTGTACCAATAATGAATTAACTACTAGTGTTACTTCCTGACTAACATAGAAGTAGTTGCCAAAAAGTAAAGAATCCAGTATCCCCTAGAAGAGTAGACATATAGAGAGGAATTTCACAATATCAAGGATTTTGTGATTAAGGAGATGTAATGGTGGAGAAAGTTTGTATTGAATACAACTTGTCAGATCCTGTTATAGAGATTATACTAAATACTACACTTGATCTGGATATCAAGGTGTTGAGATTAATTGAAATACACTTTTAGCTTTATATTAGTACAAGTGGGAGTTTGTTGGATTTTGTGCCTTAAATAAAACCCATCTCAATATAATCAGATTTGCTAATTAATGAAAGATCAGAAATTATTTTATGTTGCATGGTTCACATGATTTATTTCATGATTATATGCTTAATGTATAAATTCTATTAAGTACAGAACATATATTTATTCATAATTATAGTGTTGTCAACACAGTAGAATATAATCATGATTATATGTTTACAAGTTTAAGTCCCACGATTTGTCAGTACACTGGATTTAGACTGACATGATAATCAGCGATAAGGTATACTTACACCTTAGATAAGTGTTACCTCCTTTCCAGGGTATTGGCAAAGTATGCCAGTATCGGATGTATGGAGTATACATTGGATTGGACCGATATTTAACATGGATAAGATATCATAAACTTACTGTTATATCTTTCTAAGTCAATATCACTGGATGATCTTAGGTCTATAGATTATAATCCTGATATGGTTAGGTTCAATCTTAATTGTATTATTTATGCAAATGGATTTTCTCGTTACATACAGATTAAGGACATGGTAGTTCAATTGAGTGGGAGCGCTAATCATAGATATGGAATCTATAGCTTCTATAAGTATTTAGAAGTGAAACGATGATTTCTTTCGAACTTGGCTTAATAGAGATAAATGATTGAGGCCTCATTTCAGTAATTATATTAGTTTACTGAAATATCATTTATAGGTAACTAAGTGTTTTAAGGATAAAATATATTGAAGGGTAGAACGATAAACTTGTCCCTATTTAATGTAGATCATCTATAGAGGATCTTTGACTATTTAGATTGTAACAATAGATAATTTGTAACGTATCTATATCTTGGCACATATATTGCGGTTTATATAATTAAGAGTGTAATTCTGAATCTATAGTGACGCAAGGAGGAATTAATAAGTTAGAAAATTTACTTTATAAATTCTAGTTCTACTTATTGGAAGCTTGATTATATAGGTCTGTGATCCCCACACTAGTTGAGATAATACTGCTTGTAGACTCCGTTTATTAGTTTTGATTAATCAATTACAATTCTAAAATTAGATTATGTCTTATTTATGAATTTTCACTAAGCAAGGGCTTAATTGTGAAGAAAAGAGGTTTTGGTTTATTTGTTAACTAAGAGACTTTGTATGGTCTAATTAATAAATAAAATAAATGTTAATTTTATTTGACAATTAATTATAATTATTAAATAAATAGTTTTGACATTTATAGGATTGAAATTGGAAAATATGGCATTATTAAAAGAAGAATAAGTGGTTGAAATAAAGTGGCAAAATTGTAATTAGTGAGGCCCATTAAGTGGCCGACCACTGTGTATTTTTGCCCATTATTTTATTCTTTTTTAATCTATATAATTAAATCCTAAACCCTAGTTGAAATACTATAAAAGGAACATGATGCTCTTATTCTCATTAAAACCCTTCAACCTACCAAATATAGTTTTCTAACTCTGTTAGACAACTAATAGATGAGAGACTCCTTTCTATAGTGATTTCGCACCTTATTCATTATTTTTACCAATTCAAGCCATAGTGATAGAGTACCATGCCCACACATAGCAAGTCAAGTACTCAATCATAGTGCGGAAGACAACGGTAACCAAACTCGAAGGAGAGAAAGAGATCCAGGCTCAAATCTTGTTATTACTCTACGATAGAAAAGAACAAGGGTTAGAGATCTGAGCGAAAGAAGTCATTATTGTTTCGCTGCATCAGTGTAAGATTTTCTAAACTCTTATGTGTTTAATTTCATCATATTAAAGAATTCATATTTAGGGTGTTAATGAAACATACATGTTAGTAAATCTAGATCTTGGTAAAATAAATCCCAACATCTAGGTCTAGGTCCGGGTTTGGGGCCGGGGTCTGAGTTCGGGTTCGGGGTTTGGGTTTGAGTCCCAGTCTCAGGGATCGGGGTCCAGGTCTGGTCAGAATCAAAAATATTGATTAAGAAATAAAAAAAAAACTATTTGGATATTTTGAGTAAATAAGAATTGGAGGAGTTCATTACCCTTAGTTGATGAATTTGGCACAAGCGTAATACTTTTGTTCATGACCACAAACTTCTAGCTGATGATATGGTCAGTTCTTGGGTGTTAATTACCTTTGGAGATATTAGGAGGCTAACAGGGGTGGGCTTTCGTCCCATGATACTCTTCCTGCACAAGGGACGATAGGTATGTCCACCGAAATAGATCTTGTTTTAGGTGAGGTGAACTTATTTGTGGATGCTGGGATTCATATTGATGATTGCAAAATGGGGATGGGGGTTGTGGCGTCTAGTCCTAATAAGCATGTTTTCTTCTCCAATGCATTTTTGAGTGTGGGGTCTCTTGAGCCTCACATGGCGGAGGCCAAGGATTTGCTTCACAGTCTCTCCCTTTGCCTGCAACTGGGTTATACGTATATCACTGCTTTCTCGAATTTCTTGCATTTAGTTCTTGTAATAGTCATGGCACTCATTTCAATAAGTTATGTATTATACTTGTTATCCCAATTTTCGCACTCTGATGTGGCATCACATGATGGTGACACGTGGAATAAACTTTTAGAATCTGCTTAGAAAGTACAGTCCGAACAGGATACCTCATAGGCATGCCCAAAGCAAAGCGATCAGCAATCCGCGCAAAGCGATCAACACTAGTGAATTTAGCTTTCGCATCGTGAGTCATCAAGGAAATCCCTATAACTTGGGGATCAGATTGCAGAGATATGGCAAGCTGTTCAAATCCCACGATCAGTGTATTCTGCATTTATCATGCAATCTTTCTGCTTATATCCATTGTAACGAGAAGGGAAATACTTCCTCTCCAAGTTCATAGCCCTATAAATAGTGATGCATGTTCACTGGGCAAAGAGGTCGAGAGATTTTACCCTAGAGATATTATCTAAGAATTCATATTTAGAGATATTGTTGTAAGAGCTATAAGAAAAGGAACCTTTCTCCTTGTTCTTGAGTCAATACAAATAACGAGGATTATGCTATTACCGAACTGCTTGGGGCCGAACCTCTATAAAATTCATGTGTATTTACATTTCTTTACTATATATCAATTGCTATAAATCACTTATCGCTTACTAAATAAGACTCACTGTCGTTGGCTAAAAGCGAGGTCAACATTTTAGTGCTTTCATTGAGAGCAGAATCAAGAATCGCTCTTCATTCAAAATCTAACCACAAGTACGATGGTGGTACAGACTCGTAGGGGCCTGGTTGATCCAGCCAATTCACAGACGGTAGATCCTGCATTGCAGAACCCAAGAAACGCAAGGGTTCTGCCAGCTGTTAATCCTCAACAGCCGGCAAACGTGGGTCACGGTGTAACGACTCCTATAGATGAAATCGCGCCTAGTGTGCAAGAGACTGGGAATAACAGTTCAGCACCCAACCAGGGAATTCATAACACAGTCGTTCCACCAGCTACCAACACTCAAACGACCGTTGGAGATGATACTGAGTTACAAAATCTCCGTGCTGCTCTTAGACTCGTGTAGGGTCATGCTAATACCCTACATCATGATCAGGAAGAACTCCGCGCTGCGGTACATCTCGCATTCGAGGAACAAAGGCGTATGTTTACCGAGTGGAGAGACAAAAAGATTGAAGCGTTAAGGGCTCATCATATAGAGATTGAAAGTCGTAGTCGGCAAGCTACTGTGCTGATACGAAAAGCCTACCAAATTGTAGGTCTGCAACCTCAAAGTGGCATCCCCGTGGGCGAGACGGATGAAGATCCAGCGATGAATACTTCCCAGACTGCAAATGGTCAGCCGCCAAATCCCCGGTCACGAGTTCCACTTGTGGGCCTAGCGGTAGGCGGGCAGACCTTGTCTAGTAATTCATCAGGAGAGGTCATACTTGATAATTCCAACCAGGTTAACGGTGCCATTCCACCTGTCAACCAAGCAAATCAATCGCTAAGACAACCAGGCACTTCTGTATTTGAAAGGTTGGGGATGACTCATGACCTAAGGAGTGATCTGAATAGAAGGAGAGGAATAGACGATCAGATTATCACGACGATCGTACAGCCCAGAGCCCGTGCTCAAATTCCCGCTCAGAAGGATACTGATGTGATTCAAATCAACCAGAATGTCGAGCAGGTTAGCCCAGTCGTACAGGCACAACTAGACGAACTGAAAAATATGTTCTAAGGCATGGTTGGATAGAGAAATAATGATCTCGAGCTAGATCGAGCACGCGAAACTCCTTTCTCTCCTGAGATCAATCTTCTGGTGTTGCCCCACAAGTTTAAAATGCCAACATGGAAAATGTATACTGGAAGAGAAGATCTTCTTTCCCACCTCAAGTATTTTGAAATGCAAATGGATCTGCAAGGGATACGAGGGGATGTGTGTTGCAGAATTTTTCCTACTACCCTGTCGGAAGCCGCCCAGCAATGGTATTTCAAGTTGGCCCCTGGAAAATTCAATTCATGGAAAGCCTTCTCTTCAGAATTCCATGCACAATTTTCTTCCTCTCGCCAACTTCCATTGCATCTGGGAGACCTAGTCGAAGTTAAGCAAAGACCAGGCGAACCTCTCCAAGCATACATCAGCAAATTCATGACGGAGGCGACCAAAGTTTCACGGGTAACTGAAGATGGAAAGTTGTCTGCGATACTGGGGGGCATTGAAGTCCTCGGTGAACTTTGGAAAGATATAAGGAACGGGCCGGTAGACACAATGAGTGATTTTCTTAACCATGTTGAAGGCTTCATCAAGCTTTAAGAAGCCATTTAACAAGCAGAAGGTGAGCAAAAGCCTGGCAAGTCGAAAGCTCCTTCTACTAGAACGTTCGCCCAACTCCCCCATTACCCAAATAATTCAAGCTCAAGTGGTAAACGTTCCAACAACAACCACAGGCAAGGGAATGGGAAGAAGGGAAAGTTCGCCGACAAATCCGAGCAAGCTCCCCAGGAGAATCAAGCAAAGTACACTGCATTCACTATCTTGACTGAAGACATAGAAATTGTTTACATGGAAACTCAGTCGCTGGCCCCATATAAAAAGCCCGGGCCCATGAAGAAAGATGTCAGCAAGAGAGACATGAAAAAGTTTTGTCGATTCCACGGAGATTACGGCGACGACACTAATGAATGCAACAACCTGAAGCGGGAAATTGAAATCCTTATAAGAAAAAACAACCCACACTTGTAAAAGTATGTCAAGACTGATCAGGGTCAAAGGAATGACAATAACCAAGATTTAGTACCTCCACCGGTAGATGAACTGTTGGGTTTTGTGCCCTATATAAAACCCTTTACAATCTGATTAGTTATCAATATAAGAAATTTGAAGTGATTTATGTTTGCATGAATTTTACATGCTAATGGTTTAATATGTTTATTACATTTATATACAAAATCAGTTAAGTCCAGATCATATGTTTATTCACAATTACAGTATCGTCAACACAGTGGAATGTGATTGTGATTATATGAATCAAAAGACTAAGTCCCTGTTTCATCAGTGTTTTGGATTTACACTAATGTGATAATCAGCGATGATGTGTACTTACACTTGGAGTAAGTGTTATGTTCTTTCCAGGACATTGGTAAAGTATACTAGTTTCGAATGTATGGAGTATACATTGGACTAGACCAATATTGCAACTTAGTTAAGATATTATAAACTTACCGTCATATCTTTCCAAGTCAATATCAGTAGTTGATCTTAAGATTAAAAGAATATAAATCCTGATATGCTTAGGCTCAACTCAGGAGTGCTATTCAGGTTCTTTGATTTATTAGTTAAGCCTACTTTTGGGTCAGGGTGATACGTATATTTTGGGAACATGATAGTATGATTGAGTGGGAGTGCTGAACATAAATATGGAATCTATAGCTTCTACTGGTGTATAGAAGTCAAGTGATGATTCCCTTTGAGCTTAGCTAAATAGAAGTAAATGGATGAGCTCTTGTTTAAGTGATTAATTCTTAGATCACTAAACATCATTTACAGGTAGCTAAGTGTTTTAAGGGGCAAAATACGTTGAGGGGTGAAAACGTTAAAATTATCCCATCTCGATGTAAATCATCTATATAGAGGATCTTTGATCACAATAAGATTATAACAATGGTTAAATGAGATAGCATATCTATATCGTGGAACATATAATACGCTCTATATAAGTCTGAGAGTGCAATTCTAAGTTCTAAGAGTGGATTCAACGAAGAATTAATAAGTAGGGATTTACTTAGTAAATTCGGTTCACTTATTGGAAGCTCAGCATATAGATCCATGGTCCCCACTCTAGTTGAGACTATACTGCTTGTAAGACTCAATAATTTATTTGTGATTAATCAATTATAATTCTAAAGTTAGACTGTGTCTAATTTGTGAATTTTCACTAAGCAGGGGTGAAATTGTAAAGAAAAGAGATTCTAGGTTTATTTATTAATTAATAGACTTTATATGTCTAATTAATAATTAAATTAAATGACAATATTATTTAATAATCTATTTTAGTTATTAAATAATTAATTTTGGCATTTAAATGGTTAGAATTGGAAAATTGGCATTTTTGAGAAAATAGAAATAAAAATTGTGAAAATTGCAAAAACCAAGTGGGGCCCATTACACACCTTGGCCGGCCACTTAAGCATGTTTTTCCAATTAATATTTTTATTATTTTAATGCCAAATTAATTTCTAACCTAAACCTAGTAGTTTCCTATAAATGGAAAGTGATGGCTCAGTCAAATTAATGCTTTTTGTCAGAAAATCAGAAAATCAACTTTTTCAGAAAAATGAGCCTTCCCTCTCTCTCTATAGCCGAACTAAACCCTCTCTCTTTTCCTCTTCATAATTTCGAAACCCTCAGTGATAGAGTAGTGCCCACACACAGCAAGTGGTACCTCAATCATAGATTGGAGGACTGTGAAGGATCACACACCAAGAGAAGGACATTCGGGCTCAGATCTTGATAATACTCTGCGACAAAAAGGATACAAGGGTTAGAGATCTGAGTGGAAGGAGACATTATTCTGCTGCAACCAATGTAAGGTTTTCTTAACTTTATATGTGTTTATTTATTGTTTTAGAAAGTTCATATTTAGGGTGTTAAATAACATACTAGTGAGTAGATCTAAGATCCTGGTAAAATAAATTCCAACATGAACATCTGCAAGTCATCATTGGAGGCTCGCATATTGCTGGAGATTTGGGCAAAGCTCGGGAGAGGTATGCCCGAATAGTGCAGCACGAGCAAGAGGAAGTTATCCTGGCCGCATAAGAAAGGAAACCCAAAGTTCCACGAGCAGGAGGGCCTACCATAACTTTCAACGATGAAGACGCTATCAAAATTAGATTTCCGCATAACGACCCGCTGGTCACGGAAGTCCAGATAGCCAATAAAATGGTGGCCAGAACCATGATTGATAATGGTGCCTCTTCCAATATCTTGTTCAAAACTACTTATGAAAAGATGGGACTCTAGCTCAAGGATCTAACCCCATGTCTCCTGCCTGTCTATGGTTTCTCCGGTCAAGGAGTCGCACCTCTAGGACAAATTCGTCTACCCCTCACTGTTGCACAAGCTCCGATGAGCATGACTATCATGGCACAGTTCCTGATATTAGATGTTCCTTCAGCTTTTAACGTAATGCTAGGTCGACCAGCCTTGTATGACTTAAAGGTTGTCACATCGATATTCCACTCGTGCCTGAAGTTTCTAACAAAGAATGGGGTAGGGTGTCTTAGAGGAAACCAGCAGTCTGATCAGGAATGTTATAACCTTGCAGTGGCCAAGGCTAAGAAGAAAGTATCCTCTAGCCAGAGCATAAACAAGGGAAAAAAACATTTCCAAGTAGGGAACTTCCCAAGGCGGGGATGAAGATGTGGATCCTCGACTTGGGGACCCAAGCAGCAATGTTGTACCTGTGCAAGAGTTAGAAGAGATCAAGATCGATCCAGATTTCCCGACCAGAAAGTTAAAGATCAGAAAGGGTTTGTTGCTCAAAGTAAAATCAAAATTGATAAAATTTTTGAGAGCAAATCTTGACGTTTTGGCCTGGTCGCATGTGGATATGGTTGGAATTGATCCTTCTATCATTTTGCACGTTCTGAATATTAATCCCAACTTCCAGCCAGTCCAACAAAAGCGAAGGCTATTGGACAAAGAACGAGCATTCGGCCAAAAGGAAGAAGTAGAAAAGCTACACAACAACAATTTTATAATTGAAGCTTTCTACCCAGCTTGGGTGGCAAATCCCGTATTGGTGCCCAAGCCGAACAAGAAATGGCGAGTCTGTATTGATTTCACAAATCTCAACAAAGCAAGCCCCAAAGACTGTTTTCCACTTCCAAGGATCGATCAGCTCATAGATGCAACAGCAGGGCATGAAATATTAAGCTTCATGGACGCTTATTCAGGCTACAATCAAATCAAAATGCATCCACCAAACCAAGAACATACAAGTTTCTGAACAGATTTGGGTCTGTATTGCTACAAAGTAATACCGTTTGGTCTAAAAAACGCTGGAGCGACATACCAAAGATTGGTAAAATGTTTAAAGACCAGATCGGACGAAATATGGAAGTGTACGTGGATGACATGCTCGTCAAATCCAGGAAGGATGGGGGGCACATAGACGACCTGGACGAATGCTTCAAGATCCTCAGAAAGTACAATATGAAACTAAATCCCTCAAAGTGTTCCTTTGGAGTCAGCTCGGGAAAGTTTCTGGGCTTCATCGTCAATGCCCGAGGAATTGAAGCCAATCCAGAGAAGATTCAAGCCCTCCTGGATATGAAGTCGCCAACTAAAACCAAGGAAGTGCAAAGTTTGACTGGTCGGATCGCCGCACTTAGCAGGTTTGTTTCAAAATCAACAGATAAGTGTGTCCCATTCTTCAATATCCAACGAGGAAATAAGCAGTTTAGTGGACGGAGGAATGTGAAAAAGCTTTCCAAGAGCTAAAAGCACAACTTGCAAAACCTCCCGTACTCTCAAAACCTCTGGACGGAGAAGAACATGGAATATACTTAGTTGTCACAGAAAATTCCCTAAGCGTCGTGCTAATCAGAGAAGAGAACAGCATACAGCACCCAGTCTATTACATCAGTAAAAGACTCATTGAGGTCGAAGGCCGATACCCATTGATAGAGAAACTCATTTACTGCCTTAGTCTAGCAACAAGAAAGTTAAAGGCCTTATTTTCAAGCTCATCCTGTTCGGGTGTACACTGACCAACCATTACGCCAAATACTGCAAAAGCCATATGCCTCTGGACAGCTACTCAAGTGGGCGGTGGAGTTGGGCCAATACGAAATTGCTTTCCAACCCCAAACAGCAATCAAAGGCCAAGCCTTAGCAGACTTTGTGGTAGAATGCACAGGCAAGAAAGAAAGCACACCAGAAAGCAACCCCGAGCCGGTACAAACACCTCAGCCAAGTAATAATGAAGATAAGCCGACCTGGAAACTACATGTAGACGGGTCAGCTACAGATCAGCTATCTGGTGCAGGAATTGCCCTTGTCACGCCTGGGGGGCAACACCTGGACGCTGCAGTGAAGTTTGGATTTAAAGCATCTAATAACGAAGTCAAGCATGAAGCTCTAATTACTGGCCTAAAACTAGCACAGGAGATGAAAGCCGAACACATTGAAATCTACAGTGATTCACAGCTGGTGGTAAATCATGTATCCGGAGAATACGAGGCTCGGGGAGAAAAGATGATAGCATATCTGAGAAAAATACATGATCTGCTCGCACAATTCAAAAGCTACGGTCTCAGACAAATCCCAAGGGAAGAAAACATAATTGCAGACGCGTTAGCTCGATTGGCAAACAACAATGTAAGTAACAAGGCGAACTTAGTTCCCATCCAGTTCCTCGAAGAGCCTAGCATCACTGGCACGGAAGAAATTGAAATGATTGATACTTCCCCAAACTGGATGACACCAATAGCAGCCTACCTCGACTTTGGGAAACTCCAAGATAATCAAAATGAAGCTCGAAAAATGAGAAAGAAAGATGCACGGTATATCATAGTAGAGGGAATTATGTACAAAAGAGGATTCTCAATGCCATTTCTCATATGTGTTACTCAAGAAGAAGTTGCACGACTCTTATCTGAAGTGCACGATGGATTTTGTGGAAATCACGCCGCCGGGCAAAGCTTATCTAAGAAAATTGTAAGGCAAGGTTACTTCTGGCCAACAATGATTGAAGATTCAAAAGCCTATGTTAAGAAATGTGACAAATGGCAGAGATTTTCAAAGATACCTTGAGCCCCACCTAATGAGTTAACTCAGATGCAGAGTCAGTGGCCCTTTGCCATTTGGGGAATCGATCTGATCGGACAATTACCCAAAGGCAAAGGAGGAGTGCATGATGCAGTGGTAGTAGTTGATTACTTCACTAAGTGGACGGAAGTCGAACCACTCGCAACCATTACATCAAAGAAAGTTCAAGACTTTATTGTGAAGAACATAATCTGTCGGTTTGGACTGCCATACAAGATAGTTTCAGATAATGGCAAGCAGTTCGATAGCCAATCTTTCACTGACTTTTGTGCGAACCATGGTATCATCAAAAGTTTCTCTGCAGTGGCACATCCTCAACCGAATTGTCAAGTTGAAGCAGTCAACAAGACCTTGAAGGATACACTAAAGAAAAAACTCGAAGATGCCAAAGGAAATTGGCCAAAAGAGCTTCCTAAAGTTCTATGGTCATATCGAACAACTGAGAAAAGGGCAACCGGACAGACACCATTTGCTATGGCGTATGGATATGAAGCTATGCTGCCTATAGAACTCGAGCCACCATCCCACAGAAGATTGATGTACAACCAAGATACCAATCACGTACTCCTGGCCGAATCACTTGATGAAATCGAAGAGAGACGAGCCACTTCAAACTTGAAATTGATGGCCCATCAACAAAAAGTAGCTCGATATTTCAACAAACAAGTGAAGGCTCGGAAATTCTTTGTGGGAGATATGGTCCTAAGAAGGGTATTCTTAAACACTAGAGACAGTACGGCAGGTGTACTTGGACCTAACTGGGAGGGACCATATCAAGTGGTCGAAGTTCTCGAATTCAGAGCATACAAATTAGGTAAGTATGATGAAAAAATGCAACTCATTCTAGTACCACGGTATTGGAATGGGGAACATTTAAGAAAATACTACCAATAAAGTACCAGGTCGGACGACCACACTAAGTACTGAATAAACATTTACTCTTAAGTGAATGGCCTGGTGGGCGGACTACGCTCAAAGGTTTCGACAAAAGGAAAAAAGTACTCAGGTTAGGTGACCACCATTTAAAGTACAATTTCTATTTCGGCAATTTGTTTTATTTCATGTTAAGCTAAAAGATCATATTACATCAAATAGCTCTGATGTAAGTTACTACGGTAACAAACACATTTTTCGATCAATAAATGAATAAAGATTTCAAAATTCAAATTCAGTCGAAATTATCAGCATGTCTCTAATTTACCATCCAGTGCGTACAAAAGGTTTGGTCAAACCCAAAGCACTGAATAGATAAAAAGTATACTTGTAAGAAACAAGTGACCAAGAGTCATAGCTCTGCTCAGTCACTTGGGGGGCACCCATACCTGTACAAAGCATTTGGTAAAGATAAAACAGTCACAATTGCACGATGATTATAAACAGAGAATGAAATTCATTAAAGATAACAAAAGCACATAATACTGGGATTAAAAGCTGCCCGATCAGCCCGTTGTCTGTAAAATGAAAAACAATTCCAAGTTTAAAGACCGCTTGGCCGGTCATGATGTCTTAAAAAAGGCCTTATGGCCGAATAAGATAATTATAAAAATAAAAGGATAAAAGAAGAAGTATTTAAACAGCTGGAGTCCCAGGCTCTTGGTTCGGGTCTTTTAGGCCGGTAGGAGCTGGAGGATCTGTTGTTTGAACAGGAGGTACATCAGCATTCTAGCCGGAGGTAGAAGCAGCGGCCTTAATTTCACCATAAGCCACTTGGGAAGCGCAGAACTCGAGGTACATGTCCTTGGCTTCACCCAAGTAGTCAAAGTTTGCCTGAGGATTAGCCTTCCAAAAGTCATAGAAGAGTTCAAGACCAGTTGTCTCCAAGGCATGAACTTTCTCTCCCAGCCTCGTCACCTCGGCCGTAAGCTCCTCCTCCTTAGACTTCTTCTCCTCCTCCACCCGACGAAGGACCGCTCGAAGAGATGTCCTTTCATCTTGAAGGTTGTTCACTTTGGCAGATAAAGTCTTGATGGTCTCTTCAAGTCGGTCAGAAGCCTCGAGATCCTTAGTCAGCTCAGTTATTTTCTTCTAGGCGGTAAAAAGCTTCTTGTTGACTTCACCCAGCTCCATTCGAACAGCTCCAAGTTTCACCCTGGCGTCATCAGCGTCCTTCCTGGCCAAGTCAACCTCCGCCCTCATGGTGTTGGACAGAGCCGCGTTCTTGGAAGCAGCAGACTTAGCCCGGGAGTATGTGTAGGCCAACTTCAGACCGGCCTGCACAGAGAAAAAACTTAGTATTTGGGCCAAGTAAAGAGGATTAAAGGAAATCGTCAAGAAAGACTTACCCTTGTGAATTCCTTCAAAACTCCATCCATCAGCAACTCCAGAGAAGAGTCATTGTCAGCACCGGCCAATTGCTCACTAACCTTAGGAACCAACTGGTTCATATAGTGGGCGAGCATCTCCTTGCCTTTCTTAGCCTCTGGAAGCACTGGCAAAGGTGGAGTAGCGGTCCGCATCTGCTCGGGTCCCTTCTTGATCAGCTCAGATCCACCTTTCGGTTGTTCAGACCTGTCCAAACTCCCTCCTCGAGACTCCTTACACTTAGCAACTTTTGGAGTAGAGGGGTTAGAAACCGTTAGCTCCTCAGAAAGATCAATGACCTCCCCGGCAGGCGTCTTTCCCTTAGAAGAGGTCCCCTCACCGCTTCTAGACTTCTTGGCCGGAGGAGATGCGCTAGAGCTTCCGCCAATTCTCTTATTTAGAGCATCAAGCATCTTCTGAGACATGTCTGCACGGAACAAAAACAACATGGTTAGAGAAAACAGACATCAGAATCATAAAGCATAATAGTCAAGAAGCTTAAAAACAAGACGGAGTAGTATGCAAGATGATTGCCCAAGCAGGACTCGAAAGTCCATCATCACCTGACATGCCTCTTATTTCAGACATAATAGCTTTCCCTTTTCTGAGCACGAGAGAAGGCGGCCGAGCAGGCGAGATGGGCTCACTAATGTAAATTGCATGTTCAATAGGCTTGGGCTGGGCCAGAAGTTTCTTCCTCCTTTTGAGCGGAGTCACTTGCTCTTCCTCAGCCTCACCTTCAGGATTCAAGGGCTCCTGAGCATATTACTTGGCCCTTGCACCTCCTTTCAACTTAGCCTCATGCTTAAGTTGAATGAGTTCATTCTCCTAATGAGCTCATTCAGCCCGTCCAGCACCAGATTTCCTCTTCCTCCCCTTCACTGGCTTAGGAATGAAATCCTTCGGATAGAGCCCGTACTTCACAAAGTTATCCTCGGAGGCCAACTGGATAATATTTCGGTCTTCCCCCGGTAGTCGAGCAAGCTTTTGAGCTCTATCCCTAAGAGTAAGAGTAAGGGGAGGGCGGTGATATGTGTGAATCTGATGAAACCGAGTACGGGTGCTCGCACCATCCACCATAAAGTATTCATCAACAAAATGCCCAATTTTGTTGATGGCCGAATCCCTGGTGCCCGTCAACCACTTGAAGTCTGGTTGAGAGAAATAGAAGTACCCCGACCTGCCTTGCTTAGGGGTGGACTTTAAATCAAAGAACCAGCTAACTTCGTGGGGAGAAGGCATATCCCACTTCTGGGAGGCATAAAGGACAAAAATGGCAAACAAATACTTAATGCCCTTAGGAGTGAACTGGGCCGGGCAGAGGCCGAAGAAGTCCGCCACATTCTTAAAGTATTGGTGCAAAGGCATCAATGCCCCTTGCTGGGCATGAGTGCCCGACCAAGCACACATCCCCTTTTTAGGGTTTGTGGCATGATTATGTGGATGGGAATGTAGCAGTCCAATTCGCCTAGGTAGCCACCCTGGTCGAGAGTCCGCAGGCGCGCCTCAGTAACCCTGGATGGAGGACTCACCCACCTAGCGCCCAAGGAACCTTGCCTTCTGTGAGGAACTGCAGCAGTAAGCTCCTCACTGACATAGTCCACGCCCTCAACCAGGACGTCTCCATCAGCATCGACTGGCTCCCCAGCCTCATTGTATCCCCCGTAGTTTGGGGGTTCAACCACCTCCTCTTCCTCCGCCTCAGAGGGACTGCTAGGACGAACGTCGTGTTGCTCTTCAATCTCCTGGACCTTAGCGTCCCCTTCATGATCCCCCTCCTCTTGGACGGCTGGATCCTGTTCAGCGCTGGGCAAAGTGGCGTGCCGAGCCACTTGAGGGTCAGACGCATCGGCCATACGCGTTGTCTTCTTGGTACGAGCCATCATTCTATGGCTGGATAAAAGATTTGAGGGAGAATGTCCTTCACTGGAAGAAGGTGGGCTAGAATAGAAACGAGGATGGTCCTCATGGAAAAGTTGAAGAAAGTCCTGGTCGATTCGATGTTCGCTCTCCCAACACTCACCCAGTTTCATCTACAAAAGACAACACACAAGATGAGTGTTTGGTCGGAATATCGAAGGATAAACGAGCAAATATGACGACTAAGAGTACTCAATAGATTAAAGAATAAGAATGTTCAAAGAAAAGTCAAAACTCAGGAAGTTTGAAATTTTCTCGAGTTAGGGCAAAAATTTCATGAAGCTTAGAATAAGGAAGAGGAAAGACAGGCTTTATGCATTTCAGAAAGTAAGCATTATGGACTGTAAAACCGTATGAAACCATAACAAAGAAGAATTGCAGAGTTTCTAAACCTAGGGTTTCCAGTGTATTTTCTACAGCAAAGTCGAAGGTGCATTCAAAAAGTAAACATGCAAAAATAAGCATAAAGAAAATCGAGAACTTACTCAAGAGTCAGATGTCTAGATTCAAGCAAGGTCAAACCAACGAGCAGTTTCGATGAAGGCACTTCAGCAAACTTGAAGCCAAAAAACCTCTCTTTTCGCTCTGAACTCACTTAGCAAAGAAGGATGGTGAAAATGAGTTTATGTGCCGATGCTTGTTGATATGTATAGGCAAGTCATGAAAAGAAGTAATCATTTCAAAAGAACCTCAGACGCCTCGGTTCCACCTTAAAAGTGAATATGGGAAATCAAAAATAATCAAGTGCAGCCGTCAACCGTGGTGAGAGTGTTGAGTTTTATGCCCTAAATAAAACTCATTTCAATATAATCAGATTTACTAAATAATATAGATCAAAAATAACATTTAATGTTGCATGGTTCACATGATTTATTTCATGATTATATGTACATAATGTATGAATTCATCTGAAACCCTTTTCACATACTTGATCCTGTTTATTATGTTGTCAACATTTTCGAAAGTAAACATGACTATGTGAATAAAGTTTCCTAGATTTATCAGACACAAGATTTTACTGATATGATAATCTACAATAGAGTTTACTTGCATTTGGAGAAATGCTATGTTCTTTCCAAAGCATTGGTTAAAGTAAAGCTTAGGTTGGATGCATGGAGTATGCATCGGAAGGGGCCGATATTGAACTTTGACTTAGATTTATTAAACTTACCATAATATCTTTTCAAGTCAATATCGCCTAGATCAAATGATCTTAATCCTGTTATGATTAGACTCAATCTCAAGAGGTTATTCGTGTTCTTTGATTTGTTAGTTAAGCCTACTTTTGGGTCAGGGTGATACGTACATTTTGGGAACACGGTAATGCAATTGAGTGGGAGCGCTAACATAAACATGGAATCAATAGCTTCTATCTGGCGAATAGTAAGTAAAGGATGATCTCCTTCGAGCTTGACCAAACGAAAATAAATGGTAGAGTACTCATTTCACATAAGCTGAAATATCATTTATACGGGGTTAAGTGTTTTAAGGATAAAATACATTGTAGGGTGTAACGGTAATCTAATCCCTTTACAGTGTAGATCGTTTATATAGAGGATCATTGATCAAATTAGGATTATAACAATTGATAACTAATGATGTGTCTATATGGTGGAAAATATAGAGCATTCTATATACTGAGAGTGCAATTCTAAGTTCTATGCGTGGATTCAACGAAGAATTAATAAGTCAGTGAATTTAGGTTATAAATTCTTGATCTGCTTATTGGAAGATCGGTTATATAGACCCATGGTCCCCCCACTAGTTGAGATAATATTGCTTGTAAGACTCATATAATTGGTTTTGATTAACCAATTATAATTCTCAAATTAGACTATGTCTATTTGTGAATTTTTCACTAAGTAAGGGCGAATTTGTAAAGAAAGAGTTTTAGGGGCATATTTGTTAATTATGATACTTTGTATGGTTCAATTAATAAATATGATAAATGACAATATTATTTAATAATTATTTATAGTTATTAAATAGTTAGAATTGGCATTTAAATGGTTGAATTTGAAAATTAGCATTTTTGAGAAAATGAGATGCAGAAATGATAAAACTGCAAAATTGCAAAAAGTGAGGCCCAAATCCATATTGCCTAGGGCCGGCCACTTTTATAGGATTTCTCATCTGATATTTTCATTATTTTAATGCCAAATAATTCAAACCTAACCCTAGTGGAATGCTATAAATAGATAGTGAAGGCTTTAGGAAATTTACACTTAACTTTCACACTTTTCCTTCAGAGAAAACCTGAGCCTTCTCTCTCTATACCTAGCCGCCACTTTCTTCTCTTTCTTCTTCCTTGAAATTTCGAACCACTTAGTGATTAGAGTAGTGCCCACACACAGCAAGTGATACCTCAATCATAGTGAGGAAGATCGTGAAGAAAGACTTTCAACAAGAAGGAGTTTCAACACTAAAGAAGGAGAGAAAGAGATCCAGGTTCAGATCTTGATAATACTCTGCGACAGAAAGGATACAAGGGTTAGAGATCTGAACGGAAGGATTCATATTATTCCGCTGCACCCAATGTAAGGTTTCTAATACTTTATATGTGTTTATTTCATAATCGTTTTAGAAGTTCATATTTAGGGTGTTAATAACCATACTTGTGAGTAGATCTAAGATCCTGGTAAAATAATTTCCAACAACTGGCCTCAGAGCCATGGTAATTGATTTGCTTGCAAGAAATTTGGACTTAAAACAATTTGTTTGTGTTTTGGATGGTATCATGTTGTTTTGAGTGTTGTTTGATGATTGATTGATGTTTGTGAATTTTCGTGAAAAATAATTGAATATCTGTTTCTGGAATTATTTTTATTGGATAGTATGGAAAAGAAATTAAGCAATTTACTTTTTTACAGAACTCAATTTCGATTTAATTTGAATTAGTTATGATTTTTTGAAGTTTCGAAAAATATCGGGATGGTGTCACTGCACCACGCGCACGTGGAAATCATGCAGCACCCTTGTTGCGCCGTGTTTCCTCGCCCAAGCACTCCCATTCGCGCCCATGGACAGTATGCAATGCATGTTGTCCATACAGCTCGTAATTTTTTCGTTTTTATTCGATTTTTCATGCTATTTCATGGATTTAACTTCCGATTTTTTGTGTAGTTTTGTATTTAGAAATTTACTATTCCTAATTCAATTCTAAATATCATAATTAAATCAATTAATTTTTTTTAAAATTAATTCATGATATTAGTGTAATTTGAATTTGAAAATAGTAAATATCTATCTTTTTTGCTTAATTATCTATCTTATTTTTAAATTTGATTATATCTTATCTTATTTTCAAATTTAAGGTCAGATTTTAAATTTTAAATTAAACATTTTTTTTAAAATAATTTGACCTTATTTAAATTTAAAATAAGATAACTATAATCATGTAATTTTAAATAGAAGTAAGATATTTTGCTAACTTTTAAATTTTGTTATTTTATTTAAATTAAATCATAAAATCTGAAAAAAGATATTTATTTATCTTTTTTATTTTTATTGATTATTTAATTTATAAAATAACATTAATTTTTTAAAAGTAGTTAGCAAATTTTGAAATGATATTTAGGTTAGTTGAAACCTAATTTTTCAAAATTGTAGGTTTAATTTTAAATATTATTTTATGAAATTCGAAAATATATATATTTTGTTATATTATTTTTTTTTTTAAGTAAATTTTTTTTATTTAATTATTTTTCGAAATTTAATTATTTAAAATTAAATAAATCCTACATCCAACCAGCTAACCTTGTTGCAGGAGTATGTGTTTTAGCTTGCTTGTAAGTTTTTAAAACCTATTATTGCTTGATTGCAAATAGCCATGGTTAACTTGTTGACAGATCCAATGATCTGATTTTAACTCATGGCTCCCTTGGTCAAGTAAATAATTTGTAACAGGTAATTTTCACAATCTTCTTTCATCTGTGTATGACCTAGCAACATGATAGGATCCATCCAAATTGTGTGCCTGTGTGAGCCTATATGTTTAATTTTGTTATAGATGCATATAGGTTGTTGTTGCTAAATAAAATATCATAGTTTTTTGATAGATTTTATTTAGGCTCATTTAGTTTTTGGGCCTATTCAATTAATAACAGTTGTTCTTTTTAAGGTTAAATTCCTCTCTTTTGGGCCTTGTGTGAGAGTTGGGAGCCATAGAAGTGGACACGACATACTGAACCCAGCACCCCCTCACATGAACCACCCCAATTGTGAAGGCCCATTTGCCTGATTTGAATAACTGTACTAGGTTAATTAAATTAGTTTAACCTAATAAAATTGATTAGCAACATAATTAATTTCATTTATTTTGAAATTAATTTAAGAAAACCATAGTTTAAAGAATTTTTATTCTAAGCTAAACTATATGTATTTTCTTGTACTTAATTAAATATAGAATTATAACCATCTAGATTCTTTCTGAAGCTTAATTTAAATTTTTCATTAAATATTCCTATTTAAGTTGATATTTAGTTATCTACAACTAACCAACTTAAATCTGAATATCTTTTGGATTTAAAATTTCAAAATTAAGTTGAGGAATTTTAGGAATTGGTTATTAAGATTCTTTAGATATTTTTTAACTTGATATTTTTTTAAATATTAACTTAAAATGGAATATTTTCAAATTAAGTGGTTACAACTTAATTTTTGATATTTAGTTAAATTTAAATTTAAAAATATTTAAGTTCTAGATTTTTTCTAATACAACTTAAATTAGATATTTTTTCAAATTTTGAGGAAAAGATACTTAGTCAAATAAGATATTTTCTAGATAGTTATTTCTAGACTACTTATTATTTCTAATATTAAATAGGAAAATATTATACATTGTGAAATTAATTATTTAAATAATTAATTTTGGTACAATTTATTTTAAGTATATTTTTTCCTAGTATTAAACTAGAGATTAATAATTAAGCCTTCTCTACACTTAATTATTTATTTCTTGAATTTAATACATTTAATTAAATTGAAAATTAAATATCTAAGTTGACTTTCATCATGATACTTAAATATTTCTTTTTCATGACACTTAATTAAATAGAAAAATATTTTTTAGTTGAAATTTATTTTTTCAACTTAAATTTAAATAATTTTCAAAATACATATTTTTTCTTTATTTTATTAATCAATTTTCGAAATTGCATTTCATAATGCAAGATGATTTTGAATTTATCTTGAAAAATAGATTAAGTTGTAAATTAATTATTTATTTTAATTAATTCTTGGACCAACTTAAATCAATGATTTTTTTCATTTATTGATTAATTTAAAATAAATAAATTAAAGTATATTATTAGAAATTGAATTAATTAGTCAAAGGAAAATCTAGATAGGTGATATTTTTGCTTGAAGTATTTTTCTAAGTAATTATTATTTAAGTATTTCGAGAAATATAAAGTTTTTATACTTTCTTTTTCAAAATACAATAAATATATATTCTCATGAAAATTTATTCTAAGTTGCAAATTAATTTTAATTAATACAACTTAAATAATTTTCTTAATATTTATATATCAAAATTACTACTGAGATGGAAATAATTCAATTTATTTCTATCACCATCTAAGTATAATTTTATAAATATTAAATTAAATTTAAATTTAGAATTTTAATTCTAAATTCGATATTTAATGAATATATTTTATTATAAATAATAATGAAAATACATTTTAAAGAATGAGCTTTATTATTATTAAGATATTCGATCTCCATTGTTGGTTTTACATAGCGTTTGTTTTAGTGAGTAATCCTCCCTAATGGAGGAACGTTCATTAGCAAGTCCGCACCGTTTAATCTCGAAAGACAAGTAGCTTTGTAAGTGTTTTATATGGTATGGATCACCCTAATAGTGGCGACCATATTTGACTTGCAAAATATGAAACAATGGTAGAAGCTCATAAGATAGAATAGCCTTGACTCTCGCCTAAACGGGACAACGCTGGATTCCAATCTTGATCGAATAAAAGGTTGCTAGAATGTTTAACATTTTAGATGAGCTGACAACTCTATTCAATGGATGGTAGCTTTGATTCTCGCCTATCAGTTTGTTGAAAACCTTGGAAATTATTTAGGATTGTATGTTTTAGTATTTTCACTTGTCATTCCTACTTGCTATATGTTTAATAATTTCTGAATTGTGTATGAATTTATATTGAACCATGTTATTTTCTGTTATTAAGTTGTAGTTTAATTTCGAATCTTCATTGTTGGTCTAACTTGGTTTGTTTATCTAATGAGATAAATCCCTAATGGATTTTCACCATTAGACATACATAATAGTGTTAGATCTCGAAAGATAAATGTTGTATATGCAACATCTAGCTGTTCATCAATTGATGACACCTTAGACTAGTATTTTTACAGTATGAAACAAGAAGATTGTATAAATAAGATTACTTTGACTCTCGCTAATCGGAGCATCGTTGGATTCTTATTTAAACAATGAAATTATCCTAATTCCTCTTAGCTTATTCATTTCGAATTAGCTCCATAACATATCATTGGATGAATGGTCTATAAATCATTTAATGTCATTCTATTTTCTCTTCAGAAATTAAATGACGCATATGATTATAATCCCGAAATTCTATTACAAAATGATATACATCCTCAATCTTAGAAATCTCCTACTTGTATGGGAAAATCTGACTTAGAGTTTAAATTAGTAGTGGTGGTCCAAGATAGAATTACTCATTATACTTGGTATAAATTTAAGTCTTTGACTTTAATTTTAGATTCCAAAAAGAAATTTTCTTATGTTTCTATTTCCAGAATACAATACAGCACTTTCACAAGTGTTTAATATCCATCTTCTATTAATGGATTCAAAAACTGTATATTAAAGTATGGAATATGAGTTTAATATTCTGTGACCAGGATCCACTTGCACTATTCTATGAACTCATTGAAGTAACTAAACCTAAGTCATCAAAACGACACAACCACATTTTTATTAATCTATGGCATTTGTATCTTGTTCATAGTGGTTTTGACAAGATCAATCTCTACAAAGAGCAAATATGCCTATATCCACTGAAAGTTGTTCATCGCATTCGTAGATGGATGTACATTCAGGGGTGGATATGAGTTTTTCGTTGTATTCTTAAAACGATCACTGTAGATTATACCTTATGCAAAGAAATTTGAAGTGTTTGAAAAATTTCATGAATTTCTAGCAATGGTGATAGACCATTAAGGTAAGTGGTTAAAGATCTTGCGAACTGATAGGGGTGGAGAAATAGTTAGTAGATATGCAGTTCAAAGATCATTAAATTGATTTTTGAATTATATCCAAACTTACCTACCCAGAAATTTCGATTTGCATATTGATGATTAGTTACTAGTCATTGCCTAAGTCCTATGGTAATACAATTTCAGAATGATGCAATGGTAAATCATTACTAGATTCATGGATGACCTAATCAAAATCTTAAGAAAAGCTAGAACTGTTAACCATAGTTTGCATGTTTGTTAGCTATTCTAAGTGATTAGGGGTGGATCATCCCATAGTCAATAGATAAGAAAGTGTTTCTTTAAACAAATACTACTTTTCTAAGACAATGACTAAGTCTGAAAATAAAGTAGAAAAAATAGAGGAGATATTTTTCTTGATTCCAAAAGTGTTCTATCATCTTATTTGACATATGATGATCCCACTGCCTCTGTTGTTTTGACACAACCGAAGAGGTCAATACCATCTAGTTTTCTTAGACATAATTCACGGTACCTTGTTGTAGTGGGAGAGTTTCTAGGAACTTCACCTTCTTATGACTTGGAAGACACTAGTATTTAAAATCCATTGTGAATTTAAACAAGTAATGGATTGTCAAGATAAGAAACTAAGAAGAAAAGCCAATAGAACTATGGTTTAATCCATTCACATGGAATAACCTAAAGTTTTCTATTACAAGGACATAAAATGAAATTTCGTGTATAAGTCTATTCAATGGACTTAACAAAACTTCCTATTCCTAGTATTATAGGTTTGAGTTTATCTAAACCTATGGCTTATGGTAAACCTGGTAATTACTTACTCTAATGCAAGCAACTTACTTTAGTAAGATGCTGAAGCATTTTCTTTCTAATGGCAATCTATAGAAGCTTTTCGACTTCTAGGCATAGATTTTATCTAAGGAAAAGTCTCATCTATTCCAGAAAAGATAAAGCCATGAAAGAATTTCTTATATCAACAGTGAGAGGTCTTAGACATGCTTTAGTATGCCTTAGACCAGACACCTGTTGTTGAGTGGGAGTAATGAGTAAGTATCAGATTAATCCAAGAGAAGAACATTGGAAGACAATCAAGTAATCTTAAGATTAAGAAGAGGAACTATATGTTAGTCAATAAGGGTGTATTTAAAACTCTTAGGCTACACCACATCAGATTTCGAGATTTGCCTTTGTGCTAGAAAATCTTTCTGATAAGATGGTGATTACTCTCGGGGTGGAATAGTGATTTTGGAGAAGTGTAAAAACCTATATGAAGTCTCTAGGTCTACCAGAAAGGGACTGAATGTTAAAGTTGCAGGAAAGGTACTTATTCAGTCTAAGGAAAGTTCTATACATTTTTGGCACCATTCCAAATTGCCTTAACTACTAGTGGTATTTCCTGATTAACCAAAAGTAGTTGCCAAAGGTATAGAATCCAGTATCCCAAAAGAGTAGACATATAGAGAGGAATTTCACATTATCAATGATTTTGTGATTAAGAAAGAGTAATGGTGGAGAAAAGGTTGTGTTTAATTCAACCTTTCAGATCCTATTACAAGGAGTTTACTACTACTACACTTGATTTGTATATCAAGGTGTTGAGATTATTTGAAATGCACTTTTTGTTTTATATTAGTGCAAGTGGGAGTTTGTTGGGTTTTATGCCCAAAATAAACTCATTTCAATATAATCAGATTTACTTATTAATATAGATAAGAAATAACATTTAATGTTGCATGGTTCACATGATTTATTTCATGATTATATGTACATAATGTATGAATTCATCTGAAACCCTTTTCACATACTTGATCCTGTTTATTGTGTTGTCAACATTTTGGAAAGTAAACATGACTATGTGAATAAAGTTTCCTAGATTTATCAGACACAGGGTTTTACTGATATGATAATCTACAAGAGAGTTTACTTGCATTTGGAGAAATGCTATGTTCTTTCCAGAGCATTGGTTAAAGTAAAGCTCAAGTTGGATGCATGGAGTATGCATCGGAAGGGACCGATATTGAACTTTGACTTAGATTTATTAAACTTACCGTAATATCTTTTCAAGTCAATATCGCCTAGTTGATCCTAGATCAAATGATCTTAATCCTGTTATGATTAGACTCAATCTCAAGAGGTTATTCGTGTTCTTTGATTTGTTAGTTAAGCCTACTTTTGGGTCAGGGTGATACGTACATTTTGGGAACACGGTAATGCAATTGAGTGGGAGCGCTAACATAAACATGGAATCTATAGCTTCTATCTGGCGAATAGTAAGTAAAGGATGATCTCCTTCGAGCTTGACCAAACGAAAATAAATGGTGGAGTACTCATTTCACATAAGCTGAAATATCATTTATACGGGGTTAAGTGTTTTAAGGATAAAATACATTGTAGGGTGTAACGGTAATCTAATCCCTTTACAGTGTAGATCATTCATATAGAGGATCATTGATCAAATTAGGATTATAACAATGGATAACTAATGATGTGTCTATATGGTGGAACATATAGAGCATTCTATATACTGAGAGTGCAATTCTAAGTTCTATGCGTGGACTCAACGAAGAATTAATAAGTCAGTGAATTTAGGTTATAAATTCTTGATCTGCTTATTGGAAGCTCGGTTATATAGACCCATGGTCCCCACACTAGTTGAGATAATATTGCTTGTAAGACTCATATAATTGGTTTTGATTAACCAATTATAATTCTCAAATTAGACTATGTCTATTTGTGAATTTTTCACTAAGTAAGGGCGAATTTGTAAAGAAAGAGTTTTAGGGGCATATTTATTAATTATGATACTTTGTATGGTTCAATTAATAAATATGATAAGTGACAATATTATTTAATAATTATTTATAGTTATTAAATAGTTAGAATTGGCATTTAAATGGTTGAATTTGAAAATTGGCGTTTTTGAAAAAATGAGATGGAGAAATGATAAAACTGCAAAATTACAAAAAGTGAGGCCCAAATCCATATTGCCTAGGGCCGGCCACTTTTATAGGATTTATCATCTGATATTTTAATTATTTTAATGCCAAATAATTCAAACCTAACCCTAGTGGAATGCTATAAATAGATAGTGAAGGCTTCAAGAAATTTACACTTAACTTTCACACTTTTCCTTCAGAGAAAACCTGAGCCTTCTCTCTCTATACCTAGCCGCCACTTTCTTCTCTTTCTTCTTCCTTGAAATTTCGAACCACTTAGTGATTAGAGTAGTGCCCACACACAGCAAGTGATACCTCAATCATAGTGAGGAAGATCGTGAAGAAAGACTTTCAACAAGAAGGAGTTTCAACACTAAAGAAGGAGAGAAAGAGATCCCGGTTCAGATCTTGATAATACTCTACGACAGAAAGGATACAAGGGTTAGAGATCTGAACGGAAGGAGTTATATTATTCCGCTGCACCCAATGTAAGGTTTCTAATACTTTATATGTGCTTATTTCATAATCGTTTTAGAAGTTCATATTTAGGGTGTTAATCAACATACTTGTGAGTAGATCTAAGATCCTGGTAAAATTATTTCCAACAGAGAGAAAATCAAATTTCGAAATATTAATTGTCAGAGCATTTATTAGCCGAAAACCCAAGGGACGCCCAGTCAGCCTCACATCAAGTCTCGAGCAGACGCGCTCGATAGTGTCCCTATCTAAAGGTAGAAGCAGCTCGAATGAAGTCTACGCGCAACTTCAGAAGTCCCGTACAGACTTGGGGGGCAAATGTTATCTCAATTTTTGCACTCTGACATGGCATCACATGATGGTGACACGTGGAATCAACTTTGAGGATCTGCTCAGAAAGTACAGTCCGAACAGGATGCCTCATAGGCATGTCCGAAGCAAAGCGATCAACAATCCGCACAGAGCGATCAACACTTAGTGAATTCAGCTTTTGCATTGTGAGTCATCAAAGAAATCCCTATAACTTGGGGATCAGATTGCAAAGATATGGCAAGCTGTCCAAATCCCACGACAAGTGTATTCTGCATTTATTATGCAATCTTTCAGCTTATATCCATTGTAACGAGAAGAGAAATACTTCCTCTCCAAGTTCATAGCCCTATAAATAGTGATGCATGTTCACTGGACAAAGAGGTCGAGAGATTTTACCCTAGAGATATTATCTAAGAATTCATATTCAAAGATATTGTTGTAAAAGCTATAAGAAAAGGAACCTTTGTCATTGTTCTTGAGTCAATACAAATAACGACGATTAGGCTATTACCGAACTGCTCGGGGCTGAACCTCTATAAAATTCATATGTCTTTACATTGCTTTACTATATATCAATTGCTATAAATCACTTATCGCTTACTAAATAAGATTCATTGTCGTTGGCTAAAAGCGAGGTCAACAATACTTAATGATATTGCTCATGTTTGAAAGTCTTTTACTAGTATTTCTTTATCTCATTGTAAAAGGTCCAAGAATCTTATTGCTCATTCTTTAGCTAAGAAGGTTCTTGGTCTAGATAAATCACGTGTCTGGTGGTCGGATCTTCTTATGGATTTGGCACAGCTTTTGGAAAAGTTAAAAGCTACTTCTCAAAAAAGCTGTGACAAAAAAGTCTTTGATAAGCAGTTAAAAAACAAAATATTTTTTCTAAAAATTTATTTAATTAATTATTATATATTACAAAAAATAAAAATATTTTTTTGAAAGAAAAAATATTTAAAATAAATAATATTGAAATTTTTTATTTTTTATTTTGTTTAAATAATATTTTATATTTATATTTATATTATTAACCAACAATATCAATCTAAGTTTCTTAGAAATTATAATTTTTTTTACAATTGATAAAAATATAATTTAATGATACTAAAAATCATTTTTATCAAATATATATAAATTTATACTACAAAAAAAAATAATTAAAATTATGTAGAAAATAAAAATATTATATAACATATTTTATATATATATGTGTGATTTTAATGAAATAGATTAAAATATTATTATTATTATTATTATTATTATTATTATTATTATTATTATTATTATTATTATTATTATAATAAAATTTTAATGCAATACTTTAAAATTTATAATTTACCAAACACCGGCTAAATGGGGGTGGAATATTCTCAACGGCAGCCAATCTTTGTGCTGCAGAGTTCTAACTGCTAAATACCTCAAAGGGAAAGACTTTGTTAACTGCAGGTACAAAGATTCTGCTTCTTGGTTTTGGAAAAGTGTCGTAAAAGTAAAGTCCATTTTGAGAAAAGGGGCCTGTAAGTTGGTAACCAATGGAGAGAATACTAATATCTGGGGGGATCCCTGGATTCCTCATTGTAAAGATTTCTACCCGAGACCAATTGGGGGTGCTCCCTCCAACCTCAACCGTGTGGCTGATCTTATGTTAAATAATGGGCAGTGGGATATTCAAAAGCTGAGAGACTATTTTGACCAAGAAACGGTATCTGCCATTCTTAAAGGTGGCCACCCATCTGGAATTGGAACCGATAAATGGATTTGGACGCTGGAAAGCAACGGGCTTTTCTCGTGTAAATCTGCTTATCTGGCTCAAGCAAAGGAAAGAGCTCCTCACTGTGAAGTTGCTCCGAAACTCTGGAATAAGTAGTGGAATAGCAAAATTTTGGAACGACACAAGGTTTTGTGGTGGTGTATCCTATCTAGTGCTCTCCCGGTTAGATCGGTGATCGGAAAAAGATTCCATATAGAGGACACTAGTGTTGGGTTTTATGCCCTAAATAAATCTCATTTCAATATAATCAGATTTACTTATTAATATAGATCAGAAATAACATTTAATGTTGCATGGTTCACATGATTTATTTCATGATTATATGTACATAATGTATAAATTCATATGAAACCCTTTTCACATACTTGATCCTGTTTATTGTGCCGTCAACACATTGGAAAGTAAACATGACTATGTGAATAAAGTTTCCTAGATTTATCAGACATAGGGTTTTACTGATATGATAATCTACAACAGAGTTTACTTGCATTTGGAGAAGTGCTATGTTCTTTCCAGAGCATTGGTTAAAGTAAAGCTCGGGTTGGATGCATGGAGTATGCATCGAAAGGGACCGATATTGAACTTTGACTTAGATTTATTAAACTTACCGTAATATCTATTCAAGTCAATATCGCCTAGTTGATCCTAGATCAAATGATCTTAATCCTGATATGATTAGGCTCAATCTCGAGAGGCTATTCGTGTTCTTTGATTTGTTAGTTAAGCCTACTTTTAGGTCAGGGTGATACGTACATTTTGGGAACACGGTAGTGCAATTGAGTGGGAGCGCTAGCATAAACATGGAATCTATAGCTTCTATCTGGCGAATAGTAAGCAAAGGATGATCTCCTTCGAGCTTGACCAAACGAACATAAATGGTGGAGTACTCATTTCACATAAGCTGAAATATCATTTATACGGGGTCAAGTGTTTTAAGGAATAAATACATTGTAGGGTGTAACGGTAATCTAATCCCTTTACAGTGTAGATCATTCATATAGAGGATCATTGATCACATTAGGATTATAACAATGGATAAGTAATGATGTGTCTATATGGTGGAACATATAGAGCATTCTATATACTGAGAGTGCAATTCTAAGTTCTATCCGTGGATTCAACGAAGAATTAATAAGTTAGTGAATTTTAGTGCTAAATTCTTGATCTACTTATTGGAAGCTCGGTTATATAGACCCATGGTCCCCCCACTAGTTGAGATAATATTGCTTGTAAGACTCATGTAATTGGTTTTGATTAATCAATTATAATTCTCAAACTAGACTATGTCTATTTGTGAAATTTTCACTAAGTAAGGGCGAAATTGTAAAGAAAGAGTTTATAGGGGCATATTTGTTAATTATGATACTTTGTATGGTTCAATTAATAAATATGATAAATGACAATATTATTTAATAATTACTTATAGTTATTAAATAGTTAGAATTGGCATTTAAATGGTTGAATTAGGAAATTGGCATTTTTGAGAAAATCAGATACAAAAGGTGTTAAAATTGCAAAATTGCAAAACCTAAGGCCCAATCCACTAAGGCATGGCCGGCCACCTATTGTGTGTGTTTTAAATTGATTTTTTCATTATTTTATTGCCATATAATTCAAACCTAACCCTAGTGGAATGCTATAAATAGATAGTGAAGGCTTCAGAAAAATGAGACTTTTCTTCTGACACTTTCTGAATCAGAAAAACTGAGCCTTCTCTCTCCCTATCTTTAGCTACCACTTCTTCTTTCTTCTTCCTTTGAATTTCGAAATCCTTAGTGATTAGAGTAGTGCCCACACACATCAAGTGATACCTCAATCATAGTGAGGAAGATCGTGAAGAAAGATCATCAGCAAAGGAGTTTCAGCATCAAGGATTCAGAGAAAGAGATCCAGGTTCAGATATTGATAATGCTCTGCTACAGAAAGGAATCAAGGGCTAGATATCTGAACGGAAGGAGTCATTATATTCCGCTGCACCCAATGTAAGGTTTCTTAAACTTTATATGTGTTTAATTTCATCGTTTTAGAAAGTTCATATTTAGGATGTTAATAAACATACTTGTGAGTAGATCTAAGATCCTGGTAAAATAATTTCCAACAACTAGTTGCCCCCTATGTGGCTTGGGGAAGGAATCCTTTGAACATCTATTCCTTTCCTGCGATGTGGCATTTCATTTTTGGCGCTCCTCTCCTTGGGGTATCTTTCCAGTGTGTGATACTGGCATCCGTGTATGGGATTGGGTCAAGTTCATTTGGGATCTAAACAACAGAGGGGTCCGAGTTGATGATGTTTTCTTATATGCCTCGATTGTTGTGGATACTATTTGGAGAGCGCGCAATGAGAAGGTCCATAATAACTGTCCTCCTGACCTAAAAAAGTGTATTGATAATATTTGTATTTCTTATGCAGATTTTCATGATTCTTTACTTCCTAGTCCCACTCCAGTTTTAAAAGAAGCTTGGTCCCCTCCTCCTCCGGATTGGATTAAGCTGAATTGTGATGTCAAGGTGGGACTTAATAGTATGTGCATTGCTGTTGTTGTAAGGAATCATTTTGGCAGAGTGATAAGAGTTCAGACGGCTCGGGAAGATTTCTCGGATGTTCTCTGTGGAGAAGTTGCGGCCTGCTGCTTGGCTGTGTCGGTAGCCTTAGATATCGGATCCAAGTTTGTTATTGTGGAGAATGACTCGAGGGTGGTTATCAATGCTATCAATGGGAAGGACTCTCGTTGGGCCCTTGAAAACTATATCTCATTTTGTACTAAGTCTTCTCCCTCCTTTATTAGTTGTAATTTCTCTTATATAAGTAGAACATGTAATTTTGCCGCTCATAATGTGGCTAGATGGGCATTTGCTCATCAGGTGTTTGGGTCTATCCCGGTTTCGTCCTTACCAGACAATATATTTTGTAACGACCGAGAGGTCTAACTTATTTGATTCTATGATATAAACGCTTTTTCTCAAAAAAAAAAAAAAAAAAATAGCTCTTTTGTTTACAGTTCTCCTATAACTACTTTTTCCTAGAGTCCAGATACAGCTGCTTTTTCCCACAGCACAACTGTGTCAAACTAGTCCGTTATTTAATTTTTGAGATTCTTTTGTACTTACTCTTTTTTACTTTAGTATTTCTTAATAGAATTATTTCATTTAAATAAATAATTCTTCATTTTAAAAAAAATAAACAACTAATTTAAAAAATATTACCAAACAAACTCTACAATTTTTTAAAAATTTAAATTCTCTTATATTTTATTGTATTTTTTTTTTTTAACAGTTGTAATTTTTTTAATTAAAAAAAACTTTTACGTTTGGAAAGTCACAATGTAATTGGATTTGTGTGTAATTGGAGATAATTACACAATTTGGTGTGTTTGTCTTACCATGTAATTACACTGTAATTGTATAATTAGAAGTAATTGAGGAGTTCCAATTACACTCTCTAATTCTCCTGGCCCTCATGAGAATTAAATGTAATTACACTGTGTAATTACTAAAAACTTTCTATATTAAACATTAGTCACTAAAAAGTATTATTTTTCATGAAATACTTACTATTTTACCTAACAAGATAATAAAAATTCATATGTAATTACCACCTCATATCCAAATACACCTTACATTTTAAAATTCCAAACATATTAATTAACCTGTAATTGCACAAACACACCCTTAATATTTCACAATCGTCAAGTAAGAAGGTAGAAGTACCGAGTCATGGTCAGAATTTGACCTTAGAACCAACAGAACTTGTGTCTGTTTGCCATGGCGGAAGATGAAGCTCCCAGTCCTTCTCCTTCTGTAATATCTCTTTCCCTTTCACTATCTATCTCTCTTACGAATTGATTGAATTAATAAGAATCGGAGTATAATTCTGAAGTCAATGAAATAGTTTTTGGAGGTGAAATGCAATAGCTCGGGCAAGACGAGGCGGTTTGCACTAGGGACGGAGGCAGGTTTCGCAGTTTCAGTCATAAATAGGAAGCTGGGCATGGGAATGGAAGTTGGACTCCCTCTTGCTTTATACATTGAAGCCACAAGAGAAGGTCATGAACCCATTACTTTTGGACCCAATTCCACTCTAGTCAACTTTGGTGACTCCTGGATCTTACACACCGTTACTGATCTTGATTCTTCTGGTAATTCATTACCACTTTTGGATCTTTGTTTTCTTTTCATCATCGGGAATTTGTAATTATTTTCAAATTTAGTTCTTGATAGATTTTTCATCTGGGTTTTGGTGAATTATTTTCCTTTTTGAGTCGGATTTGATATTTATATATAACTCTGATTTGTTTTGAATTTAAGGCATTGGACATGTGGAAAATGTTGTGCGGTCAGAGAGGAGTCCAGTCTCTAAAGTAAGCTTTCTATTCAGTCACTACTTTTCTCTTAGACGTGTGCAGAGGATCATAGTTTGAAATCATAGCATTCAAAGGCATAGAAACGAAGTGGTATAGACTATAGAAATAAAAACTTATTAGTGCTCTCATAACTTGTATATACACTACCATTGTGGCTACGTCAAAACTTTGAAAATGCTAAGAAGATCCTTCAAGTCTCACTGATGTGTAAAATAGTCATGTAGGAGAGCCTTTCGGAATATCCTTACCTTGGTGCATACTTGAATTCATTCCTCAATGGTTAGTCATGTTATTTTCTTGGATTGGAAGTTGGTATGAACATAATTTGTTCATAATGATTTAGTCAAGTTTAAGACATTCGCTCGATTAAGTAATTCCAAGTATGCGATAATTCTTGATTAACCTTGTTTTACGGTGTATCCCTTTCCACAGACAATTTCCATAACCAATAAATGATTAAAGCTTTGTTACGCTTTACAATATTGCCTATTCCCAGTCCTTGAAACTCAGTTGGACTACTTTCTTCTAACCTACCAAACGATCACCTTCTTCTCAATCACAACCCTTCCATAAGAATATTCTCGTCTCCGTCTCCTTTGCAACTTGCTTTGGTACTTGGAAATAGAGACGAATATGTTAGTAAAGCTGATCAAAGTAATTGAATCAAAGTCAAGCTCCCTCCTTAAGACAAAAAACCTTTCTTCCATTCCATCCCTCTAGCCTTTCCAAAAGTCATGTTACAACACTATAAAACCAGTAAGTAGAATATAATGAATGAACCTGCTAAACTTTTATCTATCTTGCTGAAAGATCAGAAAATCCCCAAGCATCTGAGAGGTTGAATCTCTCTAAGATTGATGTAGATAACCAAATCTCTAGGTAACTCACTGATTCTCTACGTCCTCCTACATCAGCCCCAAGAAGTTATGTAGTAACTACCTAGAACATAATGTCCTCATTTCCTAATCTGTGTGATACAAGTCTAATTACTCCCTTTAAGTTAATCCCTAACAAAACACTTTTACTCAAATTGATCAACACTCCTAACACCAAGCAAAAAATATCATGTAGCTTGGCTAGATTGGATAGGTTTGTAACGTCATGTTTCCTACAAAATAAAGTGTCATCTGCAAATTGCAAATGTGATGCAACCTTCTCTTCTTTCCGAATAACCAAAGTGCAAAAGACACCTCTATCCTTTGCTTCCACTAACCTTCCTAAATCACCAGACTGAACCCCTTGAACTTCTTTCCTGGTTTTCCTAAGGGATCATATTGTCTCAATCCTCTAAACCCTTTGAACCTCTTTCCGGGTTTTCCATTAATCATAAGAATATGTAACTGAGATTAAGAAACCTGTTCCCATTTCATTCTAAGCCCTTTCTTCTCTAGCACAGACCACTCTGCCTTATCATAAACCTTTTAAAAGTTTATTTTCTGCACTGCCCCTTCCTTCCAAGCATCCTGTATTCTTCTACAACTTCATATGCTAAAGTAAAGTGGCACCCATAATCTGACACATAGCTCTAAAACTCCTTGGGGCTTTAAGATTGTTTCTACAAACACTAACTTCAATCTTTCCGAAAGGACTTTAGAAATAATTTTGTAAATGCTCTTAATCAAGCATATGAGGACAAACATTGCTAACTTTGCTAAGTGAAATAGACATGCATTGGTTTTATTGATAGAAAATTTTATGATCATGCCATTGCTATAGAATTCCACAATAGCGTTCACAGTATCCTTTTCAAGCTCCTTCTTTCTAATTATGTTTGAACAACTCATGTGAAAATCCCATCACAGTCCAACATCTTCCTCAAGAGAATTATTCTTGCAAAGTATCTAAAACAGGAGCCCAATTTACCCTATCGAAACCTTCAAAACCACCTTTTTTTCATGCATATCGCTTAGTAAAGATATAATTTATGGAATGATAGACTCCTCCCCTTCCTTAGCCAACAAAAATTTGGACTTCTGTACCCTTCCTTTAAAAGGAATATCTCTTGTAACCATGGTGGGACTACTAAATCAGAATGTGTGGGAGCAAGTTAAATTTTGGACAGCTACTTGGGTTTTTAGAACTAAACATTTTGAGGACCTATCCTTTTTAGATTTGTGTAGAGAATGGAAAACAATTGTATAGGGGCAGTAGGTGGTTGTATTTAGTTCTTTTCCCCTTACGAGGCAAAGTTGGGGAGTACCCTTGCCTTAGAAATTCTGTTCTGTTATTAATTGTAACCATGGTTTTCCTCCACCACAAGGGAGGCTTTTAATATTTATCGGGAAACATCCTGTCTAAACAATAGGATCTCTTCTCTTTTTCAAAAAAAAAAAGAATATCTCTTGTAACTCCATCTTTTTAGTTTCTCTTTCTTCTTTTAAGCTCAAAGACCATTTCTCGATATATCCCGAGTTATCAATAGACTGAATTCTTCCTAGTAGCTTTTATTCCAAATTATTAAAGGACTGACCGACCCACCACGCTCTTTAACCTGGTCATGAATCTGTTTCCTTCCCTTTTATTTGATTAAAAGTAATGCACTGATGATTTTATGTACTAAAATTACTTTGTCACTGTTGTTGAATCCTTATTGATAAATACAATGTGTTTTGCTCTGCACCCAACCACCTTACTCACTATCATTTGTTTAATAGAGCCCGGGAAAACCCAAAACAACTCAAATTCCTCCAGCAATTAATTCCTCCAGCAATTATGGTTTATGTTGCTGGAGGAATTTGAGATGTTTTGGGTTTTCCCGGGCTCTATTAAACAAATGATAATGAGTAAGGTGGTTGGGTGCAGACGCAAAACAAAGCTTTGGAGGACTGCGATCTTGACAACATGTTGGGCTATTTGGATAGAAAGAAACACAAGAATATTTGAAGGATCTGAAAGTTCTGAAACAAATATCTGGAATAAAATTAAATTCTGGACAGCTATTTGGGTTTCAAAACCAAACATTTTGAGGAGTTATCATTTTGAGATTTGAGTAGAGAATTGAAATCATTGATGTAGAGGTTGGAAATTTTATGTTTTATTTCATTTACTGAGTTTTTTGTTGGTTATTGTGTGCTTTAGTGTTATTATTCGCTAAAATATTGTGACCACAGTTTTCTTCCGCCACAAATGAGAGCCCTCAATATAAAACGGGGAGTGGCCAGTCTAAGACAATGGCTGTTTTCTCTTTTTTTTCAAGAAAAAAAAAGATAAATACAATGTGCCATAACCTTGGAATAGGTATATTTAAGGAAGAAAGCAAAACAACATTAACTCATCATTAACTCTGTTCTACTTTTTGTGTGTACTCAAATATAACAATGCCTTGACATGACCCAGGCCACAGTTTAATCTGTTGATCAAATTGTCATTGTGATGCGGTAATGAGTTGGATATAAACCACATGTGTTCCCTCATTAGAAAATTATAGCAATTGTAAGGGGTGTTCACGAGAAACTCAAACTTAAGAATTTGTAGAAACAAACCACATACTTGATTGTGTTAAGATACCCAAGTTGGATGTTTCTAGTGCTGTATATTTTAGAGGAAGTTAGCATTCTGGTGATTTTTATCTATTAATATTTACAGTATCAACAAATCTTTTTGGCATAACATATATTTTATTTCAACTTTGTGCAGGTTCGTGATCGCTCACGTCTTGTAAAAGTGACAAACACAAAACCAGCAATCAGTCTTCTGTACTTTGGAAAAATAGTCTTTGCTTTCACTCTGCTATTTCTTATTGGTGCAATGTTCACGTTGGCACTGGAGTATCTTCCTGTGTTTATATCATTTGTTAATTCCTCCGTCTAAATTATAAGTTCCTTCTTTTGATAAAGTGTGTAGCCATCCCTTCTTTACTTTGGCAGAAAAAATGAAAATGAAGGTTGTTTGGATATGTTTTGCATTGGCTGCTATTTATAGAATATGCTATATTGTCAGTTAACCTTGAAAATGGATTTTTATGTTTAATAAGAACCTTCATTCCAAGCTCATGCATTTCCAACTCCAACCCGGAATAATAAAGCAGAACCTACACTATAATATCTTTAAAAATGTGTCATTTTATTCCTGAGTCCTTAGTATGTTGGAAAATACAGAGTATCCAATAAAATTTTGTTTTACAAGACTAACAACAGGGCAGTTTGGTTGTTCGCAGCGTTAGACTTGGGAAGAGCATTGGTCCACCCCATGGAAACGGTTTCATATTAATTACTTTTCTGTTCTCAAAATAAATTACAATAATTTGCATTGGCCCAGATAAAATAAAGCTACAAATAAACTCAGTAACTTGTCGAAAAAGACTAAAATTATATGTATCCAAAGATTTGGATTTCTCACTTACCTCTGTTTAGTCTACTTTTACTACATTCTAAAGTTCTAATTCCTTTGGATACTTCTTTTGATTCTTTTTCCAGAGGGGGCTGGATTAGTGGCAAACTTTTGCTTCTTAAATTTCTGAACCATTGTGTAAACCTGCATTCATGTGACAATTCGAAGCATATTCAGACCCAAGTAAGCTGCATGTATTAATTAACTGTTGTATTTTACTAAAAAGCCCACAGAACAGAAAATAGACTTGAAAGCAGGATAAGATCAAAGCAAGGTTACTAATCCATGCAATGGCCAACAGCCCAAAATTTCATGATGTCAGTCAACAAGAGCTAATTCCCAAAACTAAAACGATGCCATGGTTCCATCTTATTCATATTCACTTCTCTTATTAAATATTTGTTTCTTCAATTTGACCTTTAACCTTTTCTTCTGATGTTGTTTTCACATTACCTTTCTTACACTAGATGTCAGTCCCATGTTTGTTATGCCATTTTTGTCCACAGATTTCCAATGCAGAGCTTCTCTCTCCTGCTTCCGAAGCACATCCTTCATCCCACCTTCATCCCAAAATAATATAACATCAAAACATACAAGAAGTCATCCAGTATAGAAACATAATGGGGAGATATGAGTATGACATTATATTTCATTGGTTGTTTTCATGTGCTTGTCTCACAAAGCTGCCTTTGGCAATGGAATTGTGTACAAGATCAAGTGAGATGGTTAAATTCCCAAACATATTGCCGCAGACAATAGAAGTTACTTCAATTAAACAATATGGAAGCTCCTAACTTGATTGGGTTGTTGCATTGTTCTCGTGATATAAGGGTTTATATCCCGAAGCCCCAGATATTCTTTTCATGTAAATCTGCATTTAAAAGGTTGAACTTGCCAATCTCTGATGATGAGAGGGATTGGAGAAAAGTTCTGTGCAAAAGTAAGGTTTTGGGTGGCTCCTTGTTGTGGGAAGGTTAAAGTAAGGTTAAATAATTATAAATATATATCTGATGCCTAAAGTGCATATCATTGAATACTGGAAAGCCAAAATACAATGTCACACTGGTATCAAATAAATAACCTGGGATTATCAGATATGATCTGATAGACTTGCCTTGTAAGTTATCCAGTCAACACAATGCATGAAAGAACAGAATTTCCTATCTAAGTCAAATTAGACCGTTTTAATAACTCATCAAATTGCTAGAGAATTTTGTCATTTTAAATTTATCATAAATAAAAGAGATAAACTGTTAACACACAGAACTCAAACACATGCAGGACATTCTATTTGGAACATCAAAGATATTTGTAATTTACATATAGCTATACAAGCATACTTTAATAATGATGTATTTGTCTTTCAAAAGATGCATACAAGACAGAAAAAAGAAGATAGAGATTGTGGAAAATCTGAAAATGTGATGGTAAAGAGCACATATACAAACCTTTAAGATGTATCACCAACAATTCTGCATATATTTTGAGGCGAATGTGTGAGAAAATATGGACAAATTCTCCAACATGTTCCCTGAGAACAACTTTACAGCTCTTTCTGATGTCAAGTCCAAAATTGTTTCTTAAATATTGATTAATCATTTTTCTCCTAGTCACCAAGTTTGCTTCTCCCTCCAGCAGGACAGATGGGAACTCCCAGAGACCAGCAAGCAAACCTTCATCAGGCCTCTTTACAAGAATGAATTCACTGTCTGATAGGTGTATGTCCGAGTCCGACATATCCTCATCTTGCACAATCTCCAGAACACATACAGCTGAAAAATCATGTCTCTGTTTGATCTTTATCCCCTTCATAGGATAATCTGTAACATGCAATGAACTATCACTTCTGGAGTTTGAAAGTGCACGACAATGATCTGAGACAGGACATGAAGAACAGCTTGGATTTGTTGGAGTGCATACAGTTGCACCAAGTTCCATTAGACCCTGATTGAAGTCTCCAGGCTCGAAAGGATCAACTAGTTGAGCAGCTAGTTCCCTAATAACCCATACCACCGCCACATACATTGACACAAAAATAATGAATTATATATGCCCATCATAACATATATTGTATATGTATGTTAATACAAAATATAAAATAAGAGGTTACGGACTATCAAAAGTCCACATGAAAATTTAGTACTAATATTTCTTACAATAAACAACATTTAACAGCGAGAACTCCAAACCATATGGAGTCAATATCTATACCAAAGACAGTCTTTGTTTCTTGTCCACAGGAGGCAAACATTTCTACCACGTGAAGTTTGCAGAATTTCATTAAGGAAGTTCATTTAGAAAATTGGCTTCTATAGAAATCTCAACGACAGAATCAAAATTGATTGCCTTAGAGTCGACTTCCCTTAATACAGCAATTTTTTTTTTTTCAAACGTCTAACACTGACCTACGATAAAGATCAAAGGATTTCGAAATCAAATGTGTCGGATCCATTATCTTGTAAATCAACTATTCAATGATTTATTTCAACAAAGATATTAATTATCCGTCATCCCTTCATTTATAAGGTCAGGGAAGGGATATCGTCTATGGTCAAGGTCTTCATCTGTCCGCTTTCATTGGGCTAGCTAAACACAAAATGATCCCACAGAACATGCTGACCTCTTCTATAGTGAAGATCTGAACACAAAAATGATCCTAAGAACCTGATGACTTTTCATGGAGTCCCCCCATATTGGTGTGTACTTTGAAGACATTCAATAGAACCGTGAAATTATCTATTTCTACATTGTTCTTTCTCAACCAAAATTTGGCTTCTTGTTTTTTACAAGATTGGGGTACAATGGGCCTAATTAAGTCTTATCATTGGCAAGACATCTTACTATCAATTGGATATTTTGGACTGAGGTGGAGAAGGAGACATAAACTCTGGAATACTGCTACAAGGTACTTGCTGGGGCACTGACTGAAAACTAATAAATAGGATTTTTCAGGGTGTAGAATTATGATTGTTTACAAATTTGAGGGGAATAAATTAGTAATTAATGGGTAGCATTTTGGACCTTTAAACCAAGGATTTACATGATTTTGTCTTCTTTCCCCAAACTAATCTATTTATGATTGTACCGTATCAATTTCTAATATATTTTTTTTCTCCTTTGTAAAACAATTGTTCGTTTCTTTTTTAAAAAAGTACTTTCCCTGATAAATCAGGATTATAACAAAGAAGATACCTTAAACTAGTTCTTCCAGTAAAGAAAGCAAAATATTACAAGTTATAATAATCAAAGAGACCAAATAAAAAAAGCAGATGAAAAATGTCATTGCAGCGCAGATAATAATAAGACCATGATAAGCATCAAAATGTAAAACTCACCAAAATCTCTTGACAGTGAGAGAGTCTTTGGGGTTAGCAGAAATAGCCTTTAGCCTAGCGATGACTCTAACTACATTGCCGTCGACAACTGGAACAACCTGATATTGTTTTAATTGAACAATGCACTTTCCTTGTTGCTTAAAGAAAACTCATTGAAGCTACTCACCTCTTTAAATGCTATTGAAGCAATTGCTCCAGCCGTATACTCTCCAATTCCCCGTACTTTTCGCAGTGAAGTTACTGTTTTTGGAAACACACCTCCTTCTTCAACAATCATCTTTGCTCCCTAAAAACAAAGTCATGTCAAAAGGTTAAATGGGTTTCTTTAAGAGTTTCTAAATCGTTAGTTTTCAAATCATATGAATTTATAGGAATAAAAAGGTTAAGGTTTTCTTACTCCTTGAACATAAGTATCATATACATGTTTTAGACATTAAAATAAAGAACAAACAAACAAACACATTTCTATGGGACTTGGTTTATAGTGTAACATCAAAAACAGATACTTTAAACAAATTAATACCTCTAGAAGAAAGCGTGCTCGTCTGTAGTAGCCGAGACCTGCCCACATCTCGTTAACCTCCTGTACAAAATAAACAATAGTTGATAGTTGAGATGAATAGTTAAAAGGTTTGTACAGTGGTTGGTGTGTACTAGACCTCAATCGAAGCCTGAGAAAGGTGGTGTAATGTGGGCCATTTGAGGATCCAGCGATTGAAATAGTCAATGACGGTTTGAACCCTGGTCTGTTGTAGCATAACTTCAGAGACCCAAACTCTGTAAGCTCTCTTCTCAATGTCATCCTCAGCCAATCGCCATGGAAGGTCTCTGCGATTCAGGCCGTACCACCCCAGAAGAGACACTCTCATCTCTTCTATTTGGGTTTTGGTAAACAAATCCTCCATATCTACCAGCGACTCTTTGGCTGCTCCTCGCACCCGCCCTACCATTTCTGTATTTGCTCCAAACCTCTCTAACCATTCATTCAAAATCATATACTTCGCTCCAATATTTTCAATTTGGTTTTTTTTCTTTTTTTTTAGAAATTACACAAATTATAGGGAAATTTGAAGGGTTCACTTCTTTATAATGTATCTTTTTTTTAAGAAAAAAAAAAAATAATTTAGTTATAGACTTTTACAAATGTTGAAATTGAGAAGGGAAATTTGATTTTATATACTTAAAAAATTAAAAAAATTTATTATTAAATCAAAAATCTAAACCCTAAAAAAACTATGCTTTTTTTTTTCAAAACCCCACAAATACCCCCCTCACAATTCTCTCACTCTGCATCATCTCTCTCTCTCTATCTCACATCCCAACCGCCCACCCTCACCACCACCTCCGACCTCCATCCTCCGACCTCCGACCCTCACCGCCACCTCCGACCACTCGCACCAACACCCCGACCCAGCCCCACTCTCTCGGACCGCCCAAAAGTCACACCCTGAAAGCCCACTCTCTCTTCCTCTCTCTGAAATCGCAGAAAAAAAAAATTTGCTCCCAGGTCCGATGGTCGGACCATGGGGTCCGACCAATCGGACCCATCAGACCCATGTTCCGACCATCGGACTTGGGTCTCTCTTCCTCTCTCTGAAAACGCAAAAAAAAAAAAAAATTCCTCCCAGGTCCGATGGTCCGACCATCGGACCTGGGAGCAATTTTTTTTTCTGCGATTTCAGAGAGAGGAAGAGAGAGTGGGCTTTCGGGGTGCGACTTTTGGGCGGTCCGAGAGAGTGGGGCTGGGTCGGGGTGTTGGTGCGGGTGGTCGGAGGTGGCGGTGAGGGTCGGAGGTCGGAGGATGGAGGTCGGAGGTGGTGGTGAGGGTGGGCGGTTGGGATGTGAGAGAGAGAGAGAGAGAGAGAGAGAGAGAGAGAGAGAGAGAGAGAGAGAGAGAGAGAGAGAGAGAGAGAGAGAGAGAGAGAGATGATGCAGAGAGAGAGAATTGTGAGGGGGTATTTTTGGGGTTTTGAAAAAAAAGGTATAGTTTTTTTAGGGTTTAGGTTTTTGGTTTAATAATAAATTTTTTTTAATTTTTTAAGTATATAAAATCAAAATTCCCATTGAGAAATACCTCTTCTCTTTTACAATTAACCAAAAATAACAGTATATTAAAATCAATTCAAATATACCTTGTTTTATGAGTAATGTACCCAAAATACCCTCATAAAAGTGAATCACCATTTAATCTCGTAAAGTTATTCAGCATACACCGAGAGTTCACCGATGCCATCGTTTTCCACAACGAGAGTGTTGGGTTTTATGCCCTAAATAAAACTCATTTCAATATAATCAGATTTACTTATTAATATAGATCAGAAATAACATTTAATGTTGCATGGTTCACATGATTTATTTCATGATTGTATGTACATAATGTATAAATTCATCTGAAACCCTTTTCACATACTTGATCCTGTTTATTGTGCTGTCAACACATTGGAAAGTAAACATGACTATGTGAATAAAGTTTCCTAGATTTATCAGACATAGGGTTTTACTGATATGATAATCTACAACAGAGTTTACTTGCATTTGGAGAAATGCTATGTTCTTTCCAGAACATTGGTTAAAGTGAAGCTCAGGTTGGATGCATGGAGTATGCATCGGAAGGGACCGATATTGAACTTTGACTTAGATTTATTAAACTTACCGTAATATCTATTCAAGTCAATATCGCCTAGTTGATCCTAGATCAAATGATCTTAATCCTAATATGATTAGGCTCAATCTCGAGAGGCTATTCGTGTTCTTTGATTTGTTAGTTAAGCCTACTTTTAGGTCAGGGTGATACGTACATTTTGGGAACACGGTAGTGCAATTGAGTGGGAGCGCTAGCATAAACATGGAATCTATAGCTTCTATCTGGCGAATAGTAAGCAAAGGATGATCTCCTTCGAGCTTGACCAAACGAACATAAATGGTGGAGTACTCATTTCACATAAGCTGAAATATCATTTATACGGGGTCAAGTGTTTTAAGGAATAAATACATTGTAGGGTGTAACGGTAATTTAATCCCTTTACAGTGTAGATCATTCATATAGAGGATCATTGATCAAATTAGGATTATAACAATGGATAACTAATGATGTGTCTATATGGTGGAACATATAGAGCATTCTATATACTGAGAGTGCAATTCTAAGTTCTATGCGTGGATTCAACGAAGAATTAATAAGTTAGTGAATTTTAGTGCTAAATTCTTGATCTACTTATTGGAAGCTCGGTTATATAGACCCATGGTCCCCCCACTAGTTGAGATAATATTGCTTGTAAGACTCATGTAATTGGTTTTGATTAATCAATTATAATTCTCAATTTAGACTATGTCTATTTGTGAATTTTTCACTAAGTAAGGGCGAAATTGTAAAGAAAGAGTTTTAGGGGCATATTTGTTAATTATGATACTTTGTATGGTTCAATTAATAAATATGATAAATGACAATATTATTTAATAATTATTTATAGTTATTAAATAGTTAGAATTGGCATTTAAATGGTTGAATTAGAAAATTGGCGTTTTTGAGAAAATCAGATGCAGAAAAGATAAAACTGCAAAAATTGCAAAAAGTGAGGCCCAAATCCACTAAGCATGGCCCAGCCACTTTTGTAGGCAATTTAAACTGATATTTTCATTATTTTAATGCCAAATAATTCAAACCTAACCCTAGTGGAATGCTATAAATAGATAGTGAAGGCTTCAGGAAAATTACACTTAAATTTTCTATTTTTCCTTCAGAGAAAAACCTGAGCCTTTCTCTCTCCCTATCTTTAGCTGCCACTTCTTCTTTCTCTTCCCTCTTGAATTTCGAAATCCTTAGTGTATGAGTAGTGCCCACACACAGCAAGTGATACCTCAATCATAGTGAGGAAGATCGTGAAGAAAGATCATCAGCAAAGGAGTTTCAGCATCAAAGATTCAGAGAAAGAGATCCAGGTTCAGATATTGATAATGCTCTGCTACAGAAAGGAATCAAGGGCTAGATATCTGAACGGAAGGAGTCATTATATTCCGCTGCACCCAATGTAAGGTTTCCTAAACTTTATATGTGTTTATTTCATCGTTTTAGAAAGTTCATATTTAGGGTGTTAATAAACATACTTGTGAGTAGATCTAAGATCCTGGTAAAATAATTTCCAACAACTGGCCTCAGAGCCATGGTAATTGATTTACTTGCAAGAAATTTGGACTTTAAAACGATTGTTTGTATGTTCTTTGGATGGTATCATGTTGTATTGAGTGTTATTTGATGATTGATTGATGTTTGTGAACTTTTCGTGAAAAATAATTGCGATTTTATCTCTGGAATTATTTTTATTGGATAGTATGGAAAAAATTAAGCAAGTTAGCCTTTTACAGAACTCAATTTGGATTTTATTTGAATTAGTTATGATTTTTTGAAGATTTGACAAAATCGGGGCTGTGCTGATAGTTTCCTGCGATCGCAGAACTGTCCGTACAGTTTCGAATTTTTTCTTTTTTCTTCAATTTTTCATACTTTTTCATGGAATTAGCTTCCAATTTTTTGTATGGTTTTGTATATATACTATTACTATTCCTAATTCAATTCTAATTATCATTTTTGAATTAATTTAATTTTTTTTTTAATTTAATTCAAGATATTAGTGTAATTTGAATTTGAATATAATTAGTATTTATCTTTTTGCTTAAAAATCTATCTTATTTTTAAATTTGATTATATTTTTTTAAAAATTTAAGTTAAGATTTTTTAAGATATTTATAATATCTTTTAAGATATTTATAATATCTTTTAAGATATTTAAAAATATCTTATCTTTTAAGATATTTATAAAATCTTTTAAAGATATTTATAATATCTTTTAAGATATTTAAAAAAAAATATCTTATCTTTTAAGATTTTTTAATTAAATCTTTTTAGATATTTTGACCATATTTAAATTTAAAATAAGATGTTTATAATCATGTAATTTTAAATAGATATAAGATATTTTGCTAATTTTTTTTTAAATTTTGTTATTTTATTTATTTAAATTACATTTAAAATTTGAAAAAGATATTTATTTATCTTTTCTAATTTTTTATTTAATTTTTATTTATAAAATAATATTTAAAATTTAAAAGTAGTTAGCAAATTTTTGAAATGATATTTAGGTTGGTTCAAACCTAATTTTTCAAAATTGTAGGTTTAATTTTAAATTTAAATATTTAATTAATTTTCGAAATTTTTTAAATTTTTTTTTTTCGAAAATCCATTTTAATAATATTTCGAAATTAATTATTTAATTTAAAATTAAATAAATCCTACATCCAACTATCCAGCTAACCTTGTTGCAGGAGTATGTGGTTTTAGCTTGTTTGTAAGTTTTCAAAACCTATTATTACTTGATTGCAAATAGCCATGGTTACCTTTTGCCAGATCTAATGATCTGATGGCTCCCTTGGTCAAGATAATAATTTGTAACAGGTATATTTACAATCTTCTTTCATCTGTGTATGACCTAGCAACATGATAGGACCCATCCAAAGTGTGCCTGTGTGAGCCTATGTGTTTAATTTTATTATAGATGCATATAGGTTAATGTTGCTAAAATAAATTATCATAGTTTTTGATAGAATTTATTTAGGCCCATTTAGTTTTTGGGCCTATTCAATTAATAACAGTTGTTCTTATTAAGGTTAAATTCCTCTCTTTTGGGCCTTGTGTGAGAGTTGGGAGCCATAGAAGTGGGTACGACATACTGAACCCAGCACCCCCTCACACAAACCACCCCAATTGTGAAGGCCCATTTGCCTGATTTGAATGACTGTACTAGGTTAATTACACTAGTTTAACCTAATTAAAATTGATTAGCAACATAATTAATTTCATTTATTTTGAAATTAATTTAAGAAAAATATAGTTTAAAGAATTATTTTTTATTCTAAGCTAAACTATATGTATTTTCTTGTATTTAATTAAATATAGAATTATAACCATCTAGATTCTTTCTGGAACTTAATTTAAATTTTTCATTAAATATTCCTATTTAAGTTGATATTTAGTTATCTTCAACTAACCAACTTAAATCTGAATATCTTTTGAATTCAAAATTTCAAAATTAAGTTGAGGAATTTTAGGCATTGGTTATTAAGATTCTTTAGATATTTTTTTAAGTTAATATCTTTTCGAATATTAACTTAAAATGGAATATTTTCAAATTAAGTGGTTACAACTTAATTTTTGATATTTAATTAAATTTAAATTTGAAAAATATTTAAGTTCTAGATTTTTTCTAATACAACTTAAATTAGATATTTTTTCAAATTTTGTGGAAAAGATACTTAGTCAAATAAGATATTTTCTAGATAGTTATTTCTAGACTACTTATTATTTCTAATATTAAATAGGAAAATATTATAAATTGTGAAATTAATTATTTAATTAATTTTGGTACAATTTATTTTAAGTATATTTTTCCTAGTATTAAACTAGAAATTAATAATTAAGCCTTCTCTACACTTAATTATTTATTTCTTGAATTTAATACATTTAATTAATTTGAAAATTAAATATCTAAGTTGATTTTTATCATCATACTTAAATATTTCTTTTTCATGACATTTAATTAAATAGAAAATTATTTTTAGTTGAAATTTAATTTTTCAACTAAATTTAAATAATTTTCAAAATATATTTTTTCTTTATTTTATTAATCAATTTTCGAAATTGCATTTCTTAAATGCTAGAATTTCGAATTTTATCTTGAAAAATAGATTAAGTTGTAAATTAATTATTTTAATTAATTCTTGGATCAACTTAAATCAATGATTTTTTCATTTATTGATTAATTTAAAATAAATTGAATTAAAGTATATTATTAGAAATTGAATTAATTAGTCAAAGGAAAATCTAGATAGATGATATTTTTGCTTGAAGTATTTTTCTAGTGTATTTAATTAAATAGAAAATTAATATTTAAGTTGATTTTTATCATCATACTTAAATATTTGAAATTTTTCTTATATATTTAATTAAATAGGAAAATGATATTTTTTGTTGTAAATTAATTTTATTAATTAATTTTGGGCCAACATTAAATTAGAATAATTTTTCCAGGATTTATTTTTTATTTTAATATGCATTTTTCGAAAATTGTATTCTTATATACTTTAATTTTTCGAAATGCAATATATATTTATAGAAAATTAAATTTGAGTTATAAATTAATTTAAATTAATTTTGTAACAACTTAAATATTTTTTTTTCTAAATATTTATTGGAAATTATTACTAAGATGGAAATAATTCATGTTATTTTCATATCCATCTAAGTAAAATTTATAAATATTAAATTAAAATTTATATTTAGAATTTTTCATTCTAAATTGGAAATTTTAATTAAATAAATATATATTTAAAATAAATAGAATAAATAAAGAGAATCAAAGAAAATACAACTCACTTTAAATAATGAGCTTGATTATTATTAAGATATTCGATCTCCATTGTGGGTTTTACACCGCGTTTGTTTTAGTGAGTAATCCTCCCTAATGGAGGAACGTTCATTAGCAATTTCGCACCGTTTAACCTCGCATGATAAGTAGTTTGTAAGTGTTTTGTATGGTATGGATCACCCTAATGGTGGCGACCATACTTGACTTGCAAATTATGAAACAATGGTGGAAGCTCATAAGATAGAATTGCCTTGACTCTCGCCTAAACGGGACAACGCTGAATTCCAATCTTGATCGAATAAAAGGTTGCTAGAATGGTTATCATTTTAGATGAGCTGACAACTCTATTCAATGGATGATGCTTTGACTCTCGCCTAAACGGGACACTGTATCAGTTTATTGAAAAACCTTGGAAATTATTTAGGATTGTAAGTTTTAGTATTTTCACTTGTCATTCCTACTTGCTATATGCTTATAATTTCTGAATTGTGTATGAATTTATAGTGAACCATGTTATTTTCTGTTATTAAGTTGTAGTTTAATTTCGAATCTTCATTGTTGGTCCAACATGTTTGTTTATCTAATGAGATAAATCCCTAGTGGATTTTCACCATTAGACATACATAATAGTGTTAGATCTCGAAAGATAAATATTGTATATGCGACATCTAGCTGTTCATCAATTGATGACACCTTAGACTAGTATTTTTACAATATGAAACAAGAAGATTACATAAATAAGATTACTTTGACTTTCGCTAATCGAAGCATCGTTGGATTCTTATTTATAATCGAAATTATCCTAATTCCTCTTCGCTTATTCATTTCGAATTAGCTCCATAATATATCATTGGATGAATGGTCTATAAATCATTTCATGTCATTATATTTTCTCTTAAGAAATTAAATGACGCTTATGATTATAATCCCGAAATTCTATTCCCAATTGATATAAATCCTCAATCTTAGAAATCTCCTACTTGTATGGGCAAATCAGACTTAGAGTTATATTAGTAGTGCTGGTCCAAGAAAGAATTACTCATTATATTTGGTTGAATTTAAGTCTTTGACTTTAATTTTAGAATCCAAACAGAAATTTTCTTATATTCTAATTCCAGAATACAATACAGTTACACTTTCTCAAGTGTTTAATATCTATCTTCTATTATTGGATTAAAACTGTATGGAATATGAGTTAGGTATTCTGTGACCAGGATCCACTTGCAGTATTCTAAGAACTCTTTGATGTAACTAAACCTATGTCATCATAGACACTACCACATTTTTCTTAATCTATGGCATTTGTATCTTGTTCATAGTGGATTTGACAAGATCAATCTCTGCAAAGAGTTAATATGCCTATATCCACTGAAAGTAGTTCATCTCATTCGCAGATGGATGTACATTCAGGGGTGGATATGAGTTTTTCGTTGTATTCTTAAAACGATAACTCTAGATTATACCTTTTAGCAAAGAAATTTGAAATGTTTGAAAAATTTCATTAATTTCTAGCAATGGTTAAAACCATTAAGGTAAGTGGTTAAAGATCTTGCGAACTGATAGGGGTGGAGAAATAGTTAGTAGATATGCAGTTCAAAGATCATTAAATTGATTTTTGAATTATATCCAAACTTACCTCCCCAGAAATTTCGAGTTGCATATTGATGATTAGTTACTAGTCGTTGCCTAATTCCTTCTATGGTAATACAATTTCAGAATGATGTAATGGTTGGCTACTTAATCATTACTAGATTCATGGATGACCTAATCAAAATCTTAAGAAAGGCTAGAACTGTTAACCATGGTTTGTTAGCTATTCTAAGTGATTAGGGGTGGACCATCCCATAGTCAATAGATAAGAAAGTGTTTGTTCAAACAAATACTACTTTTCTAAGATAATGACTAAGTCTGAAAACAAGTAGCAAATAAAGGAGATATTTAATTCTTGATTCCAAAAGTGTTCTATCATCTTATATAATATATGATGATCCCACTGCCTCTGTTGTCTTGTCACAACCAAAGAGGTTAATACCATTTAGTTTTCTTCGACATAATTCACGGTACCTCGTCGTAGTGGGAGAGTTTCTAGGAACTCACCTTCTTATGACTTGGGAGACACTAGTGATTAAAAATCCATTGTGAGTTTAAACAAGTAATGGATTGTCAAGATAAGAAACTAAGAAGAAAGCCAATAGAACTATGGTTTAATCCATTCACATAGAGTAACCTAAAGTTTTCTATTACAAGGACATAAAAGGAAATTTTAGTTAATAAGTCCATTCAATGGACTTAACAAAACTTCTTGTTCCTAGTATTGTAGGTTTGAGTTTATCTAAACCTATGGCTTGTGGTATACCTGGTAATTACTTACTCTAATGCAAGCAACTTACTTTAGTAAGATGCTGAAGCATTTTCTTTCTAATGGCAATCTATAGAAGCTTCACAACTTCTTAGGTATAGATTTTATTTATCTAAGGAAAAGTCTCAACTATTCCAGAAAAGATAAAGCCATGAAAGAATTTCTTACATCAACAGTGAGAGGTCTTAGATATGCTTTTGTATGCCTTAGACCAGACACTGTTTGTTGAGTGGGAGTAATGAGTAGGTATCAGATTAATCCAGGAGAAGAACATTGGAAGACAATCAAGTAAATCCTAAGATAAAGAAGAGGAACTATATGTTAGTCTATAAGGGTGTGTTTAAAACTCTTAGACTACACCATATCAGATTTCGAAATTTGCCTTTGTGCTAGTAAATCTTTCTGATAAGATGGTGGTTACTCTGGGGGTGGAATAGTGATTTTGGAGAAGTGTAAAAACCTATCTGAAGTCTCTAGGTCTACCAGAGAGGGACTGAATGTTAAGGTTTCAGGAAATGTACTTATTCAGTCTAAGGAAAGTTCTATACATTTTTGGCATCATTCCAAATTGCCTTAAACTACTAGTGTTAATTTCCTGATTAACCAAAAGTAGTTGCCAAAGATATAGAATCCAGTATCCCAAGAGAGTAGACATATAGAGAGGAATTTCACATTATCAATGATTTTGTGATTAAAGGAAGAGTAATAGTGGAGAAAAGGTTGTGGTTAATTCAACCTTTCAGATCCTATTACGAGGAGTTTACTACTACTACACTTGATTTGTATATCAAGGTATTGAGATTATTTGAAACGCACTTTTTGTTTTATATTAGTGCAAGTGGGAGTTTGTTGGGTTTTATGCCCTAAATAAAACTCATTTCAATATAATCAGATTTACTTATTAATATAGATCAGAAATAACATTTAATGTTGCATGGTTCACATGATTTATTTCATGATTGTATGTACATAATGTATAAATTCATCTGAAACCCTTTTCACATACTTGATCCTGTTTATTGTGCCGTCAACACATTGGAAAGTAAACATGACTATGTGAATAAAGTTTCCTAGATTTATCAGACATAGGGTTTTACTGATATGATAATCTACAACAGAGTTTACTTGCATTTGGAGAAATGCTATGTTCTTTCCAGAACATTGGTTAAAGTAAAGCTCAGGTTGGATGCATGGAGTATGCATCGGAAGGGACCGATATTGAACTTTGACTTAGATTTATTAAACTTACCGTAATATCTATTCAAGTCAATATCGCCTAGTTGATCCTAGATCAAATGATCTTAATCCTGATATGATTAGGCTCAATCTCGAGAGGCTATTCGTGTTCTTTGATTTGTTAGTTAAGCCTACTTTTAGGTCAGGGTGATACGTACATTTTGGGAACACGGTAGTGCAATTGAGTGGGAGCGCTAGCATAAACATGGAATCTATAGCTTCTATCTGGCGAATAGTAAGCAAAGGATGATCTCCTTCGAGCTTGACCAAACGAACATAAATGGTGGAGTACTCATTTCACATAAGCTGAAATATCATTTATATGGGGTCAAGTGTTTTAAGGAATAAATACATTGTAGGGTGTAACGGTAATTTAATCCCTTTACAGTGTAGATCATTCATATAGAGGATCATTGATCAAATTAGGATTATAACAATGGATAACTAATGATGTGTCTATATGGTGGAACATATAGAGCATTCTATATACTGAGAGTGCAATTCTAAGTTCTATGCGTGGATTCAACGAAGAATTAATAAGTTAGTGAATTTTAGTGCTAAATTCTTGATCTACTTATTGGAAGCTCGGTTATATAGACCCATGGTCCCCCCACTAGTTGAGATAATATTGCTTGTAAGACTCATGTAATTGGTTTTGATTAATCAATTATAATTCTCAATTTAGACTATGTCTATTTGTGAATTTTTCACTAAGTAAGGGCGAAATTGTAAAGAAAGAGTTTTAGGGGCATATTTGTTAATTATGATACTTTGTATGGTTCAATTAATAAATATGATAAATGACAATATTATTTAATAATTATTTTTAGTTATTAAATAGTTAGGATTGGCATTTAAATGGTTGAATTAGAAAATTGGCGTTTTTGAGAAAATCAGATGCAGAAAAGATAAAACTGCAAAAATTGCAAAAAGTGAGGCCCAAATCCACTAAGCATGGCCCAGCCACTTTTGTAGGCAATTTAAACTGATATTTTCATTATTTTAATGCCAAATAATTCAAACCTAACCCTAGTGGAATGCTATAAATAGATAGTGAAGGCTTCAGGAAAATTACACTTAAATTTTCTATTTTTCCTTCAGAGAAAAACCTGAGCCTTTCTCTCTCCCTATCTTTAGCTGCCACTTCTTCTTTCTCTTCCCTCTTGAATTTCGAAATCCTTAGTGTATGAGTAGTGCCCACACACAGCAAGTGATACCTCAATCATAGTGAGGAAGATCGTGAAGAAAGATCATCAGCAAAGGAGTTTCAGCATCAAAGATTCAGAGAAAGAGATCCAGGTTCAGATATTGATAATGCTCTGCTACAGAAAGGAATCAAGGGCTAGATATCTGAACGGAAGGAGTCATTATATTCCGCTGCACCCAATGTAAGGTTTCCTAAACTTTATATGTGTTTATTTCATCGTTTTAGAAAGTTCATATTTAGGGTGTTAATAAACATACTTGTGAGTAGATCTAAGATCCTGGTAAAATAATTTCCAACAGAGAGTTCACTAATGCTATCGTTTTCCTAACTCCTCTGCCACTGCCAGCAGTCGTTTGTCTCTGCCTCCTCCGCCACTGTCAGCCTTCGTCCGTCTATGCCTCCTCCATCACCACCATCAACACTAGACCTCAACAGTTGCAATCTCAACAGTGAGAGCTTTAAATATTTCTGGATTAGTTTCAGTTGGTTTAAAATTTGTTTGTAGTGGTTGCATGCATATGGCGAAATCATGAGCACGTTTAGCTAATTACTTTTCTGTACCATTGATTCAACTTTGCAATTTTTAAGGTGTGCAAAAGACAAACATTTTATACATATGATTTAATTAAAGGTAACTATATATATAATATATAGCTAATATGATAAATTTAGGATCTCCCTGTGTTATAGATATACACACTTATATAAAGTCAATTTTTTTTTTCTTTTTAATGTTGTAATTAACCAGATACAAAAAGTTCAGAGAGAAGAATCGAAAAATGGGCAGAATCTAAACTCGGGCTCAACAATCCGATCACAGGAGGGCTGGAATCACCGATCGTAGTGATGAAGGACGGAGGGAATGGAAACGAAGGTACGCACGGTGCCGATCGTCGATCGTGTTGGATTAGGAGGAACAAAGGTGGCGAGGTATGGTCGATTGTCGTGGTAGTAGAGGCGTTCTCAAGAGGATAATCGAATTGTTTGTTTCATACCTAAGGGTATTATTGGGATTTAACTAATAAAAGTGGGTATAAATTAAATAATAGGAAAAGAAAGCTAAAAGTTAAATGAGGTAATGAAAAGTGGGTATACAATACAATTATCTCTACATTTTATGTAGGTCTCTACATAATTTTTCATAAACCGCGCAAACCGAATAACCTGTCTAAACCAAACCGAAGTAACTCGACAAAAAATACAAATCGAAAAACCCGACGAAAATATAACCCGCCCAATCTTTAACCCGAACTAACCTGACCGACCAGATTAAGAGGGTTTTTTTTCTTTGTATGTTTTTGTTATATATTTATATATCATATAATTTATACGACTATTTAAAAAATATAAAGTTCAAACTAACATGTTTTTTTTTTCTAGTGGTTGATTTTTACTTTGAATTCAATCTATATATAGTTGTCTCATTATTATAATCAACTAAAATATAATAATTGAATGTAAAAAATAAAAAAATTATTAATGGTCGATTTGGACGGGTTAACCCGACCAAACCGAGCAATTTCATTGGGCGGTTTACAATTTTCTTTTTTCTTAATTGGGTGGGTTGTACTTAGATTTTTGTAACCCGATCTTTACATTGGGTTGAATAAGATATAGCATAAACCGACCAAATCGACCGACATACACCCCTAATTTTATGTGTTAAGATATGTCATATTTTTGTAAAAATATTTTGAAATATCATATTTTATAATATCTCTTTTTTCAACCACTATTCTTTTGTGTCTCTCGCTCTCTTTTGGCCTCGCATGAGACCCCAACAATGAGGGATATTTAGCTAAATGATCTTAAAAAGTTTTTCTATTAGCTAAGTAATCTTCATTTTTAAAAATTTAGTTACACTAACCTTCTCTTTTGATGAAATTTTTATATCTCAATCGTACTCTTTTATTATTTTATATCTATTTTTTAATTAAAAATAGAAAAACTATATCATTAAAAAAAATACAGCCCTCCCCCCTCCATCATGTTCCCCTTCAACATGGTGCTTTCATGTTCTTCCTTTATTTTTCTAAAAATCTCTCAAAATCTTATGAGATCTCTATAAATTTATAGAAAATTAATTTGTTACACTTACATATAGATAAGATCAACATTGTTGTCAAGAGAGCGATTACATTCAAGATAAGTGAATGAACCCTAATTTTTTAATTTTTTATTTTGAATGTAAAAAAATAGTAAAAATTGTATTTTTTTTAGCTTGATTCTTATTTTTTTTTTCATATATATATATATATGCGATAACAACAACAATAAAAAATATTATACTATTCATATTATTACTATTTTGTAGTTTTTGAGTTGAAAATTTCATTTTTACAAAGTGAAACCGAGGTTGAAGATAAATCGCAGGGGGCTCGACTATTAGTGGATGAGCTCCACGATGTCAGTTGAGATGGTGGTTATAGTAGAGCTCGACTATGTTAGTTGAGATTACAGTTTTAGTAGAGTTCGACTGCTGTTAGTTGAGATGACAAACGTTACGGTAGAGCTCAACTAGATTTGATCCCGATATATATTTTTAATTGTTAAACTTTTTTCATCGATGTTTGCTAAAAGAGTGACATTCAATAAATATGATAATTCTAATAGAGCTCAACTAGCTCGACCGAACATGGCAAGATAGTGTTAATACTCAATTGTTGTTAAACTCTTTGATGGACACATTGATAACACTTAATTAAATTTAGTTGAAAATTAAGCTTGTTAATTATAATTTTAACATCAACATATTTTAACTATTTTTTAATGTCAACCATCTATTTTTTTATACAGGAGTGACTCGAATAGTAATCTATGTTCAGTACGATGGGGAGTGAAATGATGAACATGGGTCATATAAGCGGTCGCCAAATAAAATAAGGAAAATCTATAATTGTCGATGATTTGAGCACTACATTTGAGATGTTATTGGATAAATTGTATAAGAAGATTGGAGTCAATCAAATTTTTAAAAAATGGCTCAACTGAGAGTAGTTGAGCTTGACTATATGTGGTTGAGATTAGTAAAAATTATAATTATACGACTGAGCTGTAATTAGTAGAGTTCGACCATTCATGGTTGAGATTCATAATTATTAATCAAATTAATTTTATATTGATCGAATTTTATAAAGGTTCGAAGTGACAATAGATATTAAACCATTTTGTAAATAGATCAAAATTGAAAAATTGAGTTTTTGCTAATGTCAATAATTATTATAGAAAAACATTAAAAATGTAACAGTAACAGTCTGTAGCAGTAGAATGTAATTCTGTTACTGCAGAAACAAACCAAAACTAGAACAATAAATTTAGCAAAAATAAAAATAACAGCAGAAAATAAGATCATTTGACACAAGAGATTTGTACATGGTATCAGTGTTCTTTAGAACACTCCTAGTCCACGGGGCCACGGCCAGAGAAAGAAATCAATTAGTAAAGTCTCAAAAATTACAAAGACATTTAACTTATACAAGTTTAGACTCCCTCTAAATCTTTGTCGCAATCCTTTGTAACACACTTTACGAATTTGATTTCTGAACAACCATTAAATAGCGAACTCTCTTCGTCTTTGAGGTGTGAGTGCTTACTTCCTCTCAAAGTAAGGCTTGAACAATTCTTCTCCCAAAAACCTTTCTCTTGCTCAATCAAGTTGTTCAAACCGACCCTAAGACCAATATAAGAATAAATATACAAATACTAAAAACTAGATGAATAACTAGGTTTTTACAAAAAGAACTCTCTATTCACAAATGATAATATGCAAAAAATGAAAGCTAGAAGAGTTGAACTGATTGGCTGCTCTATAGCTTTTATTTATAAAACATAGAACCTTAGAGACAACCACACAATCGTTTCCACAGTTGTACAAACTTTCTAAAAGAAAATCTTGTTTGCAGCATCAGAATCAGGTTCTACCGCAGCAAACCAGACCAGAAAAGGAAACTTGCCAACAAGGTATCCGATCATGAACATGGACTTGATACCTGCCAAAAATAGTGTGATTGATCTGATTTTATCAAGACACAATCAAACACATTAAAGAGAAATAGCAATGGTCAAAGTTTTCATGTAACACCAACTTTTCATAAGAGAATTTCTTCTCTTACAAGAAGTTTCCAAAACAAGAAAATGGACAGCTGAAAAAGATTATTTCCTTTGATAGAAAAGATCAATAAATACACAATATTAAGGTGATAAAAATAGTTTAATTGCACAAAGAAATCACACCATAAATAAACAATATTTTACACCTAAATTGCCAAAAAAAAGGACTTTACAATCTCCCCGGCACTTTAAATAATCAAAATATTTTTTAACAAAAAAGTACCTGCAAAACAAAGTTAGCCACACCAAACAAATCTCCCCCTGAGAAACACAACATTAAACCAAAATATAATGCTAACTTTAATCCAAAGTTTAACACATGTACCAATCTCAACCCCCCTGGAAAAAGGGTCCAGAGTTGAGAAAACAAAGCAAGAAATTAAAAACTATTACTCCCCCTTTTTTATTTATCTAAGGGCCAAAGACAAATAGAAATGAAAATAAGTCCAACAAATAGTCAAAAAGAAGGAAAGAAAAAAAAACTTATGCCCCGTAAAGCTTGAGCAGAGTGGACAATTGCTTGGACATCTCTTGTTGAACCTCCTCCATGACAGCTAAACGATTGTTCAACAGAATGACTTCCTGCACATCTGCAGAAGCAGAACTGAAACTTGCACCAGCAACAAGATTTGCACCAACAAAATCCTTAGGACGCTTGGGAAAAGATCCATCAAAGTACTCTGAGGGTTGAAAGATGGTTCTAGTGAGGGGAGGCTTGAGTGTCTCATGGGAATAAGCCACATCTTTCTGAGAGGAAAGAACTTTATAGATTAAGTTAGAAAAAATAAGCTTGTGACTGCGGTTTTTACCTCTTCAGAAGGAAACAATTTGGTCCAAGATAAGAGAAGCCAAATTGATGGTCGCCCTTAAGGTGATTCGAAAAAGAAGATGAGCTAAGTCTTGAGATACCATAGTCTTGTTGGAGTTTGGAAGCCAATTACTAAGAGCAAACCGCATGAGTGAGGCATAGCCATAAGTGAGATGAGTGATACGAAGACTTTGACCACCTTGCCATTCAACTCGTGCACCAATGAGATTAGTAATCATGAGGTGACGATCCATAGTCACTGGAGCATTTGTCACACCTTTGAGCAGATTCAAAGCTTCGGCTATATCATTCTCAGTAAAGGAAAACTAATGGCCACGAACATAAACTTTACCAAAGAACTCAAATTTCTTGTCAAGCAAATCATCAATCAAGTTAGCATAAAATTCTTTGACAAGTTAGAGTATCTTTCCAATGATGATATTGAACAAACTTCACAATGTCATAGACTCTACGACTATGAGCATGTAAATCAAAATTTCTTTCACTCTCAAACTTACGGGAAGCATATAAATTCCAATCATGCTGGTTATCATTATAAAAAAAAATCTAGAATTTATAGCTTGAGAGGAAGAGAGGTTACCAGACAAGGTGCTCTTCATGGGCTATTTACCCTTGGCTGCTGCTGAAGCAGAACGAGGAGTTGCTGCTACAGATTTTGGCAAGGATGGCTCAGGCTCCAGATCAGTTTCCTCACTGTCAGAGGAGACAACAACATCTTTTAGAAATTCTTTTTTAGAGGAAAAAGACTCAGTTTTGGTCTCGTAGTCGTCAGATGACACTTCCATGGGTTCTTCTTCTCCATCAGAACTTGAGGAGGCCGAGGGAGGATTTGGTTTAAGCCTTTTGGCAGCAAGAATGGGTTGGCCATGGCGCCTTTCGGTGCGAGCTTCCTTCTCAAGAAAAGCTTGTTAGGCACTGGTCTGAGAGGAAGGGCCCTTTGGAGTTGATGCTACAGAAGCAACAATAGTTGCAGTAGGGGAGACTCAGAGGCATGAGAAGGAGATGCCTTAGTAGTCGATGATAAAGACTTCGAATCAGACCTAGAAGATTTGGGCAATCGGACGGTCTCACTGATTTTTGAGCCAGTGTTTTGAGAGCCCTTTTACTGGAAGTGGGAATGGAAGAAGAAGCTTTCTTGACAGCCACATTCTTTGATTCACACCGAGGAGGCGATGAATCACCTAGAGTTGAAGCAGTTGCAACAATAGGAGGCGATTTTGAAGGCACAGGTGAAGCATTTGAGGGAGCAGTTTCTGTTTCAACCATCTTGCTTGGATGACCTAATTTTTTTGTCTTAGCCATGAATTTCTGAGAAAGAAAAAGAAAGACAAAGAGACAAGATACCAATGAGAAGAGGGATTGGGTCGAAGAGAAGATGGTGAGATTAAATGACAAAAGAATTAGTTTAAATAAAGATGTGAATGAGGAGCAAAAAGGAAACCAATTTGAAGAGTAAACAAAAAATAAATTGACATGCCCTCTAACAAAGAGAAAACCGTCCCACTCTTTTTATTATATATTTTTTTAAAAAAAAAATAGACAAAGCGAAACAAGAATAAACCAAGATTCTTTCCAAAAATAAACCAAATGAGATAGAAAAAATCATTCATGATAAACAAAATACAATGAATAAATATCAAATTTTAAAAAGAAACTCATCATAATAAACCAATTAGAGCAAATGTTGATACTTATGAAACAAAATAAGGACTAAATTTCTTTAGCCCACAAGTCAAGTTACAAGTGCCTCCCTCCTTTTTTTTTTTTTTGTAAAAATTCGAATAATAAAAAAAAATTACAAAAAATATAAGTTATTCTAGAGCAAGCAACTAATCAAATTTCATAAAAAGAGACAAATACACATGTTATGCTTTCAAAAGAGGATAATTAATTAGTATCTCAAATACCAACCACGCTTAATAGATGTTGAGAGAAAATAGACAAGTTACAAATAATGTGAATCAGGATAATTTTTATTTTTATTTAAGTAGAGGAGACTTACACACTTGTATTCACTTGTCAGACATAAGTGTGTGCAGTGAAAATAGGAACATTTTGCCTTTTTCAATTTGATCCCACAACTGGATGCTATCACACCATACTGAAGGTAGCCCTTTTCTATAGTAGTGCATCCTCTTCATAACTCTCAATTACAAAGTTCCAGCTTACTCAAAAAGATGGCTTTCACACTTCAATATGGGTAGCTCTATTCCAACAAGGGGCCTAACAAGAAACGGAGACAAGAATCGGTCAACTCTATATAAGAACTTTAGCAATCCCAACCACACATAAAAAGTAACATGAATCTTTTAACACAACCTCAAAAGTATGAAAAGTAAAATATCCTAAGCTAATTATCATCCAAAAGCATAAACATGTTTTGTCAAACAAGAATGAAACAAGAATAGATGCAAGCAAAGAACAACTCAACAATTTTGTACAAATTCGAGAACAAAAAAAGATTAGAGAATGCAAACTCTCAGGGATTTTCTGAGGGAGTCAAAGCGACTTGAGTCTAGGGCCTTGGTGAAAATATCAGCCAATTATTTTTCAAGTATCAACATATTATAACTGCAGTGTTTTGTTGTCAACAAGTTCCCTAATAAAGTGATGCCTTATTTCAATGTGTTTTGTTTGATAATGTTGAACATGATTTTTGGAAATATTTATGGCACTAGTGCTATCACAAAAAATTGTTAAAACACCCAACTCAAATCCATAATCAATCAATATTTGTTTCAACCATAACAATTGAGTACAACAACTACCAGCAGCTATGTACTCAACCTTAATAGTAGACAAGGAAATAGAATTTTGTTTCTTGCTATGCCAAAAGAAAAGAGAAGTCGAGCGGGCCTATATAACTCCAACGAAAAATAAAATTGGAATGGAACCTCCACTCATACTCTTACGATCATCAGCATTGCCTGACCAATCTGCATCACTAAAACAAGCCAAGCTAGAATTAGTGTCTTTAGAATACCAGATTCCAAAATCAAGAGTACTATTAACATATCAAATAATCCTTTCTACTGTAGAAACATGAGATTCCATTGGATTACTTTGATATCGAGCACATACTCCCACACTATAACTAATATCAAGATGACTAGCAGTCAAATACAATAAACTACCAATCATACTACGATATAGAGTAGTGTCTACCTTTACTCCATGTTCATCTTTTGTCAATTTCAAAGTGGTGCTCATTGGAGTACTTACCTGTTTAGCCGATTCAAGCCCAAACTTTTTGACAAGATTCTTGGCATACTTACTTTGAGATGCGAATGTTCCTCCTTCCATCTGTCTGACTTGAAGCCCCAAAAAGAAAGTAAGTTCACATACCATGCTCATTTCAAACTCATTTTTCATTTGATTAACAAACACTTGCACTTCATGGTTAGATGTAGACTCAAACACTATATCATCAACATAATTTGAATAATGATAAAATCAAATTTTATGTGTTTGATGAAAAGAGTTTTGTCTACACTACCTCTTTAATAATCATGAGAAATTAAAAATTGAGTTAACCTTTCATACCAGACATGGGGAGCCTGTTTCAGACCATACAAAACTTTTTCTAATTTATATACATGGTTTGGAAACTGAGGATCTTCAAATCCCTTTGGTTGCTCAGTATAAACTTCCTCACTCGAAATTCCATTAAAAAAGGCCAACTTCACATCCATTTGATACAATTTGATATCAAAAACACAAGAAATACACAATAGCAAACGAATAGATTCAAATTTTGCTACTGGAGCAAAGGTTTCATCAAAGTCAATACCTTCTACCTGTGTATAGCCTTGTGCCACCAATCGAGCCATGTTCCTCACAATTGTACCGAATTCATCACTTTTATTTTTAAAGATCCACTTTGTTCCAATCACATTGATACATTTTGGTCTTTGAATTAAAATCCAAACCTTGTTGCGAACAAACTGATTAAGCTCTTGCATTGCATTAAGCTATTCTTCATAAGTCATGACTTCTTTCACATTTTTCGGTTCAAATTGTGAGACAAAACAAAGAAAACTAATCAAATTAACATAACTTTTTCTTGTTACCATGCTTTCTTCAAGATTTCCAAGAATGAGATCTTTTGGATGATTCAGTTTTACTCTGGTTCTTGGTTCCTTCTAGATAGAATCAATAATGATGTCTGGATGAATCGAGATAGGTTGTTCTGGTTCACCTACTTTAGTTGCAGCAGTAGATTTGACAGTTGCTTCTTCAGCATTCAAGTCTGCTACATCAGAATCTACATTTGCTGCTTCTAGTGGAATATCTAGAAAACTATCTATCTCAGTTTTTGTGGAAAAATCATCAACAACCACATTAGTTGATTCCAAAATAGTTTGAGTTCTCATGTTGTAAACACTATAGGCTCTTCTATTTGTGGAATATCCAATGTACACCAACATCACTTTTAGTATCAAATTTTCCAATATGCTCACGGTCTCTAGAAACATAGCAAATACATCCAATGACATGAAAATGACTAATATTTGGATGCTTACCTTTCCAGACTTCATAGGATGTTTTGGAAGTACTTAGACGAATAAACACTCTGTTTATTGTATAACAAGTTGTGTTTATAGCTTCTGCCCGCAATCATTTTGTCAGTTTCTTGCTATTTAACATTACTCTTGCCATGTAATGCCCTGACTCACAGGGATGCCACGTGTGTACTTTTACAAATTTATTTCTAACTAATCTATTATGTTAGGAAAAGTGTGGCTTAATTAAAAGCTTTTGATTAAATTAAAATAAAACTTTCATACAAAATACCGCCATAATATGGGGATCTCCTGTTCATAAATTCGTTTACAACAAGTCTCAAAACCGCTATTACAAAAGTAAGATTTCATTTCCAAACATAGTCAAAGGGTTGATCCTGTTTCCTGGAAGCCAAGCCACCATGCCTGATATGTACATCGCTGGGAGACCTCTGACTCATGGTTGAACACTTTCCTATCCTCCTTACCTGCACCATGAAGCACCCGTGAGTCACAAAGACTCAGCAAGAAAAGCTACTAAATCAAAAGCGATGTAAAATGCAAGTAATCACAACATGACATAATATACATACCCATGATTCATTACATATTCAGCATGCACATATAATTTAACGTCTATACAAACACTTATATTACACATGATAAGAAAGTCATAGTAACTCATAGTCAACGACTTCATCATCATAATAAATAAATATTCACTCAATACATAATCACATAAGCAATTAATTGTCTTATAAGACAATTCTACTTTAATGCTTCATAAAGCATCCTTACAACTCATTATCCACGAGCTACGTATGTCACTATCGTTGCCCAGTAAAGCACCTGATAAGTAAGAAACCTATATGCGGTTTTAAGGGAGTAATTACTCATTTCATTAATTGTAATGATCGTATCTTTATCCTTTTCTCGATCATAATCGAGTCACTAAGGATAATAATCGTTACCTCGATCATAATCGAGTCACAAACGAAAATAATCATTACCTCAATCATAATCGAGTCACAAACGATAATAATCGTTCCTCATCATTACCTCTATCATAATCGAGTCACAACGATGATAATCATTTTTTTACCAACACTCTTAGCAGTGCATAAAGCTTTTCTTACCTCAAACCAATATCAGGTGTGTGGGCTGATTTGAGTGGAACCATGCTCGACAATCTCGGGTCCTATGTCACGATAACAAAACTCGATTAACAACTTATCCGATCCTCGAAACAAACCCTAATTCTTGACCGGACAAATTCTAACTTTCCACAGGATCAAAATTAACTCAAACATTACTAAAATGTTTTAATCCAAGCTCAGAGAAACATCCTGAGCCAAAAACCTAAATAAAAAAAAACCAGGATTTTCCCCTACAGACCAACCGGTCAACCAGTTGGCCATACCAGTAGCAACCGGTTGACCGGTTTCTACAGGGAAGAAAACCTTGGGTTTTCTCCTCCAAAACCGATCCAAAACTCCATCATACCTACTCAAACAATCCATAACAATTCAAGAACATAAAAACAAGGTATTAAATCATTAACACACCATAATTCATCACAATACTTAATTCACCATGTTAGAGCCAAAATTGAGTTCTTAAACTTAATCCTCCCCCAAAACAAATTGAACAGCCAATTAACCCATCTAAAACACACCTGAACAACTCTAAATTTCACCTATAATCAAACTATGAACTCCACTAATCATCACAGACCCGAATTCAAGAAAAACCCAACAAACCTAACCCAAAACCCTAGAAAAACAAAGGAAAAGGAGTGAGGACTTACCTTAAAGCTTACAGAATCCTTAGACTAGGTTAAATTCTGCTAAGGCTTGAAGAATTTGTGAAGAATTTCCCCCCTTGCAGCTGCTGGCCTTAGATTCGAAGAGGAAAAGTGGAAGAGAAATGGTGTTATGCACTTAATCTTAGTTTTCAAGGTTTTTCTTCCAAAAATAAATACTTAGGCATATAATGTAAGTTATATTTATCCCTTTTCAGCCCATATAAATCACATAGAGACAAAATCCCAACTCTAGGAAAAGACTAAATTGCCCCTCATAAAACCTTAAAGCTTAAAATCTACCCTAGGGGTATTTTGGTCATTCTTACTAATCCCGTTAAACCGATAATTTAAAATTCTACACTAGTCTAGTATACTTCTAATTTCAATTTAATTCATCTCTTATTGTCGTGACATTTCTGACCATTCCGTTGAGTTCCCACGGCTGCCAAACCCAAAAATATTTTATTTCGAAAATAGTATCCATAATACCCCCATAGTCCAATAAAATCTCTGTAATTAATAAATAACACTTAATTTGTACCTTTAGTCGTATTTCACTAATTAACTCGTAATTAGCTTTATTAGGATTAAAATCCTACTCTAATGCCTACTTAATCACATATTTAATAAAAAAAATATGCCCAATTAAATATCATTATATTTTTCGGGATATTACAACTATCCCCTCCTTATAGAAATTTTGTCCTCAAAATTTCTCTAAACAACTCAGGATACCGCTCCTATAACCGCGACTTTAACTCCCAAGTTGCCTTTCAACCTTGTTGTTCATCCATAATGCTTTAGCTAACGATATAGTCTTTGTTCTGCAGCACTTTCTCTTTTCTTATTCAGAAACTTGGATCGACTGTTCCTCATATGACAAGTCTATTTGAAGTTCAATACTTTTGTAACTTGGTATATGGATCGTATCTGCCTTATACTTCTGAAACATTGAAATACAAGTTGTGAACTCCAAATAAGGCAGGGAGTATGGCTAGCTGATAAGCTACCTGACCTCCCCTTTCCAGAAACTCAAATGGACAGATAAACCTGGGACTTAACTTTCCCTTCTTCCCAATTTCTAAGTTCCCTTCATTGGAAACACCTGAAGAAAGATAAAAATCCCAACTTTGTATTTGATGTCTCTACACTTTAGATCAACATAGCTCTTCTATCCACTTTATAAGGCAAACATACGAATTCGAATCTTTCCTATGACCTCACTCGTTCCTTAGATCGCATCAGGTCCAAGGTTCCTTTATTCACCGACTTCTCCAATGAATGGGTGAACGACATTTCTTTTCGTAAAGCATTTGTACGGTACCACACTAATAGTACTTTGATAACTATTATTGTATGAAAACTTAATCATAGGGAGATGCTTATTTCAGGAACCCTCAAATTCTATTACACACACCCGTAGCATATCCTCAGATATCTGAATAATTCTCTCAGTCTTACCATCAGTCTTAGGGTGAAAAACTATACTGAAATCTAACTTGGTACCCTTTACTCATTGCAGACTCTCCCAGCATTTGGATGTAAACTTTAGATCTCAATCTGAGACAATTAACTTTGGAGCACCACAGAGTTGAACTATAGTCTTGACATATAGATTAGCACATTAATCCACCATATACGTAGTCCATACTGATAAAGAAACTGTGCTAACTTTGTATATCTATCCCCAATCACCCAGATAGAATCATAGAACCCTACTGTTCTTGGTAATCCAACCACAATGTCTATGGTTACTTCTGACCATTTCCACTCAAGTATTTTTAGAGATTGAAATATTCCTTCTAGTTTCTGACGCTCTGCCTTGACTTGCTGACAAGTTGGACATTTGACACATACTCCACAACGCGACCTTTCATATCTGACCACCAATATAGGGCTTTACATCGTGATACATCTTGTTTGTTTCTGGATGTATGAAATATGGTATAATATGAGACTCGTTTAGAACCTTCTATCTAACACCTTTGCAAGTTGGTATACAAACCTTGTCCTTATATCGTAATAATTCATCTGCTAAAACTGAAATTCCCCTACTGGCCCAACTTCAGGCCTTTCTTGATACTCCTGTAGTTCTAGATTACTTTATTGGGCTATCTTGATTTTTTTTTATCAAATCATAATGTATTGTAATATGGGCTAACTTTGGTGAGGTTCTCCTCATTTTATAGACTTGCTCTAAACTTTTTTTCCAACTTAGAACATCTGCTACCACATTCGCTTTTCTAAGGTGGTAGAGAATCTCACAGTCATAATCTTTACCCAGTTCCAACCATTGTTACTTTCTCATATTCAAATTCTTTTAAGTAAAATAAAGTATTTGGGGGCTCTTGTGATCCGTATAGACTTCGCACTTTTCACCAAACAGGTAATGGTGCCAAACTTTCAAGGCAAAAGCCACTGCTACTAATTCAATATAATGAATGGAATACCAGTGTTCACACTCCTTCAATTGTCTAGGCGCACAGGCAATTGTTGGGTTTTGTGCCCTAAATAAAACTCATTTCAATATAATCAGATTTACTTATTAATAAAGATCAGAAATAACATTTAATGTTGCATGGTTCACATAATTTATTTCATGATTATTTACATAATGTATGAATTCTATTTAAGTCTAGAACATATCAATTTGTTAATGATTATAGTGTTGCCAACAAAGTGGAATAAAATCTTAATTATATGTTCGAAAGTTTATTCCCTGATTTGTCAGTTCACTGGATTTAGACTGACATGATAATCAGCGATAGGTATTCTTACACATTGGATAAGTGTTATGTCCTTTCCAGGGCATTGGCAAAGTTTACTAGCATCGGATGTATGAGTATACATCGGAAGGGACCGATATTGAACTTTGATTAGATATATTAAAATTTACCGTAATATCTATTCAATTCAATATCACCTGTTGATCCTAGATTAAATGATCTTAATCCTGATATGTTTAGGTTCGATCTCAAGAGTATTATACATGTTCTTTGATTTGTTAGTTAAGTCTACTACTTTGGGTCAGGGTGATACGTACATTTTGGGAACATGATAGTATAATTGAGTGGGAGCGCTAACATAAATATGGAATCTATAACTTCTATAGGGATTTAGAAGTGAAACAATGATATCCTTCGAGCTTGGCTAAATAGAGATAAATGGTGGAGATCTCATTTCACTTCGCTGAAATATCATTTATACGGAGCTAAGTGTTTTAAGGATAAAATACATTGAAGGTGTAACGGTAACTTAGTGCCTTTTCAATGTAGATCATCTATTAGAGGGTCATTGATCAAATTAGGATTATAACAATGGATAACTAATGACGTATCTATATCGTGGAACATATAGAGCGTTCTATATACTGAGAGTGCAATTCTAAGTTCTATGCGTGGATTCAACGAAGAATTAATAAGTCAGTGAATTTAAGATATAAATTCTTGATCTGCTTATTGGAAGCTCGGATATATAGACCCATGGTCCCCATACTAGTTGAGACCATACTGCTTGTAAGACTCAGTTAATTGATTTTGATTAATCAATTATAATTCTAAAGTTAGATTATGTCTAGTTTATGAATTTTCACTAAGCAAGGGTGAAATTGTAAAGAAAAGAGATTCTAGGTTAATTTATTAATTAAGAGACTTTATATGTCTAATTAATAAATATATTAAATGACAATATTATTTAATAATTAATTTTAGTTATTAAATAATTAGAATTGACATTTAAATGGTTGAATTTGAAAATTGGCGTTTTTGAGAAAATGAGATGCAGAAATGATAAAATAGCAAAATTGCATAAGTGAGGCCCATTATCCAAGGCCCATGGCCGGCCACACTTATAGGCTTTTATCATTTATTTTTTTTCATTATTTTAATGCCAAATAATTTTAACTTAAACCTAGGTGGTTACCTATAAATATATAGTGATGGCTCTCATTCACACTTAACTTTGTCAGATGAAAAACTGAGCCTTTATCTATTCTCTATAGCCGAAATCTCTTCTTCTCTTTTCTTCTTCTCTAAATTTCGAAATCCTTGAGTGAATGAGTGAGTGCCCACACACATCAAGTGGTATCTCAATCATAGTGTGTAAGACTGTGGAAAATCAACCAACAAGAAGGAGATTCAGCATCAAAGGAAGGAGAGAAAGAGATCCAGGTTCAGATCTTAATGATGCTCTGCTACAGAAAGGAATCAAGGGCTAGAGATCTGAACTGAAGGAGTCATTATATTCCGCTGCACCCAATGTAAGGTTTCTTAAACTCTTATGTGTTTATTTCATTGTTTTAGAATTCATATTAGGATGTTAATTAAACATACTTGTTAGTAAATCTAGATCCTAGTAAAATATATCCAACAGCAATAACTTTCATGGATTGTATCAAAACACAACCTAACCCTTGTTTAGAAGCATCAAAATACATCATAAATTTCTCCTCACTGACTGGCAATGTTAACACTGATGTAATAATTAACCTCTGTTTCAAGTCTTTTGAGTAATTTCCGCTAAGGGCGTAGAAAGCCTTCAACAAATATTCCGTAGCATCCAGTCAATCCCAAAAAACCTCTAACCTGAGTTGTAAACCTGGCTCGAAGCCAAATCTAAACTGCTTTGATCATTACCAGATCTATCAAGATACTATCTATGTTCACCTCATGCCCTAAGAAACTTACTTGGGGCCAAAAAAAACTCGTGTTTCTTGCATTTAGCATAAAGCTTATGCTCCCAGAGACATTGCAACACCATCCAAAGATGCCTCCCATATGCCTCCTTTGAGTTGGAAGAAATCAGAATGCCACTAATGAAGACAACTATGAAGTCATCAGGTATGAAAAGCTATTTTGGGAATATCCTCCTCTCGAGTCTTCAACTGGTAATAACCAGATCGAAGATTGATCTTAGAGAAGACTTTCTTTCCCTATAATTGATCAACATATCATCTATCCTTGGCAAAGGATACTTATTCAGTACCATTAATTCATTTAACTCCTAGTGGTCAATACACACTCATAAGGTTTCGTCCTTCTTCTTCATAAACAATACCGGTGTACCTCAAGATTAGGTACTTGGTCTAGCAATTTCAAGCCCAACATCTCCTGTAACAGAACATTCAACCCTTTCAACTCTGCAGTTACCATCCAATATAGAAGTTTAGATGTAGGTTATGCTCCCAATATCAATTCCATTCAAAATCAAATTCTCGCTTCGGTGGTAACCCTGGTAGCTCCTCTGGAAAGGCATCTAGAAACTCTTGGACCACAAGATTATGTCCCCGTCCCACTGATGTTCCTTTTGTAATATTTGCCACACTAGCTTAAAAGTCAATACATCCATTCCATTACAAATCTTCTACCTTAAACACCGACATTAATGGAATTCGAAACCCTTGAACCTTGCCCAAGAACATGAATCGGTCCTCACCTTCTGGTTCAAGAGTTACCATCTTTCTTTCACAATCGATGGTTGCATTTTACTTTACAAGTCAGTCCAATCCTAATATAACCTCAAAATCCTCTAATTTTAGCTCAACTAAAACAACCAACCATTCTCTTTCCTCCACAACTCTGGAAGGGACCTAAACCACCTGTTGGAAAATAACTTGTTCTCTAGTAAGCAGTAAGGTACCAGAACCACTTGGTAACACATCATTAAATTTATACAAACTTTCAATTATCCTTCTCAGAATATAAGAATACGTTGCACCATAACCAATAAAAGCAATCAACAAAATATCATCAATAGGAATCCAACTTATCACGGTAGAAGGACCAACATCACCCTCTCCCTAAGTCAAAGTAAACACCTGAGCAAGAACAAATATGTTATCATTCTTATATTCTGATCGCTATAACTATAGGCAATTCCTTTTCAGATGGCCTACTACTTTACCCTGGAAGTAGGCTCTAGTTTAAAATTTACCCTGATAGTGTCTCTTGCATCTCAGCCCTCTGGATAGTTTCAAAATTCTTGATTACCATAAATTCTCTTACTAAGACCTGTAACTAGTGGGTCATTAGGGTCAACACTCTCATCAAATTCAACATTAGATGCTTTCCCTCATGACTCCTCCTCATACCGTTTCTCTTTTAGATTTAGTCCTCGCACCCTTAACAGTAATGACTAGCTCAGCCACCTGAGCATAGAGCTAGACAATTCCCAATTGTTTGGAAACTATATCCACATCCAGAGTGATATGCTCTTTCCATCTCCGAGTAAATTTAGCAATCCTAGCCTTAGCAGCCACTTCATCAAAGGAAAACTTTGCCAATCGGTCCAATTTAGTGTCATACTCCATCACCGTGTTGCCCGAGATCAACCGTGTAAGTTCTGCTACCTTTGCAACTCAAATGATCTCTTACATCATAACATACATTTGTTCCCAATCTTGTGGTAGTGGAGGATTCATACTCACACCACCAACTTTGAGCCTGGTAAACTCGCGATTATCCTTATTAGATCGCCTCGGGTACACCTTCCAGTACACTCGTGACCGATCCTTTTCATCGTTAAAATCTTTCCAAGTAGAATAATGCTAATAAGTATTACCACACATGCATATACATAATTAACAATTTTATATCAAAACTTATCATGCCTCTCTAACAGCTTACACATTTCAAATAAGCAGGCAATTCAAACAATCAACAAATAGTCTATTAATTCAGTAACAATTAGCACTTACTAAATTATGAGTCTAATGAGTCGTCGCAACCAATGTTCATATCAAACTAGTCTTCAAGATCATTAAACCTTGGTCGCTCTAATACCATGATGTCACGCCCTGACTCACAGGGACGCCATGTGTGTGCTTTTACAAACTTATTTCTAACTAATCTATTATATTAGGAAAAGTGTGGCTTAATTAAAGGCTTTTGATTAAGTTAAAATAAAAATTTCATACAAAATACCACCATAATACGGGGATCTCCTATTTATAAATTTTTTTACAACAAGTCTCAAAACTGTTATTACAAAAGTAAGATTACATTTCCAAACATAGCCAAAGGGTTGATCGTGTATACCGAAAGCCAAGACACCATGACTGATATGTACATGGCTGGGAAACCTCTGACTCATGGTTGAACACATTTCCTATCCTCCTTACCTGCACCACGAAGTACCCGTGAGTCACAAAGACTCAACAAGAAAAGCTACTAAATCAAAAGTGATGTAAAATGCAAGTAATCATAACATGACAAAATATACATACCCATGATTCATTACATATTCAGCATGCACATATAATTTAATACAAACACATATATTACGCATTATAAGAAAGTCATGGCAACTCATAGTTAACGACTTCATCATCATAATAAAAAGATATTCACTCAATACATAATCACATAATCAATTAATTGTCTTATAAGACAATCCTACTTTAATGCTTCATAAAGCATCCTTATCACTCATTATCCACGAGCTACGTATGTCACTATCATTGCTCGATAAAGCACCCAATAAGTAAGAAACCTATATGCAGTTTCAAGGGAGTAATTACTGATTTCATTAACGGTAATGACCGTATCTTTATCCTTTTCTCGATCATAATCGAGTCATAAAAGATATTAATCGTTACCTCGATCATCATCGAGTCACAAATGATAATAGTTGTTACCTTGATCATAATCGAGTCACAAACAATAATAATCGTTCCTCATCATTACCTCGATCATAATTGAGTCATAAATAATAATAATCGTTCCTCATCACTACCTTGATCAAAATCGAGTCACAAACAATGATAATTGTTTTTTACCAACACGCTTAGCAGTACATAAAGATTTTCTTACCTCAAACCAATATTGGGTGTGCGGGCCAATCTGAGTGGAAAGATGCTCGACAATCCTGGGTCCTATGTCACAATAACGAAGCTCGATTAACAACTTATCCAATCCTTGAAACAAACCCTAATTCTTAACCGGACAAATTCTAACTCTCCACGAGATCAAAATTAACTCAAACATCACTAAAATGTCTTAATCCAAGCTCAGAAAAACATCTCGAGCCAAGAACCTAACTCAAAGAATACTGGGATTTCCCCCTGCAGACCAACCGATCGACCGGTCCTGCCATACCAGTAGCAATCGATCGTCCTTTTCTGGCATGCAAGAAAACCTTGGGTTTTCTCCTCTAAAACCGATCCAAAACTCCATCATACCTACTCAAACACTCCAGGACAGTTCAATAACATAAAAACAAGGTATTCAAATCATTAACTTATTGGGTTTTATGCCCTAAATAAAATTCATTTCAATATAATTAGATTTACAAATTAATATAAGATTAGAAATCACTTTTATGTTGCATAATTAACATGATTTATTTCATGATTATATTTATTGTATAAATTCTATTAAGTCCAGAACACATATATAAATATATATTTGTTCATGATTACAGTGTCGTCAGCACAGTAGAATATAATCATGATTATATCTTCAAAAGTTTAATTCCCATGATTTGTTAGTTTACTGAATTTAGACTGACATGATAATCGTCGATAAGGTATACTTACACATTGGATAAGTGCTATGTCCTTTCCAAGGCATTGGCAAAGTTTATGTAACACCCTAGCTAGCATAGGCGTGTTAGCGTAATTTTTTAATGTACTGTGCAGCTCGTTGCTAATCAACGAGGTTATTGGAAAAACGTGAATAATTAAAATTTTGCTTTTTCATTAAAACATAACATATTATACTTATAATATTCCAGGATCCCGTTTACAAAATACAACTACAAAAGTTTTCTATTCATTTAAAAAAGATTTGTCGCCCATCGACTAAACAACAGAAGCCCTGATGTCCCGATAATCGTACGCTCCATGCCTAACCGTCTCGACATGTACAATCTTCACCTGCTCGCTCTCACGGCTCCTCAGCTTTAGCCTTGCCCTTACCTACACATAGCAATAGGACTGTGAGTCGACATACTCAGTAAGAAAAGCATAACATAATAAACATACTAAATCCCGGGTTATAATCAGGCGCCCATACACCTAACCATAACCCTAACTGAATCAGGAACGTTCTTGACAAAGTATGATTAACCGCAAATCCAGCCTATACTCAGTACTCTAATCGCATTGATGTGGTAGCAATTAATCCATACTATCTGATAGCCTAGCATATATCTGATGGCATCTCGGTGCAACTCTATGTACACCTCACTGTAGCCCTGATATGCTAATCTGATGGCTATAAAAAATTTTCCTAACATATATCTAATATGTTATTCTGACGGCAACTAACATGTACGCTAAACATGTATAAGCATATGCATGACATTATACTAATCTTACCTTGATTCCGAATTCAAGTGTGCCGGCCAACCTGAGTGGAACATCTGCTCGACGAATTACAGGCTCCTAAATCACATCAATCGTAACATAGGTGAGTGACACGCTAAATCACTTCCCGGGGACTTAAACTTGAAACTAAAAGTTTCCCTATCGATGAATAACATGGGAATACCCTAAATAACACAAAAATGGGAAAAACTAGGGTTCCCAAAATTGCCCCAATCCGTAGACCGGTTCCCCAACCAGAATTCTGATTCTGTGGGGTTTCCGGGGAGCCAATCGGAGTTCTGGTTCCTACAGGCCCATCTGAACCGGAATTCTGGTTCAGTGCAGGAAAGGCTAAAAATTCTATAATTCAACCAAATCAACCCCAATCCACATGGAACTCTCCAGACCTCCTCCAAACATCCCAAAGAACATTTCAAAAGCAATAAAACATCACAACATGCTAAGAAACAAAAACCACCATGGAAGCTCCAAGTTTGAACTTCAAAGCTCAAAGCTTGGCTAACACAACAAACAACCACTACTACCATCTTAAATCAACATTAAACAACATATCTAACATCCAGAAAACATCTTCAAACCCTATCAGGAACTACATAGCTCAAAATCATAACATGCATAAATTCACTTCCATAAACTTCAAAAACTAAGGAGAGAGTTGATGGAAGCTTACCAACAACTTGAATTCACTAAACTTTCCTGAGAAATTACTTGAATTGATGAATAAATAATGAACCCTAGCTGCATCTAGGTGAATTCGAAAGAGAGAGAGAAGGAGAGAGTGAAAAGGAGATTTTTCCTTAATTTTTGTAAAATGAATTAACTTAATCCTTTTCTTTCTTTTTTTTTTAAAAAAAAAAATAATACTCGGCCAACACAATACCAATAAATCAATTTAACATAACCTAACTCAACTCACTAAAGACAAAAGCATATGGGGCAAAATGACCATTTTGCCCCTGTCACACTAATAGGGTTTAAAAGGCACTAAAGGGTATTTTGGGAAATTCTAAATTTCCGACTAATCTCGACATTCCCAATGTCTAACTATACAGCTCCTCTATACTAAAATACTAAGATGTGATTCTACTGAGCCATATACCGCGTTCCAATGTTGTCGGGCACTGAACATGCAAAATTATGAAATTTCTATATATGACATATAAAATGCATTCTGAATTCAAATAAATCATCATAAATAATTATTTTAATTAATAAATAATTTTCATAATTAAACCCTAATTATCTGCTAATTTCCAAATTTTATCTAAGCGGTCTTTACAGTTTATTAGTGTCGGATGTATGGAGTATACATTGGAAGGGACCGATATTGATCTTGGATAAGATATCATAAACTTACCGTTATATCTTTCTAAGTCAATATCAATTGTTGATCTTAGGTCTATGGATCTTAATCTTGATATGGTTAGGTTCAACTTAGTTGTATTATTTATGTTTTTCAAGTTGTTCATGGATGCTAACCAATGGTTCTGGCAGATATTTATATCTTGGAAACATTGTAGTTCAATTGAGTGGGAACGCTAAACATAGATATGGAATCTATAGCTTCTATAAGTATTTAGAAGCGAAACGATGTTTTCCTTCAAGCTTGGCTGAATAGAGATAAATGATTGAGGCCTCATTTCAGTAATTATATTAGTTTACTGAAGTATCATTTATAGGTAGCTAAGTATTTTAAGGATAAAATACATTGAAGGGTAGAATAGTAAATTTGTCCCTATTCAGTGTAGATCATCTATAGAGGATCTTTAACTATCAGGATTGTGACAATGGATAATCATAACGTATCTATATTATGGTACATATAGAGCGTTCTATATAATTGAGAGTGCTATTCAATTTTAAATCTATAGTGGCCCAAGGCGGAATTAATAAGTTAGAGAATTTACTTGGTAAATTCTAGATCTACTTATTGAAAGCTCGGTTATATAGGCCCATGGTCCCCTCACTAGTTGAGATAATACTGCTTGCAGACTCTGTTAACTGATTTTAATTAATTAATTATAATTTTAAAATTAGACTATCTCTTATTTATGAATTTTCACTAAGCAATGGCTTAATTGTGAAGAAAAGAGGTTTTGGGATCAATTTATTAAATAAGAGACTTTGTATGGTCTAATTAATAAACAATATAAATGACAAGTTTATTTGATAATTAATTATAATTACTGAATTGGAAAATATGGTATTATTGAAAGAAGAATAAGTGGTTGAAATAAAGTGACAAAATTGTAACTAGAAAGTGGTTCAGTTAGTGGTCGGCCTTGGTGTTATTTTTGTCCAATATTTTATTCTTTTTTAATAGATATAATTCAGCCCTAAGCCGTAGTTAAAACACTATAAAAGGAACATGTGGATCTCACTCATCCACTTGATGCCTTCAACCAAATCAAACTTAGTTTTCTCTTTCAAACAACTAGTAGATGAGAGAGTTCCTTCTATAGTGATTTCACCTCCTTCATTGTTCTTCACCATATTCGAACCCTTAGTGAAAGAGTTCCATGCCCACACATAGCAAGTGAAGTACTCAATCATAATGAGTAAGACAGTGGTAACCAAATCTGAATGAGAGAAAGAGATACAGGCTCAGATCTTGATTATACTCTGCGACAAAAAGGAATAAGGATTAGAGATTTGAGCAGAATGAGTCATTATATTCTGCTGCAACCAATGTAAGGTTTTCTAAACTCTTATGTGTTTAATTTTATTGTTTTAGAGATATTCATATTTAGGATGTTAATTCAACATACTTGTTAGTAAATCTAGATCCTGGTAAATATTCCCTGCAACATATTTAGGATGTTAATTCAAGATACTTGTAGTAAATCTAGATCCTGTTAAAATATTTTTAACAACTGGCCTTAAAGTCATGGTAATGATTTACTTTCATGTAATATGGATTTAAAACGATGAATATTATTTTTGTGTTGATTTTGGATATGTTCATGTTGGTTTATGTGCTATTTGATGAATGTATGTAATTTACAAAAATTTTCCATGAAAATAATCCTATTTCCATTCTAAAGATAATTTATTTGGATTCTTTATGAAAAATTAAGCAATTTTGGTTTTTACGGAACTCGATTCCAATAAAAAAATTGAGAAAGATATAGAGGTTTGAAAAATTGGGTCAATTGGGTGTCGAGGGTGGTGCACCATCGCACCAGACCCTCAGAGAAGACGCTGGTCCGCGCGTGTAATCAGACATGTTTTGTCTGAATTCCTCAGTCAGGACTGCCTTCAGACACGCATCCCTCGCCCATGGAGACCCTACATGCGCCGAGATTTCTCGGCATGACACCCTGCAAACTCCATCCCTGTGTGCGCGTATGGGCTGTTTGCAGCCTTCTTGGGCTACACGTGCAGCCACCTGGGCAGCAATACCCAAAATCCATTTTTTGTGGATTTTTTCCACAAATTTCTTTCCAATTTCAAACCCTAAAAATCAAAATAAAATATTATTTTTAATATTTAAACTTAAATATCAAATTTATAATATTTAATTTATTTAATGGATTATTATTAATTTCTGATATTTTGAGGTTTAAATTTAAAAATGAATTATTTTATTTTTTATTTATGGTCAGATTTTAAAATTTTGTTAATTTCATTAATATTTATGTATTATTTAATTATCAGGTTAGATATTTTAATATTAGGTATATTTTAAATTAAAAGATAGCATTATCTTTTTAATTTGAAATATTATATTTAATTTACCTCATAAGATAAATTAAATAATTAATAAATTTGAAATTGACCTCAATATTTTTTATAGATATTCTAACCATAATATTTTCAAATTCAAAATAGGTTATTTTATAAAATATTTAATTGTTTATAAATTATAAGTTAGAAAAATGATATTTTATATCATTTTACTTATCAGAAATTTATAAATAGTATTTTAAATATTTAAATAACCTAGATATTTTTATAGAAATTTGATCATGTCCTTAGGGGTTGATCTCGATCATATCCTTCTATGACCAAGCAAAAATATCTTGATTTCTCCTGAGGCAAGCCATGAGCATCTTACTCAAGACCTCCATCAGGTTTGTTCCAATCTCGACAACCTTGGTCAGGTTCGCTGTGTTGAGGGGAAGTTCTTTGAGTTCTTCAGTTGAACTAACTCTTGAGTTGATTTCCCCAAAACATGGGTCAATGTCATGCCCTTTTGGTCCACCTTCAAGTGGCTTTAGGTGCCATCTCTGTCTTTTCCATAGTTTGGACTCTGAAGGTCTTTATCGTCTCTCCAACTTTTTCGGCAGAGGTCTTGCTCATCCCCCCTTGTTCCATAGCAATGGAGGAGGTCTTGTTCATCCCCTTTGAAGCCATCAAAAGAGGTCTTCTTGGCGAGTGATAATGAAGCATTATAACACTCGTGGCCAGTTCCTTGATTGCCAAGGAGACAACTGATACCAGCTGCCGTTGGGAAATTGATGGAGAAATGGTATAGTGAAGAGATGGCTCAAAGGTCGTAGAGGGCAGGCCTTCCGAGCATCACGTTGTACGGAGACTTCATATCTACCACATGAATGTGGCCATGATGGTGGTTCGCTTTGGGCAGTGCTGACAGTGAGTGGCAGTTTGATCTTACCACATGGAGCAATGTCCGCTCTGCTGAAACCATCCATCAGCTACTCGCATGGCTCCAGGTCTTCTAAGGGTATGCCTATTCTAATTAGGGCTTGCTTAAACATGATGTTTAAGGACGCTCTATCGTCAATCATCACCCTGGGCACTATCATATTAATTATTTGCACATCGACAACTAAAGGGTTATTGTGAGGGTAGCTGACATGATAGGAGTTTGATTCTCCAAAGGTGATAGGTTCACATTCGTAGCATTGAGACTTTGGACGGCACTCTGCCACCTCTAGGACTTCAGCTCTTGGCTCATGTTAAAGTGATCTTGCATAACTTTCTAAGGCCTTCCTTGAATTTCTAGCTAGGTGAGGGCCTCCAATCATGATCTCTAGCATGCTTGCAACTGATGCAGGCTAGAGAGGTGCATTGCCCCTAGCTGGAGCTTCAGGTCATACATACCGCGGAAGAGCACGACCATAATTTCTCATCAGCATTTTTTTTTCTAATGAGAAATTCTATCTCGTCCCACAACTGATTACACTTATTAGTGTCATGACCATAATTATTGTGGTAGCGACAGAATTTCTTCATGTCCCTCTTCCCTGAATCTTTGAAGGGAAGAGGTTTGTGATACGACACTATTGATTGTGTAGCCATATAGATCTCCTATCTTGGGGCTAAGAAGATAGAGTAGGTGGTGAAGCGAGGCTCATACTCTCGTAAGGGCTTGCCCTTAGTCTTGAACTTCTTTCCACCGATGGAGTAACTTGGATTACCACCCGTTGTTGGCTCTCTTTCCTCTGTTTGATCCTCTTTTCTTCCCATTGCCCTACTCCTTAGTAGCAAGGGCTTCGGAGTCCGGTGACTTCTTCTTGCCACCTTTCAAGCCCTTGGCCCAGGTGACAACTTCTTCTAGTTTGATTGTAAAGATTGCTTAGCTTTAATTTGGAAATTAGCAGATAATTATGGCTTAATTATGAAAATTATTTATTAGTATTGAATTATTTATTTATGATGATTTATTTGAATTCAGAATGCATTTTTATGTCATATATAGAAATTCCATAATTTTTGCATGTTTTGTGCCCGGCAACATTAGAACGCGGTGTTTGGCTATTAGAATCACATCCTAGTATTTTTAGTATAGCGGGACAATATAGTTAGACTTTGGGAATGTCAGGAATAGTCGGGATTTTAGAATTTCCCAAAATACCCCTAAGTGCCATTTTATGACTTTTAGTGTGGGAAGGGCAAAATAGTCTTTTTGCCAATTTTATTTTTTTCCTTTAGTGGACTTGGTTTTAATTAATAATCTGATTGTTATATGGAATATAGGCTAATATTACTTTTTAATAAAACAATTCCTTTTACTCATTATTCAAAATAAGAAAAAAATCAAGGAAAAGCATTTCTCTCTCTCTTTCAACCTCTCTCTCTCTCTCTCTCTCTCTCTCTCTCTCTCTCTCTCTCTCTCTCTCTCTCGAAGCCCCTATACCAGCTAGGGTTTGGATTATTTTTCAAAAATTCAAGCAGTTTGCAGTAGGGATTTAGTTTTTTTAGGCTCTAAGTAAGCTCTTGGCTCTATCCTCTTTGGTTTCATGAATTTTGGAAAAAATGGATTATGCATGTTTTGAGATATTGAGTTATGTAGCTGCTGTTAGTGATTGATTTTGTTTTTCTGGAGTTTAGTTATGTTATTTTATGTTGAATTAAGCATGATTTAATGGTTGTTATTAGGTTTAATCAAGTTTTGAGTTTTAGAACTCAAACTTGGAGCTTTAATGGTGATTTTTGTTTTTGAGCTTGGGTAGTTGTTTTATTGCTTGAAAAATGCTTATTGGGGTATAATATGCAGGTCTGGAAGGTTTGGTAAAGTTTGGAATCGTTTTGGTTAGGGTTTGAAATTTTTTGGGTTTTTTTGGGTAAAACCGGTTAACTAGTTTTACAAGTACTGTAAAACCGGGTAACTGGTTTCTGCAGCAGGGTTCCCAAAAATTTTAGCTTTGCGATTCGTGCCAGTTTCAGGTTTCAGGTTGGTTAATTCCTTGCTAACTAGTTTAGGGTATTGCCATTTTAAGTTGCTGTAGATAGGTTTTTGGTTTAAAACCTAAGTGCCGGTTGTGATTTAGCGAGTCACTTATTCATGTTGTTATCGATGTGATTTAGAAGCCTATAATTCGCCGGGCAGTTGTTCCACTCAGGTTGACTGGCACACCTGGATTCGGAATTGAGGTAAGATTAGTATAATGTCACGCATATGTTTATACATGTTTAGCGTACATGTTAGTTGCCGTCAGAATAACATATCAGGGTATCGGTGAGGTGTACATAGAGTTGCACCGAGATACCAACAGATATATGTTAGACAAATCAATAGCCATCAGATTAGCATATCAGGGCAACAATGGGGTGTACATAGAGTTGCACCGAGATGCCATTAGATATATGCTAGGGTATCAGATAGTATGTGTTATCTGCTACCACATCAGTACGACTAGAGTACTGAGTATAGGCTGGATTCGCAGTTACTCATACTTTGTCGTGAACATTCCTACCATTGTTAAACATTCTAACAACCTTTTATTCGATCAAGATTGGAATCCAGCATTGTCCCGTTTAGGCGAGAGTCAAGGCTATTCTATCTCATGAGCTTCTTGTTAGGTTTTATGCCCTAAATAAAACTCCATCTCAATGTAATCTATTTTATTCAACATCAATAAAGAAATAGAAGTATTTTTCATTCATTTGTGTATGTTTTGGCTCACTTTATCAATTGTTTGTCTAATTGATTTATAAATTCATCTTAAACCCTTTTCACATACTTGATCATGTTTATTGTGCTGTCATCACATTGGAAAGTAAACATGACTATGTGAATAAAGTTTTCTAGATTTATCAGACACAGGGTTTTACTGATATGATAATCTACAACAAGAGTTTACTTGTATTTGGAGAAATACTATGTTCTTTCCAGAACATTGGTTAAAGTAAAGCTCAGGTTGGATGCATGGAGTATGTATCGGAAGGGACCGATATTGAACTTTGACTTAGATTTAATTAAACTTACCGTAGAATCTATTCAAGTCAATATCGCCAAGTTGATCCTAGATCAAATGATCTTAATCCTGTTATGATTAGGCTCAATCTTGAAAGGCTATTCGTGTTCCTTGAATTGTTAGTTAAGCCTACTTTTAGGTCAGGGTGATACATACTTTTTGGGAACACGGTAGTGCAATTGAGTGGGAGCGCTAGCATAAACATGGAATCTATAGCTTCTACCTGGCGAATAGTAAGCAAAGGATGATTTCCTTCGAGCTTGACCAAACGAAAATAAATGGTGGAGATCTCATTTCACATAAGCTGAAATATCATTTATACGGGGTCAAGTGTTTTAAGGATAAAATACATAGTAGGGTGTTACGGTAATTTAATCCCTTTACTGTGTAGATCATTCATATAGAGGATCATTGATCACATTAGGATTATAACAATGGATAACTAATGATGTGTCTATATGGTGGAACATATAGAGCATTCTATATACTGAGAGTGCAATTCTAAGATCTATGCGTGGATTCAACGAAGAATTAATAAGTTAGTGAATTTTAGTGCTAAATTCTTGATCTACTTATTGGAAGCTCGGTTATATAGACCCATGGTCCCCCCACTAGTTGAGATAATATTGTTTGTAAGACTCATGTAATTGGTTTTGATTAATCAATTATAATTCACGAATTAAACTATGTCTATTTGTGAAATTTTCACTAAGTAAGGGCGAAATTGTAAAGAAAGAGTTTATAGGGGCATATTTGTTAATTATGATACTTTGTATGGTTCAATTAATAAATATGATAAATGACAATATTATTTAATAATTATTTATAGTTATTAAATAGTTAGATTTGGCATTTAAATGTTTGAATTAAGAAATTGGCATTTTTGAGAAAATCAGATACAAAAGGTGTTAAAATTGCAAAATTGCAAAGCCCAAGGCCCAATCCATTAAAGGCATGGCCGACCACCTTTGTAGCTTTTTTAAATTGATTTTTTCATTATTTTAATGCTATATAATTCAAATCTAACCCTAGTGGAATGCTATAAATAGATAGTGAAGGCTTCAGGAAAATTACACTTTCTGAATCAGAAAAACCTGAGCCTCCTCTCTCTCTTCTCTAGCCGCCACTCTCTCTCTCTTCTTCCTTAGAATTTCGAAACTTCCTTAGTGATTAGAGTAGTGCCCACACACATCAAGCAATACCTCAATCATAGTGAGGAAGATCGTGAAGAAAGATCATCAGCAAAGGAGATTCAGCATCAAGGATTCAGAGAAAGAAGATCCAGGTTCAGATCTTGATAATACTCTGCTACAGAAAGGATTCAAGGGTTAGAGATCTGAACGAAAGGAGTCATTTAATTCCGCTGCACCCAATGTAAGGTTTCTTAAACTTTATATGTGTTTAATTTATCGTTTTAGAAAGTTCTTATTTAGGATGTTAATAAACATACTTGTGAGTAGATCTAAGATCCTGGTAAAATAATTTCCAACAACTGGCCTCAGAGCCATGGTAATTGATTTACTTGCAAGAAATTTGGACTTTAAAACGATTGTTTGTATGTTCTTTGGATGGTATCATGTTGTATTGAGTGTTATTTGATGATTGATTGATGTTTGTGAAATTTTCGTGAAAAATAATTGCGATTTTATCTCTGGAATTATTTTTAATGGATAGTAAGTATGGAAAAAATTAAGCAAGTTAGCCTTTTACAGAACTTAATTTGGATTTTATTTGAATTAGTTATGATTTTTTGAAGATTTTGAAAAAATCGGGGCTGTGCTGATATTTTCCTGCGATCGCAAATCTGTCCGTACAATTTCGAATTTTTTTGTTTTTCTTCGATTTTTCATGCTTTTTCATGTAATTAACTTCCAATTTTTTGTATAGTTTTGTATTTATACTATTACTATTCCTAATTCAATTCTAATTATCATTTTGAATTAATTTAATATTTTTTAAATTTAATTCAAGATATTAGTGTAATTTGAATTTGAATAGACTTAGTATCTATCTTCTTGCTTAAAATATCTATCTTATTTTAAAATTTGATTATATCTTATCTTATTTTAAATTTAAAATAAGATATTTGTAATCATGTAATTTTTAAATGACATAAGATATTTTGCTAATTTTTTAAATTTTGTTATTTTATTTATTTAAATTACATTTAAAATTTGAAAAAGATATTTATTTATCTTTTATAATTTTTTATTTAATTTTTATTTATAAAATAACATTTAAAATTTAAAATAGTTAGCAAATTTTTGAAATGATATTTAGGTTGGTTGAAACCTAATTTTTCAAAAATAGTAGGTTTAATTTTAAATTTTTATTTAAAATTTTGAATTTTTTTTTTAATTTTTTTTTTTAAATTTTCGATTTTTTTTTTATTTAATTAATTATTTTCGAAATTAAATATTTAATTTAAAATTAAATAAATCCTACATCCAACTATCCAACTAACCTTGTTGCAGGAGTATGTGTTTTAACTTGTGTGTAAGTTTTCAAAACCTATTATTACTTGATTGCAAATAGCCATGGTTACCTTTTGCCAGATCTAATGATCTGATGGCTCCCTTGGTCAAGATAATAATTTGTAACAGGTATATTTACAATCTTCTTTCATCTGTGTATGACCTAGCAACATGATAGGACCCATCCAAAGTGTGCCTGTGTGAGCCTATGTGTTTAATTTTATTATAGATGCATATAGGTTGTTGTTGCTAAAATAAATTATCATAGTTCTTGATAGAATTTATTTAGGCCCATTTAGTTATTGGGCTTATTCAATTAATAACAGTTGTTCTTACTAAGGTTAAATTCCTCTCTTTTGGGCCTTGTGTGAGAGTTGGGAGCCATAGAAGTGAGTACGACATACTGAACCCAGCACCCCCTCACACAAACCACCCCAATTGTGAAGGCCCATTTGCCTGATTTGAATGACTGTACTAGGTTAATTACACTAGTTTAACCTAATTAAAATTGATTAGCAACATAATTAATTTCATTTATTTTGAAATTAATTTAGAAAATCATAGTTTAAAGAATTTTATATTCTAAGCTAAACTATATGTATTTTCTTGTATTTAATTAAATATAGAATTATAACCATCTAGATTCTTTCTGAAGCTTAATTTAAATTTTTCATTAAATATTCCTATTTAAGCTGATATTTAGTTGTTTACAACTAACCAACTTAAATCTGAATATCTTTTGAATTCAAAATTTTAAAATTAAGTTGAGGAATTTTTGGCATTGGTTATTAAGATTCTTTAGATATTTTTTAAGTTGATATTTTTTTTAAAATATTAACTTAAAATGGAATATTTTAGATATTTTTAGGTTAATATCTTTTTGAATATTAACTTAAAATATCTTCAAAATTAAGTGGTTACAACTTAATTTTAAATTTAATTAAATCTGATTTGAAAGATATTTAAGTTGATTTTTTAGATTCTTCTAAAACAACTTAAACAAGATATTTTCAAATTTGTTCCATTATTATTCAATTTTTTTTTTGAATTTAATTAATAATTGAAAATTAATTAAAATTGATTTTTTATTTAAATCAATTTTGATTTGTAATTTTTCATTATTATATTATGGAACTTGTTCGATATTTATTTGAATTTATTTTTCAAATTTAAATAATAATTGAAAATTAATTAAAGTTGTTTTTTTTAAAAAAAACCAACTTTAATTTGTAATTTTTCATTATTATAATATCGAATTAAAATGATTATACAAAATACATATAATATATTTTTTAAATAATGAGCTTTTAATCAAGAGACATTCGATCTCCATTGTGGGTTTCACACCGCGTTTGTTTTAGTGAGTAATCCTCCCTAATGGAGGAACGTTCATTAGCAATTTCGCACCGTTTAACCTCGCATGATAAGTAGCTTGTAAGTGTTTTGTATGGTATAGATCACCCTAATGGTGCCGACCATACTTGACTTGCAAGTTATGAAACAATGGTGGAAGCTCATAAGATAGAATTGCCTTGACTCTCGCCTAAACGGGACAACGCTGAATTCCAATCTTGATCGAATAAAAGGTTGCTAGAATGGTTATCATTTTAGATGAGCTGACAACTCTATTCAATGAATGATGCTTTGACTCTCGCCTAAACGGGACACTGTATCAGTTTGTTGAAATACCTTGGAAAATAAACTATGTTAGATTTAGTATTTCTATAACATATGTCATTACTTGTTATTTTCTAAATTGTGTATGAATTTATGAGCCAAAACCTTACTTCTGTTTTATTGATGTGTTGTAGTGTCATTATGAATAACCCTCACCCCGATCCTCTCTTAGTTACTATCTTAACAAAAGAACTCTATAGTGTGAAAATGCATCCTGGTAGTTGCATTAACTCGCACCTGTTGATGATGAATCTGAAGTTCCAAAAGGCAAATCTACTAGGAATTGATTTATCAAGAGAACAATGGGTCCAACTTATCCTTAATAGTCTTCCTCCAGAGTATAATGAATTTGTTATCTCTTACATGATCAACAATTCTAACTCCTCCGACATGGACAAGCTCGAAACAGAATTACGAGCCCATGAACGGAACTTGATTGCAATGGGTCCCCCTGGGTTTGCAATCAATAATCGAAGGAAAAGGACTAGGTATGAAGGATCTAGCAAAACTGCTTCTTCAAGTACAATTATCAGACATAATCTTCTATGTTCGAATTGTAATGGAAAGGGTCATCATGAAGAACGATGTCCCAGGCTTCTAAACAATTCAAACGAAGGTAATGCTTTTGTCTTTGAATCATGTGTTTTAGAGAACGACAAATCCATCTGGATTGTTGATTCTGGGTCTACTAACCATGTATGTTCTTCACTGCAGTTGCTTGAAACTTGGGAAAATCTACTTCCAGGAGAGTTACAGCTTAAAGTTGGCAATGGCGAATTAGTATCGGTCAAAGCTAGAGGAAAAGCCCGCATCAAGTTTCAACAAAGATTTTTAATTTTAGAAAATGTTTTATTTATTCCAAACTTTAGTAGAAACTTGATTAGTGTCTCATGTTTGCAAACACAATCTTATATATTGAATTTTTCGAGTACAAATTGTTCAATTTCTCGTAATGGATTTCAAATATGTGTTGCTATAATGGAACAAGGGCTTTATGTTTTAAGACCGAGTACTCAAATCTCACTAAATAGTGAACTTTTCAGTGTAGCTAGACCTAGAAACCTAAAAAGAAAAGAGATTGATAATGATGATCAAACTTATCTATGGCATTTACGTTTAGGTCATATAGGCTTTGATAGACCCAATAGGCTCACCAAAGACGGTCCATTGGAAAATGTCGTCTTAGGTGAACTGCCAGTATGCGAGTCCTGCCTAGAAGGAAAAATGACCAAACGTTCTTTCTCTGCAAAGGGAGAGCGTGCCAAAATCCCTCTAGGGTTAGTGTATTCCGATGTCTGCGGACCTTTGAATGTCAAAGCCCGAGGTGGTTATGAGTATTTTGTCACTTTCATTGACGATTTCCCTAGATATAGTTTTCTTTACCTAATGCAAAAGAAATCTGAAACGTTTGAAAAGTTTCAAGAATTTCATGCTTTGGCCCAAAACCAATTAGGTAAATCATTAAAGATCTTGCGAACTGATAGGGGTGGAGAATATATGGATATGCAGTTCAAAGATCATTTAATTGAACTTGGAATTGAATCCCAATACACTGCCCCAGCCACTCCACAACAAAATGGAGTTGCAGAAAGAAGAAATCGCACTCTTTTGGAAATGGTTAGGTCTATGCTGAGTTATTCAACTCTGTCTACGTCCTTCTGGGGATATGCTATACAGATGGCAAATGACATTCTAAATGTTGTTCCATCTAAAGCAGTCCCTAAGACACCCGTCGAACTTTGGAATGGTCGAACACCTAGTTTACGCCATTACAGAATTTGGGGGTGCCCTGCTCATGTCTTAAGAAAGAAAGAAGGCAAACTTGAATCACGTACCGAAGTATGCATGTTTGTCGGAAATTCTAAAGAGACTAGGGGTGGACTATTTTATAGTCACAAGGATAACAAAGTGTTTGTTTCTACAAATGATACTTTCCTTGAAGAGAACTATATTAAAGACTACAAACCGAAAAGTAAAGTTGTTCTAGAGGAATTGCTATCAGATATAAGTCCTTCCAATGTTCCGTCCTCTTCCACTCGTGAAGAAGACGATCCCACTCCCTCAGTTGAACAAACTGAGAAATCTACTACTAAAGTTTCTGTTCAGAAGACAACCGTACCTCGTCGTAGTGGGAGGGTTTCAACAAAACCTGCTCGTTATGGCTTGGATGGTGAAATCAATATGGTCGTAGGTGACGGTATTGATGACGATCCATTAACCTATAAACAGGCAATGGCTAGTCCGCAACGGAAACGATGGTCAGCCGGCATGGATTCAGAAATGGATTCCATGAAAAAGAACAAAGTCTGGGAATATGTAGACGCACCTGACGACTATCATCCGATAGGATGCAAGTGGGTTTACAAGAAGAAAAGAGGAGCTGGAGGCGAAGTCGAAACTTTTAAAGCTAGACTTGTAGCCAAGGGTTATACCCAAAGAGAAGGTGTGGACTATGAGGAAACTTTTAGTCCTGTTGCCATGCTCAAATCCATCCGAATTCTTCTCTCCATAGCTGCTGCTTTCGATTATGAAATCTGGCAAATGGATGTCAAGACTGCCTTCCTTAATGGGGTACTTGAAGAAACCATCTATATGGAGCAACCAGAAGGTTATGTTCTTCCTGGGCAGGAAAAGAAAGTTTGCAAGTTAAACAGGTCTATCTATGGACTTAAGCAAGCTTCTCGCTCATGGAACAAGAGGTTTGATGAAATCATCAAGACCTACGGCTTTCTTCAGAATGAAGATGAACCTTGTGTTTACCAACTCAAGGAAGACCAAATAGTAGTATTCCTGGTCCTTTATGTTGATGACATTTTGATCATTGGAAACAATGTCAAGAAAATGACTCACATCAAGGAATGGCTCAACACTCAATTCGATATGAAAGATTTGGGTGAAGCAGCCTATGTTCTTGGTATTCAGATTATCAGAAACCGGAAGAACAGATCTCTTGCTCTCTCTCAAACAACCTACATAGACAAAGTCTTAGAGAGATTCTCCATGAGCAACACCAATGGGGCAAACATGCCTTCTAGATATGGTATTCGTCTATCTAAGGAACAGTCTCCGACTGATCCTCAAGAGATAGAGGACATGGCGAATATTCCTTATGCCTCTGCAGTTGGAAGTCTAATGTATGCAATGTTATGCACTAGACCTGACATCTGTTATGCTGTTGGAATCGTGAGCAGGTATTAGTCTAATCCAGGACAAGAACATTGGAATGCAGTTAAGTATATTCTGAAATACTTAAAGAGTACAAGGAATCTTGTGTTAGTCTACAAGGGTGGTGCTTTAAATCCCATAGGCTACACTGATTCAGATTTCCAGGCAAGTCTTGAAGACAATAATCAACATCTGGGATGGTGTTTACTCTTGGGGGTGGAGCAGTGGTTTGGAGAAGTGCTAAACAAACCGCAATATCAGACTCAACTATGGAAGCTGAATACATAGCAGCAGCCGAAGCTGCTAAAGAACTTGTCTGGCTAAGAAAGTTCTTCACCAGCATAGGAGTTGTTCCTGGAATGGAAAGGCCTCTGGTACTACTCTGTGATAACAATGGAGCAATAGCAAACAGCAAAGAACCTCGAAGCCACAAGAGAAGCAAACACATTGAAAGGAAGTATCACATTATCAGAGAATACGTGGCAAGAGGGGATGTACTAGTTGAGAAAGTTGACACAGAGGACAACCTGGCTGATCCATTTACCAAAGTCTTGGCCGTGACAGCCTTTGAAAAGCACCGTCAGAATTTAGGATTAATTGATATGTACTAATTAGTTTTATATTAGTGCAAGTGGGAGTTTGTTAGGTTTTATGCCCTAAATAAACTCCATCTCAATGTAATCTATTTTATTCAACATCAATAAAGAAACAGAAGTATTTTTCATTCATTTGTGTATGTTTTGGCTCACTTTATCAATTGTTTGTCTAATTGATTTATAAATTCATCTTAAACCCTTTTCACATACTTGATCATGTTTATTGTGCTGTCATCACATTGGAAAGTAAACATGACTATGTGAATAAAGTTTCCTAGATTTATCAGACACAGGGTTTTACTGATATGATAATCTACAACAAAAGTTTACTTGTATTTGGAGAAATACTATGTTCTTTCCAGAACATTGGTTAAAGTAAAGCTCAGGTTGGATGCATGGAGTATGTATCGGAAGGGACCGATATTGAACTTTGACATAGATTTAATTAAACTTACCGTAGAATCTATTCAAGTCAATATCGCCAAGTTGATCCTAGATCAAATGATCTTAATCCTGTTATGATTAGGCTCAATCTTGAAAGGCTATTCGTGTTCCTTGAATTGTTAGTTAAGCCTACTTTTAGGTCAGGGTGATACATACTTTTTGGGAACACGGTAGTGCAATTGAGTGGGAGCGCTAGCATAAACATGGAATCTATAGCTTCTACCTGGCGAATAGTAAGCAAAGGATGATTTCCTTCGAGCTTGACCAAACGAAAATAAATGGTGGAGATCTCATTTCACATAAGCTGAAATATCATTTATACGGGGTCAAGTGTTTTAAGGATAAAATACATAGTAGGGTGTTACGGTAATTTAATCCCTTTACTGTGTAGATCATTCATATAGAGGATCATTGATCACATTAGGATTATAACAATGGATAACTAATGATGTGTCTATATGGTGGAAAATATAGAGCATTCTATATACTGAGAGTGCAATTCTAAGTTCTATGCGTGGATTCAACGAAGAATTAATAAGTTAGTGAATTTTAGTGCTAAATTCTTGATCTACTTATTGGAAACTCGGTTATATAGACCCATGGTCCCCCCACTAGTTGAGATAATATTGTTTGTAAGACTCATGTAATTGGTTTTGATTAATCAATTATAATTCACGAATTAGACTATGTCTATTTGTGAAATTTTCACTAAGTAAGGGCGAAATTGTAAAGAAAGAGTTAATAGGGGCATATTTGTTAATTATGATACTTTGTATGGTTCAATTAATAAATATGATAAATGACAATATTATTTAATAATTATTTATAGTTATTAAATAGTTAGAATTGGCATTTAAATGATTGAATTAGGAAATTGGCATTTTTGAGAAAATCAGATACAAAAGGTGTTAAAATTGCAAAAATCAAGGCCCAGTCCACTAAGCCATGGCCGGCCACCTTTATAGGTATTTTAAGTTGATTTTTTCATTATTTTAATGCCATATAATTCAAATCTAACCCTAGTGGAATGCTATAAATAGATAGTGAAGGCTTCAGGAAAATTACACTTTCTGAATCAGAAAAACCTGAGCCTCCTCTCTCTCTTCTCTAGCCGCCACTCTCTCTCTCTCTTCTTCCTTAGAATTTCGAAATTGCCTTAGTGATTAGAGTAGTGCCCACACACATCAAGCAATACCTCAATCATAGTGAGGAAGATCGTGAAGAAAGATCATCAGCAAAGGAGATTCAGCATCAAGGATTCAGAGAAAGAAGATCCAGGTTCAGATCTTGATAATACTCTGCTACAGAAAGGATTCAAGGGTTAGAGATCTGAACGGAAGGAGTCATTTAATTCCGCTGCACCCAATGTAAGGTTTCTTAAACTTTATATGTGTTTAATTTATCGTTTTAGAAAGTTCTTATTTAGGATGTTAATCAACATACTTGTGAGTAGATCTAAGATCCTGGTAAAATAATTTCCAACACTTCTACCATTGTTTCGCAATTTGCAAGTCAAATATGGTCGCCGCCATTAGGGTGATCTATACCATATAAAACACTTACAAACCACTTATCATGCGAGATTAAACGGGGCGAAACTGCTAATGAACGTTCCTCCATTAGGGAGGATTACTCACTAAAACAAACGCGGTGTAAAACCCACAATGGAGATCGAATATCTTAATAATAATAAAGCTCATTCTTTAAAATGTATTTTCTTTATTATTCTAATAAATAAATTCTCATTAAATTCGAAATTAAGAATTAAAATTCAAAAATAAGAATTTAATATAATATTTATAAAATTATACTTAGATGGTGATTGAAATAAAATTAATTATTTCCATCGTAGTAATAATCTTAAATATAAATATTAAAGAAATTAATTTAAGTTGAATTAAATGAAATAATTAGCAACTTAAAAATTTCCTTTGAGAATATATTTATTGAGTTCGAAAATTTAAAGTATATAAAAGAAATATACTATTTTCGAAAATAATAAAATTAGAAAAGAAATACTTCAAGCAAAAATATCACCTATCTAGATTTTCTTTTGACTAGTTAATTCAGTTTCTAATAATATATATATATTTTGAATTCATTTATTTTAAATTAATCAATTAAATAAAAAAATCATTGATTGTAGTTGGTCCAAGAATTAATTAAAATAAATAATTAATTTACAACTCAATCTATTTTTCAAAAAAAAAATCGAAAATATTGCATAATTAAAATGCAAATTTCGAAATTGATTAATAAAATAAAGAAAAATATATATATTGAAAATTATTTAAATTTAAGTTGAAAAATTAAATTTCAACCTAAAAATAATTTTCTATTTAATAAAGTGTCATGAAAAATCAATAAATATTTAAGTATCATGATGAAAATCAACTTAGATATTTAGATTTTTCAAGTTAATTAAATGTATTAAATTCAAGAGATAATAATTAAGTGTAGGGAAGGCTTAATTATTAATTTCTATTTAATACTAGGAAAAATATACTTAATAAAATTGTACCAAAATTAATTATTAAATAATTAATTTCACAAAGTATAATATTTTCCTATTTAAATATTAGAAATAATAAGTAGTCTAGAAATTACTATCTAGAAAATATCTTATTTGACTAAGTATCTTTTCAAAATTTGAAAAATATCTAATTTAAGTTAGATAGAAAAAATCTAAAACTTAAATAATTTCAAATTTAGATTTAATTAAATATCAAAAATTAAGTTGTAACCACTTAATTTGAAGATATCTTTTTAAGTTAATATTTGAAAAGATATTAACCTAAAAAAAATATCTAAAATATTCCATTTTAAGTTAATATTTGAAAAGATATTAACTTAAAAAATATCTTAAGAATCTTTAATAACTAATGCCTAGGATTCCTCAACTTGATTTAAAAATTTAAATCAAATATTCAAATTTAAGTTAGATAAGAAAAATCAGTTGATACAACTAATTTATAACTTAAATAGGAATATTTAATTAAATAAGCTCCAGAAAGAATCTTAGTTAGTTAAAATTCTATATTTAATTAAATACAAGAAAAATACAAATAGTTTGTCTAGAAATAATATCTAAACTAAAAGTGTTTTTCTTAAAATTAACTTTAAAATATTAAAATGAAAATAAATTTTCATATATTTTCAAAGTTAATTATGTTGCTAATACAATTTTATTAGGTCAAACTAATATAATTAACCTAGTACAGTTATTCAAATCAGGCAAATGGGCCTTCACAATTGGGGTAGTTCATGTGAGGGGGTGCTGGGTTCAGTATGTCGTACCCACTTCTATGGCTCCCAACTCTCACACAAGGCCCAAAAGAGAGGAATTTAACCTTAAAATAAATAACTGTTATTAATTGAATAGGTCCAAAAACTAAATGGACCTAAATAAAATCTATCATGGTGTGACATTTTATTTAGCAACAACCTATATGCATCTATATAATAAAATAAACACATAGGCTCACACAGGCACACTTTGGATGGATCCTATCATGTTGCTAGGTCATACACAGATGAAAGAAGATTGTAAAATATACCCGTTACAAATTATTAACTTGACCAAGGGAGCCATCAGATCATTAGATCTGGCAAAAAGTAACCATGGCTATTTGCAATCAAGTAATAATAGGTTTTGAAAACTTACACACAAGCTAAAACCATATACTCCTGCAACAAGGTTAGCTGGATAGTTGGAAGTAGGATTTATTTAATTTTAAATAAATAATTTCGAAAAATAAATAATTAAATAAAAAATATTTTAATTTTCGAAAAAAATAAAATAAAAAAATATTTAATTTCCGAAATTATTAAAAAAAAATAAATATTTAAAATTAAACCTACTTTTGAAAAATTAGGTTTCAACCAACCTAAATATTATTTCAAAATTTTCTAACTACTTTTAAAAATTAAATGTTATTTTAAAAAATAAAAATTAAATAAAAATTAGAAAAGATAAATAAAATATCTTTTCAGGTTTTAAATTTAATTTAAATAAATAAAATAACAAAATTTAAAAGTTAGCAAAATATCTTACATCTATTTAAAATTACATGATTATAAATATCTTATTTTAAATTTAAATAAGGTCAAAATATCTAAAAAAGATTTGATTTTAAAAAAAATATATATAAAATCTGACCTTAAATTTAAAAATAAGATAAGATATAATCAAATTTAAAAATAAGATAGATTTTTAAGCAAGAAGATAGATACTAATTCTATTCAAATTCAAATTACACTAATATCTTGAATTAAATTTAAAAAATATTAAATTAATTCAAAATGATAATTAGAATTGAATTAGGAATAGTAATAGTATATATACAAAACTATACAAAAAAATCAGAAGTTAATTCCATGAAAAAGCATGAAAAATTGAAGAAAAACGAAAAAATTGTGAGCTGTACGGACAGTTTTCACGATCGCAGGAAAATTTCAGCACAGCTCCGATTTTTTTCGAATCTTCAAAAAATCATAACTAATTCAAATAAAATCGAAATTGAGTTCTGTAAAAGGCTAACTTGCTTAATTTTTTCCATACTATCCAATAAAAATAATTCCAGAAACAGAATCGCAATTATTTTTCACAAAAATTTACAAACATCAATCAATCATCAAATAACACTCAATACAACATGATACCATCCAAAAACAAACAAACAATCGTTTTAAAGTCCAAATTTCATGAAAGTAAATCAATTACCATGGCTCTGATACCAGTTGTTGGAATATATTTTACCAGGATCTTAGATCTACTCACAAGTATGTTGTTTAAACACCCTAAATATGAATTTTCTAAAACGATAAAATAAACACATATAAAGTTAAGAAAACCTTACATTGATGCAGCGGAATTAATGTCTCCTTCCACTCAGATCTCTAACCCTTGTATCTTTTCTGTAGCAGAGTATAATCAAGATCTGAGCCTGAATGTCCTTCTTCTTCAAGTTTGATCCTTCACAGTCTTCCAATCTATGATTGAGTTACTGCTTGCTGTGTGTGGGCACTTACTCTTTCACTAGGGTCGAAATTGATCAAGGAGAAAAGAAGAGAGAGGGTTTCGGCCAAGGTATAGAAAGTGGGGAAGGCTCAGTTTTTCTGAAGAGAGAAATTTCTGTCAGAAAGGCTTGTGAAAACTTGTGATTTGACTGAGCCATCACTTTCTATTTATAGGCAACTACTAGGTTTAGGTTAGGAATTATTTGGCATTAAAATAATGAAAATATTAATTTGAAAAACCTATTTAAGTGGCCGGCCATGGTGTGTTATTGGGCCTCACTTAATTTTGCAGTTTTATCAAATTTTATCTCTATTTTCTCAAAAACGCCAATTTTCCAATTCTAACATTTTAAATGCCAAAACTAATTATTTAATAACTAAAATAGATTATTAAATAGTATTGTCATTTAATTTAATTATTAATTAGACATATAAAGTCCATTAATAAATAAATAAACCTAGAAAACTCTTTTCTTTACAATTTCACCCCTGCTTAGTGAAAATTCATAAAATTAGACATAGTCTAACTTTAGAATTATAATTGATCAATCACGAATCAATTAATGAGTCTTACAAGCAGAATGTTATCAACTAGAATAGGGACCATGGATCTATATGCTGAGCTTCCAATAAGTGAACCAAATTTACCAAGTAAATTCCTACTTATTAATTCTTCGTTGAATCCACTCTTAGAACTTAGAATTGCACTCTCAGACTTATATAGAGCATATTGTATGTTCCACGATATCAATATACTATCTCATTTAACCATTGTTATAATCTTATTGTGATTTAAAGATCCTCTATATAGATGATCTACATCGAGATGGGATTTCTTTACCGTTCTCACCCCTCAATGTATTTTGCCCCTTAAAACACTTAGCTACCTGTAAATGGTGTTTAGTGATCTAATAATTAGTCAGTTAAACAAGAGCTCATCCATTTACTTCTATTTGCTAAGCTCGAAGGGAATCATCACTTGACTTCTATACACCAGTAGAAGCTATAAATTCCATATTTATGTTCAGCACTCCCACTCAATCATACTATCATGTTCCCAAAATATACGTATCACCCTGATCCAAAAGTAGGCTTAACTAATAAATCAAAGAACATGAATAGCACTCCTGAGTTGAGCCCAAGCATATCAGGATTTAGATTCTTTTAATCTTAAGATCAACTACTGATATTGACTTGGAAAGATATGTATAACGGTAAGTTTGTAATATCTTAACTTAGTTGCAATATCGATCCAGTCCAATGTATACTCCATACATTCGAAACTAGTATACTTTACTAATGTCCTGAAAAGAACACAACACTTACTCCAAGTGTAAGTACACATCATCGCTGATTATCACATTAGTGTAAATCCAATAACACTGATGAAACAGGGACCAAAACTTTTGATTCATATGATCACAATCACATTCCACTGTGTTGACGATACTGTAATTGTGAATAAACATATGATCTGGATTTAACTGATTTTGTGTGTATGAATGTAATAAACATATTAAACATATTAAACCATTAGCATGTAAAATTCATGCAAACATCAATCACTTCAAATTTCTTATATTGATAACTAATCAGTTTGTAAAGAGTTTTATTTAGGGCATAAAACCCAACAGATTGTACATGTCGAGGCAGTTAGGCCTAGAGCATACGATCTTTGGGATATTAGGGCTTTTTGCTGTATAGTCGCTAAGCGACAAAACTTATGTATATGAATAGCAAACTTTTGTAAATGTATTTTGTAAAGGGATCTCGCTATTTTATAAATGTACTACTGTATGTTTTTAATTACATAAGGAAATTTTAATTATTCACGATCTTCAATAACCTCGTTGATTAGCAACGAGCTGCACAGTACGTTTAAAATCACGTTAACATGTCTATGCTAGTTAGGGTGTTACAATGATAAAGCCATTTGCTATATCTAAGAAGTTATTCATGGTGTATACTGTTGGGTTTTATGCCCTAAATAAAACTCATTTCAATATAATCAGATTTACTTATTAATATAGATCAGAAATAACATTTAATGTTGCATGGTTCACATGATTTATTTCATGATTATATGTACATAATGTATGAATTCATCTGAAACCCTTTTCACATACTTGATCCTGTTTATTATGTTGTCAACACATTGGAAAGTAAACATGACTATGTGAATAAAGTTTCTTAGATCTATCAGACACAGGGTTTTACTGATATGATAATCTACAACAAGAGTTTACTTGCATTTGGAGAAATGCTATGTTCTTTCCAGAGCATTGGTTAAAGTAAAGCTCAGGTTGGATGCATGGAGTATGCATCAGAAGGGACCGATATTGAACTTTGACTTAGATTTATTAAACTTACCGTAATATCTATTCAAGTCAATATCGCCTAGTTGATCCTAGATCAAATGTTCTTAATCCTGTTATGATTAGGCTCAATCTTGAAAGGCTATTTGTGTTCTTTGATTTGTTAGTTAAGCCTACTTTTAGGTCAGGGTGATACGTACATTTTGGGAACACGGTAGTGCAATTGAGTGGGAGCGCTATCATAAACATGGAATCTATAGCTTCTATCTGGCAAATAGTAAGCAAAGGATGATCTCCTTCGAGCTTGACCAAACGAACATAAATGGTGGAGTACTCATTTCACATTAGCTGAAATATCATTTATACGGGATCAAGTGTTTTAAGGATAAAATACATTGTAGGGTGTAACGGTAATTTAATCCCTTTACAGTGTAGATCAATCATATAGAGGATCATTGATCAAATTAGGATTATAACAATGGATAATTAATGATGCATCTATATGGTGGAACATATAGAGCATTCTATATAACTGAGAGTGCAATTCTAAGTTCTATGCGTGGATTCAACGAAGAATTAATAAGTTAGTAAATTTTAGTGTTAAATTCTTGATCTACTTATTGGAAGCTCGGTTATATAGACCAATGGTCCCCGCACTAGTTGAGATAATATTGCTTGTAAGACTCATATAATTGGTTTTGATTAATCAATTATAATTCTCAAATTAGACTATGTCTATTTGTGAATTTTTTCACTAAGTAAGGGCGAAATTGTAAAGAAAGAGTTTTAGGGTCATATTTGTTAATTATGATACTTTGTATGGTTCAATTAATAAATATGATAAATGACAATATTATTTAATAATTATTTATAGTTATTAAATAGTTAGAATTGGCATTTAAATGGTTGAATTAGAAAATTGGCGTTTTTGAGAAAATCAGATGCAGAAAAGGTAAAACTGCAAAATTGCAAAAAGTGAGGTCCAAATCCACTAGTATAGGACCGGCCACTTTTGTAGGAAATTTAAACTAATATTTTCATTATTTTAATGCCAAATAATTCAAACCTAACCCTAATGGAATGCTATAAATAGATAGTGAAGGCTTCAGGAAAATTACACTTTTCTTCTGACACTTCTGATTCAGAAAAAACTGAGCCTCTGTCTCTCCCTATCTTTAGCCGCCACTTCCCTCTTCTTTTCTTCTTCAAAATTTCGAAATTCTTAGTGTGAGTAGTGCCCACACACAGCAAGTGATATCTCAATCATAGTGAGGAAGATCGTGAAGAAAGACTTTCAGCAAGAAGGAGTTTCAGCATCAAAGATTCAGAGAAAGAGATCCATGTTCAGATATTGATAATGCTCTGCTACAGAAAGGAATCAAGGGCTAGATATCTAAACGGAATGAGTCATTTAATTCCGCTGCACCCAATGTAAGGTTTCCTAAACTTTATATGTGTTTATTTCATCGTTTTAGAAAGTTCATATTTAGGGTGTTAATCAACATACTTGTGAGTAGATCTAAGATCCTGGTAAAATAATTTCCAAAAACTGGTATCAGAGCCATGGCAATTGATTTACTGGCAAGAAATTTAGACTTTAAAACGATTGTTTGTTTGTTTTTGGATGGTATCATGTTGTATTGAGTGTTATTTGATGATTGATTGGTGTTTGTGAATTTTCGTTAAAAATAATTGAATATTTGTTTCTGAAATTATTTTTATTGGATAGTATGGAAAAAATTAAGCAAGTTACTTTTTTTACAAAACTCAATTTCGATTTAATTTGAATTACTTATGATTTTTCGAAGATTCAAAAAAAATCGGAGTTGTGCTAAAATTCTCATGCGCGCGCGAAAACTGTCCGTACAGCTCGCACTTTTTTCATTTTTCTTCGTTTTTTCATGCTTTTTCATGGAATTAACTTCCGATTTTTTGTGTAGTTCTGTATTTATACTATTACTATTCCTAATTCAATTCTAATTATCATTTTGAATTAATTTAATATTTTTTTAAATTTAATTCAAGATAGTAGTGTAATTTGAATTTAAAAATAGTTAGTATCTATCTTATTTGCTTAATAATCTATCTTACTTTTAAATTTGATTATATCTTATCTTATTTTTAAATTTAAGGTCAGATTTTAAATATTTTAAATTAATTTTTTTTAAATAATTTGACCTTATTTAAATTTAAAATAAGATAACTATAATCATGTAATTTTAAAAAGATGTAAGATATTTTGCTAACTTTTAAATTTTGTTATTTTATTTATTTAAATTACATTTAAAATCTGAAAAAGATATTCATTTATCTTTTTTAATTTTTTATTTATAAAATAACATTTAAATTTTAAAAGTAGTTAGCAAATTTTGAAATGATATTTAGGTTGGTTGAAACCTATTTTTTCAAAATTGTAGGTTTAATTTTAATTTTTTTTAAATTTCGAATTTTTCAACTTTTTTTTTAAAAAAATTTTCGAAAATTATTTTTTTATTTAATTAATTATTTCGAAATTAATAATTTAATTTAAAATTAAATAAATCCTACATTTAACTATCCAGCTAACCTTGTTGCAGGAGTATGTGTTTTAGCTTGTGTATAAGTTTTCAAAACCTATTATTACTTGATTGCAAATAGCCATGGTTACCTTTTGCTAGATCTATTGATCTGATGGCTCCCTTGATCAAGATAATAATTTGTAACATGTATATTTACAATCTTCTTTCATCTGTGTATGACCTAGCAACATGATAGGACCTATCCAAAGTGTGCCTGTGTGAGCCTATGTGTTTAATTTCATTATAGATGCATATAAGTTGTTGTTGCTAAATAAAATATCATAGTTCTTGATAGATTTTATTTAGGCCCATTTAGTTTTTGGGCCTATTCAATTAGTAACAGTTATTCTTATTAAGGTTAAATTCCTCTCTTTTGGGCCTTGTGTGAGAGTGGGAGCCATAGTAGTGGGTACGACATACTGAACCCAGCACCCCCTCACATGAACCACCCCAATTGTGAAGGCCCATTTGCCTGATTTGAATAACTGTACTAGGTTAATTAAACTAGTTTAACCTAATATAATTGATTAGCAACATAATTAATTTCATTTATGTTGAAATTAATTTAAGAAAATTATAGTTTAAAGATTTTTTATTTTAAGCTAAACTATATTTATTTTCTTGTATTTAATTAAATATAGAATTATAACCATCTAGATTCTTTCTGAAGCTTAATTTAAATTTTTCATTAAATATTCCTATTTAAGTTGATATTTAGTTATCTACAACTAACCAACTTAAATCTTAATATCTTTTGAATTTAAAATTTCAAAATTAAGTTGAGGAATTTTAGGCATTAGTTATTAAGATTCTTTAGATATTTTTTAAGTTAATATCTTTTCGAATATTAACTTAAAATGGAATATTTTTTGAATTAAGTGGTTACAACTTAATTTTTGACATTTAATTAAATTTAAATTTGAAAATATTTAAGTTCTAGATTTTTTCTAATACAACTTAAATTAGATATTTTTTCAAATTTTGTGGAAAAGATACTTAGTCAAATAAGATATTTTCTAGATAGTTATTTCTAGACTACTTATTATTTCTAATATTAAATAGGAAAATATTATACTTTGTGAAATTAATTATTTTAAATAATTAATTTTGGTAAAATTTATTTTTTCCTAGTATTAAACTAGAGATTAATAATTAAGCCTTCTCTACACTTAATTATTTATTTCTTGAATTTAATACATTTAATTAATTTGAAAATTAAATATCTAAGTTGATTTTCATCATGATACTTAAATATTTCTTTTTCATGACACTTAATTAAATAGAAAATTATTTTTAGTTGAAATTTATTTTTTCAACTAAATTTAAATAATTTTCAAAATATATTTTTTCTTTATTTTATTAATCAAATTTCGAAATTGCATTTCTTAAATGCTAGAACTTCGAATTTTATTTGAAAAATAGATTAAAGTTGTAAATTATTTATTTTAATTTTGGACCAACTTAAATCAATGATTTTTTCATTTAATGATTAATTAAAATAAATGAAGTAAAATATATATTATTAGAAATTGAATTAATTAGTCAAAGGAAAATCTAGATAGGTGATATTTTTTGCTTGAAGTATTTTTCTAGTGTATTTAATTAAATAGAAAATTAATATTTAAGTTGATTTTCATCATCATACTTAAATATTTGAAATTTTTCTTATATATTTAATTAAATAGGAAAATTATATTTTTTGTTGTAAATTAATTTTGGGCCAACATTAAATTAGAATAATTTTTCCAGGATTTATTTTTTATTTTAACATGCATTTTCGAAAATTGTATTCTTAAATACTTTAATTTTTCAAAATGCAATATATATTTATAGAAAATAAAATTTGAGTTGTAAATTAATTTTGTAACAACTTAAATTGAATATTTTTCTAACTATTTATTGGAAATTATTACTAAGATGGAAATAATTCATATTATTTTCATATCCATCTAAGTAAAATTTATAAATATTAAATTAAAATTTATATTTAGAATTTTTCATTCTAAATTGGAAATTTTAATTAAATAAATATATATTTAAAATAAATAGATTAAATAAAGAGAATCAAAGAAAATACAGCTCACTTTAAATAATGAGCTTTATTATTATTAAGATATTCGATCTCCATTGTTGGTCTTACAATAGTTAAATGTTTTCAATATAACCTCGAGACGCTAGACTTCGTCCCCCTATGGATGGTTATTCGTTGAACGCATTTAACACCGTAAGATCTCATTTGATAAGTGTTTTGTAAGTTTTCGTCTCTATTAGACTCTCCCCTACGGTGACTACTTAGAGATAAACTTATAAAACATGAAACAATGGTGGAAGCTCATAAAATGAGAATAACCTTGACTCTCGCCTACCGGGACAACGTTGGATTCTTATTTTGATCGAATAAAAGGTTGCTAGAATAGTTTCTATTTTAGATGAGCTGACAACTCTATTCAATGAATGATACTTTGACTCTCGCCTACCGGGACACTGTATCACTTTGTTGGAAACCTTGGAAATTATTTATGATTGTATGTTTTAGTATTTTCACTTGTCATTCCTACTTGCTATATGCTTATAATTTCTGAATTGTGTATGAGTTTATCTTGAACCATGTTATTTTCTGTTATTAAGTTGTAGTTTAATTTCGAATCTTCATTGTTGGTCTAACTTGGCTTGTTTATCTAATGAGATAAATCCCTAGTGGATTTTCACCATTAGACATACATAATAGTGTTAGATCTCGAAAGATAAATATTGTATATGCGACATCTAGCTGTTCATCAATTGATGACACCTTAGACTAGTATTTTTACAATATGAAACAAGAAGATTGTATAAATAAGATTACTTTGACATTCGCTAATCGAAGCATCGTTGGATTCTTATTTATAAACGAAATTATCCTAATTCCTCTTAGCTTATTCATTTCGAATTAGCTTCTGTTGACCGAGGTTTTCGGCAACTGTTAAAATATAATTATAATAATGAGCTGTAAGAAAGTGAGATGAAGACTTTTTACGTGGTTGGGGCGTTAATGAGCCTTAGTCCACGAGCCACTGCTATTAATGGATGTATTTAATACAGATTCTACACTTGAGAGAATGTTTTTCTCTTAAATACAGAGAATGTTCTTGGTGAGTTTTTTCTCTTCTTGCTCTTTTGCAACCAAGATTCCCCGACCCCATTAAATGAGCTTTGAGGGGGTATTTATAGTGTTTTGGTGGGATAATCCCTAGAATTGTTCTTACACATGTGTTTGTAAGTATCCATAAAGTTGGGCATTTCCGATGAATATACCATGGGTGATGCATGGTCAAATCCCTAGGTGCTGTAGGGCTTTTATGGAGAATGTCCTTTTTGTCTTATGATTGACGTGACTCTTCGCAGAATAGCCGTCGCTAGACTTAAATGATCATTACTGTAGCGCTGCTGTTTGGGGGTTGTGCCGTCAGACTTTATTGCGTGTTACAGTCCCAACACGCTTCCTCCCATGCAGCATTAAATGCGATTTGATTTCTCGGGAGAGACCTGACACATCCCGGAGGGCCTTTACGCTATACTAGCTTCCGGGAGTGGCTTGTACTCCGGGTGTCTCCTCCGGGACCCATGTTAATAGCGCTTCCTGGTGGCATAAAAAGACTTAGCAAATCTTTCCAAGTTATCTGATCCACGTGTCCCCTCTTGACTGGTCCACGTATTTTGGGCGAATTTTGGAGCAACATTTACCCCCCAAGCCTTGTTTACTTAGTAAAAATAAACCAAGGCTTGTTCAAGTGTCTCCGGTTGACCCCTCGTTTCCCTAGCTCGAGCCTCGAGCGCGTGGGGGCACATTAAATGATGTCATTTAATGCAGCAATATGTTTGTTTGCAGGAATGTTTCCAGCCGCCTCCTCGGTCTTCTGATATGACTTGGGGGGCGCGTGAAGGTGTGTCTAATAATGGCATTAAATGCGGCGATTCACTTTTGCAGAGGTCGATTCGTTTCACGCCCCATGATTGATGCGGCGCATTGATGGTGTCAGACGGATACTCAAACGTTTCCACCGCCTTAATGGTAGATTGATCTGGTCCGTTGATTTATTGGGAATTCGAATCGAGCGTTTCCCCCACCGTGCGATTGGTAGGTGAAGACGCCTGTTCCTCATGCACTTTTGGCCTATAAAAGCCACCACCTTTCCTTCATTTCGGTTACTTTCCATTCCTTGCCATTTCTGCTCGAATTTCTCAGAGAGAAAATTCCTCAAAGTAGCATAAACTTCTTTAACACTTAAACACTTCTTTTAATTTTCCAGTGTTCGGTTTTGCCAGTGCCTCTCAACTCTCATTCAACCATTCTCGCACCCCCCGCTCAACGCAATCAACTGTAAGTTTCTTGCATCTTTAAATAATAACATGCTTACATTTACTTTGTTTGTTTTCTGGGTTCGCACTTAGAGACTTCTGGGTGTGTGAATGTTTGAGTTCTTCGAGTTCTGCTTTATGTTTACTGTGTTAGTTGTAGAGTCGCCATTGTCATGCCTCTGTTGTAGGCATACAGCTTTGTTTGAAGAAGGCCATGTGTTCTTCGTTTAGCAATTGCTTAGGGCATAGGAAGGCTTTTCTCTTTTCTTTTTCTTTTTGCAAAACCACTTTTCTGCGATTTTACTGCACCCGACACTTGTTCAGGGATTCTCTCCTGAGTTTCCCAGGTGACACGTGTCCGGAGGGGGCCTCTTTCCAGCGGTTAGGGGACCCCCACTCCCTTTTTCCTGATTTAGGGTTTGGTATGGGGCCTAACTGCTGGGTTTTTTCTTTTTGTTTTTCTCAGAACATAAAATGTCTGCTTCTGGCTCGAAATCTTCGAAGAAGAAAGGGAAAAACATAGCCACCCTGGAGGAGGTTTCTCTGGGACCTGTTGCCCAGGAAGGGTACAAGTCCCGCGCCACTGGTTGGGAAGCGGCCGAGCTTCGATCGACCCTGACTTGCCCTCACCAGCTGGAGAACATCATTAATGTGGCTGGGATCAAACCCTCTACCTCAGGGACCTTCCACCGGCCTCCTCGTGACTCGGAGACGCCCAATCACAACTATGACGGCTTCGGGGCTTGGAGTCAGACCCATTTGATGGCCGGTGCTATGCTCCCGCTCCAGGATTATTTTGTTAATTTTCTTGTATTTGTCGGCCTTGCGCCATACCAACTTATTCCTCAAGCTTACCGCCTGCTCTCAGGCTTATTTATTTTTTACACCGCCCGCGGCTGGGGGTCTCCCAGCCCGGCGGAAATTTTGTATTTTTATGAACTTGTATCCGTCCCCAAGAAAGGGGACAAACTTAAGGACAGTTTTTATGGGTTCCGGATCCACCCTGCTAACGAGGGGATGGTTCCGTATAATATGCGTACTCATGTTAAGGAGTACCGCCACCGATTTTTCTTCTCGTCCGGGTTCAGGGCCGTGGACCACCCGGAGCTTCTCACAGAGTGGGTGCGGATCCCACCTTACCAGCGGACGCTCCCCACTCAGGCTTTCCTTCGAAGGGCCCAAGCCTTCGCCTCCTACGACCACGCCGATCTTGATGTCGGGGGCCTGGTCACCACGGAGAATTGTAGAAAGGCTAAACTTATCCTTTCTCATCAATCCGTGGATGACTCCAACCTCTCCAAGGTCATCTCGCCCTAATGTGAGGGCGCCGGTTGCGAGAAGGCCTTCCGGATGAGCTCATTGCCACGGCAGAGAAGAAGTATCAAGATTATCTCTACCTAAGGCCCAGGAGAAGGCGTATTCTCGAGGCCCAGCCGCCTCTCGGGAGAGGGCTTCGCGTGGGGAGTCCGTGGTGCGAAGGAGCCAAGCCATTGGCGGAAGTCCGAGGCAAAAGTTTTTGACAAGATTCTTCAAGAAGAGATTGGGGGTCCTTCCCGCCGGGGGCCCCTTCGTCTTGAAGGTTCTTCGAGAACTCGGACTTCCCGGCCTCACCTTCACTTCGAACCAAACTCGGTGCTCCTTGCTAGCACTTCCGGTGCTGGTGGTAAGTCTCCCTTGATAATTCACTATGTCCCTTCCGTTGATGAATATACCAGTCGTAGGCCCATAGGGTTCGACGAGCGTCTCCGTAGGTTTAAGATGCCATCGACCCGGTGGGGGGATCATTTGAAGGAATTTTATTTTACGAACTTAGGAGATTACCTAGGTCGGTCCCGGATGGGCCCCGGCCCTCCGGAACCTATTCCCTTAGGTCCGTCGGCTTACATAGCGTCCAGCTGGTTCCGGCCCTCGGACAAGCTATCTTGGAGATGATGTCGCCGGCATTAAAGTTCGGGACTTTGCTAGGGCCGAATTAGGAAGTCCGGTAGGAGTAGTTTATTTGCCGCACCTTTTGTGCGCTTCTCACGAACTTCTAACACTTGCTTATTTTATTGGAACAGGTACCTCCATGGATGCCATCCTGGAACAGCTTGCCGGGGTCCATACTCCGGTGGCTCCTCCGGGAGAAGGCCAAGGGAAAGGCTGGGACTTCTCGGAGGATGCCGCCGAGGGTACTGGAGAGCCTCGAGCCCTTCCAGTGGTAGCAGAGGAGGACGAGGAGGAGCCTGAAGTGGCTCTGATTCGCAAGCGTAAGGGCAAGATGATTGCCCAGGACGAGCCGAAGAGGCCTCGGAGGGCCGACACTCCTGCTCATGGCCTAGACGGCCGGGTTTCTCCGATGGAGGAAAATCCTGCTCCTCCTCACATTGACCTTACCCCGATTCCGGGGGATGAGGTGAGGCAGGAGCTTCGCATAGCCAAACACAACTACGCTATGGACGAGTACTCCCGGGGATATGCCGAGGTGGAGGCCCTTAGGAGGATTCTGCGAGCTGAGGTTGAGGCGAGCATCAACCATCCGGACTATCATGATCCGTGGAACCTCAACCTGGACCCTTTAACGGACTGGTTCCGTCCCCTCCTAGGGCCCACTTTGGCTCCCTTTGCCGCGGAAATGACCGGTGAGTTCGCTTCTCAGCTTACACGCTGTGCGCCCAAACGGTTCGCCACTTGCGCTTCCCTGAACTCCATCTTCCAGGTCCAGGACCTCAGCCATTCCCTCACAGTGGTAAGTACTTTGCAATTTTTTGCGTTTCCTTTTTGTTGTTTGTATTTTGTTTTCTTCCTTTGAGAAATTTTTTCTTATACCCCGTTATGGTTCAGCTTGCTGCTGAGGCTGGTCGCCTCTCCAGGAACATCATAAACCATGGCTTCGCTCTGTCCGACTTTGGGGACATGAACGACGTCAGGAAGGTCCTCCAAGACCTCACAATGGAGAGGCGCATCTACCAGAGGCCGCCGAGCGCCAGAAGCAATGGCCAAGGCCAAGGAAGAGAAGGCCAAGGCCAAGGAAGAGGAGGCCATCCGAGGAGGCTCAAGCGGAGGCCATGATCCAGGCCGAGGCCCATCGGAGAGGCAGGATGGAGGCCCATCATTAGGAGGAACTAAGGGCTCAAACCGAGGCTGCCGAGAAAGCCAGGCGAGATCTTCGGGGGGCTAGGGAGGCTTTGGATGAAATGGCCGCCAAGGTGAGGTCTCTAGAGGAGACTCATCAGTCGGATATCGAATCCAAGGCCGCTCTAGCTGCGGAGTTGAAGGAGCTTCGGGACTACAAAGATCAGTCTACCAGGAAGGCCAAGAGGGCCGAGCTCCTTTCTCCTGTCTCCTGCGCCCGGTGCCCGAAGCGCTTTGACGATGGTGTCTACATGGCTTGGGCCACCAACGATCAGAGTATCAAGCTCACTTTTTATCCCAAACCCGAGGACATGATTGCCAAATTTCGGGAAAAGAAGAAGAGGCTTGATGCTGAGCTTGAGGCACGGATTGGACCTCGTCTTCCACCGCGGGCTGACTGAGCTGCCATATTATTGACCCAGATTTTACCCGTTCTTCTTATAACTTCTTTTTTTATTTTCTTTTGTTGTTTGTACATACTTGCTGCTGCCTTAGAACAATTTACATACAGGCGGCAGCTTTTATTTGAAGGGGAGACAATTTAAGGCCTGTCCCCGGGCCATTTACATGTGTATGACCTACCCTTCGGGCTAGGATATTTTTTTTATTTATATATATATGCGATCTCTTTTTTTTTCACACTTATATATTTCAACCTGTCCTTTGGCTCAGGGTTTTTATACTTACGCTCTTTATTTTTGCGCATGTTTTTTGACCTGCCCTTTGGGTTAGGATATTTTACTTAGCTTGACCTGCCCTTTGGGTCAGGATATTTTACTTAGCTTGACCTGCCCGTTGGGTCAGGATATTTTACTTAGCTTGACCTGCCCTTTGGGTCAGGATATTTTACTTAGATTGTTTTTGTTTGTCCGTGCGGTATACCCTAGTACCCCCCTGAGTGGCATAGAAACTTTGTTTTTAAGGCACTCAGTTTTATTTAATATAAAGGAGGCATACATTTGGACGGTACAAACCCTTTGAACAAAATCTAAGTTTAATTCGCTACTGGTAATATTTTCTGAGGTGATCGGCATTCCAGGCTCTCGGGACAGTAGTTCCGTCCATTCTTTTCAGTTTGTAAGTGCCAGAACCGATTTCGTCCTCGATTTCATATGGTCCTTCCCAATTTGGTCCAAGTACCCCCACTCCGGGTTCTTGGGTGGCTGGGAAAACCCTTCTTAGGACCATATCCCCAATAGCGAATTTTCTGTTTTTAACCTTGGAGTTAAAATACTTGGTCACCTTCTTTTGATAAGCGGCCATCCGTATTTGGGACTCATCCCGGAGTTCTTCGACTTGATCCAAAGCTTCTTGGAGCAGGGCCTGATTGGTGGCCGGATCGTAAGTCGTCCTCCTGTGGGATGGGAATAATGTTTCCACCGGGACCATTGCTTCACAACCGTACGCCATTGAGAACGGCGAGTGACCGGTTGTGGTTCTGGGGGTCGTCCGGTAGGCCCACAATACCCTTGGCAATTCTTCGGGCCAGTTATTTTTACAAGCCAGCAGATTCTTTTTCAAGGTGACCTTTAGGATTTTATTGACTGCTTCCGCCTGGCCGTTTGTCTGAGGCCGGGCTACCGCGGAGAAGCTTTTCACTACTCCGTGTTGGTTGCAGAAGTCAGTGAATTCCTCGCAATCAAATTGCTTTCCATTGTCTGAGACTATCTTGTGAGGCAAGCCGTATCGACACACTATGTTTTTGATAACAAAGTCCAACGCCTTCTTAGCGGTTATTGTCTTCATAGGCTCAGCCTCTGTCCACTTGGTGAAGTAGTCCACTGCTACTATTGCATACTTTACTCCTCCTTTTCCCGTAGGTAGAGACCCGATGAGATCTATGCCCCAGACCGCGAAGGGCCAGGGGCTGGTCATCAGAGTGATCTCATTTGGAGGAGCTCTCGGTATGTTTGCGTACCTTTGGCACGAGTCACACTTTTGGACATAGTCTATACAATCTTTTTTCATTGTTGGCCAGAAGTATCCCTGCCTCAATATTTTCTTTGAGAGGCTGGGTCCTCCCGTATGATCTCCACAGAACCCTTCATGGACCTCCAGCATGATTTGTCTAGCTTCAGGGTCCGATACACACCTTAAATAAGGCATGCTGAGTCCTCTCCGGTAGAGAATTTGATCCATCATTACATAACGATGAGCACGATGCGAGATCTTTCGAGACAGTGCCCTCTCTTGGGGCAACTCACCTGTGGTTATGTATTTTATGATGGAGACCATCCAGCTAGGTTCTTGCCCAACCGTTTGTGTGGTCTCTTTTATTTTGATGCTTGGCTCTGCCAAACGTTCCACTGGTACTACCCCCAGCTCTTCAATTTCGCTGTCCGAGGCTAACTTAGCCAGACAGTCCGCGTGAGCGTTCTTTTCTCGGGGGATTCTTTCTATTTTATAGTCCGTGAACTCGTGGAGCAGTTCTCGGACTATTGTTACGTACGCGGCCATCCTTTCGCCGCGAGTTTGGTATTCTCCGGAAACTTGGTTTACTACCAGCTGAGAATCGCTGTAGACTTCCACCCTCTTGGCTCCTACAACTTTAGCCAATTTTAGCCCTGCTATCAGGGCCTCATATTCAGCTTCATTATTCGAAGCTGTGAAGTTGAATCGGAGTGCTGCCTGGAGCCACAACCCAGTAGGCGATATCATAGCCACTCCGGCTCCTGAACCGTTTTCATTTGAAGCTCCATCCACAAATACTCTCCAAGTGGGGATGGGTGGCTCCGGTGTATTGGCTGTTGCCTCGGCTTCATTACATTCGGTGATGAAGTCCGCCAAGGCTTGGCCTTTTATGGAAATCCGGGGCACGTAATGTAAGTCGAACTGACTCAACTCCATTGCCCACTTGAGGAGTCTTCCGGATGCTTCAAGCTTTTGGAGAACTTGCCGGAGTGGATGATTGGTCAAAATTCTGATCGGATGGGCTTGGAAGTATGGTCTCAACTTCCGTGATGCCATCAGGAGGCAGAATACTAACTTTTCAATAACCGGGTACCTTGTCTCGGCCCCTACCATGCGTTTACTAACATAGTATACGGGGTGCTGAATTTTTTCTTCCTCCCGGACCAACGCAGCACTGACCGCATGCTCGGAGACGGCCAAGTAAAGGAACAAGTCTTCTCCAAGGACGGGTTTTGATAGGATAGGAGGTTTGGCCATGTGGTCTTTTAACCTTTTGAATGCCTCCTCGCATTCATCCGTCCATTCGAACTTTTGGCATTTCTTCAGTATGTTGAAGAAGGGTATGCACTTGTCCGTGGACCGTGAGATAAAGCGGCTCAGTGCGGCTACCTTTCCGGTCAAACTTTGCACATCCTTATGCTTTTTGGGGGATGGCATGTCCAGGAGAGCTTGGATTTTCTCCGGGTTCGCCTCGATCCCCCTTTGGCTGACTATGAAGCCCAGGAATTTTCCCGACTTGACCCCGAAGGTGCATTTTTTCGGGTTGAGTTTCATGCCGTATCTCCGGACGACTTCGAAACATTCTTCTAAGTCGCTTGCATGACTGTTGCATGCTTTGGATTTGACGAGCATGTCATCTACGTATACTTCCATGTTTCGTCCCAGGAGGCTTTTAAACATCCGGTTAACCATTCTTTGATAGGTTGCTCTGGCGTTTTTCAGTCCGAAAGGCATGACTAGGTAACAGTATACCCCCTTATCGGTCCTGAAGCTAGTGCACTCCTGGTCTGCCGTATGCATTTTTATTTGGTTGTACCCAGCATAGGCATCCATGAAAGATAGCAGTTTAAATCCGGACGTGGCGTCCACCATCTGGTCGATCCTGGGCAGCGGAAAGCAGTCTTTTGGGCAGGCTTTGTTTAGATCTGTGAAATCTATACAAACCCGCCAAGTCCCGTTTGGCTTGGGCACTGTGGCCAGGATTGGCCAGCCATTCCGGATAGTATACGTCGCGGATCATGCTATTGGACAAAAGTTTATCCACCTCTTTCTCTAAGGCCTCGGCTTTCACCGAGTCGAGCGGGCGTCTCTTTTGCTGTACAGGGGGCATGTCCGGGTTGACATTGAGTACATGGGTGATGACATGAGGGCTGATGCCGGTCATGTCTTCTTGGCGCCATGCAAAAATGTCGATGGCGCCCTTCAGTGTTTTTATTATTTTATCTTTTTCTTCCGGATCCAGGCTTCTTCCTATCCGGAGTACTTTGGTGGAGTCGTCGTCGCACACTGGTATTTCTTCGACGTCCTCCATTGGTTCTACGACCCTTTCGGATCCTATGCGAGGATCCAGCTCGTCTTCTTCAGCCCTCTCTATTTCAGGGGGCCCCCGGACCATGAGCACTGGCAAGTGGGTGGCAACATTGTAACATTGCCTGGCCTCTCCTTGATTTCCCCTCACCGTTCCGACTCCGGCTTCCTGGGTAGGGAATTTTAGGCATAGGTGTCGGATTGAAGTTATTGCACCAAAGTCGACGAGGGCCGGTCGGCCTAAGATTGCGTTGTAGGCTGTTGGACAGTCTACCACCACAAAGGTGCAATACTTGAATGTGCTTTGGGGGGTATCCGGGCACAGGGTAACTGGGAGTCTGACTTTTCCCATCGGGATTAGCGTTGTCCCGTTAAACCCTGTGAGCTGCGATCCGCTGGGAGAGAGGTCCCGGTCGGTCAATCCTATCGCAGTGAAGGCCTCTTTGAAGAGCAAGTTCACGGAACTTCCATTGTCAATCAGGACCCTAGCCACCACTTTATTTGCAATGGGGGTCTCTATGACCAGCGGGTCGTGATGAGGAAAGCGCACCGTCTTGGCGTCCTCTTCCGTGAACGTTATGGGCTGGTCCATTAGCCGAGGCCTTTGAGCTGGGAGTTGAGTGACCTCCCACACCTCACTGTGTCTTGCGGCCTCGGCATATCTCTTTCGCTCCTTTCGAGTGTTTCCTCCGATATGGGGACCTCCGGAGATCATGGCTACCCGTCCATTAGGCCGGGGCGGTAGTCCGGGTATATGCTGGGCGTCACCTGCGGGAGCAGCTGGAGGCAATACTCCTGCTGTACCCCCTGGTGTTCCCGAAGGCATACCCCCTGCCACCTGCCCCGGGTTAAGGTGGGGTAACCTATTTTTGATCCACTCATAGAGGTGGCCCAAACGGATCAGATTCTCAATCTCATCTTTGAGATTTTTACACTCATTGGTGCTGTGGCCAATGTCGTTGTGGTACTCGCACCTTTTACTCGGATCTCTCCGGGAGCTGTCTCTGTACAATGGCTGGGGTCTCCGGTAGTGCGTATTCTGCCTTGTGGCAAAATAGACGCGTTCCTGAGAGTCCGTGAGCTCTGTGTACTGGGTGTATTGGGGTGTGTACCCCTTCTTTTGGCGCTTCTCTCCCGTTCGGGTGCTGCCCTTGGAAGACCTTTTGCTTCTCGACCCCTGGGTAGGGCCTGTCAAGCTAGCGGTCGGGGCAGCCTGTGAAGGAGCCCGTCCATTCACCCCGGACGGGTTGCCGTAATGGGAAGATGCCGGGGGCAAAGCTTGGCCCTGGCTGTATCCGGGAGTAGCAGAAAACTGTATGCCACTTACCGGAGGGGTCGCGGTCGGGACAGTACCCGAGGGCGACACTCCTGGCATGTATCCTGCTATCCCGGTGGGATAATAGCCTCCGTAAGCCACGATCTGGGCTTCTTCGAGGTTAATATATTTTTGGACTCGCTTCTGGAAGTCCTGAAGGCTAGCAGCGCCTTCTTGCTGTAATTCGTTCCAGAAGGGAGTCCCAGTGCGGATTCCTGCTTGGAGAAGCGCAAGCTGTTGTCCGTCGTCGACCTTCTTGGTCTTCGAGGCTTCCTCTCGGAACCTCTTGATGTAATTCTTCAAGGTCTCGGTGGGTAGTTGCTTGATGTTGGTCAAAGCACTAACCTCCAAGTTGACCTTCCTGGCGGCGACAAATTGCCTTCGGAAGTTGGTTTGGAGTTTGTTCCAACATCCCACCGATCCTGGTTCCAATTTCTTGAACCATTCCTCTGCCGATCCGCTCAGAGTGAGGGGGAAGCATAAGCATTTGGCGTCGTTGCTGACCCGCATGACTGTCATGACTCGGTTGAATCGTGACAAGTGATCACTGGGGTCGGAGTTCCCAGTATATGCCGCCATTTCGGGCATCTTGAAGTTTTTAGGGAGCTCCGCCTCCAGGATATGTTTAGCACAAGGCTCCCGATCCTCACTGTCCGAGTCGGAGTCATCTCCCTTCTGCCTCCGGGAGACTCGGGCAATATCTTTTCGGAGTATGGCAAGCTCTGCCATAATCCCTTCGTTTACGCATGCGAGGAGACTACGGGTCTGTATCTTTTTTGGTCAAGGTGATCCCGGAGGTCACCTTGATTCCCATTGATTTGATTCCTCAGATCAATGGGTGGACATCTCTGTCCCCCTCTTCCTCTACCCCCTGGTTCCTGGTGCACGGAAACGCTTTTCCGGTCCCCTCGATCCTGAGGGCCAAGACTCCCTCTTTGGGGCTTGCCCCTCTGCGGACCTTTCCCTTTAGGGAAATCTGAGCGGACCTTACGCGGATCCTGCGCCTTTTTCTTTCGACCGGGGGCAGAAGTAGGGTTTTTTGTTTGGTTTTCCTCAGCAGGGTGCCTTATAGGGCTAGGCTCCCTAGGCCTTTGCTGCTGGGAATTAGGCGAGGACGTTGCTGGCACCCCGTCGAGTCCAGCGGCCATCGCCTTAGGATGCACGTGAATACCAGCTGCCTCCATGGCTTTCTGCATGGCTAGCATCACTTCATGCATTTTTTGATTTTGCACTTTCTGAGCTTCGATCTCAGCTTCATGATCGATAGCTTTTTGTCTGAGGAGCACCAGCTCTTGGTAGCTTCCATCATCATAAGCGTACTCGTCGAGGTGTTCCTCGTGGTTTTCATCGGGAACTATTCCTTCTTCTTCTTCCTCGGACTCCTCTGCTGCCCTTGAGGCTACATCTTCCTCATTGGGATCTTGAGCGTCTTCTAGAGGGCGAGGATGACGTGTAGCTCTTGTCTCCACCATTATCGTGAAGTTAAATGCTTGTTGTGAAGCAGCTTTCCTCAGCTCTCAATGAAAGCACCAAAATGTTGACCGAGGTTTTCGGCAACTGTTAAAATATAATTATAATAATGAGCTGTAAGAAAGTGAGATGAAGACTTTTTACGTGGTTGGGGCGTTAATGAGCCTTAGTCCACGAGCCACTGCTATTAATGGATGTATTTAATACAGATTCTACACTTGAGAGAATGTTTTTCTCTTAATTACAGAGAATGTTCTTGGTGAGTTTTTTCTCTTCTTGGTCTTTTGCAACCAAGATTCCCCGACCCCATTAAATGAGCTTTGAGGGGGTATTTATAGTGTTTTGGTGGGATAATCCCTAGAATTGTTCTTACACATGTGTCTGTAAGTATCCATAAAGTTGGGCATTTCCGATGAATATACCATGGGTGATGCATGGTCAAATCCCTAGGTGCTGTAGGGCTTTTATGGAGAATGTCCTTTTTGTCTTATGATTGACGTGACTCTTCGCAGAATAGCCGTCGCTAGACTTAAATGATCATTACTGTAGCTTCTTCTTGTTTGGGGGTTGTGCCGTCAGACTTTATTGCGTGTTACAGTCCCAACACGCTTCCTCCCATGCAGCATTAAATGCGACTTGATTTCTCGGGAGAGACCTGACACATCCCGGAGGGCCTTTACGCTATACTAGCTTCCGGGAGTGGCTTGTTGTAATACCCGGAATTAAGAAATGGATTAGGAAAACCCTAACTAGATGATTATGTATAATGGAGGAATTATATTATTATATAGTTCAATATATGTGATTTTATATGAATTTTAATATATTAAAGACCCCATTGGTTAGCCAGGGGCATTTTGGTAATTATGACCCGAGAAGGGTAAAATGATGAAATTAATTTAATTACGTGCTTAATAGAACTATATTATTATATAGTATGCCTGTGTTGTCTTTTCAGGTGTGTTCTGACAGGTTAGCGCGGTATAGTCACAACCGGGAATTTCGGGCCGAACCGGGTTCGGGCCCGAAATGTAAATTGAATTGATTATTTGGCATTTTATTTGATAAATGATAATCTGAAATTTATTTGAAATTAATTGAGTATTGAATGACTATTTTACCCTTGTGAGGGTGTATGTGGGTATTTAAGCCCTAAGGGCATTTTGGTCATTTGACCCCTAATTACTATGTTTGGAAAATGTGATTTTTGAGGAAATGAAATGTTAATTTCTGGTGGTTTTCCCCTCTCAACCGAAACCCTCTCATCCTCTCTAACCCTCTTCTTCTTCAAACTTGATTTTTGAGAAGAAAGCTTGATTTTTAGCTTGGTTTGGAAGCTTGATTTGTGTTGGAAGCTTGAAGCTTGTTTGAGCAAGAGATTGAGGTAGTTTCTAGCTGAAATTATATGAGTTATTTGTTGAATTCATGGCTGAAATATGGTGATAAAAGCATGCTTGAGATTGTTTATTCTTGGTGTTGCATGCTTAGTGAATTGGATGTTTAAGCTTGTTAATCTCTTGATTTGTGTAGGATTGAGCTTAGAGTATGATTCTAGGTTGTTTTTCATGCTTGAATCTAACATTTATTTATTGTTTTACTGCTGGAAAATATTTGGTTGTTGTAGATGAAGCTCTTATTCAAGAGCTTGATGTTGCCATGAACATGCTTGAACTCTATGATTTTTATGCAATCTAAATTGAGGGATTAATTGCTGGATTTTAATGCTTGATAATGTGTTTTAAATCCTTAGTATTTGCTAGGCCGTTGTAAGTGGATTGATTGAGAGTTTGGTTGTGAAAAGCAAGCTTGAGTTCATGGAACTCAAGCTTGGTGCTTTAATGGCACTTTTTGATTTTTAGTGCAATTGTTGTGTTTAAGTTGTGGAATATGTTTATTATGACATATATTGATGCTCTGGAAAGTTTGGGAATGTTTGGGGATGATTTGAGTGAGTTTTGGGGGTTTAAAGATTGAGGAATTTCGTGTTCTCTGCCCAGACAACCGGAATTCCGGTTGGTTCATCCGGAATTCCGGTTGGAGTTCATCGGGAAATGCTGAATTTTGTTTCGGCCATAACTTTTGACTCGGGACTCCGTTTGGGACGTTCTTTATACCGTTGGAAAGCTCTTTTCGAGCTCTATGTGATTATCTGTATTTGAAATGCCATGAATTTACTTTATGAATGTGAAATCAGGGGTTAACCCTATTTGTGAAAAAATCCCGGATTGTGTGACTAGGATTACCGGCACCTGGTCAGGAGCACCCGGGGATTCGGAATCTCTGCCTTTGCGGGACAACAGGTAAGACAGTAGTTGCACGTAGAGATATGCACGGTGGTGCTTATATTGAATATTATATTGGTGATAATTAGAAACCGAGATGAGGGTTATTACCCTAAAGTGAGCGGTTTAATGGCCTAGGGTTATTACCCTAGTAATTATTAATGTGTAAATGCTATGCCATGCTAAATATATTGTAATAAAGAATTATGCGCACAAGGCATAATTAAGTTAGACTCGGTAAATTAGTACCTTGAGTTTGATAGTAATGCGGTCTAGGGTTATTACCCAAGAAGTTATGTGAAGGTAAGAAAGTCATGATTTGCAATAATATTGCTAATCAAGTGAAAGCATGAATTAGGGTTATTAATCTCTATAAGTGTTATTTTGAGCATGCAATGATATGTTATATGAGAGACTATTTGGTATGTAATTTAGGGTTATTATCCTAAGATTCTGTATGTTTTGTTATCTATTGAATACATACATATATTTCAAGAGTTATGTGCATAAGACATAACTTGGTTAGACCTAGTATATTACTAGGATAAACCACTGAAAGAACGTAATGTATGGATTACGTAAATATATATGAATAGGGTTATGTGAGCAAGGCATAACCAGGTTAGACTCGGTAATTATAATCGAGATAAACCTTACTAAGGCCTTATTGTAAATAGACGTGTGAGCGTAACACGTAGGTCTATGCTACATAGACATATATAGACGTGTGGGAGCAACACGTAGGTCTATGCTACATAGACATACATAGGCGTGTGAGCGTAACACGCAGGTCTATAGCAAATAGACAAATAGTGCAGTGGCACCAATAATTATATGATAAATATATATGTTGAGACTAAGGGTTATGCGCTCAAGGCATAACCAGGTTGGACTCGGTAACAAGAATCGAGATGAACTGATCTAAGGCCTTATTGTAAATAGACGTGTGAGAGCAACACGTGGGTCTACGCCACGTAGACATAAATAGATGTGTGAGCACAACACGTAGGTCTACGCTACGTAGACATAAATAGGCATGTGAGCGTAACATGTAGGTCTGTGTCACACAGACAAATTTGAATAGCATTGTTGTTTATATTGTATGATGAGCATATTATTGATATGTTTTATACTGTCTTGCTGGGCTTGGCTCACGGGTGCTCTACTGTGCAGGAAAGGGTAAGTCAGTGGCTGATCAACCATGAGTTTGAGGAGCAAGATGAAGAATGTACATGTTCAAGCCATATCAGACCAAGCGGGTTAAGGGTCTATCAGTGATGAACTTTTGAATTCTATTTTGCCGTTTAGGTCGGCTAGAAATAAATGACTTGTAATAGCGTTTGTAAATATTTTTGGGATCCCAACTATTTTAAAAGTTTTAAATATATTACAAGTTTATTTTCTTTCTATTTAATATAAAAGTTTAAATTCTGCGCTATTTTGATTAGTAATCTCGTTTAGGGGATTAGGGTTTCATAAGTATTTTGGGTAGCGTGCCTAATTATTTAGGGCGTTACAATTTGGTATCAGAGCGCCAAGGTTTTTAAACTTCCTGTAGACCGGCCGAACATGTACATTCATCGTCAGAGATAAGCTCGACTCATGGTGCAGTAAGTATTGAGAGTAAATACTTGACTGTATGTGTGATCATCTGTTTATTGCTTTCCATTTTAGGCAGTATGCAAGCATCAAGAGTATGTATGTGTTATGTGATGCCATGCTATAAATGCTAATTGTTTATGTAAATATGTATGAGGTAAATAGATGAGTTAGGGTTTAAGGCATTAAGTGCGTAAGTGTGGTATTGGTGCTTAATTCGCTGGGGTTGTTGATTACACGGGTACTAGTAGTGGACCCTCTTTAATCATCTAGACCACAGGGCGAGTTAGTAGAGCTTGGTGTAGACCAAACCAATTCACCGCACTGCCCCCACCTCCGCGGAATTCGGGGAAATAATGCGGAGGTTGGCAATGCTAATCCTCCTGCTGAAAGGCAGCAGATGTTTCAAGAAATGCGAAGTGTCATACTTCGTCAAGAAGAAGAGTTGCGACGATTAAGGCAACCGGCTGCCCCTGTTGATCAAGTGTTACCACCGGCACCTGTGCCAGTGGTGGGTAACCAGGGGTTTGTTATGCCGCATTGAGATTCGGTGTTTGAGCGGTTCGTGAAGCTGAAACCTCCGACTTTTCTAGGAGGTATTGATATAATTAAGGCCAAGCAGTGGACGAATAGAGGACTTAATGCCACAATCAGTCGGGATTTGAAGGTTACCACTTCATATGACACTTTGTACAAGAAAGTGATAGAGCTAGCCTTAATTGTTGAGGAGGCTGAATAATCTGTAATAAATGAGCAGACCGCAAAGGATGCCGTCACGACATCGAATCCGCCTGCTAGTGGTAACGTCAGTAAGGGGACCGACAAGGCAACCCTCATTACAAACGGAAGGCTGAGGCTTTCGAAGTATCAGGGAGTAATAGAAAGTATCGGGGAAATTGAGGTGACCGTCAAGGTCACGAATCCTCTTTCAAGTCATATCTTGAATGTCCGAAATGTAAGAATCACCATCAGGGTGAAAGATGGGCCAAAGCTACGTAGTTATTTGATATAGATTATTTGAATCGGACGTTCCAAGATTACCTGATTAGATGTGTGATCGTGTTTATCGATGACATCTTGGTGTAATCTGAATCAGATAAAGAGCATGAGTTGCATCTCAAATCAGTTTCACAATGATTACGGGACCATAAGCTGTATGCTAAATTCAAAAAGTGGGAGTTTTGGTTATCCCGTGTCTCATTTTTGGGGCACATAGTGGATAAAGATGGGATCATAGTGGATCCGACCATAATTGAAGCTGTTCGGGATTGGCCAGTACCGAAGTCAGCTACAGAGGTCAGAAATTTTCTGGGTTTGGCTAGTTATTATCGTCGGTTTGTTGAGGGTTTTTCAAAGATTGTTGTACCCTTAACGGAGCTGACCCGAAAGAATCAGAAGTTTGTTTGGACTGATCGGTGTGAGAAAAGTTTCCTGGAGTTAAAGCAACGCTTGATTACCGCTCCTGTACTAACTCTTCCTTCAGATAAGGAAAAGTTTGTGGTATCTTGTGATGCCTCGAGACAGAGTCTTGGCTGTGTGCTTATGCAGGCTGGGAGGGTAATAGCATATGCTTCTCGGCAGTTAAAGGAGTACGAGCAGAGGTACCCTACTCACAATTTAGAACTCGCAGCAATGGTATTTGCGCTAAAGATTTGGCGGCATTACCTTTATGGCGAGAAATGTGAGATATACACTGATCATAAAAGTCTGAAATACTTCTTTACCCAGAAAGACCTGAATATGAAACAGAGGCGTTGGCTAGAGTTGGTGAAGGATTATGATTGTGAGATCACCCTGGTGAGGCGAACGTGGTTGCTGATGCCTTAAGTAGAAAGGGTCAGAGTCAGTTAAATACGGTGAAGCGAATCTCCCAGCAGCTAGCAAATGAGATGACTCGAGCTAAGATTGAGTTGGTTGTAGGGTAATTAGCTAATATTACCCTGCAATCTACTCTTTTGGAGCGAATCAAAGAAGCACAAGTGCAAGATTCAGAATTAGTAAAAACTCGAGCTAGGGTTTCGGTTGGGAAGGCTAGTGACTTCTCAATAGATGAAACGGGAATGTTGAGATTTGGGAATTGAGTTTGTGTGCCCATGGATGAGAACATCAAGATAGAGATCATGGATGAGTCTCACACGACTCCTTATTCAATTCATCCAGGGTCGACAAAGATTTATCAAGACCTGGAAGCCATGTTCTGGTGGCCAGGCATGAAAAACGACATCGCTTAGTATGTTGCAAATTTCCTTACGTGTCAGCAAGTGAAAGCTGAGCACTAACGACCTGCAGGGTTGCTGTAACCACTGAAAATACCAGAGTGGAAATGGGAAGACATTGTTATGGACTTCGTGGTAGGTATGCCTAGAACCACGGGACAATTTGACTCTGTGTGGGTCATAGTGGACAGGTTTACAAAGTCTGCTCACTTTTTACCTGTTCGGACGAATTTCTCCATTGACCAGTATGCTGAGTGGTATGTTAGAGAAATTGTTCGTCTGCATGGTGTCCCAAAGTCCATTTTGTCGGATAAAGATCCGAAGTTTACATCAAGATTCTGGAAAAGTTTGCATCGAGCTATGGGAACTCAGTTAAAGTTTAGCACAACTTTTCATCCTCAGACGGATGGGCAATCCGAGAGGACCATTCAGATTTTAAAGGACATGCTACGGGCATGTGTGCTTGACTTTGAGGGATCATGGGTAAAGTACCTTCCCATGATCGAGTTTTCTTATAATAACAGCTATCAGGCAACAATCGGGATGGCCCCTTATGAACTTTTATATGGAAGAAAGTGTAGATCGCCCATTCACTGGGATGAAGTGGGTGAAAGAAAGTTCTTGGGTCCCGAAGCTGTTAAAAAAAAACAACAAGTGAGACAGTTGATAAGATTAGAGCGCGAATGCTCGCAGCTCAGAGTAGGCAGAAGAGTTATGTCGATCCAAAGCGCAGAGATATTGATTTTCAGGTCGGGGACATGGTATTTCTCCGAATATCTCCGATGAAAGGCATAAAACGCTTTGGGAAGAAAGGAAAGCTTGGCCCGAGGTTCATTGGACCTTTTGAAATCCGTGAGAGGATAGGGCAAGTAGCGTACAGGTTGGCTATGCCCCCAGCGCTGGCAGCTGTACATAATGTGTTTCATGTTTCAATGCTTCGGAAGTATGTCTCAGACTCGTCCCATGTTCTGAGTTATGAAGCATTGGAACTTCAAATGACTTGTCATACGAGGAATAACCAGTGCAGATACTTGATAGAAGAGAGAAAGTCTTGAGAAGCAAGACAGTGGCACTGGTGAAAGTACTGTGGAAGAACAGTAAGGTAGAAGAGGCAACCTGGGAACTCGAGACGGATATGCAGCAGAAATATCCAGAGTTGTTCAGGTAAATTTCGGGACGAAATTTCTATAAGGAGGGGGTAATTGTAATACCCGGAATTAAGAAATGGATTAGCAAAACCCTAACTAGATGATTATGTATAATGGAGGAATTATATTATTATATAGTTCAATATATGTGATTTTATATGAATTTTAATATATTAAAGACCCCATTGGTTAGCCAGGGGCATTTTGGTAATTATGACCCGAGAAGGGTAAAATGATGAAATTAATTTAATTACGTGCTTAATAGAACTATATTATTATATAGTATGCCTGTGTTGTCTTTTCGGGTGTGTTCTGACAGGTTAGCGCGGTATAGTCACAACCGGGAATTTCGGGCCGAACTGGGTTCGGGCCCGAAATGTAAATTGAATTGATTATTTGGCATTTTATTTGATAAATGATAATCTGAAATTTATTTGAAATTAATTGAGTATTGAATGACTATTTTACCCTTGTGAGGGTGTATGTGGGTATTTAAGCCCTAAGGGCATTTTGGTCATTTGACCCCTAATTACTATGTTTGGAAAATGTGATTTTTGAGGAAATGAAATGTTAATTTCTGGTGGTTTTCCCCTCTCAACCGAAACCCTCTCATCCTCTCTAACCCTCTTCTTCTTCAAACTTGATTTTTGAGAAGAAAGCTTGATTTTTAGCTTGGTTTGGAAGCTTGATTTGTGTTGGAAGCTTGAAGCTTGTTTGAGCAAGAGATTGAGGTAGTTTCTAGCTGAAATTATATGAGTTATTTGTTGAATTCATGGCTGAAATATGGTGATAAAAGCATGCTTGAGATTGTTTATTCTTGGTGTTGCATGCTTAGTGAATTGGATGTTTAAGCTTGTTAATCTCTTGATTTGTGTAGGATTGAGCTTAGAGTATGATTCTAGGTTGTTTTTCATGATTGAATCTAACATTTATTTATTGTTTTACTGCTGGAAAATATTTGGTTGTTGTAGATGAAGCTCTTATTCAAGAGCTTGATGTTGCCATGAACATGCTTGAACTCTATGATTTTTATGCAATCTAAATTGAGGGATTAATTGCTGGATTTTAATGCTTGATAATGTGTTTTAAATCCTTAGTATTTGCTAGCTGTTGTAAGTGGATTGATTGAGAGTTTGGTTGTGAAAAGCAAGCTTGAGTTCATGGAACTCAAGCTTGGTGCTTTAATGGCACTTTTTGATTTTTAGTGCAATTGTTGTGTTTAAGTTGTGGAATATGTTTATTATGACATATATTGATACTCTGGAAAGTTTGGGAATGTTTGGGGATGATTTGAGTGAGTTTTGGGGGTTTAAAGATTGAGGAATTTCGTGTTCTCTGCCCAGACAACCGGAATTCCGGTTGGTTCATCCGGAATTCCGGTTGGAGTTCATCGGGAAATGCTGAATTTTGTTTCGGCCATAACTTTTGACTCGGGACTCCGTTTGGGACGTTCTTTATACCGTTGGAAAGCTCTTTTCGAGCTCTATGTGATTATCTGTATTTGAAATGCCATGAATTTACTTTATGAATGTGAAATCAGGGGTTAACCCTATTTGTGAAAAAATCCCGGATTGTGTGACTAGGATTACCGGCACCTGGTCAGGAGCACCCGGGGATTCGGAATCTCTGCCTTTGCGGGACAACAGGTAAGACAGTAGTTGCACGTAGAGATATGCACGGTGGTGCTTATATTGAATATTATATTGGTGATAATTAGAAACCGAGATTAGGGTTATTACCCTAAAGTGAGCGGTTTAATGGCACTAGAGTTATTACCCTAGTAATTATTAATGTGTAAATGCTATGCCATGCTAAATATATTGTAATAAAGAATTATGCGCACAAGGCATAATTAAGTTAGACTCGGTAAATTAGTACCTTGAGTTTGATAGTAATGCGGTCTAGGGTTATTACCCAAGAAGTTATGTGAAGGTAAGAAAGTCATGATTTGCAATAATATTGCTAATCAAGTGAAAGCATGAATTAGGGTTATTAATCTCTATAAGTGTTATTTTGAGCATGCAATGATATGTTATATGAGAGACTATTTGGTATGTAATTTAGGGTTATTATCCTAAGATTCTGTATGTTTTGTTATCTATTGAATACATACATATATTTCAAGAGTTATGTGCATAAGACATAACTTGGTTAGACCTAGTATATTACTAGGATAAAACTGATCGAAAGAACGTAATGTATGGATTACGTAAATATATATGAATAGGGTTATGTGAGCAAGGCATAACCAGGTTAGACTCGGTAATTATAATCGAGATAAACCTTACTAAGGCCTTATTGTAAATAGACGTGTGAGCGTAACACGTAGGTCTATGCTACATAGACATATATAGACGTGTGGGAGCAACACGTAGGTCTATGCTACATAGACATACATAGGCGTGTGAGCGTAACACGCAGGTCTATAGCAAATAGACAAATAGTGCAGTGGCACCAATAATTATATGATAAATATATATGTTGAGACTAAGGGTTATGCGCTCAAGGCATAACCAGGTTGGACTCGGTAACAAGAATCGAGATGAACTGATCTAAGGCCTTATTGTAAATAGACGTGTGAGAGCAACACGTGGGTCTACGCCACGTAGACATAAATAGATGTGTGAGCACAACACGTAGGTCTACGCTACGTAGACATAAATAGGCATGTGAGCGTAACATGTAGGTCTGTGTCACACAGACAAATTTGAATAGCATTGTTGTTTATATTGTATGATGAGCATATTATTGATATGTTTTATACTGTCTTGCTGGGCTTGGCTCACGGGTGCTCTACTGTGCAGGAAAGGGTAAGTCAGTGGCTGATCAACCATGAGTTTGAGGAGCAAGATGAAGAATGTACATGTTCAAGCCATATCAGACCAAGCGGGTTAAGGGTCTATCAGTGATGAACTTTTGAATTCTATTTTGCCGTTTAGGTCGGCTAGAAATAAATGACTTGTAATAGCGTTTGTAAATATTTTTGGGATCCCAACTATTTTAAAAGTTTTAAATATATTACAAGTTTATTTTCTTTCTATTTAATATAAAAGTTTAAATTCTGCGCTATTTTGATTAGTAATCTCGTTTAGGGGATTAGGGTTTCATAAGTATTTTGGGTAGCGTGCCTAATTATTTAGGGCGTTACACTTGTACTCCGGGTGTCTCCTCCGGGACCCATGTTAATAGCGCTTCCTGGTGGCATAAAAAGACTTAGCAAATCTTTCCAAGTTATCTGATCCACGTGTCCCCTCTTGACTGGTCCACGTATTTTGGGCGAATTTTGGAGCAACAGCTTCAAATAATATCATTGGATGAATGGTCTATAAATCATTTCATGTCATTCTATATTTTCTCTTAAGAAATTAAATGACGCATATGATTATAATCCCGAAATTCTATTCCCAATTGATATAAATCCTCAATCTTAGAAATCTCCTGCTTGTATGGGCAAATCAGACTTAGAATTAAATTAGTAGTGGTGGTCCAAGATAGAATTACTCATTATATTTGGTATAAATTTAAGTCTTTGACTTTAATTTTAGATTCCAAATAGAAATTTTCTTATATTTCTAATTCTAGAATACAATACAGTTACACTTTCTCAAGTGTTTAATATCCATCTTCTATTAATGGATTCAAACTGTATGGAATATGAGTTAGGTATTCTGCGACCAGGATCCACTTGAAGTATTCTAAGAACTCTTTGATGTAACTATACCTAAGTCATCAAAACGACACAACCACATTTTTCATTAATCTATGGCATTTGTATCTTGTTCATAGTGGATTTGACAAGATCAATCTCTGCAAAGAGTTAATATGCCTATATCCACTGAAAGTAGTTCATCTCATTCGCAGATGGATGTACATTCAGGGGTGGATATGAGTTTTTCGTTGTATTCTTAAAACGATAACTCTAGATTATACCTTTTAGCAAGAAATTTGAAATGTTTGAAAAATTTCATTAATTTCTAACAATGGTTAAAACCATTAAGGTAAGTGGTTAAAGATCTTGCGAACTGATAGGGGTGGAGAAATAGTTAGTAGATATGCAGTTCAAAGATCATTAAATTGATTTTTGAATTATATCCAAACTTACCTCCCCAGAAATTTCGAGTTGCATGTTGATGATTAGTTAGTAGTCGTTGCCTAATTCCTTCTATGGTAATACAATTTCAGAATGATGTAATGGTTGTATACTTAATGTAAATCATTACTAGATTCATGGATGACCTAATCAAAATCTTAAGAAAAGCTAGAACTGTTAACCATGGTTTGTTAGCTATTCTAAGTGATTAGGGGTGGACCATCCCATTGTCAATAGATAAGAAAGTGATTGTTCAAACAAATACTACTTTTCTAAGATAATGACTAAGTCTAAAAATAAGTAGTAAATAAAGGAGATATTTTTCTTGATTCCAAAAGTGTTCTATCATCTTATATAATATATGATGATCCCACTGCCTCTGTTGTCTTGTCACAACCAAAGAGGTTAATACCATTTTCTTAGACATAATTCACGATACCTTGTCGTAGTGGGAGAGTTTCTAGGAACTCACCCTCTTATGACTTGGGAGACACTAGTAATTAAAATCCATTGTGAGTTTAAACAAGTAATGGATTGTCAAGATAAGAAACTAAGAAGAAAGCCAATAGAACTATGGTTTAATCCATTCACATGGAGTAACCTAAAGTTTTCTATTACAAGGACATAAAAGGAAATTTTCGTTTATAAGTCTATTCAATGGACTTAACAAACTTCCTGTTCCTGGTATTATAGGTTTGAGTTTATCTAAACCTATGGCTTGTGGTATACCTGGTAATTACTTACTCTAATGCAAGCAACTTACTTTAGTAAGATGCTGAAGCATTTTCTTTCTAATGGCAATCTATATACTCGACTTCTAGGCATAGATTTTATTTATCTAAAGAAAAGTCTCAACTATTCCAGAAAAGATAAAGCCATGAAAGAATTTCTTAAAACAACAGTGAGAGGTCTTAGATATGCTTTTGTATGCCTTAGACCAGACACCTGCTGTTGAGTGGGAGTAAAGAGTAGGTATCACATTAATCCAGGAGAAGAACATTGGAAGACAATCAAGTAAATCTTAAGATAAAGAAGAGGAACTATATGTTAGTCTATAAGAGTGTGTTTAAAACTCTTAGACTACACCATATCAGATTTCAAAATTTGCCTTTGTGCTAGAAAATCTTTCTGATAAGATGGTGATTACTCTGGGGGTGGAATAGTAATTTTGGAGAAGTGTAAAAACCTATCTGAAGTCTCTAGGTCTACCAGAGAGAGACTGAATGTTAAGGTTGTAGGAAAGGTACTTATTCAGTCTAAGGAAAGTTCAATACATTTTTGGCATCATTCCAAATTGCCTTAAACTACTAGTGTTAATTTCCTGATTAACCAAAAGTAGTTGCCAAAGGTATGTATAGAATCCAGTATCCCAAGAGAGTAGACATATAGAGAGGAATTTCACATTATCAATAATTTTGTGATTAAGGAAGAGTAATGGTGGAGAAAAGGTTGTGTTTAATTCAACCTTTCACATCCTATTACGAGGAGTATACTACTACTACACTTGATTTGTATATCAAGGTGTTGAGATTATTTGAAATGTACATTTTGTTTTATATTAGTGCAAGTGGGAGTTTGTTGGGTTGTATGCCCTAAATAAACTCATTTCAATATAATCAGATTTACTTATTAATACAGATCAGAAATAACATTTAATGTTGCATGGTTCACATGATTTATCTCATGATTATATGTACATAATGTATAAATTCGTCTGAAACCCTTTTCACATACTTGATCCTGTTTATTATGCTGTCAACACATTGGAAAGTAAACATGACTATGTGAATAAAGTTTCCTAGATTTATCAGACACAGGGTTTTACTGATATGATAATCTACAACAAGAGTTTACTTGCATTTGGAGAAATGCTATGTTCTTTCCAGAGCATTGGTTAAAGTAAAGCTCAGGTTGGATGCATGGAGTATGCATCGGAAGGGACCGATATTGAACTTTGACTTAGATTTATTAAACTTACCGTAATATCTATTCAAGTCAATATTGCCTAGTTGATCCTAGATCAAATGCTCTTAATCCTGATATGATTAGGCTCAATCTGGAAAGGCTATTCGTGTTCTTTGATTTGTTAGTTAAGCCTACTTTTAGGTCAGGGTGAGTGGGAGCGCTTTCATAAACATGTAATCTATAGCTTCTATCTGGCGAATAGTAAGCAAAGGATGATCTCCTTCGAGCTTGACCAAACGAACATAAATGGTGGAGTACTCATTTCACATTAGCTGAAATATCATTTATACGGGGTCAAGTGTTTTAAGGATAAAATACATTGTAGGGTGTAACGGTAATTTAATCCCTTTACAGTGTAGATCATTCATATAGAGGATCATTGATCAAATTAGGATTATAACAATGGATAATTAATGATGCATCTATATGGTGGAACATATAGAGCATTCTATATAACTGAGAGTGCAATTCTAAGTTCTATGCGTGGATTCAACGAAGAATTAATAAGTTAGTGAATTTTAGTGTTAAATTCTTGATCTACTTATTGGAAGCTCGGTTATATAAACCCATGGTCCCCGCACTAGTTGAGATAATATTGCTTGTAAGACTCATATAATTGGTTTTGATTAATCAATTATAATTCTCAAATTAGACTATGTCTATTTGTGAATTTTTTCACTAAGTAAGGGCGAAATTGTAAAGAAAGAGTTTTACGGTCATATTTGTTAATTATGATACTTTGTATGGTTCAATTAATAAATATGATAAATGACAATTGTAACGCCCTAATCTATAAGGACGCCACGTGTGTGATTTTATAAACTAGTTTAATACTAATAGAATAATTAATTATTAAAAACCGTGATAATATTAAAAACTTGACTAAAATAAAACACTAAAAATGGACATTATAACGGCATAAAAAGTGTGTTCCGGGAATCCCTGTTGTAAAAAGTTTTGCTAAAGAAATATATACGACAACCATTTAAACATAAAATCAAAATACACAGCAGATACAACCAGTCTAAAACAACTCCTGGCAACTCCCAAGACGTTGTGCCTAGCGAGGTCAATATGTACATTGCTGGAGAAGACTGCCACCTCATGGTTGATCTAGCTTTTCTTTGCCTTTACCTGCACCACATAGCACCCGTGAGTCACAAGGACTCAGCAAGAAAAGTAATAATAACAATCATATAGCTTATTATTCGAATATTGTCATTTATACACAATAAAAATCAAACCATCACACTTTGTTCATAAGATGAAATCCAAATCACTACTGGCATCTGCCACGAATAAACATTAGTATACAGATATTTGGTAATACAAAACCATTATACCAATAATGGAATTCATATTCATTTAATCATATAAATAATATATATGTTACCTCATAAAGCAACCCTCTTCATGACATCATGTTGCCTAATTAGGCAAGTCGATGCTTTAATCTGATGATCTTGTATTGTATCGCCTAATCAGGCAAGCTCATGCCATAGCCTGGCACCCATATGTCGCATAACTGCATCACCTAATCAGGTGAGCCTATGCCCAAAAACCTGCACCCATATATCATACAATTGCATCACCTAATCAGGTGAGCCCGTGCCACAATCTGGCACCAATATATCGCATCGTCTAACTAGACGAGCTCGTACCTACGCCCGGTACTTATCATGTCACTGACGCCTGTACTTACGCCCAGTACGTTGCCAGGAAAATCGCATCACCTAATCAGGTGAGCCCGTACCTACACTCGGTACTCATCATATATCACTAACGCCCGTACTTACGCCCAGTACGTTACCAGGAAAATTGCATCACCTAATCAGGTGAGCCAACATATCACATGCATAATATTATCACATTATCAATACTCAACCAATCAATCTTTTCAATATATAACAATATTAACTATATCTCAATATTGATCAATTCATAACAATACTAACGGTATTACATACAACGTACTATGCAGTACAATATACTTTTCTATATATAACAATATTAACTATATCTCAATATTGATCAATTCATAACAATACTAACGGTATTACATACAACGTACTATGCAGTACAATATACTTTTCTATATATAACAATATTAACTATATCTCAATATTGATCAATTCATAACAATACTAACGGTATTACATACAACGTACTATGCAGTACAATATACTTTTCTTACCTTTAATCCAGGTTCATACATTTCAATCAATCCAAGTGGAGAACTATCCTCGATGATCCCGGCCCTATGTCACAACAACGATAAACTAATAAGTGTTTATCCTAAAACACTGCTTATATTCACATAAGACAATCTAGGGTTTTCTACCAAACCCCGCGGTATAAATACACTAAAATAAAACTTATATTTCAGCTCTAAAACATACACCATATTGTAGAGCTCGTCTCAAGCTTCGAAACGGTATATAGAATATCTAAAACGGACACCCGAGTCAAAAGTTATGACAAAAATACGATTTCTGATCTCTTAGGAATTTCTATAAACTGTGAAATACGAAAATTTCAATTTTCGCACTCACCGAAACACTACCAAAACTTATCCAAATCACTCCAAACTTCACAGGGTGCATGTATGCCATAAATACTACCATCCTTACGTAACAGAAATAAAAATCGACCCCTTAAATGAAAAACGCCATTAACGTTCGGACTAAGCTTTAAAAAGTTCCAAACTCGATTTCTAACTCAAAAATCACTTCTAATTCAACAAGAAAATATCGAAACTAGTCCCATGACTACCCGAGAACAATTCTATAAGGTCAGAACCTTCATAACTATTCTAATTCACAAAACCCCTATACGAAACCAATTGTTTTTAAACTTAAAACGAAATTAAACCATACCTTAAGCTTCCCTCTTCAAAGATTTGCTATCCTGCTACTACCAGAGCTTAGATCGCTAAGTTTTGGATTGAAAATTGAAGAAAATAGATATAAGGGGAGAAGGTTTTATCGAAGGAGGGAGAACGAGGGTTTCGTTCGTCGTTCGTTCTGTTCTGTTTCACTGATAACTTAATATATATATATATATAAAAGTTAACTTACGTTAACTTATATATAAATAATATTATAATAATATAATAATAATAATAATAATAATATAATATATTAATAATAATAATATAATAATATTAATAAAAACTTTATTATTAATAATTATCTTATTATTTCTTAGCCACTAAGAAATCTCTATTTTTAGGGTATTTGGTCAACTTCGAGTACCCTAAAATACCCCAATATTTCTAAAATCAACTTATCCCAATAATCTCATCAATATTTCTAACTAAAACTGTTGTGACATTTTTGGCCTCCAATCGGGTCTCCAGGGTCGCCAAACTTGAAAATATTTTTATTTCACAAATAACTCATATTATATCCACGTATTTCAAATAAATCCCCGTAATTAACAAATTACGCTTATATATCCACTTATTGAGTCTCCGGGGTCGTCGAACCTGAAATATTTTTATTCCACATATAGCTCATATTACATTCACACATGCTATATAAATCTCCGTAATTAACAAATTACGATTATTTACTCACTTATAGCAAAATTTAAATTTTATGCTGAAATAAATTAGTAGGATCATAATCCCACTTATTACCTGATTAATTCATAATATCAATATAAACCCTAATTATTTACCATTTAACTTATCGGGATATTACAACCATCCCCTCCTTATAGAAATTTCGTCCTCGAAATTTATTTAAACAATTCGGGATATTACCCCAATATTTATGATTCTAATTCTCAAATTGCTGCTTCTATCTTACTGTTTTTTTTTTTATAGCACTTTCTTAACTAGTAGAATTGTCTCATTTCATCTTTCTAGTCCAAAACCTGGACAAGATATTTTTCTCATATAATAAATTTGTCTGAAGTTTAACATCGTCACAACTCGTAACATGGGTCGAGTCCGATTCATATTTTTTCAACATGGAGACATGAAACACATTATATACTCCGACAACGCAGAGTTAAGGCTAGCTAATAGGCTACCTAGCCTATTTAATCCGTTGAACATGTATATAATAGTTCTCTTGTACCACACTTATTAAGGTACCTAACCAAAGTGGTACATTTAATTATCACTTTTTAAATAAACACCTCATAAGGGAAGATATTATTCTAAGATATTCTAACCTTTATCAAATATGCTCACAAGATATTTCTAATATTCTATTGATCTTCGCAGGTTACCCACCTTTCAAGAATAAAGCATTATACTATTTTCGCTTTAACTTCCATGGTTCTCAATAACCTTCTTTAATTCTTAACATCATAGCCAAAAATATCAACCTTGGAATTTTACAAGATTAGACTATTCCTTTGTATGAATTTTGTATTCTCATTTATAGTATAAATTGTCTACACTGATAGACAACATATTAACTCTGTATGTCCAATCGTTACTACTCGGTCAAAATCATAAGATCCCATAGTACATAATTCATAATTATGTCTTTCTATTCCTTCTATGAGATCTCCTAAGCTGATCTACTGACTTAACTTAGTAACAAGTTAAGTATTCATTTCTGATAGATATTCAATTAGAGCACTTCTTATTTCCACTCACTTACTTGTCTCAATACCTTGTAAATTTCTGCTTATTAACACATCACTTCCTCTTAATAATTTCTGGAACGACTATCGATTTTGCATCCTAATATGAATCTTTCTAGCGTACTTTGTCCTCACTCATACACTTCCCGGGGTGACTCCCTGAAGGATTTCCCATCTTGAGATTACCCCAACTTAAATATGCTTAACTCCAAAGTATACTCATGGTGGGTTATCAGAAAGTAGATGCTTCTTTGTCGTTCTTAATTGTATTTCTTGCTTTCATTCTTTCATTAATAAAATTCAATTGCTATCACTCCCTTCATAAACCTCTTGCAATTCCTCATCGGTTTTTGTTCACTTAAACTCGAGGAATTCCCATCTTATTGTCAACTTAAATCTTGTTCATCTCCACTTATTTTGACTTGTATCAATTTCCCTTGAATTGACAGAACTTTTAATTAATTAATTTTTTTTTTCCAATCATTTACGATTAACCACCATTATAAAGTAATTTGATTAAACCTATACAGTAGAGGCAACACTGCTCATACTAGGTACCCACAACTAAACTGGAAATACCCATTTCCCGAATTCTCAACTAATAACAATTAATTAAAGATCATTCCTTGATCCTGAAGTTTCTTTTCATCATCACCACTAAGGTTTCACTCCCTGATTCATATGATACCATTGCTTCTCTGCAATCATCACTATCTTCATACTTCGTTAACCACTTTAAAACTTATTCTACACTCAATTATATAACTCGTTGTTTAATAAACAACCTACTTTGTGATCCAACATCCACCAATCACTCAATTACGTGTCTATTAAATTGCATCTCAATTCATAAGCTTTTCTCCATTCTGGGTGAGTATGCCTTTCCATAATTGCACAATAAAGTAATTTTTTTCCAAAATGTCAATGGTCTCCTTATATACCATATTGACTATCCAGTCAATTATAAAGTACTCTCCATCATTACCGTATCACCTTAAGTAATTTAGGTAATCTTCTTTACTTCAGTGATACCACTACTCTTCCTGACGTTCTTTTATACGTTACACACTTTATGCCTCCATTGGGCCCTTACGCCCATAGAATGATGGCTCTTATACATGACTTCATCACTCTAGTTGTTTCTTGGACTGACGACTGGTCCCACGAACCAATCCAAGTGTTTCTAACGTGCTTTGCTCTGACTCGCACGCTTCATGGGAAAATTTCCTAAATGAAACCACCCCAAGTCAAGGACATTCAACCATGGAGTTCCTTCATGCCAAGCTACCAAAACAAGATGCTTCTTGCTAACATAGGTAGTCCAACGACTACATAATCTCAAAATTACTACACAATCATCACCTTCAATTCATCTGGGATTCCAGACAATACTCATAAATTGTCCCACCTTTGGTAACGCTAGATCACTTCTAAACAAAAGATTTTGTTATTTGAATCAATTAGATCGATGCCTCCATTAACTACTCATTTTCTATATTCCACTAGGGAATATCAACAATTTAACTCATATTGTCATCTTTCTAATCTGTCTATCCTGTTAAATGGATTACCATTAAATAACATACATGCACAGTCCATTCAGATTTCTTGATGTCTCTAACTAAATGTACAATGTTTAATATCAATAGTAATTATAATATTGCCCATAAATTCTAACTTGAGTTGGCCGAAGGACCGATATCCCTGTCCCCTTGAGTCATAACCAACACTTGGGCAAGACCCGTACACTTTTCTCCTTTAACATAAGTCTTTCTTAACTACGTGTAGGTTCTTTTCAGATGACCCGCTACCCCATAAAAAAAACAAGATATGGCTCTAAATTGGCTCAAATGGCGCCTTTTTGCATCTTGAACACTCAGGATAAGGTCACCATCTCTTATACTCACTTTGACCGCTATCATGGTCACCCTAGAACCTTTCGTTTTATCCCATAATTTGTGGTTCATTTAGTTTTTGCTTCGATCTATTAGTAAGGTGGCTTCATATATTCCACCACATCTAGTGGTACAACAGAAGTCTCGGTAGTATAAGAACGTACACAAGATGAGCCCGCTATCTTTTCAAATCTTAGATTTATTTTTTTCTCCTTGTCGTCTAACCATGTCCCGTATAACGTAATTTACATGTTCCCGCATTATGGTCATAAATAATTCTCTTCCATATTGTTTGCCCCGAGCCCAAATAGCTCGCTAATCGACTATTTGATTGCCCTTACCGTATAACTTATCACATATTTAGTCCACGTCTTCTAACTATTTAAAACTCGTACGGATATTAATATCAATATTCATATACCATACACATATTCTTATCAAAATGATCAGTATGTTACTTTTCCCAACATACTTTATAATTGCCTAGTGTGTAATCCAATAGCAAATAATATAAATACTTACTATATACCATGAGTCGACTCCGTCCTCGCAAAGAATGTACATATTCGACCGGTCTTCGGGACCTTTAAAACCATGGTCGCTACGATACCAAGTTGTAACGCCCTAATCTATAAGGACGCCACGTGTGTGATTTTATAAACTAGTTTAATACTAATAGAATAATTAATTATTAAAAACCGTGATAATATTAAAAACTTGACTAAAATAAAACACTAAAAATGGACATTATAACGGCATAAAAAGTGTGTTCCGGAATCCCCGTTGTAAAAAGTTTTGCTAAAGAAATATATACGACAACCATTTAAACATAAAATCAAAATACACACAGATACAACCAGTCTAAAACAACTCCCGCAACTCTGCACGCAGGCCGGCGAGGTCAATATGTACATTGCCGGAGAAGACCGCCACCTCATGGTTGATCTAGCTTTTCTTTGCCTTTACCCGCACCACATAGCACCCGTGAGTCACAAGGACTCGCAAGAAAAGTAATAATAACAATCATATAGCTTATTATTCGAATATTGTCATTTATACACAATAAAAATCAAACCATCACACTTTGTTCATAAGATGAAATCCAAATCACTACTGGCATCTGCCACGAATAAACATTAGTATACGTATATTTGGTAATACAAAACCATTATACCAATAATGGAATTCATATTCATTTAATCATATAAATAATATATATGTTACCTCATAAAGCAACCCTCTTCATGACATCATGTTGCCTAATTAGGCAAGTCGATGCTTTAATCTGATGATCTTGTATTGTATCGCCTAATCAGGCAAGCTCATGCCATAGCACAGCACCCATATGTCGCATAACCGCATCACCTAATCGTGTGAGCCTATGCCCAAAAACCCGCACCCATATATCATACAATTGCATCACCTAATCGTGAGCCCGTGCCACAACTGGCACCAATATATCGCATCGTCTAACTAGACGAGCTCGTACCTACGCCCGTACTTATCATGTCACCGACGCCCGTACTTACGCCCCGGTACGTTGCCGGGAAAATCGCATCACCTAATCAGGTGAGCCCGTACCTACACTCGGTACTCATCATATATCACTAACGCCCGTACTTACGCCCAGTACGTTACCAGGAAAATTGCATCACCTAATCAGGTGAGCCAACATATCACATGCATAATATTATCACATTATCAATATTCAACCAATCAATCTTTTCAATATATAACAATATTAACTATATCTCAATATTGATCAATTCATAACAATACTAACGGTATTACATACAACGTACTATGCAGTACAATATACTTTTCTATATATAACAATATTAACTATATCTCAATATTGATCAATTCATAACAATACTAACGGTATTACATACAACGTACTATGCAGTACAATATACTTTTCTATATATAACAATATTAACTATATCTCAATATTGATCAATTCATAACAATACTAACTAAATATTACATACAACGTACTATGCAAGAGACAATATACTTTTCTTACCTTTAATCCAGGTTCATACATTTCAATCAATCCAAGTGGAGAACTATCCTCGATGATCCCGGCCCTATGTCACAACAACGATAAACTAATAAGTGTTTATCCTAAAACACTGCTTATATTCACATAAGACAATCTAGTGGTTTTCTACCAAACCCCGCGGTATAAATACACTAAAATAAAACTTATATTTCAGCTCTAAAACATACACCATATTGTAGAGCTCGTCTCAAGCTTCGAAACGGTATATAGAATATCTAAAACGGACACCCGAGTCAAAAGTTATGACAAAAATACGATTTCTGATCTCTTAGGAATTTCTATAAACTGTGAAATACGAAAATTTCAATTTTCGCACTCACCGAAACACTACCAAAACTTATCCAAATCACTCCAAACTTCACAGGTGCATGTATGCCATAAATACTACCATCCTTACGTAACGAAATAAAAATCGACCCCTTAAATGAAAAACGCCATTAACGTTCGGACTAAGCTTTAAAAAGTTCCAAACTCGATTTCTAACTCAAAAATCACTTCTAATTCAACAAGAAAATATCGAAACTAGTCCCATGACTACCCGAGAACAATTCTATAAGGTCGAACCTTCATAACTATTCTAATTCACAAAACCCCTATACGAAACCAATTGTTTTTAAACTTAAAACGAAATTAAACCATACCTTAAGCTTCCCTCTTCAAAGATTTGCTATCCTGCTACTACCAGAGCTTAGATCGCTAAGTTTTGGATTGAAAATTGAAGAAAATAGATATAAGGGGAGAAGGTTTTATCGAAGGAGGGAGAACGAGGGTTTCGTTCGTCGTTCGTTCTGTTCTGTTTCACTGATAACTTAATATATATATATATATAAAAGTTAACTTACGTTAACTTATATATAAATAATATTATAATAATATAATAATAATAATAATAATAATATAATATATTAATAATAATAATATAATAATATTAATAAAAACTTTATTATTAATAATTATCTTATTATTTCTTAGCCACTAAGAAATCTCTATTTTTAGGGTATTTGGTCAACTTCGAGTACCCTAAAATACCCCAATATTTCTAAAATCAACTTATCCCAATAATCTCATCAATATTTCTAACTAAAACTGTTGTGACATTTTTGGCCTCCAATCGGGTCTCCAGGGTCGCCAAACTTGAAAATATTTTTATTTCACAAATAACTCATATTATATCCACGTATTTCAAATAAATCCCCGTAATTAACAAATTACGCTTATATATCCACTTATTGAGTCTCCGGGGTCGTCGAACCTGAAATATTTTTATTCCACATATAGCTCATATTACATTCACACATGCTATATAAATCTCCGTAATTAACAAATTACGATTATTTACTCACTTATAGCAAAATTTAAATTTTATGCTGAAATAAATTAGTAGGATCATAATCCCACTTATTACCTGATTAATTCATAATATCAATATAAACCCTAATTATTTACCATTTAACTTATCGGGATATTACAACAATATTATTTAATAATTATTTATAGTTATTAAATAGTTAGAATTGGTATTTAAATAGTTGAATTAGAACATTGGCGTTTTTGAGAAAATCAGATGCAAAAAAGGTAAAACTGCAAAATTGTAGAAAGTGAGGCCCAAATCCACTAGTATAGGGCCGGCCACTTTTGTAGGAAATTTAAACTGATATTTTCATTATTTTAATGCCAAATAATTCAAACCTAACCCTAGTGGAATGCTATAAATAGATAGTGAAGGCTTCAGGAAAATTACACTTTTCTTCTGACACTTCTGATTCAGAAAAAACTGAGCCTCTCTCTCTCTCCCTATCTTTAGCCGCCACTTCCCTCTTCTTTTCTTCTTCAAAATTTCGAAATTCTTAGTGTGAGTAGTGCCCACACACATCAAGTGATACCTCAATCATAGTGAGGAAGATCGTGAAGAAAGACTTTCAGCAAGAAGGAGTTTCAGCATCAAAGATTCAGAGAAAGAGATCCAGGTTCAGATATTGATAATGCTCGCGCTACGAGAAAGGAATCAAGGGCTAGATATCTGAACGGAAGGAGTCATTTAATTCCGCTGCACCCAATGTAAGGTTTCCTAAACTTTATATGTGTTTATTTCATCGTTTTAGAAAGTTCATATTTAGGGTGTTAATCAACATACTTGTGAGTAGATCTAAGATCCTGGTAAAATAATTTCCAACATATACTACTTTGAGAAAAAAGGTAGGACCACAGAGGACTCATCTCCTTGAGTCTGGCTGCAAGTGCCATTACCCTTGCATTCTCGCTAAGACTTTTGGTCATAGCATCTGCCTCTAAGAACCATTGGATGCACTCCTTGAGGAGCTTGCCTTCCTGTTACTTGACATCCACCAAATCATTGGGTTTCATCTGGCATTGGCCAGATGGAGTGAATTGGCTGCCAAAAGCAGCCACTAGATCTTTACATGAGTCGAATGATCCAGTGGAGAGCTTAAGGTACCACTGCTGAGCCAAGCCTGTTAGTGTAGCAGGGAAGATTCTATACCTGACATCATTTCTCACACCCAGTAGATCAGTCTGCACTTCAAAGTAGTGGATGTCAGATAACGAATCTTCTTTCCTAGTGTATTGGTGCTCGGAAGGGTTCTTGAACTTTAGAGGGATAGGAAGAGCTTTGATTCGTTCAAAGAGTTATGACCGCTGCTCTCTGTCAAGTTCGAAATCTGATAACTTAGGAGTCGTGATCCTTTTCACTAAGGCTTTCGAGGTGTCGAATTCTTCCCGATTGACCCCATGGGTGGTGTTCTGCATCCTAATTGGAGCTTTTGTTCCCCAGTAGGATCTCCTTTAGAAGTTCCTCTTTCATTGACCTTTTCTTGGTCAAGATGTCACACAGGTCTCTTGTCTTCCTAGTTGATCATGTACTCCAATCGACTTGGGTCTTGTTGTTGTCTCCTGACCACAGGGTCGTGAAGGTAACACTGGTGAGGTCTCTAGAATGAACTTCGGATCATCTTGGGATGATCTTTTGTGGGAGTGTTCATTCGGAGCATTGTAGTGGTTATTTCCCTCAAAGTAGTGTTCAACTGGATCACAAGTCTAAAGAGAATTGAACTGGTTGCTCAAGTTCAACTCCTCTCCATGTACTCAAGGGAATTACTCATACTGTTGTCCATCGGGGCCATGGGAAAAGTAGTGACACAATTCACCCTTTCATCTCAGAAGTATTTTCGAGGATGAAGCGATTCATTGGTTTTACTCACCGGATCTCATAGCCTCTAGTTTTAAAGTAGTGTCTCCTACTACCTCCTTCAGTTTGAGTGGCAGGTCCCTTTCCCCTTGCAGGGTCTTGGGGCCTAGTGTCATGAAAGTGTCGAGAAAGACTTGTGGAGGAGTCCTGTTGGTTCTCTCAGTGTTACAAGGTCATTCAACATTAGGTGGAGGGCCCATTGGTCGGTGCCCATGAGCTTGAGTCCTTTCAGACTCTTGCTCGATTGTACTTTCCCTCTAGAATGTCTCAACGCCTAGTGTTTGCTTAGTGTCTGCTCGATTACTAGGTGTGGTAGTGGGATTTCGAGCATTAAGGGTTTCTCCTTGAGTACTAGTTCCCACATGACTAGTGGGTTGACGGGGAGTCTCTCTAACAACCTTGAAAAGACCCCGGTGGGGAGTAGTTCCACGACCAAAGCAATAAGCTTCTCTAATCTGTTGAGAGAGGTTAGCTTTCCAGTGTTCTTGCTCAACTTGTTGGCTTTCAATGGTCCTCTAGTTTTCCACATACCACTGTTGAAACTGTTCGTGTTGATTAGTGAGAGAGAGAATCTCACAGCTATTGTTGCAAGTCAGCCACAGTTTTGTTGAGTTGGGAGACTCGAGGATCGACCTCCTTAGGGTCATCAATCTCCACGTGAGGCTCCCCAAGTGTGATCTGGTCATTGGTGCCAGTCCCGGGAGCATTTGGTGGCCTTGGAGGATGAGTTGTGGAGCTAGTTTTGAGGTCTGCTCTTGGCACCTAGGGCGTAAGAGTAGCTCCAGTTCCAATTCCATCAACTGGCGTGCCCCTAGTTGATTGGCCAGAAGTTGGGATTCCTCTGTCAACACTTGTAGATTGTGTTGCAACCATCTCATTAGTAACTTTCTTAAGTTGTGGTTCTCAATGAAAGCACCAAAGTATTGACTCAGAAATCTAGAATACACTTCTAAGCCACACCCGCTTGCTAGATTGGCAATAATGAAATAGTTGTTAAGTAATTATAAGAGAGACACAAAAAATTTATAGTAGTTCACTCCCTGTATCACAATAGTAATGGAGCTACGTCTACTGCAAGTTTTAATTTCTCACGAGATGGTATTACAGAAATAGGCTAAGTGTAAGAAGCTCCAATTTCTAGAGAGAGAAGCTCTGACCTTGTGGGTAATTTTCTGAATGTGAAAAATAAGCTAACGAAGCTCTCCTTTCATAAGTGAAGGAGGCACAAAAAAAGAGGAGAAAAATATAAATTATATGTTTTTGACCGTAGATGATGAGCCAACGATCAAAATTAGCTTCTGATGGTGATAGTCATTTTTGGAATTCTGGCGGGACCCGTTGTGGGTAACCCAAAGCTTATTTTCGTAACTCCCTTGTTTGTAAAATTTAAGGTTGATAGATTCAGAATTAAGATTGAAGTGTGAGACATGACTTGGTAGAGAATTGAATTACATTTGAAATGCAAGTTGAATCTTGTCAATTTGATCAATATTGAGTAAGTTATGATTGTTTTACTAAAGACAATTCATGACCTAGCGCTAAGGTTGACATCCCAACGCCCATGTTGACATATGACGTCAACCTAGACGTTGGGTAACTGTAAAAACTTCCAAGGATTTTAGTTATAGTGAAAAACTAGATAGACGGTCGAAACAAAATCAGAATTGGATAAGCAGAACACATCACACTAGGCCATTTGTCAACTTCGGCATTGGGTACCTATTTCTAAGCTCTTGGGTTGTTGTTTTGATACTTCCAAGGTTTTTGAACTTGAGGAAAAGGTCTCCTACCTTGTTTTTGAACATTCTAGATTCATTGGTCGAATAAGATTTGGAATTTGAATGATCGAAACCTGCGCACCAAGTTAATTGTAAACTTGGGCACTAGGTCTTGTTTCCAGGGGCTCAGGTTTGTGGTTTTCTCCCCGAGTTTGCTTGAATCTTTATTATTTTTTTTTATGGACAAAATTTCTAGATCACTTTTCCACGAACTTGATTGGAAACACCCCAAGTTTACAACATATCAACTTAGGCGCTGAGCCCAATCCTAGGTGTCAACCTGGGCAATGGGTCCTAGTTATGGCCCTTTGAAAGTTTCATTTGGTCCCCAAAAATACTTGAATCTTAATCTTTACTGAAAATGGAGAAGTTTCTTGAAAGAGCTCTCAAACTAAATCATTGAAATTGACCTAGGTTGACAAAATGTCAACCTAGGTGTTGGGCCAGCCCCAAGTGTCAACTTGGGCGCTGGGCCTTGCTTCTGGCACCCAGGAAGTGTTGTTTCTTCCCTAAAGTATCTATTCCCCCATTTTTGATGATGAAGAATAAGATGCAAAAGTTGGATCATCGATCTGATACTTGGAGGGTGCCCAGATTGACAAATTGTCAACCTGGGCACTGGGTGCTCGGGCACCGAGTGCTCCAGGTGCTCAAAAATGAACTTGCTCTGAACCTAATTCTGATGCCTCAAATATGTCTGTAGTATGTCTAGGTTATGTCCCAACGCAAGGTTGATCCATTTTCACTAAGACGGTCCCAAAAACTGAAACCCTAGTTGGGAACCTTAACTTGGGCGCCAGATGAAACCCTAGGTGCCCAAGTTGGCTTTTGGGGTGCAGGTTTGTGTAATTTCAGCTCATGAGGCTTGGATTTTATTGCTCCATGTATTTATGGTATAGATTACTGAAAGATAGTGAGTTGGATTCAAGTTATTGAAGTCTAAACTTTCATCGCAAAGCTCCCGAAGTCAACCTGGGAGCAGTGCTAGGGTCCCCTCCCAGGTCGACTGCTATGACTAAGGTCTACTCAACTCATTGACATCATCCTTCTTCCCATCGTACCACAATCGTACCCCTATCTAGCCTAACATTTTTTATTTATCTAACTAACAACTGTACCACTATCGTATCATATCATGTAGTGGCTACAAAATTACAAATATTAAAAAAAAACATATTACAATATTTAAACCATTTATCAAAGCTAGTTAAAACTAACCTTTTTTGAAAACATTGGAAAAAGTTGATCCTTGTGTATCTCCATGTTCGCTCTGCTCTTCCAGTTGGGCATTCTTGGAAAATGTTGCTCCAATTTCACATCATAATCATCAACCAACTCCATGATGGACTCAAATGCCCAATACTGCAATGCCCAGACATATCTGTAAAAGGAGTACTTCTACTCCTTTTGTGATTTTTTTCTTCTAAATTTATTCTCTAAATTCTTCTTATGTTGTATCATGTCTTTATGGCAAACTCCTATCAATTTGTTGAACGATAACTTTCCCCACGAAAACTGGAAGAATAATTCGATAGTTTCTACCATTCTCAGCACGTCAGTCCAAACATTCAAATTCTCCTCACGAGCGTACAAAACATCCTCAACGAATAAGCATAACCCCATCTTGTACACATCATAAGTCATTGTGCAACTCTGGAAGGTTTTAAGGAGCTCACCAATCACTACAAGAAATAATGGATTTAGGCACGATGCAATTTGGGCCGACATTGTGTGGTGCCCATAGAGAAGGGTATTTAGGGTCGATAGAGAGAATGTCGTGTCCATTTGTTTTTTCTTTTATTTTATTTAATTAAAATGTTACTTGGACACCACAAGTCCCTTTTAGGCATTAAAATGTCGTGCTCCATTGTTTTTTAATTTTTGAAAATGGAACGTTGATTCTTAGGCGGGAATTTTCTCGGGCAAACTTATGGGCACGATATATGTCGGCCCCAGTGGTCTGCCACATCGTGCCGATTGAATCTATTTGCACGATAATGGGGCCGACATAAGTCAGGCCCATTTTGCAAGGGTTTTAAATCAGAAACCTTCTCTTCTCCATTCATTTCATCCATATTTTTTTTTTTATTTTTACCAATATTTTCCCCTATCCCTCTCCGCCTCCAACCACCAAAAATCAATTTTAAACCAAAAATTAGCCTAAAATATTATCCTGTAAAGCAGGCCCCACCCTTAATTTGTTAATCCCCTTAAAAAAAAACAGAACCGTGGCGGCAGAGCTAGATCTGGCGTAGACTCCGACAATCGTCTAAGATTTTTTTACTTTTTTTTTTCATTTTGTATGTATGTATTGTTCCCATTACACATGTTTATGTTTATGTTTAGTTTTAATTCATTATATAAATGTGCTTATTAATGAATTTTGTTTTTTCTATTTCGGTAGTGGGTGATTTTTGTGGTGGGTGAGGAACTCCGACTATAATGCGGGAGAAGTGAAAAGCTTTGGCTAGATTAAGGTATGTTTTTTTTTTATATATATATATTTATATGTTTTCATATTTTTTTATGTATAGCTATGTTTATTTGTATCATCATTGTATATATTTGTATATTTATCAATTTTTTTTAGGGTTTGGCAGTGGGTATTTTTAATGGTTGGTGTTTTCTGTTGTGGATTTCAATCTTGGCAGTTGTCTTTTTCTTACAGTGATATATTTTTTCGGAAACTATTTAAATTTGTGTTGTGTATATATGTTTGTATGTGTTTCAATATATAAAACTATATATTTGATTTTTTATTTTTTATTTTTATATTAATCTGTTCACATATTTATTTTTATATAAATATATATATATTAAGGTTTTATATGCAGTGTATTTTTTGGTGTTGGGTTTTAATTTTGGTATTTGGTCTCTGGGGTGGGCAGTGGGTCTATCTTGGTATGTACAAATTTTATTAGATACCATTGTGATGATTGTGTTAGATTAATGTGTGTAAAAAGTTAATGATATATAAGTTAGTAATATATGTATGTTTAATATTTTTGTAGTGATATTGTTGGATGTATTATATTATTTGAATTTGAGTAACACACATAATAAACTCTTGTTTAATTATTTTCCTAATGTGTATTCTTTCCAACAATACAACTTTGGAAAATATAGAATATATATAATTATTGGATAACTATTTAATAGTTATATTTTTATTGTAACCATGATAATTCCATTTGTTTTGACCTGTAATATAGAAAGTTTTTAATAGGTAAAATTTTCTTTAATAAAATTAAATTAATTATTTTCTTAAACTAATTAATTTTTAATTTAAATATTTAATGAAATCCTTTTAGCAATTAATATTTATAATTTTTTTATATTTAAATTATGATGTTTTTACTAGTCAAATCATTTAAATTAAAATATTTACAATATTTTTTTTTTTACAAAAATTAGACTTTCACCCTTCTAAAATAAATTTTTGAATAATTAATTAATTTCTAAAAAAAAGTAAAAATATTACGGTTAAACTAAAATTATAGTTAACAACAAATTTTGAGTATTATTATATTTTTTCCTTATAAATAGAACTTAAATTAAATTAGTTTCATAATTTTAAATAATTTTAAAAAATAATTTAAATAGAAAATTAATTCATAATAATTAAAAATAATAAATAAACTTAATAATTAAAGTAATTAAATAAATAAATAATGAATTCATAATAATAAAAGATCATTCATCATAATAATAAGTGAGTATAAGTTATTTAAAATTAATCATAATAATCTTCTTCATTTAAAATTTTCCTTAGATGACGATCGATAAAAATTGAATAACGAAAAATTATTGTGATGACGCTTATTGGGATGGTGTTCAAGCCTTTATCAAATTTGCATCGAAACATATACTCTAGTAGAAAATTTTTATGCAGCAAACACCACATATGCAACAGATGCCATAGATGTCATCGATGCAACATATGCCACCAGTGTCTTAGATGCAGCAATCATCACTGATGACATCAATGCAGCAAATGCCACACATACAATAACCGTACTACCTGTAAATGCTAGAAGTGTCGTAGTAGCCTTACTATCCAATAAGATCGCATATTCCACAACAACAGTTTGGAGAGAATGGTGATGATGATGAGGAGGAGGAGGAGGATGAGTCCACATAATTGGGATTATAGTATTGTTATTTGTGACAATATAAGTATTATTTATTTAAACACTTATTTAGTTGTTCTATGAATGTGACAATATAAGTATTTTATATTTGAACACTTATTTTAGTTGTTTAAATGTCTCAATATATACATTTTTATTTGAACACTTATTTTAGTTGTTTAAATGTCTCAATATATACATTTTTATTTGAACACTTATTTTAGTAGTTGTATTTAATTATTTAAATGCTTTTATTATTATTTTGATTCCTAATTAATATAGTAAAAAATATTTTTATTTTGTAATTTTTATTAGTTTTCAATATATATTTCAAATATAAATATAAATTAATTGTAAATTACAAAATTATTTTTTTAAAAAAATAATAAATAATGAGCACGACCCATGTGGGGCCTACTGCTATGGCTGGCAATTTTAAAGATTTCAAGTAGGCACTACACTTGTGGTGCCATTTGTTCAGGCAGTTGGCATGATGTTATTTGTGGCACCAGTTTTTATGTTTTGGCACGACTAAAATGGCACGACAAATCGTGCCAATATCATGATGGGCACTAAAAAATAAGTTTGTTGGCACTAATTTAATCGTACCAATACCCTTTTATTCTTGTAGTGAATGCTCACTAGTGACTCACCATTAAAGCACTCCATCACAATTCGGTCCGACGATAACTTAGCTTTCATTTCAGCTTCAAACGGTCTAGCGTTGAAATTCAAACAAGTAACTAAAGCAAACTCCAATCGACTAAATCTACATATTTTCTTTCCAATATGAAAGTGGACTTTCTATGATTTTTTAGTGCTAAAATTGTGCAACATTAGTTGATGTATCAATGCACCCACGAATTTTAATGGCTCCACCATAAAGAACTGTTTGAAAGGGGATTCCTTCACCCTCTCTATTAACTTTTGTGCCATAAATTTCTCTTTTATCTTTCCTACGTACTAGTTCCCACTCCAAGTGACACGTCCAGTAAAATAATCGTGTACTGGAACTATCAACCGTGGACTCTTTAAATTTTCAATAAAATTTTTTAAAAAATTAAGTTATGGATTTTGCTAACTATTATACCACTATCTGACGACAACCTTACCCTATTGGGTATCTCAAAAACAATAAAACCTGGAAAAAATTTAACACCATTAGGCACACAATCGTACCCCATCGTATCTTATTGGGTAACACAAATAATAAAAATTGGAAAATTGTTATGATCCTATTGGGTACACACTCTTACCCCATTGTACCCTATTGGGAAACACATTGAACATTAAAAATGGATACTTCTTTTAATGATTTGGGCAAACTATCGAATTGTATCATACCACTATCAGGTACTCATCTTCAACCTCAAACTCTAATTATTAACATTGGACTATCGAGCATCTATATAACCTATATCGTACTCTATCGAGAAAAGCAGGAAAATAAAAGAAAAAATTATAGATTTAACGATTGTTTATCGAGATTTTCAAAAACTACTAAATCCAAGCTTAAGAAAGGAATAAAACAGTAAATAATAGACAATTGATTTTTACGTGGTTCGTGCGTTAATGATCCCTAGTCCACGAGTTAGTTGTATTGGCCCTTTAGGCAAGTGTTTGAATAATACAAGTGTTTATAATATAAACCCTACCTTTGCACTCCTTTCGTTTCCCTTGATCAAGAAGAAATCTAGTAGGAATTTTAGCAAATGTTCGACTAGTACAAATTTGCTCACCCCCTTTGCACATGAAAAATGAGGGTATTTATAGACTTAAATGTGGGCAAGGGCATTCCCTTTACCCACTTAGGGCTTCGTACTCAACATGCTGCAAGGGCTATCACTACAACGTGACGATCTGACCGTTGATTGGTAGGAAGCTTCCCCATCGTGTGGTGTACGACTGTAGTGAAGGATTTCGTATGGACAGGGACACACGTCACTCAAAGGTTTCACCTTGAAAAGTTGTTGCCTAGACAAGCCGTTGGACAACAAGGAGGCTTCAGAGACGTGTACGCGCACTACCATGGTCTGACGCAAAGGGATAATGTTGGGTTTTATGCCCTAAATAAAACTCTTTACAATCTGATTAGTTATCAATATAAGAAATTTGAAGTGATTGATGTTTGCATGAAATTTACATGCTAATGGTTTAATATGTTTAATATGTTTATTACATTCATACACACAAAATCAGTTAAATCCAGATCATATGTTTATTCACAATTACAGTATCGTCAACACAGTGGAATGTGATTGTGATCATATGAATCAAAAGTTTTGGTCCCTGTTTCATCAGTGTTATTGGATTTACACTAATGTGATAATCAGCGATGATGTGTACTTACACTTGGAGTAAGTGTTATGTTCTTTCCAGGACATTAGTAAAGTATACTAGTTTCGAATGTATGGAGTATACATTGGACTGGACCGATATTGCAACTAAGTTAAGATATTACAAACTTACCGTTATACATATCTTTCCAAGTCAATATCAGTAGTTGATCTTAAGATTAAAAGAATCTAAATCCTGATATGCTTAGGCTCAACTCAGGAGTGCTATTCATGTTCTTAGATTTATTAGTTAAGCCTACTTTCGGGTCAGGGTGATACGTATATTTCGAGAACATGATAGTATGATTGAGTGGGAGTGCTGAACATAAATATGGAATCTATAGCTTCTACTAGTGTATAGAAGTCAAGTGATGATTCCCTTCGAGCTTAGCAAATAGACGTAAATGGATGAGCTCTTGTTTAACTGACTAATTATTAGATCACTAAACACCATTTACAGGTAGCTAAGTGTTTTAAGGGGCAAAATACATTGAGGGGTGAGAACGGTAAAGAAATCCCATCTCGATGTAGATCATCTATATAGAGGATCTTTAAATCACAATAAGATTATAACAATGGTTAAATGAGATAGTATATTGATATCGTGGAACATACAATATGCTCTATATAAGTCTGAGAGTGCAATTCTAAGTTCTAAGAGTGGATTCAACGAAGAATTAATAAGTAGGAATTTACTTGGTAAATTTGGTTCACTTATTGGAAGCTCAGCATATAGATCCATGGTCCCCATTCTAGTTGAGAACATTCTGCTTGTAAGACTCATTAATTGATTCGTGATTGATCAATTATAATTCTAAAGTTAGACTATGTCTAATTTTATGAATTTTCACTAATATAAGCAGGGGTGAAATTGTAAAGAAAAGAGATTCTAGGTTTATTTATTTATTAATGGACTTTATATGTCTAATTAATAATTAAATTAAATGACAATATTATTTAATAATCTATTTTAGTTATTAAATAATTAGTTTTGGCATTTAAAAGGTTAGAATTGGAAAATTGGCATTTTTGAGAAAATAGAGATAAAATTTGATAAAATTGCAAAATTAAGTGAGGCCCATTACAACACCTAGGCCGGCCACTTAATGTTGATTTTTCAAATTATTATTTTCATTATTTTAATGCCAAATAAATCCTAACCTAAACCTAGTAGTTGCCTATAAATAGAAAGTGATGGCTCAGTCTCACAACACATGCTTTTCATTAGCTTTCTGACAGAAATTTCTCTCTTCAGAAAAACTGAGCCTTCCCCACTTTCTATACCTGGCCGAAATACCTCTCTCTCTTTTCCCTTCATCTTTTTCGTGACCCTAGTGAAAGAGTAAGTGCCCACACACAGCAAGCAGTAACTCAATCATAGATTGGAAGACTGTGAAGGATCAAACTTGAAGAAGAAGGACATTCGGGCTCAGATCTTGATTATACTCTGCTACAGAAAGGAATCAAGGGTTAGAGATCTGAGTGGAAGGAGACATTAATTCCGCTGCATCAATGTAAGGTTTTCTTAACTTTATATGTGTTTAATTTATCGTTTTAGAAAGTTCATATTTAGGATGTTAATAAACATACTTGTGAGTAGATCTAAGATCCTGGTAAAATAATTCCCAACAACTGGCCTCAGAGCCATGGTAATTGATTTACTTACATGAAATTTGGACTTTAAAACGATTGTTTGTATGTTCTTTGGATGGTATCATGTTGTATTGAGTGTTATTTGATGATTGATTGATGTTTGTGAAATTTTCGTGAAAGATAATTGCGATTTTATCTCTGAAATTATTTTTATTGGGTAGTATGGAAAAAATTAAGCAAGTTAGCCTTTTATAGAACTCAATTTCGATTTTATTTGAATTAGTTATGATTTTTTGAAGATTTGAAAAAATCGGGGCTGTGCTGATTTTTTCCTGCGATCGCAAATCTGTCCGTACAGTTTCGAATTTTTTTGTATTTCTTCGATTTTTCATACTTTTTTATGGAATTAACTTCCGATTTTTTGTATAGTTTTGTATATATACTATTACTATTCCTAATTCAATTCTAATTATAATTTTGAATTAATTTAATATTTTTTTTAAATTTAATTCAAGATATTAGTGTAATTTGAATTTGAATAGAAATAGTATCTATCTTCTTGCTTAAATATCTATCTTATTTTTAAATTTGATTATATCTTATTTTTTTTAAATTTAAGGTCAGATTTTATAAGATATTTATAAAATCTTTTAAGATATTTTTTTAATTATATCTTATCTTTTAAGATATTTTTTTTTTTAAATTAAATCTTTTTAGATATTTTGACCTTATTTAAATTTAAAATAAGATATTTATAATCATGTAATTTTAAATAGATGTAAGATATTTGGCTAACTTTTAAATTTTATTATTTTATTTATTTAAATTAAATTTAAAATCTGAAAAGATATTTTTTTTTATCTTTTCTAATTTTTATTTAATTTTTATTTTTAAAATAACATTTAATTTTTAAAAGTAGTTAGCAAATTTTTTTTTGAAATGATATTTAGGTGGGTTGAAACCTAATTTTTCAAAAAGTAGGTTTAATTTTAAATATTTTTTTTTTAAATTTCGAAATTTAAAAATATTTTTTTTATTTTTTATTTTTTATTTTTTTTTTGAAACTTAAATTAAATTAAATTAAATTTTTTAATTATTTATTTTTCGAACTTAGTTATTTAAAATTAAATAAATCCTACTTCCAACTATCCAGCTAACCTTGTTGCAGGAGTATATGGTTTAAACTTGTGTGTAAGTTTTTCAAAACCTATTAGTACTTGATTGCAAATAGCCATGGTTACCTTTTGCCAGATCTAATGATCTGATGGCTTCCTTGGTCAAGTTAATAATTTGTAACAGGTAAATTTTACAATCTTCTTTCATCTGTGTATGACCTAGCAACATGATAGGATCCATCCAAAATGTGCCTGTGTGAGCCTATATGTTTATTTTATTTTATAATATAGATACATATAGGTTGTTGCTAAATAAAATGTCACACCATGATAGATTTTATTTAGGTCCATTTAGTTAATGGACCTATTCAATTAATAACAGTCATTCATTTTAAGGTTAAATTCCTCTCTTTTGGGCCTTGTGTGAGAGTTGGGAGCCATAGAAGTGGGTACGACATACTAAACCCAGCACCCCCTCACATGAACTACCCCAATTGTGAAGGCCCATTTGCCTGATTTGAATAACTGTACTAGGTTAATTATATTAGTTTGACCTAATAAAATTGAATTAGCAACATAATTAACTTTTAAAATATATGAAAATTTATTTTTCATTTTAATATTTTAAAGTTAATTTTAAGAAAAACACTTTTAGTTTAGATATTATTTCTAGACAAACTATTTGTATTTTTCTTGTATTTAATTAAATATAGAATTTTAACTAACTAAGATTCTTTCTGGAACTTATTTAATTAAATATTCCTATTTAAGTTATAAATTAGTTGTATCAACTGGTTTTTTTTTTTTTTATCTAACTTAAATTTGAATATTTGATTTAAATTTTAAATCAAGTTGAGGAATCCTAGACATTAGTTATTAAAGATTCTTAAGATATTTTTTAAGTTAATATCTTTTCAAATATTAACTTAAAATGGAATATTTTAGATATTTTTTGGTTAATATCTTTTCAAATATTAACTTTAAATAGATATCTTCAAATTAAGTGGTTACAACTTAATTTTTGATATTTAATTAAATCTAAATTTGAAATTATTTAAGTTTTAGATTTTTTCTATCTAACTTAAATTAGATATTTTTCAAATTTTTGAAAAGATACTTAGTCAAATAAGATATTTTCTAGTAGTAATTTCTAGACTACTTATTATTTCTAATATTTAAATAGGAATATTATACTTTGTGAAATTAATTATTTAAATAATTAATTTTGGTACAATTTTATTAAGTATATTTTTCCTAGTATTAAATAGAAATTAATAATTAAGACTTCTCTACACTTAATTATTATTTCTTGAATTTAATACATTTAATTAACTTGAAAAATCTAAATATCTAAGTTGATTTTCATCATGATACTTAAATATTTATTGATTTTTCATGACACTTAATTAAATAGAAAATATTTTTAGGTTGAAATTTAATTTTTCAACTTAAATTTAAATAATTTTCAAAATATATATTTTTTCTTTATTTTATTAATCAATTTCGAAATTTGCATTTTAATCATGCAATATTTTCGAATTTTTTATCTTGAAAAATAGATTGAGTTGTAAATTAATTATTTATTTTAATTAATTCTTGGACCAACTCAAGTCAATGATTTTTTCATTTAATTGATTAATTTAAAATAAATGAATTTAAAAATATATATATTATTAGAAATTGAATTAACTAGTCAAAGAATATCTAGATAGGTGATATTTTTGCTTGAAGTATTTCTTTTCTATTTTTATTATTTTCGAAAATTGTATTTTTATATACTTTAAATTTTCGAAGCCAATAAATATATTCTCAAAGGAAATTGTTAAGTTGCTAATTATTTATTTAATTCAACTTAAATTAATTTCCTTAATATTTATATTTAAGATTATTACTAAGATGGAAATAATTAATTTTATTTCAATCACCATCTAAGTATAATTTTATAAATATTATATTAAATTCTTATTTTTGAATTTTAATTCTTAATTTAGAATTTAATGAGATTTATTTATTAGAATAATAAAGAAAATACATTTTAAACAATGAGCTTTATTATTATTAAGATATTCGATCTCCATTGTGGGTTTTACACCGCGTTTGTTTTAGTGAGTAATCCTCCCTAATGGAGGAACGTTCATTAGCAATTTCGCACCGTTTAATCTCGCATGATAAGTGGTTTGTAAGTGTTTTATATGGTATAGATCACCCTAATGGTGGCGACCATATTTGACTTGCAAATTGCGAAACAATGGTAGAAGCTCATGAGATAGAATAGCCTTGACTCTCGCCTAAACGGGACAACGCTGGATTCTGATCTTGATCGAATAAAAGGTTGCTAGAATGTTTAACATTTTAGATGAACTGACAACTCTATTCAATGGATGGTAGCTTTGACTCTCGCCTAAACGGGACACTGATATCAGTTTGTTGAAAACCTTGGAAATTATTTAGGATTGAATTTTTTAAGTATTTTCTCATATCATTCCTACTTGCTATGTGCTTATAATTTCTGAATTGATTTTGTGTTAAACCATTATTTAATTTCTATTTGTTGATTTCTATTATTTTGTAGTATCCTGTATTGTCAAAATGAATCCCATGTTATCACTGTTGACTGAAAACAAGCTGGATGGATCTAACTTTAATAAATGGAATGAGAACATTAATATTGCTCTCATAGGATAAAGTGCCTTGTTTGTTTTAACTAAGCCGTCACCTGAAGTGCCTGGGGACAATGCATCCAAAGCTGTGAAAGAAAAGTATGAGCGTTGACAGAAAGCAAATGACAAAGCTCTATACTTTATGCTTTCTAGCATGGTTGACACCCTCAAAACTCGGTTTTCTAAAACCGAGAAGGCTGCTGAAGTTATGACGAAGTTGAATGAGCTATTCGGTAAGGCATCACTTCAGTCACGCTTTGACGCGACTAAGAAGTACATTAACGCACGGATGGAACCTCATCAAAACGTGCGTGATCATGTTCTCCTCATGTCCAGTTATTTCCAAGAAGCCCAGGATCATGGTGCTGAAATGGACAGTGCTACTCAAGTTAGTCTTATCTTGAATAGCCTAACTCCAGCATTTCTACCATACACATCAAATTATGTCATGAATAAGAAGGAAATTGACTTTCATGAATTAGTCAATGACCTTCAAACTTATGAAAATTTGATTGGAGGACCCAAGAAGAAAGGGAGTAAACCTCACAATCCTGGGAATGGTAATGGGACGATCAAACCTGAAGCAAATGTTGCCTCTGCTTCAAAGCCCAAATCGAAGAGGAAGTGGCACAACACCAAGAAGCGAACAAAAGCCAATAAAAAGGTTGTTCCTTCTGGTGATGCTACACTTAAAGGAAAGTGTTTCTACTGCAATGAGAAAGGTCATTGGAAACCCCAGTGTCCTAAACTTCTTGCAAAGAAACAAGGTATTTCCATTTATAAACTTTAAAAGTTTAGTGAATTATTATCCAATTGGATTTATGATTCTGGACTAAACTTTGTTTATTTGTTTTCTTCTTCTTATAGGCCAAGCTACTTGAACTCAATTGAGTTGGATCAGAAAGCTGGACCAAGGGTGAAATCGTCCAGATGAAGATGAAGCTCTTCAATTTTTTGAATTAATTGTTTTAGTTTAAAGACAATTTGGATTTCAAATTTTAATTAGGGATATTTATCCATGTTTTTCTCATATTGTTGCAATACTTTTTTTTTTTAATAAAGTTTATAATTTTCGAAATTCACTATTGCAATTTATGAGATTGAGCTTCATTTAATTTTATCTTCATCAATTATTACCACATTATATTTGTACGTTTGTATGTGTAAGTGTTTTTATTATTGATGTAAATTCTATAATATTTACAACTCTTCATAGAGTTATATTATATAAACACTAGAAATTATTTCTATGTTTATCAATAATTGTTAATTCTCATACAATTATTAAGAATTTGTTTAATAAAAGGATCTTATGATCTGATAGGGGTGGAGAAAAGTTAAGAAAACTATGCAGTTCAACGATCTTTTATATCTAATGAACTCTGGATAGTATTCAACTCCACATAAACTCTATCACACTAAGAGAATCATGATCTTTACAACCTTTAGGGGTGGATCATAATCTCTATATACTTAGGGGTGGAGGTTATCCACAAGTACCCTATATGTATATTCTTAGGGGTGGAGTCTATTCCACAATTCCCTATGAAACACATATCTTGTTTAAACATGGAAGTAATATAATGAGTCAGCTATTGTCAATATAAATTCTTGATCTTGATTGTATGTTCCATTTCGTTTTTACTGTTGTAAGTAAAAGTTTGATACCTTTGAAAGTTCTTTGTTAAAGTTTCACACTACCTTAATTGAGTGGGAGAATTTTAAAATTCTATACCCATCTTCATTAGGTTGATAATTGTGATAGGTACTTAAGAACACTACTGAAAAGCAAATCTAACCATTCACATGGATAGGTATAGCTTATCAGAATTATGAGAATAAGATAAAGAACTCTAGTTCAGTCCATTCGAATGACTTGAACTTAGAATTCTTAATCCTCATAAAATTTGATGGTATCTTAATTTTGATTACTTTAATCTCTAGCATGTATTTTTCACTTCAAATACTAGTCTGCTATGTTGATGACTTAGTCTTAACTTAAAGTTTCAGACTAATACAAAAGTCACAACTAGGTAACTCTCCAAACAATCAGAGGTTAAAAGTATTATTTAACCAGACATCTGCTATTGAGTGGGAGCTATCTGAGATGTAATCAAATAGGGAACATTAGAAGATATTCAAGAAGGATTTATGAAAGTGATCTATATGTTAGATATTAAGGAACTGTGTATCAGTTGTCTTTGTATCTCACCATCTAATTTCGAAATTCTATGAGATGGTGCTTACTTTGGGGGTGGAGGAATTATTGAATAATAATTCAAGCTCTACCAGAGAAGAACTGTAACTTGGTCTATTCGAAAATACCAGAAAGTTATATCACTGAAGAAAAGTCTACGCTGTATTATCTCAATTACATATTTTAAAATATGAGAGATATGTCTTCTGTTTATTCAGATGTACTTTTAAAACAGTAAAGATTTCAGTATCCCTTGATGAGTAAAGCATATAGTAAAGGATGTTTCATAAGTGTATTTATGAACTAGTTTCCAGAAGTTTGGGTGGATTCAAATATACTACACTTGATCTGAAGATCAAGACATCAGATTGACCTATTTGCACAGTTTGTTTTATATTAGTGCAAGTGGGAGTTTGTTGGGTTTTATGCCCTAAATAAAACTCTTTACAATCTGATTAGTTATCAATATAAGAAATTTGAAGTGATTGATGTTTGCATGAAATTTACATGCTAATGGTTTAATATGTTTAATATGTTTATTACATTCATACACACAAAATCAGTTAAATCCAGATCATATGTTTATTCACAATTACAGTATCGTCAACACAGTGGAATGTGATTGTGATCATATGAATCAAAAGTTTGTTAACTCAAACTTTTCGATCTCCTTGTTTTGATGATTAGCAAATATTTGATTATTATTTGTTACTAATGATTTATTGATTTTGTAGCAAATTTAAAAGAGAAAATAAATATTTTGGTATTTTTACCAAATTTTTAAAAGCAACACTAAATGGACTCAACAAGCATATCAAGAGCAAAAGATTCATCAAGGGATCAACAACTCAAGACCCTATTCAAAAGAGGTCTTCAAAATCCCAAAGTCAAAAAGTCAACCCGAAAGTCAAAGTCAAAGTCAAAGTCAAGGTCAACTCTCGGGAAAAATCAACTTGGGATCAAAAACATGCAAATCAAGCTAGGAGGCTCATCTACATCAAGACTACTCAAAATTAAATGGTATAAATCTAATTTAGTCTTGTTAAAGTGATTTGCATAGCACACTAAGTTTTTATAAATTTGAATTTTGGCCCATTCACTAACTTGTGCAACAAGTTTTCTCACACGATAGTTCAAAAAATTTTTTGATTGAATTTCTAAATTACATTTTGTTTAACTAAGAGAACAAAGTTGGAATTTCTGAAATCGGATAATCGAGTAAGAAGTTATGCGCGTTTAAGTCCCGAAAATTGGCACTTTTGCCACTGGTCAGTCATCCGGAATTCCGGATGGCAACCGATTCCGGTTGCAATCAATCCGAATTCCGGTTCCCATCCGGACTTCCGGTTCATGGCTGACCCCACCTCGGGAAACGTGCTAACGGCTATAAACGGCTAGTTTTTCATCAAACACTATATAAACTCGATTTTTCTTTCAAAAAATAAGTTGGTTGAGCATTTATTACATATATCTAACCTATCTAAGTGAGATTAAGGAGCTTCTAAGTTTGAAATCCAAACCAACACATTTCACACACTTTGAGCCAAAATTTGATTTTATTCATCTTAAGTGTGCTTGCTTTTCACTCTAGGTTTCCATTGTATCATCATATTTCTAGAGTGATTTTAGCTTGTATATCAAACACATTTCCATATTGTGATTGAGGTGAGGTTGGCACCGGTTTTGTAAACAACCCGGAAATAGTGAGATTGGCACTTTAACAATCCGAGAAAGAGGTTAATAGTCCTCGGGGGTGCGAAACTATTGTAAGAGGTTTGGAAATACCTTGGTGAAAATTTCCCGGTTGTAAGGGTTAGTCAAGCCCGTTAACTTGGCTCGATATTGGAACTCAAAGCTAGGTCCATAGCTTTGAAGACCAAGGACGTAGGTGGCATAGTTCTACCGAACCTTGTAAAAATCGAGAGTTTGCATTTTCTAATCCTTAAACTCTTTACTTTACAAGTTTAATTATTTGTCTTAATTTATTGCTTGCCATACTACTTGCTTTTACTTGATTAATTGACTAATTGCATAATTTTGTGTTAAAAGTTTTAATTTTCCGAAATTAGTTTAAATTTCCAATTCACCCCCCCTCTTGGAAACATATCTTGGGCTAACAATTGGTATCAGAGCAAGGGCTCAAATTATTTGATTAGATTTCACAATCTAGAGCATGGCGTTTCCAAGTAATTCACAAAATAACATGTTAGAAGGTTTTAGCACAAATAGAGCACCATACTTCAATGGAGTAGATTTTCCTTATTGGAAAATTAGAATGGAAACTTACCTTCAATCTATTGACTATGATTTGTGGCATATTGTGTCTAGTGGTCCTTATGTTGCTAAACATGTCATAAATGGTGTTGAAGTAATTAAGACTTATGAAGCATATGATGAAAATGATAAGAAAATGCTTTCTAAAAATGCTAAAGCTAAATATGCTCTTATATGTGGTTTGGATAGAGATATTTTTAAAAATATTGAACAAGCCTCTACCGCTTATGATATGTGGAAAATGCTTGAAGTTACTCATCAAGGAACTAGTGCTATGAAGGAAACTAAAATTCAAATTTATTCCACTCAATATGAGAACTTTAAGATGAAATCGGATGAAACCATTGCTAATATGTATACTCGCTTCACTACAATTACTAATGGTTTGAACTCTCTTGGCAAGGTACTTACTCAAAAGGATATGGTGACCAAGATTTTGAGAAGTCTCACCAAGGCTTATCAAGGAAAGGTGGTTGCCATTCAAGAAGCCAAGGATCTCTCAACACTTCCCTTGGAAGAACTAATTGGCTCACTCATGAACCATGAAATTTTCATGAGTGCTCAAGAAGAAGAGGAAGTTGAGAAGAAAAAGAAGACTATTGCATTCAAGTCTTCCTCCTCCCATGCCATTAGTGAAGAAGATGAGGAAAGTCTATGTAGTGACATGGAGGACTTGGCACTCTTCTCTAAGAAATACAAAAAGTTCATGAAATTCAAAAAGAACTTTGGGAAGAGGCCACAAAGAGGGAGTGACTCAAAAGAAAGAAAAAGCAAAGATGATCCACCAATTTGCTTTGAGTGCAAGAAGCCCGGACATATGAAGATGGATTGTCCAATGAGAAAGAAGAACAAATACAAAGGAAGGGCAATGTTGGCGGATTGGCTCAATAGTGACGAAGAGGACTCCGAAGAAGAAGGAAAGAATGAAGTGGCAAACATGTGCATGATGGCACTTGATGATGGGGTAAGCATTTCTAACCAAAATGATTGTGATAGTGAAAATGATGATGATAACTTAGATATGTCATATGATGAGTTGTCTAATTCATTTAAGGAACTATTTGATGATTTTGGTAAATTGCTTGTTAAAAACCAAACCCTTAGAGAGAAGACCAACATGCTTTTAAAAGAAATTGAGATTTTGAAAATAAATGAAAAAGAACTTATAGCTAAATCTCAATGTGCTACATGTGCTTCACATAAGAAAGAAATTATTGATTTGAAAGCCCATGTGAGAAGCCTAAAAAATGACATATACACCTTCACTAGAGGTAAGGAAGGCTATGATCTCATGGTGGGAAACCAATCATGTGGTTTTTCAAAAAATGGTATTGGTTATGATCCTAGTAAGAAACAAAAATTTTTGAGAAACTTTTTTGTGAAATCATCTAGTCTACCTCACTTTACATGCACATATTGTAACCGAGATGGTCATACTATTTCCTATTGTCATGTAAAGAAATTTGCATATCTAGGCAAGACTAAATGGGTACCAAAGGGTTCTAGAACTAACATGAATGGACCCAAAGTTATATGGGTACCAAAAGCCAACAAATGAACTTGTTTTTGTAGGAATCAACAAGAAAGAGCCAAAGCTTATGGTTCTTGGATAGTGGATGTTCAAAGCATATGACCGGTGATCCATCAAGATTTTCAAGCTTTAAAAGCAAGGAAAGTGGCTTTGTCACTTTTGGAGACAATTCAAAAGGAAAAATCTTGGGGATTGGTGATATCGGTAACATATACTCTCCATGTATTAAAAATGTGCTTCTTGTTGATAATCTTAAACATAACTTGCTTAGTATTAGTCAATTATGTGATATAGGTTTTCGTGTTGTGTTTGAATCCTCAAAATGCTCCATTGAAAATGTTTCAACCAATGAAGTTATTTTCCTTGGAGTAAGGAAGGATAATGTGTATGTTATTGATGTTGACTCTTTTGATAGTAAAAATAAATGTTTAACCGTTATGAATGATAATTCTTGGTTGTGGCATAGAAGATTAGGACATGCTAGTATGGATTCTATTTCAAAATTGGTTAGAAAAGATCTTGTTATTGGTTTGCCATCTATTCCGTTTGTTAAAGATAAACTTTGTGATGCATGCCAATTTGGAAAACAAATTAAAACATCTTTTCATTCCAAGAAAGAAATTTCAACTACTAGACCTTTGCAATTGCTTCATATTGATTTATTTGGTCCTTCTAGAATTGCTAGTCTTGGTGGTAAATACTATGCATTTGTAATTGTTGATGATTTTTCAAGATTTACTTGGGTTATTTTCTTGACTCTTAAAAGTGATGTTTTGGAAAACTTTGTCAAATTTTGCAAAAATGTGCAAAATGAAAAAGGATATTCTATTACCTCCGTTAGGAGTGACCATGGTGGTGAGTTTGACAATGATGCCTTAGAATTGTTTTGTGATGATCATGGTTTTAACCATAACTTTTCGGCACCAAGAACTCCACAACAAAATGGAGTTGTCGAAAGGAAGAATAGAACAATTCAAGAAATGGCTAGGTCAATGCTAAATGAAATTTCATTACCAAAATACTTTTGGGCCGAGGCCGTTAATACCTCTTGCTATATTTTGAATCGTGTTTTCATTAGGCCCAACATGAATAAAACCCCTTATGAGCTTTGGAAAGGAAGAAAACCCAACATTGGTTATTTTAAAGTTTTTGGATGCAAATGTTACATTTTAAACACCAAGGACAACCTTGGAAAATTTGATGCGAAATCCGATGTTGGAATTTTTATAGGGTATTCAACACATAGTAAAGCTTATAGAATTTATAACAAAAGAACTAATGTTGTTGAAGAATCTATTCATGTTGCTTTTGATGAGACTAACCCGCCTACGAGCAAAAGTTTAGATGATGATGTTGTAGGTTTGGGAGATGAAGTTCAAAATCTCGAAATAGGAGAGACTTCCAATGCTCCTTCACAAACTCCCAAAGAGGAACCACCCGTGGAAAAGGAAAATGAAAGCCAAGGTATGAACTCTAACCTTCCACATGAGTGGAAATTCAAAAGTGCTCATCCTATAGACCAAATTCTAGGTGATCCTTCTCAAGGTGTCACTACTAGAAACTCCCTTAGAAACTTGTGTAATTTCATTGCTTTTATTTCTCAAATTGAACCAAAGAATTTTAAAGAGGCCGAAGTTGATGAATTTTGGCTTCTAGCTATGCAAGAAGAAATAAATCAATTTATAAGAAATAATGTTTGGGAGTTAGTTCCAAGACCGTCACATCAATCGGTGATTGGAACAAAATGGGTCTATAGAAATAAGGTAGATGAGCATGGGGTCATTGTGCGTAACAAGGCTAGATTAGTGGCCCAAGGTTACAATCAAGAAGAAGGAATTGATTATGAGGAAACCTTTGCCCCGATAGCAAGACTTGAGTCCATTAGAATGTTGTTAGCTTTTGCATGCCACAAGAATTTTATCTTGTATCAAATGGATGTAAAAAGCGCATTCTTAAATGGGTACATTATGGAAGAGGTTTATGTCTCTCAACCACCCGGTTTTCAAAATCATAAATACCCTAACCATGTTTACAAATTGAAAAAGGCTTTATATGGTTTAAAGCAAGCTCCTAGAGCTTGGTATGAAAGATTAAGCACTTTTCTTATTTCAAATGGTTTTTCAATGGGAAAAGCGGATAATACACTTTTTATAAAAAGAAAATCCAAAGACATTATTATAGTACAAATTTATGTTGATGATATTATCTTTGGTGCTACTAATGATGCTCTTTGTGAAGAATTTTCTAAGTGTATGCATAGTGAGTTTGAGATGAGCATGATGGGAGAACTCAACTTTTTCTTGGACTTCAAATCAAGCAACAAAAGGATGGCATATTCATAGGTCAAACTAAGTACATCAAGGATCTTCTTCAAAAGTTTGACTTGGCAAATGCAAAGCCCATGAATACACCCATGAGCACATCCATAAAGATGGACAAAGATGAAAGCGGTAAGAATGTGGACATCACCAAGTATCGAGGTATGATTGGCTCTTTATTATATTTAACCGCTAGTAGACCAGGATATTTTGTTTAGTGTTGGTCTTTGTGCTAGGTACCAATCTTGTCCTAAAGAATCCCACTTAAGTGCCGTTAAAAGAATATTTAGATACTTGATAGGCACAATGAATCTAGGACTTTGGTACCCCAAGAACTCAAACTTTGAAATAGTTAGCTACTCGGATGCCGACTTTGCCGGTTGTAAGACGGATAGAAAAAGTACTAGTGGAACTTGTCACTTTTTAGGAAATTCCTTAGTGTCATGGTTTAGCAAGAAACAAAACTCGTAGCTCTATCCACAACCGAAGCCGAATATATAGCCGCGGGTAGTTGTTGTGCACAAATACTTTGGATGAAACAAACTCTTAAGGATTTTGATATTGATTTTGAATGTACACCCATAAAGTGTGATAACACTAGTGCCATTAACCTCTCTAAGAATCCAATATTGCATTCTAGAGCCAAGCATATTGACATAAGGCACCACTTCCTTAGAGATCATATCCAAAGAGGTGATATTATGCTAGACTTTGTAAGCACCGAATTCCAACTAGCGGATATTTTCACCAAGCCTCTTAGTGATGAGAGATTTAGTTTCATTAGAAGAGAGCTAGGCATGACCAACTTAAATGAAATATAAGGTTTGCTAGCTATGAAAAATTTCATATCTCTTTACTTACTTATTTATGCATAATTGTTCCAAATATGATATTAATGAGATTTATATGCATAGATGAGAAAATTTATTGATACTTGACCTATATGAACTCTCCTTGTTGAAAAACTTAAAATTATAGGTCAAAATGTGGATTTTTGGTGAACTTTGGACTTGTTTTTAAACAAGTGAACATGTGAATTTTTGCATATTTGATTTTCTTATGTGTCTATATGCTTGAATATGTGAAATAGAGTGTATTTAGTATGCCTATAGGTTTGCCTTGATTGAAATTTGCATGAAACAAATTTTTGGTACCTCACTTGTTGAATTTTTAGATTTTTAGGCCTAAAAGAGTGTTTTTCGCCAAACTCTCTCATTTTTCAACATTTTTCGATTCCGTAAGTTTGTACACCTCACATTTTATTTTATAAAACTGCTGGAAAAAGAATTTTTCAATTTCGTTGCATAAAACTCATTTTTGGTACGGTTCTAGTTTTCTTGGCAATTTTCGAAAAACTTACCGTAAATCGTCATTTTTCATTATTTTTCAGATTTTCTTGTTTGAGCAGTTTTGTTTTATCATATTAAAGGTATTAGAATTGGTTTGGGGTCATTTGGGTCAAAATTGGATTTTTTAGCCCATTTTTAGAAACTTTTTTTTGCTGATCCTGTACCAACCGGAATTCCGGTTGTACCATCCGGAATTCCGGATGGCACAGGATCAGCAAAGGGGGCATTTTTGTCATTTTCATGCGATTTTTTCCCTTTTTAAACCCTACCACCGAATTTTTTCTCCCCCATTCAGTTTTTTCAACCCTAAAACAGCAGCCACCATCTTCTTCTCTCTAAAATTCTCTCTTTCAAAGCCTCATTCTCATCTTCCAATAATTAAAAAAAAGGTGTGTTCCTCATCAAAGCCTCACTCTCATCTCTTCAATGGCTTCCTCATCAAGAGCTCTCAAGAGAATGGCTAGTGCAAATCAACAAAGGGAAATAAGGGCAAAAGCAAGGCAAGAGCCCACTCTCTTCTTCAATGATGAAGATCACAACAAGTTTGTCAATGATTTCTCCTCTAGGAAAATTCTCAAAGGTAAAATTTGTGATCTCCCTAGCCTTGATTGTGTTGATTTTAGTCATCATTTTGATACCCTAGGATGGACATCTTTTATTCAAATTAACACTCCATTGTATCCTAGGCTAGTTCAAGGTTTTTATGCTTGTATTAAACCTACATTACAACCTTTAGGTGTTAGAGGAACCCTTAGAGGAGTAGCTTTTGAACTCAATGTAGCCTCTCTTAATGACATGTTAGGAGCACCTAATGGTGGCATATTACTTGAACCCAAACTTTCTCTCAAAAATGATGCCATTTTTAACTTTGATGAGTGTTCTAGGAATATTTGTGGTGATGGCCCTTTTATTATGAGACCAAAAAGACACCAACTCACTTTAGAGGCTAAAATCCTCCACAAATTTATTGTTGCAAATCTTGCTCCTAGAAGTGGCCACCAAGATGAGATCAATTCCATTGATCAATTACTCATGCATCTCATTATAGCCAAAACCACACCCATCAACCTAGGCTATCTTATTTTAAAATTCATACTTGATGTGGACAAGCCTAATATGATTAAGGCACTTCCCTTTGGTTTTCTTCTTAGCTACCTTTTTCCTCTCTTAGGAATTCCTACCCTACATGAAAAGAAAAATGATCCTACCTCTAGTGACATTCTAGGATCCAAAACTTTCAAGGCTATGGGTTACAAATTCCTTAACAATGAATGGGTGTTCACACCCAAAAGAGGGCAAAGAATGCAAATTGATTTGGAGAGTGATGATGAAGAAATTAATTTGCCCGCAAGTGAAAGTGAAGAAGAAGAAGAAGAAGAAGAAGAAGACATGCCTCCTCAAGCTCCTCCCATGCCTACTTTTCCCCAATTCAACCTTGAGGAAGCGTTTACTCGTCTTCACACCTCGGTTGACAACCAATTTCAAACCTTGCGAAATGATCTCAACTCACAATTCTCCAACCTCAACAATGACATCAACACCATGAGGAGTGACATGGTGCATGGGTTTGCTAATGTGCAAGAGGAGATGGCACAATGGAGGGCATACATGGATCGCTTTGGCCCCCCACCAAACTAGTTCTTGCATTATTTTTTTTTGGCTTATTTAATTTCTTTGTATTTTTTTTTATTTTTTTTTTTGGTTGTGTGCAAAGGCTTCATGCCTTTTGACTTTGTGTTAGTTTTTTTTTATTTGTTGTTTGTTTGGTGTGTTGAATGTTATTTTGGATGTTATGTTTTTTTTAATGCATTGGATTGTTGCTTTGTTTTTATTTTTATTATTTTTTTTTCTCTTTTCTTTTATATTTTGTGAATTCCTTGCCACCCTTTTTGATGAATCAAAAGGGGGAGAACAACTATTGATTAATTTTTGGCATCACCTCAATTTTTTTTTGGTATCTAATCCTTTTATCATAAGTAAAAATTGAGGGGGAGTTTACAAATTCATGCAAGGTAAAATTAAAAGGTAATTTTTTTTTTCTCTTGCACACATTAAGGGGGAGCTAATCCAACTTACTCTACTTAAATTTTTTCTTTCCCTTTCAAAATAATCAAATATTTGATATCATCAAAAAGGGGGAGATTGTTAACTCAAACTTTTCGATCTCCTTGTTTTGATGATTAGCAAATATTTGATTATTATTTGTTACTAATGATTTATTGATTTTGTAGCAAATTTAAAAGAGAAAATAAATATTTTGGTATTTTTACCAAATTTTTAAAAGCAACACTAAATGGACTCAACAAGCATATCAAGAGCAAAAGATTCATCAAGGGATCAACAACTCAAGACCCTATTCAAAAGAGGTCTTCAAAATCCCAAAGTCAAAAAGTCAACCCGAAAGTCAAAGTCAAAGTCAAAGTCAAGGTCAACTCTCGGGAAAAATCAACTTGGGATCAAAAACATGCAAATCAAGCTAGGAGGCTCATCTACATCAAGACTACTCAAAATTAAATGGTATAAATCTAATTTAGTCTTGTTAAAGTGATTTGCATAGCACACTAAGTTTTTATAAATTTGAATTTTGGCCCATTCACTAACTTGTGCAACAAGTTTTCTCACACGATAGTTCAAAAAATTTTTTGATTGAATTTCTAAATTACATTTTGTTTAACTAAGAGAACAAAGTTGGAATTTCTGAAATCGGATAATCGAGTAAGAAGTTATGCGCGTTTAAGTCCCGAAAATTGCACTTTTGCCATCGGTCAGTCATCCGGAATTCCGGATGGCAACCGGAATTCCGGTTGCAATCAATCCGGAATTCCGGTTCCCATCCGGACTTCCGGTTCATGGCTGACCCCACCTCGGGAAACGTGCTAACGGCTATAAACGGCTAGTTTTTCATCAAACACTATATAAACTCGATTTTTCTTTCAAAAAATAAGTTGGTTGAGCATTTATTACATATATCTAACCTATCTAAGTGAGATTAAGGAGCTTCTAAGTTTGAAATCCAAACCAACACATTTCACACACTTTGAGCCAAAATTTGATTTTATTCATCTTAAGTGTGCTTGCTTTTCACTCTAGGTTTCCATTGTATCATCATATTTCTAGAGTGATTTTAGCTTGTATATCAAACACATTTCCATATTGTGATTGAGGTGAGGTTGGCACCGGTTTTGTAAACAACCCGGAAATAGTGAGATTGGCACTTTAACAATCCGAGAAAGAGGTTAATAGTCCTCGGGGGTGCGAAACTATTGTAAGAGGTTTGGAAATACCTTGGTGAAAATTTCCCGGTTGTAAGGGTTAGTCAAGCCCGTTAACTTGGCTCGATATTGGAACTCAAAGCTAGGTCCATAGCTTTGAAGACCAAGGACGTAGGTGGCATAATTCTACCGAACCTTGTAAAAATCGAGAGTTTGCATTTTCTAATCCTTAAACTCTTTACTTTACAAGTTTAATTATTTGTCTTAATTTATTGCTTGCCATACTACTTGCTTTTACTTGATTAATTGACTAATTGCATAATTTTGTGTTAAAAGTTTTAATTTTCCGAAATTAGTTTAAATTTCCAATTCACCCCCCCTCTTGGAAACATATCTTGGGCTAACAAAGTTTTGGTCCCTGTTTCATCAGTGTTATTGGATTTACACTAATGTGATAATCAGCGATGATGTGTACTTACACTTGGAGTAAGTGTTATGTTCTTTCCAGGACATTAGTAAAGTATACTAGTTTCGAATGTATGGAGTATACATTGGACTGGACCGATATTGCAACTAAGTTAAGATATTACAAACTTACCGTTATACATATCTTTCCAAGTCAATATCAGTAGTTGATCTTAAGATTAAAAGAATCTAAATCCTGATATGCTTAGGCTCAACTCAGGAGTGCTATTCATGTTCTTAGATTTATTAGTTAAGCCTACTTTCGGGTCAGGGTGATACGTATATTTCGAGAACATGATAGTATGATTGAGTGGGAGTGCTGAACATAAATATGGAATCTATAGCTTCTACTAGTGTATAGAAGTCAAGTGATGATTCCCTTCGAGCTTAGCAAATAGAAGTAAATGGATGAGCTCTTGTTTAACTGACTAATTATTAGATCACTAAACACCATTTACAGGTAGCTAAGTGTTTTAAGGGGCAAAATACATTGAGGGGTGAGAACGGTAAAGAAATCCCATCTCGATGTAGATCATCTATATAGAGGATCTTTAAATCACAATAAGATTATAACAATGGTTAAATGAGATAGTATATTGATATCGTGGAACATACAATATGCTCTATATAAGTCTGAGAGTGCAATTCTAAGTTCTAAGAGTGGATTCAACGAAGAATTAATAAGTAGGAATTTACTTGGTAAATTTGGTTCACTTATTGGAAGCTCAGCATATAGATCCATGGTCCCCATTCTAGTTGAGAACATTCTGCTTGTAAGACTCATTAATTGATTCGTGATTGATCAATTATAATTCTAAAGTTAGACTATGTCTAATTTTATGAATTTTCACTAATATAAGCAGGGGTGAAATTGTAAAGAAAAGAGATTCTAGGTTTATTTATTTATTAATGGACTTTATATGTCTAATTAATAATTAAATTAAATGACAATATTATTTAATAATCTATTTTAGTTATTAAATAATTAGTTTTGGCATTTAAAAGGTTAGAATTGGAAAATTGGCATTTTTGAGAAAATAGAGATAAAATTTGATAAAATTGCAAAATTAAGTGAGGCCCATTACAACACCTAGGCCGGCCACTTAATGTTGATTTTTCAAATTATTATTTTCATTATTTTAATGCCAAATAAATCCTAACCTAAACCTAGTAGTTGCCTATAAATAGAAAGTGATGGCTCAGTCTCACAACACATGCTTTTCATTAGCTTTCTGACAGAAATTTCTCTCTTCAGAAAAATTGAGCCTTCCCCACTTTCTATACCTGGCCGAAATACCTCTCTCTCTTTTCCCTTCATCTTTTTCGTGACCCTAGTGAAAGAGTAAGTGCCCACACACAGCAAGCAGTAACTCAATCATAGATTGGAAGACTGTGAAGGATCAAACTTGAAGAAGAAGGACATTCGGGCTCAGATCTTGATTATACTCTGCTACAGAAAGGAATCAAGGGTTAGAGATCTGAGTGGAAGGAGACATTAATTCCGCTGCATCAATGTAAGGTTTTCTTAACTTTATATGTGTTTAATTTATCGTTTTAGAAAGTTCATATTTAGGATGTTAATAAACATACTTGTGAGTAGATCTAAGATCCTGGTAAAATAATTCCCAACAGATAAGATCTGATTCGTGTCAGAGGATAAGTAACCGTCGGTCCGGGTTCCGAATAGGGTACTGTCAAATAAGCTCCGGGATCAACGAGCCAAAGCCTTCCCAGATCCTACTACCTCTCTAGAATACTTGAAGGTCCGAGTAACTCTAATCCTTCCCAATTGTGGATAGATAGTAAGTCTTGGAGCACTATCCATACTCGCTAACACTGAGGACCTTTGATTGGCTCCCGGAATATAATAACCTTCAACATCTCTAAGCGGCAAGCATATACTAATCATGGATCATCCAAGGTGGCATTCTTCCGTGACTGCCACGTATCAGGCATCCAAAAATACGGATTACAATGACTATACTATATTTTCACATAATCAATTTTCAAAGTGAAAAATCTAACACTAAGCAAAACCTACATTCCACAGATACATAATAAAATTTCCCTAAGATTAAAACCTAACACTAAGTAAATCCATACAAATAAAAAAATAAAGAAATAACTAGAAAAAACTCACCTTTGACATGCTGTCGGATTGGGGTTTCAAACTCGCTTGAAGGGTTTTGAAATCGCCTAAATGATTTCCTACAAGGTCGAAATAGGTGACGATGGTTATTTATTCAGTTGTGGGTGGTAGTCGTGGGTGGAGGCTGGGTCGTCAATCGGGGTAGGTTGCGTAGCGTGTTAATTTGTCATGGGGTTCATCTTTGTGTTATTTTTTTTTTTTAAATTTGGACCCCTTTTAGACATTAAAATCGAGTAAATACTTTGCAAAAAAAAAAAAAAATCTGGTAAATACTATTTTGGACCCCGTGTTTTGCAAAAGTTACTAATTGGACCATCTGTTTTGTTAAATGACAAAATGGACCCTGTATTTTTTTAAATTGTACAAATAAGATCTTGAACTGATTTTTTGTCAAAATAAAACTTAATAATAAAAAGATTTAGAGATTTTATAGTAAAACTTATTACATCTTCTGCATCTGTTCGTGTTAGAAATTATCTTAAAGTAGGTTATATTAAAAAAAAATAAAATTATTAAAAATTGAGTTCAGGGTCCTATTTTTACTATTTTGAAAAATATAAAGTCTATTTGGTTATTTAACAAAATAAAGAATCTAATTAATAATCTTTGCAAAACACATGGTCAAAAATAATATTTACTCTTAAAAATAAAATTTCCCAAAAAAGGAAAAAGTAAGAAGACTAAAGATAACGACATCCTTAAACAAAAATAGCATTCAGGTGTATAGTTAAGCATGTGAGGTGGGCCAAACATGGGCGTACTCCACCACAAATTCTCATTATTATAGACTATAGAATATATGTCTGTTTGCTTGTCCTTGTCACACACGGGGTTAAAATACGCACGCAGACCATCATGTACATTTTTGTCATCGGCTTCTTGATTGATAAATGTTTCCATATAGATAACAATCTGTTCTGTATGAACTATCATGAATTTTGTTTTGAAACGGCTATCTTTATTTCAATTTCAAAATACAAACCATGCATTGCATATGCGCATATATCAAATATGTGTTGTGATTCATTTGTAACCGTAATACTATAGTGTGAAAATTTTATTGTCAAGATCCTTTGTAGTGAGAAGTAGGTTAAAAGAGCATACCGCAACAGAGGGTTGCTTGCTGTTCCTTTGACTCGTAAGGTGGTAAGTCTCAAAAATCCAGTTATTTTCTTTTTCTCGATTTTCACTCCTTCATATTAGATAAATAACTCTAAAGATCGAACCCCCTTTTCCTTTATACTATTTGAATCTATTAGGTGCTTGATATATTCCTTAGATTTTAGTTTCACGAATGTATTTGGCGCTGTTCGAGAAAATGTCACAATCAGAAGTTTGCTTTCTGGGATAGTTATGAAAATGATTGGCCTTTTGTTAGAGAGAGTCCTTGCTGTTTCGCATAAATATGTGAATTACTGGGTACACTAGTTGGTAGTACTCAAAGACCCACAAAACTCTTTTACGTGTTTTCAGGTGCTCCCTGTTTTTGATGACTCTTACGGTAAATTATTGAGTGTCACAGGAAGATCTGATTCATTTATTTGTTTATGCTGTGAACTGGAACTGGTGTTTGATTTTCATTTCTCGAGGGAGAGTATTCTGCAGATTGATAAACTCTAAATAGCCAATTGCTTTAATTATTTTCACTTATTTTTATAGTGACTGCAACACTCAATCATTCTGAGACAACAATCATGTCTCATTCATTGCATTCCAACATTAGGTGCTCCTCTTCTTCTTCCTCATCAGGTATAGCTCTTTTTTTTCACTCTGCCCTGCAAAAGTCAAAAACACACTGAGCTAGAGCTTAATTGGATTATTGGATTCTTTACATTCACATGTTGGACACAATCTGTTTGAATTATTCAATCTTGTCTTCACTGAGGATTTTTTATCAACAGCTTCTCCCATACCAAGACTAAATGGTGCAAGGAAAAGCAACATAGCTGTTTTGGTACGATAACCTTCACGTTTTTAATATCCTATAGTCATATTTGTATGAAGAAGATGTTGAACATTTTGAATTTGATTTTAAGCAGAAGTTTGAGGAGACCAAAGAGAGAATAAAGAAGATGTTCAATAATGTTGAACTCTCTGTCTCGTCTTATGACACTGCCTGGGTGGCAATGATCCCTTCAAATTCTGGGCAGCACCCTTTCTTTCCTCAATGTGTAAATTGGTTACTAGAGAATCAGCACTCTGACGGTTCATGGGGTCTTCCTCATCGTCATCCTTTGCTTATGAAAGATGCTCTTTTATCTACTTTAACTAGTGTACTTGCAATGAAGCGATGGGGTGTTGGCGAAGAACAAATAGACAAGGGTATTATTCTTGATCTTCTTTTTCCCTTTGAAATATTACTTTATGCAAAATTATTAGATTGTAAGGTGTAGTGTACACGTGTTTCTTGTACTGAGATTAGTTAGAGAGCTGTTATTTTTGTCTGAGTTAGTTAGGGGTCCTAACCGACTCTAACCGACTCTGTTTGCTCTATTTTGTGTCTGTATATATATCCTCTCTTGTACCACTTTTCCAATCAATGAAATACATTCTTTCTTCTTCATCTTCTTACTGCTAAAATGGTATCAGAGCCACTCGACTGAGTGTGCTCTTGTTCTTCCGCTTGTTGCTCGTTCTTCGATCATGGCCAGAGGAGGTGGAACTCAGACTCGCAGTACCACCAACAATGGTGATTCGAATCGTTTTTCTGTTCTTGATCAGAGTGTTCGAAGCTCTGCTGATGATCCTCGCAGTCCGTATTTCTTGACTAATGGTGATAATCCGTCTGTTAATCTCGTCCCTAAGATTCTTACTGGAGCTGCTAAGAATTACAGTTCTTGGCGTCGTTCGATGATGGTTGCTTTGCTTGCCAGGAACAAGGTGAAGTTTATTAATGGGAAGCTTCCTGCACCAGATGAAGAAGATGAAGACTATGAAGCGTGGACAAGATGTAACAACATGGTAATTTCGTGGATCTTGCACTCTATCTCGAGCTCCATTGCCGAAAGCATAATGTACATGGAAGATGCCTCTTGCATCTGGTCTGAACTACAGGAGAGATTTCAACAAAGGAATGCCCCGAGAATCTATGAAGTTAAAAGATAATGCAGCTGCTGACTCAAGGTTCCAATGATGTCACCTCATATTACACTCGTCTCAAAAGCCTTTGGGATCTTTTACAAGAATATAGACCACAACCCTTGTGTTCTTGTGGTGCTATGAAGACTATCCAGGCTTACCAAGATGAAGACAAGGTTCTTGAATTCTTAATTGGTCTGAATGAGTCATACTCCAGTGCAAGATCTCAAATCCTCCTCCAAGATCCCCTTCCAAATGTTAACAAGGCCTATGCCTCAGTCATTCAAGAAGAAAGACAAAGAGGTATTACTAATCATCAATCTGAAGTTACTAAATCTTCTAATGAAAATACAGGCCAATTTGCTGGGAATACGCAAGGAAATCGAGGAGGAAATAGCCAGACCAATGGAAAACCCACATGCTCACATTGTGGAATTGTTGGGCACACTGCAGCAAAGTGCTACAGATTACATGGATATCCACCATGGCATCGTTTACATGGTAAAGTCCCAAAGATCTCCCTAATAAACCAAGCAATCAGCAGAATCAGCAACGTGATCGATCCTCTCAACAACATGATCGTCCTACTGCAAATTTTTCTGGGCACATTGACAGTCAAGATGGACCTCCTGGAGAACATGATTTTTCTTCCCAATGCCAGAAACTCATAGCTATGTTGGCTCAAAAAGTGCAAGAAACCAGCACCTCGAGTCAGCCTGTTGATCAGCCCATTGTCTCCAATATTTCTGGTAATAATTTTTGTGTTCCTAAATCTACTTGGATAATAGACACGGGGGCCACTCACCATGTTTGCTGTGACCCTACCTTATTTCACAGCGTGCAAAATAACATTAAAATTAGTAATGTTGGATTACCTGATGGTAGAAATGTTGTTGTTTCTTTTGTTGGAACTTTACACCTATCTAATCTTGTTCTTAAAAATGTTCTTTGTGTCCCTAAGTTCCATTGTAATCCACTTTCTGTTACATCTCTTTCCAACACATCTAACTGTTCCTTTTTTTTTCTTCCAAACAAATGTGTGATTCAGGAAATTTCCAAGAATCAAGTGATTGGGATGGGTGAACGTGTTGGACAACTCTACCTCTTGAGACACAATGCTTTACCTACTGTTATGACCATTTCCCCTACTGTTTTGTCCATTTCTAATTCGAAAATTAGTTGTGATACTACATGGCATTATAGACTTGGGCATGCTTCTTGTGTAAAGACTCATTCTTTGAATAAATATCTAAATTTTCAATAGACTTGGGCATGCTTCTTGTGTAAAGACTCATTCTTTGAATAAATATCTGAATTTTCAATACTCTGGCTGTTCTGATTTTCATTGTGCTATTTGTCATTTTGCTAAGCAAAAGAAGTTGCCTTTTGTGTCCAATCGTAATATTGCTAAGAAATGTTTTGATTTGATTCATATAGACATTTGGGGTCCCTATCATGTGTCTACTATTGAAGGATTCAGATATTTCATTACTATTGTGGATGATTGCTCTAGGTATACTTGGGTGCATCTCATCAAAAACAAATCTGATGCACAACATGTCATACCAGCTTTTATTAAGCTTGTCAATACCCAATATAATGCCAATATTAAAGGGATCAGATCTGATAATGCCAAGGAACTTCAGTTCCCTGAATTGTTTAGTTGTCTTGGTATTATTCATCACTATTCTTGTGTCCAAACCCCCCAACAAAACTCTGTCGTTGAGAGAAAACATCAACACCTGTTGAATGTTGCTAGGGCACTCCTTTTTCAATCTCACATCCCTTTACCTTATTGGGGAGAACGTGTCAATACTGCCACTTATATCATAAATAGAACACCTACTCCAAATCTCAAACACAAGTCTCCTTTTGAAATCCTAAATTCTAAAGTCCCTAACTACAATCATCTTAGAGCCTTTGGTTGTTTAGCCTATGCCTCCACTTTAAGGGCTGCTAGAACTAAATTTGCTCCTCGTGTTGTTGCTTGTGTTTTCTTAGGCTATTCTATGGGAATGAAAGCCTACAAATTATTGGATTTAAACACAAATAGAATTTTCTGCTCTAGAGATGTTGTTTTCTGTAGAAAATAGTGAATCGAATTATGTGTATATTTCATAGAATAGTACATATTTATATACAAAGCTAGGAGACTAGGAAATAGGAAACTACCAACAAAATAGGAAACTACTAAATACAAGTTACCCTAATTCTTTTACACCTAATATACAGCTAATACTCTAACACTCCCCCTCAAGCTGGAGCATAGATGTTAATCATGCCCAGCTTGTTACAAAGATAGTCAATCCGCACCCCATTCAAAGCTTTTGTAAAAATATCTCCTAGTTGTTCTCCGGTTTTCACATATCCTGTGGAGATCAGACCTTGTTGAATTTTCTCACGAACAAAATGACAATCGATCTCAATGTGCTTAGTTTGCTCGTGGAATACGGGATTTGAGGCAATATGAAGAGCAGCTTGATTATCACACCACAATTTTGCTGGAATAGAAGTCTTAAACCCGAATTCAGTCAAAAGCTGATAAATCCATATTATCTCACACACAGACTGTGCCATAGAGCTCTATTCTGATTCAGCACTAGATCTAGATACAACATTTTGTTTCTTACTCTTCAAGAGACCAGATTGCCCCCAACAAATACACAATATCCTGAAGTGGATCGTCTATCTACCTTGGAGCCTGCCCAATCTGCATCAGAGAGACACTCAATTTGGGTATGTCCATGATCCTTGTAAATTATACCTCGTCCTGGTGCTCCTTTCAAGTAACATAAAATTTGCTCTAATGCTGCCCAATGATCAACTGTTGGAGAAGACATGAACTGACTAATGACACTAACCGGGAATGCAATATCTGGACGAGTCACAGTTAGATAATTCAACTGTCCAACTAACCTGCGATATTTCTCAGGATCTTCAAATGGTTTCCCATCACGTGTAAGATGCACAGCTGGATTCATTGGAGCATTACAAGGTTTTGCTCCCAATTTTCCTGTCTCAGTTAGCAAATCAAGTACATACTTTCTTTGAGACAGAAAAATACCTTGTTTACTCCGAGTAACTTCAATACCCAAGAAATACTTGAGCTCCCCTAAATTTTCACTCCAAATAGGGTTTTCGAAAAACAACCCTAAACTCAAACCCTAATTTCTTTTTTTTTTTTAGATCCCTAATTTCGAATTTCGAATTTTGAATCACAATGCTCTGATACCATGTAGAAAATAGTGAATCGAATTATGTGTATATTTCATAGAATAGTACATATTTATATACAAAGATAGGAGACTAGGAAATAGGAAACTACCAACAAAATAGGAAACTACTAAATACAAGTTACCCTAATTCTTTTACACCTAATATACAGCTAATACTCTAACATTTTCCATGAGCAGATTTTCCCTTTTGTGACTGCTGGAACCATGTCTCATGAGTCTATTGATTTCTTTCCTGTCTCTCCATCCCATCACAACATCCATAGCAACAACAACCATGACATACCACAACCTGCTATACCACTTGATATTATTCCAAACAACCCTGCTACTAGACCTGATTTACATGACAGCAGAGAGCAACAAAAACCAGCAGATGTTTCTGCTAACAGACCTATTGGAAACACTAAGAGGCCATCATATTTGAATGATTACCATGTTTTTTTGTCAACTAATAGTGTTTATTCTTAGGGCAACTCGTCCATCACAGAACACCCTTTATCTCAGGTCATTAATTTTATTAGGGTGTCCCCCAGATTTCGTGCCAGTATATTAACTATTTCCAGCTTATATGAACTTGAATTTTATCACCAAGCTAAAGGAATTCCGGTTTGGGACAATGCTATGGCCTCTGAAATACTTGCTCTCAAGACAAATAGAACTTGGATTATTATCACTTTACCTCCCCATCATCATGCAATCGGGTGTAAATGGGTGTACAAAATAAAATATAATGCTGATGGGAGTGTTGAAAGGTGTAAAGCGAGGTTAGTGGCCAAGGGCTATAGCCAACAAGAGGGGATCAACTATAATGATACTTTTGCTCCTGTGTCTAAGTTGGTCTCTGTAAAATTGATCTTGGCTCTTGCTGCTATCCAAGGGTGGTTTTTACATCAATTAGATGTAAACAACGCTTTCCTTCATGGGGATTTACATGAAGAAGTGTATATGACTATACCTCAAGGAGATAGTCCTAAGGGGGAGCTTCCACCTCGGGGTATTTGCAAGCTTCAAAAGTCGATATATGGCCTCAAACAAGCATCAAGGCAGTGGTTCGAAAAGTTTTCATCAGCTCTTGTTGAAGAAGGATTCAAACACTCTGCCTCGGATCACTCTTTGTTCATTAGGCAGAATGGATCTAGCTTGATTTTGTTGCTTGTGTATGTGGATGATGTTATTTTGGCTAGCAATAACATCAAGGATCTTGAAGCATTGAAGATCAGACTCAATGACAGATTTAAATTGAAAGATCTTGGAGAACTTAGATACTTTCTTGGACTTGAGATTGCAAGGTAAATAAAGGCATTTTTATCTCTCAAAGACATTATGCTTTGCAATTATTGGAGGATTTGGGGTATTTGGGTTGCAAATCTGTCAATACTCCTATGGAGATTAACCTGAAACTGAGCCAAGATAGTGATGACAAGCTAGCCGATCCTACTCTCTACAGAAAAATCATTGGAAAATTGCAATATTTGGTTATAACAAGGCCTGACTTAGCTTATTCGGTTAATAAGCTTAGTCAGTTTCTTGCCTCTCCCAAAACTACTCATCTAAATGCAGCTCAAAGGATCCTCCAATACGTGAAGGGAACACCTGGACAGGGTTTATTTTACCCTGCCCCAAGTCTGATATCAGACTTAAGGCCTATACCGATGCAGATTGGGCATCCTGTGTTGACACCAGAAGATCTACCACCAGTTTTTGTGTTTTTCTTGGCGATTCTCTCGTGTCTTGGAAGAGCAAGAAGCAACACATTGTGTCTAGATCTTCTGCTGAGGCCGAGTATAGGGCCATGGCCAATACTACTTGTGAATTGATTTGGTTACTATCTTTACTCAAGGAATTGGGGATTGAGCATGAAAGTCCAGCCATGTTGCACTGTGATAATAAAGCAGCTCAACAAATAGCTGTTAATCCCGTTTTTTATGAGCGTACCAAACATATTGAAATTGATTGCCATATCGTTAGACAAAAGGTTCAAGAGAGATTATCAAGACATCTCACACTTCCAGCAAAGAGCAAATTGCTGATATTTGCACTAAAGCCTTGCTGCCTTCTCAGTTTCAAGCTCTCAAAGATAAAATGGGGTTGTATGATATTTACACTCCACCTTAAGGGGGAGTATTAGATTGTAAGGTGTAGTGTACACGTGTTTCTTGTACTGAGATTAGTTAGAGAGCTGTTATTTTTGTCTGAGTTAGTTAGGGGTCCTAACCGACTCTGTTTGCTCTGTTTTGTGTCTGTATATATATATCCTCTCTTGTACCACTTTTCCAATCAATGAAATACATTCTTTCTTCTTCATCTTCTTACTGCTATAAAAAATTGAATGAAAAATGCCCTTCTCTTGTTTCAGGCTTGTCTTTCATAGAGGAAAATATAGCTTCAGCCATTGATGAGAAGCAATGTTCACCTATTGGATTTGAAGTAATATTTCCTACAATGATTGATTATGCCAAAAAATCAGATCTGAATATTACTCTTGAGCCATCCAATCATAATGACCTAGTTCATAACAGAAAGGTTTCACTTGAAAGGTTCTTTATCATTATTATTATTATTATTTTTTTTCATTTCAATGGTTCTATATTTTCTTCTTTATCTTACTCTTATTCAACACTGAAAGTGAAACTTTATGAAATAACAGCTTTTAATATAGGGGATATCATAAAGTCCATGACTGACAAACTGATGAGAATTGTATAACATTTAAGCATTATTTTGAATAACCAGCGGTGAAAGTAATCTGAATTTGTCTACTTTTTTAAGGGAAAGGCTTGCTTAATATTTTGACATTCTTACAGTATAGACAACATTTGATTAATGCATAGTTTCATATTTATCATTTTCTTCTCTGCTAAGAATTGTCACACACCAGAGGGTCTTGTGAACATGTTATATCTTAAATCTTCCTCCTTAATTGCTTGACACTCATTTACGGTCAGTGAAGCTCTTAATTCCAAGTTTGCACACGAAAATGTTGTTATGAGCATCACTTTTAAGGAAAATCACATCTCAAAAAAAGCTTTAACCTAATAAGAATCAGATTCTTAAACCAACTAATGACATGATTAATTCACCTTCTTTATGTAGTCACTGTTATGTGATTGTCTTGATTTTTTTATCATCAATTGTATTGACAAGATGCAGTTTCAGTTCAAATTTGTTCCTTATTGCAAACATAAAGTAAAGTCAACCCAGATCTTTGTTGTTTTAGTTGGTCCAGTTAGTATAACAAAAAAGCTAAATGGTTTTAATAAATGGCAAACAAATTATTTTTGCTTTTCAAATAAGTAAAACTGATTAGATACATATAGATTATGATGTCATTAAAACTATCCTAAAAAAATTTCTTTACTCCATTAGAGCCTCAGGAAGCTACTCAGAGGGTCATGAAGCATACTTAGTGTACATTTCAGAAGGTCTTGGAAAGCCACTGGATTGTGAAAGAGTCTTTAAGTACCAAAGGAAAAATGGTTCTCTGTTTAATTCTCCATCCACCACAGCTGTTGCTTTTACAAACCATGGGAATGCTGACTGTCTTAAGTATCTCTGCTCTGTTGTAGACAAGTTTGGAAGTGCAGGTTCCTCCATCTTAACTTTTGAGTGGTTTTCCTGGTTTTGATTAACATTATGCTGAATAGTTTTTTCATTTTTTTTTCTCAGTTCCAACAGTATATCCTCTAGATATTTATGCTCGTCTCTCAATGGTGGACAATCTCCAAAGGTTGGGGATAGAACGATTTTTCAAAGAGGAAATCAGAAGTGTACTGGATGAAACATACAAGTAAATGTCCTTATGTTTGTGTAAACAATAGTCATAGATTGTTGATTTGACTTGATTAGTATGAGTTCTAATTATTTCATTTCATTTTTTTCACCTTCCTATTTCTTTCTAAGAGGCCATAAGTTATATTACTTTTGAGACATGACATTAGCCAGTGAACAGATATTGGCTGCAAGGAGAGGAGTGTGTTCTCTTAGATGCTTCCACCTGTGCAATGGCATTTCGTTTATTGCGTGTTAATGGATATGATGTATCTTCAGGTACTTACAATTTAGTACACTTTTTGTTTATTTAATCTTTCTGGTAGTTCATGCTTAATTAATTTAAGCTCTGGTACAGATCCATTAATTCGATTTTCAGAAGATTATATATTCAATTACCTTGGAAATCATACGAAGGATATAGATGCTATCTTGGAAATATTTAGAGCATCCGAGATCATCATACACCCAAATGAATCAATCTTGGAGAAGCAAAATTTCTGTACAAGTCATTTTCTAGAACAAGAGTTATTCAGCATTTCAACTAGGGGAGATAAACTCAATAAAAATATTGGCAAAGTGGTACTTTTCCTAAGATGAATCTCTTTTACAGATCACTAGTGATTTTTACTGAATCATAAAGTAAATACTGGGAAGCTTTTTTGTTTTCTTCTCCTCTTTTTATTTCAGGTAAGTGAAGCTCTTAAGATTCCTTTCTATGCAAACTTGGAACGACTAGCAAGTAGAAGAGCCATAGAGTACTATGACACTGATAGTACGAGGATTCTGAAAACTTCATATTGGTGATTTTTTTATCAGCTCCATTCTCATCTTCACTTCCACTTTTCAAAATAATTTTTACCTGTTAACCAATAAATGTCTTCTGTTATTTTTGTTAGTTAAGATTAGTTCACTTTCAGTTGTAACTGTAAGAGTTAGTTAGTTTCTATTCTTGCTTTCTTGTATTGTTGAACTATCCCTATAAATAATAGAAACTCTCTTGAAGAGAGTCAATGATTCCATTGCATTTCTCTGTTTCTTACAATAAGTTTTCCCTGGTTTTTACCTTCTCTGGTTTTTACCTAAGTCTACTGGTTTCCATTTCTACATGGTATCAGATTTTGCCAATGGAGTCATCGATACACACCTCCAACTCCGATCCTGCAGGCCTAAATGGTCAAGCTCCTGCTGCTTCTCAGAATTATTCTCCTTCAACTTGGAATCCATTTTCCAGCTCCCTCGTCTCCTGCCTCACCATCAAACTAGATCGCCAAAAGTTCCTAGCATGGAAATCACAGGTCGTTCCTACGGTGATTGGCCATGAACTTGATGAAATCTTGTTCACCGGTATTCCTCCTCCCGCTACTCTTGTCAAGGGTACTGCAAATCCGGCCTTTGCTCAATGGAAAAAGAAGGATCAGTTGTTGCTATCTTGGCTCCGTTCATCTATGACAGAGGGTGTCCTAGATTCGGTTGCGAATCATACCACTTCGTTTAGTGTCTGGCGCGCCTTGGAACAAAAATATTCCAGTCAATCTCGTTGACGGTTGTTACAACTCAAGGGCCAATTCTCCCAAGTTCAGAAGGGAAATCTATCGATCTCCAATTATGTGGACAAAGTTCAATCACTTGCAGATGCTCTTGCTGTAGCTGGTTCTACTATTACTGATCAAGATTTGGTTTTACAGCTTCTAAATGGCCTTGGACCCGATTATGACTCGGTGGTTTCTGGTATTACTTCTCGCAGTGATTCTCTTGAAATTGCTGAGGTCCAAGCCTTGCTCATGTCCCACGAAAGTCGGTTGGAACATCACAGCACCATGGCCGATCTTTCTCTCAAACTACAAGCAAATATGGCTTTTGGCTCGTCAAGAAATGGGAATTTTAGGCCACACGCACCACCTGTTCGAGGTAATTCCACTGACTCTTTATCAAGATTTCCAAGTCGTGGTCGTGGTACTTCATCTCTCAACGGATCTTGTGTCAAGTATGCCTTAAATTTGGACACTCTGCTGCTGTGTGTCACTACCGTTTCGATAAATCTTGGATCACACCAAAGCCTGGTACTGTTGGCTCTCGTGCTTTTCTAACAGAGGCCGAGCCTTTAACTGACCCTGAAGCCTATTCTACGACTTTGGTGCCTGACTATGGTGATGATCACGCATGGTTTGCTGATACCGGTGCCAACAGTCATGTTGCAAACAGTTCCGACAAACTCGAAACTTCAACACCCTATACTGGTACAGAATCGCTTGCTGTTGGCGATGGTAAGCACCTTCTTATTACTCATATTGGGACTGCTTCTTTACCCTCTTCTTCTTGTCCTTTGCATTTGAAATTTGTTCTTCAAGTTCCTAATATTAAAAAGAACCTTGTTAGTGTCTCTAAAATCACTAAAGACAATGATCTGTTTCTTGAGTTTCACCGAAATTACTGTTTTGTTAAGGACAAGCAATCTGGGATAGTCTTGCTCAAGGGACGAGTTAAAGATGGTCTGTACCAACTTGGCGATGATTCCACTGGCTGTTCTTCTCACTCTCTTCAGTGTCTTCTTGCTACATCTACTAAGTCTAGTTCTCATTCTTGTTGTAATACCTCCTGTATTTCACAAAATAATGACTTAGTTGACAATTGTAATCACTGTGATAATAATAAAAATACAAATTCTACTTATGTCTGTACTTGTTCTCCTTTAGCCTTGCTATCATCTACTCCAAATACTATAAATATATATTGCATAACAAGTTTGGGCATTCTGCTCCTGCAATATTAAGCAGAATTCTTTCTCATGTTCCTCACTCAGGCACAATAAAAGATCTCAACTTTTGTAATGCTTGTCAACATGGTAAAAGCCACAAATTACCATATTCTGTGTCTTTCACTCGTGCCTCATAGCCATTAGAACTTATACATACCGATCTATGGGGTCCATCTCATGTTTTGTCTAAAGAAAGTTACAAATACTATGTTCATTTTTTTGATAATTATAGTCGTTATACATGGATTTTTCCCTTACATTTCAAATCTCAGGCCTTTGATACTTTTATCAAATTCAAGAGCATGGTAGAAAAGCAATTTAATCAACCTATTAAGGGTGTTCAAGCTGATTGGGGAGGAGAATACCGGCCCTTTGCAAGGTTTTTAAGAGATCAAGGGATTCATTTTTCGCATCCATGTCCCCATGATCATGAGCAAAATGGTCGTGCTGAACGGAAACATCGACATGTGACAGAAACGGGTCTCACCATGCTTGCTCAGGCTGGTCTTGACTTGTCTAATTGGTGGTTAGCTTTTCAAAGTCTTGTCTTCACTATAAACAGGTTACCTACTGCTGTGTTGGACGTTCTCACACCTTATGAATGTCTATTTCAAAGAGCACCTGACTACAATATTTTAAAGACATTTGAGTGTGCTTGTTATCCCCATCTAAGGCCATACCGATCTCATAAGATGGATTACAAATCTGAAATGTGCACCTTTGTTGGTTATTCCTCTCATCATAAGGGATATCTTTGTGAGAATTCTCAAGGCCGAATTTACATAGCACGTAATGTTGTCTTTGATGAAACTTGTTTCCCTGCCACCACAAGTTCAACATCAAACTCCAATTCACAGGTACATTTGTTTTCTTCCAATGCTTTACCTACTGCATTTTCTTATTTTCCTACTGGTGTGACCTGTTCTAATGCTACTACTTTTCATCCTCCACACCATCATGTACCTGCTACTATATCACCCTCACCCGATCATCAACATGTTTCCCAAACACACCCTTAACCTAATCCTATTATATCCACACAACCTCCAACTACTAGCCAACCTTCCTCAGAAAATACCTCTACACCTGTTGCTATACCATCTCAGATACAATCCTCTTTACCACCTCAGACACAGCCCCTGTTACCATCTCAAACACAACCTCATTTACCACAGGACTTACCTGTTCCAATCAACCCAACTGCTTTGAATAATTTGGCTGCTGCAGGTGTCCAAAGAACTCATCCAATGACAACTCGTGCTCTTAATGGAATCAAGAAACCCAAGTCGTTTTTAGCTTCTAAACACCCTTTACCTGAAGCTCTCTTTCCCAAAGAGCCAAGAACACTTAAAGAAGCTTTAAACAATCCCAAATGGCTGGCAGCAATTGTAGAAAAAAGAGAAAAATGAGGGAAAATGATTTTTATTTCTGATGGTCTCTTTTAGTGTATACAAAGGGTATATATAATACAATGTGAACACCTAGTAATACTAGAGTAAATGGAAAATACATTAAATGTAAATTTACAACTAATTGCTAGCTTGATTTCCTACACTCCCCCTCAAGCTAGATATATACTAAACATTCCTAATTTTGAACTTAGTTCCCTAAAATTAGGACGATGGAGAGCTTTGGTTAAGATATCAGCAGCTTGTTGTCTCGAGGGAATATGCTTCAAGGTGATGATCTTGTTTTCAATCTTTTCACTGATGAAGTGACGATCAATTTCAACATGTTTGGTCCTATCATGATGAACTGGATTCTTTGCTATTGCTATGGCTGATTGATTGTCACAGAGAACATCTATTGGGCCTTCAAGTTTGATTCTGAGTTCATCAAGAAGACGTTTCAGCCACATTCCTTCACAAATTCCATGTGCTAAGGCACGAAATTCTGCTTCTGCACTGCTGCGAGCTACCACTTGTTGCTTCTTGCTTCGCCAAGATACGAGATTTCCCCAAACGTAGGAGCAGTACCCAGAAGTGGATCTTCGATCAGTGAGAGAACCAGCCCAATCTGCATCTGTGTATATTTGAAGATCTTTGTTGAGAGTTTTCCTGAACATTAACCCTTTTCCTGGTGTTCCCTTGAGGTACCTAAGAATCCGGTAGACAGCATCCATGTGTTCCTCAAAGGGATTATTGAGAAATTGGCTAACAACACTCACAGCAAAGCTTATGTCAGGCCGAGTGTGAGTTAGGTATATTAGCCTTCCCACAAGACGTTGATACCTTCCTCGGTCAACTTTTGTTCCGTCTGTCTGTGCTTCAAGTTTGGTATTAGGGTCCATCGGAGTTTCACTTGGCTTGCATCCGATCATCCCTGTTTCCTGTAAGAGATCAATGACATATTTCCGCTGAGTTACTGAGATACCTTGGCTGGATCTTGCAACTTCCATCCCCAGAAAGTATCTTAATTGGCCTAGATCTTTAATTTCAAATTCGCTGGAGAGAAGCTGCTTGAGATGAGAAATTTCTTCCACGAAATTACCTGTAACCACAATATCGTCGACATAAACAATCAATGCTGTTAATTTTCCACCAACTGAGTGTTTTATAAACAAAGTATGATCTGATTGGCATTGGGTGTAACCATCTCCTTTCAACACTTTTGTAAACCTGTCAAACCAGGCTCGAGGGGATTGCTTGAGGCCGTAGAGAGATTTTTTCAGTTTGCACACTTTTCCTTTTGAGAATCGGTCCTCAAATCCTGGAGGAATGTCCATGTATACTTCTTCCACAAGGTCGCCGTTAAGAAACGCATTTTTTACGTCAAGTTGGAATAAAGGCCATTCATTGTTGACAGCAATAGATAAGAGAACTCGGATGGTGTTCAACTTAGCAACAGGAGCAAATGTCTCTTGGTAATCAATGCCATACGATTGGGTGAATCCTTTAGCCACTAATCGGGCTTTAAATCTTTCAATGCTCCCATCAGCCTTATACTTGACTAAGAATATCCATTTACAACCAACTGTGCGTTTGCCATTTGGCAAATCTGTGATAATCCATGTTTTATTCTTTTCAAGTGCTTTTATTTCCTCCATTGTGGCAGCATTCCAATTGGGATCCTGTAGAGCTTCCTGAACTGAATTTGGAATCTGAACTTGATCCAGGGTGGTGATAAAAGCTCTATAGGTAGGAGATAAGCTTGAGTAACTCAAATAGTTGCGAATGGGATGTTGAGTGCAAGAACGAACACCTTTCCTGAGAGCAATGGGAATGCTTAGATCGTCAGACACATCTTCTTCCACAGCAGGTTCAACTCGAACATCTTCCTGTGTTTGTTCAAGAATAAATGGAATCGGATTATATTCATGACTTTGCTGAGTTTGAGTGGTAGCTTGTTCAATGCTGGCAAGATTTTTCTTTTTCCTTGAGTAAACTCGGATTTCTTTGTTTGGATGTGGACAGGAGTTTTTGGCTCTGTGAATTGGCTGAATGGTTGAGTCGGTCCTCGTTGATAGGAACAAGGCTTAAGGAAGGAATTGGATGAGGATTTCTTGGCTCATGTGATTTGACTGAATAGTTTGGAGTATGAGTAACAGACGGATGACAAGTGTTTGAAGCAATGGTGTTGTCAGAAGAAGAATGAGGATCAGTGAGTGAAACAGGGGGATGAGTAGTTTTTGGAGCAATGGTGTTGTCAGAAGAAGAATGAGGATCAATGAGTGAAACAAAGTCCCAATTTTCCCAATTTTGTAGTTCTTGATTATGATTCTCCCCCTGAACTGCAAATTTGGGATAATAAGACTGTTCCTCAAAGAAAGTAACATCCATGGAGTTGAACACTTTTTGTGAAACAGGACAGTAGCATTTGTATCCTTTTTTATTAGATGAATAGCCAAGAAGGATACATTTCGTGGCTCGAGCATCAAGTTTGCTACGATGTGAGGAGTGAACATGGACAAATGCAACACAACCAAAGACACGTAAGGTAATTTGAGACACAAGATGTGAGTGGGGATATGTTTCTAGGAAGATTTGCAGCGGAGTTTTGAATTTTAATACACGTGATGGCATTCTATTTATGAGATAGGTAGCTGTGAGAACTGCTTCACCCCAAAATCTTTTTGGAACATGGGATGAAAAAAGTAAAGATCGGGCTACCTCTAGTAAATGACGATTTTTGCGTTCAGCCACACCATTTTGTTGTGGTGTGTCTACGCACGAACTTTGATGAACTATCCCATTGGATTGCAAATATGATCCAAGTACAGAATTGAAGAAGTCACGAGCATTGTCGGTTTTTAACACTTGGATGTTTGTTTGGAATTGAGTTTGGATCATTTTGTGGAAATTTTGAAAAATATGACTTGTTTCAGATTTTTCTTTCATGAGGAATGTCCAACTTAGGCGGCTGTGATCATCAACTAGTAATAAAAACCAACGTGCTCCACTGATATTTTGAATTTTGGATGGTCCCCATATATCACCATGAATGAGTGAGAATGGGTGAGAGGGTTGATAAGGTCTTGGAATGAAAGAGTGGCGAGAGTGCTTAGAAAATTGACAAATATCACACTTGAGAGACTGAGGATTTATATTGACAAATAGGGATGGGAATAAGTGTTTAAGATATACAAAATTTGGATGACCTAGACGGTAATGCCATAACATGATAGTACTGATTTTATTAGACTGATTTACTGAGGAAAGAGATTGACCTTGGGAGAAACAACAACGATTTCCATGGTTAAACATGGGGTTGTCGATTTTTAGCAGATACAAGCCCTTACTGAACTCAGCATAGCCAATCATCTTCCCCGATTCCACATCCTGAAAAACACAAAACTTAGCAGCAAACTTAACTTCACAATTAAGATCACTACTCAATTTGCTTACAGAAAGTAAATTGCAATCAAGCTTTGGAACGTAAAGGACAGAATTTAAGACAAGACTTGGTGAGATTGTTATAGTTCCAATTCCATCAATTCTAGAAGACGAACCATCAGCTATGCGAACAGTCTTTTCATGAGAGCACTTACTTAGAAAAGAAAATAGTGATCTATCACCTGTCATATGATCAGAAGCACCAGAATCCACAATCCAAGGGTCATGAGGGATTTGCATAACCTGAAGTGCATGAGTATTGCACTGTCTTGCAACTAAAGAGATGATTTGTTCTGCCATGGAGAAAGACAACAAGACAAAACAAACAAGTATAGAAACAAAGAGAGACAACGCTGGAAAAACGTCGCTGGAGTTGGAGAAGAGCCAGAGATGGAGAAACCTGAGAGAGGCGATGCTGGAAAACCGCCGTTGGAGGCTGCCACGCGCGCCCACGCGCTGGCGCGTGGAGATAGTCGCCGCGGATGGAGGTGGCGCGTGGGGCCCACGCGCAGCTCGGATGATCGCCGGATTTTTGGGTTTGGCCGATCGGAGGTGGGAGAAGCTTCTTGGGTCGGAGGTGAGAATAGAAAACTCCTTTTAATTAGTTTTCTAAGATAGAGCCTCCAAACCCTAATTTTAAGAACCCTAATTTTAAGAAGGGAAGGAATGAAAAAAAAAATTCTTTTGAGGAGCTTTTACATGCTCTGATACCATGTAGAAAAATGAGAAAAATGAGGGAAAATGATTTTTATTTTCTGATGGTCTCTTTTAGTGTATACAAAGGGTATATATAATACAATGTGAACACCTAGTAATACTAGAGTAAATGGAAAATACATTAAATGTAAATTTACAACTAATTGCTAGCTTGATTTCCTACAGCAATGAATAATGAGGTTGATGCTTTAAAGAAAGCCCGCACCTAGACATTGGTTCCTTATCAACCTCACATGCAAATCATTGACAACAAATGGGTTCATCGAATAAAACTCAATGCTGATGGAACATTGGACAAGTTCAAATCTCGTCTTGTTGCTAAGGGATATTTGCAAACTCCAGGAATTGACTATGCTGAAATGTTTAGTCCTGTTGTGAAGCCAGTCACAGTTCGCATTGTTCTATCGCTTGCTGTCACCTCCAATTGGGAAGTAAAGCAGCTGGATGTTAGTAATGCCTTCTTAAATGGAGATTTACATGAGACTGTCTACATGACACAACCTAGAGGATTTGAAGATCCCTTTAAACCCACTCATATTTGCCATCTTCACAAGGTGTTGTACGGATTGAAACAGGCTCCAAGGGCATGGAGTGAAAAGTTGAGACACACACTGCTACAATGGGGATTCAAGCATCTCGGTCAGACACTTCCCTCTTTACCTATGGTTCAAAAGACATGTTGGTTATTCTTTTAGTATATGTTGATGATATACTAATTACTGGACCAAATAATCAACTCATCACCAAGCTTATCATGGATCTCAACACATGTTTCTCTTTGAAAGATTTGGGGCCGGTTCATTTCTTTCTTGATATTGAGATCTATAGAGATCAAGCTGGAATGCACTTGTCTCAGAGTAAGTATATAGCCGAACTCTTAGTAAAGTTACAACTTGATGGTGCTAAAAATTGTCCCAATCCAACAAGTTCCACCTCCAAATTGTCTTTAACTGCTGGTGAACTGTTTCCTAATGTAACTTTGTACCGTAGTACACTTGGTGCTCTACAATATCTCACTCTTACTCGTCCCGATGTTGCATACATAATCAACAAACTCAGTCAGTTTATACATGCTCCGACTGTTATTCATTGGGAGGCTTGCAAGCGTCTGTTAAGGTATCTCAAAGGCACGATTTCAGATGGATTGCTTCTTCGACCAGTAGCTACAATGGACTTGGTTGCTTACTCTGATGCCGACTGGGCTAGTTGCCTTGATGACAGGCGGTCTACAGGCGGGTATGTGGTTTTTCTTGGTGGAAACTTGGTCTCTTGGTCCGCAAAGAAGCAACAGGTTGTTGCCCGGTCCAGCACCGAAAGTGAGTTCCGAACGTTGGCTAATACAGCAGCTGAATTGAAGTGGCTAACTTTCCTTTTGCAAGAGCTCAAAGTCTCACTTTCTGAACCTCCCATTATTTGGGTTGACAACCAAAGTGCGGCTGCCTTGGCTGCCAATCCCGTGTTCCATGCTCGCTCAAAGCATATTGAGATCGATCAACACTTTGTCCGTGATCAAGTCATTGCAAACGAACTCTCTATTCGGTATGTCCCTGCTGTGGATCAGATTGCCGATGCTCTTACTAAGGCTCTTTCCACTGATTGGTTTTTATATCTTAAGAGCAAACTTCAAATGGCTGCTACCCCTTTTTGTTTGAGGGGGGATGTTAACCAATAAATGTATTCTGTTATTTTTGTTAGTTAAGATTAGTTCACTTTCAGTTGTAACTGTAAGAGTTAGTTAGTTTCTATTCTTGCTTTCTTGTATTGTTGAACTATCCCTATAAATAATAGAAACTCTCTTGAAGAGAGTCAATGATTCCATTGCATTTTATCTGTTTCTTACAATAAGTTTTCCCTGGTTTTTACCTTCTCTGGTCTTTACCTAAGTCTACTGGTTTCCATTTCTACATTACCAAATTTTATTATACGGCCTCTCTTTGTTTCAGTTCCTCAAATGTTCGGAGCAAGGATTTCCTAATATTAGCAGTTGAAGACTTCAACATGTGCCAATCAATACACCGTGAAGAACTCAAGACTCTTTCTAGGTGTGTTTTTGTTTTTGTTTTTTTATATCATATGATATGATGATCGACCTTTTTCTGGAATTTTTCCAGTAATGACCCATAAGTTGATGCCTATGCTAAAAACTAAATAAATGGCCAACTGAAACCATTAAAGAAAATAAATTTAAAACAAACAGGGAAAATGAATTTATCAAACATATAAACATAAAACATTTGTAACGTAATGGTGCTTGCCGAATTATAAATAAACTTGTTTTTTTTGCTGAAATAAATATAATCTTAGATTTAAATGAGCATAAAAATAATTACTAAAAGTCTAAATTGCTGAGAAAGTATTTCGAAAGGCCTGAAAAGTTAATAATAAGTTTGTAACTTGATATACTGAATAAGTTTCAGAGCAAAAGAACAGAAAAATTGCTAGGAATTGAAATAGAACTTGAAATGTAAACAAACAGAACCTACACTAACATAAAGCCTTCCTTTTTAAAATTGTGGGTTGTTGGTAACTTGCTTTGTGTTTCCTCATTGTCGTTTAGAGTGGAACACAAAGCCTTTTTAAAATTGTGGATTATGGGAGATCCATTCAGATTTTAGCGGAGAATGGGACCCTTTCTGATATAGAGGAATCTGTCACTGCAGAGATTCTATTTATATTATGCTACTCTCTATATGATGGTGCAATGATGGATGCTATCACTCAACTCAGTTCTTGAAAGAACGATGAAAGGAATTTCATTGATCAAATCCAAAAAGGTAGTTACAAAACAAGTTATTCTCTACTCTCAAATCACAATATCAATCATCAATACCAATTCCCAGTGTCAATGTCTTTCTTATTTATAGGCTAAGACCAACATAACTCCCTACTTAGCCAACCAACAAGAAACCAAAGAAGTGTCAGCTGAATTAGAAATAAAACATTCAACACTTAAGATCTCCACGCTGCCAATCTCTTTCTTATTTATGAGTATTTTCTTGACTTTGTATTTTAACTTATTTAAAGGAAATAATTTGTTCTTTTTCCAACCTGTTGAAGCAGGTGGGTTGTAGAGAATAGGTTGGACAAGCTAAAGTTTGCTAGGCAGAAGCTGGCATACTGTTACTTTTCTGCTGCTGCTACTCTTTCTTCTCCTGAATTATCTGATGCCCGCATATCATGGGCGAAAAATGGGGTACTTACTACAGTGGTTGATGATTTTTTTGATGTTGGAGGTTCAGAAGAGGAACTAGTAAACCTCATTCAATTGTTGGAAAAGTATGTTTCCCCTTTTTCATTTTCCTTTCAATCCATTTTGGTTACTATCCTCCTAGTTATTTACCAAGCAAAGGTCATCAAGTTTTTGTGCTTTGCAACCTCAGGTGGGATGTAGATGTCAGTGTTGATTGTTTCTCGGAGCAAGTTGAAATTATTTATTTAGCACTTCATGGCACAATCTCTGAAATTGGAGAAAAGGCGTTCGTGTGGCAAGGACGTAGTGTGACAAATCACATAATAGAGATTGTGAGCTTGAATATTTTTCTTGGTTCATGTTTAACTTTTATCTTCTTTCTCATATAATAGTTTTATAAAATATTATTACTTCAATTCTTTCCATTCTGAAAGTACTGAAATATTAATATGCATACTCTTAACCTCATAGAAAGAATATCTATAATGGTTCATCCTGTAAGTAATCAATGCCTATATACTGTTCATGTCTGCGGGGTAAGATCTTTTCTGGTTGTTTGGTAAAAAATAAAAAGCAAAAAGTGTATGGACTTTTCAGTGACATGGTAGTGGTAGTGTATATGTAGCTTTTGGGAATGTTTCCAATGTCGTGCTGTGTTATTCACTCAATTTCTGATGGGACTTCGTTTAATTAATTACAGTGGCTGGATTTGCTCAAGTCCATGTTGAAGGAAGCTCAATGGTTGAAATACGAGACCGTCCCAACAATAGATGAGTATATGAAAAATGGATACATATCATTTGCCTTAGGACCTATAGTCCTTCCAGCACTTTACTTAGTTGGACCTATGCTTTCTGAGGATGTTACAAGACATCCTGAGCTCCATTATCTATATAAACTCATGAGCACTTCCGGACGACTTCTCAACGATATCCACGGCTTCAAGGTAACTATAGTTTATCCTTTCCACTGGTCCATAAGATACCTTGTTTAAAACCAGAAAGATAAAATATAAGTTTTCGTTGTGATGAGTTTCTGGCATTTTCTAATCACTCTATTGGTTATGCTGCAGAGAGAATCCAAAGAAGGGAAACTGAATATAGTGTCATTAAGCCTACTGGCGCGTGGTTTTGGCTCTGGTTCTTCTTCTGAAGAAGAGATCATTAATGAAATGAAAAGTGCTGTAAATGGTAAGAGGAGAGAATTGCTGAGGCTAGTTTTTAAGGAAAAAGATAGCATTGTTCCAAGAGCTTGCAAGGACTTGTTCTGGAAAATGAGCCAAGTGTTGCACCTATTTTATGCCAATGACGACGGATTCACCTCAAATGAGATGATCAATGTCGCAAAAGCAATAATTGAGGAGCCCATAATTGAAAATAAATTGTAAGTTTAGAATTTTGAATTTTTGATCAAATAACAAAACATCAGGTGCAATCAATAATATGTTCAATAATTGAAAATAATTGTAAGTTTAGAGTATCGACCTATCGCTTTGTGTAATGTGATGTATAAAATTGTTGCCAAAGCTTTAACACTGAGGATGAAAAGTGTTCTTGGCTCCCTCATCTCATCTTTCCAAAGTGCATTTGTTCAAGGGCGTTCGATACATGACAACAATATGGTTAGTTTTGAGCTACTTCATTCATTGTTTAAAAGAAATAACGGGAGAAGGGGATTTATGGCACTCAAGCTTGACATGAGTAAAGCATATGATCAGGTGGAATGGGGGTTCTTAGCTAGCATGATGTGATAGTTTGGCTTTGCTGAGGGTTGGTTAGGGTTAGGGTTATCATGGACTGTGTGGCGACCTCGGAGTACAACTGTTTTAATCAATGGGTGCCCTAAAGGTTGAGTGATACAGACAAGAGGGTTACGATAGGGATGTACTTGATCTCCTTATTTATTCGTCCTCTATGCAAAATCATTGTCTTCGTTATTCTCTCTTGCAGAAGCTAGATCTGAACTGATGGGGTTTAGGTGCTCTAGATCGGGACCACGTGTTCCTCACTTGTTCTTTACAGACGATAGCCTCGTGTTTGGTAGGGCTAATGGAGGGGATACTGAAACTATAAAGCGTATCCTTCTAACTTATGAGGCTGCCTTAGGGCAGAAGATTAACTTTGAGAAGTCTGCTATCACTTTTAGTCCGAATGTGCAAATGTGGATCAAGATGAGGTCCTGAGTGTTAGGGTTGACATCAGTGGCTACGCATGACAAGTACCTGGGATTACCTACGATGATTGGTAAAAACAAACAGTGGGCGTTTGAGGGGATTTGTGAGAATGTTAAAAAGCGTGTGCAGGGATAGAAGCGGAATTTCTTTTCAGCTGGTGGGAAAGAAGTACTTATCAAATCTATTTTTCAAGCTATTCTAACTTAGATGATGATTGTCTTTAAGCTTCCGGCAAAAACTTGTGAGAAATTAATATCTATTGTCAAACAATTTTGGTGGGGTTCATCTAGAGATCAAAGGAAGATTCCTTGGGTGGGAAACAGTATGTCAACCTAAGGTGATGGGTGGGCTTGGTTTTCAGGATTTTCAACTTTTTAATCAAGCTCTTTTGGCCAAGCAAGTATGGAGGATATTTCTATATCCAGATTCATTGCCTACTCGAGTTTTGAAACATAAATATTTCCCAAATTTCTCTATCCTTGAGGCCACGGAAAAAGTTGGTTCGTCTCATCTTTGGTCAGTTTGATTTGGGGAATGGAGTTGCTTAAGAGCGGTCTTCGGAGATTTATTGGAGATGGAACACAAGTTAGGGCTTTTAAGGACCCATGGCTCCCGCGTCCGAGGTCTTTTTCAGCCAATCACGAGGAGGATTAAAGATGACCGTCGGGTGAGTAAATTTATTCTTCCATCTGGTGCTTGGGATGTGGGGAAGCTTCAACAAGTTTTTTTGCCAATGGTTGTGGACATAATTCTGTCTATTCCATTACCGAGGCGTGATGTAGAAGATGACTGGTGTTGGCATTACGATAGAGATGGGGTTTATAATGTCAAGAGTGGCCATTCATTGGCATGTTCGCTCTAGGTTGAGGAAGGAGCTGGAGATTCATCCTGATTAACTCGTTGGTGGAATGAAGTATGGAATCTCAATATGCCACCAAAGGTGAAAGTATTTGTTTGGCGTATGTTCCATTTGGCTTTACCAGTAGCAACACAACTTATCTCCCAGAAAGTTCGGGTAACTCTTTGCTGCTCTCGGTGCGGAGAAGAAGCTGAAATGCCTGAGCATGCTCTATTTTTCTATTCTGGTTTGATTCCAGTGTGGCATCGATTAGGGGTGTGGTCGGTGCTCCGTTGATGTGCATATGGACCAATGTAAGAAATTCTCCTATTACTCTTTGACGGGCTATCCTGTGAGGTTTTTGAATTGGTGATGACCACCCTTTGGTGGTTGTGGTATGATAGGAAGTCCATATATTTGGCAATACGCAGTCAAGATTGGATAGTATTCTAGACTTAGCCAATAACCATCTGACAGAGTATAAGGAGTATGATCGGCGAGACCTTCATCTGAGATTGGGCCTTGCAAACCCAGTTGTAACCCGAGCTACTCGATGGATGCCACCTCCTCCTAAATCCTTTGCTCTAGCGATGGATGCTTCAGTGATTCCAGAGAGGGGCTTTGTTGGATTGGGGGGAGTGATACGGGATGCAGAGGATGTGGTTTAGTTGGCGTGGTCATCAGTGTGTTAGGTGATTTTTCTGCTAATGTGGCGGAGCTGCTTGCCATTCGTCTGGGCTTGACTCTTGCACATCAATTTGGTTTCAATATCTCCATTATTAATAGTGATTCTACTGTGGCAATTGGTTGCATTAATAACATTCACATTAATTTTAGTTTTCAGTCTATTTTATTAGATATCTATTCCTTATAAGCTACTAGTTTGAGCTCAAGCCAGTGATGTTTCAAATGCTCCAAACCGTGGGGCAATTCAGCGGGATGCCAACTGAGGATCCTCACCTCCATCTCCGTTCATTCTTGGAGGTGAGTGATTCTTTCAAGATCCAAGGAGTGAGTGAAGAGGTGCTAAGGTTAAAGCTATTCCCATTCTCACTACGAGACCGAGCTAGATCATGGATCAACACTTTGCCTCCTGATTCTGTCACCAATTGGAATGATCTTGCTGAGAAGTTTCTGAGGAAATACTTTCCTTCTACTAGAAATGAAAAATTCAGAAGTGAGATAATGTCTTTTTACCAGCGTGAAGATGAGTCCACAAGTGATGCGTGGGAGATGTTTAAGGAACTTTTGCGAAAGTGTCCACATCATGGCATTCCACATTGTATTCAGATGGAGACTTTTTATAATGGCTTGAATGCAGCTTCTCGAATGGTGCTAGATGCATCGACCAATGGTGCTATTTTGTCGAAGTCTTACAACGAAGCATTTGAGATTTTGGAGACCATTACAAGTAACAACTACCAATGGTCCAACACAAGAGCTCCAAGTAGTAGAAAAGTGGCGGAGGTCACTTGAGGTAGATGCAATAACGGCTTTGACAGCTCAAATGGCTTCCATGACGAATGTTTTGAAGAATTTGAGCATTGGGAACTCTAAAAATATTCAGCCAGCTGCTGCCATTCAAAGTGATGATGTCTCATGTGTGTTTTGTGGAGAAGGGCATGTGTTTGAGAAGTGTCCTTCTAATCCGGAGTTCGTTTGTTACATGGGAAATCAGAATTTTAACAGAAACAATGGGGCATTCTCGAACTCTTACAATCAAGCATGGAAGAATCATCCTAATTTGTCTTGGGGGCGTCAAGGAGCAAGCTCAAGCACCGCACCAACCCAAGGAAGACAAGCATATCCACCGGGTTTTTCACAACAACTGCAACATTCACAATATGCTCAAAATTCCCAACCGAGTTCTTTGGAGAGTCTAATGCGGGATTATATGGCCAAAAATGATGCGGTGATACAAAGTCAAGCTGCCTCTCTTCAAAACCTTGACTTACAACTTGGACATTTGGCCAATGAATTAAAAGCTAGACCGCAAAGTTCTTGCCTAGCGACACGGAAAATCCAAGGAGGGATGGGAAGGAACAATGCAAATCCATTCAACTAAGGAGTGACAAGTATCTGAAAAATTTTGAGGAGGAAATAAAGGGTAGTGGGGAGCCCATTTCAATCCAAATCGACGAAAAATTGAGTAACAAAACTGCCCAGGAAATTGCTGATACCAAATTTCAGCTTGATACAAAGAAAGGGTCAGCAACCTGACAGTCAGCAATCCGCACCAGTATGTTCTTGTCCTAAACCATCCCTTCCATTTCCTCAAAGATTTCGAAAACAGCAGCAAGATGGGCAATTCAAGAAGTTTTTAGATGTGTTGAAGCAGCTCCATATCAATATTCCCTTGGTGGAAGCATTGGAGCAAATGTCGAATTATGTACAGTTCTTAAAAGATATTTTGATGAAGAAAAGGAGGTTGGGGGAGTTTGAAACTGTAACTCTCACCGAAGGATGCAATGCCATGTTAAAAAGTAAGATTTCACCGAAGTTGAAGGATCTTGGTAATTTTACAATCCCTTGTTCTATTGGGGGACGGGATGTTGGAAGAGCCTTATGTGATTTGGGTGCAAGCATCAACCTCACGCCTATGTCGATCTCTAAGAAGTTGGGTATTGGTGAAGCACGTCCTACAACTGTTACATTGCACCTTGCTGACAGGTCCATGGCCCATCCGGAAGGAAAAATAGAAGAGGTTTTAGTACAGGTTGACAAGTTCATTTTTCTAGCTGATTTCATCATCGTAGACTATGAAGCTGATAGAGATGTGCCTATTATATTGGGTCGGCCATTCCTTGCTTCTGGGAGAACTCTGATTGATGTGCAAAATGGGGAGCTCACTATGAGGGTGAATGACCAAAAAATCACCTTTAATGTGTTTAATGCTATGAGGTTTCCGGATGAGATAGAAGAATGCTCCCGAATAAGTGTGATTGACTCTATTGTGGCTGAAAGATTTCACAAGGAAGCTTGGAAGGATGAGAAGTTTATAAGTTATTTTGATGAGCCTGAAGATTTGAGTGAAGATGAAGACAACCAAGTTGCTTGGGTGGAGTCAGTGCAACCTATCCCTAAATTCAAGAAGCCTTTTGAATCTTTGGAGTTGAAGGAAAGTAATTTCAAGCCTCCAAAACCCTCCATCCAAGAACCACTGAAGTTGGAGTTGAAACCCTTGCCAAGCCATCTGAAGTATGCCTATTTGGGGGAGAATGACACGCTGCCAGTTATTATAGCAGCAAACTTGGGAGTTGAAGACGAAGGTGCCTTGCTAGAGGTGTTAAAAAAGCATAAGAAAGCAATCGGGTGGACTATGGCTGACATAAGAGGTATCAGTCCAATGATTTGCACGCATAAGATACTCTTAGAAGCTGGTTGTAGTAATTTTATTGAGCATCATCGAAGATTGAATCCCTTCATGAAAGAAGTGGTGCGAAAAGAAGTGATCAAGTGATTAGATTATGGTATTGTGTACCCAATTTTGGATAGCTCATGGGTTAGTCCGGTTCAATGTGTGCACAAGAAAGGAGGAGTCACGGTGGTGGCTAATGAGAATAATGAGTTGATTCCTACTCGAACCGTGACTGGTTGGAGGGTGTGTATGGACTATCGGAAGCTAAACAATGCTACTCAAAAGGATCATTTCCCGCTGCCATTTATTGACCAAATGTTGGATCGTTAGGCGGGAAAAGAGTTTTATTGCTTTCTTGACGGATATTCGGGTTACAATCAGATTTCTATAGCACCGGAAGACCAAGAAAAAACCACCTTCACTTGTCCATATGGCACCTTTGCCTTTAGGAGAATGCCATTTGGATTGTCCAATGCTCCCGCTACTTTCCAAAGGTGTATGATGGCTATTTTCTCGGATATGGCTGAGAGTATTTTAGAGATATTCATGGATGATTTCTCTATTTACGGGGACTCATTTGGGGTTTGTTTGGAGAATTTGGAGAAAGTGTTAGCAAGATGTGAAGAAACTAACTTGGTGCTTAATTGGGAGAAATACTACTTCATGGTTCAAGAGGGTATTGTTTTGGGTCACAAAGTGTCTAGAAAGGGGATAGAAGTTGACAAGGCAAAGTTGGAAGTCATTGAGAAGTTACCAGCCCCCACCACACTAAAAGGCATAAGAAGCTTCCTTGGACACGCGGGTTTTTATAGGCACTTCATTAAAGACTTTTCTAAGGTGTCTAAACCCTTGTGTAGCTTGCTAGAACAAAATAGGCCATTTGAGTTTACCGTTGAATGTAATGAAGCATTTTTGAAGTTGAAGACAGCTCTTGTTACGACCCCCGTGATCATAGCACCCGATTGGTCATTGCCCTTTGAACTCATGTGTGATGCTAGTGATTTTTCCATTGGAGTTGTTCTCGGGCAGCGGAAGAACAAGATCTTTCACTCCATTTATTATGCAAGTAAAACTCTTGTTGATGCCCAAATTAACTACACCACTACTGAGAAAGAGATGCTGGCTGTGGTTTTTGTCTTTGAGAAATCCAGATCGTATCTTGTGGGGACTAAGGTTATTGTGTATACTGACCACTCGGCAATCAAGTATTTGATAGCCAAGAAAGATTCTAAACTGAGGCTCATTCGTTGGGTTTTGTTGCTACAAGAGTTCGATTTGGAAATCTGAGACAGAAAAGGGACTGAAAACAAAGTGGCGGACCATCTATCTAGGTTGGAAACTAACAATCACAGCAACCACTTAGAAGGAGAATTACAAATTCGAGACTCATTCCCACACGAGCAATTGTTGGTGGTAGAGCAAGCACGGGTACCATGGTATGCGGATATTGTCAATTACTTAGTTGGAGGTGCCCATCCACCTGATTTTACCAAGCAGCAGCTCAAAAAGTTCCTTCATGATATCAAGTTTTATTTTTGGGATGAGCCATACTTGTATAAACAATGTCCGGATCGTATAATGCGGAGATGTGTGCCGGCAAATGAAGTTAGAAGCATCTTGGAGCATTGTCATTCAGCCCCATATGGTGGCCATTTTGGTGGACAACGCACGACTGCCAAAGTTTTTCAATCGGGGTATTATTGGCCTTCAATATTCAAGGATGCCCATGACTTTGTTCAAAGATGTGATCGCTGCCAACGAGTGGGAAATATTTCAGCAAGGAATGAAATACCACTAAATTGCATTTTGGAGGTTGAATTGTTTGATGTTTGGGGCATTGACTTTATGGGGCCATTCCCTCCATCTTTTGGGAATCTTTACATATTGGTGGCCGTAGACTATATGTCCAAATGGGTGGAAGCGATAGCTAGTCCAAGAAATGATGCTAAGGTGGTGATGAATTTTTTGCATAAGAATGTCTTCACAAGATTCGCGACACCGAGAGCATTGATTAGTGATGAAGGGACACACTTTGTGAACAAAGTCTTGGCTTCCCTTTTAGCCAAGTATAGTGTGAAGCACAAAATAGCCACCGCTTATCACCCACAGACCAACGGGCAAGCTGAAATTTCTAATAGAGAAATCAAGGGAATTCTTGAAAAAGTGGTGAATCCTAGCAGAAAAGATTGGTCCCAGCGGTTAAATGACTCACTTTGGGTCTACCGTACGACATTTAAAACTCCTCTAGGCATGTCTCCTTTTCGCCTAGTTTATGGGAAGGCATGTCATCTTCCCGTGGAGTTGGAACACAAGGCCTTTTGGGCATTAAAGAACTTGAATTTTGATCTTTCAACTGCGGGAGAGGCCCGAAAATTGCAATTAAATGAGTTGGATGAGTTGTGCTTGTTTGCCTATGAAAATGCAAAGTTGTACAAGGAAAAGATGAAGAAGGGGCATGATAGTAGGATCAAAGAGAGAGTTTTTGTGAAAAACCAGCAAGTGTTGTTGTTTAACTCAAGATTGAAGCTATTTCCGGGAAAGCTTAAGTCCCGTTGGTCGGGTCCATTTACGGTGATGGAAGTGTATCCTTTCGGGGCTGTTGTGGTGAAAGATGAAAAGTCGGGAAGAGAATTCAAGGTCAATGGACAACGATTGAAACATTATTGGGGAGAAGAGGTCAATCGAGAAAAGACTTCTATCTCCTTGAAGGATGTTTGAAACTTATAATTCGGGGTTGCCAAAAAGAAAATGAAAAGAAAAACAAGAGAATTTTTTTTTCCATAAAGGCACCTCAAGAAAGAAAAAGAAGAAAAAAAAAGAAAAAATATATATAATTAGTTTAAATAAATGTCATGGTGAATTTAAGAAATTGTTTTTTTTTCCTGTGTAGAAGGTCAAGTGAAGAAGGTTGTGCAAGTGAAGAAATTTCAAATTGGGCAAAGAACTAAGTTTGCGGTGGAAAAGTTATATTCAGTTGCTATAGCAACGGTCCAACAATAATATTTGGTAGCAAACATATCAAGCGGTAGCAAGAGTTTTGTTATTGGGGTTTGAATGACTATTGGTCTAATAAAAAGGAACACGTGAGAAAATTTTTAATGAGGCAATCATTTGGTATGATTTTCTTTTCAGACAAATCATTGGGCTTGTACTTAGTTTTGCCTCTTGTGGATCAAGGACAGATGAGTGGATAAACAAAGTTCCCAATCTCAGTCATTTAATCAATTAGTTATGAGACTTAGTTCTTTAGTCAACTGGGGCCCTCTTAGATTAGTCAGCCAGCCCAATACCTCATTCCTTAGCCCAATATTCAACCCTACCAACCAATTCACCATCTTCACTCCAATCACTATCCCAGCCGCCTCCATCACTCACGGTTCACCCTCACCAGCCACCATAACCACCGCCATTCGACCGAACTCAGAAACCTGAACCCATAACAGTCTCACCCAAAGCCATCATCACCCAAATCGCACTCTTGAGCACTCTTACCCTTACGAGCACTCTTGAGTCGGCGCAAGACATCCTCCCTCTCCTCAGTGGCTTTAGCCAACTGCGCAAGCATATCATCTTCCTGTCCTATAACCTCATTAAGTGCCAACAAGAATTCCACCTCGTAATCTCCATGGGTTGCGAGAGCCTCCGCCGCTTGCCTTTGAGCATCTTTGGCCATGCTAAGTTCATTTTTTAACTGCCAAATGTGATCCACATGGGAGGCCACCAAAGTAGACAAACGATCCTCTCTGCCTTGGTGGACTCCAAGTCGCCCAAAAGAGTTTGGTAGTTGGAGGAGAAACTGAAAGCTCCACCTTGTGAAAGCACTTCTTGAGATGCAACTGCCATCTACAAAGGGATGGCCAAACAAGGGAAGAAGTTAGAAGTAAAAAAATATATAATAACACTAACATAATGACACAGATATAAAAAAGAGAGATTTGAAAGAAACAGTAATTTTTTTTAGAGAGTGAAGGTTGTAAGGTTTTTACTTTAAGTATTCTCCTATTAAGATCTTGAAATAACATTTTAAACCTTTGTTAATTTATTGACAAGTTCTTACCGTCAATAGAAGACAATCACATAAATCTTAAGATCAAAAGAGGAACTATATGTTAGTCCATAAGGGTGGTATTTTAACACTTTAAGACTACACTAAACTAGTTTTCTAGACTTGCATTAATGTTATAAAGTCTACTTATGGGATGGTGATTACTCTAGGTGGAGAAGTGATTTTTGAGAAAGTGTATAAACCTATATGAAGTCTCTAACTCTACCAGTGAGATTGAATGTTAAAGTGGCTCAAAAGGCTAATCAATAATTATTCAGCCTATGGAAAGTTCTATACAGTTTTTTGCATTATTCTAGTCATGGTTTAACTACTAGTGTTACTTCCTTATAACATAGATATAGTTTTCAAATATTAGATAATCTAGTACCCTAAGAGGAGTAAACATATAAAAAAGAATTTCACAATATCAAGGATTTTGTGACTAAAGAGATGTAATGGTAGAGAGAATTTGTAATGAATACAACATGTCAAATCCTATAACAAAGATAATACTACATACTACACTTAATTTAGACATCAAGGTCTTGAGATTAATTAAAATGTGCTTTTAATTTTATATCAGTGGAACTGGGAGTTTGTTGGGATTTTATGTCCTAAATAAAACCTATTCAATATAATCTGATTTACTAATTAATAAACGATTAAAAATTATTTTATGTTGCATGGTCCACATGATTACTTTCATGATTTTATGTTTGATGTATAAATTCTATTAAATCCTAAACATATAGTTATTCATGATTATAGTGTTGTCTACACGGTAAAAAATAATCATGATTTTATATTTCAAAGTCTTTAGTCCCATGATTTATCAGTGCACAGGATTTACACTAACGTGATAATCAGCGATAAAGTTTACTTACACCTGTATAAGTGGTATGTCGTTTTTAAGGCATTAGTAATGTAAAGACCGCTTAGCTTTAATTTGGAAATTAGCAGATAATTAGGGTTTAATTATGAAAATTATTTATTGATATTAAAATAATTATTTATGATGATTTATTTGAATTCAGAATGCATTTTATATGTCATATATAGAAATTTCATATTTTTGCATGTTCAGTGCCCGGCAACATTGGAACGCGGTGTATGGCTCAGTAGAATCACATCTTAGTATTTTAGTATAGCGGGGCAGTTTAGTTAGACATTGGGAATGTTGGGATTAGTTGGGAATTTAGAGTTTTCCCAAAATACCCTAAGTGATTTGTATGACTCTTTTGTATAGGCAAGGGCATTATGGTCTTTTTGCCTATTGAGTTTTGTCTTTTAGTGAGGGTTTAATATTAAGTTTAAATATGATTTTTAAAGCTTAGTTTGGCTGAAGCAATGTATTACCTAAGGAAAATCACTCATTTACTCTTTTATTGAAAAATTGGAAAAAGAAGCAAAAATCCCTTTTTCCTCTCAAGTCTTTCTCTCTTTCTCGAACTCACCTAGGGGCAGCTAGGTTTTGATTTGTTAATCTGCATTTCAAGCTGGTTTAAGCAAGAAGTTTGTGATCTCAAGTTCTTGGTAAGTTTCTTGTAGCTTTTGTTGATTTCTTGAGTTGGAAGAAAAATGAATTTTTGCATGTTTTGGACTTTTAGTTGCTGTAGTTGCCGAAGTTGTTAGATGTTATGTGCAGAGGTTAAATTATGTTTGATTGTGTTGGTTTAATCTTGTATTGATGGTTGTTAGTTATATTTAACCAAGTTTGAGTTTTAAACTCAAAACTTGGAGCTTTAATGGTGGATTTTGATTCTGTACTTGGGTAGTTGTTTTGTTGCTTTAGAAATGTTCATTGGGGTCTAATTAGCAGGTCTGGAGAGTTTTATGTGGTTTGAGGTTGTTTTGGTGAAGATATGAATTTTTCGGTGTTTCCTGCGCTGAACCGGAATCCCGGCTTAGAGAGGCCTGTAGGAATCGAAATTCTGGTTGGCTTCCAGGAATTTTTCCCAAAACCAGAATTCTGGTTGGGGAACCGGTCTACCGGTTGGGGAAAATTTAGGAACCCTAGTTTTTCCCATTTTTGTGTCCTTTAGGGTTTTTCCATGTTATTATCGATAGGGAAACTTTTAGTTTCAAGTTTAAGTCCTTGGGAAGTGATTTAGCGTGTTGCTTATCAGTGTTGTGATTGATGTGGTTTAGGAGCCTGTAATTCGCCGAGCAGATTGTTCCACTCAGGTTGACCGACACACCTGAATTCGGAATCGAGGTAAGATTAGTATAACAATATGCATATGTATTTACATGTTTAGCGTACATGTTAGTTGCCATCAGATTAATGTATTAGATATATGTTAGGCAATTTTTATATAGCCGTCAGATTAGCATATCAGGGCAACACTGATGTGTACATAGAGTTGCACCGAGATGCGATTAGATATATGCTAGGCTATCAGATAGTATGGATTAACTGCTACCACATCAGTACGATTAGAGTACTAAGTATAGGCTGGATTCGCGGTTAATCATACTTTGTCAAGGACGTTCCTGATTCAGTTAGGGTTATGGTCAGATGTATGGGCGCTTGATTATAACCCGGGATTTAGTATGTATATTATATTATGCTTTTCTTATTGAGTCTTTCGACTCATAGTGCTATGTTTATGTGTAGGTAAGGGCAAGGCTAAAGTTGAGGAACCGTGAGGATGAGCAGATGAAGGTTGTACATGTCGGGGCGGTTAGGCTTGGAGCGTACGATCCTCTAAACATTAGGGCTTTTGTTGTTAGTCGCTGGGCGACAAATATTTTGTAAAGGAATAGAAGTCTGTTGTGAAGTATTTTGTAAACGGGATCCCGAAATATTTTGTATGTAATATTATAAGTTATTAATTAAATAAGCAAATTTTAATTAATCACGTTTTTCATTAACCTCGTTTATTAGCAACGAGCTGCACATCAAGTTTAAAATCACGTTAACACGCCTAGGCTAGCTAGGGTATTTCAAGTAAAGTATACTAGTATCAGATGTATGGAGTATATGATAACTCTAAGATTTAGAGTTATTTTTATATCTTTAAGCTTGAATTTTAAGCTGAATTGTGGAGTAATTAGTGTGTATACTTGTATAATTGTGTTTAGTTTGTTGTGTCATTGTAATAAATGGAAGTGTTTGTGTTAGTAAGTGTTTAATAGACTTATGTTGTTTTTATGTGTATTAAGCAGAAAAAATACGAAAATTGGTATTTGGAAATATTTGGGACAACAAGGAAAAGAGCAGAATAAGGCTTATTGCTGACTGGCATTACTATAGCAATCATCGCGTAGCAATTTGTCAGCCCACTAAGTGTATTTAGGCAGAAAGTCCAGCTGGCATTAATGAAGAAAAAAGAGAGCTGAGGTGGCGAAAATGTGGCCAATGACTCAACTAATATGTGGAAAATGAAGGGCAAGTGGACTATGACTTGGATTTCCAATAATTGGGGTAAACTTTAGTACCCTAATTGGGGAGCAAAAGAGAAGGAGGATAAATAGAAAGGGGTGGTTGCACTTGAAAGGGGGCAGTACAAAATTTCAGAAATCTAAGTACAGAAAAAAAAAAAGAGAAAGGAGAGAGTACAAAGAAGAGAAGAAGAAGACTAAGAAGAAGGAGAAGAAGGCAACCTACAAAGAAGAAGATTTGAGATCCCAACTCATTTCTCTTCCTCTCCACTTCCATTTTGTATCATTTTCTACTCTTTAATATTCTCTTAAACTCCATGACTCTATTATTTTCTGGTTTGATGTTGTTAATTTCAGCTATGAACTAAAATCTTTGAGATTTGGGTAGTTATGAACCCTTGTATGGACTAGTATTTTGATTTTGCAATGATTGAGTAATCTTGTCTTTGTTCAATTACTTGTGATGAAATGTTGATTGAATGTTAATTTTTGGCCAGCTTTAACATTTAGCAAGCTAGATCTTACTTGGAAAAGTAAGACTTAGTTGAACCCCTTTAATTGATGCATGATTTTTACCTTTTTTTTAGGTATTAATTAGTAGTGAAATAGACATATTTTGCTACCATGCATTACTAAAGATTTGATGCTTTATTGGACTATTTGTGATCTAATCTGATGTAGGAATGCATTGTTGAGATTATGAATGGTTTATTGCAAGTTTTGGAAAAAACTTGCTGGTTTTTTTTGAAATCTGTTAACTCTGCGAGGATTGTTGAGTCATTGCTAGGTCATTGCTGTATCAACTGGAACATACAAGTGGAAATTAATCACCCAAGTCTATTTTCTAAATCTGAAATTATCACCACTTTAATTACTTGTGGCTTCTTATTCTTAGTTTATTTAGTTTAAAATATTATTTCTCAACTCTAGAATTTAGGTTAAGAATTTTTCTCTTGAATTAATTAGTTACTTTGCTTTATTTTCATTTGAAATTTTTGGAATTACTTTTAGTTGATTTTGCATTATTTAGTAAAAATTCCTTGTGGAGACGAACTTTGATTACTTATCATTGTATTACTTGTTTGTGATTGTATACACTTGCGCAATTATAAATCAATATAAATTTTCACAACACTATACATCAGACTTGACCGATATAGATAATGGAAAAGATATCATAAACTTACCGTTATATCTTTCTAAGTCAATATCACTTAGTTGATCTTAGGTCAATAGATCTTAATCCTAAGATAGTTAGGTTCTAGCTTAATTTTATTATTTGTGTTCTTTGGCTTGTTTGTTAAAGTTGACCAAATAGTTGTTCCCAATACTTACATCTTGAGAACATGATAATACAATTGAGTTGGAGCACTAATATAACTTTATAAAAGTGAAATGATAATTTTATTTGAGCTTAGCTTAATAGAAATAAATAGAAGAACTCTTATTTCAGTAATTATATTAGTTTATTGAAATATCATTTATAGGAAGCTAAGTGATTTAAGGATAAAATACATTGAGGGGTAGAACGGTAAATTTATCCTTACTAGATGTAAATCATCTATAGAGGGTCTTTGATAATTTGGATTAAAATAATGGGTAATTCAAAGCGCATCTATTTTTTGTATATATAGCATTTTATGTAATCATGAGAGCAATTCTTAATCTATAGCAGAGTTCGGAGGAATTAATAAGTTAAGAAATTTACTTGGTAAATTTTGGATCTACTTATTGGGAGTCTGGTTACATAGGGCCATGGTCCCCACACTAACTGGGATAATATTATTTTATAGTCTCAATTAATTGATTTTAATTAATCAATTAGAATTCTGAATAAGACTATACCTTGTTTGTGAATTTTATCAAGGAAGGGCACAATTGAGAAGAAAAGAGAATTCAAGGTTTATTTATTAATTAAGAGGCCTTGGAAGGTCTAATTAATAAATATATTTAAATAGTAATTTTATTTTATAATTATTAAATAGATAGAATTAATATTTAAATAACTAGAGCAAAAAAATGATATTACTGAAGAAAGATAAGTTTGTCTCATTAAGGAAGTAAAATAATAGCAAAAATCTAACTCATGGGCCTTATAGGGATTCGACCATGAGTTGTCTATTCTAAGCCATTGGATCTTTCATCATAGCCCAGTTAGCTCTAACCCTAAACCTAATAAATTCCCATAAATAGAACATTAAGGGTTTTGATTCAGATGATGACTCTAGACTCTCTCTTGTCTAACAAACTGGATCAAAAGGAACCTAATATTTTCTATCTATTATTCTCTAAGTAATTCTTCACTAAAAATTTGTGGTCCATGGTATTGAGCGTATGCCCACACTTGTCAAAGTAATACCTAGCACAGTGAGGAAGACTATGTCGAACCAAATTGAAGGAGAGAAGATCCAAGTTCAGATCTTGATAATGCTCTGCTTTAGACAGGAATCAAGGGCTAGAGATCTGAATGGAATGGAGTCATTATATTCAGCTGGTATTTATGTAAGGATTTTTCAATCTCTTATGTGTTTATTTCATTATTTTAAGAAATTTTATATTTAGGATGTTAGATTATCGTTTTATAATCAACATACATGTTAGTAAATTTAAATCCTAGTAAAATAAGTTCGAACAAATATTTTAGTGCATATAAGTTCAATTTGAACTGTTGTTCCATTAGGAAGGGTAACATATTTGTGTTTGTTTGATTTTATTATAAAGGAAAAACATCTAATATTGCAGCAAATGTGGTGAGTAGCACCACTGTCTATAATCCAAGAAATTGAGGATTCAGATTTAGAGTTATCAAAAAAGTTATTAATGCTGGGGGAAGCATCAGTGGTTGGCTGTAATTGTTGGTTGAGCATGAAAATCAGTTGTTAACATTGAGTTGGAGTCAATTGAGTGGTTTGTTGATTACCTTGTAGAATGGAAATTTGGAGTGTTTGTGGGCTGCTTCGAGATGTGGAATTAGTTTCTAGTTTCTTGCTTTGTGAAGCAGATGTATCATTGGATCTAGGTTTTCCATAACATGGGGGAAAACCATGGAGAGTAACATTTATCCTTGTAATGTCTAGGTTTTTGGCAATGAATACCATGAGGTAGAGGCCTTTTGTTCTTGGATGCTTGATTTGCTGCAGCATTAACATGTGTTGTTGTAGGAGCAAGAATCAGGTTTGTAGTTGTAGTAAGAGCTTGAGTGAGACGTACCATTTCTGAGTGTTCTTTGTCTTTCTTGATGGATAACCATTGAAAAGACTTTATTTAGTGGTGGACAAGGATCAATCAAGAGGATTTTATCAGGAATGACATGATAGGAATCATTCAAGCCTTCGCGGAATTGTAAAACTTGATCATGATTGAGATGATCTTGAGTTTGAGTTGGAGCAGCACAAGTGCAATTGATCTGAGGGCTGAGTTGATTGATCTCGTCTCACAATACTGTCAATTTAGTGAAATAGGCACTCACATATTCATCTCCTTGATGAAGGTAAGTTAAAGTCTCATTGAGTTTAAAGATTCTTGGACCATTTCCTTGATTGAATCTATTGTTAAGAATTGTCCACATATCGACTGCAGTATCAAGATACATAATACCACTCTTTATTCAGGTGACACGGAATGGAGGATCCATGACATAACCATTTGGTTACATTTCCAAGAACTTTAAAGAGAGTCAATGGGGGAAGGTTGAGGCAACGTACCTTCCACAAAAGAAGTTTTATTTTTGGCGCCAATGAAGAGTTTGAAGTTTTTCCATAGCTGGAAATTGCGATCAGTGAAGATCGGAGTTGCTAAGGCCAATCCAGGATGGTCCGCATTACTGAGAAAGTATGGGGGTTAGATATCTTTGTATGTAGGATGATCGATGTCCTTATCGAGGTATTGGAACCGGAGGTTCTGCCTGAGGCAGAGTGCTAGCGGAATTGGTTGAAGGTGGCGGAACTATGGAAGCATTGAACGATCTTGATCAGTGGAAGTAGCTGTTGTTGTAGCTCGTGTACGCACCGTTGTTTATTTCTTGAAGGACTTTAATTGATTTCTTGAAGCTTAATTTGAAAATGAATGTCTACTGATACTATATTAGTTTTACAAAAAAAAAAAAAACAAAAACAGAGAAAATAAGAGAAGAACATTTCACTATCTGAATTGAATTGAATTGGTGAAGAAACGATATATATATATATATACTAGAAGAAAGTTACGTGCAAGGCACGTATATTTAGTTTTATGTTAGGTGTTCTATAATTTAATTGAGAAAGATTCAATAAATAATCATATAATTTAAAATGATTTAAAAACTAATTTTAATTAGTGTGCGGGGTTATTTGAAAATCAATAGTGAAAAGTCAAATTTAAAATTTGCAGAAAGAGAAGAGGAGAATGGAGATTAGCTTGAAATATATTTAAAAAATAATTATGCTACACACTTACTATGGACACTTCACTACTACAAAAAGGGGTATTTTCGTCGTTTTATAAGTGACATATAAAGATTTTGCGTCGGTCTACAGAACCGACGTGTAATCCGTAGACGTAAATAGTGTTTTATTTGCGTCGTTTTTAAAAAGACGCAAAATACAATTTTCGTCATTTTAAAACCGACGCTAAAAAATTACTTTTCTATTTTATTTTAAGCGTCGGTTAAAAAGTGACGCTAAATGTGTCATGACATTTTAAAATTGTCACAAAAAACTTATTCCGTCGGTTTAAAAATGTCATATCTATTTCGAAAAAACTTTTTTTTTTACCTATTGCGTCACTTATAAAATGAAGCACAAATATAAGTAAGGGAAAATTGCAAACTTTTCATGCAATTTTCCCCACCTGCATTATCAAATTTTAGAATAACTCTATATAATAGTAAATACATAATACAAAAAAAATTAAAATAACATTTTTGAAACTTATATTAAATTAGTAATCGATTCTATTAACTAATCACACAATACCAAAATTGTCAATAAAATCGATTCTAAAACTTAAATTCCATGTATATCGTAAACTAAATATAAACTAATAATATATGCAAAAGATAACAATAATCATAAAACTTGTTACTCATGTATTATATCAAAAGTGTAGTAACCTTAAGTACTTAATCTATAATCAATGGCTTCACAAATTCGGCCAACTCATCCCGTACGGCATTGATCTCCTCGTTACTATAGGGAGCGTCTAACTTGAACTGTAAAATAAAAGATCAAAAAACATTAATCAACATATTAAAAGTATATATAATTAAAATACAAACTAAATAGAGAAGAGTAGTTATTCATGTTTACATGATTTTTCAAAAAACTTGCAGGATTAACAACCGTCATGAAACTCTGAATAATCTTCATAACATAATAACCACATTGTATTCCATCCGGCTGCTGTCGACACGTGTATTGGTTGATTTTTACTGGACCCTTGTTTCGTATATTTTTTTCGATCCTGTACATGTCCACAGCACTAAACAAAAAAGAAATTAATTAATGAATTGATTTGTAACATAATCTAAATTTAAAAAATTATAACTTACTTTTGGATACATTTCATAATATCAGTTCGGATAAAGTCATTCGTCGAGTCAAGATATGCAACACTTTGAGTATTGGCATGAATCATAATTGTCAACCAGTGATCACTACAGAACAAAACATGTTAATTCAGTCAACTCACTAATCGATCCATTAGTTTGTTACATTTATTAATATAAAAACATACTTACCCTGAATTCCACGGACATATCAACCATTGTTCAGGTTGCATACCCATCATTCGCTGACATAGATTCTCTGAACGTTGTTTGAGTTTACCAGCTTCAGTTGATACTGAAGCAGGATTATTAAATGCATATGTATTCCTCAACCCACCAAGATTAAGTGTGTGTTCTTGCAAATAACTAAATTAAAACAGATTATTAATAAACAGTTGTATATATAATTTTTAACTTAGATATTAACTTAGTTATTAACTATTATACCTGCACCAAAGAGACATAACAGTATTTCCAATCATATGGAGCTCGCACACATCTTCCACCTCGTCAGCGCTGATCCAACACTCTTGGCCTTCTCCTCCGAACACTTCCGGTTTAATATAGTATCTCTTTGATTTCTTAGCAGGCCAATTCTTCACAATCTCTGAAAGTCCAGACAATAATTGTGTCTTTGCAGGGGGAATGTACCGTTTGACAGACTGTTTATTAGGCCCCTTTGGGTTTATCGGTGGCTGAGTCGGTGGAGCCAAATGATCTCTTGAAACTTTCTTCTTTCCTTTCATCTACATCAAACAATTAATTACAATTTCAAAATATAATAATATCCCGAGGTTAAAGTCTTAAAATACTTACAAAACTAGCTTTGAATATATCATGGCCACAAAATTTTCACCAATAATGCATTCCCATCCCACTAGACACTATCATTAGCTTCTTTAAAAAGAAAGTATCACCAAATAACTATTTGAGTTCAACCTACTCATTATTCAAGAAAATATACTTGAAAAGGAAAAAAATGATGTACCTTCGCTAAATCATCTGGATGTATGTTGATTAGGTTCTTTGGCCAAGCTACAAAATTGTTTACAGCTAAACCAACTGTGTCGAAGCCTTCATGTTCTATAGGGCATGGTAGAATGGCATTTTCTTCAACCACCTTCTCAATAAAGACACGTTTGAAATCATCAAACTTCTTTTTAACTCCATGTATTATAATATTGCCTTCTTTGTCTGCCTTTTCAAGTTTCACATAACCTGATGCAACTAAGACCGGATCTTTTTCTTTGGGATCAATCACGTACATATCACACCTCAATCTCTTCATTTGCAAACAAAACAAGAGACAAACAAAATTTATTTTAAAAAGAACTTAAATAATTATGATATAAAAATTAAACATGCATAATGAAAATTATTTTAAAAAGCAAGTAAATAATACATTATCAGAAGTAACCGGAGATGGTGCTGGTGGAGCAGCTGCACAAGGTGTGGCTGGTGGGGCAACAAGTGGAGGTGTTGGAATAGTGGCCTTGGGAGCTGGTGGAGCAGAGGCCTTGGGAGCTGGTGGAGCAGAGGCCTTGGGAGCTGGTGGAGCAGAGGCCCTGGCATTTGGTGTAGTAGAGGCCCAGCCAGTTGGTGGAGCAGAGGGCCTGGCAGTAGGTGTTGCTCCTAGAACTGAGGTAACAGCAGCAAAAGCTGGTTCGTTGGATGCTCCCCCAACACCTGAACCAGATGCATGTGAGGTGCCCGCAACACCACTTTGGCTTTGGACTATTTGGAGGAGTTTATTTAATAATTCGTCTTGTCTACGACGATGTTCCTCTGACTCTTCAAGTCGCTTCTCCACCTCACTCATACGATCATTGTCATCGACTCTCTTTCTTTTAGGACGCGGGGTTTTGAAAAACTGTGTCTGTGTGACACCACCCCCCATTCCTCTAACACGTCCTCCATGCTCTTCTGTTCCCAAGGCTAGAGTGAGTATGTCTTTTGAGCCTTCTACTAATATTGTCCCCTCCTCAACTTGCTTTCGTATCTCAGCCTACATTCAAGAAAGTAAAATTTGTAAGAATTTGAACAACATAAAAGTGTTTAAGTATTTGATCAAGCACATATATGATAAATGGAACTTACAATCCGGTCAGCGACCTCCTGAGCAGGGCCATCGAGCTCGCCGTTTTTGTTCGTGTGTATTCTAATCCACAAGTCTGCCCTGTCATATATAGTAAGCTGGTGGCCCAACTCTTTCTCCAACTTTTCTTCAACTTTCTTAACACCACCTCGGCCCGCATGGTGATTGTATGTATTTTGACTCCTGATATCTTGCATTTTCTTTCTCTTTTTTGCCCATTCGGGACTACATCTTTTGGCAACAAATTCTTTCCAATCTTCGGGCTTGTAACATGAAGCATAAGCATCTGGAGGACGATCGAGCATTGCTGGAACTTTATCTTTGTATTTGAAAATTAGGTTCCTTGTTAGGAATGCTTTCCAGTCTTTCCATCTTCGTCCAGCAGTTTTTAAGGTAGAATGCTTAGCTTCTGGGCCTAACTTGAACATTGACTGCAAAAATTAGCAATAATAGTTAGAATGGGCAAAAAATATTCAACTACATATGCAAATTAATCTTAGCTATTAGCATTACCTTGATGTACTCCCATAATAGATTTTTAAATTCCATTGGAACTTTTCTCCAATCATTGTATGCCAGTGGAAGATTTCGTCTTGCATACAAGCCAATCTGGCTAACCAGTTCATTTGCAGTGTCCCCAACGCACTGGCCCCATTGGTTGTACTCGACTTCGAGAAGTATTCCTTCACTCCTATTCTTTATATGCTTCAGACCCTTATATGCCCCCCTACCATTTTTCTTCTTTGGTTGTGAATCAGGGTCAGGTTCCAGTTCTGGTGCAGCTGGATCAGATTCAGATTCACCACCAATGGATTGTCCCCAAAGGGCAAAATCATCATCATAGTCACCGGGGTCATCCATAGTCAATGTACCTACACATTAAAGCAAAATAATAATACATAAAATTAACACAGAAATTTAGATTAGGCGCAAAAAAATATAAAATAATATAAAACAAAACACACCAATATTTATAGATTGATAGTTTACTCAATCCATAATCCTTCACCGTCTTCCCGAGAAGAAATGATTTCGTCCCGAACGGCGACATCAATTGGTGGTGGATTGATTTCAAAAGTTTTATCATTGAGATATAAATCTCCTTCAGACTCTTGGTAATCATAATCTTTTGGTTGTGCTGTTAGAACAACTGACCAGCGACCATCTATTGGGTCACTCATATAAAATACTTGTTTTGCCTGGGATGCCATTATAAATCGATCAGACTTGTGTCCTACTCGATTCAAGTCCACTAGCTTGAATCCAAACTCATCTTCTTTAACTCCATTATCACTCCTCACCCAATCACAAAGAAAAACAGGGATTCGAAAGCTAATGTAATCTAATTCCCAAATTTCTTTGATTACACCATAAAAGGTCATATCACATTCAATAGGGTTTTTGTCTTTTGAACTAGCTACTTGGATAGCACTAGCAACAATCATGACACCACTATTTTGTGTTTTTCTAGAAGCATCACGATCTTTCGTGTTAAATTGAGTACTATTTATGTAGTATGATTGATACTTTAGTACAGTAAATGAAGGAAAATGCGATATCGAAAGTAGCAACTGAGATACATTGTTCGGGGAGTCACTCATTTCCACAATCACCTAGCATAAATCAAATTAATTAGTAGTTACATGAAATGATTATGAAAAACATACCAATTTCAAATCACTCGGTATTGCATAATACCTTTTCTTGCAACCATGTACTAAAATTTCGATAATGTTCATCTTGCACCCATTTGTGGTTCCTCGACTTACTAGGATAAGTAGTCTTGATCCAATCAAAATGTTTCCTTCAAGATGTAGTTAAACATTATTCTTATTAGTACACTTTTAATTTGAATTGAATATTAAAAATTAAATTAAACTTACTCAATGTACGGTTGAACCTCATCAACATTTTGCAAAACGAGTCGGTGTGCTTCCTCTCGATCAGCTCGACTTACGTCGCAAACAGAAACACCCCGACCCCCTTTACTAATTTCATTATCAAATCTAGGAAGACACGACCCAACAGTTGCTACATTTGACAAGAAGTCTGAACAAAATTCTACAGCCTCTTCAACGATGTAGGATTCAACAATTGAACCCTCTGGCCTGCTTCTGTTTCTTACATAACCCTTTAGGATTTTCATGTACCGTTCCATTGGGTACATCCATCTCAAATACACTGGCCCACACATTTTTACCTCTCTCACTCGGATGAACAGTTAAGTGGATCATTATGTCAAAAAAGGATGGAGGAAAAAATTGTTCTAAATAACACAACACTTCAACAATTTCTAATCGGAGATTTTCCAACTTTGACACATCTACCACTTTGCAACAAAGAGATTTAAAGAATAAACATAACCTGGTGATGGCATAGCGAACTTTCTTAGGTAAAACAGAACGGATACTCACCGGCAGAATATGTTGCATCAGTATATGATGATCGTGAGACTTCAGTCCGGACAAAATTAATTTGTCCATATCTACCAAATTGGAGATATTTGAAGAATACCCTTCGGGTACTTTAACGTGAGACAATGATGTACAGAAAGATCGTTTTTCTTCCTTAGTCAGGGCATAACACGCCGGTGGTAAAAAAGTTCGTTTACTAATAATTTCTGGATGTAAATTTCCTCTAATCCCCATCTCTTTCAAATCTAGACGGGATTTAATTCCATCTTTACTCCGACCAGGAATATTAAACAAGGTATTAATTAAGCTATCTGAGACATTTTTCTCAATATGCATCACATCTAAATTGTGACGTAAAACCAAATGCTCCCAATACTCAAGCTCAAAAAATATTGATTTTTTCTTCCACGGTCCCTGAGGTTCATTTGTGACACCCTTACCTCCTTTTCTTTTCTTCGATTTTGACTTTCGCTTTCCAAGATTGAATTGAATTTTATTCAATTTTTCTACCAATTGTCTTCCGCTTAAAGGTGGGGGAGGCATTTCAAATTCTTGCTTACCGTCAAATGCCTTTTTCCAGGTCCGAAATACATGTTCGGGTGGCAAAAACTTTCGGTGTCCCATATAACAAATTTTTCTCGAATGTGTTAAATAGCGAGAGCATGTTTTCTCTTCACAGATAGGACATGCATTATAACCTTTCACACTGTAGCCAGAAAGATTCCCGAAAGCAGGAAAATCATTGATTGTCCACAATAACATGGCCCTAAGATTGAATGCTTCATTCCTATAGGCATCATATGCATTAACACCGTCATACCACAATTTACTTAAATCATCAATAAGAGGAGCTAAGTATACATCAATATCATTGCCAGGTTGTGAAGGGCCTGATATCATCAATGTCAACATAGTGAACTTTCTCTTCATAACAAGCCACGGCGGCAAATTATATATCACAAGCAAGATTGGCCAACAACTATACTTACTGCTAAGGGAAGTATGTGGATTGATACCGTCTGCAGAGAGACCAAGACGGATATTCCTAGGCTCATTGGCAAAATCAGGCCATCTAGCATCAATTGTTTTCCAAGCGGGAGAGTCAGCTGGATGTCTCATCATACCATCTTTCACTCTATCACTGGCATGCCAAGTCAAATTTTTAGCATGGTCGGCATTTCGAAAAAACCGAACCAAACGAGGTATGGGTGGTAAGTACCACAATACTTTTGCAGGAACACCCTTCTTTACCTCATTAGAATTCTTTTTCTTTTGCCACCTGGACTCACCGCACGTTGGACATGATACCTCATCCACAAATCTCTTTCGATATAGGATGCAATCGTTAGGACATGCATGTATCTTTTCATATTGCAAGCCTAACGAACACAATGTCTTTTTTGCCTCATAGAAAGACAAAGGCACCTCATTACCTTCGGGTAATAATTCTCCTAAGAAAGCTAGTAACTCTGTCAAACTCTTATCACTCCACCCGTGTTTTGCTTTCAAATTGTATAGCCTAATAAGCGTCGATAATTTAGTAAACCTAGTACAATTAGGGTAAATCGGCTTTTCAGCATCTTCTAACATAGTTTGAAATGTTTCAGGACGAACTTGAGATTCAAACTCTGCTTCGTTAATCATCTCTGCGATGTGATCATCTTCATACTCCACATTATTAACAATCTTATCCTTTCTAGAGGGTCCCTCGCCCGATCTTCTAATTTTTTCTCCGTGGTGATACCAAACCTTATAACTCCTGTCTATACCGTTCTTAAACAAATGTTCTCTTATTTGGGCAATTTTCATACGCTCCATGTTACCACATTTGAGACATGGGCAATGAACCAAATCAGGATTATCCGCATTCTTTGCAGAAAACTCCAAAAAGAAGTCAACACCTTCCCTATATTTTACCGTTAACCTATTCGCACTCATCCAATCTCTATCCATTTCGAAACTTCTAACAAAACAACAAAACAACAATTTAATTAACCTAATTAATACAATAAAATAATTCTATATCAACTTAACCTAATTAATTTAATAAAATACTAATCCTACTGAAATTTCTACCGAAATTTCGACAGCATAACATCTATAATTCGGACGTTCCCGAAAATTTTAAACATGCAACTAATCTATTAAAACATCCACAATAATACAAACAAACAAAACTATAATTAACAGTACAAATATTACCACCCATCCGACCGCAGTCATGCAATTCCAGAACTTACTTCACTATGGATGAATATCTAGGATATTCAAACTCTTCTAGGATTTATAAAATATAAAGAAATAAAGTTTGAGTAGCTTACCAATTCCAAGCTAGCGTTCAAGCAATTTCTTCAAAAGATACTACCACAATTGAAAAGCTGCATTGTGAATAAAAGTAGTGATGTGAAAAATTGTATATTTGGTCGAATAGCCAAAAATACAAAAACAAAAGTACGTACATACAATATATATATCATACTAGACAAGAATGTTACTCGGATAGAATACAATTGTTCGTTTCACTTCAATATGAATCAATCTACTTGTTTTCCAATTTCAGCTCACATGAAGATGAAGTATAAACATATAGAACTAATTATGCCAACCCACTTACTCTATGTACACAAGGAAAATACATTCCATAATAATAAAATGATATTTTCCCTAATACCTTAAGACATTTTTCTTAACTGAGAGGTGATTCTATGATGTCAACAAACCTAACTTTTGACTGCTTTAACTATCTTCTTTAGGAGATTTGAACTTCTACCATACATTACCAACTACCTAACATGGCTAGAATCTAGAAACAACACTTTACTATTTATTTCTCAATTTATTTTGTTGTAAATCTTTCTTTGCTGTCTTCTCTAGCTAGTTTATTCCTACAAATAAACTTGTTTTGTTTTGTAACATTGGAGCTTTGGAAGTCCATAGTCACATCTTAAGGTACTACACTCTAAACAACCTAAGGCTATTATCTTGATAGCATCATATTATCATGAAAAGGAGGACTGAAGATTGATTTCTAGATGTGCTACACAGGGAACTGGAAAGTGTTATTAACTCTTTCAAGACACTAAAACTAGATATATTTGGAGGATTAAGACTATATATATATATATTCATTCAAAAAAAAAAAGACTATATATATATTTTTTGATTAATATAAGACTATATATAATCATGAGAAGTTAATCAGTCTTGTGTTAACATTACGAAAAAAATGTTAATAGGCTAATTCAATAGTTCATGTTCAAGTAAAACAAGTTAAAATATCTAAAATAACTTGATTTTTTTTTTCAGGCCCTTTGTGATTTGCTAATCGTGGGAGATATGCAGTATTGTAATTATTTTCAATTACTAAAATGTAAAATGCCGTCAAACATTTTCATTTATTTATTACTTCCAACAATTATAGAAATAAACGCTAAAACATTTCTGGTACTTCTTATTTGGTCAAAACCAAATCTTAAGTACATAAATGGTAGGTAATGACTCTATTAGACTAGCTCCTATAATGGGCTTCTCAGTTATTCTATTCTTAGTTTTCTACAAAGAGAAAAAGATTCAAATCCCAAATATGATAGATATTTGGCTTCTAACAGTACTTAGCAGAAACCCATCTCAAATATCCTTGAGAAAAGCCCTTGTCAATGATCCCAGGCTTGTCTTCAGGGAAAATACTAATAGAATATTCAAGCTTCTGGTTCACTTCTGTGAAACTAAGTGTTGGAGGGTCGATGCTAATTTTAGTTCCAGCCGGTGTAAAATACTAATAGAATATTCAAGCTTCTGGTTCATTTTCTTGTCTTGTTAGCTAGAGAAAACAACTACCTAACAAGACAAGAAAATGAATGACGTGAATTAACTAGATATTAGATAAGGGGCATAAGGTGACATGTATTTATAGATATTATGTCTACATGTTTGCTGTTTTTAACTGTAAAAATTTAGCAGAGGTAGTCAAATTTCACTACAAACAAACATTCCAAATTCCAAAATGGAAACATTAGCAGATTTTTAAATTTCATTGGACAAGGAAGGACAACAACATACTAACCTACAAAATATGCATTGGAAAAACTTCTGTATTTTTTTAAGAATGAAGATGAAGTGAAAAGTTTGCATAGAATTATAGTCTCATAATTTTGTCTTATATGATGTGATATGATATATATTCAAATTAAAAAGAAGTAAAGTAGTGAGTTCTGTTCTGTTCAAATTCAGTTGTTATGTCACTAACAACAATCAGGAATATATGTGGTGGTGTGTAAGCCTATGGAAGCTGGATGGTTATAGTAGGTCACCTACGTATTCTTTTTTATATGAAAGTCGAATAGCTAAGATAGATGTAGTAGGTCACCCACATATCACCTCTTATGTTCTCACCCACATATCACCTCTTATGTTCTACCACAAACACAGCATTACAACAGGCGTACCAATTAAGATTTGCTAAACAAAATCAATAGCATACCATAAAAGCAGAAAATTACTACAATATGCAAGCCCCCAAGAAAAGAAAAATTAAAAGGGGCAAACCATCACAAATGAAATACAAAACTTCGCCGCTGATCTTGTTAATCAATGAGTTATAAAAAAATGGCATCATAGAAAAGCAATTATAAGCATATTTATAACACCCAAGAGAAGCTTAGCGAACACCTACCGTCCTAATTGTTCGGTGAAGTAGGCATCAATTATAAACATCTGATCTTGTTGACCAATTCAATCATATCTTTTAAGCAATTATAAACATCTGCTCTTGTTGACCAATTCAATCATATTTTTTAAGCATCGAGACTACACAAAACACCATCTAGTGTCCCACTTTTAAATTGTAAAGGATTTAACAAGATAAAAAAGTAAGTGAAATCTAAAGAGAGTGAGACACTATAACTTCTCAATTTCCTGAATTTAAAAAGCCTTTCCGGATTTCAAGATTACTGTTATACTTCCCATGTAAATGAGAAATTTCATGACAAATTGTACAAGTAAAGCAATCCCACAAATGTTAACTATCGCAAGATAGTAATCACACCAAGAAAAAGAGAGGGAAAAAGGAATCAATTAGAACCCTCCTCCAACAATTGAAGAAATGTAACGGATCAAAACTTGGTTACCTCCACACGCGCAAGCTAATAAGTAAGCAAAGATATAAGAGAATACCATACAAGATTAGCATTTAAACTAAAAGAAAGCACAAAGATTCCCAAAATGGACTCATTCCATAAAAATTAGTAGCTTAAGAACCTTCAAACTACTGCCTGAGTCACACTATAATAAGGTTATGCTATGGTATTAATACTAACCTTGACTCTTCTGTGGGAACCCAATTCCAGTATCTTCGATCTTCAATATAGCTTAACTTAAAACCTATCCTATTCGTGATGCACCATTGAAATATTCTCAATTATATATTGTATAAAATTATTAATTTCTCCTCCCAGTTCAACCCTAAAATCCTTGAGAAGCATATATATCTAGCAATAAGCTATGCCAGTACTTAAAAGGAATCAAACTCTGAACCTGTTAACGTCATTGGGTTCTTTTAACAAATTGGTTAATATATCAAACCCTTGAATTATAATAAATCACTTAGATTCAAAACTCTCAACAAAATGAGAAATTATCCATTGATGATGAAAATAGAGCATATATACCATGTTATTGTTATAACATAGAGCAAGACAGAAAGAGAGGGAAGTAGAGAGACTTACAGAGGTGGCCGGCCGGTTCGAAATCACAACCTTCAGAGCTGATGAGGACGGGCGAGACCTGTTATAACACAGAGAGACTGAGAGAGAGAGAGAGATTGAGAGAGAGAGAACGCAAGAGAAAAAGAGAGGGAAAGAGAGAGACTAACGGAGGTGGGAAAATCGCAGCTCCATTGACACCTTTACACCTTCGAAATCGCAAGAGAGAAAGAGAGGGAAAGAGGGCGCTGTTCAGAGAAAAAGAGAGGGAAAAAGAGAGCTCGATCGAAATGAAAGTGTGTTTGGGGGTAAGTGAAAAATAGGAGGATTAGCGTCGTTTTGTCACACTCACAATAGATTTACCGTCGGTTTTAAAAGGCCACATAAAGCATAAGTGAGGCTTTTAAAACGACGCTAATAATGAACGAATTTTTTTAATTTTTTTACTTTTACCGTCGGTTGGGTAATTAGTGACGGAGTAAGAACCGACGCAATTTATGTATTTTTTGTGACATTTTAAAAATGACGAATATACTCAATATGGTACTATTCACGTCGGTCAACACGATGAACAGTCGCGTTGACCGACGTGAATAGTGACTTTTGTAGTAGTGCTTAACTCGAGCCGGTAATAATAAAATTATAAAGAATAAGGGTAGCAGGCATATAACTGAACATATAAAAGAAAGAATATAAAAAACAAGAAATATGATAGCTTCCAAATAATATTATAACAAAGCAATGCTCTCCAAATTTATCTTAATATCATTCTTCTCTTGAAGCCTCTCATCAATCTCATAGCACTCCATGATAGATTCAACAAAATATATGTGTTTATGTATATTTGGATTCAACAAAATATATGTGTTTATGTATATTTGTTTTGAGCAAATCAGTAAACATATATTTTCAACAAATTAACCCGATAAACTCAAGATCCACATATATATAGCTAAGTATTCAAATACAATTGTAAAATCTAAACTTAAAACAAAATCAAATGAACAATTCATGCTCAACTAATAAAGCTATATATATACTGTTATGATTACATCAACCCAAATATTCTTATTTGCTATAACCGAATTATAAAAATTAAAAAGTATAATTTGAGATATATAGACTAAAATCATCCAAATAAACAAATAAATTAGTTACACATAGAATTATAAATGATACTTTTTTTAGAGTGTGTTTGAAGCTTATGTGAAATTTTTTGGATCTCTTCACTACTATTTTTTATCTCTATTTTTTTTTTTTGTATAAATATATTGTATATAGAAAATTTATATTAAAAAAATGAAAAATATATGTACATATATTTTATTGTTGTTAATTAAATTCAAAATAGTATAGTAATAGAGAAAATTTAAAAATTAGATTTTTATTATGAATTTTTATTTATTTAAAATAATTAATTTTAATAAAAAAAATTAGAAAAAATGAGAACGTACAAGATTAGGTATATATATATTTATTAGTTTTAATTAAATTCAAAATAGGATAGTAAATTTATGGTTTAAATAATATCACATGAGAACAATATATAATAATATATGGACCTGGACCTGTGAGAGAGAATAGACTAACTACCCTAACTAACCGGAGCAGATCTCAACAAACGTAACTAATTTATTACTTATCCCTAATAACAAATGTTCTTATCAGGAGCGTAAACCACTCTTGAGTTAAGGCTAATGTCTAGAAATATTTATAAAGTAAAAAGAATAACTGATGTAACTAATGCATTTAATCAATATTCCATAAAAAGAACATGTATTTGATCAATAACTCTTGTACACCTATTACATAAAAGTATACATATAGGTGAACTAAAAACTAAACAAAATTAGTCACACTTAGGCCTTAATTGGTTCGAACCATATTACAAATTTTTAGTACGTATATTTGAGTCTCCACATATATTTTACTTCGACTTCGAGTGCTATTGAATCTCGATCTATTCTGGTGCTCGCATGATGTTGTTATCAAAACACAGCAGGATTACTAAAAAAATAGTCTATAACATTTTGCTAGGTTTTACTTTATTTTTATTCTTGTTGATCTGATTAAAGTACGTACAGTGAGTCACAAAGCCTCCTCTTTTTTTTTTCTTTTGTGAATCAGAAAACAGTCACAGATCCTTTGTGTGTGGCCGCAAATACAAAAACAATAGTGATTAAAAAGAAAAAAACATAGAGCTATATCAGTATTGCTGTAACTTTTCTAAAAATATGTAATCTCGTACGTGTCACTAGTGGTAATTGATCATGAGAAAGTGAAAAATTATAGAAATTGAATTAGTTTTACTTTAATCCACGACAACTTGAAGGTTTTAAAGGCCAGAATGTTCCTCGTTTTACACACAACACAAAGGTAGTCAATTTCAAGATACAATAAAATGAAATAAGATTATTAATGATTTATATATATAATATGTATTATTTAAAAAGGTACTAGCTAGCTTAAAGCAAAGAGACATTCCTTAGCCCTAAACACTAAAAAGTAGTATTAAAGGAAAGTTCATATATATATATGTAGCAGCCCACTTCCCACCCCACCACCATCTAGGCCGCAATGATGACAATAAGAGTGGGAATATATGACTCGTAAAAAGCTTAAAACTATGATGACTACTCAAAAGTAGTCCTCTCTCTCTATAAACTCCCATGCAAAATAAAATGAATAAATAATATGCACTAACCCACTATACGATTTGTAAAATAAAATAAAATAAATTTACGATTTTCTTTCACCATATTTAATGAAATATTTAATTTCTATATAAATGGTGATCGTCAAAGGTGAAAAGTATAATTAATCTAGTACTAGTATGTATCTCTTGAGAGAGGTGATGGGTTTTTCACTGGCAAAGAGAATCTATGTTGGAGCTTTAAAAGTTGAGCCACCAAATTAATGATCAAATGAGAGAGAGAGAGAGAGAGAGAGAGAGAGAGAGAGAGAGAGAGAGAGAGAGAGAGAGAGAGAGAGAGAGAGAGAGAGAGAGAGAGAGAGAGAGAGAGAGAGAGAGAGAGAGAGTGAGAGAGAGAGAGAGAGAGAGAGAGAGAGAGAGAGAGAGAGAGAGAGAGAGAGAGAGAGAGAGAGAGAGAGAGAGAGAGAGAGAGAATGAATGTGTCAGCTTGATGAGGCATGCGATTCTTTCAAACTCCAATGAAGAACTTGTATTTATATAAGTTTTTGTTACACATCAAACTATCAAAGGACTACACATTAAGGAAATTTATTAAGGCACCAAGTTTTATTTTTTTCTGTTGAGTTTTCACGCATTATTCCTTGCGTTCTATTAAGATATTTATGGCCACATTATTTGTATGGTCATATTTGTTGATAGATTTTTTTTTTTAATGAAGGAGCAAAGTTTGTATTGTTCAAATTTGAATTTTGACAAGCAAATAGCATCCCTATGGGCCTAAAAAACAATATGATCTATATAATTATGTACACTGTTTACTTTAAACTTATACATACAATTCGGATTGCAAGTTTTGAAACCAGCTGGTGTCCTCTAAACTGACTTTCTTTGGCCAACATATACTAATCCTTTGTGTGACAGCCTTCTTTATTCCTTTGATTAACACATTTGTTGATAATAATTAATATATAAAAATAAAAGGCTCATGGTTTAGTACTTGGATAGTTTCTTACTGTATCTGTATGCCCTTGTAGATAGTCGTCATTAATTTATTTGATATCAAGAAAGAAGTACTCTCAAAGATATAGGTATGTAAGATACGGAAAATGTTTTTCTTGATTTGATCCTTAATTAATCCAATGATTTTAATAATTCTAATTAATTTTAATGTATATTTGAATATATATTTATATATGAAAAAGAAATATCCTAAAAATAAGTGATGATGTAAAATAAGAAGACAACTTTTGACTATAATAGTGGAAGTGGTAGATTTACACGTAACAAAGACTATTTCGAAAAGGAAAAACAAACCCTCCTGAAGCATATAATATAATAACGCCTACAGTAGCAATCACTAAGCGGCACATTATAAACACAGGAATTTGAGGTGTCAATAAGTTAAATTTGTATTTTGAGCATAGATATCACCTGTATCTCGTTATGTTATTTAATAATGTAATATAGATTAAAATATGACAAATAATAAGAACAATATATATTATAGTTAATAGTTTTTGGTGTATAATTTAAAACAGTTGAATTATTTTGTAATTTATGGATCATAAATATAAATGTATAATTTAAGTAAGTAAACTGCACACATGCTATGAAAATTTAAATGTTATAGAATTAATTATAGCTATTAGAAGAGGATAAATACTTATAAATATCAACTTATGATGTATCAAAAATGTTGAGAATTAATATAGCTCGGAGAGTAGTTAGTTACAAAATTTAAACTTAAGTTTGTTGGATACTGTTGTTTTATGGTTGATAACATGTTCTTTTATAGTTGTTTTAATCACCTGGAGCCATTTTTGGAATCACGTCCATGAACGTGCATGGATTTATTGTGCATATAGTCCCGTGATCTGTAAGGAGAAATACCAGGTAAGCTGTGCAATCCCACACCGCCTGGGGAAGGTCAAGTGGGATGATTCTGAGACTGTGTAGGTATGGGACTACACAGTTGAAGAGGGCTTAAATGGATTGATTGATACTACCTATATCAAGGTGCATCCTGTTTTTCAGTAGCCCATCACGAAAGAACTCCACAGTTAAACGTGCTTGACCAGGGGTAATTTTAGAATGGGTGACCTTAGGAAGTTTTCCTAGGAAGCGTGCGAGTAAGGACAAAGTACGCTAGAAACACTCGTGTCGGTTTGTAGGGCCAATCGTCAGTCCATGAAGCAACCAGAGTGACATACTTGTGTATAAGAACCATTATTCCGTGGGTGTAAGGACCCAATGGAGGCTTGAAACGGGGACGTTACACTTACCCAACATTTTTATCTTATTAAACACCAATTAAAATTTTGTTAACAACCATGAGGTGAAGGAAATTTAATTTTTTAAAGTGATCCTCAAACACTATAAATAGAGGTTTAAAGTGCTGATTTTGTGAATCAGTTTTCTATCAACAAGCACTGTCTATAAAATACAAGGCTTGATAATCTCCAAAAATATTCCAAGAGAGTTTTCTTAGTGCATAGATATAGGGAAAATAAGCTTTTTGGACAAATGTGTAATACCTTGTTCAAGTTATGGTAAACCCCACTAATGTACACTCAAGATTGTGAGTGAGTGTTTCTATACATATTTTTCTTCTTCTACCTTTCTTATATATATATATAAATAAATACATATATATATAGTGTAGTATATATTGTTGTAACATTTATTTAATCTCTTTGTTGATCCTTGTATTATATTACAATATAGTTATAATATCTTGATTTTCTATGTTGCCCATGATTTCTCCCAAAATACGTGGCAAGTTAAAGGTTGGCCACATGGCACTGAGACTGATGTTTTTGGAATAATTATGGAAAATCTTTCTAAAACTACAAGGGAAATCATTAGCCACGACTAGGAAGTCCCACTAGGAGAACAAGCTACACTATCCCAGCTCCGAGAGTCAAGTTAAAAAATGGAATGGGTCTAGATTCTGTGAGTCCAGACCAAAGTCACAATAGACACATTAAATGTAGTATGGAGAAACGTCTGCAAATTGCCTTGAAAAGACATGTTAGAGGTTTAAACCTGTCCTTCTCCGATTGCGACGGATGCATAATGAATAATCAAATCATCAAGAGAAGCTAAAGGTCTATCTCACTAAACACCTAGAGCAAATCTACGAATTATACAAAATAGGCAGGCATGCCATATTGTCTAAATTTGGGAAATTGTGCAAGTAATACTCATACAATTACGACAATGGTGGCCTTTTCACCATCTTGATGAGGCTATAAATACCCCCAACTACATTTAGTTGAGGGGTCGAAAAAAAAGAGTGAGAAACTCTCTGTAAAAAACGGTTGCATTAATAACAGTGACTAATGGACTAAGGCTCATTAATTCCCCAACCACGTAAAAATCCTTTCTATTAAATTTCTTCATTAATAGTTGTCAAAAATCTCGATCAATATTTTGGTGCTTTCATTAAGAGCTGAATGAAGCTTTCCAAAGAAGGAAAATCACAAATAGATTCATGGTACGATGGTGTTGATAAGAAACAACTCACATCGACCACATTCGCCTGAAGATCCTATGGGTGTGGATGGAGAGGAAGTGGCTTTGAGGGTAGACGTTGAAGAACAAGATGAAACCCAATATCCTGAGTACGAGGAAAACCAAGAAGAGTACGAGAAGTACGATGATGGTAGCTATACCAAGCTTATCACATTGAGATAAAAAAATGCTGACCACGAGCTGAGTTTGCAGAGCAAAAAGAGAAAAACAAGTGAATGCTAGATATAGTAATTTCTATGAAAAAGGTGATGGAAGTCGCAGGAATTCATGCACGCCAGAATGTGGGCCCTCTTGGACAAGACAAGATGGAAGAAGGGCCTTCTCAACCCTCAAGAATGCAAAAATAAAAGAGCTGGGAGCTAAGCCCTATCCGGCTCCCTTCAAAAAGTCCCTTAGGGAAATCCTAGAGCTGATTCGAAAAGGAACAAAAAGACTTGAGATCCGCAAAAAGTTTGTTCCGATCTCCCTTAAGGGAAAGACTAGTCGTCAGGATCGGGGAGATCAGAGGAGCATATTCATAAACCAAGAGCCTGGGGAAAGAAAGGGAAAAAGCCAAAAGGACCATCCAGTCAATTTAAGGCAGAAAATCAATGCCAAAGACTGAAACCTCAAGACTCTCTTAGAACAAAAAAAAAGCCATACAAATTTCAAGCAACACTTTAAATGAAGGAATCTTGGCTGAACTCGCTATTCTCCAAAAGGACATAGCTAAAGTCTCGCAAAGGCAAAAGGGAGATGATTCAGTATATGACTGCGAAGACCAGGAGCCTTGCGCCAGCAATGTACTTGAAGCAGAGCTCAAAAGAACTTTAAAATTCCTGAAATGACTCTATATACAGGAGACACAGACCCCAGTGATCACTTGTCAAGGTTTAATCGGGTAATGACAGTCATGAGAGTTAGTAATGACACAAAAGGCTTGTATTTCCCGTTGACATTTGGGGGATCCACTGAAGAATGGTTCAAGAAGCTAAAGCCTAGATCCATGGACTGTTAGAACAACTGCAAGTTAATTTCAAAAGGCAGTTTGTAGCAGCCAGAAGATTTATCTTTAAGTTAGTGTTGTGACTAACATCAACAAACTACTAGTGGAGACATTGGAAAACTTCATCAAAAGATTCAAGGAAGAGGCCTCCAAAACCAAGAAAGTGGATGATTGACAATAATTAGCATTGTAATAAGCTGGTATCCAGGCGGGAACTCCCTGTTGAGTTTTCTGTCCTAAATAAAACCCATTTCAATATAATCAGATTTATTAATTAATAAAAGGTCAGAAATCATTTTTATATTGCATGGTTCATATGATTTATTTCATGATTATATTTAATGTAGAAATTCTATTAAGTCCAGAACATATATATATTTGTTCATGATTATAGTGTCATCAACACAGTAGAATATAATCATGATTATATGTTCAAGAGTTTAAGTCACATGATTTGTCAGTTCATTAGATTTAGACTGACATGATAATCAGCGATAAGGTATACTTACACCTTGGATAAGTGTTATGCCCTTTCTAGGGTATTGGTAAAGTTTACTAGTATCGGATGTATGGAGTATACATTAGATTGGACCGATATTGAACTTGGATAAGATATAATAAACTTACCGTTATATCTTTCTAAGTAAATATCACGGGTTGATCTTAGGTCTATAGATCTTAATCCAGATATGGTTAGGTTCAATCTTAGTTGTATTATTTATCCTCTTCAATTTGTTCATTAAAGTCGACCAATTGAATCTTCTCGTGACATACATACTAAGGACATGGTAGTTCAATTGAGTGAAAGCGCTAATCATAGATATGGAATCTATTGCTTCTATAAGTATTTAGAAGTGAAAAAAATTATTTCCTTTAAGCTTGGCTTGATAGAGATAAATGATTGAGGCCTCATTTCAGTAATTATATTAGTTTACTGAAATATCATTTATAGGTAGCTAAGTGTTTTAAGAATATAATACATTGAATGGTAGAATAGTAAATTTGTCCCTATTCAATGTAGATCATCTATAGAGGATCTCTGACTATTAGGATTGTAACAATGGATAATCATAACGTATCTATATCTTGGTACATATAGAGCGTTCTTTATAATAGAGAGTGCTATTCAATTCCAAATCTATAGGGGCGCAATGAGGAATTAATAAATTAGAGAATTCACTTGGTAAATTCTAGATCTACTTATTCGAAGCTTAGTTATAAAGGCCCATGGTCCCCTCACTAGTTGAGATAATACTGCTTGCAGACTCAGTTAATTAGTTTCATTTAATCAATTATAATTCTAAAATTAGACTATGTCTTATTTATGAATTTTCACTAAGCAAGGGCATAATTGTAAAGAAAAAAAGTTTTGCGGTTTATTTGTTAATTAAGAGATTTTGTATGGTCTAATTAATAAATAATATAAATGGAAATTTTATTTGATAATTAATTATAATTATTAAATAAATAATTTTGGCATTTATAGAATTGAAATTAGAAAATATGATATTATTGAAAGAAGAATATGTGGTTAAAATAAAGTGGCAAAAATATAACTAGTAAAAGGCCCTTTAGTGGTCGGTTACTATGTGTGATTTTTCCCCAATATTTTGTTCTTTTTTAATCCATATAATTCAACCTAAGCCCTAGATGAAACACTATAAAAGGAACATGATGCTCTCATCTCATCCAATTTCAACTATAACACTTTCAACCTGCCAAATCTAGTTTTTAACTCTGTCAGACAACTAGTAGATGAGAGACAACTTCTATAGAATTCCGAACCTCCTTCATTGTTCTTCATACTCAAGCCATAGTGATAGAGTGCCATGCCCACACATAGCAAGTCAAGTACTCAATCATAGTGCAGAAGATGGTGGTAACCAACCCGAAGGAGAGAAAGAGATCCAAGCTCAGATCTTGATAATACTCTGAGATCATGTTAGTTTATGTGTGATTTGATGATTGAATGTGAATTACAAAAATTTTCCATACAAATAATTTTATTTTCACTCTAAAAATAATATATTTGGATTCCTTGTCAAAAATTAAGCAATTTTAGTTTTTACGAAACTTTATTCTGATAAAAATTGAGAAAGTTATGAACGTTTGAAAAATTGGGTGCCTATGGTCGAGCACCATGCGCACACACTTCGGACAAGGTGATCCGCGCGAGGAAATCAGACAATTTTTCTCTAATGTGCACCGTCAGCCTTGTTCAGACAAGGAGGGATGTGCGTGTGATGACCTTGAAATTGGCATGCCTAGAGGCTACAGGCCCCGAGTTTTCTCGGCTCAACACCCTACGAATGCCCCCTTCAGTGCGCGTGAGAGGCTGCGTGTAGCCTGTCTCGTGGGGAGTCATCAAAAATCCATTTTGGGTGATTTTTCACCCTATTTCGGATTTTCCAATTTCAAAACTATAAATATCTTAAATAAAATAATATTTTTAATATTTAAACTTAAATATCAATATTTTTAAATTAATAATATTTAATTTTTGATAGATCATTATTAATTTTTTATATTTTGAGGGTTAAACTTAAAAATTAATTATTTTATTTTTAAATTATGATCAAATTTTACAATTTGTTAAATTGTTAAAATTTATATATTATTTAATTATAAGGTTAGATATTTTAATATTGGACATATTTTAAATTAAATGATAGTATTATCCTTTTAATTTGAAATATTATATTAAAATTATCTGATAGGATAAATTAAATAATTATAAATTTAAAATTAACCTAGATAACTTTATAGATATTCTAACTATAATATTTTCAAATTTATAAATTGGTTATTTTGTGAAATATTTTATTATTTATGAATTATAAGTAAGAAAAATGATATTTATTGCAATATTATATTATTTTACTTATCAGAAATTTATAAATAATATTTAAAGTATTTAAATAACCTAGATATTTTTTTTTTTTGTAAAAATTTATAAAAAGGCTTAATTTGATATATTTTGACATATAATTTTGAATAATTATTATTTGTTTATTATTTTATTCTAAAAATAGTAATTGTCTACCATATCTATTTCAAAATTAGTTTATTTTACTATTTTAATTTTATTAAATTATAAGATTAGGAAATAATATTGAAAATATCTAATTGGTTATTTTCAAATCATTTATCTTATTAGATATTTAATTTAATTTGATAAAATAATTTAAATAAACTGAGATATTTTGAAATTAGTTTAAATTTTTAATTTTGAAATGAAATTTAAGGTTGTTTCAACAACCAAAAATTTTCAAAATTAATTGGTTATTCTATTAACGCAGATTTTCGCTAACGATTATCAGCCTATTTTCGTAATAAATTTGGCACAGAAACTATGAGAGATTTTTAGAAGAATAATAGAAACAATAATAACACCAGGTTTTTACATGGTTTTCCAGTTAACTCTGCATAGTCCACGATTCTATCTTATTAAGATATTTCTAGATACAGAATTAGGGTTTTACAATCAGTAAACTCCCTCTTTTCTCTAAGATTTTCGGTCCCCCTCTTTTGTGTAATCTGCCCATATTTACAGTAATATAGGTAGGCGATTAATTACATTTAAATTCGAATCCTATAATAATATTCCTCAAAATTATGGGCTTTAATTACGCTCCATTTAAATACGTGTAGATAATATTAGAAAATCACACAACTTTAATTTAAACCGTCTTTAAGGCGGTCAATGCTGACATGGATAGGAACACATTGTCAAATGTATGTCGCTGAGGTGTCTTACCTTGACTTAGTTTACTCGTATTCCAGCAATGGCATGAGCATCAGTGTACTTAATAAATTTAAGAACTGCTCTTTGACCATAAGGCCTTGTTGACTGGACAATCATATCATTCAGGTTATTACACTTAGTTGTTGTAACATGGGTTATGTGCTAAGTGTTCTAATAACTAATTCTCCTCGTCAATACCTCTTTACATACAGCGAGGTAGATGCCTCGCTATGCGTTGTTTATAGCTCCCTTGATATTACGCCTTCCGAGACAAGATGATTTCTCGTTAATACATGAATTGATAGTTTACATATCCTTGTCTCGCTTAAGACTATACAGCCAGCGAGTTATGAACATACTCTATTTATTCTATATTTAATGAGTTATTCCATTTTACATTTGATGACATCATTATCATTAAATTTGTTTATTCATATTCCCTGAGATTGACACGTGTCACCTTCTGAAGTACAGCTGAATTTCGGGTATAACAATTGCTTCTTATAAATTTATTTTCAATGAAAAGTACTTTTTAAATGATTACCGCAGGTATATTCGTCATAATCCATTTTGGAAAATGTAGCTTTTGAATTTGGCAGTTTATGTTTTCGAAGCACATCATTAGCATTAATGAGCCCTCTTTTCCACTTCTCTCCCATTTTTATCTGTTGGATCTTCTACCTTAATCCTACGGTAATTAAGTTCGAAGTATTAAACGGCAAAGGAGCCATTTTTTCCACTATTTTTGCCTTTTCAAAAAGTTCCAGCTTTTTTGAGAAATTTCCATCCAAGTTTCTGAAACTTTGCATGCCCTCATTGTCATTGACATACTTTCTACGAATTTCCACACATTCGATCTCCAATCTTGGATGTTCCTAGATTTCATCTCGTCGCTCGTCTCAAACCCAGATACAGAGCTCTCCCCTTCATAAGCATACTTCTTTAACCAGTAAGTATTTATTCTCTTCCTTCTTGGTATATTTTTAGTCATAATCAATTGCATCATCATTTTGCTTTACTGGGTTTTGGCAAAAATTTATTTTTCTAGTTAACTTTTAGGGTTTAGATGGAGTTAAAACTTAGGTTTACCATATTTATAAGTATCTGGTTTTAACAAATTTCCTCAAGGAATTAGGATTGCTCTTTCTATAGAAATGTCCTAATTTGGTTCTGAAATTTGTTCTCCAGAATTCTTAGAAATAGAGTGTCCCCAAAATTTCAAATCACCATATCTCCTTCATTTTTTTTTATCAAAATCGAGTTCCGTAATAACTAAAATTGCTTAAATTTTCACAAGGAATCCAAATAAATTATTTTTAGAATGAAAATAAAATTATTTTCATGAAAAAAATTTATAATTCACAAACATTCATCAATTCACACATAAACCAATATGAACACATCCAAATCAACAAAATCATCATTTTTAAATCCATATTTCATGAAAGTAAAATATTACCATGGCTTTGATACCAGTTGTTGGAACATATTTTTACCAAGATCTAAATTTACTAACATGCATGTTTTATTAACACCCTAAATATGAATTCTCTAAAACAATAAAATAATAAACACGTATAAAGTTTAGAAAATCTTACATTGATGGCAGCAAAATAATATGACTCCTTCTGCTCAGATCTCTAACCCTTATTCCATTCTATCGCAGAGTAATAACAAGATTTGAGCATGGATCTCCTTCTCTTTTCCGGATTGGTTAACCACCGTCTTCCGCACTATGATTAAGTACTTGACTTGCTATGTGTGGGCATGGTACTCTATCACTAAAGGCTTGAAGATTGATGAAGAACAGCAAGAGGAGTTCGAAATCACTATGAATGAGTCTTTCATCTACTAGTTGTCTGACAAAGTCAGAAAACTAGGTTTAGTTTGGTTGAAGGATTGTTGAGTTGGATGAGAATGAGAGCATCATGTTCATTTTATAGTATTTCAACTAGGGTTTGAGATTTAATTATATGGATTAAAAAAAGATATAATAATGGGCCAAATTCAAGCTAGTGGTCAGCCATACATAGTGGGCCTCACTAATTATAATTTTTTCCACTTTATTTCAACTATTTATCTTTTCTTTTAATAATATCATATTTTCCAATTCCAATCATATAAATGTCAAAACTATTTATTTAACAATTATAATTAATTATCAAATAAAATTACTATTTATTTTATTTGTTAATTAGTCTTAACAAAGTCTCTTAATTAACAAATAAACATCAAAACCTCTTTTCTTCACAATTAAGCCCTTGCGTAGTGAAAATTCATAAATAAGACATAGTCTAATTTTAGAATAATAATTGATTAATCAAAAAAATTGACTGAGTCTGCAAGCAGTATTATCTCAACTAGTGTGGGGACCATGAGCCTATATAATCAAGCTTCCAATAAGTAGAACTAGAATTTACTAAGTAAATTCTTTAACTTATTAATTTCCCCTTGCGCCACTATAGATTCAGAATTGCACTCTTAATTATACAGACGCTCTATATGTACCAATATATAGATACGCTATGAATTATCCATCGTTCTAATCCAAATAGTCAAAGATCCTCTATAGATGATTTACATTGAATAGGGATAAATTTACCTTTCTACCCTTCAATGTATTTTATCCTTAAAATGCTTAGCTACCTATAAATAATATTTCAGTAAACTTATATAATGACTGAAATGAGATCTCATCTCTATTAAGCCAAGCTCGAAAGAAATCATCTTTTCACTTTTAAATACTTATAGATGATATAGATTCCATATCTATGATTAGCGCTTCTACTCATTTGCACTATCATGTTCCTAAGGTGTAAGTATTCGGCCGATCGAGCTTTAATGAACAACTCTAAGAACATAGATAATACATTTAAGCAAAACCTAACCATATCAGGATTAATATCTATTGACCTAAGATAAACGAACTGATATTAACTTAGATAGATATAACAATAAGTTTATGATATCTTATCCAACTTTAATATCGATCCAGTCTGATGTATACTCCACACATTTGATCCTAGCATACTTTGTCAATGTCCTGGAAAGGGCATAACACTTATCCAATGTGTAATTAAGCTCTTACCGTTGATTATCATGTCAGTCTAAATCAAGTGTATTGATAAATCATGGGACTTAAAATTTAAAATATATAATCATGATTATATTCCACTGTGCTGAAATACTATAATCATGAATAACTATATGTTCTGGATTTGATAGAATTTATACATTAAACATATAATCATGAAAGAAATCATGTAAACCATGCAACATAAAATGATTTATGATCTTTATTAATTAATAAATCTGATAATATTGAAATTAGTTTTATTTAGGGTACAAAACCCAACAAATGGATATTATTCTTGATTGTAAACTTGTTCAACTCCCAATAATCGATACACATACGAAGCGACTCATCTTTCCTTTAACAAACAACACCAAAGCTCCCAAGAGCAATACACTAGGTTGGGTAAATCCTAGATCAACCATCCGCTAAGGTTGTAACTTTAAATCCTTGAGTTTTGTTTGAGCTATCCAATAAGTAGGGGTGTTCATCCAATCTAATCTGCACTATTTTGCTCATAGTGCATCCGATCCGCACTAAGTGCGGATTTTATTTTTTGGATCCAATCCAATCCAATCCGCAAAAGTGCGGATTGGATCGGTTATTTTGGATTGGTTACTTTTTAATATTAAATTATTTAATATTTATGAAAAAAAATATTTTTTTCCACATAACTAGTAACAAAATAAAACAAAGTATGGTTATTTTATGTCTTCAACAACACATTAAAACAAATAAAATAGTGAATAACAAAAGGAAGAAAAAAATTGTATTTATAAAGAAATATTTAATTTTATTTTAAATTGTATATAAGTGAATGATATATAAGAATAGAATATACATTTGATTTATGAAGTTTTGAAATATAATTGTATTATATGTATTATATTTTTAAATTACTATTTTTTTACATTAAAATGTTATTGTTTATATAATTTTTTAATTTTTTCTAAATATGTGTGGATTGGATTGGATTGGTTACATGTCAATCAACATCCAATCCGCACAAGTGCGGATTTTGAATTTTCCAATCCAATCCAATCTGCACAAGTGCGGATATCCGCACTTTGCGGATTGGATTGGATCGTGCGGATTGGATTGGATTGGCTATTTTATGAACACCCCTACCAATAAGGTTCCTTAGAAACTGGCTCAGCTCTTGATGCCAAATCAATAATGAAATCTATCTTATGTTGTGGTCGTAATCCACATAACTCCTTGGGAAAAACATCCAGAAACTCTTTTACTACCCTGATGTCCTCAGGCCCAACTATTTTGAGTCTGCTAGTGTCTATCACAATCGCTGAAAATCCAACACATCCATCTCGTAAAAGGTTTTTGGCTTATAATACCGAAATGATCGAAATTTGAAAAACCTGAATTGATCTCATGAAAACAAACGACTCTTTATCCTCAGGCTGAAAAATCACCATTTCCTCTTACAATCAATGTTGGCTACATATTTAGACACATAGTCCATTCCAAGAATGATGTCAAAATCTGCTTAAAGTAACTCGACCATATCACCAGTTAACTCCCTACCATCCACTCTGATTTGCATAAACCTAACCCATCTCTTGGAGATAACTAACTGTCCACTAGGTAATACGATTCTGAACTCTATCTTGTAATTATCAAATCACCTACCCAATTTATTAATTACTCTGACTGCCACTTATGAGTGTGTAGCTCTAGAATCAAATAATACATAATAAAAAGAGTTGTTAATGAGAAGCTGACCTGTCACAACTGATGGATTGGACTCTGCATCGGCCTGGTAATGGAAAATACCCGTGCTAGAATCGATTTTGCCTCTTGCTTTGGTTCTTCCCTCTTCAGTTGTGGACCATCTCTTTTGTAGTGGCCCGTCAAACAACATTCAAAACATGTCCTACCTTTACATTTCCCCAAATAATGCTTCTTACAACCTGAGCATTCTGGGTAAGTGTCACGACCTTCAAAACCACCCTGACGACCACCCCGACATTAGTTCCCTCGAAACCTCTTGTTCTAGCTTGAACCATTGGATATCGGTGGAGCTTTTCTTTTCTCACCGAAGGATGAATCACTAACACCCTTACTCGAGCTAAAAGTAGAAGGAGCAGTGACCCTACCAACAAATTGAGTAACTCGGAGCTCTTGAATAAACTCAATCGCACCCTCCTGTCGTAACACCTTATCTACCATTTGTACTTCCCAAATCATGGGCTTGAAGCCTTCGAATCTTAGTGTTGTACTTTAGCAATTGTCGGTGTTAGGAGCTTCGTATTGTGATTAAAATCCAATAATGATAGAACTAGCTAGTTTGCATAGACACACGAATGGTTATAAGATAAAAACTAGTTGTGCTGCTCGTGACGGGGTTAGGCTACGCAATTTTTATATTTTTAGTTTTCGAATGAGAAGTCAATCCAGTTTTGTTAAATAGTTAATTATTTGAGGAATTTTCATATATATGGGTATGGAGGGTATGGTTTACTTTTTTATGGAATAAATAAATAACACTATAGGATTATGGGTTTTTTAATTTTTTGACATTTATATTGGGTTTTTTTATGCCATATTTTTGTAAAAAAAAAAATAGAAATCCCATATTTATAAAACAACAATAAGTTTTGCCGGAAAAGTCGCTGGAAAAGTCACCGAAAAGTCAACGGAAAAGTCAATGTCACCGCAAAAATCAACGTCACTGAAAAAGTCACCAAAGTAAATGTCTCAGATATAACTAAAAATATAACCGGTTATATGAATAAAAATTAATAACTTAAACCGGTTATAATTGAAATATAACCGGTTATGTAACATAATAAATAAATACAAATAACATAAAATAAATCAAACCAGTTATAATTAAAATATAACCGGTTCCAAAATATAATTATAATGAATAAAAATAAATAACACAAAATAACTCAAACCGGTTATAACTAAAATAAAACTGGTTATATAACATAATGAATACTAACAAGTAACACGCAATAACTCAAACCGATTACAATTAAAAATAAAGAAGAAATCAGTTCCTAAAACACTGAAATATAAATTTAAAACAAAACTAGTTCCACAATAAAATAGTTCATAATACATAATACCTCATAAAACCAGTTATAATTTTTTTTTAAAAAAAATGTGAGGATTAAATGTCTCGGATATAGTAAAAATAGAACCGGTTTTATAATATAATAAATAAAAATAAATAATACACAATAACTCAAGCCGGTTATAATTAAAATATAACTGGTTCTATAACACAATGAATAAAAACAAAAAACCCAAAATAACTCAAACCAGTTATAATTAAAATATAACCGGTTCTATAATAATGTTATAATGAATAAAAATCATTAACACGAAATACCTCAAAACCGATTATAACTACAATAGAACCGGTTATAAAATATAATGAATATAAACAAGTAACACACAATAATTTAAACCGATTACAATTAAAAAATAAAGGGGAAATTAGTTCCTAAAACACTGAAACATAAATTAAAAACAAAACTAGTTCTACAATAAAAAACCTCTTAACACATAATACCTCATAAAACTGATTATAATGTTTTTTAAAAGGTGAGGATCAATTTGAAAAAATAATGAGGCATACATATGAAAAGAACCAACTCCATAAAAAAATAAATAATACAAATAATAACACACAATAACTAAAAATATAACTGGTTATATGAATAAAAACTAATAACTCAAACCGGTTATAATTGAAATATAACCGGTTCTGTAACATAATAAATACATATAAATAACATAAAATAACTCAAACCAGTTATAATTAAAATAAAACTAGTTCTATAACAGTGTTATAATGAAAAAAACAAATAACACGAAAGAACTCAAACTTGTTATAACTAAAATAGAACTGGTTATATAAAATAATGAATACAAACAAGTAATACGCAATAACTCAAACCGATTACAATTAAAAATAAAGAAGAAATCCGTTCCTAAAACAATGAAATATAAATTAAAGACAAAACTAGTTTCATCATAAAATACTTCATAACACATAATATCTCATAAAACCAGTTATAATTTTTTTTTTTTTTAAAAAAGTAGGGATCAAATGTCTCGGATATAATAAAAATAGAACCGGTTCTATAAGAAATTAATAAAAATAACTAACACAAAATAACTCAAACCGATTATAATTAAAATATAACCGGTTCTGTAACATAATGAATAAAAACAAGTAACACAAAATATCTTAAACCAATTATAATTAAAATAGAACTGGTTCTATATTAGTGTTATAATGAATAAAAATCAATAACACGAAATAACTCAAAACCGATTATAACTAAAAATAGAACCGGTTATATAACATAATGAATACAAACAAGTAACACACAATAATTTAAACCAATTACAATTAAAAAAAATAAAGGGAAAATCAGTTCATAAAATACTGAAACATAAATTAAAAACAAAACTAGTTCTACATCGTAACACATAATACCTCATAAAACCGATTATAATTTCTTTTAAAAGGTGAGGATCAATTTGAAAAAATACTGAAGCATAAATATGAAAAGAGCCAACTCCGTAACAAAATAAATAACACAAATTATAACACACAATAACTAAAAATATAATATAAAAAAACCGGTTATATTTTAATTATAACCGGTTTGAGTTATTGTGTGTTATTTATTTTTATTCATTATGTTACAGAACCGGTTCTATTTTATTATATCCGAAACATTTGATCCCCACTTTTTTTTTAAAAAAAAAAAAAATTATAACCAGTTTTATGAGGTATTATGTGTTATGAAGTATTTTATTGTGAAACTAGTTTTGTCTTTAATTTATATTTCAGCGTTTTAAGAACTGATTTCTTCTTTGTTTTTAATTGTAATCGCGGTTTGAGTTATTGCGTGTTACTTGTTTGTATTCATTATGTTATATAACCAGTTCTATTTTAGTTATAACTAGTTTGAGTTCTTTCGTGTTATTTGTTTTTATTCATTATAACACTGTTATAGAACCGATTCTATTTTAATTATAACTGGTTTGAGTTATTTTATGTTATTTATATTTATTTATTATGTTACAGAACCGGTTATATTTCAATTATAACCGGTTTGAGTTATTAGTTTTTATTCATATAACCGGTTATATTTTTAGTTATATATGAGACGTTTACTTTGGTGACTTTTCCAGCGACGTTGACTTTTCCGGCGGCATTGACTTTTCCGTTGACTTTCTGGTGACTTTTCCGGCGGCCGTGATTTTTTCGGTGACTTTTCCCGCGACTTTTCTGGTGCCGACGACTTTTCTGGCAAAACTTATTGTTGTTTTACAAATATGGGATTTCTACTTTTTTTTTTACAAAAATATGGCATAAAAAAATCCATATAAATGTAAAAAAACAAAAAAACCCATAACCACTTAGCTTTATTTATTAATGCCATAAAAAAAATAAACTCTTAAAATTTTTCCCATATTTTGGGTAATTTTTAATAATTATTTTATGCCAACTCAATTGGTCGATAGGGTTGTTCGCGGTGCAGGTGGTGCGGTTTTTGACCATGTTTTCAAACCAACCCGCATGTGCGGTTTTTCCAAATTCCCAAACTGCACCCGCACCGCGAAACTAAAAACCCGCAAAAACCGCACCGTAAAAAATAGTGCAGTGCAGTGCGGTTTTTGTGGTTTATGCGGTTTGGACTATCACTAAATAATTAAACTATCACAAATACAACAAACTTTGAGCAAAACTTGTCAAAATACCATAAGGCTTGAATATAAATATGAAAAAAAAAATAAGTGTCAACAATACGATAATTAGTGGACTTTGAGTTGAACATTCACATATTGGACCTAAATAAATATAAAAATTAGTATTTTTATAATGTGCGGTTTGAACCGCATATTAACAATTTAAAACCGCAAACCGCACCGCACCGTGCGGTTTAGAAAAAATTCAAACCGCGACCGCACCGCAAAGAATTTCAAACCGTATTTTTTTTGCGGTGTGGTGCGGTGCGGACGATTTGAGCGGTTTGGGCGGTTTGATGAACACCCCTATTAGTCGATATTGTTTCAAACTAGATGAAAAGCCTTTTTGTATAAGATAAATATGTCTAGTCCATCTAAATGTGAACTCAAATTATCCTTTAGTAGAGTTAAGATTTCAGTTTTATTTTGTTTTTTTTAATGGGTTGTTGAAAGAGATATATTCATGGACAAAAGGTGATAGCAGTTTAGAGTGAGAAGAGCTGAAAAAGAGCCAATAATGCAATGTAGGATAGCAGACAGAGGGTTGCTTTTTGGGTACTTGGGGAATAAAATGCTGTCTCTCTACGAGGATTGGCGTGAAGAGAGAGAGAGAGAAAGAGAGATAGTGTGTGTGCTTTTTACATCTCTTCCTTACTTGAGAATAAGCCAACACTGAAGGAATTTTATTAATATATAAAGAACAAAAATGATAATCACGAAAAAGGAGAATTGGGAAAATAAATATAAATAAAATTTGAAGTAAGTAACAGTGACCCTTTTTATCTCTCATCACACTCTGCCTTCTTTCCACCTTTTCTCTTTACTACTTTTTTTGAATTTCTGCTGCCTTTGTTTGTCCATTCAAAGCATGATGAGAAAAAAAAGAAGGAAACCTAACCTTAAGCAGCAGAACAACTCAGAACTCATTAAAAATATGGGGTAAGTTTATAGAACATAATTAAAATTAGTGTTTCTCCATACCATTTATTTATTTTGGTATCTAAAACAATTTAATTGCTTTAATAATGATATATGTTGTATTTATTTAGAACTAACAATAAAAAATTATAAAAGTTAAATAGTTAATAATGTTAAAAACAAGTTCAAATACAATTACTTACTACAGTATAAAAAAAAGTATATATGCAACAAATAATTATATCTTTTTGAGACAAAATTAATTAAAAATTCTCTTAAATATTGAAACTGGTGATAATGAATGCAATATAAAATATGAAATTTTTTTATTTTTATACTTTAAAATAATATTTTTTTAAATATATTGTTACGAAATCCACATAAAAATACAAATAGTAACCATGGGAGCAATTTAAATTGTAATTAAAATTAATATAACAATTCACATAAAATAACTACTAGAGCACATTATTAATTTCTATGTACGAGATAGTTCATTTTAAAATATCTTAATTTTAAGGATATAATTTTTTTTTTTAAAAAAAAAGCTTACAAATTATTTATAATTTTTTTTTGTGTGTATTTGTGGGACTTCATTTAATCATTTAGATAAAAAGAATAAAAATAAATTACCTTATATATTATTTTTTAATTTACGGTTTGAGTTGTTCTGGTAGTTATTTCATTATATGTGGGTTGTTATATGAATTTCGGTTATAATTTAAGTTGTTCTATTGATTGTTATATAGATTTTTGTAAAAATAAAATAAAATTATTTTAAAGTATAAAAATAAAAAGTAAAAAGTAAAAAAATTATTTCCTATTTGTATTATTTAAAATAACTCACAAAACACTACTGATAATGGTTTTAATTTTATTCCTCATGTTATCTCACATGCATATTCAGTTTGCAGTAGGGAAAAAACAACAATAATATAGTATTGCTATTATTAATTACTTTAACATAGATCTATTGAAACACAAAAGTAGAATAGATTGATATCTTCTTTTGCAGCTTTTGATCATAATATCAAAGTAAAATTATTTGATTGGTGCATCATGCTTATTAAATTTTTCTCTTTTTCTAATATTTTACAACTCCCAACAAGTTATATATTTGTATATACATATACATATAAGTATAATTATTAAAAAGAAGATAAATGTTAAAAAGCATGAGGTGCTTTTCACAAAATAATAGTGATATTATTATTAGTATAATTAAGTATGAAATTTTATATAATTTAATGAAATATTTTTTAGAAAATATTAATAATTAATAGTAAGATATTATTTTTAGTGGTGTCCAACACCTTTTATAAGTAGCGTCTTATAATTAGTAAGCGATAGAGACATACCAAAGGATACCCATAATATGTAGTACCCTTGTAAAGTGTAGTATCACTATTGTTTATTGGTATAATTTAATACCAAAATTCATTTATTTTAATTAAATAAAAATTATAAAAAACCGCTAATCAATTATAAAATATCGTGTTATAGTGGTGTTTGGTACCACCCATAACAATACTCTCATAGTAATATTTCCTTAAAACTATTATATTAAATTATATAAAACCATATAATTCTACTAATAACAATATAATATACCTAAGAAAGCGTTATTTATGATTTATTCTTTATTATTATTGTATACTAATTATCTACCCAAACTACATTTCTAATCATAAGACAAAATATATATAGCTAGGGTGATAAAAAAAATATGTTTCAGGTTTTAACTGTAAACTATATATATAGAGAGAGAGCAAAAATAATAACAAAAGAAAGGAGAATAAAAAAGAGAAACACACTCCCCGATAAATATAAAATTAAGCTTTTTTTTTTTCTTTATTCTTTTATGAAGAGGAAGTATAAAGAAGGTGGTGGCGTGGTCTAGCCTGGGTTTTCTAGTAAAAGCTCAAATCAAGCTCTGAAAAACTCTTCTTTCTAAAACTTCACTATCTGCTACTTCCATTTCAGGTACTATACTACTGTTGTTGTGAGAGCCTAAAAACTTGCACAAGAGGGGAAGAGGTACCAAAAAACCAAGCGTTTATTATTCTGAAAAATATACCTACAGAGGGTTAGAAAACTAGGATAGTTTGTGTGGTGTTGGGAAAGAAAGAAAGGGAAAAACAAAGGTTTGTGAAAAGAACTAGTGTGAAGTTTCACAACAAAGGGGGGGGAGAGGAGAAAATAATAATAAAGGAAAGTAAGAAATAGAAGCCAAGTTTATTAAGTGGGTACTTGTTTGTTTGACAAGAAAGTTAGTGGGTGGGGGTTAGGGGGTGGGTTTTGGCCGAGTGATGCGCTCAGGAGTTTGTGCACTACAACAGACACTAACAGCGGAGGCTGCTTCAGTATTGAAGCACTCTCTGGGGTTAGCCAAGAGGAGAGGCCATGCTCAGGTCACTCCTCTTCATGTGGCTGCCACTTTGCTCACCTCTAGAGCTAGTCTCTTGAGGAGGGCTTGTCTCAAATCTCATCATCATAACAGTCAAACCAATATTCATAACTATCACCATCATCAGCAGCAGCAGCAGCCTCTTCAATGCAGAGCTCTTGAGCTTTGCTTCAACGTGGCACTTAACCGACTTCCTACCACAGGAGGTCCTCTCCTCCATTCTCACCACCAGCCCTCTCTCTCCAACGCCCTCATAGCCGCTCTCAAACGAGCTCAAGCTCACCAGAGACGTGGCTCCATCGAACAGCAGCAACACCATCAGCAAGCTCAACCACTCTTAACAATCAAAGTTGAGCTTGAACAGCTCATCATCTCCATCTTGGATGATCCCAGCGTTAGCCGGGTTATGAGAGAAGCCGGCTTCTCTAGTACAGCAGTCAAGAACAATCTGGAGGAAGACTCTTCAACTTCCATTAACACCTCCGTTTTCCTCAGTTCTTCATCTAGCTTTTTGCTACCAAATTTCTGGCATAATCATTTGTTGCCTTACTCTTCTGACCAAAACCCGCTTCTGTTTTCACAACCGAAAGGCAGCGAAGAGGGAAGAAATTATACCAAGTTTAAGGAGGATATCATGGTTGTGTTTGATGTCCTCTTGAGGAAGAAAAGAAAGAACACGGTGATAGTTGGTGACTCAGTGTCTGTAACGGAAGGACTAGTTTGCGAATTGATGGGAAGGTTAGAGAGAGGTGAGGTTCCAGAGGAGCTTAGGAGAACCCATTTCGTTAAGTTTCAATTCTCCCCGATTTCTTTCAAGTTCATGAAAAGAGAAGACGTGGAGAGGAAGCTTTTGGAGCTGAAGAGAAAAGTGGAGTGTCTTGTGTCCGGAGGAGAAGGAGTTATTATATATACTGGAGACTTAAAGTGGACGATTGTTGAGGACCATGATCATGATCATCATCAGAGATCAGACGGTCGAGGAGGATTAGTGTCCAGTAGTATTTATAATCCAGCTGATCATATAGTTTCAGAGATTTCAAGCTTATTTCTGTCCAAGCCGAAGGTGTGGATAGTGGCTACGGCGAGTATTCAGACGTACATGAAGTGTCAAATGAGAGAAACTCCGCTTGAGACTCAATGGGCTCTTCAAGCTGTTAATGTTCCATCTGGAGGACTCGGTTTGAGTATACATGCAGCTGCTCCTACCAGGTTTTTTTTCTCTCTTTGTTCTTGTTTTCGTGATATTTTATTTTATTTTAAATAATAATAATATTATTATGTGTGTGTGTTCATTTATTTATTTTTGTGTGTGATTAATTTTCTGCTGTGGTGAGAGTACAATACGTGGTCTCTGAAATTAACCCCAGAGGCCAGAACCGCTGAGAAAAAAAGTATGCGGTTTGGTGAGAGACAAATACGAACGAAGACACTTTCTTTTATGGTTTTTATTCTTCGCTAGCTTTATATGCTTTCACTTCACCGACAGACCAATTTCAAATTCTAAGAGAGGGAAAAATAAATTAAAATAACGAACCATTATTAGTTGTCGTTCTTTCATTTATGTGCTTATGAAATGATTATTTTTTATATTCCAATATTCTTGCTTAGAGGAATCTAGATATGGTACAAATCAAGTAATTATCATACTTGAGAGCTTTATAATTACTTAGAAAAGCTCTGCAGGTATACAGCCTTATCTACATATAAATACAATATAATATGTATGATAAACAGCATGTTTTTGTTGAAGATCGAAGGAGCTGGGATCGTAATTTCAAATCTTTATTATAATTATTATTATTATTCTTTTCAACTGTAATAATATACGGATTTACATGTCTGAATGTATAATAATGTTGTGTAGAAATGCATGTCCTTCGTGCCGAAAAAGACATCAGCTTTTTAGGGATATTGAAAGCATGCATGCTTAACGACAAAATAGCTTTTGAATTCAATTATTTTCCTGCCATAACATTCTTCAAAGTTCAAAGTTCAAGGTTGAAAGTTAAAAAACAATATGAAATATTGTATAACATGTAGTAGACAATATCTCTGGCGTGTCGATATGCTCATTTACTTTATTACAACATGTCTTAATGGTAAAGTTAAAATCATATATTTCCCACCACCACATAATTGAACTGACCTTTCTATTGAAAATTATTATGGTGGGCAGTGTCCATGGCTCAAGGATAATGTTCTCTCGGAGCCCAGAAACCAAGCCAATATTACAAGACCACAAACTCAATTGCTGCCCCGAATGTGCTTCACATTGTGAAAAAGAAGCTCAGTTGCTCAAATCAGGCCACCAGAAATTGCCTGCTTGGCTGCAACCACAATGTGGGACCCCATTCCCTCAAAAGGTACTATGTATTTAATAATTGCGAAAACATAAAATTACTTTTTCTTTTTATTATCACTTTTTTAGTCTGAAAAAACTTATATATATGTACATTCATTTTGACCACTTTTCAGGATGAATTGGTCGAGTTGAGGAGAAAATGGAGCAGATTATGCCACAGTCTACACCAAGGAAAGAATAATAATCAAATTCAATGTTTAAGCTCCACAGTGCAAAGTAATTACAACAATAATAATCAAATTAGCTTATTTGGAAATAAGAGTAACAGTTATCATGACTCTTACTCTTATACTTCATCCTACCCTTGGTGGCCACCCCAGAACAACATCTTCCAAGACTCAAACTCAATCTCCTTTGCCGATCCACCGGCTTCAGAGCACAGCCCTGGTTTAGCAGTAGGGCGTTTCAGGCGACAACATTCTTGTACAATTGAGTTCAATTTTGGTGGTGATGAAGAAACCGAAAAGCAGCGAAAACATAACAGTCATCAAGAAGTTGAACCAAGCTTGGATTCACTGAGATGTGGTAGCCAAGGTAAAGAGGTTAAAATCACCCTTGCTCTTGGCATTTCCACCTTATCTGATTCTGGCAAAGTGGGAGACCGGAAAATGGAAAGAAGTAGTTGGGAGAGAACTGAAATGTGTAAAATACTGAAAGAGAATGTGCCTTGGCAATCAGAAATCATTCCTTCGGTAGTAGAAGCAATGATGGTTTCAGAATCGACCAAGGAGCCGGAGACTTGTTGGTTGTTGTTTCCGGGGAATGACTCCATTGGAAAGAAAAGATTGGCTCGGGCCGTTGCAGAATTGGTTCTTGGTTCTTCTGATTTGCTTCTCCACTTGAACAATGACCAAACGAATGGGAATGTGATGAACCCGGAATCCGATCAATTAGTCCTTTCCATGGCCATTAAAACTCACAAGAAACTCGTGGTGTTTGTGGAAGATATCGATTCGGCAGATTCCCAGTTGATGAAATTCCTAGCAGAAGGTTTCGAGACTGGAAAATTTAGTGAAGCAAAATTCATTCATGCAATTTTCATTCTTAGTAAAAGAGACACATCAACAGTTCATGAAAATGAAGGCAAGGGTTCATCAGTAATCCAGATGACATTGAATGTCACAGAAACGACATTGTCAGGAGAAACCTGTTTTAACACGCTCGAATTCGATCATCGCAAACGAAAAGCCATCGAATGGGACCTCCCGAACAAGGAGATTGTCACAAAGAATCAACGAACTGAAAAGAAAGAGAATCAACTTTCGAGGCAATCAAGCTTCAACACTGATCTGGACCTGAACGTCAAGGCAGATGAGGACGAGGGCGGAAGCGATTTGACTCGAGAAATGGCGGCAAGTACCGAGTTGATCAGAAACCCGATGGGATTCATGGAATCCATGGAGAATGTGTTCGTCTTCAATCGAAGCCCAGCCAGAGATCGAGAGATGAAGGAGCTTTTCCAGTGGAAGATGGAAGAGAGCTTCAGCGAGATTTGTGGGAAGGAAAATGTGGTAATGGTGAGGAAGAGTAGGTTTAGTGTAGAAGAGAGAGTGTTAGAAGAGGTTTGTTATGGGTCTGGTTGTTTTACTAATTGTTTGTTTGAGAAATGGGTTGTGGATGTTTTTCAAACAGCTTTGAAAACAGTTAGATTTAGTGGGAAAGGAAAGGATTGTGGTAGTGATAGTGGTAGTGGTAGCGGTGGTGGTGGTGGTGGTGTTGGTGGGGTTGTAAGGCTTTGTTTGGGTGGCAAAGAAGAAGGTATTTTGGAGGATGGGTTTATGGGTTCTTGTCTTCCAACCAAAATCCAAGTTTCTTACAAGGACTAAGAATGTGGCCAACCCAATAAGCATCCTGCGTGCACCGCTTAAAAATTGGCCACATTTAGTTCGTCCTTGTGTAACTCTCTCTCTCTCTCTCTTCTAGTTTTCTTAATAGGATATGGGGTTTTTCTTTTTTAATCACCGCAATTAAAAATCATTTGGGCAACAACACCAAGTTACAAAGGAACACAACACAAGGAAATATCGCAACCTTAACAGAAAAGTACGTGAAACCATCAGGTTTAACCTGCTGAAATAAATAAATAAAATTAGGATTGACAACTTGGTAAAATAAAACGTTGTAGAGGACATTTAGTAAAATTTAAGTATTGGGTATTTTAATTTGTCTAACTAATTCTATTATAAGTGATGAGCAATTTTTTATATTATTTATTAAATTAAAGTATATAATTTTATATATTTTTTAAATGAAATATCAACTTCATTGAAATAATTAGCATTCTGAATACATAAGATTTTTTAAGTCTTTTGAAACATGAAAAACATAAATGTTACAACCAGTATTGAAACGGGCGTTCCTAGCAACGTAATGTGCCACCCGATTCGCTAATCGTTTGATAAACAGTAACTGAACATTATGTAATGTACAGAGTAGAACTTTGCAATCCGCAACAATCAAGCCAAAAGTTGAGAACATTTTTGCTGACTGCGTATAGCTTGCACTGATATCAAGCTGTCTGTCTCAATTATTACCCGTTCCCAGTGTTGGCCTTTTACCCAACTGAGTGCCTCTTTGATTGCCATGACTTCAATGAATTCAGCTGCAAAGTTACCTCCATAACAGCCAGAGAGCAGTTATAAGGTTGCCAAGGTGATTACGAGCAACAATACCAGAGCCATATTTGTTCTCTTGTTCAAAAGTCGCTGCATCAACATTTATCTTGATTGAGTTTTCTTCAGGTTTGGTCCATAGCTCAGCTCCATCACCCTTGTATTCGAGACACAGGGAATTAAGAATGAATTTATCTTAAGCTTTTTTCCATTGATCGAGAGTTGTTCTTGCAAATGCAATTACTTCCATAATATATGTGCTTTTCTTCTTCCAAACTGTTTTATTTCTTGCCTTCCATATAGACCAACAAACCATTGCAACACTACACACATTTTCCTCCGAAAGTGTTTGGAAAATTAACTCCAACCAGCTGCAAAAACTTCCACCAGGGTCAAAAACAAAATTAATCCTGAGTCTACGCCAGCAAGCAAGGGCAATTAGACAAGAAGTGAAGACGTGGCTTGTGGATTCAACTTGAGATGAGCACACAGGACACATCGTTGAGATCTTTGTTGGGTTTTGTGCCCTAAATAAAACCCATTTCAATATAATCAGATTTACTAATTAATAAAGATCAGAAATCACATTTTATGTTGCATGGTTCACATGATTTATTTCATGTTTATATTTAATGTATAAATTCTATTAGGTCCAGAATATATGTATTTATTCATGATTATAGTGTTGTCAGCACAGTGGAATATAATCATGATTATATGTTCAAAAGTTTAATTCCTTGATTTGTCAGTTCACTGGATTTAGACTGGCATGATAATCAGCAATATGTATACTTACACCTTGGATAAGTGTTATGTCCTTTCCAGGGAATTGACAAAGTTTACCAGTATCAGATGTATGGAGTATACATTGGAAGGGACCGATATTGAACTTTGATTAGATATGATAAATTTACCGTAATATCTATTCAATTCAATATCACCTAGTTGATCCTATATCAAATGATCTTAATCTTGACATGGTTAGGTTCGATCTCAAAAGTATTATACATGTGTTGGGTTTTATGCCCTAAATAAAACTCCATTTCAATGTAATCCAATTTATTCAACATCAATAAAGAAACAGAAGTATTTTTCATTCATTTGTGTATATTTTGGTTCATCTTATCAAATGCTTGTCTATTTGATTTATAAATTCATCTGAAACCCTTTTCACATACTTGATCCTGTTTATTGTGCTGTCAACACTTTGGAAAGTAAACATGACTATGTGAATAAAGTTTCCTAGATTTATCAGACACAGGGTTTTACTAATATGATAATCTACCACAGAGTTTACTTGCATTTGGAGAAATGCTATGTTCTTTCCAGAGCATTGCTTAAAGTAAAGCTCAGGTTGGATGCATGGAGTATGCATCGGAAGGGACCGATATTGAACCTTGACTTAGATTTTTTAAACTTACCGAAATATCTATTCAAGTCAATATCGCCTAGTTGATCCTAGGATCTATGCATGGAGTATGTCCATAATGCCATATCAGGATTAAGATCATTTGATCTAGGATCAACTAGGCGATATTGACTTGAATAGATATTACGGTAAGTTTAATTAAATCTAGTTCAAATTTCAATATCGGTCCTTTCCGATGCATACTCCATGCACCCAACCTAAGCTTTACTTTAACCAATGCTCTGGAAAGAACATAGCATTTCTCCAAATGCAAGTAAACTCTGTTGTAGATTATCATATCAGTAAAACCTTGTGTCTGATAAATCTAGGAATCTTTGTTCACATAGTCATGTTTACTTTCCAATGTGTTGACAACACAATAAACAGGATCAAGTATGTGAAAAGGGTTTCAGATGAATTTATAAATCAAATAGACAAGCAATTGATAACATGAACCAAAACATACTCAAATGAATGAAAAATACTTCTGTTTCTTTATTGATGTTGAATAAAATAGATTACATTGGAATTGAGTTTTATTTAGGGCATAAAACCTAACAAACTCCCACTTGCACTAATATAAAACTAATTAGTACATATCAATTAATCCTAAATTCTGACAGTGCTTTTCAAATGCAGTTACTGCCAAGACTTTAGTGAATGGATCAGCTAAGTTGTCTTTTGTGTCCACTTTCTCAACCAGTTCATCCCCTCTAGCCACATATTCTCTGATGATGTGATACTTCCTTTCTATGTGTTTGCTTCTCTTGTGGCTTCGAGGTTCCTTACTATTGGCTATTGCTCCATTATTATCACAAAGTAGGACCAGAGGCTTTTCCATTCCAGGCACGACACTGATACTGGTGAAGAACTTTCTTAGCCAGACAAGCTCTTTAGCAGCTTCTGCTGCAGCTATGTATTCTGCTTCCATCGTCGAGTCCGATATTGCGGTTTGTTTAGCACTTCTCCAAACCACTGCTCCACCACCAAGAGTAAACACCATCCCAGATGTAGATTTCCTGTCTTCAAGACATGCCTGGAAATCTGAATCAGTATAGCCTATGGGATTCAAAGCACCACCCTTATAGACTAATATAAGATTCCTTGTACTCTTTAAGTATTTCAGAATATACTTAACTGCATTCCAATGTTCCTGTCCTGGATTTGACTGATACCTCACGATTCCAACTGCATAGCAGATGTCAGGTCTAGTGCATAACATTGCATACATTAGACTTCCAACTGCAGAAGCTAAGGAATTTTTGCCATGTCCTCTATCTCTTGAGGATCAGTAGGAGACTGTTCCTTAGATAGATGAATACCATATCTAGAAGGCATGTTCGCCCCATTGGTGTTGTTCATGGAGAATCTCTCTAAAACTTTATCAATATAGGTTGTTTGAGAGAGAGCAAGAGATCTGTTCTTCCGGTTTCTGATAATCTGAATGCCAAGAACATAGGCTGCCTCACCCAAATCTTTCATATCGAATTTAGTGTTAAGCCATTCCTTGATGTTAGTCATTTTCTTGATATTGTTTCCAATAATCAAAATGTCATCAACATAAAGGACCAGGAATACTACTACTTGGTCTTCCTTGAGTTGGTAAACACAAGGTTCATCTTCATTCTGAAGAAAGCCGTAGGTCTTGATGATTTCATCAAACCTTTTGTTCCATGAGCGAGAAGCTTGCTTAAGTCCATAGATAGACTTATTTAATTTGCAAACTTTCTTTTCCTGCCCTGGAAGAACATAGCCTTCTGGTTGCTGCATATAGATGGTTTCTTGAAGTACCCCATTAAGGAAGGCAGTCTTGACATCAATTTTCCAGATTTCATAATCGAAAGCAGCAGTTATGGAGAGAAGAATTCAGATGGATTTGAGCATGGCAACAGGACTAAAAGTTTCCTCATAGTCCACACCTTCTCTTTGAGTATAACCCTTGGCTACAAGTCTAGCTTTAAAAGTTTCGACTTCGCCTCCAGCGCCTCTTTTCTTCTTGTAAACCCACTTACATCCGATTGGATGATAGTCATCAGGTGCGTCTACATATTCCCAGACTTTGTTCTTTTTCATGGAATCCATTTCTGAATCCATGCCGGCTGACCATCGTTTCCGTTGCGGACTAGCCATTGCCTGTTTATAGGTTAATGGGTCGTCATCAATACCGTCACCAACGACCATATTGATTTCACCATCCAAGCCATAACGAGCTGGTTTTGTGAAAACCCTCCCACTACGACGAGGAGCGGTGATCTTCTGAACAGGAACTTTGGTAGTAGTTTTCTCAGTTGGTTCGACTGAGGGAGTGGGATTATCCTCTTCTTGAGTGGAAGAGGACGGAACATTGGAAGGAGTTATATCTGAAAGCATTTCCTCCAACACTACTTTACTTTGTGGTTTGAAATTCTTAATATAGTAATCTTCAAGGAAAGTGGCATTTGTGTAAACAAACACTCTATCATCCTTGCGACTATAAAATAGTCCACCCCTAGTCTCTTTAGAATTCCCGACAAACATGCAAACTTCAGTTCGCTTTTCAAGTTTGCCATCTTTCTTTCTTAAGACATGAGCAGGGCACCCCCAGATTCTATAATGGCGTAAGCTAGGTGTACGACCATTCCATAGTTCTAAAGGTGTCTTAGGGATTGATTTAGATGGAACAACATTTAGAATGTCGGTTGCCATCTGAATTGCATATCCCCAGAAGGACGTAGGTAGAGTTGAATAACTAAGCATGGACCTAACCATTTCCAAAAGCGTGCGATTCCGTCTTTCTGCAACTCCATTTTGCTGTGGAGTGCTAGGGGCGGTTAATTGGGATTCAATGCCTAGTTCGATCAAATGATCTTTGAACTGCATATCCATATATTCTCCACCCCTATCAGTTCGCAAGATCTTTAACGTTTTACCCAATTGGTTTTGAGCCAATGCTTGAAATTCCTGAAACTTTTCAAACGTTTCAGATTTCTTATGCATAAGGTAAATATGTCCATATCTAGAGTAATTGTCAATGAAAGTGACAAAGTACTCATAACCACCTCGGGCTTTTACATTCAAAGGTCCGCAAATATCTGAATGCACTAACCCTAGGGGTTGTTTGGCACGCTCTCCCTTTGCAGAGAAAGAACGTTTAGTCATCTTTCCTTCTAGGCAAGACTCGCAAACAGGTAATTCACCTAAGACGACATTTTTCAATGGACCGTCTTTGGTTAGCCTATTTAGTCTGTCATAGCCTATGTGACCTAAACGTAAATGCCATAGATATGTTTCATTATCATCATCGATCTTTTGCTTTTTGTGGTTTCTAGGTTTAGCTACTTTAAAAAGTTCGTTATGTAGGGCAAATGGTGTTTCTGGTCTAAGAACATAAAGCCCCTGTTCCATGGATGCAACACAAATATGAATGTCATTTCGAGAAATGGTAGAACCAGAACTCAAAAAATCTAATTTGTATTTTTGCAATTGTAAGCAAGAAACAGAAACCAAGTTTCTACTGAAATTTGGAATGTATAAGACATTGTCTAATTCCAAAATTCTGCTTTGAAACTTGAGTTTGGCTTTTCCTCTAGCTCTAACCGAAACCATTTCGCCATTACCAACCTTAAGTTTCAACTCTCTGGATTGCAAATAATTCCATTTTCAAGCAATTGCAATGAACAACTTACATGGTTTGTAGACCCAGAATCAAGAATCCAAATGGATTTATCATTCTCTAAAACACATGATTCGAAGACTAAAGCATCACTGCTTATTCGTTTGTGAATTGTTGTTCTTGCTGGTTCATTTTGTTGTGAAGTATAACTTGAGGAAGTGGAATCACTTTCTCTTATCTTCTCAACTAAGCTTGAAATAGTAGGATTTATGGAGTTATGAACTATTTGCTCTTCAGAGTGAACAATTCCCAGCTTACCTGCTTTCTGGAATTTCATGTTCATCATGAGCACATTTGAAGTATTACTCTGACCAGGAGTATTATTCATATCTTCATGTTCATTTGCTAAGATATTAACTAGGAGTGGATTGGGATGAGGGTTATTGGCACTACAATACATCAATAAAACAGAAGTAAGATTTTGGTTCAAATTCATACACAAGTTCAGAAAATAACAAATAATCACATATGTTATAAAAATACTTAATCTAACATAGTTTATTTTCCAAGGTTTCCAACATAATGAAATACAGTGTCCCGGTAGGCGAGAGTCAAAGATAACATTATTTGAATAGAGTAGTCAGCTCATCTAAAATAAAACCATTTTAGCAACCTTTTATTCGATCAAAATGAGAATCCAACATTGTCCCGGTAGGCGAGAGTCAAGGTTATTCTCACTTTATGAGCTTCCACCATTGTTTCATGTTTTATGAGTTTATCTCTAAGTAGTCACTGCAGGGAAGAGTCTAATAGAGACGAAAACTCACAAAACACTTATCAAATGACATCTTACGGTGTTAAAAGTTTTCATCGAATAACCATCCATAAGGGGGACGAAGTCTAGCGTCTCGAGGTTATATTAAAAAAAAATTTAACTATTGTAAGACCAACAATGGAGATCGAATATCTTTTGATTAAAGCTCATTATTTAAAAAGTATGTATTTTATTTAATCATCTGTTCCATATTTTAATAATGAAAAATTACAAATTAAAGTTAGTTTAAATAAAAAAAACAACTTTAATTAAATTTCAATTATTATTTAAATTCGAAAATAATGGAACAAATTTAAAAATATCTTGTTTAAGTTGTTTTAGAAGAATCTAAAAAAAATCAACTTAAATATTTTTCAATTGAGATTTAATTAAATGTAAAATTAAGTTGTAACCACTTAATTTGAAAATATTCCATTTTAAGTTAATATTTAAAAAAATATCAACTTAAAAAATATCTAAAGAATCTTAATAACCAATTCCTAAAATTTCTCAACTTAATTTGAAATATGAAATTCAAAAGATATTCAGATTTAAATTGATTAGTTAGAGATAACTAATTTTCAATTTAAATAGAAATATTTAATGAAAAAATTTTAATTAAGCTTCAGAAAGAATCTAGTTGGTTATAATTCTATATTTAATTAAATACAAGAAAATACATATAGTTTAGCTTAGAATATAATTCATTAAACTATGTTTTTCTTAAATTAATTTCAAAATAAATGAAATTAATTATGGTTCTAATCAATTTTATTAGGTTAAACTAATTTAATTAACCTAGTACAGTTATCCAAATCAGGCAAATGTGCCTTCACAATTGGGGTAGTTCATGTGAGGGAGAGCTGGGTTCAGTATGTCATACCCACTTCTATGGCCCCCAACTCTCACACAAGGCCCAAAAGAGAGGAATTTAACCTTAAAATGAACAACTGTTATTAATTGAATAGGCCCAAAAACTAAATGGGCCTAAATTAAATCTATCCAAAACTATGATATTTTATTTAGCAACAACAACCTATATGCATCTATAACAAAATTAAACATATAGGCTCACATAGGCACATATTTGGATGGATCCTATCATGTTGCTAGGTCATACACAGATGAAAGAAGATTGTAAAATTTACCTGTTACAAATCATGTACTTGACCTATTGACAATTGAAACATGGGTTAAAATCAGATCATTGGATCCGTCAACAAGTTAACCATGGAAATTTAGATCAAGCAATAATAGGTTTTATAAAACTTACAAACAAGCTAAAACACATACTCCTGCAACAAGATGAATTGGATAGTTGGATGTAGGAATTATTTAATTTTAAATAATAATATTCGAAAATAATTAAATAAAAAAATATTTTGGTTTTATTAAAATAAAATAATAAAAAAAATTAAAATTAAACCTATAATTTTTGAAAAAATAGGTTTCAACTAACCTAAATATCATTTCAAAAATAATTGCTAACCACCTTTTAAATTTTTTAAAGTTATTTTATAAATTAAATATAAAATAAAAAAAATAAATATTTTTCAGATTTTATAATTTAATTTAAATAAAAAATAACAAAATTTAAAAGTTAGCAAAATATCTTACTTCTATTTAAAATTACATGATTATAGTAATCTTATTTTAAATTTAAATAATGTCAAATAATTTAAAAAAATTTAATTTAAAAAATATTTAATATCTCACCTTTAAATTTAAAAAATAAGATAAAATAATCAAATTTAAAAATAAGATATAAAATCAAGCAAAAAAATAGATTTTTACTTGTTTTCAAATTCAAATTACACTAATATCTAAAATTAAATTTAAAAAATTCAAATTATTTTATTTCTGATATTAGATTTGAAAATTGAAAAGTAAGAATCAAAATACAAAACTACACAAAAAATCGGAAGTTAATTCCATGAAATAGTATGAACAATCGAAGAAAAAAAAATTGCGAGCTGTACGGACAGTATGCATTGCATACTGTCCATGGGCGTGCACGAGCTGGCTTGACCGAGAAACCACGGCGCAGGAGGCTGCTAGCAGCCTCTCTGCGTGCGCAGGCCTTAGTTTCAGACACGAATTCGTGTTTGTGCGCGTGCTGTCTAAGGGAAACCCCTCATGCGCGCGCGTGTGGCAGTGACACCATCCCGATATTTTTCGAAACTTCAAAAAATCATAACTAATTCAAATTAAATAGAAATTGAGTTCTGTAAAAAATTAAATTGCTTAATTTTCCCCAAACTATCTAATAAAAATAATTCCATAAACAGATTTTCAATTATTTTTCACGAAAATTCACAAACATCAATCAATCATCATACAACACACAAAACAACATGATACCATCCAAAACACAAACAAATCGTTTTAAGTCCAAATTTCTTGCAAGGAAATCAATTACCATGGCTCTTAGGCCAGTTGTTGGAAATTATTTTACTAGGATCTTAGATCTACTCACAAGTATGTTGATTAACACCCTAAATATGAACTTCTAAAACGATTATAAATTAAACACATATAAAGTATGAGAAACCTTACATTGGGTGCAGCGGAATAATATGTCTCCTTCCGTTCAGATCTCTAATCCTTGTATCCTTTCTGTCACAGAGTATTATCATGATCTGAACCTGGATCTCTTCCTCTCCTTTCCTTAGTGCTGAATCTCCTTCTTGTTGAATGTCTTTCTTCACGATCTTCCTCACTATGATTGAGGTATCACTTGTTGTGTTTGGGCACTACTCTATCACTAAGAGGTTCAAAATTTACAAGAGAGAAGAAGGAGGTGAAGGTGGCGGCTAGGTATAGAGAGAGAAGGCTCAGGTTTTTCTCTGAAGGAAACCAGATGTGAAGTGTATATTTCTTGAAGCCTTCACTATCTATTTATAGCATACCACATAGGGTTAGGCTTGAATTATTTGGCATTAAAATAATGAAAATATCATATTATAATCCCTATAAAAGTGGCCGGCCATGGCATTATGGATTTGGGCCTCACTTTTACAATTTTGCAATTTTATCATTTTTGCATCTCATTTTCTCAAAAACGCCAATTTTCAAATTCAACCATTTAAATGTCAATTCTAACTATTTAATAACTATAAATAATTATTAAATAATATTGTCATTTATCATATTTATTAATTGAACCATACAAAGTATCTTAATTAACAAATATGCCCTAAAAACTCTTTCTTTACAATTTCGCCCTTACTTAGTGAAAAATTCACAAATAGATATAGTCTAATTTGAGAATTATAATTGATTAATCAAAACCAATTAAATGAGTCTTACAAGTAATATTGTCTCAACTAGTGGGGGGACCATGGGTCTATATTGTTGGAAATTATTTTACCAGGATCTTAGATCTACTCACAAGTATGTTGATTAAGATCCTAAATATGAACTTCTAAAACGATTATAAAATAAACACATATAAAGTATGAGAAACCTTACATTGGGTGCAGCAGAATATTATGTCTCCTTCCGTTCAGATCTCTAACCCTTGTATCCTTTCTGTCGCAGAGTATTATCAAGATCTGAACCTGGATCTCTTTCCCTCCTTCTTTAGTGTTGAAACTCCTTCTTGTTGAATATCTTTCTTCACGATCTTCCTCACTATGATTGAGGTATCACTTGCTGTGTGTGGGCACTACTCTAACACTAAGTGGTTCGAAATTATTCAAGGAAGAAGAATAGTATGAAGGTGGCGGCTAGGGTTTAGAAAGAGAAGGCTCAGGTTTTTCTCTGAAGGAAATCAGAAGTAAAAGTGTAAATTTCCTGAAGCCTTAACTATCTATTTATAGCATTCCACTAGGGTTAGGTTTGAATTATTTGGCATTAAAATAATGAAAATATCAGATGATAAACCCTATAAAAGTGGCCGGCCATGACTATGTGGATTTGGGCCTCACTTTTTGCAATTTTGCAGTTTTATCATTTCTACATCTCATTTTCTCAAAAACGCCAATTTTCAAATTCAACCATTTAAATGCCAATTCTAACTATTTAATAAATATAAATATTTATTAAATAATATTATCATTTATCATATTTATTAATTGAACCATACAAAGTATCATAATTAACAAATATGCCCTAAAAACTCTTTCTTTACAATTTCGCCCTTACTTAGTGAAAAATTCACAAATAGACATAGTCTAATTTGAGAATTATAATTGATTAATTAAAACCAATTAAATGAGTCTTACAAGTAATATTATCTCAACTAGTGGGGGGACCATGGGTCTATATAACCGAGCTTCCAATAAGCAGATCAAGAATTTATAACCTAAACTCACTGACTTATTAATTCTTCGTTAAATCCAAGCATAGAACTTAGAATTGCACTCACAGTATATAGAACGCTCTATATGTTCCACCATATAGACACGTCATTAGTTATCCATTGTTATAATCCTAATTTGATCAATGATCCTCTATATGAATGATCTACACTGTAAAGGGATTAGATTACCGTTACACCCTACAATGTATTTTATCCTTAAAACACTTAACCCCGTATAAATGATATTTCAGCTATGTGAAATGAGTACTCCACCATTTATTTTTGTTTGGTCAAGCTCGAAGGAGATCATCCTTTACTTACTATTCGCCAAATAGAAGCTATAAATTCCATGTTTATGTTAGCGCTCCCACTCAATTGCACTATCGTGTTCCCAAAATGTACGTATCACCCTGACCCAAAAGTAGGCTTTGTTGGGTTTTATGCCCTAAATAAAACTCTTTACAATCTGATTAGTTATCAATATAAGAAATTTGAAGTGATTTATGTTTGCATGAATTTTACATGCTAATGGTTTAAATATGTTTATTACTTTTACACACAAAATCAGTTAAATCCAGATCATATGCTTATTCACAATTACAGTATCGTTAACACAGTGGAATGTGATTGTGATCATATGAATCAAAAGAATAGGTCCCTGTTTCATCAGTGTTTTGGATTTACACTAATGTGATAATCAGCGATGATGTGTACTTACACTTGGAGTAAGTGTTATGTTCTTTCCAGGACATTAGTAAAGTATACTAGTTTCGAATGTATGGAGTATACATTGGACTGGACCGATATTGCAACTAAGTTAAGATATTACAAACTTACCGTTATATATCTTTCCAAGTCAATATCAGTAGTTGATCTTAAGATTAAAAGAATCTAAATCCAGATATGCTTAGGCTCAACTCAGGAGTACTATTCATGTTCTTTGATTTATTAGTTAAGCCTACTTTTGGGTCAGGGTGATACGTATATTTTGGGAACATGATAGTATGATTTAGTGGGAGTGATGAACATAAATATGGAATCTATAGCTTCTACTAGTGTATAGAAGTCAAGTGATGATTCCCTTCGAGCTTAGCAAATAGAAGTAAATGGATGAGCTCTTGTTTAACTGACTAATTATTAGATCACTAAAGACCATTTACAGGTAGCTAAGTGTTTTAAGGGGCAAAATACATTGAGGGGTCAGAACGGTAAAATTATCCCATCTCAATGTAGATCATCTATATAAAGGATCTTTAAATCACAATAAGATTATAACAATGGTTAAATGAGATAGCATATTGATATCGTGGAACATATAATATGCTCTATATAAGTCTGAAAGTGCAATTCTAAGTTCTAAGAGTGGATTCAACGAAGAATTAATAAGTAGGAATTTACTTGGTAAATTTGGTTCACTTATTGGAAGCTCAGCATATAGATCCATGGTCCCCATTCTAGTTGAGAACATTCTACTTGTAAGACTCATTAATTGATTCGTGATTAGTCACTTATAATTCTAAAGTTAGACTATGTCTAATTTGTGAATTTTCACTAAGCAGGGGTGAAATTGTAAAGAAAAGAGATTCTAGGTTTATTTATTTATTAATGGACTTTATATGTCTAATTAATAATTAAATTAAATGACAATATTATTTAATAATCTATTTTAGTTATTAAATAATTAGTTTTGGCATTTAAATAGTTAGAATTCGAAAATTGGTATTTTTGAGAAAATAGAAATAAAATTTGTTAAAACTGCAAAATCAAGTGGGGCCCATTAACACACCATGGCCAACCACTATTTGTGGAAATTCAAATTAATATTTTCATTATTTTAATGCCAAATAATTCTTAACCTAAACCTAGTAGTTGCCTATAAATAGAAAGTGATGGCTCAGTCAAAACAACACATTCATTAGTTATCTGACAGAAATTTCTCTCTTCAGAAAAACTGAGCCTTCCCTATTTTCTATACCTGGCCGAAACCCTCTTCTCTTTTCTCTCTTCATAAAATTTTGACCCTAGTGAAAGAGTGAGTGCCCACACACAGCAAGCAGTAACTCAATCATAGATTGGAAGACTGTGAAGGATCAAACTCAAAGAAGAAGGACATTCGGGCTCAGATCCTTATTATACTCTGCTACAGAAAGGATACAAGGGTTAGAGATCTGAGTGGAATGAGACATTAATTCCGCTGCATCAATGTAAGGTTTTCTTAACTTTATGTAACACCCTAACTATCTTAGGCGTATTACGTGATTTTTAAACGTACTGTGCAGCTCGTTGCTAATCAACGAGGTTTATGGAAAAACGTGATTAATTAAAATTTTGCTTTTTAATTAAACTTATAAACCATATTATAAAAAGTCTCGGGATCCCGATTTATAAAAATATTTACAAACGTTTTTACTGTTTAACTTTTACATCAAAATAAAGTCGTCTAACGACATTTACAAAATCTCAGCCGTGCTGTCCCGAGGATCGTACGCTCCAGGCCTAACCGCCCCGACATGTACAACCCCATAAGCTCGCTCACGGTCCATCAGCAACTGCCTTGCCTTTACCTACACATGCAACGTAAACTGTGAGTCGACAGACTCAGTAAGAAAAGCATAATAATATCATACATAAAACTGACTGCCGTGTCCAACACGATACTGAGTCCCGCTACTGCCATGTCCAACATGGTACTGAGCACTACTGCCATGTCCAACATGGTACTGAGTTTTGAACGTTCAGGGGACGGTACTATTGACACGTAACAACCTGATCGGTCGAACCGGTCATACTCCGGCTGCTGGTCATACTCCAGCCTGTACCGACGTGTTACTATATCCTCCTGATCGGTCGAACCGGTCATACTCCGGCTGCTGGTCATACTCCAGCCTGTACCGACGGGATACGTCAATAGCACGGAACCACCAACCAAGTGTCAGCCTGATCGGTCAAACCGGTCATACTCCGCCTGCGGTCATACTCCAGCTTGTACCGACGTGACAGGGTTGGGTGGTTCGAAGCCTAAATACATATCTAATGTAACTAACAGGCTTCCTACATGCACGCTAAACATGTAAACTACATATGCATACTGTTATACTAATCTTACCTGGATTCCGATTTCAGGTGTGCCGGTCAACCTGACTGGAACTGAAGCTGAACGGCGGATTACTGGCTCCTAAACCATAAAAATCACAACGCTATAAGTGACACGCTAAATCACTTCCCGGGGACTAAAACTCGAAACTAAAAGTTTCCCTATCGATAAAAAGCATGGCAATACCCCTAAAAACCCAAAAACGAGGAAAACTAGGGTTCTGAAAATTCCCCCATCCGGAAGTCCGGTTGCCCAACCGGAATTCCGGTTCTGGGAAAATCTGAACCCCCATCCGGAATTTCGGATGCTCAACCGGAATTCCGGTTCCTCGCAGGCAGCAACCAAAAATTCCCATATCTTGACCATTTCGAACCCAAATGGTCCCAAACTTTCCAGACCTCCTACATAGGTCCCAAATGACCATTCTAGAGCATCAAACCTACCCAGAAATCCCACATGCAAAATTCACCATTAAAGCTCAAGCTTTGAGTTCCAAACTCAAGCTTGAGCACAACCAACTAAACAAGCAATCCACTAGCTTAATCCACCTTAAACTAGCATAATATTACCCCAGAAAACAATCAAAAACATTAACAATAACCCAGCAACAGATTACACAATTCATCTTCAAAATCACACATTTTGCATAGAAAATTTCCAAACTTTGCACAACCTATCTAGCATGCATTCCAACCTAACTAAGCATAAATAATCCAGCATTTGAACATAAAAATAACAACAATCACAAGCAGCAGCAACACATTCAAAATTAACATGCATTTACTCATAATTTCATCAAAACTCAAGAATTTTAAGAAAGGAAGGAGATGAGCTAACCTAGCTTGAGATGAACCCTAAGAGATGATGAACAACTAGCCAAAATCCAAGGAGAAAATCCCCTCCTTGCTGCTCAAGGTTTGGCCGAAAGAGAGAGAGAGTTGTGTGAGTGTGTGAGTTTTTGAAATTTCCTTTAAAATTGCCTAAGTGTTAAAATTTTAGAAAAAGGGAATATAACACATTTACTTCAGCCAAATAATCACATAAATAATCATTTATTTTCCAATTAATAAATCATACAAAACAAAACACTAATGGGGCAAAAAGACCATTTTGCCCCTCCACCATAAAATCATGCAAAACATACTAAAGGGGTATTTTTGGGACATTCTAAATTCCCGGCCATTCCCGACATTCCCAATGTCTAAACCCGTCCCCAAAATACTAACATACTAAGTTGTGATTTCTACTGAGCCAAACGCCGCGTTCCAAAATACCGGACACCGGAAATGCGAAATATAACAACTGCTGATAACATAATTATGCATATCTGAATTCCATAATAAGTTATTTAAATAGCTATAAATAATTTCCTGATTAACATAAATAACTGCTAATTTCCAAATTAACTAAGCGGGCTTTACAACTATCCCCCCCTTAAAAGGATTTCGTCCCCGAAATCTTACCTGAATAACTCTGGATATTGAGCTCGCATATCTGATTCTAGCTCCCAGGTGGCTTCTTCCACCTTACTGTTTCTCCAGAGAACCTTGACCAACGCTATGGTCTTATTCCGAAGGACTTTATCCTTTCTATCCAGGATCTGCACTGGCTGTTCCTCATAGGACATATCTGACTGAAGCTGAAGGCTCTCATAACTGATTATATGAGAGGGGTCTGAAACGTATTTTCTCAACATTGAGACATGAAATACGTTGTGCACTGCTGATAAAGCTGGAGGCAATGCTAACCGATATGCCACTTGACCTATCTTCTCGAGAATCTCGAAAGGTCCTGTAAATCTAGGGCACAACTTGCCTCTTTTCCCGAAACGTTTAATCCCCTTCATCGGAGATACTCGCAAGAACACATGGTCCCCTACTCGGAACTCAACATCTCGACGTTTCGGATCTGCGTAACTCTTCTGTCTGCTCTGGGAGGCAAGCATTCTAGCTTTAATCTTCTCTATTGCCTCATTGGTCCGCTGAACTGACTCCGGACCTAGATATTTCCTCTCCCCTGTCTCATCCCAGTGGATAGGGGATCTACATTTCCTACCGTACAACAGTTCATAGGGTGCCATCCCTATCGTACTCTGGTAACTGTTGTTGTACGAAAACTCTATTAATGGTAGGTATTTATTCCATGAACCCTCAAAGTCCATAACACAGGCTCTCAGCATGTCCTCCAATATCTGAATTGTCCTTTCGGACTGACCATCTGTCTGAGGATGGAATGCTGTACTGAATTTTAGCTTCGTACCCATTGCCCGTTGCAAACTCTGCCAAAATTTGGAGGTGAATTTCGGATCCCTGTCCGAAACAATAGACTTCGGTACCCCGTGAAGTCTCACTATCTCCCTGACGTATAATTCTGCCAACTGATCCACTGTAAACGTCGTTCTGACCGGCAGAAAATGAGCAGATTTCGTAAATCGGTCCACCACTACCCAGATGGAATCATACATACCCGTGGTCCTAGGTAACCCGACCACAAAATCCATAGTAATATCCTCCCATTTCCATTCTGGTAGGGTTAGAGGCTGCAACAACCCCCGTCGGGTCTCTGATGTTCAGCCTTGATCTGCTGACATGTGAGGCATCTCGAAACGAATTCTACCAAATTCTTCTTCATACCGCTCCACCAGAAGTACGGTTTCAAGTCTTGGTACATCTTGGTGGTGCCGGGATGCAGAGAATATGGGGTAGAATGAGCCTCCTCAAAGATCTCGTTCCTCAAGTCCACACTGTTCGGGACACAAACCCTGGCTTTATACAAAAGCATCCCACTATCTGACACTGAAAAGTCCTTGGCTTGACCAGCCAATACCTCATCCCGGATCTTCACTAACTCCGGATCTGTCGTCTGAGCAACTTTTATTCTTTCTAACAGATCAGATTGCAGCGTTAAGTTGTGTAGCTGACCTACCACAAACTCAATGCTGGACCTGACCATATCCTCTGCTAGCTGAGGTGAGATCTGAACCATGCTAGCCACTTGCCCGGGACCCTTTCTGCTTAGGGCATCGGCCACTACATTGGCTTTCCCGGGATGGTAGAGGATCTCACAATCATAGTCCTTCACTAATTCCAACCAACGCCTTTGTCTCATGTTCAAATCTTTCTGAGTAAAGAAATACTTGAGACTCTTATGGTCGGTATAGATCTCGCACTTCTCTCCATACAAGTAATGCCGCCAAATCTTCAGTGCAAAAACCACTGCGGCCAATTCTAAATCATGAGTCGGGTATCGCTGTTCATAATCCTTTAACTGACGGGAGGCATAAGCGATAACCCGATCGACTTGCATCAATACGCACCCCAAACCCTGTTTGGATGCATCACAATAGACCACGAACTTCTCCTCGTCCGAAGGCAAAGCTAGTACCGGAGCAGTAATCAACCTCTGTTTCAGCTCCTGAAAACTAGCTTCGCATTTATCTGACCAGATAAATCGCTGATTCTTCTTTGTAAGCTCGGTTAGGGGCATTGAAATTTTGGAGAACCCCTCCACGAACCTACGGTAGTACCCAGCTAATCCCAAAAAGCTTCTGATCTCTGTCACTGTCTTCGGTCTCGGCCAATCCCTGACGGATTCAATCTTCCCGGGATCCACCTTGATCCCATCTTTACTCACAATGTGCCCTAGGAAGGACACTTGAGACAACCAGAACTCACATTTCTTGAACTTGGCATAGAGTCTATGTTCTCGAAGTCGTTGCAGTACCATCTGAAGATGTAACTCATGCTCCTCTTCTGACTGAGAGTACACGAGGATGTCGTCGATAAACACAATCACACAGATATCGAGGAAATCCTTGAATACTCTATTCATCAGGTCCATGAATGCTGCAGGAGCGTTGGTTAGTCCGAATGACATAACCAGGAACTCGTAGTGTCCATACCTAGTGCGGAAAGCCGTCTTTGGAATGTCCTCCTCTCGGATCCTCAACTGATGATAACCCGAACGGAGATCAATCTTAGAAAAGACCGTCTTCCCCTGAAGCTGATCGAACAAGTCATCGATCCTAGGTAATGGATATTTATTCTTCACCGTCACTTGTTCAACTCTCTGTAGTCGATGCACATTCTCATAGATCCATCCTTCTTCTTCACGAACAAAACCGGGGCTCCCCAGGGTGACACACTGGGCCGAATGAACCCTATGTCAAGCAACCCCTGGAGCTGAATCTTTAACTCCTTAAGTTCAGCTGGAGCCATCCTATACGGGGCTTTAGAAACCGGATCCACCCCTGGTGCCAAGTCAATCACAAAGTCAATCTCCCGCTGAGGTGGTAACCCTGGAAGTTCTTCGGGAAAAACGTCCAAAAATTCCCGAACCACGCTGATGTCCTCTGGCCGAATGGTGTCTGGCCGAGTGGTGTCCACCACCACGGCCAGAAACCCTAAGCACCCACCGTGCAATAATTCTCTCGCTGACAAAGCCGAGATCACCGGGATCCGAGATCCCTGAACCGAACCCACAAATACGAACGGTTCTTCACTTTCTGGTTGGAAGACCACCATCTTCCTCTTGCAATCAATGCTCGCCGTATATTTAGATAGGAAATCCATTCCTAAAATAATATCAAATTCGACTAAGCTCATCTCTATCAGATCAGCGCTCAACTCTCTACCATCTATCCTGATCGGCATAGACCTAATCCACCTATTGGAGATAACCAATTCTCCGCTGTAACAGGTTCCAAACCCCGACTCATATCTATCAAAGGGTCTACCCAACTTACTAAAGACTCGGCCGCCACATAAGAACGTGTAGCCCCAGAATCAAACAGCACTGAATAAAGCGAGTCGTTAATAAGAATCTGACCTGTAACAACTGATGGGCTGGCATCTGCATCAGCCTGCGTGATCGCGAATACCCTGGCTGGAGTGGGCATCGCTGGAGCTCTCGGTGCCTCTGGCCGGAGCTGGGGACATTCCCTCTTGAAGTGCCCGGGCATGCCACAATGAAAGCATCCCCTCGCCCCTTGCACTCTCCCCGATGATGCCTCTTGCGTATAGGGCACTCGGGATAGGAGAAGCGAGTCTCATTACCACCAGACGACTCCCTCTCGTTCGGTTCCCCCGAACCTCTTGTTCTGACTCGAGCCGCCGGAAGCAGTGGGTGCCCTCTTCCTCTGATCAATGGCCGAACCACTACTCCCCCTGCTAAAGCCTGATGCAAGAGGGGTAGGAGCTCCGCCACCAACCGGAGTACTGGCTGAATCTGACATACACCCCACTGCGCCCTCAGCTCGCAGTGCCTTCTCCACCATCTGAGCGTAGGTGGTACTGTCGTCAGTGGTAATCATCAGGTCATGCCCCGATCTTGGGATTCAACCCGTCCGTATACTTCTCCTTCCCCGCCGAAGTCGGCTCGGCACAATACCCGAGGCTAACCTCGCCAACCACAACCGAGTTGTATACTCGCTGACACTCATGTTCTCCCGCTGGGTCAGGTGAACGAATTCCTTTCTCTTGGCGCTTCTAACCGCCTCGTTGTAGTACTTCGCGTTGAAAAGTTCCTGGAACCTCTCCCAAGTCATGGTGGTGACATCATGAATCTGAGACACCATGTCCCACCATACCAGGGCATCCTCCCGAACCGAAATGTGGCGCACACCACTCGTCGTTGCCGGTGACACCCATGAAGTTCAAGATTCGGTGATCACCGTAAGCCACCGCTCGGCTTTCGACACATCCGGACCTCCCAGAATACCGGAGGTGCTTGCTTCCGGAACCGCTCATCTAAAGGTTCTAATCTGTGGGCCGCCACTACCATCTCGGCACAGGCAGCAGGGCAGGTGCCGCCGGAACTATCCGGCACCGGAACCTGCAGGAGCACCCCGTCGTCTCAACCTCTCGAATCTCGAGGTCTTGCTCTTCGATCCCCGGCTTGCATCTCCGCAAACCGCAACTCCCGCCCGGGCTCCCCGACGGCCGGGAGCCCAGGCGCCCGTGGCGGGTTCTCATCACCCCGACCACGAGCCCCCGCCTCGGGGACCTCTACCTCGGCCCCTAGCAGGTGGGGGAAACCGAGCTCCCTCTCCCGATTCGACCCCACCGAGTTGCCTCGACTCCCGGTAGTCCGCCCGGCGTCCATCTAGTTAGAACCGCACTCGCGAAACCAAGAGTTGGCATATCGTGTCGTATTCAAGGCGAGCTTACTAATGCCGCTTAATTTGGAAATTAGAAATGAAACATGCGCCTATTCTACTATCAAAGCTACTAACATGCTTCCTAATGTGCTTTTCTTTTTCATAACCGAATAAAATAAACTACTAAAGCAATAAAGGCTTACCGAACCGTGAACCGAGCTAACCGCCGATGATGATTGTACATGTCGTGACGATCTTCTAAGACAACTCCGGCGGCTCCGATACCAAATTGTAACACCCTAACTATCTTAGGCGTATTACGTGATTTTTAAACGTATCCGTGCCTCGTTGCTAATCAACGAGGTTTATGGAAAAACGTGATTAATTAAAATTTTGCTTTTTAATTAAACTTATAAACCATATTATAAAAAGTCTCGGGATCCCGATTTATAAAAATATTTACAAACGTTTTTACTGTTTAACTTTTACATCAAAATAAAGTCGTCTAACGACATTTACAAAATCTCAGCCGTGCTGTCCCGAGGATCGTACGCTCCAGGCCTAACCGCCCCGACATGTACAACCCCATAAGCTCGCTCACGGTCCATCAGCAACTGCCTTGCCTTTACCTACACATGCAACGTAAACTGTGAGTCGACGTACCCGTAAGAAAAGCATAATAATATCATACATAAAACTGACTGCCGTGTCCAACACGATACTGAGTCCCGCTACTGCCATGTCCAACATGGTACTGAGCACTACTGCCATGTCCAACATGGTACTGAGTTTTGAACGTTCAGGGGACGGTACTATTGACACGTAACAACTTGATCGGTCGAACCGGTCATACTCCGGCTGCTGGTCATACTCCAGCCTGTACCGACGTGTTACTATATCCTCCTGATCGGCCGAACTGTAGGTCCATACTCTGCTGGCCGTCGTCATACTCCAGCCTGTACCGACGGGATACGTCAATAGCACGGAACCACCAACCAAGTGTCAGCCTGATCGGTCAAACCGGTCATACTCCGGCTGCTGGTCATACTCCAGCCTGTACCGACGTGACAGGGTTGGGTGGTTCGAAGCCTAAATACATATCTAATGTAACTAACAGGCTTCCTACATGCACGCTAAACATGTAAACTACATAAGCATACTGTTATACTAATCTTACCTGGATTCCGATTTCAGGTGTGCCGGTCAACCTGACTGGAACTGCCGAACGGCGGACATCGGCTCCTAAACCATAAAAATCACAACGCTATAAGTGACACGCTAAATCACTTCCCGGACTAAAACTCGAAACTAAAAGTTTCCCTATCGATAAAAAGCATGGCAATACCCCTAAAAACCCAAAAACGAGGAAAACTAGGGTTCGAAAATTCCCCCATCCGAAGTCCGGTTGCCCAACCGAATTCCGGTTCCGGGAAAATCTGAACCCCCATCCGACCCGGATGCTCAACCGGAATTCCGGTTCCTCGCAGGCAGCAACCAAAAATTCCCATATCTTGACCATTTCGAACCCAAATGGTCCCAAACTTTCCAGACCTCCTACATAGGTCCCAAATGACCATTCTAGAGCATCAAACCTACCCAGAAATCCCACATGCAAAATTCACCATTAAAGCTCAAGCTTTGAGTTCCAAACTCAAGCTTGAGCACAACCAACTAAACAAGCAATCCACTAGCTTAATCCACCTTAAACTAGCATAATATTACCCCAGAAAACAATCAAAAACATTAAGAATAACCCAGCAACAGATTACACAATTCATCTTCAAAATCACACATTTTGCATAGAAAATTTCCAAACTTTGCACAACCTATCTAGCATGCATTCCAACCTAACTAAGCATAAATAATCCAGCATTTGAACATAAAAATAACAACAATCACAAGCAGCAGCAACACATTCAAAATTAACATGCATTTACTCATAATTTCATCAAAACTCAAGAATTTTAAGAAAGGAAGGAGATGAGCTAACCTAGCTTGAGATGAACCCTAAGAGATGATGAACAACTAGCCAAAATCCAAGGAGAAAATCCCCTCCTTGCTGCTCAAGGTTTGGCCGAAAGAGAGAGAGAGTTGTGTGAGTGTGTGAGTTTTTGAAATTTCCTTTAAAATTGCCTAAGTGTTAAAATTTTAGAAAAAGGGAATATAACACATTTACTTCAGCCAAATAATCACATAAATAATCATTTATTTTCCAATTAATAAATCATACAAAACAAAACACTAATGGGGCAAAAAGACCATTTTGCCCCTCCACCATAAAATCATGCAAAACATACTAAAGGGGTATTTTTGGGACATTCTAAATTCCCGGCCATTCCCGACATTCCCAATGTCTAAACCCGTCCCCAAAATACTAACATACTAAGTTGTGATTTCTACTGAGCCAAACGCCGCGTTCCAAAATACCGGACACCGGAAATGCGAAATATAACAACTGCTGATAACATAATTATGCATATCTGAATTCCATAATAAATTATTTAAATAGCTATAAATAATTTCCTGATTAACATAAATAACTGCTAATTTCCAAATTAACTAAGCGGGCTTTACACTTTATATGTGTTTAATTTATCGTTTTAGAAAGTTCATATTTAGGGTGTTAAACAACATACTTGTGAGTAGATCTAAGATCTTGGTAAAATAAATTCCAACAGGCTTAACTAACAAATCAAAGAACACGAATAACACTCTTGAGATTGAGCCTAATCATAACAGGATTAAGATCATTTGATCTAGGATCAACTAGGCGATATTGACTTGAATAGATATTACGATAAGTTTAATAAATCTAAGTCAAAGTTCAATATCGGTCCCTTCCGATGCATATTCCATGCACCCAACCTGAGCTTTACTTTAACCAATGCTCTAGAAAGAACATAGCATTTTTCCAAATGCAAATAAACTCTGTTGTAGATTATCATATCAGTAAAACCCTGTGTCTGATAAATCTAGGAATCTTTATTCACATAGTCATGTTTACTTTCAAATGTGTTGACAACACAATAAACAGGATCAAGTATGTGAAAAGGGTTTCAGATGAATTTATAAATCAAGTAGACAAGCAATTGATAACATGAACCAAAACATACACAAATGAATGAAAAATACTTCTGTTTCTTTATTGATGTTGAATAAAATGGATTACATTGAAATGGAGTTTTATTTAGGGCATAAAACCCAGCAAACTCCCACTTGCACTAATACAAAACTAATCAGTACATATCAATTAATCCTAAATTCTGACGGTGCTTTTCAAATGCAGTCACAGCCAAGACTTTGGTGAATTGATCAGCTAAGTTGTCTTCTGTGTCCACTTTCTCAACCAGTACATCCCCTCTTGCCACATATTCTCTGATGATGTGATACTTCCTTTCTATGTGTTTGCTTCTCTTGTGGCTTCGAGGTACCTTACTATTGGATATTGCTCCATTATTATCACAAAGTAGGACCAGAGGCTTTTCCATTCCAGGCTGACACCGATACTGGTGAAGAACTTTCAGAAAAACTGAGCCTTCCCTATTTTCTATACCTGGCCGAAACCCTCTTCTCTTTTCTCTCTTCATAAAATTTCAACCCTAGTGAAAGAGTGAGTGCCCACACATAGCAAGCAGTAACTTAATCATAGATTGGAAGACTGTGAAGGATCAAACTCAAAGAAGAAGGACATTCGGGCTCAGATCTTGATTATACTCTGCTACAGGAAGGATACAAGGGTTAGAGATCTGAGTGGAAGGAGACATTAATTCCGCTGCATCAATGTAAGGTCTTCTTAACTTTATATGTGTTTAATTTATCGTTTTAGAAAGTTCATATTTAGGGTGTTAATTAACATACTGGTGAGTAGATCTAAGATCCTGGTAAAATAAATTCCTACAGGCTTAACTAACAAATCAAAGAACACGAATAACACTCTTGAGATTGAGCCTAATCATAACAGGATTAAGATCATTTGATCTAGGATCAACTAGGCAATATTGACTTGAATAGATATTACGATAAGTTTAATAAATCTAAGTCAAAGTTCAATATCGGTCCTTTCCGATGCATAATCCACGCACCCAACCTGAGCTTTACTTTAACCAATGCTCTAGAAAGAACATAGCATTTCTCCAAATGCAAGTAAACTCTGTTGTAGATTATCATATCAGTAAAACCCTGTATCTGATAAATCTAGGAATCTTTATTCACATAGTCATGTTTACTTTCCAATGTGTTGATAACACAATAAACAGGATCAAGTAAGTGAAAAGGGTTTCAGATGAATTTATAAATCAAATAGACAAGCAATTGATAACATGAACCAAAACATACACAAATGAATGAAAAATACTTCTGTTTCTTTATTGATGTTGAATAAAATGGATTACATTGAAATAGAGTTTTATTTAGGGCATAAAACCCAACAAACTCCCACTTGCACTAATAAAAAAACTAATCAGTACATATCATTTAATCCTAAATTCTGACGGTGCTTTTCAAATGCAGTCACGGCCAAGACTTTGATGAATTGATCAGCTAAGTTGTCTTCTGTGTCCACTTTCTCAACCAGTACATCCCCTCTTGCCACATATTCTCTGATGATGTGATACTTCCTTTCTATGTGTTTGCTTCTCTTGTGGCTTCGAGGTTCCTTACTATTGGCTATTGCTCCATTATTATCACAAAGAAGGACCAGAGGCTTTTCCATTCCAGGCCGACACCGATACTGGTGAAGAACTTTCAGAAAAACTGAGCCTTCCCTATTTTCTATACCTGGCCGAAACCCTCTTCTCTTTTCTCTCTTCATAAAATTTCGACCCTAGTGAAAGAGTGAGTGCCCACACACATCAAACAGTAACCCAATCATAGATTGGAAGACTGTGAAGGATCAAACTCATAGAAGAAGGACATTCGGGCTTAGATCTTGATTATACTCTGCTACAGAAAGGATACAAGGGTTAGAGATCTGAGTGGAAGGAGACATTAATTCCGGTGCATCAATGTAAGGTTTTCTTAACTTTATATGTGTTTAATTTATCGTTTTAGAAAGTTCATATTTAGGGTGTTAAACAACATACTTGTGAGTAGATCTAAGATCCTGGTAAAATAAATTCCAGCAACTGGTATCAGAGCCATGGTAATTGATTTGCTTGCAAGAAATTTGGACATTAAAATGATTGTTTGTTATTTGGATTGTTTCATGTTGTATTGAGTGTTATATGATGATTGATTGATGTTTGTGAATTTTCGTGAAAAATAATTGAATATTTATTTCTTGAATTATTTTTATTGGATAGTATGAAAAAAATTAAGCAAGTTACTTTTTTACAGAACTCAATTTCGATTTAATTTGAATTAGTTATGATTTTTTGAAGATTCAAAATAAGATAAGGTTGATGTGCATCCTCACGCGCGTGCGGAAACCGAGTGCACCTCGGTCACACGCGTATTCGGACAGGATTTTGTCCGAGCTACGCGTGCGGGTGTTTGAAGACACCCCATTCCGTGCGCGGGAATACTGCAAGCTTCCCAATCCGCCGAGGTTTCTCGGCCAGTCCCTCAGTGAGCGCGCGCGGACGGTATGCAACGCATACCATCCGTACAGCTCACAATTTTTTCGTTTTTCTTCGTTTTTTCATGCTTTTTCATGGATTTAAGTTCTGATTTTTTGTGTAGTTTTGTATTTATATATTTACTATTCCTAATTCAATTCTAATTATCATAATTAATTTATTTATTTTTTTTAATTTAATTAATGATATTAGTGTAATTTGAATTTGAAATTAGTAAATATCTATCTTTTTGCTTAATTATCTATCTTATTTTTAAATTTGATTATATCTTATCTTATTTTTAAATTTAAGGTCAAATTTTAAATTTTTTAAATTAAATTATTTTTTAAATAATTTGACCTTATTTAAATTTAAAATAAGATAACTATAATCATGTAATTTTAAATAGATGTAAGATATTTTGCTAACTTTTAAATTTTGTTATTTTATTTATTTAAATTAAATTTAAAATCTGAAAAAGATATTTAATTTATCTTTTCTAATTTTCATTTAATTTTTATTTATAAAATAACATTTAATTTTTAAAAGTAGTTAGCAAATTTTTGAAATGATATTTAGGTTAGTTGAAACCTAATTTTTCAAAATTGTAGGTTTAATTTTAAATATTTTTTTTAAATAATTTCGAAATTAAATATTTTTTAATTATTTTTCGAAAATAAATAATTTTTTTTTAATTTTTTTCGAAAATTAAATTTTATTATTTATTTATTTTATTTTCGAAATTTGTTTATTTAAAATTAAATAAATCCTACTTCGAACTATCCAGCTAACCTTGTTGCAGGAGTATGTGGTTTTAGCTTGTTTGTAAGTTTTAAAAACCTATTATTACTTGATTGCAAATAGTCATGGTTACCTTTTTGCCAGATCTAATGATTTGATGGCTCCCTTGGTCAAGTTAATAATTTGTAGCAGGTAAATTTTACAATCTTCTTTCATCTGTGTATGACCTAGTAACATGATAGGATCCATCCAAGTGTGTACATGTGTGAGCCTATATGTTTATTTTATTATATAGATGCATATAGGTTGTTGCTAAATAAAATGCCACACCATGATAGATTTTATTTAGGTCCATTTAGTAATTGGACCTATTCAATTAATAACAGTTATTTATTTTAAGGTTAAATTCCTCTCTTTTGGGCCTTGTGTGAGAGTTGGAAGCCATAGAAGTGGGTACGACATACTGAACCCAGCACCCCCTCACATGAACTACCCCAATTGTGAAGGCCCATTTGCCTGATTTGAATAACTGTACTAGGTTAATTATATTAGTTTGACCTAATAAAATTGAATTAGCAACATAATTAACTTTTAAAATATATGAAATTTATTTTCATTTTAATATTTTAAAGTTAATTTTAAGAAAAACACCTTTAGTTTTAGATATTTTTTCTAGATAAAACTATTTGTATTTTTCTTATATTTAATTAAATAAAGAATTTTAACTAACTAGATTTTTTCTGGAACTTATTTAATTAAATACTCCTATTTAAGTTATAAATTATTTATTTTAACTGATTTTTCATATTTAACTTAAATTTGAATATTTTATTTAAATTTTAAATCAAGTTGAGGAATCCTAGGCATTAGTTATTAAAGATTCTTAAGATATTTTTTAAGTTAGTTTCAAACTTAAAATGGAATATTTTTTCAAATTTAGTGGTTACAACTTAATTTTTGATATTTAATTAAATCTAAATTTGAAATTATTTAAGTTCTAGATTTTTTCTAAACAACTTAAATTAGATATTTTTCAAATTTTTGTTGAAAAGATACTTAGTCAAATAAGATATTTTCTAGATAGTTATTTCTAGACTACTTATTATTTCTAATATTTAAATAGGAAAATATTATACTTTGTGAAATTAATTTTGGTACAATTTTATTTAAGTATATTTTTCCTAGTATTAAACTAGAAATTAATAATTAAGCCTTCTCTACAATTAATTATTTATTTCTTGAATTTAATACATTTAATTAAATTGAAAAATTTAAATATCTAAGTTGATTCTTATCATGATACTTAAATATTTATTTTTCATGACATTTAATTAAATAGAAAATTATTTTTAGGTTGAAATTTAATTTTTCAACTTAAATTTAAATAATTTTCAAAATATTTTTTTATTTTATTAATCAATTTCGAAAAAATTGCATTTTAATTATGCAGTATTTTTGAATTTTTCTTGAAAAATAGATTGAGTTGTAAATTAATTCTTTATTTTAATTAATTCTTGGACCAACTTACATCAATGATTTTTTCATCTATTGATTAATTTAAAATAAATGTTTTTTTTAAAATATATATACATTAGAAATTGAATTAATTAGTCAAAAGAAAGTCTAGATAGGTGATATTTTTGCTTGAAGTATTTTTCTAAGATTTATTATTTATTATTTTCGAAATTTGTATAGTTACTTTATTTTTCGAATACAATAAATATATTCTCATGAAAATTTTTAAGTTGCTAATTAATTTAAATTAATACAACTTAAATTAATTTCCTTAATATTTATATTTAAGATTACTACTAAGATGGAAATAATTAATTTTATTTCGATCACCATCTAAGTATAATTTTATAAATATTATATTAAATTCTTATTTTTGAATTTTTAATTCTAAATTTGATATTTAATGAATATATTTATTAGAATAATAAAGAAAATACATTTTTAAAGAATGAGCTTTATTATTATTAAGAAATTCGATCTCCATTGTTGGTTTTACATCACGTTTGTTTTAGTGAGTAATCCTCCCTAATGGAGGAAAGTTCATTAGCAATTTCGCACCGTTTAATCTCGAAAGATAAGTAGTTCTTAAGTGTTTTATATGGTATAGATCACCCTAATAGTGGCGACCATATTTGACTTGCAAATTGCGAAACAATGGTAGTAGCTCATAAGATAGAATAGCCTTGACTCTCGCCTGGATTCCAATCTTGATCGAATAAAAGGTTGCTAGAATGTTTAACATTTTAGATGAGCTGACAACTCTATTCAATAGATGGTAGCTTTGACTCTCGCCTAAACGGGACACTGATATCAGTTTGTTGAAAAACCTTAGAAATTATTTAGGATTGAATTTTTTTTAGTATTTTCTCATATCATTCCTACTTGCTATGTGCTTATAATTTCTGAATTGATTTTGTGTTAAACCATTATTAATTTCTATTATTTTGTAGTATCCTGTATTATCATAATGAATCCCATGTTATCAGTGTTAACTGAAAATAAGCTGAATGGATCTAACTTTCCTAAATGGAATGAGAACATTAATATTTCTCTCATAGGAGAAAGTGCCTTGTTTGTTTTAACTGAGCCGTCACCTGAAGTGCCTGGGGACAATGCATCCAAAGCTGTGAAAGAAAAGTATGAGCGTTGGCAGAAAGAAAATGACAAAGCTCTATACTTTATGCTTTCCAGCATGGTTGACACCCTCAAAACTCGGTTTTCTAAAACCGAGAAGGCTGCCGAAGTTATGACGAAGTTAAATGAGCTATTCGGTAAGGCATCACTTCAGTCACGCTTTGACGCGACTAAGAAGTACATTAATGCACGGATGGAACCTCATCAAAATGTGCGTGACCATGTTCTCCTCATGGCGAGTTATTTCTAAGAAGCCCATGATCATGGTGCTGAAATGGACAGCGCTACTCAAGTAAGTCTTATCTTGAATAGCCTGACTCCAGCATTTCTACCATACACATCAAATTATGTCATGAATAAGAAGGAAATATACTTTCATGAGTTAGTCAATGACCTTCAAACTTATGAAAATTTGATTGGAGGACCCAAGAAGAAAGGGAGTAAACCTCACAATCCTGGGAATGGTAATGGGACGATGAAACCTGAAGCAAATGTTGCCTCTGCTTCGAAACCCAAATCGAAGAAGAAGTGGAAGAACACCAAGAAGCGTGCAAAAGCCATGAAACACAAAAAGGCTGCAGCTTCTAGTGATGCTACACTTAAAGGAAAGTGTTTCTACTGCAATGAGAAAGGTCATTGGAAACCCCAATGTCCTAAACTTCTTGCAAAGAAACAAGGTATTTCTATTTATAAACTTTAAGAGTTTTAGTGAATTATTATCCACTTGGATTTATGATTCTGGACTAACTTTGTTTATTTGTTTTCTTCTTCTTATAGGCCAAGCTACTTGAACTCAGATGAGTTGGATCGGAAAGCTGGACCAAGGGTGAAATCGTCCAGATGAAGATGAAGCTCTTCTATCTATTTTGAATTAATTGTTTTAGTTTAAAGACAATTTGGATTTCAAATTTTAGTTAGGGATATTTATCCCTGTTTTTCTCATATTGTTGCAATATTTTTTTTTATTATTTATTAATAAAGTTTCTTTAATTTTCGAATTCAACAATTGCAATTTATGAGATTGAGCTTCATTTACTTTATCTTTATCAACTATTACCACATTATATTTATATGTTTGTATGTGTAAGTGTTTTTATTATTGATGCAAATTCTATAATATTTACAACTCTTCATAGAGTTATATTAAATAAACACTAGAAATTATTTCTATGTTTATTAATAATTGTTCATACTATTAGAATTATTAAGAATTTGTTTAATAAAAGGATCTTTTGATCTGATAGGGGTGGAGAAAAGTTAAAAAAACTATGCAGTTCAACGATCTTTTATATCTAATGAACTCTGGATAGTATTCAACTCCACATCAACTCTATCACACTTAGAGAATCATGATCTTTACAACCTTTTGGGGTGGATCATAATCTCTATATACTTAGGGGTGGAGGTTATCCACAGTACCCTATATGTATATACTTAGGGGTGAAGTCTATTCCACAATTCCCTACGTAACACATATTTTCTTTAAACATGGAAGTAATATAATGAGTTAGCTATTATCAATATAAATCCTTGATCTTAATTGTATGTTCCATTTTATTTTACTATTGTAAGTAAAAGTTTGATACCTATGAAAGTTCTTTGATAAAGTTTCACACTACCTTAATTTAGTGGGAGAATTTTAAAATTCTATACCCATCTTCATCAGGTTGATACTTGTGATAGGTACTTAAGAACTCTACTGAAAAGTAAATCTAACCATACACATGGATAGGTATAACTTATCAGAAATATGAGAATAAGATAAAGAACTCTAGTTCAGTCCATTCGAATGACTTGAACCAAGAATTCTTAATCCTCATAAAATTTTATGGTATCTTAATTTTGATTACTTAATCTCTGGCATGTATTTTTCACTTCAAATACTAGTCTGCTATGTTGATGACTTAGTCTTAACTTAAAGTTTCAGACTAATACAAAAGTCACAACTAAGTAACTCTCCAAACAATCAGAGGTTAAAAGTATTATTTAACAATACATCTGCTATTGAGTGGGAGCTATTTGAGATGTAATCAAATAGGGAACATTAGAAGATATTCAAGTAAGATTTATGAAAGTGGTCTATATGTTAGATATTAAGGAACTGTGTATCAGTTGTCCTGGTATCTCACCAACTCATTTCGAGATTTCATGAGATGGTGCTTATTTTGGGGGTGGAGGAATTATTCTATAATAATTCAAGCTCTACCGGAGAAGAATTATAACTTTGTAGATTCGAGATTACAAGAAAGTTATATTGCTGAAGAAAAGTCTACACTGTATTATCTCAATTACATATTTTAAAATATGAGAGATATGTCTTCTGTTTATTCAGATGTACTTTTAAACAGTAAAGATTTCAGTATCCCTTGATGAGTAAAGCATATAGTAAAGGATGTTTCATAAGTGTATTTATGAACTAGTTTCCAGAAGTTTGGGTGGATTCAAATATACTACACTTGATCTAAGATCTAGACATCAGATTGACCTATTTGCACACTTTGTTTTATATTAGTGCAAGTGGGAGTTTGTTGGGTTTTATGCCCTAAATAAAACTCTTTACAATTTGATTAGTTGTCAATATAAGAAATTTGAAGTGATTTATGTTTGCATGAATTTTACATGCTAATGGTTTAAATATGTTTATTACTTTTACACACAAAATCTGTTAAAATCTAGATCATATGCTTATTCACAATTATAGTATCGTCAACACAATGGAATGTGATTGTGATCATATGAATCAAAAGAATAGGTCCCTATTTCATCAGTGTTTTGGATTTACACTAATGCGATAATCAGCGATGATGTGTACTTACACTTGGAGTAAGTGTTATGTTCTTTCCAGGACATTAGTAAAGTATACTAGTTTCGAATGTATGGAGTATACAATGGACTGGACTGATATTGCAACTAAGTTAAGATATTACAAACTTACCGTTATATATCTTTCCAAGTCAATATCAGTAGTTGATCTTAAGATTAAAAGAATCTAAATCCTGATATGCTTAGGCTCAACTCAGGTGTACTATTCATGTTCTTTGATTTATTAGTTAAACCTACTTTTGGGTCAGGGTGATACGTATATTTTGGGAACATGATAGTATGATTGAGTGGGAGTGCTGAACATAAATATGGAATCTATAGCTTCCACTGGTGTATAGAAGTCAAGTGATGATTCCCTTCGAGCTTAGCAAATAGAAGTAAATGGATGAGCTCTTGTTTAACTCACTAATTATTAGATAACTAAACACCGTTTACAGTTAGCTAAGTATTTTAAGGGGCAAAATACACTGAGGGGTGAGAACGGTAAAATTATCCCATCTCGATGTAGATCATCTATATAGAGGATCTTTAAATCACAATAAGATTATAACAATGGTTAAATGAGATAGCATATTGATATCGTGAAATATATAATATGCTCTATATAAGTCTGAGAGTGCAATTCTAAGTTCTAAGAGTGGATTCAACGAAGAATTAATAAGTAGGAATTTACTTTGTAAATTTGGTTCACTTATTGGAAGCTCAGCATATAGATCTATGGTCCCCATTCTAGTTGAGAACATATGGCTTGTAAGACTCATTAATTGATTCGTGATTAGTCAATTATAATTCTAAAGTTAGATTATGTCTAATTTGTGAATTTTCACTAAGCAGGGGTGAAATTGTAACAAAAAGAGATTCTAGGTTTATTTATTTATTAATGGACTTTATATGTCTAATTAATAATTAAATTAAATGACAATATTATTTAATAATCTATTTCAGTTATTAAATAATTAGTTTTGGCATTTAAATAGTTAGAATTGGAAAATTAGCGTTTTTGAGAAAATAGAAATAAAATTTGTTAAAACTGCAAAATCAAGTGGGGCCCATTAACACACCATGGCCAGCCATTATTTGTGGAAATTAAAATTAATATTTTCATTATTTTAATGCCAAATAATTCTTAACCTAAACCTAGTAGTTGCCTATAAATAGAAAGTGATGGCTCAGTCAAAACAACACATTCATTAGTTATCTGACAGAAATTTCTCTCTTCAGAAAAACTGAGCCTTCCCTATTTTCTATACCTGGCCGAAACCCTCTTCTCTTTTCTCTCTTCATAAATTTTTGACCCTAGTGAAAGAGTGAGTGCCCACACACAGCAAGCAGTAACTCAATCATAGATTGGAAGACTGTGAAGGATCAAACTCAAAGAAGAAGGACATTCGGGCTCAGATCCTTATTATACTCTGCTACAGAAAGGATACAAGGGTTAGAGATCTGAGTGGAATGAGACATTAATTCCGCTGCATCAATGTAAGGTTTTCTTAACTTTATATGTGTTTAATTTATCGTTTTAGAAAGTTCATATTAAGGGTGTTAAACAACATACTTGTGAGTAGATCTAAGATCCTGGTAAAATAAATTCCAACAGGCTTAACTAACAAATCAAAGAACACGAATAACACTCTTGAGATTGAGCCTAATCATAACAGGATTAAGATCATTTGATCTAGGATCAACTAGGCGATATTGACTTGAATAGATATTACGGTAAGTTTAATATATCTAAGTCAAAGTTCAATATCGGTCCCTTCCGATGCATACTCCATGCACCCAACCTGAGCTTTACTTTAACCAATGCTCTAGAAAGAACATAGCGTTTCTCCAAATGCAAGTAAACTCTGTTGTAGATTATCATATCAGTAAAACCCTGTGTCTGATAAATATAGGAGTCTTTATTCACATAGTCATGTTTACTTTCCAATGTGTTGACAACACAATAAAGGGTTTCAGATGAATTTATAAATCAAATAGACAAGCAATTGATAACATGAAACAAACCATACACAAATGAATGAAAAATACTTCTGTTTCTTTATTGATGTTGAATAAAATGGATTACATTGAAATGGAGTTTTATTTAGGGCATAAAACCTAACAAACTCCCACTTGCACTAATATAAAACTAATCAGTACATATCAATTAATCCTAAATTCTGACGGTGCTTTTCAAATGCAGTCACGACCAAGACTTTGGTGAATTGATCAGCTAAGTTGTCTTCTGTGTCCACTTTCTCAACCAGTACATCTCCTCTTGCCACATATTCTCTGATGATGTGACACTTCCTTTCTATGTGTTTCCTTCTCTTGTGGCTTCGAGGTTCCTTACTATTGGCTATTGCTCCATTATTATCACAAAGTAGGACCAGAGGCTTTTTCATTCCAGGCCGACACCGATACTGGTGAAGAACTTTCTTAGCCAGACAAGCTCTGTAGCAGCTTCTGCTCCAGCTATGTATTCTGCTTTCATCGTCGAGTCCGATATCGCGGTTTGTTTTGCACTTCTCCAAACCAGTGCTCCACCCCCAAGAGTAAACACCATCCCAGATGTAGATTTCATGTCTTGAAGACATGCCTGGAAATGTGAATCACTCTAGCCTATGGGATTTAAAGCACCACCCTTGTAGACTAATAATAGATCTCTTGTACTCTTTAAGTATTTCAGAATATACTTGACTGCCTTCCAATGTTGTTGTCCTGGATTTGACTGATACCTGCTCACGATTCCAACTGCATAGCAGATGTCAGGTCTAGTGCATAACATTGCATACATTAGACTTCCAACTGCAGAGGCATAAGGAATTTTCGCCATGTCCTCTATCTCTTGAGGATCAGTAGGAGACTGTTCCTTAGATAGACGGATACCATATCTAGAAGGCATGTTCGCCCCATTGGTGTTGTTCATGGAGAATCTCTCTAAAACTTTGTCAATATAGGTTGTTTGAGAGAGAGCAAGAGATCTGTTCTTCCGATTTCTGATAATCTGAATACCAAGAACATAGGCTGCTTCACCCAAATCTTTCATATCGAATTGAGTGTTAAGCCATTCCTTGATCTTAGTCATTTTCTTGATATTGTTTCCAATAATGAAAATGTCGTCAACATAAAGGACCAGGAATACTACTACTTGGTCTTCCTTGAGTTGGTAAACACAAGGTTCATCTTCATTCTGAAGAAAGCCGTAGGTCTTGATGATTTCATCAAACCTTTTGTTCCATGAGCGAGAAGCTTGCTTAAGTCCATAGATAGACTTATTTAATTTGCGAACTTTCTTTTCCTGCCCTGGAAGAACATAGCCTTTTGGTTGCTCCATATAGATGGTTTCTTCAAGTAGCCCATTAAGGAAGGCAGTCTTGACATCCATTTGCCAGATTTCATAATCGAAAGCAGCAGCTATGGAGAGAAGAATTCGGATGGATTTGAGCATGGCAACAGGACTAAAAGTTTCCTCATAGTCCACACCTTATCTTTGGGTATAACCCTTGGCTACAAGTCTAGCTTTAAAAGTTTCGACTTCGCCTCCAGCTCCTCTTTTCTTCTTGTAAACCCACTTACATCCGATTGGATGATAGTCATCAACTGCGTCTACATATTCCCAGACTTTGTTCTTTTTCATGAAATCCATTTCTGAATCCATGTCGGCTGACCATCATTTCCGTTGCGGACTAGCCATTGCCTATTTATAGGTTAATGGGTCGTCTTCAATACCGTCACCAACGACCATATTAATTTCACCATCCAAGCCATAATGAGCTGGTTTTGTTGAAACCCTCCCACTACGACGAGGAGCGGTGATCTTCTGAACAGGAACTTTAGCAGTAGTTTTCTCAGTTGGTTCGACTGAGGGAGTGGGATTGTCCTCTTCTCGAGTGGAAGAGGACGGAACATTTGAAGGGCTTATATCTGAAAGCATTTCCTCCAACACTACTTTACTTTGTGGTTTGAAATTCTTAATATAGTCATCTTCAAGGAAAGTGGCGTTTGTGGAAACAAACACTTTATCATCCTTGCGACTATAAAATAGTCCACCCCTAGTCTCTTTAGAATTTCTGACAAACATGCAAACTTCAGTTCGTGACTCAAGTTTGCCGTCTTTCTTTCTTAAGACATGAGCAGGGCACCCCAAGATTCTTTAATGGCGTAAACTAGGTGTATGACCATTCCATAGTTCTAAAGCTGTCTTTGGGATTGATTTAGATGGAACAACATTTAAAATGTCAGTCGCCATATGAAATGCATATCCCCAGAAGGACGTAGGTAGAGTTGAATAACTAAGCATGGACTTAACCATTTCCAAAAGCGTGCAATTCCATCTTTCTACAACTCCATTTTGCTGTGGAGTGCTAGGGGCAGTTAATTGGGATTCAATTCCAAGTTCAATTAAATGATCTTTGAACTGCATATCCATATATTCTCCACCCCTATCAATTCGCAAGATCTTTAATGTTTTACCTAATTGGTTTTGAGCCAAAGCATGAAATTTTGAAACTTTTCAAACGTTTCAGATTTCTTATGCATAAGGTAAATATGTCCATATCTAGAGTAATCGTCAATGAAAGTGACAAAGTACTCATAACCACCTCGGGCTTTTACATTCAAAGGTCCCAAACATCTGAATGCACTAACCCTAGGGGTTGTTTGGCACGCTCTCCCTTTGCAGAGAAAGAACGTTTGGTCGTCTTTCCTTCTAGGCAAGACTCGCAAACAGGTAATTCACCTAAGATGACATTTTTCAATGGACCGTCTTTGGTTAGCCTATTTAGTCTGTCATAGCCTATGTGACCCAAAACGTAAATGCCATAGATATGTTTCATTATCATCATCGATCTTTTGCTTTTTGTGGTTTCTAGGTTTAGCTACTTTAAAAAGTTCGTTATGTAGGGCAAATGTAGTTTCTGGTCTAAGAACATAAAGCCCCTGTTCCATGGATGCAACACAAATATGAATGTCATTTCGAGAAATGGTAGAACTAGAACTCGAAAAATCTAATTTGTATTGTTGCAATTGTAAGCATGAAACAGAAACCAAGTTTCTACTGAAATTTGGAATGTATAAGACATTGTCTAATTCCAAAATTCTGTTTTGAAACTTGAGTTTGGCTTTTCCTCTAGCTCTAACCGAAACCATTTCGCCATTACCAACCTTAAGTTTCAACTCTCCGAATTTCAAATAATTCCAATTCTCAAGCAATTGCAATGAACAACTTACATGGTTTGTAGACCCAAAATAAAGAATCCAAATGGATTTATCATTCTCTAAAACACATGATTCGAAGACTAAAGCATCACTGCTTATTCGTTTGTGAATTGTTGTTCTTGCTGGTTCATTTTGTTGTGAAGTATAACTTGAGGAAGTGAAATCACTTTCTCTTATCTTCTGAACTAAGCTTGAAATAGTAGGATTTATGGAGTTATGAACTATTTGCTCTTCAGAGTGAACAATTCCCAGCTTACCTGCTTTCTAGAATTTCATGTTCATCATGAGCATATGTGAAGTATTACTCTGACAAGGAGTTTATAACTTCAAGTTCATTTGCTAAGATATTAACTAGGAGTGGAATGGGATGAGGGTTATTGGCACTACAACACATCAATAAAATAGAAGTAAGGTTTTGGTTCAAATTCATACACAAGTTTAGAAAATAACAAATAATCACATATGTTATAAAAATACTAAATCTAACATAGTTTATTTTCCAAGGTTTCCAACATAATGAAATACAGTGTCCCGGTAGGCGAGAGTCAAAGATAACATTATTTGAATAGAGTAGTCAGCTCATCTAAAATAAAACCATTTTAGCAACCTTTTATTCGATCAAAATGAGAATCCAACATTGTCCCGGTAGGCGAGAGTCAAGGTTATTCTCATTTTATGAGCTTCCACCATTGTTTCATATTTTATGATTTTATCTCTAAGTAGTCACCGTAGGGGAGAGTCTAATAGAGACGAAAACTCACAAAACACTTATCAAATGAGATCTTACGGTGTTAAAAGTTTTTAACGAATAACCATCCATAAGGGGGACGAAGTCTAGCGTCTCGAGGTTATATTAAAAAAGTTTAACTTTTGTAAGACCAACAATGGAGATCGAATATCTTTTGATTAAAGCTCATTATTTTTTTAAAAAAATATGTATTTTATTTAATCATCTGTTCCATATTTTAATAATGAAAAATTACAAATTAAAGTTTGTTTAAATAAAAAATAAACTTTAATTAAATTTCAATTATTATTTAAATTCGAAAATAATGGAACAATTTGAAAATATCTTGTTTAAGTTGTTTTGGAAGAATCAAAAAAAATCAACTTAAATATCTTTCAAATTAGATTTAATTAAATATAAAATTAAGTTGTAACCACTTAATTTGAAAATGTTCCATTTTAAGTTAATATTTGAAAAAATATCAACTTAAAAAATATCTAAAGAACCTTAATAACCAATTCCTAAAATTCCTCAACTTAATTTTGAAATTTGAAATTCAAAAGATATTCAGATTTAAGTTGATTAGTTAGAGATAACTAATTTTCAACTTAAATAGGAATATTTAATGAAAAATTTAAATTGAGCTTCAGAAAGAATCTAGTTGGTTATAATTCTATATTTAATTAAATATAAGAAAATACATATAGTTTAGCTTAGAATATAATTCTTTAAACTATGGTTTTTCTTAAATTAATTTTAAAATAAATGAAATTAATTATGTTGCTAATCAATTTTATTAGGTTAAACTAATTTAATTAACCTAATACAGTTATCCAAATCAGGCAAATGGGCCTTCACAATTAGGATAGTTCATGTGAGGGGGGCCTGGGTTCAGTATGTCGTACCCACTACTTGTAACACCCTAACTAACATAGGCGTATTACGTGATTTTTAAACATGCTGTGCAGCTCGTTGCTAATCAACGAGGTTTATGGAAAATGTGATTAATTAAAATTTTTTCTTTTTAATTAAACTTATAAAATATTTATACAAAAGACCGGGATCCCGATTACAAAATCATTTACAAAAGTTTACTATTCATACAAAATAATTGTCGCCTAGCGACTAGTTACAAAAATCAGCCTTGCTGTCCCGAGGATCGTGCGCTCTAGGCCTAACCGCCCCGACATGTACAATCTTCATAGGCTCGTTCACGGTCCATCAGCACTAGCTTTGCCTTTACCTACACATAAACATAGCACTGTGAGTCGACGGACTCAGTAAGAAAAGCATAATAATACTCATACATAAATCCCGGTCATGATCAGACGCCCATACCCCTGATCATAACCCTAACTGCCGTGTCCAACACGATACTGAGTCCCACTACTGCCGTGTCCAACACGGTACTGAGTTCTGAACGTTCATAGGGACGGTACTATTGACAAGTAACAGCCTGATCGGTCGAACCGGTCATACTCCGGCTGCTGGTCATACTCCAGCCTGTACCGACGTGTTACAGTATCCGCCTGATCGGTCGAACCGGTCATACTCCGGCTGCTGGTCATACTCCAGCCTGTACCGACGGGATACGTCAATAGTACGGAACCACCAACCTAAGTGTCAGCCTGATCGGTCGAACCGGTCATACTCCGGCTGCTGGTCATACTCCAGCCTGTACCGACGTGACACAGTATCCGCCTGATCGGTCGAACCGGTCATACTCCGGCTGCTGGTCATACTCCAGCCTGTACCGACGGGATACGGTTGGATGGCTCGAAGCCAACATACATAACTAATGTAATCTAACAGGCTTCCTACATGCACGCTAAACATGTAATCTACATATGCATACTGTTATACTAATCTTACCTGGATTCCGAATTCAGGTGTGCCGGTCAACCTGACTGGAACTATCTGCGCGGCGGATTACAGGCTCCTAAACCATAAAAATCACAACACTATAAGTGACACGCTAAATCACTTCCCGGGGACTTAAACTAGGAACTAAAAGTTTCCCTATCGATAAAAAGCATGGCAATACACCCAAAAACATAAAATCGAGGAAATCCAGGGTTTCAGAATTTTCCCCAACCTAAGAGATCGCTGCCCAACCGGAATTCCGGTTCTGGGAAAATTAAGAACCCCATCCGGAATTCCGGATGCACAACTGGAATTTCGGTTCCTCGCAGGCAGCAAACTCAAAAATTCATAACTTGCTCAAATCAACTCCAAATCAATTCAAACCTTCCAGACCTATTCCATATGACCCAAATAACATTTCTAAGGCATAAAACTCACCCAGAAAGCACAGAAACGAAAATCACCATTAAAGCTCAAGCTTTGAGTTCTAAACTCAAACTTGAGTAAAATCACCTAACATGCATTCAATCTATGCTTCAAACTCATAATCAAGCTTATAACAACTTCAGAAACTAGAATCTAACTCATGCAAACACAACAGCCACCAAAACCTCAATTTTTTCTTTGAAAACCCAAGCTTTTTACATAGAAAATCTATCCAACTAGAACAAGAAATACAAGCATGCAATTCAACCTAATTAAACCTACTTAACTCAACATTTTAATCAAGGAAACAACAACAACAATTAACAGCAGCAACATCACCAAAATCATCATGCATTACTCATCTTTTTCATTAAAAATTTCAAGAAAACAAAGTAAGAAACTAAACAAAGAAATACCTCAACTAGAATCACTTTGATCTTGCTAAAAACCACTTGAATCAACCAAGAAAACCCAGCCCTAGCAGCTCCAAGCCTTGGCCGAAAAGAGAGAGAGAAGGAGAGCTTTTTGAAAATTTTCTATTTTTTCTCTAAGTGTTGATTTTCTTTGTAAAAATGAAATAAAAGCCACATAGCATATATCAATTCATTTCAGCCAAATAATAGAGGAAATAAACACATATAATCCATTAATAAACTCACTAGAAGACAAAATACTAATGGGGCAAAAAGACCATTTTGCCCCTCCACACTAAAACCATATAAATAACACTAAAGGGGTATTTTTGGGAAATTCTAAATTCCCAGCCATTCCCGACATTCCCAATGTCTAATAAACCGCCCCAAACTACTAACATACTAAGTTGTGATTTCTACTGAGCCAAACACCGAGTTCCAAAATACCGGGCACCAGAATGCAAAATTATGCAAACTACTACATGACATAAAAATGCATCTCTGAATTCAATAATAACAGTATAGTAAATTATTTAAATAGCTATAAATAATTTTCATAATTAATCATGATTAACTGTTAATTTCCAAATTAAACTAAGCGGTCTTTACACTACTATGGCTCCCAACTCTCACACAATGCCCAAAAGAGAGGAATTTAACCTTAAAATGAACAACTGTTATTAATTGAATAGGCCCAAAAACTAAATGGGCCTAAATAAAATCTATCAAAAAACTATGATATTTTATTTAGCAACAACAACCTATATGCATCTATAACAAAATTAAACATATAGGCTCACACAGGCACACATTTGGATGGATCCTATCATGTTGCTAGGTCATACACAGATGAAAGAAGATTGTAAAATTTACCTGTTATAAATTATTTACTTGACCAATTGAACAACGGGTTAAAATCAGATCATTTGATCTTTCAACAAGTTAACCATGGCTATTTGAAATCAAGCAATAATAGGTTTTATAAAACTTACATACAAGCTAAAACACATACTCCTGCAACAAGATGAATTGGATAGTTGGATGTAGGAATTATTTAATTTTTAATAATTATTTTTTGAAAATATTTAAATAATAAAAAAAATATTTCGGTTTTAAGAATAAAATAATAATAAAAAAAAATTAAAATTAAACCTACAATTTTTGAAAAATTAAGTTTCAACTAACCTAAATATCATTTCAAAAATAATTGCTAACCACCTTTTAAATTTTTAAAGTTATTTTATAAAATAAATATAAAATAAAAAAAATAAATATTTTTCAGATTTTATAATTTAATTTAAATAAAAATAACAAAATTTAAAAAATTAGCAAAATATCTTACTTCTATTTAAAATTACATGATTATAGTAATCTTATTTTAAATTTAAATAAGGTCAAATAATTTAAAAAAAAAATTAATTTAAAAAATATTTAATATCTGACCTTTAAATTTAAAAAATAAGATAAAATAATCAAATTTAAAAATAAGATATAAAATCAAGCAAAAAGAAAGATCTTTACTTGTTTTCAAATTCAAATTACACTAATATCTAAAATTAAATTTAAAAAATTCAAATTAATTTATTTCTGATATTAGATTTGAAAATTGAAAAGTAAAAATCAAAATACAAAACTACACAAAAAATCGGAAGTTAATTCCATGAAATAGCATACTGCCCGCGCGCGCAAGGGAAGGTGCATGACCGAGAAACCTCAGCGCAAGAGGCTGCATGCAACCTCTCCTTGGGCGCGAGACTCGGTTTCAGACAAAATCTTGTCTGTGCGCGTGCTGTCCGAGGGATGCCCCTCATCCGCGCGCGTGGGTAGTTGCACCACCCTCATATTTTTCGAAACTTCAAAAAATCATAACTAATTCAAATTAAATCGAAGTTGGGTTCTGTAAAAAAGTAAATTGCTTAATTTTTTCCATACTATCCAATAAAAATAATTCCAGAAACAGATATTCAATTATTTTTCACGAAAATTAACAAACATCAATCAATCATCATACAACACACAAAACAACATGACACCATCCAAAACATCAAACAAATCATTTTAAGTCCAAATTTCTTGCAAGAAAATCAATTACCATGGCTCTGAGGCCAGTTGTTGGAAATTATTTTACCAGGATCTTAGATCTACTCACAAGTATGTTGATTAACATCCTAAATATGAACTTCTAAAACGATTATAAAATAAACACATATAAAGTATGAGAAACCTTACATTGGGTGCAGGGGAATATTATGTCTCCTTCCGTTCTGATCTCTAACCCTTGTATCCTTTCTGTCGCAGAGTATTATCAAGATCTAAACCTGGATCTCTTTCTCTCATTCTTTAGTGCTGAAACTCCTTCTTGTTGAATATCTTTCTTCACGATCTTCCTCACTTTGATTGAGGTATCACTTGCTTTGTGTGGGCACTACTCTAACACTAAGTGGTACGAAATTATTCAAGGAAGAAGAAGAGTATGAAGGTGGCGGCTAGGGTTTAGAAAGAGAAGGCTCAGGTTTTTCTCTGAAGGAAATCAGAAGTAAGGTGCAAATTTCTTGAAGCCTTCACTATCTATTTATAGCATTCCACTAGGGTTAGGTTTGAATTATTTGGCATTAAAATAATGAAAATATCATATGATAAACCCTATAAAAGTGGCCGGCCATGGCTATGTGGATTTGGGCCTCACTTTTTGCAATTTTGCAGTTTTATCATTTCTACATCTCCTTTTCTCAAAAACGTCAATTTTCAAATTCAACCATTTAAATGCCAATTCTAACTATTTAATAACTATAAATAATTATTAAATAATATTTTCATTTATCATATTTATTAATTGAACCATACAAAGTACAATTATTAACAAATATGCCCTAAAAACTCTTTCTTTACAATTTCGCCCTTACTTAGTGAAAAATTCACAAATAGACATAGTCTAATTTGAGAATTATAATTGATTAATTAAAACCAATTAAATGAGTCTTACAAGTAATATTATCTCAACTAGTGGGGGGACCATGGGTCTATATAACCGAGCTTCCAATAAGCAGATCAAGAATTTATAACCTAAACTCACTGACTTATTAATTCTTCGTTGAATCCACGGATAGAACTTAGAATTACACTCTCAGTATATAGAACGCTCTATATGTTCCACCATATAGACACGTCATTAGTTATCCATTGTTATAATCCTAATTTGATCAATGATCCTCTATATGAATGATCTACACTGTAAAGGGATTAGATTACCATTACACCCTACAATGTATTTTATCCTTAAAACACTTAACCCCGTATAAATGATATTTCAGCTATGAGAAATGAGTACTCCACCATTTATTTTCGTTTGGTCAAGCTCGAAGGAGATCATCCTTTACTTACTATTCGCCAAATATAAGCTATAGATTCCATGTTTGAGTTAGCGCTCCCACTCAATTGCACTACCGTGTTCCCAAAATGTACGTGTCACCCTGACCCAAAAGTAGGCTTAACTAACAAATCAAAGAGCACGAATAACACTCTTGAGATTGAGCCTAATCATAACAGGATTAAGATCATTTGATCTAGGATCAGCTAGGCGATATTGACTTGAATAGATATTACGGTAAGTTTATTTAAATCTAACTCAAAGTTCAATATCGGTCCCTTCCGATGCATACTCCATGCACCCAACCTGAGCTTTACTTTAACCAATGCTCTGGAAAGAACAAAGCATTTCTCCAAATGCAAGTAAACTCTGTTGTAGATTATCATATCAGTAAAACCCTGTGTCTGATAAATCTAAGAATCTTTATTCACATAGTCATGTTTACTTTCCAATGTGTTGACAACACAATAAAAAGGATCAAGTATGTGAAAAGGGTTTCATATGAATTTATAAATCAAATAGACAAGCAATTGATAACATGAACGAAAACATACACAAATGAATGAAAAATACCTCTGTTTCTTTATTGATGTTGAATAAAATGGATTACATTGAAATGGAGTTTTATTTAGGGCATAAAACCCAACATATATAACCGAGCTTCCAATAAGTAGATCAAGAACTTATAACCTAAATTCACTGACTTATTAATTCTTCGTTGAATCCACGCATAGAACATAGAATTACACTCTCAGTATATAGAACGCTCTATATGTTCCACCATATAGACACGTCATTAGTTATCCATTGTTATAATCCTAATTTGATCAATGATCCTCTATATGAATGATCTACATTGTAAAGGGATTAGATTACCGTAACACCCTACTATGTATTTTATCCTTAAAACACTTAACCCCGTATAAATGATATTTTAGCTATGTGAAATGAGTACTCCACCATTTATTTTCGTTTGGTCAAGCTCGAAGGAAATCATCCTTTACTTTCTATTCTCCAGATAGAAGCTATAGATTCCATATTTATGTTAGCGCTCCCGCTCAATTGCACTACCGTGTTCCCAAAATGTACGTATCACCCTGACCCAAAAGTAGGCTTAACTAACAAATCAAAGAACACGAATAACACTCTTGAGATTGAACCTAACCATATCAGGATTAAGATCATTTGATCTAGGATCAACTAGGCGATATTGACTTGAATAGATATTACGGTAAGTTTATTTAAATCTAGTTCAAAGTTCAATATCGGTCCATTCCGATGCATACTCCATGCACCCAACCTAAGCTTTACTTTAACCAATGCTCTGGAAAGAACATAACATTTCTCCAAATGCAAGTAAACTCTGTTGTAGATTACCATATCAGTAAAACCCTGTGTCTGATAAATCTAAGAATCTTTATTCACATAGTCATGTTTACTTTTCAATGTGTTGACAACACAATAAACAGGATCAAGTATGTGAAAAGGGTTTCAAATGAATTTATAAATCAAATAGACAAGCAATTGATAACATGAACCAAAACATACACAAATGAATGAAAAATACTTCTGTTTCTTTATTGATGTTGAATAAAATGGATTACATTGAAATGGAGTTTTATTTAGGGCATAAAACCTAACACTCTCAAGTATGTTATTTAACATCCTAAATATGAACTTTCTAAAACGATAATAAACACATATAAAGTTAAGAAAACCTTACATTGGTTGCAGCGGAATAATATGTCTCCTTCCACTCAGATCTCTAACCCTTGTATCCTTTCTGTTGCAGAGTATTATCAAGATCTGAGTCTGAATGTCCTCTTGGATTTGGATCCTTCACAATCTTCCAAACTATGATTGAGGTACTACTTGCTGTGTGTGGGCACTACTCTTTTACTAGGGTATCTCGAAATTGGAAGAGCAAGAAAAGAGATATAGGGTTCGGCTAGAGAGAAAAGGGAAGGCTCAAAATTCTGAAAGAGGTAGTTTCCTGAATTACTGAACAATTGCTTAACTGCTTGATTTGGTGTGAGCCATCACTTTCTATTTATAGAAAACTGCTAGGTTTAGGTTAGTAATTAATTGGCATTAAAATAATGAAAATAATAATTAGAAAATGCATGCACAAGTGGCCGGCCATGGTGTTAATGGGCCTCACTTGGATTTTGCAGTTTTCACAATTTTTATTTCTATTTTCTCAAAAATGCCAATTTTCCAATTCTAACCATTTAAGTGCCAAAACTAATTATTTAATAACTAAAATAGATTATTAAATAATATTGTTATTTAACATAATTATTAATTAGACATATAAAGTCTCTTAATTAATAAATAAACCTAGAATCTCTTTTCTTTACAATTTCACCCCTGCTTAGTGAAAATTCACAAATTAGACATAGTCTAACTTTAGAATTATAATTGATTATGTTGGAATTATATTTATCCAGGATCTTAGATCTACTCACAAGTATGTTGATTTAACAACCTAATATTGAACTTCTAAACAGATGAACTAAACACATAAAAGTTAAGAATAACTTACAGTGATTGCAGCGGAATTAATGTCTCCTTCCACTCAGATCTCTAACCCTTGATTCCTGTCTGTAGCAGAGTATAATCAAGATCTGAGCCCGAAAGTTCTTCAGTTGGATGTGATCCTTCACAGTCTTCCAAACTATAATGAGGTACTGAGTGATGTGTGTGGGCACTTCTCTCTCACTAGGAATTTCGAAATTTCTCTCTTGTTTTCTCTCTTGATTTCGTGTGACACAATGCAAAGCAAAGCTTTTCAAGCACAAGAAGAGTAGAGAGGGGGCGACTATAAATAGGAAAAGGGAAGAGCACAACTTTCCAAATAAATAGTTTCCTCTTTTACTGTGTAATTGAATAACTGCCTTATTTAGTGTGATTCACCACTTTCCTGTTTAGGCTAGGCTTTGATTAGCAATTATATGGCAATTTAAATTGAAAATAATAATTGGGAAACATGCAAGCATGTGGCCGGCCATGGTGTGTATGGGCCTCACATGGATTTTGCAGTTTCCTCAATTTTATTTCTATTTCTCCAAAAATGCCATTTTTCCAATTCTAATCATTTAAATGCCAAAACTAATTATTTAATAGCTAAAATAGATTATTAAATAATATTGCCATTTAAAATAATTATTAATTTAGACATGCAAAGTCTCATAATTAATAATTAAACCTAGAAACCCTTTTATTTACAATTTCATCCCTAAACTGTGAGAATTCACAAATTAGACATAGTCTAACTTTTAGAATTATAATTGATTAATTAAAATCAATTAACTGAGTCTTACAACCAGTATATTCTCAACTAGAATGGGGACCATGGATCTATATACTGAGCTTCCAATAAGTTGAACCGATTTACCAAGTAAATCCCTAACTTATTAATTCCTCGTTGAATCCACTCTTAGAACTTGGAATTGCACTCTCAGACTTATATAGAGCATATCATATGTTTCACGATATCAATATGCTATCTCATTTAACCATTGTTATAATCTTAATGTGATTTAGAGATCCTCTATATAGATGATTTACATCGAGATGGGACCAATTTACCGTTTACACCCCTCAATGTATTTTGCCCATTTGAACACTTAGTTACCTGTAAATGATGTTTTAGTGATCTAATATATAGTCACTGAAACAAGAGCTCATCCATTTACTTCTATTTAACTAAGCTCAAAAGGAATCATCACTTTACTTCTATACACCAGCAGAAGCTATAGATTTTCATATTTATGTTTAGCACTCTCATTCAGTTATGCTATCATGTTCCCAAAATATATGTATTATCCTGACCCAAAGGTAGGCTTTAACTAATAAATCAAAGAACAAGAATAGCACTCCTGAGATTGAGCCTAAGCATATCAGGATTTAGATTCTCTTAATCTAAGATCAACTTCTGACATTGACTTGGAAAGATACAACGGTAAGTTTACAATATCTTTGACCAAGTTCAATATCGGTCCAGTCCAATGCATACTCCATACATTCGAAACCAGTATACTTTGCCAATGTTCTGGAAAGAACATAACACTCACTCCAAGTGTAAGTATACTTCATCGTTGATTATCACATCAGTGTAAATCCAAAACACTGATGAACAGGGACCAAATCTTTTGAATCATATAATCACAATCACATTCCACTATATTGACGATACTATAATTGTGAATAACTATATGTTCTGGATTTAACTGATTTTGTGCATATATCAAGTATATATTAAACCATAAACAAGTAACATACATGTAATCATAATTCACTTCTAAATTGATAACTAATCAGATTGTAATGAGTTTTATTTAGGGCATAAAACCCAACAGATTAATCATAAATCAATTATTGAGTCTTACAAGCAGTATGGTCTCAAGTAGAATGGGGACCATGGATCTATATTACTGAGCTTCCAATAAGCTGAACCGAATTTACCAAGTAAATTCCCTAACTTATTAATTCCTTGTTAAATCCACTCTTAGAACTTGGAATTGCACTCTCAGACTTATATAGAGCATTCTATATGTTCCACGATATAGATATTCTCATTTAACCATCGTTATAACCTTAATGTGATCAAAGATCCTCTATATAGATGATTTACATCGAGATGGGATAAATTTTAGTTTTCACCCCTCAGTGTATTTGGCCCCTTAAAGCACTTAGCTACCTGTAAATGATGTTTTAGTGATCTAAGATATAGTCACTGAAACAAGAGCTCATCAATTTACTTCTATTTAGCTAAGCTCTAAGGGAATCATCACTTGACTTCTATACACCAGTAGAAGCTATAGATTCTATATTTATGTTTAGCGCTCCCACTCAGTCATACTATCATGTTCCCAAAATATACGTATCACCCTGATCCAAAAGTAGGCTTAACTAATAAATCAAAGAACATGAATAGCACTCCTGAGATTGAGCCTAAGCATATCAGGATTTAGATTCTTTTAATCTAAGATCAACTAGTGATATTGACTTGGAAAGATACAACGGTAAGTTTATAATATCTTGACTAAGTTCAATATCAGTCCAGTCCAATGTATACTCCATACATTCGAAACTAGTATACTTTACCAATGTCCTGGAAAGAACATAACACTTGCTCCAAGTGTAAGTATATTTTATCGCTGATTACATCAGTGTAAATCCAAAACACTGATGAAACAGGGACTTAGTCTTTTGAATCATATAATCACAATCACATTCCACTGCGTTGACAATACTGTAATTGTGAATAAATATATGTTCTGGACTTAACTGATTTTGTGCATATATTAAATATATTTTAAACAACAAGTATGTAAAATACATGTTAATATAAATCACTTCAAATCTCTTAAATTGATAACTAATCAGATTGTAGTGGGTTTTACTTAGGGCACAAAACCCAACAACTTTGACTTGCTAAACTTCAACAGGTTTTAAAATATAATCATTTTGGGCCACACTCACAGAGTAAGGGATTTCATTCATCACCAACTCATTAACAGAATTATTAGCAGTGAAGAGGTTTGAAAAATAGTTAACAATAACCTGTTCAAGGCTAGTTTCCCATGTAATCCAGTTACCATCTTCATTTTGCAGCTGATTGATTTGGTTGTTTCTTTTTCGGGCACTTGCAGTAGCATAGTCCACAAGTCAATCTTATTCAGATTTCTGATTATTTTTTAGGGCCTCTTTTGTATGAGTTTTTTTGTCCCCCGTTTTAATCTTGTTTGTCACTATTTATAATTACATAGTGAGCAGTTAATTATAAAGTTGACTGTAATATGTTTACAACAATCATCCCCTAAAATCACGGGGTTTGATTACATATCACATAGTGTAAATGCGGTTATAATTTGAAAATCATATAGTTGTGATTTTCCCGCTTTTACTGGGTCAAAAATGATCGTGTTTTAAACACATCTTTAATTATTGTATCTGGAGATGTCTCGACAGAAGCTTGGTTCCAGTGATCTCAATAGCGAGCTAGGGCCATTTTTCCTTCCGAGGTTGACGATGCATGTCTCGTGACGATCGTGGTTCTTATTTACAAAGAGTTTTTTGAAGCTCATTTGAATGTTAGCTTCTGACTCGCTGGGGTTATAAGCCTCGCTGACGTAAATGGATGAAGTTATAGGAAGTCTTCCCATAGCGAGACGGTCACCTCGCTTATTTGGGTTCGAGCCGATCCGATCGTTACACTTAGTTTGTAGATTATACACTAATGGCTTTCGCAGTTGATATGTGTCGATATCCTTGATGGCATTTAGTGACATATGGTTTCTCGCTAATATACTGAGCACCAGTTTGTATATTGATTCCTCGCCTAAGACCTTTCAGTCACCAGGTTACAAATATACTCTAATACTTACGTAATTAATGAGTTATTCTTTAAAAAACGATTGCATCGATCCATATTCCTTTTATCTTGACACGTGCCTTCTATTGAGATGGCAGCCGAATTTCGGGTATAACAACTAACATGTATGTTGATTATAAGTCTATAATCTAATATCCTAAATATGAATTTTTAAAAATAATAAAATAAATACATAAGAGATTAAGAAATTCTTACATTGATGACAGCGAAATATAATGACTTCTTCCATTCAAATATGTAGCCTATGATTCTTGTTTGTAGCAGAGCATTATCAAGATATGAACCTAAATCTTCTCTCCTTCAATATGGTTTGACATAGTCTTCTTCACTATGCTAGGTATTGCTTTGACATGAGTAGGCACACTCTCAATTCACCATGGCTTCAAAAAAATTAGAGGAAGAAGAAGAAGAAGGAATTTCAAATAGAAGAGAGGCTCTTTTTGTTTTCTATTTTTTCTGTCTGACAAAGTGGCTTAAAGTCAATTGTTAAGAAAATAAGAATTATTTATTCTATTTATAGGATTCTTTTTAGGACTAGGTTTAGAATTTAAATAGAATCAACAAAGTTAAAATTAATGGCTTAATTAACTTTAAGTGGCCGGCCATATTATGGGCCCCACGAATTTTAATTCTGCCATTTATTTAACTTATATTTCTTTTCATAAATACTATATTTTAATTCTAACTCTATGTCAATTCTATCTATTTAATGATTATAATTAACTATTAAATAAAATTATCATTTAACTTATTTATTAATAAGACTTTTCAAAGTCTCTCAATTAATAAATAAACTCTAAATCCACTTTTCCTCTCAAATAAGCTCTTGCTTAGTGAAAAAATTACAAACAATGCATAGTCTTGTTTAGAATTCTAATTGACTAATTAAAATCAATTAATTAAGACTATAAAAAAATATTATCCCAGTTAGTATGGGGAGCATGACCCTACATAATCAAGCTCCCAATAAGTAGATCCAAAATTTAAATTTCCTAACTTATTAATTCATCCTAACTCCACTACAGATTCGGAATTGCACTCTTAATTACATAGAATACTCTATTACCAAAAATAAATGCGATTTGAATTACCCAATTATTTCATTCTAAATAATCAAAGATACTCTACAGATGATCTACATCGAGTAGGGACAAATTTATCGTTCTATTTAATATATTTTATTTTTAAAATACTTTAGCTACTTGTAAATGGTATTTTAGTAAACTAATATATTACTGAAATGAGTGCTCAATCATTTATTGCGTTACGCCAAACTCAAAAGAAATCATCATTTCACTTCTAAATAGTTATAGAAGTTATAGATTCTATATGTATGATTAGTGCTCCCACTCAATTGTACAACTATATTCCCAAGATGTAAGTATTAGGAAGATCTACTTGGTCAACTTTAACGAACAAGTCAAAGAACATGAATAATATATTTAAGCCAGAAACTAACCATCTTAGGATTAAGATCTATTGACCTAAGATCAAATAAGTGATATTGACTTAGAAAGATATAACGGTAAGTTTATGATATCTTATCTAATGTCAATATCGATCCAGTCTGATGTATACTCCATACATTTGATACCAGTAGACTTTTCTAATGTCCTGGAAAGGACATACCACTTATCCAAGGTGTAAGTAAACTTTATCGCTGATTATCATATCAGTGTAAATTCAGTGTACTAACAAATCATGAGACTAAAACTTTGAAACATATAATCATGATTTTTTTCCATTGTGTAGACAATACTATAATCATGAATAACTATATGTTCTGGATTTAATAGAATTTATACATTAAACATATAATCATGAAAGTAATCATGTGAACCATGCAACATAAAATGATTTCTGATCTTTTATTAATTAGTAAACCTGATTATATTGAAATGAGTTTTATTTAGGGCATAAAATTCCAACAAATTCTTCATACTCCACAAGTCCATCTTATTTAGGAACTTTATAAAGCGTATATAAAGTAGAAGAAAAGATATGTATGATTCTTGATTTTTCTCAAATTGGTCATCCCTTATTTCCTAGGTTTTGTCCGTATTTATAGGAGTTTTAGGATGGCAGTTATTCTCTTAGGAGCTTATCCTTGTAACCGTTCATGCAAAGTGGATAAATCTCACATTTCATATTTACATCACATGGGATAATAATAGAATAAATGCATAACCTCTCCTTGTCTTTATCTGTAAACGATTATTCTGACTATGCTTTATTCATCTCACAATATAAATAATCTTCTTAAGTTGCTATATTCTGAAGGTGGCTTTTAGCGCTTAAATATACTCTGGGTGATATCTCTCGAGTCCTTCTGTAATGTTGAGAGAAGTAAACGCGAGATACTATCATAGTGTGACAATTCTGAGATGGATCATGCTGGGAGTGTTTCCCTTAGTCTTTTCACATATTCACGAGTATGTGGGTCAATGAGTTGCAAGCTCTTTAAAGAATTCATTATCTACCCTTTCTAGACATACTTTCTGTTGAGTATTTTGTGTATGCTGAGATGGACCTTCTACATTGATTGTTTGTCTTTCCAGTCTCATAAATTAGTAGCTATTATTCACGGCTCGTCCTTATCTTTAAAAGGATGAGTTAAAATATTTCTACTAATTGTATTTTCCGAGGCGAGTTTATTGATCTCATTTATTACTCTATAACACGAGCTGGTTTATATTTTAGCTTTTTAATACTTGTCATTACCATATTAATTGCTCAAAATATGGGTATAACAAAAGGTACAGAGAAAAAAGAGAGATTGAGTTTGGGCTTTTGTATGAAGAATTTTCTGTAGATGAAGAAAATGTTTAGGTAAGAGTGTGAGAGTTGAAACATTTTGAAAGAACTCATCAGTTAATCAATCTCAATTGTATTGTATATGTTCTTGCTTGATCAATATAGTGGATTTGGTGGTGTTCCAAAACTGGAGTAAAGCTATAGATCACATCGATCTATTGGACATGAACCAGTATATATCTTGGTGTTGATTTTATCATTTTACTGTTTTATCTTTTCTTGAATTTTATGCTCTGTTCATCCTTAATTTTCTTCAATTATTGTTTGTGATTTATTAATCTTGTCATTGCTAATTGTTTAATTATTTAAAATTTAGTTGATTTGATTTTGTACCATTAATTGTAATTTTTCCACAATATATTTAGTTTTATATAGTCGTTTCTTTGAAAAAAAAAATAGTTTTTTCTACATTTGCCAAATTGGTTTATGCCCATTAGTGCAAAACTCAGTCTTTAAGGGGATTATCTTAATTAATCTTTTGAATATATTAAAAGATGCATTGCCCACTATTTTTGTGGGATTCTTTGATCCTTTTTCTCTCAATGGCGTATTTACATTCAGTTGTTTCAATTGTTTCAAGTTTTTTTTTTTCTTAGGTAAAAAAACTCAGATAAATTTAATGGATGAATAAACTAGAAATACAAACAGTAGAATTAGAGTTGTAAATTGTGACACTTTGAGTCCTGTGATTCGAAGGGGAAATATAGGGAGTTGTACAATGCAACATTGCTTGGAGAAGGTCATGTATGATGATACTGATACTGTGTAAGTATCAGACTACATAGTTGAAAAATGCTTAAATAGATTAATTGGTACTACCTATATTAACAAGATACATCTTGTTTTTTGGTAGCCCATCACAAAAGAATTTCATGATTAAGCGTGCTTGACTTGGGATAATTTCAGAATGGATGACTTCCTAAGAAAACTTCCCATGAAGTGTGAGAGTGAGGACAAAACGTACTGAAAATACTCGTGTTGGTGTGTAGGGTCAATCAGTCATTCCATGAAGCAACCAACGTAACATACTCGTGCATAAAAATTATCATTCCGTGATTGTCAGGGCGCTAAAAGCGGGGGACGTTACATAAATGTTCAAACTTCAATATACAAATTGTTTATTACGTTATACTGGCACAAGTTGTGTACAATACATAATTATGTTAAGGGTTTTTTTCATAAATGTACAACAAAAACAAAATAATTACAAAAAATGTGCAAAAAAAAATTATTTGAAAAACTTATACATTTTGAAAATTTATTACATAAAACCATACATTTTAATCATTAATAATTAAACTAATTACGATAAATAAAAAACTATAATTAATGTTTCTAATATTATTTTGTAATATTTTATCCTTATGTTTATTATATTAATATTTTAAAAATTATTAATAATAAAATATGTTTATTAAAATTCAAAACAAAGATTTCTGTAAAACTAATTAAATAAATAATAAACAATTTTATAAAAATAAACAAATTAAATATTTTTTTTTATTAAAGAAAAAATGTTTATTATCTATTTTAGTATGAATTATTATAATTTAATAAGTTTTTTTTTCAATAAAATACAATATCAAAATTATAAACATTAATGTATATAATTATAAATCAATGCTTAAAATTACTAAAAATAAACGTGACACACATAGTGATATAATAAACATATGTGAATATTATTATTTTGTTTATTAAATTAGTAGGTTTAATAAATAGAAAACTAAATAAACATATATACACAAAATATTTTATATTATTAGTATGTTTATTATAATTGTAAATATAAAAATAGACTTAGCCAATTTATATTATACTAAAATAAATATATTTTCTTTTTATTGTTTCTATATATTCATTATTTTCTAATGAGTAAGTAAACGAATTAAATACAATTCTTACATCAAAAAATAAATAAACAAATATAATTTTATAAACTCCAAATATTATTTAATTAAAAAAAATAAACAGAACACAATAAACAAAAACAAAAGAAAAAGATAAACAACTTTTTTATATATATATTATTTATTTTATAAAAAATTACTAAAAAATAAACATGACACACATAGAGTAATATAATAAACCTATGTGAATATTATTATTTTGTTTATTAAATTAGTATGTTTAACTAATAGAAAATAAAATAAACACATATATACATACAAAATATTTTATATTATTGATATGTTCATTATAATTGTAAACATAAAAATAGACATATCTAATACTTATACTATACTAAAATAAATATATTTTTTTTTCTATTGTTTCTATATGTTGATTATTTTCTAATGCGTTAGTGAACGAATTTATCTATTGAAAAATAATTCTTACATTAAAAAATAAATAAACAAACATAATTTTATAAATTTCAAATATTATTTAATTAGAAAATATAAAATATAAATTGTAGATAAGTGAAAATTAAGATTTTTAAAAATTAGTTAATAATTAATAATGATATTGGACATAGTTAATCAAAAAATTATGATTATATATGTTTTGAATTTTAAAAATATATGATTTATGTTGTTGACGTGATTTGCATGATAAATACAAATTTTATTGTTTATTATTAGTATTTTATTATGTTTTGTAATTATTAAAAATTTACAATTTTATGTAATTAGTAGGCTTACTCATTAATACTATATAAATTGATCATAAAAATAGTTATACAAATTTAAATGTAGTAAGTTGACTCATTAATATATCTATTATAATTTGATTAAGAATTTGTATGAATTTTTGTAAATATGTTTTCAAATGTGTACATTTTTAAAATTGTGTTTTTTTACACATTTTTTGTAATTATTTAAAAAAATGTATACATTTATGTAAAATGCCCTTATTAATTCCAATTAAATATATTATCATATAAAGTTAAATATTGTTTTTAGATATGAGTATATCACTTCCTACTTTTGTGTGGGAAACATTATTTTATTCGGGTGAAATTGCTTTCAATGGATTCAGTTATGCGTCTAAAAAAAGAGATATACTCTTGTTGGTTTTCTACTTTTTCCTTTAACCTATTTTCTATGGTCTTATAATATCAACTGACATACTTACCCATAGAACTACTCTATAACAAAGTGCCTCTTTTTAGGCTTTTAAGGAACAAAATAAACAAATAAAATGGAAATGCATTGAAAACACCTTCATATATAAATGTATTTATGTAAATAATATAGAATTGTAATCCATCCATATACTGTCCCTAATGAAGATTTCCTTTTTCTTTGAAAATATTAAATTATTATTTTCCTCTTGTCATTTGGACTAACACCCAATAATACCTTTTTCTTGTAATGGGCACTAATAGACTCAAAGTTTAAACTTTAAAATACATAAATAAACAATAAATTATTGTTAGATAAGATTATAACACAGTGGTACATCTACACAGCTACAATACAAATGCTTCCGCTTTTAATTATTACGCCTATGTACCTTTTGGCTTTTCCATTACAATTATGGAAAATTAACTAATCAATATATTTATATAGGGTGTGCACCCTTATAAAATAAATGTACTGATGTATCTTTTATTTATTTTAGCATTCAAAAAAATTTTTAGTCTAATTTTTTTTTCATATTATATACATTATAGCTATTTAAGATATCTTACAAAATTTTGAGAAATTCAAAATAATTTACAATATAGAAAATAATGTTAAAACAAACTATTTTACACGCGTATAAAATGAAATAGTCACACGTGCAATACACTGCTTGAACACAATTCTTGGCATGTTAAATTTTTTCGAATTTCTTAAAAATTTGGAGGATGTCTTAAATAACTATAATTTACATAACCGTGAGAAAAAAATTGACTAAAAAATTATTTTAGATGCTAAAACAGATAGAGATATATCGGTATATCCCTTTTAAGGGGGTGCATTATAGAATTTTCCTGTTTATATATATAATTTCAAATATATATATATATACTAGAGGGAAATTCTACAATGCACCCCCTTAAAAGGGATGTATTGATACACCATTGACCTGTTTCGGCATCCATAAAATTTTTTTAATCTAATTCTTTTTCATATTCATGTACGTTATAGCTATTTAAAATAACCTACAAAATTTTGAAGAATTCCGAATAATTTATAATATAGAAAATAATATTCAAACAGTTTATTTTACACGAGTATAAAATAAAATAGTCACGCGTGCAATACACTATTTGAACGTAGTTTTTGGCGTGTTAAATTTTTCCAAATTTCTTAAAATTTTGCAAGATGTTTTAAATAATTATAACTTACATGACCATGAGAAAAAATTTGATTAAAAAACTATTTCGGGTGCTAAAACAGATAAAGGTGCATCAATGTATCTATTTTAAGGGGGTGCATTGTAGAATTTCCCCAATACTACATAATAAGTGATTGATTAATATTTTTAAAATAAAATATATACAAAAATTTTATTATTGATGTTATCATGATTATTTGTTTATTTTAAAAAAAAAATAATATTATGCAATAAAATAAAAAATTAAATTGTTATTTAAATATATATTTATTACATTATTGACTATACAAAATAAATAAATACTTACGAACATTAATATTTAATTACAAAATATGAATGCTCAATAAAATAAAATTTATAGTTTTTATTGAAGAAAAAAACACATGTTTGAAAATTGTAAAAAATCAGACTTATTAACTTCAAATATTATATCATTAACTCCAAGTATTAAAAAATATATTATTATTAGAGTATCTATTTGGTATTTTGTATTTCATCAAAATATATTATTTTATATTTTATCATTCTTTAGTGATTTTAATCAATATGTTAAAAAAAATACAAATTTTGTATTATATATTTTTAATAATACTTATTTAGTATTTTTTTTTTTGAAAGAAAAATATTTTATTCAGCAAAACAATGCTTACAATTGGTCAGGCTTCTCTGCCTTTAAAATGGCAGCAGCACAAGAGGGTAAAACCTCTAACCAAAAAGAATTACATCTTTGAGTAATAGCTCACTTAGCTAAAGAGTGAGCAAACTTTATTACAATCTCTATTAACAAATTTAATTCCAGCACACCCATCTAAGAGTTTTGTTGCAAAAATATCCACCAACGGCACTCCCCAGTCAGCACGAGGAGCCTTCTTTGACAGCAGTTGGTTGATCTGTTGGGTTTTATGCCCTAAATAAAACTCATTTCAATATAATCAGATTTGCTTATTAATATAGATCAGAAATAACATTTAATGTTGCATGGTTCACATGATCCTGTTTATTGTGCCGTCAACACATTGGAAAGTAAACATGACTATGTGAATAAAGTTTCCTAGATTTATCAGACACAGGGATTTACTGATATGATAATCTACAACAAGAGTTTACTTGTATTTGGAGAAATACTATGTTCTTTCCAGAACATTGGTTAAAGTAAAGCTCAGGTTGGATGCATGGAGTATGCATCGGAAGGGACCGATATTGAACTTTGACTTAGATTTAATTAAACTTACCGTAAAATCTATTCAAGTCAATATCGCCTAGTTGATCCTAGATCAAATGATCTTAATCCTGATATGATTAGGCTCAATCTCGAGAGGCTATTCATGTTCTTTGATTTGTTAGTTAAGCCTACTTTTAGGTCAGGGTGATACGTACATTTTGGGAACACGGTAGTGCAATTGAGTGGGAGCGCTAGCATAAACATGGAATCTAAAGCTTCTATCTGGCAAATAGTAAGCAAAGAATGATCTCCTTCGAGCTTGACCAAACGAACATAAATGGTGGAGTACTCATTTCACATAAGCTGAAATATCATTTATACGGGGTCAAGTGTTTTAAGGAATAAATACATTGTAGGGTGTAACGGTAATTTAATCCCTTTACAGTGTAGATCATTCATATAGAGGATCATTGATCACATTAGGATTATAACAATGGATAACTAATGATGTGTCTATATGGTGGAACATATAGAGCATTCTATATACTGAGAGTGCAATTCTAAGTTCTATGCGTGGATTCAACGAAGAATTAATAAGTTAGTGAATTTTAGTGCTAAATTCTTGATCTACTTATTGGAAGCTCGGTTATATAGACCCATGGTCTCCCCACTAGTTGAGATAATATTGCTTGTAAGACTCATGTAATTGGTTTTCATTAATCAATTATAATTCTCAAATTAGACTATGTCTATTTGTGAATTTTTCACTAAGTAAGGGCGAAATTGTAAAGAAAGAGTTTATAGGGGCATATTTGTTAATTATGATACTTTGTATGGTTCAATTAATGAATATGATAAATGACAATATTATTTAATAATTATTTATAGTTATTAAATAGTTAGAATTGGCATTTAAATGGTTGAATTAGGAAATTGGCATTTTTGAGAAAATCAGATACAAAAGGTGTTAAAATTGCAAAATTGCAAAAAGCAAGGCCCAATCCACTAAGTGTATGGCCTGCCACTTTTGTAGGAAATTTAAACTGATATTTTCATTATTTTAATGCCAAATAATTCAAACCTAACCCTAGTGGAATGCTATAAATAGATAGTGAAGGCTTCGGGAAAATTACACTTAAATTTTCTATTTTTCCTTCAGAGAAAAAACTGAGCCTTTCTCTCTCCCTATCTTTAGCTGCCACTTCTTCTTTCTCTTCCCTCTTGAATTTCGAAATCTTTAGTGTATGAGTAGTGCCCACACACAGCAAGTGATACCTCAATCATAGTGAGGAAGATCGTGAAGAAAGATCATCAGCAAAGGAGTTTCAGCATCAAAGATTCAGAGAAAGAGATCCAGGTTCAGATATTGATAATGCTCTGCTACAGAAAGGAATCAAGGGCTAGATATCTGAACGGAAGGAGTCATTATATTCCGCTGCACCCAATGCAAGGTTTCTTTAACTTTATATGTGTTTATTTCATCGTTTTAGAAAGTTCATATTTAGGATGTTAATAAACATACTTGTGAGTAGATCTAAGATCCTGGTAAAATAATTTCCAACAACTGGTATCAGAGCCATGGTAATTGATTTACTTGCAAGAAATTTGGACTTTAAAACGATTGTTTGTATGTTCTTTGGATGGTATCATGTTGTATTGAGTGTTATTTGATGATTGATTGATGTTTGTGAAATTTTCGTGAAAAATAATTGCGTATTTATCTCTGGAATTATTTTTATTGGATAGTATGGAAAAAATTAAGCAAGTTAGCCTTTTACAGAACTTAATTTGGATTTTATTTGAATTAGTTATGATTTTTTGAAGATTTGAAAAAATCGGGGCTGTGCTGATTTTTTCCTGCGATCGCAAATCTGTCCGTACAGTTTCGAATTTTTTTGTTTTTCTTCGATTTTTCATGCTTTTTCATGGAATTAACTTCCAATTTTTTGTATAGTTTTGCATTTATACTATTACTATTCCTAATTCAATTCTAATTATCATTTTGAATTAATTTAATATTTTTTAAATTTAATTCAAGATATTAGTGTAATTTGAATTTGAATAGAATTCGTATCTATCTTCTTGCTTAAAAATCTATATTATTTTTAAATTTGATTATATCTTATTTTTTTTTAAATTTAAGGTCAGATTTTATAAGATATTTATAAAATCTTTTAAGATATTTTTAAGATATCTTATCTTTTAAGATATTTTTAATTATATCTTATCTTTTAAGATTTTTTTTAAATTAAATCTTTTTAGATATTTTGACCTTAATTAAATTTAAAATAAGATATTTATAATCATGTAATTTTTATTTTTAAAATAACATTTAAATTTTAAAAGTAGTTAGCAATTTTTGAAATGATATTTAGGTTGGTTGAAACCTAATTTTTCAAAATTGTAGGTTTAATTTTAAATTTAAATTTTAATTTAATTTCGTTTTTTTTTATTTCAATTTTTTTTTTAAATTTTCGATTTTTTTTTTAAATTAATTATTTAATTTCGAAATTAATTATTTAATTTAAAATTAAATAAATCCTACATCCAACTATCCAGCTAACCTTGTTGCAGGAGTATGTGGTTTTAGCTTATGTGTAAGTTTTCAAAACCTATTATTACTTGATTGCAAATAGCCATGGTTACTTTTTGCCAGATCTAATGATCTGATGGCTCCCTTGGTCAAGATAATAATTTGTAACAGGTATATTTACAATCTTCTTTCATCTGTGTATGACCTAGCAACATGATAGGACCCATCCAAAGTGTGCCTGTGTGAGCCTATGTGTTTAATTTTATTATAGATGCATATAGGTTGTTGTTGCTAAATAAATTATCATAGTTATTGATAGAATTTATTTAGGCCCATTTAGTTTTTGGGCCTATTCAATTAATAACAGTTGTTCTTATTAAGGTTAAATTCCTCTCTTTTGGGCCTTGTGTGAGAGTTGGGAGCCATAGAAGTGGGTACGACATACTGAACCCAGCACCCCCTCACATGAACCACCCCAATTGTGAAGACCCATTTGCCTGATTTGAATAACTGTACTAGGTTAATTAAACTAGTTTAACATAATAAAATTGATTAGCAACATAATTAATTTCATTTATTTTGAAATTAATTTAAGAAAATTATAGTTTAAAGAATTCTTTATTCTGAGCTAAACTATATGTATTTTCTTGTATTTAATTAAATATAGAATTATAACCATCTAGATTCTTTCTGGAGCTTAATTTAAATTTTTCATTAAATATTCCTATTTAAGTTGATATTTAGTTATCTACAACTAACCAACTTAAATCTGAATATCTTTTGAATTTCAAATTTCAAAATTAAGTTGAGGAATTTTAGGCATTGGTTATTAAGATTCTTTAGATATTTTTTAAGTTAATATCTTTTCGAATATTAACTTAAAATGGAATATTTTCAAATTAAGTGGTTACAACTTAATTTTTGATATTTAATTAAATTTAAATTTGAAAAATATTTAAGTTCTAGATTTTTTCTAATACAACTTAAATTAGATATTTTTTCAAATTTTGTGGAAAAGATACTTAGTCAAATAAGATATTTTCTAGATAGTTATTTCTAGACTACTTATTATTTCTAAAATTAAATAGGAAAATATTATAAATTGTGAAATTAATTATTTAATTAATTTTGGTACAATTTATTTTAAGTATATTTTTCCTAGTATTAAACTAGAAATTAATAATTAAGCCTTCTCTACACTTAATTATTTATTTCTTGAATTTAATACATTTAATTAATTTGAAAATTAAATATCTAAGTTGATTTTTATCATCATACTTAAATATTTCTTTTTCATGACATTTAATTAAATAGAAAATTATTTTTAGTTGAAATTTATTTTTTCAACTAAATTTAAATAATTTTCAAAATATATATTTTTTTCTTTATTTTATTAATCAATTTTCGAAATTGCATTTCTTAAATGCTAGAATTTCGAATTTTATCTTGAAAAATAGATTAAGTTGTAAATTAATTATTTATTTTAATTAATTCTTGGATCAACTTAAATCAATGATTTTTTCATTTATTGATTAATTTAAAATAAATTGAATTAAAGTATATTATTAGAAATTGAATTAATTAGTCAAAGGAAAATCTAGATAGATGATATTTTTGCTTGAAGTATTTTTCTAGTGTATTTAATTAAATAGAAAATTAATATTTAAGTTGATTTTCATCATCATACTTAAATATTTGAAATTTTTCTTATATATTTAATTAAATAGGAAAATTATATTTTTTGTTGTAAATTAATTTTATTAATTAATTTTGGGCCAACATTAAATTAGAATAATTTTTCCAGGATTAATTTTTTATTTTAACATGCATTTTCGAAAATTGTATTCTTAAATACTTTAATTTTTCAAAATGCAATATATATTTATAGAAAATTAAATTTGAGTTGTAAATTAATTTATATTAATTTTGTAACAACTTAAATTGAATATTTTTCTAAATATTTATTGGAAATTATTACTAAGATGGAAATAATTCATGTTATTTTCATATCCATCTAAGTAAAATTTATAAATATTAAATTAAAATTTATATTTAGAATTTTTCATTCTAAATTGGAAATTTTAAATAAATATATATTTAAAATAAATAAATTAAATAAAGAGAATCAAAGAAAATACAACTCACTTTAAATAATGAGCTTGATTATTATTAAGATATTCGATCTCCATTGTTGGTCTTACAAAAGTTAAATGTTTTCAATATAACCTCGAGACTCTAGACTTCGTCCCCCTATGGATGGTTATTCGTTGAACGCATTTAACACTGTAAGATTTCATTTGATAAGTGTTTTGTAAGTTGGGATTTTTTCATATATAACTATATTTAGGTCAGAATTTACTTTTTTATTACCATATGACCAAATAAACAAAATTAAGAAAACTAAAGTTTTTTTTTCAAATATACGACACAGAGACTTCTTCTTCTCCTTGCATAGCAAAATAGTGAGTTTCTCTCCATCGTCAACAACGCTTATTAAGGGGTGGAGATCTGAAATCATCAACCACAGATGATGTAGAAACTATTTTGCGATCTCCATGAACGCCGGCGAAGAACTTTGGGCTGATCTCCATTAACGCCGGCAAGAAGTTTTGCTTAGATGTTCAACCATGGCAACGAGATCACTGTAGAGAGATATCCATGAAGCCAATGAGAAAGAATCAACAATCTAGGAGGAGATCTAGTGGAATCAACGAATATCATGCGATTGAGAGGTCTTCTTGAATTTTTATACCCACACGTTTTGGGTTTTCTTTCAAAAAGAAGATCTAATTTTTATGTAGTTTTTGAAAAAAAAAAAATTGATGTTGTTTAGTGTATTTTTTTCAATTATTTTGTTAATTATTTGTTGTTGTTTGGTTGATTTACATATATTTTCAGTATTTTTATAATTTTCGAAAATCTGGAAGGAAACTACTACATTGAATTTCTGGAAAATATAATAAGAACAATGAGTATGTGTTAAAATTTTAATACAAAAATATGTTGCTTTCACGTTGTTTTTAAGTTTTATTTACGTTGTTTTTTTACCATTCTAAAAATAAAAGTAAAATGTACAAGCGACAGAATAACAACACAAATATAACAATGAATGTGACAGGAAGATATTGCAAATATGAAGAAAATTTACAAATACTCGTGCAATAACAACACCACTAGTTGATTTTGAGTTGTTTTGTGTGTTTGCTATAATTATTTGTTCATCAATTGATATTATTCTGGTTGAAAACAACAAAAATAAAAACTACACAATATCTGCAAAAGAATAATTAAATTATTTTCATGTTATTGTGAAGTTTCTTTGTTTTTGCAACATCTTATTTCAACTTGAAAATATTATATAATATCAAGTTGTTTTCATGTTGTTGTAAAGTTTGTTATGAATTGTTCATACACTACACTAGTTGTTTAACAATTAAAAGAATATGGTTTTACATGTTAAAACAAAAACTTATCTTTATCTCTTACATCCAAACATGAAAAATAATAAGAGAACATTATGTTGATTTTGAATCAAGCATGTGTATTGATAGAAAGAGATTGTAAATATGAAAAAAAAATTACTTATATTTAGTTGTAACATTGTTTGTTGTTTTACGGTTGTTTTAAAGTTGTAAACACGTTGTTTAATTTCATTATTTTTTGAACATGTTACTTTCACGTTGTTTGTACACTTTTAATTTCAGTTGTTAAAATTTGTAGATTTCTTATATTATCAGTTGTTTTTATGGTTTTTTATATCGTTATTAAATAGTTGTTAATAGTTAAAAACAATTACTATCAACTATTGTCTTTTTTTTTTTAAAAAAAATATAATTATACAAATACTTGATGTATAAATTAAAAATATAATAATTGTTGTTTCTTAATGTAGTAAAAGATATAAACAATTAAAAAGAAATTATAATATTCAATATCTCGTACAAGATATATATAAAGTTAACTAGAGAAAATTTTAAAAAATATATATAAAAGTAAAGTTTCTTAAAAAAAAAAATGTCGCTCTTCAACATATACAACCAAAACGAAACACACTTCCTTCTCAATCGTTAATTCATGCACAGTAACTCCAACCTTCTTGAAAGACTTTGGAACATTTTCTTGTACACTTTTGATGTATGCCACTAACTTCATTCTGATCAATTTTGAAGTTTATCATCACTAAAAATCAAGTCTTGTAGCAAGTAAAACAGCATCAAAACAACATTAAACAAACTATAAAACAACTTGCTACTATAAAATATATATATTTTTTTCAAATGAATGAACTATAGCCAGAGAACATTTCAAACAATACAAATAAAAAAAAAACAAATTATAAACCTTGACAATATTTTTCTTTGGAAGCTTCAACTTATCAACAACATCAGATGTCTTATCACCCACCTGAAAATATAATGATGACAAAATTAATAAAGCAATGAACTAATAAAAAACGATTAATAGCTATACAAAAATGTAAATATATCATGTACTGAACAATATAAAAATAACAATGTAACAACTAAAAAATAATAAAAAAATGTAAAACTTAATAAATATGCAACTAAAATAACTCTAAATTAAAATTCAAATACAACTGATAAATGTAAGACCTAACCCAATGATCTAATTTTTTTTTAAAAAAAAAAATTAAGAACCCTAGAATAAGAACCGTATAATAACTACATTAAAACTAAAAAACAACTAATTAGAAACTGAAAAAGTGATAGACATAAACTATTTAAGGTTGAAAAATTCTTCTAACTTAATACATAAAAAAAATAAATAAAACATAACAAAACAGGTCTTTGAACCCAAAAAAAGATAACCAAAACTAATACATTAATCTTTTAATTTGCAATCTCGTCATCATTATCTCGTTTTTTGCTCTGAAAGCCTCTTCAATGGATAACTTGGTGAAATAACAACAACAAAATAAATTAAAAGATGAAACAACTATAAAACAACTTATACACAACGTTAAATCACCTTAGTTATTTAAAGTCTTTAGATAAATCTCTGATTCATAAAATTATAAAACTTAGAAAAATAACTTTGCCAACTTGTGAGATAAATGGACAACAATAAGCATTAAATTTTGAAGTTGAGATCATTTGAAAAAAAAAATTAAAATCAAATCCAAAGAAAATTATTGAATAATAAAACTCTAAATTTGAGTTTTATACCTAACATTTAGATTTGAGCTTCGCCAATAAAAATAAATTAACTGAAAATGCAGCAGCAACAACAACAATTAACAACAATAACAATAGCAGCAATATAAATAAAAAGATGAAAGCAACTATAAAACAACTTATAAACAACAATAAATCAACATATTTATTTAAGATCTGAAGATAAAATTACTAATTCATTAAATTCAGTTCTACAAAATAAAAACAATAATAATATCATGAAGAAACTTAACTTAAAGATGAAAAAAATAGCACAATTGAAGATGCCCTATTTCTTTAGGCTAATAAAAAATATTAACTATGTTAGGCATTTTGTCAAACACATGGAAGGTATGACCTTATATACATATAAATAAAAAACTCAACTTACAGAAGAAGAAAAAATTTCACAAAATTTGTGGGCAAATGGGTAGAATCAACAATAAAGAATCACACTACAACAATATTCTTATAAAACTTTTAAATTAAAATTCTTATATTGATGTAATTTGAAAAGAAAAAAGAAGAAGAAGAAGGAGAAGGAGAAGGAGAAGAAGAAGAAAAGAATAACTTACAAATCAGAGCTTGAAACTATATCAATAGTAGCAAAAAGAAGTTTGAAAGAGATGAAGATGATTTGACCAAGAGATGAAGAAACTCAGAGAGTGTTTCTTTCTCCTTAGACTGCGCCATAGGAAGGTTAAGAAGAAGTTTTGCATGGCAAGAAGGGATGTAGATGGGAGGAATGGAGACGGGAGGAATGGAGACAAGAGGGGCTGAAAGTGAGATGGAAGGATAGAGATGGCTACCACTCTAAATAAATATATGTGAATAGAGGAAGAAGAAAGAAAAATAACAATTTTCGTATAATTGTAATTAGTAAACTTTATAATAGTATTAGAGAAAATTTTAAAATGTAAAAATGTAAAAAAAAGAGAAAGCAAATATAAATGTTAAATATTGGTAAAAAAAGTCACTTAGTGTAAAAATTCCTTGTAAGTTTTCGTCTCTATTAGACTCTCCCCTACGGTGACTACTTAGAGATAAACTTATGAAACATGAAACAATGGTAGAGGCTCATGAAATGAGAATAACCTTGACTCTCGCCTACCGGGACAACGTTGGATTCTTATTTTGATCGAATAAAAGGTTGCTAGAATGGTTTCTATTTTAGATGAGCTGACAACTCTATTCAATAAATGATGCTTTGACTCTCGCCTACCGGGACACTGTATCAGTTTGTTGAAAACCTTGGAAATTATTAAGGATTGTATGTTTTAGTATTTTCACTAGTCATTCCTACTTGCTATATGTTTATAATTTCTGAATTGTGTATGAATTTATATTGAACCATGTTATTTTCTGTTATTAAGTTGTAGTTTAATTTCGAATCTTCATTGTTGGTCTAACATGTTTGTTTTTCTAATGAGATAAATCCCTAATGGATTTTCACCATTAGACATACATAATAGTGTAAGATCTCGAAAGATAAGTATTGTATATGCGACATCTAACTGTTCATCAATTGATGACACCTTAGACTAGTATTTTTACAATATGAAACAAGAAGATTACATAAATAAGATTACTTTGACTTTCGCTAATCGAAGCATCGTTGGATTCTTATTTTAAACGAAATTATCCTAATTCCTCTTAGCTTATTCATTTCGAATTAGCTTTCAAAACATATAATTGGATGAATGGTCTATAAATCATTTCATGTCATTTTATATGACGCATATGATTATAATCCCGAAATTCTATTCCCAATTGATATAAATCCTCAATCTTAGAAATCTCCTACTTGTATGGGCAAATCAGACTTAGAGTTTGTATTAGTAGTGGTGGTCCAAGAAAGAATTACTCATTATATTTGGTTGAATTTAAGTCTTTGACTTTAATTTTAGAATCCAAACAGAAATTTTTCTTATATTTCTAATTCCAGAATACAATACAGTTACACTTTCTCAAGTGTTTAATATCCATCTTCTATTAATGGATTAAAACTGTATGGAATATGAGTTAGGTATTCTGTGACCAGGATCCACTTGAACTATTCTAAGAACTCTTTGATGTAACTAAACCTATGTCATCAAAAGACTCTACCACATTTTTTTAATCTATGGCATTTGTATCTTGTTCATAGTGGATTTGACAAGATCAATCTCTGCAAAGAGTTAATATGCCTATATCCACTGAAAGTAGTTCATCTCATTCGCAGATGGATGTACATTCATGGGTGGATATGAGTTTTTCGTTGTATTCTTAAAACGATCACTCTAGATTATACCTTATGCAAAGAAATTTAAAATGTTTGAAAAATTTCTTAAATTTCTAGCAATGGTTAAAACCATTAAGGTAAGTGGTTAAAGATCTTGCGAACTGATAGGGGTGGAGAAATAGTTAGTTGATATGCAGTTCAAAGATCATTAAATTGATTTTTGAATTATATCCAAACTTACCTCCCCAGATATTTCGAGTTGCATGTTGATGATTAGTTACTAGTCGTTGCCTAATTCCTTCTATGGTAATACAATTTCAGAATGATGTAATGGTTGTATACTTGATGTAAATCATTACTAGATTCATGGATGACCTAATCAAAATCTTAAGAAAAGCTAGAACTGTTAACCATGTTTTCTTAGCTATTCTAAGTGATTAGGGGTGGACCATCCCATTGTCAATAGATAAGAAAGTGTTTGTTCAAACAAATACTACTTTTCTAAGAAAATGACTAAGTCTGAAAACAAGTAGCAAATAAAGGAGATATTTAATTCTTGATTCCAAAAGTGTTCTATCATCTTATATAACATATGATGATCCCACTGCCTCTGTTGTCTTGTCACAACCAAAGAGCTTAATACCATTTAGTTTTCTTAGACATAATTCACGGTGCCTTGTCGTAGTGGGAGAGTTTCTAGGAACTCACCTTCTTATGACTTGGGAGACACTAGTGATTAAAATCCATTGTGAGTTTAAACAAGTAATGGATTGTCAAGATAAGAAACTAAGAAGAAAGCCAATAGAACTGTGGTTTAATCCATTCACATGGAGTAACCTAAAGTTTTCTATTACAAGGACATAAAAGGAAATTTTCGTTTATAAGGCTATTCTATGGACTTAACAAAACTTCCTGTTCCTAGTATTATAGGTTTGAGTTTATCTAAACCTATGGCTTGTGGTATACCTGGTAATTACTTACTCTAATGCAAGCAACTTACTTTAGTAAGATGCTGAAGCATTTTCTTTCTAATGGCAATCTATAGAAGATTCACAACTTCTTAGGTATAGATTTTATTTATCTAAGGAAAAGTCTTAACTATTCCAGAAAAGATAAAGCCATGAAAGAATTTCTTATATCAACAGTGAGAGGTCTTAGATATGCTTTTGTATGCCTTAGACCGTACACCGCCGTTGAGTGGGAGTAATGAGTAGGTATCAGATTAATCCAGGAGAAGAACATTGGAAGACAATCAAGTAAATCTTAAGATTAAGAAGAGGAACTATATGTTAGTCTATAAGGGTGTGTTTAAAACTCTTAGACTACACCATATCAGATTTCGAAATTTGCCTTTGTGCTAGTAAATCTTTCTGATAAGATGGTGGTTACTCTGGGGGTGGAATAGTGATTTTGGAGAAGTGTAAAAACCTATCTGAAGTCTCTAGGTCTACCAGAAAGGGACTGGATGTTAAAGCTGCAGGAAAGGTACTTATTCAGTCTAAGGAAAGTTCTATACATCTTTGGCATCATTCCAAATTGTCTTAAACTACTAGTGTTAATTTCCTGATTAACCAAAAGTAGTTGCCAAAGATATAGAATCCAGTATCCCAAGAGAGTAAACATATAGAGAGGAATTTCACATTATCAATGATTTTGTGATTAAGGAAGAGTAATAGTGGAGAAAAGGTTGTGGTTAATTTAACCTTTCAGATCCTATTACGAGGAGTTTGTTTTATATTAGTGCAAGTGGGAGTTTGTTGGGTTTTATGCCCTAAATAAAACTCATTTCAATATAATCAGATTTGCTTATTAATATAGATCAGAAATAACATTTAATGTTGCATGGTTCACATGATTTATTTCATGATTATATGTACATAATGTATAAATTCATCTGAAACCCTTTTCACATATTTGATCCTGTTTATTGTGCCGTCAACACATTGGAAAGTAAACATGACTATGTGAATAAAGTTTCCTAGATTTATCAGACACAGGGATTTACTGATATGATAATCTACAACAAGAGTTTACTTGTATTTGGAGAAATACTATGTTCTTTCCAGAACATTGGTTAAAGTAAAGCTCTGGTTGGATGCATGGAGTATGCATCGGAAGGGACCGATATTGAACTTTGACTTAGATTTAATTAAACTTACCGTAAAATCTATTCAAGTCAATATCGCCTAGTTGATCCTAGATCAAATGATCTTAATCCTGATATGATTAGGCTCAATCTCGAGAGGCTATTCGTGTTCTTTGATTTGTTAGTTAAGCCTACTTTTAGGTCAGGGTGATACGTACATTTTGGGAACACGGTAGTGCAATTGAGTGGGAGCGCTAGCATAAACATGGAATCTATAGCTTTTATCTGGCAAATAGTAAGCAAAGGATGATCTCCTTCGAGCTTGACCAAACGAACATAAATGGTGGAGTACTCATTTCACATAAGCTGAAATATCATTTATACGGGGTCAAGTGTTTTAAGGAATAAATACATTGTAGGGTGTAACGGTAATTTAATCCCTTTACAGTGTAGATCATTCATATAGAGGATCATTGATCACATTAGGATTATAACAATGGATAACTAATGATGTGTCTATATGGTGGAACATATAGAGCATTCTATATACTGAGAGTGCTATTCTAAGTTCTATGCGTGGATTCAACGAAGAATTAATAAGTTATAGTGAATTTTAGTGCTAAATTCTTGATCTACTTATTGGAAGCTCGGTTATATAGACCCATGGTCCCCCCACTAGTTGAGATAATATTGCTTGTAAGACTCATGTAATTGGTTTTGATTAATCAATTATAATTCTCAAATTAGACTATGTCTATTTGTGAATTTTTCACTAAGTAAGGGCGAAATTGTAAAGAAAGAGTTTATAGGGGCATATTTGTTAATTATGATACTTTGTATGGTTCAATTAATGAATATGATAAATGACAATATTATTTAATAATTATTTATAGTTATTAAATAGTTAGAATTGGCATTTAAATGGTTAAATTAGGAAATTGGCATTTTTGAGAAAATCAGATACAAAAGGTGTTAAAATTGTAAAATTGCAAAAAGCAAGGCCCAATCCACTAAGTGTATGGCCTGCCACTTTTGTAGGAAATTTAAACTGATATTTTCATTATTTTAATGCCAAATAATTCAAACCTAACCCTAGTGGAATGCTATAAATAGATAGTGAAGGCTTCAGGAAAATTACACTTAAATTTTCTATTTTTCCTTCAGAGAAAAAACTGACCCTTTCTCTCTCCCTATCTTTAGCTGCCACTTCTTCTTTCTCTTCCCTCTTGAATTTCGAAATCCTTAGTGTATGAGTAGTGCCCACACACAGCAAGTGATACCTCAATCATAGTGAGGAAGATCGTGAAGAAAGATCATCAGCAAAGGAGTTTCAGCATCAAAGATTCAGAGAAAGAGATCCAGGTTCAGATATTGATAATGCTCGCTACGTAAAGGAATCAAGGGCTAGATATCTGAACGGAAGGAGTCATTATATTCCGCTGCACCCAATGTAAGGTTTCTTTAACTTTATATGTGTTTATTTCATCGTTTTAGAAAGTTCATATTTAGGATGTTAATAAACATACTTGTGAGTAGATCTAAGATCCTGGTAAAATAATTTCCAACATGATCACGGTTAGGCTATCTGAGTTGACAAAGAATGGTCGGGCCTTAGATTTCTGCACCAGGTTCAACCCGAACTGAATTGCTAGACATTCAGCCATAACAGTCGATCTGTAACCCTCTAGGAAAATTACTTCAGCAGCTACCAGACGACCTTCATGATCACGGATGACTGCTGCAATTCCACTACCTTGCTGATCCTTTCCAAATGCTGCATCACAGTGCAGAGAGAAGTAACCTCTCGGAGGAGCCACCCAGCATTTGGGTCTTGACACTTCCTTCACTGCACTAGTCTCATGGGGCTGCTGCAGAGCATTATCAACGAAATCCATGGCCCAAGGAGTCCAGCTTTTTAAATTAATATTTTTATTCTGAAAAATACGCTGGTTTCTTTGGTTCCAAACCATCCAACTTAACTCCAAAAACGATTCAAACTTGTGTTTGGAGCAGTTTTGTTCCATATGCATGAGAAACTCCTGGAGGTCTGTCATCATTCCGAGACCAGTGGGGAATAAATGCCAGTACCCTGCTGCTTTCCAAACAGATTTCAGGCTAGGACAGTTCCAAAGCGCATGTCCAATTGTCTCCTCTTTGCTCCAACATCCCGAGAAAGTCTTGTCAATTTTTATGCCTCTTTTTACCAATTCTGTCTTTGTGGGAAGCCAGTTATGGCAAACACGCCAAACAAAGTTCTTCATTTTCGGAGTTAAATTAGAGTGCCAAATCCCTTTCCACCATCTTCTTACCATTGACTTATCTGATGTCTCCGCTGCCTGTTCCTCTATTCGATTCCAAATGTACCCACTAGCCACCTGGTACTCTCCATAAGTTGTATAGTGCCAAATTAATTCATCCTCGCCACAACCTCTTCGAGTTTTAATCCCCAATATCCAAAGGATATCTTCTTTATGCATTTTTTCCTCTATGGACTGCACTATCCAATCACCATTTGCATCAACAAGAGAGTCCACATAAGTATTGGGAGGAACCGAAGCTGGTGCTCTGAGAAGGAATGGGGCTCCTCGAGGTATCCATCGATCTTCATTTATTCTCACTTTGCTTCCATCAGTCACTCTCCACCGCATCCCTTTAACAAGTAACTCACAGCCCCATAAAATGCCTCTCCACACATTAGAACACCAATTGCCGAGTCCAGCCTCTATGAAATTAGAATTCGGGTAGTAAAGAGCCTTTAAGACTTGAGCAAACAAACTTTTCGAATTTGTGATAAGTCTCCAGTCTTGTTTTGCAATCAAGGCTTGATTGAAGTCTTCATGATCCCTAAATCCCATACCTCCCGACCATTTGTCTTTGCAAAGCTTCTCCCAATTTCCCCAATGGATTTGGTGTTTTTCTGTTGTAGAACCCCACCAGAACCGAGCAATTAGAGATTGAATCTCACTTATTAGTCCCTTTGAAATTCTAAAGCAGCTCATCACATACACCGGGATAGCTTGGATTATTGATTTGATCAACATCTCGCGACCGACTTGAGAAAAAAGACCCATCTTCCAACCTTGGAGTTTTTCCCAAACCTTGTTGCGAACCAATCCAAATGCTTCTTTCTTGTTTTTACCAACAAAGGCGGGTAGGCCTAAATACTTCGAGTGGTTTTCCGTAAAAGTAACTCCTAATGAAGCAGCCAATCGTTGACCATCCGTACTTCTGATCTTTCTACCAACACATAAGTTGGACTTGTTGAAGTTAATGCATTGGCCTGATAAAGATGAGTAAACCCGAAGCACCTCCTCAAGGGCTTTTCCTTCCTCCATCGAAGCATCCAAGAAGATTAAACAGTCATCCGCAAACAACAGATGGGTCAATCTTTTCTCTAAATTGCCAAAGCGGAGACCATGAATTTTATTTTCTCGGCTTGCTTCATTTAATAAACACGATAGCCCCTCCGAGCAAATAAGAAATAAAAATGGCGATAGAGGATCTCCTTGCCTTAACCCTCTCTCCGGTATGATGTACCCCCTAGCCTCTCCATTTAACAAAACCGAGAAGGTAACTATCTTAACACACCCCATAATCTTTCGAATCCATTGCTCGTCATAACCCAAACATTTCATCATTCCTTCAAGGAAGTCACATTCGACCCGATCGTAGGCTTTTGATATATCCAGCTTAAGAGCCATCTTCTTCCCATTCCCAAACCGACCTTTCTTTATACAATGGAGGCTCTCAAACCCGAGAATGGCGTTATCTTGAATTTGTCTCCCTTTTATGAAAGCACTTTGGTTTTTCGATATCACCTTCTTCATACTCAATTTCATTCTATTAGCTAGACATTTGGAGATCACCTTGTATATAACATTACATAAACTTAAGGGCCTGAATTCTCCCACCATGGTAGGTTCCTTAACTTTGGGAATTGGACAAAGTAAAGTGTCATTTAAGCAGCTGCAGTTCATACCATTATTTAATACCTCTAAGCATGTTGCTATAACCTCGTGACCCACTTCTTTCCAATGATTGTGGTAGAATAACCCCGGTAGACCATCTTTCCCTGGAGCTTTGAGGGGGTGGATTTGATCAATGGCTTATTTAACCTCTTCCTTAGTGAATTCCTCCAGAAGCATAGAGTTGTCATGGTTGGATAACCAGTTTGGAACACATCTGTTGAGTATTTCTGTAACGCCCTAATGCTAAGGCACGCTACAGTGCTTTTTCAATTATTGTGCAATCTTTGCTAATCAAAGAAATTTCTCGAAAAACGTGTCAAATTAAAACTTTTGCATTAAATACTAAACTTTGTAATTTAATAAAATATTTACAAGTGCCGGGATCCCGTTTTTTTTAAACTTTATAAGATTTACTTTTCAAGCATACATTCCAAAATATACAGATTTACAGGTCGCACAGCGACTTTCAAAATACAACTCCCAGATGTCCCGAGACCGAACACTCCAGGTCGCGCTGCTTGACATGTACAATCTCACCCGAGCTCAGGTTCACTCCTGTTCAGCCTTCGCCTTTCCTTTACCTACACATGGAAGCAGAAACTGTGAGTCAACAGACTCAGTAAGAAATGCATATAACATATCATATAATATCCGACCTGTAAGTAGGCGCCCATACACCTATTTACAGAGCTTAACAGATGAGTATGAACGTTCAACACTAGAGTACAACCACTATACCACATACACGTCGTACCTCACAATACGAGTGTTGGTAGGGTTTACCCCGAATATTGAGTAACACTGAGTGATGTACCACACACCTGAGCATTTTCCCGTGCCCGTGTTGGTATCACTGTATCGTACTCATAATGACAATAATCACTATACCAATGCACTCGGTAACTTATTCATACAAGTGTTGGTAGTGTAAAACATAATTTAAGCATGCATATACAAACACATATACACACATTCAGATAATCACATCATACATTATACACAGTTCTTACCTGTTTTCCGAATTCAAGTGTGCTGGCCGACCTGAACGGAATTTCTGTGCTAGATGGATGCCCTAATCCCATTTTGAAACCGGGTAAGTCACATGATTAAAACCCTAATCCCGGGAACCCAAAACTAAAACCCTAGGTTCTGCTATACTCTCGAGGGGTTATTCTAACTCTATAAATGGGGAAACACCCAACCAAGGCACTGAAATGGACAAAAATTGAGAAACGAAGTGTTCGGGATTCCTGCCAAAACCGGCTAGCCGGTTTTTGTGGCACTGCAAACCGGCTAGCCGGTTTGCACCAGTAATCCCAAATCACTTCATCTCTTGCTCAATTTTCCACCAAATGTTACCAAACTTTCCAGAGCACCTATTCAAAGCATAAACAATAAAACCCAGCCAGTATTTAACAGAAAAACACACCAAATCTATTTATGCCATTAAAGCTCAAAGCTTTGAACTCAAAGCTCAAAATTGCATACAACCTAATCCAACAATCAAAACCAGCCACAAGAAGCTAAAACCAACTCAATTAAACCCTATGATTCGAACCTTAAGCAAGCCTAAACCTAACAGCCACTAAATCTCAAAATTAAAAGTTCAAACTAACTTTTAAAGCTTCAAAACATAACACTATAGTTCTAGGGTTACCTTTGATTGCTCCTCCTTCAATCCCTAGCTTAAATTGTTAGGCTATTTTTAGCCTATGTTTTGGATCTAATTTATGTGCGTTTTTAGCTGTGTTGGGACGGAATTACGCTTGTTTTCTATGTTTTCAGGTTCTTTGAAATAAAAGAGGTCTCGGGTGCAGAAATTCGTTAAAAGATGTGCTGAGCCGAAGAAAACACAATTTCTGAGTAATTGTGCACATCTGGCCGCGGCTAAACACAACCTGGCCGCGGCTAGATTTCGAGAATCTAGAGGCTTCAGTCGCCGCGGCGATGAAGAGGTTCGCCGCGGCCATTTAAAAGATACAGAGAGACCCCTTATTTTTAATTATCTCGCCGCGGCGAGAGGAAGCTTGGCCGCGGCGAGATCCCGTACGGACCAGGGGCATTTTCGTCCATCGAACCCTAAATTTCAGTTATAAATAGAAAACTGCGATTGGAAGTCTGGGAGAGCGATTAGAAACCCTAAAATACAGCTGAGAGCGGCAGGAAGAGCACAGAGATTGAAGTGAAGATCCAGAATTCATCCACCAACAGTTCTTTTCTTTATTCCTCTTTAATTTATTTATGTTGAATATTGCTATAGGAATGGTTATGGATTTGTTTCTGAACTAAATTTCCCATTTAGGGAGGATGATGATTGTTGTTTAATGTTCTGCCTAGTTAATGTTTAATTACCATTCCTCAATTCTTGTGTGTGAAATTATCTTAATTTGTTCTTAATTTCATGTTTAAGATTGATCACCTTGTGCATGCTCTATGATCTCAATTCGAAATCTGAAAAGTGAGAATTGAGAATGCTAAAATTAAGATAATCAATGTTCTATGTGAAACGAAAGTATTTGCATGACTTATGTGACGAGTAGATTATTACTTAATGCTGATTTCATGTTAGTTTAATTAAGGAATTAATTAGATAACATGTGGTTTAGAATCTAGAAGATCTGAAAGGAGCTAGGTTATTTCATAATCTGTCATTCACTCCAAGAATAGGATAGTAATTAATCATTAACGATTTGGGTAAACAACAACAGGATTCTCCTCCCTATTATCTCATCTTGCTCAACTTTAAATTGCGTTATTAAGTTTTCTGAATTTCTTTCATATTTTACTGTTTTTAAATCATAATTGCTTCCGATTTACTGAATAGAATCATAAGTATAATTTAGTGGTACTTAATCCAATTCCCTGTGGGATCGACCTCACCTGTGTGAGATTTACTACTTGATTGCGTATACTTGCGTAGTGTTTAAAATTATAGCAACAAGTTTTTGGCGCCGTTGCCGAGGAATTGTTAAAGATTAATATTACATAAAATTATACTAACTTCTACTTTAGTATATTTTCTCTTGCTGATTTTTTTTTTCTAACCTTTTTCTTGCAATAATTTCTTGATCTATTTCAGGAATCCTAAGTGCATGCGCCGTCAAGGACAAACAGTCATATTACCAGTTGATCCTGAAATCGAGAAAAATTGCAGGAGGAATCGAAAGAACAAGAGGCAAGAAAGAGTTTCAGCAACTGTTGAAACATCAAAGATCATGGCTGCCAATGTGAACAATAATGCTGGAAACAATGGGGGTAATAACGGTAATAATGGAGGTGCCGTGGAAGATCAAGCTAATGGCCGTAGCTTGAGAGATTACATTCTCCCTACTCTGACGGGAGTGCAGTCATGTATCAGGCCACCGGCAGTGGATGCAAATAATTTCGAGATTAAGCCTGCCATACTACAAATGGTGCAGTCTTCAGTCCAGTTTGGTGGACTCCCTTCTGAAGACCCCACTCTGCATCTATCGAACTTCATGGAGTTATGTCAGACCTTCAAAGTCAATGGGGTTAGTGATGACGCCATCCGTTTGAGACTGTTTCCATTCTCACTGAGAGAGCGAGCCAAGAGTTGGTTGATCTCCTTGCCACCAAATTCTATAGCAACATGGACAGACTTAGCAACAAAATTTCTGTCTAAATTCTTCCCTCCAGCAAAGTCTGCAAAGCTGCGAGGAGAAATAAACAACTTCTGTCAGCAAGATAATGAATCTCTCCATGAGGCTTGGGAGAGGTTTAAAGATCTAATCAGAAAATGCCCTCATCATGGCATAGAGAAGTGGATGCTGGTTCACAATTTCTACAACGGGTTGGTTGGTAACACTAGAACTCTGATAGATGCAGCAGCTGGTGGAGCTTTTATGAGAAAGAGTGCTAATGAGGCTTACGATCTATTGGAGGAGATGGCTCTAAATAATCAGTAGTGGCCAACTGAAAGGAGTCAAACTAAGAAAGTAGCTGGTGTGCTAGAGGTTGATGCCATCACAAAATTGACAGCTCAAGTTGAGGCCTTGACAAAGCTGATTGCAGGGCAAGCTAAACAAGCCCAAGTTATTTGTGAGATATGTGGAGGCAACCATCACTTTTCAGAGTGTCAGGCAGATGTGGATAATTTGCCAATGGATCAAGCAAAAGCCATTGGGAACTACTCCCAAAATAATAATTATGGGCACAACCAACAGGGGTTCTACCAGCAGAGAAATCAGCCCCAACAAAACCAACAACAAAGTCCTAGTGGCTCCAATATCCAAGCTGATTTATTGCTCCAATTCATGATGGAAACTAGAGCCTCTATTAAAACTCTAGAAACTCAAATGGAACAATTGGCTACTCAAGTGGCAAACCAAGCTCAAGGAAATTCAGCTAGCACTAGTGAGGCAAAAGGAAAAGAGCAATGTAAAGCAATTTCCTTGAGGAGTGGAAAGAATTATGATGGGCCTGATGTGGTACAACCATTCAATGAAGAAGTTAAAGATCAATCAGCACCAACTCCAACATCAATAGAAAAGAAAACTACTGATAGCCCTGCACCACCACAACAGTCTCCACCAATCAGTATTGATCATCATGTGAAGATACCTTATCCTCAGAGACTCCGAAAGACCAATCTAGACAAGCAGTTTACAAAATTTCTAGAGGTTTTCAAAAGACTACACATCAACATTCCTTTTGCTGAAGCCTTGGAACAAATGCCCCGTTATGTGAAGTTCATGAAGGAGATATTGTCTAAGAAGAGAAAAATGGAGGACTATGAAACAGTGGCATTAACTGAGGAGTGTAGCGCCATTTTGCAAAAGAAACTACCGCCCAAGCTTAAAGATCCGGGTAGTTTCAATATTCCATGCTCTATAGGGGGTTCAGTGGAAACTAAAGCTCTATGTGATCTGGGAGCAAGCATTAATCTAATGCCGTTGTCTGTCTTCAAAAGGCTAGGATTGGGAAAAGCAAAGCCCACAACAGTGACTCTACAACTAGCGGATCGTTCTCTAACTCATCCTCGTGGCATAATTGAAGATGTACTGGTGAAGGTTGGTAAGTTTATCTTCCCTGCTGATTTCTTAATTCTTGATATGGAGGAAGATTCAACTATTCCCATTATTTTGGGAAGACCATTCTTGGCCACGGGTCGAGCATTAATAGATGTTCAAAAGGGGGAGTTAAAGTTGCGAGTCCAAGATGAAGAGGTCAATTTTAATGTTTTTGCCCCAACTGACATTCCTACCTGTTGCAAGATTGAGGTGGTGAAGGGTTCTTTTGTTAAAACTGATAAGAAGAAAGCAAAGCCTAAAGAGCGACTTCGAACGATTCAGCGTCGTTGGAAAAGATTGATGTGTGGTAGTTCTGAAGGTGAGCTTACTCTTGTGCAAAACTCTGAAATCAACACTATTGGTGGTAAATTTTCTTCATTTAGTGCGAGGGCTCTTTTGAATGCAAAGGGTGGACTTGATCCCTTCTGATGGGGCTCAGGTAAGTTTCTCTCACCCTGGTTTATTTTCATACATTGGGGACAATGTGCATTTTAGTTTGGGGGGGGAGACTTAAATTTTTCAGTTTATTTGTTTTAGTTTAGTTTGTTTTAGTTTTTTTAGTCTTGTGTGATAGCTAAATTGAAAGATTGATTGAATTGTTGTTATTCACTTGTGCAATGGATTAAAACATAACTGTGTGCTTGACTTGCAACTGTTTGAATTAAGATGGATGTGTGCTAGGAAGTGATTCATGTAGATTTAAAGCATTTGTTATTCTCACATATCACTTGTGTTCTATTTGGATTGTGGAATGATTGACTTGACATGAAATAGAATTTGTTTGACATACTCTCTTGAAGCGAAATCCTTGATGATTTTTGTTTGGAAAATGATTTAGGCAAATTTTCTTTGGATCGATTGAGCCTTCCAAGCCTACCTAAAAAATTTTATCCTTAGTATACCCAAAGTTGAGCCTTAGCCTATTCTAAAAAAAATTTCACCACTTAACTAAGCTGAATTCGTTATCTTTAACTACTTTCACCCTCAACATACCTTATTATGCCATAAGCTTTTAAGCCAGTTTGGGGGGGATAAATTGTTGTAAGTGGGGGAATAATTTTTGCAGTAAGAGATTAAAAAAAAAATTAAATAGTTGTTATGTGTTGTGCCTCTATTGAAAAAAAGAGAAAGAAGAAAAAAAAGAGAAAAATGACATGTGATAATTTCTTCTTGAGAATCAATTGTGAACAATGGGGTAGGCACATAGGAAAAAATATGCAATCTCTTACTATCTTCTTTGGGATATATGAAAAAAAAAATGGATAAGTGTGGGTGCTTGTTTGGTATAATTGTGCTTATGGTATAATGTAACCTAAATGACTTCTCATCTACCCGTTTTGCCTAAGCCATGCTATTATAACCGAAAAAGACCTTTTGATTCCAAATAGAAATTTGTCAACATTAGTGGAGAGAGGTATGTCATTCAAACTTATTGATCATGTGTTAGTGGGATGTTGGAAAGTTTAGAACAGTTGTGATATTGATGGCAATTGCGATGCTTTATGTTTGTATGAATTACTTACTTGTAAATTGCACATTCAACTTAGTTCTTAGAGTTGGCAAGTTGAAATTCTGGTTATTGATGGATTGAAGTTGTGCAGGTGGTGGTAACAATTAAATTGTTGGAAAGTTTAGCTATCATTGTCAGTTTGTTTTTAGTTTAGTCTTAGTTTACTCGGGGACGAGTAAAGAGTCAGTTTGGGGGAGTTTGTTAGGCTATTTTTAGCCTATGTTTTGGATCTAATTTATGTGCGTTTTTAGCTGTGTTGGGACGGAATTACGCTTGTTTTCTATGTTTTCAGGTTCTTTGGAATAAAAGAGGTCTCGGGTGCAGAAATTCGTTAAAAGATGTGCTGAGCCGAAGAAAACACAATTTCTGAGTAATTGTGCACATCTGGCCGCGGCTAAACACAACCTGGCCGCGGCTAGATTTCGAGAATCTAGAGGCTTCAGTCGCCGCGGCGATGAAGAGGCTCGCCGCGGCCATTTAAAAGATACAGAGAGACCCCTTATTTTCAATTATCTCGCCGCGGCGAGAGGAAGCTTGGCCGCGGCGAGATCCCGTACGGACCAGGGGCATTTTCGTCCATCGAACCCTAAATTTCAGTTATAAATAGAAAACTGCGATTGGAAGTCTGGGAGAGCGATTAGAAACCCTAAAATACAGCTGAGAGCGGCAGGAAGAGCACAGAGATTGAAGTGAAGATCCAGAATTCATCCACCAACAGTTCTTTTCTTTATTCCTCTTTAATTTATTTATGTTGAATATTGCTATAGGAATGGTTATGGATTTGTTTCTGAACTAAATTTCCCATTTAGGGAGGATGATGATTGTTGTTTAATGTTCTGCCTAGTTAATGTTTAATTACCATTCCTCAATTCTTGTGTGTGAAATTATCTTAATTTGTTCTTAATTTCATGTTTAAGATTGATCACCTTGTGCATGCTCTATGATCTCAATTCGAAATCTGAAAAGTGAGAATTGAGAATGCTAAAATTAAGATAATCAATGTTCTATGTGAAACGAAAGTATTTGCATGACTTATGTGACGAGTAGATTATTACTTAATGCTGATTTCATGTTAGTTTAATTAAGGAATTAATTAGATAACATGTGGTTTAGAATCTAGAAGATCTGAAAGGAGCTAGGTTATTTCATAATCTGTCATTCACTCCAAGAATAGGATAGTAATTAATCATTAACGATTTGGGTAAACAACAACAGGATTCTCCTCCCTATTATCTCATCTTGCTCAACTTTAAATTGCGTTATTAAGTTTTCTGAATTTCTTTCATATTTTACTGTTTTTAAATCATAATTGCTTCCGATTTACTGAATAGAATCATAAGTATAATTTAGTGGTACTTAATCCAATTCCCTGTGGGATCGACCTCACCTGTGTGAGATTTACTACTTGATTGCGTATACTTGCGTAGTGTTTAAAATTATAGCAACATAAATTCAGAGAATTTGGAAGGAAAAATTGATCCTTGCTCTGGTTTTGTCTCAGCCGAAAAAGAGAAAGAGAGAGAGTTCAAGAGAAATGCAATTTCCTTTTAATTTTGACTTTTTCTTCAAATAAAAAGAATTAACCTAATCTAATAGCTTGCTGAATAAAATGGACAGGTGTCCCCACCCTAGGCAGCCACCAAATCACTTAGCAACAAATTACCAATTTGCCCTTTAAGTTAACCATTTAGGTGTTTCAAAAGCTAGGGGTAAAATGGTCAATTTCTATAACCCCGCTCAATCCCGATAAAATATTTTTCCTAAAATATTTCCCACTATGAAATAAGGTTCTAAACTTACCCATGTGATCAATCTAGCCATCCATCGCATTTTCCGTTGTCGCCGAACAAAAATTACAAAATAACATATTACACATATAAGCTAGATAATACCCCTATAGTTTAACAAAATCTCCGGAATTGAGAAATTATAACTCTAATATTTATTTCTAAATATTGGGGTCCACAATTAAATTAATTCACAAATAATAATAAAATAATAAAAATTAGTGCTAATTGCCTTTACTAATCCATATACTAGAGCGGTCATTACAATTTCAGTCATATTCGGATTCGGCCTTGAAGATGAAAAAAGATCTGTGTAATACCGAACCAATATTTCCTCTATCTCGTTGTCTTGGTTACACCACCTCAATTGTTCATCGAAAAGACTGCTGATCGTATTTTTCTTCTTCCTTTGAGAGGCCTTGTGATGGAAGTATTTCGTATTGCGATCTCCATGTGTAAGCCAAAGAGCCCAACTTCTTTGTTTCCATAAAAGCTCCTCTTTGGCCTCTGCTGCATTAAGGTCTCTCTCTATCTATCTCCGTTTCTGCCAATCTATCTCTCCAAGTGAAGAAGAGATATGTTTCAATTCTTCCATGAGAGCCTTTGTCTTAGCCTTAAGCTCTATTTTTTTTTTCCTTTATTCCAATCTTTAAGGACCTCTCCACACACATTAATGCACCCCCTAATTCCTTGAGCCGATCCCCATTTTACTCTATCCATCCAGACATTTTCAACAATTTTACCACATTCCTCTTCGCTAGCCCAAGCATGTTCATATTGAAATCGTGATTTCCACTTAGAACTCGATTTAGAGAGATTTTTACTATTGTTGAAAGTAAGGATTAAAGGGCGGTGGTCCGAGTTCCACCAAGGGAGGAGGGTGACTTTTGATACACAAAATCTCTTATACCATTCCGGATTAGCCAAAACTCTATCCAACTTTTCAAAAACTAAGTTGTTGTGGGGCCTATTACACCAAGTAAAATCTCCCCCTTCCATCTTAATTTCCTTAAAGTTGCAATACGAAATGGCCTTTCGGAATTCACGCATCTGAGAGTCAAGTTTCATACATCCCCCTTTCTTTTCCTTTTCTATCATGATCTCATTGAAGTCTCCTCCACAAAGCCAAGTTCCTTGCAGCATGTTTCTAAGTCTCTCCATAAGCAGCCATGAATGTTTCCTTCCACCTGGATCCGGGCTCCCATAGAATCTAGTGAATCTCCAAATAAAACCCAGCCCTTTCTCCACAGCCGCATCTATGTGACACCGTAAATGACTTGATGTTCACCTCCCAAGGATCTTTCCACAAGAGAGCCAAACCACCACTTTTTCCTTTCGCCGCCACAACAAAGCAACTGTCAAAACCCAGAAAAATTTTAATTCTTTCCATCGCAGCTTCATTTAGTCTAGTTTTGGACAAGAAAATCATCCCGGGATGATGATCTTTAACATGGGAGCAAAGAGTTTTTAATGTTTAAGGGTTCCCAAGCCCCTGGACATTCCGAAACATGATATTCATGGCTTTCGGTGACCGAGCTCCACTGGGTTCGCCGCTTCCAAAAGTACTCCAGAGACCAAATCCGTCAAGTTAGAAATGTTCCCTGGTTGCATCACCTCTGTAGCCTTTTCAGTGTTCTCATCCGACACTTTTTCTGTGTTCAAAGGTGGGGGTTTGAGTTTATCATCGACCTTCTTGTTTCTCTTGGCCACTACCTTCTTCTTCCTTCCTCCTTTCAGACCGGGATTGGCACCTTCAATTTCTGTTTCAAAAGTGATTTGAACTGTTGGGTTTTATGCCCTAAATAAAACTCCATTTCAATGTAATCTATTTTATTCAACATCAATAAGGAAACAGAAGTATTTTTCATTCATTTGTGTATGTTTTGGTTCACTTTATCAATTGCTTGTCTATTTGATTTATAAATTCATCTTAAACCCTTTTCACATACTTGATCCTGTTTATTGTGTTGTCATCACATTGGAAAGTAAACATGACTATGTGAATAAAGTTTCCTAGATTTATCAGACACAGGGTTTTACTGATATGATAATCTACAACAAGAGTTTACTTGCATTTGGAGAAATGCTATGTTCTTTCCAGAACATTGGTTAAAGTGAAGCTCAGGTTGGATGCATGGAGTATGCATCGGAAGGGACCGATATTGAACTTTGACTTAGATTTAATTAAACTTACCGTTAAATCTATTCAAGTCAATATCGCCTAGTTGATCCTAGATCAAATGTTCTTAATCCTGTTATGATTAGGCTCAATCTTGAAAGGCTATTCGTGTTCTTTGATTTGTTAGTTAAGCCTACTTTTAGGTCAGGGTGATACGTACATTTTGGGAACACGGTAGTGCATTTGAGTGGGAGCGCTAACATAAACATGGAATCTATAGCTTCTATCTGGCGAATAGTAAGCAAAGGATGATCTCCTTCGAGCTTGACCAAACGAACATAAATGGTGGAGTACTCATTTCACATAAGCTGAAATATCATTTATACGGGGTCAAGTGTTTTAAAGATAAAATACATAGTAGGGTGTTACGATAATCTAATCCCTTTACAGTGTAGATCATTCATATAGAGGATCATTGATCAAATTAGGATTATAGCAATAGATAACTTATGATGCGTCTATATGGTGGAACATATAGAGCATTCTATATACTGAAAGTGCAATTCTAAGTTCTATGCGTGGATTCAACGAAGAATTAATAAGTTAGTGAATTTTAGTGCTAAATTCTTGATCTACTTATTGGAAGCTCGGTTATATAGACCCATGGTCCCCGCACTAGTTGAGATAATATTGTTTGTAAGACTCATGTAATTGGTTTTGATTAATCAATTATAATTCTCAAATTAGACTATGTCTATTTGTGAAATTTTCACTAAGTAAGGGTGAAATTTTCACCCCCTCTCTCTCTGTTCTTCCTTGATAATTTCGAAACACCTTAGTGATTAGAGTAGTGCCCACACACAGCAAGCAATACCTCAATCATAGTGAGGAAGATCGTGAAGAAAGATCATCAGCAAAGGAGTTTCAGCATCAAAGATTCAGAGAAAGAGATCCAGGTTCAGATCTGGATAATACTCTGCTACAGAAAGGATACAAGGGTTAGAGATCTGAACGGAAGGAGACATTTAATTCTGCTGCAACCAATGTAAGGTTTCCTAAACTCTATACGTGTTTATTTCATCGTTTTAGAAGGTTCATATTTAGGGTGTTAATAAACATACTTGTGAGTAGATCTAAGATACTGGTAAAATAATTCCAACAACTGGCCTCAGAGCCATGGTAATTGATTTGCTTGCAAGAAATTTGGACTTTAAAACGATTGTTTGATGTTTTGGATGGTATCATGTTGTATTGAGTGTTATTTGATGATTGATTGATGTTTGTGAATTTTCGTGAAAAATAATTGAATATCTGTTTCTGAAATTATTTTTATTGGATATTATGGAAAAAATTAAGCAAGTTACTTTTTTACAGAACTTAATTTCGATTTAATTTGAATTAGTTATGATATTTTGAAGTTTCGAAAAAGATCGGAGTCGTGCATCAGGGACACGCGCGCGCACGAGGCTTGTCCCTCGGACAGCACGCGCACGGACAAGGTTTTTGTCTGAATTTCCTGGGCTTCGCGCGTGGAGAGGCTGCTGGCAGCCTCCTGCGCCGAATTCTCTCGCCCATGCTGTTGGGTTTTATGTCCTAAATAAAACTTTTTACAATCTGATTAGTTATCAATATAAGAAATTTGAAGTGATTGATGTTTGCATGAATTTTACATGCTAATGGTTTAAATATGTTTATTACATTCATACACACAAAATCAGTTAAATCCAGATCATATGTTTATTCACAATTACAGTATCGTCAACACAGTGGAATGTGATTGTGTTCATATGAATCAAAAGTATTGGTCCCTTTTTCAACAGTGTTATTGGATTTACACTAATGTGATAATCAGCGATGATGTGTACTTACACTTGGAGTAAGTGTTATGTTCTTTCGAGGACATTAGTAAAGTATACTAGTTTCGAATGTATGGAGTATACATTGGACTGGACCGATATTGCAACTAAGTTAAGATATTACAAACTTACTGTTATACATATCTTTCCAAGTCAATATCAGTAGTTGATCTTAAGATTAAAAGAATCTAAATCCTGATATGCTTAGGCTCAACTCAGGAGTACTATTCATGTTCTTTGATTTATTAGTTAAGCCTACTTTTGGGTTAGGGTGATACGTATATTTTGGGAACATGATAGTATGATTGAGTGGGAGTGCTGAACATAAATATGGAATCTATAGCTTCTACTGGTGTATAAAAGTCAAGTGATGATTCCCTTCGAGCTTAGCAAATAGAAGTAAATGGATGAGCTCTTGTTTAACTGACTAATTATTAGATCACTAAACACCATTTCCAGGTAGCTAAGTGTTTTAAGGGGCAAAATACATTGAGGGGTGAGAACGGTAAAGAAATCCCATCTCGATGTAGATCATCTATATAGAGGATCTTTAAATCACAATAAGATTATAACAATGGTTAAATGAGAAAGCATATTGATATCGTGGAACATACAATATGCTCTATATAAGTCTGAGAGTGCAATTCTAAGTTCTAAGAGTGAATTCAACGAAGAATTAATAAGTAGGAATTTACTTGGTAAATTTGGTTCACTTATTGGAAGCTCAGCATATAGATCCATGGTCCCCATTCTAGTTGAGAACATTCTGCTTGTAAGACTCATTAATTGATTCGTGATTGATCAATTATAATTCTAAAGTTAGACTATGTCTAATTTTATGAATTTTCACTAAGCAGGGGTGAAATTGTAAAGAAAAGAGTTTCTAGGTTTATTTATTTATTAATGGACTTTATATGTCTAATTAATAATTAAATTAAATGACAATATTATTTAATAATCTATTTTAGTTATTAAATAATTAGTTTTGGCATTTAAAAGGTTAGAATTGGAAAATTGGCGTTTTTGAGAAAATAGAGATAAAATTTGATAAAACTGCAAAATCAAGTGGGGCCCACTACAACACCATGGCCGGCCACTTATTGTTGGTTTTTTCAAATTAATATTTTCATTATTTTAATGCCAAATAATTCTTAACCTAAACCTAGTAGTTGCCTATAAATAGAAAGTGATGGGTCAGTCACAACACATGCTTTCACATGCTTTCATTAGTTTTCTGTCAGAAATTTCTCTCTTCAGAAAAACTGAGCCTTCCCCACTTTCTATACCTGGCCGAAATCCCTCTTCTCTTTTCTTCTTCATAAATTTCGAACCCTAGTGAAAGAGTAAGTGCCCACACACAGCAAGCAGTAACTCAATCATAGATTGGAAGACTGTGAAGGATCAAACTTGAAGAAGAAGGACATTCGGGCTCAGATCTTGATTATACTCTGCTACAGAAAGGATACAAGGGTTAGTGATCTGAGTGGAAGGAGACATTAATTCCGCTGCATCAATGTAAGGTTTTCTTAACTTTATATGTGTTTAATTTATCGTTTTAGAAAGTTCATATTTAGGGTGTTTAAACAACATACTTGTGAGTAGATCTAAGATCCTGGTAAAATAAATTCCAACACATGCACCCCTAGCTGCGCGCGCGAACAGTATGCAATGCATACTGTATTGCATACTGTCCGTACAGCTCGCAAATTTTTCGTTTTTCTTCGTTTTTTCATGCTTTTTCATGGAATTAACTTCCGATTTTTTGTGTAGTTCTGTATTTATACTATTACTATTCCTAATTCAATTCTAATTATCATAATGAATTAATTTGATATTGTTTAAATTTAATTCAAGATATTAGTGTAATTTGAATTTAAAAATAGTTAGTATCTATCTGTTTTGCTTAATAATTTATCTTATTTTTAAATTTGATTATATCTTATCTTATTTTTAAATTTAAGGTCAGATTTTAAATTTTTAAATTAAATCTTTTTTTAAATAATTTGACCTTATTTAAATTTAAAATAAGATAACTATAATGATGTAATTTTAAATAGATGTAAGATATTTTGCTAACTTTTAAATTTTGTTATTTTATTTATTTAAATTACATTTAAAATTTGAAAAAGATATCCATTTATCTTTTTTAATTTTTTATTTATAAAATAACATTTAAATTTTAAAAGTAGTTAGCAAATTTTAAAATGATATTTAGGTTGGTTGAAACCTAATTTTCAAACTTGTAGGTTTAATTTTAAATTTAATTTTTTTTATTTCGATTTTTTTTTCAAAATTTTTTAAAATTTTCGAAAATATTTTTTATTTAATTAATTATTTTTCGAAATTATTTAATTCAAAATTAAATAAATCCTACATCCAACTATCCAGCTAACCTTGTTGCAGGAGTATGAGTTTTAGCTTGTTTGTAAGTTTTCAAAACCTATTATTACTTGATTGCAAATAGCCATGGTTACTTTTTGCCAGATCTAATGATCTGATGGCTCCCTTGGTCAAGTAAATAATTTATAATAGGTATATTTACAATCTTCTTTCATCTGTGTATGACCTAGCAACATGATAGGACCCATCCAAAGTGTGCTTGTGTGAGCCTATGTGTTTAATTTCATTATAGATGCATATAGGTTGTTGTTGCTAAATAAATTATCATAGTTCTTGATAGATTTTATTTAGGCCCATTTAGTTTTTGGGCCTATTCAATTAATAACAGTTGTTCATTTTAAGGTTAAATTCCTCTCTTTTAGGCCTTGTGTGAGAGTTAGGAACAATAGAAGTGGGTACGACATATTGAACCCAGCACCCCCTCACATGAACCACCCCAATTGTGAAGACCCATTTGCCTGATTTGAACAACTGTACTAGGTTAATTACACTAGTTTAACCTAATAAAATTGATTAGCAACATAATTAATTTCATTTATTTTGAAATTAATTTAAGAAAACCATAGTTTAAAGAATTTTATATTCTAAGCTAAACTATATGTATTTTCTTGTATTTAATTAAATATAGAATTATAACCATCTAGATTCAATCTGAAGCTTAATTTAAATTTTTCATTAAATATTCCTATTTAAGTTGATATTTCGTTATCTACAACTTACCAACTTAAATCTGAATATCTTTTAGATTTAAAATTTCAAAATTAAGTTGAGGAATTTTAGGCATTGGTTATTAAGGTTCTTTAAAATATTTTTTAAGTGAATATCTTTTCGAATATTAACTTAAAATAGAATATTTTAAATATTTTTTAGGTTAATATCTTTTCGAATATTAACTTAAAATGGAATATCTTCAAATTAAGTGGTTATAACTTAATTTAAATTTAATTAAATCTTATTTGAAAGATATTTAAGTTGATTTTTTAGATTATTCTAAAACAACTTAAACAAGATATTTTCAAATTTGTTCCATTTATTATTCGAATTTAAATAATAATTGAAATTTAATTAAAGTTGATTTTTTTATTTAAATCAATTTTGATTTGTAATTTTTCATTATTATATTATGGAACTTGTTCGATATTTATTCGAATTTATTTTTCGAATTAAATAATAATTGAAAATTAATTAAAGTTATTTTTATTTAAACCAACTTTAGTTTGTAATTTTTCATTATTATAATATCGAATAAAATTATTATACAAAATACATATATTATTTTAAATAATGAGCTTTTAATCAAGAGACATTCGATCTCCATTGTTGGTTTTACACCGCGTTTGTTTTAGTGAGTAATCCTCCCTAATGGAGGAACGTTCATTAGCAATTTCGCATTGTTTAATCTCGAAAGATAAGTAGTTTGTAAGTGTTTTGTATGGTATAGATCACCCTAATGGTGGCGACCATACTTGACTTGCAAATTATGAAACAATGGTGGAAGCTCATAAGATAGAATTGCCTTAACTCTCGCCTAAACGGGACAACGCTGAATTCTAATCTTGATCGAATAAAAGGTTGCTAGAATGGTTATCATTTTAGATGAGCTGACAACTCTATTCAATGGATGATGCTTTGACTCTCGCCTAAACGGGACACTGTATCAGTTTGTTGAAAACCTTGGAAAATAAACTATGTTAGATTTAGTATTTCTATAACATATGTCATTACTTGTTATTTTCTAAACTGTGTATGAATTTATGAGCCAAAACCTTACTTATGTTTTATTGATGTGTTGTAGTGTCATTATGAATAACCCTCACCCCGATCCTCTCCTAGTTAATATCTTAGCAAAAGAACTCTATAGTGTGAAAATGCATCCTGGTAGTTGCATCAATTCGCACCTGCTGATGATGAATCTGAAGTTCCAAAAGGCAAATCTACTAGGAATTGATTTATCAAGAGAAAAATGGGTCCAACTCATCCTTAATAGTCTTCCTCCAGAGTATCATGAATTTGTTATCTCTTACATGATCAACAATTCTAACTCCTCCGACATGGACAAGCTCGAAGCAGAATTACGAGCCCATGAACGGAATCTGATTGCAATAGGTCCCCCTGGGTTTGCAATTCATAATCAAAGGAAAAGGACTAAGTATGAAGGATCTAGCAAAGCTGCTTCTTCAAGTACAATTATTAGACATAATCTTCTATGTTCGAATTGTAATGAAAAGGTACATCAAGAAGAACGATGTCCCAGGCTTCCAAACAATTCAAACGAAGGTAATGCTTTTGTCTTTGAAACATGTGTTTTAGAGAACGACAAATCCATCTGGATTATTGATTCTGGGTCTACTAACCATGTATGTTCTTCACTGCAGTTGCTTGAAACTTGGGAAAATCTGCTTCCAGGAGAGTTAAAGCTTAAAGTGGCAATGGCGAATTAGTATAGGTCAAAGCTAGAGGAAAAGCCCGCATCAAGTTTCAACAAAGATTTTTAATTTTAGAAAATGTTTTATTTATTCCAAACTTTAGTAGAAACTTGATTAGTGTCTCATGTTTGCAAACACAATCTTATATATTGAATTTTTCGAGTACAAATTGTACAATTTCTCGTAATGGATTTCAAATATGTGTTGCTACAATGGAACAAAGGCTTTATGTTTTAAGACCGAATACAAAAATCTCACTTAATAGTGAACTTTTCAGTGTAGCTAGACCTAGAAACCTCAAAAGAAAAGAGATTGATAATGATGATCAAACTTATCTATGGCATTTACGTTTAGGTCATATAGGCTTTTAAGACTCAATAGGCTCACCAAAGACGGTCCATTGAAAAATGTCGTCTTAGGTGAACTACCAGTATGCGAGTCCTGCCTAGAAGGAAAAATGACTAAACGTTCTTTCTCTGCAAAGGGAGAGCGTGCCAAAATCCCTCTAGGGTTAGTGCATTCCGATGTCTGCGGACCTTTGAATGTCAAAGCCCGAGGTGATTATGAGGATTTTGTCACTTTCATTGACGATTTCTCTAGATACAGTTTTCTTTACCTAATGCAAAAGAAATCTGAAACGTTTGAAAAGTTTCAGGAGTTTCATGCTTTGGCCCAAAACCAATTAGGTAAATCATTAAAGATCTTGCGAACTGATAGGGGTGGAGAATATATGGATATGCAGTTCAAAGATCATTTAATTGAACTTGGAATTGAATCACAATACATTGCCCCAAGCACTCCACAGCAAAATGGAGTTGCAGAAAGAAGAAATCGCACTCTTTTGGAAATGGTTAGGTCTATGCTGAGTTATTCAACTCTGTCTACGTCCTTCTGGGGATATGCTATACAGATGGCAAATGACATTTTAAATGTTGTTCCATCTAAAGCAGTCCCTAAGACACCCGTCGAACTTTGGAATGGTCATACACCTAGTTTATGCCACTACAGAATTTGGGGGTGCCCTGCTCATGTCTTAAGAAAGAAAGAAGGCAAACTTGAATCACGTACTGAAGTATGCATGTTTGTCGGAAATTCTAAAGAGACTAGGGGTGGACTATTTTATAGTCACAAGGATAACAAAGTGTTTGTTTCTACAAATGCTACTTTCCTTGAAGAGAACTATATTAAAGACTACAAACCGAAAAGTAAAGTTGTTCTAGAGGAATTGCTATCAGATATAAGTCCTTCCAATGTTCCGTCCTCTTCCACTCGTGAAGAGGACAATCCCACTCCCTCAGTTGAACATACTGAGAAATCTACTACTAAAGTTACTGTTCAGAAGACCACCGTACCTCGTTGTAGTGGGAGGGTTTCAACAAAACCTGCTCGTTATGGCTTGGATGGTGAAATCAATATGGTCGTAGGTGACGGTATTGAAGACGATCCATTAACCTATAAACAGGAAATGGCTAGTCCACAACGGAAACGATGGTCGGCCGGCATGGATTCAGAAATGGATTCCATGAATAAGAACAAAGTCTGGGAATATGTAGACGCACCTGACTATCATCCGATAGGATGCAAGTGGGTTTACAAGAAGAAAAGAGGAGCTGGAGGCGAGGTCGAAACTTTTAAAGCTAGACTTGTAGCCAAGGGTTATACCCAAAGAGAAGGCGTGGACTATGAGAAAACTTTTAGTCCTGTAGCCATGCTCAAATCCATCCGAATTCTTCTCTCCATAGCTGCTGCTTTCGATTATGAAATCTGGCAAATGGATGTCAAGATTGCCTTCCTTAATGGGGTACTTGAAGAAACCATCTATATGGAGCAACCAGAAGGTTATGTTCTTCCTGGGCAGGAAAAGAAAGTTTGCAAATTAAATAGGTCTACCTATGGACTTAAGCAAGCTTCTCGCTCATGGAACAAAAGGTTTGATGAAATCATCAAGACCTACGGCTTTCTTCAGAATGAAGATGAACCTTGTGTTTACCAACTCAAGGAAGACCAAATAGTAGTATTCCTGGTCCTTTATGTTGATGACATTTTGATTATTGGAAACAATATCAAGAAAATGACTTACATCAAGGAATGGCTCAACACTCAATTCGATATGAAAGATTTAGGTGAAGCAGCCTATGTTCTTGGTATTCAGATTATTAGAAACCGCAAGAACAGATCTCTTGCTCTCTCTCAAAAAACCTACGTAGACAAAGTCTTAGAGAGATTCTCCATGAACAACACAAATGGGGCAAACATGCCTTCTAGATATGGTATTCGTCAATCTAAGGAACAGTCTCCGACTGATCCACAAGAGATAGAGGACATGGCGATAATTCCCTATGCCTCTGCAGTTGGAAGTCTAATGTATGCAATGTTATGCACTAGACCTGACATCTGTTATGCAGTGGGAATCGTGAGCAGGTATCAGTCTAATCCAGGACATGAACATTGGAATGCAGTTAAGTATATTCTGAAATACTTAAAGAGTACAAGGAATCTTGTGTTAGTCTACAAGGGTGGTGCTTTAAATCCCATAGGCTACACTGATTCAGATTTCCAGGCAAGTCTTGAAGACAGGAAATCTACATCTAGGATGGTGTTTACTCTTAGGGGTGGAGCAGTGGTTTGGAGAAGTGCAAAACAAACCGCGATATCGGACTCAACTATGGAAGCTGAATACATAGCAGCAGCCGAAGCTGCTAAAGAACTTGTCTGGCTAAGAAAGTTCTTCACCAGTATAGGTGTTGTTCCTGGAATGGAAAAACCTCTGGTCTTACTTTGTGATAACAATGGAGCAATAGCAAACAGTAAAGAACCTCGAAGCCACAAGAGAAGCAAACACATTGAAAGAAAGTATCACATTATCAGAGAATACATGGCAAGAGGGGATGTACTAGTTGAGAAAGTTGACACAGAAGACAATCTAGCTGATCCATTTACCAAAGTCCTGGCGGTGACAGCCTTTGAAAAGCACCGTCAGAATTTAGGATTAATTGATATGTACTAATTAGTTTTATATTAGTGCAAGTGGGAGTTTGTTGGGTTTTATGCCCTAAATAAAACTCCATTTTAATGTAATCTATTTTATTCAACATCAATAAAGAAACAGAAGTATTTTTCATTCATTTGTGTATGCTTTGGTTCACTTTATCAATTGCTTGTCTATTTGATTATAAATTCATCTTAAACCCTTTTCACATACTTGATCCTGTTTATTGTGTTGTCATCACATTGGAAAGTAAACATGACTATGTGAATAAAGTTTCCTAGATTTATCAGACACAGGGTTTTACTGATATGATAATCTACAACAAGAGTTTACTTGCATTTGGAGAAATGCTATGTTCTTTCCAGAACATTGGTTAAAGTGAAGCTCAGGTTGGATGCATGGAGTATGCATCGGAAGGGACCGATATTGAACTTTGACTTAGATTTAATTAAACTTACCGTAAAATCTATTCAAGTCAATATCGCCTAGTTGATCCTAGATCAAATGTTCTTAATCCTGTTATGATTAGGCTCAATCTTGAAAGGCTATTCATGTTCTTTGATTTGTTAGTTAAGCCTACTCTTAAGTCAGGGTGATACGTACATTTTGGGAACACGGTAGTGCAATTTAGTGGGAGCGCTAACATCAACATGGAATCTATAGCTTCTATCTGGCGAATAGTAAGCAAAGGATGATCTCCTTCGAGCTTGACCAAACGAACATAAATGGTGGAGTACTCATTTCACATAAGCTGAAATATCATTTATACGGGTCAAGTGTTTTAAGGATAAAATACATAGTAGGGTGTTACGGTAATCTAATCCCTTTACAGTGTAGATCATTCATATAGAGGATCATTGATCAAATTAGGATTATAACAATAGATAACTTATGATGCGTCTATATGGTGGAACATATAGAGCATTCTATATACTGAGAGTGCAATTCTAAGTTCTATGTGTGGATTCAACAAAGAATTAATAAGTTAGTGAATTTTAGTGTTAAATTCTTGATCTACTTATTGGAAGCTCGGTTATATAGACCCATGGTCCCCGCACTAGTTGAGATAATATTTTTTGTAAGACTCATGTAATTGGTTTTGATTAATCAATTATAATTCTCAAATTAGACTATGTCTATTTGTGAAATTTTTACTAAGTAAGGGCGAAATTGTAAAGAAAGAGTTATTAGGGGCATATTTGTTAATTATGATACTTTGTATGGTTCAATTAATAAATATGATAAATGACAATATTATTTAATAATTATTTATAGTTATTAAATAGTTAGAATTGGCATTTAAATGGTTGAATTAGAAAATTGGCGTTTTTGAGAAAATTAGATACAAAAGTGTTAAAATTGCAAAATTGCAAAAAGCAAGGCCCAAAACCAATAAGCCATGGCCGCCACTTTTGTAGGCATTTTAAACTGATATTTTCATTATTTAAATGCCAAATAATTCAAACCTAACCCTAGTGGAATGCTATAAATAGGTAGTGAAGGCTTTAGGAAAATTACACTTCTGAATCAGAAAACCTGAGCCTTTCTCTCTCTACCTTGGCCGCCACCCTCTCTCTCTCTCTCTTCTTCCTTGATAATTTCGAAACACCTTAGTGATTAGAGTAGTGCCCTTACACAGCAAGCAATACCTCAATCACAGTGAGGAAGATCGTGAAGAAAGATCATCAGCAAAGGAGTTTCAGCATCAAAGATTTAGAGAAAGAGATCCAGGTTCAGATCTCGATAGTACTCTACTACAGAAAGGATACAAGGGTTAGAGATCTGAACGGAAGGAGACATTTAATTCCGCTGCACCCAATGTAAGGTTTCCTAAACTCTATACGTGTTTATTTCATCGTTTTAGAAAGTTCATATTTAGGGTGTTAATAAACATACTTGTGAGTAGATCTAAGATCCTGGTAAAATAATTCCAACAACTGGCCTCATAGCCATGGTAATTGATTTGCTTGCAAGAAATTTTGACTTCAAAACGATTGTTTGATGTTTTGGATGGTATCATGTTGTATTGAGTGTTATTTGATGATTGATTGATGTTTGTGAATTTTCGTGAAAAATAATTGAATATCTGTTTCTGGAATTATTTTTATTGGATAGTATGGAAAAAATTAAGCAAGTTACTTTTTTACAGAACTTAATTTCGATTTAATTTGAATTAGTTATGATTTTTTGAAGTTTCGAAAAATATCGGAGTCGTGCATCAGGGACACGCGCGTGCACGAGGCTTGTCCCTCGGACAGTACGCGCGCAGACAAGGTTTTTGTCTGAATTTTCTGGGCTCCGCGCGCGGAGAGGCTGCTGGCAGCCTCCTGCGCCGAGTTCTCTTGCCCATGCACCCCTAGCTGCGCGCGCGGACAGTATGCAATGCATACTGTCTGTACAGCTCGCAAATTTTTTGTTTTTCTTCGTTTTTTCATGCTTTTTCATGGAATTAACTTCCGATTTTTTGTGTAGTTCTGTATTTATACTATTACTATTCCTAATTCAATTCTAATTATCATAATGAATTAATTTGATATTTTTTAAATTTAATTCAAGATATTAGTGTAATTTGAATTTAAAAATAGTTAGTATCTATCTTTTTTGCTTAATAATTTATCTTATTTTTAAATTTGATTATATCTTATCTTATTTTTAAATTTAAGGTCAGATTTTAAATTTTTAAATTAAGTCTTTTTTTAAATAATTTGACCTTATTTAAATTTAAAATAAGATAACTATAATCATGTAATTTTAAATAGATGTAAGATATTTTGCTAACTTTTAAATTTTGTTATTTTATTTATTTAAATTACATTTAAAATCTGAAAAACATATTCATTTATCTTTTTTAATTTTTATTTAATTTTTATTTATAAAATAATATTTAAATTTTAAAAGTAGTTAGCAAATTTTGAAATGATATTTAGGTTGGTTGAAACCTAATTTTTCAAAATTGTAGGTTTAATTTTAAATTTAATTGTTTTTATTTCGAATTTTTTTTTTTCAAAATTTTTAAAATTTTCGAAAATATTTTTTATTTAATTAATTATTTTTTGAAATTATTTAATTCAAAATTAAATAAATCCTACATCCAACCATCCAGCTAACCTTGTTGCTGGAGTATGTGTTTTAGCTTGTTTGTAAGTTTTCAAACCTATTATTACTTGATTGCAAATAGCCATGGTTACTTTTTGCCATATCTAATGATCTGATGGCTCCCTTGGTCAAGTAAATAATTTGTAACAGGTATATTTACAATCTTCTTTCATTTGTGTATGACCTAGCAACATGATAGGACCCATCCAAAGTGTGCCTGTGTGAGCCTATGTGTTTAATTTCATTATAGATGCATATAGGTTGTTGTTGCTAAATAAATTATCATAGTTCTTGATAGATTTTATTTAGGCCCATTTAGTTTTTGGGCCTATTCAATTAATAACAGTTGTTCATTTTAAGGTTAATTTCCTCTCTTTTGGGCCTTGTGTGAGATTAGGGAGCAATAGAAGTGGGTACGACATACTGAACCCAGCACCCCCTCACATGAACCACCCCAATTGTGAAGGCCATTTGCCTGATTTGAACAACTGTACTAGGTTAATTACACTAGTTTAACCTAATAAAATTGATTAGCAACATAATTAATTTCATTTATTTTGAAATTAATTTAAGAAAACCATAGTTTAAAGAATTTTATATTCTAAGCTAAACTATATGTATTTTCTTGTATTTAATTAAATATAGAATTATAACCTGAGCCTTTCTCTCTCTACCTTGGCCGCCACCCTCTCTCTCTCTCTTCTTCCTTGATAATTTCGAAACACCTTAGTGATTAGAGTAGTGCCCACACACAGTAAGCAATACCTCAATCATAGTGAGGAAGATTGTGAAGAAAGATCATTAGCAAAGGAGTTTCAGCATCAAAGATTCAGAGAAAGAGATCCAGGTTCAGATCTTGATAATACTCTGCTACAGAAAGGATACAAGGGTTAGAGATCTGAACGGAAGGAGACATTTAATTCCGCTGCACCCAATGTAAGGTTTCCTAAACTCTATACGTGTTTATTTCATCGTTTTAGAAAGTTCATATTTAGGGTGTTAATAAACATACTTGTGAGTAGATCTAAGATCCTGGTAAAATAATTCCAACAGGAACGTCGATCCATCCACTTCCAATCTCAGAATTACCCATTGTCGATTTCAGCTTTAAACTAGGATCCTCCCTTTATACTCGTTTCCCTGTTTTCATTTTTATTTCTTCCTCACTATTATGTAATTCACATGGTTCAGCCCTTCGTTTAACACCTGAACTACCTTCACCCACAAAGTCCCTCTCGATTCTTTTGTCATCAATCTTATCCATAAGGTTAAAACAAACAGAAGGCAAAGAGGAGATAGAAACCGGTACCTCCATAATAGTAGAGTTCTTGTTAGTGATTCTTGGCACAAGGTTGAGTCCCTGCTTGTCCAAGAAAGAATTCCCATCCTTCACGTTCAATAGATCGATCACTGCCTCCTGACTCAACTTACTTTGTCCATCACCTTCGAGTCCCTCCCCCAAAGACTGTCGTTGTTTAATTCCCTTGTTCATTGTCGCCTCATTAGCCTTTCTTTCCCTCTCCATCAATGATTTTCTCAGGGTTCTTGGCACATGATCGATAATCATGACCCACCTTCCCGCAGCTGAAACACATGAAAGGCAATCTCTCATATCTTAATGGTAACCAAATCCGCCCCCCAGAATTTGGAAAAAGATACCCAGGGCACAAAGGTTTATAGATCGATATCCATACTTTGAACTAGAAAAAGCCATTCAAAGCTATCTTAGTTACATCTTCTTTCTGAATTTCGATGACCTCGCCTGCCATTGAAGCCAACCGAATCATGTTGCTCCTGGTTATTGAACGAGTAGGAAGGTTTAACACCCTCCCAGACAGAAGGAAGCGGGTCAATTCACCCTCCCATTTTGACGGAATCTTGGAGAGCCGTTGAAGGATCAAGATGCCATTGTTCAACAGCCAGGGGGATTTATTCACTATTCTTGTCAAATCGTTCTTATTCTTGAATGAGAAAATCATAAATGTAGCTTCAGTTGTTTCCCTTTTGATCTTCACTCCCCAATCCACTTCCGCCAGTCCCCAAACTCTGCCCAGAATTGTCCGAATGAGGGTTTTGTTCAAGGTTTTGTTGGAGCAGAACCTCCCCATAAGGCAAGACTTCCCCACCTCCGTTTCCTTTGCTTCATTAATCTCCCAACCATCTTCGTCTTCAACCCTTAAGTTATTCGTGCGATCAAGCAGATCCTCCATTGTTAATTCAGGTGTTTGAAGCATTCCTACTGGAAAGGCTCTTCTCCAAGAGAGAGCAAAAAGTCTTTTTCATTTTCTTGTTGCTCCCCAATATTCTGCCAATGTTTTTTGAGTAATTATAAAATATATGATCGTATATAGTTTTTCAAGAGTAATACTTATTTAGTATTGAGTATTTATTTAAATATAAACTTTGTGCCTTATACTCAAATTTGATTGATCATATTTTATAAATATTATGAAACTACATTACATGGGTTTTAAATTCAAATTTAACAATTTTTTTAATATAAATTTAACTATTTAATTATAGATATAAGTGAAAACAAATTGGTCATATTGATAATATTTGTTCACTAAATTATTTTGCCCCAAGTATCAAATATGTTGGATTTCAAGTTACAAAGTATTATCAAGTAAGCATCATTTAAAATTATAGAGTATTAACTATTAAGTTTGTATTTTGATAATTACAACTCACTCTCTAGTACTAATCACGGCCGACCCAAATATTTTGAGGGTCTTGTGCAAAAGATTAAAATTGGCCTTTTATATATAAAAAAAAAATGTATACATTAAGACTTTCATTGCTAGTTTTTTATTCCTTTTCTTTTTAAAAGATATGTTTCTAAACTTTTATGTATAAATTTTTTAATATATTTATAATAATAGAAAAAAAAACTTTTCTTATAAAAAAATAGGCATTTAAAAATGGAAAGCCTTGGGCAATAGCTGGCCAGCCCAAAACTTGGGCCGGCCCGGTACTAAACATAATATAAATATGAAATACTAAATACAATTTAGGTTACTCTTTTTTTTTAATCTAAATTAGTGAATGACATTTGTATTTTACTAATGCTTTATAATATAAAATAGTTAGATAATATTCACATATCATGCATTGAAGAAGGTGATGTGAAAAAAAGTACAATTAACATTTTTTTTTCACTCCTCAACATAAATATCTAATTTTATTTTATTTTCCATAAAAATGATGATTCCATCTAATTATATTTGATTATCATAATCCATAAATGTAGTTGGTCTTTCCACCTCTTCATTCATCAATCTCTCCTCTCCTCCAAGGTCAATCACATCATCTAATTGATAATATGCCTCAATTGGTTTTTTTTTTGTGAGTTTTAAAACATTAAGTGATATTTAATAGGGTAAATAGCGGCATAAGTACCCAAAGTTTTATATTTATCAGCAGCATAAACCCAATATTTATTTTTAGCGGCATAAGTACCCAATGTTTGTAAAACTTTAATTTTTCTCTAATTTTGTCAGTACAGACTATGTTATTGTCTTAAACAGGGTACATATAAGGCCTAAATTCTTGATTATTGGGTCTAGATAGTAATATGTAGTATCACTTACTTCTAAATGTTCTTTTAATACATTTAAAACAGAGTCTATACTGACGAAATGGGAAGAAAATTACAGTTTTACAAACATTGGATACTTATGCCGCTAAAAATAAACATTGGGTTTATGCCGTTTACAAACATAAAACTTTGGGTACTTATGCCGCTATTTATCCTATTTAATAATTAGAATGTATACAGTGACTAATTTGATTTAAAATTAATTTTTTTTTGAATGAAAATAATTTTTATTAGACGGAAACATCCGCTAATATAAAGGCCTGAAGAGCAATGGGAGTATCGCTCTCAGTAAAACGATGACTTGACCAATAACAAGCACCACGTGTCATACAGTGCGCGGCTTTGTTAGCAGGCCATTTAACATGACCAATAGAAACATTACTTAAAGAAGATAAAATAAATTGACAACCTTGAACAAATAAACCAAAAATAGAAGGCATAGATACCGAACTAAGAATAGCTTGAACAACTAAAATACAATTCGTCTCTAAAATTACATTCGACTTGTTATGCCTCTTTATCCAAGTGCCTCTTCGACGCTTAGAATCTCTGCAATCTCGGGTCGGCAACTGACAGAAGAAATAGTGGAAAACGCCTCAATTATTCGACCATTAAAGCCGCGCGCTAAAAAACCAGTACCAATCTCATTTGTGTCTTCAAAAACCGCCCTATCCACATTAATTTTTAACTATCCAGCAGCCGGTTTGGACCAGTGTTCTCTTGTGTCAGTGCGATTGGAAGCCAGGGAACCCGAGTCCAGCCGCTTAGACTGGGCACACGTCCATTGTCGAAGAGTAGAACGAGCCAGCCAAACAACATCAGCCGCACTACAACTTTTACCATTCCAAAGAATATCATTCTGAGCCTTCCAAATTTCCCATCCAACCATGTCATCTTCTTCAACCAACCCCTTATTTCCTACTGCCAACACCTCCATAAACTAGTCAAAAAATTGGTTGCTGCAGAAACACCAAAACCTAACGCCGATCGGAGCCAACATGAATGAACAAAGGAGCATTGAGCCAAAACATGGAAAATTGACTCTTCCCCATAGTTACACAACACACAGTGTAAAGCCACAGGAACATGTTTACTATGAAGTTGAGTACGCGTAGGCAAACAACCCTAAAGAGCTTTCCAAGTGTTAGGTTATTTTTAGTATTAATTTTAGATTAAGTTTAGTATATTTTTAATTTAGTTTTAATCGTGTTTTGAGCATTTTCACGCTTGTTATCTTTTATTTTTGCAGATATAAAATAGAAGAAGATTAGAAAATATCAAAGGAATAAGATGAAAAAAGATAAAAATATCTCACAAAAAGATGATATTTAAAATAGAGAAAATTGTGTAAGAAAATAAAGCTGAAACTTCAAGCCTGAATTCGACTATTTTTCTGATTAGATTTTGGAAAACGTTAAAACATAAAAGTTCTAGATCTCTCTTTTATCTTTTCGGAACATCTTGAATCGTCCAATTTAGAGCAATATTAAGAAAGTTATGGCCAAAATACTATCAGTCAACGCAGCAGAAAAATCACCTCCATAATGGGCCGCTGCATGGCTTTAGCATGTCACGGCCCGCCCCCCTAAACAACACAAAAAAATGTATTTTTCTCTCACGGGTGTTGGGGGTTTCCTAGTTCGAATAGGAATTTAACATGTGTATTTTTCTATCTTTTTAGTCCCTGAAAGCCTATATAAAGGGTGAACTGGAGTTGATTTCAGTCAAGCAATTTTAGAGGGAAAAGGAGTACGAATTTCAGAGACAGAAGTCAATACTGGAGGCATTCTGCAGAGGGTTTTCAGCATTATTTTATTCTCTATCTTCTTCTTTTTCTCAAAGTTAATATGTGTGATTGTGATTCCATAAACATGAGTAGCTAAGCACTTTATTAGGGTTAGATGGATATTGTTTAACATTGTTTTATGGTTTTAATATGATTTATTTTCCCCCTAATTTCTATGTATTTTATTTCATTCGTACTTATTTACTTTTAATTGTCTGGCCACCAATTAACCGTCTATGATTTTGATGCGAGATCTGAGAAGTGAGTGTCAATTATGCTATAGTGAAATAGAACTGAATTTTGATATAGGACGAGAGTACCTATATGGTTTAGATAGCTTATTGGGATTCTGTGCTTAATGCCTGTTACATGTTAAGTTTATCACGAGAGTAGAAAGTTTGCATGTAATTGAGATTTATATATCGGAGAAGACTATAAATTATCTTAGTAAACCTGCTATTGCATAGAAATTAATATTAGGAAAATAATCATATTAGGCCATAATCAATAGAAACAATTGAAATTGAAGCCCTAGTTTTATTAACTGTCAATTTTCTTGAATAATTGCTTCTTACTAGTTCCTTATTTTTAATTCTTTCTTAATTTTCATTCAACCAAATAGAAGTAAAGGTTTAATTTTAACGTACTCAACTGCAATCCCTGTGGGATCGACCTCACTCCTGGTGAGTTTACTACTTGAAACGATACGTACACTTGCGTGTGCAAAATATCGCAACACCAAGCAAAATGTAAGACCTTAGGAGGAGCTTTAATCTTCCACATCATTTTCCAGACATCATCCTCCATGGATGAGTTCCAGCTACCATTGACCGTCTGTAAGCAATTATAGGAGCTTTTGACCGTAAAAAACCTGTCGGATCCTTGTTCCAACACCAAGTATCACTCCTAAGACTAACACTCAAAGGCACCTGTTTGATGAGCTCAACATCACGGGAATCAAACAAGTCCTCTATAAGCTCCAAATCCCATTGTCTACTATCTGGCTTCATGAGCTGAGACACTTTACAGTTGGCCAGTGCCGGATGAGTAGAGACCACACGGGTTAGTCTCAGACAAAAGCCAAGGTGTGTTAAGCACCTCAGTTGATGAACTAGGTCCAATTCTCCTACAGGCACCATCTCTAAGCAGCGTTTGTGACTCAAAGACACTACGCCAAATAAAGCTCGGATTGCCACCCAACTCGGCCTCTAAGAAAGAACAGTTAGGAAAGTATCGAGCCTTATATATCCGACCCACAAGGGAATCCTGGTGCAGAAGTAACTGCCAACCTTGCTTTCCCAACAAAGACAGATTATACTCACACAAACTCCAACCAGAGCTCTTATTGTTGCAAAGTTTCCTCCAACTAAACCAGCTCACACCTTTCCTACTACTCGAACTCCACCAATACTTAGACATAAGGCTTTCCAAATGTGAACAAGTTTTCAGAGGCAATAAGAACACAGACATAGCAAAACTTGCCAAAGCTTGCGCTACAGTTTTTATTAGGACTTCACGCCCAACAGTAGACAAGAAACGACTCTCCCAACTTTGAATGCGCTTCTGCATCTTGTCTTTCAAAAACCCTAAAATAGTATCCTTATTTCTTCCCATGACACAAGGGAGGCCAAGATAAGTACTATGTTCATCAGCAAGTCTCATTCTAAGGATCCCACTGTTGGGTTTTATGCCCTAAATAAAACTCATTTCATATAATCAGATTTACTTATTAATAAAGATCAGAAATAACATTTTATGTTGCATGGTTCACATGATTTATTTCATGATTATATGTATATAATGTATGAATTCTTTTTAAGTCCAGAACATATTAGTTGGTTAAAGATTATAGTGTTGTCAGCACAGTGGAATATAATCTTAATTATATGTTCAAAAGTTTATTCCCTGATTTGTCAGAACACTGGATTTAGACTGACATGGTATAATCAGCGATAGGTATTCTTACACCTTGGAAAAGTGTTATGTCCTTTCCAGGACATTGGCAAAGTTTACCAGTATCGGATGTATGGAGTATACATCGAAAGGGACCGATATTGAACTTTGATTAGATATATTAAAACTTACCGTAATATCTATTCAATTCAATATCACCTGTTGATCCTAGATCAAATGATCTTAATCCTGATATGGTTAGGTTCAATCTCAAGAGTGTTACTCGTGTTCTTTGATTTGTTGGTTAAGCCTACTTTTGTGTCAGGGTGATACGTACTTTTTGGGAACACGGTAATGCAATTGAGTGGGAGCGCTAACATAAATATGGAATCTATAGCTTCTATTTGGCAAATAGAAAGTAAAGGATGATTTCCTTCGAGCTTAACCAAACGAAGATAAATGGTGGAGATCTCATTTCACTTAGCTGAAATATCATTTATACAGGGTTAAGTGTTCTAAGGATAAAATACATTGAAGGTGTAGCGGTAACAGTAGTGCCTTTTCAATGTAGATCATCTATATAGAGGATCATTGATCACATTAGGATTATAACAATGGATAACTAATGACGTGTGTATATCATGGAACATATAGAGCGTTCTATATGACTGAGAGTGTAATTCCAAGTTCTAAGTGTGGATTCAATGAGGAATTAATAAGTTAGGGAATTTACTTGGTAAATTCGGTTCGACTTATTGGAAGCTCGGTTATATAGACCCATGGTCCCCATACTAGTTGAGACCATACTGCTTGTAAGACTCAGTTAATTGATTTTAATTAATCAATTATAATTCTAAAAGTTAGACTATGTCTACTTTATGAATTTTCACTAAGCAAGGGCGAAATTGTAAAGAAAAGATATTTTAGGTTTATTTATTGATTAAGAGACTTTATATGTCTAAATTAATAAATATATTAAATGGAAATATTATTTAATAATTATTTCTAAGTTATTAAATAATTAGAATTGGCATTTAAAAGGTTAAATTGGAAAATTTGCATTTTTGAGAAATTGGGAATGGAAAATAACAAAATGAGAAAGTTGCAAAGTGAGGCCCAATACCCTTTGTATGGCCGGCCCTATGCATAGGATATTCCATTTGTAGTTTCCATTATTTTAATGCCATACAATTCTAACCTAAACCTAGAGGGCTTTCTATAAATAGAAAGTGTTGGCTTGAGGAAATTGACACAAATCTTTGATCACCTTGTTTCCCTCATAAAAAGCCTCACACGCCTCTCTCTCTTTTCTTCTCTCTAAATTTCGAAACTTTGAGTGAATGAGTAGTGCCCACACACATCAAGTGGTATCTCAATCATTGTATGTAAGACTATGGAAATTCTGCATCAAAGAAGGAGAAAAGAAGATCCAGGTTCAGATCTTGGTGATGCTCTGCTACAGAAAGGAATCAAGGGCTAGAGATCTCAACGGAAGGAGTCATATTATTCCGCTGCACCCACTGTAAGGTTTTCTAAATTTATATGTGTTTATTTTTATTGTTTTAGAATTCATATTAGTTTATTAATCTAACATACATGATAGTAAATAGATCCTGGTAAAATAATTTCCAACACCCACATAATCGGTCTCGAGTAGCATTAGGCACATTAGTACTGAAGAAGACAGAGGACTTACTGAAATTAACTTGTTGACCAGAAACGATCTCAAATAACTGAAGCAGATGTAGTATATGTGAAGCCTCTCTATCTAAAATTATATATATATATTTAATTACTATAAATGATAAAAAGATTTAGTTATCGTTTTCTCCATTTTTAATTTTTCTATTTCTTTCTGTCCACATTTTTTCTTTTTAATTTTAACAAAATTCATAATAAAACACACTAACGACTATCACCAATCAATTAATTTGTATTTATATTTTTAAAATAAATATAAAATAACATATATAAATGTACAAGAATAAAATTAATAATGTAATAAAGAAAACCAAAAATAAAATGCAATAGATAAAAGATTTTCATTATAAAATCAGTAAACAATAATAAAATATTTTAATTAGAGTTAATAAGAGCACTCCCATAAGTGTCTTTATAATAGCTAAAAGTAAAAAATTTTAGCTCAAAACTTATTTTAACTCTTCCAACAACATTTTTATAGCTTACCTATAATATTTTTGCACAAATTCCAATAAAATACATCTCTACATGTAGCTATGGAAAGAGAGTGAGCTAAATTTTTTTAAAATTATTTTATTACTACTTTATTTAAGTTTATTAACTTTTTATAATTATATTTCATGTATAATATAATATTTTTATTAATTTATATATTATTAATGTATTGAAAATATATTATTTTAATGATGTAGATAAAAATATAAAAAAGTCGATCTATGGTGTAATGTAAAAGTGTGAGGTAAAATAAAGAAAGTAAAATTTTAGAGAGTTATTGTAAAGAATAGAGTAGAGAAACTAATGTAAGTGGTTTAAGAATGGGTTCTTATGGAGAGATCTCCATTTATTGTGACATAAAAAATGACTTAGGATATTTGCTAAAAAAATAAAAATTAAAGTGACTTTTAATTTTAATTTTTGCTTTGAGATATGAGACAAATCTAAGTATATATTGTATGATATTTTATAATTATTAAGAATGCCAATTATTTCATATATAGCAATTAGGAAAGATTGAGGTCTCTTCCTTTTTCTTTTAATGATATGATTCTTACTATGTTGATTTAAAACTATTAATTATAAAATTAAAAAAGATAAAAACAAAAAAAGTTTAAAAATAAAAATCATATAATTAAAAATATAGAAATTAAAACATTGAGATGTCAGTTTGTGGGAACTACCCCGCTGTGGTAGTACTTTTCTAATATAGTTTTACTGAAAAAAAAAATCTAAATAATTCTTTAATAATAATAATAAAATAACAAAACCATGAGCATTTTTTGCAGAAGGAAAAATAAAAAGGGAATTACCCCCATATACTATTTTTTAAACTTTATTTTTTCAAATTTACGGTTTAGGTTTTTTAAGTGGTTACAGCGCTAGTTGCAATAGGAGTTTCTATACGATTTTTTGTTGCAATTTAGGTTGCAGCGCTAGTCGCAATAGGGGTTTCTATAAAGAACTTCATAAAAATGCAAAAAAATTATTTTGAAGTGTAAAAATGAAAAGGGCTTTTTTCATTTTTACACTTCAAAACAGTTTTTTTTCTTTTTTTGTATTTTTACGAAATTCTACATAGAAACTCCTATTGCAACTAGCGCTGCAATCTAAATTGCAACAAAAAATCGTACCGAAACCCCTATTGCAACTAGCGCTGCAACCACTTTAGAAACCCAAACTGTAAATTTGAGAAAAAAAAAAAAGTTAAAAAATAGTATATAGGATAAGCCCCAAAATTAAATGCTTCAATTGTTGAAATCTCAAAAATTAAAAACATGAATACATCATTTAAAATACAAATACAAATTGAAATAGAATTAGTTGATGAAAAATTGCTTCAATGATAAGTGTTATGTTTTGTACAATATATCAAATAAAAAAAATCTTAATCAAATATATACTACTCGAAGCAAAAGATAAAAAAACAAATAAAAATTAAAAAATATTAATTCATATGTAAATAAATATATAAATGAGAATTCCAAACAATATGAAATAAAATAGGCTCAAAATAAAATAGTTTTTAAAATATTGCACATATCTATATATCTATATATATATAAAGGAGAAGTATGAGGCGGTGACGTGACGGTCCAAAAACAGTCTTTATTAGCAACTGTTACTCAACCATGCATGTAAAGCCCGCTTAGTTAATTTAGAAATTAGCAGTTATTTATGTTAATCATGAAATTATTTATAGCCATTTAAATAATTTATTATGGATATTTATGGAATTCAGATATGCATGAGTATGTTATCTGTAGCTTTTATATTTCGCATTTCCGGTGTCCGGTATTTTGGAACGCGGCGTTTGGCTCAGTAGAAATCACAACTTAGTATGTTAGTATTTTGGGGACGGGTTTTAGACATTGGGAATGTCGGGAATGGCCGGGAATTTGGAATGTCCCAAAAATACCCCTTTAGTATGATTTTCATGATTTTATGGTGGAGGGGCAAAATGGTCTTTTTGCCCCATTAGTGTTTTGTCTTTTGTGGCTTTATGAGATGGAAAATTAAATGTTTATTTTTATTATACATGGCTGAAATAATTGAGAAATGTGATTTATATTATGCTTTTCTTAAAATTCAACACTTAGTCAAATTTTAAAAGAAATTACAAAACACTCAAAGCTCTCTCTTCCTCCCTCTTTTCGGCTTGGTGTTGGCTGCTAGGGCAGGGATTTTCTCCTCAATTTCTTGTGATTTTCTTCTCCTCTAAGTGTAATTCAAGTGTAGGTAAGATCCTTGAAATTGTCCTTCTATATTTTCTTGAATTTTAAGTGGAAATGGAAGAAAATGCATGTGAGTTTGGGAGATGTTGCTGCTGTGTTTTTATTGTTGATTGGTGAAGATTAAAGCATGATTATTGTTGTTGATTGAGCTGTGTTGAAAGCATGTTGGATTGATTGTTTAAAGTTTGAGTTTTATATGCAAAAATGTGGTTTTTGGAGTAAAATAGTGTGATTATGTTTCTGTGAATTGCTGGGTGTTCTTGTATGTTTTCAGAGATGATTATATGCTTACTTAAGTAGAATTAAATAGGTTAGGATGCATGTTAGGTGGTTTTGCTCAAGCTTGAGTTTGGAACTCAAAGCTTGAGCTCCAATGGTGAATTTTGCATATGTGTTTTCTGGGTGAATTTGATGCCTTGGATTTGTTCTAGGGGTAGTTTAGAACAGGTCTGGAAAGTTTGGGACCAATTGGGGTTGAATTGGTCAAGTTATGGAATTTTTAGTTGGCTGCCTGCGAGGAACCGGAATTCCGGTTGAGCATCCGAAATTCCGGATGGGGGTTCGTATTTTCCCGAACCGATTCGGTTGGGCAACCGGTCTGCCGGTTGGGGGATTTTTCAGAACCCTAGTTTTCCTCGTTTTTGGGTTTTTAGGGGTATTGCCATGCTTTTTATCAATAGGGAAACTTTTAGTTTCGAGTTTTAGTCCCCGGGAAGTGATTTAGCGTGTCACTTATAGCGTTGGGATTTTTATGGTTTAGGAGCCGATGTCCGCCGCTCGGCTTCGATTCCGGTCGGGTTGGCCGCACACGAAATCGGAATCCGGAGTAAGATTAGTATAACGGTATGCATATGTAGATTACATGTTTAGCGAGCATGTAGGAAGCCTATTAGATTACATTAGTTGTATGTTGGCTTCGAACCATCCAACCCTGTCACGTCGGTACAGGCTGGAGTATGACCAGCAGCCGGAGTATGACCGGTTTGACCGATCAGGCTGACACTTGGTTGGTGGTTCCGTGCTATTGATGTATCCCGTCGGTACAGGCTGGAGTATGACCAGCAGCCGGAGTATGACCGGTTCGACCGATCAGGAGGGTATAGTAACACGTCGGTACAGGCTGGAGTATGACCAGCAGCCGGAGTATGACCGGTTCGACCGATCAGGTTGTTACGTGTCAATAGTACCGTCCCTATGAACGTTCAGAACTCAGTACCATGTTGGACATGGCAGTAGTGGCTCAATACCATGTTGGACATGGCAGTAGCGGGACTCAGTGGCTCAGTACCATGTTGGACATGGCAGTAGCAGGACTCAGTATCGTGTTGGACACGGCAGTTAGTATCATGTATGAGTATTATTATGCTTTTCTTACTGAGTCTGTCGACTCACAGTTTATGTTCATGTGTAGGTAAAAGCAAGGCTATAGCTGATGGACCGTGAGCGAGCTTATGAGATTGTACATGTCGGGGCGGTTAGGCCTGGAGCGTACGATCCTCGGGACAGCACGACTGAGATTTTTGTAACTGTCGTTAGACGACTTCCATTTTGATGTAAAAGTTAAACAGTTAAAATGTTTGTAAATATTTTTATAAATCGGGATCCCGAGATTTTTGTAAAATGGTTTATAAGTTAATGAAAAAGCAAAAATTTAATTAATCACGTTTTTCCATAAACCTCGTTGATTAGCAACGAGCTGCACAGTACGTTTAAAAATCACGTAATACGCCTAAAATAGTTAGGGTGTTACAACTTGGTATCAGAGCCGACAGGTTGTCTTCCGAAGATCGTCACGACATGTACAATCATCATCAGCAGTTAGCTCGGTTCACGGTTCAGTAAGCCTTTATTGCTTTAGTAGTTTATTTTATTCAGTTATGAAAAAGAAAAGCCTGTTAGGAAGCATGTTAGTAGCCTGATAGTAGAATAGGCGCATGTTTCGTTTTTAATTTCCAAATTAAGCGGCATTAGTAAGCTCTCGATGATCGTGACCTGAGTGCCGACTCGGGATTTCGAGGCGGTTCAGACTAGATGGACGCCAGACGAAATATTAGGAGTCAGGGCATCTCAGTCGGGTCAGATCAAGGTCGAGGAGCTCAGCTCCCCTCAAGTGTTTTGGGCCGAGGTAGAGGTCCCAGGGGCAGGGTTTGCGGTTGGAGGATGTTAACTCGCCGCAGGCTGCCCAAGTCAATCAGGAAGCCCAGAATTGGGAAGTTAGGTTTGCGGAAATGCAAGCCCGGATAGAAGAGCAAGATCTCGAGATTCAGAGGTTGAGACAGCAGGGTGCTCTTGCAGTTCCAGTGCCCGTAGTTCCAGTGGCACCTGCCCCTGCTGCCCAGGCCGAAATAGTGGTGGCGGCCATTAGATTGGAACCTTTGTTCGAGCGGTTCCAGGAGCAGGCACCTCCGGTTTTCCTGGGAGGTCCGGACGTGATGAAAGCCGAGCAGTGGCTGACGGTGATCACCAAGATCTTGAACTTTATGGGTGTCACCGGGAACGACAGAGTGGTGAGTGCCACTTTTCAGTTTTAAGAAGACGCTCTGGTCTGGTGGGACATGGTGTCTTAGATTCATGACGTTATCACTATGACCTGGGAAAGGTTTTAGGAACTCTTCAGCGTTAAATGTTATAACGAGGCGGTCAGAAGCGTCAAGAGGAAAGAGTTCGCCCACCTGACCCAGCGAGAGAATAGGAGCATGACGGAATATATTACTCAGTTCAGCCGGTTGGCGAGGTTAGCCTCGGGATTTGCGCCAACCGATTTCAGTAAGAAAGAAAATATCTTGATGGACTTAAAGTGAAGATCAAGTATGACCTTATGATCACTACCGACGATAATACCATCTAAGTTGAGATGGCGAAGAAAGCATGGTGAGCTGAGGGCGCAACTAGATGTATGTGGAATCAGTTAGGACTTCGGAATGTGGCGGGGCTCCTACCCCTTCTGCGTCAGGTTTCAGCAGGGGAGGTAGTGGCTCGGCCATGGACTGGAGGAGGAAATCATCCACTGCATCCGGTGGCTCGAGGCAGAACAAGAGGTTCCGAGGGAACCAGAATCTAGACAGTCGTCAGGCTAGTGTTGAAACCCGTTATTCCTAATGGAAGTGTCTCATTAGTAAGAGGCATTCTCCGGGTGAGTGCTTAGGTCAAGGTTGTTTTGTGTGGCTGCTAGAATCTCTAGTAAATTGGGTAGACCCTTTGATAGATATGAATCAGGGTTTGGAACCCTGTTACCTGGCGGAGAATTGGTTATCTCCAATAGGTGGATTAGGTCTATGCCGATCAGGATAGATAGTAGAGAGTTAAGTGCTGATCTGGTAGAGTTGAGCTTAGTCGAATTCGATATTATTTTAGGAATGGATTTCCTATCTAAATATTCGGCGAGCATTGAGTGTAAAAGAAAGATGGTGGTCTTCCAACCAGAAAGTGAAGAACTGTTTGTATTTGTGGGTTCAGTTCAGGGATCTCGGATCCCGATGATCTCGGCTATGTCAGCGAGAGAATTGTTGCACGGCGGTTGCTTAGGGTTTCTGGCCGTGGTGGTGGACACCACTCGGCCAGATACCATTCGGCCAGAGGACATCAGAGTGGTTCGGGAATTTTTGGACGTTTTTCCCGAAGAACTTCCAGGGTTACCACCTCAGCGGGAGATTGACTTCGTGATTGACTTGGCACCAGGGGTGGATCCGGTTTCCAAAGCCCCGTATAGGATGGCTCCAGCTGAACTTAAGGAATTAAAGATTCAGCTCCAAGGGTTGCTTGACATAGGGTTCATTCGGCCCAGTGTGTCACCTTGGGGAGCCCCGGTTTTGTTCGTGAAGAAGAAGGATGGATCTATGAGGATGTGCATCGACTACAGAGAGTTGAACAAGCTGACAGTGAAGAATAAATATCCATTACCTAGGATTGATGACTTGTTCGATCAGCTTCAAGGGAAGACGGTCTTTTCTAAGATTGATCTCCGTTCGGGTTATCATCAGTTGAGGATCCGAGAGGAGGACATTCCAAAGACGGCTTTCCGCACTAGGTATGGACACTACGAGTTTCTGGTTATGTCATTCGGACTAACCAATGCTCCTGCAGCATTCATGGACCTGATGAATAGAGTATTCAAGGATTTCCTCGATATCTGTGTGATTGTATTTATCGACGACATCCTCGTGTACTCTCAGTCAGAAGAGGAGCATGAGATACATCTTCAAATGGTACTGCAACGACTTCGAGAACATAGACTCTACGCCAAGTTCAAGAAATGTGAGTTCTGGTTGTCTCAGGTGTCCTTCCTAGGACACATTGTGGGTAAGGATGGGATCAAGGTGGATCCCGGGAAGATCGAATCCGTCAGGGATTGGCCGAGACTGAAGACAGTGACAGAGATCAGAAGCTTCTTGGGATTAGCTGGGTACTACCGTAGGTTCGTGGAGGGGTTCTCCAAAATTTCAATGCCCCTAACCGAGCTTACAAAGAAGAATCAGCGATTTATCTGGTCAGATAAATGCGAAGCTAGTTTTCAGGAGCTGAAGCAGAGATGGATTACTGCTCCGGTACTAGCTTTGCCTCCGGACAAGGAGAAGTTCGTAGTCTACTGTGACGCATCCAAACAGGGTTTGGGGTGCGTATTGATGCAAGCCGATCGGGTTATCGCTTATGCCTCCCGTCAGTTAAAGGATTATGAGCAGCGATACCCGACTCATGATTTAGAATTGGCCGCAGTGGTTTTTGCACTGAAGATTTGGCGGCATTACCTTACGGGGAGAAGTGCGAGATCTATACCGACCATAAGAGTCTCAAGTATTTTTTTACTCAGAAAGATTTGAACATGAGACAAAGGCGTTGGTTGGAATTAGTGAAGGATTATGAATGTGAGATCCTCTATCATCCCGGAAAAGCCAATGTAGTGGCCGATGCCCTGAGCAGAAAGGGTCCCGGGCAAGTAGCTAGCATGGTTCAGATCTCATCTCAGCTAGCTGAGGATATGGTTAGATCCAGCATTGAGTTTGTGGTAGGTCAGCTTCACAACTTAACGCTGCAATTTGATCTGTTGGAAAGAATAAAGGTTGCTCAGACGACAGATCCGGAGTTAGTGAAGATCCGAGATGAGGTATTGGCTGGTCAAGCCAAAGACTTTTCAGTGTCAGATAGTGGGATGCTTTTGTATAAAGCCAGGGTTTGTGTCCCGAGCAGTGTGGACTTGAGAAACGAGATCTTTGAGGAGGCTCATTCTACCCCGTATTCTCTGCATCCCGGCACCACCAAAATGTACCAAGATTTGAAACCGTACTTCTGGTGGAGCGGTATGAAGAAGAATTTGGTAGAATTCGTATCGAGATGCCTCACTTGTCAGCAGATCAAGGCTGAACATCAGAGACCAGCAGGGTTGTTGCAGCCTCTAACCCTACCAGAATGGAAATGGGAGGATATTACTATGGATTTTGTGGTCGGGTTACCTAGGACCACGGGTATGTATGACTCCATCTGGGTAGTGGTGGATCGATTTACGAAATCTGCTCAGTTTCTGCCGGTTAGAACGACATTTTCAGTGGATCAGTTGGCAGAGTTATATGTCAGGGAGATAGTGAGACTTCACGGGGTACCGAAATCTATAGTTTCGGACAGGGATCCGAAATTCACCTCCAAATTTTGGCAGAGTTTGCAACGGGCAATGGGTACGAAGCTAAAATTCAGTACAGCATTTCATCCTCAGACAGATGGTCAGTCCGAAAGGACAATTCAGATATTGGAGGATATGCTGAGAGCCTGTGTTATGGACTTTGAGGGTTCATGGAGTAAATATCTACCGTTGATAGAGTTCTCTTACAACAACAGTTGCCAGAGTACGATAGGGAGGGCACCCTATGAACTGTTGTACGGTAGGAAATGTAGATCCCCTATCCACTGGGATGAGACAGGGGAGAGGAAATACCTAGGTCCAGAGTCAGTTCAGCGGACCAATGAGGCAATAGAGAAGATAAAAGCTAGAATGCTTGCCTCACAGAGGCATGTAAGAGTTACGCAGATCCGAAACGTAGGGATGTTGAGTTCCGAGTAGGGGACCATGTGTTTTTGCGAGTATCTCCGATGAAGGGGATTAAACGTTTCGGGAAAAGAGGCAAGTTATGCCCTAGGTTTACAGGACCTTTCGAGATTCTCGAGAAGATAGGTCAAGTGGCATATCGGTTAGCATTGCCTCCAGCCTTATCAGCAGTGCACAACGTATTCCATGTCTCAATGTTGAGAAAATACGTTTCAGACACCTCTCATATACTCAGTTATGAGAGTCTTCAGCTTCAGCCAGACATGACCTATGAGGAACAGCCAGTACAGATCCTGGATAGAAAGGATAAAGTCCTTCGGAATAAGACCATAGCGTTGGTCAAGGTTCTCTGGAGAAACAGTAAGGTGGAAGAAGCCACCTGGGAGCTAGAATCAGATATGCGAGCTCAATTTCCAGAGTTATTCAGGTTAGATTTCGGGGACGAAATCCTTTTAAGGGGGGGATAGTTGTAAAGCCCGCTTAGTTAATTTGGAAATTAGCAGTTATTTATGTTAATCATGAAATTATTTATAGCCATTTAAATAATTTATTATGGATATTTATGGAATTCAGATATGCATGAGTATGTTATCTGTAGCTTTTATATTTCGCATTTCCGGTGTCCGGTATTTTGGAACGCGGCGTTTGGCTCAGTAGAAATCACAACTTAGTATGTTAGTATTTTGGGGACGGGTTTTAGACATTGGGAATGTCGGGAATGGCCGGGAATTTAGAATGTCCCAAAAATACCCCTTTAGTATGATTTTCATGATTTTATGGTGGAGGGGCAAATTGGTCTTTTTGCCCCATTAGTGTTTTGTCTTTTGTGGCTTTATGAGATGGAAAATTAAATGTTTATTTTTATTATACATGGCTGAAATAATTGAGAAATGTGATTTATATTATGCTTTTCTTAAAATTCAACACTTAGTCAAATTTTAAAAGAAATTACAAAACACTCAAAGCTCTCTCTTCCTCCCTCTTTTCGGCTTGGTGTTGGCTGCTAGGGCAGGGATTTTCTCCTCAATTTCTTGTGATTTTCTTCTCCTCTAAGTGTAATTCAAGTGTAGGTAAGATCCTTGAAATTGTCCTTCTATATTTTCTTGAATTTTAAGTGGAAATGGAAGAAAATGCATGTGAGTTTGGGAGATGTTGCTGCTGTGTTTTTATTGTTGATTGGTGAAGATTAAAGCATGATTATTGTTGTTGATTGAGCTGTGTTGAAAGCATGTTGGATTGATTGTTTAAAGTTTGAGTTTTATATGCAAAAATGTGGTTTTTGGAGTAAAATAGTGTGATTATGTTTCTGTGAATTGCTGGGTGTTCTTGTATGTTTTCAGAGATGATTATATGCTTACTTGAGTAGAATTAAATAGGTTAGGATGCATGTTAGGTGGTTTTGCTCAAGCTTGAGTTTGGAACTCAAAGCTTGAGCTCCAATGGTGAATTTTGCATATGTGTTTTCTGGGTGAATTTGATGCCTTGGATTTGTTCTAGGGGTAGTTTAGAACAGGTCTGGAAAGTTTGGGACCAATTGGGGTTGAATTGGTCAAGTTATGGAATTTTTAGTTGGCTGCCTGCGAGGAACCGGAATTCCGGTTGAGCATCCGGAATTCCGGATGGGGGTTCAGATTTTCCCAGAACCGGAATTCCGGTTGGGCAACCGGTCTGCCGGTTGGGGGATTTTTCAGAACCCTAGTTTTCCTCGTTTTTGGGTTTTTAGGGGTATTGCCATGCTTTTTATCAATAGGGAAACTTTTAGTTTCGAGTTTTAGTCCCCGAGAAGTGATTTAGCGTGTCACTTATAGCGTTGTGATTTTTATGGTTTAGGAGCCAGTAATCCGCCGCTCAGCTTCAGTTCCAGTCGGGTTGACCGGCACACCTGAAATCGGAATCCAGGTAAGATTAGTATAACAGTATGCATATGTAGATTACATGTTTAGCGAGCATGTAGGAAGCCTATTAGATTACATTAGTTGTATGTTGGCTTCGAACCATCCAACCCTGTCACGTCGGTACAGGCTGGAGTATGACCAGCAGCCGGAGTATGACCGGTTTGACCGATCAGGCTGACACTTGGTTGGTGGTTCCGTGCTATTGATGTATCCCGTCGGTACAGGCTGGAGTATGACCAGCAGCCGGAGTATGACCGGTTCGACCGATCAGGAGGGTATAGTAACACGTCGGTACAGGCTGGAGTATGACCAGCAGCCGGAGTATGACCGGTTCGACCGATCAGGTTGTTACGTGTCAATAGTACCGTCCCTATGAACGTTCAGAACTCAGTACCATGTTGGACATGGCAGTAGTGGCTCAGTACCATGTTGGACATGGCAGTAGCGGGACTCAGTGGCTCAGTACCATGTTGGACATGGCAGTAGCAGGACTCAGTATCGTGTTGGACACGGCAGTTAGTATCATGTATGAGTATTATTATGCTTTTCTTACTGAGTCTGTCGACTCACAGTTTATGTTCATGTGTAGGTAAAAGCAAGGCTATAGCTGATGGACCGTGAGCGAGCTTATGAGATTGTACATGTCGGGGCGGTTAGGCCTGGAGCGTACGATCCTCGGGACAGCACGGCTGAGATTTTTGTAACTGTCGTTAGACGACTTCCATTTTGATGTAAAAGTTAAACAGTTAAAATGTTTGTAAATATTTTTATAAATCGGGATCCCGAGATTTTTGTAAAATGGTTTATAAGTTAATGAAAAAGCAAAAATTTAATTAATCACGTTTTTCCATAAACCTCGTTGATTAGCAACGAGCTGCACAGTACGTTTAAAAATCACGTAATACGCCTAAAATAGTTAGGGTGTTACAATGCAGCAACGCAAAAACAACGTTTTTAGTTCAGCAAATATATTTGAAAAAAAAAATATTTTATTTACCTGGATTTATTTTCTGTAGTATGTACAGGAATCTTGGCAAGAGACTGTACAATTCTTTAGCGTTTCCATGTAGCTGGCTTTGTGCTCGCTCTTTAGTGCGCCATGTTTCCATGTAATTCATCTTTATTCCATATTTTTCTTTCCTTTCTCCCTTTATATCTGTTAGACTGCACTTTGTTTTCAGGTTCAAGAACTTTGGTTTTATGAAATCTGCTATCAACTTCACTGTTGCTTGTCGTTGATCTCCAAATCTTATTGGAACTGCACATGTGTGTTCTTCTTAGTAGCTCCTTATTATGAATGTTTTTGTGTTTCCATTTTTTGAAGCCTTTAAACTCCATTTGTAGTTTGTGTCCAAACATACTATGCTGTATTCTTTTGTGCAAGATTTCACTACTTTGCATTGAAATGTTTTCTTAATTGCAAAGCAGCATAGGGTACTTATCAATGTATCTTTGTCCTTGTAAATTTATCCATTTTCTATTGTTTCATGTCGTTTGTCAGTGATGGTAATCATTTCTGTGTTGTTGACTTCTTCTTCTTCTTCCTGGTTATTTTCAAGCTGTTGTACCATTTTTGCAGCCACAAGCTTTGCGTAGTCGGTGAAGTCGAAATATTCATCTACTCCTGTAGTCTTTTCTCTGGTTGTTGGATGGTTGACTCTGATGTCACAATCCCTGTCTCTAGAGAAAATGTATCATCTTGAACTGATCCAATTGTGTGTGCAGATAGTTGTAGCTTGGAAGTTGTTGTTGGGTTGTTTCTAGGTTACTGCAAATCTGCCTGTGCTGAGTTGTTGTCATATGCTGCCATCATCATATTTGTAAAGCCCGCTTAGTTAATTTGGAAATTATCAGTTAATTATGATTAATTATGAAATTATTTATAGCTATTTAAATAATTTATTACTGTTATTTATGGAATTCAGAAATGCATGGTTATGTTATTCAGTAGTTTTCATATTTTGCATTTCCGGTGCCCGGTATTTTGGAACTCGGCGTTTGGCTCAGTAGAAATCACAACTTAGCATGTTATTAGTTTGGGACGGGTTTTAGACATTGGGAATGTCGGGAATGGCCGGGAATTTAGAATTTCCCAAAAATACCCCTTTAGTATGATTTATGTGGTTTTATGGTGGAGGGGCAAAATGGTCTTTTTGCCACATTAGTGTTTTGTCTTATGTGAGTTTATTATTTGATAATTAAATATTTATTTAATTGTTATGTGGCTGAAATAGATTATTAGTTAAAGCCTTCTTTTCATTTATTTTCATTTCACTCAAAATTTCAAAGTTAGAAAATAGAAAAAATTGCAAAACACTCTCTCTCTTTTCCTCTCTTTCTCTCTCGGCTGAAGGGTGGTTTTAGGGCTGGAAAAATTCTGATTCAAGCTATTTCTCTTGCATTCTAAGTGTTCTTCATCCTTGGTAAAGTCTCTAAACTTTTCTTTTTATAATTTTAGAAAAATGTGTGAAAAGGTGATGATGCATGCTTGATTTTAATGTGATTCTTGCTGCTGTGAATTGAGGTTAATTTCAGAGATTTAAGCTTGTTAGATTAGGGTTATTTAAAGTTGTTTTGATGCATGATTATTAGGTTGAGCAAGCTATAGCTTTTTATATGCAAAAATGTGATTTTTGAAGATATATTGTGAATCTGTTACTGTGATGTTGCTATTGTTTTTAATTGTTTTCAGTGACTTAGTTAAGCTTAATTAAGTAGAATTAAGCTAGTTTGAATGCATGTTTGAGGGATTTGCTCAAGCTTGAGTTTAGAACTCAAAGCTTGAGCTTTAATGGCAAATTTTGTATCTGTGGTTTCTGGGCTATTTTGATGCTTTGAAAATGTTCTTTGGGGTATTTAGAGCAGGTCTGGAAAGTTTAGTTTGAATTGGGTTTGATTTGGTTGAGTTAGGAATTTTTGAAAAATTCCTGCGAGGAACCGGAATTCCGGTTGTGCAACCGGAATTCCGGATGAGGGTCCAGTAATTCCCAGAACCGGAATTCCGGTTGGGCAACCGGTCTGCCGGTTGGGCAACCGGTCTGCCGGTTGGGGAATTTTCAGAACCCGTGTTTTTCCTCGTTTTTATGTTTTAAGGGGTATTGCCATGCTTTTTATCGATAGGGAAACTTTTAGTTCCTAGTTTTAGTCCCCGGGAAGTGATTTAGCGTGTCACTTATAGTGTTGTGATTTTTATGGTTTAGGAGCCTGTAATCCGCCGCTCAGCTAAAGTTCCAGTCAGGTTGACCGGCACACCTGAATTCGGAATCCAGGTAAGATTAGTATAACAGTATGCATATGTAGATTACATGTTTAGCGTGCATGTAGGAAGCCTATTAGATTACATTAGATATGTATGTTGGCTTCGAACCATCCAACCCTGTCACGTCGGTACAGCCGGAGTATGACCAAGAAATGAGTATGACCGGTTCGACCGATCAGGTTGACACTTGGTTGGTGGTTCCGTACTATTGACGTATCCCGTCGGTACAGGCTGGAGTATGACCAGCAGCCGAAGTATGACCGGTTCGACCGATCAGGAGGATATAGTAACACGTCGGTACAGGCTGGAGTATGACAAGCAGCCGGAGTATGACCGGTTCGACCGATCAGGTTGTTACGTGTCAATAGTACCGTCCCTATGAACGTTCAGAACTCAGTACCATGTTGGACATGGCAGTAGTGGCTCAGTACCGTGTTGGACACGGCAGTAGCGGGACTCAGTATCGTGTTGGACACGGCAGTTAGAATTATGTATGAGTATTATTATGCTTTTCTTACTGAGTCTGTCGACTCACAGTTCTACGTTTATGTGTAGGTAAAGGCAAGGCTAAAGCTGATGGACCGTGAGCGAGCTTGAGAAGATTGTACATGTCGGGGCGGTTAGGCCTGGAGCGTACGGTCATCGGGACAGCGAGGCTGATATTGTATCTGGTCGTTAGACGACATTTATTTATGTATCAGTTAAACAGTTAAATCTTTTTGTAAATGATTTTATAATCGGGATCCCGAGTCTTTTGTAATATTGTTTTATAAGTTTAATTAAAAAGCAAAATTTTAATTAATCACGTTTTTCCATAAACCTCGTTGATTAGGAACGAGCTGCACAGTATGTTTAAAAATCACGTAATACGCCTATGTTAGTAAGGGTGTTACAAATTGTGTTACAATTTGGTATCAGAGCCACCAAGTTGTCTTCCGAAGATCGTCACGACATGTACAATCATCATCAGCAGTTAGCTCGTTTCACGATTCAGTAAGCCTTTATTGCTTTAGTAGTTTATTTTATTCGGTTACGAAAAAGAAAAGCCTGTTAGGAAGCATGTTAGTAGCCTGATAGTAGAATAGGCGCATGTTTCGTTTTTAATTTCCAAATTAAGCGGCATTAGTAAGCTCTCCTTGAATACGACCTGATATGCCAACTCTTCGTTTCGCAGGCGGTTCTAATCAGATGGACGCCAGGCGGACCACCAGGAGTCAGGGCAATTCAGTGGGGTCGAATCAAGGTCAGGGAGCTCAGTTTCCCCCACCTGTTAGGGACCGAGGTAGAGGTCCCCGAGGCAGGGCTCGTGGTCGGGGTGATGAGAACCCACCACAGGCTGCCCAGGCTCCCCCAGCCGATCAGGGAGCCCAGAATTGGGAATTACGGTTTGCAAAAATGCAAGCCCGGATCGAAGAACAAGACCTCGAGATTCAGAGGTTGAGACAGCAGGGTGCTCCTGCAGTTCCAGTGCCCGTAGTTCCAGTGGCACCTGCCCCTGCTGCCCAGGCCGAGATAGTGGTGGCGGCCCATAGATTGGAACCTCTGTATGAACGGTTCCGGAAGCAAGCACCTCCGGTTTTCCTGGGAGGTCCGGACGTGATGAAAGCCGAGCAGTGGCTGACGGTGATCACCAAGATACTGAACTTCATGGGTGTCACCGGTAACGACAGAGTGGTATGCGCCACATTCTAGTTCCAGACGGACGCTCTGGTCTGGTGGGACATGGTGTCTCAGATCCATGACGTCACCACCATGACCTGGGAAAGGTTCCAGGAACTCTTTAACGCAAAGTACTACAACGAGGCGGTCAGAAGCGCCAAGAGGAAAGAGTTCGCTCACCTGACCCAGCGTGAGAACATGAGCGTCACTGAGTATACGACTCAGTTTGATTGGTTGGCGAGGTTAGCCTCGGGAATTGTGCCGACCGACTTCAGCAAGAAGGAGAAGTATCTGGACGGGTTGAATGCCAGGATCAGGCATGATTTGATGATCACCACAGACGACAGCACCACCTATGCTCAGATGGTGGAGAAGGCACTGCGTGCTGAGGGCGCAGTTGGGTGCATGTCAGAGTCAGCCAGTACTCTGGTGAGTGGCGGGGCTCCTACCCCTCCTGCATCAGGCTTTAGCAGGGGGAGTAGCGGTTCGGCCATTGACCAGAGGAAGAGAGCACCCACTGCTTCCGGTGGCTCGAGTCAGAACAAGAGGCTCCAGGGGAACCAGAACAGAGGGAGTCGTCCAAGTGGTACTGAGACCCGATTCTCCTATCCCGAGTGCCCTAGCTGCAAAAGGCACCATCATTGCGAGTGCAAAGGTCAGGGATGCTTTCACTGTGGCATGCCCGGACACTTCAAGAGGGACTGTCCCTAGCTCCGATCAGAGGCACCGCGAGCTCCAGCGATACCCACTCCAGCCAAGGTATTTGCTATCACGCAGGCTGATGCAGATGCCAGCCCATCAGTTGTCACAGGTCAGCTTTCTATTAACAACTCGCTATATTCAGTGCTGTTTGATTCTGGGGCTACACATTCTTATGTGGCAGCCAGAGTCTTTGGTAAATTGGGTAGATCGTATGATAGATATGAATCAGGGTTTGGAACCCTGTTACCTGGCGGAGAATTGGTTATCTCCAATAGGTGGATTAGGTCTATGCCGATCAGGATAGATGATAGAGAGTTAAGTGCTGATCTGATAGAGATGAGTTTAGTCGAATTCGATATTATTTTAGGAATGGATTTCCTATCTAAATATTCGGCGAGCATTGATTGTAAAAGGAAGATGGTTGTCTTCCAACCGGAAAGTGAGGAACCATTTGTGTTTGTTGGTTCAGTTCAGGGATCTCGGATCCCGGTGATCTCGGCTATGTCAGCTAGAGAATTGTTGCACGACGGTTGCTTAGGGTTTCTGGCCGTGGTGGTGGACACCACTCGGCCAGATACCATTCGGCCAGAGGAGATCAGGGTGGTTCGGGAATTTTTGGATGTTTTTCCCGAAGAACTTCTAGGGTTACCACCTCAGCGGGAGATTGATTTCGTGATAGACTTGGCACCAGGGGTGGAACCGGTTTCCAAAGCACCGTATAGAATGGCTCCAGCTGAACTTAAGGAATTAAAGATTCAGCTCCAAGGGTTGCTTGACATAGGGTTCATTCGGCCCAGTGTGTCACCCTGGGGAGCCCCGGTTTTATTCGTCAAGAAGAAGGATGGATCTATGAGGATGTGCATCGACTACAGGGAGTTGAACAAGCTGACAATGAAGAATAAATATCCATTACCTAGGATCGATGACTTGTTCGATCAGCTTCAGGGGAAGACGGTCTTTTCTAAGATTGATCTCCGTTCGGGTTATCCTCAGTTGAGAATCCGAGAGGAGGACATTCCAAAGACGGCTTTCCGCACTAGGTATGGACATTATGAGTTTCTGGTTATGTCATTCGGACTAACCAATGCCCCTGCAGCATTCATGGACCTGATGAATAGAGTATTCAAGGATTTCCTCGATATCTGTGTGATTGTGTTTATCGACGACATCCTCGTGTACTCTCAATCAGAAGAGGAGCATGAGTTACATCTTCAGATGGTACTGCAACGGCTTCGAGAACATAAGCTTTATGCCAAGTTCAAGAAATGTGAGTTCTGGCTATCTCAGGTGTCCTTCCTAGGGCACATTGTGAGCAAAGATGGGATCAAGGTGGATCCCGGGAAGATCGAATCCGTCAGGGATTGGCCGAGACCGAAGACAGTGACAGAGATCAGAAGCTTCTTGGGTTTAGCTGGGTACTACCGTAGGTTCGTCGAAGGGTTCTCTAAAATTTCAATGCCCCTAATCGAGCTTACAAAGAAGAATCAGCGATTTATTTGGTCGGACAAGTGCGAAGCTAGTTTTCAGGAGCTAAAACAGAGGTTGATTACCGCTCTAGTACTAGCTTTGCCTTCGGACAAGGAGAAGTTCGTAGTATATTGCGACGCATCCAAACAGGGTTTGGGGTGTGTATTGATGCAAGCCGATCGGGTCATCGCTTATGCCTCCCGTCAGTTAAAGGATTATGAACAGTGATACCCGACTCATGATCTAGAGTTAGCCGCAGTGGTTTTTGCATTGAAGATTTGGCGGCATTACCTTTACGGGGAAAAGTGTGAGATCTATACCAACCATAAAAGTCTCAAATATTTCTTTACTCAGAAGGATTTGAATATGAGACAAAGGCGTTGGTTGGAATTAGTGAAGGATTACGATTGTGAGATCCTCTATCATCCCGGAAAAGCCAATGTAGTGGCCGATGCCCTGAGTAGAAAGGGTCCCGGGCAAATAGCTAGTATGGTTCAGATCTCACCTCAGCTAGCAGAGGATATGGTTAGATCCAGCATTGAGTTTGTGATAGGTCAGCTTCACAACTTAACGCTGCAATCTGATCTGTTGGAAAGAATAAAAGTCGCTCAGATGACAGATCCGGAGTTAGTGAAGATCCGAGATGAGGTGTTGGCTGGTCAAGCCAAGGACTTTTCAGTGTCAGATAGTGGGATGCTTTTGTATAAAGCCAGGGTTTGTGTTCCGAATAGTGTGGAACTTAGGAATGAGATCTTTGAGGAGGCTCATTCTACCCCGTATTCTCTGCATCCCGGCACCACTAAGATGTACCAAGATTTGAAACCGTACTTCTGGTGGAACGGTATGAAGAAGAATTTGGTAGAATTCGTATCGAGATGCCTCACTTGTCAGCAGATTAAGGCTGAGCATCAGAGACCAGTAGGGTTGTTGCAGCCTCTAACCCTACCAGAATGGAAATTGGAAGATATTACGATGGATTTTGTGGTCGGGTTACCTTGGACCACGGGTTTATTTGATTCCATCTGGGTTGTGGTGGATCGATTTACGAAATCTGCTCATTTTCTGCCGGTTAGAACAACATTCACAGTGGATCAGTTGGCAGAATTGTACGTTAGAGAGATTGTGAGACTTCACGGAGTACCGAAGTCTATAGTTTCGGACAGGGATCCGAAGTTCACCTCCAAATTTTGGCAAAGTTTGCAACGGGCAATGGGTACAAAGCTGAAATTCAGTACAGCATTCCATCCTCAGACAGATGGTCAGTCCGAAAGGACAATTCAGATATTGGAGGACATGTTGAGAGCCTGTGTTATGGACTTTGAAGGCTCATGGAATAAGTATCTACCGTTGATAGAATTTTCTTACAACAGCAGTTATCAAAGTACGATAGGGATGGCTCCCTATGAACTGTTGTATGGTAGGAAATGTAGATCCCCTATCCACTGGGATGAGACAGGGGAGAGGAAATACCTAGGTCCTGAGTCAGTACAGCGGACCAATGAGGCGATAGAGAAGATAAAAGCTAGAATGCTTGCCTCACAGAGCAGACAGAAGAGTTACGCAGATCCGAAACGCAGAGATGTTGAGTTCCAAGTAGGGGAACATGTGTTTTTACGGGTATCTCCGATGAAGGGGATTAAACGTTTCGGGAAAAGAGGCAAGTTATGCCCTAGATTTACAGGACCTTTCGAGATTCTCGAGAAGATAGGTCAAGTGGCATATCGGTTAGCATTGCCTCCAGCCTTATCAGCAGTTCACAACGTATTCCATGTCTCGATGTTGAGAAAATACGTTTCAGATCCCTCTCATATACTCAGTTATGAGAGTCTTGAGCTTCAGCCAGACATGACTTATGAGGAACAGCCAGTGCAGATCCTGGATAGAAAGGATAAAGTCCTTCGGAATAAGACCATAGCATTGGTCAAAGTTCTCTGGAGAAACAGCAAGGTGGAGGAAGCCACCTGGGAGCTAGAGTCAGATATGAGAACTCAATATCCAGAGTTATTCAGGTTAGATTTCGGGGACGAAATCCTTTTAAGGGGGGGATAGTTGTAAAGCCCGCTTAGTTAATTTGGAAATTATCAGTTAATTATGATTAATTATGAAATTATTTATAGCTATTTAAATAATTTATTACTGTTATTTATGGAATTCAGAAATGCATGGTTATGTTATTCAGTAGTTTTCATATTTTGCATTTCCGGTGCCCGGTATTTTGGAACTCGGCGTTTGGCTCAGTAGAAATCACAACTTAGCATGTTATTAGTTTGGGACGGGTTTTAGACATTGGGAATGTCGGGAATGGCCGGGAATTTAGAATTTCCCAAAAATACCCCTTTAGTATGATTTATGTGGTTTTATGGTGGAGGGGCAAAATGGTCTTTTTGCCCCATTAGTGTTTTGTCTTATGTGAGTTTATTATTTGATAATTAAATATTTATTTAATTGTTATGTGGCTGAAATAGATTATTAGTTAAAGCCTTCTTTTCATTTATTTTTATTTCACTCAAAATTTCAAAGTTAGAAAATAGAAAAAATTGCAAAACACTCTCTCTCTTTTCCTCTCTTTCTCTCTCGGCTGAAGGGTGGTTTTAGGGCTGGAAAAATTCTGATTCAAGCTATTTCTCTTGCATTCTAAGTGTTCTTCATCCTTGGTAAAGTCTCTAAACTTTTCTTTTTATAATTTTAGAAAAAATGTGTGAAAAGGTGATGATGCATACTTGATTTTAATGTGATTCTTGCTGCTGTGAATTGAGGTTAATTTCAGAGGTTTAAGCTTGTTAGATTAGGGTTATTTAAAGTTGTTTTGATGCATGATTATTAGGTTGAGCAAGCTATAGCTTTTTATATGCAAAAATGTGATTTTTGAAGATATATTGTGAATCTGTTACTGTGATGTTGCTATTGTTTTTAATTGTTTTCAGTGACTTAGTTAAGCTTAATTAAGTAGAATTAAGCTAGTTTGAATGCATGTTTGAGGGATTTGCTCAAGCTTGAGTTTAGAACTCAAAGCTTGAGCTTTAATGGCAAATTTTGTATCTGTGGTTTCTGGGCTATTTTGATGCTTTGAAAATGTTCTTCGGGGTATTTAGAGCAGGTCTGGAAAGTTTAGTTTGAATTGGGTTTGATTTGGTTGAGTTAGGAATTTTTGAAAAATTCCTGCGAGGAACCGGAATTCCGGATGAGGGTCCAGTAATTCCCAGAACCGGAATTCCGGTTGGCCAACCGGTCTGCTGGTTGGGGAATTTTCAGAACCCGTGTTTTTCCTCGTTTTTATGTTTTAAGGGGTATTGCCATGCTTTTTATCGATAGGGAAACTTTTAGTTCCTAGTTTTAGTCCCCGGGAAGTGATTTAGCGTGTCACTTATAGTGTTGTGATTTTTATGGTTTAGGAGCCTGTAATCCGCTGCTCAGCTAAAGTTCCAGTCAGGTTGACGGGCACACCTGAATTCGGAATCCAGGTAAGATTAGTATAACAGTATGCATATGTAGATTACATGTTTAGCGTGCATGTAGGAAGCCTATTAGATTACATTAGATATGTATGTTGGCTTCGAACCATCCAACCCTGTCACGTCGGTACAGGCTGGAGTATGACCAGCAACCGGAGTATGACCGGTTCGACCGATCAGGTTGACACTTGGTTGGTGGTTCCGTACTATTGACGTATCCCGTCGGTACAGGCTGGAGTATGACCAGCAGCCGGAGTATGACCGGTTCGACCGATCAGGAGGATATAGTAACACGTCGGTATAGGCTGGAGTATGACCAGCAGCCGGAGTATGACCGGTTCGACCGATCAGGTTGTTACGTGTCAATAGTACCGTCCCGATTAACGTTCAGAACTCAGTACCATGTTGGACATGGCAGTAGTGGCTCAGTACCGTGTTGGACACGGCAGTAGCGGGACTCAGTATCGTGTTGGACACGGCAGTTAGAATTATGTATGAGTATTATTATGCTTTTCTTACTGAGTCTGTCGACTCACAGTTCTACGTTTATGTGTAGGTAAAGGCAAGGCTAAAGCTGATGGACCGTGAGCGAGCTTGAGAAGATTGAACATGTCGGGGCGGTTAGGCCTGGAGCGTACGATCATCGGGACAGCGAGGCTGATTTTGTATCTGGTCGTTAGACGACATTTATTTATGTATCAGTTAAACAGTTAAATCTTTTTGTAAATGATTTTATAATCGGGATCCCGAGTCTTTTGTAATATTGTTTTATAAGTTTAATTAAAAAGCAAAATTTTAATTAATCACGTTTTTCCATAAACCTCGTTGATTAGCAACGAGCTGCACAGTATGTTTAAAAATCACGTAATACGCCTATGTTAGTTAGGGTGTTACAAATTGTGTTACAATATTGTTGCACACCATTGTTTGGTTAGGTGTTGCTGTGTTGCTGATTTTGTTCACACACAATGGGTACCGTGTGAAATCAGTCTCTTTGCTTAATGTTTTAGAAATAACCCCATCTCCATCTTCATTTTCCTGTAACACTCTATATCCATTATTGGTGGAGGTTATTGGACAAGTAGATTTCATAGTTTTAGAGTCCTTTTTCCTCAGATTAATCCAGTCCCCTTGAACATCTGTCACAGCTTCTTTACCACCCATACACACATCCTTCTTAGTCATATCACCATTCTTCTCTTTGTTGGGTTTTGTGCCCTAAATATAACTCATTTCAATATAATCAGATTTACTTATTAATAAAGATCAAAAATAACATTTTATGTTGCATGGTTCACATGATTTATTTCATGATTATATATATAATGTATAAATTCTATTTAAGTCCAGAATGTATGAATTTGTTAATGATTATAGTGTTGTCAGCACAGTGGAATATAATCTTGATTATATGTTCGAAAGTTTATTCCATGATTTGTCAGTTCACTGGATTTAGAGTGGCATGATAATCAGCGATAGGTATTCTTACACCTTGGATAAGTGGTATGTCCTTTCCAGGGCATTGGCAAAGTTTACCAGTATCGGATGTATGGAGTATACATCGGAAGGGACTGATATTGAACTTTGATTAGATATGTTAAAATTTACCGTAATATCTATTCAATTCAATATCACCTGTTGAGCCTAGATCAAATGATCTTAATCCTGATATGGTTAGGTTCGATCTCAAGAGTATTATATGTTGGAAATTATTTTACCCGGATCTTAGATCTACTCACAAGTATGTTGTTTAACACCCTAAATATGAACTTTCTAAAACGATAAAATAAACACATATAAAGTTAAGAAAACCTTACATTGATGCAGCGGAATTAATGTCTCCTTTCACTCAGATCTCTAACCCTTGTATCCTTTCTGTCGCAGAGTATAATCAAGATCTGAGCCCGAATGTCCTTCTCTTTGAGTTTGATCCTTCACAGTCTTCCAATCTATGATTGAGTTACTACTTACTGTGTGTGGGCACTCACTCTTTCACTAGGGTTCGAAATATAGAAGAAGAAAAGAGAGAGAGGGGTTTCGGCCAAGGTATAGAAAAGGGAAGGCTCAGTTTTTCTGAAGAGAGAATTTTCTGACAGAAAAGGTTATTCGAAGTTATGATTTTGACTGAGCCATCACTTTCTATTTATAGGCAAGTACTAGGTTTAGGTTAGGAATTATTTGGCATTAAAATAATGAAAATATCAACTTGAAATTCCACAATAAGTGGCCGGCCAAGGTGTATAGAATGGGCCCCACTTGATTTTGCAGTTTTAACAAATTTTATTTCTATTTTCTCAAAAACGACAATTTTCCAATTTTAACCATTTAAATGCCAAAACTAATTATTTAATAACTAAAATAGATTATTAAATAATATTGTCATTTAATTTAATTATTAACTAGACATATAAAGTCCATTAATAAATAAATAAACCTAGAATATCTTTTCTTTACAATTATGCCCCTGCTTAGTGAAAATTCACAAATTAGACATAGTCTAACTTTAGAATTATAATTGATCAATCACGAATCAATTAATGAGTCTTACAAGCAGTATGTTCTCAACTAGAATGGGGACCATGCCTCTATATGCTGAGCTTCCAATAAGTGAACCGAATTTACCAAGTAAATTCCTACTTATTAATTCTCCGTTGAATCCACTCTTAGAACTTAGAATTGCACTCTCAGACTTATATAGAGCATATTATATGTTCCACGATATAGATATGCTATCTCATTTAACCATTGTTATAATCTTATTGTGATCAAAGATCCTCTATATAGATGATTTACATCGAGATGGGATAATTTTACCGTTCTCACCCCTCAATGTATTTTGCCCCTTAAAACACTTAGCTACCTGCAAATGGTGTTTAGTGATCTAATAACTTAGTCAGTTAAACAAGAGCTCATCCATTTACTTCTATTTGCTAAGATCGAAGGGAATCATCACTTGACTTCTATACACCAGTAGAAGCTATAGATTCCTTATTTATGTTCAGCACTCCCACTCAATCATACTATCATGTTCCCAAAATATACGTATCACCCTGACCCAAAAGTAGGCTTAACTAATAAATCAAAGAACATGAATAGTACTCTTGAGTTGAGCCTAAGCATATCAGGATTTAGATTCTTTTAATCTTAAGATCAACTACTGATATTGACTTGGAAAGATATATAACGGTAAGTTTGTAATATCTTAACTTAGTTGCAATATCGGTCCAGTCCAATGTATACTCCATACATTCGAAACTAGTATACTTTACTAATGTCCTGGAAAGAACATAACACTTACTCCAAGTGTAAGTACACATCATCGCTGATTATCACATTAGTGTAAATCCAAAACACTGATGAAACAGGGACTTATTCTTTTGATTCATATGATCACAATCACATTCCACTGTGTTGATGATACTGTAACTGTGAATAAACATATGATCTAGACTTAACTGATTTTGTGTGTAAATGTAATAAACATATTAAACCATTAGCATGTAAAATTCATGCAAACATAAATCACTTCAAATTTCTTATATTGATAACTAATCAGATTGTAAAGAGTTTTATTTAGGGCATAAAACCCAACAAACTCCCACTTGCACTAATATAAAACAAAGTATGCAAATAGATCAATCTGATGTCTTGATCTTCAGATCAAGTGTAGGATATTTGAATCCACCCAAACTTCTGGAAACTAGTTCATAAATACACTTATGAAACATCCTTTGCTATATGCTTTACTCATCAAGGGATACTGAAATCTTTACTGTTTTAAAAGTACATCTGAATTAACAGAAGACATATCTCTCATATTTTAAAATATGTATTTGAGATAATACAGTGTAGACTTTTCTTCAGTATTATAACTTTCTGGTATTTTCGAATTTGCAAAGTTATAATTCTTCTCTGGTAGAGCTTGAATTATTATAGAATAACTCCTCCACCCCCAAAGTAAGCACCATCTCAAGAATTTCGAAATGAGTTGGTGAGATACAAGGATAACTGATACACAGTTCCTTAATATCTAACATATAGATCACTTTCATAAATCTTTCTTGAATATCTTCTAATGTTCCTTATTTGATTACATCTCAGATAGCTCCCACTCAATAGCAGATGTCTGGTTAAATAATACTTTTAACCTCTTATTGTTTGGAGAGTTACCTAGTTGTGACTTTTGTATTAGTCTGAAACTTTAAGTTAAGACTAAGTCATCAACATAGCAGACTAGTATTTGAAGTGAAAAATACATGCCAGAGATTAAGTAATCAAAATTAAGATACCATAAAATTTTATGAGGATTAAGAATTCTTGGTTCAAGTCATTCGAATAGACTGAACTAGAGTTCTTTATCTTATTCTCATAATTCTGATAAGTTATACCTATCCATGTGTATGGTTAGATTTGCTTTTCAGTAGTGTTCTTAAGTACCTATCACAAGTATCAACCTAATGAATATGGGTATAGAATTTTAAAATTCTCCCACTCAATTAAGGTAGTGTGAAACTTTATCATAGAACTTTCATAGGTATCAAACTTTTACTACAATAGTAAAAATAAATTGGAACATACAGTCAAGTTCAAGGATTTATATTGATAATAGCTAAGTCATTATATTACTTCCATGTTTAAAGAAGATATGTGTTACATAGGGAATTGTGGAATAGACTCCACCCCTAAGTATATACATATAGGGTATTGTGGATAAACTCCACCCCTAGGTATATAGAGATTATGATCCACCCTTAAAGGTTGTAAAGATCATGATTCTCTAAGTGTGATAGAGTTTATGTGGAGTTGAATACCATCCAGAGTTCATTAGATATAAAAGATCGTTGAACTGCATAGTTTTCTTAACTTTTCTCCACCCCTATCAGATCAAAAGATCCTTTTATTAAACAAATTCTTAATAATTGTATTAGAATTAACAATTATTAATAAACATAGAAATAGTTTCTAGTGGTTATTTAATGTAACTCTGTGAAGAGTTGTAAATATTATAGAATTTGCATCAATAATAAAAACACTTACACATACAAACATATAAATATAATGTGCTAATTGTTGATTAAGATAAAGTAAATGAAGCTCAATCTCATAAATTGCAATGGTTTGGATTTGAAAATTAAAATAAACTTTATTAATAATAAAAAAAAATATTGCAACAATATGAGAAAAAAAAGGATAAATATCCGTAACTAAAATTTGAAATCCAAATTGTCTTTAAACTAAAACAATTAATTCAAAAATAGATTAGAAGAGCTTCATCTTCATCTGGATGATTTCACCCTTGGTCCAGCTTTCCGATCCAACTCATCTGAGTTCAAGTAGCCTGGCCTATAAGAAGAAGAAAAACAAATAAACAAAGTTAGTCCAGAATCATAAATCCAATTGGATAATAATTCACTAAAACTCTTAAAGTTTATAAATAGAAATACCTTGTTTCTTTGCAAGAAGTTTAGGACACTGGGGTTTCCAATGACCTTTCTCATTGCAGTAGAAACACTTTCCTTTGAGTGTAGCATCACGAGAAGCAGCAGCCTTTTTGTTTTTCATGGCTTTTGCACGTTTCTTGGTGTTCTTCCACTTCTTCTTCGATTTGGGTTTTGAAGCAGAGGCAATATTTGCTTCAGGTTCTACTGTCCCATTACCATTCCCAGGATTGTGAGGTTTACTCCCATTCTTCTTGGGTCCTCCAATCAAATTTTCATAAGTTTGAAGGTCATTGACTAACTCATGAAAGTCTATGTTGTAATATCCAGTTTAAAATAGTATTTAATTTTTTTTTTTTTGGATATTAATTGTGCGAGGATAATTATCTCATTTATTGGTGTTGTTAGTGAGTTGATATTATTGCTTAGAGTAGCTGTACCAATTTTCTAAAGAAAGTTAAAGTTGTATTAACTACGAAAGTAAAATAGTATGATATTTTCATAAGTAGGTAATCGTTTAACTGATATGCAAGTCCTTTAGGATTTTTTTTATAATATATCTATTAGATTTAATTAAGTGTATAAGTGGTATTAAATAATGTTATCATTTGATTAATGTTAGAAAAATCTTAAGTTTAGAGAAATTTGCACGTTTAGAAACTGTTTTACTAAAATGACCATATCTGGAGTTTTATAACTCTGATTGAGGTGATTCCAGTGGCGTTGGAAAGATAATTCAAAGATCTATAAATTTTATAGAAATATTTATATCATAATTCGTAATTTTTCTAGGTCAAAACTAACCCCTAAAGTTACGAGATTGAGAGCTTATAATTTAAATTTAAAAGTAAGATATTTGTTTATTTAATAATTTATCATTTTATTATAGCTATTATGTTAATATTATTATTATTCATAAAACTAAACCTAATAAGAGTCAGATAGTATAGGTTTCCTTCAACCCTAAAATTATATCGTTCTTTTCTTCCCACCCATCTGAGCAAGATTAACCCTAAAATTTTCAAGTCATCTTTCCATTATATCCTTAGCCAAATCTATACCTCTCTTCACTCTCATCTTTGATCACCATCATCTTATGTCTATCGATCCAAGCAGCTTGATGTATTTGAGGTAAGAAACTCTACATTTACTAATTTATTGATCACAATAGGAGAATATTCGTAGGTCTCCTTTTCTTATTTTTCAGAATGAAACATGTCTTAGTAAAACTGTCATATCTCTTTAAATACTGATCCGATTCTCGCAATCTTGGTGTCTATAGAAAGCTTATTGAATTTTCCATAATTCTTATAAAGAAAAGTTTTACTAAATCGAAATTTATCTATGTCAAAAATTAGTATTTCTACGCTGTTTATTGTAAATCGTTTTTCATATTTTCGATATAAGTTGTCTCAGTAAAATCCGAATATCTCTCTGAATAATGATCCAATTTTAGCGATCTTGGTACCGTTGAAAAGATAATTCAATGTTCTAAATGTTTGATGAAGAAACCATTCACCAATTATTGACTATTCTAAGTCGAAATTATTGTTTTATTTCTATAGTCCGAAATCCATTTGCTTCAGGATTTCTAAAAAAACTGTTTCGGTAAAATATTTATATCTCTTATGTTATAACTCCGATTTTAAAGATTTTAGTGTCATTAGAAAGGGAATTCGATTTTCTAAAACTTTTATGAAGAGAGTATTCTCTGATTTGGAATATTTCAGTATCAAAACTTTGTAATTCCGAAGTCTTCTGTGATTCTTTACTCCATATTCCTTCTCAGAAATAGTTTCAGTAAAACTATCATAACTCCCTCAGTTTTAATCCATTTTTAATGATCTATATATCGTTGGAAAGATAATTGAATTTCCTATAATTTTTATGAAGGAAACTTTCACTGAATTCGTGTATTTTTTGGTCAAAAATAGTGTTCTTTCTGTTGTACTGTAAGAGTGCGAATTTTAATGTTAGGGCCTTGACCCATGTGTTGTTATAGGTAGTAGTGACGAGATAACAAGTCTTAAGCAGCGGGATTTGAGGTAAGGAAATTAGATAGTTTTGTATGTGTTTATCCGCATAAACTTAAATTCTTTATGTATTGAAATATGATTTATGATTTGTTATTATGAATATGTATATGGTACTGAGAATGTGTGGTATGGACACAATATGAGTTTGTGAATTGATACATAGATTATGGTTGTATGACTAGTATATATTGTATGTTGTATTTGTATGTTTTAGGTTGTATGTTGTATGTTGTATTTGTATGTTGCATGTTGTATGTTGTATGCTAACGTCTCAGGTAAAGTGGGGGACCATGGTGGGGTATGATACGGGATAAGGCCGTTGAATGTAGAGATACCCTACCCTGTATTTTTCTGAGTCGTGTATGAAATTATTACGGTGGGGTATGATACGGGATAAGGCCGTTGAATGTAGAGATACCCTACCCTGCATTTTTCTGAGTCGTGTATGAAATTATTACGGTGGGGTATGATACGGGATAAGGTCGTTGAATGTAGAGATACCCTACCCTACATTTGTCCGATTTGTGTATGACATTATTATGGTAAGGTATGATACAGCGACAATGTTGTTGAATATAGAGATACCTTATTCCATAGCAATGGTAGGGCTAAATGTGCCAGGTTATTGTAGGGCCAGTTAAGCCCAGGTTGTGTATGGAGTGGCTATGATACGCCACATTATGGTAAAAATATGATATGATTGAAATAATTACTATATGTTATTGCTATGAGTATGATGTCAGGGTTGTGATCCCTACATATATGTAATGGTTTCGATTAGTACAAATATATGGTATATGATATTTCCATATCTGGAGTTATTTAAGTTACAATTATGAGCTAAGGTATATAATATTGTTAAGACTGGATACGTTAATATTATAAAGAATCGTATTATTGTGAATTTTAAGATATATTTAGTGTATTGAATGCTATTGTATGTTAAGCATTTCCTTACTGGGCTTTTAGCTCACCCCCTTACTTTCCCCCCTACAGGCAATACACAGGGAACATTGAATGTAAGTTTGATGAGTTGGGTCAGTTCTGGTATGTATACTGCGAGGGGCTATGGACGAGCAAACGGTCTAGAACGCCGGTGGAGCCTTGGTTTTGTTTTTTTTATATAGTAAAGTAATCTCAGCTCAGTCGGATGTTACAAATTTATTTTTTTTGCACTCAACTACTTATTTTGTTTTTAATATGAATGATCATTCACCTTTTTGCATATTTATTGTAAAACCCACTGTGTATTTCCAAACAGCTTTGAATCTTTTTAATTAATGCATCAAAATTAGTATTTTGTAAAATAAGGCAAAATATTGGGGCGTTACAGTTGGTATCAGAGCCGATCGTTCCTTAGCCCGAAGGATACTCACAGTATACATACAGAAGACTGAAAAGATCCCTCTCAGTATTATGTAAGTGTTAGTTTTAATTTTCTTGGTATTGCCGTTAATAGTCTTATATGTGATACATAGATTTTTTTTTTTATTTAAATATGTTTCTTAAAATTAGAGCCTCATCTGAGGTGGTGCTTAGAGACATCAATAGTACCCTCTATCTCTTATGATTGATTACACTTTTTAGGAAGAAGATGTATAGGTTTATATTTCTTTATTGTCTTGAATTGAACTAGGAAGGACCGTGTTCCTTTCTTGAAAATTTAGAATAAATTATATTAGGAGTTTATAAGACTTTAATTGATAAATAGAATATTACTAGTTAAGCTTGACAACATTAAGTTTAGATATGTTCATGGAATCTTCTCTCCCTATAATTGAACTCTTTTGTTTCTATTAAATCAACATTTCTTGTAAGAGCTCACACATGCAACTAGAAGATCAGTTAGAATCAATTTGAAAGGAGCGACCAGTAGAGGTGGGGGCTAAGGATGTGTGTTCCGCTGACCCACAAATGGTTGATGTTCCAGATCGAACCCAATAGTAGTTAAGGCTAACGATCTAATAGAGGCATTGGAAGGAATGTGAGCATGACTAAGACGATTTGTTGAAGAGTTTTCACAGGCTCAGCGCAATAGATCACCAACACTAGTAGTGGAACTTGAAGCACATAATGAAATGTACCAATAGCCAACTAAGTATCAATGCATAGAATTGCACCTGTCTACAAATGGTTCTACACCTAGTTATGAAAGGAAGCCCAACCTATAGGGAGTAGGGAATGATTTAAGATAGTGAATGCTATACTAGACTAGATAGGGTATTTTATGAAACTCACTTATTAAGAAAGATGAAAGAATAGACCTATAAGGAGCAAGTACTGTCTTGATGGATATTCTATGGATACACACCCCTAAGTTAGATGGTAAGAAGTGTGAATATTGTATATGAAGAATTTAGAGAACAGTCTATTATAGAAATTAGTCCAAAGAGGACTATGCCATCACGTAGAAAGGAGTGTAGCGTACTGAACAGAATCTAGAATAAGAAGTTAGAAAGAAACCTGATATAATTTTTTTTAAAGTAATGACTTATGAAGGTATCTTGAACACCAAGAGATAAGTAGAGCATCAACAAATATTAGATTACCGAAGGAAAATTGTAAGCTTCAAACTCAAGGTCAGCTACTTTGTGAGGAGACAATAAAGTAAAATGCGCATGGTTTCGATAAAGACAATTTCAAAGGAGGAAGAAAAAGAAGATTTAGACACGGCTAACAATTTGGGTACAACATGAATGAGAGGCAACACAGAGGACAACTATACAGAACAATTCAAACTGGACAACTTGGAGATCATAGATATAGCTTCGTAAAGGATGAAAAAAAAAATAAACAACTATAGAAAGTAGATCATAAATTCAAGACTTGAGGAAGAGGGGAAATTAATATTCAAGGGTGACATCCCTAGATTCTAAATACCCATTGATACAACAACGGTGTAGATCATATTTCCAGGAGAAGAGGTTAGGAAAGCCTCACCCAAAGGCAAGAGACAAGTGAGACATAACTAGGACTAAAGTGATACATCTAGAAGAATTTCATGGAATGACAAGGACCATACGAGTTTTTGTGAAGTGTTGGGATTATGAAATGATCAAGCAACATAAAAGGCACAGAGTATGCAAATGATACTACAATCCACTCATGATTTTGCTTTGTGGACAATAGTATGAGTATGTTTAAGTGAATAGAAGCAAATAAGAAAAAAAAAACTTACAAAAGTGTTAATTTTGGTCAAGAGAGGTGGCATTTCTATGCTATATAGTGTTAGAGGAAAGAATGACATCAGATCTGCCAAAAGTTAAAGTTGTCAAGAGCTAAGAATTCAGACAAATATTTGAAACTTTCTCGACCTAGAGGGCTAGTAATGGAGCAATATCCTAGAGGAACATATTAAGATGGAATAAGACAATAACCATTGTTTGGGAAATAACTAAAGTTTATCTAATTGGAAGTGAGGAACTTATAAGGAAAGAGAAAGGGATGTATATATTGATAACATGATTGCATTCAGATATGGAATGAAGATGCCTAAGTGAAGTATGGACTTATTTTTAAAGGTAGATTAGGAAGTACGAGTCAAAGAGCCCTGATTGAATAATTATAAAAAGTGAGTCTCTAGTAGCAAATCAGATACAAGTGGGGTGTAGGAGGTATAGTAACGATGAACAGAGTAAGGTCTGTTCGGCATGATTTGCCAATTATGTATATAGTATCCTTACCCCGACAACTTGGTTGATTGTTATATTATGAGATTACATGATTAACCTATGGTTAAATAGTAAGTGATAAATAAATAATTGGGCTACCTAACCTATGTTAGGGTTGAACTCGTTTTTAAGGGTTACTAATGCACTTACGATATTTTAGCATATGTAAGGTATGATCTTACTTAACTAAAAGCAGATGGTCTGTACTCGAATGTAAGTTGGTTTTAGATTTTGGAGGTCTTAATAGTGCCATTAAGAAGTTGGGATTTATTTTGTGAACTATAGAGGTCTACAATATGTAAGACATAAATATGGTTAGAAAAATATATGGTATTATAAATATGAAAATGATGTGATACCCAGAAGGTTAGTATAATAGAAGAAACAATCATTGAACACAATTACACAAATCTATCAGCATTGCAGATTTAGACTTCATCACTATAGCAATGTAACACCACCTGATGAAATGTGGAGGAAAGTAGGACAAATGGCTGATACTACTGGAAGGATTCCTCTTTGGATAATAGGTACTGTAGCTGGTGTTCTGGTGATCGGTTTACTCAGTATTTTCTTTTATGGTTCATATTCTGGTTTAGGGTCATCCCTTAGTTAATATTTAGTTAATAAATAATAAAATGAAATATAGATGCTTATGGGCGATATCTAATGAAACTGTCGCTGGAATTGAGATCTCATTCAAAGAGAAAGATACCAAATATTTGGAGTATCTTTTTGTATTATATGGATGATCCGATCCGCAAGGACCATGATTGGGAATTGCTTGATCGTCTTTCTTCGAGGAAGAGACAAAACATAGTCAACTTGAATTCGACACAGCTATTTGAAATCTTAGTGAAAGACTGAATTTGTTATCTCATGTTTGCCTAGAAGATAAAAGTTAGTGTGGAAAACTAGATTATCTCATAATCAAGTCAACTTGGTTGAAAGGAGTAATGGAGGACCAAGCACCATAGGAGAGATTAGCGAAGAAAATACAATATAGTGATACAAGAAAGTGACTACAAAAGAAACCAACAGCAGTTACCTAGGAAAATGGGAAGGTGTGACAAGTGCAATGAATACATGGATAAAGGATATCAAGAAGTGAATGTTAGACAAAAAAAAAAGTGGTAGAAATGGATCATTAAAATATTTATATATAGAAGACTTCTTTTTAAGAGCTTACATGTTTATTTCCAAGTGTCATGGAACAAGTGTCTATCAATGAGTGAGTAACATCTATGAAATTGAAAGAATGACACTGTAGCCTTACAGTAGAAAATCAAGTAGAGAAGTAAGATTCTTATACGTAGTAACATTTAACTAAAGAATGGGAATGATTAAAGAGAAGTTTGCATAAGGTCTTCTACCCTACTTCTTGTGTTTATTATTTTGTATTGTATAATGTGTTCTCAAGTAACATGTAAGGATGTTCATTTAAAGAATAAATAGTTTTACTCTTAATGGCATGTAAGGATGCTCATAGAAGAATAAATAATTTCACTCTTAATGTCATGTAAGGATGGTCATAAGAAAAGAATTTTTTTATAATATTACGAGCATGCTATTGCAAAACTTATGTATTTAAAGCATGTATATGTAATTTATTATGATAGAGTTCGTTTTGATATTTAAGAAATAATAATGCTTAATTAATAAGTTATTTGTATTATATGTGTTATGGATTGATCGACAAGATATAGGTTAAATACATATTTGTTGGCTCCATATAGTAGATAAGGAGGTAATGCGGTAAGCGGTGAAAGACATGAAGACTCAACACCCCGAGTGTTGGTAAGTTAAATTTCGAGGACGAAATTTCTTTTAAGAAGGGTAGAATGTAATATCCAGTTTGAAATAGTATTTAATTTTTTTTTTGGATATTAATTGTGCGAGGATAATTATCTCATTTATTGGTGTTGTTAGTGAGTTGATATTATTGCTTAGAGTAGTTGTACCAATTTTCTAAAGAAAGTTAAAGTTGTATTAACTACGAAAGTAAAATATTATGATATTTTCATAAGTAGGTAATCGTTTAACTGATATGCAAGTTCATTAGGATTTTTTTTATAATATATCTATTAGATTTAATTAAGTGTATAAGTGGTATTAAATAATGTTATTATTTGATTAATGTTAGAAAAATCTTAAGTTTAGAGAAATTTGCAGGTTTAGAAACTGTTTTACTAAAATGACCATATCTGGAGTTTTATAACTCCGATTGAGGTGATTCTCGTTGGAAAGATAATTCAAAGATCTATAATTTTATAGAGATATCTATATCATAATTCGTAATTTTTCTAGGTCAAAACTAACCCCTAAAGTTACGAGATTGAGAGCTTACAATTTAAATTTAAAAGTAAGATATTTGTTTATTTAATAATTTATCATATTATTATTGCTATTATGTTAATATTATTATTATTCATAAAACTAAACCTAATAAGAGTCAGATAGTATAGGTTTCCTTCAACCCTAAAATTATATCGTTCTTTTCTTCCCACCCATCTGAGCAAGATTAACCCTAAAATTTTCAAGTCATCTTTCCATTATATCCTTAGCCAAATCTATACCTCTCTTCACTCTCATCTTTGATCACCATCATCTTATGTCTATCGATCCAAGCAGCTTGATGTATTTGAGGTAAGAAACTCTACATTTACTAATTTATTGATCACAATAGGAGAATATTCGTAGGTCTCCTTTTCTTATTTTTCAGAATGAAACATGTCTTAGTAAAACTGTCATATCTCTTTAAATACTCATCCGATTCTCGCAATCTTGGTGTCTATAGAAAGCTTATTGAATTTTCCATAATTCTTATAAAGAAAAGTTTTACTAAATCGAAATTTATCTATGTCAAAAATTAGTATTTCTACGCTGTTTATTGTAAATCGTTTTTCATATTTTCGATATAAGTTGTCTCAGTAAAATCAGAATATCTCTCTGAATAATGATCCGATTTTAGCGATCTTGGTACCGTTGAAAAGATAATTCAATGTTCTAAATGTTTGATGAAGAAACCATTCACCAATTATTGATTATTCTAAGTCGAAATTATTGTTTTATTTCTGTAGTCCGAAATCCATTTGCTTCAGGATTTCTAAACAAACTGTTTCGGTAAAATATTTATATCTCTTACGTTATAACTCCGATTTTAAAGATTTTAGTGTCATTAGAAAGGGAATTCGATTTTCTAAAACTTTTATGAAGAGAGTATTCTCTGATTTGGAATATTTCAGTATCAAAACTTTGTAATTCCGAAGTCTTCTGTGATTCGTTACTCCATATTCCTTCTCAGAAATAGTTTCAGTAAAACTATCATAACTCCCTCAGTTTTAATCCATTTTTAATGATCTATATATCGTTGGAAAGATAATTGAATTTCCTATAATTTTTATGAAGGAAACTTTCACTGAATTCGTGTAGTTATTGGTCAAAAATAGTGTTCTTTCTGTTGTACTGTAAGAGTGCGAATTTTAATGTTAGGGCCTTGACCCATATGTTGTTATAAGTAGTAGTGACGAGATAACAAGTCTTAAGCAGCGAGATTTGAGGTAAGAAAATTAGATAGTTTTGTATGTTTTTATCCGCATAAACTTAAATTCTTTATGTATTGAAATATGATTTATGATTTGTTATTATGAATATGTATATGGTACTGAGAATGTGTGGTATGGACACAATATGAGTTTGTGAATTGATACATAGATTATGGTTCTATGACTAGTATATATTGTATGTTGTATTTGTATGTTTTAGGCTGTATGTTGTATGTTGTATTTGTATGTTGCATGTTGTATGTTGTATGCTAACGTCTCAGGTAAAGTGGGGGACCATGGTGGGGTATGATACGGGATAAGGCCGTTGAATGTAGAGATACCCTACCCTGCATTTTTCTGAGTCGTGTATGAAATTATTACGGTGGGGTATGATACAGGATAAGGCCGTTGAATGTAGAGATACCCTACCCTACATTTGTCCGATTTGTGTATGACATTATTATGGTAAGGTATGATACAGCGACAATGCTGTTGAATATAGAGATACCTTATTCCATAGAAATGGTAGGGCTAAATGTGCCAGGTTATTGTAGGGCCAGTTAAGCCCAGGTTGTGTATAGAGTTTCTATGATACGCCACATTAGGGTAAAGACGTGATATGATTGAAATAATTACTATATGTTATTGCTATGAGTATGATGTCAGGGTTGTGATTCCTACATATATGTAATGGTTTCGATTAGTACAAATATATGGTATATGATATAGCTTTCCATATCTGGAGTTATTTAAGTTACAATTATGAGCTAAGGTATATAATATTGTTAAGACTGGATACGTTAATATTATAAAGAATCGTATTATTGTGAATTTTAAGATATATTTAGTGTATTGAATGCTATTGTATGTTAAGCATTTTCTTACTGGGCTTTTAGCTCACCCCCTTACTTTCCCCCTACAGGCAATAGACAGGGAACATTGAATGTAAGTTTGATGAGTTGGGTCAGTTCTGGTATGTATACTGCGAGGGGCTATGGACGAGCAAACGGTCTAGAACGCCGGTGGAGCCTTGGTTTTGTTTTTTTTTTATATAGTAAAGTAATCTCAGCTCAGTCGGATGTTACAAATTTATTTTTTTTGCACTCAACTACTTATTTTGTTTTTAATATGAATGATCATTCACCTTTTTGCATATTTATTGTAAAACCCACTGTGTATTTCCAAACAGCTTTGAATCTTTTTAATTAATGCATCAAAATTAGTATTTTGTAAAATAAGGCAAAATATTGGGGCGTTACATATGTCCTTTTTATTCATGACATAATTTGATGTGTATGGTAGAAATGCTGGAGTTAGACTATTCAAGATAAGGCTTACTTGAGTAGTACTATCCATTTCAGCACCATGATCCTGGGCTTCTTGGAAATAACTTGCCATGAGGAGAACATGATCACGCACGTTTTGATGGGGTTCCATCCGTGCATTGATGTACTTCTTAGTCGCGTCAAAGCGAGACTGAAGTGATGCCTTACCAAATAGCTCATTTAACTTCGTCATAACTTCAGCAGCCTTTTCAGTTTTAGAAAACTGAGTTTTGAGGGTGTCAACCATGCTGGAAAGCATAAAGTATAGAGCTTTATCATTTGCTTTCTGCCAACGCTCATACTTTTCTTTCACAGCTTTGGATGCATTATCCCCCGGCACTTCAGGTGACGGCTCAGTTAAAACAAACAAGGCACTTTCTCCTATGAGAGAAATATTAATGTTCTCATTCCATTTGGGAAAGTTAGATCCATTTAGCTTATTTTCAGTCAACAGTGATAACATGGAATTCATCATGATAATACAAGATACTACAAAATAATAGAAATCAACAAATAGAAATCAATAATGGTTTAATCACAAAATCAATTCAGAAATTATAAGCACATAGCAAGTAGGAATGATATGAGAAAATACTTAAAAAAAAAATTCAATCCTAAATAATTTCCAAGGTTTTTCAACAAACTGATATCAGTGTCCCGTTTAGGCGAGAGTCAAAGCTACCATCTATTGAATAGAGTTGTCAGCTCATCCAAAATATTAAACATTCTAGCAACCTTTTATTCGATCAAGATTGGAATCCAGCGCTGTCCCGTTTAGGCGAGAGTCAAGGCTATTCTATCTTATGAGCTTCTACCATTATTTCGCAATTTGCAAGTCAAATATGGTCGCCACCATTAGGGTGATCCATACCATATAAAACACTTACAAACTACTTATCTTTCGAGATTAAACGGTGTGAAATTGCTAATGAACGTTCCTCCATTAGGGAGGATTACTCACTAAAACAAACGCGATGTAAAACCAACAATGGAGATCGAATATCTTAATAATAATAAAGCTCATTCTTTAAAATGTATTTTCTTTATTATTCTAATAAATATATTCATTAAATATCAAATTTAGAATTAAAAATTCAAAAATAAGAATTTAATATAATATTTATAAAATTATACTTAGATGGTGATTGAAATAAAATGAATTATTTCCATCTTAGTAGTAATTTTAAATATAAATATTAAGGAAATTAATTTAAGTTGTATTAATTAAAATTAATTAGCAACTTAAAAATTTCCATAAGAATATATTTATTGTATTCGAAAAATAAAGTATAAGACCATACAAATTTTGGAAAATACTTAAATAATAAATACTTAGAAAAAATACTTCAAGCAAAAATATCACCTATCTAGATTTTCTTTTTGACTAGTTAATTCAACTTCTAATAATATATTTTAAATTAATCAATAGATGAAAAAATCATTGATTTAAGTCGGTCCAAGAATTAATTAAAATAAATAATTAATTTACAACTCAATCTGTTTTTCAAGATAAATTCAAAAATATTGCATAATTAAAATGCAATTTTCGAAATTGATTAATAAAATAAAGAAAAAATATATTTTGAAAAATTATTTAAATTTAAGTTGAAAAATTAAATTTCAACCTAAAAATAATTTTCTATTTAATTAAGTGTCATGAAAAATAAATATTTAAGTATCATGATGAAAATCAACTTAGATATTTAATTTTTCAAGTTAATTAAATGTATTAAATTCAAGAAATAAATAATTAATTGTAGAGAAAGCTTAATTATTAATTTCTAGTTTAATACTAGGAAAAAATATACTTAAATAAAATTGTACCAAAATTAATTATTTAAATAATTAATTCCACAATGTATAATATTTTCCTATTTAAATATTAGAAATAATAAGTAGTCTAGAAATAACTATCTACAAAATATCTTATTTGACTAAGTATCTTTTCAACAAAATTTAAAAAATATCTAATTTAAGTTGTATAGAAAAAATCTAAAACTTAAATATTTTCAAATTTAGATTTAATTAAATATCAAAAATTAAGTTATAACCACTTAATTTGAAAAATATTCCATTTTAAGTTTAAAACTAACTTAAAAAATATCTTAAGAATCTTTAATAACTAATGCCTAGGATTCCTCAACTTAATTTTAAATTTAAATAAAATATTCAAATTTAAGTTAGATATGAAAAATCGTTTAAAATAACTAATTTATAACTTAAATAGGAATATTTAATTAAATAAGTTTCAGAAAGAATCTAGTTAGTTAAAATTCTTTATTTAATTAAATACAAGAAAAATACAAATAGTTTGTCTAGAAATAATATCTAAAACTAAAAGTATTTTTCTTAAAATTAACTTTAAAATATTAAAATGAAAAAATAAATTTTCATATATTTTAAAAGTCAATTATGTTGCTAATTCAATTTTATTAGGTCAAACTAATATAATTAACCTAGTACAGTTATTCAAATCAGGCAAATGGGCCTTCACAATTGGGGTAGTTCATGTGAGGGGGTGCTGGGTTCAGTATGTCGTACCCACTTCTATGGCTCCCAACTCTCACACAAGGCCCAAAAGAGAGGAATTTAACCTTAAAATAAATAACTGTTATTAATTGAATAGGTCCAAAAACTAAATGGACCTAAATAAAATCTATCATGGTGTGACATTTTATTTAGCAACAACCTATATGCATCTATATAATAAAATAAACAAATAGGCTCACACAGGCACACATTTGGATGGATCCTATCATGTTACTAGGTCATACACAGATGAAAGAAGATTGTAAAATATACCTGTTACAAATTATTTACTTGATCAAGGGAGCCATGAGTTAAAATCAGATCATAGGATCTGTCAACAAGTTAACCATGGCTATTTGCAAACAAGTAATAATAGGTTTTGAAAACTTACACACAACCTAAAACCACATACTCCTGCAACAAGGTTAGCTGGATGGTTGGATGTAGGATTTATTTAATTTTGAATTAAATAATTTCGAAAATAAAATAATTAAATAAATAAATAAATAAAATTAATATTTAATTTTTCGGAAAAATAATAAAAAAAAATTATTTATTTTTCGAAAATAAAAAAAATAATATAAATTTAATTTCGAAATTATTTAAAAATAAATATTTAAAATTAAACCTACAATTTTGAAAAATTAGGTTTCAACTAACCTAAATATAACTTCAAAATTTGATAACTACTTTTAAAAATTAAATGTTATTTTATAAATAAAAAATTAAAAAAGAAAAATTAAATATCTTTTTTAGATTTTAAATTTAATTTAAATAAATAAAATAACAAAATTTAAAAGTTAGCAAAATATCTTACATCTATTTAAAATTTCATGATTATAGTTATCTTATTTTAAATTTAAATAAGGTCAAATAATTAAAAAAAAAAATTAATATCTCACTTTAAATTTAAAACAAAGATATGATATAATCAAATTTAAAAATGAGATAGATAATTAAGCAAAAAGATAGATATTTATTATTTTTAAATTCAAATTACACAAATATCATTAATTAAATTAAAAAAAAATATTAAATAATTTAATTATGATAATTAGAATTTAAATAGGAATAGTAAATGTCTAAATACAAAACTACACAAAAAATCGGAAGTTAAATCCATGAAAAAGCATGAAAAACGAAGAAAAACGAAAAATGTGCGAGCTGTACGAACGGGATGCAGTGCATACCCGTCCGCGCGCGCAGGTGGGGAGCTGGGCCGAGAAACCTCGGCAGTAGGGGTGTCACGCAGGATTTCCGCGCGCGCAGGGGGTGTCTTCATACACCTGTGCGTGTTGCTCGGACAGAATGTTGTCCGAACACGCGTGTGACCGAGGTGCACTCGGTTCCGCGCGCGCGTGGGTGATTCAGCATCCTTATCTTTTTTTTCGAATCTTCAAAAAATCATAACTAATTCAAATTAAATCAAAATTGAGTTCTTGAAAAAAGTAACTTGCTTAATTTTTTCCATACTATCCAATAAAAATAATTCCAGAAACAAAATTTCAATTATTTTTCACGAAAATTCACAAACATCAATCAATCATCATATAACACTCAATACAACATGAAACCATCCAAATAACAAACAATCGTTTTAAAGTCAAAATTTCTTGCAAGCAAATCAATTACCATGGCTCTGAGGCCAGTTGTTGGAAATTATTTTACCAGGATCTTAGATCTACTCACAAGTATGTTGTTTAACACCCTAAATATGAACTTTCTAAAACGATTAACACATATAGAGTTAAGAAAACCTTACATTGATGCAGCGGAATTAATGTCTCCTTCCACTCAGATGTCTAACCCTTGTATCCTTTCTGTCGCAGAGTATAATCAAGATCTGAGCCCGAATGTCCTTCTCTTTGAGTTTGATCCTTCACAGTCTTCCAATCTATGAATGAGTTACTACTTGCTGTGTGTGGGCACTCACTCTTTCACTAGGGTTCAAAATATAGAAGAAGAAAAGAGAGAGAGGGGTTTCGGCCAAGGTATAGAAAAGGGAAGGCTCAGTTTTTCTGAAGAGAGAATTTTCTGACAGAAAAGGTTATTCGAAGTTATGATTTTGACTGAGCCATCACTTTCTATTTATAGGCAACTACTAGGTTTAGGTTAGGAATTATTTGGCATTGAAATTATGAAAATATCAATTTGAAATTCCACAATAAGTGGTCGGCCAAGGTGTATAGAATGGGCCCCACTTGATTTTGCAGTTTTAACAAATTTTATTTCTATTTTTTCAAAAATGCCAATTTTCCAATTCTAACCATTTAAAAGCCAAAACTAATTATTTAATAATCTATTTTAGTTATTAAATAATATTGTCATTTAATTTAATTATTAACTAGACATATAAAGTCCATTAATAAATAAATAAACCTAGAATATCTTTTCTTTACAATTATGCCCCTGCTTAGTGAAAATTCACAAATTAGACATAGTCTAACTTTAGAATTATAATTGATCAATCACGAATCAATTAATGAGTCTTACAAGTAGTATGTTCTCAACTAGAATGGGCACCATGGATCTATATGTTGAGCTTCCAATAAGTGAACCAAATTTACCAAGTAAATTCCTACTTATTAATTCTTCGTTGAATCCACTCTTAGAACTTAGAATTGCACTCTCAGACTTATATAGGGCAGATTATATGTTCCACGATATAGATATGCTATCTCATTTAACCATTTTAATAATCTTATTGTGATCAAAGATCCTCTATATAGATGATTTACATCGAGATGGGATAATTTTACTGTTTTCACCCCCTCAATGTATTTTGCCCCTTAAAACACTTAGCTACCTGTAAATGGTGTTTATTGATCTAATAATTAGTTAGTTAAACAAGAGCTCATCCATTTACGTCTATTTGCTAAGCTCGAAGGGAATCATCACTTGACTTCTATACACCAGTAGAAGCTATAGATTCCATATTTATGTTCAGCACTCCCACTCAATCAAACTATCATGTTCCCAAAATATATGTATCACCCTGACCCAAAAGTAGGCTTAACTAATAAATCAAAGAACATGAATAGTACTCCTGAGTTGAGCCTAAGCATATCAGGATTTAGATTCTTTTAATCTTAAGATCAACTACTGATATTGACTTGGAAAGATATATAACGATAAGTTTGTAATATCTTAACTTAGTTGCAATATTGGTCCAGTCCAATGTATACTCCATACATTCGAAACTAGTATACTTTACTAATGTCCTGGAAAGAACATAACACTTACTCCAAGTGTAAGTACACATCATTGCTGATTATCACATTAGTGTAAATCCAAAACACTGATGAAACAGGGACTTATTCTTTTGATTCATATGATCACAATCACATTCCACTGTGTTGACGATACTGTAATTGTGAATAAACATATGATCTGGACTTAACTGATTTTGTGTGTAAATGTAATAAACATATTAAACCATTATCATGTAAAATTCATGCAAACATAAATCACTTCAAATTTCTTATATTGATAACTAATCAGATTGTAAAGAGTTTTATTTAGGGCATAAAACCCAACATTATACATGTTCTTTGATTTGTTAGTTAAGCCTACTTTTGGGTCAGGGTGATACTTACATTTTGGGAACATCATAGTATACTTGAGTGGGAGCGCTAACATAAATATGGAATCTATACCTTATATAGGAATTTAGAAGTGAAACGATGATATCCTTCGAGCTTGGCTAAACAAAGATAAATGGTTGAGATCTCATTTCACTTCACTGAAATATCATTTATACGGAGCTAAGTGTTTTAAGGATAAAATACATTGAAGGTGTAACGGTATTTTAGTCCCTATTCAATGTAGATCATCTATTAGAGCGTCATTGATCAAATTAGGATTATAACAATGGATAATTAATAGTGTAACTATATCGTGCAACATATAGAGCGTTCTATATAACTGAGAGTGCAATTCCAAGTTCTAAGAATGGATTCAATAAGGAATTAATAAGTTATGGAATTTACTTGGTAAATTCAGTTCGGCTTATTGGAAGCTTGGTTATATAGGCCCATGGTCCCCATACTAGTTGAGACCATACTGCTTGTAAGATTTAGTTAATTGATTTTAATTAATCAATTATAATTCTAAAGTTAGACTCTGTCTAGTTTATGGATTTTCACTAAGCAAGGGCAAAATTGTGAAGAAAAGAGATTCTATGTTTTATTTGTTAATTAAGAGACTTTATATGTTTAATTAATAAATACATTAAATGACAATATTATTTAATAATTAATTTTTTGTTATTAAATAATTAGAATTGGCTTTAAAGTGGTTAAATTGGAAAATTGGCGTTTTTGAGAAAATGGGATGGGAAAATGTCAAAATGGCAAAATTACAAGTGGGGCCCATTATCCTATCTATGGTCGGCCACACTTAATGAAATTTACCATTTATTTTTTCATTATTTTAATGGCAAATAAATCTAACCTAAACCTAGGTGGTTACCTATAAATAGATAGTGATGGCTCACATTCTCACTTAACTCTGTCAGATGAAAGTTGAGCCTCTTATTCTATACTATAGTTGCCACCCTCTTCTTCTCTTTTCTTCTCTAAATTTTCGAACCTTGAGTGAATGAGTGAGTGCCCATACATATCAAGTGGTATCTCAATCATAGTGTGGAAGATTGTGAAGAATCCAACCAACAAGAAGGAGAGTCAGCATCAAAGGAAGGAGAGAAAGAGATCCAGGTTCAGATCTTGGTGATGCTCTGCTACAGAAAGGAATCAAGGGCTAGAGATCTGAACGGAAGGAGTCATTATATTCCGCTGCACCCAATGTAAGGTTTCCAAAACTTTATATGTGTTTATTTCATTGTTTTAGAATTCATATTAGGATATTAATGAAACATACATGGTAGTAAATCTAGATCCTGGTAAAATATTTCCAACAACTGGCCTCAGAGCCATGGAAATGATTTACTTTTATGAAATATGAACTAAAATGATGATATGTGTTGATTTGGATGGTTTCATGTTGATCTGTGTGTTATATGATGATTGATTGATGCTTGAGAAATTTTTTTGAAAAATAATTGAATTTTCGTTTCTGGAATTATTTTTATTGGATAGTTTGGAAAAAATTAAGCAATTCACTTTTTTACAGAACTCGATTTCGATTTTATTTGAATTAGTTATAATTTTTTGAAGATTTGAAAAAAGATAGGGTGATAACCTCCTCCCACGCGCGCGGATGGCCCATTCACACGGCAAGGAGCGTGTTTGGACAAGGCGCTATCCGAAGAACACGCCCAGGGATGTCTCATCCCTCTCCTGTGCGCGCGGGAATCCTGGAGAAGCCCCCTGGATTTCTCGGCTGGTCACCAAGTGACGCGCGCGGATGGGTATGCAACTGCATACCATCCGTACAGCTCACAATTTTTTCGTTTTTCTTCGATTTTTCATGCTATTTCATGGAACTAACTTCTGATTTTTTGTGTAGTTTTGTATTTAGATATTTACTATTCATATTTCAATTCTAATTATCAGAATTAAATTAATTGGATTTTTTAAAATTAATTTATGATATTAGTGTAATTTGAACTTGAAAATAGGTAAATATCTAATTTTTTGGCTTAATTATCTATCTTATTTTTAAATTTTGGTTATTTTATCTTATTTTAAAATTTTAAGGTCAGATATTAAATTTATTTTATTATTCTATTTTTTAAATTATTTAACCTTATTTAAATTTAAAATAAGATTACGATAATCATGATATTTTGAATAGATATAAGATTTTTTTTTGCTAACTTTTAAATTTTGTTATTTTTTATTTAAATTAAATTATAAAATCAGAAAAAGATATTTATTATCATTCTATTTTATTGAATATTTAATTTATAAAATAACATGAAAATTTAAAAGATGGTTAGCAAATTTTTTGAAATGATATTTAGGTTAGTTGAAACCTAATTTTTCAAAATTGTAGGTTTTAATTTTAAATTTTTTTTTAAAACCGAAAAATATTTTTTTAATTATTTATTTATTTATTTTTCGAAATTTTATTTAATAAATTAATTAATTTAAAATTAAATAAATCCTACATCCAACTATCCAATTCAACTTGTTGCAGGAGTATGTGTTTTTAGCTTGTGTGTAAGTTTTCTAAAACCTATTATTGCTTGATCTAAATTGCCATGGTTAACTTGTTGACAGATCCAATGATCTGATTTTAACCCATGGTTCAATTGTCAATAGGTCAAGTAAATAATTTGTAACAGGTAAATTTTACATTCTTCTTTCATCTGTGTATGACCTAGTAACATGATAGGATCCATCCAAATCTGTGCGCCTGTGTGAGCCTATATGTTTACTTTATGTTTAGATGCATATCAGTTGTTGCTAAATAAAATGTCACACCATGATAGACTTTATTTAGGCCCATTTAGTTTTTGGGCCTATTCAATTAATAACAATTGTTCATTTTGAGGTTAAATTCCTCTTTTTTGGGCCTTCTGTGAGAGTTGGGGGCCAATAGTAGTGGGTACAACATAATAAACCAGCTCCCCTCACATGAACTACCCCAATTGTGAAGGCCCATTCGCCTTGATTTGGATAACTGTGCTAGGTTAATTAAAATAGTTTAACCTAATAAAATTGATTAGCAACATAATTAATTTCAATTTTTTAAAAAAATTAATTTAAGAAAAACACACTTAGTTTAATGAATTAATTTCTAGATAAACTATTGTATTTTTCTTGTATTTAATTAAATATAGAATTATAACTAACTAGATTCTTTCTGAAGCTTATTTTAATTAATTCATTAAATATTCCTATTTAAGTTGTAAATTAGTTATTTCTAACTAATTTATCTATCAACTTAAATTTGAATGTCTTTTGAATTTCAAAATTAAGTTGAGGAATTTTAGGAATTAGTTATTGAAGATTTTGAAGATATTTTTTTAAGTTGATATTTTTTTTAAATATACATCAACTTAAAATGGAATATTTTTCAAATTAGGTGGTTACAACTTAATTTTTGATATTTAATTAAATTTTATTTGAAAAACATTTAAGTTAGATATTCTAGATTTTTTCTATAACAACTTAAATTAGATACTTTTTCAAATTTTAGAAAAACACTTAGTTATTGAAATATATTCTAGATAGTTATTTCTAGAACTAGTTATTTTTTCTAATATTAAATTAGGAAAATATTTTAGATTGTAAAATAATTGTTTAATAATTAATTTTGGGACAATCTAAGTTAAGTATATTTTCCTAGTATTAAACAAAAATTAATAATTAAGTCTCCTCTATACTTAATTATTTATTTCTTGAATTTAATACATTTAATTAAATTGAAAATTAAATATCTAAGTTGATTTTCATCATGATACTTAAATATTATTATTTTCATGATATTTAATTAAATAGAGAATTATTTTAAGTTGGAAAATTTCTTTAAAATTTCATAACACCTTATATTTGAATAATTTTCAAAATATATTTTATTTATGTTAATCAATTTTCGAAATTGCATTTAATTATGTAATATATTTTTGAATTTTTCTTGAAAAATAGATTAAAGTTGTAAATTAATTATTTTAATTAATTTTTGAACCAACTTAAATCAATGATTTTTTTCATTTATTGATTAATGAACTAAAATATATTATAATTAGAAAATGAATTAATTAGTCAATGAAAGTCTAGATAAATATTATCTGTTTTTGCTTGAAGTATTTTTCTAGTGATATTTAATTAAATAGAAAATTAATATTTAAGTTTTCATCATGACACTTAAATATTTGATATTTTTCTTTAATATTTAATTAAATAGGAAAATTATATTTTTGTTGAAAATTAATTTTGGGCCAACATAAAATTAGAATAATTTTTTCCAAGATTTATTTTTATTTTAAAGCATTTTTCAAAAATTGTACTTAAATACTTCAATTTTTCGAAATGCATTATATATTTATAGAAAATTAAATTTGAGTTGTAAATTAATTTAAATTGATTTTGAAACAACTTAAATTGAATAATTTTCTAAATATTTATTGAAAATTATTACTAAGATGGAAATAATTTATTTTATTTTCATATCCATCTATGTATAATTTATAAATATTAAATTAAAATTTATATTTAGAATTTTTTCATTCTAAATTGGAAATTTTAATTAAATAAATATATATTTAAAATAAATTGATTAAAATAAATATTAGAAGAAAATACATTTTTAAATAATGAGCTTTATTATTAGGACATTCGATCTCCATTGTTGGTTTTACATAGCTATTGTTTTAGTGAGTAATCCTCCCTAATGGAGGAACGTTCATTAGCAAGTTAGCGCCGTAGAATCTCAAAACATAAGTATTATTTGTAAGTGTTTATTTTAGTAAAGAGGATCACCCTAATGGTGGCGACTAAAATAGACTTACAAATGTATGAAACAATGGGGGAAGCTCATAAGATAGAATAGCCTTGACTCTCGCCTAAACGGGACAACGCAGGATTCTGATCTTGATCGAATAAAAGGTTGCTAGAATGTTTATCATTTTAGATGAGCTGACAACTCTATTCAATGGATGGTATCACTGACTCTCGCCTAAACGGGACACTGATATCAGTTTGTAGAAGACCTGGGATATTATTTAGGATTGTATGTTTTAGTATTTTCGCTTGTCATTCCTACTTGCTATATGTTTAATAATTTCTGAATTATGTGTGAATTTATATTGAACTATGTTATTTTCTATTATTAATTGTAGTTTAATTTTGAATCTTCATTGTTGGTCTAACTTGGTTTGTTGTTCTAATAGGACAAATCCCTAATGGATTGTCAACCATTAGACAAACATAATAGTGTTAGATCTCGATAGATAAATATTGTAAATGCAACATCTAGTTGTTCATATTTGATGACACCTTAGGCTAGTATTTACAATATGAAACAAAAAGATTATATAAATAAGAATAACTTTGAGTCTCGTTAATCGGAGCATCGTGGGATTCTTATTTAAATTCAAAATTATCCTTATTCCTCTTAGCTTATTCACTTCGAATTAGCTTTATTAATATATCATTGGATAATGGTTTATAAATCTTATAATGTCATTCTATTTTCTCTTAGAAATTGAATGACGCATTTGATTATATTCCCAGAATTCTATCCCGAATTGATATAAATCCTCAATCTTAGAAATCTCCTACTTGTATGGGCAAATCAGACTTAGAGTTAAATTAGTAGTGGTGGTCCAAGAAAGAATTACTCATTATATTTGGTATAAATTTAAGTCTTTAACTTTAAATTTTATATTCCAAATAGAGATTTTATATTCTAATTCTAGAATACAATACAGTTACACTTTCACATGTGTTTAATAACCATTTTTCTATCAATGGATTCAAACTGTATGTTAGTATGGAATATGAGTTTAGTATTTTGTGACCAGAATCCACTTGCACTATTCTAAGAACTCTTTGATGTAAATAAACCTAAGTCATCAAAAGACACAACCACATATTTCATAAATCGATGGCATTTGTATCTTATTAATAATGTTTTTGACAAGATCATTCTCTACAAAGAGACAATATGCCTATATCCACTAAAAGTATAATCATCTCATTTGCAGATGGATGTACATTCAGGGGTGGATATGAGTATTCGTTAAATTCTTAAAAAACGATCACTCTAGATTTTACCTTATGCAAAAGAAATTTGAAATGTTCGAAAAATTTCATGAATTTCTAGCAATGGTGAAAAACCATTAAGGTAAGCGGTTAAAGATCTTGCGAACTGATAGGGGTGGAGAAATAGTTAGTAGATATGCTGTTCAAAGATCATTAAATTGATTTTTGAATTATATCCAAACTTACCTCCCTAGAAATTTGATTTGCATATTGATGATTAGTTACTAGTCGTTGCCTAAGTCCTTCTAAGGTAATACCCTAGTGAAAGGAAAATTTCAGAATGATGGAATGGTTGTGTACTTAGTGTAAACCATTACTAGATTCATGGATGACCTAATCGAAATCTTAAGAAAAGCTAGAACTATTAACCATGGTTTGCATGTTTGTTAGCTATTTTAAATGATTAGGGGTGGACCATCCCATAGTCATTAGATAAAAAAGTGTTTGTTTAAACAAATACTACTTTTTTTAAGAAAATAACCAAGTCTGAAAAACAAAGTATCAAATAAAGGAGATATTTTTTTCTTAATTCCATAAGTGTTCTATCATCTTATTCTACATATGATGATCCCACTGCCTTTGTTGTCTTGACACAACCGAAGAGGTCAGTACCATTTAGTTTTCTTAGACATAATTCACGATACCTTGTTGTAGTGGGAAGGTTTCTAGGAACTCACCTTCTTATGACTTGGAAGACACTAGTGATTAAAATCCATTGTGAGTTTAAACAAGTAATGGATTGTCAAAAATAAGAAACTAAGAAGAAAAGCCAAGAGAACTATGATTTAATCCATTCACAGGGAGTAACCTAAAGTTTTCTATTACAAGGACAAGAAAGGAAATTTTCGTTTGTAGGTCTATTCAATGGACTTAACAAAACTTCCTGCTCCTAGTATTATAGGTTTGAGTTTATCTAAACCTATGGCTTATGGTATACCTTGTTGATTACTTACTCTAGTGCAAGCAGCTTACTTTAGTAAGATGCTGAAGCATTTTCTTTTCTAATGCCAATCTATAGAAGTTTCTCGACTTCTAGACATAGATTTTATTTATCTAAGAAAAGGTCTCAACTATTCCAGAAAAGATAAAGCCATGGAAGAATTCCTTAAATCAACAGTGAGAGGTCTCAGATATGCTTTAGTATGCCTTAGACCAGACACCTGCTGTTGAGTGGGAGTAATGAGTAGGTATCAAATTAATCCAGGAAAGGAACTGATAACTCTAGAAATTAGAGTTATTTTTCACATTTTTTTTACTAAAAATTGGTTTAGTTCTTAAGTTTTTAATTAATTTAGTAAGTTTTTAATTCTTTTTGAATTTATTAGCTTTATTGTAGTTTTATATGTTTTTGTGTGTTTTTATAATTATTTTATTATAATATGTTATGTGGTATTTATTTTTAATTTTATTTTAGTTTCTAATTAATTTATGTATTTTTAGGTGTGTTTAGAAGAAAAAGATTGGGATTAAATTGAAGAAATATTGAAGAAATGGAGCTAAAAGTGCAATTTTTAAAAAAGAAATCTCATCAGCCTTATGCAAGGCCCACTTGCAGTCAAAGTCAGCTTCCCATCACAGCCGTCCACGTCTTGATCCGAAGGTCCAGAAGTGTGCGTGTAGCACACCCCAGACAGCAGCAAGTGGGCGCAGCAGAAGCCCCTTTCACTCCCAGTCGCGTGGTCCCCACCTCGTCAGCGCCCAACCAACCAGCGCACGCCACCTCACGCACGTCAGCTCCAGCCCACGAACCAGCTCGCGCCAGCTGCCACCTGCAGAAGAAAAAGAAGAAAAAAATTGACTATTAATTGTATTGTGCACATCCGAAAATCACACCAACAAAAGGCCAAAATCCTTATTTTTCTCAAATACTTTACACCTAAATATCCATTTTATCTTTCCAATTTATTTCACCTAAATAAACATTCCTAATTTATTTTTACCCTATCTTTTCACTATTTTTCCATCCAAACAATTATTTATTTTTTCCAATACTCTTACACATACTCTATTTATCCATTCTCTTCCCAACACTAATTAAATTAATCATTTTATTTATTTTATTTTGATTAATTTAATTCTCTAATTTTGCCTATAAATATGGTGTTGGAAGACCATTTCAAAACACATCTCTTCACCCCCCTAAACATCTCTTCACCCCCCTAAACACCTCTTCAACCCAAAACACTTCTCCATTCCACACTCTTCATTTTTACCATTTTCTTTCTACCATTTTTACACTTTGAAGAGCATGTCAAGTATGTTTATCTTTTGTAATTTTTATCTAGTTATGAGCTTCTAATCTTTTTTTCAAGATTATTAAGATGATGATGAAGCAAAATGTAACTAGATAGTGTTTATGTTTGTATCTTGATTTCCCATTTGTGCTATAAAGTTCATGGATTTTTCTATCAAAAATATGTCTTTTTTATCTTCAATATCATGTATTTTTGATTGTTAAAGCATATTTCTACTTAGTTCTTCATTATGCAAAAATATAATACTCTTTGATTAAATGTCTTTCATTAAATTGTTTACATCTAATTCTTAGAATATAAGTGTTATATTTTGCCTAAACATAGTTTCTTTGATTTTGTGTAGTTTCATTAAATTGTAACACATTTAATGCTTAGAAATTATACATTTTATAAGTGAAGAAAAATCCTACCTTTTTGAAAATAACTTGTACTTAAATGAAAAATATATTTTGGAAAATATGGTGAGATTTATTTCAACTATGTATATATATATGAACTTGGAAATCAATATACTTATAAATACTATTGAACTTGCATTTTGTGGATTCTAATATCTTAATAATCTTATTTTACACATCTTATTTGAAAATCATTTTCATACTCACTCATCTTTAATCTTAAGTATTTTAGTTACTTGTCTTTTATTTTATTTTGCAAAACTAAAATCCCATCAAATATTTGGAGCTAGGTTAGAATATTCTTATTTTGTTTGAAATAGTTTCTTTTGATGTTAGTCAACTCCCATGGGTTCGACCTTGCACTTACATGAACACTATATTCTGAAACGATTCGTGCACTTGCGAGTATAAATATTAAAACACTCACTTTTGAGGACAATAGGAACATTGGAAGACAATCAAGTGAATCTTAAGATTAAGAAGAGGAACTATATGTTAGTCGATAAGGGTGTATTTAATACTCTTAGACTACACCAAATCAGATTTCTAGACTTGCCTTAGTGCTAGAAAGTCTGCTGATAAGATGGTGATTACTCTGGGGGTGGAGTAGTGATTTTGGAGAAGTGTAAAAACCTATCTGAAGTCTCTAAGTCTACCAGAGAGAGAACTGAATGTTAAAGTTGCAGGAAAGGTACTTATTCAGTCTTAGGAAAGTTCTATACATTTTTGGCACTATTCCAAATTGCCTTAACTACTAGTGTTAATTTCCTGATTAACCAAAAGTAGTTGCCAAAGGTATAGAATCCAGTATCTCAAGAGAGTAGACATATAGAGAGGAATTTCAAAATATCAAGGATTTTGTGATTGAAGAGTAATGGTGGAGAAAAGGTTGTGTTTAATTCAACCTGTCAGATCCTATTACGAGGAGTATACTACTACTACACTTGATTTGTATATCAAGGTGTTGAGATTATCTGAAATGCATTTTTTGTTTTATATTAGTGCAAGTGCGAGTTTGTTGGGTTTTATGCCCTAAATAAAACTCATTTCAATATAATCCGATTTACTTATTAATAAAGATCAGAAATAACATTTTATGTTGCATGGTTCACATGATTTATTTCATGATTATATATAATGTATAAATTCTTTTTAATTCCAGAACGTATGAATTTGCTAATGATTATAGTGTTGTCAGCACAGTGGAATATAATCTTGATTATATGTTCGAAAGTTTATTCCCTGATTTGTCAGTTCACTGGATTTAGACTGGCATGATAATCAGCGATAGGTATTCTTACACCTTGGATAAGTGGTATGTCCTTTCAAGGATATAGGCAAAGTTTACCAGTATCGGATGTATGGAGTATACATCGGAAGGGACCGATATTGAACTTTGATTAGATATGTTAAAATTTACCGTAATATCTATTCAATTCAATATCACTCGTTGATCCTAGATCAAATGATCTTAATTCTGATATGGTTAGGTTCGATCTCAAGAGTATTATACATGTTCTTTGATTTGTTAGTTAAGCCTACTTTTGGGTCAGGGTGATATGTACATTTTGGCAACATGATAGTATAATTGAGTGGGAGCGCTAACATAAATATGGAATCTATAACTTCTATAGGAATTTAGAAGTGAAACGATGATATCCTTCGAGCTTGGCTAAACAGAGATAAATGATTGAGATCTCATTTTACTTCGCTGAAATATCATTTATACGGAGCTAAGTGTTTTAAGGATAAAATACATTGAAGGTGTTACGGTAATTTAGTCCGTATTCAATGTAGATCATTTATTAGAGGGTCATTGATCAAATTAGGATTATAACAATGGATAATTAATAGTGTATCTATATCGTGCAATATATAGAGTGTTCTATATAACTGAGAGTGCAATTCCAAGTTCTAAGAGTGGATTCAATAAGGAATTAATAAGTTAGGGAATTTACTTGGTAAATTCGGTTCGACTTATTGGAAGCTCGGTTATATAGGCCCATGGTCCCCATACTAGTTGAGACCATACTGCTTGTAAGACTCACTTAATTGATTTTAAATAATCAATTATAATTCTAAAGTTAGACTATGTCTAGTTTATGGATTTTCACTAAGCAAGGGCAAAATTGTGAAGAAAAGAGATTCTAGGTTTTATTTATTAATTAAGAGACTTTATAGGTCTAATTAATAAATATATTAAATGACAATATAATTTAATAATTTATTTTTAGTTATTAAATAATTAGAATTGCATTTAAGTGGTTAAATTAGAAAATTGGCGTTTTTGAGAAAATGGGATGGAAAAATGACAAAATGGAAAAATTACAAGTGGGGCCCATTATTCTATCTATGGTCGGCCACACTTAATGAAATTTACCATTTATTTTTTCATTATTTTAATGCCAAATAAATCTAACCTAAACCTTGTTGGATACTGTTGGGTTTTATGCCCTAAATAAAACTCATTTCAATATAATCAGATTTACTTATTAATATAGATCAGAAATAACATTTAATGTTGCATGGTTCACATGATTTATTTCATGATTATATGTACATAATGTATAAATTCATCTGAAATTATTTTCACATACTTGATCCTATTTATTGTGCTGTCAACACATTGGAAAGTAAACATGACTATGTGAATAAAGATTCCTATATTTATCAGACATAGGGTTTTACTGATATGATAATCTACAACAAGAGTTTACTTGCATTTGGAGAAATGCTATGTTCTTTCCAGAGCATTGGTTAAAGTAAAGCTCAGGTTGGATGCATGGAGTATGCATCGGAAGGGACCGATATTGAACTTTGACTTAGATTTATTAAACTTACCGTAATATCTATTCAAGTCAATATCGCCTAGTTGATCCTAGATCAAATGATCTTAATCCTGTTATGATTAGGCTCAATCTCAAGAGGCTATTCGTGTTCTTTGATTTTTTAGTTAAGCCTACTTTTAGGTCAGGGTGATACATACATTTTGGGAACACGGTAGTTCAATTGAGTGGGAGCGCTAACATAAACATGGAATCTATAGCTTCTATTTGGCGAATAGTAAGCAAAGGATGATCTCCTTCGAGCTTGACCAAACGAAAATAAATGGTGGAGATCTCATTTCACATAAGTTGAAATATCATTTATACGGGGTTAAGTGTTTTAAGGATTAAATACATTGTAGGATGTAACAGTAATCTAATCCCTTTATAGTGTAGATCATTCATATAGAGGATCATTAATCAAATTAGGATTATAACAATGGATAACTAATGATGTGTCTATATGGTGGAACATATAGAGCATTCTATATACTGAGAGTGCAATTCTAAGTTCTATGCGTTGATTAAACGAAGAATTAATAAGTCAGTGAATTTAGGTTATAAATTCTTGATCTGCTTATTGGAAGCTCGGTTATACAGACCCATGGTCCCCCCACTAGTTGAGATAATATTGCTTGTAAGACTCATATAATTGGTTTTGATTAATCAATTATAATTCTCAAATTAGACTATGTCTATTTGTGAATTTTTCACTAAGTAAGGGCGAAATTGTAAAGAAAGAGTTTTAGGGGCATATTTGTTAATTATGGTACATTGTATGGTTCAATTAATAAATATGATAAATGACAATATTATTTAATAATTATTTATAGTTATTAAATAGTTAGAATTGGCATTTAAATGGTTGAATTAGAAAATTGGCGTTTTTGAGAAAATCAGATGCAGAAAAGATAAAACTGCAAAATTGTAAAAAGTGAGGCCCAAATCCACATTGTATGGCCGGCCACTTTTGTAGGGTTTTCCCTCTGATATTTTCATTATTTTAATGCCAAATAATTCAAACCTAACCCTAGTGGAATGCTATAAATAGATAGTGAAGGCTTCAGGAAATTTACACTTTTCTTCTGACTTTTCATTCAGAAAAAACTGAGCCATTCTCTCTCCCTATCTTTGGCCGACCCCACTCTCTCTCTCTTCTTCCTTGAATTTCTAAATTCTTAGTATTAGAGTAGTGCCCACACACAGCAAGTGATACCTCAATCATAGTGAGGAAGATCGTGAAGAAAGACTTTCAGCAAGAAGGAGTTTCAGCACTAAAGAATTAGAGAAAGAGATCCAGGTTCAGATATTGATAATGCTCTGCTACAGAAAGGAATCAAGAGCTAGACATCTGAACGGAAGAAGTCATTATATTCCGCTGCACCCAATGTAAGGTTTCCTAAACTTTATATGTGATTATTTCATCGTTTTAGAAAGTTCATATTTAGGGTGTTAATCAACATACTTGTGAGTAGATCTAAGATCCTGGTAAAATAATTTCCAACAACTGGCCTCAGAGCCATGGTAATTGATTTGCTTGCAAGAATTTTGGACTTTAAAACGATTGTTTGATGTTTTGGATGGTATCATGTTGTATTGAGTGTTATTTGATGATTGATTGATGTTTGTGAATTTTCGTGAAAAATAATTGAATATCTGTTTCTGAAATTATTTTTATTGGATAGTATGGAAAAAATTAAGCAATTTACTTTTTTACAGAACTCAATTTCGATTTAATTTGAATTAGTTATGATTTTTTGAAGTTTCGAAAATATCGGGGTGGTGCTGATGCACCACGTGCGCGCCCAGAAATCCTGCCAAAACCCACCAGCGCCGAGATTTCACGCCCAAGCACACCCCATGCGCGCGCGGACATGTATGCTCAGCATACTGTCCGTACAGCTCGCATTTTTTTCGTTTTTCTTCGATTTTTTATGCTTTTTCATGGATTTAACTTCCGATTTTTTGTGTAGTTCTGTATTTATACATTTACTATTTCTAATTCAATTCTAATTATCATAATTAAATTAATTAATATTTTTTAAATTTAATTCATGATATTGGTGTAATTTGAATTTGACAAATAGTAAATATCTATCTTTTTTTGCTTAATTATCTATCTTATTTTTAAATTTGATTATATCTTATCTAATTTTTAAATTTAAGGTCAGATTTTAAATTTTTTTAAATTAAATTTTTTTTAAATAATTTGACCTTATTTAAATTTAAAATAAGATAACTATAATCATGTAATTTTAAATAGATGTAAGATATTTTGCTAACTTTTAAATTTTATTATTTTATTTATTTAAATTACATTTAAAATCTGAAAAAGATATTTATTTATCTTTTTTAATTTTTTATTTAATTTTTATTTATAAAATAACATTAAATATTTAAAAGTAGTTAGCAAATTTTGAAATGATATTTAGGTTGGTTGAAACCTAATTTTTCAAAATTGTAGGTTTAATTTAAATTTCAAATTTTTTTAAAATTTTCGAAAATAAATTTTTATTTATTTAATTAATTATTTTTTTTTTCGAAATTATTCATTTAAAATTAAATAAATCCTACATCCAACTATCCAGCTAACTTTGTTGCAGGAGTATGTGTTTTAGCTTGTTTGTAAGTTTTCAAAACCTATTATTGCTTGATTGCAAATAGCCATGGTTAACTTTTTGCCAGATCTAATGATCTGATGGCTCCCTTGGTCAAGTAAATAATTTGTAACAGGTATATTTACTGTAACACCCTAACTATCTTAGGCGTATTACGTGATTTTTAAACGCACTGTGCAGCTCGTTGCTAATCAACGAGGTTTATGGAAAAACGTGATTAATTAAAATTTTGCTTTTTGATTAAACTTGTAAAACATATTACAAAAGACTCGGGATCCCGATTATAAAAATATTTACAAAAGTTTCACTGTTTAACTATTACATCAAAATAAAAGTCGTCTAACGACAGTTACAAAAATTCAGCCTTCTTGCCGTCCCAGAGGATCGTACGCTCCAGCCTAACCGCCCCGACATGTACAATCTCATAAGCTCGCTCACGGTCCATCGGCCCTATAGCCTTGCCTTTACCTACACATGAACATAAGCGCGTGAGTCGACGGACTCGGCAAGAAAAGCATAATAATATCATACATAAAACTAACTGCCGTGTCCAACACGATGCGGAGTCCCGCTACCGCCATGTCCAACATGGTGCGAGCCACTACCGCCATGTCCAACATGGTGCGGAGTTTTGAACGTTCATAGGGACGGTACTATTGACAAGTATCCTCCTGATCGGTCGAGAACCGGTCATACTCGAGCCGCCGGTCATACTCGGCTGTACCTTAGACGGGATAGGTCAATAGCAGCTTTGAACCACCAACCAAATGTCGACTGATCGGTCGAGCCGGTCATACTCCAAATTCTTGGTCATACTCCGGCTGTCTTAGACGTGACGGGGTTGGATGGTTCGAAGCCTAAATACATGACTAATGTAATCTAAATAGGCTTCCTACATGCACGCTAAACATGTAATCTATATATGCATACCTTTGTTATACTAATCTTACACGGATTCCGATTTCGAGTGTGTGGTCAACTTGTGCCGACTGGAACCGAAGCGAGCGGCGGATTGCGGCTCCTAAACCATAAAAATCACAACGCTATAAGTGACACGCTAAATCACTTCCCGGGGACTAAAACTAAGAACTAAAAGTTTCCCTATCGATAAAAAGCATGGCAATACCCCTAAAAACCTAAAAACGAGGAAAACTAGGGTTCGGAAAAATTCCCCAACCCGTAACCGGTTGCCCAACCGGAATTCCGGTTAAAATTATCGAACCCCCATCCGATTCGGATGCACAGCGAGTCCCGGTTCCTCGCGAGCGACCAACTAAAATTCTCATAACTCGACCAATTCAACCCCAATTGGTCCCAAACTTTCCAGACCTGTTCTAAACACCCCAAAGAACAAATCTAAGGCCTCAAAACCACCCAGAAAACACAGAGGCAAAATTCACCATTAAAGACCAAGCTTTGAGTTCCAAAACTCAAACTTGGTTAAATCCACTAACATGCATCCAAACCTATTTAATTCTACTCAAATAAGCATGAATAAGCTTCTGAAAACATACAAGAACACCCAGCAACTTCACAGAAACAATATGAACCATTTCACTCAAAAATCACATATTTGCATAGGAAATTCAAAGCTTTAAACAACACCACTAGCATGCATTAAAACCTATATAATCCATCCATTTAAAACCTAATTAAGCTACTGGAAACAACAATTAAACACAGCAGCAAGAACTTCAAATTAACATGCATTTTCTCAACTTTTTCATCAAACAAACTCAAGAAAACAAGGTAGAGAAATCACATAAAGAAATACCTCAACAAAGGATTACTAGAGCTTGCAATCCAAGCTTGAATCACCACAAAAATTCCAGCTCTTGAACCCCCGAGTTTCGGTAGAAAGAGAGAGAGAAAAGGGAGTGTTTTCCTTGAAATTTTTCTTTTAATTTTGACTAAGTGTTGAAATTTTGTGGAAAAAGGAATTTAAGCCACATATCACATTTTATTTCAGCCAACAAATAAATAAAATAAACAATTAATTTTCAAATAAAAAGTCACTAAAAGACAAAACACTAATGGGGCAAGAAGACCATTTTGCCCCTTCACCACAAAATCACATAAATCATACATAAGGGGTATTTTTGGGACATTCTAAATTCCCGGCCATTCCCGACATTCCCAATGTCTAAAACCCGTCCCCAAAATACTAACATACTAAGTTGTGATTTCTACTGAGCCAAACGCCGAGTTCCAAAATACCGGACACCGGAAATGCAAAATATAAAAGCTACTGATGACATAATCATGCATTTCTGAATTCCATAAATAACAGTATCATAAATTATTTAAATAGCTATAAATAATTTCATAATTAACATAAATAACTGCTAATTTCCAAATTAGCTAAGCGGGCTTTACATTTACAGTCTTCTTTCATCTGTGTATGACCTAGCAACATGATAGGACCCATCCAAAGTGTGCCTGTGTGAGCCTATGTGTTTAATTTCATTATAGATGCATATAGGTTGTTGTTGCTAAAAAAAATGTCATAGTTCTTGATAGATTTTATTTAGGCCCATATAGTTTTTGGGCTTATTCAATTAATAACAGTTGTTCATTTTAAGGTTAAATTCTTCTCTTTTGGGCCTTGTGTGAGAGGTGGGGGTCATAGTAGTGGGTACGACATACTGAGCCCATCACCCCCTTACATGAACCACCTCAATTGTGAAGGCTCATTTGCCTGATTTGAATAACTGTACTAGATTAATTAAATTAGTTTAACCTAATAAAATTGATTAGCAACATAATTAATTTTATTTATTTTGAAATTAATTTAAGAAAACCATAGTTTAAAGAATTTTATATTCTAAGCTAAACTATATGTATTTTCTTGTATTTAATTAAATATAGAATTATAACCATCTAGATTCTTTTTGAAGCTTAATTTAAACTTTTTCATTAAATATTCCTATTTAAGTTGATATTTAGTTATCTACAACTAATCAACTTAAATCTGAATATCTTTTGGATTTAAAATTTCAAAATTAAGTTGAGGAATTTTAGGCATTGGTTATTAAGATTCTTTAGATATTCTTTAAGTTAATATCTTTTCGAATATTAACTTAAAATAAAATATTTTAGATATTTTTTAAGTTGATATCTTTTCGAATATTAACTTAAAATGGAGTATTTTCAAATTAAGTGGTTACAACTTAATTTTTGGTATTTAATTAAATTTAAATTTGAAAATATTTAAGTTCTAGATTTTTTTCTAATACAACTTAAATTATATATTTTTTCAAATTTTGTGGAAAAGATACTTAGTCAAATAAGATATTTTCTAGATAGTTATTTCTAGACTACTTATTATTTCTAATATTAAATAGGAAAATATTATATATTGTGAAATTAATTATTTAAATAATTAATTTTGGTACAATTTATTTTAAGTATATTTTTCATAGCATTAAACTAGAGATTAATAATTAAGCCTTCTCTACACTTAATTATTTATTTCTTGAATTTAATACATTTAATTAATTTGAAAATTAAATATCTAAGTTGATTTTCATCATGATACTTAAATATTTCTTTTTCATAACACTTAATTAAATAGAAAATTATTTTTAGTTGAAATTTTTTTCAATTAAATTTAAATAATTTTCAAAATATATTTTTCTTTATTTTATTAATCAAATTTCGAAATTGCATTTCTTAAATGCTGAAATTTCGAATTTTATTTGAAAAATAGATTAAAGTTGTAAATTATTTATTTTAATTTTGGACCAACTTAAATCAATGATTTTTTCATTTAATGATTAATTAAAATAAATGAAGTAAAATATATTTAATTAGAAAATGAATTAATTAGTCCATAAAAATCTAGATAGATATTATCTGTTTTTGCTTGAAGTATTTTTCTAGTGTATTTAATTAAATAGAAAATTAATATTTAAGTTGAATTTCATCATCATACTTAAATATTTGAAATTTTTCTTATATATTTAATTAAATAGGAAAATTATATTTGTTGTTGTAAATTAATTTTGGGCCACCATTAAATTAGAATGATTTTTTCAGGATTTATTTTTTATTTTAACATGCATTTTCGAAAATTGTATTCTTAAATACTTTAACTTTTCGAAATGCAATATATATTTATAGAAAATTAAATTTGAGTTGTAAATTAATTTAAATTAATTTTGTAACAACTTAAATTGAATATTTTTCTAAATATTTATTGGAAATTATTACTAAGATGGAAATAATTCATGTTATTTTCATATCCATCTAAGTAAAATTTATAAATATTAAATTAAAATTTATATTTAGAATTTTTCATTCTAAATTAGAAATTTTAATTAAATAAATATATATTTAAAAAATAGATTAAATAAAGAGAATCAAAGAAAATACAACTCTCTTTAAATAATGAGCTTTATTATTAAGATATTCGATCTCCATTGTTGGTTTTACATCGCGTTTGTTTTAGTGAGTAATCCTCCCTAATGGATGAACGTTCATTAGTAATTTCGCACCGTTTAATCTCGAAAGATAAGTAGTTTGTAAGTGTTTGATATGGTATGGATCACCCTAATGGTGGCGACCATATTTGACTTGCAAATTATGAAACAATGGTGGAAACTCATAAGATAGAATTGCCTTCACTCTCGCCTAAACGGGACAACGCTGAATTCCAATCTTGATCGAATAAAAGGTTGCTAGAATGTTTAACATTTTAGATGAGCTGACAACTCTATTCATCGATGGTAGCTTTGACTCTCGCCTAAACGGGACACTGATATCAGTTTGTTGAAAACCTTGGAAATTATTTAGGATTGTATGTTTTAGTATTTTCACTTGTCATTCCTACTTGCTATATGTTTAATAATTTCTGAATTGTGTATAAATTTATATTGAACCATGTTATTTTTTGTTATTAAATTGTACTTTAATTTCGAATCTTCATTGTTGGTCTAACTTGGTTTGTTTATCTAATGAGATAAATTCCTAATGGATTTTCACCATTAGACATACATAATAGTGTTAGATCTCGAAAGATAAATATTGTATATGCGACATCTAGATGTTCATCAATAGATGACACCTTAGACTAGTATTTTTACAATATGAAACAAGAAGATTGTATAATAAGATTACTTTGACTTTCGCTAATCGAAGCATCGTTGGATTCTTATTTAAACAACGAAATTATCCTAATTCCTCTTAGCTTATTCATTTTGAATTAGCTCAATAACATATCATTGGATGAATGGTCTATAAATTATTTCATGTCATTCTATATTTTCTCTTAAGAAATTAAATGACGCATATGATTATAATCTCGAAATTCTATTCCCAATTGATATAAATCCTCAATCTTAGAAATCTCCTACTTGTATGGGCAAATCTGACTTAGAGTTTAAATTAGTAGTGGTGGTCCAAGAAAGAATTACTCATTTTATTTGGTATAAATTAAGTCTTTGACTTTAATTTTAGAATCCAAACAGAAATTTTCTTATATTTATAATTCCAGAATACAATACAGTTACACTTTCACAAATGTTTAATATCCATCTTCTATTAATGGATTCAAAACTGTATATTAAAGTATGGAATATGAGTTTAGTATTCTGTGACCAGGATCCACTTGCACTATTCTAAGAACTCTTTTATGTAACTAAACCTAAGTCATCAAAACGACACAACCACATTTTTTATTAATCTATGGCATTTGTATCTTGTTCATAGTGGTTTTGACAAGATCAATCTCTGCAAAGAGTTAATATGCCTATATCCACTGAAAGTAAGTTCATCTCATTCGCAGATGGATGCACATTCAGGGGTGGATATGAGTTTTTCGTTGTATTCTTAAAACGTAACTCTAGATTATACCTTATGCAAAGAAATTTGAAATGTTTGAAAAATTTCATAAATTTCAAGCAATGGTTAAAACCATTAAGGTAAGTGGTTAAAGATCTTACGAACTGATAGGGGTGGAGAAATAGTTAGTAGATATGCAGTTCAAAGATCATTAAATTGATTTTTAAATTATATCCAAACTTACCTCCCCAGAAATTCGAGTTGCATATTGATGATTAGTTACAAGTTGTTGCCTAAATCCTTCTATGGTAATACAATTTCAGAATGATGTAATGGTTGTATACTTAATGTAAATCATTACTAGACTCATGGGTGACCTAATCAAAATCTTAAGAAAAGCTAGAACTGTTAACCATGGTTTGTTAGCTATTCTAAGTGATTAGGGGTGGACCATCCCATAGTCAATAGATAAGAAAGTGTTTGTTCAAAATAATACTAATTTTCTAAGATAATGACTAAATCTGAAAATAAAGTAGCAAATAAAGGAGATATTTAATTCTTGATTCCAAAAGTGTTCTATCATCTTATTCGACATATGATGATCCCACTGCCTCTGTTGTCTTGTCACAACCAAAGAGGTTAATACCATTTAGTTTTCTTAGACATAATTCACGGTACCTTGTCGTAGTGGGAGAGTTTCTAGGAACTCACCTTCTTATGACTTGGAAGACACTAGTGATTAAAATCCATTGTGAGTTTAAACAAGTAATGGATTGTCAAGATAAGAAACTAAGAAGAAAAGCCAATAGAACTATGGTTTAATCCATTCACATGGAATAACCTAAAGTTTTCTATTACAAGGACATAAAAGGAAATTTTAGTTAATAAGTCTATTCTATGGACTTAACAAACTTCCTGTTCCTAGTATTATAGGTTTGAGTTTATCTAAACCTATGGCTTGTGGTATACCTGGTAATTACTTACTCTAATGCAAGCAACTTATTTTAGTAAGATGCTGAAGCATTTTCTTTCTAATGGCAATCTATAGAAGCTTCTCGACTTCTAGGCATAGATTTTATTTATCTAAGGAAAAGTCTCAACTATTCCAGAAAAGATAAAGCCATGAAAGAATTTCTTAAATCAACAGTGAGAGGTCTTAGATATGCTTTTAAATGCCTTAGACTCGACACCTGCTGTTGAGTGGGAGTAATGAGTAGGTATCAGATTAATCCAGGAGAAGAACATTGGAAGACAATCAAGTAAATCTTAAGATAAAGAAGAGGAACTATATGTTAGTCTATAAGGGAGTGTTTAAAACTCTTAGACTACACCACATCAGATTTCAAAATTTGCCTTAGTGCTAGAAAATCTTTCTGATAAGATGGTGATTACTCTGGGGGTGGAATAGTGATTTTGGAGAAGTGTAAAAACCTATCTGAAGTCTCTAGGTCTACCAGAAAGGGACTGAATGTTAAAGTTGCAGGAAAGGTACTTATTCAGTCTAAGGAAAGTTCTATACATCTTTGGCACCATTCCAAATTGCCTTAACTACTAGTGTTAATTTCCTGATTAACCAAAAGTAGTTGCCAAAGGTATAGAATCCAGTATCCCAAGAAGAGTAGACATATAGAGAGGAATTTCACATTATTAATGATTTTGTGATTAAGGAAGAGTAATGGTGGAGAAAAGGTTGTGTTTAATTCAACCTTTCAGATCCTATTATGAGGAGTTTACTACTACTACACTTGATTTGTATATCAAGGTGTTGAGATTATTTGAAATGCACATTTTGTTTTATATTAGTGCAAGTGGGAGTTTGTTGGGTTTTATGCCCTAAATAAAACTCATTTCAATATAATCAGATTTACTTATTAATATAGATCAGAAATAACATTTAATGTTGCATGGTTCACATGATTTATTTCATGATTATATGTACATAATGTATAAATTCATCTGAAACCCTTTTCACATACTTGATCCTGTTTATTGTGTTGTCAACACATTGGAAAGTAAACATGACTATGTGAATAAAGATTCCTAGATTTATCAGACATAGGGTTTTACTGATATGATAATCTACAACAAGAGTTTACTTGCATTTGGAGAAATGCTATGTTCTTTCCAGAGCATTGGTTAAAGTAAAGCTCAGGTTGGATGCATGGAGTATGCATCGGAAGGGACCGATATTGAACTTTGACTTAGATTTATTAAACTTACCGTAATATCTATTCAAGTCAATATCGCCTAGTTGATCCTAGATCAAATGATCTTAATCCTGTTATGATTAGGCTCAATCTCAAGAGGCTATTTGTGTTCTTTGATTTGTTAGTTAAGCCTACTTTTAGGTCAGGGTGATACGTACATTTTGGGAACACGGTAGTGCAATTGAGTGGGAGCGCTAACATAAACATGGAATCTATAGCTTCTATTTGGCGAATAGTAAGCAAAGGATGATCTCCTTCGAGCTTGACCAAACGAAAATAAATGGTGGAGATCTCATTTCACATAAGCTGAAATATCTTTTAGGGGTTAAGTGTTTTAAGGATTAAATACATTGTAGGGTGTAACGGTAATCTAATCCCTTTACAGTGTAGATCATTCATATAGAGGATCATTGATCAAATTAGGATTATAACAATGGATAACTAATGATGTGTCTATATGGTGGAACATATAGAGCATTCTATATACTGAGAGTGCAATTCTAAGTTCAATGCGTGGATTCAACGAAGAATTAATGAGTCAGTGAATTTAGGTTATAAATTCTTGATTTGCTTATTGGAAGCTCAGTTATATAGACCCATGGTCCCCCCACTAGTTGAGATAATATTGCTTGTAAGACTCATATAATTAGTTTTGATTAATCAATTATAATTCTCAAATTAGACTATGTCTATTTGTGAATTTTTCACTAAGTAAGGGCGAAATTGTAAAGAAAGAGTTTTAGGGGCATATTTGTTAATTATGATACTTTGTATGGTTCAATTAATAAATATGATAAATGACAATATTATTTAATAATTATTTGTAGCTATTAAATAGTTATAATTGGCATTTAAATGGTTGGATTAGAAAATTGGCGTTTTTGAGAAAATCAGATGCAGAAAAGATAAAACTACAAAATTAAAAAAAGTGAGGCCCAAATCCACATTGTATGGCCGGCCACTTTTGTAGGGTTTTCCCTCTGATATTTTCATTATTTTAATGCCAAATAATTCCAACCTAGCCCTAGTGGAATGCTATAAATAGATAGTGAAGGCTTCAGGAAATTTACACTTTTCTTCTGACTTTTCATTCAGAAAAAACTGAGCCTTTCTCTCTCCCTATCTTTGGCCGACCCCACTCTCTCTCTCTTCTTCCTTGAATTTCTAAATTCTTAGTATTAGAGTAGTGCCCACACACAGCAAGTGATACCTCAATCATAGTGAGGAAGATCGTGAAGAAAGACTTTCAGCAAGAAGGAGTTTCAAAGACTAAACGGAATCGAGAGAAAGAGATCCAGGTTCAGATATTGATAATGCTCTGCTACAGAAAGGAATCAAGGGCTAGATATCTGAACGGAAGGAGTCATTATATTCCGCTGCACCCAATGTAAGGTTTCCTAAACTTTATATGTGTTTATTTCATCGTTTTAGAAAGTTCATATTTAGGGTGTTAATCAACATACTTGTGAGTAGATCTAAGATCCTGGTAAAATAATTTCCAACAGTTAACTATAAATTGATAGTGATGGCTCACATTCACACTTAACTCTGTTAGATGAAAGTTCAGCCTCCTATTCTATATTATAGCCGCTACCCTCTTCTTCTCTTTTCTTCTCTAAATTTTCGAACCTTGAGTGAATGAGTGAGTGCCCACACACATCAAGTGGTATCTCAATCATAGTGTGGAAGATTGTGAAGAATCCAACCAACAAGAAGGAGAATCAGCATCAAAGGAAGGAGAGAAAGAGATCCAGGTTTAGATCTTGGTGATGCTCGTCTACATAAAGGAATCAAGGGCCAGAGATATAAACGAAAGGAGTCATTATATTCTGCTGCACCCAATGTAAGGTTTCCTAAACTTTATATGTGTTTATTTCATTATTTTAGAATTCATATTAGGATGTTAATGAAACATACGTGGTAGTAAATCTAGATCCTGGTAAAATATTTCCAACACTCTTCCCCACTTCCTTCAGCATGTTCACACCCCTCTTTATTCATTGCAGCAGGTTTTTCTTCTGATTCAGCACTCTTTACAGCCTTTTGATTCTTAGTGGTAGCACACTTTTTCTTCCAAACAAAGCCATTTTCTTTGTTGCAATTAGCTACTGTATGCCCCTGTTGGGTTTTGTTCCCTAAATAAAACCCATTTCAATATAATCAGATTTACTTATTAATAAAGATCAGAAATAACATTTTATGTTGCATTGTTCATATGATTTATTTCATGATTATATATATACATAATGTATGAATTCTATTTAAGTCCAGAACATATGAATTTGTTAATGATTATAGTGTGGTCAGCACAGTGGAATATAATCTTAATTATATGTTTGAAAGTTTATTCCCTGATTTGTCAGAACACTGCATTTAGACTGGCATGGTATAATCAGCGATAGGTATTCTTACACCTTGGATAAGTGTTATGTCCTTTCCAGGGCATTGGCAAAGTTTACCAGTATCGGATGTATGGAGTATACATCAGAAGGGACCGATATTGAACTTTGATTAGATATATTAAAATTTACCGTAATATCTATTCAATTCAATATCACTCGTTGATCCTAGATCAAATGATCTTAATCCTGATATGGTTAGGTTCGATCTCAAGAGTATTATACATGTTCTTTGATTTGTTAGTTAAGCCTACTTTTGGGTCAGGGTGATACGTACATTTCGGGAACATGAGAGTATAATTGAGTGGGAGCGCTAACATAAATATGGAGTCTATAACTTCTATAGAAATTTAGAAGTGAAACGATGATATCCTTCGAGCTTGGCTAAACAGAGATAAATGGTGGAGATCTCATTTCACTTCGCTGAAATATCATTTATACGGAGCTAAGTGTTTTAAGGATAAAATACATTGAAGGTGTAACGGTAATTTAGTCCCTATTCAATGTAGATCATCTATTAGAGGATCATTGATCAAATTAGGATTATAACAATGGATAATTAATAGTGTATCTATATCGTAAAACATATAGAGCGTTCTATATGACTGAGAGTGCAATTCTAAGTTCTAAGTGTTGATTCAATAAGGAATTAATAAGTTAGGGAATTTACTTGGTAAATTCGATTCGACTTATTGGAAGCTCGGTTTATATAGGCCCATGGTCCCCATACTAGTTGATACCATACTGCTTGTAAGACTCGGTTAATTGATTTTAATTAATCAATTATAATTCTAAAGTTAGACTATGTCTACTTTGTGAATTTTCACTAAGCAAGGGTGAAATTGTGAAGAAAGGAGATTCTAGGTTTTATTTAGTAATCAAGAGACTTTATATGTCTAATTAATAAATATATTAAATGACGATATTATTTAATAATTAATTTTTAGTTATTAAATAATAGGAATTGGCATTTAAGTGGTTAAATTGGAAAATTGGCGTTTTTGAGAAATTGGGATGGAAAAATGACAAAATGGCAAAATTGCAAAGTGGGCCCAATCCAACATCCTATGGCCGGCCACACTAAGCATTTACCATTTATTTTTCTATTATTTTAATGCCAAATAAATCTAACCTAAACTTAGGTGGTTACCTATAAATAGGTAGTGATGGCTTCAGGAAAAAGATGATGCATCTCATTCCTTTAGAGAAAATCTTCTAGCCGCCACCTTCTCTCTTCTTTTCTTCTTCAATTTCGAAATCCTTGAGTGATAGAGTAGTGCCCACACACATCAAGTGGTATCTCAATCATAGTGTGTAAGACTGTAGGAGATTCCAAACAACAAGAAGGAGAATCAGCATCAAAGGAAGGAGAGAAAGAGATCCAGGTTCAGATCTTGATTATGTTCTGCTACAGAAAGGAATCAAGGGCTAGAGATCTGAACGGAAGGAGTCATTATATTCCGCTGCAACCAATGTAAGGTTTCTTTAAACCATTATGTGTTTATTTCATTGTTTTAGAATTCATATTAGGATGTTAATGAAACATGCATGGTAGTAAATCTAGATCCTGGTAAAATATTTCCAACAGCCCCAACATAGAGCATGCCATACACTTCGAAGGAAGCCATTCATACTCTATCGATTGCTCCACCAACTGCTTCTTCTCATTGATGAAAGAGATTGTTTTATGAGGATTATCCAAAATTTTAATGTCAGCCAAAACTCTAGCAAACTTTATCATTGATCTCTCCTATGTAACCTTATCCATCATTATGGGTTTACCTATAGTACTCACAAGAGCACTTAGGCTATTCCTCCCCCAATACTGTAATCCTAGGCCATTAAGCCTAATCCAAACTGGAACCGATTTGATCATCTGTGTTGAATCCATGTCAGTGGACCAAGGCCTAAGCACTACCGGTTTTTTGTCAAAGTGTATCACCCCTGTTTCAAGCACAAGATCACGAGTTGCCTCATCCCTGAAACTAACTAGGGTAAAGCCAGAATGCATTCTCACTATCTTTTCAATGCCCAAATTTCCCCACACTCTCTTCACAAATCCTTCAAACACTTTAAAAGGTCGATTAGCACCATGAACTATACAGAATATAGCATTTTTCCAGTACGCTGTCTCAATTTCAATTTCATCTAGATCTAATTTAGCAACTTTCTGATCCCCAACACAAATTGGTTCAGTATATTCCAGTCTAGTAGAAGGAGTTCTAACTTGACTGGCATTGAATTTGCTCCATGTTTCCTTCGCACTGGATTGGAAATCCATCTGCTCCATCTCCTCTGCCTAGTTCTGCAATTTTGGAGTCGATTTTGACTCTAGTTTATCGCACGCAATCTGTTCTGGCTCTTGTTCTTCACACGGATCATGAAAAATCTCCACCGAAATTTGTTTTGGATTTCCATCTTGGATCGAAGGTGGATCTTGCTCAGCAAGATCTACAATCTTGGTCGGAGTAGCAGGCTTCGATACGAGTCTCTTCTTCTTCGTCATCGAGAGAGAGAGAGAGAGAGAGAGAGAGAGAGAGAGAGAGAGAGAGAGAGAGAGAGAGAGAGAGAGAGAGAGCGTATCATACACCGTTTTTATTGTTTTTCTTTTTAAATAAACTATAATTTAGTTCTTTTATAAGTAATATTATATATTTAAAACCACTAAAAAATACATTCAGATGTAAAAAAATAATGAAAAATATAAAAAACAACAATTTAAATATTTTAATATATAAATGTAAAAATGATATCTTATTATTCAGATATGTATTTGAATTCAAATGTTTATATCTTAAAAGAAACAAATGTACTCATAGTTACAATAGTAGCGCTTAGTTAATGGGAAATTTATATGGTATACTAAATTTTGCTAATTGTTTACAAAAATACTGCCAGGCGGTATTTTTTACTTTTTTACTGTGTTTTTTTGTAAGTTTCATACTGTTGTATACTGTGTTAAGTTTTCACTGGTGTTCTACTGGTGTTTTGTAGTTGTTCTACTGTTGTTTTAAGTTGTTCTGCTTTGTGTTTTACTGGTGTTTTATAAAAATACAGTATTTTTGAAAACTTTTCCGTGTGATAGTATTTTTGTAAAAGTTAACCCAAATTACAGTATTTTTGTAAATTTCCCTAGTTAATTTGATGTTAATATATTATTATTATGACTTTATCAATGTACTAATCATAAATTTACTTAACTAAATTAAATGATAAATTAAAATTTACTATCAGACACTTTGTTTACAATTAAAATTGTGGTCTGATTTAGTTAAATCAATTAGGTATTTTATTATTATTATATTTTTAGGTTTTTTACTACTCACATATTTAATTTTTTAAAATTCAAAAATAGCTTCTTTTCTTTTTTTGAAACAAATTCAAAAATAGTTTACATTCCATGAATCAATCACATTTTTTAAATTATATTTTCAATTATAAAATTTAGGTGCTGTTTGGTAACACTTTTGTTTTTCAATTTTTTAATCACAAAATGAAAATAAAATTTTTGTTTTTAAAAAATTTATTTTTGAAAAACAAAAATGCGTTCTGTAACAACTTTTGTTTTTCAATTTTAAAAACAGAAAACAAAAGTGTGTTCTGTAAAATTCATTTTTATTTTTATTTTTTGATTTTATTTAAGTCGGGTCTAGGTTCGGGGTCGGATTCGGGTTCAGATCAGAAGCCGGGTTCAGTGCCAGGGTCGCGGGAAGGAGATTTGGTCCGAGTCTGGTCGTAATCTAAAAGATTGATTACAAAAAAAAATTGTTTAAAAAAATATTGAAAGTGATTTTTTTTTGTTTTTAAAATTTTGATTTCTAATTATAAAATTGAAAAGTAAAAACAGTTTTATAAAATATGTTTTTGAAAAATATTTTCACTTTTCCACTTTTAAAAATAAAAAACTAATTAAAAAAGTGTTACCAAACGCCACCTTAAATTTTCATTTCATGATTTTAAATCGCGAACCAATCAAGCTTTAGTTTAGAATGTGATTGGGATTATAATATAAAAAGCTAAGTTGATACAAAATAAGGAAGGGTAGATGATTCGTAGTAGAGAATAGAGAGCACACATGTAATCCATTAGAGGAGCACCTATATATCTTAATAAAATATCCTTTGCATTACAAATTTACAATATCACATTTTTCTTTTATTAACCAAGGATTGGGAGTACACATGTTTTTTATTAACCAATGATTTACAAAAATGTCTTTATAACATCATTACAATATAACATTTTTAAAGTATGCTATAACTTTCCTTCAACTAGAAAGATGCTGGTTCGTCCATATAGTACTCTTTTAAGTGCAATTAATGACATTTCATATGTATTATGTATTGGTCATCATAACCAAGAAAGAAGAGCAATCATAAATTGTTCATTGGGACTAATCTCAATTTATGCATATATTAAAAAAATGCAAGGAAAAGGAGAATGATAAAATACTTTGTCTCCACTACAAGCCAATTAATTGTCCTTTACGATTCAACTATTTTTTTTTTTTTAAGAATTGGTATTTGGCACTAATAAATTACTTTCTATAAATAGATGATTGGTTACTAATATTTCTTAAAAATTATTTTTTCGGGTATATTGAATTCGATATTTAATTATCCGAATAACAGTATCACATACTAGAGACTAATAATGTCTTTTAGTAATTCTCTTTTTCTTTATATGTATTTGTTATTTAAATGGATATTGTTGTTTGATAATAATTGTGTCTAACACTCATGGCCGGCCCTGAGTAAAGGAGGGCTAAGCATGTGCCTAGGGCCCACCTAGCTCAGGCACCCAAAAAAAAATTTATCGCCTTTTAAAATTACACATTTTTAATTAATTTTAAAAAAATATCACTTTTTTTTTCTAAATGAGGGCCCAAAAATATTTTTTTTTCCTATGGCCCACTAAATTTCAAAGCCGGCCCTGCTAACACTATTTATAGATAGTGTCTTATAATTAATTAACGATATTTTATGATAATTATTAAATTAAATTATATAAAATCTAAAAAAAATTATGACTAATAATACAGCATTACTTTATATAAATGTATATGTACATCATTACTTTGACCTAAAAGGGTTAATTATAAGAAAACCATATGATTACATCGAACGGCGGATGTAGGGCCTGTCTTACTACGATAGAACATTATCATAATTCAATTCTTTACGAGTAAAAGATATGGTATTTAAGTCCTTAAAATTAGCACTATGCTTTATTAAAGCTCTCAAGTCCACCTCATGGAGGAAAAGATCAGTCTATCATAGAGGAATAATGCATATTCTTCAATACCTTTAATTTTCAAAATAAAAAATACAAAAATAATAAAAAAAAAACACATGGCCCATTTTAATTAGTGGACCTATTGACCATACGAACACAATATACTTATAATGGTTCCTTCAAAAAAATGATTATAATGTTACCCAAAAAAATTGAAAAAAAAATGCAAACCTGGGTGAGCTGAAAGAACAATAACAATGCACCTACCAATTAAATAAATCTGCAAACATGCTTAAAAGGGGGTTTTTTTTTTGGCTGAATGAGCTAATTGAGTATCTTTTTTTTGGCCTTGTAGCTTATTTCGTATCTAATAAAGATAGTCAAATTGTTAATATTAGAATATTTTTGAAGAGAGGCAACTGACGTTAGGCCTCATGATTATAAGCCTCATTTTCTTTCATGTTGTTAGGCCATCTATGTAGTGAATTGTTGGACCCTCGCTTTTGATAATTATTGCCAGGAAAGGAGCACTAATTATGGCACTAAACAGAAAATATTTTTTTTTTTAATTTGCTAAGCAAAATCAAAATGAAACAAAATATTTAAAGTGTCAACAGAAAAGTCAGATGATCAAGACATCAACTATCAAATAATTGGCAATCCAAATTTCCATTCAGAGCAGTCTTGACTACTTGAACTAGAACACCTTTCTTATCTTATTTAATTTTATTTTTAAGAAACAAATTATTTTTTTTATCAACTTATTATTACTATTAGTATCAACTTATTAGGCATGGAATTTTTTATAAAAATACTATTTTTTTTATTAAATAATCGTAAAACAATAAAACAGAACAATTAAAAACAATAAAACAGAACAATTAAAAACAATAGTGGAATTAAAAACAATAAAACAGAACAATTAAAAACAATAGTGGAACAATTAAAAACATATTAGGCATTTCCACCACCACTCTCAACATCTGCCTGAATGGGGGTCAAGTCGAAAGATTATGCCATTGTGTGGCCTCCGTCAAGGAGATCCTCTCTCCTTATACCTATTTATCTGTGCTGCTGAGGTGTTTTCAAGACTTTTGGAAGAGGCTCTGGGACTAGGTAATACTCAAGGAATAAAACTAAGTAGGGGAGGTCCGACCCTTACCCATCTTTTCTTTGCAGATGACCTTATCATGATTGGTAAGGCCAATTTAAATGAAGCTAATTGTTTTTAGAATTGTTTGGAGTGGTTTTGTGCTTGGTCTGGTCAGAAAGTGAATAAACTTAAAACTGTTGGAAATTTATTTTACCAGGATCTTAGATCTACTCACAAGTATGTTTATTAACATCCTAAATATGAACTTTCTAAAACGATAAATTAAACACATATAAAGTTTAAGAAACCTTACATTGGGTGCAGCGGAATATAATGACTCCTTCGGATTCGAGATATCTAGCCCTTGATTCCTTTACGCCCAGCGAGCATTATCGATATACGAACACGGATCTCTTTCTCTGAATCTTTGATGTTGATGATCTTTCTTCACGATCTTCCTCACTATGATTGAGGTATCACTTGATGTGTGTGGGCACTACTCTAATCACTAAGAGAGGTTCGAAATATTGAGGAAGAAAAGAGAGAGAGAGTGGCGGCTAGAGAAGAGAGTGGAGGCTCAGTTTTTTTTGATTCAGAAAGTGTGTTTTTCCTGAAGCCTTCACTATCTATTTATAGCATTCCTCTAGGGCTTGATTTGAATTATATGGCATTAAAATAATGAAAAAATCATTTAAAAAAGATGACATAAGTGGCCGGCCCTAGGCTAGGTGGACTGGGCCTTATTTTTGCAATTTTGCAATTTTACCACTTTTTGTATCTGATTTTCTCAAAAATGCCAATTTCCTAATTCAATCATTTAAATGCCAATTCTAACTATTTAATAACTATAAATAATTATTAAATAATATTGTCATTTATCATATTTATTAATTGAACCATACAAAGTATCATAATTAACAAATATGCCCCTATAAACTCTTTCTTTACAATTTCGCCCTTACTTAGTGAAAATTTCACAAATAGACATAGTCTAATTCGTGAATTATAATTGATTAATCAAAACCAATTACATGAGTCTTACAAGCAATATTATCTCAACTAGTGGGGGGACCATGGGTCTATATAACCGAGCTTCCAATAAGTAGATCAAGAATTTAGCACTAAAATTCACTAACTTATTAATTCTTCGTTGAATCCACGCATAGAACTCAGAATTGCACTCTCAGTATATAGAATGCTCTATATGTTCCACCATATAGACACATCATTAGTTATCCATTGTTATAATCCTAATGTGATCAATGATCCTCTATATGAATGATACACCTTTGTAAAGGGATTAAATTACCGTTACACCCTACAATGTATTTATTCCTTAAAACACTTGACCAGTATAAATGATATTTCAGCTTATGTGAAATGAGTACTCCACCATTTATGTTCGTTTGGTCAAGCTCGAAGGAGATCATCCTTTGCTTACTATTCGCTGGATAGAAGCTATAGATTCCATGTTTATGATAGCGCTCCCACTCAATTGCACTACCGTGTTCCCAAAATGTACGTATCACCCTGACCTAAAAGTAGGCTTAACTAACAAATCAAAGAACACGAATAGCCTCTCGAGATTGAGGCTAATCATATAAGATTAAGATCATTTGATCTAGGATCAACTAGGCGATATTGACTTGAATAGATTTTACGGTAAGTTTAATTAAATCTAAGTCAAAGTTCAATATCGGTCCCTTCCGATGCATACTCCATGCATCCAACCCGAGCTTTACTTTAACCAATGTTACGGAAAGAACATAGCATTCCTCCAAATGCAAGTAAACTCTTGTTGTAGATTATCATATCAGTAAAACCACGTGTCTGATAAATCTAGGGAACTTTATTCACATAGTCATGTTTACTTTCCAATGTGTTGACATCACAATAAACAGGATCAGGTATGTGAAAAGGGTTTCAGATGAATTTATACATTATGTAAATATAATCATGAAATAAATCATGTGAACCATGCAACATTAAATGTTATTTCTGATCTATATTAATAAGTAAATATGATTATATTGAAATGAGTTTTATTTAGGGCATAAAACCCAACAAACTCCCACTTGCACTAATATAAAACAAAAAGTGCGTTTCAATTAATCTCAACACCTTGATATACAAATCAAGTGTAGTAGTAGTAAACTCCTCGTAATAGGATCTGAAAGGTTGAATTAAACACAACCTTTTCTCCACCATTACTCTTCCTTTAATCACAAAATCATTGATAATGTGAAATTCCTCTCTATATGTCTACTCTCTTGGGATATTTGGATTCTATACCTTTGGCAACTACTTTTGGTTAATCGGAAATTAACACTAGTAGTTTAAGGCAATTTGGAATGGTGCCAAAGATGTATAGAACTTTCCTTAGGCCCGAATAAGTAACTTTCTGCTGACTTTAACATTCGGTCTCTTTGGTAGACTTAGAGAATTCGAATGAGTTTTTACACTTCTCCAAAATCACTATTCCACCCCAGGAGTAATCACCATCTTATCAGAAATATTTACTAGCACATAGGCAAATTTCGAAATCTGATATGGTGTAGTCTAAGAGTTTTAAACACACCCTTATAGACTAACATATAGTTCCTCTTCATAATCTTAAAATTTACTTGATTGTCTTCCAATGTTCTTCTCCTGGATTAATCTGATACCTACTCATTACTCCCACTCAACGGCGGGTGTATCCGGTCTAAGGCATACAAAAGCATATCTAAGACCTCTCCTTTGTTGATGTAAGAAATTCTTTCATGGCTTTATCTTTTAGGAATAGTTAAGACTTTTCCTTAGATAAATAAAATCTATACCTAAGAAGTTGTGAAGCTTCTATAGATTGTCATTAGAAAGAAAATGTGACATCTTACTAAAGTAAGTTGCTTGCATTAGAGTAAGTAATTACTGGGTATACCATAAGCCATAGGTTTAGATAAACTCAAACCTATAATACTAGGAACAGGAAGTTTTGTTAAGTCCATAGAATAGACTTATTAACGAAAATTTCCTTTTATGTCCTTGTAATAGAAAACTTTAGGTCATTCCATGTGAATGGATTAAACCATAGTTCTATTGGCTTTCTTCTTAGTTTCTTATCTTGACAATCCATTACTTGTTTAAACTCACAATGGATTTTAATCACTAGTGTCTCCCAAGTCATAAGAAGGTGAGTTCCTCTAAACTCTCCCACTACGACAAGGTACCGCGAATTATGTCGAAGAAAACTAAATGGTATTAACCTCTTTGGTTGTGACAAGACAACGGGCGTGGGATCATCATATGTCATATAAGATGATAGAACACTTTTGGAATCAAGAATTAAATATCTCCTTTATTTGCTACTTGTTTTCCAGACTTAGTCATTTTCTTAGAAAAGTAGTATTTGTTTGAACAAACACTTTCTTATCTATTGACAATGGGATGGTCCACCCCTAATCACTTAGAAAAGCTAACAAACCATGGTTAACAGTTCTAGCCTTTCTTAAGATTTTGATTAGGTCATCCATGAATCTAGTAATGATTTACATTAAGTATACAACCATTACATCATTCTGAAATTGTATTACCATAGAAGGACTTAGGCAACGACTAGTAACTAATCATCAATATGCAAATCGAAATTTCTGGGGAGGTAAGTTTGGATATAATTCAAAAATCAATGTAATGATCTTTGAACTGCATATCTACTAACTATTTCTCCACCCCTATCAGTTCGCAAGATCTTTAACCACATACCTTAATGGTGTTTAACCATTGCTAGAAATTGATGAAATTTTTCAAACATTTCAAATTTCTTTGCATAAGGTATAATCTAGAGTTATCGTTTAAGAATACAACGAAAAACTCATATCCACCCCTGAATGTACATCCATCTGCGAATGAGATGAACTACTTTCAGTGGATATAGGCATATTAACTCTTTGCAGAGATTGATCTTGTCAAAACCACTATGAACAAGATACAAATGCCATAGATTAAAAAAAAATGTGGTAGTGTCTATGATGACATAGGTTTAGTTACATCAAAGAGTTCTTAGAATACTTCAAGTGGATCCTGGTCACAGAATACCTAACTCACATTCCATACAGTTTTAATCCATTAATAAAAGATGGATATTAAACACTTGAGAAAGTGTAACTGTATTGTATTCTGGAATTAGAAATTTAAGAAAATTTCTATTTGGAATCTAAAATTAAAGTCAAAGACTTAAATTCAACCAAATTTAATGAGTAATTCTTTCTTGGACCACCACTACTAATACAAACTCTAAGTCAGATTTGCCCATACAAGTAGGAGATTTCTAAGATTGAGGATTTATATCAATTGGGAATAGAATTTCGGGGTTATAATCATATGCGTCATTTAATTTCTTAAGAGAAAATATAATGACATGAAATGATTCATAGACCATTCATCCAATGATATATTTGAAAGCTAATTCGAAATGAATAAGCTAAGAGGAATTAGGATAATTTCGTTTAAAATAAGAATCCAACGATGCTTCGATTAACGAAAGTCAAAGTAATCTTATTTATATAATCTTCTTGTTTTATATCGTAAAAATACTAGTCTAAGGTGTCATCAATTGATGAACAGCTAGATGTCGCATATACAATATTTATCTTTCGAGATCTAACACTATTATGTATGTCTAATGGTGAAAATCCACTAGGGATTTATCTCATTAGATAAACAAGCCAAGTTAGACCAACAATGAAGATTCGAAATTAAACTACAACTTAATAACAGAAAATAACATGGTTCAATATAAATTCATACACAATTCAGAAATTATAAACATATAGTAAGTAGGAATGACAAGTGAAAATACTAAAACTTACAATCCTAAATAATTTCCAAGGTTTTCAACAAGGCGATATCGGTGTCCGTTTAGGCGAGAGTCAAAGCTACCATTCATTGAATAGAGTTGTCAGCTCGTCTAAAATGTTAAACATTCTAGCAACCTTTTATTCGATCAAGATTGGAATTCAGCGTTGTCCCGTTTAGGCGAGAGTCAAGGCAATTCTATCTTATGAGCTTCCACCATTGTTTCATAATTTGCAAGTCAAGTATGGTCGCCACCATTAAAAGGGTGATCCATACCATACAAAACACTTACAAACTACTTATCATGCGAGGTTAAACGGTGCGAAATTGCTAATGAACGTTCCTCCATTAGGGAGGATTACTCACTAAAACAAACGCGGTGTAAAACCCACAATGGAGATCGAATGTCTCTTGATAATAAAGCTCATTATTTAAAAAAGAGTTGTATTTTCTTTTATTCTCTTTATTTATTCTATTTATTTTAAATATATATTTATTTAATTAAAATTTCCAATTTAGAATGAAAAATTCTAAATATAAATTTTAATTTAATATTTATAAATTTTACTTAGATGGATATGAAAATAATATGAATTATTTCCATCTTAGTAATAATTTCCAATAAATATTTAGAAAAAATATTTAAGTTGTTACAAAATTAATTTAAATTAATTTACAACTCAAATTTAATTTTCTATAAATATATATTGCATTTCGAAAAAATTAAAGTATATAAGAATACAATTTTCGAAAAATGCATATTAAAATAAAAAATAAATCCTGGAAAAATTATTCTAATTTAATGTTGGCCCAAAATTAATTAATAAAATTAATTTACAACAAAAAATATAATTTTCCTATTTAATTAAATATATAAGAAAAATTTCAAATATTTAAGTATGATGATGAAAATCAACTTAAATATTAATTTTCTATTTAATTAAATACACTTAAAAAAATACTTCAAGCAAAAATATCACCTATCTAGATTTTCCTTTGACTAATTAATTCAATTTCTAATAATATACTTTAATTCAATTTATTTTAAATTAATCAATAAATGAAAAAATCATTGATTTAAGTTGATCCAAGAATTAATTAAAATAATTAATTTACAACTTAATCTATTTTTCAAGATAAAATTCGAAATCTAGCATTTAAGAAATGCAATTTCGAAAATTGATTAATAAAATAAAGAAAAAATATATTTTGAAAATTATTTAAATTTAGTTGAAAAATTAAATTTCAACTAAAAATAATTTTCTATTTAATTAAATGTCATGAAAAAGAAATATTTAAGTATGATGATAAAAATCAACTTAGATATTTAATTTTCAAATTAATTAAATGTATTAAATTCAAGAAATAAATAATTAAGTGTAGAGAAGGCTTAATTATTAATCTCTAGTTTAATACTAGGAAAAAATATATTTAAAATAAATTGTACCAAAATTAATTAATAAATAATTAATTTCACAATTTATAATATTTTCCTATTTAATATTAGAAATAATAAGTAGTCTATAAATAGCTATCTAAAATATCTTATTTGACTAAGTATCTTTTCCACAAAATTTGAAAAAATATCTAATTTAAGTTGTACTAGAAAAATCTAGAACTTAAATATTTTCAAATTTAAATTTAATTAAATATCAAAAATTAAGTTGTAACCACTTAATTTGAAAATATTCCATTTTAAGTTAATATTTGAAAAGATATTAACTTAAAAAAAATATCTAAAGAATCTTAATAACCAATGCCTAAAATTTCTCAACTTAATTTTGAAATTTTGAATTCAAAAGATATTCAGATTTAAGTTGGTTAGTTGTAGATAACTAAATATCAACTTAAATAAGAATATTTAATGAAAAATTTAAATTAAGTTCCAGAAAGAATCTAGATGGTTATAATTCTATATTTAATTAAATACAAGAAAATACATATAGTTTAGCTTAGAATAAAAAAAAATTCTTTAAACTATAATTTTCTTAAATTAATTTCAAAATAAATGAAATTAATTATGTTGCTAATCAATTTTATTAGGTTAAACTAGTTTAATTAACCTAGTACAGTCATTCAAATCAGGCAAATGGGCCTTCACAATTGGGGTGGTTTGTGTGAGGGGGAGTCTTTCGGGTTCGGTATGTCGTACCCACTTCTACATGGCTCCCAACTCTCACACAAGGCCCAAAGAGAGGAATTTAACCTTAATAAAAGAACAGTATTAATTGAATAAGCCCAAAACTAAATGGGCCTAAATAAAATCTATCAATGACTATGACATTTTATTTAGCAACATTAACCTATATGCATCTATAATAAAATTAAACACATAGGCTCACACAGGCACACTTTGGATGGGTCCTATCATGTTGCTAGGTCATACACAGATGAAAGAAGATTGTAAATATACCTGTTACAAATTATTATCTTGACCAAGGGAGCCATCAGATCATTAGATGCGGCAAAAAGTAACCATGGCTATTTGCGATCAAGTAATAATAGGTTTTAAAAAACTTACAAACAAGCTAAAACACATACTCATAAACGGGGTTAGGATGGATAGTTGGATGTAGGATTTATTTAATTTTAAATAAATATTTAATTTCGAAATTAATTAATTAAATAAATAAAAAAAATGAAAAATTTCGAAAATTTTTAAAAAATTAAAAAAAAATTCGAAATTTAAAAATTTAAAATTAAACCTACAATTTTTGAAAAATTAGGTTTCAACCAACCTAAATATCATTTCAAAAATTTGCTAACTACTTTTAAATTTTAAATGTTATTTTATAAATAAAAATTAAATAAAAATTAGAAAAGATAAATAAATATCTTTTTCAAATTTTTAAATATAATTTAAATAAATAAAATAACAAAATTTAAAAAAAATTAGCAAAATATCTTATATCTATTTAAAATTACATGATTATAAATATCTTATTTTAAATTTAAATATGGTCAAAATATCTAAAAAGATTTAATTAAAAAATCTTAAAAGATAAGATATTTTTAAAATATCTTAAAATATCTGACCTTAAATTTAAAAAAAAATATAATCAAATTTAAAAATAAGATAGATTTTTAAGCAAAAAGATAAATACTAATTCTATTCAAATTCAAATTACACTAATATCTTGAATTAAATTAAAAAAAAATTTAAATTAATTCAAAATGATAATTAGAATTGAATTAGGAATAGTAATAGTATATATACAAAACCATACAAAAATTGGAAGTTAATTCCATGAAAAAGTATGAAAAATTGAAGAAAATTGAAAAAATTCGAAACTGTACGGACAGTTCTAACGATCATGAACTATCAGCCAATAGATTTTGTCAAATCTTCAAAAAATCATAACTAATTCAAATAAAATCCAAATTGAGTTCTGTAAAAGGCTAACTTGCTTAATTTTTTCCATACTATCCAATAAAAATAATGCCAGAACCGAAATAACAATTATTTTTCACGAAAATTTCACAATCATCAATCAATCATCAAATAACACTCAATACAACATGATACCATCCAAAGAACATACAAACAATCGTTTTAAAGTCCAAATTACATGTAAGTAAATCAATTAACCTGGCTCTGAGGCCAGTTGTTGGAAATTTATTTTACCAGGATCTTAGATCTACTCACAAGTATGTTTATTAACATCCTAAATATGAACTTTCTAAAACGATAAATTAAACACATATAAAGTTTAAGAAACCTTACATTGGGTGCAGCGGAATATAATGACTCCTTCCGTTCAGATATCTAGCCCTTGATTCCTTTCTGTAGCAGAGCATTATCAATATCTGAACCTGGATCTCTTTCTCTGAATCTTTGATGTTGATGATCTTTCTTCACGATCTTCCTCACTATGATTGAGGTATCACTTGATGTGTGTGGGCACTACTCTAATCACTAAGAGAGGTTCGAAATATTGAGGAAGAAAAGAGAGAGAGAGTGGCGGCTAGAGAAGAGAGTGGAGGCTCAGTTTTTTTTGATTCAGAAAGTGTGTTTTTCCTGAAGCCTTCACTATCTATTTATAGCATTCCTCTAGGGCTTGATTTGAATTATATGGCATTAAAATAATGAAAAAATCATTTAAAAAAGATGACATAAGTGGCCGGCCCTAGGCTAGGTGGACTGGGCCTTATTTTTGCAATTTTGCAATTTTACCACTTTTTGTATCTGATTTTCTCAAAAATGCCAATTTCCTAATTCAATCATTTAAATGCCAATTCTAACTATTTAATAACTATAAATAATTATTAAATAATATTGTCATTTATCATATTTATTAATTGAACCATACAAAGTATCATAATTAACAAATATGCCCCTATAAACTCTTTCTTTACAATTTCGCCCTTACTTAGTGAAAATTTCACAAATAGACATAGTCTAATTCGTGAATTATAATTGATTAATCAAAACCAATTACATGAGTCTTACAAGCAATATTATCTCAACTAGTGGGGGGACCATGGGTCTATATAGCAGCTTCAATAAGTAGATCAAGAATTTAGCACTAAAATTCACTAACTTATTAATTCTTCGTTGAATCCACGCATAGAACTCAGAATTGCACTCTCAGTATATAGAATGCTCTATATGTTCCACCATATAGACACATCATTAGTTATCCATTGTTATAATCCTAATGTGATCAATGATCCTCTATATGAATGATACACCTTTGTAAAGGGATTAAATTACCGTTACACCCTACAATGTATTTATTCCTTAAAACACTTGACCCCGTATAAATGATATTTCAGCTTATGTGAAATGAGTACTCCACCATTTATGTTCGTTTGGTCAAGCTCGAAGGAGATCATCCTTTGCTTACTATTCGCCAGATAGAAGCTATAGATTCCATGTTTATGATAGCGCTCCCACTCAGTGCACTAGTGTTCCCAAAATGTACGTATCACACGACCTAAAAGTAGGCTTAACTAACAAATCAAAGAACACGAATAGCCTCTCGAGATTGAGCCTAATCATATCAGGATTAAGATCATTTGATCTAGGATCAACTAGGCGATATTGACTTGAATAGATTTTACGGTAAGTTTAATTAAATCTAAGTCAAAGTTCAATATCGGTCCCTTCCGATGCATACTCCATGCATCCAACCTGAGCTTTACTTTAACCAATGTTCTGGAAAGAACATAGTATTTCTCCAAATACAAGTAAACTCTTGTTGTAGATTATCATATCAGTAAAACCTGTAATGTGTCCGATAAATCTAGAAACTTTATTCACATAGTCATGTTTACTTTCCACTGTGCTGACAACACAATAAACAAGATAAAGTATGTGAAAGGGTTTGGATGAATTTATACATTATGTACATATAATCATGAAATAAATCATGTGAACCATGCAACATTAAATGTTATTTCTGATCTATATTAATAAGTAAATCTGATTATATTGAAATGAGTTTTATTTAGGGCATAAAACCCAACAAAAACGTCAATCTTTTTCAGTAAAAATACCCCTGATTGTATGAGGAGAGGTATTAAGGAAGCGATGGGTATTAATTCTCTGAAAGGTGTTATAAATTACTTGGGTTTGCCTCTATTCAGATCAAGACAGAAGGATGTTGATTTTAACTTTATTTTGGATAATCTCACCTCTAAATTACAGGGTTGGAAGGCTAAGACTTTGTCCAAGGCAGGCCGAGCTACTCTTATAAAATCTGTGAGTCTGTCGATGCCTATCTATGCCATGCAAACCACGAAACTCTCTAGTCGGATGGTCTCAAGGATAGATGGTTTAGTCAGGGATTTTTGGTGGGGCTTTGAAAAAGGGAACCGAGGTCTTCATCTTAAAGATTGGGATAAGTTGTGCCTGTCCAAGTCATTGGGTGGGTTAGGCTTTAGGAAAACGAAAGAAATGAATCTGGCTTTCCTAGCCAAGTGCGGGTGGAATTTGTTGAAGGGTTCTCAGTCGTTATGCTGTAAAATTTTGGAAGCCAAGTACCTGAGAGGGAAGGACTTCCTCAGCTGTAGCTATAAAGACTCGGATTCTTGGTTCTGGAAAAATGTTGTGAAAGCCAAAGCAATTCTTAGGAAAGGGGCTTGTAAAGTAGTGTCGAATGGTAGGGCCACCAGTATTTGGAGGGATCTCTGGATTCCTCATTACAAAGGTTTTATCCCAAAACCAAAAGACGGTGTTTTACCCAATGTAAACTATGTGGCTGAACTCCTCCTTGATAATGGAGACTGGAACATCCTAAAGCTCAAAGGCATCTTTGACAGGGAAACGGTGTCTGCAATTGTTAAGAGTGGCAAACCCTCTGGTCAAGGAGAAGATAAATGGGTGTGGACTTTAGAGAAAAATGGGCAATTCACGAGCAAATCGGCTTACTTAACTCAAGCGTTGGAAAGAGCTCCTCATTGTGAAGTTGCTTCGGCGCTCTGGAACAAGTTATGGAATAGCAAAATTTTGGAGAGGCATAAGATCCTTTGGTGGTGCATCCTTTCTAACGCACTCCTTATTAGATCTGTGATTGGAAGAAGATTCCACATTGAGGACACTTGTTGTCCTTTATGTGGATTAGGGGAGGAATCCATGGAACATCTTTTCTTGTCCTGTGATGTGGTGTTGCATTTATGGCGATCTTCACCATGGGGCATCTATCCTATATGTAATTCTGGGATTTGAGTTTGGGACTAGGTCAAATTTATATGGAATCTCAATAATAGGGGGATCAGAGTAGAAGAAGTCTTCATGTATGCTTCGATTGTTGTTGAAACTATCTGGAGGATGCGAAACGAGTTTATTCATAATAACAATTATCCAGATGTTTTGAAATGTATTGACCAGGTTTGTACTTCTTATGCAGGGCTTCATGATGTTTTCTTGCCTTGCCTGACACCATCTTCGAGGGGGACTTGGAGGCCTCCTCCTCATGATTGGATTAAATTGAATTGTGATGTCAGGGTGGGATTAGAAACCATGTGCATTGCAGTGGTAGCAAGGAACCATCTGAGTAGGGTGAATAGGATTCATACGGCTCGGTTGAACTTCTCGGATGTCTTATGTGGAGAAGCAGCGGCCTGTTGTTTAGCTATCTCGTTTAGGTTATAAGTATGTTTTGGTGGAGAGTGACTCGAGAGTGGTTATCAATGCTCTTAATGGGACGGAGTCTCATTGGGCGCTTGAGAACTATATCTCCTTTTGTTCTAAGTCATCTCCCTCTTTTAATTGTTGTAATTTCGTGTTTACTAATAGAACTTGTAATTTTGCGGCCCATAATGTGGCTAATTGGATTTTTATTAACAAGCTGTATGACTCTATTCCGGTCTCCTCAGTTCCGGAGGACCTTTTATGTATTGACCGAGAGGTCTAAAACTGTTTATTTAATGGAATGAATACGCTTATTATCAAAAAAAAAAAACAATGGTGGAACAACTAAAAAACAACCGTGGAACAACAGTGAAAATTTAACACAGTAAACAGTATAAAAAATACACAATATTTTTGAAAAAAAAATACAGTATCACAGTGAAAAAGAAAAAAAATTAAAAATTTCAGTATGCGTTGTAAATAGATACAAAGTAATTTTTTTTCAAATAAACTATGGATTGTGACGAAGCAAGAATAAGGCCAATTTTGTTTCTATAAAATAAAATTTTTACTATATAATTTAACTATTATTATATAAAACTATACTTGATAACATTTATTCTTAAGAAAACAAGTATATGATGTAAATAAATATAATATAGGGTGACAATTCAATGGTTATATTTTTATTGTAACCATATGATTATATTTTTCTTTAACCTGTAATAGCAGGTTACTAATAGGTAGACTTTCCTTTTTTAGATTTAATTAATTATAATTAACTATTTTCTTAAAATAATTAATTAAATAGACATTCCTTTTCTAGAATTATTTAATTATAATTAACTATTTTCTTAAAATAATTAATTAATTATTTAACAAGACCTCTTTTAGCAATTAATATTTATATTTAAATCCTTACTTGAATTATTTTAATAATTAAGTTATTTAATTATAATATTTACAATAAAATTTATTTTTTTTACAAAAATTAAACTTCTTTTGACACAAATTAAAATTCTCTTCTTATAATAAATTTTCAAATAATTAATTATTTTTAAATGATATTTAATTATTTTGTTACAATTATATGAACTAAGTATGAGGCCTCAAGCTAATCAATCGATAACAAGTGCAGCCATTTTTTTTCTAAAAAGTCCTTCAACTTATTTCATTTTTTACTTTTTAAATATTTAAATAAAAAATTAAATAATTAAGTGTAATAATTTAAAATTAAGATTACAAGTATAATAAAATTTAAATTATTAAATCATATGTGTATAATTTTAAATTATAAAAAGTTTTGCTATAAAATTTTAAATAATTTAAGTATAAAAAAATAAATTGCTAAAATATCCTTATATAATAATAAATTGTAAAAAATTAATTAATAATTATAATTAATTTAATTTTAAAATATAATTAATCTTAATTAAAGTTTTATAAGGAAATAAGTGATTAGGTTACTTTCAGGTTACAAGTTATTTATTATTTATTTTTATTAAATTTCCAAATTAATCACAACCATCTAATAGTAATCCAATGGCTTAAAAAAATGTAACCATGATGGTTACAATAAAAATGTAACCATTGAAACCTCTTCCATATAATATAAGTACTAAAATAATAATAGTTATATTAATAAAAAAAAAATATGATTAATACTTGTATTAAATTTATATGTAACTTAAAAAATTAATTTGTTTCTTTAAGAATGTGTTTGGAAAGACATTGTGCAATTGAAATTGAGTGTAATTTCAAATAATTATGAGGTTTGGTGTGTTTGTTCAACAAGGTAATTAGATAGTAGGTATATAATTGGAGGTAATTAAGGGGTATCAATTACACTCTCAAATTCTCGTGATCCCTGAGAATTGGGTATAATTACACAATATTACCATTTCTTGATAATTAGTATTATTAAGTTGTATAATTACTAACTCATATGAAAATAGGAATTTATATGTAATTACTATTTGACATCCAAGCACATATTGTATTTTAAAATGTAGTGCAACTACTTTCATGTGTAATTAATTACTATCCTAATAATTACATTACCTAGTAATTATACAGATGCATCTAAACGCACGTACCATAAGTAAATTTTGTCTGACGCTCCTTTATAGATGCAAACTCATCTATAATGGAATCAATACTAAATGTTGTAGGAATATCTTTCTCAATACAAATAGCTAAGCAACCATTTAGAGAGTTGTTTTCCATCTTGTTTCTATGCTTTGTCTTGATAATTTTCATGATTGAGAAAAACAAGCTTAAGTAACCTATCAATAAGAGGGTACAAAATTATTTTCCTTGTTTTCACCAAGCCTTAACTCTAGAATTTGGAAAAAAAGAAAAGCCTTGAAGAGATTATTTGTTTGGACAAGTGAGTTAGTGTAATAGTATTAATGAGATGAGAATTAGAAAATCCGTGAGTTTAGAAAGAAAGTGAATAAGTAATTTGGCCCATTCTAGTAGACAAAATAACATATGCTAGATAATGATAAGCCACATTTTTTGATATATTTAATTTGATTAGAAGTCTTTTTATTATAGCTTCAATTTAATATTTTTTTGTTCAAAAAATAAATTCAATAAATACTTGTTTATTTTTTTATTAAATTATAATTAATATATGTATGTAAAAAAAATTTGAGGCCATGGCCACCTCCGGCCCCTTGTCTCTGCCATTGACTATGGAGTTGTTATATCTTGTCTTCCAAATTTTTCTTTGAGAAAAATCTCCCAAATTATACAATCATTACAAAGGTGCCTCTCCAATTACATTTCATTCATTTTTTAGTTTTTTAATTAGTTGTTATTATTGTTATATATTAAAATTGGAAAATCGATTTAACTAACTTAAATTGGCTAAATTCTATTAAATATATAATCACGAGGAGGATTAATAACAATTTATGGAGGGAGTAAATTTATCCTTTTATTTAATATATGGGGTGTGGGTAAGCTTCAACAGATTTTTTTGCCCATAAATATAGAAAAAAAAATCTTGTCAATTCCATTAGTGAGACGAGAGGTCGGGGGTGGTTGGTGCTGGCAATATGATGGGGATGGAGTTTATAATGTTAAGAGTGGTAACTTGCTAGTGCGGTCGCTTCAAATCGATGAGGGAGTAGCAAACTCATCCAGGTGGATTCATTAGTGGAATGAAGTTTGGAATTTCGCTATGCCATCAAAGGTGAACGTTTTTGTTTGGCGTATGTTCTATTTGGCGTTACCAATAGCTACACAGCTTATCTTTCGAAAAGTTTAGGTACCTCTTTGTTACTCACGGTGCGAAGAAAAATCTAAAACTCCAAAACATGTTTTATTTTCCTGCTCTGGTTTGATTCCAATGTGGCATCAATTAGGGGTATGGTTGGTGCTCTGTCGTTGTGTACATGGACCAATGCCAGAACTTCTCCTCTTTCTCTTTAAAAAGTTATCTCGTGGGTCTTTTGAATTGATAATAATTACCTTAAGGTGGCTTTAGTATGATCGAAACTCAATATTATTTGGTAATAAGCAATCAAGATTAGATGTTGCTCCATAGTTAGCTCATAATCATATCTTAGAATTCAAAGAGCATATTTGGCGAGGTCTTCATTTGAAATTGTGTTATTCAAACCAGTTGAAAAACGACCTACTCGGTGGATGCCTCCTCCTCCTGATTTCTTTGCTCTTGCGACTGATGCTTCAGTGATTCCTGGGAGGGGCTTTGTCAAATTGGGTGGAGTAGGGGTGAGTAACAGTCGGTTTGGTCAGTTTTACACACACAAAATTCAAAATTTCTTTTTTTTTTTTCAATTTTCATGGTTATAATCTGAAAACTGACCGACCATTATATAAATGTCAAAAACCCGACCGTTTTAATCAACGGTTTGGTCGGTTTAAAAAAAATAAATCGAGCTTCATTTTTTTATTAAAAAACATAAGTCTTTAAATTTGTTATAATTATTTGAAAACTAAAAAAATTATAATATTGTATCAAATATTATATAATTTAAGAACTAAAACTTTTTTAATTAAATAAATAATGTAAAATAAATTTTTTTAAATTTGCTCAAATTATTTGTACTACTAATATGGTAATGAGCTATATTAAAAAAACTCGTATTATTTTATGAATGTGTGTATATAATACGTAAATACATCAAATTATAATAAAATAAAACAATGAATAATTGAGACTTTAAATAAAAAAGATAACAAATAAAACTATTTTAATAAAATTGTATATTAAATATGTACAAAAATAATTATATTATATATGTATAGTGCATAATATATATATGTTCGGTCAGTTCTTGGTTTAATCAGTCGGTTTTCCATTGACACTAAAACCGACCGTGCAAAGGCATTTTTAATCGAATGCGGTTAGTTTTCAGTTTTTTGGATGTTTGGACGGTCGGTGTACTCGGTTTGGTCAGTTTTTTGGATTTTTTACTTACCCCTAGGGTGGAGTGATACGGGACGTTGAGGGTGTAGTGTGGCTGGCTTGGTCATCTGGTGTGTTAAGTGAATTTTCTATTAATGAGTCGGAGCTGCTTGCAATTAGACTTGGCCTGACTCTTGCGCACCAATTTGGTTTCAGTGTCTCCATTATTAATAGTGATTCTACTATGGCAATTAGTTGAATTAGTAATCTTCACTAAAATTTTAGTTTTTAGTCTATTTTATTAAATATTAATTCTTTATTAATTGTTGGTGGTGGTAGTTCTTGTAGTACCATTTTGCGACTTGTAAATGATGTTGTCCACACATTGGCAACCTCTGTTACTAGTTTAGGAGAGTGTGTATGGACGAATGCTTGTTTATAATTTTTAAGTTCTTCTGTAACAATGAATTTATCTTAATATATTGTGCTTTTCCTTAAAAAAATATTATTAAACATACAAATATCAAAAGTATATAAATATATCTTATATTAAATATGGTAATTAACATAAATTGTTGGTATAACAATTTTTTTTCTATTAAAGTTAATAGTTAAAGTTAACACTGTTAAATAATTAATAAATATTATTATTTAATAAAATTAGTTTTAAATATTCAAATTTAATATAAAAGTATCAACAAAATTAAATAATTATCTTTTTTATATAAATCTTAATTTAAATTTTAATTAGATATTAATTTAATTAATTAATCATACTTTATAATAAATTTATTAGTTATACTATTTAAAATATCTAAACTTATTTACTTCTTTTATTGTTTAATAAAATTATTAAATATATTTTGTCATAAATAAATTTAAAACTAGATTTAAAAATTTTATATTTAAAAAATATAATTAAATTGTATTAGATTTAATTTTATTATTAAAATTAATAATTAAGTAATAACAACTCTAATACGCAAACATGCGTTACAAGTTACTAATACCTAGTTATATTAAATGTGGCTATATGGTAGAAAGTGTTATTCTTAAATATATATATATTGTAATTCAAATTTAAATTCACTACACATATCTCTCTTATCTTCGGTGGCTATATAACTTAAATTATTTTTTTAACATTGCAATACAAATTTAAATGCATTGTACATATCTAAAAAATATATTTCTATTATCATTTTTTTAATAAAAAAAATATCTTTTTATTATTTTTTTTAAAATAAAAATTAGAAAAAATGTATAATATTTTTTTTAAAAAATAAGGTATTATAAAATCAAAATTATTATAGTTAAATTAAAATTATAATTAACAATAAATATTAATATTATTATGTTTTTTTTAAATAAATAGCACTTATATATTTTATAACAAAAAACAATATTGTTTATTAAATAACATCAAAACAAACTAATTATTTAATTAAAAATATATACTAACAAAAATAAAAATTAAGAATATAACTATGTATTATACCTAATATTAATCTAATACATTATTCTCGTAATATAATTGTTTTGCTAAAACTCTCTCAAATGGCACCGCACTAGAAATACTACAACACACTTTAGAAAAAAAAAAAATACAACCAAAGATACATTTACAATAGGTCTTAGGTAGTATAAAGAGATTTTTGCCAAAAACATATTCATTGGAGATTTTTGGTCAGAAAAAAATTAGAACTTTACAAGACCAAGGGGAGAAATTACTATTTGCCATTTTCTTTGTATTAGTGATGACTTATTAGGTAGAATAGTTAAAAGATTTTTACCAAAAACAAACATATTCATTGGAGATTTTGGTCACACGAAAAAATCAGAAGACAACTTTACAAGACCAAGGGGAGAAATTACTATTTGCCCTTTCCTTTGTACAAGTGATGATAACATTACACCAGTAACGTTTTGGATCTAGATAAAAATGATTAGTTAAAAAAATTTCACCATTTTATTAAAAAAAAATGCACATATCATTACTTTTAATGAAGAAAGCCCTAAAAACTCCAAAACAAATAGAACCAATTCGAAAAAAATTCTATACCAACTGATGCCTGATGCAACTATGCTTCAAGCTTAAATTGTTTTATAACCAACTAGTGGGTAAAAAATAAATTGAAATGATGAAATCGTGTTCATTAGCGAGATTCTCCTTTTCATTTTTTCCAATTGTGATCCAATTTATAACCTCCAAACTAACATAAATTAGAGTTAGACAGCAAAGACCAATGACTCTTTATCCAAAAATAGGAAAACATTAAGATTATTTTTAACCACAAAATGTCTCATAATATAAAATGATAATCAAAATTAAGACTACACTTACTCAGATTGACAAAATGATGCACCAAGGCTTTCCTTTACCATGAAATCAGCTCAAATATACAACATTGTCACATCTTATAAATCAAAGGAAGAAAAAGCCTAGGGTTACACCTATTAAAGAATGTGAGGAAGACTGATCAAACTTATAAATCAGGCCAAGGAAGGAAATCTAGTATACAAAAGAATGGAAATAAATAGCTGACATGCTAATCTACTCAACTAAGATGCACTGAACAATATACAGAAGGGTGACTGCACATAATATACTATCGCCACCCCACTAGTATAGCACACTATTTTTTTTTTCTCTTTTAACACTTACAATGAATTGGAAGGTGTTGTATATGAAGACTCAGATTCGGGTTCATTTGAATTATGTACACTGTTAGTTTTAATGTCTAGTAAAGGTTTTAGTCTTCTCTCTACCTCCTCAACTTGAACACTCATCTCCTCAAGAATCATAGACAAGGCACACTTACATGATTCTTCGTCTTTAAATGCTAAAGTCCATCTCCCGTCAACCAAAGCCTTTGTCTTGGTTTGTCCACTCACCCCAGATTTTGAAAGGTCCGCCGATGGTAAAGTGGATGGACGAATCCGCAAGTGTAACCATCTTGAATGTTTACTATCAATTCTTGGCTGCAGGGGCAAACACACAAGTAAATACTATTATCACTGGATTCCTCAAAAATATAACAAAAGAGAGCTAAGAATTACCAAAAGGGTGCATCTATTGCCATACCCTAATTTGCTCAAAATTTGTTTATTCCTATACAACATTTGATTGAAATTATGTTTAATTTTTTTATTTTTTTGGTAAAATTACTCTTTACATTTCATAAAAATAATCATAATTTAAAAATGTGATGGATGATTCAAAAGATTGCGATCAAAAGAATGGAATTGTATTTTTTTCAACTTTGAAATAGTATATGATTCTTACGTTAAAAATGCATGTAATGCATAAACAACAAATTACTAAAGAAAATGATGGCAAAAGATAGCAAAAATTAGAGTCTTGGCGTATAGAAGACAAAAATATTGTGAGAATAAGAAAATAGAGAAGAGGATATGAACAAAATTAACAAGAAATAAAGAAAGAAATGGTACAGGTAACACAAAAATATAGTTTACAAAAGGTAACTACAATAAAATTTAATTGAATGGATGGTTTTTTTTTTTTTGTGTGTGTGTGAAGAAAGTAGACAAGGGAATGGCGATAGATCCAAAAAAGGAAAAATGACTTCAAAAAGAAATCGTAGTGAACTTTTGAAAACCTGCACATTCTTCATATTAACAAACAAAAATGACTTGTCATCACAAAGGACATGTTATAGGCATAGCTGTACATACATTTGATCCAGCCAAAGGCGCAGCTATGCGAACAACTCCATAGCTTCGCTTCAGGGGCAATTCCTCTGCTAAGACCACCCACCCAGACATTCCCCGTGAGATTGGTAAAAAGAAAAAATGACGCTCTTTACCTCTCTCAAATGCAATTCGACAAGGTATGGCATCAACTGCAAATAGCAGCACCCATAGTTATTTGGCAAGAATTCGTAACTTGTAGCACATAACAAACAAATACAGCATACTAGAATTACTAAAGAAAAAAGTGGTTAGGTAGAAAGTCAATATCATTATTGCCCAATAGTAAATATAACTTCAGTAAATTACAAGTTTCGTAGAAAACTGACCAAGTTTTAACTCAGAACCTGCCTTTGGACCCAAAGAATCTACAGCAGCAGTTTTTGCTCGAACATTTTCATAAACATGAACTGGAGGATTGATGGGAGGCTGATCTGGCAAAGCTTTACCAAGAGAAAATGTTTGCAGTTGGTATAGAAGTACAAATACCTTCACCAACTCACACATTCTTTCTCCAGCAGAAACTGTGGATTCACCTGGGAAAACATCCACACATCAATTTTAACTCTGCTAATGAAACAACCTGTCTTTCTCTTGCCCATAAACTCTTAAACGTAACAAAAAACTACACACCAGCCTTTTTCTAAGAGAAATGATAGAATAACAGAAAGACAGCCTGACACTTTTTCATTCCAAACTATAAATAATAAGTTGCATCCACACTCACCAAGACCTTCAGTAGACTTCTGTGATGACAAGAGAATGGATTTGGGCTGTTTGCGAGGAGATGAAGCCTCAATTGCTTAAAAAAAATCAGCAGAATGTCAATTTACAGTTAAGAAATAAAGACAACAATACCACTTAACAGTAAATACCTCTTTTGCACTTTTTCCATTCATCACAAAGAACTGATAATAGTAGATCTGGCCAGACTCCTCTAACCTCCTGCAGCATAGCAGCAGCACAGTGTTTGTATGACTCCTGCTTTCACAAAAGAATATACAGAGAAATTTAATGAGCATACAAGTAATTAAAGTATGTTTATTCAGTAAGAAACTGAATAATCAAATAATCAAGCAGATGCCAAACTACTGGATTCCAAATCACCAAAAGTTTTCAATTTAACTCCCACAGATTTACACAGTTTCATGTAATTTGAATTTGAAGTCTGTTATGAGATTAAATAGGAAATAGTTCAGATCCTAGTCTCTAAATATTTGCACAAAGTCAAATACACAGGCCATAATAAAACTATTTTCCTCTCAGGAGTGCATCTACTCGGAGAGAGCTTGAGAGAGGAGAATTCATCATCAATTACACCAGCAAGCTAGTTCTCTTCTTATTTCCTTAAACTCTATTATCTGGAATTATGATGTTAATTATGTTTGAGATTATGGAATAGTTTCTTTCTAGATTAAGGTTTATTATTTCAAAACCCTAGACACAAATTCTTGATTTCAATGACTTATTGTTCGTACTCTTTAATATTGTTTTGTTTATATTCTTCTATTTTAACTTCACAATTGATGTGAAATCTTGCTTAGAATTTGCATTATTCTAATATAATCTTAGAATTTCTATTAACCTAATTGTCTAGGATTCTAAGTTAAAGTGATAATTTGCAATTAATGATAGTATTATAGGTATTGTTAATTGTGATGGAAAATATAACCTAAGTTAAATGTATCGCATATTGAGCAAGCTTGTTTCCCAGGTTAACTAACCTCCAAGAAAATTAATGTCTATGCTAGATTAAATCTAAGGTGTTGAACTATTAGGTTGTTTGGTAAAAAAAAAATTGTTAAGAGCGTTGCGCTTAATGAAATACATTAGGAGGATTCGGAATAATGACTGTTGAAGTTTTATATATGGGGTTAATAATTTGATAGGGAATAGAGTTCAATGATGCTATTATTGCTTGAATAAATGTTCAGTGGTAGATAATGATTTCATTATTGTTTTTATTTACTTTTCATTCATTCTCAAAACCCCAATCTCACTAATTTTTGGTTTCTTGAATAATAAATTGAAGTAATAGTCCTTATGGAATCGACTCGTACTATACGACTAAGTTGAAAAGTGGTAGGTTATGTTTGAAATTAATAACTGTAATATATAGTATGACATACGGCATGCATCATGAAGTTGGGTCATTCATCAATTGTTTCGATGATCATTATCACCAAATTCGATTCTAAACTTCGTACCAACAGAAGACCTTGCAAATTCTTAGTGATGCTTTTTGGCCATACCAATGCTCCAATGACCTTCCAAGTGTTTAAACCATATTTGTAACGATTTGTATTGGTATTTTTCGACAACATTCTAATTTATTGTCTGAATATTAATACTCATGAAAAGCACTTACTATCTTAGAGGCATTAGTTGCCAATCAATTGTATGCTAACTTGAAGAAATGCAACTCTACCCAATTGATTACTTAGGGCAAAATGAGTAAATGTTCATCCTAGCAAAATTCAAGCAATGTTTGATTGGCCTTGGCCCAAATCCCTCGAGGAATTACGAGGTTAATGAGTCTTACAGGGTATTATCGTAACTTCGTAGTCGGATATGTTATTGAGAGAGACTGATTTAGATGGATAGAAAATGTCACCACAACGATTGAACAGCTAAGGTTCTTACTTAACTGAATTTCTCTAAGCAATTTGTGCTAGGGTTATTATGTGTTAATGTGTGATGGGACATCCTCTTGCTTATTTCAACCAAGTTCTAAGCCCTTGTGTCAAAGGGTTGATTTTTTTTATTATTTTTAACTGTGGACCATATTTGTTTCCCACATTCGCGATCCGTACAGATTAGTAGAGCTTGAAGTTTCTTCTAGAGCAGTATTTGGTCGAGTTGTTGGGGTATTTTGTAATTGATATAACTAGGTGTTGGTAATCAAGATGCTCTAAGTTGACTCAAATACGGTTGCCTTCACTTATACTAATTAGTTCGATTGGGACCCTTTACGGTAGGAGGTGAATCAAGAAAGAAGTTTCAAGTTTCACTTTCAAACAATGATCGATTGCTCTATAAGAAACTATTAGTGTTGTCTCCCACTTCTCGTACTCCCTTCTTTTCAAAGGAATATAAATCCTCTTCGGTGGGCAGTCACTCCAAAGAGATGCATTTAATGATGTCTCGCATCAAATGTGTATTAGACTAGTATGAAGAAGATCATGACTACCTTTGTGCGCAATTGTGAAACTACCTAGTGAAACAAGCATTTGGCAATGTCTCTCGTTTGTCTATCGTAGACTTTGGCACTGCCCAAACAAGTACAGGAGGATTTGACAATGGATTGTATTGAGGGATTACCAAATTTGAGGGGGTCGATACTACTTTCCTGTGACGGATAAGCTAAGTAACTCTTCCCACTTTATACCATTTAATGCTCATACAGCAGTTGAAGCTTTAATGAAAGCATCTGGTCAAACTCCATGGTATGCCTCAATCAATTGTCTCTGACTGTGGTTTTGTTTTCCTCAGCCATTTTAAGGTTGAATTATTTAGGTTGTAAAGAACGAAATAGAAACAGCACCACCTATCACCCTATACCGATGGAAAAATTGTGGGTATTAAAATCTAAGATACCAAAAGTCTAGGCAAAAGTGGATGTCTTTAGGCTGAATAAAGGTAAAAAAACCAGATGTACTTATTGTAAAGTATTACATGCAGAGATACCCCACCCCTTATTCGATATTTGGTTGGTTCCATTGCAGTGGTGGGGGTGGTGGATCAATGGCTAGCAAAACGGGACAACTTTCTAGTTGATGTGAAGGTGGAGCTATGTCGAGCCCAATAAAATATCAAGGTGGCAGCGAATTCAGCAAGAAGGCATGTGAAATTTAAAATTGGGGACCACGTGTTTGTGAATCTTCACTCCTGCTGTCAAATTACACTTGCACTTCACAAGAACAACAATTTTGCTACTCATTTTTATGGTCACTTTAAAGTTATACGTCACATCAGTAGGGTAGCACAACATTTGGGTCTTCTAGCAATATCAATTGTGCACCCCATTTTCCATTTTTCCCGACTTCAGCAAGCTACTAGAATTGCCCATTCTTCTCCTACTTTACCACTAAGTTGAAGGCGAAACTTGTTGTTGTGTTAAACGCTTGCCCAGCCAAAAGTGATGACGGCCACAAATTGGAGGTCCTTATTAAGTGGAAAGATCTACCATTATTTGAAGATACTTGAGAGCACTTTGACACCATCAAGCAACAATTTCCTAGTTTTCACCTTGAGGACAAGATGAAAGAATTTGCAGGTGGAGCGATAATGATAGGCAAGTGATACACTTAACTTGGAGGACGAAAATAGTAATTACTAATTATACCGGAAAGCAACAATTTCTTAGTTTTCACTGAAGACAAGATGAAAGAATTTGCAGGTAGAGGGGTAATGATAGAAATGTGATACGCTTTACTTGGAAGGGGAGGAATAGTAATTACCAATTATACTAGAAAGAGTATTGTGAGAAGTTGTGGTAGGGGTGGCGGTGGTGAGATGGGATGGGAATTGACTTTGTAGTGAGGTGAGGGAGCTTAGCTATTGGATTACAAGTCTCATAAATAAAGTTAACCACTCATCAAAATGTGATTATCAAAATATCAAATGTTACTATATTTGTATGACATTGTAGTTAAGTGATGTTAAAGTTTAATTAGTTATTGTTCTGTATATATTGTTATACTTGTTGAATATTATTGTATCTGTACAAGTTTTATCAAGAAATTTTATATTTTTAGACAAATATTTGTGACAACCATAAATTATCTTGAAATTTCCATTGATATCGAAAATATCTCTAATATTTTCATAAAATTATAGCGTCAATATTTTCATCCTTGAACAGTAGATAATAGAAGAAACTAAAAGGAACCTAAAGGAAAAGATGAGAAAACAAACATCAATACAAACAAGAAAACACCATGTGAATTCAAATATCTACTTTATCTAAGAAGAATAACTTACATTCAACAGCTTGAGGTGATCACTTTTGAATTCTGCTTCACTGTATGAAAGTAGCTGGCGCAAAAGCCAACCACCTTCCCACAATGTTTCTGCTGATATATTTGAACGACAAAATAGACTGACCAATGCATCAAGCACCTAAAAACATAACCACAAAGTAAAAAACAAAAAGTTGAACCATCAAAGTATTTTTACTTCTATTGATCATTACACGTACCCCACAGAAAAAGTCAATATACAATGTACGGAGGACAAAAATAAAGCATTGGATTCATGATATTTTTAAAACTCTGTACTTGGAATACAGAATAACAGAAACTAGTAAGTTATAATAACAAACCAAGCCATGTTTGACTTAAAAATAGGAATGGTACTAAGATTGGTTTACAAATAATGTTTGGTGGTGACATTAATATCTTTTTCTTTCCTTTGTTCTCTCCTTTATTTTTTCAACAAAACTAATTGTATTTATTGATTAGGGTAAAAATACAAGAAGAGAGGGTAAAACCCATCTATACAGCCCAGAAAGAAAAGTTATGATAAGAAACTGCAATCTCGCAGCCAGGCCAAAAAAGTAATGTGAAAAAGAAAAAGAAAAAGAAAAATCTTATCATCGTGCAGTGCACACAGTGCAACTTTCTGTTTTAACACTACCCCACAACCTTTCTTCAAAACCTCCCTCTTCTTCAAAGATTAATCTATTTCATTCCACCACTTGCAAACATTTTAGCTGGAATACACCAATATAACCTGAATATTGCTATATTGCTATAAATATAACTCAGATCGGAAATAATGTTTGGCGGGGACATTAATATCTTTTTCTTGTTTTTTTTCCCTCTCCCCACAGCATGAAGCTATATCCTTCCAAGGACTTCTACAAATCTTCTTATCTACTGACTTATTATTGCCCGGATTGGTGCCTTACCTATTCCTTTGTGACCCCAATTTGCTCTATTCATTTTGTGCTATAATGAACCCTTTCTCCTCTGAAGTCTCCATTACCATTTTCATTAATAGCACATTATTCCTTAGTAACAAATTCTTAATTTCTAAACCTCCTTTACACTTGGTATTACACAGACTAGATGATCTCCTCCATGATCCCCTGCTTTCCCCCCAAAAAAAGGTTTCTCATTAACCTTCCCATTTCCACCATTGAAATAGGAGCTTTAAATAATGAAAGGTAATAAATTGCCAAAGACATCACCGGCTGTATCAAAGTTAGCATACTTCCTCTTTAAAAGTAAGCATGTAAGCCTTTTTTACAAACCTTGTGTTAGACCCGAGATATGGGTAGTATATAGATAATAGGGTACATGGGTCATTGTAAAGGGTTGGTTGATGAGTTAGAACAGTATTTATATATATATTTATTCTAACTGAGCCTTGGCTCTTGGAGAGTACTCTGGGTCTCTCGAATACCCAGCTGTTCTATTGTTTTGTTTATTATTTTATCATCTAATAGCATATGGTTTCTCCATCGACTAGATCATATGCTTTTTCAAAGTCCACTTTAAATATAACTCTCTCCTGCTGCTGCATAAAATCTTCCAGTAATTCATTAACAGCTAGAACAACATTAAATACTTTGCCTTACAGCTACAAAAGCAACCCTTTGCTTTTGCGATTGTCTCACTTAACACTTCCTTTAGCCTTATGGACATCACCTTAGAAATTACATTGTAAAGGCTTGTCACAAAACTTGTATGTCTAAAGTTTCTGACTTTATAGTTATTTTTTCTATAGTAATAAGAAACAGGAAAAAAGGAAAATGCATCTTGTCATATTTACTCTCAGCTTTGTACTGTATTTATTCTAATCATATAAATCATGTTCCTGTGATGGGAGTCCCATTCTTGGGTTTTCAATTTTGTAGGGATCCAGGCAACATAAAACTCTCAATAATACCATTGATGTCACTATTTTGAAGGGGGTGAGGGTCTGTAAAAAAGCACAGGTTAGAGAACATGGAATTTAAAACATCAAATTCACTTTCTCAGTTCTTTCGTTGATAAACCTTCTTCCCCCTGTTTTAGCCTTTCTGCATTATTTGTAAAACTCTTTTCATATTTACTTGGTCACATGCTCTTCAAAATCAGAAATACTCATTTGGATGTTTCTTCAGGATGGTGTGTGCTATGCAGAAGAACTAACCAGGAATTAGCTGAACTTTAGCCTATTTAGAATGTTTATAAAGTTTGTGCAGTAAATGGATTATGAGAAGGTTCATGGTTTTATGAGGATTCAGGCTTCTTTTTGTTGTTGTTCTTATTTCCTTTTTACCTTTGTCTTTAGTAATTGATATACGGTATTACTTATTGGGCCATTATATTCACACCCCAACACCCCAATATTCAAAAAAAAAAAAACTTAAATTAAATTAATTTTTAAAATTTTATATATTTTCTTGTTTTAATTGTTTTTGTCTTAGTAATTAAAATATTTTTTATTTTATATATGTACTGTTTAGAAGGTGAGAACATATAAAAAATAGAACAAAGTATAATTAAAATTATATATTTTAGGGTAATTTGGAGCGAAACCCCTTTATGTTTTAATTTTATACACTTAACACCCTGATTTTTTTTCTTGGTGGCAATACCCCTTAACTTTATTTCTCTTTGTAAATTTGAGGCGCCAGGTATATCCCAATGTTAAATACCTACTACATTGTCATTGTGCACACCTGTATTTGCGTGGCATGTTTTTACAGGTATACCCAGTGGCAATCTCAATTGGCAGTTAACAGTAGAATTTAACTAGTGGTTCAAATTTACAAATAAAAGTGAAGCCAAAGAAAAAAGATCATGGGGTTAAATATATAGAAATTAAAACAAAAGGGAGGTTTCACTGCCAACTACCCTATATTTTTACAAAATAAAAATAATAAAATGGGATACTTATAAACCTTTGGGTGTTAATATAGTGCTGCTTATTTATTTCCGTTTAATTGTTTTCCTGGACTCTCTGTCTTTGACATTTTGGGTTTCAATCCTTCTTAAGATTTAATAATAAAAGGAAAGATTTAATAATAAAAGGGAAAGTTAGAATATAAAGTGTGAGATAAGCAATCAGATTGAGCAGAACTCCTCATTAAACATATACAATACCTGAAACCTGTGTACATGAGGACTTGCAACATCCCGGAAAGAACACTCGACTCCATACTTCTCCTGTTAGACATAGAAAAGAGCAGGAGAACGCATAATAAGACAGTGCTCAACAGCACATCAATGACTACTAAAAAAAATCTTCACAAACTCTTGATTAAACCTATTCTTCACTACAACGTCTACGGTCTTCAAAATAACCTTCTCATATAGCAAGCAATATTATAAACTAAAAATTAAAGAAAAACAAAGATCACATTTCCGGTTTTGTAAGAACTTGTCCAAAAGAGGCCAGAAAATAAGCTATACCTTGAGCTTTAGTAGATACCGATCTAGCTCACTACCAATGTTTTCTCTCATTGAATTACTTTCCAAAGAGAACAGCTGCTCTTCACTAGGGCCTTCACCCACCAAAGCTTCCTGAAAATATGAAAATAACACAATATATGTCCATCCTATAGATATTAGATACAATCAACTTCATCACTGAAATAACAACTAAAAAGGTCTATGACTAAAACAACACTTTGATATTTGGTTTAACATCACAATTCTTTTTAAGAAAAAATAAAAATAAATAAACTTCCTTGTATTGATATTAGATCAAAGAATTAGCAGAATATTTTATTGGAGCTCAAGTTTCTCTTGCACCCTTCTAACCACATTAAAATCCCTCCCCAAACACCACTTCTCACCACAAAAGGACCTCAGACCAGAAAACTCGTCCCAAAAATCTAACCATCCACTGTTTTCTCTTGGGTCATGCACCCTCAAAAACCACCACAAATCCTTCCCGTCAGCTTGGATGAGTACTAACATAGAAAATTTTCCAATGAGAGAATCACAAATTGTAATTCTTCTCCTTACAATACATCCTCTCGATCTCCCAAAAGATGGATGCAAAGTCCCTGCTCTAAAACAAGATCTCCAAATACTACCTACAAATCTCTTATCTACACTCATTTTTACTTCTTGAAGGACAATCAAATCTGAAATAATCTTGCATATTGTTGCTTTAATGGCCCTCTTTTCCACAAACCCATTGCCCCTTACATTCCACGTCAACATCTTCATTATTGTCTTCCCGACTCCCCTTTCCAAATAAAACCCTTATCATAATTTCTCTTCAAAATTTGGAAGTGACTTTCCTGATCTAGCAGTGATTTCTAAAGTGAAGAATGAGAGTATAAAGAAGGTAGCAGTTGACAAGGGGTTGGTGGGTGGGTGGGTGGGTAGAGAGTTGGAATTTCAAATTTAGAAGGAATCTATTAGAGCGAGAAGTTCCAAGCCTTATTTAGCTACTGCAGAAACTGGAGCATGTAAAAGCGCTCAATATTATGGATGATAGTCGAATTTGGAAGCCGGATCCATCATGGGTGTTTTCATGTAAATCGGCTTTTAGCGGATTTACCTCAAACCCAACTCATAGGGGTTTGTTTTGGACAAAGATTTTATGGAAAAGCTGCGTACCATCGAAAGTTAAAGTATTTGGCTGGCTTGTGTCGCTAGGCAAAGTGAACGTCCATGATAAGTTACAAAAAGGAGATCTTATCTCTACATTTCTCTTGGCTGATGTGTATGCTGCAAAGGAAGTGGGGAAGATTTGGGACATTTATTCTTGTAGTGCAGCTTTATTCATTGATTATGGATTAATTTGCTGGAGGAATTTGAGCTGATCTAGGTTATGCCAAGATTTGTACCACAAACGATAGTTAGCAAATTAATGGGCAGCAGAAGAAGAACAAAATTATGGAGAACAGCGATATTGGCAACAATTTGGGTTGTGTGGCTGGAAAGGAACGCTAGAATCTTTGAAGGGGCTGAGAGTTCTAAGTCGGATATGTGGTAAAAAGTTAAGTTCTGGACAGCTATTTGGGTCTTTAAAACCAAACATTTTGATGGTTTGTCATTCTTAGATTTAAGTAGAGAATGTAAATCTATCATGTAGTGGTATCAAATATACTGTTTGTTTTTTGTTGGTTGTTGTAGGCAATGTTTTGATTGTGATTAAACTTTTGTAGGGCCAGTCTAAGACAAGTGGTCCCTTTCTCTTTTTCCAAAAAAAATAATAATTTCTCTTCAAAATCACTGTAATACCCAGGTCACTCATTGACTTAAATATATTAAGCCATATCGCACAATCTGGAAGAATTGAAACTGTTTCTACCTAAAGATGGAAACAAAGTAAAAACCTCATCCTCTTAGCAATTCTAATTGTGCCACCATACTTGGACAAAGTTAATATAACATACTTATGTCTAGTTCTGAAGCTCCAATTCTATTCCTACTTTGTCCATAACTAGTGGGGTTATGGAGTTTTTCACCACCATAATCGGTGGGTTATGAAGTTTTTCACCACCATAATCAGTGGGGTTATGAAGGTTTTCACCACCATAATCAGTGGGGTTATGTGGTTCACTCAAAATTCAAAACACTTCAATAGCCATTAAGACAATGAAAACGAAAAGACATAACAAGTTTCTCTATATATAGAAAAATCTAATAATGTAAAAGGGAATGAGAAGTTGCCTTAAAGAGGATCAAGTATGGGGAAACTGGTGTCTTCTATGAAAAGGATGTTCAGGATTTTCCTTATTTCAATAGCAGATTCCCCCACCAACCCCCAACCCCCTCTCTTTTCTTTATGCCCTACCCTATTTCTACCTTCTAACGCAAAATAATTGTCGTGGCAAAGATTGTGCTACGAATTTATAGCATATAAGTCCCAACCAACTTTTTCTTTGTTAATCTTAATCATTAAGACATAGTAAAGGATGTTTCATAAGTCATGACATACCAACAGGAGTCGTTTATGTTGTTTGCGTTGTGGAAGAATTCCAAGAGCATCTAGCATTGATTCATCTAGTTCTGCATTAATCAAGAATAATGAGAGAATAATTACATGAAGCAATGTTTACAGAAATGATTAGCGCATAACTAATTGTAATATGTATAAGACATGCAATAATCAAGTTTTGAAATAACAATCATGAAAGATAAGATTTGAAATAACTTGATGATCAAAAATCCCTAATAACCATAATTATAAGATGTCCCATACTACAATTATACCTTTTGTCTGCAACAACGTAGCCAACACGCACAAAGAACCCAAAACTTGTACGTCATCCCCACTAGTTACATAGTATAGCAGAGTCTCCCTACATGTATCACAAGTTCCATTAATAGAATACATATAAAAACATATATTACCTCGTTATAGTGAGAACAAGACGCAATATGAAAAATGAAAAGGGGGAAGTGGAAGAGAAATAACAAAAAGTTATTGTATCTTTGCAATACATGTACTCCAAATTCATCATATAGCATAAAACAAGATTACAATAAAATTTAGACACTTGAAAATATTGAAATATAGAATTTCTCCAACCAGATGTCCTAAAGAATTACCACTACAACACACCTACACAAAGTCTTCATAGAAGTACCTATATAATCACAGATCCAACGACAACCCAACCAACTACCCTTCCTACTATAACCCCATTTCCAATATACATCAATGAAAAGCCTAGATATTAAAACCCTAGTCATGAATTAGTCCAACTTTTCTGCATTTTTCAGGCACAAAGTGCAACATAAGGCAGCAATGACTTGTGAACAGTCTAAAAGATAAAGAAGATATGATATGGCACTATAATGACCAAGGTTGTGAAATTTTCAATAATTTGTAATTTTCAAACAGACAGCTAGAGAGTAAATATTGTTTATATTTCCTAATTTTAGGGATTTTTTGGTTTAATTGTGTGTGGAAAAGCCTTGTATACAATAAGAGATATTGAATCTCGTGAGATATTGTATACAAGATATGATAGGTATTATCTTATTTCAATAAGAGATTTGGTTTAATTGTATACAATATCTCACAAGATTCAATTTCTGTTTATATTTCCTGATTTTAGGGATTTTTTGTTTTTTGCTAACTTTAGGGATTGTTTGTGCTAATCTATAGATTTTTCAAACCTCTGTGAACTCTATATAGCCTGTCTGTTTTCTTCAGCCAAGTGATAGTAAAGAATAAAATTCTCATAAAATTCTCTAATAGATTCTAAATTTCTCCACACACACACACAGAATTTACAAGAAAAATATTGAATAGTAGTACAATCTAAGGTACGTTGTGCTAGAATGAAGGAAAATATAGGAATAGTAATGAAAATAGGAATAGGAATAGGGATGGAATTAAATTTAATATGCACACAAAAATAGATAAAAAAAAAACTATTATTGCATTGGAATGGTCTTTCCACCCCTTTTGAAATGGAATAATCATTCCACAAAAATGGTGGAAAAGTCATTCCATTGGAATAACATTCCAACACTTTTAAAATCCAACCAAACAAAGGAGTGGAATGAAAATTGATTCTTTTCCATTCCATTACCCCAACCAAATGCACCCTAACAAAGTGGAAATGTTAGGATTCTTTCTTCGATCTTTAAAGAGAATCCTGCTTTGCTGTAATTGAATTGGGTTGGGGTTGGGGTTTGTGTAGTCTGGTAGGTTTCCCTGCTTTTCCTTTAAATTTTGCCTAACTCAATCTAACCCTATCATAATATTTTATTTAGTAGTAATATTCTTCTTGCCAGAACATGTGTGTGTGTGTGTGTGTGTGTGGAAACAATCCAACTTAGCAGATCATACAATGTAACAAAAGCAAAGAAACTTCAGGGTTTCAGATATTTTTACTGTCTAGGGTTTGTTCTGTAAGTGTTATGAGCGTTTTCTATGCTTTAATTTATTTTATCTATTATGTAACCACGGTTTTCCTCTGCCATAAGTGAGGGTCCCTATTAAACTTGTGAGAGGGTAGTCTAAGACATGTGACCCTTGTCTCTTTTCCAATACAAAAAAAAAAAAAAAAAAAAAAAAAAAAAAAACCCAAAGAAACTGAACTCAGCTGTAATATATGTTACCTCAATGCCAAACGTGAATAATCACAACCATTTTCAACAAAATCTACTGGGTGAGTTTGGGAAGTCCCAGATGAATTTGAATCGTCAAAGTTTGAGCTGATAGCATCCACCTTGATGTCATGTGAGCACTCATGAGCAGGCATATATCCATTCGTTTTAGCTAGAGACTGTGATATGAAAGCTTCTAAAGGACAAAGGAGAGCAGCAGCAATAACATTTGCCAAATCTTTGGTTTTGACAATCCGCAAGATGCAACATAGTAAATACAGGGAAGTGACTATACCACTTCTCATATCCTGGATTGACAAGCTTGCAAATGTTACATAATATTAAGTTGCCTATGCATAACCAAATAAACATCCTTAAGAAAAGATGCAAAAAAAAAAAATAAGGAGAGCTTGGAATTCATACATTCACAGCTTTTATCGTTAGTGAAGGAACTAGAATTGGAAAAATCAAAAGCTGCAAAAGATTGTCTGTCATTAACCTCCCAACATCAGGAATTCCAGCAGACATAACATCACTAAAATAGTAGAGAGAATCTTCAATTTCATCTACAGCGGCAAAAATTGATGAGGTTATCTCTTCAGTGGGACTTCTGTCTCGAAAGAAAAACAAATATATAAATTAACATTTTAGAGGAATATAATCATATTGCTCCCACATTAAAAATCAGAAACTCCAAATCTTACTTCAGAGCATAAGAGACCAATTGGGTCAAATCAATGCACTGCTTCTGTAAAAATGTAACCAGATTTAAAAAATAATCTGCATGAGGAGCACTTGTGACGTATCTATTTACACAATCATCTCCAACTGAAAATGTCAAAATCATATATCACCAATCAATATACATTTAACAAAAGATAGTTTCACTTTGAGAAGAATGATAAGAAGATAATAGACAGACAGAGAAAGGAAAAAGAAGATAGACACAGAGAGAAGAAAGAACCGAAACTCACCAATATATATATTAAGTGTCAAATTACGTACCGCAGTCCGAATCATGCTCTCCTCATGGAAGGCAAATCGTATTGCCTCGACATATAAAGGAAAAGAAACAACTTCATCCTATATAAATAGAGGATAACAAAGAGACACAAAGAGATCAAAATTATACAAAGCACCTCCTGGCTAAAAGCAAACACACTAGCAAAACACCAGATGGCACAAGCCCTATTATGATACTCCTAAAGCTAACAAATAAATCTATTGTTGGCCTTAAATTGTCCAAGTACTCAAAAATTTATTGTTTGTTTAATTTTCATCTCAAACATGTACTTTCCTGTTCTTATTCAAATATAGTACCTACTTGATTTTCATATTATATTGATTTTCAATATTAAAGGAAGGTTCACTTCAAATGATAACCAACAATAAAGGCAAGAGAATGTCACTCAATCATCAAAGAACAACAGGCAAGCACCTAGAGAATTGCCTCCATAACATGAAACAAAGACTCAATGATTTCATACAATTGAATGGGCAATCACTCAAAGGTAACAATTGACTCTAGAAACCTGATAGGCCACAAATACCCTTTTACATATGCTAGGAGAAAGCATGAAATGCTGTTGACCGTCACATCAACACAATATGACTCGCCACAATATGCGGTTAAGGTGGGAACAATGATTGGCTGACTTTAAAAAATATTTTGGCAACCTTCCAGCATGGGATTATGAACAGTAGGGAAAATAGAAATTTTTTATTTGCGTAGGAGAGACATGCTCTCAAATTCTTGGATTATTAATACAACTCTCTGTTTCATCCTATTTTTCTCTATGTTTGCAAAAGCTTATCATAACATTATGAGCCTCTTTGAGAAACTGGCAGCAAGAAGCAGACCATAATTTGTCTCCTGACTTTCTCAAAAACTATGATGCAGGTGAGAAACACTCGCTGCTAGTTCTCATGTCTCAACGTACAATTCTTAACATCAAAAATTCAAAAAACCTTGTAACCCTTAGTTGCTAGAATGCCTCCAAACCAAACCTACCAAGGTATGGAGATGATGAATGCACAATGAGAAAGAAATTTTTTCCTACGGAGCTTGCTACAATGGTAAATAGCATGCATACATGTTGACCATCCACAAAAGACCAGACTATTAGATCAAGATCAATAGCGTGAGAAAGCAAGTCAGTTATGTGTCCTACAAACACGGGCAGTGGACAAGTCTGAAGCCATGGCTGTGCCATTTTAATAAGATTGAAAATTTAAATGTCAAGGGGAAAAAAAATAAAAGCTTTAGGACTAATCTGCCAGACTATTACACTCAAAACGCAGTGGGGTAACCATTCACTACACAACCATGCACCTGTGACAGTTCCAATTTACATCCTCCTTTTTCTAAAACAGCTTCTCGTATGCCAGCAAATCCTTCCAAAGCAATTCCATAACCAAATCCTTAAAAGTATCTTTGCAATATTTTTTTTATATAACAGAGATTTGAACCCCTGGCCCCACCCCAACACACTCAACCACTTGAGCATTTCAGAGTATCTTTGTAATGTTCATGTTTAAGTAGCAGTATCTTTATAATTGTGTATGAAGAAAAGAAGCAGACATCTCAGAAAACTTACATTTTCAGTCTTTACAAGCAGCGAAATTGTATTCTTGTCTAGCTTTCGACTTATTGCTCTTCACAGACCACAGACATGAAATTTACACCAGATCAGTAAAATACATTCAGAAGTATATTCGCAGAAGGTAGCAATAGAGCAAATCAAAGTAGTTAGTACCAAACCTTAGGAATGATATGTAGTAGGATAATAGGTCGTGGTTTCGAAAGTCAAATGAATACGTTATTAAGTAGTTCATATACTCATTGCTGAACAAATAATCTGCAGAAGCATTAAGATGGAGAAGATCTTCAAGTTTGCATTATGCTAATTAAATAAAGAAATCAGATACATAACAGTTTAAGAACTTACATAAAGCATGTTCGTTTTCTAGGTTCTGAATCAAAATGCTAACAGTCTGCAACAACTGGAGCGAAACAGCCAAGGTTCTAGTAATCTTCAATATACGTACAAACTCCCCCATAACTTGTTTCTCCATGAAAAGCCTGGATACATCAAGGACAACATGAAAATGCTCATAGTGAAACATGTTCAACAAGAAACAAGCAATTCAAAGTCTCGTTATCTCACTCGAAAAATGTTGCATCATCATGCTGGTCACCATATGTTATCAACTCGGCAATTGATCTAATCGCTTCAATGACAAAATCCTTCATAGAAGCACACAAGACAAGAACAATTGATGCATTAAGAGAAACAAGAAGAAAAAGTGGATTATCTAAAGGGAAAGAATATTTTGTTTTACCTTGTTAACCTCATTAACAATTTGAACCTTCACCAGCTGATCAGTTAATGACCTATATCCGGAACTGCCATTAGAACTACATCATAAATATAAAAGATATATATAATTACCCATAATACATATCCACCAAAATTTGTCCGTTTCAATGCACTACAAGAGCAAATTGAACAAAAATGGGACTGGAACTTCCAAAACTTGGAAAAACTACGATAGGAACTAAACCAAAAAAAAAGAGGGGGAGGGGGCGAACACTTCTTGAGGAACTTTTTGTTGTTCAAATGCTTAATATTGCACGTCTCTAAAGATGACATTATACAACCTTCCAAATAAAAATAAGTATTTGCAAAAAAAAAAAATGCTCTCATTCTGAAAATAAAGTTAAGTATTTGTATACCTTGCACATTTGAAAAATACAAAGTCCACATTGATTACGAGTCCTACTCTGGGACAAGTTTGAAAGGTAGAAACCATTTATGCCTTTACCTTCCTACTATTGATCTTCTAATGTAAAAGAAATGTGTCCAAGATCATTTGTTTCTCATCACAATGAATCTTTAATTTCTGGCAAAGTCTAATACGAAAATAAACGAAATTGGCAATACAACAGTCAGACTAGGTCCCTAATTGCCCACAATTATAAAGCAACGATGTTGGGAAATATTATGACATGGTTATTGTGTGGGCAACCTCTCTTGGAAGGAACAAAATAAATAAAATGACAAGTTACCCTGTCTAATTTCTTGTTGTTTGTGTTGCTTCAGAGAACAGCTTATCCTCCGAACCATTTTTCCCTATAATATATCTCACCAAAGGATATAGGAGATAACATGCACTAAACTCCGAACCACCTCTCCACTTATTTCACATCTACGCTCTAGATTAAACCAGTTTAAAGACTAGCCCACAAATTCTCATAATAATATGCAGGAAAACCTATTTAATTTTTATGAAATCCTCACTTGCAATCCTCAACTAGTTTAGTCTAGGGCATGTGCAAGCTACCACACGCTTCAAACCAGAATTCTCCAGTCTCATGGAAAAGTATTAACCTTAGAACAGTATCTTAGGAGTATTGGACCTAGCTAAAAATATAAAAATAACTGTTTTGAACGGTTGTAAAAAAGAATTTTCCAAACATATTGATGTACATAGATCACATGTGAAGTTCATACAATTTTATGTGATATGGAAACCATAATCAAACTGGCATTGCTCACTAAAACAGAATCTCGGAAACCCTTCAAATAGAATCCAAATGCAAATCAAGTAAGTCGGGATCAAGCTAATTAGAAGTATACCCTTAATCCAAAAATAAAATGAATAATTGAAAATTCTTTTTCTTTCAACTCCAAAAAATGTTTGAAGATCAAATTCAAAGACATTAGTAGAGCTGAGTAATGAAATTGACTTGATAAAAATGTTCGGACGAATTTGAAATGTGCAAACTAATAACATATTCACCGTAAGTTGTCTAAGGAGAAGCGATTCCTGGATCTCCCAGAAAAAAACCACATGGCTTCTTCGAAACTCACTGCAAATTCATTCCGATTCCAATTATAGGAGTACGAATTCCGAGGGCAATCTTTCAATCGCACGAACAGGCGATTAGGGGCTTTGTGTTGGAGAGAGCGAAGCTTGTGTTTTGATCGGGAACTGTTGTTCTTTTTCTTTTTCTTTTCTGTTTTTTCTTTTTTAATTTGTTTAATTTTTTTATTTATTATTTTTTTATATTTTTTGCTAGAAAATATTTCTATTTAAAATTCCAAATCAAAAATATAAATAAGTTGAAGGGAATGGCTGAGTTTATATGTGGGAAATTTGAAATTCTATATGCATAATAAACCCTAATATTATTTTCCTAAACTTAATACCCCTTACATTTGAACCAAACCAATCTCAAGCTTGTCTCTCCCTCTCTCGCCCAAACGCACGGCTCACATCCACGGCTCACCTCCACCATCTCCGACGACCACCGAGGACCACCCACCACCTCCGACGAAGGACCCAGCCCCCCTCTCTCTTCCTCTCTCTCAACCCGTGAGTCTCAACCCACCGAAAACCAAAAAAAAAAAAAAACAACGGGTCCGATGGTCGGACTCTCATGAGGTCCGATGGTCCAAACGTGGGTCCGATGGCTACCAAACAACACCCCCTTTTGGCACTCATCGGACCCACGTTCGGACCATCGGACCCCATGACAGTCTGACCATCGGACCCGTTGTTTTTTTTTTTTTGGTTTTCGGTGGGTTGAGGCTCACGGGTTGAGAGAGAGGAAGAGAGAGTTGGGTCCGAGAGAATGGGCTGGGTCCTTCGTCGGAGGTGGTGGGTGGTCCTCGGTGGTCGTCGGAGGTGGTGGAGGTGAGCCGTGCGTTTGGGCGAGAGAGAGAGAGAGAGAGAGAGAGAGAGAGAGAGAGAGAGAGAGAGAGAGAGAGAGTGAGTGAGAGAGAGAAGCTTTAGATTGGTTTGGTTCAAATGTGAGGGGTATTATGGGGATAAAGGAAATGTAGTCATATATGGCCTATGGTATAACATTTAGGTTTATGGAAATAATATTGGGATTTATTATGTATAGAATTTCAAATTTCCCTTATATGCTTGGTTTCATGAAGCTAATAAAATGGTAATACTAATATAATTAAATAAGAATGGTAATAAAATTTGATTTTGATGTTTAATTTGTTTTTGGAATAAATATTTTTTATATAAAAATTGTTGGATGAATCAATATATCAATCATCAATATCTCAATATTATCGATCATCAATATATATAGGAATACACACAAGTGGTGATATGGGAATTTTTATAAAATTTCTTTCCCTTTCTTTGTTTTCTCTAATTTTCAATTTTTTTTATTTTTTTTTAATTTTTTTAATTATTTTTCTTTAATAAAACCTTTCATTTCTTTCATCTCACCTTATTTAATAATTGTATATAATTACCTCATGCTTTTTGATTTGTAATCTTAGCAATTACACTCTTTAATAAAAAATTTATAGCATTTCTTTTTCTTTTCTTTTTTTTGAAAAAAAGCGTGATTATATTACTAAATAAAAATCGTTAGACCTCACTGTCATTATATAACAAGTTAGAAGGAATAGAATCAACTGGAATAACCCCAAACCTCTAGTGGGAGAACTCCCACTTAGCCACATTATGGGCAACAAGATTACAAGTTCTACTAATATTATTGAAAATACAACTAGTAAAAAAAGGAGATTATCTATTACAAAATGAGACGTAGTTATCCAATGCCCAACAGGACGTCTTCTTATTGAGAGCATGATAACTACCCTCGAGTCACTCTCTACGATGACAAACTTGGAACCTATATCCTTCGCAATTAATAGAGCCAAGCAGCTGGTCGCCGCCTCACCACATAGCGCATCAAAGAAGTCCAGCCGAGCCGTTTGAATCCAAACCACCCTACTAAGATGGTTTCTGGCAACAACTGCAGTACACATGCTTTCTAATCCCATTTTTACATCACAATTCAATTTAATCCAATCCTCAGGGGGAGAAAACCAGACCTCCTTCCGGCATAAATCGGGGAAAGAAAATAAAAAAGCATGTAGATCTACAAAAGAAGTATAAATAGAGTCAATACACTTCTTCACATCAACTGTATCATTATTATTTACCTTTGCATTACGGGTTCACCAGATCGTGTCAACAACAATCGAAGCATAAAGGAAAACCTCCTCAGTAGCAATTCCCTTGTGTTTCAGGTCCCAGATGAATTTGACCCAATCCCACAAGCGGATACTAGTGTGACAAATAGGATAAATGCCCCAAGGCGAGGACCTCCAAACATGTAATTGTTGGGAATATTTTACCAGGGTCTAGATTTACTAACAAGTATGTTGAATTAACATCCTAAATATGAATTCTCTAAAATAATGAAATAAACACATAAGGGTTTAAGAAAACCTTACATTGGTTGCAACGGAATATAATGACTCCTTCCGTTCAAGATCTTTAGCCCTTGATTTCTTTTTGTAGCAGAGCATTATCAAGATCTGAACCTGGATCTCTTTCTCTCCTCCAGGATTGGTTACTACCGTCTTACTCACTATGATTGAGAACTTGACTTACTATCCATGGGCATGGCACTCTATCACTATAGGTTCGAATAGGCGAAGAACAATGAAGGAGGTTTGAAATCACTAAGGAAGGAACTCTCTCATCTACTAGTTGTCTGACATATAAAACTAGGTTTGATTTGGTTGAAGGCATCAAGTGGATGAGTGAGAGCATCATGTTCCTTTTATAGTGTTTCAACTAGGACTTAGGGCTGAATTATATGGATTTAAAAAGAATAAAATATTGGGAAAAAAATACTTTATGGACGTACACTCAATAGGACCAGTTTCTTGTTATAATTTTGCCACTTTATTTCAACCACTTATTCTTCTTTCAATAATACCATATTTTTTAATTCAATCATATAAATGTCAAAACTATTTATTTAATAATTCTAATTAATTATCAAATAAAATTGTCATTTATGTAATTTATTAATTAGATCATACAAAGTCTCTTAATTAATAAATTGAGCTCAAAACCTTTTTTCTGCACAATTAAGCCCTTGCTTAGTGAAAATTCATAAATAAGACATAGTCTAATTATAAAATTATAATTGATTAATTAAAATCAATTAACTGAGTCTGCAAGCAGTATTATCTCAACTAGTGAGGGGACCATGGGCCTATATAACAGAGCTTTTAATAAGCAAACCTATAATTTACCAAGTAAATTCTCTAACTTATTAATTCTGTCTTGCGCCACTATAGATTTGGAATTGTATACACTTTTAGTTATATAGAACGTTCTATATGTACCACGATATAGATACGTTATAATTATCTATTGTTACAATCCTAATAGTCAAAGATCTTCTATAGATGATATACACTGAATAGGGACAAATTTACCGTTATACCTTCAATGTATTTTATTCTTAAAACACTTAGCTACCTATAAATGATATTTCGATAAACTAATATAATTACTGAAATGAGATCTTAATCATTTATCTCTATTCAGCCAAGCTAAAAGAAAATCATCGTTTTGTTGGATTTTGTGCCCTAAATAAAATCCATTTCAATATAATCAGATTTACTAATTATTAAAAGATCAGGAATTGCTTTTATGTTGCATGGCTCACATGATTTATTTCATGATTATGTTTAACGTATAAATTCTATTAAGTCCAGAACATATATAAATATGTATTTATTTGTTCATAATTATATATTCAAAAGTTTAATTCTCATAATTTGTCAGTTCACTGGATTTAGACTGACATGATAATCAGCGATAAGGTATACTTACACCTTGGATAAGTGTTATGTCCTTACCAGGGCATTGGTAAAGTTTACCAATATCGGATGTATAGAGTATACATTGGAAGGGACCGATTTTGATCTTGGATAAGATATCATAAACTTACCGTTATATCTTTCTTAGTCAATATCAATGGTTGATCTTAGGTTTATGGATCTTAATCCTGATATGGTTAGGTTCAGCTTAGTTGTATTATTTATATTCTTAGAGTTGTTTGTGGAAGCTAACTTTTGTAACTGGCAAATACTTACATCTTGGGAACATGGTAGTTTAATTGAGTGCGAGCGCTGATCATAGATATGGAATCTATAGCTTCTATAAGTATTTCCTTTGAGCTTGGCTGAATAGAGATAAATGATTGAGATCTCATTTCAGTAATTATATTAGTTCACTGAAATATCATTTATAGGTAGCTAAGTGTTTTAAGGATAAAATACATTGAAGGGTAGAACGGTAAATTTGTCCTTATTCAGTGTAGATCATCTATAGAGGATCCTTGACTATTAAGATTATAACAATGGATAATCATAGCATATCTATATCGTGATACATATAGAGCGTTCTATATAGCTGAGAGTGCTATTCAATTCCAAATCTATAGTGGCGCAAGGCGGAATTAATAAGTTGAGAATTTACTTGGTGAGTTATAGATCTACTTATTGAAAGCTCGGTTATATAGGCACATGGTCCCCTCACTAGTTGAGATAATACTGCTTGCAAACTCAGTTAATTGATTTTAATTAATCAATTATAATTCTAAAATTAGACTATGTCTTATTTATGAATTTTCACTAAGCAAGGGCTTAATTGTGAAGAAAAGAGGTTTTGGGGTCAATTTTAGACTTTGTATGATCTAATTAATAAATTACATAAATGACAATTTTATTTAGTAATTAATTATAATTATTAAATAAATAGTTTTGGCATTTATAGGATTGAATTGGAAAATATGGTATTATTGAAAAGAAGAATAAGTGGTTGAAATAAAGTGCCGAAAATCTAACTAGAGTTTGGCCCTTTAAAGTGTACGGCCAAGTTTTTTAATCCATATAATTCAGCCCTAAGCCCTAGTTGAAACACTATAAAAGGAACATGATACTCTCACTCATCTAACTAATGTCAACCTGACTGTTATACCCGAAGTTCGGTAAGCACATCAGAGGAGGACACGTGTCGAGCTAAGAAGAACTCAAACACACAAACAACAAGTACGCTTAGCATGGAACAACTCTTTGGAAATATAATTCGCAGGGTATGTTTATAACTCGGCTGGCTGAATAGCCTTTTCCGCGACAAAAACGTACGAACTGTTAACTTATGTATTGACAAGAAACCATGTGGGTGCATACATTCATGACGAGGCCTCAACCTCGCTGCGTGAAAGAGAAAGTGACAACACTAAAAATACTTAGCGTATATTATACGATATACAAACTGAGTATAGGTAGTATGACGAGCCAAGATAACAGACAGTGAGGCGTTCATCTCGCTAAAAGATGGTATGCATGCAAGGAAGATCCTCTCGACCCCAGAGAGTATAGCTATCAGAGTTAATACAATATTAGTCTCGAAAAGCCAAAATGACAAGTAGCTACTCGCTAACAAAGTGATCTTGGCTCCCTCCTCGGAGAGGCATCCCTATGAGTCACGACTTACCGTATATCTTTAATTATGCGTTCATCTCGGCCCAATAAAGGCGGGATATTCAAAGCTGTGTAAAAACTTCATTTATTTGGCTTGATTTGTAATCAGATCCCACAATTTTAGGGATAATGGCTATAAATGTATTTTAGTGAGCTTTGTAATTAACTGCCACTATGCAATTATAAATAGTGGCAGATAAGATTAAAAAGGAGGACGAAAAACTCTTATACAAGAGGCCCTGAAAAAAAAATACTCAGAAATCTAAATAAGATTGACTCGTGGACTATGCAGAATTTTAACTACACATAAAAAACCCGATGTTCATATTTTATTTTTCTATAGTTTTTATTATTTCTGTGTTGTATCATAATCACGAGGCTCAAATTTGGTTAGCGAAAATCTGCGTTAACAGTTTGGTGCTCTCATTGAGAGCCTCTGTGAAAAAGCTCAAAAAAAGCCTCTTGACATAAAAGTGATGGATGACACCACAGGTAATAGTCCTCAAGAAGGAATCAATCATCGTCCCGGAAAAGAACCATTGAATCCTCAAGGGTCTACCGAATCATCGTATGAACAGAATGCAAGCCCCAAGAAGACCCAGTATTGGGGCCCTTGGCTTGACGGACCTTGGAAGAGCAACAATCGGTCACTCCCTAACTAGGTTGATGAGGATGGCGCTTACAACCCAACCAGATACATACCGATCGTGGAATTAGAAAATCGCCATCTTAGGCATCGATTGGAGGAAGCAAACCAGTGTAATGCCGAGTTAGAGCGTGAAATAGCTACCGTGAAGGCAGCGTTGGGAGATGGTACCCAAAAACAACTTGACCTTGGGAAAAGAGGTTTACGAGACAAACCTTGCAGCTCACAAGTCAAGGGCAGGAGATGACCCAGAGATATGCTCAGAACTCTCAAGAGATGCAACCTGAGGAAACTGAGGAAAGTGTGACGTCCCTGCTTCAAGCCTCCATTGGGTCCTTACACCCACGGAATGAATGGCTTTTATACACGAGTACGTCACTATGGCTGCTTCATGGATTGATGACTGACCCTACAGACCAACACAAGCTTTTCCAGCGTGCTTTTTCCTCACTCACACGCTTCCTGGGAAAACTTCCCAGAAGGTCACCCATCCTAAAATTGCTCCAAGTCAAGCACGCTTAACTGTGGAGTTCTTTCATGATGGGCTACCGAAAAACAAGATGCACCTTGTTGACATAGGTAGTACCAATCAATCCATTTAAAGCTCTCTTGTCCGTGTACTCCCATACCTGCACAACGCCTTAGAATCATCCCACTTGACCTTCCCCAGGCGATGTGGGATTGCACAGCTTACTTGGTATTTCCCCTTACGGATCACGGGACTACTGACTGTCACAATCACCCCCCTTACGGGGTACGACGTCCTCGTCGACCACACTTCTGGCTGGGTCAAGGCTCTGATACCATTTGTAATGTCCCTGCTTCAAGCCTCCATTGGGTCCTTACACCCACGGAATGAATGGCTCTTATACACGAGTACATCACTATGGCTGCTTCATGGATTGATGACTGACCCTACAGACCAACACAAGTGTTTTCAGCGTGCTTTGTTCTCACTCACACGCTTCCTGGGAAAACTTCCCAAGAGGTCACCCATCCTAAAATTGCTCCAAGTCAAGCACGCTTAACTGTGGAGTTCTTTCGTGATGGGCTACTGAAAAACAAGATGCACCTTATTGACATAGGTAGTACCATTCAATCCATTTAAAGCTCTCTTCAACTGTGTAGTCCCATACCTACACAGTCTCAGAATCATCCCACTTGACCTTCCCCAGGCGATGTGGGATTGCACAGCTTACTTGGTATTTCCCCTTACGGATCACGGGACTACTGACTGTCACAAAGCTATTATATTCATTATGTAAGGTATAACTATGAAAAGCGGAAGTAGCCGAGCTACAAGAAAAATTCCGGCTGCGACCATAGTAGCTGCATGTATAAGAGCTGAGATAGGGGTGGGTCCTTCCATAGCATCAGGTAACCATACATGAAGAGGAAATTGGGCAGATTTAGCAATTGCACCAGAAAATAACCGAGACGAACCGCTCTAAGGCCTTAATGTAAATAGACGTGTGAGCGTAACACGTAGGTCTATGCCACATAGACATAAATAGGCGTGTGAGCGTAACACGCGGGTCTGTGTCATACAGACAAAAATAAAATGGCATTAATATTTATGTGATGTGTATTTATGATTATCTATATTTTACTGTCTTGCTGGGCTTGGCTCACTGGTGCTCTACTGTGCAGGAAAGGGTAAATTTGTTTCTAATCAGCCATGAGTGTGGGAGCTGGGCGATGAATGTACATGTTCGGGCCACACTAGACCAAGCGGGTTGGGGTCTACTAGCGTTGAAACTTTTGTAACTCTATTTTGCCACTTAGGTCGGCTAAGGGAAAAGACTTGTAATATTTTGTAAAATAATTTTTGGGATCCCGAATCATGTAACTTTTGTTTGTAAGGTTAAAATTATTACAAGTTTATTTTCATTCTGTTTTCGTTAAAAGTTTAATTTCCACGCTTATTTTATTAGTAATCCGGTCGAGAGGATTAGGGTTTCTTAATCATATTGGGTAGCGTGCTTAAATGTTAGGGCGTTACAGAAAGTCTGGTTGTACAGCCTGGGATACATGGAACATCGGACGAAAATCGCCAACCCACTATTCAAGCTCATGAGAATAAAACTCGTGCAAACCCTTGTATGAAGAAAAAAGTGAGTCAAACCTTGAGAGGAAAGGCAAGGTCCGACCACAATCATGACGAGAGTGATCTACGAAAACATCTGAACCTGAAAAAGCCTGACCTCCGTCAATGACTCGGTTCAAGACAAAAGGATTCATTCCATTTGCGAATGAGCGAGTTGGAGAATAAGCTCAGAGTGCCTCATATCACGAAACCCAAGAGACAACTGGGGTACGATACTGTTGGAAAACTTGATTCGGAGGCCTCGGGATCAAACAAAAAAGATGATTTCAAAAGCCTGCCTAATGATAAGAAACCCAACAAGTATATCCCTCTTTATACCGAATACACCGAGCTCAATGAAACTTGGGTTAAGATCTACCTCACAGACGTACAAGAAGCCATTTTTGGCGAGCCAAGACCTATGAAACGTGGGAGGCGCAAGAGGGATCCAAGTAAGCGGTGTGAATACCATGGTGATATTGGTCATACCACAGAAGAGTGTCGTCAGTTGAAAGACGAGATAGAAAGTCTCATATCGCAAGGACACCTTCAACGATATATAAAGAGGCAGGAAGATGCCTACGATCAGTTCGATCTGCCCAATAACTCGAGCGACTGAAGATTATAACCCTCTTCCGCGAGAAGAAGGGACACTTTGGTTATCTCGAAAGGGAGCGAGTTGCAAGAGTACAAAAGGCAATTACTCCAGTAAAGCAATTATGTAAAAGAATTGTGACGTTAGTAGATACCAGCCCACTGTGGTTGCCATATCAAGCTGCCACGTGGAAAGCTGGACGTCAACCAGTAGCAGTCGAAGACAAATAACTAAAACCAGGATTACTCTACCTAGAATCCTGGTATATGTCAGGAATCGACCCTTAATATTAAAACAATTATGGGAGAATGTTGGGGATTGACCCTGGACATCAAAACCCATTTTATCAAAACCAGATGCTCCTGGAAGATTGATGCAATAAGCAATTGAACTGGGGAAGTTCTTTTGAGATTAATGATTGTAAATCACATTACTGATGAGATATTTTGAATTCCAATTGTGAATAAAATAATCAATTCTTTCAAACAAGTAATTACAAAGCGTAAATCCTTTAAAATTACTTGAGGGGCATATATGTATAACAAATCGGAATTGATCTAGAAATACATAGTACAATACAAACCCATAATTTCAAAAAAATAATTTTTTTTTGAAAACTTTTTTAAAAAAAGGGCCTCGACCAAACCTTTTTTATGGAAGAGGTGTCTGTTAGGATTTTATGCCCTAAATAAAACCCATTACAATCTAATCTGATTTGTTATCAATAAGAGAATTAGAAGTGATTTATGTTAACATGTAGTTTTCATACTTATGGTTTAATATATGCACAAAATCTGTTAAGTCCAGAACATATATTCATTCACAATTACAGTGATGTCAACACAGTGGAATGTGATTGTGATTATATGATTAAAAAGACTAAGTCCTTGTTTCATCAGTGTTTTGGATTTACACTGATGTGATAATCAGGGATGAAGGATACTTATACTTTGCATAAGTGTTATGTTCTTTCCAGAACATTGGCAAAGTATACTAGTTTCGAATGTATGGAGTATACATTGGACTGGACCGATATTGATCTTAGTTAAGATATTATAATACTTACCGTTGTATCTTTCCAAGTCAATATCACTAGTTGATCTTAGATCAAAAGATCTAAATCCTGATATGCTTAGGCTCAATCTCAAGAGTGCAATTCATGTTCTTTGATTTGTTAGTTAAGCCTACTTTTGGGTCAGGGTGATACGTACTTTTTGGGAACATGATAGTGTGATTGAGTGGGAGCGCTAAATATAAATATGGAATCTATAGCTTCTATAGGTGTTTAGAAGTCAAGTGATGATTTCCTTCGAGCTTAGTTAAATAGAAGTAAATGGAAGAGCTCTTGTTTTAGTGATTATATTTTAGTTCACTAAAACATCATTTACAGGTAGCTAAGTGTTTTAGGAGCAAAATACATTGAGGGGTGAAACGGTAAATTTATCCCTACTCGGTGTAAATCATCTATATAGAGTATCTTTGATCAATTAAGATTATAACGATGGTTAAATGTGATAGCGTATCTATATGGTGGAACATATAGAGCGTTCTATATAACTGAGAGTGCAATTCCAAGTTCTAAAAGTGGATTCAACAAGGAATTAATAAGTTAGGGAATTTACTTGGTAAATTCGGTTCAGCTTATTGGAAGCTCAGTAATATAGGTCCATGGTCCCCATTCTAGTTGAGACCATACTGCTTGTAAGACTGAGGTAATTGATTTTGATTAATCAATTATAATTCTAGGATTAGACTATGTCTAGTATATAAATTTTCACTAAGCAAGGGCAAAATTGTGAAGAAAAGAGATTCTAGGTTTTATTTATTAATTAAGAGACTCTACATGTCTAATTAATAATTATGTTAAATGACAATATTATTTAATAATTTGTTTTAGTTATTAAATAATTAGTTTTGGAATTTAAATGGTTAGAATTGGAAAATTGGCGTTTTTGAGAAAATAGAAATGAAAATTGTTAAAATTGCAAAATTCTAAATGGGGCCCATTAACACCATGGCCGGCCACTTGGAGAGGCTTTTTCCAATTAATGTTTTCATTATTTTAATGCCAAATAATTACTAACCTAAACCTAGTGGTTACCTATAAATAGATAGTGATGACTCACACCAAAATAAGAGTTTTAAGTGATTAAAGAGATTGCCTTCAGAAAATTGAGCCACTCACTATCCTTCTATAGCCGACCCCCTCTCTCTCTCTTTTCTTCTTCTAATTTCGAATACCTTGAGTGATAGAGTAGTGCCCACACACATCAAGTGGTTCCTCAATCATAGTCTGGAAGATCGTGAAGAATCCAAATTGAAGAGAAGGACATTCGGACTCAGATCTTGGTGATACTCTGCGACAGAAAGGATGCAAGGGTTAGAGATCTGAGTGGAAGGAGACATACTATTCCGCTGCGACCAATTTAAGGTTTCCTAAACTTTATATGTGTTTATTATCGTTTTAGAAGTTCATATTTAGGATGTTAAACAACATACTTGTGAGTATATCTAAGATCCTGGTAAAATAAATTCCAACAGGGTCGAACTGTTATAACTCCCCGACCAAACCTTTTCGACGAAAGAGGGGTCGAATCGTTATAACGCCTTGATCAAACAACTGTAATTTTTGATTTATAACCTATCTCACGATAGAGGAATATCAAAAGTTACGAATAGCGCATAAAGTTGAATACTAACGGTTCGTGCTAATAGAAAGTATTAAACGAGAGATCCAAATGTCTTGAAAAAATACTTAAACCCAACACGTGAGTAGAAATGTTAACTACTCATGTAAGCAATGAAAATATATATAAGATGACAAGTTCATTAAAAATACATTTGAATGTGCTTAAAATGAGATAATTTTCGATGATTGGGAGATGGAATTGATGGTGGCTCGCAGATTGAGGAGCAGGCAGATAAGTTGCTCGCACGTAAAGTAGGAAATTAACTACTTAACGTCGAAAGAAAAGACAATCAATGGAAACCCCTAATAAACTTTATGCCTGTGATAGTTTATCTTGTGAATAAAACGCAAGCAAACATTCGCATAATAAAGTTCATACTTAAAAGTGCGAGGCATTAAAAAAGAAAGGGTGGCCGTCCAACCTTGCAAATCTGTCTTTACAAAAAAGTGCCACTAGGGGCAAAACCATTGTCTCGGCCAAAGGGACATTTCCTAAAAGAAAAAAGGGAGATAAATAAACCAAGTCTACATGCTGGGAGACTTGGATAGAACTTCTCCTTCCTCCTCGACCTCGTCTTCTTCTTCTTCCATCTTGGTCTTCTCGCAAAGAGCTAAAGTTTCCTCTTCCTTCTCCTCCAAGAAGCTTGTATCCATGTTAGGGTTCCAAAGCCAAGCCCGGTATACAACGCAAAAACCAACTTTATCGCACCATTCTACGATCTCGATTTCTTTCTCGGCAAGTTTTTCAGCAAGCTGATAACTCTTGAGTAAAGAGTTATTTGATATCACTTTAAGCATTTTTTTTATGTAATTGTGTGTCATTTAAGTTATGTTTGTCTCTTAATTTGTGAAAGTTTCAGTGTTTTATGTTAGTGTGTGTAATTTGAAGTTGTTAGTAAAAAGCAATAACTCTTGTGCATAAATTGGCAAAGAAAATAGCAAGTTAGTCATGTTCTTAATTTTGCTGAAATTCTGTGAAGTTTTTGCTGCAGCAAACAGGTTAATGGCTGATGTGTTTTATTTTCTTTAGAAAAGAGTGAGTTGGCATTTCATTAAAAGAGGTGGCATTTGTGGAGATGACGTGGCAATCTAAGAGTGGTGGCTGGAGTTATTACATGGAGAGGCTATCAACATGCCATGTGTAGGGTTTATTTGGGGCAAAAAGGTACTAAACCTAGGAAGATTGAGAAAAAAGGGGGCCTCCATTTAGAGAAAAGAGGGTTGGACGTGAGGAAGCTGGGCTGCCATTTTTCTACAAAAAAAAAAAAAAGAAAGAAGATTGAAAGAAGAGGAAGAAGAAGGAGGAAAGAGGAGAAGCACAACAAGATTCAACATCCATCCTTTTGGAAAACTCCTCTATTATTGTTTGCTATTTCTTTCTTCTCTCTTTTATTTTCTTTAACTTAACATTCAAACTCCATGTCTAAATTTTATCTTGTAATGGTGGTTCTCAAGTTAGCTATGAGCTAAACTTTTTAATGGTTTGAATTGTTGAAGAACCCTATGTTTAGTTGAGTAATTTTCTTATGCAAATATTTAGTAGAAATTCTCATGTTCATTTAAGTGTGTGTATTGCTAGTTTCTTGATATTGTTTGGCCACCAATAGCTTGATTATTGAGTTATATTTAATTCTGGAAAGGTTAAATGTAATGGACTTAGCTTGAATGACACAAGTTCTTAATCTTTTTTAGATTAGATTTGAAATAACGTAGGAATATGTTATATCCTTGTGTAACAATTGAGAACTATGCTTGAAATGGTATTCTTGAGCTTGCTTGGCATAGGAATATGTTTGAACAGGTCCAAGGATTGATTGCATAAAATTTGAAAGAGTTTTGTGCACTTTAATGGAGTTCTTGTTAACCTGGGATTTTTGCTAAAGATTTGCTAACTTTTTGCTGCAGCAAAACGCACAGTTTTTGCTAAACATAGGGGGATTCAATAATTCAAACCTTTCACATTTCAAAAGCTTACAACTAATTTTATTTTCATCTTGCATCCACTTTTGAGTTAATTTACTTGTTTTCTCGTTTATTTAGTTGATTCATTTACTCCTTTTTAGGCATTTTTGCTTGGTAATTAACTTTTGCAATAGAAATTTTATTTTTACAGTCCTTGTGGAGACGATACTCATTACGTATCATTGTATTACTTGTTTGTGACTACGTGCACTTGCGTATCTAATTTTTACACAACAAATTTTTGGCGCCGTTGCCGGGGACTGTAAATATATTTTGTTGTAATTGTCAATTAGCTTGCAATTTAGTCTATTATTTTGTACTCATTTTTGCTGACTCTTGTGCATTGGCAGGTGAAAATTTTATATGAACGAGTACCAAGAATTTGTTAATATTGATCTATATCCTATTGATCCCGAAATTGAGCGCACATTCAGAGAGAGAAGAAGAGCTCAACATAGGGCTCAAGGGGAAATAGAAATGATGGATGACCAAGGAAATGGACGACGAGCTCAAGGGGAAATGGCCCCTAATAATGGTCGAAATGCAGTGATTATGGCGGATGATAGAGATCAAATCATCCGACAATACGCAACACCTCTTTTCAATGAGCTCAATCCGGGCATTGTGAGGCCAGAAATTCAAGCTCCACAGTTTGAGTTGAAGCCAGTTATGTTCCAGATGCTTCAAACTGTGGGACAGTTTAGTGGGATACCCACCGAAGATCCTCACCTTCACCTTCGTCTATTTATGGAGGTGAGTGATTCTTTCAAATTGCCCAGAGTTACGGAGGATGCATTGAGATTAAAGTTGTTCCCCTATTCTTTGAGAGATCAAGCCCGAGCTTGGTTGAACTCCTTGCCTTCTGCGTCAGTCACAACTTGGCAAGAATTAGCGGAGCGGTTTTTGATGAAGTATTTTCCTCCCACTAAGAATGCCAAGCTCCGGAAGGAAATAACTTCCTTTCAACAATTTGAAGATGAGTCTTTGTATGAGGCATGGGAGAGGTTCAAGGAATTTTTGCGGAAATGCCCTCACCGTGGTATTCCTCATTGCATCCAAATGGAAACATTTTACAACGGTCTCAATGCTCATACTCGAATGGTGGTTGATGCTTCGGCAAATGGTGCTTTACTTGCCAAGTCCTATAATGAGGCCTATGATATTATTGAGAGAATTTCCAAGAACAATAGTGGCCCACTACTAGAGTACCTTTGGGGAAGAAGGTTGCCGGTGTTATTGAAGTTGATGCCATTACTGCTTTATCTGCCCAAGTTGCTTCTATGTCAAATATGATCAAAAATATGAGCATGGGTCAACAAATGGGTCAACAAAATGTTTCCTCGCCTGTGGGACAACTTGAGGAGGTTTCTTGTGTTTTTTGTAGTGAGGCTCATACCTTTGACAATTGCCCATTCAATCCTGCATCTGTGTTTTACATGGGAAGTCAGAATGCCTACAACCAAACATACAAGCAACACCCAAACTTGGCATACAGAAATCAAGGGGCTGGTACTAGTAATTCATCTATGCTTCCTAGATCCAACTTTCCACCTGGTTTTTCCCAACAAGCCTTTCAACAAAGACAACAACAAGGTGTCCAAACAAGTTCTCTTGAGAGTATGATGCGTGATTTCATGGCCAAGACAGAAAATTTCATGACAAGAACTGAGAGTTATATGGCGAAGAATGACACTGCAATCCAAAGTCAAGCAACCTCTATGAGAACTCTAGAAAATCAAGTTGGGCAACTAGCTAATGAGCTTCGAAATAGGCCACAAGGTACTTTGCCTAGTGATACTGAAAATCCAAGAAGAGATGGAAAGGAGCATTGCAAGGCGGTAATCTTGAGGAGTGGTAAAGTTCTGGAGTCAAACGAGGAGGAAGCTAAGGATAAAAATGAGCCCACTTCAATCCAAAGTCGAGTAGAGAAAAATGTTGAACCTTCTAATATGGCAAAGAAGCCTGGCGAATTGCAAACAGATGAATATAAAAGAGGTATAAAAAGATAATATAATTATATTAACAAAGCTGACATACCATGATGTGACAGTCCAAGGTCTTTGAAAGCATCTCCTTTGGACTCCAAAGATTGAGAAAATCCCAATCTGGGGAGTTTGAAGTTTGTGCCAACAAGCAACCTCATATGCTTGGGAAAATTCAGAGCTAGCTTCTCCAGCTGCGACCGACAGGGTCTCAATGGCCTGACTCTGAGAAGCAGTAGTGGGAGTCGCCTCGGGATGAGGGGCATGTTGGAAATATTTTACCAGGATTTAGATTTACTACCATGTATGTTTTATTAACATCCTAATATGAATTCTAAAACAATGAAATAAACACATATAAAGTTTAGGAAACCTTACATTGGGTGCAGCGGAATATAATGACTCCTTCCATTCAGATCTCTAGCCCTTGATTCCTTTCTGTAGCAGAGCATCACCAAGATCTGAACCTAACTCTCTTTCTCTCCTTCCTTTGATGCTGAATCTCCTTCTTATTGTTTGGAATCTCCTACAGTCTTACACACTATGATTGAGATACCACTTGATGTGTGTGGGCACTCACTCATTCACTCAAGGTTCGAAATTGAAGAGGAAAAGAGAAGGGAAGTGGCGGCTATAGAGAAAGAATAGGAGGCTCAAATTTCATCTGACAAAGTTAAGTGTGAATGAGAGCCATCACTATCTATTTATAGGTAACCACCTAGGTTTGAGTTAGAATTATTTGGCATTAAAATAATGAATAAATAAATGATAAAATCCATTAAGTGTGTTCGGCCATGGGCTTTGGATAATGGGCCTCACTTATGCAATTTTGCTGTTTTATCATTTCTGCATCTCATTTTCTCAAAAATGCCAATTTTCAAATTCAACCATTTAAATGCCAATTCTAAAGTCTCTTAATTAACTAAAAATTAACTATTAAATAATATTGTAATTTAATATATTTATTAATTAGACATATAAAGTCTCTTAATTAACAAATAAACCTAGAATCTCTTTTCTTTACAATTTTGCCTTGCTTAGTGAAAATTCACAAAGTAGACATAGTCTAACTTTAGAATTATAATTGATTAATTAAAATCAATTAACTGAGTCTTACAAGCAGTATGGTCTCAACTAGTATGGGGACCATGGGCCTACATTTCCAAGCTTCCAATAAGTTGAACCGAATTTATCAACTAAATTCCCTAACTTATTAATTCCTTATTGAATCCACACTTAGAACATGGAATTGCACTCTCAGTCATATAGAACGCTCTATATGTTCCACGATATAGATACGTCATTAGTTATCCATTGTTATAATCCTAATTTTATCAATGACCCTCTAATAGATGATCTACATTGAATAGGCACTAAATTACCGTTACACCTTCAATGTATTTTATCCATAAAACACTTAGCTCCGTATAAATGATTTTTCAGTGAAGTGCAATGAGATCTCCACCATTTATCTCTGTTTAGCCAAGCTCGAAGGATATCATCGTTTCACTTCTAAATTACTATAGAAGTTATAGACTCCATATTTATGTTAGCGCTCCCACTCAATTATACTATCATGTTCCCAAAATGTACGTATCACCCTGACCCAAAAGTAGGCTTAACTAACAAATCAAAGAACATGTATAATACTCTTGAGATCGAACCTAAACATATCAGGATTAAGATCATTTGATCTAGGATCAACGGGTGATATTGAATTGAATAAATATTACGGTAAATTTTAATATATCTAATCAAAGTTCAATATCGGTCCCTTCCGATATATACTCCATACATCCGATACTGGTATACTTTGCCAATGCCCTGGAAAGGACATAACACTTATCCAAGGTGTAAGAATACCTATCGCTGATTATCATGTCAGTCTAAATCCAGTGAACTGATAAATCAAAGAATAAACTTTCGAACATATAATTAAGATTATATTCAACTGTGCTGACAACACTATAATCATTAACAAATTCATATGTTTTGGACTTAAATAGAATTCATACATTATATATATAATCATGAAATAAATCATGTGAGCCATGCAACATAAAATTTTATTTCTGATCTTTATTAATAAGTAAATCTGATTATATTGAAATGAGTTTTATTTAGGGCATAAAACCCAACAAACTCCCACATGCACTAATATAAAACAAAATGTGCATTTCAAATTATCTCAACAACTTGATATACAAATCAAGTGTAGTAGTAGTATACTCCTCGTAATAGGATCTGACAGGTTGAATCAAACACAACCTTCTCTCCACCATTACTCTTCCTTAATCAAAAAATCCTTGATATTGTGAAATTCCTCTCTATATGTCTACTCTCTTGGGATACTGGATTCTATACTTTTGGCAACTACTTTTTGGTTAATCAGGAAAATAACACTAGTAGTTAAGACAAGTTGGAACGGTGCCACAAATGTATAGAACTTTCCTTAGACTGAATAAGTACCTTTCCTGCAACTTTAACATTCAGTCTCTCTCTGGTAGACTAAGAGACTTCAGATAGGTTTTTACACTTCTCCAAAATCACTACTCCACCCCCAGAGTAATCACCATCTTATCAGCAGACTTTCTAGCACAAAGGCAAGTCTCGAAATCTGATGTGGTGTAGTCTAAGAGTTTTAAACAAACCCTTATCGACTAACATATAGTTCCTCTTCTTAATCTTAAGATTTACTTGATTGTCTTCCAATGTTCTTCTCCTGGATTAATCTGATACCTACTCTTTACTCCCACTCAACAGCAGGTGTCTGGTCTAAGGCATACTAAAACATACCTGAGACCTCTCACTGTTGATTTAAAGAATTTTTTCATGGCCTTATCTTTTCTGGAATAGTTGAGACTTTTCCTTAGATAAATAAAATCTATGCCTAGAAATCGGGAAGCTTCTATAGATTGTCATTAGAAAGAAAATGCTTCAGCATCTTACTAAAGTAAGTTGCTTGCATTAGAGTAAGTAATTACCAGGTATACCACAAGCTATAGGTTTAGATAAACTCAAACCTATAATACTAGGAACAGGAAGTCTTGTTAAGTCCATTGAATAGACTTATACACGAAAATTTCCTTTATTGTCCTTGTAATAGAAAACTTTAGGTTATTCCATGTGAATGGATCAAACCATAGTTCTATTGGCTTTCTTCTTAGTTTCTTATTTTTTTGACAATCCATTAATTGTTTAAACTCACAATGGATTTTAATCACTAGTGTCTTCCAAGTCATAAGAAGTAAAGTTCCTTGAAACTCTCCCACTACGACAAGGTACCGTGAATTATGTCTAAAAAAAACTAAATGGTATTGACCTCTTCGGTTGTGTCAAAACAACAGAGGCAATGGGATCATCATATGTCAAATAAGATGATAGAAAACTTTTGGATTATGGGATTGTCCACCCCTAATCACTTAGAATAGCTAACAAACATGCAAACCATGGTTAACAGTTCTAGCATGTCTTTTAAGATTTCGATTAGGTCATCCATGAATCTAGTAATGGTTTACTTTAAGTATACAACCATTGCATCATTCTGAAATTGTATTTGTTGGAAATTATTTTACCAGGATCTTAGATCTACTCACAAGTATGTTTATTAACACCCTAAATATGAACTTTCTAAAACGATGAAATAAACACATATAAAGTTTAGGAAACCTTACATTGGGTGCAGCGGAATAATATGACTCTTTCCGTTCAGATATCTAGCCCTTGATTCCTTTCTGTAGCAGAGCATTATCAATATCTGAACCTGGATCTCTTTCTCTGAATCTTTGATGCTGAAACTCCTTCTTGCTGAAAGTCTTTCTTCACGATCTTCCTCACTATGATTGAGGTATCACTTGCTGTGTGTGGGCACTACTCTTACACTAAGAATTTCAAAATCTCAATGAGGAAGAGAGAGAGAGTGGGTTCGACCAAAGATACGGAGAGAGAAGGCTCAGTTTTTTCTGAATGAAAAGTGTAGAAATTTTAAGTTTAAATTTCCTGAAGCCTTCACTATCTATTTATAGCATTCCACTAGGGTTAGGTTTGAATTATTTGGCATTAAAATAATGAAAAAATCAGTTTAAATTTCCTACAAAAGTGGCTGGCCCTACACTAGTGGATTTGGGCCTCACTTTTTGCAATTTTGCAGTTTTACCTTTTCTGCATCTGATTTTCTCAAAAATGCCAATTTTCTAATTCAACCATTTAAATGCCAATTCTAGCTATTTAATAACTATAAATAATTATTAAATAATATTGTCATTTATCATATTTATTAATTGAACCATACAAAGTATCATAATTAACAAATATGCCCCTAAAACTATTTCTTTACAATTTCGCCCTTACTTAGTGAAATTTTTCAAACATTTCAAATTTCTTTCCTAAAAGGTATAATCTAGAGTTATCGTTTTAAGAATACAACGAAAAACTCATATCCACCCCTGAATGTACATCCATCTGCGAATGAGATGAACTACTTTCATTGGATATAGGCATATTAACTCTTTGCAGAGATTGATCTTGTCAAATCCACTATGAACAAGATACAAATGCCATAGATTAAAAAAAATGTGGTAGTGTCTTTTGATGACATAGGTTTAGTTACATCAAAGAGTTCTTAGAATACTGTTAGGTTATAATTAACCTATATTTCGGGTCTTTAAAGTTAGCATTATCTCGTCTATTGGTGTCTTTTGGAGCAGTTTTACGCTTGATTTTCATTATTTCAGGTTCCCGGGGTGTTAAAGTTCGAATTCAGTCAAATGGTGAAAAACTGGGATAAACTTGGAAAAATTGGAAAATTCGGTTCCAGAAGTGTCAGTAGTCGCGACCTCCAGAGAGCCAGGTCGCGACCCTTTTTCCTGGTCGCGACCCTGGTCGCGACTTCGTAGGTTAGGCAGAAACTCGGTTTTTTGAGTTTTGCCTGTAGTCGCGACCAGCTTAAATGCTAGTCGCGACTAGGTACGGAAATCGCAGATTTGACCTAATTTTGATTTTTCACTCAATTGGAGGCTCACCACTCATCCCTATATAAGGAATACGACATTGAAGGTCAAAGACAAGCAAAAACAGACCTAATAGTGGAGGCAAAGTGGAGAGGAAGCTATCTTGAAGACCCGGAGCGATACCACCTTCTAGTTTCTTTCTTTTACCCTTCTTATTCATCTTTATGTTTGTTTTTATTTCTGAATTAATCATGGATGTTTTTAGAGTTATTATGAACTAAATTTCCCAATAAGGGAGGATGATGATTGTTGTTTAAGTTTATGCCTAGTTAATAAATAATTGCCATTCCTTCATCTTATGTGTGAATACTATCTTTATTTGTGTTTAATTTCATGTGTAAGTTTGATCACCTTTTACATGCTCTATGATCCTAATTCGAAATCTGAAAAGTGAGAATTAGGAATGCTAAAATTTGGATAGTCTAGGTTTTGATGTAAAACGAAAGTATTTACATAACCTTAGTGACTAATAGATTATTGCTTAATGCTGATTTTGTGTTGATCTAATTAAGAAGTTAATTAGAGAACATATTATTTAGAACCTAAAAGATCTGAAAAGAGTTAGGTTAATTTATAATCTGTCTTTCACATTGAGATAAGGATAGCAATTAGGCATTGACATAGGTAGCTTATCAACAGGATTCACCTCCCTAATCTCTCATCTTGATTAATCTTCGTTTATTTTCCCTTGAATTTCTGAGTTCTTTATTTTTAAATTGCAAACTTATTATTTTACCAAATAGAATCATAAGTATAATTTAGTAGTACTTAATCCAATTCCCTGTGGTTCGACCTCACTTGCGTGAGATACTACTTGATACGTACACTTGCGTAATAAACAGAATTTTCGTAATAAGTTTTTGGCGCCGTTCTTGCAGTGAATTGTTTAAAGATTGATATTACACAAAATTATACTAACTTCTACTTTGGTATATTTTCTCTTGCTGATTTTTCTAACCTTTTTCTTGCAATATTTTCTTGATCTATTTCAGGAATCATAAGTGTATGCGCCGTCAAGGACAAGCAGTGATATTACCAGTTGATCCCGAAATCGAGAAAACTTGTAGGAGAAACCGAAAGAACAAGAGGCAAGAGGGAGTTTCAAAGAATCGCTAAAACTTCAGACATCATGGCTGCCAATGCTGCAAACAATGGAGGCAATAACGGTAACAATGGTGGCGCAGTAGAAGATCAAGCTAATGGCCGCAGCTTGAGAGATTACATTCTCCCTACTCTGACGGGAGTGCAGTCATGTATCAGGCCACCGGCAGTGGATGCAAACAACTTTGAGATCAAACCTGCCATACTTCAGATGGTGCAGTCTTCAGTTCAGTTTGGTGGCCTCCCTTCTGAAGATCCTAATCTGCATCTTTCTAACTTCATGGAACTTTGTGAAACCTTTAAAGTTAATGGAGTTAGTGATGATGCTATTCGACTGAGACTGTTCCCATTCTCTCTTAGAGAGCGAGCCAAGAGTTGGCTAAACTCCTTGCCACCCAACTCTATCGCCACCTGGAATGATCTGGCAACGAAATTCTTGTCAAAGTTTTTTCCTCCAGCCAAGTCTGCAAAGCTGAGAGGAGAAATTAATAACTTCTGCCAACAAGATAATGAATCTCTCCATGAGGCTTGGGAGAGGTTTAAAGATCTGATCAGAAAGTGCCCTCACCATGGTATAGAGAAGTGGATGCTGGTCCACAACTTCTACAATGGGTTGGTAGGAAATACAAGAACTTTAATAGATGCTACAGCTGGAGGAGCCTTTATGAGGAAGAGTGCTAATGAAGCTTATGATCTATTGGAGGAGATGGCTCTAAACAATCAACAGTGGCCAACTGAGAGGAGTCAATCAAAGAAGGTAGCTGGTGTGTTAGAGGTCGATGCCATCACCAAGTTGACAGCACAGGTTGAGGCATTGACAAAGATAATTGCAGGGCAAGCTAAACAAGCCCAAGTTGTGTGTGAGTTATGTGGGGGAAGCCATCACTTTTCAGAATGCCAAGCTGATGTGGATGATTTGCCAATGGATGAAGCTAAAGCCATTGGAAACTATTCACAGAACAACAACAACAATTATGGGTTCAACCAGGGTAACAACCGAAGAAACAGTGGGTTCTATCAGCAACGAAATCAGAACCAGAATCAGAATCAACAGTTTAATCAGCAACAAACCTCTGGTGGAAATTCTAGTTTGCAGACAGATTTTCTTGCTTCAATTCATGACCGAAACTAGATCTTCAATCAAAGGGACACTGCAGACACAGATGGGCCAACTAGCAACTCAAGTAGCAACCCGTCCTCAAGGGAATTTGCCTAGCACAACTGAAGTAAACCCCAAGGAAAACTGCAAGGCAATTACCCTGAGAAGCGGTAAAAATTATGATGGTCCTGAAATGCCACAACTAGTGAATGGAGAAAAGGAGAATGAAGAGCAACCGATGTCGACCCCAACACCCACTCCAACGAAGGCTACTGATAGTCAACCACAGCCACAGCAGTCTCCACCAACTAATATAGATCACCATGTAAAAATACCATACCCCCAAAGGCTTAGAAAGTCAAGCTTGGACAAGCAGTTCACCAAATTCCTGGAAGTGTTCAAAAGACTTCACATTAACATTCCTTTTGCTGAAGCTTTAGAGCAGATGCCAAGTTATGTGAAGTTTATGAAGGAAATCTTGTCAAAGAAGAGAAAGATGGAGGACTATGAGACAGTTGCTCTAACTGAAGAGTGCAGCGCCATCCTACAGAAGAAACTCCCTCCTAAACTCAGAGATCCAGGGAGTTTCACTATTCCTTGTACTATAGGAAAAATTGAGGGAATAAATGCACTTTGTGACTTGGGAGCTAGCATTAACTTGATGCCTCTATCGGTGTTTAAAAGACTGCAGTTGGGTGAAGCAAAGCCAACAACAGTAACTCTCCAATTGGCGGACCGATCACTAGCCCATCCTAGAGGAGTCATTGAGGATGTGTTAGTTAAGGTTGATAAGTTCATCTTTCCAGCTGATTTCATCGTTTTGGATATGGAAGAAGATAGCAATGTCCCAATTATTCTTGGGAGACCATTCTTGGCAACTGGCCAAGCCTTAATCGATGTTCAGAAAGGTGAATTAAAGCTGAGAGTCCAAGGAGAAGAAATGGTCTTTAATGTGCTAAAGGCTATGACGTACCCAAAGGCAAGTGATAACTGCTTCTTTATTGATTTGATTGATGAAATGGTGAGTGAGAAAAAGCTGCTAGATGATCCTCTTGAGCTAAGTCTAACTGAAGATGAATTGACGGAGCAAGAAGGGCAAGAGGTCATGGGGTATGTGAAGTGGCTTGATTCCTATGGGCCTTTGAACAGAAGATACTTTGAGGAATTGGGAGCGGTTCCAAAAGAGCTGAAGCCATCTACTGAAAAGCCCCCAGAACTTGAATTGAAGGTGCTTCCTAGTCACTTGAGGTATGAGTTTTTGGGTCAAGATAAAAAGCTGCCAGTTATTGTTTCAGCTTCTCTCTCTGATGTGGAAACTGATAGACTTTTGAGGGTACTTCGAGCTCATAACAAGGCCATCGCTTGGACACTAGGAGATGTTAAAGGAATCAGTCCTTCAACAGTGATGCATCGAATTCTCATGGAAGACAACGCCAAACCAACTATTGATGCTCAAAGAAGACTCAATCCACCCATGAAAGAAGTAGTCAGAAAAGAAGTAGTTAAGTGGTTGGATGCTGGAGTTGCTTATCCTATTTCAGATAGTAAGTGGGTTAGCCCGGTGCAAGTGGTCCCGAAGAAAGGTGGAATGACGGTGATCAAAAATGAAAAGAATGAGTTGATTCCTACAAGAACAGTCACCGGTTGGAGGATCTGCATCGATTATAGGAAACTCAATAAAGCAACAAGAAAAGATCACTTCCCTTTGCCCTTCATTGATCAAATGCTTTGAGACGGAGTTAGCGGGGCAAGAATATTACTGTTTTCTTGATGGATATTCTGGATACCACCAGATAGCTATAGCACCTGAAGATCAGGAGAAGACTACTTTCACATGTCCCTATGGTACCTTTGCTTTCAGAAGAATGCCCTTCGGCTTGTGCAACGCCCCTGCCACTTTTCAAAGGTGTATGATGGCTATCTTTTCAGATTTGATTGAATCTTGTATTGAAATTTTTATGGATGATTTCTCAGTGTTTGGTTCTTCCTTTGATCATTGTTTGGAAAACCTGGAAAAAGTACTAACAAGGTGCGAAAAGTCTAACTTGGTGTTAAACTGGGAGAAGTGTCACTTTATGGTAACAGAAGGAATTGTTCTTGGGCACAAAATTTCAAAAGCAGGAATTGAGGTAGATAAAGCAAAGGTCTCAACAATAGAAAATTTGCCACCTCCAGTTTCTGTAAAAGGAGTGAGGAGTTTCCTGGGACATGCTGGCTTCTACCGCAGATTTATCAAGGACTTCTCTAAAATCTCAAAACCTTTATCGAGCTTACTTGTAAATGGAGTTCCATTTGAGTTCGGAGAAGATTGTTTAAAAGCTTTCAAGATTTTAAAGGAGAAATTGATTACAGCACCGATAGTAACTTCACCAAATTGGGAGCTGCCGTTTGAGTTGATGTGTGATGCTAGTGACTTTGCCATTGGAGCGGTTCTGGGTCAAAGAGTTGACAGAGTATTCCACACAATCTACTATGCTAGTAGAACTCTGAATGATGCTCAATTAAACTACGCCACTACAGAGAAAGAAATGCTGGCAATAGTGTTTGCTTGTGACAAATTTCGACCCTACCTAATTGGAAATAAGGTAATTGTTTACACAGATCATTCAGCAATCAAATACCTTATGACCAAGAAGGATGCAAAACCAAGACTAATTCGGTGGGTACTCTTACTTCAAGAGTTCGACTTAGAGATAAAAGATAAAAAGGGCACCGAGAACCTGGTAGCAGACCATTTGTCAAGATTAGAGCTGCAAGAGAGTCAGAATACAAAGGAGGTACAAATAAATGAGCAATTTCCTGATGAACAACTCTTTAGTGTGAGGGAAAACCTGATGGTACCTTGGTACGCTGACTATGTTAATTTCTTGGCTGCAAAAATAACTCCACCCGAGCTTTCGCGTCAACAATTGAAGAAATTCTTTTCTGAGGTGAAACATTACTATTGGGAAGAACCAATCCTCTACAAGCACTGCGCCGATCAGATCATAAGGAGATGTGTTCCTGAAGAGGAGATGTATTCTATCCTAAATCACTGTCATGCTTTACCATGTGGGGGACAATTTAGTGGAAATAGAACAGCTGCAAAGGTGTTGCAAAGTGGATTCTTTTGGCCAACGCTATTCAAGGATGCTACTACTTTTGTAAAGGCATGTGATCGTTGTCAACGAACAGGTAATATCTCAAGAAGAAACGAGATGCCTTTAACAGGAATTTTAGAAGTTGAATTGTTTGATGTATGGGGAATAGACTTTATGGGTCATTTTCCTTCATCCTTTAGCAATCAGTACATTCTTTTGGCTGTTGATTATGTGTCTAAATGGGTCGAAGTTTCAGCTACACCTCAAAATGATGGAAAGACAGTTCTCCGCTTCTTACAAAAGAACACTTTTACTCGGTTTGGTACTCCTCGAGCAATAGTAAGCGATGAAGGGAGCCACTTCTGTAACAAGCAGTTTGAAGCACTCCTCTCAAGATATGGTGTTCGACATCGAACTGCTTTACCATACCATCCCCAAAGTAATGGCCAAGCTGAAATCTCTAACCGAGAGATTAAGATGATTCTGGAGAAAACAGTGCAAAGATCAAGGAAAGATTGGTCAAGGAAGTTGGATGACGCACTGTGGGCATACAGAACAGCTTTCAAAACACCGATTGGCATGTCCCCATATCGTTTGGTGTTTGGAAAGGCTTGTCATTTACCGGTGGAGTTAGAGCATAGAGCTTTTTGGGCCATGAAGACTCTTAACATGGAACTAAAAGCTGCAGGGGAGAGAAGACTGTTACAGCTGAATGAGCTAGATGAGTTTCGGAACGAAGCCTATGAAAACGCCAAGATATACAAAGAGAGAACTAAAAAGTGGCACGATCAAGGTCTAATACGGAAAGAGTTTCAACCAGGACAGCAAGTGCTACTCTTCAATTCAAGGCTGAAACTGTTTCCTGGAAAGCTGAAATCAAGATGGTCGGGACCATTCACGGTGGTCAAGGTGTTTCCTTATGGAGCGGTGGAGTTAAAAGGTGAAAGTCCAACAACTTTCAAAGTCAATGGACAAAGGTTAAAGCTCTACTTGGGAGGTCTGTTTGACCAAGCCAAGTCCGCCATGATCCTGGCGCCACTTTGAAGTGCAAGGCTCAGCGTCTAGCTGCATGACGATAAACTCAGCGCTTCTGGGAGGCAGCCCAAGTATTATTTTGTTTTTATTGTTTTGTTAGTATTTTCAATTTTTAGTTTAGTACCAGACATTATTTCTTTTTAATTGAATCGTGAAAAGCGTGAAAAAAAAAATTATTTTCGACCTGAAGCCCAGAAGTCGCGACTAGCATTAAGCCTAGTCGCGACCTATTTCTCAAGTCGCGACCTCAGTCGCGACTTGCTGATTTTCCAGAAAGGCCTGAATTTTTCTCGTTAGCTAGTCGCGACTAGCCTTTGGCCAAGTCGCGACTTGCTGACCAAAAATTCTATAAATTCACACTTTCCCCCTCATTCAACCCTACACAAACCAAATTCAAATTTCAAATCCTCTCAGCCGACCCTACCCTATTTTCCTCTCAAAAATTCAATTTTTCATCTTCAATCTTCAATCTTTTCATCTTTTCTCAAATTTCTTAAACCCAATCTAATCAAAAACCCAATTTCACTCAACAATCTACACATATCATCAAAACCCACACCAAAGAACACCCAAATCCAAAAAAATCACCATTGTTGTCACCCTCAACCTCAAGCTTTCAAGAACATTCAACAATGGAGGTGGAGTAAAGCGTTTTCGGGTTTGTAAGTATCACGTTCTTCATTCTTTCAAGAATTTGATTAATTATTTTGAGATTTTGAGTGATATAAATGTGTGTGATGTAAAAATATTGATGATATTGGGTTTATTATTAATGTATTGTGGTGTTGAGTGGTTAGGAACATTGATTGAGTGAATTTTTTATTTTTGGGATAGAGGAAATTTAAGGGGAGGTGCTGCCCAATTTTTCTTAGAAAAAAAAAAGTTTTAGAAAAAAAAAAAGTTTCAGAAAAAAAAAAAAAAGTAATTTCGAAAAAAAAAATAAAAAAAAATTTCGAAAAAAAAATTCTGAAAAAAAAAAGAAAAGAGAAAAAAAAATTGGCACCAAAGAGGACTAGGAATGTTGAGGAAGGTTCGTCTTCGAACCCACCACCAACGGGTTTTGATAGAACCCTCTTTGGTAGTATCGAGGCTCACAATCGCTTCGTAAGGTTGAAGAATAGAGCCTATATTGAAGATAGGGGTATTGAATTCCCGGAAAATCCATTGAGGCGCCAACCTCGGTTTGAGACGATCAGAGCGCAAATTGAAAGAATGAAGTGGGGAAGTTTTGTGGATACTCGGGGTCGGGCTAACGTTACTATGGCCTGTGAATTCCTTGCGAATTGGCCCGACCGCCGAAATGGGGAAGTGAAGGTTCATGGAAAGAAAGTTCCCGCCACTGCTGACGCATTCAATGTGATGTTCTCTGTCCCAGATTACACTAGGGAGGAACAACGCCTCCGAATTATTGAGGAGGAAGAGCAATTTGATATGGTGGATGTCGCGGAGACAGTGGGATTTCCTGGGTTGAGGTTCCATGACAATGATGGTACCGAGGGGTCGCCCAATATTCTATACCGGTGTGAGCTGAACCCGGTGGCAAAAACATGGCTGTACTTTGTGAGTGCTCGGTTAGTGCCCCCAACAAGCATTTTTCCGATGTCCAAATGGATCGCCTTAAATATGTGTACGCCATAATGAAAGGGTACAACATTAACATTGGACAAGTCATAAGGCAGAGCATTGACCAAATCGTGCAAGGAGCCACGGGAGGTGGTTTCGGTTTGGCGGGGGTTATCACAGAACTCTGCGGGGCATATGAAGTAACCCAGTTAGAGTTTGACAACACGGTGTTGCCACTTCGTAAGATGGACATCGCCTTTGTCAACAGGCTGAAAGAGCCACACCCCTATGGGCAGCCACCACCTGATGCACCGCAAGGGCGTAGGCGGCAACGTGAGCCTAGTGTTGAAGAAGAAGAAGAGGAGCAACCACTACAATTGCCTGGGCCCATCGATCCTACAACACAATACACTCATGCACAGCTGAGTTACATAATTCAGCAGAACAACCACATGCAACAATACATGGTGCAGAGGAGTATCTATGATGAGGGACAAGTTCAGCAACTCAACTCTCTCATCAACAGAATGAACATTGGGATTGATGACCCGAACTACTTGGCACAACCTCCTCGGTTCTATCCCTATGACCAGCCGCCACCACCCAACCCTTTCTGAAAGGGTCTCAGGTAAGTTTCTTCTCTCTGCATTTTACTGTATACATTGGGGACAATGTAATATTTAGTTTGGGGGGAGAGGCTTAAAAAATTTTAAATTCTGCACTTTAATTTCTGCATTTTAATTTTATGTTTATGTTTTTTATGTTTTAGTTTTTTGCTTTAGTTAAGGAATGGCAATAAGCTTGATGATAGTTGTATACTGCTGATTAGTGTGATGTGATCTGAATCTGTAAAATAACTGTGTGCTTGATTTTGTTAACTCTTTGGATTAGTTTGGATGCTTAGAAACCTGTGTTTTTCTGCAAATACTCAATTTGTGAAAATTGTTATAACTGTTTTACTATGGTTTGTGGCAAGATGGACAGGATAGCTTAGAACTTGCATGTTTATTCTTTTGAGGCGAAATCCTTGATAGTGTTCAATTGGAATATGATTTAGGCATTTGTTGGATAGTTTGAGCCTTTCAAGCCTACCATAATGTGTATCCCTAGTTACCCTTTTGAGCCTTAACCTGTTGTGTTTTCACCCACTGATTTGAAATTTTGCAACCACACTATTAATTTTTATTCTCACCATGATTATCCATGATATCATAAGCTATATGATTAGTTTGGGGGAAAAGAAACATTTAGTGTGACGAAATAGTGAGAGGAAAAAAATTTGTAAGATTGAGAAGAGAAAAAAACAAAGAAAAAAAAAAGAAAAAAATTGTGTAATTCAATGTCACTGAAAAAAAAGAGCACTGAAAAAAAAATATAAAGAATATGATTTCAGTGATGTTGGAAAATAATAAATATATCTTCTCTCAATCTTGGTAAACTTGGGAACAGTATGGGGTTTAGAAAAAGAAAAGTAAAAGCTTGGGGGTTCTGTTTGTGTGCTTATGATATCTTGAGCCAAAATTGTCTCTTGCCTATCCCTGAATATCTGAGCCATATTACCTAAACCTTGAAAAGACCTAATGATTCCAAAGAATACTGTCAACATTAGTGGAGAAAGGTAAACATGCAAGCTTATGAGCTATCGGGTTGTGGAACTAATGGAAAGAGTAAAACTTTTATAACGATGTTTCATATTTGAGTGTATTGTTGCAGTTGTACATAGTGTTGTTGATTGAGCATCCGAGTTAATTGTTAGAGTTAGTAGGATCAAAATTCTAGTTTATGCAAGGAAGAAAACAGAGCATGAGTCAGCAGCGTAGTGATTATCTGATAGCGTAGTTAGTTTTTTTATCTTACTTGGGGGCGAGTAAGAATCTAGTTTGGGGGATTTTGTTAGGTTATAATTAACCTATATTTCGGGTCTTTAAAGTTAGCATTATCTCGTCTATTGGTGTCTTTTGGAGCAGTTTTACGCTTGATTTTCATTATTTCAGGTTCCCGGGGTGTTAAAGTTCGAATTCAGTCAAATGGCGAAAAACTGGGATAAACTTGGAAAAATTGGAAAATTCGGTTCCAGAAGTGTCAGTAGTCGCAACCTCCAGAGAGCCAGGTCGCGACCCTTTTTCCTGGTCGCGACCCTGGTCGCGACTTCGTAAGTTAGGCAGAAACTCGGTTTTTCGAGTTTTGCCTGTAGTCGCGACCAGCTTAAATGCTAGTCGCGACTAGGTACGGAAATCGCAGATTTGACCTAATTTTGATTTTTCACTCAATTGGAGGCTCACCACTCATCCCTATATAAGGAATACGACATTGAAGGTCAAAGGCAAGCAAAAACAGACCTAATAGTGGAGGCAAAGTGGAGAGGAAGCTATCTTGAAGACCCGGAGCGATACCACCTTCTAGTTTCTTTCTTTTACCCTTCTTATTCATCTTTATGTTTGTTTTTATTTCTGAATTAATCATGGATGTTTTTAGAGTTATTATGAACTAAATTTCCCAATAAGGGAGGATGATGATTGTTGTTTAAGTTTACGCCTAGTTAATAAATAATTGCCATTCCTTCATCTTATGTGTGAATACTATCTTTATTTGTGTTTAATTTCATGTGTAAGCTTGATCACCTTTTACATGCTCTATGATCCTAATTCGAAATCTGAAAAGTGAGAATTAGGAATGCTAAAATTTGGATAGTCTAGGTTTTGATGTAAAACGAAAGTATTTACATAGCCTTAGTGACTAATAGATTATTGCTTAATGCTGATTTTGTGTTGATCTAATTAAGAAGTTAATTAGAGAACATATTATTTAGAACCTAAAAGATCTGAAAAGAGTTAGGTTAATTTATAATCTGTCTTTCACATTGAGATAAGGATAGCAATTAGGCATTGACATAGGTAGCTTATCAACAGGATTCACCTCCCTAATCTCTCATCTTGATTAATCTTCGTTTATTTTCCCTTGAATTTCTGAGTTCTTTATTTTTAAATTGCAAACTTATTATTTTACCAAATAGAATCATAAGTATAATTTAGTAGTACTTAATCCAATTCCCTGTGGTTCGACCTCACTTGCGGGAGATACTACTTGATACGTACACTTGCGTAATAAACAGAATTTTCGTAATAAATACTGCAAGTGGATCCTGGTCACAGAATACCTAACTCATATTCCATACAGTTTTAATCCATTAATAGAAGATTAAACACTTGAGAAAGTGTAACTGTATTGTATTCTGGAATTAGAAATATAAGAAAATTTCTATTTGGAATCTAAAATTAAAGTCAAAGACTTAAATTTATACCAAATATAATGAGTAATTCTATCTTGGACCAGCACTACTAATACAAACTCTAAGTCAGATTTGCCCATACAAGTAGGAGATTTCTAAGATTGAGGATTTATATCAATTGGGAATAGAATTTCGGGATTATAATCATATGCGTCATTTAATTTCTTTAGAGGAAATATAATGACATGAAATGATTTATAGACCATTCATCCAATGATATATTATTGAGCTAATTCGAAACGAATAAGCTAAGAGGAATTAGGATAATTTCGTTTATAAATAAGAATCCAACGATGCTTCGATTAGCGAAAGACAAAGTAATCTTATTTATGTAATCTTCTTGTTTCATATTGTAAAAATACTAGTCTAAGGTGTCATCAATTGATGAACAGCTAGATGTTGCATATACAATATTTATCTTTCGAGATCTTACACTATTATGTATGTCTAATGGTGAAAATCCATTAGGGATTTATCTTATTAGAAAAACAAACATGTTAGACCAACAATGAAGATTTGAAATTAAACTACAACTTAATAACATAAAATAACATGGTTCAATATAAATTCATACACAATTCAGAAATTATAAACATATAGCAAGTAGGAATGACTAGTGAAAATACTAAAACATACAATCCTAAATACTTTCCAAGGTTTTCAACAAACTGATACAGAGTCCCGGTAGGCGAGAGTCAAAGTATCATTCATTGAATAGAGTTGTCAGCTCATCTAAAATAGAAACCATTCTAGCAACCTTTTATTCGATCAAAATAAGAATCCAACGTTGTCCCGGTAGGCGAGAGTCAAGGTTATTCTTATTTTATGAGCTTCCACCATTGTTTCATGTCTTATGAGTTTATCTCTAAGTAGTCACCGTAGGGGAGAGTCTAAATAGAGACGAAAACTCACAAAACACTTATCAAATGAAATCTTACAGTGTTAAATGCGTTCAACGAATAACCATCCATAGGGGGACGAAGTCTAGCGTCTCGAGGTTATATTGAAAACATTTAACTTTTGTAAGACCAACAATGGAGATCGAATATCTTAATAATAATCAAGCTCATTATTTAAAGTGAGTTGTATTTTCTTTGATTCTATTTATTTAATTTATTTATTTTAAATATATATTTATTTAAAATTTCTAATTTAAAATGAAAAATTCTAAATATAAATTTTAATTTAATATTTATAAATTTTACTTAGATGGATATGAAAATAACATGAATTATTTCCATCTTAGTAATAATTTCCAATAAATATTTAGAAAAATATTCAATTTAAGTTGTTACAAAATTAATTTAAATTAATTTACAACTCAAATTTAATTTTCTATAAATATACATTGCATTTCGAAAAATTAAAGTATTCTAGGACACAATTTTCGAAAATGCATGTTAAAATAAAAAATTAATCCTGGAAAAATTATTCTAATTTAATGTTGGCCCAAAATTAATTAATAAAATTAATTTACAACAAAAAATATAATTTTCCTATTTAATTAAAAATATAAGAAAAATTTCAAATATTTAAGTATGATGATGAAAATCAACTTAAATATTAATTTTCTATTTAATTAAATACACTAGAAAAATACTTCAAGCAAAAATATCATCTATCTAGATTTTCCTTTGACTAATTAATTCAATTTCTAATAATATACTTTAATTCAATTTATTTTAATTAATCATTAAATGAAAAAATTATTGATTTAAGTTGGTCCAAAATTAAAATAAATAATTTATAACTTTAATCTATTTTTCAAATAAAATTTGAAATTCCTGCATTTAAGAAATGCAATTTCGAAATTTGATTAATAAAATAAAGAAAAAATATATTTTGAAAATTATTTAAATTTAGTTGAAAAATTAAATTTCAACTAAAATAATTTTCTATTTAATTAAGTGTCATGAAAAAGAAATATTTAAGTATGATGATGAAAATCAACTTAGATATTTAATTTTCAAATTAATTAAATGTATTAAATTCAAGAAATAAATAATTTAGAAGGCTTAATTATTAATCTCTAGTTTAATACTATGAAAAATATACTTAAAATAAATTGTACCAAAATTAATTATATAAATAATTAATTTCACAATGTATAATATTTTCCTATTAAATATTAGAAATAATAAGTAGTCTAGAAATAACTATCTAGAAAATATCTTATTTGACTAAGTATCTTTTCCACAAAATTTGAAAAAATATCTAATTTAGGTTGTATTAGAAAAAATCTAGAACCTAAATATTTTTCAAATTTAAATTTAATTAAATATGAAAAATTAAGTTGTAACCACTTAATTTGAAAATATTACATTTTAAGTTAATATTCGAAAAGATATTAACTTAAAAAATATCTAAAATATTCCATTTTAATTTGATATTCGAAAAGATATTAACTTGAAAAATATCTAAAGAATCTTAATAACCAATGCCTAAAATTCCTCAACTTAATTTTGAAATTTTAAATCCAAAAGATATTCAAATTTAAGTTGGTTAGTTGAAGATAACTAAATATCAACTTAAATAGGAATAGTTAATGAAAAATTTAAATTAAGCTCCAGAAAGAATCTAGATGATTATAATTCTATATTTAATTAAATACAAGAAAATACATATAGTTTAGCTTAGAATAAAAAATTCTTTAAACTATAATTTTCTTAAATTAATTTCAAAATAAATGAAATTAATTATGTTGCTAATAAATTTTATTAGGTTAAACTAGTTTAATTAACCTAGTACAGTTATTCAAATCAGGCAAATGGGCCTTCACAATTGGGGTAGTTCATGTGAGGGGGTGCTGGGTTCAGTATGTCGTACCCACTACTATGACTCCCAACTCTCACACAAGGCCCAAAAGAGAGGAATTTAACCTTAATAAGAACAAATGTTATTAATTGAATAGGCCCAAAAACTAAATGAGCCTAAATAAATTCTATCAAGAACTATGATAATTTATTTTAGCAACAGCAACCTATATGCATCTATAATAAAATTAAACACATAGGCTCACACAGGCACACTTTGGATGGGTCCTATCATGTTGCTAGGTCATACACAGATGAAAGAAGATTGTAAATATACCTGTTACAAATTATTAACTTGACCAAGGGAGCCATCAGATCATTAGATCTGGCAAAAAGTAACCATGGCTATTTGCAATCAAGTAATAATAGGTTTTGAAAACTTACAAACAAGCTAAAACACATACTCCTGCAACAAGGTTAGCTGGATAGTTGGATGTAGGATTTATTTAATTTTAAATTAAATAATTAATTTCGAAATAATTAATTAAATAAATAAAATATTTATTTTCGAAAAATTAAAATAAAATAAAAAAATTTCGAAAATTAAAAAAAAAAAATTAATTTAAAATTAAACCTACAATTTTGAAAAATTAGGTTTCAACCAACCTAAATATCATTTCAAAATTTGCTAACTACTTTTAAAATTTAAATGTTATTTTATAAATAAAAATTAAATAAAAAATTAGAAAAGACAAATCAATGTCTTTTTCAAATTTTAAATGTAATTTAAATAAATAAAATAACAAAATTTAAAAGTTAGCAAAATATCTTATATCTATTTAAAATTACATGATTATAGTTATCTTATTTTAAATTTAAATAAGGTCAAATTATTTAAAAAAAAGATTTAATTTAAAAAATTTAAAATCTGACCTTAAATTTAAAAATAAGATAAGATATAATCAAATTTAAAAATAAGATAGATAATTAAGCAAAAAGATAGATACTAACTATTTTCAAATTCAAATTACACTAATATCTTGAATTAAATTTAAAAAATATTAAATTAATTCAAAATAATAATTAGAATTGAATTAGGAATAGTAATAGTATAAATATAGAACTACACAAAAAATCGGAAGTTAATTCCATGAAAAAGCATGAAAAAACGAAGAAAAACGAAAAAATTGTGAGTTGTACGGACAGTTTTCGCGATCGCAGGAAAATTTCAGCACAGCTCCGATTTTTTCGAATCTTCAAAAAATCATAACCTAATTCAAATTAAATCAAAATTGAGTTCTGTAAAAAAGTAACTTGCTTAATTTTTTCCATACTATCCAATAAAAATAATTCCAGAAACAGAATCGCAATTATTTTTCACGAAAATTTACAAACATCAATCAATCATCAAATAACACTCAATACAACATGATACCATCCAAAAACAAACAAACAATCGTTTTAAAGTCCAAATTTCTTGCAAGTAAATCAATTACCATGGCTCTGAGGCTAGTTGTTGGAAATTATTTTACCAGGATCTTAGATTTACTCACAAGTATGTTGATTAACACCCTAAATATGAACTTTCTAAAATGATGAAATAAACACATATAAAGTTTAGGAAACCTTACATTGGGTGCAGCAGAATAATATGACTCCTTCCGTTTAGATATCTAGCCCTTGATTCCTTTATGTAGCAGAGCATTATCAATATCTGAACCTGGATCTCTTTCTCTGAATCTTTGATGCTGAAAGTCTTTCTTCACGATCTTCCTCACTATGATTGAGGTATCACTTGCTGTGTGTGGGCACTACTCTTACACTAAGAATTTCAAAATCTCAATGAGGAAGAGAGAGAGAGAGAGTGGGTTCGGCCAAAGATAGGGAGAGAGAAGGCTCAGTTTTTCCTGAATGAAAAGTGTAGAAATTTTAAGTGTAAATTTCCTGAAGCCTTCACTATCTATTTATAGCATTCCACTAGGGTTAGGTTTGAATTATTTGGCATTAAAATAATGAAAAAATCAGTTTAAATTTCCTACAAAAGTGGCTGGCCCTATACTAGTGAATTTGGGCCTCACTTTTTGCAATTTTGCAGTTTTACCTTTTCTGCATCTGATTTTCTCAAAAATGCCAATTTTCTAATTCAACCATTTAAATGCCAATTCTAACTATTTAATAACTATAAATAATTATTAAATAATATTGTCATTTATCATATTTATTAATTGAACCATACAAAGTATCATAATTAACAAATATGCCCCTAAAACTATTTCTTTACAATTTCGCCCTTACTTAGTGAAAAATTCACAAATAGACATAGTCTAATTTGAGAATTATAATTGATTAATCAAAACCAATTATATGAGTCTTACAAGCAATATTATCTCAACTAGTGCGGGGACCATGGGTCTATATAACCGAGCTTCCAATAAGTAGATCAAGAATTTAGCACTAAAATTCACTAACTTATTAATTCTTCGTTGAATCCACGCATAGAACTTAGAATTGCACTCTCAGTTATATAGAATGCTCTATATGTTCCACCATATAGACACATCATTAGTTATCCATTGTTATAATCCTAATTTGATCAATGATCCTCTATATGAATGATCTACACTGTAAAGGGATTAGATTACCGTTACACCCTACAATGTATTTATTCCTTAAAACACTTGACCCCGTATAAATGATATTTCAGCTTATGTGAAATGAGTACTCCACCATTTATGTTCGTTTGGTCAAGCTCAAAGGAGATCATCTTTTGCTTACTATTCGCCAGATAGAAGCTATAGATTCCATGTTTATGATAGCGCTCCCACTCAATTGCACTACCGTGTTCCCAAAATGTACATATCACCCTGACCTAAAAGTAGGCTTAACTAACAAATCAAAGAACACGAATAGCCTTTCAAGATTGAGCCAAATCATAACAGCATTAAGATCATTTGATCTAGGATCAACTAGGCGATATTGACTTGAATAGATATTACGGTAAGTTTAATAAATCTAAGTCAAAGTTCAATATCGGTCCTTTCCGATGCATACTCCATGCATCCAACCTGAGCTTTACTTTAACCAATGCTCTGGAAAGAACATACCACTTCTCCAAATGCAAGTAAACTCTGTTGTAGATTATCATATCAGTAAAACCCTATGTCTGATAAATCTAGGAAATTTTATTCACATAGTCATGTTTACTTTCCAATGTGTTGACGGCACAATAAACAGGATCAAGTATGTGAAAAGGGTTTCAGATGAATTTATACATTATGTACATATAATCATGAAATAAATCATGTGAACCATGCAACATTAAATGTTATTTCTGATCTATATTAATAAGTAAATCTGATTATATTGAAATGAGTTTTATTTACGGCATAAAACCCAACAGTATTACCATAGAAGGATTTAGGCAACGACTAGTAACTAATCATTAATATGCAACTCGAATTTCTGGGGAGGTAAGTTTGGATATAATTCAAAGTCAACTTGATGATCTTTGAACTGCATATCTACTAACTATTTGTCAACCCCTATCAGTTCGCAAGATCTTTAACCACTTACCTTAATGGTTTTCACCATTGCTAGAAATTCATGAAAATTTTCAAACATTTCAAATTTCTTTTGCATAAGGTAAAATCTAGAGTTATCGTATTATAACGAAAAACTCATATCCACCCCTGAATGTACATCCATCTGCAAATGAGATGAACTTACTTTCAGTGGATATAGGCATATTAACTCTTTGCAGAGATTGATCTTGTCAAAACACTATGAACAAGATACAAATGCCATAGATTTACAAAATATATGGTTTCTTTCGATGACTTAGGTATAGTTACATTAAAGAGTTCTTAGAATAGTCCAAGTGGATCCTGATCACAGAATACTAAACTCATATCCATACTTTAACATACAGTTTGAATCCACTGATAGAAAATGGTTATTAAACACTTGTGAAAGTTAAACTGTATTGTATTAAAAAAATTATTTGGAATCTAAAATTTAAAGTCAAAGACTTAAATTTATACCAAATATTCTGAGTAATTCTTTCTTAGACCACCACTACTAATTTAACTCTAAGTCTGATTTGCCCATACAAGTAGGAGATTTCTAAGATTGAGGATTTATATCATTTTGGGATAGAATTTCGGGAATATAATCATATGCGTCATTTAATTTCTTAAGAGAAAATATAGAATGACATGAAATGATTTATAGACGATTCATCCAATGATATGTTATTTAAGCTAATTCGAAATGAATAAGCTAAGAGGAATTAGGATAATTTCGTTGTTTATAAATAAGAATCCAACGATGCTTCGATTAGCGAAAGACAAAGTAATCTTATTTATGTAATCTTCTTGTGTCATATTGTAAAAATACTAGTCTAAGGTGTCATCAATTGATGAATAGCTAGATGTTGTATTTACAATATTTATCTTTCGAGATCTAACACTATTATGTTTGTCTAATGGTTGACAATCCATTAGGGATTTGTCCCATTAGAACAACAAACCAAGTTAGAACAACAATGAAGATTCGAAATTAAACTACAATTTAATAACAGAAAAATAACATGGTTCAATATAAATTCACACACAATTCAGAAATTATCAAGCATTTAGCAAATAACAAAGACATGTGAAAATAAAAAAGAAGCATATCTTAAATAATTTCTAAGGTTTCCAACAAACTAATACAGTGTCCCGGTAGGCGAGAGTCAAAGTATCATTTATTGAATAGAGTTGTCAGCTCATCTAAAATGCAAACCATTCTAGCAACCTTTTATTCGATCAAAATAAGAATCCAACATTGTCCCGGTAGGCGAGAGTCAAGGTTATTCTCATTTTATGAGCTTCCACCATTGTTTCATGTTTTATAAGTTTATCTCCAAGTAGTCACCCTCGGGGAGAGTCTAATTGAGACGAAAACTTACAAAACACTTATCAAATGAGATCTTACGGTGTTAAATGCGCTCAACGAATAACCATCCATAAGGGGGACGAAGTCTGGCGTCTCGAGGTTATATTGAAACCATTTAACTATTGTAAGACCAACAATGGAGATCGAATATCCTTATAACTAAAAGCTCATTAGTTTAGAGAGTTATATTTGTTGGAATTATTTTACCAGGATCTTAAATCTACTCACAAGTATGTTGATTAACAACCTAAATATGAACTTCTAAAACGAATATAATTAAACACATATAAAGTATGAGAAACCTTACATTGGGTGCAGCGGAATAATATGTCTCCTCCCACTCAGATCTCTAACCCTTGATTCCTTTCTGTCGCAGAGTATAATCAAGATCTGAGCCCGAATGTCCTTCTTTGTTGACTCTGAATTCTACACAGCCTTCCTCACTATGATTGAGGTATTACTTGATGTGTGTGGGCACTACTCTATCACTTAGAGGGATTTCGAAAGCAGAGAAGAAAGAGAGAGAGGGAGTGGCGGCTTCAAGAGTGTTTGAGTGAAAGAAAACAATGCAGTAATGTGTGTGTGAAACCTGAAGCCTTTACCTTCTATTTACAGCATACCACATAGGGTTAAGGTTGAATTACTTGGCATTTAAAAATGAAAAATAAAGTGATAAAAGGGAAGCAAGTGGCCGGCCATAGCAATATGGAAACAAGCCTCTCACTTTTGCAACTTTCCTATTTTATCATTCCTAGTTTCCCATTCTCCAAAATTGCCAATTTTCTCATTCAACCACATAAATGTCAAATCTAATTATTTAATAACTATAATTAATTATTAAATAATATATTGTCATTTATTTTATTTATTAATAAAAACTAATCAAAGTTTCCCAATTAATAAATATACTCTATAGACTCTCTATTTACTGTTTTACCCTTAATAAGTGATAAATTCACAAATAGACATAGTCTAATTTGAGAATTATAATTGATTAATTAAAACCAATTAAATGAGTCTTACAAGTAATATTGTCTCAACTAGTGTGGGGACCATGGGTCTATATATCCGAGCTTCCAATAAGCAGATAAAGAATTTACATCTTAAATTCACTGACTTATTAATTCTTCGTTGAATCCACGCATAGAACTTAGAATTGCACTCTCAGTTATATAGAACACTCTATATGTTCCACCATATAGACACATCATTAATTATCCATTGTTATAATCCTAATTTGATCAATCTATATGGATGATTTACACTGTAAAGGGATTTAATTACCGTAACACCCTACAATGTATTTAATCCTTAAAACACTTAACCCTGTATACATAATATTTCAGCTAAGTGAAATGAGTACTCCACCATTTATTTTTGTTTGGTTAAGCTCGAAGGAAATCATCATTTACTTTCTATTCGCCAGATAGAAGCTATAGACTCCATATTTATGTTAGCGCTCCCACTCAATTATACTATCATGTTCCCAAAATGTACGTATCACCCTGACCCAAAAGTAGGCTTAACTAACAAATCAAAGAACATGTATAATACTCTTGAGATCGAACTTAAACATATCAGGATTAAGATCATTTGATCTAGGATCAACGGGTGATATTGAATTGAATAGATATTACAGTAAATTTTAATATATCTAATCAAAGTTCAATATCGGTCCCTTCCGATGTATACTCCATACATCTGATACTGGTAAACTTTGCCAATGCCCTGGAAAGGGCATAACACTTATCCAAGGTGTAAGAATACCTATCGCTGATTATCATGTCAGTCTAAATCCAGTGAACTGATAAATCAGGTAATAAACTTTCGAACATATAATTAAGATTATATTCCACTGTGCTGACAACACTATAATCATTAACAAATTCATATGTTCTGGACTTAAATAGAATTCATACATGATAAATAATCATGAAATAAATCATGTGAACCATGCAACATAAAATGTTAATTCTGATCTTTATTAATAAGTAAATCTGATTATATTGAAATGAGTTTTATTTAGGGCATAAAACCTAACAGGGCATTGGCATTAGGAACAACTGGAGGAGGAACTTGCTCTTGGATCTCGTTGTCTAAAACCTCAATATCAATAGGCTCGGTCGATAACTTCTTCTTTTGGGCGGTGGTAGGGATTCCAAGGTTGGATAACCTTTTCTTCCCCTTACGGTCCTGGATATCTTCATAAACCATGTCTGCAAAACAAGACGAGGCGTTACAATCATTATAAAAGTCGATTAAAAAGGGGAAGAGTATAAATTTCCACCTAAGGGATTTACCAAAATCATTAGAAGGCGAGCTATCACTAGATGAAGGGGTAGAAGGACCATAATATTCGCTAAAATCCCTACAACCTGTAATTTTGAATATATCAAAGGGCTCGATTGGTTCTAAATCCCAACTCGCATTTATGTGACCTGCCCTATCTTTCATAGTACCGTATTACTCGGTTATACCATAAAATGACTCGTGACAGTTAATCTGGACGTGGAATCTAGGATACCAACTGTCAAACTTATGAGCAATACGGTCCACGAGGATGGAATTCCAAGTATAAAATTAAGATGGGAGTCTTGGAAGGTAACTAATGTATTACGCTCAGCCCTAAGTACAGTAGGTGACCATCCACATTGATTATCTTGGGATGCTCCTTCATCGGATTCCCAAGGAGCAGTGCTTTGAAGGTATTGTGCTTGGGCCAAGCGATCCCAGGCCTGGTCCTCGAGTGGAACAATTATTTGCTGCCAAGAAGAATACTTGGGAATCTTGTAATTGCAAGTGTATTCTTTGTCAGCGAGAAGGCCCGCCGATCGCAAGTTTACTTCGTTCAAAAGAAATTTGCATGATTGAAGACCGTAAGGGAGAGTCATCAAGCACCTGTGCCTACTAACCATCTCGGGGGTAAGAGTAGGTCTCGTCAAAAGAGCTGTCAGAACAAACAACACATTAGTCAAGTACTTGAAAATGGAAGACTGATGTAAATAAGAAAGAAGAGAATAATCACTTACGGAGTTTGCGAAACGTGGTTGTGCCAATGGGGGAGAGACCAGATGTCCAGAAGAATTCGTCCTTGAAGGACACCTTATTTGGCAAGTCTACAATAATTTTTGGCTCGCTAGCATGAGTACCAAGATATAAATAGCCCACTGGAGCGTTCTTCCTCGACGGAACGACTTTAACTGAGTAAAGATACTCAATCTCTACGGGCATGGGACAACCCCAATTCATAATTTTGTACAAGACTTTCAAACTAGCGAGAATTCTGTAAGAGATGGGATTAAGCTGGAATGGGGCAACCCCAATGTGATTTATGTAATCCTTGAAGTAGTCCCGAAGAGGGAGGATGGCCCCTGCACAAATATGCACAAGGTTTCAAGCGCCCATACTAGTCTCACCACTGGTTCCTGGGTTACTACGGGCAAAGCGTGCAGAGGGTAGCAACTGAATTCACCCTCTCGTACTGACCTAACTTGGCATGATTACCGAAGTGTAATTCCACATGTCTTCAGCACGTCGCCTGTATAGCCTGAGATAGATCCCACCTTCAATTCTATTAACTCAGCCTCAAAGGTGACGCTGGGGTCTTGAGGAGTTTTAGACGTACGTTGTTTGGGAGGCATAATCTCGAAATCCAAGTCACCTAGGTCAAAAGCAATTGTGACGTTGGGTAAAAACAAAGGCTTTGCCACAGCAATAAAGGATACACTGGGTGGTTCTGGCCAGGCTGCTGCTCGCAAGAACCGGCGTCTGGCTTCAGATATTTCTTGCAAGAAGCGCCTGTGGTGACTAGAAATATCTTCCTGTTGGGTTCTCACTGTGTGTTCCCTAGCCTAGGATCGTTTAGCTCTGTTGTATTATTTATATTCTTAGAGTTATTCGTGGAAGTTAACTTTTGGTTCTGGCGAATACTTACATCTTGGGAACATGGTAGTTCAATTGAGTGGGAGCGCTGATCATACATATGGAATGTATAGCTTCTATAAGTATTTAGAAGTGAAACGATGGTTTCCTTTGAGCTTGGCTGAATAGAGATAAATGATTGAGATCTCTTTTCAGTAAATATATTAGTTTACTGAAATATCATTTATAGGTAGCTAAGTATTTTAAGGATAAAATACATTGAAGGGTAGAACGGTAAATTTGTCCCTATTCAGTTTAGATCATCTATAGAGGATCCTTGACTATTAGGATTGTAAAAATGGATAATCATAACGTATCTATATCGTGGTACATATAGAGCGTTCTATATAACTGAGAGTGATATTCAATTTCAAATCTATAGTGGCGCAAGGCAGAATTAATAAGTTGAGAATTTACTTGGTGAATTCTAGATCTACTTATTGAAAGCTCGGTTATATAGGCCCATGGTCCCTTCACTAGTTGAGATAATACTGCTTGCAGACTCAGTTAATTAAATTTAATTAATCAATTATAATTTAAAATTAGACTATGTCTTATTAATGAAATTTCACTAAGCAAGGGCTTAATTGTGAAGAAAAGAAATTATGGGGTCAATTTGAGATTTTGTATGATTTAATTAATAAATTACATAAATGACAATTTTATTTAGTAATTAATTATAATTATTAAATAAATAGTTTTGACATTTATAGGATTGAATTGGAAAATATGGTATTATTGAAAAGAAGAATAAGTGGTTGAAATAAAGTGGCAAAAATCTAACTAGAGTTTGGCCCTTTAGAGTGTACGGCCAAGAAGTTATTTTTGCCCAATATTTTATTCTTTTTTAATCCGTATAATTCAGCCCTAAGTCCTAGTTGAAACACTATAAAAGGAACATGATACTCTCACTCATCCAACTAATGTCAACTTGACTATTCAATCAACCTAGATGAGAGAGTTCCTTCTATAGAGATTTCACCTCCTTCATTGTTCTTCACATTCGAAACCTATAGTGAATGAGTGTCATGCCCACACATAGCAAGTCAAGTACTCAATCATAGTGAGTAAGACGGTGGTAACCAAACTCGAAGGAGAGAAAGAGATCCAAGTTCAGATCTTGATAAAGCTCTGCTACAGAAAGGAATCAAGGGCTCTAGATCTTGAACGGAAGGAGTCATATTATTCTGCTGCAATCAATGTAAGGTTTTCTTAAACCCTTATGTGTTTATTTTCATTGTTTTAGAGAATTCATATTTAGGATGTTAATTTAACATACTTGTTAGTAAATCTAGATCCTGGTAAAATATTCCTAACACGTTTCACTTCTAAATACTTATAAAAGCTATAGATTCCATATCTATGATCAGCGCTCCCACTCAAATGAACTACCATGTTCCCAAGATGTAAATGCCAGAACCATAAGTTAGCATCCACGAACAATTTGAAGGACATAAATAATGCAATCAAGTTAAACCAAACCATATCAGGATTAAGATCCATAGACCTAAGATCAACCATTGATATTGACTTAGAAAGATATAACAGTAAGTTTATGATATCTTATCCAAGATCAATATCGGTCCCTTCCAATGTATACTCTATACATTCGATACTGGTAAACTTTACCAATACCCTACAAAGGACATAACACTTATCCAAGGTGTAAGTATACCTTATCGCCGATTGGCATATTAGTGTAAATCCAATGAACTGACAAATCATGGGAATTAAACTTTTGAACATATAATCATAATTATTTCCACTGTGTTGATGACACAATAATCATGAACAAATATATACGTATTTATATATGTTCTGGACTTAATAGAATTTATACATTAAGTATAATCATGAAATAAATCATGTGAACCATGCAACATAGAATGATTTCTTATCTTTTATTAATTAGTAAATCTCTAATAATAGTTAAGATATTGTGAGGAGTTCGTGAACCACTCGCATTGTTTGTCTCGTCATTCTCATCCGCTTGGGGATGAGTTTCTCCGCTCTTCTTTGTACTTACTGAATTTTCCTCGTCTGATCAATTTTTTGATTTCGTCTTGTAGGAACCAGCATTCCAGAGTGGTATGGTCGATGTCCTTATGGTACTTGCAAAACTTCTTCGGATCTCTTTTGTCACGATTTCCTCTAATTGGGGGAGGTTTTCTGAAGACTCTATTTTTCTCTTCTATCACATAAATATGATCGCGGGGGACCGTCAGTTCAGTGTAATTAACAAAGCGTGGTCCTCCTTTTCTCTTTGGAGATGTCTCCTTCTTGGAAGGGGACTTGGCAAGCTTTGGACTTTGCTGCCTCTGGGGGCTGCGTCTTCTCAGGCTTCTACCTTTGCGGTTCTTTCCTCTAGGACTTTGAGATCGTGATCGTGGTACGGGTGACTTGCGCTTTTCCTTCACCCTTTCTAGTTCAGCTAGAGAATTCTCGATTCTCTTGTGTGGCTCAGTCATGGCGAAGAATTCTACAAATGAATCTGGTCTGCGAGCCTGGAACTCCTTCCAAAAATCGGTTCTTGGCAAGACACATGTAATTAACATACAAACTAATGAAGACTCGGGGGCCTTCTCGACCATGGTTACTTTAGCATTAAAACACTTAAAATAATCCTGTAAGGACTCACCGACTTCCTGCTTGATGTTAGCCAGGGTTGTATAAGGCGGTTTGTACATCATCGTGGCTTGGAAGTGGATCAAGAATAGATCTATGAATGTCTCCCAAGTTGATATGGACGCCTCTGGCAACTGGCTGAACAAATCATGAGCGTTACATTTTGTTAATTGAGGTAGTTGGTCTACTTCCATAATTGTATTAAATTTTTTCTAAGTAATCTATGAGATTAGTAGTACCTTTATATTTTAGCGACTCAGATAACCTAAATCCCTTGGGAAGTCGAGCCTGTCGCACTTCTTCAGTAAAAGGAGAAGTCGCAGGGAGCTTGTAAATGGGCTTTCTCTGCTGCTCGATCATTTTCAATGCTCGTAGCAGGATGCTCTTATCAACACCCCCTGACACGATGGTGTTGTTCTAAGTTATCACAGGTGCGGTCGCAATCGCAGCTATGTCAGATAGGATCACTACCTCAGTAGTCGTAGCTGGTGCGTTAGAGGTTGACAACATTTGCTAGATTATTGCCATTGTTTGTGCCTTGATCGCCCACTTGGGGATCACGGGGCTCATCGCAGTTTCAGGGCATTTGGGACCGTGACCTAAAAATTGCGTTGAGGTGATCACGAAGATCACCCCGGTCAACTTGGTATCTCCCTCCTCGTGGTGTCTCCACGGAGCCAGACCTAGTATAGACACTAGGAGAATGACTTTGTGAGGATGAAGAATAAAATTCAACATCATATACCTCATTTCGCGGCTGGGCTCTGCTTCGAGGGTTGCGTCGCTCAGGATCCTCCTCTTGTGGCACCTCGCGATTAGCGTTTCGTGTGACTTGTTCCCTTTGTGTAGGCTGGTTCAACTCGAGTCCTTCCTGTCCAGTCTGGTGTTCTCTGCGAGAGGGATTATTAGTTTGTCGCCTTGTATTTGTTACCTGAGGGTTATCCAAACGCGTGTTTGGTACTCGAGGAGGACGTCGGGTCCTAAACCTTCCATTGATCTCAGCCTACAAAGCCTGCATTTGCTCTTGTAGGGTCGTGTACTGGGCCGTGGTTAGTTAAATGATTCCTTCGGACACCACAGCTGGTGTGATAGGTGGGAACTATCTAACAGTGGCTGCCAGTGTCGATGTTTCTCCAACATGACCGGTGGTTTCAAGAAATAAGTTGAGGGGAGTAACAGTGGTACGTCCCACTCCTCCATTGATGGTGTCGACAGGTGCTGTTCCATTACCTGGGAGTGGAACATTCACTGTTCCGACATTGAAAGATCCTGTGTTGTTATTTCCATTCATCTGGTTTCTAGCCATTATGATTTTCCTCTGAAATCAAAAGAAAAAATCGTTCACACAGACGATGCCAAATGTTGTTGGAAGAATTTAGACAACACCAAATGTTATCCCAAATTTTGCACTCTGACGTGGCATCACAAGAATGGTGACACGTGGAGTCTGTTGGGTTTTGTGCCCTAAATAAAACCTATTACAATATAATCAAATTTACTTATTAATAAAGATCAGAAATAAAATTTTATGTTGCATGGTTCACATGATTTATTTCATGATTATATATAATGAATGAATTCTATTTAAGTCCAGAACATATGAATTTGTTAATGATTATAGTGTTGTCAGCACAGTAGAATATAATCTTAATTATATGTTAAAGAGTTTATTCCCTGATTTGTCAGTTCACTGGATTTAGACTGATATGATAATCAACGATAGGTATTCTTACACCTTGGATAAGTGTTATGTCTTTTCCAGGGCATTGGCAAAGTTTACCAGTATCGGATGTATGGAGTATACATCAGAAGGGACCGATATTGAACTTTGATTAGATATATTAAAATTTACCGTAATATCTATTCAATTCAATATCACCTGTTGATCCAATATCAAATGATCTTAATCCTGATATGATTAGGTTCGATCTCAAGAGTATTATACATGTTCTTTGATTTGTTAGTTAAGCCTACTTTTGGGTTAGGGTGATACGTACATTTTGGGAACATGATAGTATAATTGAGTGGGAGCACTAACATAAATAAGGAGTCTATAACTCCTACATGAATTTAGAAGTGAAACGATGATATCCTTCGAGCTTGGCTAAACAGAGATAAATGGTGGAGATCTCATTTCACTTCGCTGAAATATCATTTATACGGAGCTAAGTGTTTTAAGGATAAAATACATTGAAGGTGTAACGGTAATTTAGTGCCTATTCAATGTAGATCATCTATTAGAGGGTCATTGATCAAATTAAGATTATAACAATGGATAACTAATAGTGTATCTATATCGTGGAACATATAGAGCGTTCTATATGACTGAGAGTGCAATTGCAAGTTCTAAGTGTGGATATTCAATAAGGAATTAATAAGTTAGGGAATTTACTTGGTAAATTCGGTTCGACTTATTGGAAGCTCGGTTAATATAGGCCCGTGGTCCCCATACTAGTTGAGACCATACTGCTTGTAAGACTCAGTTAATTGATTTCAATTAATCAATTATAATTCTAAAGTTAGACTATGTCTACTTTATGAATTTTCACTAAGCAAGGGCGAAATTGTAAAGAAAAGGGATTCTAGGTTTATTTATTAATTAAGAGACTTTATATGTCTAAATTAATAAATATATTAAATGACTATATTATTTAATAATTATTTTTTAAGTTATTAAATAATTAGAATTGGCATTTAAAAGGTTAAATTGGAAAATTGGCATTTTTGAGAAAATGGGAATGAAAAATAACAAAATGGGAAAGTTGCAAAGTGAGGCCCAATTTCCTTATATGGCCGCCCACTATGCAAAAGGTTTACCATTTTATTTTTCCATTATTTTAATGCCATACAATTCTAACCTAAACCTAGAAGGCATTCTATAAATAGAAAGTATTGGCTTCAGGAAACTCATGACTTGCACATTGTTTCTTTCAGAGAAAGCCATAGCCACTTTCCTCTCTCTTTTCTTCTCTTCTAATTTCAAAAATTCCTTGAGTGATAGAGTAGTGCCCACACACATCAAGTGGTATCTCAATCATAGTGTGTAAGACTGTAGGAGAATCCAAAGAACAAGAAGGAGAATCAGCATCAAAGGAAGGAGAGAAAGAGATCCAGATTCAGATCTTGATTATGCTCTGCTACAGAAAGGAATCAAGGGCTAGAGATCTGAATGGAAGGAGTCATTATATTCCGCTGCACCCAGTGTAAGGTTTTCTTAAACTCTTATGTGTTTATTTCATTGTTTTAGAATTCATATTAGGATGTTAATCAAACATACTTGGTAGTAAATCTAGATCCTGGTAAAATATTTCTAACAACTGGCACCAGAGCCATGGTAATGATTTACTTTCATGAAATATGAATTAAAACGATGATATCTGTTGATTTGGATGGTTTCATGTTGATCTGTGTGTTATATGATGATTGATTGATGCTTGTGAAATTTTATGAAAAATAATTAAATTTTCGTTTCTAGAATTATTTTCATTGAATAGTTTGGAAAAAATTAAGCAATTTTCTTTTTTACAGAACTCAATTTCGATTTTATTTGAATTAGTTATGATTTTTTGAAGTTTTGAAAAAATCGGGGTTGGTGACACACCTTTATGCGCGTGGCTGGTTGCTGGCAGCACCCTTTGTGCGCCCAAGCAGCCCCGTGCGCCCAAGGATGTGTAAAGCTCGCAAATTTTTTCATTTTCTTCGATTTTTCATGCTATTTCATGGAATTAACTTCCGATTATTGTGTAGTTTTGTATTTTGATTTTTAATTTTCATATTTCAAATCTAATTATCAGAAATAAATTTATTTGATTGTTTTAAAATTAATTTTAGATATTAGTGTAATTTGATTTTAAAAATAGTTAAAAATCAATTTTTGCTTACCTCTTTTCTTATTTTTTTTTTTAAAAAATTTGATTATTTTATCTTAATTTTAAATCTAAGGTCAGATATTAAATTCCTTTTATAAAAATATTCTATTTTAAGTAATTTGACCTTATTTAGATTTAAAATAATATTATTATAATCATGGTATTTTAAAAGGAAATAAGATATTTTTACTAACTTTTAAATTTTGTTATTTTTTACTTAAATTAAATTATAAAATCAGAAAAAGGGTATGTATTTATCATTTTATTTTATTGAATATTTAATTTATAAAATAACATGAAATTTAAAAGGTGGTTAGTAATTTTTTTTTTAAAATGATATTTAGGTTAGTTGAAACCTAATTTTTCAAAAAATGTAGGTTTATTTTTAAATTTTTTTTAAATCGATTTTTTTTTTATTTAAATTTATTTTCGAATTTTTTTTTAATTAATTTAAAATTATATAAATCCTACATCAACTATCCAATCTAACTTGTTGCAGGAGTATGTGTTTTAGATTGTTTGTAAGTTTTTCTAAAACCTATTATTGCTTGATCTAAATTGTCATGGTTAACTTGTTGACAGATCAAATGATCTGATTTTAACCCATGGTTCAATTGTCAATAGGTCAAGTAAATAATTTGTAACAGGTAAATTTCACATTCTTCTTTCATCTGTGTATGACCTAGTAACATGATAGGATCCATCCAAATCTGTATGCCTGTGTGAGTCTATATGTTTATTTTATTATAGATGCATATAGGTTGTTGCTAAATAAAATGTCACACCCTGATAGATTTTATTTAGGTCCATTTAGTATTTGAGCCTATTCAATTAATAACAGTTGTTCACTTTAAGGTTAAATTCCTCTCTTTTGGGCCTTGTGTGAGAGTTGGGGGCCAATAGAAGTGGGTACGACATACTGAACCCAGCTTCCCCTCACATGAACTACCCCAATTGTGAAGGCCAATTTGCCTGATTTGGATAACTGTGCAAAGTTAATTAAATTAGTTTAACCTAATAAAATTGATTAGCAACATAATTAACTTTTAAAATATATGAAATGTATTTTCATTTTAATACTTTAAAGTTAATTTTAAGAAAAACACTCTTAGTTTAATGAAATTAATTTCTAGATAAACTATTGTATTTTTTTGTATTTAATTAAATAAAAAATTTTAACTAACTAGATTCTTTCTGAAACTTACTTTAATTATTTCATTAAATATTCCTATTTAAGTTATAAATTAATTATTTCTAACTAATTTTCCTTATTAACTTGAATTTGAATATCTTTTGAATTTAATATTAAGTTGAGGAATTCTAGGAATTGGTTATTGAAGATTCTTAAGATATTTTTTAAGTTGCTTTTAAACTTAAAATACAATATTCTTAAATTAAGTAGTTACCACTTAATTTTGATATTTAATTAAATTTCATTTGGAAACTTTTTAAGTTGGATATTATAGATTCTATCTATAACAACTTAAATTAGATATTTTCCAAATCTTGAAAAGATACTTAGTTAAATTGAGATATTTTCTAGATAGTTATTTCTATACTAGTTATTATTACTAATATTAAAATAGGAAAATATCATTGATTGTGAAATTTATTGTTTAATAATTAATTTTTGGTACAATTCAAATTAAGAATATTTTTCCTAGTATTAAACTAGAAATTAATAATTAAGCCTTCTCTATACTTAATTATTTATTTCTTGAATTTAATACATTTAATTAAATTAAAAATTAATATCTAAGTTGATTTTCATCATGATACTTAAATATTATTATTTTCAGTGTATTTAATTAAATAGAAAATTATTTTAAGTTGGAAATTTTCTCTAAAATTTCATAACAGCTTAAATTTGAATAATTTTCAAAATATATTTTATTTCATTTTATTAATCTTTTTCCCACAATTTCGAAATTGCATTTCTTAAATGCAGAAATTTCGAATTTTATTTGAAAAATAGATTAAATTGAAATTATTTATTTATTTTGGACCAACTTAAATCAATGATTTTTTTTCATTTAATGATTAATTAAAATAAATGAACTAATATATATTATAATTAGAAATTAAATTAATTAGTCAATGAAAGTCTAGATAGATATTATCTGTTTTGCTTGAAGTATTTTTCTAGTGATATTTAATTAAATAGAAACTTAATATTTAAGTTGATTCTTAATCATGATACTTAAATATTTGAAATTTTTCTTAAATATTTAATTAAATAGGAAAATTATATTTTTTGTTGAAAATTAATTTTTATTAATTAATTTTGGGCCAACATAAAATTAGAATATTTTTCCAGGATTTATTTTTATTTTATTTTAAAACATTTTTCGAAAATTGTATTCTTAAATACTTCAATTTTCGAAATGCAATATATATTTATAGAAATTAAATTTGAGTTGTAAGTTAATTTAAATTAATTTTGAAATAACTTAAATTGAATATTTTTCTGAATATTTATTGGAAATTATTACTAAGATGAAAATAATTATGTTAGTTTCATATCCATCTAAGTATAATTTATAAATATTTAATTTAAAATTAATATTTAGAATTTTTCATTCTAAATTGAAAATTTTAATTAAATAAATATATATTTAAAATAAATTGATTAAAATAAATATTAGAAGAAAATACACTTTAAATAATGAGCTTTATTATTAGGACATTCGATCTCCATTGTTGGCCTTACAATAGTTAAATGTTTTCAATATAACCTCGAGACGCTAGACTTCGTCCCCCTTATGGATGGTTATTCGTTGAACGCATTTAACACCGTAAGATCTCTTTTGATAGGTGTTTTGTAAGTTTTCGTCTCTATTAGACTCTTCCCTACGGTGACTACTTAGAGATAAACTTATAAAACATGAAACAATGGTGGAAGCTGATAAAATGAGAATAACCTTCACTCTCGCCTACCGGGACAACGTTGGATTCTTATTTTGATCGAATTAAAGGTTGCTAGAATGGTTTGAATTTTAGATGAGCTGACAACTCTATTCAATGAATGATACTTTGACTCTTGCCTAACGGGACACTGTATCAGTTTGTTGGAAACCTTAGAAATTATTTAAGATGTGCTTCTTTTGTATTTTCATATGTCTTTGTTATTTGCTAAATGCTTAATAATTTCTGAATTGTGTGTGAAATTATATTGAACCATGTTATTTTCTGTTATTAAATTGTAGTTTAATTTCGAATCTTCATTGTTGGTCTAACTTGGTTTGTTGTTCTAATGAGATAAATTCCTAATGGATTTTCACCATTAGACAAACATAATAGTGTTAGATCTCGAAAGATAAATATTGTAAATGCAACATCTAGCTGTTCATCAATTGATGACACCTTAGACTAGTATTTACAATATGAAACAAGAAAATTGTATAAATAAGATTACTTTGACTCTCGCTAATCGGAGCATCGTTGGATTCCTATTTAAATACGAAATTATCCTAATTCCTCTTAGCTCATATCATTGGATGAATGATTTATAAATCATATAGTGTCATTATATATTCTCTTAAGATATTAAATGACGCATATGATTATATTCCCGAAATTCTATCCCAAAATGATATAAATCCTCAATCTTAGAAATCTCCTACTTGTATGAGAAAATCAAACTTAGAGTTCGATTAGTAGTGGTGGTCCAAGAAAGAATTACTCATTATACAGTTACACTTTCACAGGTGTTTAATAACAATTTTCTTTCAATGGATTCAAATTGTATGAGTTTAGTATTCTGTGACCAGAATCCACTTGCACTATTCTAAGAACTCTTTGATGTAACTAAACCTAAATCATCAAAAGACACAACCATATTTTATAAATCTATGGCATTTGTATCTTGTTCATAGTGGTTTTGACAAGATCATTCTCTGCAAAGAGTTAATATGCCTATATCCACTGAAATTAAGTTCATCTCATTCGCAGATGGATGTACATTCAGGGGTGGATATGAGTTTTCGTTGTATTCTTAAAACGATCACTCTAGATTTTACCTTAAGCAAAAGATATTTGAAATGTTTGAAAAATTTCATGAATTTCTAGCAATGGTGAAAAACCATTAAGGTAAGTGGTTAAAGATCTTGCGAACTGATAGGGGTGGAGAAATAGTTAGTAGATATGCAGTTCAAAGATCATTAAATTGATTTTGAATTATATCCAAACTTACCTCCCTAGAAATTCGGTTTGCATATTTATGATTAGTTACTAGTCGTTGCCTAAATCCTTCTATGGTAGTATAATTTTAGAATGATGCAATGGTTGTATACTTAATGTAAATCATTACTAGTTTCACGGATGACCTAATCGAAATCTTAAGAAAAGCTAGAACTGTTAACCATGGTTTGCATGTTTGTTAGATATTCTAAGTGATTAGGGGTGGACCATCCCATAGTCATTAGATAAGAAAGTGTTTGTTTAAACAAATACTAATTTTCTAAGAGAATGACTAAGTCTGAAAATAAAGTAGCAAATAAAGGAGATATTTTTTTTCTTGATTCCAAAAGTGTTCTATCATCTTTACATGATGATCCCACTGCCTCTGTTGTCTTGACACAACCGAAGAGGTCAATACCATTTAGTTTTCTTAGACACAATTCACGGTACCTTGTCGTAGTGGGAGGGTTTCTAGGAACTCACCTTCTTATGACTTGGAAGACACTAGTGATTAAAATCCATTGTAAGTTTAAACAAGTAATGGATTGTCAAGATAAGAAACTAAGAAGAAAAGCCAAGAGAACTATGGTTTGATCCATTCACATGGAGTAACCTAAAGTTTTCTATTACAAGGACATAAAAGGAAATTTTCGTTAATAAGTCTATTCAATAGACTTAACAAAACTTCCTGTTCCTAGTATTATAGGTTTGAGTTTATCTATACATATGGCTTATTGTATACCTGGTAATTACTTACTTTAGTGCAAGCAACTTACTTTAGTAAGATGCTGGAGCATTTTCTTTCTAATGGCAATCTATAGAAGCTTCTCGGCTTCTAGGCATAGATTTTATTTATCTAAGGAAAAGTCTCAACTATTCCAGAAAAGATGAAGCCACGAAAGAATTTCTTAAATCAACAGTGAGAGGTCTCAGATATGCTTTAGTATGCCTTAGACCAGATACCTGCTGTTGAGTGGGAGTAATGAGTAGGTATCAGATTAATCCAGGAGAAGAACATTGGAAGACAATCAAGTAAATATTAAGATTAAGAAGAGGAACTATATGTTAGTCGATAAGGGTGTGTTTAAAACTCTTAGACTACACCATATCAGATTTTGAGACTTGCCTCTGTGCTAGAAAGTCTTGCTATAAGATGTTGATTACTCTCGGGGTGGAGTAGTGATTTTGGAGAAGTGTAAAAACCTATCTAAAGTCTCTTAGTCCACCAGAGAGAGACTGAATAATAAAGTTGCAGGAAAGGTAATTATTCAGTCTAAGGAAAGTTCTATACATTTGTGGCACCGTTCCAACTTGTCTTAACTACTAATGTTATTTTCCTGATTAACCAAAAGAAGTTGCCAAAAGTATAGATTCTAATATCCCAAGAGAGTAGACATATAGAGAGGAATTTCACATTATCAAGGATTTTGTGATTAAGGAAGAGTGAAGGTGGAAAAGAGGTTGTGTTTAATTCAACCTGTCAGATCCTATTACGAGTAGTTTACTACTACTACTACACTTGATTTGTATATCAAGGTGTTGAGATTATTTGATATGCACATTTTGTTTTATATTAGTGCAAGTGGGAGTTTGTTGGGTTTTGTGCCCTAAATAAAACTCATTTCAATATAATCAGATTTACTTATTAATAAAGATCAGAAGTAACATTTTATGTTGCGTGGTTCACATGATTTATTTCATGATTATATATATAATGTATGAATTCTATTGAAGTCCAGAACATATGAATTTGTTAATGATTATAGTGTTGTCAGCACAGTGGAATATAATCTTACTTATATGTTCGAAAGTTTATTCCCTAATTTGTCAGTTCACTGGATTTAGACGGACATGACAATCAGCGATAGGTATTATTACACCTTGGATAAGTGTTATGTCCTTTCCAGGGCATTGGCAAAGTTTACCAGTATCGGATGTATGGAGGATACATCAGAAGGGACCGGTATTGAACTTTGATTAGATATATTAAAATTTACCGTAATATCTATTCAATTCAATATCACCTGTTGATCCTAGATCAAATGATCTTAATCCTGATATGATTAGGTTCGATCTCAAGATTATTACATGTTCTTTGATTTGTTAGTTAAGCCTACTTTTTGGGTCAGGGTGATATGTACATTTTGGGAACATGATTGTATAATTGAGTCGGAGCGCTAACATAAATAAGGAGTCTATAACTTCTATAGGAATTTAGAAGTGAAACGATGATATCCTTCGAGCTTGGCTAAACAGAGATAAATGGTGGAGATCTCATTTCACTTCGCTGAAATATCATTTATACGGAGCTAAGTATTTTAAGGATAAAATACATTGAAGGTGTAACGGTAATTTAGTGCCTATTCAATGTAGATCATCTATTAGAGGGTCATTGATCAAATTAGGATTATAACAATGGATAACTAATAGCGTATTTATATCGTGAAACATATAGAGCGTTCTATATGACTGAGAGTGCAATTCCAAGTTCTAAGTGTGGATTCAATAAGGAATTAATAAGTTAGGGAATTTACTTGGTGAATTCGGTTCGACTAATTGGAAGCTCGGTTAATATAGGCCCATGGTCCTCATACTAGTTGAGACCATACTGCTTGTAAGACTCAGTTAATTGATTTTAATTAATCAATTATAATTCTAAAGTTAGACTATGTCTATTTTATGAATTTTCACTAAGCAAGGGGAAAATTGTAAAGAAAAGATATTCTAGGTTTATTTATTAATTAAGAGACTTTATATGTCTAAATTAATAAATATATTAAATGACTATATTATTTAATAATTATTTTTTAATTTATTAAATAATTAGAATTGGCATTTAAAAGTTTAAATTGGAAAATTGGCATTTTTGAGAAAATGGGAATGAAAAACAACAAAATGGGAAAGTTGCAAAGTGAGGCCCAATTTCCTTTTATGACCGCCACTATGCAAAAGGCTTACCATTTTATTTTTCCATTATTTTAATGCCATACAATTCTAACCTAAACCTAGAAGGCATTCTATAAATAGAAAGTATTGGCTTCAGGGAACTCATGACTTGCACATTGTTTCTTTCAGAGAAAGCCATTCCTCTCTCTTTTTTTCTCTTCTAATTTCGAAAATTCCTTGAGTGATAGAGTAGTGCCCACACACATCAAGTGGTATCTCAATCAGAGTGTGTAAGACTGTAGGAGAATCCAAACAACAAGAAGGAGAATCAACATCAAAGGAAGGAGAGAAAGAGATCCAGATTCAAATCTTGATTATGCTCTGCTACAGAAAGGAATCAAGGGCTAGAGATCTGAATGGAATGAGTCATTATATTCTGCTGCACCCAGTGTAAGGTTTTCTTAAACTCTTATGTGTTTATTTCATTGTTTTAGAATTCATATTAGGATGTTAATCAAACATACTTGGTAGTAAATCTAGATCCTGGTAAAATATTTCCAACAGAGTCTACTTGGAGCATCTGCTCGGGAATAATAGACCGAGCAGGATGCCTCGCTGGCACATCCAGAATAAGATATTCAGCGATCCGTGCAGAGCATTCAACATTAAGCGAATTCAGCTTTCGCGTGATGAGTCATCAGCTCAATCCCTATAGCTCAGGGATCAAGTTACGTGGATATGGAATACACACGATTCCACTATCAGTGTACTCAGCCTCAATCCCACGATCCTTGCATTCAACATTGATCACATGATCTTTCCATTTACGCGAATTGTAACGAGAGAGGAAACTCTTCCTCCTCAAGTTTCCCAGCCCTATAAATAGTGAGGAATGTTCACTGGGCAAAGGGACCAAGAGATTGAAAGTCGATACGCAGCTAAGCTAAGACTATATTATTATCTAAGAATTATATTTTCAGAGATATTGTTGTAAGAGCTATAAGAAATGGAATCTTCTTCCTTGTTCTTGAGTCAATACAAATAACGAGGATTACGCTATTACCGAACTGCTCGGGGCTGGACCTCTATAAAATTCATGTGTCTTATTATTGCTTTATTATATATTCATTACAACATATCGTTTATCGCTTATCAAAAAGACTCATTGTCGTTGGCTAAAAGCGAAGTCAACATTTTGGTGCTTTCATTGAGAGAAGGATCACAAATCGCTCTTTTCGACATTCAACACGATGGTGCAAACTCGTAGAGGCCTGTCTGACCCAGCAAATTCACAGACGCTGGATCCGACATTGCAGGACCCAGGGAGTTTAAGGGTTCCACCTGCTGTCAATCCTGGACAGACGGGAAGCGTGGTTAATGGTGAAACAGCTCCTGTTACTGAAACTACGCCTGGTGTGCAAGAGACTAGGAATAACATTTCCGCACACAGCCTGGGCATTCATAACACGACTGTTCCCCCTGGAACCAACGCCTAAACGACCATCAGAGACGCAACCGAATTGCAAAATCTCCGTGCTGCGCTCGGACTTATGTAGAGTCCTAGCAACACTCTGCATCTTGATCAGGATGAACTGCGTGCTGCAGTGAATCTCGCGTTTGACGAACAGAGGCGTATGTTCGCTGAATGGAGAGACAAAGAGATGGAGGCATTAAGGGCTTACCATGCAGAGATCGAAGATCGTAGTCGGCAAGCTACCGTGGTGATACTAAGAGCCTACCAGATTGTAGGTCAGCAAACGCCGAACGTCATTCCCCTAATAGAGAAACGGAGGATGACCCAACGATGAATACCTCCTAGACAACCAATGGTCAGCCGTCAAATCCCCGGTTACGAGTTCCACTCGTGGGCGAAGAGGTAGGCGGGCAGACCTTGTCCGGGAATTCATCAGGAGGAGCCATACCTGACGGATCCAACCAGAATAATGGTATTATTCCACCTGTCAACCAAGCGAATCAATCGCTAAGGCAGCCAGGCTCTTCTGTGTTTGATAGGTTGGGAACAACCCATGACCTAAGAAACGATCTAAACAGAAAAAGGGGAACAGACGAGCAGAATACTACAACGATCGTGTAGCCTGGAGCCCATACTCAAATCCCCGCTCAAAAAGACGCTGACGTAATCCAAATCGACCAAAATACCGAGAAAGTCAGCCCAGTCGTACAGGCCCAGCTTGACGAGTTGAAGAATATGTTTCATGGCATAGCCGGACAGCGTAATAATGATCTTGAGTTAGACTGTGCTCGCGAAACTCCCTTCTCACCAAAGATCAATCTCCTGTCACTACCTCACAAGTTCAAAATGCCAACATGGAAGATGTATACTGGGAGAGAAGATCCTCTTTCCCATCTCAAGTATTTTGAAATGCAAGTGGATTTACAAGGAGTACGAGGGGACGTATGCTGCAGAATCTTCCCCGCCACTCTGTCAGAAGCCGCACAGCAATGGTATTTCAAGTTGGCTACTGGAAAGTTTAGTTCATGGAAAGCCTTATCTTCGGAATTCCATGCACAATTCTCTTCCTCACGTCAGCTCCCATTGCATTTAGGAGATTTGGTCGAAGTAAAGCAACGACCAGGCGAGCCACTCAGGGCATACATCAGCAGATTCATGACGGAAGCGACCAAAGTCTTGCGGGTAACCGAGGATGGAAAGTTATCCGCGATACTGGGGGGCATTGAAGTCCTTGGTGAACTATGGAAGGATATAAGGAAGAACGGGCCGGTTGACTCAATGAGTGATTTCCTTGACCGAGCTGAAGGCTTCATCAAGCTCGAAGAAGCCATTCAATGAGCAGAAGGTGAGCAAAAGCCGGGCAAAACGAAGGCTCCTTCCACTGGAACATCCGCCCAACTTCCCAACTATTCCAACAATTCAAGTGGCAAGCGTTCAAGCAACAACCACAAGCAAGGAAACGGGAAGAAGGGAAAGTTCACCGATAAATCCAAACAGACTCCTTGTGATCATGCCAAACACACTGCGTTCACTATTCTAACTGAAGATATAGAGAGTGTGTATATGGCAACTCAGTCGTTAATCCCGTACAAGAAGCCCGGGCCCATGAAGAAAGATACCAACATAAGGGACATGACAAAATTTTGTCGTTTCCACGGAGACTACGACCATGACACAAACGAATGTCACAATCTAAAGCGGGAAATAGAATTTCTGATCAAGAAAAACAACCCGCACCTGCAGAAATATGTCAAGACCAACCAAGGTCAAAACAACCAGGATCTGTTACCTCCACCTGTAGATGGACACTTGCAAGTCATTATTGGAGGCCCGCACATCGCTGGAGATTCGGGAAAAGCTCGAGAGAGGTATGCCCGAACAGCTCAGTACGAGCAAGAAGAAGTCATCCTGGCCGTGGAAGAAAGGAAGCCCAAAGTTCCACGAGCAGGAGAGCCAACCATAACTTTCAACGATGAAGATGCTATCAAGATTAGAATTCCGCACAATGACCTGCCGGTCGTGGAAGTCCAAATAGCAAATAAAATGGTGGCCAGAACCATGATTGATAATGGAGCTTCTTCAAACATCTTGTTCAAGACTGCTTACGAGAAGATGGGGCTCCAACTCAAGGATCTAACTCCATGCCTTTAGCCTGTCTATGGTTTCTCCGGTCAAGGAGTTGCACCTCTAGGACAAATTCGGCTACCCCTCACTGTTGGACAAGCTCCGACGAGAATAACTATCATGGCACAGTTCCTAATATTGGATGTTCCTTCAGCCTTTAACGTAATGCTTGGCCGACCAGCCCTGTATGACTTAAAAAATGTCACATCAATATTTCACTCGTGTCTGAAGTTCCCAACAAAGAATGGGGTAGGGTGTCTTAGAGGGAACCAGGAATCTGCTCGGGAATGTTACAACCTTGCAGTGGCCAAGGCTAAGAAGGAAATATTGGAATTTATTTTACCAGGATCTTAGATCTACTCACAAGTATGTTGATTAACACCCTAAATATGAACTTTTTAAAACGATGAAATAAACACATATAAAGTTTAGTAAACCTTACATTGGGTGCAGCGGAATAATATGACTCCTTCCGTTCAGATATCTAGCCCTTGATTCCTTTCTGTAGCAGAGCATTATCAATATCTGAACCTGGATCTCTTTCTCTGAATCTTTGATGCTGAAACCTCCTTCTTGTTGAAAGTCTTTCTTCACGATCTTCCTCACTATGATTGAGGTATCACTTGCTGTGTGTGGGCACTATTCTCACACTAAGAATTTCGAAGTATTAAAGAAGAAAAGAAGAGGGAAGTGGCAGCTAAAGATAGGGAGAGAGAGAGAGGCTCAGTTTTTTCTGAATCAGAAGTGTCAGAAGAAAAGTGTAAATTTCCTGAAGCCTTCACTATCTATTTATAGCATTCCACTAGGGTTAGGTTTGAATTATTTGGCATTAAAATAATGAAAATATCAGAGGTAAATTCCTATAAAAGTGGTCGGCCCTATACTAGTGGATTCGGGCCTCACTTTTTTGCAATTTTGCAGTTTTATCTTTTCTGCATCTGATTTTCTGAAAAACGCCAATTTTCTAATTTAACCATTTAAATGCCAATTCTAACTATTTAATAACTATAAATAATTATTAAATAATATTGTCATTTATCATATTTATTAATCGAACCATACAAAGTATCATAATTAACAAATATGCCCCTATTAACTCTTTTTTTACAATTTCGCCCTTACTTAGTGAAAAATTCACAAATAGACATAGTCTAATTTGAGAATTATAATTGATTAATCAAAACCAATTACATGAGTCTTACAAGCAATATTATCTCAACTAGTGCGGGGACCATGGGTCTATATAACCGAGCTTCCAATAAGTAGATCAAGAATTTAGCGCTAAAATTCACTAACTTATTAATTCTTCGTTGAATCCACGCATAGAACTTAGAATTGCACTCTCAGTATATAGAATGCTCTATATGTTCCACCATATAGACACATCATTAGTTATCCATTGTTATAATCCTAATGTGATCACTGATCCTTTATATGAATGATCTACACTGTAAAGGGATTAAATTACCGTTACACCCTACAATGTATTTATTCCTTAAAACACTTGACCCCGTATAAATGATATTTCAGCTTATGTGAAATGAGTACTCCACCATTTATGTTCGTTTGGTCAAGCTCGAAGGAGATCATCCTTTGCTTACTATTCGCCAGATAGAAGCTATAGATTCCATGTTTATGATAGCGCTCCCACTCAATTGCACCACCGTGTTCCCAAAATGTACGTATCACCCTGACCTAAAAGTAGGCTTAACTAACAAATCAAAGAACACGAATAGCCTCTCGAGATTGAGCCTAATCATATCTGGATTAAGATCATTTGATCTAGGATCAAATAGGTGATATTGACTTGAATAGATATTACGGTAAGTTTAATAAATCTAAGTCAAAGTTCAATATCGGTCCCTTCCGATGCATACTCCATGCATCCAACCTGAGCTTTACTTTAACCAATGCTCTGGAAAGAACATAGCACTTCTCCAAATGCAAGTAAACTCTGTTGTAGATTATCATATCAGTAAAACCCTGTGTTTGATAAATCTAGGAAACTTTATTCACATAGCCATGTTTACTTTCCAATGTGTTGACAGCACAATAAACAGGATCAAGTATGTGAAAAGGGTTTCAGATGAATTTATACATTATGTACATATAATCATGAAATAAATCATGTGAACCATGCAACATTAAATGTTATTTTTGATCTATATTAATAAGTAAATCTGATTATATTGAAATGAGTGTTATTTAGGGCATAAAACCCAACAAACTCCCACTTGCACTAATATAAAACAAAAAGTGCGTTTCAAATAATCTCAACACCTTGATATACAAATCAAGTGTAGTAGTAGTAAACTCCTCGTAATAGGATCTGAAAGGTTGAATTAACCACAACCTTTTCTCCACCATTACTCTTCCTTTAATCACAAAATCATTGATAATGTGAAATTCCTCTCTATATGTCTACTCTCTTGGGATACTGGATTCTATATCTTTGGCAACTACTTTTGGTTAATCAGGAAATTAACACTAGTAGTTTAGGCAATTTGGAATGGTGCCAAAAATGTATAGAACTTTCATTTGACTGAATAAGTACCTTTCCTGTAATTTTAACATTCAGTCCCTTTCTGGTAGACCTAGAGACTTCATATAGGTTTTTACACTTCTCCAAAATCACTATTCCACCCCAGAGTAACCACCATCTTATCAGAAAGATTTACTAGCACAAAGGTAAATTTCGAAATCTGATATGGTGTAGTCTAAGAGTTTTAAACACACCCTTATAGACTAACATATAGTTCCTCTTCTTAATCTTAAGATTTACTTGATTGTCTTCCAATGTTCTTCTCCTGGATTAATCTGATACCTACTCATTACTCCCACTCAACAGCAGGTGTCTGATCTAAGGCATACAAAAGCATATCTAAGACCTCTCACTGTTGATATAAGAAATTCTTTCATGGCTTTATCTTTTCTGGAATAGTTGAGACTTTTCCTTAGATAAATAAAATTTATACCTAAGAAGTTGTGAAGCTTCTATAGATTGCCATTAGAAAGAAAATGCTTCAACATCTTACTAAAGTAAGTTGCTTGCATTAGAGTAAGTAATTCCCAGGTATACCACAAGCCATAGGTTTAGATAAACTCAAACCTATAATACTAGGAACAGGAAGTTTTGTTAAGTCCATTGAATGGACTTATAAACGAAAATTTCCTTTTATGTCCTTGTAATAGAAAACTTTAGGTTATTCCATGTGACTGGATTAAACCATAGTTCTTTTGGCTTTCTTCTTAGTTTCTTATCTTGACAATCCATTACTTGTTTAAACTCACAATGGATTTTAATCACTAGTGTCTCCCAAATCATAAGAAGGTGAGTTCCTAGAAACTCTCCCACTACGACAAGGTACTGTGAATTATGTCTAAGAAAACTAAATGGTATTAACCTCTTTGGTTGTGACAAGACAATAGAGGCAGTAGGATCATCATATGTCAAATAAGATGATAGAACACTTTTAGAATCAAGAATTAGATATCTCCTTTATTTGCTACTTTATTTTCACACTTAGTCATTTTCTTAGAAAAGTAGTATTTGTTTCAACAAACACTTTCTTATCTTTTGACTATGGGATGGTCCACCCCTAATCACTTAGAATAGCTAACAAACCATGGTTAACAGTTCTAGCTTTTCTTAAGATTTTGATTAGGTCATCCATGAATCTAGTAATGATTTACATTAAGTATACAACCATTACATCATTCTGAAATTGTATTACCATAGAAGGATTTAGGCAACGACTAGTAACTAATCATCAATATGCAACTCGAAATTTCTGGGGAGGTAAGTTTGGATATAATTCAAAAATCAATTTAATGATCTTTGAACTGCATATATACTAACTATTTCTCCACCCTTATCAGTTCGCAAGATCTTTAACCACTTACCTTAATGGTTTTAACCATTGCTAGAAATTAATGAAATTTTTCAAACATTTCAAATTTCTTTGCTAAAAGGTATAATCTAGAGTTATCGTTTTAAGAATACAACGAAAAACTCATATCCACCCCTGAATGTACATCCATCTGCGAATGAGATGAACTACTTTCATTGGATATAGGCATATTAACTCTTTGCAGAGATTGATCTTGTCAAATCCACTATGAACAAGATACAAATGCCATAGATTAAAAAAATGTGGTAGTGTCTTTTGATGACATAGGTTTAGTTACATCAAAGAGTTCTTAGAATACTGCAAGTGGATCCTGGTCACAGAATACCTAACTCATATTCCATACAGTTTTAATCCATTAGTAGAAGATTAAACACTTGAGAAAGTGTAACTGTATTGTATTCTAGAATTAGAAATATAAGAAAATTTCTATTTGGAATCTACAATTAAAGTCAAAGACTTAAATTTATACCAAATATAATGAGTAATTCTATCTTGGACCAGCACTACTAATACAAACTCTAAGTCAGATTTGCCCATACAAGTAGGAGATTTCTAAGATTGAGGATTTATATCAATTGGGAATAGAATTTTAGGATTATAATCATATGCGTCATTTAATTTCTTAAGAGAAAATATAATGACATGAAATGATTTATAGACCATTCATCCAATGATATATTATTGAGCTAATTCGAAATGAATAAGCTAAGAGGAATTAGGATAATTTCGTTGTTTATAAATAAGAATCCAACGATGCTTCGATTAGCGAAAGACAAAGTAATCTTATTTATGTAATCTTCTTGTTTCATATTGTAAAAATACTAGTCTAAGGTGTCATCAATTGATGAACAGCTAGATGTTGCATATACAATATTTATCTTTCGAGATCTTACACTATTATGTATGTCTAATGGTGAAAATCCATTAGGGATTTATCTCATTAGAAAAACAAACATGTTAGACCAACAATGAAGATTCGAAATTAAACTACAACTTAATAACAGAAAATAACATGGTTCAATATAAATTCATACACAATTCAGAAATTATAAACATATAGCAAGTAGGAATGACTAGTGAAAATACTAAAACATACAATCCTAAATAATTTCCAAGGTTTTCAACAAACTGGTACAAAGTTGTCCCTAAGAGGCGAGAGTCAAAGTATCATTTATTGAACGAGTTGTCAGCTCATCTAAAATAGAAACCATTCTAGCAACCTTTTATTCGATCAAAATAAGAATCCAACGTTGTCCCGGTAGGCGAGAGTCAAGGTTATTCTTATTTTATGAGCTTCCACCATTGTTTCATGTTTTATGAGTTTATCTCTAAGTAGTCACCGTAGGGGAGAGTCTAAATAGAGACGAAAACTCACAAAACACTTATCAAATGAAATCTTACGGTATTAAATGCGTTCAACGAATAACCATCCATAGGGGGACGAAGTCTAGCGTCTCGAGGTTATATTGAAAACATTTAACTTTTGTAAGACCAACAATGGAGATCGAATATCTTAATAATAATCAAGCTCATTATTTAAAGTGAGTTGTATTTTCTTTGATTCTCTTTATTTAATTTATTTATTTTAAATATATATTTATTTAAAATTTCTAATTTAGAATGAAAAATTCTAAATATAAATTTTAATTTAATATTTATAAATTTTACTTAGATGGATATGAAAATAACATGAATTATTTCCATCTTAGTAATAATTTCCAATAAATATTTAGAAAAATATTCAATTTAAGTTGTTACAAAATTAATTTAAATTAATTTACAACTCAAATTTAATTTTCTATAAATATATATTGCATTTCGAAAAATTAAAGTATTCAAGGATACAATTTTCGAAAATACAAGTTAAAATAAAAAAATTAATCCTGGAAAAATTATTCTAATTTAATGTTGGCCCAAAATTAATTAATAAAATTAATTTACAACAAAAAATATAATTTTCCTATTTAATTAAATATATAAGAAAAATTTCAAATATTTAAGTATGATGATGAAAATCAACTTAAATATTAATTTTCTATTTAATTAAATACACTAGAAAAATACTTCAAGCAAAAATATCATCTATCTAGATTTTCTTTTGACTAATTAATTCAATTTCTAATAATATACTTTAATTCAATTTATTTTAATTAATCATTAAATGAAAAAATTATTGATTTAAGTTGGTCCAAAATTAAAATAAATAATTTACAACTTTAATCTATTTTTCAAATAAAATTCGAAATTCCAGCATTTAAGAAATGTAATTTCGAAATTTGATTAATAAAATAAAGAAAAATATACTTTGAAAATTATTTAAATTTAGTTGAAAGAATAAATTTCAACTAAAAATAATTTTCTATTTAATTAAGTGTCATGAAAAAGAAATATTTAAGTATCATGATGAAAATCAACTTAGATATTTAATTTTCAAATTAATTAAATGTAATAAATTCAAGAAATAAATAATTAAGTGTAGAGAAGGCTTAATTATTAATCTCTAGTTTAATACTAGGAAAAAATAAATTGTACCAAAATTAATTATATAAATAATTAATTTCACAATTTATAATATTTTCCTATTTAATATTAGAAATAATAAGTAGTCTAGAAATAACTATCTAGAAAATATCTTATTTGACTAAGTATCTTTTCCATAAAATTTGAAAAAATATCTAATTTAAGTTGTATTAGAAAAAATCTAAAACTTAAATATTTTCAAATTTAAATTTAATTAAATATAAAAAATTAAGTTGTAACCACTTAATTTAAAAAATATTCCCTTTTTAAGTTAATATTAGAAAAGATATTAACTTAAAAAATATTTAAATATTTCATTTTAATATTCGAAAAGATATTAACTTAAAAAAATATCTAAAGAATCTTAATAACCAATGCCTAAAATTCCTCAACTTAATTTTGAAATTTTAAATCCAAAAGATATTCAGATTTAAGTTGTTTAGTTAGAGATAACTAAATATCAATTTAAATAGGAATATTTAATGAAAAATTTAAATTAAGCTTCAGAAAGAATCTAGATGGTTATAATTCTATATTTAATTAAATACAAGAAAATACACATAGTTTAGCTTAGAATAAAATTCTTTAAACTATGATTTTCTTAAATTAATTTCAAAATAAATGAAATTAATTATGTTGCTAATCAATTTTATTAGGTTAAACTAGTTTAATTAACCTAGTATAGTTATTCAAATCAGGCAAATGGGCCTTCACAATTAGGGTAGTTCATGTGAGGGGGTGCTGGGTTCAGTATGTCGTACCCACTACTATGGCTCCCAACTCTCACACAAGGCCCAAAAGAGAGGAATTTAACCTTAAAATGAACAACTGTTATTAATTGAATAAGCCCAAAACTAAATGGGCCTAAATAAAATCTATCAAGAACTATGATAATTTATTTAGCAACATTAACCTATATGCATCTATAATGAAATTAAACACATAGGCTCACACAGGCACACTTTGGATGGGTCCTATCATGTTGCTAGGTCATACACAGATGAAAGAAGATTGTAAATATACCTGTTACAAATTATTTACTTGACCAAGGGAGCCATCAGATCATTAGATCTGGCAAAAAGTAACCATGGCTATTTGCAATCAAGTAATAATAGGTTTTGAAAACTTACACACAAGCTAAAACACATACTCCTGCAACAAGGTTAGCTGGATAGTTGGATGTAGGATTTATTTAATTTTAAATTAAATAATTAATTAAATAAAAAAAATATTTTCGAAAATTTAAAAAAAAAATTTGAAATAAAAAATTTCGAAATTAAATTAAAAATTTAAATTTAAAACTAAACCTACAATTTTGCAAAATTAGGTTTCAACCAACCTAAATATCATTTCAAAATTTGCTAACTACTTTTAAAATTTAAATGTTATTTTATAAATAAAAATTAAATAAAAAATTTGAAAAGATAAATGAATATCTTTTTCAGACTTTAAATGTAATTTAAATAAATAAAATAACAAAATTTAAAAGTTAGCAAAATATCTTACATCTTTTTAAAATTACATGATTATAGTTATCTTATTTTAAATTTAAATAAGGTCAAGTTATTTTTAAAAAAAATAATTTAAAATATTTTAAATCTGACCTTAAATTTAAAAATAAGATAAGATATTTTAAAATTACATGATTATAGTTATCTTATTTTAAATTTAAATAAGGACAAATTATTTTAAAAAAAATTAATTTAAAATATTTTAAATCTGACCTTAAATTTAAAAATAAGATAAGATATAATCAAATTTAAAAAATAAGATAGATTATTAAGTAAAAAAGATAGATACTAACTATTTTCAAATTCAAATTACACTAATATCTTGAATTAAATTTAAAAAATATTAAATTAATTCAAAATGATAATTAGAATTGAATTAGGAATAGTAATAGTATAAATACAGAACTACACAAAACATCGGAAGCTAATTCCATGAAAAAGCATGAAAAAACGAAGAAAAACGAAAAAATTGTGAGCTGTACGGACAGTTTTCGCGATCGCAGGAAAATTTCAGCACAACTTCGATTTTTTCGAATCTTCAAAAAATCATAACTAATTCAAATTAAATCGAAATTGAGTTCTGTAAAAAAGTAACTTGCTTAATTTTTTCCATACTATCCAATAAAAATAATTCCAGAAATAGATATTCAATTATTTTTAACGAAAATTCACAAACATCAATCAATCATCAAATAACACTCAATACAACATGATACCATCCAAAAACAAACAAACAATCGTTTTAAAGTCCAAATTTCTTGCAAGTAAATCAATTATCATGGCTCTGAGGCCAGTTGTTGGAATTTATTTTACCAGGATCTTAGATCTACTCACAAGTATGTTGATTAACACCCTAAATATGAACTTTCTAAAACGATGAAATAAACACATATAAAGTTTAGTAAACCTTACATTGGGTGCAGCGGAATAATATGACTCCTTCCGTTCAGATATCTAGCCCTTGATTCCTTTCTGTAGCAGAGCATTATCAATATCTGAACCTGGATCTCTTTCTCTGAATCTTTGATGCTGAAACCTCCTTCTTGCTGAAAGTCTTTCTTCACGATCTTCCTCACTATGATTGAGGTATCACTTGCTGTGTGTGGGCACTATTCTCACACTAAGAATTTCGAAATATTAAAGAAGAAAAGAAGAGGGAAGTGGCAGCTAAAGATAGGGAGAGAGAGAGGCTCAGTTTTTTCTGAATCAGAAGTGTCAGAAGAAAAGTGTAAATTTCCTGAAGCCTTCACTATCTATTTATAGCATTCCACTAGGGTTAGGTTTGAATTATTTGGCATTAAAATAATGAAAATATCAGAGGTAAATTCTTATAAAAGTGGCCGGCCCTATACTAGTGGATTTGGGCCTCACTTTTTGCAATTTTGCAGTTTTATCTTTTCTGCATCTGATTTTCTCAAAAACGCCAATTTTCTAAATCAACCATTTAAATGCCAATTCTAACTATTTAATAACTATAAATAATTATTAAATAATATTGACATTTATCATATTTATTAATTGAACCATACAAAGTATCATAATTAACAAATATGTCCCTATTAACTCTTTCTTTACAATTTCGCCCTTACTTAGTGAAAAATTCACAAATAGACATAGTCTAATTTGAGAATTATAATTGATTAATCAAAACCAATTACATGAGTCTTACAAGCAATATTATCTCAACTAGTGCGGGGACCATGGGTCTATATAACCGAGCTTCCAATAAGTAGATCAAGAATTTAGCGCTGAAATTCACTAACTTATTAATTCTTCGTTGAATCCACGCATAGAACTTAGAATTGCACTCTCAGTATATAGAATGCTCTATATGTTCCACCATATAGACACATCATTAGTTATCCATTGTTATAATCCTAATGTGATCACTGATCCTCTATATGAATGATCTACACTGTAAAGGGATTAAATTACCGTTACACCATACAATGTATTTATTCCTTAAAACACTTGACCCCGTATAAATGATATTTTAGCTTATGTGAAATGAGTACTCCACCATTTATGTTCGTTTGGTCAAGCTCGAGGGAGATCATCCTTTGCTTACTATTCGCCAGATAGAAGCTATAGATTCCATGTTTATGATAGCGCTCCCACTCAATTGCACCACCGTGTTCCCAAAATGTACGTATCACCCTGACCTAAAAGTAGGCTTAACTAACAAATCAAAGAACACGAATAGCCTCTCGAGATTGAGCCTAATCATATCAGGATTAAGATCATTTGATCTAGGATCAATTAGGCGATATTGACTTGAATAGATAGTATGGTAAGTTTAATAAATCTAAGTCAAAGTTCAATATCGGTCCCTTCCGATGCATACTCCATGCATCCAACCTGAGCTTTACTTTAACCAATGCTCTGGAAAGAACATAGCACTTCTCCAAATGCAAGTAAACTCTGTTGTAGATTATCATATCAGTAAAACCCTGTGTTTGATAAATCTAGAAAACTTTATTCACATAGTCATGTTTACTTTCCAATGTGTTGACAGCACAATAAACAGGATCAAGTATGTGAAAAGGGTTTCAGATGAATTTATACATTATGTACATATAATCATGAAATAAATCATGTGAACCATGCAACATTAAATGTTATTTCTGATCTATATTAATAAGTAAATCTGATTATATTGAAATGAGTTTTATTTAGGACATAAAACCCAACAGGAAATATCCTCCAGCCAGAGCCCAGACAAGGGAAAAAACATTCCTAAGTAGGAAACTTCCCAAGGCAAGGATGAAGATGTGGATCCTCGACTTGGGGACCCAAACAACAATGTTGGACCTGTGAAAGAATTAGAAGAGATCGAGATCGATCCAGCTATCCCGGCCAGAAAGCTAAATATTGGAAAGGGTTTGTTGCTCGAAGTAAAATCAGAGTTGATAAAAATTTTGAGAGCAAACCTAGATGTTTTTGCCTAGTCACATGCGGATATGGTCGGAATTGACCCTTCTATTATTTCACATGTCTTGAATATTGATCCTAACATCCGGCCAGTTCAGCAAAAACAAAGATTGCTAGATAAAGAACGAGGAGTAGCCCTGAAAGATGAAGTTGAAAAGCTGCGCAACAACAACTTCATAATGGAAGCTTTTTACCCAGCTTGGGTCACGAACCCTGTACTCGTGCCCAAGCCGAACAAGAAATGGCGAGTATGTATTGATTTCACAAACCTCAACAAAGCCTGCCCTAAAGACTGCTTTCCACTTCCAAGGATCGATCAGCTCGTAGATGCAACAGCCGAGCACGAAATTTTAAGCTTCATGGACGCTTATTCTGGCTACCATCAGATCAAAATGCATCCGCCAAACCAAGAACATACAAGTTTTCGAACAGATATGGGTCTCTTCTGCTACAAAGTCATGCCGTTTGGTCTAAAAAACGCTAGAGCTACATACCAAAGATTGGTAAACAAGATTTTTATAGACCAGATCGGCAGAAATATGGAAGTGTACGTGGATGACATGCTTGTCAAATCCAGAAAGGCTGGGGGCACATAGATGACCTGGACGAATGTTTCAAAGTCCTCAGGAAATACAACATGAAACTAAATCCCTTAAAATGCTCCTTTGGAGTCAACTCGGAAAAGTTTCTAGGCTTCATCGTCAATGCCCGAGGAATTGAAGCCAATACAGAAAAAATCCAAGCCCTCCTGGATATGAACTCGCCAACAAAAACAAAAGAGGTGCAAAGCCTAACTGGTCGAATCGCCGCACTTAGCAGATTTGTGTCAAAGTCAACGGATAAATGTGTTCCATTCTTCAACACCTTGCGAGGAAACAAAAAGTTCGAGTGGACAGAAGAATGTGAAAGAGCTTTTCAAGATCTAAAGGCATAGCTCGCAAAACCTCCTGTACTTTCTAAACCTCTGGACGGTGAGGAGCTGGGGATATACCTAGCGGTTATGGAGCATGCCGTGAGTGTCGTGCTGATCAGAGAAGAGAACAGCGTACAGCACCCAGTCTATTACATCCATAAGAGACTCGTCGAGGCCAAAGGCCGATATCCGTTGATAGAAAAGCTCGCCTACTGCCTTATTCTAGCAACAAGAAAGTTAAGGCCTTATTTTCAAGCTCATCCTATTCGAGTGCATACCGACCAACCACTACGGCAAATACCGCAAAAGCCAGATGCCTCTGGACGGTTACTCAAGTGGGCAGTAGAATTGAGTCAGTATGAAATCAACTTTCGACCGCGAACAGCTATTAAAGGCCAAGCCTTGGCCGACTTTGTGGTAGAATGCACAGGCAAAAAAGAAAGCATCCCAGAAAGCAATTTCGAGCCAGTACCATAGCCAAGTAATATTGAAGACAAACCGACCTGGAAACTACATGTGGATGGGTCGACAACAGATCAACTATCTGGTGCAGGAATTGCCCTCGTCACGCCTGGGGCCAACACCTGCACGCTGCAGTCAAGTTCGGATTCAAGGCCTCTAAGAACGAAGCCGAATACGAGGCCCTAATCACTGGACTTAAGCTAGCCAAGGAAATGAAGGCCGAACACATTGAAATCTGCAGTGATTCACAGCTGGTGGTAAATCATGTATCCGGCAAATACGAGGCTCGGGGAGAATAAATGATAGCATATCTGAGCAAAATACATGACCTGCTCGCACAATTCAAAAGCTACGGTCTTAGACAAATTCCAAGAGAAGAAAATAGAACTGCAGATGTGTTGGCTCGATTAGCAAGCAGCAATGTAAGTGACAAGGCAAACTTGGTCCCTATCCAGTTCCTTGAAGAGCCTAGCATCACTGGCACGGAAGAAATCGAAATGATCGACACATCCCCAATAGCAGCCTACCTCAACTCTGGGGAACTCCCAGATAACCGAAATGAAGCTCGAAAAATGAGAAGAAAGGCAACACGGTACATCATAGTGGAAGGGGTCATGTACAGAAGAGGATTCTCGATGCCATTACTCAGATGTGTCACACCAGATGAAGCTGCACGACTTCTATTTGAAGTTCACCACAGATTCTGTGGAAATCATGCAGCCGGATAGAGCTTATCAAAGAAAATTCTAAGGCAAGGCTACTTCTGGCCAACGATGATTGAAGATTCGAGAGCCTATGTCAAGAAGTGCGACAAGTGCCAGAGATTTTCAAAGATACCAAGAGCTCCGCCCAACGAGCTGACACAGATGCAAAGTCCGTGGCCCTTTGCCATTTGAGGAATTGACCTAATCGGGCAATTACCTAAAGGTAAAGGCGGAGTGCAGTACGCAGTGGTAGCAGTCGACTACTTTACTAAGTGGACTGAAGCCGAACCACTTGCAACCATTACATCAAAGAAAGTTCAAGACTTTATAGTGAAGAACATTATATGTCGGTTCGGACGACTGTACAAAATAGTCTCGGACAATGGCAAACAGTTCGACAGCCAATCTTTCACTAATTTCTGTGCGAACCATGGTATCATCAAAAGTTTCTCAGCAGTGGCACATCCTCAAGCAAACGGTCAAGTTGAAGCAGTCAACAAAACCTTGAAGGATACACTAAAGAAGAAACTCGATGATGCCAAAGGAAACTGGCCAGAAGAACTCCCCGAAGTTCTATGGTCATACCGTACAACGGAAAAAACAGCAACCAGTCAGACACCATTTGCAATGGCGTACGGTTATGAAGCTATGCTGCCCGTCGAACTCGAGCCACCTTCCCACAGCAGATTGACGTACGATCAAGGTACCAATCACATACTCCTTGCAGAATCACTTGATGAAATCCAAGAAAAACGAGCAACTGCAAACTTAAAGTTGATAGCTCATCAATAAAAAGTAGCTCGGTATTTCAACAAATAAGTGAAAGCTCGGAAATTCTTCGTGGGAGACATGGTCCTAAGAAGGGTATTCCTAAACACCAAAGACAGCACGTCAGGTGTACTAGGACCTAACTGGGAAGGACCATACCAAGTGGTCAAAGTTCTCGACTTCGGAGCATACAAATAGGTAAGTATGACGAAAAAATGCAACTCGTTTAGTACCACGGTACTCGAATGGAGACATTTAAGGAAATACTACCAATAAAGTACCAGGTCAGGTTGACCACTTTAAGTACAGAGGTCCGCAGGACCACTTCAAAGTACTCAGGTCGGGTTGACCATTTTAAAGTACTAAATGAATATTCGCTTCTAAGTGAATGGCCTTCTGGGCGGACTACGCGCAAAGGTTTCAGAAACAAAGTACTCAGGTCGGGCAGACCACTTTAAAGTACAGTTTCTTATGTCTGCAATTTGTTTTATTTCATGTTAAGCTAAAAGATCAGATTAGATCAAATAGCTCTGATGTAAGTTACTACGGTAACAAATACATTTTCGATCAATAAATGAATAAAGATAGTATTTCAAATTCAATTGAGTCGAAAAAATCAGCATGATTATAATTTACCTAAAGTGCGTACAAAAGGTTTAGTCAAACCCAAAACACCGAACAGATAAGAAATATATTTGCGAAAGACAAGTGACCAAGAGTCATACATCTGCTCGGTCACTTGGGGGGCACCTATACGTGTACAAAGCATTTGGTAAAAATAAAACAATCACAATTGCACGACAAATATAAACAGAGAATGAAATTCATTAAGGATGACAAAAGCACGTAGTACCGGGATTAAAAGCTGCCTGGTCAACCTGTTGTCCAAAAAATGAAAAATAATTCCAAGTTTAAAGACCGTTTGGCCGGTCGAGATGTCTTAGAAAAAGCCCGAAGGCTGAATAAGATATATATAAAAAAAAGAGATAAAAGAAATGTTTAAACAGCTGGAGTCCCAGGCTCTTGGTTCGGTTCTTCTAGGCCAACTGGAGCAGGAGGATCTGTTGTTTGAATAAGAGAAGCATCAGCAGCCTGACCGGAGGTTGAAGCAGCTTGGCCGGAGGTTGAAGCAACTGCCTCGTTCCCACCATAAGCAACTTGGGTCGCGCAGTACTCAAGGTACATATCCTTAGCCTCGCCCAAGTAGTCAAAGTTGGCCCGGGGATTATCCTTCCAGCAATCGAAGAAGAGCTCGAGACCGGCTGTCTCTAAGGCATTGACCTTCTCCATCAACCTGTCCACCTCGGTCGTAAGCTCCCCCACCTTGGCGTCCTTCTCCTCCTTCATCCGAAGAAGAACTTCTCCCAGAGAAGTCCTCTCATCCTGAAGACTATTTACTTCAGCAGATAAGATCTCGATGGTCTCCTCAAAGCGGTCAGCAGCTTCGAGATCCTTTCTCAACACGGAGATCTTCTTCTCGACAGCGAACAGCTTCTTGTTGGCCTCGCCCAACTCCAACCGAACAGCTCTAGCTTTCTCCCTGGCCTCCTTAGCTTCCTTCTTGGCCAAGTCTACCTCTGCCTTCAAGGTGTCGGATAGAGCCGCACTTTTGGAAGCAACAGATTTAGCCTGGGAGTAAGTGTAGGCCAACTTCAAACCGGCCTGCACAAAGGAAAAAATTCAGCATATGGAGCTAAGTGTGGAAAGTTAAAGGGAAGTATCAAAAAAGACTTACTCTGGTGAACTCCTTCAGGACTCCGCCCACCAACACATCCAGAGATGAGTCACTATCAGCACCAGCCAGTTGCTCACTAACCTCGGGAACCAGCCGGTTCATATAGTGGGCCAGCATCTCCTTGCCCTTTTTGGCCTCTAGAAGCACGGGCAAGGGTGGAGTTGGTGCCTGCACCCGCTCGTGAGTACTCCTGACCAGTTCAGACCCAACCGTTGGTGGTCCAAACTCCTTGGACTTGGCAGATTTGGGGGTAGAGGGGTTTGCAGCAGTCAGCTCCTCGGAAAGATCAATGACCTCTCCAGAAGGTCTCTTTTCCGAGGAGCCCTCACCGCCCTTGGATTTCTTGGCTGGAGGAGAGGCGCTAGAGCTTCCGCCCATTCTCTTCCTCAGAGCATCGATCATCTACCGAGACATGTCTCCACAGAACAAAAACAGTATGGTTAGAAAACAACCATCAGAAAACACAAGGCATGATATTAACTTTGCTAGGTTAATTAAATTAGTTTAACCTAATAAAATTGATTAGCAACATAATTAACTTTTAAAATATATGAAATTTATTTTCATTTTAATATTTTAAAGTTAATTTTAAGAAAGACACTTTTAGTTTTAGATATTATTTCTAGAGAACCTATTTGTATTTTTCTTGTATTTAATTAAATAAAGAATTTTAACTAACTAGATTCTTTCTGGAGCTATTTAATTAAATATTCCTATTTAAGTTATAAATTAGTTATTTTAACTGATTTTTCATATCTAACTTAAATTTGAATATTTTATTTAAATTTAAAATTAAGTTGAGGAATTCTAGACATTAGTTATTAAAGATTCTTAAGATATTTTTTAAGTTAGTTTTAAACTTAAAATGGAATATTTTTTCAAATTAAGTGGTTACAACTTAATTTTTGATATTTAATTAAATCTAAATTTGAAAATATTTAAGTTCTAGATTTTTTTTTCTAACAACTTAAATTAGTTTTTTTTTTTCAAATTTTTGTTGAAAAGATACTTAGTCAAATAAGATATTTTCTAGATAGTTATTTCTAGACTACTTATTAAATCTAATATTAAATAGGAAAATATTATACATTGTGAAATTAATTATTTAAATAATTAATTTTGGTACAATTTATTTTAAGTATATTTTTCCTAGTATTAAACTGGAAATTAATAATTAAGCATTTTCTACACTTAATTATTTATTTCTTGAATTTAATACATTTAATTAAATTGAAAAATTAAATATCTAAGTTGATTTTCACCATGATACTTAAATATTTATTTTTCATGACACTTAATTAAATAGAAAATTATTTTTAGGTTGAAATTTAATTTTTCAACTTAAATTTAAATAATTTTCAAAATGTATTTTCTTTATTTTATTAATCAATTTCGAAATTGCATTTTAATTATGCAAGATGATTTTGAATTTATCTTGAAAAATAGATTAAGTTGTAAATTAATTATTTATTTTAATTAATTCTTGGACCAACTTAAATCAATGATTTTTTTCATTAATGAATTAAAGTATATTATTAGAAATTGAATTAATTAGTCAAAGGAAAATCTAGATAGGTGATATTTTTTCTTGAAGTATATTTCTAAGTATTTATTATTTAAGTATTTCGAAAATAAAGTTTTACACTTTCTTTTTCGAAATACAATAAATATATTCTCATGAAAATTTAATTTGAGTTGCAAATTAATTTAAATTAATTTTCTTAATATTTATATATCAAAATTACTACTATGATGGAAATAATTCAATTTATTTCAACACCATCTAAGTATAATTTTATAAATATTAAATTAAATTCTAATTTAGAATTTTAATTCTAAGTTCGATATTTAATGAATATATTTATTTAAAATAATAAAGAAAATACATTTTAAAGAATGAGCTTTATTATTATTAAGATATTCGATCTCCATTGTTGGTTTTACATAGCGTTTGTTTTAGTGAGTAATCCTCACTAATGGAGGAACGTTCATTAGCAATTTCGCACCGTTTAATCTCGAAAGATAAGTAGCTTTGTAAGTGTTTTATATGGTATGGATCACCCTAATGGTGGCGACCATATTTGACTTACAAAATATGAAACAATGGTAGAAGCTCATAAGATAGAATAGCCTTGACTCTCGCCTAAACGGGACAACGCTCGATTCCAATCTTGATCGAATAAAAGGTTGCTAGAATGTTTAAACATTTTAGATGAGCTGACAACTCTATTCAATGGATGGTAGCTTTGACTCTCTCCTAAATGGGACACTGATATCAGTTTGTTGAAAAACCTTAGAAATTATTTAGGATTGTATTTTTTTAGTATTTTCTCTTATCATTCCTACATGCTATGTGCTTATAATTTCTGAATTGGATTTTGTGTTAAACCATTATTGATTTCTATTTATTATTTTGTAGTATCCTGTATAATCATGATGAATTCCATGTTATCACTCTTGACCAAAAATAAGCTAAATGGATCTAACTTTCCTAAATGGAACGAGAAAATTAATATTGCTCTCATAGGAGAAAGTGCCTTGTTTGTGTTAACTGAGCTGTCTCCAGAAGTGTTGGGGGACAATGCATCCAAAGCTGTGAAAGAAAAGTATGAGCGTTGGCCGAAAGCAAATGACAAAGCTCTATACTTTATGCTTTCTAGCATGGTTGACACCCTTAAAACTCGGTTTTCTAAAACCGAAAAGGCTGCTGAAGTAATGACGAAGTTAACTGAGCTATTCGGTAGGGCATCTCTTCAGTCTCGCTTTGACGCGACTAAGAAATATATCAATGCACGGATGGAACCCCATCAAAACGTGCGTGATCATGTTCTCCTCATGGCAAGTTATTTCCAAGAAGCCCAGGATCATGGTGCTGAAATGGATCACACTACTCAAGTAAGTCTTATCTTGAATAGTCTGACTCCAGCATTTCTACCCTATACATCAAATTATGTCATGAATAAAAAGGACATAGACTTTCATGAGTTAGTCAATGACCTTCAGACATATGAAAATTTGATTGGAGGACCCAAGAAGAAAGGGAGTAAGCCTCAAAATTCTGGGAATGGTAATGGGACGGTCAAACCTGAGGCAAATATTGCCTCTGCTTCTAAACCCAAATCAAAGAAGAAGTGGAGAAACACCAAGAAGCGTGCTAAAGCCATGAAAAACAAAAAGGCTGCTGCTTCTGGTGATACACTCAAAGGAAAGTGTTTCTACTGCAATGAGAAAGGTCATTGGAAACCCTAATGTCCTAAACTTCTTGCAAAGAAACAAGGTATTTCTTTCTATAAACTTTAAAAGTTTTAGTGAATTATTATCCAATTGGATTATTGATTCTAGACTAGCTTTGTTTATTTGTTTCTTCTTCTTATAGGCCAAGCTACTTGAACTCAGATGAGTAAGATCGGAAAGCTGGACAAAGGGTGAAGATCGTCCAAGATGAAGATGAAGCTCTTTTATCTATTTTTGAATTAATTGTTTTAGTTTAAAGACAATTTGGATTTCGAATTTTAGTTAGGGATTTTTATCCCTGTTTTTCTCATATTGTTGCAATATTTTTTTATTAATAAAGTTTATTTTATTTTCTATTTCAATTAAATTGCAATTTGTGAGATTGAGCTTCATTTACTTTATCTTAAACAACAATTACCACATTATATTTATATGTTTGTATGTGTAAGTGTTTTTATTATTGATGCAAATTCTATAATATTTACAACTCTTCATAGAGTTATACTAAATAAACACTAGAAATTATTTCTATGTTTATTAATAATTGTTAATTCTAATACAATTATTAAGAATTTGCTTAATAAAATGATCTTTTGATCTGATAGGGGTGGAGAAAAGTTAAGAAAAATATGCATTTCAACGATCTTTTATATCTAATGAACTCTAGATAGTATTCAACTCCACATAAACTTTATAACACTTATAGAATCATGATCTTTACAACCTGTAGGGGTGGATCATAATCTCTATATACTTAGGGGTGGAGTTTATCCACAATACCCTATGTAACACATATTTTCTTTAAACATGGAAGTAATATAATGACTTGGCTATTATCAAAATAAATCATTGATCTTGATTGTATGTTCCAATTCAGTTTTACTATTGTAGTAAAAATTGATACCTATAAAAGTTCTTTGATAATGTATCACACTACCTTAATTGAGTGGGAGAATTTTAAAATTCTTTACCCATCTTTATTAGGTTGACACTTGTGATAGGAACTTAAGAGCACTACTGAAAAGCAAATCTAACCATTCACGTGGATAGATATAACTTATCAGAATTATGAGAATAAGATAAAATAACTCTAGTTCAGTCTATTCGAATGACTTGAACCTAGATTTCTTAATCCTCATAAAATTTTATGGTATCGTGATTTTTGATTACTTAATCTCTAGCAAGTATTTTTTACTTCAAATACTAGTCTGCTATGTTGAGGATTTAGTCTAAAAAGAAACTTAATGTTTCAGACTAATACAATAAATCACAACTAGATAACTCTCCAAACAATAAAGAGGTTAAAAGCATTATTTAACCAGGCATCTGCTATTGAGTGGGAGCTATCTGAGATGTAATCAAATAAGGAACATTAGAAGATATTCAAGAAAGATTTATGAAAGTGATCTATATGTTAGATATTAAGGAACTGTATATCAGTTATCCTTGTATCTTCCCCAACTCATTCGAAATTATGAGATGGTGGTTACTCTGGGGATGGAGGAGTTATTCTATAATAATTCAAGATCTACCAGAGAAGATTTATAACTTTGTAAATTCGAAATTACCAGAAAGTTATTTTACTGAAGAAAAGTCTATGCTGTATTATCTCAATTCCATATTTTAAAATATGAGAGATATGTCTTCTGTTTATACAGATGTACTTTAAAACAGTAAGGATTTCAGTATCCCTTGATGAGTAAAGCATATAGTAAAGGATGTTTCATAAATGTATTTATGAACTAGTTTCCAGAAGTTTGGGTGGATTCAAATATACTACACTTGATCTGAAGATCAAGACAACAGATTGACTTATTTGCACACTTTGTTTTATGTTAGTGCAAGTGGGAGTTTGTTGGGTTTTATGCCCTAAATAAAACTCTTTACAATCTGATTAGTTATCAATATAAGAAATTTGAAGTGATTAATGTTTGCATGAATTTTACATGCTAATAGTTTAATATATTTATTACATTTACACACAAAATCAGTTAAGTCTAGATCATATGTTTATTCACAATTACAGTATCGTCAACACAGTGGAATGTGATTGTGATCATATGAATCAAAAGACTAAGTCCCTGTTTCATCAGTGTTTTGGATTTACACTAATGTGATAATCAGCGATGATGTGTACTTACACTTGGAGTAAGTGTTATGTTCTTTCTAGGACATTGGTAAAGTATACTAGTTTCGAATGTATGCAGTATACATTGGACTGGATCGATATTGCAACTTAGTTAAGATATTATAAACTTACCGTCATATCTTTCCAAGTCAATATCAGTAGTTGATCTTAAGATTAAAAGAATCTAAATCCTGATATGCTTAGGCTAAACTCAGGAGTACTATTCATGTTCTTTGATTTATTAGTTAAGCCTACTTTTGGGTCAGGGTGATACGTATATTTTGGGAACATGATAGTATGATTGAGTGGGAGTGCTGAACATAAATATGGAATCTATAGCTTCTACTGGTGTATAGAAGTTAAGTGATGATTCCCTTCGAGCTTAGCTAAATAGAAGTAAATGGATGAGTTCTTGTTTAAGTGACTAATTCTTAGATAACTAAACATCATTTACCGGTAGCTACGTGTTTTAAGGGGCAAAATACGTTGAGGGGTGAGAACGGTAAAATTATCCCATCTCGATGTAAATCATCTATATAGAGGATCTTTGATCACAATAAGATTATAACAATGGTTAAATGAGATAGTATATCTATATCGTGGAACATATAATATGCTCTATATAAGTCTGAGAGTGCAATTCTAAGTTCTAAGAGTGGATTCAACGAAGAATTAATAAGTAGGAATTTACTTAGTAAATTCGGTTCACTTATTGGAAGCTCAGCATATAGATTCATGGTCCCCATTCTAGTTGAGACTATACTGCTTGTAAGACTCAATAATTGATTTGTGATTAATCAATTATAATTCTGAAGTTAGACTATGTCTAATTTGTGAATTTTCACTAAGCAGGGGCAAAATTGTAAAGAAAAGAGATTCAAGGTTTATTTATTTATTAATAGACTTTATATGTCTAATTAATAATTAAATTAAATGACAATATTATTTAATAATCTATTTTAGTTATTAAATAATTAGTTTTGGCATTTAAAAGGTTAGAATTGGAAAATTGGCGTTTTTGAGAAAATAGAAATTAAATTTGTGAAAACTACAAAAACCAAGTGGGGCCCATTACACACCATGGCCGGCCACTTAAAGTGGTTTTTCAAATTGATATTTTCATTATCTTAATGCCAAATAATTACTAACCTAAACCTAGTAGTTGCCTATAAATAGAAAGTGATGCCTCAGTCAAAACATAAGGTTCAATAACCTTTTCTGTCAAAAATTCAATTTTTCAGAAAAACTGAGCCTTCCCTTTTCTCTCTATAGCCGAAATCATATCTCTCTCTTTTCTTCTTCATAAATTTTGAACCTTATTGATAGAGTAAGTGCTCACACACAACAAGTGGTACCTCAATCATAGATTGGAAGACTGTGAAGGATCACACACAAAGAGAAGGACATTCGGGCTCAGATCTTGATTATACTCTGCGACAGAAAGGATACAAGGGTTAGAGATCTGAGTGGAAGGAGACATTAATTCCGCTGTCATCAATGTAAGGTTTTCTTAACTTTATATGTGTTTATTTATCGTTTTAGAAAGTTCATATTTAGGGTCTTAAACAACATACTTGTGAGTAGATCTAAGATCCTGGTAAAATAAATTCCAACACCTGCCTCCTATGAGGAACCGCCGAAGCAAGCTCCTCACTGACATAGTCCACGCCCTCAACCAGGACGTCTCCGTCAGCATCGACTGGCTGCCCAGCCTCGTTGTACTCCCCGAAGTTTGGGGGTTCAACCTCTCCCTCTCCCTCCGCCTCGGAAGGACTGCCCGGACGCGCATCGTCCAGCTCCTCCACCTCTTGGACCTCAGAGTCCCCCTCGCGATCTTCCTCCATCGGGACGGCCGAATCCTGTTCGGCGCTGGGCAGAGTGGCAAGTCGAGCCACTTGAGGATTAGTAGCGTCGATCAGACGTGTGGTTTTCTTTGTACGAGCCATCATCTTATGGCTGGGTATTGTTGGAATTATTTTTACCAAGATCTTAGATCTACTCACAAGTATGTTGATTAACATCCTAAATATGAACTTTCTAAAACGATAATAAATAAACACTTATAAAGTATGAGAAACCTTACATTGGGTGCAGCGAAATAATATGTCTCCTTCCACTCAGATCTCTAACCCTTGTATCCTTTCTGTTGTAGAGTATTATCAAGATTTGAGTCCGAATATCCTTCTCTTGGATTTAGATCCTTCACAATCTTCCAAACTATGATTGAGGTACTGTTTGCTGTGTGTGGGCACTACTCTTTTCACTTAGGTATTTCGAAATTGGAAGAGCAAGACAAGAGAAAAGGGGTTCGACTATAGAGAGAAAAGGGAAGGCTCAACTTTCTGAAAGAGGCAATTTCCTGAATCACTGAACAAATGCTTAATTGCTTGATTTGGTGTGAGCCATCACTTTCTATTTATAGACAACTGCTAGGTTTAGGTTAGTAATTAATTGGGATTAAAATAATGAAAATAATAATTGGAAAATGCATGCACAAGTGGCCGGCCTAGGGTGTTAATGGGCCTCACTTGGATTTTGCAGTTTTCACAATTCCTATTTCTATTTTCCCAAAAATACCAATTTTCCAATTCTAACCATTTAAATGCCAAAACTAATTATTTAATAACTAAAATAGATTATTAAATAATATTGTCATTTAATATAATTATTAATTAGACATATAGAGTCTCTTAATTAATAAATAAACCTAGAATTTCTTTTCTTTACAATTTCACCCCTGCTTAGTGAAAATTCACAAATTAGACATAGTCTAACTTTAGAATTATAATTGATTAATCATAAATCAATTATTGAGTCTTACAAGCAGTATGGTCTCAACTAGAATGGGGACCATGGATCTATATTACTGAGCTTCCAATAAGTCGAACCGAATTTACCAAGTAAATTCCCTAACTTATTAATTCCTTTTTGAATCCACTCTTAGAACTTGGAATTGCACTCTCAGAATTATATAGAGTATTCTATATGGTCCACGATATAGATATGCTATCTTATTTAACCATCGTTATAATCTTAATGTGATCAAAGATCCTCTATATAGATGATTTACTTCGAGAAGGGATAAATTTACTGTTTTCACCCCTCAATGTATTTGGCCCCTTAAAACACTTAGCTACCTGTAAATGATGTTTTAGTGATCTAAGATATAATCACTGAAACAAGAGCTCATCCATTTACTTCTATTTACCTAAGCTCGAAGGGAATCATCACTTGACTTCTATACACCAGTAGAAGCTATAGATTCCATATTTATGTTCAGCGCTCCCACTCAGTCATACTATCATGTTCCCAAAATATACGTATCACCCTGACCCAAAAGTAGGCTTAACTAATAAATCAAAGAACATGAATAGCACTCCTGAGATTGAGCCTAAGCATATCAGGAGTTAGATTCTTTTAATCTAAGATCAACTAGTGATATTGACTTGGAAAGATACAACGGTAAGTTTATAATATCTTAACTAACTTCAATATCGGTCAAGTCCAATGTATACTCCATACATTCGAAACTAGTATACTTTACCAATGTCCTGGAAAGAACATAACACTTACTCCAAGTGTAAGTATACTTCATCGCTGATTATCACATCAGTGTAAATCCAAAACACTGATGAAACAGGGACTTAGTCTTTTGAATCATATAATCACAATCACATTCCATTGTGTTGACAATACTGTAATTGTGAATAAATATATGTTCTAGACTTAACTGATTTTGTGCATACATTAAATATATATATAAACCATAAACATGAAAAATACATGTTAACATAAATCACTTCAAATATCTTAAATTGATAACTCATCAGATTGTAATGAGTTTTATTTAGGGCACAAAACCCAACAAACTTCCACTTGCACTAACATAAAACAAGTTGTGCATTCCATTCAATTTGTTGTCTTGATCTTCAGATCAAGTGTAGTATATTTGAATCCACCCAAACTTCTGGAACCAGGTTCATAAATAATTATGAAACATCCTTAACTATATGCTTTACTCATCAAGGAATACTGAAATCCTTACTGCTTATTAAGTACATCTGAACAAACAGAAGACAAATCTCTCATATTTTAATATTTGGAACTGAGATAATGCAGTGTAGAATTTTTCTTCAGTAGAATAACTTTCTGATAATTTCGAATTTACAAAGTTATGTATATCTTCTCTGATGGAGCTTGAATTATTATAAATGGGTTTTTACACTCTTCTAGAATAACTCCTCCACACCAGAGTAACCACCATCTCAAATCTTAAATGAGTTGGTGCAAATATAAGGATAACTAATATATAGTTCCTTAATATCTAACATATAGGTCACTTTCATAAATCTTTCTTGACTGTCCCCTAATGTTCCTCATTTGATTACATCTCAGATAGCTCTCACTCAATAATAGGTGTCTGGTTAAATAATACTTTTAACCTCTTACTATCGTTTTGAGGGGTATCTAGTTGTGACTTATGATCTTAGTCTGAAACTGTAAGTTTCTTTAAGACTATGTCAACAACATAGCAGTCTAGTATTTGAAGTGTAAAATACTTGCTAGAGATTAAGCAATCAAATTAAGATACCATAAAATGTTATGAGGATTAGAAATCTTGACTCAAGTCATTCGAATGGACTATGCAAGAATTCTTCTATCCACATGAATGGTTAGATTTACTTTCTCAGTGGTGTTCTTAAGTTCCTATCACAAGTGTCAAGCAAATGAAGATGGGTAAAGAATTTTAAAATTCTCCCACTCAATTTAGGTAGTGTGATACATTATCAAAAAACTTTATTGGTATCATTATCTATTACCACAGTAAATCTAAAGTGGAACATATAATCAAGATCAAGGATTTATTCTGATAATAGCTAATTCATTATATTACTTCCATGTTTAAAGTTATGTGTCACAAAGAGTACTGTGGAATATAGTCCACCCCTAAGTATATAGAGATTATGATCCACCCTTAAAGGTTATAGAGATCATGACTCTCTAAGTGTTATAGAGATTATGGGGAGTTTCGAATACAATCCAGAGTTCATTAGATATTAAAGATCGTTGAACTGCATATTATTCTTAACTTTTTCTCCACCCCTATCAGATCAAAAGATCTTTTTATTGGACAAATTCTTAATAATTGTTTTAGAATGAACAATTATTCATAAACATAGAGAATAATTCTAATGTTTATGTAGTAAGAACTCTATAAAGAGTTTAAATAACTATAGAATTGTTGGAAATTATTTTACCAGGATCTTAGATCTACTCACAAGTATGTTGATTAACACCCTAAATATGAACTTTCTAAAACGATGAAATAAACACATATAAAGTTTAGGAAACCTTACATTGGGTGCAGCAGAATTAAATGACTCCTTTCGTTCAGATCTCTAACCCTTGTATCCTTTCTGTCGCAGAGTATTATCAAGATCTGAACCTGGATCTCTTTCTCTGATTCTTTAGTGCTGAAACTCCTTCTTGCTGAAAGTCTTTCTTCACGATCTTCCTCGCTATGATTGAGGTATCACTTGTTGTGTGTGGGCACTACTCTAATCACTAAGTATTTTGAAATATTAAGGAAGAAGAGAGAGAGAGAGTGGGCGGCCAAGGTAGAGAGAGAAGGCTCAGGTTTTTCTGAATGAAAAGTGTAATTTTCCTGAAGCCTTCACTATCTATTTATAGCATTCCACTAGGGTTAGGTTTGAATTATTTGGCATTAAAATAATGAAAATATCAGAGGATAATTCCTATAAAAGTGGCCGGCCATGGCAGTATGGATTTGGGCCTCACTTTTTGCAATTTTGCAGTTTTATCACTTTTGCATATGATTTTCTCAAAAACGTCAATTTTCTAATTCAACAATTTAAATGCCAATTCTAACTATTTAATAACTATAAATAATTATTAAATAATATTGTCATTTATCATATTCATTAATTGAACCATACAAAGTATCATAATTAACAAATATGCCCCTAAAACTCTTTCTTTACAATTTCGCCCTTACTTAGTGAAAAAATTCACAAATAGACATAGTCTAATTTGAGAATTATAATTGATTAATCAAAACCAATTATATGAGTCTTACAAGGAATATTATCTCAACTAGTGGGGGGACCATGGGTCTATATAACCGAGCTTCCAATAAGTAGATCAAGAATTTATTACCTAAATTCACTGACTTATTAATTCTTCGTTGAATCCACGCATAGAACTTAGAATCGCACTCTCAGTATATAGAATGCTCTATATGTTCCACCATATAGACACATCATTAGTTATCCATTGTTATAATCCTAATTTAATCAATGATCCTCTATATGAATGATCTACACTGTAAAGGGATTAGATTACCGTTACACCCTACTATGTATTTTATCCTTAAAACACTTGACTCCATATAAATGATATTTCAGCTTATGTGAAATGAGTACTCCACCATTTATTTTCGTTTGGTCAAGCTCGAAGGAGATCATCCTTTGCTTACTATTCGCCAGATAGAAGCTATAGATTCCATGTTTATGTTAGCGCTCCCACTCAATTGCACTACCGTGTTCCCAAAATGTACATATCACCCTGACCTAAAAGTAGGCTTAACTAACAAATCAAAGAACACGAATAGCCTCCTGAGATTGAGCCTAATCATAACAGGATTAAGATCATTTGATCTAGGATCAACTAGGCGATATTGACTTGAATAGATTTTACGGTAAGTTTAATAAATCTAAGTCAAAGTTCAATATCGGTCCCTTCCGATGCATACTCCATGCACCCAACCTGAGCTTTACTTTAACCAATGTTCTGGAAAGAACATAGCATTTCTCCAAATGCAAGTAAACTCTTGTTGTAGATTATCATATCAGTAAAACCCTGTATCTCATAAATCTAGGGAACTTTATTCACATAGTCATGTTTACTTTCCAAAGTGTTGACAACACAATAAACAGGATCAAGTATGTGAAAAGGGTTTCAGATGAATTTATAAATCAAATAGACAAGCAATTGATAAAGTGAACCAAAACATACACAAATGAATGAAAAATACTTCTGTTTCTTTATTGATGTTGAATAAAATAGATTACATTGAAATGGAGTTTTATTTAGGGCATAAAACCCAACAAGAATTTGTATCAATAATAAAAACACATACACATATAAGCATATAAATATAATAATTTGGTAATTGATATATAAGATAAAGTAATGAAGCTCAACTCAATAGATTGCAATTTATTTGTAAAATAAAAACTTAATTATAAAATCATAAAAATGTTTGCAACATAATGAGAAAACAACAGGGATTAAAATCCCAAACTTATAATTGAAATCCAAATTGTTCTGAAACTGAAACAATTAATTCAAAAATAAATAAATAAACGAGCTTCATCTTTATCTTGGACGAACTCCACCCCTTTGTCCAGCTTTCCGATTCAACTCACTAAGATAGCACCTGAGTTCAAGCAGCTTGGGCTTGTTTCTTTGCAAGAAGCTTAGGACATTGGGGTTTCCAATGGCCTTTCTCATTGCAGTAGAAACACTTTCCTTTTGGTGTATCACCAGGAGCAGCAGCCTTTTGGTTCTTAGTTGTTTTCACAGCTTGAGCTCGCTTCTTGTTATTTTTCCACTTCTTATTCTTGGGCTGGAAGTAGAGGCAACGTCTGCCTCAGGTCTATTCGTCCCATTACCATTTCCAGAATTCTGAGGTTTACTCCCTTTCTTCTTGGGTCCTCCAATCAAATTTTCATATGTCTGAAGGTCATTGACTAACGTGTGAAAGTCTTGTTCCTTCTTATTCATGACATAATTTGATGTATAGGGCAGAAAAGCTGGAGTCAGACTATTCAAGATAAGACTCACTTGAGTTGTCTGATCCATTTCAGCACCATGATTCTGGGCTTCCTGGAAATAACTTGCCATTTGGAGAAGGTGATCACGCACATTCTGATGGGGTTCTATCTGTGCATTGATGAATTTCTTAGTCGCGTCAAAGCGAGACTGGATAGATGCCATTCTGAATAGCTCAATTAACTTCGTCATTATTTCTGCAGCCGTGACAGTGTTTGCAAACCTTATTTTCAAGGTGTCAACCATGCTGGAAAGCATTAAGTATCGAGCTTTGTTGTTAGCATTCTGCCAACGCTCGAACTTCTTTTTAACAGCTTTAGTTGCATTGTCACCCGGCTGTTCAGGAGACGGCTCAATTAACACAAACAGGGCACTTTCACCTATGAGAGCAATATTAATGTTCTATTTCTATATAGGGAAGTTAGATCCGTTTAGCTTATTTCCAGTCAACAGTGATAGCATGGGATTTGACATGGCAATACAGGATACTACAAAATAATAAATAGAAATCAATAATGGTTTAACACAAAATCTTATTCAGAAATTATTAGCACATAGCAAGTAGGAATGAGAAGAGAAAATACTAAAACATACAATAGTAAAAAATTTCCAAGGTTTTCAATAAACTGATATCAGTGTCCCGTTTAGGCTAGAGTCAAAGCTACCATCCATTGAATAGCGTTGTCAGCTCATCTAAAATAATAAATATTCTAGCAACCTTTTATTTGATCGAAAAGAGAATCCAACGTTGTCCCGTTTAGGCGAGAGTCAAGGTCATTCCTATTTCATGAGCTTCCACCATTGTTTCATACGTTTGTAAGTCAAATACAGTCGTCGCCATTAGGGTGATCGATACTAATATAAAACACTTACAAAATTACTTATCTTTCAAGATTAAACGACGCTAACTTGCTAATGAACGTTCCTCCATTAGAGAGGATTACTCACTAAAACAATAGTTATGTAAAACCAACAATAGAGATCGAATATCTTAATAATAATAAAGCTCATTATTTAAAATGTATTTTCTTCTATTATTTATTTATTTTAAATATATATTTATTTAATTAAATTTTAAATTTAGAATAAAATTCTAAATAAAATTTAATTCAATATTTATAAAATTAAACTTAGATGGTTAAGAAAATAAAATGAATTATTTCCATCTTAGTATTAATTTTTCAATAAATATTAAGAAAATTATTTAATTTAAGTTGTATTAATTTAAATTAATTTACAACTCAAATTTAAATTTTCTATAAAAATATATATTGTATTTCGAAAAATTAAAGTATAAAATTATACAATCTCCGAAATACTTAAAAAAAAATTAATCTTTACTAGAAAAATACTTCAAGCAAAAATATTATCTATCTAGATTTTCTTTAACTAATTAATTCAATTTCTAACAATAATAAATTTTAGTTCATTTATTTTAAATTAATCATTAAATGAAAAAATCATTGATTTTAGTTGGTTCCAAATTAATTAAAATAATTAATTTACAACTTTAATCTATTTTTCAAGATAAATTCAAAATCATCTTGCATATTCAAATGCAATTTCGAAAATATTGATTAATAAAATAAATAAAATATATTTTGAAAATTATTCAAATTTAAGTTGTTAGAAAAAATTTCCAACTTAAAATAATTTTCTATTTAATTAAATGTCATGAAAATAACAATATTTAAGTATCATGATGAAAATCAACTTAGATATTTAATTTTCAATTTAATTAAATGTATTAAATTCAAGAAATAAATAATTAAGTATAGAGAAGGCTTAATTATTAATTTCTAGTTTAATACTAGGAAAAATATTCTTAACTTGAATTGTACCAAAATTAATTATTAAACAATTAATTTCACAATCAATGATATTTTTCTTTTTTAATATTAGAAATAATAATTAGTATAGAAATAACTATCTAGAAAATATCTCAATTTAATTAAGTATCTTTTCAACATTTAGAAAATATCTAATTTAAGTTGTTATAGAAAGAATCTAAAATAAGCAACTTAAAATTTTCCAAATAAAATTTAATTAAATATCAAAATTAAGTGGTTACTACCTAATTTAAGAATATTCCATTTTAAGTTTAAAATCAACTTAAAAAATATCTTAAGAATCTTCAATAACCAATTCCTAGAATTTCTCAACTTAATTTTAATATTCAAAAAATATTCAAATTTAAGTTGATAAGAAAAATCAGTTAAAATAACTAATTTATAACTTAAATAGGAATATTTAATGAAATAATTAAAGTAAGTTTCAAAAAGAATCTAGTTAGTTAAAATTCTTTATTTAATTAAATACAAGAAAAATAAAAATAGTTTATCTAGAAATAATATCTTAAACTAAGAGTGTTTTTCTTAAAATTAACTTTAAAATAATAAAATGAAAATAAATTTCATATATTTTAAAAGTTAATTATGTTGCTAATCAATTTTATTAGGTTAAACTAATTTAATTAACCTACTACAGTTATTCAAATTAGGCAAATGGGCCTTCACGATTGGGGTAGTTCATGTGAGGGGGAGCTGGGTTCAGTATGTCGTACCCACTTCTATTGGTTCCCATCTCTCACACAAGGCCCAAAAGAGAGGAATTTAACCTTAAAATAAATAACTGTTATTAATTGAATAGGTCCAAAAACTAAATGGACCTAAATAAAATCTATCAGGGTATGACATTTTATTTAGCAACAGCCTATATGCATCTATAATAAAATAAAGATATAGGCTCACACAGGCACACAGATTTGGATGGACCCTATCATGTTACTAAATCATAAACAGATGAAAGAAGAATGTAAAATTTACCTGTTACAAATTATATACTTGACCTATTGACAATTAAACCATGGGTTAAAATCAGATCATTGGATCTGTCAACAAGTTAACCATGACAATTTAGATCAAGTAATAATAGGTTTTATAAAACTTACACATAAGCTAAAACACAAACTCGTGCAACAAGTTGAATTTGGATAGTTGGAAGTAGGATTTATTTAATTTTAAATAATTAATTAAATTTTCAAAATAATTAAATAATAATAAAAAAATATTTTCAGATTTTTAAATGAAATAAAAAAATATTTAAAATTAAACCTACAATTTTAAAAAATTAGGTTTCAACTAACCTAAATATCCTTTCAAAAAATTTTTTGGTAACTTACCTTTTGAATTTCATGTTATTTTATAAATTAAATATTCAATAAAATAAAATGATAAATAAATATCCTTTTTCTGATTTTATAATTTAATTTAAATAAAAAATAACAAAATTTAAAAGTTAGCAAAAATATCTTATTTCTATTTAAAATACCATGATTATAGTAATCTTATTTTAAATTTAAATAAGGTCAAATTACTTAAAATAGAATATTTTATAAAAAAAAATTTAAAATCTGACCTTAAATTTTAAAAATAAGATAAAATAATCAAATTTTAAAAATAAGATAAAAAATTAAGCAAAAAAAAAAAAGATTTTTACCTGTTTTAATATTCAAATTACAATAATATCTAAATTTAATTTTAAAAAATTAAATTAATTATTTCTGATAATTAGATTTGAAATATGAAAAGTAAAAATCAAAAATACAAAACTACACAAAAAAACGGAAGTTAATTCCATGAAATAGCATGAAAAATCGAAGAAAACGAAAAAAAAAGAATGCAGGTGGTACGGAAAGTATGCAATGCATACTGTCCGCGCGCGCAGATGGAAGAAATCTGCCGAGGGATCTCGGCGCATGCCTTCCCTGGCATGATTTCCGGCGCGTGGAAGGGTGATCACCGCCCTAATTTTTCCCGATTTTCAAAAATTCATAACTAATTCAAATAAAATCGAAATTGAGTTCTGTAAAAAAGCAAATTGCTTATTTTTTTCCAAACTATCCAATAAAAATAATTCCAGAAACTAAAATTTAACTATTTTTCCCAGAATTTCACAAACATCAATCAATCATCAAATAACATACAAAACAACATGATACCATCCAAATCACATACAAATCGTTTTAAGTCCAAATTTCTTGCAAGCAAATCAATTACCATAGCTCTGATACCAGTTGTTGGAATTATTTTTACCAGGATCTTAGATCTACTCACAAGTATGTTGATTAACATCCTAAATATGAACTTTCTAAAACGATAATAAATAAACACATAAAAAGTATCAAAAACCTTACATTGGGTGCAGCAGAATAATATCTCTCCTTCCACTCAGATCTCTAACCCTTGTATCCTTTCTGTTGCAGAGTATTATCAAGATCTGAGTCTGAATATCCTTCTCTTGGATTTAGATCCTTCATAATCTTCCAAACTATGATTGAGGTACTGTTTGCTGTGTGTGGGCACTACTCTTTTCACTTGGGTATTTCGAAATTGGAAGAGCAAGACAAGAGAAAAGGGGTTCGGCTATAGAGAGAAAAGGGAAGGCTCAAGTTTCTGAAAGAGGCAATTTCTTGAATCACTGAACAAATGCTTAATTGCTTGATTGTAGCAGTCCAGCTCGCCCAGGTACCCGTCCTGGTCGAGAGTTCGAAGCCACGCCTCCGAAATCTTGGACGGAGGACTTACCCACCTGGCGCCCAAGGCACCCTGCCTCCTATGAGGAACCGCCGAAGCAAGCTCCTCACTGACGTAGTCCACGCCCTCAACCAGGACGTCTCCGTCAGCATCGACTGGCTGCCCAGCCTCGTTGTACTCCCCGAAGTTTGGGGGTTCAACCTCTTCCTCTCCCTCCACCTCGGAAGGACTGCCCGGACGCGCATCGTCCAGCTCCTCAACCTCTTGGACCTCAGAGTCCCCCTCGCGATCCTCCTCCATCGGGACGGCCGAATCCTGTTCGGTGCTGGGCAGAGTGGCAAGTCGAGCCACTTGAGGATTAGTAGCGTCGACCAGACGTGTGGTTTTCTTTGTACGAGCCATCATCCTATGGCTGGGTACTGTTGGAATTATTTTTACCAGGATCTTAGATCTACTCACAAGTATGTTGATTAACATCCTAAATATGAACTTTCTAAAACGATAATAAATAAACACTTATAAAGTATGAGAAACCTTACATTGGGTGCAGCAGAATAATAGGTCTCCTTCCACTCAGATCTCTAACCCTTGTATCCTTTCTGTTGCAGAGTATTATCAAGATCTGAGTCTGAATATCCTTCTCTTGGATTTAGATCCTTCACAATCTTCCAAACTATGATTGAGGTACTGTTTGCTGTGTGTGGGCACTACTCTTTTCAATTGGGTATTTCGAAATTGGAAGAGCAAGACAAGAGAAAAGGGGTTCGGCTATAGAGAGAAAAGGGAAGGCTCAACTTTCTGAAAGAGGCAATTTCCTGAATCACTGAACAAATGCTTAATTGCTTGATTTGGTGTGAGCCATCACTTTCTATTTATAGACAACTTCTAGGTTTAGGTTAGTAATTAATTGGCATTAAAACAATGAAAATAATAATTGGAAAATGCATGCACAAGTGGCCGGCCTAGGGTGTTAATGGGCCTCACTTGGATGTTGCAGTTTTCACAATTCCTATTTCTATTTTCCCAAAAATGTCAATTTTCCAATTCTAACCATTTAAATGCCAAAACTAATTATTTACATCGAGAAGGGATAAATTTACCGTTTTCACCCCTTAATGTATTTGGCCCCTTAAAACAATTAGCTACCTGTAAATGATGTTTTAGTGATCTAAGATATAGTCACTGAAACAAGAGCTCATCCATTTACTACTATTTAGCTAAGCTCGAAGGGAATCATCACTTGACTTCTATACACCAGTAGAAGCTATAGATTCCATATTTATGTTCAGCGCTCCCACTCAGTCATACTATCATGTTCCCAAAATATACGTATCACCCTGACCCAAAAGTAGGCTTAACTAATAAATCAAAGAACATGAATAGCATTCCTGAGATTGAGCCTAAGCATATCAAGATTTAGATTCTTTTAATCTAAGATCAACTAGTGATATTGACTTGGAAAGATACAACGGTAAGTTTATAATATCGTAACTAAGTTCAATATCGGTCCAGTCCAATGTATACTCCATACATTCGAAACTAGTATACTTTACCAATGTCCTGGAAAGAACATAACACTTACTCCAAGTGTAAGTATACTTCATCGCTGATTATCACATCAGTGTAAATCCAAAACACTGATGAAACAGAGACTTAGTCTTTTTTCAATCATATAATCACAATCACATTCCACTGTGTTGACAATACTGTAATTGTGAATAAATATATGTTCTGGACTTAACTGATTTTGTGCATATATTAAATATATATATATAAACCATAAACATGAAAAATACATGTTATCATAAATCACTTCAAATCTCTTAAATTGATAACTCATCAGATTGTAATGGTTTTATTTAGGGTACAAAACCCAACAAGTACAAGGTCAGAAGAGTGTCCTTCACTAGAAGGAGGACTAGAACGAAGACGAGGATGATCCTCGTGCAGAAGATGAAGCAAATCCTGGTCGATCTGATGCCTGAGTTCCCAAGACTCACCTGAGTTCATCTACAAAAGACAACACACAAGATGATTGTTGGACGGAATATCAAACGATAAACAAGCAAATATGCCGACCAGGAGTACTCAACAGATTAAAGAACAACTATGTCTAAAGAAAAGTCAAAACTCAAGAAGTCAGAAAGTTTTCTTGAGTTAGGGCAAAAAAGTTCATAAAGCTTAGAATAAGCAAGATGAAAGACAGACGCAATGCGATTCAGAGACAAGCTCTATGGCTGTAAACCCACATGAAGACATGATAAAGAAGAGTTGCGGAAGTTTCTAACCCTAGGGTTTCCTAAGCGTTTTTGTACAGCATAGTTGCATTCAAAGTGTAAACATGCAAAGAAAAGCATAAAGGAAATCAGAAACTTACTCAAAGAGTCGAGTGTCTGGGTTCGAGCAACGTCAAGCAAACCAACAGTCGTATGAAGGCACTTCGGCAACTTTGAAGCCAGAAAACTCTCTTTTCGCTCTAAAGTTTACTTAGCAACGAAGGGTGATAAAATGAGTTATGTGCCAATGCTATGGGTATTTATAGGCAGGTCACGAAAAGAGGTAACTGCATCAAAGGAACCTCAGACGCCTCAGCTTCCCGCCTCAAAAACGAATATAAGAAATCAAAAGTAATCGAGTGCAACCGTCAACCGTGGAGAGAGAAAATCGGATTTCGAAATATTAATTGTCAGAGCATTCATTAGTCGAAAACTGAAGGGATGCCCAGTCAGCTTCACATCGAGTCTCGAACGGTCATGCTCGACACGTGTCCCCATCCAAAGGCAGAGCCAGCTCGGAAAAAGTCTACACGCAACCTCAGAGGTCCCGTACAGACTTGGGGGCAAATGTTATCCCAAATTTTGCACTCTGACGTGGCATCACAAGAATGGTGACACGTGGAGTCTACTTGGAGCATCTGCTCGGGAATAATAGACCGAGCAGGATGCCTCGCTGGCACATCCAGAATAAGATATTCAGCGATCCGTACAGAGCATTCAACACTTAGCGAATTCAGCTTTCGCATCATGAGTCATCAGCTCAATCCCTATAACTCAGGGATCAACTTAAGTGGATATGGCATACACACGATTCCACTATCAGTGTACTCAGCCTCAATCCCACAATCCTTGCATTCAGCATTGATCACACGATCTTTCTGTTTGTGTGCATTGTAACGAGAGAGGAAACTCTTCCTCCTCAAGTTTCCCAGCCCTATAAATAGTGAGGAATGTTCACTGGGCAAGGGGACCGAGAGATTGAAAGTCGATACGCAGCTAAGCTAAGACTATATTATTATTTAAGAATTATATATTTAGAGATACTGTTGTAAGAGCAATTAGAAAAGGAATCTTCTTCCTTGTTCTTGAGTAAATACAATTAACGAGGATTAGGCTATTATCGAACTGTTCGGGGCTAAACCTCTATAAAATTCATGTGTCTTATTATTGCTTTATTATATATTCATTACGACATATCGTTTATTCTTATCAAAAAGACTCATTGTCGTTGGCTAAAAGCGAAGTCAACACCAAATAAAATAATATATTTAAAATATGAATAGTATTATATGATTACTCTACCTAGAATGGCGAGTATTCAAGTTATGGATACACAGACGTACTGGAAATATAAATAACACAAAGAGAATATAGTGGTTCAGTCAGATCACGGTCTGCTTAGTCCACTGTTGTGAAGGTTTTATGTCTTGTTTATTTCCTATTGGATCACTCCTTTATATACAAAGCAAGTGTCATTTGATTACATAGAGATTGATTAATTATCAATCCGTTTGTACATTGAATATAACATTTAAATCCATAAAAACGTAAATACAATAAATGAAGAACAGTTTCGGCCCAATTCACTAAATACAGTAACGTATGCGACCTTCATGGTACAAGTTGTCTGTTCATATTCTCGCATAAGCTCGCAGGGTCAAGATGCGTGCAAGACTAAGTCTAGTCTAGGATGTCTGCGTCCTATCTGAGTCGCATATACGGACATCCTGTAACAGGTCGATAACTTAGGACATGCGAGTCCTTATCGGGTTATCAAGGACGTTGGGTCATCCGGACCAGCTGGCTGAGTAGAGAATCGATCTTTACCACTACGCAGGAAGATCTTTATAGTCCTCGCATATATCTTGATATGTGCGAGTCTAAAACCTGATCTTTGGTTCTGCTTTGTGCGAGCTATAGGGATGCGACTAGACTCTGTCAAGGTCACATCATCTCGCTGAGTTTGGTTCAGGCGAGGTTTACACTTAAGAGGTCTCTTGCTGACATCTCATCCCTCCTTCGAGGATAGTGAGTCCATGTGTCATTTTTATGGGAGCCTGGTCTCGAGTTTCTAGGTGGAAAATTCTAACTATATCAGGTTTGAAAAATCAAATCGTGGGTGACAAAGAGAGAAATAAAAATGAACTGAAAAGAGAAAAAAAAACAACAAAGAAATAGAGGGAGAGAATTAACGTGTAACAAAAATGGGAGGAAAGCATGATATCAGCAAAAAGGTAAAATTGTAATTAATGAACTTTTTGAAATTTAAAAATAAAAAACAAAGAGTGCGTTTGGTAACAAGTTTTTAATTTGTTTTTTGTTTTTTAATTAAAAAAGTGAAAATATTTTCCATAAAATATATTCTATAAAACTATTTTCAATTTTTCAATTGAGAATTAAAAATTTAAAAATTTTGAAAACAAAAAAATCACTTTCAAAATTTTTGAAAATATTTTTTATTTCTTAATTAATATTTTGGACTCCGACTCCAACTCCAACCTACACCTTAGGACCCAGACTCCAACCCCGACTCTACTCGGACCACAGCCCTAGACCCGAACGTGGACTCGACTTAAATAAAATCATAAAATAAAAATGAAAATGAAAGTTTTTTTTTCTTTGAGAAAAGAACTGTTATTATAAATTAGAGAGCATCATTTACAGCAACAGAGAAAATGGTAGAGGGAATTTCCTCAAACCACATACAATCATCATCCAACTCCAATGCATCTTTAGCCAAGCCATGAGCAGCTTGGTTAGCATCTTGCTTAACATGAGATACACAAACAGAGGAGAGATAGGACAAACGATTCTTAATATCCAAAACTAAATCACCAAAAGAAGAAATAGCATTAGAGTTACTATTAATTGAATTAACTAAAATCAGGGAATCCGATTCCAAAAGATTGACCGATAAATTACAAAGAGCTGCACAATCGATTCCCAAAATTAATGCTTTGGCTTCCATTTCTTGTGGCTTGTATCTACCCGTAAGAAGCTTCGAATTGGCTGCAACAACTTGACCCGAAGAATTTTGAATAATGATACCAACACCAATTTTGTTACGGGAGACATCACAAGCGGCATCAACATTCATTTTTAATTTATCCAAAGGTGGGCAGAGCCATTTGGGGTGAGCAGCCGCACCTGTAGAGTCTTTGATGGAGTTCGGTGAAGTTGAATGCTGCTGAAAGTTGCAATAATATGCAGCAGTTTGGCCCAAATTTGTGTTGGTGAGAGGCCTGGTTTGCCATGAATAAAGTTGTTCCTGTCAGTCCATAAAAACCACATAGTGCAGAGTAGTTGTTCCATTTCCGAAGTAGATTTAAGGGTAGAAAGCAGCATCAAAGAATCATCAAATTTCATTCTAGAAACCAGATCATAATCAAAAGAAATACCAGCCACACGCCAGACTTTTTTAGCATGTTTGCATAGGAACAAAGCATGCTCAACCGACTCCTAGGCATTCGAACAAAGGCTACATGCTGCAGAATCGATAATTTTGCACTTGCACAGAGCAACAACAGTGGGAATGGCACAATGAAAAGCTTTCCAAACAAAGATTTTAATCTTGGATGGAAGTTGCAGATTCCAAAAGTATTTCCACCAAGTATGCTGATTATTGGAAGAGTTAGAGAGCTCAGTATCTTCAAGGTCATTTGCAAGATGATAACCCGATTGGACTGTGTACTCATTGGAGCTTGTTAAGTGCCAGATCCATTTGTCTGAAACTGATGAAGAAGATAGTGGAATTGACAGAATATAGTCCAAGTCTACAGCTGAGAAATCACGAGTAAGGAGTGGGAGATTTCATTCTTTATCATCAGTGATGTAGTGAGAAACTAAATTCTGAGTATCTCCCGAGAAGTGAATAGGTGTGAATTCAGAATGACGAGGAATCCACGGGTCTGAGATACATTTAACACTAGAACCATCCCCAATTTTAAGCCTTAAACCTTTCACAAGGAGATCACGTCCCCAACAAATACCTTGCCAAGTGAGTGAAGAACAACCAGTTTTTGGAGCTTGTAAGAAGTCATTATGTGAAAAATACCTCCCTTTTAAGACAGGCTAAGAAGAGAATGTGGATATTAGATGATCCGCCAAGCTTGTTTAGCTAACAACGCTTGGTTAAAATGGATAAAAGAACGAAATCCCATTCGTCCATCCATTTTAGTTTTGCAAAGGAGTTTCCACTTTCTCCAATGTGTCTTTTTCTTATCTTTGTCAGAACCCCACCAAAAGTTAGCCATCATTTGTTCTAATTGATGACTGAAAGTAGAAGGCAACTTAAACAACTCATAACGTAAGTAGGAATCGATTGAACCACCGCTTTTAGGAGAACCTCTTTCCTCCCAATAGAAAAAAGTTTGTCATTCCAAGAATTCATCAATTTCCAAATTCGTTCTTTAATATCAGCAAAAAGTTGCTTCTTATCCCTTTCAGAGTAAGCTGGCAGACCCAAGTATTTTTCGTGACAATCACTTATAGGCATTCCAAGAATATTCTGAAAAGAATGCTGAACAAGTGGAGGAGTATTTGGAGAGAAAGACATAACCGATTTATCTAAGTTGAGTTCTTGACCCGAAGCACGGTGATAGATGTTTAAAGCACGTTTGATAGACCCACAAGATCGATCATCAGCTTGACAAAAGAGTAGGCTGTCATCCGCAAAAAATAAATGGGATATTGTAGGAGCTCTTCTTGAAACAGCATAACCCTTGAGTCGACCAACTCTTTCCTCATATTGTAATAAACGAGACAATCCTTCTGAACAAATGAGGAAGAGGTATGGGGAAAGGGGATCACCTTGACGAAGACCACGCTGAGGAGTAATTGAACCAACCACCGAACCATTGAGATTGAAAGAAAAGGAAGTAGTATGCAAACATCTCATAATAAGGGAGATCCATCGAATATTGAAACCCATCTTACCCATTACGGCAGCCAAGAAAGACCATTCAACACGGTCAAAAGCTTTGCTCATATCCAGCTTAATAGCAGCATATCCTTTATTACCATGCTTGCGATGTTTGAGTGAATGAATCATCTCAAAAGCAACCAAAACATTATCAGTGATCAGGCGATTGGGAAGGAAAGCACTCTGCGTTTCTGAGATGACCAAAGGGAGAACATATTTAAATCTGTAAATAATCATCTTGGATACAAGCTTGTAAACAACATTACAGAGGCTAATGGGGCGAAAGTCCTTCATAGTAGTCGGCTTCTTAACTTTAGGAATTAAAGTAAGAAGAGTTTTGTTGAATATGGTAGGGTCACCATTGTCATTAAGGATATGTAGGACTACCGATGAGACAAGATTTCCAACAATGTGCCAGTGATGGTGGTAGAACATGGCCGACATACCATCTAACCCCGGACTTTTATCAGACGCCATTGATTTCAAGGTAAAATAGACATCCTCCTTAGTAAAGTCACGAAGAAGAAAATCATTTTGATCATCATTTATGGTAGTAAGGATAGTAGATAGTACATGTGAGAGAGCCCAATGATCTTCCTCTGAAGCAGTAAATAGATCTTGAAAATAATGGGAAATAATGTTTGTAATCCCCTCACAATTAGTAACAAGATTACCATTAGCATCCTTCAAAGATTTAATCTTATTGGTGGAGTTTCTAGCACTAGCTTTGGCATGGAAAAATTTTGTGTTGCGATCACCCGACTTTAACCATTCAATACGTGACCTTTGTTGCCAGTATTGTTCCTCTTTAGCAAGAAGTTCATCCAGAATTGATTCAGCCGTGGTAAGATTGTGAGAATGTAACAAATCTGTAGCTGGAGAGGAATTAATACATTGTACACGAGATTGAGCTTGTGAAATATCATTTTTTAACTGTCCAAACTTTTGGGAGTGCCACTGCTGTAGGTTTACTGCAACATTCTGCAGATTGAGTTGAAGATTGGAAGGCAAATCACATTCGGTTTGCAGCAGCCAGTTAGTAGAAACTATCTCAACACACTCAGCATCTGATAGCCACATTTTTTCAAATCGAAAACGAGACCGTCTTGGTTGGATAGAATCGGTTGTGCTGAGGAAAAAAGGTTGACCAAGAGAGCGCGATGATCCGAACCAAAATAATCAAGGTGTGTAAGCTTTGGAAGAATGAAAGCATCAGTCCATTTCTTATTAATAAGACACCAATCCAACCTTTCCTTTAAAGCTGCTGGATTTTTCCGGTTCTTAGCCCATGTGAACTCATCACCCTCAAATGGAAAATCTTGCAAAAAACATCTATCCAAAGTGATTCGAAAGGCAGCCATTTGGTTATCATGCCGTAAAGGGCCACCATTCTTATGAGAGTGAGAGAATATTTCATTTAAATCACCTATGAGTAACCATGGATCCAATGGAGAAACATCAACAAGCCTATTGAGAAGTTCCCATGTAAATTTTTTGTTAACAGATTCAGGGAAGCCATATACAGCAGAGAAGTGCCATTTTGGGCCATCATCATAAGACACAAAGCAATCAAAATGGTTTGTATTCATTGAAAGCAGTGATACATCAACATTTTCCTTCCATAATAACATAATCCCCCTTTTAAACCAACACGAGCTACTTCCAACCCATTACAGAAATTTAAAGACTGTTTAAAATGAACAAGAGAACCAGCAGTAGCTTTGGTTTCCATGAGAAACAAAAGCTGAGGGTTGTACTTAGGAACTAACATTCGCAAGCGACGGAATGCCCTCGGGTTACCCAACCCCCGAGCATTCCAACTTATAAGATTCATGGTTGCTTGCGGGGTTGTTTGTCAACAACACCCGCTGGAAAAGAAGGCTGCATCTCAGAGGAATCTTGCGTTGGTGAAGAAAACAACTGTGATGGAGAGCCTTCAACATGAATATCAGATTGAATATTATTTCTGCATCTTTTGAGAACACTTCGCAAATTTTCAGGTTCGACATGCCTTTTATAAACTCTTTGGGGAGACCCCTGGGCCGATATATCTTCATCAATCAAGACAGCTTTCCCTTTAGCAAGTGTTGCTATGGCTATGGCATCAGTGGTGGGGATGCTAGGAGAAGGGTGAGTGTTTGGGAGTGAGGTTAATGGTTGATGGAGCAGGGGGATATGTGGCTACGGGTGTGGAGTGGACAGAAGTCATAGCTGCTGGGATTTGAGTAGATGTCTTTGGGCAATTAATAGCAGGTTGTTCATCAGTAGGCCCATTTGCATTGATAGGCAAGGAAGGTTGAAAAAAGGATGGAAATGGAGAGGGAAGTTCATGGGTAGTATTGGTTATGTGTTTCTCAGGCATGGACTGTGATGAGGATTCAACATTAGTGAGGAGAGTCGGGTGAGGAGCAGAGCCAAGGGAAAAGTGCTTCTGTGAAATGTGTTTAGGATAGACAGAGTTGATAGTTTTACGGGTTAGGCGAGTTAAGAACGGGTAAGCATTTGCCTTGGAAAAGTCATTCCGATACCTTTCATAACCAGATTTTGGAAGTTTATCACCCAATAATTCAGGACCATAAGGCAACTCAGGTGCAATGCCTTCATCATACATCTCAAGGAAGCCCACACATCTCTCAAAAGGATGGCCCAAACAACCACAATGGAAGTAGAAAATTGGGAGATTTTCATAACGAAATTCCAACTAATGTTCGTCATGAATATGCGGGAGTTTCACCAGTTTACCACGCATTAAAGGTTGTTGAATGTCCAACCGAACACGAACTCTAAGAAAAGAGCCCCAACTCTCATGGAGCGAATCTTCGTAGACATCAATACATTCACCAATCCATTCGCCAATCTTACAAGCAAGAGCACGGGACTTGCTAAGAAAAGGAAGGCGATGACATTGGACCCAAAATTGAACTGTGTTGAGATCCTCCTTTGAGACATTGTGTAGAACAGTTGGTGAGTGTAGAATGATGAGAAAGTTGTTGTAATGCCAAGGCTCCCCTTCCAAAAGTCGAAATTTATCACTTGCACAGCCAAGAGTAAGTAAGTAAAGTTCAGAGTGCATCTCAGAAACAGTAACCTCAAATCGACATTTCTTAGACCAAAACTCCCCCATTCGAGTCATAAAAGTTTTTGGATTAAAAGCATTAGAGAGGCATCGGGCTACAAGGAAAAATTGAGGGTTAGTGTGTGCAACTTGAAGATCAGACTCAGTGAGGACATGAGTAGCCCTTTCTTTTTCAGATAAAATAATTTTTGAAGACATTTCACCAATAAGAGATTCCATAAACAAAAAACAATCAGTAAGAGGGTATAAAAAACGGAGGAATAAGGAGAAGATGCTTTGGTCAGGGGAATAAATAGAAGATACATAGTAACAGTTGAGTTGGAGGGAATGGAAGACGTGAAGAGCATTTGGTGGAAGAGGATGGTGGTTATAGGAGATCATGGCAGGACAGGCGAAGAAGACGAAGAACAGGGGAGCAGAACGGTTAAGAAATAGTCTAACTGCTACAGAGCAAAACCCCACTCGGGCACAACTTAGTTGAAAACTTACAATGAAAATGAAAGTTATAGAATACACTTTTGTTTTTTATTTTTAAAATTAAAAAATAAAAATAGTTATAAAACATGTTTTTATTTTTAAAAATAAAATTTTAAGAACACAAATTTTATTTTTATTTTGTGATTAAAAAATTAAAAAAATAAAAATATTACCAACGCTATTAAAAGTTATAAAAAAATTTAAAATACCAAAAATAAATAAAAAAGTAAAAAAATGCCAGTTTTGGCCGCTAGTGTAAAAAAAACCCAATGAAACCCTAATTTAAGGTTTCTAAAAGCTAAAACCCTTACAGTTGCAGGCGGAGTGGAGTGGTTTCATAGCTTTACAGTGAGAAGGTGATAGTGAGAGAGGGGCTGTTATGCCCAAAACCCTAAGTGGTGCCAATACGCTGAGCCCCGCTCTTCTCGCTTTAAGGCCTCGCCAGGTTGCTCTCACTGCGTTAGACATGAAGCAAGATAAGCCTAATGCCTCTCTCGATAAAAAGACTCTGCTCCTTCAATCAGTCGCATGCTTTCTCGACCACAACGGCTTCTCCAAAACCCTCAAGAAGTTTTGCTCTGAGGCCAAAATCCAGGTGGGTACTTTCACATTTAGCTTGGAGGCATATGGTAGAGCCTCGTTGCATTTTAAAACAGTGTTCATTGATTTATTATAATTTATACCCGTGAGTCCTTTATGAAGAATCAAATGTTTGCACCTGGTCTATAATATTCATTTTAAGATTATAAAATTGAGAATTTATGCTGTAGTTTGCTCCCACTAGGTATGAAGTTTGAGTTGGTTAGTGTAATCCAAAGTTTAATCAAATGTAATCTTTAATTCCTTAAACGAAAAATTAATTCTCAACTTTTCTTTTTTTTTAGTTTGATAGAATTTACTTAGCTCTGGTATTGGTAGATATTGGCTTGATTCTGTAATAGGAGAACTGTTAATTGAGACGAAGGATGGACCTATATTAATTATCGTGAAGTTTTTTCACAGAAAAAAAATTATTGTGAAGTTTTTCTGTATTGAGTAAGTGGGAATTTGCAAGCACATTATGAAGTTAAGATATATCTTGGTGAGATTTAGAGGAAATGTTCCTTGTATAAATATACACACACCTTGATAAGAGTTACTTTCCTCATTTTTTTGTTTTTTGTTTTTTAATGTTTTCTGAATCATGTAGAATTCTTTGTAGTGCTTAGTATAGGTTTTCCCATTATGGATCCTAAAGTCAAGATGTCCATGTTCTTGTTTGCAATGCAGATAGATGCTTCAAAGAGCTCATTGTTGGACTTGGAAGAAGTGTTCAACAAGTATTTTGACATCTGGTAGGATGAGTCCTCTTTTCTCTTGTGTTTTACCAAGTCCAGAAAGGTTTAAGATGATCTGACTGACATTTTTATGTTGAAACCAAATAACATATTTTACATCGCCTAAATTGGGTATACAAAAAGATTACTCTCCTACTTGAAATCCCAAATACTCAGTTGGAAAGGCGCTAAACTCTTTTATTTAAACCAACTGCATGTTAAATCTTCTTTGTACATGTGAAGTGCTTGCATTTCAATTGCAGATTAAGTTTTTTGTGACTTCTGTTCATTTATTTTTGGGGGACTAAGCTGAAACATTTATAATTCGGGTGCTATCAGGTTTCATTGTGAAAAAACAGCATTTAAATTGTCCACTTGGGTTTCGTTTTTCAGATCACTGCTTCGACTTTATTTTATTTATTAATTTATTTGTTTATTTATTTTTGATAGGCAACTAACTAAACATTGTTAAATTAGCCCAGCTGGGTTTGAACACAAGACCTCTTACACACAACACACAGCCAACCACATGAACTAGACTCAAGTGCCCATCACCGCTTATCTTTATATGTTGATGGCATTTTTAATTGTAGAGTATTTCTGTGGGCACCTACAATGCCCAATTCTACCATTAGGCGGACCGTGGAAGCTGATTTGCCAAGATGCTTTGCTTTTTATGTTTTTTTTCCCATTCCTAATTACAGTTAGCTGTTGCTCATAATAGTAAAACTAACTTAAACTAGATTGAGCCCAAACCTTTTACTCACAACACCCTCCTAATCACTTGAGCTTTCCTTTGTTTGTTTTCCAATGTTGGGACTCTCTAATAAATCTCTTAATAATGATCCTTATAATACACCACATGTATGTAGTTTCACTTAGCCAATCAACCAAATTTTCATACCACTCACTACATATCTTTTCATTGGCCATGGGCATGGCTCACGAGCTTTTTTTCTGTTATGTTTCTTTCTTCTTCTTGCAGTAATGATGTCAAGACAGATTTGAAGGACCAGAAAGTACAAGGTATGCTAGCAAGAGAAAACCGCTTGCAATAAACACAATGTTCTTAGCATCTTGCTGCATTTGTTGAATGTTTTTCTTACCTGTTTTTCATAGATGCAAGGTATAATCCCTGAATATAGATGAACAATTAAAAGTAGATTACTAATATGCTTACATCAGCCAGCACCATAACAACAGTATATTGGAGAAAATAGGGGTAAATTGTATGGTAGTAAGATTCCATAATGAGAGAAAATGAAATGAAGAAAACACTAGCATGAAAGGAGGGAAGAGAGAGCTTAATGGTTCAACTTATATTATGAGCTTGGATCAAAGAGCCTAAATCGTAAATGCAATTTTCTTTTCTTTTATTTTTTATAGAAAAAAAGAAATTGAAAGAGATGGTGGAGGAAAATGGGGGCAAGAGAGAAAAAGACTTCTGTATGATGCCTAGGCTTAGATAGTATTGTTAGGGTAGATTCTGTTTGACTTGTTGAAAGGACAGGTTTGCAGCCTGTGTAAGAGTTGGTTAATCATGGGGACTGGGAGTCTGGAAGGTATTATATCATTCTGAGCTCACTGCTACTTCAGAGAACCTGGAATTCTATGCTTCTGATTGCGATTATTCAACTTTTCTTCCAATAATAATACTGACTACTTAGTTCTTTCCTACTTCAGTTTTCTATGTTCTATCTATTTGTTACCTGTGCTGTATCAAATTGATTCTGAACCACTCCAATATATGCATCATGAAGTTGAGGCTAACTGCTTTACAGTTTATGCCACGACTTTCTGAAGCAAAATAGCTGAATTACACATTGCTTCTTTTCAAAGTAATATGATTAGATGTAGCATTGTTGGATCCATGCACATGGAGCATTTGTGCATCATAGAAAGATATATATGTGCATGCATAGAGAGATAATTGCATTAATACTTTTTAACCATTTTTCAGTAATGTGTGTTTTTGCTGATAGTTGTTTTTCTTATTCCAGAGGTAAAAGTGGTGAATTTGCTGCCTGAGGAGCCTGAAAATAATGAGAAAAAGAAAAAGAGGTCTAGTTCTGAAACAGAATCATTGCCTAGTGCAACTGAAGAACAAGTCAAAGAATCTTCTTTGGAAGACAAAGAAGTCACTTGTTCTAGGAAAGAGAAGAAATCCAAGGACAAGAAAAAGAATAAGCTGTCCACTGCTGAATCTCTTACTAATGACAATGATTCCCATACTGTAAACTCTTCTGCGTTGAATGCTCATGACACCTCAGTGAAAGAGAAAAGTGCCAAGTCTAAAACTAAGAAGAAAAAGAAGGATGATTTGGCTTTGGAAAGTTCGGGTGTGAATTCAAAGGATAAAAATTTGCCTAGCACAGATGCCAATGCAGATGTTACTGGCAAGGATGATAAAGGTTCTAAGAAAAGGAAAAGATTGGTTTCTGAAGATAATGATTTGAAGCCAGAAGATAAAATAGAGGTTGATGAATCAAAACGCAGAAAGACTAAGGATGTGGAGGACTCTAAAGGGAGCAAGGAGCTTAATGGACATGAAAATGGGAACATTGATGAAAGTGCTGAGAAGCCTTCCATGCAGAAAACCAAAAAGAAACAACTTAATGGCTCAGCTGAGGTATAGTCTTACAGTAATGTTCTTAATATATGTTTGGAACAACATTCTTGAAGATCCTATTTATAGACACAAGCAACCCTTGCATGTTGAAATTTCAATTATTTGTCATGTTATTGTTGTTTGCAACTTTGTATTATTGCTCATGTTTATAATGTTTGTTTCAGTTATATACATATATGTATGTATATATGGAATTGTATTAGATACTATATCGATAGTCTTTTCTACATATAGTTTTTCCACTTTTCTTTTCTGGTGCTGAGTTTTGAGTAGTCATACATTATTAGATTCACAACTTAGTTTCCCATGAAAATCTTTTATGTAGTATTCTTCTTTCAAAATTAAATTATGAAATGTAACCTGTGGCTGGGTATAATTATTTCAACCACAATAAAAAGTTCATGTTGACATTTATAATTTGTGATGGTTTGCTTTGATGAGCTGGCCTTCAGTATTTCAAAAGTTGCGTTGATTCAGTCATGCAGCTGGAGATTGACAAATCTTCTTTCTTTTTATTTCATGGCAGCCAAAAACTGTTAATGCATTTCAAAGAGTAAAAGTAGAGGAAGTGGTTTTTACTGATGAGAGGCTCAAGGACAACTCTTACTGGGCAAAGGTAATATACACACCAAGTATTTGTGCTATGCTTTGGTCAGTTTTAAGCTTGTATTCTCTGTTGTGCATATAAGTTTTTCATTTTTTCATGATTCACTCATTGCAGGATGGTGCGGATAGTGGTTATGGTGCCAAGGCACAAGAAGTTCTTGGGCAAGTTAGGGGGAGGTATGTTTTATTATGTGGCCACTGTAGGCTGTCTAAATTCTTTTATCATTTGTTGTTTTCCATCGAGGTTGGGGAGAATGGAAATTTGATGCTAAGCAAATACAGCCTAGAGTAAATCACAAATGGATTTTTCTATAGCTACTTTTGTAGGACTTCATTTGTCTGATTTTTTCCTTCTTTCTGTACCGTTTGAAAGGTCATGTTTACAACACTTGCTACGAGTTTTAGATATTTTTATGGGGTACCTATTAGAGGTTCATCTTTCAGTTTAAGGTTTTAAGACTTCATTCAGACACTACAAAGATTCAAATTTCGAAAGAAACTACGTGAAAAAGGATAATTTAATGTTGAGGGTGACTGGAAGAAGTCAACAACTTATCAAATGATTTGTGGCTAGTAGTGGTAATATTTGAAGTCTGTAGTCTAATACTCGTCTTTTTAAATTCTCTTCAGGGATTTCCGACATGAAAAAACCAAAAAGAAGCGTGGAAGTTACAGGGGTGGGCAGATTGATCTTTACTCACATTCAGTTAAGTTCAATTATTCAGACGAAGAATGACCACCAACTTTTCCAAACCTACACAGATTCATCATTTTTGCTCTCTTTAGCGTGTACCAATTCCAATTAATTATAACGTTCCGTGTTAAAACAAAATTTTGAATTCTTCTATCCAATAGTTTAAAGTTATTCCTTAAAACATCATTTCACTGTTTGATTTGATCCCAATATGCGAAGTCTTTTGTTTCATCACCAATTTAGTTTCTTTTATTTTAATACGTTAACGAGTTTCGAGCATTAACAATATCCAGGAACCAAGTAATTACAGTAGTAGACTTCTTTCAAGTTTCATTAATGGATATATCATTTCTCTGTGAGTATTCCTTAAGTACCCATTTACATTCCTATGATTTCAAAAATGCCAAAGTACAAATATATACATTTTGTTTATTAAATACGTACTTTCTACTTTGGCACGTTTACTATACAGTAATCAGGATCGGAATAAATTAATGGAGAAATGAAACGGAATAAATGAAAAATAATCGGAATCAATATTTGTAATATGTTGTTTACTAAAATTTTTTGGAAATAGAATAGTTGTGATTTATCTTATTTACTTCATTAGGAAATGTAATCGGAATGCTTAAATTGACTAAATTGCCGTTTTGAGTTAAATTATATTATATGGTAGTTATTTTATAAGATATATTTTAAAGGACAAAATTGTCATTATATATTTAATATTAAAAAATAAAATAAAAATAATTAAAATTCATTACCCTTAATGGCATTCTTTAAAAAATTGGTGGGGGAAGTTTTTCCTTTCTTTTCTCCCTTATTTAATCAAGTTCTTCATTTCTTAATTTTAATAATGTAAGTAAACAAAGGTAAGGGAATGATTACCTTACCATTGATTCTCATTACTTATTAGTAAACATGCTTAAGATCTCAATAATACTAATTAAATTACATTTTTGTGGGGGAAATTTAATCATATTATAGTTAAAATTATTACTACTTTTGTTATGCTAACTACAATTTTGTTAGTGATAAAATAATAAACCCAAACTATAATAATAATTATCATATTTATGATTAAATTTTTATAAAATAATCCACCTCACTTAATTTACTCTAAAATACAAAATATTTCGTTATATAACGTTATGCATTAAATTATCATTGTGTTTCTTATCTTTAAAAAGTAAATACCAATTAACATGTATTTGTTATAAATAGTATTAATTATGTGGATGTCTAAATCTTTTATTTATTACCATTAATGTAATCAACATTCCCTTTTTCTTAGTTTCTCTTTATCTTAGTTTCTTAATATTTGACTCTTGTATGTGTATAAATAGGAGATCATCTATTGGAATAAAACACTCAGAAAATTCTCATCTCTTCTCTATTTTCTTTCTCTAAATTATAATATTACATAATACTAATATTTCATAATACGTTATCAGCACGAGTCTCTAACCAAGTTTTATCCATGGCAAACCTTGCAAAACTTGATTTTGTGGCACTTGATATTTCTGGAAAAAACTATTTGTCATGGATTCTTGATGCTAAAATCCATTTAGATGCTATGGGTCTTGGAGACACCATCAAAGATCAAAATACTGAAACAAAACAAAATAAGGCCAAGGCTATGATTTTCCTTCGCCATCATCTCCATGAGGGGTTAAAATCTGAATATTTAACCGTAAAAGATCCTCTTGTGCTTTGGCAAAATTTGAAAGAAAGATATGACCATCAAAAAACTGTCATATTGCCAAAGGCTAAGAATGATTGGTTGCACCTGAGGTTGCAAGATTTTAAATCAGTAAGTGATTATAACTCTGCAATGTTTAATATCACTTCTAAATTAATGTTGTGTGGAGAAAAAGTTACTGACTATGAAATGTTAGAAAAAACATATACTACTTTTCATGCCTCTAATGTGCTCCTGCAGCAACAATATAGAGAGCGAAATTTTAAAAAATATTCAGAATTGATTTCATGTCTTCTAGTAGCTGAGCAGAATAATGAACTTTTGATGAAAAATCATGAATCTCGCCCAACTGGGTCTGCTCCATTCCCTGAAGTGAATGCTACAATTGCTGACAATCATAATCATAGTCGTAATCGTGATCATAATCGAAGTAATAGACGTGGTCGTGACCATAATCAAAGTCGCGGTCGTGGTCGCGATCGCGGTCGAAGCAATGTTTGGCATCGTAATGGTCAAAATAAAAATTCATATACTCCAATGAAAAGCACAACTACTGAGAACAAGGGAAAAGGTCCTCAAAATAATAATCATAGAAATTCTGAAAATTTATGTTCCAGATGTGGAATAAAAGGACACTGGGCACGTGCTTGTCGTACGGCAAAACACCTTGCTGATCTTTATCAAGCATCTGTGAAAGGAAAGGAGAAAATAGAAGCAAATTTTGCCTATCAAGATGATGGTTTTCTCAAAGAGCCTTTGGATATTACGCACTTAGATGTTGCAGATTTTTTTAATGAAGATCTCATTAATAACAACATGAATATCGATAATGGAGATGGGAATGTCCACAATTAGTCACTTTTCTTTGTTATGTTTTTTTATTATTATCATTTATTTACTTTAAGGTGTTTATTTTATTTGGCATGTTTATGTAATGAACTTTTATTATTTAAGCATTTATATTTTGAATTTATTATGTTTTTTTTGTTAATTAAGTAATGGACATTTGTCAATCTATACATGATTCTACAAATAATGGTGATGATATGTGTTTGGTGGATAGCGCAACCACTCATACAATACTTAGAAGTGATAAATATTTTTCAAATTTATCAAGAATGAAGGCAAATGTTAATACAATATCAGGCACTGCAAATTTAATTGAAGGCTCCGGAAGAGCCATTATATTGATGCCTAGAGGAACAAAAATTATTATAGATGATGCCTTATTATCCACCAAATCAAAAAGGAATCTGTTGAGTTTCAAAGATATACGTCGTAATGGATATCATATTGAGACAATAGATGAAAATAATTTTGAATATCTTTGCATTACATCTATTGTTTCAAGAAAAAAATACATATTAGAAAAATTACTTGGTTTGTCTTCAGGTTTGTACGTTACACGTATAAGTACAATAGAAACTCATGTTATTGTGAACGAGAAGTTCACAAACGAGAAAAATTTATTTGTTATTTGGCATGACTAGTTAGGCCATCCCGGTTCAATTATGATGCGTAGAATAATAGAGAACTCACATGGTCATCCATTGAAGAACCAAAAGATTCTTTTATCCAGTGAGTTCTCATGTGCTGCTTGTTCTCAAGGAAAATTAATCATTAAGCCCTCACCGGTAAAGGTTGGAATTGAATCCCTTGGATTTCTTGAACGAATTCAGGGCGACATATGTGGGCCTATTTGCCCACCATGTGGACCATTCAGATATTTTATGGTATTGATAGATGCATCAACTAGATGGTCACATGTTTGCTTATTATCTACTCGTAATGTAGCATTTGCAAGATTGCTTGCTCAAATAATCTGATTACGAGCACAATTCCCAGACTATGCAATCAAGACAATCCGCCTTGATAATGCTGGTGAATTTACATCAAAGGCTTTTAATGATTATTGTATGTCAATAGGGATAAATGTTGAACATCCTGTTGCCCATGTACATACACAAAATGTCTAGCAGAATCATTTATTAAGCGCCTCCAATTAATCGCAAGACCATTACTTATGAGAACAAAACTCCCAATTATAGCTTGGGGACATGCTATTTTACATGCTGCGGCACTTGTACGCATTAGGCCAACATCATATCACAAATTCTCCCCACTACAATTGGCTTTTGGTCAGGAGCCAAATATTTCCCATCTAAGAATCTTTGGTTGTACAGTATATGTTCCGATTGCTCCACCACAACGAACAAAGATGGGTCCTCAAAGGAGGCTGGGAATATATATGTTGGGTATGAATCTCCATCTATCATTAAATATCTCGAACCCACAACTGGAGATGTATTTAGAGCACGTTTTGCTGATTGTCATTTTGATGAGACAAGTTTCCCAGCTTTAGGGGGAGGGGAAAAGAAACAGCTGGAAAAAGAAATTATATGGAATGCACAATCATTATCTCAATTTGATCCTCGTACAAATCAATGTGAACTTGAAGTTCAAAGAATAATTCATTTGCAAAATATTGCAAATCAATTACCAAATGCATTCACTGACCCAAAGAAAATTACAAAATCACATATTCCAGCTGAAAATGCTCCAATTCGAATTGAAGTCCCAGAAGGACAATTAATTAATGATTCTAAAGCACGTTTGAAACGTGGTAGACCAGTTGGTTCCAACGATAAAAATTCTCGAAAAAGAAAGGGAGCAAATAATCAAGATGGCCCTAATGAAGAGGCTGAAAATTTCGAGGAAGATGTTGACATAAACAAATCTCTTGAAGAGATTCAGGTACCTGAAAATATTAGCAATAATGAGATCTCAATAAATTATGTCAATACAGGAAAAGAATGGAACCGACTCGAAGTAATTGTCGACAATATTTTTGCTTATAATGTAGCGCTAGAAATTATGAATGAAAACGAGGATCTTGAACCTAAATCTATCAAAGAATGTCAAAATAGAAAAGATTGGCCAAAATGGAATGAAGCAATTCAAGCAGAATTGAATTCACTTGCTAAACGCAAAGTATTTGGACCTATAGTCCAAACACCTGAAGGTGTGAAACCCGTTGGATACAAATGGGTATGTTTACGTAAAAGAAATGAGAAAAATGAAGTTGTGAGATACAAAGCAAGACTTGTAGCTCAAGGTTTTTCTCAAAGGCCAGGTATTGATTATGAGGAGACATATTCTCCTGTGGTGGATGCAATAACATTAAGATATTTGGTTAGCCTGGCTGTGAGTGAAAAACTCGATATGCGATTAATGGATGTAGTCACAGCTTATTTATATGGATCACTAGATAGTGATATTTACATGAAGATCCCTGAAGGATTTAAGATGCCTGATGCATATAATTCAAGCAATCGAGAAATGTGCTCAATTAAATTACAAAGATCATTGTATGGATTAAAACAATCAGGACGCATGTGGTACAATCGACTTAGTGAATATTTATTAAAAGAAGGATATAAAAATGATCCTATTTGCCCATGTGTTTTTATAAAAAGTTCAAGTCCTGAGTTTGTTATCATTGCTGTATATGTTGATGATTTGAATATTATTGGAACTCCTGAAAAACTTTCAGAAGCTGTGGAATATCTAAAGAAAGAGTTCGAAATGAAAGATTTAGGAAAAACAAAATTTTGTCTTGGTCTACAAATTGAGCATTTAAAATGTGGAATTTTCATTCATCAGTCAACTTATACTGAAAAGATTTTGAGACGGTTTTATATGGATAAATCACACCCATTGAGTAGCCCAATGGTAGTTAGGTCACTTGATGTAGAAAAAGATCCTTTTCGACCTAGAGAAGAACATGAAGAGCTCATTGGTCCAGAAGTACCATATCTTAGTGCAATAGGAGCATTGATGTATCTTGCTAATTGTACAAGACCTGATATAGCTTTCTCTGTCAATTTATTAGCAAGATTTAGTTCTGCTCCAACATATAGACATTGGAAAGGGATTAAGCACATACTCCGCTATCTCCAGGGTACTATTGATAAAGGATTATTCTATTCTAATAATTGTGGGTCACAACTTATTGGCTACGCAGATGCAGGATATTTATCTGATCCACATAAAGCTAGATCTCAAACTGGCTATTTGTTCACTTGCGGTGACACTGCTATATCCTGGCGATCAACAAAGCAAACTCTGGTGGCTACTTCCTCAAATCATGCTGAGATACTTGCAATTCACGAGGCAAGTCGAGAATGTGTTTGGTTAAGATCAATGACACAACATATTCGAGGAACATGTGGATTAACATCTCATAAAGAAGTACCAATAATTCTCTATGAAGATAATGCTGCTTGCATCGCTCAACTTAAAGGAGGGTACATTAAAGGAGACAGAACTAAACATATTTTACCAAAATTCTTCTTTACACACAATCTTCAAGAAAATGGTGATATCGATGTTCAACAAATTCGATCAAGCGATAATCTTGCAGACTTATTCACGAAGTCATTACCAACATCAACTTTTGAGAAGATGGTTCACAAGATTGGAATGTGTCGATTAAAGGATCTCCACGAATGCCAAAATGAGGGGGAGTAATTTCATACTGCACTCTTTTTTCCTTGACCGAGTTTTGTCCCACTGGGTTTTCTCGGCGAGGTTTTTAATGAGGCAGTTATTATGGACATCCAAGGGGGAGTGTTATAAATAGTATTAATTATGTGGATGTCCAAGTCTTTTATTTATTACCATTAATGTAATCAACATTCCCTTTTTCTTAGTTTCTCTTTCTCTTAGTTTCTTAATATTTGACTCTTGTATGTGTATAAATAGGAGATCACCTATTGGAATAAAACACTCAGAAAATTCTCATCTCTTCTCTATTTTCTTTCTCTAAATTATAATATTACATAATACTAATATTTCATAATATTATTATTATTATTATTATTATTATTATTATTTATTTATCTATTTAGATACTTATTAATATTATTTATTTATTTATCTATTTAGATACTTATTAATATAAAATTGCAAATGATATTATTAAGTATATAATATTAACCCTTCCAAAAAAAAAAAAAAACACTATATAATAATAATACATTGCATATCATAACAAACTGTTTTGGATACTAATTAGTATTAAATTATGAGGGTGTTTGGAATAGAGTAATATTAGGAGGGGAAAGGTAATCTTAAATATTAACCTGTTTGTTATGAAGTTTTAAATTTTTTAAACCCATTAATACTTATACATTGGTATTCTAACTACCCTAAAAAGGTGTAATACTCACTCCTTAAAAAAAGTGGAACTCAAATATTTCATCACCTAACGTAAGAATAGGATTTTCATTAAATAAAAAGTCAAATAAAAAACTAAAATGAACGTAAAAAAATTATATAGCTCCTTAGTTTAGTGCCATTATTATTTATCATCATCTTCTTCTTTTCTTTGTTCCTTCACACAATAAATAATTATCATAACTTCTCTTTTGAACTTAAATATTTTAGATTATACTTTTATACAAAAATAAATTTAATGAAGTTTTGTTTTTCTTTTAGCATTTTGGTAAAAATTTATTTAAGTATTGCTTTTATTTATGCTTATTTAATTACTATAATAATTTTATATATTTATATAAATATAAAAAATATTATATATAAAAATATAAGTGAAAGATTGTTATTTTAGTTAATACAATGACATAAATTTATTAATTAATAAATATAATTAACAAAAAATTATGTATTATTATTGGAATTATTTTACCAGGATCTAGATTTACTAATAAGTATGTTTTTAACATCCTAAACATAAACTTCTAAAACAATATGAATTAAACACATATAAAGTTTCAGAAACCTTACAGTGGTTGCAACAGAATTTAATGTCTCCTTCCACTCAGATCTCTAACCCTTGTATCCTTTCTGTAGCAGAGTATCACCAAGATCTGAGTCTGAATCTCCTCTTGAAACTGGATTCTTCACAGCCTTACACACTATGATTGAGTACCACTTGATGTGTGTGGGCACTCACTCTTTTCACTTTAGGGCTTCGGTTTTGAAGAGAGAAAGAGAGAGAAAATGTTTCGAATAGGGAGAGTGAAGGTGGCTCAAAATTTTACTGAAGGAATGAGCTGCATCATCTTTTCATTTGAGGCCATCACTACCTATTTATAGGAAACCACTTAGGGTTAGGTTAGATTTAATTAGCATTAAAATAATGAAAAAATAAAGTGGCAAATTGCTTTACAAGTGGCCGGCCTGGCCCCACTTTGCAATTTTACCATTTTTCTAATTTTTCATCTTATTTTCTCAAGAATGTCATTTTTCCAATTTAACCACTTAAATGCCAAATCTAATTATTTAAAATTATTAAATAATTCATTAATTAGACTTAACAAAGTCTCTTAATTAACAAATAAACCCTAGAATCTCTTTTCTTCACAATTAAGCCCTAGCTTAGTGAAAATTCATAAACTAAACATAGTCTAATTTTACTATTATAATTGATTAATTAAAATCAATTAACTGAGTCTTACAAGTAGTATTGTCTCAACTAGTATGGGGACCATGAGCCTATATATCCGAGCTGCCAATAAGCAGATCTAGAATTTACCAAGTAAATTCACTAACTTATTAATTCCTCATTGCATCCACCATAGAACTTGGAATTGCACTCTCAGTTATATAGAACGCTCTATATGTTCCACGATATAGATACGCTATTAGTTATCCATTGTTATAATTCCAATAATTAATGATCCTCTATAGATGATTTACATTGTACAGGAATTAATTTACCATTACACCCTTCAATGTATTTTATCCTTAAAACACTTAGCCACCTATAAATGATATTTCAGTGAACTAACATAATCACTGAAATGAGTACTCAACCACTTATCTCTGTTTAGCCAAGCTCGAAGGAAATCATCATTTCACTTCTATGTCCAGATAGAAGCTATTGCTTTCCAAGTGGTCGGCCATGGATAGTGGGCCCCACTTTGCATTTTGCCATTTTTCTAATTTTTCATCTTATTTTTTCAAAAATACTATTTTTCCAATTTAACAACTTAAATGCCAAATCTAATTATTTATTAATTAAAATTAATTATTAAATAATAGGCTAATTAGTAATTTTTCCTCCTGAACTTTGACATGTAGTAAATCGTGCCCCCTGTACTTTTTTGGCCATTAAAAATTCCTCCTGAACTATTGAGATTGTTAAATTTAAGGACTTTTGTCTAATTTCATTTAATTTTACTGTTTCAGTGATTGTTTATGTACTAAACCATGCTCCCTAGACTTTGATATCTACCAAATCATGCCCCTCAAACTTTGATATGTACTAAATCATGCCCCTTGAACTTTCATGCATGTTAGAATTTTTTTACTAAAATTAGACAAAAGTCCTTAAATTTAACAATCTCAATAGTTCGAGGGGAATTTTTAACGGCCAAAAAAGTTCAGGGGGCACGATTTAGTACATGTCAAAGTTTAGGGGAAAAAATTACTAATTAGCCTAAATAATATTGCCATTTAATATATAATGGTCGTCTGTATGAGCGGGGACCATTTGGTGATGTCAGGTGTCGTGTGCAACCATGTTGGTATCGAGAATGTCAAAGAATATGGTATTGAAAAAAAAAAGGTGGTTTCCTTTTTGTAGTGCGTGCACTCCCTAGGTTTGTCATAAGGGACAAAACCCTTACATGGTGGGACCCTGTGTCTGAAGGATGCCACGTAGGATGATATTTGGAGGCTTTTGGATGTCTCTTTAGTTGCCCATATCTAGATTACCCCATGAGGGTATCCAGATTAATCTTGATGGGCCTTTCATCTTCTGTGAAAAATAATCTTTTCCAAACCAAAGTGGTCAAACCTTGTCGCATCTGTAAGTTGGACTTGTTGGAAGCTATTTACCAGGATCTAGATTTACTAACATGTATGTTGATTATAATTCTATAATCTAACACCCTAAATATGAATTTCCTAATACGATGAAATAAACACATAAGAGATTAAGAAATTCTTACATTGATGGCAGCGGAATAATAATGACTTCTTCTATTTAGATCTCTAGCCCTTGATTCCTTTTTGTAGCAGAGAATTATCACGATATGAATCTGGATCTTCTCTTCTTCAGGTGTTGGATTCTTCACAATCTTCCACACTATGATTGAGTACTTGACTTGATATGAGTGGGCATGTACTCTTCATTAGGGATTCGAAATTTATGAGAAAGAAGAAGATTTTTTTTGAAATAGAAGAAGAAGAGAGGCTCTCTTTTGTTTTCTAATTTTGTCTGACAAAAGAGTCTCTGGAGTCAATTGAGAAAACTAGAGCCATCTTATTCTATTTATAGGATTCCTTCTAGGGTTAGATTTATAATTTAAATAGAATTAAAAAAGATAAAATAATGGCTTTATTGGACTTAAGTGGCTAGCCATATTATGGGCATCACTAGTTTCGATTTTTCCATTTATTTAACTCATCTTTCCTTTCACAAATGCCATATTTTAATTCTAACTCTATAAATGTTAATTTTGTCTATTTAATAATTATAATAATTATCAAATAAATTTTCCATTTAACTTATTTATTAATTAGAGCTTACAAAGTCTCACAATTAACAAATAAACCCTAAAACATTTTTTTCTTCGCAATTATGTCATTGGTTAGTAAAAATTCATAAATAAGACATAGTCTAATTTAGAATTATAACTGATTAATTAAAACCAATTAATTGAGTCTACAAGCAGTATTATCTCAACTAGTGTGGGGACCATAGGCCTACATAATCAAGCTTCCAATAAGCAGTTTTAGAATTTACCAAGTAAATTCTCTAACTTATTAATTCCTCCTGACTCCACTATAGATTCAGAATTGTACTCTTAATTATATAGAACGTTTTATATCATCCAAGATATAGATACACTATTAATTATTCATTGTTATAATCTAAATAATTAAAGATCCTCTATAGACGATCTACATCGAATAGGGACAAATTTACCGTTCTACCCTTTAATGTTATTTATTCTTAGAACACTTATATTTAAGTAAACTAATATAATTGCTGAAATGAGGCCTAAATCATTTATGGCATTAAGCCAAGCTCGAAAGAAATCATCGTTTCACTTCTAGAAGTTATAGAAGCTATAGATTACAAATCTATGATTAGCGCTCCCACTCAATTGAATTACCATGTTCTCAATATGTAAGTATCGGGAAGATCCAATTGGTCCACTTTAACGAACAAATCAAAGAACATAAATAATACAATTGAACTAGAACCTAACCATCTCAGGATTAAGATCTATTGACCTAAGATCAACTAAGTAATATTGACTTAGATAGATATAACGGTAAGTTTATGATATCTTATCCAATGTCAATATTGGTCCAGTCCGATGTATAGTCCATACACTCGATCCTAGCATACTTTGCCAATACCCTGAAAAGGACATAATACTTATCCAAGGTGTAAGTAAACTTTATTGTTGATTATCATGTCAGTGTAAATCAAGTGTACTGGCAAATTATAGGACTTAAACTTTGAAACATATAATCACGAGTATATTCCACTGTGTTGACAACACTATAATCATGAATAACTATATATTCTGGATTTAATAGAATTTATACATTAAACATATAATCATGAAAGAAATCATGCGAACTATGAAACATTAAAATAATTTCTGATCTTTTATTAATTAGTAAATTGATTATATTGAAATGAGTTTTATTTAGGGCATAAAATCCCAACAAACTCCCACTGGCACTACTATAAAACTAAAAGTGCATTTCAATTAATCTCAATACCTTGATGTCCAGATTAGGTCCAGTCCGATGTATACTCAATACATCTGATTCCTAGTATACTTGTACATTGCCCTAGAAAGGACATAAAATTTATCTAAGGTGTAAGTAAACTTTATCGATGATTATCATGTTAGTGTAAATCTAGTGTACTTACAAATTATAGGACTTAAACTTTGAAACATATAATCATGAGTATATTCCACTGTGTTGACAACACTATAATCATGAATAACTATATGTTCTAGATTTAATATAATTTATACATTAAATATATAATCATGAAAAAAATCATGCGAACCATGAAACATTAAAATGATTGTTGATCTTTTATTAATTAGTAAATCTGATTATATTGAAATGAGTTTTATTTAGGGCATAAAATCCCAACAAACTCCCACTTGCACTAATATATAATTAAAAGTCCATTTCAATTAATCTCAATACCTTGATGTACAGATCAAACTAAAAGTGGATCTGACGTGTTGTATTCAATACAAACTTTCTCCATCATTACATCTCCTTAGTCATAAACTCTTTGATATTGTGAAATTCATTTCTATATGTTTACTTCTCTTAGGGTATTGGATTCTTTACTGTTTGGCAACTATATCTGTGTTAGTCGGGAAGTAATACTAGTAGTTAATCTATGTCTAGAATAACACCAAAAACTTTATAGAACTTTCCATAGGCTGAATAAGTAGCCTTCCTCGCTACTTTAACATTCAATCTCACTGGTAGTGTTAGAGACTCCGGATTGGATTTTACACTTATCCTAAAATCGTTGCTCTACCCCTAGAGTAATCACCATCTCATAAGTAGACTTTCTAGCATTAACGCAATTCTAGAAACCTTATTTGGTGTAGTCTAAGAGTATTAAAATACCACCCTTATCAACTAATATATAGTTCCTCTTTTTTATCTTAAGATTTATTTGATTATCTTCCAATGTTCCTTTCTTGGATTAAACTGATACCTAATCATAACTTCCATTCAACAGTAGGTGTCTGGTCTAATGCATACCAAAACATACATGAGACCTCTCATTGTTGATTCTTATGGAATTCCTTTCATGACTTCTATCTTTTCTGGAATAGTTGAAACTGTTCCTTAGATAAATAAAATCTGTGTAGGAGCTAAAAGACTTCCTTTAGAGTTAGCCATTAGAAAAATCCTCTAGCATCTTACTAAAGTAAGTTGCTTGCACTAAAGTAAGTAAATTACCAAGTATACCACAAGCCACAAATTTAGATAATCTCAAACCTATGATACTAGATCAAAAAGTTTTGTTAAGTCCATTGAATAGACTTATCATCAAAATTTCACTTCTTGTCCTTGTAATAGAATACTTTTGGTTACTCCATATGAATGGTTTTAACCATAGTTATCTTGGTTTTGCTTCTTAGTTCCTTATTCTGACTATCCATTAATTGTTTCAACTAACAATGGATTTTTATCATAAGTGTTTTCCAAGTCATAACTGGGTGGATTCCTTGAAATCCTCCCACTACGACAAGGTACCGTGATTTTTGTCTAGGAACATTAATGGTATTATTCTCATCGGTTGTATCAATACAACAGAGGCAATGAGACCATCTTATATACAATAAGATGAGAGAAAACTTTGGAATTAAAAATATCTCCTCTACTTTGCTACTTTATTTTCAGATTTATTCATGTTCTTAGAAAAGTAGTATTTGTTGAAACCAACACTTTCTTATCTTAATGACCATAGGATGGTCCACCCGTAATCTGTTGGAAATATATTTTACCAGGATCTTAGATCTACTCACAAGTATGTTGATTTGACAACCTAATATTGAACTTCTAAAACGATGAACTAAACACATAAAAGTTAAGAATAACTTACAGTGATGGCAGCGGAATTAAATGTCTCCTTCCACTCAGATCTCTAACCCTTGATTCCTGTCTGTAGCAGAGTATAATCAAGATCTGAGCCCGAAAGTCCTTCAGTTGGATGTGATCCTTCACAGTCTTCCAAACTATGATGAGGTACTGAGTGATGTGTGTGGGCACTTCTCTCTCACTAGGAATTTCGAAATTCTCTCTTGTTTTTCTCTCTTGATTTCGTGTGATACAATATGCATGCAAAAGCTTGTCAAAGCACACCAAGAGTAGAGAGAGGGGGCGGCTATAAATAGGAAAAGGGAAGAGCACAACTTTCCAAATAAACAGTTTCCTCTTTTACTGTGTAATTGAATAACTGCCTTATTTAGTGTGATCCACCACTTTCCTATTTAGACTAGACTTTGATTAGCAATTATATGGCAATTTAAATTGAAAATAATAATTGGAAAACATGCAAAGAGTGGCCGGCCATGGTGTGTATGGGCCTCACTGGAATTTTGCAGTTTCCTCAATTTTATTTCTATTTCTCCAAAAATGCCATTTTTCCAATTCTAATCTTTTAAATGCCAAAACTAATTATTTAATAACTAAAATAGATTATTAAATAATATTGCCATTTAAAATAATTATTAATTAGACATGCAAAGTCTCTTAATTAATAATTAAACCTAGAAACCCTCCTATTTACAATTTCATCCTTAAACTGTGAGAATTCACAAATTAGACATAGTCTAACTTTTAGAATTATAATTGATTAATCATAAATCAATTACAGAGTCTTACAAACAGTATAGTCTCAACTAGAATGGGGACCATGGATCTATAGGCTGAGCTTCCAATAAGTTGAACCGATTTACCAAGTAAATCCCTAACTTATTAATTCCTTGTTGAATCCACTCTTAGAACTTGGAATTGCACTCTCAGACTTATATAGAGCATATCATATGTTTCACGATATCAATATGCTATCTCATTTAACCATTGTTATAATCTTAATGTGATTTAGAGATCCTCTATATAGATGATTTACATCGAGATGGGACCAATTTACCGTTTACACCCCTCAATGTATTTTGCCCATTTGAACACTTAGTTACCTGTAAATGATGTTTTAGTGATCTGATATACAGTCACTGAAACAAGAGCTCATCCATTTACTTCTATTTAACTAAGCTCAAAAGGAATCATCACTTTACTTCTATACACCAGTAGAATCTATAGATTTTCATATTTATGTTCAGCACTCCCACTCAGTTATGCTATCATGTTCCCAAAATATATGTATTATCCTGACCCAAAGGTAGGCTTAACTAATAAATCAAAGAACAAGAATAGCACTCCTGAGATTGAGCCTAAGCATATCAGGATTTAGATTCTCTTAATCTAAGATCAACTTCTGACATTGACTTGGAAAGATACAACGGTAAGTTTACAATATCTTTGACCAAGTTCAATATCGGTCCAGTCCAATGCATACTCCATACATTCGAAACCAGTATACTTTGCCAATGTTCTGGAAAGAACATAACACTTACTCCAAGTGTAAGTATACTTCATCGCTGATTATCACATCAGTGTAAATCCAAAACACTGATGAACAGGGACCAAATCTTTTGAATCATATAATCACAATCAGATTTCACTGTATTGACAATACTGTAATTGTGAATAACTATATGTTCTGGATTTAACTGATTTTGTGCATATATCAAGTATATATATTAAACCATAAACATGTAACATACATGTAATCATAATTCACTTCAAAATTCTAAATTGATAACTAATCAGATTGTAATGGGTTTTATTTAGGGCATAAAACCCAACATAATCACTATAGAATAGTTATCAAACATGCAAACCTTAACCTAATAGTTCTATCTTTTTCTTAAGTTCATGATCAGGACATCCCTGAATCTATTAATGGTTTACACTAAGTATATAACCATTCCATCATTCTGAAGTTTTCCTATTACTAGGGTATTGTTGGAATATATTTTACCAGGACCTAGATTTACTAACAAGTATATTTTTAACATCCTAAATATAAACTTCTAAAACGATGAAAATAAACACATATAAAGTATGAGAAATCTTACAGTGGTTGCAGCGGAATTAAATGACTCCTTCTGCTCAGATCTCTAACCCTTGTATCCTTTCTGTCGCAGAGTATAATCAAGATCTGAGCCCAAAACTCCTTCAGTTGTTTGGATTCTTCACAGTCTTACACACTATGATTGAGGACTAACTTGCTGTGGGTGGGCATGCACTCAATCACTAAGGCTTGAATTTTAATGGTGAATAAGAAGACTATTAAATTTCGAATTAGAAGAGAGAAAAAAAGAAGAAGAAGTCTCAAACTCTCTAGTTGTCTGAAAAGAAGAAAACTAGGTCAAGAGTCATTAGTTGGATTATGAAACCAATCTTTTCTTTTTATACTAATTCACTTAGGGTTATGATTGAATTATTTAGAATAAAAAATGATAAAATAATGGCAAAAAATAGACTTAGTGGCCGGCACTATGTGGGTCCATCACTAGTTAGATTTTTGCCACTTTTCTCAATTATTTATCTATTTTTCACAAATACCACTTTTGTAATTTCAATCCTATAAATGCCTTAACTATTTATTTAGTAATTAAATTAATTATCAAATAAAATTGTCATTTATATGAGAATGTATGTATGTGTGAAATATATATGCATGCTTATTATGTTGGTATACTACTAACACTTGTACGGAAATGGTACAGAGTGCATTGGTATAGTGTATATCGTTTAAAGAGTACACCACGGTGTTACGAGCACAAGTACGGGAAAGTACATGGTGTGTGTAGTATATCACTTAGTGGTACTCAGGGTACGAAACAAACCTTACCAACACTCGTACAATGTTGGTATGAAGTGTATGTGGTACAGTGGTTGTACCCTAGTAAAGAGCGTTCTTACTCATTTGTTAAGTCTTGTAAATAGGTGTATGGGCACCTAGATACAAGTCGATATTATATGATTTGTTACATGCTTTTCTTACTGAGTCTGTCGACTCACAATTCTACTATCATGTGTAGGTAAAGGAAAGGCGAAGGCTAAACAAGAGTGAGCTTCGAGCTAGGATGATATTGTACATGTCATGGCGGCGCGACCTGGAGTGTTCGGTCTCGGGACATCTAGGGTTGTATTTTGTAGTCGCTGTGCGAACTGACTATATGTATTTTGGAATATCTTGTAAAAAGTTTAACTACGGGATCCCAGTTTTTTGTAATTATATATAAAAGTTTATAAAGTTTCTTAATTAAATCTAAAGTTTTAATTTGACACGATTTTCAAGAAAATTTCTTTGGTTAACAAAGATAGCATTGTAATTGAAAAATCACTGTAGTGTGCCTAAGTATCAAGGCATTACAATATATTTTGTGTTATAATAATAAGTACAGATGTATTCCTTACCGAGTGACCAAAGAGGAAGAAGATTATTACAATAGGCGTAACCCATGTGGTGCATTCACATCCTTTTTTACAATTCCTCTGAATAGAGCCATATAATACGACGTGAATAAAAGAAATTAAATTTTAAGTATTACACTTAAATACAACAATAATTTTATCACTGGATATATATTTCTACTATTTACTTTAGATATTTATAATAATTCGTAAAAACATTATTTTATCTATTATTTATACCAAACAGACTTGTCTTTTAATAAGATTTGCAAAGAGAGCTTAATCAGTGAAAACCCAGTCCTTATATTATAAACCACTGCTGACAATTGCTAAATAGTACATTCAACATCTTTCTCAGTTGGTTGTTGAAAACTCCTGTAGTCAATAATAGACTAAATTAGGATCAATGATGAAACTAATTCTTTCTCTACTTGCAGTAGCTTTTGAATCTTTAGTTGATAATTATCAATTGCTGTTAATTAAGAGAAATTCACCCAACAACATAAACCAACCAAAAAACTAACATTCGTATTAGGAAAGTATATGCAAATCTAAAACTTAAATCTAATAATATCAAAAATATGCAGGCCCTCAAGTCAAAAACAAAAATATGCAAGCCCTTTTATATTCACATTCTAATTAATGTTAATAAAATTTCTTTTGTTTTTCAAAAAAAGAATCTAAAGATATCAAAAATATAAATGCATCTAAAAAATTTAACAAAACAAAACTGAAAACTAAAAGAGGCAAGGATTATTTACCGTGGGCGGTCGCCACCACCCAAATGCCTTTCAGCGGGCTTGGCCCACTTCTTGAGGGTAGCAGGAACAATCCAACACTAACATCGCTCCATCCAAATATCATTAATATGATCACTCAAATTAATTTGATTGTTTCCCAAAAAAATGCAGAAAAAAAAAGCAAATGAAATACACAAATTTACTCAAAGCAAAATTAATCCCCAATTTCTATAATCTCTTTATCTTCCATGGTTTTGACCAAAAGAGTAATAAAACAAATTTATTTGAAGAGTTGAACAATCTCTTCATCTTCCATGGTTGAGTGTTACATTGAATTTTTCACTGTAATTTCTCTCAAAAAAAAGAGAATTTTTGGGTTTAAGAATATTGTGATGTTCTCAATTGTAGAAAAAAAATAAGATTTTTGGGTTTAAGAATGGATTGAAAAATTACAATGATTAAAAGTTCTCAATCGTAGGGAAAAAAAATTATTTTATTTTTAGTATATTTAAAATTTAAAAATAGGATTGAAAATTTTCAATCATTAACTCTCCGTTAGTTTTTATTTAAAAAAAAAAAGAAACGTTAAAAAAATTATTAAATCAAGAATTCTGTTACATAGCCACATTTTATATAGAATAGATATTATATAATTTTTAGAGATAATTTAATATAGTGACTTAATTAGTGTATATGTAAAGACATTAAATGTTTAATAAGATATCCTGACCAAAAAAAATAATAAGATATTTTTTTCTTGAAATTTTATTAGATTAAATTTTAATTTTTTTTATAATGTTTTATAATATTGATAGTGTAAACTACCTAAATCACTTTGTGTCACACCTCATTTTGCGGTGTGGTGTTCACGTTTTAAGGTCTTACGGTGCAATTAAGATTTGAAAAATTGTAAAAATTGTAAAAACTGCATAAATTGTTTGGTTTTAAAAATGACCAAAATTTACATCGCTCGCACCGTGAATACTCCTAATCTAATAAATGCAATGTAAGTTTTTGATTATGTGAGGTAATCTAAGCTCTTGTTTACTACAATCTATCATAAACTTTGTTTTATTTCTAAGTAGGTACCCACTCCTAATAGGATGGGAAAAATCTTAATTCCGAACATCTTTTTTTTTATATTTTATTTCAATTTAACTTTTAATAGCATAATATATATTTTGACAACTTACTTATTGTGTTTTATTAAATTTATATTAATTTTGTGATAACAAATTGAAATAACCATTCATAACGCGGCCTGTTACTTAGTCTATTAATATAATTAAAAAAAATTATAAAATGGCATCTTAAATAATTAAAACTAATAAAAAATTTAAAAAAAATAAGAAAATTAAAGAGAGGAAAGATAAAATTACGCGCCTTATATATCTTCATTATAGTTATATGTAAATTATAATAATAAAAAAAGCATATTATTATATACAAATATTATTTATAATTATTCAAAAAGAAAAAGATACTTATTCCAAATCAATAAAATGAAGCAATGCACGAATCAGGATATGTCCAAATGTTGCCACAACTGTAAAGGGATATATACCTTACTTGAGTATATATTAATATTCTTGTAAAAGGATATATTTTCACAGATACACACTGACCAGAAAAAGATAAAGTATATACGCCAATAATAACTGGAAAGCTATCTAACAGGTCATATATATACAATCCATATTTGGCAATACTAATCTTTTTGTTTCTATTTTGCTATTCTTTCACTAAAGGGGGTGTTTGCTTTGTGCTATACAGTTATAAGAATCGGAATAAATTAGTAGAAAAATATAACGAAATAAATGAAAAATAATCGAAATTAATATTTATAATATGTTTTACTAATTTTTTTAGAAATAGAATAGTTGTGATTTATCTTGTTTACTTTATTAGGAAATGTAAACAGAATGCTTAAATTAACTAAATTGCCCTTTTGAGTTAAACTATATTATATAGTAGTCATTTTGTAAGACATATTTTAAAGGACAAAATTATCATTATATATTTAATATTAAAAAATAAAATAAAAATAATAAAAATCCATTACCCTTAATGACATTTCTTATAAAATTAGTGGGGAAAATTCTCCTTTTTTTTTTCCATTATTTAATTAACTTCTCCCTTTCCTAATTTTAATAATGCAAGTAAACAAATGTAAGAGAATGATTACTTTACTATTGATTCTCATTACTTATTAAAAAACTTGCCACAATGTAATGGGAATGGTAATTGTAATATGAATGGTAATGTAATAAAATTAGAATTGTAATAGGAATGGTGTTATGATGTTTAGTTTAACTCTGTAATGAACATTGTAATCAAATAAAATAAGTTGTATATTAACAAAAATACCCTTAGTTTTATTATTTTTAATATTTTAAATTTGAAAACAAAAAGTATTAAAAAAGGGCAAAAGAGATATTTTCTAACAATGTAATCATCATTTCATTAGTTTTATGATGTAATGCGGATTACAATATATAGTGTAAAAATGAAAGTAAACAATGTAATGGTAATTATGATTCCATTACAATTCCCATTACACTAAACCAAACATGCCATAAGTGAGTTGTTCATATCTCATACTACATATGTTCCAAGCTGTACGTACATTTAAAAGAAAATAGTGACCAAAACCTTCATAAATATTTTATTTTATAAGGGAAATTTGATTTTATATACTTAAAAAATAAAAAAAAATTATTATTAAACCAAAAACTTAAACCCTAAAAAAACTATACATTTTTTTTCAAAACCCCAAAAATACCCCCTCACAATTCTCTCTCTCTGCATCATCTCTCTCTCTCTCTCTCTTTATCTCACATCCCAGCCGCCACCCTCACCACCACCTCCGACCTCCATTCTCCGACCTCCGACCCTCACCGCCACCTCCGACCACCCGCACCAACACCCCGACCCAGCCCCACTCTCTCGGACCGCCCAAAAGTCGCACCCCGAAAGCCCACTCTCTCTTCCTCTCTCTGAAATCGCAGAAAAAAAAATTGCTCTCGTCCGATGGGGTCCGACCAATCGGACCCATGGTCCGACCATCGGACCTGGGAGCAATTTTTCTCTCTGAAATCGCAGAAAAAAAAAATTGCTCCCGTCCGATGGTCCGACCAATCGAACCCATGGTCCGACCATCGGACCTGGGAGCAATTTTTCTCTCTGAAATCGCAGAAAAAAAAATGCTCCCGTTTGATGGTCGGACCATGGGTCCGATTGGTCGGACCCCATCGGACCCATGGTCCGACTATCGGACGGGAGCATTTTTTTTTTCTGCGATTTCAGAGAGAAGAAGAGAGAGTGGGCTTTCGGGGTGCGACTTTTGGGCGGTCCGAGAGAGTGGGGCTGGGTCGGGGTGTTGGTGCGGGTGGTCGGAGGTGGCGGTGAGGGTCGGAGGTCGGAGAATGGAGGTCGGAGGTGGTGGTGAGGGTGGCGGCTGGGATGTGAGATAGAGAGAGAGAGATGATGCAGAGAGAGAATTGTGAAGGGGGTATTTTTGGGGTTTGAAAAAAAAGTATAGTTTTTTTAGGGTTTAAGTTTTTGGTTTAATAATAATTTTTTTTAATTTTTTAAGTATATAAAATCAAAATTTCCTTTTATAACTAACATGTAAAATACCTAATAATAAAGGGTAAATGGCGACACAATTCCTAAATTTTTTATTTTAGTTTAACTTAACCCCAAAACTCAAAAATGGACGGTAAAATTCCCAATACTCGTGTTCTGTTAGTAATTTAATATTTTCGTCCATTTAAGGTGTTAAGTGTCATGTTGGACTGGACACAGTGTACACGTGGCACAATTTTATTGGTCCACGTAAAAAATTATTTAAAAAAATTAAAAAATTAAAATAAAATTAATTTAAAATTAAAAAATAATTATAAATAAAAAAATAATTTTTTCTTTTTTTTCCCTTTTTCCTTTTTCTTTTTTTGTCTTTCTTTTCCTTTTTCTTTTGTCTGTATCTTTTTCCTTTTTTTTTTGTTGTTTTCAGTTTCTGTCATTTACACTACAGCTGTCTCTCTCTCTTCTCTCTCTCTCCCCAGAAACTACCATCATCACCTAACCAAAACCACCAACACCTCACCAAAACCACCATCACATAAAACCAATGAAAGCTCACCTGAAAAGAAAAACAATGCACATTACAAAATACCAAAATATAGTTTCTTAAACCAAAATAGGTATTTTTCCAAATCACAAAACACCTAGATCTGGAAAAATAAAACAATATTTTTTATAAAAAGAAATGAGGAGAGGAGAGGACTTACGAGAGCACCGAGGGAGAGAGAGGCGTCGTCGAGGTGGCTGGGGGTTGTCGGAGAACCATCCATGTGGCTGGAGGTTGTCGGAAAACCGTCGAGGTGGCTGGGGGTTGTCAGAGAACCACCGAGGTGGCCTGTGGTGGCTGTCGAAGGGTTTTGAGATCATCGGGACTAAGAGGGAAAGAGAGAGAAAGGAGAACGAGATCGAGAGAGAGAGGAGTCAAGGTGGCTTGGGGTGGTTGGAGAACTACCGGGGTGGCTGCCCAAGGGTTTTGAAAACCCTAGATCTAGACTAAGAGAGACAAAGAGAGGAGATCGAGAGAGAGAGAGAGTGATAGAGAGAGAGATCAGAGGAGATTAACATACAGAAAAAGAAAGAAAAAAAAATAAAAAGAAAAAGAAAAAGAAAGAAAGGAAAAAAAGAAAGAAAAAAAAAAGAAAAAATATTTATTTATTTATAATTTTTTTGATTTCAAATTAATTTTATTTTAATTTTTTAATTTTTTGAAATAACTTTTTACGTGGACCAATAAAATTGTGCCATGTGTACATTGTGTCTAGTCCAACATGGCACTTAACACCTAAAATGGACGAAAATATTAAATTGCTAACATAACACGAGTATTGGGGGTTTTACCGTCCAAATTTAAGTTTTGGGGGTTAAGTGGAACAAAAATAAAAATTTTGGGGGATTTTGCCGCCATTTACCCAATAATAAAAGTAAAGAGTTAAATGTTGCAAAATATATAAAATAAATAAATGCATAAGTAATCGTGTGTGTTTTTTTTTTTTTATGAAGTGATTAGAATCACTCATGAATTTACGGTGCAGGTTTTCGCAACCGGCGTTGGAACCTCCTCCAATAGGATAGCTCATCATCTAACCGTAGAGCATGCTTTGCCGGGATGTAATCGTGTGTTGAGAATACATATCTACACACAAGTAATCGTGTGTTGAGTATATATCTACACATAAGAAAAGATCCCAGGATGTAAATTGTTTAGGGAAATTTGACTTTTTATATATTTATTGGATTAAAACTATTTTTCTAAACCTAAGTTAACTTATATTGGTAGAATAGACTAATATTTTATAAAACACAATTCTACTCCTCTCATTTCAAATACCTATTTCTCTCTCTTTCTCCCTTATCTCTCTTGCTCTTTGAACTCACTCCAAGAACTCGATCTACAACCCACCACCCACAACCTTGGTCCCTTCTCACGACCACCACAACCATAGACCCAACAACCTACAGACCCAATGACCACCACAAACCCAACGACCTACGGACCCAACAATTTCTCCATCAACCACGGTTTCACCATCAACAATATTATCAAATGAATAAATTGTATGATTAATGTTTGTTATCTATGAGTAGATGTTAGATTTAGGGTCGAAAACGGCTAGTTTTGAGTTTTGGGAAAAAATTGGTTTTTTTTGCTAGGCTCGATGGTGGTCCGAGAGTGGCTGATGCCTTCTTGTTGTTAAAATAAGTAAAGGTTGAAAACGAAGGTCCGATGGTAGTCCGGTGATATAGTCTGTTGGTGGCATGATGCCTTCCTATTGTTAAAATGATTAAAGGTTGTAGAAGAATGTCCGATAATGGTCTAATGGTGGCCCAATGCTATGGTCCGATGTTATTCCGATGGCGGTCAGATGGTGGCCTGATGCTATAGTCCGATGGTAGTCCGATGGTGGCTCAATGACTTCTTGACGAGCTTAATGAATGGAGCTTAAAATCTATAAATGTAGAATATGGTATGATGGTGGTCCGATATTAGCTTGATACTACTTTTTTTTACGTACAATAACATAAAAAAAAAAGGTAGCATCGGGCTACCATCGAACCACCATCAGACCCCTATTGAATCATCAAATATGGTATTATGGGAGAAGGGAGAAGTTAGAAGAGAAGAGAATGAAGAAGGGTATTATGGGTATGAATATAAAGTGTGCCTATTTTTTTTAATTTTAGTAAGCTTGTGTTCAAAAATTTAACATACACTAAGGTGGCGTTTGTTAACACTTTTGTTTTCTAATTTTTTAATCACAAAATGAAAGTAAATTTTTTATTTTTAAAAATTTTGTTTTTGAAAAACAAAAATGCATTCTGTAACTATTTTTATTTTTTAATTTTAAAAACAAAAAACAAAAATGTGTTCTGTAAAATCTATTTTTATTTTTATTTTTTGATTTTATTTACGTCGGGTCTAGGTCTGGGGGTTGGATTTGGGTTCAGGTCAGAGGCCGAGTTCAGTGCCAGGACCGTGAGGGGATTTGAGTCCTGGTCTGATTGAAGCCCAAAATATTGATTAAGAAAAAAAAAGCTGTTTAAAAAATATTAAAAGTGATTTTTTTTTTAAAAAAAATTGATTCTCAATTAAAAAATTAAAAAGTAAAAATAATTTTATAGAACATATTTTTTAAAAATATTTTTACTTTTTCAATTTTAAAATCAGAAAACTGATTAAAAAAATGTTACCAAACGCCACCTAAATATATGCATATAAATTCAGATTTTTCATTGCTTATGTATTACATATACACACATTTTATTCCTATAGTAAATTATATTAGGAGAATTATTACATATATATATATGTATGGGTGCACTCTTAATGGGTATTACCCATGAATGGGTAATATTGAGTTTTTATGCTTAATTTTTATATTTAATTAGAAAAATCTCTTATTTTTTCATTATATGGGTTGAGCTTGTTCCATCGGCTGAAAAAAATAATAATAAAAAAAAAATCGACAAAAAATGATGAAAAAATATTGAATTTCACTTAAATATTTTTTATATAAACTTATTTTTTGTATAGTGTAAAAAGATGTATTTTTTGATATTTTTTTGTAATTAAGAAACTAATTTAAGCGTAGAAATTCAAATTTCTCTTTTATTATTCGTCATCGGATCACAATCTAATGGCTTAATATTTTTAAAATTAATATTTATGGTTAAATTTAATTTTTACCTATCAATGGGTAATACCCATTAAGAAGTGTTCCATATATGTATATATTTTAAATTTATGATTTGGATTGATCTGTGTTTCTATATATGTAGCTTGCTTTGTAGATTTTAATTGCAATTTAAGTTATTCTGTTAGTTGTTATGTAAGTTGCTATGTAATTTTTGTAAAAATGAAAAAAAAAAATTTCATTTTTACACTTCAAAATTGTTTTTTTTTTTATTATTTTTTTTTAATTTTTACGGAATTCCACATAGTATCGCTTAGTAACGGAACAACCTAAATCGCAAGCAAAATTCGTATAGCAACCCACAGAAAAACTACTACAACAACCCAAACTATAAATTAAAAAAAAAATTAAAAAAATAATATATGAAATAATTAAATAAAACTATATAAAAATGAGTAATTTGCGGCAAAACCCCCTCAACTATCAATTTATTTACAAAAAACCATCCAACCTCATATTTTGGTAGGAAAACCCTCCAAAGTACTATTCCGTTTATATTTTTAAGGTATCGTTTGTCCAACTTAGTTAAGTCCTAATTTTGCCCACGTGGCAATGACAGGTCACTAAAAAATTATGCTATGTGGCAATATATTACAAAATTAAAATTAAAATAAAAATAAAAAATTTAAGAGTAATTTGTGGCAAAACTCCCCCAACTATCAATTTACTTTCAAAAAATCATCCAACCTTAAAGTTTTTTGGATGGTTTTTTGCAAGTAAATTGATATTTAGGGGGTTTTGCCGCAAATTACTCTTAAAGTTTTTATTTTATTTTGTGAAATATGACCACATAAGATAATTTTTTAGTGACATGTTATTATCACGTGGGTAAAATTAGGACTTAACGAGGCTGGACAGACGACACCTTACAAATGTAAACGGAACAGTACTTTGGAGGGTTTTCCCACCAAAATATGAGGTTGAATGGTTTTTTTGCAAGTAAATTGATAGTTAGGGAGGTTTTCCCGCAAATTACTCTATAAAAATTAAAAGAAATCTCATAATATTATTTATTATTCTGTTCTGAACTATTTGCGCTGAGATTTGTTAATATAATAAAAGTAATTATTAATAATATTGCAATGTCAAATATATTGCTTTATTACTTTGGGTGGGTGATGCTATTTTTGTTCCTTTCTTATATATATATATATATATATATATATATATCTATTCTATATAAAGTGTGTCTATATAACTGAATTCTTGGTTTATGAGAAATTTATGGGTCATTTTTTTTTTAAAAAAAAATTATTCAAAAATAATAATATTTTTGGTTGAGGTTAAATTCAAAAAAATATGGGTTTATCTGCATATTTTTATTCACTTATTAATTCTGTACTTTATCAACTCGTAGTATCTATCATTATGAATTAATATACATCACTCCTCAAATTGGATCCTCCCCAACAATCATCACTCGAATTGGAACCAAACCCACCAGCCGAACCAGAGTTCGAACCACCACAACCGCCGCCTCCCCTGCCACCACGGACCGAATTCGGGGTCGAACCGGACCTAACCACAAGGCCATCACCGGACCACACCTCAGGAGGGTCCCCTTACGAGCTTGAAATATAACGTCGCCTAATATTTCTACCAACTTTCTCATCCCAATTCCCATCACATGTCCCGCTATTAGCTTCATGGGAAACTCTCAGATTATTAGATAATTGAGTACCCTTATCGACAAAGTCGCCGCGAAGCGAAACGGGTTTGAACGAAGTGAAGCTATAAGGAGTATTCATATAAAGGTCATCCAATTTTTTACGGTGTGTACAGTGAGAGCTCGCCATTCTCCCAGCATGCATGTGATTGAGAAGAAAGTACCGGAACTGAGAAACTGTAAACGACGCTGTTTCCTTAGATGCTTTCGATCTGAGCACGGCAACGATTGAAATTGGCTTGGTGGTTGATACTTTGCGGAGAAGTGTAGTGAAGAAAAGCAAGTTACTTTACGAAACGGAAGTGGATAATTTCGATGTTCATAGAGTCAAAATTTGGAAATGTGTGAAGAAGGGGTTTTGATGTTGAATTTGAAGGTTGATTTTTGCCCTAGATTTTTCTATAATATCATATTACATGTATGGTAAGAGAATTTTTAAGAAAAGAAATTGGATTTGGGGAAGAAGACAACGACTCAATTTTTGTAGATATTATTCTTTGGTTTTTAAGACTCAGTTCAGTACACAAATAACAAGACCAAAAAGACATTATGACAATAAAACGACAGTTTGAGAACCAAAACGACACCTTTTTCTTATTATTGTCAATAAAAACGACACCCTTTTTGTTATTCTCTTCATTAGATAAAAATAATGCTGTCGTTTTCGTACGACCAGGTGTCGTTTGTCTTGTAAATCTAAAAGGGGCAAAATTATGTGTGCTTTTGCTAACACATTTTTTAATCAATTTTTTATTTTTAAAATTAGAAAAGTGAAAATATTTTTTAAAATGGGAAATTATAGTAAATGACCCCAAATCATAAGACTATGTAAGTTTATGTCCTCATTTTAAAAAAATATAACAAATGACCCTAAATCATAGGACTATGTTTTTCGATGGTATCTTAATTATATATATTGTTATCGGATGGTAAATTATATATTGTTATCGGATGATATCTTAATTTAGCGAGATATTATTGTTTACATTATATTGATAATTTAAATTTAAATAATTTAGATAAATATAATATAATAATGTTTGGTTATTAAAATATAATATAATGATATTTGGTTTGGTTATTGTGGTTTTTGTTGTTATAGATTTGATCTAACTGTTTCATGTAAGTATGGATTTTTCTTTGGTTTAATTGTTTTGATTAAATACTACCCACACCACCATAAATGGAGATGAATCTTCTTAAATACTAATATATTGCATTCGGTATACACTTTTAATTGACAATATTATAAACTATAATATTTAGATGCACATAATAATAATCTCACATAATAACTAATAATATTTTTTCTTTAATTTTTAATTGTATTATTTTCAAATAACATAGAAAAAAATTAGCATAAAATTTAGTATACGTGCCTCGCACGTAACTTTTGCTAGTATATATATATATATATTTACTCTCACTAAACTAAACTAAACCATCTGGAACATTCACATACACTACATTTTTCTCATTTGAAGGATCGATCATATTCTAATATTGGGTAAGCGCTTATAATTTCGTGAGTTCATGATCATACTTATATTGTTTCATATATAAATAATTAAACTATTTGTATTTGTAGCTAATGTAGCAGCAACCGATCAAGACCCTGAAAGAAACTCATGATGTATCTACCAATAAGCTAAACCTTATTCGTTTCATTGGTTTTCTGAAACCATACCTACCTAATTTCCACATTGTATACATTTCTGGTATGTATCTACGTACATATCTGTCTTAATGTATATATAACTGAAACAACTCTTTTTCTTTATTCCCTTGCTTTAATTAATAACCAGAACATATAGTCAATAATTTCAACTTGATGCCCAGAATCTGAATGAATTAATTGAATATATATTACATATATTATGAATTGTATATTATCTAGAGTATCATAGGCATGCATCACTATAAGATAATACATTTTACGAATAATTAGTAATTTTTTATGATTTATTATTATTAAATTATAATAGGTGGAACTGGATACTTAACTATGTATATATCTATAATAATTATTTAGGAGATTTTGTATTTAATTTTTATACAATAGTACTTAACTGTGGAACAATGTTATTTCTTTAAATCTAGTAAACTTTATTTATCTATTAATTTTAATTATTCATTTTTTTAATTAATTTAGGTTGTTTTCCTATATTTTTAACTATTTATATTAATTTTTTAATTTTATCAAAATAAAAAAATAAGAACAATTATTTGTATAACTTCGAGCAATTAACTTTGATATTTACTTTTCTAAAAGCAGAATGATATTTTAATGCTATATTTTAATAAATTTGAATATTTTTTTAAAAGAAAAATAAACATTAAATATTTTTGTGGCAATATATCCTATTTTATATTAATATGAAAGACATTTATAATAGGGAATCGTTCACATATTTATTATATCCAGGGCCGGCCCTGAAACAAAGTGGGCCATAGGGAAAAAAAAATTTTGGACCTTTATGTTAGAAAAAATATGGTATTTTTCAAAATCGGTAAAAAAAATGTATAATTTTAAAAGAGGAAAAAAAAATTTTGGGCCCCTGGGCTGGATGGACCCTAGGCACAGGCCTAGCCCGTCTATGCCCAAGTCCGGACTTGATTATATCGCTGTGGTGTATAGCACTCTTTAACATGTGATATTATTAATATAATAATTTATTTTTTAAAAAGAATTAATATAATAATTAAATATTAAATTTCATATAATCTATAAAATATAGCTAATTAATTATAAAATATAACCTCTAAATAATGAAATTCAAAAAAATGGAACTCGCTAGCTTGACTAACATTTATTATTCAATAAAAGAGCTTGACTAACATTCATTTATTATTCAAAAAAAGTGAAACTCACTAACTTTACTAACATTTATTTTCTTTGGTGGTTTGTTTGTCGGTTTTGTTTTATTACATTTATTTAATTAATTAGGTAACATGGAAGCTTTTGCGACTATTAGATTGATGTTACTTGCAATACACGTATAATTAGTTTTCTTTTTAATAAGGTTCAATTAAGTGTTGTTAAATGTAATATATATATTTAATTTTTTTTAATTGGTTATATATTTTTTTAATGTATAAATACTATTTTGGACCATATATTTTGCAAAAGTTACCAATTAGATCTTCTGTTTGTTAAATGACAAAATAGACTCTATATTTTCCAAAATAGTAAAAATAAGACCTGAACTCAATTTTCAACAATTTTACTTTTTAATATAACTAACTTTAAGATAATTTCTAACACGAGCAGATACAGAAAATGTAACCAGATTTGTCATAACATCTTTAGATCAGATTATTATTAAGTTTTATTTTGACAAAAAGTCAATTCAGGGTCCTATTTGTACAATTGAAAAATAAGAATCTATTTTGTCATTTAATAAAATAGACGGTCTAATTGGTAACTTTTGCAATGAAAAAATTTGAGTGTGTCTATATATAGGCTGGATTCGTAAATTTGGATATAAATATTATTTATTCTCAAACTTTACGAAAAATACAGTGTGTGAATCGGTTTACCATAACTAAAACAGAAAGCAATCAATTCCTTATTACAATCATTTCAATTTAAAATTTAAACTAAATAATAATAAAGTTAAAATATGGTTAAAAATATTTATAACATTTTAAATTTAAATTTCTTTATATAAAATATCTACATAAATTTTCTTTTTATTTTAATTTTTACTTTTAAATATATATAATGATATTATAAAATTGATAAGAATATTCTGTTAAGTAGGGGTATTCATAAAATAGCCAAACCAATTCAATCCGCACGATCCAATCTAATCCAATCCGCAAAGTGCGGATAACCGCACTTGTGCGGATTTGGAAAATTCAAAATTCGCACTTGTGCGCATTGGATGTTGATTGACATATAAAAATAACCGATCCAATCCAATCCACACATATTTATAAAAAAATTAAAAAATTATATATACAAATAACATTTTAATATAAAAAACTAATAATTTAAAAGTCTAATACATGTAATACAATTATATTGCAAAACTTAATAAATCAAATGTATAATCTATTCTTATATATTTTTTTCTACATACAATTTAAAATAAAATTAAATATTTTTTTATACATATAAATTTTTTTTCCTTTGAATTTGTTATTTGTTATTTTATTTATTTTAATGTGTTATATATTGGAAATATAAAATAATTATAATTTGTTTTATTTTGTTAAAAAAATATTTTTCTCATAAATATTAGATAATTTAATATTAAAAAAAGTAACTAATCCAAAATAATCAATCCAATGTATACTTTTGTAAATTGGATTGAATTTAAATAGAGTATTCTTACGTAGAGATTTTTCTGTACTTAGAAATTAGAATATAGTTGGTAGAGACGTTAAGATTTTCCGAGACTATTTTACCATAAAAGCACTGCCCTTTCAATTACTTGTGCTATACGTACTAACTTTGAAGTCGGCAGCGCTTTCTATTCTATTAACCATATACCTACAAATTTATACGTGATGATGAGTAGTTCGGAGGCAAAGTAACCCCACATCAATTTTTTTTTTCTTTGAAAAATTGTGTATTTAAATTTATAAGAATACTTATTAAATCCATCTCTTTTAAATAAATATTTCATTTGAACATATTAAGCTTAAAGACATGACGTCTTTGACAGATATATATATAAATTTATGTATTTAGCATGTAAAGTTCAGATGGCATTATAACTTAACGGCATGAATATTATAAACATATATGATCATGTTTTTTTTTTTTTTAACATCATATGATCATGTTATTTATTTATTATGTTATTTAATGAATTCATTTTCCTTCTTGTAACTTCTGGAAGACTGGACCACGTAATCAGTCCAAAACAATTCATTATATCTGGTTTCCATATGAAATACTGGACACCTTTAAAGGCTCTCAAAAATATTTTCTTTAGCAATACACCTGTGTAGTTACTGCTTTTTCGGATAAAATTTAAAAAATTCCCTAATATCCTTCTTGGTAGGTTTTTTATTTATTTCGATATTTATTTTTTAAAAATAATCATTACATATTTTATAATTATTTAAGATCATTTGTAAATTTGTAAATTTTTTTAAATAATTTATTATATCAAAAATTATATTTAAAGAATTACTTTAATGTATATAAAATTAGGGGTGTTCATTGGATCACATCCAATGAATTTGGACCCATCCAATCCAATCCAATTATTTATTAGATATTGAATTTTTCCATCCGATCCAATCCAATTGAATTGAGTCATCCGATCCAATGGATGTATTGGATTGGATCGGTTCCATCCATTGGATGCTTTAACTGGTTTTTTATTGGATTGGATTGGATCCATCCAATAGATCCCATGGATGAATCCAATCCATTTTAACCACTATTTAGGCTAATTTCATTAAAATATACATATATATGAAAAAACATAATTTAAAACCTAATAATCTAACATAGATAATAAAATAATATATAAAATATTAAATAAAATAATTAAATATATAAAATTATGAATATTAAATGTGATTGGATGGATATTGGATGATATTAGATTGGATTGGATCGGTTATCCATTGGATCAGATGTCTCATCCAACATCCGATCCGATCCAATTGAATTTTTAAAATTTACATCCGATCCGATCCAATTATGATTGGATATCCGATTCTATTAGATCGGTTGGGATTGGATCGGTCGGTTGGAATTGGATTGGATGACTTTCTGCACACCCCTATATAAAATAATAATTAAACATACAATAAAATATATAAATTTTATTTTTAATATTATAAATTACTTAAAAAAAAATTTAAAATTAACCAAAATATATACTATCATTAAAAAATTCTTAGAGTGTAGTACTTACTTAAAATTTGTCTTCCATTGTCAATATCCTAATAAAGTCCTTGTGATAATTTTGACTTTTGGAAGATTTTCTTTTTTAAAGATAAAAACAAAACAAAGCTTACGCGTTTCCTCATAGATATTTTGTAGGATAGGATGCCTTGCCTTTACCTTTTTTGACTACTCATTTCTGCTTTCGATCTCTCTAGTCGGCACTCGACACAGATCAGTTTCTAATCTTTGGTGATGCTTCTACTCACCTCACTCGTTTGCTTCACAAATCAGCAATCACTTTGTCCCCAAAGCACGTTATCATTTTTTTTTATATAGAAAGAAAAAAAGATGCCAAATATTTCTTCCATATAGTGAGTTTTATTTACATTAATTAAAAATCTTTTTAGGAAAAGATGGATATATTCTTGGTTAAATTATATTCTCAATAATTTCTAAAGTTAGGGTATATTATTATGGTAACGTATATATACTATAGATGGTGGGTTCAGTTAAACGTCTTTACTTTAATTAAAATAAATGTTTTGCTTTGCTGTGAATATGAAAGGAAAGAAAAGAAAACTAACCCATAATAAGCGGTAGCACTTTAATAAACAAAAAAAGTGTTCGAACCGTTTCTTATTGTGTGTGTACAGATGATATGAGTCATTCCATGTGAGTCTAGTGACTCTACAACTGTCCACATGAGTATTGGACAAATCATTCAAATAAATTAAAATAATAATCATTCAAATATATTAAAATAATAACAGGAAAAGATAACCATTATCAACTCTGTAAAGAAAAGAATTTACAGATTTAGTATCTGAAACCGACCAAAACCGTCTTTCAAAAAAAGTATTCGAGAGAATATGGCAAATTTTTTTATTCTTTTCTGCATAATATATTTTTTACAATATCACTTTACCTTACTGCCTTCCTAAGTATCTAATTTTACTTAATTATTATTATAATTCTTTGTTAATCATATTATTATTTATTTATAATTTAAATTTTAACATATTCAGTAAACTCTGCTAACTTTTTCTGCAGGGATTGAATTGAAGAAGCAGACGAGACGAAGGAAGCCTTTCTTCCACCTGGTCTTCTAGTAAGTCAAGTACAAAACTCATATTGACTTTCTTAATTTATTTCTGTTCTCTGTAATCTTGACTGTGCTATCTAATTTGTTCTTAAGCAACTCTTATACTGTCTTATCTACTCTTTTTAAAGATAAAAAAATAAAATGAAAAAGAAAAAAACAGTAAGATTTTGCTCTTTCAAAATATCTACTCTTTTTAAAGATATATAAAAATAAAATGAAGAGAGAAGAGAGAGAGAGGGAGGGAGAGAGAGAGAGTGATTGGTTATTTCTTTTCCTTTTTCTTTTGCAACCCTAAAAAGTTTTTTGTGTCGAGAGAGAATGAGTAAGAGAAGTTGTTCAGTGAGAAAAGTAGTGAATAGTTGAATGAGCATGATTTGAAAGGAAACCTTAACTGTGCCATCTCTCCTGCGACAGAGTTTTCGGTAGTATCTCCGATGAGTAACTTGAAGGGGTCGCCGTACCGGCGGGCCAATGAAGATGTAGAGGCCGGAGGTAGTCACTCGGCCGAGTTGGACGACGATGAATCCTCCTCTCCCTACGGTGCATTCGACATTACCAGCACTAAAAATGCTTCTGTCGATCGTCTCCGCCGATGGAGGGTATCTTCTTCATTCATTCATTATTCGTTTCAACTTCATCTTCATTGTATCTTTTTGCTTTTTGAGATTTGTGTTTTTCCTTCACCTAATCTTAAATTTTGTTTAGCAAGCGGCGCTTGTGCTGAATGCTTCTCGTAGGTTCCGGTATACACTAGATTTGAAAAAGGAAGAAGAGAAGAAGCAAATACTGAGGAAGATAAGAGCTCATGCACAAGCAATTCGAGTAACTCAAATTTTCACTAGTACTTGGTTAATGTTGATTTTGCTATCTTATCTGTTTTATTTGTCTAATTACTGATTCTTTTGTATTAGGCTGCATACCTTTTCAAAGCAGGAGCTGATGCAGAACCAGAAACTAATGGTACTTACTTTTTTTTTTTTTTTTAAAATTTACACTTTGTATTTATATGTTTTATATTAATATTAATTATAATGTCAATTTACTACTTGGATTCTTCTTGTCAATTGAGTCACAGTATGGCTTCGTTTCTTAAGTGTGTTCATTGCTTTAATGCGAGGAAACTGTGCTTTGTCTGGAATAGTTTTTTACTATGTCACTGAATTTGTCGATGAGTTTCAAATTTTCTGAAGAATTGAATGAGTGTGATTATCAGATGCAGGTGTCGATTTGTTCTTGACACTGCCGAATTAATAGAATAGGAACCAAGCCTTCAACTCTGGTAACAAAGGACATACAACCAATAAATAGATTATGTTATCTTCTTAAAAGAGGAAAAAAAAAACTACAAAAGGAAAAATCTTAGTTTTCTGGAACTGTCCCTTCTGTCCAAACTCCTCTTAAGCTGGATTAACTTCCCATATTGTCTACTATTTCTATAACATAGAGAATGCAGAAGGTTCACTTTTCAATATTTTCTTTAATACAATGTCTATCTATCAACTTCAACAATCAACATGCTTTCTCTTTTCATGATGAACTCGTTTAGAGCTTTGTTATCCTCACAGAACAATAGAGTTTCATTAGCTGCCTGTTGGAAAAACCAAGCTCTTCTTAACTTCTTTAACTACAATAACTCACAAACATTATTTGTTGCTGTCCAAAACTCTGCTTCAACAGTACTGGACTTCTAGCAACCAGTGTTTATAAATCTTCTGCACTACTATCCTTATGTATTATAAATGTATTATGTGTATATTTTCAGAAATGGTCACTTGACTCGCATTTCTGACAATAGAAGTTGAAATATGTCTTGTTTAATTTAGTGCGAGAAAGTTAGATGAGCTTCCCCACTAGGCACTGGTATAACCTTCTTAGCTAGATGTTTTGTGATTGTTCCTTTTAAGTCCTAATTTTACATTTGATTCGTATTTGTTTTTGATATCAACTCAACATTCCAGATTTTACATGACATCGATCTACCCAATCTGTGTTTAGCTAGTTCCATTCTGGAGAAGTATCTGTGTCTTTTATATCAAATTCTGCTGTAAGCTTCTTCATTGTCCCAATTGCAGTCGTATCATCTCTATTGAAGGTCATGTTATTAGCATAGACAATAAAGATTGTAATATCTCTTGAGTATGATCCGTGTGAGTTTGTCAATACCCTATCTGGATGGATAGCCTTTGTTGTCAATCTGTTATCCATGCCCTAGGGCACTTCTTTTTTATAAATAATAATAATAATAAAAAAGCCATGAGGTAAGTCCATCTGTATGTTCTTTCGTAATTCTCTATCAAAAGAATAGTTTCTCACGTTCAGCTGTTGAAGAGGCTAATCTTACTATGTAGTTTAGGACAATTAGACGTGAACTAATTTATTTTGGCAGCCCGTGCAAATGTTCATTAATTGCATTAATTTTGATGATTGTCTGCTTATGCTTGTTGTGCGAGACTTATATATAATTTATGCTCCTTCCATGATTGATGCTATTGGTTGTTATATGAGTCTATTGCTCCTTTCCAGTTAAGGTTTTTATATGGGTTTGTTGCTCCTTGTCAGTGATGGTTTTTCAATTCTCCTATTTTTCACAGTTGTGATTGTGATTGTTTTGTTTTCCTTAGGCGATGTAAAAAAACCATCTTCAGATGGTGGTGATTTTGATATTGGACAAGAGCAACTTGCTGCAATGACAAGGGATCATAGTTTACCTACATTGCAACAATATGGAGGGGTAACTGTAAATTAAAGAATTATCATTGTGTATTGTCATTTGTTATGTGATATCGTCCAACCCTATGTTTTTTTTTTCGTTCTCTTCATGTAATTTTAAATCAGGTTAATGGGGTAGCAGAATTAATTAAAACAAATGTAGAGAAGGGGATTGATGGGGATGATGAAGACCTGCTAAAAAGAAGGAATGCATTTGGGTCAAACACATATCCACGGAAAAAAGGCAGGAGTTTTTGGGTAATTTTTGTGCAACATTAAAATTTTGCTAATCTTGCTTCTGAAAGAGGTCATTTTATTCTCTTTTTGGTCAGTAGTCGATAATTTTAACTTTTTATTTCTCTTTTAGATGTTTCTGTGGGAGGCATGGCAAGATCTTACTTTGATCATATTAATGGTAGCTGCAGTGGCTTCACTGGCTTTGGGAATAAAGACAGAGGTGAGTATTCTTAGCTGCAAGTAGAATTCGTAGTGTTTTATTTATTTATTATTATTTTTGGTGAACGGATAGAATTCTTTTCTAAGGTTTCCATCCCTTTTAAGCTTTACTTTTTTCTTTCTTGTAAAATTTGTTTGCTTAATTTTTTCTGCTGCCTTATTTTGTTCTGTTTTTGTTTCTGAAACCTCCGTTAATTTTATATGTAGGGTATAAAGGAAGGATGGTATGATGGAGGAAGCATTGCATTTGCTGTTCTTCTTGTTATTGTTGTTACAGGTATTAAATGACTTCTTGGGAAAAATGTTTCTGTGATAGGATAATATTGTAGAAATAGAGCTAAACATTAGCCAAAAGGAAATAACACTCTGGTATATAGTAAATTAGTGATATTTGTTTCTCTGTGCATGATAGGTTGTTATCAGGAAGCTGACAAGCTCAATTTTTTGCTTCATTTAATCCTTATATTTTTATGTAATTATTTTATACTTTTAGTGGAAGAAATCTATTCTCACTCTATTGATTTTACTCTTTGTACTTTATTATTTCTATTGCAGCTATAAGTGATTACAGACAGTCACTTCAGTTTCAAAATTTGAATGAGGAGAAGAGAAACATACATTTGCAGGTGAGTTCTTATGCTGCAAATGAGTGCCATGCCTTTCTCCAATGCTTTTGGGATCTATGTATGGATTTGATATTTATTTAAGATACATTACAACAGGTCATTCGAGGCGGCAGGAGAATTGATGTTTCAATTTATGATCTTGTGGTTGGTGACGTAATACCTCTTAACATCGGCAACCAAGTATGTTCTCCGTATTCATATCCTGTCGTACTCTTTTATTTTTAATTACCATTTCTATTTAAGTTTCTTTTAATTTTTTCTGAAATGCAATATGTGTGTTTTGTTTTGTATGATAGGTTCCTGCTGATGGTATTCTAATCACTGGTCATTCACTTGCAATAGATGAATCCAGTATGACTGGAGAAAGCAAAATTGTGAGCCTTGTGTCTGTTTTCCTGTAGAGTGTTTGTGCCCTAAACATATGTCTGTATCAAAGCTGAACTGTTTTCTGTTTCAGGTTCATAAGGACTCTAAAGAACCATTTCTAATGTCTGGGTGTAAAGTAGCAGATGGAAGTGGTACGATGCTGGTAAAGTTTTGTCTTATATATTATTATTGTATGTACATATGCTCTTTCTGGCATGTGTATTCTTCTAGGCTTTTTTCTTCACATCTTGATATTTTGATGCATGGACAATTTTTGTCATTCAGGTTTTAATAATGTTTTGGTAATATTTTAACTTATTTGTTAGTACAATGATGACTATGCATTCAAGTTATATTAACCAGGTCTACGTGGGCTGCCTTGGATCCCAAAAGTTAGATTTGTTGGCTGTACGATGACAGTTCAATTTCTTTTTGCAATGCATTTACTCACACATTATGTACAGCTTATCCTCTATTCTGATAAAACTAAACAGCAAGAACACAAGAAAAGGTGCGATAGGAGTGGAGAGTAATTAAATTTAATTGAAGGGAAACTGGTTTTTAAGACTAACTCCACGAGTAGATTTATGATTTTCAAAAAATTTACATCCCCTCTTGTCGAACTCAAACATAACAGCCTATGTATGCGCAACCAAGTCAAACCCATTCGCCCTACAACTATCATGACCATACTCAAAACCTAGATTTGATTCCAAGTTGATAGGATTTTAACATGCACATAGGCTTACACAAAAAAAAAAAAGCAGAAAGAAATGGAGATGAGTTGAATTTGAATGATGGAAAAGAGATACACAACTGGTGTTTGAGAGATCTGGGTTCTCCCAGTACAAAGTGAAGTCTGACAAAATCATACCTCCCTCTCAAGCAGAACTGCTTAATGCACATAGCCTACGAAAAGGCCGGCTGTACAACCTAATAAACAGAAACGTACAAAAGTAGCCTAGGGGATAAGCACATCTAATTTCAACTTCCTATTACCTATTGCATATGTACACGAATGGTGGCTTATCAAATTACTTATATTCTTCTTTCGTTTTGTTTCTATAACTGCTTCTGACCTTATCCATATATATATGCATGCACGTGCTTGCAGTATATAATATTGAAGGGTTTTGTCATCTTGGCCTTCGGTTGAGGTCTTCTTCTTGTTCTTTTTTTTCTGATGACAAGAATATCCTCAGTTCTTTTGTTCAAATTAAAAATGTTTGTTACTCCATGGTCTAGGGCCTTTTTCGCAGCTTCTGTTCTGGTATAGCCTTTATTCTTGGAAACTAATATGATACTTTGGCATATCAAATCAAACTAGGTTTACACTATTAATTTATTGAGCTCCAAAACCTGACGAAATTCATGGAAGTTGACCATAGTGTGTTTTCTTGTTGGTCTTTTGACATTTCATGGAAGTTGACCATAGTGTGTTTTCTTGTTGGCCTATTGACATTCTTGGGATTATTTTCAAGCACATGCATGTGGATAAAATATATTTGATTTGTTTCTTTTTGCTTGTCCCAGGTCACAAGTGTTGGAATTAATACTGAATGGGGTTTGCTCATGGCTAGTATTTCAGAGGACACTGGTGAAGAAACACCTTTGCAGGTACTTCCCCCACCCTCCCCCCCTCTCTCCCCCAACCCACCCCCATTCTTTATAGTTATATCAGACCTACTTTTGTACCTCTTGTTTACCCATTTGATGGCTTATTGATAGGTTCGCTTAAATGGGGTTGCAACATTCATTGGAATTGTTGGTCTCACTGTAGCTTTTGCTGTCTTGGTTGTCCTTCTGGTGAGGTAAATCTTCACTAGTCTCTGCCTCTCTCTCATTTTGTATCTAATAATAGAGTTGATGTCTGACTGCATAAATTGCGCTCTGCAGATACTTCACTGGGCATACAAAAAATGTGGATAGTAATACTAGTCAGTTTATTGCAGGGAAGACTAAAATTGGTGATGCTGTAGATGGAGCCATTAAAATTATTACTGTTGCGGTAGGCCTATTATGATCAGACAGATGTCATTCATGTAGATATGTGTGCATATAATCACAGATGTTCACTAATACACAAGTTTTTGTAATGTGTTTGACTTACACTTCATTGTTGCAGGTCACTATTGTTGTAGTTGCAGTTCCTGAAGGGCTTCCTTTGGCTGTTACTTTAACGTAAGTATGCCTACCCTATGTAAAGTAACTTCATGGTTTTATTATAAATTTATTGTTCCAATTCAATACATATTACTATCTACCATTAATTGAGAAACTGAGAACATAAAGTATTTGTACAGTAGTTTGGTCCATCTCCATTATTTTGTTAGTGTTATTGAAATGGTGCCTAGCAATTTGGATTGGAAACTGTATATTTGTTTTGTTGTAGGTGGTTGATATGGAACTTGTCATAGTTTTTCTTTTTCCTTTTCGTGAATTATTATTAGCATATTTTTTTGCATTCATTTCCATGTTACGTGTATCCTTATATATTTGCATCTAATTTTTTTATTTTGATTGTTGCATACAGTCTTGCATACTCAATGAGGAAAATGATGGCAGATAAAGCCTTGGTATGGGTTGCTCTTTTTTTTTTTTTTTTTTTTTTTAAGAAAAAGAGAAGAAATTGTTTTTTTTGTTCTTCGGTCTTTGGTGTAATGGGTATAATGGTTGTAAAGTGCAGGTTCGAAGGCTTTCGGCATGTGAGACAATGGGTTCTGCAGAAACCATCTGTAGTGATAAGACTGGAACCTTAACTTTAAATCAGGTTTGAAGGTCTTTTTTTTTTTTATTTTTCTGTGTGTAGCGAAAATGTACAATTTTACATAAGGTTCTCGACCAATTGAATTAGTTGCCTGTTTAGTATAATTTTACTCTTTCTTTATATTGTGTGCAAACAAATATGCAGACTTGACTGAAACTCTTTTTTTCCCTGGCTGGTTATAGATGACTGTTGTTGAGGCTTATGTTGGTCGGGAGAAAATTGCTCCTGCTGATAACAAGTCACAGTTGTCTCCAATGCTCTCTTCTTTACTTTTTGAAGGCATTGCTCAAAATGCCAATGGTGGTGTTTTTGTACCCAAGGTATTTAGTATCCATTGCTTATTATCTGCCGTATTGAATTTAAGTGAAATATGCTTCCAAGTTCATAAAAAAAGGGACTAAACTAAAACTAGGAAGATATTCTATTCAATGTGGTAATCTTGATTCTATTTTTGGTCAAACCAATTTTTTGAAGATCTGAATGCTCTCATTATACATGTAAAATCTATTAATTTTTATTAATTATATATGCAAAATAATATTAAAAAAGCATAATTATTTAAGATAGAAATATGATGCTTAGCTTTCTTTGATTCAAACTTTATAAACATAGATTTTTGAATAATTATTTTAGTTTTATTTGTTTTGATTAATTATAAAGTTTGTTTTATTTTAAATTAAGATGTGGAAATTCAAATCCTTAAAAATTGTTTACTAAAATTTCTTAAAATTGAAAACTAGAAGTCATATTTCACTCACACCCAGAGGACATCATAGTATTTTCTCTTGCTTATTCACTATGGGTAGTTGTGCTTATGTTTGAGGTTCTAACAAGGTGCATGCTGCTTATTCATCTGTAGGGTGGGGGTGAAGTAGAGGTTTCTGGATCACCAACAGAAAAGGCCATTCTTTCCTGGGGAATTCAGGTCAGTTTTTGTAAGCTGATTTCTCTTGCTTTATACATAGCACTTCTATTAATAGTATTTTATTATTATTTGCAGCTGGGAATGAATTTTGAAGCTGTTAGATCAGAATCTACAATTATCCATGTTTTTCCATTCAGCTCAGAGAAAAAGCGAGGGGGTGTTGCAGTTAAACTTGTAAGATACATTTTTTTTTATAAAAATTATAATAATAATAATAATATAAACAAGGGTGTATTGAGAAAAGATGAAATAAATCATCTGAGATACAACCTATATGCCAGTAAACCAACCTATAATTTTAATCTCATTAAACAAGGGTGTATAACAACCTGCAACCTATACCAACCTATAATTCTAATCACTGCAACGTAAACCAACATATAATTTAAATCTCCAGATAGGTTGGTATATGTTGCTGCATAATGAAAAGGATTGACAATTCCTTTCTTGGCTTGGTTGCGAGATTGGAAATTTTATTGTGTAATGTTTTGGCTTTCTTTTTTAAGCAATGGAAAGGGAAAAAAATTGCTCGTTGTTCTTTGTATTAGGAATCATGAATGATTAAATTGTTCATTGTTGCATGTCATGAGAGCTTACCTTTATTAGTAAAAATCGAGAGATAACTGTGTAACTTTATACACATGGTAGAGTGATGTTTATCTTTAATGTTCTCATTTATATTGTTTGCAGCCCGACTCTCAAGTTCATGTACACTGGAAAGGAGCTGCTGAAATAGTGTTGGCTTCATGTACGCAGTATATTGATGAGAGCAATCAGGCAGTAGCCATGGATGAAGAAAAGGTTTAAGAATTTGGTTGCATTTTAAAGCTTTAATTATTTGTATATGTTTGCATTTATGTATCACTAGTATATGGTAGGGGTTGGGCTTTCGTTTGCTTCCAATGTGACTAGTAAAAAGGTTGGAGTATTGCTATTAAATTTTAGATCCTTCCACACTCTCAAAATCTCATTTCATTCATCTATTATAATTTGTAATTCTTGTAGACATGACGTTTAATTGTTTATAAGTTTCCAAGTAGTTGGCAAGATCTTTTTCAGAGTTTTCTCTCAACCTTCCACTTTTTTTCTTCTTGTTTAAATATATCTGCTTCTTTTCTAAAATTCTTTTTACCATGTTCTGATGGTTTGGTTTCAATTCTCAAGACATTTTTTCCCTTTTAATTAACTTTTTTATTAACAATTTGTCTTTGTTTGCAGGCTCTTTATTTCAGGAAAGCCATCGAAGAAATGGCTGCAAAAGCTTTACGTTGTGTTGCTATTGCATACAGAACATGCGAGCTAGAAACAGTTCCAACTGATGAAGAACAACTTTCTCGCTGGGCATTGCCTGAGAATGATCTTGTTCTCATTGCTATAGTTGGTATTAAGGTATTTGGTCCTAGGAAGCAAAATTGGATAATGTTTCATGTCCTTGCTGCTTTTGGCAATTTTTCTGAGATTCCTCATGGAACCTACATAGGAATATGCTAGATTTTCCTGCCCCCCAAAATATTGTCACCACTCTATTTTGACACCATATAATCAATATGCCCTCCTTAACTGCTGGCTAATCAGTGTTTCCTACATGTCTAGCTGATTGTATTATGCCTATTATTTTACTTAACTTCCTGATTCTTGTAACTTTAAATGTCAGCAAATACACTGGTACTTTTCACATTGGATTTCTTGTTCATTTGCATTGTTATTTTCCCTTTTTCTGTTGTATGTTATGTGTTAGCTTCTTCTTATCGCATATGTACATTGCAATGCAGGACCCTTGTCGGCCGGGGGTTAGAAATGCAGTTGAACTATGCCAAAATGCAGGCGTCAAGGTATTAATCACTGATCCAGTTTCTAGGCATAATTTTTCTGAAGTTGTGCTTGAGTGCAAGCATAGATTTTTAAAAATGCAGAGTTACTAGTGCTCATCTGTTTTCATCCTCATGGTTTAATATTTTCTAACATTGAAGCTTTTTATTTCTTTTAAATTTTTAAAAAAATTCTTTGCGAAATATGCAGGTTCGGATGGTCACTGGTGATAACCTTCAAACGGCCATAGCAATTGCATTGGAATGTGGTATACTTGGTTCAGATGCAGATGCTACAGAGCCAAATGTCATTGAAGGAAAAGTATTCCGTACATATACTGACAAAGAAAGAGAAGAAATAGCTGATAAGATTACAGTATGATTTAGCTTTCTGCTTGCCCCTCCATATAATTGTTTGTTTTAGAACCAATCTAGTTGTATTGGCCAGTTTCAATTGATGCTTTTCAACTCCAATTTTAGGTTATGGGACGTTCTTCTCCTAGTGACAAGCTTTTGCTTGTGCAAGCATTAAAGAGAAAGGGACGTGTTGTTGCTGTGACTGGAGATGGAACAAATGATGCTCCTGCACTCCATGAGGTCAGTATCTATTCTCATTGTTTTTAGCTGGTTTATTATGTATGGCGTCTACACTTTGGCCACAATTAATACTCTGTTACAGGTTGTAATAAGAATAAAAGGAATTCTCCATTGATATCTTTGATTACATGGTGAAAACCATTTGTTGGTGGGCCGGACATTATTAGTGGCATTGGCAAGGGCAATCACAATTGTTGATAGCCTTCTTATTCTCTCTCTCTTTTTCCTGAAATTTTGGTGGCATAGTTATATGGTGTTTTAATATTGTAGTACAATCTGGTGGCTTGTCTTGATTTTTTTTCTTCCTCTGTGGAGCTTAGGCTGATATTGGTCTTGCTATGGGTATCCAAGGAACTGAAGTCGCTAAAGAGAGTTCAGATATTATTATTTTGGATGACAATTTTGCTTCAGTTGTGAAGGTTAGTCGTACTGCCCACCCACTCTTCTGTTTTTTATTTTTTATTTTATTATTCTAGTCTGTTTAAGACGCTGATTTGTCTTTCTCTCCCTCTCTTCTGGATGTAGGTTGTTAGATGGGGCCGATCTGTATATGCAAATATTCAGAAATTTATTCAGTTCCAGCTCACAGTAAATGTTGCAGCACTTATTATCAATGTTGTGGCGGCCGTATCTTCTGGTGATGTTCCGCTTAATGCAGTGCAGGTTGGTGTCCTGGGTCTGTTTGTTTCTTCTGCGGTGCCATTTAGATAGGTTTAATTATTTATTTTTTGTTTGCTGCAGCTTCTTTGGGTTAATCTTATCATGGATACTCTTGGTGCACTAGCATTGGCTACTGAACCCCCTACTGATCACCTGATGCATAGACCCCCAGTTGGCCGAAAGTAAGTTTTCTCTATAAGTTGCTTTAGTGTGTTTTTTTTTTTTGGTCAGAAGTGTTGTTTTAGTTAGTTTCTAATATAAAACTCAAATTTAGGACTTTTGAAATATAATCGTCTAGTTTAGATTCTTTTGGGGTGTTATTTTCTCAGAAGAAGTGTGGATGGTTGGAATAGTGAGCTATGGTTATCTGATGCAAGATTAATTGGAATATATGAAACGTTGTATAATCTGCTGTTGAAATTCGACAGTCTCTTCCTGAAAACCTGAACTTTCCTTTTATTGACCTTTTGAGTTCTCTATTTGACTTTGACTGGATGTTGAGAAACACGTCATATCTGGTGGGACTGCTCGTTCACTGTCTGCTAAATAACTATGCCTTTTTATTTTTCCAGAGAACCACTTATAACAAATATCATGTGGAGAAACTTGCTGCTCCAGGTAGGTTTGATTTTCAATTCCTTTTCCAGCCTTTTAGTGTGTGGAAAATTCATTGACATTTTTGTTTGGCTGCCAAATTTCAGGCTCTTTATCAAGTGACTGTCCTGCTTATCCTCAATTTCCGTGGTAAAAGTTTATTGAACTTGGAACACGATAACGCGGCACACGCTACTATATTAAAGAATACCCTGATATTCAATGCCTTTGTTCTTTGCCAAGTAAGTCCTCAACTCCCTGGTAGTGATTAAAAATGGAAATTGCTAACATATTTGTTAGATCTGTGTGATTTAGTCTTGGAATATGTCATTTCATTTGAAGCAGAAGCAGAAAATTTAAAAACTAGAAATACCAGGAAAGTGGAAGGATTTAGATAGATGATATCCATATTTTATCTGAAAAGAAGAAAAAAGGCTTGAGAATATTAAGAATTGTCGCCAAGTCAAGAATGTGCTCCTCTGGTTAAGAAGCCCATCCTAGAGTGCCTTTCCCGTATATTTTTATATCTGGAGTTAACAAATATGGATCCCTCCGTTTTGTTTCAGTGCTTCCAATTAAAAAATACTACTAATACAGAAGCCAATAACTAACTTGATCATGAAATTTGACATGTCATGGTGCCTTAATGCTAACATTACATTGGTATTATGAAATTTTCGTTGTACACAAATCACTGGTTTTGATGCTTCACTTATTTGGAACTGATTGCAATGCGAAATAAATCTCCTTTTCATGTCTTGAATAACAAAGTCCTAATACTCATCTCAAGGTTTTTGGATGCCTAGCATATGCATCAACACTCTTTTAAGTCATGGGAATAAATGTTCTATTTCTTTTATTCATTTTTCATGGGAGTAACCACTTCGTCTCTGGCAGATATTTAACGAGTTCAATGCCCGAAAGCCGGATGAATACAACATATTTGCAGGAATTACTAAAAACTACTTATTCATGGGAATAATTGCAATAACACTAGCTCTTCAGGTGATATGATAGTGAAACTTAGTCTACTTGTTTGTTGCGTGTTGTTCGACATATTAGCCACTTATAATTTACTTTCTTGTGTCCCTTCAGATTGTTATTATTGAATTTCTTGGGAAGTTTACAACAACAGTCAGGCTGAATTGGAAGCATTGGTTGATTTCTGTCATCATTGGTTTCATCAGGTTAATTATTTTCAATTAGTATTCTCCATGTTTTTCAAGAGTTGAACTACAATTACGTTGACGATGATATATTACTATTCTAATCTCTATCTAATTTTGCTGCTTTTCTTTTATTCAGTTGGCCTCTTGCTGTCGTTGGAAAGATGATACCTGTTCCCAAAACTCCCTTAAGTACTTTCATTACAAGAAAGTTTCGACGGCGAAGAAATTCAAGAAGTGGTTTGTTTTCTGTTTCATCTTTCACCTTGTTTGGCAAAGTGTTTCTTTTCAAAAGTTTATATGCCATATAGTGATTAATCTTTCCTTTTTTTTTTCCTCTCCTCTTTTCAGATTAGTGTGCAGCAGGGAAAACAAAAGCATGTTCTACGTAATTTTGTGTGATTAGTGGAGTTCCTCGTTTGATGTGTTGCTAATTCATTGGCACCAAAAATTACTTTACATTCTGCTTTTTCTTTATTGTGTTTTATCTTTTTCTGGTCATTTTGCGTACACATTTGTTTTGTAATCCTCGGTTTACGTTAGTGAGTGCCGAGTGTGGATATGTAGGAACTAATCATCTCTCAACACTGAAAAGCGTGATATGTTTCGATCTTACCTATTGTTACTACGAATTAAATTTCACCAAAATTGCCTTCCAAAATCTATTATCTCTTATTTTGTGAGGGAACTCAAGACTTTTCTTATTATTATTATTATTATTTTTTACAATTGGAGGTATTCTATTTCTTAGAGCACGCTATTTGTCAAAATAATTCACTACAAATTGTACCTTTTTTTTTTTAATGTTTTTTTAATTTTACATCATACAACAAATTTTTGAAATATATTTTACTCAATTTAATATACAAAAATACACGTTAACGTATGTAACAATAAAATTAAAACTTAAAATAATTGTTATTGATAAATTTTATTGAAGTTGCAAAACATCAATTGTGACTGTTCTTAATTGAGTTAATTGTGAATTTTTATATTCTTAAAAATACAATAAGGCTTCCCACAAATTTATAAAAATAATTTTTTTGGGTTAGAGATGCAAAATGGCTATAAATTTGGTAACTAAGTTAGTAAATGTCCACTTTTTAAAAAAATTAAGAAAATGGCCAAATTTAATAAATTAGCTAATAAAAATTATAAAAATAGATTTATCACATATTTTTTTTTTAAAAAAATGTATATAATAACAAAATTAAGTTACATAATTTTTTTAGTATTGCATATTATTATATTGTAACAAAAATAAATAAATATATTAGATCATTTAAATATATACAATAGTATTAGATATATCGTAGTACAGAAAATTAATATAATAAAATTATATACCACAAAGAAATTATAACAATACTAAATTAATACTCAAAAAATATATATAAATATATATCATGCTAACAAAATTATATATATTACCATTAAAATATGAATACATACCAAAAAATTTATATACAATAAAGTAGAAACTAAATATCATATTAAATATAAATAATATATTATAGACAACAAAAGTCATATACCATACAATAAAATGTATATACACAATAAAAAATAAAACAAAAATAATATAATATTATTAAAAAAAATTATATATATCATATTAACAAAATTATATATCACCTTTATGTATACTAAAATAAAAACTAAACATGCATTATCTAAAATAAAATGATATACTATACAATAAAACTTATATACCATATAACATAAAATATATACCTTACAATAAAAATATATATAATAATAACAACAAATAAAAATAAAAATATATAGGATGCTAATAAAATTATATATCATGTCAACAAAAGTACAATAGAAAATAAAACTTAAATATTATTTAAAAAAATTATATACCGTATAACAAAAAATACATATACCATATACTAAAACATATATACAAAAAATAATAATAATAAAAATATAGATTACTAATACATATATATATGTATGTATACTATACTAACCAAATTATATACCACAATTAAAATATATATATCATGACCATTGTATATAATAAAATAAAAACTAATTAAATATTATTTAAAATAAATAATCATACAATCAAAAAATATAAAAATAATAATTAAATATATGTAGCATGGCAATAAAATTATATACATATATTAAAATATTTTTATTATGCTAATAAAATTATATACCACTATTATACATATCATAATAAAAAATAAATATCATCTAACAATAATAATATACCATACAAAAAAATAAAAATATACCGTACAACAAAATCTATATACCAACAACCCAAAATAACTCATAAAAAATTAAAAAAATTGACATAACTTTAAAATAAAAAAGATTTTAATAAAACTAATATAGATATACCATAATGTTTAAATAATTTGCTTCTAATTCTAAAAAAATAAATAAAAATTAAAAAATTTAAAATAAGGACATTTACTAACATAGTCTTATGATTTAGGGTCATTTGCTATATTTTTTTAAAAAAAGAACATAAACTAACATACTCCTATGATTTGGGGCCATTTACTATAATTTTTTTTTTACATATTCTCCTTATTTTACTCTTCTTTAATTTTAAAAAAATGAGCCTCTCTCACAATCTCCGAGCTCCCTATTTCTCGGATCACTATGAACAATTAGACCATTCAATCTCAAGAATCATTTAACTCTTTATATTTTAAACATTGAGAATATTATGTAGTTTGTTTTTGTTATATGTGTGGTATTTGTTTACACTGATATAATTTTATAGCTTTTTTGTCTAAGACGTCAAGATTTGGTTTTCTTGTGGTTGATGGGTTTTTTTACTGTTTATCGAAGATATATCGATAGCATGTCGATATTGTCGATGATAAGCAAGACAAGGTCAGGGAAGACCATTATTGATAGTTTTTAAATAGTTTATCGATAATTTACCAAAATAAGATTTTGGCACAAATTGTCGATTGTATATCCATAGTATGTCGATAATTTTCCAAAACTAGTTTTCTGCATTAATTGTCGATAGTATATCGATGGTTTGTCGATTGAATGTTTGATAGTTTTATCTAATTTTTAATTTAAAAGTAAAGATATGTTTGTCGATTTGATATCGATGGGATGTTGATTGTTTATTGACATGCCTCTCCTTTAAATATTGAAAAAAAAAATTATTGACACAAGTAAAAATTTTAAAACATAAAGAAAGACAAAACGATCAGGATAACAATCTTAAAATTTAAAAGTAACCCGTATATATAAAATTTAAAAGTCTCGAGAGTTACGGTGATTTATGTAATGCATAAACATAAAATTTAAAAGTCTTTAGAGTTAGAGTGATACATGCAATATGTGCACAATGACCCGAGCATCACCATTTTGTCTTTAATCGTGATCATTTTGTAACGACGGCACCCTTCGGGTAGGGCTGTTCATCCGATCCAATCCGCACTTTTTTGGTTAAACAACATCCAATCCGCACTAAGTGTGGATTTTATTTTTTGGATCCAATCCAATCCGCACAATAGCTCAAATCCAATCCAATCTAATCCGTAAAAGTGCGGATTGGATCGGTTACTTTGGATTGGTTACTTTTTAATATTAAATTATTTAATATTTATGAAAAAAATATTTTTTTTCACATAACTAGCAACAAAATAAAACAAATTATAGTTATTTTATGTCTCCAACAACACATTAAATAAATAAAATAACAAATAACAAATTCAAAGGAAGAAAACAAATTGTATATATAAAAAAAAATATTTAATTTTATTTTAAATTGTATGTAGAAAAAAAATATATAAGAATAGAATCTACATTTTATCTATTAAATTTTGCAATATAATTGTATTATATGTATTAGACTTTTAAATTACTATTTTCTTTATATTAAAATGTTATTTGTATATATAATTTTTTAATTTTGTTATAAATATTTGTGGATTGGATTGGATCGGTTACTTTTACATGTCAATCAACATTCAATCCGCACAAGTGCGGATTTTGAATTTTTTAATCCAATCCAATCCGCACAAGTGCGCATATCCGCACTTTACGGATTGGATTGGATTGGATCGTGTGGATTGGATTGGATCGGCTATTTTATGAACACCCCTACCTTCGGGGAACCTTGGAGGAGAAAAAAGAATACCATCCCTTCGATTGCGTTCCAACCTCCTCTCGTTTGCCACCCTTTCACATTCAAATTGATCCTCACGTTCCCTTTGCTCTCTAACCTGAATGCGACGATATTGTCACCTACGTTTTTCTCTTAATTGGATGGTTTGACATTCAACATTGACAAGAACACGAAGGGAGATGTTATTTCCTTCGTTAGCATATAAAACTTGCAGCGAATCTTTATTCGTAAGCGAGCTGCTCACTGGCCTAGCTCGATAATGACACATTATTCTACAAACTTGCTCATCATGGCTTGGTCTATTATGCATAGTGAAAGTACGATGACAGTTTGGAGATTGAGCTCCTAAGTCAGAATCAAATTCATCCACACTGGAGGAAAATGGGAGTGGATAACTAGAATTATTAGACATATATAACTTAGAAGAGAAGAATACTCTAGGATTAAAGAAGAAATATGAACAACTTAAGAAATAGAAGTTTACTTTTATAGACCAGAAAAGTTGTTGGAAAGGTGGAGTAATAAATGCTTAACAATAATTAGCATTAAATGCCTAACTTTATCAATAGTATGTCGACAGTTTTTTGATCATTTTTATAGCGTATTAGCAATGACTGTTTTTTTTTCATTTATTTAATGTTTATATCGATGGTGTGTTAATAGTTTGTCGATATTTTATCGATGATTGTGTAGAATATGCCAATTAAATTCTGGTTTATAATTTGTTGATTGTTTCTTGATGGTGTGTATTAAATATATTTGTTGGTTTTGAGTGTTTTTTTTAATATTTTTTTGGTTTTTTTCCTAACCTATTTTTTTTTTGTACGAAATTGTAGGATGGACTGTATTTCTTGTTATATCGTACAATGATGTTTGGGGTGTTGAGGGTTTTAATTGGATTTATAAAGGTGAAGGCAGTTTGAAGTTGATGGTTAAAACTGACATAACCATACAACAATTGCGCTAAATTTTATATGAAGAGTTGGAGGTTGACCTGTTGACTTACGATTTGAAATTAGAGATTTGTTCCTTATACATGAAGGGGCAAATGGTTTCGCTAGAGGTTATTAAGAAAGAATGCCAACTAAGAGCATTCTTAAAGATGAGGGAAACAGTGTCGAACACATAATTTATGCCATTATTTGTGACCAAGGTAAGAAAGGATGAGAATTCGGAGCCTACCCCCTACTAATCCTCTCTCTTGAAGTGTGGTAGGGTCTTTCTGTAACGCCCTAATTAATGGAAGACCATGTGTCATGATTACATAGTGCTAATCCCGTTAACCAAGGTCTAATAAGCCAAGTAAATTTAAATAATTTAATATTTAAATAACATAACAACTTGTAATAATAATAACAATCTTTATTTTAAAACAAAATAATATAATTACATATATGGGATCCCATTGTTGACCTTGCTTCTAGCCAACGACAATGAGTCAAGAAATAAAGAGATTAAGTAATGTAATTAAAAGAAAGCAAGAAAACAATAAGGTAAAATGAACACCAGGTTTTAAGGAGGTTCAACCCTGTAAGTACGGTAATAGCCTATTCCGATTGTATTGTATTGACTTGAGAGAAAAAAAAAGTGTTCCTCCTCTTGAAAGCTCTTACAATTGATAGTGACGCTAGGTCACTATTTATAGAGACTTAATGCATGAGAGATGGTTTCTCTTTTGCTTATAATGCACAAAATAGGAAATTACAATGATTCTATAATTATAATGTATGAAATAGTTAACTAGGATAGGTTGCCATTTTTCTCTGACTCAATCCCATGATTCAAGGAATTGTCTTCGCTTCTGACACAACGAGATTAGTCTCTGAAGTCGCCATCTCTCGTACGTCGCTTGGCACAAACATGTTCGTATCTGATCAGACATCTTCTCCACAATCCTGCTTGGATACCTGACTATTACAGATGCTGGTTAGTCATTTATAGTTTGCTAGGGATATTTTCCTCCACCCAGGTATCAAAAATATGGGACATGTGTCATCCAATTCTATTGCCACGTCAAGGTGCAAAAAACAGGATAACATTTGCCCCCCAAGTCTACGCGGGACCTTCCTGGTCGCACGTGGACTTCACTCAGCTTGGAATCTTGTCCAGATGGGTGACGCGTGTAAAAAATTGGCATTAAAAATTGATAAAATAAATGGTAAAATAGATTTAAGTGGTCGACCATGGATGTGGGCCCCCACTTTGCAATTTTGCCATTTTTCTCAGCTATTTATCTCATTTTCTCAAAAATGCTATTTTTCCAATTCAACCATTTAAATGCCAAAAATATTTATTTAATAATTAAAATTAATATTAAATAAAATTTCCATTTAACATATTTATTAATTAGACTTAATAAAGTCTCTTAATTAACAAGTAAACCCTAGAATCTCTTTTCTTCACAGTTAAGCCCTAGATTAGTGAAAATTCATAAACTAGACATAGTCTAATTTTAAAATCATAATTGATTAATTAAAATCAATTAACTGAGTCTGACAAGTAGTATTGTCTCAACTAGTATGGGGACCATGTGTCTATACAACCGAGCTTCCAATAAGCAGAACTAGAATTTATCAAGTAAATTACCTAACTTATTAATTCCTCATTGCATCCACCATAGAACTCAGAATTGCACTCTCAATTATATAGAACGCTTTATATGTTCCACGATATAGATGCACTATAAACATTTAACCATCGTTCTAATCCTAATAATCAAAGATCCTCTATAGATGATTTACACTGAGTAGGGATAAATTTACCGTTTCACCCCTCAATGTATTTTATCCTTAAAACACTTAGCTTCCTATAAATGATATTTCAGTAAACTAATATAATCACTGAAATAAGAGCTCTTCCATTTATCTCTATTAAGCCAAGCTCGAAGGAAATCATTGTTTCACTTCTATATCCATATAGAAGCTATAGATTCCATATCTATGTTTAGCGCTCCCACTCCATTGTACTATCATATTCCAAAAATGTACGTATCACCCGGACCAGAAGGTAGGCTTAACTAACAAATCAAAGAACACAAATAAAACTCTTGAGATCGAACCTAAGCATGTTAGGATTAAGATATTTTGATCTAAGATCAACCAGTGATATTGACTTAGAAAGATACAACGGTAAGAAAATAATATCTTTACCAAGATCAATATCGGTCCCAGTCCATTGTATACATCCGAAACTAGCATACTTTGCCAATGTTCTGGAAAGAACATAATACTTATCTAAGGTGTAAGTATACTTTATCGCTGATTATCACATCAGTGTAAATCTAGTGCACTGATGAATCAAGGGACATTATCTTTTGAAGCATATAATCACAATTACCTTCCACTGTGTTGACATCACTGTAATTGTGAATAACTATATGTTCTGGACTTAACAAATTTGGTACACATTAAACCATAAACATGAAAACTACATGTAAACATAAATGATTTCTAATCTTCTATTGATAACAAATCAGATTGTATTGAAATAGGTTTTATTTAGGGCATAAAATCCCAACACTTGAGACGTATCATCCAGATATCATGAGTACCCCTTTTCCTTCGGGATTCAAAAACATGCATGTCTCGTCATATGACAGAACCAATGATTCGATCTCGCATTTGAATAACTTTAATACAATAATGTGAGCGAGTAATGTGACGAACAATCTACGCTGTATTTTGTTCCCCACCTCGCTTGTTGGAGCAGCGAGCAGCTGGTTTAACAAGTTTACCCACCATTCAATAACTTCCTGGGAGCAGGTGTCCTGTGATTTCAAGAAACAGTTCTAAGCTGCTAGGGATAGACGACCCGAAGCGGCCTCACTAACCAATATAAAGCAGAAGCCCAGTGAGACACTTAAGGCATACTTAAGTCGTTTTAGCACGGCTGCGACTAGGATTAGGAATTTGGATGACAGCACACAACTTACAACCTTTCAGGCGGGGATTTTTTACTGATCCATCAACCGCACGGGGCGAGTTGTGGGACGGCTTACAAGGCCATCCAGTTAGAAACATCACTGAGTTCAACGAAAGGGCTCAGGTTTTCGTTCAGAAGGAAGAAGCCCGACAAGAAATGAATTTATTGAAAACAAGCTCGGGAAACAAACCCAGCAATGTTTCAATAAGTACTGTTTCAATGAGAATTGATAACTCGGGGGCTTCTGCTTCGAAGAGGAAGGACAGTTCTAAGGAACCGTCGAAGGATAAAAAGAAGCAGAAGAAGCATGATAAGTACGTGCCAGTGTATACTATTTATACCGAGCTTAATAAAACTCGAGAGAATATTTACCTCGCACATGAGCAAAAGGTTGCCTTCGGCAAGCCTGAGCCCATGAGGAATGCGAGGAGAAAAAGAGATCCTAACAAGTATTGTAAATTCCATAAGGATATTGGGCATACGACCAACGAATGTCTCCAATTGAAAGATTAGATAGAAAGTCTCATCGCTCGAGGCCATTTTAAACAGTACGTGAAAAGACAGGGCCATGGATAGGTACAACCTAGTCTGCCTAATAATCCAAACAACCAGGGGTTACAATCTCTTCCTGTTGAAGAAGAGGACATCCTTGTTATTTTGGGAGGGCCACATATTGCAGGGAAAAGCAATAACGCCTAGAAAAGATGTGTGACAGAGATAAAGAACGAGCAGTCGGCATTCGCCCCAGAACCTTCCAAGAAGGTGAAAACTGAAGAACCTCCCATTATATTCATGGAGGAAAACGAGAAAAATGTGAGATATTATCATGTCGATCCATTTGTGATTACCATTCATCTCACCAATAAAAGGATCAAGAGAGTGTTTATAGACAACGGGAGCTTGGTAAATATTCTTTATAAGGAAACACTAAGGAAGATGGGGCTCGAAAAGGCCAAATTAAGGCCTTGTATGGTGAATTTTTGCAGATTCACCGGAGACAGCATTGCCAGTCTTGTCATAATCGAGCTCGCATTAACATTGGGCGAGGCACCCCAATCTGCCACTATTATGCAAGATTTCTTAGTTGTCGACTTGCCATCGGCTTACAACATATTGTTGGGTCGTCCAACACTGATCGAGCTAGGGGAATTCCGTTCGATCAAGCACCTATCCTTAAAATTCCAAACACCAGAAGGCGTGGGAGTGGTGCATGGGGACCAAATGCTAGCTCGCGATTGCATCGCATCGAGTTGCAGCATAGGAAAGCCGGTCATTAGTTGATGGCGATCTTGACAGAAGAAAGTGAAAAGAAAGACGAAGATCTTAACCCCCGAGTTCAAGATGAGAGAAACCTATTAAAACCAATTGAGGAATTGGAAGAGGTTATTCTCAATCCAGGAAATCTCACAAAGTGTGTATACATCGGGAAAAACCTGGACGAGCAACTCAAATAGCAACTAATAAGTTTTTTGAAGGAGAACCAGGATTGGTTCGCCTGGAGCCATGGAGATATGATAGGGATCGACCCTAATGTTATTTGCCATCATTTAAATGTTGATCCAAACTACCCACCAAAGAGACAGAAAAGGAGACCCTTGGATTCTGAGAGGCAAGGGGCACTAAAATAGGAAGTGGACAAGTTATTAGTCAACGACTTTATATGCGAGGTGTTTTATCCCTCGTGGATAGCCAATCTTGTTCTCGTCTCGAAGCCTAATGAAACTTGGAGAACTTGTATTGATTTCTCTGATCTGAATAAGGCGTGCCCAAAAGATTGTTTTTCACTTCTCAAGATCGACCAGTTAGTGGATGCAACTGCTAGGCACGAGCTTATGCCATTTGTGGATGCATATTCTGGATATAACCAGATAAAAATGTATGTCCCAGATCAAGAACATACAAGCTTCGTAACCAACATAGGACTCTATTATTATAAAGTCATGCCGTTTGGACTAAAGAACGCTGGGGCAACGTATCAGCAATTGGTAAACAAAATGTTCGCAAGGGCAGAACATGGAAGTTTACGTCGATGATATGTTGGTAAAATCAATAAAATGTAGGGATCATACTACAGACCTCGCAGAATGCTTTAAGATATTAAAGAAGTATACCATGAAGCTAAACCCAAAAAATGTTCCATTAGATTTTTCTCAGGAATCTTTTTGGGATTCATAGTTAATGCGAAGGGTATTGAAGCAAATCTCAAAAAAATCAAGGCATTTATAGACATGCCCTCACCGACAAAGCCTAAGGAAGTACAAGCCCTGACTGGAAGAATGGCTGCACTTAACAGACTCATTTTGAAGTCAACTGATAAGTGTATACCATTCTTCAATATATTGCGAGACAACAAAAAGTTCGAGTGGACAAATGAGTGCGAAGAGGCCTTTCAGAACATAAAAAGGCATCTAGCGACGCCTTTAGTTTTGGCGAAACCAATAACTAGAGAAACATTGTTTCTCTATTTAGCCATCTCGGAAGATACAATTAGTGTAGCTATAGTGCGAGAAGAGGGCAAGCACCGACAACCTATTTACTATGTAAGTAACAGGTTACTAGGGGCAGAATCCAGATATCCCCCTCTAGAAAAACTCGCATTATGCCTAGTTCACGCGTCTCGTAAACTACAACCATACTTCCAGGCGCACCCCATAAAAGTGTTAACCGATCAGCCCTTGAGACAAGTATTATCAAAATCAGATGCTTCCAGAAGATTGATAAAATAGTCGATTGAACTGGGGCAGTTCGACATAACATACATCCCTCGAACATCCATTAAGGGCCAAGCTTTGGCCGACTTCTTGATAGAAGGTACAACTTTAGAAGAAATTTCACCTGTTCAGTGAAACGCGGAAACCTGAAAGTTATACGTGGATGGTGCATCCAACGAACAAAGTTCGGGTGCAGGGGTAATATTAATATCGCCAGAAGGCTTTAAGTTTCACTATGCTCTGAGGTTTCAGTTTGACACATCAAATAACGAGACTGAGTATGAAGCCTTGATCGCTAGCTTAAAGATAGCTGAGGCGTGGAAAGGCAAAAACCTCATCTGCCATAGTGATTTGCAGCTGATTGTGAACCAGGTCCTCAGGGAATACTAGGCCAAAGTCTTAAAAATGGCAAAGTATTTAGAGAAAGTCAGAAGAACTTGGAAAGATTCGATTACTTTAAAATCGAACCAATCCCAAGAGAACAAAACTCCAACACCGATGCTTTAGCAAAACTGGCCTCGCAGAACGACTTGGATGAATTGAACTTAGTTTCTGTAGAGATGTTAAGCGAGCCAAGCATATGTGAAACGGAAGACATCGAGATGATAGACAGTGCTCCTACATGGATGACTCCTATTATCAGTTATTTACTCGACGGGCAACTTCCGAATGACATAAACGAGGTGCGAAAACTATTGTATTCAGTGCCTCGCTACACAATAATCGAAGGCAAATTATGTAGAAGAGGGTACTCGATGCCCCTACTTCGGTGTGTTCTCCTTGCAGAAGCGAATGAAATCATCAGAGAGATTCATGAGGGATTTTGTGGGGATCATGCGGGTTGGCAAAGTCTGTCTAAAAAAATCATTAGACAAGGATATTATTGGCCAACGATCAATAAGGACACCTACGAGTTTGTCAAGAAATGTGATAAATGTCAGACGTTTTCACATATACCTCGCGTGCCGCCAACATAACTAAGAATGATGACCTCGCCCTACCCATTTGCTGTATGGGGAATTGACTTAATTGGGGCATTACCCACTAAGCGAGGAGGAGCTAAGTATGTGGTAGTAGCAGTCGAATTCTTCACTAAATGGACGGAGGTCGAGCCCCTTGTTTTCATAACCTGCAAGAAAGTCCTCGACTTTATCGTCAAGAACATTATCTTTAGGTTTGGAATTCCCATGAAGATAGTATCCGATAATGGAACCCAATTTGATGGCGACTTGTTCCCTGAATTCTGCGAGATGAACAAAATAATCAAAAGCTTCTCGTCAATATCTAGGCCTCAGGAAAATAGAAAAGTGGAAGTTGTTAATAAAACCTTGAAGGATACTATCAAGAAGAATTTAGACGCCGCCAAAGGCAGATGGGTTGACGAGCTACCTCAGGTACCCTGGGCCCACAGAACTACCGAGAAGACAGTGACGGGACACACTCCTTTCTCGCTAGCATTTGACTCAGAAGTAATGCTGCCTGTTGAAGTGAACATATCGACTCACAGAAGAGAGTTTTATAATTAAGAAGAAAACTAGGAACTTCTAAAATTATCCTTGAATCTACTTGAGGAAAAACGAACTGAGTCGCAAATCACCAACGCAGCATACCAACAGCGAGTTACAAAATACTTCAACAAAAAAGTCTAGAAAAGACTATTCAATGTTGGAGACTTAGTGCTAAGGCGAGTATTTGCAAATACAAGAGATGCATCTGCAGGAGTGTTCAACCAGAATTGGTAGGGTCCATATGTCATCGAAGTAGTAGTTGGAGTTGGAGATTATAAATTGGCTCGACTCAACGACTTACTAATAAAGAACTACTGGAACGTGAAACATTTGCGACCCTACTACCAATAAATAAAGGATGTAACTCGCAATACTGATGTAAAATTTAAACTTCAGTTATGAATAATGAGAATTATTTGTATTAAGTAATTACAAAATTTTATTCTTTAAAAATTACTTAAGAGGCATTTATGTATGATTAACTGGAATTCATCTAGAAATACATGGTATAATGCAAACCCGCCATTTCAATTTTTTTTATAAAATTTAAAGGTTCTTGACTAAACCTTTTTGACGAAAGAGGAGTCGAACCGTTATAACTCCATGACCAAACCTTTTTGACGAGAGAGGGGTCGAATTGTCATAACATCTGGACCAAACCTTTTTGACGAAGAAGGGATCAAACAACTATAATTTTTGATTAAAAACCTATCTGACGGGAAAGGAAAATCAAAAGTTATAACTCAGGTATAAAACTGAATATTAACGGTTCACGCAAGCTAGGAAAGTGCTAAAAGAGGCGTCACGATGCCTTGATAAAAGTACTTGAACCTAGAAAGTGGATAGGTAATCTAACTATTCATACGAGTAAATTAAAAATATACGAAGTGACAAAATCGTTGAAGTATATTTAAGTTTGCTTAAGGCAGATTATAACTGCTATAGCGTGGCAGAATTGACAATTGCTGGACAATAAAAATGTTTGGTAGATAACTAACTACTTAAATAGGAAGATTGCGAGCAATTAAAAATCCAAAAGTACTGTACATTTGATCAAAATATCGTTGTTTACATTGTGAATAAAAACGCAAGCAAACACAATTGTATTAAGTTCGAATGAAAATAGTACAAGGCATTTAAGATAAGAAAAAAAACCTAAATTGGGTTACAAACTTGTCTTTACGAAAATACCACTAGGGGCAAACCATTAAGTCATCTTCCTAAACAAAGAATGAGAGGGGGGTCGATAAACTCGAGAAAGACCGTCTACACATAGCTTGGAGAAAGACCAGCTACACGTAAATTTAGAAAGACCGTCTGCATGTAGAGAGCCTTGGTCTCTGCACAGACCTCATTCCCCTCATCAGAAGATCTCATTTCCTCCAGCCGAGACCTTATTCAAAGCCTCGAGGAATTCCTCGATACAAGAAAGAGGTTGGCGCAAAGGTCTTCTGGTGCAGGTTTGGGTCTTGGGTTGGCTGGATTCTCTGATAGAAACCACGCCAACTTCCCTCCCAGATCCATCTGAAACCACGCCAACTTTCTTCCAGGCTTTCTTGTCATCCTGAGGAGGACCTCTAAGATCACTCACAAGATCTATGTCTATTCTTGTGGAGACGAAGAAAAAGGTCAATGGAGCAACAAAAAATATATAAAATTAATAATATGTATGATCCGACTCAGATCACCATTTACAAGGGATAATACTCACCCTTAAGAATCACTTGTGATGATCGCCCGTAACGATCAATAGGGTTCCCTTGGTTTGGATTGGTCAGAAGCTCCTCAGCCTTGGAATCCGTCGTTTCTGGTTCCAATTAAGGTTTGAAGTCCTTGGGAACGGATGGAGAAGAAAAATGGTTGGTGCATCCTGGAGTTATGAATTTGGGGGGCTGAACTTCTAAACTCAGATGGGACATTCTAGCAAGAAAGAGATGATCCATTCTCAAGATGGATCTCACCAAAGAGCCAGAGGTATGTGAAAAATGACAAGCTTGAGCCGCCATTTTATACACAAAGTCCAGTGACAAGAAAGCTAACGATTGGGAAATCTAACGGTCGGGAATAGAGCAGAATATGAAGAGACGATTCATAATGACCCTAGAAACCGTACAACCACCAGAATCAAAGGACGCATTTTTCCAAAAGGGGATTTTGACGAAAATGCCCTCTGTAATTATTAAAAAGCACTTTTTACTAAAAAATAACTTTTTAAGGGGCAATTGTTATACTCGAAATTCAGCTGTCATCTCAGTGGAAGACGTGTCAAGATAAAAGAAATATGGATCGATGCAATCGTTTTTTATAGAATAACTCATTAATTACGTAAGTACCAGAGTATATTTGTAAGCTGTTGACTGCAAGGTCTGAGGCGAGAAATCAATATACAAACTGGTGCTCAGTATATTAGCGAGAAACCATATGTCGCTGAATGCGAATAGCGAGACATCAAGGACATTACACATAGGAAGACGAAAGCGACACATATCAACTGCGAAAGCCCTTAGTGTATAATGTACAAACTAAGAATAACGTTCGGGTCGGCTCGAGACCAAGTAAGCGAGGTGCCCGTCTCGCTATGGGAAGGCTTCCAGTAACTTCATCCAGTTAACTTCAGTGAGGCTTACAATCCTGACGAGTCAGAAGCTAACATTCAAACGAACTTCGAAGAACTCTTTGTAAATAAGAACTGCAATCATCACAAGATATGCATCGACGACCTCGGAATGAAAAATGGCCCTAGCTCGCTATTGAGATCACTGGAACCAAGCTTCCGTTGAGACATCCCCAGATACCACAATTAAAGACGTGTTTAAATACACGATCATTTTGACCCAGTAAAAGCGAAAAAATCACAACTATATGATTTTCAAATAATAACCGCATTTACATTACGTGATATGTAATCAAACCCAATGATTTTAGGGGATGATCGTTGTAAACAGATTACGGTCAACTTTGTAATTAACTGCCCACTATGTAACTATAAATAGTGGCAAATAAGATCAAAAAAGGGACGAAAAAACTCATACAAAAGAGGCCCTAAGCAAACAATCAAAAATCTGAATAAGATTGACTCGTGGACTATGTAGAATTTTAACTGCAAAACTACGTAAAAACCCAATGTGTTCATACTTTTTATTTTATAACTTTTATTTCTTCTGTGTGAGATTATCACGGTTATGCTTAAATTTGGTTAACGAAAATCTGCGTTAACACAAACAATCATCAATAAACACATAGATCAACATGAATCACATCCACATCATACATACATCGTTTCAAATCTATATTTCTTGAAAGTAAATCAATTACCATGGCTCTGAGGCCAGTTGTTTGAATTATTCACAGTTTTACACACTATGATTGATGACTAACTTGCTATGGGTGGGCATGCAGTGCATTCAATCACTAAGGCTCAAATTTTGATGGTGAAGAACACTAAGAATTTAGAAATAGTAGAGAGAAAAGAAAAAGAAGAAGTCTCAAAACACTAGTTGTCTGACAGAATGAAAACTAGGTTTAGAAGCATTACTTGGATAATGAGACTTTTTTTTTTCTTTTTATACTAATTCACTTAGAGTTAGGATTAAATTATTTGGAATAAGAAATGATAAAATAATAGCAAAAAAAAGACCCTATGGCTGGCCACATGTGGGCCCACCAGGCCACCACTAGTTAGATTTTTATCATTTTTCTCAATCATTTATCTATTTTTCACAAATACTATTTTTTATATTTTCAATCCTTTAAATGCCAAAACTATTTATTTAATAATTAAAACTAATTATCAAATAAAATTGTCATTTATATTATTTATTAACTAGACTCCATAAAGTCTCTTAATCAGAAAATAAACCCTAAAATTCTATTTCTTCACAATCAAGTCATATCTTAGTGAAAAATTCATAAACTAGACATAGTCTAATTTTAGAATTATAATTGATTAATTAAAATCAACTAACTGAGTCTTACAAGCAGTTTGTCTCAACTAGTATGGGGACCATGAGCTTATATAACCGAGTTTCCAATAAGCAGATGTAGAATTTACCAAGTATATTCTCTAACTTATTAATTCCTCATTGCACCGCTATAGATTTGGAATTGCACTCTCAATTATATAGAACGCTCTATATGTTCCACGATATAGATACGCTATGAGATTATCCATTTGTTATTATCCTAATAATCAATAATCCTCTATAAAAATCTACACCAAGTAGGGACTAATTTACCGTTACACCATTCAATGTATTTTATCCTTAAAACATGTAGCTACCTATAAATGATATTCCAATGAACTAATATAATCACTGAAATGAATACTCAACTATTTATCTCTGTTAAGCCAAGTTCGAAAGAAATTATCGTTTAACTTCTATATCCGAATAGAAGCTATAGATTTCGTATCTATGATTAGTGCTCCCACTCAATTGAACTACCATGTCCTTAACATATATGTCACGAGAAGAACCATTTGGTCGACTTTAACAAACAGATTTAAGAATACAAATAATGCAACAACTAGAACTTAACCATCTCAGGATTGAGATCATTTGATCTAAGATCAACTAAGTGATATTGAATTGAATAGATATTACAGTAAGTTTATCATATCTGATTCAAGTTCAATATCGGTCCCTTCCGATGCATACTCCATACATCCAACCCAAGCTTACTTTAACCAATGCCATGAAATATACATAGCACTTATCCAAGGTGCAAGTAAACTACGTTGTAGATTATCCTATCAGTTAAATAAGAATACATTTAATCACACAATCTTGATTACTTTCCACTGGTGCTGACAACACAATAAACAAGAATATCAATGTGATAAGAATTTAGATGAATTTATAAATCAAATAAACAAATAAATGATCACATGAACTAAATAACACACTAAATAAATAATGAAAATAAATCTTTTTCTTTATTAATAATTGAATAGAAAATATTACATTAAAATAGAATTTTATTTAGGGTACAAAGCCCAACAGTATATGCATGGGATTGCTTAGAATTACGCCTCATGCATGGAAAGAGCTATTAAAGAGGCGATTAACTGCATAACTGCCAATAATGCATCCTCTCGAGATATATGGAAGATGGGGTTGACTGCTCCAAAATAAGAAAGTTATAGATACTTTAAAATTATTTATCTTATAAATTGGTTAGATTGGTTATTTGAATGTAAAATGTATTTATTATCTCAGCCTCAATATATATCACAAAAATTAACAGTCTATCAATACTAATTATGTATATTCTCAAAATTGAGTTTATTAGAATCTCTACTGTACACATCATCAGTAGAATCCACTTTAATTAGCAATGCTGGACAAGATTGGCTGGTCCAACAATGGGTAGACATAGGAGAAGAAGAGAATGAAGCTTCATATATCTCTTCAGGTGACCGGGAGGAAGATTATCTTCTCAATCTGTAGGTACGTAGGTACATGCCTTTTAGTTCTTTGTTTTTATGGAAACGTATTCCTTTTAGTTACTAATATGACAAGGGTGATATCTTGGTTTTCTAAGCGACCCACAAACTCCAGTTGATTATTTGAAACCTGACAAACTGAGAAGCTTATTTAAGTAAATACTAACTTCCCTGGATGTCCCGTGTAGGCCTCTAATCCCCTTCACAAAAAAGTACCATGTTTTGTAATCACCAGTATTAGATACCACACTAAAGACTAAGTGATGGTCGTATAAATAGTAGAAGCTCTTATTCATCCCCAATTAGTTGAGCTGCAAATCATAAATATACTTAACCTCATGCATAGTTGGAGCCTAAGAACATCTCTAATAATGTGCTAAATTAGACTTTGGAAAGAAAAAAACTTACTCTATCAAAAGTTATGTCAAATGGACAAATTTTGAAAATTTATACTAAATTTGACACAATAGCATGATACATATTTTGTATTATTATAAACATAAATGTAAGAGTAATTACAAGCATACGCTAATCACAAGTAGGGGTGGACATCCAATCCAATCTAACCTTTTTATCATCATCTGATCCAATCCAATTAGTAATTGGATTTGAAAAATCATCATCCGATCCAATCCAATTAAACCTCAATTTTTTAATTGGATATCCAATTACACACCTAAATTTCAATATTAGCTTAAAAATAAAAAAAAAAAAATACGTAAAAAAATAAGTATCACTTTTTATTTAAGTTTAATACTTCATAAATATACTATTCTTACAAGTGCATTGTAGCTAAAAGTGTTAAATAATTAAAACAATAACATTTCTAAGTAATAAAATAGAACAAAACATCATGAAAATAAATACACTAAACAATCAAGTGTTACAAATTTAACATACAAAAAAAATCTAATAAAAATATAATAAATATTTATTATATTTTTCAATATTTTTTATTATATAAATAATTTTTTAATATATATAAATGTAATTGGATTGGATTGGTTTTTAATTGAATTTTGAGATTGACATCCCATAACCGATCAAATCCAATTAGAATCCAACTTTTAGCATCCAATCCAATCCAATTGTAATTGGATATCCAACTTTTTGTTTGGATCGGCTCGGTTCAATTGGATTGGATGATGCTCACCCCTAATTACAAGCATACTTTTCCTATGATTGGTTTAGTAATCATAATTTTGTTATATCAGAAATTATCAAAATCCCTATATATTTCCTATATACATTGATGGTTAGATAAAATATTTTAAATAATATAAGGAACAAATGATATAGTAAAAGTAACTATGCAAGCAAAAGACGAAAAGATAAAAAAGAATTTACTGACATATTTTTAAAAAATACAATAAAGAAATCACTGTGAGTGCTCTAAAACAAGCAACTAATGACATGATGACTAGTAAAGAGGTGTCTTGCGCGCTGCATTTTATTTGCATACTGGAAATCACGCAAAAGATGTGGCTGTTAAAATCCAGATTGTGGTGGAAGAACTTACAACCTATGGCCAAAGATGGAAACATTGGTTTTCCTTGTAAGAAGAATTTCATGCAATCGCTTTGATAGGGTATTTTTGTAAAGCGATCATAATGAACAGCTACAATCCAATACATGCTTTTTGGCAGTATTAACTATAAACTTGCGTGGGAACAGGACATGGGAAAAAAAGATAATATCAGTTAGGATGCATCATACATAAAATGTCATAAAGGGATCTAACCAAAACTATTTAATGGAGAAGCACAGAGAGAAACACATATTGGGAGTTAAAAAGGAAAAATGAGTCAGAGTACGATTCATAGACAGATAATACAAGGTGATGAATTTGTACTGCAATCATGTCAACGACACCAATTAGTGCCAAACTTAAGTTGAAAATGATATCCTCTTAATCCTTACAATTCTTTAGGCAAAAAACCTAACAGCAACAGCAATGATGCAAAATCAAAATTAAATATCAAACCATGGACCTAACCACACGACCTACTCAGTAATTCGTAAACACACTCTTGCAACATTTGCCTAACAAAAAACGTCTCCCAGAACTCAATCGAACTTCACATTCTCCGTTCAAGTTACAGTGACAGTACATTACAAAGCTAATATCTAGAAGCTTTTCTCAAGCAACAACTAGACCTAAGATAAAATTAAATCGAACCAAGTTCAGCTTCGTAAAAGTCTGTAATGATAAACTCAACATTATCTATTCTACACTCCTTGCTCTAGAAAGGCAGCAATGATTTCTCATTTACAAGCATGCTACAAAATTAAGCTTAATAAGTAATGATGTAAATATACTTGTATAAAAGAGGAAATAAGCTCGTAATATACTTATATTCATTACAAAGTTCAACTACTTAGACAAATATATTCAGAACAACTATTAGCACATAATTACACGCATTAATAACCAGAAAAACGAACAAAAACTCTTTCTTTTTTTTTTTTAAAGGCAAACAACAAATCAGAGAGGGGAAAAATTTGTACATGTCGGTAATGGAAATACGGAGAAGATGGGCTAAACTGGAGGAATGTTGGAGAACGAAAAGCCTTTGTAACCTTTGTAAGCATAGTACGCAATCCGCGTGTAGTAAAAGCCCGGAATGAACAAGATCGCTCCAAGTATTGCAAAGAATGATCCTTAATTTCCACAAAAAATAAACCTCGAAATTAAAATCAGAAACCCTAATTAATATTCTGTAAAGGAGAATGATATGGAAGCTTACCGTGAGCTCGGTCACCGCCGATACGATTGTAGGCCATGAAAATGCCGAGAACGATGCCGAGGGTGCCGAAGAAGAGAAGTGCGACGGCGAGCGCGATCTCCTTAATAGGAGGGCGATTGTTAACGGTGTAGGAAGTCCCCATCATAATGTCCTCGTCCGTGATGGAGAAGGCATGGTCGACGTACGCCATTTTCGAATTCGGGGAGGGGATTAGATTAAGGTTTCTGAAATTGGGCAGCAAGGGAAGGGAGCTGAGTCGGATTGCAGGAGATAGATGTTGTTGGATTGGATCGCTGTTTGAGTAATGAATTGTACACTAAATGCTAATAATCCGTGTGCGTGTTCCGGTGGCGTGCTGCGTACACTTGTTGAGGTAAGGTTAGGTTGCTTAGATTTGGAATTGGTAATAGATTAATAGAATAGAGAGGATTTATCCTCACTCAGACGGAGGTAGGAAGAGGGAAGGCAACGTAATGTGATTTTAACTTTCAAGCTCATCTTGTTGTTATTTTAACTGCCGTTGGATTTAGAAACACAACCAATCATGACCCTTCCCTATCTTCACTTTCAACCATTTGATCATACATTCTAAACCCTAGTTAATTAACAATAATGGCACGTTTATTAAAGCGTAATCATTATCGAAATAAATTAATAGGAGAAATGAAAATGATTAAAATGTTATGAAATCAAAGTTGTTATTTTAACATGTTATTTACTAAATTGATCGGAAAGAGAATCAAATTCATTTTATTTTGTTTGTATTAATTAGAAAAGATAATCAGAATATTTTAAGTTGAGCACATTACCCTTAATATAAAATTTATATTTTTCTTCTATTTATTAAATAAATTAATTTATATATAAAAATAAATAAATTGATAAATGATTACTTAAAAAAATTATATTAACATAATACTGCTAAAAAAAATCACTCATATTATTCAATTAAATCATATATGACCAAACTATAAATAAAATCTCCACATGAAAACGTTCTAATGTGAAACATAAACATAAATAGAAACCCAAATGTCTAGTAATTATAAAATTCTGCATCATTTTGCAACATATTCAGTATATATAGCAGTTTCATCTCATCTGATATTGAGTAAAATACTCGCATCAATGGATGTTCTTTAGCCAATATGTTGGTTGCTTGAATACATTGCATTGGAGTTAGGCCATTAATCTTTCTTATTTCTGTGAATAAATTAGTTTGCATCTCGGCTACATCCTTATCAAATATTGCATCAATTAATTCTTGAAACTTCAGGACAATATTAGATATAGAATCTGCTAATACACCAACATTTGTAGAAATTTCATCCATAACCTTAGTTTTTTTATTCTTACCACATTGTTGGTTACTAGTAGTACTCTTAGTGGATCTACGATGCATATTAGCTGGTTGTTGAGTATGTGAGACACCATCAAATTCATCTATTTCTTCATCATCCCCACCACCATCTATATTATCATAAACTCTAAATTCTACACCAGTTGCATCATATAGGTGTATTTCTTCTTCATCATCATCAGCATTACCAGCATTTATCCTAGTAGCTCGATCCCGTCCATATATTTTTGCTAGCTTGTTGTAATAAGAAAATGGTTTCCCATATAATCCACTTGTATCTTTTCGTTTCTGTACATTCACAAAAATATATACATATAATAAGTCCACCATGGAGGCTTAGACAACGGGATGTTCCTGTAGAGCCTCCACCGCAACCTCTAGCTTTAGTGGTTCCTGCGGTGCCAGCAAAATAACCTGTTGTTGGTAACTGTATGGAGCCTCTGTATGAGCGGTTCCGGAAACAGACACCTCCAGTATTTTTGGGGTCCCGATATGTTCAAAGCTGAGCAGTGGTTGACGGTAATTGAGAGAATTCTGAACCTCATGGGAGTTACTGGAAATGACAGGGTCGCGTGTGTCACATTTCAGTTTCAAGAAGACGCTCTCGTGTGGTGGGAGATGGTGTCCCTAACTCGAGACATCACCATAATGTCTGGGGAAGAATTTTGAGATTTGTATAATGCTAAGTACTATAATGAGGCAGTTCGCAGTGCAAAACGGAAAGAGTTTGTTGATTTGGTTCAGGGTGAGAACATGTCAGTCGCGTGGTATACAACCAAATTTGATCGATTGGCCAAGCTAGCTTCCGGAATAGTACTTACGGATTTCACTAAGAAAGAAAAGTATTTGGCATAATTGAATGCCAAAATCAGGCATGCTTTAGTTATCACCACCAATGATACCACAACTTATGCTGAAATGGTTGATAAGGCTCTTCGAGCAGAAGGTGCAGTAAAGTTTCTACAAGAGACCTGAGAGGCCCCTAGTGCTGGTGGGACCACTACTCTCCCTATTTCTGGTCTTGGTAAGGAGGGTGGTGATTTTACCATTGAGGAGAAGAAAAGAATTTTTCGACTACTTGTAGTTCGGGTCAAAGCAAGAAGTTTCGTGGAAATTAGGGCAAAGGGGGACGTTAGACTTCCTCCTACTCTGAGTGTCCGCGTTCCAAGAAGCATCATCCTGGGGTGTGTAATCGAAGAGCTTGTTTTCAATGTGGGTTAATTAGGCACCTTAAGAAAGATTTTCCTCAGCCGAAGAAAGATTAACCTAAGCAAGAAGCCAAGCCTACTCCAGCACGGGTATTTGCTATCACCCAAGCTGACGCTGCAGCCAGGCCTTCAGTAGTTACAGGTCAGCTTCTTATTAACAACCTCACTTATACTTTTTGTTTGACTTTGGGCTACACGTTCATATGTAGCATCGAGGGTACTTAGCCAGTTGGGTAGGCCTAGTGATATTTTTGAAATGGGGTTTGGAACCCTGCTACCTGATGGGGAGTTGATTATCTCTTAAAAATGGGTTAGATCCGTGCTAATCGGAATTGAGGGCAAAGAACTAAGTGTTGATTTAGTGGATTTACCCTTGGCCGAGTTTGACATTATACTCGGAATGGATTTCTTTTCTAAATACCCTGCCAGTATCGATTGCAAACAAAAAATAGTGACTTTTCAACTAGAGAACGAGGAACCATTTGTTCATGTTAGAACAGTTCAAGGTTCTCGTGTCCCAAGAATTTTGGCTCTGAAGGCTATGGATTTACTACGCAGTGGATGTGTAGGATTTCTAGTGGTTGTGATTGATTCTAATAAGCCCGTGATACTCGAACCAGAGGAACTCAGAATGGTTAAGGAAATCTTGGATGTGTTTCCTGAGGAATTACCAGGGTTACCACCACAAGGGGAAATAGATTTCATTATGGACTTGGTACCTGGGGCAAAACCTGTTTCAAAAGCACCCTATCGAATGGCTCTGGCAGGACTTAAGGAGTTGAAGATACAACTTCAAGTCTAAGGTTTACCCGACCCAGTGTATCGCCCTGGGGAGCTCCAATTTTGTTTGTGAAAAAGAAAGATGGGACTCTTCGGATGTGCATCGACTATCGGGAGTTGAACAAGTTAACCATTAAAAACAAGTATCCTTTACCTAGAATTGATGACCTGCTTGGTCAACTTCAAGGTAAGACAGTTTTCTCCAAGATTAATTTGTGATCAGGCTATCATCAACTAAGAATCCGAGAAGAAGATTTTACAAAGACAACTTTCTAAAGTATGTACGGTCATTATGAGTTCCTAGTGATGTCGTTCGAATTAACAAATGCTCCAGCAGCTTTCATGGATCTCATGAACAGAGTAGGAATGTCAATGGGGCGGGTCGGATCTAATCCGACTCTGATCCGACCTGATCCAGATTATGTACGGATCTGCCCCACCCCGCCCCGCTGGATCAGATACTCGGATCGGATCTGATCCGACCCGTCTTATAAGGATCGGATCTGATCCGACCCAAATTTTTTTTTTTTTTTTAAAAAAAATTATTTTATATCTAAATTTATAATTTTTTTTCCAAAATTTATTTGTTTAAGAACTAATAATATATCATTTTTTTTCTTATATATTTTTATTTTATTTGTCAAAATCAATAAAAAAAATATATCAAATTCATAAAAATATAATTTTACTATTGAAAAATTAAAAAATTCACCAAATTTTAGAAATTCCACTAATATAATCATCAATAATAATGTAGTATGATGATTACATGAAATAAATCTCCTCTAAAAAATACATGAAATTAACTATATCAAATATCATTTCATCCCAATACAGCAATCTGCATTTATAAATTATAATGAGTTTAGGAAACAGAGTTAAAATTTACATAGTGCAGCATACATACATGAACATGATGCATTACAATGATAATCGTATATAAAGGGAAAATCGTAAGTATTAACAAGCGTCAAAATCATTCAAATAAAGACCATTAGAAACCAAAAGCAAAAGCCAATCAATCGTTTCGGTAGTGGCTCGATAAGTTTTTCAATTAGGCATTTACACAAACAACTGGTGTGCGAGATCAATTTCATAAACAAATTTAACTCATCTACCTGAAAAGACTCCGTATGTCTCCAAATGATTGAAACGAGAGAGAAGAACTGTGTTCACCGAAAGTGAGGTGAGAGAGAGAGAGAGAGAGAGAGAGAGAAATGCCGACATTAGATATGCGAAAAACCTTAGATATGCGAAAAAAAGAATACGTACCTGAAAAGAAGAAAAATCTGAACTGAAATGGCGATGCAGTGAGACTGGCGGCCGGTGGCCCGGTGGGAGAGATGGAGTGCAGACGAGAGACACCTGGGTGTTAGAGGAATTTGGATTTTCTCGGGAAAATGAGGAGAAGAAAATGAGATTTGGTGAAATTGGGATTTAATTTAGGGTAGATTCAAATTTCTTTTTTTTTTTTTTTAAAAAAAAATATATATTAAAAAGTAAATTTTTTTTAAAAAAAATATATATTTAAAACGGATCGGGTCAGATCCGATCCGTAAAAAATTTAAGCGGGGTGGGTCGGATCTGATCCAAGATCCAATAACTATCCGAATGTTTCGGATCAATAATAATCCGTCGGATCGGATCACTGATCCGATCCGAATGAATGGATCTTTTTGCCATGCCTAGAACAGAGTATTCAAGGATTTCTTCGATAACTTTGTAATTGTGTTTATCGATGATAGACTTGTGTACTATCGGTCAGAAGCAGAACATGAACAACATCTTCGTATGGTTCTGCAACGACTTAGGGATCATAAACTTTATGCAAAATTCAAAAAGCATGAATTCTGGCTGTCACAGGTGTCTTTTCTAGGACACATTGTCAGAAAAGACGAGATTATAGTGGATCCAAATAAGGTTGAATCAGTTATCAGTGATCACTTTACATGCACATAACCTGAGATTCATTGATACCTTAATCTCTACCTTCATTACTAGTATATTTATTTTGCTTCTATACATCATTGAATTGATAGAGGAATTAGCTTGCTTAAGAAGCTGATAGGGTCGCTTAAATAACAAAACATTTATCCTACTAAATTTAGCACAAATTATACATCTTACATTGGAGATTTCTAATAACCATATTAATATTAATAATTTTTTACACGAAATTTCGCTCCAATGTGCAAAGAGCAAAATAGTTAAAAAAAAAAGTTAATATGTAATTAATGTTTTTTGAAGATGTACAATACAATTAATTTATGGGAAATTACCCCATATACTATTTTCTTAATTTTTTTTTTCAAATTTATGATTTGAGTTTCTAAAGTGGTTTTTTCGATAGTTTCTATGTGGGTTGTTATACAGATTTTGGTTGCGATTTAGGTTGCTCTGTTAGTTGCAATAGGGGTTTCTATGTAGAATTCCGTAAAAATGCAAAAAATAACTGTTTTGAAGTGTAAAAATGTAAAAGCCCCTTAATTTATTTTATTTTCTTTATGATTAACTTTTTTTTACTATGGCAAATTTTGAAATTAAAATGTAAATTAAAAATAGAAAAAAGTTTTTTTAATTAATAAATTTATTAATTAGTGGCAAAATAGTTATTAAAAAATGTAGTATTTATTGTGGGTTAAAATTTGGCTCATGTTATATTTTGTTTTAAATTTGACACAACTTTTAGCATCAGCCAAATTTAAATTTTATTTTACACTACTATTAAAATTTATATTTATAAAAATATTCTAAAAAGTGGCAATACACTATTTTTATAGGACACCATTAGAGATGCTTTTAGAGCACTACTTTTTTTTTTATCATAGTTCTAATGAAAATTAAATTTAAGAATAAATAAATTCATTTTGCATGAAATTCTAAACTATAATATAAGACACCATAAAAATTCTAAACTATAATATGATGTGATTTCTAATATTCGAACTAAGTCTTATAAAAATCCATAACGTCAGAGAATTCAGAACAATTTATAAATAAATTCTAAGTTATAATATTAGACACTTATAACCTATAAACAATAATAACACTTATCCATTTAAAAAGTTCTTGCTGAGTGAAAAAAAAAAAACTAAAACTATTAATATTTTGATCTCTCTAACTTTGGCATGTATCAAATCAAGCATTTGAATTTTTTATAGTGCTAAAAATTCCTCTCAAATTATTGAGATTGATGGATTCAAGGACTTTCTTCTAATTTTACTAATGGATGTCTAACATAGATGGAAGTTTTGGGAGCACAATTTGGTATATGTCAAAGTTCGAGGGGCACAATTTGGTACATATCAAAATTCAAAAGGTACAATTTTGTACATGGACAATTGTAACGCCCTGACTCTCAGGGACGCCATGTGTGCTTTTACAAACTTATTATTGCTAATCATTTAGTGTGGTTTAATTAAAAACTTTTAATTGAATTAAAAAATTAAACTTTACAAATCAAATACTATTGGAATATGGGGATCCCCTACTAATAAAATTCTTTTACAACTAATTTACAAAATGACTAGTACAAAAATCATGGTTACATTTACAAATATAGAAGAAAAAGTTGTCAATCCTACTTCCCAGAAGTCAAGACACCACATCTGATATGTACACTGCTGGGAGACCTCTGACTCATGGCTGAACACATCTGCTATTCTTCTTACCTGCACCATGAAGCACCTGTGAGTCACAATGACTCAGCAAGAAAAGCTACTAGACAATAGTATAGTAAGTACTAGCATTACAACATAATATACATGTCAGTGGATCAATACATATTCAGCATGCATATACATATCAGTACATCTACGCGAACACCTTCATAATACAGTATAAGAATAACCATACAAACTCATAATTAATAATTTCACCTTTTCACTAAGTAGACATTCATTTAATCCATAGCCATATAATCTCAGTGCTTTGTAAAGCACTCTAGTCATACATCATTGTAATTACATAATTTCGGTACTTCACTAAGTACTCTACTTACACTGTACCATAATCACCTAAACTCAGTGCTTCATAAAGCACCCTTACCACTCGTTATCAACGAGCTATTTATATCACTATCGGTTCCTGATAACGCGAACGATAAGTAAGAAACCTATCCGAGGTTTCAACGAGTAATTACTCATAACGGTAATGACCGTATCTCTTACTTGATCATAATCGAGTCACAAAGATAATAATCGTTCCATATCATTTCCTTGATCCTAATCGAGTCACAACGATGATAATCGTTCCATATCATTTCCCTCGATCATAATTGAGACTATCATAATTATAATCGTTAACCACAAACGGTACATAATACTTTTTTTACCTCAGTCCAATAGTTAGGTGTGCAGGCCGATCTGAGTGGAACTACCCTCGATGATCCCGGGTCCTATATATGTCACGATAACAAAGCTCAATAAACAACTTATTACAAACTTTAAAATAACCCTAACTTCGTAACCAGACATATCTAACTCTCCACTGGTTCGAAATAACTTAAATATCATTAAATATCCTATTCTAAGCTCTGGGAAACACCCCGATCAAAACCAGTTTCGAAGCCTAAAACTAGAGTTTCCCTCTGCTGCTAAAACCAGTTGACCAGTTTCACTATGCCTGTGAAACGGGTTAACCGGTTTTCCCTACTGCAGAAACGGGAAAACTCAGGTTTGTTGCTCGAAAACCCAACCAAATCTCTTCCAAACCTAATCAACAACTCCAAAATAGTTTAATATCATAAAAATAACATGTACCAAGCATCAAAATGCAGTAATACATCAAGATAATAAAATCACCATGCTTGAGTGAACTTTGAGTTCATAAACTCAATTTTGCCAAATTTAAACATAACATCTCACAAGAATATCACAAATATACTTAAACAACCTTAAATTAAACCTATAAATATACTCTGATTTCAAACATCATCCACAACCCGAAGTCATATGAAAACCCCATCAAAACTCAACCTAAAACCTAAGAAATCAAATATATCTAGTGAAAAGTTACCTTAATGCTTGATCAAACTCTTAACTTGGTTAATCCAGCTAGCAAAACCTTGAATTGAGATTAAAAATCCCTAATACTTCAGCTGGCTTCTAGGGCTCGAAGGGAAGGAGAGAGAGAGAGAGAGAGAGAGAGAGAGAGAGAGAGAGAGAGAGAGAGAGAGAGAGAGAGAGAAGCAAGTATTATGTGATTTTTCTCTATTTTAGATTAATCCTCATTCACTATAATTATTTAATATAACCCCAAAATACTAACCCTCTTAAGCAGCCTAGAAACCACTAAAACAAAATGACTAAACTTGGGAAAAGACTATTTTACCCTAACCAAAATCTCTTAAGCTTAAATCATAACCTAAGGGCATTTTGGTCATTTTCTAACTATTCTACAAAATCGACAACTTAGAATTTTAAACTAGTCTGGTATAAATCCAATACAAATCATCTTAATTGTCGTGACATTTCTGACCACTTCGTCGAGTTTCCACGGCTGTCGAGCCTGAAAATATTTTATTTTGAAAATGGTATGTACGATACCCACATATTTCAATATAATCTCCGTAATTAAAAAATTATGCTTTAATTATTCATGTTTCCCTAATCAACTCATAATTAGTTTAAGTAGGATTATAATTCTACTCTAATACCCACTTAATCACATATTTAATAAAATATGTCCAATTAAAATATCAATATGTTTTCCAGGATATTACAATAATCGTTATGTTAGTAAAATTGAACAAAAGTCATTAAATCCAACAAAAATTAAATGAAGATAATAACTGCAATTTGTGAGGAGAGGAAATTTGACAAAAAATGATGTGGTAGTGGAGAAGATAGAAGGGAGACTGAAAAGTTAAGGTAAGTTTGGTTAAGCAGAATGAAAACACATAAATAAAAGGAAAAATTGTAGCAAAAGTCTCTAAAAATTTGAGTTTGATGCAGATAAGTCCCCAACATTGAAAATTGGCAGTAATAGTCCCCAAGGTCACATTTTTTGTTTGTCCACTGGTACCCAATTTTAACTGCACCGTTAGATTCTAATAAATTGCCATGTGTTAATTTTTTATTGGCAAAAATCATATTTTAACTAAAAATAATTTAAAATAAAAAAACTAAAAAATATATTTTAAAACCATAAAAAAAAAGAATTCTTTTTCTTTTTTTTTTCTTCTTCGTCTTCATCATAAAGCAAAACAATTTGACAATTCGAAAAATACAAACCCACACCCCGACCCTCACCCCACCCCATCCCATCCCCATCCGTGACTCTCACCCCACCCCATTCCCAACCATGGTCCCTATTTACCATCGACTTCAAAGACCACCAGAAAACAATAAAACCCAAACCCAGATCTCAACCCATTCATTGGAATCAAAATCAAACCATACACAAACTCAAATATTCATTTTCTTCTTGGTCGTTCAAGTCTTTGTTTATATGCTCTGATTGCACCAGGAGAGAGACACAAATAATGGGCTTCAATGATATCCATTAATGATGTCGGAGAGGTCTCAAGTTGAGATCTAAGCATGGTGTGGCAGGGACGGAGGGACTTTGGTCCATATGTAGGCTTAAGCCCTCACTCAAATATATACATTAAACTTTTCACATATTGATATATACATATATTGATTCACTTCACTCGCCCAATTCATAAAAGCCTTCACTCAATATCTTAATCATGATTCATGAGCCTACCCTCATTCTAATCAAACCCATTTTAAAAGTAGCCCAATATAAATAACAAAAAAAATAACACCTTATTAAAAAATAATGTAATATTGTTTGACATTAACCTACCTTTGCCTTATCATCTTCACTTCTCAGTTCTTCTCAATCCATTCACGTGGACAAGACAAGACAAGAAAAGAGAGAGAGAGAGAGAGAGAGAGAGAGAGAGAGAGAGAGAGAGAGAGAGAGAGAGAGAGAGAGAGAGAGAGAGAGAGAGAGAGAGAGAGAGAGAGAGAGAGAGAGAGAGAGAGAGAGAGAGTTTGATTTTTTAATGTTCATATATTCTTTTCTTTCCTTGAAAATGATTATTTTAAGCACAATTTTAAAAGACCATTGCACAACCAAATGGCTAATTACAATAGTAAGTCCTTTTTATCTTTCTTTCAATTTTTTAATCAAATAAATTAAGAGATATTTTTCTTTTCTATGATATGAGTATAAGACAAAGTAACAAGAAGAAGACAAACCATATTTTTTAATACTTTTTGAGGTTGAGTGGTTAAATTTTTTTATGTTATTTTAATAAATCATTGCCATTTTTTATGTGTATGAAGATTATTATTTCTTGAATCTATATCTATACGGATATGATATAGTATTTTTTCTTGGGTGAAAGATTATACATTTTTTTTATTGAAAATATAGAAACAAGAAATAACAACTTTTAATAATATTTATTGTGTGTTTTATATTTGGTTGATTCTTTTTTATTTGTTTGCTATCATTATTTTATATTTCATAATCCAAGTAGGATTTTTGATTCATAATTATAATATAAATCATAATATTAATCTTTCACATATTTGCTACAAACATATATGAAGAGGTATTTCAAAAGTATACAAGAGTCTTCAACTTCTATGGGAAAGAGTGATGGAACTGTAAAATCAAGTCGTGTGGATGTTAACACATATCTTGAAGAACTTGAAAGTGACCCTGGGTTGAGAATACCAATTTTAGACCATCCTTCAAAAGTTCGTGATCAAGTTCGACGAGCATATATGCAAGCCCTTGTCAACCTCATCTCAATTCATTTCCCTCAGAAAAGGTTGGACCTCAATCAAGGGCCTTCAATGGTACTTGATATGCAGCTATCAGGATTGGCTTGAATATAGTGTATCAAAGGATGCAGCTTTTTGTTTATATTGCTATCTATTTAAAGAAGATATTGGAGCGCAATCAGGTGGTGATGCATTTGTTAGTAAAGGATTCAGAAATTTCAAATTGCAAAATCAAGCCTTCATACTCATGTTGGAAAACCTTTTAGTGCTCACAATACAGCTAGGAAAATGTGTGAAGCATTAACGAATGAAAAACAACATATTCAAACATTTTTTGTAAAGCAATTGGAGCAAGCTCTTAGTGAGTATCGAACTCGTTAGGAAGCAGTAGTTGATTGCATTCGTGTGCTACGACAAGGACTTGCTTTTTGTGGTGACGATGAATCTAACGACTCGAGTAATCAAGGTAACTTTCTTGCGATTCTAAAATTTCTTTCCGATCATGATGATGACATTAAAGCAGTTTCATTGAGCAATGCTCCTGAGAATTTTAAATTAACATCACCTCATATTTAGAAAGATACTGTAAAGGTTGTAGCTTTTGAAACTCTAGATGTCATCATTAAAGGAATTAGGGATTCAATATTTTCTATTTTAGTTGATGAATCTCGTGATGTTTCTATTAAAGAGCAAATGGTTGTTGTATTACGGTATGTAGATAAAGACGGACATGTTATTGAATGTTTTGTGGGGATTGAACATGTGGCCAATACCACAGTTGTGTCACTTAAAGGTGATATTGATAAATTATTTTCTAGATATGGATTGAGCATATCTAAATTGCGGGGACAAAGCTATGATGGGGCAAGTAATATGTGTTATACCCAAAATTTGACCATCGTTTCAAAGGAGGACACATGTCAAATTAAGAAAAATATGGATCAATGCATGAAACGGTTTTTATATTTGCAAATGGAGAAACTCATTAAATGGAGAAGTGACAGAGTATATTTATAATTTGCTGACTATAACGTCTTACGCGAGATATAGATATACAAACTGTTGCCTCGTGTATTAATGAGAAACCATACGGCATTGGATGCGCAAGGCGAGACCTCAATCTCGTTACGTATGAGTAGACGTAAGCGATATATAATGACTGTGAAAACACTTAGCGTATAATATATAATATACAAACTAAGTATAACAGTCGGGTGAACCCAAGAAACTAATAGGGAGGAGCTGTGACAGTCAATAGTACCGTGATCCGTAAGGGGAAATACCGGGTAAGCTGTGCAATCCCACATCGCCTGGGGAAGGTCAAGTGGGATGATTCTGAGACAGTGCAGGTATGGGACTGCACAGTTGACGAGAGCTTAAATTGATTGATTGGTACTACCTATGTCAACAAGGTGCATCTTGTTTTTCGGTAGCCCATCTCAAAAGAACTCCACAGTTAAGCGTGCTTGGCCTGGAGCAACTTCAGGATGGGTGACCTCCTGGGAAGTTTTCCCAGGAAGCATGCGAGTGAGGATAAAGCATGCTGGAAACACTCGTGTTGGTCTGTAGGGTCAGTCATCAATCCAGGAAGCAGCCAAAGTGGCGTACTCGTGTATAAGAGCCATTCATTCCGTGGGTGTAAGGACCCAATGGAGGCTTGAAGCGGGGACGTTACAGGAGCCTATCTCGCTATAGGAAGGCGCGCTCCTGTTACTTTCACCAATCAGCTTCAGACATCTTTTAGTGAGATTTATAGTCTTGACGAGTCAGTTCTCTCGAGCAGAAGCTGACATTCAAATGATGTTAACTGCTGAAGTACTCTTTATTATTAAGAACTTTGATTGTCAAAATGAAGCGTTGTACCTTCAAGCAAAGAAGCAACAAGGCGTACATTATCAACCTCGAAGAGATAGGGGAAAAGCTCCAGCTCGCTATCAAGGTCATTGGTACTGAGTTCCTGTCGAGATGCCCCAGAACGTTATGATTTAAAACGTGTTTAATACACGATTATCTTGACCCAGTAAAAGCAAATTAAATCACAGCTGTGTGATATTTAAATATTAACCGTATTTATTTTACGAGATATGTAATCAAACCCCACGATTTCAGGGGATGATTGTTGTAAAGATTACAATCAACTCTATAATTAACTGCCTGACTATGTACTTATAAATAGAGGCAAGTTAGACTGAAAACGGGACGAAAAAATTCATAAGAGAAAAAGCCCAAGAACAGTATCAGAAATTTGATAAGATTGACTCATGGACTATGCAGAATTTTAACTGCAAAACCACGTAAAAAAATCTTCGTGTTAATCATTTTCTTCTTATCTCTTTACTGTTTTTATTTTTCTATGCAAGTTTATCACTATTCAGGCTCAAATTAGTTAACGAAAATCTGCGTTAACAGTTTGGTGCTTTCATTGAGAGCCTTCGTGTAAAAGCTCAGAAAAAACCCTCCTTACATATAAAAAAAACAATCTCCTTCATGGTTAACATAGAGAACGTTAACACACCACATGAAGAAACTCATCACCGTCCTGAATACGAGCCCACATGCTCTAGAAGGCCTTCCAACTCATAGTCTAAATAGACCACATGATTTAAGACCACGAGGCAGACCTCGTGGCTCATGAACCAGGAGATAGGAAAATACTCAAGAAGAACAACCTGGGAAAAATGAGATTCCCCTTGAAAATCCGAATGATCAGCCAGACCCTCTCATAGAAATGAGAATGGGAGGCGACCAGAAACTAACAAACAGGAAATTCCTCGTGGAAATGATGAAGACCCTGGGACACAACTCGAGGGACGTAGGTCACCGGTGAGGAATCATCAATGTTCTTCCCGAACCCATAGAGAGAGAGCTCGTACAAACCCTAGTGGGGCAAAATACGACAAACCACGCTCAGAGGGAAAACAGGGCATGAAGAAGCAAGTGTGATCTCGGAGCGCTCAAGGACCCACAGTTGATCAACCCGAGGAAGAGAGAGTACCCGTCGTGCTAATGATCGAGAAAGTACATGAACCAGTAAATATGCAAGTCACTCAAGGACGAGGTCCATGAGCAAGACGAGGTCCGTAAGTAGGACACATTCTGTGAGTAGAACGAGGTCTATTAGTAATTACTCCCAATCGGATCTGCGAGAGCACTTGAATCAGAAAAAACCTGATCTGTTGGGTTTTATGCCCTAAAAAAAACTCATTTCATATAATCAGATTTACTTATTAATAAAGATCAGAAATAACATTTTATGTTGCATGGTTCACATGATTTATTTCATGATTATAGGTATATAATGTATGAATTCTTTTTAAGTCCAGAACATATGAGTTGGTTAAAGATTATAGTGTTGTCAGCACAGTGGAATATAATCTTTATTGTATGTTCAAAAGTTGATTCCACGATTTGTCGAACAACGGATTTAGACTGACATGGTATAATCAGCGATAGGTATTCTTACACCTTGGAAAAGTGTTATGTCCTTTCCAAGACATTGGCAAAGTTTACCAGTATCGGATGTATGGAGTATACATCGGAAGGGACCGATATTGAACTTTGATTAGATATGTTAAAATTTACCGTAATATCTATTCAATTCAATATCAACTGTTGATCCTAGATCACATGATCGAAATCCTGATATGGTTAGGCTCAATTTCAAGAGTGTTATTCGTGTTCTTTGATTTGTTAGTTAAGCCTAGTTTTGTATCAGGGTGATACGTACATTTTGGGAACACGGTAATGCAATTGAGTGGGAGCGCTAACATAAATATGGAATCTATAGCTTCTATTTGGCAAATAGAAGTAAAGGATGATTTCCTTCGAGCTTAACCAAACGAAGATAAATGGTGGAGATCTCATTTCACTTAGGTGAAATATCATTTATACAGGGTTAAGTGTTTTAAGGATAAAATACATTGTAGGGTGTTACGGTAATTTAGTCCCTGTACAGTGTAAATCATCTATATAGAGGATCATTGATCACATTAGGGTTATAACAATGGATAACTAATGACGTGTCTATATCGTGGAACATATAGAGCGTTTCTATATGACTGAGAGTGCAATTCCAAGTTCTAAGTGTGGATTCAATGAGGAATTAATAAGTTAGGGAATTTACTTGGTAAATTCGGTTCGACTTATTGGAAGCTCAGTTATATAGACCCATGGTCCCCATGATAGTTGAGACCATACTGCTTGTAAGACTCAGTTAATTGATTTTAATTAATCAATTATAATTCTAAAAGTTAGACTATGTCTACTTTATGAATTCTCACAGTTTAAGGATGAAATCGTAAAGAAAAGGGTTTTTAGGTTTAATTATTAATTAAGAGACTTTGTATGTCTAATTAATAATTATTTTAAATGACAATATTATTTAATAATCTATTTTAGTTATTAAATAATTAGTTTTGGCATTTAAATGATTAGAATTGGAAAAATGGCATTTTTGGAGAAATTGAAATAAAATTGAGGAAACTGCAAAATCCAAGTGAGGCCCATTTCACCCTATGGCCGGCACCTCTTTGTGTGTTTCCCAATTATTATTTTCAATTTTAATTGCCATGTAATTACTAATCAAAGCCTAGCAAAAATAGGAAAGTGGTTGATCACACTAAATAAGGCAGTTAATTGATTACACAGTAATTAAGGAAAACTGTTTTATTTGGAAAGTTGTGATCTCCATTTTCCTATATAAAGCAACCTTGTTCTCTTCTCTTGTATGAAGCATAAGCCACGAAATCAAGAGAGAAAAAGAGAGAAAATTTTGAAATCCTTGTGAGATGAGTAGTGCCCACACACATCAAGTGGTATCTCAATCATAGTATGGAAGACTATGGAATTTCTGCATCAAAGAAGGAGAAAAGAAGATCCAGGTTCAGATCTTGGTGATGCTCTGCTACAGAAAGGAATCAAGGGCTAGAGATCTGAACGGAAGGAGTCATATTATTTCGCTGTACCCTTTTGTAAGGTTTTCTAACTTTATATGTGTTTATTTTCATTGTTTTAGAATTCATATTAGGTTGTTAATCCAACATACTTGTTAGTAAATCTAGATCCTGGTAAAATAATTTCCAACAACTGGCACCAGAGCCATGGTAATGATTTACTTTCATGTAATATGAATTAAAACGATGATTGCATGTTTCTGTGTTGATTTGGATGGTTTCATGTTGGTTTATGTGCTTATGTGATGAATGTTAATGTTGTACGAAATTTTTCCATGAAATATATTTTTTCAATTTTTGAAAATATTTTATTTGGATTCCTCGTGAAAAATTGAGCAATTTTTGTTTTTACGGAACTCGATTCCGATAAAAATTGAGAAAGATATGATTTTTGGAAAATCGGGAATGATGGCTGTGGAAGCTAGGTGCACACGTGCACCAGGTGCTTCGGACAACCTCCCATCCGCGCGCGTACCTCGGTCAATCACCCAGGAGCACGCCCGTGCGTCTCGCCTGGGAATCCTGCAGCCCGCCGAGTTTTCTCGGCAGATGGGGCTGCAATTCCCCTTGTCCGTGCGCGCAAGGCTGGTTTTGCAGCCTATCTGGGCTACACGTGCAGCCCTAGTGGCAGTTTCCCAAAAAGTTGCGATTTTTGGGGTTTTTCCCCAAAAATCCAATTTTTTCATGGGATTGTTTCCCAAAATTTATTTTTCCAATTTTAAATATTTCTAAATTGAAATGTTTCCAATTTTAAATATTTTCAATTTGAAATTTTTCCAATTTTAAATATTTCTATTTTGGATTGTTTCCAATTTTTAAATATTTCTTATTATGGTCAGATTTAAAAATTTGTTAAGTTCTTTAATATTTATTTATTATTTAATTATAAGATTAGATATTTTGATATTTAAGATATTTTAAATTAAAAGATAACTTTGTCTTTTTATTTAAAATATTATATTAAAATTATCTTATATGACAAATTAAATAATTAATAAATTTGAAATTAACATAGATATTTTTATAGATATACTTACCATAATGTTTTTAAATTCAAAAATTTGTTACTTTGTTAAATATTTAATTATTTATAAATTATAAGTTTAAAAATGATATTTTTTCTATATATATCATTTTTTTTCTTATTGGAAATTTATAAATCATATCTTAAATATTTAAATAACATAGATATTTTTGTAGAGATTTGAATATTGCTTAATTTGAGATATTTTGACATATAATTATGGTAATTATTATTTATTTATTATTTTATTCCTAAAATAATAATTATCTAACCAAATCTATTTTAGAATTGGTTTATTTTATTAAATTATAAGATCTGAAAGTGATATTGGAGATTCTTTCCTTTCAAATCATTGATCTTATTAGATATTTAATTTGATTCAAATAAACCTAGATATTTTTAAATTAGTTTCCTTTATTTGGTTAGTTTAAGAATAATAATTTAATTATATTAATATCTTGATTCACATCTGTTACATGGACAATGTTTGTTTATTTATATTGTTTATTCAATTTTTTAAACAAACCTATTATTTATCTGATCTAAATTGCTATGATTAACTTATTGACAGATCATGATCCAATGATCTGATTTTAATCATAGTCCAATTGACGATAGATCTTATAAATAATTTGTAACAGGTAAATTTTGTACTTCTTTCATCTGTGTAAACCTAGAAACATGATATGGTCCATCCAAATCATTTGACCTGTGTGAGCCTATATGTTTGCTTTTGGGCTTAGATACATATAGGGAGCCCATTTAAGTTTTTACTAAGTAAATGGACTAGGTTGCTAAAATAAATTTTGACATAAGGAAATTTATTTAGGCCCAATTAGATTTGGGCTTATTCAATGAATAACAATTGTTTATTTTAGAGAATATTACACCTACCAACGATATTTTAAAAAAAATATCACAACTAACGTTCATGTTTTTAATATACTTTTTGGTTTTGCAATTTTTTGGCAAGTATATGCGTAGCGCACTGTTTTTGGTTTTTTTGTTTTTTTTTTTTTTTTATGTATACGCTAACTTTTTCTTTTTTTATCTCTTCTATATTATTTTTTTTTATCAAACACATATACATTGAAGTCACAATTTTTTTTCTTTTTATAATGACAATTTAATTCATTTTAAAATGATGTGATACCTATTAAATAGTTTTTAAAATCTTTTCTAACTATATATACAGATAATCATTTAGTCTAAAAAATTATACCATCATAATTTATATTCTTTAATGTAATCATTTTAATATGTGAGACGCTTATACTTTTTTACTGTTACTATAAAAGATAATCAAAATTAAAAGTAACCTTTTACTTTCTTTTAGTTTGATTAACAAAAAGAAAATCAAAATTTAAGTTTAAACAATAATTTATACTTCAAAGTGCACTATTAATAATCTACTCTTAAAAATAATCTTTTTTATAAGTGGGAAGCATATATTTTTTAAACTAATATTAAATAAGTAACATTTTAGTTACTAAATTATATTCTCACATTTTTTTATAGAACAGTTTGGTAGATTTTTAAAACAACTTATAAAGAAACCCTTTAAGAAAAAAAATTAGCTACACCGCTATTCATTTGAGCTCAAGATTAGTGGTACCATTACGATCTGTTTTTTTTTTTTTTTGAAATATCATTTTAATAAGTGGAACCATAGATTTTTTCATTGAATAAAATTTTCAGAATTAAAAGTAACCTTATAGTTCCTTTTATATTTTTTTAATAAAAAAAAAAGTAACCAATTAATTAAACAAAATTCAATATGTCAACTAATTTTATATTACTAAAAATTATCTGTAATTTTATATATAAAAGTTACTATATGGTATATATTCTATATAAACTTATTTTATAGAATTATTTCAATAAATATTATACAATGATTATACATATTTTTAAAAAAGTTACACTTATTTTACTAATATAAGTTGTTTAGTAATTTTTTGTATTTTATTATATCTTATTAAATTTTAGATATATTTAAAGGTAACGTGAAAATTGCTATAAAAATAACAAACAAAAAAGTAACATAATGATCAACAATATATAAGTTAATGAAAATAAAATTATAATTTTTAAAGTTAACCAACTAGAATAAGTAACAAAAACATGTATATGAGATAATATTATTTCACAAACTATTTAGTATTTTAGTGTCTTTTTTTTATTAATAACATCTCATAATTTTAAATATTTTTTTTGATTAACAACATTCAATAAACTTCCTTAAAAAAAAAACAACATTCAATAAACTAAACAGTTGCTGTGAATTTTAAATATATTTTTCCACTTATTGAAATGGTTAGATTAAGAAAAAGATTACAATAGTATTATTCCCAAACCATTAAAGTAATTGAAAAATAAATGATAATTGAAAAAAAAAAATTGATGTTAAAAGAAAAAAAAAAGTTGCAAAGAAAAAAAAAACCAAAAGTCAGCAATAGTGGCGCTGAAAAATAATACAATGAATATGAATAATTAAGTACATAATTTCGGTAGAACTAACCTATTTTTAACAGTTAACATTAACTTTGCTTTTTCCGTAAATAATTATCTTATAACGTACATATATAAAAAATCCCCTTTATTTTAAGGTTAAATTCCTCTCTTTTGGGCCTTATGTGAGAGTTGGGGGCCATAGAAGTGGGTACGACATACTGAACCCAGCTCCCCCTCACATGAACTACCCCAATTGTGAAGGCCCATTTGCCTTATTTAAATAATTGTATTAGGTTAATTATATTAGTCTAACCTAATTAAAATTGAATTAGCAACATAATTAACTTTTAAAATATATGAAATTTATTTTTCATTATAATATTTTAAAGTTAATTTTAGAAAAACACTTAGTCAATGATATATTCTAGATAGTTATTTCTAGTACTAGTTATTATTTATAATATTAAATAGGAAAATATCATTGATTGTGAAATTAATTGTCTCATAATTAATTTTGGTACAATCTAAGTTTAGAATATTTTCCTAGTATTAAACTAGAATTAATAATTAAGTTTTCTCTTTACTTAATTATTTATTTCTTGAATTTAATATGTTTAATTAAATTGAAAATTTCAATATCTAAGTTGATTTTCATCATGATACTTTAATATTGTTATTTTCATGTTATTTAATTAAAGTTGAAAATTATTTTAAGTTTGGAATCTTATTTCAGAATAACTTAAGTTTGAATAATTTTCAAAATATATTTTATTTTATTTTATTAATCATTTCCCAAAATTTTGAAATTGCATTTCTTTAATGAAGAAATTTCGAATTTTATTTGAAAAATAGATTAAAGTTGAAAATTATTTATTTAATTTTGGACCAACTTAAATCAATGACGTTTTCATTTAATGGTTAATTAAAATAAATGAACTAAAATATATTATAATTAGAAATTCAATTAATTAGTCAATGAAAGTCTAGATAGATATTATCTGTTTTGCTTGAAGTATTTTTCTAGTGTATTTAATTAAATAAAAAATTAATATTTAAGTTAATTTTTTAATCATGATACTTAAATATTTGAAATTTTTCTTGGATATTTAATTAAATAGGAAAATTATATTTTTTGTTGAAAATTAATTTTTATTAATTTTGGGCCAACATAAAATTAAGGTAATTTTCCAGGATTTATTTTTATTTTATTTTAAAGCATTTTCGAAAATGCAATATATATTTATTGAAAATTAAATTTGAGTTGTAAATTAATTTAAATTAATTGTGAAACAACTTAAATTGAATAATTTTCTAAATATTTATGGAAGTTATTACTAAGATGAAAATAATTCATATTATTTTAATATCCATCTAAGTATAATTTATAAATATTAAATTAAAATTTATATTTGGAATTTTTCATTCTAAATTGGAAATTTTAATTAAATAAATATATATTTAAAATAAATGGATTAAAATAAATATTAGAAGAAAATACAACCCTTCATTAAATAATGAGCTTTATTATTATAAGGATATTCGATCTCCATTGTTGGTTTTACATAGCTATTGTTTTAGTGAGTAATCCTCCCTAATGGATGAACGTTCATTAGCAAGTTAGCACCGTTTAATCTCGAAAGATAAGTAATCTTGTAAGTTTTTTATATATTTTATGCTCACCCTAATGGTGGCGACTGTATAAGACTTGCAAGAATATGAAACAATGGTGGAAGCTCATAAGATAGAATAGCCTTGACTCTCGCCTAAACGGGACAACGCGGATTCACATCTTGATCGAATAAAAGGTTGCTAGAATGTTTGACATTTTAGATGAGCTGACAACTCTATTCAATGAATGATAGCTTTGACTCTCGCCTAAACGGGACACTGATATCAGTTTGTTGAAAACCTTGGAAATTATTTAGGATTGTATGTTTTAGTATTTTCACTTGTCATTCCTACTTGCTATGTGCTTCATAATTTCTGAATTGTGTATGAATTTGTATTGAACCATGTTATTTTCTGTTATTAAATTGTAGTTTAATTTCGAATCTTCATTGTTGGTCTAACTTGATTTGTTTTTCTAATGAGATAAATCCCTAATGGATTTTCACCATTAGACTAACATAATAGTGTTAGATCTCGAAAGATAAATATTGTATATGCAACATCTAACTGTTCATCAATTGATGACACCTTAGACTAGTATTTTACAATATGAAACAAGAAGATTGTATAAATAAGATTACGTTGACCCTCGCTGATCGGAGCATCGTTGGATTCTTATTTAAAACGAAATTATCCTAATTCCTCTTAGCTTATTCATTTCGAATTAGCTTAATGACATATCATTGGATGAATGGTCTATAAATCATATAAAGTCTTATTTTCTCTTAAGAAATTAGATGACGCATATGATTATATTCCCGGAATTCTATACCAAAATGATATAAATCCTCAATCTTAGATATCTCCTACTTGTATAGGAAAATCATAGAGTTAGATTAGTAGTGGTGGTCCAAGAAAGAGTTACTAATTATACAGTTACACTTTCACAAGTGTTTCATAACCATTTTCTATCAATGGATTCAAACTGTATGAGTTTAGTATTCTGTGACCAGAATCCACTTGCACTATTCTAAGAACTCTTTGATGTAACTTAAGTCATCAAAAGATACAACCACATATTTTATAAATCTAAGGCATTTGTATCTTGATCATAGTGGTTTTGACAAGATCATTCTCTGCAAAGAGATAATATGCCTATATCCACTGAAAGTAAGTTCATCTCATTCGCAGATGGATGTACGTTCAGGGGTGGATATGAGTTTTCGTTGTATTCTTAAAACGATCACTCTAGATTTTACCTTATGCAAAAGAAATTTGAAATGTTTGAAAAATTTCTTGAATTTCTAGCAATGGTAAGTGGTTAAAGATCTTGCGAACTGATAGGGGTGGAGAAAAAGTTAGTAGATATGCAGTTCAAAGATCATTAATTTGATTTTGAATTATATCCAAACTTACCCTCCCCAGAAATTCGAGTTGCATATTGATGATTAGTTACTAGTCGTTGCCTAAATCCTTCTATGGAAATAAAATTTCAGAATGATGTAATGGTTGTACACTTAATGTAAATCATTACTAGATTCATGGATGACCTAATCGAAATCTTAAGAAAAGCTAGAACTGCTAACCTTGGTTTGCATGTTTGTTAGCTATTCTAAGTGATTAGGGGTGGAGCATCCCATAGTCATTAGATAAGAAAGTGTTTGTTTCAACAAATACTACTTTTCTAAGAAAATGACTAAGTCTGAAAGTAAAGTAGCAAATAAAGGAGATATTTTTTCTTGATTCCATAAGTGTTCTATCATCTTATTCGTTACAAGATGATCCCACTGCCTCTGTTGTCTTAACACAACTGAAGAGGTCTATACCATTTAGTTTTCTTTGACATAGTTCACGATACCTTGTCGTAGTGGGAGAGTTTCAAGGAACTTTACCTTCTCATGACTTGGAAGATACTAGTGATTAAAATCCATTGTGAGTTTAAACAAGTAATGGATTGTCAAGATAAGAAACTAAGAAGAAAGCCAATAGAATTATGGTTTGATCCATTCACATGGAGTAACCTAAAGTTTTCTGTTACAAGGACATGAAAGGAAATTTTTGTTCATAAGTCTATTCAATGGACTTAACAAAACTTCATGTTCCTAGTATTATAGGTTTGAGTTTATCTAAACCTATGGCTTGTGGTATACCTGGTAATTACTTACTTTAATGCAAGCAACTTACTTTAGTAAGATGCTGAAGCATTTTCTTTCCAATGGCAATCTATAGAAGCTTCACAACTTCTTAAATATAGATTTTATTTATCTAAGGAAAAGTCTCAACTATTCCAGAGAAAATAAAGCTATGAAAGAATTTCTTAAATCAACAGTGAGAGGTCTCAAATATGCTTTAGTATGCCTTAGACCAGACACCTGCTGTTGAGTGGGAGTAATGAGTAAGTATCAGATTAATCCAGGAGAAGAACATTGGAAGACAATCAAGTAAATCTTAAGATTAAGAAGAGGAACTATATGTTAGTCAATAAGGGTGTTTATTTAAAACTCTTAGACTACACCACATAAGATTTCAAGACTTGCCTTTGTGCTAGAAAGTCTGCTGATGAGATGGTGATTACTTTGGGGGTGGAGTAGCGATTTTGGAAAAGTGTAAAAACCTATCTGAAATCTCTTGGTCTACCAGAAAGAGACTGAATGTTAAAAGTTGCAGGAAAGATACTTATTCAGTCTAAGGAAAGTTCTATACATTTGTGGTAGTGTTCCAACTTGCCTTAACTACTAGGGTTACTTCCTGTATAACAAAAGAGTAGTTGCCCAAAAGTATAGAATCCAGTATCCCAAAAGAGTAAACATATAGAGAGGAATTTCACATTATCAAGGATTTTGTGATTAAGGAAGAGTAATGGTGGAGAAGAGGTTGTGTTTAATTCAACCTGTCAGATCCCATTACGAGGAGTTTACTACTACTACACTTGATTTGTATATCAAGGTGTTAATGATTATTTGAAATGCACTTTTTGTTTTATATTAGTGCAAGTGGGAGTTTGTTGGGTTTTATGCCCTAAATAAAACTCATTTCATATAATCAGATTTACTTATTAATAAAGATCAGAAATAACATTTTATGTTGCATGGTTCACATGATTTATTTCATGATTATAGGTATATAATGTATGAATTCTTTTTAAGTCCAGAACATATGAGTTGGTTAAAGATTATAGTGTTGTCAGCACAATGGAATATAATCTTTATTATATGTTCAAAAGTAGATTCCCTGATTTGTCAGAACACTGGATTTAGACTGACATGGTATAATCAGCGATAGGTATTCTTACACCTTGGAAAAGTGTTATGTCCTTTCCAGGACATTGGCAAATTTTACCAGTATCGGATGCATGGAGTATGCATTGGAATGGACCGATATTGAACTTTGAATTAGATTTTGAAACTTACCGTAAACATCTATTCAATTCAATATCATAAGTTGATCCTAGATCACATGATCGAAATCCTGATATAGTTAGGCTCAATTTCAAGAGTGTTATTCGTGTTCTTTGATTTGTTAGTTAAGCCTTCTTCTGTATCAGGGCAATACGTACATTTTGGGAACACGGTAATACAATTGAGTGGGGGAGCGCTAACATAAATATGGAATCTATAGCTTCTATTTGGCAAATAGAAGTAAAGGATGATTTCCTTCGAGCTTAACCAAACGAAGATAAATGGTGGAGATCTCATTTCACTTAGGTGAAATATCATTTATACAGGGTTAAGTGTTTTAAGGATAAAATACATTGTAGGGTGTTACGGTAATTTAATCCCTGTACAGTGTAAATCATCTATATAGAGGATCATTGATCACATTAGGGTTATAACAATGGATAACTAATGACGTGTCTATATCGTGGAACATATAGAGCGTTTCTATATGACTGAGAGTGCAATTCCAAGTTCTAAGTGTGGATTCAATGAGGAATTAATAAGTTAGGGAATTTACTTGGTAAATTCGGTTCGACTTATTGGAAGCTCGGTTATATAGACCCATGGTCCCCATACTAGTTGAGGCCATACTGATTGTAAGACTCAGTTAATTGATTTTAATTAATCAATTATAATTCTAAAAGTTAGACTATGTCTACTTTATGAATTCTCACAGTTTAAGGATGAAATCGTAAAGAAAAGGGTTTCTAGGTTTAATTATTAATTAAGAGACTTTGTATGTCTAATTAATAATTATTTTAAATGACAATATTATTTAATAATCTATTTTAGTTATTAAATAATTAGTTTTGGCATTTAAATGATTAGAATTGAAAAAATGCCATTTTTGGAGAAATTGAAATAAAATTGAGGAAACTGCAAAATCCAAGTGAGGCCCATTTCCCTCTATGGCCGAGCACTCCCTTTGTGTTTCCCAATTATTATTTTTATTTTTTAATTGCCATGTAATTGCTAATCAAAGCCTAGCTATAATAGGAAAGTGGTGGATCACACTAAATAAGGCAGTTAATTGATTACACAGTAATTAAGGAAACTGTTTTATTTGGAAAGTTGTGCTCTCCCTTTTCCCTATATAAAGCAACATTGCTCTCTTCTCTTGTATGGATGAAAAGCCACGAAATTGAGAGAGAAAAATAGAGAGAATTTTCGAAATCCTTGTGAGATGAGTAGTGCCCACACACATCAAGTGGTATCTCAATCATAGTATGGAAGACTATGGAATTTCTGCATCAAAGAAAGAGAAAAGAAGATCCAGGTTCAGATCTTGGTGATGCTCTGCTACAGAAAGGAATCAAGGGCTAGAGATCTGAACGGAAGGAGTCATATTATTCCGCTGCACCCACTGTAAGGTTTTCTAACTTTATATGTGTTTATTTTCATTGTTTTAGAATTCATATTAGGTTGTTAATCCAACATACTTGTTAGTAAATCTAGATCCTGGTAAAATAATTTCCAACATCATTAACTTACCATTATATCTTTTTAAGTCAATATCAATGGTTGATCTTAGGTCTATGGATCTTAATCGTGATATGGTTAGGTTCATCTTAGTTGTATTATTTATGTTCTTCAAGTTGTTCGTGGAAGCTAACCAATGATTTTGGCGGATATTTACATCTTGGGAACATGGTAGTTCAATTGAGTGGTAGCGCTAATCATAGATATGAAATCTATAGCTTATATAAGTATTTAGAAGTGAAACGATGATTTCCTTTGAGCTTGGCTTGATAGAGATAAATGATTGAGATCTCATTTTAGTAATTATATTAGTTTACTGAAATATCATTTATAGATAGCTAAGTGTTTTAAGGATAAAATACATTGAAGGGTAGAATGATAAATTTGTCCCTATTCAATGTAGATCATCTATAGAGGATCTTTGACTATTAGGATTGTAACAATGGATAATCATAACATATCTATATCATGGTACATATAGAGCGTTCTATATAATTGAGAGTGCTATTCAATTCCAAATCTATAGTGGCGCAAGGCGGAATTAATAAGTTAGGGGAATTTACTTTGTAAATTCTAGACCTACTTATTGAAAGCTCGGTTATATAGGCCCATGGTCCCCTCACTAGTTGAGATAATACTGCTTGCAGACTCAGTTAATTGATTTTAATTAATCAATTATTTAAAAATTAGACTATGTCTTATTTAAGAATTTTCACTAAGTAGGGGCTTAATTGTGAAGAAAATAGGTTTTGGGGTCAATTTGTTAATTAAAAAACTTTGTATGGTCTAATTAATAAATAATATAAATGGCAATTTTATTTAATAATTAATTATAATTATTAAATAAATAATTTTGACATTTATAGGATTGAATTAGAAAATATGGTATTATTGAAAGAAGAATAAGTGGTTCAAATAAAGTGGTAAAATTGTAACTAGAAAGTGGTTCACTTAGTGGACGACACTTAAGTGATTTTTTGCCCAATATTTTATTCTTTTTTAATCCATATAATTCAGCCTTAAGCCCTAGTTGAAACACTATAAAAGGAACATGATGGTCTCATCTCATCCTCTTGTCAACTTGACTATTGAACCTACTAAATCTAGTTTTCATTCTCTAACAACTAGGAGATGAAAGACACCTTCACTAGTGATTTCAAACCTCCTTCATTGTTCTTCACCTATTCAAAATCTTGAGTGATAGAGTGCCATGCCCACACATAGCAAGTCAAGTACTCAATTATGGTGAGTAAGACAGTGGTAACCAAACCCGAAGGAGAGAAAGAGATCCAGGTTTAGATCTTGGTAATGCTCTGCTACATAAGGGAATCAAGGGCTGGAGATCTTGAACGGAAGGAGTAACCTAAAGTTTTCTGTTACAAGGACATGAAAGGAAATTTTTGTTCATAAGTCTATTCAATGGACTTAACAAAACTTCCTGTTCCTAGTATTATAGGTTTGAGTTTATCTAAACCTATGGCTTGTGGTATACCTGGTAATTACTTACTCTAATGCAAGCATGAGATGCTGATGCATTTTCTTTCCAATGGAAATCTATAGAAGCTTCACAACTTCTTAGACATAGATTTTATTTATCTAAGGAAAAGTCTCAACTATTCCAGAGAAGATAAAGCCATGAAAGAATTTCTTAAATCAACAGTGAGAGGTCTCATATATGCTTTAGTATGCCTTAGACCAGACACCTACTGTTGAGTGGGAGTAATGAGTAAGTATCAGATTAATCCAGGAGAGGAACATTGGAAGACAATCAAGTAAATCTTAAGATTAAGAAGAGGAACTATATGTTAGTCAATAAGGGTGGTTTTGAAACTCTTAGACTACACCACATCAGATTTCAAGACTTGCCTTTGTGCTAGAAAGTCTGCTGATGAGATGGTGATTACTTTGGGGGTGGAGTAGCGATTTTGGAGAAGTGTAAAAACCTATCTGAAATCTCTTGGTCTATCAGAGAGAGACTGAATGTTAAAAGTTGCAGGAAAGATACTTATTCAGTCTAAGGAAAGTTCTATACATTTGTGGCAGTGTTCCAACTTGCCTTAACTACTAGGGTTACTTCCTGAATAACGAAAGAGTAGTTGCCCAAAAGTATAGAATCCAGTATCCCAAAAGAGTAGACATATAGAGAGGAATTTCACATTATCAAGGATTTTGTGATTAAGGAAGAGTAATGGTGGAGAAGAGGTTGTGTTTAATTCAACCTGTCAGATCCCATTACGAGGAGTTTACTACTATTACACTTGATTGGTATATCAAGGTGTTAATGATTATTTGAAATGCACTTTTTGTTTTATATTAGTGCAAGTGGGAGTTTGTTGGGTTTTATGCCCTAAATAAAACTCATTTCATATAATCAGATTTACTTATTAATAAAGATCAGAAATAACATTTTATGTTGCATGGTTCACATGATTTATTTCATGATTATAGGTATATAATGTATGAATTCTTTTTAAGTCCAGAACATATGAGTTGGTTAAAGATTATAGTGTTGTCAGCACAGTGGAATATAATCTTTATTGTATGTTCAAAAGTTGATTCCCTGATTTGTCAGAACACTGGATTTAGACTGACATGGTATAATCAGCGATAGGTATTCTTACACCTTGGAAAAGTGTTATGTCCTTTCCAGGACATTGGCAAATTTTACCAGTATCGGATGCATGGAGTATACATTGGAAGGGAACGATATTGAACTTTGATTAGATATGTTAAAATTTACCGTAATATCTATTCAATTCAATATCAACTGTTGATCCTAGATCACATGATCGAAATCCTGATATGGTTAGGCTCAATTTCAAGAGTGTTATTCGTGTTCTTTGATTTGTTAGTTAAGCCTAGTTTTGTATCAGGGTGATACGTACATTTTGGGAACACGGTAATGCAATTGAGTGGGAGCGCTAACATAAATATGGAATCTATAGCTTCTATTTGGCAAATAGAAGTAAAGGATGATTTCCTTCGAGCTTAACCAAACGAAGATAAATGGTGGAGATCTCATTTCACTTAGGTGAAATATCATTTATACAGGGTTTAAGTGTTTTAAGGATAAAATACATTGTAGGGTGTTACGGTAATTTAATCCCTGTACAGTGTAAATCATCTATATAGAGGATCATTGATCACATTAGGGTTATAACAATGGATAACTAATGATGTATCTATATCGTGGAACATATAGAGCGTTTCTATATGACTGAGAGTGCAATTCCAAGTTCTAAGTGTGGATTCAATGAGGAATTAATAAGTTAGGGAATTTACTTGGTAAATTCGGTTCGACTTATTGGAAGCTCGGTTATATAGACCCATGGTCCCCATACTAGTTGAGACCATACTGCTTGTAAGACTCAGTTAATTGATTTTAATTAATCAATTATAATTCTAAAAGTTAGACTATGTCTACTTTATGAATTCTCATAGTTTAAGGATTAAATCGTAAAGAAAAGGGTTTCTAGGTTTAATTATTAATTAAGAAACTTTGTATGTCTAATTAATAATTATTTTAAATGACAATATTATTTAATAATCTATTTTAGTTATTAAATAATTAGTTTTGGCATTTAAATGATTAGAATTGGAAAAATGGCATTTTTGGAGAAATTGAAATAAAATTGAGGAAACTGCAAAATCCAAGTGAGGCCCATTTCACCCTATGGCCGGCACCTCTTTGTGTGTTTCCCAATTATTATTTTCAATTTTAATTGCCATGTAATTACTAATCAAAGCCTAGCAAAAATAGAAAAGTGGTTGATCACACTAAATAAGGCAGTTAATTGATTACACAGTAATTAAGGAAACTGTTTTATTTGGAAAGTTGTGATCTCCCTTTTCCTATATAAAGCAACCTTGTTCTCTTCTCTTGTATGAAGCATAAGCCACGAAATCAAGAGAGAAAAAGAGAGAAAATTTTGAAATCCTTGTGAGATGAGTAGTGCCCACACACATCAAGTGCTATCTCAATCATAGTATGGAAGACTATGGAATTTCTGCATCAAAGAAGGAGAAAAGAAGATCCAGGTTCAGATCTTGGTGATGCTCTGCTATAGAAAGGAATCAAGGGCTAGAGATCTGAATGGAAGGAGTCATATTATTCCGCTGCACCCACTGTAAGGTTTTCTAACTTTATATGTGTTTATTTTCATTGTTTTAGAATTCATATTAGGTTGTTAATCCAACATACTTGTTAGTAAAGCTAGATCCTGGTAAAATAATTTCCAACATGATCTTCGCCAACAACTCGGTCCAAAGCAAGAGGATCCTATCCAATTGCGAATAGATGAGTTGGAGGATAAGTTCAGGAGATATCAAGTGGGGGAATTATGAAGACAATCTAGATACGACTTAGACGAGGAGCTCGAGCCGTACCATCCTGATATTATGAATACTTTTTCCCCCAGGGATTTAAAAACCCTCACGTCTCATCGTATGATGGGACCACCGATCCGGTCTCGCATTTGAATAACTTCAACACAATAATGTGAGCTAGTAATGTGACAAACAATGGTGACAACGCTAATGGTGGCGACTATTAGTAAGACTTACAAAAGTATGAAACAATGGTAGAAGCTCATAAGATAGAATAGCCTTGACTCTCGCCTAAACGGGACAACGCTAGATTCTCATCTTGATCGAATAAAAGGTTGCTAGAATGTTTATCATTTTAGATGAGCTAACAACTCTATTCAATGGATGGTATCTTTGACTCTTGCCTAAACGGGACACTGATATCAGTTTGTTGAAGAACTTGGAAATTATTTAGGATTGTATGTTTTTAGTATTTTCGCTTGTCATTCCTACTTGTTATGTGCTAATAATTTCTTAATGAGATTTTGTGTTGAACCTTACTTGATTTCTATTTATTATTATTTGTAGTATCCAACATGACAATGACCAACCCCATGGCGTCACTGTTGACTGATAATAAGATGAATGGATCCAACTTTCCCAAATGGAAAGAGAACATTAACATTGCTCTCATTGGTGAAAATGCCCTGTTTGTGTTAACTGAACCGTCTTCTGAGCAACCGGGGGAGAATGCAACCAAAGCAGTAAAGGAGAACTTCGAGCATTGGCAGAATTCCAACAACAAAGCTCAATACTTCATGCTTTCTAGCATGGTTGACACCTTGAAAACAAGGTTTGCTAACACTCTCACGGTTGCAGAAATCTTGAACCAGTTGACTAAACTATTCGGGATGGCATCAATTCAATCACGCTTTGAAGCGACAAGGAATTTCATCAATGCACGGATGAATCCTCATCAGAACGTGCGTGATCACCTTCTCCAAATGGCGAGTTACTTCCAAGAAGCTCAGAATCATGGAGCTGTTATGGATCAGACAACTCAAGTGAGTTTGATCTTGAACAGTTTGACTCCAGCCTTTCTTCCTTATACTTCAAATTATGTCATGAACAAGAAGGAACTTGACTTTCACGAGTTGGTAAACAACCTTCAGACATTTGAAAAATTGATTGGAGGACCACAGAGAAAGGGATCTAAAACTCCTAATTCTGGAAATGCTAATGGGGCGGCTAAGGCTGAGGCAAACTTTGCCTCTACTTCCAAACCCAAGAACAAGAAGAAGTGGAATAATAGCAAGAAGCCTGCTCAAGCTGTGAAAATAGTTAAAAAGAAAAAGGGTGCTACTCCGGTGATAAGCCAAAAGGAAAATTCTTCTATTGCAATGAAAAGGGCCACTGGAAACCCCAATGCCCTAAGTTTCTAGCAAAGAAACAAGGTATTTCTTTCTATGCTATAAACTCATGTGTTTTAGAGAATTATTATCCACTTGGATTGTTAATTTTGGACCTACTAACCATGTTTATTTTTCTTCTTATTTCAGCTCCAGCTGCCTGAACTCGGATGCTATCCTAGCGAGTTGAATCGGATGGTTGGACAGATGGGCGGAGATAGTCCAAGATTGAAGATGAAGCTCTGAATCTTCTATTTATTTTTTGAATTAATTGTTTTAGTTTTAGAACAATTTGTATTTTAATTATTTGTTTGAGATTTTTATTCCCTAATTTTTCATATTATTGCAGACAATTTTTTTTTGGAATATTATTTTAATAAAATTTCTCTTTTAATAATGAATTGCATTTATGAATTAAGTTTCGTTTAATTTATCTTGTGTATACCAGTACCAATTATATTTATATGTTTTTTTATGTTTGTATGTGTTTTATTATTGATACAAATTCTATGTTATATTAAACTCTGCAAAGAGTTAATACTACATAAACACTTAGAATTTCAATTCTATGTTTATGAATAATTGTTAATTCTAAAACAATTATTAAGAATTTGTTTAATTAAAAGATCTTTTGATCTGATAGGGGTGGAAAAAGTTAAGAATAATATGCAGTTCAACGATCTTTTATATCTATTGAACTCTCGATTATATTCATAACTCCACTTATCTCTATATCACTTAGGGGTGGACTAAACTATTGAAATATGTAGTTCATTTTGAACTCTAAACTATACTCAATACACCACAGTATCTCTATGACACACATATTTTAATTAAACATGGATGTAATATAATAAATTAGTAAATTATTTAGAACATTTTCTTGATCTTAATTTATGTTCCAATGAATATATTAATGTTGTAATAGAAATTGATACCAATAAAAGTTCTTGTACACATAATCACAATACCTTATTTGAGTGGGAGAATTTTAAAATTCTAAGCCCATCTTCATTTGGATGACACTTGTGATAGAACTTTAGATTCAACTGAGAAAGTAATTCTAACCATTCATATGGATAGAAATAACTTGTCAGAATTTTGAGGATAAGATAGTAGAATTCTTGCATAGTCTATTTGAATGACTTAGGCAAAAATTCCTAATCCTCATGAAATTTTTATGGTATCTCTAATGATTACTTAATCTTAAGAATGTATTTTTACATTAATACTAGATTGCGATGTTGATGACTTAATCTATAAGATAATGTTTCACAACAAGATATCCCTCAAAACAATAGTAAGAGGTTAAATGTACTTCTATGTATGAATTTAACCAGACTCCTACTGATGAGTGGGAGCTATCTAAGATGTAATCAAACAAGGAACACTAAAAGACAGTCTAGAAAGGTTTCTGAAAGTGACCTATATGTTAGATGATAGGGATGTATACATTACAAGTCCTAACATCTACACCAACTCATAAAGGATCCGAGATGGTGGTTACTCTGGGGGTGGAGGAATTATTCTAGAAGAGTGTAAAAACCCATCTATAATAATTCAAGCTCCATCAGTGAAGATATATAACTTTGTAAATTCGAAATTACCAGAAAGTTATTCAACTGAAGAAAATTCTACACTGTGTTATCTCTATGGAATTAGAGATACGTCTTCTGTTTATTCTGATGCACTTTATTAGCAGTGAAGAATTCAGTATCCCTAAATGAGTAATGCATATAGCTAATAATTTTGCATAATGTTTTATGAACACAAAGGAAGTAATGGTGGAGAAAGCAGTAGCTTACCACAGACTTACAGTTCCAGAAATTTGGGTTGAGTCAAATATACTACACTTGATCTGAAGATCAAGACAATGGATTGTTTGAAATGCACTACTTGTTTTATGTTAGTGCAAGTGGGAGTTTATTGGGATTTTATGCCCTAAATAAAACGCATTTCAATCTTATATGATTTGTTATCAATGAAAGATTAGAAGTCATTTATGTTTACATGTAGTTTTCATGTTTATGGTTTAATATATACAAAATTAGTTAAGTCCAGAACATATAGTCATTTACAATTACAATGATGTCAACACAGTGGAATGTGATTGTGATTATATGCTTCAAAATACATAGTCCCTGATTCGTCAATGCACTGGATTTACACTGATGTGATAATCAGCGATGAAGTGTACTTACACTTTGCATAAGTGTTGTGTGTTGGAAATATATTACCAGGATCAAGATTTACTACCATGTATGTTTTATTAACATCCTAATATGAATTCTAAAACAATGAAATAAACACATATAAAGTTTAGTAAACCTTACATTGGGTGCAGCAGAATATAATGACTCCTTCCGTTCAGATCTCTAGCCCTTGATTCCTTTCTGTAGCAGAGCATAATCAAGATCTGAACCTGGATCTCTTTCTCTCCTTCCTTTGATGATGATTCTCCTTCTTGTTGTTTGGATTCTTTACAGTCTTACACACTATGATTGAGATACCACTTGATGTGTATGGGCACTACTCTATCACTCAAGGGAATTTCGAAATTTGAAGAGAAGAAAAGAGAAGAGAGGGTGGCGGCTTGGTTCAGGTTTTTCTCTGAGAGAAAATAAGATGTAAGTCATAGTTTCCTGAAGCCAACACTTTCTATTTATAGAATGCCATCTAGGTTTAGGTTAGAATTGTATGGAATTAAAATAATGAAAAATATAAATGGTAAACCCCATACAAAGTGGGTGGCCATATTAGTGGATAATGGGCCTCACTTTGCAATTTTGCCATTTTGTCATTTCTCAATCCCATTTTCTCAAAAATGCCAATTTTCCAATTTAACCATTTAAATATCAATTTTAATTATTTAATAACTAAAAATTAATTATTAAATAATATTGTCATTTAATATATTTATTAATTAGACATATAAAGTCTCTTAATTAATAAATAAACCTATAATCTCTTTTCTTTACAATTTCGCCCTTGCTTAGTGAAAATTCATAAAGTAGACATAGTCTAACTTTAAAATTATAATAGATTAATTAAAATCAATTAACTGAGTCTTACAAGCAGTATGGTCTCAACTAGTATGGGGACCATGGGCCTATATAACCGAGCTTCCAATAAGTCGAACCGAATTTACCAAGTAAATTCCCTAACTTATCAATTCCTTATTGAATCCACACTTAGAACTTGGAATTGCACTCTCAGTCATATAGAACGCTCTATATGTTCCACGATATAGATACGTTATTAGTTATCCATTGTTATAATCCTAATTTGATCAATGACCCTCTAATAGATGATCTACATTGAATAGGAACTAAATTACCGTTACACCTTCAATGTATTTTATCCTTAAAATACTTAGCTCCGTATAAATGATATTTCAGTGAAGTGAAATGAGATCTCAACCATTTATCTCTGTTTAGCCAAGCTTGAAGGATATCATCGTTTCACTTCTAAATTCCTATAGAAGTTATAGACTACATATTTATGTTAGCGCTCCCACTGAATTATACTATCATGTTCCCAAAATGTACATATCACCCTGACCCAAAAGTAGGCTTAACTAACAAATCAAAGAACATGTATAATACTCTTGAGATCGTACCTAACCATATCAGGATTAAGATCATTTGATCTAGGATCAACATGTGATATTGAATTGAATAGATATTACGGTAAATTTTAATATATCTAATCAAAGTTCAATATCGGTCCCTTCCGATGTATACTCCATACATCCGATACTAGTAAACTTTGCCAATGCCCTAGAAAGGACATAACACTTATTCAAGGTGTAAGAATACCTATCGTTGATTATCATGTCAGTCTTAATCCAGTGAATTGACAAATCAGGGAATAAACTTTCGAACATATAATTAAGATTATATTCCACTGTGCTGACAACACTATAATCATTAACAAATTCATATGTTCAAGACTTAAATAGAATTCATACATTATATATATAATCATGAAATAAATCATGTGAACCATGCAACATAAAATGTTATTTTTGATCTTTATTAATAAGTAAATCTGATTATATCGAAATGGGTTTTATTTAGGGCACAAAACCCAACATTGTGTTCTTTCCAGAACATTGGCAAAGTATGCTAGTTTCGGATGTATGAAGTATACATTGTACTGGGACCGATATTGATCTTGGTAAGGATATTATAATCTTACCGTTGTATCTTTCTAAGTCAATATCACTAGTTGATCTTAGATCAAAAGATCTTAATCCTGACATGCTTAGGTTCAATCTCAGGAGTGCTATTCATGTTCTTTGATTTGTTAGTTAAGCCTACTTTTTGGTCAGGGTGATACGTACATTTTGGGAACATGGTAGTATGATTGAGTGGGAGCGCTAAACATAGATATGGAATTTATAACTTCTATCAGGACATAGAAGTGAAACGATGATTTCCTTCGAGCTTGGCTTAATAGAGGTAAATGGAAGAGCTCTTGTTTCAGTGATTATATATTTTAGTTCACTGAAATATCATTTACAGGAAGCTAAGTGTTTTAAGGATAAAATACATTGAGGGGTGAAACGGTAAATTTATCCCAACTCGATGTAAGTCATCTATAGATGATCTTTGATTATTGAGATTAGAACGATGGTTAAATGTTTATAGCGTATCTATATCGTGGAACATATAGAGCGTTCTATATGGCTGAGAGTACAATTCCAAGTTCTATGAGTGGATGCAATAAGGAATTAATAAGTTAGGGAATTTACTTGGTATATTCTAGTTCGGCTTATTGGAAGCTCGGTTGTATAGGCCCATGGTCCCCATACTAGTTAAGACCATACTGCTTGTAAGACTCAAATAATGGATTTTAATTAATCAATTATAATTCTAAAATTAGACTATGTCTAGTTAATGAATTTTCACTAAGCAAGGGCTTAATTGTGAAGAAAAGAGATTCTATGTCTTATTTATTAATTGAAAGACTTTATTATGTCTAATTAATAAATATATTAAATGGAAATTTTATTTGATAATTAATTTTAATTATTAAATAATTAGTTTTGGCATTTAAATGGTTAGAATTAGAAAAATGGCATTTTTGAGAAAAAATAAGGAAAATTTGTCAAAAGTGGAAAAATTCCAAAGTGGGGCCCATTACTATGGCCGACCACTTATATGGGATTTTCCACTTAATTTTTCTATTATTTTAATGCCTAATAAATCCTAACCTAAACCTAGGTGGTTGCCTATAAATAGATAGTGATGGCTCACACTAAAAGATGATGAAATTTCTTGCCTTCAGGAAAAATTGAGCCATCTATTCCTTCTATATTCGAACCACCTCTCTCTTCCTTCTTCTTCATATTTTTCATACCTTGAGTGATAGAGTGTGTGCCCACACACATCAAGTGGTATCTCAATCATAGTGTGTAAGGTTGTGAAGAATCCAGAATCAAAAGAAGGACATTCGGGCTCAGATCTTGGTGATACTCTGCTACAGACATGATACAATGGATAAAGATCTGAGCGGAAGGAGCCAGTAATATTCCGCTGCACCCAATGTAAGGTTTCCTAAGCTTTATATGTGTTTATTTACATTGTTTTAGATATTCATATTTAGGATGTTAAATAACATACATGGTAGTAAATCTAGATCCTGGTAAAACATATTCCAACAAATAAGGCGTGCCGAAAAGACTGTTTCCCACTGCCCATGATTGACCAGCTAGTGGATGCAACTGCCGGGTACGAGCTTATGTCATTTATGGATTCATATTCTAGATATAACCAGATAAAAATGCATGTTTCAAATCAGGAACATATGAGCTTTGTAACAAACATGGGACTTTTTTGCTACAAGGTCGTGTCATTTGGGCTGAAGAATGCTGGGGCAACATATCAACGATTGGTGAATGAGATGTTCGCAAATTAGATCGGACAAAAATTGGAGCTTTACGCCGATGATATGTTGGTAAAGTCAGAGAAAAGTGGGAATCGTACCGCGAACCTCGAAGAATGCTTCAAAATATTAAAGAAGTATAATATGAAGCTAAACCCAAAAAAGTGTTCCTTTGGAGTTTCCTCATGAAAATTTTTGGGATTCATAGTCAACGTGAGGGGTATTGAAGCAAACCCTGACAAAATCAAGGCTTTGATAGACATGTCATCACCAACAAAGCCTAAAGAAGTACAAGCCTTAACAGGATGGATGGCCGCACTTAACAGGTTCATTTCGAAGTTAACTTGTAAGTGTTTACCATTCTTCAATGTATTGCGAGGCAACAAGAAATTCAAGTAGATAAAAGAGTGTGAAGAGGCCTTTCAAAACATTAAAAGGCATTTAGCAACGCCTCCAGTTTTGGCCAAACCAATAACTAGAGAAACGTTACTCCTCTATCTGGCTATCTTGGAAGATGCAATTAGTGCGGCTATAATGCGAGAAGAGGGTAAGCACCAACAACCTATTTACTATGTAAGTAAAAGGTTACTGGGGGCACAGTTGAGGTATCCCCCTCTTGAAAAACTCGCTTTGTGCCTAATCCATGGGTCTCGCAAGCTACGGCCTTACTTCTAGGCACACCCCATAAAAGTGTTAACTGATCAACCCTTGAGACAAGTTTCATCAAAACCAGATTCTTTTGAAAGATTGATAAAATGGTCGATCGAACTAGGGTAGTTTGACATAACATACCACCCTTGAACATCCATCAAGGGCCAAGCCTTGGCAGACTTCTTAATAGAAGGAATAACTCTAGAAGAAATTCTGCCTGTTCACCGAGATGCGGACACTTGGAAGTTATACGTGGATGGTGTATCCAACGAGTAGGGCTCGGGTGCAGTGGTAATATTAATTTCACCGAAAGGCTTTAAGTTTCACTATACTTTGAGATTTCAATTTGACGCATCAAACAACGAGGCTAAATATATAGCCTTGATCGCTGGCTTAAAGATAGTCGAGGCGTTGGAAGTCAAGAATCTCATCTGCCATAATGACTCACAACTGATTGTAAATCAGGTTCTCAGGGAATACCAGGCCAAGGGCCTGAAAATGGCTAAGTATCTAGAGAAGGTTCGGAAGAACTTGGAAAAATTCAATTGCATTAAAATCGAACAAATTTCAAGAGAACAAAACTCTAATGTTGATGCCTTGGCAAAATTGGCCTCGCTGAATGACTTGGATGAATTGAACTTGGTTCTGGTGGAGATGCTAAAAAGGAAGACGTGGAGATGATAGACAGTTCACCTACATGGATGACCCCTATCATCAACTATCTACTCGACGGGCAACTTCCAACTGACAAAAATGAGGCGCAAAAACTATTGTATTCAGTGCCTCGATACATAATAATTGAAGCCAAACTATACATAAGAGGTTATTCGATGCATCTACTTTGGTGTGTTCTCCCTACAGAAGCAAACGAGATCATCAGAGAAATTCATGAAGGCTTTTGTGCGAATCATGCAAGTTGGCAGAGCCTATTAAAAATGATCATTAGACAAGGATATTACTGGCCAATGATCAATAGGGACACCCATGAGTTTGTCAAAAAGTGTGATAAGTGTTAGAAATTTTCACATATACCTTGCATACTGCCAACGGAACTAAGGATGATGACCTCGCCTTACCCATTTGCTATATGGGGGATTGATCTAATTGGGGCACTACCCACCTGGCGAGGAGGAGCCAAGTACGCAGTGATAATAGTTGACTTCTTCACTAAATGGACTGAGGTCGAGCCTCTTGTTTCCATAACCTGAAAGAAAGTCCTCGACTTTGTTATCAAGAACATTGTCTGTAGGTTTGGAATTCCCATGAAGATAGTATCCAATAACGGAACCCAGTTTGATGGCGACTTATTCCTGAGTTCTGCGAGAGGAATAAAATAATTAAAAGCTTCTCGTCAGTATCCAGGCCTCAGGCGAATGGACAAATGGAAGTTGTTAATAAAACCTTGAAGGATACTATCAAGAAGAAGCTAGATGCTGTCAAAGGAAGGTGGGTCGACGAGCTACCACAAGTACTTTGGGCTAACAGAACTACCGAGAAGACGGCAACGGGACACACTTCCTTCTCGCTAGCATTCAGCTCAAAAGTAATGCTACTTGTTGAAGTGAACATATCGACTCATAGACGAGAGTTTTATAATCAAGAAGAAAACCAAGAACTTCCAAAATTATCTTTGGATCTGCTTGATGAAAAACGAATTGAGTCACAAGTCACTAATGCAGCGTATCAACACCGAGTTACAAGATACTTTAACAAAAGAGTCAAGAAAAGACTATTCAATGTTGGAGACTTGGTGCTAAGGTGAGTATTTGCAAACACGAGAGATGCATCTACAGGAGTGTTCAACCCGATTTGGGAGGGTCCATATGTAATCGAAGCAGTAGTAGGAATCGAAGTTTGAAAAATTGGCTCGGCTAAATGGTTCGCTAATAAAGAACTACTGGAACGTGGAACATTTGCAACCCTACCACCAGTAAATTAATGATGTAACTCACATTGCTGATGTAATATTTTAACTTCAGTTATGAATAAAGAGAATCATTTCTTTTATTTAAGTAATTACAAAGCCTTACTCTTTAAAATTACTTAAGGGGCATTTGTGTATGATTAATCGGGATTCATTTGGAGATACATGATATAATGCAAACCCATAACTTTATATTTATTTAAGGTTTTTGATCAAACCTTTCTGACAAGAAGGGAATCAAACCATCATAACTTTTTGATTTAAACCTGTCTGACGAGAAAGGAAAATCAAAAGTTATAAATGAGATATAACTCATAAATTGCATACAAAGCTGAATATTAACGGTTCGCGCAAGATAGGAAAGTATTAAACGAGACATCGAGATGTCTTGATAAAAGTACTTAAACCTAGTGTATGGATATATAATCTAACTATTCGTACAAGCAATCAAAAATGTACAAAGTGATAAAATCATTAAACGTATATTCTAGTTTGCTTAAGACAGATTATAACTATCATTGCGAGGCAGAATCGGTAACTGCTCAAAAATCAAAAGTCTGATAGATTACTAACTACTTAAATAGGAAAATTACGAGCAATGAAAAGACCAAAAGTACTCTGCATTTGATCAAAATATAATTGTTTACATTGTGAATGAAAACGCAAGCAAACACAAATATATTAAGTTCGAATAAAGAAGTACAAGGCATTTAAGATAAGTTGGTTTACAAACTTGTCTGTACAAAAATGCCACTAGGGGCAAACCATTAAGTCATTTTCCTAAACAAAGACTACAAGGTTATTTATAGAGGGCAGGAGAGCTCCAGAAAGACCGTCTACACGTAAAAGGACTCGACCTCTGCATAGACCTCATTCTCTGCAGTAGAAGACCTTTATTCCTCGCATTAGAAGATCCCATTTCCTGCAGAAGAGATCTCATTCACTGTGACCAAGACCTCATTCCAAACCTCAAGAAATTCATAAACACCAGTGATTGGCTGGTTTGGAGGTTTCCTCGTGTAAGCTTTATTCTTGAGCCATTTGGGTTCTCTGGTGGAATCCGAAATTTCATCGGCTTGGGTTACCTTTTTCCTGGATTTCTCGTTGGGACAAGGAGGACCTTCAAACATGCTCTCAAAATCTACGTCCATCCCTATAGGGACAAAGATAAAAAAATCAATGAAGCAATAGTGGTAAAAAATCGATCGATGAATTCAGATCAGACCACCATTAAAGGATGATGCTTATCGATTGTATCTCCTTGGTTTGGAATAATCAGATGATCTTCAGTCTTGGAATCTTTCGTTTCCAATTTAAATTGAGGTTTGAAGTTTTTGGGAATATATGGAGAGGAAAGGCGGTTGCTATATTCCAGCGTTATAAGTTTTGAGGGATAAATTTATGAGCCTGGATGGGACATCTCCGTAGGAGAGTGACAATCCAATTTCTAGATGAAATTCACCAAAAACCAAAAGTTTATGGAACATGGCTAGAATGAGCCACCATTTTATACTAAGAACCCAGTAACGGTAAGGCCAAAGGTTGGGAAATCTAACGGTTTGGAATAAGGTAGAAGATAAAAAGACGGTTCATTAATGTTAATAATGACCCTCAAAACTGTGGAGCTTTAAAGTTGAGGGCATGCGTGATCTCGAAGAAAGTGATTGTGGCGAAGTACCCTCAGTAAGCGTTTAAAAAGCACTTTTTAAGGGGCAATTGTTATACCCGAAATTCAGCCATCGTTTCAAAGGACACGTGTCAAACTAAGGCGAATATGGATTAATGCATGAAATGGTAATTATATTTGAAAATAGAATAACTCATTAAATGCGAAAGTGACAGAGTATATTTACAACTTGCTGACTATAACGTCTTACGCGAGATAAAGATATACAAACTATTGCCTTGTGTATTAACAAGAAACCATACAACATTGGATGCGTAAGGCGAGACCTCAACCTCGTTACGTATGAGTAGACATAAGCGAGATATAATGACTCTGAAAACACTTAGCGTATAATATACAATATACAAACTAAGTTTAACAGTCGGGTGAACCCAAGCAACTAATAGCGAGGCGCCTATCTTGCTATAGGAAGGCGCGCTCCTGTTACTTTCACCAACCAACTTCAGACATCTTTTAGTGAGATTTATAGTCTTGACGAGTCAGTTCTCTTGAGAAGAAGCTGACATTCAAATGATGTTAACTGCTGAAGTACTCTTTGTTATTAAGAACTTCGATTGTCAAAATGAAGCGTTGTACCTTCAAGCGAAGAAGTGACGAGGTGTACATTATCAAACTCGAAGAGATAGGGGAAATGCTCCAACTTGCTATCAATGTCATTGGTACTGAGTTCCTATCGAGACGCCCTAAAACAATTTGATTTAAAACGTATTTAATACACGATTATCTTGACCCAATAAAAGCGGATTAATCACAGCTGTGTGATATTCAAATATTAACCGCATTTATATTACATGATATGTAATCAAACCCCACGATTTTAGGGGATAATTAATGTAAAGATTACAGTCAACTCTGTAATTAACTGTCTGACTATGTACTTATAAATAGAGGCAAGTTAGACTTAAAAAGGCACGAAAAAAATTCATAAGAGAAAAACCCCAAGAACAGTATCAGAAATCTAATAAGATTGACTCGTGGACTATGAAAAATTTTAACTGCAAAACCACGTAAAAAATCTTGGTGTTCATCATTTTCTTTTTATCACTTTACTATTTTCATTTTGCTGTGCAAGTTTACCACTATTCTGGCTCAAATTTGGTTAACGAAAATTTGCGTTAACAATATGCAAGGAGAGTTCAAAGGTCTTAAAACTCTTATTTTGAAAGAGAAACCATCAGCCTTTTATGTTCATTATTTTGCTCACCAACTTCAACTTGCTCTAGTAGCTGTGGCAAAGAAACATATTCTAGTCGGCTATCTTTTTAGTGTTGTAACTAGGGTGATAAATGTTGTTGGATCTTCTTCCAAGCATTGTGATATTCTTAGAGAAAAGCAAGATGTTGTTATTTCTGAAGCACTCAAGCATGGTGAAATAGCAACTGGAAGAGGGCTAAATCAAGAAAGTAATCTTAAGTGTTACTCGTTGGGATTCACATTATGCTACATTGGTAAGTGTTGTGATATTTTGCACACGCAAGTGCAGGTATTGTTACAAGTAGTAAACTCACCAAGAGTGAGGTCGATCCCACAAGGATTGTAGTTAAGTACGTTAAAATTAAACTTCTACTTCTATTTGGTTAAGTAAAAATTAAGAAAAAAAAAATAAAATTAGAAAATAAAAATAGTGCAAGAATAAGCAATTAAATTAAATAGGAAATTAACAGTTAATAAGAACTAGGGCTTTGACTTCAATTGTTTCTATTGTTTATGGCCTAATATGATTATCTCTCTATTATCAATTTCTATGCAATAGTAGGTTTACTAAGGTAATTTATAGTCTTCTCAGATATATAAATCTCAATCACATGTAATTTATAGTCTTCATATAAATTTAACATGCAACAGGCTTAAACACAGAAACCCTATAAGCTATCTAAACCATACATGTACTCTCGTCCTATATCGAAATTCAGTTCTATTTCACTATAGCATAATCGACACTCACTTCTCAGATCTCGCATCGAAATCATAAAACAGTTAATTGATGGCCAAGCAATTAAAAGTAATTAAGCACGAATGAAATAAAATACATAGAAATTAGGGAGAAAATAAATCATATTAAAACCATAAAGCAATGTCAAACAACATCCATCTAAATCCTAATTAAATGTTTAGCTACACATGTTCATGGAAGCAAAATCACACATATTAACTTTAAGAAAGAGAAGAAGATAGAGAATAAAATAATGCTAAAAACTCTCTGCAGAATGCCTCCGTATCGAACCCCCTATTAAGCATGGGATGTTGAAACTACTTGAATCTTTTAGCTTGGGTGGTAGTTTCTTTTGCAGGACTGCGCTGCACTCCTCAGTAAGTGCTACCATCTCAAATTCTTCCAACTTCTTTTTCTTGGATAAGATGTCTTTCATGAACTTTAGGTAAGTTGGCATCTGTTCCAAAGCCTCTATGAATGGGATGTTGATGTACAGTTTCTTGACTATTTCAAGGAATTTCGAAAACTACTTATCCATCTTATTCTTGTGAAGTCTTTGAGGATAAGAAATTTTGATGTGATGGTCAATGCTGATTGGAGGTGGTTTTTCTTTTTGTGGAAGACCATCAGTAGTCTTCTCCTTCTCTGGTGTAGGTGTTGTCTCTACATGATCTTCCTCCTTTGGCTCATCTTTGTTTGGCCCAGCATAGGTCTTACCACTTCTCAAAATAATTGCATTATAGTTCTCCTTTGGATTGACTTCAGTAGTGCTAGGCAAGTTACCTTGAAACCTGTTAGTGTTTTGAGAAGCCAACTGCCCCACCTCGGTTTCCAAGACCTTAATGGAAGACTTAATCTTCGTCATGAATTGCAGTAACGTGTCTAATTGAGGATTAGACTCTCCACTCGAGGCTTGTTGTTGTTGTGGAAACTGTTGGCTTTGTTGAGATTGATTTTGCTGAGGATGAAACTGCTTCTAGAAGTTCTACTGATGACCATAATTATTCTGATAGTTTTCAATGGCATGGGCTTGCTCCATTGGCAAACTGTTTACATCTATAGGGCATGTGTCAGTAGTATGGGTTCCTCCACACAGCTGGCAGACTTGAGCTTGCTTGGCTTGTGCAGTCACTAGCTTTGTTAATGCCTCCACCTGGGCTGTCAACTTGGTTATGGCATCGACTTCATGCATTCTTGCAACCTTTTTAGTTGGGTCTCTCTCTGTTGACCATTGTTGATTAGTTATGGCCATCTCTTCAAGTAATTCAAAGGCCTCATTAGCACTTTTCCTCATAAAAGCCCCACCAGCTGCGGCATCTATCAGTGTTCACGTGTTGTTCAGTAATCTAGTATAGAAGTTATGCACTTGTAACCACTTTTCAATCCCATGGTTTGGACAGTTTCTCAATAAATCCTTAAATCTCTCCCAAGCTTCATAAGAGATTTGTTGTCATGCTGGGTAAAGTTGTTGATTTCAGCTCTCAGCTTGACAATCTTCGCAGGAGGAAAGTATTTGGAAAGGAATTTCAGGGCCAATTCCTCCCAAGTGTTGATAGAGTTGGATGGCAAAGATACCAACCAACTCTTGGCTCGCTCCCTTAGTGAGAATGAACAGCCTTAGCCTGATGGCGTCATCGCTAACTCCATTCACCTTAAATGTCTGGCAAAGCTCTTCGAAGTTGGCGAGGTGCATGTTTGGGTCTTCAGATGGCAGTCCCCCAAACTGGATTGAAGATTGGACCATTTGCAGTATGGCTGGCTTGATTTCAAAATTGGTGGCGTCAATAGCAGGTGGCCTTATACAAGATCTGGCCCTTGTCAAGTTAGGAAGCAAATAGTCCCTCAGGCTACGGTCATTGTTGTTGCGACCATTAGCCTGGTCTTCTATAGCTCCTCCATTGTTGCCATTATTGGCGTTGTCAGCCATGACTCCTTCTTGTTCAATCTCTAGTGCAGCTCTTTCCAATTTCTTCCTTCTTCTGTTCTTTCTACAAGTCTTTTTTATCTCAAGGTCAATAGGTAATCTGGCAGTTGGACCTTGACTTCTCATAAACTAATGAACCTGAAAAAAATAACATCTTAAGACAAACAGAGTTAGTACTCCAATTGAAAAGAAAACCAAATTAGAACAAAATTTAATTTTTAATAATATTAACTAATAATCCCCGGCAACGGCGCCAAAAACTTGCTGTGATATTTTGCACACGCAAGTGCACGTATCGTTACAAGTAGTAAACTCACCAAGAGTGAGGTCGATTTTACAAGGATTGTAGTTAAGTACATTAAAATTAAACTTCTACTTCTATTTGGTTGAGTAAAAAAAAAATAGAAAATAAAAATAGTGCAAGAATACGCAATTAAATTAAATAGGACATTAACGGTCAATAAGAACTAGGGCTTCGACTTCAATTATTTCTATTGATTATGGCCTAATATAATTATCTCCCTATTATCAATTTCTATGCAATAGCAGGTTTATTAAGGTAATTTATAGTCTTCTTAGATATATAAATCTCAATCACATACAAATTTTCTACTCTCGTGATAAATTTAACATGCAACATGCATTAAACACAAAAACCCTATAAGCTATCTAAACCATACATGTACTCTCGTCCTATATCGAAATTCAGTTCTATTTCACTATAGCATAATCGACACTCACTTCTCAGATCTCGCATCGAAATCATAAAATAATTAATTGATGGCCAGGCAATTAAAAGTAATTAAGCATGAATGAAATAAAATACATAGAAATTAGGGGGAAAATAAATCATATTAAAACCATAAAGCAATGTCAAACAACATCCATCTAAACCCTAATAAATGTTTAGCTACACATGTTCAAGGAAGCAAAATCACACATATTAACTTTAAGAAATAGAAGAAGATAGAGAATAAAATAATGCTTAAAACCCTCTGTAGAATGCCTTCAGTATTGACTTTTGTCTCTGAAATTCGTACTCTTTTTTCCCTCTAAAGTTGCTTGACTGAAATCAACTCCAGTTCACCCTTTATATAGGCTTTCAGGGACTAAAAAGATAGAAAAATACACATGTTAAATGCCTATTCGAATTAGGAAGCCACCAACTCCCACGTAAGAGAAAAATATGATTTTTGTGTTGTTTAGGGGGCGGGCCGCGACATGCTAAAGTTGGGCCACGGCCCGTGTTGGAGTTCGACGGCTACTGCGTCGACTGATAATATTTTGGCTATGAATCTCTCGATATTTCTCGGAATTGGACGATTCAAGATGTTACAGAAAGATAAAAAAGAGATTTAGAACTTTTATGTTTTGACTTTTTCCAAAATCTAATCAGAAGATAGTCGAATTCAGACTTGAAGTTTCAGCTTTATTTTCTTGCACAATTTTCTCTATTTTAAATATCATCTTTTTGTGAGATATTTTTATCTTTTTTTCATCTTATTCCTTTGATATTTTCTAATCTTCTTCTATTTTAAATCTGCAAAAATAAAAGATAACAAGCGTAAAAATGCTCCAAACACGATTAAAACTCAACTAAAAATGTATTAAGCTTAATCTAAAACTAATACTAAAAGTAACCTAACAGTAAGCTTTATTAACTTATTCTCTCCCATAACTGATGTTCTTGGAACAATAGTAGACGATGCTCGAGAATCTGAACAAAAGTTTGAACCAAGTAATTTGATGGGTTTGATGTCGACATTTGATTTTATATTTAGTCTATATTTTATGAAAGCATTGTTGGGCATAACAAATGAATTGTCAAAAGCACTACAGAAAAAAGATCAAGATATTGCAAATATCATGAAATTAGTGGAAATGTGCAAGAAATGATTGCAAGCAATGAGAGACAATGGTTGGGATTCCTTTCTTATTCAAGTCTCAACATTTTGTGCTAAATATAATGTGTATGTTCCTACTATGGATGATATATATGTTTGAACCAAGTAATTTGATGGGTTTGATGTCGACATTTGATTTTATATTTAGTCTATATTTTATGAAAGCATTGTTGGGCATAACAAATGAATTGTCAAAAGCACTACAGAAAAAAGATCAAGATATTGCAAATATCATGAAATTAGTGGAAATGTGCAAGAAATGATTGCAAGCAATGAGAGACAATGGTTGGGATTCCTTTCTTATTCAAGTCTCAACATTTTGTGCTAAATATAATGTGTATGTTCCTACTATGGATGATATATATGTTGTACAAGGTCGATCACGACGTAATGCTCAAGAAATGAAAATTTTACATCACTTTCGTGTTAGAATTCTTTTATGCTGTTATATATATGCAACTTCAAGAGCTAAATGAACGTTTCAACGAGGTAAACACTGGACTACTTCTCTCTTTAGCTTCCTTGTGCCCTAGTGATTCATTTGAAGCTTTTGATAAAAAAAAAAAGGTTGATCCAATTTGCTGAGTATTATCCTAGAGATTTTTCTACTTTTGAGCTTAGCATGCTCGATAATCAGCTTGAAACTTACATTCTTGATGTAAGTTCCACTGAGAATTTCTTGGGTTTGAAAAGTATTTGTGATCTCCCTGAAAAAATAGTTGAGACAAAGAAGCATATTGTTTATCCTCTAGTGTATCGACTAATTACATTAGCATTGATTCTACCTGTTGTTACTGCTACAGTGGAGAGAGTATTTTCTTCTATGAATATTTTGAAAAGTAGATTGCGCAATTAGGGGTGTTCATAAAATAGCCGATCCAATCCAATCAGCACGATCCAATCCAATCCAATTCGCAAAGTGCAGATATCCGCACTTGTGCGGATTGGATTGGATTGGAAAATTCAAAATCCGCACTTGTGCGGATTGGATGTTGATTGACATGTAAAAGTAACCGATCCAATCCAATCCACACATATTTATAACAAAATTAAAAAATTATATATACAAATAACATTTTAATGTAAAGAAAATAGTAATTTAAAAGTCTAATACATATAATACAATTATATTGCAAAACTTAATAGATAAAATATATATTCTATTCTTATATATTTTTTTCTACATACAATTTAAAATAAAATTAAATATTTTTTATATATATACAATTTTTTTTCTTCTTTTGAATTTGTTATTTGTTATTTTATTTATTTAATGTGTTGTTGGAGACATAACATAACTATAATTTGTTTTATTTTGTTGTTAGTTACTAAAAAAAAAAAAAATTCATAAATATTAAATAATTTAATATTAAAAAGTAACCGATCCAATCCGCACTTTTGCGGATTGGATTTGAGCTATTGTACGGATTGGATTGGATCCAAAAAATGAAATCTGCACTTAGTGCGGATTGGATGTTGTTTAACCAAAAAAGTGCGGATTGGATCGGATGAACACCCCTATGTGCAATCGAATGGGAGATCAATTTATGAATGATTGATTACTTGTTTACATTGAGAAAGACATCTTCAATAGTCTTGACAATGAAGTCATCATCCAGCGATTTCAAAACATGAAAAGTCGTCGAGGCAGATTGTAATTTTCATTTTATTTTTTTATGACAATGTTTTATTTTATTTTGTTGAAGATGAAAATTTGAAAAGATACTTTTATCAGTTATTTTTATTAGTTTTGACTTAATATTTATTCAAGCCCTCACTAAGCCAAATTTCTGGCTTCGTCACTGTGGTGTGGTATGGATTTTATGTGCGATTTTACAAAGGTTTGATGCAGATGATGATGGAGGGTGAGGCGAGGGAATCGTAAGAGAAATTTAGGTTTGTGTATTTTTTTTATGCAGATGGGGAGATATACTTCTTTTGTTTTTTTCTTTTTTCGGGTTTGGGTACTTTTTTTAAGCAGGTGGGGTGTGTCTTTGTGAAGAAGAAGGGTGATGACCGTAGTTCATCCACGCTTGAATCAAGGTTTCAAGGCTAAGGGCATTGTAAAGGGGCTTTGTAGGTGGCATTAAAGATTTTGGTGGTAGCGATTGGTTGTGGCGGCGATTGACTGAGGACGTGGCTAGGGTTAGAATGTATCCTAAAGATGAAGAAAATGAAAAAGAAAAAAAAATAATAACAATTTTAAAGATTCTTAGTAGCTTATTTGGGTTTTTGAAATTGTGACATGTACTAATAATATTCAACATGTGACGATTTTAAATTAGTAAACATAGCAGCTAAAAAAAACATAATCTTGAGGACCATTACTACTAATTTTTGAGGTTCGGAACTTATTTGCATCAAAGTCAATTTTTGAGGACTTATACTTCAATTTTCCCTAAATAAAAATACAAATTTGAATAAGAATAGGAATAAAATTAAATTTAGGACACATAAAAAATAATAATTTTTTTTGAATAAAATACATAAATAGAAATAAAAATTGGAATAAAAATAAAATAAAATTTAAAATACATAAAGAAAATAATAATAACAATAATAACTTTTTTTCCTCATTTTACACTGGAATGCCTACACTTTTCATTTGAAAATAAAATAATCATTACACAAAAATAATAATAAAAAAAAAAAAACAATTCCATTAGAATGATATTACAATACTTTAAAATGCAACAAATAAAAAAAAAAAGAAAAATTAATTATTTTCTATTCTATCCCATTTGCTTCATCAAATGAAAGGCCACCTAACTGAAATGAAGACTTTCTCGGTAGTTAAAAGGTCTTTGGGAGTAAATAGATGTGAATAGGTGGAGTTTCCCTAACCTCTAGCAACTAACATCACGATCTCAGCTCTCAATACCTTCTAATCTATTATCATCCAATTTAATTATAAGGATTTAGTAAGGTTTGCTTAATGCAATGTCTCATTCTAGGCTGCTCCTGCTCCCATTGCAATTTCAACATATGTTTAATATGTTATAAGCAACACCAAAGATCTTTTCCATTCCACAACAATATTTTGGTAACATTATTATAACCATCTGACGTTCGCTGCATCCAGCAGAAGCAACCGAAACAAAAGGCATAGTTCTATTATAAGAAACACCACAAAAATACTCTACACAGCATGTTATGAAGAGAAAGAAAAGTCAATTAAAGGTATGGTTTTCATGCAATCATCATTAATTTCCCGATGAATAAACCAATAAAAAACAACAAATCATACTTTAAGATTCAATTCCAAAAGGAGATGTAAGTAAGAAAAATTGGACAAGAATTTCAGAGAATCTTGAAAAAATTAAAACAAGCAAACATTAGCAGATTCTTTTTTCCACTAAAATGAGACAACCACTAAGCAGAAAGAGATTTTTTCTTCTTCAACCGCTTGATGCCCTTCCTGGCCTTTTTCACAGAAACTGCTCTCAATTTGACCTTCTTCGCAGCTGAGGTTGGGATTTCCCTGATGGGACCTGGAGGTACCCCTTTCTTAAGAGCACTTCCTCTCGGTGTAGCAGAGGGAGGCAATCTCAAACTTTGTGGAGGCAAAGGATTATGAGGCTTCCATATCAAATTATTTTTCATCGAAAACTTTACCTTCTTTGCATTCTTCTCCCCACTCTTTGCACTTATGGCACCATTAGCACTTTCTTCACCAGTCTGAAGAGAATTTTGAGATTGCTTCTCATCCACAACTCTGGCTCTTTTTCTTTTCTTAGAGGTCTTAGACCTTTTAGGCACAACACAGGAAATAGGTACATCATCCTCCAAGCCAGCTTCAGCAGCAATCTTCTCAAACTGCTGCTGGAGGTTTGATATTACAGACTCATTAAGAGGCACAAGATCTCCTTCGCAAAGGTTGTCACTCATAATTTCATCACCATTGGCTTCAGCCTCGTCTTTATTTCCATTAACTGTAGAACTCTTCTCTGGATCAGAATCAGTACTCTGACTGTTCTTGTTCTTCTTGTTCTTTTTTTTCTTCTTCTTCGGCAATTTATCTCCGCCACCAACATCGTTAGCCTTCCCACACTTCCGTAAAGACACCCTGCAATCCTCCGCAACCTCAATAGGTTCTGAAGCACTCACTTCCATCCCCTCGGAAGTAATAGGAATCAAATCTGGCACTTCATCTTCATTATGCTCAATAACATCAGGAATTGAAACATCAATTCCTGAAGACGCCAAATCTTTCTCTAACTTAGAAAACTCCTCGTGCAAACTAAACAGAACTTTTCTATTTCCCTGGCAGCAATCGGCTGAAGAACCCAATTCATAGAACTTGGCTGAAAATTCCATCGTCAAAGCTATCGAACCAAGCAACATTGAATCACTACCTGAATCTACATCCTCCCCGGATTTCTTAAGCTCCAAAAAATTCTTCCCCATTTTCAGTAACTCATCAAACATATTAGATTTGATCTTTGCCAGCAAGACCTTGTCGGGTTTCTTTGCCATAACCGAAAGAAAAGGCTTATAAAGAAGCTCAAGCACTTCTAACCGAATCGGGAGAAAAGGCCTAAGCTCCTCGAGAAAAATAGAAGCAATGTGGTAATTAACACCATTCCCCTGAATGTTATCATCATCCAAGAAAGTCCTCTCCTCCAAAACACCCATTAGACGTTGCGAAAGCTCTAAATCCCACGAATTACGTTTCAACAAAACAAAGAAATTATGCAGAAATCTCCTAAGCAAAAGATAAAACTTGTCTAACCTGTAAACATCGATTCCACTCCATTCCCGGCGCATGGTGAGTAAGAACACGGAGAAGTATTGGAGTGAGAGTGAAAGATCGAGCTTGGGAATCAACGTAGAAAGGGAATCGGCGAGTTGGGACTGGACGGGGACCTTGTCCGCGTGCCAAACGCAGTAGAAAAGCCCCTTCCATAGCTTCTTCATAAGGTCTTCAGAGATAAGGGTGTGAGTGGGAAGCCATGTGTCAAGGAGGAAGGTAAGAGCTTTGTCTCGGGTACCCTTGTCACAGGACGCTAGCTTCTTTATCGACGAAAGCCCTACTTCCTCTCTTCCGTCTTCCATCTCTGTTCTCTGGTTTCTGATTTGATTTTAGGTTTTAGGGTTTGAAGGAAGAGAAATCGGTGACACTAAAACCCTAGGAAATTGTAAGTATTTGGGATTATATTTCCAAAGCGGGCACGGCAGAATCAAAGAAACCCTAGTAGTACAATACAAGGAGGCTTTTTTTCACTTTCTTTTTCTTTTTCTTTTTCTTTTTTTTACTCTCGGAAGAAAACGGGAAAGAAAAGAAGGCGTCTTCGGCCTCTTTAGCTTAATCTGTATGCAAGTAATGTTGTACCTCGTAAATTTGCAATTTGATCCCTGATAAAATATACTTTATAATTAAACCATCAAGTCCACAAAATGCTTCCTATTTTCTTTTTGAAAATAAATTCCATTAAATGATTAAACATTAACATAAGAAATGCACATAGAAGAGATGAATAGTATGTTTGGTAGGTAATCGTATTGTATTAAATAATAAATAATACTATATTTGAATAAAATAATATATTGTATTAATTATTACGACTAAAAATTTAATATAATGTAAGTTGTATTACTTAATACATAACAAAATGGTCTGTATTAATTTGTATTATAATATTTATGAAGGATTTGGGATCAACTCTAATCTTTGACTTAGATCTAGGGACTCGAACCACGAATTGGGACCGAGATCCCAGACTCTGGACTAGATCAAGGACCCATACCCGACGTCAGATGTCGGACCCGACCGAACACTGGACCTCCCAAGACCCGAACTAGACCTAGGACTTGACCTGTAGTCAGTGTTAGGGTCGAGTTTATTAAAAATATATTATAACTTTACACAACCTATTAATATAAGTCAATATCAAACATAATATTGTATTAAATAATACTAATATAATATAATGCAATACAATACAATCGAACATAATACAATATAATACAATACAAGCTCATTATATAACCCTAAAACCACCTAGGCCATATAAGAATAAATTGAGGCAAAACTCCTAAAAAATTTACCTCGCTAGCAACTAATCTCTAAAATTCATTTTTTTTAGTGGAAAACCCCCCAAAACCTGTATTTTGTTAACAATTTATCATTTCCATCTGTTTTTAGGTGTTAAGTATCATGTTGGACTATCCATGTGTACATAGTGTGTTGTCTAAATGGACACATTATGCACAGTATAATTTTATTGTGTTAACTCAAACTTTTAGGTCTCCTTGTTTTGATGATTAACAAATATTTGATTATTATTTGTCATTAATAAAATTTGTTGATTTTGTAGCAAAATGAAATAAATTTTTCCAAGACAGATTGGTATTTTTACCAAACTTCATAAAGTGACTCAAAATTGATTCAATAAGCATATCAATAGCAAAAGATTAATCAAGGGATCAACAACTCAAGACCCTATTCAAAAGAGGTCTTCAAAAGCCCAAAGTCAAAAGTCAACTCAAAAGTCAAAGTCAAAGTCAACTCTCGAAAAAAGTCAACTTAGGATCAAAACATGCAAATCAAGCTAGGAAGCTCATCTACATCAAGACTACACAAAATTAAATGGTATAAATTTACTTTAGTCTTGTTAAAGTAAGTTGCATAGCACACTAGAGTTTATAAGTACAAATTTTAGCCCACTCACTAACTTGTGCAACAAGTTTTCTCACCCGATGGTTCAAAACAAATTTTGATTGAATTTCCAAATCACATTTCATCTAACTAAGAGAACAAAAATGGAATTTCTAAAATGGGATAATCGAGTAAAAAGTTATGCATGTTTTAGTCTGAAAAATTGTTAATTTTGCCATTGTACCGAAATTTTGGTTCACGGCAGAATTTCTCTTGGAATGCGTGCTAATGGCTATAAACAGTTACTTTTCACCCCAACACTATAAACTCAATTTTCTCTCTAAAAATCAAGTTCGCTAAGCATTTATGTCATACACCTAACCTATTCAAGTGAGATTAATGAGCTTCCAAGTTTAAAAATGCAACAAACACTTTTCACACACTTTGAGTCAAAATTTGTGTTTATTCATCTTAAGTGTGCTTGCTTATCACTCTAAGTTTCTATTGTATTATCATACTTTTAGAGTGATTTTGCTTGTAATTTCAAACACATTTTCATATTGTGATTGAGGTGAGGTTGGCACCGATATTGTAAACAACCCGGTTATAGTGAGATTGTCACTACAACAATTTGAGAAAGAGTTAATAGTTCTCGGGCGTAGCAAAACTATTGTAAGAGGTTTGGAAACATCTTGGTGAAAATTTCCTGGTTGTAAGGGTTAGTCAAGCCCGTTAACCTGGCTCGATATTAGAACTCAAAGTTAGGTCCATAGCTTTGAAGACCATGTAAAAATTGAGAGTTTGCAATTTCTAACCCTTAAACTCTTTACTTTACAAGTTTGATTATTTGTTATACTTTATTGCTTGCCATATTACTTGCATTTATTTGATTAAGTGTTTAATTGTATAGTTTTGTGTTAAAAGTTTTAATTTACCGAAATTAGCTTAAATTTCCAATTCACCCCCTCTTGGAAAACATATCTTGGGCTAACAATTGGTATCAGAGCAAGGGCTCAAATTATTTGATTAGATTCACAATCTACAGCATGGCGTTTCCAAGTAATTCACAAAATAACATATTGGAAGGTTTTAGCCCAAATAGAGCACCATACTTCAATGGAGTAGATTTTCCTTATTAGAAAATTAGAATGGAAACTTACCTTCAATCTATAGACTATGATTTGTGGTATATTGTGTTTAACAATCCTTACATTGATAAGCATGTTATAAATGGTGTAGAAGTAATTAAGACTTATGAGGCATATGATGAGAATGATAAGAAAATGCTTTCTAAAAATGCTAAAGCTAAATATGCTCTTATTTATGGTTTGGATAGAGATATATTTAAAAATATTGAACAAGAACAAGCCTCTACTGCTTTTGATATGTGAAAAATTCTTGAAGTTACTCATCAAGGAACTAGTGCTATGAAAGAGACTAAAATTCAAATTTATTCCACTCAATATGAGAACTTTAAGATAAAAGCGGATGAAACCATTACTAACATGTATACTCACTTCACTATAATTACTAATGGTTTGAATTCTCTTGGCAAGGTACTTACTCAAAAAGGTATGGTGACCAAGATTTTGAGAAGTCTCACCAAGGCTTATCAAGGAAAGGCGGTTGCCATTCAAGAAGCCAAGGATCTCTCAACACTTCCCTTGGAAGAATTAATCAGCTCACTCATGAACCATGAAATTTTCATGAGTGCTCAAGAAGAAGAGGAAGTTGAGAAGAAAAGGAAGACCATTGCATTTAAGTCTTCCTCCTCCCATGCCATTAGTGAAGAAGATGAGGATAGCTTATGTAGAGACATGGAGGACTTGACACTCTTTTCCAAGAAATCCAAAAAGTTCATGAAATTCAAAAAGAACTTTGGGAATAAGCCACAAAGAGGGAGTGACTTAAAAGAAAGAAAGAGCAAAGAAGATCCACCAATTCGCTTTGAATGTAAGAAGCCCGGACTCATGAAAATGGATTGTCCAATGAGGAAGAAGAACAAATACAAAGGAAGGGCAATGTTGGCGAATTGGCTCAATGGTGATGAAGAGAACTCTGAAGATGAAGGAAAGAATGAAGTAGCAAACATGTGCATAATGACACTCGATGATGGGGTAAGCATTTCTAGCCAAAATGATTGTGATAGTGAAAATGATGATGATAACTCAGATATGTCATATGATGAGTGTTGGGAATATTTTACCAAGATCTAGATTTACTAACAAGTATGTTGAATTAACATCCTAAATATGAATATCTCTAAAACCATGAAATAAACACATAAGGATTTAAGAAAACCTTACATTGTTTGCAGCATAATATAATGACTCCTTCCGTTCAAGATCTCCAGCCCTTGATTCCCTTATGTAGCAGAGCATTACCAAGATCTAAACCTGCATCTCTTTCTCTCCTTCGGGTTTGGTTACCACCGTCTTACTCACTATGATTGAGTACTTGACTTGCTATGTATGGGCATGGCACTCTATCACTCAAGGTTTCGAATAGGTGAAGAACAATGAAGGAGGTTTGAAATCACTATTGAAGGTGTCTCTCATCTACTAGTTGTTAGAGAATGAAAACTAGATTTGGTAGGTTGAATAGTCAAGTTGACAAGAGGATGAGATGAGAGCATCATGTTCCTTTTATAGTGTTTCAACTAGGGCTTTGGGTTGAATTATATAGATTAAAAAAGAATAAAATATTGGGCAAAAAATCACTTAAGTGCCGTCCACTAAGTGAACCACTTTCTAATTATAATTTTGCCACTTTATTTCAACCACTTATTCTTCTTTCAATAATACCATATTTTCTAATTCAATCCTATAAATGTCAAAATTATTTATTTAATAATTATAATTAATTATCAAAAAAATTGTCATTTATATTATTTATTAATTAGACCATAGAAAGTCTTTTAATTGACAAATTGACCCCAAAATCTCTTTTCTTCACAATTAAGCCCCTACTTAGTGAAAATTCTTAAATAAGGCATAGTCTAATTTTAAAATAATTGATTAATGAAAATCAATTAACTGAGTTTGCAAGCAATATTATCTCAACTAGTGAGGAGACCATGGGCCTACATAACCGAGCTTTCAATAAGTAGGTCCAGAATTTACAAAGTAAATTTCCTAACTTATTAATTCTGCCTTGCGCCACTATAGATTTAGAATTGAATAGCACTCTCAATTATATAGAACGCTCTATATGTACCACGATATAGATATGTTATGATTATCTATTGTTACAATCCTAATAGTCAAAGATCCTCTATAGATGATCTACATTGAATAAGGACAAATTTACCGTTCTACCCTTCAATTTATTTTATCCTTAAAACACTTAGCTACCTATAAATGATATTTCAGTAAACTAATATAATTACTGAAATGAGATCTCAATCATTTATCTCTATCAAGCCAAGCTCAAAAGAAATCATCGTTTCACTTCTAAATACTTATAGAAGCTATAGATTCCATATCTATGATTAGCGCTCCCACTCAATTGAACTACCATGTTCCTAAGATGTAAATATCCGCCAGAACCATTGGTTAGCTTCCACGAACAACTTGAAGAACATAAATAATACAACTAAGATGAACCTAACCATATCAGGATTAAGATCCATAGACCTAAGATCAACCATTGATATTGACTTAAAAAGATATAATGGTAAGTTAATGATGTTGGAAATTATTTTACCAGGATCTAGATTTACTAACAAGTATGTTGGATTAACAACCTAATATGAATTCTAAAACAATGAAAATAAACACATATAAAGTTAGAAAACCTTACAGTGGGTGCAGCGGAATAATATGACTCCTTCCGTTCGTATCTCTAGCCCTTGATTCCTTTCGTAGCGAGCATCACCAAGATCTGAACCTGGATCTTCTTTTCTCTTTCTTTGATGCAGAAATTCCATAGTCTTCCATACTATGATTGAGATACCACTTGATGTGTGTGGGCACTACTCATCTCACAAGGATTTCGAAAATTCTCTCTATTTTTCTCTCTCAATTTCGTGGCTTTTCATCCATACAAGAGAAGAGAGCAAGGTTGCTTTATATAGGGAAAAGGGAGAGCACAACTTTCCAAATAAAACAGTTTCCTTAATTACTGTGTAATCAATTAACTGCCTTATTTAGTGTGATCCACCACTTTCCTATTATAGCTAGACTTTGATTAGCAATTACATGGCAATTAAAAAATAAAAATAATAATTGGGAAACACAAAGGGAGTGCTCGGCCATAGAGGGAAATGGGCCTCACTTGGATTTTGCGCTTCCTCAATTTTATTTCAATTTCTCCAAAAATGCCATTTTTTCAATTCTAATCATTTAAATGCCAAAACTAATTATTTAATAACTAAAATAGATTATTAAATAATATTGTCATTTAAAATAATTATTAATTAGACATACAAAGTCTCTTAATTAATAATTAAACCTAGAAACCCTTTTCTTTACGATTTCATCCTTAAACTGTGAGAATTCATAAAGTAGACATAGTCTAACTTTTAGAATTATAATTGATTAATTAAAATCAATTAACTGAGTCTTACAAGCAGTATGGCCTCAACTAGTATGGGGACCATGGGTCTATATAACCGAGCTTCCAATAAGTCGAACCGAATTTACCAAGTAAATTCCCTAACTTATTAATTCCTCATTGAATCCACACTTAGAACTTGGAATTGCACTCTCAGTCATATAGAAACGCTCTATATGTTCCACGATATAGACACGTCATTAGTTATCCATTGTTATAACCCTAATGTGATCAATGATCCTCTATATAGATGATTTACACCGTACGAGGATTAAATTTCCGTAACACCCTACAATGTATTTTATCCATAAAACACTTAACCCTGTATAAATGATATTTCACCTAAGTGAAATGAGATCTCCACCATTTATCTTCGTTTGGTTAAGCTCGAAGGAAATCATCCTTTACTTCTATTTGCCAAATAGAAGCTATAGATTCCATATTTATGTTAGCGCTCCCCCACTCAATTGTATTACCGTGTTCCCAAAATGTACGTATTGCCCTGATACAGAAGAAGGCTTAACTAACAAATCAAAGAACACGAATAACACTCTTGAAATTGAGCCTAACCATATCAGGATTTCGATCATGTGATCTAGGATCAACTTATGATATTGAATTGAATAGATGTTTACGGTAAGTTTCAAAATCTAATTCAAAGTTCAATATCGGTCCATTCCAATGCATACTCCATGCATCCGATACTGGTAAAATTTGCCAATGTCCTGGAAAGGACATAACACTTTTCCAAGGTGTAAGAATACCTATCGCTGATTATACCATGTCGATGCTAAATCCAGTGTTCTGACAAATCAGGGAATCTACTTTTGAACATATAATAAAGATTATATTCCATTGTGCTGACAACACTATAATCTTTAACTAACTCATATGTTCTGGACTTAAAAAGAATTCATACATTATATACCTATAATCATGAAATAAATCATGTGAACCATGCAACATAAAATGTTATTTCTGATCTTTATTAATAAGTAAATCTGATTATATGAAATGAGTTTTATTTAGGGCATAAAACCCAACAAACTCCCACTTGCACTAATATAAAACAAAAAGTGCATTTCAAATAATCATTAACACCTTGATATACAAATCAAGTGTAGTAGTAGTAAACTCCTCGTAATGGGATCTGACAGGTTGAATTAAACACAACCTCTTCTCCACCATTACTCTTCCTTAATCACAAAATCCTTGATAATGTGAAATTCCTCTCTATATGTTTACTCTTTTGGGATACTGGATTCTATACTTTTGGGCAACTACTCTTTTGTTATACAGGAAGTAACCCTAGTAGTTAAGGCAAGTTGGAACACTACCACAAATGTATAGAACTTTCCTTAGACTGAATAAGTATCTTTCCTGCAACTTTTAACATTCAGTCTCTTTCTGGTAGACCAAGAGATTTCAGATAGGTTTTTACACTTTTCCAAAATCGCTACTCCACCCCCAAAGTAATCACCATCTCATCAGCAGACTTTCTAGCACAAAGGCAAGTCTTGAAATCTTATGTGGTGTAGTCTAAGAGTTTTAAATAAACACCCTTATTGACTAACATATAGTTCCTCTTCTTAATCTTAAGATTTACTTGATTGTCTTCCAATGTTCCTCTCCTGGATTAATCTGATACTTACTCATTACTCCCACTCAACAGTAGGTGTCTGGTCTAAGGCATACTAAAGCATATATGAGACCTCTCACTGTTGATTTAAGAAATTCTTTCATGGCTTTATCTTCTCTGGAATAGTTGAGACTTTTCCTTAGATAAATAAAATCTATGTCTAAGAAGTTGTGAAGCTTCTATAGATTTCCATTGGAAAGAAAATGCATCAGCATCTCATGCTTGCATTAGAGTAAGTAATTACCAGGTATACCACAAGCCATAGGTTTAGATAAACTCAAACCTATAATACTAGGAACAGGAAGTTTTGTTAAGTCCATTGAATAGACTTATTAAAGAAAATTTCCTTTCATGTCCTTGTAACAGAAAACTTTAGGTTACTCCATGTGAATGGATCAAACTATAGTTCTCTTGGCTTTCTTCTTAGTTTCTTATCTTGACAATCCATTACTTGTTTAAACTCACAATGGATTTTAATCACTAGTGTCTTCCAAGTTATAACAAGGTGAGTTCCTAGAAACTCTCCCACTACAACAAGGTACCGTTAACTATGTCAAAGAAAACTAAATGGTATAGACCTCTTCAGTTGTGTTAAGACAACAGAGGCAGTGGGATCATCTTGTAAAATAAGATGATAGAACACTTATGGAATCAAGAAAAAAATATCTCCTATATTTGCTACTTTATTTTCAGACTTAGTCATTTTCTTAGAAAAGCAGTTTTTGTTTAAACAAACACTTTCTTATCTAATGACTATGAGATGCTCCACCCCTAATCACTTAGAATAGCTAACAAACATGCAAACCAGGGTTAGCAGTTCTAGCTTTTCTTAAGATTTCTATTAGGTGATCCATGAATCTAGTAATGATTTACATTAAGTATACAACCATTACATCATTCTGAAATTTTATTTCCAAAGAAGGATTTAGGCAACGACTAGTAACTAATCATCAATATGCAACTCGAATTTCTGGGGAGGTAAGTTTGGATATAATTCAAAAATCAAATTAATGATCTTTGAACTGCATATCTACTACCTTTTTCTCCACCCCTATCAGTTCGCAAGATCTTTAACCACTTACCTTTGCTAGAAATTCATGAAATTTTTCAAACATTTCAAATTTCTTTTGCGTAAGGTAAAATCTAGAGTGATCGTTTTAAGAATACAAAGAAAACTCATATCCACCCCTGAATGTACATCCATCTGCGAATGAGATGAAATTACTTTCAGTGGATATAGGCATATTAACTCTTTGCAGAGAATGATCTTGTCAAAACCACTATGAACAAGATACAAATGCCATAGATTTATAAAATATGTGGTTGAATCTTTTGATGACTTACTTTAGTTACATCAAAGAGTTCTTAGAATAGTGCAAGTGGATTCTGGTCACAGAATACTAAACTCATACAGTTTGAATCCATTGAAAGAAAATGGTTATGAAACACTTGTGAAAGTGTAACTGTATAATTAGTCATTCTTTCTTGGACCACCACTACTAATCTAACTCTATGATTTGCCTATACAAGTAGGAGATATCTAAGATTGAGGATTTATATCATTTAAGGATAGAATTCCGGGAATATAATCATATGCGTCATCTAATTTCTTAAGAGAAAATAAGACTTTATATGATTTATAGACCATTCATCCAATGATATGTCATTAAGCTGATTCGAAATGAATAAGCTAAGAGGAATTAGGATAATTTCGTTTTAAATAAGAATCCAACGATGCTCCGATTAGCGAGAGTCAAAGTAATCTTATTTATACAATCTTCTTGTTTCATATTGTAAAACACTAGTCTAAGGTGTCATCAATTGATGAACAGTTAGATGTTGCATGTACAATATTTATCTTTCGAGATCTAACACTATTATGTTAGTCTAATGGTGAAAATCCATTAGGGATTTATCTCATTAGAAAAAACAAATCAAGTTAGACCAACAATGAAGATTCGAAATTTAACTACAATTTAATAACAGAAAATAACATGGTTCAATACAAATTCATACACAATTCAGAAATTATGAAGCACATAGCAAGTAGGAATGACAAGTGAAAATACTAAAACATACAATCCTAAATAATTTCCAAGGTTTTCAACAAACTGATATCAGTGTCCCGTTTAGGCGAGAGTCAAAGCTATCATTCATTGAATAGAGTTGTCAGCTCATCTAAAATGTCAAACATTCTAGCAACCTTTTATTCGATCAAGATGTGAATCCGCGTAGTCCCGTTTAGGCGAGAGTCAAGGCTATTCTATCTTATGAGCTTCCACCATTGTTTCATATTCTTGCAAGTCTTATACAGTCGCCACCATTAGGGTGATCATAAACTATATAAAAAAAACTTACAAGATTACTTATCTTTCGAGATTAAACGGTGCTAACTTGCTAATGAACGTTCCTCCATTAGGGAGGATTACTCACTAAAACAATAGCTATGTAAAACCAACAATGGAGATCGAATATCCTTATAATAATAAAGCTCATTATTTAATGAAGGGTTGTATTTTCTTCTAATATTTATTTTAATCCATTTATTTTAAATATATATTTATTTAATTAAAATTTCCAATTTAGAATGAAAAATTCCAAATATAAATTTTAATTTAATATTTATAAATTATACTTAGATGGATATGAAAATAACGTGAATTATTTCCATCTTCGTAATAATTTCCATAAATATTTAGAAAATTATTCAATTCAAGTTGTTTCAAAATTAATTTAAATTAATTTACAACTCAAATTTAATTTTCTATAAATATATATTGCATCTCGAAAATGCTTTAAAATAAAATAAAATAAATCATGGAAAATTACTCTAATTTTATGTTGGCCCAAAATTAATAAAAATTAATTTTCAACAAAAAATATAATTTCCCTATTTAATTAAATATCTAAGAAAAATTTCAAATATTTAAGTATCATGATTAAAAAATCAACTTAAATATTAATTTTCTATTTAATTAAATACACTAGAAAAATACTTCAAGCAAAACAGATAATATCTATCTAGACTTTCATTGACTAATTAATCTAATTTCTAATTATAATATATTTTAGTTCATTTATTTTTAACTAACCATCAAATGAAAAAGTCACTGATTTAAGTTGGTCCAAAATTAAATAAATAATTTTCAACTTTAATCTATTTTTCAAATAAAATTCGAAATTTCTACATTAAAGAAATGTAATTTCGAAATTTTGGGAAATGATTAATAAAATAAAATAAAATATATTCTGAAAATTATTCAAACTTAAGTTATTCTGAAATAAGATTCCAAACTTAAAATAATTTTCAACTTTAATTAAATAACATGAAAATAACAATATTAAAGTATCATGATGAAAATCAACTTAGATATTGAAATTTTCAATTTAATTAAATGTATTAAATTCAAGAAATAAATAATTAAGTAAAGAGGAAACTTAATTATTAATTCCAGTTTAATACTAGGAAAATATACTAAACTTAGATTGTACCAAAATTAATTATAAGATAATTAATTTCACAATCAATGATATTTTCCTATTTAATATTAGAAATAATAACTAGTACTAGAAATAGCTATCTAGAATATATCATTGACTAAGTGTTTTTCTAAAATTAACTTTAAAATATTACAATGAAAAATAAATTTCATATATTTTAAAAGTTAATTATGTTGCTAATTCAATTTTAATTAGGTTAGACTAATATAATTAACCTAATACAATTATTTAAATAAGGCAAATGGGCCTTCACAATTGGGGTAATTCATGTGAGGGGGAGCTGGGTTCAGTATGTCGTACCCACTTCTATGGCCCCCAACTCTCACACAAGGCCCAAAAGAGAGGAATTTAACCTTAAAATAAACAATTGTTATTCATTGAATAAGCCCAAATCTAATTGGGCCTAAATAAATTTCCTTATGTCAAAATTTATTTTAGCAACCTAGTCCATTTACTTAGCAAAAACTTAAATGGGCTTCCTATATGTATCTAAGCCCAAAAGCAAACATATAGGCTCACACAGGTCAAATGATTTGGATGGACCCTATCATGTTACTAGGTTTACACAGATGAAAGAAGTACAAAATTTACCTGTTACAAATTATTTATAAGATCTATCGTCAATTGGACTATGATTAAAATCATAGCAATTTAGATCAGATAAATAATAGGTTTGTTAAAAAATTTTGAATAAACAATATAAATAAACAAACATTGTCCATGTAATAGATGTGAATCAAGATATTAATATAATTAAATTATTATTCTTAAACTAACCAAATAAAGGAAACTAATTTTAAAATATCTAGGTTTATTTGAATCAAATTAAATTAAATATCTAATAAGATCAATGATCTAAAAGGAAAGAATCTCCAATATCACTTTCAGATCTTATAATTTAATAAAATAAACCAATTTTAAAATAGATTTGGTTAAATAATAATTACCATAATTATATGTCAAAATATCTCAAATTAAGCAATATTCAAATCTCTACAAAAATATCTATGTTATTTAAATATTTAAGATATGATTTATAAATTTCTAATAAGGAAAAAATGATATATATAGAAAAAATATCATTTTTATACTTATAATTTATAAATAATTAAATATTTAACAAAATAACAAATCTTTGAATTTGAAAAACATTATGGTAAGTATATCTATAAAAATATCTATGTTAATTTCAAATTTATTAATTATTTAATTTGCCATATAAGATAATTTTAATATAATATTTTAAATAAAAAGACAAAGTTATCTTTTAATTTAAAATATCTTAAATATCAAAATATCTAATCTTATAATTAAATAATAAATAAATATTAAAGAAGTTAACAAATTTTTAAATCTGACCATAATAGGAAATATTTAAAAATTGGAAACAATCCAAAATAGAAATATTTAATATTGGAAAAATTCCAAATTGAAAATATTTAAAATTGGAAACATTTCAATTTAGAAATATTTAAAATTGGAAAAATGAATTTTGGGAAACAATCCCTTGGAAAAATTGGATTTTTGGGAAAAAAAATCCCAAAAATCGCAATTTTGGGAAAGTGGCTGCATGCAGCAGCCCAGGAGGCTGCCAGCAGCCTCAAACGCGCGCGGATGGAGTGTCATGGGCGAGAAACCTCGGCGGGAGCAGGGTCCCGTGTGCGGCAGACTTCGGCGTCTGCAGGGTGCACACCCAGGCTCACGCGCGCGCGGATCAAAGCACCTGGTGCATTCGTGCACCTAGCTTCGACATCCAAGAAACCCGATTTTCCAAAATTCATAACTTTTTCAATTTTATCGGAATCGAGTTCCGTAAAAAACAAAATTGCTTAATTTTTCACAAGGAATCCAAATAAAATATTTTCAAAAATTGAAAAAATATATATCATGGAAAAATTTCGTGCAACATCAACATTCATCATAAAAGCACATAAACCAACATGAAACCATCCAAATCAACACAGAAACATGCAATCATCGTTTTAATTCATATTACATGAAAGTGAATCATTACCATGGCTCTGGTGCAAGTTGTTGGAAATTATTTTACCAGGATCTAGATTTACTAACAAGTATGTTGGATTAACAACCTAATATGAATTCTAAAACAATGAAAATAAACACATATAAAGTTAGAAAACCTTACAGTGGGTGCAGCGGAATAATATGACTCCTTCCGTTCAGATCTCTAGCCCTTGATTCCTTTCTGTAGCAGAGCATCACCAAGATCTGAACCTGGATCTTCTTTTCTCTTTCTTTGATGCAGAAATTCCATAGTCTTCCATACTATGATTGAGATACCACTTGATGTGTGTGGGCACTACTCATCTCACAAGGATTTCGAAAATTCTCTCTATTTTTCTCTCTCAATTTCGTGGCTTTTCATCCATACAAGAGAAGAGAGCAAGGTTGCTTTATATAGGGAAAAGGGAGAGCACAACTTTCCAAATAAAACAGTTTCCTTAATTACTGTGTAATCAATTAACTGCCTTATTTAGTGTGATCCACCACTTTCCTATTATAGCTAGACTTTGATTAGCAATTACATGGCAATTAAAAAATAAAAATAATAATTGGGAAACACAAAGGGAGTGCTCGGCCATAGAGGGAAATGGGCCTCACTTGGATTTTGCAGTTTCCTCAATTTTATTTCAATTTCTCCAAAAATGCCATTTTTTCAATTCTAATCATTTAAATGCCAAAACTAATTATTTAATAACTAAAATAGATTATTAAATAATATTGTCATTTAAAATAATTATTAATTAGACATACAAAGTCTCTTAATTAATAATTAAACCTAGAAACCCTTTTCTTTACGATTTCATCCTTAAACTGTGAGAATTCATAAAGTAGACATAGTCTAACTTTTAGAATTATAATTGATTAATTAAAATCAATTAACTGAGTCTTACAAGCAGTATGGCCTCAACTAGTATGGGGACCATGGGTCTATATAACCGAGCTTCCAATAAGTCGAACCGAATTTACCAAGTAAATTCCCTAACTTATTAATTCCTCATTGAATCCACACTTAGAACTTGGAATTGCACTCTCAGTCATATAGAAACGCTCTATATGTTCCACGATATAGACACGTCATTAGTTATCCATTGTTATAACCCTAATGTGATCAATGATCCTCTATATAGATGATTTACACTGTACAGGGATTAAATTACCGTAACACCCTACAATGTATTTTATCCTTAAAACACTTAACCCTGTATAAATGATATTTCACCTAAGTGAAATGAGATCTCCACCATTTATCTTCGTTTGGTTAAGCTCGAAGGAAATCATCCTTTACTTCTATTTGCCAAATAGAAGCTATAGATTCCATATTTATGTTAGCGCTCCCCCACTCAATTGTATTACCGTGTTCCCAAAATGTACGTATTGCCCTGATACAGAAGAAGGCTTAACTAACAAATCAAAGAACACGAATAACACTCTTGAAATTGAGCCTAAACATATCAGGATTTCGATCATGTGATCTAGGATCAACTTATGATATTGAATTGAGTAGATGTTTACGGTAAGTTTCAAAATCTAATTCAAAGTTCAATATCGGTCCATTCCAATGCATACTCCATGCATCCGATACTGGTAAACTTTGCCAATGTCCTGGAAAGGACATAACACTTTTCCAAGGTGTAAGAATACCTATCGCTGATTATACTATGTCAGTCTAAATCCAGTGTTCTGACAAATCAGGGAATCTACTTTTGAACATATAATAAAGATTATATTCCACTGTGCTGACAACACTATAATCTTTAACCAACTCATATGTTCTGGACTTAAAAAGAATTCATACATTATATACCTATAATCATGAAATAAATCATGTGAACCATGCAACATAAAATGTTATTTCTGATCTTTATTAATAAGTAAATCTGATTATATGAAATGAGTTTTATTTAGGGCATAAAACCCAACAAATGATATCTTATCTAAAATCAATATCGGTCCCTTCCTATGTATACTCCATACATCTGATACTGGCAAACTTTGCCAATGCCCTGGAAAGGACATAACACTTATCCAAGGTGTAAGTATACCTTATCGACGATTATCATGTCAGTCTAAATTCAGTGAACTGACAAATCATGGGAATTAAACTTTTGAACATATAATCATGATTATATTTCACTGTGCTAACAACACTATAATCATGAACAAACATATACATATTTATATATGTTCTGGACTTAATAGAATTTATATATTAAACATAATCATGAAATAAATCATGTAAACCATGCAACATAAAATGATTTCTAATCTTTATTAATTAGTAAATCTGATTATACTGAAATGAGTTTTATTTAGGGTACAAAACCTAACAATGAGTTGTCTAATTCATTTAAGGAACTTTTTGATGATTTCGGTAAATTGCTTGTTAAAAATCAAACTGTTAGAGAGAAGACCAACATGCTTCTAAAAGAAATTGAGATTTCGAAAAATAAATAATTAAGAACTTTTAGCTAAATCTCAATGTGCTACATGTGCTTCATATAAGAAAGAAATTGTTGATTTCAATGCCTATGACATATATACTTTTATTAGAGGTAAAGAAGGTTATGATCTCATGCTAGGAAGCCAATCATGTGGTTTTTCAAAAAGTGGCATTGGTTATGATCCTAGTAAAAAACAAAAATTCTTGAGAAACTTTTTTGTGAAACTATCTAATCTACCTCACTTTACATGCACATATTGTAACGAAGATGGTGATACTATTTCTTATTGTCATGTGAAGAATATGCATATCTAGGTAAGACTAAATGGGTACCAAAGGGTTCTAGAACTAACAAGAAAGGACCCAAAGTTATTGTTGGAATTTATTTTACCAGGATCTTAGATCTACTCACAAGTATGTTTATTAACATCCTAAATATGAACTTTCTAAAACGATGAAATAAACACATATAAAGTTTAGGAAACCTTACATTGGGTGCAGCGGAATAATATGACTCCTTCCGTTCAGATATCTAGCCCTTGATTCCTTTCTGTAGCAGAGCATTATCAATATCTGAACCTGGATCTCTTTCTCTGAATCTTTGATGCTGAATTTCCTTTGCTGATGATCTTTCTTCACGATCTTCCTCACTATGATTGAGGTATCACTTGATGTGTGTGGGCACTACTCTAATCACTAAGGATTTCGAAATTCTAAGGAAGAAGAGAGAGAGTGGTCAGCTAAAGATAGGGAGAGAGAAGGCTCAGTTTTTCTGAATAGAAAAAGTCAGAAGAAAAGTGTAATTTTCCTGAAGCCTTCACTATCTATTTATAGCATTCCTCTAGGGCTTGATTTGAATTATATGGCATTAAAATAATGAAAAAATCAGTTTAAATTTCCTACAAAAGTGGCTGGCCCTAAACTTAGTGGATTGGGCCTTGCTTTTTGCAATTTTGCAATTTTAACACCTTTTGTATCTGATTTTCTCAAAAAGGCCAATTTCCTAATTCAACCATTTAAATGCCAATTCTAACTATTTAATAACTATAAATAATTATTAAATAATATTGTCATTTATCATATTTATTAATTGAACCATACAAAGTATCATAATTAACAAATATGCCCCTATAAACTCTTTCTTTACAATTTCGCCCTTACTTAGTGAAAAATTCACAAATAGACATAGTCTAATTTGAGAATTATAATTGATTAATCAAAACCAATTACATGAGTCTTACAAGCAATATTATCTCAACTAGTGGGGGGACCATGGGTCTATATAACCGAGCTTCCAATAAGTAGATCAAGAATTTAACACTAAAATTCACTAACTTATTAATTCTTCGTTGAATCCACACATAGAACTTAGAATTGCACTCTCAGTATATAGAATGCTCTATATGTTCCACCATATAGACACATCATTAGTTATCCATTGTTATAATCCTAATTTGATCAATGATCCTCTATATGAATGATCTACATCGTAAAGGGATTAAATTACCGTTACACCCTACAATGTATTTATTCCTTAAAACACTTGACCCCGTATAAATGATATTTCACTTATGTGAAATGAGTACTCCACCATTTATGTTCGTTTGGTCAAGCTCGAAGGAGATCATCCTTTGCTTACTATTCGCCGGATAGAAGCTATAGATTCCATGTTTATGATAGCGCTCCCACTCAATTGAACTACCGTGTTCCCAAAATGTACGTATCACCCTGACCTAAAAGTAGGCTTAACTAACAAATCAAAGAACACGAATAGCCTTTCAAGATTGAGCCTAATCATAACAGGATTAAGATCATTTGATCTAGGATCAACTAGGCGATATTGACTTGAATAGATATTACGGTAAGTTTAATAAATCTAAGTCAAAGTTCAATATCGGTCCCTTCCGATGCATACTCCACGCATCCAACCTGAGCTTTACTTTAACCAATGTTCTGGAAAGAACATAGTATTTCTCCAAATACAAGTAAACTCTTGTTGTAGATTATCATATCAGTAAAACCCCGTGTCCTGATAAATCTAGGAAACTTTATTCACATAGTCATGTTTACTTTCCAATGTGTTGACGGCACAATAAACGGGATCAAGTATGTGAAAAGGGTTTCATATGAATCTATAAATTATGTACATATAATCATGAAATAAATCATGTGAACCATGCAACATTAAATGTTATTTCTGATCTATATTAATAAGTAAATCTGATTATATTGAAATGAGTTTTATTTAGGGCATAAAACCCAACAAACTCCCACTTGCACTAATATAAAACAAAAAGTGCGTTTCAAATAATCTCAACACCTTGATATACAAATCAAGTGTAGTAGTAGTAAACTCCTCGTAATAGGATCTGAAAGGTTGAATTAACCACAACCTTTTCTCCACCATTACTCTTCCTTTAATCACAAAATCATTGATAATGTGAAATTCCTCTCTATATGTCTACTCTCTTGGGATACTGGATTCTATACCTTTGGCAACTACTTTTGGTTAATCAGGAAATTAACACTAGTAGTTTAAGGCAATTTGGAATGGTGCCAAAGATGTATAGAACTTTCCTTAGACTGAATAAGTAACTTTCCTGCAGCTTTAACATTCAGTCTCTCTCTGGTAGACTTAGAGAATTCCGATAGGTTTTTACACTTCTCCAAAATCACTATTCCACCCCCGCAGTAACCACCATCTTATCGAAAGATTCTACTAGCACACAGGCAAATTTTGAAATCTGATATGGTGTAGTCTAAGAGTTTTAAACACACCCTTATAGACTAACATATAGTTCCTCTTCTTAATCTTAAAATTTACTTGATTGTCTTCCAATGTTCTTCTCCTGGATTAATCTGATACCTACTCATTACTCCCACTCAACAGCAGATGTCTGGTCTAAGGCATACACAAGCATATCTAAGACCTCTCACTGTTGATATAAGAAATTCTTTCATGGCTTTATCTTTTCTGGAATAGTTAAGACTTTTCCTTAGATAAATAAAATCTATACCTAAGAAGTTGTGAAGCTTCTATAGATTGCCATTAGAAAGAAAATGCTTCAAACATTTTACTAAAGTAAGTTGCTTGCATTAGAGTAAGTAATTACCAGTATACCATAAGCCATAGGTTTAGATAAACTCAAACCTATAATGCTAGGAACAGAAGTTTGTTAAGTCCATAGAATAGACTTATTAACTAAAATTTCCTTTTATGTCCTTGTAATAGAAAACTTTAGGTTACTCCATGTGAATGGATTAAACCATAGTTCTATTGGCTTTCTTCTTAGTTTCTTATCTTGACAATCCATTACTTGTTTAAACTCACAATGGATTTTAATCACTAGTGTCTCCCAAGTCATAAGAAGGTGAGTTCCTAGAAACTCTCCCACTACGACAAGGCACCGTGAATTATGTCTAAGAAAACTAAATGGTATTGATCTCTTCTGGTTGTGACAAGACAACGAGAGGCGGTGGGATCATCATATGTTATATAAGATGATAGAACACTTTTGGAATCAAGAATTAAATATCTCCTTTATTTGCTACTTGTTTTCAGACTTAGTCATTATCTTAGAAAAGTAGTATTTGTTTGAACAAAAACTTTCTTATCTATTGACAATGGGATGGTCCACCCCTAATCACTTAGAATAGCTAACAAACCATGGTTAATGGTTCTAGCTTTTCTTAAGATTTTGATTAGGTCATCCATGAATCTAGTAATGATTTACATTAAGTATACAACCATTACATCATTCTGAAATTGTATTACCATAGAAGGAATTAGGCAACGACTAGTAACTAATCATCAACATGCAACTCGAAATTTCTGGGGAGGTAAGTTTGGATATAATTCAAAAATCAATGTAATGATCTTTGAACTGCATATCTACTAACTATTTCTCCACCCCTATCAGTTCGCAAGATCTTTAACCACATACCTTAATGGTGTTTAACCATTGCTAGAAATTGATGAAATTTTTCAAACATTTCAAATTTCTTTGCATAAGGTATAATCTAGAGTTATCGTTTTAAGAATACAACGAAAAACTCATATCCACCCCTGAATGTACATCCATCTGCGAATGAGATGAACTACTTTCAGTGGATATAGGCATATTAACTCTTTGCAGAGATTGATCTTGTCAAAACCACTATGAACAAGATACAAATGCCATAGATTAAAAAAAATGTGGTAGTGTCTTTGGATGATATAGGTTTAGTTACATCAAAGAGTTCTTAGAATACTTCAAGTGGATCCTGGTCACAGAATACCTAACTCACATTCCATACAGTTTTAATCCATTAATAAAAGATGGATATTAAACACTTGAGAAAGTGTAACTGTATTGTATTCTGGAATTAGAAATTTAAGAAAATTTCTATTTGGAATCTAAAATTAAAGTCAAAGACTTAAATTTATACCAAATATAATGAGTAATTCTATCTTGGACCAAAGACTACTAATACAAACTCTAAGTCAGATTTGCCCATACAAGTAGGAGATTTCTAAGATTGAGGATTTATATCAATTGGGAATAGAATTTCGGGATTATAATCATATGCGTCATATAAAATGACATGAAATGATTTATAGACCATTCATCCAATGATATGTTTTGAAAGCTAATTCGAAATGAATAAGCTAAGAGGAATTAGGATAATTTCGTTTAAAATAAGAATCCAACGATGCTTCGATTAGCGAAAGTCAAAGTAATCTTATTTATATAATCTTCTTTGTTTCATATCGTAAAAATACTAGTCTAAGGTGTCATCAATTGATGAACAACTAGATGTCGCATGTACAATATTTATCTTTCGAAATCTAACACTATTATGTATGTCTAATGGTGAAAATCCACTAGGGATTTATCTCATTAGATAAACAAGCCAAGTTAGACCAACAATGAAGATTCGAAATTAAACTACAACTTAATAACAGAAAATAACATGGTTCAATATAAATTCATACACAATTCAGAAATTATAAGCATATAGCAAGTAGGAATGACAAGTGAAAATACTAAAACTTACAATCCTAAATAATTTCCAAGGTTTTCAACAAACTGATACAAAGGTCCCGTAGGCGAGAGTCAAAGCATCATTTATTGAATAGAGTTGTCACTTCATCTAAAATAGAAACCATTCTAGCAACCTTTTATTCGATCAAAATAAGAATCCAACGTTGTCCCGGGAGGCGAGAGTCAAGGTTATTCTCATTTTATGAGCTTCTACCATTGTTTCATGTTTCATAAGTTTATCTCTAAGTAGTCACCGTAGGGGAGAGTCTAATAGAGACGAAAACTTACAAAACACTTATCAAATGAAATCTTACGTGTTAAATGCGTTCAACGAATAACCATCCATAGGGGGACGAAGTCTAGCGTCTCGAGGTTATATTGAAAACATTTAACTTTTGTAAGACCAACAATGGAGATCGAATATCTTAATAATAATCAAGCTCATTATTTAAAGTGAGTTGTATTTTCTTTGATTCTCTTTATTTATTCTATTTATTTTAAATATATATTTATTTAATTAAAATTTCCAATTTAGAATGAAAAATTCTAAATATAAATTTTAATTTAATATTTATAAATTTTACTTAGATGGATATGAAATAATATGAATTATTTCCATCTTAGTAATAATTTCCAATAAATATTTAGAAAAAATATTTAAGTTGTTACAAAATTAATTTAAATTAATTTACAACTCAAATTTAATTTTCTATAAATATATATTGCATTTCGAAAAATTAAAGTATATAAGAATACAATTTTCGAAAAATGCATATTAAAATAAAAAATAAATCCCGGAAAAATTATTCTAATTTAATGTTGGCCCAAAATTAATTAATAAAATTAATTTACAACAAAAAATATAATTTTCCTATTTAATTAAATATATATAAGAAAAATTTCAAATATTTAAGTATGATGATGAAAATCAACTTAAATATTAATTTTCTATTTAATTAAATACACTAGAAAAATACTTCAAGCAAAAATATCACCTATCTAGATTTTCCTTTGACTAATTAATTCAATTTCTAATAATATACTTTAATTCAATTTATTTTAAATTAATCAATAAATGAAAAAATCATTGATTTAAGTTGATCCAAGAATTAATTAAAATAAATAATTAATTTACAACTTAATCTATTTTTCAAGATAAAATTCGAAATTCTAGCATTTAAGAAATGCAATTTCGAAAATTGATTAATAAAATAAAGAAAAAATATATTTTGAAAATTATTTAAATTTAGTTGAAAAAATAAATTTCAACTAAAATAATTTTCTATTTAATTAAATGTCATGAAAAAGAAATATTTAAGTATCATGATGAAAATCAACTTAGATATTTAATTTTCAAATTAATTAAATGTATTAAATTCAAGAAATAAATAATTAAGTGTAGAGAAGGCTTAATTATTAATCTCTAGTCTAATACTAGGAAAAAATATACTTAAAATAAATTGTACCAAAATTAATTATATAAATAATTAATTTCACAATTTATAATATCTTCCTATTTAATATTAGAAATAATAAGTAGTCTAGAAATAACTATCTAGAAAATATCTTATTTGACTAAGTATCTTTTCCACAAAATTTGAAAATATCTAATTTAAGTTGAACTAGAAAAATCTAGAACTTAAATATTTTCAAATTTAAATTTAATTAAATATCAAAAATTAAGTCCGTAACCACTTAATTTGAAAATATTCCATTTTAAGTTAATATTTGAAAAGATATTAACTTAAAAAATATCTAAAGAATCTTAATAACCAATGCCTAAAATTCCTCAACTTAATTTTGAAATTTGAAATTCAAAAGATATTCGGATTTAAGTTGGTTAGTTGTAGATAACTAAATATCAACTTAAATAAGAATATTTAATGAAAAATTTAAATTAAGTTCCGTAAAGAATCTAGATGGTTATAATTCTATATTTAATTAAATACAAGAAAATACATATAGTTTAGCTTAGAATAAAGAATTCTTTAAACTATAATTTTCTTAAATTAATTTCAAAATAAATGAAATTAATTATGTTGCTAATCAATTTTATTAGGTTAAACTAGTTTAATTAACCTAGTACAAGCCATTCAAATCGTGCAAATGGGCCTTCACAATTGGGGTGGTTTGTGTGAGGGGGTGCTGGGTTCAGTATGTCGTACCCACTTCTATGGCTCCCAACTCTCACACAAGGCCCAAAAGAGAGGAATTTAACCTTAATAAGAACAACTGTTATTAATTGAATAAGCCCAAAACTAAATGGGCCTAAATAAAATCTATCAATGACTATGACATTTTATTTAGCAACATTAACCTATATGCATCTATAATAAAATTAAACACATAGGCTCACACAGGCACACTTTGGATGGGTCCTATCATGTTGCTAGGTCATACACAGATGAAAGAAGATTGTAAAATTTACCTGTTACAAATTATTAACTTGACCAAGGGAGCCATTAGATCATTAGATCTGGCAAAAAGTAACCATGGCTATTTGCAATCAAGTAATAATAGGTTTTGAAAACTTACAAACAAGCTAAAACACATACTCCTGCAACAGGGTTAGCTGGATAGTTGGATGTAGGATTTATTTAATTTTAAATAAATATTTAATTTCGAAATTAATTAATTAAATAAATAAAAAAAAATAAAAATTTCGAAAATTTTTTTAAAAAAAAATTTAAAAAAAAATTCGAAATTTTAAATAAAAATTTAAAATTAAACCTACAATTTTTGAAAAATTAGGTTTCAACCAACCTAAATATCATTTCAAAAATTTGCTAACTACTTTTAAATTTTAAATGTTATTTTATAAATAAAAATTAAATAAAAATTAGAAAAGATAAATAAATATCTTTTTCAAATTTTTAAATATAATTTAAATAAATAAAATAACAAAATTTAAAAAATTAGCAAAATATCTTATATCTATTTAAAATTACATGATTATAAATATCTTATTTTAAATTTAAATATGGTCAAAATATCTAAAAAGATTTAATTAAAAAATCTTAAAAGATAAGATATTTTTAAAATATCTTAAAAGATATTATAAATATCTTTAAAAGATAAGATATTTTTAAATATCTTAAAAGATATTATAAATATCTTAAAATATCTGACCTTAAATTTAAAAAAAATATAATCAAATTTAAAAATAAGATAGATTTTTAAGCAAAAAGATAAATACTAATTCTATTCAAATTCAAATTACACTAATATCTTGAATTAAATTAAAAAAAAAATTAAATTAATTCAAAATGATAATTAGAATTGAATTAGGAATAGTAATAGTATATATATACAAAACCATACAAAAAATTGGAAGTTAATTCCATGAAAAAGTATGAAAAATTGAAGAAAATTGAAAAAATTCGAAACTGTACGGACAAGCTCATGATCGTTATGAAACTATCAAAGACAAAATTTCCGATTTTGTCAACTCTTCAAAAAATCATAACTAATTCAAATAAAATCCAAATTGAGTTCTTTAAAAGGCTAACTTGCTTAATTTTTTCCATACTATCCAATAAAAATAATGCCAGAACCGAAATAACAATTATTTTTCACGAAAATTTCACAATCATCAATCAATCATCAAATAACACTCAATACAACATGATACCATCCAAAGAACATACAAACAATCGTTTTAAAGTCCAAATTACATGTAAGTAAATCAATTACCATGGCTCTGAGGCCAGTTGTTTGAATTTATTTTACCAGGATCTTAGATCTACTCACAAGTATGTTTATTAACATCCTAAATATGAACTTTCTAAAACGATGAAATAAACACATATAAAGTTTAGGAAACCTTACATTGGGTGCAGCGGAATAATATGACTCCTTCCGTTCAGATATCTAGCCCTTGATTCCTTTCTGTAGCAGAGCATTATCAATATCTGAACCTGGATCTCTTTCTCTGAATCTTTGATGCTGAATTTCCTTTGCTGATGATCTTTCTTCACGATCTTCCTCACTATGATTGAGGTATCACTTGATGTGTGTGGGCACTACTCTAATCACTAAGGATTTCGAAATTCTAAGGAAGAAGAGAGAGAGTGGTCAGCTAAAGATAGGGAGAGAGAAGGCTCAGTTTTTCTGAATAGAAAAAGTCAGAAGAAAAGTGTAATTTTCCTGAAGCCTTCACTATCTATTTATAGCATTCCTCTAGGGCTTGATTTGAATTATATGGCATTAAAATAATGAAAAAATCAGTTTAAATTTCCTACAAAAGTGGCTGGCCCTAAACTTAGTGGATTGGGCCTTGCTTTTTGCAATTTTGCAATTTTAACACCTTTTGTATCTGATTTTCTCAAAAAGGCCAATTTCCTAATTCAACCATTTAAATGCCAATTCTAACTATTTAATAACTATAAATAATTATTAAATAATATTGTCATTTATCATATTTATTAATTGAACCATACAAAGTATCATAATTAACAAATATGCCCCTATAAACTCTTTCTTTACAATTTCGCCCTTACTTAGTGAAAAATTCACAAATAGACATAGTCTAATTTGAGAATTATAATTGATTAATCAAAACCAATTACATGAGTCTTACAAGCAATATTATCTCAACTAGTGGGGGGACCATGGGTCTATATAACCGAGCTTCCAATAAGTAGATCAAGAATTTAACACTAAAATTCACTAACTTATTAATTCTTCGTTGAATCCACACATAGAACTTAGAATTGCACTCTCAGTATATAGAATGCTCTATATGTTCCACCATATAGACACATCATTAGTTATCCATTGTTATAATCCTAATTTGATCAATGATCCTCTATATGAATGATCTACACTGTAAAGGGATTAAATTACCGTTACACCCTACAATGTATTTATTCCTTAAAACACTTGACCCCGTATAAATGATATTTCAGCTTATGTGAAATGAGTACTCCACCATTTATGTTCGTTTGGTCAAGCTCGAAGGAGATCATCCTTTGCTTACTATTCGCCAGATAGAAGCTATAGATTCCATGTTTATGATAGCGCTCCCACTCAATTGAACTACCGTGTTCCCAAAATGTACGTATCACCCTGACCTAAAAGTAGGCTTAACTAACAAATCAAAGAACACGAATAGCCTTTCAAGATTGAGCCTAATCATAACAGGATTAAGATCATTTGATCTAGGATCAACTAGGCGATATTGACTTGAATAGATATTACGGTAAGTTTAATAAATCTAAGTCAAAGTTCAATATCGGTCCCTTCCGATGCATACTCCACGCATCCAACCTGAGCTTTACTTTAACCAATGTTCTGGAAAGAACATAGTATTTCTCCAAATACAAGTAAACTCTTGTTGTAGATTATCATATCAGTAAAACCCTGTGTCTGATAAATCTAGGAAACTTTATTCACATAGTCATGTTTACTTTCCAATGTGTTGACGGCACAATAAACAGGATCAAGTATGTGAAAAGGGTTTCAGATGAATTTATACATTATGTACATATAATCATGAAATAAATCATGTGAACCATGCAACATTAAATGTTATTTCTGATCTATATTAATAAGTAAATCTGATTATATTGAAATGAGTTTTATTTAGGGCATAAAACCCAACAGTTATGTGGATACGAAAAGCCAACAAATGAACTTGTTTTTGTAGGAATCAACAAGAAAGAGCCGAAGCTTATGGTTCTTGGATAGTGGATGTTCAAAGCATATGACCGGTGATCCTGTTGGAATTTATTTTACCAAGATCTTAGATCTACTCACAAGTATGTTGTTTAACACCCTCAATATGAACTTTCTAAAACGATAATTAAACACATATAAAGTTAAAAAAACCTTACATTGGTAGCAGCGGAATAATGTCTCCTTCCACTCAGATCTCTAACCCTTGTATCCTTTATGTCGCAGAGTATTATCAAGATCTGAGCCCGAATGTCCTTCTCTTTGTGTGTGATCCTTCACAGTCTTCCAATCTATGATTGAGGTACCACTTGCTGTGTGTGGACACTACTCTATCACTAAGGGTTTCGAAATTGTGAAGAGGAAAAGAGAGAGAGAGGTAGGGTCGGTTATAGAGAGAGAAAGTGGAAGACTCAGTTTTTTTTTTTCTGAAAAGGGCAATCTTTGATTTTCTGACAAAAAACTTATTTTTGAGTGAGCCATCACTTTCTATTTATAGGCAACTACTAGGTTTAGGTTAGTAATTATTTGGCATTAAAATAATGAAAATATTAATTGGAAAACCTCACCCAAGTGGTCGGCCATAGGTGTTAAAGGGTCTTACTTGGATTTTGCAGTTTTCACAATTTTTTATTTCTATTTTCTCAAAAACGCCAATTTTTTAATTCTAACCAATTAAATGCCAAAACTAATTATTTAATAACTAAAATAGATTATTAAATAATATTGTCATTTAATATAATTATTAATTAGACATATAGAGTCTCTTAATTAATAAATAAACCTAGAATCTCTTTTCTTTACAATTTCACCCCTGCTTAGTGAAAATTCACAAATTAGACATAGTCTAACTTTAGAATTATAATTGATTAATAATAAATCAATTATTGAGTCTTACAAGCAGTATGGTCTCAACTAGAATGGGGACCATGGATCTATATGTTGAGCTTTCAATAAGTGAACCGAATTTACTAAGTAAATCCCTACTTATTAATTCCTCGTTGAATCCACTCTTAGAACTTAGAATTGCACTCTCAGACTTATATAGAGCATTCTATATGTTTCACGATATAGATATACTATCTCATTTAACCATTGTTATAATCTTAATGTGATCAAAGATCCTCTATATAGATGATTTACATCGAGATGGGATAAGTTTACCGTTTTCACCCCTCAATGTATTTGGCCCCTTAAAACACTTAGCTACCTGTAAATGATGTTTTAGTGATCTATGAATTAGTCACTGAAACAAGAGCTCATCCATTTACTTCTATTTAGCTAAGCTCGAAGGGAATCATCACTTGACTTCTATACACCAGTAGAAGCTATAGATTCCATATTTATGTTCAGCGCTCCCACTCAATCATACTATCATGTTCCCAAAATATACGTATCACCCTGACCCAAAAGTAGGCTTAACTAATAAATCAAAGAACATGAATAGCACTCCTGAGCTGAGCCTAAGCATATAAGGATTTAGATTCTTTTAATCTAAGATCAACTACTGATATTGACTTGGAAGGATACAACGGTAAGTTTATAATATCTTAACTAAGTTCAATATCGGTCCAGTCCAATGTATACTCCATACATTCGAAACTAGTATACTTTACCAATGTCCTGGAAAGAACATAACACTTACTCCAAGTGTAAGTACACATCATCGCTGATTATCACATCAGTGTAAATCCAAGACACTGATGAAACAGGGACTTAGTCTTTTGAATCATATAATCACAATCACATTCCACTGTGTTGACAATACTGTAATTGTGAATAAATATATGTAATGGACTTAACAGATTTTGTGCATAAATATATTAAACATATTAAACCATAAGCATGAAAAATTCGTGCAAACATAAATCACTTCAAATTTCTTATCTTGATAACTAATCAGATTGTAAAGGGTTTTATTTAGGGCACAAAACCCAACAAACTCCCACTTGCACTAACATAAAACAAACTGTGCATTTTAATCAATATGTTGTCTTGATCTTCAGATCAAGTTTAGTATATTTGAATCCACCCAAACTTTTGGAAACAAGTTCATAAAAACATTATGAAACATCCTTCACTATATGTTTTACTCATCAAGGGATACTAAAATCCTTACTGTTTTAAAGTACATCTGAATAAACAGAAGACATATCTCTCATATTTTAAAATTTGGAACTGAGATAATACATTGTAGAATTTTCTTCTGTAAAATAACTTTCTGGTAATTTCAAATTTACAAAGTTATAAATCTTCTCTGGTAGAACTTGAATTATTATAGAATAACTCCTCCACCCCCAGAGTAACCACCATCTCAGAATCTTGAATGAGTTGGGGTAGATATAAGGATAACTAATATACAACTCCTTAATATCTAATATATAGACCACTTTCATAAATCTTTCTTGAGTATCTCCTAACGTTCCTTATTTGATTACATCTGAGATAGCTCCCACTCAATAGTAGATGTCTGGTTAAATAATACTTTTAACCTCTTATTGCTTGGAGGGATATCTAGTTGTGACTTATTGTATTAGTCTGAAACTATAAGTTTCTTTAAGACTAAATCATCAACATAGCAGACTAGTATTTGAAGTGAAAAATACTTGCTAGAGATTGAGTAATCAAATTAAGATACCATAAGAATTAGAAATCTTGGCTCAAGTCATTCGAATAGACTATGCTAGAATTCTTTTATCTTATTCTCATAATTCTGATAAGTTATTTCTATTCACATGAATGGTTAGATTTGCTTTTCAGTAGTGTTCTTAAGTTCCTATCACAAGTGTCAACCAAATGAAGATGGGTAAAGAATTTTAAAATTCTCCCACTCAATTAAGGTAGTGTGATACATTATCAAAGAACTTTATTGGTATCATTTATTTACTACAGCAGTAAAACTAAACTGGAACATATAATCAAGATCAAGGATTTATACTGATAATAGCTAATTTATTACATTACTTCCATGTTTAAAGAAAATATGTGTTACAGAGAGTACTGTGGATTAAAATCCACCCCTAAGTATATAGAGATTATGATCCACCCCTAAAGGTTATAAAGATCATGATTCTCTAAGTGTTATAGAGATTATGTGGAGTTGAATATAATCCAGAGTTCATTAGATATAAAAGATCGTTGAACTGCATAGTTTTCTTAACTTTTCTCCACCCCTATCAGATCAAAAGATCCTTTTATTAAACAAATTCTTAATAATTGTATTAGACTTAACAATTATGTATAAACATAGAAATAATGTCTAGTGTTTATGTAATATAACTCTATGAAGAGTTGTAAATATTATAGAATTTATACCAATAATAAAAACACTTACACACACAAACATATAAATATAATTTGGTAATTGTGGTTTAAAATAAAGTAAATGAAGCTCAATCTCATAAATTGCAATTTATTTGTAAAAGAAAATATTATTAATAAAAAAATGTATTGCAACATTATGAGAAAAATAGGGAATAAAATCCCAAACTAAAATTCGAAATCCAAATTGTTTTTAAACTAAAACAATTAATTCAAAATTAAATAAATAAATAAATGAGCTTCATCTTTATCTTTGACGATCTTTATTCCTTTGTCCAGCTTTCCGATCCAACTCACCAAGATAGCATCTGAGTTCAAGCAGCTTGGGCTATAATAAGAAGAAAGACAAATAAACAAAGTTAGTCCAGAATCAATAATCCAATTGGATAATAATTCACTAAAACTCATCAAGTTTATAGAAAGAAATACCTTGTTTCTTTGTAAGAAGTTTAGGACATTGGGGTTTCCAATGACCTTTCTCATTGCAGTAGAAACACTTTCCTTTTAGTGCATCACCAGTAGCAGCAACCTTTTTGTTTTGAACTGTTTTCACAGCTTTGGCTCGCTTCTTGGTATTTTTCCACTTCTTCTTTGTCTTGGGTCTTGAAGTAGAGGCTACATGTGCCTCAGGTTTAACCGTCCCATTACCATTTCCAGAATTGTGAGGTTTACTCCCTTTCTTCTTGGGTCCTCCAATCAAATTTTCATATGTCTGAAGGTCATTAACTAACGCATGAAAGTCTATTTCCTTTTTATTCATGACATAATTTGATGTATAAGACAGAAAAGCTGGAGTCGGACTATTCAAGATAAGGCTTACTTGAGTAGTATGATCCATTTCAGCACCATGATTCTGGGCTTCCTGGAAATAACTTGCCATTAGGAGAACATGATCACGCACATTCTGATGGGGTTCCATCCGTGCATTGATGAATTTCTTAGTCGCGTCAAAGCGAGATTGAATAGATACCGTACCGAATAGCTCAGTTAACTGCGTCATAATTTCTACAGCCGTGTCGGTTTTTGCAAACCTTGTTTTAAGGGTGTCAACCATGCTGGAAAGCATGAAGTATCGAGCTTTATTGTTAGCATTCTGCCAATGCTCGAACTTCTCTTTAACAGCTTTGGTTGCATTGTCACCCGGCTGTTCAGGAGACGGCTCAGTTAACACAAACAAGGCACTTTCTCCTATGAGAGCAATATTAATGTTCTCCTTCCATTTTGGGAAGTTAGATCCATTTAGCTTATTTTCAGTCAAGAGTGATAACATGGGATTTGACATGGCTATACAGGATACTAAAAAATAATAAATAGAAATCAATTATGGTTTAACACAAAATCCAATTCAGAAATTATAAGCACATAGCAAGTAGGAATGATAAGAGAAAATACTAAAAAAAAATCCTAAATAATTTCCAAGGTTTTCAACAAACTGATATCAGTGTCCCGTTTAGGCGAGAGTCAAAGCTACCATCCATTGAATAGAGTTGTCAGCTCATCTAAAATAATAAATATTCTAGCAACCTTTATTCGATCAAGATTGGAATCCAGCGTTGTCCCGTTTAGGCGAGAATCAAGGCTATTCTATCTAATGAGCTTCTACCATTGTTTCATATTTTGTAAGTCAAATACAGTCGCCACCATTAGGGTGATCAATACCATATAAAACACTTACAAAGCTACTTATCTTTCGAGATTAAACAGTGCTAACTTGCTAATGAACGTTCCTCCATTAGGGATGATTACTCACTAACAAAAGCTATGCAAAACCAACAATGGAGATCGAATATCTTAACAATAATAGAGCTCATTATTTAAAATGTATTTTCTTTATTATTTATAATATATATATTCATTAAATATCAAATTTAGAATAAAACTCTAAATAGAATTTAATTTAATATTTATAAAATTATACTTAGATGGTTATGAAAATAAATTGAATTATTTCCATCTTAGTATTAATTTTTCAATAAATATTAAGAAAATTATTAGTTTCAGTTGTATTAATTTAAATTAATTTGCAACTCAAATTTAAATTTTCATAAGAATATATTTATTGTATTTTGAAAAAGAAAGTATAAAACTATACTATTTTTGAAATAGTTAAATAATAATTACTAGAAAAAATACTTCAAGCAAAAATATTACTTATCTAGATTTCTTTTTGACTAATTAATTTAATTTCTAATAATAATATATTTTGTTCATTTATTTTAAATTAATCATTAAATGAAAAAATCATTGACTTAAGTTGGTCTAAAAATTAATTAAAATAAATAATTAATTTACATCTTTAATCTATTTTTCAAGATAAATTCAAAATCATCTAGCATAATTAAATGCAATTTCGAAATTGATTAAGAAAATAAATAAAATATATTTTGAAAATTATTTAAATTTAAGTTGTAAAAATAAATTTCAACTTAAAATAATTTTCTATTTAATTAAGTGTCAGAAAAAAAAAATATTTAAGTATCATGATGAAAATCAACTTAGATATTTAATTTTCTATTTAATTAAATGTATTAAATTCAAGAAATAAATAATTAAGTGTAGAGAAGGCTTAATTATTAATCTCTAGTTTAAAACTAGGAAAAATATTCTTAATTTGAATTGTACCAAAATTAATTATTTAAATAATTAATTTCACAATGTATAATATTTTCCTTTTTAATATTAGAAATAATAAGTATTCTAGAAATAACTATCTAGAAAATATCTCAATTCAACTAAGTATCTTTTCCAAAAAAAAAAAAATTGAAAAATATCTAATTTAAGTTATTATAGAACGAATCTAAAACTTAAATATTTTCAAATTTGAATTCAATTAAATATCAAAAATTACGTTGTAACCACTTAATTTGAAAAATATTCCATTTTAAGTTTAAAACTAACTTAAAAAAAATATCTCAAGAATCTTCAATAACTAATTCCTAGAATTCCTCAACTTAATTTTAAATTTAAAAAATATTCAAATTTAAGTTAGATAAGAAAAATCAGTTAAAATAACTAATTTATAATTTAAATAGGAATATTTAATAAATAAGATTCAGAAAGAATCTAGTTAGTTAAAATTCTTTATTTAATTAAATACAAGAAAAATACAAATATTTTGTCTAGAAATAATATCTAAAAACTAAGAGTGTTTTTCTTAAAATTAACTTTAAAATATTAAAATGAAAATAAATTTCATATATTTTAAAAGTTAATTATGTTGCTAATCAATTTTATTAGGTTAAACTAATTTAATTAACCTAGCACAGTTATTCAAATCAGGCAAATGGGCCTTGTTAGGCTATTTTTAGCGTAAGTTTTGGGTCACATTTATAGTTGTTTTTCTTCTTTATTATTATTTTTGGAATAGAATTACGCTTGTTTCTTTGATTCTAGGTTTCTACACTTGGGATGTATAAATTGGACAAATTTCGGAAAACAGTGATCTATAAAATAGAGAAAATTTTGAAAGAGAATAAAGCTGAAACTTCAAGCCTAAATTCGACTATGTTCTGATCATATTTTGGAAAAAGTCAAAACATAAAAGTTTTAGATCTTTTCTTTATCTTTCCAACAAATCTTGAATTAGCTCATTTAGAGTTCATATGAGAAAGTTATGCTCATTTTACTAAAAGAGATCGAAGCAGAAAATTCCATCTCGCCGCGGCGAGATTTCCAAGGCCGCGGCTAGAAAGTCTGGGCAGAAACGTGGTTTTTTGATGCACTTTAGGCCGCGGCGAGCGTCCGTACGGTCAGGGGTATTTTTGTCCAATGAACTCTAAAAATTAGATATAAATAGAAAACTGCGATTGGAAGTCAAGGGAAGCGATTTGGAACCCTAAAACACAGCAGAAAGAGGCAAGAAGAGCAAAGGAAATCAAAGTGAAGATCCAGAGTCATTCCACCAACAGTTTCTTTCTCTATTCCTTTTTAATTTATTTATGTTGAATATTGTTATAGGAATGGTTATGGATTTATTTCTGAACTAAATTTCCCATTTAGGGAGGATGATGATTGTTGTTTAATGTTTTGCCTAGTTAATGTTTAATTGTCATTCCTTCATTCTTGTTTGTGAAATTATCTTAATTTGTGTTTAATTTCATGTTTAAGATTGATCACCTTGTGCATGCTTTATGATCTCAATTCGAAATCTGAAAAGTGAGAATTGAGAATGCTAAAATTTAGATAATCGATGTTCTATGTGAAACGAGAGCATTTACATGACTTATGTGACGAGTAGATTATTACCTAATGCTGATTTCATGTTAGTTTAATTAAGGAATTAATTAGATAACATGTGATTTAGAATCTAGAAGATCTGAAAAAGAGCTAGGTTACTTTATAATCTGTCATTCACTTCAAGAATAGGATAGCAATTAGGCATTAACGATTTAGGTAAACAACAACAGGATTCTCCTCCCTATCATCTCATCTTGCTTAAACTCTAACTGTGTTATAAGTTTTCTGAATTTCTTTAATTTTTTTTAAATCAACATTCTTTACGATTTTCCAAATAGAATTATAGGTAGTTTAGTAGTAGTTAATCCAATTCCCTGTGGTTCGACCTCACATGTGTGAGTTTACTACTTGATTGCGTATACTTGCGTAGTAATTAATAAATTTCAGCAACAGGCCTTCACAATTGGGGTAGTTTATGTGAGGGGGAGCTGGGTTCAGTATGTCGTACCCACTTCTATTGGCCCCCAACTCTCACACAAGGCCCAAAAGAGAGGAATTAAACCTTAAAATAATAACTGTTATTAATTGAATAGGTCCAAAAACTAAATGGACCTAAATAAAATCTATCATGGTGTGACATTTTATTTAGCAACAACCTATATGCATCTATAATAAAATAAACATATAGGCTCACACAGACACACAGATTTGGATGGACCCTATCATGTTACTAAGTCATACACTGATGAAAGAATAATGTAAAATTTACCTGTTACAAATTATTTACTTGACCTATTGACAATTGAACATGGGTTAAAATCAGATCATTGGATCTGTCAACAAGTTAACCATGGCAATTTAGATCAAGCAATAATAGATTTTATAAAACTTACACATAAGCTAAAACACATACTCCTGCAACAAGATGAACTGGATAGTTGGATGTAGGATTTATTTAATTTTTAAATAATTAAATTTCGAAAAATAATAAATAATAATAAAAAATACATATTTTCGAATTTTTAAAATAAAATAATATTTAAAAATTAAATCCTACAATTTTGAAAAATTAGGTTTCAACTAACCTAAATATCATTTCAAAATTTGCTAACCACTTTTAAAAATTTCATGTTATTTTATAAATTAAATATTCAATAAAATAAAATAAAAAAAATTAATATCTTTTTCTGATTTTATAATTTAATTTAAATAAATAAAATAACAAAATTTAAAAGTTAGCAAAATATCTTATTTCTATTCAAAATATCATGATTATAGTAATCTTATTTTAAATTTAAATAAGGTCAAATAATTTAAAAAAAATATTTAAATTAAAAATTTAATATTTGACCTTAAATTAAAAAAAAAATAAGATAAAATAATCAAATTTGAAAATAAGATAAAAAAATTAAGCAAAAAGATAGATTTTTACCTATTTTCAGATTCAAATTACACTAATATCTAAAATTAATTTTAAAAAATTCAAATTAATTTATTTCTGATAATTAGATTTGAAAATTGAAAAGTAAAAATCAAAATACAAAACTACATAAAAAATCGAAAGTTAATTCCATGAAATAGCATGAAAAATCAAAGAAAACAAAAAAAATTTGCAAGTGGTACGGATAATATGCATTGCATACTGTCCGCGAGCGCGTGCTGGAGTGCTTGACCAAGAAACCTCGGCGCAGGAGGCTGCATGCAGCCTCTCCGCGTGCGCAAGGCTCGATTTCAGACAAAAATCGTGTCTGAGCGCGTGCTGTCCGAGGGATGCCCCTCATCCGCGCGCGTAGGTAGTTGCACCATCCCGATATTTTTCCGATTTTCAAAAATTCATAACTAATTCAAATAAAATCGAAATTGAGTTCTGTAAAAAAGTAAATTGCTTAATTTTTTCCAAACTATCCAATAAAAATAATTCTAGAAACAGATTTTCAATTATTTTTCACGAAAATTCACAAACATCAATCAATCATTATATAACACATAGATCAACATGAAACCATCCAAATCACATATAAATCGTTTTAAGTCCAAATTTCTTGCAAGCAAATCAATTACCATGGCTCTGAGGCCAGTTTTTAGAATTTATTTTACCAAGATCTCAGATCTACTCACAAGTATGTTGTTTAACACCCTAAATATGAACTTTCTAAAACGATAATTAAACACATATAAAGTTAAGAAAACTTTACATTGGTAGCAGCGGAATAATGTCTCCTTCCACTCAGATCTCTAACCCTTGTATCCTTTTTGTCGCAGAGTATTATCAAGATCTGAGCCCGAATGTCCTTCTCTTTGTGTGTGATCCTTCACAGTCTTCCAATCTATGATTGAGGTACCACTTGCTGTGTGTGGGCACTACTCTATCACTAAGGGTTTCGAAATTGTGAAGAGGAAAAGAGAGAGAGTTAGGGTCGGCTATAGAGAGAGAAAGTGGAAGGCTCAGTTTTTTTCTGAAAAAGGCAATCTTTGATTTTCTGACAAAAAACTTATTTTTGACTAAGCCATCACTTTCTATTTATAGGCAAGTACTAAGTTTAGGTTAGTAATTATTTGGCATTAAAATAATGAAAATATTAATTGGAAAACCTCACCCAAGTGGCCGGCCATAGGTGTTAATGGGCCTTACTTGGATTTTGCAGTTTTCACAATTTTTTATTTCTATTTTCTCAAAAACGCCAATTTTCCAATTCTAACCAATTAAATGCCAAAACTAATTATTTAATAACTAAAATAGATTAGTAAATAATATTGTCATTTAATATAATTATTAATTAGACATATAGAGTCTCTTAATTAATAAATAAACCTAGAATCTCTTTTCTTTACAATTTCACCCCTGCTTAGTGAAAATTCACAAATTAGACATAGTCTAACTTTAGAATTATAATTGATTAATAATAAATCAATTATTGAGTCTTACTAGCACTATGGTCTCAACTAGAATGGGGACCATGGATCTATATGCTGAGCTTCCAATAAGTGAACCGAATTTACTAAGTAAATCCCTACTTATTAATTTCTCGTTGAATCCACTCTTAGAACTTAGAATTGCACAGTTAGACTTATATAGAGCATTCTATATGTTTCACGATATAGATATACTATCTCATTTAACCATTGTTATAATCATAATGTGATCAAAGATCCTCTATATAGATGATTTACATCGAGATGGGATAAGTTTACCGTTTTCACCCCTCAATGTATTTGGCCCCTTAAAACACTTAGCTACCTGTAAATGATGTTTTAGTGATCTATGAATTAGTCACTGAAACAAGAGCTCATCCATTTACTTCTATTTAGCTAAGCTCGAAGGGAATCATCACTTGACTTCTATACACCAGTAGAAGCTATAGATTCCATATTTATGTTCAGCGCTCCCACTCAATCATACTATCATGTTCCCAAAATATACGTATCACCCTGACCCAAAAGTAAGCTTAACTAATAAATCAAAGAACATGAATAGCACTCCTGAGCTGAGCCTAAGCATATCAGGATTTAGATTCTTTTAATCTAAGATCAACTACTGATATTGAATTGGAAGGATACAACGGTAAGTTTATAATATCTTAACTAAGTTCAATATCGGTCCAGTCCAATGTATACTCCATACATTCGAAACTAGTATACTTTACCAATGTCCTGGAAAGAACATAACACTTACTCCAAGTGTAAGTACACATCATCGCTGATTATCACATCATTGTAAATCCAAAACACTGATGAAACTGGGACTTAGTCTTTTGAATCATATAATCACAATCCACATTCCACTGTGTTGACAATACTGTAATTGTGAATAAATATATGTTCTGGACTTAACATATTTTGTGCATAAATATATTAAACATATTAAACCATAAGCATGTAAAATTCATGCAAACATAAATCACTTCAAATTTCTTATATTGATAACTAATCAGATTGTAAAGGGTTTTATTTATGGCACAAAACCCAACAGATCCATCAAGATTTTCAAGCTTTGAAAGCAAGGAAAGTGGCTTTGTCACTTTTGGAGACAATTTAAAACGGAAAATCTTAGGCATTGGTGATATCGGTAACGTATACTCTCCATGTATCAAAAATGTGCTTCTTGTTGATAATCTTAAACATAACTTGCTTAGTATTAGTTAATTATGTGATATAGGTTTTCGTGTTGTGTTTGAAACCTCCGAAAATGCTTCAACCAATAAAGTTATTTTCCTTGGAGAAAGGAAGGGTAATGTGTATGTTATTGATGTTGATTCATTTGATAGTAAAATTAAATGTTTAACCGTTATGAATGATAATTCTTGGTTGTGGCATTAAAGATTAGAACATGCTAGTATGGATTCTATCTCAAAATTGGTTAGAAAATATCTTGTTATTGGTTTTTCATCTATTCCTTTTGTCAAAGATAAACTATGTGATGTATGCCAATTTGGAAAATAATTTAAAACGTCTTTTCATTCTAAGAAAGAGATTTCAACTACTAGACCTTTGCAATTGCTTCATATTGATTTACTTGGTCCTTCTAGAGTTGCTAGTCTTGGTGGTAAATACTATGCATTTGTAATTGTTGATGACTTTTCAAGATTTACATGGGTTATTTTCTTGACACTCAAAAGTGATGTATTGGAAAATCTTGTAAAATTTTGTAAGAGTGTGCAAAATAAAAAAGAATATTCTATTACCTCCATTAGGAGTGACCATGACACTCCATAGCCCGTTCTCGATTAACATCCTCTAAATTAGAAAGAGAGTTCTCCATAAAATATACTTTATTTCGTAAAATCGTTAAGGTACAAAAGAGCATTAGAAGGGAGTTCTTTTAGTTCAGTAATGGGATTCATGTTGTGTGCAAAGTGAGGAGATAAATTGTGGCCTCCAGAAGACATACCTCAGGATTAATATTAAAAAAAAAGAAGAGGCAAAAAGGAGGTTGCATGGGAAGAATGAAGGAGATGCATGGAAATGAAAGAAAAATGTGGTAATTTATAGGTGGAAGAGCTTCCTTCCCATGCCTGCACATAGTAAAAAATTAAAGAGATGAGTAATCACATAGAACAGTAAAAAGATTAGTATGATGCATGGGAGTGAAAAGATTGATGAGTAATCATCTTTGAGCAATAAAAGATAAGTGTGATGCCTGGAAGTGAAAGAAGAGCATGATGATCCATGGACAGGAGGAACACCAACCCTCGACGTAGTAAAAAAAGAGAGGTGGGTTATCAACTTTGAACAGTAAAAAAATTGTCTGTGTGTAGAAAAAACATTAAGCGTTTTTCTTTCTTAAACACAGACAAGGGGGCTAATGTTGATGAGTAAAAAGAAAAAGAAAAAGAAAAGATTGTGTAATAAAATAAAATAATAACAATAAAAAAAGTAAAATAGTACATAACGGTGTATAAAACGAAAAAAAAAAAATATGAATAGTAGCCACACAAAACCTGAGATGAATGTATACTTGGGTTTGGGTGTGAATGCATAAAGGTAAAAGCAGCTGCCACTTGATTCTTTTACAAAGATAAGGTTCACCTCGAAGAGGCACGATAAGCTACCTCTATAAATAGGAAAAAAAGGCGTCTAGTCCCATCAAGCTTGTCTTATAAATCTTGAAAGAAATTATCATTGCTTTCTCTTCCTCTACACAGGCTGCTTGTAAGCGTCAAAGCATAACAACATGCTTATATACAAACACCATTGAATCTTTCACCTGAAATCCTTCAGAAAAGATAAACTTCAAACAAGTGTCTTTATATGCACCCTCTTTGTTTATTTTATCTTTTTCTTTCTTTTTCATCTTATTTCTCTCTACACAAGCAAAGTTTGCGTTAATACCACTTCTATTCACTAAAATACCCATTTACACACAGTTGAGACTATTATTAAGAATAATTTCTTAAAATTTCTAGATCTCCATCTTATTAATAAAACTTAATCATAGCTTAAATGCTATTGTAGACGTAGGCAAATGATATTCTGCCGAAGTACTTAAATTTGTGTGTTACATATTCTATATATATTTATACTTATATGCTTATTTAGCAATATATACACATAATTTTGCTTATAATTCATATATACATATTATGTTATAATTACGTTTATTTATATAATTTGTATTAAGTTTATAATTATTTATTATGCGTTATATCATAAGCTATTATTTATTTATTATATATTTATAATTAAATATTTAGCTAGAACCCTTAAATATTTTGGTGACTCTGTTGGGGATCGTTTTCTTTAAATAGTTTGTATATACTTATATATGTCAATAAATATACTTATATAGATATACTAAGGAAACCGCTCAATTCGTTCACTTAAAAAAATAGGAATTATGTTCTCTCATCTAAATCCAAATGTCTGTCTCCAATACTCGAGAGCCGGACAGTCGGATCCAAACAGATACATTGTGAAATGATAACAACAACTACAACAATAATTACAATAATACTAATCCGACAAACACATATGAGGTTGTGTTAGCCAGATTGGAAAAGCTCCAAAAGCCCTAAGACGGCATGATGCAGCTACTGAGTTCACTTCTACCACAGACACACTAAGAAGCATCTGTTAAAAGGAGGGGCTTACTTGAAGAATGTGCAATGAATGAATCTTTGATAAGGCAAGTACATATTGTTGAACAACAAACTCGGGCAACACATGATAATGTTCGAGGAATCAAAACTTCTGAGATTGCTGAAAGGATTGGTGAAGAGGCTCATCTTCCTCTGAGTTTGTCACAAAACACGAATTGATTGGTCTCCTTAAAGCCAAAAGGGGTAACACATCATCATCGGTAACTTCCATCGACTTTCATCCACCCTACCCTGTGGAAGTTGCAGTCAAACCTTACCCTCGTGGTTACATGAGTCCAGTATTTCGAAAATACAATGGGAAATTTGGCATTGCCAAAGAACATATCATTCAAATTATAGATGATTTAAGTATTTAAACGCATGATTTTGAATTAAGAATCTGAGAATTTTCAAAGTCTCCCACTAATCGAGCATACTCTTGGTATGCAAGTTTGCCATCAGAGAGTATAAGGAGTTGGGACGACATGGTCTCTCAATTTTGTGCAAAGTTCTTTATGATCGAAGATAAATGGAGCATAGATGACTTATCAGGAGAAAGATAAAACCTTGGAGAAAGACTCGTTAAAGTGTAGGGAAAAAGCTCTTGATTGTGCTGAGACCGTGGTTGAAAAGGATCTGGTCAAAATGTGTATCAAAGGCAGGTTGGATGAATATCGCTTACACATTGAAAACCATGCCATATATAATTTTCCAAAGCTTCAGTAAATCTCATGCCAATTAGAGTATATTCTGCTATGAAATAGGTCAAAGGGGGGTTAATCCCGCAACCAATCACACTCACTAGATTTGCTACCAAGTTTGTAAAAACTATGGGGTATGTGACTGTTGAACTAGAGGTTGGACCAATTAGAGGACCCACTCGGTTCCATGTGATAGAAGTAGTTTCGTACCATCTCTTATTGGGATGACAGTGGATTCATACACATCATTGTGTGCCATCGACATTGCATCAATGTGTCAAGGCACACAATCAGGGAAAAGATGTTCATATCACAGCTACCAAAGCACTGTTTGCTAGAGAAGAAGCTCACATGGTAGAGGCAATGTTCTTTGATGAGCTTTCAGAAAATAACATGGAAATGGTCACAAGGCCACATGCAGTGCGCTTACCAAAATGGGAAGAATATGCATCAACAAATAATCTTTCAATTACCAAGCCCAAAAGAGAAAAGAAGGTTCAAAAAGTCACATTGCCTAATGGGAAAAGAGCATATCGTTTATGACGGTATGCGGGGTCGGCTATCATGTCTGGCCCCACCATTGCTATGGCGAAAGAGGTCGAGAATAAGTTCACTCTACCCCATCCACAAGTTGATAATCAGATAAAGGATGTGGAAGACAGGTCAATATCACTCAAGCTACAAGAAGAGCCAAAATCCACGTCTAACAAATTGGAAGAAATTAATTTATCAGAAAATCTCGAAGAGAAAAAACTTGTGTTCATTTCTGTTGACTTACCTGTAGCTATACAAGCTGAATTGATGGAGCTATTATACAAATATCGAAATGTGTTTGCTTGGACATACAAAGGTATGCCATGGCTAGATCCTAAATTAGTCACTCACAAATTAAGCACACTACAGGAAGCGAAACCAGTAAAGCAAACCTCAAAGAATCACAAGCCAGAGGTACAACTTCAAATCAAGGCAGAAATTGAAAAATTACTGAAAGCAAGATTTATTTGCACATACAAGCATTCGATATGGTTGGCTGACATAGTGCTAGTAAAGAAAAAGAATGGAAAAATAGAAGTCATTGAGATCTTAATAACGCTTGTCCAAAGGACGACTTTCCATTGCCAAATCTTGATACTTTAATTGACGCAACAAAAAATTGTGAGATGTTTTCTTTCATGGATGGGTTTAGTAGATATAACCAAATTAGATGTCTAGATGCAGAGAAAATAACGTTCTGAACCCCGTTCGGAAACTTCTACTACATTGTCATGCCATTTGGTCTGTAAAACGCTGGAGCCACCTATCAAAGAGCAATGATGATAATATTCCATGACATGATACATGGGAACGTAGAAGTGTATGTTGATCATATCGTCGTCAAATCCCAAAATAAATTTAATCACATTCGCGATCTCGAGAGAGCATTTCAAAGGTGTGAAAGATACAAACTTAAAATGAATCCTCTTAAATGTACCATTGGTGTGAGCGCAGAAAAATTCTTAGGGTTTGTTGTTCATAAAAAGGGTATAAGCATAGATGAAGACAAGACTAAGGCTATATTAGCCATGGGAGCACTACAGTCACAAAAACTTATGATCCATCAAAATAAAATTTGATTTAATAAATAAACATATATCCCTTAACATAGAGAATATGACCAATCAAAGTAGTTTAATTAAAGAATTTTATCTCAGTTAAGCTTGTTTGAATAAAATTAAAAGAAATTTACAATGATAATATATAATGTTTAAAGAGAGAATACAAAAAAATAAAATTTCACAAATGACAATGTGTATTAATTTTACAGATAAAATAATTATGAATTAATAGTGATATAGAGAGCCATACCAACACACTATAAAAAATTATAGAGGAATTAAATATACGTATATATATTGAGAATAAAAAAAACTTCACAAATGACAATGTATATATTTTACAGACAAAATAATTATGAATTAAATATATGTGTATATTATGGATAAAACAAGCGTTTAGATTGTGGAGGAACTAATTAAATTTAACTAACTAAAATAATCTCTACGTAGTAAACCACGAATAGATAGGTAAACCTATAAACATAATAATGCTTCCAAAGCTTAAACAGAATGCAAATAAAAAAAACTACGGATAAATATTGTATTAGAAAATATAGAGTTTTTGTTAAATATACATGTTAATTATATGCAGAAACCAGTTGAAAATAACACCACCTTGATAAATTTCTTTGTGGAGAAGATAAAAAGATGTTTGTTTTTAAAAAGAAAAAAGCAAATATGAAAGAACACTATATATTATTGCATTTGAACTACTTGGTTAAATACACTTTAAAAAAAAAAAAAAAAGAGAAAGAAATGAATACTATAAATATGTGGGCATTAATGGCAGATGAGTTTCTTATATCTGCTAAGGGGGTGCAAGTGTTATGTGTCCAACAACCACTTGGCAAAATAAAAAGGAAAAAACGTGGCAGTAAGCTTTTATTATTGTTATTATTATTATCATTAATGACACCAAAAGAGGAACCTCTTATCCTTAACTATTGAGGCGATGCATTATATCTGCTAAGGCGGTGCGTGTGTAATGTGCTTTTACAACTCTCATTTGCCAAAAAAATGAAAAACAAAACATGGCAGTGTACACTTTTACTATTTTTTTTTTTTTTATTATTCATAGATGAGTAAAAGAAAAAAGACAAGAGTCTATATCTTATGCATCATACAAATAGGTTGTTTATAAGCATCATGCATATTAACAAGGTGCTTTTACACCTTAATTTTTTTTTACAATAAGATTATATTATTATTTTAAATAATTAAAAAAAATATGTGTGTACATATATGTATAGTAGATTATTTTAAAGTTTTTTTTTATGACAATAATTAAACTAATATCTGACCATGGTACAAAACTGTTAAATATTAATTATAAAAAAACAAACAAAAAAAACCCATAAATATTATGGTGAAGATCGATATTACATGATAATTACCTACTAAAAAAAGGGTATTGGCATCATTCTCGGATGCTACGGGATAATTATCAAAGGGCATAATTTGTAAATCTTCGTACAAACTATCCAATATAAATTGGATCTAAAAAAAAACTAATACAGTAACAAAACAAAAGAGAAAAAAGGGGGAGAGAACTAAGCCTCTCGATGCTCTCCATGAATATGCGAGAATATTCTTCAAGTCATCAGCAACACGATCACCTCTCCATTTCTCGGAGAGGACAAGTCTGCTACGCCATGCCGAGGCATCAGTTTGGAAAAGATATTCTTTTTATTAGCATCATGTGAAGGACAAGAATGAATCTTTGTTAAGGGAATTGTAGGCAAGTGTATTATCACCCATGATTTTCTTTCTTGAACTCATAGAAGGAGACATATCACTATAGTAAAAGTATGCCTGGCTAAACTTCTATTTATAGTAGAGTAAGAAGAATATTTGAGAACAACATAAAATTGAAACGTCAGCAGATAAATCTGTCAGGAATAAATATATACATATATACCTGAGACATGAGAATAGATTGAGTTGATAGAACAAGAGGATTTATATATTAAAAAAAAAGAAGAAGAGTACACGAAAATACTTTTACTTAGAGTCCACACATTGCTAAAAAAAGGGAAATATATAATATTACATATATGTTACAAACATATACTGATAAAAGAAAAAGGATAAATATTATACATATATTACATAGATTCAAACAAACGAAAAAAGAGAGAAAAGTGATACAAAGTAGCAAACTACGTGCTACTATTACAAAAAATATGTATGGTACATATATTTTAAAGAAAAAAAAAACTAAGTACATAAAAATAGGGGTCATATAATTCATTCTAGTGTGCTAGACGGCCCGGCTCCTGCTGTATGATCTCCAGAGAACATGGGAACTTCATAAATGTTATCAAATGGAGTACCCCGATTATTATGGATGGGAGATGTTAGCGAGACAAGATGTCTAGCATCCAAATATTGACGAAACCATATTTGGATTTCAGTCTTTAACATCTTCATATTCCTATTAAATTGATCGCAAAGGACATGCACATTTCTGTCATGCTCGATGAGGACATGCCTCATCTCGACATCTTTTCTAGAAATAATAGTCGATGCCTGCAGTAGTTCGTTTCTAAGAAACGGTGTTCTCGAAGACAACTCTTCAACACGATCAGTTAGGCCGTCTAGTTGACGTATATGATCATGACACTCCATAACTTGTTCTTGATTAACATCCTCTGAATTAGAAAGAGAGTGCTCCAAACAATATACTTTATTTCGTAAATCGTTAAGGTACGAAAGAGCGTTAAGAGGGAGTTCTTTTAGTTCAGTAATGTGATTCATGTTGTGTGCAAAATGAGGAGATGAATTGTGGCCTCCAGAAGACATACCTAACGATTGATATTCAAAAAAAAAAAGAAGAGGCAAAAGGGAGGTTGCATGGGAAAAATGAAGGAGATGTATGGAAATGAAAGAAAAATGTGGTAATTTATAGGCAGAAGAGCATCCTTCCCATGCCTCCACATAGTAAAAAATTGAAGAGATGAGTAATCACATTGAACAGTAAAAAGATTAGTATGATGCATGGGAGTGAAAAGATTAATGAGCAATCATCTTTGAGCAATAAAAGATTGGTGTGATACATGGAAGTCAAAGAGGAGCATGATGATCCATAGACTGGAGGAACACCAACACTTCACGTAGTCAAAATAGAGATGTGAGTAATCAACTTTGAACAATAAAAAAATTGTTTGTGTGAAGAAAAAATATTGAGCATTTTTTTCTTAAACACAAACAAGGGGGCTAATGTTGATGAGTTATCCCATTTTTTGCACTATGACGTGGCATCACATGCTGGTGACGCGTGGACCTGATTTCCCATATCTGTCCGAGAGAGATGCTCCAAGCAGGGCACAACATACACCTGTAGGGACAGTGTCTTTTCAATCGAGTTGTGGATAAGCCGAGCAACAAATCAACACTTAGCAATTCCAGACTTTACATCGTGAAGCACAAGAGCAATCCCTATAAATCTGAGATCATATCACAGAGATATGACAAGATGTCCAAATCCTACAATCTGTATATTCTAAATATGTAATATATATTCTTACCAATTATAGATATTATAAGCAAAAGGGAAACCTTCCCTCAAGCATGTAGCCCTATAAATAGTGATCCATTCTCACTGATAAAAGGGTCGAAAGAATTACTTTAGAGAGATCTAAGAGAGCATACTCAGAGATTTCATTGTAAGAGCTTTAAGAGAGGAACTGTGTTCTTTGTTCTTGAGTTCATATAAATCAAGGGGAGTAGGCTATTACCGAACTGCACGGGGTTGAACCTCTTTAAAAACCTTGTGTTCTTTACTTATTTGCTTATATTATACTTGAGTACTATTTCTTTATCGCTTATTATTAGACTCATTGTCGTTGGCTAAAAGCGAGGTCAACAATGAGTAAAAAGATAAAGAAAAAGAAAAGATTGTGTAATAAAATAAAATAATAACAGTAAAAGAAGCAAAATAGTAAAAAACTGTGTATAAAACGAAAAAGATATGAATAGTAGCCGCACAAAACCTGAGATGAATGTTTACCTGGGTTTAGGTGTGAATGCATTGAGGTAAAAGTAGCTGCCACTTGATTCTTTTACAAAGATAATGTTCACCTCGAAGAGGCACGATAAGCTACCTCTATAAATAGGAAAAGAAGGCGTCTAGTCCCATCAAGCTTGTCTTATTAAACTTGAAAGAAATTATCCTTGCTTTCTCTTCCTCTACACAGGTTGCTTGTAAGCGTCAAAGCATAACAACATGCTTGTATACAAACTCCATTAAATCTTTCACCTCAAATCTTTCAGAAAAGATAAACTTCAAACAAGGGTGTTTATATGCACACTTTGTTTATTTTATCTTTTCTTTTCTTTTTTATCTTATCTCTCTCTACATAAGCAAAATTTGCGTTAATACCGCTTCTATTCACTAAAATACCAATTTATACACAACTGAGACCATTATTAAGAATAATTTCTTAAAATCTATAGATCTCCATTTTATTAATAAAACATAATCATAGCTTAAATGCTATCGTAGACGTAAGTAAATAATATTCTGTCGAACTATTTAAATTTGTGTGTTACATATTCTATATATATTTGTACTTATATGCGTAATTAGCAATATATACACATAGTTTCGCTTATAAGTTGTTGACCTCGCTTTTAGCCAACGACAGTGAGTCTATTTTAGTAAGCGACAAGTGGTTTATAACGATTGAAATATAATAAAGCAATATAAAGACACAGGAATATTATAGAGGTTCAGCCCCGAGCAATTCAGTAATAGCCTAATCCTCGTTATTTGCATTAACTCAAGAACAATGAAAAAGGTTCCTTTTCTTATAGCTCTTACAACAGTATCTCTGAATATGAATTCTTAGACAGTATCTCTCAACTAAAAATGTTTCGACCCTTTGCCCAGTGAATATGTATCACTATTTATAGGGCTATGAGCTTGGAGAGGAAGTATTTCCCTTCTCGTTACAATTGATATAAGCAGAAAGATTGCATAGTAAATACAGAATACACTGATCGTGGGATTTGGATAGCATGCCATATCTCTGTAATCTGATCCCCAAATTATAGGGATTCCCTTGATGACTCACGACGCAGAAGTTGAATTCGCTAAGTGTTTGTCGTTCTGTGCGGGTTACTAACTGCTTTGTCTTGAGCAAGCATACGAGGTAACCTGTTCGTACTATATCTTGCGAGCAGATACTCGGAGTTGATTTCACATTTCACCAGCGTGTGATGCCACGTTAGAGTGCAGAAATTGGGATAACATTTGCCCCCCAAGTCTGTACGGGACTTCCAAAGTTGCGTGTAGACTTCATCCGAGCTATCTTTGCATTTGAATGGGTGACACGTGTCAGGCGCGTCTATTCGCGAATCGATGTGAGGCTGACTGGGCGTCCCTTTAGTTTTCGGCTAATAAATGCTCTGATGCAATTAATATTTTGAAATCTGATTTTCTCTCACCACGGTTGACGGCTACACTTGATTGCTTTTGATTTCTCATATTCACTTTTGGGGGGAACCGAGGCGTCTGAGGTTCTTTTTAAATGATTACCCCTTTTTCGTTATTTGCCTATAAATACCAGCGAGCATTTTTCCACAAATTCATTTTCACCAACCTTCCTTGCTAAGTAAGTTCAAAGCGAAAAGAGAGGTTTTTAGCTTCAAGTTTGCTGAAGTGCTTTCACCAGAATTGCTCGTTTAGCTTGGCGTAACCTAAGTCCAGACGTTCGATCCTTGAGTAAGTTCTCAATTTCTTTTATTTTTACTTTGCACATTTACTCTCTAAATGCAACTTTAACCTTGTTGTAGAGGATATGTAGGAAACCCTAAGTTTTAGAAACTCTGCGATTTTCCTTTGTAACGATTCATGCTAATTCATCGTTCGTAATGCTTACTTTTTGAACTGCATAATTCCTGTCCTTCATCTTGCTTATTCTAAGCTTCATGAAATTTTTTGCGCTAACTCGCGAAAATTCAAACTTTCTGAGTTTTGACTTTTCGTCGAATATTTTTATTCTTTAATCCGTTGAGTACTCCTGGTCGGCGTATTTGCCTTATTTAATGTCCGATATCCTGACCAAACACTCATCTTGTGTTTTGTCTTTTGTAGATGAACCCAGGTGAGTTTTGGGGAACCGAACACCAAATCGACCAAGATTTGCTTCAACTCTTGCACGAGGGTCATCCTCGTCTTCGTTCTAGTCCAACTTCTTCGAGTGACGGACATTTTAGCTTAAGTCTTCCGTCTGGCCATAGGATGATGGCTCATACAAAAAAGACAATGCGTAGAATCGACACATCTAACCCTCAAGTGGCCCGACATGCCACCTTACCCAGTGTCGAACAAGATCCGCCCGTCCAGGAGGATGAGGGTCATGAAGGGGATGCCGAGGTCGAAGAGATTGAGGAACAGGACGATGTTCGTCCTAGCAGTCTTTCCGAGGCGGAGGAAGAGGAGGAGGTTGCTCCCCCAAACTTTGGAGGATACAATGAGGCTGGGGAGCCAGTCGATGCGGATGGCGACGTCCTGGTTGAGGGCGTGGACTATGCTAGTGAGGAACTTACTGCTGCGGTTCCTCATAGAAGGCAAGGTGCTCTAGGTGCCAGGTGGGTGAGCCCTCCGTCCAAGGTTACCGAGGCACGCTTATGGGATCTCGACCAGTACGGCTACTTGGGTGAGTTAGACTGCTATATTCCCGCTCACAACAATCGAGCCACAAACCCTGAAGAGGGATGTGTGCCTGGTCGGATGCTCATGCCAAGCAAGGGGCATTGTTACCTTTGCACCCATACTTTAGGAATGTGGCAGACTTCTTTCGCCTCTGTCCGACCCAGTTCACTCCCAAGGACATTAAGTATCTATTCGCCCTCTTCGTTCTTTACGCCTCCCAGAAGTGGGATATGCCTTCTCCTCATGAGGTTAGCTGATTTTTTAATTTTAAGTCCAACCCTAAGCAAGGCAGGTCGGGGTACTTCTATTTCTCTCAGCTAGAATTCAAGTGGTTGACGGTCACCGGGGACAAGGCCGTTAGCAAAATTGGGCATTTTGTTGACGAGTACTTCATGGTGGAAGGCATGGGCACCACCCATACTCGGTTCCAGCAGATCCCCACATATCACCGCCCTCCCTTCACACTTGCTCTTCCACATAGAGCTCAGAAGCTTGCCCTGCTGGCGGGTGCTGCCTAGAATATCACTCTGTTGACCTTCGAGGACAACTTTGTGGACTACGGGCTTTACCCGGAGGATTTCATTCCTAAGCATGTGAAGGAGGAAAAAAGGAAATCTAGTGCCGCCCTGGCTGAGGGAGCTCATAAGGAGAATGAACTCATCCAACTTAAGCATGAAGCTAAGTTAAAGGAAGGTGCAAGGGCCAAATAGTATGCTCATGAGACTTTGAATCCTGAAGATGAGGAGAGCAGGTGACTGCGCTCAAAAAGAGGAAGAAACTTCCGGCCTAGCCTAGGCCCGTTGAACATGCCATTCGAATTAGGGAGCCCAGCTCACCTGCTCGGCCACCTTCTCCCGTACTAGGAAAAGGGAAGGCCGTCATGGCGGAGATAAAAGACTTGTCAGGTGATGATGAACTTTTGAGTCTTGCTCGAACAAATGCTTCTCACGAAGCACGGGATACTACGTCTTGTTTTTAAACTTCTTGATTATCATGCTTTCATACTTCTGATGCCTTTTTTCTTCTAACCATGTTGCTTTTATTCTAAGATGACATGTCTCAAAAGATGCTCGATGCTCTGAAGAAGAGAGTTGGAGGAAGCTCAAGCTCATCTCCTCCAGCCAAGAAATCTAGGGGCGGCGAGGCGACCCCAGCCAAGGAAAAGGCACCGACCGGGGAGGTTAGTGATCTTTCTGTGGAGCTAACTGTCGCGGACCCTTGTGCTCCGAAAACTGCTAAGTCCAAAGATTCTCGAGGAGGAAGCTCGGACAGGCCTGAACAATCGAAGGGCGGATCCGAGCTGGCCAAGAGCGGATCTGAGCAGATGCGGGCTCCTACCCCACCTTTGCCAGTGTTGGGTTTTATGCCGTAAATAAAACTTCATTTCAATATAATCTATTTTATTCAACATCAATAAAGAAACAGAAGTATTTTTCATTCATTTGTGTATGTTTTGGTTCACCTTATCAATTACCTCTCTATCTGATTCATAAATTCATCTGAAACCCTTTTCACATACTTGATCCTGTTTATTGTGTTGTCAACACTTTGGAAAGTAAACATGACTATGTGAATAAAGTTTCCTAGATTTATCAGACACAGGATTTTACTGATATGATAATCTACAACAGAGTTTACTTGCATTTGGAGAAATGCTATGTTCTTTCCAGAGCATTGGTTAAAGTAAAGCTCAGGTTGGATGCATGGAGTATGCATCGGAAGGGACCGATATTGAACTTTGACTTAGATTTATTAAACTTACCGTAATATCTATTCAAGTCAATATCGCCTAGTTGATCCTAGATCAAATGATCTTAATCCTGTTATGATTAGGCTCAATCTCAAGAGGCTATTCGTGTTCTTTGATTTGTTAGTTAAGCCTACTTTTAGGTCAGGGTGATACGTACATTTTGGGAACACAGTAGTGCAATTGAGTGGGAGCGCTAACATAAACATGGAATCTATAGCTTTTATCTGGCGAATAGTAAGTAAAGGATGATCTCCTTCGAGCTTGACCAAACGAAAATAAATGGTGGAGTACTCATTTCACATAAGCTGAAATATCATTTATACGGGGTTAAGTGTTTTAATGATAAAATACATTGTAGGGTATAACAGTAGTCTAATCCCTTTACAGTGTAGATCATTCATATAGAGGATCATTGATCAAATTAGGATTATAACAATGGATAACTAATGATGTGTCTATATGGTGGAACATATAGAGCATTCTATATACTGAGAGTGCAATTCTAAGTTCTATGCGTGGATTCAACAAAGAATTAATAAGTCAGTGAATTCAGGTTATAAATTCTTGATCTGCTTATTGGAACCTCGGTTATATAGACCCATGGTCACCCCACTAGTTGAGATAATATTGCTTGTAAGACTCATATAATTGGTTTTGATTAATCAATTATAATTCTCAAATTAGACTATGTCTATTTGTGAATTTTTCACTAAGTAAGGGTGAAATTGTAAAGAAAGAGTTTTAGGGGCATATTTGTTAATTATGATACTTTGTATGGTTCAATTAATAAATATGATAAATGACAATATTATTTAATAATTATTTATAGTTATTAAATAGTTAGAATTGGCATTTAAATGGTTGAATTTGAAAGTTGGCGTTTTTGAGAAAATGAGATGCAGAAATGATAAAACTGTAAAATTGCAAAAAGTGAGGCCCAAATCCATATAGCCATGGCCGGCCACTTTTATAGGGTTTATCATCTAATATTTTCATTATTTTAATGCCAAATAATTCAAACCTAACCCTAATGGAATGCTATAAATAGATAGTGAAGGCTTCACGAAAATTACACTTTTCATTCAGAGAAAAACCTGAGCCTTCTCTTTCTAAACCCTAGCCGCCACTTCTCTCTCTCTCTTCTTCCTTGAGATTTCGAACCACTTAGTGATTAGAGTAGTGCCCACACACAGCAAGTGATACCTCAATCACAGTGAGGAAGATCGTGAAGAAAGACTTTCAACAAGAAGGAGTTTCAACACTAAAGAAGGAGAGAAAGAGATCCAGGTTCAGATCTTGATAATACTCTGCGATAGAAAGGATACAAGGGTTAGAGATCTGAACAGAAGGAGTCATATTATTCCGCTGCACGCAATGTAAGGTTTCTCATACTTTATATGTGTTTATTTCATAATCGTTTTAGAAGTTCATATTTAGGGTGTTAATCAACATACTTGTGAGTAGATCTAAGATCCTAGTAAAATAATTTCCAACAACTGGTATCAGAGCCATGGTAATTGATTTGCTTGCAAGAAATTTGGACTTAAAACGATTTGTTTGTGTTTTGGATGGTATCATGTTGTTTTGAGTGTTGTTTGATGATTGATTGATGTTTGTGAATTTTCGTGAAAAATAATTGAATATCTGTTTCTGGAATTATTTTTATTGGATAGTATGAAAAAAATTAAGCAATTTACTTTTTTACAGAACTCAATTTCGATTTAATTTGAATTAGTTATGATTTTTTGAAGTTTCAAAAAATATCAGAGTCGTGCATCATCACACGCGCGCGCACGAGGGCTTGTCTCTCGGACAGCACGCGTTCAGACATGGTTCTTGTCTGAAACCGAGGCGTCCGCGCGCGGAAAGGCTGCATGCAGCCTCCTGCGCCGACATTTCTCGGTCATGCACACTGAGATGCGCGCGCGGACAGTATGCACAGCATACTGTCCGTACAGCTCGCATTTTTTTCGTTTTTCTTCGATTTTTCATGCTATTTCATGGATTTAACTTCCAATTTTTTGTGTAGTTTTGTATTTAGACATTTACTATTCCTAATTCAATTCTAAATATCATAATTAAATTAATTATTTTTTTTTTAAATTAATTCATGATATTAGTGTAATTTGAATTTGAAAATAGTAAATATCTATATTTTTTGCTTAATTATCTATCTTATTTTTAAATTTGATTATATCTTATCTTATTTTTAAATTTAAGGTCAGATTTTAAATTTTAAATTAAATATTTTTTTTAAATAATTTGACCTTATTTAAATTTAAAATAAGATAACTATAATCATGTAATTTTAAATAGAAGTAAGATATTTTGCTAACTTTTAAAATTTTGTTATTTTATTTATTTAAATTAAATCATAAAATCTGAAAAAGATATTTATTTATCTTTTTTATTTTTATTGAATATTTAATTTATATAATAACATTAATTTTTTTTTAAAAGTAGTTAGTAAATTTTGAAATGATATTTAGGTTAGTTGAAACCTAATTTTTCAAAACTGTAGGTTTAATTTTAAATATTATTTTATTAATTTCGAAAATATATATAAATTTTATTTTAATTATTTTTTTCGAAAATAAATTTTTTTATATTTAATTATTTTTCGAAATTTAATTATTTAAAATTAAATAAATCCTTCATCCAACTATCCAGCTAACCTTGTTGCAGGAGTATGTGTTTTAGCTTGTTTGTAAGTTTTTAAAACCTATTATTGCTTGATTGCAAATAGCCATGGTTAACTTGTTGACAAATCCAATGATCTCATTTTAACTCATCGTTCCCGTGGTCAAGTAAATAATTTGTAACAGGTAATTTTCACAATCTTCTTTCATCTGTGTATGACCTAGCAACATGATAGAATCCATCCAAATTGTGTGCCTGTGTGAGCCTATATGTTTAATTTTATTATAGATGCATATAGGTTGTTGTTGCTAAATAAAATATCATAGTTTTTGATAGATTTTATTTAGGCCCATTTAGTTTTTGGGCCTATTCAATTAATAACAGTTGTTCATTTTAAGGTTAAATTCCTCTCTTTTGGGCCTTGTGTGAGAGTTGGGAGCCATAGAAGTGGGTACGACATACTGAACCCAGCACCCCCTCACATGAACCACCCCAATTGTGAAGGCCCATTTGCCTGATTTGAATAACTGTACTAGGTTAATTAAATTAGTTTAACCTAATAAAATTGATTAGCAACATAATTAATTTCACTTATTTTGAAATTAATTTAAGAAAACCATAGTTTAAAGAATTTTATTCTAAGCTAAACTATATGTATTTTCTTGTATTTAATTAAATATAGAATTATAACCATCTAGATTCTTTCTGAAGCTTAATTTTAATTTTTCATTAAATATTCCTATTTAAGTTGATATTTAGTTATCTATAACTAATCAGCTTAAATCTTAATATCTTTTGGATTTAAAATTTTAAAATTAAGTTGAGGAATTTTAGGAATTGGTTATTAAGATTCTTTAGATATTTTTTAAGTTGATATTTTTTCAAATATTAACTTAAAATGGAATATTTTCAAATTAAGTGGTTACAACTTAATTTTAATTTAATTAAATCTAATTTGAAAGATATTTAAGTTGATTTTTGAGATTCTTCTAAAACAACTAAAACAAGATATTTTCAAATTTGTTCCATTTTATTCGAATTTATTTTTCGAATTTAAATAATAATTGAAATTTAATTAAAGTTGATTTTTTATTTAAACCAACTTCAATTTGTAATTTTTCATTATTATAATACGGAATAAATGTTGGATTTTTATTTTACCAGGATCTTAGATCTACTCACAAGTATGTTTATTAACACCCTAAATATGAACTTTCTAAAACGATGAAATAAACACATATAAAGTTTAGGAAACCTTACATTGGGTGCAGCGGAATATAATGACTCATTCCGTTCAGATATCTAGCCCTTGATTCCTTTCTGTAGCAGAGCATTATCAATATCTGAACCTGGATCTCTTTCTTTGAATCTTTGATGCTGAAACTCCTTCTTGCTGAAAGTCTTTCTTCACGATCTTCCTCACTATGATTGGGGTATCACTTGCTGTATGTGGGCACTACTCATACACTAAGAATTTCAAAATTTAAGGAAGAAGAAAGAGAGAGTGGGTTCGGCCAAAGATAGGGAGAGAGAGGCTCAGTTTTTTCTGAATCAGAAGTGTCAGAAGAAAAGTGTAATTTTCCTGAAGCCTTCACTATCTATTTATAGCATTCCACTAGGGTTAGGTTTGAATTATTTGGCATTAAAATAATGAAAATATCAGAGGCAAATTCCTATAAAAGTGGCCGGCCCTATACTAGTGGATTTGGGCCTCACTTTTTGCAATTTTGCAGTTTTATCTTTTCTGCATCTGATTTTCTCAAAAACGCCAATTTTCTAATTCAACCATTTAAATGCCAATTCTAACTATTTAATAACTATAAAGAATTATTAAATAATATTGTCATTTATCATATTTATTAATTGAACCATACAAAGTATCATAATTAACAAATATGCCCCTAAAACTCTTTCTTTACAATTTCGCCCTTACTTAGTGAAAATTTCACAAATAGACATAGTCTAATTTGAGAATTATAATTGATTAATCAAAACCAATTATATGAGTCTTACAAGCAATATTATCTCAACTAGTGCGGGGACCATGGGTCTATATAACCGAGCTTTTAATAAGTAGATCAAGAATTTAGCACTAAAATTCACTAACTTATTAATTCTTCGTTGAATCCACGCATAGAACTTAGAATTGCACTCTCAGTATATAGAATGCTCTATATGTTCCACCATATAGACACATCATTAGTTATCCATTGTTATAATCCTAATGTGATCACTGATCCTCTATATGAATGATCTACATTGTAAAGGGATTAAATTACCGTTACACCCTACAATGTATTTACTCCTTAAAATACTTGACCCCGTATAAATGATATTTCAGCTTATGTGAAATGAGTACTCCACCATTTATGTTCATTTGGTCAAGCTCGAAGGAGATCATCCTTTGCTTACTATTTGCCAGATAAAAGCTATAGATTCCATGTTTATGTTAGCGCTCCCACTCAATTGCACTATCGTGTTCCCAAAATGTACGTATCACCCTGATTTAAAAGTAGGCTTAATTAACAAATCAAAGAACACGAATAGCCTTTCAAGATTGAGCCTAATCATATCAGGATTAAGATCATTTGATCTAGGATCAACTAGGCGATATTGACTTGAATAGATATTACGGTAAGTTTAATAAATTTAAGTCAAAGTTCAATATCGGTCCCTTCCGATGCATACTCCATGCATCCAACCCGAGCTTTACTTTAACCAATGCTCTGGAAAGAACATAGCACTTCTCCAAATGCAAGTAAACTCTTGTTGTAGATTATCATATCAGTAAAACCCTATATCTGATAAATCTAGGAAACTTTATTCACATAGTCATGTTTACTTTCCAATGTGTTGACGGCACAATAAACAGGATCAAGTATGTGAAAAGGGTTTCAGATGAATTTATACATTATGTACATATAATCATGAAATAAATCATGTGAACCATGCAACATTAAATGTTATTTCTGATCTATATTAATAAGTAAATCTGATTATATTGAAATGAGTTTTATTTAGGGCATAAAACCCAACAAACTCCCACTTGCACTAATATAAAACAAAAAAGTGTGTTTCAAATAATCTCAACATCTTGATATACAAATCAAGTGTAGTAGTAGTAAACTCCTCGCAATAGGATCTGAAAGGTTGAATTAACCACAACCTTTTCTCCACTATTACTCTTCCTTAATCACAAAATCATTGATAATGTGAAATTCCTCTCTATATGTCTACTCTCTTGGGATACTGGATTCTATACTTTTGGCAACTAGTTTTGGTTAATCAGGAAATTAACGCTAGTAGTTTAAGGCAATTTGGAATGATGCCAAAAATGTATAGAACTTTCCTTAGACTGAATAAGTACCTTTCCTGTAACTTTAACATTCAGCCCCTCTCTAGTAGACCTAGAGACTTCAGATAAGTTTTTACACTTCTCCAAAATTACTATTCCACCCCTAGAGTAACCACCATCTTATCAGAAAGATTTACTAGCACAAAGGCAAATTTCGAAATCTGATATGGTGTAGTCTAAGAGTTTTAAACACACCCTTATAGACTAACATATAGTTCCTCTTCTTAATCTTAGGATTTACTTGATTGTGTTCCAATGTTCTTCTCCTGGATTAATTTGATACCTACTCATTACTCTTACTCAACAGCAGGTGTCTGGTCTAAGGCATACAAAAGCATATCCAAGACCTCTCACTGTTGATATAAGAAATTCTTTCATGGCTATATCTTTTCTGGAATAGTTAAGACTTTTCCTTAGATAAATAAAATCTATACCTAAGAAGTTGTGAAGCCTCTATAGATTGCCATTAGAAAGAAAATGCTTCAGCATCTTACTAAAGTAAGTTGCTTGCATTAGAGTAAGTAATTACCAGGTATACCACAAGCCATAGGTTTAGATAAACTCAAACCTATAATAATAGGAACAGGAAGTTTGTTAAGTCCATAGAATAGACTTATTAACTAAAATTTCCTTTTATGTCCTTGTAATAGAAAACTTTAGGTTATTCCATGTGAATGGATTAAACCATAGTTCTATTGGCTTTCTTCTTAGTTTCTTATCTTGATAATCCATTACTTGTTTAAACTCACAATGGATTTTAATCACTAGTGTCTCCCAAGTCATAAGAAGGTGAGTTCCTAGAAACTCTCCCACTACGACGAGGTACCGTGAATTATGTCTAAGAAAACTAAATGGTATTGATCTCTTCGGTTGTGACAAGACAACAGAGGCAGTGGGATCATCATATATCAAATAAGATGATAGAACACTTTTGGAATCAAGAATTAAATATCTCCTTTATTTGCTACTTGTTTTTCAGACTTAGTCATTATCTTAGAAAAGTAGTATTTGTTTGAACAAACACTTTCTTATCTATTGACAATGAGATGGTCCACCCCTAATCACTTAGAATAGCTAACAAACCATGGTTAACAGTTCTAGCTTTTCTTAAGATTTTGATTAGGTCATCCATGAATCTAGTAATGATTTACATTAAGTACCCAACCATTACATCATTCTGAAATTATATTACCATAGAAGGATTTAGGCAACGACTAGTAACTAATCATCAATATGCAACTCGAAATTTCTGGGGAGGTAAGTTTGGATATAATTCAAAAATCAATTTAATGATCTTTGAACTGCATATCTACTAACTATTTCTCCACCCCTATCAGTTCGCAAGATCTTTAACCACTTACCTTAATGGTTTTAACCATTGCTAGAAATTAATGAAATTTTTCAAACATTTCAAATTTCTTGCTAAAAGGTATAACCTAGAGTTATCGTTTGAAGAATACAACGAAAAACTCATATCCACCCCTGAATGTACATCCATCTGCGAATGAGATGAACTACTTTCAGTGGATATAGGCATATTAACTCTTTACAGAGATTGATCTTGTCAAATCCACTATGAACAAGATACAATTGCCATAGATTAAAAAAAATAGTAGTGTCTTTTGATGACATAGGTTTAGTTACATCAAAGAGTTCTTAGAATACTGCAAGTGGATCCTGGTCACAGAATATCTAACTCATATTCCATACAGTTTTAATCCATTAATAGAAGATGGATATTAAACACTTGAAAAAGTGTAACTGTATTGTATTCTGGAATTAGAAATATAAGAAAATTTCTATTTGGAATCTAAAATTAAAGTCAAAGACTTAAATTTATACCAAATATAATGAGTAATTCTATTTTGGACCAGCACTACTAATACAAACTCTAAGTCAGATTTGCTCATACAAGTAGGAGATTTCTAAGATTGAGGATTTATATCAATTGGGAATAGAATTTCGGGATTATAATCATATGCGTCATTTAATTTCTTAAGAGAAAATATAATGACATGAAATGATTTATAGACCATTCATCCAATGATATATTACTGAGCTAATTCGAAATGAATAAGCTAAGAGGAATTAGGATAATTTCGTTTATAAATAAGAATCCAACGATGCTTCGATTAGCGAAAGACAAAGTAATCTTATTTATGTAATCTTCTTGTTCATATTGTAAAAATACTAGTCTAAGGTGTCATCAATTAATGAACAGCTAGATGTTGCATATACAATATTTATCTTTCGAGATCGTACACTATTATGTATGTCTAATGGCGAAAATCCATTAGGGATTTATCTCATTAGAAAAACAAACATGTTAGACCAACAATGAAGATTCGAAATTAAACTACAACTTAATAACAGAAAATAACATGGTTCAATATAAATTCATACACAATTCAGAAATTATAAACATATAGCAAGTAGGAATGACTAGTGAAAATACTAAAACATACAATCCTAAATAATTTCCAAGGTTTTCAACAAACTGATACAGTGTCCCGGTAGGCGAGAGTCAAAGTATCATTTATTGAATAGAGTTGTCAGCTCATCTAAAATAGAAACCATTCTAGCAACCTTTTTTCGATCAAAATAAGAATCCAACGTTGTCCCGGTAGGCGAGAGTCAAGGTTATTCTTATTTTATGAGCTTCCACCATTGTTTCATGTTTTATGAGTTTATCTCTAAGTAGTCACCGTAGGGGAGAGTCTAAACAGAGACGAAAACTCACAAAACACTTATCAAATGAAATCTTACGATGTTAAATGCGTTCAACGAATAACCATCCATAGGGGGACGAAGTCTAGTGTCTCGAGGTTATATTGAAAACATTTAACTTTTGTAAGACCAACAATGGAGATCGAATGTCTTAATAATAATCAAGCTCATTATTTAAAGTGAGTTGTATTTTCTTTGATTCTCTTTATTTAATTTATTTATTTTAAATATATATTTATTTAAAATTTCCAATTTAGAATGAAAAATTCTAAATATAAATTTTAATTTAATATTTATAAATTTTACTTAGATGGATATGAAAATAACATGAATTATTTCCATCTTAGTAATAATTTCCAATAAATATTTAGAAAAATATTCAATTTAAGTTGTTACAAAATTAATTTAAATTAATTTACAACTCAAATTTAATTTTCTATAAATATATATTGCATTTCGAAAAATTAAAGTATTCTAGGACACAATTTTCGAAAATGCATGTTAAAATAAAAAATTAATCCTGGAAAAATTATTGTAATTTAATGTTGGCCCAAAATTAATTAATAAAATTAATTTACAACAAAAAATATAATTTTCCTATTTAATTAAATATATAAGAAAAATTTCAAATATTTAAGTATGATGATGAAAATAAACTTAAATATTAATTTTCTATTTATTAAATACACTAGAAAAATACTTCAAGCAAAAATATCATCTATCTAGATTTTCCTTTGACTAATTAATTCAATTTCTAATAATATACTTTAATTCAATTTATTTTAATTAATCATTAAATGAAAAAATTATTGATTTAAGTTGGTCCAAAATAAAAATAAATAATTTACAATTTTAATCTATTTTTCAAATAAAATTCGAAATTCCAGCATTTAAGAAATGCAATTTCGAAATTTGATTAATAAAATAAAGAAAAAATATATTTTGAAAATTATTTAAATTTAGTTGAAAAAATAAATTTCAACTAAAAATAATTTTCTATTTAATTAAGTGTCATGAAAAAGAAATATTTAAGTATGATGATGAGAATCAACTTAGATATTTAATTTTCAGGTTAATTAAATTCAAGAAATAAATAATTAAGTGTAGAGAAGGCTTAATTATTAATCTCTAGTTTAATACTACGAAAAATATACTTAAAATAAATTGTACCAAAATTAATTATATAAATAATTAATTTCACAATGTATAATATTTTCCTTTTAAATATTAGAAATAATAAGTAGTCTAGAAATAACTATCTAGAAAATATCTTATTTGACTAAGTATCTTTTCCACAAAATTTGAAAAAATATCTAATTTAGGTTGTATTAGAAAAAATCTAGAACCTAAATATTTTTCAAATTTAAATTTAATTAAATATCAAAAATTAAGTTGTAACCACTTAATTTGAAAATATTCCATTTTAAGTTAATATTCGAAAAGATATTAACTTAAAAAATATCTAAAATATTCCATTTTAAGTTAATATTCGAAAAGATATTAACTTAAAAAATATCTAAAGAATCTTAATAACCAATGCCTAAAATTCCTCAACTTAATTTTGAAATTTTAAATCCAAAAGATATTCAGATTTAAGTTGGTTAGTTGTAGATAACTAAATATCAACTTAAATAGGAATATTTAATGAAAAATTTAAATTAAGCTTCGGAAAGAATCTAGATGGTTATAATTCTATATTTAATTAAATACAAGAAAATACATATAGTTTAGCTTAGAATAAAAATTCTTTAAACTATAATTTTCTTAAATTAATTTCAAAATAAATGAAATTAATTATGTTGCTAATCAATTTTATTAGGTTAAACTAGTTTAATTAACCTAGTACAGTTATTCAAATCAGGCAAATGGGCCTTCACAATTGGGGTAGTTCATGTGAGGGGGTGCTGGGTTCAGTATGTCGTACCCACTACTATGGCTCCCAACTCTCACACAAGGCCCAAAAGAGAGGAATTTAACCTTAATAAGAACAACTGTTATTAATTGAATAGGCCCCAAAACTAAATGGGCCTAAATAAATTCTATCAAGAACTATGATAATTTATTTTAGCAACAACAACCTATATGCATCTATAATAAAATTAAACACATAGGCTCACACAGGCACACTTTGGATGGGTCCTATCATGTTGCTAGGTCATACACAGATAAAAGAAGATTGTAAATATACCTGTTACAAATTATTAACTTGACCAAGGGAGCCATCAGATCATTAGATCTGGCAAAAAGTAACCATGGCTATTTGCAATCAAGTAATAATAGGTTTTGAAAACTTACAAACAAGCTAAAACACATACTCCTGCAACAAGGTTAGCTGGATAGTTGGATGTAGGATTTATTTAATTTTAAATAAAATAATTAATTAAATAAATAAAATATTTATTTTCGAAAAAATTAAAATAAAATAAAAAAAATTCGAAATTTTTTTTTTAAAAAAATTTAAATTTAAAATTAAACCTACAATTTTGAAGAATTAGGTTTCAACCAACCTAAATATCATTTCAAAATTTGCTAACTACTTTTAAAATTTAAATGTTATTTTATAAATAAAAATTAAATAAAAAATTAGAAAAGATAAATGAATATCTTTTTCAGATTTTAAATGTAATTTAAATAAATAAAATAACAAAATTTAAAAGTTAGCAAAATATCTTATATCTATTTAAAATTACATGATTATAGTTATCTTATTTTAAATTTAAATAAGGTCAAATTATTTAAAAAAAAAATTAATTTAAAAAATTTAAAATCTGACCTTAAATTTAAAAATAAGATAAGATATAATCAAATTTAAAAATAAGATAGATAATTAAGCAAAAAGATAGATACTAACTATTTTCAAATTCAAATTACACTAATATCTTGAATTAAATTTAAAAAATATTAAATTAATTCAAAATGATAATTAGAATTGAATTAGGAATAGTAATAGTATAAATATAGAACTACACAAAAAATCGGAAGTTAATTCCATGAAAAAGCATGAAAAAACGAAGAAAAACGAAAAAATTGTGAGCTGTACGGACAGTTTTCGCGATCGCAGGAAAATTTCAGCACAGCTCCGATTTTTTGGAATCTTCAAAAAATCATAACTAATTCAAATTAAATCGAAATTGAGTTCTGTAAAAAAGTAACTTGCTTAATTTTTTCCATACTATCCAATAAAATTAATTCCGGAAACAGAATCGCAATTATTTTTCACGAAAATTTACAAACATCAATCAATCATCAAATAACACTCAATACAACATGATACCATCCAAAAACAAACAAACAATCTATTTAAAGTCCAAATTTCTTGCAAGTAAATCAATTACCATGGCTCTGAGGCCAGTTGTTGGATTTTTATTTTACAAGGATCTTAGATCTACTCACAAGTATGTTTATTAACACCCTAAATATGAACTTTCTAAAACGATGAAATACACATATAAAGTTTAGGAAACCTTACATTGGGTGCAGCGGAATATAATGACTCCTTCCGTTCAGATATCTAGCCCTTGATTCCTTTCTGTAGCAGAGCATTATCAATATCTGAACCTGGATCTCTTTCTTTGAATCTTTGATGCTGAAACTCCTTCTTGCTGAAAGTCTTTCTTCACGATCTTCCTCACTATGATTGAGGTATCACTTGCTGTGTGTGGGCACTACTCATACACTAAGAATTTCGAAATTTAAGGAAGAAGAAAGAGAGAGTGGGTTTGGCCAAAGATAGGGAGAGAGAGAGGCTCAGTTTTTTCTGAATCAGAAGTGTCAGAAGAAAAGTGTAATTTTCCTGAAGCCTTCACTATTTATTTATAGCATTCCACTAGGGTTAGGTTTGAATTATTTGGCATTAAAATAATGAAAATATCAGAGGTAAATTCCTATAAAAGTGGCCGGCCCTATACTAGTGGATTTGGGCCTCACTTTTTGCAATTTTGCAGTTTTATCTTTTCTGCATCTGATTTTCTCAAAAACGCCAATTTTCTAATTCAACCATTTAAATGCCAATTCTAACTATTTAATAACTATAAATAATTATTAAATAATATTACCATTTATCATATTTATTAATTAAACCATACAAAGTATCATAATTAACAAATATGCCCCTAAAACTCTTTCTTTACAATTTCGCCCTTACTTAGTGAAAATTTCACAAATAGACATAGTCTAATTTGAGAATTATAATTGATTAATCAAAAGCAATTATATGAGTCTTACAAGCAATATTATCTCAACTAGTGCGGGGACCATGGGTCTATATAACCGAGCTTCCAATAAGTAGATCAAGAATTTAGCACTAAAATTCACTAACTTATTAATTCTTCGTTGAATCCACGCATAGAACTTAGAATTGCACTCTCAGTATATAGAATGCTCTATATGTTCCACCATATAGACACATCATTAGTTATCCATTGTTATAATCCTAATGTGATCACTGATCCTCTATATGAATGATCTACATTGTAAAGGGATTAAATTACCGTTACACCCTACAATGTATTTATTCCTTAAAACACTTGACCCCGTATAAATGATATTTCAGCTTATGTGAAATGAGTACTCCACCATTTATGTTCGTTTGGTCAAGCTCGAAGGAGATCATCCTTTGCTTACTATTTGCCAGATAGAAGCTATAGATTCCATGTTTATGTTAGCACTCCCACTCAATTGCACTATCGTGTTCCCAAAATGTACGTATCACCCTGACCTAAAAGTAGGCTTAACTAACAAATCAAAGAACACGAATAGCCTTTCAAGATTGAGCCTAATCATATCAGGATAAGATCATTTGATCTAGGATCAACTAGGCGATATTGACTTGAATAGATATTACGGTAAGTTTAATAAATCTAAGTCAAAGTTCAATATCGGTCCCTTCCGATGCATACTCCATGCATCCAACCTGAGCTTTACTTTAACCAATGCTCTGGAAAGAACATAGCACTTCTCCAAATGCAAGTAAACTCTTGTTGTAGATTATCATATCAATAAAACCCTATGTCTGATAAATCTAGGAAACTTTATTCACATAGTCATGTTTACTTTCCAATGTGTTGACGGCACAATAAACAGGATCAAGTATGTGAAAAGGGTTTCAGATTAATTTATACATTATGTACATATAATCATGAAATAAATCATGTGAACCATGCAACATTAAATGTTATTTCTGATCTATATTAGTAAGTAAATCTGATTATATTGAAATGAGTTTTATTTAGGGCATAAAACCCAATAATAAATGATTATACAAAATACATATTTTAAAATAATGAGCTTTAATCAAGAGACATTCGATCTCCATTGTTGGTTTTACATAGCGTTTGTTTTAGTGAGTAATCCTCCCTAATGGAGGAACGTTCATTAGCAAGTTCGCACCGTTTAATCTCGAAAGATAAGTAGTTTGTAAGTGTTTTATATGGTATGGATCACCCTAATGGTGGCGACCATATTTGACTTGTAAAATATGAAACAATGGTGGAAGCTCATAAGATAGAATTGCCTTGACTCTCGCCTAAACGGGACAACGCTGAATTCCAATCTTGATCGAATAAAAGGTTGCTAGAATGATTATCATTTTAGATGAGTTGACAACTCTATTCAATGGATGATGCTTTGACTCTCGCCTAAACGGGACACTGTATCAGTTTGTTGAAAAACCTTGGAAAATAAACTATGTTAGATTTAGTATTTTTATAACATATGTGATTATTTGTTATTTTCTGAACATGTGTATGAATTTATGAACCAAAACCTTACTTCTGTTTTATTGATGTGTTGTAGTGCCAATATGAATAACCCTCGCCCTGATCCTCTCCTAGTTAATATCTTAGCAAAAGAACTCTATAGTGTGAAAATGAATCCTGGTAGTTGCATAAACTCGCACCTGTTGATGATGAATCTGAAGTTCCAAAAGGAAAATCTACTAGGGATTGATTTATCAAGAGAACAATGGGTCCAATTCATTCTTAATAGTCTTCCTCCGGAGTATAATGAATTTGTTGTTTCTTACATGATCAACAATTTCAACTCCTCCGACATGGACAAGCTCGAAGCAGAATTACGAGCCCATGAACGGAATCTGATTGCAATGGGTCCTCCTAGGTTTGCAAATCTTAATCAGAGGAAAAAGATTAAGCATGAAGGCTCTAGCAAAGCTGCTTCTTCAAGTACAATTATCAGACATAATCTTCTATGTTCGAATTGTAATGAAAAGGGACATCAAGAAGAACGATGTCCCCGGCTTCTAAACAATTCAAACGAAGGTAATGCTTTTGTCTTTGAATCATGTGTTTTAGAGAACGACAAATCCACTTGGATTGTTGATTCTGGGTCTACTAATTATGTATGTTCTTCACTGCAGCTGCTTGAAACTTGGGAAAATCTGCTTCCAGGAGAGTTAAAGCTTAAAGTTGGTAATGGCGAGTTAGTGTCGGTCAAAGCTAGAGGAAAAGCCCGCATCAAGTTTCAACAAAGATTTTTAATTTTAGAAAATGTTTTATTTATTCCAAACTTTAGTAGAAACTTGATTAGTGTCTCATGTTTGCAAACACAATCTTATGTATTGAATTTTTCGAGTTCTAATTGTTCAATTTCTCGTAATGGATTTCAAATATGTGTTGCTACTATGGAACAAGGGCTTTATGTTTTAAGACCAAATACACAAATCTCACTAAACAGTTAACTTTTCAATGTAGCTAAACCTAGAAACCTCAAAAGAAAAGAGATTGATAATGATGATCAAACTTATCTATGGCATTTACGTTTAGGTCATATAGGCTTTGATAGACTCAATAGGCTAACCAAAGGCAGTCCATTGAAAAATGTTGTCTTAGGTGAATTGACAGTATGCGAGTCCTACCTAGAAGGAAAAAGACTAAACGTTCTTTCTCTGCAAAGGAAGAGCGTGCCAAATACCCTCTAGGGTTAGTGCATTCTGATGTTTGCGGACCTCTGAATGTAAAAGCCTAAGGAGGTTATGAGTATTTTGTCACTTTCATTGACGATTACTCTAGATATAGTTTTCCTTACCTAATGCAAAAGAAATCTGAAACGTTTGAAAAGTTTCAGGAGTTTCATGCTTTGGCTCAAAACCAATTAGGTAAAACATTAAAGATCTTGCGAACTGATAGGGGTAGAGAATATATGGATATGCAGTTCAAAGATCATTTAATTGAACTTGGAATTGAATCCCAATACACTGCCCCAGGCACTCCACAACAAAATGGAGTTGCAGAAAGAAGAAATCACACTCTTTTGGAAATGGTTAGGTCTATGCTGAGTTATTCAACTCTGTCTACGTCCTTCTGGGGATATGCTATACATATGGCTAATGACATTTTAAATGTTGTTCCATCTAAAGCAGTCCCTAAGACACCCCTCGAACTTTGGAATGGTCGTACACCTAGTTTACGCCACTACAGAATTTGGGGGTGCCCTGCTCATGTCTTGAGAAAGAAAGAAGGCAAACTTGAATCACGTACTGAAGTATGCATGTTTGTCGGAAATTCTAAAGAGACTAGGGGTGGACTATTTTATAGTCACAAGGATAACAAAGTGTTTGTTTCTACAAATGCTACTTTTCTTGAAGAGAACTATATTAAAGACAACAAACCGAAAAGTAAAGTTGTTTTAGAGGAAATGCTTTCAGATATAACTCCTTCCAGTGTTCCGTCCTCTTCCACTCAAGAAGAGGACAATCCCACTCCCTCAGTCGAACCAACTGAGAAAACTACTACGGAAGTTCCTGTTCAGAAGATTACCGCTCCTCGTCGTAGTGGGAGGGTTTCAACAAACCAGCTCGTTATGGCTTGGATGGTGAAATCAATATGGTCGTTGGTGACAGTATTGAAGACGATCCATTAACCTATAAATAGGCAATGGCTAGTCCGCAACGGAAATGATGGTCAGCCGGCATGGATTCAAAAATGGATTCCATGAAAAAGAACAAAGTCTAGGAATATGTAGACGCACCTGATGACTATCATCCGATAGGATGCAAGTGGGTTTACAAGAAGAAAAGAGGAGCTGGAGGCGAAGTCGAAACTTTTAAAGCTAGACTTGTAGCCAAGGGTTATACCCAAAGAGAAGGCGTGGACTATGAGGAAACTTTTAGTCCTGTTGCCATGCTCAAATCAATCCGAATTCTTCTCTCCATAGCTGCTGCTTTCGATTATGAAATCTGGCCAATGGATGTCAAGACTGCCTTCCTTAATGGGGTACTTGAAGAAACCATCTATATAAAGTAACCAGAAGGCTATGTTCTTCCAGGGCAGGAAAAGAAAGTTTGCAAACTAAATAGGTCTATCTATGGACTTAAGCAAGCTTCTGCTCATGGAATAAAAGGTTTGATAAAATCATCAAGACCTACGGCTTTCTTCAGAATGAAGATGAACCTTGTGTTTACCAACTCAAGGAAGACCAAGTAGTAGTATTCCTGGTCCTTTATGTTGATGACATTTCGATTATTGGAAACAATATCAAGAAAATGACTCACATCAAGGAATGGCTTAACACTCAATTCGATATGAAAGATTTGGGTGAAGCAGCCTATGTTCTTGGTATTCAGATTATCAGAAACTGGAAGAACAGATCTCTTGCTCTCTCTCAAACAACCTACATTGACAAAGTTTTAGAGAGATTCTCCATGAACAACACCAATGGGGCAAACATGCCTTCTAGATATGGTATTCGTCTATCTAACGAACAGGCTCCTAGTGATCCTCAAGAGATAGAGGACATGGCAAAAATTCATTATGCTTCTGCAGTTGGAAGTCTAATGTATGCAATGTTATGCACTAGACCTGACATCTGCTATGCAGTTGGAATCGTGAGCAGGTATTAGTCTAATCTAGGACAGGAACATTGGAATGCAGTTAAGTATATTCTAAAATACTTAAGAGTACAAGGAATCTTGTGTTAGTCTACAAGGGTGGTGCTTTAAATCCCATAGGCTATACTGATTCAGATTTCCAGGCAAGTCTTGAAGACAAGAAATCTACATCTGGGATGGTGTTTCCTCTTGGGGGTGGAGTAGTGGTTTGGAGAAGTGCTAAACAAACCGCGATATCGGACTCGACGATGGAAGCTGAACACATAGCTGCAGCAGAAGCTGCTAAAGAGCTTGTCTGGCTAAGAAAGTTCTTCACCAGTATCGGTGTTGTACCTGGAATGGAAAAGCCTCTGGTCCTACTTTGTGATAATAATGGAGCAATAGCCAACAGTAAGGAACCTCGAAGCCACAAGAAAAGCAAACACATAGAAAGGAAGTATCACATCATCAGAGAATATGTGGACACAGAAGACAACCTAGCTGATCCATTCACCAAAGTCTTGGCCGTGACTGCATTTGAAAAGCACCGTCAGAATTTAGGATTAATTGATATGTACTGATTAGTTTTATATTAGTGCAAGTGGGATTTTGTTGGGTTTTATGCCCTAAATAAAACTCCATTTCAATATAATCCATTTTATTCAACATCAATAAAGAAACAGAAGTATTTTTCATTCATTTGTGTATGTTTTGGTTCACCTTATCAATTGCTTGTCTATCTGATTTATAAATTCATTTGAATACCTTTTCACATACTTGATCCTGTTTATTGTGTTGTCAACACTTTGGAAAGTAAACATGACTATGTGAATAAAGTTTCCTAGATTTATCAGACACAGGGTTTTACTGATATGATAATCTACAACAGAGTTTACTTGCATTTGGAGAAATGCTATGTTCTTTCCAGAGCATTGGTTAAAGTAAAGCTCAGGTTAGATGCATGGAGTATGCATCGGAAGGGACCGATATTGAACTTTGACTTAGATTTATTAAACTTACCGTAATATCTATTCAAGTCAATATCGCCTAGTTCATCCTAGATCAAATGATCTTAATCCTGTTATGATTAGGCTCAATCTCAAGAGGCTATTCGTCTTCTTTGATTTGTTAGTTAAGCCTACTTTTAGGTCAGGGTGATACGTACATTTTGGGAACACGGTAGTGCAATTGAGTGGGAGCGCTAACATAAACATGGAATCTATAGCTTCTATCTGGCAAATAGTAAGTAAAGGCTGATCTCCTTCGAGCTTCACCAAACAAAAATAAATGGTGGAGTACTCATTTCACATAAGCTGAAATATCATTTATACGGGGTTAAGTGTTTTAAAGATAAAATACATTGTAGGGTGTAACGGTAATCTAATCCCTTTACAGTGTAGATCATTCATATAGAGGATCATTGATCAAATTAGGATTATAACAATGGATAACTAATGATGTGTCTATATGGTGGAACATATAGAGCATTCTATATACTGAGAGTGCAATTTTAAGTTCTATGCGTGGATTCAACGAAGAATTAATAAGTCAGTGAATTTAGGTTATAAATTCTTGATGTGCTTATTGGAAGCTCGGTTATATAGACCCATGGTCCCCCCACTAGTTGAGATAATATTGCTTGTAAGACTCATATAATTGGTTTTGATTAATCAATTATAATTCTCGAATTAGACTATGTCTATTTGTGAATTTTTCACTAAGTAAGGGCGAAATTGTAAAGAAAGAGTTTTAGGGGCATATTTGTTAATTATGATACTTTGTATGGTTCAATTAATAAATATGATAAATGACAATATTATTTAATAATTATTTATAGTTATTAAATAGTTATAATTGGCATTTAAATAGTTGAATTTGAAAATTGACGTTTTTGAGAAAATGAGATGCAGAAATGATAAAACTGCAATTTTGCAAAAAGTGAGGCCCAAATCCATATAGCCATGGCCGGCCACTTTTATAGGGTTTATCATCTGATATTTTCATTATTTTAATGCCAAATAATTCAAACCTAACCCTAGTGGAATGCTATAAATAGATAGTGAAGGCTTCAAGAAAACTACACTTTTCATTCAGAGAAAAACCTGAGTCTTCTCTTTCTAAACCCTAGCCGGCACTTCTCTCTCTCTCTTCTTCCTTGAGATTTCGAACCACTTAGTGATTAGAGTAGTGCCCACACACAGCAAGTGATACCTCAATCATAGTGAGAAAGATCGTGAAGAAAGACTTTCAACAAGAAAGAGTTTCAACACTAAAGAAGGAGAGAAAGAGATCCAGGTTCAGATCTTGATAATACTCTGCGACAGAAAGGATACAAGAATTAGAGATCTGAACGGAAGGAGTCATATTATTCCGCTGCACCCAATGTAAGGTTTCTCATACTTTATATGTGTTTATTTCATAATCGTTTTAGAAGTTCATATTTTGGGTGTTAATCAACATACTTGTGAGTAGATCTAAGATCCTGGTAAAATAATTTCCAACAGCCAGTGCATCCAGAGGCCAAGAGAGGCAACGAGATGCTCACTCACTACATGAACCGGTTGGTTCTTGAGGTGAGTGATCAGCTGGCCGGCGCTGACACCGAATCTTCCTTGGAGCTGCTGATGTGAGGAGTCTTGAGGGAGTTTACCAGGGTGACTCTTTCTTGACAGTTTCTTTTAATTCTTCTTTACTTGGCGTAGACTTTAATGTTTTTTCTCTATGTAGGTTGGTCTGAAGTTGGCTTACACCTATTCTCGAGCTAAATCTGCTGCCTCCAAGAACGCTGCCATGTCCAACACCATGAGGGCAGAGGTGGACTGGCCAGGAAGGATGCTGATGACGCCAAGGTGGAACTCAAAGCTGTCCGAATGGAGCTGGGTGAAGTCAACAAGAAGCTTTTACTGCTGAGAGGAAAACAGTCGAGTTGACTAAAGACCTCGAGGCTTCTGGTCAACTTGAAGCTACCATCGGCACCTTGTCAGTAGAAGTGAATAGTCTTCAAGAGGAAAGGGGAGTTCTTCGGACTGTCTTCTGTCGGCTGGAAGAAGAGAAAAAGACTAAGGAGGAGAAGCTTACAGCTGAGGCCAAGAAGTACAAATCGGAGGTGATGAGGCTGGAAGAGAAAGTACATGCCTTAGAGACAGTCGGTCTCGAGATTTTTTATGACTTTTGGAAGGCTAACCCTCAGGCAAATTTTGATTACCTGGGCGAGGCCAAAGACATGTATCTCGAGTACTGTGCTTCCCAAGTGGCTTCTGGTGAACCCGAGGCTACTGCTTCTACTTCTGGCCAGAACGTTAATGTGCCTTCCATTCAGACAACAGATCCTCCACCTCCTACCGGCCCAGAAGACTCGAACCAAGAGCCTGGGACTCCAGCTGTTTAAATACTTCTCCTTTTATCTTTCTTTTTTATATATCTTATTCGGCCATAAGGCCTTTTTTAAGACATCATGACCGGCCAAGCGGTCTTTAAACTTGGAATTATTTTTTATTTTACAGACATCAGGCTGACCGGGCAGCTTTTAATCCTGGTATTACATGCTTTTGTTATCTTTAATGAATTTCATTCTCTATTTATAATCATCGTCCAACTGTGTTTGTTTTATCTTTACCAAATGCTTTGTACAGGTATAGGTGCCCCCAAGTGACCGGGCAGACTTATGACTCTTGGTCACTTGTTTTTTGCAAGTATACTTTTTGATTTGTTCGGGGTTTTAGGTTCGACCAAACATTTTGTACGCACTGTATGGTAAATTGACAACATGTTAGTAATTTTGACTCAATTTGAATTTTGAAATAAACATCTTTATTCATTTATTGATCGAAAATGTGTTTGTTACCGTAGTAACTTACATCAGAGCTATTTGATCTAATATGATCTTTTAGCTTAACATGAAATAAAACAAATTGCAGAAATTAGAAATTGTACTTTGAATGGTGGTTATCCGACCTGAGTACTTTTTCATTTTTGTCGGAACCTTTGGGCGTAGTCCGCCCAGCAGGCCATTCACTTAAAAGCAAATGTTCTTTCAGTACTTAATATGGCCATCTGACCTGGTACTTTATTGGTAGTATTTTCTTAAATGTTCCCTATTCTAATACCGTGGTACTAGAACAAGTTGCATTTTTTCATCATACTTACCCAATTTGTATGCTCATGATTCGAGAACTTCGATCGCCTAATATGGTCCTTCCCAGTTAGGTCCGAGCACACCTGTCGTACTGTCTTTGGTGTTTAGAAATACTCTTCTTAGGACCATATCTCCCTCAAAGAATTTCTGAGCATTCACTTGTTTATTGAAATACCGAGCTACTTTTTGTTGATGGGCTATCAACTTTAAGTTTACTGTGGTTCGCTTCTCTTCGATTTCATCAAGTGATTCGGCAAGGAGTACATGATTTACTTCTTGGTTGTACGTTAATCTTTTGTGGGATGGCGGCTTGAGTTCTACGGGCAGCATAGCTTCATATCCATATGCCATGGCAAATGGAGTTTGTTCGGTTGCCGTTTTTTCAGTTGTTCAATACGACCATAGAACTTCAGGGAGCTCATCCGGCCAGTTTCCTTTAGCATTCTCGAGTCTTTTTTTTAATGTATCCTTCAGGGTCTTGTTGACTGCTTCAACGTGACCATTAGCTTGGGGATGCGCCATTGCGGAGAAACTTTTGATGATACCATGGTTCGCACAAAAATCAGTGAAGGACTGGCTGTCAAACTGTTTGCCATTGTTCGAAACTATTTTGTACGGCAATCCGAACCGGCAGATTATGTTCTTCACCACAAAGTCTTGAACTTTCTTGGATGAAATGGTTGCGAGTGGTTCGACTCCCGTCCACTTAGTGAAATAATCAACCGCTACCACTGCGTATTGCACTCATCCTTTGCGGGATCAACCACGCCCCTACGAGTCTGTACCACCATCGTACTTGTGATTAAATTTAGAATGAAGAGCGATTCTTGATTCTGCTCTCAATGAAATCACCAAAATATTGACCTCGCTTTAAGCCAACGACAATGAGTCTATTTTAGTAAGCGACAAGTGGTTTATAACGGTTGAAATATAATAAAGCAATATAAAGACACATGAATTTTATAAAGGTTCAGCCCCGAGCAGTTCGGTAATAGCCTAATCCTTGTTATTTGCATTAACTCAAGAACATGGAAAAATGTTCCTTTTCTTATAGCTCTTACAGCAGTATCTCTAAATATGAATTCTTAGACAGTATCTCTCAACTAAAAATGTTTCGACCCTTTGCCCAGTGAATATGTATCACTATTTATAGAGCTATGAGCTTGGAGAGGAAGTATTTCCCTTCTCGTTACAATTGACATAAGCAGAAAGATTGCATAGTAAATACAGAATACACTGATCGTGGGATTTGGACAACTTGACATATCTCTGTAATATGATCCCCAAGTTAGAGGGATTCCCTTGATGACTCACGATGCGAAAATTGAATTCGCTAAGTGTTTGTCGTTCTGTGCGGGTTACTGATTGCTTCGTCTTGAGCAAGCATACGAGGTATCCTGTTCGGACTATATCTTGCGAGCAGATACCCGGAGTTGATTTCACGTGTCACCATCGTGCAGAAATTAGGATAACATAATTCATATATAGATATTATGCTATAATTATATTTATTTATATAATTTATAGGGACCGGATTTTGTCCGGTTACTGTACGGACACGGATTGCAATCTGTGATGTACTGTAACCGTTGGATGGGCAGTTACTTTGATCCAAAGGTTGGGGTTCATGTAGGGGTTGATGTAGGGGTATGTAGGGTTAAATAAATGGGTACCGGTTACTTTTTTGAAATTTAAATTTATTAAAAAATGGAAAAGTGAACCGTTACATCCATCAATCAAGTCCTATCAACCTATCAACCGTCGTCCCTCTCCACTATATCATTTCATTGTTATTTTTATTTTTTTGTTTATTTTGCAAAGTTCTTTCATTTCCATTTTCGTCTCTGCTAGGGGAAAAGCAAAGTTCTTTCATTTCCATTTTCTTTTTCATTTTCCATTTTCCATTTTCGTTTGAGGTGGTGAAACCCATACTATACATTTTGTTCACTGTGGTGTACATTACTCGAAGTCTACCATTGTTGGAGTTGTTACAGGGAGTGTCGACGGTGGGTTTTACACTTTGTCCGTTCTACTTTACATACTTTTCACAAAAAAAAAAATATATTTTTCAAGCGAACGTGGTGTTTTTGCATTTTCGTGTACTTAATATCTTCTATTTTGTCTCAGGTGTGGAGGGTGAGGTGTTGAAAGGATTGTGCATTTCTGTGTGGAGGTATTTCTTTCTCTATCTCTCTCTATCTCTTTCTCTCTGGTTTTGTGTTGAATGGAGTTTGCATTTCTTTCTCTCTGTCTCCGCCCGTGCATGTGCTTGGTTGTTAGTGTGGAATGTACTGTAAATTGTTTTGAGTTTTTCGTTTTAGTTTTTTATGAATATATGATTCGGTATTTTGATTTAAAGTGGAATGCACTGTAATTTAGGGGTTTTGATTTAGGTATTTTGATTTCGGTATTTGTGAAATGTGTTAGTTGACTTGTTTGGATTTTGAATATTTGGGGATTGGATAAATGGAGATTTTTTGAGCAATATGACAAAACTCATTTCAATTTAAAAATCTGAACCCAATAAAATAAAAATAGTTGTATTGTTATTATTATTATGGCCTTATGTATAGGTATTAGAGAAAAAGATGTTATCTTTTTCAGTTATGTGTACGGTGAAGACTAAAGATATAAATGTATCATATGTTTTTGAGCAACACCCCAAAAATATAATTCACAAGTTTTATAATATTAGGTTGGATATTGTTTTAGTGATCTTATCATTATGTAACTGATTTGGCTTTCTTTCTTGTTTTTGGGATAAAATATGAAAACATCAAGTATTTGTAAGTATGGTACCAATTTTAGAGGCACTAAACTTATTGGTAATGAGCATAATGTCATACAATTTAAATATCCTAATAGAAATAGGAGATATTATCAAACCAAACAAGTTGTGTATTGAATTAAAAACTTAACACAGATAAATTAGGAGTACTATTAAAAATTCGGATAAGAATAATTTTAAAAAATATATGTTTTAAATTTTGTAAAGATATTTGTACTACAGAAAATAAAATTTTCGTACATTTTTGAGACCTTATGAAATTAAAACCCTTTCGAAATTTTTTCTCTCATGCAGATAGAATTCATCTTATAAAATATTATCAAAAGAAAGCTATTTTGTAAAGTAATATAGAAGTGGACAAGGTTTAGAAGTCCCATTTTGCAACCCCATCAAAGCTTAATGTTCATACTTGAGGAAGTGTAATAAGACATTAGTAAGTACTCTAGTTAGCAAGTAAAACATTAGTTGCATTCTCCTTTGAAGAATTATGGACTTTTTGACTATGTTAGGTATAGGGAAAAAATGTGGAAGGGATAGAAAATAAGTTTAAAAAATTGTGGTAGATCCTTATTATTTATTCTTCTCAGTGTATATTTTCATGTTGGGAGATTATATTCACACCCCTAAAAATTATAAATACACCCCATTACTAAATTTACCCCATTAAAAATTATTTTTTATAACTACACCCCATTTTATTTACCAAAAGGGTATTATTTAGTAAACCCCAATATTTTTTTTTTTCAAATTATTAAAATAAGAAAATCCCTCAAAAAAAGGGAAGATTCGGTTATTAAAAGTCATCCCATTCAAATTAGTTCGCCAAATAATTATTAAAAGTCATCCCATTCAAAAAAAAAAAAAAAATCATTAAAAGTTATCTTGCTATTGTGGTGAACCTGACTGTAGAAAGCAATTTATTTGGTCTACCATTATTAATATTTCTAAACATAGACTTAGTATTTGGGTCACACTCTACAGTTTTGACAATCCCAGGACAGTTGTGGACTTGATTTCTTGGAGGTAGGAGCTAAAATGAGAAGATCAAATTCACCCAATTTGCAAGTACTCTCTGTTGGATGGCAAAGGAACAAGTCTATGAAGGTGTAGTGTGGAATTGTGCTTTTACCATATATTAGTTATATTTATGTTTTTCCTTGTTCTAAGAATAGAATTTAAGCATGAGGATGAGATAGATATTTAGAGAGTATGTATCCCAATTGAATTCATCGTTCTTGTCTCCTCTAAACGTTCTTTTTTTTTTTTTTTTTTCTAAGAAGAGAACTAGTTTCTATCTATTTTCCCCACTTGTTTTCATCTTCATTGTTGCCCAACCTTTCCTTTCCATAATTACAGACATAAAAAAAAAAATAGGTAAAGAAGATGGAAGAAAATGTGAACTGTGAAGAATAACTTTACTATTTTTTTCCATTAAAAAACAGAAATAATGGCAATATACACCGCCGGTTGCCCAATTTTAGAATTCTTTTACCCTTAGTTTACTGTGGTGAAATCATAATGGTTTGATTCTAAAAAGTAACATTTTTGTAGCATCCTGTCGCTCACATCAATTTGTAGTGTTCAAAACCTCAAACAGAAGTGAGGTACTACATAATTAGCCAACTAATAATATTGAAACATAATATTTTTATTCTTCTAATGTGATACAAAGAATAATGTCTTAGAAGTTTTTTGCAAATAACATCTTCAAAACATTTTTCATCTTTGTTGTTAAACAATACTTGGTTCTCCAAATCCTTAAAAATAATTAACAGTCTAGTTAATTGAAAATTAAAACTAAAAAATATTTTATGGAGTATCTAAATTAATAGTCTCTTGTGTTGCTACTTCTTTCCCAACTAAGTCACGAAATACTCTCATTCGTACTTCATAAGGAGTTTGCCATCCTTCTGCACATGAATAGAGGTACCTAACCCAATTAGTAGCAACAGGCGGTATTGGAGAATTATGTTGCATGAATACCTGCACAAAACACATAATAAAATAAGGGGAATAATATACTACTTCATAAGATTAAATGATAAATTAGTATTTAAAAATTATAAATGAAATATCTACCTCAATGAAGTGATTATTATTGACGAAACCAATTGTAATGATTTTGTGTAAAATAGCTGGCAAAGGATTAGATCTAAGTGGGAAAAATGTCAGACATTGTTGTATTGATAAGTGCACTAAGACAATATTATAACGAGAAGCTATAATGTGTCCCATATCAGGCATGGTCATCCAATATTTAAAGCTTGGGTAGCTCTTAAAATATGATAAAATATGAAGTAGTTCATCCACTCTATCAGGACAACCATAAAGTAAATTATAGTCATTTCTATGAGAAACTAATTCACTCTTTAAGTCTTTTCTAACTTGCATCCAACTATCCTCACCCATGCCCATCAAGTCTGCAATAGCTCGAAAACCACAATTTCCATCACTTTCTACATCTTTAACAAAACGAATGTATGGTTTCAACTCACATGGTAATGACTTTAGATATGATTGTGAGTGCTGTGAAGTGTTCTGACGTACATCTTTATTCTTCGTATTCAAATTAGAAGAAATAAAAGATTTATCGTATTTAGCAGAAACATATTCAAAAGCAGATGGATCTTGACGAGTAGAATGATCAAATTTTGAAGGTGGTCGACCACGTGTATTCATTTTCACCTCTGGTTCAACAAGAAAAGTTGTTGATGGTTCAGCTAACTCCCTTAACTTTCTTTGTAAGTGTAATTTAGTAGGAATATCGACCTCTTGAAACCGTCTAAGAAATAATTCAATCTCTGCATCACAACTTATTTCGTTAGCTTCATTTTTGGTAGATTTTACCAAGTCAAGCTTCCTCCAATAAGAGTTTATACATGCTAAGGGAATAGCTCGTCCTTCTAACTGATATTCATTAATCTCATGGGCACATGGCAATCCATGCGTGCGACGAATAACACACCCACAAGCATGAATATCAAATCCAACCCAATCACCTCGCTTTGACTCTTGAAATACCTTATCAAGGGCACATCTTGAAATAAATCCTCTCAATTCTTTGAATAATGTAGGCTTAAAATTATGTTGAACAGTCGTCAAACTTTTCTCAAACGACGCTTTTATCTCTGTGTGTTGTAGCTCTAGTAAATTATGTATTGTAGACCATGAAGTCTCAAAATTTCCTTGTGATGAGCGTAAGTATCTCTTTAGCTTTGCATGTGCACTTTCTACCCTGTATAAATAAAACAAGATAAAAATAAATTAAATACATTTTAAATAAATATTTATATACAAATGCACTCAAAATATAATAATAAAGGAAGATATAATGTATACCTATTTGTAGTAGTAGTGCCAAAATGCATTACTAAATTTGTCCATGCAGAAACAAATTTTTCTTTATATTTATTCAACCACACATCTTTGACATAATCAATTGCTTGTGAATATCTACCATAATTTTCTTCAAGTGCTTTGAGTCTCTTATTATACTCACTTTCTGATGATGATAAAGTGAGTATGTTCCAATCAGAAAGAAAATTATCCCACTTTTCTTTTGACTCAAATTTTTTTCGACATTTAGTCAACACATTATTAGATATATGATATCGGCACAAAAGATGTTTTGCAGCAGGGAAGACCTTTTCAATAGCATTGATTAACGCCAATTCTCTATCTGTGACAATTACATTAGGAAGAAAGTCAATGCCCATCATAGTTTTTAATCTATCCAATGCCCATGTGTAGTTATCCTCTTGTTCTGAATTAAGAAAAACAAACGCAATAGAGAATGTGTATTCAGTCGATGTAACTCCAACAATCTCTAACAAAGGAAGACGATACCTGTTAGTCTTGTAAGTGCAATCCATAACTAATACATGAGGAAAAATATGAAGTAAATCAACTCCGAATGGATGTGCCCAAAATATATCTCTAACTGTATTAGTATCTTTTTCATATCTATGCCACTCGATATAGTTATGCTCACTTAGCTTTCTCATCAATTGTTGCATTTGGGATCTGCCTGCCTTTTCTCGAATTCTGTGTTTTTGTCTTGCATTGTATATTGTCCTTATCGTTGAGACATTACATTTATTTTTTTCTTTGATCACAGCTAGAATTTCTCTTGGCATGATATTACACTTTGACATATCAACTAATATCTTTGTCTCTTCCAGAGTCAACCTCCCGGCGAAAGAATGTCCTTCGAGATGTTTTGCAATTGAATGGTTATGAAATCCACACACGACTGTGAGTGTCCAATCATCAGCTGTTGCTAATTTTTGTGCACTCAATAAAAATGGACAACCACATTTTTTTGTCGATGTTCTCCTATCAATTTTTCTCTTTTTTCCTTCAATTGTCTTCATCTGTTGTCGATAGCTGCCACTCCTTTCACAAGCAAATTTAATTCTTGCTTTTCGACTTTCACCTGAATCAGATCTCTTAATTACTATAATAATTCCATGTTGCTTTCCTTTATCTTTGGTCCATTCAATAAGAGATGTTCTCGAATGAAAAATCTACATAAAAGTAATAAATGGAAACAATTAAAACATAAGCATATCTTAAAACTTGTGAGCAAAATATAAAAAATAAATATTTTATAGTACCAAATTTGTTGAAAAAATAAAATGTCACTAGAATCAAATTCTGAAGAAGTATTATTGCTTACTTCAACTTCTTCTTCCTGCAAAATATAATTCAAATTCCATAAATATTAATATCTTATTTATTTTCATTCAAACAAATAGTGATATTAAATTTAATGATTTCAATGTTAATATTTACTTCAGCACAAAAATAATCTGTATAATTAGACTTGATGAACTATGTGAAAGTAAGCGAAATGACAGCTGTGCCCATCAAAGCTCAACGTTGAGTATGCTATTTCTCAAATTTGAGAGTAAATTTGCAACACACAGACTTTTTTATAACTTTGCCACTATTGAAAGGCATATATTGTTTGATGTCTAAAGAAGCCTATTTAACAACTGTATCCTATGCATACATGAGCTAACGTATTTTTCAAGCATTTCATCAAATATATATATATATATAGTAAGATCTCACTGGTTCAAGAAATGAATAAATAAATTACTCTATGGCATATCCAATATACACACACTTTATTAAACACTAAATTTATTTCATTGAATAGTTAAATTCCATTAAGGAGGGACTAATAAACTAAAGAAGTTGATTTACAAAGAGAATGGTGTATTTTGTATTTATTGTGTTTTCCCAAATAACAAATAACAAATAACTAATGAGTATCTTTTTCTTCCTTCAAAAAAAAAAATGAGTATCTTTTTCAAAAAAAAAAAAAGAAAAAGAGAGATGACAAATGAGTCTAAGGGGTTCGAACTAACTGGTTTCAAGAGTTAGGCACATTTTCAATTACTTTTTAATTCAATTCCTCAATTACAAGAAATAAGAACAACCAATAAATACTTTTTGAAAGATATATAATAATAATAATAATAATAATAATAATAATCTTACTTTTGTATTAGAAGATTGCTCCATTGATAAAATTTCCAAACTCTCTTCCATTGATGAATGATTTTAGTTTTAGGGTTTAAACTTTTCTATTTTGAATTATTTTTTTTTAAAAGATTTTAACATTCAGTTATTCTTTTAGTGGTGGGGTGCACTTATTAAAAAATAAAAAAAAAATTATTAAAAATATCTATTTTGGTAATTTTACATAAGGTTAAATATGTAATTATATTTTAGGGGTGTAATTATAATTTTATGGGGTGTAAATATAACTACCCTTTCATGTTCCTTCTGCATCTACACTGAGATGCCTATTTACCCTTGAACCTTTATACTACAATAAAATCTTAATATAATTGTTTCTATATTTTATATTACATATGTTGGCATCATTGTATGTTAAAAGTGAATACTGTATAACTGACTTTGCTGTGATGGTATTGTAATAGTAAATTATCTTAGGAAAATATGATAACTTGGAAGCAAAGGGAGACTATTTTGCAACAAGATGAGTGATTTTTATTGTTATTATTACTTGTTTATTTTATTAATTGTTTGTGAACTGCTGTACTTGGCGTTTTTTTTGTTTCAATCAGTAACTGGAGTTCTTGGTTTGGTACAGCCCACTCGATTCTGGGAAATTGACATTGCTTTTAATTGAATTTTAATCTTATTTCAATTTTCCTTTTGGGAAATTAGAATTATAACAAAACTAACAATTTACAGAATCCATTATTTAGGCATATTGGTACATTGTACTTAACAGTTTCCATGTAATACATATAATAAAATTATGTTATATGGGAAGAGATGCTTACCTGTTATTGTACACATATAGGAAATTAAGTGTCGGGATGTCATGAATACACTGAAATGTTAGACAATTGCATGAATTATTCAAAGTCTTTGTCTTCCAACATTTTAGTGTTTTGAATGTTTGTTAATTTAAGTTATTTTGTCTTGTGTAATAAGGTTATAAAATGGTATTTAAACGGAAGAGGGGGGCTGCTGCAGACAAAAAGGATGCAGCAGAGATAAAGAAGAAGGATCCGAAGGAAGCTTGGGCGAAGTACTAGTGAGTTATTTGTGGCAGTTATTTTAGTGGTAATATTTTTTGGTTTTGAAAATAATATTTGTAATTCCATTCATTTATTTAATTGATGCAGCCAAGCCAATTTCTATGCTTATGCTGATGCACACAAAGAAAAACCTAAAGCAGATGTGAGTGACTTGGACTGTGTTATGGATCTTTTATTTTTTATCTTTTATTTAGCGTACTTTTGTTAATAATCGAGAGTCTTAATATTGCAGGTGCTTCGTAGTTTTAAGGAGCAATTCAAGCTTCTTAGCGATGAAAAGATTGACAATTGGGCTTCATACGAAGTCGAGGCTTCCCCCTCCAAGGTTGGTGGTAGAGGGAAAGGGAAGAAGGTGAAGGAGACATTATCTGCTGAGCCAGGGATTGACAACAACGAAGGTGTGGGGGACGTTCAAGTTTCTGGTCGTTGCTCATTCGAGCGTTTGGGGAGAATAGTCCCACTGCTCAACGAGGCTCAAAAAAAATGGTGAGAAATGCCGGTTTCTCAACATTTTTAAGGGAGAATGCCCCGTACATAGACGCTAAGATAGTTAGTTGGCTGATCGATCACGTGGATCCAACCACTTCTCGGCTGGAGATATTTGGAAGAACGATCCAACTATCCTCCAAGCTGTTTGAGGATGTCATGGGAATCCGGGATGGCGGAGAACCCGTGGCAACCGAAAGTGAGCGTGACCTGGTTGAGTTTGACCTCCTCTTTAAGGCCAAGGACTATAGGTATTCCCTGACTTTGCTGGAGAATGAGCTCAAGGAAACCAGCGACAGTGACTACCTGTTTCTCATTAAGTTTCTCCTTGTCTGTATTGGAACTGTGTTGCTGCCGAAGAATGGTACCGAGGTCAGCACTAGCTACATGCATTCTTTAGTTGACACAAGGTCAATTAAGAAGAAGAATTGGGCGACTGCCGAGTTTCGATATCTAATGAGCTCTCTACACCGGTACAAGACGAAGAACACCAAAAATGTCTCCGGTTGCACGATATTTTTACAGGTAAGTTTTCGAATTATTGTGATGGTGGTAATTTTATTCTCTCGTGTACTGCTGTGGTAATATATGTATGCACTTTTGTTTGGTGGCAGCTTGTATATTTGATGCACGTAGACTGGACTGCTACTCACGTGGACCGGACTGTGGCTCCAATTGACTTTTGGACCACAAAACACTGCAAGTCAGTGTACAAGTGGATTCGAGACCACGGTGGTCACACAAGTGGAAAGGTACATTTAGTACTTCAATTTTCTGATGCGTTAGAATTTTATTAGGGAGATATGCTAACTAGTTTTTTTGGTGTACTAAGCAGGTGAAATTGACTAACACGTATGTGTTACTACCAAGTTGTGAATCCGCTGCAGTTGGGCAACCCACAAATGACGCAATATACAAAGCTGTGTGTGAGTTGAAAGATGAGGTCTTCCGGCTTGATTTGAAGGTGAGCAACGCAAAAGAGCTGTTACTGAAGGTACTCTCCACTTACCTTGGGAAGGGGACTATGAAAGAAGTGTTGGAGATACTGTTGGAACTTATTTTACCAGGAACTTAGATCTACTCACAAGTATGTTGATTTAACAACCTAAATATGAATTTCTAAAACGATATGAAATTAAACACATAAGAGTATCAGAAATCTTACAGTGATTGCAGCGGAATATATATGTCTCCTCCCACTCAGATCTCTAACCCTTGATTCCTTTCTGTAGCAGAGTATAATCAAGATCTGAGCCCGAAAGTCCTTCTTTGTTATCTCTGAAATCTACACAGCCTTCCTCACTATGATTGAGGTATTACTTGATGTGTGTGGGCACTACTCTAGCACTCATACATTTCGAAACAGTGAAGGAATAGAGAGAGAGAGGGTGGCGGCTCAGAGAGAATTTTCTGAGAGAAAATTCTTTCAGAATAATGCTGTGAAAAGCATTTCAGTTGTACAGATGTATGAAACTCTGAAGCCTTTGCCTTCTATTTATAGAAGACCACCAAGGGCTATGATTGACATTTTGAACTGAGAAAATCAAAGGGAAAAGGAAGGTAAAGGGGCCAGCCTAGGCAATGTGGAAACAAGGCTTGCCTCTTTTCCAACTTTCCTTTTCCTACACTTGATAGTTTCCCTTTTTGTGAAAAATTGCCAATTCCATTGTTCAACCATATTAATGATAAATCTAATTATTTAATAATTAAAAATAATTATCAAATAATATATTATCATTTATTTTATTAATAATGAAACTAATTAAAGTTTCCTAATTAATAAATATGCCCTTCAAAATCTCTATTTACTGTTTTGCCCTTAATAAGTGCTAAATTCTCAAACTGACAAGTCTATCTTGAGAATTTTTAATTGATTAATTAAAATCAATTAAATGAGTCCTACAAGTAATATCATCTAAACTAGTGAGGGGACCATGGGTCTATTAAATGAGTCCTACAAGTAATATCATCTAAACTAGATCTTGCAGATCTAGAATTTACCACTTAAATTCACTGACTTATTAATTCTTCGTTGAATCCACACATAGAACTCAGAATTGCACTCTCAGTATATAGAATGCTCTATATGTTCCACCATATAGACACATTATTAGTTATCCATTGTTATAATCCTAATGTGATCAATGATCCTCTATATGGATGATCTACACTGTAAAGGGACTTAAATTACCATAACACCCTACAATGTATTTTATCCTTAAAACACTTAACCCTGTATAAATGATATTTCAACTAAGTGAAATGAGTACTCAATCATTTATCTCGTTTGGTTAAGCTCGAAGGAAATCACCCTTTGCTTACTATTCGCCAGATAGAAGCTATAGATTCCATATTTATGTTAGCGCTCCCACTCAATCGCATTACCGTGTTCCCAAAATGTATGTATTGCCCAGACTAAAGTTTTAGGCTTAACTAACAAATCAAAGAACACGAATAACACTCTTGAAATTAAGCCTAACCATATCAGGATTTAGATCATGTGATCTAGGATCAACTTATGATATTGAATTGAATAGATGTTTACGGTAAGTTTCAAAATCTAATTCAAAGTTCAATATCGGTCCATTCCAATGCATACTCCATGCATCCAACTTGAGCTTTACTTTAACCTATGTTCTGGAAAGAACATAACATTTCTCCAAATGTAAGTAAACTCTGTTGTAGATTGTCATATCAGTGAAACCCAGTGTTCTGATAAATCTAGGAATACTTTATTCACATAGTCATGTTTATTTTCCACTGTGTTGACAACACAATAAACATGTTCAAGTATGTGAAAAGGGTTTGGATGAATTTATAAATCAAATAGACAAGCAATTGATTAAGTGAACCAAAACTTACACAAGTGAACGAAAAATTACTTCTGTCACTTTATTGATATAGAATAATCTGGATTACATTGAAACAGAGTTTTATTTATGGCATAAAACCCAACAGATACCTGAGACGAGCAAAGTTCAGCGCTCGCTTTCGTTCAACGGGGAGACCGAGAAGAACGATGACGTGGGTGTCGAGGAAAAGGATGTTGGGTTTTATGCCCTAAATAAAACTCATTTCAATATAATCAGATTTACTTATTAATATAGATCAGAAATAACATTTAATGTTGCATGGTTCACATGATTTATTTCATGATTATATGTACATAATGTATAAATTCATCTGAAACCCTTTTCACATACTTGATCCTGTTTATTGTGCCGTCAACACATTGGAAAGTAAACATGACTATGTGAATAAAGTTTCCTAGATTTATCAGACACAGGGTTTTACTGATATGATAATCTACAACAAGAGTTTACTTGTATTTGGAGAAATACTATGTTCTTTCCAGAACATTGGTTAAAGTAAAGCTCAGGTTGGATGCATGGAGTATGCATCGGAAGGGACCGATATTGAACTTTGACTTAGATTTATTAAACTTACCGTAAAATCTATTCAAGTCAATATCGCCTAGTTGATCCTAGATCAAATGTTCTTAATCCTGTTATGATTAGGCTCAATCTTGAAAGACTATTCGTGTTCTTTGATTTGTTAGTTAAGCCTACTTTCAGGTCAGGGTGATACGTACATTTTGGGAACACGGTAGTGCAATTGAGTGGGAGCGCTAGCATAAACATGGAATCTATAGCTTCTATCTGGCGAATAGTAAGCAAAGGATGATCACCTTCGAGCTTGACCAAACGAAAATAAATGGTGGAGATCTCATTTCACAAAAGCTGAAATATCATTTATACGGGGTCAAGTGTTTTAAGGATAAAATACATAGTAGGGTGTTACGGTAATCTAATCCCTTTACTGTGTAGATCATTCATATAGAGGATCATTGACCAAATTAGGATTATAACAATGGATAACTAATGATGTGTCTATATGGTGGAACATATAGAGCATTCTATATACTGAGAGTGCAATTCTAAGTTCTATGCGTGGATTCAACGAAGAATTAATAAGTTAGTGAATTTTAGTGCTAAATTCTTGATCTACTTATTGGAAGCTCGGTTATATAGACCCATGGTCCCCCCACTAGTTGAGATAATATTGCTTGTAAGACTCATGTAATTGGTTTTGATTAATCAATTATAATTCTCAAATTAGACTATGTCTATTTGTGAATTTTTCACTAAGTAAGGGCGAAATTGTAAAGAAAGAGTTTATAGGGGCATATTTGTTAATTATGATACTTTGTATGGTTCAATTAATAAATATGATAAATGACAATATTATTTAATAATTATTTATAGTTATTAAATAGTTAGAATTGGCATTTAAATGGTTGAATTAGAAAATTGGCGTTTTTGAGAAAATCAGATGCAGAAAAGGTAAAACTGCAAAATTGCAAAAAGTGAGGCCCAAATCCACTAGTATAGGGCCTGCCACTTTTGTAGGAAATTTAAACTGATATTTTCATTATTTTAATGCCAAATAATTCAAACCTAACCGTAGTGGAATGTTATAAATAGATAGTGAAGGCTTCAGGAAAATTACACTAAATTTTCTACATTCAGAAAAACTGAGCCTTTCTCTCTCCCTATCTTTAGCTGCCACTTCTTCTTTCTCTTCCCTCTTGAATTTCGAAATCCTTAGTGTATGAGTAGTGCCCACACACATCAAGTGATACCTCAATCATAGTGAGGAAGATCGTGAAGAAAGACTTTCAGCAAGAAGGAGGTTTCAGCATCAAAGATTCAGAGAAAGAGATCTAGGTTCAGATATTGATAATGCTCTGCTACAAAAAGGAATCAAGGGCTAGATATCTGAACGGAAGGAGTCATTATATTCCGCTGCACCCAATGTAAGGTTTCCTAAACTTTATATGTGTTTATTTCATCGTTTTAGAAAGTTCATATTTAGGGTGTTAAACAACATACTTGTGAGTAGATCTAAGATCCTTGTAAAATAAATTCCAAAAACTGGCCTCAGAGCCATGGTAATTGATTTACTTGCAAGAAATTTGGACTTTAAAACGATTGTTTGTATGTTCTTTGGATGGTATCATGTTGTATTGAGTGTTATTTGATGATTGATTGATGTTTGTAAATTTTCGTGAAAAATAATTGCGATTTTGTTTCTGGAATTATTTTTATTGGATAGTATGGAAAAAATTAAGCAAGTTAGCCTTTTACAGAACTCAATTTCGATTTTATTTGAATTAGTTATGAATTTTTGAAGATTTGAAAAAATCGGGGCTGTGCTGATATTTTCCTACGATTGCAAATCTGTCCGTACAGTTCACAATTTTTTCGTTTTTCTTCGATTTTTCATGCTTTTTCATGGAATTAACTTCCGATTTTTGGTATAGTTTTGTATTTATACTATTACTATTCCTAATTCAATTCTAATTATCTTTTTGAATTAATTTAATATTTTTTAAATTTAATTAAAGATATTAGTGTAATTTGAATTTGAATAGAATTAGTATCTATCTTCTTGCTTAAAAATCTATCTTATTTTAAAATTTGATTATATCTTATCTTATTTTAAATTTAAAAATAAGATATTTATAATCATGTAATTTTTAAATGATATAAGATATTTTGCTAATTTTTTAAATTTTGTTATTTTATTTATTTAAATTACATTTAAAATTTGAAAAAGATATTTATTTATCTTTTCTAATTTTTTATTTAATTTTTATTTATAAAATAACATTTAAAATTTAAAAGTAGTTAGCAAATTTTTGAAATGATATTTAGGTTGGTTGAAACCTAATTTTTCAAAAATTGTAGGTTTAATTTTAAATTTAAATTTTTTAAAAAAAAAAATCGAATTTTTCAATTTTTTTTTAAATTTTCGAATTTTTTTTTATTATTTAATTAATTATTTTCGAAATTAAAAATTTAATTTAAAATTAAATAAATCCTACATCCAACTATCCAACTAACCTTGTTGCAGGAGTATGTGTTTTAGCTTATTTGTAAGTTTTCAAAACCTATTATTACTTGATTGCAAATAGCCATGGTTACTTTTTGCCAGATCTAATGATCTGATGGCTCTCTTGGTCAAGTTAATAATTTGTAACAGGTATATTTACAATCTTCTTTCATCTGTGTATGACCTAGCAACATGATAGGACCCATCCAAAGTGTGCCTGTGTGAGCCTATGTGTTTAATTTTATTATAGATGCATATAGGTTGCTGTTGCTAAAATAAATTATCATAGTTCTTGATAGAATTTATTTAGGCCCATTTAGTTTTTGGGCCTATTCAATTAATAACAGTTGTTCTTATTAAGGTTAAATTCCTCTCTTTTGGGCCTTGTGTGAGAGTTGGGAGCCATAGAAGTGGATACGACATACTGAACCCAGCACCCCCTCACATGAATCACCCCAATTGTGAAAGCCCATTTGCCTGATTTGAACAACTGTACTAGGTTAATTACACTAGTTTAACCTAATAAAATTGATTAGCAACATAATTAATTTCATTTATTTTGAAATTAATTTAAGAAAATTATAGTTTAAAGAATTTTTTATTCTAAGCTAAACTATATGTATTTTCTTGTATTTAATTAAATATAGAATTATAACTATCTAGATTCTTTCTGGAACTTAATTTAAATTTTTCATTAAATATTCTTATTTAAGTTGATATTTAGTTATCTACAACTAACCAACTTAAATCTGAATATCTTTTGAATTTCAAATTTCAAAATTAAGTTAAGGAATTTTAGGCATTGGTTATTAAGATTCTTTAGATATTTTTTAAGTTAATATCTTTTCGAATATTAACTTAAAATGGAATATTTTTGAATTAAGTGGTTACAACTTAATTTCTGATATTTAATTAAATTTAAATTTGAAAAATATTTAAGTTCTAGATTTTTTCTAATACAACTTAAATTAGATATTTTTTCAAATTTTGTGGCAAAGATACTTAGTCAAATAAGATATTTTCTAGATAGTTATTTCTAGATTACTTATTATTTCTAATATTAAATAGGAAAATATTATACATTGTGAAATTAATTATTTATATTATTAATTTTGGTACAATTTATTTTAAGTATATTTTTTCCTAGTATTAAACTAGAGATTAATAATTAAGCCTTCTCTACACTTAATTATTTATTTCTTGAATTTAATTAACTTGAAAATTAAATATCTAAGTTGATTCTCATCATCATACTTAAATATTTCTTTTTCATGACACTTAATTAAATAGAAAATTATTTTTAGTTGAAATTTATTTTTTCAACTAAATTTAAATAATTTTCAAAATATATTTTTTCTTTATTTTATTAATCAAATTTCGAAATTGCATTTCTTAAATTCTGGAATTTTGAATTTTATTTGAAAAATAGATTAAAGTTGTAAATTATTTATTTTAATTTTGGACCAACTTAAATCAATAATTTTTTCATTTAATGATTAATTAAAATAAATTGAATTAAAGTATATTATTAGAAATTGAATTAATTAGTCAAAGAAAAATCTAGATAGATGATATTTTTGCTTGAAGTATTTTTCTAGTGTATTTAATTAAATAGAAAATTAATATTTAAGTTGACTTTCATCATCATACTTAAATATTTGAAATTTTTCTTATATATTTAATTAAATAGGAAAATTATATTTTTTGTTGTAAATTAATTTTATTAATTAATTTTGGGCCAACATTAAATTACAATAATTTTTCCAGGATTAATTTTTTATTTTAACATGCATTTTCGAAAATTGTATTCTTAAATACTTTAATTTTTCGAAATGCAATATATATTTATAGAAAATTAAATTTGAGTTGTAAATTAATTTAAATTAATTTTGTAACAACTTAAATTGAATATTTTTCTAAATATTTATTGGAAATTATTACTAAGATGGAAATAATTCATGTTATTTTCATATCCATCTAAGTAAAATTTATAAATATTAAATTAAAATTTATATTTAGAATTTTTTATTCTAAATTGGAAATTTTAAATAAATATATATTTAAAATAAATAAATTAAATAAAGAGAATCAAAGAAAATACAACTCACTTTAAATAATGAGCTTGATTATTATTAAGATATTCGATCTCCATTGTTGGTCTTACAAAAGTTAAATTTTTTCAATATAACCTCGAGACGCTAGACTTCGTCCCCCTATGGATGGTTATTCGTTGAACGCATTTAACACCGTAAGATTTCATTTGATAAGTGTTTTGTGAGTTTTCGTCTCTATTTAGACTCTCCCCTACGGTGACTACTTAGAGATAAACTCATAAAACATGAAACAATGGTGGAAGCTCATAAAATAAGAATAACCTTGACTCTCACCTACCGGGACAACGTTGGATTCTTATTTTGATCGAATAAAAGGTTGCTAGAATGGTTTCTATTTTAGATGAGCTGACAACTCTATTCAATAAATGATACTTTGACTCTCGCCTACCAGGACACTGTATCAGTTTGTTGAAAACCTTGGAAATTATTTAGGATTGTATGTTTTAGTATTTTCACTAGTCATTCCTACTTGCTATATGTTTATAATTTCTGAATTGTGTATGAATTTATATTGAACCATGTTATTTTCTGTTATTAAGTTGTAGTTTAATTTCAAATCTTCATTGTTGGTCTAACATGTTTGTTTTTCTAATGAGATAAATCCCTAATGGATTTTCACCATTAGACATACATAATAATGTAAGATCTCGAAAGATAAATATTGTATATGCAACATCTAGCTGTTCATCAATTGATGACACCTTAGACTAGTATTTTTACAATATGAAACAAGAAGATTACATAAATAAGATTACTTTGTCTTTCGCTAATCGAAGCATCGTTGGATTCTTATTTATAAACGAAATTATCCTAATTCCTCTTAGCTTATTCATTTCGAATTAGCTCAATAATATATCATTGGATGAATGGTCTATAAATAATTTCATGTCATTATATTTTCTCTTAAGAAATTAAATGACGTATATGATTATAATCCCGAAATTCTATTCCCAATTGATATAAATCCTCAATCTTAGAAATCTCCTACTTGTATGGGCAAATCTGACTTAGAGTTTAAATAATAGTGGTGGTCCAAGAAAGAATTACTCATTATATTTGGTTAAATTTAAGTCTTTGACTTTAATTTTAGAATCCAAACAGAAATTTTCTTATATTTCTAATTCCAGAATACAATACAGTTACACTTTCTCAAGTGTTTAATATCCATCTTCTATTAATGGATTAAAACTGTATGGAATATGAGTTAGGTATTCTGTGACTGTGGATCCACTTGCAGTATTCCAAGAACTCTTTGATGTAACTAAACCTATGTCATCAATAGACACTACCACATTTTTTTTAATCTATGGCATTTGTATCTTGTTCATAGTGGATTTGACAAGATCAATCTCTGCAAAGAGTTAATATGCCTATATCCACTGAAAGTAGTTCATCTCATTCGCAGATGGATGTACATTCAGGGGTGGATATGAGTTTTTCGTTGTATTCTTAAACGATAACTCTAGATTATACCTTTTAGCAAAGAAATTTGAAATGTTTGAAAAATTTCATTAATTTCTAGCAATGGTTAAAACCATTAAGGTAAGTGGTTAAAGATCTTGCGAACTGATAGGGGTGGAGAAATAGTTACTAGATATGCAGTTCAAAGATCATTAAATTGATTTTTGAATTATATCCAAACTTACCTCCCCAGAAATTTCGAGTTGCATGTTGATGATCAGTTACTAGTCGTTGCCTAATTCCTTCTATGGTAATACAATTTCAGAATGATGTAATGGTTGTATACTTAATGTAAAACATTACTAGATTCATGGATGACCTAATCAAAAATCTTAAGAAAAGCTAGAACTGTTAACCATGGTTTGTTAGCTTTTCTAAGTGATTAGGGGTGGACCATCCCATTGTCAATAGATAAGAAAGTGTTTGTTCAAATAAATACTACTTTTCTAAGAAAATGACTAAGTCTGAAAACAAGTAGCAAATAAAGGAGATATTCTTCTTCATTCCAAAAGTGTTCTATCATCTTATATAACATATGATGATCCCACTGCCTCTGTTGTCTTGTCACAACCGAAGAGATCAATACCATTTAGTTTTCTTCGACATAATTCACGGTACCTTGTCGTAGTGGGAGAGTTTCTAGGAACTCACCTTCTTATGACTTGGGAGACACTAGTGATTAAAATCCATTGTGAGTTTAAACAAGTAATGGATTGTCAAGATAAGAAACTAAGAAGAAAGCCAATAGAACTATGGTTTAATCCATTCACATGGAATAACTTAAGGTTTTCTATTACAAGGACATAAAAGGAAATTTTAGTTAATAAGTCCATTCAATGGACTTAACAAAACTTCCTGTTCCTAGTATTATAGGTTTGAGTTTATCTAAACCTATGGCTTGTGGTATACCTGGTAATTACTTACTCTAATGCAAGCAACTTACTTTAGTAAGATGCTGAAGCATTTTCTTTCTAATGGCAATCTATAGAAGCTTCACAACTTCTTAGGTATAGATTTTATTTATCTAAGGAAAAGTCTTAACTATTCCAGAAAAGATAAAGCCATGAAAGAATTGCTTATATCAACAGTGAGAGGTCTTAGATATGCTTTTGTATGCCTTAGACCAGACACCTGCTGTTGAGTGGGAGTAATGAGTAGGTATCAGATTAATCCAGGAGAAGAACATTGGAAGACAATCAAGTAAATCTTAAGATAAAGAAGAGGAACTATATGTTAGTCTATAAGGGTGTGCTTAAAACTCTTAGACTACACCATATCAGATTTCGAAATTTGCCTTTGTGCTAGAAAATCTTTCTGATAAGATGGTGATTACTCTGGGGGTGGAATAGTGATTTTGGAGAAGTGTAAAAACCTATCTGAAGTCTCTAGGTCTACCAGAGAGAGACTGAATGTTAAAGCTGCAGGAAAGGTACTTATTCAGTCTAAGGAAAGTTTTATACATTTTTGGCATCATTCCAAATTGCCTTAAACTACTAGTGTTAATTTCCTGATTAACCAAAAGTAGTTGCCAAAGATATAGAATCCAGTATCCCAAGAGAGTAGACATATAGAGAGGAATTTCACATTATCAATGATTTTGTGATTAAAGGAAGAGTAATAGTGGAGAAAAGGTTGTGGTTAATTCAACCTTTCAGATCCTATTACGAGGAGTTTACTACTAATACACTTGATTTGTATATCAAGGTGTTGAGATTATTTGAAACGCACTTTTTTGTTTTATATTAGTGCAAGTGGGAGTTTGTTGGGTTTTATGCCCTAAATAAAACTCATTTCAATATAATCAGATTTACTTATTAATATAGATCGTAAATAACATTTAATGTTGCATGGTTCACATGATTTATTTCATGATTATATGTACATAATGTATAAATTCATTCGAAACCCTTTTCACATACTTGATCTTACCCTTGTTTATTGTGCCGTCAACACATTGGAAAGTAAACATGACTATGTGAATAAAGTTTCCTAGATTTATCAGACACAGGGTTTTACTGATATGATAATCTACAACAAGAGTTTACTTGTATTTGGAGAAATACTATGTTCTTTCCAGAACATTGGTTAAAGTAAAGCTCAGGTTGGATGCATGGAGTATGCATCGGAAGGGACCGATATTGAACTTTGACTTAGATTTATTAAACTTACCGTAAAATCTATTCAAGTCAATATCGCCTAGTTGATCCTAGATCAAATGTTCTTAATCCTGTTATGATTAGGCTCAATCTTGAAAGACTATTCGTGTTCTTTGATTTGTTAGTTAAGCCTACTTTTAGGTCAGGGTGATACGTACATTTTGGGAACACGGTAGTGCAATTGAGTGGGAGCGCTAGCATAAACATGGAATCTATAGCTTCTATCTGGCGAATAGTAAGCAAAGGATGATCACCTTCGAGCTTGACCAAACGAAAATAAATGGTGGAGATCTCATTTCACATAAGCTGAAATATCATTTATACGGGGTCAAGTGTTTTAAGGATAAAATACATAGTAGGGTGTTACGGTAATCTAATCCCTTTACTGTGTAGATCATTCATATAGAGGATCATTGATCAAATTAGGATTATAACAATGGATAACTAATGATGTGTCTATATGGTGGAACATATAGAGCATTCTATATACTGAGAGTGCAATTCTAAGTTCTATGCGTGGATTCAACGAAGAATTAATAAGTTAGTGAATTTTAGTGCTAAATTCTTGATCTACTTATTGGAAGCTCGGTTATATAGACCCATGGTCCCCCCACTAGTTGAGATAATATTTCTTGTAAGACTCATGTAATTGGTTTTGATTAATCAATTATAATTCTCAAATTAGACTATGTCTATTTGTGAATTTTTCACTAAGTAAGGCCGAAATTGTAAAGAAAGAGTTTATAGGGGCATATTTGTTAATTATGATACTTTGTATGGTTCAATTAATAAATATGATAAATTACAATATTATTTAATAATTATTTATAGTTATTAAATAGTTAGAATTGGCATTTAAATGGTTGAATTAGAAAATTGGCGTTTTTGAGAAAATCAGATGCAGAAAAGGTAAAACTGCAAAATTGCAAAAAGTGAGGCCCAAATCCACTAGTATAGGGCCTGCCACTTTTGTAGGAAATTTAAACTGATATTTTCATTATTTTAATGCCAAATAATTCAAACCTAACCCTAGTGGAATGCTATAAATAGATAGTGAAGGCTTCAGGAAAATTACACTAAATTTTCTACATTCAGAAAAACTGAGCCTTTCTCTCTCCCTATCTTTAGCTGCCACTTCTTCTTTCTCTTCCCTCTTGAATTTCGAAATCCTTAGTGTATGAGTAGTGCCCACACACATCAAGTGATACCTCAATCATAGTGAGGAAGATCGTGAAGAAAGACTTTCAGCAAGAAGGAGGTTTCAGCATCAAAGATTCAGAGAAAGAGATCCGTGTTCGTATATTGATAATGCTCGCTACGTAAAGGAATCAAGGGCTAGATATCTGAACGGAAGGAGTCATTATATTCCGCTGCACCCAATGTAAGGTTTCCTAAACTTTATATGTGTTTATTTCATCGTTTTAGAAAGTTCATATTTAGGGTGTTAAACAACATACTTGTGAGTAGATCTAAGATCCTGGTAAAATAAGTTCCAACAAAGGATGGTGAAGGGACGAAGGATAAATTGGAAGAGGATGTTGATGATGTAGAGAGTGTCCCTTCACTTAATCTATCAGAAGACAAGGTCGTTGTTCCAACTAAGGTGGTTGTTTCTGATGATTCGTTTGAGGTTATGAACTTTTGGGGAGAAGATCTCCCCGCTATTGTAAAAGAGGAAGTTGAGCAGACCGTGAAGGATGATTTTGATGATGATGCGTTCGAAAGATTCAAAGAATCTGGAGGGAAGGTGATAGGTCCGTTCACTGTGAAGAAGGGTTACTCAAATCAACAGTACGAGTTGTTCCGTTACATTTTCTCTAGCGCCAATGATCCGAGGTAATCTCATGTTTCATGATTACTGTGTACGTAGTTGATATTAGTACATTCGTTTCGTTGTAGATTATTTGTTTTGTATTTCAGTGAAGTGTTAACCCATTTTGGGAAGGTTGAGGTCGAGCGGAGGTTTTTCAAATGCATGAAACCGGAGACCGATATATCAAATAGTGTACGTAGAAGTTACCATTTGGTTGCTTTGAAATTTGTAGTTCATTATTTTAGTTAATGCCATTTACAAATTGTATGAATGACAACATAACGGATATTGTTTGTGTAAATGTCAGGTCATTGATTGCTTTGCTCAAATCATGAATTTTCGAGAGAAGAAGCGCAACGGCATTGGAAGAAAGAGAACTTTGTTTATGCCCACCAGAATTTCGGTATGAAATTTGATATTTAAAAGTGGACATGATTCTTTTGTATTTGTGCTGTAAACTTTGTTAAATCTATGTTTTTATTTAAAATGTAATCTATTATGTGTGCTTATTGTGCAGAGCAAGTTACTTGGAAGAACGATGACTGTGGAGAGGATGGCGAAGCAGCAAGAGTGGTCCACTCTTTATTACGATGCAGATTTGAGTTTATGTCACACTGTAATTTGCATTTTCTTGAAACTTTTGTGTTGAATCAAATGTGTGTAGTTCAATTTTCCGATGACGTTGTTTGTTTTACTTTGTCGCAGATGGTGGTCCCCCTACTGGATATCGAGAGTGCTTCGCACTGGTTTGCGGCGAATGTGAGCATGGATAATACAACAGTGGAAATTAGGGACTCGTTGTCTTCTGCAATGCATAAGAGGTCACGTCGGAGCACCTGCGTAGAGATGGTATGCATACACGGTTTGCCGTTTTATTAGTGTAATTGCACTAATCTCAACTGTGATTGTTTTAATTTTTTTGCAGCTCCAGACTTTGGACCAATTGTTTGCCCCTGTCAAGCCAGGAGACCTGAATTTCAGCGAATTTGTAATTATTTCTTCAAGCAAGGACTACCCACAACAACAAAATGGCCACGATTGTGGAATGTTTGTAATGAAGTACATGGAATCACTATTCGAGGAAAATGAAATAATGGAAGAGGTAATGTAATGTTGATTTCTTTAGTTTAAGTTTTCATCCAGTTAACTAACTGTTGATATTGTGAAAATTGAGGTGTCAATCTATTTTTTGATGGATTTGTTTCTATGGATTTGGTTGTCATGTGTATTACTGAATTGGTTTCCTAATGTACAATGCAGTTTGATCCTATTGAAGCCAGACTGGATTGTGTTGGGAAAATTGTCACCCACGAGAGTAACAAGGCTAAACATGCTGTGATGGAGGGAGTTAAGAAGCAATTTGGATTGAGCAAAACCAAAGTTCTTCCATCAACATCAACAACTATACCATTACGTAGTCCATCAAGGTCTCCTTGAGACCCCCGATTCAGCACAGCGAAGGCCAGGTCCGAAAACATGTGGACTGGCAAGAGCAAGTCCCCGAAAACCCGTCATTCTAAAAGGCTGGCCATAAGTAACAAGTAGTATATTACAATTGTTACAAAAGTTACGTTATTTATATATTTAGTATGTTCAGTACAATGGTTACAAAAGTTAGGTTTTAGGTCATAAATTATATTTAGTGAGTCATGTTATATACTTGCATCATACTACTGTTAGGTGATTTGGAATTGCACTAATGTTGGTGATTTTATAATTTACTATAGGGTAAGAGTTGTGGTAGTTTTTGGAATTTGGTGGAACAGATTATTATTACCGTATGGTCATTATTATTGTGAATATTATTTCGGTTGTTATATTTTTCCATTACTATTAGGTTTTGGATTTTTTTTTACCATAACAATATGTGAAGTACATTATTCTGAAAATAAAATTAACCAATTTTACATTCTTTTTCGCACTATCTGTTTTAGTCCAATGATGTCCATAGCTAAAATAATAAAAATACTTATACTAATGTACTTTCCCATTATTATTGTGAATATTATTACTGTTGTTATATTTTGCCAGTACTGTTAGGTTTTGGATAGTGAAGTACATTATTTTGAAAATGAAATTGACCAATTTTACTGCAATTATGTCCAAAATAATAAAAATACCTACACTTATGTACTTTCCCATTACAGAGATGAAGGCATTAATTCTGGCCTTGGACATAAATTTGGATCAAAAAGAGTAAGTACAGTACAATAATGAGAAATAATAACTCTGTCACACAATTTCCTTTGTAACAATTTTACCACTTCTAAATAATGTAATTAAAGGCTATAAAAAAAAACTGTTTTTCAAAAATGCAGTGTATTGAACATCAAGGTTTACAACAATTATATGGATACCTCCAACATATTAAAAATTATAAATCATGGTACCAATCTATTAAACATTAAACTCATAGTTAAAGTACAGTACAGTAATGAGACATAATAACTCTGGCGTTCACACAATTTCACCATTTCTAAATAATGCAATTAAAAGCGATCAAAATAAATAAAGGTTACTGTTTTTCAAAAATGCAGTGTATTGAACATCAACGTTTGAAAATGGTAGCAATCTATTAGACATTAAACTCATAGGTAAGTAAATCATGTAATTTAAAACTTTGAAAAAAAAGTTGAAGTATTTTTAAAATGCAATATAGTGAAACACCACAATATTGACTAAGTTACTATGACACTTTTTGGATTATATTGTGAAAATTACCGATATTTATCTTTAAATCCTAGTATTTCACACTAGATTAATTACTGTACTACGCACATATTGACATTCACAATCAATGACCAAATAGTAATTAAGAAATTTTTAATAGAACCAACTTAAATGTCTACCTTTCCTTTGACAACATACTTAAAAAACATAAAATAAACATCATACCACATACAATATCTCTAACGAAATAAAAGTCGGCAAATGATGAAAAGGCAAATAAATATAATGAAATTTAATTTTCTAATAATGTTTTCATGGTGCATCTTCTCTTTCTCCAAACTCCTTATTTGGTTTCGCAATCCGAGAGTAGTGTCTGCAGGTTTTTTAGGATGAGCTTGATCGATCCAACAAAAGTAATCACATCCTCGACTTTCGTTGTTCTCATGAATTTAAAATAAGTACATTACCATATTTACAAAGCCTAGTTTAAAATATTATTAAGGCGTTCGAAGTCTTACATAGTGCGGACATCCAAAGAAGCGACGACCAGGATTTGCTCTACTGCTAGAAGTCCAAACATAAGCTAGATCATCACAGTAGCAATGGGGGTGTCCCCCAAGTGAATTTTTCCATGAAGGGAAATCCCTCTCGAACCCGTAGGGGTCCTCTCCAGAACCAGCCACCATGGTTTTTTTTTTTTTAACAAACCAAATTAGGGTGTTAGTGAGGCTTGAAAAGGAGTGTTTCCCTTGACCTTATGGTGGAAATAGGCTTGTGAAAATAAATTTAGGGGGGAAACCGAATTTCTTTGAAAACGTTAGAAAGTATATTAAAATTGGGGAGCATATTTCGTGCTGCCTCTCAATTTTTTGCTTCAAAGTCTTTGGTCCACTATACTTATATACAAAAAAGTAGTGTCAATCACAAGCAGTCCAATCAAATTAAAATAATATTTTATGTCAACTCTATGAACAGTTAAAAGTACAACACATAAATATTTCTCCCCACATGAATAAACCACATATACAGCCGGTTTAGTTTGGTTTAATGGAATTGTATGAACTTTCTTATATTTTATGTTATGTCCAAATACACATGTTGGCCAAAATTAATAAACAGACTATGCAATACTTTTTCTCTATTAATTGAGTTTGCAATTTGTATGTTTATTTCTTTTAATCATATGACAACATGTATGTTAATTATTATAAATGTTGACCATACCGGAGTCCATACTCTCCAAACGAACTCACTGAACCCAGTTCGACCTAGTGTTGGGCCCCGTGACACGCAATATGTAGTGAAGTTAGCTGTGGGGTACCGGAGTCACTACTCTCCTAATGAACTCACCGAATCCAGTTCGACCTAGTGTTGTAAGGAGTGACACTCAACCATTCGACCTAGTGTTGTACGGAGTGTCACACAGTATGTAGTGAAGTTAGCTTTGGGGTACCGGAGTCACTACTCTCCCAACGAACTCACCGAATCCAGTTCGACCTTGGGTTGTACTGAGTGACACTCAACCATTCGTACTACTCACAATGTCACTTGCGGTGTTTACGGGCCCGGTGACACACAGTATGTAGTCAAGTTAGCTTTGGGGTACCAGAGTCACTACTCTCCCAACGAACTCACCGAATCCAGTTCGACCTAGGGTTGTACGGAGTGACACTCAACCATTCGTACTACTCACAATGTCACTTGCGGTGTTTACGGGCCCGGTGACACACAGTATGTAGTCAAGTTAGCTTTGGGGTACCGGACTCACTACTCTCCTAACGAACTCACCGAATCCAGTTCGACCTAGGGTTGTACGGAGTGACACTCAACCATTCGTACTACTCACAATGTCACTTACGGTGTTTACGGGCCCGGTGACACACAATATGCAGTGAAGTTAGCTTTGGGGTACCGGAGTCACTACTCTCCCAACGAACTCACCGAATCCAGTTCGACCTTGGGTTGTACGGAGTGACACTCAACCATTCGTACTACTCACAATGTCACTTGCAGTGTTTACGGGCCCGGTGACACACAGTATGTAGTCAAGTTAGCTTTGGGATACCAGACTCACTACTCTCCTAACGAACTCACCGAATCCAGTTTGACCTAGGGTTGTACGGAGTGACACTCAACCATTCGTACTACTCACAATGTCACTTGCGGTGTTTACGGGCCCGGTGACACACAGTATGTAGTGAAGTTAACTTTAGGGTACCGGAGTCACTACTCTCCCAACGAACTCACCGAATCTAGTTCGACCTTGGGTTGTACTGAGTGACACTCAACCATTCGTACTACTCACAATGTCACTTGCGGTGTTTACGGGCCCGGTGACACACAGTATGTAGTCAAGTTATCTTTGGGGTACCGGACTCACTACTCTCCTAACGAACTCACCGAATCCAGTTTGACCTAGGGTTGTACGGAGTGACACTCAACCATTCGTACTACTCACAATGTCACTTGCGGTGTTTACGGGCCCGGTGACACACAGTATGTAGTCAAGTTAGCTTTGGGGTACCGGACTCACTACTCTCCCAACGAACTCACCGAATCCAGTTCGACCTTGGGTTGTACTGAGTGACACTCAACCATTCGTACTACTCATACTGTGACTTGCGGTGTTTACGGGCCCGTTGTCACACAGTATGCAGTGAAGTTAGCTTTGGGGTACCGGACTCACTACTCTCCTAACGAACTCACCGAATCGTGTTCGACCTAGGGTTGTACGGAGTGACACTCAATCATTCGTACGACTCACACTGTGACTTGCGGTGTTTACGGGCCCGTTGTCACACAGTATGTAGTGAAGTTATCTATATTTGTTTAGTATTCAAAAAATTATTACAATCTTGATTACAACGATTTATACGTTAATGTAATCTTACAAAAATTATTGCAATATTTATTCCAACGAATAATATTTTAATGAAATATTTAAATCGTTTGAAAAAAAATATTGAGTTCTCATTATTAGTAAACATCCTAATTTAATTTCTTATTCATTTCGCCACACATGTTTATTTCGACATAATATTAGGATATTTGTTGCTACATGTGAAAAGTTTATGTGGCCATTGTTGTTCTTAACGGATGGGAACAATGGGAACAACATTTACCTTATTTAAATAAATAATTTTTCTAACCACAGTCAACCAAACCAGAACAAAACCGAGAATTTCGTTGGTTCGAATTACGTCTTCCAAGGAAAAGTTAATAGGGGGTTGGGTTTGTTCAAATTACGTTTTTCAAGGGATTGACAAAATCAAATTTATCTTGGGGTTATACCACCCCTTTTTTAGCCGTACCTAGGGTTAGATTAATTATTATTTTATAATTTTTGACAAGACTACACTCAACAATCACATCCACAAGTACTATATATACCCCTCTACCTCTCCTTACTCCTTCACATCTCAATTTACTATTGTTTTCTTTCCTAGAGAACTCACTCCCTATCTGTAGACGTATGTATAGGGATAATATATAAAAAAAAAAGTAAATTATGTATTGTTGTTGCACCGAAGTGAAGATGTGTAAACAGAAGGATTGGTATGCACTGCAACCGTGTGTTGTAGGTGCATCAAGGGAATTTCAGCAATTCAATCAATCATCTCATAACAAATTTCGGTAATAACTCAACTATTTATGTCTATTTATTTTAAAATTATATTATTACGAATTGTTTCTTAAAAATTTTATGTATGTGGTACATGTATATTCAGGAAATGTTGACGAAGGTTTTGGATGGGTGGAGTAGGGTGGACAGAACTACTTCCGATACGGGTGGACGGAACTACTTCCGATACGGCCACCCAAATTGCCATCCTACCGAACCTCAACCTCCCGAGTCGACAAGGCCACCGTGGAATGAGTGTTATCATATTTGACACAACGGTGCGCCAGACTCTCGAACAAAATGATACGCGGGAGGCAAATGTCAGCGTTTTTACATTCTTAGGTCAAATTGCTTCCTCATGTAATAAGAGTCCCGATGTTATAGTATATGTACAAATTCATCTCAATACAATGTATATTTACAGTATCAAATAATAATGATAATTAAGCAATTTACTTACTAAAATAATAATGATAAATAATTTGGTTTTACCAATTTGTCTATTATTTGACGCTCAAACTCAAATCTGAGGATGTACATGGTTAGCTGGTTTATATTATATCCACTAATAAACTATACCAAAAATTAAACAACCGTATTTTACGATATCTTGTCCCAATCAATTAGATATTAATTATTAAAAACATTTTCTTTAAAGAAAATTGTACTAAAAAACTATACATACAATATTTGACTTAGATCAAAAAAATAAATACTACTATATCACTTGATTTTCTTTTTAAAAAATTCTGTAATTTTATTAAGAACAGAATTAGCAGAATAAGTTAAATAATCTATTTAATTTGTCAAAAAAGATAAAAATAAAATGAGATGAGAAAAAATATCAACTAACTTTGCACCCTTCGGTACACAAAAAATATACACGTATCATTTAAAAAATAGTTTATCATAATTAATTAACAAATAATGAAGGTATCTTTATAGTAATAACATATTTCTACGTAATTATTTTTTTTAGGTTTTTCAAGTAGATAGTACAACCTACTGATTTAACCGTATATGGATTGATGGAAAAATATTACTAAAATGTTTATTATTTTAAAATACAAAAAAGGTCCTCCTCATTTATTTAAAATGGTTCTTTAGGGTTTTGAAGGATTTGTTATTTACTTTAAGTGTTCAAATTATTATTTTATTATAAAACCGTACTTGGGTGAGTTTTAAATATATATATGTCACATCATATGTACTCTAGGAGTTTTTATTAACAAAAGACAAAAATTAAACAAAGGTAATTTAAGTTTTATTGATATTAACACAGAGAAAATGTATATTTAAATTAAAACATTATTTTTTTCAAATATTCACTTCAAAGGTCCCTAAATTTGTATTTTTTTTATTTTTAAAGAAGGTAGTACATCCTACAGATGTCAACTCATTATTGGAAATTAGTATTCCAATACAAACTAATAACAATTATTTAAAATGGTTCTTTAGGGTTTTTAAGGATTTGTTATTTACTTTAAGTGTTCAAATTATTATTTTATTGTAAAACCGTACTTGGGTGAGTTTTAAATATATATATGTCACATCATATGTACTGTAGGAGTTTTTATTAATAAAAGACAAAAATTAAACAAAGGTAATTTAAGTTTTATTGATATTAACGCAGACAAAATGTATATTTAAATTAAAACATTTTTTTTTTTATATTCACTTCAAAGGTATCCCTAAATTTGTACTTTTTTTGTTTTTAAAGAAGGAGTACATCCTACAGATGTCAACTCATTATTGGAAACTAGTATTCCAATACAAACTAATAACAATTATTTAAAATCGTTCTTTAGGGTTTTTAAGGATTTGTTATTTACTTAAGTGTTGAAATTATTATTTTATTATAAAATCGTACTTGGGTGAGTTTTAAATATATATGTCACATCATACGTACGTCGAAGTCTGTACACAGTACGTCTCACATCACCATTTTGTTGGGTTAATCCAAATGCCTTTTTCCAATGCATTCACAAAGTCATCTTCATTGATAGGTTGTACAGTCTAGTCAAATCAGGTTTTAAATGTAAATATTTAATATTAATTTGACCAATACGGATTCATAACATCTTCATTGTAATGGTAGTTGGTTGTTCACTTTTATTATTTAAAAATTGTAATGTTGAATACTTTATTGTAATCAAGAAGTGAGAAATTGTAATGTGGTTCCTACAAATTAATTAGCATATATAAAAGATTTCTTTATTCTAATAACGCATTTCTACGTATGTCTTTCCAACCCTAAAATCAATTTTCAACAGTCACAGAAATAAATTATATGAAAATATGTTTGGAACGTATTTCAATGTACATCAGAAGCTGGATCTCCCATATCTCAATAAGTTCAAGTTTGAAAATAACGTACATCAATATAAGTGCAGAGTACCTTACATCGTAAATACAGTACGGTGCAATTATGTTTACTCAATATTTGCATTTAATGAGATAATAAGATTTTTTTTCAAATGTAAACTATAATTTCAGACATATTTATTCGTACAATATTTATTTTAATACAGTTTAAACCATTTCCTATTTAGGACCACGTTCTTAAGTTGTTGGGAATTATTTAAAAATTGTCCAAATATTGTAATCTTCTTAACCAAGTATGGACTATTTCCTCTTTAATTTGTAGATACTCACTAAAAAAATTAAAAGTTGTCTTATCAATATTTTAATTTTCTGTGTACGTCCCACAGTGTACTCACTGACGTTAAATGGAGTATTTCCTATACTTTACATAACGTACGTCAGCGATTTCACAGTGTAACTTCAAATCAAACTGACTACATTATGACATGCAGATCTCATGAGATTCCCTGATTTGAGTTAATTAAGATACTATTTGAAAACACGAAACCTACCAGTAATTACTTAAGGAGATTTAATATTTGTTGGGCTCTAATATACTAATATGACATTTTTCTTATTAAAATTTGGACAAATCAATTAGGTCAGATTTAATAAATTATGATAGTAGTACCAACAACGATTGTGATGTCAAATTTTAATAAATTATTGACTACTGAAATGAGTGGATGTCATATCACATTTTTAATTTCACCATTTGAACCATGTACTTATTATTTAAAGATGGTGATGTGACATTTTTATACGGCCGTAGTAAATCAATTCACTTCATTCATTATGTCTTCCATGTGTACTAATACTTTAAAGCATTTTATTTTTACTTTAATTCTGGAAATTATTATTTAAATCATAAAACCGTAGGTATATTTGTTTTTAATATAAAAATGTCACATCACTTAGTACTTTCTCGATATTGCTTAGATTTTGTTTGTGGGATTTGATTGACCTTCTCCTTTTATTAAAATTGGTTAACTAATAAATGGGTAAATATTACCATTGTGAAAATTTATTAACTATTAAATGGTTAAATTCGGAAAAAAAAAAAACCATTATTATTACATGAACCCAATCACGTGTACATCAACCCACAAACCCACTATATAAGTAAAGGTTAGGTTATCCAAACTAAGCATTTTTTTCAAACCCCGTTTTACTGTTACCTACATCAAATAGACCCTTACCAAAACTTCAACCCTTTTGAAACAAGTCCTCAAAAATCCCCACCGCATCCTCTTTCTTCCACAAGACCCGTAGGTACACCGTCACGGAGTCCAAGACTCCGTTCAGCCTCCATTTCAGGATGTCCTAACTGTGCAAGGCTCGAGACTGTTCTCCATGAACACGAAAAACTTATAAGGAAGGCACATTTAAGAGCCACGGAGGCCAAGCAGGAGTCATACAAACTGGCGGAACACCTCTACCATTCAGCCCATGCCATGCAAGAAGCCAACACTTCAAGAGAAAAATTAGAGGGTATCATGGATGACATTCTCGACTACACCGAGGTGTCCATACCCCACTACCCACTTCATATAAAACAAGAATCACCAAACACTACTCCAAGACAAAGTCCTTCACGACCAAAGTCCCCGTTCAGAGACAATAGCCCTCCGTCTCAACGGAAGTTCCCTCAAGTTATAGAACTTGATTGAACATCTGTTCAATTTCAATCGTGGTATTTTTTATATATATAATGTACTTTTGTTAAAACTCATCTCATATGGCCGTTGAATCAACTTTTTGTTAGGCCATTTAATGAGATTGAAGCACTTACCTCCATTATATATGTAGTTGTATGTAACTCTTCTATATTATTTTAAGTCTATTTTCTTTCTGTTTGCAGTTGTGATTTCACAATGATTCACTTCAATTTTAATTCCACAATTAATTAATGAGGAAAGTGACATTAATACTCCAAAATAAACCAAAGTACAGATTTCATAACAAATACTCATAGTACATTATAGCTTCAAAATATAAAATAACATAACTTGGACACTAACACAGTGCATCATTTACTGTTTTTGGGAGAAGTATCCACTCCTCCTTTGTCCCCAACTTCTATATCATCTCCATTTCGGTCCTCACCTTTGTCAGTCGAATCTTTCACATTGTCCTGTTCGGGTGATTTATTTGCACCAGAACATTCACCCTCATCAAACAGTGAGCAAACAGAATTAAGGATAGCCTCTTCATCATTATCATCATCAGAATCCCACATGCAGGGAAACTCATTAACACAGCAAAGTTCTCTAACTTGCTGCCCAGTGAAGCATTGTCCCGTCTCTCCATGTAGACATAAAGCAGAAAAAGCTTCTATGAAAGATTCATAACGAATTATTTTTATGGACGCATCAGAAGTAGTATTTTTGCTTACAGCATCTTCGTACGTACTATAGATACCTTCATTTGGTCCATTGAAAATAACCCAGTGTGGACCTGAACTCATACTTGATATATTGTAATGCTAATAACTAAATTACAAGTTCATTTCTCTATAAACTTGATGCTGGATTGGAAAACGTCTCAAGTGTCTTATATAAGTCGTGGAGAATAACCCTATAGTACGTTTTTTAGTTAGCTGTACTCCATTGGGATGTACTCCATTGGGCACATCTGATGTGTCAAAAGAGGGGTGCTTAAATCTCTGAATTACACAATTAAATACACGTGTAGGCGTACGTAGTATGGTCAAATGTCAACATTATTCATCAATCCCGTTTTTCCAAAAAACCTAATGTCCTACGGTACTGTTCTAACGTACGACGATGGTTTAACTTATAAGAAGATGTAGGTGAAGGGCCCATTAATATCAGCCCAACATAAATAAATGCCCAACATATATAAATCACTAAAACTACCCATTCTACTAAAAAAGTCATCACTTTAATACACGTGTACACGCAGGGGGTTTTCATAATAGTACTGCGTTATCTTTGTAAAGTACAGGAATGGTTGAATTCATTAAAAGATGTTGGTATAGGCCCATTAATATAAGCCTAATGGATTTAAATGTGAACAACTAACCATTTATTAAAATTTTCTTCTTTTCTTAACTTATTTTTTTTCAAAAACAAAAAAAGTACAATGTTTTATTTCGGACGTACGAATATGGTTCAACTCATTGAAAAACTTAGGTGAAGGCCCATTAACATAACCCGAATCTATTTAAATCCCACCACTAAACCTTTCAACTCAATAACATCACCCCTTTAAATTTTTCGTCAAATAACCTTATTTTACAATTACATGTGGAATGAAATTAAAGAAATTTGTACTATTATACTGTTCTGACGTACGAGAGGAGTTGAGTTCAGGTTGTAATATTGTAGAGGCCCATTAATATCAGCCCAACAGCTTTAAATGTGATCACCAAGTGAGATCACCAACTCTACACAACCCTATTATCTCAGCCCTTTAAACTCACAAAATCTAATTTCAATCCCCTCAGCACCCTCTAAACCTTACTCCTCATCTACAATTCTTACAAATCAATAACAAGCCAACATGAATGACGAACACACTTATGAATGGGAAACCATCACAGCAGAGCTAAACATCATAAAACCAGTGAATGAGATTGAAATACAGGACGTGCTAGGCAAGAGTCTCGACAAACTGGAAAAATGGGAAGCATTCTACGAAATGTATGCGAAACGGATGGGTTTCGGCACAAGGAAAGACGATGTACGACGTTCTCATGGGGTCATTGTAATGCGGAGGTGGGTTTGTTGTTCCGAGGGTTCGAAAAAAATCGCATCACCGGACACACCAAGAAAAAAAAGACCTCATGATGTCACTAGAACCGGATGTCAGGCTGCATTGCGTATTTTACTCACACAACCGTGTAACACTTGGAAATGCAAAGAGTTCAGCACAATACACAATCACGAGCTGGCTTCATCAAGTGAGGTACAATTTTTGAGATCATATAGAGTTGTCTCCAATGGGTTGCTTGCCCAAGTTAGGTTGATGAACTTCGTAGGAATTAAAACTGCCAACATAATGTCTCATGTTGCTTTGCAAAGTGGAGGTTACGAGAAAATGCCATGTCAACTTCGAGATGTGTACAACAGGGTTGCTGGTGCGAAGCGAGAAGAGAAGATAGAGACGGACTCAGAAGGGGCTCTGGGATTTCTTGATTGTCTCGCAGAGAAGGATCCTAATTTCTTCGTTGTCTATCAGGTTGACGACGAGAATCGCTTGGCTAACTTATTCTGGGCAGATGGAAACTCACGCGTGGACTATGTAGCTTTTGGGGATGTACTAGGATTTGACACAACCTACATGACAAATGAGTACAATAAGCCCCTCACTGTTCTCATTGGCGTCAACCACCATTTCAACACATGCATTTTCGGATTTGCTCTCCTCCTCCACGAGAAGCTTCCATCATATTCTTGGCTACTTCAAAAATTTCTAGAATGCCATGGAGATAAGAAGCCAAATGTTGTAGTTACTGACCAAGATGCAGCCATGAAACAGGCTATCATTGAACACATGCCCGATGTTACGCACCGTCTCTGCGCTTGGCATCTCAATACAAATGCTTCGAAAAAGGTTAAAGATCCGATCTTCTTAAAAACATTTAAGGATCTCATGTACAACTACTACGAGGAGGAATAATTTGAAGCAAGATGGTTAGACGTCATCCAAACCCAACAACTAACAGATAATGAATGGTGTCAAACAACATTCGAGTCAAGAGAACAATGGGTAGAAACTTATTTAAGGGGTTCATTCGTTGCAGGAATGAGAACCACACAACGTTGCGAATCCATCAACTCCGCTCTAAAAAATTTTTTAGAGAAGAATTATTGCTTGCGTGAATTTGTAACAACCATAGATATGACAGTCTCAAAGCTCAAACACAGCGAGACTGCAAATGACTTCAAAAGCAGATGCACTCGACCTCACCCACCTAATCCTACATGCTTGACCACTTACTACAACCAATGTGCTGAATTCTACACAAGAACTATGTACCACAAGGTTGCTGAGCAGCTTGATTTAGAGAATAACTATTTTGTCATAACTCAAGAGCAAGAAGGAGAGTGGCAGATATTCACCATTGGAAAGTTCCAGCATCCGGACGTCCAATACCGAGTTCATTACTGTGAAGGCCGACGAGCACTACACTGTAGTTGCTTGCTCTATGAAAGTCAAGGGTACCCTTGTAGACATTTATGGGCTACAATGAAAAGATTAAACATGAGAAGAATACCTAATTCTCTTCTCATGAAGCGATGGAGCAAATCCGCAAAGATAAATCTCCACCTACATTTTAACCCGCCAGCACAACCACAACAGCACATTTACGAGATGGCTAGGTTTGGATCTCTCAGTTCACTGACTTATAACTTCACTTTCTATGCAGCAAAATCAGAGGACTCGTACAACCGTGCAAAGGAAGAGCTTGAACGACTAACTCTAATGTTCAAGGAAGAATTTGACTTGAATTCCAATCCGGAAGGAGAGACGCCACAACCTGGAAGATATCGTAGCAACCCCAACATTATTAAAGACCCCGAAGTTGTGAGAACAAAGGGTACGGGAAATACAAGGGAAGGACCAAACGGGGAGCAGATCCTAAGAAACTCAAGACATTGTCGCATTTGTCGCTCATCAGACCATGATTATCGACGGTGCCCAAATCGTCAACATAACACTGGATCTCAGGGGCAACAACCTCCAAACAATCAACCAGCATCTGACTCATTCAATGACCACTCCAACGCGTATTTCCCGGAACCGCCTTCCTCCACACAAGAGTCTTACTATGGTCATTCTTATAACTAGCTACTTTTAGCCATTGTTGTTTTAACGTTTATGACTCTACTTATTGCTTCAAAAATTCTACATTTATATACTTCTTGTTATGTTTGGCGTGTTTAAGGTAATTCTCTCATCTTCACCAAATCTCAAAATTATTATTGACGAACAACTAAATTATGCCTAGGAAAAAAAACTCAATCTTATAAGGTGAAAAAATATATTTTTCTGGTAATTTTTAATATACGAAATATTTACAATTAAAAAATTACACCAACTAAAAACTCAATGTATAACAACAAATAAATTCATCACTTAAAAAAAAAATTTCTAAACAATATACTACGAAACGTAAATGAACGTACTCGATACGTGAAATTTTGTAATCGGTACGTGATAATATGTACACTAATTTTACTAAACATCACGCAGAAATAAGTAATATACACGGTACTCTATATAATGTAATTAATTACCATCCCACAAATACATATGATCTTATGAATGAAGGAAAATACCAAAATAGCCTCAATCCGACAACATGGACCCACTGCCTCTAACTAACACAAACAGTACCATTTTGTATTTTTTCGTACTTAACTATTTTTTAATTAAAAAAATAAACTCCCAACCGGTTACCACCAAAATTTCAAAAATTAAAAAACATTTAAAAGTACTGTGGGACCCCTGCCATACAACGGATTCCAATCCGTGTTTTGCACATATGGGCACAAAATATGCTGCCATAATTTATATTAAATTTATTATTATTTATCATAAGTTCTTTTTTATTTATTTGTAATTAAATGTTAGCTAGAACCCCTAAACAATTTGTTAGATGGACATTTTTACAGATTTCTCGGTCGTAGAGAGTTTCAATCGTAGCCCTTTTTATACTTCAACCTCACCGGGAAACTGAAAATCCGATGTCGAAAGCGGCGGAGGAGGCGAAACCCATTGTAGTTCCGTCAGCCAAGGTACATCCCTCCAACGACCCCGACGTCGACCTCACCTCCTACTCCCTCGAGAAATTTCGTCTATACGAAACCAGAGCGGTACGCTATTCTTATAGTCTATTTTTCAGCATACACACTAATCTCCTTCTTTAAGAAAAGAGAAAACCCATCCAATTCCATATTTATGAGTTGCTTCTGTAGAGGTTCTATCTGATTGGGAGTGATCGGAACAAGAGGTTCTTCCGGGTTCTGAAGATTGATCGTTCGGAGCCGTCCGATCTCAATCTCAGTGAAGACCCAGTTGTGTACTCCTCGCAGGAGATTAAGAACCTCCTTCAGCGGATTGCCGAAGGCAATCGTGCCACCGGTGGTTTAAACTTCGTTACCAAGGTTTATGGTATCGCAGGTCAGTGTTCTTTGGTAAATTTCGATATCATATACATATTTATATGCTGGTTGAATCTGAATTTTATTTCCTTTTGTTTCTCCTAGGTTGCATAAAATTTCTGGAATCTTATTACCTGATTCTGGTCACCAAGCGTCGGCAAATTGGATGTGTATGCGGTCATGCAATTTACAGTATAGATGAAAGTCAACTGGTTCCGATTCCGCATGTTTCTATTCAAACCGATGTTTCCCATTCTAAGACCGAATTGCGGTAATTAATTCGATAAACTATGAATTTTCTTTCTGTTTTTCTGAATTTGGTTGGATGAGATGAAGGGTATTTTGTAAAATTGACTATAATGGAATTAGTCATGAGCAAACTAACTTTTCATGAGTGACTCTGTACAAGTTTCCATATAATTGATTCTGATTAGTGCATTCTGTTTATAGATATTTCAAACTTGAATTTGTAGTCGGGGTCCTGGAAAATTACTAGAATGTTCTTAGAATGATGTCTTATGATCTTCCAACATCCTTTGAGTTATTCAAATGTTTTTCAGATTCAGCCGTACAATTTTCAATTGGTTCCATCTATTATGAGCTAAGTCGAAAAAATAAATACCTGACATTTATGAATGAGTGTCCTGATGTCAGTCTGCCACTTTCCCCTTGGCCCGAAAGCAATGTATTTGTTAACTAATTTATGATTTTGGTAATACTAAAATTCTGTATCTTCCACAATGTAGGTACAAAAAGCTTCTATCTAGTGTTGACTTGACCAAAGATTTTTTCTATAGCTACACATATCCCATAATGCAAAGTTTACAAAAGAATGTGTTGTCATCTGGCGAGGATGGAATGCCTTATGATAATATGTTTGTATGGAATTCTTATCTGACACAATCTATTCGGTCAAGATGCAATAATTCCATTTGGACAATAGCATTAGTTCATGGGCATTTTGAGCAGGTACTCTACTCTCTACTTTTCTTTACTTTTTGGGTTTTATAGTACATTTGATGCCTTAGAACCAATGCTGTTATGCTGTTGACATTTTCTAAATTACAATAATATAATCTGAATATGATATTTGTCCTCATCATCAATAACAGATCAGGCTATCAGTCTTTGGTAGGGACTTCAGTGTTTCTTTGGTGGCTAGACGCTCTCGGCATTTTGCAGGGACACGGTGTGTTCTTCTATTGTGTAAAATATTAGATGTTTTCATAGGTGCAAAGAAAGCTTTTTTCTCATAGGTTGTTGATCTTCCATCTTTATATATATGTCATATAGGTTCTAAGATTAATTTAGTCAATATGTTGATCTCTTAAAAAATATGCTGTCTTTCAACTACTTTTGAGGGAATCAATCGTATCATGTTTGTTAGGAGGCCTCGTGGCCCTCATGGCCATGGGAAGTGTCACCACGTCCCCCCTGGTCATGGAGAGAAAGTTGGCCCCCCATTGGTTATGGTCATTCAAACTCAATGGCTCTTCCATTTGTCAGGGACTCCAATGTTATTGGAGTTTTAGAACAAAGCACAAGGTGTTTATGCTCTAACAAAAGGTGGCAGTTCAATTAAAATTTGTGAGAGAACAAGATTGTTTGGTTACGAGATAGCTATAACTATAGATGCTGCTGTATGGGTGTATAAAACCATGAGAGAATTGCAGAAGAAAATGGAGCAGCAGAGGCATAACTTCAAGAAATCTTTCTGAAACAATCAGTTGTTTTTTTGGAAACCTTCCAAAATGCCAGGGGAGTTTTTCCCAAAGTTTCAGTGCTGAAGTGAAATAAGATGAAGATGGTTGTCATCCTAGAGGAAAGACATGCAATGGGATGGAAGGACTTTGTATACTTGAGGATAGACATGCAAAGGGATGGAATGACTTTGTATACTGCTTGAACGGACTAGTAGGGAAGAAGAAAGGGAGGACTCATGACAACAAGCTGGGTCAAAAAGAAGAGATGGAAGGAAGAAGAGAGAACAATTATCAATCATGGGCCAACGTGGTGAAGCAATAGATGAAGCCACGAGTAAATAAGTTGGAAGGAGGAAACAAAGAAACAAGACAAATAAGAGGAAGTGGAAGGGAGAAAAGAATTCCAGATAGCCATGGGATTAAAAGCGATGCTAAGTTAGGAAGATAAGACTTCTTGTCGAAAATTAATGTCTATTCGATTAGTAGACTGAAGCAACCAAATTTTTATGAGTACCTGCGAGCAAAATTGAATTCGAAAGATTGGAGAATGGCTGTGATTATGATGAGGGACAATAGCAACATTCCTTGGAGTGTTATTTTTAACAACTGTCAAGAGAACTGGGAAAGAAACTGGAGGTTAGCCAAATGTTTGATGATAGAATAATAATTTGGCGTAACATGAAGATAAATCAAATGAAAGTTCTAGGAACAAATAATACAGTGGTATCATTCGTTCATTGGTCTTGGGAAAATCAATTAAATGACCTCAAGGTTGATTGTAGAGGGTCATGGATCGGTGTCAAAGGACTTTCCTTTGAACTTATGAAACATGAAAACTCTGAGGAAAATTGGAGTTTTGTATGGGGACTATTGGATGTTCACAAGGAAACTATTGAGATGAATTTTTTTTGTCTCATTTAAGATTAAAAATGGAGGGTGATTCTCAGGGCTTTGTATCTGATTTATTGCCACTTGAAAGTTCAAAAATTAGATTAGAACTTTTAAGCTAAACGGTCGAAGCTAGGAATTTATTGGAGTTTTCAACTCATTGTGGAATCAAGATATGACTTTGTGTAAAATGAAAGAAGCAGAAGGATCAGAGGAAGGAAAAGAATTCGAAGAATTAGAAGGATGCTCTAATGATAGTGTGATGCCACTCAACGGAGGGGAGGAGGAGGCAATGATTGGAATAAGTGCTCTGGCGAAGGATGTGCAATTATCGACAGAAGAGACTGGGAATGGCGACAAAACCTTTGATTGATGGAGATAAAGGACACAAATGTTTTTGAGGGGAGCAATTATTGGCCATTAATGCAAGTGCAGATCTCAAGGTTGATTGTCGCATTGGTAATGTTATGAGACGCCAAATGGTGCGAGTTCCAAACACTGGAGGTGAACGAGGGTTAGTTGATAAGCCTTTAAAGAATATTCTAGCAGTTATTTGAAATATTGTGTGGGTCGAGCATCATCAAAGACTTAGAGAAGCATCATCAAAGACCCAAAGCCTAGGATTTGTTTGAACTTAAAAGGCTTGTGTCACAACAACAAAATCTAATTTAACCATTTGGAGCTCCATAGGAATGATGGGCGGAAAATGTTTTGGGCCTGTGGAATCTCAAAGTTATCCTTTGGAGCCAAATATCAAAAGTCAAAGCATTGGGCTTTTGGTTATTGGTGGGTTGGGAGTTTTGTAGAAGATAAATAAGCTTTTGGGGTATGGTGGGCTGGAGATTATGGGTCAGCATATGGGGCTTTTGGAATACGGTGGGTTGGAAAGTGGGAGCTATTGTGTTGGGCTAGAGGGTTGTTAAAATAACAAATTGATTAAGGTGAACGATCCAATCAGAGCCATAAAGGATTTTTTTTAGAAAGGTTGATTGCTATTCATCAGATTGAAGATAAGAGAGAGTTTAAAGACGACAATAATTCAATTTTGGGAAGAATATGGTAAAGAAAGCAAGGTGAAGGTCTCAATTTTGCACAACTCAGAGGAAGATGATATAGAAGAGAAAGAAGAGGAAGTCACTAGCAAGAGAAACAATTGGGAAATCAAGGGTATTTCACCCTGAAGAGATGGAAGAAGAAGAAGACCCAAGAGGAGAGGATATAGTGGACTATAGTTAAGATAGTTGCTCTTTTGAAGAAGACAATGATGAGTGTTCAAATTATGAGAGTAAAGACCTAGAAGACATTATTTGTAATGTGAAAAAATTGTGGAATGAGTTAGGCAAGAGGATTTACCAACTAAAAATAATGAAAACAATAAAGATAAGAAAGTGATTGGATCCTCAGGAAGAATTCCAAAAATTTATAAGGAACCATTGTGGAATGAACTGGAATCATGGCTAATATGGGTATGAATGTAATACAAAAGGAGGTGATTAGTGAATAAAGTCCAATTTCTACAAAGGCAGATAGAAAGAAGACCAGAGAACTAAAGAATTTTGTTTTTAATGTAAACTAAATAAAGAAAAGTGGAAGTGAGGGACCAATAGTAGCTTAATGAAGATACTAAATTGGAATGTCAGAGGTAGTGGATCAAAGGGTAAAGGAAAGACAATTAAGTCCACAATATGTAAGATAAATCCAGATGTGGTGATTCTTCAGGAAAGTTAAAAAAGAGTCTGTAGATAGGAGACTTTTAGGAAGCATCTATAGATCTCGTTTCAAAGCTTGGATCCTCCCAGCTTTTGGAAGATAAGGGGGTACTCTAATGATGCGGGATACTACAATTATTAATATCTTGGATTCATTGATTGAAGGTTTTTCCATAACAATTTTGATTGAAGTAGAAGGCAATAATCCATGGTGGTTTATTGGGGTTTACAATTCAGAATTTTGGGACGAACTAGCTCGTTTGAGCTCAATTTGTGGTGAATCTTGGTGTATATGGGGGGATTTCAATCTAGTGGGAAGGTTGCAAGAGAAATTAAATAGTAGCTCTTGCACAAGGAATATGCAAGTGTTTAATGAGTTGATTAAGGAATTAAGATTGATTGATCCAAAGCTTAATAATGAGAGGTTTACTTGGTCCAATTTTAGGGAGCAACCTATCTATTGTAGAATGGACATATTTTTGTGCACCAATAACAGGGCAATCTCTTACCCCTTTTGTGAGACAAGAGGCTCATGTAAGACTTGTGTCCAATCATAGTGCGGTGGTGATTAATTACTGTCCTTGTCTTTCTCGATTTGACAATCAATAGTTGGAACATAAATCCTTTCATGCGAACTTTGGAGAATGGTGGAGGAAGGCGGATGGGGCTGGTTGGTTATGGACTAAATTTATGAGTAAACTGAAGAGCAAAAGAAGAAATAAGAGTTTGGGAACAAAGAGTGGAAGAAGAAATCTATAGAGAAAAGGCTGATGGTAATCGATAGTGTGAAAGGTAGTGCCTCTTGGATTTAAACACTACAAGAAGAGTGCATGGAGGTTAAAAAGGAAGGGCAAAAGTTAATGTTCGAAAAAGAAAGAAGTGTGTGGCTAAAATCTAAATGCAAATGGGCTAGAGAAGTTGATGCTAATTCCAAAATATTTCACAGTTTGTTGAGTGCTAGGAAAGCAAGGAATACCACATGCCACATCCATTATCGAACAAGAGGATGGAACAGTCCTAGAGAGAGAGAGGAAGATATAGAAGGTGTGATCATCTATTTTTACAAGAGTCGATATAGTTCTAAGAAGATACGTGTGTGGATTTGAGGGTATAGAGCGGAAAAGGATCCCTGAATACCTAGCCAGACATTTGGAAAGATCTTTTGAGGATGATGAAATTTAAGAGTCCGTATTCAATTGTAATGGTAGTAAAGCTCTAGACGAATTTATAATGGCAGTGCTTCAATCAAACTTGGAGGTCATTAAGGGTGACCTATTGGAGGTGTTCAAGGCCTTTGCAAGAGAAGATGTAATTCAAGGAAGTATCAATGAGACATTTACATGCCTTATTCCTAAAAAGCTCAACAATTGTAAAATTAAAGACCGTAGGCCTAATAGTCTAATCACGAGTCTATACAAGATCATTTCTAAAGTTGGCTACGAGATTTAGAGGGGTGCTGATTGATACTGTTCGGAAACACAAGGGGCTTTTGAGAAGGAGGACAAATTTTAGACGCCATATTGGTGGCTAACGAGGCGGCAAAAAAGTGTAGAAGCAAAAACAAAAGAGGCATGATATTCAAAATTGGCTTTGAGAATGCTTATGGATCGGGTGGAGTGGGACTTTCGAGATTTTGTAATGCTCAAGAAGGGCTTCGCAGAGACTTAGAGGAAGTGATCAAAGGCTGTCTTTCCTTGGCTTCATTTTCCTTTTTCTCCAATGGCACACTTTGAGGCAAATTCAATGGTTACAGAGGACTACGACAAGGTGACCCTTTTTCATTGTTTTTATTTACACTGGTGGTGGATGTATTTCGTAGGATGAGAAGAGATAAGAGATAAGATTCAAGTCAGCCACTTGCAATTTGCAGACGACACAATTTTCTTGTTGACGATGATGGGTCATTGCGTGTGCTATTAACGGTTGTTCAAGTTTTCAGGGTCATTATGTTGAATGACGGTACCACTACCATCTTCCTATAGCGGCAGCGCACCACTTCAATGTTTCCATTGCCATTAACATCGTCTTTGCTATTAATGCTGCCACCTCCCACCACCACTGAACCACCCTGTGAAAGCACCCTATGGAAGCACCAATCTATTTTTTTTTTTATATTTTTTCCCCTTTATGTTTTAACTAATCGAAATCACATCCAAAACTTAAACTTACAACACTAATTTAAAGGCTTCAAACACATCTTTGTGTGGTTAGTTGTGCTGGCATATTTTTTAAAATCCAAACCTCTGAATATTTGCAGAATTTCGAACTAACGATGCTTTTATGATGATCTCCAATGATGGTTTTGCGATGCTCCCATGAAAAGCTAATAAAATGGGAGCATCGCAAAAACATTACTGGTGGAGCATGCAAAAGCATTATTTTGTTTAAAATTTTACAAATTTTCAAAAGTTAAGATTTGGAAAAAAAGTTGGAAGCAAAACTGATAAAGCATACATATATGTGTTTGAAACCTTATTTAGTGTTTTAAGTGAATATTCTTGGAGGTTTATGTTTTAGAGTTTATTTTGATTAATTAAAAAAGAAAGTAAAATTAGAGTGATCCTTCCATGGGGTGCTTCAATGGTGATGGGAGGAGGTGGCAGCATTGCAGTGATGAAGTGGTGTTCAGTCGCCTCAGGGAGGTGGTGGTGGTGGTGGTGTCATTGTGGTAGATAGAATGTGAGCTTGGGGGATGGTTTGAGTGAGGAATGGGGCTGATAATGGGAGGGGCAATTTTGTCATTTAGAAAACAACCCTATTTTTTCATTAATTAATAAGGTTGGCATTTTATTTTTTCTCAATATGGCATACTAGAAAGCGTAGAAGCTCAAGTTTTCCTTTTAAAATTGGTCCTTCCTATTGTTTATTTGATGAAGCTTTTGTGCCTCTGGAGTTTTTTTATCACAACAACGTTTGATAAGTGATATTAAATTAGTGGTGAGAGCCTGGTATTTCACATACTCTAAAAAATTTGATGTTTGAATACCAAACTTACCATGTAGTACTAAATAAGTATAACTTTCACATTAAGTAGGAAGTGCTACACTACTAGTTTATTTGTACTTTTCTCATTGCTATGTTTCCTTGGACTCCAGTTACTTGAAAAGGGGAGTGAACGATCGGGGAAGGGTTGCAAATGATGTTGAAACAGAGCAGATTGTTCTTGATGAGGAAGCTGGGTCATGTAAGGGAAAGATGAGTTCGGTCGTACAGATGCGTGGTTCAATTCCGCTTTTTTGGTCTCAAGAAGTCTCAAAATTCCCGAAACCTGATATTATATGTAAGGACACTGCTTTTTGATGTTTGTACTGTAACTCAGCATAATGCTTTTAAAAAATCCTTTTTAAGCCTCAAGGGGTTTTGATGCCTAAGCCTATTAAAATCTGTTTTTAAATTGTAAACTTCTAAACACTAATAATCAAAACTAATACATTCTAAAACAATGAACAATAAATAATCATAATCAAAACTAATAAAGTATTAAAACAAATCATAACAGTAAAAATTATGGCAAAAACAAAAAAAAACTTCAATTAAATCTTTGAACTAGCAGCCTCTAAGTGATTTCATGTGGTAGTTATTAACTAATGCTCCAATTTAGTTACTATTCTAGGCATTATTGTCTGGGCCAGTACTTATAAAAGTCACTTTTATTGCACCAAACTTAATATGTAATCGTTCTTAAGCTAGTTTTGTTGGGCACAACACTTCAAACAAGATCAAAATAAGAATAATAAGGTTGGGGTTAGCCTTTGAGGCAGGGGTGCCTCCCAGTTAGGTGTTAGCCTCCCTTTTCTTCCCTAAGGCGTATGTAAGCCTTGAGGCTTTCTTTTGGAAGCTTCACTTTGAGGTGATCCTCAATAAAGCCTTTTTGAACATTTTTCTAGCTTAATTTAAGATTTCAGATTTCAGATTTCAGCTCTTCTGTTGTTTTCCTGTTGACTGCAGTACAAAGATATGATCCCACATATCAAGCAACCAAGCTGCATTTTGAAGACCTCGTTGAAAGATACGGAAATCCAATTATCGTACTTAATTTGATCAAGGTTTACTTTTGATTCTTATTTACAAATTTTCTGATTTCTGTTCTGATTTCATCTTTGAACTTTTGGAGATAAACAGAGTTTCAAAATTGTAAACAATCAGCTGATAGGCTATTGGATTAAACAAACTCAACCTTCAATTTTTTTGCATATCTAGCATTAGTCTTATTTTTTTTTTTACATATTTCTTCACCTATTAATATTGATTACTATTTGTTATTTTCCCAGAATATTACCATTTAGTTTATGTTGTTGTGATTGTACATTTTGTTCTCGCTTCTTTGTGTGTGCTTGTTATGGTATGCTTTCTGGTCTTACTGATTTAATTCATATAATTTTTAAAATGTAGACTGTTGAGAAAAGGCCTCGAGAAATGATGTTGAGGCGTGAGTATGCAAATGCGGTTGGATATCTGAACCAAATTCTTTCACAAGACAACCATGTTAGATTTATTCACTGGGACTTCCACAAGTTTGCAAAGAGGTAAGCCTCATTTTTATCTAATGAGAGAATTGTTCTTTCTTAGTATGTACAATAAATAGTATGTGATCTTTTATGTTCATAAACAATTCTGATCAATTATTTGTGTATGTGTTGTCATCGTAGCAAGTCTGCCAATGTATTAGCAGTTTTGGGTAATGTGGCAAGACAAGCGCTTGATTTAACAGGTTTCTACTATAGCGGCAAACCTAGCATTATTAAGCGAAGGGGCAATCAATTAAGTCGAACAAGTACTGCGAGGTATGCATTTTTTTTTATTGACTAACATATAAGATTATTTTGAAATAGCATCTTTACATTATTGATATACCACCAATCCGTTACACGTGTTTAGAGCTGGGCATGTCAGATTTGTTGTAATTGAGCCTTGGCTCTGGAGAGAAACCAGGTCTCTTTAATATCATGGACTCACTTTCCTTATTTCAATAAAGTTTCTCCCTATTTTCCTCTAATTTCTCTCTGTTTTTTTGAGATACACTACTGCTGTGTATACCATTAGTTCTTTGAAACTTAAGTAATTTAACATAAAGCCTGTAAATGTGCCATCACAAGGTACCCGCTACTTATGCTGAGGCAGGAAATAGTAGGCTTGCACAACCATTTTATTTACTTTCGTGTTTCTTCATCGAAGGTTTATCGAGTCATTTTTTGTTACACTTTTATTCTCAGGGATGCTTCTTTGAGAGACCTGAGAGCTAGTTCTGGGGATCTTGCAAGGTTTGGAAGCAGTAACGAGACTCTTAGTTCTGCTGTCAATCAAGACAGACAAGCTGATTTTGGTGAACATAACAGAAATGACAACTTTTATAGTGAAGCACCATGTTTTCAAAGTGGGGTTCTGCGCACAAACTGCATCGATTGCTTGGATCGAACAAATGTTGCCCAATATGCCTATGGTCTTGCAGCTTTAGGTCGTCAACTACATGCAATGGGTTTAACAGACATGCTTAAAGTAGATCCTGATAGCACAATTGCTGCAGCTCTTATGGATATGTACCAAAGCATGGGTGATGCTCTTGCACAACAATATGGTGGCTCTGAAGCTCACAATACTGTATGCTTATCTGACTTAAATGGAAATTTTCTTTTTGTTATTTTGTTTTGCTTTTTCTATGAAACGCCACTTGTGTTTTGAATGTATGGCATAATAAGACAAATTTTCTTGTTTATTATTTTCTGTTTCCACTCTATACTATTGCTACATTTGGTATTTTAGGTATTCACAGAGAGACAGGGAAAATGGAAAGCCACAACCCAGTCAAGAGAATTTCTGAAGTCTATTAAGCGATACTACAGTAATACTTGTACTGATGGTGAAAAGCAAGATGCTATGAATCTGTATGCTTTCCTCATTATAATTTCATGAAAGTTTCTTTATTACTATTTATTCTCTCATACTAACAAAATGAATGTGGTTGCTGATCTATTTGATAATTTTGCTATAACTTGCTTCTTGTTTTCTAACATTACCACTTTTCTTGAAAGTTTACAAAATACATTTTTTACTTGAAAGTTTATAAAATACATAGTACTCATAGTTTCTGTGTCTCTTTTCTTTCTATACTATTTCTTACAACTGAAGGTACTTTATAATTTACCAGATTTCTGGGTTACTTCAAACCACAGGAAGGGAAACCTGCCCTTTGGGAACTTGATTCTGATTATTATCTTCATGTCTCTGGGATTGGAGACGACCTTTTTCCAGATCGGTGGTAAGCCTATGTGTTTTCTGTTTTATGAATTTATCTGTAAGGATTTTATTCATGTTTAATTACACATAGCTAGTCATAAAAAGCTAAAGTGCTGCGCATTATGTGTGGACATTGTTCGTAGATCTTAATTCTGTTTTAGAAATGGTTCAGCCATGGACATTATCATTTTAAAGAAAAAAAAAGGTTCTTGTTTAATTTTGTAGTGTTGCCTTTGTATGAAAATTTAGACTTTTTTTTTTTAATATTTCAGTCTAGAAACCAACAACAAGCATGTGGGAGCTGGATTTCCTCTATCCCCTATTCCAGCTTGCAGAGAGGATTTCTCACAAATGAAGTTGACGTCATTTGATAAATTGATTGAAAAAACTTGCAGTTCAATAAAGAATGTAAGGCTTTGTCGTGAGCCAAATCAGAGACCAGGGGGTGGTGCAGGAAGTTATGGTGTGGCTCCTGATGCAGCGTAATAACTTTTTCTCAATAAAGTGGTTTTTAATATTGCAGTTAATGATTTGACATTTGGTTACCTTAAATGTTTAACTTTTATTGTTCTATCCTCTAACTGTGTAATTCAATGTGGCACACACTTTTCGACTCACCAAGTCATGTTTAATGTGCTTGATACACACTAGAAGATTAAATAACTAGGATGAATCTTTTATTGATAAACAGAGCCAAAATTCAAGGGGTTTCCAAGCTTTCGAGACCTTGGAATATCTTGCTAGGATTGAAACACAGATGTCGCCTTTGCTTTCCAATGGTCATCTTGCAAACGCTGGATACAACAAGATGTGCCTAGAATTCTGACGAAGGATGCCACTGTGTGTCTCATTACTGCTGTCGGAGTTTCGACAGCCGATGTTGATATCGTTGTCCACACACTTTCTCCTTATTCCCAATGTTGTAGCACGATATTTTATTTGGATCACAAAATCCAAGTTAATAAGGAACACACTCACATGGGCTCAAAAGTAGTACATGTGCCTCATCACCTTTGTCCAAATATTGGGTCTGGTGTTCATTTGGGTCCCTGATGTAGGATATCTGTTTACAAGCAAATCATTAACAGATAGATGGGTGTTAGGTCTCCTCTGATCAAAGCACATAATGTGCCTTTCCAATGAACATTCCCACGACTTTTGGAGAAAATTGGCTTCGTTCCTTTTTAGTCTTCCCACCACTAAGAACACGCTGGAGGTTCATCTTCGAACGACCACAACTGTTACAAGAAAATTTAACGGTATCTTTTTCTTTATTTTTTTTTTGGGTTAAGGAGTCTTTATTTCTTTGAAAATACTGATCAACAGAAAGAAGAAATTTCCCATAGTCGACGAAAAATGGGCAAGTAGATCTTGTTAGGGTCCCAATTTTTGGACCCATAAAATTAATGCACGACCAATTTGAAAAAATTGAAATCCCATGCAAATTGTAGATCAGACTAGGAGACCAATTCTCTTGTTTCTTCTTTGCTGGTTGAACCGATTTTGTAGTGGTGATTCTTCCTACTGTTCGTGCAAGTTTGGAGTCAAATTCGTTGTTGATGAAACAACTAACAAGTAAGTGATGCATTTGGAGCCTTTTACACAAAGAGTAAACATGTAATTGAGCTTTACCTGGGTCCCAAATGTTTAGCCCATCATCTTGATAAATTAGGTCAAAAGGTTTTCTTTTGTGGGCTGGACCTTGAACAAGATAGAAGGGGGTGAGCTTTTTGTGATATGGTTTAGTGACTCATTGGAAAAGAACAGATTACGGATGATTCTTTCCACGATATCATCTTTCAGAATCCCTTTTAGAGCTGGTTTCTCTAGTGAAGATACCGACTTCCCAATCAGTGGTGATAACCTCTTAGAAGCGATTTAGGTCCTTGTCGGCGGCGGTAACCTCTCAGAAGCGGTGCATCTCTTTTCTAGTGGCGGGTGTAGACTTTCTAGTACATTGATCGATCCTTTTGTTAAGAGTAGCGACGACTGCAATCCCAGAATCACCAGTCGACCAGTCCTTGTGTCTCGTCCATTCTAATGATGAATCAAGAATATCTTCATTTAAGTCGCCTTTCTTTGTCTCTTCTTGTCAATACTAAAAAATCTTCTCATATAAGTTCCCCTTCGTGGTATTTCTGAACATATTCAAGATCAGAAGTTTCAAGTCTTCCCAAAGGAAGATTGGCTGATGCCGGTACCAAGTCCAAGGCCTTACTCTCGAAGCTATTCGTTGTTGCTTCCACTGTATCCTCATTATAAATATCTAGAATGTGTACCATTGTTCAACTCTATGTAGCCAGTCGTTGGGGGTCTGTTCCATCATATTTAGGAAGCCCCAGTTGTTGGAGTCGCAGATGGAGCTGTTCCGAGCCAAGCTCTTTGTTCATGGCCGATTCTCTCTCTTTCCTTTGTTTCCAAAGAAGTTTTCCCATCATGGAGATCATCTCCTCCTTGACCAATTATATTTCATCCTGAACAACGCTGATCATGGAGCTCAGTGTCTCCTCTCTTCCCAATAGGTCCTTCGGCCATTCTTGGACGTTCTTTTCTACAAACTTTGGTCTCATTTTGTCTTCCCAGTCGTAATGCTCAGATACCAATACTCTAATGTTTTAGTTATATTCTTGAATGAATTAGAAGAAGGGAATTTCAGTTATAACAAAGAGGAAGTTACAAATTTTCGAACTTTTCGAGACACTTTGGTATCTCCCTGAGTGATCTTTTACTCACTTTCTTGCGAAAAAGTTCCCCCCAACTCCATACATATACTGTCTCTTAACTATTTTAACAACTTAGGACTATAGGATAGCTCAATCAAAGCCACTAGAGAATATGACATCTCAGCCTCTAAAATCGTAGTCAATTATGCAAGCATCTATTCTCTTCTATGCTTTAGCCAGCCAATGCTAAACCTCGCTCTGATACCGATTTGATAGGAATTTATCTATCAAAGATGAATCTTGAATTGAATCTGAAACTACTTCTCTTATTGCTTATTGAAAATCTGGAGGATAGCCGTATTTGGAGACCAGATCCTTCTGGTGTTTTCTCTTGTAAATCAGCTTTTTCCTGGATGACATCAAATCCATCAATTAGGGGCTTGGATTGGACAAAGTCCCTATGGAAAAGTTGTGTTCCATCTAAAGTTAAAGTGTTTGGCTGGCTTCTGGCTTTGGAAAAAGTAAATATCCACGATAAGGTGCAAAAAAGGAAGCCTTTTCTTTGTATTTTCCCTGGATGGTGCGTCTGTTGCAAAGGCAGCGGAGAAAATGTTGGCCACCTTTTCTTGGAATGCAAATTTATTCGACGATTATGGAGATATGTGTTGGGAGAATTTGAATTGTCTTGGGTTATGCCAAGGTCTGTATCACATTTGATAGCATCCAAGCTAACCGAAAGTAAACGCAAAACAAAGCTATGGAAAACAGCGATATTAGCAACAATTTGGGCCGTATGGTTAGAAAGAAATGCCAGAATTTTTGAAGGGACTACTAAATCAGAAGAGGATGTGTGGGAGCAAGTTAAATTTTGGACAGCTACTTGGGTCTTTAGAACTAAACATTTTGAGGACCTATCCTTCTTAGATTTGTGTAGAGAATGGAAAACATTTGTATAGGGGCAGTAGGTGGTTGTATTTATTTCTTTTTTTCTTCTGAGGCAAAGTGGGGGTGTACTTTTGCCTTAGAATTTTTGTTTTGTTATTAATTGTAACCATGGTTTTCTCCCACCACAAGGGAGGCTTTTAATATTTATCGGGAAGGATCCTGTCGAAGACAAAAGGATCTTTTCTCTTTTTCAAAAAAAAAAAAATTGCTTATTGAAAATCTGAAATTACAAACTATTGAGAGGTTTGGATCTCTCCCAACTAGAGCTTCTCCTCTCCAAAATATAAGCAATAATCTTACTAGGTTAGAGCCTTAGTCTGCTATATATAGATTAATTTAGAATACATAAAATGACAAACTCTTGCCCCTGTGGAAGCCTATCTATTATAAGCCCCTCCCCTTGTTCCTATGTCTTCGAGCATAAGTATATTTTATTTTAGTACGGGTTATCATTGTCCTTTACTGAAATAATGTTGAATTACAGTTCTGTGTCAAATCTCTTTGTGTAGTTGCGTAGATTGCTGTATACATTTGATCTCAGTCATGTCTTCCTTTCCACCCTATCCATTCACATTTTTGTTGATTTATCTACTCCTTATTTTTTCTTCAAATTTTATTGTTATTAGAGTTTCATGTAGTTAATAGTAATTGATTTTTCTAAGTCCTTTTAGTGTTGCTTTGATTTTTTGTTATACTTTTTCCATTTGTTATTAATAATTTTACTTCTTGGCTTTTGAAAAAAATATGGGTGGTCCATGTACTAATTTATTGTTTTTGAGCTTTGCTATAGAGCACTTTAGTGTCCAATATTCTAGAGGACATGACATATTGTTGTTGGTGCAATAAGTAATTAGGTTTTACATAATTTAAAATAATTTAATTTAGTTATAAATATGCGCAATCTAATATTCATTCACACATCCAATAATAGTGTAGGGTGTTGGGCACTTTAGGATGATCTTTAGCATTTCATTTCTCTTGTTCTTTTGTGCCTGAAAATTTGAGTGAAGGACGTAATTGTCACAATAGCAGCAATTTTTTTTGGCAGTGAAATACAGCTCAAAAGCCCAAACTGGTTGTTTGGTCAGAGGAAATATGAAGAAAATGTTTCTTCCCCAAAAGTTATTTCAGGAGAAACTAATGGCGAATCCACTGACGAGAAAGAAGTTGACTGTTTTCGTAATCAATATTGGGTTTCTTCTGGTGATAATGGCAATGATGAGGATATCATTCACAGGTATTGAAAGAATATACAATAAATGCATACACATGCTTTCTTAAAATGCCTATGGAGTAAATTCAGCCAAAAAAAAAAAGTGAAGAAAGTAGTGTGTATAGTACAAAGTATTTTGCTAACTAGCTTATACTTTTAGGTATCTGGCAATGTCATCCGTGGATGAAGCCAATGGTTGGTATGGTGGAACTCTAGTTGGCGATCAAGATGAAAGCAGTGAAATATATAAGCACTATGCTCAACTATGCGAGGTAACTTAAATGATTGTTACCTCAAATAATTTAACAATCTTAATTTGAGAATATTGTATATATTAATTTATTTATTTATATAGTACTGATTTAACGTGAAAAGATTTGGATGAAAGAAACTCATCACTACACATCTAAGGAGTTAGGAGGGTAGTTATGTGTTTAATTTAGCTTTGTTCGGCTTTGAGCTTTAGCTTATAGAGAAGTGTTTTTTGAAAAAGCTACTATTAGTTGCTTCTCTAGAAATAGCTTTTTATACTGTATTTTTACCCCATCATCCATAAAAATATTTTTTACTACTAAATATTGAAGAAAGCGTCTGAAAAAGGGGTGCCAACCACAACCTTAGTGACTGTGCTAGTGTTATTAGGCTTTACTGGTAGACTAAACTTGGCTTAATAAGGAAGCATGATGTTTAATTACCTAAACTAAAATCCTACTACTTTTGAAGTTGCAAGTGCGTTGTGAGTTTTGTTTTTAATATATTGTAGTTTCCTATATACATTGAATATGTAGGGACCTGCCGTGGAACCCTTCCAAAATGATACTGAACAGGAGCAGCAATATGCTGATGTTCTTCGAATGGAAACAATGGACATTGTTGAGGATGCTGCTACAGAAGAAGAGATGGGGGCAGCTCTCAAGGAGTACGATCAAATTGGTGCTGATCTTGGGATCAGCCCTTTATCACGCCGATCCTTTGCCGGAGATCCTAGTTGGTTGACCAGGTGGATTGTTGGGGAAGATCAGCTGGAAAGAGCTTAAAGCAGAATAACCTAAAAAAGAAATAATTAATTTAATATGTTTTGGCCGTTGTAAAAGGAAACATACCAGGCCCTTCATACAAATAAACAACATTTTTTCTGTTGTAATAGTCAGTTTTTGATATTTATTCCCGTCATCCGTTAAAATGTATTGAAGATCATGCTTGTATAAAATTTAGCAGTTTCTGCTGGCAACTGTATGATATATAATATTTTAGATAAGTAAAGATAACACAATTCATGTGTTTTATTCCAATTGTTTGTTCTTTTTTTCTTTCAAAGTGCACTCACATCTATATGTTTATATAGATTTATATAAAGGAAAGAAAAAAAAAAAATAGGTGGTATTTATATGGTTTTCGTACTATTTTCACTAATCTGTGAGGTTTATTTTGAAAATAAATATTTTAGAAACAATCTCACATTACATTGTTTAGGATGCATAAATAAGTCTAAATTTTTACTTTTATTTATCACAAGATTAATTTTTTTTCCATGTATAATGGTTGATTAAATCTATTTATAAGTTTGTATAATGGAGAGCACAAAATAAATTTGGTGATATTTTATATAAATAAATATTAATCTTTGCTTTTATTTGTTATAAAATTATCATTATTATTTGTATATATGATGGTTGAATAAATATTTATATAAAAGAAAAATATATAATAAATTAGGTGACATTTATTTGATTTTCAATCTATTTTTAATAATTTGTAGGACTTTTTTATTTTATGAAGAAAACTTGATGATAAATGTTTTAAGAACAGTCCTATATTGTTTAGGAACTATTTTGTGTGATTGTTGCACCAAGCATATTCATTTCAAAATTAAGAGACAAATTTCCCTTTCTTCAATATCTTTCGAGATAACAAGAAATTTGAATAGACAGAGGAATATGAGAATGCTTTTTAAGAATTAAGCAGCAACTTGTAGAACCCCCCATACACTCAAAGCCTCTAGACAAAGAAGAATTAGGGATCTACCATGCAATCACCGATTACGCTGTAAGTGTCGTGCTGATAAGAGAAAAGAACAATGTTCAACATCCAATCTAATATATCAACAAACGACTAATTGAGGCTGAAAGCTGGTACCCTCTGATTGAAAAGTTAAATTATTGTCTGCTCCTAGCCATAAGGAAGTTAAGACCCTACTTCCAAGCTCATCCAGCTCGAGTGTACATCGACCAACCTTTACGCCAAGTTCTGGTAAAGCCTGATGCATTTAGATGGCTACTCAAGTGGGCAATATAGTTGGGATAATATGAAATAACTAACCAACCCCACACAGTAGTAAAAGGGCAAGCCTTGGTAGATTTTGCGGTTGAATGCACGAGAAAAGAGGCAAACAACTCAAAAGATAATCCTGAGCTAGAAGAAGAGTAAGAAAAAGCACCCTCACCAGAAGGAAACTATGAAGACAAGCCAATCTGAAAGTTGCTTGTGGACGGATCAGCCACTGTCCAGCTATCCAGGGTTGTGATTACTCTCATCACACAAGGGGCAACCCTAGCATTGAGCAATAAATTTTTGATTCAAAGCATTTAATAAATAGCCAGAATATGAAGCACTTATTATCGGTCTAAACCTTGCTTAGGAAGTTTGTGCAGAATATATAGAGATCTATAGTGACTCACAGTTGGTGGTAAATCATGTCCTGGAGAAATACACAGCTTGAGGAGAAATAGTGGTGGCATATCTCAGTAAGATCCATGACCTGCTCGCATAGTTTAAGGGGTACACCCTCAAACAAATTCCAAGAGAAGAAAAGGCAAAAACTGATGAACTAGCACGGTTGGCGAGCAACACAGTAACAGACAAAGACAACTTGATTCTAATCCAACTTCTGAAAGATCCCAGCATCACATGCACGGAGGAAATCGAGATGGTAGACAACACACTAAACTGGATGACTCCCATAACAACCTATCTTAACACTAGAGAACTTCCAAGCAACAGGAACAAGGCTCAAAAAATGATGAGAAAGGTTGCACAGTACATAATAATGGATGGTGTGATGTACAAAATGTTGGAAATTTATTTTACCAGGATCTTAGATCTACTCACAAGTATGTTGTTTAAACACCCTAAATATGAACTTTCTAAAACGATAAATTAAACACATATAAAGTTAAGAAAACCTTACATTGATGCAGCGGAATTAATGTCTCCTTCCGCTCAGATCTCTAACCCTTGTATCCTTTTTGTAGGAGAGTATAATCAAGATCTGAGCCCGAATGTCCTTCTTCTTCAAGTTTGATCATTCACAGTCTTCCAATCTATGATTGAGTTACTGTTTGCTGTGTGTGGGCACTCACTCTTTCACTAGGGTCGAAATTTTATGAAAAAGAAAAGAGAAAGGGATTTCGGCCAGGTATAGAAAGTGTGGAAGGCTCAGTTTTTCTGAAGAGAGAAATTTCTGTCAGAAAAGGTTATTGAAAACTTGTGTTAAAAACTTATGATTTGACTGAGCCATCACTTTCTATTTATAGGCAACTACTAGGTTTAGGTTAGGAATTATTTGGCATTAAAATAATGAAAATATTAATTTGAAAAACCTCAATAAGTGGCCGGCCAAGGTGTGTTAGTGGGCCCAACTTGATTTTGCAGTTTTATCAAATTTTATTTCTATTTCCTCAAAAACGCCAATTTTCCAATTCTAACCTTTTAAATGCCAAAACTAATTATTTAATAACTAAAATAGATTATTAAATAATATTGTCATTTAATTTAATTATTAATTAGACATATAAAGTCCATTAATAAATAAATAAACCTAGAATCTCTTTTCTTTACAATTTCACCCCTGCTTAGTGAAAATTCACAAATTAGACATAGTCTAACTTTAGAATTATAATTGATCAATCACGAATCAATTAATGAGTCTTACAAGAAGAATGTTCTCAACTAGAATGGGGACCATGGATCTATATGCTGAGCTTCCAATAAGTGAACCAAATTTACCAAGTAAATTCCTACTTATTAATTCTTCGTTGAATCCACTCTTAGAACTTAGAATTGCACTCTCAGACTTATATAGAGCATATTATATGTTCCACGATATCAATATGCTATCTCATTTAACCATTGTTATAATCTTATTGTGATTTAAAGATCCTCTATATAGATGATCTACATCGAGATGGGATTTCTTTACCGTTCTCACCCCTCAATGTATTTTGCCCCTTAAAACACTTAGCTACCTGTAAATGGTGTTTAGTGATCTAATAATTAGTCAGTTAAACAAGAGCTCATCCATTTACTTCTATTTGCTAAGCTCGAAGGGAATCATCACTTGACTTTTATACACCAGTAGAAGCTATAGATTCCATATTTACGTTCAGCACTCCTACTCAATCATACTATCATGTTCCCAAAATATACGTATCACCCTGACCTGAAAGTAGGCTTAACTAATAAATCAAAGAACATGAATAGCACTCCTGAGTTGAGCCTAAGCATATCAGGATTTAGATTCTTTTAATCTTAAGATCAACTACTGATATTGACTTGGAAAGATATATATAACGGTAAGTTTGTAATATCTTAACTTAGTTGCAATATCAGTCCAGTCCAATGTATACTCCATACATTCGAAACTAGTATACTTTACTAATGTCCTGGAAAGAACATAACACTTACTCCAAGTGTAAGTACACATCATCGCTGATTATCACATTAGTGTAAACCCAATAACACTGATGAAACAGGGACCAAGTCTTTTGATTCATATGATCACAATCACATTCCATTGTGTTGACGATACTGTAATTGTGAATAAACATATGATCTGGATTTAACTGATTTTGTGTGTGTAATTGTAATAAACATATTAAACCATTAGCATGTAGAATTCATGCAAACATCAATCACTTCAAATTTCTTATATTGATAACTAATCAGATTGTAAAGAGTTTTATTTAGGGCATAAAACCCAACAAACTCCCACTTGCACTAACATAAAACAAACTGTGCAAATAGGTCAATCTGATGTCTTGATCTTCAGATCAAGTGTAGTATATTTGAATCCACCCAAACTTCTGGAACTAGTTTCATAAATATTCTTATGAAACATCCTTTATTATATGCTTTACTCATCAAGGGATACTGAAATCTTTACTGTTTTAAAAGTACATCTGAACTAACAGAAGACATATCTCTCATATTTTAAAATATGGAATTGAGATAATACAGTGTAGACTTTTTCTTCAGCAATATAACTTTCTGGTATTTTCGAATTTACAAAGTTATAATTCTTCTCTGGTAGAGCTTGAATTATTATAGAATAATTCCTCCACCCCCAAAGTAAGCACCATCTCAAGAATTTCGAAATGAGTTGGTGAGATACAAGGACAACTGATACACAGTTCCTTAATGTCTAACATATAGATCACTTTCATAAATTTTTCTTGAATATCTTCTAATGTTCCCTATTTGATTACATCTCAGATAGCTCCCACTCAATAGCAAATGTCTGGTTAAATAATACTTTTAACCTCTGATTGTTTGGAGAGTTACCTAGTTGTGATTTTTGTATTAGTCTAAATTATTAAGTTAAGACTAAGTCATCAACATAGCAGACCAGTATTTGAAGTGAAAAATACATGCCAGAGATTAAGTAATCAAAATTAAGATACCATAAAATTTTATGAGGATTAAGAATTCTTGGTTCAAGTCATTCGAATAGATTGAACTAGAGTTCTTTATCTTATTCTCATAATTCTGATAAGCTATTCCTATCCATGTGAATGGTTAGATTTGCTTTTCAGTAGTGTTCTTAAGTACCTATCACAAGTATCAACCTGATGAAGATGTGTATAGAACTTTAAAATTCTCCCACTCAATTAAGGTAGTGTGAAACTTTTCCAAAGAACTTTCATAGATATCAATTTTTTTTACTTACATCAGTAAGAAACGAAATGGAACATACAATCAAGATCAAGAATTTATATTGACAATAGCTGACTCATTATATTACTTCCATGTTTAAAAAAAATATGTGTCACATAGGGAATTGTGGAATAGACTCCACCCCTAAGTATATACATATAGGGTACTATGGATAACCTCCACCCCTAAGTATAGAGATTATGATCCGCCTTTAAAGGTTGTAAAGATCATGATTCTCTTAGTGTGATAGAGTTTATGTGGAGTTGAATACTATCCAGAGTTCATTAGATATAAAAGATCGTTGAACGACATAGTTTTCTTAACTTTTCTCCACCCCTATCAGATCAAAAGATCCTTTTATTAAATAAATTCTTAATAATTGTATTAGAATGAACAATTATTAATAAACATAGAAATAGTTTCTAGTGTTTATTTAATATAACTCGATGAAGAGTTGTAAATATTATAGAATTTGCTTCAATAATAAAAACACTTACACATACAAACATACAAATATATTGTGGTAATAATTGATGAAGATAAAATAAATGAAGCTCAATCTCATAAATTGCAATGATGATTTCGAAAATAAAGAAACTTTATTAATAATAAATTTTTAAAAAAATGTATTGCAACAATATGAGAAAAACAGGGATAAATATCCCTAACTAAAATTTGAAATCCAAATTGTCTTTAAACTAAAACAATTAATTCAAAAAATAAATCGAAGAGCTTCATCTTCATCTGGACGATTTCACCCTTGGTACAACTTTCTGATCCAACTCAATTGAGTTCAAGTAGCTTGGCCTATAATAAGAAGAAAACAAATAAACAAAGTTAGTCCAGAATCATAAATCCAATTGGATAATAATTCACTAAAACTCTTAAAGTTTATAAATAGAAATACCTTGTTTCTTTGCAAGAAGTTTAGGACACTGGGGTTTCCAATGAACTTTTTCATTGCAGTAGAAACACTTTCCTTTAAGTGTAGTATCACCAGAAGGAGCAGCCTTTTTATTCTTCATGGCTTTTGTTCGCTTCTTGGTGTTCTTCCACTTCTTCTTCGATTTGGGCTTCGAAGCAGAGACAACATTTGCTTCATGTTTCATCGTCCCATTACCATTCCCAGGATTGTGAGGTTTACTCCCTTTCTTCTTAGGTCCTCCAATCAAATTTTCATAAGTTTGAAGGTCATTGACTAATTCATGAAAGTCAATTTCCTTCTTATTCATGACATAATTTGAAGTGTATGGTAGAAATGCTGGAGTTAGGCTATTCAAGATAAGACTTACTTGAGTAGCACTATCCATTTCAGCACCATGATCTTGGGCTTCTTGGAAATAACTTGACATTAGGAGAACATGGTCACACACGTTTTGATGAGGTTCCATCCGTGCATTAATGTACTTCTTAGTCGCGTCAAAGCGTGACTGAAGTGATGCCTTACCGAATAGCTCATTTAACTTCGTCATAACTTCAGCAGCCTTCTCGGTTTTAGAAAACTGAGTTTTGAGGGTGTCAACCATGCTAGAAAGCATAAAGTATAGAGCTTTGTCATTTGCTTTCTGCCAACGCTCATACTTTTCTTTCACAGCTTTGGATGCATTATCCTCAGGCACTTCAGGTGACGGCTCAGTTAAAACAAACAAGACACTTTCTCCTACGAGAGCAATATTAATGTTCTCATTCCATTTATTAAAGTTAGATCCATTCAGCTTGTTTTCAGTCAACGGTGATAACATGGGATTCATTTTGGTAATACAGGACATTACAAAATAATAGAAATCAACAAATAGAAATTAATAATGGTTTAACACAAAATCAATTTAGAAATTATAAGTACATAGCAAGTAGGAATGATATGAGAAAATACTTAAAAAATTCAATCCTAAATAATTTCCAAGGTTTTTCAATAAACTAATATCAGTGTCCCGTTTAGGCGAGAGTCAAAGCTACCATCCATTGAATAGAGTTGTCAGCTCATCTAAAATGTTAAACATTCTAGCAACCTTTTATTCGATCAACATTGGAATCCAGCGTTGTCCCGTTTAGGCGAGAGTCAAGGCTATTTTATCTTATGAGCTACTACCATTGTTTTGCAATTTGCAAGTCAAATATGGTCGCCACCATTAGGGTGATCTATACCATATAAAACACTTACAAACTACTTATCTTTCGAGATTAAACGGTGCGAAATTGCTAATGAACGTTCCTCCATTAGGGAAGATTACTCACTAAAACAAACGCGATGTAAAACCCACAATGGAGATCGAATATCTTAATAATAATAAAGCTCATTCTTTAAAATGTATTTTCTTTATTATTCTAATAAATAAATTCTCATTAAATTTGAAATTTAGAATTGAAATTCAAAAAAAGAATTTAATATAATATTTATAAAATTATACCTAGATGGTGATTGAAATAAAATTAATTATTTCCATCTTAGTAATAATCTTAAATATAAATATTAAGGAAATTAATTTAAGTTGAATTAAATTGATTAATTAGCAACTTAAAAATTTCCTTGAGAATATATTTATTGTATTCGAAAAATAAAGTATAATAAATATACAATTTTTGAAAAAATAATAAAAAATAGAAAAGAAATACTTCAAGCAAAAATATCACCTATCGAGATTTTCTTTTGACTAGTTAATTCAATTTCTTATAATATATATATTTTTAAATTCATTTATTTTAAATTAATCAATTAAAGGAAAAAATCATTAATCTAAGTTGGCCCAAGAATTAATTAAAATAAATAATTAATTTACAACTCAATCTATTTTTCAAGATAAATTCAAAAATATTGCATAAATAAAATGTAAATTTCGAAATTGATTATTAAAATAAAGAAAAATATATATATTTTGAAAATTATTTAAATTTAAGTTGAAAAATTAAATTTTCAACCTAAAAAGAATTTTCTATTTAATTAAATGTCATGAAAAATAAATATTTAAGTATCATGATGAAAATCAACATAGATATTTAATTTTTTTTTCAAGTTAATTAAATGTATTAAATTCAAGAAATAAATAATTAAGTGTAAAGAAGGCTTAATTATTAATTTCTAGTTTAATATTATGAAAAATATATTTAAATAAAATTGTACAAAAATTAATTATTTAAATAATTAATCTCACAATTTATAATATTTTTCTATTTAAATATTAGAAATAATAAGTAGTCTAGAAATTACTATCTAGAAAATATCTTATTTCACTAAGTATCTTTTCAAAAATTTGAAAAATATCTAATTTAAGTTATATATAGAAAAAATCTAAAACTTAAATAATTTCAAATTTAGATTTAATTAAATATCAAATATTAAGTTATAACCACTTAATTTGAAGATATCTTTTTAAGTTAATATTCGAAAAGATATTAACCTAAAAAGTATCTAAAATATTCCATTTTAAGTTAATATTCGAAAAGATATTAACTTAAAAAATATCTTAAGAATCTTTAATAACTAATGCCTAGGATTCCTCAACTTGATTTAAAATTTAAATAAAATATTCAAATTTAAGTTAGATAAGAAAAATCAGTTGATACAACTAATTTATAACTTAAATAGGAATATTTAATTAAATAAGCTCCAGAAAGAATCTAGTTAGTTAAAATCCTATATTTAATTAAATACAAGAAAAATACAAATAGTTTGTCTAGAAATAATATCTAAAACTAAAAGTATTTTTCTTAAAAATTAACTTTAAAATATTAAAATGAAAATAAATTTTCATATATTTTAAAAGTTAATTATGTTGCTAATTCAATTTTATTAGGTCAAACTAATATAATTAACCTAGTACAATCATTCAAATCAGGCAAATGGGCCTTCACAATTGGGGTAGTTCATGTGAGGGGGTGCTGGGTTCAGTATGTCGTACCCACTTCTATGGCTCCCAACTCTCACACAAGGCCCAAAAGAGAGGAATTTAACCTTAAAATAAATAACTGTTATTAATTGAATAGGTCCAATAACTAAAAAGACCTAAATAAAATCTATCATGGTGTGACATTTTATTTAGCAACAACCTATATGCATCTATATAATAAAATAAACACATAGGCTCACACAGGTACACATTTGGATGGATCCTATTATGTTGCTAGGTCATACACAGATGAAAGAAGATTGTAAAATTTACATGTTACAAATTATGAACTTGACCAAGGGAGCCATGAGTTAAAATCAGATCATTGGATCTGTCAACAAGTTAACCATGGCTATTTGGAATCAAGTAATAATAGGTTTTGAAAAACTTACACACAAGCTAAAACCATATACTCCTGCAACAAGGTTAGCTGGATAGTTGGAAGTAGGATTTATTTAATTTTAAATAAATAAATTTCGAAAATAAATTATTAAATAAATAAATAAAATAAATATTTTATTTTGAAAAATAAAATAAATAATAATATTAATTTATTTTTCAAAAAACAAAAAAAAAATTAAAATTTAATTTTCGAAAATAAAAAAATATTTATTTAAATTTTGAAATTATATAAAAAAAATATTTAAAAATTAAACCTACAATTTTGAAAAATTAGGTTTCAACTAACCTAAATATCATTTCAAAATTTGCTAACTACTTTTAAAAATTAAATGTTATTTTATAAATAAAAATTAGAAAAGATAAATGAAATATCTTTTTCAGATTTTAAATAAATAAAATAACAAAATTTAAAAGTTAGCAAAATATCTTACATCTATTTAAAATTACATGATTATAGTTATCTTATTTTAAATTTAAGTAAGGTCAAAATGTTTAAAAAAAAATTAATTTAAAAAATTTAATATTTGACCTTAAATTTAAAAATAAGATAAGATATAATCAAATTTAAAAATAAGATAGATAATTAAGCAAAAAGATAGATATTTACTAATTTCAAATTCAAATTACACTAATATCTTGAATTAAATTTAAAAAATATTAAATTAATTCATTATGATAATTAGAGTTGAATTAAGAATAGTAAATATATAAATACAAAACTACACAAAAAATCGGAAGTTAATTCCATGAAAAAGCATGAAAAAACGAAGAAAAACGAAAATTTTGGGAGCTGTACGGACAGTATGCCAAGCATACTGTCCGCGCGGTTGCTCCCTGGTGACAGCCGAGAAAGCTCGGCGGAACAGAGGAGCTTGCAGGGTATCCGCGCGCGTAGGGAGGCACCAGACGAGGTCCGCGCGCGTAGGGAGGCACCTGACACGTATCCCGCGCGCGGAAGAAGAGTTCAGACAAGAAATTGTCTGAATCCGCGCCCGCGTGTGAGTGCTCAGCCCCTTATCTTTTTTCGAATCTTCAAAAAATCATAACTAATTCAAATTAAATCGAAATTGAGTTCTGTAAAAAAGTAACTTGCTTAATTTTTTCCATAATATCCAATAAAAATAATTCCAGAAACAAAATTTCAATTATTTTTTTACGAAAATTCACAAACATCAATCAATCATCATATAACACTCAATACAACATGAAACCATCCAAATAACAAACAATTGTTTTAAAGTCCAAATTTCATGCAAGTAAATCAATTACCATGGCTTTGAGGCCAGTTGTTGGAAATTTATTTTACCGGGATCTTAGATCTACTCACAAGTATGTTGTTTAAACACCCTAAATATGAACTTTCTAAAACGATAAATTAAACACATATAAAGTTAAGAAAACCTTACGTTGATGCAGCGGAATTAATGTCTCCTTCCGCTCAGATCTCTAACCCTTGTATCCTTTCTGTAGCAGAGTATAATCAAGATCTGAGCCCGAATGTCCTTCTTCTTCAAGTTTGATCCTTCACAGTCTTCCAATCTATGATTGAGTTACTGCTTGCTGTGTGTGGGCACTCACTCTTTCACTAGGGTCGAAATTTTATGAAGATGAAAAGAGAAAGGGATTTCGGCCAGGTATAGAAAGTGGGGAAGGCTCAGTTTTTCTGAAGAGAGAAATTTCTGTGAGAAAAGGTTATTGAAAACTTGTGTTAAAAACTTATGATTTGACTGAGCCATCACTTTCTATTTATAGGCAACTACTAGGTTTAGGTTAGGAATTATTTGGCATTAAAATAATGAAAATATTAATTTGAAAAACCTCAATAAGTGGCCGGCCAAGGTGTGTTAGTGGGCCCCACTTGATTTTGCAGTTTTATCAAATTTTATTTCTATTTTCTCAAAAACGTCGATTTTCCAATTCTAACCTTTTAAATGCCAAAACTAATTATTTAATAACTAAAATAGATTATTAAATAATATTGTCATTTAATTTAATTATTAATTAGACATATAAAGTCCATTAATAAATAAATAAACCTAGAATCTCTTTTCTTTACAATTTCACCCCTGCTTAGTGAAAATTCACAAATTAGACATAGTCTAACTTTAGAATTATAATTGATCAATCACGAATCAATTAATGAGTCTTACAAGCAGAATGTTCTCAACTAGAATGGGGACCATTGATCTATATGCTGAGCTTCCAATAAGTGAACCAAATTTACCAAGTAAATTCCTACTTATTAATTCTTCGTTGAATCCACTCTTAGAACTTAGAATTGCACTCTCAGACTTATATAGAGCATATTATATGTTCCACGATATCAATATGCTATCTCATTTAACCATTGTTATAATCTTATTGTGATTTAAAGATCCTCTATATAGATGATCTACATCGAGATGGGATTTCTTTACCGTTCTCACCCCTCAATGTATTTTGCCCCTTAAAACACTTAGCTACCTGTAAATGGTGTTTAGTGATCTAATAATTAGTCAGTTAAACAAGAGCTCATCCATTTACTTCTATTTGCTAAGCTCGAAGGGAATCATCACTTGACTTCTATACACCAGTAGAAGCTATAGATTCCATATTTACGTTCAGCACTCCCACTCAATCATACTATCATGTTCCCAAAATATGCGTATCACCCTGACCTAAAAGTAAGCTTAACTAATAAATCAAAGAACATGAATAGCACTCCTGAGTTGAGCCTAAGCATATCAGGATTTAGATTCTTTTAATCTTAAGATCAACTACTGATATTGACTTGGAAAGATATATATAACGGTAAGTTTGTAATATCTTAACTTAGTTGCAATATCGGTCCAGTCCAATGTATACTCCATACATTCGAAACTAGTATACTTTACTAATGTCCTGGAAAGAACATAACACTTACTCCAAGTGTAAGTACACATCATCGCTGATTATCACATTAGTGTAAACCCAATAACACTGATGAAACAGGGACCAAGTCTTTTGATTCATATGATCACAATCACATTCCACTGTGTTGACGATACTGTAATTGTGAATAAACATATGATCTGGATTTAACTGATTTTGTGTGTAAACATAATAAACATATTAAACCATTAGCATGTAGAATTCATGCAAACATCAATCACTTCAAATTTCTTATATTGATAACTAATCAGATTGTAAAGAGTTTTATTTAGGGCATAAAACCCAACACAAAAGGGGTATCTCTATGCCATTATTAAGATGTGTGACAAACAAAGAAGTTGCACAACTCCTATCTGAAGTTCATGAAGGCTTTTGTGTCAATCATGTCAAGGGCAATGTTTATCCAAGAAAATACAAAGGTAAGGTTATTTCTCGCCAACAATGATTGAATATTCAAAGGCCCATTCTAAAAAAATGTGAAAAATGCCAAAAATTTTCCAATATTCCCCAAGCACCACCCAACAAGTTGATGCAGATGCAAAGTTCGTGCCCCTTTGCTATATGGGGAATAGATCCTATCGAACAATTGCCTAAAGGAAAATGTGGAGTACAAGACGCAGTTGTGGTTATAGATTATTTCACCAAGTGGACAGACCCCAAACTACTGGCAACAATCACTTCCAAGAAAGTTTTGGATTTTGTAGTGAAAAATATCATATGCCAGTATGGACTTCCACAAAAAATTATTTTAGATAATGGGAAACAATAAATTCAACAGCTAGATGTTTACAGACTTCTGCACGACACATGAAATCATCAAAAGTTTCTCGGTAGTTGCACACCCCCAAACAAATGAAGTCAAAGCACTCAACTAGACATTAAAAGACACCATGAAGAAATGGCTCAAAGAGGCCAAGGGGAACTGGCCGGAGGAACTACCAGAGGTACTTTGGTCGTACATAAAAATTGAAGGAACAACAATTCGGAAAACACCTTTTTCTATGGCTATGACTATGAGGCAATGTTTTCCGTTGAGTTAGAACCTCCATCCCATAGAAGATTGACTTACGACCAGGAGACTAACCATGCCCTCCTGACCGAATCACTTGATGAAGTTGAAAAAAAAAGAGACTCAACAAATTTAAGGTTACTAGCTCATTAGCAAAAAGTAGCTCGGTACTTCAATAAATAAGTGATACAAAGGAAGTTTTTTGTGGGGGACATGATGCTTAGAAAAGTATTACTGAACACAAAGGACAGTGCAAAAGGTGTGCCTGGGCCTAATTGATTATTGTTGATTTATCTCCAAGAGTAGGATTGATATCAATTGAATCATTTGTGATCTTTATTCTTCTGAATATAAATTATTTTTTTAGATTTTTATATTATTTGTGGATTTAATATTACAAGTATATTGATATTTAATTTTTTTTTTTTGATATTATACAAATAGGATGTGATTTATGATGAAGATTATTATTACTATTTTGCATGCATGTATATGCATACAATGGGATGTGATAATCAATTTGTGTAGAATAAATAAACTCCATAATAATTTTCTAAAAATTATAAAAAAGACACTATAATATTCAATAATTAATTTTAAAATTATTTATGGATTAGAAAGAAAACAAAGAATCATTATTTGAATCAAATATATAATTCAATAAAAATCATTATCCATACAACAAGTCACCAACAAGTTACTTATTTATTTGTATTTTTTAAAGAATAAATTATTTATTGTATATTTAATATTTTTATTCATAATATTAACCATTAGATCTTGTTATAAATAAATCACTGATTAGTTTTGATCACTACTATATACAAGAAGACTTAAGTTATATTTCTAAAACTTTCGTAAGTACCTGACCTTTAAGTGTAAGTCAATGAGTACGTAGCAGTCTCTGTTTAATGCTACTCATTAAACTTAAAAATCTATATATATCTATAAAGGAGAAGTATGAGGCAGTGACATGATATTTTAAAATCACTCCAATACTATTTTTCTCTTCTCTCCTTAATTCTCTCAATTTTAATATTTTATTAAAAAATAAATCTACAAATTGATATTTTACTATTAATTTAATAATTTTTCTATATAAAAAGTATAAATTTACAAATTGATATTTTACTATAATTTTAATAATTTTTCTATATAATATTTTTAAAAAAGTTAGAAAATAAAAAATAAATTTTTTAAAAAAATATTAAAACTTAAATCAAATATAATTAATCGTAAATTTCGTATATACATACATAAAATATCAATCAATATATATACAATATTTTTCTTTTAGCATTTCTCATAACTAAAATATCACATTTTATTATATGTATATATATATTTTAAATTAAGATATTTAAAAAAATAATAATCAATTTTTTAGAACATATTAATTAATAACAGAACAAACTAATGAATTTTCTCTAATGTCTTAAAATGTTAAGAAAATATTTCAAATTCAAGATGAATCTAAGATTAATATATAAATTTGGGAAATACAATAGTGACGACTACAAGTGAACTACGGTAATGACAAGGGATGTGATACAGTGATGACAACGGGTGAGATACGGTGATAAAAATAAGTGAGATACAATGAGATGACAAGTGAGATATAATAGTAATAACAGTTTTAAATGATCGAGATATGAAAATAATATATTATGGGAAACACCGTAATTTTTTTCAACACCATCTTATTTATTTATTTTTACAAAAATAATTTCTTTTAACAAAACAATTTAAACTACACATATAATAAACTTTAAACTTCTTAATAAATAATTCTAAATAATAATTAATAAAATTGTGCATTTAGTTTTTAATAAATAAATTATTAATAATAATATGAAATAAGATAATATATTTATAATTTTACTATATATTAGAATTATATTTTTAAGTAATTATTTATTATAATACTAAAAAAAAATTAGGGCGACTATATTGCCTAATTATTAATAACTTAAAAATTAAACTCAAATATTTACACTGTAATATTTTTTTTGCAATAGAAAAAAAAGTTTTAAATAATTAAAAGTATAAATAAATAAATAAATCCTCATTGATGGAATCCTAAAGCAATCTAATTTTGTTTACAATAAATTTTTTCTTTCAAAAAATTATAGTTTCCCTTATGGCACAAAGAAAAATCCCCAGGATTGTTAGCAATTAAAGTCCAGAGTAGACTCTATAAGATGTGACCCAGAAAATGACAAATAAATAAATAAATGAGTCTAGTCTATCTGTATTATATTATCCCTTCTTCTCTCCACGTGGTTTTCTTGGGACATTGTTTCCTTGTTTCTCAATAATTATAACGTGGTTTTGTCTGGCGTACGTATGGTAAAATTGGTAATGCGGCTAATGCCATTTAATAATGATTCAGAAACGTCGTCGTTGTGCTGGCCCAATAGCACACCACACCACACCCTCTTTTTCTCTCTTACTATCTCCTATAACAATACTACCTACCTACCAACCAATCAATCACCATTCACAAATGAGCGTTGCATTCAGACCCAACAGCTGGCCGCAACTGAGAAATCCAAGCCACCCATCTCGACATCAGCCCCGCCTGAGCTGCTGCCTGCCGTTGATGATGACGCCTCGTTTGATGTCCCTGGTTGTGGCTGTCGTTTGAGGTTCTACTGATGTCGTTTAATGAGTACCTACTAAGGCCCGTGATTTCAGACACGCTTCGTGAATTTATTACTCTTCTGCCATTACTACAACAACTACTGCTGCTATTACTATTACTATTACTACTTAACAACCTGTTACAATCAATGCCAATCTTCTCTCCACCTCTCTCCACCTCTTGTCCTTTTCCGTCTTTACAGTCCAAGTGCAATGCCACCTGGCTATTCTGATGCAACAGATGCTGACGTGTCACTGACGGGCGTGATCCCGATGCGGATGAGAATCTACGGCTGTCGCTAATTATCATCTCTGACCGTAGATACAGTAGCTTCGACGGCTGTACATCGCTCCATCTCTGGTGGAGCCCACCGCCACATCCGGGAGATACAATGATCCGGTGTTCGAACCTACTCGTGCGTTGCTGTTGCTGCTCCTGCTCCGAGCTTATTATCTTCTTGCCTTGCGTGGTCAACAAAAGCCCGTCTTTTCTTGGCCGGTCAAACCATCCGACTGTGCTGACAGATGGATCCCTTTTCTTTCTCAACCACCACCAATCATCGAGCGACCTCCTGAACGACGTCGTTTCATTACAACATGTGTTCTCTTCCGGCTTTTGAACCACTATTTGAATCATCCAATTACTCCCTCTTTCCCCAGCTGACGAGTGGCGACCCGATACTCGCCGGATATCCGGACCCGATTCTTCAGCGTTGTAGGGATCTGAAACTCGCGTTTCAGTCACCGAAACAGCGTCGTTCTGGGACAGGATCTTCGTATCATCTAGGACCAAAAGTATGTCTTCCGGGTCTACCCGATAACGACAGAGGGGGCAAGTGGAGTGTGCGTCCAGCCACGTGTCAACACATTCGACATGGAAGGCATGCTTGCACTTTGGGAGGAGTCTAAGGACCTCCGAGCATTCGAATCGGTTGAGGCAAATGGCGCACTCGAGCCCGTCTTTTTGGCCCAATAGAGATCCAAATCGGAAAACAGGTAGAGACTCCACAATGGCCCTGTCAATACCGGAGTTTTTTCGGTCCACCACGGAGAGGTATTCGGTATTACGGGTGGCGGGGTGATGGTGTTGGCTGCCATAACCACCGACGCCGACGACGACGACAAGGTTTCCACTCTTGCAATGCTTAGCGTAGAGAAGGAGGAGGAAGGTGATGGAGAACATGGTTGTGAGAACGCCGACGATGACAACTATGCTTGGCTTGAAAGAGGAAAATGTGGGATTTTCGTTCGGCGGCGGTGGAGACAATGACGACGGAGAAGGAGGACCCGCCATGAAATGGCCGTTAGTACCATTATTGTCTGCGGTGTTAACAGTGAAGAGTGTTTGTGATGGAGCTTGAGCTGCATTATTAGTTGCAGAAGAGTTTTGGAGGAATAGAGAGAAAGCGAAAAAAAGAAGAAAGAAGGACTGGTTGAGAATAGTTAGGCTTACCCGTATGGCCATGGCTGACTTAGTTTTAGCCGTTGAAATGGGAAAGAAAGTAAAAACAAAAGAAGGTGCGGGTTTGTTTACCTTGGAACAGGTAGAAGCCACCACTTTTTGTGAATTTAATTAATTAATAATTTAAAATTTTGGGAACAAATGAAGTAGATAGAGATTCTTGTGATGTTTGGATTTAGAAATAATGATACAAAAACGACGTGACAAACCATTAAAGAAAGAACTAGTTTTATTTGATGGGGTTTTTTTTTTTTTTTTTTTTTTACACATTTGGATATATATCAATAAATTTTATTATTTTTCTAAAAAAAAAATTTATTATTTTTTCCAAATTAATTAATTATGTACTCTTGAAAGAAAGGACAAAATAAAAAGTGGGAAAAGTTTTCTGAGAGAGAATGAGTAAGACCGAGCAGCTTCAGGGCAAGAAAAGTGGAAAGGAAAGAGCAAATTTGACAGGCATATTATTAGGCCCTTACGTGGTGTGTATTTATTGAAAAAAAATTAGTTTTTTCTTTTCACTTAAACAATCTCTACTATAGTTTCACTTACTTTTCAAACACAAATTTTAAAGGTAATTAAAATCTTTTAATTTAGTTTGCAATTAACAAATTTAAATTACCTTTCAGTCAATTCTCACTTTATATTATACCTAATAAATTATTTAGTTTGAATTTTTAAATTATTTGTTTAAGCATACACTTTTATACACATATTATTATACCTAATATTATTTTTTAAAAATTTATTTAAAAATAAATTATATTATAAAAATAAAAATAAAATATTTAAAAAATAAAAAATATTATAAATTTTGAAATAATTTTTATAATTTTAAAATAATAATATTAGGTATATTAAATGTATTACATTTAGAAGAGTGTATACATAAGTAATCTATAATGGCAGTTAACAATAAAAAATAAATGACACTTTTAAATTTGTTAACAGCTCAGTAATTTAGAGAGTTTTGCCACTAAAATTTAATGGAATTTTTACACTAAATAGCTAAATTGATACTTTTTTTACATTTATACGAATGTTTGATGATTTTAACATTTATACAAACTTCCATTTACTTTTCTACATATTTTGTTTATTTTTATTTTCTAATTTACGAAGCTCCACGTACAGGCTACAATTTTTACTAATAGTTATACGCATTTTATGGTTTTAAATATTCTCTCTACTTCAATATCCTCACATAATAAAGTGAATATTACTCATTTTTTTTTAAAAAAAGACTTATTATTATATCATTATTTTTTAAATAAAATAGTATCTTTATTCTATTGAAACTATCATATTTTATTGTTATCTTTTTTTCTATATCAAGTATTTATTAGTAATCTAATAAATATTTACTTTCATTTTTTTTTATCTTTTTATCTTATTAATTATTTTTTAAAATTAATAAATATTTACCTATTTTTTATTCTACATACAATTAAATAACTAATATTCTTTTTCTATAATATATATTTATATAAATATCAAAAAATATATATAATTAATTACATTTCCAATATAATATTACAGATGTTCAATATATCTCTCTAATATATTGTGTCATAATTTTTTGTCATATTATTTTAAATATTTATTTAGTTGCTCTTAAGTTTATTTTATGTTGTTATTGTAGATTTTTATCTAATTTTTTATTTTATTTATAAAAATGGCATTTTCATCTTTTTTTATTTTATACTTTTAAATGTACTGCAAAATTATTTTTTTTACAAAAATATTTTAAATAAAAATATATTGAAGTAATTTTCTTAAATTTTTTATAGAATTAATTTATTTTAAATTTTTACATATATAAGTATGCATCTTTGAGCACTTAAAGCAACTCTTAACTAACTTATTGCTAATTCCTAGCAATTTAAGTGAATACAAAGTATTACTAATTTAAAATATTAAATTAAATTGTATTAAATGGGTATATGTTAATGTACAATTCTTTTGCCATTGTGATTCAATTTTCTGAGATTGTTTATGTATGTGTTGTTTTTATTTATTTCTTAACTTGACGTAATATGTTGATGCCTAATTAATTTTTATATTAAAATTAAATTGCTATCGTGTTGTTTATTCGTTGTTATTAAGTTGTTTAGCCAAGAGAAAAATAGAATATGTTTATTTATTTATTTTTTTTTTTGGTACAATTGGTATACAAGTTTTTTGTAATTGCTTTTAAATTATATGTTATAGATTACTGGTATTTTTTTTTTCTTGGAGTTTTTTTTCATGCCTATTTAATTTGCATATTAGAATGAAGTTCTTATACAATTATTTATTTGTTGTTATTAAGTTGTTTAACCAAGAGAAGATTAATATACTATATACATATTTTTTTTTTATCTGTGTGTTGTTTTTATTTATTTCTTAAGTTGATGCAATGTGTTTATGCCTAATTATTAATTTTTAGTTTAAAGTGGATTGTTATTGAGTTGTATATTCGTTGTTATTGAGTTGTTCAACTAAGAGAAAATAAGTATATGTTTAGTTTTTTATTGGTAAATATATTTTTGAGTTGGTGTGTAAATATTTTGTAGATGCTTTTAAATTTATTTTATAGATTATTGGTTTTTTTTTTTTATTTCTTAGAGTTGATGCAACCTGTACAGTTGTTTTGATACTTATTTAATTTACATATTATAATAAGATGTTATAAAGTTGTTTGTTGATTATTATTTAGTTGTTCAAATAAAAGAAAAATAAAATTATATATATGTTTAGTTTTTCATGGTACATATATTAAGATTGTTGTCATGTTATGGTATTTATTTATTTATTTATTTTTGGGTATTTTAGATTATCAATACAATATTAAAGGAATCCAACTTAATGTATTAATAAAAAAAAAATAATACTTAATTTAGAAATTAACTAAAAAAATATACAAATGTTTATTTTAATTTTGTTTAGACAACTAAATATAGGAATGAAACAACAACTCTATTTTAATATGCAAATAAATCAGATATAAACATATTTCATCAAAACTTAAAAATAACCCCAAAACAACCATCCAAAAAAACAAAATAAAACTTGAAAATAACTACAAATTACTTATATATCAATTATATTAACATTGTAGTTTTGTAGTTTTTTTAATGGTGACTTTTACTTGTTTTATTAATTGTTTTTTTGTTGTTTCTTTCGAGTTGTCTACACTATTTGTTGATGTCCAGTTGATTTACATATGTAGACAGTGTCGTTATGCAATTATTTTTTAGTTGTTATTAAGATTTTTTTTTTTTGAATAATTAAGTTATTTTATCAATACAAAAATGAGTATATAATTATTTGTTTATGTTATTACTTTTAATTTTTAAGATTATTTGTGTGTTGTTTATAAGTTTGTTTTGAGTTGACATAATTTGTTGGTACCCAATTTATTTTTAGGGATAATTACATAAGACACTATTTTTTGTAAAAAAAAATTACATTTATACGTTTAAAGAATTTTTTTTTGTATATTTTTACGGTTTTTCATAGAAACAACATAACAATAACAAAAAAATCACATAAAAGTAACATGAAAATAATATTTAAATAACATCAAAATAACAACAAAAAATGACATGCGAATAACAAAAAATCAATAATAAAAAGACCGTATTTTCTGTAAATAAAATCAAAAAAAAAAAAATATTTAAAATTCCGTGAAATCATATTTTTGTAATTTCTTTTGTTGTTTTTGTGTATTTGTGAAATTATCCCTTATTTTTATTTTACAATTGAGTTATTGTCTAGTTGTCATTGTTATTTAAGTGTTTAGCTTAAAAAAATATATATAGTTAATTTTTTATGGATATACATATTTTATAATTTAAAATATATTTTATTTTAGATATTCTTTTGTAGATTTCATTTAGTCACCTTGCTTTATTAATTTTTTTTTTAAAGATTTAAAATAATAAAAGTGTTGGTCATATAAATAAAAAAGTATTGGTTATATATTGCTATTTTATTTTTTTCTTCTTTATTTCTTGTGATTAACACACCTCTTGATTAACAGGATGTTCGTATATTTGAAAAAAAAAGAATCTTCTTTTGTATAAAAGTTTAAATATGCATATGTCCGTATAAATGTAAATACGAGGTCTTTTTTGTATATTTGAGAAAAAAATCTCAAATTTAATTTTAGAAAATTAAATGCAAAAAAATAATAATTGAAAGAGTTTACCTTAAAAACACTAAAATTATTGATCCAAAATTACTAAACTAAACGTGTGACCAATGTTTGAGGCTGCCTGATAACTGATATTTTATTACATTACTGTGTGTAGTATCCCGATGAGTTGACAAATGGTAAATAATTAGGGTTTAAAATTATATTATGGGTTAATTAGATAATAAGTGAGATTATGATCCTACTAATCTAGTTCAACATAAATTTTAAAATTTGCTATAAGTGGATAAATAAGCGTAATTTATAAATTACATAGATTTATATGGTATATGTGAATGTAATATGAGTTACTGGTGTAATAAAAATATTTTCAGATTTGGCAACCTTGGAGACTCGATCAGAGGCCAGAAATGTCATAACAGGTTTAATTGATAGAATTGATGGAAATATTATGATAAGTTGATAATATAGATATTGGGGTAATTAGGAGTATGTGGGATTTAACTTAGTGCCCTAAAAATATAAATTTTTTAGTGACTAAAAAACGATAAGATAATTATAAATAATAAAATTTTTATTATTATTATATTATTAATATTATATTATTGATAATAATAATATAATTATTATAATATTATTTTTATTATATAAAACTTATCAGTAAACTAATAAGTATATATATTATGCGTTATACATTTATAAACAGAAGAACGAACAAAAACAAAACTCTCGTCTTTCGTCAAAATTTTTTCTCCTCCTATATCAATTTTTTTTTCGATTTTCAATCCAAAACTTAGTGATCTAAGTTCCAGTAGCAGGATAGAAAATTCTCAGAGCAGGAAAGCTTAAGGGCCCAGGATCATCGATCGTACTCCAAGTAGGTCGGCCAATATACCTGAACCAAAACTTGAGGTAAGAAAAGTATATTGTACTACATAGTACGTTGTATGTAATACAATTAGTATTGCAATGAATTGATTAATATTAAGATATAGTTAATATTGTTATATAATGAAAAGATTGATTGGTTGAGTATGTAACAATATTATGCATCTGATATATGGGCTCACCTGGTTAGGTGATGCGATTTTTCTGGCAACGTACTGGGCGTAAGTGTTGGAAATTATTTTACCAGGAACTTAGATCTACTCACAAGTATGTTGATTTAACAACCTAAATATGAACTTCTAAAACGATATGAAATTAAACACATAAAAGTATCAGAAATCTTACAGTGATTGCAGCGGAATATATATGTCTCCTCCCACTCAGATCTCTAACCCTTGATTCCTTTCTGTAGCAGAGTATAATCAAGATCTGAGCCCGAAAGTCCTTCTTTGTTATCTCTGAAATCTACACAGCCTTCCTCACTATGATTGAGGTATTACTTGATGTGTGTGGGCACTACTCTAGCACTCATACATTTCGAAACAGTGAAGGAATAGAGAGAGAGAGGGTGGCGGCTCAGAGAGAATTTTCTGAGAGAAAATTCTTTCAGAATAATGCTGTGAAAAGCTTTTCAGTTGTACAGATGTATGAAACTCTGAAGCCTTTGCCTTCTATTTATAGAAGACCACCAAGGGCTATGATTGACATTTTGAACTGAGAAAATCAAAGGGAAAAGGAAGGTAAATGTCCGGCCTAGGCAATGTGGAAACAAGGCTTGCCTCTTTTCCAACTTTCCTTTTCCTACACTTGATAGTTTCCCCTTTTTGTGAAAAATTGCCAATTCCATTGTTCAACCATATTAATGATAAATCTAATTATTTAATAATTAAAAAATAATTATCAAATAATATATTATCATTTATTTTATTAATAATGAAACTAATTAAAGTTTCCTAATTAATAAATATGCCCTTCAAAATCTCTATTTACTGTTTTGCCCTTAATAAGTGCTAAATTCTCAAACTGACAAGTCTATCTTGAGAATTTTTAATTGATTAATTAAAATCAATTAAATGAGTCCTACAAGTAATATCATCTCAACTAGTGAGGGGACCATGGGTCTATATATCCGAGCTTCCAATAAGCAGATCTAGAATTTACCACTTAAATTCACTGACTTATTAATTCTTCGTTGAATCCACACATAGAACTCAGAATTGCACTCTCAGTATATAGAATGCTCTATATGTTCCACCATATAGACACATTATTAGTTATCCATTGTTATAATCCTAATGTGATCAATGATCCTCTATATGGATGATCTACACTGTAAAGGGACTTAAATTACCGTAACACCCTACAATGTATTTTATCCTTAAAACACTTAACCCTGTATAAATGATATTTCAACTAAGTGAAATGAGTACTCAATCATTTATCTCGTTTGGTTAAGCTCGAAGGAAATCACCCTTTGCTTACTATTCGCCAGATAGAAGCTATAGATTCCATATTTATGTTAGCGCTCCCACTCAATCGCACTACCGTGTTCCCAAAATGTATGTATTGCCCAGACTAAAGTTTTAGGCTTAACTAACAAATCAAAGAACACGAATAACACTCTTGAAATTAAGCCTAACCATATCAGGATTTAGATCATGTGATCTAGGATCAACTTATGATATTGAATTGAATAGATGTTTACGGTAAGTTTCAAAATCTAATTCAAAGTTCAATATCGGTCCATTCCAATGCATACTCCATGCATCCAACCTGAGCTTTACTTTAACCTATGTTCTGGAAAGAACATAACATTTCTCCAAATGTAAGTAAACTCTGTTGTAGATTGTCATATCAGTGAAACCCAGTGTTCTGATAAATCTAGGAATACTTTATTCACATAGTCATGTTTATTTTCCACTGTGTTGACAACACAATAAACATGTTCAAGTATGTGAAAAGGGTTTGGATGAATTTATAAATCAAATAGACAAGCAATTGATTAAGTGAACCAAAACATACACAAGTGAATGAAAAATTACTTCTGTTACTTTATTGATATAGAATAATCTGGATTACATTGAAACAGAGTCTTATTTAGGGCATAAAACCCAACAAACTCCCACTTGCACTAATATAAAACAAATCAGTACATTTCAATTAATCCTAAATTCTGGCGGTGCTTTTCGAATGAAGTTACTGCCAAGACTTTGGTGAATGGATCAGCCAAGTTATCCTGCGTATCCACTTTCTCCACCAGTACATCCCCTCTTGCCACATATTCTCTGATAATATGATACTTTCTTTCTATGTGCTTACTTCTCTTGTGGCTCCGAGGTTCCTTACTGTTGGCTATAGCTCCAGTGTTATCACAAAGCAGGACTAGAGGCCTTTCCATTCCAGGAACTACACCAAGACTGGTGAAGAACTTCCTAAGCCGTACAACCTCTTTACCGCTTTAGCCGCAGCCTATGTATTCTGCCTCCATGGTAGAATCCGAAATTGCAGCTTGTTTAGCACTTCTCCAAACCACTCGCTCCACCCCCAAGAGTAAACACCATCCCAGATGTAGATTTCCTGTCTTCAAGACATCCCTGGAAATCTGAGTCTGTATAGCCTAAGGGATTCAAAGCACCACCCTTGTAGACTAATACATAATCTCTTGTACTCTTTAAGTATTTCAAAATATACTTAACAGCATTCCAATGTACCCTACCTGGATTTGACTGATACCTGCTCACGATTCCAACTGCATAGCAGATGTCAGGTCTAGTGCATAGCATAGCATACATTAGACTTCCAACTGCAGAAGCATAAGGAATTTTTTCCATGTCTTCTATCTCTTGAGGATCAGTAGGACACTGTTCCTTAGATAGACGGATACCATGTCTAGAGGGCATGTTTGCCCCTTTGGTATTGGTCATGGAAAATCTCTCAAGAACTTTGTCAATGTAAGCTGTTTGAGAGAGAGCAAGGGATCTGTTCTTCCGGTTTCTGACAATCTGAATACCAAGAACATAGGCTGCCTCACCCAAGTCTTTCATGTCGAATTGAGTGTCAAGCCATTCCTTGATGTGAGTCATTTTCTTGACATTGTTTCCAATGATCAAAATGTCATCAACATAAAGGACCAGGAATACTACTACTTGGTTTTCCTTGAGTTGGTAAACACAAGGTTCATCTTCATTCTGATGAAAGCCGTAGGTCTTGATGATCTCATCAAACCTTTTGTTCCATGAGCGAGAAGCTTGCTTAAGCCCATATATGGACTTATTTAATTTGCAAACTTTATTCTCCCCGCCTGTGAAGAACATAACCTTCTCGGTTGCTCCATATAGATGGTTTCTTCAAGAAGCCCATTAAGAAAGGCTGTCTTGACATCCATTTGCCAGATTTCATAATCTAAAGCGGCAGCTATGGAGAGAAGAATTCGGATGGATTTGAGCATGGCAACAGGACTAAAAGTTTCCTCATAGTCCACACCTTCTCTTTGGGTATAACCCTTGGCGACCGCCCTAGCTTTGAAAGTTTCGACTTCGCCTCCGCACCTCTTTTCTTCTTGTAGACCCATTTACATCCAATTGGACGAAAATCTTCAGGTGGTTCTACATATTCCCAGACTTTGTTCTTTTTCATGGAATCCATTTCTGAATCCATACCGGCTGACCATCGCTTCCGTTGCGGACTTGCCATCGTCTGTTTATAGGTCAATGGGTCGTCATCAATACCGTCACCAACGACCATATTGATTTCACCATCCAAGCCATAACGAGTCGGTTTCGTAGAAACCCTCCCACTACGACGAGGAGCGGTGACTTTCTGAACAGGAGCTTTAGTAGTAGTTTTCTCAGTTGCTACAACTGAGGGAGTGGGATGTTCCTCTTTTTGAGTAGAAGAAGATGGTACATTTGAAGGAACAAGATTCGTGAGCATTTCCTCTAATACAATTTCACTTTTCGGTTTGTTGTCTTTCATATAGTTGTCTTCAAGGAAAGTAGCATTTGTAGAGACAAACACTTTGTTATCCTTGTGACTATAGAATAGTCCACCCCTAGTCTCTTTAGAATTTCCGACAAACATGCAAACCTCAGTTCGCGATTCCAGTTTGCCTTCTTTCTTTCTTAAGACGTGAGCAGGGCACCCCCAAATCCTATAATGGCGCAAACTAGGTGTGCGACCATTCCATAGTTCGACGGGTGTCTTAGGGACTGCTTTAGATGGAACAACATTTAAAATATCGTTTGCCATTTGAATAGCATATCCCCAGAAGGACGTAGACAGAGTTGAGTAACTCAGCATAGACCTAACCATTTCTAAGAGAGTGCGATTTCTTCTTTCTGCAACTCCATTCCCGCCGTGGAGTGCTAGGGGCAGTATATTGGGATTCAATTCCAAGTTCAATTAAATGATCTTTGAACTGCATATCCATATATTCTCCACCCCTATCAGTTCGCAAGATCTTTAATGTTTTACCTAATTGGTTTTGAGCCAAAGCATGAAATTCCTGAAACTTTTCAAACGTTTCAGATTTCTTTTGCATTAGGTAAAGAAAACTATATCTAGAGAAATCGTCAATGAAAGTGACGAAATACTCATAACCTCCTCTGGCTTTTACATTCAGCGGTCCGCAAACATCTGAATGTACTAACCCTAGGGGTTCTTTGGCACGCTCTCCCTTTGCAGAGAAAGAACGTTTGGTCATTTTTCCTTCTAGGCAAGACTCGCAGACTGGCAGCTCTCCTAAGACGACATTTTTCAATGGACCGTCTTTGGTTAGCCTATTGAGTCTATCAAAGCCTATATGACCTAAACGTAAATGCCATAGATAAGTTTGATCATCATTATCAATCTCTTTTCTCTTAAGGTTTCTAGGTTTAGCTACATTGAAAAGTTCAGTATTTAGTGACATTTGAGTATCAGGTCTTAAAACATAAAGCCCTCGTTCCATGTTTGCAACACATATATGAAATCCATTACGAGAAATTGAACAATTTGAACTCGAAAAATTCAATATATAAAATTGTGTCTGTAAACATGAAACACTAATCAAGTTTCTACTAAAATTAGGAATATATAAAACATTCTCTAAAAGTAAAAACTTCTTAGAATTAAACTTGATTCGGGCTGTTCCTCTTGCTTTAACTGATACCAACTCGCCATTTCCAACTTTAAGCGTTAACTCATCTGGGTGAAGATTCTCCCAAGTTTCAAGCGTACCGCAATGAAGAACATACATGGTTAGTAGATCCAGAATCAACAATCCAGGAGGATTTGTCGTTCTCTAAAACACATGATTCAAATACAAAAGCATCACCTTCGTTTGAATTGTCTAGAAGCCTGGGACATTGTTCTTCTTTATGTCCCTTTCCATTACAATTCGCACATAGAACATGATGTCTGATAATTGTACTTGAAGAAGCAGCTTTGTTAGAGCCCTCATGCTTAATCTTCTTCCTCTGATTAAAGCTTGCAATGCTAGGAGGTCTCATTGCAATCAGATCCCGTTCATGGGCCCTCAATTCAGTCTCGAGTTTGTCCATGTCGGAGGAGTTAGGATTGTTCAATAGATAATATAGAACAAAACTGTTATACTCCTGAGGAAGACAATAAAGTATGAGTTTTACCCATTGTTCCTTTGATAAATCAATTCCTAGTAAATTTTCCTTTTGGAATTTCAGATTCATCAACAATAGGTGCGAGTTAATGCAACTACCAGGATGCATTTTCACACTATTGAGTTCTTTTGCAAAGATACTAACTAGGAGTGGATCGGGATGAGGGTTATTCATATTGGCACTACAACATATCAATAAACAGAAGTAAGGTTTTGGCTCTATAAATTCATACACAGGTTCAGAAAACAAATAATCACTTATGTTATAAAAATACTAAATCTAACATAGTTTATTTGCCAAGGTTTCCAACGAACTGATACAGTGTCCCGTTTAGGCGAGAGTCAAAGCATCATCCATTGAATAGAGTTGTCAATTCATCTAAAATGTCAAACATTCTAGCAACCTTTTATTCGATCAAGATTGGAATTCAGCGTTGTCCCGTTTAGGCGAGAGTCAAGGCAATTCTATCTTATGAGCTTCTACCATTGTTTCGCATTCTTATAAGTCTTACATAGTCGCCACCATTAGGGTGGTCATGAACCATATAAATAAACCTATAAGAATACTTATCTTTCGAGATTAAACGGCGCTAACTTGCTAATGAACGTTCCTCCATTAGGGAGGATTACTCACTAAAACAATAGCTATGTAAAACCAACAATGGAGATCGAATTTCTCTTTGATTAAAGCTCATTATTTAAACATGTATTTTGTTTAATCATTTATATTCCATATCTCAATAATGAAATATTACAAATTAAAGTAAAAACTTTAATTAAATTTCAAAAATGGAATAATTTTGAAAAATATCTTATTTAAGTTGTTTAGAAAATCTAAATACCCAACTTAAAATATTCTTCAAACAATGACTTAATTAAATATTACCAATTAAGTAGTAACCACTTAATTTAGAAGATATTCCATTTTAAGTTCCCATATTTAGAAAATATCAACTTAAAAAATATCTAAAGAATCTTAATAACCAATTGCCAAAATTCCTCAACTTAATTTATAATAGGTAATTCAAAAATATTCAAATCCAAGTTGATTTGATAGATTTAACTAAATCTCAACTTAAATAGGAATATTTAATAAAATTATAAAATTAAGATTTAGAAAGAATTTATATGGTTATAATTCCTTATTTAATTAAAAACAAGAAAAATGTATATAGCTTTCTAGAATATGACTATTCAAACTATGTTTTTCTTAAATTAATTTCAAGGAACAATGAAATTAATTATGTTGCTAATCAATCTTTTATTAGGTCAAACTAATATAATTAACCTAGCACAGTTATCCAAATCAGGCAAATGGGCCTTCACAATTGGGGTTGTTCATGTGAGGGGGGCTGGGTCCAGTATGTCGCACCCACTTCTAAGGCTCCCAACTCTCACACAAGGCCCAAAAGAGAGGAATTTAACCTTACAATGAATAACTGTTATTAATTGAATAGGCTCACAACTAAATGAGCCTAAATAAAATCTACCAGTTATGATATTTTATTTAGCAACAACCACCTATATGTATCTATAATAGAAATTAAACATATAGGCTCACACAGGCATACACATTTGGATGGATCCTATCATGTTGCTAGGTCATACACAGATGAAAGAACTTTGTAAAAATTACCTGTTACAAATTATTTACTTGATCTATCGTCAATTGAACCTTTGGTTAAAACTAGATCATCTGATCTATTATCAAGTTAACCAAGGCAATTTAGATCAAGCAATAATAGGTTTTAGAAAACTTACAAACAATCTAAACACATACTCCTGCAACAAGGTTAGATTTGGATAGTTGGATGTAGGATTTATTTAATTTTAATCATTTATTTCGAAAAATAAAATAAAATTAAACCTACTATTTTGAAAAATTAGGTTTTGGGTAACCTAAATGTCATTTCAAAATAAATTACTAACTTTCCTTTTAAATTTCATGTTATTTAATAAATTAAATAATAAAATAGAAAATGGTAAATACATACCCTTTTCTTGTTTTACAATTTAATTTAATTAAAAAATAACAAAATTTAAAAGTTAACAAAAATACCTTATTTTCTCTTTTAAAATTATCATGATTATTGTGATCTTATTTTAATTAAGGTCAAGTTACCAAAAAAAAATTAATATCTGACCTTAAAAAAAATAAAATAATCAAATTTTAAAGGAAATAAGAAAAAGGTAAGCAAAACTTGATTTTTCCTATTTTCAAAATCAAATTACACTAATATCTAAAATTAATTTTAAAAATTAAAATTAATTTATTTCTGATAATTAGATTTGAAATTTGAAAAACAAAAATCAACATACAAAACTACACAAAAAATCAGAATTTAATTCCATGAAATAGCATGAAAAATCGAAAAAATTGGAAAATTGGATGAACTGTACGGATGGCATGCTGTGCATGGCCATCCGCGCGCGGATCTGGGTGATTGGCCGAGAAATCACGGCGCAGGAAGGCTGCAAGCAGCCATTCCGCGCGCGTGATGAAGTTGCTCGTCACCCCGATTTTTCCAATTTTCAAAAATTCATAACTAATTCAAATTAAATCGAAATCGAGTTCTGTAAAAAAGTAAATTGCTTAGAATTTTCCAAACTATCCAACAAAAATAATTACAGAATAAAAACAGTAACCATTTTTCCCAGAATTCACAAACAACATTCAAACATCAATATGACACTCAAAGCAACATGATACCATCCAAAAAACAAGCAAATCGTTTTAAGTCCAAATTTCTTGCAAGCAAATCAATTACCATGGCTCTGCCGCTTGTTGGAAATTATTTTACCAGGAACTTAGATCTACTCACAAGTATGTTGATTTAACAACCTAAATATGAACTTCTAAAACGATATGAAATTAAACACATAAGAGTATCAGAAATCTTACAGTGATTGCAGCGGAATATATATGTCTCCTCCCACTCAGATCTCTAACCCTTGATTCCTTTCGTAGCGAGTATAATCAAGATCTGAGCCCGAAAGTCCTTCTTTGTTATCTCTGAAATCTACACAGCCTTCCTCACTATGATTGAGGTATTACTTGATGTGTGTGGGCACTACTCTAGCACTCATACATTTCAAAACAGTGAAGGAATAGAGAGAGAGAGGGTGGCGGCTCAGAGAGAATTTTCTGATTCTTTCAGAATAATGCTGTGAAAAGCTTTTCAGTTGTACAGATGTATGAAACTCTGAAGCCTTTGCCTTCTATTTATAGAAGACCACCAAGGGCTATGATTGACATTTTGAACTGAGAAAATCAAAGGGAAAAGGAAGGTAAATGGCCGGCCTAGGCAATGTGGAAACAAGGCTTGCCTCTTTTCCAACTTTCCTTTTCCTACACTTGATAGTTTCCCCTTTTTGTGAAAAATTGCCAATTCCATTGTTCAACCATATTAATGATAAATCTAATTATTTAATAATTAAAAAATAATTATCAAATAATATATTATCATTTATTTTATTAATAATGAAACTAATTAAAGTTTCCCAATTAATAAATATGCCCTTCAAAATCTCTATTTACTGTTTTGCCCTTAATAAGTGCTAAATTCTCAAACTGACAAGTCTATCTTGAGAATTTTTAATTGATTAATTAAAATCAATTAAATGAGTCCTACAAGTAATATCATCTCAACTAGTGAGGGGACCATGGGTCTATATATCCGAGCTTCCAATAAGCAGATCTAGAATTTACCACTTAAATTCACTGACTTATTAATTCTTCGTTGAATCCACACATAGAACTCAGAATTGCACTCTCAGTATATAGAATGCTCTATATGTTCCACCATATAGACACATTATTAGTTATCCATTGTTATAATCCTAATGTGATCAATGATCCTCTATATGGATGATCTACACTGTAAAGGGACTTAAATTACCGTAACACCCTACAATGTATTTTATCCTTAAAACACTTAACCCTGTATAAATGATATTTCAACTAAGTGAAATGAGTACTCAATCATTTATCTCGTTTGGTTAAGCTCGAAGGAAATCACCCTTTGCTTACTATTCGCCAGATAGAAGCTATAGATTCCATATTTATGTTAGCGCTCCCACTCAATCGCACTACCGTGTTCCCAAAATGTATGTATTGCCCAGACTAAAGTTTTAGGCTTAACTAACAAATCAAAGAACACGAATAACACTCTTGAAATTAAGCGTAACCATATCAGGATTTAGATCATGTGATCTAGGATCAACTTATGATATTGAATTGAATAGATGTTTACGGTAAGTTTCAAAATCTAATTCAAAGTTCAATATCGGTCCATTCCAATGCATACTCCATGCATCCAACCTGAGCTTTACTTTAACCTATGTTCTGGAAAGAACATAACATTTCTCCAAATGTAAGTAAACTCTGTTGTAGATTGTCATATCAGTGAAACCCAGTGTTCTGATAAATCTAGGAATACTTTATTCACATAGTCATGTTTATTTTCCACTGTGTTGACAACACAATAAACATGTTCAAGTATGTGAAAAGGGTTTGGATGAATTTATAAATCAAATAGACAAGCAATTGATTAAGTGAACCAAAACATACACAAGTGAATGAAAAATTACTTCTGTTACTTTATTGATATAGAATAATCTGGATTACATTGAAACAGAGTTTTATTTAGGGCATAAAACCCAACAGTAAGTACGGGCGTCAATGATATATGATGAGTACCGAGAGTAGGTACGAGCTCACCTAGTTAGGTGATGCAATTTTCTTAGCGAGGTACTGGGCGTAAGTACAGGCGTCAGTGATATATGATGAGTACCGATCGTAGGTACGAGTTCACCTGATTAGGTGATACAGTTTTCCTGGCGACGTACTGGGCGTAAGTACAGACATCATTGATATATGATGAGTACCGAGCATAGGTATGAGCTTACCTCATTAGGTGATGCGATTTTTTTAGGGACGTATCGGGCATCAGTGACATATGATAAGTACCGGGCGTAGGTACGGGCTCGTCTGATTAGACAATGCGATATATGTTAGAATTTATTTTACCAGGATCTTAGATCTACTCACAAGTATGTTGTTTAACACTCTAAATATGAACTTTCTAAAACGATAAATTAAACACATATAAAGTTAAGAAAACCTTACATTGATGCAGCGGAATTAATGTCTCCTTCCACTCAGATCTCTAACCCTTGTATCCTTTCTGTCGCAGAGTATAATCAAGATCTGAGCCCGAATGTCCTTCTTCTTTGAGTTTGATCCTTCACAGTCTTCCAATCTATGATTGAGTTACTGCTTGCTGTGTGTGGGCACTTACTCTTTCACTAGGGTCGAAATTTATGAAGAGGAAAGAGAGAGAGGGATTTCGGCCAATAGAAGAGAATTTTGAAGAGAGAACTTTCTGTCAGAAGATGTTATGAAAGCTTGTATATTTGACTGAGCCATCACTTTCTATTTATAGGCAACTACTAGGTTTAGGTTAGGAATTATTTGGCATTAAAATAATGAAAATATTAATTTGAATTTCCACAAATAGTGGCCGGCCATGGTGTGATAATGGGCCCCACTTGATTTTGCAGTCTTAACAAATTTTATTTCTATTTTCTCAAAAACGCCAATTTTCCAATTCTAACCATTTAAATGCCAAAACTAATTATTTAATAACTAAAAGAGATTGTTAAATAATATTGTCATTTAATTTAATTATTAACTAGACCTATAAAGTCTATTAATAAATAAATAAACCTAGAATCTCTTTTCTTTACAATTTCACCCCTGCTTAGTGAAAATTCATAAAATTAGACATAGTCTAACTTTAGAATTATAATTGATCAATCACGAATCAATTAATGAGTCTTACAAGCAGAATGTTCTCAACTAGAATGGGGACCATGGATCTATATGCTGGGCTTCCAATAAGTGAACCAAATTTACCAAGTAAATTCCTACTTATTGATTCTTCGTTGAATCCACTCTTAGAACTTAGAATTGCACTCTCAGACTTATATAGAGCATATTATATGTTCCACGATATCAATATGCTATCTCATTTAACCATTGTTATAATCTTATTGTGATTTAAAGATCCTCTATATAGATGATTTACATCGAGATGGGATAATTTTACCGTTCTCACCCCTCAATGTATTTTGCCCCTTAAAACACTTAGCTACCTGTAAATGGTGTTTAGTGATCTAATAATTAGTCAGTTAAACAAGAGCTCATCCATTTACTTCTATTTGCTAAGCTCGAAGGGAATCATCACTTGACTTCTATACACCAGTAGAAGCTATAGATTCCATATTTATGTTCAGCACTCCCACTCAATCATACTATCATGTTCCCAAAATATACGTATCACCCTGACCCAAAAGTAGGCTTAACTAATAACTCAAAGAACATGAATAGTACTCCTGAGTTGAGCCTAAGCATATCAGGATTTAGATTCTTTTAATCTTAAGATCAACTACTGATATTGACTTGGAAAGATATATATAACGGTAAGTTTGTAATATCTTAACTTAGTTGCAATATCGATCCAGTCCAATGTATACTCCATACATTCAAAAACTAGTATACTTTACTAATGTCCTCGAAAGAACATAACACTTACTCCAAGTGTAAGTACACATCATCGTTGATTATCACATTAGTGTAAATCTAAAACACTGATGAAACAGGGACTTATTCTTTTGATTCATATGATCACAATCACATTCCACTGTGTTGACGATACTGTAATTGTGAATAAATATATGATCTGGATTTAACTGATTTTGTGTGTAAATGTAATAAACATATTAAACCATTAGCATGTAAAATTCATGCAAACATAAATCACTTCAAATTTCTTATACTATTACTAATCAGATTGTAAAGAGTTTTATTTAGGGCATAAAACCCAACAATATATTGGTGCCAGATTGTGGCACGGGCAATCCTGATTAGGTGATGCAATTATATGATATATGGGTGCCAGGCTTTGGCACGGGCTTTCCTGATTAGGCAATGCAAATACAGGATTTTCAAACTAAAGCATCAATTTGCCTTATTAGGTAATGTAATGTATTGAAAATGGTTACTTTATGAGTTATCATATATATAAATTATATTTTTAAATGAATATGATTCCTATTATTGGTATAATAGTTTTGTATTACCAGATATCTGTATACTAATGCTTATTCATGGCAGATGCCAGTAGTAATTTGAATTTCATCTTATGAACAATGCGTAATGATTTGATTTTGATTGTGTATAAATGATAACATTTGAATAATAAACTATATAATCATTATTATTACTTTTCTTGCTAAGTCCTTGTGACTCACAAGTGCTGTGTGGTGCAGGTAAGGGCAAGGAAAAGTTAGAGCTGTCATGAGGTGACTACCTTCTCCAACAATGTACATATTGATCCCACTGGCTTGTGTGCTGAGTTGCCAGGAGTTGTTTTGGACTGGTTGTATCTACTGTATTTTGAATTGTGTTTGAATTGCTATTGTCTATAGTTTCTTTTTTGGGTAAATCTTTTATAACAGGGATCCCCAGAACACCTTTTTACTGCCGTTATAATGTCTGTTTCCAATCTTTTATTTTAGTCAAGTTTTTAATATTCTCAGAATTTTTAATAATTAATGAATATAATAGTATTAATCTAGTTTACAAAATCAAAGACGTGGCATCCCTATGGAATAGTGTGTTACAACTTGGTATCAAAGCAGCCATGGTTTCAAAGCTCCTGAAGACTGGTCGAATATGTACATTTTCTGCGAAGACATGTCGACTCATGATATAGTAAGTGTTTATCTTATTTGCTATTGCCTTACTTGCTTAGACAATTATAGTGTATAATGGGAAGAAATAATGTACTGATTATCTATACTAAGAATATGTGTATGGTATACGCATATTGATATTAATATCTGTTTGAGTTTTAAGTGTTTGAAAGATGTGGATTAAATGTGTGACAAGTTATACAGTAAAGGCAATTGAATTGCCTAATTAGCGAGCTATCTGGGCTCGGGGCAAATGGTAAGGAAAAGTGTAACGCCCTAAACAATTAGGTACGCTACCCAAAATGCTTATGAAACCCTAATCCCCTAATCGGGATTACTAATCAAAATAGCGCAGAATTTAAACTTTTATATTAAACAAAATGAAAATAAAACTTGCAATAAATTTAAACTTTTAAACAGTTGGGATCCTAAAAAAATATTTACAAACTTTATTACAAGTCTTTTCTTTCTAGCCGACCTAAGCGGCAAAATAGAATTTCAAAAGTTCAACACTGGTAGACCCTTAACCCGCTTGGTCTGATATGGCTCGAACATGTACATTCTTCGCCCAGCTCCTGAAACTCATGGCTGATCAGCTAATGCCTTACCCTTTCCTGCACAGTAGAGCACCCGTGAGCCAAGCCCAACAAGACAGTATAAATCATAACAAATATAATATGCTCATCATACTATTTAAATAAATATGCCATTCACATATATCTGTATGACACAGACCTGCATATCACACTCACATGCCTATTTATGTCTACGTGGTGTAGACCTATGTGTTGCGCTCACACATCTATTTAAATCTACATGGCGTAGACCCACGTGTTGCTCTCACACGTCTAAATACATTAAGGCATTAGAATTGGTTCATCTCGGTTATGGTTACCGAGTCCAACCTGATTATGCCTTGAGCGCATAATCCCTAAATCTCATTTCAATTAACATGGCATGGCATTTATACACATATATCACTAGGGTAATAAACCTAGGCTATTAGACCGTTCCTATTAGGGTAATAACCCTAATCCCAGTTACTAAATTTTCATGCATAACATTCTCAATATAAGCGCCACTGTGCATACTCTACGTGCTAATCACTATCTTACCTGTTGTTCAACAATAGATAGAGATTCCGAATCCCCGGGTGCTCCTGATCAGGTGTCGGTAATCCTAGTCACACAAATCCGAGATTTTTCACACTTAGGGTTAACCCCTGATTCCATACTCATAGAATTCAATCATGGCATTTAAAATTCAGATAATCATACAGAGCTCAGAAAGATCTTTCCAACGATATAAAGAACTCCCAAATCGGAGTTCGGAATCAAAAGTTATGCATTTTTCAAAATTCAACTCGAAACTGCCCAAAAACACGAGGGCGGGCCGCGGCATGCCCAAGTGATGCCGCGGCACCTGGGACGAACCCCCAGGTTCCATCAGCAGGGGCAGGCCGTGACATGCTTCAGAGCATGTCGCGGCATATGGGTTCCAAACCTAGAAACTAGCAAGCATTTCCATGAATTTTCAGCAGGAAATTCTATCCTTTTACCCCAAATTCACAACCAAACTCACAAGATAACAAATAGGATCACTAGCAAATAATAGATGCTCAACTAATATATTTCATGCATCAAAATCCCATAATAAATCCAAGAATTCAAATTGTAAAAACATCTCAAAATCATGCTTAAACTTATAAACTTCAAGCTCTCAAACTTGAGCTTCATCTCCCATAAATCAAACAATTTCCAGCAGCAAAAACCCCATAAAAACACATGATTCCAAGCTAGAAAATACCCTATTGTCTTACTCTATGCTCAACAATATAATTCTCAACCAAATCATGCAATAAACACACTCAATTCATCAAAATCACAAAAAAACCTAAGAACATACAACCACAAGAGAAAAAAAAAAACAACAACTCAAGACATGCTTTTACCACAATAAATTCAGCAAGAATTCACCAATAAATTTTACATAAACTTAGCAAGACGTTACCTAAACTCCAAGCTCAAGAATCCACACTTCCAAAGCTTCAATCAACAACCAACTTCAAGCAATTCTTCAACAATTCAAGTTGAAAATCAAAAAGGGTTAAAGAGAGAGAGAGAGGTTCGGGTTTGAGAGAAAACAACCCAGAAAATTTTCTTTGTTTTCCTAAAAATTCAATCTTTAATAAATAAAGTAAATAAAGGTCAAAAGACCAAAATGCCCTTAGGGCCAATGCACACATATTCACCCTCACAAGGGTATTTTAGACATTTCATACTCAATTATTTCCAAATAAATTTCAGATTTCATATTATCAAATAAAATGCCAAATAAAGCAATCCAATTTACATTTTGGGCCCGAGCTCGATTCGGCCCGAAATGCCCGATTGTCACTATACCGCGGCAACCTGTCAGAACACACCTGAAAAGACAACACAGGTATACTATATAGTAATTGTTGGAAATATATTTTACCAGGAACTTAGATCTACTCACAAGTATGTTGATTTAACAATCTAATATTGAACTTCTAAAACGATGAACTAAACACATAAAAGTTAAGAATAACTTACAGTGATGGCAGCGGAATTAAATGTCTCCTTCCACTCAGATCTCTAACCCTTGATTCCTGTCTGTAGCAGAGTATAATCAAGATCTGAGCTCGAAAGTTCTTCAGTTGGATGTGATCCTTCACAGTCTTCCAAACTATGATGAGGTACTGAGTGATGTGTGTGGGCACTTCTCTCTCACTAGGAATTTCGAAATTCTCTCTTGTTTTTCTCTCTTGATTTCGTGTGACACAATGCAAAGCAAAAGCTTGTAAAAGCATACCAAGAGTAGAGAGAGGGGCGGCTATAAATAGGAAAAGGGAAGAGCACAACTTTCCAAATAAACAGTTTCCTCTTTTACTGTGTAATTGAATAACTGCCTTATTTAGTGTGATCCACCACTTTCCTATTTAGGCTAGGCTTTAATTAGCAATTATATGGCAATTTAAATTGAAAATAATAATTGGGAAACATGCAAGCATGTGGCCGGCCATGGTGTGTATGGGCCTCACATGGATTTTGCAGTTTCCTCAACTTATTTCTATTTCTCCAAAAATGCCATTTTTCCAATTCTAATCATTTAAATGCCAAAACTAATTATTTAATAACTAAAATAGATTATTAAATAATATTGCCATTTGAAATAATTATTAATTTAGACATGCAAAGTCTCTTAATTAATAATTAAACCTAGAAACCCTTTTATTTACAATTTCATCCTTAAACTGTGAGAATTCACAAATTAGACATAGTCTAACTTTTAGAATTATAATTGATTAATCATATATCAATTATAGAGTCTTACAAACAGTATAGTCTCAACTAGAATGGGGACCATGGATCTATATGCTGAGCTTCCAATAAGTTGAACCGATTTACCAAGTAAATCCCTAACTTATTAATTCCTCGTTGAATCCACTCTTAGAACTTGGAATTGCACTCTCAGACTTATATAGAGCATATCATATGTTTCACGATATCAATATGCTATCTCATTTAACCATTGTTATAATCTTAATGTGATTTAGAGATCCTCTATATAGATGATTTACATCGAGATGGGACCAATTTACCGTTTACACCCCTCAATGTATTTTGGCCATTTGAACACTTAGTTACCTGTAAATGATGTTTTAGTGATATAATATATAGTCACTGAAACAAGAGCTCATCCATTTACTTCTATTTAACTAAGCTCAAAAGGAATCATCACTTTACTTCTATACACCAGTAGAAGCTACATATTTCCATATTTATGTTCAGCACTCCCACTCAGTTATGCTATCATGTTCCCAAAATATATGTATCATCCTGACCCAAAGGTAGGTTTAACTAATAGATCAAAGAACATGAATATCACTCCTGAGATTGAGCCTAAGCATATCAGGATTTAGATTCTCTTAATCTAAGATCAACTTCTGACATTGACTTTGAAAGATACAACGGTATGTTTACAATATCTTTGACCAAGTTCAATATCGGTCCAGTCCAATGCATACTCCATACATTCGAAACCAGTATACTTTGCCAATGTTCTGGAAAGAACATAACACTTACTCCAAGTGTAAGTATACTTCATCGCTGATTATCACATCAGTGTAAATCCAAAACACTGATGAACAGGGACCAAATCTTTTGAATCATATAATCACAATCACATTCCACTGTACTGACAATACTGTAATTGTGAATAACTATATGTTCTGGATTTAACTGATTTTGTGCATATATCAAGTATATATTAAACCATAAACATGTAACATACATGTAATCATAATTCACTTCAAAATTCTAAATTGATAACTAATCAGATTGTAATGGGTTTTATTTAGGGCACAAAACTCAACAAACTCCCACTTGCACTAACATAAAACAAGTTGTGCATTACAATCAACCTTTTGCCTCGATCCTCTGATCAAGTGTAGTATATTTGAATCCACCCATATATATATCTGGAACCAGGTTCATAAAACTTATGAAATCTCCTTAACTATATGCTTTACTCATCAAGGGATACTGAAAACCTTACTGCCCATTAAGTACATCTGAACAAACAGAAGACGTATCTCTCAAATTTTAAAATTTGGAATTGAGATAATGCAGTGTGGAATTTTCTTCAGTAAAATAACTTTCTGGTAATTTCGAATTTACAAAGTTATGTTTTCTCTGATGAAGCTTGAATTATTATAGATGGGTTTTTACACTCTTCTATAATGATTCCTCCACCCCCAGAGTAACCACCATCTCATAATTCTTAATGAGTCGGTGTGGATATTGGGATCACTAATGCATAGTTCCTTAATAACATATAGGTCACTTTTATAAATCTTTCTTGATTGTCCCCTAATGTTCCCCATTTGATTACATCTCAGATGGCTCCCACTCAATAGCAGATGTCTGGTTAGAAGCTTTTAACCTTTTACTATTGTTTCTGGGAACATCTCATTGTGACTTATTATCTTAAACTGAAACTGTAAGTTTCTCTAAGACTAGGTCAACAACATAGCAGTCTAGTATTTGAAGTGTAAAATACTTGCTAGAGATTTAAGCAATCAAATCAAGATACCATAAAATGTTATGAGGATTAGACATCTTGAATCAAGTCTTTCGAATAGACTATGCAAGAATTCTTCTATCTTATTCTCATAATTCTGATAAGTTATTTCTATCCATGTGAATGGTTAGACTTGTTTTTATCAGAGGTGTTCTTAAGTTCCTATCACAATTATCAACCAAACGAAGATTGGTAAAGAATTTTAATATTCTCCCAATCAACTAAGGTAATGTGATATATTATCAAAGAACTTTAATGGTATCATTAACTATTACAACAGTAAATCTAAACTGGAACATATAATCAAGATCAAGGATTTATTCTGATAATAGCTAATTTATTATATTATTTCCATGTTTAAAATTATGTGTTACAATGGGTACTGTGGTATAAAAGCCACCCCTAAGTTTATAGAGATCATGATCCACCCCTAAAGGTTGTAAATCTCTAAGTGTGATAGAGAGTCTGTGGAGTTGAATATAATCCAGAGTTCATTAGATATAAAAGATCGTTTGAACTGCATATTATTCTTAACTTTTCTCCACACCTATCAGATCAAAAGATCTTTTTATTAAACAAATTCTCAAATAATTGTTTAAGAACTAACAATTATTCATAAACATAGAAATAAATTCTAATGTTTATGTAGTAATAACTCTGTAAGGAGTTTAAATACCTTTAGAATTTGTATCAATAATAAAAACACTTACACATACAAACATAATAAATATAACAATTGGTAATAGATAAGATAAAGTACTAAAGCTCAACTCATAAATTGCAATTTATTTTAAAAAAATTTATTATAAACCAAAAAATTGTTTGCAATATTATGAGAACCAAACAGGGAATAAAATCCCAAAACTTGAAATCCAAATTGTTTGAAAAAATAAACAATTAATTCAAAAAAAAATTGAGCTTCTTCTTTATTGTAGACGATCTCCATCCACCATCCAGCATTCTAATCCAACTCGCTAAGACAGCATCCGAGTTTAAGAAGCTTGAGCTATAAGAAGAATAATAAACAAGGTTAGTAGTCCAGAATTAATAATCCAAAAGGATAATAATTCACTAAAAACACATCAGTTTATAAAGAAAATACCTTGTTTCTTTGCGAGATACTTAGGACATTGGGATTTCCAATGGTCTTTCTCATTGCAGTAGAAACACTTTCCTTTTAGTGTATCACCAGAAGCTCCAGCCTTTTTGTTCTTAGCTGCTTTCGCAGCTTGAGCTCGCTTCTTGGCATTTTTCCACTTCTTCTTATGATTGGATTTGGAAGTTATGGTAATACATTTTCAGAATGATGTAATGGTTGTATACTTAATGTAAATCATTACTAGATTCATTGATGACCTAATCAAAATCTTAAGAAAAGCTAGAACTGTTAACCATGGTTTGTTAGCTATTCTAAGTGATTAGGGGTGGACCATCCCATAGTCAATAAATAAGAAAGTGTTTGTTTAAACAAATGCTACTTTTCTAAGAAAATGACTAAGTCTGAAAACAAAGTAGCAAAATAAAGGAGATATTTTTCTTGATTCCAAAAGTGTTCTATCATCTTATTTGACATATGATGATCCCACTGCCTCTATTGTCTTGTCACAACTGAAGAGATCAATACAATTTAGTTTTCTTAGACATAATTCATGGTACCTTGTCGTAGTGGGAGAGTTTTTAGGAACTCACCTTCTTTTGACTTGGAAGACACTAGTGATTAAAATCCATTGTGAGTTTAAACAAGTAATAGATTGTCAAGATAAGAAACTAAGAAGAAAGCCAAGAGAACTATAGTTTGATCCATTCACATGGAGTAACCTAAAGTTTTCTATTACAAGGACAAAAAAGGAAATTTTCGTTAATAAGTCTATTCAATGGACTTAACAAAACTTCTTGTTCCTAGTATTATAGGTTTAAGTTTATCTAAACCTATGGCTTGTGGTATACCTGGTAATTACTTACTCTAATGCAAGCAACTTACTTTAGTAAGATGCTGAAGCATTTTCTTTCTAATGGCAATCTATAGAAGCTTCTCGACTTCTAGGCATAGATTTTATTTATCTAAGGAAAAGTCTCAACTATTCCAGAAAAGATAAAGTCATGAAAGAATTTCTTAAATCAACACCGAGAGGTCTCAGATATGCTTTAGTATGCCTTAGACCAGACACCTGCTGTTGAGTGGGAGTAATGAGTAGGTATCAGATGAATCCAGGAGAAGAACATTGGAAGACAATCAAGTAAATCTTAAGATTAAGAAGAGGAACTATATGTTAGTCAATAAGGGTGTATTTAAAACTCTTAGACTACACCACATCAGATTTCGAGACTTGCCTTTGTTCTAGAAAGTCTGCTGATAAGAAGGTGATTACTCTGGGGGTGGAATAGTGATTTTGGAGAAGTGTAATGTAACACTCTAATGCTAAGGCACGCTACAGTGCTTTTTCAATTATAGTGCAATCTTTGCTAATCAAAGAATTTTCTCGAAAAACGTGTCAAATTAAAACTTTTGCATTAAATATTAAACTTTGTAATATAATAAAATATTTACAAGTGTCGGGATCCCGTTTTCAAACTTTGTAAAATTTACTTTCCAAAATATACATTTCAAAATACACAAATTTACTGGTCGCACAACGACTTTCAAAATACAAATCCCAGATGTCCCGAGACTGAACACTCCAGGTCGCGCTGCTTGACATGTACAATCCCATCTGAGCTCGGGTTCACTCCTGTTCAGCCTTAGCCTTTCCTTTACCTACACATGGAAGCAGAACTGTGAGTCGACAGACTCAGTAAGAAATGCATATAGCATATCATATAATTTTCGACCTGTAAATAGGCGCCCATACACCTATTTACAGAGCTTAACAGATGAGTATGAACGTTCTAACTAGCACTACTACAAAAAGTACAATTCTCGTCAGTTTTTAAATGTCATTTAAAGAATTTACGTCGGTTTATAAAACCGACGTGTATGCCGTAGTCGCAAATAGTTTTTTATTAGCGTCATTTTTAAAATGACACAAAAAACAATTTTCTTCATTTAAAAACTGACGCAAAATGTACGCACTTTTGTTTTATCTTTAGCGTCAGTTTGGAAATGACACAAAATTGTTTGCGACATTTCTAAACCGACACGAAAAACTTATACCGTCAGTTCAAAAATGACACATAAATTGTTGAAATAGTTTTTCTTTCACCTATTGCGTGAGTTATAAAATGAAGCATAAATGTAGGTAAAGAAAAATTATAAATTTCCAAGCAACTCTTATATTAAGCCCATAACCATCTTCTCTATTAGAAATACCACCAATGCTCTAAATATGTTAGAAATTTCCTCCAGATAGAAACCAAATGTAAATCATGTCATCTACCTCCTATGTTCATTTTAGATAAAAATTATTTAAAAACAAACTTTGTTCACTGTTCAACGGAAATAACATAACCAACACAAATTAAAAATTAAAACAAAATTAAAATTAAACATGAATAAATTTAATAGATGACAACATTTTTAGATACAGTTTTTAAAAATTAAATCTATGAGAATTGGGTAGAGTGTCATCATCACTATTGACAGAATGAACATAAAGGCCCAAAGAAGGACAAGCCTTCACAACATTCAACACTTGTGTTATATAATTACATATAGTCAAGAACATTAATCAATTCACGATTATTTTATACAAAATAAAGTACCTATAATGAACCAACATGCTCTCCAATATTCAGTATTTTGCTTCACTGTTGGCTTTCCTTTTGCATCAACAGAGCCATCACCAGTGTAAGTCTCACTCACTTCATTCTAATAATAACAATAATTAAATTATTAACAACAACATTTTTCTTACTTAATTACTTACTAGTAAGAAATTTAAGAGAGAGTGAGTGATTTGTAGACTAAAAGAGTAATGCCATTTAATATAATTGTAAAAAAAGCTGAGTCTAGCTTGTGTATTGGTATAAAGATAATTTTGTGGATTGGAAGACAATGTTGCACAATATGGAGCAGTTGAGGAAAACTAAGTAAATTAGAATGTTAAAACTCATTTTCAACCTAATGTTAAGCAGAACCAAATACTGAACTTAGTGTTATAATTATATTGTATTTGATATTGTTTAACTCCTTTGTCATTTTAACCATTTGAATGGCTCATTTAGCCTATGCTTGAGCCATGAGATGTTACAGTATTAGATTTTCTTTCATAAAAAAACTACTGAATGTTAGAAATAGTCAAACAAGTAGGACAGGCCGATCTTAGAATATTGCAGTTTTGTTAAGAGAGAGCTTTATAATTTTATTGTTTTGGTGCTTTGAAGAGCTTGATGAGAGGTGTTGATGGTGATGAGAACTTTATGAGATTTGATTTGAATAGTTCCTTGAGATCTTCAGGGTTTACAGTGTATGTAGAGTTTATATATGTAATTGGCCAGAATCTTAAGGGTAATTTGTATAAATAATAACTAGATTTGAACCAATAAGTTAAATAAGCAAGGAAAGTAGCATTAAGTACCTGACACCTTTTGAGCGTGTAGTCTCTTGAATCTCTGGAATGACAAAAGTAGCATTTAAAAGCCTGAATATGATGATCAGATCACAGATCTGAAAAATTAACAAAAATTTAATTAACTCCAAGTAAAAATTGTCTTACAGATGACTTACACATTAATTAAACAAAATTAAACCACAAAATATTTTTGCATAAATGAAACCGGTACTTTGTTTATTTGGTACTGTAAAACAAAGAAAACAATCAATTAGCTAAATTCTCTAATAGTCTTCCCTTTATCCAACACAGCAAGAAAATATTTTCAACTGAATTCCAGAATGACACAACCAGAACTGATTCAGTATCATTGAAAATCCTTAAATATTTGATGTAAGATAGAATCCTAAATCAACAAATAAAAAGGGTGATATAAACAAAAAAGAAATAAGATATTTGAAAAGTAACATACACAAATACATGTGTATATTAACTCTTTAAAATTTACATGCATAAGAAACAATTGAATCAAACAAAAGTTTCTTCTTAATGGATAGAATCAACCAAAGTAGTTTACAATCCATCCTATGAGAAAATCTTACCAAACCATGACAATTGACCTCTCGGGAAAGGCATACTCTCAAAAAAATAATGTTCTAGAATACATTTAATAGTATGTTCATGGATTCATTAAACAAAAAAGCTGTCAATGCATTGGACTGTACTCGATACTCATAGGAGATTCAATTCAATTGGGATAAACTTAATCATTATACATGATATATAAATTGTATCATGCTAAATCGTACAATATGCAGGAAACAAAAAATTTTGACAATAATACTTGCAAAAGACTTGTCACCATATTTACTGTATAATTAAGGATAATAATTCTCAGACTAGGCAACTTATTCAATTATTTTTTCTTTAAACAATAATAATAACTAATTCATGACAACAGTACCAAATTCTTACCTACGTAGTTGTTTCTAGGGTTGGCATAAGGCTGCAAGGATTTCAGTGGCTTCACAACACCCCAGAGTTTCTTATTTCGATATTTCTGTTTCAATGTATCAAACATTCCCATAAACTTATATACACAAGAAAAAGACCAGAATTTGAACCCATACAAGCTAGTTGAAATTCATTGTAAATCATCATTTGCATACCTGTCTTCTACGGATAAAAGCAAAATCATCACGAAACCTGGCTAGGGCACTGTAATGAACCAAGTCGACAAAGGAAGACCTTGCGATGGAGAGATGGGGAATCAAAGACACAAAAGACAAGACCACAACAAACAATGAATTCGTACTGGTAGTGGCTAACCAATTGTCATTTTGGTTAAAAGGGAAACCTGGTCGGTGTTTTGATGTTCTCTTCCATTTTTGGCTTAGGGACCGGTGACGTTCTCAGGGTACAGTTGGCGACGAGAGACAGAGAGAGAGAGAGAGAGAGAGAGAGAGAGAGAGAGAGAGAGAGAGAGAGAGAGATAGATAGAGAGGGAGACAGATGCGGATGTACCTGTGAAGAACCTAACGAGAGAGACAGTGAGAGGGGGGCTTCGAGAGAGGTGGGCGGAGGAGAAGACACAATCGCCAGAGGTGGGTTTTGAAGATTAATCGAAGGTGAAGTGTGAATAGTGGGCTTCGATTTGGGGGTAAATATGCGTGGATCCCCTTGTCAATTAAAATATGCGTCGTTTATAAAATGTCAAATAGAAAGTATTCGACTTTTTATAAATGACGCTAATCGTCTATTACATATTTTAAAATTATTCTATTTTTTTCGTCAGTTGTCTTTTACGCGTCTGTGTTACTAATGACGCAAATTATGTATTTTTACTGTCTTTTGAAAACCGACGGTTCAACTAATTGGGACACTATTCACGTCGGTCAACACAGTGAATAGTAGTGTTGACCGACGTGAATAGTGTTTTTTTTAGTAGTGTAGGATACGACCATGTACCATGTACCACATGCACTCAGTATACCTTCGTACTAGTGTAGGTAGGGTATGACCGCACCTTGAGTACTATCAAGTGTTGTACCACAAACACCTTGTACCTTCCCGTACAAGTGCTGGTAACACCATAATGTACTTCCAAATATCATACACCTTACCAATGCACTTCGTACCGCAACCGTACAAGTGTTGGTAGTGTATGAATCACAACAAATAAGCATGTATACATATTAACACATACATACATTCAGATAATCACATCATACATTATACACAATTCTTACCTGTTTTCTGAATTCAAGTGTGCTGGCTGACCTGAACAGAAATCTCATGCTAGATGGATGCCCTAATAACATTTTGAAACCGGGTAAGTCACATGATTAAAACCCTAATCCCGGGAAACCCAAAACCGAAACCCTAGGTTCTGCCATGCTCTTAATGGGTTATTCTAACTCTGGAAAAGGGGAAACACCCATCCGAGGCACTGAAATGGACAAAAATTGAGAAAACAAAGTGTTCGGGAATCCTGCCAAAACCGGCTAGCCGGTTTTTGTGGCACTGCAAACCGGCTAGCCAGTTTGCACCAGTAATCCCAAAACACTTCATCCTTTGCTCAATTTTCCACCAAATGTTACCAAACTTTCCAGAGTACCTACCCAATGTATTCACAACATAAACCAAGCAGTATTTCACAGAAAAACACACCAAATCAATTTATGCCATTAAAGCTCAAAGCTTTGAACTCAAAGCTTAAAATTGCATAAAACTTACAATCAATCTCTAAACCAGCTGCAATGAACTAAAATTAAGCCAAACAAACCCTAGAATTCGAACTAAGCAAACATCAAACCCTAACAGCCCCTATAACCCAAAATCACTTCTTAAAACCAAAATACAACTTCATAAACTTAAAAGGAAAGGAGATAGGGTTACCTTAGTTATTTTTCCTTGAATCCTTGGTTGAAAACACAGAAAATTATGAAGAAATGGCTTGGTTTTCCTTCTGGTTTGTGAGGGCCGAACACCAAGAGAGAGAAAGGAGAAATGATATTTCTCTAATTTTAATTTCTTTTTCCTTAATTTTCTTTCAAAGTAAAACCCCTTTTTTTTCATTCAATTATGCTGAAATAGAATAAGTGTCATCACCCAAGGCTGCCACCTAACCCTCATTTACCATTTTACTAATTGTCTAAAATGCCCTTAAGGTTATAACTTAGGTATTTTTAAAGCTAGGGGTCAAATGGTCAAAATCCATAACCCCGCTCAATCCCGATAATTTATTTTCTCTAAAATATTTCCCCCTATGAAATAAGGTTCTAAACTTACCCATGTGATCAATCTAGCCATCCATCGCATTTTTCGTTGTCGCCGAGCAAAAATTACAAAAATAACATATTTCACATATAAGCTAAATAATACCCCTAGAGTTTAATAAAATCTCCGGAATTGAGAAATTATAACTCTAATATTTATTTCTAAATATTGGGGTCCACAATTAAATTAATTCACATATAATAATAAAATAATAAAAATTAGTGCTAATTGCCCTTACTAATCTAAATTACTAGAGCGGTCATTACATGTAAAAACCTATCTGAAGTCTCTAGGTCTACCAGAAAGGGACTGAATGTTAAAGTTGCAGGAAAGGTACTTATTCAGTCTAAGGAAAGTTCTATACATCTTTGGCACCATTCCAAATTGCCTAAACTACTAGTGTTATTTCCTGATTAACCAAAAGTAGTTGCCAAAGGTATAGAATCCAGTATCCCAAAAGAGTAGACATATAGAGAGGAATTTCACATTATCAATGATTTTGTGATTAAGGAAGAGTAATGGTGGAGAAAAGGTTGTGTTTAATTCAACCTTTCATATCCTATTACGAGGAGTTTACTACTACTACTACTACACTTGATTTGTATATCAAGGTGTTGATATTATTTGAAATGCACTTTTTGTTTTATATTAGTGCAAGTGGGAGTCTGTTGGGTTTTATGCCCTAAATAAAACTCCATTTCAATGTAATCCACTTTATTCAACATCAATAAAGAAACAGAAGTATTTTTCATTCATTTGTGTATGTTTTGGTTCATCTTATCAATTGCTTGTCAAATTGATTTATAAATTCATCTGAAACCCTTTTCACATACTTGATCCTGTTTATTGTGCTGTCAACACTTTGGAAAGTAAACATGACTATGTGAATAAAGTTTCCTAGATTTATCAGACACAGGGTTTTACTGATATGATAATCTACAACAGAGTTTACTTGCATTTGGAGAAATGCTATGTTCTTTCCAGAGCATTGGTTAGAGTAAAGCTCAGGTTGGATGCATGGAGTATGCATCGGAAGGGACCGATATTGAACTTTGACTTAGATTTATTAAACTTACCGTAATATCTATTCAAGTCAATATCGCCTAGTTGATCCTAGATCAAATGATCTCAATCCTGTTATGATTAGGCTCAATCTCAAGAGGCTATTCGTGTTCTTTGATTTGTTAGTTAAGCCTACTTTTGGGTCAGGGTGATACGTACATTTTGGGAACACGATAGTGCAATTGAGTGGGAGCGCTAACATAAACATGAAATCTATAGCTTCTATCTGGCGAATAGTAAGTAAAGGATGATCTCCTTCGAGCTTGACCAAACGAAAAATAAATGGTGGAGTACTCATTTCACATAAGTTGAAATATCATTTATACGGGGTTAAGTGTTTTAAGGATTAAATACATTGTAGGGTGTAACGGTAATCTAATCCCTTTACAGTGTAGATCATTCATATAGAGGATCATTGATCAAATTAGGATTATAACAATGGATAACTAATGATGTGTCTATATGGTGGAACATATAGAGCATTCTATATACTGAGAGTGCAATTCTAAGTTCTATGCATGGATTCAACGAAGAATTAATAAGTCAGTGAATTTAGGTTATAAATTCTTGATCTGCTTATTGGAAGCTCGGTTATATAGACCCATGGTCCCCCCACTAGTTGAGATAATATTGCTTGTAAGACTCATATAATTAGTTTTGATTAATCAATTATAATTCTCAAATTAGACTATGTCTATTTGTGAATTTTTCACTAAGTAAGGGCGAAATCGTAAAGAAAGAGTTTTAGGGGCATATTTGTTAATTATGATACTTTGTATGGTTCAATTAATAAATATGATAAATGACAATATTATTTAATAATTATTTATAATTATTAAATAGTTAGAATTGGCATTTAAATGGTTGAATTTGAAAATTGGCGTTTTTGAGAAAATGAGATGCAGAAATGATAAAACTGCAAAATTGCAAAAAGTGAGGCCCAAATCCATACTGTATAGGGCCGGCCACTTTTATAGGTTTTTTCATCTGATATTTTCATTATTTTAATGCCAAATAATTCAAACCTAACCCTAGTGGAATGCTATAAATAGATAGTGAAGGCTTCAGGAAATTTACACTTAACTTTCTACTTTTTCCTTCAGAGAAAAACCTGAGCCTCCTCTCTCTATACCTAGCCGCCACCTTCTTCTCTTTCTTCTTCCTTGAAATTTTGAACCACTTAGTGATTAGAGTAGTGCCCACACACAGCAAGTGATACCTCAATCATAGTGAGGAAGATCGTGAAGAAAGACTTTCAGCAAGAAGGAGTTTCAACACTAAAGAAGGAGAGAAAGAGATCCAGGTTCAGATATTGATAATGTTCTACTACAGAAAGGAATCAAGGGCTAGATATCTGAACGGAAGGAGTCATTATATTCCGCTGCACCCAATGTAAGGTTTCTAATACTTTATATGTGTTTATTTCATAATCGTTTTAGAAGTTCATATTTAGGGTGTTAATCAACATACTTGTGAGTAGATCTAAGATCCTGGTAAAATAATTTCCAACACGAACATGCATAAAAAAAGATACTAAAAAGAAGGCAATTAAACAGCAGGATTCCTAGGCTCTTTGTACCGGTCAACTGGATCTAAGGGGGCCAGAGGATCATCTGTCTGGATGGAAGGAGCCTCAACACTCTGGTCGGTGGGAGAAGCGGAAGTGGTCGCCTCAGGGTTCTCATTAGTCGCTTGAGTAGTGCAGTAGTCGGGAAACATGTCTTTGGAAGTACCGAGGTATTCAAAGTTTGCCTTGGGATTGGCCTTCCAAAAGGCATATAAAATCTCGAGACCAGTTGTCTCTATGGCATCCACTTTCTTCCCGAGCTTCTCCACCTCGGATTTCTGGCTCTTAACCTTAGCCTCAAGTGCCTCTTCCTAAGTATTCTTGTCCTTGGCCTCATCCTCCAACCTGTAATTTTCTTCCAGTTTCGTCAGTACAGACTCTGTTTTGAATTTATTATAAGAACATTTAGAAGTAACTGATACTATATATTTCTATCTAGACCCAATGATCAAGAATTTAGGCCTTATATATGCCCTGTTTAAGACAATAGCAGAGTCTCTATTGACAAAATTAGAGAAAAATTACAGTTTTACAAACATTGGATACTTATGGCACTAAAAATAAATATTGAGTTTATGCCGCCTACAAACATAAAACTTTAGGTACTTATGCCGCTATTTACCCATTATAATAAAATAAAGTAATGGAGAAGTGAGACTTGAAATAATAAAAAAAAAAGAACTAAAATTAGTTTAATAAAATTGTATATTAAATATGTACATAAATATATATTTTTTTTTTTGGGGAAGAACATCGTTTTGTTCATTAGATAAGATAACTGGGAAGCACAACAGGGGTTCCCTCCCTATGGTAGACACCATTCAAAAGACTGTTAACTCTAGCCTTTTTAGCTACAAAATCAGCAGCTTGGTTGTCCAAACGAGAAATAAAGAAAAAATTGCAAACATTAAAACTTGGTAGTAAATGTAAAATCTCCATAGCAATATGTCTTGTTTCCCAAAAAGTAGGGCATTTCCTTTTTTCCAGCGCTTACACAATGACCTTAGCATCAGAAGCTATGGCGATGGACTCCACCTTGGCTGTTAAGGTTGATTCCATATAGCAATTGAGTCTCCCCTCCCCGGTATGGCTAGACTTCCCAATTGAATGATCCCTCTAGCCTCAAAGATACCCTTCCATAATGGGATCCAAGGTTGATTCCATATAGCAATTGAGTCTCCCCTCCCCGGTATGGCTAGACTTCCCAATTGAATGATCCCTCTAGCCTCAAAGATACCCTTCCATAATGGGGAGTCACCTCTTTTTCCTTCCACTTCCCAAAAGGACTTGTTTTTGCAATATTTTGCCATTAGACATTTAACTCAAGGTTTATTCACCCCGTTTTCCAGTTGCCACACAAGTTTTGTTAATAGAGCTTTGTTTGTGTCTTCTAATCTTTTGAAGCCTAACCCTCCCTGGAATTTAGGCAGACAAAGGTTGTCCCAACTCCTTATGGCATTGAATCTTTCTTTAGCATTCCCTCTTGTCCACCAGAATAACGCATCAATCTCTCTACATGTCGACACAGGGATTTTACAAGTTGACATAGTATATAGTGGCAGGCTCAAGGCCACTGACTTCACCAAGGTTGTTCTCCCTGCGAAAGAAATTTTTTTAACTTTCCATCCTTCAAGTCTCTTTAACACCTTTTCTTTTAGTCGCCAGTAGTCTTCTCTTTTCCTACGTTTGAATACAAACGGATTTCCTAGATGAAGTTCTTGACCCGTACATTCTTCAACCTCGAGGAGCCTTAGAATATGTTCTCTCTTACTCCGGTTCAGGTTGTTGGAACATAGCACGCTGGACTTTACCTTACTGCACTCCTGACCCGACCAAGCCTCATAAATCTTAAGGCAATCCATAAATGCAGTGGCATTTTTGTCATATGCTCTTGCAAACAAAATGGTGTCATCTGTATGTTAACTCAAACCTTTAGGTCTCCTTGTTTTGATGATTAACAAATATTTGATTATTATTTGTTACTAATGATTTGTTGATTTTGTAGCAAAATTAAAAGAGAAAATAAATATTTCAAGATAAATTGGTATTTTTTACCAAACTTTTCAAAGCAACCCAAAATGGATTCAACAATCATATCAAGAGCAAAAGATTCATCAAGGGATCATCGACTCAAGACCCTATTCAAAAGAGGTCTTCAAAAGCCCAAAGTCAAAAGTCAACCCGAAAGTCAAAGTCAAAGTCAAAAGTCATCTCTCGAGAAAAGTCAACACACGACCAAAAAACATGTAAATCAAGCTAGGAGGCTCATCTACATCAAGACTACTCAAAATCATATGGTATAAATTTACTTTAGTCTCGTTAAAGTGATTTGTATAGCACATTAAGTTTTATAAATTCAAATTTTGGCTCATTCACTAACTTGTGCAGCAAGTTTTCTCACACGATAGTTCAAATTTTTTTTTTTGATTGAATTTCTAAATCACACTTTGTTTAACTAAGAGAACAAAATTGGAATTCTAGAAATCGGATAATCGAGTAAAGAGTTATGCGCGTTTTAGTGCCGAAAAATGCAAGTTTTGAACCTGCCTGATTTTCGGCCCACCTATTGAAAATAGGTAGTCCGTTTTTCGCAGATAGGTAGTCTGTTTTAAAATAGGTAGTCTGTTTTTCCCAGAATTTGTTTTGAAATGCGTACTAACGGCTATAAACGGCTACTTTTCACCCCAACACTATAAAAACTTGATTTTTACTCAAAAATACATGTTGGCTGAGCATTTATGTCATATACCTAACATATCTAAGTGAGATTAATGAGCTTCAAAGTTTAAAATCCAACAAACACTCTTGACACACTTTGAGCCAAAATTTGTTTCTATTAATCATGAGTGTGCTTGCTTTTCACTCTAGGTTTTCATTGTATCATCATATTTCTAGAGTGATTTTGCTTGTAATATCAAATACATTTTCATAGGGTTATTTGCGGCAAAACCTCCTAAAGTGGACAAGTTTTTACAACTAACCCCCTAATCTAAAATTTTGGTGGTAAAACTACCTAAACCACTAGTCCGTTAGCAGTTAGCCCTTTCCATCCATTTTTGGCTGTTAAGTGCCAGGTTGGAATGTCCACGTGTACACAGTATACACGTGGCACAATTTTATTGGTCCACGTAAATAAATATTTAAAAAAAATAAAAAAAATTAATTATTTTAAAAATAAAAAATAAAAACATTTCTTTTTCTTTAAAAATTAAAAAAACAATTTTAAAAAAATAATGTTTTTAAAAAGAACCCTAATCCCTCATTGTCTTGTTCTCTCTCTCTCTCTCTCTCTCTCTCTCTCTCTCTCTCTCTCTCTCTCTCTCTCTCTCTCTCTCTCTCTCTCTCTCTCTCTCTCTCTCTCTCTCTCTCTCTCTCGTTGCCCTACTGCCGCCCCCTCCTCCTACTCCTTCTTCTTCTTCTTCATGCTCAGTTGGGGGGACCTTTATGGCTGGTACCATTGGGAAGAAGAGACACAACAACCGCCAACCAAAGCGACGCCAACCGAGACCTCCTTAGTCCAAGCTCCGACCTGGCCACTCTCATCAGCCGATTCGCCAACATTGACGCAACCTTCGCCACCACACGCCAGGCCAACTGCCTTTTCTCCGGTGGCGATACCAACCTTGCTCCCTTCGACGCCACCCAGAGGTGGAGGCTGTGTTGGCATTTTCTTCCAACTCCCCACCCACCTGCAATGAAACGAACCTTTTGTTCTCTAAAATATAAAATTAAATACACTCATTGAACAAAAAGCGTTTTTTTTTTTTTTTTTTTCAAATTTTTTTAGGGTTCCGATTTCTGTTTGCCTCTAAAATTTAGTAGCAGATCCACTAAATATAGAGACAGAGAGGATTATAATTAGGGCTTTTGGGCGGGATTCGTACGAATTTTGATTCCGAGCTTGAAGAAGAAGAAGAAGAAGAGCGAGTGAGAATTTCGTTTTTTGGTCAAGCAAGATGATGATCTCGAGGGCTTGTTGTCTTTCTCGGTTGCCATGGGTGGTGGTGAGTTTCCATGGGTGGTGGTGAGTTTCCATGGGTGGTGGTGGTGGTCTTGTCTGCAAATGAAGATAGAGGAAGAAGAAGAAGAAAGAGGGTGAAAGAGAAAGAGGAATTAGGGTATTTAGGTTTTTTTAATTTTTTTTTTAAATTGTTTTTTTACTTTTTTAATTTTTAAAGAAAAAGATTTTTTTTTAATTTTTAAAATAATTAATTTTTTATTTTAATTTTAAATAATTAATTTTTTTTATTTTAATTTTAAATTATAATTACGTGGATCAATAAAATTGTGCCACGTGTACACTGTGTACACGTGGACATTCCAACCTGGCACTTAACAGCCAAAAATGGATGGAAATGGCTAACTGGTAACGGACTAGTGGTTTAGGTAGTTTTACCACCAAAATTTTAGATTAGGGAGTTAGTTGCAAAAACCTGTCCACTTTAGGAGGTTTTGCCGCAAATAACCCCATTTTCATATTGTGAATGAGGTGAGGTTGGCACCGGTATTGTAAACAATCCAGTTATAGTGAGATTGGCACTTCAACAATCCGAGAAAGAGGTTAATAGTCCTCGAGGGTGCGAAACTATTGTAAGAGGTTTGGAAATACCTTGGTGAAAATTTCCCAGTTGTAAGGGTTAGTCAAGCCCGTTAACTTGTCTCGATATTGGAACTCAAAGCTAGGTCCATAGCTTTGAAGACCAAGGACGTAGGTGGCATAGTTCTACCGAACCTTATAAAAATCAAGAGTTTGCATTTTCTAATCCTTAAACTCCTTACTTTACAAGTTTGAATATTTGTTATAATATATTGCTTGCCTTATTACTTGCTTTTATTTAATAAAATGGTCAGTTGCTTAATTTTGTGTTAAAAGTTTTAATTTACCGAAATTAGTTTAAATTTCCAATTCACCCCCCTCTTGGAAACATATCTTGGGCTAACACTGTAAACATTAGGTGACTTATCGGGGGGCTCTCCTCAAAATCTTAATTCCTTTTGTGTCTCCCATTTCTTGTCGTTTAACAATCAACTTTGATAAGACATCATGGCAAAGAAGAAAAATAAAAGGTGATAGGCGATCTCCCTACCGTAGACCCCTTTTAGGAAAGATCTTCTGTTGTGGAACACCATTGATAAGAACCGAGTAAGAGATAGTTTCGATACCTGTCATTATTAGATTTCGCACATGACTGTCAAAACCGTTGCCGTTGGCCTCCAAAACTCTCTCAATTAAGCCCCACTCCATTCTATCGTAAGCCTTGTGCATATCGAGCTTTAGAGCCATCAAACCTCCACTACCCTTCTTTTTTTTAATAGTTTGTACAAGCTCTTGGGTGAGAATGGAGGACTCCGCAATCCATCTACCGAGTATGAAAGTAGCTTGGAAAGGTGACACTAGTTTGTCCATGACGCCCGAAGTCTGGTTGCAATAATCTTAGAAATGATTTTGTATGCAAAATTGCACAGACTTATTGGTCTGAATTTTTCAACAGATGTAGCATCTTCTCCTTTCGAGATCAAACAGATGAAAGTGTAGTTTAATTGGCTCTGAATTCTCCCCTCAGAGAAGAAAGATTGGACCATTTGAATAACACTTCTACCAGTAAAGTCCCAGTAGTTTCGATAAAAACATCTAGGCATACTGTCGGGGCCGGAGCTTTGAGCGGATGCATAGCAGTAACAGTGTTGATAATTTCCTCCTCCCCTGGTATACTCCTGAGCATCTCATTCTCCCCCTCAGTAACGAGCGGTGTGAACAAATCATTAAAGGCTTCATTAATCGAAGGATTGCTTGAGCTAAATAAGTCAATAAAAAATTTGTTGAAAACCTCCCCTATCTTCTTTTCTTGCGTGACCCAAATGCCTTCCTTGTTTTTGATCGAAAGGATCTTGTTACAATAATAATTATATTATATATATTTAGTGTATAACATATATGTTCGGTTGATTTTCGGTTTAATCGATCAGCTTGCTATTGACACTAAAATTAACTGTGCAAAGGCAGTTTTAACCCGAGACAGTTTTATCAATTTTCAATTTGTTCGATGTTGATTTTTTCGGTATTCGGACAGTCGGCGTACTCAGTTTGTTCGGTACTCAATTTCTTTTCGATTTATTGGATTTTTTTGGTCAGCCCTCTAACAAACTACACGTACATGAAAGCCTACTAAGTACAAACTAGAATTTTCCCTAGAGAAAAACGTTAAAACCGACACGCGCGAAACAAACAACATAACGTCATAACGACATGCTTCTCTTCCTCCCTCACTTCATAACCAGATGCAGATGGGAACGACATCGACTTCAACATCTTCATCTCTCAATCCGAAGTTCCGTTATTACACATTTACTTCTCTTGCCTTCCTCTTTTTCTTCCTTTTGAGTATTTTACTCTTTACTAAACGGACTCTCGACCCCGCTGTTTCAATCTCTCTCTACAGAGATTTCTTTTCCCAAACCCCTTCTTCTTCTTCTTCCAACCTCTCCCTTCCGATCCAAGAACCCATCTCTCCAAATTCTGAGCCCGACCCATTAGATATCGAAATTGACCCTAAAATTATCAATGACGAGCTTTCAGATAAAAACGATCCAGGTTCACCTCCTGTGAATGGAGTTTCTGAGGAAACAAGTCCTAAATTAATCAAGAACGATCTTTCAGATATAAAAGATGGATACCCGGTGCCTGCTAACCTAGTGTCTGATGAGATTGATGCTAAAGTCAGCAATGGCGAGGTTTCAAATAAAAATGAAGAAGTCCCAGTTTACAAGAAAAGAGTTTCTAATGATTTTGGTGCAAAAATCATCGATGGAGAGCTTTCAGATAAAAATGGTAGTGACCCACCTCGTAGTTTTGAAAGAACGGAAAACAAGTGTGATTTGTATTCGGGGACCTGGGTGAAAGATGAGGAGTACCCTATTTACAGACCAGGGTCCTGCCCATATGTTGATGAGGCTTTTGATTGCCAAACTAATGGAAGAAGAGATTCTGAATATCTCAAATGGCGGTGGAAGCCACACGCTTGTGATCTTCCTAGGTAACTTTTTGGCTCTTTTAAGTTTCCATTCTTTTTCTTCATCGGTTTGTACTTTGTAGTGGATAAAATAGTGGCTTTCTTGCACTCGTTGGATATTATAGTACGATTTGTTTGTAATCTGTTGCATTGAGGTATTTCCTTGGCATTAATAAGTAGGTGCCCTGTTTCGTGGTCAATGCATGCATTATGCATTCACCGATTTTCTTATGAGCTGAGTAGTTGAAAAACTACCTACATTGTATGCCAACAAAAGTGTTGGCTTATGAGTTGCTTAACAAAGCAATTAACACAAAGGAATTCAATAATAATAATAATAATAATGAGGATAAAGTAGAGCAGTGCAAGCCTTCACTTCACTGTAATATGAGGAGCATTAAGACGAAAGGAATTTAATGAGAAACCCAAAGAATTCTTTTAGTCAAGTATACTCTAACCCAGATAACTGCAAGAACTAGAACGAAAGAAAGATTTGGGTATGTTTGGTTGGGAGAAATGAAAAAACAGAGTAGGAATCAGAATAGGAACGACAATAGGAATATAATGGAATACAATTTAGTGTGCACAAAAAGAAATTGATATAAGGATATGAAAATAGAAACTAAAGGATGAATGCATCCCATATTGCACCAAGTTTTTTTATTAACTTATCCATCGAAAATTCCAAAGAAAAGAAGAAGAAAAAAAGAAAAGACAGAATGATTTTCATCATTTCGTTGCCCTTGCATTGTGCAGAACAATTCAAAACATATATAATGAAACTTTTGACATTGCTTGAGATCCAGAATACATGAACTTTTCAGCAATTTTGGGACACAAATACTAATGTACAGGTAACAAGTTCATCACTGGTGCATCAAATCTTTCACTAAGTCCAGGTTTTCCATGTTGTATCTATTGAGTTTTAAGGTTTACTGCTTCAATTTGTAACTGATAGCGGCAATAATGTCTTATCATCTTATGGTTTAGTTTGTAAATCTAGGAGCAGCCATGACTGATTGCCTCTGTTGACTCTTTCCTTTGTGCTACTGTAACATTGTTTGGGATAATTTTCTGTATTTAGTTATATACCAGATAAAATTTGTCTAAAGAAACTTTATGACTAATCACTTCAGTGGATTTATATTTCTTTACTGCATCACTTTTTACTTGTAGGTTCAATGCAACAGACTTCTTGGTGAGAATAAGTGGTAAAAAACTAATGCTGGTTGGAGATTCTGTTAACAGAAACCAATTTGAGTCTATCCTATGCCTCCTACGCGAGGGTCTCCAAAATAAGAGCAGGATGTATGAAGTTAATGGCCATAAAATAACTAAGGGAAGAGGTTACTATGTATTCAAATTTGAGGTATCTTTATTTATTTCTTCCAGTATATATTGTTTTAGATTACCACAGTCCAAATTCAAGACAGGAGAAATCTATGAACGTCAGTAGAAGGATTTTACGTGCTGTTTTTTTATACTTCACATCTTTGTATTGTGATTTAAATTGCTTTCATGCGACTTTTTCCTGAACATAGAATTGGCTCTTCAAATTTATTCATTATTATTTTGTAGGTGTAATAATTGTAGCAAGTGTGCTTGACAACCCTTGGCCAAATTCAATTATATCTCTTAGAATTTATCTAACTACAACCTACCCTGCCAAATACATACGTTTTCTCTTTCTAAGATTTGTTGAGATTAGAGGAAAGATGACAAATATATAGTGCCTTTTTTGCTTTGTTAGCTAAATAAGTTTATCTCGGACAAAATCTATTTGTTGCCCAACATTTTAAGAACAATTTTCCCTTTATATTTATGTGTATGTTTATGCACGTGTGATGTTGGCAACCAAGAAGCAATGTAAAATGGCAAACTGCTTAACAGTGTGAAGTAATGTTATAGGCAGGCTTTAGTGGGCTGGCTTGTTGGCACGAGTTGTATTAGGCAGTGATTGGGTATTTGATTTAACCTACTCGTCGTTATGACGTGTTTTATAGAGAAGGACAGTAAGAAAAAGCATTAACAATCTCCATATTCTGTTGATTCACATAAGAATACGAGTGAATGACATTTATAGTTTTGTTAGATAAGTAGGTTTCACTCGTCTAACTTTGGCAGTCTATAATATGTAAGATGAGTGGAATATGTAAAAATTGGTATCCTTGGAAAAATTAATTAGTTTAGGACGAATGTGTTCACTGCCTCAGAAACACAATTAAAAGTTACTTCATTTTAGGATAATCAATGCTCTTATCGTATCAACATATTAATTGCCAATTAGATGGACAAATTCATAGTTAATATCTGTAATCATTCCTTTTCTGTGATCACACCAACTTATCACTGAATTGTGCTTCTGAATATTTGTTCAGTTTAATGGCTTCTCTCTCATAAATCATCTTCCTAAGCATCTGGAACCATTAAATTTTTACCATGCATCTCTAATTCCACTGGAAATCATATAATAAATACTCCCACAATAGCCTGTTTGCATGCTATACATCCACTGCTGCTGTTCATATTGTCAAGAGAGAACGTTTCACTTCCTTTTGGGACACTGCAAGACTGTTGCCTGAAGTGAACTTATGGTCTATTAAACAATACTCGGTAAAATGTCTTGTAAATGCAAGTTTCAATGTGTTAAAATGTAATAAATTCCTGCTACTTTTTCTTTTAATACTCGGGTTAGATGAACTGGTTTGGTAGGGAGTAAGTGTAGTTGATGAGGGTTCAAGTCTTGCAAATGTCTCTTAAAAATAAATAAATACCCATAACAAAAGTCTCTGTTTTTGTCCTTTGCAATACAGTAATGTTAGTCACATATTCATCCAACAAATTATAGAACAATTTTAGTTTTATTAGTCAATGCTGTTGCATCATTTTTTTTTTATTAATTCCTGGTGTTCCCTTAGATGGTAGGGAGAGCTTTGAATTTACATGTGCTTGGTAAATGGTTTTTTGAGACTGAAAGTTTGTCACTCTTTCAACCCAAATAAACTTCCATGCCTGAAATTTTAACACAGTTCTCAATCTCATATAGAATCTTTCTATATCTCTTTTTATTAACAAGTAAATTTTATCCAACTTCGGTTTAACGAGTTATAGAGGTGAATAGAATTCATCAAATTTGTTTCAACATCTATGACTGACTGTCATAATAAACTTTCTTGCAGGACTACAATTGTACTGTGGATTTTGTGAGGTCACATTTTCTTGTAAGGGAAGGAGTCCGCATGAATGGTCAGGGAAGTTCAAATCCAACTCTTTCAATTGATCGAATAGACAAGTCAGCATCTCGTTGGAAGCGCGCTGACATTCTTGTCTTCAATACTGGCCACTGGTGGACTCATGGGAAGACTGCTAGAGGGTATGTCTGCAACCTTATCTATCTACATTGGTTCCCCAATTCAGTATGGTATATTTGTTGGTATTTTCCTTGCAATATGAAATTTGTTATTCAAGTTCTTTGAAACCACTATTCTAGGCTCTTTGCAGTTATAATGAAATCAATCTTAGACTAACTAACAGTCTAAACCTTCACATGAAACCAAAAACATTATTTGGATTGTGGTTTGGTATATTTTTATACCAGTTACTTAGCAGATGTGCACAGTTCAGTCACTACCCATGTGGGAAAAGAATAAAAAAATCTTTTATGGTGAGCATTGTAAGATGTTAGTTACCTTTCTACAGGAAAAACTACTATAGAGAGGGAGATTTTGTATATCCACAATTTGATGCTGTTGAAGCCTATAGGAGGTCCATGAAGACTTGGGCTAAGTGGATCGATAAAAATGTGAAGCCGGAGAAGCAAATGGTCTTCTACCGAGGGTACTCTACTGCTCATTTCAGGTAAGTTATTGCCAATTAACTTCAGATAACCTTGATTCATGCATTCTATGTAATAAAGCATGCTATGAATAATTTTTCTTCAATTTTATACATCAATTAAACAAAATAAAGAAAAGTTAACAATCTGTTAATTGATTAGTTAAGAAAAAATGATTGCAGAGGCGGAGATTGGGATTCAGGAGGGTCCTGTAATGGTGAAACAAAGCCTGCTTTTAGTGGAGCTATTCTTGAAAACTATCCTTTGAAAATGAAAATTACCGAGGAAGTGATCAAAGACATGCGTGTACCCGTAAAACTACTAAACGTTACAAGCTTGACAAACTTCCGTAAGGATGGCCATCCGTCAATTTATGGCAAGAATTCAACTGCAGGCAAGAAGGTTTCAAGAAGAAAGCAAGACTGCAGCCATTGGTGTCTACCAGGTGTCCCTGATGCGTGGAATGAACTTATTTATGCCTCCCTAGTTTTTCACCAGACAAATTCAGTTAGTAATACTTGAGAAGATTTTGTCTTTTATGTATTTAATTCATTACGTGCTTATGTTTCTTCAAAAGAATCACTACTTGTTCGTGGAGTTTCAAGCATGTATGTATTTGATGGTAGGGTGTGTTTAGAAAGTTAATAGGGAATTAGAATTGGGTGTAATTAAAGGTAATTACACATTTTTGTGTATTTGTCTAATCATATACTATAACCATTGAAGTAGGATAATTTACAAAAAAGACTAGATTTTGACTTAATTTTTACAAAAATACTACCACACGGTAAAAGTAACTTTTATACTGTTTTGGGTTTTTTTTTTCTTTTATACTGTAAACATAGAAAATAAAATACGAAGTCTCCATCTTCCACACCCACAGACAGAACTACCACAACAACACTAAAACAACCGGAGAACAACTATTAAATCCGGTGAGATGAAGCATAAACATTAAAAGCATTAATATTGGGGCTGTCATGATTTTTCTAATGTTGTTTTTAGGTTGTTCCACTATTGTTTCATATGTTTAACATATGTTGGTTTCAAATTACACAGGTTAAACTAACCACTGAATATTTGTTTGAGATAACTAGAATGAAAGAATCATAGAGAGTAATAGTCTTACCTTCCATTAAAGTGGTGAAATCTAGAAGACAAAAAAAAAAAAAAAAGGATGGAAGCTTGCTGGGAAAAGAAACAACATAACAAATGCAAACAAATGTGGGGAGCTGAGGCACAACAAGAGAACATACAGGAGAAAACATCAAAAATAAAAAGAAGCAAAACAACTAAAAAACAACAGTGGAACAACAGAGAAAAACTAAACATATATTGGAGCATATGATATTGAAGAAAATAACTTACATACAAATTTTATTATTTTCATATTACTATTTAAAATAGAGCAATATAATAATATTTTGAAAAATGTGATAAAAAATGAAAGAAAACAACCTTAAAACAACAATAAAACAAACCAGCAACAGAAAAGGGTAAGTTGGAGAAAGATGGTGGACTTGAAAGTACGGTAGAGATGGAGCCAACGATTTGAGATCAAAGACACCGAATGATATGAACTTAGTGGGAGTTTTTGAAAGATTTATACAAAAAGTTCATCACAGAGCAAGCTCTCTATCTCTCTCTCACACACATAACCACACTCTTATCTTTCCTGATTCTTCTTCTTCTTCTTCCTCTTTCACATGCTGTTGTTTTTGTTACCTACTACAAAACGAGAGGGTTAGCTTTTATTTGGGTAATGTTGTAGACTTGGAAAAAAAAAAGAAAAAAAATGAAGAACAAGATGAATAGTGGAGAGAGAGCCCAAATACAATGAAAAAAGAAAGAAAATAAATGAAGAAGAAGGTAAATAATGAAAACTATTATACATTACCAAAAAAAAATAACGTTTAAAAATTAAGTTTTTCATGATTATATTTTTTTAAAAAAAATATCACAAAAGTGACAACACATCACATAAAACTTTTTCAATACAATAAAAACTTTTATAATTAATTTTTTTTTAAAAAAATATATATATATGTCACTGATTGACGTGACAACTAATTTTCCCATCAACTTTTATAATTTAAAAAAAAAAAAAACATATTTTAAAGTGACAAGAAAATACATCTTGAAGCCCAACTGTATAAAAGTTATAAAACTATACAGTATAAATGTAAATTATACCGCCTAACAGTATAAAAGTAAGAAAAAGGAAAAAGTCAATGGTGTGTGTAATTTTCCCTTTAATTAAGAGGCAATCTCTCCAATTCTTATACCCTATTGAGATTTGGGCTGGGCATATTTAGAAAGACAAGAGGGAATTAGAATTTGGTGTAATTAATTGTAATTATAAAATTTTACTTTTTTGTTTTGTAATTACACAGTTTTTTCAAAACACACTCGAAAAACTTTTAATTTTAAATATTAGTTATTAAAAAAAATATTATTGTCATGTGTAATTATTAATTTTTTTATATATTAATTAGTCAACATTTTATTAAATAAAATATTAGAAATTTATAAGTTATTATTATTTCATATCTTAATACATCTTGAATTTTAAAATAGAATGTAATTATTAAATAGTGTAATTATTAGAGTGGTAATTACACAAATATTTTCAAACACACCTTAATTCTTAACATAACATTGGAATACAAATAAGTAGGAGCAATATTTGCTTTCGGCTTGTACATTGTCATATTTCTTAATAGAATAAATAAGATTTATACCTCCAAACTATGACTTTTGTAGAGTTTTGTCTCTTAAATTTTTTTCTGTTACAAAAATCTCACATCAACTATAAAAATCGTTACAAAAACCCCCTTGTGGTTTCATTCTATTCATTTATTTAAACAACTAGGGAACTAAGCCGCGCTTTGCGCGGTGTTGCCCAAATTTTATAATCTTTTCAGACATATATATATATTGTACTTATTAAGTGATATAATCTAAAATATAATATTTTGAAATTAGAAACATAATTTGTTATTTTTAAAATATGGAGAAAGATAGCGATTTCGTGAAATATATTAGAAATAGTGGAACAAAAAAATTACATGTATTTTTATAAGAAAATAAATGAAAAAAAGTAACAATTTCTGAATTTAATAAATTATGCTTATGACCGGTGATGTAGGTTTTTTGAAACACTATTTAGATTCTATTTTTGACAGAAAGAAACAATTTAAATCCTCCCTCTAATTTATTAAAAAAATTATTATTAAAGAAAACAAAGTAGCAAATTAATAACTTTTGTGATACACGTTTTAAAATGATATTTATCATTTGTAATAATAGAAAAATATATTTATACTTGGTTAATTATAATTTTTGCAATATAGTCTCAGTGACGAATTTATATATTTTATAATTAGTACAACTACAAATGAGTTTAATATTTATTATAAATCAAATAATCTTTTTTTACCCTATAAAAATATATTATTATTTTATTATATAATATAGAATTTATAAATTTAAATGATATAAAAATATTTGTTAAAATTTTAATGTAGTTTTATAATTATGATTTTTTTTGTTTTCAATTGCTTAATTTTTAATTTAAAATATTTTTTTTTATGTTATTTAAATTTTTACTTGAAAAATTAAATTAATTATTAATGTATTATGTTATTTAAAAGTTGTTTCTTTTTTTAAAAAAAAAAAATTAACTAAATATCATAGCTTTTTTTATGGACTCATTGTTGAAAGGGATATATATTGATGTTTGATATTTTTATTTATTTATCTTTTATCTCAAAAGAAATATGTGAATTCATCTTTATATAAAATAATAATAATGAAATTTTCTCTTAAATATTATATTACACCTTATATTATATTCTTTATAAAATATGATTAGTGCATATTTTTTCTTTTATTAAAATAAAAGTATAATTTGTATGATGCTATAAAAGTCCCACATAACTTAGAAATGTGATTAGTGTTAGACTTGTAACCTATAAATATATCACTCATTCTTTTTTCACTATATGGGTGATTGATTAATTCAATGTTACACCATTAAGTATACATTTTTATGATGTGACAACATCTTTGATATTTAGTTAAATAAATAAAAAAACAACTAAATTTTTTCTAATATTTTAAATAGTTTTAGTCATCTTTAATTATTTGTATTTTTTATATTTCCATATAATATAGATATTTATTATAGAGTTATTATTTTATTTTTTAAAAAAAGTCCCACAGCTTAAAAATGTGATTAATGTTAGACTTGTAACTTATAAATATATCACTCATCCTTCTTTTCATTGAATCAATGAGTGATTAACTCAATCTTACCCAATTAAATATTTGGTAAAATGAACAATTAAAATTTAAATTTAAAATATCATTATAATTTAGTCATTCTTTGGACTCCTTTTAAAAAAAATTAAAATTCATGTAGGACAAAAAGTAAGAGAATGGTCACAACTTAGTTACCTGAATAGCTTTGGAAAATATTTAGTATCGATAATAGTTCAAAGACATGATTTCTTTAGTAATAATTTAAGAAAAATAAACCTATTTATTGTTATAATAATTTAAGTTATACAACCATGAATTTAAACATAATATTAAAATCATTTTAAATATATTGATATTGATTGTTTTATTTTATTCATAAACAATGAGAAAATGAATAAAAGAATATGAATTAAAATTAACATAGGATGCCACATAAATCATTTTAAAGTTCATATTTTTGTTTTTAATTTATAATGTAAACTACAAAAAGTATTTTTTAAGTAAAAAAATGCTATTTTTATTTCTAATAATTTTAACTATTTAAATAATTTAAATTAAACTTACAAAATATAAAAATCAGAAAAATGATAATATAATAATAATAAAAAAAAATGAATGTATGTTTTGTATTCTAAAATTGATATAATAAAAAAGTAACAAAAAAATAAAAAAAACATAAAAAAATATGATAAAAAATGCTCAAATATATAGTCATATAAGTGTGTCACCTCTTACAAAATATATTTTTTTAACTTTTGAACAAATTAAAATTTAAGAGAAAATATTTTAGTTATAAAAAAATATTTTTAACTCGAACAAACAATAATATAAAAATCTAGAATATTAAAATTAAAAATTATTATAAAAAATTCAATTATTAAAAGATAAATAACTACTTATAGAAATCAATAAATATAATTTATTAAGTAAGATATTAATAAATCACCCATAAAAAATAATATTTCTTAGACAAAAAAGTGTTGAAAAATAAAAGTATTATTTATAACCTGCTTAGATAACACCTAAAAGATCTCTAAACAATGTGGAACTTTTAGCTTTGTATTTATAGTTTATTTTTACAAATAAAATAAGAGAATATGCCAAAAAATAGAAAAAAAAAATAGGAAGAAAGAATAGTAAAATGCCACCTAAACTCATCTTGTGCATTCCTTTATATATATATATATACTAATAAAAAGCTACGTGCGAGCCATGCATACTAAATTTTATGTTAGTTTTTTTCTATGTTATTTGAAAGTGATACAATTAAAATTTAAAGAAAAAATATTATTAGTTATTAGGTGAGATTATTATTATGTGTATAGGAAGAAATCACAAATTAATTAATCTTATAATCTTAACTTGAATTAAATAGGGTTCTACATATATGAACAATAAATAATCACGTAAAAATAAAAAATAATTATTTGAATAATAAAGAATTCAATATAGACAGTTATATATATGAATCTCAGTAATCAAAAATAATTATTCAATATATGAACAATTATTTGTCACGCTATATGTTTCCCAATAAAGAAATCCACCTCCTTATAGTCAAAAATAAATAATACATGTAATACAGATCTTTGTAATAGAGTACCTAAAAGAAACAAAACTTCAGTTACCATAATCGGAAAAGGTTTAAGTGAACTAAATAATGACTAAGAAGATCTAAATTACAAAATGAAAATAACATGTCTATATGAGTATGATTTTTTTGCTATATGAGCATGATTAATCTAAGAGAAAATAGATAAACCTATAAACATATAAATATACTTAATATTAATTTTGACAAAAAAACAATTCAATTATAAACAATTCTAAATATCAGCTTGACAATTTCAACACACTAATTACTCATTAAATAACCATAATGTATACATCATGATAATTTTATTTTATTTGATATCAAATGATAGAGATTATTGAGGTTTTCAGCCATGGAAAACACACTATGATTAAAAAGTAATGCTCATTAATTGTATATTTCAAAGAAATCCAAATTTCTATGAATGTCCCTAATAAGATATAAACAATAAAATTGTAAATTAAAAAAAAAAAGTAGCAAAATTTCAGTTAATATAAGAAATAGAACAAATTGAAGATTTATACAATACTGGAATTTGAACTCTTAGAGGCCATTAGCAAAGGGGTGAAACTCGTTAGATCCTCTAGTAGAATACTACCTTAATGATTTGAACACAAAAATTGTAGAAATCAAAATATGAATAAATTAGCATCATCAACAAAAAGAAAATTAAAGGGAAAAAACTTAATAATTACGTGCCAAAGAATTATTAATTGAATTAAAAAGTTAAGATTATAAGATTAATTCAAATAATTGTTCATATATTGGTTAAGGATTAATCAATATATGAACAATAATTTGAATTAATCTTATAATCTTAACTTTAATCAAATAGGGTTTATAAAAGAGGCATAAATAATCAAATAGGGTTAGAAATACGGTAATCAAAGAAAATCTAGAACCCTATTTTTTTTTTAGATTTAATGAGATTTATTTTATTTTTATTTTATTATATATAAATAAAAAGTGACCCATGAATTTCTCATAAACCATTTTATTTTTAATAATAAACCAGAAGGTTAGAAATATGGTATATCAAATGATAGAGATTATTGAGGTTTTCAGCCATGGAAAACACACTATGATCAAAAAGTAATGCTCATTAATTGTATATTTCAAAGAAACCCAAATTTCTATGAATGTCCCTAATAAGATATAAACAATAAAGTTGTAAATTAAAAAAAAAAAGTAGCAAAATTTCAATTAATATAAGAAATAGAACAAATTGAAGATTTATACAATACTGGAATTTGAACTCTTAGAGGCCATTAGCGAAGGGGCGAAACTCGTTAGATCCTCTAGTAGAACACTACCTTAATGGGTTGAACACAAAAATTGTAGAAATCAAAATATGAATAAATTAGCATCATCAACAAAAGAAAAATTAAAGGGAAAATACTTAATAATTACGTGACAAAGAATTATTAATTGAATTAAAAAGTTAAGATTATAAGATTAATTCAAATTATTGTTCATATATTGATTAAGTTAACTTTAATTAAATAGGGTTCATAAAAGAGGCATAAATAATCAAATGGGGTTAGAAATACGGTAATTAAAGAAAATCTAGAACCCTATTTTTCTATTTTTTTTTTGTTGGATTTAATGGAATTTATTTTATTATATATAAATAAAAAATGACCCATAAATTTCTCATAAACTATTTTATTTTTAATAATAAACCATCTTATTTTTAATATAAATAAAAAGCTACCCATGAATTTCTCAAAAACCAAGAATTCTGTTATATAGACATACTTTATATAGAATAGATATATATCACTAAAACGACAGGCGTTTGAAGCAGCGTGGGCAGCAGCTTGTAAAGTGAAGGCTTCGACAATAATGGTTCCATTAGGGTCCGTGTTCCTTATCAAACCAATCTCGTTCTCTGGTCCTAATTTTCAATTGGACATTGTAGTTCAGGTGAATTAATCACGACACTTATGATTAGTAATACCAATAATCCTTTCCAAAAAAATTAACTGCAAATATCAAAATTTTGAAAATACATTTTTATTATTATAATAAAATATCTTAGAATAAAATTATTTTTTATTAAAATAAAATAAAAAAGTCACCCAATAATTTATCATAAACTAAGAATTCTATTATATAGACACATTTTATATAGAATAGATATATATATAAATTGATTTGTTAATATAACACTAACATAACATTAATCTAGCCCAGTTTAAAAGTTTAGACAAAAAATAATTACAAAAAATAATTACATAAATAGTTGTATAATGATAAATTATGAAAGTATGTATGTACATTCTTAAAGCTATTGGTTGTATGTTTAACGTCAATAAACTGAATTTTATGTAATTAAAAGCTTTTAAATAAGTCCTTGTATTGCAATTATACATATAACTTATAGCCTCAAGCAAATTGTAACTTGAGGGGATATTTGCAATGATTTACATAGTTTAAGGAGATTTTTTGCAAAAGGAAAAAATTTAGGGAACAAAACTTTACAAGATCATAATTCAAGGACAAAAATCCTATTTATTCTTTTTAATATAATTTATAAACAGAAAACTTTAACCTTTTATTAATTTATTTAAAAATAAAAATAAAGGGATTTATGTCAAATTTTATCGATTTTTTTTTTTTGAACTTATAAAAACATATTTACATCATACTTATATATTAATAATATTTGTAATAAAATATTCTTAATAGTTAAAATATTAATTGAAACAGAAATAATTAATAATAACCTAAAAACTAATTACGAGGTTAATATAAATCATTACTTAAAAAGCATAAAAAGAATGGTTGAGATACAAAATGGTCCTAAATTTAGAAATTAAGTTAGTAAATGTCCATTTTTATATACGGAACTTCTTAATGGGTATTACCCATGAACGGTTACTAAACAAATTTAACTATAAATATTAATTTTAAAAATATCAAACCATCAAATTTTGATCTAATAACGAATAATGAAATCACAAATTTGAATTGCTATGTTTAATTTAACTACTTAATTAAAAAAATATCTCTTTTTACACTATATCAAAAATATGTTCATACAAAAATATTTAACTCAAACTCAACTTTTTCTTTTCTTATTTTTCTTGCTAATTTTTTTTTTTACCAATGAAACAATCTCAGCCTATATGATATAAAAATGAGAGACTTTTTTAATTAGATAGAAACATTAAGCATAAAAACTCAAAATTTTCTAATTTTACCCATTCATGGGTAATACCCATTAAGAGTGCACCCATATACCACCTAGCTTTGGATAGCCATTTGGATAAAAATTTAATGATAAAATTACAATTATAACCTTAGATAATTAATCCTAGCTTTTTACCATCTTCTCATTCTCTCCTGTGCATCTCGCCACCTATAATTAGTATATGTCTCTTATTTATTTATTTTTTTTAATCAAATAAGATATAAATTATCAGGTTGAGTAAATTAAACTTTAATGGTTACATTATGTTTTGTTTTTCATCTTTTTTAAGTTGTACTGAAGGGATCTTAATCTCCAAAGGATTTTTATATTACATCATATTCATATTTCAATATATTACTTTAATAGTTTGGTATATTATTTTTATGTAGGGTGGTACATGAAGAACGAAAGATAAAGATACTCAAGTATATTACTTTAATAAAGTGGTATATTTTTCTTATGTGGGGTGGTATATGAAGAACGAAAGACAAAGTATATTATAGTATATTCATATTCGAGTATATTACTTTTTTTTTTTGATAAATCAATGAATTGTATTGCACAAACAATATTTACAAACTAATAGCACCCTATCAAGGGCCTAACAATCTATACACAATCAACTTATTATCTTTACACTTCCATTACAAAGCAACAAACCAATCTTTATCAATTGCCTTAATTTTCCTAAGTAAGAACATGGCAATCCGATGCTTAAGAGTCCACTTTATGTCTTCAATTATTCTATCTATATCCACCTATGCTTGCTGCCATATGACAGCATTTCTAGCCTTCCATATACTGTACACGAGGGCTGCAATAGCAGCAGCCAACACTTTTCTTCTAAAACTCGACATTTTAGCCTTCCCGATCCACCTAATCAGCTATGTCAAACTGTTGGTGTGTGCATTCCAATTCAGCCACTGTTTAATCTCTATTAAACAATGGTTAGAGACCCTGCATTCAAAGAAAAGGTATTGTCCATTTTCAGGATTTGAATCACACAAGGAGCAGCCCGGTTGTACCTGCATTCCGTATTTGAGGAGCTTATCTTTGGTCTTCAATCTATTGAGGACAGCCAACCATAAGATGACACTATGTTTAGGTGTATTGAACCTAGCCCACACTTCATTGCTCCAGTTCAGTTTTCTTTGAGGAGGCAGAAATAGCTTATAACCGGCTGCAATAGTATAGGATTGCCTTTGAAACCCATTATGATTAGTCAAGCTCTTAATCTGATCTTTAAGCGCAACCATCTTCTTCCAATACCAGCTTGAGTGAATTGAGGCAGAGTAATTCCACTAGTCTTTCTTCTTGATTTATACACTATGACCATAGGTTCTTTTGTTTGTTAGCAATGGCCCAAACATACTTGCATATAGTAGCTTTATTCCATTGTTCCAAGTTTTTAATGTTGGAAATACTTTACCAAGATCTAGATTTACTAACAAGTATGTTTCATTAACATCCTAATATGAATTTCTAAAACAATGAAATAAACACATATAAAGTTTAGGAAACCTTACATTGGGTGCAGCGGAATATAATGACTCCTTCTGTTCAGATCTCTAGCCCTTGATTCCTTTCTGTAGTAGAGCATTATCAAGATATGAACCTAGATCTCTTTCTCTCCTTCTTGAGCCCGATTCTCCATCTTATTGATTGGATTCTTCACAGTCTTCCACACTATGATTGAGATACCACTTGATGTGTGTGGGCACTCACTCTATCACTCAAGGTTTGAAAATATGAAGAGAAGAAAGAAGAGAATGTGGTTTCGGCTTAATAAAAAGAAGGCTCAAGAAAATTTTCTGAAAGTGAAATTTTATCAATCTTTAAGTGTGAGCCATCACTATCTATTTATAGGTAACCACCTAGGTTTAGGTTAGATTTAATTAGCATTAAAATAATAGAAAAATAAAGTGGCAAATCCATACAAAGTGGCCGACCATGTATTGGATTGGGCCCCACTTTGTAATTTTGCCATTCTGTCATTTTCCCATCTTATTTTCTCAAAAAACGCCAATTTTCCAATTTAACCACTTAAATGCCAATTCCAATTTTTAATAACTAAAAAATAATTATTAAATAATATTATCATTTAATATATTTATTAATTAGACTTAGTAAATGTTGGGAATTATTTTACCAGGATCTTAGATCTACTCACAAGTATGTTTATTAACATCCTAAATATGAACTTTCTAAAACGATAAAATAAACACATATAAAGTTAAGAAAACCTTACATTGATGCAGCGGAATAAATGTCTCCTTCCACTCAGATCTCTAACCCTTGATTCCTTTCTCAGCAAGAGTATAATCAAGATCTGAGCCCGAATCTCCTTCTTCTTCAAGCTTTGATCCTTCACAGTCTTCCAATCTATGATTGAGTTACTGCTTACTGTGTGTGGGCACTTACTCTTTCACTAGGGTCACGAAAAAGATGAAGGAAAAGAGGGAGAGAGGTTTCGGCCAAGGTAGAGAGTGAGGGAAGGCTCAGTTTTTCTGAAGAGAGAAATTTCTGTCAGAAAGGCTTATGAAAACTTATTTTGTGAATGAGCCATCACTTTCTATTTATAGGCAACTTACTAGGTTTAGGTTAGGATTTATTTGGCATTAAAATAATGAAAATATTAATTTGAAAAATCATATTAAGTGGCCGGCCATAGGTGTTGTAATGGGCCCCACTTAATTTTGCAATTTTATCAAATTTTATCTCTATTTTCTCAAAAAAGCCAATTTTCCAATTCTAACCTTTTAAATGCCAAAACTAATTATTTAATAATTAAAATACATTATTAAATAATATTGTCATTTAATTTAATTATTAATTAGACATATAAAGTCCATTAATAAATAAATAAACCTTAAAACTCTTTTCCTTACAATTTCACTCCCCGAATAGTGAAAATTCATAAAATCGTACATAGTCTAACTTTAGAATTATAATTGATCAATCACGAATCAATTAATGAGTCTTATGTTTAATGTTCTCAACTAGAATGGGGACCATGGATCTATATCTTTGAGCTTCCAATAAGTGAACCAAATTTACCAAGTAAATTCCTACTTATTAATTCTTCGTTGAATCCACTCTTAGAACTTAGAATTGCACTCTCAGACTTATATAGAGCATATTGTATGTTTCACGATACCAATATACTATCTCATTTAACCATTGTTATAATCTTATTGTGATTTAAAGATCCTCTATATAGATGATTTACATCGAGATGGGATTTCTTTACCGTTCTCACCCCTCAATGTATTTTGCCCCTTAAAACACTTAGCTACCTGTAAATGGTGTTTAATGATCTAATAATTAGTCAGTTAAACAAGAGCTCATCCATGTACTTCTATTTGCTAAGCTCGAAGGGAATCATCACTTAACTTCTATACACCGGTAGAAGCTATAGATTCCATATTTATGTTCAAGACTCCCACTCAATCATACTATCATGTTCCCAAAATATACGTATCACCCTGACCCAAAAGTAGGCTTAACTAATAAATCAAAGAACATGAATAGCACTCCTGAGTTGAGCCCAAGCATATCGTGATTTAGATTCTTTTCAATCTTAAGATCAACTACCGATATTGACTTGGAAAGATATGTATAACGGTAAGTTTGTAATATCTTAACTTAGTTGCAATATCGGTCCAAATTCAATGTATACTCCATACATTCGAAACTAGTATACTTTACTAATGTCCTGGAAAGAACATAACACTTACTCCAAGTGTAAGTACACATCATCGCTGATTATCACATTAGTGTAAATCCAATAACACTGATGAAACAGTGGACCAAAACTTTTGATTCATATGATCACAATCACATTCCACCGTGCTGACGATACCGTAATTGTGAATAAACATATGATCCGGATTTAACTGATTTTGTGTGTATGAATGTAATAAACATATTAAACATATTAAACCATTAGCATGTAAAATTCATGCAAACATCAATCACTTCAAATTTCTTATATTGATAACTAATCAGATTGTAAAGAGTTTTATTTAGGGCATAAAACCTAACAAACTCCCACTTGCACTAATATAAAACAACCGTGCAAATAGGTCAATCTGATGTCTTGATCTTTAGATCAAGTGTAGTATATTTGAATCCACCCAAACTTCTGGAAACTAGTTCATAAATACTCTTATGAAACATCCTTTACTATATGCTTTACTCATCAAGGGATACTGAAATCTTTACTGTTTTAAAAGTACATCTGAATTAACAGAGGACATATCTCTCATATTTTAAAATATGTAATTGAGATAATACAGTGTAGACTTTTCTTCAGTGATATAACTTTCTGGTATTTTCGAATAGACCAAGTTATAGTTCTTCTCTGGTAGAGCTTGAATTATTATACAATAATTCCTCCACCCCCAAAGTAAACACCATCTTAAGAATTTCGAAATTAGATGGTGTGATACAAAGACAACTGATACACAGTTCCTTAATATCCGACATATAGATCACTTTCATAAATCTTTCTTGAATATCTTCTAATGTTCCTTATTTGATTACATCTCGTATAGCTCCCACTCAATAGCAGATGTCCGGTTAAATAATACTTTTAACCTCTCGATTGTTTAGAGAGTTACATAGTTGTGACTTTTGTATTAGTCCGAAACTTTAAGTTAAGACTAAGTCATCAACATAGCAGACTAGTATTTGAAGTGAAAAATACATGCCAGAGATAAAGTAATCAAAATTAAGATACCATCAAATTTTATGAGGATTAAGAATTCTATGTTCAAGTCATTTGAATGGACTGAATTAGAGTTCTTTATCTTATTCTCATAATTCTGATAAGCTATACCTATCCATGTGAATGGTTAGATTTGCTTTTCAGTAGTGTTCTTAAGTACCTATCACAATTATCAACCTAATGAAGATGGGTATAGAACTTTAAAATTCTCCCACTCAATTAAGGTAGTGTGAAACTTTAACAAAGAACTTTCAAAGGTATCAAACTCTTACTTACAACAAGAAATTGAAATGGAACATACAATCAAGATCAAGAATTTATATTGACAATAGCTGACTCATTATATTACTTCTATGTTTAAACAAGATATGTGTTTCATAGGGAATTTTGGAATAGACTCCACCCCTAAGAATATACATATAGGGTACTATGGATAACCTCCACCCCTAAGTATATAGAGATTATGATCCACCCCTAAAGGTTGTAAAGATCATGATTCTCTAAGTGTGATAGAGTTTATGTGGAGTTGAATACTATCCAGAGTTCATTAGATATAAAAGATCGTTGAACTGCATAGTTTTCTTAACTTTTCTCCACCCCTATCAGATCATAAGATCCTTTTATTAAACAAATTCTTAATAATTGTATGAGAATGAACAATTATTGATAAACATAGAAATAATTTCTAGTGTTTATATAATATAACTCTATGAAGAGTTGTAAATATTATAGAATTTGTATCAATAATAAAAACACTTACACATACAAACATATAAATATAATGTGGTAATAATTGATGAAGATAGAATTAAATGAAGCTCAATCTCATAAATTGCAATAGGGAATTTCGAAAAAAAATAAAACTTTATTAAAAATAAAAAAATATTGCAACAATATGAGAGAAACAAAGGATAAATATCCCTAACTAAAATTTGAAATCCAAATTGTCTTTAAACTAAAACAATTAATTCAAAAATAAATTGAAGAGCTTCATCTTCATCTCGGACGATTTCACCCTTGGTCCATTGCCGATCCAACTCAATTGAGTTCAAGTAGCTTGGCCTATAAGAAGAAGAAAACAAATAAACAAAGTTAGTCCCAGAATTATAAATCCAATTGGATAATAATTCACTAAAACTCTTAAAGTTTATGAAAGGAAATACCTTGTTTCTTTGCAAGAAGTTTAGGACATTGGGGTTTCCAATGGCCTTTTTCATGCAAGTGGAAACACTTTCCTTTAAGTGTAGCATCACCAGAAGGAGTAGTCTTTTTCATGACTTTTGTTCGCTTCTTGGTGTTCTTCCACTTCTTCTTCGATTTGGGCTTTGAAGCAGAGGCGACATTTGCTTCAGGTTTCATCGTCCCATTACCATTACCAGGATGAGGTTTACTCCCTTTCTTCTTGGGTCCTCCAATCAAATTTTCATAAGTTTGAAGGTCATTGACTAATTCATGAAAGTCAATTTCCTTCTTATTCATGACATAATTTGATGTGTATGGTAGAAATGTCGAGTCAGCCGTTCAAGATAAGACTTACTTGAGTAGCACTGTCCATTTCAGCACCATGATCCTGGGCTTCTTGGAAATAACTGGACATGAGGAGAACATGATCACGCACGTTTTGATGAGGTTCCATCCGTGCGTTAATGTACTTCTTAGTCGCGTCAAAGCGTGGACCGGTGATGCCTTACCGAATAGCTCATTTAACTTCGTCATAACTTCAAGAAATTCTCTCGCCTTTAGAAAACCGAGTTTTGAGGGTGTCAACCATGCTAGAAAGCATAAAGTATGCAGCTTTGTCATTTGCCTTCTCGCCAACGCTCATACTTTTCTTTCACAGCCTTTGGATGCATTATCCCTGTGCACTTCAGTGACTCGCTCGCTTAAAACAAACAAGGCACTTTCTCCTATGAGAGCAATATTAATGTTCTCATTCCATTTATTAAAGTTAGATCCATTCGGCAAATTTTATTTTCGCCAATAACGGTGATAACATGGGATTCATTTTGACAAACAGGATACTACAAAATAATAGAAATCAACAAATAGAAATTAATAATGGTTTAACACACAAAATCAATTCAGAAATTATAAGCACATAGCAAGTAGGAATGATATGAGAAAATACTTAAAAATTCAATCCTAAATAATTTCCAAGGTTTTCAACAAACTGATATCAGTGTCCCGTTTAGGCGAGAGTCAAAGCTACCATCCATTGAATAGAGTTGTCAGCTCATCTAAAATGTTAAACATTCTAGCAACCTTTTATTCGATCAAGATCAGAATCCAGCGTTGTCCCGTTTAGGCGAGAGTCAAGGCTATTCTATCTCATGAGCTTCTACCATTGTTTCGCAATTTGCAAGTCAAATATGGTCGCCACCATTAGGGTGATCTATACCATATAAAACACTTGCAAACCACTTATCATGCGAGATTAAACGGTGCGAAATTGCTAATGAACGTTCCTCCATTAGGGAGGATTACTCACTAAAACAAACGCGGTGTAAAACCCACAATGGAGATCGAATATCTTAATAATAATAAAGCTCATTATTTAAAATGTATTTTCTTTATTATTCTAATAAATAAATCTCATTAAATTCAAAATTTAAGAATTAAAATTCAAAATTAAGAATTTAATATAATATTTATAAAATTATACTAGATGGTGATTGAAATAAAATTAATTATTTCCATCTTAGTAATAATCTTAAATATAAATATTAAGGAAATTAATTTAAGTTGAATTAAATAAATAATTAGCAACTTAAAAATTTCCTTTGAGAATATATTTATTGGGTTTCGAAAAATTAAAGTATATAAAAATACAATTTTCGAAAATAATAAAAATAGAAAAGAAATACTTCAAGCAAAAATATCACCTATCTAGATTTTCTTTTGACTAGTTAATTCAATTTCTAATAATATATATATATATATATATTTTAAATTCATTTATTTTTAAATTAATCAATTAAATGAAAAAATCATTGACTTGAGTTGGTCCAAGAATTAATTAAAATAAATAATTAATTTGCAACTCAATCTATTTTTTCAAAAAAAAATTCGAAAATATTGCATAATTAAAATGCAATTTTCGAAATTGATTAATAAAATAAAGAAAAATATATATTTTGAAAATTATTTAAATTTAAGTTGAAAAATTAGATTTCAACCTAAAATTAATTTTCTATTTAATTAAGTGTCATGAAAAATCAATAAATATTTAAGTATCATGATGAAAATCAACTTAGATATTTAGATTTTCAAGTTAATTAAATATATTAAATTCAAGAAATAATAATTAAGTTTAGAGAAGCCTTAATTATTAATTTCTATTTAATACTAGGAAAAATATACTTAATAAAATTGTACCAAAATTAATTATTTAAATAATTAATTTCACAAAAGTATAATATTTTCCTATATAAGTATTAGAAATAATAAGTAGTCTAGAAATTACTATCTAGAAAATATCTTATTTGACTAAGTATCTTTTCAAAAATTTGAAAAAATATCTAATTTAAGTTATATAGAAAAAATCTAAAACTTAAATAATTTCAAATCTAGATTTAATTAAATATCACAAATTAAGTTGTAACCACTTAATTTGAAGATATCTTTTGAAGTTAATATTTTAAAAAAATATCAACCAAAAAATATCTAAAATATTCCATTTTAAGTTAATATTTGAAAAGATATTAACTTAAAAAATATCTTAAGAATCTTTAATAACTAATGCCTAAGATTCCTCAACTTGATTTAAAATTTAAATCAAATATTCAAATTTAAGTTTGTTAAGAAAAATCAGCTTGATACAACTAATTTATAACTTAAATAGGAATATTTAAATTAAATAAGTTCCTAAAGAATCTTAGTTAGTTAAAATTCTATATTTAATTAAATACAAGAAAAATACAAATAGTTTATCTAGAAATAATATCTAAACTAAAAGTGTTTTTCTTAAAATTAACTTTAAAATATTAAAATGAAAATAAATTTTCATATATTTTAAAAGTTAATTATGTTGCTAATTCAATTTTATTAGGTCAAACTATTATAATTAACCTAGTACAGTTATTCAAATCAGGCAAATGGGCCTTCACAATTGGGGTAGTTCATGTGAGGGGGTGCCTGTTCGGCATGTCGTACCCACTTCTATGGCACCCAACTCTCACACAAGGCCCAAAAGAGAGGAATTTAACCTTAAAATGAATAATCGTTATTAATTGAATAGGTCCAATAACTAAATGGACCTAAATAAAATCTATCATGGTGTGACATTTTATTTAGCAACAACCTATATGCATCTATATAATAAAATAAACATATAGGCTCACACAGGCACACTTTGGATGGATCCTATCATGTTGCTAGGTCATACACAGATGAAAGAAGATTGTAAAATTTACCTGTTACAAATTATTTACTTGACCAAGGAGCCATCGTATCATTAGATTCCGGCGAAAAGTAACCATGGCTATTTGCAATCAAGTAATAATAGGTTTTTAAAACTTACATACAAGCTAAAAACACATACTCCTGCAACAAGGTTAGCTGGATAGTTGGAAGTAGGATTTATTTAATTTTAAATAAATAATTTCGAAAAATAAATAATTAAATAAAATATTTTAATTAATTTCGAAAAAAATAAAAAAAATTTAATTAATTTCGAAAAAATAAAAAAAATATTTAAAATTTCGAAATTATTTTTTTTTTTTTAAAAAAAAATTTAAAATTAAACCTACTATTTGAAAAATTAGGTTTCAACCAACCTAAATATCATTTCAAAATTTGCTAACTATTTTTTTAAAATTAAATGTTATTTTAAAAATAAAAATTAAATAAAAATTAGAAAAGATAAATAAAATATCTTTTCAGATTTTTAAATTTAATTTAAATAAATAAAATAACAAAATTTAAAAGTTAGCAAAATATCTTATATCTATTTAAAATTACATGATTATAAATATCTTATTTTAAATTTAAATAAGGTCAAAATATCTAAAAAGATTTAAAAAATCTTAATAGATAAGATATTTTTAAAATATCTTAAAAGATAAGATATTTTTAAATATCTTAAAAGATATTATAAATATCTTTAAAAGATATTATAAATATCTTTAAAAGATAAGATATTTTTAAATATCTTAAAAGATATTATAAATATCTTAAAAGATATTTTAAATATCAAAAAATATCTGACCTTAAATTTAAAAAAAAATATAATCAAATTTAAAAATAAGATAGATTTTTAAAGCAAAAAGATAAATACTTAGCTTCTATTCAAATTCAAATTACACTAATATCTTGAATTAAATTAAAAAAAAATTAAATTAATTCAAAATGATAATTAGAATTGAATTAGGAATAGTAATAGTATATTTATAAAACCATACAAAAAATTGGAAGTTAATTCCATGAAAAGGTATGAAAAATTGAAGAAAATTGAAAAATTCGAAACTGTACGGACAGCTCTGCGATCGTGAGAACTATCAAGACAAATTTCCGTTTCAAATCTTCCAAAAATCATAACTAATTCAAATAAAATCCAAATTGAGTTCTGTAAAAGGCTAACTTGCTTAATTTTTTCCATACTATCCAATAAAAATAATTCCAGAACCGAAATAACAATTATTTTTCACGAAAATTTCATAATCATCAATCAATCATCAAATAACACTCAATACAACATAATACCATCCAAAGAACATACAAACAATCGTTTTAAAGTCCAAATTACATGCAAGTAAATCAATTACCATGGCTCGAGGCCAGTTTTTGGGAATTATTTTACCGGGATCTTAGATCTCACTCACAAGTTTGTTTATTAACATCCTAAATATGAACTTTCTAAAACGATAAAATAAACACATATAAAGTTAAGAAAACCTTACATTGATGCAGCGGAATAAATGTCTCCTTCCACTCAGTATCTCTAACCCTTGATTCCTTTCGTAGCGTAGCATAATCAAGATCCGAGCCCGAATCTCCTTCTTCTTCAAGCTTTGATCCTTCACAAGCCTTTCCAATCTATGATTGAGTTATCGCCATCGTGTGTGGGCACTTACTCTTTCACTAGGGTCACGAAAAAGATGAAGGATAAGAGGGAGAGAGGTTTCGGCCAAGGTAGAGAGTGAGGGAAGGCTCGGTTTTCCGAAGAGAAATTTCGTCGAAAGGGCTTATGAAAACTTATTTCAGTGAATGAGCCATCACTTTCTATTTATAAAGAACTTACTAGGTTTAGGTTAGGATTTATTTGGCATTAAAATAATAAAATAATAATTTGAAAAATCATATTAAGTGGCCGACCATAGGTGTTGTAATGGGCCCCACTTAATTTTGCAATTTTATCAAATTTTATCTCTATTTTCTCAAAAACGCCAATTTTCAAATTCTAACCTTTTAAATGCCAAAACTAATTATTTAATAATTAAAATACATTATTAAATAATATTGTCATTTAATTTAATTATTAATTAGACATAAAAAGTCCATTAATAAATAAATAAACCCGTAAAACTCTTTTCCTTACAATTTCACCCCCGAATAGTGAAAATTCATAAAATCAGACATAGTCTAACTTTAGAATTATAATTGATCAATCACGAATCAATTAATGAGTCTTATAAGCAGAATGTTCTCAACTAGAATGGGGACCATGGATCTATATGCTGAGCTTCCAATAAGTGAACCAAATTTACCAAGTAAATTCCTACTTATTAATTCTTCGTTGAATCCACTCTTAGAACTTAGAATTGCACTCTCAGACTTATATAGAGCATATTGTATGTTTCACGATACCAATATACTATCTCATTTAACCATTGTTATAATCTTATTGTGATTTAAAGATCCTCTATATAGATGATTTACATCGAGATGGGATTTCTTTACCGTTCTCACCCCTCAATGTATTTTGCCCCTTAAAACACTTAGCTACCTGTAAATGGTGTTTAATGATCTAATAATTAGTCGCTAAACAAGAGCTCATCCATTTACTTCTATTTGCTAAGCTCGAAGGGAATCATCACTTAACTTCTATACACCAAGTAGGCATAGATTCCATATTTATGTTCAAGACTCCCACTCAATCATACTATCATGTTCCCAAAATATACGTATCACCCTGACCCAAAAGTAGGCTTAACTAATAAATCAAAGAACATGAATAGCACTCCTGAGTTGAGCCCAAGCATATCAGGATTTAGATTCTTTTCAATCTTAAGATCAACTACTGATATTGACTTGGAAAGATATGTATAACGGTAAGTTTGTAATATCTTAACTTAGTTGCAATATCGGTCCAGTCCAATGTATACTCCATACATTCGAAACTAGTATACTTTACTAATGTCCTGGAAAGAACATAACACTTACTCCAAGTGTAAGTACACATCATCGCTGATTATCACATTAGTGTAAATCCAATAACACTGATGAAACAGGGACCAAAACTTTTGATTCATATGATCACAATCACATTCCACTGTGTTGACGATACTGTAATTGTGAATAAACATATGATCTGGATTTAACTGATTTTGTGTGTATGAATGTAATAAACATATTAAACATATTAAACCATTAGCATGTAAAATTCATGCAAACATCAATCACTTCAAATTTCTTATATTGATAACTAATCAGATTGTAAAGAGTTTTATTTAGGGCATAAAACCTAACAGTAAAGTCTTTCAATTAATAAAAAAAAACCTAGAATCTCTTTTCTTTACAATTTTGTCCTTGCTTAGTGAAAATTCATAAACTAGACATAGTCTAATTTTAGAATTATAATTGATTAATTAAAATTAATTATTGAGTCTTACAAGCAATATGGTCTCAACTAGTATGGGGACCATGGGCCTATATAACCAAGCTTCCAATAAGCAGACCCAGAACTTACCAGGTAAATTCACTGACTTATTAATTCCTTATTGCATCCACTCATAGAACTTGGAATTGCACTCTCAGTCATATAGAACGCTCTATATGTTCCACGATATAGATACGCTATCAATTATCCATTGTTATAATCCCAATAATCAATGATCCTCTATAGATGATCTTCATTGCATAGGGATAAAATTACCGTTACACCCTTTCAATGTATTTTATCCTTAAACACTTGGCCACCTATAAATGATATTTTAGTGAAATAATATAATCACTAAAATGAGATCTCAATCATTTATCTCTATTCAGTCAAGCTCGAAGAAAATCATCGTTTCACTTCTAAATACCTATAGAAGCTATAGATTCCATATCTATGTTTAGCGCTCCCACTCAATTGTACTACCATGTTCCCAAAATGTACGTATCACCCTGACCAAAAAGTAGGCTTAACTAACAAATCAAAGAACATGAATAACACTCTTGAGATCGAACCTAATCATGTCAGGATTAAGATCATTTGATCTAGGATCAACTAGGTGATATTGAATTGAATAGATATTACGGTAAATTTATCATATCTAATCAAAGTTCAATATCGGTCCCTTCCAATGTATACTCCATACATCCGATACTGGTAAACTTTGCCAATGCCCTGGAAAGGACATAACAATTATCCAAGGTGTAAGCATACCTATCACTGATTATCATGCCAGTCTAAATCCAGTGAACTGACAAATCAGGGAATTAAACTTTTGAACATATAATCAAGATTATATTCCACTGTGCTGACAACACTATAATCATTAACAAATACATATGTTCTGGACTTAATAGAATTTATACATTAAATATAATTATGAAATAAATCATGTGAACCATGCAACATAAAATGTGATTTCTGATCTTTATTAGTAAATTTGATTATATTGAAATGGGTTTTATTTAGGGCACAAAACCCAACATTTAATTCCCAAACCACTTACAGATTTAGGCTGACAAATGTTATTCCAGGCTACTGCACCAGCCCCATGGAAGAGAGCCTGACCTTTCCATTAGAATGCCATGCAAATTGCTTCAATAGCTTTCAACACTTTCTTAGGCATGATCATCATCTGACTCCAATAGGCCTGGATAGCAATTAATACAGAGTTTATAAGTGTGATTCTCCCAGCAAAGGAGAGGTTTCTGGAGCTCCAACTCTTGATTATAGCTGTCATTCTTTCTCCTAATAGTTCACACTCTTTGCCAGATTTCTTCTTCCCACAAATTGGAGTCCCCAGATAAGTAAAAGTCATATCTTACCTAATAAACCCAGAAAGCTGCATTATGTGATTCACAGTTTCATTTTGCATATTGCTACAAAAGATGGTGGTTTTACTTGCATTGGGATGCAATCTAGATGAAAGAGAGAACAATTTCAAGGCATGTAGGATATAAAGGATACTCTTGATATCTCCATGACAAAACAACAAGACATCATCAGCAAAAGCTAGATGGTTGAGCTTAAGTTCAGAGCATCTATCATGGAAATGAAAGTCCTCTTTCTCACCCACCTGTCACATTAATCTAGAGAGATATTCCATTCCCAGAACAAATAGTAATGGAGATATAGGATCCCCTGTTGGGTTTTATGCCCTAAATAAAACTCATTTCAATATAATCAGATTTACTTATTAATATTGATCAGAAATAACATTTAATGTTGCATGGTTCACACGATTTATTTCATGATTATATGTACATAATGTATGAATTCATCTTAATCCCTTTTCACATACTTGATCCTGTTTATTGTGTCCTCAACACATTGGAAAGTAAACATGACTATGTGAATAAAGTTTCCAAAGCTCAGGTTGGATGCATGGAGTATGCATCGGAAGGGACCGATATTGAACTTTGACTTAGATTTATTAAACTTACCGTAATATCTATTCAAGTCAATATCGCCTAGTTGATCCTAGATCAAATGATCTTAATCCTGTTATGATTAGGTTCAATCTCAAGAGGCTATTCGTGTTCTTTGATTTGTTAGTTAAGCCTACTTTTAGGTCAGGGTGATACGTACATTTTGGGAACACAGTAGTGCAATTGAGTGGGAGCGCTAACATAAACATGGAATCTATAGCTTCTATCTGGCGAATAGTAAGTAAAGGATGATCTCCTTCGAGCTTGACCAAACGAAAATAAATGGTGGAGATCTCATTTCACATAAGCTGAAATATCATTTATACGGGGTTAAGTGTTTTAAGCATAAAATACATTGTAGGGTGTAACGGTAATTATAATCCCTTTACAGTGTAGATCATTCATATAGAGGATCATTGATCAAATTAGGATTATAACAATGGATAAATAATGATGTGTCTATATGGTGGAACATATAGAGCATTCTATATACTGAGAGTGCAATTCTAAGTTATATGCGTGGATTCAACGAAGAATTAATAAGTCAGTGAATTTAGGTTATAAATTCTTGATCTGCTTATTGGAAGCTCGGTTATATCGACCCATGGTCCCCCCACTAGTTGAGATAATATTGCTTGTAAGACTCATATAATTGGTTTTGATTAATCAATTATAATTCTCAAATTAGACTATGTCTATTTGTGAATTTTTCACTAAGTAAGGGCGAAATTGTAAAGAAAGAGTTTTAGGGAAATATTTGTTAATTATGATACTTTGTATGGTTCAATTAATAAATATGATAAATGACAATATTATTTAATAATTATTTATAGTTATTAAATAGTTAGAATTGACATTTAAATGATTGAATTTAAAAAATTGGCGTTTTTGAGAAAATCAGATGCAGAAAAGATAAAACTGCAAAATTGCCAAAAGTGAGGCTCAAATCCACATTGCATGGCCGGCCACTTTTGTAGGGTTTTACCTCTGATATTTTCATTATTTTAATGCCAAATAATTCAAACCTAACCCTAGTGGAATGCTATAAATAGATAGTGAAGGCTTCAGGAAAATTACACTTTCCTTCTGACTTTTTTCATTCAGAAAAATCTGAGCCTTCTCTCTCCCTATCTTTGGCCGACCACTCCCTCTCTCTCTTCTTCCTAAAGATTTCGAAATTCTTAGTGTTAGAGTAGTGCCCACACACACCAAGTGATACCTCAATCATAGTGAGGAAGATCGTGAAGAAAGACTTTCAGCAAGAAGGAGTTTCAGCGCACTAAAGAATCAAAAAAAGAGATCCAGGTTCAGATATTAATAATGCTCTGCTACAGAAAGGAATCAAGGGCTAGATATCTGAACGGAAGGAGTCATTATATTCCGCTGCACCCAATGTAAGGTTTACTAAACTTTATATGTGTTTATTTCTTCGTTTTAGAAAGTTCATATTTAGGGTGTTAATCAACATACTTGTGAGTAGATCTAAGATCCTGGTAAAATAATTTCCAACAATTGACCTCAGAGCCATGGTAATTGATTTGCTTGTAAGAAATTTTGACTTTAAAACGATTGTTTGATGTTTTGGATGGTATCATATTGTATTGAGTGTTATTTGATGATTGATTGATGTTTGTGAATTTTCATGAAAAATAATTGAATATCTGTTTCTATAATTATTTTTATTGGATAGTATGGAAAAAATTAAGCAAGTTACTTTTTTAGAGAACTCAATTTCGATTTAATTTGAATTAGTTATGATTTTTTGAAGTTTCGAAAAAATCGGGGTTGAGCAGCAGGGCTCCTGCGCGCGCGGAACAGGCTGCATGCAGCCTCCGGCGCTGAGAAACCACGCCCATGCACTCCCCATGCGCGCGCGGACATGTATGCTCAGCATACTTTCCGTACAGCTTGCATTTTTTTCGTTTTTCTTCGAATTTTCATGCTTTTTCATGGATTTAACTTCCGATTTTTTGTGTAGTTCTGTATTTATACATTTACTATTCCTAATTCAATTCTAATTATCATAATTAAATTAATTAATATTTTTTAAATATAATTCATGATATTAGTGTAATTTGAATTTGAAAATAGTAAATATGCATCTTTTTTGCTTAATTATCTATCTTATTATTAAATTTGATTATATCTTATCTTATTTTTAAAATTTAAGGTCAGATATTAAAAAAATTTTAAATTAATTTTTTTTTTAATAATTTGACCTTATTTAAATTTAAAATAAGATAACTATAATCATGTAATTTTAAATGGATGTAAGATATTTTGCTAACTTTTAAATTTTTGTTATATTATTTATTTAAATTAAATCATAAAATCTGAAAAAGATATTTATTTATCTTTTTTAATTTTTATTTATAAAATAACATTAAATTTTTAAAAGTAGTTAGCAAATTTTGAAATGATATTTAGGTTGGTTGAAACCTAATTTTTTCAAAATTGTAGGTTTAATTTTAAATATTATTTTTAATTAATATATATATTTTTTAAATTTTTCGAAAATTAAATATTTTTATTATTTAATTATTTATTCGAAATTTAATTATTTAAAATTAAATAAATCCTACATCCAACTATCCAGCTAACCTTGTTGCAGGAGTATGTGTTTTAGCTTGTTTGTAAGTTTTTAAAACCTATTATTGCTTGATTGCAAATAGCCATGGTTAACTTGTTGACATATCCAATGATCTGATTTTAACTCATGGCTCCCTTGGTCAAGTAAATAATTTGTAACAGGTATATTTACAATCTTTTTTCATCTGTGTATGACCTAGCAACATGATAGGATCCATCCAAATTGTGTGTCTGTGTTAGCCTATGTGTTTAATTTTATTATAGATGCATATAGGTTGTTGTTGCTAAATAAAATATCATAGTTTTTGATAGATTTTATTTAGGCCCATTTAGTTTTGGGCCTACTCAATTAATAACAATTGTTCATTTTAAGGTTAATTTTGGGTCTTGTGTGAGAGTTGGGAGCCATAGTAGTGAGTACGACATACTGAACCCAACACCCCCTCACATGAACCACCCCAATTGTGAAGGCCCATTTGCCTGATTTGAATAACTGTACTAGGTTAATTAAATTAGTTTAACCTAATAAAATTGATTAGCATCATAATTAATTTCATTTATTTTGAAATTAATTTAAGAAAATCATAGTTTAAAGAATTTTTTATTCTAAGCTAAACTATATGTATTTTCTTGTATTTAATTAAATATAGAATTATAACCATCTAGATTCTTTCTGAAGCTTAATTTAAAATTTTCATTAAATATTCCTATTTAAGTTGATATTTAGTTATATATAACTAATCAACTTAAATCTGAATATCTTTTGGATTTAAAATTTCAAAATTAAGTTGAGGAATTTTAGGTATTGGTTATTAAGATTCTTTAGATATTTTTTTAAGTTGATATCTTTTCGAATATTAACTTACAATGGAATATTTTCAAATTAAGTGGTTACAACTTAATTTTTGATATTTAATTAAATTTAAATTTGAAAAATATTTAAGTTCTAGATTTTTTCTAATACAACTTAAATTAGATATTTTTTTTAAATTTTGAGAAAAAGATACCTAGTCAAATAAGATTTTCTAGATAGTTATTTCTAGACTACATATTATTTCTAATATTAAATAGGAAAATATTATACATTGTGAAATTAATTATTTAAATAATTAATTTTGGTACAATTTATTTTAAGTATATTTTTCCTAGTATTAAACTAGAGATTAATAATTAAGCCATCTCTACACTTAATTATTTATTTCTTGAATTTAATACATTTAATTAATTTGAAAATTAAATATCTAAGTTGATTTTCATCATGATACTTAAATATTTCTTTTTCATGACACTTAATTAAATAGAAAATTATTTTAAGTTGAAATTTATTTTTTCAACTTAAATTTAAATAATTTTCAAAATATATTTTTTCTTTATTTTATTAATCAAATTTCGAAATTGCATTTCTTAAATGCTGGAATTTCGAATTTTATTTGAAAAATAGATTAAAGTGGTAAATTATTTATTTTAATTTTGGACCAACTTAAATCAATGATTTTTTTTTTTCATTTAATGATTAATTAAAATAAATGAAGTAAAATATAGTTAATTAGAAAATGAATTAATTAGTCCATGAAAATCTAGATAGATATTATCTGTTTTTGCTTGAAGTATTTTTCTAAGTAATTATTATTTAAGTATTTCGAAAATATAAAGTTTTATACTTTCTTTTTAAAAATACAATAAATATATTCTTATGAAAATTTATTTTGAGTTGCAAATTAATACAACTTAAATAATTTTCTTAATATTTATATATCAAAATTACTACTGAGATGGAAATAATTCAATTTATTTTATCACCATCTAAGTATAATTTTATAAATATTAAATTAAATTTTAATTTAGAATTTTAATTCTAAATTCGATATTTAATGAATATATTTTATTATAAATAATAATGAAAATACATTTTAAATAATGAGCTTTATTATTAAGATATTCGATCTCCATTGTTGGTTTTACATCGCGTTTGTTTTAGCGAGTAATCCTCCCTAATGGAGGAACGTTCATTAGCAATTTTGCACCGTTTAACCTCGAAAGATAAGTAGTTTGTAAGTGTTTTATATGGTATGGATCACCCTAATGGTGGCGACCATATTTGACTTGCAAATTATGAAACAATGGTGGAAGCTCATAAGATAGAATTGCCTTGACTCTCGCCTAAACGGGACAACGCTGAATTCCAATCTTGATTGAATAAAAGGTTGCTAGAATGTTTAACATTTTAGATGAGCTGACAACTCTATTCAATGGATGGTAGCTTTGACTTTGGCCTAAACGGGACACTGATATCAGTTTGTTGAAAACCTTGGAAATTATTTAGGATTGTATGTTTTAGTATTTTCACTTGTCATTCCTACTTGCTATATGTTTAATAATTTCTTAATTGTGTATGAATTTATATTGAACCATGTTATTTTCTGTTATTAAATTGTAGTTTAATTTCGAATCTTCATTGTTGGTCTAACTTGGTTTGTTTATCTAATGAGATAAATCCCTAATGGATTTTCACCATTAGACATACATAATAGTGTTAGATCTCGAAAGATAAATATTGTATATGCGACATCTAGCTGTTCATCAATCGATGACACCTTAGACTAGTATTTTTACGATATGAAACAAGAAGATTATATAAATAAGATTACTTTGACTTTCGCTAATCGAAGCATCATTGGATTCTTATTTAAACAACGAAATTATCCTAATTCCTCTTAGCTTATTCATTGCGAATTAGCTCAATAACATATCATTGAATGAATGGTCTATAAATCATTTCATGTCATTCTATATTTTCTCTTAAGAAATTAAATGACGCGTATGATTATGATCCCGAAATTCTATTCCCAATTGATATAAATCTTCAATCTTAAAAATCTCCTACTTGTATGGGCAAATCTGACTTAGAGTTTAAATTAGTAGGGGTGGTCCAAGAAAGAATTACTCATTATATTTGGTATAAATTTAAGTCTTTGACTTTAATTTTAGAATCCAAACAGAAATTTTCTTATATTTCTATTTCCAGGAAGCAATACAGTTACACTTTCCAAGTGTTTAATAACCATTTTCTATCAATGGATTCAAACTGTATGGAATATGAGTTTAGTATTCTGTTTCCAGGATCCACTTGCACTATTCTAAGAACTCTTTGATGTAACTAAACCTAAGTCATCAAAACGACACAACCACATTTTTATTAATCTATGGCAATTGTATCTTGTTCATAGTGGTTTTGACAAGATCAATCTCTGCAAAGAGTTAATAAGCCTATATCCACAGAAAGTAAGTTCATCTCATTCGCAGATGGATGTACATTCAGAGGTGGATATGAGTTTTTCGTTGTATTCTTAAAATGATAACTCTAGATTATACATTATGCAAAGAAATTTGAAATGTTTAAAAATTTCATAAATTTCTAGCAATGGTTAAAACCATTAAGGTAAGTGGTTAAAGATCTTGCGAACTGATAGGGATGGAGAAATAGTTAGTAGATATGCAGTTCAAACATCATTAATTTGATTTTTGAATTATATCCAAACTTACCTCCCCAGAAATTTCGATTTGCATAGTGATGATTAGTTACTAGTCGTTGCCTAAATCCTTCTATGGTAATACAATTTCAGAATGATGTAATAGTTGCATACTTAATGTAAATCATTACTAGATTCATGGATGACCTAATCAAAATCTTAAGAAAAGCTAGAACTGTTAACCATGGTTTGTTAGCTATTCTAAGTGATTAGGGGTGGACCATCCCATAGTCAATAGATAAGAAAGTGTTTGTTCAAACAAATACTACTTTTCTAAGATAATGACTAAGTCTGAAAATAAAGTAGCAAATAAATGAGATATTTTTCTTGATTCCAAAAGTGTTCTATCATCTTATTTGACATATGATGATCCCACTGCCTCCGTTGTCTTGTCACAACCGAAGAGGTCAATACCATTTAGTTTTCTTAAACATAATTCACGGTACCTTGTCGTAGTGGGAGAATTTCTAGGAACTCACCTGACTTGGGAGACACTAGTGATTAAAATCCATTGTGAGTTTAAACAAGTAATGGATTGTCAAGATAAGAAACTAAGAAGAAAGCCTATAGAACTATGGTTTAATCCATTCACATGGAATAACTTAAAGTTTTCTATTACAAGGACATAAAAGGAAATTTTCGTTTATAAGTCTATTCAATGGACTTAACAAAACTTCCTGTTCCTAGTATTATAGTTTTGAGTTTATCTAAACCTATGGCTTGTGGTATACCTGGTAATTACTTACTCTAATGCAAGCAACTTACTTTAGTAAGATGCTGAAGCATTTTCTTTCTAATGGCAATCTATAGAAGCTTCTCGACTTCTAGGCATAGATTTTATTTATCTAAGGAAAAGTCTCAACTATTCCAGAAAAGATAAAGCCATGAAAGAATTTCTTATATCAACAGTGAGAGGTCTCAGATATGCTTTAGTATGCCTTAGACCAGACACCTGCTGTTGAGTGGGAGTAATGAGTCGGTATCAGATTAATCCAGGAGAAGAACATTGGAAGACAATCAAGTAAATTTTAAGATTAAGAAGAGGAACTATATGTTAGTCTATAAGGGTGTGTTTAAAACTCTTAGACTACACCATATCAGATTTCGAAATTTGCCTTTGTGCTAGAAAATCTTTGGATAAGATGGTGATTACTCTGGGGGTGGAATAGTGATTTTGGAGAAGTGTAAAAACCTATCTGAAGTCTCTAGGTCTACCAGAAAGGGACTAAATGTTAAAGTTGCAGGAAAGGTACTTATTCAGTCTAAGGAAAGTTCTATACAATTTTGGCACCATTCCAAATTGCCTTAACTACTAGTGTTACTTCCTGAATAACCAACAAGTAGTTGCCAAAGGTATAGAATCTAGTATCCCAAGAGAGTAGACATATAGAGAGGAATTTCACATTATCAATCATTTTGTGATTAAGGAAGAGTAATGGTGGAGAAAAGGTTGTGTTTAATTCAACCTTTCAAATCCTATTACGAGGAGTTTACTACTACTACACTTGATTTGTATATCAAGGTGTTGAGATTATTTGAAATGCACATTTTGTTTTATATTAGTGCAAGTGGGAGTTTGTTGGGTTTTATGCCCTAAATAAAACTCATTTCAATATAATCAGATTTACTTATTAATATTGATCAGAAATAACATTTAATGTTGCATGGTTCACACGATTTATTTCATGATTATATGTACATAATGTATGAATTCATCTGAAACCCTTTTCACATACTTGATCCTGTTTATTGTGTCGTCAACACATTGGAAAGTAAACATGACTATGTGAATAACGTTTCCTAGATTTATCAAACACAGGGTTTTACTGATATGATAATCTACAACAAGAGTTTACTTGCATATGGAGAAATGCTATGTTCTTGCCAGAGCATTGGTTAAAGTAAAGCTCAGGTTGGATGCATGGAGTATGCATCAGAAGGGACCGATATTGAACTTTGACTTAGATTTATTAAACTTACCGTAATATCTATTCAAGTCAATATCGCCTAGTTGATCCTAGATCAAATGATCTTAATCCTGTTATGATTAGGTTCAATCTCAAGAGGCTATTCGTGTTCTTTGATTTGTTAGTTAAGCCTACTTTTAGGTCAGGGTGATACGTACATTTTGGGATAAAATACATTGTAGGGTGTAACGGTAATTATAATCCCTTTACAGTGTAGATCATTCATATAGAGGATCATTGATCAAATTAGGATTATAACAATGGATAAATAATGATGTGTCTATATGATGGAACATATAGAGCATTCTATATACTGAGAGTGCAATTCTAAGTTCTATGCGTGGATTCAACGAAGAATTAATAAGTCAGTGAATTTAGGTTATAAATTCTTGATGTGCTTATTAGAAGCTCGGTTATATAGACCCATGGTCCCCCCACTAGTTGAGATAATATTGCTTGTAAGACTCATATAATTGGTTTTGATTAATCAATTATAATTCTCAAATTAGACTATGTCTATTTGTGAATTTTTCACTAAGTAAGGGCGAAATTGTAAAGAAAGAGTTTTAGGGGCATATTTGTTAATTATGATACTTTGTATGGTTCAATTAATAGATATCATAAATGACAATATTATTTAATAATTATTTATAGTTATTAAATAGTTAGAATTGGCATTTAAATGGTTTAATTTGAAAAATTGGCGTTTTTGAGAAAATCAGATGCAGAAAAGATAAAACTGCAAAATTGCAAAAAGTGAGGCCCAAATCCACATTGCATGGCCGACCACTTTTGTAGGGTTTTACCTCTGATATTTTCATTATTTTAATGCCAAATAATTCAAACCTAACCCTAGTGGAATGCTATAAATAGATAGTGAAGTCTTCAGGAAAATTACACTTTCCTTCTGACTTTTTTCATTCAGAAAAATCTGAGCCTTCTCTCTCCCTATCTTTGGCCGACCACTCCCTCTCTCTCTTCTTCCTAAAGATTTCGAAATTCTTAGTGTTAGAGTAGTGCCCACACACAGCAAGTGATATCTCAATCATAGTGAGGAAGATCTTGAAGAAAGACTTTCAGCAAGAAGGAGTTTCAACACTAAAGAATCAGAGAAAAAGATCCAGGTTCAGATATTGATAATGCTCTGCTACAGAAAGGAATCAAGGGCTAGATATCTGAACGGAAGGAGTCATTATATGCCGCTGCACCCAATGTAAGGTTTACTAAACTTTATATGTGTTTATTTCTTCGTTGTAGAAAGTTCATATTTAGGGTGTTAATCAACATACTTGTGAGTATATCTAAGATCGTGGTAAAATAATTTCCAACACCCCCTACCTAATGCACCTCTTAGTTTCAAAGAAGCCATGTAATGAGCCATTAAAACTAAGAGAGAACTGATTATATCAATGGACGATGTAGTAAAACTCATTAAATATAATTCTATAAATACTAAGAGTTCAATTCAATATTTATAGTGGAGTAATCATGGAATTAATAAACATAATTATTTGGTTGATCAGACTCAATAAATAATCTAGTTTGTTAGAGCTTAGAATTATAGGTTCATAGTTCTCGTATCACCATTTTAAAACACTGTGAAGGGTGGGGATAAAAAGTTGTATAATTTTGTTTAAAAAAATCTATTTTGAATTGGAAAAGTAGTAATTATTTATTTTTTTGTAATAAATAATTTTTAAAATTAATAAAATAGGAAAAAAATTTATTAGGACAAAAGACGACATCCTTGTCTTTATTAAGACAAGGTAGGCGACTACCCTATAGTAGGGTGTTCCTATTAATTTTATCTTTTCTGGATTAATTAATTGATAAATTAATTCAATTAGATAGATATTTAAATTTAAAAAGTGGTTAAAGATATTTCCAAGTTAGTTGAGATATTCTCTCAAGTGGTTAAAATATTCCCTCATCTAAAATATTAATAACCAAATTCGATTATAGATATTTATTTAAATAATTAAATATGATTTAATTAATTGGAAATTGACTATGATAAATATAAGCCTGATTAAGAATCAAATGATGCTTTTACACTGTTATTTTGGAAATACCAAAAAGAAAAGGAAAACTTTTGTTTTTCTCTCAAACTGTTCTTGGTCATGTATTGAGAATTCAACAAGAACAAATTATATACTTTATATAGCTTAGTACTCAAAACTACTCCTTGTGTATAGTGAATCGATTTTGAAGACTATAGTGAGAGGATTATTGGATCCAAGTTACAAGAAGTTTTGAGGATACCCTGATAGTTATCAAGAGGTATATATATTTTTCATGTAATTTATATTTTGATTTAATGTATATACATCTGGAGATCCTACGGACTATGGTACGATGATAATCAGATACAAAATTCTCTCGCTGCGTACCAGATTTAGTACCATAAAACCAATAGAAGTACCGTGCCATTCTAATTTGGAGTAACATTGATTTTTTTCCTCTTCATATACAACAACTTGCGTTAGTTCAACAAAGGAAGTAGAATAATCATCTACCTTAGTAGATGTTGAAGGAACATTTCTAGGAGTCAATTTTGATATTATCTCCTCTAATACTATCTTATTGTGGGGTTTGAAGTCATGTGTATAGTCTTTCTTAAGAAAAGTAGCATTTATTGAGACAAACACCTTCTTATCCTGATGACTATAAAGTAGTCCACCACTAGTCTCTTTGGAATAGCCAACAAAAACACAAGCCTTCGTACGAGACTCAAGTTTTGAATCTTTCTTCCTAAGGATATGAGGTTGTTTACCATTCCACCGTTCTAGGGGTGTCTTGGGAACTAACTTAGATAGAACTACATTTAAAATGTTATTCACTGTTTCTATAGCATATCCTGATAAAGACGTAGGTAGAGTTGAGTAGTTAATTATTAACCTAACTATGTCTAGCAAAGTGCAGTTCTGGCGTTTCACAACACCATTTTGTTATGAAGTTACTGGGGTATTCAGTTGTGATAGAATTCTATGTCCATTTAAATGATCGTTGAACTGCATATTTAAATATTCTCCACCCCCATTAAACATTTTACCTATTTGGTTCTGATGATTTCTCTTTGCAGAGAATAGTCTCTTAGTCATTTTGTCTTCTAGACAAGAATCACAAGTTGGTAACTCACCAAGAGTTAACTCATGTAAAGGACCATCCTAATGATAGCCACTTTTTCCTATCATAGCCAATATGATTTATACTTAGATGCCACAAGTATTCTATTAATATTTTTATGCTTATGTGTTCTAAGTTTAGCTATAATAAAGAGTTAATTAAAGCAACTAATTTATTAGATCATAGAATATAAAGCTCATTTTCCATACATACAACATTATAATAAAATGATACTTCATTACTAGAAAAATAAAAACTAAGACGGGCATTTCGTCTAGCTTGGAACGATACTAATGCTCCATTATTGACTCTTAGTTTCCAACTCTCCATCTTCTAACCCCTTCCACGAATAAAGTAGCTGAAAAAAAGTACATGCATGTTTAGTAGATCTAGAATTTATATTCCTAATGTATATGTATCGTTCTATAAAACACATTCTTTTAAAACAAAAGATCTAGAAATATACCTAGATTTTTAGTTGCTAGGAACTTAGGGAAAATTTGTTTCCAATGACCCTTATCCTTGCAGTAAAAACACCTCCCCTTTGTTTTCTTATTCTTCCCAGATTTATGACTTGGTTTTACAGCTTTCGCAGGTTAGGGTTATATTCTTTTCCCCTTTTCCTCAAATGGTTAGGCTTTCCAGTAGAAGCATAGTTGTCTTCAAGAATTTCCATATCATTTTTAGGATCTGACTGGTAGTGATTCGAGCTTTCATAGACAATTCTGAACTTGGAGTTCACACTGCTACACAAATCAGCAAATATTACTAATTTGGTAACTGAAAAAATGAGTAAACATATAATCTTTATCGTTTATTATAATTATATTTGGTGATAATACACTGAATCAAAGCACACCACATTAAATACCAAGCAAAATCAAACAATATTCATTACTAATTCATGTAAATTGGATTGAGAATAAAAGAAGCAAATTTGATACTGTAAGAATAATAAATATAATTTCAAAAAATAATTTGACTTACATAAAAAAAAAATATTCTTCCCAATTCACTTTAATTCAAACTCCTAATTGCAGCTACTAAATCCATAGAGCATCTTATAGAAACAAAAAAATCAAATGACAAAGTTACACTATGGAATGAAAACAAGGGTCTGGATCTAATGTTTAACCTAAAAGGATTATAATAAAATTTAGAAAGGAAAAACAAATACAAATACAACCAATTACCAAAACCACAAAATTTCTATATAATGCAAAACACTAAAGTTAAAATTACCTCATAAGCATATATCCTTTTTATTTTATTTTTTTTTTAAAAAAAAGCTTATTATATTAGGCAAAAAAAAAAAAAAAAAAGAAACAAAAAAGCAGAATCTCAAAAAAGAATCAAAGTCAAAATAAAAGATTAATGACCTTGGTTGCACCAGCTTTAGGACGCCGCCTGAGACGGAGACTTGGCTGCAATGGGTGCATTCCTTCCTAATGAAATTAATAAAAAAACAAATCAATCTTAACATATATATATATATATATATATATATATATAAATGACAGAAATTTTTATACCAAAAAATTTATGGATGATAAAGTTTCCTTGACAAAATTCATATATACAGAGTCCCCTAACCCAAAAAGAAGACGAAAAAAAAAATTCCTATCGAGCCCCAAATCAGAAGAGTAAGAAAAAAAAAGAAGAAAAATAACAATCTTACCTGATCCATCGAAGCCCTGACATTCGTGATCCCCAGCTCGATGTTCGTCCATCATCGTACTCCGTTGTGGGCTTGTTTGGGCGGCAGAGCAAAAGGAAACGAGAGTGAACGAAGTAAGGGAGGGAAGACTTGAAGTTTGGGCGGCGTTTCGAGGGGTTTTAGATTTGGTGGAGGACTTCGTTCAGGCCTTGGGAGGGGACGACGACCGGTGGTAAGAGACCACCATTGGTGGTAATAAAGAAATTTGAGAGAGAGAGAGATTTTTAGATTTTTTTAGGGTAACAAAGAATGGGGCTCGGGGAAGACGAAATGATTTTTAATGAAACAACTTTTTGGGGCGACAATTGTCGCCTCTAAAAGTCACCCTTAATAAGTAGAGTGTCAGAAGTCAAATTTTTAGGGGCGATTTTTGTCGCCCCTAATACTATAAGCGGGAAAAATCCCGCCCAAATCCATCAAACACATTTTAAAATTTTTAATAGTCGCCCCTAATAATTAAAAAACGTCTCTAAAATTATTAGGGGCGACTTTTGTCGCCCCTAATTATATACAAAGTCAAAAAAATAAAAAAAATATTTTCTTTAGGGGTTGTCGCCCCTAATACCCATATTATTAGAGGCGACTTTTGTCGCCCCTAATATAGTCGCTGCTAATACTTAAGTTTCTTGTAGTGTTTCTGTGGTTCACCCATCAAACTTTCAAATGTCTACATTTGATTGATTAATTTAGCCTGATCAAAGTTAAACTTGTTCATATCATAGTTTGAGGTGAATGGTAGAAAATTTAGAGTCAAATCTATTGAGGACTCACTTGAGTATCTTGATCAATAATAACTCTATGGAGTTCAAATTCCTAAAATTAGTATGTTATTTAAAGAAGATGATCACAACTGTGTTGCGTTGGTTTCATATGAGCATTGGTAAAATTCTTGGTAGCTTCAAACCTAGTTTGATTTATTTCTTTACTAAGATATCGGATGTAATTTCTACAGATGCAAACCTTGTCCTTAGAGTATCGACCATGTTGCTTAGCATATAGTAACGAGTCTTATTATTGGCAGCATGCCAACATTCATAACTATCTCTTACAGACTTGTTAGTAGCCTCTCCTAGAATTTCTAGAGACTTTACATTAAACTCGGGGAGAAAACAAAAAACCTGAGCCCCTGGAAACAGGACCCAGTGCTTAGGTTGACCTAGTACTTGGCCTAGTGCCCAGGTTGACAACCAACCTGGGATGCTACCTTTAATTGCTCAAATACCAAATTTGATTTGACCAATGAATTCAAAATGGTCAAAAACAGGAAAGGAGACTTCGTTCTGAAGTTCAGAAACCTTAGAAGTATCAAAACAAGATCCTAGGAGCTCGGGAATAGGGTATCCATAACCCAAGTTGACATATGGTCTGGTGCGCTAGGTTTTTCTTATCCAATTCTTATTCAGTTTCAATTGTCTATTTAGTTTCTTACAATAACTAAGATCCATGAAGTTAGAAAAGTCAAATTCACAACTTCACATTTCTCATTTCTAACATGGAAAACTCACTCGGAAATGAAGAGTTTCAAGTCTCTCATTTCTACTGAACAATAACATCTCTGTGAAGTAGTGACCAACTTCGCCAGAACACAAAAACAGGCTAAGGGATTTCAAAATATCACTTAGGCATCCTAAAGTACTTCTCTTGTATGTTTTTACACTTACCCAATATCCAGGTTGATGTCATATGTCAACCTGGATGCTCAAACATGAAACTCCAACACTATCTCCATGAGGTAGAGTTGATTATCTAGTCACCATGGCTCCAAGTATAGCTCTAATACCAACTTAAGAAATGCATAGAAGATTTTAATAAAAATAGCTCAATGAGCTTATGGAATTGGCCCCGACCTTATATAATCAAAGAAAAACGATTACATACCCTTTTAGAATAATATAACTCACCAAAAGTTTGTTGCAAAAAGAAAATATCATACTGACATTATAACAAAATTAAATGCAACAATTATTATAATATGATTTCACAATGAATCCTACAAAGTAGGACACTAAGGACAGAATAAGTTAACTGGGGCTGACACTTGTAAATTTATTTTCTAACATTCACAATAATATTTCATAGTTTAATATAAAAGTTTAACTAATACATAAAGGCAGTAACATTTTGAGCTAATTAATTAGTTAAGACAACTTCCAAGCTTTACCACCTTTCAAACTAAACTTTTTAAGTCTTCCAAAAAACATGACAATGATTAAGATAAACTTTCCTTGAGAACTCCATTTCCCAGAAAAGCCATAACACCTGTCTACACAGTCACCTCCTTGATGGAGTCGTCGTTTACAACTATAGCCAGTTGAGAAGCCAACATTACCATATGCACTGCAATTAAGTATATATGTTGATATAGATTAACCTATATATAAAAATATTAATCATTTGATAACATTATGTATTTACACAAAATCAAACTTGAGTTGTTAGAGACTCTATTTAAAATAAGTTAATTTTCAAAATTTTAGTATAAAGTAATATTTTTCAAAATTTTAGAAGCTTTTATGTATATGTAAACATATGATTTTTTTTGTCCAAAACATGGGACTTCTTTGTGTGGGGATCTAGGTAAAGACATAGCTCGTCTGTATAGCTGTGTAGTGAATGTAGGTAGAAATATATAGTAGAATAATAACTAACCTTATTACTTCGATGATAACGTTTAAGACATTGAAGTTGAGGGGATCGTCCTTCATGTTTTTTCTCTCCGTTATAGAAATAAGAATTATAAAGATGGATAAATAAGAGAGTGGTGAGAACATGAAGCATTCCAATAAACTCTTTCTTCCACCAATACTGTTATTATTGTCATGTGACAAAATCTTCTTTTGTTGATCTTTGTAGTTTATGGGGAGGAAGGAAGTATATGGAGGAAGATACCTACAACATTAAATAAGGTTCATGTAAACTCAACTATGTATATATATTTATTAATTAACATATAAGAGAATTTCATATAATCATCCGAGTCAATTTATTACTAGATCTATCTTTATAAATAAACTACAAGACTATAATTTTTTATTCTTTCTAACAACAGCGTACAAAAACCATACAAACGTACATCAATATCATCCTCCCTTTACTTTGTATATGTATCTTTATTTATTTATTTATTTTTTGATTAATAATATGTGCACACATAATTTACACATTTATTGGCTAGTAATTATAAACAATTATTCTTATTTAAGATGAGTCTTATTTATAAGTGACTTGTCACATAAGTGTGTATTATGTTTTTGTGTAATTTATGTGTGTACATATTATAATTGTTATTTTTTTTTTTATAACTTAATATATATCTATGGTTAGCATAATTGTATATGAAATAATTTTTGAGTTTGACCGTTTATAGTAGAAAAACAAATAGAATTATATAAAGGATGTATTTCATAAGAAGGTAATGTGTATGATAATGATATTGAGGCAAAATATATATTTATGGTATTTGTAACCATGTAGTGTTATATTATTTTATATAATATAATCTTTAGACAAATAATTTAGTGTGACAAATTATTAATTTTGTTAAATTGTAACATATATTATGGAGTTACAAAATATGTATACAATAATCACAAAATAGGAGTTACAAATCTTTTAATTTAATAATAACTTGAATATGTAATTCTCACATTTTTTTCACTCTTAAATTAGTAAAAGATGTTACTAATTATTTATGAATGTGAATGAATGATAGCTATTGAAAATATAGCTGCTGGAGACTTGATTTATTCATTTATAAGGTGTATAAATAGTTCAGAATCAAGTGAGAGTGATTTAGAATACTTTAGAGAAGAATTGATCAAAGCTGAAAAAAAAAATAACTAGTAATTAGTTACTATTTTTTTTAGCATACAAGTGCATATATTTTTGAAAGTTTGGGAGTCTTTCTAATAGCTCCAACCTCCTCCAAATCACTCATTTAATACTATAAATGCCCAATTTATGATTGGCAACATCTAAGGGCTTTATTGTGATCATTCATGTTCATATGAGAGTGAAAACTCTATATAAATAGAGGTCATATTGTTCACTTATGAGAGGTGTAGTTTAAATTTATTGCGGTTAGAACCTTGTGAGGATATACTCATCCTTAGACTCTAGACTAAGCATATGAGGCTTGATAAATCCTTAAAAATATTTCTAGAGTTTCCATAAGTGTCCTATGAGGAACGAAATAACTTTTAGGACAAAGATCCTTGAGTCTTGGTCAAGCTTATTATATGTTATTCTTCTTCTTCTCTAGCTTTCTTGTAATCTTGATGTAATACTTTTATTTGTATTTTGAGTATTTTATTGTAATCCTCCTATTTTCTCTTGTAAAGAAAACATTTTCTAACAATCTAAAAGTCATTTTGATGGCATATATTTATTTCTAAAAGACTTGACGTGGAGGTCATACAATCAAAAAGTTATCCATGAGGGAGAGCATCAATCAAGATCATGAGAAGAAAAACATGTGATAAGAGATTCAAGCCATCCATGGGTAAGCATTGTGGATTTATTTTGTGATATACTATTTATTTGATAGTAATATCTTAACATATTCATATGATAAGATATGATATTTTGGTGGAGATTTTTTACATGCTAATATATATGATATATATGTGTATATTAAATTATTATATATAGTGATATATAATATTATAATTGAGATTATAACATATTAGTATATGTATATATGTGAGAGAGATATATTATATCACATGTGACATATATGAGTTATATGTACATTATATGAAGACCATAAGATATATTTATATTTTTATGTATATATATTTGTGAGAATAAATATATAAAAATAGTGATTTCTAAATATTGTGTATATGTATATTAATGTATTTGTATGTTATATATATGAGATATGTAAAATATATATATATGGATCATTTCTTAATGGGTATTACCATGAATGGTTACTAAACAAATTTAACTATAAATATTAATTTTAAAAATATTAAATCATCAAATTTTGATCTAATAACGAATAATTAATAAAAGAGAAATTTAAATTTCTATGCTTAGTTTAACTGCTTAATTAAAAAGATATATATAAAAAAAATCTCTTTTTTATATTATATCAAAAATATGTTCACATAAAAATATTTAAGTGAAACTCAACTTTTACTTATTTATTTTATTTTTTTGCTAAAAACTTTCTTTTTAATTTTTTTTTCAACCGATGGAACAATCTCAGCCCATATGATGTAAAAGTGAGAGATTTTTCTAATTAGATAGAAAAATTAAGCATAAAAACTCAATTTTTTTCTAATTTTATGCATTCATGGGTAATACCCATTAATAGTGCACTCATATATGTATATTTAATTGTGAAATTAATATTGATATTTTGTGTATGTTATTTATGATAGTATAATATCATACATGTAGTATTAATCAACATAAAATTATTTGAGAGTTCAAATTTTATCGGAGTTTTATATTAATTTTGTATATTAATATATGTATATAAATTATCATATTTAATATATGTACTATATGGTATGATAATTGAGATGATGATAAGAAAAATGTGTTCATTCTATTATTATTACTTTGAGATTATATTGTGATTAAAGATAATTACTTGGAAATAAAATTTCATTTTAATGATAATCATCTCATTTTATGAGATAAGAAAAGTGAACTATCAGAGTTATACCTTTTTGTATTTTTTCTTGTCATAGCAAAAATAAAGTGACCAAAGTGGATTTAAATTGTGAAATGAGCACATAAAGTTGGAAAGAAAATTTTCGACTCAAAGAAATTAGATCATTATGGATTCAAATAATGAGATAAAACATTATAAAATTGGAGAAACAATTATGAATCTTAAAAAGCAAAATGGTGAAACAAAATTGATGAAAAAATAATTTTGTTAATTTTAGACTAATCTTATTGAGAAGATAACCATAAAATTAAATAAGTAATTTTATTATTATAATAATTTTGTGTTATCTATTAACAAAATTTAAGTATAATTTTGTTAATAGAGAATAAAATAAAGAGGTTTTATTTTAAAGTGATATGGTATTTTCACTTTATGGTAAAATGTGGGGGTGAGATTTAAATTTAATTAAATTTGTTGAGAAATTATTGATTATATATATGTGATTTTGAATTTAATAATCTAAATTAATATTTTGCTATGTGCGTATGTGATATTTTGACATATTTAGTGTTAAAATTTGGTAGTAATTATTTCAAAAAGGAAATTAAATCTAAAATGGTTAGAGACAAAGTGATCTTATATATTTTTAAATCAAGATACAAATATTATATTGTCAATGAAATGTAAAAGTGTGGGGGTGTATACTCCTATATGAGAAGTTTAGACATGTTTGGTGTCTAAAACTAAAAATGTGTATATTTGAGCCATCAGCCATGCTTGGTGTCTTAAATTAAGTGTAACTTTGACATATTTAGTGCCTAAGGTTAGGTGTGTAATTAAACATATTTGATGTCTAAATTAGTGTTTAATTTTGATATGCTTTGTATTCAGTGACAGACTCAGAATTTTTACTTTGTGGGGGCTTATTTATCATTAAAAAATATTTATACTTATATTATAATCACTCTTACTATATTTATTTAATTTTATGGGGGCTTTTTTATTATTTTGGTTTATAATTATCAAATTAAAAAAAATATATATTTAATTTTTTAAAATGCAATATTTTTGTTAGTGGGGGCCATTGATAAGAGTAGGTCTGTCTCTGTTTGTATTAAAATTATTAAAAATTTGAATTGTATAAAAATTAATCTTTTATGAATAAATTTTTAAAGCTTATGTACTTAAGGAGAATAGTGGTCACCTTAAAGGTGGACACTATATTTGGCTAGCATGATTCGCTTAATCTTCATACAAGACTAAAGCATGAATTTTGAGAGATGAGACCTAAACTTCCTTTAGTGTTTTACTTAATGATGGTAACCTATCTTAACACTAGTAAAAATTAAGTCTTAAGTTCAACAGGTTATAACAAGTCAATAAAATGAATGTGATACTCAATTGTCCCATCTATAGATAAGTACATGTAGTGAAGATTAGAGGTTTAAAATTGAAAGGTTTTTAAATAGAGTCTTATGCTTAAGAAAACTCACTTAACCTTAAGAAAGTGTCTAAAGAGTTGTGAGATACTAAAACTCTACCTATATGGACTTTGAGAATTGAGAGTTATTCTCTAAAAAGTCGGATTTGTGCACATGACCATTAACGATGTAAAAGCAATCCATAAGGTTCTTGAGTGAACATAACAAAAGTGTGTGTGTTATCACTGATTTGTTATTAAAGAATAGTGGTTTAATGCTACGATAACCAAAATTTTGATAAACTTTGTTGTACTTATACTAAGGTAAAACTCAAGTCGAAATATATTTTACACTATACATAAATGTAATAACTTCAATTAGAGTGGAGTTATTCAATCAAGATGGGGATATTATATTACTCTATAACATGATATATATTTGATTGATTAAATAAAATATTGTGTTACAATATTATTTGCTACAAATGAGATATTATTTAATTTAGTAGAGGAATACTATATTATTTTATAATTTAGATTAAATAATTAAGTTATAAATTAATTCGGCAAATTATTAATTTTGTCAAATTATAACATACATTATGAAGTTATAAGATGTGTGTAGAATGATCACAAAATAAGAGTTGCAAATCCTTTAATTTGATGATCACTTGAATATGGAATTCTCACATCTTTTCACTCTTAAATTAGTAAAAGATGTTATTAATTGTTTATGAATGTGAATGAATGATAGCTATTGAAAATACAGTTGTTGGAGACTTGATTTATTCATTTATAGGGTGTATAAATAGTTCAAAATTAAGTGGGAGTGATTTGGAATAATTTGGAGAAGAATTGGCCAAAGCTAAAAAAATAGTAACTAGTAACTAGTTACTATTTTTTTTTTCAGCACACAAATGTATACATTTTTGACAGTTTGGGAGTCTTTCTAATAGCCTAAAACTCAACTAAACCATCCAATTAATACCATAAATGCTCAATTTATGATTGGTAACATCCAAGATTTTATGGTGGCCATTTATGTTCATATGAGAGTGAAAACTCTATCGAGACATATATTGTTCACTTGTAAGAGATGTAGTTGAAATCATTTGTTGTGGTTAGAATTATTATATTATTTTATAATATAATAAGTGTAGATTAAAATGTGGTAATATATATTATTATGTGAATAATATATGTTAAGTGTTTGGTAAATAAATTGTGTAATATATAATTTATTTAACCTAAAGTTGTAATCTACACTTTGTAATATGGAGAGGAGTTACAAGATTAATTATTTTTGTAACTTCTTTTGGTTAATCATATTTTATGTAATAAAAGAGATGTTACACAATTGACGATGGAATTCAAATGTTATAAAATATACTTGTTACAAACTATATTTATACTCATTTATACAAGAGAAATGAGTGTTGTGTATTTTGAATTCTAAATGATCACCTATACATTATAAAAAGAGGTCTTTGGTACTCATTTGAGAGAGAGAAGAAGTTTTCTATCAAAAAAGCACTTTGCTAGAAAACTCTAAGACTTGATAATTCTCAAAGTTATTTCCTAGAGAGTTCCCTTAGTGCTTAGAGATAGGGGGAAATAAGCTTTTGGACAAAAGTGTAATACTTGGTTCAAGTCATGGTGATCCCCACTAATCTACACTCAAGGTTGTGAGTGAGTGTTTATATATATATATTATTCTCTTGTTTGTTATATATATACATATATTATATTACATGTGTTGTATATCTTCTTCTACCTTTCTTATATATAATATATATAGTATAAATATTGTATATCATGTGTTGTAACATTTCTTTAATCTCTTTGTTGGTCCTTGTATTATATTGCAATAGAGTTGTAATATCTTGATTTTCTTCCATTGCAATAATATCTCTAACAATCAAAAGCTTAACCCTTTTTCAATGGAAGAGGAGATAAATCAAGATTGTGAGAATACATGAATAAAAGATTTTGTATGAAAACCATTCATGGGTGAGCATGGTGGTGTATATGTGATTTACTATTTTATATGATAGTAATATATATCATATATATATATGAGTTATATATATGTGACATATATGTGATTATGGGTTTGTATCATATTAATATATATAGTAGTATATAATATGATATTTGAATTTTATATCATGTTATTATATGTATATATGTGAGATATATAATATATAACATGTATATATGAGTAATATATATTATATATATGTAGAGCATGTGATATAATATATATATTAGTGAGATTAAATATGTAGAAATAATTATTATTTGTATGTATTTATATGAGACATACATATATAATATATATTATATGTGTATAATATATATCACGCATGTATATTAAAATTTATATATATTATATATGTGTGAGATATGTAACATAATAGTTGTATAATAATTAATATATTATGTGTATGTTACATATGAGATGTTGATAATAACATACATAGTATATTAATTAGCATAAGATTACAATTTGAGAGTTATAATTTTATGTATGAGAGTTATATATTATTTTATATTAATATATGAGTTACATAGCATGATAATAATATTAATATTGATAGTAATAAAATAGTGTTAATTATTATTGTGAGAATTATTATCATTTATTTTGTGAATAAAGAATAGTTTTGAATTCTTTTTTAATTTAGTGGTGAAGATCGAGATAATAAAAGATAAATTTTAAAAAGTTACATCTTTGATTAGATTATAAGAGATAATCATCTCATATTATGAGATAACAAAAGTGAACTATGAGAGTTACACTTATGAGAATTGTCTTGTCATAGCAAGAACAAATAGATCAAAAGTAGATCCAAACTTGTAAAATGAGCCATAAATTGGAAGAGCAATTTTAGATTCAAAGTAAATGAATCAATATAGATTCAAAAATTGTGAAAAGATAACAAAATTGGAGAAGCAATTTTGAATCTTAATTAATCAAAGTTGTGAACAAAATTGATGAGAATTTTGTTAACTTTGATATAATTTTGGGCTAATCTCAATGAGAAGATAACTTAAAATTATGAGTAAAAATAATCACATTATTTTGTAAGTAGTAATGTGAGTTTGGTATTTTAGTTTTGTTGAGAAAACTAAAAATGTCAAATGGTATTTTTTAAAGTTACCTTAAAAAGTTATTTCAAGAGGAAATACACAAAAGTGATATTTTATATACACTTTATGCTAAAAATGTGAGAGTGAGCCACAAATTTAATCAAAATGTGTTGAGACATTGCTGATTAATTTATTTGATTTTGAATTCAAATTCTAAATCAAGTTTGGCTATGTGCATATGTAAAAATTTTGACATATTTGGTGTCAAATTTTGGTGAAAATAATTTCAATGAATTAAGAAATTAAATTTAAGAGAAATTACAGAGACAAAATGGTCTTCTATATTTTAAAATCAAGATATTATCTTGATAAGTCAAATGTAAACGTGTGGGGTGCATACTCCAATATGAGAATTTGAGACATGCTTGGTGTCTTAAAATAAAGTGTAATTTAAACATGTTTGGTGTCTAAAATAGTCTTAATTTTGATATGCTTGGTATCAAAATTATTGAGAATTTGAGTTGTGTGAAAATTATTAATCTTTCATGATTGAATTTTCAAAGCTTAAGTACTTAAGGAGAAAAGTGGTCACAAAGTGAACACTATATTTTGGCATGCATGATTCACATGGAATCAATAGTGAGAGGTTATAACAAATCGCTTAATCTCTGTACAAGATTAAAGCATGAATTTTCGAGGGATGGGACCTAAACTCCCTTTGTGTTTTGCTCATTGACGGTAACATATCTTAACACTAGTAAAAATCTAGTCTTAAGTTCAATAGGTAATAACAAGTCAATAGAGTGAATATGGTACTCAATTGTCCCATCTATAGATGAGTACATGTGGTGAAAATTGAGGGTTAAAACCGAAAGATTTTTTAATGGAGCTTAAGCTTAAGAAAACTCACTTAAGCTTAAGAAGTGTCTAAAGAGTTGTGAGACACTAAAACTCTACTTATATGGACTAGAGGTGGTGTCGCCTCTTATGAGAATTGAGAGTTATTCTCTAGAGAGTCCATGAATTTGAATCTTGCACATGGCCATTAACGGTGCAAGAGCGAGACATGCGATCTCAAGTAAGCATTAGCAATGGTGTGTGTGTTATCACAGGTTTGTACTAAAGAAATAGTGGTTCAATGCTACGACAACCAAAATTTCATCAAACTTTGTGGTAACTACACTAAGGTAAAATTCAAGTCGAAAGACATTTTACCTAATGCACCTACGCAAGACTTCTTTGAAAGTGTGTATTTATTCAATCAAAGTGGGGGAATGTTATAATTTGATATAATATTTTGATTGATTAAATAAATGTTACAAGTGTGTCACACATTTTAATCTAGTGGGAAATTGTTATATTATTTTATAATATAATAAGTATAGATTAAAATGTGGTAATATATATATATATATTTGATAAATGGTAATATATACTATTATGTGAATAATATATATTAAGTGTTTGGTAAATAAATTGTGTAATATATAATTTATTTAACCTATAGTTGTAATCTACACTTTGTAATATGGAGAGGAATTACAAGATTAATTAATTTTGTAACTTCTTTTGGTTGATCATATTTTGTGTAACAAAAGAGATGTTACACAATTGATGATGGAATTCAGATGTTATAAAATATAGTTGTTACAAACTATATTAATACTCATTTATATAAGAGAAATGAGTGTTGTGTATTTTTAATTCTAAGTGATCACCTATACATTATAAAAAGAGGTCTTTAGTGCTCATTTGAGAGAGAGAAGAAGTTTTCTATCAAGAAAGCACTTTGCTAGAAAACCCTAAGACTTGATAATTTCCAAAGCCATTTCCTAGAGAGTTCCCTTAGTGCTTAGAGATAGGAGAAATAAGCTTTTGGACAAAGGTGTAATACTTTGTTCAAGTCATGGTGATCCCCACTAATCTACAGTCAAGGTTGTGAGTGAGTGTTTATACATATATTAGTCTCTTGTTATATATATATTATATTACATGTGTTGTATATCTTCTTCTACCTTTCTTATATATAATATATAGTGTATATATTGTATATTATGTGTTGTAACATTTCTTTAATCTCTTTGTTGGTCCTTGTATTATATTGCAATAGAGTTGTAATTTTCTTCCATTGCAATAATATCTCTAACAAAAATATTATGAGGATATACTCATTCTTAGGTGTTAGACTGAGAATATGAGGCTTGATAAATCGTTAAGAACATTTTTAGAGTTTCCTAAGTGTATATGATGGAGAAAATAACTTTTAAGGCAAAGATTCTTAAGCTTTGGTCAAGCTAGTTGTGTATTATCCTTTTTTTCTTCTAGCTTTCATGTAATCTTGATGTATTGTAATACTTTTATTTAAGTATTTTGATTGTATTCTCTTATTTTGTCTTGTGAATATTGTAGTGGTGAAACAAGAATTGGTGCTACCACTACTTCTCGTATATTGGTGATGAGGTGACAAGTAGTCACCCTCACAAATAAAATTATCGATAAAATTTTATAAGAATTGGATATATAAATATGTAGGATCTTATGTTGATAGAAAAGAGTATAATATCACCTGTAGGAATATTGAACAACATTATATGATATATATATCTATATATATTTATATATTATATAAAATTTGGAATGGTATTCAATATTAATTAACTAAATTGGCAACATGGGCATATAGGAATGAAGATTATTTGTATGAAAACAACAATGAAGATAAGCTTTGCAATAAAAATAAATTCTTTATGTTTCCAATTAATAGTTTCCTATTCTAATGATATTTCCATCATGCCTGTTCCACTTCCAAAAAGTTTTTGAACCTTTATGGTACGTAATTTGTAGCTCTATAGGTGTAGCCTAAATCTTTCATTATATGTTTGGGATAATTTATAATAATGTATCCAAAAAAATGTGAAGAATCTCATTAGTTTAAAATTAAAAAGAAACATATGAGAAATTCTATATATATTAAATATTGCTTTAAGGGTTCGTTTGGTACGCCGTATTATTATACCGTATTATATTGAATTATTTTTTATATAATATTTTTATGTAAAACTATATGTGATATTAATTTTTATGGGCATCTAAATATGTAATATTTTAGTATAAATTAAATTTTAATATAGTATTATATAAAAATATAATATATAACCAATACAATACGATCTAATATGACGTTCCAAACGAGCCCTAATATTGGTTATATAGTTTAGTAGTTCTACACTTCTCTACACAAAGGCAAAGAGAAAATTATAAGTTGGAATCCCCCTCCCCCAATAAAAAAAGAGTTTTTAGTGGCTAAACTCTCAACTATCGTTTTATTTGTACTTAATCCTTCAAGTTTAAATTTTAGCTGTAAAATTTTTCAAACTACTAAACTGTTAGTAAATATAAGATATCATTCGGTTAACTGCCACAATGGACTGTTTATGTGTAAACTCTTGTACACGTGGTACATTTATATTGGTACATTTAATATTATTATTTCAAACCTAAATAAAATTATAAAAATAAAAAATAAAATATTTAAAAAATTAAAAATATTATAAGTTTTAAAATATTTTTTTATAATTTTTAAATAATAATAATATTAGGTGTACTAATATAAACGTGTCACATGTACAAAGTATACACATAATCAGTTTATATTGGCAGTTAACTGGGAAAAATAAATGAAATAATCTTAAATTTGCTAACAGTTTAAAAGTTTGGAAGGTTTTACTATATTAAAATTTGATCTTATAAAATTAAGTGCAAATAAAATAATAGTGGAGATAATTTAATTAAAAAATCTCTAATATATATATATATATACTAGGTTTTAAAGATTACAAATTTTTTGTTTGAAAAAATTAAATATTTATATTTGAAATATTATTTAATAATGTATTAAAAATAATATTAGTGTAATTATAAAATTGTAAATAAATTTATTATTGGAGTAGTAGATTATTCTATTTAGTTCTTTTTTTAATATTCTCCCAAAATATGTTTGTTAGAGAGATATGTGGCTAAGATGATTTTTTTAATTTAAAAAGAGATTATTAATATTTAAAAGATTGTTTAATTTTTTGGGTTTAATTATTGGGTTTATTTGTTAACGGGAGATCAAACCTAATCGTTAAATTTAACAGAATATTCTTTTATTTTTAAGTATATTCTGTTAAACCAAGAATTGTCGTTAGATAGACACTTTTAATATATAAAGATATATATATTTATTGCTCTAATAGTTGAAGACCTTCATTATTCAAAAAAAAAAAAAAAATAGTTGAAGACATATACAATATTTTTTCGCTGTGAACACATACATGTAAGTAAGGTTATTGACAACAATTCTGGTGTTTTGTTTTTGGCTTTTTTTTTTTTCTAAATATTTTTTCATTTTTACTCTCCTTGTGCTAGTCATGAATGAAGGGATTTCCATTTGAAAAAAAAAAACGTAAAAAGAACTGCTCTCATTTATTTTAATTGTGATATTTTTTTCCATTTTTTTTTTTTGTTAGCTTAACATATTTATGCGAGATTTTAAATTAGACCATATATTAAAGAAAAATCTATAAAAATATTGAAATTTGAGTAAATTTTTACAAAAATACTGTCACACAGAAATTTTTTCAAAAATACTGTGTTTTTATAAAACACTAGTAAAACACAAAGTAGATTAACTCAAAACAACAGTAGAACAATTAAAAAATACCAATAGAACACCAGTGCAACTTAACACAGTATATTGCAGTATGAAACTTATAAAAAATTACAGTAAAAAAGTAAAAAATTCCGCCTGACAGTATTTTTGAAAAAAATATTTTTGAAAAAAATATTTTTGAAAAAAATAACAAATTAGTATACTATGTAAATTTTCCATTATTTTAATAGTTTATAAGAATTTGGAAAATTTTAAAATTAATACCGGCAATTGGGTATTCAGCTTAATTTGCACAAAAGAGAAGTACATGGTCGAATATTTGGAGAATCATTGTAGATTTTATATGATCAAAAAAAGTTGTATGTAAAATTCTGTCAAAAAAGAGGAAAAAGGTTGTAGTATAATTAAAAGCATAACAGAATTTAATTCAAAAAAAAAAAAAAAAAAAAAAAAAAAAAAAAAAGCATACAAAGATTGTTCAAACAAAAAAGCATGCATACCTGAAAGAAGATACGAGACTTTTAATCTTTTTTAATTGCTTAATCATTTTACCCCTTCAAACAAATGGATCAATCTCGATTGCTGATCGTATTTGCTTTTTATTTTATTCTATTTTATATTTTGCACTATATATTTTACTGTAATTATATAAATTTTAACTTTTGAATAACACATTTGCAAAGATTATATTGACACAAATAAGTTTTATCCTACTATAGCAACAAATTAAAATAAATTAAAATATATGTTACAGAGAATTACTATTTTTTAGAGAGAGTGTTAAAAAATTATTATGTTTATGTTTAAAAATTATTTTTTGAATACAAGTAGTGTTTAACATATTGTTTAATGAAATAACTTTTAAACAATAAAAATAGATTATTTTCTAGAATTTTCATTACTTTTTCTCATTATTTATTACAAACTTTAAAAAATATATATTTATAAATATTATATAGTTGACCTCTTTAAAATCTAATGTACATTCATATATAATTAAGGGATTATTTCACAAATACACAAAAATAATAAAATAAAAAATTACAAAAATACGGTTTTACGAAATTTTAAATATTTTTACGATTTTTTTAATTTTATTTACAGAGAATACGGTCTTTTTATGTTGTACTCTTGTTAATTAATTTGCAGTCAATTTTTTGTCATCTGTATGTTACTTATTTAATGTTATTTAGATGTTATTTTTATGTAATTTTCTTGTTATTTTCATGTTAAAACCGTGAAAATGTAAAAAAAATTCTTTAAATGTAAAAATGTAATTCTTTTTTACAAAAAAAATAGTACGTAATTAATGGGTGATTTCAAATTGCACCCTAAAAAAATAGTTGTATTAATGTACTATATATTTTTATATTTTTTGTATTTCGGATACTTAAATAGTTAATTATGATATCAATAATGATGTATACGGTAGTTGTTTAATTATATTACTGTAATTGTTTTTTTTAAAAAAAAAAAATTAGAATAATTTAAACTATTTTTATTTTTTTAAATATTTGTAGAATGTATTAAATAATTACAACATATTATATTAAAGAATTAAGACCAAAATTATTTCGAGGTTAAAAATATAAAAGTAATGAATCGATAACCTATATTTTTAGAGATGGATCATAACATTTTCAATAATTATATATCCTCAATGATAAGTTTATTTTAAAAAAACTTTGAATTAAGAGACCTTCAAAAATCAATTGTTTTAAAATGATTGATATATGTCTTAAAAAAAAAAAGAATAATTATGTAAATTTATGTAACTAGAATTAAAACTAGCTTGTTGAAAAATTTAGAAAGAAATCAGTTATAATAATAATAATAACAATAATAATAATAATAATAATAATAATAAAAGTCATTGACTAAAATTTGTTTATAAAAGGATAAGTGGTTAAAGTGCATGTTTTGGTTTTTTGTGTGCATGCACTAGGGCTTTGATTGGGTTTTCTGAATTAATATTGTTCCAAGACATATTGTTATATACTGTAGAATATTATATATGGGAAGCAGCCCCCTATATATGCTGTCATATATATAATGTCATAGTCCATTGATATATATGTTTCCATTAATTTGTATTGCTATGTTATGCCAACTGAGTTGCTCTTAGTGGTTGAAGTGGATTTCTACAAGCATGCATGGGAAGTGGACCTGCCACTGATGCATGAACAAAGTTGATAAATATTATTATTTACTCTCATTCTCTCTCGTCGTGTTTGTTGGTCTTTTTTTTTTTATATAAATAACCGCCCTACATATATAAAATTATAAAATTTATAGTATCACGTTCCAATCGATCTTAAAGGTGGTCATGATATATTTACCGTTAATTATTATACGTAGTTGCTCTTATTGTCCGTACGTATGAATAGAGTAATATGTATATATATTTATGTAGATATGTATATATATATACTTACATCATGATGACAAAGAGCACCAAGATTGCAGAAGAAATAGTGGATATATCGACTACTGATTCCCCTGCATGCCTGGAATTGACAACCTGAAACAAAGCAGCCACGAATTTCTGATACAATGTCATACCATCCATGGCTTCAGAATTCCACTCCAGAGAGCAGAATAGCACGAGTTGTACCATTATGAACCCAACCACAGTCAACCCAAGAAGTGTTGAACGAACACTAGACAGCAGATGGTCATACCCTATTTCCTTACAGTTTCTTAACAAGTAACCAAACTCTCTTCTCTTTGTTATCTTTCCCAAACTCCAAATTACTAAACGAAGGCACACTGGATACAAAGTGTTACCTAAAAGGATTTGAGAAATGAGGATGAGCAAGATCCCTGAATTTTTTTTGAAAACAATCATGTTTTCGTTTGTGGGAACGAATCCACAGTTTGCGAAGGTTGAAACTATGGTGAACACTGAAAATGTTTGTGTTTTGATGCCTTTGGTGTTTAGTACTTTACTTGCTGAAGAAGATAGAGTTATGTATGAAGAAAGTAAGGCAGAACCAACTAGATGAACAAATACCAAATACCCCAAAACCACATAACCCAAATACTTAATAGAGTTATTTTTTAGAGATTCATTATTAATGTCGATGTCTAAGAGATTGTTAGAATAACGATCATTATTATTATCTGGACATGCGGCATTTGAGATGCTATGTAGCTCGATTTTGGTGGGATCTACTGCTGTGGTTTGGTGTTTGGGCAATTTAGACCTTTCTATTTGGATTCCTAGCATGGAAACGAAGACTTCTCCACCCAATAGCATTAAAATGGTGAGAATAATAAGCTGGGAATTGGAAAAAACCTCCATTTCGATGGTTGACATGCTTGAAACAGTAGTTGCTGACACAGAAGTATAGAACAGATCTAACTGTTTGGGGATCAAAGGTTGAGAAGTTCTTGGCTTTGTGAATACACTCAAAGCCAAGTAACCCACCAACGATATGGTTAAGAAGTAAGTAAGCTGGATGAAAAGAGGGTTAGAACGAAAGAGTAAGTGGCGAAATAAGGTGCTGGTGCGTGATCTGTTAGGGGAATCACTATACAAATCAAGTTTCTTACTGAAAGAAGCAAAATTGTTCATCATCACCATATGATTAGCACTTAATAATTAATGGTAAAAAAAGGAGAATTAAGAGGGTCAAGAGATTAGTGGTACAAGTTGAGGGGTGCTCTTGGTGTTGGGTATATTGGGGTTTAAATAATGGAGTAGCACCTGATGCTGCTCTTCATGAATAATTAGCTCAGGACACTCTAACTCTTAGTGGCATTTCCCTATTTGGATTTGATTTAATTATCTGCACTAATTAGTGGCCATGACAATGGCCACTTGTCAGAATTAATTCTGGGCCATAATTGTTGAGAAGAGAATAAATTTTACATATTGACAATGACAATATGAGAATACACTATTACATTTTTATGTACACGTGATCTATTAGCTAGTCTCTCATGATGAGAAGTATGTTTTCGGTCGTGTGATCATACACATCCACTATCCAATAGTGTGGATGAATATAGCCTAGGTTGTCCACAAGTTCACCATCATTTTGGATAAATTTTGATGTAACATACGTACTATTGCTGGTGTTGACAAGGTGCTGGCTATATAATTCATTCCATTCTTAGATATATTGACTTAGACAATTTATAGTTCCTTGAGTTTCTATCCCTCTAAGAACTAGTGAAAATATGCCTTCTTGAAAAACAAAAGATATTTGAGTACTCAAAGCTTTGGGTTTGTAAAAGCATTTCCAACGCCTAATATATTAATTTGATGCAAAAATTTGTTTTTTTTTTTATCTCATTTTAACGTTGACAACATATAGTGTGCAGTATGCACTATATGTAATGTGTAATTACTGTTCATATAGATAGTTTTACATTATTATTAGGCTAATTAGCAATTTTTCTCCCGAACTTTGACATGTATTAAATTATGCCCCTGAACTTTTTTGGCCGTTAAAAATTTCCCTTGAACTATTAAGATTGTTAAATTTAAGGACTTTTGTCTACTTTCATTCGATTTTACTGTTTCAGTGATTGTTTATGTACTAAACCATGCTCCCCAGACTTTAATATCTACCAAATTATGCCCCTCAAACTTTGATATGTATTTAATCATGCCCCCTAAACTTTCATCAATGTTAGAATTTTTTTACTAAAATTAGATAAAAGTCCCGAAATTTAACAATCTTAATAGTTCAAGGAGAATTTTTAACGGCAAAAAAAATTTAGGGGGCATAATTTAGCACATGTCAAAGTTCGGGGGGAATAATTACTAATTAGCCTTATTATTATTATTATTATTATTATTATTATTATTATTATTATTATTATTATTATTATTATTATTATTTAAATATTATTATTATTTAAATAATATTATTATCCGAGGTGCAAGAGTTTAAAGTTGAATCACTTATGCTTCACTCGCGATTTTACTCTTTTCTAAATGGAATGTTCAATCTATTGTGTTCTCACTACAACAGATTATGACATTACCGGCGGAGGCATCCATTGGTATTAATAGGACAGACCGCCAGTAATAATTAATACCGGCGGAATCCGCCGGTAATTATCCGTCCCTATTAATTGGTTGCTATAAGTGACTATTAGCGACAAAAATGGTATTCCGCCGGTAATAATATTAATACCGGCGGATTAATAGCGGTGGGGTCCGCCAATATTAATGTCTGCACTTTTACACGCAGATGCATTAATACCGGCGGACCCCAATCATTGTTTCGCCGGTTTAATATTTTAAATATTAAAAAAAATATTATTTTGATTATTTAATATAATTAAATTAATTATAATAATTATTTTATATATAATAATTATTTCATAAATATATTATTAATTAGAAATAAAACATTAAAATTAAGAAATTAAGCATTAAAATAAATTTATCCATTACAATATAAAGTATATTATCTTAAATAAAATTAGGAAATTATCTTTAAATAAACTTTAAAACATAAAAATTGACATAATTAAAAAAGCTTAACTATCATTGTTCAAATCAGTATACTCTAAAAATTCATCTGCATTCGAGCTAAGTCTTGAACCATCAAGATTATCAAGGGATTCAGCCGGCGAGGTAGGGTAATAAGGTTAGTCTGCGGTGTAGGTAAGATCTCCACAAATTGTCGAGCCTACGGGCGAACCAAAATAGGTTGTTGCTGTTGTTGCTGACTCTGCGCACTGAAAAACTGACCATACATAGGTTGTTGTGGAGATCCTCCCCTTTGACCATACACAGGTTGTTGCTGCAACAATGACCCAAATTGACCGTACATAGTGTTAGGTTTTGTGCCCTAAATAAAACTCATTTCAATATAATCAGATTTACTTATTAATAAAGATCAGAAATAACATTTTATGTTGCATGGTTCACATGATTTATTTCATCAATATATGTATATAATGTATGTATTCTTTATATGTCCAGAACATATGTGTAATATCCCAATAAGTCTAATGGTGAATAATTAGGGTTTATATTTATATTATGAGTTAATCAGGTAATAAGTGGGATTATGATCCTACTAATTTATTTCAGCATAAAATTTAAATTTTACTATAAGTGAGTAAATAATTGTAATTTGCTAATTACGGAGATTTATATAGCATGTGTGAATGTAATATGAGTTATATGTGGAATAAAAATATTTTTCAAGTTCGACGACCCTGGAGACTCAATAAGTGGATATATAAGCGTAATTTGTTAATTACGGAGATTTATTTGAAATACGTGGATATAATATGAGTTATACGTGGAATAAAAATATTTTTAAGTTTGGCGACCCTAGAGACCCGATCAGAGGCCAAAAATGTCACAATAGTTTTAGTTAGAAATATTAATGAGATTATTGAGATAAGTTGATTTTAGAAATATCGAGGTATTTTGGGGTACTCAAAGTTGGCCAAATATCCTAAAAAATAGAGATTTCTTAGTGACTAAGTAATAATAAGATAACTATTAATAATAAAGTTTTTATTAATATTATATTATTATTATATATTATTATTATCATTATTATTATTATTATTATTAATTTTTTTTAACTTTCACGCTGATGAAAGTTTACATATATAATATATTATATAAGTTATATATATTAAGTTATATCAGTAAGCAGTTTAACGAAAGAACGAACGAACTCTCGTTCTCCCTCTTTCGATAAAACTTTCTCTTCTTATATCTATTTTCTTCAATTTTCAATCTGAAACTTAGCGATCTAAGCTCTGGTAGTAGCAGGATAGCAAATCCTTGAAGAGGGAAAGCTTAAGGGCCGAGATCATCGGGGATAGTTCTCCACTTGGGTTGGCCGAAATATATGAACCTAGATTAAAGGTAAGAAAAGTATATTGTACTGCATAGTACGTTGTATGTAATACAATTAGTATTGTTATGAATTGATTAATATTGAGATATAGTTAATATTGTTATATATTGAAAAGTATATTGTACTTTATAGTACGTTGTATGTAATACAATTAGTATTGTTATGAATTGATTAATATTGAGATATAGTTAATATTATTTATATTGAAAAGATTGATTGGTTGAGTATTGATAATGTGATAATATTATGCATGTGATATGTGGGCTCACCTGATTAGGTGATGCAATTTTCCTGGTAACGTACTGGGCGTAAGTACGGGTGTCAGTGATATATGATGAGTACCGAGTGTAGGTACGGGCTCACCTGATTAGGTGATGCGATTTTCCTGGTGACGTACTGGACGTAAGTACGGGCGTCAGTGACGTGATAAGTACCGGGCGTAGGTACGAGCTCGTCTAATTAGACGATGCGGTATATTGGTGCCAGATTGTGGCACGGGCTCACCTGATTAGGTGATGCAATTATATGATATATGGGTGCAGGTTTTTGGGCATAGGCTCACCTGATTAGGTGATGCAGTTATACGACATATGGGTGCCAGGCTATGGCACGGGCTTGCCTGATTAGGCGATACAATACAAGATCATCAGATTAAAGCATCGACTTGCCTGATTAGGCAACATGATGTCATGAAGATGGTTGCTTTATGAGGTAACATATATATTATTTATATGATTAAATGAATATGAATTCCATTATTGGTATAATGGTTTTGTATTACCAAATATCTGTATACTAATGTTTATTCGTGGCAGATGCCAGTAGTGATTTGGATTTCATCTTATGAACAAAGTGTGATGGTTTGATTCTTATTGTGTATAAATGAAAATATTCGAATAACAAACTATATGATTGTTATTATTACTTTTCTTGCTGAGTCCTTGTGACTCACGGGTGCTATGTGGTGCAGGTAAAGGCAAAGAAAAGCTAGATCAACCATGAGGTGACAGTCTTCTCCAACAATGTACATATTGACCTCACCAGCCTGCGTGCTGAATTGTCAGGAGTTGTTTTGGGCTGGTTGTATCTATTGTGTATTTTGATTTTGTGTTTAAATGGTTGTCGTATATATTTCTTTAGCAAAACTTTTTATAACAGGGATCCCTTGAACACGTTTTTTATGCCGTCATAATGTCCATTTTTAGTGTTTTTTTTAGTCAAGTTTTTAATATTATCACGGTTTTTAATAATTAATTATTCTACTAGTATTATAAATTAGTTTATAAAATCACACACGTGACGTCCCTATAGATTAGGGCGTTACAATATGAATTTGTTAAAGATTATAGTGTTATCGGCACAGTGGAATATAATCTTAATTATATGTTCAAAAGTTTATTCCCTGATTTGTTAGAACACTGAATTTAGACTGACATGGTATAATCAGCGATAGGTATTCTTACACCTTGGAAAAGTGTTATGTCATTTCCAGGACATTGGCAAAGTTTACCAGTATCGGATGTATGGAGTATACATCGGAAGGGACCGATATTGAACTTTGATTAGATATATTAAAACTTACCGTAATATCTATTCAATTCAATATCACCTGTTGATCCTAGATCAAATGACCTTAATCCTGATATGGTTAGGTTCGATCTCAAGAGTACTATACATGTTCTTTGATTTGTTAGTTAAGCCTACTTTTGGGTCAGGGTGATACGTACATTTTGGGAACATGATGGTATAATTGAGTGGGAGTGCTACCATAAATATGGAATCTATAACTTCTATAGAAATTTAGAAGTGAAACGATGATATCCTTCGAGCTTGGCTAAACAGAGATAAATGGTGGAGATCTCATTTCACTTTGCTGAAATATCATTTATACGGAGCCAAGTGTTTTAAGGATAAAATACATTGAAGGTGTAACGGTAACTTAGTGCCTTTTCAATGTAGATCATCTATTAGAGGGTCATTGATCACATTAGGGTTATAACAATGGATAACTAATGACGTGTCTATATCATGGAACATATAGAGCGTTCTATATGACTGAGAGTGCAATTCCAAGTTCTAAGTGTGGATTCAACAAGGAATTAATAAGTTAGGGAATTTACTTGGTAAATTCAGTTCGACTTATTGGAAGCTCGGTTATATAGACCCATGGTCCCCATACTAGTTGAGACCATACTGCTTGTAAGACTCAGTTAATTGATTTTAATTAATCAATTATAATTCTAAAGTTAGACTATGTCTACTTTATGAATTTTCACTAAGCCAGGGTAAAACAGTAAATAGAGAGTTTAAAGGGTATATTTATTAATTGAGAAACTTTGATTAGTTTTTATTAATAAATAAAATAAATGACAATATATTATTTAATAATTAATTATAGTTATTAAATAATTAGATTTGACATTTATGTGGTTGAATGAGAATATTGGCAATTTTGGAGAATGGGAAACTAGGAATGATAAAATAGGAAAGTTACAAAAGTGAGAGGCTTGTTTCCTTATTCCATGGCCGGCCACTATGCTTCCTATTTTCTCATTTTATTTTTCATTTTTAAATGCCAAGTAATTCAACCTTAACCCTATGTGGTATTCTATAAATAGAAGGTAAATGCTTCAAGTTTTACACACAATTGCATCTCATTCTTTTCAGAGTGAATTCCTGAGCCACCACTTTCCTCTCTCTTTTCTTCTCTTCAATATTTCGAAATCCTTGAGTGAATGAGTAGTGCCCACACACATCAAGTGGTACCTCAATCATAGTATGTAAGACTATGGAAAATCAACCATCAAAGAAGGAGAGAAAGAGATCCAGATTCAGATCTTGATTATGCTCTGCTACAGAAAGGAATCAAGGGCTAGAGATCTGAATGGAAGGAGTCATTATATTCCGCTGCACCCAATGTAAGGTTTTCTTAAACTCTTATGTGTTTATTTTTATTGTTTTAGAATTCATATTAGGATGTTAATAAAACATACTTGGTAGTAAATCTAGATCCTGGTAAAAAATTTCCAACACATAGGGTATTGTTGTTGGGATGAGCCTCCAATATTGCCAACCATAGGTTGTGTCTGAGATCCTCCAGCGGCATCCGAAAAAAAATATAGGAGGAGACTGTGAGGGAAGCCCGAATATCTAATGTAACTGAGGCGATTGTGAAGAGCCATCAGACATGTTGGGAGAATTTTGTTGTTGTTGTTGAAAAAGCTGAGGCAGCTGAGGCGATCATGGTTGTTGTTGTTGTTGTTGTTGTTGTTGTTGTTGTTGTTGTTGTTGTTGTTGTTGTTGTTGTTGTTGTTGTTGTTGTTGTTGCTGTTGTTGTTGTTGTGGCACTGACGTTGGAGGGGGGGCTGAACTGGACGCGCTACCTTGCAGTTGTGATGGTAGAAATTTTTGTAAAAAATTGTCAAACCGCGGGTCATGCAGAGACGCGTCACTGGAGGTGCAGACTGATCAATCTTATCACGCATTTTTAACATAAACTCGGCGAAGACTCCCATATCTTCCAGGGTAATGGATGAAGTCGGTACTTGTGATTGAGCTCGATTTTGAGTACTAGAACTTATTTCCGAGCTGCCTTTCTATTTATAACCCAGTCCTCTTACATAGTCTGATCGGCTCCCAAGAACTTTATTCATAGCTTTTAATTGCTTTTATTTGCTAGCAGACCCATTGCTGGAATCATCTTCTGTATCCGTCATGCTAGCAACATCTTCAAGCATTTTCTCCTGATCAAATAAAATATTAGAAATACAATACCAACATCATGCATTAGTTGTAAAAAAATTATTAAAAAACATATTGAAACTTACATGTAGTTCTTTGCATGTCTTGCTAATCCAAGTGTCTCCTGTTCCTTTTCTGAGGTGGCCTCTCTTCCAAGTATGAATTGCGTAGTCTTCAGGGACATCCTGTTTAAAAATAGAGTTAGTTTGTGTTTAATAAAAGAATTGCTAATAGAAAGTTGATAATTTTACTTACATATTCATTACGAGACGTTGCCATCGACCTCGAGCCTTGCGTTGACAAATACTGCATTTCCCCTCTATTTTTCTTGTTTTGATTTGAATGCGCAATGAATTTTGGGCTAAAAAATAAGTCAATAATTTGCTTCCGACTCTCTGTAGTGCAGTGATCAGGTACAGCTTCAATAACATTTGCCAAATCATTTGGATCCCTAGAATAATGTTCCTGAAACCACGTGTGCCTGATATTCTTTCTCTCAGAATATCTTCTCTTCATCTCATGATAAAGAGTTCTCATCACTCTTTCAGGCTCAGGATGACCATCAATATCGTACAAATACTACAAACAAATAGTATTTGTTAAAAAATTATGTATTAATTGAAATTAAATATTTGAAACATTAAACTTGTTAATGTGTTTTACCTTCATTTTTTCTACAATTTGGTCTTTAAAGTGTTGAGGGATTTCATTAAAATTCAAGTAGTGTCCTGGCAACGTAATTGTGACCTCAACACCCATTTGACGTACAAAAGCTTGATTTTCCTTACCAACCACTTTGCCTGTCACGACATCAAGTTTTAGTGGTAATGGTTTTCCTGCATCCCGCCTTCTTTGCTCAACATCCAAGTTGGTAGCAAGGCCACGTCCCCTCTTCTTGGCGGTGGAGCCGTCTGACAAGTCGGCGGTACCCTACTAGGGTCTGGTGGATCGGTACCACCCCTGTCTCCACCATGATAAGTGGATACATCAGCTGACATTACTTTTTTTTTGAAAAAAAATATTTCATTTATAAGTAATAGTAACAATAATTTAAAATTAATAAAGTTAACTTGAAATAAGAAATATTAACTTGAAATTAATAATTGTATGTATTACAAAATAAAGTGATTGAAAATTAATCATCTATATCACTATCATTATTAACTAAATGATCATTCACATCATCTTCACACAAGTCAACTAAAATTTCTTCGTCAGATTCTTCAATAGCATCTTCGTCGTCCATGTTGCGGTCATCTTCGTTGACATGCAAACTTGGTTCAGTGCCAATGTCCATCGGAGGTTGATTAGGTAGCAAAATTAACTCCCCAAGATCAATTGTTAACACAAAATTGGATGAGTTCGTGTCGTGTACCGAATCAATTTCGACATTAGCATCATCATCCACGATGTCCCAAATTTGTCGGTGATTTACATTCTCAACTATTTTCCAATTTTCCCTCTCAATAAATCATCGAGATAAAACACTTGCTTTGCTTGACTAGCAAGTATGTATGGGTCATCTTTATACCATACACCACTGACATTAATACTAGTGATAAAGTTCTCGACGATTTTTTTCTTCCGTCTTGGATTTGTATTGTACCACTTGCACTTAAATAATGTGACAGAGTAAACAGTAGTGAAGGTTAACTTTAGCACTTCAGTGAGTGTGCCGTAATAATTAAAACCTTATGTTCCTGCCACAAACACTCCACTATTTTGTGTACTCCTCTTCTCATCTCGTTTGGTAGCCATAAATCGAACTCCATTCACAATACAACCTTCATTGTAAGTACCTAAGTGATCAGACCCGGATGCTAAAGCTAGTAACTCTTTGCCATTCTCTAATGATCCAGACTTCTGCAAGTCATATATCTATAAAAATAAGTACCTCATTAGAAATGGCAAACACCACTTAAGATAATAAACGTTTACTACACATATATATGCACCTTCTTGTGAAACCACAGACGAAAATGTTTTTTGTGTGGAACATTATGATCTCTATTCAGGTAATTTTGTCGGATCACTTCCAAGTTTTCACTGTAATTTAAAATAGATTTGAATTGATTGATTGAAATTTAAGGTGAAAAAAAAATTAATAAAGAAAAAAACTTACTCTAAGTAAGCTTGAATTTCAGGTGAATTGTTGAATGTATACCACTCTACTTGTTCACGAGATGCGCGATCAAGTGGTCAGAGATTGCCTTTTGTAATGGGTCGACATTGAGATTGAAACACACAAAGCTTTCGTGGGACAACCTCATCTTCATTACGATCAAGACGGTTAAACCTTGTTTCAACCCCCTTGAAATACATTGAACAAAATGTCAAAGCCTCATCAATAGCGTAACTTTCTGCTATCGACCCTTCAGGACGTGCTTTATTTCCTACGTAGTTCTTCAATTTTTTCATGTACCTTTCGAATGGATACATCCACTTCATAAAAACAGGTCCACCCAAAATTGCTTCTTCAGGCAAATGAAGGACCAAATGAATCATTATGTCAAAAAATACAGGAGGAAATATGGACTCCATTTTACACAAGATTAAAATAAGATCTTGTTGAGCAACCTCCATGTCTTTAACATTTATAGTCCTTGAACAAATTTGCCTGAAAAAGTTGCACAGTTCAGAGATGGTGGTCGATATAACATTCGGGAGAAACTTGCGAACACCAACAGACAGTAATCGTTGCATTATTACATGGCAGTCGTGTGATTTCAATCCGATGACATTTGTTAAATTTTCATTTACTTTTTTTTCAAATTCGAACAAAAGCCATCGGGAAATTTCACATCCTTAATAAATTTACAAAATTGGATCCTATCATCAGGTTTAAGCACGTAAGGTGCATGAGGTTTCAATAGCTTTCCCCTCCCATCTTCATAAATCCACAACGATTCTCTGACTCCTAACTTCTTTAAATCGTGTCTTGCATTGGTAGTGTCCTTGGATTTCTCATTGTCCAAGATTGTGCCCAATAAACTATCACAAACATTCTTCTCAACATGCATGACATCAATATTGTGTTTAAGAATATTTGAACACCAATAGTCAAGCTCGTAGAAGATGCTTTTTTTCCGCCAATTATGATTTTCTGCAACTCGCCTACGCTTCACACCACCAAAGAGCTCATGATTTCCCGGGAGATGGGGTGGGAGTTTGTTTACTTGTTCTAATACTTCTTCACAAGCAAAACATCTTGGAGGAGGTCTTCTCTCAATTTGTCCGTCAAATTGAGTATCCCTTCTCATTCGATGGTTATTTGGCAAAAATCTTCTATGACCTACGTAAGATGTCTTACCAATTCCTCGAATTGAACATGTATCTTCATTGCAAGTGGGACAAGCTTTGTATCCCTGACCACTCCAACCAGACAAATAACTACAAGCAGGAAAATCACTCACTGTCCACAAAAGAGCTGCACGCAACTTGAAGACAGTGTTGGTTCGACAATCTCTCGTATCTACTCCGTTAACCCACAACTCCTTCAACTCATCCACCAAGGGTCTTAAAAATACATCTATGTCCATTCCCGGTGATTTATCTCCAGGAATAAGAATGGTCAACATAAAATTATTATCTTTCATACATAACCAAGGTGGAAGATTATAGTTCGCCAAAACTACAGGCCACATACTGTAAGCTTGGCTCATGTTGCCAAATGGATTAAAGCCATCGGCAGCTAAACCGAGACGAACATTTTGAGGTTCACTAGCAAAATCAGGAGGTTTGGCATCAAAGTCCTTCCACGCTGCACCATTCACAGGGTGTCGCATCACACTTTCATCTTTTGATTTACCACTGTGGTGCCATACCCTGTATTTTGCCGTATGTCTTGAAGTATACAGTCTCTTCAGTCGCAAAATTAACGGAAAGTAACGCATCACCTTATGAGGCACCTTTTTTGCTCCTGGATTTTCTGAAGTTATCCACCTACTAGTGCCACAAACTGGACATGAATCTTTATTTGCATGTTCATTGTAAAATAAACAGCAATTATGCTTGCACACATGAATTGACTCATACCCCAACCCTAATTTTTTCAATCTTTTCTTGGCATCATAATAGTTTGATGGAATTTTATTTTCCTTTGGAAAAGCTAATTTTAATAACTTCAGTAATTCATCAAATATGTTGTTAGGAATCTTTCCCCTAACTTTCAAATGCAATAACTTTGCTAAAAATTTAAGAGAAGATATCCAATTACAACCAGGATACAACTCTGCCTCAATTTCTTCAAATAATTCGTCGCGCCATTGATTTGCATCTGGATTATCATCCATTTCGAATGATGGCTGAAGGAAGTCATCCACTATCGGAATCATCTCGTCAATTTCAGGATCATCATCAGCGGCATCATGGTCATTCATTGCATTAGTGGCACTAGGTTCTGCTTCCCCGTGGTAAGTCCACTTCTCGTAACCAGTAAAAAAACCCCAATCGAATATATGTGCTTTCACAACAGGTAAAGTTTGAAGCCTATTGTTCACACATCTTACACAAGGGCACCTAATTCTACCATCACAATCTTTACATTTCGAGGCCATCTCTAAAAATGCATTTAGACCATCCCAATATTGTGGACATCTACGATTTCGCAAAGTGGTCCAAGACTTGTCGATTGTCATCTAAAATTTTATGAAGACATAAGATTTAATAGTATAAAGAAAAATTAAATGATAAAATTTTATGCTATTTCAAGATATTTTATGCTATTTTATGCTATTTTATTAAAAAAAAATTACATTATTATTTTAATATAACTTACACAATTATTTATATATTATTATAATATTAACATTCCTTATTAAATATATTTTCTATTTTTAATTTTTAAAGAAATATTATTTAAAAATATTTTCCTATATTAAATCTTTTTAAAAAAAATATATAATTAAAATCGTAAAAAAAAATTAATTCTTTACATCAAAATATATTTTTTTTTTTTGCTTTTATATTTATTTTTTAAGTAAATATTACAATAAAATTTTCATTTATTAAATTTTTTTATATTAAAAAATTTATTATTTTATTAATATTTATTTTTTACATATTTTAATGTTAAAATTTCATTATTTAATTAATTTTTTATATTTAATTATTAAGTATTTATTTCATAAAATTTTTATTGTAACTTAAATTTTTATTATTAAAAAATTATAATTTAGATTTTAAAATCTTATTTAATAATTTACATGAAATTTTTTATTTTTTTTATGTTTTACATACATAAAAATTAATTATATTTATTTACATTTATATAATTAATGTTAAAAAATATTTACTTCTAAGTATTTTTTCTAATAATAAAGATTTATTCTAATTTTTTTTACTACATTTTTTAAAAATAATCAATTATATATCAATTTTATAATTTTGTACATATTTACAAGTTGTTTATGTATACTGTATATATTATATATACATTATATACAGTATATAAACTGTATATACATTGTATATACAATATAAAAAATACAATATACAATATACAAAATACAATATACAATATACAATATACAAAATATATAATATACTGTATATACATATAATATATAGTAAGTAAAAATTTAAAATCAAAACTAACACATATTTCAAAATATAATATACTGTATAAATATTGTATATATTACATATATTATATATCAACATACAACACATATCCATACATATTATATATATAAGAAAAAAGCATACACTTATATTTACACTATCAACCATACACACAGATTTATGTTCGGTAATAATTTTAAAAGTAGTTTTTTGTTTTTTAATCAAAAATTCAACAATTTTAAATAAAGCGTACGTTCGGTAAAACTTTTTCTTTTTTGTTTTTTTAATTTAAAATCAAATTTATGTGAATTTTAAAAACAAATTTATTTTAAAAAATTTAAAAAAAAACTTTTTCCCCTTTTCTAGCTTCTCTCTAGCTCTTCGTCCTCTGCGATTTCAAGCTCTACCATCTTCAATGGCTTCCGTTCAGGTAAGCTCTTCCTTTATGTATATTGCTCTCACTCACTCACTGTCTCTCTCTCTGAAAGATTTTTGGTTTAATGAGATTTAGGGTTTCATCTCTGAAATGAGATTTTAGTATTTTACTCTGAATTGGGTTCTACATTTTAGTGATATTCTTGTAGAGATTCTTTCAAGACTCAATGACAAATCTCTCAAACGGTGCGAGTGCGTCTCTAAAGCTTGGCTCTCTCTTCTACAGACGCCTTATTTTATCGATCTTCACTTCCACCATCATCCACCTCTACCTTGCCTAGTTTTCCTCCAGGACAACACTGTAATTTCTCCATATTTATCCATTTGTGATCCTCACACTTTTACTGAAATTTCTTCACAAAAATTACCATTTCTTGAAGAGGGTCCAACAAATATGTCACTTGACCACTGATTTAAAAGTGGTACAGTGAACTTTCCTTGTCCAGTGCTATTGTTGCAGCCTTGTAGGCCAGATCGTGAACAATAGAGCTGTAGAAAAGTATTGTATTTGTTGCCTCGTCGAGAATTAGGCTTCTTCCCTTTCGTCCGTTTTGACCCTCTACCATTATCCTTGATTCTTGTTCTAATAAATATACAAAGTATGTTAGTGATCGGTAGAAACGAAAGCCCAGAGGAAATTAGAGTGAACTGGTAAATCCGATTCATGAAAAGTTATAATTTGAACACTTAGTCATATATATATATCCTATACCCATATATTTATATGCTGTAAAATAAATGGACTTCTTGCTGAATAAGTTAATGTCCAATAAGGTCTAATTAAGTGCTAAAGTTTACTGTGATGAAATATTATTTAAATTTAATATGATTTATACTGTATTAATAATATTTGAGATAGGATTATACATTAGCAATATTCCAATAGCCTCCTATAATCTTCATCTATATCCTTATCATTTTGTTCAATAGGAATTGCAAAAAAGTGAGAATGCTTTGTTGTTGGATTTGTGGGCTGAAAATGAAGTGTACGGTTGATGGTTGATGTAGATGGGTATGTGTAAATGGAATTGATTGTGTAATATATATTGTTGGAAATTATTTTACCGGGATCTTAGATCTACTCACAAGTATATTGATTAACACCCTAAATATGAACTTCTAAAATGATTATAAATAAACACATATAAAGTATGAGAAACCTTATATTGGGTGCAGCGGAATAATATGTCTCCTTCCACTCAGATCTCTAACCCTTGTATCCTTTCTTTCGCAGAGTATTATCAAGATCTGAGCCCGAATGTCCTTCTTGTTGATTTTCTTTCTTCACGATCTTCCACACTATAATTGAGGTACTACTTGCTGTGTGTGGGCACTACTCTATCACTAAGTGGGTTCGAAACATTCAATCAAGAAGAAGAAAGGAGAGTGGCGGCTAGGTTTATGTTGGAAATTATTTTACCAGGATCTAGATTTACTAACAAGTATATTGGATTAACAACCTAATATGAATTCAAAAACAATGAAAATAAACACATATAAAGTTAGAAAACCTTACAGTGGGTGCAGCAGAATATTATGACTCCTTCCATTCAGATCTCTAGCCCTTGATTCCTTTCTGTAGCAGAGCATAATCAAGATCTGAATCTGGATCTTCTTTTCTCCTTCTTTGATGCAGAAATTCCATAGTCTTACATACTATGATTGAGGTACCACTTGATGTGTGTGGGCACTACTCATACACTCAAGGTTTCGAAATCTAGAGAGAAGAAAAGAGAGAGGAAAGTGATGCATGGCTTTTTCTCTGAAGGAAACAATATGCAAAGTGATCAGTTTCCTGAAGCCAACACTTTCTATTTATAGAATTCCTTCTAGGTTTGGGTTAGAATTGTATGGCATTAAAATAATGAAAACTATAAATGGTAATTGCTATGCATAGTGGGCGGCCAAACAAGGGATATTGGGCCTCACTTTGCAATTTTACCATTTTGTTATTTTTCATTCCCATTTTCTCAAAAAATGTCAATTTTCCAATTTAACCATTTAAATGCCAATTCTAATTATTTAATAACTTGAAAATAATTATTAAATAATGTTGTCATTTAATATATTTATTAATTTAGACATATAAAGTCTCTTAATTAATAAATAAACCTAAAATCTCTTTTCTTTACAATTTCGCCCTTGCTTAGTGAAAATTCATAAAGTAGACATAGTCTAACTTTTAGAATTATAATTGATTAATTAAAATCAATTAACTGATTCTTACAAGCAGTATGGTCTCAACTATTATGGGGACCATGGGTCTATATAACCGAGCTTCCAATAAGTCGAACCGAATTTACCAAGTAAATTCCCTAACTTATTAATTCCTCATTGAATCCACACTAAGAACTTGGAATTGCACTCTCAGTCATATAGAACGCTCTATATGTTCCATGATATAGACACGTCATTAGTTATCCATTTTTATAACCCTAATGTGATCAATGATCCTCTATATAGATGATCTACATTGAAAAGGCACTACTGTTACCGCTACACCTTCAATGTATTTTATCCTAAAAACACTTAACCCTGTATAAATGATATTTCAGCTAAGTGAAATGAGATCTCCACCATTTATCTTCGTTTGGTTAAGCTCGAAGGAAATCATCCTTTACTTTCTATTTGCCAAATAGAAGCTATAGATTCCATATTTATGTTAGCGCTCCCACTCAATTGTACTACCGTGTTCTCAAAATGTACGTATCATCCTAACCCAAAAGTAGGCTTAACTAACAAATCAAAGAACACGAGTAACACTCTTGAGATTGAGCCTAACCATATCAGGATTAAGATCATTTGATCTAGGATCAACAGGTGATATTGAATTGAATAGATATTACGGTAAATTTTAATATATCTAATCAAAGTTCAATATCGGTCCCTTCCGATGTATATTCCATACATCCGATACTGGTAAACTTTGCCAATGTCCTGGAAAGGACATAACACTTTTCCAAGGTGTAAGAATACCTATCGCTGATTATACCATGTCAGTCTAAATCCAGTGTTCTGACAAATCAGGGAATAAACTTTTGAACATATAATAAAGATTATATTCCACTGTGCTGACAACACTATAATCTTTAACAAACTCATATGTTCTGGACTTAAAAATAATTCATACATTATATACATATAATCATGAAATAAATCATGTGAACCATACAACATAAAATGTTATTTCTGATCTTTATTAATAAGTAAATCTGATTATATTGAAATGAGTTTTATTTAGGGCATAAAACCCAACAAACTCCCACTTGCACTAATATAAAACAAAAAGTGCATTTCAAATAATCATTAACACCTTGATAGACAAATTAAGTGTAATAGTAGTAAACTCCTCGTAATAGGATCTGACAGGTTGAATTAAACACAACCTCTTCTCCACTATTACTTTCCCTTAACCACAAAATCCTTGATATTGTGAAATTCCTCTCTATATGTCTACTCTCTTGGGATACTGGATTCTATACTTTTGGGCAACTACTTCTTGGTTATTCAGGAAGTAACCCTAGTAGTTAAGGCAAGTTGGAACAGTGCCACAAATGTATAGAACTTTCCTTAGACTGAATAAGTATCTTTCCTGCAACTTTTAACATTCAGTCTCTCTCTGGTAGACCAAGTGATTTCAGATAGGTTTTTACACTTCTCCAAAATCACTACTCCACCCCCAAAGTAATCACCATCTCATCAGACTTTCTAGCACACAGGCAAGTCTCAAAATCTGATGTGGTGTAGTCTAAGAGTTTCAAAACCACCCTTATTGACTAACATATAGTTCCTCTTCTTAATCTTAAAATTTACTTGATTGTCTTCCAATGTTCCTCTCCTGGATTAATCTGATACCTACTCATTACTCCCACTCAATAGCAGGTGTCTGGTCTAAGGCATACAAAAGCGTATCTAAGACCTCTCACTGTTGACTTAAGAATTCTTTCATGGCTTTATCTTTTCTGGAATAGTAGAGACTTTTCCTTACACAAATAAAATCTATATCTAAGAAGTTGAAAAGCTTCTATAGATTTCCATTGGAAAGAAAATGCATCAGCATCTCATGCTTGCATTAGAGTAAGTAATTACCAGGTATACCACAAGCCATAGGTTCAGATAAACTCAAACCTACAATACTAGGAGCAGAAAGTTTTGTTAAGTCCATTGAATAGACTTATTAACGAAATTTCCTTTCATGTCCTTGTAATAGAAAATTTTAGGTTACTCCATGTGAATGGATCAAACCATAGTTCTCTTGGCTTTCTTCTTAGTTTCTTATCTTGACAATCCATTACTTGTTTAAACTCACAATGGATTTTAATCACTAGTGTCTTCCAAGTCATAAGAAGGTGAGTTCCTAGAAACTCTCCCACTACAACAAGGTACCGTGAACTATGTCTAAGAAAACTAAATGGTATAGACCTCTTCAGTTGTGTTAAGACAACAGAGGCAGTGGGATCATCTTGTAAAATAAGATGATAGAACACTTTTAGAATCAAGAAAAAATATCTCCTTTATTTGCTACTTTATTTTCAGACTTAGTCATTTTCTTAGAACATTAGTACTTGTTTAAACAAACACTTTCTTATCTATTGACTATGGGATGTTCCACCCCTAATCACTTCGAATAGCTAACAAACATGCAAACCAAGGTTAGCAGTTCTAGCTTTTCTTAAGATTTCGATTAGGTCATCCATGAATCTAGTAATGATTTACATTAAGTATACAACCATTGCATCATTCTAAAATTTTATTACCATAGAAGGATTTAGGCAACGACTAGTAACTAATCATCAATATGCAACTCGAATTTCTGGGGAGGTAAGTTTGGATATAATTCAAAATCAAATTAATGATCTTTGAACTGCATATCTACTAACTTTTTCTCCACCCCTATCAGTTCGCAAGATCTTTAACCACTTACTATTGCTAGAAATTCATGAAAAAAATTTCAAATATTTCAAATTTCTTTTGCGTAAGGTAAAATCTAGAGTGATCGTTTTAAGAATACAACGAAAACTCATATCCACCCCTGAATGTACATCCATCTGCGAATGAGATGAACTTAATTTCAGTGGATATAGGCATATTAACTCTTTGCAGAGAATGATCTTGTCAAAACCACTATGAACAAGATACAAATGCCATAGATTTATAAAATATGTGGTTGTATCTTTTGATGACTTAAGTTTAGTTACATCAAAGAGTTCTTAGAATAGTGCAAGTGGATTCTGGTCACAGAATACTAAACTCATACAGTTTAAATCCATTGAAAGAAAATGGTTATGAAACACTTGTGAAAGTGTAACTGTATAATTAGTAATTCTTTCTTGGACCACCACTACTAATCTAACTCTATGATTTGCCTATACAAGTAGGAGATTTCTAAGATTGAGGATTTATATCATTTTGGGATAGAATTCCAGGAATATAATCATATGCGTCATTTAATTTCTTAAGAGAAAATATTGAATGACTTTATATGATTTATAGACCATTCATCCAATGATATGTTATTAAGCTGATTCGAAATGAATAAGCTAAGAGGAATTAAGATAATTTCATTTTAAATAAGAATCCAACGATGCTCCGATTAGCGAGAGTCAAAGTAATCTTATTTATACAATCTTCTTGTTTCATATTGTAAAATACTAGTCTAAGATGTCATCAATTGATGAACAGTTAGATGTTACATATACAATATTTATCTTTCGAGATCTAACACTATTATGTTAGTCTAATGGTGAAAATCCATTAGAGATTTATCGCAATAGAAAAACAAGCCAAGTTAGACCAATAATGAAGATTCGAAATTAAACTACAATTTAATAACAGAAAATATCATGGTTCAATACAAATTCATACACAATTCAGAAATTATGAAGCACATAGCAAGTAGGAATGACAAGTGAAAATACTAAAACATACAATCCTAAATAATTTCCAAGGTTTTCAACAAACTGATATCAGTGTCCCGTTTAGGCGAGAGTCAAAGCTACCATTCATTGAATAGAGTTGTCAGCTCATCTAAAATGATCAACATTCTAGCAACCTTTTATTCGATCAAGATTGAAATCCGTGTTGTCCCGTTTAGGCGAGAGTCAAGGCTATTCTATCTTATGAGCTTCCACCATTGTTTCATATTCTTGCAAGTCTTATACAGTCGCCACCATTAGGGTGGTCATAAACTATATAAAAAATTTACAAGATTACTTATCTTTCGAGATTAAACGGTGCTAACTTGCTAATGAACGTTCCTCCATTAGGGAGGATTACTCACTAAAACAATAGCTATGTAAAACCAACAATGGAGATCGAATATCCTTATAATAATAAAGCTCATTATTTAATGAAGGTTGTATTTTCTTCTAATATTTATTTTAATCAATTTATTTTAAATATATATTTATTTAATTAAAATTTCCAATTTAGAATGAAAAATTCCAAATATAAATTTTAATTTAATATTTATAAATTATACTTAGATGGATATTAAAATAACGTGAATTATTTCCATCTTAGTAATAATTTCTATAAATATTTAGAAAATTATTCAATTCAAGTTGTTTCAAAATTAATTTAAATTAATTTACAACTCAAATTTAATTTTCTATAAATATATATTGCATTTTCGAAAATGCTTTTAAATAAAATAAAAATAAATCCTGGAAAATTGTTCTAATTTTATGTTGGCCCAAAATTAATAAAAATTAATTTTCAACAAAAAATATAATTTCCTTATTTAATTAAATATCTAAGAAAAATTTCAAATATTTAAGTATCATGATAAAGAATCAACTTAAATATTAATTTTCTATTAAATTAAATACACTAGAAAAGTACTTCAAGCAAAACAGATAATATCTATCTAGATTTTCATAGACTAATTAATCCGATTTCTAATTATAATATATTTTAGTTCATTTATTTTAATTAACCATTAAATGAAAAAGTCACTGATTTAAGTTGGTCCAAAATTAAATAAATAATTTTCAACTTTAATTTATTTTTCAAATAAAATTCAAAATTTCTGCATTAAAGAAATGCAATTTCAAAATATTGGGAAATGATTAATAAAATAAAATAAAATATATTTTGAAAATTATTCAAACTTAAGTGTTGACCGAGGTTTTCGGCAACTAATAAAATATTATAAAGTTATAGAGCTGTAAGAAAATTAGAGAAGGATTTTTACGTGGTTGAGGCGTTAATGAGCCTTAGTCCACGAGTCTTTGTTATTTATGGATGTATTTAATACAGAGAATGTATTGGGTGAGTGTTTCACTCTTATAAATACAGAGAATGTTCTTGGTGAGTATTTACTCTTCTTGCTCTTATGCAGCCCAAGATTCTCGATCCCATTTAATGAGCTTTGAGGGGGTATTTATAGTGTTTTTGGTGGGGTGATCCCCAGAATTCTCCTTACAAATGTATTTGTAAGTATCCATAAAGTTGGGCATTCCCAATGAATATACCATGAGTAATGCATGGTCAAATCCCTAGGTGCTGTAGGGCTTTTATGTGGAATGTCCTTATTGTCTTTTGACTGATGTGACTCTTCATAGTGTAGCCGTCGCTAGACTTAAATGATCATTACTTTGTAGCTGTTGGTTGGGGGTTGTGTCGTCAAACTTTATTGCGTGTAGCAGTCCCAATACGCTTCCTCCCATGCGGCATTAAATGCGACTTGATTGCTCAGGAGAAACCTGACACTTCGCGGAGATGCCTTAACGTTACTTCGAGCTTCCGGGAGCATATGGGGTTCCATATGCTTTCTCCGATAGCTACGTCCTGGAAGCCACCTTACGGCATAAAGACTTAGCAAATATTTTTGGATTGTACATTGCTTGATCTACGTGTCCTTGTTTGGTTGGTCCACGTATATTGGGCAAAATCAGGGGCAACATTAAGTTATTCTAAAATAAGATTCCAAACTTAAAATAATTTTCAAATTTAATTAAATAACATGAAAATAACAATATTTAAGTATCATGATTAAAAAAATCAACTTAGATATTGAAATTTTCAATTTAATTAAATGTATTAAATTCAAGAAATAAATAATTAAGTAAAGAGGAAACTTAAATATTAATTCTAGTTTAATACTAGGAAAATATACTAAACTTAGATTGTACCAAAATTAATTAGGAAACAATTAATTTTACAATCAATGATATTTTCTTATTTAATATTAGAAATAATAATTAGTACTAGAAATAACTATCTAGAATATATCATTAACTAAGTATTTTTCTAAAATTAACTTTAAAATATTACATGAAAAATAAATTTCATATATTTTAAAAGTTAATTATGTTGCTAATTCAATTTTAATTAGGTTAGACTAATATAATTAACCTAATACAATTATTTAAATAAGGCAGATGGGCCTTCACAATTGGGGTAGTTCATGTGAGGGGGAGCTGGGTTCAGTATGTCGTACCCACTTCTAAGGCCCCCAACTCTCACACAAGGCCCAAAAGAGAGGAATTTAACCTTTAAATAAGTAATTGTTATTCATTGAATAATCCCAAATCTAATTGGACCTAAATAAATTTCCTTATGTCAAAATTTATTTTAGCAACCTAGTCCATTTACTTAGTAAAAACTTAAATGGGCTTCCTATATGCATCTAAGCCCAAAAGCTAACATATAGGCTCACACAGGTCAAATGATTTGGATGGGCCCTATCATGTTACTAGGTTTACAGAGATGAAAGAAGTACAAAATTTACCTGTTACAAATTATTTATAAGATCTATCGTCAATTGAACTATGATTAAAATCAAATCATTGGATCATGATCTGTCAACAAGTTAATCATAGCAATTTAGATCAGATAAATAATAGGTTTGTAAAAAAGTTTTGACTAAACAATATAAATAAACAAACATTGTCCATGTAACAGATGTGAAAATAAGATATTAATATAATTAAATTATTATTCTTAAACTAACCAAATAAAGGAAACTAATTTTAAAATATCTAGGTTTATTTGAATCACATTAAATTAAATATCTAATAAGATCAATGATTTGAAAGGAAAAAATCTTCAATATCACTTTCAGATCTTATAATTTAATAAACTAATTTTAAAATAGATTTGGTTAGATAATTATTATTTTAGGAATAAAATAATAAATGAATAATAATTACCATAATTATATGTCAAAATATCTCAAATTAAGCAATATTCAAATTTCTACAAAAATATCTATGTTATTCAAATATTTAGGATATGATTTATAAATTTCTAATAAGAAAAAAATGATATATATATAGAAAAAATATTATTTTTAAACTTATAATTTATAAATAATTAAATATTTAACAAAATAACAAATTTTTGAATTTGAAAAACATTATGGTAAGTATATCTATAAAAATATCTATGTTAATTTCAAATTTATTAACTATTTAATTTGCCATATAAGATAATTTTAATATAATATTTTAAATAAAAATACAAAGTTATCTTTTAATTTAAAATATCTAAAATATCAAAATATCTAATCTTATAATTAAATAATAAATAAATATTAAAGAAGTTAACAAATTTTTAAATCTGACCATAATAGGAAATATTTAAAATTGGAAACATTCCAAAATAAAAATATTTAAGAAATTGGAAAAATTCCAAATTGAAAATATTTAAAATTGGAAACATTTCAATTTAAAAATATTTAAAATTGGAAAAATGAATTTTGGGAAACAATCCCATGAAAAAAATTGGATTTTTGGGGAAAAAATCCCAAAAATCGCAACTTTGGGTTTGGGTGCCCAGTAGGCTGCAACTGCAGCCCAGGAGGGTTGCTAGCAGCCCATACGCGCGCGGAGAGGTTGAAGCTGGGCGAGAAATCTCGGCGCCAGTAGGGTTTTCGTGGGCGTATTTGGGCGGACAGCAGGGTGCACATGGGCTAGATGCTCAATTCACGCGCGCGGAGGAGGAGCTTGTCCGAAGCTCCTGGGCGTGCGATTGAGCATCCATGCATACCCGAAATCCATTTTTTTCAAAATTCATAACTTTCTCAATTTTTATCGGAATCAAGTTCCATAAAAAACAAAATTGCTTAATTTTTCACAAGGAATCCAAATAAAATATTTTCAAAAATTGAAAAAATATTTTTCATGGAAAACGAAACTGTACAACATCAACATTCATCAAACAACACATAAACCAACATGAAACCATCCAAATCAACACAGAAACATATAACACATTGTTTTAATTCATATTACATGAAAGTAAATCATTACCATGGCTCTGGTGCCAGTTGTTGGAAATTATTTTACCAGGATCTAGATTTACTAACAAGTATGTTGGATTAACAACCTAATATGAATTCTAAAACAATGAAAATAAACACATATAAAGTTAGAAAACCTTACAGTGGGTGCAGCGGAATATTATGACTCCTTCCATTCAGATCTCTAGCCCTTGATTCCTTTCTGTAGCAGAGCATAATCAAGATCTGAATCTGGATCTTCTTTTCTCCTTCTTTGATGCAAAAATTCCATAGTCTTACATACTATGATTGAGGTACCACTTGATGTGTGTGGGCACTACTCATACACTCAAGGTTGTGTGTGGGCACTACTCATACACTCAAGGTTTCGAAATCTAGAGAGAAGAAAAGAGAGAGGAAAGTGATGCATGGCTTTTTCTCTGAATGAAACAATATGGAAAGTGATCAGTTTCCTGAAGCCAACACTTTCTATTTATAGAATTACTTCTAGGTTTGGGTTAGAATTGTATGGCATTAAAATAATGAAAACTATAAATGGTAATTGTTATGCATAGTTGGCGGCCAAACAAGGGATATTGGGCCTGACTTTGCAATTTTACCATTTTGTTATTTTTCATTCCCATTTTCTAAAAAAAATGCTAATTTTCCAATTTAACCATTTAAATGCCAATTCTAATTATTTAATAACTTGAAAATAATTATTAAATAATGTTGCCATTTAATATATTTATTAATTTAGACATATAAAGTCTCTTAATTAATAAATAAACCTAAAATCTCTTTTCTTTACAATTTCGCCCTTGCTTAGTGAAAATTCATAAAGTAGACATGGTCTAACTTTTAGAATTATAATTGATTAATTAAAATCAATTAACTGAGTCTTACAAGCAATATAGTCTCAACTAGTATGGGGACCATGGGTCTATATAATCGAGCTTCCAATAAGTCGAACTGAATTTACCAAGTAAATTCCCTAACTTATTAATTCCTCATTGAATCCACACTTAGAACTTGGAATTGCACTCTCAGTCATATAGAACGCTCTATATGTTCCATGATATAGACACGTCATTAGTTATCCATTGTTATAACCCTAATGTGATCAATGATCCTCTATATAGATGATCTACATTGAAAAGGCACTACTGTTACCGCTACACCTTCAATGTATTTTATCCTTAAAACACTTAACCCTGTATAAATGATATTTCAGCTAAGTGAAATGCGATCTCCACCATTTATCTTCGTTTGGTTAAGCTCGAAGGAAATCATCCTTTACTTTCTATTTACCAAATAGAAGCTATAGATTCCATATTTATGTTAGCGCTCCCACTCAGTAGTACTACCGTGTTCCCAAAATGTACGTATCATCCTAACCCAAAAGTAGGCTTAACTAACAAATCAAAGAACACGAGTAACACTCTTGAGATTGAGCCTAACCATATCAGGATTAAAATCATTTGATCTAGGATCAACAGGTGATATTGAATTGAATAGATATTACGGTAAATTTTAATATATCTAATCAAAGTTCAATATCGGTCCCTTCCGATGTATACTCCATACATCCGATACTAGTAAACTTTGCCAATGTCCTGGAAAGGACATAACACTTTTCCAAGGTTTAAGAATACCTATCGCTGATTATACCATGTCAGTCTAAATCCAGTGTTCTGACAAATCAGGGAATAAACTTTTGAACATATAATAAAGATTATATTCCACTGTGCTGACAACACTATAATCTTTAACAAACTCATATGTTCTGGACTTAAAAAGAATTCATACATTATATACATATAATCATGAAATAAATCATGTGAACCATGCAACATAAAATGTTATTTCTGATCTTTATTAATAAGTAAATCTGATTATATTGAAATGAGTTTTATTTAGGGCATAAAACCCAACAGTTTAGTGTGATGGCTCAGGTTTTTCTCTGAAGGAAATAAGATGCAAAAGTTACTTTTTCCTGAAGCCATCATTATCTAATTATAGCATGCCACATAGGGTTAGGTTTGAATTATTTGGCATTAAAATAATGAAAATATTAAATGATAAAACCTTCAAAGGTGGCCGACCATGGCTTAGTGGACTTGGGCCTCACTTTTGCAATTTTGCTGTTTTATCATTTCTGCATCTCATTTTCTCAAAAACGCCAATTTTCAAATTCAACCATTTAAATGTCGATTTCAACTATTTAATAACTATAAATAATTATTAAATAATATTATCATTTATCATATTTATTAATTAGACCAAACAAAGTATTTTAATTAACAAATATACCCTAAAAACTCTTTCTTTACAGTTTCGCCCTTGCTTAGTGAAAAATTCACAAATAGACATAGTCTAATTTGAGAATTATAATTGATTAATCAAAACCAATTAAATAAGTCTTACAAGTAGTATTGTCTCAACTAGTGTGGGGACCATGGGTCTATATATCCGAGCTTCCAATAAGCAAATCAAGAATTTACATCCTAAATTCACTGACTTATTAATTCTTTGTTGAATCCACGCATAGAACTTAGAATTGCACTCTCAGTATATAGAACGCTCTATATGTTCCACCATATAGACACGTCATTAGTTATCCATTGTTATAATCCTAATTTGATCAATGATCCTCTATATAGATGATCTACACTGTAAAGGGATTAGATTACCGTAACACCCTACAATGTATTTTATCCTTAAAACACTTAACCCCGTATAAATGATATTTCAGCTAAGTGAAATGAGTACTCCACCATTTATTTTCATTTTGGTCAAGCTCGAAGGAAATCATCCTTTACTTTTTATTTGCCAGATAGAAGCTATAGATTCCATATTTATGTTAGCGCTCCCACTCAATTGCACTACCGTGTTCCCAAAATGTACGTATCACCCTGACCCAAAAGTAGGCTTAACTAACAAATCAAAGAACACGAGTAACACTCTTGAGATAGAACCTAATCATATCAGGATTAAGATCATTTGATCTAGGATCAACTAGGTGATACTGACTTGAATAGATATTACGGTAAGTTTAACAAATCTATGTCAAAGTTCAATATCGGTCCCTTCGGATGCATACTCCATGCATCCAACCCAAGCTTTACTTTAACCAATGCTCTGGAAAGAACATAGCATTTCTCCAAATGTAAGTAAACTCTGTTGTAGATTGTCATATCAGTAAAACCCCAGTGTTCTGATAAATCTAGGAATCTTTAATCACATAGTCATGTTTACTTTCCACTGTGTTGACAACACAATAAACAGGATCAAGTATGTGAAAAGGGTTTGGATGAATTTATAAATCAAATAGACAAACAATTGATAAGATGAACCAAAACATACAAATGAATGAAAAATACTTCTGTTTCTTTATTGATATTGAATAAAATGGATTACATTGAAATGGAATTTTATTTAGGGCATAAAACCCAACATATATATGGGTTCATTGAATTACATGAATTACTGACCATTTTGTTCACTTTCAAGGCATTGGGTTCGTGTAGTTTCGGTTGTCTATGTGTTGTTTATGATGAACTACTGACCATTTTGTTCCCTCAATTTGGTTGTGTGGAAATTTTGCAATTGTGTTGTTGAAACATAACTACTGGAAATTCACTTGAGTTTTTCCATGCTATTCAATTAAATAGTGGATTTTATCCTAAACATGTTTTAAATATATATAATTCCATTTTTTGTTTCTCAAATTCAGGCAAGAGCTTGAAAAGTCTGTTCTTTATTCTGAATTAGACGTGGAATACTTTGTTGATTCTTGTGTAGTAGGGACATCATCCTTTCATGTTTCTTATTTACAAATACCTTTTTGAAATGAAACATTTTAACTTGGGAGTTACCAATTGTATTGATTCAACCCATTTGTGTGATTTATGGGTAGTTTTTTTATTATTATTATTTAAGTATTTATATATAATAATGCATAACTTAGGACTTGAACTCAAGACTTTCAACACACACCTACTCTTCTTTTATGGTCACTTGAGCTAGCCTCAAGTAGCTAGACAAACTAGAGACTTAGAGAGTCATGTGGGATGCATTAAATATGAAAAGCTTCACATGAATTACATGTGATGTGATTATTATAACTGTTTCATTGCCTACACTCACTCACTCAAATCAACTCAACTCAACTCTTGATGTATGTATGTTTTGATATGGAACCAACACTCTTGATGTATGTATGTTTTGATATGAAACTTTTGAGTATATGTTTTTTACTCCATTGCATGAGTACATGACTATTAAATGCAGCTTATTCAAAGTTTGGCAAGAACTAAAATATTTAAACTTAACTTTCTTTGAAATTGATATATCTCCTCTGGATATACAAACATGCATGGTTTTCTTTCCCCATGTCGAGGAGAAAGATATCATTTGAATCAATATGCAGATCGTAATCCTTCAGGAAAAAAGGAGTTGTTCAATTATTGACATTCATCTTTGAGAAATGTCATCGAGCAGTGCTTTGGCATATTGAAGGCTCGCTTTCCTATTTTAAAGCAAATGCCTTCCTATGATTTAAAATACAGAAGTACATTGTGATTGCCTGTTGTGGAATTCATAACTTTATAAGGACAAATTCTAAAAAGACGTATATTTGATGGAGATGAAGACATTCCTGAAGTACAAGATGCTACTATATAAAGCACCCACGAAACTTTGAATGATAATGTTGAGTTTAGCATTTCAAGAGATCAATTTCGTGAAATGGCTAATGTTCGTGATGAAATTGCTGATCATATATGGAGAGCAAATCGACGATGAAAATAACGAGTGAAGATTATTAACAATTAGAACTATTTTAATAGTTTTCTTCAAGATTAGACAATTATTAGTTCATATTTTATTATGACTTTGTCGGTTTTGTGTTATAGGTAATGTGTTTCGTGATTTTAAATTACTTAAATTTTTTTAAGATGTTAATGAGTATTTTTTTATTTGATTTTTTTATAATTTTTATATATTTGTTTAAAAATAAATATAAATGATATTCATAATTTTTTATTTAAAAAAAAATCAAAATTTATGTTTTTTGTTTTTAAAATTGAAAAATAAAAATAGTTACAGAACACACTTTTATTTTCTGTTTTTAAAATTATAAAACAAAAGTGGTTACAGAAGACATTTTTGTTTTCTGTTTTTAAAATTTAAAAACAAAAGTAGTTACAGAACACATTTTTGTTTTTTAAAAACAAAATTTTAAAAACAAAAAATCTACTTTCATTTTTCTGTTTTTAAAATTAAAAAACAAAAGTGTTACCAAACGCCACCATAAATTTATATACCATTTACAAAAAATTTCACAACACAAAAAATAAAATACCAACATAAAACTAAAAGCACCAACCTCTTTTATTTCTGGTAGAAATTTGTATTCCTCCTCCGACGTTCCAAATCTCCGTTAGCTATTATCCTCGTACCCAATACTTAAACCAAAGATAACAAAAAAAATAATTACAAAACAAACTTTAAAACAGAAATATAATAGCAAAAAAATGATATTATAACAAAAACTTTACCTTTGCAATAGCTGGAATGGGTGGTGCAATCCTCGAAAAAAAAAGGGAGCAGTGGCCGGAGATGGAGGAGGAGGAGAAGGGGGATGCGCGGTGTGGAGCAGTGGGAATTTTTTTGAAGGAAAATGGAAAATGTTTTCAGACTTGGGGGGGTATTTTATAGAATTTCATTACCGGCGGGACCCGCCAGTAATAATATGAGTTCCGTCGGTAATAATAAAACGGTCACACTCCCTGACTATTACCGGCGGAACCCGCCTCTACTAATCGGTCGGTAATAGTTGTTTTAAATTTTGGGCGGTCAAATTCCCGCCCAAGGAATTAGAGGCGGAATTTCCGCCGATAATAGTGCTGATCTGCCGGTATTACTATTTTTTTAAAATATTATTTTTTTTTTAATTTTTAAAAATTAATACCGGCGGATTACCAATTCCGCCGGTAATAACCAATTAATACTGGCGGTTTGGCTCCTCCGATATTAAATGAAATTGTTGTAGTGTCTTCTTCCACTACTACAAAACAACCTTTAGAAAGTTTTTTTTCTTTCCACAAGTTTTATAAAAGGGTAAGCTAAAGAGTGTAAAGATACACGGCTGTTTAAAATTAACATTTAGAAGCGATTATTTTATAAAAACCGTAGGTAGACTACACCTACGGAGTCAGTTGGGGAATAGAAATGATGAAGGGTTATTTATTAACCCTATCCCATTATTAGTTATTAAAAAATAATCGACGACATAGGGTACACAGAATAACTGACACGTGTGCCTTATGTCATCGGTTATTTTCTAATAACTGACATGATAGGGTTATATAAATAATCCTTTTAGCTTCGGCTTCCCATTCTTTGCCTTTTCTTCATCACGAAACCACCAACATCACAAGCACACATAACCCACAATGAAAACCATCGTCAACCACCACCAAAATTTCACATATCTCCACCATTGTCACCATTTAACCCATTTTTTTCTAAAAAAAAAAAATCTTCCATTTTCTATACTTAAACTTATACACCTGAAAAACTTCAATTTTTTCCCTGTTTTTAGTGTAAACTGATGTCAAGAAGAAATGAGGGGGTTATAACTTGGGCCACCGATTTTAGTGGAGAAAACGTTGAATCTCAACGTTCATTAAGGTATAAATATGATTTCTATTTATCTTAGTAATGTACATTGCTTTATTTTTGTTTTTGTAAATTTTTTTGAGGATTTTTCTATATTATTAAAATTATGTTGTTGTTTATGTGCATGATTGGCTGGATTTTTGTCAGCATTGATCGCCAAATTGCAGTAATAAGGTAAAAATTTAATTCTTAATATCTTTATATATAAAATGTGGCTATTTAATGTCATTTGTTAGATTAACAATTTTTTTAATGATTCTAATTTTTATTATTTTAAAAGTAGACAGAATGCTAACGTTAAATGTTCAAAATAAATAAATATTAGAAATCTTTATGATTAATGAGGTACCGAAACACCAAAACTATAAGATTTCAATTGCAGACTTTGGGAGTATCGGTGATGGACTAATGCTTAATACAAAATTTGATTGCAAACTTTGGGGGTACCGAAACTATAAAATTTTGTGAGGCAATCACTACTAGAAAAGTGGGTTTTAGTGATACACATTGAGTGACTCTAAAATTATTTAGTGACACTTCACCGCGCGTCACTAATGAGGGTGACTGGAAAGACAATTTTTAGTGACACTTCACGCGTGTCACTTAACCCTTTTACAGTCACTCACTGCGGGTCACTATAGGCGTTTAAAGTCAAATTTTGTCAGACTGAAAAAGTAACAGCTACACACAAAAAGTGTCACTATATCTTTTTTTTTTTTTTTTATTCTTTATTATTATTTTTAGAGTTATAGTGACACACAAAAAGTGCCACTATATTAAATATTTTTTTAAAAAAATAATATGATTTTCTCAAAATAATTTTGGAAAATTCTACAATGCACCCCCTTAAAATGGATACATTGATGCACCCTTATCTGTTTTAGCACCCGAAATAATTTTTAGTCAAATGTTTTCTCATGGCCATGTACGTTATAGTTATTTAAGACATCCTGCAAAATTTTAAAAAATTTGGAAAAGCTTAACATGCCGAAAACTACGTTCAAACAGTGTATTGCACGCGTGACTACGCGAGTAAAATAGGCTGTTTGAACATTATTTTCTATATTGTAAATTATTCGGAATTTCTTAAAATTTTATAGGTTATCTTAAATAGTTATAACGTACATGAATATAAAAAAAAAATTAGACTAAAAAATTTTTTTGGATTCAGAAACAAGTCAAGGGTGTATCAGTACATCCCTTTTAAAGGGGTGCATTGCAGAATCACCCAATAATTTTTATAATTTATTTTTAGAAAATTAATAATATTTTAATTAGGAAAGCAATATTATATTTTTATATTTTTTTTATTTAATTTTTAAAAATTTAATAATATTTAATTTTTTTAGTTCACATTATATATTATAAATATATAATAATAATTTAATTATGGATGATAATATAATTAATGATATAATTTAATTATTATATACCAAATTTAATATGTTTTAATTTAGCTATATATAAAAATCTATATAATAAAAATAAAACAAAATATATACAGAACTAAAAAATACTTAAATCATTTCTCAAAAAAAAAATATACACTTAATTCAAAAATTTATAAACAAATGGGCATAAACATTTAAAATCCCTTAAAAAAAATACAAAAATTAATAGAACAAAAATACACTATAAATGGCTCTGGAACGAACCATGCCCAACCGAACTACTGGTTGCTTCTCCCTCTATCAATCCATGGCGGTGACAATGCAGGGTTCTCGATTCCGATCCACGCATTTGGGTTTGGTGCAGACCATGATGCCTCATCCATGCACTCGATTTTAGAGATTTCCGGTGGGACTTTCTCGTTCATAGAGACTGAGGTCGTGATCCAGGATGTTTTTGCACAGGGCATAGGCGGGCTTTTGATGGTTGTGGCACAGGAACTGGAGGTAGTAGTTGTTGGAAATATTTTACCACGATCTAGATTTACTACCATGTATGTTTCATTAACATCCTAATATGAATTCTAAAAGGGAAATTGAATTTCCATGCTTAAATTACCTAATAATTTTTCCCCTAAATGCAAAGTTAGTAAAATTGGTGATATATGACAACTTTTCTAAATTTCCTAAACTACCCCTCTCATTTGAAACCCTCTATCTTCCTCTCTCTTCGTCTCTCTCAGCCCAATCCCAGCCCCCAGCCGAAACACTAAACTCTCAAAGCAACCAGCAACCGACCGAGGCTCAACCCCGTCCCACCGTGCTCCTTTGACGCTCAACCCCGACCCACCCACGCCGTCGACTCCAACTCCGACCAAGCAGAACCGGCGACGGCTGAGACCGAACCCCACGAAAATGTCCAAGGTATGTTTGGGTTTTTTTTGTTTTTTTTTTTTTGTAAGTGTTAAAGATTGTGATTTTGTATGTGAAACTTTGTTGGATTGTAAAAATTTGTTAGATCTATTAGTTAGATTTAAGAAATTTTTTGTGTGGAATGGGGATTGAGGTTCGGGTATGAGGAAGGAGATGGTCCGATGGGGGTTTTGGGTCCGACGGTCAAGTTATTTGGGTCCGATGGTGTGGTCCGATTGTCATCTTAGGGTCTGATTTGTAAGGGTCCGATGGGGGGTGTTGGGGTCCGATGGTCGGACTTTGTTGAGGTCCGATAGTCCCATTAGCAGCCCGATGGTCCGATTGAAACGGGTCCGATTGTGCCATTTTTTGTTGGGTTTGTTTTGGTCCGATTGGTAGCCATCGGACCCGTTGTTTTAATTTTTTTTTTTTTTTTGGTTTTATTAATTTTATTATTTAGTGATTGTTTTAGGTATTAATTTATTATTATATTATTTACTGATAGTTTTAGGTATTAATTTATTTTTAATGACTTATTAAGTATTTTTTAATTAATTATTGTTTTACTAAGTAATAATTTTTTATTTATTATTAATTATTAATTATTGTTTTAGTATTAATTTCTAATTATTGTTTTATTAATTATTAGTTATGTTGTTTTAGTAATTATTAATTATTAATTATCGTTTTATTAATTATTAGTTATGTTTTTTTTTATTAATTATTTGTTATTGTTTTAGTGTTAATTATTAATTATTGTTTTAATTTTTTATTAATTATTAATTATTGTTTTATTTTTTTATTAATAATTATTTTATATTAATTATTAGTTATGTTGTTTTAGTAATTATTAATTATTAATTATCGTTTTATTAATTATTAGTTATGTTTTTTTTATTAATTATTTGTTATTGTTTTAGTATTAATTATTAATTATTGTTTTAATTTTTTATTAATTATTAATTATTGTTTTATTTTTTTTATTAATAATTATTTTATATTAATTATTAGTTATTGTTTTATTAAGTATTGTTTTTTTTATTGTTTTAGTTATAATTACTAATTATTATTTTATTTTTTATTAATAATTGTTTTACTAATAATTATTTTATTAATAATTGTTTTATATTATTTATTAATATTTTTTATACAAATAATTTTTTATTATTAATTTTTATTGTTTTATTAATTATTGTTTTTTTATTAATTAGTTATTGTATTATTCTTTATTGTTTTATTAATTATTATTTTTTATTAATTATTAGTTATTGTATTATGTTTTTATTGTTTTATTAATTATTATTTTTTATTAATTATTAATTATTGTTTTATTATTAATTATTAATTATTGTATTAATTTTTATTGTTTTATTAATTATTAAGTAATATTTTATTATTAATTAATAATTTATTATTGTTTTATTAATTATTAATTACTGTTTTATTATTGTTTTATTAATTATTGGTTATGGTTTTATTATTAATTATTAATTATTGTTTTTTTTTTCAGGGAACTACACATCTTATAATTCCAGTGTCGGACCACTACACAGGCCGTGTCACATGGCGCGGGGTAGTTACTACTACCCGAAGATTAAGGCTAAATTTGAAGAATTCAACCTATGGGACAGAGTGAGGGAATCCCCTTTCAAAAAAAATTTCGAGAGAGCGCCCATCCAATTTTCAGGAGCATTTTTTCACCAGTTGATGCTTCACAAAATAAAATCTGACAAGCCGGACGAGGTGCATTTCTATGTGGGAAGGAAGAGATGTAGATTTGGGAGGGTGGAGTTCGGCTTGGTCACCGGGTTAAACTTGTTGCCCGACCCTACTGAGGAAGACATCAAACAAAATGGAAGCTCTGACCGGTTGATTCAGGAATATTTCAACGGTAGTGCTTCGATCAGCTTCAGCAAACTGCGCAGAGTTTTTGAGAGCTGCACAGAAGCTGATGATGTCTACAAGTTGGGGATGGCCTTGTTTGTTATGGGTGTCCTCACTGGTAAGGAGGAGAAGACTGCCGTTCCTCCTTTTGTGATAAGAATGGTTGATAACCTTCCATTCTTCTACGAGTACCCCTGGGGAAAGATTTCTTACACCAAGCTGATGGAAACTTGTAACAAGGATTACTTGGATGTGAAGAATAAGATGTTGAAAAAGATTGAGAAGGGAGTAACTCAGAAGGAGGCAAAATACTCAGCCTACGGCTATGCTGCAGCGTTGCAGTATTGGGCATACGAGGCCATATTACAGCTGGGCAACGAGTATGCAGTGAGGAGGTCGCATCGCTTTCCGAGAATGGTCAACTGGGAGAGTAAGCCGAACACTACACTCGGGAAGGATGAAGTGACCAGATTATTTGCTAAAAATGTAAGTTTGTTATGCTTTATGTTGAATTCATGTTAATTTCCACATATTATATTAATATATTTGTTATATTTTTCAGTTGACAATGTACTCCGTGTTATGTCCTCGGCCGAACGAGATTGAGTTTGTGAGTTACATAACCCGGGGTCAGCCTCCGTTATTTGTTGACTTGGAGGAACTTGTGTTGGGTGAGGATGAGCAACCAACACAGGATGCTTTGCGAAGCCAGGCCAAAAAGCTTGCCTCCACATTGGAAGAACGAGCAGAGGCAGCCCGAATATTTAAAGACTCTACACCACCTCCACCGTCTCCTCCACGTGCACCGCCTGCAGTTTCAGATGGGTCTGGTGTTGACCCATCTGCAGCTTCAGTTCCTGATGGGTCTGGTGTTGATCCACTTGCAGCGTCACAGGGTCCTCCTGTTCCCCCGTCAGCTTCTATTCCTAGCACCTCGGAGGCTCGCGATCCAGTATACCCTGCCATTTCGGCAAGGTTGGAGACTGTGGAGAGGGGGCAGGCCGCTCTGCTAAGAGGACAAACAACGATTATGGGTCAGTTGAATACCATAATGACGCTCCTGCAAGATCGTGGAAGGCCGGCAGCAGATTCACAGCCACAGCCACAGCCACAGCCACAGCCACAACCGGAAGAGGAGGCTCGGACACCGGAAGATGACTTCATTCTCCCAAATGATTACCAACCAAATGATGATGACATGTTTTGTACACCTGAGAAGACGAATATCACCAGCATCGGGGATACTCAGGATTCTGAGGTGCAGGTGTTAGAGACAGCTCCAGAAGTCATGGAGAACCGGAGGAAGAGAAGGTGGCCTAGGTGGTTCGCTGAGTACACTGAAATGAAGAAGAAGGCTAGGGCTACTTCGACACTCGTGAATGCGGACCCACTTAGAGTGGTTGATCAGAAGCTGCTCAAGACTTTTCACAATTGGGTACTCGGCCAGATTGGGAACAATTACCCGAGAGAGTGCTTCACCGGTCGATACCATTCGTCTTGGTTCCTCGAACTGCATACTCCGAAGTTTTGGCTTGGGAACGATGTAAGTTCTTAAGACTTTTTTACTGCTTTTGCTTTTAAAGACTTTATCTAACTCTTTTTTATTTAATCTCTGACATATTTAATTTCATGTTTTAGCATTTGGATGCGGCATTCCATTTGATGAGGAGGCGGCAACACTTTTATCCCGAGTCCTACCCGAATAGATGTGTCATAATGTCGTGTATTTTTCCAGCAAGAGTTATTGCTCGGTGGGAAGCTGCGGGTGATGAGCAGGCTAACTATCAGTGGGACGAGAGCATATTAGATTTGATTCGAGGGGATGAAAGTCAATTCTTGGCCAGTTGGAAGAACAAGGAGAGAATATATATGGCCCTCTACTTCGATGGAGCAAAGCATTGGGTGGCACTAGAGGTAGATCTGGATCATTGGTTGTTGAACATATTTGACTCCAGCCTCGGATCGATTTCCCCGAACGAATTGAACCGTCACCTGGCAATGTGGGAAAAATTACTACCAAATTTGCTGCTGCAGGCTGGCCTATTCGAGAGTCATGACATGATCCTCGTGCTTCAACTTACCGCCTCAGAGAGCCAGGTCAGAAATTTCACTTCAAAAGTCATGGATCGGGTCGTTGTTCCACAGACAAAGACAAGGTAACTTAATTACAATTGATTTTTTTGTTATTTAACTTGAATTTAATTTGCATACTTTTATTCATTTACTTTTTATTGTCTCATACAGCGGTAACTGCGGGATGTACGTGATAGAGCACATCGAGCATAGTATGCTGGAGACTACGTTTGATAATGTGCACGATGAGAATATGAAGAAATTTAGAGAGTGGTGGTGTGTAGATTTGTTTTACCAGAATTTAGCATGAACAAATGTGTTTTTTATTTGGAATTTATTAAGATAACAATGTAACTGGTTTTTTTTATTGGTATGTTTATGTTTTTTCAAGAGTTCATACAAATTTTACGCCTTTCTTTCGTGCAACAAATTATAATAATTATGTAAACATAAAATATCACAAATTCTAATGTTTAAAATAGTCCAACATTAATTCAATAACAATACATAATAGTCCAACACATCACGATACAAATAAACTAAAATAACATTTTTAACCTCGGTAGTTGCAAGTGCTTCTGTTGTGCCCCTTGGCATCGCACATGCTACAATTTCATGATTTGATAATCCTTTCACCGTTACAAGCAGTTCAGTTGTTCTTAATTCTTCCAACCTTTTGCTTCTTGGGTCGCCCTACTGGTTGCTTCTCAACAGGCACTCCAACTGTCATGTTCTTGATGTCATCAGGCAATTCCCAATCATCCTCGTTACCAACTAGCATAATTGTTCCTTCATATGTCCTCCTCCAATATTCAGTCGTGTAATATAGCGAGCATAGTGTGTACGCGCTAATACTTCGCTCCTGAGATGCAGCACATGCATGAGGACAAGGAAACTTCATGCACTGGAACAAGCCGCAAGTGCAAGTATGTTCCTGCAAGTCCACTACGCCACCGGTCATAACTGTTCCTCCAGGGTGAACCTGGAACGTGTAAGGCCCGCATGAGTCAACGTTCAAATACCGACCTTTTTCAAAATGCAATGTCAAGTCCTCCTCCATTTCTGGTGCTAGGGGTTTCGTCCACTTGTCAGCTTTTTCTTTTCGTGAAGCAAACCACTTCTGGACTTTGGACCTTAGGAATGCTACAGCAGCAGTGATCGGGAAGCCTCTTGCATCCTTAGTTGTGTTGTTGAAGCTCTCAGCCCAGTTGCTCGTCATTACATTGTAATGTACCCCTGGAAAGTACGACCGGACCCATTTTTCAAATCCAATTTCCTCAAGATATTGTGCAACCGCTGGATTCATGGCCCGAATGTTCTCAAATTCTCTGTGAAACTCTGATCTTGAATACGTGTACGCACACGTGTAAATGTGATTCGTGAAGACGTCAGTCTTGAACTTGTGGTTGACGTTCATAATAATGTGGTGGTAGCATGCACCGTGGTGTGCATCAGGGAACACGATATCCAAAGCACGAACAATGCTTTGATGCCTATCCGAAACAAAAGCTAAGTTCTCAACATCACCAATCGTTTCTTTCAATTTTCTCATAAAATAGGTCCAGGAATTGTGGTTTTCACTGTCAACTATAGCAAAAGCTATCGAAAAGATATGACTCCCTGCATCCAAAGCCACTGCACACAACATTTGCCCACCATACCTAGTCTTCAAGAAAGACCCATCAACGCATACAACAGGTCGACAAAACCTAAACCCCCGAATAGAAGGACCCAGAGAGAAGAAACAATACTTGAAGCGACCATCTTCTACCACAAAATCCGTGATGGTACCTGGATTCCGCAACTGTAGCATGTGCAAGTAACTAGGTAATTTCGAGTACGAATCTTCAGGTGTACCCCGAGCTAGGTGTAGTGCCTTCTCTCTGCACCTCCATGCCTTTTCGTAACTCATTTGGATCCCGTAATCCTTGTGCATACTTTTTCTTATATCAGAGGGCAGCTGATCCGAGCCATCAGTTGCGAACTTATCCTTAATTAGATGGGCAACTATTACAGGTGATGCTTGACGGTTATCTTTTCCTCGAAGATCAAGGGAACATGTATGTACATTATGAAATGTACTCACCTCAAACATGTTAGAAAGTACGTTCTTCTTCGCTCTTAATCTCCACCCACAATCTGTATCCTTACATGTGACGTACCAAATATCAGTACCGGACTTCCTAACGTAGTAGTCAAACCCTTTCTTCATTGCATACAGGCCAACAACCATCTTTAAATGCTCTTTGTCTCTAAAAAACTTTCCCACATGTAACTCCCCGCCTGGTGTGCCACCCGTTGATATATAATGACTATGATCCTCGATGTCTTCTCTTGTATACATTTTCTCCTTGAATTTACCGTAACTTGTCGAAGAAGAAAATGGATCGCTCCATCCAGTCATTCGTACCTCGAGCATCAGTAGGACCACTAATATCATTGGTCTCTCTACCATTATTAGGACCTGTACTGTCTGTAGTTCCTCTAGCATGACTGGTTTCGCCTGGACGACTACTACTAGTACCAGGTGTTTGGCAATTTTCTCTACGGGGCATTCTTTTCTGTGTCGGTGGCCTCGTTGGTATTTGGTACGATAGTGGAGTCAAGTTCAAAGGTACAGCAGCAAGGGCCTCTGTACCTTGGTCGTCTCTTACGCCCTCATTTCCCTCAACATAACATTCAGGGTCTGGACCATTAAAAAAACCATCGATGAATGGCATTTGTGCTACAATATCAGCACTCGGCATCATATTGTTTAATTCAGGTAATACATCCGCCACCAACACCTCTGGATTTGTTTCTGGAACAAAACTCCCAACCTCGCTACGATTATCCTTAACAGAACTTGGTGTGGGACTAGGATCGACGCAAACATTCTTCTTTAACAAAGTCACAAACAAAGGAGTAAATTCATCTGGCTTCTTCGCAAGTGTAGATAAAAAGTACCTTGCACGCTTATCATTTCCAATAACTTCAGGGCGATACTCAAAGCCTTTCTTGTACTTGTAATGTACTTCCAATTTCAAGTCATACTCCACTTTGTCGACATCCAATTCTTCGTACAAAACATCAACTAAACCTGAGTAGCTTAGGTTCGGATCAATGTCAAATGTCAAATTGTCGCCCCGTTTATAAACCCAATCTCTACCATCAAACTCCCAAATACCATTATACATAACACACGCATTTACAGTTGAACCTGTCACATACATTTAAAAAAAATACACTTATAATTTACAACAAAAATCTCACCGGAAAAAAATCTTAATTAATAATTATTAATAAAACAAAAATTATTAATACTAATTAATAATTAATAATGATTAATAATTAATAATAATATTTCATAATTAATAATAATAATTCATAATTAATAATTAATAATTAATCATAAAACAATTATTAATAAAAAAATTAATAACACAAAAATTAATAAAACATTTGTTGATAAAACAAATAAAAAAATTAACAATTAATAATCCAATAATTTATTAAATTCATAACTCAATAATAAATAAAATAATTCTTAAAACATTAACTAAAATAAACATTAATAAATAATAAATAATAATAAACAAAAAAAAACAGGTCGGGTCCGATTGGTCCGACCATCGGACCCACATGGTGGACCGTCGGACCCATGTTCAAAAAAAAAATTAAAAATAGACATAAGGCCAGATGGGGGTCCGACCATCGAACCCACTTGGGGACCATCAGGCCAGGATCAAAAAATTTAAAAAAAAATAAAAAAAAAAGGAAAAATAGCCACTGGTCCGATGGGGTCCGACCATCGGACCCTCTTGATGGACCATCGGACCCATCGGGCCATTACCCCTGCCAACCAAATTTTTCCACACATCGGGCCCCCATCGGCCCAGCAACGAACCCCATCAGGCCCGACAGCAAAAAATGCAGAAAACCAGTAAAATTCCAGTTTTCACATGCAGCAAACATTTTAACAGAAAAAATACCCAAATAACAGCAACAATAGACAGATCAAGCAACAAAAACAACATTCTTAATTAAATATAACAACAACAAACAATATTTTAAAAAAAATTAATTACTTACCCATTAATGGAGCTTGTAGTGTTCTAGGTTCTAACGTGGTGGATTAGTTTGGGGGATCCCTAGTGTGGTGCCTTGTAGTGTGGAAGGTTGTAGGTTTAGTGTATTAATGAGTAAAGAGAAGAAAAAAAAATTTTGGTGGTGGTGAAGGTAGGAGTTCGGGTGGGGAAGGCATTGATGAGAAGAGAGGATTGGGGTGGGTACATGTAATTAGGGGAATTATGGGGAAAACAAAAAAAATGTCATATATAACAAATTATGTTAAGTATAAGTTTAGGGGAAAAATTATAAGGTAATGTAAGCATATTAATTCAAATTTCCCTTTTAAAACAATGAAATAAACACATATAAAGTTAGAAAACCTTACATTGGGTGCAGCGGAATATAATGACTCCTTCCGTTCAGATCTCTAGCCCTTGATTCCTTTCTGTAGCAGAACATAATCAAGATCTGAACCTGGATCTCTTTCTCTCCTTCCTTTGATGTTGATTCTCTTTCTTGATTGAATTCTACACAATCTTCCACACTATAATTGAGATACCACTTGATGTGTGGGGGCACAACTCTATAACTAGGGTATTTCAAAATTGAAGAGAAGAAAAGAGAAGAAGAGTGGCGGCTAGGAGGCTCAGGTTTTTCTCTGAAAGAAATAATATGCATGTCCATAGTTTCCTGAAGCCTTCACTTTTTATTTATAGAAAGCCATCTAGGTTTATGTTAGAATTGTATGGCATTAAAATAATGAAAATCTAAATGGTAAAATACTTGCATAGTGGTCGGCCATGAAATGGATAATGGGCCTCACTTTGCAATTTTTCCATTTTGTCATTTTTCAATCCCATTTTCTCAAAAATGCCAATTTTCCAATTTAACCATTAAAATGCCAATTCTAATTATTTAATAACTAAAAATTAATTATTAAATAATATTGTCATTTAATATATTTATTAATTTAGACATATAAAGTCTCTTAATTAATAAATAAACCTAGAATCTCTTTTCTTTACAATTTCGCCCTTGCTTAGTGAAAATTCATAAAGTAGACATAGTCTAACTTTAGAATTATAATTGATTAATTAAAATCAATTAACTGAGTCTTACAAGCAGTATGGTCTCAACAAGTATGGGGACCATGGGTCTATATAACCGAGCTTCCAATAAGTCGAACCGAATTTACCAAGTAAATTCCCTAACTTATTAATTCCTTATTGAATCCACACTTAGAACTTGGAATTGCACTCTCAGTCATATAGAACGCTCTATATATTCCACGATATAGATATGCTATTAGTTATCCGTTGTTATAATCCTAATTTGATCAATGACCCTCTAATAGATGATCTACATTGAATAGGAACTAAATTACCGTTACACCTTCAATGTATTTTATCCTTAAAACACTTAGCTCCGTATAAATGATATTTCAGCGAAGTGAAATGAGATCTCAACCATTTATCTCTGTTTAGCCAAGCTCGAAGGATGTCAGCATTTCACTTCTAAATTCCTATAGAAGTTATAGACTCCATATTTATGTTAGCGCTCCCACTCAATTATATTATCATGTTCCCAAAATGTACGTATCACCCTGACTGTTCAAAAGTAGGCTTAACTAACAAATCAAAGAACATGTATAATACTCTTGAGATCAAACCTAACCATATCAGGATTAAGATCATTTGATCTAGGATCAACAGGTGATATTGAATTGAATAGATATTACGGTAAATTTTAATATATCTAATCAAAGTTCAATATCGGTCCCTTTCGATGTATACTCCATACATCCGATACTGGTAAACTTTGTCAATGCCCTGGAAAGGACATAACACTTATCCAAGGTGTAAGAATACCTATCACTGATTATCATGCCAGTTTAAATCCAGTGAACTGACAAATCAGGGAATAAACTTTCGAACATATAATTAAAATTATATTCCACTGTGATGACAACACTATAATCATTAATAAATTCATATGTTCTGGACCTAAATAGAATTTATACATTATATATATAATCATGAAATAAATCATGTGAACCATGCAAAATAAAATGTTATTTTTGATCTTTATTAGTAAGTAAATGTGATTTTATTGAAATGAGTTTTATTTAGGGCACAAAACCCAACAAACTCCCACTTGCACTAATATAAAACAAAATGTGCATTTCAAATAATCTCAACACCTTGATATACAAATCAAGTGTAGTAGTAGTAGTATACTCCTCGTAATAGGATCTGACAGGTTGAATTAACCACAACCTTTTCTCCACCATTACTCTTCCTTAATCACAAAATCCTTGATAATGTGAAATTCCTCTCTATATGTCTATTCTCTTGGGATACTGGATTCTATACTTTTAGCAACTACTTTTTGGTTATTCAGGAAGTAACACTAGTAGTTAAAGAATGTTGGAACGGTGCCAAAAATGTATAGAACTTTCCTTAGACTGAATAAGTACCTTTCCTGCATCTTTAACATTCAGTCTCTCTCTGGTAGACTAAGAGACTTCAAATAGGTTTTTACACTTCTCCAAAATCACTACTCCACCCCGAAAGTAATCACCATCTCATCAGCAGACTTCCTAGCACTAAGGCAAGTCTAGAAATCTGATGTTGTGTAGTCTAAGAGTTTTAAACACACCCTTATCGACTAACATATAGTCCCACTCAACAGCAGGTGTCTGGTCTAAGGCATACTAAAGTATATCTGAGACCTCTCACTGTTCATTTAAGAAATTCTTTCATGGCTTTATCTTTTCTGGAATAGTTGAGACTTTTCCTTAGATAAATAAAATCTATGCCTAGAAGTCGAAAAGCTTCTATAGATTGCCATTAGAAGAGAAAATGCTTCAGCATCTTACTAAAGTTACTTGCACTAAAGTAATTAACCAGGTAAACCACAAGCCATAGGTTTAGATAAACTCAAACCTATAATACTAGGAACATGAAGTTTTGTTAAGTCCATTGAATAGACTTATAAACTAAAATTTCCTTTCATGTCCTTGTAATAGAAAACTTTAGGTTACTCCATGTGAATGGATTAAACCATAGTTCTCTTGGCTTTTCTTCTTAGTTTCTTATTTTTGAAAATCCATTACTTGTTTAAACTCACAATGGATTTTAGTCACTAGTGTTTTCCAAGTCATAAGAAGGTGAGTTCCTAGAAATCCTCCCATTACGAAAAGGTACCGTGAATTATGTCTAAGAAAACTAAATGGTATTAACCTCTTCGGTTGTGTCAAGACAACAGAGGCAGTGGGATTATCATGTAAAGATGATAGAACACTTTTGGAACCAAGAAAAAAATATCTCCTTTATTTGCTACTTTATTTTCAGACTTAGTCATTCTCTTAGAAAAGTAGCATTTGTTTGAACAAACACTTTCTTATCTAATGACTATGGGATGGTCCACCCCTAATCACTTAGAATAGCTAACAAACATGCAAACCATGGTTAACTGTTCTAGCTTTTCTTAAGATTTCGATTAGGTCATCCATGAATCTAGAAATGATTTACATTAAGTATACAACCATTGCATCAATCTCAAATAGTATTACCATATAAGGATTTAGGCAACGACTAGTAACTAATCATCAATATGCAAATCGAATTTCTGGGGAGGTAAGTTTGGATATAATTCAAAAATCAATTTAATGATCTTTGAACTGCATATCTACTAACTATTTCTCCACCCCTATAAGTTCGCCAGATCTTTAACCACTTACCTTGATGGTTTTGTTAGGTTTTATGCCCTAAATAAAACTCCATTTCAATGTAATCTATTTTATTCAACATCAATAAAGAAACAGAAGTATTTTTCATTCATTTGTGTATGTTTTGGTTCACTTTATCAATTGCTTGTCTATTTGATTTATAAATTCATCTTAAACCCTTTTCACATACTTGATCATGTTTATTGTGCTGTCATCACATTGGAAAGTAAACATGACTATGTGAATAAAGTTTCCTAGATTTATCAGACACAGGGTTTTACTGATATGATAATCTACAACAAGAGTTTACTTGTATTTGGAGAAATACTATGTTCTTTCCAGAACATTGGTTAAAGTAAAGCTCAGGTTGGATGCATGGAGTATGCATCGGAAGGGACCGATATTGAACTTTGACTTAGATTTAATTAAACTTACCGTAAAATCTATTCAAGTCAATATCGCCAAGTTGATCCTAGATCAAATGATCTTAATCCTGTTATGATTAGGCTCAATCTTGAAAGGCTATTCGTGTTCTTTGATTTGTTAGTTAAGCCTACTTTTAGGTCAGGGTGATACGTACATTTTGGGAACACGGTAGTGCAATTGAGTGGGAGCGCTAGCATAAACATGGAATCTATAGCTTCTATCTGGCGAATAGTAAGCAAAGGATGATCTCCTTCAAGCTTGACCAAACGAAAATAAATGGTGGAGATCTCATTTCACATAAGCTGAAATATCATTTATACGGGGTCAAGTGTTTTAAGGATAAAATACATAGTAGGGTGTTACGGTAATCTAATCCCTTTACAGTGTAGATCATTCATATAGAGGATCATTGATCAAATTAGGATTATAACAATGGATAACTAATGATGTGTCTATATGGTGGAACATATAGAGCATTCTATATACTGAGAGTGCAATTCTAAGTTCTATGTGTGGATTCAACGAATAATTAATAAGTTAGTGAATTTTAGTGCTAAATTCTTGATCTACTTATTGGAAGCTCGGTTATATAGACCCATGGTCCCCGCACTAGTTGAGATAATATTGTTTGTAAGACTCATGTAATTGGTTTTGATTAATCAATTATAACTCACAAGTTAGACTATGTCTATTTGTGAAATTTTCACTAAGTAAGGGCGAAATTGTAAAGAAAGAGTTAATAGGGGCATATTTGTTAATTATGATACTTTGTATGGTTCAATTAATAAATATGATAAATGACAATATTATTTAATAATTATTTATAGTTATTAAATAGTTAGAATTGACATTTAAATGGTTGAATTAGGAAATTGGCATTTTTGAGAAAATCAGATACAAAAGGTGTTAAAATTGCAAAATTGCAAAAAGCAAGGCCCAATCCACTAAGCCATGGCCGGCCACCTTTGTAGGCTTTTTAAGTTGATATTTTCATTATTTTAATGCCAAAATAATTCAAACCTAACCCTAGTGGAATGCTATAAATAGATAGTGAAGGCTTCAGGAAAATTACACTTTCTGAATCAGAAAAACCTGAGCCTCCTATCTCTCTTCCCTAGCCGCCACTCACTCTCTCTCTTCTTCCTTTGATTTTCGAACTTACCCTAGTGATTAGAGTAGTGCCCACACACAGCAAGCAATACCTCAATCATAGTGAGGAAGATCGTGAAGAAAGATCATCAGCAAAGGAGATTCAGCATCAAGGATTCAGAGAAAGAGATCCAGGTTCAGATCTTGATAATACTCTGCTACAGAAAGGATACAAGGGTTAGAGATGTGAACGGAAGGAGTCATTTAATTCCGCTGCACCCAATGTAAGGTTTCTTAAACTTTATATGTGTTTAATTTATCGTTTTAGAAAGTTCTTTTTCAGGATGTTAATAAACATACTTGTGAGTAGATCTAAGATCCTGGTAAAATAATTCCAACAGGTTTTTCACCATTGCTAGAAATTCATGAAATTTTCAAACATTTCAAATTTCTTTGCATAAGGTAAAATCTAGAGTGATCGTTTTAAGAATATAACGAAAAACTCATATCCACCCATGAATGTACATCCATCTGCGAATGAGATGAACTTACTTTCAGTGGATATAGGCATATTAACTCTTTGCACAGAATGATCTTGTCAAAACCACTATGAACAAGATACAAATGCCATAGATTTATAAAATATGGTAGTGTCTTTTGATGACTGAGTTTTTGTTACATCAAAGAGTTCTTAGAGTAGTGCAAGTGGATCCCGATCACAGAATATTAAACTCATATTCCATACAGTTTGAATCCATTGATAGAAAATGGTTATTAAACACTTGTGAAAGTGAAACTGTATTGTATTCTGAAAGAGAAATATAAGAAATTTCTATTTGGAATCTAAAATTAAAGTCAAAGACTTAAATTTATACCAAATATAATGAGTAATTCTTTCTTGGACCACCACTACTAATTTAACTCTAAGTCTGATTTGCCCATACAAGTAGGAGATTTCTAAGATTGAGGATTTATATCATTTTGGGATAGAAATTCGGGAATATAATCAAAAGCGTCATTTAATTTCTTAAGAGAAAATATAGAATGACATGAAATGATTTATAGACCATTCATCCAATGATATGTTATTGAGCTAATTCGAAATGAATAAGCTAAGAGGAATTAGGATAATTTCGTATTTAAATAAGAATCCAACGATGCTTCGATTAGCGAGAGTCAAAGTAATCTTATTTTTACAATCTTCTTGTTTCATATTGTAAATACTAGTCTAAGGTGTCATCAATTGATGAACAGCTAGATGTTGCATTTACAATATTTATCTTTCGAGATCTAACACTATTATGTTTGTCTAATGGTTGACAATCCATTAGGGATTTGTCCCATTAGAACAACAAACCAAGTTAGACTAACAATGAAGATTCAAAATTAAACTATAATTTAATAACAGAAAATAACATGGTTCAATATAAATTCATACACAATTCAGAAATTATTAAACATATAGCAAGTAGGAATGACAAGTGAAAATATTAAAACATACAATCCTAAATAATTTCCAAGGTCTTCAACAAACTGATATCAGTGTCCCGTTTAGGCGAGAGTCAGTGATACCATCCATTGAATAGAGTTGTCAGCTCATCTAAAATGATAAACATTCTAACAACCTTTTATTCGATCAAGATTGGAATCCAGCGTTGTCCCGTTTAGGCGAGAGTCAAGGCTATTCTATCTTATGAGCTTCCACCATTGTTTCATACTTTTGTAAGTCTTATACAGTCGCCACCATTAGGGTGATCAATACTAATATAAAAAACTTACAAAAATACTTATCTTTCGAGATTAAACGGCGCTAACTTGCTAATGAACGTTCCTCCATTAGGGAGGATTACTCACTAAAACAATAGCTATGTAAAACCAACAATGGAGATCGAATATCCTAATAATAATAAAGCTCATTATTTAAAGTGTATTTTCTTCTAATATTTATTTTAATCAATTTAAATTAAATATATATTTATTTAATTAAAATTTCCAATTTAGAATGAAAAATTCTAAATATAAATTTTAATTTAATATTTATAAATTATACTTAGATGGATAAGAAAATAACATGAATTATTTCCATCTTAGTAATAATTTCTAATAAATATTTAGAAAAATATTCAATTTAAGTTGTTTCAAAATTAATTTAAACTAATTTACAACTCAAATTTAATTTTCTATAAATATATATTGCATTTCGAAAAAAAAAAATTGAAGTATATATAAGAATACAATTTTCGAAAAATGCTTGTTAAAATAAAATAAAAATAAATCCTGGAAAAAATTATTCTAATTTTATATTGGCCCAAAATTAATTAATAAAATTAATTTACAACAAAAAATATAATTTTCCTATTTAATTAAATATTAAAGAAAAATTTCAAATATTTAAGTATCATGATTAAGAATCAACTTAAATATTAATTTTCTATTTAATTAAATATCACTAGAAAAATACTTCAAGCAAAACAGATAATATCTATCTAGACTTTTATTGACTAATTAATTCTTTTTCTAATTATAATATATTTTAGTTCATTTATTTTAAATTAATAATTAAATGAAAAAATCATTGATTTAAGTTGGTCCAAAATTAAAATAAATAATTTTCAACTTTAATCTATTTTCAAATAAAATTCGAAATTTCTGCATTAAATAAATGCAATTTCAAAATTGTGGGAAAAATATTAATAAAATAAATAAAATATATATTTTTGAAAAATTATTCAAATTTAAGCTGTTATGAAATTTTAGAGAAAATTTCCAACTTAAAATAATTTTTTATTTAATTAAATATCATGAAAATAACAATATTTAAGTATCATGATGAAAATCAACTTAGATATTGAATTTTCAATTTAATTAAATGTATTAAATTCAAGAAATAAATAATTAAGTATAGAGGAGACTTAATTATTAATTCTAGTTTAATACTAGGAAAAATATACTTAACTTAGATTGTACCAAAATTAATTATTAAACAATTAATTTCACAATCTATGATATTTTCCTAATTAAATATTAGAAAATATAATTAGTGCTAGAAATAACTATCTAGAATATATGTCATTAACTAAGTGTTTTTCTAAAATTAACTTTAAAATATTAAATAAAAAATAAATTTCATATATTTTTAAAAGTTAATTATGTTGCTAATTCAATTTTAATTAGGTTAGACTAATATAATTAACCTAATACAATTATTTAAATAAGGCAAATGGGCCTTCACAATTGGGGTAGTTCATGTGAGGGGGAGTTGGGTTCAGTATGTCGTACCCACTTCTATTGGCCCCCAACTCTCACACAAGGCCCAAAAGAGAGGAATTTAACCTTTAAATAAACAATTGTTATTCATTGAATAAGCCCAAATCTAATTGAGCCTAAATAAATTTACTTATGTCAAAATTTATTTTAGCAACCTAGTCCATTTACTTAGTAAAACTTAAATGGGCTTCCTATATGCATCTAAGCCCAATAGCAAACATATAGGCTCACACAGGTCAAATGATTTGGATGGACACTATCATGTTACTAGGTTTACACAGATGAAAGAAGTACAAAATTTACCTGTTACAAATTATTTATAAGATCTATTGATAATTGGACTATGATTAAAATCAGATCATTGGATTTATCAACAAGTTAATCATAACAATTTAGATCAAATAAATAATAGGTTTGTTAAAAAAAGTTTTGAATAAACAATATAAAATTAAACAAACATTGTCCATGTAACAAATGTGAAATAAGATATTAATATAATTAAATTATTATTCTTAAACTAACCAACTAAATTTTGAAAATTTAGGGTTGTTAAAACAAACCTTAAAAATCTCAAAATTTAAATTTAAAATATCTAGGTTTATTTGAATTATTTTTATCAAATTAAATTAAATATCAAATAAGATCAATGATTTGAAAAAAAAAAACTTCAATATCACTTTCAAATCTTATAATTTAATAAAATTAAAATAATAAAATAAACCAATTTTAAAATAGATATGGTTAGATAGTTATTATTTTAAGAATAAATAATAATTACCATAATTATATGTCAAAATATCTCAAATTAAGCAATATTCAAATTTCTACAAAAATATCTAAGTTATTTAAATATTTGAAATATAATTTATAAATATCTAATAAGTAAAAAAATGATATAAAATAGTAAGATATCATTTTTAAAACTTATAATTTATAAATAATTCAATATTTAACAAAATAACAAATTTTTGAATTTGACAATATTATGGTTAGAAAATCTATAAAAATATCTAGGTTAATTTCAAATTTATTAATTATTTAATTTGTCATAAAAGATAATTTTAATATAATATTTCAAATAAAAAGATAAAGATATCTTTTAATTTAAAATATGTTAAATATCAAAATATCTAATCTTATAATTAAATAATATATAAATATTAAAGAAATTAACAAATTTTTAAATCTGACCATAATTTAAAAAATTAAAATAATCAATTTTTAAATTTAAACCTCAAAATATCAAAATTAATAATAATTATTAAAAATAAATATTATTAATTTGAAATATGATATTTAAGTTCAAATATATTTAAAAATAATATTTTATTTTAAATTTGGGGTTTGAAAATTGGAAAAAAAAATGGATTTTTGGGAAAAATCCCATGAAAATTGGGTTTGGAGTGTAGGCTGCCCAGGAGGCTGCACATGCAGCCTCCAGAGGCTGCAAAAACTCCCTATGGCTCTGGTGCCAGTTGTTGGAAATATTTTACAAAGATCTAAATTTACTATCATGTATGTTTCATTAACATCCTAATATGAATTCTAAAACAATGAAATAAACACATATAAAGTTAGAAAACCTTACATTGGGTGCAGCGGAATATAATGACTCCTTCCGTTAAGATCTCTAGCCCTTGATTCCTTTCTGTAGCAGAACATAATCAAGATCTGAACCTGGATCTTTTTCCCTCCTTCCTTTGATGCTGATTCTCCTTCTTGATTGGATTTTACACAATCTTCCACACTATGATTGAGATACCACTTGATGTGTGTGGGCACTACTCTATCACTAGGGTATTTCAAAATTGAAGAGAAGAAAAGAGAAGAAGAGTGGCGGCTAGGAGGCTCAGGTTTTTCTCTGAAAGAAATAATATGCATGTCCATAGTTTCCTGAAGCCATCACTTTCTATTTATAGAAAGCCATCTAGGTTTAGGTTAGAATTGTATGACATTAAAATAATGAAAATATAAATGGTAAAATACTTGCATAGTGGCCGGCCATGATATGGATAATGGGCCTCACTTTGCAATTTTGCCATTTTGTCATTTTTCAATCCTATTTTCTCAAAAATGCCAATTTTCTAATTTAACCATTTAAATGCCAATTCTAATTATTTAATAACTAAAAATTAATTATTAAATAATATTGTCATTTGATATATTTATTAATTTAGACATATAAAGTCTCTTAATTAATAAATAAACCTAGAATCTCTTTTCTTTACAATTTCGCCCTTGCTTAGTGAAAATTGATAAAGTAGACATAGTCTAACTTTAGAATTATAATTGATTAATTAAAATCAATTAACTGAGTCTTACAAGCAGTATGGTCTCAACTAGTATGGGGACCATGGGCATATATAACCGAGCTTCCAATAAGTCGAACCGAATTTACCAAGTAAATTCCCTAACTTATTAATTCCTTATTGAATCCACACTTATAACTTGGAATTGTACTCTCAGTCATATATAACGCTCTATATGTTCCACGATATAGATACGCTATTAGTTATCCATTGTTATAATCCTAATTTGATCAATGACCCTCTAATAGATGATCTACATTGAATAGGAACTAAATTACCGTTACACCTTCAATGTATATTATCCTTAAAACACTTAGCTCCGTATAAATGATATTTCAGCGAAGTAAAATGAGATCTCAACCATTTATCTCTGTTTAGCCAATCTCGAAGGATATCATCGTTTCACTTCTAAATTCCTATAGAAGTTATAGACTCCATATTTATGTTAGCGCTCCCACTCAATTATATTATCATGTTCCCAAAATGTACGTATCACCCTGACTGTTCAAAAGTAGGCTTAACTAACAAATCAAAGAACATGTATAATACTCTTGAGATCGAACCTAACCATATCAGAATTAAGATCATTTGATCTAGGATCAACAGGTGATATTGAATTGAATAGATATTACGGTAAATTTTAATATATTTAATCAAAGTTCAATATCGGTCCCTTTCGATGCATACTCCATACATCCGATACTGGTAAACTTTGCCAATGCCCTGGAAAGGACATAACACTTATCCAAGGTGTAAGAATACCTATCGCTAATTATCATGCCAGTCTAAATCCAGTGAACTGACAAATCAGGGAATAAACTTTCGAACATATAATTAAAATTATATTCCACTGTGCTGACAACACTATAATCATTAACAAATTCATATGTTCTGGACTTAAATAGAATTTATACATTATATATATAATCATGAAATAAATCATGTGAATCATGCAACATAAAATGTTATTTCTGATCCTTATTAGTAAGTAAATCTGATTATATTGAAATGAGTTTTATTTAGGGCACAAAACCCAACAGTAGTTCAGTGCTTGAATCCAATGGATGGACTGGGTTCGTTGATGTAGGCGACTTATACGCTGACAGGGAGAGGGACTTTCTGGGGTAGAGGAGGGTTGTTGATGGCTTACCATCCTTGCACAAAAAAAGGGGGGAGGCAGAGAGATAGGGACGAGAGAGAGAGAATTTTTTTTTTTAAGAAAAAATTAGTGGGAATGAAATTAGGGTTTCAACACATTGTTTTTATACCATATTTATTTTTTTATTTTATTTTCCCCTTATTTCCTTTAATCAATAAATTAAGATAAAAAAAAAGGAGCTTAGAATACCGTGTCCGGTCATTTCACTCTTTGGTACATGTTTTTTATTTTTTTATATATATTTTTTTAATTAGGTGATATTGAATTGAATAAATATTACAGTAAGTTTATCACATCTAATCCAAGTTCAATATCGGTCTCTTCCAATGCAGACTCCGTACATCCAACCCAAGCTTACTTTAACCAATGCCCTGGAAAGGACATAGCACTTATCCAAGGTGCAAGTAAACTACGTTGTAGATTATCACATCAGTTAAACCCGAATATATTTAATCACACAATCTTGATTACTTTCCATTGTGTCGACGACACAATAAACAAGAATATAAGTGTGATAAGGATTTGGATGAATTTATAAATCAAATAAGTAAATAAATGATCACATGAACCAAATAACACATTAAATAAGTAATGAAATTAAATCTGTTTCTCTATTTATAATTGAATAGAAAAGATTACATTAAAATAGAGTTTTATTTAGGGCATAAAGCCCAACATGCACTCCACTGCGCCCTCAGCTCGCAATGTCTTTCCCACCATATCAGCATAGGTGGTGTTGTCATCAGTATTGATCATTAGGTCATGTCTTATCTTCGAATTCAACCCATCCAGGTAGTTCTCTTTCTTACTAAAATCAGTTGGCACTATTCCTGAGGCCAATCTTTGTTGGAATTATTTTACTAGGATCTAGATTTACTAACAAGTATGTTTGATTAACATCCTAATATGAATTCTAAAACAATGAAAATAAACAAATATAAAGTTAGAGAACCTTACAGTGGGTGCAGCGAAATAATATGACTCCTTCCATTCAGATCTCTAGCCCTTGATTCCTTTCTGTAGCAGAGCATAATCAATATCTGAATCTGGATCTTCTTTTCTCCTTCTTTGATGCAGAATTTCCATAGTCTTACATACTATGATTGAGGTACCACTTGATGTGTGTGGGCACTACTCATCACTCAAAGGTTTCGAAATTACAGAGAAGAAAAGAGAGAGAGAGAGAGAGAGAGAGAGAGAGAGAGAGAGAGAGAGAGAGAGAGAGAGAAGGTGTTGGGTTTTATGCCCTAAATAAAACTCATTTCAATATAATCAGATTTACTTATTAATATAGATCAGAAATAACATTTAATGTTGCATGGTTCACATGATTTATTTCATGATTATATGTACATAATGTATAAATTCATCTGAAACCCTTTTCACATACTTGATCTTGTTTATTGTGCCGTCAACACATTCGAAAGTAAACATGACTATGTGAATAAAGTTTCCTAGATTTATCAGACATAGGGTTTTACTGATATGATAATCTACAACAGAGTTTACTTGCATTTGGAGAAATGCTATGTTCTTTCCAGAGCATTGGTTAAAGTAAAGCTCAGGTTGGATGCATGGAGTATGCATCGGAAGGGACCGATATTGAACTTTGACTTAGATTTATTAAACTTACCGTAATATCTATTCAAGTCAATATCGCCTAGTTGATCCTAGATCAAATGATCTTAATCCTGATATGATTAGGCTCAATCTCGAGAGGCTATTCGTGTTCTTTGATTTGTTAGTTAAGCCCACTTTTAGGTCAGGGTGATACGTACATTTTGGGAACACGGTAGTGCAATTGAGTGGGAGCGCTATCATAAACATGGAATCTATAGCTTCTATCTGGCGAATAGTAAGCAAAGGATGATCTCCTTTGAGCTTGACCAAACGAACATAAATGGTGGAGTACTCATTTCACATAAGCTGAAATATCATTTATACGGGGTCAAGTGTTTTAAGGATAAAATACATAGTAGGGTGTAACGGTAATTTAATCCCTTTACAGTGTAGATCATTCATATAGAGGATCATTGATCGCATTAGGATTATAACAATGGATAACTAATGATGTGTCTATATGGTGGAACATATAGAGCATTCTATATAACTGAGAGTGCAATTCTAAGTTCTATGCGTGGATTCAACGAAGAATTAATAAGTTAGTGAATTTTAGTGCTAAATTCTTGATCTACTTATTGGAAGCTCGGTTATATAGATCCATGGTCCCCGCACTAGTTGAGATAATATTGCTTGTAAGACTCATATAACTGGTTTTGATTAATCAATTATAATTCTCAATTTAGACTATGTCTATTTGTGAATTTTTCACTAAGTAAGGGCGAAATTGTAAAGAAAGAGTTTTAGGGGCATATTTGTTAATTATGGTACTTTGTATGGTTCAATTAATAAATATGATAAATGACAATATTATTTAATAATTATTTATAGTTATTAAATAGTTAGAATTGGCATTTAAATGGTTGAATTAGAAAGTTGGCGTTTTTGAGAAAATCAGATGCAGAAAAGATAAAACTGCAAAATTGCAAAAAGTGAGGCCCAAATCCACTTGTATAGGGCCAGCCACTTTTGTAGGAAATTTAAACTGATTTTTTCATTATTTTAATGCCAAATAATTCAAACCTAACCCTAGTGGAATGCTATAAATAGATAGTGAAGGCTGCAGGAAATTTACACTTAAAATTTCTACACTTCTTATTCAGAAAAAACTGAGCCTTCTCTCTCCCTATCTTTGGCTGACCCTTCTCTTTCTCCTTCCCTCTTCAATTTCGAAAATCTTAGTGTGAGAGTAGTGCCCACACACAGCAAGTGATACCTCAATCATAGTGAGGAAGATCGTGAAGAAAGACTTTCAGTAAGAAGGAGGTTTCAGCATCAAAGATTCAGAGAAAGAGATCCAGGTTTAGATATTGATAATGCTCTGCTACAGAAAGGAATCAAGGGCTAGATATCTGAACGGAAGGAGTCATTATATTCCGCTGCACCCAATGTAAGGTTTCCTAATCTTTATATGTGTTTATTTCATCGTTTTAGAAAGTTCATATTTAGGGTGTTAATAAACATACTTGTTAGTAGATCTAAGATCCTGGTAAAATAATTTCCAACAGAAGGTGGCGTGTGGCCTTTTCTGAAGGAAACTGATGTTCAAAGATGTGTATATTTCCTCAAGCCAACACTTTCTATTTATAGAAAACCCTCTAGGTTTAGGTTAGAATTGTATGGCATTAAAATAATAGAAACTAGAAATGGTATTTCTCATGCATAGGGCCGGCCATACAAAGGGATTGGGCCTCACTTTGCAACTTTCCCATTTTGTTATTTTCCATTCCCATTTTCTCAAAAATGCCAATTTTCCAATTTAACCTTTTAAATGCCAATTCTAATTATTTAATAACTTGAAAATAATTATTAAATAATATTGCCAATTTAATATATTTATTAATTTAGACATGTAAAGTCTCTTAATCAATAAATAAACCTAAAATCTCTTTTCTTTACAATTTCGCCCTTGCTTAGTGAAAATTCATAAAGTAGACATAGTCTAACTTTTAGAATTTTAATTGATTAATTAAAATCAATTAACTGAGTTTTACAAGCAGTATGGTCTCAACTAGTATGGGAACCATGGGTCTATATAACCGAGCTTCCAATAAGTCGAACCGAATTTACCAAGTAAATTCCCTAACTTATTAATTCCTCATTGAATTCACACTTAGAACTTGGAATTGCACTCTCAGTCATATAGAACGCTCTATATGTTCCATGATATAGACACGTCATTAGTTATCCATTGTTATAACCCTAATGTGATCAATGATCCTCTATATAGATGATTTACATTGAAAAGGCACTACTGTTACCGCTACACCTTCAATGTATTTTATCCTTAAAACACTTAACCCTGTATAAATGATATTTCAGCTAAGTGAAATGAGATCTCCACCATTTATTTTCGTTTGGTTAAGCTCGAAGGAAATCATCCTTTACTTTCTATTCGCCAGATAGAAGCTATAGATTCCATATTTATGTTAGCGCTCCCACTCAATTGCACTACCGTGTTCCCAAAATGTACGTATCACCCTGACCCAAAGTAGGCTTAACTAACAGATCAAAGAACACGAATAACACTCTTGAGATTGAACCTAACCATATCAGGATTAAGATCATTTGATTTAGGATCAACAAGTGATATTGAATTGAATAGATATTACGGTAAGTTTTAATATATCTAATCAAAGTTCAATATCGGTCCCTTCCGATGTATACTCCATACATCCGATACTGGTAAACTTTGCCAATGTCCTGGAAAGGATATAACACTTTTCCAAGGTGTAAGAATACCTATCGCTGATTATACCATGTCAGTCTAAATCCAGTGTTCTGACAAATCAGGGAATAAACTTTTGAACATATAATTAAGATTATATTCCACTATGCTGACAACACTATAATCTTTAACAAACTCATATGTTCTGGACTTAAAAAGAATTCATACATTATATACATATAATCATGAAATAAATCATGTGAACCATGCAACATAAAATGTTATTTCTGATCTTTATTAATAAGTAAATCTGATTATATTGAAATGAGTTTTATTAAGGGCACAAAACCCAACAATCTTGCCAATCAATCAAACTGTGTTGTGTATTAAGTAACACTCATATTTTCTTTCTGAATCAGCTGAGTAAATTCCTTTCTTTTTGCACTTCTTACTGCTTCATTATAGTATTTTGCATTGAACAATTCTTGGAACTTTTCCCAGGTCATCGTGGTAACATCACAAGTTAGGGACACCATGTCCCACCATACTAGGGCGTCTTCTTAAAACTGGAATGTGGCACAGGCCACTCTATCATTGCCGGTGAAGCCCATAAAATTCAAAATTCTAATAATACCCGTTAGCCACTATTCGACCTTCATCACATCGGGACCTCCCAGAAAGACTGGAGGTGCCTGCTTGCAGAACCTTTCATACAATGGTTCCATTCGATTCACTGCAACGACTGGTCCTGCCTGCACAGCAAGGCCAAGAGCTACCTGCATTTCTGGAGCAGGGATTGCAGGAGCTACCTGCATTTCTAGAGCGTCTGATTTCTTCATCTTGCTCATTAATTCTGGCTTGCATTTCTGCAAACATATTTTCCAAATCTTGGGCAGCCTGTGGCGGGTTAACATCACCCCGACCGCGTGCCCTGCCTCCAGGACCTCTGCCTCTGCCTCGACCACAAACATTTAGGGGGATCTGAACTGCCTGACCACCATTGGATCCAACTGAGTTACCCTGATTCCTAGTGTTTCGCTTGGCATCCATACTATTAGAACAACCTGCGTAACTAAGAGCTAGTCTGGTCAGACCGTGATCAAGTAAGACTTACTAATTGTCGCTTATTTTGGAAATTTAAAACATGCGCCTATTCAGCTATCAGGCTACTAACATACTTCCTATCAGGCTTTTCTTATATCATACTATTAACATAAACTACTAAAACAATAAAAGTTTACTGAACCGTGAGACGAGTTGATCGCCAATGATGATTGTACATGTCGTGACAATTAATGGAAGACAACCTAGTGGCTCTTATACCAAATTGTAACACCCTAACTATTTTAGGCATGTTAACGTAATTTTAAACTTAATTGTGTAGCTCATTGCTAATCAACGAGTTTTATCAAAAATCGTGATTAATTAAAATTTTGCTTAATTAATTAAAAACATAAAATATGCATACATATATAAATTCGGGATCCCGTTTACAAAAGTATTTACAAAAGTTACATTGTGCATATACAAAAGTTTGTTGCCTAGCGACTATACAAGTAAGCCTGATGTCCCAAAGATCGCACGCTTCAGGCGTTACCACCCCGACATGTACAATCTCCATCTGATCGCTCTCACAGCTGCTCAGCCTTACCCTTGCCCGTACCTACACACAGAAATGGCAACTGTGAGTCAACAAACTCAGTAAGAAAAGCATAAATAACAACATAATAATAACCCAGATTATAATTAGGTGCCCATACACCCAATCATAAACCCATCTCGTGTCCCATACTATGCTGAGTCTAGAACGTTCATATGATAATACTATCGACCATGATATCAGCCTATACTCAATATGCTAGTCATACTCTGATGTGATAGCATCGATCAGTATTTGAGCCAAATATACATTTATCAGTATCTAATATAACTTTATGTATACTGATATTGCTATTAATGTACTCTAATAGGCATGAATAATGTATGCTAAACATGTAAATACACACGCATAACATTATACTAATCTTACCTTGTTTCCAAATTTAGGTGTGTCGGCCAACCTGAGTGGAACAATTGCTCAACGAATTACAGGCCCCGAAATCACATCATTCGTAACACGGGTAAGTGACATGCTAAATCACACCCGGGGACTTAGGTTTAAAACCAAAATTTTTCCTACTGAAGTTAACATGGCAATACCCTAAACTGTCAAGAAATTAACCAACTAGAGCCCTGAACTAACACAAATCGACAACACAAAAAGTTCGGGAACCCAGCTGCTGATCCGGTTAATCGGTTTTACAGGGCCTATAAAACCGGTCAATCGGTTTTACACCAGGTAACCCAAACAATTCAAAATCTCAACCGATTTGAATCCAAACCTTACCAAACCTTCTAGACCTGCTTAATATACCCCAATAAACATAACCCAAGCAACAGAACAACATAACATGCTCAAAATCAAAATTCACCTTTAAAGAGCCAAGCTTGAGTTCTAAAACTCAAAGCTTGCTCAAACAACACTACAACTCTTAAATCTACCTCAAAACAACATGAATAATCTTAATTTAACTGCAGAAAACAATTTCAAACACCAACAGCAACTACAGAACCCTAATACCGAAATCATCCATAATTCTCAACTTAAAGCTTTTAAAATCAAAGAAAGAGATGCTAGGAACCTTACCTTGACTTGAGATCACTAAGAACTTGCTGAGAATTTCCTAGGTTGAGCAGCAAAACTCCAAACCCTACTTGGGTTCTATGGGGTTCGAAAGAGAGATAGCTTGGAGAGAGAGAGTTTTCTTTTTTCTTTTTTCTAAATTTTGATTTTGTAAAATAAATAAATAAAATGGTTTTATTTAAAATAACACCAGCCTAATAAAATAAAAATAAGATTAATAATTAAATTAAAATCACTAAAGTACAAAACTCGAAAAGACTATTTTGCCCCTAATTTAGCCAAAAAGTCATAAAATCACTTAGGGGTAATTTGGTCAATTCTAAAATTTCAACTATTCCCGACATTTTCAATGTCTAACTATATTGCCCCACTATACTAAAAAAAAATACTAAGATGTGATTCTAATAGCCAAACGCCCGCGTTTCAATATTGGCGGGCACAAAACATGCAAAAATATGAAATTTCATATATGACATATAAAATGTATTCTGAATTCAAATAAATCTCCGTAAAATGATAATTCATAACTAATATGCAAGTTTCATAAGTAAACCTTATTTATCTACTAATTCTTAAATTAAAGTTAAGCGGTCTTTACATTTAGCTTTAACTTCTCCCGTGCTGTGAGGCATGTTCTCGTAGATTTACATCTTCCTTCCTTCCTGAAATTAGGTTAGAGAAGTTAGACAGATTTGGAAGATCTTTCTCAAATTTTCTGCTCTCAATCTTCTCATGTTGCAAAGGAAGACTATCATCCATTATATCGTCAAATACACATGTCCAATCTTCATTGCCTTCCATTCCTAGCAAGTCGGATATTTGATCAGAATGTTGCAAACAAATTGACTACCGATTGGATTTCTTTTTCATCATCAGAGAGGAAATTGTCACCTCATGCCATTTTCATTCTAGCTATAACTTATTCACAATTTTTTTGAGTGTGAAAGTTGATTAAGAAGTTAAAATAAGTGATTGAGGAAAACATTAGGGGTGTACATCCAATCTGATCCGTACTATTTTATTCATAGTGCATCCGATCCGCACTAAGTGCAGATTTCATATTTTGGATCCAATCCAATCCGCACAGTAGCTCAAATTCAAAAGTGCGGATTGGATCAATTACTTTGGATTGGTTACTTTCTAATATTAAAGTATTTATTATTTATGAAAAAAATATAGATATTTTTCACATAACTAGCAACAAAATAAAATAAATTATTATTATTTTATGTCTCTAACAATAAATTAAAATAACAAATAACAAATTTAAAGGAAGAAAGAAAATATATGTATAAGAAAATATTTAATTTTATTTTAAATTGTAGGTAGAAAAAAAAATTATATATAAAAATAGAATATACATTTAATTTACTAAATTTTAAAATATAATTGTACTATATATGTATTAGACTTTTAAATAACTATTTTCTTTACATTAAAATTTTAATTGTATATATAATTTTTTTATATATAAATATGCGTGAATTGGATTAGATCGGTTACTTTCACAAGTTAATCAATATCTGGGAATTTTGAATTTTCTAATCTAATCCAATCTGCACAAGTGCAGATATCCGCACTTTGCGGATTAGAATGAATGGAGTATTTTATGAAAACCTCTAGAGAACACTATTTTTTTTTTTTTTTTTTGTTTTGAAGTGATAATTTTTTCATTTAAAATAAAATGGGGATGGGGAGTTATATTTGCACCCCACAAAATTATAAATACACCCCATTATTAAAAAAAATATAAACTTGAATAATTTTTAAAAATTACTCTTAATATATTTTTAAAATTTTTTCTTCACATTATTTTATGTTAATTTCAATACTTACTTTGATTTCATTTTTATAATTTTTTCTAACTCATGTATATATTTATTTTATTTTTTTCTAAGAAAATGTCATATAATTTTTTATTTTAATTTTTTTGTCATAATTTTTAAAATATAATTTAATTTTGTTTGATAGGTATATTTTTTAAGAATATAAATTGGAAGAAAAAAGTTAAAAATACTTAATATAATTAAAGATATAAATTTTATATAAAATAAAAATTATTAAAATGGGGTGTACTTAACAATTTTTGGGGTGTAAATAAAATTTCCCAATGGGGAAATGTTGAAAGGCCAATATTGCCCTTTGGGATAGTGATGAGAAGTGGTCGTGTAAAGACCACAGGAGAAAGAAGGGCGATAAGTGGCAAAGGAGCCCTGGGCGTAAACCCTAGGCTCCTCTTTCAGTTTCAGTTTCAGTTTCAGGGATTCAAATATTTGAATTCCACCGGACCAGAAATCGCCAACTCCTAACCTAATCAAAGATGAGCAGCCAGGTGCTTCCGAAGAGGAACAGTCTCACCGCCAAACGAGGTCCCTCGGCGCCCGTAAAAAAATCGGCACCGGCCGATAACGGCAGCACCGTCAATGGCACAGCCACAAAACCCTCCTCTCCTCCTCATTCGTAAGTCTTTACTTTTGGGACCAAGCTATTCGTGTTCCGATTATTCTGATTTTTATGTTCCTAATTTGCTTGGAGTTTTCAAGGTCTTTGGGTGGGGAGAGGACCGTAAAGAAGCTGAGGTTATCAAAGGCCCTCACAATTCCTGAAGGCGTTACAGTATCGGATGCTTGTCGGCGCATGGCGGCTCGTCGTGTCGATGCTGTTCTTTTAACTGATGCCAATGCATTGCTCTCTGGAATTGTTACTGACAAGGCGAGCAAGCAATGCATTCATTTTCTGTTTTTCTTTTCTTTCAATTTCTATATAAATATTTCGGTTAGTTGGTAAGCTGAACTGATTATATTGATTGCAGGACATTGCCACTAGAGTTATAGCGGAGGGTTTAAGACCGGAGCAGACAATTGTATCGAAGATCATGACGCGGAATCCCATTTTTGTTACGTCTGATTCATTAGCTATTGAAGCTCTTCAGAAGATGGTCCAAGGTAACGTTACATAGCTGCTACAGTGTTCTCATTAGTTTTACAGTTTGATATGTAATTTTCTTGGTTGCTTGTAAGTTACATGTAATTGAATATAATTGTTTGAGTGAGTTGTATGCTTAACATTTTGATGGAATGATTTGTATAACTTTGATAACCATATTTTTTGTTTGTAAATTCTTTAATTCATTTGCTAGCTATATATATATTAAAGAAAAATAGAAACCTGTTAGGTAGCTTTTGTTTCCGAAAAGGTTAAAAGAAAACGTACAAAGAAAATTTTAGAATTTCGTAACATATTTAATAATATGAGATGATAAAGTGAGCTTAGTGAGGGGATGTATTTGTAACAAGTTTTACTGGATTATGGGTTTCGCTTATGAGAAGTTCTATGTACTTATTTTATACCTTAAGGATACGTTAAGGTTTTTTGACTACGGGTTTCCTCTGCCATAAGTGAGGTCCCTAATAATTTTTTGGGGTGGTCTGATTTTGACATTTGTCTCTTTCCTAAATTTTTTTATACATAAACTTTATTATATATATATATAATAGGAAAGAATGCTGGAGAATCTTTCAAAACGCAGAAGTAGGGAGGTGAGTGAAAAAGGAGAAAAAGGAAGTGGATTGGATAAAGTTCACTGCAAAATTGAGATAGAAAATGAAGTCGCAATTAAAGTAAGAAATTGTAAAGTGAGGAGAAAGTGAGTGGAGACAATGATGGGAGACTTATGGGTCTTAGTTGAATATTCTCAAGTTCTTATTTAGCGATGTGTATAGATCTTAGAGGCTTGTGACTGGTTGGAGATAAAAAAAAATTCTGACCTAGAAAGAGCGGGCATTGTGAATTTTAGGGAGATATCAGGTCCTGAAAATCCTACATTTTGTTTTTCTAATACGATCATTCCATTTTTATCTACATTGATCTGCTCTTTATTAATCTGTTTTTTTATGGAAGTTTTTCTTGTTGACAGGTAAATTTAGACATCTTCCTGTCGTAGAAAATGGTGAGGTTATTGCCTTGTTGGATATAACCAAATGCCTCTATGATGCCATATCAAGAATGGAGAAGGCAGCTGAGCAGGGAAGTGCAATTGCTGCTGCAGTTGAAGGGGTTGAGCGTCAGTGGGGAAACAACTTTTCTGGTTTGTAGAATACAATTTTATCGTCATAAATGGCATGAGATGCAAAGAAATGTGCCCTTTGTCATTTTGTTGCATGGAAAGGATTAAACCCTGATATTTACATGAAAACTGCAGAAAACTGGCTGACTGCATTTCTCTCATTTTCTTTATTTTCTGAACACGCCATCCAGACATTATGGAGTTTTAACCTGATTAGGTCAATTTAATGTGTGAGTTTGATTGGTTAATTACTAAACATTTAATGCATTATAGATACTGTTTTCTCCAGGGTTTCATCATTGGAAAGTCATTGTTGGGAAGAGAATTAGCATTAAGTTGTACTGGCGAAATTATACTGTTTTTGAAGTTTTAATACTGGATAGGAGTCCTTTCTCTTTTAATTAGCACTTTCTATATGGTAAAAATATATGTATACACAAAATTGTTTTGATCTCAGAATTACTTGTAATAGAAAAAATAAAACTTCTGTTCTCTAATGAAATTATAAACATGCTGTAAAAGTTACTCTGTGCTTAACTGTCACATATTGCAATATTTTGTAGATCTCTTATTATTCGGGATACATACTTGTCATAATCTGATTAACTTTCGACTTCTGTTTCTCAAATTTATTGCAGCTCCATATGCTTTTCTAGAAACTCTGAGGGAACGAATGTTCAAGCCTTCCTTGTCATCTATCATTACTGAAAATACCAAGTATGTTACAAAGTTTATTTTCTAAAATGCAGCTCTGCTGAGTAATGCTGTTTACTAAGTTGTAATTTTTCTAGAATTTGTTTGTCGTTACCAAATTTTGTAGCTCCATGTGGTTTCAGGGTTGCAATTGTATCACCATCAGATCCTGTCTATGTTGCAGCCAAAAAGATGCGGGAATTTCGGGTCAATTCAGTCATTATAGCAACAGGAAACAAGATTCAAGGAATACTTACGTATGATTCTTTCTTACGTATGTTAGTTGTCCTCTAAAATGGAAATATCTACATTTATTATGTTATAATTTTTGTCTGCGGTTATTTTGCAACTAATGTAGGTCAAAAGATATACTCCTGCGAGTTGTTGCGCAAAATCTCTCACCTGAGTTGACTCTGGTGGAAAAGGTTTTCTTTTAAGCATTTTCTTAATCAGTTTTGTCCTTTTCTTTACAACTTAATTGACTTTTATTTCTATTTTGAATATTCCATAATTTGTCACCTTTAATGGCCATCTTAATTTGTCAAGGTAATGACACCAAACCCAGAATGTGCCACTACGGAAACGACAATCCTTGATGCATTGCATATAATGCATGATGGGAAGTTTCTTCATCTTCCGGTTTTGGAAAAAGGTGAGGGGCACTTTCTCAATTCATGACTCTTGTCTTTTGACTTGGACGATTAATTTCATAATATCTGCTCTACAGATGGGAATGTTGCTGCTTGTGTGGATGTGTTGCAGATAACTCACGCAGCAATATCTATGGTAAAAATGATTTTGTTTTTTTTTTTAATTATTAATTTTGTAGTTTATGTATACAGTGAAGCATTTAAACATTTCTTTGTTGTCTATAGAGATCTAGCTATCCAGTTCTTTGATTAACTTATGCATTTCTGTTTATCGTTTTTTTCCTTTTTTGAATTGTACCTGTCGCAGTTCTCTCAACAATTTTAATTGTGGATTTATCAATGTATAATTAACTGTTGGTTAATCATTTTTAATTTCCAATTCTGAGGTAATCTCCAATTTTACTGCAAGCCAGCGTTTATGAATTGTGACTATGCTTTGACAAAAGTTGTGATGGGGGAAGTGAATTTTTTTTGTGTGTGCTTATCTTATTTTGCCATTTTGAATTGATTTAAAGAAGTATACTTATTTTCATCTAGTGAATTTTCCGTACAAGGCTTGTTTTCAAGTATGTGCTTTTCCCCCTGTTTTTAGGAAGTGGTCAAAGGGAGTAAACCTTGTTACTGTATGATTTTAAAAAATTTCTTCACTATGCTGCACCATTTTCTTGTCTACTGCTTCATGCAGGCCTAATTGTGATGCTTTTGGTGCCTAACAGCTGACTACGTAAAAGACACTTTTGACAATCAAATTTCATGGCATTTTTTCAGTGTCAAAAATTTCAGGACGTTAGAACACAGAATGTTTTACGAAGCTATTTATTGTGTTCATAGGTTGAGAGCAGCTCTGGTACAGTTAATGATATGGCCAACACCATGATGCAGAAGTTTTGGGATTCAGCTCTTGCTCTAGAGCCACCTGATGATTGTGACACCCACAGGTAGTTGACCATTTAAGATATATGACAAACTCCATCTCAACTATTAAATTTGCTTGTACACTAAAATTGTTCGGGTTCGGTTAGGTAAAAAAGAAGCATATGCATAAATAACTTATATATATATATATATTATATGGTATGTGAGTACACTTTGTTAATTTTGTAATCTTGTTATTTATTATTATTGTTATTTATTTTGCAATTCTTTTTGTAGTGAAATGTCTGCATTCACAAACTTTGATGGGGCAGAGATAGGAAAGCCTAACTACCCTTCGCTTGGTCTTGGAAATTCATTTGCTTTCAAATTTGAGGATTTCAAGGGTCGTGTACACAGACTGAATTGTGGTGAGTTGCCTGTAGAATTGGATGTCTATGGTGGGAGGAAAGGATGGATCTGCTTTCGTTAGTTTGCTATTTGATGCAATCATTTGGTCTTTTCTTCTTTTTTTCCGCTAGTGTAACTTTGTGTTCTTCATCCTTGTTTTACATCAGGTACTGAAAACTTGGATGAGTTGGTATCTACTGTCATGCAAAGGATAGGTGCTGGAAGTGATTCTAACCAGCCTCAGATTTTAGTAAGTTTCAGCTACATTTTATTTTTAATCTCTCTCTCTCTCTCTTTCTCTCGCTCTCTCTCTCTCTCTCTCTCTCTCTCTCTCTTAATGGTGATTTGTTCGGTAATTGACACATTTTTTTTAAATTTTCCAGTATGAAGATGATGAAGGTGATAAGGTTTTACTTGCAACTGATAATGATCTTATTAGTGCTGTCAGCCATGCTCGATCGATAGGTTTGAAGGTGATATTTATATTGCATGCCATGTGAAGTTGATTTCATCGAATCTACTGATCTCATTTAATTCTATTCTCTATTAACCTGTATCACTGAAATTTATAGTTTTGATGATTTTTTGCTTGGTTATTGTGACAGTATTTTTTCCAAAATTTTTATTACTCTGAAATTTTAATTTTGTTTGAATGGATCATGTCATTTTTACAATTTTACTTTAGCTTTTATCTCTTTTCCTTCTCAGGTCTTGAGATTACATCTGGACTTCTCTGATTCAAATCAGCAAACAATTGAGCCATCGAGCACAGTGGCCTTACAGACAAGTGGATGGAAGCCTTCTCAAGCAAGCATTTTTGCCGGTGTGGCTGTCTTGACCGGCATTGGGGTGCTGGTTTACTTGAAGCGATCTTAGCTGTGAAGAATTTGATTATGGAAAAGAAAGAAAACGAAGGTTGTAGGATCAGAAGGGTGATCTCTACAGAGAAGAGAGAACTACAAAACTTGAGAGAGATTGTTGGGAGGGCCTTGTGGGATATAATATCCATATATTCTGTTCAAATCATCAACTAGAGCCAGTAGTAATAAATATATGATAAATGCTGTACTGGTAAGTGCAAAAAGAGTGAGGATGATAGTGATGGGGAAGAACTGATACCATTATTTTTTGCTTAAAAATTGTGAAAAGGGTGAAGTGGGGTCATTTCTTGTGTCAACTAAAGTTTTGGAGGAAATGAAAGAGTTGTAAATCTGGTGATGGGCATAGTTTTGATTCTCCTCGTATACATTCTTACGCTCGTCTGGCTTGTGTTGCTCTTCATGTATGGTATGCACCGCATTTTTTATATTATTATTTTATTCTTTCTGATGGGGGGTTTTCCCATTTGAAAATCAGAAAGAAATTAGATCACAAATTAACTTGGAAAAAAGAAAAAATTTAAAGAGAAATAAATGAGATAAAGATGTAAATATTGTGTTAAATTTGGTTAAAAAAGTAAACAAATGCTATATTTAGCATAATATTTGCAATTGTGTTACAATACGCAGCAATATTTTAAGATACAAATTGCTCTAAACAAATAAAATATAATGATCATCTACAAATTAAGTGTTTAAAAAATTATTAATAAATAATATTATAATTAAAAATAATCTAATTAGGATTTTTATCTCTTAAAATTTAACATGTACTAAATCATGTTCATTTTTTGGTTGTTAAAAATTCTTCTTGAACTATTGAGATTGTTAGATATAAAGATTTTTGTTTAATTTATTTCAATTTTACTATTCCAGTGATTGTTTATATACTAAATTATGTTCTCTAAACTTTGATTTCAACCAAACTATACTTCTCGAACTTTGACATATACTAAATCATGCCTTCTGAACTTTCAACCATGTTAGATTTTTTTTTACTAAAATTAGACAAAAATCTTTAAATCCAACAATTTCAATAGTTTAGAGAGCATTTTTAATGATCTTAAAAGTTCAGGGACATAATTTGGTACATATCAAAGTTCAAGGGGTAAAAATCTTAATTAGCCATAAAAATATGTACTAAAGTTAGTTGCTAATGATTAATGGTAAAATTGTAATTAAAATATATTTATTTAAATTTGGCATGATGTTATCTTGTGTTAAATTTGGCTTAATGATAGTTTGTGTTAAATTTAGCATAAAAAATGAGTGCTACATTTTGTTTACTATTTACAATTTTGTTCCATTACACAAGATTTAGAATAAATACAAAAAAAAAAAAAGTTGATTATTATTGGTTATTATTAATGTCCCTAGGGTTTATTTTATGTAAGGGTTTAAAAGGGGTAGTTTGGTCTTTTTGGGTGGTGTGTGTTTTATTTTATCTTATTTTAGTTTATTTTATTTTATTATGATTGGTGGCTGAAATTTAATTAAGGTTATATATATATATATTTTATAATTAAGGTTAGAAATGAAAACACTTAAGTCACATATCCCCCTCCAACCTTCTTCCTTCTACCCGAACCCCTAAGAAGCTTCAACCAAGGGATTTCTTTTGCTTAATTCTCAGCAATCAGATTGTTTTTGCAAGGGGTAGAAGTTGCTTAGGCATCAAGGTATGATCTTGCTTGTTTTCCTTTGAATTACTTTAGTTAAGGTTGAGTTTTAGTTAAATCTTCTAGGGTTTCATGGCTGGTTGGGGTAGCTTGGATCTTGAGCTTATTCTTAAGTTTAATTTAGGAATATTTAGATTTTAATTGATGTATTGTGTGGCTGGTTTGGTTTGAAATAAACAATTGAGTTTTAGAATCAAGTTTTGGTTCAAACTTGGTGAAGTTATGATTTGGATGAATTGTGATTAATTGATGCTTGAGATGAGTTAAATTTGTGGCATTATACTGTTCTGGAATGTTTGGACAGGTATGGATTGGTTTTGGTTCGAATTTGGGGAAGAGAACCCAAACTTCATGGTCTGCCAAAACCGGTCGTCCGGTTGGTTCTGGTGTACCAGAACCAGTCGACTGGTTGCCCAGTAGGGGGAATTCCCGAGTTTTTCTTCCGGTTCTGTTTTGGCTCGGGGTGTTGCGTGGTACCTATTTTAGGTTGCTTATGAGTTGTTTGACATTTTTTGGAGTTGTTGGGAGTTAGGTTGTGTTTGGATAAGAATTAGGGTTTTGTTTTGAAATTCTAGATTAAGGTATTTATTAAGTCTCAATTGTCGTGACATAGGACCGGGATCGCCCAGCTTATTTTCCACTCAGGTCGGCCCGCACTCTTGAGTTCTAAATTAAGGTAAGAAAAGTGGTAAGTGCCATATGTGGCTAAGTGTTAGCGGTTGAATGGTTATAACTTTGATTATTATCAAGATTCTGATTAAATATTTGTTGAGCCTCGGTTATGACCTAGGGTTGGAAACGATTATTACAGTTACGAGTAATTACTCCTGAAATCGCGGATAGGTTTCTTACTTATCGTTTGCTTCATCGGGAAACGATAGTGACATATTGAGCTCGTGGTTAACGAGTGGTAAAGGGGTACTTTATAAAGTACCAGGATTGTGTGTTTATGATATTAAGTAAATGTGTAAGCACGTTGATAAGAGATTGAATTGCTGAATATTACTGGTTATTGTTTTATTTACTTTTCTTGCTGAGTCTCTGTGACTCACGGGTGCTTTATGGTGCTGGTAAAGGAAAGGAAATGTTGAGCAGCCATGAGTTCGAGGTCGTAGCAGCAATGTACATATCAGCCGCAATGGCACGACCCAGTGAAACAGGATGCTCTATTTTGAATGTATTTTGGGAATGCAAAGTTTATGTTGTAAAAGCACTATTAAACCAGTTTGTAAATATTTTGAAAACAGGGGAACCCCGTAGTTAATATTACTTATCTTTTCATATAAAGAAGTTTTATATGTCGAATTTTTAATTATCAAAAATTTAATTACTCACACTTTTAGTATAATTATATAGTATATAAATAAGAATTTTATAAAAGCACACACAGGTGGCGTCCCTGTTGGACTGGGCGTTACAACTGCACTTAACAGATTCATTTCGAAGTCGACTGATAAAAGTTTGCCATTCTTCAATGTATTGCGAGGCAACAAGAAATTTGAGTGGCCAGAAGAATGCGAGGAGGCCTTTCAGAACATTAAAAGGCATTTGGCAACACCTCCAGTTTTGGCAAAACTAATAACTGGAGAAATGTTACTCCTCTATCTGGCTATCTCGGAAGACGCGATTAGTGCGGTTATAGTACGAGAAGAGGGAAAGCACCAGCAACCTGTTTACTATGTCAATAAAAGGTTACTGGGGGCAGAGTCGAGGTATTCCCTCTTAAAAAACTTGCTTTATGCCTTATCCACGCGTCTTGCAAATTACGACCTTACTTCCAGGCACACCCAATAAAAGTGTTAACTGATCAACCCTTGAGACAAGTTTTATCAAAACCAGACGCTTCTGGAAGATTGATAAAATGGTCAATTGAACTGGGGCAGTTTGACATAACATATCACCCTCGAACATCCATCAAGGGCCAAGCTTTGACAGACTTCTTAATAGAAGGAATAACTCCAAAGGAAAATCTGCCTGTTCACCGAGATGCAGACACTTGGAAGTTATACAGATGCGGACACTTGGAAGTTATACGTGGATGGTGCATCCAATGAGCAGGGCTCGGGTGCAGGGGTAATATTAATTTCACCAAAAGGCTTTAAGTTTCATTATGCTTTGAGATTTCAATTCGATGCGCCAAACAACAAGGCTGAGTATTAAGCCTTGATCGCTGGCTTGAGGATAGTCGAGGCGCTGAAGGTCAAGAATCTCATGTGTCATAGTGACTCACCACTGATTGTAAATTAGGTTCTCGGGGAATACCAGGCTAAGGGCCTGAAAATGGCTAAGTATCTAGAGAAGGTTCGGAAGAACTTGAAAAGATTCGATTACTTTAAAATTGAGCGAATCCCAAGAGAACAAAACTCTAACGCTGATGCCTTGGCAAAACTGGCCTCGCAGAACGACTTGGATGAATTAAACTTGGTTCCAGTGGAGATGCTAAGCGAGCCAAGTATATGTGAAAAGGAAGACATAGAGATGATAGACAGTTCACCTACATGGATGACTCCTATAATCAACTATCTACTCGACGGACAACTTCCAACTGACAAAAACGAGGCACCAAAACTCTTGTATTCAGTGCCTTGATACACAATAATTGAAGGCAAACTATACAGAAGAGGTTATTATATGCCTCTACTTTGGTGTGTTCTTCCTACAGAAACAAACGAGATCATCAGAGAAATTCATGAAGGCTTTTGTGGGGATCATGCAGGTTGGCAGAGCCTATCTAAAAAGATCATTAGGCAAGGATATTATTGGCCAACAATCAATAAGGACACCCATGAGTTTGTCAAAAAGTGTGATAAGAGTCAGAGATTTTCACATATACCTCGCGTACCACCAACGAAACTGAGAATGATAACCTCGCCTTACCCATTTGCTATATGGGGAATTGATTTAATTGGGGCACCCCACAGGGCGAGGAAGAGCCAAGTACACAGTGGTAGCAGTCGATTTCTTCACTAAATGGACTAAGGCCGAGCCTCTTGTCTCCATAACCTGCAAGAAAGTGCTCGACTTTGTTGTCAAGAACATTGTTTGTAGGTTTGGAATTCTCATGAAGATAGTATCTGATAACGGAACCCAGTTTGATGGCGACTTGTTCACTGAGTTCTACGAAAGGAACAAAATAATTAAGAGTTTCTCGTTAGTATCCAGGCCTCAAGCGAATGGACAAGTGGAAGCTGTTAATAAAACCTTGAAGGATACTATCAAGAAGAAGTTAGATGCTGCCAAAGGCAGGTGGGTCGACGAGCTACCTCAGGTACTTTGAGCTCACAGAACTACCGAGAAGACAGCGACGGGACACACTCCCTTTTCGCTAGCATTCGGCTCGGAAGCAATGCTACCTGTTGAAGTGAACATATCGACTCATACGAGAGTTTTATGATCAAGAGGAAAACCAAGAACTCCTAAAATTATCCTTGGATCTGCTTGATGAAAATCGAACTGAGTCGCAAGTCACTAATGCAGCGTATCAACACCGAGTTACAAGATACTTCAACAAAAGAGTCAAGAAAAGGCTATTCAACGTTGGAGATCACTTGGTGCTAAGACGAGTATTTGCGAACACAAGAGATGCATCTACCGGAGTATTCAACCTGAACTGGGAGGGTCCTTATGTAATCAAAGCAGTAGTAGGAATCGGGGTTTACAAATTTGCTCGACTAAATGTCTCGCTAATAAAGAACTACTGGAACGTGGAACATTTGTGACCCTACTACCAGTAAATTAATGATGTAACTCGCATTGTTGATGTAATATTTTAAACTTCAGTTATGAATAAATTGAATCATTTCTTTTATTTAAGTAATTACAAAGTCTCACTCTTTAAAATTACTTAAGGGACATTTATGTATGATTAACCGGAATTCATCTGGAAATACATGATATAATGCAAACCCACAACTTTATTTTTTTAAAAGTTTTTGATCAAATCTTTCTAACGAGAAAGGGATCAAAACATCTTAACTTCATGATTTAAAACCTGCCTGACGAGAAAGGAAAATCAAAAGTTATAAGTGAGATATAACTCATAACTCGCGTGCGAAGGTGAATATTAACGGCTCGCACAACATAGGAAAGTATTAAATGAGACATCAAGGTGTCTTGGTAAAAGTACTTAAACCTAATGTATTGATAGATAATATAACTATTTATATAAGCAATCAAAAATGTACAAAGTGATAAAATCATTAAAAGTATGTTCAAGTTTGCTTAAGACAGATTATAATTGTTATTGCGATGTAGATTATAAACAGCCCACGCACATAGTAGATTACTAACTACTTAAATTGGAAAATTACGAGCAATGGAAAGACCCAAGAGTACTCTGCATTTGATCAAAATATAATTGTTTACATTGTGAATGAGAATGCAAGCAAACATAAACATTAAGTTCGAATGTAAAAGTACAGAGCATTTAAGATAAGAAAAAGGCTAAGTTGGACAACTAACTTTACAAACTTGTCTTTATAAAAATGCCACCAGGGGCAAACCATTAGGCCATTTTCCTAAACAAAGAATATGAGGACGACAAGGTTCGAGGAGAACCATCTCTGGACAAATCTAGGGAATTCGATCTGGTGTGCTGACCCAATGAGATGTATCTCGACAACTCTCGCAGCTGAGACCTCATTCCCAGCTTTGGGTCTTAGGCTGACTTGAGGATTTCCTCGCATAAGCTTTGGTCTTGAGCCATTTGGATTCTTTAGTGGAATCTGAGACTTCATCAGCTTGGACTATTTTCTTCCTAGATCTCTCGTCGGTTTGGGATGAACCTTTGAGCATACTCCTTAAATCTACGTTCATTCTTGTAAAGACAAAAACGAAAAATCAATGAAGCAACAGTGGTGGTATATATATAAAAAACATTGCATTTACAAAAAATAAAAAAGGAGTTCAGACCAGGCCACCATTTACAAAGAGCGATGCTTACTTTCAGAAATCTCTTGTAAGAATCGCCTGTATTGATTGACGGTTTTTTCTTGGTTTGGATTGATTGGACAATCTTCAACCCTAGAATCCTTCATTTCCAATTCGAACCGAGATTTGAAGTTTTTGGAAATATTGGGGAAAGATAGGTGTTTGGTGTAATCCAGAGCTACAAGTTTTGTGGGATAAATGTTTGAGTCTGGATGGGACATCTCCGCAGGTGAATGGCAATCCAATTTTTGGATGAAATTCACCAAAAACTAGGAGTTTGTGGAACATGGCTAGCCTGAACTATCATTTTATACTTAAAGCCTAGTAACGGTAAGACCGAAAGTTGGGATTCTAACGGTTAGGAGTGAAGAAGAAGTGGAAAGGGAAATTCATTAATGCTAACATTAGCCCTTGGAACCAAGGAACCATTAAACTCAGGGACATGCGTGATCTTGAAGAAGGGGATTGTGATAAATGTACCTTCAATGGTCATTTAAAAAGTACTTTTTATTAAAAAGAACTTTTTAAGGGACAATTGTTATACTAGAAATTCAGCCATCATTTCAATGGAGGATACGTGTCAAATTATGGAGGATATGAATTAATATGTAACAGTAATTACATTTATATATGGAATAACTCATTAAATGCAGAATTGACAGAGTATATTTACAACTTGCTGACTATGAGGTCTTACGCGAGATGCAAATATACAAAGTGTTGCCTCGTGCATTAATGAGAAACCATACGACATTGGATGTGCAAGGTGAGGCATCAACCTCGTTACGAATGAGTAGACGTAGGCGAGGTATAATGACTGTTAAGACACTTAGCGTATAATACACAGTATACAAACTAGGTATAACAGGCAGGTAAACCCAAACAACCAATAGCGAAACATCAATCTTGCCATAGGAAGGCACACTCGTGGTACCTTCGCTAATTAGCTCCAGACATCTTTCAATGAGATTCACAGCTCCGTCGAGTCAATTCTTTCAGAAAGAAGCTGACATTCAAATGATGTTGACTGTTGAAGTTAACCTTGTCACCAAGAACTGTGATTGCCAGATGGAGCATTATGTCTTCAGCGTGGAAACAACAGGATTTACATTATCAACCTCGGAAAAGATGTGGGAAAAGCTCGCTATTAGAATTATTGTTGCTATGATCCCAATGAGACGTCCCATAACAATATGAGTTGCATCGTATTTAATACTGTTGGAAATTATTTTACCAGGATCTAGATTTACTAACAAGTATGTTGGATTAACAACCTAATATGAATTCTAAAACAATGAAAATAAACACATATAAAGTTAGAAAACCTTACAGTGGGTGCAGCGGAATAATATGACTCCTTCCGTTCAGATCTCTAGCCCTTGATTGAACCTGGATCTTCTTTTCTCCTTCTTTGATGCAGAAATTCCATAGTCTTCCATACTATGATTGAGATACCACTTGATGTGTGTGGGCACTACTCATCTCACAAGGATTTCGAAATTTCTCTCTATTTTTCTCTCTCAATTTCGTGGCTGATAACTTTCAAGAGAAGAGACACAAAGGTTGCTTTATATAGGGAGAAGGGAGAGCACAACTTTCCAAATAAAACAGTTTCCTCTTTTACTGTGTAATTGATTAACTGCCTTATTTAGTGTGATTCACCACTTTCCTATTATAGCTAGGCTTTGATTAGCAATTACATGACAATTAAAAAATAAAAATAATAATTGGGAAACACAAAGGGAGTGCTCGGCCACAGAGGGAAATGGGCCTCACTTGGATTTTGCAGTTTCCTCAATTTTATTTCTATTTCTCCAAAAATGCCACTTTTCCAATTCTAATCATTTAAATGCCAAAACTAATTATTTAATAACTAAAATAGATTATTAAATAATATTGTCATTTAAAATAATTATTAATTAGACATACAAAGTCTCTTAATTAATAATTAAACCTAGAAACCCTTTTCTTTACGATTTCATCCTTAAACTGTGAGAATTCATAAAGTAGACATAGTCTAACTTTTAGAATTATAATTGATTAATTGAAATCAATTAACTGAGTCTTACAAGCAGTATGGCCTCAACTAGTATGGGGACCATGGGTCTATATAACCGAGCTTCTAATAAGTCGAACCGAATTTACCAAGTAAATTCCCTAACTTATTAATTCCTCATTGAATCCACACTTAGAACTTGGAATTGCACTCTCAGTCATATAGAAACGCTCTATATGTTCCACGATATAGACACGTCATCAGTTATCCATTGTTATAACCCTAATGTGATCAATGATCCTCTATATAGATGATTTACACTGTACAGGATTAAATTACCGTAACACCCTACAATGTATTTTATCCTTAAAACACTTAACCCTGTATAAATGATATTTCACCTAAGTGAAATGAGATCTCCACCATTTATCTTCGTTTGGTTAAGCTCGAAGGAAATCATCCTTTACTTCTATTTGCCAAATAGAAGCTATAGATTCCATATTTATGTTAGCGCTCCCACTCAATTGCACTACCGTGTTCCCAAAATGTACGTATTGCCCAGACTAAAGATTAGGCTTAACTAACAAATCAAAAAATACGAATAATACTCTTGAAATTGAGCCTAACCATATCAGGATTTCGATCATGTGATCTAGGATCAACTTATGATATTGAATTGAATAGATGTTTACGGTAAGTTTCAAAATCTAATTCAAAGTTCAATATCGGTCCATTCCAATGCATACTCCATGCATCCGATACTGGTAAACTTTGCCAATGTCCTGGAAAGGACATAACACTTTTCCAAGGTGTAAGAATACCTATCGCTGATTATACCATGTCAGTCTAAATCCAGTGTTCTGACAAATCAGGGAATCAACTTTTGAACATATAATAAAGATTATATTCAACTGTGCTGACAACACTATAATCTTTAACCAACTCATATGTTCTGGACTTAAAAAGAATTCATACATTATATACACATAATCATGAAATAAATCATGTGAACCATGCAACATAAAATGTTATTTCTGATCTTTATTAATAAGTAAATCTGATTATATGAAATGAGTTTTATTTAGGGCATAAAACCCAACAAACTCCCACTTGCACTAATATAAAACAAAAAGTGCATTTCAAATAATCATTAACACCTTGATATACTAATCAAGTGTAATAGTAGTAAACTCCTCGTAATGGGATCTGACAGGTTGAATTAAACACAACCTCTTCTCCACCATTACTCTTCCTTAATCACAAAATCCTTGATAATGTGAAATTCCTCTCTATATGTCTACTCTTTTGGGATACTGGATTCTATACTTTTGGGCAACTATTCTTTCGTTATTCAGGAAGTAACCCTAGTAGTTAAGGCAAGTTGGAACACTGCCACAAATGTATAGAACTTTCCTTAGACTGAATAAGTATCTTTCCTGCAACTTTTAACATTCAGTCTCTCTCTGGTAGACCAAGAGATTTCAGATAGGTTTTTACACCTCTCCAAAATCACTACTCCACCCCCAAAGTAATCACCATCTTATCAGCAGACTTTCTAGCACACAGGCAAGTCTCGAAATCTGATGTGGTGTAGTCTAAGAGTTTCAAAACCACCCTTATTGACTAACATATAGTTCCTCTTCTTAATCTTAAGATTTACTTGATTGTCTTCCAATGTTCTTCTCCTGAATTATTCTGACACTTACTCATTACTCCCACTCAACAGCAGGTGTCTGGTCTAAGGCATACTAAAGCATATCTGAGACCTCTCACTGTTGATTCAAGAAATTCTTTCATGGCTTTATCTTCTCTGGAATAGTTGAGACTTTTCCTTAGATAAATAAAATCTATATCTAAGAAGTTGTGAAGCTTCTATAGATTTCCATTTGAAAGAAAATGCATCAGCATCTCATGCTTGCATTAGAGTAAGTAATTTCCAGGTATACCACAAGCCATAGGTTTAGATAAACTCAAACCTATAATACTAGGAATAGGAATTTTTGTTAAGTCCATTGAATAGACTTATGAACGAAAATTTCCTTTCATGTCCTTGTAATAGAAAACTTTAGGTTACTCCATGTGAATGGATCAAACCATAGTTCTCTTGGCTTTCTTCTTAGTTTCTTATCTTGACAATCCATTACTTGCTTAAACTCACAATGGATTTTAGTCACTAGTATCTTCCAAGTTATAAGAAGGTGAGTTCCTAGAAACTCTCCCACTACAACAAGGTACCGTGAACTATGTCAAAGAAAACTAAATGGTATAGACCTCTTCAGTTGTGTTAAGACAACAGAGGCAGTGGGATCATCTCGTAACGAATAAGATGATAGAACACTTATGGAATCAAGAAAAAAATATCTCCTTTATTTGCTACTTTATTTTCAGACTTAGTCATTTTCTTAGAAAAGGAGTATTTGTTTAAACAAACACTTTCTTATCTAATGACTATGGGATGCTCCACCCCTAATCACTTAGAATAGCTAACAAACATGCAAACCAGGGTTAGCAGTTCTAGCTTTTCTTAAGATTTCGATTAGGTCATCCATGAATCTAGTAATGATTTACATTAAGTATACAACCATTGCATCATTCTGAAATTATATTTCCATAGAAGGATTTAGGCAACGACTAGTAACTAATCATCAATATGCAACTCGAATTTACGGGAGGTAAGTTTGGATATTATTCAAAATCAAATTAATGATCTTTGAACTGCATATCTACTAACTTTTTCTCCACCCCTATCAGTTCGCAAGATCTTTAACCACTTACCTTCACCATTGCTAGAAATTCATGAAATTTTTCAAACATTTCAAATTTCTTTTGCGTAAGGTAAAATCTAGAGTGATCGTTTTAAGAATACAACGAAAACTCATATCCACCCCTGAATGTACATCCATCTGCGAATGAGATGAAATTACTTTCAGTGGATATATGCATATTAACTCTTTGCAGAGAATGATCTTGTCAAAACCACTATGAACAAGATACAAATGCCATAGATTTATAAAATATGTGGTTGTATCTTTTGATGACTTAAGTTTAGTTACACCAAAGAGTTCTTAGAATAGTGCAAGTGGATTCTGGTCACAGAATACTAAACTCATACAGTTTAAATCCATTGATAGAAAATGGTTATGAAACACTTGTGAAAGTGTAACTGTATAATTAGTAATTCTTTCTTGGACCACCACTACTAATCTAACTCTATGATTTGCCTATACAAGTAGGAGATATCTAAGATTGAGGATTCATATCATTTAGGGATAGAATTCCGAGAATATAATCATATGCGTCATCTAATTTCATAAGAGAAAATAAGACTTTATATGATTTATAGACCATTCATCCAATGATATGTCATTAAGCTGATTCGAAATGAATAAGCCAAGAGGAATTAGGATAATTTCGTTTTAAATAAGAATCCAACGATGCTTCGATTAGCGAGAGTCAAAGTAATCTTATTTATATAATCTTCTTGTTTCATATTGTAAAATACTAGTCTAAGGCGTCATCAATTGATGAACAGCTAGATGTTGCATATACAGTATTTATCTTTCGAGATCTAACACTACTATGTTAGTCTAATGGTGAAAATCCATTAGGGATTTATCTCATTAGAAAAACAAATCAAGTTAGACCAACAATGAAGATTCGAAATTAAACTACAATTTAATAACAGAAAATAACATGGTTCAATACAAATTCATACACAATTCAGAAATTATGAAGCACATAGCAAGTAGGAATGACAAGTGAAAATACTAAAACATACAATCCTAAATAATTTCCAAGGTTTTCAACAAACTGATATCAGTGTCCCGTTTAGGCGAGAGTCAAAGCTACCATTCATTGAATAGAGTTGTCAGCTCATCTAAAATGTCAAACATTCTAGCAACCTTTTATTCGATCAAGATTTGAATCCGCGTTGTCCCGTTTAGGCGAGAGTCAAGGCTATTCTATCTTATGAGCTTCCACCATTGTTTCATATTCTTACAAGTCTTATACAGTCGCCACCATTAGGGTGAGCATAAACTATATAAAAAAAACTTACAAGATTACTTATCTTTCGAGATTAAACGGTGCTAACTTGCTAATGAACGTTCCTCCATTAGGGAGGATTACTCGCTAAAACAATAGCTATGTAAAACCAACAATGGAGATCGAATATCCTTATAATAATAAAGCTCATTATTTAATGAAGGGTTTGTATTTTCTTCTAATATTTATTTTAATCCATTTATTTTAAATATATATTTATTTAATTAAAATTTCCAATTTAGAATGAAAAATTCTAAATATAAATTTTAATTTAATATTTATAAATTATACTTAGATGGATATGAAAATAACGTGAATTATTTCCATCTTAGTCATAATTTCCATAAATATTTAGAAAATTATTCAATTTAAGTTGTTTCAAAATTAATTTAAATTAATTTACAACTCAAATTTAATTTTCTATAAATATATATTGCATTTTCGAAAATGCTTTTAAAATAAAATAAAAATAAATCCTGGAAAATTACTCTAATTTTATGTTGTCCCAAAATTAATTAGAAAATTAATTTTCAACAAAAAATATAATTTTCCTATTTAATTAAATATCTAAGAAAAATTTCAAATATTTAAGTATCATGATTAAAAAATCAACTTAAATATTAATTTTCTATTTAATTAAATACACTAGAAAAATACTTCAAGCAAAACAGATAATATCTATCTAGATTTTCATTGACTAATTAATCCAATTTCTAATTATAATATATTTTAGTTCATTTATTTTAATTAACCATTAAATGAAAAAGTCATTGATTTAAGTTGGTCCAAAATTAAATAAATAATTTTCAACTTTAATCTATTTTTCAAATAAAATTCGAAATTTTTGCATCAAGGTGATGCAATTTCGAAATTTTTGGGAAATGATTAATAAAATAAAACAAAATATATTTTGAAAATTATTCAAACTTAAGTTATTCTGAATAAAAATTCCAAACTTAAGATAATTTTCAACTTTAATTAAATAACATGAAAATAACAATATCAAAGTATCATGATGAAAATCAACTTAGATATTTAAATTTTCAATTTAATTAAATGTATTAAATTCAAGAAATAAATAATTAAGTAAAGAGGAAACTTAATTATTAATTCTAGTTTAATACCAGGAAAATATTCTAAACTTAGATTGTACCAAAATTAATTATGAGACAATTAATTTCACAATCAATGATATTTTCCTATTTAATATTAGAAATAATAACTAGTACTAGAAATAACTATCTAGAATATATCATTGACTAAGTTTTTTTCTAAAATTAACTTTAAAATATTACAATGAAAAATAAATTTCATATATTTTAAAAGTTAATTATGTTGCTAATTCAATTTTAATTAGGTTAGACTAATATAATTAACCTAATACAATTATTTAAATAAGGCAAATGGGCCTTCACAATTGGGGTAGTTCATGTGAGGGGGAGCTGGGTTCAGTATGTCGTACCCACTTCTATGGCCCCCAACTCTCACACAAGGCCCAAAAGAGAGGAATTTAACCTTAAAATAAACAATTGTTATTCATTGAATAAGCCCAAATCTAATTGGGCCTAAATAAATTTCCTTATGTCAAAATTTATTTTAGCAACCTAGTCCATTTACTTAGTAAAAACTTAAATGGGCTTCCTATATGTATCTAAGCCCAAAAGCAAACATATAGGCTCACACAGGTCAAATGATTTGGATGGACCCTATCATGTTACTAGGTTTACACAGATGAAAGAAGTACAAAATTTACCTGTTACAAATTATTTATAAGATCTATCGTCAATTGAACTATGATTAAAATCAGATCATTGGATCATGATCTGTCAACAAGTTAATCATAGCAATTTAGATCAGATAAATAATAGGTTTGTTAAAAATTTTTGAATAAACAATATTAATAAACAAACATTGTCCATGTAACAGATGTGAAAATAAGATATTAATATAATTAAATTATTATTCTTAAGCTAACCAAATAAAGGAAACTAATTTTAAAATATCTAGGTTTATTTGAATCAACTTAAATATCTAATAAGATCAATGATTTGAAAGGAAAGAATCTTCAATATCACTTTCAGATCTTATAATTTAATAAAATAAACCAATTTTAAAATAGATTTGGTTAAATAATAATTACCATAATTATATGTCAAAATATCTCAAATTAAGCAATATTCAAATCTCTACAAAAATATCTATGTTATTTAAATATTTAAGATATGATTTATAAATTTCGAATAAAGAAAAAATGATATATATATATAGAAAAAATATCATTTTTATACTTATAATTTATAAATAATTAAATATTTAACAAAATAACAAATTTCTGAATTTGAAAAACATTATGGTAAGTATATCTATAAAAATATCTATGTTAATTTCAAATTTATTAATTATTTAATTTGTCATATAAGATAATTTTAATATAATATTTTAAATAAAAAGACAAAGTTATCTTTTAATTTAAAATATCTTAAATATCAAAATATCTAATCTTATAATTAAATAATAAATAAATATTAAAGAACTTAACAAATTTTTAAATCTGACCATAATAGGAAATATTTAAAAATTGGAAACAATCCAAAATAGAAATATTTAAAATTGGAAAAAAGCGAATTTTTGAGGTTTTTTCCTCAAAAATCCAATTTTTTCGTGGGATTGTTTCCCAAAATTTATTTTTCTAATTTAAAATATTTCTAAATTGAAATGTTTCCAATTTTAAATATTTTCAATTTGGAATTTTTTCCAATTTTAAATATTTCTATTTTGGATTGTTTCCAATTTTTAAATATTTCCTATTATATTCAGATTTAAAAATTTGTTAAGTTCTTTAATATTTATTTATTATTTAATTATAAGATTAGATATTTTGATATTTAAGATATTTTAAATTAAAAGATAACTTTGTCTTTTTATTTAAAATATTATATTAAAATTATCTTATATGACAAATTAAATAATTAATAAATTTGAAATTAACATAGATATTTTTATAGATATACTTACCATAATGTTTTTCAAATTCAAAAATTTGTTATTTTGTTAAATATTTAATTATTTATAAATTATAAGTATAAAAATGATATTTTTTCTATATATATATATATCATTTTTTCTTTATTCGAAATTTATAAATCATATCTTAAATATTTAAATAACATAGATATTTTTGTAGAGATTTGAATATTGCTTAATTTGAGATATTTTGACATATAATTATGGTAATTATTATTTAACCAAATCTATTTTAAAATTGGTTTATTTTATTAAATTATAAGATCTGAAAGTGATATTGGAGATTCTTTCTTTTTAAATCATTGATCTTATTAGATATTTAATTTAATTTGATTCAAATAAACCTAAATATTTTAAAATTAGTTTCCTTTATTTGGTTAGTTTAAGAATAATAATTTAATTATATTAATATCTTGATTCACATCTGTTACATGGACAATGTTTGTTAATTTATATTGTTTATTCAAAATTTTTTAACAAACCTATTATTTATCTGATCTAAATTGCTATGATTAACTTGTTGACAGATCTTATGATCTGATTTTAATCATAGTCCAATTGACGATAGATCTTATAAATAATTTGTAACAGGTAAATTTTGTACTTCTTTCATCTGTGTAAACCTAGTAACATGATAGGGTCCATCCAAATCATTTGACCTGTGTGAGCCTATATGTTTGCTTTTGGGCTTAGATACATATAGGGAGCCCATTTAAGTTTTTACTAAGTAAATATACTAGGTTGCTAAAATAAATTTTGACATAAGGAAATTTATTTAGGCCCAATTAGATTTGGACTTATTCAATGAATAACAATTGTTTATTTTAAGGTTAAATTCATCTCTTTTGGGCCTTGTGTGAGAGTTGGGGGCCATAGAAGTGGGTACGACATACTGGACCCAGCTCCCCCTCACATGAACTACCCCAATTGTGAAGGCCCATTTGCCTTATTTAAATAATTGTATTAAGTTAATTATATTAGTCTAACCTAATTAAAATTGAATTAGCAATATAATTAACTTTTAAAATATATGAATATTATTTTTCATTGTAATATTTTAAAGTTAATTTTAGAAAAACACTTAGTCAATGATATATTCTAGATAGTTATTTCTAGTACTAGTTATTATTTCTAATATTAAATAAGAAAATATCATTGATTGTGAAATTAATTGTCTCATAATTAATTTTGGTACAATCTAAGTTTAGAATATTTTCCTAGTATTAAACTAGAATTATTAATTAAGTTTCCTTTTTACTTAATTATTTATTTCTTGAATTTAATACATTTAATTAAATTGAAAATTTCAATATCTAAGTTGATTTTCATCATGATACTTTAATATTGTTATTTTCATGTTATTTAATTAAAGTTGAAAATTATTTTAAGTTTGGAATCTTATTTCAGAATAACTTAAGTTTGAATAATTTTCAGAATATATTTTATTTTATTTTATTAATCATTACCCAAAATTTCGAAACTACATTTCTTTAATGTAGAAATTTCGAATTTTATTTAAAAAACAGATTAAAGTTGAAAATTATTTATTTAATTTTGGACCAACTTAAATCAGTGACTTTTTCATTTAATGGTTAATTAAAATAAATGAACTAAAATATATTATAATTAGAAATTGGATTAATTAGTCTATGAAAGTCTAGATAGATATTATCTATTTTGCTTGAAGTATTTTTCTAGTGATATTTAATTAAATAGAAAATTAATATTTAAGTTGATTTTTTAATCATGATACTTAAATATTTAATTAAATAGGAAAATTATGTTTTTTGTTGAAAATTAATTTTTATTAATTTTGGGCCAACATAAAATTAGAGTAATTTTCCAGGATTTATTTTTATTTTATTTTAAAGCATTTTTCGAAATGCAATATATATTTATAGAAAATTAAATTTGAGTTGTAAATTAATTTAAATTAATTTTGAAACAACTTAAATTGAATAATTTTCTAAGTATTTATGGAAATTATTACTAAGATGGAAATAATTCACGTTATTTTCATATCCGTCTAAGTATAATTTATAAATATTACATTAAAATTTATATTTAGAATTTTTCATTCTAAATTGGAAATTTTAATTGAATGAATATATATTTAAAATAAATGGATTAAAATAAATATTAGAAGAAAATACAACCCTTCATTAAATAATGAGCTTTATTATTATAAGGATATTCGATCTCCATTGTTGGTTTTACATAGCTATTGTTTTAGTGAGTAATCCTCCCTAATGGAGGAACGTTCATTAGCAAGTTAGCACCGTTTAATCTCGAAAGATAAGTAATCTTGTAAGTTTTTTTTTATATAGTTTATGATCACCCTAATGGTGGCGACTGTATAAGACTTGCAAGAATATGAAACAATGGTGGAAGCTCATAAGATAGAATAGCCTTGACTCTCGCCTAAACGGGACAACGCGGATTCACATCTTGATCGAATAAAAGGTTGCTAGAATGTTTGACATTTTAGATGAGCTGACAACTCTATTCAATGAATGGTAGCTTTGACTCTCGCCTAAACGGGACACTGATATCATTTTGTTGAAAACCTTGGAAATTATTTAGGATTGTATGTTTTAGTATTTTCACTTGTCATTCCTACTTGCCATGTGCTTCATAATTTCTGAATTGTGTATGAATTTGTATTGAACCATGTTATTTTCTGTTATTAAATTGTAGTTTAATTTCGAATCTTCATTGTTGGTCTAACTTGATTTGTTTTTCTAATGAGATAAATCCCTAATGGATTTTCACCATTAGACTAACATAGTAGTGTTAGATCTCGAAAGATAAATATTGTATATGCAACATCTAGCTGTTCATCAATTGATGACACCTCAGACTAGTGTTTTACAATATGAAACAAGAAGATTGTATAAATAAGATTACTTTGACTCTCGCTAATCGGAGCATCGTTGGATTCTTATTTAAAACGAAATTATCCTAATTCCTCTTAGCTTATTCATTTCGAATTAGCTTAATGACATATCATTGGATGAATGGTCTATAAATCATATAAAGTCTTATTTTCTCTTAAGAAATTAGATGACGCATATGATTATATTCCTGGAATTCTATCCCAAAATGATATAAATCCTCAATCTTAGATATCTCCTACTTGTATAGGCAAATCATAGAGTTAGATTAGTAGTGATGGTCCAAGAAAGAATTACTAATTATACAGTTACACTTTCACAAGTATTTCATAACCATTTTCTATCAATGGATTTAAACTGTATGAGTTTAGTATTCTGTGACCAGAATCCACTTGCACTATTCTAAGAACTCTTTGATGTAACTAAACTTAAGTCATCAAAAGATACAACCACATATTTTATAAATCTAAGGCATTTGTATCTTGTTCATAGTGGTTTTGACAAGATCATTCTCTGCAAAGAGTTAATATGCCTATATCCACTGAAAGTAATTTCATCTCATTCGCAGATGGATGTACATTCAGGGGTGGACATGAGTTTTCGTTGTATTCTTAAAACGATCTCTCTAGATTTTACCTTATGCAAAAGAAATTTGAAATGTTTGAAAAATTTCATGAATTTCTAGCAATGGTGAAGGTAAGTGGTTAAAGATCTTGCGAACTGATAGGGGTGGAGAAAAAGTTAGTAGATATGCAGTTCAAAGATCATTAATTTGATTTTGAATAATATCCAAACTTACCTCCCCAGAAATTCGAGTTGCATATTGATGATTAGTTACTAGTCGTTGCCTAAATCCTTCTATGGAAATAAAATTTCAGAATGATGCAATGGTTGTATACTTTATGTAAATCATTACTAGATTCATGGATGACCTAATCAAAATCTTAAGAAAAGCTAGAACTGCTAACCCTGGTTTCCATGTTTGTTAGCTATTCTAAGTGATTAGGGGTGGAGCTGTTGGGTTTTATGCCCTAAATAAAACTCATTTCATATAATCAGATTTACTTATTAATAAAGATCAGAAATAACATTTTTATGTTGCATGGTTCACTTAATCAATTGCTTGTCTATTTGATTTATAAATTCATCCAAACCCCTTTTCACATACTTGATCATGTTTATTGTGTTGTCAACACAGTGGAAAATAAACATGACTATGTGAATAAAGTATTCCTAGATTTATCAGAACACTGGGTTTTACTGATATGACAATCTACAACAGAGTTTACTTACATTTGGAGAAATGTTATGTTCTTTCCAGAACATAGGTTAAAGTAAAGCTCAGGTTGGATGCATGGAGTATGCATTGGAATGGACCGATATTGAACTTTGAATTAGATTTTGAAACTTACCGTAAATATCTATTCAATTCAATATCATAAGTTGATCCTAGATCACATGATCGAAATCCTGATATGGTTAGGCTCAATTTCAAGAGTATTATTCGTGTTCTTTGATTTGTTAGTTAAGCCTAATTTTTAGTCTGGGCAATACATACATTTTGGGAACACGGTAGTGCAATTGAGTGGGAGCGCTAACATAATTATGGAATCTATAGCTTCTATTAGGCAAATAGAAGTAAAGGATGATTTCCTTCGAGCTTAACCAAACGAAGATAAATGGTGGAGATCTCATTTCACTTAGGTGAAATATCATTTATACAGGGTTAAGTGTTTTAAGGATAAAATACATTGTAGGGTGTTACGGTAATTTAATCCTGTACAGTGTAAATCATCTATATAGAGGATCATTGATCACATTAGGGTTATAACAATGGATAACTAATGACGTGTCTATATCGTGGAACATATAGAGCGTTTCTATATGACTGAGAGTGCAATTCCAAGTTCTAAGTGTGGATTCAATGAGGAATTAATAAGTTAGGGAATTTACTTGGTAAATTCGGTTCGACTTATTGGAAGCTCGGTTATATAGACCCATGGTCCCCATACTAGTTGAGGCCATACTACTTGTAAGACTCAGTTAATTGATTTTAATTAATCAATTATAATTCTAAAAGTTAGACTATGTCTACTTTATGAATTCTCACAGTTTAAGGATGAAATCGTAAATAAAAGGGTTTCTAGGTTTAATTATTAATTGAGAGACTTTGCATGTCTAATTAATAATTATTTTAAATGACAATATTATTTAATAATCTATTTTAGTTATTAAATAATTAGTTTTGGCATTTAAATGATTAGAATTGGAAAAATGGCATTTTTGGAGAAATTGAAATAAAATTGAGGAAACTGCAAAATCCAAGTGAGGCCCATATTCCCTCTATGGCCGAGCACTCCCTTTGTGTTTCCCAATTATTATTTTATTTTTTAATTGTCATGTAATTGCTAATCAAAGCCTAGCTATAATAGGAAAGTGGTGAATCACACTAAATAAGGCAGTTAATCAATTACACAGTAAAAGAGGAAACTGTTTATTTGGAAAGTTGTGCTCTCCCTTCTCCCTATATATAGCAGCCCCTGTTTTCTTCTCTTGCACAATCTGATGCTATCAGCCACGAAATTAAGAGAGAAAAGAGAGAGAATTTTCGAAATCCTTGTGAGATGAGTAGTGCCCACACACATCAAGTGGTATCTCAATCATAGTATGGAAGACTATGGAATTTCTGCATCAAAGAAGGAGAAAAGAAGATCCAGGTTCAGATCTTGGTGATGCTCTACTACAGAAAGGAATCAAGGGCTAGAGATCTGAACGGAAGGAGTCATATTATTCCGCTGCACCCACTGTAAGGTTTTCTAACTTTATATGTGTTTATTTTCATTGTTTTAGAATTCATATTAGGTTGTTAATCCAACATACTTGTTAGTAAATCTAGATCCTGGTAAAATAATTTCCAACAACTGGCACCACAGCCATGGTAATGATTTACTTTCATGTAATATGAATTAAAACGATGATTGCATGTTTCTGTGTTGATTTGGATGGTTTCATGTTGGTTTATGTGTTAGTTGATGAATGTATATGTTGTACAGTTTCGTTTTCCATGAAAAATATTTTTTTCAATTTTTGAAAATATTTTATTTGGATTCCTTGTGAAAAATTAAGCAATTTTGGTTTTTACGGAACATGATTTCGATAAAAATTGAGAAAGATATGAATTTTGGAAGTTTAGAAATCATGGCTGCTGCATGCAGCCTATCCTGACAGCCCCCTACAAATTGCGAATTTTTGAGGTTTTTTCCCCAAAAATCCAATTTTTTCATGGGATTGTTTCCCAAAATTCATTTTTCTAATTTTAAATATTTCTAAATCGAAATGTTTCCAATTTTAAATATTTTTAATTTGGAATTTTTCTAATTTTAAATATTTCTATTTTGGATTGTTTCCAATTTTTAAATATTTCCTATTATGTTCAGATTTAAAAATTTGTTAACTTCTTTAATATTTATTTGTTATTTAATTATAAGATTGGATATTTTGATATTTAAGATATTTTAAATTAAAAGATAGCTTTGTCTTTTTATTTAAAATATTATATTAAAATTATCTTATATGGTAAATTAAATAATTAATAAATTTGAAATTAACATAGATATTTTTATAGATATACTTACCATAATGTTTTTCAAATTCAAAAATTTGTTATTTTGTTAAATATTTAATTATTTATAAATTATAAGTTTAAAAATGATATTTTTTCTATATATATATATATATCATTTTTTCCTTATTAGAAATTTATAAATCATATTTTAAATATTTAAATAATATAGATATTTTTGTAGAGATTTGTGTAACGCCCCAATATTTTTCCTTATTTTACAAAATACTAATTTTGATGCATTAATTAAAAAGATTCAAAGCTGTTTGGAAATACACAGTGGGTTTTACAATAAATATGCAAAAAGGTGAATGATCATTCATATTAAAAACAAAATAAGTAGTTGAGTGCAAAAAAAATAAATTTGTAACACCCCACTGAGCTGAGATTACTTTACTATAAAAAAAAAAAAACAAAACCAAGGCTCCACCGGCGTTCTAGACCGTTTGCTCGTCCATAGCCCCTCGCAGTATACATACCAGAACTGACCCAACTCATCAAACTTACATTCAATGTTCCCTGTCTATTGCCTGTAGGGGGAAAGTAAGGGGGTGAGCTAAAAGCCCAGTAAGGAAATGCTTATCATACAATACCATATAATATCACACATATCATTAATTTATTTATTAAGTTTTAGCAATATCATACACCTTATTTTATAACTATAGCCAAATAACTGTACACATGAAAACCTTTATCATATAGGTCCATACTAATTGTTCACACCATACATATATACAGAGATCATAACTCCAGTATCATATTCATAACATAATCATATCAATACTATAAATAATAATGTAATTACCATAACATTGACATATCATAGCCATTACTTACATAACCCGGCCTAGCCTGGCCCTACAATATCCTGGGCCTAATCTGCCCATATAATAACCTGGGCCTATGCAGCCCTACCATTGTTATAGGATAGGGTATCTCTATATTCAACAGTAACATCACTGTATCATACCCACCATAACAATCTCATACACGACTCAGTAAAATGTAGGGTAGGGTATCTCTACATTCAACGGCCTTATCCCGTATCATACCCCACCATGGTCCCCCACTTTACCTGAGACGTTAGCATACAACATACAACATGCAACATACAAATACAACATACAATATATACTAGTCATACAACCATAATCTATGTATCAATTCACAAACTCATATTGTGTCCATACCACACATTCTTAGTACCATATACATATTCATAATAACAAATCATAAATCATATTTCAATACATAAAGAATTTAAGTTTATGCAGATAAACACATACAAAACTATCTAATTTCCTTACCTCAAATCCCACTGCTTAAACTTGTTATCTCGTCACTACTACCTATAATAACACATGGGTCAAGGCTCTAACATTAAAATTCGCACTCTTACAGTACAGCAGAAAGAATACTATTTTTGACCAATAACTACACGAATTCAGTGGAAGTTTCCTTCATAAAAATTATAGAAAATTCAATTATCTTTCCAATGATATAAAGATCACTAATAATGGATTAAAACTGAGGGAGTTATGATAGTTTTACTGAAACTATTTCTGAGAAGGAATATGGAGTAACGAATCACAATAGACATCGGAAATCCAAAATTTTGATACTGAAATATTCCAAATAAGAGAATACTCTCTTCATAAAAGTTTTAGAAAATCGAATTCCCTTTCTAATGACACTAAAATCTTTAAAATCGGAGTTATAACGTAAGAGATATAGATATTATACCGAAACAGTTTTCTAGAAATCCTGAAACAAATAGATTTCGAACTACAGCAATAAAACAATAATTTTGACTTAGAATATTCAATAATTAGTGAATGGTTTCTTCATAAAACATTTAGAAAATTGAATTATCTTTTCAACGGTACCAAGATAACTAGAATCAGATCATTATTCAGAGAGATATTTGAATTTTACTGAGACAACTTATATAGAAAATATAAAAAAACGATTTACAACAAACAGCGTAGAAATACTAATTTTTGACATAGATAAATTTCGATTCAGTAAAACCTTTCTTCATAAGAATTATGGGAAATTGAATAAGCTTTCTATAGGCACCAATATTGTGAGAATCGGATGAGTATTTAAAGAGATATGACAGTTTTACTGAAACATGTTTCATTCTGAAAAATAAGAAAAGGAGACCTACGAATATTCTCCTATTGTGATCAATAAATAAGTAAATGTAGAGTTTCTTACCTCAAATACATCGAGCTGCTTGGATCGATAGACATAAGATGATGGTGATCAAAGATGAGAGTGAAGAGTGGTATAGATTTGGTTAAGGATGTAATGGAAAGATGATTTGAAAATTTTAGGGTTAGTCTTGCTCGTGGGAAGAATAGAACGATATAATTTTAGGGTTAATGAAACCTATACTATTTTGACTCTTATTAGGTTTAGTTTTATGAATAATAATAATATTAACATAATAGCAATAACAATATAATAAATTATTAAATAAACAAATATCTTACTTTTAAATTTAAATTGTAACCTCTAAATCTCGTAACTTTAGGGCTTAGTTTTCACCTAAAACAATTACGAATTATGATATGATTATTTCTACAAAATTTATAGATCTTTAAATTATCTTTCCAACGCCACTGGAATCACCTCAATCGGAGTTATAAAACTCCAGATATGGTCATTTTGGTAAAACAGTTTCTAAACCTGCGAATTTCTCTAAACTTACGATTTTTCTAACATTAATCAAATAATAATATTATTTAATACCACTTATACAATTAATTAAATCTAATAAATATATTATAAAAACCTAATGGACTTTCATATCGGGCTTTAATTAAACGATTACCTACTTATGAAAATATCATAATATTTTACTTTCGTAGTTAATACAACTTTAACTTTCTTTAAAAAATGGTACAACTACTCTAAGCAATGATATCAACTCACTAACAACACAAATAAATGAATTAATTATCCTCGCACAATAAATATCCAAACGAAAAATTAAATACTATTTTAAACTGGATATTACAATTTGAATATTGCTTAATTTGAGATATTTTGACATATAATTATGGTAATTATTATTTAACCAAATCTATTTTAAAATTGGTTTATTTTATTAAATTATAAGATCTGAAAGTAATATTAAAGATTCTTTCCTTTTAAATCATTGATCTTATTAGATATTTAATTTAATTTGATTCAAATAAACCTAGATATTTTAAAATTAGTTTCCTTTATTTGGTTAGTTTAAGAATAATAATTTAATTATATTAATATCTTGATTCACATCTGTTACATGGACAATGTTTGTTTATTTATATTGTTTATTCAAAACTTTTTAACAAACCTATTATTTATCTGATCTAAATTGCTATGATTAACTTGTTGACAGATCATGATCCAATGATCTGATTTTAATCATAGTCCAATTGACGATAGATCTTATAAATAATTTGTAACAGGTAAATTTTGTACTTCTTTCATATGTGTAAACCTAGTAACATGATAGGGTCCATCCAAATCATTTGACCTGTGTGAGCCTATATGTTTGCTTTTGGGCTTAGATACATATAGGGAGCCCATTTAAGTTTTTACTAAGTAAATGGACTAGGTTGCTAAAATAAATTTTGACATAAGGAAATTTATTTAGGTCCAATTAGATTTGGACTTATTCAATGAATAACAATTGTTTATTTTAAGGTTAAATTCCTCTCTTTTGGGCCTTGTGTGAGAGTTGGGGGCCATAGAAGTGGGTACGACATACTGAACCCAACTCCCCCTCACATGAACTACCCCAATTGTGAAGGCCCATTTGCCTTATTTAAATAATTGTATTAGGTTAATTATATTAGTCTAACCTAATTAAAATTGAATTAGCAACATAATTAACTTTTAAAATATATGAAATTTATTTTTCATTGTAATATTTTAAAGTTAATTTTAGAAAAACACTTAGTCAATGATATATTCTAGATAGTTATTTCTAGTACTAGTTATTATTTCTAATATTAAATAGGAAAATATCATTGATTGTGAAATTAGTTGTCTCATAATTAATTTTGGTACAATCTAAGTTTAGAATATTTTCCTAGTATTAAACTAGAATTAATGATTAAGTTTCCTCTTTACTTAATTATTTATTTCTTGAATTTAATACATTTAATTAAATTGAAAATTTCAATATCTAAGTTGATTTTCATCATGACACTTAAATATTGTTATTTTCATGTTATTTAATTAAAGTTGAAAATTATTTTAAGTTTGGAATCTTAATTCAGAATAACTTAAGTTTGAATAATTTTCAGAATATATTTTATTTTATTTTATTAATCATTTCCCAAAATTTCGAAATTGCATCACCTTGATGCAGAAATTTTGAATTTTATTTGAAAAATAGATTAAAGTTGAAAATTATTTATTTAATTTTGGACCAACTTAAATCATTGATTTTTTCATTTAATGATTAATTAAAATAAATGAACTAAAATATATTATAATTAGAAATTGGATTAATTAGTCTATGAAAGTCTAGATAGATATTATCTGTTTTGCTTGAAGTATTTTTCTAGTGATATTTAATTAAATAGAAAATTAATATTTAAGTTGATTTTTTAATCATGATACTTAAATATTTGAAATTTTTCATAGATATTTAATTAAATAGGTAAATTATATTTTTTGTTGAAAATTAATTTTTTAATTAATTTTGGGACAACATAAAATTAGAGTAATTTTCCAGGATTTATTTTATTTTATTTTAAAGCATTTTCGAAATGCAATATATATTTATAGAAAATTAAATTTGAGTTGTAAATTAATTTAAATTAATTTTGAAACAACTTAAATTGAATAATTTTCTAAATATTTATGGAAATTATTACTAAGATGGAAATAATTCACGTTATTTCATATCCATCTAAGTATAATTTATAAATATTAAATTAAAATTTATATTTGGAATTTTTCATTCTAAATTGGAAATTTTAATTAAATAAATATATATTTAAAATAAATGGATTAAAATAAATATTATTAGAAGAAAATACAACTCTTCATTAAATAATGAGCTTTATTATTATAAGGATATTCGATCTCCATTATTGGTTTTACATAGCTATTGTTTTAGTGAGTAATCCTCCCTAATGGAGGAACGTTCATTAGCAAGTTAGCACCGTTTAATCTCGAAAGATAAGTAATCTTGTAAGTTTTTTATATAGTTTATGATCACCCTAATGGTGGCGACTGTATAAGACTTGCAGGAATATGAAACAATTGTGGAAGCTCATAAGATAGAATAGCCTTGACTCTCGCCTAAACGGGACAACGCGGATTCATATCTTGATCGAATAAAAGGTTGCTAGAATGTTTGACATTTTAGATGAGCTGACAACTCTGTTCAATGAATGGTAGCTTTGACTCTCGCTTAAACGGGACACTGATATCTGTTTGTTGAAAACCTTGGAAATTATTTAGGATTGTATGTTTTAGTATTTTCACTTGTCATTCCTACTTGCTTATGTGCTTCATAATTTCTGAATTGTGTATGAATTTGTATTGAACCATGTTATTTTCTGTTATTAAATTGTAGTTTAATTTCGAATCTTCATTGTTGATCTAACTTGATTTGGTTTTCTAATGAGATAAATCCCTAATGGATTTTCACCATTAGACTAACATAATAGTGTTAGATCTCGAAAGATAAATATTGTATACGCAAGGTCTAGCTGTTCATCAATTGATGACACCTTAAACTAGTATTTTACAATATGAAACAAGAAGATTGTATAAATAAGATTACTTTGACTCTCACTAATCGGAGCATCGTTGGATTCTTATTTAAAACGAAATTATCCTAATTCCTCTTAGCTTATTCATTTCGAATTAGCTTAATGACATATCATTAGATGAATGGTCTATAAATCATATAAAGTCTTATTTTCTCTTAAGAAATTAGATGACGCATATGATTATATTCCCGGAATTCTATCCCAAAATGATATAAATCCTCAATCTTAGATATCTCCTACTTGTATAGGCAAATCATAGAGTTAGATTAGTAGTGGTGGTACAAGAAAGAATTACTAATTATACAGTAACACTTTCACAAGTGTTTCATAACCATTTTCTATCAATGGATTCAAACTGTATGAGTTTAGTATTCTGTGACCAAAATCCACTTGCACTATTCTAAGAACTCTTTGATGTAACTAAAGTAAGTCATCAAAAGATACAACCACATATTTTATAAATCTATGGCATTTGTATCTTGTTCATAGTGGTTTTGATAAGATCATTCTCTACAAAGAGTTAGTATGCCTATATCCACTGAAAGTAATTTCATCTCATTCGCAGATGGATGTACATTAAGGGGTGGATATGAGTTTTCGTTGTATTCTTAAAACGATCACTCTAGATTTTACCTTATGCAAAAGAAATTTGAAATGTTTGAAAAATTTCATGAATTTCTAGCAATGGTGAAGATAAGTGATAAAGATCTTGCGAACTGATAGGGGTGGAGAAAAAGTTAGTAGATATGCAGTTCAAAGATCATTAATTTGATTTTTGAATTATATCCAAACTTACCTCCCCAGAAATTCGAGTTGCATATTGATGATTAGTTACTAGTTGTTGCCTAAATCCTTCTATGGAAATAAAATTTCAGAATGATGCAATGGTTGTATACTTAATGTAAATCATTACTAGATTCATGGATGACCTAATCGAAATCTTAAGAAAAGCTAGAACTGCTAACCCTGGTTTGCATGTTTGTCAGCTATTCTAAGTGATTAGGGGTGGAGCATCCCATAGTCATTAGATAAGAAAGTGTTTGTTTAAACAAATACCACTTTTTCTAAGAAAATGACTAAGTCTGAAAATAAAGTAGCAAGTAAAGGAGATATTTTTTTTCTTGATTCCAAAAGTGTTCTATCATCTTATTTTACAAGATGATCCCACTGCCTCTGTTGTCTTAACACAACTGAAGAGGTCTATACCATTTAGTTTTCTTAGACATAGTTCACGGTACCTTATCGTAGTGGGAGAGTTTCTAGGAACTCACCTTCTTATAACTTGGAAGACACTAGTGATTAAAATCCATTGTGAGTTTAAACAAGTAATGGATTGTCAAGATAAGAAATTAAGAAGAAAGCCAAGAGAACTATGGTTTGATCCATTCACATGGAGTAACCTTAAATTTTCTGTTACAAGGACATGAAAGGAAATTTTCGTTAATAAGTCTATTCAATGGACTTAACAAAACTTCTTGTTCCTAGTATTATAGGTTTGAGTTTATCTAAACCTATGGCTTGTGGTATACCTGGAAATTACTTACTCTAATGCAAGCATGAGATGCTGATGCATATTCTTTCCAATGGAAATCTATAGAAGCTTCACAACTTCTTAGATATAGATTTTATTTATCTAAGGAAAAGTCTCAACTATTCCAGAGAAGATAAAGCCATGAAAGAATTTCTTAAATCAACAGTGAGAGGTCTCAGATATGCTTTAGTATGCCTTAGACCAGACACCTGCTGTTGAGTGGGAGTAATGAGTAGGTATCAGATTAATCCAGGAGAGGAACATTGGAAGACAATCAAGTAAATCTTAAGATTAAGAAGATGAACTATATGTTAGTCAATAAGGGTAGTTTTGAAACTCTTAGACTACACCACATCAGATTTCAAGACTTGCCTTTGTGCTAGAAAGTCTGCTGATGAGATGGTGATTACTTTGGGGGTGGAGTAGTGATTTTGGAGAAGTGTAAAAACCTATCTGAAATCTCTTGGTCTACCAGAGAGAGACTGAATGTTAAAAGTTGCAGGAAAGATACTTATTCAGTCTAAGGAAAGTTCTATACATTTGTGGCAGTGTTCCAACTTGCCTTAACTACTAGGGTTACTTCCTGAATAACGAAAGAGTAGTTGCCCAAAAGTATAGAATCCAGTATCCCAAAAGAGTAGACATATAGAGAGGAATTTCACATTATCAAGGATTTTGTGATTAAGGAAGAGTAATAGTGGAAGAGGTTGTGTTTAATTCAACCTATCAGATCCTATTACGAGGAGTTTACTACTATTACACTTGATTGGTATATCAAGGTGTTAATGATTATTTGAAATGCACTTTTTGTTTTATATTAGTGCAAGTGGGAGTTTGTTGGGTTTTATGCCCTAAATAAAACTCATTTCATATAATCAGATTTACTTATTAATAAAGATCAGAAATAACATTTTTATGTTGCATGGTTCACTTAATCAATTGCTTGTCTATTTGATTTATAAATTCATCCAAACCCCTTTTCACATACTTGATCATGTTTATTGTGTTGTCAACACAGTGGAAAATAAACATGACTATGTGAATAAAGTATTCCTAGATTTATCAGAACACTGGGTTTTACTGATATGACAATCTACAACAGAGTTTACTTATATTTGGAGAAATGTTATGTTCTTTCCAGAACATAGGTTAAAGTAAAGCTCAGGTTGGATGCATGGAGTATGCATTGGAATGGACCGATATTGAACTTTGAATTAGATTTTGAAACTTACCGTAAATATCTATTCAATTCAATATCATAAGTTGATCCTAGATCACATGATCGAAATCCTGATATGGTTAGGCTCAATTTCAAGAGTATTATTCGTGTTCTTTGATTTGTTAGTTAAGCCTAATTTTTAGTCTGGCAATACATACATTTTGGGAACACGGTAGTGCAATTGAGTGAGAGCGCTAACATAAATATGGAATCTATAGCTTCTATTTGGCAAATAGAAGTAAAGGATGATTTCCTTCGAGCTTAACCAAACGAAGATAAATGGTGGAGATCTCATTTCACTTAGGTGAAATATCATTTATACAGGGTTAAGTGTTTTAAGGATAAAATACATTGTAGGGTGTTACGGTAATTTAATCCTGTACAGTGTAAATCATCTATATAGAGGATCATTGATCACATTAGGGTTATAACAATGGATAACTAATGACGTATCTATATCGTGGAACATATAGAGCGTTTCTATATGACTGAGAGTGCAATTCCAAGTTCTAAGTGTGGATTCAATGAGGAATTAATAAGTTAGGGAATTTACTTGGTAAATTCAGTTCGACTTATTGGAAGCTCGGTTATATAGACCCATGGTCCCCATACTAGTTGAGGCCATACTGCTTGTAAGACTCAGTTAATTGATTTTAATTAATCAATTATAATTCTAAAAGTTAGACTATGTCTACTTTATGAATTCTCACAGTTTAAGGATGAAATCGTAAATAAAAGGGTTTCTAGGTTTAATTATTAATTGAGAGACTTTGCATGTCTAATTAATAATTATTTTAAATGACAATATTATTTAATAATCTATTTTAGTTATTAAATAATTAGTTTTGTCATTTAAATGATTAGAATAGGAAAAATGGCATTTTTGGAGAAATTGAAATAAAATTGAGGAAACTGCAAAATCCAAGTGAGGCCCATATTCCCTCTATGGCCGAGCACTCCCTTTGTGTTTCCCAATTATTATTTTATTTTTTAATTGTCATGTAATTGCTAATCAAAGCCTAGCTATAATAGGAAAGTGGTGAATCACACTAAATAAGGCAGTTAATCAATTACACAGTAAAAGAAGAAACTGTTTATTTGGAAAGTTGTGCTCTCCCTTCTCCCTATGTATAGCAGCCCCTGTTCTCTTCTCTTGCACAATCTGATGCTATCAGCCACGAAATTAAGAGAGAAAAGAGAGAGAATTTTCGAAATCCTTGTGAGATGAGTAGTGCTCACACACATCAAGTGGTATCTCAATCATAGTATGGAAGACTATGGAATTTCTGCATCAAAGAAGGAGAAAAGAAGATCCAGGTTCAGATCTTGGTGATGCTCTACTACAGAAAGGAATCAAGGGCTAGAGATCTGAACGGAAGGAGTCATATTATTCCGCTGCACCCACTGTAAGGTTTTCTAACTTTATATGTGTTTATTTTCATTGTTTTAGAATTCATATTAGGTTGTTAATCCAACATACTTGTTAGTAAATCTAGATCCTGGTAAAATAATTTCCAACAGGAGCATCCCGTAGTCATTAGATAAGAAAGTGTTTGTTTAAACAAATACTACTTTTCTAAGAAAATGACTAAGTCTGAAAATAAAGTAGCAAATAAAGGAGATATTTTTTTCTTGATTCCATAAGTGTTCTATCATCTTATTTGTTACAAGATGATCCCACTGCCTCTGTTGTCTCAACACAACTGAAGAGGTCTATACCATTTAGTTTTCTTTGACATAGTTCACGGTACCTTGTTGTAGTGGGAGAGTTTCAAGGAACTTTGCCTTCTTATAACTTGGAAGACACTAGTGATTAAAATCCATTGTGAGTTTAAACAAGTAATGGATTGTCAAGATAAGAAACTAAGAAGAAAGCCAAGAGAACTATGGTTTGATCCATTCACATGGAGTAACCTAAAGTTTTCTATTACAAGGACATGAAAGGAAATTTTCGTTCATAAGTCTATTCAATGGACTTAACAAAACTTCCTGTTCCTAGTATTGTAGGTTTGAGTTTATCTAAACCTATGGCTTGTGGTATACCTGGTAATTACTTACTCTAATGCGTATGATATGCTGGAGCATTTTTCTTTCCAATGGCAATCTATAGAAGCTTCACAACTTCTTAGATATAGATTTTATTTATCTAAGGAAAAGTCTCAATTATTCCAGAGAAGATAAAGCCATGAAAGAATTTCTTGAATCAACAGTGAGAGGTCTCAGATATGCTTTAGTATGCCTTAGACCAGACACCTGCTGTTGAGTGGGAGTAATGAGTAGGTATCAGATTAATCCAGGAGAAGAACATTGGAAGACAATCAAGTAAATCTTAAGATTAAGAAGAGGAACTATATGTTAGTCAATAAGGGTGTTTTTTTTTGAAACTCTTAGACTACACCACATCAGATTTCAAGACTTGCCTTTGTGCTAGAAAGTCTGCTGATGAGATGGTGATTACTTTGGGGGTGGAGTAGCGATTTTGGAGAAGTGTAAAAACCTATCTGAAATCTCTTGGTCTACCAGAGAGAGACTGAATGTTAAAAGTTGCAGGAAAGATACTTATTCAGTCTAAGGAAAGTTCTATACTTTTGTGGCAGTGTTCCAACTTGCCTTAACTACTAGGGTTACTTCCTGAATAACCAAGAAGTAGTTGCCCAAAAGTATAGAATCCAGTATCCCAAGAGAGTAGACATATAGAGAGGAATTTCACATTATCAAGGATTTTGTGATTAAGGAAGAGTAATGGTGGAGAAGAGGTTGTGTTTAATTCAAGCTTTCAGATCCCATTACGAGGAGTATACTACTATTACACTTGATTGGTATATCAAGGTGTTAATGATTATTTGAAATGCACTTTTTGTTTTATATTAGTGCAAGTGGGAGTTTGTTGGGTTTTATGCCCTAAATAAAACTCATTTCATATAATCAGATTTACTTATTAATAAAGATCAGAAATAACATTTTATGTTGCATGGTTTTCATGATTTATTTCATGATTATATGTGTATATAATGTATGAATTCTTTTTAAGTCCAGAACATATGAGTTGGTTAAAGATTATAGTGTTGTCAGCACAGTGGAATATAATCTTTATTATATGTTCAAAAGTTGATTCCCTGATTTGTCAGAACACTGGATTTAGACTGACATGGTATAATCAGCGATAGGTATTCTTACACCTTGGAAAAGTGTTATGTCCTTTCCAGGACATTGGCAAAGTTTACCAGTATCGGATGTATGGAGTATACATTGGAATGGACCGATATTGAACTTTGAATTAGATTTTGAAACTTACCGTAAACATCTATTCAATTCAGTATCATAAGTTGATCCTAGATCACATGATCGAAATCCTGATATGGTTAGGCTCAATTTCAAGAGTATTATTCGTGTTCTTTGATTTGTTAGTTAAGCCTAGTTTTGTATCTGGGTAATACGTACATTTTGGGAACACGGTAATACAATTGAGTGGGGGAGCGCTAACATAAATATGGAATCTATAGCTTCTATTTGGCAAATAGAAGTAAAGGATGATTTCCTTCGAGCTTAACCAAACGAAGATAAATGGTGGAGATCTCATTTCACTTAGGTGAAATATCATTTATACAGGGTTAAGTGTTTTAAGGATAAAATACATTGTAGGGTGTTACGGTAATTTAATTATGTACAGTGTAAATCATCTATATAGAGGATCATTGATCACATTAGGGTTATAACAATGGATAACTAATGACGTGTCTATATCGTGGAACATATAGAGCGTTTCTATATGACTGAGAGTGCAATTCCAAGTTCTAAGTGTGGATTCAATGAGGAATTAATAAGTTAGGGAATTTACTTGGTAAATTCGGTTCGACTTATTGGAAGCTCGGTTATATAGACCCATGTTCCCCATACTAGTTGAGGCTATACTGCTTGTAAGACTCAGTTAATTGATTTTAATTAATCAATTATAATTCTAAAAGTTAGACTATGTCTACTTTATGAATTCTCACAGTTTAAGGATGAAATCGTAAATAAAAGGGTTTCTAGGTTTAATTATTAATTGAGAGACTTTGCATGTCTAATTAATAATTATTTTAAATAACAATATTATTTAATAATCTATTTTAGTTATTAAATAATTAGTTTTGGCATTTAAATGATTAGAATAGGAAAAATGGCATTTTTGGAGAAATTGAAATAAAATTGAGGAAACTGCAAAATCCAAGTGAGGCCCATATTCCCTCTATGGCCGAGCACTCCCTTTGTGTTTCCCAATTATTATTTTATTTTTTAATTGTCATGTAATTGCTAATCGAAGCCTAGCTATAATAGGAAAGTGGTGAATCACACTAAATAAGGCAGTTAATCAATTACACAGTAAAAGAGGAAACTGTTTATTTGGAAAGTTGTGCTCTCCCTTTTCCCTATATAAAGCAACCTTGTTCTCTTCTCTTCTATGGATGAAAAGCCACGAAATTAAGAGAGAAAAGAGAGAGAATTTTTCGAAATCCTTGTGAGATGAGTAGTGCCCACACACATCAAGTGGTATCTCAATCATAGTATGGAAGACTATGGAATTTCTGCATCAAAGAAGGAGAAAAGAAGATCCAGGTTCAGATCTTGGTGATGCTCTGCTACAGAAAGGAATCAAGGGCTAGAGATCTGAACGGAAGGAGTCATATTATTCCGCTGCACCCACTGTAAGGTTTTCTAACTTTATATGTGTTTATTTTCATTGTTTTAGAGTTCATATTAGGTTGTTAATCCAACATACTTGTTAGTAAATCTAGATCCTGGTAAAATAATTTCCAACAAATACTCACCAAGAACATTCTCTGTATTTATAAAGGTGACATTCTCTCAAGTGTAGAATCTGTATTAAATACATCCATTAATAACAAAGACTCGTGGACTAAGGCTCATTAACGCCCCAACCACGTAAAAATCCTTCTCTCACTTTCTTACAGCTCAATATCATAATCATATTAAAGTAGTTGCCGAAAATCTCGGTCAACATTTTGGTGCTTTCATTGAGAGCCGAAGAGAGCTGCTACACAACAAGCATTTGACTTCACAAATATGGTGGAGACAAGAAGTACACGTCAGCCTTGCCCTCTGGAAGATGCTCAAGACCCAAACGAGGAAGATGTAGCCTCAAGAGCAGCAGAGGAGTCCGAGGAAGAAGAAATAGTCCCCGATGAGGACTACGAGGGAAACCTCGACGAGTATGCCTATGACGAAGGAAGTTACTCGGAACTGGTGCTTCTTAGACAAAAAGCTATCGATCACGAAGCCGAGATCGAAGCTCAGAAAGCGCAAAACCAGAAAATGCAGGAAGTGATGCTAGCCATGCAAAAAGCCGTAGAAGCAGCTGGCATTCACGTGCACCCCAAGGCAATGACCGCTGGACTCAACAGGGAGCCAACGACATCTTCGCCTAATTCCCAACAGCAGAAATCTAGGGAGCCTAGCCCTATAAGGTATCCTGCTGAGGGAAATCAAACAAAAAAACCCTACTTCTACCCCTGGGCAAATGAAAAAGGTGCAGGATCCGCGAAAGGTCCGCTCAGATTTCCCTAAAGGGAAAGGTCCGCAGAGGGGCAAGCCCCAAAAAGGGAGTCTTGGCCCTCAGGATCGAGGGGACCGAAAAAGCGTTTCTGTGCACCAGGAACCAGGGGGTAGAGGGAGAAGAGGACAGAGATGTCCTCCCATTGATCTGAGAAATCAAATCAATGGGAATCAAGGTGACCTCCGGGATCACCTTGACCAAAAAAGATACGGGCCCGTGGTTTCCTCGGGTACGTTAAATGAAGGAATTATGGCGGAACTCGCCATACTCCGAAAAGACATTGCTCGAGTCTCCCGGAGGCAGAAGGGAGACGACTCCGATTCAGACAGCGAGGATCGGGAGCCATGTGCCAAGCACATCCTGGAGGCGGAGCTCCCTAAAAACTTCAAGATGCCCGAAATGGCGGCATATACCGGAAACTCCGATCCCAGCGACCACCTGTCACGGTTCAACCGTGTCATGACGGTCATGAGGGTCAGCAATGACGCCAAGTGTCTGTGCTTCCCACTCACTCTAAGTGGGTCCGCGGAGGAATGGTTCAAAAAACTGGAACCAGGATCCGTGGGCTGTTGGAACAAGCTTCAGACCAACTTCCGGAGACAGTTTGTCGCCGCAAGAAAGGTCAACTTGGAGGTCAGTGCCTTGACTAATATCAAGCAACTGCCCACCGAGACCTTGAAGAATTACATCAAGAGGTTCCGAGAGGAAGCCTCGAAGACTAAGAAGGTTGATGACGGACAACAGCTTGCACTTCTCCAAGCAGGAATCCGTACTGGGACTCCCTTCTGGAATGAATTGCAGCAAGAAGGGGCTGCCAGCCTCCAGGACTTCCAGAAAAGAGTCCAAAAATATATCAACCTCGAAGAAGCCCAAATCGTGGCTTATGGAGGCTATTATCCCACCGGGATAGCAGGGTACATGCCCGGAGTATCGCCCTCGGGTACTGCCCCGACCGCAACTCCACAAGTGAGTGGCATACAATTCTCTGCTACCCCCGGGTATAGCCAGGGCCAAGCTTTGGCACCAGCATCTTCTCATTTTGGCAACCCGTCCGGAGTAAATGGGCAAGCTCCTTCACATGCTGCCCCGACTGCTAGCTTAACAGGCCCTTCCCAGGGATCGAGGAGTAAAAGGTCCTCCAAAGGTAGCACCCGAACGGGAGAGAAGCGCCAGAAAAAGGGGTACACCCCCCAATATACTCAATACACGGAGCTATCGGACTCCCAGGAACGTGTGTACTTCGCCACTAGGCAAAATACGCACTACCGGAGACCACAGCCATTGTACAAAGACAGCTCCCGGAGAGATCCGAGCAAAAGATGCGAGTACCACAACGACATTGGTCATAGTACCAACGAATGTAAGAATCTCAAAGACGAGATCGAAAATCTAATCCGATTGGGCCACCTCTATGAGTGGATCAAGAATAGGTTGCCCCACCTTAATCCGGGTCAGGTGGCTGGGGGTATGCCTCCGGGAACACCAGGGGGTACGGCAGGAGTATTGGCTCCAGCTGCTCCCGCAGGTGACGCCCAGCATATTCCCGGACTGCCGCCCCGGCCTAACGGGCGGGTAGCCATGATCTCCGGAGGTCCCCATATCGGAGGGAGTACTCGCAAGGAGCGAAAGCGATACGCCGAGGCCGCAAAACACAATGAGATATGGGAAGTTACTCAACTCCCAGCTCAAAGGCCTCGGCTGATGGACCAACCCATCACGTTCACGGAAGAAGACGCCAAGACGGTGCGCTTCCCTCATCACGACCCGTTGGTCATAGAGACCCCCATCGCGAATAAAGTGGTGGCCAGAGTCTTAATTGACAATGGGAGTTCCGTGAACCTACTCTTCAAAGAAGCCTTCACCGCGATAGGCTTGACCGACCGTGACCTCTCGCCTAGTGGATCCCAGCTCACAGGGTTCAACGGGACGACACTTATCCCAATGGGAAAAGTGAGGCTCCCGGTCACCCTATGCCCGGACACTCCCCAAAGCACATTTAAATATTGCACCTTCGTGGTGGTGGACTGTCCGACAGCCTACAACGTAATCCTCGGCCGACCGGCCCTAGTAGACTTTGGTGCAATCACTTCGATCCGACATCTGTGCCTAAAATTCCCTACCCAGGAGGCCGGAGTCGGGACTGTGAGGGGGAATCAGGGGGAAGCAAGGCAATGTTATAATGTTGCCACCCACCTACCCGTACTTATGGTCCGGGAGTCCGCTGAGCCAGAGACGGCTGAAGAGGATGAGTTAGATCCTCGTGTAGGGCCCGAAAGGATCGTGGAACCAATGGAGGACGTCGAAGAAATACCAGTGTGCGACGTCGACTCCACCAAAGTACTCCGGTTAGGGAAGAACCTGGTGTTGGGTTTTATGCCCTAAATAAAACTCATTTCATATAATCAGATTTACTTATTAATAAAGAGCAGAAATAACATTATTATGTTGCATGGTTCACATGATTTATTTCATGATTATATGTGTATATAATGTATGAATTCTTTTTAAGTCCAGAACATATGAGTTGGTTAAAGATTATAGTGTTGTCAGCACAGTGGAATATAATCTTTATTATATGTTCAAAAGTTGATTCCCTGATTTGTCAGAACACTGGATTTAGACTGACATGGTACAATCAGCGATAGGTATTCTTACACCTTGGAAAAGTGTTATGTCCTTTCCAGGACATTGGCAAAGTTTACCAGTATCGGATGTATGGAGTATACATCGGAATGGACCGATATTGAACTTTGAATTAGATTTTGAAATTTACCGTAAACATCTATTCAATTCAATATCATAAGTTGATCCTAGATCACATGATCGAAATCCTGATATGGTTAGGCTCAATTTCAAGAGTATTACTCGTGTTCTTTAATTTGTTAGTTAAGCCCAGTTTTGTATCAGGGTAATACGTACATTTTGGGAACACGGTAGTGCAATTGAGTGGGGGAGCGCTAACATAAATATGGAATCTATAGCTTCTATTTGGCAAATAGAAGTAAAGGATGATTTCCTTCGAGCTTAACCAAACGAAGATAAATGGTGGAGATCTCATTTCACTTAGGTCAAATATCATTTATACAGGGTTAAGTGTTTTAAGGATAAAATACATTGTAGGGTGTTACGGTAATTTAATCCCTTTACAGTGTAAATCATCTATATAGAGGATCATTGATCACATTAGGGTTATAACAATGGATAACTAATGACGTGTCTATATCGTGGAACATATAGAGCGTTTCTATATGACTGAGAGTGCAATTCCAAGTTCTAAGTGTGGATTCAATGAGGAATTAATAAGTTAGGGAATTTACTTGGTAAATTCGGTTCGACTTATTGGAAGCTCGGTTATATAGACCCATGGTCCCCATACTAGTTGAGACCATACTGCTTGTAAGACTCAGTTAATTGATTTTAATTAATCAATTATAATTCTAAAAGTTAGACTATGTCTACTTTATGAATTCTCACAGTTTAAGGATGAAATCGTAAAGAAAAGGGTTTCTAGGTTTAATTATTAATTAAGAGACTTTGTATGTCTAATTAATAATTATTTTAAATGACAATATTATTTAATAATCTATTTTAGTTATTAAATAATTAGTTTTGGCATTTAAATGATTAGAATTGGAAAAATGATATTTTTGGAGAAATTGAAATAAAATTGAGGAAACTGCAAAATCCAAGTGAGACCCATATTCCCTCTATGGCCGAGCACTCCCTTTGTGTTTCCCAATTATTATTTTTATTTTTTAATTGTCATGTAATTGCTAATCAAAGCCTAGCTATAATAGGAAAGTGGTGGATCACACTAAATAAGGCAGTTAATTGATTACACAGTAATTAAGGAAACTGTTTTATTTGGAAAGTTGTGCTCTCCCTTCTCCCTATATATATAGCAGCCCTTGTTCTCTTCTCTTGCACATCATATGATGCTATAAGCCACGAAATTGAGAGAGAAAAATAGAGAGAAATTTCGAAATCCTTGTGAGATGAGTAGTGCCCACACACATCAAGTGGTATCTCAATCATAGTATGGAAGACTATGGAATTTCTGCATCAAAGAAGGAGAAAAGAAGATCCAGGTTCAGATCTTGGTGATGCTCTGCTACAGAAAGGAATCAAGGGCTAGAGATCTGAACGGAAGGAGTCATATTATTCCGTTGCACCCACTGTAAGGTTTTCTAACTTTATATGTGTTTATTTTCATTGTTTTAGAATTCATATTAGGTTGTTAATCCAACATACTTGTTAGTAAATCTAGATCCTGGTAAAATAATTTCCAACAACTGGCACCAGAGCCATGGTAATGATTTACTTTCATGTAATATGAATTAAAACGATGATTGCATGTTTCTGTGTTGATTTGGATGGCTTCATTTTGGTTTATGTGTTGCTTGATGAATGTTGATGTTGTACAGTTTCGTTTTCCATGAAAAATATTTTTTCAATTTTTGAAAATATTTTATTTGGATTCCTTGTGAAAAATTAAGCAATTTTGGTTTGTACGGAACTCGATTCCGATAAAAATTGAGAAAGATATGAATTTTGGAAGATTTTAAATCATGGTTGCTGCATGCAGCCTATCTTGGCAGTTCCCCACAAATTGCGAATTTTTGAGGTTTTTTCCCCAAAAATCCAATTTTTTCATGGAATTGTTTCCCAAAATTTATTTTTCCAATTTTAAATATTTCTAAATTGAAATGTTTCCAATTTTAAATATTTTCAATTTGGAATTTTTCCAATTTTTAAATATTTCTATTTTGGATTGTTTCCAATTTTTAAATATTTCCTATTATGGTCAGATTTAAAAATTTGTTAAGTTCTTTAATATTTATTTATTATTTAATTATAAGATTAGATATTTTGATATTTAAGATATTTTAAATTAAAAGATAACTTTGTCTTTTTATTTAAAATATTATATTAAAATTATCTTATATGGCAAATTAAATAATTAATAAATTTGAAATTAACATAGATATTTTTATAGATATACTTACCATAATGTTTTTCAAATTCAAAAATTTGTTATTTTGTTAAATATTTAATTATTTATAAATTATAAGTTTAAAAATGATATTTTTTCTATATATATCATTTTTTTCTTATTGGAAATTTATAAATCATATCTTAAATATTTTAATAACATAGATATTTTTGTAAAAATTTGAATATTGCTTAATTTGAGATATTTTGACATATAATTATGGTAATTATTATTTATTTATTATTTTATTCCTAAAATAATAATTATCTAACCAAATCTATTTTAGAATTGGTTTATTTTATTAAATTATAAGATCTGAAAGTGATATTGGAGATTCTTTCCTTTCAAATCATTGATCTTATTAGATATTTAATTTGATTCAAATAAACCTAGATATTTTAAAATTAGTTTCCTTTATTTGGTTAGTTTAAGAATAATAATTTAATTATATTAATATCTTAGTTCACATCTGTTACATGGACAATGTTTGTTTGTTTATATTTTTTATTCAAAACTTTTTAACAAACCTATTATTTATCTGATCTAAATTGCTATGATTAACTTGTTGACAGATCATGATCCAATGATCTGATTTTAATCATAGTCCAATTGACGATAGATCTTATAAATAATTTGTAACAGGTAAATTTTGTACTTCTTTCATCTGTGTAAACCTAGTAACATGATAGGGTCCATCCAAATCATTTGACCTGTGTGAGCCTATATGTTTGCTATTGGGCTTAGATACATATAGGAAGCCCATTTAAGTTTTTACTAAGTAAATGGACTAGGTTGCTAAAATAAATTTTGACATAAGGAAATTTATTTAGACCCAATTAGATTTGGGCTTATTCAATGAATAACAATTGTTTATTTTAAGGTTAAATTCCTCTCTTTTGGGCCTTGTGTGAGAGTTGGGGGCCATAGAAGTGGGTACGACATACTGAACCCAGCTCCCCCTCACATGAACTACCCCAATTGTGAAGGCCCATTTGCCTTATTTAAATAATTGTATTAGGTTAATTATATTAGTCTAACCTAATTAAAATTGAATTAGCAACATAATTAACTTTTAAAATATATGAAATTTATTTTTCATTGTAATATTTTAAAGTTAATTTTAGAAAAACACTTAGTTAATGATATATATTCTAGACAGTTATTTCCATACTAGTTATTATTTCTAATATTAAATAGGAAAATATCATAGATTGTGAAATTAATTGTTTCCTAATTAATTTTGGTACAATCTAAGTTTAGAATATTTTCCTAGTATTAAACTAGAATTAATAATTAAGTTTCCTCTTTACTTAATTATTTATTTCTTGAATTTAATACATTTAATTAAATTGAAAATTTCAATATCTAAGTTGATTTCCATCATGATACTTAAATATTGTTATTTTCATGTTATTTAATTAAAGTTGACAATTATTTTAAGTTTGGAATCTTATTTCAGAATAACTTAAGTTTGAATAATTTTCAGAATATATTTTATTTTATTAATCATTTCCCAAATTTCGAAATTACATTTCTTTAATGTAGAAATTTCGAATTTTATTTGAAAAATAGATTAAAGTTGAAAATTATTTATTTAATTTTGGACCAACTTAAATCATTGATTTTTTTCATTTAATGATTAATTAAAATAAATGAACTAAAATATATTATAATTAGAAATTGGATTAATTAGTCAATGAAAGTCTAGATAGTTATTATCTGTATTGCTTGAAGTATTTTTCTAGTGTATTTAATTAAATAGAAAATTAATATTTAAGTTGATTTTTTAATCATGATACTTAAATATTTGAAATTTTTCTTAGATATTTAATTAAATAGGAAAATTATTAATTTTGGGCCAACATAAATTAGAGTAATTTTCCAGGATTTATTTTATTTTATTTTAAAGCATTTTCGAAAATGCAATATATATTTATAGAAAATTAAATTTGAGTTGTAAATTAATTCAAATTAATTTTGAAACAACTTAAATTGAATGATTTTCTAAATATATATGGAAATTATTACTAAGATGGAAATAATTCACGTTATTTTCATATCCATCTAAGTATAATTTATAAATATTAAATTAAAATTTATATTTGGAATTTTTCATTCTAAATTGGAAATTTTAAATAAATATATATTTAAAATAAATGGATTAAAATAAATATTAGAAGAAAATACAACCCTTTCTTAATTAATGAGCTTTATTATAAGGATATTCGATCTCCATTGTTGGTTTTACATAGCTATTGTTTTAGTGAGTAATCCTCCCTAATGGCGGAACGTTCATTAGCAAGTTAGCACCGTTTAATCTCGAAAGATAAGTAATCCTGTAAGTTTTTTTATATAGTTTATGATCACCCTAATGGTGGCGACTGTATAAGACTTGCAAGAATATGAAACAATGGTGGAAGCTCATAAGATAGAATAGCCTCTACTCTCGCCTAAACGGGACAACGCAGATTCAAATCTTGATCGAATAAAAGGTTGCTAGAATGTTTGACATTTTAGATGAGCTGACAACTCTATTCAATGATTGGTAGCTTTGACTCTCGCCTAAACGGGACACTGATATCAGTTTGTTGAAAACCTTGGAAATTATTTAGGATTGTATGTTTTAGTATTTTCACTTGTCATTCCTACTTGCTATGTGCTTCATAATTTCTGAATTGTGTATGAATTTGTATTGAACCATTTTATTTTCTGTTATTAAATTGTAGTTTAATTTCGAATCTTCATTGTTGGTCTATCTTGATTTGTTTTTCTAATGAGATAAATCCCTAATGGATTTTCACCATTAGACTAACATAGTAGTGTTAGATCTCGAAAGATAAATATTGTATATGCAACATCTAGCTGTTCATCAATTGATGACACCTCAGACTAGTGTTTTACTATATGAAACAAGAAGATTGTATAAATAAGATTACTTTGACTCTCGCTAATCGGAGCATCGTTGGATTCTTATTTAAAACGAAATTATTCTAATTCCTCTTAGCTTATTCATTTCGAATTAGCTTAAAGACATATCATTGGATGAATGGTCTATAAATCATATAAAGTCTTATTTTCTCTTAAGAAATTAGATGACGCATATGATTATATTCCCAGAATTCTATCCCTAAATGATATAAATCCTCAATCTTAGATATCTCCTACTTGTATAGGCAAATCATAGAGTTAGATTAGTAGTGGTGGTCCAAGAAAGAATTACTAATTATACAGTTACACTTTCACAAGTGTTTCATAACCATTTTCTTTCAATGGATTTAAACTGTATGAGTTTAATATTCTGTGACCAGAATCTACTTGCACTATTCTAAGAACTCTTTGATGTTGATGTAACTTAAGTCATCAAAAGATACAACCACATATTTTATAAATCTATGGCATTTATATCTTGTTCATAGTGGTTTTGACAAGATCATTCTCTGCAAAGAGTTAATATGCCTATATCCACTGAAAGTAATTTCATCTCATTCGTAGATGGATGTACATTCAGGGGTGGATATGAGTTTTCGTTGTATTCTTAAAACGATCACTCTAGATTTTACCTTATGCAAAAGAAATTTGAAATATTTGAAAAATTTCATGAATTTCTAGCAATGTTGAAGGAAAGTGGTTAAAGATCTTGCGAACTGATAGGGGTGGAGAAAAAGGTAGTAGATATGCAGTTCAAAGATCATTAATTTGATTTTGAATTATATCCAAACTTACCTCCCCAGAAATTCGAGTTGCATATTGATGATTAGTTACTAGTCGTTGCCTAAATCCTTCTATGGAAATATAATTTCAGAATGATGTAATGGTTGTACACTTAATGTAAATCATTACTAGATTCATGGATGACCTAATCAGAATCTTAAGAAAAGCTAGAACTGCTAACCTTGGTTTGCATGTTTGTTAGCTATTCTAAGTGATTAGGGGTGGAGCATCCCATAGTCATTAGATAAGAAAATGTTTGTTTAAACAAATACTGCTTTTCTAAGAAAATGACTAAGTCTGAAAATAAAGTAGCAAATAAAGGAGATATTTTTTCTTGATTCCAAAAGTGTTCTATCATCTTATTTTACAAGATGATCCCACTGCCTCTGTTGTCTTAACACAACTGAAGAGGTCTATACCATTTAGTTTTCTTTGACATAGTTCACAGTACCTTGTTGTAGTGGGAGAGTTTCTAGGAACTCACCTTCTTATAACTTGGAAGACACTAGTGATTAAAATCCATTGTGAGTTTAAACAAGTAATGGATTGTCAAGATAAGAAACTAAGAAAGCCAATAGAACTATGGTTTGATCCATTCACATGGAGTAACCTAAAGTTTTCTATTACAAGGACATGAAAGGAAATTTTCGTTCATAAGTCTATTCAATGGACTTAACAAAACTTCCTGTTCCTAGTATTGTAGGTTTGAATTTATCTAAACCTATGGCTTGTGGTATACCTGGTAATTACTTACTCTAATGCAAGCATAAGATGCTGGAGCATTTTCTTTCCAATGGAAATCTATAGAAGCTTCACAACTTCTTAGATATAGATTTTATTTATCTAAGGAAAAGTCTCAACTATTCTAGAAAAGATAAAGCCATGAAAGAATTCTTAAATCAACAGTGAGAGGTCTCAGATGTGCCTTAGTATGCCTTAGACCAGACACTTGCTGTTGAGTGGGAGTAATGAGTAGGTATCAGATTAATCCAGGAGAGGAACATTGGAAGATAATCAAGTAAATTTTAAGATTAAAAAGAGGAACTATATGTTAGTCAATAAGGGTGGTTTTGAAACTCTTAGACTACACCACATCATATTTTGAGACTTGCCTGTGTGCTAGAGAGTTTGCTGATGAGATGGTGATTACTTTGGGGGGGGGGGGGGGGAGTAGCGATTTTGGAGAAGTGTAAAAACCTATCTGAAATCTCTTGGTCTACCAGAGAGAGACTGAATGTTAAAAGTTGCAAGAAAGATACTTTTTCAGTCTAAGGAAAATTCTATACATTTGTGGCAGTGTTCCAACTTGCCTTAACTACTAGGGTTACTTCCTGAATAACGAAAGAGTAGTTGCCCAAAAGTATAGAATCCAGTATCCCAAAAGAGTAGACATATAGAGAGGAATTTCACATTATCAAGGATTTTGTGATTAAGGAAGAGTAATGGTGGAGAAGAGGTTGTGTTTAATTCAACCTGTCAGATCCCATTACGAGGAGTTTACTACTATTACACTTGATTGGTATATCAAGGTGTTAATGATTATTTGAAATGCACTTTTTGTTTTATATTAGTGCAAGTGGGAGTTTGTTGGGTTTTATGCCCTAAATAAAACTCATTTCATATAATCAGATTTACTTATTAATAAAGATCAGAAATAACATTTTATGTTGCATGGTTCACATGATTTATTTCATGATTATATGTGTATATAATGTATGAATTCTTTTTAAGTCCAGAACATATGAGTTGGTTAAAGATTATAGTGTTGTCAGCACAGTGGAATATAATCTTTATTATATGTTCAAAAGTTGATTCCCTGATTTGTCAGAACACTGGATTTAGACTGACATGGTATAATCAGCGATAGGTATTCTTACACCTTGGAAAAGTGTTATGTCCTTTCCAGGACATTGGCAAAGTTTACCAGTATCGGATGTATGGAGTATACATCGGAATGGACCGATATTGAACTTTGAATTAGATTTTGAAACTTACCGTAAATATCTATTCAATTCAATATCATAAGTTGATCCTAGATCACATGATCGAAATCCTGATATTGTTAGGCTCAATTTCAAGAGTATTACTCGTGTTGTTTGATTTGTTAGTTAAGCCCAGTTTTGTATCAGGGTAATACGTACATTTTGGGAACACGGTAGTGCAATTGAGTGGGGGAGCGCTAACATAAATATGGAATCTATAGCTTCTATTTGGCAAATAGAAGTAAAGGATAATTTCCTTCGAGCTTAACCAAACGAAGATAAATGGTGGAGATCTCATTTCACTTAGGTGAAATATCATTTATACAGGGTTAAGTGTTTTAAGGATAAAATACATTGTAGGGTGTTACGGTAATTTAATCCCTTTACAGTGTAAATCATCTATATAGAGGATCATTGATCACATTAGGGTTATAACAATGGATAACTAATGACGTGTCTATATCGTGGAACATATAGAGCGTTTCTATATGACTGAGAGTGCAATTCCAAGTTCTAAGTGTGGATTCAATGAGGAATTAATAAGTTAGGGAATTTACTTGGTAAATTCGGTTCGACTTATTGGAAGCTCGGTTATATAGACCCATGGTCCCCATACTAGTTGAGACCATACTGCTTGTAAGACTCAGTTAATTGATTTTAATTAATCAATTATAATTCTAAAAGTTAGACTACGTCTACTTCATGAATTCTCACAGTTTAAGGATGAAATCGTAAAGAAAAGGGTTTCTAGGTTTAATTATTAATTAAGAGACTTTGTATGTCTAATTAATAATTATTTTAAATGACAATATTATTTAATAATCTATTTTAGTTATTAAATAATTAGTTTTGGCATTTAAATGATTAGAATTAGAAAAATGATATTTTTGGAGAAATTGAAATAAAATTGAGGAAACTGCAAAATCCAAGTGAGGCCCATATTCCCTCTATGGCCGAGCACTCCCTTTGTGTTTCCCAATTATTATTTTTATTTTTTAATTGTCATGTAATTGCTAATCAAAGCCTAGCTATAATAGGAAAGTGGTGGATCACACTAAATAAGGCAGTTAATTGATTACACAGTAATTAAGGAAACTGTTTTATTTGGAAAGTTGTGCTCTCCCTTCTCCCTATATATAGCAGCCCTTGTTCTCTTCTCTTGCACATCATATGATGCTATAAGCCACGAAATTGAGAGAGAAAAATAGAGAGAAATTTTGAAATCCTTGTGAGATGGGTAGTGCCCACACACATCAAGTGGTATCTCAATCATAGTATGGAAGACTATGGAATTTCTGCATCAAAGAAGGAGAAAAGAAGATCCAGGTTCAGATCTTGGTGATGCTCTGCTATAGAAAGGAATCAAGGGCTAGAGATCTGAACGGAAGGAGTCATATTATTCCGCTGCACCCACTGTAAGGTTTTCTAACTTTATATGTGTTTATTTTCATTGTTTTAGAATTCATATTAGGTTGTTAATCCAACATACGTGTTAGTAAATCTAGATCCTGGTAAAATAATTTCCAACACCTGGACCCGGAGGAAAAGGACAAAATAATAAAAACACTGAAGGGCGCCATCGACATCTTCGCATGGCGCCAAGAAGACATGACCGGCATAAGCCCTCATGTCATCACACATGTACTCAATGTCAACCCGGACATGCCTCCTGTACAGCAAAAGAGACGCCCGCTCGACTCGGTGAAAGCCGAAGCTCTAGAGAAAGAGGTGGACAAGCTTTTGACCAACGGCATGATCCGCGACGTGTACTATCCGGAGTGGCTGGCCAATCCGGTCCTGGTGCCCAAGCCGAACGGAACTTGGCGAGTTTGTATAGACTTCACTGATCTAAACAAAGCTTGTCCAAAGGACTGTTTCCCGCTGCCCAGGATTGACCAAATGGTAGACGCCACTTCCGGATTCAAACTGTTATCTTTCATGGATGCCTATGCTGGGTACAATCAAATAAAAATGCATACGGCAGACCAGGAGTGCACTAGCTTCAGGACCGATAAGGGGGTATACTGCTACCTAGTCATGCCTTTCGGACTGAAAAACGCCGGAGCAACCTATCAAAGAATGGTTAACCGGATGTTTAAAGGCCTCCTGGGACGAAACATGGAGGTGTACGTGGACGACATGCTCGTCAAATCCAAAGCATGCAACAGCCATGCAAGCGACTTAGAAGAATGCTTTGAAGTTGTCCGGAGATACGGTATGAAACTCAACCCAAAGAAGTGCACCTTCGGGGTCAAATCAGGAAAGTTCCTGGGTTTCATAGTCAGCCAAAGGGGGATTGAAGCAAACCCGGAAAAAATCCAGGCTCTCCTGAATATGCCATCCCCCAAGAAGCATAAAGATGTGCAGAGCTTGACCGGAAAGGTAGCTGCATTGAGCCGTTTTATCTCACGGTCCACGGACAAGTGCATACCCTTCTTCAATGTGCTAAAGAAAAGCCAAAAGTTTGAATGGTCGGACGAGTGCGAGGAGGCATTCAAAAGGCTAAAAGATCACATGGCCAAGCCTCCTATCCTATCGAAACCCGTCCTTGGAGAAGACTTGTTTCTTTACTTGGCCGTCTCCGAGCACGCGGTCAGCGCTGCCCTGGTCCGGGAAGAAGAGAAAACTCAGCATCCCGTGTACTATGTCAGTAAGCGCATGATAGGAGCCGAGACGAGGTACCCGGTCATTGAAAAACTAGTATTTTGCCTCCTGATGGCGTCAAGGAAGTTAAGGCCATACTTCCAAGCCCATCCGATCAAGATTCTGACCAACCACCCGCTCCGGCAAGTTCTCCAAAAGCCTGAAGCGTCCGGAAGACTCCTCAAGTGGGCAATGGAGCTAAGTCAATTCGACTTGCACTACGTCCCCCGGATTTCTATAAAAGGCCAAGCCTTGGCAGACTTCATTACTGAATGCAACGAAGCCGAGGCAACAGCAAATACGCCGGTACCACCAATCCCCACCTGGAGGGTATTTGTAGATGGAGCTTCTAATGAGAACGGTTCAGGAGCCGGAGTGGCTATGATATCACCAACTGGACTGCGACTCCAGGTGGCCCTCCGATTTGACTTCATAGCTTCAAACAATGAGGCCAAATATGAAGCCCTGATAGCAGGGCTGAAATTGGCAAAAGCTGTAGGAGCCAAAAGAGTGGAAGTCTACAGTGACTCCCAACTGGTCGTAAACCAGGTATCCGGAGAATACCAAACCCGCGGCGAGCGGATAGCCGCATACGTAACAATAGTCCGAGAACTGCTCCACGAGTTCGCAGACTACAAAATAGAAAGAATCCCCCGAGAAAAGAACGCTCACGCGGACTGTCTGGCTAAGATAGCCTCGGACAGCGAAATCGAAGAGCTGGGGGTAGTACCAGTGGAACGCTTGGCAGAACCAAGCATCAAAATAAAAGAGACCACACTAACGGTTGGGCAAGAACCCAGCTGGATGGTCCCCATCATAAAATACATAACAACAGGTGAGTTTCCCCAAGAGAGGGCACTGTCTCGAAAGATTCAGTATCAGGCTCATCGTTATGTGATGATGGACCAAATTCTCTACCGGAGAGGACTCAGCATGCCTTATTTAAGGTGTGTATCGGACCCTGAAGCTAGACAAATCATGCTAGAGGTCCACGAAGGGTTCTGTGGAGATCATACGGGAGGACCCAGCCTCTCAAAGAAAATATTGAGGCAAGGGTACTTCTGGCCAACAATGAAAAAAGATTGTATAGACTATGTCCAAAAGTGTGACTCGTGCCAAAGGTACGCGAACATACCGAGAGCCCCTCCAAATGAGATCACCCTGATGACCAGTCCCTGGCCCTTCGCGGTCTGGGGAATAGATCTCATCGGGTCTCTGCCAACAGGAAAAGGAGGGGTAAAGTATGCAATAGTAGCAGTAGACTACTTCACCAAATGGACAGAGGCTGAGCCTATGAAGACAATAACTGCCAAGAAAGCATTGGACTTTGTTATCAAAAACATAGTGTGTCGATACGGCTTGCCTCACAAAATAGTCTCCGACAATGGAAAGCAATTTGATTGCGAGGAATTTACTGACTTCTGCAACCAACACGGAGTAGTGAAGAGCTTCTCCGCGGTAGCCAGGCCTCAAACAAACGGCCAGGCGGAAGCGGTCAATAAAATCCTGAAGGTCACCTTGAAGAAGAAGCTGCTGGCCTGCAAAAACAACTGGCCTGAAGAATTGCCAAGGGTATTATGGGCCTACCGGACGACCCCCAGAACCACGACCGGTCACTCGCCTTTTTCAATGGCGTACGGTTGTGAAGCAATGGTCCTTGTAGAAACATTATTCCCATCCCACAGGAGGACGACTTACGATCCTGCCACGAATCAGGCACTGCTTCAAGAAGCTTTGGATCAAGTCGAAGAACTCCGAGATGAGTCTCAAATACGGATGGCTGCTTATCAAAAGAAGGTGACCAAGTATTTTAACTCTAAGGTTAAAAACAGAAAATTCGCTATTGGGGATATGGTCCTAAGAAGGGTTTTTCCATCCACCCAGGAACCCGGAGTGGGGGTACTTGGGCCAAATTGGGAAAGACCATATGAGATCGAGGACGAGATCGGTTCCGGCACTTACAAACTAAAAAGAATGGACGGAACCACCGTGCCAAGAGCCTGGAATGCCGATCACCTCAGAAGATATTACCAGTAGCGAAATAAAACTTAGACTTTGTTCAAAGGGTTTGTACCGTCCAAATGTATACCTCCTCTACATGTTAAATAAAACTGAGTGCCTTAAAAACAAAGTTTCTATGCCACTCAGGGGGTACTAGGGTATACCCAAAGGGCAGGTCAAAAAGTATGCGCAAAAATAAAAAGCATAAGTATAAAAACCCTGATCCAAAGGACAGGTTAAAAAGAGAAGTATGTGGCAAAAGAAAGATCACATATAAAATATCCTGACCCAAAGGGCAGGTCATATACATATAAATGGCCCGGGGATAGGCCTTAAAAAATATTGTCTCCCCTTCGAATAAAAACTGCTACCTATATATATATAGTTCCAAGGCAGCAGCAAATATGTACAATGAAAAAAAAAAAGGAGAATAATAAAAGAAGCGGGTGGAATCTTGGTTATACTGGGTCAATCATAAGGCAGCTCAGTCAATGCGCGGAGGAAGGCGAGGTCCGATACATGCCTCTACCATGGCATCAAGTTTTTTCTTCTTCTCCCGAAATTTGGCAATCATTTCCTCGGGTTTGGGATAGAAGGTAAGCTTGATATTTTGGTCGTTGGTAGACCAAGCCATGTAGACCCCATCATCGAAGCGCTTTGGACACGGGGCGCAGGAAACAGGAGAAAGGAGCTCGGCTCTTTTTGCCTTCTTGATGGATTGCTCCTTGTAGTCCCTGAGCTCCTTCAGCTCCGCAGCTAGAGCGGCCTTGGACTCTATGTTCACCTGGTGAGTTTCCTCTAAGGATCTCACCTTGGCAACCATCTCGTCCAAGGCCTCCCTGGCCTCCCGGAGTTCCCGCCTGGCCTTATCAGCAGCCTCGCTTTGTGCCCTCAGCTCCTCCTGGTGTTGGGCCTCCAACCTGTCCCTCCGTTGGGCCTCGTCCCGGATCATGGCTTCTGCCTGAGCCTCCCTCCGTTTGGCCTCCTCCTCTTTGGCCTTGGCAGCCGCCTCCTGGCGCTCAGCAGCCTCTTGGTAGATCTGCCTTTCCGCAGTAAGGTCCTGAAGGACCTTCCTGACGTCGTTCATGTCCCCAAAGTCAGACAGAACGAAGCCGTGATTTATGATGTTCTTGGAGAGGCGGCCAGCCTCAGCAGCAAGCTGAACAATAACACAAGTGTAAGAGAAAAATTCCCAAGAAGAAAAATAAAGGGAAAAGCAAAATTGCGAAGTACGTACCACGGTGAGGGATTGGTGAGGTCCTGGACCTGGAAGATAGAGTTCAGGGAGGCACAAGTAGCGAACCGCTTAGGCGCGCACCGGGTAAGCTGAGAAGCAAACTTGCCGGTCATCTCCGCGGCAAAGGGAGCCAAGGTGGGCCCAAGGAAGCGGCGGAACCAGTCCGACAGGGGGTCCAAGTTAAGATCCCACGGATCCTGGTACTCCGGGTTGTTGATACTCTCCTGTACCTCAACCCGCAAAACCCTCCTAAGGGCTTCCACCTCGGCATACCCCCGGGAGTATTCGTCCATGGCATAGTTATGCTTGGCTATCCGGAGCTCTTGCCTCACCTCATCCCCGGGGACCGGAGTTAGCACGATATTGGGGGGAGCAGGATTTTCTTCCATGGGGGAGACCCCGCCGTCGAGACCATGGGCAGGAGTGTCGGCTCTCCGAGGCTTCTTGGGCTCGTCCTGGGCAATCATCTTGCCCTTGCGCTTACGAATCAGAGCCACCTCGGGCTCCTCTTCGCCTTCTTCAGCTTCCTCCGGAAGGGCCCGTAGCTCTCCCGCACCCTCGGCGATTCCTCAGAAAAGCCCCATTGCTTTCCTTGGCCTTCTCCCGGAAGCACCTCCTCGTCGTCCACTAAATCAATAGTGTCAGGGGGAGCGCTAGAAGAGACCTTCAGGGAAGGGGCTATGGGGGAAGAGGTAAAGGCCGAAGGAGCCACGGGAGTGTGAACTCCGGCAAGCTGTTCCAAGATGGCATCCATGGAGACACCTGTTTCACAAAAATAAGCAAGTGTTAGACATCCGTGGGAAACCACTTACACAAGATACAGCAAATAAGCTACTCCTACCCGGACTTCCTAATTCGGCCCTAGCAAAGTCCTGAACTTTAATGCTGGCAGCATCATCTCCGAGATAGCTGTCCGAAGGCCGGAACCAGCTGGACGTAATGTAAGCTGAAGGACCTAAGGGAATAGGTTCCGGAGGGCCAGAGCCCATCCGGGACCGACCTAGAAAATCTCCTAATTTTGAAAAATAAAATTCCTTCAAACGACCCCCCCACCGGGTCGATGGCATCCTAAACCTATGAAGACGCTCGTCGAACCCTACAGGCCTACGACTGGCGTATTCGCCAACAGAAGGAACATAACAAATTATCAAAGGAGACTTACTGCCGGCACCGGAGGTGCTGGCACAAGGAGCCCCTGAGTTTGGCTCTGGAACCGAAGGCTGTGGCCTGGGGGTTTTTCTCTCCGAAGAATCCTCAATGCGGAGGGGCCTCCCGGCGGGACGATCCCCAATCTCTTCTTGAAGAATCTTGTCAAAAAATTTAGCCTCGGACTTCCCGGCAATCGCCTGGCTTCTTCGTACCACCGGACTCCCCACGCGAAGTCCCCTCCCCGAGGCCGCCTGGGCCTGAGAGTATGCCTTCTCCTGGGCCTTCCGGTAGAGATAGTCTTGATATTTTTTCTCTGCCGTGGCGATAATCTCGTCCCGGAAAGTCTTCTCCGCGACCGGCGCCCTTACATTGGGACAGATGACCCGTGAGAGGTTAGAGTCCTCCACGGATTGATGCGGAAGGATAAGTTTGGCCTTCCTGCAGTTTTCCGTGGTGACCAAACCCCCGACGTCGAGATCGGCTCGGTCGTAGGAGGCAAAGGCCTGGGCCCTCCGGAGGAAGGTCTGTGTAGGGGCCGTCCGCTGATAGGGTGGGATCCTCACCCACTCAGTAAGGAGCTCCGGGTGATCCACTGCCCTGAACCCGGAGGAAAAGAAAAAGCGATGGCGATACTCCTTGACGTGAGTCTGCCTATTATACGGAACCACCCCTTCGTTAGCGGGATGGATCCGGAACCCATAGAAACCGTCCTTAAGTTTGTCCCCTTTCTTGGGGACGGATACAAGTTCATAAAAATACAAAATTTCCGCCGGGCGAGGAGATCCCCATCCGCGGGCGGCATAAAAAATAAACAAGCCTGAGAGCAGGCGATAAGCTTGAGGAATGAGTTGGTATGGCGCAAGGCCGACAAAAACAAGAAAATTAACAAAGTAGTCCTGAAGTGGGAGCATGGCACCGGCCATCAGGTGCGTCTGGCTCCAGGCTCCGAAGCCGCCGTAATTATGGTTAGGCGTCTCCGAGTCGCGAGGTGGCCGGTGATAGGTCCCCGAAGTGGAAGGTTTGATCCCAGCAACGTCCACAATATTCTCCAGTTGATGGGGACAGGTTAAGGTGGAATGAAGCTCAGCCGCTTCCCACCCAGTTGCTCGGGACTTATACCCCTCCTGGGCAACGGGTCCCAGGGAAACCTCCTCCAAAGTGGCCATGCGTTTCCCGCTCTTCTTCGAAGACTTCGAACCAGAGGCAGACATTTTCTATTCTGTGAAAAACAAAAAAGAAAGAGAAAATTCCAGCAGTTAGGTCCCATACCAAACCCTAAGTCAAGAAAAAGGGAATGGGGGTCCCCTAACCGCTGGAAAGAGGCCCCCTCCGGACACGTGTCATATGGGAAACCCTAGAAAGATTCCCTGAACAAGTGTCGGGTGCAGTAAAATCGCAGAAGGTGGTTTTACACAGTAAGGGGAACAGAAAGAAAAAGACCCTATTCTATGCCCTAAGCAACCGTTGAACGAAGAACGTATGGTTTTCTTCAACGAAAATGCACAATAATAACAGAGGCATGGTAATGGCGATCCTACAACTAAAGCAGTAAACACGAAACAGAATACATGAAGAACCCAAACACTTGCATACCCAGAAATCTCAAAATGCGAACCCAGAAAAAACAAACAAAGCAAGTAAAAGCATGTCATTACCAAAGGATGCAAGAAACTTACAGTGAAGTGTTGAACTGGGGGTCCTGATTTTAGTCGAGTAAAGACGAGAAGGACTGATAACAGCAAGCAAGGAAGAACTGGGAAAAATGGCAAAGTGTTCAAAAGTTTCGTGCTGTTTTTGAAGAATTTTCTCTCTGGGAAATTCGAGCAAAAATGGCAAGGAATGGAAAGTAACCGAAATGAAGGAAAGGTGGTGGCTTTTATAGGCAAAAGTACATGAGGAACAGGTGTTACCACCTACCAATCGAACGGTGGGGGAAACGCACGATTCAAATACCCAAAGATCAACGGGCCAGATGGAGTTGCAATAAAGGCGGTGGAAACGTTTGAGTATCCGCCTGACACCATTCATGCGCCGCATCAATCAATGGGCATGAAACGAATCGACCTCTGCAAAAAGCGAATCGCTGCATTTAATGCCATCATTAGACGCACCCTCACGCGCCCCAAGCTCGTGCCGGGAAACCGAGGAGTCGGCCGGAGACACCTCTGCAAAAAGCGAATCGCTGCATTAAATGCCATCATTAAATACGCCCCCACGCGCTCTGAGCTTGAGCCAGGGAACCGAGGAGTCAACCGGAGGCACCTGAGCAAGCCTTGGTTTATTTTCCAAGTAAACAAGGCTTGGGGGGTAAATGTTGCCCCTGATTTCACCCAATATACGTGGACCAATCGAACAGGGACACGTGGATCAGATAACTTGTAAATATTTGCTAAGTCCTTACATGCCGCAAGGAAGCACCCTGGGCATAGGTCCCAGAGGAGGCACCCGGAGTGCAAGGCGCTCCCGGAAGCTCGCATAACATAAAGCCTCTCCGTGAGGTGTCAGGCTTCTCCTGAGCAATCAAGTCGCATTTAATGCTGCATGGGAGGAAGCGTGTTGGGACTGCAACAGGCAATAAAGTCTGACGATACAACCTCCAAACAGCAGCGCCACAGTAATGATCATTTAAGTCTAGCGACGGCTACTCTGCGAAGAGTCACATCAATCACAAGGCAAAAAGGACATTCCTCATAAAAACCCTACAGCACCTAGGGATTTGACCATGCATTACTCATGGTATATTCATTGGGAATACCCAACTTTATGGATACTTACAGATACGTTTGTAAGAACAATTCTTGGGATTACCCCACCAAAACACTATAAATACCCCCTCAAAGCTCATTAAATGGGATCGAGAATCTTGGGCTGCATATGATCAAGAAGAGTAAATACTCACCAAGAACATTCTCTGTATTTATAAAGGTGACATTCTCTCAAGTGTAGAATCTGTATTAAATACATCCATTAATAACAAAGACTCGTGGACTAAGGCTCATTAACGCCCCAACCACGTAAAAATCCTTCTCTCACTTTCTTACAGCCCAATATCATAATCATATTAAAGTAGTTGCCAAAAATCTCGGTCAACACTTACAGTGGGTGCAGCGGAATAATATGACTCCTTCCGTTCAGATCTCTAGCCCTTGATTCCTTTCTGTAGCAGAGCATCACCAAGATCTGAACCTGGATCTTCTTTTCTCCTTCTTTGATGCAGAAATTCCATAGTCTTCCATACTATGATTGAGATACCACTTGATGTGTGTGGTCACTACTCATCTCACAAGGATTTCGAAATTTCTCTCTATTTTTCTCTCTCAATTTCGTGGCTGATAGCTTTCAAGAGAAGAGACACAAAGGTTGCTTTATATAGGGAGAAGGGAGAGCACAACTTTCCAAATAAAACAGTTTCCTCTTTTACTGTGTAATTGATTAACTGCCTTATTTAGTGTGATTCACCACTTTCCTATTATAGCTAGGCTTTGATTAGCAATTACATGACAATTAAAAAATAAAAATAATAATTGGGAAACACAAAGGGAGTGCTCGGCCATAGAGGGAAATGGGCCTCACTTGGATTTTGCAGTTTCCTCAATTTTATTTCTATTTCTCCAAAAATGCCACTTTTCCAATTCTAATCATTTAAATGCCAAAACTAATTATTTAATAACTAAAATAGATTATTAAATAATATTGTCATTTAAAATAATTATTAATTAGACATACAAAGTCTCTTAATTAATAATTAAACCTAGAAACCCTTTTCTTTACGATTTCATCCTTAAATTGTGAGAATTCATAAAGTAGAATTATAATTGATTAATTAAAATCAATTAACTGAATCTTACAAGCAGTATGGCCTCAACTAGTATGGGGACCATGGGTCTATATAACCGAGCTTCCAATAAGTCGAACCGAATTTACCAAGTAAATTCCCTAACTTATTAATTCCTCATTGAATCCACACTTAGAACTTGGAATTGCACTCTCAGTCATATAAAAACGCTCTATATGTTCCACGATATAGACACGTCATCAGTTATCCATTGTTATAACCCTAATGTGATCAATGATCCTCTATATAGATGATTTACACTGTACAGGATTAAATTACCGTAACACCCTACAATGTATTTTATCCTTAAAACACTTAACCCTGTATAAATGATATTTCACCTAAGTGAAATGAGATCTCCACCATTTATCTTCGTTTGGTTAAGCTCGAAGGAAATCATCCTTTACTTCTATTTGCCAAATAGAAGCTATAGATTCCATATTTATGTTAGCGCTCCCACTCAATTGCACTACCGTGTTCCCAAAATGTACGTATTGCCCAGACTAAAGATTAGGCTTAACTAACAAATCAAAGAACACGAATAATACTCTTGAAATTGAGCCTAACCATATCAGGATTTCGATCATGTGATCTAGGATCAACTTATGATATTGAATTGAATAGATGTTTACGGTAAGTTTCAAAATCTAATTCAAAGTTCAATATCGGTCCATTCCAATGCATACTCCATGCATCCGATACTGGTAAACTTTGCCAATGTCCTGGAAAGGACATAACACTTTTCCAAGGTGTAAGAATACCTATCGCTGATTATACCATGTCAGTCTAAATCCAGTGTTCTGACAAATCAGGGAATCAACTTTTGAACATATAATAAAGATTATATTCCATTGTGCTGACAACACTATAATCTTTAACCAACTCATATGTTCTGGACTTAAAAAGAATTCATACATTATATACACATAATCATGAAATAAATCATGTGAACCATGCAACATAAAATGTTATTTCTGATCTTTATTAATAAGTAAATCTGATTATATGAAATGAGTTTTATTTAGGGCATAAAACCCAACAAATACACGTTTACATTGACCCAGTAAAAGCGGACCAATCACAGCTGTGTGATATTCAAATATTAACCGCATTTATTTGACGTGGTATGGAATCAAACCCCACGATTTTAGGGATAATTGTTGTAAGATATCAGTCAACTATGTAATTAACTGCCTGACTATGTAATTATAAATAGAGGCAAGTCTGAAAAAGGGACGAAAACTTCATAAGAAAAAAAATGCCCTAGAACTGTATCAGAAATCTAAAAAGATTGACTCGTGGACTATGTAGAATTTCAACTGCAAAATCACGTAAAAAACCTTTGTGTTCAGACTTTTTTTACTGTTTTTATTTTTCTGTGCAAGTTTATCACTGTTTAGACTCAAAATCTGGTTAACGAAAGTCTGCGTTAACACATACATATATACTTTTTTTTTTCTTAAACGCTCTATATATTTAGTGTTGCTCATATTCTTCATATTATATATACCGACTCTAATAATTAATTATTCTTTCTTATTATTATTATTACCGAAAAAAATTATACAATTATTATTATGATATGTTATCTATGTTTGGTCAAGTGGTGAATGTTTGTAAGACTATGCTTAATTAATTAAAAAATATTGCTATTTATTTGTTATACTAAAAGCTAATATAGTGGTTCACAATTTTGTTAGAGCCTCTATATTGTATCTTGATTGTAGTTTCAGTTTAAAGTTTGTTCCAACTGATTTGTTATCTTGTTTGGTAACTGAGATAATTATCTAAGAGCATCTCCAATGGAGGTGTAAATAAGTAGTGAAAAGCTAAAATATAGCTCATTTAACAAAAAATGTACTCTAATGGTGTGCTAAAAAGTGATGTAAATTTGGCACATAGTAAATTTTATGCCAAATTTGGCACAATATTTGCTATGATATAAAATTTACACTACAATAAATACACTACTTTTTCATTTACATTTATGTCATTTCTATTATTTTATTAGTATATTTAACTATCACATTAAATTATGAAACATTTACATTATTTTTTTAGTCTTACATATTAAAATAATAATAAAATTGATTATAAAATTATTAGATTTTATTCTTTTTAATAAAACATTAATTAGATATTAAATTTTATATTAAAATTTTGCGATTGTGCATTGGAGTACAAATGCTAAAATTTGGTGTAAATTTACCACAAAATTACTTTTTGTGCTAAATATAGTATAATTTTTATATCTCCGGGAAAAGAAAGATTTGTCTCATTTTGAAAAGATGTATGTATGTATGTATTTTTTTTTTTTTTTTGAAAAGAAAAAAATATGTAAGTTGATTAATATTATAAAATAAATTTGGAGATTTTTTTTTTAAGAGAAACTAATTTTTTTTTTTCAATGCTATTACTTTTTTAAATTGAAAAAAAAAAAAGAATATTAGAAGAAAATGGTAAAATATATTGGTGGCATTTAAATTGAGTTGTAATTTTTTCATTGGTTTGGGACAGTGAGACAGGGTAGAAATGGGACAGAAGATTTAGGTCTGAGTTATGCATTGTGTGAATGTGTAGAATAAATGTAAGAGAAGACAGCAAATATTCGTACTAGTCAGTCTAATATGGTATGGAGCAATTATTGTGAAAGGAATAATGGTGGCCGAAAAACCACTTCTCCGGGCGGGAATATCGCAATTACGATTTGAAAACAACGAAAACGACAACCAAATCTCTTAAAAAAATACACAAAAATGGATAAATAAATAAAAAAGAATGGTCTGGCTGAATATATTATTATTACATTACACATCCAAATCGAAGAGGTCCCTACTACTACTCGTAGAAGTAGCTACCTCTACCCTTTCCTCTTATATCCCCTTTTCTTCTTATTATTATTTATCTATCTTTATTATTATTATTATGACATATAAACGACAATCTCTAAACTCTTACTCCCCTCATTCTCTCTGACACTTGTCAAATCTCTTCTTCTTCTTCTTCTTCTTCTTCACTTGTACTCAAATAATTCACCATACTATTATTAAAATTAGTTAGTTATCTTTCTCTCTCTCACTCTCTTTCTTTCTGATCTAACTGCATAAATGCAGATGTAAAAAGGTACTTGATTCTCTCTTGTTTTCTTTGGTAATTTAATGTGGATATATACATACATATCATATATATACAGGCTTTGAAGTAGTGGTGGGTCTGATATTCTGAAAATGATTTTATGTCAATTTCACCATTCTCTCTCTCATGTGGTCCTCTTTCTCTCCCATATTTTTCTCTATCTTATCGGATGGACTAACTATGGCGTAAAATTGGGGAAAATACTAGTAGGTAGTAGGCCTGTCATCAAGTATTGTTTTTCAAGACATCACCAACAACCATTACAAACCTTCATTTTCATTTTGGGTTGTTAAGGTTGAATTTTAGTTTGTGGACTCACTATGTGAAGTCTACGCCAAGCTTTCAGAATTAAGATTAGACAAAACAGATTCCATTAGTTTCTTAGACTTAAAACAGATTTGATTTGGTTATTATTACTTACTTTTTTTAAGCTGTTATGCAAATCTCAGATGGTACTCTGATAATGTCGTTGGAGGCCCTCTGAAAGGGCTGCCATTGCCAAGATGGACAGAAAAAGTTGGCTGTGGCGGAGGAAATCTTCTGAGAAGAGTCCAGGCGAGACTGAGAGTACGGGATCCTTATCTTCTCATTCTGAAAGATTCTCCGATGATCAGGTATATTCACTTTGCTCCATTTATCGTCATCTTTTCAATTTTGTTGATACCCAATACTCTTCCTGTTACCGAGATTATGCTAGAAATCATAATCTTGCTACTTTTGTTAGGTTATTGGCTTTGTTGCAAAGTTTTGAATTTACGCCTTTTCTGTACTTTTACCTTTCTTATATGAGAAATGAGATAGCTTGAATTGTAGAAATGATGATGTATGTATGCCCATAGCTTCAATTCAACATATTTGGTGTAATTTGTGTTAATTATGCTCAGCAGATTGTTTAGTCTTTTCAATCACAAAATTGTTTTGTATGTGTAATCCAATATTATACCAGCAATTATATAGTGTAAAGTCTATATTGCAAATAAATAGCTCTAGCGATTTCTAGTTATAGGGGAAATTTCTTCAGATTTTCATTCTAATTTTAGAATTCGTGGTCAATAGCTGGTTTAGAGGAAAAAGAGAAGAATACTAGCGTAAAAGCATTGTTACACGTAATAGATATTTATGACTCGCATAAAAATTTCGATAGAAGGGTATATTTTATATCTTCAATGTGCTTTATCAATTTGTCGGAAAACAAGTGTAGTTTTTATCAATAAAATCTGAAATTTCTTAAAAAAGAGTACATAGTTTATATACGAAATTTGGCTATAACCCACTGGGAGACATACCTATGACTATGTAAATAGGACCTCAAAGTAACGGTTGAAATCCCAGAAATGGCAGTAAAAAGAAATGCCTTTCTAACATGTATATGACCTAAATTGAATGAAGTCTGCTAGTGTATATGCCTTGAAGATAGTTGCTAAGTTCACTTTTGTGTATATAGATAATTCAGATTCATTACAATGTGGAATGATTAAACTGAAATCCCCTTACATGTATGCCTACTTTCTCTGGTAATACAAGTTGCAAGAGTTAAAGATGTAAAGGTTCAGCTTAATAAGAATTCAGAAATGGTTACTTTTATCATTGATAAAATTATAATTCTGAGCCTGAAGAAGGCCTTACTGGTGATTCTGATTGGCTAGTTTTCTTTTGGAAGTTTTTGAAAGGCAGAAAAGTCATATGGAGCTTAGTTATTATCTTTTTATACCTTAAGAATATCTATGCACTGTAAAGGAAGAAAATTTTCTTCTCATAACCGAGTCAATACATTTCAACAAGCTAAGGTCAATAATTGAGTTCGAGTTTGGTTTTTGTGCTTCCATATCCCTTAGCAACTCAAAGAAAGTGCTTTCATTCTTTTATATGCAACTTTTCTTTGATGATAAATACAAATGTTTATTGAAAATATTATTCTTACCTAGTTAATATGTCACTCATATTTCCGGTTGCTTGTTGATTTCTTTGTGTCATAATTTTCCAATCTTGCCTACAATACTGATGTTTTTATGGCTTTAAGTAGATCTTTTAACACATCCTGTATCTTCAATTGTCAGTTTTTTGTTTCATGTTTCTCACTTTCTTTGTCTACCCTTGTTGTTTTTAATATCTTTTATCTATCAAATATGTTCACTTTGACAAGGTTCGCTGGTGATGGACTTCAGAACCTCAGTAACAATTTTTTTTTATGATCTAGCAGTTAAAATCTATAATTGAAATTTAAGATTTCCTTTAGGATTTTTGCTATTAAGTCAAGTTGGTAATTGACCAAAGAACATGTAATATCTATATGATGTTGACCATATTCATGGTTCGATGAATTATTCTAGCAGAACATTGCTTCAACAACTAGTTGACATTTATATTAGATGTGTCTGTACGTCGTCAATTTTAAAAACAAGTGTTCTTCCATGCATGGAACAATCCAAATAATGAACCAGAACTGAAAGTGAGTTGATAAAGACACTCACTCTTTTGTTAATTTTGGAGGAAAGTATGTGTTAAATCTTTGAATGTATGGTTGGTTTTATTCTGTAGAAATGATGTCAGGTTTCTTTTTTCAGCTTTTATTATCATGTTTTGAGCTTGCCTCATGTGTTTCCCTGTATGAAGAAATGTATTTCCATTTTGATAATGCTGTTTACTGTGTTGAAACACTTTTTTTTTCTTCTTTTACTGTTTCGTCAAAGGCTTATGCATCTCATAGCACTCAATCACCAGAAGTCACTTCCAAAGCTGCATTAAACGATGAAGATACTACTGAAACTGTGAAGACGTTGAGTGACAAATTATCTGCTGCACTTCTTAGCGTTAGTGCCAAGGAGGACTTGGTAAAACAGCATGCTAAAGTTGCAGAAGAAGCTGTCTCAGGTATTCAGTTTTCTCACTTTTCAGTATTTCATTTCCATCAGAAATTAGTTTTTTTTTTCATAAGAATTTGTCAGTAAACGTAAAGCAACTTCAGACCTGGATCAAAGTATTTTTTAGAATATATATTCTATTTGTTTATGCTTTAATTATTATCTTTTCATATATTTATAAGCTAGTGACATTTCTTGCAATTTTGAAGGATGGGAGAATGCCGAAAATGAAGTGGTGGCTTTAAAACAGAAACTTGAGACAGCTAATCAGAAAAATTCAGCTCTTGAAGACCGGCTTGGTCATCTTGATGGGGCATTGAAGGAATGTGTGAGACAACTTCGACAAGCAAGAGAAGAGCAGGAACAGAAGATCCGTGAAGTGGTTTCAAAGAAAACTCATGAATGGGAATCTTTAAAATCTGTCCTCGAGGATCAACTAGTTGAGCTTCAGGTTCAGCTTCAAAGTGTTAAAAAGCAAACCGATTCATCCTTTGATTCTGATCTTCAACAAAAGCTTGAGGCTGCTGAGAAGGAGAACTCGACCCTTAAATTAGAGATCCTTTCTCAAGCCAAAGAAATTAAAATCAGGATTATTGAGCGAGACCTGAGCACTAAAGCTGCTGAAACAGCCAGTAAGCAATATTTAGAGAGCATAAAAAAGGTGGCTAAGCTTGAAGCTGATTGTCGGAGACTCAAAGCCATAGCTCGAAAAGTGTCGCAGACTAATGATCAAAAGTATGCATCCTCAGTATATGCAGAATCTCTCACTGATAGCCAGTCAGATTGTGGAGAGAGGCTACTAACACTTGAATATGGCTCTCATAAAATGAGTAGTTTTGAACCAAATGAAAGTGATTCAAGCCAGTCAGGTCTACGGGGATCTTCTTTTGTTACAGAACATCAAAATGAAAATGAAAAGAACCATGAAAGAAACAAAATGGTTCCTTCAGTAGATATCAATTTCATGGATGATTTTCTTGAAATGGAAAAGCTTGCTGCATTGCCAGTCATAGAAAGTGGAAGCAGATGTGTTGAGGCAGGACCTATGTTAGATCAACCAAATGGTGGCGAAAGCCTGAAAGCTGATCTTGAAGTGATGGTTCAAAAGACTATAAAACTTGAAGAGAATTTAAGAAAAATTGTGGAAGAAAAAGAGGAACTTGAGAAGGCACTGAGTGCTTGCAAAAAGCATCTTGAGACATCACAAAGTCAGCTAGTAGAAACTGCAATGGATTTGCAGGAGCTGCAAATAAAGATGGTTCTTGCTACTGAATCAAAGAAAGCTGCAGAGGAAGAAGTAAAAGCATCACAAGCTAAGAGAGAATTGGCAGAGTCTCGATTGAGAGTAGTTGAAAATGAGGTCAACACCTTGCTCTTAAAAGCAGCTTCGTTAGAGGAAGAGGTTCAGAATGAGCGACTTTTATCTGCTGATAAAATTGCCAAATGCCAGAAATTGGAGGATGAACTATTTAAACTAAAACATGAAGCCGAGGACCAGCGAGAGGCTGAGTTCCAGCGTACCAAAAATGATAGCCTCAATCTAAAAATTAAGCAGGTAACACACTAGAATCTTAAAGTTAAATCCTTTTAACAAATAATAACTAGTCTTTACATTTAATTAATCTGGACATATAGTTAAGCTAAATTTTTTTCTTTTTTAACTGTAAATGTGGAAGCTATATACCATACAAGTAGTGCAACCGAAATGGCTGATCTTTTGCCCTCCTAAAAAATGAAAAATAACATTTTATATAAAATCATATACAATTTTGTTATTTCTAAGATTGCCTTATTCTTGTTGAACCTAATAACAATAGCTTCTTTGGAATGTTTGCTGTTAGTGCTATATTAGCTACCCATTTTTATAGACGTACAGAACAACTACTTGCATATTTGCTGTGTAGTTTTGGCTTTTCTAAGGTTTGTACCTAGGCTGTTACCCATTGCTTCCTAAGTTGTAGTTTCACATACGGGCTTCTGTTCTTTGCTAGTGGTCATCCATTACTCTAAACTAAAATTGGCATCCTTCTACACATGACAGTTTGCACTTCTTGTTGAGCTGCCTTCATAACTTGGTTTTGGGTGGTAAAGAAATTTCCATCTTATATTTTGGTTTGGTTTTTCTTGTTAATGATAGGAAAACGAGCTAGCTTTGGCTGCGGATAAGTTTGCCGAGTGCCAGAAAACAATAGCATCACTTGGGCAGCATTTGAAGTCTCTTGCTAGTCTAGAAGATTTCCTACTGGACTCTGAGAATCTTCATCCTACTATTGTGGTGGACAACATACAGAGCTACGAAAGTGGTAATGAAGCACATAATTTGCGGTCTACTAATTTATGTTTGTCCGGAAGAGATGCTGCATTTTCAGAAGCAGCAGCAAATAAATGGTCATATTCTTCAAATAAGAAAAGTGAGAGAAATTCATCATTATCCTTAGATCCAGACATTCACTCTGAAAAGAACCAAAATGGTTTTGGAAAGCTTTTCCCAAAGAGTAAAAACTGAATTCTATTAAATTAAATCCAAAATATCAGTGGAAATCAATATAAAATAAATTGTATAAAGCAACTAGGTGTAAGTATCTCTTTGTAAAGTTCAACCATCTTGTTATACTAGGGAATTAATGTATGTAAAATCAATAGTTTTCACAATCACGATGCTTTGTTGAAACGAAAATTATTGAAGTGGTGGCAACAATAAGTAAATCGGAAATACATTTTTACCCCTTACTATTACGTATGGTTTTCCCAATCTATCTATATAATCTAAGTAAGATGATGTGACATCATAATTGAGTTTTGTTTGAAATATTTTGGTTTTTTAATTTTCACATTTTTATAACTTTTATTAATTTTTTTTCATCATTTAATAATTTCTTTTTTTTAAAAAAAAAAATAAAAAACATTAAAAATATTAGCGGACTTTTACTTTGATGAAGATCTTGTTAACTCAATTCTCAAAATACCAATTAACCCCAATACTAAGAACTATCTCATTTGGGGACGTAGTCCTTCGGGAACCCTCACTGTCATTTCAATTTACCATCTTGTAAACTCAATCCATCCCAATCCAAGTTCCTCTAATCCTGATGCCTTTAAGTAGTGGTGGAAATATGTTTGGTCTTTGAATATTCCTCTTAAAATTAAACATTTTATTTGGAAAACTTGTAACCACTTTCTTCCTTCTAAAGTTAATCTTTTCTCAAGAAAGATTCTCGATGACCCATACTTTCCCATTCCCTTTTAGAGTGTTCTAGGGCAGGTAAATGTTGGAAGTACACTAGTTTCTCAAATTTTTTCTATAATAATAAGAACTATGATATAAAAGAATTTCTTTTAAGAGGATTTGAAACTTTTCAGAAAGATAATTTTGCTGTGTTTTTTGGTATTTTATGGGCTATATGGAATCACCGTAACAAGTCTCTCTTTGCAGATGAAAAGTCTATTTACATGGATGTAGAACCTTTTATTACATCTTACTTGCAGGACTACAAGACAGCTAAAGCAAAGATTCTCCAATCAGATAGTTCCTCCCAAGATAATAATGTAGATAAGTCGAGCTCAGTTTTAATACAACCCTTACAAGGGCATAACAAGCTTAGTGTAGATGCTGCAGTAAGAAGTCATGTTAATAAACATAGATATGAGGCCATAATTCAAGATTCTCAAGATAGAGTTATAGCAGGTTTCCATTCTTCTGCGATTTCAAGTTTTTCTCCAATCTTTCCTAAAGCAAAGGCTCTTCTATGTGCTTTACACTGGTGCCAGGGAATCCATTTTTCTATCAACTTTGTGGTCTCAGATTGCTAAGTGTTAATCAAAAATCCTTAAGAAGATGAGAGATCATTCAGCCTTGTCTGATCTGATTTGGAAAATCATCGACTCTTTGTCCTCTTTTCCTATTGCCACAATCCGATTCGCACCAATAAGCAACAACAAATTAGCACATAACCTCACCCAAGCTGCATTAGGAATAGATAAAGAGTGAATTTGGAACAATTGTGTTTCAAATCTTCTTTAGATCTTGTAACTTGTACTCTCTTCTTCTATCCTCTGTCACAAATCTTGTCTTTCAAAAAAAAAAAAAAGTCATAAATGATAGGGTTTTGATAAATAGATCAATTTGATTGAAATTTATCAAAATAAATAAATAATTAATATCTTTGAACTTTCTTTATTTGTCAAATTACTTATTATTTTTTTTAATTTATTTGTTTCATTTATATTAATTTAGCATTTAAAATATAGGTAAAGTGTATTGTACTTTCATATACTTTAACTAGGTAACAATGCCGCGAGCTGTTCAAATATTTATAAACATTTTTTTTAAAATATAACAAACTAAAAAGCAACATTAAGAATAAAATAGGAAGATACTGTCTGGACTTTTAATTTGAGTTGCTCTACTATTATGTTATAGAGTGAAAGTTGTTTCTTGTTTTGTATCTTTCTGTATTTCAATTGTTCGTTTCTAGTCATGGCTGATCATGAGATAGTGGATTTGGAGGCGGTTTGTTGTTACAAAGTTATAACAGAAGGATGGGATGATGATAGGGTCTGTTATAAGATACATGGGAGAAAGAACTATTCAATTTGGATGATCGTTGGTGCCTCGTGGGTCAATTTCTTACTAATCGATCACTGAACTATGTAGAGCCTACTCTTTTTCATGGACAGCCCAGGACCAACCAGTCTCAGTCTTCCTCCTATGGTTTCACACCTCAATTAGGCAAGCAAACTGAGTATCAACACTAGTTCAGGCCACAAGGTTCATGGTTCAACATGGGGTACTCACATGGTTATCAAACTCCTGATCTTAGTGGGAGTTAAAGAGAGTACAATCAAGGTGGAGGGTTTGGTGCAAGTATAAGACATCCTAGTTAAGGAAAGGGAATAGAAAAAGTAAAGTAATCCACTTAAGCCTATGCTTTTGGGGTTGATGATGTATAGGGCGATGCAGATTAGGGACTTGTTGATAGTATGGTTCTTATCTCACACTTTTGGGCTCATGTGTTGTTTGATACTGTTGCATCACATTCCATTATATTATTGATGTTTGCTAGTATGTTGGCTTTGAGTTGGGAAACTTTTAGTCCTGTGTTGCATTTGAGTGTACCTATGGAAGGACACAGTGAGGTATTCACCATATGTAAGTCAGTTTGTATTGTGTTCGAGGGACACAAGCTGTCTGAAAACTTATAGTGTTGCCTTTGGGAAAATTTGATGTGATTCTTGGTATAGATTGGCTGTTTAAATACCAAGCTATTGTAGATTGTTCACGCAAAAGAGTGACTCTTTTGACCCCAAGAGGTGATTCCATTGTTTATCGAGCCAACATGAGTGCAGTGAGAAAAAATCCCATCTTAAGGGCATGCTTGGGTGGGAAGAGAAATTTAGAGTGCATGGAAATTTGTTTACAATCGAGGATGGGTCTAGAGATTTAGACCAGTTCCCTTAGATATCACTGGTTAGTGGTTTTCTGAATATGTTTCTAGAAGATTTACCAGGGTTACCACGTAATAGGGAGATCGAGTTTTGTATTAATTTGATTCCTAGAGCTCAACCAGTTTCAATTGCTCTTTATCGCATGGCACTTGCAGAGTTGGCTAAATTGAGAAAAAAATTTGGGGAGTTAAATGATAAGGGTTACATTAGATATAGTACTTCTCCATGGGGAACTCCAGCTTTGTTTGCCAAGAAAGATGATGGAACTTTGCGACTTTGTGTCGACTATAGAAAGTTGAATCAGATGACAATTAAAAATAAGTATCCTCTTGTAAGGATTGATGAATTATTAGATCAACTTGGTGTTGGAAATATTTTACCAGGATCTAGATTTACTAACAAGCATATTTCATTAACATCCTAATATGAATTCTAAAACAATGAAATAAACACATATAAAGTTTAGTAAACCTTACATTGGGTGCAGCGGAATATAATGACTCCTTCCGTTCAGATCTCTAGCCCTTGATTCCTTTCTGTAGCAGAGCATCACCAAGATCTGAACCTGGATCTCTTTCTCTCCTTCCTTTGATGCTGATTCTCCTTCTTGTTGTTTGGAATCTCCTACAGTCTTACACACTATGATTGAGATACCACTTGATGTGTGTGAACACTCACTCATTCACTCAAGGTTCGAAAAATTGAAGAGGGAAAGAGAAGAAGAAGTGGCGGCTAGGGTAAATAGAAAGAGGCTCAGTTTTCATTTGACAAAGTTAAGTGTGAATGAGAGCCATCACTATCTATTTATAGGTAACCACCTAGGTTTAGGTTAGAATTATTTGGAATTAAAATAATAGAAAAATAAATAGTAAAATCACACTAAGTGATCGACGCTAGAATGGATAATGGGCCCACTTTGCAATTTTGCCATTTTGTCATTTTTCCATCCCATATTCTCAAAAATGCCAATTTTTTAATTTAACCATTTAAATGCCGATTCTAATTATTTAATAACTAAAATTAATTATTAAATAATATTATCATTTAATATATTTATTAATTAGACATATAAAGTCTCTTAATTAATAAATAAACCTAGAATCTCTTTTCTTTACAATTTCGCCCTTGCTTAGTGAAAATTCATAAACTAGACATAGTCTAACTTTAGAATTATAATTGATTAATCAAAACCAATTAACTGAGTCTTACAAGCAGTATGGTCTCAACTAGTATGGGGACCATGGGTCTATATATCCGAGCTTCCAATAAGCAGATCAAGAATTTATATCTTAAATTCACTGACTTATTAATTCTTCGTTGAATCCACGCATAGAACTTAGAATTGCACTCTCAGTATATAGAACACTCTATATGTTCCACCATATAGACACGTCATTAGTTATCCATTGTTATAATCCTAATTTGATCAATGATCCTCTATATAGATGATCTACACTGTAAATGGATTAGATTACCGTAACACCCTACAATGTATTTTATCCTTAAAACACTTAACCCCGTATAAATGATATTTCAGCTAAGTGAAATAAGTACTCCATCATTTATTTTCGTTTGGTCAAGCTCGAAGAAAATCATCCTTTACTTTCTATTTGTCAGATAGAAGCTATAGATTCCATATTTATGTTAGCGCTCCCACTCAATTGCACTATCATGTTCCCAAAATGTACGTATCACCCTGACCCAAAAGTAGGCTTTATTAACAAATCAAAGAACATGTATAATACTCTTGAGATCGAACCTAAACATATTAGGATTAAGATCATTTGATCTAGGATCAACAGGTGATATTGAATTGAATAGATATTACGGTAAATTTAATATATCTAATCAAAGTTCAATATCGGCCCCTTCCGATGTATACTCCATACATCCGATGCTGGTAAACTTTGCCAATGCCCTGGAAAGGACATAACACTTATCCAAGGTGTAAGAATACCTATCACTGATTATCATGTCAGTCCAAATCCAGTGAACTGACAAATCAGGGAATAAACTTTCGAACATATAATTAAGATTATATTCCACTGTGCTGACGGCACTCTAATCATTAACAAATTCATATGTTCTGGACTTAAATAGAATTAATACATTATGTACATATAATCATGAAATAAATCATGTGAACCATGTAACATTAAATGTTATTTCTGATCTTTATTAATAAGTAAATCTGATTATATTAAAATGAGTTTTATTTAGGGCACAAAACCCAACAAACTCTCACTTACACTAATATAAAACAAAATGTGCATTTCAAACAATCTCAACACCTTGATATACAAATCAGGTGTAGTAGTAGTAAACTCCTCGTAATAGGATCTGACAGGTTGAATTAACCACAACCTTTCCTCCACCATTACTCTTCCTTAATCACAAAATCCTTGATAATGTGAAATTCCTCTCTATATGTCTACTCTCTTGGCATACTGGATTCTATACTTTTGGCAACTACTTTTGGTTAATCAAGAAATAACACTAGTAGTTAAGACAAGTTGGAACGGTGCCACAAATGTATAAAACTTTCCTTAGACTGAATAAGTACCTTTCCTGCAACTTTAACATTCAGTCTATCTCTGGTAGACTAAGAGACTTCAGATAGGTTTTTACACTTCTCCAAAATCACTACTCCACCCAGAGTAATCACCATCTTATCAGCAGACTTTCTAGCACAAAGGCAAGTCTCAAAATCTGATGTGGTGTAGTCTAAGAGTCTTAAACACACCCTTATAGACTAACATATAGTTCCTCTTCTTAATCTTAAGATTTACTTGATTGTCTTCCAATGTTCTTCTCCTGGATTAATCTGATACCTACTCATTACTCCCACTCAACAGCAGGTGTCTGGTCTAAGGCATACTAAAGCATATCTGAGACCTCTCACTGTTGATTTAAGAAATTCTTTCATGGCTTTATCTTTTCTGGAATAGTTGAGACTTTTTCTTAGATAAATAAAATCTATGCCTTGAAGTCGAGAAGCTTCTATAGATTTCCATTAGAAAGAAAATGCTTCAGCATCTTACTAAAGTAAGCTGCTTGCACTAGAGTAAGTAATTACCAGGTATACCACAAGCCATAGGTTTAGATAAGCTCAAACCTATAATACTAGGAGCAAGAAGTTTTGTTAAGTCCATTGAATAGACTTACTAAGGAAAATTTCCTTTTATGTCCTTGTAATAGAAAATTTTAGGTTACTCCATGTGAATGGATCAAACCATAGTTCTATTGGCTTTTCTTCTTAGTTTCTTATCTTGACAATCCATTACTTGTTTAAACTCACAATGGATTTTAATCACTAGTATCTTCCAAGTCATAAGAAGTGAAGTTCCTTGAAACTCTCCCACTACGAAAAGGTACCGTGAATTATGTCTAAGAAAACTAAATGGTACCAACCTCTTCGGTTGTGTTAAGACAACAGAGGCAGTGGGATCATCATGTAAAGAATAAGATGATAGAACACTTTTGGAATCAAGAAAAATATATCCTTTATTTTCTACTTTATTTTGAGACTTAGTCATTTTCTTAGAAAAGTAGTATTTGTTTAAACAAACACTTTTGACGATGGGATGTTCCACCCCTAATCACTTAGAATAGCTAACAAACATGCAAACCATGGTTAACAGTTCTAGCTTTTCTTAAGATTTTGATTAGGTCATCCATGAATCTAGTAATGATTTACACTAAGTACCCAACCATTGCATCATTCTGAAATTGTATTACCATAGAAGGATTTAGGCAACGACTAGTAACTAATCATCAATGCGAATCGAATTTCTGGGGAGGTAAGTTTGGATATAATTCAAAAATCAATTTAATGATCTTTGAACTGCATATCTACTAACTATTTCTCCATTCCTATCAGTTCGCAAGATCTTTAACCACTTACCTTAATAGTTTTTCACCATTGCTAGAAATTTATGAAATTTTTCAAACATTTCAAATTTCTTTGCATAAGGTTTAATCTAGAGTGATCGTTTTAAGAATACAACGAAAAACTCATATCCACCCCAGAATGTACATCCATCTGCGAATGAGATGAACTTACTTTCAGTGGATATAGGCATATTATCTCTTTGCAGAGATTGAGCTTGTCAAAACCATTATGAACAAGCTACAAATGCCATAGATTAAGAAAATGTGTGGTTGTGTCCTTTTGATGACTTAGTTTTAGTTACATCAAAGAGTTCTTAGACTAGTGCAAGTGGATCCTGGTCACAGAATACTAAACTCATATTCTATACAGTTTGAATCCATTGATAGAAAATGGTTATTAAACACTTGTGAAAGTGAAACTGTATTATATTAAAAAAAATTATTTGGAATCTAAAATTTGAAGTCAAAGACTTAAATTTATACCAAATATACATGAGTAATTCTTTCTTGGACCACCACTACTAATTTTAACTCTAAGTCAGATTTGCCTATACAAGTAGGAGATTTCTAAGATTGAGGATTTATATCATTTTGTGATAGAATTTCGGGAATATAATTATATGCGTCATTAAATTTCTTAAGAGAAAATAGAATGACATGAAATGATTTATAGACCATTCATCCAATGATATGTTATTGAGCTAATTCGAAATAAATAAGCTAAGAGGAATTAGAATAATTTCGTATTTAAATAAGAATCCAACGATGCTCCGATTAGAGAGAGGCAAAGTAATCTTATTTATACAATCTTCTTGTTTCATATGTAAATACTAATCTAAGGTGTCATTAATTGATGAACATCTAGATGTTGCACTTACAATATTTATCTTTCGAGATCTAACATTATTATGTTTGTCTAATGGTGAAAATCCATTAGGGATTTATCTCATTAGAAAAACAAACCAAGTTAGACCAACAATGAAGATTCGAAATTAAACTACAATTTTGTTGGAAATTATTTTACCAGGATCTTAGATCCACTCACAAGTATGTTAATTAACACCCTAAATATGAACGTTCTAAAACGATGAAATAAACACATATAAAGTTTAGTAAACCTTACATTGGGTGCAGCGAAATAATATGACTCCTTCAGTTCAGATATCTAGCCCTTGATTCCTTTCTGTAGCAGAGCATTATCAATATCTGAACCTCGATCTCTTTCTCTGATTCTTTAGTGCTGAAACTCCTTCTTGCTGAAAGTCTTTCTTCACGATCTTCCTCACTATGATTGAGGTATCACTTGCTGTGTGTGGGCACTACTCTAACACTAAGAATTTCGAAATCTTTAGGAAGAAGAGAGAGAGGGAGTGGTCGGCCAAAGATAGGGAGAGAGAGAGGCTCAATTTTTTCTGAATTAAAAAGTAGAAAATTTAAGTGTTAAATTTAAGTGTAAATTTCTTGAAGCCTTCACTATCTATTTATAGCATTCCACTAGGCTTAGGTTTAAATTATTTGGCATTAAAATAATGAAAATATCAGAGGTAAAACCCTACAAAAGTGACCGGCCATGCAATGTGAATTTGGGCCTCACTTTTGCAATTTTCCAGTTTTATCTTTTCTGCATCTGATTTTCTCAAAAACGCCAATGTTCAAATTCAACCATTTAAATGCCAATTCTAACATTTAATAACTATAAATAATTATTAAATAATATTGTCATTTATCATATTTATTAATTGAACCATACAAAGTATCATAATTAACAAATATGCCCCTAAAACTCTTTCTTTACAATTTCGCCCTTACTTAGTGAAAAATTCACAAATAGACATAGTCTAATTTGAGAATTATAATTGATTAATCAAAACCAATTATATGAGTCTTACAAGCAATATTATCTCAACTAGTGGGGGGGACCATGGGTCTATATAGCCGAGCTTTCAATAAGCAGATAAAGAATTTATAACCTAAATTCACTCACTTATTAATTCTTCGTAGAATCCACGCATAGAACTTAGAATTGCACTCTCAGTATATATGTAAAGCTCGCTTAGTTAATTTGGAAATTAGCAGTTGTTTATGATTAATTATGAAATTATTTATAGCTATTTAAATAATTTATTATACTGTTATTTATGGAATTCAGAAATGCATGGTTATGTTATTCAGTAGTTTTCATATTTTGCATTTCCGGTGCCCGGTATTTTGGAACTCGGCGTTTGGCTCAGTAGAAATCACAACTTAGTATGTTAGTAGTTTGGGGACGGGGTTTAGACATTGGGAATGTCGGGAATGGCCGGAAATTTAGAATTTCCCAAAATACCCCTTTAGTGTGTTTTATGTGATTTTAGTGTGGAGGGGCAAAATGGTCTTTTTGCCCCAATGATATTTTTGTCTTTTAGTGATTTTATTTAATTGAAAAAGACTTGTTAAATGCTTATTACTTTGCTGAAATAAGGTTAATGTATGTTAAGTGATTTATTAGTTTATTTTTCAAAATTTCAAAGTTTAGAAAAAATAGAAAATTGGAAGCTTTTTCTCTCTTTTCTCTCTCTCTTTTTCGGCTGAAAACTTGGGGTTCAAGAGCTGGATTTTTGTGGTGATTCAAGCATTGGTTTGCAAACTCTAGTGATCTCTTGATTGTGGTATGTATTTCTTATTTGTCTTTCTTTGTTTTCTTGAAAAAATGATGAATTATGGAGTGAAATGCATGCTTTTTGATGTTGTTGCTGCTGCTTGTGATTGTTGTTGTTTTTATGTTTAAAATGTTGAATTAATTATGTTTAGTTAGGTTGAAATGCATGCTAGTTGTTCTTGCTTGAGTTGGTTAATTTTCTTGTTAAGAAACTAAGGTTGTCAAGTAAAAAATTGAGAAATTGGTGGCTGTAGTTATTGCATGAATTAGGTTTTGTTTTCTGCAGTGTTTCTATGCTTGATTATGTGATTCTAAGCTAGCTTTGAGGCTTGTGAGTGAGCTTTAGCCAAGTTTGAGTTTTAACTCAAAGCTTGGAGCTCACATGGTGATTTTTGTTTCTGAGTATTCTGGGTTATTTTGAGGCCTTAGAAATGTTCTAGGGAAGGTTTAGAACAGGTCTGGAAAGTTTGAATCAATTTGGGGTTGAATTGGTCGAGTTATGAAAATTTGATGTTGCTGCCTGCGAGGAACCGGAATTCCGGTTGTGCATCCGGAATTCCGGATGAGGGTCCTGAATTTCCCAGAACCGGAATTCCGGTTGGGCAACCGGTCTACCGGTTGGGGAATTTTCAGAACCCGTGTTTTTCCTCGTTTTTATGTTTTTAGGGGTATTGCCATGCTTTTTATCGATAGGGAAACTTTTAGTTCCTAGTTTTAGTCCCCGGGAAGTGATTTAGCGTGTCACTTATAGCGTTGTGATTTTTATGGTTTAGGAGCCGATGAATCCAGCCACTCGGCTAAAGTTCCGGTCGGAGTTGACGGCACACTGAATTACGAATCCGTAAGATTAGTATAACAGTATGCATATGTAGATTACATGTTTAGCGTGCATGTAGGAAGCCTGCTAGATTACATTAGTTATGTATATAGGCTTCGAACCATCCAACCCTGTCACGTCGGTACAGGCTGGAGTATGACCAGCAGCCGGAGTATGACCGGTTCGACCGATCAGGCTGACATTTGGTTGGTGGTTCCGTGCTATTGACCTATCCCGTCGGTACAGGCTGGAGTATGACCAGCACCGGAGTATGACCTGGTTCGGCCAGATCGGGGAGGATACTTGTCAATAGTACCGTCCCTGTGAACGTTCAAAACTCAGTACCATGTTGGACATGGCAGTAGTGGCTCAGTACCATGTTGGACATGGCAGTAGCGGGACTCAGTATCGTGTTGGACACGGCAGTTAGAATTATGTATGAGTATTATTATGCTTTTCTTACTGAGTCTGTCGACTCACAGTTTACGTTTATGTGTAGGTAAAGGCAAGGCTATAGCTGATGGACCGTGAGCGAGCTTATGAGATTGTACATGTCGGGGCGGTTAGGCCTGGAGAGTACGATCCTCGGGACAGCAAGGCTGATTTTTGTAACTGGTCGTTAGACGACCTTTATTTTATGTAACAGTTAAACAGTTAAAACTTTTTTGTAAACAATTTTATAATCGGGATCCCGAGTCTTTTGTAATATTGTTTTATAAGTTTAATTAAAAAGCAAAATTTTAATTAATCACGTTTTTCCATAAACCCCGTTGATTAGCAACGAGCTGCACAGTACGTTTAAAAATCACGTAATACGCCTATGGTAGTTAGGGTGTTACAATATAGAATGCTCTATATGTTCCACCATATAGACACATCATTAGTTATCCTTTGTTGTAATCCTAATTTGATCAATGATCCTCTATATGAATGATCTACACTGTAAAGGGATTAGATTACCGTTACACCCTACAATGTATTTTATCCTTAAAATACTTAACCCCGTATAAATGATATTTTAGCTTATGTGAAATGAGATCTCCACCATTTATTTTCGTTTGGTCAAGCTCGAAGGAGATCATCCTTTACTTACTATTCGCCAGATAGAAGTTATAGATTCCATGTTTATGTTAGCGCTCCCACTCAATTGAACTACCGTGCTCCCAAAATGTACGTATCACCCTGACCCAAAAGTAGGCTTAACTAACAAATCAAAGAACACGAATAGCCTCTTGAGATTGAGCCTAATCATAACAGGATTACGATCATTTGATCTAGGATCAACTAGGCGATATTGACTTGAATAGATATTACGGTAAGTTTAATAAATCTAAGTCAAAGTTCAATATCGGTCCCTTCCGATGCATACTCCATGCATCCAACCTGAGCTTTACTTTAACCAATGCTCTGGAAAGAACATAGTATTTCTCCACATGCAAGTAAACTCTGTTGTAGATTATCATATCAGTAAAACCCTGTGTCTGATAAATCTAGGAAACTTTATTCACATAGTCATGTTTACTTTCCAATGTGTTGACAGCACAATAAACATGATCAAGTATGTGAAAAGGGTTTCAGATGAATTCATACATTATGTACATATAATCATGAAATAAATCATGTTAACCATGCAACATTAAATATTATTTCTGATCTATATTAATAAGTAAATCTGATTATATTGAAATGAGTTTTATTTAGGGCATAAAACCCAACAAATTTAATAGCAGAAATAACATGGTTCAATATAAATTTGTACACAATTCAGAAATTATTAAACACATAGCAAGTAGGAATGACAAGTGAAAATACTAAAATATACAATCCTAAATAATTTCCAAGGTTTTCAACAAACTGATATCAGTGTCCGGTTTAGGCGAGAGTCAGTGATACCATCCATTGAATAGAGTTGTCAGCTCATCTAAAATGATAAACACTCTAGCAACCTTTTATTCGATCAAGATTGGAATCCAACGTTGTCCCGTTTAGGCGAGAGTCAAGGCTATTCTATCTTATGAGCTTCCACCATTGTTTCATATTTTGTAAGTCAAATACAGTCGCCAACATTAGGGTGATCAATATCATATAAAACACTTACAAAAATAGTTATCTTTCGAGATTAAACGGTGCTAACTTTCTAATGAACGTTCCTCTATTAGGGAGGATTACTCACTAAAACAAAAGCTATGTAAAACCAACAATGGAGATCGAATGTCCTAATAATAAAGCTTATTATTTAAAGTGTATTTTCTTCTAATATTTATTTTAATCAATTTATTTTAAATATATATTTATTTAATTAAAATTTCCAATTTAGAATGAAAAATTCTAAATATAAATTTTAATTTAATATTTATAAATTTTACTTAGATGGATATGAAAATAACATGAATTATTTCCATCTTAGTAATAATTTCTAATAAATATTTAGAAAAATTATTCAATTTAAGTTGTTTCAAAATTAATTTGAATTAATTTACAACTCAAATTTAATTTTCTATAAATATATATTGCATTTCAAAAAATTGAAGTATTTAAGAATACAATTTTCAAAATTTCTTGTTAAAATAAATCCTGGAAAAAATATTCTAAGTTTATGTTGGCCCAAAATTTATTAATAAAATTAATTTACAACACAGAATATAATTTTTCTGTTTAATTAAATATTAAAGAAAAATTTCAAATATTTAAGTATCATGATGAAAATCAACTTAAATATTAGTTTTCTATTTAATTAAATACACTAGAAAAATACTTTAAGCAAAAACAGATAATGTCTATCTAGACTGTCATTGACTAATTAATTCATTTTCTAATTAAATATATTTTACTTCATATATTTTAATTAATCATTGAATGAAAAAATCATTGATATAAGTTGATCCAAAATTAAAATAAATAATTTTCAACTTTAATCTATTTTTCATATAAAATTCGAAATTTCTGCATTTAAGAAATGCAATTTCGAAATTGTGGGAAAAAGATTAATAAAATAAAATAAAATATATTTTGAAAATTATTCAAATTTAAGTTATTCTGTAATAAGATTCCAAACTTAAAATAATTTTTAATTTAATTAAATGTATTGCATTCAAGAAATAAATAATTAAGTATAGAGGAGACTTAATTATTAATTCTAGTTTAATACTAAGAAAAATATACTTAACTTAGATTGTACCAAAACTAATTATTAAACAATTAATTTAACAATCTATAATATTTTCCTAATTAAATATTAGAAATATAATTAGTACTAGAAATAACTATCTAGAATATATATCATTAACTAAGTGTTTTTCTAAAATTAACTTTAAAATATTAAATGAAAAATTAAATTTCATATATTTTAAAAGTTAATTATGTTGCTAATTCAATTTTAATTAGGTTAGACTAATATAATTAACCTAATACAATTATTTAAATAAGGCAAATGGGCCTTCATAATTGGGGTAGTTCATGTGAGGGGGAGCTGGGTTCAGTATGTCGTACCCACTTCTATTGGCCCCCAACTCTCACACAAGGCCCAAAAGAGAGAAATTTAACCTTTAAATAAACAATTGTTATTTATTGAATAAGCCCAAATCTAATAGGGCCTAAATAAATTTACTTATGTCAAAATTTATTTTAGCAACCTAGCCCTTTTACTTAGTAAAACTTAAATGGACTTTCTATATGCATCTAAGCCCAATAGCAAACATATAGGCTCACACAGGTCAAAATGATTTGGATGGGCCCTAGCATGTTATTAGGTTTACACAGATGAAAGAAATAGTAAAAATTACCTGTTACAAATTATTTATAAGATCTATTGACAATTGGACTATGATTAAAATCAGATCATTGGATCTGTCAACAAGTTAATCATAGTAATTTAGATCAAATAAATAATAGGTTTGTAAAAAAATTTGTATGTTAATATATAAACAAACAATACAAACAAATAACTGATCTGGAATATCTCGAAAGTAAGCTAAAATATCTCAATTTTAAAATTTAAAATAAAATAAAATTTTAAAACAAATATCTTAACTAGAATTCAAATTTAGGTTGTTAGAGAATATTTGAAAAAATTCAAAATTCAACAAACTCCTAAATTTCTTAAATTCTAACAAAAAATTAAAAATATCTAACAAAATTTTCAAATATCAAGTTTATTGAAAATTTAAATTTATTTAAAATTTCTTATAAAATAATATAATAAAATATCTTGAATTTTAAATTTAGATATTTCATTATTATATTCTAAGTCTTATAATTTAATAAATTTAAATATTGCATAAATAAACTAATTGAAAAATAAGATATTTTATATGGTTAAAATATTTTAAAAAAAAATAATAAGTTTGAAAAAATTATAATTTGAAACCCTAAAATATCTATTCAAATTAAACTAACCAATTTTTCAAATCTTTATGTTATTTTTGCCAAAATATAATTTTAATAAAAAAATATCTAATAAGATAAAATTTTAAACCTAACATATTCCTAATTTTATAATTTTAATTAATAAAATATATTTCAAAAAATAACAATTTGAAAAAAAAATGATAGGGTTAGCAAACTTTAAAATTTGAACAAGATTATTTTAAAAGATAATATTTTAATATCAAAGTAAGATCATTCAAATTTAATAAAAAATAATATCTGATCTTATAATTAAAATAAATAAAATAATCTAAAATTTCAAAATTAACCATAAGGCTCCTTTGTGAGAAATCAAATTTTTAAAATTCAAAGCCTACTAATATCAGAAACTAATTTTAATTAATTAAAAAAATTAAAAAAAATTAATTTTATTCTGACAATTAGATTTTTAATTGAAAATTTAGATTCTACACAAAATTCTACCAAAAATTGGATTTTCTTTCAATGAAAAACGATTTTTGAATCAAAAGTTATGAAGAAAATAAAATTGGTGATGCGCGCGCGGAAGCAGTGAAACCGCCGAGAAAAGAGGCTGCAAGCAGCATGTGATGGCCAAGGATACTCGGTCAGCTCCTTGTCTGAATGAGGGTGCTGTCCGAGCGTCTCCTAGTACCCGCGCGCGCGTGTGTGCAACCCGATTTTAGATTTTTCATTCAAAATCAAAAAATCATAATTAATTCATAAAAAATCCAAATTAGGTTCTGTAAAAGCCTAAATTTATTATTTTTTTGTCTACTTTCCAGAAAAAATAATTCCAGATCGAAATAAAAAATATTTTAGTAACATATATTGCGATTTCTAAATTATCATCAAATAAGCACATAAACCACATGAAACCATCCAAATCAACATATAACATCGTTTTAATTCATATTTCATGAACGTAAATCATTACCATGAATCTGAGGCCAGTTGTTGGAAATATTTTACCAGGATCTAGATTTACTAAGAAGTATGTTTCATTAACATCCTAATATGAATTCTAAAACAATGAAATAAACACATATAAAGTTTAGTAAACCTTACATTGGGTGCAGCGGAATATAATGACTCATTCCGTTCAAATCTCTAGCCCTTGATTCCTTTTTGTAGCAGAGCATCACCAAGATCTGAACCTGTATCTCTTTCTCTCCTTCCTTTGACGCTGATTCTCCTTCTTGTTGTTCGGAATCTCCTACAGTCTTACACACTATGATTGAGATACCACTTGATGTGTGTGGTCACTCACTTGATTTTACTATTTATTTTTCTATTATTTGGCATTAAAATAATAGAAAAATAAATATTAAAATCACACTAAGTGATCGACCCTAGAATGGATAATGGGCCCACTTTGCAATTTTGCCATTTTGTCATTTTTCCATCCCATATTCTCAAAAACGCCAATTTTTCAATATAACCATTTAAATGCCAATTCTAATTATTTAATAACTAAAAATTAATTATTAAATAATATTGTCATTTAATATATTTATTAATTAGACATATAAAGTCTCTTAATTAATAAATAAACCTAGAATCTCTTTTCTTTACAATTTCGCCCTTGCTTAGTGAAAATTCATAAACTAGACATAGTCTAACTTTAGAATTATAATTGATTAATCAAAACCAATTAATTGAGTCTTACAAGCAGTATGGTCTCAACTAGTATGGGGACCATGGGTCTATATATATCCGAGCTTCCAATAAGCAGATCAAGAATTTATATCTTAAATTCACTGACTTATTAATTCTTCGTTGAATCCACGCATAGAACTTAGAATTACACTCTCAGTATATAGAACGCTCTATATGTTCCACCATACAGACACGTCATTAGTTATCCATTTTTATAATCCTAATTTGATCAATGATCCTCTATATAGATGATCTACACTGTAAAGGGATTAGATTACCGTAACACCCTACAATGTATTTTATCCTTAAAACACTTAACCCCGTATAAATGATATTTCAGCTAAGTGAAATGAGTACTCCATTTATTTTCGTTTGGTCAAGCACGAAGGAAATCATCCTTTACTTTCTATTTGTCAGATAGAAGCTATAGATTCCATATTTATGTTAGCGCTCCCACTCAATTGCACTATCATGTTCCCAAAATGTACGTATCACCCTAACCCAAAAGTAGGCTTAACTAACAAATCAAAGAACATGTATAATACTCTTGAGATCGAACCTAAACATATTAGGATTAAGATCATTTGATCTAGGATCAACATGTGATATTGAATTGAATAGATATTACGGTAAATTTTAACAAATCTAATAAAAGTTCAATATCGGTCCCTTCCGATGTATACTCCATATACGATGCTGGTAAACTTTGCCAATGCCCTGGAAAGGACATAACACTTATCCAAGGTGTAAGAATACCTATCGCTGAGTATACCATGCCAGTCTAAATCCAGTGTTCTGACAAATCAGGGAATAAACTTTCGAACATATAATTAAGATTATATTCCACTGTGTTGAAAACACTATAATCATTAACAAATTCATATGTTCTGGACTTAAATAGAATTCATACATTATATATATAATCATGAAATAAATCATGTGAACCATGCAACATAAAAATGTTATTTCTGATCTTTATTAACTAATAAATCTGATTATGTTGAAATGGGTTTTATTTAGGGCACAAAACCCAACACTTGGTTGTTCAAAGATTGACTTGAGAACAGACTATCATCAATTGAGGATTAGAGAAGAAAATATCCCTAAGATTGCTTTCAGGACACGTTATGGACACTTTGAGTTTTTGGTTATATTATTTGGCTTAAAGAAGGCACCTGCTGCATTTATGTATCTCATGAACAGAGTTTTCAGACCATACTTGGATAAATTTATGGTTGTATTCATTGATGTTATCTTTGTGTATTCTAAGACACGTGATGATCATGATGAACACTTGTCAATGGTGTTACAGACCTTGAGGGATCATTAATTTTATGCTAAGAAAGAGAACTGTGGCTTCTGGATGTCTGAAGTAAAATTCTTGGCAAATGTAATTTCTCAAGATGGTATCATTGATGATCCGACAAAGATAGACTCTATCCTACTGTAACATCCTAACTAGCATATGCGTGTTAACGTGATTTTTAAACGTACTGTGCAGCTCGTTGCTAATCAACGAGGTTTATGGAAATCGTGATTAATTAAAATTTTGCTTTTTAATTAAAACTTATATATTACATACAAAATATTTCGGGATCCCGATTACAAAATGCTTTACAAAAGTTTACTAGTTCTTTACAAAATATTTGTCGCCTAGCGACTAACTACAGAAGCCCTGATGTCCTGAGGATCGTACGCTCCAGGCCTAACCGCCCTGACATGTACAATCTTCATTTGCTCGTCCTCATGGTTCCTCAGCTTTGGCCTTGTCCTTACATACAGATAAACATAGCACTGTGAGTCGACAGACTCAGTAAGAAAAGCATAATATAATAAACATACTAAATCCCGGGTTATAACCAAGTGCCCATACACCTGACCATAACCCTAACTGAATCAGGGACGTCCATGACAAAGTGTGATTAATCGTGAATCCAGCCTATACTCAGTACTCTAGTCGTATTGATGTGGTAGCAGTTAATCCATACTATTTTATAGCCTAGCATATATCTGTTGGCATCTCGGTGCAACTCTATGTACACCTCACTGCTGCCCTGATATGCTAATCTAACGGCTATATAAAATTTGCCTAACATATATCTAATATGTTAATCTTATGGCAACTAACATGTACGCTAAACATGTATAAGCATATGCATGACATTATACTAATCTTACCTCGCTTTTGAATTCATGTGTGCCAGTCAACCTGAGTGGAACGATCTGCTCGGCGAATTACAGGCTCCTAAGTCATAATAATCACAACACTGATAAATGATACGCTAAATCACTTCCCGAGGGCTTAAACTCGAAACTAGAAGTCTCCCTATCAATAAATAACATGGAAATACCCTAAATGACACAAAAATGGGAAGAACTATGGTTCCCAAATTTTCCCCAACCGGTAGACCGGTTCTAAAACCGGAATTCCGGTTCTGGAAAATTCCTGGAAGCCTCAACCGGAATTTCGGTTCCTACAGGCGTCTCTGAACCGGAATTCCGGTTCAGTGCAGGAAAGGGTTAAAAATTCATAACTCATGCAATTCAACCCCAAATCATACCAAATCCTCCAGACCTACTATTTAGACCCCAAAGAACATTTCTAAAGCAACAAAACAAAGCTTCATACACAGAAATGCATTTCACCATTAAAGGTTCAAGATTGAGTTCAAAAACTCAAAACTTGACTCACCCTTCAAACAGCCCCTAACTCATGCATTAAACCACATAAAAACTCATATCTAAACTGCAGAACACAACAACAATAACTACAACAGCTACAGCAAGCTAAAACAACATATCACTCATAAAAACCAAAGTTTGAGTTCAAAACTCTATACTTGCTTAAAATTAACCAATCATGCATCAAAACCTGTTCTATTCTATTCAATTAAACATATTTAAACTTAAAAAAACAACAATAAACAATAACAACAGCCACAACCACAAATTCATCAAACATGCAATAATTCATTTTTCTTAAACTTCAAGAAAACAAAAAAAAAGCTTGAACAAAGATTACCTCAACTTGAATTACTCTAAGATTGATGGAAACTTGCTGAATTGAAGAACAAAAACCAACCCTAGCAGCCCTAGGGTTTTCGAGAGAGAGAAAGAGAGTTTGAGAGGAAGAAATGAGACTTTGCTTCCTATTCCAATTTTTTTGAATGAAATGAATTATAAAATTGATTTTTCCTAATTTGTTTCAGCCAAACCAAATTAAAAAATCAGTTTACTAACATATTTAAAAATCCATAAAAGACAAATTACATATGGGCAAAAATGACCATTTTGCCCTCACACACTAAAATGGCATAAAAGGGGTACAAAGGGGTATTTTGGGGAATTCTAAATTTCTGACCAATCCCAACATTCCCAATGTCTAACAATACCGCCGCGCTAAACTAAAATACTAATTTGTGATTCTACTGAGCCATACACCGCGTTCCATGTTGCCGGGCACCGAAAATGTAAAAATATGAGATTTCACTATATGACATAAAAATGCATTAAGAATTCAAATAAATCAACATAAATAATTATTTAAATATCAATAAATAATTTTCATAATTAAACACCAATTATCTGCTAATTTCCAAATTTAAACTAAGCGGTCTTTACACCTACAGTGGGAAAGGTTAAAGAATATAACTAAAGTTTGAAATTTCCTTGGGTTAGTAAGCTACTATCATCGCTTTGTGGAGAATTTCTCTCGAATTTTATGCCTTTGACAAAGTTGACAAGAAAGGAAGTAAAGTTTGTATGGAATTATAGTTGTGAAGAAGCTTTCAGAGAATTAAAGGAAAGATTAACTACGACGCCTGTTCTCACTATTCTTAATAGTGAAGAACCATGTGTGGTATTCACTGATGTTTCAGGTACTGGCCTAGGAGATGTTCTCATGCAAAATGATAGGGTTGTTGCCTATGCTTCTCGAAAATCAAAACCACATGAGAAAAATTACCCCATGCATGACCTAGAACTTGCCGCGGTAATCTTTGTCTAAAAAATTTTGAGATGTTATTTGTATGGCACAAACTTTGAGTTATACTCAGATCATAAGAGCTTGAAGTATCTTTTTACTCAAAGGGATTCGAACTTGAGGCAAAGAAGATGTGTTAAGTATACGGAGGACTATGATTTCACTTCGCAAAACCACCGTAGGAAAGCTAATGTTGTAGCTGATGCACTAAGTAGAAAGCCTCATGGTACTTTGGCATGTTTGGCTGAGGACTGGAAAAGGACAATGATAATGGATGATTATAACTTTCAATACTATAAAGGGGAAGAGGTAGCTTGTATCTCTAATGTAGTTGCTACACCATTCTTACTTCAATAATTTAAGCAACGTCAGTGGCAAGATGAAAAACTGAGACTTATTTTGAACTGAATCCATAATGTTGAGCAGCTAGATGGGTGGACAGTTAATGGAAAAGGGTACCTATAATATAAGGGAAGACTAGTTGTTGTAAATATCCCTGATCTTAGGGAGTCCATTTTGATCAAGGCCCATAGGTCAAAGTTTATTGTACATTCTATAAGTACAAAGATGTACCACGATTTGAGGAGGCAATATTGGTGGAAATGTATGAAAAGAGATGTGGCTAGCTTTGTAGTTAAGTGTATAGTTTGTCAGCAAGTTAAGGTCGAGTATCAGAGACCTTCAAGTTTACTTCAACCTTTGCCTATTCCAGTATAGAAGTGGGATACGATTACAATGGACTTTATTTACTGGATTGCCATTAAGACCTTTGAAGCATGACACTGTTTGGGTGATAGGTGATCGTTTGACTAAGTCTTCTCATTTTATTCCAGTCAGAAAAGATTACAAGCTTACCAGGCTAGCTCGACTTTATGTAGAATATATGTTTACACTACATGGAGTGCCTTACAACATTTTTTTTTATAGAGATCCTCGATTTACATCAAGGTTTTGAAAGGCCTTCCAATAAGCCTTAGGAACTGAAATTCACTTGAGTACTGCCCATCATCCCATTACTACAAAAAGGGGATTTTGCGTCGGTCAAAGAATTTGCTCAAACTTGTTGACCGACTCAAAAGTCAACCCACACTTTTTTCCTTCAGTTATCCACCGACACAAATAATTATTAATTAGCATCGGTTATATATCCGACGCTAAAACAAAAACCGAAGCAAAAGATGAAATATAAAAAAATTTTATACACTATTAGCGTCAATCTACAACCGACGCAAAAAGTCATTATATACATTATTAGTGTCGGTGCACAACCGAAGCAAAAAGGCATTAAAAAAAATTAGTTATGGGCTTTAGCCCATTTTCAAAAAAATCTAACCCTAAAATAAAACACTTCTAACCCTAATTTTCTTCTCAGTCGCCCCTCTCTCATCTATCTCTCTCTCTAACCTAACTCCCTCTCTTCATCCATCATCATCTTCATCTTCTTCCTTTCTTCTTGACCCAACCCAAAGCATGAACCTCTCAAACTCTAACTCTCTCTTTCTCATTTTTTTGTAGGTGGCGTTAGAGCTCATCATCGGCCATCATGGAGACCATCTTCGCCGCCCTCGCTCTCTCTCTCTCTCTCTCTCTCTCTCTCTCTCTCTCTCTCTCTCTCTCTCTCTCAAGAAAATGGAGTTTTTAAAGGTAAGATTCATTATTTTTTTCTCGTTCCCCGTCTCGTGTGCTTAGCTCTAGCTATGGTTTCTCTCTTTCTCGCTCGTGTTCTCTCTAATTTTTTTGCAGGTAGTGGTGGTGGTCCGGTGGGATGGTGGTGGTTTGGTGCGATGGTGGTGGTTCGATGTGCTTTTGGTGGTACGATGGGTTATTGTGGTGGCGGTATTTATTGTTGTTGTTGTTGTTGTTGTTTTTGTTTTTGTTGGGTTGTTGTGGTGGTTCGAAGGGTTGTGGTGATCTAAAAGTTTATGTTTTTTTTTATTATTTTTTTTGTTCTTTTGCCTAGGTTCATAATCGAAGCAAAAAACTAATTTGCATTAGGGCTTTACTATTTGCTTCAGTTATAAATTGTAGCAAAAATCTTTTAGCGTCTGTTACTAAGTGAAGCAAAAAATATGACTATTTGTGTCTATGGTTATAGCGTTGGTTACACAAACCGACGCAAATTTTTTATATGTCACTTAAAAACTGAAGCAAAATGCTATTTTTGTAGTAGTGTCCATAGACAAATGGACAGTCTGAGAGGACCATATAGACTTTGGAAGACATGCTTCACTCTTGTAGTTTTGATTTTGGAGGTAGGTGGGGAGAACACTTGTCACTGGTGGAATTCACATACAATAATAGCTACCAAGCTAGTATAGGCATGGCTCCTTATGAGGCCTTATATGAGACCATGCAGATCGCCATTGTGTTAGGTAGAACCAGATGAGCATATCACTATTGGGCCCCGAATTATTATTAGTACCACCGAAAATATTTAAGGGAATCCAAGAAAGACTTAAGGTTGTTCAGAGTTTTTTAAAAAGCTATGACGATCTCCATCGACAGGAAGTTGAGTTTGATGTTATTGATTATGTCTTCTTGAAAGTTACTCCTATGCGTGGTGTAACAAGAATTGGAGTGAAGGGTAAGCTAGCCCTAAGGTATGTTGGACCTTTTAAGGTTATCGAGAGGGTTGGGGAGGTTGCTTACGGATTAGACTCACCAGCATGAATGGGCTATGTTCGTAATGTGTTCCATGTGTCTATGCTAAGGAAGTATACTCCAGATTCGTCACATGTCAATGAGTATGAGCCCATCCCTCTTTAGGAAAATGTGACTTCTAAAGAATAACCTATCATAATCTTGGTGAGAGAGCTAAAAGTGTTAAGGAACAGAGAGATTCCAATAGTCAAGGTCTTATGGCAGAACCATAAAGAAGACGAGGTTACTTGGGAGTTAGAGTCCGAGGTGTATATGAAGTACTTTCACTTGTTTATTTTTCAACTTGAGGTTGTACTTTGAAATTTTGGGATGAAATTTCTTTAAGGAGGGAAGAATGTAAGGACTCGGTCAAAACTGAGAAAAGAAAAAAAATATATGTATATATAATAGTAAGTGATAAAGGAAGCCCATCCCCCTGTCTTTCTCTTTCTCTTTCTCTTTCTCTCTCATCAATACACCGAAGAAAAACCCACAACCACTACCACCAGCAACCACTCTATGGCCACCGTCTGACCTCATGCACTAGACCATTTAAATCCCTAAGCGTTGATGACCTCAACCCCCAAGCGGCACCGCCTCTTTCGCCGTCATTGGCCCAAGATCGCAAGTCAAAGTTTAGAGGTTCAAACTTCGAATGGATTTTTTGTCCACCTTTGGTGTCTGTTTGACGAGTCATCTTCACTACTAGACTCATCTCATCAAGGAGAACAATCTACACTAAGGCATTTCACCCAACCTGCTACTTTTTTTGGTGACGATTTTGTAGCTCCGCCCTTTTTTGAAAGCTTTCCAACAATATCATGTACTATTTTGACAAATAATTAGCATAGGTGTGATCTACTCCTCAAGGTGGTCATTTTGATATATACTATCCTTAGTTTTGATGATGTTTTCATTACACCGATTTCTACTGCCACTGATAGTTAATGTGCACCGCTTAGGTGAGATTTCATAATTGTAAACTTTTAATATATTCTTGCTATATGTCATTGGACTCGGTTTTAAATGTAGAATATAATGATGATAATTATTTAGCCATTTAATGGTATAGGTGAGAGTGATATCTAAGATTGGACTAAACAATTAGAGCTCAGGACTTGAGAGCTTAGGATCATCTTTTTGGACAAAATTTAACGACTTGGGAGTGGTAGGGACTCAACTTGATTATTGTACTTGATTTTATATGTATTGAATAATATTAGACATATGCTAATTTTTATGATTTATAAATTGTTTGAAAAATTTAAAACTTAATCTGCATATTTTTCTGGACTGTTCTAAGGCTCCGAATAATATTTATGCAGCTTATAATTTTTGAGTTTATTCAAAATACTGTTGGAATTTATTTTACCAGGATCTTAGATCTACTCACAAGTATGTTGTTTAACACCCTAAATATGAACTTTCTAAAACGATAAATAAATACATATAAAGTTAAGAAAACCTTACATTGGTTGTGGCAGAATAATGTCTCCTTCCACTCAGATCTCTAACCCTTGTATCCTTTCTGTCGCAGAGTATTATCAAGATCTGAGCCCGAATGTCCTTCTCTTTGTGTGTGATCCTTCACAGTCTTCCAATCTATGATTGAGGTACCACTTGCTGTGTGTGGGCACTACTCTATCACTAAGGTTCGAAATTATGAAGAGGAAAAGAGAGAGGTATAAGGTCGGCTATAGAGAGAGAAGTGGAAGGCTCAGTTTTTCTGAAAAAGGCAATCTTTGATTTTCTGAGAAAAATGTTATTTTGAACTGAGCCATCACTTACTATTTATAGGCAACTACTAGGTTTAGGTTAGTAATTATTTGGCATTAAAATAATAAAAATATCAATTTGAAAAACCTGCTTAAGTGGCCGGCCAAGGTGTTTATTGGGCCTCACTTGGTTTTTGCAGTTTTCACAATTTTTATTTCTATTTTCTCAAAAACGACAATTTTCCAATTCTAACCTTTTAAATGCCAAAAGTAATTATTTAATAACTAAAATAGATTGTTAAATAATATTGTCATTTAATTTAATTATTAATTAGACATATAAAGTCTATTAATTAATAAATAAACCTAGAATCTCTTTTCTTTACAATTTCACCCCTGCTTAGTGAAAATTCACAAATTAGACATAGTCTAACTTTAGAATTATAATTGATTAATCACAAATCAATTATTGAGTCTTACAAGCAATATAGTCTCAACTAGAATGGGGACCATGGATCTATATGCTGAGCTTCCAATAAGTGAACCGAATTTACTAAGTAAATCCCTACTTATTAATTCCTCGTTGAATCCACTCTTAGAACTTAGAATTGCACTCTCAGACTTATATAGAGCATATTATATGTTCCACAATATAGATATGCTATCTCATTTAACCATTGTTATAATCTTATTGTGATCAAAGATCCTCTATATAGATGATTTACATCGAGATGGGATAATTTTACCGTTCTCACCCCTCAACGTATTTTGCCCCTTAAAACACTTAGCTACCTGTAAATGATGTTTAGTGATCTAAGAATTAGTCACTTAAACAAGAGCTCATCCATTTACTTCTATTTAGCTAAGCTCGAAGGGAATCATCACTTGACTTCTATACACCAGTAGAAGCTATAGATTCTATATTTATGTTCAGCACTCCCACTCAATCATACTATCATGTTCCCAAAATATACGTATCACCCTGACCCAAAAGTAGGCTTAACTAATAAATCAAAGAACATGAATAACACTCCTTAGTTGAGCCTAAGCATATCAGGATTTAGATTCTTTTAATCTTAAGATCAACTACTGATATTGACTTGGAAAGATATAACGGTAAGTTTATAATATCTTAACTAAGTTCAATATCGGTCCAGTCCAATGTATACTCCATACATTCGAAACTAGTATACTTTACAATGTCCTGGAAAGAACATAACACTTACTCCAAGTGTAAGTACACATCATCGCTGATTATAAACATTAGTGTAAATCCAAAACACTGATGAAACAGGAACTTAGTCTTTTGATTCATATAATCACAATCACATTCCACTGTGTTGACAATACTGTAATTGTGAATAAACATATGATCTGGACTTAACAGATTTTGTGTGTAAATGTAATAAACATATTAAACCATTAACATGTAAAATTCATGCAAACATAAATCACTTTAAATTTCTTATATTGATAACTAATCAGATTGTAAAGGGTTTTATTTAGGGCACAAAACCCAACAAATACAACCCTTATGCTGCCAGAATTTCTAGAAAATAAAAGGGAACATGTTCTTTTGCTATTCTTATTATTTGCCTGCTTTTGGTTATACTGATGAGAGACATGTTGATCATAATTTGTGTATATTGTTATTTCACAACCTAGTCTCTGTGTCATCATAGGTAGATCATGTGTGCACTCACCTGTAGGTGAAAGACCTAAAATATGTACATGAAGTGAATTGAATTTGAGCCCCGGTATTCTGGTGGTTATCAGGTGTGACTACCCAGTTTTTAGATGTTGTTTTCTATGATTGGTATTGAGAGTTAGGGGTCTAGTGGACGCTGTGATATACATTTGATGCTTGATTTTGTGATTATTCGCGGTCTCTCTATTTTGTTTATATATTTTGATAATGGTGATGAGATGTTCTATTTTTAAAAGCTAACCATGAATGAATCTTTTATTAAACTAAGGGTCATTTGATACTAGATATTTTTTACTGGACTTTATAAGCCCACCCCTTATTTTCTCACATTCTAAAAACTCAATTTGATGCTAGTGGATGAGGATGGTCCCGCTGAGGAAAAACGTTGTTATTAGTTTAGTCTTATTTTATTTATCGTACTTTCCATTAAAAACTTATTTTGTATTCAAGCTTGAATGAATGGTCTGGATGACTTATATTAGCTATGTACTAGTTAGAAATGAGGAATGATGGATGCTGGATATTATTTTGGTATTTTATTGACTTATTAAATCTACATATTCGATGATTATATAATTGTAGGGATATTATTGTTATTTATTATTGATGAGTGGTCCTGATTTTGTTACTAATATTTTTTTATAAATATATGAGTTAATCTATTATTTTTGAATAAGTATTTTGTAATATAAATTAAAAGATTATTTACAAGTATTATCTTCCTATAAGAGTCAAAGTGTGACCTTTGACCACTCAAATTATAGATATTATATATTTTTCACGGCTTAAAGCTCGCATGGTGATAGATATAATAATTATATTTATTAATCTCATGATTAGTACTCCATTATAAATATGAGACAGAACTCTTGATAATTATAGACATATATTTACAAAGTATGTTATTAAAGAAGAAAATATAATTTAATCAAAAAAAAAAAAAGAAAAATATAATACATTGATATGATTGTTATACATTTTGTACATGTTAATTCTCTGTTAATGGTTCATAATTAAAGGAATAAAATTATTGTTTTATCCTTTCAATTAAATCTTGTTCCTAAAGTACACTAGTGAAAGTTGGGTCACAACAAGTTGGCGACGTGATCGAGCACTTGTAACCTTTTAGTTCCAAAAGTCAACCCGTTATTTAATCTATAAGAAATTGTAGATTCAATATCTGTTAAGCTATGTTTCCAGCTATATATATCATTGATTCTCCAAAATAGTTATTTTTAGGCTGATCATCTTTACAAACCCTAACATATGAATTTTTATTTGATAATTCCCTAACAAATGAATGAAATGATCAAATGATGTATAAAAGAGATCATAGCAGGCTAAGAATAGAAATTATTGTGTATATGATCATCTATTTATTTTTAACTAATACTACGAAATGATGCTTAAATGCGTACGTATTAAAAAATCACACATGGTCCAGTTTAATATATCGTTATATACAAAGTACCTCCACTAAAATGTCTTACTATACTAGCGTGACCCGTATCTATAATAATGCAACCGTACTAGTAGTAATTAATCTAATGATTCTATAATTAAGTTCATTATTCTAATATCAATTGTCTCATACCAATATGAGATTAAGATGAACTTTGTAATTTTTCGATTTTTACTTAATGCTATCTACATAACATTGGATATAGTCTATATATATATGTAATAATTCAATTCAATTATTCATTTTATTTGAAGTATTTTTCTGCTGTGATTAGTTTTAAGGGCACTATATTAGAATATTTTATTTATGGAATTAGTTTTCTATTTAAAGAAATAATTTTCTATTTAAAGAAATAAATAAATAATTGATTTTTTGATAAATAAATATTTTATATTCCTTAAATCTGGACAAAATCAATTATGTAATATTTTATATATGGTCAGATTTCTATATTCATTACCTGATTTGATTTCCTAAATTAATTGTCAAAATATTCTAACAATTAATGTGGCGCAGATACTGATGGAGTATCTCACCTATAAATATAGAATCTCGGTCCCCGAGCTCCTCACTCATTCTGAATTCATTCAGCAGATTCCATCTAAAGAGAGTAGAGAGAGCGAGGAAGCCCAAACTCCAATACCGAAGCTATCATAGTGATTGAAGCTCAAAGATCAATGACTGGAGGTATATCGATCTTTTATTGCATATATTATCGATATGTTTATAGTTTATTTCTGCATTACATATCGTATATATATGCTGTATTACATACACTATATTATTGTCTAACAGTTGGTATCAGAGCGGTTTAATCTCTGTCTTGTTGATTTTAGTTGAGTTTCATATATATATATATACTCGTATATACAATGTTCATCTATATATATATTCATATTCATACAATCCCAATTATATATATATTTTCATGAGTATATATACATATACATATATGTATTTTTATTCATTCAGTGTTCATGTATATAGATTTATATTCGGTGCTTATATATATATATTCATATACAGTTTATACATACATGTATATATATTTTTCTTCTTTTCATTTCATTACGTATATATATATGTTCGTATATTTATTATATCATATTGTTTATATACATAAATGTTATATATAAATATATATATACATTTTATTTATATATATATATTATATTTGGTATAATATATATTTTTCAGTATATATATATATGTTTATATATGCATTGTATATGTATCAATACAGTCATATATTAATATAGATTGTTCTAAGCATGAAAATTCACATTGAAAAACAAAGAAATCTCAAAAATTTTCTGGAAAATATTTTTTCGGACCCGAAAACTTTGGTGATATTAAAGTCTTTATTTTACGTGTTTTCGATGCATAAAATCTATATGAATGACTTAAATTTTTCATTTAGATTCATTTAGAATTGATTTGGAGTCTTTTGGTCGTCGGAAACGCACTTTTCGATCGGATTAGGGTCGGGTCCATCGGACCCGCATGACTGAAAAACAGGTCAAAACGACCCAGTTTGGCTGGAGAAGACGACGCAAACGACATGTCGTTTGTGAAAAACGACAAACGACGTGTCGTTTGCAAGTTTCTTTTTGCAGTTGTCGTTGTGTGAAAACGACATGTCGTTTTTCACATTGTGGAAAAACGACATGTCATCATGTCATTTTTCGTCTTGTGAGGCAGCAGTTTGATGAGTAAAACGACGTGTCATTTTTACATGTTTTCAGCACCCCTCGGAATTGATAAAACGTCGTGTCGTTTTGCGTTTTGTAAAAAACGACATGTCGTTTAGACAGTGTAATTTTTCAAAAAAAAAAAAGGGAAAAAAATTCCAAATTTTTTATAAATTTTATTTATTTGGAATATTAATTATTTTCCTATTTTTTGTGTTAATTTAGTCAATAAATTGCACTTAGTCAATTTTTCATTTTTGTTTAATACATATATCTAGTATAAATTGAAAATAGAAATTTGTTTAATTTGGTAATTTATTACATGATTTATTTAGGCATGTAATAATTGTGTTAATTTGTATAATTGTGCATTTAATTATATGTTACCAAATTTATGCAATTTATTGTCTAAATTAATTTTGAAAAATCTGTCATTAATTTATATTAAGGAATTAGCATTTAATTAATTATCATACATTAATTGTATTAATTTGTATTTATTTGACAAATTTGTATTTAATGCAATTAATTTAGATTTGTATGATTTAAATGCTATACATAAATTCTTTTTATAGTGCTAGATATATTTAGAAATATTCAAACATTAAGATAGGTTGAATATTTTATTTAGCGCATTAAGTTTCATAAAACTTCCTAAAATTATTCATAAAACTTTATAAAATGAATAAAATATGAATAAAACGTAAGTAATTTTGTGGTTTGACATAAGAAAACATGAACCTGGGACAAATGCTCATATCTAGAACGGTTTTTAATGATCTTCGGACGACCACACTAGGAGCACTAATCTCAATGATTGTCTATTGTGTTAATAACAAAATTACTTTTAGGTAGAGCCCAATACCTAATGTCTAAGTGAAAATATAATTTTAAATAATTAGGGAGGAGCCACAACATCTTTAATTATATAAAATTATATATTAATTAAAATTCACCTTAATGGACAAAACTTGTAATTAATTATTTGGATATAATAATTTTACCCCACAGGGATTTTATTATATTTTTATAATTAATTAGGATAATATATTAAGTTAAATTCTCTTAATTTACCCTACAGGGAGTTATGAGGATTTGATTTAATAGTGCTATCACAAATTTTAATTAAGATAGATTTCATTCCTCCTTTTTCCTAAATTAAATATTTCATTAAATCTATCATAAAGTTCATATAATTTTATTAGATTGAAAATTTAGCCCACATGCAATTTTAGATTTAATAAAATTTTCAGCTTCATCATGTTTCTACATTGGTAAAATATGAATTCATTTAAGCCTCAGTTTTCTTTTAACATCTAAATTTGTAATCCTATTCTTGCAGCTATTTCATCTACCTCTAAACACGCTGAAATCACTAGTGAAATCCCTGAGCTTAGGAGTGACAACTTCAAAATCAGGAAGGAACGAGTTCTGCTCCACCTAGCTTGCACTGACATGGACCATGCAATAAGTAAAGATGAACGAGCTGCTATCACTGATACTAGCACTGCTGCTGAGATTGCACTGCGTGAAAAGTGGGAGTAATCCAATCGTCTTTGCATCATGTTCATTATGTCCAGAATTCTTTTGGGAATGCGTGGATCGGTAGAGTCACCTGAGAAGGTTAAAGATTTTATCAAAGTTATGGATGAGTAGTTTGACACTTCAGATAAATCTTTATTCAACAACCTCATTCAAGAGTTCTCATCCACAAAACTCACCGGTGTTAAAGGAGTTCGAGAACACATTTCCAAAATGAGGGACATCACTGCTCATTTGAAGAAAGTCGATGTTATCATTCCTGATACCTTCTTGGTTCATTACATCCTTCACAATCTTCCTCCACAGTATGGGCCTTTCAAAATTTCCTACAACACACATAAGGAAAAATGGAGCATCAATGAATTGATGACCATGTGTGCTCAAGAGGAAGCCAGGCTCCTACAGGAGCAAGGAGAAAGTGTTCACCTGACCACTCAACCTAAGAAACGCAAACTATTCAAGAAGAATAAAGGGAAAAATCCCATGGCTCCCAAGGCTGCCATAAAGAAAGATTCCATCAAATGTTTCTTTTGTAAACAAAATAGACATGCGAAAAAGGAGTGCAGCCAGTTCAAGAAATGGATGGATGACAAAGGTAATCCAATTTCCTTAGTATGTTATGAATCTAATATGGCTAATTTTAATCTTAACACATGGTGGATTGATTCCGGTTGAACAATTCACATAACAAATTCCTTGCAGGATATTCAAAATCTAAGGAAGCCAGTGGCAAGTGAGCAAAACATCTTATCTGGAAACAAGATGGGCTCACAAGTGGAAGCTATTGGAACATGCAATTTAGTTTTAAGTAGTGGTTTTATTTTAAAGTTGGAAAAGACTTTTTAAATACCAAGTTTCTCTAGAAACTTGATTTCAGTTTCAAGACTTATACCCTTTGGTTTTTCCTTTACATTTTCAGACAAATATTTTAATTTATATAATAAAGTTGAATGTGTTGGAAATGGTATTTTGTCTGATGGTCTTTACTGCCTTAATTTACAAAATAATACCACTAATAATGTTATGCATGTTCACGCTGGCACTAAAAGATGTGTTATGAAAGAGGATTCCTGTACATTATTGCACCAAAGATTGGGAGATATCTCAATTGATAGAATTTAAAGGTTGGTAAAAGATGGGGTACTCAATACCTTAGATTTTACTGACTCTGATACTTGTGTGGATTGCATTAAGGGAAAGCAAACCTCCAAGTCTGTCAAAACTGGTGTCCATAGGAGTTCTGAAATATTAGAAATCATACATACTGATATATGTAGTCCAGATATGGACTCACATGGTCAGAAATACTTCATCTCATTCATAGATGATTACTCACGCTACATGTATATCTACTTACTTCATAATAAAAGTGAAGCATTATGTAACGCCCTAAATAATTAGGCACGCTACACAATAAACTTATGAAACCCTAATCCCCTAATCGAGATTACTAGTAAAATAAGGGCAGAAATTAAACTTTATTAATAAACGGAATGAAAATAACTTGTAATAATTTAAACCTTAAAATTTAAAAGTTACAAAAGTTGGGATCCCAAAAGAAATTACAAAACACTATTACAAGTTCGTTTCCTCTAGCCGACCTAAGCGACAAAACAGAGTTTCAAAATACATCACTGGTAGACCCCAACCCTCTTGGTCTAGTGTAGCCCGAACATGTACATTCCTCGTCCAGATCCTACACTCATGGCTGATCAAACACAACTTTACCCTTTCCTGCACAGTAGAGCACCAGTGAGCCAAGCCCAGCAAGACAGTATAAAACATAACAATAATATCCCCATCATATAATATAAACAGTAATGCCATTTAAATCTGTCTGTGTGTCACAGACCTACAGGTTGGGCTCATGTAACGCCCTAATGCTAAGGCACGCTACAGTGCTTTTTCAATTATTGTGCAATCTTTGCTAATCAAAGATATTTCTCGAAAACGTGTTAAATTAAAACTTTTGCTTTAATTATTAAACTTTGTAATATAATATAATATTTACAAATTCTGGGATCCCGTTTTCAAACTTTGTAAAATTTACTTTTCAAATTATACATTTCAAAATACACAAGTTCTAGGTCGCACAGCGACTTTCAAAATACAACTCCCAGATGTCCCGAGACCGAACACTCCAGGTCGCGCCGCTTGACATGTACAATCCCATCTGAGCTCGGGTTCAGTCCTGTTCAGTCATAGCCTTTCCTTTACCTACACATGAAAGTAGAAACTGTGAGTCAACAGACTCAGTAAGAAATGCATATAACACGTCATATAATTTCCGACCTGTAAATAGGCGCCCATACACCTATTTACAGAGCTTAACAGATGAGTATGAACGTTGTAACTAGGATACGACCATGTACCATGTACCACATGCACTCAGTATACCATCGTACTAGTGTAGGTAGGGTATGGACCGCACCTTGAGTACCGTTAAGTGTTGTACCACAGACACCTCGTACCTTTCCGTACAAGTGCTGGTAACACCATGATGTACTTCCAAACATCATACATCTTACCAATGCACTCTGTACCGCAACCGTACAAGTGTTGGTAGTGTATGAATCACAACAAATAAGCATGTATATATATTAACACATACATACATTCGAATATTCATATCACACATTATACACAGTTCTTACCTGTTTTCCGAATTCAAGTATGCTGGCCAACCTGAACGGAAATCTCGTGCTAGATGGATGCCCTAATCACAACAATAGTAATACAGATGAGTGACTCGCTAAATCACTATCCGGGACTTTAAACTTGAAACTAAAAGTTTCCCTATCGATAAACCTCATGACAATACCCTAAATATCCCAAAATTGGCCAAAACTAGGGTTCTGGAAACTTCCCCAACAGGCAGACCGGTTCCCAACCGGCATCCCGGTTCTGGGTCACCAACCGGTCGACCGGTTGGTACAGACCACCCAGAACCGGAATTCCGGTTCTACTGCTGGGAACCAAAAAATCATTCCCCTTAATTCAAATCAATCCCAAACCTTACCAAACTCTCCAGTATACCTATACAATGTATAAACATCCATTTCCAATCAACAAATCACAGAACAAACCAATAATTCAAATTATGCCATTAAAGTTCAAAGTTAAGGTTTTTATGCTCAAATTAACACAACACCTAAATCAACCAACCAAACCAGCTGATCTAACTCTTAATTAACCCAAACTAAACCTAGAATTTGATCCCTAAGCATTTCAAATCAAAACAGCCACCAATACTCAAAAACACAAGCTCAAACTAAGAAGAAAAACTTTAAAAACATGTTCTAGGGTTCTAGGGTTTTACCTTAGCTTCAAGAGTGCTTGATTCCCTAGTTGAATTCCAGAAAAACAAGATGAAAAGATAGGTTCTTGCCCTGGTTGCCTCAGCCGAAGGAAAGAAAGAAAGAGAATTCAAGAGAAAAATGTCATTTTCCTTATTTTCCTATTTTCTTGATTTTGTCCTTAAATGAAAAAGGAAGATTAAAAGAATCAATCTCAGCTGAATCATTTGCTAGGTGTCACTCTTTTAGGCAGCCACCTAAACCTTTACCAAATAAAATGACTAAAATGCCCTTAAGGTTATAACTTGGGTATTTCTAAAACTAGGGGTAAAATGGTCAAATCCCATAACCCCGATCAATCCCGATAATTTATTTTCTCTAAAATATTCCCCACTATGAAATAGGGTTCTAAACTTACTCATGTGATCAATCTAGCCATCCATCGCATTTTCCGTTGTCGCCGAGCAAAAATTACAAAAATAACATATTACACATATAAACTAGATAATACCCCTAGAGTTTAATAAAATCTCCGGAATTGAGAAATTATAACTCTAATATTTATTTCTAAATATTGGGGTCCACAATTAAATAAATTCATAAATAATAATAAAATAATATAATTTAGTGCTAATTGCCTTTTCTAATCCACATTACTAGAGCGGTCATTACAGCTCACATGTCTGTTTATGTTTACGTGACGTAAACCTACGTGTTACTCTCACACGTCTATTTATGTCTACGTGGTATAGACCTACGTGTTTCTCTAAAACGTCTAAATACAATAAGGCCTTAGAATAGTTCATCTCAGTTATGGTTACAGAGTCCAACCCGATTATGCCTTAAACGCATAACCCTTAAATCTCAATATAATCATATACTTAGCATGGCATAGCATTTACTCAACTTATATCACTAGGGTACTAACCCTAGGCTATTAACCGCTCATATTAGGGTAATAACCCTAATCCCGGTTACAATTACTCACATATATCATATTCAAAATAAGCGCCACTATGCATACTCTACGTGCAAACTACTGTCTTACCTGTTGTCCCGCAATAACAGAGATTCCAAACTCCTGGATGCTCCTGATCAAGTGCCAGTAATCCTAGTCACACAACTCGGGATTTCACAAATAGGGTTAGTCCGTAATTTCACTTTAACATAATATAAAAATTGCATTCAAAACACAGATAATAAAATAGATCTCGAAACGAGCTTTCCAATGATATAAAGAACGTCCCAAACGGAGTCTCGAGTCAAAAGTTATGGCCAAAACAAAATCGGGAAAAACATACTTTCTCACTGCCAAACCTAGTCGCGACGTTCAAAAATCCTGTCGCGACGACTGGGTTTAGAACACCCAAAAACTCTATTTTTAAGGCCTTAAAATGCCAGCCTTTCCTAGATTTCCAACCCCAACCAAACATAGGGTAAAAACACAAAATTCATGCATTAATCCTTAACCAAAATTAGATTTAATCAATATAAAAATTAACCTCCAATCATTGAGCTAAATTTCCCACTAATTCAAGCTCAAACCTTGAATCTTTAAATTCAAACATAAGCTCAACCAAAACATACAATTCAAAGCTACATAACATAATGGAAACACCAAAACAAACCCTAATAATCTCACACAACATTCAAGTTGCAATCCATATGGTCTCAATAGTTCAAACATACTAAAAATTACCAATATCACCACTAATTCACCAACATACATCAAATCTCAAATGAACATCAAGAACATCAAACCTAAACTCAAAAAAAATATTCACATACCAGAATTTAATCATAAACAAAAAGGATCAAGAAGTTTTACCACAAATTTCTAAGCTCCAAGCACCAAAATCACCCAAACTCCTTAACTTTTCTCTAATCCAAGCCTTAATTTCAAAATTGTAAAATGTTGAAGATGATAAAGAGAGAGGAAGAGGGGGGTCGGGTTAAGGAGAGATAGAACCCAGAATTTCTAATTTCATTTCCTCAAAATTCAGCTTTTATTAAAGTAAATCAAATAAGGTCAAAAGACCATTTTGCCCCTAAGGCCAATTTTCACCTATTCACACATACAAGAGCATTCTAGTCAATTCATACTCAATTATTTTCAAATAAAAATTTAGATTATCACCCATAAATAATAATGCCAAATAAATCAATTCAATTTATATTTCGGGCTCGAACCCGGTTCGGCCCGAAATACCCGGTTGTGACTATACCACGCCAACCTGTCAAAACACACCTGAAAAGACAACACAGTCATACTATATAATAATATAGTTCCTTTAAACACGTAATTAAATTAATTTCATCATTTTACCCTTCTCGGGTCATAATTACTAAAATGCCCCCGACTCACCAACGGGGTCTTAACATATAATTAATCAAATTAATTCACGTATACTGAATTATATAATAATATAATTCTTCAATTATTCATAATTATCTAATTAGGGTTTTGCTAATCCATTTCTAAAGTCTAGGGTATTATAATTACCCCCTCCTTATAGAAATTTTATCCTGAAATATACCTAAACAACTCCGGATATTTCTGCTGCATATCCGTCTCGAGTTCCCCAGTTGCCTCTTCCACCTTACTGTTCCTCCACAGTACTTTCACCAGTGCCACTGTCTTGCTTCTCAAGACTTTCTCTCTTCTATCGAGTATCTGCACCGGTAGTTTCTCATATGACAAGTCTAGTTGAAGTTCCAATGCTTCATAACTCAGAATATGGGACGAGTCTGAGACATACTTCCGAAGCATTGAAACATGGAACACATCATGTACAGCTGCCAACGCTGGGGGCATAGCCAACCTGTACGCTACTTGCCCTATCCTCTCAAGGATGTCAAAAGGTCCAATGAACCTCGGGCTAAGCTTTCCTTTCTTCCCAAAGCATTTAATGCCTTTCATCGGTGATATTCGAAGAAACACCTTGTCCCCGATTTGAAAATCAATATCCCGACGCTTTGGATTAGCATAACTTTTCTGTCTACTCTGAGCCGCGAGCATTCACGCTCTAATCTTGTCAATCGCCTCACTTGTTATTTGAACAGCCTCGGGACACAAGAACTTTCTTTCACCCACTTCATCTCAGTGAATGGGCGATCTACACTTTCATCCATATAAAATCTCATAAGGTGCCATTCTGATTGTTGTCTGATAGCTGTTATTATAAAAGAACTCGATCAGGGGAAGGTACTTTACCCATGATCCCTCAAAGTCAAGCACACATGCCCGTAGCATGTCTTCTAATATCTGTATAGTTCTCTGGATTGCCCATCTGTTTGAGGATGAAATGTCGTGCTGAACTTTAATTGAGTACCCATAGCTCGATGGAGAGTTTCCCAGAATCTTGATGCAAACTTCGGATCTCTATCTGAAACAATGGACTTTGGGACACCATGAAGACGTACAATTTCTCTGACATATAACTCAACATACTGGTCAATGGAGAAATTCGTCCGAACAGGTAAAAAGTGCGCTGACTTTGTGAACCTTTCCACTATGACGCACACAGAGTCAAACTGTCCCGTGGTTCTAGGCAAACCTACCACGAAGTCCATTGAAATATCTTCCCATTTCCACTCTTGTATGTTCAGTGGCTGCAGTAACCCTGCAGGTCTCTGATGCTCAGCCTTTACTTGCTGACAGATAAGACACTTAGCAACATATTCAGCAATGTCATTCTTCATGCCTAGCCACAAAAACACGGCTTTCAGGTCCTGATACATCTTCGTTGACCCTGGATGAACTGAATAAGGAGTCGTATGAGACTCATCCATGATCTCCCTTTTAATACCATCATCCATAGGCACACAAACACGATCTCTGAATCGTAACATTCCCGTTACATCCATTGAGAAATCACTAGCCTTCCCAGCCGAAACCCTAGCTCGAGTTTTTACCAACTCTGGATCTTGCATTTGTGCTTCTTTGATTCGCTCTAAAAGAGTAGATTGTAGGGTAATTTTAGCCAATTGCCCCACAACTAACTCAATCTTAGCTTGGGTCATCTCATTTGCTAGCTGTTGAGAGATTTGTTTCACAATATTCAACTGACTTTGACCCTTTCTGCTCAAGGCATCAGCAACCACGTTGGCTTTACCAGGGTGATAAAGGATTTCACAATCATAATCCTTCACCAACTCCAACCAGCGTCTTTGTCTCATATTCAAATCTCTCTGGGTAAAGAAGTATTTCAGACTCTTATGATCAGTGTATATCTCACATTTCTCGCCATATAGGTAATGCCGCCAAATCTTTAGCGCAAAAACCACTGCTGCGAGTTCTAAATCGTGAGTAGGGTACCTCTGCTCGTACTCCTTTAACTGTTGAGAAACATAGGCTATTACCTTCCCGCTTGCATAAGCACACAGCCGAGACCTTGTCTCGAGGCATCACAGTAAACTACAAATTTTTCCTTATCAGAAGGAAGAGTTAGTACTGGAGCGGTAATCAAGCACTGCTTTAACTCCAGGAATCTTTTCTCACACCGATCAGTCAAAAAAAACTTCAAGTTCTTTCGGGTCAGCTCCGTTAAGGGTACAAAAATCTTTGAAAAACCCTCAACAAACCGACGATAATACCCAGCTAAGCCCAGAAAGCTTCTAACTTCAGTAGCCGATTTTGGTGTTGGCTAATCCCGAACAACTTCAATTTTAGCCGTATCCACCATGATCCCATCTTTATCTATTATGTGCCCCAAAAATGAGACACAAGATAACCAGAATTCACACTTTTTGAATTTAGCGTAAAGCTTATGATCCCATAATCGTTGCAAAACCGCTCAGATGCAACTCATGCTCTTCCTCTGACTCAGAGTACACCAAAATATCATCGATAAACACAATCACACATTTATCCAGGTAATCCTTGAACACCCGATTCATAAGATCCATGAATGTCGCTGGGGCATTGGTGAGTCCAAAAGACATCACAAGGAATTCATAATGTCCATACCGTGTACGGAACACAGTTTTTGGGATATCTTCCTCTCGAATTCTTAGCTGATGATAGCCTGAGCGAAGATCAATCATGGAAAAGACCGTCTTCCCCTTCAGTTGATCAAACAGATCATCAATTCGAGGCAAAGGATACTTGTTCTTGATAATAAGCTTATTCAACTCTCGATAATCAATACACATTCGTAGAGTCCCGTCTTTCTTTTTCACAAATAACACCGGAGCACCCCAAGGTGAGTAGCTCGGTCTAATGAATCCCAGATTCAATAATTCTTGTAATTGTATCTTCAATTCTTTCAATTTCGCTGGAGCCATTCGATACGGTACTTTTAATACTGGATCCGCTCCCGAAACCAACTCAATAACAAACTCAATCTCCCACGTAGGAGGCAATCCCGGTAAATCTTCCGGAAAAACATCAAGGAACTCACATACCAATCTTGTATCCTCAGGCCTTGATGTCACAGGTTGGTTGGTATCCACTGTAGTGACTATGAATCCCAAACAACATCTGCTCATCAGGTCCTTAGCTTTCCACAATGTTATTCTTGGTATGCGTGCCCCCTGAACCTTACCCACGAACACTGCTAGGTTAGCACTATCGGGCTCAAACACCACCATCTACCGTTTGTAGTCGATCATTGCCCCATACTTAGACAGAAAATCCATTCCCAGGATTATGTCAAAATCAGACAGTTGCAATTCAATTAGATTGACGGTCAATTCACAACCGTCAATCCAGAAAGACAAAGACTGAATCCACCTAGTGGATACAGTAAGGTCTCCCGAAGGTAACAGGGTATCAAACCCCAAAACATATATATCACATGGCTTATGAAAACTTTCAATAACTCTACTCGACACATAGGAGTGAGTAGCTCCCGAATCAAACAACACAATATATGAACAACCATTAATAGACAGCTGACCTGTTACAACTGACAAACTGGCATCAGCGTCTGCCTGAGTCATGGTAAAAAGTCGCCCCGGGTTCCGTGTAGTATTTTTCTTAGGCTCCTCTTTCTTGGCCTGAGGATAATCTCTGATAAAGTGGCCCACCATGCCACACTGGAAACATGTCTTAGCCCGACACTCACCCGGATGGTGTTTCTTGCATTTAGGACACTCGGGATAAGTTCAGAATGAGGACCCGCGTCCCTGACGACCACCTCTATTTCCCCGGAACTTTCTATTGCCCCCTGATACTCTAGAAGCCTCAGCCTTCCGTTTGTGATCAAGGTTGCTACCATCGGTCCCCTTATTTACATTAGCACTAGCAGGAGGATTCGATGCCATGACGGCATCCTTTACAGTCTGCTCTTTCGCAACATGTTGCTCAGCCTCCTCAGCAATCAAGGCTAGCTCTACCACTTTCTTGTACAAAGTGTCATGTGAAGTGGTAATCTTCAAGTCCCGACTAATTGTGGCATTCAATCCTTTCACATATTTCTGTTTCCAAGTGAAATCTGTGGGCACCAGATCACCAGCAAACTTAGACAGCCAATCAAACTCGAGGGTGTATTCGGCCACTGACATCTTCCCTTGAGTAAGCTTCACAAAGTCTTCCATGTGTGAAGTTCTCACAGCGATGTTGTAAAACTTTTCCTCAAACAAACTTTTAAATTCTTCCCACGTCATTACACTGACATCCCGGGTTTGGCCCACGATATCCCACCAGACGTGGGCATGATCTTGTAACATGAAAGCTGCACAATTCACTCTTTCAGTTCCCGTCACCCCCATATTATCGAGGATATGGTAACAGTGGTCATCCACTACTCAGCCTTTATTATATCAATACTTCCCAGAAAAGTTGGAGGCTGCAGCTTCACGAACCGCTCAAATATCGAGTCCCTATGCAGCATAACAAACCCCTGGTTACCCACCACTGGCACAGGTGCTGGTGGTAACACTTGATCAACAGGGGCAGCCGGTGCCGGTTGCCTTAATAGTCGCAACTCTTCTTCTTGACGAAGTATGACACTTCGCATTTCTTAAAACATCTGTTGCCAGTCAGCAGGAGGATTAGCCTTACCAACCTCCGCATTATCCCCCAGATTCTGCGAAGGTGGAGGCGGTGCCGGTGGATTGGTTTGGGCAGCCCCAGGCTCTACTTGCTCGCCCTGTGGTCTAGATGATTGTGGAGGGTCCATTACTAGCACCCCTATAATCAACAACCCTAGCGAGTTAAGCACCAATACCACAATTATGCGCTTATTGCCTTAAACCCTAACTCAACTTTTACCCCATACAAATATTCATTAATCAAATAGCATTTAAAGCATGGCATCACATAACACATAAATACTCTAGATGCTTGCATACTACCTAAAATGGAAAGCGGTAAACAGATGATCACACAAACAGTAAAGTATCTACTCTCAATACTTACTACACCATGAGTCGAGCTTGTCTCTGATGATGAATGTACATGTTTGGCCGGTCTACAAGAAGTTTAAAAACCTTGGCGCTCTGATACCAAATTGTCACACCCTAAATAATTAGCCATGCTACAGAATAAACTTATGAAACCCTAATCCTCTAATCGAGATTACTAGTAAAATTAGGGCAGAAATTAAACTTTATTAATAAACGGAATGAAAATAACTTGTAATAATTTAAACCTTAAAATTAAAAGTTACAAAAGTTGGGATCCCAAAAGAAATTACAAAACACTATTACAAGTTCGTTTCCTCTAGCCGACCTAAGCGACAAAACAGAGTTTCAAAATACATCACTGGTAGACCCCAACCCTCTTGGTCTAGTATAGCCCGAACATGTACATTCCTCGTCCAGATCCTACACTCATGGCTGATCAAACACAACTTTACCCTATCCTGCACAGTAGAGCACCAGTGAGCCAAGCCCAGCAAGACAGTATAAAACATAACAATAATATCCCCATCATATAATATAAACAGTAATGCCATTTAAATTTGTCTGTGTGTCACAGACCTACAGGTTGGGCTCACATGTCTGTTTATGTTTACGTGACGTAAACCTACGTGTTACTCTCACACGTCTATTTATGTCTACGTGGCATAGACCTACTGTTGGAATTTATTTTACCATGATCTTAGATCTACTCACAAGTATGTTGATTAACACCCTAAATATGAACTTTCTAAAACGATGAAATAAACACATATAAAGTTTAGGAAACCTTACATTGGGTGCAGCGGAATATAATGACTCCTTCCGTTCAGATATCTAGCCCTTGATTCCTTTCTGTAGCAGAGGATTATCAATATCTGAACCTGGATCTCTTTCTCTGAATCTTTGATGCTGAAACTCCTTCTTGCTGAAAGTCTTTCTTCACGATCTTCCTCACAATAATTGAGGTATCACTTGCTGTGTGTGGGCACTACTCATACACTAAGGATTTCGAAATATTGAAGAAGAAAAGAAGAGGGAAGTGGCAGCTAAAGATAGGGAGAGAGAAGGCTCAGGTTTTTCTCTGAAGGAAAAATAGAAAATTTAAGTGTGAATTTCCTGAAGCCTTCACTATCTATTTATAGCATTCCACTAGGGATAGGTTTGAATTATTTGGCATTAAAATAATGAAAATATCAGAGGGAAAAACCCTACAAAAGTGGCCGGCCCTATACAAGTGGATTTGGGCCTCACTTTTTGCAATTTTGCAGTTTTATCTTTTCTGCATCTGATTTTCTCAAAAACGCCAATTTTCTAATTCAACCATTTAAATGCCAATTCTAACTATTTAATAACTATAAATAATTATTAAATAATATTGTCATTTATCATATTTATTAATTGAACCATACAAAGTATCATAATTAACAAATATGCCCCTATAAACTCTTTCTTTACAATTTCGCCCTTACTTAGTGAAAAATTCACAAGAAGACATAGTCTAATTTGAGAATTATAATTGATTAATCAAAACCAATTACATGAGTCTTACAAGCAATATTATCTCAACTAGTGGGGGGACCATGGGTCTATATAACCGAGCTTCCAATAAGTAGATCAAGAATTTATTACTAAAATTCACTAACTTATTAATTTTTCGTTGAATCCACGCATAGAACTTAGAATTGCACTCTCAGTATATAGAATACTCTATATGTTCCACCATATAGACACATCATTAGTTATCCATTGTTATAATCCTAATGTGATCAATGATCCTCTATATGAATGATCTACACTGTAAAGGGATTAAATTACCGTTACACCCTACAATGTATTTTATCCTTAAAACACTTGGCCCCGTATAAATGATATTTCAGCTTATGTGAAATGAGTACTCCACCATTTATGTTCGTTTGGTCAAGCTCGAAGGAGATCATCCTTTGCTTACTATTCGCCAGATAGAAGCTATAGATTCCATGTTTATGCTAGCGCTCCCACTCAATTGCACTACCGTGTTCCCAAAATGTACGTATCACCCTGACCTAAAAGTAGGCTTAACTAACAAATCAAAGAACACGAATAGCCTTTCAAGATTGAGCCTAATCATAACAGGATTAAGAACATCTGATCTAGGATCAACTAGGCGATATTGACTTGAATAGATATTACGGTAAGTTTAATAAATCTAAGTCAATGTTCAATATCGGTCCCTTCCGATGCATACTCCATGCATCCAACCTGAGCTTTACTTTAACCAATGCTCTGGAAAGAACATAGCACTTCTCCAAATGCAAGTAAACTCTGTTGTAGATTATCATATCAGTAAAACCCTATGTCTGATAAATCTAGGAAACTTTATTCACATAGTCATGTTTACTTTCCAATGTGTTGACGGCACAATAAACAGGATCAAGTATGTGAAAAGGGTTTCAGATGAATTTATACATTATTTACATATAATCATGAAATAAATCATGTGAACCATGCAACATTAAATGTTATTTCTGATCTATATTAATAAGTAAATCTGATTATATTGAAATGAGTTTTGTTTAGGGCATAAAACCCAGCAAACTCCCACTTGCACTAATATAAAACAAAAAGTGCGTTTCAAATAATCTCAACACCTCGATATACAAATCAAGTGTAGTAGTAGTAAACTCCTCGTAATAGGATCTGAAAGGTTGAATTAACCACAACCTTTTCTCCACCATTACTCTTCCTTAATCACAAAATTATTGATAATGTGAAATTCCTCTCTATATGTCTACTCTCTTGGGATACTGGATTCTATACCTTTGGCAACTACTTTTGGTTAATCAGGAAATTAACACTAGTAGTTTAAGGCAATTTGGAATGGTGCCAAAGATGTATAGAACTTTCCTTAGACTGAATAAGTACCTTTCCTGCAGCTTTAACATTCAGTCCCTTTGTGGTAGACCTAGAGACTTCAGATAGGTTTTTACACTTCTCCAAAATCACTATTCCACCCCCAGAGTAACCACCATCTTATCAGAAATATTTACTAGCACAAAGGCAAATTTCGAAATCTGATATGGTGTAGTCTAAGAGTTTTAAACACACCCTTATAGACTAACATATAGTTCCTCTTCTTAATCTTAAGATTTACTTGATTGTCTTCCAATGTTCTTCTCCTGGATTAATCTGATACCTACTCATTACTCCCACTCAACAGCAGGTGTCTGGTCTAAGGCATACAAAAGCATATCTAAGACCTCTCACTGTTGATTTAAGAAATTCTTTCATGGCTTTATCTTTTCTGGAATAGTTGAGACTTTTCCTTAGATAAATAAAATCTATGTCTAAGAAGTTGTGAAGCTTCTATAGATTGCCATTAGAAAGAAAATGCTTCAGCATTTACTAAAGTAAGTTGCTTGCATTAGAGTAAGTAATTCCCAGGTATACCACAAGCCATATGTTTGAATAACCTCAAACCTATAATACTAGGAACAGGAAGTTTGTTAAGTCCATTGAATAGACTTATAAACAAAAATTTCCTTTTATGTCCTTGTAATAGAAAACTTTAGGTTACTCCATGTGAATGGATTAAACCATAGTTCTATTGGCTTTCTTCTTAGTTTCTTATCTTGACAATCCATTACTTGTTTAAACTCACAATGGATTTTAATCACTAGTGTCTCCCAAGTCATAAGAAGGTGAGTTCAAAGAAACTCTCCCACTACGACAAGGTACCGTGAATTATGTCGAAGAAGACTAAATGGTATTAACCTCTTTGGTTGTAACAAGACAACAGAGGCAGTGGGATCATCATATGTTATATAAGATGATAGAACACTTTTGGAATCAAGAAAAATATCTCCTTTATTTGCTACTTGATTTTCAGACTTAGTCATTTTCTTAGAAAAGTAGTATTTGTTTGAACAAACACTTTCTTATCTATTGACAATGGGATGGTCCAACCCTAATCACTTAGAATAGCTAAGAAACCATGGTTAACAGTTCTAGCTTTTCTTAAGATTTTGATTAGGTCATCCATGAATCTAGTAATGATTTACATTAAGTATACAACCATTACATCATTCTGAAATTGTATTACCATAGAAGGAATTAGGCAACGACTAGTAACTAATCATCAACATGTAACTCGAAATTTCTGGGGAGGTAAGTTTGGATATAATTCAAAAATCAATTTAATGATCTTTGAACTGCATATCTACTAACTATTTCTCCACCCCTATCAGTTCGTAGGATCTTTAACCACTTACCTTAATGGTTTTAACCATTGCTAGAAGTTAATGAAATTTTTCAAACATTTCAAATTTCTTGCTAAAAGGTATAATCTAGAGTGATCGTTTTAAGAATACAACGAAAAACTCATATCGACCCCTGAATGTACATCCATCTGCGAATGAGATGAACTACTTTCAGTGGATATAGGCATATTAACTCTTTGCAGAGATTGATCTTGTCAAATCCACTATGAACAAGATACAAATGCCATAGATTAAAAAAAATGGTAGTGTCTTTTGATGACATAGGTTTAGTTACATCAAAGAGTTCTTAGAATACTGCAAGTGGATCCTGGTCACAGAATACCTAACTCATATTCCATACAGTTTTAATCCATTAATAGAAGATGGATATTAAACACTTGAGAAAGTGTAACTGTATTGTATCTAGAATTAGAAATATAAGAAAATTTCTGTTTGAATTCTAAAATTAAAGTCAAAGACTTAAATTCAACCAAATATAATGAGTAATTCTTTCTTGGACCACCACTACTAATAAACTCTAAGTCAGATTTGCCCATACAAGTAGGAGATTTTTAAGATTGAGGGTTTATATAAATTGGGAATAGAATTTCGGGATTATAATCATATGCGTCATTTAATTTCTTAAGAGAAAATATAGAATGACATGAAATGATTTATAGACCATTCATCCAATGATATATTATTGAGTTAATTTGAAATGAATAAGCTAAGAGGAATTAGGATAATTTCGTTTAAAATAAGAATCCAACGATGCTTCGATTAGCGAAAGTAATGTTATTTATACAATCTTCTTGTTTCATATCGTAAAAATACTAGTCTAAGGTGTCATCAATTGATGAACAACTAGATGTCGCATATACAATATTTATCTTTCGAGATCCAACACTATTATGTATGTCTAATGGTGAAAATCCACTAGGGATTTATCTCATTAGATAAACAAGCCAAGTTAGACCAACAATGAAGATTCGAAATTAAACTACAACTTAATAACAGAAAATAACATGGTTCAATATAAATTCATACACAATTCAGAAATTATAAACATATAACAAGTAGGAATGACAAGTGAAAATACTAAAACTTACAATCCTAAATAATTTCCAAGGTTTTCAACAAACTGATATCAGTGTCCCGTTTAGGCGAGAGTCAAAGCTACCATTCATTGAATAGAGTTGTCAGCTCGTCTAAAATGTTAAACATTCTAGCAACCTTTTATTCGATCAAGATTGGAATTCAGCGTTGTCCCGTTTAGGCGAGATTCAAGGCAATTCTACCTTATGAGCTTCCACCATTGTTTCATAATTTGCAAGTCAAGTATGGTTGCCACCATTAGGGTGATCCATACCATACAAAACACTTACAAACTACTTATCATGCGAGGTTAAACGGTGCGAAATTGCTAATGAACGTTCCTCCATTAGGGAGGATTACTCACTAAAACAAACGCGGTGTAAAACCCACAATGGAGATCGAATGTCTTAATAATAAAGCTCATTATTTAAAGAGAGTTGTATTTTCTTTGATTCTCTTTATTTATTCTATTTATTTTAAATATATATTTATTTAATTAAAATTTCTAATTTAGAATGAAAAATTCTAAATATAAATTTTAATTTAATATTTATAAATTTTACTTAGATAGTTATGAAAATAACATGAATTATTTCCATCTTAGTAATAATTTCCAATAAATATTTAGAAAAATATTCAATTTAAGTTGTTACAAAATTAATTTAAATTAATTTACAACTCAAATTTTATTTTCTATAAATATATATATTGCATTTCGAAAAATTAAAGTATTTAAGAATACAATTTTCTAATAATGCATGTTAAAATAAAAAATAAATCCTGGAAAAATTATTCTAATTTAATGTTGGCCCAAAATTAATTAATAAAATTAATTTACAACAAAAAATATAATTTTCCTATTTAATTAAATATATATAAGAAAAATTTCAAATATTTAAGTGTGATGATGAAAATCAACTTAAATATTAATTTTCTATTTAATTAAATACACTAGAAAAATACTTGAAGCAAAAATATCACCTATCTAGATTTTCCTTTGACTAATTAATTCAATTTCTAATAATGTACTTTAATTCAATTTATTTTAAATTAATCAATAAATGAAAAAATCATTGATTTAAGTTGATCCAAAATTAATTAAAATAAATAATTAATTTACAACTTAATCTATTTTTCAAGATAAAATTCGAAATTCCAGCATTTAAGAAATGCAATTTTGAAATTTGATTAATAAAATAAAGAAAAAATATATTTTGAAAATTATTTAAATTTAGTTGAAAAAATAAATTTCAACTAAAAATAATTTTCTATTTAATTAAGTGTCATGAAAAAGAAATATTTAAGTATCATGATGAAAATCAACTTAGATATTTAATTTTTCAAATTAATTAAATGTATTAAATTCAAGAAATAAATAATTAAGTGTAGAGAAGGCTTAATTATTAATCTCTAGTTTAATACTAGGAAAAAATATACTTAAAATAAATTGTACCAAAATTAATTATTTAAATAATTAATTTCACAATTTATAGTATTTTCCTATTTAATATTAGAAATAATAAGTAGTCTAGAAATAACTATCTAGAAATATCTTATTTGACTAAGTATCTTTTCCACAAAAATTTGAAAAATATCTAATTTAAGTTGTATTAGAAAAAATCTAGAACTTAAATATTTTCAAATTTAAATTTAATTAAATATCAAAAATTAAGTTGTAACCACTTAATTTGAAAATATTCCATTTTAAGTTAATATTCGAAAAGATATTAACTTAAAAAAAATATCTTAAAGAATCTTAATAACCAATGCCTAAAATTCCTCAACTTAATTTTGATATTTCAAATCCAAGAGATATTCAGATTTAAGTTGGTTAGTTGAAGATAACTAAATATCAACTTAAATAGGAATATTTAATGAAAAAATCAAATTAAGCTTCAGAAAGAATCTAGATGGTTATAATTCTATATTTAATTAAATACAAGAAAATACATATAGTTTAACTTAGAATAAAAAATTGTCTAAACTATATTTTTTTAAATTAATTTCAAAATAAATGAAATTAATTATGTTGCTAATCAATTTTATTAGGTTAAACTAGTGTAATTAACCTAGTACAACTGTTCAAATCAGGCAAATGGGCCTTCACAATTGGGGTAGTTTATGTGAGGGGGTGCTGGGTTCAGTATGTCGTACCCACTACTATGGCTCCCAACTCTCACACAAGGCCCAAAAGAGATGAATTTAACCTTAATAAGAACAACTGTTATTAATTGAATAGGCCCAAAAACTAAATGGGCCTAAATAAATTCTATCAAGAACTATGATAATTTATTTTAGCAACAACAACCTATATGCATCTATAATAAAATTAAACACATAGGCTCACACAGGCACACTTTGGATGGGTCCTATCATGTTGCTAGGTCATACACAGATGAAAGAAGATTGTAAATATACTTGTTACAAATTATTATCTTGACCAAGGGAGCCATTAGATCATTAGATCTGGCAAAAGGTAACCATGGCTATTTGCAATCAAGTAATAATAGGTTTTGAAAACTTACAAACAAGCTAAAACACATACTCCTGCAACAAGGTTAGCTGGATAGATGGATGTAGGATTTATTTAATTTTAAATTAAATTATTAATTTCGAAAATAATTAATCAAATAAAATAATTTTTGAAAATTTTAAAAAAAATTCAAAAAAATTCGAAATTTTAAAAAAAAATTAAAATTTAAAATTAAACCTACAATTTTGAAAAATTAGGTTTCAACCAACCTAAATATCATTTCAAAATTTGCTAACTACTTTTAAATTTTAAATGTTATTTTATAAATAAAAATTAAATAAAAATTAGAAAAGATAAATGAATATCTTTTTCAAATTTTAAATGTAATTTAAATAAATAAAATAACAAAATTTAAAAAATTAGCAAAATATCTTATATCATTCAAAAATTACATGATTATAATTATCTTATTTTAAATTTAAAATAAGATAAGATATAATCAAATTTTAAAATAAGATAGATTTTTAAGCAAGAAGATAGATACTAATTCTATTCAAATTCAAATTCAAATTACACTAATATCTTGAATTAAATTTAAAAAATATTAAATTAATTCAAAATGATAATTAGAATTGAATTAGGAATAGTAATAGTATATATATAGAACTACACAAAAAATCGGAAGTTAATTCCATGAAAAAGCATGAAAAATCGAAGAAAAACGAAAAAAAAATTGTGAGCTGTACGGACAGTTTTCGCGATCGCAGGAAAATTTCGGCACAGCTCCGATTTTTTCAAATCTTCAAAAATTCATAACTAATTCAAATAAAATCGAAATCGACTTCTGTAAAAGGCTAACTTGCTTAATTTTTTCCATACTATCCAATAAAAATAATGCCAGAAACAGAATCGCAATTATTTTTCACGAAAATTCACAAACATCAATCAATCATCAAATAACACTCAATACAACATGATACCATCCAAAAACAAACAAACAATCATTTTAAAGTCCAAATTTCTTGCAAGTAAATCAATTACCATGGCTCTGATACCAGTTGTTGGAATTTATTTTAACAGGATCTTAGATCTACTCATAAGTATGTTGATTAACACCCTAAATATGAACTTTCTAAAACGATGAAATAAACACATATAAAGTTTAGGAAACCTTACATTGGGTGCAGCGGAATATAATGACTCCTTCCGTTCAGATATCTAGCCCTTGATTCCTTTCTGTAGCACAGCATTATCAATATCTGAACCTGGATCTCTTTCTCCGAATCTTTGATGCTGAAACTCCTTCTTGCTGAAAGTCTTTCTTCACGATCTTCCTCACTATGATTTAGGTATCACTTGCTGTGTGTGGGCACTACTCATACACTAAGGATTTCGAAATATTGAAGAAGAAAAGAAGAGGGAAGTGGCAGCTAAAGTTAGGGAGAGAGAAGGCTCAGGTTTTTCTCTGAAGGAAAAATAGAAAATTTAAGTGTGAATTTCCTGAAGCCTTCACTATCTATTTATAGCATTCCACTAGGGATAGGTTTGAATTATTTGGCATTAAAATAATGAAAATATCAGAGGGAAAAACCCTACAAAAGTGGTCGACCCTATACAAGTGGATTTGGGCCTCACTTTTTGCAATTTTGCAGTTTTATCTTTTCTGCATCTGATTTTCTCAAAAACGCCAATTTTCTAATTCAACCATTTAAATGCCAATTCTAACTATTTAATAACTATAAATAATTATTAAATAATATTGTCATTTATCATATTTATTAATTGAACCATACAAAGTATCATAATTAACAAATATGCCCCTATAAACTCTTTCTTTACAATTTCGCCCTTACTTAGTGAAGAATTCACAAAAAGACATAGTCTAATTTGAGAATTATAATTGATTAATGAAAACCAATTACATGAGTCTTACAAGCAATATTATCTCAACTAGTGGGGGGACCATGGGTCTATATAACCGAGCTTCCAATAAGTAGATCAAGAATTTATTACTAAAATTCACTAACTTATTAATTCTTCGTTGAATCCATGCATAGAACTTAGAATTGCACTCTCAGTATATAGAATGCTCTATATGTTCCAACATATAGACACATCATTAGTTATCCATTGTTATAATCCTAATGTGATCAATGATCCTCTATATGAATGATCTACACTGTAAAGGGATTAAATTACCATTACACCCTACAATGTATTTTATCCTTAAAACACTTGACCCCGTATAAATGATATTTCAGCTTATGTGAAATGAGTACTCCACCATTTATGTTCGTTTGGTCAAGCTCGAAGGAGATCATCCTTTGCTTACTATTCGCCAGATAGAAGCTATAGATTCCATGTTTATGCTAGCGCTCCCACTCAATTGCACTACCGTGTTCCCAAAATGTACGTATCACCCTGACCTAAAAGTAGGCTTAACTAACAAATCAAAGAACACGAATAGCCTTTCAAGATTGAGCCTAATCATAACAGGATTAAGAACATTTGATCTAGGATCAACTAGGCGATATTGACTTGAATAGATATTACGGTAAGTTTAATAAATCTAAGTCAATGTTCAATATCGGTCCCTTCCGATGCATACTCCATGCATCCAACCTGAGCTTTACTTTAACCAATGCTCTGGAAAGAACATAGCACTTCTCCAAATGCAAGTAAACTCTGTTGTAGATTATCATATCAGTAAAACCCTATGTCTGATAAATCTAGGAAACTTTATTCACATAGTCATGTTTACTTTCCAATGTGTTGACGGCACAATAAACAGGATCAAGTATGTGAAAAGGGTTTCAGATGAATTTATACATTATGTACATATAATCATGAAATAAATCATGTGAACCATGCAACATTAAATGTTATTTCTGATCTATATTAATAAGTAAATCTGATTATATTGAAATGAGTTTTATTTAGGGCATAAAACCCAGCACCTACGTGTTGCTCTCACACGTCTAAATACAGTAAGGCCTTAGAATGGTTCATCTCGGTTATGGTTACAGAGTCCAACCCGATTATGACTTAAACGCATAACTCTTAAATCTCAATATAATCATATTAGCATGGCATAGCATTTACTCAACTTATATCACTAGGGTACTAACCCTAGGCTATTAACCGCTCATATTAGGGTAATAACCCTAATTCCGGTTACAATTACTCACATATATCATATTCAACATAAGTGCCAGCGCGCATACTCTACGTGCAAACTACTACCTTACTTGTTGACCCGCAATAACAGAGATTCCAAACCCCTTGGTGCTCCTGATCAAGTGCCGGTAATCCTAGTCACATAACTCGGGATTTCAAAAATAGGGTTAATCCCTAATTTCACTTTCACATAATATAAACATGGCATTCAAAACATAGATAATCAAATAAAGCTCGGAACGAGCTTTCCAATGATATAAAGAACGTCCCAAACGGAGTCCCGAGTCAAAAGTTATTGCCAAAACAAAATTGGGAAAAACATACTTTCTCACTGCCAAACCTAGTCGCGACGGTCAAAAATACTGGGTTTAGAACACCAAAAAACTCCATTTTTAAGGCCTTAAAATGCCAACCTTTCCTAGATTTCGAACCCCAACCAAACATAAGGTAAAAACACAAAATTCATGCATTAATCCTTAACCAAAATCAGATTTAATCAATATAAAAATTAACCTCCAATCATAGAGCTAAATTTGCCACTAATTTAAGCTCAAACCTTGAATCTTTAAATTCAAACACAAGCTCAAGCAAAACATACAATTCAGAGCTGCATAACATAATGGAAACACCAAAAAAAAACCCTAATAATCTCACACAACATTCAAGTTGCAATCCATATGGTCTCAATAGCTCAAACACACTAAAAATTACCAATGTCACCACTAATTCACCAACTTGCATCAAATCTCAAATGAACATCAAGAAAATCAAACCTAAATTCAAAAAAATATTCACATACAGGAATTCAATCATAAACAAAAAGGATCAAGAAGTTTTACCACAAATTTCTAAGCTCCAAGCACCAAAATCAGCCAAACTCCTTAACTTTTCTCCAATCCAAGCCTTAATTTCAAAATTTTAAAATGTTAAAGATGATAAAGAGAGAGGAAGAGGGAGGTCGGGTTAAGGAGAGAGAGAACCCAGAATTTATAATTTCATTTCCTCAAAATTCAGCTTTAATTAAAGTAAATCAAATAAGGACAAAAGACCATTTTGCGCCTAAGGCCAATTTTCACCTATTCACACATACAAGGGCATTCTAGTCAATTCATACTCAATTATTTTCAAATAAAAATTCAGATTATCACTCATAAATAATAATGCCAAATAAATCAATCCAATTTATATTTCGGGCCCGAACCCGGTTCGGCCGAAATACCCGGTTGTGACTATAACGCGCCAACCTGTCAAAACACACCTAAAAAGACAACACAGTCATACTATATAATAATATAGTTCCATTAAACACGTAATTAAACTAATTTCATCATTTTACCCTTCTCAGGTTATAATTACTAAAATACCCCTGACTCACCAATGTGGTCTTAGCATATAATTAATTAAATTAATTCACATATACTGAATTATATAATAATGTAATTCCTCAATTATTCATAATTATCTAATTAGGGTTTTGCTAATCTATTTCTAAATTTTACGGTATTACACATCAGATGTCTTTAAGATATTTAAAACTAAAGTAGAGAAACAATGCAACAAGCAAATTAAGATAGTGAGATCAGATAGAGGAGGTTAGTATTATGGTAGTTACACAGAAGATGGACAAGCACCTGGTCCATTTGCGAAGTTTCTTGAAGAAAATAGGATTGTTGCCCATTACACCTTGCCCGGTACACCCGAGCAAATTGGTGTTGCAGAAAGAAGAAACCGAACATTAATGGACATGGTGCGGAGTATGCTTAGTAGCAACTCTAACCTTCCTAAATCCTTGTTGACTGAAGCATTAAAGACATCCGTGTACATATTAAACCGAGTTCCAACAAAGGCAGTCTCAAAAACTCCTTTTGAATTATGGAAAGGTTAGAAACCAAGTTTGAATCATGTACGCATTTGGGGATGTCCATCTAAAGTCAGAATATATAATCCACAAGAGAAGAAATTGGACCCAAGGACCATAAGCGGATTCTTTATAGGGTACGCTGAAAAGTCTAAAGTTTACAAACTTTATTGTCCATCTCATAGCACAAGAATTGTGGAATCAAGGAATGCAAAATTTCTTGAGAATGCCTTGATCAGTGGGAGTGATCAATCAAAGGACTTTGGTCCTGAGAAAGATCCTTCAGAACCTTCCACTTCAAAAGCAAGATTGATAATGGTTAACACTCCTGTAGTTCAAACGAGTGTTGAACAACCATTACCAATCACTGAAGATCCACAAGTTGGTAATGATAATCCAATAGATCAAGATGTTCAAGAGTTGCCAGCAACTGTTGAACAACCTGCTGAACCAACTACTTCTCCCCAAGAGCTTGTTGGTGAAGTCTTAAGAAGATCTACTAGACCTGTCAAACCAAAGATTTACAAAGGTTGTGTTGTGTATTTATTAGATTTGATATTGGAATTGAAAATGATCCAGAAAAGTTTTTACAAGCTATGAACAGTAGAGAATCAAAATTGTGGTATAATGCAATGGATGATGAAATGAATTCTATGAGGTGCAACAAAGTCTCGGAACATGTAAAGTTGCCTAATGGAGCGAGAGCCATTAGTTGTAAATCGGTCTATAAGACTAAGAAAGACTCATTAGGCACACTGAGAGACACAAAGCGAGACTTGTTGCTAAAGGATTCACTCAAGAAGAAGGAATTGACTATACAGAGACTTTTTCTCCTATATCAAAGAAAGATTCCCTCAGAGTCATCTTGGCATTAGTTGCCCATTTTGATTTAGAGCTGAAGTAGATGGATGTAAAAACTACTTTTCTGAATGGTGATCTAGAGGAGGAGGTATACATGAAACAAACAAAAGGATTCTCCTCTCGTGAAGGTCAGGATTTTGTATGCAAGCTTAAGAAGTCCATCTATGGATTAAAACAAGCATCCCGTCAATGGTATTTAAAGTTTCATGATGTCATCTCTGTTGGAAATATTTTACCAGGATCTAGATTTACTACCATGTATGTTTCATTAACATCCTAATATGAATTCTAAAACAATGAAATAAACACATATAAAGTTTAGGAAACCTTACATTGGGAGCGGAATATAATGACTCCTTCCGTTCAGATCTTTAGCCCTTGATTCCTTTATGTAGCAGAACATAATCAAGATCTGAACCTGGATCTCTTTCTCTCCTTCCTTTGATGCTGATTCTCCTTCTTGATTGAATTCTACACAATCTTCCACACTATGATTGAGATACCACTTGATGTGTGTGGGTACTACTCTATTACTAAGTATTTCGAAATTGAAGAGAAGAAAAGAGAAGAAGAGGGTGGCTAGGAGGCTCAGGTTTTTGTCTGAGAGAAAATAAGATGTGAGTCTCATAGTTTCCTAAATCCAACACTTTCTATTTATAGAATGCCATCTAGGTTTAGGTTAGAATTGTATGACATTAAAATAATGAAAAATATAAATGGTAAACCCTGTACAAAGTGGCTGGCCATATTAGTGGATAATGGACCTCACTTTGCAATTTTGCTATTTTGTCATTTCTCAATCCAATTTTCTCAAAAATACTAATTTTCCAATTTAACCATTTAAATGCCAATTCTAATTATTTAATAACTAAAAATTAATTATTAAATAATATTGTCATTTAATATATTTATTAATTTAGACATATAAAGTCTCTTAATTAATAAATAAACCTAGAATCTCTTTTCTTTAAAATTTCGCCCTTGCTTAGTGAAAAATTCATAAAGTAGACATAGTCTAACTTTAGAATTATAATTGATTAATTAAAATCAATTAACTGAGTCTTACAAGCAGTATGGTCTCAACTAGTATGCGGACCATGGGCCTATATAACCGAGCTTCCAATAAGTCGAACTGAATTTACCAAGTAAATTCCCTAACTTATTAATTCCTTATTGAATCCACACTTAGAACTTGGAATTGCACTCTCAGTCATATAGAACGCTCTATATGTTCCACGATATAGATACGCTATTAATTATCCATCGTTATAATCCTAATTTGATCAATGACCCTCTAATAGATGATCTACATTGAATAGGAACTAAATTACCGTTACACCTTCAATGTATTTTATCCTTAAAACGTAGCTCCGTATAAATGATATTTTAGCGAAGTGAAATGAGATCTCAACCATTTATCTCTGTTTAGCCAAGCTCGAAGGATATCATCGTTTCACTTCTAAATTACTATAGAAGTTATAGACTCCATATTTATGTTAGCGCTCCCACTGAATTATACTATCATGTTCCCAAAATGTACGTATCACCCTGACCCAAAAGTAGGCTTAACTAACAAATCAAAGAACATGTATAATACTCTTGAGATCGAACCTAACCATATGAAGATTAAGATCATTTGATCTAGGATCGACAGGTGATATTGAATTGAATAGATATTACGGTAAATTTTAATATATCTAATCAAAGTTCAATATCGGTCCCTTCCGATGTATACTCCATACAGCCGATACTGGTAAACTTTGCCAATGCCCTGGAAAGGACATAACATTTATCCAAGGTGTAAGAATACCTATCGCTGATTATCATGCCAGTCTAAATCTAGTGAACTGAGAAATCAGGGAATAAACTTTCGAACATATAATTAAGATTATATTCCACTGTGCTGACAACACTATAATCATTAACAAATTCATATGTTCTGGACTTAAATAGAATTCATACATTATATGCATATAATCATGAAATAAATCATGTGAACCATGCAACATAAAATGTTATTTCTGATCTTTATTAGTAAGTAAATCTGATTTTATTGAAATGGGTTTTCTTTAGGGCACAAAACCCAACAAACTCCCACTTGCACTAATATAAAACAAAATGTGCATTTCAAATAATCTCAACACCTTGATATACAAATCAAGTGTAGTAGTAGTATATTCCTCGTAATAGGATCTGACAGGTTGTATTAAACACAACCTTTTCTCCACCATTACTCTTCCTTAATCACAAAAGCCTTGATATTGTGAAATTCCTCTCTATATGTCTACTCTCTTGGGACACTGGATTCTATACTTTCGGCAACTACTTTTTGGTTAATCAGGAAGTAACACTAGTAATTTAGAAATGTTGGAACGGTGCCAAAAATGTATAGAACTTTCCTTAGACTGAATAAGTATCTTTCCTTCAACTTTAAAAATCAGTCTCTCTCTGGTAGACCTAGAGACTTCAGATAGGTTTTTACACTTCTCCAAAATCACTACTCCACCCCCCAGAGTAATCACCATCTTATCAGCAGACTTTCTAGCACAAAGGCAAGTCTGGAAATCTGATGTGGTGTAGTCTAAGAGTGTCAAACACACCATTGTCGACTAACATGTAGTTACTCTTCTTAATCTTAAGATTTCCTTGATTGTCTTCCAATATTCCTCTCCTGGATTAATCTGATACCTACTCATTACTCCCACTCAACAGCAGGTGTCTGGTCTAAGGCATACTAAAGCATATCTGAGACCTCTCACTGTTGATTCAAGAAATTTTTTCATGGCTTTATCTTTTCTAGAATAGTTGAGACTTTTCCTTAGATAAATAAAATCTTTGCCTAGAAGTCGAGAGGCTTCTATAGATTGCCATTAAAAAAAATGCTTCAGCATCTTACTAAAGTAAGTTGCTTGCATTAGAGTAACTAATTACTAGGTATACCATAAGCTATAGGCTTAGATAAACTCAAACCTATAATACTAGGAACAGGAAGTTTTGTTAAGTCCATTGAATAGACTTATTAACGAAAATTTCCTTTTATGTCCTTTGTAATAGAAAACTTTAGGTTACCCCATGTGAATGGATCAAACCATAGTTCTATTGGCTTTTCTTCTTAGTTTCTTATCTTGACAATCCATTACTTGTTTAAACTCACAATGGATTTTAATCACTAGTGTCTTCCAAGTCATAAGAAGAGTGAGTTCCTTGAAACCCTCCCACTACGACAAGGTACCGTGAATTATGTCTAAGAAAACTAAATGGTATTGACTTCTTCGGTTGTGTCAAGACAACAGAGGCAGTGGAATTATCATGTAAAGATGATAGAACACTTTTGGAATCAAGAAAAAAAATTATCTCCTTTATTTGCTACTTTATTTTCAAACTTAGTCATTCTCTTAGAAAAGTAGTATAGTTTAAACAAACACTTTCTTATCTAATGACTATGGGATGGTCCACCCCTAATCACTTAGAATAGCTAACAAACATGCAAAACATAGTTCTAGCTTTTCAATTAGGTCTTCCATGAATCTAGTAATGGTTTACACTAAGTACCCGACCATTGCATCATTCTGAAATTGTATTACCATAGAAGGACTTAGGCAACGATTAGTAACTAATCATCAATATGTAACTCGAATTTCTGGGGAGGTAAGTTTGGATATAATTCAAAATCAACTTAATGATCTTTGAACTGCATATCTACTAACTATTTCTCCACCCCTATCAATTTGCAAGATCTTTAACCACTTACCTTAATGGTTTATCACCTTTGCTAGAAATTCATGAAATTTTTCAAACATTTCAAATTTCTTGTGCTTAAGGTAAAAACTAGAGTGATCGTCTTTAGAATACAAGGAAAAACTTATATCCACCCCTGAATGTACATCCATATGTGAAATGAGATGAACTTACTTTCAGTGGATATGGGCATATTAACTCTTTGCAGAGATTGATCTTGTCAAAACCACTATGAACAAGATACAAATGCCATAGATTTAAAAAATATGTGGTTGTATCTTTTTATGACTTAGGTTTAGTTACATCAAAGAGTTCTTAGAATATTGCAAGTGGATTCTGGTCACAGAATACTAAACTCATATTCCATACTAACATACAGTTTGAATCCATTGATAGAAAATGGTTATTAAACACTTGTGTATGTGTAACTGTTTAATGAGTAATTCTTTCTTGGACCACCACTACTAATTTAACTCTAAGTCTGATTTGCCCATACAAGTAGGAGATTTTTAAGATTGAGGATTTATATCATTTTGGGATAGAATTTCGGGAATATAATCATATGCGTCATTTAATTTCTTAAGAGAAAATATAGAATGACATGAAATGATTTATAGATCATTCATCCAATGATATGTTATTGAGCTAATTCGAAATGAATAAGGTAAGAGGAATTAGGATAATTTCGTATTTAAATAAGAATCCAACAATGCTCCGATTAGCGAGAGTCAAAGTAATCTTATTTATACAATCTTCTTGTTTCATATTGTAAATACTAGTCTAAGGTGTCATCAATTGATGAACAGCTAGATGTTGCATTTACAATATTTATCATTCGAGATCTAACACTATTATGTTTGTCTAATGGTTGACAATCCATTAGGGATTTGTCCCATTAGAATAACAAACCAAGTTAGACCAACAATGAAGATTCGAAATTAAACTACAATTAATAACAGAAAATAACATGGTTCAATATAAATTCATACACAATTCAGAACTTATTAAACATATAGCAAGTAGGAATGACAAGTGAAAATACTAAAACATACAATCCTAAATAATTTCCAAGGTCATTAACAAACTGATATCAGTGTCCCGTTTAGGCGAGAGTCAGTGATACCATCCATTGAATAGAGTTGTCAGCTCATTTAAAATGATAAACATTCTAGCAGCCTTTTATTCGATCAAGATTGGAATCCAGCGTTGTCCCGTTTAGGCGAGAGTCAAGGCTAGTCTATCTTATGAGCTTGCACCATTGTTTCATACTTTTGTAAGTCAAATACAGTCGCCACCATTAGGTTGATCAATACTATATAAAATACTTACAAAATAATATTATCTTTCGAGATTCTACGACGTTAAATTGCTAATGAACGTTCCTCAATTACGGAGGATTACTCACTAAAACAAGAACTATGTAGAACCAACAATGGAGATCGAATGTCCTTATAATAAAGCTCATTATTTAAAGTGTATTTTCTTCTAATATTTATTTTAATCAATTTATTTTAAATATATATTTATTTAATTAAAATTTCCAATTTAGAATAAAAAATTCTAAATATAAATTTTAATTTAATATGTATAAAATTATACTTAGATGGATATGAAAATAACATGAATTATTTTAATCTTAGTAATAATTTCCAATAAATATTTAGAAAAATTATTCAATTTAAGTTGTTTTAAAATTAATTTAAATTAATTTACAACTCAAATTTAATTTTCTATAAATATATATTGCATTTCGAAAAATTGAAGTATATAAGAATACTACTTTCGAAAAATACTTTAAAATAAAATAAAAATAAATCTTGGAAAAATTATCTTAATTTTATGTTGGCCCAAAATTAATTAATAAAATTAATTTACAACAAAAATATAATTTTCCTATTTAATTAAATATTTAAGAAAAATTTCAAATATTTAAGTATCATGATGAATATCAACTTAAATATTAATTTTCTATTTAATTAAATATCACAAGAAAAATACTTCAAGCAAAACAGATAATATCTATCTAGACTTTCATTGACTAATTAATTTTTCTAATTATAATATATTTTAGTACATTTATTTTAATTAATCATTAAATGAAAAATCATTGATTTAAGTTGGTCCCAAATAATTTTTTAACTTTAATCTATTTTTCAAATAAAATTCAAAATTTCTGCATTAAAGAAATGAAATTTCGAAATTGTGGAAAAAAGATTAATAAAATAAAATAAAATATATTTTGAAAATTATTTAAATTTAAGTTATTCTGAAATAAGATTTCAAATTTAAAATAATTTTTCTATTTAATTAAATATCATGAAAATAACAATATTTAAGTATCATGATGAAAGTCAACTTAGATGTTGAAATTTTCAATCTAATTAAATGTATTAAATTCAAGAAATAAATAATTAAGTATAGAGGAAACTTAATTATTAATTCTAGTTTAATACTAGGAAAAATATACTTAACTTAGATTGTACCAAAATTAATTATTAAACAATTAATTTCACAATCTATGATATTTTCCTAATTAAATATTAGAAAATATAATTAGTATAAAAATAACTATCTAGAAAATATCTCAATTTAACTAAGTATCTTTTCAAGATTTGAAAAATATCTAATTTAAGTTGTTATAGAAAGAATCTAAAATAACCAACTTAAAAATTTCCAAATAAAATTTAATTAAATATGAAAATTAAGTTGTAACTACCTAATTTAAGAATATTCCATTTTACGTTTAACAACTTAAAACATATCTCTAGAATCTTCAATAACCAATTCCTAGAATTCCTCAACTTAATTTTGAAATTCAAAAGATATTCAAATTTAAGTTGATAAATAAAATTAGTTAGAAATAACTAATTTACAACTTAAATAGGAATATTTAATGAAATAATTAAAATAAGTTTTAGAAAGAATCTAGTTAGTTATAATTCTATATTTAATTAAATACAAGAAAAATACAATAGTTTATCTAGAAATTAATTCATTAAACTAAGTGTGTTTTTCTTAAATTAATTTTTTTAAAAAAATATAAATTAACTATGTTGCTAATCAATTTTACTAGGTTAAACTAATTTAATGAACCTAGTACAGTTATCCAAATCAGGCAAATGGGCCTTCACAGTTGGGGTAGTTCATGTGAGGGGGAGCTGGGTGCAGTATGTCGTACCCACTTCTATTGGCCCCCAACTCTCACACAAGGCCCAAAAGAGAGGAATTTAACCTTAAAATGAACAACTGTTATTAATTGAATAGGCTCAAAAACTAAATGGGCCTAAATAAAATCTATCATGGTGTGACATTTTATTTGAAAAATATCTTATTTAAGTTGTTTAGAAGAATCTAAAATATCCAACTTAAATATTTTTCAAATTATAATTTAATTAAATATTAAAATTAAGTTGTAACCACTTAATTTAAAAAAAAAACATATTCCATTTTAAGTTTATCCATATTTAAAGAAAATTTCAACTTAAAAAAAATATCTAAAGAATCTTCAATAACCAATTCCTAGAATTCTTCAACTTAATTTTGAAAGATATCAAATTCAAGTTGATCCAAAATTAGTTAAAAATAACTAATTTACAACTTAAATTAAAATTCAAAGAAATATATTCAAAATTTAAGTTGATAAAAAAAAATTAGTTAGAAATAACCAATTTTCAACTTAAAGAGGAATATCTAAATTTAAGCTTCAGAAGAATCTAATTAGTTAAAATTTTATATTTAATTAAATACAAGAAAAATACATATAGTTTATCTAGAAATAAATTCTTTAAACTAAGCGTGTTTTTCTTAAATTAATTTTAAAATATACGAATAGAAAAATTAAATTCCATTTACTTTGAAATTAATTATGTTGCTAATCAATTTAATTAAGTTAAACTAATTTAATTAACCTAGCACAGTTATTCAAATCAGGCAAATAGGCCTTCACAATTGGGGTAGTTCATGTGAGGGGGAGCTGGGCTCAGTATGTCGTAACCACTTCTATTGGCCCCCAACTCTCACATAAGGCCCAAAAGAGAGGAATTTAACCTTAAAATGAACAACTGTTATTAATTGAATAGGGCCAAAAACTAAATGGGCCTAAATAAAATCTATCAAGATGTGACATTTTATTTAGCAACAACAACCTATATGCATCTACAACAAAATAAACATAAAGGCTCACACAGGCACACAGATTTGGATGGATTCTATCATATTACTAGGTCATACACAGATGAAAGAAGAATGTAAAATTTACCTGTTACAATTTATTTACTTGACCTATTGACAATTGAACCATGGGTTAAAATCAGATCATTGGATCTGTCAACAAGTTAACCATGGCAATTTAGATCAAGCAATAATAGGTTTTAGAAAACTTACAAACAAGCTAAAAACACATACTCCTGCAACAAGTTGACTTTGGATAGTTGGATGTAGGATTTATTTAATTTTAAATTAATTAATAAAAAATAATCGAAAATAATATTTAAATAAATAAAAAAATATTTTTGGTTTTAAAAAGAATTTAAAATTAAACCTACAATTTTAAAAAATTAGGATTCAATTAACCTAAATATCATTTCAAAAATTTGCTAACCATCTTTTAAACTTTTATGTTATTTTATAAATTAAATATTCAATAAAATAAAATGATAAATACATACCCTTTTCTGATTTTATAATTTAATTTAAGTAAAAATAACAAAATTTAAAAGTTAACAAAAATATCTTATTTCTATTTAAAATACCATGATTATAGTAATCTTATTTTAAATCTAAATAAGGTCAAATTACTTAAAATAGAATATTTTATAAAAAGAATTTAATATCTGACCTTAGATTTAAAAATAAGATAAAATAATCAAATTTTAAAAAAATAAGAAAAGAAGTAAGCAAAAATAGATTTTTATCTATTTTCAAATTCAAATTACACTAATATCTAAAATTAATTTTAAAAAATCAAATTAATTTATTTCTGATAATTAGATTTGAAATATGAAAAGTAAAAATCAAAATACCAAACTACACAAAAAATCGGAAGTTAATTCCATGAAATAGCATGAAAAATCGAAGAAAAACGAAAAAACTTTGAGTTGTACGGACGGTATGCAAAGCACACCATCCAGGTGCACATCCTTGGGCGCAAGGGGCTGCTTGGGCGCACAAAGGGTGCTACCAGCAGCCAGCCGCGCGCAAAAGTATGTGTCACCACCCCCGATTTTTTCAAATCTTCAAAAAATCATAACTAATTCAAATAAAATCGAAATTGAGTTCTGTAAAAAAAGAAATTGCTTAATTTTTTCAAACTATCCAATAAAAATAATTCCAGAAACGAAAATTCAATTATAATTCATAAAATTTCACAAGCATCAATCAATCATCATATAACACACAGATCAACATGAAACCATCCAAATCAACATATATCATCATTTTCATTCATATTTCATGAAAGTAAATCATTACCATGGCTTTGGTGCCAGTTGTTGGAAATATTTTACCAGGATCTAGATTTACTACCATGTATGTTTCATAAATCTTAATATGAATTCTAAAACAATGAAATAAACACATATAAAGTTTAGGAAACCTTACATTGGGCGCAGCGGAATATAATGACTCCTTCCGTTCAGATCTCTAGCCCTTGATTCCTTTATGTAGCAGAACATAATCAAGATCTGAACCTGTATCTCTTTCTCTCCTTCCTTTGATGCTGATTCTCCTTCTTGATTAGATTCTACACAATCTTCCACACTATGATTGAGATACCACTTGATGTGTGTGGGCACTACTCTATTACTAAGTATTTCGAAATGGAAGAGAAGAAAAGAGAAGAAGAGGGTGGCTAGGAGGCTCAGGTTTTTCTCTGAGAGAAAATAAGATGCAAGTCTCATAGTTTCCTGAAGCCAACACTTTCTATTTATAGAATGCCTTCTAGGTTTAGGTAAGAATTGTATGGAATTAAAATAATGAAAAATATAAATGGTAAACCCTATACAAAGTGGCTGGCCATATTAGTGGATAATGGGCCTCACTTTGCAATTTTGCCATTTTGTCATTTCTCAATCCCATTCTCTCAAAAATGTCAATTTTCCAATTTAACCATTTAAATGCCAATTCTAATTATTTAATAACTAAAAATTAATTATTAAATAATATTGTCATTTAATATATTTATTAATTTAGACATATAAAGTCTCTTAATTAATAAATAAACCTAGAATCTCTTTTCTTTACAATTTCGCCCTTGCTTAGTGAAAAATTCATAAAGTAGACATAGTCTAACTTTAGAATTATAATTGATTAATTAAAATCAATTAACTGAGTCTTACAAGCAGTATGGTCTCAACTAGTATGGGGACCATGGGCCTATATAACCGAGCTTCCAATAAGTCGAACTGAATTTACCAAGTAAATTCCCTAACTTATTAATTCCTTATTGAATCCAAACTTAGAACTTGGAATTGCACTCTTAGTCATATAGAACGCTCTATATGTTCCACGATATAGATACACTATTAATTATCCATCATTATAATCCTAATTTGATCAATGACCCTCTAATAGATGATCTACATTGAATAGGAACTAAATTACCGTTACACCTTCAATGTATTGTATCCTTAAAACACTTAGCTCCGTATAAATGATATTTCAGCGAAGTGAAATGAGATCTCAACCATTTATCTCTGTTTAGCCAAGCTCGAAGGATATCATCGTTTCACTTCTAAATTCCTATAGAAGTTATAGACTCCATATTTATGTTAGCGCTCCCACTCAATTATACTATCATGTTCCCAAAATGTACGTATCACCCTGACCCAAAAGTAGGCTTAACTAATAAATCAAAGAACATGTATAATACTCTTCGAACCTAACCATATCAGGATTAAGATCATTTGATCTAGGATCAACAGGTGATATTGAATTGAATAGATATTACGGTAAATTTTAATAAATCTAATCAAAGTTCAATATCGGTCCCTTCCGATGTATACTCCATACATCCGATACTGGTAAACTTTGCCAATGCCCTGGAAAGGACATAACACTTATCCAAGGTGTAAGAATACCTATCGCCGATTATCATGCCAGTCTAAATCCAGTGAACTGACAAATCAGGGAATAAACTTTCGAACATATAATTAAGATTATATTCCATTGTTCTGACAACACTATAATCATTAACAAATTCATATGTTCTGGACTTAAATAGAATTCATACATTATATGCATATAATCATGAAATAAATCATGTGAACCATGCAACATAAAATGTTATTTCTGATCTTTATTAGTAAGTAAATCTGATTACTTTGAAATGGGTTTTATTTAGGGCACAAAACCCAACAATCTCTTCCTTTGGATTTGAAGAGAATGTCATGGATCAATGTATATACCTGAAGGAAAGTGGGAGTAAGATCTATTTTCTTGTTTTATATGTGGACGATATTCTTCTTGCATCCAATGATAAAGGGTTGCTACGTGAAGTGAAACAATTTCTTTCAAAGAACTTTGAGATGAAAGACATGGGTGAAGCATCTTATGTCATAGGCATTAAGATTCATAGAGATAGATACTGAGGTATCTTAGGTTTATCTCAAGAAGCCTACATCAACAGAGTTTTAGAAAGATTTCATATGAAAGATTGTTCACCGAGCGTTGCTCCAATTGTGAAGGGTGATATATTAAATTTGAGCCAGTGTCCAAAGAATGATTTTGAAAGAGAAGAAATGAAGAACATTCCTTATGCTTCTGCTGTCGGAAGCCTAATGTATGCTCAGGTGTGCACAAGACCCGACATTGCTTATTCTGTCAGAATGTTAGGAAGATTTTAGAGTAACCCGGGGTTAGACCACTGGAAAGCTGCAAAGAAAGTAATGAGGTAACTTCAGGGTACTAAGGATTACAAACTGATGTTTAAACGAAATGACAATCTAGAAGTAGTTGGCTACCCAGACTCAGATTTCGCTGGTTGTACTGATTCATGTAAATCTACATCTGGTTACGTGTTTATGTTTGTTGGTGGAGCTGTATCCTGAAGGAGTAACAAACAAACCTTGACTGCTACTTCTACTATGGAGGCTGAGTTCATTTCTTGTTTTGAGTCTACATCACATGGTGTATGGCTAAAGAGTTTCATTTCAGGCCTTAGAGTGGTTGATTCCATTGCAAGGCCTCTAAAGATGTTCTGTGACAATTCAGCTGCTGTTTTCATGGCTAAGAACAACAAAAGTGGAAGTCAAAGCAAGCACATCGACATTAAGTACTTAGCTATTAGAGAATATGTTAAAGAAAATAAAGTGGTCATTCAACACATTAGCACTGAATTGATGATTGCCGATCCTATGACAAAAGGCTTGCCACCTCATAAATTCAAGGATCATGTAGAGAAGATGGGACTTGGATCCCTTATGTAATTTGTACAAATAAAGTTATTATTAATGAAACTCTTATTTTTATTTTTCTCATATTTATGCGCATCTTAATTTTACATTTCAGAAAATTTCAGAGGACCTGAATAAACATGTTTAGGGTTTATTCACTTAAGTACATTGCCACATAAAGTACATTGTTATATGATAAATGTATTGTAATACATGGAAGATAATACTCGACTCATAATGAGGACATTTTGCTATGACTCGTATGTTTATTATATAATGAGGAACGTTGGGTTTGAATGTTTTAGTTTAAATGTTGACCAAGTGGGAGAATATTAGAATATTTTATTTATGGAAATAATTTTCTATTTAAGGAAATGATTTTCTATTTAAGGAAATAAATAAATTATTAATTTTTTGATAAATGAATATTTTATATTCATTGAATCTGGACAAAATCAATTATGTAATATTCTAGTCAGATTTCTATATTCATTACCTGATTTGATTTCCTGAATTAATTGTCAAAATATTCTGACAATTAATGTGGCACATATACTGATGGAGTATCTCACCTATAAATATAGGGTCTCGGTCCCCGAGCTCCTCACTTATTTTGAATTCATTCAACAAATTTCATCTAAAGAGAGTAGAGAGAGTGAGGAAGCCTGACCTCCAATACCGAAGCTATCACAGGGATATAAGCTCAAAGATCAATGGCTGGAGATATATCAATCTTTTATTGCATATATTATCGATATGTTTATAGTTTATTTCCGCATTACATATCGTATATATATGCTGTATTACATACACTATATTATTGTCTAACACACTATTCCTAACACCCTACACCCAAGTATCCTGCGTCCAGGTGAACACTTGGGTATAGTGCTCATGTTGTTAGTGAACGTGCAACTCAATGGATGTTTAACCTAATTATGACCCATAATATAGACATTGTATAACTCCCGAGGACTACAAGAAGACAGGTAACACACACTTGGCGGCAAGTGGACCTTGCACCCAGGTCGACATATCTCCCGAGGAAAGGCTCCGTGACCAAACATTCACCTGTAGCAGACCAAATGCTTCAACAACATCAAGCACAAATTAGGGAAGCTACAACACACTTCAACAGTGGTGCTAGGTAATGGGTGCCCAAATGATGTCTTACACAATTACCTTGCGCACATAGGAGTTGTTCTCAAGGGAGAGGTGAACATTCTCACTAGTTTTTAAAAAATTCCATTAAGCTTAGCATTCTCATGTCCTATTGTAACGTCCCCGCTTCAAGCCTCCACTGGTCCTTACACCCACGGAATAATGGCACTTATACACGAGTACGCCACTCTGGTTGCTTCATGGACTGACGACTGGCCCTACAGACCAACACGAGTGTTTCCAGCGTGCTTTGTCCTCACTCGCACGCTTCCTGAGAAAACTTCCCAGGAGGTCACCCATCCTGAAATTGCTCCAGGCCAAGCACGCTTAACTGTGGAATTCTTTCGAGATGGGCTACCGAAAAATAAGATGCACCTTGTTTTTCGGTAGCCCATCACGAAAGAACTCCACAGTTAAGCGTGCTTGGCTTGGAGGAATTTCAAGGATGGGTGACCTCCTGGGAAGTTTTCTCAGGATGCGTGTGAGTGAGGACAAAGCACGCTGAAAACACTCGTGTTGGTCTGTAGGGTCAGACATCAATCCAGGAAGCAGCCAGAGTGGCGTACTCGTGTGTATAAGAGCCATTATTCCGTGGGTGGAAGGACCCAATGAAGGCTTGAAGCGGGGACATTACACCTGTTAATCCAAGTTTAGCAAATCTTGGTCGTTCAACAGAAATCAAGATCACCGAACAAGATCTAGCCTCGAACATCTACTGTCAAGATTAAATACTAGCATTTAAATTCAATGGTCAATATCTCTAATATTAAGAAAGAATATTCCTACAATATGCTCTTTTAAATATTTTTTTATTATTATTATAATTGTAAAAAGTTTTCTTATATTTCCTATAAATAGGAGGCTTTTACAATTCAATATTTTTATTGTTTTTTTTTTGAGAGAACAAGTGCTCTCAATTTTATAACTTTTATTGACTTTAAACTAATTATTTTAAAGTTGTCTTTGATTGAAGGTAATGAAATGGAAAGGAATCAAGTTTTATTCTTTGTTACGTCACATTTTAATATATTATAATATCTTTCTAATGGAACAATTTTTCTACTATTTTGGTAGAATGATTATTATTTTGAAATAAAAAGAAATATCATTCCAATGCAATATAAAAAAAAATTAATAATTATTTTATTAAATTTTTATTGCATTTGAAATTTATTATATTCCATTTACATTTTCACTTTTATTTCTATTTTTATTCTTATATTTTTATTTATGCCAACGAAATGCATCCTAAGTCTTTTCTTTGTAACGGTTTACTATAAGTACTTTGGAAACTCACTTAACTCACACATTCTTGTGATCTTAAGTAAATATTAATAAAAGATCAAAGTGATCATATATAGCCCCTATTACTGCTGAAAGGGTGGTGATCAACTACCATAAAATTTTGGTGTTAATTACTCTTATTTCACATTCTCACTTGGTTATTTTCATAAATATATGTGTTTTACATCAGCTGGTATGTAAGAGTTCTCACTCTTATATTAAACACTATGATAAAATTAATGAAATCATAAAAAGTTCATTTAGAAAATCTATGGTCACAAATAGTGAAAAATGTAAAGATGCTAGTGTTGAAAATGTATTAGCAAATGACAATTGCTACACTTTTGTTTGTTTATTATGAAGAAAATAAAACTAATTATCATACCCATGCCCCCATCCACATCCTCCTTTCCAATATTTCTTCTTCATCAATTTTTCTTTCAATTATCATGAGTAACAAACTTGTATAATTAGGGTTTTAATTAATAACTTGGAACGCTTCGTTACATGCCGTGCTCTTGAGTACTTAATTTTAGCTGAGTAGATCATAGAAAACCTCAGGCTTTCTGTAGCTTTGAATGCAAAGGGCCTGAAAATAAAATAGACATCAATATATGTCAGTTTATATTCAATCATATTCTACATTTTTCCCCTTGAAATGTGAGAAGTAGGCTTGATAAAATTATGTTTGCTCTAAGCGTATATAGTAACTTTAATCATTTAAATAAATTTTGTTCAAATAAAAGAGAATATTTCATTATTACCTGCATTGCAAATGCTATGTGAATTAGTGTTGCTTCACACCATGGCCTACCAATAAACTGAAGACCAATCGGCATGCCTGATTCATCATATCCAACCTGCGATTATCTTAAAAAAATTAATAGATAAATAATAATAATTAAGAAATTATAATTTGACTTAAATTGCAATAATATAGTTTTGAATACTCATATATAGTTTGCTATATGTATGGATCATTAGTAGAATTATATATATTATATAGTGGCTGTGATAAGATATATCATACTGGAATAGTGACTGCCGGATACCCCAAAAAGTTTCCTGCTATCGAATATCGAACCAGGGCAGCTGACATGAATTTATATTTGATTAATTATTAGAAAGAACACATAAATTTAATTATAAGCAAATAAGATCACATGTTTATCGTATTTTATGTAATTTACAAATAAAAAATGACTACCTCCATTTACATAGTCGAGTTCACCAGTCTTTAGAGCATCATTGAAAATTGGATAAGCTGTTACTCTGTGATTATATATATAGCTCAAATTAGTGACTCTTATAATTATTTAGAAATTTGGTAAGAAGTTAATAGTTGTAGCTCAGTTTTGTTTATTTTTCTTTCAGTTTTTGTTGAGAATTATAGGGTTCCATCTCAAAACTAATTGTCAACGAGTGGAGTAACTCATATTCTTATGTATGGTTTAATTCTCTACCATTTATTCTTTTTGGGACAATGTCCACAATAATTTTCAAGTTAATATATATACCCTGTAGTTGGAGTAACTATGACGTCTGCCTGGGAAAATATGTTGTCGTGAATTTGGATCTGACGGTTCCTGTGAAAGGTGAATTTAATTAAGGTGATCATATATCGTATGATAAATATAGTAACAAACAAACACATATATCACATGGAACATATTATTAGATCATTAATTTCTAGGTTTAAAGGTTTTCCATGTGCCTAGAAATATTTCTATTAACACATTAATTTATCTACTGCCATGTTTGTAAAAGCAAAAATACTATAAAATTAAAGGAAAGTACATACGATAATATATTATTATTATCTTGTTAAGGTTTCAATATTTTTCATAGATTAAATCATGCTAGCTGGTCCATCGAAATCAAATAAAAACCTTAATAATTATTTCGAATGAACAAAGAATCTATATTCACATTCAACTAGTTCATGCATGTAATATATATATGTATTAAAAAAGGTAATAGTTAATAAGTATGTATTATGCCTGATTTTTTGGGCCTTAATGTACTCCTTGCTACTGAAGGAACCATATATAGCGAGTGCAAATCTTGCATCCCATCCTATTTTTGCATAATCCCTAATTAGAAATGTTGTAAGATTATTAGTAAATCAATTTAAATATAAAAAACATAGTATACAGTATATTTATAGATGTATACATACAACCAAAAAATTAAGAAGAAATTGAAGAGAGGGAGAGAGAGAATTCCATACAACTTTTCAAGATAGGAACTAAGAGAGGTGCTACACTCAGATCCTATGGTGGTATAGTGTGCAAGGCGCATATTCTCTATCTCCGGAATGGTCACCCCTATAATCTGTCACATATATAATAAATTAAATAATTAGCAAATACCTCATCAGTAATCACTTTAAGAAATATCTACACACACATATATACTATACTTTGTTGTCAAATGCTTATGTATATAGCGTCTATAGTATACCTTCCAACCATAGTGATGCACAAGCTTATCCAAGGCATTAGAGCAACATTGTTTAATATCTTCTCTGCAATCATTGAACCACTAATTGAACCATTTATTGGTTTTTCAAGTTAGCAACTTCATCAATTTATATCATTAAAATGGAATGTTATTTAGAAAATGTATAAATATGAATATACATATATAAAAAATGTAATTGATCATCGATCGATAATGTATAACTTCACTTACCTTGTCATACATTGCTATCTTCACCGTTGAGAAAGGTAATGTTGAGTTGAGGATTGGGAAATTTACTCGAGGCTATAGATGATAATTCAAGAAAATTATAGAAGCCAATATTAACGATGATAATTAGTAAAACAATGAAGAAAAAAATAAATAAAAAACATATGAGCGTATACTAAGTACTTTTTAGATTTAGGAATGCACACAAACAAGTGTACCAAATGAATGTGTTTACACAGGGTATTTATAGTGCAGAATTAATAACAAGAAATAACAAGAAATAACAATGAACAGTAACTAACTAACTTTTAACTAACCTAAGTGACTATTAACTAACATTAAGCTCAGCTTAATAGTACTTGACATGTGTAGTTGAATATTCCAAATGAGATTCGTAAAATAGAATTTATTACCGATATATTATTTGAGCGATTTGATGGAAGCTCGCCACTAATAGCTGCATAGCTGCAAATCATACATGCATATCTCAATGAGTGATATATGATTTGTATAAAAGTTATAAATTCAAGAGAAAAATGTAAAATGTACTGATTATACTAACACGAGCAAAGAGTCTTCCATTGTGGCTGATAGTATACCAACCATTCCAACAGTCCAATTCAATGGAAGAACGCTGAAATCATAACAATTCATTATTTGACGTTTTGAAAAGCCACATAACCCTCTTCCTTGTAAAACAATATTAAGTAGTACATTAATTGTACACATATATGTATATATAGGTTACCCTGAATGAGGTATACGCCCAAAGGTTGGTTTAAAACCAAAAATACCACAAAGAGCTGCAGGCATTCGCACAGATCCTAATCAAACAAATTAAACTCATTATGAAACAATCAATCTCTGAGGGTTAAACACAACTAATAATATAACTACGAAGAATATAAATACATAATAATAAATAGTTAAAACCACATTTGGTTCGTAAAGAATGATGTCCGTTGGTCTCACAAAATTTGACACATTAATCATACTTCACGGAAAATTTTATAAAAAGAAGTTAAATTTTGAATTTTTCTCCCAAGAAGACAAAAAATGTAAATAAAGATTGGTTTGATCATATTTGTAGTACTATACGGGGATGAGGAATAGAATTCAGGGGAACTGGGGTATATGGACATTGTAATAAATTGATGTGATTGAAATTTTGAAGTTATACAATGATTCTTTGTTAGAATGAGAGTTAGTTATCTTAGTTGGTTTTTGTTAGTGTGTGAGTCAGTTTGTTCAATTAGGTTTGTTATTGCTTAGGTGTAGATTAGTTTGCTTGTAACTAATTCTATTTTCCAGCTTGTGTAAAGCTTTGTATAAATCTTGCTGAACATTGTGACTGTTAATTATAGAATCATTCATTCATCTTTGACTCTCTTTGTCTTTTTTTCTCTCAATTTTTCCTCTGTCTTTCTTCTTTGTTTTCATACTTCCCCAACACAATGTCTAAGAGATTTAATATGGTATCAAAGTATGGTTTTCCACTATTACTAGCTAATGTAGTCACGAATTTAGGAGATGAATTTCATCCCCAAGAAAGAAACACTTTGAATCAAACAAGTATTGTTCCTACTTTGTCAAATGTAAGAAACCAAGAAATTGGTGGATCTTCACCAATTTACTTCAATCCCAATCTTTTAATACTTTTGAATGATCACAACTATCTTTTGTAGAAGCAATAGTTCCTGGCAGCTATCAGAGGAAATTGAGTCCAAACTTTTATTCAAGAATCGAGTTCTCTTGTGAAATACGTGACAGATGAAGATTGAGCTGCTCGCAATGTCAATCCTGCCTTTTCAGAGTGCAAACTTCAAGATAAACTCCTTGTATCTTGGCTTCTATCCTCCATGACCGAGAGCTTGCTCACCAGAATGTTATGGTGGAACTCTACTAGTTAGATCTGGGATTACACTAGGAATATACTTCACCTTATCAGTATTTGCGAAAATTCTGGTGATTCGAACTAAGCTTCAAAACCTGAATAAGGATCGCTCACCCTCAATAATTATCTTCTGAAGGTCAAACAAATAGTTGATCTAGTTGCATTTGCTGGAAAAGTTCTTAGTACCAGGTTTCATGTGGCAACCACATTAATGGATGTCTATTCTAGATACACATGGCTTTACCTGATTAAAACTAAAGTTGAGACACTCAAAATGTTTCAAAATTGTAAAGCTAAAGTTGAACTTCAGTTAGGCACCAAGCTTAAAGTCATCCAAATAGATTAAGGAGGTGAATACAATACCTATACTAAGTATCTTAATGACTAGGAGTCATTCATAAATATCTTTGCTCAACCACTCATGAAAAAATGGCAAAAACACAGTCACATTGTAGAAAATGGAATAACCATCTTAGCTGAAGCATCTATGCCATTGAAATTTTGGGATGAAGCCTTTAAAAATGTTGTCTATATTCATAATAGGCTTCCAACACGTGTTCTTCACAACAAGTCTCCCTTAGAGGTTCTATTCAATTCCAAACCAGATTACATGTAAAGCCCGCTTAGTTTAATTTGGAAATTAGCAGTTAATCTTGATTAATTATGAAAATTATTTATAGCTATTTAAATAATTTATTATACTGTTATTTATTGAATTCAGAAATGCATTGCTATGTCATTCAGTAGTTTTCATATTTTGCATTTCCGGTGCCCGGTATTTTGGAACTCGGTGTTTGGCTCAGTAGAAATCACAACTTAGCATGTTAGTAGTTTGGGACGATTTATTAGACATTGGAAATGTCGGGAATGGTCGGGAATTTAGAATTTCCCAAAAATACCCCTTTAGTATGATTTATGTGGTTTTAAGGTGGAGGGGCAAAATGGTCTTTTTGCCCCATTAGTGTTTTGTCTTTTAATGATTTTATTATTTGAAAATAAATGTTTATTTTATATGTTTGTTGGCTGAAATAAAATGTTAATAGGTGGCTTTTATTTCATTATTCCATTTTATCAAAAAATCACAAAGTTAGAAAATAGAAAAAACTCTCTCTCTTTTCCTCTCTTTCTCTCTCGGCTGGAGGGTGTTCCAAGGGCTGGAACTTTGATTTTTAAAGCTAGTTTCATCCAATCTAAGTGTTCTTCAAATCTTTGGTAAAGTTTCTAATCTTTTCTTTTTGTAATTCTAGAAAAAAATGATGAATATAGTTGATGCATGCATGATTTTTGGTTGTTATTGCTGCTGTGTTTTATGGTTATGTTCTGTTGCTGTGTTGTTGCTTGATGTTTTAGTTATTTCCAGAAGTTTAGACATGCTTGATTAAGTAGAATTAAGCTGGTTTGAATGCATGTTGTTTAGATTTGCTCAAGTTTGAGTTTAGAACTCAAAGCTTGAGCTCCAATGGTGATTTTTGTTTCTGTGCATTCTGGGTAAGTTCTGTCTGCGAGAAACCGGAATTCCGGTTGTGCATCCGGAATTCCGGATGGGCTTCGAAAATTCCCAGAACCGGAATTCCGGTTGGGCAACCGGTCTGCCGGTTGGGGAAATTTCAAAAACTCGTGTTTTCCTCGTTTTTATGTTTTAGGGGGTATTGCCATGCTTTTTATTGATAGGGAAACTTTTAGTTCCTAGTTTAAGTCCCCGGGAAGTGATTTAGCGTGTCACTTATAGTGTTGTGATTTTTATGGTTTAGGAGCCTGTAATCCGCCGCTCAGCTAAAGTTCCAGTCAGGTTGACCGGCACACCTGAATTCGGAATCCAGGTAAGATTAGTATAACAGTATGCATATGTAGATTACATGTTTAGCGTGCATGTAGGAAGCCTGTTAGATTACATTAGTTATGTATGTTGGCTTCGAACCATCCAACCCTGTCACGTCGGTACACGCTGGAGTATGACCAGCAGCCGGAGTATGACCGGTTCGACCGATCAGGCTGACACTTGGTTAATGGTTCCGTACTATTGACGTATCCCGTCGGTACAGGCTGGAGTATGACCAGCAGCCGGTGTATGACCGGTTCGACCGATCAGGAGGATATAGTAACACGTCGGTACAGGCTGGAGTATGACCAGCAGCCGGAGTATGACCGGTTCGACCGATCAGGTTGTTACGTGTCAATAGTACCGTCCCTATGAACGTTCAGAACTCAGTACCATGTTGGACATGGTAGTAGTGGCTCAGTACCGTGTTGGACACGGCAGTAGCGGGACTCAGTATCGTGTTGGACACGGCAGTTAGGGTTGTGATCAGGGGTATGGGCGTCTGATCATAACCGGGATTATGTATGAGTATTATTATGCTTTTCTTACTGAGTCTGTCGACTCACAGTTCTACGTTTATGTGTAGGTAAAGGCAAGGCTAAAGTTGATGGACCGTGAGCGAGCTTGTGAAGATTGTACATGTCGGGGCGGTTAGGCCTGGAGAGTACGATCCTCGGGACAGCGAGGCTGATTTTGTAACTGGTCGCTAGGCGACATTTATTTTGTGTATCAGTTAAACAGTTAAATCTTTTTGTAAATGATTTTATAATCGGGATCCCGAGTCTTTTGTAATATTATTTTATAAGTTTAATTAAAAAGCAAAAATTTTAATTAATCACGTTTTTCCATAAACCTCGTTGATTAGCAACGAGCTGCACAGCATGTTTAAAAATCACGTAATACGCCTATGTTAGTTAGGGTGTTACATTACACGTCATTTAAAATCTTTGGATGCACTTATTTTCACAACATAAGGCCATATAACAAACAAAAATTAGGATTTAGATCAACAACCTACACCTTCCTTGGTTACAGTCTAAATCACAAGGGATGTAAGTGTCTTGACCGCATAGGTGGGTTTTATATATTCGGGGATGTTATTTTTTATGAGCATACATATCCATATGCCAAAACTAGCACTTAAACTCCTCATTCTCCTATCCATCAACAGTTTTCTACATCAGGCCACATTCCAACTCTCAAAACACAACTGCTTCCGATCCCACCTAACTCAAAATCTGGTTTGGCTATACAAAATAATATATCTGACTCTCAATCGAGTCCTGCATCTAGTCATCATAATCTTGAGCGCTCTTCACCTCACACTCAGTTTTCTACACATACTGATAATGCCTTGTCTAGTTCAAATAATACTGATTTTCCTTTATCACTTGAAACAAATTAGAGATGAAGCTACCACTTCAAGACCTATTCCTATTACTTCTCAAGAGCCAGCAGTGGCACCTAGTATTTTAGCTCCCATTCCAACTTTAGTTCAATATAGTACTGGTGTTCCAGCTCCTGAGCCTTAAGCTCCCACTACTGAATCGATTCCCACTATTCAAAGCTCTTAAACAAGAATTCTTCCTACAACTTTAACCACTCTTGTTGGCTATCATGACATGCAGAGTATATCTAAGTCTGTAATCTTTAAGCCTAAGGTATACATTGTGTCAAGGTTACCTACCACCATTAAGGAAGCTCTTCTACAAGAGCAGTGAAACTGTGCCATGAGAGATGAGGTCCTAGCTCTTGTTACAAATGGAACATACACACTTTTTCCTTTACCTGCAAGAAGACAACCATTTGGGTGCAATTGGGTTTATAGAGTTAAGGAAAATCCTAATGGTTCAATCAACAAATATAAGGCAAGATTGGTTGCCAAAGGGTTTCATCAACAACTAGGATTTGATTTTACTCAGACATTCAATCCTGTTGTGAAATAGTGACTATTAGAATGGTATTGACCTTGGTTTTATCCAAGAATTGGACTGTGAGATAACTTGGTGCTTTCTTGAATTGAGATTTGCAAAAAGAAGTGTACATGACACAACCTCTTGGTTTTGAAAATCCATTAGCACCATATCTGGTTTGCATACTCCACAAAAGCCTTGTATGGCTTGAAATAAGCCCCTAGTCTTAGTTTGATAAGTTACAGTAGTGTCTTGTATCCTTTGGGTTTGTCCCATCCAAAGCTAACCATTCATTATTCATTCAACATTTTGGCTCTTTCACAACTCTAGAATTGGTATATTTTGATGATATTATGGTTATAGGTAGTCATCCAGAGATCATTTTAGGACTGATCAAAGTTCTAAATAATTAGTTCTCTCTCAAAGATCTAGGAAGGATGAGTTATTTTCATGGCATAGAAGTGTCATACACTAATAAAGGTATGTTTTTATCTCAATCTAAGTATGTAAAAGACCTATTGGGTCGAGCTAAAATACAAGGGGAAAAATCATCATCCACACCTATGACTAGTGGATTAAACTTGTAAGCTTATGGAAGTGATCTAGTTGAAAGCATTCAATTGTAGAGATTCATTGTTGGAGCTATTCAACACCTCGCCATTATTAGACCAAAAACTTCATATAGTGTGGATAAAGTATGTCAATTCACGCACAATTCTCTTCAGGTTCACTGGATAGTTATAAAGAGGATTTTGAGGTACATTAGTGGCATAATTGACTATGGATTACATCTAAAATCACCTACTGATACGGACCTTGTAGCCTTCTATGATGCAGTTTGGGCTCTTGATCCAGATGACATAAAGTATACATTTGGTTTTGCAGTCTACTTTGGATCCAATTTGATCACTTGGCAAACTAAGAAGCGACATACAATACCCGGATCAAGCACTGAAGCTTGATATAAAAGTCTTGCAATCACAGTTGCTGAGATCATCTGCCTGTATTCTATGCTTTCAAAATTACAGGTTCATGTACCAAAAGTCCCTACAATCTGGTGTGATAACTTAAGCACAATCATGTTGACACTTAATCTTGTTCTTCATGCTCTCTACTTTCTTAGGGATAAGATTCAACAAGACCTCATTCAAGTGAAATATGTTCCTGCTATAGACTAAATAGAAATTGGTCTAAAAAAAGCTATCTCAAGTTCGAGGTTCTCTACTTTTAGACCCAAACTCACAATTAAATTCAACTCTAGTCCAGTCGTAAGTTTGAGGGGGCATGTTAGAATTAGAGTTAGCTATATTAGTTGGTTTCTGCTAGTATGCATGTCAATCAGACAGTTAGGTTTGTCATTGCTTAGCTGTAAACTAGTTGCCTTGTCTCTCATTCTGTAATTCCAGTTTGTGTAAAGCATTGTATGAATCTTTCCAAGCATGTGACTGTTAATTAGAGAATCTTTCATTCATCTTTGACTCTTTTTGTCTCTCTTTTATCTCTCAATCTTTTCTCTGCTTATCTTTTTTATTTTATTGCTTTCCAAATACAATATCTAAGAAATTTATTATTCTTATTCACCAAAAATAAAATAGCTAAAACCCCAAGGGTAAGTGAACAATGTGAACTATTTATATATTAATTAAAAGATTTTCTATTTTATTTAAGTTAACAAAATTTTGAAGGGTTAAATTATGTTTATAATGTTTCCTTATGGTATTGACGAAGAAAAGAACATTATATTGATGGTTAACAAACAAAGTTCAACAGACTCTTTGTCCTTTCTCCAAAGTTTTGCCTTCATCGCTAAGGAAATGCCAATATTTTCTATCACTTAGGTCGTGCTCCGACATGAGAATTTGTAGGCAAGTATGTTAGGGGCTTATGTTTGTTGGGACAATTGTGTTTTGTGGAGTTTATTGGTGTTCGACAACCATAATTCTTTGGTTTGTGTGTCACAACCAAAGGGTAGACCATCTCAACTACTTTAAGGATCCTTGGCAAAATATTATAAATGGACTTCTTTTGAAGGAAAAAAAAAAGCATATTATTTGGTATATAATGGTAAAAACATAAAATAAAATATTTTTTTAAAAAAAAATATATGTATTAGAATTTTTGTTCTTTCAAAAAACATAAAAAAAAAATTAGTAATTTTGAAAGATATTTGGGGCAAAGTAGTAAGCCTTGGCATCAAAGATTCTTTTCAAATATGCAGAGACTTTCATTTATGGAGCTTATGTTAAACTCTTATTTGGACTTACAATAACTTTGATATTTTTCTAATAAAAGGCATTTACATTGTAAAACCAAACTTGATTTATAGATTGAGTTTTATCACAAGTGAGTATCTATTAATATTTTTGTTTTTAAAGTTGGTAGTAATATGATCATTTGGAGCACATCATATATCCAAATAGCTAAGTCAGGCACATTAAACTTTCAAAGAAACCAAATAAGTGTATTTTGTGACATGAATCACTTTAGAAACTTGGGTTTAAGGAAATATAAGGCTTGTTTCGCATTGGTTTCTTGTTTCAAAATTGTGTTTTAACAAAAAAATAAGTTTTGAAAATATAAGACGCGTCTGGTTAATATTTTTTAAAAGCTGAGTTTAGATTCTTAAAAAAAATAAAGAAAAAGAAAAAAATTACTTCAACACTCCACACCTCGACATGAACTCTAACCCAGCAAAGAATCAAACATTGGACCCTAGGCCCAAGCATGGACTCCGGACCTGGACCCGAACTTTGACCAGGACTCAGATCCAGACCCAAAAAAAAAGATAAGAGAAAATGATGAGAAAAAAGTGTTATGAGAGAAAATAAAAGAATATTTATACAAAATACAATATTTCTTTTAAACTTAACATTTATATTGAGATAAGGAATATTTTATATTTATATTATTCATTATTTTTATTTACTTTTTCTATTTATTTTAGCTTCTACAAAATTTTTTTGTTGTTCTTTCCTTCTCTCTCTCTCTGTCTTTTCTCTCCGGTCAACCTCTCTTCTTCTTCTTTTTTTCTCATACTAATCTTTTTTTATCTTTATATATATAAATATATAAATGTAATAAGTGTAACCCTTCACATATTTTTTTTTATTTAATTTTTTTACTTTGTCACAAAATTTTATTTTATTATTTTTTTTAAAAAAAAAATATTACAAGCACTCATTCTGTATCTTTTTCTCTCTTTTACGTTTTCTTACTACTTACACTTAAACTATTTGGTACTATTTTTTTTTTTTAATTAATCACACTTTGTAAAAAATCTTAATTAATTACTTTTAACCTTTACTAAAATAAAATTATTTTGCATACATATTTTTTCTCATATGTATATATATAGTTTTCACACTCTTTCACTCTCTTCCAAAAAAATTAGGAGCACTCTTCCTATATCTTTCTCTTTCTTACATGATTAACAAAAGTAGTATTTTTTTGGATGTTTTGTAGTTTATTCAGAGTTCATCTATGAATGCTTTGCATATTTCAACGATGTCAATGTCTTGTTCTTTATTCTGTCACGTTGTAGTTGTCTTTTGTTGTTTTATAATTATTTTCATATTTGTTTTTAATTATTCTATAGTTGTGTTATAGTTGTTTTTCTGTATTTTTTTTATTATACAATTATTTTTTTGTTATTTTTTAATTTATGTGCATTTGTAATTATGGTGTATATTTTTAGTTTATTCTTCACAATTTTTTAGTTGTATATATGTAATTTTTTGTTTTGTTATTTTTATGTTGTGTTTTAGTTATTCTGAAGTGGTTTTCAGAATATTTTTTTGTTGTATAGTTATTTTTATATATATATGAATTTAACGTTAGACAGAACAAGAAAAAAGATGGGGGAGGGGAGGCGTGCTTGTAAATGTTGACTCCACCTCATTTGTTGGGCCTACACCAAAATAAGAACTTGAGATCGATAATGTTTGAATGTAAAAGGCAGCTCATCAAAAGTTAAAAGCTTTCTACAAGGGAAGTGAATCCTTGCAAAGTATTCTTATTATCTATTTAAACTGGTTATTACCCTCCCTACTAATTTGGTAAGACTTAATTTTTTTTTTGTTCTATCAATCATTATAGATGGATAATGAATATTCATTTAAAATGTTAATCTTGGTATAGTGACAGTAAGAGTTTGAAATGAATAAATTTTTTGCTTAATATTAGTTTTATTACTTTTCCTTTCGATGCCATATTAGGGCTCGATCCTAAGTTCTGTTATTTCCATGGCGGGTCACGGTCAACCTAGGAAGAAAGTTGTGAGGGGACACGATGGAGTACGACTAAGATGATGAGAAAAAAAGGATCAATGTTTTCGAACAAAGTTCTTAAAATAAAGTCAAGGGAGGAAATCGTAGGGGTTTCAACCTTCTCTATTTTTAGGAGATGAGATTGATGAGGAAGATGAAATGGGGATGAAAGGGAATTGGAGAGGGAACAGGAGACTTTATCTCCTTTTACAATACTAAAACATGCTCAACAAGAGCAGGAGATCAAATCTGAATTTTTTACTAATCTGGAGAAGAAGAAGATGTGTGAAGAGAAGCTCGATCTGGTAAGAATTCTCATCCTCTGATTCTTCACTCTGGGAAACTAATACAGAATTTAAATACCAAATTTGAGGAATCTAATTCGGAACAGAAATGTTCATCTGGGTAAAAATTGAAATGGAAGATATTAAAGAAGAGATTGAATTTTGGAAATTAGCCTTAGTTTGCTATGTATGAGGGTAGATCCTCCTTTTAGTGTGTTTAATGGTTTTCCCAATAGAATATGGAAGAACAAAAGTCTGCAGAAAGTGGGTTTGTTAGCCAAAGGAATTTATATTGTGAGATTCTTGAGTGTAGCTCAGAGAGATGAGGTTCTTTAGGGAGGGTACTTATTTTTTGACAAGAAACCAGTTATTATGAAAGAATGGGATCCATACATAGATTTCACTCGGAAAGATGTTTGCTCTGTAGCTACCTAGATTCAAATTCATGGTTTGGATCTTATGTATTGGAGAGAAGGAACTTTATTCAAAAAATTTGGCACACTGGGGAATGCTATTTGAGGTGACAAAGAACAAAGAAATGTTGAACTATCCTCGAATAATGTTAGGAGTTTAGGTACATCATGAATTTTCTGATTTGGTTTCGTTTACTAATAAATTGAATCAATACATTATGTTGCTTGTGATTCATAAATGGTTACCAATTGTCTGTGATCATTACTTGGGTATGGGACATAAGTCAGAAGTGTGAGAAAAAGGAAGTGTCAAAACAAGTATGGGGGGAGAAAGGAAGAGAGACCGTGGATCCTAAAGGGAAGTCCGATGTTGAGGGCTTCCAACAAGTCAAAAAAGGAGCTAAGGTGGTGTGGAAGGAAAAGAAAGTAAGTGAAGGGATTGATACTTTGAGCAATTTTAGGATGTTACCACAAATTGGTGAATGTTCTATGACTAGTGAATAGGATCGTACACAGGGAGGGGAGAGTCTCCTGGGGGAAATGGATACAATACTATGCTAGAATACCAGGGGGATCAACAAGCGCCAAAAGCAAGAGGAGGTTAAACAAATAATCTTCTCTTCCTAAGTAGGTCTTGTTGGTCTCCTTAAAACCAAAATAAATTGAGTGTTGTATATGTAAATATACTTTCTGGTTGGTGCTTCTCTACAAATAGTGAGTTGGAATTCTATTATGTTTATTATAAACATTAAGAAATGTACTAGTCAATTTATGCATTTAAAAGTTCAATCGAGGACTGGTTTGGAAGAATTCTTGGCAGCATTTGTCTATGCTTTCAACGATGAGGAAAGTAGGAAAATATTGTGGGATGATTTGAAAGAGATTGAGGTGTTAGTGAAGTCTCCACGGATTGTTTTGGGTAACTTCAATGATATCTTGAGCGTGGAAGAGAGGATTGGGGGAATAAAGAGGTAGCATGTTTCTAAAGAATTCAAAGAATATGTTGAGGTGTGTGGGTTGGAAGATGTAAAATTCACTAGTAATTTTTTACTTGGTCGAACAAATAGGATGCCGAAACTTGAATCTACTCCAAAATTTATCGGGTTTTAGCTAACCAATTTTGACTAATCAAATTTCCTACTGTCGAGTTATTGTTTATGGTAGAGGAAGAATTTGATCACTCCCCTACTTTGCTTTTGGTGTACCCGAATGTCCAACAAGGGAAGAAACATTTTAGGTATTTTAGATTTTGGCCAAAAGCTCCAAATTTCTTACAACAGTCTAAATCTGTTTGGAACAAGAACTATGTTGGTTCTCCTATGTTAAGATTGATTCAAAAACTCAAGGCATTAAAGGTGGTGTTGAAAGAGCTGAATAAAAATGAATTTGGAAATGTGCAAGCAAATGAGATTTGACTTAGACAGTTGCTGTTAGAATGCCAAGAAGAGCTAGGGAAAGATCCACTCAACAAGGAGATGATCACAAATGAAAAGTTAGTTCAGGGCCAACATGAGGTAGCTCATTAGAATTATATCTCTTTCCTTCAACAAAAAGATGGAGATAAAAATTCTGCCTTGTTTCATACTAGTATCTATGCAAGGAGGACCCAAAATGGAATTTATTCTATTCAAGATTAGCATGGTAATATGATACATCAACTCGAGCTAGTGACTAAGGCATTTTTTTTTCTTTTATAAGAACCTCTTGGGGAACTCTCTTACTGGAAGGAAATCAGTTAGCAATCGGGTAATGGCTCAAGGCCCAATCGTAAATGAAACTCACAACAACCTATTGTTGGCTGATTATACACTTGAATAGGTAAAGAAAGCAGTGTTTGACATCCCGGGGAACAAATTGCCAAGGCCAAGTGGTTTTAGTAGCTTAGTCTATCAAGATAATTGGGAGGTAATTAATTGGAAAGGATGTTGGGGATGCACTTATCTCTTTATTACATCTGGGGAAGCTACTCAAAGAGATAAATTCTACCACCTACACTCTAATTCCATAAGATAAATGCCTGAACTCAGTCTTAGATTTTTGACCTATTAGCTTGTTGTAATGTGATTTATAAAATTACAACTAAGCTTATCTATTCTAAATTGAGAATGATTCTTCTTGATACCATTACTCAAAATCAAAGTAGATTTATCTAAGGAAGATTCATTTTGTATAATTCCATGATTTGTCAAGGCTTGCTGAAACACTATGGAGAAGTAGGAAAAGACCTAAATGTATGATTAAATTAGATTTAAAGAAAGCATATGATACGATTGAATGAGACTTTATAGAAGACATGTTGATTGCTTTCAAGTTCCTAAGAAAATTTATTCATCTAGTCATGATTTGTGTTTGAACTCCTTGATTTAGTCTTTTATTTAATGGAAGTTTGCATGGGCTTTTTGAAGCAAAAAAAGGTCTTCAGCAAGGAGACCCCATGTCTCCTCTTCTGTTTATCTTTGTAGTGGAATATCTATCAAGATTGATGATGAAAGTTGGGGGAAAAGATGATTTTAAATTCCATGGAAGACGTGAGCAATTGAAACTGAATCATCTTTGCTTTGCAGATGATATTTTGCCATTTTGTCACGATAATTTTAAATAGATTTATCGTATGCTTCAAGGACTCAAACTGTTCTCTCAAACATCCAGGCTACAACCAAATGAAACCAAGTCTGAAATATTCTATTGCAATATGACTAAAAAAGAAATCTAAAGGGTGATGGATGCCTCAGGTTTTAGAAGAAGCCAGTTACCATTTTGCTACTTGTGCATTCCGATTTGTGACAAAAAACTATCTATTTCAGACTGTGATGTCTTGATTGAGAACATTGTGCAAAGAATCAAAGGATGGAGTTAGAGAAACTTGTCTTATGCGGGTCGGGCAACCTTAGTTAATTATGTTTTACTCGCTATCCATTCTTATTGGTCACAAGGTATGATTCTTCCATGAAAGGTTTTGAAAAAAGTTAATTCAATATGTAGAAGCTTTCTTTGGAAAGGGGTGGACTCTAGTGAACCGGATTTGATAGCTTGGGATGACTTGTGCAAAACCAAAAAAGAAGGTGGATTGGGATTCAGAAGAACCAAAGAATGGAATGAAGCAGCTATTGGCAAGTATGTTTGGGCTACTGAGTCTAAGCAAGATACTTTATGGGTCAAATGGGTGAATACGATGTATATAGGAGAAAGAAATTAGAAGGCCTATGAGGCGCCCCCTTCCAGCAATTGGAAGCAAGTGGTAAAAGTGAAGAGTAAATTGATGGGGCTGAATGCTTTTCCAAATATACTATAAGAGGTATGTACTTGATAAAAGATGGATATGTTAAATTTTATCTAACTTTTCCCACTATTGATTCGCAAGGGAAAATTTAGAATAAATTATCTATACCAAAGCACAAATTTATGTTGTGAGTAGTGATATTAGATAGATTGAGATTCAAATCACGATTGTTTAAATACAACATATGCCAAAATCATGAGAAATGTTTAATTTGTGGGCTAAATAGGAAAACTGGGGAGCACTTATTCTTTAATTGCCATTTGAGTATTTATGTTTGGGTTGAAATCAACCTGTGGGTGCATTGGGCTATGACCAAATGTACCGTTTTGGAAATATTGAAGTGGCTGGCTAGAGCAAAACTAAATAGATCTGACGCCAAGTGTTTTTAGTAATATTAGCAGCGACAGTATACCACATTTGGTGGTGTAGGAATGATGCTCTTTGGAACATGAAAATTGATACAATAGATATTATTGTTAAAAAAATTAAATATAATATAAAAAGTAGAATTAAAAGTATTATGCCAAAAAAAATTGTTACACAGTATGGTTTGAGTTTTTTTAATAGAGGGCAAGTCTATGATAATGACTGCTAGGATGTAAGTTTATTTTGTGAAATATATACTTAGCTGATTAAAAAAATAAAATTAAATGAGCTATATTTATTCTTTTAGTATTTTTTTTTTCTTTATTGAGCTTCCACTTAAAATGTAGTGTCTCATTTTTTGTGGATGATTTATGTCTTTTATTATTATGCATTGTACACTTTGTTTTGATTGATATGATAGTATTGATAAAAGTTCAATTGTTTTTATCTATATAGATAGAAAATGTTTGTTGATTGTTGTTATAGATTTTCCAAAACAAGTGAATAATAATTGCCGAAACTACCAAAATGAAACTTCTAAGAATATTCCACCTTATAGCTGGAGAGTAACTCATATATTTGTATGTTGTGATAGATTTCTCTAATTGGGCTTTATTCTTAAAGACATATATATGATATTTGTAATGAGTTATATATCCTTTAATGTCAAATTTTTGTTTTGCTCTAGAATTGGGGTATATCTCATGCTCTAGATTTCTCTAGTATTTTGTTTGGCAGTGAGACTTATTTTATGGTTGTATCTGGCCACAAGTTATGGCCGATAACTTTATTCAATGAGATTTTATATAGTTCTCCCTTTTATGAGAGTTAAAACTACTTTCTCTAAAAAGAAAAAAGTATATGATATATATTAAGGTTAGAAACTGAGGTGTAAGTAAACAAGGTAATAAGCTGGTAGTACTTTATGACTTATAAATAGTATAAGGTCTTTTTCTAGGTAATAAATGGCTGAGGCCGTAAAAATTAATAAGTAGGCCACTTCAACTCTAGCTAGTTAATAATGAGACGTACTAGTTTTTACCCATTTATGTATGATTTTATTTTTGTTTTATAAAAATAGTAAAGTAATAAAAATTTAGTTTTTGGCGTGTATAATGTAGTGTACCTCCGCCGTCAACACCTAGGGCGACAGGACATAATCCAGCAGCCACCACTGCTGCAGATCCACTAGAAGAGCCTCCAGAAATCTTGTTTGGATCATATGGATTTCTTGTAGCTCTACAATAATATTAATCATTTCATTACTACATTGCATTCATCGTAACAAATAGAGGAGTGCTAATTAGTAATTTTCTATATTACAACCTCTTAGTGAATTTTCACCTCCGAAATCACATGTCGAAATATTTTTTTTAATTTTTTTTATAGCGGTATTCGTTATAATTACAGTATCATCTTTGTAAATTTTTAAAAAATTCTGAATAGTTTACAGTACCAAAAATAGAGTTCTTGATGTTCCAGTTTACCACGCGAGTTCAAAAAACTTCAAACACATTTTCGGCAATGTAAACTATTCGAAAAATTTTACAGGAATGATGTTGTAAGCATAACGAATACTCTCGTAAAAAAAATTGAAAAAAAATATTCCGACATATATTTTCAAACATAAAGATTGACTAAAGATTGTAATAGAAAGTTGACGGTAGCACTTCTCCAACAAATATTACACTTCAATAATTAAAGTTAATTTCATATATAAACGTTTTATTCCCTATTCAAACTTTAGATGAACGAGATATTAATAACGTGGTTTAAAATAAAAAAGAAAAAGAAAAATAATAGAATGAAGTATAAATAGTATTATAATACTGATATATTTTTTCTATATATAGATATTTATACTAATACTAATAATGGCAGTAAAATATGTATATGGTTTTTGCAAATTTTTAATTGAAAAATAACTTATATATGAATATTTAGGGATATTTACACAAAATTCAATTTTTTTTTTTCAAAATTTTAGGTGTCGTTTGGTAACACTTTTGCTTTTTAATTTTTTAATCACAAAATGAAAGTAAAATTTTTATTTTTAAAAAATTTATTTTTAAAAAACAAAACTGCGTTCTCTAACCACTTTTGTTTTTTAATTTTAAAAATAGAAAACAAAAGTGTGTTCTGTAAAGTTCATTTTCATTTTTATTTTTTGATTTTATTTAAGTCGGGTAAAGATTCGGGGTTGGATTCGGATTCGGGTCAGAAACCGGGTTCAACGCCAAGGTCGTGAGGAGGGGATTTGGGTCCGGGTCTGATTGTAATCCAAAAGATTGATTAAGAAAAAAACTGTTTAAAAAAATATTGAAAGTGATTTTTTTTTTTTGTTTTTAAAATTTTGATTTCTAATTATAAAATTGAAAAGTAAAAACAGTTTTATAGAACATGTTTTTGAAAAATATTTTCACTTTTCCACTTTTAAAAACAGAAAACTGATTAAAAAAGTGTTACCAAACGCCACCTTAATTTATTAAATTTAATTACTTTCTTTTCTTTCTTATATCTCTTTATTTTTTTTTTAAGTGACTTCTCTTCTTTATTTTTCCATTCAGGTTGGTTGACCTTCTTTTTTAATCTTATATAAGTTAGCGTTTGGCTTGGCTGACTAACGTGATTTTTTTCTTTTCTTTCTCTTTTCTCTCTTTGTTTCTCTTTTTCATTTTTTTTCCAATTCTCTCTCTATAACTTTTTTTATCTTTATAGATATTTAATTAATGTATATTACATTTTTGTATCTTTTTTTTAATACTTTTCATTCTCTTATAAAATTTTATTTTAATATTTTTTTAATAAAAACACAAACACTTATAATATTTCTTTTTTTTCTTTTTTATATTTATTTTACTATTCACACACAAACTATTTCTTATTATTTTTCTTTAATTAATCACATTTATAAAAAATCTTAATTAGTTTCTTTTAACTTTTACTAAAATATGATTCTTTTACTTCCACACTTTCTCTCATATATTTTTTTAACACTCTTTCTCTCTCCTACAAAAAATTAAGAGTACTCCTCCTATATCTTTCTCTCTTTGACATGATTAATAAAAATAATATTTTTTTAGATATTTTGTAGTTTATTCGGAGTTGATTTATGAATGATTTACATATTTTAACAAGGTTAATGTCTTGTTATTTTTTTTGTTGATTTATATAACTATCTTTTTGTTATTTTATAGTTGTTTCTATATTGTTGTTTAGGTATTCTATAGTTGTTTTTACGTATTTTTTGCACAGTTTTTTTTAGTTTATGTGTATTTTTTATGGGTATATTTTTAGCTTACTTCAGATAATTTTTTTGTTGTGTATATGTGTATTTGTTTTGTTAGTTTGATGTTGTGTTTTAGTTGTTTTTAAGTGGGTTTTAGATTTTTTTTCTTGAATATTTTTTTTTTATACATGTGTGTATTTTTAGTTTATTCTTGATAATTTTTTTTTTGTATGTTATATTTAGTTTTTTTTTTGACACATTTTTCTTAAATACAATGTTATTTTTTTTTATTTTTTTTAATTGACTAAAATGTGGAGTAGTAGATATTGACATATTAATTATATGTTATCTATTATATTATATACCTCATTTTGAATTCCTAAGATTTTATTATTTCTAGTATTATATGTAATTATTTATTTAACTTCTAAAAAATAAATTATCATTTTAACTGTCACTAACTCAAAAATGAAGAGAGATAAAAAAAAACTGAAAGTATAAAGTTGTAACAACAAATTCTATGAAAAAAAAAATAATGTAATAGTACAAAAAGATAAATCAAATTGTCAAAACTAAGTAAAAAATGAATTTTGTAATACAAAAACATGTTAAGGAGTTGATATTAGGGAAATTATAGCAAATGGCCCCAAATCATAGGACTATGTTAGCATATGTCCTTATTTCAAAAAATTATAGCAAATGACCCTAAATCATAGGATTATGTTAGTAAATGTCCTCATTTCAAAACTTGTAGAGAAATGACCCTTTTAAACTATTTAAAGATTATGGTATACCTATATTAGTTTTGTTAAAATCTTTTTTATTTTAAAGTTATGTCGTTTTTTTTTTTTAATTTTTTATGAGTTGTTGGTATATAGATTTTGTTATACGGTATATATTTTTATTTTTTGTTGTATGGTATATTATTATTCTTAGATGATATTTATTTTTTATTTTGATATGTATAATAGTGGTATATAACTTTATTAGTATAATAAAAATATTTTAATGTATGTATATAATTTTATTAGCATACGCACATATATTTAATTATTATTTTTACATATTTCAATTGTATGATTATTTATTTCAAATAATATTTAATTAGTTTTTATTTTATTATATACAATGGTAGTATATAATTTTGTTATCATAGTATATATATTTTAATTGTGGTATATAATTTTGTTAGTATAGTATACATAGATATATTAGTAATATATTTTTATTATTATTATTATTATTTGTATATATGTTCTGGTGAATGGTATATGTATTTTTTGTTATACAGTATATAATTTTTGAGCCTTTTTCATTTTTACACTTCTAAATATATATACATATTTTTCTTTTTTTTTTTTGCATTTTTACAGAATTCTATATAAAAATCCCTATTGCAACTAGCGCTGCAACCTAAATCGCAACAAAAAATTGTATAGAAACCCGTATTGCAACTAGCGCTGCAACCACTTTAGAAACTCAAACCGTAAATTTGAAAAGAAAAAAAAGTTAAAAAAAATAGTATATGGAGTAATTCCCCATAATTTTTTTAAATAATATTTAAGTTCTATTTTCTATTTTACTTTTGTTGACATGATATATAATTTTATTAACATCTTATATATTTTTATTTTTATTTGTTGTTATTATTATGTATAATTCTATTGTACGGTATATATATATTTTCTGCTATATGGTATATAAGTTTTATTGTATAGTATTTCATTTTATTTTAGATAATGCATGTTTAGTTTTTATTTTATTATACATAAAGGTGATATATAATTTTGTTAATATGAAATATATAATTTTTTAATAATATCATATTATTTTGTTTTATTTTTTATTATAGGTATATACATTTTCTTGTATGGTATATGATTTTTGTTGTCTACAATATATCATTTATTTAAGATGATATTTAGTTTCTATTTTATTATATATAAATTTTTTGGTATGTATTCATATTTTAATAGTGATATATATAATTTTGTTAGCATAATATATATATATATTTTTTGTATATTAGTTTAGTATTGTTATAATTTCTTTGTGGTATATAATTTTATTACTATTGTACATTAATTTTTAGTAATACGATATATTAAATACTGCTGTATATATTTACTGATCTAGTATATTTATTCATTTTTGTTACAATATAATAATATGCAATACTAAAAAAATTATATTAATTTAATTTTATTATTATATATATATTTTTTAAAAAAATATGTGATAAATGTATTTTTATAAATTTTATTAGTTAATTTATTGTATTTGGATATTTTCTTATTTTTTTTAAATGGAGACATTTACTAACTTAGTTTCTAAATTTAAGACAATTTTACATCTCAGCCCAGCCCTTGATATTATTTATACATTGCAATTAAGTAAATGTATTGTTATTTTTTTTGTTATTCTGAAGTTGTCTTTGTGTTGTTTATAGTTGTTGTTCCAAAATTATTTTTTAATTGTATTAGTTATTTTTTTATTTAACTACAACACAACACAGTATTTTTATAATTTTCACATTTTAACACAATATTTTTTAAAACTTAATACAGTAAAAACATATGATAGTAAAAATGTAAAAGTAAAAAAAGATGGGTATTTTTGTAAGATCGGAAATATTTATGTGTATTTCTTACCCATAATGTGGATTTATCCCACTTGTTCCGGCCCCAAGTTCATGCATATTGGTTTTTCCAACAAGTATGGCACCACAGAGTCGAAGACGCTTAACAGAACATGCATCATTGGTACAAGGTCTTTGTTCGTGTAACCATTTTGTTCCTCCTACATTTATTGTCAAATTAATCTACACATAATATTAATAATTTTAATATAAATTTGCATACAAATATATGTATTTAGAAATTTGAAATAATAAGGTGGAATATACAAATATGTGAGTTGTATTTTTCAAGATAGGTTTATAATGATGGTATTTTCAAATATAGAAATAGTTGGTATTGTCCAAAATTAAGTAATAAGGACAATTTTAGAGTAACTACAGATATTATTATTTTGGTAAAACCTGATATAGCTGTTAGCTAGCCTGATTTAATATCATTGTGAACCTTGTTTGTCTTTTTCATTTTTGAAAGATTAAGGACCTAGTTGTGATAGCCATAATTTTCAAAAATACCAATTGATTTATTAATTTCAATATTACCACATTTAAAGGAAAATATGAATAGACCGGTACTGCTACCTGTTGTTGGATAGGGCGTGCAATCAATTTCGTCCTTGATAGCTATTAGCACACCATCTAAAGCTGAAATAGGCTCTCCTAAAATATAAAAAGTTTTTTGTAATGTACGTAAACGTTAGAGGTAAATCAATTTCAATATGATCAATATGTTATGTACTGTATCCACTTTACTATTTATGAGTGAGTGTATGACAATATTACCTTTTGCATATCGAAGTGTTGACTCTTGGGCTTGTTGTCGAATATCTTTGGTGTCGTAGCTGATAAAAAATGACATTTCTGAAGATTCATGTACAGCCTCTATAAATCTCTCTGCCACCTGTTGATTACAATGCAAAATTTTATTAAGATAGATAATGCCTAAAGTTGAAACACTTTAATTACAATTATATATTAATTAATTAATTATAAGTACGTACCACAGTAGGAGTGAGTTGTAGAGAGGTATATGCCTTTGAATAATCCATTATAGTCCATCGTTTAAATGATTGGTTTGATGTTGTTTGTGAGGTGAGAGGCATACATTCAGTTGCTTCTTGAACTTTTTCTAGCGGAGATAACTCAGAGCGTATGCATTTCACTTCATGTTCTTTCACATCTAAATAATAATAACAATTAAAAAATAGTGAATAGTATTAGTAACATGGAATACATGTTTCTATAGAGTTTATTAGAGTTGTTATTATTTAATTATTAATTTAAATAATAATAATAAAATTAAATATAATAAATTCAATTATATTTTTTAAATATATCTTTTAAATTTTTTTATTAAAAAAACATATTTAATTAATTTTATTACATAATAAAATAAATATATAAATTTAGATATTTTAAATAATATAATTATTAAAGGAAGTTTTTTTCTTGAGTGATGAATTGATGATGATTCATTCAGTGGTGTTGCCATAATTAGAAGCGGCTGGTGAGAACTGAGAAGCAATGTCATTAAATCAACAGGATCACCAAAGTAGGATTACCAAATTAATTTGCCTTAGTTTCAAGATATCCTAGCCTAAACAACCTTAAAATATCGTACACGGTTCACCTATATTCAATTTGATGATGGCCCACCAATAAGTGGGCTACTAATAAAAAGAAAGTCATTATCTAATAAATATTAAAGTACTTATTTTCCTTTAAAAAAAGTAAAATAAATAAACTTCTTTTTTTGGCATCAAATATCTTTTTAATTAAGGTTGGTAGTTGTAAAATTACATTTTCTTCTTTTAATTTACTATTCTTTATGATTTTTTCTTTTAAAAAAAATATGACATTCAATTTCAATATCCATATAAATGCAAATAATATTGAAGGAAAAGTAATATAGTACGAGAATAGTGAACCTTCGTCAAAAGGATGTAGTGGGAAGTAAATAGGAGACTCTTCTAACTCTGCATTTGTGACAAGCTGCACACATTTTTGAAAATATTTAGAAATGTTTTAAAATTCAGATATAGTATATTAATAGCAAGGGTGCTACTGCTTAACGTGCCTTTTATTAAAAACCATAAATTCATAGCATAAAGCCCAAAAGCCAATGGGAAATTTGATTTTTTATGCTTACATTTGGTTAAAATTTTTTTTCTAAACAAATAATAACTAATATTTGTAAAATATGACAATTTTTATGATATTCCTAAAATACCCCCATTTACATCACCCCATTTACACCATCGGACCACCCATCGGGCTACCCATCGGACCATCCATCGGGCCACCCCATCGGGCCACCATCGGACCACCCATCGGGCCACCCATCGGACCCATCGGACCACCCATCGGACTACCATCGGACCAAATCTGCTACCAATTTTTTTTTATGTTTTTGTACATACAAAAGTAGCATCAGGTGACCATCGGACCACCATCGGACCACCATCGGACCCCATCGGACTATCAATTTTTTTTTTTTTTTATGTTTTTGCACTAAAAAAAAAGTATGGAAAATTTGAGAGGGGTATTTTTGGGTTTTAGATAAAGTGGTCATATATTTTCAATGATGATATGTATTAGTTTAGAAATAAAATATTAGGTATATGTAAGTATAGAAAATCAAATTTCCCAAGCCAATCCTCTGGCAGTGGTCCTATGCCAATGGTATGGACTCTATACCGCTACCCGCACCAAATAAATGCTCAGCCTCTACTTCTTAATTCTAATCGGTTCTTCTTATTTGTAATTATTTTTGTCAACAATGTTTTTTTTTTTAATATTGTTTCACACATTTGTTGCCCTTCCAACACGTCAATATCATAATGGTATATAAAATCATTTACTTTCAATCAGTATTGGGTAATGGGTGTATTCATACTCTATAAATATGCCAATGGACTAAATATTAAGTCAGTAATGTAATGTTTATGCCAAATATATTAAACTTGATAATGTGCCTTTGGCACTTTGCAATCATTTTATATTCTTTATTTATATCAAAATAAAAAAAAAAATTAAAAACTCTTAATTAATTTCATTTTATAAAAGTTCTACAAATAAAATTATTTAATGAATTTTTTTACTAATATAAAATAGTAAATTAAAAAAGTTAACAGCTAATTACATATATTAATTTGTCTTACTTATGTTTAAAAATAATTATATAACTGTTTAAAAATAATTATTTTTTTAGGATAAAAATAATGATATAATTAAAAATAAAAGTTTTTTTATTTTTACACTTCAAAATATCTATAGCAACTAATTAAGTAACTTAAATCGCAACCAAAATCCGTATAGCAATCCACGTAGAAATGACCGGAAAAATTACCGAAGCAAACCAAACCAAACCGTAAATTAAAAAAAAAAGAATAATATATAAAGTAATTTTCTTTAAAATAACATAATAAGAAAAGTAGAACTAAAAAAAATTAGCTAATCACAATAATTAGAAATAACTGAAGAAATTTAGCTATGGGAAAAACAACATAATAAGAAAGGAATATTTCCTTTAAAAAAATATTGAAAAATTATTTAAAAAAAAATTAAAAAGAAAGGAAGGAAATAATCCAATTTGAGAGAGAGAGAGATAACTTAAAAACAAAATTGTAAAAGAAAAAAATCTAGATTATTACGTAAATATAAAATTTATATAAATATAATTATAAAAAGAAAAACAAAGAAGTAAAAAAAATTGTAATAAAATTTAAGAAAAGAAAAAAAATACATAAATAGAAAAAGGACAAATTTTAGTAACTTGTAAAAATACATTTTTCTATTGAATTAATATGTATAGCGATATCTCTCTTTTTCGTCTTGGGTTTGAGTTTGAGTGGACCCTGGTCTACCTTAGTCCAGGATCGGTCCCAAACTTTTTATCATAATTGATAATGGGTTAAAATTTGTATGTTAAATATAATAATGTTATATGTATGAACCCCTTATTTGAAAATTGATAATCGACTAATAAATGTTAAATTTTAGATATTAAACTTGTTTGCTTTACGACGAAAAAAAAAAAAAAATTTCTCCAAAACCTCAAATTTATTATTTAAAGAATTTGTTTTTTTTCTTTTTATTTGCTTAACTAAAGAATTTGTTTTTATATATACCCATCTTGTCTTGATTTATAATTAGAAAAAAACCAGGAATAAAATGACTGCGTTGAATAATTTGGAGCAATTTGCGGCGAAATCCCCTTATGTTTTGATTTTTATACACTTAACCCCCTTATCTTTATTTTTGGTGGCAAAACCCCCTTATGTTTTAATTTTTATACACTTAACCCCCTTATCTTTTTTTTTGGTGGCAAAACCCCCTTATGTTTTAATTTTTATACACTTAACCCCTCTATCTTTTGTTTTGGTGGCAAAACCCTTCAGTTTACTTTTCTTTGCAAATTTAAAGTTTTAGTTAAATATTACCGTTAAATACTAACTGGATTACTACTGTATCGACTTCGAGGTTTTACCGTTACATATACAAAGGTGTATACAGTGGTCATCCAAATTGATATTTAACGGTAATATTTAACTGGCGTGTCAAATTTGCAAAGAAAAATAAACATAAGGGGGTTTTGCCACCAAAAAAAGATAAGGGGGTTAAGTGTATAAAAATTAAAACATAAGGGGGTTTTGCCACAAAAAAAAAAGATAAGGGGGTTAAGTGTATAAAAATTAAAACATAAGGGGGTTTTGCCACCAAAAATAAAGATAAGGGGGTTAAGTGTATAAAAATTAAAACATAAGGGGGTTTCGCCGCAAATTGCTCAATAATTTGATTAACATATTTTATTTTATTTTTTAATACGCTCTCCAAACCTTAACAAAAAAACAAAAAGAATACATTCTCTGAAGAAATATATTATCTCTGCCCCACCTTCAAATACAAACTCTGATCATAAAATCATCAATGAATTTCGAAAAATTTATAGATATAAAATAATAATTATAATAATAATAATAAATTGTAGTTGGTGACATATTGTGTTTTGTTTTCTGTTTCAAGTGTGATGGAAACAACGTTTTTGAACAACTGTCCAACAGATTTTCACATCACATTTGGTTTATACTTTTTCAAGAAGTAAACATTAAATTTACAGCTCTACACAAAATATTAACAAATACATATACTTTTTCTTTTTCTTTTTTCTATTTTTTAAAGTAAATTTTTGACTGTTTCTATGGTACGGTAAGGTGGCTTTGCAAATTACAGAAAATTGTTTAAACCGATGCTAAGTGCTATAATGGGCTAAAATAGTATATTGGAATGAGTGAATTGATTACCTTATGAATAAGATTATTAGCCTTCAAAATGTAGAGTAGCAAAGTTCCAAAAATCCTTGACTCCATAAACCACACAAAAACCTTGACAAGAAATCCAGCCATACGTGGTGCTAACACACACACAAAACCAAAGACATAGTCAATTAGCTTTCACTTCAGACAATCCATACTTATGTTATACAAAACATCATATTTGTCGATTTGTTAATTAAGGAAAACTAATACAATCAAATCCTTCTCCCGATTTTAAAGAAACAGAGCTTATTAATTACTTTTCTCCTGATTTTAGTTATGTCTTATCAATTTACAATGAATTTTGAAGATGTTCACCTACAAAATCATCTATAAGCTAGATTATTTTACATTAGAAACAAAATTGAGTAGCATTTGGCTGGTTTTTGTGGAATAATTTAGTCACACAATTTTCGTAAAAACAGATGAAATGATAGAAAAGTCATAGAAGATGAAGAAAGAAAAGGGAAGATCATATGAACCTTTGACATTCGCTGGTAGATAGGGCTCGGAGCTATGAGAGGTCAGATCGACTTCTTTAAGAGGTTTATAAACTAGGACTTCATTTCTGAAAATACCCATTTTTTGGTTCTGGTTCTAGTTCTAGTTCTGGCCAATATGGAGTGATGAAAACTACAAGAACCATACACCACTAATTTATATGCATGTTACTTATTACATGTTAGAGAGAGAGAGAGAAAGGGGACAACAAAAAGGACGGTATATAACATTGTTATTTATTTATTTATTTATTTTTGAATAAATATATAACATTGTTATTATTAATTATTACTTTTTTTATTATTATTATTATAATTAAAAGGGTAAATTAACTGTTTTGGTAGTTGGGATAAGGTTTGCGGGGGGTTAGAGATAGCAGATAGGGATGTCATAGTGTAGTTTTCGGTAGTTGTTAGTGGGATAGATCATACACTCATTTCCAACTGATTCTCAGATTTGATAAGAAAGTACCAAGCTCTTTTTTTTTTTTTGAGTAAAATTACTTGTTATTATAAATTAAGAAGAGTATTCATTTACAATAACAGAGTAAATGGGAGGAGGGATTTCCTCAAACCAAGAACAAGCCTCATCCACCCCTAAAGCAAACTTTGCCAAACCATGTGCAGCCATATTGGCCGAACGTTTGACATGTGAAAAAGTTACATTAGGGAGAAAGGATAAAAGACATGAAATATCTAAAATTAAATCACTAAAAGTAGAGATTGAATTGAAGGGAGCTCGTAGGGCATTAACCACCATTAAAGCATCAGATTCAGCAATCGATATGGGTAGTTGTTGTTGAATTGCCCAATTTAAGCTATGAAAGAGAGCAGAAGCTTCCATTTCATGGGAGCGAAAATTGCCAATGAGTTGCTTTGAAAGAGCAGCAATAACAACACCTTTTGAATCCCGAATAATAGCGCCCACTTCGATTACACCTCTGCTGGAATCCACAGCAGCATCAACATTTAACTTAAAAAAATTGAAGTCTGGTGGTCGCCAAAGTTGTGCTGCAGGGACTACCTGCAATGAAGGCCGAGGATTCGAACTGGGAGGTGAAACTGTTGTAACCGTGGCCTGGTGTGCTTGCTGGTGCGCAGTTGCAGCAGTTGTTGCAGCTGTACCATGTCTCTGTTGTGCATTGCGATAATTGGAGAGGTAAGTTGCAGCATAGGAAGCCAAACCAGCAGCAGGCCGTGCTTGTTGACCATGAACAACACGATTGCGCTCATTCCAAATCGTCCAGAGTGTACAGAAAAGTTGCTCCATCTCAGCCTTTGAAAGAATTGATGAAAGGTGAAAAATATAATCACCTTTCTGCATTGTAGCAGCCAGATGCCAATCAAAACTCAGACTAGAATTACGCCAAACAGCTCGAGCGTACCGACAATGAAAAAGTGCATGTCCAACGGTCTCCCAAGCTTGCTTACAGACCGAGCAAGTAGAGTCAGTAATCACTTTTCTTTTGACCAGCAGAGTTGCAACAGGAAGAGCATCATGGACAGCTTTCCAAGCAAAAATTTTAACTTTCGGCGGGAGTTGCAAGGACCAAAAAAATTTCCACCAAGAAGATTGAACACAAGAACTTGAACTTTGATCCATGGTATCAAGATCAGAAGCAAGATGATAGCCCGAACTAACCGTGTACAAACCGGTGCTATGGTGGTGCCAAATTAGAGTGTCATGACCACTGAAGTAACTCAAGGGGATAGTTAAAATTCTGTCCACATCCGCAGGAGAGAAAAACTGATGTAAGAGGGGAACATTCCACTGCCGTTCATCAGAAATAAGGTTAGCAACAACACCATTGGATGGACCCTTGTAAAGAAAAGGCAAAAAAGTATTGTGCCCAGGAATCCAAGGATCATAACCCGACTGAATATGTCTTCCATCACCAACTTTCCAGCGTAAGCCCTTGAGGAGAAGCTCTCTAGCCCAATGGATTCCTTGCCAAGTGAGAGACGGAGAGTGACCCAAAGAAGCTTCCAAAAAGGTGTTATGTGGAAAGTACCTGCTCTTAAGGACACGACTGAGAAGTGAATCCGGATTGTCATAGATTCGCCATGCTTGCTTAGCAAGAAGTGCCTGATTGAAGTGAATGAAGGAACGAAATCCCATGCCGCCCTCTAATTTTGATTTACAAAGAAGGTTCCAAGAGCGCCAATGGATTTTTGATCCATTTTCAGTCAAGCCCCACCAGAAATTTGCCATCATAGATTCCACTTGCTTGCAAAAGTAGACTGGCAATCTGAAACAACTCATGGCATATGTTGGTATGGATTGCACAACTGCTTTTAAGAGTACCTCTTTAATTTGTATTATTATAAAAATTAGAATAATTAGTATTTTTACATTCTCTACTTTCGGCACTAGCTCATTTTGTTTTTTTAAAATATACTGCTTGTTAAAAATTCTCTCTAAAATATAACAGTTACATAATTATACTCATTCTATTAGGCTCTGTTTCTTTTACCGTTAAAAATTAGTATTTTTACCTATTAAACTTTGACCAATACAAAATTTTGCCACATTTTATTAAAAAACATTAATTTTAAAAATTATAATATTCTATCTTTTTTAAAACAATTCTAATATTCTATTACTTCAAAAAAAAAAATCATAATAAAAATTATTAAAGATCTCGATAAAAATATTAAATTAATTAAAAATATTAATTTTACTAAAAAAAATATTTTTAAACTTTATTTAATTTATCAATACGTATTTTAAAAAATCAAACCAAAATTGTTAAAAATCTAATAAATAATTTAAATAAACTAAGATTTTTTGAAGGAGAAATTAAACTTATTTATATTTATAAACTCATACCTTCACAAATAAAGAAAAATAATTAAAAATTCAATAAAAATATAAAATTATTTTCTTAAAAAGAGATAAATTAAAGTAAAAAAGTATTGGGTGATTCTACAATGCACCCCCTTAAAAGGGATGTATTGATGCACCCTTAACTTGTTTCGGCATCCAAAAGAATTTTTTAGTCTAATTTTTTTTTTTCATATTCATGTACGTTATATCTATTTAAGATATCCTACAAAATTTTGAGAAATTCGGAATAATTTACAGTATAGAAAATAATGTTCAAACAGTCTAATTTACACGCGTGTAAAATAAAATAGACACGCGTACAACACACTGTTTGAGCGTAGTTTTTGGCGTGTTAAACTTTTCCGAATTTTTTCAAATTTTGCAGGATTTCTTAAGTAACTATAACGTATATGATCATGAGAAAAAATTTGACTAAAAAATTATTTCGGATGCTAAAACAGATAGGGGTGCATCAATAAGTCTATTTTAAGGGGGTGCATTGTAGAATTTTCCAAAAGTATTATGGTTACTTAAATCTACATTTTTTGATAAAAACAAATATATTCAAGTTTGTTCCTGAAAAAATTTGTTTTTAATATATTTTTTACAAATTAAATTTTTAATATCTACTTGAATTTTCTAATAAAAAATAAATAATTTTTTATATCGCGTAATTAGTTTTAAAATTTTAATTTTTTTTTTTTTTAAATTTTCTTAATCATTCAAAATAATTTTTCTTAAGATCTAAATTATTTTTTTTAAGATTTACTAAAAAAAATATTAAAAATTTCTCATTTATTTTTGAGGGGGTACGATTTTATAGCTGCCAAAATTTAGGGGCGAATTCGCTAATTGACAAAGATGCGTCATCATTTAAATGGAATGATGGGATGGAACTTAACAGAATGACTGAATTTCTGTAAATGTAATAGTTCATATGGGATTCTTAACAAGTCGTATATTTTAGGAGCTAAAATTAATATTGTCGAAAACTCAAGGGAAAAAATTTCTAATTATTCTAAAAATTATGAACACGTGATCTTCCGCTCCTCTCCCCCTAAAAAAATTAAAAATGAAATAATCTTCTTAATAAGGTGAGATACTGTTAGAATTTAGAAACGTGGTAGAAATAAGATTTAGAAACTAGGATTAAGTAAGTGTAAGATATGGTGCATGGGATTCCTGTTAGATATTATTATATGAAAAGATGATGTATTTACGATCAATTTGCAAAGCAGAATAATAAACATATTAACCGTATATGTGAACTACGAAAGAGATCATAATATCTTCAGTCATAGATCTTTGAGCTTCAATCCTAGTGTTGCTTTGGATTGGGTAATCAGGCTTCCAAGGTCTCTCTACTCTCTTAGATGGAATTTTACTGTTTGCATAAAAATGAGTCAGGAGCTTGGGGACCGAGACCCTATATATAGGCGAGATATTCCATTAGTATTTACGCCACATTAATTGTCAGAATATTTTGACAATTAATTCGGTAAATCAAATCAAGAATGATTCGATAAATAAAAAACGGACCATATTTAGAATATTCATACTTATCACATATTGATTTGTGATAAAATATAGTCAGGGAGATAATGCAAAATTAATTTGAACGATTTTGTGCTAATATTAAAAATAAGAAAATTTGCGGCATAAATACTCATTTTGTTCATTTTGTTGCTAATAAATACCCAATTTTTAAAAATTGCAGCATTAATACTCAAAATAACACTTTTTAAACTCTGTCGTTGGTACCCACTTAACAGAGTTACTATTAAGGACACGTGTACTATCCTGATAATTCCTCCTTTTCTTTTTACCTAATTAATTAAGAAAATACATAAAACTAATTAAAATAAAAATAAACAAATCAATAATCATTTAAAACATATATGATAAAAAAAAAAACATAAATCACTACCCTCCAAATTTTAACCAGCTCATTTCTCTAAGACAACCCACAAGAAAAGAAAACAAAGACAAAAATATAATAGAAAAAGAAACCATGGTAAGAACCCATACCGCAGTAATTGTCCTCCTCCATTGATGGCTCTCCCAAGGTCTTTCGTGTGGTGTGATAGTGATGGGCGGTTGGAAGGTGTTCGCTTGGAAATTGGGTTTAAGAAGAAAGAACGTGTGAAACGCAATTCTGATCTCTCATGTGGTGGTGCGATGGTGAAGGAGTGTGTGGGTGGGTGGCTAGGTTAGTGCGTTTAGATTTACTAATTTAGGTTTTTTTTTATATATAATATATGTTTTAAACGATTATTAATTTGTTTATTTTTATTTTAATTAATTTTATGTATTTACTTAATTAATTAGGTAAAAAGAAAAGAAAGAATTATCAGGACAGTACATGTGTCCTTAATAGTAACTCTGTTAAGTGGGTACCAACGACAGAGTTTTAAAAGTATGATTTTGAGTATTCATGCTGCAATTTTTAAAAATTAGGTACTTATTAGCAACAAAATGAACAAAATGAATATTTATGTCGCAAATTTCCCTTAAAAATATTCTAATATTCTTCCACTTGGTTAGTATTTAGATTTATCACTTAAACCCAATGTTCCTCTTTATACAATAAACATATGAATCATAGCGATAGGTCCTCATTATATGACGAGTATTATCTTCCATGTATTGCGATATATTCATTACATAAAAATATACTTTATGTGGCAATGTACTTAAGCGAATAAACCCTACACCTTATGTTTGTTCTTGTATTTTCGTTAACAAAATTAAAGCCTATTTCGTGATGGAGTTGCACAAAAATAATTGTAGTAAAAGGAAAAAAAATAACTCAAAGTTTTCTTACATGGTTTTGCAGTTAAATTTTTGCATAGTCCACAAGTCTATCTTATTAGATTTCTGATACAAAACTAGGGCTTTTTCTCTAAAGGATTTTTCGTCGTTTTTTCAGTGTATTCCGCCCCTATTTATAGTTACATAGGAGGGCAGTTAATTACAATCAGAATGATATCCCACAACGATAATCCCCTGAAATTGTGGGATTTGATTACGTCCCACGTAAAATAAATGCGGTCGTTATTTGAAAATCACATAACTGTGATTGGTCCGCTTTTACCAGGTCAATGCATATGTGTATTAAATATGTTGCAAAATGCATCGTGCTGGGACATCTGGCTGGGAACATAGCAACAATAACCCTGGTAGGGAGTTGAATCTTTTCCCATGTCTTTCCGAGGTTAATTATGTAAATCTCGTTGTTTTTGCGATTGAAGACATAAAGCTCCATCTGACCATCACATGTTCTTGGTGACAAGATGAACTTCAGCAGTCAACATCATTTGAATGTCAGCTTCTATCTGAGAGAGCTGACTCGACGGAGCAATGAATCCCATTGAAAGATGTTTGAAGCTTAGTGAAGGTACCATGAGTATGCCCCCCTATAGCGAGATGGATGTCTCGCTATTCCCTGTTCAAATTCATTCAACTGTTATACTTAGTTTGTATAATGTATATTATACGCTAAGTCTTTTAACAGTCAACATGTTTCATCTACTTCTCTTCATATGTAATGAGGTTGATGCCTTGCTTTGTACTTTTGACGTAGAATTGTTTCTCGTCAACGCGCGAGACACTAGTTTTTATATCCTTATTTCTCTTAAGAATTTACAGTCAGCAAGTTGTAAATATACTCTATCAACTTTACATTTAATGAGCTATTCTATTTTACTATCTTCTAATATAATTATCATTATATTTGTTGATTCGTATTCTCCCATTTTGACACGTGTCCTCCTCTGAAGTGCCAGCCAAATTTTGGGTATAACAATCGCCCCTTAAAAAGTTCTTTTTAATGAAAAGTACTTTTTAAATGATTGCATAGGGTATTTTTTTCATAATCCCTTTTGAAAAAATGCATGTCCTCTGATTTTGGCGATTTTGTGATTTCGAGATATCAACATTTAATAACTATCTTTTCCACTTCTCTTTCAAATTCTACCTGTTGGATCAATTGTTTTCCTGATCTAACAGAGATTATCCCAAGAGTATTAAAGGAGAAAATGAACCACCTTTGCATTACTTTTGCCATTTTTGAAATTCTAGAAACTTTTCAAGCTTTTATGCCGAAAAACCATTCCCAAATTTGCTCAAAATCTTGCATGCCATCTTTGTCATTAACATTTTTTCTACGAGTCTCATCCAATTTAATTTTTGACTTCAAGCATTTTGGGGGATCTTCACGCCGTTCGTTGATTCGTAGTGTTGGGTTTTATGGCCTAAATAAAACCCTTTACAATCTGATTAGTTATCAATATAAGAAATTTGAAGTGATTGATGTTTGCATGAATTCTACATGCTAATGGTTTAATATGTTTATTACTATTATACACAGAATCAGTAAAATCTAAATCATATGTTTATTCACAATTACAGTATCGTCAACACAGTGGAATGTGATTGTGATCATATGAATCAAAAGACTTGGTCCCTGTTTCATCAGTGTTATTGAATTTACACTAATGTGATAATCAGCAATGATGTGTACTTACACTTGGAGTAAGTGTTATGTTCTTTCCAGGACATTAGTAAAGTATACTAGTTTCGAATGTATGGAGTATACATTGGACTGGACCGATATTGCAACTAAGTTAAGATATTACAAACTTACCGTTATACATATCTTTCCAAGTCAATATCAGTAGTTGATCTTAAGATTAAAAGAATCTAAATCCTGATATGCTTAGGCTCAACTCAGGAGTGCTATTCATGTTCTTTGATTTATTAGTTAAACCTACTTTTGGGTCAGGGTGATACGTATATTTTGGGAACATGATAGTATGATTGAGTGGGAGTGCTGAACATAAATATGGAATCTATAGCTTCTACTGGTGTATAGAAGTCAAGTGATGATTCCCTTCGAGCTTAGCAAATAGAAGTAAATGGATGAGCTCTTGTTTAACTGACTAATTATTAGATCACTAAACACCATTTACAGGTAGCTAAGTGTTTTAATGGGCAAAATACATTGAGGGGTGAGAACGGTAAAGAAATCCCATCTCGATGTAGATCATCTATATAGAGGATCTTTAAATCACAATAAGATTATAATAACGGTTAAATGAGATAGCATATTGATATCGTGAAAGATATAATATGCTCTATATAAGTCTGAGAGTGCAATTCTAAGTTCTAAGAGTGGATTCAACGAAGAATTAATAAGTAGGAATTTACTTAGTAAATTTGGTTCACTTATTGGAAGCTCAGCATATAGATCCATGGTCCCCATTCTAGTTGAGAACATTCTTCTTGTAAGGCTCATTAATTTATTCGTGATTGATCAATTATAATTCTAAAGTTAGACTATGTCTAATTTTATGAATTTTCACTAAGCAGGGGTGAAATTGGAAAGAAAAGAGATTCTAGGTTTATTTATTTATTAATGGGCTTTATATGTCTAATTAATAATTAACTTAAATGACAATATTATTTAATAATCTATTTTAGTTATTAAATAATTAGTTTTGGCATTTAAAAGGTTAGAATTGGAAAATTGGCGTTTTTGAGAAAATAGAGATAAAATTTGATAAAACTGCAAAATCAAGTGGGGCCCACTATAACACCATGGCCGACCACTAATTGAGGTTTTTCAAATTAATATTTTCATTATTTTAATGCCAAATAATTCCTAACCTAAACCTAGTAGTTGCCTATAAATAGAAAGTGATGGCTCAGTCAAATCACAAGTTTAATATAACCTTTTTCTGACAGAAATTTCTCTCTTCAGAAAAATTGAGCCTTCCATACTTTCTATACCTAGCCGAAATCATCCCTCTCTTTTCCCTTCATCAATTTTGTGACCCTAGTGAAAGAGTGAGTGCCCACACACAGCAAGCAGTAACTCAATCATAGATTGGAAGACTGTGAAGGATCAAACTTGAAGAAGAAGGACATTCGGGCTCAGATCTTGATTATACTCTGCTACAGAAAGGATAAAAGGGTTAGAGATCTGAGTGGAAGGAGACATTAATTCCGCTGCATCAATGTAAGGTTTTCTTAACTTTATATGTGTTTAATTTATCGTTTTAGAAAGTTCATATTTAGGGTGTTTAAACAACATACTTGTGAGTAGATCTAAGATCCTGGTAAAATAAATATCCAACAACTGGCCTCAGAGCCATGGTAATTGATTAACTTGCATGAAATTTGGACTTTAAAACGATTGTTTGTTATTTGGATGGTTTCATGTTGTATTGAGTGTTATATGATGATTGATTGATGTTTGTGAATTTTCTTGAAAAATAATTGAAATTTTGTTTCTGGAATTATTTTTATTGGATAGTATGGAAAAAATTAAGCAAGTTACTTTTTTACAGAAGTCAATTTCGATTTAATTTGAATTAGTTATGATTTTTTGAAGATTAAAAAAAAAACGGAGTTGTGCTGAAATTCTCATGTGCCCGCGAAAAATGTCCGTACAACTTGCAATTTTTTCGTTTTTCTTCGTTTTTTTCATGCTTTTTCATGGAATTAACTTTCGATTTTTTGTGTAGTTTTGTATTTATATATTTACTATTCCTAATTTAACTCTAATTATCATAATGAATTAACTTAATATTTTTTAAATTTAATTTAAGATATTAGTGTAATTTGAATTTGAAATTAGTAAATATCTATCTTTTTGCTTAATTATTTATCTTATGTTTAAATTTGATTATATCTTATCTTATTTTTAAATTTAAGGTCAGATATTAAACTTTTTTTTAAATAATTTGACCTTATTTAAATTTAAAATAAGATAACTATAATCATGTAATTTTAAAAAGGTGTAAGATATTTTGCTAACTTTTAAATTTTGTTATTTTATTTATTTAAATTAAATTTAAAATCCGAAAAAGATATTTAATTTATCTTTTCTAATTTTTATTTATAAAATAACATTTAATTTTTAAAAGTAGTTAGCAAATTTTGAAATGATATTTAGGTTAGTTGAAACCTAATTTTTCAAAATTGTAGGTTTAATTTTAAATATATTTTTTTAATATCGAAATTTAAATAAATATTTTTATTTTCGAAAATTAAATTTTAATTTTATTTTTTTTCGAAAAATAAATTAATATTATTATTCATTTTATTTTTCAAAATAAAATATTTATTTTATTTATTTATTTAATAATTTATTTTTCGAAATTTATTTATTTAAAATTAAATAAATCCTACTTCCAACTATCCAGCTAACCTTGTTGCAGGAGTATATGGTTTTAGCTTGTGTGTAAGTTTTCAAAACCTATTATTACTTGATTGCAACTAGCCATGGTTAACTTGTTGACAGATCCAATGATCTGATTTTAACTCATGGCTCCCTTGGTCAAGTTAATAATTTGTAACAGGTAAATTTTACAATCTTCTTTCATCTGTGTATGACCTAGCAACATGATAGGATCCATCCAAGTGTGTACCTGTGTGAGCCTATGTGTTTATTTTATTATATAGATGCATATAGGTTGTTGCTAAATAAAATGTCACAACATGATAGATTTTATTTAGGTTCATTTAGTTATTGGACCTATTCAATTAATAACAGCTATTTATTTTAAGGTTAAATTCCTCTCTTTTGGGCCTTGTGTGAGAGTTGGGAGCCATAGAAGTGGGTACGACATACTGAACCCAGCACCCCCTCACATGAACTACCCCAATTGTGAAGGCCCATTTGTCTGATTTGAATAATTGTACTAGGTTAATTACATTAGTTTGACCTAATAAAATTGAATTAGCAACATAATTAACTTTTAAAATATATGAAAATTTATTTTCATTTTAATATTTTAAAGTTAATTTTTAAGAAAAACACTTTTAGTTTTTGATATTATTTCTAGACAAACTATTTGTATTTTTCTTGTATTTAATTAAATATAGAATTTTATCTAACTAGATTCTTTCTGGAGCTTATTTAATTAAATATTCCTATTTAAGTTATAAATTAGTTGTATCAACTGATTTTTCTTATCTAACTTAAATTTGAATATTTTATTTAAATTTTAAATCAAGTTGAGGAATCATAGGCATTAGTTATTAAAGATTCTTAAGTTTTTTTTTTTTTTTAAGTTAATATCTTTTCGAATATTAACTTAAAATGGAATATTTTAAATATTTTTTAGGTTAATATCTTTTCGAATATTAACTTAAAAAGATATCTTCAAATTAAGTGGTTATAACTTAATTTTTGATATTTAATTAAATCTAAATTTAAAATTATTTAAGTTTTAGATTTTTCTATATAACTTAAATTAGATAGTTTTTCAAATTTTTTGTTGAAAAGATACTTAGCCAAATAAGATATTTTCTAGATAGTAATTTCTAGACTACTTATTATTTCTAATATTTAAATAGGAAAATATTATACTTTGTGAAATTAATTATTTAAATAATTAATTTTGGTACAATTTTATTAAGTATATTTTTCCTAGTATTAAACTAGAAATTAAATAATTAAGCCTTCTCTACACTTAATTATTATTTCTTGAATTTAATACATTTAATTAACTTGAAAAATTTAAATATCTAAGTTGATTTTCATCATGATACTTAAATATTTATTTATTTTTCATGACACTTAATTAAATAGAAAATTATTTTTAGGGATGAAATTTATTTTTTCAACCTAAATTTAAATAATTTTCAAAATATATATTTTTCTTTATTTTATTAATCAATTTTGAAATTTGCATTTTAATTATGCAATATTTTTGAATTTATCTTGAAAAATAGATTGACTTGTAAATTAATTATTTATTTTAATTAATTCTTGGGTCAACTTCAATCAATGATTTTTTCATTTAATTGATTAATTTAAAATAAATGAATTTAAAATATATATTATTAGAAATTGAATTAACTAGTCAAAAGAAAATCTAGATAGATAATATTTTTGCTTGAGATATTTCTTTTCTAATTTTTATTATTTTTCGAAATTTGTATTTTTTTATATACTTAATTTTCAAATACAATAAATATATTCTCAAAGGAAATTTTTAAGTTGCTAATTAATCTAATTTAATTCAACTTAAATTAATTTCCTTAATATTTATATTTAAGATTATTACCAAGATGGAAATAATTATTTTTATTTCAATCACCATCTAAGTATAATTTTATAAATATTATATTAAATTCTTAATTTTGAATTTCAAATCTAAATTTCGAATTTAATGAGAATTTATTTATTAGAATAATAAAGAAAATACATTTTAAAGAATGAGCTTTATTATTATTAAGATATTCGATCTCCATTGTGGGTTTTACATCGCGTTTGTTTTAGTGAGTAATCCTCCCTAATGGAGGAACGCTCATTAGCAATTTCGCACCGTTTAATCTCGAAAGATAAGTAGTTTGTAAGTATTTTATATGGTATAGATCACCTTAATGATGGCGACCATATTTGACTTGCAAATTGCGAAACAATTGTAGTAGCTGATAAGATAGAATAGCCTTGACTCTCGCCTAAACGGGACAACGCTGGATTCCAATCTTGATCGAATAAAAGGTTGCTAGAATGTTTAACATTTTAGATGAGCTGACAACTCTATTCAATGGATGGTAACTTTGACTCTCGCCTAAACGGGACACTGATATCAGTTTGTTGAAAAACCTTGGAAATTATTTAGGATTGAATTTTTTAAGTATTTTCTCATATCATTCCTAATTGCTATGTGCTTATAATTTCTGAATTGATTTTGTGTGCGAACCATTATTAATTTCTATTTGTTGATTTCTATTATTTTGTAGTATCCTGTATTATCAAAATGAATCCCATGTTATCACTATTGACTGAAAACAAGCTGAATGGATCTAACTTTAATAAGTGGAATGAGAACATTAATATTGCTCTCATAGGAGAAAGTGCCTTGTTTGTTTTAACTGAGCCGTCACCTGAAGTGCCTGGGGACAATGCTTCCAAAGCTGTGAAAGAAAAGTATGAGCGTTGGCAGAAAGTAAATGACAAAGCTCTATACTTTATGCTTTCTAGCATGGTAGACACCCTCAAAACTCGGTTTTCTAAAACCGAAAAGGCTGCTGAAGTTATGACGAAGTTAAATGAGCTATTCGGTAAGGCATCACTTCAGTCACGCTTTGACGCGACTAAGAAGTACATTAATGCACGGATGGAACCTCATCAAAACGTGCGTGACCATGTTCTCCTTATGTCAAGTTATTTCCCAGAAGCCCAGGATCATGGTGCTGAAATGGATAGTGCTACTCAAGTAAGTCTTATCTTGAATAGCCTAACTCCAACATTTCTACCATACACTTCAAATTATGTCATGAATAAGAAGGAAATTGACTTTCATGAATTAGTCAATGACCTTCAAACTTATGAAAATTTGATTGGAGGACCCAAGAAGAAAGGGAGTAAGCCTCATAATCCTGGAAATGGTAATGGGACGAACAAACCTGAAGCAAATGTTGCCTCTGTTTCGAAGCCCAAAACGAAGAAGAAGTGGAAGAACACCAAGAAGCGAACAAAAGCCATGAAGAATAAAAAGGCTGCTCCTTCTGGTGATGCTACACTTAAAGGAAAGTGTTTCTACTGCAATGAAAAAGGTCATTGGAAACCCCAGTGTCCTAAACTTCTTGCAAAGAAACAAGGTATTTCTATTTATAAACTTTAAGAGTTTTAGTGAATTATTATCCAATTGGATTTATGATTCTGGACTAACTTTGTTTATTTGTTTTCTTCTTTTTATAGGCCAAGCTACTTGAACTCAGATGAGTTGGATCAGAAAGCTGGACCAAAGGGTGAAATCGTCCAGATGAAGATGAAGCTCTTCAATTTTTTTTTGAATTAATTGTTTTAGTTTAAAGACAATTTGGATTTCAAATTTTAGTTAGGGATATTTATCCCTGTTTTTCTCATTTTGTTGCAATACATTTTTTTTTTTTATTATTAATAAAGTATTCTTTTATTTTTCGAAATCACCATTGCAATTTATGAGATTGAGCTTCATTTAATTTATCTTCATCAATTATTACCACATTATATTTTTATGTTTGTATGTGTAAGTGTTTTTATTATTGATGCAAATTCTATAATATTTACAACTCTTCATAGAGTTATATTAAATAAACACTAGAAATTATTTCTATGTTCACTAATAATTGTTAATTCTAATACAATTATTAAGAATTTATTTAATAAAAGGATCTTTTGATCTGATAGGGGTGGAGAAAAGTTAAGAAAACTATGCAGTTCAACGATCTTTTATATCTAATGAACTCTGGATAGTATTCAACTCCACATAAACTCTATCACACTTAGAGAATAATGATCTTTACGACCTTTATGGGTGGATCATAATCTCTATATACTTAGGGGTGGAGGTTATCCACAAGTACCCTATATGTATATTCTTAGGGGTGGAGTCTATTCCACAATTCCCTATGTAACACATATCTTCTTTAAACATGGAAGTAATATAATGAGTCAGCTATTGTCAATATAAATTCTTGATCTTGATTGTATGTTCCATTTCGTTTCTTACTGTTGTAAGTAAAAGATTGATACCTATAAAAGTTCTTTGTTAAAGTTTCACACTACCTTAATTGAGTGGGAGAATTTTAAAGTTTTATACCCATCATCATTAGGTTGATACTTGTGATAGGTACTTAAGAACTCTACTGAAAAGCAAATCTAACCATTCACATGGATAGGTATAACTTATCAGAATTATGAGAATAAGATAAAGAACTCTAGTTCAGTCTATTCGAATGACTTGAACCAAGAATTCTTAATCCTCCTAAAATTTTATGGTATCTTAATTTTGATTACTTAATCTCTGGCATGTATTTTTCACTTCAAATACCAGTCTGCTATGTTGATGACTTAGTCTTAACTTAAAGTTTCAGACTAATACAAAAGTCACAACTAGGTAACTCTCCAAACAATCAGAGGTTGAAAGTATTGTTTAACCAGACATCTCCTATTAAGTGGGAGCTATCTGAGAAGTAATCAAATAGGGAACATTAGAAGATATTCAGGAAAGATTTATGAAAGTGATCTATATGTTAGATATTATGGAACTGTGTATCAGTTATCCTTGTATCTCACCAACTCATTTCGAGATCTATGAGATTGTGCTTACTTTGGGGGTGGAGGAATTATTGTATAATAATTCAAGCTCTACCAGAGAAGAATTATAACTTTGTAAATTCGAAAATACCATAAAGTTATATCACTAAAGAAAAGTCTACACTGTATTATCTCAATTACATATTTTAAAATATGAGAGATATGTCTTCTGTTAATTCAGATGTACTTTTAAAACAGTAAAAGATTTCAGTATCCCTAGATAAGTAAAGCATATAGTAAAGGAGTTTTCATAAGTATTTATGAACTAGTTCCAGAAGTTTGGGTGGATTCTAATATACTACACTTGATCTGAAGATCAAGACATCAGATTGACCTATTTACACAGTTTGTTTTATGTTAGTGCAAGTGGGAGTTTGTTGGGTTTTATGGCCTAAATAAAACCCTTTACAATTTGATTAGTTATCAATATAAGAAATTTGAAGTGATTGATGTTTGCATGAATTCTACATGCTAATGGTTTAATATATTTATTACTATTATACACAGAATCAGTTAAATCCAGATCATATGTTTATTCACAATTACAGTATCGTCAACACAGTGGAATGTGATTGTGATCATATGAATCAAAAGACTTGGTCCCTGTTTCATCAGTGTTATTGGATTTACACTAATGTGATAATCAGCGATGATGTGTACTTACACTTGGAGTAAGTGTTATGTTCTTTCCAGGACATTAGTAAAGTATACTAGTTTCGAATGTATGGAGTATACATTGGACTGGACCGATATTGCAACTAAGTTAAGATATTACAAACTTACCGTTATACATATCTTTCCAAGTCAATATCAGTAGTTGATCTTAAGATTAAAAGAATCTAAATCCTGATATGCTTAGGCTCAACTCAGGAGTGCTATTCATGTTCTTTGATTTATTAGTTAAGCCTACTTTTGGGTCAGGGTGATACGTATATTTTGGGAACATGATAGTATGATTGAGTGGGAGTGCTGAACATAAATATGGAATCTATAGCTTCTACTGGTGTATAGAAGTCAAGTGATGATTCCCTTCGAGCTTAGCAAATAGAAGTAAATGGATGAGCTCTTGTTTAACTGACTAATTATTAGAGCACTAAACACCATTTACAGGTAGCTAAGTGTTTTAAGGGGCAAAATACATTGAGGGGTGAGAACGGTAAAGAAATCCCATCTCGATGTAGATCATCTATATAGAGGATCTTTAAATCACAATAAGATTATAACAATGGTTAAATGAGATAGCATATTGATATCGTGAAAGATATAATATGCTCTATATAAGTCTGAGAGTGCAATTCTAAGTTCTAAGAGTGGATTCAACGAAGAATTAATAAGTAGGAATTTACTTAGTAAATTTGGTTCACTTATTGGAAGCTCAGCATATAGATCCATGGTCCCCATTCTAGTTGAGAACATTCTGCTTGTAAGGCTCATTAATTGATTCGTGATTGATCAATTATAATTCTAAAGTTAGACTATGTCTAATTTTATGAATTTTCACTAAGGAGGGGTGAAATTGGAAAGAAAAGAGATTCTAGGTTTATTTATTTATTAATGGGCTTTATATGTCTAATTAATAATTAAATTAAATGACAATATTATTTAATAATCTATTTTAGTTATTAAATAATTAGTTTTGGCATTTAAAAGGTTAGAATTGGAAAATTGGCGTTTTTGAGAAAATAGAGATAAAATTTGATAAAACTACAAAATCAAGTGGGGCCCACTATAACACCATGGCCGACCACTAATTGAGGTTTTTCAAATTAATATTTTCATTATTTTAATGCCAAATAATTCCTAACCTAAACCTAGTAGTTGCCTATAAATAGAAAGTGATGGCTCAGTCAAATCACAAGTTTAATATAACCTTTTTTTGACAGAAATTTCTCTCTTCAGAAAAATTGAGCCTTCCCTACTTTCTATACCTAGCCGAAATCATCCCTCTCTTTTCCCTTCATCAATTTCGTGACCCTAGTGAAAGAGTGAGTGCCCACACAGAGCAAGCAGTAACTCAATCATAGATTGGAAGACTGTGAACGATCAAACTTGAAGAAGAAGGACATTCGGGCTCAGATCTTGATTATACTCTGCTACAGAAAGGATACAAGGGTTAGAGATCTGAGTGGAAGGAGACATTAATTCCGCTACATCAATGTAAGGTTTTCTTAACTTTATATGTGTTTAATTTATCGTTTTAGAAAGTTCATATTTAGGGTGTTTAAACAACATACTTGTGAGTAGATCTAAGATCCTGGTAAAATAAATATCCAACACGTAGATTGCAGGGCCGTACATCGTCCCAAAAACCGATTCCAAATAGTAAGTGACTTTTCTCCTATTTTTTTTACATGCTTGTTATGTTGTGTTTCTGGGTTTAATTACCAACTTCTTGGTCAGCATCGTTGTTATCTCATTTGGTTTTAGAATTTTTAGGGTCAAATTGTATCACTGTAAATGTTAGGGTTTAGACAAAACACAGGTTTTTGAAATTCTCCAATTTACCAACTTCTAGTTTGATAAATTTCTTCCAGGAATTGGGATTGCTTTCTCCTTGCAGCAATGTCCCAATCTAGTTTAGAAGTTTATCGTCCAGAAGAGTTAGAAATTGAGTATCCTACTGAATTTTCCATCCCATACAAACCCAAAATTCCAAAACCCAAATCCAATTTGGAATAAATGATGCAAAAATTAGGGAACACTTAGTGAAAACCCACCAAGATGATATTGCTAGTCGCCACAGATGCTTCTTGCAAGAAATTATAGAAGGCAGACGCCATTTCTTGCGAGATGCTACTTGGCCTGAACCTCTCAATGTGTCTTCTATTCCTTTGGCTAAGCCTCTATTTTTACCCAAGGTCACAATTGCTTTTGAACCAGGTGACTTGGATTTTGAAATTATCTCTTCCAAGACACGTAAATCAAAGACTCCCCAAGACCCTAATGTCACCTTCGAGGCTGAGCTAATAGAGTCAAAGGTGCGACCCGTCAGAGAATATGTAGGTAACACCTTGAGGGCTTGTGGGATCGAATATAGGTGAGACTGCCAGGTTAGATCTGTATGTGTCGGCGAGTTTAGTTGCTATCCTCCAGTGCGACTCACGAGCAAAACATCCTAGGGGGCCACCCTAACTGAATCAGGATCGATCTTGACAAAGTATGACTAACTGCGAATCCAGCCTATACTCAGTACTCTAATCGCACTGATGTGGTAGCAGTTAATCCATACTATCTGATAGCCTAGCTTATATCTGATGGCATCTCGGTGCAACTCTATGTACACCTCACTCTTGCCAGGATATGCTAATCTGATGGCTATATATATTTGCCTAACATATATCTATTATGTTATTCTATCAGCAACTAACATGTACGCTAAACATGTATAAACATATGCATGACATTATACTAATCTTACCTTGATTTCGAATTCAGGTGTGCCGGCCAACCTGAGTGGAACAACTGCTCGGCGAATTACAGGCTCCTAAATCACATCAATCAGAACATGGGTGAGTGACACACTAAATCACTTCCCGGGGTCTTAAACTAGAAACTAAAAGTTTCCCTATCGATAAATAGCATTGCAATACCCTAAACAACACAAAAATGGGAAAAACTAGGGTTCCCAAAATTGCCCCAACTGGTAGACCGGTTCCCCAACCGGAATTCTGGTTCTGGGAAAATTCTTGTGAGCCAACCGAAATTCTAGTTCCTACTAGCCCCTCTGAACCGAAATTCTGGTTCAGTGCAGGAAAGACCAAAATTTTCATATCTCAACCAAATCATCCCCAATCCAAAACAAACTTTCCAAACCTGCTATTTATACCCCAATGAACATATCTAAAGCAATAAAACATCACAACATACTCAGAAACAAAATCCACCATTAAAGCTGCAAGTTTGAGTTCAAAACTCAAACTTGGTTAAATCTAACTAACAACCATCAATTCAAGCTTAAACCAACACAATCAAGCATAATTTAACTTCTGAAAACAACATCTAACAACTACAGCAACAACAGTAGCTAAAACACCATTTCATGCAAAATTCATTTCCTTAAAATTCAAGAAACTAATGAGGAGGTTACCAAGGGCTATACCTTGGCTTGGATTCACTTGAAACTAGCTGAAAATCCCCTAGAGCTTCTGAAGAAAACCCAATCCCTAGCTGGTTCTATGGATTTCAAAAATGAGAGAGAGAATTGAGAGAAAAAAATGAAATTTTCCTTTACTTTGTTTTTTTGATGAAAATGAGATAATACCCTTTTGATTTAATCAAAATAAACCATTTAATTAACTTTAAAATTCAGATTAAATAACCCACAAAAGATAAAACACCTCTTGCTAAAAAGACCATTTTGCCCTTTAACACCAAAAATCACTAAAAGTCACTAAGGGGTAATTTGGGAAATTCTGAATTCCCGACTAATCTCGACATTCCCAATTTCTACTAAATCGCCTCGCTATACTAAAATACTAAGATGTGATTCAACTAAGCCATACACCGCATTCCAATGTTGCCGGACACTGAACATGCAAAAATACGAAATTCCTATACATGTCATATAAAATGCATCCTGAATTCAAATAAATCATCATAAATAATATCAATAACTAATTTTCATTATTAAACTCTAATTATCTACTAATTTCCGAATTTAAGCTAAGCGGTCTTTACACTCCTGCAGATGCATCTCTCGTATTTGCAAATACTCGCCTTAGCACCAAGTCTCAAATGTTGAAGAGCCTCCTTTTCACCCTTTTATTGAAGTATCTTTTTACTTGGTGTTGGTATGCTGCATTAGTAATCTACGACTCAGTACGTTTTTCATCAAGTAGATCCAAGGACAGTTTTAAAAGTTCTTGGTTTTCTTCTTGGTTATAAATCTCTTGTATGTGAGTCAAGTTATTTGCTTCTACAGGCAACATTGCCTCCGAGCCAAATGCTAGCGAGAAAGGAGTATGTCCCATTGCTGTTTTCTCAGTCGTCCTATGAGCCCAAAGTACTTGAGGTAGTTCGTCGACCCATCTACCCTTAGCAACATCTAAGTTCTTCTTCATAGTATCCTTTAAGGTCTTGTTAACAACTTCTACTTGTCCATTTGCCTGAGGCCTGGATACTGACGAGAGGATTTTAATTATCTTGTTCCTTTCACAAAACACAGTGAATAATTCACCATTGAACTGAGTCCCGTTGTCTGACCTATTCCCTAGTCCTGGGTTGCCTTCTGTTCTCATTTCTGTGAGAAGGTTCCGACAAGTTATTATGTTCATTCCCCTTGGTTGGGCATCCCCGGGGTCTTTGAGGCACTTCTCGAAGAGGTGCTTCATCACTTGGTTGTTCTTCTTCAGGAGCATCCCTAGTTTCCCTAGGTTGTTCTTCCTGAGAATCTTGGGGGTCTCATTGAGTTGTCTCCTGCCTCCTGGTTCGTGAGCCGCGAGGTCTGCCTCGTGGTCTTCTCACTTCAGGATTAGGTTAGTTTTGTGCGGCATTATCCTCTGTCGCCCTAGCTGCGGCTGCCTCCCGTTCCAACTTAGCGTTTTGTTGGTTTGCCTCCTCTAGACATCGCTGGAGTTGACGATTTTCAGACTCGACCAACGGTACGTATCTCGTAGGGTCATAGGAACCATCACCCATGGGTGTAGAACCGCCAACATTCGTGCTAGGTTCCACATTCCCAGTTTTTGGGTTTTGGTCTCCATCATGCTGACTCCTCCTTGAGCGTGTGGATCGTGTCGAACGTGTTGTTCGTGAATTAGGTGGCCTTTGTGAGCCCATCGACTCTTTTCTAGGATGGTGAGTAGTCACTTCAGGATGAGTGTTATCGTTTTCCCCATTATCAGCCATAAAGAAAAAATTTCTTCTTTGGTTAGGAGGGATTTTTTTGAGCTTTTATCACGTAGGCTCTCAATGAAAGCACCAAACTGTTAACGCAAATTTTCGTTTACGATTATGAGCCTATTTTTGTAATAGATTTTTGCACAGAAAGTATAAATGATCTAAGAAAAAATAATTGATACAAAAAGAAAACAAGGTTTTTGCGTGGTTTTACAGTTAATTCTGCATAGTTCACGAGTGTAATATCCCAAAAATTTTATTGATATTTATTTGGACATATTTTATTAAATATGTAAATATATGGATATTAGAGTAAGATTATAATCTTACTTAAGCTAGTTACGAGTTAATTAGTGGGATTTGAGTAAATGAATAAATGAAGCGTAATTTATTAATTACAGAGATTTTATCGAATTATAGGGGTATTGTAGATACCATTTTTTTTAAAATAAAAATATTTTTGGGTCGGCGGCCGTGGGAACTTGACGGAGTGGTCGAAAATGTCATAACATTAAACGATGAGTTGAATTGGAATTAGATCGGACTAGTTTAAAATTCTAAGTTGTCGGTTTGGCGGATTAGTTAGAAATTACTTAAATACCCTTAAGTATAATATAGTTTAAATTTGGTGGGGAGGGTTAGGATAGTCATTTTCTTAAGTTAATTCTTTTGTCTTCTAGTGCTTAGTTACGCTATTCTAATTTAGAAAAAAAATGATTTATGCTGAAGGATAAGTTGGAAATAAAAAGATAGTTGAGAAATTGAGAAAATGAAGAGTAACCTTCTTTCTTCTACTCCCTTCCTTCGAACCTAGAGGGCCAGCACACCAGGGGGATTTTTTCTTCTTCAATTTAATTAATTGAAGTGTTCTTGCAAGAGCTTGTGGCTGTCCAAGCTTTGAGGTGAGTTTTCTTGGTGTTTGTTTGGAGATTTCTTAAGTTTAAGTTAGTTCTTGTTACGAGTTTTGTGATTTTGGAACTGTGGTATTAAGTTGAGTTTAAATTATGTTTATAGGTCTGATTTAGGGCTTACTTGAGTTTAGATTAAGTGTATTTGATGGCTGCTTGATTAGGAATTGGAAAATTTAGTTAAAAAACCTAATTTTGATTCTAGCATGGTGAATTGTGTAATTGGATGAATTAATGTGAATAAATGTTTTGAACATGTTGTATTTGTAATATTAAACTGTTCTGGAGAGTTTGAACAGGTTTGGAAGTGATTTGGTTGGGTTTTGGAGCATCAAACCAGAGATTTCCTATTTCTGCAGCAGGGAAAACCGGTTAACCGGTTTCACATGCATAGTGAAACCGGTCAACCGATTTTGGCAACAGGGAAACCCTAGTTTTAGGCTTCCAAATTGATTTTGTTCGGGGTATTTTCCCAGAGCTTAGAATAGGATATCTTAATGATGTTTGAATTATTCCGAATCAGTGGAGAGTTAGATATGTCCGGTTATGAAGTTAGGGTTATTCTAAAGTTTGGAATAAGTTGTTTATTGAGCTTTGTTGTCATGACATAGGACCCGGGATTGTCAAGCTTTGACTCCACTTGAGGTCAGCATGTACACTAAATTTTTGGACTGAGGTAAGAAAAGTTTTAAATACCGTATATGGTTAACGTTATAACTGTTACAGTTCGATTATGATCAAAATCTCGGTATGTGTTTGTTGTAACTTAATCTCAAACGAGATTAACGATATGTATTCACTGTGACTCAATTATGATCGAGGGAAATAATAGGAAACGATTATTGTCATTGTGACTCGATTATGATTGAGGAAAAGGATAGGAAACGATTATTATTGTTGTGACTCGATTATAATTGAGGGTAATGTTATGAAACGATTATTATCGTTGTGACTCGATAATGATCGAGTATAAGAAATTGTCATTACCGTTATGAGTAATTACTCCTGAAACCGCGGATAGGTTTCTTACTTATTGTTTGCTGTATCGGGCAACGATAGTGACATATGTAGCTCGTGGTTAACGAGTGGTAAGGGTACTTTATGAAGTACCGAAATTAGGTGCTTACGATGTTGTGAAATGGATCAAGTGTATTATTATGTGATGAGTTGTAATTGAATACATTTCTGTTATGGTATGGTTGAATGAATGTTATATTGCTTATGAAATTGGTCACTTTTTTTGCAGTCTCAGTGGCCTAGGGATGTAAGAATACATGTTTTTAATGATGCTTGATTAGAGTTCTTTATGAAGCACTGAAATTGTGTGGATATGTTAATGGGTGAACTAGAGTGCTTTATGAAGCATTGAAAATAAGTATTTATAATAAAGTATGATTAAGGTGTTTAATGAAACATTGGAGATGTTGATTATGTATAGTTAGCAATACTCTTAATTTTGTAATAAGTTTATTCGTATAGATGTTGAATTGAATAAGTATGTTGAAAGAGTATGACCTATTGGTATGTATAATCTGTTGTAATGAAATCTGCTTTCACCTTCCATGATTTTTCTTTATCTAGTATCTTTTCTTGCTAAGTAACCGTGACTCACGGATGCTTTGTGGTGCAGGTTAGAAGTATAACAAATGTGTTCAGCCATGAGCCAGAGGTCATCCAGCATTGTACGTATCAGCCGTGGTGTCTTGGCTTCTGGGAATCAGGATTGACCCTTTCTTTTTATTTTTTGAAATGTAACCTTGATTTTGTAATAACTGTATTGTAAACTAGTTGTAAATGAACTATAGTTTATAGGGATCCCGATATTACAACCGTATTTATAATGAAAGTTTTTACTTTAAATTAAACCAAAGGTTTTAAATTTAACCACATCCTTTTCCTAAACTAATAGATTAGTGATAATAAGTTTGTAAAACACACACGTGGCGTCCCTGACAGTCAGGGCGTTACAACGAGTCAATCTTATTCAGACTTTCCTGATACAGAACTAGGGTTCTTTCACAAACGGTGTATTCTCTTTTTTCTCTAAAGTTTTTCTTCCCTATTTTCTGTATATTCTACCCCTATTTTTAATAACATAGGTTTGTAGTTAATTACATTTGATTTCAAATCATCTAACGATATGTCCTGAAATTCTGGGCTCAATTTATGCCCCTTGTAAGTATATACAGTTATTATTTGAAAATCACACAGCTGTGATTTATATCGTGTTGAAGGAAGTCAACGTTGATGTGGATTAGGACACGCTACAGAGTGTACCTCGCTGAGATGTCTCGCCTTGTGTATAGACGAAGGACTTAGCGTACACACTTTCTAGTACTGGCATGAGCACTATGTACTAAGCAAACTTAAGAACCGCTCTTTGACCGTAAGCCTTTTAGACTGGACAATCATGTCCTGGGAGTTCTCAATAGCAACAATAACCCTGGCAGCGAGCTGGAGTTTACCAGGAGTATTTCTTCCTATAGCGAGATGGATAGCTCGCTATTCATTTGTTGGGTTTTATGCCCTAAATAAAACTCTGTTTCAATGTAATCCAAATTATTCAATATCAATAAAGTAACAGAAGTAATTTTTCATTCACTTGTGTATGTTTTGGTTCACTTAATCAATTGCTTGTCTATTTGATTTATAAATTCATCCAAACCCCTTTCACATAGTTGAACATGTTTATTGTGTTGTCAACACAGTTGAAAATAAACATGACTATGTGAATAAAGTATTCCTAGATTTATCAGAACACTGGGTTTCACTGATATGACAATCTACAACAGAGTTTACTTACATTTGGAAAAATGTTATGTTCTTTCCAGAACATAGGTTAAAGTAAAGCTCAGGTTGGATGCATGGAGTATGCATTGGAATGGACCGATATTGAACTTTGAATTAGATTTTGAAAATTATCGTAAACATCTATTCAATTCAATATCATAAGTTGATCCTAGATCACATGATCTAAATCCTGATATGGTTAGGCTTAATTTCAAGAGTGTTATTCGTGTTCTTTGATTTGTTAGTTAAGCCTAAATCTTTAGTCTGGGCAATACATACATTTTGGGAACACGGTAGTGCGATTGAGTGGGAGCGCTAACATAAATATGGAATCTATAGCTTCTATCTGGCGAATAGTAAGCAAAGGGTGATTTCCTTCGAGCTTAACCAAACGAGATAAATGATTGAGTACTCATTTCACTTAGTTGAAATATCATTTATACAGGGTTAAGTGTTTTAAGGATAAAATACATTGTAGGGTGTTACGGTAATTTAAGTTCCTTTACAGTGTAAATCATCCATATAGAGGATCATTGATCACATTAGGATTATAACAATGGATAACTAATAATGTGTCTATATGGTGGAACATATAGAGCATTCTATATACTGAGAGTGCAATTCTGAGTTCTGTGTGTGGATTCAACGAAGAATTAATAAGTTAGTGAATTTAAGTGGTAAATTCTAGATCTGCTTATTGGAAGCTCGAATATATAGACCCATGGTCCCCTCACTAGTTGAGATGATATTACTTGTAAGACTCATTTAATTGATTTTAATTAATCAATTAAAAATTCTCAAGATGGACTTGTCTGTTTGAGAATTAATCACTTATTAAGGGCAAAACAGTAAATAGAGATTTTGAAGGGCATATTTATTAATTAGGAAACTTTAATTAGTTTCATTATTAATAAAATAAATGATAATATATTATTTGATAATTATTTTTTAATTATTAAATAATTAGATTTGTCATTAATATGGTTGAACAATGGAATTGGCAGTTTTTCACAAAACAAGAAACTATCAGTGTAGGAAAAGGAAAGTTGGAAAAGTGGGAAGCCTTGTTTCCACATTGCCTAGGCCGGCCACTTAGCTTCCTTTTCCCTTTGATTTTTTCAATTCCAAATGTCAATCATAGCCCTTGGTGGTCTTCTATAAATAGAAGGCAAAGGCTTCAGAGTTGTACACAACTGAAAAAGCTTTTCACAGCATTATTCTGAAAGAATTTTCTGTCAGAAAATTCTCTCTGAGCCGCCACCCTCTCTCTCTCTCTCTTCCTTCACTGTTTCGAAATGTATGAGTGCTAGAGTAGTGCCCACACACATCAAGTAATACCTCAATCATAGTGAGGAAGGCTGTGTAGAATTCAGAAACAACAAAGAAGGATTATCGGGCTCAGATCTTGATTATACTCTGCTACAGAAAGGAATCAAGGGTTAGAGATCTGAGTGGGAGGAGACATATATTCCGCTGCAATCACTGTAAGATTTCTGATACTCTTATGTGTTTAATTTCATATTGTTTTAGAAGTTCATATTTAGGTTGTTAAATCAACATACTTGTGAGTAGATCTAAGTTCCTGGTAAAATAACTTCCAACAACTGGCACCAGAGCCATGGTAATTGATTTGCTTGCAAGAAATTTGGACTTAAAACGATTTTCTTGTTTTTTGGATGGTATCATGTTGCTTTGAGTGTCATATTGATGTTTGATTGTTGTTTGTGAATTCTGGGAAAAATGGTTACTGTTCTTATTCTGTAATTATTTTTGTTGGATAGTTTGGAAAATTCTAAGCAATTTACCTTTTTACAGAACTCGATTTCGATTTAATTTGAATTAGTTATGAATTTTTGAAAATTGGAAAAATCGGGGTGACAAGCAACTCATCACGCGCGCGGAATGGCTGCTTGCAGCCTTCCTGCGCCGTGATTTCTCGGTCAAGCACCTTGGATCCGCGCGCGGATGGTCATGCACTGCATGACATCCGTACAGTTCATCCAATTTTTCAATTTTTTCGATTTTTCATGCTATTTCATGGAATTAAATTCCGATTTTTTGTGTAATTTTGTATGTTGATTTTTGTTTTTCAAATTTCAAATCTAATTATCAAAAATAAATTAATTTTTATTTTTAAAATTAATTTTAGATATTAGTGTAATTTGATTTTGAAAATAGGAAAAATCAAGTTTTGCTTACCCTTTTTCTTATTTCTTTTAAAATTTGATTATTTTATTTTTTTTTAAGGTCAGATATTAATTTTTTTTGGTAACTTGACCTTAATTAAAATAAGATCATAATAATCATGATAATTTTAAAAGAGGAAATAAGGTATTTTTGTTAACTTTTAAATTTTGTTATTTTTTTTTAATTAAATTAAATTGTAAAACAAGAAAAGGGTATGTATTTACCATTTTCTATTTTATTATTTAATTTATTAAATAACATGAAATTTAAAAGGAAAGTTAGCAATTTATTTTGAAATGACATTTAGGTTACCCAAAAACCTAATTTTTCAAAATGGTAGGTTTAATTTTAATTTTATTTTCGAAATAAATGTTTAAAATTAAATAAATCCTACATCCAACTATCCAAATCTAACCTTGTTGCAGGAGTATGTGTTTTAGATTGTTTGTAAGTTTTCTAAAACCTATTATTGCTTGATCTAAATTGCCTTGGTTAACTTGATGATAGATCAGATGATCTAATTTTAACCAAAGGTTCAATTGACGATAGATCAAGTAAATAATTTGTAACAGGTAATTTTTACAAACTTCTTTCATCTGTGTATGACCTAGCAACATGATAGGATCCATCCAAATGTGTATGCCTGTGTGAGCCTATATGTTTAATTTCTATTATAGATACATATAGGTGGTTGTTGCTAAATAAAATATCATAACTGATAGATTTTATTTAGGCTCATTTAGTTGTGAGCCTATTCAATTAATAACAGTTATTCATTGTAAGGTTAAATTCCTCTCTTTTGGGCCTTGTGTGAGAGTTGGGAGCCTTAGAAGTGGGTGCGACATACTGGACCCAGCCCCCCCTCACATGAACAACCCCAATTGTGAAGGCCCATTTGCCTGATTTGGATAACTGTGCTAGGTTAATTATATTAGTTTGACCTAATAAAAAAATTGATTAGCAACATAATTAATTTCATTCTTCCTTGAAATTAATTTAAGAAAAACATAGTTTGAATAGTTATATTCTGGAAAGCTATATGTATTTTTCTTGTTTTTAATTAAATATGGAATTATAACCATATAAATTCTTTCTGAATCTTAATTTTATAATTTCATTAAATATTCCTATTTAAGTTGAGATTTAGTTAAATCTATCAAATCAACTTAGATTTGAATATTTTTGAATTTCCTATTATAAATTAAGTTGAGGAATTTTGGAAATTGGTTATTAAGATTCTTTAGATATTTTTTAAGTTGATATTTTCCAAATATGGGAACTTAAAATGGAATATCTTCTAAATTAAGTGGTTACTACTTAATTGGTAATATTTAATTAAGTCATTGGTTGAGGAATATTTTTAAGTTGGGTATTTAGATTTTTCTAAACAACTTAAATAAGATATTTTTCAAAATTATTCCATTTTGAAATTTAATTAAAGTTTTTACTTTAATTTGTAATATTTCATTATTGAGATATGGAATATAAATGATTAAACAAAATACATGTTTAAATAATGAGCTTTAATCAAGAGAAATTCGATCTCCATTGTTGGTTTTACATAGCTATTGTTTTAGTGAGTAATCCTCCCTAATGGAGGAACGTTCATTAGCAAGTTAGCGCCGTTTAATCTCGAAAGATAAGTATTCTTATAGGTTTATTTATATGGTTCATGACCACCCTAATGGTGGCGACTATGTAAGACTTATAAGAATGCGAAACAATGGTAGAAGCTCATAAGATAGAATTGCCTTGACTCTCGCCTAAACGGGACAACGCTGAATTCCAATCTTGATCGAATAAAAGGTTGCTAGAATGTTTGACATTTTAGATGAATTGACAACTCTATTCAATGGATGATGCTTTGACTCTCGCCTAAACGGGACACTGTATCAGTTTGTTGGAAACCTTGGAAAATAAACTATGTTAGATTTAGTATTTTTATAACATATGTGATCATTTGTTTTCTGAACCTGTGTATGAATTTATAGAACCAAAACCTTACTTCTGTTTATTGATATGTTGTAGTGCCAATATGAATAACCCTCATCCCGATCCACTCCTAGTTAGTATCTTTGCAAAAGAACTCAATAGTGTGAAAATGCATCCTGGTAGTTGCATTAACTCGCACCTATTGTTGATGAATCTGAAATTCCAAAAGGCAAATCTACTAGGAATTGATTTATCAAAGGAACAATGGGTAAAACTCATACTTTATAGTCTTCCTCAGGAGTATAACAGTTTTGTTCTATATTATTTATTGAACAATCCTAACTCCTCCGACATGGACAAACTCGAGTCTGAGTTGAGGGCCCATGAGCGGGATCTGATTGCAATGAGACCTCCTAGCATTGCAAGCTTTAATCAGAGGAAGAAGATTAAGCATGAGGGCTCTAACAAAGCTGCTTCTTCAAGTACAATTATCAGACATCATGTTCTATGTGCGAATTGTAATGGAAAGGGACATAAAGAAGAACAATGTCCCAGGCTTCTAGACAATTCAAACGAAGGTGATGCTTTTGTATTTGAATCATGTGTTTTAGAGAACGACAAATCCTCCTGGATTGTTGATTCTGGATCTACTAACCATGTATGTTCTTCATTACAAATTTCGCTTGAAACTTGGGAGAATCTTCACCCAGATGAGTTAAAGCTTAAAGTTGGAAATGGCGAGTTGGTATCAGTTAAAGCAAGAGGAACAGCCCGAATCAAGTTTAATTCTAAGAAGTTTTTACTTTTAGAGAATGTTTTATATATTCCTAATTTTAGTAGAAACTTGATTAGTGTTTCATGTTTACAGACACAATTTTATATATTGAATTTTTCGAGTTCAAATTGTTCAATTTCTCGTAATGGATTTCATATATGTGTTGCAAACATGGAACGAGGGCTTTATGTTTTAAGACCTGATACTCAAATCTCACTAAATACTGAACTTTTCAATGTAGCTAAACCTAGAAGCCTTAAGAGAAAAGAGATTGATAATGATGATCAAACTTATCTATGGCATTTACGTTTAGGTCATATAGGTTTTGATAGACTCAATAGGCTAACCAAAGACGGTCCATTGAAAAATGTCGTCTTAGGAGAACTGCCAGTCTGCGAGTCTTGCCTAGAAGGAAAAATGACCAAACGTTCTTTCTCTGCAAAGGGAGAGCGTGCCAAAGAACCCCTAGGGTTAGTACATTCAGATGTTTGCGGACCGCTGAATGTAAAAGCCAGAGGAGGTTATGAGTATTTCGTCACTTTCATTGACGATTTCTCTAGATATAGTTTTCTTTACCTAATGCAAAAGAAATCTGAAACGTTTGAAAAGTTTCAGGAATTTCATGCTTTGGCTCAAAACTAATTAGGTAAAACATTAAAGATCTTGCGAACTGATAGGGGTGGAGAATATATGGATATGCAGTTCAAATATCATTTAATTGAACTTGGAATTGAATCCCAATATACTGCCCCAAGCACTCCACAGCAGAATGGAGTTGCAGAAAGAAGAAATCACACTCTCTTAGAAATGGTTAGGTCTATGCTGAGTTACTCAACTCTGTCTACGTCCTTCTGGGGATATGCTATTCAAATGGCAAACGACATTTTAAATGTTGTTCCATCTAAAGCAATCCCTAAGACACCCGTCGAACTATGGAATGGTCGCACACCTAGTTTGCGCCATTATAGGATTTGGGGGTGCCCTGCTCACGTCTTAAGAAAGAAAGAAGGCAAACTGGAATCGCGAACTGAGGTTTGCATGTTTGTCGGAAATTCTAAAGAGACTAGGGGTGGACTATTCTATAGTTACAAGGATAACAAAGTATTTGTTTCTACAAATGCTACTTTCCTTGAAGACAACTATATGAAAGACAACAAACCGAAAAGTGAAATTGTATTAGAGGAAATGCTCATAGATACTGTTCCTTCAAATGTACCATCTTCTTCTACTCAAGAAGAGGAACATCCCACTCCCTTAGTTGTAGCAACTGAGAAAACTACTACTAAAGCTCCTGTTCAGAAGGTCACCGCTCCTCGTCGTAGTGGGAGGGTTTCTAGGAAACCATCTCGTTATGGCTTGGATGGTGAAATCAATATGGTCGTTGGTGACGGTATTGATGACGACCCATTGACCTATAAACAGGCAATGACAAGTCCGCAACGGAAGCGATGGTCAGCCGGTATGGATTCAGAAATGGATTCCATGAAAAAGAACAAAGTCTGGGAATATGTAGAACCACCTGAAGATTTTCGTCCAATTGGATGTAAATGGGTCTACAAGAAGAAAAGAGGTGCTGGAGGCGAAGTCGAAACTTTCAAAGCTAGACTGGTCGCCAAGGGTTATACCCAAAGAGAAGGTGTGGACTATGAGGAAACTTTTAGTCCTGTTGCCATGCTCAAATCCATCCGAATTCTTCTCTCCATAGCTGCCGCTTTAGATTATGAAATTTGGCAAATGGATGTCAAGACAACCTTTCTTAATGGGCTTCTTGAAGAAACCATCTATATGGAGCAACCAGAAGGTTATGTTCTTCCTGGGCAGGAGAATAAAGTTTGCAAATTAAATAGGTCCATATATGGGCTTAAGCAAGCTTCTCGCTCATGGAACAAAAGGTTTGATGAGATCATCAAGACCTACGGCTTTCATCAGAATGAAGATGAACCTTGTGTTTACCAACTCAAGGAAAACCAAGTAGTAGTATTCCTGGTCCTTTATGTTGATGACATTTTGATCATTGGAAACAATGTCAAGAAAATGACTCACATCAAGGAATGGCTTGACACTCAGTTCGACATGAAAGACTTGGGTGAGGTAGCCTATGTTCTTGGTATTCAGATTGTCAGAAACCGGAAGAACAGATCCCTTGCTCTCTCTCAAACAGCTTACATTGACAAAGTTCTAGAGAGATTTTCCATGACCAATACCAAAGGGGCAAACATGCCCTCTAGACATGGTATCCGTCTATCTAAGGAACAGTGTCCTACTGATCCTCAAGAGATAGAAGACATGGCAGAAATTCCTTATGCTTCTGCAGTTGGAAGTCTAATGTATGCTATGCTATGCACTAGACCTGACATCTGCTATGCAGTTGGAATCGTGAGCAGGTATCAGTCAAATCCAGGAAGGATACATTGGAATGCTGTTTAGTATATTTTGAAATACTTAAAGAGTACAAGAGATTATGTATTAGTCTACAAGGGTGGTGCTTTGAATCCCTTAGGCTATACAGACTCAGATTTCCAGGGATGTCTTGAAGACAGGAAATCTACATCTGGGATGGTGTTTACTCTTGGGGGTGGAGCAGTGGTTTGGAGAAGTGCTAAACAAACTGCGATTTCGGATTCTACCATGGAGGCAGAATACATAGCTGCGGCTGAAGCAGCTAAAGAGGTTGTCTGCTTAGGAAGTTCTTCACCAGTCTTGGTGTAGTTCCTGGAATGGAAAGGCCTCTAGTCCTACTTTGTGATAACACTGGAGCTATAGCCAACAGTAAGGAACCTCGGAGCCACAAGAGAAGTAAGCATATAGAAAGAAAGTATCATATTATCAAAGAATATGTGGCAAGAGGGGATGTACTGGTGGAGAAAGTGGATATGCAGGATAACTTGGCAGATCCATTCACCAAAGTCTTGGCAGTAACCTCATTCGAAAAGCACCGTCAGAATTTAGGATTAATTGAAATGTACTGATTTGTTTTATATTAGTGCAAGTGGGAGTTTGTTGGGTTTTATGCCCTAAATAAAACTCTGTTTCAATGTAATCCAGATTATTCAATATCAATAAAGTAACAGAAGTAATTTTTCATTCACTTGTGTATGTTTTGGTTCACTTAATCAATTGCTTGTCTATTTGATTTATAAATTCATCCAAACCCCTTTCACATACTTGAACATGTTTATTGTGTTGTCAACACAGTGGAAAATAAACATGACTACGTGAATAAAGTATTCCTAGATTTATCAGAACACTGGGTTTCACTGATATGACAATCTACAACAGAGTTTACTTACATTTGGAGAAATGTTATGTTCTTTCCTGAACATAGGTTAAAGTAAAGCTCAGGTTGGATGCATGGAGTATGCATTGGAATGGACCGATATTGAACTTTGAATTAGATTTTGAAACTTACCGTAAACATCTATTCAATTCAATATCATAAGTTGATCCTAGATCACATGATCTAAATCCTGATATGGTTAGGCTTAATTTCAAGAGTGTTATTCGTGTTCTTTGATTTGTTAGTTAAGCCTAAATCTTTAGTCTGGGCAATACATACATTTTGGGAACACGGTAGTGCGATTGAGTGGGAGCGCTAACATAAATATGGAATCTATAGCTTCTATCTGGCGAATAGTAAGCAAAGGGTGATTTCCTTCGAGCTTAACCAAACGAGATAAATGATTGAGTACTCATTTCACTTAGTTGAAATATCATTTATACAGGGTTAAGTGTTTTAAGGATAAAATACATTGTAGGGTGTTACGGTAATTTAAGTCCCTTTACAGTGTAAATCATCCATATAGAGGATCATTGATCACATTAGGATTATAACAATGGATAACTAATAATGTGTCTATATGGTGGAACATATAGAGCATTCTATATACTGAGAGTGCAATTCTGAGTTCTATGTGTGGATTCAACGAAGAATTAATAAGTCAGTGAATTTAAGTGGTAAATTCTAGATCTGCTTATTGGAAGCTCGGATATATAGACCCATGGTCCCCTCACTAGTTGAGATGATATTACTTGTAAGACTCATTTAATTGATTTTAATTAATCAATTAAAAATTCTCAAGATGGACTTGTCTGTTTGAGAATTAATCACTTATTAAGGGCAAAACAGTAAATAGAGATTTTGAAGGGCATATTTATTAATTAGGAAACTTTAATTAGTTTCATTATTAATAAAATAAATGATAATATATTATTTGATAATTATTTTTTAATTATTAAATAATTAGATTTGTCATTAATATGGTTGAACAATGGAATTGGCAGTTTTTCACAAAACAGGAAACTATCAGTGTAGGAAAAGGAAAGTTGGAAAAGTGGCAAGCCTTGTTTCCACATTGCCTAGGCCGGCCACTTAGCTTCCTTTTCCCTTTGATTTTTTCAATTCCAAATGTCAATCATAGCCCTTGGTGGTCTTCTATAAATAGAAGGCAAAGGCTTCAGAGTTGCACACAACTGAAAAAGCTTTTCACAGCATTATTCTGAAAGAATTTTCTCTCAGAAAATTCTCTCTGAGCCGCCACCCTCTCTCTCTCTCTTCCTTCACTGTTTCGAAATGTATGAGTGCTAGAGTAGTGCCCACACACATCAAGTAATACCTCAATCATAGTGAGGAAGGCTGTGTAGAATTCAGAAACAACAAAGAAGGACTATCGGGCTCAGATCTTGATTATACTCTGCTACAGAAAGGAATCAAGGGTTAGAGATCTGAGTGGGAGGAGACATATATTCCGCTGCAATCACTGTAAGATTTCTGATACTCTTATGTGTTTAATTTCATATTGTTTTAGAAGTTTATATTTAGGTTGTTAAATCAACATACTTGTGAGTAGATCTAAGTTCCTGGTAAAATAACTTCCAACATCATTATCTATGCCCTTCTAGCTCTTACACTTAGTTAGTATAATGTATATTATACGCTAAGCGTTTTAACAACCAACTCGCCTCATCAGTGTCTCTTTACATATTGCAAAGTAGATGTCTCAATATGTATTTTCAACATCTTCCTTGGTATTAACCTTCAGACACGAAATGGTTTCTCGTTAATACTTAAGTCAATAGTTTGTACATCCTTGTCTTGCTAGGGACTGTGCAGTCTGTGAGTTATAAGTATACCCTATTGACTTCTGCATTTAATGAGTTATTTCATTTAATTATTTAATAACATAATTTTCTTTATATTTGACGGTTCATATTCCCTGATATTGACATGTGTCACCTTTTGAAGTACCAGCCGAATTTCGGGTATAATAACTTAGCTACCTATAAATGATGTTTTAGTAAACTAATATAATTACTCAAAGGAGGCCTCAATCATTTATTTCTATTCAGCCAAGCTTGAAGGAAATTTTTTCACTTCTAAATACTTATAGAAGCTATAGATCCCATATTTATGATTAGCGCTCCCACTCAATTTAACTACCATGTTCTTAAGATGTAAATATCCGCCAGAACCATTTGTTAGCATCCATGAACACCTCTAAGAACATAAATAATACAACTAAGCTGAACCTAACCATATCAGGATTAAGATCCTTAGACCTAAGATCAACTAGTGATATTGACTTAGAAAGATATAACGGTAAGTTTATGATATCTTATCCACGTTCAATATCGGTCCAATCCAATGTATACTCCATATATCCGATACTAGAATTTTTCCAATGCCCATGAAGGACATAACACTTATCCAAGGTGTAAGTATACATTATCGCCGATTATCATGTCAGTCTAAATCTAGTGAACTGACAAATCATGAGAATTAAACTTTTGAATATATAATCATGATTATATTCCACTGTACTGACGACACTATAATCATGAACAAATATATATATATTTGTATATGTTTTGGACTTAATAGAATTTCTACATTAAATGTAATCATGAAATAAATCATGTGAACCATGCAACATAAAACGATTTTCGATCTTTTATTATTTAGTAATTATGATTACATTAAAATGGATTTTATTTAGGACAGACAATCTAACAAACTCCCACTTGCACTAATATAAAACTAAAAGTGCATTTCAAATAATCTCAACACCTTGATATCCAGATCAAGTGTAGTGTGTAGTATTCTTTCTTTAATAGGATCTGGCAAGTTGTATTCAATACAATCTTCTCCTTAATTATAAAATCCTTGATATTGTGAAATTCCTCTCTCTATATGTCTACTCCTCTAGGGATACTGAATTCTTTACTTTTTGGCAACTAATTCTGTGTTAGTCAGGAAGTAACACTAGTAGTTAATTCATTATTGGTAAAATGCCACAAACTGTATAGAACCTTCATAGACTGAATAAGTATCTTTCCTGCAACTTTAACATTCAATCTCACTGGTAGATTTAGAGACTTTAGATCAGTTTTTACACTTCTCCAAAATCACTGCTCCACCCAAGAGTAATCACCATCTCATCAGTAGACTTTCTAACACTAAGGCAAGTCTAGAAAACTTGATTTAGTGTAGTATAAGAGTATTAAAATAACACCCTTATTAACTAACATATAGTTCCTCTTCTTGATCTTAAGGTTTACTTGATTTTCTTTCAATGTTCCTCTCCTGGATTAATCTGATACCTACTCATTACTCCCACTCAACAGCAGGTGTCTGGTCTAATGCATACGAAAGCATACCTGAGACCTCTCACTGTTGATCCTACAGAATTCTTTCTTTGGCCTTTATCTTTTCTAGAATATTTTAAAATTTTTCTTAGATAAATAAAATATATGTCTAGCAGTCAAAAGACTTCCTATAGAGTTAGCCATTAGAAAAATGCTCTAGCATCTTACAAAAGTAAGTTTCTTGCACTAGAGTAAATTACCAAGTACAGCATAAGCCATAGGTTTAGAAAATGTGAAACCATTAATAGTAGGATTAGGATGTTTTGTTAAGTCCATTGAATAATCTTATGATCAAAATTTCCTTTCTTGTCCTTGTAATAGAAAACATTTTGGTTACTCCATATGAATGGTTTGAACCATAGTTCTCTTAGCTTTGCTTCTTAGTTTCTTATTCTTACTATCCATTATATCTTTAAACTAACAATGGATTTTATCACAAGTGTCTTCCAAGTCATAACAGGACGAGTTCCTTGAAACCCTCCCACTTCAACGAGGTACCGTGACTTTCTGTCTGAGAACATAAGTGGTATTGACCTCATTAGTTTTGTAAGACAACAGAGGCAGTGGGACCATCTTATAGAGAATAAGATAATAGAACACTTTGGAATCGAGAAAAAAAATATCTCCTCTACTTTGCTACTTTCAAATTTAGTCACTTTCTTAGAAAAATAGTATTTGGTGAAAATGAACACTTTCTTATCTTAATGACCATAGGATGGTCCACCCCTAATCACTTTAGAATAGCTATAAAACTTGTAAACCTTAGTTAACAGTTCTAGCCTTTCTTAAGTTCACGATCAGGACATCCCTGAATCAAGTAATGGTGTATACTAAGTAGATAGTCATTGCACCATTCTGAAATTTTCCTATCACTAGGGTATTTTCTAGAAGGACTTAGGCAACTGCTAGTAACTAATCATAGACCTTAGGGAGGTAAGTTTGGATACAATTCAAAAATCAACATAATGATCTTTGAAATGTATATCCACAAAATATTTCTCCACCCATGTCAGTTTGCAAGATCTTTAACCACTTACCTTAATGTTTTTCAACATTGCTAGAAATTCATGAAATTTCTCAAACATTTCAAATTTCTTTGCGTAAGGTAAAATCTATAGTGATTGTCTTAAGAATTTAACGATAACTCATATCTACCCCTGAATGTACCTTCATATTCGAATATAAATGATCTTACTTTCAAGTGGATATAGGCATGTCTTCTCTTTACAAAGAATGATCTTATCAAAACAACTATGAACAAGATACAAATGCCATAGATATAAAATGTGGTTGTGGTCTTTTGATGATTTAGGTCTAGTTACAACAAAAAGTTCTTAGAATAGTCCAAGTGGATCCTTGTCACAGAATACAAAACTCATATTCCATACGTAAACATACAGTTCGGCTCCATTGATAGATTATGGATATTATCAACTTGTAAAAGTCAAATTGTAATGTTCAATGCAGTCTTGGAAACTGAAATTTAAAATTTCTATTTAGAATCTAAAATTTAAAGTCAAAGACTTAAATTTATATCAAATATATCTTAAGTAATGATTCTTTCTTGGACCACCACTACTCATCTAACTCTATGTTTAGGTTGTATATAGTAAGCATACACAAGTAGGAGATTTTAAGATCAAGGATTTAAATCATTTCGGGATAAAATGTTAGAAATATAGTCATATGCGCCATTCAATTTCATAGAAGAAAATAGAATGACATCATAAGAAAATGATTTATAAACAATATATCTAATGATATACTATTTAAGGAAATTCTAAATGAAAAAGCTAAGAGGAAAAACTAAAGGATAATTTCGATTAAAAAAGAATCCAATGATGTCTCGTTTAGGCAAGAGTCAAAGTTATTCTGATTTTATAAATCTCTTCATTATTTCATATTATAAACACTAGTTTAAATTGTCATCTTTGGATATACAACTAGATGCTGCATTTACAAATACTTATCTGTCGAGATCTAACACTATTATGTTTGTCTAACGGATGAAAATCCTTTGGGATGTGTCCCATTAAAACAACAAGTTTAGTTAGACCAACAATGAAGACTCAAAATTAAAACTACAACAATTAATAACAAAAAACAACATGATTCAATATAAATTCATACACATTCAGAAATTATCATACATTCAGTGAGTAATAAAGACATATGAAAATATAAAACAAACACATCTTAAATAATTTCCAAAGTTTCTAACAAACTGATACAGTGTCCCAGTAGGCGGGAGTCAAACATATTATTTATTTAATAGAGTAGTCAACTAATCTAAAATGGACATCATTCTAGCAACCTTTTATTCGATCAAAATAAGAATCCAATGTTATCTTGGTAGGTGAGAGTCAAAGTTATTCTTATTTGATGAGCTTCCACTATTGTTTCATACTCTGTAAAATTATCTCTAAGTAGTCACCGTAGGGGAGAGTCGAATAGAGACAAAAACTTATAAAATACTTATCTTTTGAGATCTTTACGGTGTTAAATGCTTTACCGAATAACCATCCATAAGGGAGATGAAATCTAGCGTCTCGAGGTTATATTGCAACAATTAACCATGTAAGACCAACAACGAAGATCGAATATCCTTATAACTAAAGCTCATTATTTTAAAGAGTTGTATTTTCATTTGATACTTATTTTAATCTATTTATTTTAACATATACATTTATTTAATTCAAATTACTAATTTATATAACTCTAAACATAATTTTAATTTAATATTTATAAAATTACACCCTAGGAAGATCTGAAAAATAGAAATTTATTTTCCATCCTTAGTATAAATTTTCCAATAAATATCATGAAAATTACTTAATTTAAGCTGGTCTAAAATTAATAAATAATTAACTTTCAACTCAAACTAAATTTTCTATAAATATATGTATGATAGAATTTGAAATCTAATGTATTTAAATAATACATTTTCGAAATCTTATTAAAATAAAAAAAAATGAAAAAATTATTCTAATTTATGTTGGTCTAAAATTAACTAATAAATTAATTTTCAACATAAATATTATTTTCCTATTTAATTAAATCTCTAAGAAAAATATCAAATATTTAAGTGTCTTGAACAAAATCAAATTAAAAATTAATTTTCTATTTAATTAAATATATCTTGAAAAATACCAAAAGTCTACCTAAAAAATATCTATGTAGATATTTCATAAACCAATTACTTATTTTCTAAATAAAATATAATATATTTTAGTCTATCTATTTTAATTAAATCATTAATCAAAATTATTTGATTTAAGTTTATCTAAAATTAATTAATAAATTACTTTTCAACTTTAATCTAATTTTCAAAATTGAAAAATTTCAAAATATCTACATTTAAAAATAAATGTACTTCGAAATGTATGTGGGAAATAATTATTAAAATATAATATATTCTGAAAATTATTCTAATTTAAGTTGATCTGAAATTGAAAAATTCCAAATTTAAATATAATTTTTTATTTAATTTAAACAATTAAAATAGAAACAAATAATTAAGTATCTTTAATAAAATTAACTTAACTATTAATTCTTATTTAAAATCTAAGAAAATATTCCAATTTAATTTTGTCTAAAATTAATAGAAAAATTAATTTTTAACTTAAATATATTTTCTAATTAATTAAATTTCTTAAAATAGAAATAATTCAGTATCTTGATTAAAATCAATTAATTATTAATTTTAATTTAAATTCTAAGAAAAATATCCTAATTTAAATTGGTCTAAAATTAATTAATAAATTAATTTTCATCTTAAATAATTTTTCTACTTAATTAAATATTCGAAAACATAAATTAGTTACTAGAAATCCTTATCTAGATCTTTTTCTTTAAACTAAGTGTGTTTTTCTAAATTAGTTTTAAAATAATCTAATAAAAAATTAATGTCATTTATTTCAAAATTAATTGTGTTGTTAATTCAATTTTAATTAGCCTAATAGAATTATTTAAAAAAAGGCAAATGGACCTTCACAGTTGGGGTTGTTCATGTGAGGGAGGGTTGGGTCCAGTATGTCGTACACACTACTAATGACCCTCTAACTCTCACACAAGGCCCAAATGAGAGAAATTTAACCTTTCATTAAATAATTGTTATTCATTGAATAAGTCCAATACTAATTGGGCCTAAATAAAACTATCATATGAGTAATATTTTACTTTAGCAACCTAGTTCATTTAAATATTTAGAAATAAATCGGCTTCCTATATGCATTTAAGCCTAGAAACAAACATATAGGCTCACACATGTCAAATTGATTTGGAGGGACCCTATCATGTTTCTAGGTTTACACAGATAAAATAAATACAAATTTACCTATTACAAAATATTTATAAGATCTAGTGACAATTGGACTATAATTAAAATCAGATCATTGGATCAATAAACAAGTTAATCATAACAATTTAGATCAAATAAATAATGGGTTTGTTAAAAAAAAAGTTTTGAATAAACAATTTAAATAAAACAAACACAATATTCATGTAACAAATTGTGAAGTAAGATATTAATATCATTAAATTATCATTTTAACTAACCAACTATTTTGAAAATTTAGGGTTGTTAAAAATAACCTAAAATATCTTTTCAAAAATTTAAAATCAAACTAATTTTAAAATATCTAAGTTTATTTAAATTATTTTTATCAGAATAAATTAAATATCGAATAAGATAAGAGATTTGAAAATAACTAAATAGATATTTTCAATATCATTTTCTAATCTTATAAATTAATAAAATTAAAATAACAAAATAAATCAATTTAAAATAGATATGGTTAGACAATTATTATTTTAAGGATAAAATAATAAACAAATAACAATTATCCAAATTATATGTCAAAATATCTTAAATTAAGCCATTTTCAATTTTTTACAAAAATATATAGGTTATTTAAATATTAAAATATTATTTATAAATTTTAGATAAATAAAATGATTTAAAATATCATTTTTCTAACTTATAATTTATAAACAATTAAATATTTCACAAAATAACTAATTTATAAATTTAAAAATATTATGGTTAGAATATCTATAAAAAATATCTATGTTAATTTCAAATTTATTAATTATTTATTTTATCATATAAGATAATTTTGATATAATATTTCAAATTAAAAAGATACGGCTATCATTTCATTTAAAATGTGACCAATATCAATATATCTAATATTATTATTAAATAATGATAAATATTATAGAAATTAATAAATTTTAAAAATCTGACCATAATTTAAAAAAAAATAATCAATTTTTAAATCTAAATCTCAAAATATCTAAAAAATTAATAATAATCTATCAAATAAATTAAATATTATTAATTTAAAATATTGATATTTAGGTTAAAAGATTAAAAATAATATTTTAAAATGATATTGGTGTTTGAAAAATTGAAAAAATTGAAATTCGGTGAAAAAAACACCCAAAAAATTAATGTTGGGTTGAGAAACCATGGTTGCCAAGAACAGCTTGTTTCGCTCGCGAAGGGAGCTTACTATAGGGTGAGGCACCGACAAATCTCGGTGGGTGCAACCTCCGTGTGCGTGCCATCGTGTCTGAACACGGGCGTGATCGAGGGATTCAGACAAAATTTGTTTGATGCATGCGTGCGCATCCTCATCTTGTCTGAGGGTTTGTGCGTGCGACGTGCAACCCTCGACACACCTTGGACGCAATTTTTGAAATGGCCATAACTCTCTCATTTTTTATCAGAATCAAGTTCCGTAAAAAATAAAATTGCTTAATTTTTCACAAGGAATCCAAATAAATTATTTTCATGGAAAAAATTTCGTAGATCACATACATTCATCAAATAACACATAAACCAACATGAACACATCTAAATCAACATATTTAACAAATTCATCGTTTTAAATCCATATTACATAAAATTAAATCATTACCATGGCTCTGAGGCCAGTTGTTGGGAATATTTTACAAGGATCTACATTTACTAACAAGTATGTTGAATTAGCATCCTAAATATGAACATCTCTAAAACAATAAAATTAAACACATAAGAGTTTAGAAAACCTTACATTGATTGCAGCAGAATAATATGAATTTTTCCGCTCAGATCCCTAACCCTTGCTCCTTTCTATCGCAAAGTATTATTAAGATCTGAGCTTGGATCTATTTCTCTCATTCGGGTTTGGTTACCACTGTCTTACCCACTATGATTGAGTACTTAACTTGCTATGTGTGGGCATGACACTCTATCACTATAGGCCTACTATGAAGAAGAATGAAGGAGGCCTGAAAACTGTATAGAAGGTGTCTCGCATCTACTAGTTGTCTGACAGAGAAAACTAGGTTTGATTTGGTTAAAGGCAATAGTTCAATTAGATGAGATGACAACATCATGTTCCTTTTATAGTATTTCAACTAGGGCTTAGGTTTGAATTATATGGATTAGAAAAGAATAAAATATTGGGCAAAAATCACTAGAGTGGCCGACAACTAAAAGGACCAATCTCTAGTTACAATTTTGCCACTTTATTTCAACCAGTTATTCTTCTTTCAATAATACCATATTTCCAATTTTAATCCTATAAATGCCAAAACTATTCATTCAACAATTATAATTAATTGTCAAATAAAATATTTATTTATTCATTTGACCATACAAACTCTCTCAATTAATAAATAGACCCCAAAACCTCTTTTCTTCACAATTAAGTCCTTGCTTAGTGAAAATTCATAAATAAGACATAGTCTAATTTTAGAATGATAATTGATTAATTAAAATCAATTAACTGGGTCTGCAAGCAGTATTATCTCAACTAGTGAGGGGACCATGGGCCTATATAACCAAGCTTCCAATAAGTAGATCTAGAATTTACCAAATAAATTTCCTAACTTATGAATTCCTCCTTGCACCACTATAGATTTGAAATTGAATAGCAGTCTCAATTATATAGAACACTTTATATGTACTAAGATATTGATATGTTATGATTATCCATTGTTACAATCCTAATATTTAAAGATCCTCTACAGATGATCTACATCAAAAAGGGACAAATTCACCGTTCTACCTTTCAATGTGTTTTATCCTTAAAACACTTAGCTACCTATAAATGATACTTCAGTAAACTAATATAATTACTGATATGAGGCCTCAATCATTTATTTCTTTTTAGCCAAGCTCGAAGGAAAATATCATTTCACTCCTAAATACTTATAGAAGCTATAGATTCCTTATCTATGATTAGCGCTCCCACTCAATTGAACTACCATGTTCTCAAGATGTAAATATCTGCCAGAACCATTTGTTAGCATTCACGAACATCTCTAAGAATATAAATAATATACTACGCTGAACCTAACCATATTAGAATTAAGATCCATAGACCTAAGATCAACCAATGATGTTAGCTTAGAAAGATATAACGATAAGTTTATGATATCTTATCGAAATTTAATATCGGTCCAATCCAATGTATACTCCATACATTTGATACTAGTAAACTTTGTCAATGCCCTGGAAAGGACTAAACACTTATCCAAGGTGTAAGTATACCTTATCGCCGATTATCATGTAAGTCTAAATCTATTGAACTGACAAATCATGGGAAGTAAAATTTTGAACATATAATCATGATTATATTCCACTATGCTGACGACATTATAATCATGAACAAATATATATGTATATATTTATATATGCTCTACACTTAATAGAATTTTATTAACGCAAATTTTTGTAACTAAATTTGAGCCTCACGATTGTGATTCAACACAAAAATTATAAAAAACTATAGAAAAGTAAAATATGAACACTAGGTTTTTACGTGATTTTGCAATTAAAATTCTGCATAGTCCACGAGTCAATCTTATTCAGATTTCTGAGTATATTTTTTTAGGGCCTCTTGTATAAGAGTTTTTTCGTACCCCTTTTTGATCTTGTCTACCACTATTTATAATTGCATAGTGGAAGTTAATTACAAAGCTAACCAAAATACATTTACTGCTATTATCCCTAAAATTGTGGGCTTTGATTACAAATCACGCCAAATAAATGAGGTTTTTGCACAGCTATGAATATCTTGCCTTTATGGGGTCGAGATGAGCGCATAATTAAAGATATACGGTAAGCCGTATCTCATAGGGATGCCTCGCCAAGGAGGGAGCCAAGATCACTTTGATAGCGAGCAGCTGCTTGTCATTTTAGCTTCTCGAGACTAATATTGTCTTAACCCTGATGGTTATACTCTCTGGGGTCGAGAAGACCTTCCTCGCATGCAAAACATCTTTTAGCGAGATAAACGCCTCGCTGTCTGTTATCTTGGCTCGCCATACTATCTATACCCAGTTTGTATATCGTATAATATACGCTAAGTATTTTTAGTATTGTCGCTTTCTCTTTCACAGAACGAGGTTGAGGCCTCGTCATGAGCGTATGCACTCACATGGTTTCTCGTCAATACATAAATTAGCAGTTTGTATGTTTCTGTCTCGCAAAAGGCTATTCAGCCAGCCGAGTTATAAACCTACCCTGCGAATCATATTTCCAACGAGTTATTACATGCTTAGCGTACTTGTCGTTTGTGTGTTTGAGTTCGTCCCAACTCGACACGTGTCCTCCTCTAATGTGCTTATCGAACTTCGGGTATAACAATTGCCCCTTAAAAAGTTCTTTTTAATAAAAAAGAGTTTTTTAATGATTACAAAGGGTATTTTTGTCATGCTCCTTTATTTTTGAAACGACACATTCCCTCTGATTTTGGCAGTTGTGCGGTTTCGAGGTACATCTGAATTAAATGACCATCTTTTCAACTTCCTCTTCGAAGCACATCCATTGGATCAAAGGTTTTTTGAAATCATTATCATGAGTATAAAATAAGGAAAAGGAACCACCTTTGCACCATTTCAGAAAGTTTGAGAAATACCCTTAAACTTCTTCATTAAGGATCACCATTAAACCCGTCTGAAGATTTGCATGCCATCCTTGTCTTTCACTTTTTTCCTGGGAGTTTACTCCGACTTCATTTTTTCAAGGCGATCCTTGCTTCGTTCGAAGGTTTGCAGATGAATTTCCCAGGCGTTGCCCCAAGCCCTAACTTCAAACGGTAAGTTATTTGCTTCTTCCTCATGTTTATTACATAGTGTGGATCAGTTGCTTGATTTGTTTGTATTGTTATCATCTCATCTGGTTTTGATAGTTTTTTAGGGTTAAAACTATTCATACTAGGGTTCAGGCAATATGTAGGTTGTTTTAAGATCTCCAACTCATTACGATCTAGTTTGATAAAATTCTCTCCAGGGATTGGGATTGCTTTTGCTGGTAGCGATGTCCCACTCTGGTTCAGGAGTTTATCATCCAGAAGGTTTAGAGTTTGAGTTTCCTACAGAATTGGCCATCCCATATAAACACAATCCCTCAAAACCCACCTCCAAATTAGAGATAAACGATGCTAGGGCTGGAGAACACACAGTGAGAACCCAACAGGAAGATACTTCTAGTCACCACAAGCGCTTCTTGCAAGAAATATCTGAAGGCAGACACTAGTTCTTGCGAGAAGCATCCTGGCTAGAACCACCCAGCATGTCCTTTATTCCTGTGGCAAAGCCTTTGTTTTTACCCAACGTCACAATTGCTTTTGAACCAGGTGACTTGGATTTCGATATTATGCCTCCCAAACCACGTACGTCCAAAACTCCTCAAGATCCCAGCATCACCTTTGAGGCTAAGTTAATAGAATCGAAGGTGCAATGTATCTCAGGCTACACAGGCGACATGCTGAATACCTATGGAATTACACTTGGGCAATCATGTCAGGTTAGGTCAGTACGAGAGTGTGAATTCAGCTGCTACCCCCTGCACGCTTTGCCGGTAGTAACCAAGGAACTAGTTGTGAGACTAGTACTAGTGGTTTAACTAGTATGGGCGCTTGGAGCCTTGAGCATATTTGTCCAGGGGCCATCCTCCCTCTTCCGGACTACTTTAAGGAATACATAAATCACATCGGGGTTGCCCCATTCGAGCTGAATCCCATCTCTTACATGATTCTTGCTAGTTTGAAAGTCTTGTACAAAATTATGAATTAGGGTTGTCCCATGCCCGTACAGATTTAGTATCTTTACTCAATTAAAGCCGTTCCATCGAGGAAGAATGCTAGAGGGGGATTTTTCTATCTTGGCACTCAGGCTAGCGAGCCAAAAATTATCGTAGACTTGCCAAATAAAGTGTCCTTTAAGGATGAGTTCTTTTGGACGTCTGGTCTCTCCCCTATTGGCCTAACCACATTTCGCAAACTCCGTAAGTGATTGTTCTCTTCTTTCTTATTTACATCATTCTTCCTTTTTCAAGTACTTAACTAATGTGTTGTTTATTTTGAGAGCTCTTATAACGAGACCCACCCCTACCCCCGAGATGGTTAGTAGCCATAGGCCCTTGATGATTCTCCCTTACAGTCTTCGATCATGCAAATTCCTTTTGAACGAAGTAAACTTGCAATCAACGGGCCTTCTCGCTAACAAAGAATACACTTGCGATTACAAGATTCCCAAGTATACTTCTTGGAAACAAATAATTGTTCCACCTGAAGACCAGGCCTAGGATCGCTTGGCCCAAGCATATACCTTCAAAGCACCGCCCCTCGGGAATCCGGTGAAGGAGCATCCCAAGGTAATCAATGTGGGTTGTCACCTGCTGTACTTAGGGCTGAGAGTAATACAGTAATTACCTTCCAAGACTCTCGTCTTAATTTTAATACTTGGAATTCCATTCTCATGGACCGCATTTCTCATAAGTTTGACAGTTGGTACCCTAGATTCCATGTCTCGATCAACTATCACGAGTCATTTTATGGTATAGCCGAGAAATATGGTACCGTGGAAGATAGGGTAGGTCACATAAATGCGAGCTGGGATTTAGAACCAATCGAGCCTTTTGATATATTCAAAATTACAGGCTGTAGGGATTTTAGCGAATATTATGGTCCTTCTACCCCCTCATCTAGTGATAGCTCGCCTTCTAGTGATTTTGGTAAATCCCTTAGGTGGAAATTTATACTCCTCCCCTTTTTAATCGTCTTTTATAATGATTGTAACGCCTCGTCTTATTTTGCAGACTTGGGATACGAAGACATCCTGGACCATAAGGGGAAGAAAAGGTCATCCAACCCTAGAGTCCCCATTGCTGCCAAGGTGGTTCCTCCTAAGAAGCAAAGGAAAACCACCGCTCAAAAGAAGAAGTTACCAGCCGAGCCTATTGATCTCAAGGTTTTGGACAACGAGATTCAAGAGCAAGTTCCTCCTCTAGTTGTTCCTCATGCAAATGCTCCTCATCCCGAGGTGAGTCCCGTTTTTGCTTTTTCGAGTCAGGCCATCGAGACCCCGTCGGTCGCAACTGGAGAAGCTGGCTTTGAGTTTGCCCAGGCGTACGGGGTCGCTTGTTGGCGCAAACTTCAAACTTTCCTTCCCCCAGATTGGGATTTTCTCAATCTTAGGAGCCCAAAGGAGATGCTTTCAAGGACCTTGGACTGTCACTTCATGGTACGTCGGCTTTGTTAATATAATTATACTATCTTTTATATCTCTTTTATACTCATCTGTTTGCAATTCTCCAGGCTTCCTTTGATTCTTTTGCTTCCAATTGACTACTCTCTGAGCGGCTTGAGTATTTGGAGGGCGAGACTCATAAATTATCCCAATGCAAGGATGTGAGTGAGCAACAAGATAACGCCCAACAGAAGATTACTCGCCTCAAGCAGGAAGCTGAGAAAGTGAAGGAGGAAGCAGAGACAACAAAGAAGGAAGCTGAGAAGGCCTTCAGAGTCCAAGCTGATGAGTTTGAGGAGAAGCTTGCTGAGAAACTTGCCGAGAAAGAAATCGAGACTGTAGAACGGTGCGATAAAGTTGGTTTCTGCGCTGTATATCACCATGGTATTCACACCGCTTACTTGGATCCCTCTTGCACCTCGCATGTTTCATAGGTCTTGGCTCACCAAAAACAGCTTCTTGTACGTGTGTGAGGTAGATCTTTTCCCGAGTTTCATTGAGCTCGTTGTATTCGGTATAAAGAGGGATATACTTGTTGGGTTTCTTGTTATTAGGTAGCCTTTTGGAATCATCTTTTTTCATTGATCACGAGGTTTCCGAATCAAGTTTTCCAAGAGTATCGTGCTCCATCTGTCTCCTGGGTTTCGTGATTTGATGTACTCTGGACTTATTCTCCAACCCGCTCATTCGCAAATGGAATGAATCCTTTTGTCTTGAATCTAGTCGTTGACAGAGGTCAGGCTTTTTTAGGTTCAGATGCTCTCGTAGATCATTCTCGTCATGATTGTGGCCGGACCCTGCCCTTCCTCTCAAGGTTTGACTCACTTTTTTCTTCCTACAAGGGTTTGCACGAGTTTCATTCTTATGAGGCTGAATAGTGGGTTGGAAATTTTCGTCTGATACTCTACGTATCCCAAGTTGTATCCCTAGTCTTTTCTCAGTTTCCTCAAGTTGAATCTTCTGAGAGCTCTCAGCATATCCCTTTGTCATATCCTGGCCCTTGACTTGTGAGCCACAAGGTTTGCCTCGTAAACCTCTTTCCTCCATGTCAGGTTGTTTTTGGTTACAATCTCCCAGCGTTGCCTTTACGGCAGCTATTTCACGCTCCAACTCGGCATTACATTAGTTTGCTTCCTCCATTCGACGCCTAAGATGGCGATTTTCTAATTCCACGATCGGTATGTGTCTGGTTAGGTCGTAAGCGCCATCCTCATCAACCTGATTAGGGAGTGACCGTTTGTTGCTCTTCTAAGGTCTGTCAAGCTAGGGGCCCCAATACTGGGTTTTCCTAGGGCTTTCATTCTGTTCATGCGATGATTTAGCAGATCCCTGAGGACTCAATGGTTCTTTTCCAGGATGATGATTGATTCCTTCTTTAGGACTACTACCGGTGGTGTCATCCATCACTTTTATGTTAGGAGGCTTTTTTAGAGCTTTTTCACAGAGGCTCTCAATGAAAGCACAAAACTGTTAAACAGATTTTCGTTAACCAAATTTGAGCCTTACGATTGTGATTCAACACAGAAATAATAAAAAGTAGAAAAATAAAATATGAACACTGGGTTTTTTTACGTGGTTTTGCAGTTAAAATTCTACATAATCCACGAGTCAATCTTATTCAGATTTCTGACTATATTTTTTAGGGCCTCTTGTATAAGAGTTTTTTCGTACCCCTTTTTGATCTTATGTGCCACTATTTATAATTGCATAGTGGCAGTTAATTACAAAGCAGACCAAAATACATTTACGACTATTATCCCTAAAATTGTGGGATTTGATTACAAATCAAGCTAAATAAATGAGTTTTTTTTATACAATTATGAATATCCCGCCTTTATTGGGCCGAGATGAGCACATAATTACAGATATACGGTAAGTCGTATCTCATAGGGATGCCTCGCCGAGGAGGGAGCCAAGATCACTTTGATAGTGAGCAGTTGCTTGCCATTTTAGCTTCTCAAGACTAATATTGTCTTAATCCTGATGGTTATACTCTCTGGGGTCGAGAAGACCTTCCTCGCATGCAAAACATCTTTTAGCGAGATAAACGCCTCGCTGTTTGTTATCTTGGCCCGCCATACTATTTATACTCAGTTTGTATATCTTATAATATACGCTAAGTATTTTTAGTGTTGTCGCTTTCTATTTCACGTAGAGAGGTTGAGGCCTCGTCATGAGCATATTCACTCACATGGTTTCTTGTCAATACATAAATTAGCAGTTCATATGTTTATTTCTCGCAGAAGGCTATCCAGCTAGCCGAGTTATAAACCTACCCTGGGAATTATATTTCTATCGAGTTGTTCCATGCTAAGTGTACTTGTCATTTGTGTGTTTGAGTTCGTCCTAGCTCGACACTTGTCCTCCTCTGATGTGCTTACCGAACTTCGAGTATAACAAATTTATACATTAAATGTAATCATGAAATGAATCATGTGAACCATGCAACATTAAACGATTTCTGATCTTTTATTATAATTATTAAATCTGATTATATTGAAATGAGTTTTATTTAGGACAGACAACTTAGCAGGTGATTATGTGTTCTAGGGGTTCAACTTCTGCCCACTTGGTGTAGTAGTCTACTGCCACAATCGCGTATTTTGCTCCTGTCCTACCTGTTGTTAGTGCTCCTATTAGGTCCATCCCCCACATGGCAAAAGGCCAAGGGCTGGTCAAGCTAGTGAGTTCAACAGGTAGACGCCAGCTATAGTTAGCGTGCTTTTGGCACTTATTTCATGTTTTAGCGAATTCCATTACATCTTTCTCTAAGGAGGGCCAATAGTATACTTATTTTAAAATCTTTCGAGACATGGATTACCCCCTGGCGTGGCTTTCGCATTCTCCCTCGTGTATGGCAAATAGGATTGGTTGTATCTGTTGGAATTATTTTACCAGGATCTTAGATCTACTCACAAGTATGTTATTTAATACCCTAAATATGAAATTCTAAAAAGATTATAAGTAAACACATATAAAGTATGAGAAACCTTACATTGGGTGCAGCAGAATAATATGTCTCCTTCCACTCAGATCTCTAACCCTTGTATCCTTTCTGTTGCAGAGTATTATCAAGATCTGAGTCCGAATGTCCTTCTCTTGGATTTGGATCCTTCACAATCTTCCAAACTATGATTGAGGTACTGTTTTCTATGTGTGGGCACTACTCTTTCACTAGGGTCATACGAAATTGGAAGAGCAACAGAAGAGAAAAGGGGTTCGGCTATAGAGAGAAAAGGGAAAGCTCAAATTTTCAGTTTCCTGAATGCTTAACTGCTTAATTTGGTGTGACCCTTCACTTTCTATTTATAGACTACTACTAGGTTTAGGTTAGTAATTAATTGGGATTAAAATAATGAAAATAATAATTGGAAAATGCTTGCACAAGTGGCCGGCCTAGGGTGTTATTGGGCCTCACTTGGATTTTGCAATTTTCACAATTTCTATTTCTATTTTCCCAAAAATGCCAATTTTCTAAATCTAACCATTTAAATGCCAAAAACTAATTATTTAATAACTAAAATAGATTATTAAATAGTATTTTCATTTAATATAATTATTAATTAGACATATAGAGACTCTTAATTAATAAATAAACTTAGAATCTCTTTTCTTTACAATTTCACCTCTGCTTAGTGAAAATTCACAAATTAGACATAGTCTAAATTTAGAATTATAATTGATTAAACATAAATCAATTATTGAGTCTTACAAGCAGTATGGTCTCAACTAGAATGGGGACCATGGATCTATATTACTGAGCCTCCAATAAGTCGAACCGAATTTACCAAGTAAATTCCCTAACTTATTAATTCCTTATTGAATCCACTCTTAGAACTTGGAATTGCACTCTCAGACTTATATAGAGCATTCTATATGTTCCACGATATAGATATGCTATCTCATTTAACCATCGTTATAATCTTAATGTGATCAAAGATCCTCTATATAGATGATTTACATCGAGATGGGATAAAATTTACCGTTTTCACCCCTCAATGTATTTGGCCCCTTAAAACACTTAGCTACCTGTAAATGATGTTTTAGTGATCTAATATATAGTCACTGAAACAAGAGCTCATCCATTTACTTCTATTTAGCTAAGCTCAAAGGGAATCATCACTTGACTTCTATACACCAGTAGAAGCTATAGATTCCATATTTATGTTCAGCGCTCCCACTCAGTCATACTATCATATGCCCAAAATATACGTATCACCCTGACCTAAAAGTAGGCTTAACTAATAAATCAAAGAACATGAATAGCACTCCTGAGATTGAGCCTAAGCATATCAGGATTTAGATTCTTTTAATCTAAGATCAACTAGTGATATTGTCTTGGAAAGATACAATGGTAAGTTCATAATATCTTGACTAAGTTCAATATCGGTCCAGTCCAATGTATACTCCATACATTCAAACCTAGTATACTTAACCAATGTCCTAGAAAGAACATAACACTTACTCCAAGTGTAAGTATACTTCATCGCTGATTATCACATCAGTGTAAATCCAAAACACTGATGAAATAGGGACTTAGTCTTTTGAATCATATAATCACAATCACATTCCACTGTGTTGACAATACTGTAATTGTGAATAAATATATGTTCTGGACTTAACTGATTTTGTGCATATATTAAATATATATATTAAACCATAAACATGAAAAATACATGTTAACATAAACCACTTCAAATCTCTTAAATTGATAACTAATCAGATTGTAATGAGTTTTATTTAGGGCACAAAACCCAACAAACTCCCACTTGCACTAACATAAAACAAGTTGTGCATTCCAATCAATCTGTTGTCTTGATCTATAGATCAAGTGTAGTATATTTGAATCCACCCAAACTTCTGGAACCTGGTTCATAAAACATTATGAAACATCCTTAACTATATGCTTTACTCATCAAGGTATACTGAAATCCTTACTGCTTATTAAGTACATCTGAACAAACAGAAGACATATCTCTCATATTTTAAAATTTGGAACTGAGATAATACAGTGTAGAATAACTTTATGGTAATTTTGAATTTACAAAGTTATGTATATCTTCTCTGGTGGAGCTTGAATTATTATAGATGGATTTTACACTCTTCTAGAATAACTCCTCCACCCCCAGAGTAACCACCATCTCAAAATCTTATTGAGTTGGTGTAGATATAAGGATAACTAATATACAGTTCCTTAATATCTAACATATAGATCACTTTCATAAATCTTTCTTGTCTGTCCCTTAATGTTCCTCATTTGATTACTTCTCAGATGGCTCCCACTCAATAATAGGTGTCTGGTTAGATAATACTTTTAACCTCTTACTATTGTTTTGAGGGGTATCTAGTTGTGACTTATTATCTTAGTCTGAAACTGTAAGTTTCTTTAAGATTATGTCAACAACATAGCAGCCTAGTATTTGAAGTGTAAAATACTTGCTAGAGATTAAGCAATCAAATTAAGATACCATAAAATTGTTATGAGGATTAGAAATCTTGACTCAAGTCATTCGAATGGACTATGCAAGAATTCTTCTATCTTATTCTCATAATTCTGATAAGTTATTTCTATCCACATGAATGGTTAGATTTTATCAGTAGTGTTCTTAAGTTCCTATCACAAGTGTCAACCAAATGAAAATGGGTAAAGAATTTTAAAATTCTCCCACTCAATTAAGGTAGTGTGATACATTATCAAAGAACTTTATTGGTATCATTATTTATTACAATAGTAAATCTAAACTGGAACATATAATCAAGATCAAGGGTTTATTCTAATAATAGCTATTTTATTATATTACTTCCATGTTTAAAATTATGTGTCACAAAGAGTACTGTGGAATATAGTCCACCCCTAAGTATATAGAGATTATGATCCACCCCTAAAGGTTATAGAGATCATGATTCTTAAGTGTTATAGAGATTATGTGAAGTTTCGAATATAATCCAGAGTTCATTAGATATAAAAGATCGTTGAACTGCATATTATTCTTAACTTTTTCTCCACCCCTATCAGATCAAAAGATCTTTTTATTAAACAAGTTCTTAATTGTTTTAGAATTAACATTATTCATAAACATAGAAATAATTTCTAGTGTTTATGTAGTAATAACTCTGTAAAGAGTTTAAATGACTATAGAATTTGTATCAATAATAAAAACACATACACATACAAACATAATAAATATAATAATTGGTAATTGATATATAAGATAAAGTAATGAAGCTCAACTCATAGATTGCAATTTATTTGTAAAATAATAAAAAAAAAATTGTTTGCAACATAATGAGAAAAGAACAGGGAATAAAATCCCAAACTTGAAATCCAAATTGTTCTGAAACTGAAACAATTAATTCAAAAATAAATAAATAAACGAGCTTCATCTTTATCTTGGACGAACTCCACCCCTTTGTCCAGCTTTCCGATTCAACTCGCTAAGATAACACCTGAGTTTAAGCAGCTTGGGCTGTAGGAAGGAAAAATAAATAAACAAGGTTAGTAGTCCAGAATTAATAATCCAAATGGATAATAATTCACTAAAACACATTAGTTTACCGAAAGAAATAGCTTGTTTCTTTGTAGAAGCTTAGGACATTGGGGTTTCCAATGGCCTTTCTCATTGCAGTAGAAACACTTTCCTTTTAGTGTGTCACCAGGAGCAACAACCTTTTTGTTCTTAGCTGTTTTCACAGCTTGAGCTCGCTTCTTGTTATTTTTCCACTTCTTATTCTTGGGTCAGGAAGTAGAGGCAACGTGTGCCTCAGATCTAATCGTCCCATTACCATTTCCAGAATTCTGAGGTTTACTCCCTTTCTTCTTGGGTCCTCCAATCAAATTTTCGTATGTCTGAAGGTCATTGACTAACGTGTGAAAGTCTTGTTCCTTCTTATTCATGACATAATTTGATGTATACGGCAGAAAAGCTGGAGTCAGACTATTCAAGATAAGACTTACTTGAGTTGTCTGATCCACTTCAGCACCATGATTCTGGGCTTCCTGGAAATAACTTGCCATTTGGAGAAGGTGATCACGCACATTCTGATGGGGTTCCATCCGTGCGTTGATGAATTTCTTAGTTGCGTCAAAGCGAGACTGGATAGATGCCATACCGAATAGCTCAGTTAACTTCGTCATTATTTTTGTAGCCGTGACAGTGTTTTCAAACCTTGTTTTCAAGGTGTCAACCATGTTGGAAAGCATGAAGTATCGAGCTTTGTTGTTAGCATTCTGCCAACACTCGAACCTCTCTTTAACAACTTTAGTTGCATTGTCACCCGGCTGTTCAGGAGACGGCTCAGTATCCACAAACAGGGCACTTTCACATATGAGAGCAATATTAATGTTCTCTTTCCATTTAGGGAAGTTAGATCCATTTAGCTTATTTTCAGTCAACAGTGGTAACATGGGATTTGACATGGAAATACAGGATACTACAAAATAATAAATAGAAATCAATTATGGTTTAACACAAAATCTTATTCAGAAATTATTAGCACATAGCAAGTATGAATGACAAGAGAAAATACTGAAAACATACAATCCTAAATAATTTCCAAGGTTTTCAACAAACTAATATCAGTGTCCCGTTTAGGTGAGAGTCAAAGCTACCATCCATTGAATAGAGTTGTCAGCTCATCTAAAATAATAACCATTCTAGCAACCTTTTATTCAATCGAAAAGAGAATCCAACGTTGTCCCGTTTAGACGAGAGTCAAGGTCATTCCTATTTTATGAGCTCCCACTGTTGTTTCATACTTTTGTAAGTAGAATACAGTCGCCACCATTAGGGTGATCAATACTAATATAAAACACTTACAAATATACTTATCTTTCGAGATTCTACGGCGCTAACTTGCTAATGAACGTTCCTCCATTAAGGAGGATTACTCACTAAAACAATAGCTATGTAAAACCAACAATGGAGATCGAATATCTTAATAATAATAAAGCTCATTATTTAAAATGTATTTTCTTCTATTATTTATTTATTTTAAATATATATTTATTAAATTTTAAATTTAGAATAAAATTCTAAATAAAATTTAATTTAATATTTATAAAATTATACTTAGATGGTTATGAAAATAAAATGAATTATTTCCATCTTAGTATTAATTTTCCAATAAATATTAAGAAAATTATTTAATTTAAGTTGTATTAATTGAAATTAATTTGCAACTCAAATTTAAATTTTCTATAAAAATATATATTGTATTTCGAAAAATTAAAGTATAAAATAATACAATTTTTCGAAATACTTAAAAAATAAATTAATCTTTACAAAAAAAAAAATACTCCAAGCAAAAATACTATCTATCTAGATTTTCTTTGACTAATTAATTCAATTTCTAACAATAATATATTTTAGTTCATTTATTTTAAATTAATCATTAAATGAAAAAATCATTGATTTTAGTTGGTTCAAAATTAATTAAAATAATTAATTTACAACTTTAATCTATTTTTCAAGATAAATTCAAAATCATATTGCATATTCAAATGCAATTTTGAAAATATTGATTAATAAAATAAATAAATTATATTTTGAAAATTATTCAAATTTAAGTTATAAAAAAAACTTCCAACTTAAAATAATTTTCTATTTAATTAAATGTCATGAAAATAACAATATTTAAGTATCATGATGAAAATCAAATTAGATATTTAATTTTTAATTTAATTAAATGTATTAAATTCAAGAAATAAATAATTAAGTATAGAGAAGGCTTAATTATTAATTTCTAGTTTAATACTATGAAAAATATTCTTAATTTGAATTGTACCAAAATTAATTATTAAGCAATTAATTTTACAATCAATGATATTTTCCTATTTTAATATTAGAAACAATAATTAGTATAGAAATAACTATCTAGAAAATATCTCAATTTAATTAAGTATCTTTTCAGGATTTGGAAAATATCTAATTTAAGTTGTTATAGAAAGAATCTAAAATAAGCAACTTAAAATTTTCCAAATAAAATTTAATTAAACATCAAAATTAAGTGGTAACTACCTAATTTAAGAATATTCCATTTTAATTTTAAAATCAACTTAAAAAATATCTTAAGAATCTTCAATAACCAATTCCTAAAAGGGAAATTTGAATTAATATACTTACATTACCCTATAATTTTCCCCTAAATGCAAAGTTAATAAAATTGGTCATATATGACCACTTTACCAATTTTCCTAAACTACCCCCCTCATTTGAAACAATCAGCCTCTCTCTTCCTCTCTCTTCGTCTCTCTCAGCCGAACAAACCCATCCCACAAAAAACCCATCTCAGCCGAACCCCAACGAACGCTCAACCCTGACCCCGAGCACTCCGTCGTCGTACTGAACCCCAAAGAACGGTCAACCCCGACCAACTCGCAACCCCGACCCACTCCGAAAATGTCAAAGGTATGTGGTTTTTTTTTTTTGTTTTTTTTAGAAAGGGTTTAAAGATTTATTTTGTTTGGGATTGTTTGTGAAATATTATTGGTTAGATTTAAGAATTTTGTTGTGAAAAAGGGATTCGGATCCGTGAAAATGGGATTTCGACTGTGAAAATGGTGAAATTATGGGTCGGTGCGATGCTCGGATATGGGGAAAAAGGTCGGTCCGATGCTCGGTTCGATTGTCCGATTATGGGTCCGATGGGTCCTTTGGCTCGGGTTCGACGGTACATTTATAGGGGGTCCGATGGCTGGGTTGGGAGTGTTCTGTATGGTTATGTCCGATGGGTCCGATTGGACCGATGGGTCCGATGGGTACCCTATCGGGCCAATTGGACCCATCGGACCCAAGGTGATTTTTTTTCGTTTTTTTTTTAAATATTAATGATTTAGTAATTGTTTTATGTATTATTTTATTTGTATTGATTTATTAAGTATTGTTTAATTAATTATTGTTGTATTATTAATAATTAATTATTGTATTTTTATTAATTTTTAATTAATATTTTATTATTAATTATTAATTATTGAATTAATTTGTATTGTTTTATTAATTATTATTTTTGTACTAATTATTAATTTGTAGTATTTATTAATTATTATTTTATTATTAATTATTAATTTTTGTATTAATTTTTATTGTTTTATTAATTATTTATTATTGTATTTTTATTAATTATTAATTAATGTTTTATTATTAATTATTAATTATTGTATTAATTTGTATTGTTTTATTAATTATTATTTTTTACTAATTATTAATTATTAATTATTTATTTTTATTATTTATTATTTATTATTTTATTATTAATTATTAATTTTTGTATTAATTTTTATTGTTTTATTAATTATTTATTATTTTTTTTATTATTTATTGATTATTGTATTATTATTAATTATTAATTATTGTATTTTTATTAATTATTAATTAATGTTTTATTATTAAGTATTAATTATTGTATTAATTTGTATTGTTTTATTAATTATTATTTTTTTACTAATTATTAATTATTATTAATAATTAATTATTGTTTTATTATTAATTATTATTTTTTGTATTAATTTTTATTGTTTTATTAATTATTTATTATTGTTCTATTAATTATTGTTTTTTATTAATTATTGTTTTATTATTAATTATTGTATTATTTTTTATTGTTTTAATATTTTTTAATTATTGTTTTATTAATTATTGTTTTATTAATTGTTAATTATTGTTTTATTTTTTATTGTTTTAATATTTTTTAATTATTTTTTAATTTTTTATTGTTTTATTAATTATTAATTATTGTTTTATTAATTATTAATTATTAATTATTGTTTTATCTTTTATTATTTTATTAATTATGAATTATTATTTTAGTATAAATTATTAATTATTTTTTTAATTTTTATTGTTTTATTGATTATTTTTTAATTATTAATTATGAATTATTGTTTTATTGTTTTATTGTTTTATTAATTATTGGTTATGGTTTTATTATTAATTATTAATTACTGTTTTTTTTCTTCAGAGAACTGCTCATCTAATAATTCCAGTGTCGGACCATTACATAGGCTGTGTCACATGGCGCGGGGATAGTTACTACTACCCGAAGATTAAGGCTAAATTTTAAGAATTCAACCTATTGGACAGGGTGAGGGAATCCCCTTTCAAACAGTTTTCGAGAGAGAGCCCATTCAATTTTCAGGAGCATTTTTTCATCAGTTGATGCTTCATAAAATAAAATCTGACAAGCCGGACGAGGTGCATTTCTATGTGGGAAGGAAGAGATGTAGATTTGGCAGGGTGGAGTTTGGCTTGGTCACCGGGTTAAACTTGTTGCCCGGCCCTACTGAGGAAGACATCAAAGAAAAAGGAAGTTCTGACCGGTTGATTATCGAATATTTCAACGGTAGTCCTTCGACCAGCTTTGGCCAACTTCGCAGAGTTTTCGAGAGCTGCACAGAAGCTGATGATGTCTACAAGTTGGGGATGGCCTTGTTTGTTATGGGCGTCCTCACTGGTAAGGAGGAGAAGGCTGTCGTTCCTCCTTTTGTGATAAGAATGGTTGATAACCTTCCATTCTTCTACGAGTACCCTTGGGGAAAGATTTCTTACACCAAGCTGATGGAAACTTGTAACAAGGACTACTTGGATGTGAAGAATAAGATGTTGAAAAAGATTGAGAAGGGAGTCACTCAGAAGGAGGCAAAATACTCAGCCTACGACTATACTGCAGCGTTGCAGTATTGGGCATACGAGGCCATATTACAGCTGGGCAATGAGTATGCAGTGAGGAGGTCGCATCGCTTTCCGAGAATGGTCAACTGGGAGAGTAAGCCGAACACTACACTCGGGAAGGATGAAGTGACCAGATTATTTGCTAAAAATGTAAGTGTGTTACGCTTTATGTTGAATTCATGTTAATTTCCATATTTTATATTAATATATTTGTTATATTTTTCAGTTGACAGTGTACTCCATGTTATGTCTTCGGCCGAATGAGATTGAGTTTGTGAGTTACATAACTGGGGGTCAGCCTCCGTTATTTGTTTACTTGGAGGAACCTCTGTTGGGTGAGGATGGGCAACCAACACAGGATGCTTTGCGAAGCCAGGCCGAAAAGCTTGCCTCCACATTGGAAGAACGAGCGGAGGCAGCCCGAATATTTAAAGACTCTACACCACCTCCCCCGTCTCCACCACGTGCACCGCCTGCAGTTCTAGATGGGTCTGGTGTTGACCCATCTCCAGCTTCAGTTCCTGATGGGTCTAGTGTTGACCCATTTGCAGCTTCAGTTCCAGATCAGTGTGGTGTTGACCCACTTGCAGCATCACAGGATCCTCCTGTTCCCCCGTCAGCTTCTACTCCCAGCACCTCAGAGGCTCGCGATCCAGTATACCCTGCTATTTTGGCAAGGTTGGAGACTGTGGAGAGGGGGCAAATGGCTTTGAGGGAAGGGCAGGCCGCTCTGCTAAGAGGACAAACAGCGATTATGGATCAGTTGAAGACCATAATGATGCTCCTGCAAGATCCAGGAAGGCCAGCAGTAGATTCATAGCCACAGCCACAACCACAACCAGAAGAGGAGGCTCGGTCACCGAAAGATGACTTCATTCTCCAAAATGATTACCAATCGGATGATGATGACATGTTCTGTACACCTGAGAAGACGAATATCACCAGCATCGGGGATACTCAGGATTCTGAGGTGCAGGTGTTTGAGACAGCATCAGAAGTCATGGAGACCCGGAGGAAGAGAAGGCGACCTAGGTGGTTTGCTGAGTACACTGAAATGAAGAAGGCTAGGGCTACTTTGATACTCGTGAATGCAGACCCACTTAGAGGGGTTGATCGGAAGCTGCTCACGACTTTTCATAATTGGGTACTCGGCCAGATTAGGAACAAGTACCCGAGAGAGTGCTTCACCGGTCGATACGATTCGTCTTGGTTCCTCTAACTACATACTCCAAGGATGTGGCTTGGGAACGATGTAAGTTTTTAAGACTTTTTTACTTCTTTTGCTTTTAAAGACTTTATCTAAATCTTTTTTATTTAATCTCTGACATATTTAATTTTCATGTTTTAGCATTTGGATGCGGCATTCCATTTAATGAGGAGGCGACAACACTTTTATTCAGAGGTCTACCCAAATAGATGTGTCATCATGCCGTGTATTTTCTCAGCAGGAGTTATTGCTAGGTGGGAAGCTGCGGGTGATGACCAGGCTAACTATCAGTAGGATTAGGGCATAATAGATTTGATTCGAGGGGATGAAGGTCAATTCTTGGCCAATTGGAAGAATAAGGAGAGAATATATATGGCCCTCTACTTCGATAGAGCAAAGCATTGGGTGACGCTAGAGGTAGACCTGGATCATTGGTTGATGAACATATTTGACTCGAGCCTCGGATCGATTTCCCCGAACGAATTGAAGAGTCACCTAGAAATGTGGGAAAAATTACTACCAACTTTGCTGCTGCAGGCTGGCCTATTCGAGACTCATGACATGATCCTCGTGCCTCAACTTACTGCCTCAGAGACCCAGGTCAGAAATTTCACTTCAAAAGTCATGGACCGGGGCGTTGTTCGACAGACAAAGACAAGGTAACTTAATTACAATTGATTTTTTGTTATTTAACTTGAATTTAATTTGCATACTTTTATTTATTTACATTTTATTGTCTCATACAGCAGTGACTGTGGGATGTATGTGATAGAGCACATCGAGCATAGTATGCTGGAGACTACGTTTGATAATGTGCACGATAACAATATGAAGAAATTTAGAGAGCGGTGGTGTGTAGATTTGTTTTACCAGAATTTAGCATGAACAAATGTATTTTTTTTTATTTGGTATTTATTAAGATAATAATGTAACTGGTTTTTTTATTGGTATGTTTATGTTTTTTTTTAAGAGTTCATACAAATTTTACGCCTTTCTTTCATGCAACAAATTATAATAATTATGTAAACGTAAAATATCACAAATTCTAATGTTTAAAATATTCCAACATTAATTCAATAAAAATACATAATAGTCCAACACATCACGATACAAATAAAATAAAATAACATTTTTAACCTCGGTAGTTGCAAGTGCTTCTGTTGTGCCCCTTGGCACCGCACTTGCTACAATTTCGTGATTTGATAATCCTTTCACTGTTACAAGCAGTTCGGTTGTTCTTAATTCTTCCAACCTTTTGCTTCTTGGGTCGCCCTACTGGTTGCTTCTCAACAGGCACTCCAACTTTCATGTTCTTGATGTCATCAGGCAATTCCCAATCATCCTCGTCACCAACTGGCATAATTGTTCCTTCATATGTCCTCCTCCAATATTCAGTCGTGTAATATGGCGAGCATAGTGTGTACGCGCTAATACTTCACTCCTGAGATGCAGCACATGCATGAGGACAAGGAAACTTCATGCATTGGAACAAGCCGCAAGTGCAAGTATGTTCCTGCAAGTCCACTACGCCACCGGTCATAACTGTTCCTCCAGGGTGAACCTGCAACGTGTAAGGCCCGCATGAGTCAACGTTCAAATACCGACCTTTTTCAAAATGCAATGTCAAGTCCTCCTCCATTTCTGGTGCTGGGGGTTTCGTCCACTTGTCAGCTTTTTCTTTTTGTGAAGAAAACCACTTCTGGACTTTGGACCTGAGAAATGCTATAGCAGCAGTGATCGGGAAGCCTCTTGCATCCTTAGTTGTGTTGTTGAAGCTCTCAGCCTAGTTGCTCGTCATTACATTGTAACGTACCCCTGGAAAGTACGACCGGACCCATTTTTCAAATCCAATTTCCTTAATATTTTGTGCAACCGCAGGATTCATGGCCCGAATGTTCTCAAATTCTTTGTGAAACTCTGATCTTGAATATGTGTAGGCACACGTGTAAATGTGATTCGTGAAGACGTCACTCTTGAACTTGTGGTTGACGTTCATAATAATGTGGTGGAAGCATGCACCGTGGTGTGCATCAGGGAACACGATATCCAAAGCACGAACAATGCTTTGATGCCTATCCGAAACAAAAGCTAAGTTCTCAACATCACCAATCGTTTCTTTCAATTTTCTCATAAAATAGGTCCATGAATTGTGGTTTTCACTGTCAACTATAGCAAAAGCTATCGGAAAGATATGACTCCCTGCATCCAAAGCCACTACACACAACATTTGCCCACCATACCTAGTCTTCAAGAAAGACCCATCAACGCATACAACAGGTCGACAAAACCTAAACCCCCGAATAGAAGGACCCAGAGAGAAGAAACAATACTTGAAGCGACCATCTTCTACCACAAAATCCGTGATGGTACCTGGATTTCTCAACTGTAGCATGTGCAAGTAACTAGGTAATTTCGAGTACGAATCTTCAGGTGTACCCCGAGCTAGGTGTAGTGCCTTCTCTCTGCACCTCCATGCCTTTTCATAACTCATTTGGATCCCGTAATCCTTGTACATACTTTTTCTTATATCAGAGGCCAAGTGATCCGAGCCGTCAATTGCGAACTTAACCTTAATTAGATGGGCAACTATTAAAGGTGATGCTTGACGGTTATCTTTTCCTCGAAGATCAAGGGAACATGTATGTACATTATGAAATGTACTCACCTCAAACATGTTAGAAAGTACGTTCTTCTTTGCTCTTAATCTCCAGCCACAATCTGTATCCTTACATGTGACGTACCAAATATCAGTACCGGACTTCCTAACGTAGTAGTCAAACCCTTTCTTCATTGCATACAGGCCAACAACCATCTTCAAATGCTCTTTGTCTCTAAAAAACTTTCCCACATGTAACTCCCCGCCTAGTGTCCCACCCGTAGATATATAATGAATATGATCCTCGATGTCTTCTCTTGTATACATTTTCTCCTTGAATTTACCGTAACTTGTCGAAGAAGAAAATGGATCGCTCCATCCAGTCACATTGGTCCCTCGAGCATCAGTAGGACCACTAATATCATTGGTCTCTCTACCATTATTAGGACCTATACTGTCAATAGTTCCTCTAGCATGACTGGTTTCGCCTAGACAACTACTACTAGTACCAGGTGTTTGGCAATTTTCTCTACGGGGCATTCTTTTCCGTGTCGGTGGCCTCGGTGGTATTTGGTACGATAGTGGAGTCAAGTTCAAAGGTACAGCAGCAGGGGCCTCTGTACCTTGGTCGTCTCTTACGCCATCATTGCCCTCAACATAACATTCAGGGTCTGGACCATTAAAAAAACCATCAATGAACGGCATTTGTGCTACAATATCAGCACTCGGTATCATATTGTTTAATTCAGGTAATACATCCGCAACCAACACCTCTAGATTTATGTCTGGAACAAAACTCCTAACCTCGCTACGATTATCCTTAACAGAACTCGGTGTGGGACTAGGATCGACGAAAACATTCTTCTTTAACAAAGTCGCAAACAAAGGAGTAAATTCATCTGGCTTCTTCGCAAGTGTAGATAAAAAGTACCTTGCACGCTTATCCTTTCCAATAACTTCAGGGCGATACTCAAAGCCTTTCCTGTACTTGTAATGTACTTCCAATTTCAAGTCATACTCCACTTTGTCGACATCCAGTTTTTCGTACAAAACATCAACCAAACCTGAGTAGCTTAGGTTCGGATCAATGTCAAATGTCAAATTGTTGCCCCGTTTATAAACCCAATCTCTACCATCAAACTCCCAAACACCATTATACATAACACACGCATTAACAGTTGAACCTGTCACATACATTTAAAAAAACACAGTTATAATTTACAACAAAAATCTCACCGAAAAAAAATCTTAATTAATCATTAATAACAAAATAATAATAATTAATTGATAATAAAATAATAATTAATAATAATTCATAATAAAATAATAAAATAATAATTCATAATTCATAATAAAACAATAATTAATAATTAAAAAATAATTATTAATTGATAATAAACTATAATTAATAATCATTACTAAAACCATAAAAAATATAACAATAATTAATAATAATTCATAATTAATAATCAATAATAAAACAATTATTATTAAAAAAAATAAAACAATAATTAATAATTCATAATAAAACAATAATTAATAATTATACTTAATAATTGATAATTAATAAAATAACTCAAAAAAATAAATTAATTCTTAAAACATTAACTAAAATAATGATTAATAACTAATAATTATTTAATTAATAACACAAATATTAATAAATCAATATAAAATAAATTAATCATACAATAATAAATAAATAATAATAATAAATTAAAGAAAAAATAACAAAAAAAAAATTGTCGTAGGGTCCGATTGGTCCGACCATCGGACCCCACCACGGAGCATCGGACTGTATTTTAAAAAATTTAAAAAAAAAATAAAAAAATTCCCAAAACCAATCGGGTCCGATGGACCATCGGACCCATATGGGGAGCATCGGACTCGGGTTCCAAAAAATAAAAATAAAATAAAAAAAAAGCCATCGGACCCAGTGGGGGTCCGACCATCGGACCCATTGATGGACCATCGGACCATCGGGCCATCGCCCCTGCCAACAAAATTTTTCCCCACATCGGGCCAGCATCGGACCCCATCGGGCCGGACGAAAAAAAATGTAGAAAAACAGCAAAAATCCAGTTTTCACATGCAGCAAACATTATAACAGAAAAATAGCAAAATAACAGCAACAATCCACAGATCAATCATCAAACACAACATTCTTAATTAAATATGACAACAACAAACAAGATTTAAAAAAAAATTAATTACTTACCCATTGATGGAGCTTGTAGTGTGTTCTAGCTTCTAATGTGGTGGATTAGTGTGGTGGCTTGTAGTGTGGAAGGTTGTAGCTTCTAGTGTGTTAATGAGTGAAGAGAAGAAAAAAACAAAATTTGGTGGTTGTGGAAGATAGGCTTTCGGGTGGGGAATTCTCATGTGAAATTGATGAGAAAAAGGGTTGGAGTGGGTAGATGTAATTGGGGAGGGTATTATGGGGAAAACAAAAAAAGTTTCATATATAACTAATTATGTTAAGTATAAGTTTAGGGGAAATTTTTTAGGGTAATGTAACTATATTAATTCAAATTTCCCTTCCTAAAATTCCTCAACTTAATATTAAATTCAAAAGATATTCAAATTTAAGTTAATAAGGGAAATTAGTTAGAAATAACTAATTTATAACATAAATAGGAATATTTAATGAAATAATTAAAGTAAGTTTCAGAAAGAATCTAGTTTGTTAAAATTCTTTATTTAATTAAATACAAGAAAAATACAAATAGTTTATTTAGAAATAATATCTTAAACTAAGAGTGTTTTTCTTAAAATTAACTTTAAAATATTAAAATGAAAATAAATTTCATATATTTTAAAAGTTAATTATGTTGCTAATCAATTTTTATTAGGTTAAACTAACTTTATTAACCTAATACAGTTTTTCAAATCAGGCAAATGGGCCTTCACAATTGGGGTAGTTCATGTGAGGGGGAGCTGGGTTCAGTATGTCGTACCCACTTCTATTGGCCCCCATCTCTCACACAAGGCCCAAAAGAGAGGAATTTAACCTTAAAATAAATAATTGTTATTAATTGAATATGTCCAAAAACTAAATGAACCTAAATAACATCTATCAGGCTGTGACATTTTATTTAGCAACAAACTATATGCATCTATAAAATAAACATATAGGCTCACACAGGCACACAGATTTGGATGGACCCTATCATGTTACTAGGTCATACACAGATGAAAGAAGAATGTAAACTTTACCTGTTACAAATTATTTACTTGACCTATTGACAATTGAACCATGGGTTAAAATCAGATCCTTGGATCTGTCAACAAGTTAACCATGACAATTTTGATCAAGCAATAATAGGTTTTAGAAAAAAACTTACAAACAATCTAAAACACATACTCCTGCAACAAGTTAGATTGGATAGTTGGATGTAGGATTTATGTAATTTTAAATAATTAATTATATTTCGAAAATAATTAAATAATAAAAAAAATTTCTGGATTTTTAAATGAAATAAAATAATATTTAAAATTAAACCTACAATTTTAAAAAATTAGGTTTCAACTAATCTAAATATGATTTAAAAAAAAAAAATTCTAACCACCTTTTAAATTTCATGTTATTTTATAAATTAAATATTCAATAAAATAAAAATTGATAAATACATACCCTTTTCGAATTTTATAATTTAATTTAAGTAAAAATAATAAAATTTAAAAGTTAGCAAAAATATCTTATTTCTATTTAAAATACCATGATTATAGTAATCTTATTTTAAATCCAAATAAGGTCAAATTACTTAAAATAGAATATTTTATAAAAAAAATTAATATCTGACCTTAGATTTAAAATTAAGATAAAATAATCAAATTTTTAAAAATAAGAAAAAAATAAGCAAAAAAAATAGACTTTTACCTATTTTCAAATTCAAATTTCACTAATATCTAAAATTAATTTTTTTAAAAAAATTAATTTATTTCTGATAATTAGATTTGAAATATGAAAAATAAAAATCAAAATACAAAACTACACAAAAAATTGGAAGTTAATTCCATGAAATAGCATGAAAAATCAAAGAAAACGAAAAAAAAAAAAATGATGAACAGTACGGATGGCATGCACAGCATGCCATCCGCGCACACATCAAGGGGAAAAGGACCGATCATCCTCGGCGCTGGAGGCTGCAAGCAGCCATTCCGCGCGCGTGAGGGTGGTTGATCATGATCCTAATTTTTCCGATTTTCAAAAATTCATAACTAATTTAAATAAAATCGAAATTGAGTTCTGTAAAAAAGTAAATTGCTTAATTTTTTCCAAACTATCCAATAAAAATAATTCCAGAAACAAAAAATTAATTATTTTTCCAAGAATTTCACAAACATCAATCAATCATCAATACAATACACGAAAAAACATGATACCATCCAAATCACAAACAAATCATTTTAAGTCCAAATTTCTTGCAAGAAAATCAATTACCATGGCTCTGGTGCCAGTTGTTGGAATGATTTTACCAGGATCTTAGATCTACTCAGAAGTATGTTATTTAACACCCTAAATATGAACTTCTAAAACGATTATAAGTAAACACATATACAGTATGAGAAACCTTACATTGGGTGCAGCGGAATAATATGTCTCCTTCCACTCAGATCTCTAACCCTTGTATCCTTTCTGTTGCAGAGTATTATCAAGATCTGAGTCTGAATGTCCTTCTCTTGGATTTGGATCCTTCACAATCTTCCAAACTATGATTGAGGTACTGTTTGCTGTGTGTGGGCACTACTCTTTCACTAGGGTCATACGAAATTGGAAGAGCAAGAGAAGAGAAAAGGGGTTCGGCTATAGAGAGAAAAGGGAAAGCTCAAATTTTCAGTTTCCTGAATGCTTAACTGCTTAATTTGGTGTGAGCCTTCACTTTCTATTTATAGACTACTGCTAGGTTTATGTTAGTAATTAATTGGCATTAAAATAATGAAAATAATAATTAGAAAATGCTTGCACAAGTGGCGGGCCTAGGGTGTTATTGGGCCTCACTTGGGTTTTGCAATTTTCACAATTTCTATTTCTATTTTCCCAAAAATGCCAATTCTCCAATTCTAACCATTTAAATGCCAAAACTAATTATTTCATAACTAAAATAGATTATTAAATAATATTTTCATTTAATATAATTATTAATTAGACATATAGAGTCTCTTAATTAATAAGTAAACCTAGAATCTCTTTTCTTTACAATTTCACCCCTGCTTAGTGAAAATTCACAAATTAGACATAGTCTAAATTTAGAATTATAATTGATTAAACATAAATCAATTATTGAGTCTTACAAGCAGTATGGTCTCAACTAGAATGGGGACCATGGATCTATATTACTGAGCTTCCAATAAGTCGAACCGAATTTACCAAGTAAATACCCTAACTTATGAATTTCTTGTTGAATCCACTCTTAGAACTTGGAATTGCACTCTCAGACTTATATAAAGCATTCTATATGTTCCACGATATAGATATGCTATCTCATTTAACCATCGTTATAATCTTAATGTGATCAAAGATCCTCTATATAGATGATTTACATCGAGATGGGATAAAATTTACCGTTTTCACCCCTCAATGTATTTGGCCCCTTAAAACACTTAGCTACCTGTAAATGATGTTTTAGTGATCTAATATATAGTCACTGAAACAAGAGCTCATCCATTTACTTCTATTTAGCTAAGCTCGAAGGGAATCATCACTTGACTTCTATACACCAGTAGAAGTTATAGATTCCATATTTATGTTTAGCGCTCCCACTCAGTCATACTATCATGTTCCCAAAATATACGTATCACCTTGACCCAAAAGTAGGCTTAACTAATAAATCAAAGAACATGAACATCACTCCTGAGATTGAGCCTAAGCATATCAGGATTTAGATTCTTTTAATCTAAGATCAACTAGTGATATTGTCTTGGAAAGATACAGCGGTAAATTTATAATATCTTGACTAAGTTCAATATCGGTCCAGTCCAATGTATACTCCATACATTCAAAACTAGTATAATTTACCAATGTCCTGGAAAGAACATAACACTTAGTCCAAGTGTAAGTATACTTCATCGCTGATTGTCACATCAGTGTAAATCCAAAACACTGATGAAATAGGGACTTAGTCTTTTGAATCATATAATCACAATCACATTCCACTGTGTTGACAATATTGTAATTGTGAATAAATATATGTTCTGGACTTAACTGATTTTGTGCATATGTTGAATATATATATTAAACCATAAACATGAAAAATACATGTTAACATAAACCACTTCAAATCTCTTAAATTGATAACTAATCAGATTGTAATGGGTTTTATTTAGGACACAAAACCCAACAGTATCTCCCCCTCATCTATGTACCACAGGAGGGGAGTCGAAAAATCCCCTCTTGTATAACACTCCATCAATAACCCTCTTGGCCTCCTTCTTATCCACTGGTAGCTCCTCTTTCTTGATGTAGTTGATGTATGCGGTCATCCAAGAGTCTCCATTAGTCACTACGTATGCCTACTCCTCCTCTATGGTCGACCTTTCGAGATATTCCACAAGTCTTGATTCTAAGGTATCAATATCCTGAGTCGATGCCAATTTGGCCAATGCATCGACATTGACTTTCTCATCTCGGGGTATCTGTTCCACGGTATAGTGTTGCAGCTGCTCTAGATAACTTTTCACCTTAGCTTGGTACGCCATCTTCCTACTCCCCTTCGTTGGTATTCTCCATTGACTTGGAACACCAGTAGCTGTGAATTGCTAAAGATGTCTAGCTTGATGATTTTCAATTCCTTTGCCAAGAACAGGCCAGCTAGCAAAGCCTCGCATTCAGCTTCATTATTGGAAGCCTTAAACCCGAATCTCATTGCGCAATACATCAGTAGCCCTCCTAGTGCGGTCATCACTACTCTCGCCCCAACTCCTCCATAATTTGACGCACTGTCCAGATGCAAATTCCATTTTCCTTCCCCATCCTGGGTGTTTTCCTGCAACACTTCTTGAGTTCTCGTATCGTGAATTTAGCTATAAAGTCGACGAATATTTTCCCATTGTCTGCTGCCCGTGGTACATAAGAAATGTCAAATTGGCTGAGTTTAATCATCCATTTTAGAAGGCGTCTTGAGGTTTCGGGCTTGTGTAGGACTTGGCGTAAAGGGTGATTGGTGAGTACTACTATGGAGTGAGCATAGAAGTGTGACTTTAGCTTCCTTGAGGCCATTACGAGCGCATAAGCTAACTTCTCCATTTTTGGGTATAGGGTCTCAGCATCTTTTACTAACATAATACACTGGTTGTTGCTATTTCCCCTCCCCTTTCACAAAGGCCACACTAGCGACATGTCTTGAAAGACCCAAGTAAAGAGATAACATTTCTCCTTTCTCTAGTTTCGCCAATAGTGATGGCTTCCCCAGATGTTCTTTGAGTCTCCAGAAAGCCTCTTCATAGTCCTCACCTAGGTGAATTGCTTGTTTCCTCCTAGCACATTAAAGAACAGTAGACATTTGTCTATCGATTGCGAGATATATCCGTTGAGGGCTGCCACCCTCCCCGTCAGGCACTGCACCTTCTTCTAATTTTTTGGTGATTCCATATCTATCAGTGCTTGTATCTTCTCCCGGTTGGCATCTATCCCCCTTTCATTAACCATGAAGCCCAAGAACTTGCCCGATGACACCCCAAAGATTCATTTAGCGGGGTTAAGCTTCATATGATACTTCCTCAAGGTAGTGACCGTTTCATCTATGTCTTTGATTAAGTCTCCATCTTTCTTGGTCTTTACCAACATGTCATGAACATACACTTCCATATTATACCCAATTTGGTTGGCAAATATTTTGTTGACGAATCTCTGATATGTGGCCCTCACTTTTTTGAGTCCAAACGGCATGACCCGATAGCAGTCTAGCCCTCTGTCTGTGATGAAGGATGTGTGTTCCTCATCAGCTGGGTTCATAGGGATTTGATTGTATCCCGAGTAAACATCCATAAAGCACATTACCTCATTCTCTGTTGTGGCATTCACCATTTGATTTATGCGAGGGAGCGGGAAGCTGTATTTTGGGCACACTTTATTCAAGTTGGTGAAATCTACGCAAACCCTCCACTTCCCATTCGACTTTGGGACCAAGATAGAATTCAACACCCAGACAGGGTAAAAGGCTTCTCGTATGAACCAAAACTGATTGAGTTTGTCTACTTCTTCTTTTAACGCCGTGTATCGCACTGAGTTGAGGGCTCGCCTTTTTTGCCTTACTGGTCTCGCATGTGGGTCAATAGTTATATGGTCAGACATAACTGTGGGACCTATCTCCACTATGTCTTCATGTCCCCAAGCAAAGACATCGGCCATCCCTTTGAGGTATTATCTCAGCTCATGTTTGAGGGCCTCGTAGAGTCCTTTTCCCATTTTAAGCACTTTCAGTGGGTGCTCGGATATCACTACTTCTTTAATTTTTTTCATTTAGTTCTGCATGAACCTCCTCCTCCTTCACTTTTGGGTCTAAGTCTACATCGACCCTTTGCTGGTGGGCCTCCTTGTTGCATATGGTAATGGCCATAGACTCACGGGGTTTTATGGAAATCTTAAAGGATGTGTTATAACACTCCCTCACCTCCTTCTGTTCTCCTCTTACGCTTGAAACTCCTCCCATAGTTGGGAACTTCATGGCTACGTGGTAGGTGGACACAACAGCCTTCAAGCGGTAGAGCAACGGTGTCCCAAGCAGCGCATTGAAAGTTGTTGGGCAGTCCACTAAAATGAATGTGGTCATCACCGTCACTTGTCGAGGTCGCTCTCCCATGGTGAGGGGAAGCTCAATCATTCCCAGGGGATGGACTAAATTCCAAGTGAAACCACATATGGGCGTCATGCAAGGCTTCATATCCTTCATACTTAAACCCATTTATTCTAGGGCACTTCGGTAGAGAATGTCAAATGAACTCCTGCTATCTGCGAGCACTATGTGGACTTTGGAATTTGCCAACTGCACTGCCAATACAAGCGGGTCATTGTGAGGAAAATGGATCCCTCGTGCATCTTCCTCAGTGAACATAATAAGGTAACTGTCCTCTTTGGAGTTCTTTAGCAGCCTTTGTTCTAGGCTCATCACCATAGGTGGTTGTCTTGCTTCCCTAGCATATCTGTCCCTCCCCTTGTGGGTGTCTCCTTCTATCCCTTGTCCCCCAAAGATGGTTATAATGTCTCTTAATACCTTTAGAGCCTCGCGGGAGGTTCCTCTCCTTTGATCTTCTTTGCTTCTCTCCTTGGGGCGCCTCTTTTCCCTTTGATTGCCCCCAAGGTCCCCCCCTTTGTATTAAATCCTTAATTTCCATTTTGAGGTGAGAACTCTCTTCTGTGGTGTGCCTAATATCTCTGTAGAATTCGAAAAACTTATTGGGGTCTCTCTCTGACCTATCATTTTTCATCGGGGGCAGTTTCTTGAATGGAACTCAGTGTTAATTTGTTAGGAAGATGTGTTCCCTCGGACGCGGCCAAAGCTATCCTCCGTTGAAGATCTTCCATCTCCTATCTAACTCTTTTCTCCTTGTAGTTAGCTTCTCCCGTAGGTCCGTGGTGGTAGTCTTTGCTTTCTTTTCATTTCAAAGTGAGTCCACTATTAGTGTGTGCTTCTCGGTCGTGGTCTTTTGATGGAGCTTTTCTCTCAAGTGTCCTTGGACTACCTTGGACTCGACCTTTTTAGGTCGTTATAAGGGTTCTGGATTTTTTTCTGGTGAAGCTCTTTGCGGGGAGGATTCAGGGGTGTTATTCGTTGAATACCTTGATACTCCCCCATCCTCCAGCCTACTCGCTCTCCTTTCCCTGTTTCTACCCCCTCTTCGCCCGACATGGGTGCCTCAGAATGGCCTCTCAGGAGCTCCTCTAATTCCAGTTGCATGTTTGTGACCATTTCTTCTAGCCGCAAGTTACTTATCTTAAGCTCGTTCATATCCTCATTGTGTAGTCGGGCTCGTGAGCTAGAGCTCACTAAGTAGGCTCGATTCTCCTTCCCTGGTCGATGGTGAGACGGAGCCTTCAACCTTCGCATTCCGTTGTCTTCCTCCGGGGTGATGGAGGCAGTCGCCTCATCTAGTGGGTTGTTTATTGGGTTGTCCTCAGGCTGCCCATTTTCCTCTTTTACTAAGGGTCCTTGGCCACTCTGAGGCATCTGATCACCTGCACATCCTTTCTCTGTGGTTGATGTTGGTAGAGAAGGTCGTGAAACGATCAACTGACGGCTATCAAGTCGCACTTCCACATCCTAATGGCAACGAGAACTGTTGGAATAATTTTACCAAGATCTAGATTTACTACCATGTATGTTGTTTAACATCCTAATATGAATTTCTAAAACAATGTAATTTAAACACATATAAGTTTAAGAAACCTTACAGTGGGTGCAGCGGAATTAAATGACTCCTTCCGCTTAGATCTCTAACCCTTGTATCCTTTCTGTAGCAGAGTATCACTAAGATCTGAGCCTGAAACTCCTTCCTTGTGTTTGGATTCTTCACAGTCTTACACACTATGATTGAGGACCAACTTGATGTGTGTGGGCACTTACTCAATCACTAATGGCTGGATTTATTTTGTGAAGAAAGGCTTAGTGTTTCGAAAATTCAAGAGGAAGAAGAAGAAGGAAGAGGTCACATCAGAAAGCTAGGTTTTTAGCTTTGGAGGCATTAGTTGGATGAAGAGACCATAGCCTTCCTTTTATACTATCTTCAATAGGGTTAGGGTTGAATTATTAGGAATAAAAAAGTGATAAAAATAGGGTAAAATTAAACTTGATGGCCGGCCACTTAATGAGCCCACACAAGTTTGGGTTTTGTCATTTTTCCCAACTATTTTACCTATTTTTCATAAATAGCACCTTTTGCAATTTCAACCCTATAAATGCCAAAACTACTTATTTAATAATTAAAATAACTATAAAATAAAATTGTCATTTATAATATTTACTAATTAGACTCCATAAAGTCTCTTAATTAACAAATAAACCCCAAAATACTATTTCTTCACAATCAAGCCATATCTTAGTGAAAAATTCATAAACTAGACATAGTCTAATTTTACAATTATAATTGGTTAATTTTACAAGCAGTTTGTCTCAACTAGTATGGGGACCATGGGCCTATCTAACTGAGCTTCCAATAAGCAGATCTAGAATTTACCAAGTAAATTCACTAACTTATTAATTCCTCATTGCATCCACCATAGAACTTGGAATTGCACTCTCAGTTACATAGAGTGCTCTATATGTTCTACGATATAGATACGCTATTAATTATCCATTGTTATAATCCCAATAATCAATGATCCTCTATAGATGATCTACATTGCATAGGGACAAAATTATCATTACATCCTTTCAATGTATTTTATCCTTAAAACACTTGGCCACCTATAAATGTTATTTTAGTGCACTAATATAATCACTAAAATGAGATCTCAATCATTTATCTCTATTTAGCCAAGCTCGAAGGAAATCATAGTTTCACTTCTAAATACCTATGGAAGCTATAGATTCCATATCTATGTTTAGCGCTCCCACTCAATTGTACTATCATGTTCCCAAAATGTACGTATCACCCTGACCAAAAAGTAGGCTTAACTAAGAAATCAAAGAACACGAATAACACTCTTGAGATCGAACCTAATCATGTCAGGATTAAGATCGTTTGATCTAGGATCAACTAGATTATATTGAATTGAATAAATATTACGGTAAATTTATCATATCTAATCCAAGTTCAATATCGATCACTTCCAATGTATACTCCATACATCCAACATTGGTAAACTTTGGCAATGCCCTGGAAAGGACATACCACTTATCCAAGGTGTAAGTATACCTATCGCTTATTATCATGCTAGTCTAAATCCAGTGAACTGACAAAACAAGGAATCAAACTTTTGCACATATAATCATGATTATATTCCATTGTGTTAACAACACTATAATCATGTACAAATACATATGTTTTGGACTTAATAGAATTTATACATCAAATATAATCATGAAATTAATCATGTGAACCATGCAACATAAAATTATTTCTGATCTTTAATAATTAGTAAATTTGATTAAATTGAAATCGATTTTATTTAGGGCATAAAACCCAACAAGAAAGTCTCGACATCTTCTCAATGAGTCTTGGTAAGGAAAAGACATTGCTTTTACTATCACTTCCCACAAACAACGCCTAATTGTTAACGGTCAGAACTCGTTAATGATATAATTAGACTTTTAAACTAACACTTAAAAGAAAACTTAATTCAAAAATGTTAGAATATGGATCTCATAAACTTTTTATATCTCAAGATGTTGCTATTTCATTCCTTTCAAAAAACTCAAAAATCCTCCCTTTACAATGAACTTAAGGGTCATATTTATAATGAGCCCTTCTCCCTTTACACCCCCACCAAATCCCAATACATACTGTGTGATGTCACTTTTATCTATAACAAAACTGTATCCTAAGTGATCTGACACATCTGACATCCTAAGTTACACTAAAAATACCAATTTCATTTTGTAACTCAAACGAAATGAACTTTGTCCTCATTATTTATACTCATTGTGTCGTCATTATATCATCTGATATCTTCTTATATGGTCTGCTGGTGTCAAAAGGGAAAGGAAGATCGGTGAAGTGTACGAGGCCAAGTGTGGGGATATAGGTGCAGGGCGCGGGCTGCGAGCGGGCTACGAGCGGGATGCGAGCGAGGTGCGGGTTGCAAGTGGGGGGCGCGGGCGCATGCTACGAGTGGGGAGAAAGCACATCCAGTGAGTAGGGAACGTGGGCTGCGAGCAAGGAGCATGGGCTGCGAGTGGGAGCGCGAGCGAGGGGATGCGCATGTATCAAGGGGTAGCCCAATGTTACAAAAAGAAGATTTGAGGACAAAAGAGGCGGGGGCCATCCTTTGTCCTCTTATGCTTGTATTGGACATCTTAACTATTTCACCCACACATCCGCTTTTCGTAAGAGTACTTTGCTTCTTAGATTTTTGCGGTTGACAACAACCCTAATCTTTACTATTTCCTATTACACGTTTTTATCATAGCCCTTAATTCAATTTCATCTGATGGTTAAAAAAATTGTAAAAAATTTAGTGAAAATTTGTATCCACCAAACTTATCCATATATATGTATGGGTGCACTCTTAATGGATATTACCCATAAATGGGTAAAATTATAAAATTTTGAGTTTTTATGCTTAATTTTTCAATCTAATTAAAAAAATCTTTCATTTTTATATCATATGGGCTGAGATTGTTCCATCGGTAAAAAAAAATTAAAAAAAAATGTTTTTTAACAAGAAAAATAAGAAAAGAAAAAGCTGAGTTTGAGTTAAATATTTTTGTATGAACATATTTTTGATATAGTGTAAAAAGAGAGATTTTTTGATATTTTTTTTTAATTAAATAGTTAAATTAAGCATAGAAATTCAAATTTGTGATTTTATTATTCGTTATTAGATCAAAATTCGATGGTTTGATTTTCTTAAAATTAATATTTATAATTAAATTTGTGTAGTAACCATTCATGGATAATATCCATTAAAAAGTATTCTATATATATCCCATATATGTAGATTGTAGATATATTGTAATGTTTTAAGCTATATCTAACTTTTGTGCCGTAATTTTTTGTTTTATTTTTGTTTTTCACACTTACTCTTTTACTGTATAAATTGTATGTTTTTTTTGGTAGCATGTATATAAATTCTATGCTGACATATCATTACTTATACAAAATAATATATCCCTACTAATTGGTAGCCTCTAATTAATATATATATTAGTGCATGTTACTTTTGGTGTAGCAGCTATGTTGTAATTTTTATAAAATCATTACATTTTAATTATTTATTTATTTATTTTCAAAAACTAATTAATTAATGAATTTAGTTAAGTTTTGGTGTACCAAACGAAAATTAGTTATGTATATGTCTATCACTTTTTTTAAAATTTAAAAAAAAAATCACACATATATGAATACATAACTTAGGTGTAGTTTTCTTTTCTTCCTAGTATCAACTCATGCTTTTCACCAAATCTTGACAAGTTGTTGCGTTATATAATATTCTTTTAGCCAAGTATAGAGTATTGAGTAACAAAATGTGTATATGTCTTTTTTAAGATTTAGAATTTTTAATTAATGCATATTGGATTTTCAAAAAATTAATGCATATTGGAATAATAAAATATTATTTTTAAACTTAAATATTAAAATATTTAAACTATTTACTATTTTCACATGTGAATGTATTTTATTCTATTTTTAATTATATAATATTAACAAATTTATTAAATTATATTTTATTTAAAAAATATTCAAATATTTAAATACAAAACATAATTAATATATTAATTTAAAAAAAATTATGTTTCAAGTATTTTAAACATGTTTAAATTACATACAAACAGATAATACAAAGGTTTTTTTTTTTTTTTATATAAATCCAGATTTTTTTTTTATACAATGAATTAGGAAAATATGGATATTTAAGGATATAACTTAAAAGCTAAAAAAAAGAATAAAAAACTTATAAAATGAAAATAATAATATACTTTTTCCATATTTAGATTTTAATAATCTAAATTAACCCTAACAGCTAATAATTTTCTCTCTTCTTCTGCAATTGTTTTCTCACTTTTCCTCTAATTTCTTTTGGCGCAATTGTCATTCTCCTCAAAAAAATTTAGTGCGATTATCATTCTCCTCTAATTTTCTTTGGTGTTGTTGTACATTTTTCTCCCTCATCTTCATGTTCTTTCTACCTGATGTAGTAAATCAATAAATATTTATTTGATTTGATTATAAAATAAGGAAAGGTAATTTATTGATTGATTTCTTCAACTAATTGTAATTTTAAATTCTATTGTTATTTTTACTATTGACACTTATACATATATTTTGATTATATCCTTAACTTAATTAACATGTCATTTGAAAAAAATGACAAGGTTATTTTAATTTTAAGCTGTCATTTCGCTTTTTAAAGTAATTTGGTACCTTCACATGAGTATGTTGAGTTATGATTGCATTTTTTTTTAATGAAAACCCCTTATATTTTGAAAAAATAACCTGATCGTTTAATTTTAAGCTTTTATTTTACTTTTGAAAGTAATATGGTACATCACTTTTGAATATGGTTTAGTGTATTGAGTTGTGACAACATTTTTTATTGAAGAACCCGAATATTTTGAAAAGTCACCTGGTAATTTAATTTTAGGTTTTTCTTTTGCTTCTATAAAATTGACCTGATACTTTTACTTTGGATTTTGGTATAGTTTATTAAGTTTTAATTGCATTTTTGCACAAAGTGACATAGTTGTTAAATTTTAGATTTCGTTTTTGCTTCAAATTGTAACTTGGTACTTTTTACCTATAATTTTTGTATAGTTTGTTAATTTTGATTTTATTTTTGCATAAAGTAACATATTAGTTTTTAAGTCATCTTATACATGTATCATTAAATATGGTTGAGTGTGTTGAGTTGTGACTGTATTTTTTAAAAAACAAATTTTATCATTTTGAAAAAGTATCGTGGTAGTTGAATTTTAAGCTTTCATTTTTCTTCTAAAAGTAACCTGCTACATATAGTGTGCGTTATGCCATGAGGACTCAATATCCAGAGTTATTCAAGTTATATTTTGAGGAGAAAATTCTTTTAACAGGAGAATAATTGTAATAACCGCATGATTTAGATATGGATTAATGGGGTTATAAATAATAATTTTATTATTAATAATAATTATATGTAAATATTTATGTTAAATGCAAAATATGTTATTCTTGTAATTCTAGCTCCGTGGCGATGGAAAATGCAACGGAGGGTTATTTTAGTCACATGGGTAAACATGGAACCTTTTATTTTTCAAAGTTATAGTACATTGAGATAGGGAATTTGAGTTTAAGCGGGATAGTGGCTTTGGACCATTTTACCCCTAGGCCATATCATAAATTAGAAAATGAGGCAAGAGTAGTTTAGGCATTTTAAACCATGGGAATATGTGTTTCTTTTTCTTGAGTGGAAGCTGGCTTTGTATAATTAATTAAAGTATACAAAATAACATATTATTTTATAGAATATTCAAGTAGAAAATTGAAGAAATAAAGAGAAAACCCTAAATTCTTCTTCTTCCCTATTCGGCGAGTAAGAACCAGCAACCCAGGGGGAATTTCATCAGTTTTAGAGGTTATTTAGTGGAAATCTACGAGTTTACTCAAGGTAAAAACCCTAAGCTAACTCTATTTTAGTTTGGTTTTGTTGTTGGATGGTTTCTTCGAGTATAGGGTTGTGAATTGGGAACTTTGGTGCAGTTTAGTTAAGTTTTAGTTAGGATCGTTTTCTGTGGAGTTTAATTTATGTTTTAGGCTGGATTGAACTGTTATAATTGGCTTATTTTGAGGTTGAGCAAGTTTGAGTTCATAGAACTCAAACTTGATTCAATAATGGCATATTGCGATATTGTACGTTTTTCCTACTATTAAGGTTTAGAAATTGGTCTAGATTTTTTATGCAGGTGTTCTGGAAGGTATGATTGAATTTGTGGAAGTTTTTGGCAAAGTTTTGGATTTTTAGGGGATTCTTGGTGCCAACCGGTCGACCGGTTCTACAGGACTTGTAGAACCGGTAGACCGGTTCACAGGCAGGACCCCTAGAAAACTAAAGTGTTCCAGTCTGAGTTATTTCCAATGCCTAGTTTGTTGTTTCCCTGATATTTAGGGCAGTACCATGTTGTTTATCTTTAAGGTTACCCTTGGTTATAACTTTAGGTTTTCGAGAAAGTTTGTCCAAGTTATTTACCCGTTTATGTAAATGTGACATAGGATCTCCGTTCATCTCGAAAATTTTTCATTCATGTCGGCCGACACGCTTGAATTAGGAAATAAGGTAAGATTAGCATAATATATATATATGAGTGTGTGTGTATGTATGAGAGTGTATGCTAGCTATGTTATTACATACTACCAACACTAGTATAGCTATGAAATAGAGTGTATTAGTATAGTGTATAAAATATAAAGGTATGTCACGGTGTTACCAACACCAGTACGAGGTGATGTTGGGTTTTGTGCCCTAAATAAAACCCATTTCAATATAATCAGATTTACTTATTAATAAAGATCAGAAATAATATTTTATGTTGCATGGTTCACATGATTTATTTCATGATTATATATATAATGTATGAATTCTATTTAAGTCCAGAACATATGAATTTGTTAATGATTATAGTGTTGTCAGCACAGTGGAATATAATCTTAATTATATGTTCGAAAGTTTATTCCCTAATTTGTCAGTTCACTGGATTTAGACTGACATGATAATCAGCAATATGTATTCTTACACCTTGGAAGTTATGTCCTTTACAGGGCATTGGCAAAGTTTACCGCCATCGGATGTATGGAGTATACATCGGAAGGGACCGATATTGAACTTTGATTAGATATATTAAAATTTACCGTAATATCTATTCAATTCAATATCACTCGTTGATCCTAGATCAAATGATCTTAATCCTGATATGGTTAGGTTCGATCTCAAGAGTACTATGCATGTTCTTTTATTTTTTAGTTAAGCCTACTTTTGGGTCAGGGTGATACGTACATTTTGGGAACATGATAGTATAATTGAGCGGGAACGCCAACATAAATATGGAGTCTATAACTTCTATAGGAATTTAGAAGTGAAACGATGATATCCTTCGAGCTTGGCTAAACAAAGATAAATGGTGGAGATCTCATTTCACTACGCTGAAATATCATTTATACGGAGCTAAGTGTTTTAAGGATAAAATACATTGAAGGTGTAACGGTAATTTAGTGCCTATTCAATGTAGATCATCTATTAGAGGGTTATTGATCTAATTAGGATTATAACAATGGATAACTAATGACGTATCTATATCGTGGAACATATAGAGCGTTCTATATGACTGAGAGTGCAATTCCAAGTTCTAAGTGTGGATTCAATAAGGAATTAATAAGTTAGGGAATTTACTTGGTAAATTCGGTTCGAGTTATTGGAAGCTTGGAAATATAGGCCCATGGTCCCCATACTAGTTGAGACCATACTGCTTGTAAGACTCAGTTAATTGATTTTAATTAATCAATTATAATTCTAAAGTTAGACTTTGTCTACTTTATGAATTTTCACTAAACAAGGGCGAAATTGTAAAGAAAAGAGATTCTAGGTTTATTTATTAATTAAGAGACTTTACATATCTAAATTAATATATTAAATGACAGTATTATGTAATAATTATTTTTTAAGTTATTAAATAACTAGAATTGGCATTTAAATGGTTAAATTGGAAAATTGGCATTTTTGAGAAAATGGGAATGAAAAATAACAAAATGGGAAAGTTACAAAGTGAGGCCCAATTTCCTTATATGGCCGGCCACTGTGCAAAGGTTTACCATTTTATTTTTTCCATTATTTTAATGCCAAACAATTCTAACCAAAACCTAGATGGCATTCTATAAATAGAAAGTGTTGGCTTGAGGAAACTATGACTCACAACATTGTTTCTTCCAGAGAAAATCCTAGCCACCACTTTCCTCTCTCTTTTCTTCTCTTTGAATTTCGAAATACCTTGAGTGATAGAGTAGTGCCCACACACATCAAGTGGTATCTCAATCATAGTGTGTAAGACTGTAGGAGAATCCAAACAACAAGAAGGAAAGAGAGAAAGAGATCCAGATTCAGATCTTGATAATGCTCTGCTACAGAAAGGAATCAAGGGCTAGAGATCTGAATGGAAGGAGTCATTATATTCCGCTGCACCCAATGTAAGGTTTACTAAACTTTATATGTGTTTATTTCATTGTTTTAGAATTCATATTAGGATGTTAATGAAACATACTTGGTAGTAAATCTAGATCCTGGTAAAATAATTTCTAACAACTGGCACCAGAGCCATGGTAATGATTTACTTTCATGAAATATGAATTAAAACGATATTTTGTGTTGATTTGGATGGTTTCATGTTGGTTTATGTGCTTATGTGATGAATGTATGTGTTATACGAATTTTTTCCATGGAAAATATTTTTTGTATTTTTGAAAATATTTTATTTGGATTCCTTGTAAAAAATTAAGCAATTTTTGTTTTTAGGGAACTTGTGTAAAGCCCGCTTAGTTAATTTGGAAATTAGCTGATGTTTATGTTTAATCATGAAATTATTTATAGCTATTTAAATAATTTATTGTACTGTTATTTATGTTATTCAGTAGCTTGCATATTCTGCATTTCCGGTGTCCGGTATTTTGGAACTCGGCGTTTGGCTCAGTAGAAATCACAACTTAGTATGTTAGTAATTGGGGACGGGTTTTAGACATTGGGAATGTCGGGAATGGCCGGGAATTTAGAATGTCCCAAAAATACCCCTTTAGTGATTTTTTATGTGATTTTAGAATGGAGGGGCAAAATGGTCTTTTTGCCCCAATGACTTTTTGTCTTTTAGTGACTTGTTTATTTGAAAAATAAATGTTATTTGTTTATATTTTTGGCTGAAGTAAATGAGATAAGTGGCTTTAGTTTATTTTCCAATTTTTACAAATTATGCTAAGTGTAGAAAAGAAAGAAAATTTCAAAAGAAACTCTCTCAAGCCTCTCTCTTTTCGGCCATCTTTGAGCAGCAAGGAGGAGGAATTTTTCTTGGTGATTCAAGTCTTTCTTGTGTAGATTTTGTGATCCTTAGTTGCTTGTAAGTGGTTCTCAACCTTTCTTTGTGTTCTTGATGTTTTTAATGTGAAAATGGTAGGTTGCATGTTAGATTGTATGGCTGTTTGTTTCTGTGCTTAATTGTTGTTTGCAGTAGCTTAATTAGGTTTTAAATGGATGGATTATATAGGTTTTAATGCATGCTAGTGGTGCTGTTTAAAGCTTTGAATTTCCTATGCAAATATGTGATTTTTGAGTGAAATGGTTCATTTGTTTCTGTGAAATTGCTGGGTGTTCTTGTATGTTTTCAGAAGCTTATTCATGCTTGTTTGAGTAGAATTAAATAGGTTTGGATGCATGTTAGTGGATTTAACCAAGTTTGAGTTTTGGAACTCAAAGCTTGGTCTTTAATGGTGAATTTTGCCTCTGTGTTTTCTGGGTGGTTTTGATGCCTTGGATTTGTTCTAGGGATAGTTTAGAACAGGTCTGGAAAGTTTGGGACCAATTGGGGTTGAATTGGTCGAGTTATGAGAATTTTAGTTGGCTGCCTGCGAGGAACCGGAATTCCGGTTGTGCATCCGGAATTCCGGATGAGGGTTCAGTAATTCCCAGAACCGGAATTCCGGTTGGGCAACCGGTCTGCCGGTTGGGGAATTTTTCCGAACCCTAGTTTTCCTCGTTTTTATGTTTTTAGGGGTATTTCCATGCTTTTTATCGATAGGGAAACTTTTAGTTCCAAGTTTTAGTCCCCGGGAAGTGATTTAGCGTGTCACTTATAGCGTTGTGATTTTTATGGTTTAGGAGCCAGTAATCCGCCGCTCAGCTTCAGTTCCAGTCAGGTTGACCGGCACACCTGAAATCGGAATCCAGGTAAGATTAGTATAACAGTATGCATATGTAGATTACATGTTTAGCGTGCATGTAGGAAGCCTGCTAGATTACATTAGTTATGTATTTAGGCTTCGAACCATCCAACCCTGTCACGTCGGTACAGGCTGGAGTATGACCAGCAGCCGGAGTATGACCGGTTCGACCGATCAGGCTGACACTTGGTTGGTGGTTCAGTGCTATTGACCTATCCCGTCGGTACAGGCTGGAGTATGACCAGCAGCCGGAGTATGACCGGTTCGACCGATCAGGAGGATACTTATCAATAGTACCGTCCCCTGAACGTTCAAAACTCAGTACCATGTTGGACATGGCAGTAGTGGCTCAGTACCATGTTGGACATGGCAGTAGTGGGACTCAGTATCGTGTTGGACACGGCAGTCAGTTTTATGTATGATATTATTATGCTTTTCTTACTGAGTCTGTCGACTCACAGTTTATGTTCATGTGTAGGTAAAGGCAAGGCTATAGCTGATGGACCGTGAGCGAGCTTATGAGATTGTACATGTCGGGGCGGTTAGGCCTGGAGTGTACGATCCTCGGGACAGCAAGGCTGAGATTTTTGTAACTGTCGTTAGACGACTTTTATTTTGATGTAATAGTTAAACAGTTAAACTTTTTTGTAAATATTTTTTATAATCGGGATCCCGAGTCTTTTGTAATATGTTTTACAAGTTTAATCAAAAAGCAAAATTTTAATTAATCACGTTTTTCCATAAACCTCGTTGATTAGAAACGAGCTGCACAGTACGTTTAAAAATCACGTAATACGCCTAAGGTAGTTAGGGTGTTACAATTTGGTATCAGAGCCGCCAGGTTGTCTTCCGAAGATCGTCACGACATGTACAATCATCATCAGCAGTTAGCTCGATTCACGGTTCAGTAAGCCTTTATTGCTTTAGTAGTTTATTTTATTCAGTTATGAAAAAGAAAAGCCTGTTAGGAAGCATGTTAGTAGCCTGATAGTAGAATAGGCGCATGTTTCATTTCTAATTTCCAAATTAAGCGGCATTAGTAAGCTCGCCTTGAATACGACCTGATATGCCAACTCTTGGTTTCGCAGGCGGTTCTAACTAGATGGACGCCAGGCGGACTACCAGGAGTCAGGGCAACTCCGTAGGGTCGAATCAGGGACAGGGAGCTCTGTTTCCCCCACCTGCTAGGGGCCGAGGCAGAGGTCCCCGAGGCAGGGCTCGTGGCCGGGGTGATGAGAACCCGCCACAAGCTGCCCAGGCTCCCCCAGCCGATCAGGGAGCCCCGAACTAGGAGTTACGGTTTGCAGAGATGCAAGCCCGGATCGAAGAACAAGACCTCGAGATCCAGAGGTTGAGACAGCAGGGTGCTCCTGCAGTTCCAGTGCCCATAGTTCCAGTGGCACCTGCCCCTGCTGCCCAGGCCGAGATAGTGGTGGCGGCCCATAGATTGGAACCATTGTATGAGCGGTTCGGAAGCAAGCACCTCCGTATTCCCGGGAGGTCCGGACGTGATGAAAGCCGAGCGATGGGCCGCCGCGTGATTACCAGAATCCTGAATTTCATGGGTGTCACCGGTAACGACAGAGTGGTGTGCGCCACGTTTCAGTTCCAGGAGGACGCCCTGGTATGGTGGGACATGGTGTCTCAGATTCATGATGTCACCACCATGACCTGGGAAAGGTTTCAGGAACTCTTTAATGCAAAGTACTACAATGAGGCGGTCAGAAGCGCCAAGAGGAAAGAGTTCGTTCACCTGACCCAGCGGGAGAACATGAGCGTCACTGAGTATACTACTCAGTTTGATCGGTTGGCGAGGTTAGCCTCGGGAATTGTGCCGACCGACTTCAGCAAGAAGGAGAAGTACTTGGACGGGTTGAATCCCAAGATCAGGCATGACCTGATGATCACCGCCGATGACAGCACCACCTATGCTCAGATGGTGGAGAAGGCACTGCGAGCTGAGGGCGCAGTGGGGTGTATGTCAGAATCAGCCAGTACTCCGGTGAGTGGCGGAGCTCCTACCCCTCCTGCATCAGGCTATAGCAGGGGGAGTAGTGGTTCGGCCATTGATCAGAGGAAGAGGGCACCCACTGCATCCGGCGGCTCGAGTCAGAACAAGAGGTTCCGGGGGAACCAGAACAGAGGGAGTCGTCCTGGTGGTAATGAGACCCGATTCTCCTATCCCGAGTGCCCTAGCTGCAAGAGGCACCATCGGGGCGAGTGCAAAGGTCAGGGATGCTTTCATTGCGGCATGCCCGGACACTTCAAGAGGGAATGTCCCCAGCTCCGACCAAAGGCACCGAGAGCTCCAGCGATACCCACTCCAGCCAGGGTATTCGCTATCACGCAGGTTGATGCAGATGCCAGCCCATCAGTTGTCACAGGTCAGCTTTTTATTAACAACTCGCTTTATTCAGTGCTGTTTGATTCAGGGGCTACACATTCTTATGTGGCGGCCAGAGTCTCTAGTAAGTTGGGTAGACCCTTTGATAGATATGAATTAGGGTTTGGAACCCTGTTACCTGGCGGAGAATTGGTTATCTCCAATAGGTGGATTAGGTCTATGCCGATCAGGATAGATGGTAGAGAGTTAAGCGCTGATCTGATAGAGATGAGCTTAGTCGAATTTGATATTATTTTAGGAATGGATTTCCTATCTAAATATTCGGCGAGCATTGACTGTAAGAGGAAGATGGTGGTCTTCCAACCGGAAAGTGAAGAACCGTTTGTATTTGTGGGTTCGGTTCAGGGATCTCGGATCCCGGTGATCTCGGCTATGTCAGCGAGAGAATTATTGCACGGCGGGTGCTTAGGGTTTCTGGCCACTCGGCCAGACACCGTTCGGCCAGAGGACATCGGAGTGGTTCGGGAATTTTTGGACGTTTTTCCCGAAGAACTTCCAGGGTTACCACCTCAGCGGGAGATTGACTTCGTGATTGACTTGGCACCAGGGGTGGATCCGGTTTCCAAAGCCCCGTATAGGATGGCTCCAGCTGAACTTAAGGAACTAAAGATTCAGCTCCAAGGGTTGCTTGACATAGGGTTCATTCGGCCCAGTGTGTCACCCTGGGGAGCCCCGGTTTTGTTCGTCAAGAAGAAGGACGGATCTATGAGGATGTGCATCGACTACAGAGAGTTGAACAAGCTAACGGTGAAGAATAAATATCCATTACCTAGGATCGATGACTTGTTCGATCAGCTTCAGGGGAAGACGGTCTTTTCTAAGATTGATCTCCGTTCGGGTTATCATCAGTTGAGGATCCGAGAGGAGGACATTCCAAAGACGGCTTTCCGCACTAGGTATGGACATTACGAGTTTCTGGTTATGTCGTTCGGACTAACCAATGCTCCTGCAGCATTCATGGACCTGATGAATAGAGTATTCAAGGATTTCCTCGATATCTGTGTGATTGTGTTTATCGACGACATCCTCGTGTACTCTCAATCAGAAGAGGAGCACGAGTTACATCTTCAGATGGTACTGCAACGACTTCGAGAACATAAGCTCTACGCCAAGTTCAAGAAATGTGAGTTCTGGTTGTCTCAGGTGTCCTTCCTAGGGCACATTGTAAGTAAAGATGGGATAAAGGTGGATCCCGGGAAGATTGAATCCGTCAGGGATTGGCCGAGACCGAAGACAGTGACAGAGATCAGAAGCTTCTTGGGATTAGCTGGGTACTACCGTAGGTTCGTGGAGGGGTTCTCCAAAATTTCAATGCCCCTAACCGAGCTTACAAAGAAGAATCAGCGATTTATCTGGTCAGATAAATGTGAAGCTAGCTTTCAGGAGCTGAAGCAGAGATTGATTACTGCTCCGGTGCTAGCTTTGCCTTCGGACAAGGAGAAGTTCGTAGTCTACTGTAACGCATCCAAACAGGGTTTGGGGTGCGTATTGATGCAAGCCGATCGGGTTATCGCTTATGCCTCCGTCGCTAAAGGATTATGAACAGCGATACCCGACTCATGATTTAGAATTGGCCGCAGTGGTTTTTGCACTGAAGATTTGGCGGCATTACCTTTATGGGGAGAAGTGCGAAATCTATACCGACCATAAAAGTCTCAAGTATTTCTTTACTCAGAAAGATTTGAACATGAGACAAAGGCGTTGGTTGGAATTAGTGAAGGATTACGATTGCGAGATCCTCTATCATCCCGGAAAAGCCAATGTAGTGGCCGATGCCCTGAGCAGAAAGGGTCCCGGGCAAGTAGCTAGCATGGTTCAGATCTCACCCCAGCTAGCTGAGGATATGGTTAGATCCAGCATTGAGTTTGTGGTAGGTCAGCTTCACAACTTGACGCTGCAATCTGATCTATTAGAAAGAATAAAAGTCGCTCAGATGACAGATCCGGAGTTAGTGAAGATCCGAGATGAGGTATTGGCTGGTCAAGCCAAAGACTTTTCAGTGTCAGACAGTGGGATGCTTTTGTATAAAGCCAGGGTTTGTGTTCCGAACAGTGCGGAACTTAGAAATGAGATCTTTGAGGAGGCTCATTCTACTCCATATTCTCTGCATCCCGGCACCACCAAGATGTACCAAGATTTGAAACCGTACTTCTGGTGGAACGGTATGAAGAAGAATTTGGTAGAATTCGTATCGAGATGCCTCACTTGTCAACAGATCAAGGCTGAACATCAGAGACCAGCAGGGTTGTTGCAGCCTCTAACCCTACCAGAATGGAAATGGGAGGATATTACGATGGATTTTGTGGTCGGGTTACCTAGGACCACGGGTATGTATGATTCCATCTGGGTAGTGGTGGACCGATTTACGAAATCTGCTCATTTTCTGCCGGTTAGAACAACATTTACAGTGGATCAGTTGGCAGAGTTATATGTCAGGGAGATAGTGAGACTTCACGGGGTACCGAAGTCTATAGTTTCGGACAGGGATCCGAAATTCACCTCCAAATTTTGGCAAAGTTTGCAACGGGCAATGGGTACGAAGCTGAAATTCAGTACAGCATTTCATCCTCAGACAGATGGTCAGTCCGAAAGGACAATTCAGATATTGGAGGATATGTTGAGAGCCTGTGTTATGGACTTCGAAGGCTCATGGAGTAAGTATCTACCGTTGATAGAGTTCTCTTACAACAACAGTTATCAGAGTACGATAGGGATGGCTCCCTATGAACTGTTGTACGGTAGGAAATGTAGATCCCCTATCCACTGGGATGAGACGGGGGAGAGGAAATACCTAGGTCCAGAGTCAGTTCAGCGGACCAATGAGGCGATAGAGAAGATAAAAGCTAGAATGCTTGCCTCACGGAAGCGGACGAGAAGAGTTACGCAGATCCGAAACGCAGAGATGTTGAGTTCCAAGTAGGGGAACATGTATTTTTACGAGTATCTCCGATGAAGGGGATTAAATGTTTCGGGAAAAGAGGCAAGTTATGCCCTAGATTTACAGGACCTTTCGAGATTCTCGAGAAGATAGGTCAAGTGGCATATCGGTTAGCATTGCCTCCAGCCTTATCAGCAGTGCACAACGTATTCCAGGTCTCAATGTTGAGAAAATACGTTTCAGACCCCTCTCATATACTCAGTTATGAGAGTCTTCAGCTTCAGCCAGACATGTCATATGAGGAACAGCCAGTGCAGATCCTGGATAGAAAGGATAAAGTCCTTCGGAATAAGACCATAGCATTGGTCAAGGTTCTCTGGAGAAACAGCAAGGTGGAGGAAGCCACCTGGGAGCTAGAGTCAGATATGAGAGCTCAATATCCAGAGTTATTCAGGTTAGATTTCGGGGACGAAATCCTTTTAAGGGGGGAATAGTTGTAAAGCCCGCTTAGTTAATTTGGAAATTAGCTGTTGTTTATGTTTAATCATGAAATTATTTATAGCTATTTAAATAATTTATTGTACTGTTATTTATGTTATTCAGTAGCTTGCATATTCTGCATTTCCGGTGTCCGGTATTTTGGAACTCGGCGTTTGGCTCAGTAGAAATCACAACTTAGTATGTTAGTAATTGGGGACGGGTTTTAGACATTGGGAATGTCGGGAATGGCCGGGAATTTAGAATGTCCCAAAAATACCCCTTTAGTGATTTTTTATGTGATTTTAGAATGGAGGGGCAAAATGGTCTTTTTGCCCCAATGACTTTTTGTCTTTTAGTGACTTGTTTATTTGAAAAATAAATGTTATTTGTTTATATTTTTGGCTGAAGTAAATGAGATAAGTGGCTTTAGTTTATTTTCCAATTTTTACAAATTATGCTAAGTGTAGAAAAGAAAGAAAATTTCAAAAGAAACTCTCTCAAGCCTCTCTCTTTTCGGCCATCTTTGAAAGCGTGAAAGGAGGAGGAATTTTTCTTGGTGATTCAAGTCTTTCTTGTGTAGATTTTGTGATCCTTAGTTGCTTGTAAGTGGTTCTCAACCTTTCTTTGTGTTCTTGATGTTTTTAATGTGAAAATGGTAGGTTGCATGTTAGATTGTATGGCTGTTTGTTGCTGTGCTTAATTGTTGTTTGCAGTAGCTTAATTAGGTTTTAAATGGATGGATTATATAGGTTTTAATGCATGCTAGTGGTGTTGTTTAAAGCTTTGAATTTCCTATGCAAATATGTGATTTTTGAGTGAAATGGTTCATTTGTTTCTGTGAAATTGCTGGGTGTTCTTGTATGTTTTCAGAAGCTTATTCATGCTTGTTTGAGTAGAATTAAATAGGTTTGGATGCATGTTAGTGGATTTAACCAAGTTTGAGTTTTGGAACTCAAAGCTTGGTCTTTAATGGTGAATTTTGCCTCTGTGTTTTCTGGGTGGTTTTGATGCCTTGGATTTGTTCTAGGGATAGTTTAGAACAGGTCTGGAAAGTTTGGGACCAATTGGGGTTGAATTGGTCGAGTTATGAGAATTTTAGTTGGCTGCCTGCGAGGAACCGGAATTCCGGTTGTGCATCCGGAATTCCGGATGAGGGTTTAGTAATTCCCAGAACCGGAATTCCGGTTGGGCAACCGGTCTGCCGGTTGGGGAATTTTTCCGAACCCTAGTTTTCCTCGTTTTTATGTTTTTAGGGGTATTGCCATGCTTTTTATCGATAGGGAAACTTTTAGTTCCAAGTTTTATACCCCGGGAAGTGATTTAGCGTGTCACTTATAGCGTTGTGATTTTTATGGTTTAGGAGCCGATGTCCGCCGCTCGGCTTCGGTTCCAGTCAGGTTGACCGGCACACCTGAAATCGGAATCCAGGTAAGATTAGTATAACAGTATGCATATGTAGATTACATGTTTAGCGTGCATGTAGGAAGCCTGCTAGATTACATTAGTTATGTATTTAGGCTTCGAACCATCCAACCCTGTCACGTCGGTACAGGCTGGAGTATGACCAGCAGCCGGAGTATGACCGGTTCGACCGATCAGGCTGACACTTGGTTGGTGGTTCAGGGCTATTGACCTATCCCGTCGGTACAGGCTGGAGTATGACCAGCAGCCGGAGTATGACCGGTTCGACCGATCAGGAGGATACTTGTCAATAGTACCGTCCCCTGAACGTTCAAAACTCAGTACCATGTTGGACATGGCAGTAGTGGCTCAGTACCATGTTGGACATGGCAGTAGCGGGACTCAGTATCGTGTTGGACACGGCAGTCAGTTTTATGTATGATATTATTATGCTTTTCTTACTGAGTCTGTCGACTCACAGTTTATGTTCATGTGTAGGTAAAGGCAAGGCTATAGCTGATGGACCGTGAGCGAGCTTATGAGATTGTACATGTCGGGGCGGTTAGGCCTGGAGCGTACGATCCTCGGGACAGCAAGGCTGAGATTTTTGTAACTGTCGTTAGACGACTTTTATTTTGATGTAATAGTTAAACAGTTAAACTTTTTTGTAAATATTTTTTATAATCAGGATCCCGAGTCTTTTGTAATATGTTTTACAAGTTTAATCAAAAAGCAAAATTTTAATTAATCACGTTTTTCCATAAACCTCGTTGATTAGCAACGAGCTGCACAGTACGTTTAAAAATCACGTAATACGCCTAAGGTAGTTAGGGTGTTACAACTTGATTCCGATAAAAATTTGTGAAGTTATGAATTTTGGAAAATCGGGATTCAAGGCTTTCTAGTGGGTGCTCCTTAGCACCAGGCACTCGGTCTGGAAGCCCCCATCCGCGCGCATGACATGCCCAGACGACCCTGCAAGCGCCGAGCTTTCCCGCTCATTCCCCCTGCAGGTCTCCTTGTCCGCGCGCGTAGGAGGCTGCGTGCAGCCTTCCTGGGCTGCACGTGCAGCCTCCTGGGCTCCATTCACCCATTTGCGATTTTTGTGGGTTTTTCCCCAAAAATCCGAATTTTCATGGGATTGTTTCCCAAAATTCGATTTTTCCAATTTTAAATATTTTTAATTTTAAATATTTCCTTTTTCGAAATATTTCCAATTATGGTAAGATTTAAAAATTTGTTAACTTGTTTAATAATTATATATTATTTAATTATAAGATTAGATATTTTGATATTTAACATATTTTAAATTAAAAGATAACCTTGTCTTTTTATTTAAAATATTACATTAAAATTATCTTATATGACAAATTAAATAATTAATAAATTTGAAATTAACATAGATATTTTTATAGATACACTTACCATAATATTTTCAAATTCAAAATATTTAAATATATATATCATTTTTTTTTCTTATTGGAAATTTATGAATTATATTTTAAATATTTAAATAACTTAGATATTTTGTAGGAATTCGAATATTGCTTAATTTGAGATATTTTGACTTATAATTATGGTAAATATTATTTATTTATTATTTTATTCCTAAAATAATAATTACCTAACAAAATCTATTTTAAAATTGGTTTATTTTAATTAAATTATAAGATTTTAAAGTGATATTGAAGATTCTTTCTTTCAAATCATTGATCTTATTTGATATTTAATTTGATTCAAATAAACCTAGATATTTTAAAATTAGTTTCCTTTATTTTGAGATTTTAAGGTTTGTTTTAACAACCCTAAATTTTTAAAAATTAGTTGGTTAGTTTTAAAATAATAATAATAATTTAATTATATTAATATCTTGTTTCACATCTGTTACATGGACAATATTTGTTTATTTATTTATATTGTTTATTCAAAATTTTTTTTTTTAACAAACCTATTATTTATTTGATCTAAATTGCTATGATTAACTTGTTGACAGATCCAATGATCTGATTTTAATCATAGTCCAATTGTCAATAGATCTTATAAATAATTTGTAACAGGTAAATTTTGTACTTCTTTCATCTGTATAAACCTAGTAACATGATAGGGTCCATCCAAATCATTTGCCCTGTGTGAGCCTATATGTTTGCTATTGGGCTTAGATGCATATAGGAAGCCCATTTAAGTTTCTACTAAGTAAATGGACTAGGTTGCTAAAATAAAATTTGACATAAGTAATTTTATTTAGGAACAATTAGATTTGAGCTTATTCAATGAATAACAATTGTTTATTTAAAGGTTAAATTCATCTCTTTTGGGCCTTGTGTGAGAGTTGAGGGCCAATAGAAGTGGGTACGACATACTGAACCCAGCTCCCCCTCACATGAACTACCCCAATTGTGAAGGCCCATTTGCCTTATTTAAATAATTGTATTAGGCTAATTATATTAGTCTAATCTAATTAAAATTGAATTAGCAACATAATTAACTTTTAAAATATATGAAATTTATTTTTCATTTAATATTTTAAAGTTAATTTTAGAAAAACACTTAGTTAATGATATATATTCTAGATAGTTATTTCTAGTAATAATTATATTTTCTAATATTTAATTAGGAAAATATGATAGATTGTGAAATTTATTGTTTAATAATTAATTTTGGTACAATCTAAGTTTAGTATATTTTCCTAGTATTAAACTAGAATTAATAATTAAGTTTCCTCTATACTTAATTATTTATTTCTTGAATTTAATACATTTAATTAAATTGAAAATTTCAATATCTAAGTTGATTTTCATCATGATACTTATTTATTGTTATTTTCATGTTATTTAATTAAAGTTGAAAATTATCTTAAGTTTGAAATATTATTTCAGAATAACTTATATCTGAATAATTTTCAAAATATATTGTATTTTATTTTATTAATCTTTTTCCCACAATTTTGAAATTGCATTTCTTTAATGCAGAAATTTTGAATTTTATTTGAAAAATAGATTAAAGTTGAAAATAATTTATAATTAATTTTGGACCAACTTAAATCAATGATTTTTTCATTTAATGATTAATTAAAATAAATGAACTAAAATATATTATAATTAGAAATTGAATTAATTAGTCAATGAAAGTCTAGATAGTTATTATTTGTTTTGCTTGAAGTATTTTTCTAGTGTATTTAATTAAATAGATAATTAATATTTAAGTTGATTCTTGATCATGATACTTAAATATTTTAAATTTTTCTTTAATATTTAATTAAATAGGAAAATTATATTTTTTGTTGTAAATTAATTTTATTAATTAATTTTGGGCCAACATAAAATTAGAATAATTTTTCCAGAATTTATTCTTATTTTATTTTAAAGCATTTTTCGAAAGTAGTATTCTTATATATACTTCAATTTTTTTAAATGTAATATATATTTATAGAAAATTAAAATTGAGTTGTAAATTAATTTAAATTAATTTTGAAACAACTTAAATTGAATATTTTTCTAAATATTTATTGGAAATTATTACTAAGATGGAAATAATTCACGTTATTTTCATATCCATCTAAGTATAATTCATAAATATTAAATTAAAATTTATATTTAGAATTTTTCATTCTAAATTGGAAATTTTAATTAAATAAATATATATTTAAAAAAATTTATTAAAATAAATATTAGAAGAAAATACCACTCTTTAAAATAATGAGCTTTTAGTTATAAGGATATTCGATCTCCATTGTTTGTCTTACAATAGTTAAATGTTTTTAATATAACCTCAAGACGCTAGACTTCGTCCCCCTTATGGATGGTTATTCGTTGAAAGCATTTAACGCCGTAAGATCTCATTTGATAAGTGTTTTGTAAGTTTTCGTCTCTATTAGACTCTCCCCTACGGTGACTACTTAGAGATAAACTTATAAAACATGAAACAATGGTGGAAGCTCATAAAATGAGAATAACCTTGACTCTCGCCTACCGGGACAACGTTGGATTCTTATTTTGATCGAATTAAAGGTTGCTAGAATGGTTTGCATTTTAGATGAGCTGAGAACTCTATTCAATGAATGATATTTTGACTCTCGCCTACCGGGACACTGTATCAGTTTGTTGAAGACCTTGAAAATTATTTAGGATTGTATGTTTTAGTATTTTCACTTGTCATTCCTATTTGCTATATGTTTAATAATTTCTGAATTGTGTATGAATTTGTATTGAACCATGTTATTTTCTGTTATTAAATTGTAGTTTAATTTCGAATCTTCATTGTTGGTCTAACTTGGTTTGTTGTTCTAATGAGATAAATTCCTAATGGATTTTCACCATTAGACAAACATAATAGTGTTAGATCTTGAAAGATAAATATTGTAAATGCAACATCTAGCTGTTCATCAATTGATGACACCTTAGACTAGTATTTACAATATGAAACAAGAAGATTGTATAAATAAGATTACTTTGACTCTCGCTAATCGGAGCATTGTTGGATTCTTATTTAAATACGAAATTATCCTAATTCCTCTTAGCTTATTCATTTTGAATTAGCTCAATAACATATCATTGGATGAATGGTGTATAAATCATATAATGTCATTGTATTTTCTATTAAGAAATTAAATGACACATATGATTATATTTCCGAAATTCTATCCCAAAATTATATAAATCCTCAATCTCTGAAATCTCCTACTTGTATGGGCAAATCAGACTTAGAGTTAAATTAGTAGTGGTGGTCCAAGAAAGAATTACTCATTATACAGTTACACTTTCACAAGTGTTTAATAACCATTTTCTATCAATGGATTCAAACTGTATGAGTTTAGTATTCTGAGACCAGAATCCACTTGAACTATTCCAAGAACTCTTTGATGTAACTAAACCTAAGTGATCAAAAGACACAACCATATTTTATAAATCTATGGCATTTGTATCTTGTTCATAGTGGTTTTGACAAGATCAAATCTCTACAAAGAGCTAATATGCCTATATCCACTGAAAGTAAGTTCATCTCATTCGCAGATGGATGTACATTCAGGGGTGGATATGAGTTTTTCGTTGTATTCTTCAAACGATCACTCTAGATTTTACCTTATGCAAAAGAATTTGAAATGTTTGAAAAATTTCATGAATTTCTAGAAATGGTGAAAACCATTAAGGTAAGTGGTTAAAGATCTTGCGAACTGATAGGGGTGGAGAAATAGTTAGTAGATATGCAGTTCAAAGATCATTAAATTGATTTTTTTGAATTATATCCAAACTTACCTCCCGAGAAATTCGATTTGCATATGGATGATTAGTTACTAGTTGTTGCCTACATCCTTCTATGGTAGTATAATTTCAAAATGATGCAATGGTTGTATACTTAATGTAAATCATTACTAGATTCATGCATGACCTAACCAAAATCATAAGAAAAGCTAGAACTGTTAACCCTGGTTTGCCTGTTTGTTAGCTATTCTAAGTGATTAGGGGTGGAACATCCCATAGTCAATAGATAAGAAAGTGTTTGTTTAAACAAATACTAATTTTCTAAGAAAATGACTAAGTTTGAAAATAAAGTAGCAAATAAAGGAGATAATTTTTTCTTGATTCCAAAAGTGTTCTATCATCTTTACATGATGATCCCACTGCCTCTGTTGTCTTGACAACAACCGAAGAGGTCAATACCATTTAGTTTTCTTAGACATAATTCACGGTACCTTGTCGTAGTAGGAGAGTTTCTAGGAACTCACCTTATTGTGACTTGGAAGATACTAGTGATTAAAATCCATTGTGAGTTTAAACAAGTAATGGATTGTCAAGATAAGAAACTAAGAAGAAAAGTCAATAGAACTATGGTTTGATCCATTCACATGGAATAACCTAAAGTTTTCTATTACAAGGACATAAAAGGAAATTTTCGTTAATAAGTCTATTCAATGGACTTAACCAAACTTCCTGTTCCTAGTGTTATAGGTTTGAGTTTATCCAAACCTATGGCTTGTGGTATACCTGGTAATTACTTACTCTAATGCAAGCAACTTACTTTAGTAAGATGCTGAAGCATTTTCTTTCCAATGGCAATCTATAGAAGCTTCACAACTTCTAGACATAGATTTTATTTATCTAAGGAAAAGTCTCAACTATTCCAGAAAAGATAAAGCCATGAAAGTATTGCTTAAATCAACAGTGAGAGGTCTCAGATATGCTTTAGTATGCCTTAGACCAGACACCTGCTGTTGAGTGGGAGTAATGAGTAGGTATCAGATTAATCCAGGAGAGGAACATTGGAAGACAATCAAGTAAAAGAAGAGGAACTATATGTTAGTCGATAAAGGGGTCTTTAAAACTCTTAGACTACACCACATCAGATTTCGAGACTTGCCTCTGTGCTAGAAAGTCTGCTGATAAGATGGCGATTACTCTGAGGGTGGAGTAGCGATTTTGGAGAAGTGTAAAAACCTATCTGAAGTCTCTAGGTCTACCAGAAAGAGACTGAAAGTTAAAGTTGCAGGAAAGGTACTTATTCAGTCTAAGGAAAGTTCTATACATTTGTGGCACCGTTCTAACTTGTCTTAACTACTAGTGTTATTTTCCTGATTAACCAAAAGTAGTTGCCAGAAGTATAGAATCTAATATCCCAAGAGAGTAGACATATAGAGAGGAATTTCACATTATCAAGAATTTTGTGATTAAGGAAGAGTAATGGTGGAGAAGAGGTTGTGTTTCATTCAACCTGTCAGATCCTATTATGAGGAGTTTACTACTACTACACTTGATTTGTATATCAAGATATTGAGATTATTTGAAATGCACATTTTGTTTTATATTAGTGCAAGTGGGAGTTTATTGGGTTTTGTGCCCTAAATAAAATTCATTTCAATATAATCAGATTTACTTATTAATAAAGATCAGAAATAATATTTTATGTTGCATGGTTCACATGATTTATTTCATGATTATATATATAATGTATGAATTCTATTTAAGTCCAGAACATATGAATTTTTTAATGATTATAGTGTTGTCAGCACAGTGGAATATAATCTTAATTATATGTTCGAAAGTTTATTCCCTAATTTGCCAGTTAACTGGATTTAGACTGACATGATAATCAGCGATAGGTATTCTTACACCTTGGAAAAGTGTTATGTCCTTTCCAGGGCATTGGCAAAGTTTACCAGCATTGGATGTATGGAGTATACATCGGAAGGGACCGATATTGAACTTTGATTAGATATATTAAAATTTACCGTAATATCTATTCAATTCAATATCACTCGTTGATCCTAGATCAAATGATCTTAATCTTGATATGGTTAGGTTCGATCTCAAGAGTACTATGCATGTTCTTTTATTTTTTAGTTAAGCCTACTTTTGGGTCAGGGTGATACGTACATTTTGGGAACATGATAGTATAATTGAGCGGGAACGCCAACATAAATATGGAGTCTATAACTTCTATAGGAATTTAGAAGTGAAACGATGATATCCTTCGAGCTTGGCTAAACAAAGATAAATGGTGGAGATCTCATTTCACTACGCTGAAATATCATTTATACGGAGCTGAGTGTTTTAAGGATAAAATACATTGAAGGTGTAACGGTAATTTAGTGCCTATTCAATGTAGATCATCTATTAGAGGGTTATTGATCTAATTAGGATTATAACAATGGATAACTAATGACGTATCTATATCGTGGAACATATAGAGCGTTCTATATGACTGAGAGTGCAATTCCAAGTTCTAAGTGTGGATTCAATAAGGAATTAATAAGTTAGGGAATTTACTTGGTAAATTCGGTTCGAGTTATTGGAAGCTTGGAAATATAGGCCCATGGTCCCCATACTAGTTGAGACCATACTGCTTGTAAGACTCAGTTAATTGATTTTAATTAATCAATTATAATTCTAAAGTTAGACTTTGTCTACTTTATGAATTTTCACTAAACAAGGGCGAAATTGTAAAGAAAAGAGATTCTAGGTTTATTTATTAATTAAGAGACTTTACATGTCTAAATTAATATACTAAATGGCAATATTATTTAATAATTATTTTTTAAGTTATTAAATAATTAGAATTGGCATTTAAATGGCTAAATTGGGAAATTGGCATTTTTGAGAAAATGGGAATGAAAAATAACAAAATGGGAAAGTTGCAAAGTGAGGCCCAATTTCCTTATATGGTCGGCCACTATGCAAAGGTTTACCATTTTATTTTTTCCATTATTTTAATGCCAAACAATTCTAACTTAAACCTAGATGGTATTCTATAAATAGAAAGTGTTGGCTTCAGGAAACTATGACTCACAACATTGTTTCTTTTAGAGAAAAGCCTAGCCACCACTTTCCTCTCTCTTTTCTTCTCTTTGAATTTCGAAATACCTTGAGTGATAGAGTAGTGCCCACACACATCAAGTGGTATCTCAATCATAGTGTGTAAGACTGTAGGAGAATCCAAACATCAAGAAGGAGAATCAGCATCAAAGGAAGGAGAGAAAGAGATCAAGATTCAGATCTTGATAATGCTCTGCTACATAAAGGAATCAAGGGCTAGAGATCTGAATGGAAGGAGTCATTATATTTTCTGCTGCACCCAATGTAAGGTTTACTAAACTTTATATGTGTTTATTTCATTGTTTTAGAATTCATATTAGGATATTAATGAAACATACTTGGTAGTAAATCTAGATCCTGGTAAAATAATTTCCAACAGGTGAGTACGTGGTGCATGTGGTACAACACCTAATGGTACTTGGGAGTATGTTTCAACCCTACCAACACTAGTACTAGAGCAGTACTTTAGTACATATGGAGTAGAGGTCATACTTCTGTTAAGAACGTTCTTAACCATTCAGTGAGTCCTGTATGTTGACTCATGAGGGCTAGAGTACAAGACAATAATTCATCGTATATTTATGCATATCTTACTGAGTCTGTTGACTCACCAGTGCACTACCATGTCTAGGTAAAGAAAAAGCTAAAGCGGAAGAGCAGTGAGTTTGGAGCTCGGCAGTGATTGCACATATCGCGGTAGTACAACCTGGAGCATTTCGATTTTGGAACATTTTGAGTCAACTCATGTAGTCACTATGTGACATGTAAAAACCAATTATATAATATGTTTACGAAAACTTCTTTTGAAATCGGGATCACGACTTTTGTTAAAATTATTTATATATTTTTATATATGTATGTTTGACCTATACGATTAAGGTTTAAATACAAGTGTTTTGTTTATTGGGTGTTACATATAAGTATTTAGAAGTGAAACGGTGATTTCCTTTGAGCTTGGCTTAATAGAGATAAATGATTGAGATCTCATTTCAGTGATTATATTAGTTTACTGAAATATCATTTATAGGTAGCTAAATATTTTAAGGAGATAATACATTGACGGGTAGAGCGGTAAATTTGTCTTTATTCGATGTAGATCATCTATAGAGGATTTTTGAATATTTGGATTAGAGCGATGGATAATTCTGTAACGCCCTAATCTATAGGGACGCCACGTGTGTGATTTTATAAACTAGTTTAATACTAATAGAATAATTAATTATTAAAAACTGTGATAATATTAAAAACTTGACTAAAATAAAACACTAAAAACGGACATTATAACGGCATAAAAAGTGTGTTCCGGGAATCCCTGTTATAAAAAGTTTTGCTAAAAAAAATATATACGACAACCATTTTAATATAAAAAAATCAAAATACACAGCAGATACAACCAGTCCAAAACAACTCCTGGCAACTCGGCACGCAGGCCAGTGAGGTCAATATGTACATTGCTGGAGAAGACTGTCACCTCATGGTTGATCTAGCTTTTCTTTGCCTTTACCTGCACCACATAGCACCCGTGAGTCACAAGGACTCAGCAAGAAAAGTAATAATAACAATCATATAGTTTATTATTTGAATATTGTCATTTATACACAATAAGAATCAAACCATCACACTTTGTTCATAAGATGAAATCCAAATCATTACTGGCATCTGTCACGAATAAACATTAGTATACAGATATTTGGTAATACAAAACCATTATACCAATAATGGAATTCATATTCATTTAATCATATAAATAATATATATGTTACCTTATAAAGCAACCATCTTCATGACATCATGCTGCCTAATCAGGCAAGTCGATGCTTAAATCTGATGATCTTATATTGTATCGCCTAATCAGGCAAGCCCGTGCCATAGCCTGGCACCCATATGTCGCATAACTGCATCACCTAATCAGGTGAGCCTATGCCTAAAAACCTGCACCATATATCATATAATTGCATCACCTAATCAGGTGAGCCCGTGCCACAATCTGGCACCAATATATCGCATCGTCTAATTAGACGAGCTCGTACCTACGCCCGGTACTTATCATGTCACTGACGCCCGTACTTACGCCCAGTACGTCGCCAGGAAAATCGCATCACCTAATCAGGTGAGCCCGTACCTACACTCGGTACTCATCATATATCACCAACGCCTGTACTTACGCCCAGTACGTTACCAGAAAAATTGCATCACCTAATCAGGTGAGCCCACATATCACATGCATAATATTATCACATTATCAATACTCAACCAATCAATCTTTTCAATATATAACAATATTAACTATATCTCAATATTGATCAATTCATAACAATACTAATTGTATTACATACAACGTACTATGCAGTACAATATACTTTTCAATATATAACAATATTAACTATATTTCAATATTGATCAATTCATAACAATACTAATTGTATTACATACGGCGTACTATTCAAGACAATATACTTTTCTTACCTTTAATCCGCATTCATATATTTCGACCAACCCAAGTGGAGAACTATCCCCGATGATCTCGGCCCTATGTCACAACAACGATAAACCAATAAGTGTTTATCCCAAAACACTGCTTATATTCACATAAGACAATCGAGGGTTTTCTACCAAACCCCGCAGTATAAATACACTAAAATAAAACTTATATTTTGGCTCTAAAACATACACCATATTGTAGAGCTCGTCGCAAGCTTCGAAACGGTATATAGAATGTCCAAAACGGACACCTGAGTTAAAAGTTATGACAAAAATACGATTTCTGATCTCTTAGGAATTTCTATAAACTGTGAAATACGAAAAATTTCAATTTTCGCACTCACCGAAACACTACCAAAACTTATCCAAATCACTCCAAACTTCACAGGGTGCATGTATGCCATAAATACTACCATCCTTACGTAACAGAAATAAAAATCGACCCCTTAAATGAAAAACGCCATTAACGTTCGGACTAAGCTTTAAAAAGTTCCAAACTCGATTTCTAACTCAAAAATTACCTCAAATTCAACAAGTAAACATATAAACTAGTCCCATAGTTACCAAAGAACAATGCTACGAAGTCAGAATCTCCATAACCTTTTTAAATCATAAAGCCCCTATATAAAACCAATCGTTTTTAAACTTAAAACGAAATTAAACCATACCTTAAGCTTTCCTTTTTCAAGGATTTGCTATCCTGCTACTACCGGAGCTTAGATCGCTAAGTTTTGGATTGAAAATTTAAGAAAATGGATATAAGGGGAGAAAATTTTATCGAAGGAGGGAGAACGAGGGTTTCGTTCGTCGTTCGTTCTGATACGTTACTACTCTTTATTATAACTTAAAACTTAATATATATATATATATTTAAATAAAACGAAACTTAAGTTTCGTTTTTATATATATATTATAATAATAATAATAATATAATAATATTAATAAAAAAATTTATTATTAATAATTATCTTATTATTTCTTAACCACTAAGAAATCTCTATTTCTAGGGTATTTGGTCAACTTCGAGTACTCTAAAATACCCCGATATTTCAAAAATCAACTTATCCCAATAATCTCATCAATATTTCTAACTAAAACTGTTGTGACATTTTTGGCCTCCAATCGGGTCTCCAGGGTCGCCAAACTTGAAAATATTTTTATTTCACAAATAACTCATATTATATCCACGTATTTCAAGTAAATCCCCGTAATTAACAAATTACGCTTATGTATCCACTTATTGAGTCTCCAGGGTCGCCCAACCTGAAAATATTTTTATTCCACGTATAGCTCATATTACATTCACACATGCTATATAAATCTCCGTAATTAACAAATTACGATTATTTACTCACTTATAGCAAAATTTAAATTTTATGCTGAAATAAATTAGTAGGATCATAATCCCACTTATTACCTGATTAATTCATAATATAAATATAAACCCTAATTATTTACCATTAGGCTTATCGGGATATTACAACCATCCCCTCCTTATAAAAATTTCGTCCTCGAAATTTATTTAAACAATTCGGGATATTACCCCCATATTTATGATTCTAATTCTCAAATTGCTACTTCTATCTTGCTGTTTTTTTATAGCACTTTCTTAACTAGTAGAATTGTCTAATTTCATCTTTCTAGTCCAAACCCTGGACAAGATATTTTCCTCATATAATAAATTTGTCTGAAGTTTAACATCGTCACAACTAAGAACATGGGTCGAGTCTGATTCATATTTTCTCAACATGGAGACATGAAACACATTATATACTCCGGACGACGCAGAAGTTAAGGCTAGCTAATAGGCTATCTAGCCTATTTAATCCAGTGAACATGTATATAATATTTCTCTTGTACCACACTTATTAAGGTACCTAACCAGTGGTACATTTAATTATCACTTTTTAAATAAACACCTCATAAGGGAAGATATTATTCTAAGATATTCTAACCTTTATCAAATATGCTCACAGTATACTTCTAATATTCTATTGATCTTCACAGGTTACCCACCTTTCAAGAATAAAGCATTATACTATTTTCGCTTTAACTTCCATGGTTCTCAATAACCTTCTTTAATTCTTAACATCATAGCCAAAAATATCAACCTTGGAATTTTACAAGATTAGACTATTCCTTCGTATGAATTCTGTATTCTCATTTATAGTATAAATTGTCTACACTGATAGACAACATATTAACTCTGTATGTCCAATCGTTACTACTCGGTCAAAATCATAAGATCCCATAGTACATAATTCGTAATTATGTCTTTCTATTCTTTCTATGAGATCTCCTAAGCTGATCTACTGACTTAACTTAGTAACAAGTTAAGTATTCATTTCTGATAGATTTTCAATTAGAGCACTTCTTATTTCCATCCACTACTATATACTCCTCTCAATACCTTGTCAATCTCTACTTATTAACACATCACTTCCTCTTGATAATCTCTGGAACGACTATCGATTCTGCATCCTAATATGAATCATTCTAGCGTACTTTGTCCTCACTCATACGCTTTCCGGGATGACTCCCCAAAAGATTTCCCATATTGAGATTACCCAAGTTAAGTATGCTTAACTCCAAGGTAAGCTCATGGTGGGTTATTAGAAAGTAGATGCCCCTTTTTTTTGTCGTTCTTAATTGTATTTCTTGCTTTCATTCTTTCATTAATAAAATTCAATTGCCATCACTCCCTTCATAAATCTCTTGCAATTCCTCATCGGTTTTTGTTCACTCAAACTTGAGGAATTCCCATCTTATTGTCAACTTAAATCTTGTTCATCTCCACTTATTTTAACTTGTATCAATTTCCCTTGAATTGACACAACTTTTAATTAATTAATTTTTTTTTCCAATCATTTACGATTAACCACCATTATAAGGTAATTTGATTAAATATATACAGTAGAGGCAACACTGCTCATACCAGGTACCCACAACTAAACTGGAAATACCCATTTCCCGAATTCTCAACTAATAACAATTAATTAAAGATCATTCCTTGATCCTGAAGTTTCTTTTCATCATCACCACTAAGGTTTCACTCCCTGGTTCATATGATACCATTGCTTTCCTGCAATCATCACTATCTTCATACTTCGTTAACCACTTCAAAACTTATTCTACACTCAATTATATAACTCGTTGTTTAATAAACAACCTACTTTGTGATCCAATATCCACCAATCACTCAATTACGTGTCTATTAAATTGCATCTCAATTCATAAGCTTTTCTCCATTCTGGGTGAGTATGCCTTTCCATAATTGCACAATAAAGTAATCTTTTCCCAGAATGTCAATGGTCTCCTTATATACCATATTGACTATCTAGTCAATTATAAAGTACTCTCCATCATTACCGTATCACCTTAAGTAATTTAGGTAATCTTCTTTACCTTAGTGATACCACTACTCTTCCTGATGTTCTTTTATACGTTACCTCAGTAACGTCTCCACTTCAAGCCTCCATTGGGCCCTTATTCCCACGAATTAATGGCTTTTATACATGACTGCATCACTCTAGTTGTTTCCTGGACTGACGACTGGTCCAACGGACCAATCCAAGTGTTTCTAACATACTTTGCTCTTACTCGCACGCTTCATGGGAAATTTTCTTAAATGAAACCACCCCAAGTCAAGGACACTCAACCATGGAGTTCCGTCATGGTGAGCTACCAAAACAAGATGCTTCTTGCTAACATAGGTAGTCCCACTCCTACATAATCTCAAAATTACTACACAATCGTCACCTTCAATTCATCTAGGATTCCAAACATTACTCATAAATTGCCCCACCTTTGGTAACGCTAGATCACTTCTAAACAAAAGATTTTGTTATTTGAATCAATTAAATCGATGCCTCCATTAACTGCTCATTTTCTATATTCCACTAGGGAATATCAACAATTTAACTCATATTGTCATCTTTCTAATTTGTCTACCCTGTTAAATGGGTTACCACTAAATAACATACATGCACAGTCCATTCAGATTTCTTGATGTCTCTAACTAAATGTACAATGTTTAATATCAATAACAATTATAATATTGCCCATAAATTCTAACTTGAGTCAGCCGAAGGACCGATATTCGGGTCCCCTTGAATCATAACTGGCGCTTGGGCAAGATCTGTACACTTTTCTTCTTTAACATCAATCTTTCTTAACTGTGGGCAGGCTCTTTTCAGATGACCCACTACCCCACAATAAAACAAGATCTGGCTCTACATTGGTTCAAATGGAACCTTTTTGCATCTTGAACACTCAAGATAAGGTCACCATCTCTTATACTCACTTTGACCACTATCATGGTCACCCTAGAACCTTTCGTTCTATCCCATAACTTGTGGATCATTTAATTTTTGCTTCCTGATCTACTAGTAAGTTGGCTTCATATATTCCACCACATTTAGTGGTACAACAGGAAGTGTCGGTAGTATAAAAACAGACATAAGATGAGCCTGTTATCTTTTCAAATCTCAGATTTATTTTTTTTTCTCCTTGTCGTCTAATCATATCCTGTCTAACAGAATTTACATGTTCCCAGCATTATGGCAGTAAATAATTGTCTTCCATATTGTTTGCCCTGAGCCCAAATAGCTCTCTAATCAGACTATTTGATTGCCCTTACTGTATAACTTATCACATATTTCTTCTAACTATTTAAAACTCAGACGGATATCAATATCAATATGCATATACCATACACATATTATTATCAAAATTATCAGTATGCTACTTTTCCCAACATACTTTATAATTGCCTATGCAGGTAATCCAATAGCAAATAATATAAATACTTACTGTATACCATGAGTTGACCTGTCCTCGCAGCAAATGTACATATTCGACCAGTCTTCAGGACCTTTAAAACCATGGCTGCTCTGATACCAAGTTGTAACGCCCTAATCTATAGGGACGCCACGTGTGTGATTTTATAAACTAGTTTAATACTAATAGAATAATTAATTATTAAAAACTGTGATAATATTAAAAACTTGACTAAAATAAAACACTAAAAACGGACATTATAACGGCATAAAAAGTGTGTTCCGGGAATCCCTGTTATAAAAAGTTTTGCTAAAAAAAATATATACGACAACCATTTTAATATAAAAAAATCAAAATACACAGCAGATACAACCAGTCCAAAACAACTCCTGGCAACTCGGCACGCGAGGCCGGTGAGGTCAATATGTACATTCTTTGGAGAGAAGATCACCTCATGGTTGATCTAGCTTTTCTTTGCCTTTACCTGCACCACATAGCACCCGTGAGTCACAAGGACTCAGCAAGAAAAGTAATAATAACAATCATATAGTTTATTATTTGAATATTGTCATTTATACACAATAAGAATCAAACCATCACACTTTGTTCATAAGATGAAATCCAAATCATTACTGGCATCTGTCACGAATAAACATTAGTATACATATATTTGGTAATACAAAACCATTATACCAATAATGGAATTCATATTCATTTAATCATATAAATAATATATATGTTACCTTATAAAGCAACCATCTTCATGACATCATGCCGCCTAATCGTGCAAGTCGATGCTTAAATCTGATGATCTTATATTGTATCGCCTAATCAGGCAAGCCCGTGCCATAGCCTGGCACCCATATGTCGCATAACTGCATCACCTAATCAGGTGAGCCTATGCCTAAAAACCTGCACCATATATCATATAATTGCATCACCTAATCAGGTGAGCCCGTGCCACAATCTGGCACCAATATATCGCATCGTCTAATTAGACGAGCTCGTACCTACGCCCGTACTTATCATGTCACCGACGCCCGTACTTACGCCCAAGACGTCGCCAGAAAATCGCATCACCTAATCAGTGAGCCCGTACCTACACTCGGTACTCATCATATATCACCAACGCCTGTACTTACGCCCAGTACGTTACCAGAAAAATTGCATCACCTAATCAGGTGAGCCCACATATCACATGCATAATATTATCACATTATCAATACTCAACAAATCAATCTTTTCAATATATAACAATATTAACTATATCTCAATATTGATCAATTCATAACAATACTAATTGTATTACATACAACGTACTATGCAGTACAATATACTTTTCAATATATAACAATATTAACTATATCTCAATATTGATCAATTCATAACAATACTAATTGTATTACATACAACGTACTATTCAGTACAATATACTTTTCTTACCTTTAATCCAGATTCATATATTTCGACCAACCCAAGTGGAGAACTATCCCCGATGATCTCGGCCCTATGTCACAACAACGATAAACCAATAAGTGTTTATCCCAAAACACTGCCTATATTCACATAAGACAATCGAGGGTTTTCTACCAAACCCCGCAGTATAAATACACTAAAATAAAACTTATATTTTGGCTCTAAAACATACACCATATTGTAGAGCTCGTCGCAAGCTTCGAAACGGTATATAGAATGTCCAAAACGGACACCTGAGTTAAAAGTTATGACAAAAATACGATTTCTGATCTCTTAGGAATTTCTATAAACTGTGAAATACGAAAAATTTCAATTTTCGCACTCACCGAAACACTACCAAAACTTATCCAAATCACTCCAAACTTCACAGGGTGCATGTATGCCATAAATACTACCATCCTTACGTAACAGAAATAAAAATCGACCCCTTAAATGAAAAACGCCATTAACGTTCGGACTAAGCTTTAAAAAGTTCCAAACTCGATTTCTAACTCAAAAATTACCTCAAATTCAACAAGTAAACATATAAACTAGTCCCATAGTTACCAAAGAACAATGCTACGAAGTCAGAATCTCCATAACCTTTTTAAATCATAAAGCCCCTATATAAAACCAATCGTTTTTAAACTTAAAACGAAATTAAACCATACCTTAAGCTTTCATTTTTCAAGGATTTGCTATCCTGCTACTACCAGAGCTTAGATCGCTAAGTTTTGGATTGAAAATTTAAGAAAATGGATATAAGGGGAGAAAATTTTATCGAAGGAGGGAGAACGAGGGTTTCGTTCGTCGTTCGTTCTGTTCTGTTCTGTACTGTTATAACTTAAAACTTAATATATATATATATATGTTTAAATAAAACGAAACTTCTGTTTCGTTTTTATATATATATTATAATAATAATAATAATATAATAATATAATAATATAATAATATTAATAAAAAAATTTATTATTAATAATTATCTTATTATTTCTTAGCCACTAAGAAATCTCTATTTCTAGGGTATTTGGTCAACTTCGAGTACTCTAAAATACCCCGATATTTCAAAAATTAACTTATCCCAATAATCTCATCAATATTTCTAACTAAAACTGTTGTGACATTTTTGGCCTCCAATCGGGTCTCCAGGGTCGCCAAACTTGAAAATATTTTTATTTCACAAATAACTCATATTATATCCACGTATTTCAAGTAAATCCCCGTAATTAACAAATTACGCTTATGTATCCACTTATTGAGTCTCCAGGGTCGCCCAACCTGAAAATATTTTTATTCCACGTATAGCTCATATTACATTCACACATGCTATATAAATCTCCGTAATTAACAAATTACGATTATTTACTCACTTATAGCAAAATTTAAATTTTATGCTGAAATAAATTAGTAGGATCATAATCCCACTTATTACCTGATTAATTCATAATATAAATATAAACCCTAATTATTTACCATTAGGCTTATCGGGATATTACAAATTCATAGCGTATCTATATCTTGGTACATATTGAGCGTTCTATATAATTAAGAGTGTAATTTCAAATTTATAGTGGTGCAAGGAGGAATTAATAAGAAAGAGAATTTACTTGGTAAATTCTAGTTCTACTTATTGGAAGCTTGATTATATAGACCCATGGTCCCCACACTAGTTGAGATAATACTACTTCCAGACTAAGTTATTTAGTTTTAATTAATCAATTATAATTCTAAAATTAGACTTTGTCTTATTTATGAATTTTCCCTAAGCAAGGGCTTAATTGTGAAGAAAAGAAGTTTGGGAGTTTATTTGTTAATTAAGAGACTTTGTATGGTCTAATTAATAAATAAGATAAATGGGAATTTTATTTGATAATTAATTATAACTATTAAATAAATATTTTTGACATTTATAGGATTGAAATTAGAAAATATGATATTATTGAAAGAATGATAAATAGTTGAAATAAAATGGCAAAATTGTAACTAGTGAGGCCCATAAGTGGTCGGCCACTATGTATTTTTTCCTATTATTTTATTCTTTTTTAATTCATATAATTAAATCCTAAATCCATATAATAAAAGGAACGTAGCTAGTAGATGAGAGACTCCTTTCATAGTGATTTTGCCCCTCTTGTCGTTCTTCATCATATTCAAGCCTTTAGTGATAGAGTACCATGCTCACACATAGCTAGTCAAGTACTCAATCATAGTGCGAAAGACAGTGGTTAACCAAACCGAAGGAGAGAAGGAGATCCAAGCTAAGATCTTGTTGTAACTCTAGGACAGAAATGAACAAGGGTTAGAGATCTGAGTGAAATGAGTCATATTATTCTACTGCCATCAATATAAGGTTTTCTAAACTTTATATGTGTTTAATTCTATTATTTTAGAGAATTCATATCTAGGGTGTTAATCAAACATACATGTTAGTAAATCTAGACCCTGGTAAAATAAATTTCAACACCTAGTCCATTTAATATCCAGAAATAAATGGACTTCCTATATGCATAAGCCGAAAAGTAAACATATAGGCTCACACAGGCAAACTTATTTGGATGGGCCCTGTCATGTTACTAGGTTTATCACAGATAAAAGAAATTATAAAATTTACCTGTTACAAATTATTTATTTGATCTATTGACAATTGGACTATGATTAAAATTAGATTATAGGATCTGCGAACAAGTTAATCATAGTAATTTAAATCAAATAAATAATAGGTTTGTTAAAAAAAATGAACAAACAATTTAAACAAACAAACACACAATGTAACATTGTCTGGAAAGTAGGTTAAGATATTTCTATTTTAAAATAAATATTTTAATATCTTAACCTGAATTAAAATTAGGTTGTTAGAAAATATTAAAATCTAACAAATCCTAAAATATCTTAAATTCAAATATCCAACTAATTTTCAAATATCTAGTTTATTTTAAAAAAAATTAAATTAATTAAATAACTAATAAGATAATGTAACATAATATCTTAATTTGTAAATTGAGATATTTCTAATGTTATATTTCAAATATTATAATTTTAATAAATTAAATTTAACAAAATAAATAATTTAAAAATAGGATAATTTTATGGTTGAGATATTACCAATTTTAAAAAATAAATAAAATCAAATATTCTAAATTAAAAAAAATTTATGGTTAGAAAACCTTAAAATATCTATTCAAACAAAATTAACAACTTCTCAAAATTTTCATGTTATTTTAACAAAAAATATAAATTTTAATTAAGATAAATATATAATAAGATAAAATGTCAAGACTAACATTTTTCTAATCTTATAATTTAAATTAATAAAATATATTTTAAAAATAACAAATTTTTAAAAATCATATATGGTTAGCAAATTTAAAATTTTAACTAGATTATCTTTAAGTTTTATTAATATTTTAATGATCATTTCAAGTTTTAAAAATAAATAATGTAAATATCTAATTTATAATTAAAATTAATAAAACAAACCAAAAATAATTAAATTTCAAAAAATAACCATAAAGGCAAGTTTGTGAAAAAATTAATTTTTCAAATTCAAAACCCATTAATATCTAAAACTAATTTAAATTAATTCGAAATTAATAAAAAATATTTTTAGTCTGATAATAAGATTTTTATTTGAAAAATAAGATTCTACTCAAAATTTTACCAAAATTTGAATTTTATTTCATTGAAAAATGATTTTTAAAAGTTGAAAAATGGCCAAAATGGTAAAAACTACTGCATGCAGATGTGGGACTTTTGGCTGAGAAAGGGGCTGCACGCAACCTCCATGAGCGTGGAAACTTGGTCAGAGGTGGGTGAACTTCGGATATGCCCTTCTCTAAAAGGATTTTGTCCGAGCAAGGCACCTCGTGTCCCCTCCATGCGCGCTGAGGCTAGTAACCCTACCTCGATATTTTTTTTTCAAACTTCAATAAATCATAACTAATTCAATAAAAATCCAAATTAAGTTCTGTAAAATCCTAAATTTATTAATTTTTTATCTACTTTCTAAAAACAATACTTTAAGTACGACAGTAAAAATATGTTTTGTCGAAAATTTGTAATGAACATACATTCATCAATTAAGCACATAAACCAACATGAACACATTAAAATCATCACAATCATCGTTGTAAATCTATATTTTATAAAAGTAAATTATTACCATGGCTCTGAGGTCAGTTGTTGGAATTTATTTTGCCAAGATCTAGATTTACTAACATGTATGTTGATTATAATCTATAATCTAACCCTAAGTATGAATTTCCTTATACAATGAAATAAACACATATAAAGTTTAGAAAACCTTATATTGATGGCAAAGGAATAATATGACTCCTTCCGCTCAGATCTATAACCCTTGTTCCTTTCTGTTGTAGAGTAATAACAAGATCTAAGCCTGGATCTCCTTCTTCTTCAGTTTGGTTAACCACCGTCTTCCGCATTATGATTGAGTACTTAACTTGCTATGAGTGGGCATGATACTCTATCCCTAAAGGCTTAGAAATTGATGAAGAACAATAGAAGGGGTACGAAATCACTATGAAAGGAGTCTCTCATCTAGTCGTTGTCTGACAGAGTTAAAAAGCTAGGTTTACATTGGTTGAAAGGTTGGATGAGAATGAGAGCATCATGATCTTTTTATAGTATTTCAACTAGGGTTTATGATTTAATTATATGGATTAAAAAAATAAAATAATGGGCAAAAATACATTAAGTGACCACCCACACATGTGGGCCTCACTAGTTACAATTTTGCCACTTTATTTTAACCATTTATCTTTTCTTTCAATAATGCCATATTTTCTAATTTAAATGTTAAAACTATTTATTTCAACTATTTATCTTTTCTTTCAACAATCCTATAAATGTTAAAACTATTTATTTAATAATTATAATTAATTATCAAATAAAATTACCATTTATCTTATTTATTAATTAGACTTAATAAAGTCTCTTAATTAATAAATAAACCCCGAAACCTCTTTTCTTCACAATTAAGCCCTTTCTTAGTGAAAATTTATAAATAAGACATAGTCTAATTTTAGAGTTATAATCGATTAATTAAAACCAATTGACTGAGTCTGCAAGCAGTGTTATCTCAACTAGTGTGGGGACTATGGGCCTATATAATCAAGCTTCCAATAAGTAGATCTAAAATTTACCAAGTAAATTCTCTAATTTATTAATTCCTTCTTTTGCCACTATAGATTCTGAATTGCACTCTTAATTATATAGAACGTTCTGTATGTACCAAGATATAGATACGATATGAATTATCCATCATTCTAATCCAAATAGTTAAAGATTTTCTATAGATGATCTACATCGAATGGGGACAAATTTACCATTCTACCCTTTAATAGATTTTATCCTTAAAATACTTAGCTACCTATAAATGATATTTCAATAAACTAATATAATTACTGAAATGAGGCCTCAATCATTTAGCTCTATTGAGCCAAGCTCAAAGGAAATCATCGTTTTACTTCTAAAATACTTATAGAAGCTATAGATTTCATATCTATGATTAGTGATCTCACTCAATTATACTATCATGTTCCCAAGATGTAAGTATTCACCCGACCAAGCTTTAACGAACAACTCTAAGAACATAAAATAATACAATTAAGCAGAACCTAACCATATCAAGATTAAGATCTATTGACCTAAGATCAACTAACTGATATTGACATAGATAGGTATAATGGTAAGTTTATGATATCTCATCCAAGTTCAATATCGGTCTAGTCTGATGTATACTCCATACATCTGATCCTAGCATACTTTACCAATGTCCTAGAAAGGACATAACACTTATCTAATGTCTAAGTATACTCTATCGCTGATTATCATGTCAGTCTAAATCCAGTGTACTGATAAATCATGGGACTTAAACTTTGAATCATATAATCATGATTATATTCTACTGTGTTGACAACACTATAATCATGAATAACTATATGTTTTGGATTTAATAGAATTTATACATTAAACATATAATCATGAAATAAATCTTGTGAACCACGCAACATAAAATGATTTCTGATCTTTTATTAACTAGTAAATCTAATTATATGAAATGGGTTTTATTTAGGGCCCAAAACTGAATAATCCATTTCACTAAGATTGCTAGAGTTTCTAATTCTGCTCGGTTGACCCCATGGGCGGTGGTCTGCATCCTAGTTGGAGCTTCTATTATTCGGGTAGGGTATCCTTTAGAAGTTCCTGCTTCCACCGAACGTCTTCTAGCCAAGAGGCCACTCACGCCTCTTGGTCTTCCAAGTCAACCATCGACTTCAGTCTACTTCTGTCTTGTAGTTGTCTCTTGACCACGGGGTCGTGAAGGCAACTCTAGTGATGCTTTTGGGATGAACTCTAGATCATCTTGGGATGACCCGTTGTCGGAGTGATCATCTAGAGCATTGTAGTGGCTACTTCTCTTAAAGTAGTCTTCTTCTGGATCACAATTGTGAAAAGAAGTGAACTGGTTGCACAAGTTCAACTCCTCTCCATGTACTTGAGGGAAGTACTCATATTACTAGCCATCGGGGCCACGAGCAAAGTTATGACATAATTCACCCCTTTCATCCTGAAAGTACTTTTATGTATGAAGTGGTTCATTGGTCCTTACCTGCTAGATCTCATAGCCTCTAGTCTCTAAGTAAGTTCTTTGTCTGCCTCAATTGTCTTGTGTGGTAGGTCCCTTTCCCTTTGCATGGTCTCGAGGCCCGGTCTCATGAGTGTGATGAGGAGGACTTGGTGGAAGAGTCATGTTGGTTCTCTCTGTGTTTTGAGGTCACTCCACATCAAGTGGAGGGCCCATTGGCTAGCTCCTACCCATGAGCTTGAGTCCTTTAAGGCTCTTGCTCCAAGGTGCCTTCCCTCTGAGAGGTCTCCATGCTTGGTGTTTACTTAGTGGTTACACGGTTACAAAGTTTGGTGGTGTCATTCCGCACGTTAAGGGTTTCCCCTTGAGCAGTAGTTCCTATGTGACCAATTTGTCGATGGGGAGTCTCTCTAACAAGCTTAGAAATACCCATGTGGGGAGTAGTTCTACGACTAAAGAAATAAGCTTCTCTAATCTCCTAAAACTAGTTAGCTCTCCGATGTTCCTATAGCTCATTGGCTTTCAATGTTCTGGCAGTTCTCCATAAACCAGTGTTGAAACTGTTCGTGTTGATGGTCAAGAAAGTCTCGTAACTATTGTTGTAGATCAGCTATAATTAAGGTGAGTTGTTCAACCTGACGATCGAGCTCCTCAAGATCTTGTAGTTGCACATGTGGCTCTCCAGATGGGATTTACTCACTGGTTCCAGTACCAAGAGAATGCAGTGGCCTTAGGGGAAGAGTTATGGAGCTGGTTCTAGGGCCTCCTCCTTGCATGTGAGGTGCAGGAGTAGTTCTAGTTCCAGCTTCAGTAACTGGTGTGCCCCCAGTTGCTTAGCCAGAAGTTGGGATTCCCTTATCAACACTTGTAGAGCATGTTGTAACCATCTTGCTAGTAACTTTCTTGAGTTGTGGCTCTTAATGAAAGTACCAAAATATTAACTCAGAAATTTGGACGCAGACTTCTAAGCCACACCCGCTCGTTAGATTAGCGAGAATGAAATATTTGTTAAGTAAAAGTAGAGAAACACACATCAATTTATAGTAGTTCACTCCCTCTATCATGATAATAATGGAGCTACGTCTATTTTGAGTTGTTTTTTCTCGCAAGATGGTATTACAGAATAAGGCTAAGTGTCAAAGCTCCAATTTCTAGAGAGAAACTATGACCTTGTGGGTAGTTTTCTGAACAGAAAAAATGAACTAAGGGATGTAAAGACCGCTTAGCATTAATTTGAAAATTAGCGAATAATTAGGATTTAATTATGGAAATAATTTATTAATTTTGAATTATTAATTTATGATGATTTATTTAAATTTAGAATGCATTTTTATGTCATATATAGAAATTTCATAATTTTGCATGTTTTGTGCCCGACAACATTGGAACGCGGTGTTTGGCTATTAGAATCACATCTTAGTATTTTTAGTATTGCGCGACAATGAAGTTAGACATTGGGAATGTCAGGAATAGTAGAAACCTTTGAAGTGACCAAAATACCCCTTAATGACTTTTTATGATTTTTTATTGTGAGAAGGGCAAAATGGTCTTTTGCCTAATTATGTTTGTCTTATGTGGATTTGAATTTAGTCAATAAATTAGATTTTTAAATGTATTATAAGCTGATATTTTATTAAATAAACCCTTTTATCATTTCATTTTTATTAAAAATCAAAGATATCACTTAGAAAGAAAATGTTCTCTTTCTCTCTTTGCCCTCTCTCTTTCGAAACCCTCTAGATCAGCTAGGCTTTGCTGTGCTTTTGTTCATTTCAAGTTTGTTGCTGCAAGAATTAAGTGTTTATAAGCTCTAGGTAAGCTTTTAACTTGATCCTCTTTAGTTTATTGAGTTATAAGAAAATGGATTTTGCTTGAAATTGAGAATTTGGTTGCTGTTCTTGCTGTGGTTGTTTGAAATTGTTTTCTGAGGTTAATTTATGTTAGATTATGTTGATTTGAGCATGAATTAAGGGTTGCTAGTAGGTTTAATCAAGTTTTGAGTTTTAGAACTCAAACTTGGAGCTTTAATGGTGATTTTGGATTCTAAGCTTGGGTAGTTGATTTATTGCTTGGAAATGGTTTATTGGAGTATAATATGCAGGTCTGGAGAGTTTAGCTAAGTTTGGAATTGTTTTGGTGAAGCTTTTATTTTTTTTGGGTTTTTTTGTAAAAAACCGGGTAACTGGTTTTACAGGTACCTGTAAAACTGGGTAACCAGTTTCTGTAGCAGGGCTCCCGAAAATTTTAGCTTTGCAATTCGCGTTAGTTTTTAGGTTTCTGGTTGGTTAATTCCCTATTAGTTTAGGGTATTGCCATATTAAGTTGTAGTAGATAGGATTTTCGTTTTAAACCTAAGTCCCGGTTGTGATTTAACGAGTCACTTATTCGTGTTATTATCGATGTGATTTAGGAGCCTATCATTCACCGAGCAGTTGTTCCACTCAGGTTGACCGGCACACCTGAATTCGGAATTAAGGTAAGATTAGTATAATGTCATGCATATGTTATTAAAAGTTTAGCGTACATGTTCTTTATGCCTGTTAGATTACATTGGTATCAGTAATAGTATACATAGAGTTGTACTGATTACTGATAAATGTATGTTGGCTAAAATATCGATCGATACTGTCACATCAATATGGCTATAGTCTGACTAGCATATTGAGTATAGGTTGGCATTATCGTCGATAGTATTGTCGTATGAACATTCTAGACTCAGTACCGTGTGGGACACGGGGATTAGGGTTATGATCGGGTGTATGGGCGCCAGGTTATAAACCGGGATATTAATATGTTATATGTTATGCTTTTCTTATTGAGTCTGTCGACTCACAGTGCTATTTCCACGTGTAGGTAAGGGCAAGGCTAAAGCTAAGGAGCCGTGAGAATGAGTAGGTGAAGATTGTACATGTCGGGGCGGTTAGGTCTAGAGCGTACGATCTTAGAGGACATCAAGGCTTTTGTTAACAGTCACTAGGTGACAAAACTTTTGTATTAAACTAGCAAACTTTTGTAAATGTATTTTGCAACGGGATCCCGGAATTTTATGGATGTATTACTTTATATTTTTAATTAAGTATGAAAATTTTAATTATTCACGTTTTTCTTAATCTCGTTGATTAGCAACGAGCTGCACAGTACATTTAAAATCACGCTAATACGCCTATGCTAGTTAGGGTGTTACAAGGTGTTATCCCAATTTTTGCACTCTGACGTAGCATCACATGATGGTGACACGTGGAATTGACTTCGAGTATCTGCTCATAGAATACAGTCCGAACAGGATGCCTTATACGCATGCCTGAACCTTTATAAAATTCTTGTGTCTTTACATTGTTTTACTATATATCTATCGCTATAAATTACACATCGCTTACTTAATAAGACTCACTGTCGTTGGCTAAAAGCGAGGTCAACACAAGGGAGCTCTCCTTTTATACGTGAAGGAGACCCTTGCAAATAGGAATAAAATAATGAAAAAATAAAAGTTGCCTATTTTTGACATTAGATGATAATCTGACCGTGAAAATTAACTTTTGAGATTGATCCTCAATTTTTGGAGCCCAGGATGCGATGGGAGGACTCACACCAGGTAAGTTGGAGCTTATTTTTGTAACTCCCTTGAGGGTGAAATTTAGAATCGATAACTTCAGAATTGCGATTAAAGCGTGATACATGACTTGATAGTGCATTGAAATATCTTAAAAATTCAAGTTGAATTGCATTAATCAGATTAATGCTGAGTGATTTATGATTGTTTTATTTAAGAAAGTTCATGACCTAGCGCCCAGGTTGACATCAAATGCCCAAGTTCACATCCCAGCGACCAGGTTGACATATGGTGTCAACCTGGACGATGGAAAAGTAAAAAAATATTTAGGGGATTTACTTTATGATGTCTAAGTGATATTTTTACATCACTTAGTTTATTTTTGTATTCTGGCAAAGCTGGTGACCAGTTCTCAGAGATGTTGTTGTTCTGCATAAATGAGAGACTCAAAACTCTTCACGTTTGAGTCTTCTTCCCATGTTGGTGTTGGGTTTTGTGCCCTAAATAAAACCCATTTCAATATAATCAGATTTACTAATTAATAAAGATCAGAAATCACATTTTATATTACATGGTTCACATGATTTATTTCATGTTTATAAATTCTATTAAGTCCAGAACATATGTTTTTGTAAATGATTATAGTGTTGTCAGCACATTGGAATATAATCATGATTATATGTTCAAAAGTTTAATTCCCTGATTTGCCAGTTCACTGGATTTAGACTGGCATGATAATCAGCGATAGGTATACTTACACCTTGGATAGGTGTTATGTCCTTTCTAAGGCATTGGCAAAGTTTACCAGTATCGGATGTATGGAGTATACATTAGAAGGGGCCGATATTGAACTTTGATTAGATATGATAAATTTACCGTAATATTTATTCAATTCAATATCACCTTGTTGATCCTGTTGGAAATTATTTTACCAGGATCTTAGATCTACTCACAAGTATGTTGTTTAAACACCATAAATATGAACTTTCTAAAACGATAAATTAAACACATATAAAGTTAAGAAAACCTTACATTGATGCAGCGGAATTAATGTCTCCTTCCACTCAGATCTCTAACCCTTGAATCCTTTCTGTAGCAGAGTATAATCAAGATCTGAGCCCGAATGTCCTTCTTCTTCAAGTTTGATCCTTCACAGTCTTCCAATCTATGATTGAGTTACTGCTTGCTGTGTGTGGGCACTTACTCTTTCACTAGGGTCACGAAAAAGATGAAGGGAAAAGAGAGAGGTATTTCGGCTAGGTAGAGAAAGTGGGGAAGGCTCAGTTTTTCTGAAGAGAGAAATTTCTGTCAGAAAGGCTTGTGAAAACTTGTGTAAGCTTGTGTTGTGACTGAGCCATCACTTTCTATTTATAGGCAACTACTAGGTTTAGGTTAGGAATTATTTGGCATTAAAATAATGAAAATATTAATTTGAAAAACTCCATATAGTGGCCGGCCAAGGTGTAGTAATGGGCCTCACTTGATTTTGCAGTTTTATCAAATTTTATCTCTATTTGCTCAAAAACGCCAATTTTCCAATTCTAACCTTTTAAATGCCAAAACTAATTATTTAATAACTAAAATAGATTATTAAATAATATTTTCATTTAATTTAATTATTAATTAGACATATAAAGTCCATTAATAAATAAATAAACCTATAAAACTCTTTTCTTTACAATTTCACCCCTGCTTAGTGAAAATTCATAAAATTAGACATAGTCTAACTTTAGAATTATAATTGATCAATCACGAATCAATTAATGAGTCTTACAAGCAGAATGTTCTCAACTAGAATGGGGACCATGGATCTATATGGTGAGCTTCCAATAAGTAAACCAAATTTACCAAGTAAATTCCTACTTATTAATTCTTCATTGAATCCACTCTTAGAACTTAGAATTGCACTCTCAGACTTATATAGAGCATATTGTATGTTCCGAGATATCAATATACTATCTCATTTAACCATTGTTATAATCTTATTGTGATTTAAAGATCCTCTATATAGATGATTTACATCGAGATGGGATTTCTTTACCGTTCTCACCCCTCAATGTATTTTGCCCCTTAAAACACTTAGCTACCTGTAAATGGTGTTTAGTGATCTAATAATTAGTCAGTTAAACAAGAGCTCATCCATTTACTTCTATTTTCTAAGCTCGAAGGGAATCATCACTTGACTTCTATACACCAGTAGAAGCTATAGATTCCATATTTATGTTCAGCACTCCCACTCAATCATACTATCATGTTCCCAAAATATACGTATCACCCTGACCCAAAAGTAGGCTTAACTAATAAATCAAAGAACATGAATAGCACTCCTGAGTTGAGCCTAAGCATATCAGGATTTAGATTCTTTTAATCTTAAGATCAACTACTGATATTGACTTGGAAAGATATGTATAACGGTAAGTTTGTAATATCTTAACTTAGTTGCAATATCGGTCCAGTCCAATGTATACTCCATACATTCAAAACTAGTATACTTTACTAATGTCCTGGAAAGAACATAACACTTACTCCAAGTGTAAGTACACATCATCGCTGATTATCACATTAGTGTAAATCCAATAACACTGATGAAACAGGGACCAAAACTTTTGATTCATATGATCACAATCACATTCCACTGTGTTGACGATACTGTAATTGTGAATAAACATATGATCTGGATTTAACTGATTTTGTGTGTATGAATGTAATAAAGATATTAAACATATTAAACTATTAGCATGTAAAATTCATGCAAACATCAATCACTTCAAATTTCTTATATTGATAACTAATCAGATTATAAAGAGTTTTATTTAGGGCATAAAACCCAACAAACTCCCACTTGCACTAATATAAAACAAACTGTGCAAATAGGTCAATCAGATGTCTTGATCTTCAGATCAAGTGTAGTATATTTGAATCCACCCAAACTTTTGGAAACTAGTTCATAAATACACTTATGAAACATCCTTTACTATATGCTTTACTCATCAAGGGATACTGAAATCTTTACTGTTTTAAAAGTACATCTGAATTAACAGAGGACATATCTCTCATATTTTAAAATATGTAATTGAGATAATACAGTGTAGACTTTTCTTCAGTGATATAACTTCCTCGTATTTTCGAATAGACCAAGTTATAGTTCTTCTCTGGTAGAGCTTGAATTATTATACAATAATTCCTCCACCCCCAAAGTAAGCACCATCTTATAGAATTTCGAAATTAGATGGTGTGATACAAAGATAACTGATACACAGTTCCTTAATATCTGACATATAGATCACTTTCATAAATCCTTCTTGAATATCTTCTAATGTTCCCTATTTGATTACATCTCAGATAGCTCCCACTCAATAGCAGATGTCTGGTTAAATTATACTTTTAACCTCTGATTGTTTGGAGAGTTACCTAGTTGTGACTTTTGTATTAGTCTTAAAACTTTAAGTTAAGACTAAGTCATCAACATAGCAGACTAGTATTTGAAGTGAAAAATATATGCCAGAGATAAAGTAATCAAAATTAAGATACCATCAAATTTTATGAGGATTAAGAATTCTTGGTTAAGTCATTCGAATGGACTGAACTAGAGTTCTTTATCTTTTTCTCATAATTCTGATAAGCTATTCCTATCCATGTGAATGGTTAGATTCGCTTTTCAGTAGTGTTCTTAAGTACCTATCACAATTATCAACCTGATGAAGATGGGTATAGAATTTTAAAATTCTCCCACTCAATTAAGGTAGTGTGAAACTTTAACAAAGAACTTTCAAAGGTATCAAACTTTTACTTACAACAGTAAAAAACGAAATGGAACATACAATCAAGATCAAGAATTTATATTGACAATAGCTGACTCATTATATTACTTCCATGTTTAAACAAGATATGTGTTTCATAGGGAATTGTGGAATGGACTCCACCCCTAAGAATATACATATAGGGTACTATGGATAACCTCCACCCCTAAGTATATAGAGATTATGATCCACCCCTAAAGGTTGTAAAGATCATGATTCTCTTAGTGTGATAGAGTTTATGTGGAGTTGAATACTATCCAGAGTTCATTAGATATAAAAGATCGTTGAACTGCATAGTTTTCTTAACTTTTCTCCACCCCTATCAGATCAAAAGATCCTTTTATTAAACAAATTCTTAATAATTGTATGAGAATTAACAATTATTGATAAACATAGAAATAATTTCTAGTGTTTATTTAATATAACTCTATGAAGAGTTGTAAATATTATAGAATTTGCATCAATAATAAAAACACTTACACATACAAACATACAAATATAATGTGGTAATTGTTGATGAAGATAAAATAAATGAAGCTCAATCTCATAATTTGCAATAGGGAATTTCAAAAAAATAAAACTTTATTAATAAAAAAAATGTATTGCAACAATATGAGAGAAACAGGGATAAATATCCCTAACTAAAATTTGAAATCCAAATTGTTTTTAAACTAAAACAATTAATTCAAAAATTGAAGAGCTTCATCTTCATCTGGACGATTTCACCCTTGGTCCAGCTTTCTGATCCAACTCAATTGAGTTCAAGTAGCTAGGCCTATAAGAAGAAGAAAACAAATAAACAAAGTTTAGTCCAGAATCATAAATCCAATTCGATAACAATTCACTAAAACTCTTAAAGTTTATAAATGGAAATACCTTGTTTCTTTGCAAGAAGTTTAGGACACTGGGGTTTCCAATGACCTTTCTCATTGCAGTAGAAACACTTTCCTTTAAGTGTAGCATCACCAGAAGGAACAGCCTTTTTATTCTTCATGGCTTTTGTTCGCTTCTTGGTGTTCTTCCACTTCTTCTTCGATTTGGGCTTTGAAGCAGAGGCTGTTGGGTTTTATGCCCTAAATAAAACTCATTTCAATATAATCAGATTTACTTATTAATATAGATCAGAAATAACATTTAATGTTGCATGGTTCACATGATTTATTTCATGATTATATGTACATAATGTATAAATTCATCTGAAACCCTTTTCACATACTTGATCCTGTTTATTGTGCCGTCAACACATTGGAAAGTAAACATGACTATGTGAATAAAGTTTCCTAGATTTATCAGACACAGGGTTTTACTGATATGATAATCTACAACAAGAGTTTACTTGTATTTGGAGAAATACTATGTTCTTTCCAGAACATTGGTTAAAGTAAAGCTCAGGTTGGATGCATGGAGTATGCATCGGAAGGGACTGATATTGAACTTTGACTTAGATTTATTAAACTTACCGTAATATCTATTCAAGTCAATATCGCCTAGTTGATCCTAGATCAAATGTTCTTAATCCTATTATGATTAGGCTCAATCTTGAAAGGCTATTCGTGTTCTTTGATTTGTTAGTTAAGCCTACTTTTAGGTCAGGGTGATACGTACATTTTGGGAACACGGTAGTGCAATTGAGTGGGAGCGCTAACATAAACATGGAATCTATAGCTTCTATCTGGCGAATAGTAAGCAAAGGATGATCTCCTTCGAGCTTGACCAAACAAACATAAATGGTGGAAAACTCATTTCACATAAGCTGAAATATCATTTATACGGGGTCAAGTGTTTTAAGGAATAAATACATTGTAGGGTGTAACGGTAATTTAATCTCTTTACAGTGTAGATCATTCATATAGAGGATCATTGATCACATTAGGATTATAACAATGGATAACTAATGATGTGTCTATATGGTGGAACATATAGAGCATTCTATATACTGAGAGTGCAATTCTAAGTTCTATGCGTGGATTCAACGAAGAATTAATAAGTTAGTGAATTTTAGTGCTAAATTCTTGATCTACTTATTGGAAGCTCGGTTATATAGACCCATGATCCCCCCACTAGTTGAGATAATATTGCTTGTAAGACTCATGTAATTGGTTTTGATTAATCAATTATAATTCTCAAATTAGACTATGTCTATTTGTGAATTTTTCACTAAGTAAGGACGAAATTGTAAAGAAAGAGTTTATAGGGGCATATTTGTTAATTATGATACTTTGTATGGTTCAATTAATAAATATGATAAATGACAATATTATTTAATAATTATTTATAGTTATTAAATAGTTAGAATTGGCATTTAAATGGTTGAATTAGGAAATTGGCATTTTTGAGAAAATCAGATACAAAAGGTGTTAAAATTGCAAAATTGCAAAAAGCAAGGCCCAATCCACTTAGTGTATGGCCGGCCACCTTAGTAGGTATTTTAAGTTGATTTTTTCATTATTTTAATGCCATATAATTCAAATCTAACCCTAGTGGAATGCTATAAATAGATAGTGAAAGCTTCAGGAAAATCAGACTTTTCTTCTGACACTTTCTGAATCAGAAAAACTGAGCCTTCTCTCTCCCTATCTTTAGCTACCACTTCTTCTTTCTTCTTCCTTTGAATTTCGAAATTACCTTAGTGATTAGAGTAGTGCCCACACACATCAAGCAATACCTCAATCATAGTGAGGAAGATCGTGAAGAAAGATCATCAGCAAAGGAGATTCAGCATCAAGGATTCAGAGAAAGAGATCCAGGTTCAGATCTTGATAATACTCTGCTACAGAAAGGATTCAAGGGTTAGAGATCTGAACGGAAGGAGTCATTTAATTTCGCTGCACCCAATGTAAGGTTTCTTAAACTTTATATGTGTTTAATTTATCATTTTAGAAAGTTCTTATTTAGGATGTTAATAAACATACTTGTGAGTAGATCTAAGATCCTGGTAAAATAATTTCCAACAGAGGCAACATTTGCTTCAGGTTTTATCGTCCCATTACCATTCCCAGGATTGTGAGGTTTACTCCCTTTCTTCTTGGGTCCTCCAATCAAATTTTCATAAGTTTGAAGGTCATTGACTAATTCATGAAAGTCAATTTCCTTCTTATTCATGACATAATTTGATGTATATGGTAGAAATGCTGGAGTCAGGCTATTCAAGATAAGACTAACTTGAGTAGCACTGTCCATTTCAAAGACCATGATCCTGGGCTTCTTGGAAATAACTGGACATGAGGAGAACATGGTCACGCACGTTTTGATGAGGTTCCATCCGTGCATTAATGTACTTCTTAGTCGCGTCAAAGCGTGACTGAAGTGATGCCTTACCGAATAGCTCATTTAACTTCGTCATAACTTCAGCAGCCTTCTCAGTTTTAGAAAACCGAGTTTTGAGGGTGTCAACCATGCTAGAAAGCATAAAGTATAGAGCTTTTTCATTTGCTTTCTGTCGACGCTCATACTTTTCTTTCACAAATTTTCTTGGATGCATTATCCCTGTGCACTTCGTGTGACGGCCAAACCAAAACAAACAAGGCACTTTCTCCTATGAGAGCAATATTAATGTTCTCATTCCATTTATTAAAGTTAGATCCATTCAGCTTATTTTCAAATAACAGGATAACATGGGATTCATTTTGACAAAACAGGATACTACAAAATAATAGAAATCAACAAATAGAAATTAAATAATGGTTTAACACACAAAATCAATTCAGAAATTATAAGCACATAGCAAGTAGGAATGATATGAGAAAATACTTAAAAATTCAATCCTAAATAATTTCCAAGGTTTTCAACAAACTGATATCAGTGTCCCGTTTAGGCGAGAGTCAAAACTACCATCCATTGAATAGAGTTGTCAGCTCATCTAAAATGTTAAACATTGTAGCAACCTTTTATTCGATCAAGATTGGAATCCAGCACTGTCCCGTTTAGGCGAGAGTCAAGGCTATTCTATCTCATGAGCTTCTACCATTGTTTCGCAATTTGCAAGTCAAATATGGTCACCACCATTAGGGTGATCTATACCATATAAAACACTTACAAACCACTTATCATGCGAGATTAAACGGTGCGAAATTGCTAATGAACGTTCCTCCATTAGGGAGGATTACTCACTAAAACAAACGCGGTGTAAAACCCACAATAGAGATCGAATATCTTAATAATAATAAAGCTCATTATTTAAAATGTATTTTCTTTATTATTCTAATAAATAAATCTCATTAAATTCTAAATTTAGAATTGAAATTCAAAATAAGAGTTTAATATAATATTTATAAAATTATACTTAGATGGTGATTGAAATAAAATTAATTATTTCCATCTTAGTAATAATCTTAAATATAAATATTAAGGAAATTAATTTAAGTTGAATTAAATAAATAATTAGCAACTCAAAAATTTCCTTTGAGAATATATTTATTGGGTTCGAAAATTTAAAGTATATAAAAATACAATTTTCGAAAATAATAAAAATAGAAAAGAAATACTTCAAGCAAAAATATCACCTATCTAGATATTCTTTGACTAGTTAATTCAATTTCTAATAATATATATATATATTTTAAATTCATTTATTTAAATTAATCAATTAAATGAAAAAAAATCATTGATTGTAGTTGGTCCAAGAATTAATTAAAATAAATAATTAATTTACAACTTCAATCTATTTTTCAAAATAAAAAAAAAATCGAAAATATTGCATAATTAAAATGCAAATTTCGAAATTGATTAATAAAATAAAGAAAAAATATATATTGAAAATTATTTAAATTTAAGTTGAAAAATTAAATTTCAACCTAAAAATAATTTTCTATTTAATTAAGTGTCATGAAAAATCAATAAATGTTTAAGTATTATGATGAAAATCAACTTAGATATTTAGATTCTTCAAGTTAATTTAATGTATTAAATTCAAGAAATAATAATTAAGTGTAGAGAAGGCTTAATTATTTATTTCTATTTAATACTAGGAAAAATATACTTAATAAAATTGTACCAAAATTAATTATTTAAATAATTAATTTCACAAAGTATAATATTTTCCTATTTAAATATTAGAAATAATAAGTAGTCTAGAAATTATCTAGAAAATATCTTATTTGACTAAGTATCTTTTCAAAAAAAATTTGAAAAATATCTAATTTAAGTTATATAGGAAAAATCTAAAACTTCAATAATTTCAAATTTAGATTTAATTAAATATCAAAATTAAGTTGTAACCATTTAATTTGAAGATATCTTTTTAAAGTTAATATTTGAAAAAATATTAACCAAAAAATATCTAAAATATTCCATTTTAAGTTAATATTTGAAAAGATATTAACTTAAAAAATATCTTAAGAATCTTTAATAACTAATGCCTAGGATTCCTCAACTTGATTTAAAATTTAAATCAAATATTCAAATTTAAGTTAGATAAGAAAAATCAGTTGTTACAACTAATTTATAACTTAAATAGGAATATTTAATTAAATAAGCTCCAGAAAGAATCTTAGTTAGTTAAAATTCTATATTTAATTAAATACAAGAAAAATACAAATAGTTTGTCTAGAAATAATATCTAAACTAAAAGTGTTTTTCTTAAAATTAACTTTAAAATATTAAAATGAAAAATAAATTTTCATATATTTTAAAAGTTAATTATGTTGCTAATTCAATTTTATTAGGTCAAACTAATATAATTAACCTAGTACAGTTATTCAAATCAGGCAAATGGGCCTTCACAATTGGGGTAGTTCATGTGAGGGGGTGCTGGGTTCAGTATGTCGTACCCACTTCTATGGCTCCCAACTCTCACACAAGGCCCAAAAGAGAGGAATTTAACCTTAAAATGAATAACTGTTATTAATTGAATAGGTCCAATAACTAAATGGACCTAAATAAAATCTATCATGGTGTGACATTTTATTTAGCAACAACCTATATGTATCTATATTAAAACAAAATAAACATATAGGCTCACACAGGCACACTTTGGATGGATCCTATCATGTTGCTAGGTCATACACAGATGAAAGAAGATTGTAAAATTTACCTGTTACAAATTATTAACTTGACCAAGGGAGCCATCAGATCATTAGATCTGGCAAAAGTTAACCATGGCTATTTGCAATCAAGTAATAATAGGTTTTAAAAAACTTACATACAAGCTAAAATCACATACTCCTGCAACAAGGTTAGCTGGATAGTTGGAAGTAGGATTTATTTAATTTTAAATAAATAATTTCGAAAAATAAATAATTAAATAAAAAAATATTTTAATTTTCGAAAAATAAAAATAAATAAAAAAATATTTTAATTTCGGAAATAAAAAAAAATTTAAATTTCGAAATTAAAAAAAATATTTAAAATTAAACCTACTTTTTGAAAAATTAGGTTTCAACCAACCTAAATATCATTTCAAAATTTGCTAACTACTTTTAAAAATTAAATGTTATTTTTAAAAATAAAAATTAAATAAAAAATTAGAAAAGATAAATGAAATATCTTAACAGATTTTAAATTTAATTTAAATAAATAAAATAACAAAATTTAAAAGTTAGCAAAATATCTTATATCTATTTAAAATTACATGATTATAAATATCTTATTTTAAATTCAAATAAGGTCAAAATATCTTGAAAAAAGATTTAATTTTCAAAAAAAATATATAAAAATCTGACCTTAAATTTAAAAATAAGATAAGATATAATCAAATTTAAAAATAAGATAGATTTTTAAGCAAGAAGATAGATACTAATTCTATTCAAATTCAAATTACACTAATATCTTGAATTAAATTTAAAAAATATTAAATTAATTCAAAATGATAATTAGAATTGAATTAGGAATAGTAATAGTATATATTAGGGCTGAACATCGGGCAGGTTTACCGGGTTTCGGGTTGGTGGGTTTCGGGTTCACGGGTTTCGGGTTCAAAAAATTGAAACCGAACCCGGACCCGAATAGGGCATGGGTTGGCGGGTTGGCGGGTTTCGGTTGGTCGGGTTTAGCGGGTTGGCGGGTTGACCCGGTCAACTCAGTCAACTTGGTCAACTCTTTAAAAAAAATTAATTTTTTATTCAAATAATTATTTTTTTATTTATTAAATTAAGCATATATAATATAACAATTTGTTCATAGTATCTATTATTGAAGAAAAAAATACATAATCAATCCAACCAACAAACAAATAACCTATTTATCAAAGATTCAAATCAAACATCATATTCATGTTCATGAATCATAATAAAAGTGAAAACTAAAATATTTCAAAATACATCCATATCCAATATCCATAGTCCATAAAAATCTAAAGTCCATATTATATATATGTGTATATATATATATAAAAAAAAAGAGTAATAAAAGAAATATATATAATATATTTATAAACCGGGTTGGCGGGCGGGTTCATGGGTGTAAAGCCCGCTTAGTTAATTTGGAAATTAGCAGTTATTTATGTTAATCAGGAAATTATTTATAGCTATTTAAATAATTTATCATTGTTATTTATGGAATTCAGATATGCATAATTATGTCAATGCTAGCTTTTATATTTCGCATTTCCTGTCCGTATTTTGGAACGCGGCGTTTGGCTCAGTAGAAATCACAACTTAGTATGTTAGTATTTTGGGGACGGGTTTTAGACATTGGGAATGTCGGGAATGGCCGGGAATTTAGAATGTCCCAAAAATACCCCTTTAGTATGAATTATGTGATTTTGTGGTGGAGGGGCAAAATGGTCTTTTTGCCCCATTAGTATTTTGTCTTATATGATTTAATAAATGAAATAAATGTTTAATTGATGCATGTTATTTGGCTGAAAGAATTAGTGTGTAAAGACTCCTTTTTACTCATTTTCTCATTCAAACTTAGAAAAATAGAAAAATTTCAAAAAAAAAGGCTCTCTCTTTCCTCTCTTCCTCTCTCGGCTGGTAGGGTGATCTTAGGGCTGGGATTTCTGAATTTTCAAGCTATTTCCATTGCATTCTAAGTGTTCTTCATCCTAGGTAAGGTCTCTAAGCTTTTCCTTTTGTAATTCAAGAAAATGATGAAAATGGATGATAATGCATGTTAGTTTTTGTGATTGTTGCTGCTGTCTTTTGTTGTTGATTTATGAGGATCAAAGCATGTTTATGTGAGGTTATTTAGGTTGTTTTGAAGCATGAAAGTTAGATTGAGTTAAGCTTTTAGTTTCTTTGTTAAAAGTTATGAAATTTGAAAGAAAAGGTGATGTTTTGTTTCTGTGAATTACTGGATGTTGTTGTTTGTTTTCAGAGGTTATATTATGCTTAGTTATGTTGAATTAAGTTGGTTTGCATGCTTGTTTTGGTGGTTTGCTCAAGCTTGAGTTTGGAACTCAAAGCTTGAGCTCCAATGGCAAATTTTGTATGTGTGGTTTCTGGGTAGGTTTGTTGCCTTGGATTTGTTCTTTAGGGTATTTAGAACAGGTCTGGAAAGTTTGGGACCAATTGGGGTCGAATTGGTCAAGTTATGAGTTTTTTTGGTTGTCGCTCGCGAGGAACCGGAATTCCGGCTGAGCATCCGGAATTCGATGGGGTCCTGAATTTTCCCAGAACCGGAATTCCGGTTGGGCAACCGGTCTGCCGGTTGGGGATTTTTCAGAACCCTAGTTTTCCTCATTTTTGGGTTTTTAGGGGTATTGCCATGCTTTTTATCGATAGGGAAACTTTTAGTTTCAAGTTTTAGTCCCCGGGAAGTGATTTAGCGTGTCACTTATAGCGTTGTGATTTTTATGGTTTAGGAGCCGCAATCCGCCGTTCGGCTTCGGTTCCAAATGTTGACCAAGGCACACCCGAAATCGAATCCGTGTAAGATTAGTATAACAAAGATGCATATGTAGATTACATGTTTAGCGTGCATGTAGGAAGCCTGTTAGATTACATTAGATATGTATTAGGCTTCGAACCACCCAACCCTGTCACGACGGTACGAGTGGAGTATGACCAAGCCGGAGTATGACCGGCTCGACCGATCAGCCGACACCGGTTGGTGGTTCAGTGCTATTGACCTATCCCGTCGGTACAGGCTGGAGTATGACCAGCAGCCGGAGTATGACCGGTTCGACCGATCAGGAGGATACTTGTCAATAGTACCGTCCCCTGAACGTTCAAAACTCAGTACCATGTTGGACATGGCAGTAGTGCTCAGTACCATGTTGGACATGGCAGTAGCGGGACTCAGTACCATGTTGGACATGGCAAGAAGTGCTCGCACCATGTTGGACATGGCAGTAGCGGGACTCAGTATCGTGTTGGACACGGCAGTCAGTTTTATGTATGTTATTATTATGCTTTTCTTACTGAGTCTGTCGACTCACAGTTTACGTTCATGTGTAGGTAAAGGCAAGGCTGTAGCTGATGGACCGTGACCGAGCATTTGAGATTGTACATGTCGGGGCGGTTAGGCCTGGAGCGTACGATCCTCGGGATAGCAGGGCTGAGATTTTGTAACTGTCGTTAGACGACATTATTTTGATGTAAAAGTTGAACAGTAAAAACGTTTGTAAATATTTTTATAAATCGGGATCCCGAGACTTTTTGCAAAATGGTTTATAAGTTTAATGAAAAAGCAAAATTTTAATTAATCACGTTTTTTTTCATAAACCTCGTTGATTAGCAACAAGCTGCACAGTACGTTTAAAAATCACGTAATACGCCTAAAATAGTTATGGTGTTACAATTTGGTATCAGAGCCGCCAGGTTGTCTTCCGAAGATCGTCACGACATGTACAATCATCATCAGCAGTTAGCTCGGTTCACGGTTCAGTAAGCCTTTATTGCTTTAGTAGTTTATTTTATTCAGTTATGAAAAAGAAAAGCCTGTTAGGAAACATGTTAGTAGCCTGATAGTAGAATAGGCGCATGTTTCATTTCTAATTTCCAAATTAAGCGGCATTAGTAAGCTCGCCTTGAATACGACCTGATATGCCAACTCTTGGTTTCGCAGGCGGTTCTAACTAGATGGACGCCAGCGACTACCGTGAGTCGGGGCAACTCCGTGGGGTCGAATCAGGGAGAGGGAGCTCGGTTTCCCCCACCTCGCTGGGGGCCGAGGTAGAGGTCCCCGAGGCGGTGGCTCGTGGTCGGGGTGATGAGAACCCGCCACAGTCTGCCCAGCTCCCCCACCGATCGGTGGAGCCCCGAATCGGGAGTTGCGGTTTGCGGAGATGCAAGCCCGGATCGAAGAACAAGACCTCGAGATTCGAGAGGTTGAGACAAGCCAGGTGCTCCCGCAGCTCCAGTGCCGTAGTTCCAAAGTGGCACCGCCCCCGCCGCCTGTGCCGAGATAGTGGTGGCGGCCCATAGATTGGAACCATTGTATGAGCGGTTCCGGAAGCAAGCACCTCCGGTATTCCTGGGAGGTCCAGATGTGTCGAAAGCCGAGCAGTGGCTTACGGTGATCACCAGAATTCTGAACTTTATGGGTGTCACCGGTAACGACAGAGTGGTGTGCGCCACATTTCAGTTCCAGGAGGATGCCCTGGTATGGTGGGACATGGTGTCTCAGATTCACGATGTCACCACCATGTCCTGGGAAAGGTTCCAAGAACTCTTCAACGCGAAATACTACAATGAGGCGGTTAGAAGCGCCAAGAGGAAAGAGTTCGTTCACCTGACCCAGCGGGAGAACATGAGTGTCACTGAGTATACTACTCGCTTGACCGGCTGGCGAGGTTAGCCTCGGAATTGTGCCGACCGACTTCGGCAGGAAGGAGAAGTATCCGGACGGGTTGAATCCCAAGATCGGTGCATGACCCGATGATTACCACCGACGACGGCACCACCTACGCTCGGCATGGTGGAGAAGGCACTGCGAGCTGAGGGCGCAGTGGGGTGCATGTCGCATTCGCCCAAGATCTCGGTTGGTGGCGGAGCTCCTACCCCTCCCGCATCGCTTTAGCAGGGGAGTAGTGGTTCGGCCATTGATCGGAGGAAGAGGGCACCCACCGCTTCCGGCGGCTCGAGTCGAACAAGAGGTTCCGGGGAACCAGAACGAGGGAGTCGTCCCGGGTGGTAATGAGACCCGGATTCTCCTACCCCGAGTGCCCTATCTGCAAGAGGCACCATCGGGGAGAGTGCAAGGGGCGGTGGATGCTTTCATTGTGGCATGCCCGGCACTTCAAGAGGGAATGTCCCTGGCCCCGCCGCAGGCACCGAGAGCTTCAGCGGTACCCACTCCAGCCAGGGTATTCGCGATCACGCAGGCTGATGCAGATGCCAGCCCATCAGTTGTTACAGTGTCGCCTTTTATTAACGACTCGTTTTATTCGTCGTTTGATTCCTGGGGCTACACGTTCTTATGTGGCGGCCAGAGTCTTTAGTAAGATGGGTAGACCCTATGATAGATATGAATCAGGGTTTGGAACCCTGTTACCTAGCGGAGAATTGGTTATCTCCAATAGGTGGATTAGGTCTATGCCGATCAGTATAGATGGTAGAGAGTTAAGCGCTGATCTGATAGAGATGAGCTTAGTCGAATTTGATATTATTTTAGGAATGGATTTCCTATCTAAATATTCGGCGAGCATTGACTGTAAGAGGAAGATGGTGGTCTTCCAACCGGAAAGTGAGGAACCGTTCGTATTTGTGGGTTCGGTTCAGGGATCTCGGATCCCGGTGATCTCGGCTATGTCAGCGAGAGAACTATTGCACGGTGGGTGCTTAGTGGTTTACGGCCGTGGTGGTGGACACCACTCGGCCGTACACCATTCGGCCGTAGGATATCGCGTGGTTCGGGAATTTTTGGACGTTTTTCCCGAAGAACTTCCTGTGGTTACCACCTCGAGGGAGATTGACTTTGTGATTGACTTGGCACCGGGGGTGGATCCGGTTTCCAAAGCCCCGTATAGGATGGCTCCACTCGAACTTAAGGAATTGAAGATTCAGCTCCAAGGGTTGCTTGACATAGGGTTCATTCGGCCCAAAGGTGTCACCTTGGGGAGCCCCGGTTTTGTTCGTGAAGAAGAAGGATGGATCTATGAGGATGTGCATCGACTACAGAGAGTTGAACAAGCTGACGGTGAAGAATAAATATCCATTACCTAGGATCGATGACTTGTTCGATCAGCTTCAGGGGAAGACGGTCTTTTCTAAGATTGATCTCCGTTCGGGTTATCATCAGTTGAGGATCCGAGAGGAGGACATTCCAAAGACGGCTTTCCGCACTAGGTATGGACACTACGAGTTCCTGGTTATGTCATTCGGACTAACCAACGCTCTTGCAGCATTCATGGACCTGATGAATAGGGTATTCAAGGATTTCCTCGATATCTGTGTGATTGTGTTTATCGACGACATCCTCGTGTACTCTCAGTCAGAAGAGGAGCATGAGTTACATCTTCAGATGGTACTGCAACGACTTCGAGAACATAGACTCTACGCCAAGTTCAAGAAATGTGAGTTCTGGTTGTCTCAGGTGTCCTTCCTAGGACACATTGTGGGTAAGGATGGGATCAAGGTGGATCCCGGAAAGATCGAATCCGTCAGGGATTGGCCGAGACCGAAGACAGTGACAGAGATCAGAAGCTTCTTGGGATTAGCTGGGTACTACCGTAGGTTCGTGGAGGGGTTCTCCAAAATTTCAATGCCCCTAACCGAGCTTACAAAGAAGAATCAGCGATTTATCTGGTCAGATAAATGCGAAGCTAGTTTTCAGGAGCTGAAACAGAGGTTGATTACTGCTCCGGTACTAGCTTTGCCTTCGGACGAGGAGAAGTTCGTAGTCTACTGTGACGCATCCAAACAGGGTTTGGGGTGCGTATTGATGCAAGCCGATCGGGTTATCGCTTATGCCTCCCGTCAGTTAAAGGATTATGAACAGCGATACCCGACTCATGATTTAGAATTGGCCGCAGTGGTTTTTGCACTGAAGATTTGGCGGCATTACCTGTACGGAGAGAAGTGTGAGATCTATACCGACCATAAGAGTCTCAAGTATTTCTTTACTCAGAAAGATTTGAACATGAGACAAAGGCGTTGGTTGGAACTAGTGAAGGATTATGATTGTGAGATCCTTTACCATCCCGGGAAAGCCAATGTAGTGGCCGATGCCCTGAGCAGAAAGGGTCCCGGGCAAGTGGCTAGCTTAGTTCAGATCTCACCTCAGCTAGCAGAGGATATGGTTAGGTCCAGCATTGAGTTTGTGGTAGGTCAGCTACACAACTTAACGCTGCAATCTGATCTATTAGAAAGAATAAAGGTTGCTCAGACGACAGATCCGGAGTTAGTGAAGATCCGGGATGAGGTATTGGCTGGTCAAGCCAAGGACTTTTCAGTGTCAGCTAGTGGAGTGCTTTTGTATAAAGCCAGGGTTTGTGTCTCGAACAGTGTGGACTTGAGAAACGAGATCTTTGAGGAGGCTCATTCTACTCCATATTCTCTGCATCCCGGCACCACCAAGATGTACCAAGATTTGAAACCGTACTTCTGGTGGAGCGGTATGAAGAAGAATTTGGTAGAATTCGTTTCGAGATGCCTCACGTGTCAGCAGATCAAGGCTGAACATCAGAGACCAGCAGGGTTGTTGCAGCCTCTAACCCTACCAGAATGGAAATGGGAGGATATTGCGATGGATTTTGTGGTCGGGTTACCTAGGACCACGGGTTTGCATGATTCCATCTGGGTAGTGGTGGACCGATTTACGAAATCTGCTCATTTTCTGCCGGTCAGAACAACATTTACAGTGGATCAGTTGGCAGAGTTATACGTCAGGGAAATAGTGAGACTTCACGGGGTACCGAAGTCTATAGCTTCGGACAGGGATCCGAAATTCACTTCCAAATTTTGGCAGAGTTTGCAACGCGCAATGGGTACGAAGCTAAAATTCAGTACAGCATTTCATCCTCAGACAGATGGTCAGTCCGAAAGGACAATTCAGATATTGGAGGATATGCTGAGAGCCTGTGTTATGGACTTTGAGGGTTCATGGAGTAAATATCTACCGTTGATAGAGTTCTCTTACAACAACAGTTACCAGAGTACGATAGGGATGGCACCCTACGAACTGTTGTACGGTAGAAAATGCAGATCCCCTATCCACTGGGATGAGACAGGGGAGAGAAAATACCTAGGTCCAGAGTCAGTTCAACGGACCAATGAGGCAATAGAGAAAATAAAAGCTAGAATGCTTGCCTCACAGAGCAGACAGAAGAGTTACGCAGATCCGAAACGTAGGGATGTTGAGTTCCGAGTAGGGGACCATGTGTTTTTGCGTGTATCTCCGATGAAGGGGGTTAAACGTTTCGGAAAGAGAGGCAAATTATGCCCTAGGTTTACAGGACCTTTCGAGATTCTCGAGAAGATAGGTCAAGTGGCATATCGGTTAGCATTGCCTCCAGCTTTATCAGCAGTGCACAACGTATTTCATGTCTCAATGTTGAGAAAATACGTTTCAGACCCCTCTCATATACTCAGTTATGAGAGCCTTCAGCTTCAGTCAGATATGTCTTATGAGGAACAGCCAGTGCAGATCCTGGATAGAAAGGATAAAGTCCTTCGGAATAAGACCATAGCGTTGGTCAAGATTCTCTGGAGAAACAGTAAGGTGGAAGAAGCCACCTGGGAGCTAGAATCAGATATGCGAGCTCAATTTCCAGAGTTATTCAGGTTAGATTTCGGGGACGAAATCCTTTTAAGGGGGGAATAGTTGTAAAGCCCGCTTAGTTAATTTGGAAATTAGCAGTTATTTATGTTAATCAGGAAATTATTTATAGCTATTTAAATAATTTATCATTGTTATTTATGGAATTCAGATATGCATAATTATGTCATCAGCAGTTTTTATATTTCGCATTTCCGGTGTCCGGTATTTTGGAACGCGGCGTTTGGCTCAGTAGAAATCACAACTTAGTATGTTAGTATTTTGGGGACGGGTTTTAGACATTGGGAATGTCGGGAATGTCCGGGAATTTAGAATGTCCCAAAAATACACCTTTAGTATGAATTATGTGATTTTGTGGTGGAGGGGCAAAATGGTCTTTTTGCCCCATTAGTATTTTGTCTTATATGATTTAATAAATGAAATAAATGTTTAATTGATGCATGTTATTTGGCTGAAAGAATTAGTGTGTAAAGACTCCTTTTTACTCATTTTCTCATTCAAACTTAGAAAAATAGAAAAATTTCAAAAAAAAAGGCTCTCTCTTTCCTCTCTTCCTCTCTCGGCTGGTAGGGTGATCTTAGGGCTGGGATTTCTGAATTTTCAAGCTATTTCCATTGCATTCTAAGTGTTCTTCATCCTAGGTAAGGTCTCTAAGCTTTTCCTTTTGTAATTCAAGAAAATGATGAAAATGGATGATAATGCATGTTAGTTTTTGTGATTGTTGCTGCTGTCTTTTGTTGTTGATTTATGAGGATCAAAGCATGTTTATGTGAGGTTATTTAGGTTGTTTTGAAGCATGAAAGTTAGATTGAGTTAAGCTTTTAGTTTCTTTGTTAAAAGTTATGAAATTTGAAAGAAAAGGTGATGTTTTGTTTCTGTGAATTACTGGATGTTGTTGTTTGTTTTCAGAGGTTATATTATGCTTAGTTATGTTGAATTAAGTTGGTTTGCATGCTTGTTTTGGTGGTTTGCTCAAGCTTGAGTTTGGAACTCAAAGCTTGAGCTCCAATGGCAAATTTTGTATGTGTGGTTTCTGGGTAGGTTTGTTGCCTTGGATTTGTTCTTTAGGGTATTTAGAACAGGTCTGGAAAGTTTGGGACCAATTGGGGTCGAATTGGTCAAGTTATGAGTTTTTTTGGTTGCTGCCTGCGAGGAACCGGAATTCCGGTTGAGCATCCGGAATTCCGGATGGGGTCCCGACTTTTCCCGAACCGAATTCCGGTTGGGCAACCCGTCCGCCGTTGGGGATTTTTCAGAACCCTAGTTTTCCTCGTTTTTGGGTTTTTAGGGGTATTGCCATGCTTTTTATCGATAGGGAAACTTTTAGTTTCAAGTTTTAGTCCCCGGGAAGTGATTTAGCGTGTCACTTATAGCGTTGTGATTTTTATGGTTTAGGAGCCGCAATCCGCCGTTCGCTTCAGTTCCAAAAGTTGACCGCACACCCGAAATCGGAATCCAGGTAAGATTAGTATAACAGTATGCATATGTAGATTACATGTTTAGCGTGCATGTAGGAAGCCTGTTAGATTACATTAGATATGTATTAGGCTTCGAACCACCCAACCCTGTCACGTCGGTACAGGCTGGAGTATGACCAGCAGCCGGAGTATGACCGGTTCGACCGATCAGGCTGACACTGGTTGGTGGTTCAGTGCTATTGACCTATCCCGTCGGTACAGGCTGGAGTATGACCAAGAATGAGTATGACCGGTTCGACCGATCAGGAGGATACTTGTCAATAGTACCGTCCCCTGAACGTTCAAAACTCAGTACCATGTTGGACATGGCAGTAGTGCTCAGTACCATGTTGGACATGGCAGTAGCGGGACTCAGTACCATGTTGGACATGGCAGTAGTGCTCAGTACCATGTTGGACATGGCAGTAGCGGGACTCAGTATCGTGTTGGACACGGCAGTCAGTTTTATGTATGTTATTATTATGCTTTTCTTACTGAGTCTGTCGACTCACAGTTTACGTTCATGTGTAGGTAAAGGCAAGGCTGTAGCTGATGGACCGTGACCGAGCATTTGAGATTGTACATGTCGGGGCGGTTAGGCCTGGAGCGTACGATCCTCGGGATAGCAGGGCTGAGATTTTGTAACTGTCGTTAGACGACATTATTTTGATGTAAAAGTTGACAGTAAAAACGTTTGTAAATATTTTTATAAATCGGGATCCCGAGACTTTTTGCAAAATGGTTTATAAGTTTAATGAAAAAGCAAAATTTTAATTAATCACGTTTTTTTTCATAAACCTCGTTGATTAGCAACGAGCTGCACAGTACGTTTAAAAATCACGTAATACGCCTAAAATAGTTAGGGTGTTACAATGGGTTCAACCCGAAACCCGGTACCCCTAAAATCTCAACCCGCCAACCCACCCGAAGGGTACCGGGTTGAACCCAACCCGCCCGAAACTTTTTTAAAAAATTTTTTTTGCGGGTTCACTAGTTCGGGTTCGGGTGGGTTGCTCGGGTTCGAGTCAAACCCATTCAAAATGTTCAGCCCTAGTATATATACAAAACTATACAAAAAATCGGAAGTTAATTCCATGAAAAAGTATGAAAAATCGAAGGAAAAACGAAAAAATTGTGAACTGTACGGACAGATTTGCGATCGCAGGAAAATATCAGCACAGCCCCGATTTTTTCAAATCTTCAAAAATTCATAACTAATTCAAATAAAATCGAAATTGAGTTCTGTAAAAGGCTAACTTGCTTAATTTTTTCCATACTATCCAATAAAAATTATTCCAGAAACAAAAATTGCAATTATTTTTCACGAAAAATTTACAAACATCAATCAATCATCAAATAACACTCAATACAACATGATACCATCCAAAGAACATACAAACAATCGTTTTAAAGTCCAAATTTCATGTAAGTAAATCAAATACCATGGCTCTGAGGCCAGTTGTTAGAAATTATTTTACCAGGATCTTAGATCTACTCACAAGTATGTTGTTTAAACACCCTAAATATGAACTTTCTAAAACGATAAATTAAACACATATAAAGTTAAGAAAACCTTACATTGATGCAGCGGAATTAATGTCTCCTTCCACTCAGATCTCTAACCCTTGAATCCTTTCTGTAGCAGAGTATAATCAAGATCTGAGCCCGAATGTCCTTCTTCTTCAAGTTTGATCCTTCACAGTCTTCCAATCTATGATTGAGTTACTGCTTGCTGTGTGTGGGCACTTACTCTTTCACTAGGGTCACGAAAAAGATGAAGGGAAAAGAGAGAGGTATTTCGGCCAGGTATAGAAAGTGGGGAAGGCTCAGTTTTTCTGAAGAGAGAAATTTCTGTCAGAAAGGCTTGTGAAAACTTGTGTAAGCTTGTGTTGTGACTGAGCCATCACTTTCTATTTATAGGCAACTACTAGGTTTAGGTTAGGAATTATTTGGCATTAAAATAATGAAAATATTAATTTGAAAAACTCCATATAGTGGCCGGCCAAGGTGTAGTAATGGGCCTCACTTGATTTTGCAGTTTTATCAAATTTTATCTCTATTTTCTCAAAAACGCCAATTTTCCAATTCTAACTTTTAAATGCCAACACTAATTATTTAATAACTAAAATAGATTATTAAATAATATTGTCATTTAATTTAATTATTAATTAGACATATAAAGTCCATTAATAAATAAATAAACCTAGAAAACTCTTTTCTTTACAATTTCACCCCTGCTTAGTGAAAATTCATAAAATTAGACATAGTCTAACTTTAGAATTATAATTGATCAATCACGAATCAATTAATGAGTCTTACAAGCAGAATGTTTTCAACTAGAATGGGGACCATGGATCTATATGCTGAGCTTCCAATAAGTGAACCAAATTTACCAAGTAAATTCCTACTTATTAATTCTTCGTTGAATCCACTCTTAGTTATTAGAATTGCACTCTCAGACTTATATAGAGCATATTGTATGTTCCACGATATCAATATACTATCTCATTTAACCATTGTTATAATCTTATTGTGATTTAAAGATCCTCTATATAGATGATTTACATCGAGATGGGATTTCTTTACCGTTCTCACCCCTCAATGTATTTTGCCCCTTAAATTACTTAGCTACCTGTAAATGGTGTTTAGTGATCTAATAATTAGTCAGTTAAACAAGAGCTCATCCATTTACTTCTATTTGCTAAGCTCGAAGGGAATCATAACTTGACTTCTATACAACAGTAGAAGCTATAGATTCCATATTTATGTTCAGCACTCCCACTCAATCATACTATCATGTTCCCAAAATATACGTATCACCCTGACCCAAAAGTAGGCTTAACTAATAAATCAAAGAACATGAATAGCACTCCTGAGTTGAGCCTAAGCATATCAGGATTTAAATTCTTTTAATCTTAAGATCAACTACTGATATTGACTTGGAAAGATATGTATAACGGTAAGTTTGTAATATCTTAACTTAGTTGCAATATCGGTCCAGTCCAATGTATACTCCATACATTCGAAACTAGTATACTTTACTAATGTCCTGGAAAGAACATAACACTTACTCCAAGTGTAAGTACACATCATCGTTGATTATCACATTACTGTAAATCCAATAACACTGATGAAACAGGGACCAATACTTTTGATTCATATGATCACAATCACATTCCACTGTGTTGACGATACTGTAATTGTGAATAAACATATGATCTGGATTTAACTGATTTTGTGTGTATGAATGTAATAAAAATATTAAACATATTAAACCATTAGCATGTAAAATTCATGCAAACATCAATCACTTCAAATTTCTTATATTGATAACTAATCAGATTACAAAGAGTTTTATTTAGGGCATAAAACCCAACAGATCCTAGATCAAAAGATCTTAATCCTGACATGATTAGGTTCGATCTCAAGAGTGTTATTTGTGTTCTTTGATTTGTTAGTTAAGCCTACTTTTTGGTCAGGGTGATACGTACATTTTGGGAACACGATAGTACAATTGAGTGGGAGCACTAAATATAGATAGGGAATCTATAGCTTCTATAGGTATTTAGAAGTGAAACGATAATTTCCTTTGAGCTTGACTGAATAGAGATAAATGATTGAGATCTCATTTTAGTGATTATATTATTTTACTAAAATATCATTTATAGGTGGCAAAGTATTTTAAGGATAATATACATTGAAAGGGTGTAACGGTAATTTTATCCCTATTCAAAGTAGATCATCTATAGATGATCATTGATTATTGGGATTATAACAATGGATAATTAATAGCGTATCTATATCGTGGAATATATAGAGCGTTCTATGTAACTGAGAGTGCAATTCCAACTTTTATGGTGGATGCAATGAGGAATTAGTAAGTTAGTGAATTTACCTAGTAAATTCTAGATCTGCTTATTGGAAGCTCGGTTATATAGGCCCATGGTCCCCATACTAGTTGAGACAAACTGTTTGTAAGACTCAGTTAATTGATTTTATTTAATCAATTATAATTCTAAAATTAGACTACGTCTAGTTTATGAATTTTCACTATGTTATGGCTTGATTGTGAAGAAATAGTGTTTTAGGGTTTATTTGTTAATTAAGAGACTTTGTGGAGTCTAATTAATAAATATAATAAATGACAATTTTATTTGATAATTATTTTAATTATTAAATAAATAGTTTTGGCATTTATTGTTGGAATTAATTTTACCAGGATCTTAGATCTACTCACAAGTATGTTTATTAACACCCTAAATATGAACTTTCTAAAACGATGAAATAAACACGTATAAAGTTTCAAAACGTTACATTGGGTGCAGCGGAATTAAATGACTCCTTCCGTTCAGATCTCTAATCCTTGTATCCTTTCTGTAGCAGAGTATTATCAAGATCTGAACCTGAATCTCTTTCTCTGAATCTTTGATGCTGAAACTCCTTTGCTGATGATCTTTCTTCACGATCTTCCTCACTATGATTGAGGTATTGCTTGCTGTGTATGGGCACTACTCTAATCACTAAGGTAATTTTGAAATTCTAAGGAAGAAGAGAGAGAGAGGGTGGCGGCCAAGGTAGAGAGAGAAAGGCTTAGGTTTTCTGATTCAGAAGTGTAATTTTCCTGAAGCCTTCACTAGCTATTTATAGCATTCCACTAGGGAAAGGTTTGAATTATTTGGCATTAAAATAATGAAAATATCAGTTTAAAATGCCTACAAAAGTGGCCGGCCATGGCTTGATGGATTTGGGCCTTGCTTTTTGCAATTGTGCAATTTTAACACCTTTTGTATCTGATTTTCTCAAAAATGCCAATTTTCTAATTCAACCATTTAAATGCCAATTCTAACTATTTAATAACTATAAATAATTATTAAATACTATTTTCATTTATCATATTTATTAATTGAACCATACAAAGTATCATAATTAACAAATATGCCCCTATTAACTCTTTCTTTACAATTTCACCCTTACTTAGTGAAAATTTCACAAATAGACATAGTCTAACTTGTGAATTGTAATTGATTAATCAAAACCAATTACACGAGTCTTACAAACAATATTATCTCAACTAGTGCGGGGACAATGGGTCTATATAACCGAGCTTCCAATAAGTAGATCAAGAATTTAGCACTAAAATTCACTAACTTATTAATTCTTCGTTGAATCCACGCATATAACTTAGAATTGCACTCTCAGTATATAGAATGCTCTATATGTTCCACCATATAGACGCATCATTAGTTATCCATTGTTATAATCCTAATTTGATCAATGATCCTCTATATGAATGATCTACACTGTAAAGGGATTAGATTACCGTAACACCCTACTATGTACTTTATCCTTAAAACACTTGACCCCGTATAAATGATATTTCAGCTTATGTGAAATGAGTACTCCACCATTTATGTTCGTTTGGTCAAGCACGAAGGAGATCATCCTTTTCTTACTATTCGCTAGATAGAAGCTATAGATTCCATGTTTATGCTAGCGCTACCACTCAATTGCACTACCGTGTTCCCAAAATGTACGTATCACCCTGACCTAAAAGTAGGCTTAACTAAAAAATCAAAGAACACGAATAGCCTTTCAAGATTGAGCCTAATCATAACAGGATTAAGAACATTTGATCTAGGATCAACTTGGCGATATTGACTTGAATAGATTTTACGGTAAGTTTAATTAAATCTAAGTCAAAGTTCAATATCGGTCTCTTCCGATGCATACTCCATGCATCCAACCTGAGCTTTACTTTAACCAATGTTCTGGAAAGAACATAGCCTTTATTGATGTTTAATAAAATAGATTACATTGAAATGGAGTTTTATTTAGGGCATAAAACCTAACATTTATAGGTTTAAATTGGAAAATATGGTATTATTGAAAAGAAGAATAAGTGGTTGAAATAAAGTGGCAAAACTGTAACTAGAGATTGGCCCTTTGAAGTGTACGGCCAACAAGTTATTTTTTGCCCAATATTTTATTCTTTTCTAATCCATAATAATTCAACCTTAACCCTATTGAAGATAGTATAAAAGGATTGATATGGTCTCTTCATCAAAACTAATGCCTCCAAAGCTAATAACCTAGCTTTTGATGAGACCTCTTCCTTCTTCTTTCTTCTTCAATTCTAAACACTTAGTCTTTCTTTACCAAATAATATTCAGCCATTAGTGATTGAGTAAGTGCCCACACACATCAAGTGTTGGGTTTTATGCCCTAAATAAAACTCTGTTTCAATGTAATCCAGATTATTCTATATCAATAAAGTAACAGAAGTAATTTTTCATTCACCCGTGTATGTTTTGGTTCACTTAATCAATTGCTTGTCTATTTGATTTATAAATTCATCCAAACCCCTTTCACATACTTGAACATGTTTATTGTGTTGTCAACACAGTGGAAAATAAACATGACTATGTGAATAAAGTATTCCTAGATTTATCAGAACACTGGGTTTCACTGATATGACAATCTACAACAGAGTTTACTTACGTTTGGAGAAATGTTATGTTCTTTCCAGAACATAGGTTAAAGTAAAGCTCAGGTTGGATGCATGGAGTATGCATTGGAATGGACCGATATTGAACTTTGAATTAGATTTTGAAACTTACCGTAAACATCTATTCAAGTCAATATCATAAGTTGATCCTAGATCACATGATCTAAATCCTGATATGGTTAGGCTTAATTTCAAGAGTGTTAATCGTGTTCTTTGATTTGTTAGTTAAGCCTAAATCTTTAGTCTGGGCAATTCATACATTTTGGGAACACGGTAGTGCGATTGAGTGGGAGCGCTAACATAAATATAGAATCTATAGCTTCTATCTGGCGAATAGTAAGCAAAGGTTGATTTCCTTCGAGCTTAACCAAACGAGATAAATGATTGAGTGCTCATTTCACTTAGTTGAAATATCATTTATACAGGGTTAAGTGTTTTAAGGATAAAATACATTGTAGGGTGTTATAATTTAAGTCCTTTTACAGTGTAGATCATCCATATAGAGGATCATTGATCACATTAGGATTATAACAATGGATAACTAATAATGTGTCTATATGGTGGAACATATAGAGCATTCTATATACTGAGAGTGCAATTCTGAGTTCTATGTGTGGATTCAACGAAGAATTAATAAGTTAGTAAATTTAAGTGGTAAATTCTGGATCTGCTTATTGGAAGCTCGGATATATAGACCCATGGTCCCCTCACTAGTTGAGATGATATTACTTGTAAGACTCATTTAATTGATTTTAATTAATCAATTAAAAATTCTCAAGATGGACTTGTCAGTTTGAGAATTTAGCACTTATTAAGGGCAAAACAGTAAATAGAGATTTTGAAGGGCATATTTATTAATTAGGAAACTTTAATTAGTTTCATTATTAATAAAATAAATGATAATATATTATTTGATAATTATTTTTTAATTATTAAATAATTAGATTTCTCATTAATATGGTTGAACAATGGAATTGGCAGTTTTTCACAAAACAGGAAACTATCAGTGTAGGAAAAGGAAAGTTGGAAAAGTGGCAAGCCTTGTTTCCACATTGCCTAGGCCGGCCCACTTAGCTTCCTTTTCCCTTTGATTTTTTTCAATTCCAAATGTCAATCATAGCCCTTGGTGGTCTTCTATAAATAGAAGGCAAAGGCTTCAGAGTTACATATATCTGTACAATTGAAAAAGCTTTTCACAGCATTATTCTGAAAGAATTTTCTCTTAGAAAATTCTCTCTGAGCCGCCACCCTCTCTCTCTCTATTCCTTCACTGTTTCGAAATGTATGAGTGCTAGAGTAGTGCCCACACACATCAAGTAATACCTCAATCATAGTGAGGAAGGCTGTGTAGAATTCAGAAACAACAAAGAAGGACTTTCGGGCTCAGATCTTGATTATACTCTGCTACAGAAAGGAATCAAGGGTTAGAGATCTGAGTGGGAGGAGACATATATTCCGCTGCAATCACTGTAAGATTTCTGATACTCTTATGTGTTTAATTTCATATCGTTTTAGATGTTCATATTTAGGTTGTTAAATCAACATACTTGGAAATAGATCTGAGTTCCTGGAAAAATAACTTCCAACATCAAGTTGGTCCTCAATCATAGTATGTAAGACTGAAGAATCCAATCAACAAGAAGGAGAATCGGGCTCAGATCTTGGTGATACTCTGGTACAAAAAGGATACAAGTGTTAGAGATCTGGGTGGAAGGAGTCATTTAATTTCGCTGCACCCACTCTAAGGTTTCTCATAACTTTTATGTGTTTAAATTACATTGTTTTAGAAATTCATATTTAGGATGTTAAACAACATACATGGTAGTAAATCTAGATCCTGGTAAAATGATTCCAACAGTTGGAATTGAGAAATGTGAAACTATAAATTTGAATTTTCTGACTTCATGGATCTTAGTTATTGTGGAAAACTAGACAGACAGTCAAAACAAAATCAAAATTTGATAAGCAAAACCTAGCACACCAGGCCATTTTTCAATCTGGGCGTTGGGTGCTTATTTCGGAGCTTCCGGGATGTCATTTTGATACTTTCAAGGTTCTAGAACTTGAGGAAGAGGTCTCTTACCCTATTTTTGACAATTCTAGATTGAATGCTCAGATCAGATTTGGCATTTAAATGATCAAAACTAGCGCACCAAGTAGATTGTCAACATGGGTGCTGGGCTCTACTTTTGGGCCTCGAGTTTGTGGTTTTCTCCTTGAGTTTATTTGATTCTTCATTATATCTAACGACAGAAAAAAATACTAAGAACACAGTTTTGAAAACTAGATTGGAAACATCCTAGATTGACAATATGTCAATCTGGGCACTGGGCCTAATGCCATGTGTCAACTTGGGCGCTGGGTCCTTTTTATGGCCCTTTGGAAGTTTAGTTTGGTCCTCGAAAATAGTTGAGTCTTAATCTTTGCTAAAAATAGAGAAGATTCTCAGAAGAGTTCTCAGAAAACATCATCAAAATTTGCCCAAGTTGACAAAATGTCAACCTGAGCGCTGGGCCAGCCCTAGCCCCAGGTGTCAACCTAGGCACTAGGCCTTGTTTCTGGCACCTAGGAAGTGTTGTTTCTTCCCGATAGTACCTATTTCCTATTTTTGATGAAGCCGTGAGAATGAGTAGGTGAAGATTGTACATGTCGGGGCGGTTAGGCCTAGAGCGTACGATCTTAGAGGACATCAAGGCTTTTGTTAACAGTCACTAGGTGACAAAAATTTTGTATTAAACTAGCAAACTTTTGTAAATTTATTTTGCAACGGGATCCCGGAATTTTATGGATGTATTACTTTATATTTTTAATTAAGTATGAAAATTTTAATTATTCACGTTTTTCTTAATCTCGTTGATTAGCAACGAGCTGCACAGTACATTTAAAATCACGCTAATACGCCTATGCTAGTTAGGGTGTTACAAGGTGTTATCCTAATTTTTGCACTCTGACGTAGCATCACATGATGGTGACACGTGGAATTGACTTCGAGTATCTGCTTGGAGAATACAGTCCGAACAGGATGCCTTATAAGCATGCCTGAACCTTTATAAAATTCTTGTGTCTTTACATTGTTTTACTATATATCTATCGCTATAAATTACACATCGCTTACTTAATAAGACTCACTGTCGTTGGCTAAAAGCGAGGTCAACACAAGGGAGCTCTCCTTTTATAGGTGAAGGAGACCCTTGCAAATAGGAATAAAATAATGAAAAAATAAAAGTTGCCTATTTTTGACCTTAGATGATAATCTGACCGTGAAAATTAACTTTTGAGATTGATCCTCAATTTTTGGAGCCCAGGATGCGATGGGAGGACTCACACCAGGTAAGTTGGAGCTTATTTTTGTAACTCCCTTGAGGGTGAAATTTAGAATCGATAACTTCAGAATTGCGATTAAAGCGTGATACATGACTTGATAGTGCATTGAAATATCTTCAAAATGCAAGTTGAATTGCATTAATCAGATTAATACTGAGTGATTTATGATTGTTTTATTTAAGAAAGTTCATGACCTAGCGCTCAGGTTGACATCAAATGCCCAAGTTGACATCCCAGCGACCAGGTTGACATATGGTGTCAACCTGGACGATGGAAAAGTAAAAAAATATTTAGGGGATGTACTTTATGATGTCTAAGTGATATTTTTACATCACTTAGTTTATTTTTGTATTCTGGCAAAGCTGGTGACCAGTTCTCGGAGATGTTGTTGTTCTGCATAAATGAGAGACTCAAAACTCTTCACGTTTGAGTCTTCTTCCCATGTTGGTGTTGGGTTTTGTGCCCTAAATAAAACCCATTTCAATATAATCAGATTTACTAATTAATAAAGATCAGAAATCACATTTTATATTACATGGTTCACATGATTTATTTCATGTCTATAAATTCTATTAAGTCCAGAACATATGTTTTTGTAAATGATTATAGTGTTCTCAGCACATTGGAATATAATCATGATTATATGTTCAAAAGTTTAATTCCCTGATTTGTCAGTTCACTGGATTTAGACTGGCATGATAATCAGCGATAGGTATACTTACACCTTGGATAAGTGTTATGTCCTTTCCAAGGCATTGGCAAAGTTTACCAGTATCAGATGTATGGAGTATACATTAGAAGGGGCCGATATTGAACTTTGATTAGATATGATAAATTTACCGTAATATTTATTCAATTCAATATCACCTTGTTGATCCTAGATCGAAAGATCTTAATCCTGACATGATTAGGTTCGATCTCAAGAGTGTTATTTGTGTTCTTTGATTTGTTAGTTAAGCCTACTTTTTGGTCAGGGTGATACGTACATTTTGGGAACACGATAGTACAATTGAGTAGGAGCACTAAATATAGATAGGGAATCTATAGCTTCTATAGGTATTTAGAAGTGAAACGATAATTTCCTTTGAGCTTGACTGAATAGAGATAAATGATTGAGATCTCATTTTAGTGATTATATTATTTTACTAAAATATCATTTATAGGTGGCAAAGTATTTTAAGGATAATATACATTGAAAGGGTGTAACGGTAATTTTATCCCTATTCAAAGTAGATCATCTATAGATGATCATTGATTATTGGGATTATAACAATGGATAATTAATAGCGTATCTATATTGTGGAACATATAGAGCGTTCTATGTAACTAAGAGTGCAATTCCAACTTTTATGGTGGATGCAATGAGGAATTAATAAGTTAGTGAATTTACCTGGTAAATTCTAGATCTGCTTATTGGAAACTCGGTTATATAGGCCCATGGTCCCCATACTAGTTGAGACAAGCTGTTTGTAAGACTCAGTTAATTGATTTAATTTAATCAATTATAATTCTAAAATTAGACTATGTCTAGTTTATGAATTTTTACTATGTTATGGCTTGATTGTGAAGAAATAGTGTTTTAGGGTTTATTTGTTAATTAAGAGACTTTGTGTAGTCTAATTAATAAATATAATAAATGACAATTTTATTTGATAATTATTTTAATTATTAAATAAATAGTTTTGGCATATATTGTTGGAATTAATTTTACCAGGATCTTAGATCTACTCACAAGTATGTTTATTAACACCCTAAATATGAACTTTCTAAAACGATGAAATAAACACGTATAAAGTTTAAGAAACCTTACATTGGGTGCAGCGGAATTAAATGACTCCTTCCATTCAGATCTCTAACCCTTGTATCCTTTCTGTAGCAGAGTATTATCAAGATCTGAACCTGGATCTCTTTCTCTGAATCTTTGATGCTGAAACTCCTTTGCTGATGATCTTTCTTCACGATCTTCCTCACTATGATTGAGGTATTGCTTGCTGTGTGTGGGCACTACTCTAATCACTAAGGTAATTTTGAAATTCTAAGGAAGAAGAGAGAGAGAGGGTGGCGGCCAAGGTAGAGAGAGAAAGGCTTAGGTTTTCTGATTCAGAAGTGTAATTTTCCTGAAGCCTTCACTAGCTATTTATAGCATTCCACTAGGGAAAGGTTTGAATTATTTGGCATTAAAATAATGAAAATATCAGTTTAAAATGCCTACAAAAGTGGCCGGCCATGGCTTGATGGATTTGGGCCTTGCTTTTTGCAATTTTGCAATTTTAACACTTTTGTATCTGATTTTCTCAAAAGTGCCAATTTTCTAATTCAACGATTTAAATGCCAATTCTAACAATTTAATAACTATAAATAATTATTAAATAATATTGTCATTTATCATATTTATTAATTGAACCATACAAAGTATCATAATTAACAAATATGCCCCTATTAACTCTTTCTTTACAATTTCACCCTTACTTAGTGAAAATTTCACAAATAGACATAGTCTAATTTGTGAATTGTAATTGATTAATCAAAACCAATTACACGAGTCTTACAAACAATATTATCTCAACTAGTGCGGGGACCATGGGTCTATATAACCGAGCTTCCAATAAGTAGATCAAGAATTTAGCACTAAAATTCACTAACTTATTAATTCTTCGTTGAATCCACGCATATAACTTAGAATTGCACTCTCAGTATATAGAATGCTCTATATGTTCCACCATATAGACGCATCATTAGTTATCCATTGTTATAATCCTAATTTGATCAATGATCCTCTATATGAATGATCTACACTGTAAAGGGATTAGATTACCGTAACACCCTACTATGTACTTTATCCTTAAAACACTTGACCTCGTATAAATGATATTTCAGCTTATGTGAAATGAGTACTCCACCATTTATGTTCGTTTGGTCAAGCTCGAAGGAGATCATCCTTTGCTTACTATTCGCCAGATAGAAGCTATAGATTCCATGTTTATGCTAGCGCTACCACTCAATTGCACTACCGTGTTCCCAAAATGTACGTATCACCCTGACCTAAAAGTAGGCTTAACTAAAAAATCAAAGAACTCGAATAGTCTTTCAAGATTGAGCCTAATCATAACAGGATTAAGAACATTTGATCTAGGATCAACTTGGCAATATTGACTTGAATAGATTTTACGGTAAGTTTAATTAAATCTAAGTCAAAGTTCAATATCGGTCTCTTCCGATGCATACTCCATGCATCCAACCTGAGCTTTACTTTAACCAATGTTCTGGAAAGAACATAGCCTTTATTGATGTTTAATAAAATAGATTACATTGAAATGGAGTTTTATTTAGGGCATAAAACCTAACATTTATAGGTTTAAATTGGAAAATATGGTATTATTGAAAAGAAGAATAAGTGGTTGAAATAAAGTGGCAAAACTGTAACTAGAGATTGGCCCTTTGAAGTGTACGACCAACAAGTTATTTTTTGCCCAATATTTTATTCTTTTCTAATCCATAATAATTCAACCTTAACCCTATTGAAGATAGTATAAAAGGATTGATATGGTCTCTTCATCAAAACTAATGCCTCCAAAGCTAATAACCTAGCTTTTGATGAGACCTCTTCCTTCTTCTTTCTTCTTCAATTCTAAACACTTAGTCTTTCTTTACCAAATAATATTCAGCCATTAGTGATTGAGTAAGTGCCCACACACATCAAGTTGCTCCTCAATCATAGTATGTAAGACTGAAGAATCCAATCAACAAGAAGGAGAATCGGGCTCAGATCTTGGTGATACTCTGGTACAAAAAGGATACAAGTGTTAGAGATCTGGGTGGAAGGAGTCATTTAATTTCGCTGCACCCACTCTAAGGTTTCTCATAACTTTTATGTGTTTAAATTACATTGTTTTAGAAATTCATATTTAGGATGTTAAACAACATACATGGTAGTATATCTAGATCCTGGTAAAATAATTCCAACAGTTGGAATTGAGAAATGTGAAACTATAAATTTGAATTTTCTGACTTCATGGATCTTAGTTATTGTGGAAAACTAGACAGACAGTCAAAACAAAATCAAAATTTGATAAGCAAAACCTAGCACACCAGGCCATTTGTCAATCTGGGCGTTGGGTGCTTATTTCGGAGCTTCCGGGATGTCATTTTGATACTTTCAAGGTTCTAGAACTTGAGGAAGAGGTCTCTTACCCTATTTTTGACAATTCTAGATTGAATGCTCAGATCAGATTTGGAATTTAAATGATCAAAACTAGCGCACCAAGTAGATTGTCAACATGGGTGCTGGGCTCTACTTTTGGGCCTCGGGTTTGTGGTTTTCTCCTTGAGTTTACTTGAGTCTTCATTATATCTAATGACAGAAAAAAATACTAAGAACACATTTTTGAAAACTAGATTGGAAACATCCTAGGTTGACAATATGTCAATCTGGGCACTGGGCCTAATGCCATGTGTCAACTTGGGCGCTGGGTCCTTTTTATGGCCCTTTGGAAGTTTAGTTTGGTCCTCGAAAATAGTTGAGTCTTAATCTTTGCTAAAAATAGAGAAGATTCTCAAAAGAGTTCTCAGAAAACATCATCAAAATTTGCCCAAGTTGACAAAATGTCAACCTGAGCGTTGGGCTAGCCCCAGCCCCAGGTGTCAACCTAGGCACTAGGCCTTGTTTCTGGCACCTAGGAAGTGTTGTTTCTTCCCGATAGTACCTATTTCCTATTTTTGATGAAGACAAAGAATATGCAAAAGTCAGATCGTTGATCTGATACTTGGAAGGTGCTCAGATTGATAGATTGTCAACTTGAGCGTTGGGTGCCCGGACACCGAGTGCTCAAAAATGAACTTTCTCTAAATCTAATTCTGATGCCTCAAACATTTCTGTGGTATGTCTAGTTCAAGTCCCAATTAAAAGTTTGACCCATTTGCATTAAGAAGGTCCAGAAAATTAAAATCCTAGTTAAGGATGTCAACTTAGGCACTCGGTGAAACCCTAAGTGCCCAGATTGACTTCTAGGGTACATGTTCATGTAATTTCAACTCACGAGGCCTAGATTTGATTGCTCCATGTCTTCATGGTATAGAATACAGAAAGATAACGAGTTGGAAACAAGTTATTGAAGTCTAAACTTCTAGGATTCCCAAAGTCAACCTGGGGGCAAGGGGCCTCTCCTTTGTTGACTGCTATGACTCAGGTCTACTAAACTCTGTGACATCATCTTTCTTGCCACGAGTAAATATTGATGTCCACATCATGAGGGAAAAATTTTGAATTAACAAATTGTACGTATAAAGAAATGTTGAATTTTATTTAAGATTATGTTTTCCTTACATATAAGAATAGAATATACATTTGATCTATTAAGTTTTGAAATATATTTGTATCATGTATATATATTAGATTTTTAAATCACTATTTCTTACATTAAAATATTAATTGTAAATATAAATTTTTTAGAATATATATAAATATGTGTGAATTGAATTATATCGGTTACTTTTACATGTCAAATAATATCCAATTCGCACAAGTACGAATTTTTGATTTTTAATCCAATCCAATCCACACAAGTGCGGATATCTGCACTTTACGGATATTGGATTGGATCATACGAATTGAATTGAATTGATTAACTTATGAACACCTCTAATTTAGACAAGATGGTTGTGTTGAATGATTGTAACCAAACTTTGACTTGGGGATTTCCTTTCTTGTGCATCTACCTTAGTTAGGGTAGATTTGCCCTCCTTTTTTTTTAGGAATAAATTTCTCTCTCAAAAAAATAATTATTATAATAATAATTTTTTTTTTTTTTTTTCTAAATTAAGTGCTACAACTATTATTAAACAGAATGAGAAAGAAAGAAAAAAAGAAAAGATATAGTGTAACTATACAATTATTTTTCGCTAACGTAATTATACAACTATTACTATTACGTAACTATTTAAAAAACACTAACTATTATTACTTTAAAATATTATTTTGTGAATATTACTTTAATATATGCTAATTAGTTTGTGAATATTTAGTTTGCTAATATCTTACTTCTTACTATTTTAAAAGTTACATAATAGTGTGATATTTTAGGACTACTTTACCCTCTATTAAAAACGATAATTTTAAATTTGTCATTTTCTTTTCTTTTTCTTATTTTATATTTAACTATTTTCTTTTAAGATAAAAGTATCTATTTTTTTCTCTTTCACATTATTTATCCTATTTTCCATTTTAATGTAATATTATTTTTGTCATTAAGTTTTATATTGTTTTGAATGATATTTTAGGACTACTTTACCCTCTATTAAAAACAATATTTCTAAATTTGTCATTTTCTTATTTTTCTTATATTATATTTAACTATTTTCTTTTGAAATAAAATTATTTTTTTTCTCTTCTCAATATTTATCCTATTATCCATTATTATATAATATTATTTTTTTCATTTAGTTTTATATTGTTTTGAATGATAATATAATGATTTTAGTACTATTTTACCTTTTATTGAAAACAATACTTCCAAATTTGTATCCTTTTATTTTTTTTTTTCTCTATTTTATATTGACTATTCTTTTAAGACAATATTTTATCTTTTCTTTTATTTCTCTATGTCATTATTTATCTTATTATCCATTATAATATGATATTTTTTTTTAATTTATGATTAATGTTTGTTCATATTAAGTTTTATAGTGTTTTTAATAGAAATAGTGTGATAATCAATATGACCATTCTATTTTATAGAAACTAATAATTTCTTCCAAAGTAAATTTTATCTTTCTTAATTTCAATAAAATTATTTATGTAAGTGTGATTATTCTTATTTTGTGTTGCATTTGACCTCACTTTTATTTACTAAATTCTTTTTAGTATAAATATAACTAATGTACAATAAATTATTTTAATAAAATAATTAATATAACTAACGTACTGTGTGTGTACATGCTTAGAAGTAGAATTATGTTGTCATATTTCATTAAATTTAGAATTAAATAATTATTTATAATTATATGTTCTATAATAATTAGAAATTATTATTCAAAACAAATAAAAAAAAATAAGAGATCCATTAAATTTTTATTGAGTTGATTATTAAGTTAAATAGTATGTAAAATGTATCTAAATAATCATATTATATAAGACCACTTAAATACAACTAAAATTTCTATTTTTCAAATTTTTCTTGTATCTTTAATATAATTGTGATGTTTACCTTGATGTAATACAATGTAATGGAAATCATAATAGTAATATAAATGGTAATATAATGGAATAAAAATTATAATGTAAATAGTATTATGATATTTGGTTTAATTCTGTTATAGATATTGTAATCAAATAAAGTAAGTGGTATATTGACAAAAATTTCTTTAGTTTTATTATTTTTACTATTTAAAAATTAACTAAAAGTAGAAAAAAAAAGAAATAAAAAAAAGGGCAAATGAAGTATTTTCATGTGATCATCATTACATTGATTTTATAATATAATGAGGATTTCAATATATAATATAATTATTACAATTCTCATTATATTAAACTAAATATGCTTTAAATATATATTTTGTAATATACACTATAATTAAGATGTAAAAATTAAATTATATAATTTTTCTTACAATTATTTATGAAATGAAAATTAAACAAACAAATATATAAATAAAATAAAACAATGAGAGCTAGGCACGGGCATTGCACGTGCTAGCCTCACCTAGTATGTTAATATGTATGGAAGATCACATATACTCAAGATAGTTATTGATGGTGTTGGATTAGTTTCTTATGCTTAGCTTTTGACTTTCATTTTTATTTTTCGAGACCAATAAATTTTTTATGCATTTTATATGTGATTTTTTATTTGTACTGGATTAGGATCATTTTTAGAGGATTGTGGTAGTTTACTTTTCAATTTTTCTAAGGCATCCATAATTTACGTTCATAGTCATGAATTAGTAGCGCATGCACTCATGGTAGACAGTGAATTATTATAGATGGATCCCTATTCTTTCTATTCTTTACATTTTTTAGTTAAAATAGCTAAAAAATTAAAATAGAGAGCTATTTTTATTGTTGATGCTCCAACATACTCTCTACTATAGTTAGTATGTGATTATTTAAATAATATTTATAATTTAAATTTATCAAATATAAATTAATTTTATAAAATAATAAAAAAGTAATAGTATTTTTGATTAAAATACTATTAAAAAGTTTAGAAAAAGGTAAAGAGCTTCCTATTCATTTTCTATTATAGAGAATCGTCTTTTATATTATTGGAGTTCAACTATCATTCTCTTTTAGCTAAGGAGTGTATTTAGAGATGCTCTTATCTAAGAGCATCTTTAATGGTAAGAGCATCTCTAATGGTACTCTATTTTTTTAGCTAAAAAGTTAAATTAGAGAGCTACTTTTATGGTTGTTGCTTCAATCAGACTCCCTACTTTAGTTAGTATTTGATTATAATAATTTTTAACGCAGATTTTTGTTAACTAAATTTGAGCCTAACAATATTGATTTCACACAGAAAAAATAAAAGATATCAAACTGAAAATATGAACACATAGTTTTTTACGTGGTTTTGCAGTTAAAATTCTGCATAGTCCACAAGTCAATCTTATTCAGATTTCTAATGTTTTTTTAGGAACTCTCTCATATGAGTTTTTTCGTCCCTTTTTTGATCTTGTCTGCCACTATTTATAATTACATAGTGGACAGTTAATTACAAAGTTGACCGAAATGTGTTTACAACAATCATCCCTAAAATCATGGGATTTGATTACATATCACGTAGTGTAAATGCGGTTTACAATTTTAAAATCGTATGACTGTTATTTTCCCGCTTTTATTGGGTCAAAACAATCGTGTATTAAACACGTCTTTAATTGTTTTATCTGGAGATGTCTCGACAGAAACCTGGTTCTAGTGATCCCCATAGCGAGCTGGGGTCATTCTTCCTTCCAAGGTCGACAATGTATATCTGGTATCGATCGCGGTTCTTATTTACAAAGAATCATTTTGACTCGCTGGGGTTGTAAGCCTCATTACTGTTAGCTGGATGAAGCTATAGGATGTCTTCCGATAGCGAGACGGTCACCTTGCTTACTTGTTCTTGAGCCGATCCAAATTTTACACTTAGTTTGTTCATTGTATGCTAAGGACTTTCATGATTGATACGTGTCGCTTTCTTTGGTGCCTCGCTATTCACATTTAGCAACATATAGTTTCTCGCTAATATAATAAGTGCCAGTGTGTACATCGATTCCTTGCCTAAGACCTTACAGCCAGCAGGTTATAAATATACTCTGATACTTATGTAATTAATGAGTTATTTTATAAAAAGCAATTGCATCGATTCACATTTGATTTATCTTGACACGTCTCCTCCAACCGAATTTCAGGTATAATAATTGCATCTTAAAAAGTTCTTTTTTAGTAAAAAGAGCTTATGAATAATTACAATAATTACAGAGGGTATTTTCGTCAAGATCTTTTCTTGGAAAAAATGTATCCTTTGATTCTGGCGGTTGTGCAGTTTCGAGGGTCATTATGAATCGTCTCTTCATATTATGCACTTCTCCCAGCCATTGGATTTCTCAATACTTAGCTTTCTTGTCACTGGAATTTGTGTATATAACAGGTGGCTCAAGCTTATCAATTTTTATAAACCTCTGGCTCTTTAGTGAGATCCATTTTCAGAATGGATCATCTCTTTCTTGCCAAAATGTTCCTTTTGAGTTCAGAAGTTCATCCTTCCAAACTCATAATACCAAGATACACCAACCATTTTCCATTTGTGCCTAAAGACTTTAAGCCTCAATTGGAGCCAGAAATGATGGATTCCAAGGTTGAGGAGCTTCCAACCAATCCAAATTAGGGGAACCCTGTAGCCCGCCATGGGCGATCCTCACAAGTAATCCTTGAGGGCATAGATCTTGTGAGTGATTTTAAAGGTCCTCCTCAGGCTGATAAGGAATCCTAGAGGAAAGTTGGCATGGTTTCAGATGAATCTGGAAAGGAAGTTGGCGTGGTTTTTATCAGAGAATCTAGCCCACCCAAGACCCAAACCTGCGCCAGAAGATCTTTGCGCCAACCTATTTCTAGTATCGAGGAATTTTCTGAGGTTGGGAAAGAGATCTCGGCTTCAGGAAATGGGATTTGATGATGAGGAGAATGAGGTCTGTGCAGAGATCAAGGCTCTCTACATGTAGCCGATCTTTCTCAAGCTATGTGTAGTTGGTCTTTCTCCGAGCTACGTGTAGACGGTCTTTCTTAGGCTACATGAAGACGATCTTTCTCGAGTTTATCGACTTCTCCTCTCATCCTTTGTTTAGGAAGATGACTTAATGGTTTGCCCTTAGTGGTATTTTTGTAAAGACAAGTTTGTAACCCGATTTAGGTTTTTTCTTATCTTAAATGCCTTGTACTATTTTCATTTGAACTTAATACAATTGTGTTTGCTTGCATTTTTATTCACAATGTAAGCAACTATATTTTGATCAAATGTACAGTACTTTTGGGTTTTTCCAATGCTCGCAATCTTCCTGTTTAAGTAGTTAGTGATCTAGCAAAGTTTTTTATTTTCGAGCAATTATCCATTCTGCCTCGCTATAGCAGTTATAATCTACCTTAAGCAAACTTAAATATACTTTAATGATTTTATCACTTTGTATATTCTTAATTTGCTTGTATGAATAGTTATATTATCTATTCATTTTCTAGGTTCAAGTACTTTTATCAAGGTGTCGTGATGCCTCGTTTAGTACATTCCTAGCTCGTGAGAACCGTTAGTATTCTGTTTTATACGGGAGTTATAACTTTTGATTTTCCACTCCCGTCAGATAGGTTATAAATCAAAATTATACTTGTTTGATCCCTTCTTCGTCAAAAAGGTTTGATCAAGGTGTGATAATGATTCGACCCCTTTCTCATCAAAAAGGTTTGGTCAGGTTGTTATAACGGTTCGACTCCACTTTTGTGACAGAGGTTTAGTCGAGAACCTTTGAATTTCAAAAAAAAAATTGAAATGGCGGGTTTGGATTATACAATGTATTTTCAGATGAATTCCAGTTAATCATACATAAATGCCCCTTAAGTAATTTTTAAGGAACAAAACTTTGTATTTACTTGATATAAATGATTCTCTTTATTCATAACTGAAGTTTAAAGTTTACACCTGTAATGCGAGTTACATCATTTATTTATTGGTAGTAGGGTCGCAAATGTTCTACGTTCCAGTAGTTCTTTATTAGCGAGCCATCAAGTCGAGCAAATTTATAAACTCTAACTCCAACTACTGCTTCGATGACATATGGACCCTCTCAATTTGGGTTGAACACTCCTGCAAATGCATCTCTCGTATTTGTAAAGACTCGTCTTAACACCAAGTCTCCAACATTGAATAGTCTTTTCTTGAGTTTTTGTTGAAGTATCTTGTAACTCGGTGCTGGTATGCTGCGTTGGTGATTTGCGACTCAGTTTGTTTTCCTCAAGTAGATCCAAGGAAAATTTTCAAAGTTTCTAGTTTTCTTCTTAATTATGAAACTCTCCTGTATGAGTCGATATGTTCACTTCAACAGGCAATATTGCTTTCGAGCCAAATGTTAGCGAGAAAGCCGTGTGTCTTGTAGCTGTCTTCTCAGTAGTCATGTGGGCCCAGAGTACCTGAAGTAGCTCGTCAACCCATCTGCCTTTGGCAGCGTCTGTTGGGTTTTATAACCTAAATAAAACTTATTTCAATATAATCAGATTTACTTATTAATAAAGATCAGAAATAACATTTAATGTTACATGGTTCACATGATTTATTTCATGATTATATATACATAATGTATGAATTCTATTTAAGTCCAGAACATATGAATTTGTTAATGATTATAGTGTTGTCAACACAAGGGAATATAATCTTAATTATATGTTCGAAAGTTTATTCCCTGATTTGTCAGTTCACTGAATATAGACTGACATGATAATCAGCGATATGTATTCTTACACCTTCGATAAGTGTTATGTCCTTTCTAGGACATTGGCAAAGTTTACCAGCATCAGATGTATGGAGTATACATCGGAAGGGACCGATATTGAACTTTTATTAGATTTGTTAAAATTTACCGTAATATCTATTCAATTCAATATCACATGTTGATCCTAGATTAAATGATCTTAATCCTGATATGTTTAGGTTCGATCTCAAGAGTATTATACATGTTCTTTGATTTGTTAGTTAAACCTACTTTTGGATCAGGGTGATACGTACATTTTGGGAGCATGATAGTATAATTGAGTGGGAGCGCTAACATAAATATGTAATCTATAACTTCTATAGGAATTTAGAAGTGAAACGATGATATCCTTCGAGCTTGGCTAAACAGAGATAAATGGTGGAGATCTCATTTCACTTTGCTGAAATATCATTTGTACGGAGCTAAGTGTTTTAAGGATAAAATACATTGAAGGTGTAACGGTAACTTAGTGCCTATTCAATGTAGATCATCTATTAGAGGGTCATTGATCAAATTAGGATTATAACAATGGATAACTAATATCGTATCTATATCGTGGAACATATAGCGCGTTCTATATGACTGAGAGTGTAATTCCAAGTTCTAAGTGTGGATTCAATAAGGAATTAATAAGTAAGGGAATTTACTTGGTAAATTCGGTTCGACTTATTGGAAGCTCGGAAATATAGGCCCATGGTCTCCATACTTGTTGAGACCATACTGCTTGTAAGACTCAGTTAATTGATTTTGATTAATCAATTATAATTCTAAAATTAGACTATGTCTAGTTTATGAATTTTTATTATGTTATGGATTGATTGTGAAGAAATAGTGTTTTGGAGTTTATTTGTTAATTAAGAGACTTTATGGAGTCTAATTAATAAATATTATAAATGACAATTTTATTTGATAGTTATTTTAATTATTAAATAAATAGTTTGGCATTTATAAGGTTGAATTGAAAAATATGGTATTATTGAAAAGAAGAATAAGTGGTTGAAATAAAGTGGTAAAATTGTAACTAGAGATTGGTCCACTTATTGTATACGGCCAAGAGGTATTTTTGCCCAATATTTTATTCTTTTTTAATCCATTTAATTCAACCCTAATCCTATTGAAGAATAGTATAAAAGGAAGGTTATGGTCTCATTCTCCAACTAATTCCTCCAAAGCTAATAACATAGCTTTTGATGAGACCTCTTCCTTCTTCTTGTTGGGTTTTATGCCCTAAATAAAACTCTGTTTCAATGTAATCCAGATTATTCTATATCAATAAAGTAACAGAAGTAATTTTTCATTCACTTGTGTATGTTTTGGTTCACTTAATCAATTGCTTGTCTATTTGATTTATAAATTCATCCAAACCCTTTTCACATACTTGAACATGTTTATTGTGTTGTCAACACAGTGGAAAATAAACATGACTATGTGAATAAAGTATTCCTAGATTTATCAGAACACTGGGTTTCACTGATATGACAATCTACAACAGAGTTTACTTACATTTGGAGAAATGTTATGTTCTTTCCAGAACATAGGTTAAAGTAAAGCTCAGGTTGGATGCATGGAGTATGCATTGGAATGGACCGATATTGAACTTTGAATTAGATTTTGAAACTTACCGTAAACATCTATTCAATTCAATATCATAAGTTGATCCTAGATCACATGATCTAAATCCTGATATGGTTAGGCTTAATTTCAAGAGTGTTATTCGTGTTCTTTGATTTGTTAGTTAAGCCTAAAACTTTAGTCTGGGCAATACATACATTTTGGGAACACGGTAGTGCGATTGAGTGGGAGCGCTAACATAAATATGGAATCTATAGCTTCTATCTGGCGAATAGTAAGCAAAGGGTGATTTCCTTCGAGCTTAACCAAACGAGATAAATGATTGAGTACTCATTTCACTTAGTTGAAATATCATTTATACAGGGTTAAGTGTTTTAAGGATAAAATACATTGTAGGGTGTTACGGTAATTTAAGTCCCTTTACAGTGTAGATCATCCATATAGAGGATCATTGATCACATTAGGATTATAACAATGGATAACTAATAATGTGTCTATATGGTGGAACATATAGAGCATTCTATATACTGAGAGTGCAATTCTGAGTTCTATGTGTGGATTCAACGAAGAATTAATAAGTCAGTGAATTTAAGTGGTAAATTCTAGATCTGCTTATTGGAAGCTCGGATATATAGACCCATGATCCCCTCACTAGTTGAGATGATATTACTTGTAGGACTCATTTAATTGATTTTAATTAATCAATTAAAAATTCTCAAGATAGACTTGTCAGTTTGAGAATTTAGCACTTATTAAGGGCAAAACAGTAAATAGAGATTTTGAAGGGCATATTTATTAATTAGGAAACTTTAATTAGTTTCGTTATTAATAAAATAAATGATAATATATTATTTGATAATTATTTTTAATTATTAAATAATTAGATTTATCATTAATATGGTTGAACAATGGAATTGGCAATTTTTCACAAAAAGGGAAACTATCAAGTGTAGGAAAAGGAAAGTTGGAAAAGAGGCAAGCCTTGTTTCCACATTGCCTAGGCCTACTTCTTTACCTTCCTTTTCCCTTTGATTTTCTCAGTTCAAAATGTCAATCATAGCCCTTGGTGGTCTTCTATAAATAGAAGGCAAAGGCTTCAGAGTTTCACACATCTGTACAACCTTTTCACAGCATTATTCTGAAAGAATTTTCTCTCAGAAAATTCTCTCTGAGCCGCCACCCTCTCTCTCTCTATTCCTTCACTGTTTCGAAATGTATGAGTGCTAGAGTAGTGCCCACACACATCAAGTAATACCTCAATCATAGTGAGGAAGGCTGTGTAGATTTCAGAGATAACAAAGAAGGACTTTCGGGCTCAGATCTTGATTATACTCTGCTACAGAAAGGAATCAAGGGTTAGAGATCTGAGTGGGAGGAGACATATATATTCCGCTGCAATCACTGTAAGATTTCTGATACTCTTATGTGTTTAATTTCCTATCGTTTTAGAAGTTCATATTTAGGTTGTTAAATCAACATACTTGTGAGTAGATCTAAGATCCTGGTAAAATAACTTCCAACAACTGGCACCAGAGCCATGGTAATTGATTTGCTTGCAAGAAATTTGGACTTAAAACGATTTGCTTGTTTTTTGGATGGTATCATGTTGCTTTGAGTGTCATATTGATGATTGAGTGTTGTTTGTGAATTCTGGGAAAAATGGTTACTGTTTTTATTCTGTAATTATTTTTGTTGGATAGTTTGGAAAATTCTAAGCAATTTACTTTTTTTACAGAACTCGATTTCGATTTAATTTGAATTAGTTATGAATTTTTGAAAATTGGAAAAATCGGGGTGACGAGCAACTTCATCACGCACGCGGAATGGCTGCTTGCAGCCTTCCTGCGCCATGATTTCTCCGCCAATCACCCCAGATCCGCGCGCGGATGGCCATGCACAGCATGCCATCCGTACAGTTCATCCAATTTTCCAATTTTTTCGATTTTTCATGCTATTTCATGGAATTAAATTCTGATTTTTTGTGTAGTTTTGTATGTTGATTTTTGTTTTTCAAATTTCAAATCTAATTATCAGAAATAAATTAATTTTAATTTTTAAAATTAATTTTAGATATTAGTATAATTTGATTTTGAAAATAGGAAAAAATCAAGTTTTTCTTACCTTTTTCTTATTTCCTTTAAAATTTGATTATTTTATTTTTTTAAGGTCAGATATTAATTTTTTTTGGTAACTTGACCTTAATTAAAATAAGATCACAATAATCATGATAATTTTAAAAGAGGAAATAAGGTATTTTTGTTAACTTTTAAATCTTGTTATTTTTTAATTAAATTAAATTGTAAAACAAGAAAAGGGTATGTATTTATCATTTTCTATTTTATTATTTAATTTATTAAATAACATGAAATTTAAAAGGAAATTTAGCAATTTATTTTGAAATGACATTTAGGTTACCCAAAACCTAATTTTTCAAAATAGTAGGTTTAATTTTATTTTATTTTTCGAAATAAATGATTAAAATTAAATAAATCCTACATCCAACTATCCAAATCTAACCTTGTTGCAGGAGTATGTGTTTTAGATTGTTTGTAAGTTTTCTAAAACTTATTATTGCTTGATCTAAATTGCCTTGGTTAACTTGATAATAGATCAGATGATCTAGTTTTAACCAAAGGTTCAATTGACGATAGATCAAGTAAATAATTTGTAACAGGTAATTTTTACAAACTTCTTTCATCTGTGTATGACCTAGCAACATGATAGGATCCATCCAAATGTGTATGCCTGTGTGAGCCTGTATGTTTAATTTCTATTATAGATACATATAGGTGGTTGTTGCTAAATAAAATATCATAACTGATAGATTTTATTTAGGCTCATTTAGTTGTGAGCCTATTCAATTAATAACAGTTATTCATTGTAAGGTTGAATTTCTCTCTTTTGGGCCTTGTGTGAGAGTTGGGAGCCTTAGAAGTGGGTGCGACATACTGGACCCAGCCCCCCTCACATGAACAACCCCAATTGTGAAGGCCCATTTGCCTGATTTGGATAACTGTGCTAGGCTAATTATATTAGTTTGACCTAATAAAAGATTGATTAGCAACATAATTAATTTCATTGTTCCTTGAAATTAATTTAAGAAAAACATAGTTTGAATAGTCATATTCTAGAAAGCTATATGTATTTTTCTGGTTTTTAATTAAATATGGAATTATAACCATATAAATTCTTTCTGAATCTTAAATTTATAATTTCATTAAATATTCCTATTTAAGTTGAGATTTAGTTAAATCTATCAAATCAACTTGGATTTGAATATTTTTGAATTACCTATTATAAATTAAGTTGAGGAATTTTGGCAATTGGTTATTAAGATTCTTTAGATATTTTTTAAGTTGATATTTTCTAAATATGGGAACTTAAAATGGAATATCTTCTAAATTAAGTGGTTACTACTTAATTGGTAATATTTAATTAAGTCATTGTTTGAGGAATATTTTTAAGTTGGGTATTTAGATTTTCTAAACAACTTAAATAAGATATTTTTCAAAATTATTCCATTTTTGAAATTTAATTAAAGTTTTAACTTTAATTTGTAATATTTCATTATTGAGATATGGAATATAAATGATTAAACAAAATACATGTTTAAATAATGAGCTTTAATCAAAGAGAAATTCGATCTCCATTGTTGGTTTTACATAGCTATTGTTTTAGTGAGTAATCCTCCCTAATGGAGGAACGTTCATTAGCAAGTTAGCGCCGTTTAATCTCGAAAGATAAGTATTCTTATAGGTTTATTTATATGGTTCATGACCACCCTAATGGTGGCGACTATGTAAGACTTATAAGAATACGAAACAATGGTAGAAGCTCATAAGATAGAATTGCCTTGACTCTCGCCTAAACGGGACAACGCTGAATTCCAATCTTGATCGAATAAAAGGTTGCTAGAATGTTTGACATTTTAGATGAATTGACAACTCTATTCAATGGATGATGCTTTGACTCTCGCCTAAACGGGACACTGTATCAGTTCGTTGGAAACCTTGGAAAATAAACTATGTTAGATTTAGTATTTTTATAACATAAGTGATTGTTTGTTTTCTGAACCTGTGTATGAATTTATAGAACCAAAACCTTACTTCTGTTTATTGATATGTTGTAGTGCCAATATGAATAACCCTCATCCCGATCCACTCCTAGTTAGTATCTTTGCAAAAGAACTCAATAGTGTGAAAATGCATCCTGGTAGTTGCATTAACTCGCACCTATTGTTGATGAATCTGAAATTCCAAAAGGCAAATCTACTAGGAATTGATTTATCAAAGGAACAATGGGTAAAACTCATCCTTTATAGCCTTCCTCAGGAGTATAACAGTTTTGTTCTATATTACTTATTGAACAATCCTAACTCCTCCGACATGGACAAACTCGAGTCTGAGTTGAGGGCCCATGAGCGGGATCTGATTGCAATGAGACCTCCTAGCATTGCAAGCTTTAATCAGAGGAAGAAGATTAAGCATGAGGGCTCCAACAAAGCTGCTTCATCAAGTACAATTATCAGACATCATGTTCTATGTGCGAATTGTAATGGAAAGGGACATAAAGAAGAACAATGTCCCAGGCTTCTAGACAATTCAAACGAAGGTGACGCTTTTGTATTCGAATCATGTGTTTTAGAGAACGACAAATCCTCCTGGATTGTTTATTCTGGATCTACTAACCATGTATGTTCTTCATTACAGCTGCTTGAAACTTGGGAGAATCTTCACCCAGATGAGTTAAAGCTTAAAGTTGGAAATGGCGAGTTGGTATCAGTTAAAGCAAGAGGAACAGCCCGAATCAAGTTTAATTCTAAGAAGTTTTTACTTTTAGAGAATGTTTTATATATTCCTAATTTTAGTAGAAACTTGATTAGTGTTTCATGTTTACAGACACAATTTTATATATTGAATTTTTCGAGTTCAAATTGTTCAATTTCTCGTAATGGATTTCATATATGTGTTGCAAACATGGAACGAGGGCTTTATGTTTTAAGACCTGATACTCAAATATCACTAAATACTGAACTTTTCAATGTAGCTAAACCTAGAAGCCTTAAGAGAAAAGAGATTGATAATGATGATCAAACTTATCTATGGCATTTACGTTTAGGTCATATAGGCTTTGATAGACTCAATAGGCTAACCAAAGACGGTCCATTGAAAAATGTCGTCTTAGGAGAGCTGCCAGTCTGCGAGTCTTGCCTAGAAGGAAAAATGACCAAACGTTCTTTCTCTGCAAAGGGAGAGCGTGCCAAAGAACCCCTAGGGTTAGTACATTCAGATGTTTGCGAACCGCTGAATGTAAAAGCCAGAGGAGGTTATGAGTATTTCGTCACTTTCATTGACGATTTCTCTAGATATAGTTTTCTTTACCTAATGCAAAAGAAATCTGAAACGTTTGAAAAGTTTCAGGAATTTCATGCTTTGGCTCAAAACCAATTAGGTAAAACATTAAAGATCTTGCGAACTGATAGGGGTGGAGAATATATGGATATGCAGTTCAAAGATCATTTAATTGAACTTGGAATTGAATCCCAATATACTGCCCCTAGCACTCCACAGCTGAATGGAGTTGCAGAAAGAAGAAATCGCACTCTCTTAGAAATGGTTAGGTCTATGCTGAGTTACTCAACTCTGTCTACGTCCTTCTGGGGATATGCTATTCAAATGGCAAACGACATTCTAAATGTTGTTCCATCTAAAGCAGTCCCTAAGACACCCGTCGAACTATGGAATGGTCGCACACCTAGTTTGCGTCATTATAGGATTTTGGGGTGCCCTGCTCACGTCTTAAGAAAGAAAGAAGGCAAACTGGAATCGCGAACTGAGGTTTGCATGTTTGTCGGAAATTCTAAAGAGACTAGGGGTGGACTATTCTATAGTCACAAGGATAACAAAGTGTTTGTCTCTACAAATGCTACTTTCCTTGAAGACAACTATATGAAAGACAACAAACCGAAAAGTGAAATTGTATTAGAGGAAATGCTCACAGATACTGTTCCTTCAAATGTACCATCTTCTTCTACTCAAGAAGAGGAACATCCCACTCCCTCAGTTGTAGCAACTGAGAAAACTACTACTAAAGCTCCTGTTCAGAAAGTCATCGCTCCTCGTCGTAGTGGGAGGGTTTCTACGAAACCATCTCGTTATGGCTTGGATGGTGAAATCAATATGGTCGTTGGTGACGGTATTGATGACGACCCATTGACCTATAAACAGGCAATGGCAAGTCCGCAACGGAAGCGATGGTCAGCCGGTATGGATTCAGAAATGGATTCCATGAAAAAGAACAAAGTCTGGGAATATGTAGAACCACCTGAAGATTTTCGTCCAATTGGATGTAAATGGGTCTACAAGAAGAAAAAGAGGTCTTTGGAGGCGAAGTCGAAACTTTCAAAGCTAGATCGGGTCGCCAAGGGTTATACCCAAAGAGAAGGTGTGGACTATGAGGAAACTTTTAGTCCTGTTGCCATGCTCAAATCCATCCGAATTCTTCTCTCCCATAGGCTGCCGCTTTAGATTATGAAATCTGGCAAATGGATGTCAAGACAGCCTTTCTTAATGGGCTTCTTGAAGAAACCATCTATATGGAGCAACCAGAAGGTTATGTTCTTCCTGGGCAGGAGAATAAAGTTTTCAAATTAAATAGGTCCATATATGGGCTTAAGCAAGCTTCTCGCTCATGGAACAAAAGGTTTGATGAGATCATCAAGACCTATGGCTTTCATCAGAATGAAGATGAACCTTGTGTTTACCAACTCAAGGAAAACAAAGTAGTAATATTCCTGGTCCTTTATGTTGATGACATTTTGATCATTGGAAACAATGTCAAGAAAATGACTCACATCAAGGAATGGCTTGACACTCAATTCGACATGAAAGACTTGGGTGAGGCAGCCTATGTTCTTGGTATTCAGATTGTCAGAAACCGGAAGAACAGATCCCTTGCTCTCTCTCAAACAGCTTACATTGACAAAGTTCTTGAGAGATTTTCCATGACCAATACCAAAGGGGCAAACATGCCCTCTAGACATGGTATCCGTCTATCTAAGGAACAGTGTCCTACTGATCCTCAAGAGATAGAAGACATGGCAAAAAATTCCTTATGCTTCTGCAGTTGGAAGTCTAATGTATGCTATGCTATGCACTAGACCTGACATCTGCTATGCAGTTGGAATCGTGAGCAGGTATCAGTCAAATCCAGGTAGGGTACATTGGAACGCGGTTAAGTATATTTTGAAATACTTAAAGAGTACAAGAGATTATGTATTAGTCTACAAGGGTGGTGCTTTGAATCCCTTAGGCTATACAGACTCAGATTTCCAGGGATGTCTTGAAGACAGGAAATCTACATCTGGGATGGTGTTTACTCTTGAGGGTGGAGCAGTGGTTTGGAGAAGTGCTAAACAAACTGCGATTTCGGATTCTACCATGGAGGCAGAATACATAGCTGCAGCCGAAGCAGCTAAAGAGGTTGTCTGGCTTAGGAAGTTCTTCACCAGTCTCGGTGTAGTTCCTGGAATGGAAAGGCCTCTAGTCTTGCTTTGTGATAACACTGGAGCTATAGCCAACAGTAAGGAACCTCGGAGCCACAAGAGAAGTAAGCACATAGAAAGAAAGTATCATATTATCAGAGAATATGTGGCAAGAGGGGATGTACTGGTGGAGAAAGTGGACACGCAGGATAACTTGGCTGATCCATTCACCAAAGTCTTGGCAGTAACTTCATTCGAAAAGCACCGTCAGAATTTAGGATTAATTGAAATGTACTGATTTGTTTTATATTAGTGCAAGTGGGAGTTTGTTGGGTTTTATGCCCTAAATAAAACTCTGTTTCAATGTAATCCAGATTATTCTATATCAATAAAGTAACAGAAGTAATTTTTCATTCACTTGTGTATGTTTTGGTTCACTTAATCAATTGCTTGTCTATTTGATTTATAAACTCATCCAAACCCTTTTCACATACTTGAACATGTTTATTGTGTTGTCAACACAGTGGAAAATAAACATGACTATGTGAATAAAGTATTCCTAGATTTATCAGAACACTGGGTTTCACTGATATGACAATCTACAACAGAGTTTACTTACGTTTGGAGAAATGTTATGTTCTTTCCAGAACATAGGTTAAAGTAAAGCTCAGGTTGGATGCATGGAGTATGCATTGGAATGGACCGATATTGAACTTTGAATTAGATTTTGAAACTTACCGTAAACATCTATTCAAGTCAATATCATAAGTTGATCCTAGATCACATGATCTAAATCCTGATATGGTTAGGGTTAATTTCAAGAGTGTTATTCGTGTTCTTTGATTTGTTAGTTAAGCCTAAAACTTTAGTCTGGGCAATACATACATTTTGGGAACACGGTAGTGCGATTGAGTGGGAGCGCTAACATAAATATGGAATCTATAGCTTCTATCTGGCGAATAGTAAGCAAACGGTGATTTCCTTCGAGCTTAACCAAACGAGATAAATGATTGAGTACTCATTTCACTTAGTTGAAATATCATTTATACAGGGTTAAGTGTTTTAAGGATAAAATACATTGTAGGGTGTTACGGTAATTTAAGTCCCTTTACAGTGTAGATCATCCATATAGAGGATCATTGATCACATTAGGATTATAACAATGGATAACTAATAATGTGTCTATATGGTGGAACATATAGAGCATTCTATATACTGAGAGTGCAATTCTGAGTTCTATGTGTGGATTCAACGAAGAATTAATAAGTCAGTGAATTTAAGTGGTAAATTCTAGATCTGCTTATTGGAAGCTCGGATATATAGACCCATGGTCCCCTCACTAGTTGAGATGATATTACTTGTAGGACTCATTTAATTGATTTTAATTAATCAATTAAAAATTCTCAAGATAGACTTGTCAGTTTGAGAATTTAGCACTTATTAAGGGCAAAACAGTAAATAGAGATTTTGAAGGGCATATTTATTAATTAGGAAACTTTAATTAGTTTCATTATTAATAAAATAAATGATAATATATTATTTGATAATTATTTTTAATTATTAAATAATTAGATTTATCATTAATATGGTTGAACAATGGAATTGGCAATTTTTCACAAAAAGGGAAACTATCAAGTGTAGGAAAAGGAAAGTTGGAAAAGAGGCAAGCCTTGTTTCCACATTGCCTAGGCCGGCCCCTTTACCTTCCTTTTCCCTTTGATTTTCTCAGTTCAAAATGTCAATCATAGCCCTTGGTGGTCTTCTATAAATAGAAGGCAAAGGCTTCAGAGTTTCACACATCTGTACAACCTTTTCACAGCATTATTCTGAAAGAATTTTCTCTCAGAAAATTCTCTCTGAGCCGCCACCCTCTCTCTCTCTATTCCTTCACTGTTTCGAAATGTATGAGTGCTAGAGTAGTGCCCACACACATCAAGTAATACCTCAATCATAGTGAGGAAGGCTGTGTAGATTTCAGAGATAATAAAGAAGGACTTTCGGGCTCAGATCTTGATTATACTCTGCTACAGAAAGGAATCAAGGGTTAGAGATCTGAGTGGGAGGAGACATATATATTCCGCTGCAATCACTGTAAGATTTCTGATACTCTTATGTGTTTAATTTCCTATCGTTTTAGAAGTTCATATTTAGGTTGTTAAATCAACATACTTGTGAGTAGATCTAAGATCCTGGTAAAATAACTTCCAACACTTCTTTCTTCTTGAATTTCAAAAACACTATAGCCTATCTTCACAAATATTTTTTAGCCATTAGTGAATTAGTGAGTGCCCACACACATCAAGTGGTATCTCAATCATAGTGTGTAAGGTTGTAGGAGATTCCAAACAACAAGAAGGAGAATCAGCATCAAAGGAAGGAGAGAAAGAGATCCAGGTTCAGATCTTGGTGATGCTCTACTAAAAAAAGGAATCAAGTGCTAGAGATCTGAATGGAAGGAGTCATTATATTCCGCTGCACCCAATGTAAGGTTTACTAAACTTTATATGTGTTTATTTGATTGTTTTAGAATTCATATTAGGATGTTAATGAAACATACATGGTAGTAAATCTAGATCGTGATAAAATATTTCCAAAAACTAGCCTCAAAGGCATGGTAATGATTTACTTTCATGAAATATGAATTAAAACGATGTTATGTGTTGATTTGGATGGTTTCATGTGGTTTATGTGCTTATTTGGTGATAGTTTAGAAATCGCAATATATGTTACTGAAATATTTTTTATTTCGATCTGGAATTATTTTTTTCTGGAAAGTAGAGAAAAAAATAATAAATTTAGGCTTTTACAGAACCTAATTTGGATTTTTTATGAATTAGTTATGATTTTTTGAAGTTGAACGAAAATATCAGGGTTTGAAAGCACACTCGCGCGCGCGTGGACAAAATCCCTTCAGACAAAGCCTTGTCCGAAGCTTCCCTCATGTCACGCCAATGTTTCTTGGCCATGGAGGCTGCATGCAGCCTCCTGTCTTGATCAGATGCATACCCCTGTGCACCAAACTTGTTTTCTTCATAACTTTTGATTCAAAAATCGTTTTTCATTGAAACAAAAGCCAATTTTTGGTAGAATTTTGTGTAGAATCTGAATTTGCAATTAAAAATCTAATTTTCAGAATAAAATTAATTTTTATTAATTTTTTTTTAAATTAATTAAAATTAGTTTCTGATATTAGTAGGCTTTGAATTTTGAAAATTTGATTTCTCACAAAGGAGCCTTATGGTTAATTTTGAAATTTTAGATTATTTTATTTATTTTAATTATAAGATCAGATATTATTTTTTATTAAATTTGAATGATCTTACTTTGATATTAAAAATATTATCTTTTAAAATAATCTTGTTCAAATTTCAAAGTTTGCTAACCATATCATATATTTTTTTTTTTTTCAAATTTGTTATTTTTTGAAATATATTTTATTAATTAAAATTATAAGATTAGGAATATGTTAGGTTTAACATTTTATCGTATTAGACAAATTTTTTTTTATTAAAATTATATTTTGGCAAAAATAACATGAAGATTTGAAAAATTGGTTAGTTTAGTTTGAATAGATATTTTAGGGTTTCAAACCATAAATTTTTCAAACTTATTATTATTATTTTTTTTAAAATATTCTAGCAATATAAAATATCTTATTATTTCAATTAGTTTATTTATGTAATATTTAAATTTATTAAATTATAAGACTTAGAATATAATAATAAAATATCTAAATTTAAAATTCAAGATATTTTATTATATTATCATATTTGAAATTTTAAATAAATTTAAATTTTGAATAAACTTGATATTTGAAAAATTGGTTAGATATTTTTTATTTTTTGTTAGAATTTAAGAAATTTAGGAGTTTGTTGAATTTTGAATTTTTTCAAATATTCTCTAACAACCTAAATTTGAATTCTAGTTAAGATATTTATTTTAAAATTTAATTTTATTTTAAATTTTAAAATTGAGATATTTTAGCTTACTTTCCAGATATTTCAGATCAGTTATTTGTTTGTATTGTTTGTTTATATATTAATATACAATTTTTTTTACAAACCTATTATTTATTTGATCTAAATTGCTATGATTAACTTGTTGACAGATCCAATGATCTGATTTTAATCATATTCCAATTGTCAATAGATCTTATAAATAATTTGTAACAGGTAAATTTTTGCAATTTCTTTCATCTGTGTAAACCTAGTAACATGATAGGGCCCATCCAAATCATTTGACCTGTGTGAACCTATATGTTTGCTATTGGGCTTAGATGCATATACGAAGCCCTTTTAAGTTTTACTAAGTAAATGGACTAGGTTGCTAAAATAAATTTTTGACATAAGTAAATTTATTTAGGCCCAATTAGATTTGGGCTTATTCAATGAATAACAATTGTTTATTTAAAGGTTAAATTCTTCTCTTTTGGGCCTTGTGTGAGAGTTGGGGACCAATAGAAGTGGGTACGACATACTGAACCCAGCTCCCCCTCACATGAACTACCCCAATTGTGAAGGCCCATTTGCCTTATTTAAATAATTGTATTAGGTTAATTATATTAGTCTAACCTAATTAAAATTGAATTAGCAACATAATTAACTTTTAAAATATAATGAAATTTATTTTTCATTTAATATTTTAAAGTTAATTTTAGAAAAACACTTAGTAAATGAAATATATTCTGGATAGTTATTTCTAGAACTAGTTATTTTTTCTAATATTTAATTAAGAAAATATCATAGATTGTGAAATCAATTGTTTAAACTAGAATTAATAATTAAGTCTCCTCTATACTTAATTATTTATTTCTTGAATTTAATACATTTAATTAAATTGGAAATTTAAATATTTAAGTTGATTTTCATCATGATACTTAAATATTATTATTTTCATGTTATTTAATTAAAATTAAAAATTATTTTAAGTTTGAAATCTTATTTCAGAATAACTTAAATTTGAATAATTTTCAAAATATATTTTATTTTATTTTATTAATCTTTTTCCTGCAATTTCGAAATTGCATTTCTTAAATGCAGAAATTTTGAATTTTATTTGAAAAATAGATTAAAGTTGAAAATTATTTATTTTAATTTTGGACCAACTTAAATCAATGATTTTTTCATTTAATGATTAATTAAAATAAATGAAGTAAAATATATTTAATTAGAAAATGAATTAATTAGTCAATGAAAGTGTAGATAGATATTAACTTGTTTTGCTTGAAGTATTTTTCTAGTGTATTTAATTAAATAGAAAATTAATATTTAAGTTGACTTTCATCATGATACTTAAATATTTGAAATTTTTCTTAAATATTTAATTAAATAGGAAAATTATATTTTTGTTGTAAATTAATTTTATTAATTAATTTTGGGCCAACATAAAATTAGAATAATTTTTTCTAGGATTTATTTTTATTTTATTTTAACAAGAAATTTCGAAAATTGTATTCTTAAATACTTTTTTTTTTCGAAATGCAATATATATTCATAGAAAATTAAATTTGAGTTGTAAATTAATTTAAATTAATTTTGAAACAACTTAAATTGAATAATTTTGCTAAATATTTATTGGAAATTATTACTAAGATGGAAATAATTCATGTTATTTTCATATCCATCTAAGTAAAATTTATAAATATTAAATTAAAATTTATATTTAGAATTTTTCATTCTAAATTGGAAATTTTAATTAAATAAATATATATATTTAAAATAAATTGATTAAAATAAATATTAGAAGAAAATACACTTTAAATAATGAGCTTTATTATTAGGACATTCGATCTCCATTGTTGGTTTTACATAGCTTTTATTTTAGTGAGTAATCCTCCCTAATGGAGGAACGTTCATTAGCAAGTTAGCACCGTTTAATCTCGAAAGATAAGTATATTTGTAAGTGTTTTATATTAGTATTGATCACCCTAATGGTGGCAACTGTATTTGACTTACAAAATATGAAACAATGGTAGAAGCTCATAAGATAGAATAGCCTTGACTCTCGCCTAAACGGGACAACGCTGGATTCCAATCTTGATCGAATAAAAGGTTGCTAGAATGTTTATCATTTTAGATGAGCTGACAACTCTACTCAATGGATGGTATCACTGACTCTGCGTAAATGGGACACTGATATCAGTTGTTGAAGACCTTGGAAATTATTTAGGATTGTATGTTTTAGTATTTTCACTTGTCATTCCTACTTGCTATATGTTTAATAATTTCTGAATTGTGTGTGAATTTATATTGAACCATGTTATTTTCTATTAATAATTGTAGTTTAATTTCGAATCTTCATTGTTGGTCTAACTTGATTTGTTGTTCTAATGAGATAAATCCCTAATGGATTTTCACCATTAGACAAACATAATAGTGTTAGATCTCGAAAGATAAATATTGTAAATGCAACATCTAGCTGTTCATCAATTGATGACACCTTAGACTAGTATTTACAATATGAAACAAGAAGATTGTATAAATAAGAGTACTTTGTCTCTCACTAAACAAAGCATCGTTGGATTCTTATTTAAAAACGAAATTATTCTAATTCCTATTAGCTTATTCATTGCGAATTAGCTCAGTACAATATCATTGGATGAATGGTCTATAAATCATTTCATGTCATTCTTATTTTCTTTTAAGAAATTGAATGGCGCATTTGATTATATTCCCGAAATTCTATCCCGAATTGATATAAATCCTCAATCTTAGAAATCTCCTACTTGTATGGGCAAATAAGAGTTAGAGTTAAAATTAGTAGTGGTGGTCCAAGAAAGAATTACTCATGTATATTTGGTATAAATTTAAGTCTTTGACTTTAAATTTTAGATTCCAAATAATTTTTTTTAATACAATACAGTTTCACTTTCACAAGTGTTTAATAACCATTTTCTATCAATGGATTCAAACTATATGGAATATGAGTTTAGTATTCTGTGACCAGGATCCACTTGCACTATTCTAAGAACTCTTTAATGTAACTAAACCTAAGTCATCAAAAGACAAAACAATATTTTATAAATCTATGGCATTTGTATCTTGTTCATAGTGGTTTTGACAAGATCATTCTCTGCAAAGAGTTAATATGCCTATATCCACTGAAAGTAAGTTCATCTCATTCGCAGATGGATGTACATTCAGGGGTGGATATGAGTTTTTCGTTGTATTCTTAAAACGATCACTCTAGATTATACCTTATGCAAAGAAATTTGAAATGTTTGAAAACTTTCATGAATTTCTAGCAATGGTGAAAAACCATTAAGGTAAGTGGTTAAAGATCTTGCGAACTGATAGGGGTGGAGAAATAGTTAGTAGATATGCAGTTCAAAGATCATTAAGTTGATTTTGAATTATATCCAAACTTACCTCCCCAGAAATTCCAGTTGCATATTGATTAGTTACTAGTCGTTGCCTAAGTCCTTCTATGGTAATACAATTTTAGAATGATGCAATGGTTGTATACTTAATGTAAATCATTAATATATTCATGGATGACCTAATCGAAATCTTAAGAAAAGCTAGAACTGTTAACCATGGTTTGCATGTTTGTTAGCTATTCTAAGTGATTAGGGGTGGAACATCCCATAGTCAATAGATAAGAAAGTGTTTGTTTAAACAAATACTAATTTTCTAAGAAAATGACTAAGTCTGAAAATAAAGTAACAAATAAAGGAGATAATTTTTTTTTGATTCCATAAGTGTTCTATCATCTTATTCGATACAAGATGATCCCACTGCCTCTGTTGTCTTGACACAACCGAAGAGGTTAATACCATTTAGTTTTCTTAGACATAATTCACGGTGCCTTGTCATAGTGGGAGGGTTTCTAGGAACTCACCTTCTTATGAATTGGAAGACACTAGTGATTAAAATCCATTGTGAGTTTAAACAAGTAATGGATTGTCGAGATAAGAAACTAAGAAGAAAAGCTAATAGAACTATGGTTTGATCCATTCACATGGAATAACCTAAAGTTTTCTATTACAAGGACATAAAAGGAAGTTTTCGTTAATAAGTCTATTCAATGGACTTAACAAAACTTCCTTTTCCTAGTATTATAGGTTTGAGTTTATCTAAACCTATGGCTCATGGTATACCTGGCTAATTACTTACTCTAGTGCAAGAAACTTACTTTAGTAAGATCCTGAAGCATTTTCTTTCTAATGGCAATCCATAGAAGCTTCTCGACTTCTAGGCATAGATTTTATTTAAGGAAAAGTCTCAACTATTCTAGAAAAGATAAAGCCATGAAAGAATTCTTTAAATCAACAGTGAGAGGTCTCAGGTATGCTTTAGTATGCCTTAGACCAGACACCTGCTGTTGAGTGGGAGTAAAAAGTAGGTATCAGATTAATACAGGAGAGGAACATTGGAAGACAATCAAGTAAATCTTAAGATTAAGAAGAGGAACTATATGTTAGTCGATAAGGGTGTGTTTAAAACTCTTAGACTACACCACATCAGATTTCGAGACTTGCCTTTGTGCTAGAAAGTCTGCTGATAAGATGGTGATTACTCTGGGGGTTGAGTAGTGATTTTGGAGAAGTGTGAAAACCTATCTGAAGTCTCTTGGTCTACCAGAGAGAGACTGAATGTTAAAGTTGCAGGAAAGGTACTTATTCAGTCTAAGGAAAGTTCTATACATTCGTGGCACCGTTCCAACTTGTCTTAACTACTAGTGTTATTTCCTGATTAACAAAAAGTAGTTGCCAAAAGTATAGAATCTAGTATCCCAAGAGAGTAGACATATAGAGAGGAATTTCACATCATTAAGATTTTGTGGTTAAGGAAGAGTAATGGTGGAGAAAAGGTTGTGGTTAATTCAACCTGTCAGATTCTATTACGAGGAGTATACTATTACTACACTTGATTTGTATATCAAGGTGTTGAGATTATTTGAAATGCACATTTTGTTTTATATTAGTGCAGTGGGAGTTTGTTGGGTTTTATGCCCTAAATAAAACTCATTTCAATATAATCAGATTTACTTATTAATAAAGATCAGAAATAACATTTAATGTTGCATGGTTCACATGATTTATTTCATGATTATATATACATAATGTATGAATTCTATTTAAGTCCAGAACAGTGGAATATAATCTTAATTAAATTTTCGAAAGTTTATTCCCTAATTTGTCAGTTCACTGGATGTAGACTGACATGATAATCAGCGATAGGTATTCTTACACATTAGATAAGTGTTATGTCCTTTCCAGGGCATTGGCAAAGTTTAACAGCATCGAATGTATGGAGTATACATCGGAAGGGACCCATATTGAACTTTGATTAGATTTATTAAAATTTACCGTAATATCTATTCAATTCAATATCACCCGTTGATCCTAGATCAAATGATCTTAATCCTGATATGTTTATGTTCGATCTCAAGAGTATTATACATGTTCTTTGATTTTTTAGTTAAGCCTACTTTTGGGTCAGGGTGATACGTACATTTTGGTAACATGATAGTATAATTGAGTGGGAGCCCTAACATAAATATGGAATCTATAACTTCTATAGGAATTTAGAAGTGAAACGATGATATCCTTCGAGCTTGGCTAAACAAAGATAAATGGTGGAGATCTCATTTCACTTCGTTGAAATATTATTTATACGGAGCTAAGTGTTTTAAGGATAAAATACATTGAAGGTGTAACGGTAACTTAGTGCCTATTCAATGTAGATCATCTATTAGAGGGTCATTGATCAAATTAGGATTATAACAATGGATAACTAATAGCGTATCTATATCGTGGAACGTATAGAGCGTTCTATATGAATGAGAGTGCAATTCCAAGTTCTAAGTGTGGATTCAATAAGGAATTAATAAGTCAGGGAATTTACTTGGTAAATTCGGTTTGACTTATTGGAAGCTCGGAAATATATGCCCATGGTCCCCATACTAGTTGAGACCATACTGCTTGTAAGACTCAGTTAATTGATTTTGATTAATCAATTATAATTTTAAAATTACACTATGTCTAGTTTATGAATTTTCACTATGTTATGGCTTGAATGTGAAGAAATAGTGTTTTGGGGTTTATTTGTTAATTAAGAGACTTTATGGAGTCTAATTAATAAATATTATAAATGACAATTTTATTTGATAGTTATTTTAATTATTAAATGAATAGTTTGGCATTTATAAGGTTGAATTGAAAAATATGGTATTATTGAAAAGAAGAATAAGTGGTTGAAATAAAGTGGCAAAATTGTAACTCGAGATTAGTCCACTTATTGTATACGGCCAAGAGGTATTTTTGCCCAATATTTTATTTTTTTTTAATCTATTTAATTCAACCCTAACCCTATTGAAGAATAGTATAAAAGGAAGGTTATGGTATCATTATCCAACTAATGCCTCCAAAGCTAATGACCTAGCTTTTGATGAGACCTTTTCCTTCTTCTTTCTTCTTCAATTTCGAAAAACACTATAGCCTATCTTCACAAATATTTTTCAGCCATTAGTGAATGAGTGAGTGCCCACACACATCAACTGGTATCTCAATCATAGTGTGTAAGACTTTAGGAGATTCCGAACAACAAGAAGGAGAATCAGCATCAAAGGAAGGAGAGAAAGAGATTCAGGTTCAGATCTTGGTGATGCTCTGCTACAGAAAGGAATCAAGGGCTAGAGATCTGAACGGAAGGAGTCATTATATTCCGCTGCACCCAATGTAAGGTTTACTAAACTTTATATGTGTTTGTTTCATTATTTTAGAATTCATATTAGGATGTTAATGAAACATATATGGTAGTAATCTAGATCCTGGTAAAATATTTCCAACAGCGTCTAGCTTCTTCTTAATAGTATCCTTTAGGGTTTTATTAACGACTTCCACTTGTCCATTTGCCTGAGGCCTGGATACTGATGAGAAGCTTTTGATAATTTTATTCCTCTCGCAAAATTCAGTGTACAAGTCACCATCAAATTAGATTCCGTTATCGAATACTATCTTCATGAGAATTCCAAACCAACAGATAACGTTCTTGATGACAAAGTCAAGGACTTTCTTGTAGGTTATGGAGACGAGGGGCTCGGCCTCCGTCCATTTAGTGAATAATTCGACTGCTACTACCACAAACTTAGCTCCTCCTTGCCTAGTGGGCAATGCCCCAATTAGGTTGATCCCCCATATAGAAAATGGGTAGGGCGAGATCATCATTCTAAGTTCTGTTGGCGGTACACGAGGTATATGTGAAAACCACTAACACTTATCACATTTCTTAACAAACTCGTGTGTGTCCTTATTGATCGTTGGCCAGTAATATTCTCGTCTAATGATCTTTTTAGATAGACTTTGCCAACCCGCATGATCCCCATAGAAGCCTTCATGAATTTCTCTAATGATTTTATTTGCTTTTGTGAGGAGAACACACCGAAGTAGGGGCATTGAATACCCTCTTCTATATAGTTTGCCTTCGATCATTGTGTAGCGAGGCACTGAATACAATAGTTTTTGCGCCTCATCTTTGTCATTTTCAAGTTGTCCGTCGAGTAAATAATTGATAATAGGCGTCATCCATGTTGGAGAGCTATCTATCATCTTGACGTCTTCAGTTTCACATATACTTGGCTCGCTTAGCATCTCTACCGGAACTAAGTTCAATTCATCCTAGTCATTATGCGAGGCCAGTTTTGCTAAGGCATCGACATTGGAGTTTTGTTCTCTCAGAATTTGTTCAATTTTGAAGTGATCGAATCTTTCCAAGTTCTTCCGAACTTTCCTTAAATACTTTGATATTTTTAAACCTTTGGCCTGGTATTCACCGAGGACCTAGTTCACGATCAACTGCGAATCACTATGACAAATGAGATTTTTGACATTCAACGCCTGTGCTATCTTTAAGCCTCAATCAAGGCTTCATATTCAGCCTCGTTATTGGATGCGTCAAATTGGAACCTGAGAGCATAGTGAAACTTAAAGCCTCTCGACGATATTAATATTACCCCTGCACCCGAACCCTGTTCGTTGGATGCACCATCCACGTATAACTTCCAGGATTCTGCGTCTTGCTGATCAAGTGGAATTTCTTCTGGAGTTATACCTTCTATCAAGAAGTCAGTTAAAGCTTGGCCCTTGATAGATGTTCGAGGATGTTATGTTATGTCAAACTGCCCCAGTTCAATCAACCATTTTATCAATCTTTCAGAAGCATCTGGTTTTGATAAAACTTGTCTCAAGGACTGATCGGTTAACACTTTTATGGGATGAGCCTAGAAGTATGGCCGTAGTTTACGAGACGCATGGATTAGGCATAACGCGAGGTTTTCTAAAGGGAGATATCTGGATTTTGCCCCTAGTAACCTTTTACTTACATAGTACATAGGTTGTTAGTGCTTTCCCTCTTCTCGTACTATAGCTGCACTAATCGCATCTTCCGAGATGGCTAAATAGAGAAATAGCTTCTCTCCAGTTATTAGTTTTGCCAAAACAGGAGGCGTTGCTAGATGCCTTTTTATGTTCTGAAAGGCCTCTTCGCACTCTTTTGTCCACTCAAACTTTTTGTTGCCTCGCAATATGTTGAAGAACGGCACACACTTATCAGTTGACTTCGAAATGAATCTGTTAAGTGCAGCCATTCTTCCTGTCAGGGCTTGTACTTCCTTAGGCTTTGTCGGTGTGATAACCAAAATATTGACTATTATTCTATAGTACATAGTATTAGTAATCTCGTTGTGGAGATAGTGGATTGCTTAGAATTTTTCTCATTAAATAGTATTTTACTATGTTCTAAGAAATTATGTCATTTTTAGAATTTTATAGATCATTATGCGCTTTAGTGTAGTCCATTTTGAATGAGACTTAGAACAAACATAATTTGTTTGAACCGCATTATATGGCATGATAATTAAGTGGTCAAGGTGAATAATGAGTTGTTACATAAATATCAATCGTGGACAAATATTTATTTTAAAATATAGTAATCTATTAGTTATATATTCAAGTAATGGACACTTGAATAATATATCGGAATTAAGTTACATGAACAAATATATGATATGATTTGTAGTATAGTAGGAATTAAATAGAAGGCGTGATATGTTCATTTTGATATATAGGATAGAATGATATTATTTAAGATAAATATATAGAGGTAGTTATTGTAGGAGGTATCAAGTTTGAACTTAGTTTAATATTTTGAGAGATGCAAGAAGAATAATTAGACTTATTAAGATTAGGCATATAGAGTAGAACATGCATTCAAAGTTTAGAATTTTAAATCTTAAGATTTAGTGAACACCACGTGGTAGCAGTAGAGAGATATGCTCACTTTAATAACTAAGGAGAATATCAATTTCTAGCATAACATTCACTTGGTTTGAGAAAGGATTAAAGGAATCTTAGTTTATATTTAAATATTGTACACGTGGTGGTGGACATTAATAAAATAGTAGACTTGGTCATGGTAGAGTAAGATAGGTGAAGGATTATTAGACAGTAAATGAATTCAAATTTGAAATTGGTATTATGCGGTTGCATGGGAAGTGGGGAGCTTTGTTATCACCTCGACTGACTTTGTGAAGATTATCAGAACAGTTAGGATTTAAAATGAGTATTAGCATATTATTAAAAATTCAAATCTTAGCTAAGGGATACGATATAGGTAAGTGGGGTGGGCTATGAGAAGCCTATAAATAGAACCTTAATTATTCATTCATCTCAACACTCATAAGACCTAGACTCAAAAATCTCTCTCTTCATTCTGAACTGCTGTCTGTTGGATTTTTATGCCCTAAATAAAACTCCATTTCAATGTAATCTTTATTATTTAAATATCAATAAAGAAACAGAAGTATTTTCATCACTTATTGTGTCATTTGGTTCATGTTATCATTTATATGTTTATTTGATTTATAAAGTCATCCAAATCCTTATCACATTTATATTCTTGTTTATTGTGTCGTCAGCACAGTGGAAAGTAATCAAGATTATGTGATTAAATATATATTCCTAGATTTATCAGTACACAAGGTTTAACTGATATGATAATCTACAACATAGTTTACTTGCACCTTGGATAAGTGCTATGTCCTTTCCAGGGCATTGGTTAAAGTAAAACTTAGGTTGGACGCATGGAGTATGCATCGAAAGGGACTGATATTGAACCATGAACCAGATATGTTAAACTTACCGTAATATCTATTCAATTCAATATCACCTAGTTGATCCTAGATCAAATGATCTTAATCCTGACATGGTTAGGTTCGATCTCAAGAGTATTATACATGTTCTTTAATTTGTTAGTTAAGCCTACTTTTTGGTCAGGGTGATACGTACATTTTGGGAACATGGTAGTACAATTGAGTGGGAGCGCTAAACATAGATATGGAATCTATAGCATCTATCTAGCACATAGAAGTGAAATGATGATTTCCTTCGAGCTTGGCTAAACAGAGATAAATGGTTGAGTACTCATTTCAGTGATTATGTTTAGTTCACTAAAATATCATTGATAGGTGGCTAACTGTAATACCCTAACTAGCATAGGCGTGTTAACATGATTTTTAAACGTACTGTGCAGCTCGTTGCTAATCAACGAGGTTTATGAAAATAGTGATTTATTAAAATTTTGTTATTTAAAATAAAACTTATATATATTTCATACAAAATATTTCGGGATCCCGATTTACAAAATACTTTACAAAAGTTCACTAGTTCTTTACAAAATATTTGTCGCCCAGCGACTAACTACAAAAGCACTGTTGTCCTGAGGATCGTACGCTCCAGGCCTAATCGCCCCGACATGTACAATCTTCATCGGCTCGTCCTGACGGTTCCTCAGCTTTAGCCTTGCCCTTACCTACACATAAACATAGCACTGTGAGTTGATAGACTCAGTACGAAAAGCATAATATAATAAATATACTAAATCCTGGGTTATATTCAAGCGCCCATACACCTGACCATAACCCTAACTGAGTCATGGATGTCCATGACAAAGTATGATTAACCAAGAATCAAGCCTATACTCGGTACTCTAGTCGTACCGATGTGGTAGCAGTTAATCCATACTATCTGATAGCCTAGCATATACCTGTTGGCATCTCGGTGCAACTCTATGTACACCTCACTGTTGCCCTGACATGCTAATCTGACGGCTACATAAAATTTGCCTAACATATATCTAATATGTTAATCTGATGGAAACTGACATGTACGCTAAATATGTATAAGCATATGCATGACATTATACTAATCTTACCTAGATTCCGAATTCAGGTGTACCGGTCAACCTGAGTGGAACGATCTGCTCGGCGAATTACAGGCTCCTAAATCATAATAACCACAACATTAATAAGTGACACGCTAAATCACTTCCCGAGGACTTAAAATCGAAACTAGAAGTTTCCCTATCGATAAAAAGCATGGCAATACCCTAAACAACAACAAAATGGGAAGAACTAGGGTTCCCAAATTTTCCCCAACCGGTAGACCGGTTCTACAACTAGAATTCCGGTTCTGGAAAAATTCCTGGAAGCCCCAACCGATCGACCGGTTCCTACAGGCCTCCCTGAACTGGAATTCCGATTCAGTGCAGGAATTTTTCAAAATTTCATTTCTCAACCAATTCAACCCCAAACTTCATGCAACCTTCCAGACCTGCTAATTAGACCCCAATGAACATAAACCAAGTGATAAAACCAAGCTTCAATCACAGAAAAGAATTTCACCATTGAAGGTTCAAGATTGAGTTCAAAAACTCAAAACTTGACTAACCCTTCAAACAACCCCTAATTCATGCATTAAACAACATAAAAACTCATGTCTAAGCTTCTGGATATAACAATAAACAACTACAGCAACTAATTCATCATTTCACCATAAAAACCAAAGTTTTGAGTTTAAAATTTCAAACTTGATTAAAACCAACTAGCATGCATCAAAACCTATTCCAACCCACTCAATTAAACATACTTTAACTACAGAAATCATAACCCAATCACGGCAACAAGAACAGTAAGCAAAACATCAAAACATGCAATATTCACTCTCTTTAAAAACAAGAATTTAAAAGAAAGTTGCTAGAGATCATACCCAACACTTGAGACTACCACTTTCCTTACAAGAACTAGCTGAATTGCAAAGAAAAACCCCAAAACCCAACTGACATAGGATTTTCGAGAGAGAGAGAGAGAGAGAGTGAAGAGAGAAAGCTTTTCCTTATTTTCCAAATTTTCTAATTTTGTAAAATGAGAGATAAAAATGGTTTTATTTACTTATTTCAGCCAACACAACAAATAATAAACCAAATAATCATCTAATACTAAGTCCACTAAAGGACAAAAGCTTATGGGGCAAAATGACCATTTTGCCCCTCCCACACTAAAAGGGTTAAAAAGCACTTAAGCGTAGTTTGGGAAAACTCTAAATTCCCGACTAATCCCAATATTCCCAATGTCTAACAATACTGCCCCGCTAAACTAGAAATACTAAATTGTGATTCTAATGAGCCATACACCGCGTTCCATGTTGCCGGGCACCGAAAATGCAAAATTATGAAATTTCACTATATGACATAAAAATGCATTCTGAATTCAAATAAATCAATAAAAATAATTATTTAAATATCAATAAATAATTTTCATAATTAAACCCTAATTATCTGCTAATTTCTAAATTTAAACTAAGCGGTCTTTACAACTATGCCCCCCTTAAAAGGATTTCGTTCCCGAAATCTAACCTGAAAAACTCTAGATATTGAGCTCTCATGTCTGATTCTAGCTCCCAGGTGGCTTCCTCCACCTTGTTGTTTCTCCAGAGTACCTTGACCATCGCTATGGTCTTATTCTGAAGGACTTTATCCTTTCTATCAAGGATCTGAACTGGCTGTTCCTCATAGGACATGTCTGGCTGCATCTCAAGGTTCTCATAACTAAGTATATGAGTAGAGTCTGAAACGTATTTTCTCAACATAGAGACATGGAATACGTTGTGAACTGCTGAAAGAGCTGGAGGCAAAGCTAACCGATATGCCACTTGACCGACCTTCTCAAGAATTTTGAAAGGTCCTGTAAACCTAGGGCATAACTTGCCTCTTTTCCCGAAATGTTTGACTCCCTTCATTGGAGATACTCATAAAAATACATGGTCCCCTACTTGGAACTCAACATCTCTGCGTTTCGGATCTACCTAACTCTTTTGTCTACTCTGAGAGGCAAGCATTCTAGTTTTAATTTTCTTAATTGCCTCATTGGTCCGCTACACTGATTCAGGACCTAGGTATTTTCTCTCCCCTGTCTCATCCCAATGGATGGGAGATTTACACTTTCTACCGTATAACAGTTCATAGGGAGCCATCCCTATCGTACTCTAATAACTATTGTTGTACAAAAATTCTATCAACGGTAGATACTTACTCTAAGAGCCTTCAAAATCCATAACACAGGCTTTTAACATATCCTCCAATATCTGAATCGTCCTTTCGGACTGCCCATCTGTTTGAGTATGGAATGTTGTACTGAATTTTAGTTTTGTACCCATTGCTCGTTGCAAACTCTGCCAAAACTTGGAGGTGAACTTCGGATATCTATCCAAAACTATAGACTTTGGTACCCCGTGAAGTCTTACTATTTCATTAACATACAATTCTGCTAACTGATCCACTGAATAGGTTGTTTTAACTTGCAGAAAATGAGCAGACTTCGTGAATTGATCCACCACAACCCAAATAGAATCGGACAACCCTGTGGTTCTAGGCAACCCAACCACAATGTCCATCGTGATGTCCTCCCAGTTCCATTCAGGTAGGGCTAAAGGCTCCAACAATCCTGCTGGTCTCTGATGTTCAGCTTTAATTTGCTGACAGGTTAGGCTTCTCGATACGAATTCTACAAAATTCTTCTTCATACCGCTCCACCAGAAGTAAGGTTTAAGATCTTTATACATCTTGGTGGTGCCAGGATGTAGGGAATAAGGGGTAGTATGTGTTGGATATATTTTACCATGATCTAGATTTACTAACAAGTATGTTTCATTAACATCCTAATATGAATTCTAAAACAATGAAATAAACACATATAAAGTTTAGTAAACCTTACATTGGGTGCAACGGAATATAATGACTCCTTCCATTCAGATCTCTAGCCCTTGATTCCTTTCTGTAGCAAAGCATCACCAAGATCTGAACCTGGATCTCTTTCTCTCCTTCCTTTGATGCTAAATCTCCTTCCTTTGATGCTGAATCTCCTTCTTGTTGGTTGATTTTCTACAGTCTTACACACTATGATTAAGATACCACTTGATGTGTTTGGGCACTCACTCATTCACTCAAGGTTCGAAATTGAAGAGGAAAAGAATAGAGAAGGGAAGTGGCGGCTATGTATAGAATAGAAGGCTCAACTTTCATCTGCCAGAGTTCACAAAAGTTAAGTGTGAATGAGAGCCATCACTATCTATTTATATGTAACCACCTAGGTTTAAGTTAGAATTATTTGGCATTAAAATAATGAAAAAATAAATGATAAAAGCCTATAAGAGTGGCCGGCCACGGGCTTTGGATAATGGGCCTCACTTATGCAATTTTGTTGTTTTATCATTTCTGCATCTCATTTTCTCAAAAACACCAATTTTCAAATTCAACAATTTAAATGTCAATTCTAATTATTTAATAACTAAAATTAATTATTAAATAATATTATCATTTAATATATTTATTAATTAGACATATAAAGTCTCTTAATTAATAAATAAACCTAGAATCTCTTTTCTTTACAATTTTGCCCTTGCTTAGTGAAAATTCATAAACTAGACATAGTCTAACTTTAGAATTAAAATTGATTAATCAAAATCAATTAACTGAGTCTTACAAGTTGTATGGTCTCAACTAGTATGGGGACCGTGGGTCTACATATCCGAGCTTCCAATAAGCAGATCAAGAATTTATATCTTAAATTCACTGACTTATTAATTCTTCGTTGAATCCACGCATAGAACTTAGAATTGCACTCTCAGTATATAGAACGCTCTATATGTTCCACGATATAGATACGTCATTAGTTATCCATTGTTATAATCCTAATTTGATCAATGACCCTCTAACAGATGATCTACATTGAATAGGCACTAAATTACCGTTACACCTTCAATGTATTTTATCCATAAAACACTTAGCTCCGTATAAATGATATTTCAGCAAAGTGAAATGAGATCTCCACCATTTATCTCTGTTTAGCCAAGCTCGAAGGATATCATCGTTTTACTTCTAAATTCCTATAGAAGTTATTGTTAGTTTTTATGCCCTAAATAAAACTCCATTTCAATGTAATCTATTTTATTCAACATCAATAAAGAAACAGAATTATTTTTCATTCAATTGTGTATGTTTTGGTTCACTTTATCAATTTCTTATCTATTTGATTTATAAATTCATCTTAAACCCTTTTCACATACTTGATCCTGTTTATTGTGTTGTCATCACATTGGAAAGTAAACATGACTATGTGAATAAAGTTACCTAGATTTATCAGACACAGGGTTTTACTGATATAATAATCTACAACAAGAGTTTACTTGCATTTGGAGATATACTATGTTCTTTCCAAAACATTTGTTAAAGTAAAGCTTAGGTTGCATGCATGGAGTATGCATTGGAAGGGACCGATATTGAACTTTGACATAGATTTAATTAAACTTACCGTAAAATCTATTCAAGTCAATATCGCCAAGTTGATCCTAGATCAAATGTTCTTAATCCTGTTATGATTAGGCTCAATCTTGAAAGGCTCTTCGTGTTATTTGATTTGTTAGTTAAGCCTACTTTTAGGTCAGGGTGATACGTACATTTTGGGAACACGGTTGTAAAGCCCGCTTAGTTTAATTTAGAAATTTGCAGTTAAATATTGATTAATTATGAAAATTATTTATAGCTATTTAAATAATTTATTATACTGTTATTTATGGAATTCAGAAATGCATGTTTATGTCATTCAGTAGTTTTCATATTTTGCATTTCCGGTGCCCGGTATTTTGGAACCCGGCGTTTGGCTCAGTAGAAATCACAACTTAGTATGTTAGTAGTTTGGGGCGGTTTATTAGACATTGGGAATGTCGGGAATGGCCGGGAATTTAGAAATTCCCAAAAATACCCCTTTAGTGTGTTTTATTTTGTTTTAGTGTGGAGGGGCAAATTGGTCTTTTCGCCCCAATGATGTTTTGTCTTCAGTGAGTTTATTAAATGGAAAAAATAAATGTTTAATTAGTTAATTCTTGGCTGAATTGGTATATGGGTAAAAGCCTTTTTATTTTTCATTTTATCAAAAAAATCACAAAGTTAGAACTTTTCAAACTCTCTATCTCTTTTCCTCTCTCTCTCGGCTGTGCATGTGGGTGCAAGGAGCTGGGTTCTTGCTCTGATTTTCAAGTAAATTCTCATCCAATCTAAGCATTCTTCAAGCTAGGTTAGCTTCTCTTCGTTGTTTCTTTAAAAATTGTTGTGTTTTGATGATTTAAGTTGAGTAATGCATGATGATTTTGGTGATGTTGCTGCTGGTTATTGTTGTTGTTGTTTCTTTGATTAACATGTTGAATTAAGTAGGTTTAATTAGATTGAATTGCATGCTTGAGTTCCTTGTTCTAGTTGGATAGATTTTTATGTAAAAAGCTTGGATTTTCAAAGAAAAATGGAGGTTTTGGTGGCTGTTAGGTTTGCATGAGTTTGATTCTAGTTTCTGAGGTTGTAATTAGCTTGATTATGAGTTTGAAGCATAGTTTGAATGCATGTTAGGTGATTTTACTCAAGTTTGAGTTTAGAACTCAAAGCTTGAGCTTTAATGGTGTTTGTCGTATCTATGATTTCTGGGTTGTTTTGATACCTTAGAAATGTTCTAGGGAAGGTATAGAACAGGTCTGGAAGGTTTGAATCAATTTGGGGTTGATTTGTGCAAGTTATGAAAATTTGGGTTTGCTGCCTGCGAGGAACTGGTATTCCGGTTGTGCATCCAGAATTCCGGATGAGGGTTCTGAATTTCCCAGAACCAGAATTCCGGTTGGGCAACCGGTCTACCGGTTGGGGAAAATTCAGGGACCCTAGTTTTTCTCGTTTTTATGTTTTAGGGGGTATTGCCATGCTTTTTATCGATAGGGAAACTTTTAGTTCCTAGTTTAAGTCCCCGGGAAGTGATTTAGCGTGTCACTTATAGTGTTGTGATTTTTATGGTTTAGGAGCCTGTAATCCGTCGCTCAGCTAAAGTTCCAGTCAGGTTGACCGGCACACCTGAATTCGGAATCCAGGTAAGATTAGTATAACAGTATGCATATGTAGATTACATGTTTAGCGTGCATGTAGGAAGCCTGTTAGATTACATTAGTTATGTATGTTGGCTTCGAACCATCCAACCCTGTCACGTCGGTACAGGCTGGAGTATGACCAGCAGCCGGAGTATGACCGGTTCGACCGATCAGGCTGACACTTGGTTGGCGGTTCCGTACTATTGACGTATCCCGTCGGTACAGGCTGGAGTATGACCAGCAGCCGGAGTATGACCGGTTCGACCGATCAGGAGGATATAGTAACACGTCGGTACAGGCTGGAGTATGACCAGCAGTCGGAGTATGACCGGTTCGACCGATCAGGTTGTTACGTGTCAATAGTACCGTCCCTATGAACGTTCAGAACTCAGTACCATGTTGGACATGGCAGTAGTGGCTCAGTACCGTGTTGGACACGGCAGTAGCGGGACTCAGTATCGTGTTGGACACGGCAGTTAGGGTTATGATCAGGGGTATGGGCGTCTGATCATGACCGGGATTATGTATGAGTATTATTATGCTTTTCTTACTGAGTCTGTCAACTCACAGTTCTACGTTTATGTGTAGATAAAGGCAAGGCTAAAGCTGATGGACCGTGAACGAGCTTGTGAAGATTGTACATGTCGGGGCGGTTAGGCCTGGAAAGTACGATCCTCGGGACAGCGAGGCTGATTTTGTAACTAGTCGCTAGGCGACATTATTTTGTATAAACAGTTAAATCTTTTTGTAAATGATTTTGTAATCGGGATCCCGAGTCTTTTGTAATATTATTTTATAAGTTTAATTAAAAAGCAAAAATTTTAATTAATCACGTTTTTCCATAAACCTCGTTGATTAGCAACGAGCTGCACTTCATGTTTAAAAATCACGTAATACGCCTATGTTAGTTAGGGTGTTACAACGATAGTGCAATTGAGTGGGAGCGCTAACATAAACATGGAATCTATAGCTTCTATCTGGCGAATAGTAAGCAAAGGATGATCTCCTTCGAGCTTGACCAAACGAACATAAATGGTGGAGTACTCATTTCACATAAGCTGAAATATCATTTATACGGGGTCAAGTGTTTAAAGGATAAAATACATAGTAGGGTGTTACGGTAATCTAATCCCTTTACAGTGTAGATCATTCATATAGAGGATCATTGATCACATTAGGATTATAACAATGGATAAATAATGATGCGTCTATATGGTGGAACATATAGAGCATTCTATATACTGAGAGTGCAACTCTAAGTTCTATGTGTGGATTCAACGAAGAATTAATAAGTTAGTGAATTTTAGTGCTAAATTCTTGATCTACTTATTGGAAGCTCGGTTTTATAGACCCATGGTCCCCGCACTAGTTGAGATAATATTGTTTGTAAGACTCATGTAATTGTTTTTGATTAATCAATTATAATTCACAAATTAGACTATGTCTATTTGTGAAATTTTCACTAAGTAAGGGCGAAATTGTAAAGAAAGAGTTATTAGGGGCATATTTGTTAATTATGATACTTTGCATGGTTCAATTAATAAATATGATAAATGAAAATATTATTTAATAATTATTTATAGTTATTAAATAGTTAGAATTGGCATTTAAATGGTTGAATTAGAAAATTGGCATTTTTGAGAAAATCAGATACAAAAGTGTTAAAATTGCGAAATTGCAAAAAGCAAGGCCCAAACCCAACAAGCCATGGCCGGCCACTTTTGTAGGCATTTTAAACTGATATTTTCATTATTTTAATGCCAAATAATTCAAACCTAACCCTAGTGGAATGCTATAAATAGGTAGTGAAGGCTTCAGGAAAATTACACTTCTGAATCAGAAAAAACTGAGCCTTTCTCTCTACCTTGGCCGCCACCCTCTCTCTCTCTTCTTCCTTCATATTTCGAAATTACCTTAGTGATTAGAGTAGTGCCCACACACAGCAAGCAATACCTCAATCATAGTGAGGAAGATCGTGAAGAAAGATCATCAACAAAGGAGTTTCAGCATCAAGGATTCAGAGAAAGAGATCTAGGTTCAGATCTTGATAATACTCTGCTAGAGAAAGGATACAAGGGTTAGAGATCTGAACGGAAGGAGTCATTTAATTCCGCTGCACCCAATGTAAGGTTTCTTAAACTTTATACGTGTTTATTTCATCGTTTTAGAAAGTTCATATTTAGGGTGTTAATAAACATACTTGTGAGTAGATCTAAGATCCTGGTAAAATATTTCCAACAACTGGCCTCAGAGCCATGGTAATTGATTTGCTTGCAAGAAATTTGGACTTTAAAACGACTGTTTGTTTTGTTTTTGAATGGTATCATGTTGTATTGAGTGTTATTTGATGATTGATTGGTGTTTGTGAATTTTCATGAAAAATAATTAAATATCTATTTCTAGAATTATTTTTATTGGATAGTATGGAAAAAATTAAGCAAGTTACTTTTTTACAAAACTCAATTTCGATTTAATTTGAATTAGTTAAGATTTTTTGAAGTTTTGAAAAATATCGGGGTTGAGCATCAGGGACACGCGCGCGCGCACGAGGCTTGTCCCTCGGACAGCACGCGCGCAGACAATTTTTTGTCTGAATTCCTAGGCTCCGCGCGCGTAGAGGCTGCTGGCAGCCTCCTGCACCGAGCTCTCTCGCCCATGCTCCCCTTCCTGCGCGCGCGGACAGTATGGAATGCATACTGTCCGTACAGCTCGCAAATTTTTCATTTTTCTTTGTTTTTTCATGCTTTTTCATGGAATTAACTTTTGATTTTTTGTGTAGTTCTGTATTTATACTATTACTATTCCTAATTCAATTCTAATTATCATAATGAATTAATTTAATATTTTTTAAATTTAATTCAAGATATTAGTGTAATTTGAATTTAAAAATAGTTTGTATCAATCTTATTTTCTTAATATTCTATCTTATTTTTAAAATTTGATTATATCGTATCTTATTTTTTAAATTTAAGGTCAGATTTTAAATTTTTTAAATTAATTTTTTTTTTAAATAATTTGACCTTATTTAAATTTAAAATAAGATAACTATAATCATGTAATTTTTAAATGATGTAAGATATTTTGCTAACTTTTAAATTTTGTTATTTAATTTATTTAAATTACATTTAAAATCTGAAAAAGATATTCATTTATCTTTTTTTAATTTTTTATTTAATTTTTATTTATAAAATAACATTTAATTTTTAAAAGTAGTTAGCAAATTTTGAAGTAAAGTGATGATTCCCTTCGAGCTTAGTTAAATAGAAGTAAATGGATGAGCTCTTGTTTCAGTGACTATATATTAGATCACTAAAACATCATTTACAGGTAACTAAGTGTTCTAAAGGGCAAAATACATTGAGGGGTGTAAACGGTAAATTGGTCCCATCTCGATGTAAATCATCTATATAGAGGATCTCTTAATCACATTAAGATTATAACAATGGTTAAATGAGATAGCATATTGATATCGTGAAACATATAATATGCTCTATATAAGTCTGAGAGTGCAATTCCAAGTTCTAAGAGTGGATTCAACAAGGAATTAATAAGTTAGGGATTTACTTGGTAAATCGGTTCAACTTATTGGAAGCTCAGCATATAGATCCATGGTCCCCATTCTAGTTGAGACTATACTGTTTGTAAGACTCTATAATTGATTTATGATTAATCAATTATAATTCTAAAAGTTAGACTATGTCTAATTTGTGAATTCTCACAGTTTAAGGATAAAATTGTAAATAAAAGGGTTTCTAGGTTTAATTATTAATTTAGAGACTTTGCATGTCTGATTAATAATTATTTTAAATGACAATATTATTTAATAATCTATTTTAGTCATTAAATAATTGGTTTTGTCATTTAAATGATTAGAATCGGAAAAATGGCATTTTTGGAGAAATAGAAATAAAATTGAGGAAACTGCAAAATCCAAGTGAGGCCCATACACACCATGGCCGGCCACCCTTTGCATGTTTCCCAATTATTATTTTCAATTTGAATTGCCATGTAATTGCTAATCAAAGCCTAGCAAAAATAGGAAAGTGGTGGATCACACTAAATAAGGCAGTTAATCAATTACACAGTGAAAGGGGAAACTGCTTATTAGGAAAGTTGTGCACTTCCCTTCTTCCTATTTATAGCCGCCCATCTCTTCTCTTGATGCATGTTTTTTTGTCCAATCACTATACACGAAATCAAGAGAAAACAAGAGAGAATTTTGAAAATCCTAGTGAGAGAGTAGTGCCCACACACATCACTCAGTACCTCAATCATAATTTAGAAGACTGTGAAGGATCACATCCAACTCAATGACATTCGGCCTCAGATCTTGATTATACTCTGCTACAGACAGGAATCAAGGGTTAGAGATCTGAGTGGAAGGAGACATTTAATTCCGCTGCCATCACTGTAAGTTATTCTTAACTTTTATATGTTTAGTTCATCGTTTTAGAAGTTCAAATTTAGTTTGTTAAATCAACATACTTGTTAGTAGATCTAAGTTCCTGGTAAAAGATAATTCCAACAGTCCATAGGGGCGATCTGCGTGATCACCTCAACGCGGTTTTCAGGGCACGCTCCCGTGCCCCTCGCGACGAGGAAACGCCCCGTGATCCCCCCGTGAGCAATCAAGGTGTAAACACTCGCACTAACCCTCCTAACGCACCGGCAACAACTACTGGAGTTAATGTCCCAGCAAACCTCGCCGCAGTAATCACAGCTACTGCAGTCACAGCAGTCCCGACCCCTATAGCCGGTGGAATTGATCAAAGCATGCTTTTGCAAGCTTTGAAAATGCTCGAGCAGCAGAGAAAGCCCATATACAAGCTTCACGGGACTTCTCCTTTTACTGCGGAAGTGCGACAGGCTCAGCTTCCCAAGGGATTTCGACTGTCCGAATCCCTAAAGTATAAAGGTACCTCTAATCCCATAGATTATTTAGAAAAGTTTAACACTATAATGGAAGTGGATCAGGTACCTCAGCTCGCGAAATGTCGCATACTTGCGGCAACGCTGGAGGAAAACGCCCACGATTGGTTCACCCAATTGCCTAAAGCCTCAATATCGACATGGGAAACCTTTGTCGACGTATCCCTCACGCATTTTCATGCCACTATGACTTATAGGCCTCCCTATACTACTCTAGCCAACATCAAACAAGAACCCGGTGAGTCTTTACAAGACTATTTTAAACGATTTAATGCGGAAGTAACAAAAGTCAAGAAGGCTCCCGAGTCTTCGCTTGTTTGTATGTTGTTGCAAAAATTATAAACACTACGCAAGTATACGCAATCAAGTAGTAAACTCACACAGGTGAGGTCGAACCACAGGGAATTGGATTAACTACTACTAAACTATACCTATAATTCTATTTGGCAAATCGTAAAGAATTTTGATTAAAAAGAATTAAATAAATTCAGAAAACTTATAACACAGTTAGAGTTTAAGAAAAATGAGATAATAGGGAGGAGAATCATGTTGTTGTTTACCCAAATCGTTAATGCCTAATTGCTATCCTATTCTTGAAGTGAATGACAGATTATAAAGTAACCTAGCTCTTTTCAGATCTTCTAGGTTCTAAATCACATGATATATAATTAATTCCTTAATTAAACTAACATGAAATCAGCATTAGGTAATAATCTACTTGTCACATAAGTCTTGTAAATACTCTCGTTTCACATAGAACATCGATTATCCAAATTTTAGCATTCTCAATTCTCACTTTTCAGATTTCGAATTGAGATCATAAAGCATGCACAAGGTGATCAATCTTAAACATGAAATTAAACACAAATTAAGATAATTTCACAAACAAGAATGAAGGAATGGCAATTAAACATTAACTAGGTAAAACATTAAACAACAATCATCATCCTCCCTAAATGGGAAATTTAGTTCAGAAATAAATCCATAACCATTCCTATAGCAATATTCAACATAAAGAAATCAAAGAGGAATAAAGAAAGAAACTGTTGGTGGATGAATTCTGGATCTTCACTTGAATCACTATGCTCTTCTTGCCGCTCTCTGCTGTGTTTTAGGGTTCCAAATCGCTTCCCCTGACTTCCCATCACAGTTTTCTATTTATAACTAATTTTTAGGGTTCGATGGAAAAAAATACCCCTGAGCCATACGGGATATCGCCGCGGCCAAGCTTAGTCTCGCTGCGGCTAGAAGTGCATCAAAAAACCACGTTTCTACCCAGACTTTCTAGCCGCGGCCATGGAAATCTCACCGCGGCGAGATGGAATTTTCTACTTCGATCTGTTTTAGTAAAATGAGCATAACTTTCTCATCCCAACTCCAAATGAGCTGATTCAAGATGCGTTGGAAAGATTAAAAAGAGATCTAAAACTTTTATGTTTTGACTTTTTCCAAAATATGATCAGAACATAGTCGAATTTAGGTTTAAAGTTTCAGCTTTATTTTCTTTCAAAAATTTCTCTATTTTATAGATCACTATTTTCCGAAATTTGTCCATTTTCTACATTCCAAGTGTAGAAACCTGAAACCAAAGAAAACAAGCGTAATTCTATTCCAAAAATAATAATAAAGAAGAAAAACAACTATAAAATGTGACCCAAAACTTAGGCTAAAAATAGCCTAACAAATTCCCCCAAACTGAATCTTTACTCGCCCCCGAGTAAAGCTAAAACTCAACTAAACTAAAAAAAAACAATGTAATAGATAACTAAACCTTCCAATGATTGAACTACCACTACCACCTGCACAACTTCAAGCAATCAATAACCAGAATTTCAACTCGATAACTCTAAGAACTAACTTGGATGTACAATTTAGAAGTATTTGACGTTCATATCACAACCATTCTACACTTCCCGACATTCCACTAACACATGATCAATAAGTTTGGATGACATACCTCTCTCCACTAATGTTGACAAATTTTTCTTTGGAATCAATAGGTCTTTTTCGGTTATCACAACGTGGCTTAGGTACATGGGTAGGTGACAAGTCATTTAAGCTACGTTATACCATAAGCACAATTAACCAAACAAGCACCCAAACTTATTTTTTTCTTTTTCATATACCCCAAAGAAGATAGTAAGAGATTGCATATTTTTTTCCTATGTGCCTACCCCATTGTTCACAATTGATTCTCAAGAAGAAATTATCACATTTTACTTTTTTTTTCTTTTGTTTTTTTTTTTTGTACTTTTTCAACAGAGGCACATCACATAACAACTATTTTTTTTTTCCAATCTCTTACTCTCAAAAATTATTGCCCACTTACAACACTCCATTCCCCCCCCCCCCCCAAACTTACTTAAAAGCTTATGGCATAATAAGGTATGTTGAGGATGAAAGTAGTTAAAGATAACGAATTCAGCTTAGTTAAGTGGTGAAAATTTTTGAAAATAGGCTAAGGCTCAACTTTGGGTATACTAGGATAAAACTTTTTAGGTAGGCTTGAAAGGCTCAATCGATCCAAAGAAAACTTGCCTAAATCACTTTCCAAACAAAAATCAACAAGAATTTCACTTCAAGAGAGTATGTCAAACAAATTCTATTCCATGTCAAGCCAACATTCCACAATCCAAATAGAACAAAAGTGATACGGGTCAAAAATAAATGTTTGACATCTAAATGAACAACCTTCTAATACACATCCAATTTAATTCAAAGAGTTATGCCTCAAGCACACGGTTAAGATTTCAATCCATTACACAAGTGAATAACAGTAAGTCAATCAATATTCCAGCTCAGTTATCAACACATGACACTAACAAAAACAAAAACTAAACTAAAAAAAATGAAAACATAAACTGAAAAACTGAAAAAAAAAATTAAATCTCTCCCCCAAAACTAAAGATGCACATTGTCCCCAATGTGTTAAAATAAAATTGTGGTTGAGAGAGACTTACCTGAGCGCCACATCAACAAGCGGTTGACGCCCGTAATAAGCGTCATGCAAGAAAACTTGAAAATTGTTGTTGTACTTGCCTTCAAGCTTGGCAAGTTGTAACACCCTAACTACCATAGGCGTATTACGTGATTTTTAAACGTACTGTGCAGCTCGTTGCTAATCAACGAGGTTTATGGAAAAACGTGATTAATTAAAATTTTGTTTTTTTTTTAATTAAACTTATAAAACAATATTACAAAAGACTCGGGATCCCGATTATAAAATTATTTACAAAAAGTTTTAACTGTTTAACTGTTACATAAAATAAAGGTCGTCTAACAACCAGTTACAAAAATCACCCTTGCTGTCCCGAGGATCGTACGCTCCAGGCCTAACCGCCCCGACATGTACAATCTTCACAAGCTCGCTCACGGCCCATCACCTTTAGCCTTGCCTTTACCTACACATAAACGTAGATCTGTGAGTCGACAGACTCAGTAAGAAAAGCATAATAATACTCATACATAATTCTAACTGCCGTGTCCAACACGATACTGAGTCCCGCTACTGCCATGTCCAACATGGTACTGAGCCACTACTGCCATGTCCAACATGGTACTGAGTTCTGAACGTTCATAGGGACGGTACTATTGACACGTAACAACCTGATCGGTCGAACCGGTCATACTCCGCCCGCCGGTCATACTCCACTCGTACCGACGTGTTACTATATCCTCCTGATCGGTCGAACCGGTCATACTCCGGCTGCTGGTCATACTCCAGCCTGTACCGACGGGATACGTCAATAGTACGGAACCACCAACCAAGTGTCAGCCTGATCGGTCGAACCGGTCATACTCCGGCTGGTGGTCATACTCCAGCCTGTACCGACGTGACAGGGTTGGATGGTTCGAAGCCAACATACATAACTAATGTAATCTAATAGGCTTCCTACATGCACGCTAAACATGTAATCTACATATGCATACTGTTATACTAATCTTACTCGGATTCCGAATTCAGTGTGCTACCAACCCGACCGGAACCGTAGCCGAGCGGCGGACATCGGCTCCTAAACCATAAAAATCACAATGCTATAAGTGACACGCTAAATCACTTCCCGGGGACTTAAACTAGGAACTAAAAGTTTCCCTATCGATAAAAAGCATGGCAATACCCCTTAAAACAAAAAAACGAGGAAAAACACGGGTTCTGAAAATTCCCCAACCGGTAGACCGGTTGCCCAACCGGAATTCCGGTTCTGGGAAATTCAGGACCCTCATCCGGAATTCCGGATGCACAACCGGAATTCCGGTTCCTCGCAGGCAGCAACATCAAATTTTCATATCTTGCTCAAATCAACCCCAAATCACATCAAACTTTCCAGACCTGTTCTATACCTTCCCTAGAACATATCCAAGGCATCAAAACAACCCAGAAACCTCAAACACGAAAAATGCCATTGGAGCTCAAGCTTTGAGCTCTAAACTCAAACTTGAGCAAAACCACCTAATCATGCATTCCACTAGCTTAATTCTACTTAAACTAGCATAAAATCACCTCTGAAAACTATTAAAAACAACAGCAACATCACAGAAACAGATTCACTATATTTCTTCAAAAATCATAACTTTTTGCATAGAAAATTCAAAGCTTTACACAACCTAGCTAACATGCTTCAAACAGTTCATTTAACTTCAATTAGACATGCTTTATACCACAGAAAACATCCACAACATACAGCAGCAACAACAATTAAAAACATCATGCATGCACCACCATTTTCATCATTTTTTTCAAGAATTTAAAGAAGGGAGAACAAGGGCTAACCTAGCTTGCAATGGACCTTAAAGAGGGATGAATTCACAAGCAAATAACAATGGAGAACTCAGCTCCTTGCTGCCCAAAGCTTCAGCCGAAATAGAGAGAGAAATGAGAGTGTTTTCTTTTTCAAAGTTTTTTTCTAATTTTTGCTAAGTGTTGAAATGAGAAAAATAAAAGAATAATGCCACCTAAACCATTTTATTTCAGCCACTAAATATAATAAAATAACCATTTAAATTCAAATAATCAATTCACATAAGACAAAACACTAATGGGGCAAAAAGACCATTTTGCCCCTCCACCATAAAATCACATAAACCATACTAAAGGGGTATTTTTTGGGAAATTCTAAATTCCCGGCCATTCCCGACATTCCCAATGACTAAAACCCGTCCCAAACTAATAACATGCTAAGTTGTGATTTCTACTGAGCCAAACGCCGAGTTCCAAAATACCGGGCACCGGAAATGCAAAATATGAAAACTACTGAATAACATAACCATGCATCTCTGAATTCTATAAATAACAGTGATAAATTATTTAAATAGCTATAAATAATTTCATAATTAATCATAATTAACTGATAATTTCCAAATTAACTAAGCGGGCTTTACAACTATCCCCCCCTTAAAAGGATTTCGTCCCCGAAATCTAACCTGCATAACTCTGGATATTGAGCTCTCATATCTGTCTCTAGCTCCCAGGTGGCTTCCTCCACCTTGCTGTTTCTCCAGAGAACCTTGACCAATGCTATGGTCTTATTCCGAAGGACTTTATCCTTTCTATCCAGGATCTGCACTGGCTGTTCCTCATAAGTCATGTCTGGCTGAAGTTGAAGGCTCTCATAACTGAGTATATGAGAGGGGTCTGAAACGTATTTTCTCAACATCGAGACATGAAATACGTTGTGAACTGCTGATAAGGCTGGAGGCAATGCTAACCGATATGCCACTTGACCTATCTTCTCGAGAATCTCGAAAGGTCCTATAAATCTAGAGCATAACTTGCCTCTTTTCCCGAAACGTTTAATCCCCTTCATCGGAGATACCCGTAAAAACACATGTTCCCCTACTTGGAACTCAACATTTCTGCGTTTCGGATCTGCGTAACTCTTCTGTCTGCTCTGTGAGGCAAGCATTCTAGCTTTTATCTTCTCTATCGCCTCATTGGTCCGCTGTACTGACTCAGGACCTAGGTATTTCCTCTCCCCTGTCTCATCCCAGTGGATAGGGGATCTACATTTCCTACCGTACAACAGTTCATAGGGAGCCATCCCTATCGTACTCTGATAACTGTTGTTGTAAGAGAATTCTATCAACGGTAGATACTTATTCCATGAGCCTTCAAAGTCCATAACACAGGCTCTCAACATATCCTCCAATATCTGAATTGTCCTTTCGGACTGACCATCTGTCTGAGGATGGAATGCTGTACTGAATTTCAGCTTTGTACCCATTGCCCGTTGCAAACTTTGCCAAAATTTGGAGGTGAACTTCGGATCCCTGTCCGAAACTATAGACTTCGGTACCCCGTGAAGTCTTACTATCTCTCTGACGTACAGTTCTGCCAACTGATCCACTGAAAATGTTGTTCTAACCGGCAGAAAATGAGCAGATTTCGTAAATCGATCCACCACTACCCAGATGGAATCATACAAACCCGTGGTCCTAGGTAACCCGACCACAAAATCCATCGTAATATCCTCCCATTTCCATTCTGGTAGGGTTAGAGGCTGCAACAACCCCCGTCGGTCTCCTCGATGTTCGGCCTTAACTGGCTGACAAGTGAGGCATCTCGATACGAATTCTACCAAATTCTTCTTCATACCGCTCCACCAGAAGTACGGTTTCAAATCTTGGTACATCTTGGTGGTGCCGGGATGCAGAGAATACGGGGTAGAATGAGCCTCCTCAAAGATCTCATTTCTAAGTTCCACACTGTTCGGGACACAAACCCTGGCTTTATACAAAAGTATCCCACTATCTGACACTGAAAAGTCCTTGGCTTGACCAGCCAACACCTCATCTCGGATTTTCACTAACTCCGGATCTGACATCTGAGCGACTTTTATTTTTTCCAACAGATCAGATTGCAGCGTTAAATTGTGAAGCTGACCTACCACAAACTCAATGCTGGATCTAACCATATCCTCTGCTAGCTGAGGTGAGATCCGAACCATACTAGCTACTTGCCCGGGACCCTTTCTGCTCAGAGCATCGGCCACTACGTTGGCTTTTCCGGGATGATAGAGGATCTCGCAATCGTAATCCTTCACTAATTCCAACCAACGCCTTTGTCTCATATTCAAATCCTTCTGAGTAAAGAAATACTTGAGACTTTTATGGTCGGTATAGATCTCACATTTCTCCCCATAAAGGTAATGCCGCCAAATCTTCAGTGCAAAAACCACTGCGGCCAATTCTAGATCATGAGTCGGGTATCGCTGTTCATAATCCTTTAACTGACGGGAGGCATAAGCGATGACCCGATCGGCTTGCATCAATACACACCCCAAACCCTGTTTGGATGCGTCGCAATATACTACGAACTTCTCCTTGTCCGAAGGCAAAGCTAGCACTGGAGCGGTAATCAACCTCTGTTTCAGCTCCTGAAAACTAGCTTCGCATTTATCTGACCAGATAAACCGCTGATTCTTCTTTGTAAGCTCGGTTAGGGGCATTGAAATTTTGGAGAACCCTTCCACGAACCTACGGTAGTACCCGGCTAAACCTAAGAAGCTTCTGATCTCTGTCACTGTCTTTGGTCTCGGCCAATCCCTGACGGATTCAATCTTCCCGGGATCCACCTTGATCCCGTCCTTGCTCACAATGTGCCCTAGGAAAGACACCTGAGATAGCCAGAACTCACATTTCTTGAACTTGGCATAAAGCTTATGTTCTCGAAGCCGTTGAAGTACCATCTGAAGATGTAACTCATGCTCCTCTCCGGATTGAGAGTACACGAGGATGTCGTCGATAAACACAATCACACAGATATCGAGGAAATCCTTGAATACTCTATTCATCAGGTCCATGAATGCTGCAGGAGCATTGGTTAGTTCGAATGACATAACCAGAAACTCGTAGTGTCCATACCTAGTGCGGAAAGCTGTCTTTGGAATGTCCTCCTCTCGGATTCTCAACTGATGATAACCCGAACGGAGATCAATCTTAGAAAAGACCGTCTTCCCCTGAAGCTGATCGAACAAGTCATCGATCCTAGGTAATGGATATTTATTTTTCACCGTCAGCTTGTTCAGTTCCTTGTAGTCGATGCACATCCTCATAGATCCATCCTTCTTCTTGACGAACAAAACCGGGGCTCCCCAGGGTGACACACTGGGCCGAATGAACCCTATGTCAAGCAACCCTTGGAGCTGAATCTTTAATTCCTTAAGTTCAGCTGGAGCCATTCTGTACGGGGCCTTGGAAACCGGTTCTACCCCTGGTGCCAAGTCAATCACGAAATCAATCTCCCGCTGAGGTGGTAACCCTGGAAGTTCTTCGGGAAAAACGTCCAAAAATTCCCGAACCACCCTGATGTCTTCTGGCCGAATGGTATCTGGCCGAGTGGTGTCCACCACCACGGCCAGAAACCATATGCAACCGCCGTGCAACAATTCTCTCGCTGACATAGCCGAGATCACTGGGATCCGAGATCCCTGAACTGAACCAACAAATACAACCGGTTCTTCACTTTCCGGTTGGAAGACCACCATCTTCCTTTTACAGTCAATGCTCGCCGAATATTTAGATAGGAAATCCATTCCTAAAATAATATCGAATTCGACTAAACTCATCTCTATCAGATCAGCACTTAACTCTCTACCATCTATCCTGATCGGCATAGACCTAATCCACCTATTGGAGATAACCAATTCTCCGCCAGGTAACAGGGTTCCAAACCCTGATTCATATCTATCATAGGGTCTACCCAATTTACTAAAGACTCTGGCCGCCACATAAGAATGTGTAGCCCCAGAATCAAACAGCACTGAATATAGCGAGTTGTTAATAAAAAGCTAACCTGTGACAACTGATGGGCTGGCATCTGCATCAGCCTGCGTGATAGCGAACACCCTGGCTGGAGTGGGTATCGCTGGAGCTCGCGGTGCCTCTGGTCGGAGCTGGGGACAATCCCTCTTGAAGTGTCTGGGCATGCCACAATGAAAGCATCCCTGACCTTTGCACTCGCCGCGATGGTGCCTCTTGCAGCTAGGGCACTCGGGAAAGGAGAATCGGGTCTCAGTACCACCACGACGACTCCCTCTGCTCTGGTTCCCCCGGAACCTCTTGTTCTGACTCGAGCCACCGGAAGCAGCGGGTGCTCTCTTCCTCTGATCAATGGCCGAACCACTACTCCCCCTGCTATAGCCTGATGCAGGAGGGGTAGGAGCTCCGCCACTCACCGGAGTACTGGCTGATTCTGACATACACCCCACTGCGCCCTCAGCTCGCAGTGCCTTCTCCACCATCTGAGCATAGGTGGTGCTGTCGTCGGTGGTGATCATCAAGTCATGCCTGATCCTGGCATTCAACCCGTCCAGATACTTCTCCTTCTTGCTGAAGTCGGTCGGCACAATTCCCGAGGCTAACCTCGCCAACCGATCAAACTGAGTCGTATACTCGGTGACGCTCATATTCTCACGCTGGGTCAGGTGAGCGAACTCTTTTCTCTTGGCGCTTCTGACCGCCTCGTTGTAGTACTTTGCGTTAAAGAGTTCCTGGAACCTTTCCCATGTCATGGTGGTGACGTCATGGATCTGAGACACCATGTCCCACCAGACCAGCGCGTCCTCCTGGAACTGGAATGTGGCACATACCACTCTGTCGTTACCGGTGACACCCATGAAATTCAGAATCTTGGTGATCACCGTCAGCCATTGCTCGGCTTTCATTACGTCTGGACCTCCCAGGAAAACCGGAGGTGCTTGCTTCCGGAACCGTTCGTACAGAGGTTCCAATCTATGGGCCGCCACCACTATCTCGGCCTGGGCAGCAGGGGCAGGTGCCACTGGAACTACGGGCACAGGAACTGCAGGAGCACCCTGCTGTCTCAACCTCTGAATCTCGAGGTCTTGCTCTTCGATCCGGGCTTGCATTTCCGCAAACCGCAACTCCCAGTTCTGGGCTCCCTGATCGGCTGGGGGAGCCTGGGCAGCCGGTGGCGGGTTCTCATCACCCCGACCACGAGCCCTGCCTCAGGGACCTCTACCTCGGCCCCTAACAGGTGGGGGAAACTGAGCTCCCTGACCTTGATTCGACCCCACTGAGTTGCCCTGACTCCTGGTGGTCCGCCTGGCGTCCATCTAGTTAGAACCGCCTGCGAAACCAAGAGTTGGCATATCAGGTCGTATTCAAGGAGAGCTTACTAATGCCGCTTAATTTGGAAATTAAAAACGAAACATGCGCCTATTCTACTATCAGGCTACTAACATGCTTCCTAACAGGCTTTTCTTTTTCATAACTGAATAAAATAAACTACTAAAGCAATAAAGGCTTACTGAACCGTGAACCGAGCTAACTGCTGATGATGATTGTACATGTCGTGACGATCTTCGGAAGACAACCTGGCGGCTCTGATACCAAATTGTAACACCCTAACTACCATAGGCGTATTACGTGATTTTTAAACGTACTGTGCAGCTCGTTGCTAATCAACGAGGTTTATGGAAAAACGTGATTAATTAAAATTTTGCTTTTTAATTAAACTTATAAAACAATATTACAAAAGACTCGGGATCCCGATTATAAAATTATTTACAAAAAGTTTTAACTGTTTAACTGTTACATAAAATAAAGGTCGTCTAACAACCAGTTACAAAAATCAGCCTTGCTGTCCCGAGGATCGTACGCTCCAGGCCTAACCGCCCCGACATGTACAATCTTCACAAGCTCGCTCACGGCCCATCAGCTTTAGCCTTGCCTTTACCTACACATAAACGTAGATCTGTGAGTCGACAGACTCAGTAAGAAAAGCATAATAATACTCATACATAATTCTAACTGCCGTGTCCAACACGATACTGAGTCCCGCTACTGCCATGTCCAACATGGTACTGAGCCACTACTGCCATGTCCAACATGGTACTGAGTTCTGAACGTTCATAGGGACGGTACTATTGACACGTAACAACCTGATCGGTCGAACCGGTCATACTCCGGCTGCTGGTCATACTCCAGCCTGTACCGACGTGTTACTATATCCTCCTGATCGGTCGAACCGGTCATACTCCGCTTGGTCATACTCCAGCCTGTACCGACGGGATACGTCAATAGTACGGAACCACCAACCAAGTGTCAGCCTGATCGGTCGAACCGGTCATACTCCGGCTGCTGGTCATACTCCAGCCTGTACCGACGTGACAGGGTTGGATGGTTCGAAGCCAACATACATAACTAATGTAATCTAATAGGCTTCCTACATGCACGCTAAACATGTAATCTACATATGCATACTGTTATACTAATCTTACCTGGATTCCGAATTCAGGTGTGCCGGTCAACCTGACTGGAACTGTAGCTGAGCGGCGGATTACTGGCTCCTAAACCATAAAAATCACAACGCTATAAGTGACACGCTAAATCACTTCCCGGGGACTTAAACTAGGAACTAAAAGTTTCCCTATCGATAAAAAGCATGGCAATACCCCTTAAAACAAAAAAACGAGGAAAAACACGGGTTCTGAAAATTCCCCAACCGGTAGACCGGTTGCCCAACCGGAATTCCGGTTCTGGGAAATTCAGGACCCTCATCCGGAATTCCGGATGCACAACCGGAATTCCGGTTCCTCGCAGGCAGCAACATCAAATTTTCATATCTTGCTCAAATCAACCCCAAATCACCTCAAACTTTCCAGACCTGTTCTATACCTTCCCTAGAACATATCCAAGGCATCAAAACAACCCAGAAACCTCAAACACGAAAAATGCCATTGGAGCTCAAGCGTTGAGTTCTAAACTCAAACTTGAGCAAAACCACCTAATCATGCATTCCACTAGCTTAATTCTACTTAAACTAGCATAAAATCACCTCTGAAAACTATTAAAAACAACAGCAACATCACAGAAACAGATTCACTATATTTCTTCAAAAATCATAACTTTTTGCATAGAAAATTCAAAGCTTTACACAACCTAGCTAACATGCTTCAAACAGTTCATTTAACTTCAATTAGACATGCTTTATACCACAGAAAACATCCACAACATACAGCAGCAACAACAATTAAAAACATCATGCATGCACCACCATTTTCATCATTTTTTTCAAGAATTTAAATAAGGGAGAACAAGGGCTAACCTAGCTTGCAATGGACCTTAAAGAGGGATGAATTCACAAGCAAATAACAATGGAGAACTCAGCTCCTTGCTGCCCAAAGCTTCAGCCGAAATAGAGAGAGAAATGAGAGTGTTTTCTTTTTCAAAGTTTTTTTCTAATTTTTGCTAAGTGTTGAAATGAGAAAAATAAAAGAATAATGCCACCTAAACCATTTTATTTCAGCCACTAAATATAATAAAATAACCATTTAAATTCAAATAATCAATTCACATAAGACAAAACACTAATGGGGCAAAAAGACCATTTTGCCCCTCCACCATAAAATCACATAAACCATACTAAAGGGGTATTTTTTTGGGAAATTCTAAATTCCCGGCCATTCCCGACATTCCCAATGTCTAAAACCCGTCCCAAACTAATAACATGCTAAGTTGTGATTTCTACTGAGCCAAACGCCGAGTTCCAAAATACCGGGCACCGGAAATGCAAAATATGAAAACTACTGAATAACATAACCATGCATCTCTGAATTCTATAAATAACAGTGATAAATTATTTAAATAGCTATAAATAATTTCATAATTAATCATAATTAACTGATAATTTCCAAATTAACTAAGCGGGCTTTACACAAGTGATGAGTTTGAACTAAAATCAGCACCAACAACATAAGACTTTGGATGATGTGCTTGGGGAGAAGATTTTTGTAGCTTGTAGAGGATATAATATGGTGTAGATGAAATATATGGATTCATTGGTGGTTTATCAGTCAATATCATTGATGAAGTCGAATCAATGACGCCATGTTCTTCTTCATCCTCCAATGTCACAGTTTCTACACTTTCATCTAACAACACTTCTTCTTGTTGCTCACTCTCCACTTGGCCATCCATACCCTTGCTTGTGATTTCATATTCAATGAGTTCCTCTTCACAAGGATCTTGATCTTCAATTGTAGGCTCATTATCTTCCTTGTATTCAAATAATGACCCTTCTTCATTGTACCAACAACTCTCATAACTTTCATCATTGGAGTTATTACATTCTGAATCATGAGTCATTGAATTATCACATAAGGATCTCACCATGTCAGTTAAGCGGTTAATCTCTCCTGGAAGTGATTGTAGAAGTGATAGTAGTTGCTCCTCTTTTTCAGTTTGTTGGGATGAATTTGGGCAATAAGGTGGGTATTGGTGACTCCAACCCTGAAGTGATGGATCCCAACGCCAGTCGTAATCAAAATCTGCCATATCATTCAACAGATTTATTTCTTCATAGCCTCTCATTAATAGAGGCGCTCCAGTTGCCTCTGCTCCATAATCAACCCAGCTTCTTGTTTCATCATTAAGTCCATTATAAAAGAGCCATGTAAAACATCCACTTGAGAAAGTGGGATAACATCTCTCTCCAAGCTCTTTAAATCTCCTCCAAGCAGAATAGAATGGCTCATTGTGTTGTTGGAAAAAATCCTCAAGATATAGCATCTAGATTTATCTTGCAGGTCAAACTCATAAGTAAAACATTAGTAAAATTAAAAGAAAAATAAAACTAAATTAGTACTAAAAAGATAAAAATTTGAAACAACAAAATTAATACAAAAACTAAAAAGTAAAACCAAATTAGAACAAAATTTAATTTTTATTAATATTAAAAAATTTAATCTAAAACAAACAGATTAGAAATAAGCAAAAAGAACCAAAGTAAAAGTTAGTATAATTTTATGTAATATCAATCTTTATACAATTCCCCGGCAACGGCGCCAAAAACTTGTTGCAAAAATTATAAACACTACGCAAGTATACGCAATCAAGTAGTAAACTCACACAGGTGAGGTCGAACCACAGGGAATTGGATTAACTACTACTAAACTATACCTATAATTCTATTTGGCAAATCGTAAAGAATTTTGATTAAAAAGAATTAAAGAAATTTAGAAAACTTATAACACAGTTAGAGTTTAAGCAAGATGAGATAATAGGGAGGAGAATCGTGTTGTTGTTTACCCAAATCGTTAATGCCTAATTGCTATCCTATTCTTGAAGTGAATGACAGATTATAAAGTAACCTAGCTCTTTTCAGATCTTCTAGGTTCTAAATCACATGTTATATAATTAATTCCTTAACTAAACTAACATGAAATCAGCATTAAGTAATAATCTACTTGTCACATAAGTCTTGTAAATACTCTCGTTTCACATAGAACATCGATTATCCAAATTTTAGCATTCTCAATTCTCACTTTTCAGATTTCGAATTGACATCATAAAGCATGCACAAGGTGATCAATCTTAAACATGAAATTAAACACAAATTAAGATAATTTCACAAACAAGAATGAAAGAATGGCAATTAAACATTAACTAGGCAAAACATTAAACAACAATCATCATCCTCCCTAAATGGGAAATTTAGTTCAGAAATAAATCCATAACCATTCCTATAGCAATATTCAACATAAAGAAATCAAAGAGGAATAAAGAAAGAAACTGTTGGTGGATGAATTCTGGATCTTCACTTGAATCACTATGCTCTTCCTGCCGCTCTCTGCTGTGTTTTAGGGTTCCAAATTGCTTCCCCTGACTTCCAATCGCAGTTTTCTATTTATAACTAATTTTTAGGGTTCGATGGACAAAAATGCCCCTGAGCCGTACGAGATGTCGCTGCGGCCAAGCTTAGTCTCGCCGCGGCCAGAAGTGCATCAAAAAACAACGTTTCTGCCCAGACTTTCTAGCTGCGGCAATGGAAATCTCGCCGCGGCGAGATGGAATTTTCTACTTCGATCTGTTTTAGTAAAATGAGCATAACTTTCTTATCCAAACTCCAAATGAGCTGATTCAAGATGCGTTGGAAAGATTAAAAAGAGATCTAAAACTTTTATGCTTTCACTTTTTCCAAAATATGATCAGAACATAGTCGAATTTAATCTTAAAGTTTCAGCTTTATTTTCTTTCAAAAATTTCTCTATTTTATAGATCACTATTTTCCAAAATTTGTCCAATTTCTACATTCCAAGTGTAGAAATCTGAAACCAAAGAAAACAAGCGTAATTCTATTCCAAAAATAATAATAAAGAAGAAAAACAACTATAAAATGTGACCCAAAACTTAGGCTAAAAATAGCCTAACATATGTTAATAACAGGTGTCCTGCCGAGAACCGATTTTTGAAAGGAATTACAAGCTCGAAGACTAGAATCACGAGTCAAGTTCTTTGCTATGGCCGAACCTCATAAGAGAATTAAGAATTATCTAGCAGAGTTGGAAAAAGGCAAGGACAAGCGTAAGTCACCAGTGCCGCGATCGCGATCTCGCAGTCCCCGAGGGAAAAATTCGAGAGGTCGATGCCCAAGAAGACGCAGCCCACGGAGACAGCGAAGCCCGAAGTTGGCCAAATCCCCTCCAAAGAAGGAGTCTTCACAGAAAAGGAAAGGTGGACTGCGCTTCGTGAACTATACCGAACTCGCGGTGCTACGAGACCACATCTACGCAATTAAAGAAAGGAACGGAGTCTTCAAGAAGCCGCCCCCGATCAGGGGGAATCGCGACAAAAGAGACCCCAAGAAATTCTGTAAGTACCATAAAGATATTGGTCACACTACTCTGGAATTTTGGGTCTTGCAGGATGAAATCGAAGAGCTGATCTAGAGGGGAAAGTTCAACAAATATAAAAAGAACGAGGAAGGTCATCCATGAGCGGATGACAAAGAAGAAAACCAGAACGCGAGTGGTTCGAGAACACCTCGCAATATATTAACAATCATTGGAGGACCCCATATCGCAGGAGACTCTCAGAAATCTCAAGAGCGATATGCCAAGGAAGCTAAAGAGAAGCCGCTCCCCTATGTAAACAATCTCAGTGAGCGGCCAGAGAAATTATTTAAAAGAGAATGCGACGACATCACGTTTATGGAGAGTGACGTGAGATGGGTCCATCACCTGCATTCCGACACACTAGTCATTGTCGCCAATATTGGCAGAGACAATGTCCACCGTATACTCGTGGACAACAGAAGTTCAGTTAATCTCTTGAACTTCCAAGCCTTTAAACAAATGGGTTTGCATGAGAAGGATCTGGGACCAGTAACGTCGAGTATATACGGTTTTACGGGCGACGTCATCGCACTGAAAGGGATGATTAAACTCCCGATTACCTTGGGAGCCGCCCCTGAAACAGCCAAGTCAATGGCTGACTTCGCAGTAATTGACCAGTACTCGGCATATAATGCCGTGATTGGTCGACCAATCTTGAAGGAGATGAAGATCGTAACATCAATCTATCATCTCACGATGAAGTTCCCTACTCCCGCTGGAGTAGGCTCTGTGCGAGGAATCCAGTCACACTCGCGAGAATGCTACAATGCAGCAGTCAAGCTCGCAGAAAAGAAGTCAATAAATGTCATCTATTTATTGGAGGCACCACCTCCTCGCCAGGAGGTTCTTAGGATCGAAGAGGTGCCGCATACGGATGGACCAGATCTAGATCCAAGGATCCTCGATCATGCCACAGCGGCCCAGGCCGCGAAAGACACTATTGAGGTACCTATAGACCCCATAGATAATAATAAAGTTTTGAAAATTGGTTCTAAATTGACTTTTCAGCAGCGAGAACAACTAACGACTTTTCTCAAACAAAATCTTGATGTTTTTGCTTGGAAACATTCAGATATGGTCGGAATATCTCCCCAGGTCATGTGTCATCGCTTGAACATTGACCCCGAAGTGCGAGGTGTCCGACAGAAGCGCCGCAAAATGGACCCCGCGAGGTACCAAGCGCTAAAAGAAGAAGTCGACCGCCTCCTAGCCTGCGGCTTTATACAAGAGTTGTTCTACCCCAATTAGTTAGAAAATCCCGTACTTGTGCCCAAGCCTAACGGCTCATGGTGCACATGCGTTGACTTTACAGATTTAAATAAAGCCTGCCCAAAGACAGCTTCCCACTTCCAAGCATTGACCAACTTGTCGATGCCACTGCAGGTCACGAACTTCTTAGCTTTATGGACGCATTCTCGGGATATAATCAAATCCCGATGTATGAACCAGACCAGGAGCATACCTCGTTCATTACTGATCGAGTCCTATATTGTTATAAAGTAATGCCTTTTGGTTTGATAAACGTAGGTGCCACATATCATGGACTTGTAAATATGATGTTCGCAGATCTTATTGGGAACACCATGGAAGTATATGTTGATGATATGCTCGTAAAATCTCAGCATGCAAAAGACCATGTCACCCATTTACAGGCAATTTTTATTATACTGCGACAATACAAAATGCGACTAAACCCTTTAAAGTGCGTCTTTGGAGTTGGCTCCGGAAAATTCCTCGGATTTATGGTTAATCAACGAGGAATAGAGGCAAACCCCGCGAAGATCAGGGTGTTGGTGGAGATGCCATCACCAACTAAGCCAAAAGAAGTCCAAAGCCTCACAGGTAAAGTCGCCGCTTTAAATCACTTTATATCGCAATCTTCTGATAAATGCAAAGAGTTTCTTCATATTTTAAAAGGCAATAAGAAGTTCCAATGGACCAAAAAATGCGAGGAGGCTTTTCAAGCCTTAAAAACACATTTGGGGCAACCCCCAATCCTATCAAAGCCCATGACCGGCGAGGTCCTATCCATTTACCTAGCAGTGTCCGAGTATGCGATTAGTTTGGTACTAATACGCGAAGATCAAGGACGACAATACTCGGTGTACTATGTCAGTAAACGCTTACTGGATGCTGAGACCCGCTATCCTCAAATGGAAAAATTGGCGTTCGCCCTGGTAATATCGTCGAGAAAGTTGCGACCGTATTTTCAGGCTCACAGTATTGAAATTTTAACAAACTACCCTTTGAGGCAAGTCTTAGCAAAACCAGAGACGTCGGGGAGGTAGTTGAAATGGGCAGTGGAGTTAAGCCAGTTCGACATCAGGTATAAACCGAGGACTGCGATCAAGGGGCAAGCCTTGGTAGATTTTATCCTTGAGTTCCCAAGCACTGAAGTGGCACTCATAGACAACAAGGTTGACACTGCTATGCCTAATGGAGAAGTATGGACGTTGTACGTCGATGGGACTTCAAATAGCGAAGGTTCTGGTGGCGGAATCCTACAAATCAGTCCCAGCAATTTTAAGGTACACGTTGCTTTACGTTTTGAATTTTCTGCATCTAACAATGAAGCCAAATATGAGGCTTTAATCGCAGGATTGAAGCTTGCTCTCGAGATGAGAATCGAGTATCTACAAGCTTTCAGCGATTCCCAAATCGTAGTATGCCAGGTGAATGGAGAATATCTGGCCAGAGGCGGGAGACTGGTTAAGTATCTAGCCATAGTATGCGAACTAATGCAAAAATTCAAGAAAGTAGTCGTGTCTCGAGTACCGCGTGCTCATAATTCACACGCAGACGCATTGGCCCGTCTGGCCTCGACTAGAGAAGCCCAATTGTCGATGTAATTCCAGTGGATGTATTGGCTCACCCAACAATAAATCAAGAAGCAATCATGGAAATAGATACCGCCCAAGAAGTCACCTGGATGACTCCAATAGTCACATATCTAGAAAGGGGTATCTTACCTGACGACAAGATGGAAGCAAGAAAGCTGCGACATCGAGCTGCCCGATATGTTATATATGACGGAAGGTTATATCGCAGAAGTGTTAGTCATCCGTTACTCAAGTGTATCGACGGAGAAGACTGGGATTATATACTACGTGAAGTACATGCGGGTATTTGTGGCAATCATATAGGAGGCAATTCCCTTACTCTAAAAATCATGCGACAAGGGTATTACTGGCCTACCTTGCGACAAGATGCTTTCACTTTTGTAAAGAAATGCGACAAATGTTTGCGAATAGCCACATATGTCCATCAACCTCCAAGCAACTTGCATTCCATCACAAGTCCTTAGCCCTTCGCAGTGTGTGGGATCGACTTAATATGCGAACTACCTAAAGGAAAAGGTGGAGTCAAGTATGCAGTAGTCGCAGTAGACTATTTTACAAAATGGGCTGAAGCCAAGGCACTCGCAACCATTACAGCGACTAAGTTGCACGAGTTTGTCTACAACTCCATAATTTGTCGATTTGGCATCCCTTACAAGCTCATCTCAGATAATGGAAAGCAGTTCGATTGTAAGGAGATGCGACAATTATGCGACGACTTGGGAATTAAAAAAGCATTCTCTGCAGTTGCTTACCCGCAAAGCAATGGACAAACTGAAGCAGTCAATAAAATAATAAAGCACACCATCAAAGGAAAACTCGAAGAGCGTAAGGGGGTATGGCCAGACGAGCTTCCGCAAGTTCTATGGTCATACAACATGACTCCTCGATCCACGACTGGCGAGACTCCTTTCTTGCTTTCCTATGGATGCGAGGCCATGGTACCAGTCAAGATTGGGGCAGGTTCCTTACGAAGAGACGTTTTCAACATTTCACAAAACGAAGAAAAATAGTCGCTCTACCTCGACCTTCTGGAAGAAAAGCGCGATCAGGCACACTTGAAAAACGCGACTTACCAGCGACGAACCGCAAGATATTTCAATTCCAAGGTCAAGGCAAGGGTCCTGCGAGTAGGAGACTTGGTCCTTCGAAGAGTAATGCCAAATACCAAGAACCCAGCACATGGGGTCTTCGGGGATAATTGGGAGGGACCATATCTCATCGCAGAAAAGATTGGTGACGCTACGTACCGACTCGCAGAACTCGATGGTACTGCGATTTAACGGGCTTGGAATGGCGAGAGCCTAAAATTCTATTACAATATTACTCACATTTTCAAGTTTGTACTCGCTTTGTATTTATACTTAGTCATTTTTTATAAAAAAAATCCTAAGTATAGGGGGTATATACCATGATGTACTATTGATTATATAAAGGAAATTTTTTCAAGTTTGAAATTTTTCAGGTTTCTAAAATTTTCTACTTATTACACCAAGTTGTAATTAAAGTCGCAATCAAAATATTATAGATAACAACTGCGAGTACCCGTGTACTGTGAAAATGCTGTAAATAGATATCCCCGCAAGGATATAAAGTCGTCCAAAATAAACATAAATGTAAATTTGTCTAAGTACAAGGTGCGAGTACCCTTGTACCGCATAAACAAAAAAAAAAGATAGAATTTAACACAAGCAAATATTAAGGGAAAAGTCAAGCATTTGGAGCAGTAGGAGTAGATCCATCCTCGACTTTGCTGACGGCTTCATTCTCGACTTCTTTAGCATCCGTAACCTCAGCCTCCTCGAGAAGATTCCCTCCACCGCGTTGAGTTTGTGTGGGCGACATGGCGCGAAAAGCCTCAGCCATTTCAGCGGTTTCTGTTCCGAGAATTGAAAAGTCGAAGTCTGGAATTTTGGAGAGAGTGGTGTATATGTAGTCCGAGACCGCCTGGTCATACTGCTTCTTCCCATTCTCCTTCTCGACCTCCAAATCGCGAGACATCTCCTCGATTCTCGTCTGAGCACTCTTAGCCTCGAGCTCGACTTGCTCCTTGGCCTTGCAAAGTTCCTCGAGCTCTTTATCCTTGGAAGTCGCATCTTGTTTCAACTTCTTAATGTCCTCCTGAAGCTGAACGTTCTGTCTCTTCACGAGTTTGACCTCCTTGGATCCAGTAACAAAGGCCTTCGAGAACATGGCAATGAACTGCGAAGCTAACTCCGCAGAGCGAGGCAGCAGCTCCTCAGCAGGGTTCTTGTCGATCTTCGATTGGAATTCATCGCTTACGAACTTCTCTTGGAGAGTCAGTATGTTGCGGGCTCGAACAGCTGGGTCAATCACGACCTTCTTCCCTTTCTCTTATATGCCCTTAGCTGACCTCTTGGAAGAATCCGCGACAGGGGTAACCACCACATCGCTCTTCCTCTTCTGAGGAACGATAGGGGAAGTTGTCGCTGTTCCAGATTTTGGCTTGCGGTTGACGACTGGCGCGGACTTCAAGAAAGTCATCTCTCCGAGGACAAATAAAAGATAAGTATAAATAAATTTCAAGGCACTAGTTAATACACGCGGTATGTTACCTGATGATGTTCTAGAAGTTTGTTTAGAGAGGCGTTTATCTATTCGCTCTTGTTGCTTCTCGGAAGGTTCCTTGTACACCGGCTCTCTCTGAAGACTTGCGTTCTCTGGAATCAGCTTATGTTCTCGCAGCTTGGAAGTCGTACACAATAATCGCCAGTCGCGATGTTGTACAGGAAGGCTCCCGAGAACTTCAGCTGTCTCTCTGCGAGTCGTGTCGAGTGCAGGTCGAGCTGGTCTATCTGCGAAAATAAAAAGAGCTAGTTAGCATGAAATCTCAAAATAATTCAAAAAATAACTAAGTCAGGAAACATGCGACATACTAGGTCGACGGTTAAAGTCAGTCCTAATCCCAGGGACTTTGAATATATAAAACCACTTCGATTTCCAATCTCCCATATTGGAAACCATGCCTTCTATCCCATTAATCTCAGAGGTCGCCCACTTGCTGAAGCAATAGAAACCGTTGTGGAGGCTTACGCTCTTTATATCGTAGAAGTAACTGAACTCTTCTACTGTGGGTACCCTATGTACATACTTCATATACATCACATAGAAGGCTAGGGCTGTGCGATAACTGTTGGGGGTTAATTGAAAAGGAGATACGTCGTAACGCTTGAGAATGGCCGCAATGAAAGGGTGAAAAGGGATCGATACCCCACATCGAAGAATGGGTATTGAGATTACCACATCCTCTGTGGGAATGATCGCAGGATTGGTAAAGGAAAGGTGCGCTCTCTGGGTAGGTTTAGGTCGTAAAGAAGCAAGTCGCAGAAGGTTCAGCCTCGTGAAAGTGGTAAGATCTGATTTGGTGACCCTCGAGACCAAGTCCTCGCATGAAAATGGCTCGTTCAACTGAGTGTTGTCCACCGAATCGGTCCCACTTCCTTCCGCATCTTCTTCTTCTTCGCCTGACTCTCGGACTGGGGCTGCCCAATCATCATCCATCTCCTCGACCTCGACGTCAGGAGCATGTCTTGAATGGACGAGATAATCACGCGCTGACACCGTAGATTCCCTGTCTCAAATTTCAATAGTTCCTGGTTCAGCGAGCTCCTGCACCATCCTTTCAATGTCTGCAGAGGACATCGGGCCTAATTTCGCATCTCCGGCAGTTGCGATCTCCTCTTCTGAGATCGAGGTCGGGATAAAACTATCCTCTCGTTGGTCCTCATCTCCATCAAACGCATTGCCTCCTGAGCCAAGCATCTGGCTATCCGACAGGTCGCTCATCTGAAAGATAGAAGATCTTTTCAGCGTGGTGAATGTGCGAAAAGACAAAGTAAGTGACCTCACCTGCATATAAACTATAAAATCGTCTTAGGAGGATGATTTGAATTCTCGCGAAAACTAACCATCCTACCAAGACACGAAAAGTCAGGTGTGCGAGTAGAAGGATGTCTCAAAAAACGGCTAGGTGTATCCCAGTAACCTAAGCGACATGCGTTTTCGAGCATGACCCTGAAGTGATTTGGAAACACCCACCGTTTCGAGGAACCTAACTAATCACAACCTGCGAGTATGTCACGCGTCTCCAACTGGCGATGTACCTCAAAAACGGCTGGGTGTATCCCAGTGACTCAAGGGGCATGCGTTCCCGAGCATGACCGTAAAGTTACTGGGACACCCCCATCGTTTCGAGCAAATCTGCCAGCCAAAGAATGCGCTTATCAGAACATTGGCGCATGTCACAAATGGCTGGGCGTATCGCTGTACTTCAAGGAACATATAATCGCATATATGAACATTAGAATACTGTGACACGCCCACCATTTGAAAGACTTAGCCAATGTTCCCACAACAAAATATACAGAGTACAAAATCCTAAAGTTTTAAGCAACAACTAGAAATGATAAAGTCTCTGTGAAACCTAGGATGAACGGACATGCGAGCATTTGAAGTGTTCATCCGAATACCCGCATGTATTCAAAAGATAAAGTTGCGATTATTCAAACATTCTTCCTAAAGTCCACGGTCATACAAATTTCAGGTCATTTTCTCTAAGATTACCCAGTTCCATACCACAAAAACATGGTCCTATATACATTTCCTACAAACATGCATTCCTAAAAACCCTCAAAATACCAAAACACAGAAAAAAGTGTTTTTTCTCCAAACAGAAAACAAAAATGCAATGAAACTCGAAACTAACCTTTAGTTTTGATATGTTGCTCCTGTGAATGCTCTCGATTACTCCTGAGGTTGAGGAAATGTTGGAAGGAAAAGTAGAAATCTGGGTAAAGAGAGAAAATCTCTTTGAAGTCTCTGTGAAGGAGGGAAGAGGGAAGTTAAGAAAATGAGGGAAAATGAGGAATTTTGATTCGAATCAAAGGGTTTAAATACCCATATCCCTCATTAATTGGGATCACGACACGTGGCAACCAGAATGCCTAAGGTCACCCAATCTAACGGCCAGCAATGGCCACGCCTACACGAAAACCGAGGAGTCTTTTGACGTGGTATCATAAATGCAGTAAAAATTAATAATTACAGCCGTCATTTTTTGAAACCCTCGAAGGGACAACCAAATGTCACCTCCTCGTGACAACCTTTCACCTGTCTCTCGCGTATAGTTTCCCTTGTGACCGCACCTGTCACATCGTGAAACTAAGGGCATGTGTTATAGTGAGATTTCTCTCAGCTAGAGACTCGAGACCAAACTCCTATTTAGAGGACACGTGTACTCAGATTTCCAATGAAAACTAAGACGTCCGTGAGAGACTCCTCGAAGTTTAAACCTCGCTCAAGATAGGGTCAGCGAGATACAGCGAGTATGACCAAAGTCTGATCGCATAATTGTAACTCGTATTATGCGGGATGAGAGGATAAAGTCAACTCGCATGTATCAGGATATGTGCGAGTATCCTTTCCATGTTCCCGCATAAGCATCGACTCTCTATAATGCGAGTTGGTGCCGATGACCCAACAACCTCGATAAACCGATATAGACCCACATGTCTAGGTTCTATCAGCTCGTCATACGATGCCCACAAAGGCGACTACATAAGAACGCAGATATCCTAAACGCCATTAAGTGTTAAGCCCGTGAGCTTAACATTAGAATATGAACAGTCAACTCGCATGTTAGAGGGCGCATACGTTGCTGAATTTAGTAACTGTTATTCATTTATTGATGTTTACGTTATTTAGTTTAGTTATTGTAATTCAATGTGTAAACGGATTGACAATGAATGCAATCTTTGTATAACTAATTGGACACCTGCTTTGTATATAAAGGGGTGATCCACCATGAAATGAGACCTACGAAACTCTTGCTACAGTGGACTAAGCAGACCGTGATCTGACTGAGCCACTATAATCCTCTGTTTCCTTGTTGTTTCTAGTTTTCTATTAAGCATTCATATTCCCAACTCGAGTACTCGCCGTTCTAGGTTGAATACTCGCATCCGTTCTTCAAGCAATTTTCTTCTTGTCATTAATATTATTACATATATTTGGTGTTGTCAAATTTTACTCGACAACAAAAATAATAAAAAAAAAAGGTAATAGTATTTTTTATTAAAATACTATTAAAAAATATTTAGCAAAAATGTAAGGAGCTCACTACGTTTAGAGAGCTCTCTATCTATTGTCTATTATAGAGAGCTATTTTTATATGGTTGAAATGGTTTTTTTTAAGTTTCATTCTATATTTTAATTAAAGAGTATGTTTAGAGACTATAATTAAAGATACTAAATAAAAATAATAATTGTATATAAGGAGAGAGAACCCACCTATATTCCTTTGGCTGAAAAAACAAAATCAAAATACTAAAATAGCCCTAGAAAGTAAAAGTTGTACAATTTTTAATGAAATCATAATAAGTAAATTTTAAAGAATATAGAGATAATTAAATAAAAAAAATGGTTGAAGAGGAGTTTATAACAAATTCATTGTAAACAAATTTCTTATATTAAAATTACTATGTATAGACATTACATTAAGAATTCTTTGATGAATCATTAACCACATTACTATGGTAGTTGCAACTAAATCCCAACGCCAATTGTAAACTTGTAATTTTGTGTTTGATTTTTCCCTGACTTGTACACGTCACACTACCCAGTTTTTGGGTTATGACACCCAATATTATTAATACATTAAATACTTTTTAGCCATAAATAATTCTTCAACAAATAAAAAACTTGACTGGTTATTACAACGGGGTCTGCTTGGGTTGCGTATTGAGAAGATTATTGTGTGTTGTGATTATTGTTCTCGGTTCTGTTGTTTTTTGGTATAGATGGCTTCGTCAAGTAGAGTCATGGATGATATGGAATTTCAGTATGGGCATATAGAATTAGATGAGGAGGAAGAATGTGGTTTTGAGATTGAGGACGATGTTGAGGAAGCGGTTCTGGTTGACGATCGTTGGTGTTTGGTGGGAAGGTTCTTGAATGCGAGATCGATAGATTTTGACGCTATGAAACATACGTTGGTTGGGTTATGGAAGCCGGGCAAAGGCTTGTTTGTCAAGGAATTGGGGCCAAATCTTTTTTTATTTCAGTTTTACCATGAGATCGACATTAAGCGTGTTATTAATGGTAGTCCTTGGACTTTTAATAGGCTACCATTGATATTTGGTAGAGTTCCACGAGGTGGAGATCCAAAAGCTGTCAAACTCAATCAACTGGATATGTGGGTACAGATTCATGGCCTTTCTACGGGATTTATGACGGAGAAAATTGTCTCTACAGCTGCAAACTACATTGGCTCCTATGTTGAATCGGATCCTAAGAATTACAATGGTCTTTGGCGGGATTATCTCCGAGTCAGAGTGACAGTAAACATTGATGTCCCATTGAAACGACGAATGAAGCTTAAGAAAACGGGTGGTGAGTGGTTTTATGCCAATTTTAAATATGAATTTGCTCCGACGTTTTGTTTTATCTGTGGTTTGATAGGTCATTCAGAAAACTTTTGTCCTAAGTTATTTGATACACCTGAGGATGAGCTTGTCAAACCTTATGGGAGCTTTATGCGAGCGCAACCACGAAGGAAAAATTATCTATTGAGCTCTCAGTATTTGCGTACGGGTACGGAGGCCGATGAGCAGTTTGACCAAGCATCCCCGGTGCGACATGAGGAGGAGGATGAGCGACCAGCCATGCAAACTGGGAAGTTACCTTGCTTGGAGTTTGAGAATAATTCCCAGTCAAAGGTGGTTGATGATATTCCAGATTTGGTGGAGGATGGGAATATTCCTCTTAATGAAAATTTGACCCATAATGGCAACAAGATTAATATTTCCAAGTCTAGTGTCAATGAAAGAGGAAAATCAGTTGTGTTTGGAAATCGTGTGCCAAGCGGGAAAGGTCAATCTTCACTTTTCCTTGGTGGAATTATCGGTCCACATGGAGGACAAGGAGGCCGTGGGCCTTCTATTGAGTCCAAAAGAAGGCGTCAACATGAAGGGGTTGGTGGGCCTGACTATGTTGATATGGAAGCGGAGGATAGTGCTGATATGGATGTTAATGGACTCTCAAAAAACGAGTTCGAGGTGGGTTCTGGTCTCCAGGCCCACTGGGCATTATGAGTACATTAAGTTGGAATTGTCGTGGGATGGGCAACCCACGGGCGATACAATTCCTATATGATACTGTAGCCCATAGAAAACCAGATTATATCTTTTTATGTGAAACTTTGTGTCGTAAGGATGTGTTGGAGCGAGTTCGAGCTAAATTGAAGTTTGAAGGTATGTTTGCGGTTGATGCATGTGGTAGGAGTGGGGGGGTTGCTTTACTATGGAGAAATAAGGAAGACGTCAAAGTGTTGAACTATGCCACGAATTTTGTGGATGTGGAGGTGCGGCCTACTGATGTTGGGGAGTGGCGTCTTACGGGGTTCTATGGGGAATCTAAGAGAAGTTTGCGAGGGGCTTCTTGGGAGCAACTCAGGACGTTGGCTCGTGGAAACACTCTTCCTTGGTGTGTAATTGGTGACATGAACAATGTTTTATCTCAAGAGGACAAAAAAGGGGGACATCCCTATCCTAACTGGTTAGTTGACGGCTTCCGGGACACTATTCAGGAGTGTGGATTAATTGATTTAGACATTGTCGGACATCAGTTCACTTGGGAGAAAAGTCGGGGAACCGATAATTGGATCGAGGTCCGTTTAGATCGTGCTCTGGTGACTGACAAATGGCTCCAACTGTTCCCACGGGCTAAACTTATTAATCTCGAGGTATCTTCTTCTGATCATTGTCCCATCTTTCTTGATTTGGCTCGGCATAATATAGTTTCCGGGAGTCGCAAATTTCGCTTTGAAAATTGCTGGCTTCGGGAACCTCTGTGTTATCAGGTGGTAAAGGAGTGTTGGGAGGAGTATAATCTAGCGGGTATCCAAGAGAAAATACAACGGTGTGGGGAATCTCTTTCGGTTTGGGGCAAAGATTATTCGGGTAATTTTGCTTCTCGTATAAAATATTGGAAGAAGGAGGTGAGGTGGTGGAAGCAAGGTAGGGATCCCGATGCTATTTCTAAATATAAGGAAGCTGAGACAGAACTTTTTGAAGTTCTTACTCAGAAGGAGGTGTTTTGGCGCCAACGATCTAAACAATTGTGGCTTCAGGAGGGGGATAAAAATAGCAAATTTTTCCATGCAACGGCTTCTTCTAGGCGCCGTATGAATGCTATTGATAAACTCCAATGCGAAGATGGAAGTTGGGTTGACTGGGAATCGGGTCTATCAGATGTCATGTGTTCTTACTTCCAGAATCTGTTTACTAGCTCCAACTGTACTATGGATGATGTTCTTGATGGGATTTCTGCTACTGTGACTTCAACCCAGAATGACTCTCTCTTGCAACCTTTGACCGATGAGGAGGTGAAAGATGCTCTATTTCAGATGCACCCAGATAAATCCCCTGGACCCGATGGCATGACTCCAGGTTTTTATCAAAAGTGTTGGGCAATTGTGGGTAATGACGTCATCAAACAGGTCCGATCTTTTTTCTTATTTGGACAGTTGCCTGCTGGTCTTAATCATACTAATTTAGTGTTGATTCCTAAGAAGAAAAATGCCATTACTATGGGTGACATGCGACCGATTGCTCTCTGTAATGTCCTCTACAAGGTTTGCTCCAAGGTTCTAGCTAATCGGTTGAAGCATGTTCTTCCTGCAGTCATTTCAGAGAATCAGAGTGCTTTCATTCCCGGGCGTCTTATAACTGATAATATTATGATTTCGTTTGAGGTAATGCATTATCTCAAGCGGAAAAGAGTTGGAAAGGAAGGTTATATGGCTCTTAAGCTTGATATGAGCAAAGAGTATGACCGTGTTGAGTGGCTTTTTCTTAAGAATATCATGCTAAAAATGGGCTTTAATGCGCGGGTGGTTGATCTCATTTTGCATTGTGTCTCAACGGTTTCGTACACTATTACTCATGGGGGTCGTGAGATGGGGCCAATTGTTCCTGGAAGGGGTATTAGACAGGGAGATCCGCTCTCTCCTTATTTATTTCTTTTGTGTGCTGAAGGATTTTCTTCTCTCATAAAAAGATTTGAAGCTCGGGGAGCTCTTCATGGTTGCCGTGTGTGTAATGGTGCCCCCATAATTTCTCATATGTTGTTTGCGGATGATTGCTATATCTATTGTAAGGCTATTGAAAGGGAGGCTCGTAGTGTTCTTCTTCTGCTTCAACTATTTGAACAAGCCTCAGGTCAGTGTGTTAATTACTTTAAATCTACTATTTTCTTTAGCCTCAACACAACTTCGGCCTCTAGACAAGATATGTGTAATCTTCTTCGAATGAATGAAGCTCCTGAAAACAGTTTGTATCTTGGCTTGCCTTGTATCATGGGTCGTAATAAAAATGCAATTCTTGGCTTCTTGAAGGATAAGATGCAGAAGAGAATTCAGAGTTGGGAAGGTCGCTTGCTCTCAAAAGCCGGAAAAGAGGTATTGATTAAAACAGTGGCTCAATCTCTTCCTACATATGCTATGTCTGTTTTCTTGTTGCCGGTGGAAACCTGTAATAAGCTAGAGGGTATGATGAGCAAATATTGGTGGAGCTCGGGATCCAATCAGAACCGTGGGGTAAGTTGGGTGAGTTGGAGGAAGCTGTGCCGCCATAAGCATCATGGGGGGCTTGGTTTTCGAGACTTGAGGGATTTCAACTTAGCCATGTTGGGAAAACAAGCTTGGAGGTTAGTTACAAATGTTCATTCTCTTGTTAGTCGGGTATATAAGGCCCGATATTATCCTCAGGGTTCTTTTTTGAGTGCTTCTCTTGGGCCGAATCCTAGTTTCATATGGAAGAGTATTTTTGAAACGCAAGCTTTGATTAAGGAGGGAGCTCGTCGGGGGGTTGGTCCAGGTACGAATGTTAGTGTTCAATTTGACCCGTGGCTTGCGGATGAGTCTCAACCGTGGGTTACTTCTAGAGCTACTGGTATGGAGACGTGGACGGTTAATAATCTCATGGTGGTAGGAGAACGGGCTTGGGATTTAGAGGTGGTTTCAGATATATTCAATGACCGAGATAAAGAGATCATCATTCGTACTAACATTGATCAGGAGACTCCTATGGATACTTGGTATTGGCATAAGGATCTTTATGGATTCTATACTGTGAGGGAGGCATATCGGTTGCTGCACCATTCAGAGATCACTAATACTAGTGAGGCTGAGATTAAGATATGGAAAATTGCATGGAAGCTTCATGTCCCTCCCAAAGTGCACCAACTTATGTGGCGTGCTTTATCTGGTTGCTTGGCTACTAAGGTTCAACTTACCACCAAACATATTCCTCTAGACCAAGCTTGTCCTATGTGTAACCAGGTGCCTGAGACCATTTACCATTTGTTGGTGCAATGTTCTTTTGCACGGTCTTGTTGGCATCTTTCGGTTCTAAATTGGAGTCATACGCCTATGGAGTCTTTTTGGGATTGGTTTAGCCACATTCTGCTACAACACTCATCCACGGCCCAGGAAGAATTGCTCGTGGTTCTTTGGGCGATTTGGTATGCCCGAAATGAGGTGGTTTGGCGGGACAAATCAATGTCAGCGGCGGAGGTTATTCTATTGGCAAGAGTAGTCCTTAATCAATGGAGAAATGCTCAACAAAGGAGAATGGGGTCTCTACTTGTTCCTACGGGTTCAAGAGAGGACTTAGAGCATTGGGTGAAACCAGTTATGGGAAAGATTAAGGTTAATGTCGATGGTGCAATCTTTGCAAGTGATGGTCGATTTGGAGCGGCAGGGGTGGCCCGGGATTCTCAGGGTCGATTCATTGAAGGCTTCACAGTTTTACGAGTGGGGTGTGTGGATTCGGCTATGGCTGAATTGGTAGGGGTTAAGGAGGCCTTGAGTTGGATCAAGAGGAAACATTGGGGACCGGTTGACCTTGAAACCGATTCTTTGGTTGTCGTCCAGGCAGTCCAAAGCACGGTGGAGATACCTTCTCCTTTTGGCCTTCAGGTGGCGGTTTGTCGTTCTCTTTTAGCCGATTTGCCGTTAGTCTCAATTAATTTTGTTAAACGTTCTGTAAACAAAGCTGCACATTGTCTTGCTCGTAGCTCTTGTTTGTATCCAGATCGTATTTTTAGTGAGGATGATGTTCCTCCTGATTTTCTTTCTATTGTAGTGGTTGAATCTTCTTATTAATAAAGTTACCATTTTCCTTCTAAAAAATAAAAAAACAAATAAAAAACTTAAAATCCGTATCACAAGTTATACAACCTTTCTTCTTCTTCTTCTTTAATTTTTATCTTCTTTGCCCATTTTATGAGAAGGAAAACAAAAATACTAGCAGCGAAAATTGATTCATAGACCTAGGGTAGAATAGTGAAATTATATTTCATTTTCTAGGACATCAAAAAGTCCAATATATATTGTTACTATTTTCACTTATTTTTTTTAGTTTATTTGACCAAATAAATATAGGAACACTGATTACATGGTTAAGTATACACAGATAAGTAGTAAATTAGAGGGTTTTTATTCCACCCAATTAATATCCAAATGCTTTAATTTTGAGATCCACTTTTGTGTGTCTTGAGAGATGTAAGGATTAGATGATGCCTTGTTTTTCTCGTCCACAGGAGATGTTGCTCCATTATCACTCTTCTTCTCTCTTGCAAGGTTTGTCTGCCTGTTTGGATGCCTCACTTTCAGTGACAGTAGACGCGAAACTTCATGGAGACCCCCCCATTTTTCTAGCGCACGAGCAATGTCGTAGCGACCTGTATTGTATTCATGTTCAATATAAATTTTCATTAATTAGTATACAACAAACATTCAACCAAGTTCCTAGAGATACTCTTAGTAACAAAGTGGAAGTACAAGAATAAAAACTACCATTACGAGTTCAGCCAAAGAAAAATACCAATAAGAGTATCCAGTCAAAATTTTGAAAAGGAGAAGAAGGCTTCAGATGAGTGTAAAATCAACAAAATGACTGTTTGAGGAGAACATTAATATAAATAAAAATTTCTGTCCCTACCTGCACGCTCAAATGTCTTTCTACTGGGCATGAACGACGGGTCCATTCCCCAACTCCTTTGAAATCGATCTATCTGTATAATGTAAAGCAACACCATCAGAAATTATATTTATGAAGAAGAAAAAAGAAAAAACAGGAATACCAAAGATTAACCTTGCATAATATACTTCTAAATACTGATTTATAATTTTATAGGAAGAAAAACGACGGACATTACACTTCATTAAGTGCTTAAACTAAAGGAAGTGTCGAAATGGTACTGAAAAACCGTAGGATTGGACGTAGAAAAACATAAATATGAAGTTTAATATCTTTACCTCTTCCTGCAAATTTTCAAGATTCTCCCAGTAACCCTTTGGCTTACGATTTTTATAGGCAAGAGAAAGGTCCATCAGTGATGCTATCCTTCTAAAGCCACCCATGCGTGTGATTGCCTTTTCAATGTCAACCCTTCCATGTAAACGTAGTTGCTTTCGCATGGGCATGAATCCTTCCTGCCCATGTTCAGATATGAACTTTAAAAGCTCAGCTTTAAGAATTTCAATATCCCTCTGCAAACCGGGGACCCTAGGCCTTTGTCTTGATGAACTCTGACAACTGCAATCTGAAATTTTATCAGCTATAGGACCCATGTTATCATCACTGTCAATATTTGATGAACTAATTTGTTCCTCCAAGCATGTTCCCTGATCATGTGTCACTGAAGAACGAGCCGCCTCCCTCTTTTCTACATAGTCCCGTATTGCACACAAATTTGAAGGAAGATCTTCATATATAACCTGGCATATAACAAGGTCATAAATAAATGAGTAATTTCCAAACAAACCACTAGTTAAAGCAGAAACTTTACAAACTAAAGAGAAAGCATGAAACAATCCCACACTAACTACGACCCCATAATCATGGCAAAGCACTCCACAGTAATTAAACATCAGAAAAATAATATAAACATTTAACATTTTTAATAAATCCAATACTTTGATAATTTCCCATAATGACAATAAGTGTTCCTTGCAGTCCTCAAAGATCCTATTATTTCTCTCCAAACATACAGCTTGCCATGCAACTTAATTTGACAAAGAACAGTTATCAAGTGTGAAATATAGAAAGAAAAGAAAAATTGTGTAAGGAACCTCTTCCATAATAGCTTCTGAAAGAAACGTATCCTTGTGCATTTTTGACTCCACTGTATACTTTAACAGGGTGTGATGGCTGCCTAGCTGCTCAAGAAGCCATTTCCCTTGAAAGGAGTCAAAGTCGCCTTCAACCTGTTCAAAACTAATCTCTTGTTCATGGCTTTCACACAAGTCCAGGACAACACGAGCATGAAGTACCATGTAAAGAAGGCCCTTGCATCCTTCCTGTGTACAATTTCGATAAAGTAAAATCAGCAACTTCAAATTGTAGATGATTTCCATACAATGAAGATTTTATATTAACTGGATGAATACAAAGTGCTTTGAAGCATCTACAGTAAAAGCTAAACCATTTTTCTCAATCTAACCATTAGTGAAGAAATGCATCCCAAAAGAAATTTGTCGGACAAAAATTCTTATTATGTCAACTTAAAACAGCATAATCATGTAGAGCCTGTGTATAGAAATCCTACAAATGAAAATAATTATGCAGACAATAAAATTATTTGTACAGCATTTTATGAGTACCTGAAGAATGCGAACTTTGTTGTTATCTCTTGACACTATCCTGCTAATTGCTAAATTTGGAACTATCCTGCATGATCAATTTCATGAATAAAATATGCAGAATTAAAGAAAAATATTACAAACATTAATAGAATTTCCTTCTATTCTCTTAGTTCAGTAAATCGTTTTATGGAATATAATATGTGAAAATGTACAAAGAGGTACTTCTGAAAGCACAGGAAATTAAACTCCCCTAAAATTAAAATTACCAGTGTTGTTGATAGAACTACAAACCTATGATGCTATCATTGAAGGATAAAAAATGAGTTAAGAAACATATTTGTATTTGTAATAAATGTCAATATTTATGAAACTATAAGGAACACTCACCATATAAATTTAAGATTTGAGAACTGTTATCTACACATTTGAAATATCAAGCAAGTAGACTGAGGCTTAAAACTGATGGCACTCAAATTGACAAACATTTGCCAATTGCAAATTGTAGAAGTTATTAATAAGGGCATAGGTTTCTAAATGAAAACACTCAAGACACATTTTCCTAATAAGCGTGAAATTCTCTGCTTCCTTATATAAACTAAATCAGCATTTATTCATACTCCAGGGACACTTAATGTTGGGACCAAAACTACCACTGACATACCGTTTTGTTTTTCCATTTATATTGAAGGAAAGGAACATTATATGAAGATTAATCAGGAGTACAAATTGAAGCAGAGAAACAAATGTGTGCAAGACTAGTAAAAAAATATGGCCAATGAACAATCCAGAATTGCATCTTTTAGACTAAAATGTTACATTTCAGCGTGTGTGCAAATTCCAACATTATTTATTCAAGCAGAAACCAGTAACACATCCAAATAAAAGTGCAGGAAGCTTTCAAGTAGAATCCCGCGATTGAATAGCATAAAGAGAGCAATGAAATCAGCTAATTGAACCAAAAACTGAGTTGGTGCTAGGCATTCACAAGGGAAACCATTCTTAGTGCCATTATTTTTTTTTTTAACAAGGAAAAGCTGCATATGTGGAGAAATTAGATTGTCTTAAGGTAAAAATATATTGACCTCACAGTGTAACCAACCATCAATCAACGAATATATCGAATGCTGCACTATAATCTCTCTTTTAGCAACATTTCATGTGAAACACTATTTCTGAAGCATTTTGTCTATGTTCCTAGCAGAGTATGTAACTAATCACTAATCACCGAGTTCATTTGTAAGCCTGTTAACCTTTCATTTTCAAAACCAGAATTCTCATTTCTTTTCCTGTTTTAAAATAAAATAAATAATACAAAAATTACAAATTGAAATCACAGTTTGGTCTTCGTTGTGTTTCTTTCTTCGTTCACCTTTATTACACAAATATGATCAACCTTATCAACTGTAAAAGTTTTTTCACTTTCTAGACCTATAGTGATATGATCCAAACTGTTGCTGTCAGGTTACTAACAAATACAACAGTATATTATAATAGTAATAGGAATAATATGTGTTCCAGTAGTGAAAAAAGATGAGAAAAGAAAAACTTGTATTGACGAAATATGATTCACACAATCACAACTCCACAGGTTTCGAGAGCCTGGGCCTCTCCTATTGATGCTGAAACAAACAACTAGTTCAAGCATACCCACTACAACACTCAACACATATATATAGCACTCACACACTCACCAAGCCAAACCAAAAGCTAACAATAAACACACAATAAATATACTAAACACCTTTTACTTCTCCTAGCATAAATGAAGCGAACCAAGTGTCTAACATATAGGTAATCATGTTATTTGACGTTCAAAGCTTCTGACTCTACATTTCTCCATCACATGAATAATCAAGTGTTGTCTGCTTAACAAACCATGGAAGTTTAACTTAATTTCTATTTCACATTCTACATAAGCAGGTGAAAACAGAAGTCTTTTAAAAATATACATGAAATAGAAGGAAGCAGTCATGATCACTTCCAAAGAAATGGTCCAGGAAAAATTTGATATACTTAAGGACAGATAGATATTACTTACTCGGGAAGACTTTCATACGCAGTCAAAACATTCCATACTTCACGAACAGGAGCTTTAACTGTTATACTAGCCACCACACATCGATGGACACCTCCATTTTCCTTCATTCAAGATTGTTTTGTCAACAACATGAAGAAAGAATCTCAACAGGAATAAATAAACAGTAAGAAGAGTAGTTTGGGGCCAAAGGTACCAATAAACCATCAAATCTACGAAGATGAACCTCATCCACCAAGCCATGCCTATCAAGGCTGCAAGCTTTTCCTAATATGCCCAATTTACTGTTTGAGTCACTAAAAGAAGGGGTCAAAGGACCAACATTAGAGGTTAAGAATCCCTCTTTGAGCTCTGCAGATGATATATTATCCTTTCCATTCAAGAGATTATCGACATTCAGTTTCAGTGAACTACTAACACTTGTAGAACTTTGAGTGAAGGAGTTCTCAGTAAGTGCCATGTTCTGATTCCCTCCAAAACTTTTTTCGGCTTTACAAGCCAAGGCTCGAAGATTAACAGGAAGATCTGATCTAATGATTCGTTCCAAGAAAATAGCAGGAAAGTTGAATCTTGGTATCACATTAACTTCATATGATAAAATAGCCGTAGATGATCTGCAGTAATCAATAGACAAGAAAATTAGAACACAATACATTACACAAATATTTAAATGAACATGACATATTAGTAACAAACTGTTAGAACACTTAAAGGGCCTGCAAAGAACCAAGTAGGCAAAGCTAGATTGCCCATAATATCAATAGTTGTGACGTTTATTGAAAAGAAAGGTAATTTATGCTAAGGTCCGTATTAAATGATTGCACCCCAAAATATTAATCACTAATCAGCATTTTAGCTTGTTTTTTGTCTTCGGTATTTTGGTATCGCTATTCATTAATGTCAATCATTATTCCCAATTCAGAGGGTCAACAAAATCTAACATACTCCAGCATATAGTGACAACCTTACTATGTATTCAATCAACTTGTTCAATTCCAAATAAAGGCATTGCCAACATGCTTAAAGTTCTCATTATCATTAATATTTTTGAGAGCATTACATCCAAATAGTACCTGGTACCACATCTTACAGACCATTGGCCTTCAAACTTTTTGAAGTCCCCATCGACCATAGAAAAAAGAAGAACACGATCAAAATCCTGAAAAAGAAATTTAAAAGAGAAATTACATAGGCAAACAAACTAAAAATGATGAAAACTAAAAGATAGCAATCTATGTATTTAAATATATATTATAGATATAGATGTGATACGCATACAATAAATGTGATATAACCCACATGGGTGTAAGTTGAATCGTGAAGCTGACCAAATTGTAAGGTTATAACTTGTGAGGATTTAGATGATTACTGAATTGATAATCTCTTGAAGGTCCAAAACAACCCGAGCTTCAATATGCCAATAGAGTGCCCTTTGAAAACCTCTTTGTTCCAACCATATTCGCCCTGGATATGGGCACGGAATTCTCCCACTGTCAATTTTAACACCACAATCAATCAACCACACACCACTTGCTCAAAAACTGTTCTATTCAATGCAAATGAGCAGTAAATGAATATATATAAATATAAAACCTGGAGACTAAATTAGGAACGAAATCGGCTAAGCGTTCGTAATCGGTGAGAGCATTCCAGACCGATTCGACATCGGCATGGACAAGAGTTTCGGCCTTGATTCTGCGTTCTCTCCATGAAACCACTTCTACTTCGCAATGCACATTTGTCTTTTTCCCATCATCCTCTTCGTCATTTTCCCCTTCTACTTCTTCTTCTTTTTCTTCCTTCTCTTCTCGCTTCCTCTGGCTCTTCATGTTTTGGTTTCCTTTGTTGTTGGAAGAATATTGAGTGACAGAGCCGTTCCATTTGGAGGAAAACACCATGAAATTGATGGTGCGAGCGGTGTGTCCTCCTGGGGAGAGTTGTACATTTCTAGGAATTGGTATGGCGGCGAATTGGAGAGGAAGAGTTCCAAAGTTGAAGTTTGAAGGCTTGCAAGTAACCATGGAGTAAGGCGAGAGAGAGTGTGGTAGTAGACTACAGTAACAGCACTGTACAAACAGATATTTCTTTCTTTTGACTCGGATAGTGAGTCGGGTGGTTTTAGAAGCTAAAAGAAGGTGAGTTCACTCGACCGTTAACTGGTAACCACATGTTTCGGATCCTTTGTTGTGGCTTGTGTGGTTGACTGGCTCCAATCTCTCCCGCCTTTAGAAGAGAGGGTATTTTCGTCTTTCGATACCTTATTTCAACAGATTTTTTAAGTCTGGGAGTTTTATTTGCACCTTACATTTTTTTTGGGGAGAATTATGTTGTAGGGTAATTTTATAAGGGAAATTTGACAATATATGCTTAAAAATAAAGAGTACACTAAAACTATGCTAGCATTCTTTATATTATGAAAACTATACTTAAAACATTTATACCTTACAATTTTACCCCTAAAACAAATAAAATCATAACACTTTCTCTCTCTCCATCTCTCGGATTTCTCTCTCTCTCTCTCTCTCTCTCTCTCTCTCTCTCTCTCTCTCTCTCTCTCTCTACAATACACACATTGCCACCACCGGAGCTAGTGTTCGGCCGACTTACTCAAAGGGAACTTGAAACCCAACCAAAGCTCTAAGAAAGTCATTCCTTTAAACAATAATGGGTATGTAATTTCTTTAGTAATTATTGTTTGATTTAGATGTATTTATGTTGAAAGTAATAGATCTACACATATCCGTGGTTTTTATGCACCCTTTTGACACCCTTTGTCAATGAAACACGAAATGCAGCAAGTCTGCGACTTTACTGGTTTTTTTGCATTTTTAGCGATATGTGTCGACATGTTAGCGACATTTAGCGATCACTGGCAGGCTAGAGGTTAGGGATGACTTTTAGCGACATATGTCGACATGTCGCGACACACTTCGCGACACATAGAATTATTGTGTTATATTGTGGATATATTTAGTTTTCACGACAAGTTCGCGACGTTTATCGACATACTTTTTTTGTGATTGGTTCGCGATAAGTAGCGATAGGTTAGCGATATCTTGCGACATATTGGTTTGTTATAATTTGTGGTCATTTTGGTTTGCAGATTCGAATGTGTTTGTAGTTGTACTATATGATGGGGCTTGGGCAGTTGAAGGTTTCAACTGGATTTTCAATAATCCCAAAAGTAAGATGTTAATGTTTGAGGTTGACACTACTTTAGAAAAGATGAATGATATTTTGTATGAAGAATTGGATATAGACCCTATTGTGTATGAACTGAAAATAGAGGTGTGTTATATGTACATGAAAGGCAATATGATACCGCCAGAAGTTTTAGTGAAAGATAGTCAAGTAAGATTGTTCTTAAGAATGAAGGCAAAAATGAGTGTGGAGAACTTCGCCACCTTGTTTGTGACTAAGGTTAAAAGGCATGCGCTGTTGGGGCCTACTCCGCCAACTACCCTCCCACGAAGTGTTGTTGGGAGTTTTGTCCCGAAACGAGATCCAAAACTCGGTAGGGATGAATGAGCGAGGCCCCTACTAATATAGAGGAGGATAATAGGGTTGACTATGGATTTGACCGGATTCAATGAGTTTGATGGTGCATTTTACAACAATGATCCTATAGTAGATTTGAACGAGGATGGTGATGCGGAGTTGGAAGTTCATGAACCTATAGAAGTACCTTCTTTAAGGTTAGAACTACCTCCACCATCTCCACCACGTCCAAGGGAGCAAAGGAAAGACCAAGAAAGAAGAACCCCTCGGAGTGAAAATCACGAAACACTGTGCACCAGTAGCAACCGCCTGTGTCCTCCTCGTAGTACTGTACCATCTGATTTTGAAGTTTGTACAAAATTCAAACCTATTGTGTGGACAAGGGAAGACATAGAGGAAAATAATGTTTATACAACTTCTTTTACTGGTACACATTCAGGGGAAATATATGTTGGCAAGCTGTATACAAATAAGACTGAATTGAAAAATGTGGTTGGAAGGTTTGCATTGAAAATGAATTTTGAGTTCATGGTGAAGAAGTCTGGGACCGATGTTTTTTATGCAACTTGCAGGGGTTCAGATTGCAAATGGAGAGTGAGGGGGAGGAAGAGGGCACGTTGTGACATGTTTCGAGGTTATCTTGTATTCCACAACGAACACACATGTAGCTTTGGATTCTAGACATGCCGATAACCGTCGAAGCGGCACCGTGGGTTGTTGGCCACCTCATTAAGAACAAGTTCAAATCAGATGGAACTAAGTACAAAGCTAAAGACATACAAAGGGATATGTTTCAGGAGTATGGGATCAAGATGAGCTATGAGAAGGCTTGGAGGTGCCGAGAGAAGGGACTTTTGTATTCTAGGGGTACGCCAGCAGCAGCTTATAGTCGATTACGGTTACTTTTACGTGCTTTGGAACGAGAAGAATCCAGGTACTATTACAGACATTATCACAGAGGATAACAGGTTCAAGTACTGTTTCTGGTCACTGGCTGCTTGTAGGAGGGGATTTAAGTTTTGTCGTCCTGTGATTAGTATCGACGGCACGTTCTTGAAGACAAGGTTTGGGGGCACAATGCTAGTTGCTGTAGCGTACGATGCAAATAACCAACTGTTTCCGATTGCCTTTGCAATTGTTGACAGCGAGAATCATGACTCTTGGAAGTATTTCTTGCAAAAGTTAAAGGAAGCGATTGGGGAGGTTGAAAACTTAGTGTTTGTATCGGATAGGCATCAAAGCATTGAACATGCTGTCGAGGTTATTTTCCCCGAAGCATGCCATTGTGCATGCTACAAACATATTTCTATGAATGTCACCCACAAGTTCAAGACTGATGTGTGTAACACGCAAATATGGTTGGCCGCTTACGCATGGTCGAAGAGGGAATGTGATAGACATTTGCAGGTGCTCCGACAGATGGATCCTCCCATCGCTGCTTATGTTGACAATATAGGATTAGAAAAATGGGCTCGTCCTTATTGTCTAGGAGACAGGTACAACATCATGACAAACAACGCTGCAGAAAGCCTTAACAACGTGACTGAAGAATTCCGGGCAGCTCCAAATGCCTATGAGGAATTGTGGAAGTGTTGTGTCCAGAATCACACCTGGCTGAGGGTACAACTCTGGAAAATGATGGCGTCTCCTCCTCATCAAGTGTGATATGGCATCTATGTGCTGCATAAAAAAAAGAGAAGATTATGTAATGTCGTAAATAAAGTCGCGAAATGTCGCGAAGATTGTCGTTAAATAAATTTGCCTTATGTCGCGACAATGTCGTGACAATGTCGCGACATGTCGTTAAACAGAACGTGGAAAAAACGCGACCATGTCGCGAGAATGTCGTGACAATGTCGCGAAATGTCGACAAATTCAACAGAAAGAAAAACACTTCTGTGTCAGCAACAATGTCGCGAAAATGTCGCTACATTGTCGCTAACACATCGACAATACAATAAAATGTTGCAAAAAAAATGAAAAATACTAATTAATGATTAAATACTTACCCCATCGTGAAGCCACTCTGACCTAAGAAACAGAACTGTGAAGAACTTCACATCGCCAACACCGGTGTGCACATTCCTAGGTCGAGCATTGGGAATGTCTCCAATCAACCACCTCTTGAACGTACGAAGCAATCTACGGTCTGCTGGTCTCTCCGGGTCTACGTTCTCTGGAAGAACTCGCCTCTTTTTCTTTTCCGCAGTGTAGTCGTTCAAGTACGTTGGCGGCTTCCTCTTCCTCACAAATGGCACATTTTCTGGGGGTGCAGGTAGAAGTAGGACTTCGTCCTGTGATTGTGTATCCCCAATGGCCGTGATGATTGCGTCCAATGGAGTTGACGGTGCCTCGTTATCATCTGCTTCCCAATCTTCTGGGAAGACATCTTCGTTATCACTCGCCTGTTGTTCCTCATTTTGCGGTGCAGGTGTGGGCTCTGCAGGTGTGGGCGCTCCTTTTACCATAGCCATCAACTCGTCCATCTTAGCCAGTAGAGTCTCCTTCAGATCTTTCTGACTCTCTGTGAAGGACCGCCTCATACTGAGATGGCTATTTACTAACCCCCGTACGTGCCAACATGACGCGCTTCTTCTTGGGACTCAAGCTTCTCTAGCCGGGCCTCAATGCTATCCAACCTCTTTACAAGGTCAGTATCCACAGTTGTACTGGTTGGAGCAGAAGGACCTGCTGAAGTAGATGGCTCGTGTACTTCAGGTGCCGGTGGTGGTGGAACTAAATTTGCCTTTGTCACGGCCTCGTTGATGGTCTTCGCTTGAGTTTCAAACACAGACTCTTGTGTACCATCAACGTCCACCGTCTGTTCTACGTCCATCTCAAAGCAAAGAGGGGCTCTACCCTCATTAATACTCTTGAAGTATGCCTCTTCACTGGGCCGGGGAAACAAGCACTTCTTCACCACCAACTGAAACAAAAAAGAAAACACAGAATAATTAAAAACTGTTAAAAGAAGTCAAAAATTATGATAATTGAAAAAAGAAGCACAATGTCGCTACATGTCGATAACACGTCGCGACATATGTCGCGATAAGCGATACAGCCACTTCTTTTGCGACATCGCATAATGTCGCTAACATATCGCTAACAATGTCGCGAATGTTCATTTTCAATAAATTTAAATAAAATACAGAACAGTAAAGAAACATACCCGACTGTTGAATAACAGTGCAATGTCGGTTGCCTTGACATCTTGTTTCCGCTGGCCCTCCGGTGTTTTCCAGCTCAACATTCTGGGGAACTTGGTCCCGTTGCAGTGGGCATACTTCTTCCCCAACTTCTCAATTGCTTCGTATGCCCAGTACTGAAAGGCAGGTACATAGCCACTAACTGTGTACTTTGCCTCCTGAGCAATCTTCTTCCCCTTCTTCTTGTCAACATTATCCTTGTAATGTTGCATATTCTTTCCTAATGTCTCCATCAGCTTACGAAAAGCGCGCTCGCCCCACGGATACTTAAAGAAGAAGTCGAGATCGTTAACAAACTTCAACATCTCAGGCCAAACTTGGACATTGCCCTCCTTTGATACTAATACACCTTCAATGAAAGCGATCAGTCCAAGCTTGTAGGCATCATCTTTATCTTCGCACCTCTCAAGTTGGATCATAAGGGAGTCCAACTGAACAGAACTCTTCCCTTCAAAATAAGTCCGAACTAGATGGTCGTTGGACTTGGCGTGTATTTCCTCCTCCGTAGGGGCACTACCCATAGGTAAGCCAGTAATGAGTCCAAACTCTATCCGTCCGAATCTCATGTCATTTCTCCCTACATGAAACCAAACCTCATCCTCCTTTTCTGTGTCCACTTTCATTTTTCGTAAGAGGAGGCTGTGGACCAACGCGCCAGAGAAAGTTAACTCTCCAGCTTCCCAAAAGTGTCCGAAAGGACTAGCCTTCACTGTCTCAACCAAATCCATCTCAGTAAACTTGGCCTTGATATATCTGAACCTATCTGTACCCCGATAGGTAAGACGTCCCGTGAAATGAGAGGTAATTGGAAGTTTAAGTTCAGGAGCCATCTGCAAAATTGTCAAAAAATTTGTTAGAATTATGTCGCGAAACATGTCGCTGTATGTCGCTATACATCGCTAAATATAATCCTGATCAAATCGCCAAATACGTCGCTAATATATCGCTAATGAATCGCTAAACACAAAAAAGAGGCTGCAAAACTAGTCCTATGTATAACTGTTATATATCGCTAATATATCGCAAAACATGTCGCCAAACACACATACAAGTCGATAAAAATCATGAAACCTAAGTACTAAATTCAATATCGCTAATTATGTCGCTAGTATGTCGACAACACGTCGTGAAAAGACGTTTAACAGAAAATCCCTAACTTTTTCTAGACGATGTCGCGTTATGTCGTGAACATAGTCGCCCTACGTCGCAAATTTTGCACAAAAACCAGAAAATATACCAAAACAATGAAATTCAAACGAAATCAAACAAATTGAACCTAAACTAACTACATTACTTTAAAATGAAGCACAAACAGAAGAAAAAGTAATGAAACAACAAAAAAGTTTAGAAAAATACCTTTTTTTAAGGTTTTGGATCTGGGTTTCGTTTGGGGGTGTCGCGAATGGGGGTTTCTCGATCTCGTCTGGGGTTTCACGATTTCTTCTTCGAAGAGTTCGCGATGTCGTCTGAGATGGGTTTCGCGATTTCCTCTGGATGCTGGGGTCGGGTGGTGAGGGGGTGGTCCGTGAGTGGGGTGAGGGCTGTCTGGTTTGCGTGAGGGGTGGGTGTCGTGGGTGGTCCGGTGAGTGAGGGGTGGTCCGGTGACTGGGGTATGGGTTGTCTGGTTTGCGTGAGAACGAGAGAGAGAGAGAGAGAGAGAGAGAGAGTGAGAAAACTGAGAGTTAGAGGGAGAGTGAAAGTTTGAAATGGGGAGGGTAAAGTTGGGATTATAATTAATTGGAGAGTATTTTTTTAATTTTTTTTTACATAGTATATTAAAACAATATATGCTATATTTAAGCATATATTGTCAAATTTCCCTTTTATAATGCACCTTTTAAAAGTTATGTACTCATACAACTTTTAATTGTTTTGGCTTTCAGAAGAATTTTTTTAGCCAAATTTTTTTCATATAACAATGTTCAAACAGTTTATTTTACAATAAAATAGTCACGCATACAACATACTGCTTTAACGTAATTTTCAACGTGTTAAATATTTTCGAATTTCTTAAAATTTTGCAAGATGTCTTAAATAAATATAATTTACATGACCATGAGAAAAAATTTGACTAGAAAATTATTTCGAGTACTAAAACGGATAGAGATATATCGGTATATTTCTTTTAAGGGGTGCATTATAGAATTTTCCTATGTTATATACTATTTTTATATATTTTTTTAATTTATAGTTTAGGTTGCTCCGATAGTTTATATGTGAATTTTAGATGCGATTTAAGTTACCCCGTTAGTTGCTATGTGAGTTTTTATATGGATTTCCGTAAAAATACAAGAAAAAAATATTTTAAAGTGTAAAAGTAAAAAAATTATTTTTTCTGACATTGAGAAAGGAGGATTCAAACTTGGAACCTCTCCGAGAAAAAAATTTATAATCACTAAACTATGTCTATAACCACAAGATAAGTACACCTTAATCCTTACAAAAATTAAGTTTAATATAATTTTTAAAAATTACTCTTAATTTTTTTTAATTTTCTTCTCAAATTATTTTACTTTAATTTCAATACTTATTTTGATTATATTTTCATATTTATTTTTAAAGAAAATCATATATAATTTTTTTTTTGATAAAATTTCACATAATTTTTTTTTGTTATAATATTTAAAATATATTTTACTTTTGTTTTATATCCTATTTAAGAATATAAATTGGGGATCAAAACTAATATATTAAAGATATATATTTTATGTAAAACAAAAATATTAAAATAGAGTATTTGTATTTATTAGTTTTCAGGGTACAAATATTTACATTTAAAAAATTTATAAAAATACAGCATTTTAACAATTTTGTTTTTCATAAAATATATATCTTTAATTTACATTATTTTTTAAAAAAAAAAATTCTTCTAATTTATATTCTTAAAAAATATACATATTAAAAAAAAATTATATTATAAATATTATGATAAAAAATTAAAAAAAAATAATTATATGAAATTTTATTAGAAAAAAAATAAAAATATATACATAATTTTAAACAAAAATATAAATATAAAATAAGTATTAAAACTAACACAACATAATGTGAACTTTTTTTTAAAACAAAAATATTTAGAGGAATTTTTAAAAATTATTTTCAACTTATTCTTTTTTAATATCAGGGCGTACTTAATGGGGTTCAAATAAAGTTACTCTATTTTAATAATTTTATTTTATATAAAATATAGAAAATTCTACAATGCACCTCCTAAAGGGAGTACCAATGCACTCCTATCTATTTGGACATTCGAGAGACTTTTCTGGTTTAATATTTTTATGATCGTGTACATCATAGTTATTTACGACATCCTAGAAGATGTTAAGTAATTCAGAAAAATCTAACACGCTAAAAATAGGGTTAAACTGTCTGTTTCACGCGTGACTTTTTTATTTTATACACGTGTGAAATAAACTATTTGAACATTGCTTTCTATTGTAAATTATTTTAAATTTCTCAAAAGTTTGCAAAATATCTTATATAACTATAACATACACGACTATAAAAAAATAGACTAAATAATTCTTCTGAATGTTGAAACAAATAGAGGTGCATCAATACACCTATTTTAGGGGTGCATTGTAAAAGCCCCCTAATATATATTTTTTTACATGTAAAATATATATCTTAAATTGAAAAAAATAATCTTTCTTTGCATATTCTTAAAAAATACACTTATCAAATAAATATATTTTAGATATTATGATAAAAAAAATTATATAAATTTTATTAGAAAAAATTATACATGATATAAAAAAATATATGAAAAAAAAAGTTGTTATCTTAATTTTTGCCCACTTGATGTGCCATTGCTTACATGGACAAAATTAGTGCCATATGACAACACAGCTCACCAACAAGAAGGCCAAGTCACTCAGCCAACAGGGATCCCGACACTCAAACAGGACATCAAGGGATAGACCAACTTCCTCATAGAAGTTGGCCGGCCAGCCTTTCGACAACATATGGCTAGCCAGCCTACTTCCTGCAGGTGTCTGGTCAGTCAAAAAAGGGCTTGGCAAGATATTCTGTACGAATTTTCTACGTGGATTGCGAGTTGGGCTACGAATTGGGCCCTAACAGCCCAATAAAACAGCTGGAAAATATCTACATTTAAGGGCATTTTAGTCTTTTGTAATTAACTAATTTAATATACAAAAATCTAAGGGTTTCAGTTGTAAATTACGGTTTAGGCTTTCCTATATAAAGGTCTTAACTCTAACCTAGGAAACAGAAGTCTAATTCTAGCCTCCAAGCTCTAAGCTTAAATCTCTAAGTTTGATCTCTCTCTCTCTCTCTCTCTCTCTCTCTCTCTCTCTCTCTCTCTCTCTCTCTCTCTCTCTCTCTCTCTCTCTCTCTCTCTCTCTCTCTCTCTCTCTCTCTCTCTCTCTCTCTCTCTCTCACGCCCCATATAGCGTTCTCAATGCTTGAGATTTGCCATCTTGATTCCTATTTTGTATCCTTAAGGGAGCTATATCAAATCCCACCTATAGTAATCTGAATAATATTTTCCTTCAGTATCAATACAACTAAAAGGGGAGTAGGTCATTACCTCCTATCTAAGGGGGTTGAACCTCTATAAAAATTTTGTGTGTCCTTTACTTTCTAATTCTAATTGTGTAACACGTGGCAAACATCAGATTCATACGATCCCACTGTCGGTTGACCACTTTTCGAGGTTAACACTTTGCTGCTTTCATTGACAGCGAGTGGATATCATATCTAATCAAACACCATGGTTAACATGAGAAGAATTGCGATTGCACTGTCTACATCTTCGAGTCTCCCTCAAGATCAACAGACTATAGATCATGATGTTCATATTCCTGCCACAGTTGGAATTCCTATGAACACTGCAGATGTGGTCAATCTTGTTACCACAACAGGCGTCACAAATCTGGCCACTACAGCTGGCCAAACTGACACAAACATCCTAGTGGATTTGAATAGGAGGTCCTTGCCTCCAAGGGAGGACCCTTCACTGGCGCCTCCCATTGAAGGAAGGACTCGTGGGCAACAATCCTAAGGAACGACAATCGGATCTCATCTCAGTACTACACTGGAGAGACAGGACCAGGAGGTGGCGAGCCTGCGATTGGCGAGCCCCATGTGAAATTAGGAGAAGATATCAAGTTAGCCAGACTTATAAAAGCCGTTGGCCAAGCTGGCCTAACTAAAGAACCACGCGCTACTGATTGCGATGTATTCACTCAGTAGAGACGTAAATTCTTGAGGTGGATGGATGACCAAGAGTTTATCCTTCGATCTCACCAAGTAGACTTGGATCGCCGAAACAAAGAGGCCAGCGACTAGATAAGGCGGTTCAACCAGAGAACCGATGGATAAGGCCAGGATCTCATCAGAGATCCACTCCAATGAAGACTAGTTGATAGATTTGGGAGGGTCAATCGACAAGCTGGACAACCTGGTTCCTCAAGGACTAGGATAGATCTTCCCTTACCAGAGGGAAGACAGACCTTTCCATAAGGGTCTAACAGTGAAAACAACCAGATCCCAACAACTAGCGTCATGGGGGGCGACTAGGGATCTCAAGCTCAGGAACAACCCCCGTCATTCAACCTTTGGCCGGCCAGCCATCTGTAGGAGTTCCCTTAGCCGGCCAGAGAGGAGCACTTCCTCCCTGAGGGGAGTGAGACACCCAAAGGCTAATTTTCAACCAACAAGGACCGAGAGCGAGTGGAAACACCCAAAACGACGATTTAAGAAGTGAAACTAATCACTTCAGACATCTAGATTCACCAAAATCTAGCAACTAGTGCGATCTACCTTCTATTAACACACTTCCAACATCAATCAACTAAGGAGTCTCGGGCGGCCAAAACGTACCTTATAAAGGCCTAGCCAGCCATGGAGGAGTCACGGGTGGCCAGAACCTACCCAATGCAGGTCTTGCCGGCCATGGACAACTGCCTAGTGCAAGCCTAGTCGGCCAAAGCCAGCACCCTTACCTGGGAGTGGTTGGCCAGAGTCTACAATACAGCACTTGTAATATCCCAATAAGCCTAATGGTAAATAATTAGGATTTATATTTTTATCATGGGCTAATCATGTAATAAGTGGGATTATGATCTTACTAATCTATTTCAGCATAAATTTTAAATTTGTTATAAGTGGATAAATAAGCATAATTTATGAATTACGGAGAATTATATAGCATGTGTGAATGTAATATGAGCTATTTGTGGAATAAAAATATTTTCAAGTTGGCGACTTTAGAGACTTGATCAAGGGGAAAAAATATCATAACAGGATTAATTAATAGATTTGATGAGAATATTATGATAAGTTGATAGTTTAAGTATTGGATGATTAGGTGTATGTAGAATTTGACCTAGTGCCCTAGAAGTAGAGATTTCTTAGTGGCTAAAAAATGAAAAGATATCTATTAATAATAAAGAACTTATTAATATTAATATTATATTATTATATTATTATTACTATTAATAAAGTTTATTTTAAAAAAATGTATCTGATATATATGTTATGTTTTAAAACATAAACAGGTACGAACAAAACCCTCATTCTTTGGTGCGACGAAACCCTCCTCCTCTACATTTATTTTCTTTGATTTTCAATCTAAAACTTACTAATTCAAGCTCCGGTAGTAGCGGGACGGTAAATCATTGATGAGGAAAAGCTTGATGTAAGGATTAGTTTCATTTTAAGTTAAAAACATTTGGTTTTACATAGTGACTTTGTGATTTAGAGTAGTTATGGAGCTCCGACTTCATAGAATTATTCTTTGGTAGCTATGGACTAGTTTCGATGTTTACTTGTTGAATTTAAGGTGATTGTGAGATAGAAATCGAGTTTAGAATTTTTTAAAGCTTAAATCCGAGCTTTAATGGCGTTTTCAATTTAAGGGCTCAATTTGAATATCTATTACGTAAGGAATGTTGTATATATAGTATATATGAATCCTCTGAAGTTTGAAATAATTTGGAAAGGTTTTGGTAGTATTTCAGAGAGTGCAAAATTTGGGATTTTTGTGTCAGAAAATGGTTTGCCGTTTTTGGAAATTCCTCAGAGATCAGAAATCATATTTTTGTCATAACTTTTCACTCGAGTGTCCGTTTTGGACGTTCTATGTACTATTTTGGAGCTTACGAGAGCTCTACAATATGGTATATGTTTTAAGGAGATAATATAAGTTTTATTTTAGTGTATTTATACCGCGGGATTTGGTAAAAAACCTTAGTTTGTCTTATGTGAATATTAAGTAGTGTTTTGGGATAGACACATAGGGCCCGGGATCGTCGATCGTTCTCCAAGCACGCCAGCCAACATACCTAAACCAAAATTGAGGTAAGAAAAGTAGAATGTACCACATGGTATGATAGGTTTTAAAACTATCAATTGTCTGATTAGGCAATGACAATGTGAATGTGATATACAAGCTCACCTAATTAGGTGATGTGATATGTAGGTGCCAGGTTATGGCACAGACTTGCCTAATTAGGCAATGTGATATACAAGCTCACTTGATTAGGTGATGTGATATATGGATGCTAAGCTATGGCATGGGCTTGCCTGTTTAGGCAATGTGATTTATGGATACCATTATTCAGGTTGTTCTTGTGAGGTAACTACGATCAAGTCATGACTCTAAATTAAAACCGTTGTTAGGTTTCTTCTTGTCGACGATGTATGATTAGGCACGGGCGGCAGTGACATGTGAGTGTCAGGCTATGGCACGGGCTCGTCTGATTAGGCAATGCGATACATTGGTGCCAGGTTGTGGCACAAGCTCACCTGATTAGGTGACACAGTGACATTATGTATGATGCCAAATTATGACACGGGCTTGCCTGATTAGGCAATGCAATATATGATCATTTTTATTTCCATGCATATGGTTGGTTATATTGCCCACTCTTGAATGTTATTGTTTAATCATTTTATATTGAAATGGATAATTCGTTATTTCATGTATTCTTATTTGTTACTTTTCTTGCCGAGTCTTTGTGACTCACAGGTGCTCTGTGGTGCAGGTAAGGGCAAGGAAATGTTAGAGCAGCATGAGGTGACAGTCTTCTCCAGCAATGTACATATTAACTCCACCAGCCTGTGTGCCGAGTTGCCAAGAGTTGTTTTAGGCTCTATTGTTGGGCTTTGTGCCCTAAATAAAACTCTATTTCAATGTAATCTTTTCTATTCAATTATCAATAAAGAAACAAATTTACTTTTATTACTTTAATGTGTTATTTGGTTCATGTGATCATTTATTTATTTAGTTGATTAATAAATTCATCCAAATCCTTATCACACTGATATTCTTATTTATTGTGTTGTCAACACAGTGGAAAGTAAACAAGATTGTATGATTAATTGTACTCCTAGATTTATCATTACATAGGGTTTAAGTGATATGATAATCTACAACGTAGTTTACTTGTACCTTGGATAAGTGCTATGTCCTTTCCAGGGCATTAGTTAAAGTAAGTTTGGGTTGGACGCATGGAGTATGCATCGGAAGGGATCGATATTGAATTTGGATTAGATATGATAAATTTACCGTAATATCTATTCAATTCAATATCACCTAGTTGATCCTAGATCAAATGATCTTAATCCTGACATGGTTAGGTTCGATCTCAAGAGTGTTATTTGTGTTCTTTGATTTGTTAGTTAAGCCTACCTTTTGGTTTGGGTAATACGTACATTTTGGGAACATGATAGTACAATTGAGTGGGAGCGCTAATCATAGATACGAAATCTATAGATTCTATCCGGACATATAAGTGAAACGATGATTTCCTTTGAGCTTGGCTAAATAGAGATAAATGATAAAACACTCATTTTAGTGATTATATTAGTTCACTGAAATATCATTTATAGGTGGCTAAGTGTTTTAAGGATAAAATACATTAAAAGGGTGTAACAGTAAATTTGTCCCTATGCAATGTAAATCATCTATAGAGGATCATTGATTATTGGGATTATAATAATGGATAATTAATGGCGTATCTATATCGTGGAACATATAGAGCGTTCTATGTAACTGAGAGTGCAATTCCAAGCTCTATAGTGGTTCAACGAGGAATTAATAAGTTAGAGAATTTACTTGGTAAATTCTAGATCTGCTTATTGGGAGATCGGTTATATAGACCCATGGTCCCCATACTAGTTGAGACTGTTGGGTTTTGTGCCCTAAATAAAATCCATTGCAATCTGATTAGTTATCAATCTAAAAAATTTGAAGTGATTTATGTTTGCATGAATTTTGTATGCTTATGGTTTAATATTTTTAATATATGCACAAAATCAGTTAAGTCCAGAACATATACTTATTCACAATTACAGTATTGTCAACACAGTGGAATGTAATTGTGATTATATGATTCAAAAGACTAAGTCCCTGTTTCATTAGTGTTTTGGATTTAGACAGATGTGATAATAAGCGATGATGTGTACTTACACTTGGAGTAAGTGTTATGTTCTTTCTAGGATATTGGTAAAGTATACTAGTTTCGAATGTATGGAATATACATTGGACTGGACCGATATTGAACTTAGTCAAGATATTATAAACTTACCGTTGTATCTTTCCAAGTCAATATCACTAGTTGATCTTAGATTAAAAGAATCTAAATCCTGATATGCTTAGGCTCAACTCGAGAGTGCTATTCATGTTCTTTGATTTATTAGTTAAGACTACTTTTGGGTCAGGGTGATACGTATATTTTGGGAACATGATAGTATGATTGAGTGGGAGCGCTGAACATAAAATATGGAATCTATAGCTTCTACTGGTGTATAGAAGTCAAGTGATGATTCCCTTCGAGCTTAGCTAAATAGAAGTAAATTGATGAGCTCTTGTTTCAGTGACTATTTCTTAGATCATTAAAACATCATTTACAGGTAGCTAAGTGTTTTAAGGGGCCAAATACATTGAGGGGTGAAAACGGTAAATTTATCTCATCTCGATGTAAATCATTTATATAGAGGATCTTTGATCACATTAAGATTATAACAATGGTTAAATGAGATAGCATATCTATATCGTGGAAAATATAGAATGCTCTATATAAGTGTGAGAGTGCAATTCCAAGTTCTAAGAGTGGATTCAACAAGGAATTAATAAGTTAGGAATTTACTTAGTAAATTCGGTTCGCTTATTGGAAACTCAGCATTATAGATCCACGGTCCCCATTCTAGTTGAGACCATACTGCTTGTAAGACTCAATAATTGATTTATGATTAATCAATTATAATTCTAAAGTTAAACTATGTCTAATTTGTGAATTTTCACTAAGCACGGGTGAAATTGTAAAGAAAAGAGATTCTAGATTTATTTATTAATAAATAGACTCTATATGTCTAATTAATAATTATATTAAATGACAATATTATTTAATAATCTATTTAAGTTATTAAATAATTAGTTTTGGCATTTAAATGGTTAGAATTGGAAAATTGGCGTTTTTGAGAAAATAGAAATAAAAATTATGAAAACTGCAAAATCCAAGTGAGGCCCATTAACACCTATGGCCGGCCACTTGATTGAGTTTTTCCAATTAATATTTTCATTATTTTAATGCCAAATAATTACTAACCTAAATCTAGTAGTTGCCTATAAATAGAAAGTGATGGCTCAGTCAAAATAACAACTTTTTAAGAGTTTGTCAGTAATTTAAAAAGATTGCCTTTCAGAAAACTGATCCTTCCACTTTCTCTCTATAGCCGACCCTACCTCTCTCTCTTTTCTTCTTCATATTTTCAAAACCTCTTAGTGATAGAGTAGTGCCCACACACAGCAAGTGGTACCTCAATCATAGATTGGAAGACTGTGAAGGATCACATTCAAAGAGAAGGACATTCGGGCTCAGATCTTGATAATACTCTACGACAGAAATGATACAAGGATTAGAGATCTGAGTGGAATGAGACATATTATTCCGCTGCAACAGATGTAAGGTTTTCTTAACTTTATATGTGTTTTATTATCGTTTTACAAAGTTCATATTTAGGATGTTAAATAACATACTTGTGAGTAGATCTAAGATCCCGGTAAAATAAATTCCAACAGAGACAAACTGCTTGTAAGACTCAGTTAATTGATTTTAGTTAATCAATTTTAATTCTAAAATTAGACTATGTCTAGTTTTTAAATTTTCACTATGTTATGGCTTGATTGTGAAGAAATAGGATTTTAGGGTTAATTTATTAATTAAGAGACTTTGTGGAGTCTAATTAATAAGTATTATAAATGATAATTTTATTTGATAATTATTTTAATTATTAAATAAATAGTTTTGGCATTTTATAGGGTTGAAATTGCAAAAAGTGGTATTTGTGAAAAATAGATAAATGGTTGACAAAAATTGCAAAAAACTAACTAGTATTGGGCCCACTAGTGGCCAGCCACTTAAGGGTATTTTTGGTCTATTTTTTATCATTTTTTATTCTAAATAAATAAACCCTAACTCTAAGAGAAGTAGTATAAAAAGAAAAGAAAGTCTCATTATCCAACTAATGCTTCAAAGGCAATAAACCTAGCTTTCTTTCTCTCTAGGTTTTGAGACTTCTTCTTTCTCCTTTCTTCTCTATTTTCGAAATCCTTAGTCTTATTCACAAAAAAAATTCAACCATTAGTGATTGAGTGCATGCCCACACATATCAAGTGAGTCATCAATCATAGTATGTAAGACTGTGAAGAATCCAAACAACTGAAGGAGTTTCGGGCTCAGATCTTGGTGATACTCTGCGACAAAAAGGATACAAGAATTAGAGATTTGAGCGGAAGGAGTTATTTAATTCCGCTGCAACCTATGTAAGGTTTCTCATACCTTTTATGTGTTTATTTTCATTGTTTTAGAAATTCATATTTAGGATGTTAGAAACATACTTGTTAGCAAATCTAGATCCTGGTAAAAGATATTCCAACATGTATTTGCTATGTATCTTGATTTTGTATTTTGAATTATCGTTGTATATAGTCCTTTTGTAAAAATTTTATAATAGGAATCCCTGGAACATGTTTTAGTGTCTTTATGATGCCCATTTTTAGTGTTTTTGTAACGTCCCCGCTTCAAGCCTCCATTGGGTCCTTACACCCACGGACTGAATGGCTCTTATACACGAGTACGTCACTTTGGCTGCTTCATGGACTGACGACTGGCCCTACAGACCAACGCGAGTGTTTCCAGCGTGCTTTGTCCTCACTCACACGCTTCCTGGGCAAACTTCCCAGGAGGTCACCCATCCTTGAAATTGCTCCAGGCCAAGCACGCTTAACTGTGGAGTTCTTTCGAGATGGGCTACCGAAAAACAAGATGCACCTTGTTGACATAGGTAGTACCAATCAATCCATTTAAGCCCTCTTCAACTGTGTAGTCCCATACCTACACAGTCTCAGAATCATCCCACTTGACCTTCCCCAGGCGGTGTGGGATTGCACAGCTTACCCGGTATTTCCCCTTACGGATCACAGGACTACTGACTGTCACAATCACCCCCCCTTATAGGGTCCGACGTCCTCGTCGACCACACTTCCGGCTGGGTCAAGGCTCTGATACCATTTGTAACGTCCCCGCTTCAAGCCTCCATTGGGTCCTTACACCCACGGACTGAATGGCTCTTATACACGAGTACGTCACTTTGGCTGCTTCATGGACTGACGACTGGCCCTACAGACCAACACGAGTGTTTCCAGCGTGCTTTGTCCTCACTCACACGCTTCTTGGGCAAACTTCCCAGGAGGTCACCTTGTAAAGCCCGCTTAGTTAATTTGGAAATTAGCAGTTATTTATGTTAATCAGGAAATTATTTATAGCTATTTAAATAATTTATCATTGTTATTTATGGAATTCAGATATGCATAATTATGTCAATGCTAGCTTTTATGTTTCGTATTTCCGGTGTCCGGTATTTTGGAACGCGGCGTTTGGCTCAGTAGAAATCACAACTTAGTATGTTAGTATTTTGGGGACGGGTGTTAGACATTGGGAATGTCGGGAATGGCCGGGAATTTAGAATGTCCCAAAATTACCCCTTTAGTTTGAATTATGCAATTTTATGGTGGAGGGGCAAAATGGTCTTTTTGCCCCAATGACTTTTTGTCTTTTGTGGCTTGTAAATGGAAATTAAATGTTAATTCTAATTATTTTTCTTGGCTGAAATAAAGTATTATATGCATGCAAACCTTTGTTTTCTCTCAACTTTACACTTAACAAAAAAATAGAAAAAAACTTAGAAAAAAAGAAGCTCTCTTTTCTTTCTCTTCATTTCGGCTTGGGGTTGGCTGCTAGGGCAGGGATTTTCTCTTCAATTGCTTGTGATTTTCTCCTTCTCTTAGTGTGATTCAATTGTAGGTAAGATCTTTGAACTTGTCCTTCTATGTTTTCTTGAATTTTTAAGTGAAAATGGATGAAAATGCATGTTGAATTGAAATGTTCTTGCTGCTGTAATTTTGTTGTTAATTTATGGATTCAAAGCATGATTTTTGATGATAAATGAGTTATTTGAAGCATGAGTAGCTAGGTTGTTCAAGCTTTTAATTTATATGTGAAAATTGATGATTTTTGTGAGAAAATGCCATGTTTTGTTTCTGTATATTTGCTGGATGTTATTGTTAGTTTGCAGAGGTGTTTTAATGCTTAGTTAAGTAGAATTAACTAGGCTAGGGTGCATGCTAGTGGGTTTAACCAAGTTTGAGTTCTTGAACTCAAAGCTTGGTCTTCAATGGTGAAATTTGCTTGTGAGGTTTCTGGGTAGGTTTGAGGCCTTGGAATGGTCATTTGGGACCTATAGAGCAGGTCTGGAAAGTTTGGGATCAATTGGGTTCGAATTGGTCAAGATATGAGAATTTTTGGTTGCTGCCTGCGAGGAACCGGAATTCCGGTTGAGCATCCGGAATTCGGATGGGGGTTCGTATTTTTCCAACCGGAATTCCGGTTGGGCAACCGGTCTTCCGGTTGGGGATTTTTCAGAACCCTAGTTTTCCTCGTTTTTGGGTTTTTAGGGGTATTGCCATGCTTTTTATCGATAGGGAAACTTTTAGTTTCGAGTTTTAGTCCCCGGGAAGTGATTTAGCGTGTCACTTATAGCGTTGTGATTTTTATGGTTTAGGAGCCGGTCAATCCGCCGTTCGGCTTCGGTTCCAGTCGGGTTGACCGCACACCTGAAATCGGAATCCAGGTAAGATTAGTATAACAGTATGCATATGTAGTTTACATGTTTAGCGTGCATGTAGGAAGCCTGTTAGATTACATTAGATATGTATTTAGGCTTCGAACCACCCAACCCTGTCACGTCGGTACAGGCTGGAGTATGACCAGCAGCCGGAGTATGACCGGTTCGACCGATCAGGCTGACACTGGTTGGTGGTTCGATCTTATTGACCTATCCCGTTCTGTGACAGCCGGAGTATGACCAGCGGCCGGAGTATGACCGGTTCGACCGATCGGGAGGATACTTGTCAATAGTACCGTCCCCCGAACGTTCAAAACTCGGCACCATGTTGGACATGGCAAGAAGTGCTCGGCACCATGTTGGACATGGCAAGCGGGACTCGGCATCGTGTTGGACACGGCAGTCAGTTTTATGTATGATATTAGTATGCTTTTCTTACTGAGTCTGTCGACTCACAGTTTACGTTCATGTGTAGGTAAAGGCAAGGCAGTTGCTGATGGACCGTGAGCGAGCTTATGGGATTGTACATGTCGGGGCGGTTAGGCCTGGAGCGTACGATCCTCGGGACAGCTGGGCTGGGATTTTTGTAACGGTCGTTAGATGACCTTATTTTGATGTAAAAGTTGAATAGTAAAAACGTTTGTAAATATTTTTATAAATCGGGATCCCGAGACTTTTTGGTAAAATGGTTTATAAGTTTAATGAAAAAGCAAAATTTTAATTAATCACGTTTTTCCATAAACCTCGTTGATTAGCAACGAGCTGCACAGTACGTTTAAAAATCACGTAATACGCCTAAATTAGTTAGGGTGTTACAACTTGGTATCAGAGCCGCCAGGTTGTCTTCCGAAGATCGTCACGACATGTACAATCATCATCAGCAGTTAGCTCGGTTCACGGTTCAGTAAGCCTTTATTGCTTTAGTAGTTTATTTTATTCATTTATGAAAAAGAAAAGCCTGTTAGGAAGCATGTTAGTAGCCTGATAGTAGAATAGGCGCATGTTTCATTTCTAATTTCCAAATTAAGCGGCATTAGTAAGCTCGCCTTGAATACGACCTGATATGCCAACTCTTGGTTTCGCAGGCGGTTCTAACTAGATGGACGCCAGGCGGACTACCAGGAGTCGAGGCAACTCAGTGGGGTCGAATCAGGGAGAGGGAGCTCGGTTTCCCCCACCTGCTAGGGGCCGAGGTAGAGGTCCCCGAGGCAGGGCTCGTGGTCGGGGTGATGAGAACCCGCCACAGCTGCCCAGCTCCCCCAGCCGATCAGGGAGCCCCGAATTGGGAGTTACGGTTTGCGGAGATGCAAGCCCGGATCGAAGAACAAGACCTCGAGATTCAGAGGTTGAGACAGCAGGGTGCTCCTGCAGTTCCAGTGCCAGTAGTTCCAGTGGCACCTGCCCCTGCTGCCCAGGCCGAGATAGTAGTGGCGGCCCATAGATTGGAGCCTTTGTATGAGAGGTTCCGGAAGCAAGCACCTCTGGTATTCCTGGGAGGTCCAGATGTGTCGAAAGCCGAGCAGTGGCTTACGGTGATCACTGCACTCGAACTTTATGGGTGTCACCGCAACGACAGAGTGGTGTGCGCCACATTTCAGTTCCAGGAGGATGCCCTGGTATGGTGGGACATGGTGTCTCAGATTCACGATGTCACCACCATGACTTGGGAGAGGTTCCAGGAACTCTTCAACGCGAAGTACTACAACGAGGCGGTTAGAAGCGCCAAGAGAAAGGAATTCGTTCACCCGACCCACGGAGAACATGAGTGTAACTGAGTATACTACTCAGGTTGACCGGTTGGCGAGGTTCGCCTCGGGACTCGTGCCGACCGACTTCAGCAGAAAGGAGAAGTATCTGGACGGGTTGCATCCCAAGATCAGGCATGACCTGATGATTACCACAGACGACAGCACCACCTACGCTCAGATGGTGGAGAAGGCACTGCGAGCTGAGGGCGCAGTGGGGTGCATGTCAGAGTCAGCTAGTACTCCGGTTGGTGGCGGAGCTCCTACCCCTCCTGCATCAGGCTTCAGCAGGGGGAGTAGTGGTTCTGGCCATTGATCGCAGGAAGAGGGCACCCACGCTTCCGGCGGCTCGAGTCGAACAAGAGGTTCCGGGGGACCCAGAACAGAGGGAGTCGTCCTGGTGGTAATGAGACTCGCTTCTCCTACCCCGAGTGCCCTAGCTGCAAGAGGCACCATCGGGGAGAGTGCAAGGGGCAGGGATGCTTTCATTGTGGCATGCCCGGGCAATTCAAGAGGTAATGTCCCCAGCTCCGGCCAGAAGCACCGAGAGCTCCAGCGATGCCCACTCCAGCCAGGGTATTCGCGATCACGCAGGCTGATGCAGATGCCAGCCCATCAGTTGTTACAGGTCAGATTCTTATTAACGACTCGTTTTATTCAAAGGTCTTTGTTTGATTCGGGGCTACACGTTCTTATGTGGCGGCCGCAGTCTTTAGTAAGTTGGGTAGACCCTTTGATAGATATGAATCAGGGTTTGGAACCCTGTTACCTGGCGGAGAATTGGTTATCTCCAATAGGTGGATTAGGTCTATGCCGATCAGGATAGATGGTAGAGAGTTGAGCGCTGATCTGATAGAGATGAGCTTAGTCGAATTTGATATTATTTTAGGAATGGATTTCCTATCTAAGTATTCGGCGAACATTGACTGTAAGAGGAAGATGGTGGTCTTCCAACCGGAAAGTGAAGAACCGTTCGTATTTGTGGGTTCGGTTCGGGGATCTCGGATCCCGGTGATCTCGGCTATGTCAGCGAGAGAATTATTGCACGGTGGGTGCTTAGGGTTTCTGGCCGTGGTGGTGGACACCACTCGGCCAGACTCCATTCGGCCAGAGGACATCAGTGTGGTTCGGGAATTTTTGGACGTGTTTCCCGAAGAACTTCCAGGGTTACCACCTCAACGGGAGATTGACTTCGTGATTGACTTGGCACCAGGGGTGGATCCGGTTTCTAAAGCCCCGTATAGGATGGCTCCAGCTGAACTTAAGGAGTTAAAGATTCAGCTCCAAGGGTTGCTTGACATAGGGTTCATTCGGCCCAGTGTGTCACCCTGGGGAGCCCCGGTTTTGTTCGTGAAGAAGAAGGATGGATCTATGAGGATGTGCATCGACTACAGGGAGTTGAACAAGCTGACGGTGAAGAACAAATATCCATTACCTAGGATCGATGACTTGTTCGATCAGCTTCAGGGGAAGACGGTCTTCTCTAAGATTGATCTCCGTTCGGGTTATCATCAGTTGAGGATCCGAGAGGAGGACATTCCAAAGACGGCTTTCCGCACTAGGTATGGACACTACGAGTTCCTGGTTATGTCATTCGGACTAACCAATGCTCCTGCAGCATTCATGGACTCGATGAACGAGTATTCAAGGATTTCCTCGATATCCGCGTGATTGTGTTTATCGACGACATCCTCGTGTACTCTCGGGTCGGAAGAGGAGCATGAGTTACATCTTCAGATGGTACTGCAACGACTTCGAGAACATAGACTCTACGCCAAGTTCAAGAAATGTGAGTTCTGGTTGTCTCAGGTGTCCTTCCTAGGGCACATTGTGAGTAAAGATGGGATCAAGGTGGATCCCGGGAAGATCGAATCCGTCAGGGATTGGCCGAGACCGAAGACAGTGACTGAGATCAGAAGCTTCTTGGGATTAGCTGGGTATTACCGTAGGTTCGTGGAGGGGTTCTCCAAAATTTCAATGCCCCTAACTGAGCTTACGAAGAAGAATCAGCGATTTATCTGGACAGATAAATGCGAAGCTAGTTTTCAGGAGCTGAAACAGAGATTGATTACCGCTCCGGTACTAGCTTTGCCTTCGGACGAGGAGAAGTTCGTGGTCTACTGTGACGCATCCAAACAGGGTTTGGGGTGCGTATTGATGCAAGCCGATCGGGTTATCGCTTATGCCTCCCGTCAGTTAAAGGATTATGAACAGCGATACCCGACTCATGATTTAGAATTGGCCGCAGTGGTTTTTGCACTGAAGATTTGGCGGCATTACTTGTATGGAGAGAAGTGCGAGATCTATACCGACCATAAAAGTCTCAAGTATTTCTTTACTCAGAAAGATTTGAACATGAGACAAAGGCGTTGGTTGGAGTTAGTGAAGGACTATGATTGTGAGATCCTTTACCATCCCGGGAAAGCCAATGTAGTGGCCGATGCCCTGAGCAGAAAGGGTCCCGGGCAAGTGGCTAGCATGGTTCAGATCTCACCTCAGCTAGCAGAGGATATGGTTAGATCCAGCATTGAGTTTGTGGTAGGCCAGCTTCACAACTTAACGCTGCAATCTGATCTGTTAGAAAGAATAAAGATTGCTCAGACGATAGATCCGGAGTTAGTGAAGATCCGAGATGAGGTATTGGCTGGTCAAGCCAAAGACTTTTCAGTGACAGACAGTGGGATGCTTTTGTATAAAGCCAGGGTTTGTGTCCCGAACAGTGTGGACTTGAGGAAAGAGATCTTTGAGGAGGCTCATTCTACTCCATATTCTCTACATCCCGGCACCACCAAGATGTACCAACATTTGAAACCGTACTTCTGGTGGAACGGTATGAAGAAGAATTTGGTAGAATTCGTATCGAGATGCCTCACTTGTCAGCAGATCAAGGCTGAACATCAGAGACCAGCAGGGTTGTTGCAGCCTTTAACCCTACCAGAGTGGAAATGGGAGGATATTACTATGGATTTTGTGGTCGGATTACCTAGAACCACGGGTATGTATGACTCCATCTGGGTAGTGGTGGATCGATTTACGAAATCTGCTCATTTTCTGCCGGTTAGAACAACGTTTACAGTGGATCAGTTGGCAGAGTTATATGTCAGGGAGATAGTGAGACTTCACGGGGTACCGAAGTCTATAGTTTCGGACAGGGATCCGAAATTTACCTCTAAATTTTGGCAAAGTTTGCAACGGGCAATGGGTACGAAGCTAAAATTCAGCACAGCATTCCATCCTCAGACAGATGGTCAGTCCGAAAGGACAATTCAGATATTAGAGGATATGCTGAGAGCCTGTGTTATGGACTTTGAGGGTTCATGGAGTAAATACCTACCGTTAGTGGAGTTCTCGTACAACAACAGTTACCAGAATACGATAGGGATGGCACCCTACGAACTGTTGTACGGTAGGAAATGTAGATCCCCTATCCACTGGGATGAGACAGGGGAGAGGAAATACCTAGGTCCAGAGTCAGTTCAGCGGACCAATGAGGCAATAGAGAAGATCAAAGCTAGAATGCTTGCCTCCCAGAGCAGACAGAAGAGTTACGCAGATCCGAAACGTAGGGATGTTGAGTTCCGAGTAGGGGACCACGTGTTTTTGCGAGTATCTCCGATGAAGGGGATTAAACGTTTCGGGAAAAGAGGCAAGTTATGCCCTAGATTTACAGGACCTTTCGAGATTCTCGAGAAGATAGGTCAAGTGGCATATCGGTTAGCGTTGCCTCCAGCTTTATCAGCAGTGCACAACGTATTTCATGTCTCAATGTTGAGAAAATACGTTTCAGACCCCTCTCATATACTCAGTTATGAGAGCCTTCAGCTTCAGTCAGATATGTCTTACGAGGAACAGCCAGTGCAGATCCTGGATAGAAAGGATAAAGTCCTTCGGAATAAGACCATAGCGTTGGTCAAGGTTCTCTGGAGAAACAGTAAGGTGGAAGAAGCCACCTGGGAGCTAGAATCAAATATGCGAGCTCAATATCCAGAGTTATTCAGGTTAGATTTCGGGGACGAAATCCTTTTAAGGGGGGAATAGTTGTAAAGCCCGCTTAGTTAATTTGGAAATTAGCAGTTATTTATGTTAATCAGGAAATTATTTATAGCTATTTAAATAATTTATCATTGTTATTTATGGAATTCAGATATGCATAATTATGTCATCAGCAGTTTTTATGTTTCGTATTTCCGGTGTCCGGTATTTTGGAACGCGGCGTTTGGCTCAGTAGAAATCACAACTTAGTATGTTAGTATTTTGGGGACGGGTGTTAGACATTGGGAATGTCGGGAATGGCCGGGAATTTAGAATGTCCCAAAATTACCCCTTTAGTTTGAATTATGCAATTTTATGGTGGAGGGGCAAAATGGTCTTTTTGCCCCAATGACTTTTTGTCTTTTGTGGCTTGTAAATGGAAATTAAATGTTAATTCTAATTATTTTTCTTGGCTGAAATAAAGTATTATATGCATGCAAACCTTTGTTTTCTCTCAACTTTACACTTAACAAAAAAATAGAAAAAAACTTAGAAAAAAAGAAGCTCTCTTTTCTTTCTCTTCATTTCGGCTTGGGGTTGGCTGCTAGGGCAGGGATTTTCTCTTCAATTGCTTGTGATTTTCTCCTTCTCTTAGTGTGATTCAATTGTAGGTAAGATCTTTGAACTTGTCCTTCTATGTTTTCTTGAATTTTTAAGTGAAAATGGATGAAAATGCATGTTGAATTGAAATGTTCTTCTTCTTTGTAATTTTGTTGTTAATTTATGGATTCAAAGCATGATTTTTGATGATAAATGAGTTATTTGAAGCATGAGTAGCTAGGTTGTTCAAGCTTTTAATTTATATGTGAAAATTGATGATTTTTGTGAGAAAATGCCATGTTTTGTTTCTGTATATTTGCTGGATGTTATTGTTAGTTTGCAGAGGTGTTTTAATGCTTAGTTAAGTAGAATTAACTAGGCTAGGGTGCATGCTAGTGGGTTTAACCAAGTTTGAGTTCTTGAACTCAAAGCTTGGTCTTCAATGGTGAAATTTGCTTGTGAGGTTTCTGGGTAGGTTTGAGGCCTTGGAATGGTCATTTGGGACCTATAGAGCAGGTCTGGAAAGTTTGGGATCAATTGGGTTCGAATTGGTCAAGATATGAGAATTTTTGGTTGCTGCCTGCGAGGAACCGGAATTCCGGTTGAGCATCCGGAATTCCGGATGGGGGTTCAGATTTTTCCAGAACCGGAATTCCGGTTGGGCAACCGGTCTTCCGGTTGGGGATTTTTCAGAACCCTAGTTTTCCTCGTTTTTGGGTTTTTAGGGGTATTGCCATGCTTTTTATCGATAGGGAAACTTTTAGTTTCGAGTTTTAGTCCCCGGGAAGTGATTTAGCGTGTCACTTATAGCGTTGTGATTTTTATGGTTTAGGAGCCAGTAATCCGCCGTTCAACTTCGCTCCAAATCGGGTTGACCCAAGACACACAGAAATCGGAATCCAGGTAAGATTAGTATAAAAGTATGCATATGTAGTTTACATGTTTAGCGTGCATGTAGGAAGCCCGTTAGATTACATTAGATATGTATTTAGGCTTCGAACCACCCAACCCCGTCACGTCGGTACGATAGCCGGAGTATGACCAGCAGCCGGAGTATGACCGGTTCGACCGATCAGGCTGACACTGGTTGGTGGTTCAGTGCTATTGACCTATCCCGTCGGTACAGGCTGGAGTATGACCAGCAGCCGGAGTATGACCGGTTCGACCGATCAGGAGGATACTTGTCAATAGTACCGTCCCCTGAACGTTCAAAACTCAGTACCATGTTGGACATGGCAGTAGTGCTCAGTACCATGTTGGACATGGCAGTAGCGGGACTCAGTATCGTGTTGGACACGGCAGTCAGTTTTATGTATGATATTAGTATGCTTTTCTTACTGAGTCTGTCGACTCACAGTTTACGTTCATGTGTAGGTAAAGGCAAGGCAGTTGCTGATGGACCGTGAGCGAGCTTATGGGATTGTACATGTCGGGGCGGTTAGGCCTGGAGCGTACGATCCTCGGGACAGCGGGGCTGGGATTTTTGTAACGGTCGTTAGATGACCTTATTTTGATGTAAAAGTTGAATAGTAAAAACGTTTGTAAATATTTTTATAAATCGGGATCCCGAGACTTTTTGGTAAAATGGTTTATGAGTTTAATGAAAAAGCAAAATTTTAATTAATCACGTTTTTCCATAAACCTCGTTGATTAGCAACGAGCTGCACAGTACGTTTAAAAATCACGTAATACGCCTAAATTAGTTAGGGTGTTACAGTTTTATTATAGTAAAGTTTTTAATATTATCACAGATTTTAATGATTAATTAATCTATTAGTAATAAACTAGTTGATAAAATCACAAACGTGTCGTCCCTATTGATTAGGGAATTACAACACAGGTCTGGCCGACCTCCACCATACACTCTCTCAGAGTATGGCCTGCTAGACCCTGTCATACTAGAATCTGCAACCCGTCCAAGGAGGGCCAGTTAGTCAAGTCCCTACAGCAAAATATCCTTCTGTGAAAGCACACTTAGACCAACGAAGGGACATGATTTAGGATATAGCTAGTCCCAACCCTTTAGATCTTGAACTAGACTGGTCAAGGGGATCACCATTCTCGGCATACATAAATGCCTAGCCCTTGTCCAAATTCAAGATGCCGGTATGAAAGATATATACCAGTTGAGAAGACCAGTCAATGCACATCAAATATTTCGAGATGAGCTCGATCTTCAGAAGGTTAGTGGTGATGTGCGATGTCACATATTCCTAACGACATTGTTGGGATCAACTCAACAATGGTACTTCAAACTGGCCCTAAGAAGGTTTAATTCTTGGGCCAACTTCTCTCAAGAATTCTACACTCAATTCTCATCTTTGAGGCTTGTACCATCCCAGCTAGAAGACCATGTCAAGGTCAAACAACGAAAATGAGAACCTTTGAAGGATTACATCTAGAGGTTCATGGTCGAGGCCACAAAGGTCAAAAGCCTTACAGAAGAGGGCTGATATACGACCACACTGTGGGTCATACTCCCATTGAGTAACTTCTGGAAAGACATTCAAAGGATCTCAACCAACAACATGAAGGAGTTCCTTGATAGAGCTGATGGCTTTATCAAACTCGAAGAAGCTATCTGACAGGCCCAGACGGGGCATGTCAACAACAGGTAATCACAAGACATCCTGTAGTCTCATGACCTGCTAGGCACGCAGGCAGACACAAATAACTCTGCCCAAACTTCTAGTGGTAAGAACACTAGAAAAAAACGCAGCACCAATAACTCTGGGAGAAATAGTTGTAAAAAGGGGAAGTTTAACACTTCTCCCACGCCACAAAAGAACAAGGAGGAGAAGTATACCTGCTTTACCATCTGACAGAGAAACCTTAGGCCATCTTCATGGCCACTCAGGGAACAGTCCCTTATACGAAGCCCTTTAATCAAAAGGGAGTTGAGAAAGAGGGACATGTCGAAGTTCTACCAATTTCACAATGACTTCGGCCATGACAACAATGAGTGTCAGAATTTAATGAGGGAGATTGAATACTTGATCAGGTAGAACAATCTCGACCTGCATCGTTATGTGCAGAACGACCAAACTCAGGCTCCAAGTGCCTAGAACGGAGACTCAATGCCACCATCAGGGTAGGACACTTAGGGGTAATCATTTGCGTACCCCACATTATAGGTGAATCCAGCAAAGCCAGGGAGCGCTATGCTCGAGCACTACGTCACGAGCCTGAAGTGACATCCTAGTAGTCAAAGAAAGGGGCTCTAAGCAACCATAGCTTGGAGAGCTCATGATTTCCTTCATAAAAGAAGATGTCGCTCAACTCAGTTTCCCGCACAACGATTCCCTGGTCATCACTACACAAATTTGGAACATGACTGTAACAAGATGCATGGTGGATGATAGAGCCTCCTCCAACATTCTTTTCAAGTCAACATATGAAAAGATAGGGCTCCAACTCACCGACTTGGCACCCTACAACCAATGTATGGATTCTTTGGCCAAGGCATTGTGCCCATCGTGTATATCAGATTACCCCTCATAGTTGGAGAAAATCCAACGACCAGAACTGTGATTGCGCAGTTCGTCATAATCGACGTTCCATTGGCCTTCAACACCATGATAGGCCAACCATCCCGTAGAGATAGAGTTCTAGACTACGAGTCACTCTAGTATATTCTACGTTGTATTCACAACGCAAAGGTTCAAATCAAAAGATACCTTTGTTTATGCTTAATTTTATTGCTTAGGATACTGCTCGAGAAAATATTTTTTTAAAATTTCAAGTGGGGGATTGTTGGAACTTTGTGAAATCTTACAAAAATAAATAGTGAAGTCTGTGAGTGGTTGGAGTCCCACATGGGATAGAAAAACTTCATTAGAAGTGTATAAAATAGTGAAAGTTTGAGATTTGGGTATGGGCCGCAAGGGGTAACCAGTTTTGTGTGCATGGGTGAGGACGCACACATCGGACCACCACACGTACGCGCGCACTGCCGCTGCTGTCCGTTCGTCCGTCTGACCGACCGTGCCATGCCGAGCCGAGCTGGCGAGCGAGTGTGGTGTCACTTTATTTTTTAAGGAAAATTTATTTATTAAATTTTTATTCATTTAATTAATTAAAACAGTTTTTTAAAAATGTGTTTGATTTATTGGTAAATAGAGACTTCCTGATTTTTAGCATCGTTCCCACAATCGAATGTTCTAACGTTTCCTTCAGTAATATCTTTCTTCCCGTTACTACCTTCAGTGCATTGCCTATAAAATGCATCTGAACTAACGGGAGAAATACATCTCTTTTTCACTGAAAATATATACCATATATACATTCTATTATATCACATATATATTCTGAGCAATAGTGAGTTTTTGTGTGTGGTATTTCGACGGTCCTTTATCGTGCAATAGAGTTCTGACTGGGTTCTTTTATCCGGGGGACAACGAGGCTAATAGTCTACTTGCACATAACTGGGCAGTGTCACGATCGTCTTAAAGAGAGCAACCTAGTACGTGACTCAACCCAAATTCTAATTCGGTAACTTCGTTTCTTTCATTTTTTGTAGCAATTATTTTTATAACATAAGTACACAATGGTAGTCCTAGTTGTCAGTTAACGGTAAGTTAACTGATATTTTGAATTTGCAAAAAGAAGTAAATTTAAGGTGGATTTTTTACAAAAAAAAATATATAAAAGTGTATACAAATTAATACATTAGGGGCTCGTTTGGTAGATCGTATAAGATTCGTATTGTATTAAATAACAGATAACACTATGTTTGGATAAAATAATATATTGTATTAATCATTACGACCTTATATTTTAATACAATGTGAATAGTATTATTTAACACATAACAAATGATCTGTATTAGCTTGTATTATAATATTTACAAAGGGTCTGAGACCCTAAACTTCGAAACTAGATCCAAACCCAAATAACACTATGTTTGGATAAAATATTGTATTATATTAATAATTACAATCTTATATTTTGATACAATGTGACTCGTATTATTTAATACATAAAAAATGTTTCGTATTAACTTATATTATAATATTTACAAAGGGCCTGGGGTCAACCTTGGCCCTCGACCCCGAATCTTGGACCCGAACCCTAGACCCGGACCCAAACTCAGCCTCGCCTCAGAGCTCAGACCCGAACCCTAGACTCGGACCCAAAGCCAGTCTCGTCCTTAAAGCCCAGACCCCAACCCTGACCCTAACACTAAACTTGACTTGGGATTCGAGACCTAAACCCCGGACCCAGACCTTGAACTCAAACTTGGACCCCTAACCCGGACACCAAACTTGGACCCGATACTGAGACCTGGACCCGAACTTGGACTTAGGGTCAGGGGTATGGTCAAACCTGGGTTTGGGGTTCAAAGTTCGAGGTCGGGTCTAAGGTTTGGGTCTGGGGTCCAGGGTTCCAGTCTTGGGTCTGGGGTGGGTCCAGGTCTAGGTCGTGTTCGGGGTTCGAGTCTTTGGTTCGGGGTCTGGGATGGGGTCTGAGTCCAAGACCAAGTCCAGGTCGGGATTAGGATTGTGGTCAAGTTTATTGTAAATATATTATAATTTTACACAACCTATTAATACAAGACAATACTAAATATAACATTTTACAAAATAATACTAATACAATACAATACAATCTAATATAATACTATATAATATGATATAACACTGTGTACTAAACAAGCCCTAAAAGGTTTGACCACAAATTTATCTCTAGAATAATTAAGTGAAGCATATGGCTCCACATGCCACCAAATAAGGCTCATCAAAATAAGTCATTTATTTTTTATTGACTTATATTATACATCAAGAGTAAGTCTTTGTATATTTATATATTTGAAATTATTAATTGCTTAATACATAGACTAAACCATATTTTTTAGATCCTAAAGTCTTATCTTTTTATATCATCACGAACTATAATTAATGTTTTTTAACAATGACACCATCTCCAATATAAAATATAAATATTATGTCAAACTTAAAATAAAAAATTAACAAATATTATATTTAGTATAATATTTATATTTATGCTTACACAATAATAATTTTAGATACAAATTGCTCATAAAAAATAAAATATCATTAATGATAATTAATAAATTAAATATTTTAAAATATTATTATTCACACTATATATTATAATTATGTTTAAAATATATATTAAAGTCTATCATTAATATATATATATATATTAAAAAAAAAAGATTCCATTTATTGTGTTCAATTTATCGCAATTTTTATGATGTTTCAAATTTCACATATATTTTTATTAAAAAATACTAAATTATAGTAGTATACAATCTATTTAGCATTTTATTAGAGATTCTAATAGGCTATAATTAAGAGCATTGCTATTAGGCACCAGTAGTGCTTAGTACCTTCTCGACATGTCGCGTTGCGATTGGCTAGCGATACTCCCTAAAAGCTATTATATTAAATTATATGGGATCCGATACTTAGTTGGACCAATAGCAATATTAACACATAGGAAAGTGCTAGGCACCATTGGTGCCCTTGAGCATTTCTCTATAATTAATGATGTTGCTAGATAAATGTGCAACTCAAACATCGATGCTATAACTTTTTTTACTTAATTAGAAGCTCTAGAAAACAAAACGTAATTAATTATTTAACTACATACATATAAGAGATAGAGACGACTAATAAATAAAATAATTAGAGATATAAGGGTTGCTTAATTGAGAAAGCAAAGGTTGATGACTTCCAATTCCATCATTATCTATATCTGTATTTTAATACATAGAAATAAGTTTATCACACTATATGGCTACAAGCTTAGAGGGTTACTATTGCCTATAAAAGGCAAGCTAAGGCTAAGAACAAAACCAAGCTTGAGTATTAGATATACCCAAAAAGCATATTGGAGGCAAAAATCAGTATGGCTTCTAGATATGAATGTGGGATGCTCTCCTTCTGTCTTATTCTGGTGTTCATGGTAAACTCCCTTTTATATATAAGTTCAATAAATGACATTAAGGGTTCGTTAATTAAGTACGCCGTATTATATCGTATTGTATTGTATAGTATTATATTAAATTATATTTCATGTAATATTTTTATGTAAAATTATATGTGTTATTGACTTTTATGGGCACCTAATATATTATATTTTAGTATAAACTAAAATTTAATATAGTATTATATAAAAATATGATATATAATCAAATTCAATATAATACAATACAATATAATACGACCTAATACAACGTACCAAACGAGCCCTAATACTCTTATTATGTGCAAAATCTCACATTAATTTTATAAATAACTGCATGCATGAAATGATTATATCAATATAATTTCAGTCTCTAACATTATATGTTTAAGTAATCTCACATATTAGTTTTATTATTGAGTAATTGTTTTCGAAATATTAAAGAAGTAGTCAATAGGCTGCGCTTCGCATGCAGCTATTTATAGACATTTTAAATTATATGTATGGATATTTATTGAATAATAAAATCGTAAAATAATTTTAAATTTATTTTTATGTGTATAATTTTAAAATGCATATTTATCAAAAAAATTTATATAGAAAACTCTATCGGTTTTTTTTTTTTTTTAAAAAAAATTCATCATATAATTTCTCATATACAAAACAAAACATCTTCAAATGTATATTATAGTAAAAAAAATTAAAATTGAACAATACTGACACAAATAGATATAAAACAGAAAGAAGACCGTAAATTTATTAAAAACTCATCATATAATTTCAAAATAAATGTCATCACCGTATCTCACTTATAGTTACTACTACATTTAATAATGTCATTATTGTATTTCACTTGTAATCGTCGTTAATATCCTTCCCAATTAGTATATTTTGTACGTAAAATAAATCAAATAAAGTACTCACTTTTATACATAAGTGAATCATTTTCTGTTATAAATTAATTACCTAAAATAATTACTCAATAAGTGAATCAAAAATTTGTAAGATATTGAATTCTCTTGATACTAAAAAAAAATGGAGAGAATTGATAAGTTTTATATGATTTGTATTGATGAGAAGTAATTATTATTTTTATTCATATTTTTTTCTGCTTATTTTTCATCACTTATTAATTACTCAACGTGTCATTGTTGTGATTTACTTTATATTTTTTTTTTTTCACTCATTTGATTTTTTTTTTAGTATCAAGAGAATTCAATATCTTACAAACTCTAATTGTCTCACTATTTAAGTAGTAAAAAAACACTCCATCAAATAAACTTTAGAAAAATTAATTACTTGAATTATGAAATTAAGATATATATATTTTATATAAAGTGTGTCTATATAACTAAAATTCTTGGTTTTTGAGAAATTTATGGGTAACTTTTAATTTTTATTTAATAAAATAATAAAATATTATTTATATATAATAAAATAATAATAAAACAAATCCTACTAATATTTGAACTGATATTAAATATTCTACAATCACACCCATTTAAAAAGAAAACGTCACTTGAATCACCTCTGTCTTCAATTAAATCAAGGTTAAAAGCCACCATTGTTACAACCTCTTACTACGCACAAAATTTTTCTAAAACAATCGAGAAAGAAAAGCAGAGCCTACTAATATTTGAACTGATATTAAATATTCTACAATCACACCCATTTAAAAAGAAAACGTCACTTGAATCACCTCTGCCTTCAATTAAATCAAGGTTAAAAGCCACCATTGTTACAACCTCTTACTACGCACAAAATTTTTCTAAAACAATCGAGAAAGAAAAGCAGAGCCTTTTAGGCACACAAGTCGAAGTGCTTACAATAGAGAAAGCGTACTGTCTAGGACTGTCTTCACAAATATAATTAAGGGAAAACCCATAATATATTAGTTTATTTCAACAAATCACTAATATACATAAATTGGGTGGGTAACCACACTACGTTAAACTTAAAGACTAATGCACAAATCAGATATGTCATAGTTTTAATTTAGAACACATTGAAAAACTACAAATAAATCCTTGCCCTTGTTTATGTAGGGAAAAAATTTAAGTTTGAATTGCTTTCTGTAGTATTCCATTTATATTACGAAATATTTTAATAATTCCTTTATATATTCAAAATAAAATAAAATAAAATGGTTTATTATTAAAAATAAAATAGTTTATGAGAAATTCATGTTGACTTTTTATTTATATTAAAAATAAAATAGTTTATTATTAAAAATAAAATGGTTTATGAGAAATTCATGGGTCACTTTTTATTTATATATAATAAAATAAATAAAATAAATCCTATTAACCAAAAAAATATACGATTAGGTTTTTGCTGTTGTACATCTACGATTGAGTTACATAATAAATCCTATATGCATTAGTTTACGGAGCAAAGTTTTTTAAAGTTACGTAATAATTACATGTATGCTGCAAACACAATATACAAAAAATAAAGAAGAATATAGAAGAAAGAAGAGACCATTATTCACATCTAGAAAGGCAGTAGAGATAATAATAGAAGCTTTTTATTTTTTTTTATTCTTTTTATCAATTTTTTTTTTCTTTTCGAATAAAAATAAATATGAAATTTTAATCGTATAGAGTTTTATTTTAATAAAATATAGTATTTTAAAATAATTTAAATTCAAATAATTTAATTGTAAAGCCCGCTTAGTTAATTTGGAAATTAGCAGTTATTTATGTTAATCAGGAAATTATTTATAGCCATTTAAATAATTTATTATGGAATTCAGATATGCATAATTATCTCATCAGTAGTTTTATTTCGCATTTCCGGTGTCCGGTATTTTGGAACGCGGCGTTTGGCTCAGTAGAAATCACAACTTAGTATGTTAGTAATATGGGGACGGGTTTTAGACATTGGGAATGTCGGGAATGGCCGGGAATCTAGAATGTCCCAAAAATACCCCTTAAGTATGTTTTATGTGGTTTTTGTATGGAGGGGCAAAATGGTCTTTTTGCCCCAATGATATTTTGTCTTATGTGACTTTTAATTGGAATTAAATGTTTATTTAATTAATTGCTTTTGGCTGAAAAAGGATTTATTAAATAATAATATATGGCTTTATTCTTTAGTTCCTTCATTTTACACTTAGCCAAAATAATTGGAAAGTTTAAAACATAGAAAACTCTCTCTCTTTTCTCTTGCTTTTCGGCTGAACCTTGGGGGTGCAAGGGCTGGTTTTCTTTGGTGATTCAAGCCCTAGTTTGCAAGCTTTAGTGATCTCTTGTTGTGGTATGTGTTTTCTAGTTCTTTTCTCTTTAAATTCCTTGAAGAAAATGATGAAAATGGATGATAATGCATGTGATTTTTGAGAGATGTTTCTGCTGTGTTTTGTTGTTGATTTAAGTTGTTTAAAGCATGATTATTGTTGTTGTTTAAGCTATGTTAGAAGCATGTAGGTTAGATTGTTAAAGCCTTGAGTTTTCTTTGAAAAAGTATGAATTTTGGAAGGAAATTGTTATGTTTCTGTTCTGTGATATTGCTGTTATTTCTAAATGTTTTCTGAGGTAATATTATGCTAGTTTAAGGTGAATTAAGCTAGTGGATTGCTTGTTTAGTTGGTTTTGCTCAAGCTTGAGTTTGGAACTCAAAGCTTGAGCTTCAATGGTGAATTTTGCATGTGGGATTTCTGGGTAGGTTTGATGCTCTAGAATGGTTATTTGGGACCTATAGAGGAGGTCTGGAAAGTTTGGGATCAATTGGGTTCGAATTGGTCTAGATATGGGAATTTTTGGTTGCTGCCTGCGAGGAACCGGAATTCCGGTTGAGCATCCGGACTTCCGGATGGGGGTTCAGATTTTCCCAGAACCGGAATTCCGGTTGGGCAACCGGACTTCCGGATGGGGGATTTTTCAGAACCCTAGTTTTCCTCGTTTTTGGGTTTTTAGGGGTATTGCCATGCTTTTTATCGATAGGGAAACTTTTAGTTTCAAGTTTTAGTCCCCGGGAAGTGATTTAGCATGTCGCTTATAGCGTTGTGATTTTTATGGTTTAGGAGCCGATGTCCGCCGTTCGGCTTCGGTTCCGGTCGGGTTGACCGGCACACCCGAAATCGAATCCAGGTAAGATTAGTATAACAGTATGCATATGTAGATTACATGTTTAGCGTGCATGTAGGAAGCCTGTTAGTTTACATTAGATATGTATTTAGGCTTCGAACCACCCAACCCTGTCACGTCGGTACAGGCTGGAGTATGACCAGCAGCCGGAGTATGACCGGTTCGACCGATCAGGCTGACACTGGGTTGGTGGTTCCGTGCTATTGACGTATCCCGTCGGTACAGGCTGGAGTATGACCAGCAGCCGGAGTATGACCGGTTCGACCGATCAGGAGGATATAGTAACACGTCGGTACAGGCTGGAGTATGACCAGCAGCCGGAGTATGACCGGTTCGACCGATCAGGTTGTTACGTGTCAATAGTACCGTCCCCTGAACGTTCAAAACTCAGTACCATGTTGGACATGGCAGTAGTGCTCAGTACCATGTTGGACATGGCAGTAGCGGGACTCAGTATCGTGTTGGACACGGCAGTCAGTTTTATGTATGATATTAGTATGCTTTTCTTACTGAGTCTGTCGACTCACAGTTTACGTTCATGTGTAGGTAAAGGCAAGGCAGTTGCTGATGGACCGTGAGCGAGCTTATGGGATTGTACATGTCGGGGCGGTTAGGCCTGGAGCGTACGATCCTCGGGACAGCAGGGCTGAGATTTTGTAACTGTCGTTAGACGACTTTATTTTGTTGTAAAAGTTGAATAGTAAAAACGTTTGTAAATATTTTTATAAATCGGGATCCCGAGTCTTTTTGGTAAAATGGTTTATAAGTTTAATGAAAAAGCAAAATTTTAATTAATCACGTTTTTCCATAAACCTCGTTGATTAGCAACGAGCTGCACAGTACGTTTAAAAATCACGTAATACGCCTAAATTAGTTAGGGTGTTACAACTTGGTATCAGAGCCGCCAGGTTGTCTTCCGAAGATCGTCACGACATGTACAATCATCATCAGCAGTTAGCTCGGTTCACGGTTCAGTAAGCCTTTATTGCTTTAGTAGTTTATTTTATTCAGTTATGAAAAAAGAAAAGCCTGTTAGGAAGCATGTTAGTAGCCTGATAGTAGAATAGGCGCATGTCAGAACAAGAGGGCACCCACTGCTTCCGGCGGCTCGAGTCAGAACAAGAGGTTCCGGGGGAACCAGAACAGAGGGAGTCGTCCTGGTGGTAATGAGACTCGCTTCTCCTATCCCGAGTGCCCTAGCTGCAAGAGGCACCATCGGGGAGAGTGCAAGGGGCAGGGATGCTTTCATTGTGGCATGCCCGGGCACTTCAAGAGGGAATGTCCCCAGCTCCGGCCAGAGGCACCGAGAGCTCCAGCGATACCCACTCCAGCCAGGGTATTCGCCATCACGCAGGCTGATGCAGATGCCAGCCCATCAGTTGTTACAGGTCAGATTCTTATTAACGACTCGCTTTATTCAGTGCTGTTTGATTCTGGGGCTACACGTTCTTATGTGGCGGCCAGAGTCTTTAGTAAGTTGGGTAGACCCTTTGTTAGATATGAATCAGGGTTTGGAACCCTGTTACCTGGCGGAGAATTGGTTATCTCCAATAGGTGGATTAGGTCTATGCCGATCAGGATAGATGGTAGAGAGTTGAGCGCTGATCTGATAGAGATGAGCTTAGTCGAATTTGATATTATTTTAGGAATGGATTTCCTATCTAAATATTCGGCGAGCATTGATTGCAAGAGGAAGATGGTGGTCTTCCAACCGGAAAGTGAAGAACCGTTCGTATTTGTGGATTCGGTTCAGGGATCTCGGATCCCGGTGATCTCGGCTATGTCAGCGAGAGAACTATTGCACGGTGGGTGCTTAGGGTTTCTGGCCGTGGTGGTGGACACCACTCGGCCAGACACCTTTCGGCCAGAGGACATCAGCGTGGTTCGGGAATTTTTGGACGTTTTTCCCGAAGAACTTCCAGGGTTACCACCTCAGCGGGAGATTGACTTCGTGATTGACTTGGCACCAGGGGTGGATCCGGTTTCTAAAGCCCCGTATAGGATGGCTCCAGCTGAACTTAAGGAGTTAAAGATTCAGCTCCAGGGGTTGCTTGATATAGGGTTCATTCGGCCTAGTGTGTCACCCTGGGGAGCCCCGGTTTTGTTCGTCAAGAAGAAAGATGGATCTATGAGGATGTGCATCGACTACAGAGAGTTGAACAAGCTGACGGTGAAGAATAAATATCCATTACCTAGGATCGATGACTTGTTCGATCAGCTTCAGGGGAAGACGGTCTTTTCTAAGATTCATCTCCGTTCGGGTTATCATCAGTTGAGGATCCGAGAGGAGGACATTCCAAAGACGGCTTTCCGCACTAGGTATGGACACTACGAGTTCCTGGTTATGTCATTCGGACTAACCAATGCTCCTGCAGCATTCATGGACCTGATGAATAGAGTATTCAAGGATTTCCTCGATATCTGTGTGATCGTGTTTATCGACGACATCCTCGTGTACTCTCAATCAGAAGAGGAGCATGAGTTACATCTTCAGATGGTACTGCAACGACTTCGAGAACATAGACTCTACGCCAAGTTCAAGAAATGTGAGTTCTGGTTGTCTCAGGTGTCCTTCCTAGGACACATTGTGGGCAAGGACGGGATCAAGGTGGATCCCGGGAAGATCGAATCCGTCAGGGATTGGCCGAGACCGAAGACAGTGACAGAGATCAGAAGCTTTTTGGGATTAGCTGGGTACTACCGTAGGTTCGTGGAGGGGTTCTCCAAAATTTCTATGCCCCTAACCGAGCTTACAAAGAAGAATCAGCGATTTATCTGGACAGATAAATGCGAAGCTAGTTTTCAGGAACTGAAACAGAGATTGATTACTGCACCGGTACTAGCTTTGCCTTCGGACGAGGAGAAGTTCGTGGTCTATTGTGACGCATCCAAACAGGGTTTGGGGTGCGTATTGATGCAAGCCGATCGGGTTATCGCTTATGCCTCCCGTCAGTTAAAGGATTATGAACAGCGATACCCGACTCATGATTTAGAATTGGCCGCAGTGGTTTTTGCACTGAAGATTTGGCGGCATTACTTGTATGGTGAGAAGTGCGAGATCTATACCGACCATAAAAGTCTCAAGTATTTCTTTACTCAGAAAGATTTGAACATGAGACAAAGGCGTTGGTTGGAGTTAGTGAAGGACTATGATTGTGAGATCCTTTACCATCCCGGGAAAGCCAATGTAGTGGCCGATGCCCTGAGCAGAAAGGGTCCCGGGCAAGTAGCTAGCATGGTTCAGATCTCACCTCAGCTAGCAGAGGATATGGTTAGATCCAGCATTGAGTTTGTGGTAGGTCAGCTTCACAACTTAACGCTGCAATCTGATCTGTTAGAAAGAATAAAGGTTGCTCAGACGACAGATCCGGAGTTAGTGAAGATCCGAGATGAGGTATTGGCTGGTCAAGCCAAAGACTTTTCAGTGTCAGCTAATGGAATGCTTTTGTATAAAGCCAGGGTTTGTGTCCCGAACAGTATGGACTTGAGGAACGAGATCTTTGAGGAGGCTCATTCTACTCCATATTCTCTACATCCCGGCACCACCAAGATGTACCAAGATTTGAAACCGTACTTCTGGTGGAGCGGTATGAAGAAGAATTTGGTAGAATTCGTTTCGAGATGCCTCACGTGTCAGCAGATCAAGGCTGAACATCAGAGACCAGCAGGGTTGTTGCAGCCTCTAACCCTACCAGAATGGAAATGGGAGGACATTACGATGGATTTTGTGGTCGGGTTACCTAGGACCACGGGTATGTATGACTCCATCTGGGTAGTGGTGGATCGATTTACGAAATCAGCTCATTTTCTGCCGGTCAGAACAACATTTTCAGTGGATCAATTGGCAGAACTGTACGTCAGGGAAATAGTGAGACTTCACGGGGTACCGAAGTCTATAGTTTCGGACAGGGATCCGAAATTCACCTCCAAATTTTGGCAAAGTTTGCAACGGGCAATGGGTACGAAGCTAAAATTCAGTACAGCATTCCATCCTCAGACAGATGGTCAGTCCGAAAGGACAATTCAGATATTGGAGGATATGCTGAGAGCCTGTGTTATGGACTTTGAGGGCTCATGGAGTAAATACCTACCGTTAGTGGAGTTCTCGTACAACAACAGTTACCAGAGTACGATAGGGATGGCACCCTACGAACTGTTGTACGGTAGGAAATGTAGATCCCCTATCCACTGGGATGAGACAGGGGAGAGGAAATACCTAGGTCCAGAGTCAGTTCAGCGGACCAATGAGGCAATAGAAAAGATCAAAGCTAGAATGCTTGCCTCCCAGAGCAGACAGAAGAGTTACGCAGATCCGAAACGTAGGGATGTTGAGTTCCGAGTAGGGGACCATGTGTTTTTGCGAGTATCTCCGATGAAGGGGATTAAACGTTTCGGGAAAAGAGGCAAGTTATGCCCTAGATTTACAGGACCTTTCGAGATTCTCGAGAAGATAGGTCAAGTGGCATATCGGTTAGCATTGCCTCCAGCTTTATCAGCAGTGCACAACGTATTTCATGTCTCAATGTTGAGAAAATACGTTTCAGACCCCTCTCATATACTCAGTTATGAGAGCCTTCAGCTTCAGTCAGATATGTCTTACGAGGAACAGCCAGTGCAGATCCTGGATAGAAAGGATAAAGTCCTTCGGAATAAGACCATAGCGTTGGTCAAGGTTCTCTGGAGAAACAGTAAGGTGGAAGAAGCCACCTGGGAGCTAGAATCAGATATGCGAGCTCAATATCCAGAGTTATTCAGGTTAGATTTCGGGGACGAAATCCTTTTAAGGGGGGGATAGTTGTAAAGCCCGCTTAGTTAATTTGGAAATTAGCAGTTATTTATGTTAATCAGGAAATTATTTATAGCCATTTAAATAATTTATTATGGAATTCAGATATGCATAATTATCTCATCAGTAGTTTTATTTCGCATTTCCGGTGTCCGGTATTTTGGAACGCGGCGTTTGGCTCAGTAGAAATCACAACTTAGTATGTTAGTAATATGGGGACGGGTTTTAGACATTGGGAATGTCGGGAATGGCCGGGAATCTAGAATGTCCCAAAAATACCCCTTAAGTATGTTTTATGTGGTTTTTGTATGGAGGGGCAAAATGGTCTTTTTGCCCCAATGATATTTTGTCTTATGTGACTTTTAATTGGAATTAAATGTTTATTTAATTAATTGCTTTTGGCTGAAAAAGGATTTATTAAATAATAATATATGGCTTTATTCTTTAGTTCCTTCATTTTACACTTAGCCAAAATAATTGGAAAGTTTAAAACATAGAAAACTCTCTCTCTTTTCTCTTGCTTTTCGGCTGAACCTTGGGGGTGCAAGGGCTGGTTTTCTTTGGTGATTCAAGCCCTAGTTTGCAAGCTTTAGTGATCTCTTATTGTGGTATGTGTTTTCTAGTTCTTTTCTCTTTAAATTCCTTGAAGAAAATGATGAAAATGGATGATAATGCATGTGATTTTTGAGAGATGTTTCTGCTGTGTTTTGTTGTTGATTTAAGTTGTTTAAAGCATGATTATTGTTGTTGTTTAAGCTATGTTAGAAGCATGTAGGTTAGATTGTTAAAGCCTTGAGTTTTCTTTGAAAAAGTATGAATTTTGGAAGGAAATTGTTATGTTTCTGTTCTGTGATATTGCTGTTATTTCTAAATGTTTTCTGAGGTAATATTATGCTAGTTTAAGGTGAATTAAGCTAGTGGATTGCTTGTTTAGTTGGTTTTGCTCAAGCTTGAGTTTGGAACTCAAAGCTTGAGCTTCAATGGTGAATTTTGCATGTGGGATTTCTGGGTAGGTTTGATGCTCTAGAATGGTTATTTGGGACCTATAGAGGAGGTCTGGAAAGTTTGGGATCAATTGGGTTCGAATTGGTCTAGATATGGGAATTTTTGGTTGCTGCCTGCGAGGAACCGGAATTCCGGTTGAGCATCCGGAATTCCGGATGGGGGTTCAGATTTTCCCAGAACCGGAATTCCGGTTGGGCAACCGGACTTCCGGATGGGGGATTTTTCAGAACCCTAGTTTTCCTCGTTTTTGGGTTTTTAGGGGTATTGCCATGCTTTTTATCGATAGGGAAACTTTTAGTTTCAAGTTTTAGTCCCCGGGAAGTGATTTAGCATGTCGCTTATAGCGTTGTGATTTTTATGGTTTAGGAGCCAGTAATCCGCCGTTCAGCTTCAGTTCCAGTCAGGTTGACCGGCACACCTGAAATCGGAATCCAGGTAAGACACTACAAGAAATCAGACCTTTATCTACAAATATCTTTCCTACAAATACATATTTGTACATAAAAATATGTTTCACATACCAATAATTTATGCGTCATAATATCTGTAGGTAAACTTACTGAGAATTATTTCCAGGTGGAGTTATATTTACTTTCTATGAATATATGTGTAGCTAATTAACTTTCCATACAAATATAATTGTGGGAGTGTTATTTTGATTTGGAGCCAAAAATTTCCGCTCAAATTTTTATGAAAAAAAACAAGTTGTCGATCAATTGAATAGTTTTTTAGATTTTTTTTTTAATTAAATAAAAATGACATGTCTGCCAACATAGGAAGGAGATGTCACACATGGATAAAAAATGACATTTCATCCTGTAATTTATTAGACATGTGTATACCTTAAGATTATGTGTCAATAGATTAAAGGAAAAAATAATGAAAATACATCATTTTCACATATCATTGGCTCCTCTTTCCTTAAAAAAAAAAAACTAAGAATTCTTTTTTACCCTAAATTATTTTCTTCTTCTTATTCTTTACAGATCATTCGCTCCGATTTCCCTTTGAAGTCTAAATGTCGTCATCAAGCTTATCCTGCCGTCAAGCTTCTCTCAGTGTGACTTGTGTTTCCTCCTTATTCTCTCAGGTTTGATTAACTTTTATCTCACTGTAATATGATTTTGTTCTAATTTTTTGATCTTATTCCCTTGAGTTGGACCAACTATAATAATAATAAGGAATTTAATTCGTTGTTCTTAGTGTCTAAATCCCAAATCCACAAAGCATGCATAAAAGATAAATTGAAAAGAAAGGGGGTGGGACAAAAGAGAAAAATCATTGCAGATAAACGAAAAAAAGAGAATAATTAAATTAAAGAGAAAAATTATTGTGGTTACAACATGATTTGGTTATTGAGATATAATTGCTCTTCAGACCCATTAGCCCAACGTATAATAAGAAAAGTTAATCAATTGTTTTAATCCAAAGGTAGAACATGAAAAAGCAAAGATATATTGGAACAATTAAGTTTTCTCTTTTTCAACAAAATTAAAAGGTAGTTTACAAAAATTGACAAAAACAAGGTATTAGAACATATATATATTACTATCTATGTATAATTATCATTAATTACTATGATGTGTTGTTCGTTTTTCTTTTTGGGTTTCTTTCAATTTGGTTGAGTATTACCAATTTTGTTAAAATTAGAAAAACCTTGCAGTGATGCAATTTGTCTTAGTTGCTTATTTTATCTTTATTCTCATCTTTTTGTGTTTTACATGCTTATCTATTTGCTTATTTGATTTTGTCTTTACTCAAATTATTTCTTGTTCATTTCTTTTTTTTTTTTTAGTCTATTCCAAAAAAAAATTTTAAGCCTTGCGATGTTGTTAGTGTTTTATTTTCAAATGGTTCTTTTTTTTCCTACCTCTCCATCTACTCTTTTCTTCCATATTTTTTCTTTGTATTGCAATTCAACTATTGGGTCCCGTGTATTGTTTATATATATATATATTGAATAGAAGATTGTTTTGGTGTGCTTTTGATAAGTAAATAATAATTTTGTAGCTATAGAACTTTGTTTTAAGCTAGGTGTGCTACCTACTTGGCCATCAAATCTTTTAATAGGAACTACATTATTTTTCTATATGCTCTGTTTTATGTAGAAATAGAAATTTTCAGGTAATAGTTGATTTGTTTGTGTGAGTATGCCATTGTTTTTCATGGCACAAGAATTTTTTATTTTTTATTTTATTTTTCGATGCCATTTGTTATTCTTAATAATTCAGATAAATACCTTCATTACTAAAATTGATGTATTATTAATCCAAAATTATATATGTACGTCTGACAAAGTAAACTCATGTTGTTTTCACATATCTAGAAGAATGTCTTTGCATTATTTTTTATTTAAGTTATACTACCTGAAGAGCTGAGGATTGTTTTGCTTTGTGTTGTCGCTTAGCTTCGTAGTTACTGTTGTTGGGTGGCTACTAACCATTTTATTGCAGTTGGTTGTTTGTTTTGTGACATCATGAACTTATATATATATGTATTTAGCAAATTTATTGTGAATATTATCATAATGAAATATATTTGAGTGTAGATCATTGAGTGAGTACTGGATGTCGTATCACTAACTTCTGGTTTCTTAAAGCTATTATTCAGAGTACTTGTCATCACTTCCTATTTTACCTCCCTTAGTACCGGTGGTGATCAGTTCATTAAAGGTATTTTTATTTTTACTGATTTATCTTTCCAATTGTGAAAAATATATTGTTTTGTATAGAAAAATGAGATTGAAATTGAAATTCATTAAATGTATTTTTATTTTTACTGATTTATCTTTCCAATTGTGAATAATATATTGTTTTGTATAGAAAAACGAGAGTGAAGTTGAAATTTATATGAAAGACTAAAAGTTAGAAAAAAAGCATATATTTTTATTTTGATGATAGTGTGTTAGTGTTAGCCACTTGTATTATTATAGTCCATATGTGATGATAGTCTAAAATTATATATATCTAATTTTCAAGTTCAAATAAATAAATACTAAAATACAATTATAGTTATCGATTAAAGTGTTGCTTTTATATTGTATATTTTTACTAGTGTTAATTTTTTAAAAAAATAATTAAATATAAGATAAATGAATCATAAAATATAATTCATAAAATTTTAAGTTAGTGATGCTTATTGAGTCTCTATTTTTGTTAAATATATTTATAATGTTGAAAATTAGGAGGTAAACATGGATCGTCGTTGGATCAACAATCCAGATAGGCTGTCATTAGAATATGCTACTGGTATTACTGAATTCATAGATATAGCAAAGCAATTTGTTGATTCTAAAGGGAATGTGCTATGTCCTTGTTGTCGATGCGTAAACAAGCAATCACAATCTATGCGGGTGATCAAGCTGCACTTGATTACTCATGGTTTTCTATGTACTTACACTAAATGGTACCACCATGGTGAGCAACTAGAGGAAGTACAAAATAAAGAGTTATTTGATAGTGAGGAAGTTGATAATGAAAATGACAATTTAGCTAGAGGTCTACATGATGCTATTGGTGGTGAGTACTTTGACATTGGTCCAACTAGTGATTTCACTAATACTAAATTCCAACATAATGGGGGTGACAAGTATGATGCATTATTCGAGTCTCTTCAGAAGCCTTTATATGAAAATTGTAAAAACTTTTCTGTCTTAAGTGCTGTTGTAAAGTTGATGAATGTGAAGGTGCTTAACAAATTGACTGATAAAGCATTCGATGACCTTCTAAAGTGTTTGAAAGATATATTACCTGATGGCAATCATTTCCCGGATGACTATTACCAGACAAGGAAGCTTCTTTGTGAAGTAGGATTAGGGTATGAGCAAATTGATGTTTGCCAATATGATTGTGCATTATTCTATGGTGAGCATGCAAATGCCTTGTTCTGTCCTATATGCAATACTAGTCGTTATGTTCGAAACAAAATCCCACATAAACGATTAAGATGGTTTCCAATAAAAGATAGACTTAAGCGATTATTTAGTTCTAAGCATACTTCTAAGGATATGCGTTGGCATAAAGAGGTACGCAAAGAAGAAGATGGAATATTGCGTCATCCTGCTGATGGTTTGGCTTGGAAGCATTTTGATGAAGTATATCCTGAGTTTGCAGTAGATTCAAGGAGTGTACGAATGGGTTTGGCATCCGATGGATTTAACCCTTTTTCAAACATGACATCAACCTATAGTTTGTGGCCAGTAATATTAATTCCATATAACATGCCCCCTTGGGCTAGCACAAATGGAACAAACTATCTCATGTCATTATTAATACCAGGTCCAAAATCACCTGGAAAAGATTATGATGTGTTCTTAAAGCCGCTCATTGAAGAGCTTAAAGAACTATGGGAGGGTGTCGAGGCGTATGATTCATATGAGAAATGTTCATTTAGACTTCAAGTTGCAGTCTTGTGGACAATTAGTGATTTTCCAGCTTACGCGTATTTGTCGGGGTGGAGCACTGCAGGTAAATTAGCATGCCCTGTGTGTTTAGGAGATACACGATATAGAAGAATAACTTACAAACAATGTTTCATGGGACATCGTTGTTATCTAAATATAAACCATTCTTGGCGAAAGAGTAAAGAATATGATGGATCTACTGAATTACGTGGCCCCCCTAGAGATTTTACAGGTGATGACATTTTACGGCAGCTGGATGAGGTTCCTATTCGCACATCTGGTAAGGCACCAAGTAATTCCTCTAGAAAACGTAAGCGTGGAGAGAATGAGCTAAATTGGTGTAAAAAGAGTGTATTGTTTGAGTTGCCATATTGGTCAAAACTCTTATTACGTCACAATCTTGATGTGATGCACATAGAGAAAAATGTTTGCGATAACATTATTGGTACACTTTTAGATATTGAAGGTAAATCTAAAGACAATTTGAAAGCTCGTAAAGACTTAGAAATCTTGAAGATTCGTGAAGAGCTTTGGCTAAAGAAGTCATCTTCTAACAAGTTTGAAAAACCTCATGCTAGCTATACTTTGACGAAAGAAGAATGTAAGGAATTTTGTCAATTCATTCAAACTGTTAGATTGCCATATGGATATGCCTCAAATATAAGTCGATGTGTAACAGATAACGACAAATTAGCTGGAATGAAAACTCATGATTGTCATGTTTTACTTCATAAGATATTACCAGTTGCATTACTTCCTTTTCTAACGAAGACTATTCGTGGTACTTTGATTGAATTATGTCAATTCTTTCAAAAAATTTGTGCAAAAACTATACGAACTTGTGACATTGAAGAATTTAATGGAGGAATCGTAATAATCTTATGCAAGTTGGAGAAGATATTTCCCCCTTCATTTTTCACTATAATGGTTCATCTCTGTGTCCACCTGCCAAATCAAGTGTTATTAGGTGGTCCCATTGCTTCCAGATGGATGTTTGGAACCGAATGCCATATGGGTTTGTATAAGCGATATGTGAGGAATATGGCACGACCTGATGGTTCAATTGCTGAAGCCTTTGTTGTAGATGAAGCTGTAACTTTCTTGTCAATATATGTATCAAACATAGAGACAAGACTTACAAGGCCAGAGCGTAATTGGGATTTACCTTCTACAAATCATACTTTGGATGTTTTCAATTCCAATGTTCGCCCATTAGGTGCATCATCCGTCGAGTTATTACAAAATTGGAGAAAAGTTATTCAATGGTATATATTGAATAATTCTATCAATGATATTCAAGATTATCTTGAGTGAGTTATAACTCTATTAATTCTTATCCTTCTTAAATTTTACAATATAAACTTCACTCCTTGATAATTATTAATTTTATATTTAGTGAACATCGAAAATTGTTGGAACAAAGAGGTCTTTCAGAATTAGAAGTTGCAAATCACCAAAAAGAAGAATTCTTGTCTTGGTTTAAGACAAAGGTGAGAGACTGTCATTGATGATTTCTTACTTATTTCTTGTTATTTTTGTTTCTTTACTACTTTTCTTTCCTCATGTAGATTTCTCAAATGCGACTACGAAAATCGCCACTTGTCAATGATGATTTATACTCTATATCTCAAGGTCCACTTGAACGATACAATAGTTATCAAAGTTGTATTGTAAATGGTGTTCGATTTCGATGTAAAAAGCGTGATGACACTCTTCAAACACAATGTTCTGGGGTTTGCACTGAAGGTGATCATGACGATGAGTATATCACATATTATGGAATTTTGATTGAGATTTACAATTGTCATTTCTTTTCGATCGAAAAGTGTACTTGTTTCGCTGCAAGTGGTATAACTCCAATCCAAAGGGGAGATTCCTTCAGGTTGAACATAATTTAACATCCATAAATACATCTAGTGATTGGTATCCTGATGACCCATTTATTTTGGCTTCTCAAGCACAACAAGTTTTTTATTTGCTTGATATGAGTCGTCATTCAAACTGGAGAATCGTTCAAAAAGTTAATCATCGATCAATTTATGAGATTCCTGAAATGTGTAATATTGAAAATGAATCATTAAATAATGATGTCTTCCAAGAGGAAGAATCATTTCAGCTGCCTCCTTTTCGACCTATTGAGGATTTGGTTGTAAGTTCTTCTTTAGTTCGACAAGATGTTGCTCCATTAGCTCTTGCAGATGAACTGGTTAGTGAGCTGAATATAAACAACCATAATCAATCCATGGAGGATCAACATGATGAAGATTTTGATGATGGGACTATCTTCTTCAATAATGACATAGTTTTGTCAAGTGATGATGAGTTATTTTGTTCAAGTGATGATGACATACTTGACATGGAATTTGATAATAGTGGAGAATCTTAATTCATAGTTAGTTTTATCAAATATATGTTACTAGTTTGTTATCTTAATAAATTTTAATATTTTAAATTGTTATATGAATCTTAATATTGTTATATAAATCTTAATATTCCATGATGGGACTATCTTCTTAATGTTCATAGTCCACAATACTCTTAATATCTTTTATATTGTTTTGTTATATGAAGAATTGTTTCCATGGCACCTGGACGTTGCACCACTCGTTCTACTGCACATAACCCACACATTGATCAGACTATTAATGTTATGACACCTGGACGTCGCACCACTTGTTCTACTATACAGAATCAACTGCCTGAATGCGCCACACACTCTATTTTACAGAGTCAACCAATTGGACGCACAACCCGTTCTAATGTACAAAGTCAACTACCAAGATCCACCACACATTCTGCTGTACACAGTCAACCACCTAGATGCTCCACACACTCCACTAGAGAGAGTCAACAACTTGGACAGACTCAAGATGATAGTATTGCTTCTCAAACACAATCAAGTATCTTTATTATATTTAGCATTTAGTTGTTTTAAATTATAATTGTTTTATATTTAAAAAAAAACATATATTCCAATATAGGACCTATCACAGAGTCTACTGCACATATTCAACCACCTGAATGCACCACACACTCTACTGGACATAGTCAAGATGATAGTGTTGCTTCTCAAACACAATCAGGTATGTCTAATATATTTTACATTTAGTTGTTTTGAATTTTAATTATTTTTACTGAAAAAAAAAATCAATGTAGGACAATCTGTATCTGTTAATAAATCACGTGGGCTTACTCGTGGTGTGAAAACTGCTAGCATTGCGAAGGCATCGGCTAATGGAAAGTTGCCTGTCACTTTTGATGAGGAGTGTCGTCAACCAATTTGCACCAATGCTGAGAGATTTAATAATGACATTGGATTTATTGTTCGTAATCATGGTTCATTTCATTACAAGGATTGGAGACTGGTTCCTGAGGAAATTAGAGCACCATTGCGACATTATCTTTTGGTAAGTTATTTTTGGATATCTTTTCTATTAAGACTGAATTAAAAGTTTATAGGGCTAAATGATACAATATTTGTCATTATGTATTTATGTTCATTATTATATTGGGATTCTTTTTTATTGCTCTCTATTGAAGCAGTGCTAAAAATAATTTTCTTACCAACCTAATATTAATCATTTTGAATTTTATCAAAAAATTTACTCACTCCGACAGACTCCAAACTGTTCAATGTATATATATATATTTAAATATAATATTTAAATTCAAAATTAATTGTATTTTATATTTATAGGAAACATATGATATTGATTTGCTTGATGAAACAACTATAAAGTGTATTGATGAGCAAATGAGAAAAGCTTGGAGGAGTCACAAATATAAGTTACATTCATATTTTAAAGAAATTGGAGGAGAAGAGGATGTTGAGATGGCCAAGAGAAAGCGACATCCAGATCTAAAAGATGACCACCAAGAAGATTGGGAGATATTGTGTGATCGTTGGTGCACCCCTGAATTTAAGGTAATTATATTGAAATTATTGACTGCAAATTTAATTTGATGTTGTTTAGAGTTTTTCTTATTTCTTCTTCTTCAATATGTTGAATCTAGATAAATTAGTTTCATTTTCTGCTCATATAGTATAAGATAACACATATATATGTCTCTAACACCCATGGTATATATATTCTCTCTGGCTTTGCTATTTGGAAACTGTCTTTGGCCTTCAATTATTTTTTGGCTTTGTTATATGTAATGTTAAACTAATCTGATAGGACTTAAATTAATTATGTCATTTCTATTAGTTGAAATTAAATATGCAAAAATAAAATTTATTGGTATTTTATGTCATTATGAGTTGTTCTTATTGATTTTCATTTTATCCTCTTAGTTATTGTATTATTTGTATCATCTGCTTGGAGGTTCACTCGTCTTCCTGTATCATTGGGACAAATGAATAGTCTAATTTTTCTAAATGCTGTCATTTTTATTGGATATATGGTTAACATAGGTTATACCAATGAGAAACTTTTTTTATTATTCAATTTGTTCATTGATTAATTTTTAAAAGTTTTGAAGAAGCTCTAATTATATCACTAAACAACCTCTTACTTTATGTTTCAACTACAATCACTGTGTTAATAATCTAATGTATTGTTGTCTTTTAAATTATTGTTACATCTCATTAGTTTATTTATTTATTTATTTATTTATTTTAGGAAAGAGCATTAAAGAATACTAACAACTGATCTAAAAGGAAGTGGGAATCAAGAAATGGATCAGTCTCTACACCACGACACCACATTCGACGTGGAATGGACTTAGCTTCTTCCACAGGTCAAATTGAAACATGGCGTTTGAAACATTATGATATGGAAAAGGGATGGACTGGACCAGATGTTGAGACATTATATGTAAGTAATTTATTTATTAAATTTACAATTTTGATAAGTTTTATGATGTTTAAATACTAACTAATAAAATTATATACTTAGAATGAAATGAAAGCTTTAAGGGATCAACACACTCCAGAAGAGTTGTCTGATAAAAATATTATGGAACGTATTCTTGGACGTCGTTCTGTACACTTGCGAGGGTGGGGGCGGTCTTTTAATGGTGCAAGTGGTACTTCACAACACAATACTACCCAACCTGATCATCCAACATATGAAGAATTACTCCAAAAACTTAATGAAGCATATAACCGTCTTGATAGTACTAATGAACGACTTAGCCTTGTCATAGACATTCTTCACCATAACAATCTCATGCCTCCACCTAATGTACCTCCATATGATCAAGCATCAGGTGCACGTAATAGAGATTCATCTGAAATACAAGAGCAACAATATGATAGCTAAGTTTTGTTACATTTTATTTTATTATTTTGAATTTTTAAAATGGTTTGAACTTTATCAAATGTTGGAACATGAATATTGAGCTCAATTAGCTATTTTGTCATTATTTTTAATGAATGAACTAATTATTCTTATTGTTATAGTGTATTTATTTAATTATTTATAAGAAAATTAATATTATTTTGGATAATTCTTTGCCTACACTTAAGAATATTTTTACATACACATAATATTAGTTAGGTAGCTCAATACAATTTTGACACGTGATCCTCTAATATTCCATATGTTCTTATGATATTTTGCCACTTGAGCCTATTAGAATGTGATATGTGAACATATCATAATGTGCCACATGGACATTAAAATATGCCACATGTTCTCATGTGGCCTAATAATGAGTTGACATGTGGATGACACATATGTAATATGCATCCTATGTGGCAATCCATGTCAGCTGCCACATAAGATGACACTTCATAATCCACATCACTTGCTAACTCATCATCATCAACTAAGACAAGTGGGGTACACCAATTTTTTTCCCTACAGATAGAAATAATTGTAGGTAAAGATCTTTCTCCACAATCTTTTACCTACAATTGTAAATTATTTGTTTATTTGTAGGTAAAGATCTTTCCCTACATTAGCAGACTTGTACCTACACTTATTGTTTGTAGGTAAATGACCCATTTTCTTGTAGTGAGATTAGTATAACAGTATGCATATGTAGATTACATGTTTAGCGTGCATGTAGGAAGCCTGTTAGTTTACATTAGATATGTATTTAGGCTTCGAACCACCCAACCCTGTCACGTCGGTACAGGCTGGAGTATGACCAGCAGCCGGAGTATGACCGGTTTGACCGATCAGGCTGACACTGGGTTGGTGGTTCCGTGCTATTGACGTATCCCGTCGGTACAGGCTGGAGTATGACCAGCAGCCGGAGTATGACCGGTTCGACCGATCAGGAGGATATAGTAACACGTCGGTACAGGCTGGAGTATGACCAGCAGCCGGAGTATGACCGGTTCGACCGATCAGGTTGTTACGTGTCAATAGTACCGTCCCCTGAACGTTCAAAACTCAGTACCAGGTTGGACATGGCGGTAGTGCTCGGCACCATGTTGGACATGGCGATGGCGGGACTCGGTATCGTGTTGGACACGGCGATCGGCTTTATGTATGATATTAGTATGCTTTTCTTACTGAGTCTGTCGACTCACAGTTTACGTTCATGTGTAGGTAAAGGCAAGGCAGTTGCTGATGGACCGTGAGCGAGCTTATGGGATTGTACATGTCGGGGCGGTTAGGCCTGGAGCGTACGATCCTCGGGACAGCAGGGCTGAGATTTTGTAAATGTCGTTAGACGACTTTATTTTGTTGTAAAAGTTGAATAGTAAAAACGTTTGTAAATATTTTTATAAATCGGGATCCCGAGTCTTTTTGGTAAAATGGTTTATAAGTTTAATGAAAAAGCAAAATTTTAATTAATCACGTTTTTCCATAAACCTCGTTGATTAGCAACGAGCTGCACAGTACGTTTAAAAATCACGTAATACGCCTAAATTAGTTAGGGTGTTACATTAATAGTATTTTGTTATTAAATACTATCACTTTTTATTAAACATGGTTTTCATTTTTTGTCGACACTCCTATATTCAATTTATCAACGAAGAAAATAGACAATCCACATCTATGCGGACCCAGCTAGAATAAAAAGTGCAAAATACAAAAATTACACTATTGTCTCTATCGAAGCACATGAAGATTGAAATCCACTAATGACTATCATTAGTTTTCTTATATATCTACAATTTTTAGACAAATGCTATCTTCAATTATCAACAATTTAGAGATTGATTTTTAATTTTCTTTTTATCTTACACCCATTTAAGTAATGTTTCTTTAAGTATTGGAACATCACCTTTTAATTTATTTTTGGATTAACTTAAGAACATATTTAAATCATCAAGCTTTCTTAAACACTAATATATTACATTCGGTATTCACTTTTAATTGACAACATTATAAACTATAATATTTAAATACACATAATAATAATCTCACCTAATAACTAATAATATTTTTTCTTTAATTTTTAATTATATAACTTTCAAATAATATAGAAAAAAACTAACATAAAATTTAGTATACGTGCCTCGCACGTAATTTGTGCTAGTATATATATATATATATGTATATATATATATATATACTAGATAGATTTTCCGTGACTTGTCACGTATGTTAATTTTATTTTAGTTTTTAGTTTTTTTTAATATCATAATTTTAAAATTAATTATATTGAATGTAAGTATACAGATACACAACATGTAGTCAACTATTATATATTTTAAGTCAAAATTTTGTAGGTGCCACTATACCAACATCATCTACATAATAATAATTAAGCTGTGGTGGATCTTATTTAAATAAATGAATATACATAATAATAATATTTAAAATTTAACTAATTCTCAATATCAAAATTTGAAAATAATTTTTAATAAAAAAATAAAAATATGAGCAAATTTATTATTATTGCAACACTTTAAGTGGATTAATTATATTTAGGTTTAACTAACTACATGCATGCTAACTCTTTACGTGACAACATTTAATACTTTGTTATTTTTTTTATTTAAAAAAAAAAGTCACCCAATAATTTCTCATAAACTAAAAATTCTGTTATATAGCAACATTTTATATAGAATATATATATATATATATATATATATATATATTTATAGAGATTTGAAATGAAGTAGTAATGTTGAATTAAGATATTTGAGTTTTTTAATTTATTTTTTAAAAAAACATGATTGATAGTTTTTTAAAACAAGATTGATTGTTAAAAAAAAGGCGTGGTGATATTTGATATTTGTGTTTAAAGTTAAATGTATTTGAGTTTTTTTAAATATCTTAATTTAAAAGAAAAAAATCGTAATTGACAGTTTAAAAAAAAATGATTGATAGTTTAAGAAAAAAAATGGTTGATAGTTAAAGAAAAAACGTGATTGTGTGATATTTAATACTTGAAATATTACTTGAACTTTTTGTTTTTAATATTACTTGAGTTTTTTTTCAGATTAATTTAGAATATCAATTTGTGAACAAAAGGAGCATAAGTGAAAAATAAGAAAAGTATATTATGATAAAATTAGAGATTAATAAAAAAAATCTAAGAATACAAATAATGAAAGAAAAAAAAGTGTCATCTTATATATAATAAGAGGCTTCTTCACCTCCTGCTTATTATACAATATTATCCTTCTATTTTAATTTTTTAAGAGGACATTATAGTACATTTATTTTATCAATATTATTTTCTTTTATTTATCAAAATAGTTTTTATGTATTTCATTTTTTTTTTTAAATTTATGTTGGCCAACTTCATACCCATTTTCCGTCAGTCGGTTTATGCTATATTTTATTCAACTCAATATAAATATCGGGTTACAAAAATCTAAGTCCAACCCGTCCAATTAAGAAAAAAAATAGTAACCCACCCAATAAAATTTGTCAGTTTGGTCGGGTTAATCAGTCCAAACCGACCATTAATATTTTTTTTTTACAATAGTATTTTCTTTTATTTATCAAAATAGTTTTTATGTATTTCATTTTTTTAAAAAATTTATCTTGGCCAACTTCATACTCATTTTCCGTCGGTCGGTTTATGCTTTATTTTATTCAACTCAATATAAATATCGTGTTACAAAAATCTAAGTCCAACCCGTCCAATTAAGAAAAAAAAAATAGTAACCCACCCAATAAAATTTGTCAGTTTGGTCAGGTTAATCAGTCCAAACCGACCACTAATATTTTTTTTACAATAGTATTTTCTTTTATTTATCAAAATAGTTTTTATGTATTTCATTTTTTTTTTAAATTTATCTTCGCCAACTTCATACTCATTTTTCGTCGGTCGGTTTATGCTATATTTTATTCAACTCAATATAAATATCGGGTTACAAAAATCTAAGTGCAACCCGTCCAATTAAAAAAAAAATAGTAACCCACCCAATAAAATTTGTCGGTTTGGTCGGGTTAACCAGTCCAAACCGACCACTAATATTTTTTGTTTACATACAATTATTATATTTTAGTTAATTGTAATAATGAGACAAATATATATAGATTAAATTTAATGTTCAAATCAACCACCATAAAAAAATATATTAGTTTAAAATTTATATTTTAAAATAGTCATATAAATTATATGATATATATATAATAAAACATATAAATATATATAAAAAAAAAATCCTCTTAATCGGGTTGTTCGGGTTAGTTGGACGAGTTATATTTTACTAAAACTTAACTCTAACGGTGATGTAATGTGTGCCAAATTTGGCCCTAGCTAAAAATATATTATATTTTGTTTTTGTTATTGAAAATTCTCCCAATTAATTTAGTGGTTTGATGTGTTTTGAATTTGTTGAGTTTATTTGTGTATGTTTTAATATGATAACCTAAACATAGTATAACTATTTGATTAAAGGTATACTATATATGTTGTATATGTTTCTACGGAAAATAAGGAACAACTTATTTGTGTTGATTTTCTTTTATTTTATTTAAGTTTTGTTCCATTGATTTATTGAATTTAAGTTATACTGTGTTATAAGAGAAACATATATCGTGTCATTGTTTAGCATTAATTAGTTCTCCAAAACCTACTATCTTTTAGATGCGTAGATGGACTTTTCATATCATAAGATCAAAGATCAAAGTCTTTAACTTGTGGTTATCTCCAGTCTCCAATACTATTACATACAACTACTTTGGAGGATAATATTAACACACTATTTTTTCATTTACTGTGTTACATGTCACCTTCTTTGACCTCTTTGCATGATTATAGTCAAGCTCATTCATATAGATAATATTGTGTAATGTAAATGTAATATATATTCACTATATAAGATGTTTATTCGTGAAAAAACTTGTAGCAGGATGTTCTATCAGTCAGATTTGTTGTTTTTGGATTGCCTTTTTATAAGAAAAAAATAGGAAACATTGATTCGTTTTAACTTTTAAGTATTAGCTTACACCATTTTTAATAGATGGTATATATTTTGGGTTAAATTTGACTAAGATATATATATATATATATATATATATTATAAAACTATATTTAGCTCAATTTTTGTATTTGTACTCCAATGTGCAAATTAGCTATAAAATTAATACTATCATTAATGTTCATTGAAAATATACAAAACAATTAATTATATTATATTATTTTAATATCTTATAAATATAATTTTTTTATTAATGAATAGTATTAATGAATGTCAAAGAGGTAATTAAAAAATGTGATATTTATTGTGGATTAAAATTTAGTTCATGCTATCTTTTGTGCAAATTTGGTACAATTTTTAGTTTTGGTCAAATTTTGCACATATTTTAAATCACTATTAAAATTAAATTTTAATAAAATATTCAAAAAAATGACAATACACTACATTTATAGTTTTCCATTAGAGATGTTCTTAGTCTCTAATTAACTTTTCATTCATTTTCCACTAAGATTGTAGGAGTACGTGCAACGCACGTGCCCTACACTAGTAATATTATACGAGTAGTAATCATCAATACTACACTAATAATAAATAAAAATCGTCAATCACCTTTATTTTTCTGGTTAGCAAATATGTAATTATATATAAATATATATATTAAAAGAATATGTATGATTTTTTTAAAAAATATATGTAAATATTTTCTTAATTAAATAATTAATAATATTTATAAATTTAATAAAAAAAAATAAAAGAATTAATAAGGAGAGGGCATACAATACTATTTAGAGAAATGATAAAGTGTCATGTTAATGTCTAAGACCTCCCTTTTATATATATTGATAATAATAATAGTAATAAAATTATTCAATTTGAAATTAGATTGAGATACATAAAGACATGTACATTTTTTTTTCTTTTATTAATATTTGTAAATTAATAATTAATTATATAATTTATATAATGTCCTTATATTCATGGAATAATTACATATGACACTATTTTTTTTTAAAAAAAAATTATATTTTTACGTTTAAAGATTTTTTTTTTTATATTTTTATGGTTTTTCATAAAAACAATACGAAAACAATGAGAAAATTACATAAAAAGTAACATGATAATAACATCTAAATAACATCAAAACAACAACAAAAAATAACATACAGATAATAAAAAATTAACAACAATTGAACAAGAGTACAATATTAAAAGACCGTATTTTCTGTAAATATAATCAAAAAAATCGTAAAAATATTTAAAATTCCATAAAACTATATTTTTGTAACTTTTTTGTTATTTTTGTGTATTTGTGAAATAATCCCTATATTCATCATCTTATATTATTTTCTTTTATAAAATTTAAATATTGTAGATTTGATATAAAAGACTACTCAGCAAAAAGAAAGAAAAATAATGAAAAATCAACATCACGAAAATTAAAAAATAACCAAAAATAAATAAATTAATAACTATAATACAAATATAAATAAATTATAATACGAAAAGTAAAAATAAATATTTTTTTCGTGTTAATATATTTTTGTAATTTTTTCTCAAATTTTTGATTGTGCAAGTTTTAATATAAAATAAGTACATTCTTATTTTTAAATCACTTTTATTAGAATCTTATCTTTTTATCTTGCAATAGTACTTAAAGAAAGGAATAATTTTGATGATCATTTCAACATTGACTTTTATTTTTGCTTGTGTGACTTATCACTTTTTAAATTTGAGTAGGACAATTTGGAAAAAACTATATATGTACCTTATATTTATTTATATGTAGCATCCATTAGTAATTTTATATATTTGCTTGTATTGCAACTAAACAAATTACTTGTTTCTAATAGCTAAATTGTCTAATGTAAATGCTCACAACTTCTAATGAGTTTTTACATTATTTACAAATTTTTGACATCTCTAGAGCGAGGATATATATTACATTAAGGAGAATTAGATGTATGTAGACTTCAATTGTATATATTTATTTGTTTACATGTATTTAATGTCAATAAATAACTTACTTTCTAATTAATGTAGTCTTGCACTAGTGGCGTAAGGAATATTCAACAGCGTGATCAAGGTTATATTTCTGGATATGCTCCTCGAACTAGTGAGAAAAGAGAAGAAGTGTCTGATGATGTCATAAATAATCGTGATAGTTACATATCTGGATATGGTTCTAGAGAAATTGAGAAAGAGAAAGAAGTGTCTAATGATTTCATTAACAACCATCAAGGTTACATATCTGGATATGGTCCTGGAGCTAGAGAGGCAGAGGTGTCTGATGATCTTGTAAATAATCATCAAGGTTACATAGCTGGATATGGTCCTAAAACTAGTGAAATAGAGCAAAAAGAGCATGGTGATGCTGTAATAAATCAACATTACACTAGGTATCATGGAAAAGATAAAGAGAAGATTGAAGGCCCATGCACAACTACATATAAGAATATTGAAGAGACTAATGACCATTTATACATAACAGCATATGGAAAAGTTGAACAGAAGAATGAACTTCCTTACATGACTCAATACGGGAATGCTAAGCAGACGAATAAAAAGCCTTACATCACATCATATGGGAAAGTTAAGCAGAAGAATGAACTTCCCTACATGACTCAATACGGGAATGCTAAACAGACGAATGAAAAGCCTTACATCACATCATATGAGAAAGCTGAACAAAAGAATGAACTTCCCTACATGACTCAATACGGGAATGCTAAGCAGACGAATGAAAAGCCTTACATCACATCATATGAGAAAGTTGAACAGAAGAATGAACTTCCCTACATGACTCAATACGGGAATGCTAAGCAGACGAATGAAAAGCCTTACATCACATCATATGGGAAAGCTGAACAGAATAATGAACTTCCCTACATGACTCAATACGGGAATGCTAGGCAGACGAATGAAAAGCCTTACATCACATCATATGGAAAATTTGAACAGAAGAATGAACTTCCCTACATGACTCAATATGGGAATGCTAAGCAGACGAATGAAAAGCCTTACATCAAGCATATCCATGCAGTTTCATCATCAAATAATGTTGGTGACAAGCACATTGGCCATGGAAATGATATACAACAGTCTTCAATAGATAGTGATCGTGCAAAAGCTTTTAAACAAGGATTTTTTACCCCAGATGACTTGAGTGCAAAAAAAGTCATGGCCCTCAATTTTCCCATCCAAGAACATTCTCGCTTCTTACCAAAAGAAGTAGCTGACTCTATACCATTCTCACTCTCCCAACTCCCCAACCTTCTCCAACTCTTCTCAATCATAGATGGCTCTTCTCAAGCCAGAGACATGGAAGAAACCATCAAAGATTGTAGAATTAAACCCATTGAGAGTGAGATCAAGTCATGCGCTACCTCTCTGGAGTCCATGGTTGAATTTGTTCACAGTATCCTTGGTTCTGAGGTTAATTTCAATCTTCTATCAACCACCCATCCAACAATGTCTACCGCTCTTACACAAAACTACACTATCTTAGAAGTTCCTAAAGAGGTTTTAGCCCCTAAGGTGGTGGTTTGTCATCCTGTGCCTTATCCTTACGCAATTTTCCTTTGCCACCACTTTGGGACAGAGACTAAGGTTTTTCAAGCATCGTTAGGTGGCAAGAATGGAAATAATGTAGAAGCAGTTGCCATTTGCCACATGGACACTTCTCACTGGGATCCTACTTTCATCTTATTTCAACTACTCAGAGTCAAGCCAGGTGTCTCCTCCCCAATATGCCATTTTCTCCCAACAAATCACCTTGTTTGGATACCATCACCACTAGTAGCGACAACATAAATGTAGTTTCTTAGTCGGTGGTTTGAATAATAATTATTCGTGTATAACTTGTAATGCACTCTACTCATCATATTATTTTTACTTGGTTTATGAAGTATGTAATGTGAAGGCATCACACCATTTTATGAAAGTGGTATTTAATTGTTATAATAAATATATGTCATTTTCACTATATCATCCTCTAAATTCTAAAACTATAATAATAATAAAATTGAACTTTTTGACATAACATACATAAGCGTAAGGGGAAATAAATCATCTAATGATCGAAATCATTGGAACAGAAAAGTAGACTTAAGAACTCTAGCAAACTTGACTAGGAGTTAGAAAAAGTATTGATCCTTATAAGTCCAATAATAAGGATCATATTTTTTTTTCATGTAAATTAATATTTAATATAAATAATAATTTCTTATAACATGTTATCTAAAACCTTAAAATTATATGTGTAATTATTAGAATACTTAGAGTTATTGTATCATAGTGGAATATGACTCTTCCCGTTCCATTTTCTAAACTTTGTTCCTTTCTGTCGTAAATTATTATCAATCATTGATTCCGAATCTGCATAGAACCCAAATCGAAGCACCAATTCTACATAGTCTTCTTCAATGATCTAGGTGTTATAATATAACTATGTGGGGAAGTGTTGGAATTTATTTTACCAGGATATTAGATCTACTCACAAGTATGTTGATTAACACCCTAAATATGAACTTTCTAAAACGATGAAATAAACACATATAAAGTTTAGGAAACCTTACATTGGGTGCAGCGGAATTAAATGACTCCTTCCGTTCAGATATCTAGCCCTTGATTCCTTTCTATTGCAGAGCATTATCAATATCTGAACCTGGATCTCTTTCTCTGAATCTTTGATGCTGAAACTCCTTCTTGCTGAAAGTCTTTCTTCACGATCTTCCTCACTATGATTGAGGTATCACTTGCTGTGTGTGGGCACTACTCTTACACTAAGAATTTCGAAATCTCAATGAGGAAGAGAGAGAGAGAGTGGGTTCGGCCAAAGATAGGGAGAGAGAAAGCTCAGTTTTTTCTGAATGAAAAAGTAGAAAATTTAAGTGTAATTTTCCTGAAGCCTTCACTATCTATTTATAGCATTCCACTAGGGTTAGGTTTGAATTATTTGGCATTAAAATAATGAAAATATCAGTTTAAATTTCCTACAAAAGTGGCCGGCCCTATACTAGTGGATTTGGGCCTCACTTTTTGCAATTTTGCAGTTTTACCTTTTCTGCATCTGATTTTCTCAAAAACGCCAATTTTCAAATTCAACCATTTAAATGCCAATTCTAACTATTTAATAACTATAAATAATTATTAAATAATATTGTCATTTATCATATTTATTAACTGAACCATACAAAGTATCATAATTAACAAATATGCCCCTAAAACTCTTTCTTTACAATTTCGCCCTTACTTAGTGAAAAATTCACAAATAGACATAGTCTAATTTGAGAATTATAATTGATTAATCAAAACCAATTACATGAGTCTTACAAGCAATATTATCTCAACTAGTGCGAGGACCATGGGTCTATATAACCGAGCTTCCAATAAGTAGATCAAGAATTTATTACTAAAATTCACTAACTTATTAATTCTTCGTTGAATCCACGCATAGAACTTAGAATTGCACTCTCAGTTATATAGAATGCTCTATATGTTCCACCATATAGACACATCATTAGTTATCCATTGTTATAATCCTAATGTGATCAATGATCCTCTATATGAATGATCTACACTGTAAAGAGATTAAATTACCGTTACACCCTACAATGTACTTATTCCTTAAAACACTTGACCCCGTATAAATGATATTTCAGCTTATGTGAAATGAGTACTCCACCATTTATGTTCGTTTGGTCAAGCTCGAAGGAGATCATCCGTTGCTTACTATTCGCCAGATAGAAGCTATAGATTCCATGTTTATGTTAGCGCTCCCACTCAATTGCACTACCGTGTTCCCAAAATGTACGTATCACCCTGACCTAAAAGTAGGCTTAACTAACAAATCAAAGAACACGAATAGCCTTTCGAGATTGAGCCTAATCATAACAGGATTAAGAACATTTGATCTAGGATCAACTAGGCGATATTGACTTGAATAGATATTACGGTAAGTTTAATAAATCTAAGTCAAAGTTCAATATTGGTCCCTTCCGATGCATACTCCATGCATCCAACCTGAGCTTTACTTTAACCAATGCTCTCGAAAGAACATAATACTTCTCCAAATGCAAGTAAACTCTGTTGTAGATTATCATATCAGTAAAACCCTGTGTCTGATAAATCTAGGAAACTTTATTCACATAGTTATGTTTACTTTCCAATGTGTTGACGACACAATAAACAGGATCAAGTATGTGAAAAGGGTTTCAGATGAATTTCTACATTATGTACATATAATCATGAAATAAATCATGTGAACCATGCAACATTAAATGTTATTTCTGATCTATATTAATAAGTAAATCTGATTATATTGAAATGAGTTTTATTTAGGGCATAAAACCCAACAGGAAGTGTTACAACACTATATAGCTCACAAAATATATAGAGGGAAGAGAGAATTATGGACGACGACTTAGAGAAAGAGAGAGAGAGCTTTTTAGAGTTTTCAGAGACTGAAAACTGAGATGTAGAAAGTTCTCTTACAACCTTCCTTTTATAGCTAAAGGAAGAACTATTTTTCTCCCATTAATTAAATAAAAAAGAAAAGAAAAAATACAAATAAGAAAGTAATTCGTTACTACCTGTAGAGGCCAAAATTAGGCTCAGGCTCAAGTCACATGCGATGTTTCCTAAGAATGCTCAAACAAGATTGGGTTGGACTACTTGACTAGTTATGACGATACAATCAACATACCAAGCCAAGCAGGCCCAAAACCATACAGTCAAGTTAGACATTAACATTATCAATGATCCAACATTGAGGTCACGATGATCCGGCCCGTATACGAGACTGAGTCTTATCACTCATCTAAAGATCTCTAAAGTGATCAGTCAAACTAACAACGCAAATAACGATCTCCTTGATTAAGTGGGAGAGGAACGCTTCACAAGGGGGTGAGCAGTCATTAGTAACGCCTTTCCATGGATGCCTATAAGAGTCACTCTCAGTTACTGAGAGAGACAAATCAATTTTCAGTCATCTCAATACTTCTTACTTATTGTTCACTCTCTCATTATCTCAAAAACCACATACTTATTTCCACAGTCAAGATAGGTGGTAACTTAGTTCAGTCATTTACTATGATCTTTTTTATTACATTGTTAACAATCTTGCTGACTTAATCGTCAGAGTCCCTTCGGCTTGCACGATCTTGGTATCCCAAGGTTTCCCGATTACTCTCTTCTTTGTTCTACAGGTTGTCGGTGCCCGTGTACGAGCATCTTCGATTGATTGTGGATTTTAGCATCTACAATTTGCCGCCCTCCGTGGGGCCCTGACAAGTTGTAATCGAGCAAAGTATTTTGACCTTTATCATTCAGTCAACCCACACCAGAGAAATGGTAGAGCACATGGAGGAAGGAGAGATCAATGAGAAACATACCATCTTTCGTGAACAACTTGCCACTCTCACGGCTCAAATGAAAGAAAACTTGGAGCGCACTCAAGCAGTGGAAAGAGAAAATGCGTCGTTCAAGAAGGAGAATGCCGCACTAAAGGTCCAGCCTCAGTCATTGACTGCTTCAATGGCAACATTGGACAATAGTCAAAGAAGATCCAAGTTCCAATTGATCCAATAATCACTTGACGATATTTAATTAGGAGGATCAAGCCAAGTGGCCTAACAACCATCAATAATAGGGGTAACTAACGTCGTGGTTGGACAACAAACAACCACACCCAATCGGAATATGGATTCAGCAGTCAATTCATCACCCATTCCTCCAATAGTCAATTCATCAGCCATTCCTCCAGCAGTTAATTTGTTAGTCATTCCTCCAGCAGTCATTTCATTAGCCATTCCTCCAGCTGTCAATTCGTCAGCCATCCCTCCAGCAGTCAACTTGACCAACCTGATTGTCCTCGAAGGTTCTCTAAACTAACAATCCCTTACTATAGTAAACAATGCAATAATTGATTTAACACCTTCCATTGTGAATGCAGGAGTGAATGTTGCACCTACCCACGATGAGTTGATTGAACGAATAATTCCACGAAAACTGGAAGGCATGGAGGCCATGATCCAAAGAATCCCAAGAGTGCCAACTCCAATCAAAAAGATCTAGAAGCTTTGCAGATTCACCCTTTCTAGATGCCATCGCCTTGGTCAAAATGCCAAAGAAGTTTCCGTTCCCACTGATGAAAATGTATGATGGAACGACTGATCCCAATGACCACATAGCTAGCTACAAGCAGATGATGTTCACTGCCGCAATACCTCGCGAGTTACACGAGGCGTGTATGTGTAAAGGGTTTAGTCTAGTCTAGTTGGCCCAGCCCTTCAGTGGTATACAAACTTGTCTAATAATTCTATTGCTTCTTTTGCTCAATTAACTGATATTTTTGTAGAGCAATTTGCTAGTAGCAGGAAATTGGAGGAGCTATTAGATGATACTATAGAATTAGACAGAGAAGGGACGAATCACTAAGAGACTAGGTAGTAAGGTTTAATGCCGAGAAGGTATCCATTATAGCCTGCAACGTGGAGGATGTGCTTGCAAAAGCATGGGCTCAAATCAAATGGGAGGAAGATGAATCGAACATGCAATCAATCTTTAACTACTTAAGTTCTCGTGAGAATCTAGGGCCAAGACGAGTAGAGCGTAAGTCATCTTATCATGTTGAACCATACCCCACCAACAATTCCAAATAACTTCAAGGTAGTGGAAGAGCTCTGTCCCAATGATCACGTGATTACCAAGAAAGGGGACAATCATCCCAAAAGTTTAGAGGCTATCAAGATAAAACACTAATCCCGGAGTGTACTCTAACAATAGACCCTGTTGAAGTGGTTGCTGTAGTGAAAGGCATGTGAAATAAAGTTGTTGCACTAGGTTTTTCCTAAAATACGTAGCCACGGCTACATATGACACGTGGACCAAAAGGACACCTCACCCAAGAATTAGCTGAGTTGTATACAAGCAAACAAGTGTAGTTTAGGCAGTGAGCCCTCGGAGAAGTACAAAAAGCATGTCCTTCCTCTTTGGGAGCTAGAAATAAGATAACGCATCTCCGGGAGGAGGAGGACATTCGAACAATCACCTCGCATTTAATACAGCATGCGAAAAGTGTCTGGGAACACCCATAAGAGGACATGTTAGACAACGTAAGCCTCGTTTATGGTTATTACACGATAATCGAAAGGGCTAGCAATAGCTCCATTATGAAGAGTCACATCAACCAAGGAAGGATAAAGATTAATTTCACCTAATCCCTAAGATACCTACAACATAGGTTAGGCATGCCCTATTTTGTATCTCTTGGGAACTTGTGCTCATACATTGCTGGCACTCAAAGACAAGTTATCCCTTTTGAACTATCCCCACAAATCTCTATAAATACCCCTGAGAAAAATGGGAAAGGGGATAGATGGAAAGAGAGAGAAAAACTCACAAAGAACATTCTCTGTATAAGAACTCTCATTAATAACAAAGACTCGTGGACTACAGCTCATTAATGCCCAAACAACATAAAAATCATCTGCATTAATTATCCCAAAATCGCTCATCATTATCTCATTTAATTGGTTGCCAAAAATGTCGGTCAACATTTTAGTGCTTTCATTAAGAGTTATGGGAAGCATTGTTGGGGAAACTGTTGGGTTTTATGTCCTAAATAAAACTCATTTCAATATAATCAGATTTACTTATTAATATAGATCAGAAATAACATTTAATGTTGCATGGTTCACATGATTTATTTCATGATTATATGTACATAATGTATGAATTCATCTGAAACCCTTTTCACATAATTGATCCTGTTTATTGTGTCGTCAATACATTGGAAAGTAAACATGACTATGTGAATAAAGTTTCCTAGATTTATCAGACACAGGGTTTTACTGATATGATAATCTACAACAGAGTTTACTTGCATGTGGAGAAATGCTATGTTCTTTCCAGAGCATTGGTTCAAGTAAAGCTTAGGTTGGATGCATGGAGTATGCATTGGAAGGGACCGATATTGAACTTTGACTTAGATTTATTAAACTTACCGTAATATCTATTCAAGTCAATATTGCCTAGTTGATCCTAGATCAAATGATCTTAATCCTGTTATGATTAGGCTCAATCCCAAGAGGCTATTCGTGTTCTTTGATTTGTTAGTTAAGCCTACTTTTAGGTCAGGGTGATACATACATTTTGGGAACACGGTAGTGCAATTGAGTGGGAGCGCTAACATCAACATGGAATCTATAGCTTTTATCTGGCAAATAGTAAGTAAAGGATGATCTCCTTCGAGCTTGACCAAACGAAAATAAATGGTGGAGATCTCATTTCACATAAGCTGAAATATTATTTATACGGGGTTAAGTGTTTTAAGGATTAAATACATTATAGGGTGTAACGGTAATCTAATCCCTTTATAGTGTAGATCATTCATATAGAGGATCATTGATCAAATTAGGATTATAACAATGGATAACTAATGATGTGTCTATATGGTGGAACATATAGAGCATTCTATATACTGAGAGTGCAATTCTAAGTTCTATGCGTGGATTCAACGAAGAATTAATAGGTCAGTGAATTTAGGTTATAAATTCTTGATCTGCTTATTGGAAGCTCGGTTATATAGACCCATGGTCCCCCCACTAGTTGAGATAATATTTCTTGTAAGACTCATATAATTAGTTTTGATTAATCAATTATAATTCTCAAATTAGACTATGTCTATTTGTGAATTTTTCACAAAGTAAGGGCGAAATTGTAAAGAAAGAGTTTTAGGGGCATATTTGTTAATTATGATACTTTGTATGGTTCAATTAATAAATATGATAAATGACAATATTATTTAATTATTCTTTATAGTTATTAAATAGTTAGAATTGACATTTAAATGGTTGAATTAGAAAATTGACGTTTTTGAGAAAATCAGATGTAGAAAAGATAAAACTACAAAATTGCAAAAAGTGAGGCCCAAATCCACATTGCATGGTCGACCACTTTTATAGGAATTATCCTATGATATTTTCATTATTTTAATGCCAAATAATTCAAACCTAATCCTAGTGGAATGCTATAAATAGATAGTGAATGCTTCAGGAAAATCACACTTTTTCTTCTGACTTTTCATTCAGAAAAAACTGAGCCTCTCTCTCTCTCCCTATCATTGGCCGACCACTCCCTCTCTCTCTTCTTCCTAAAGATTTCGAAATACTTAGTGTTAGAGTAGTGCCCACACACAGCAAGTGATGCCTCAATCATAGTGAAGAAGATCATGAAGAAAGATTTTCAGCAAAAAGGAGTTTCAGCATCAAAGAATCAGAGAAAGAGATCCAGGTTCAGATATTGATAATGCTCTGCTGCAGAAAGGAATCAAGGGCTAGATATCTGAACGGAAGGAGTCATATTATTCCGCTGCACCCAATGTAAGGTTTCTCAAACTTTATATGTGTTTATTTCATCGTTTTAGAAAGTTCATATTTAGGGTGTTAATCAACATACTTGTGAGTAGATCTAAGATCCTGGTAAAATAATTTCCAACAACTGGCCTCAGAGCCAGGTTAATTGATTTTCTTGCAAGAAATTTGGACTTTAAAACGATTGTTTGATGTTTTGGATGGTATCATGTTGTATTGAGTGTTATTTGATGATTGATTGATGTTTGTGAATTTTCGTTAAAAATAATTGAATATCTGTTTCAAGAATTATTTTTATTGGATAGTATTGAAAAAATTAAGCAAGTTACTTTTTTACAAAACTCAATTTTGATTTAATTTGAATTAGTTATAATTTTTTGAAGTTTCGAAAATATCGGCGTGGTATTACTGCACCACGTGCGCGCGCGGAGAGGTTGCTAGCAGCCTCCTGCACCGAGGTTACACGGTCAAACCAGCCCATGCGCGCCCATGGACACTATGCAATGCATACTATCCGTACAACTCGCATTTTTTTTTTCGTTTTTCTTCGATTTTTCATGCTTTTTCATGGATTTAACTTCCGATTTTTTGTGTAGTTCTGTATTTATACATTTACTATTCCTAATTCAATTCTAATTATCATAATTAAATTAATTAATATTTTTAAATTTAATTCATGATATTAGTGCAATTTAAATTTGAAAAATAGTAAATATCTATCTTTTTACTTAATTATCTATCTTATTTTTAAATTTGATTATATTTTATCTTATTTTTAAATTTAAGGTCAGATATTAAATTTTTTAAATTAATTTCTTTTTTTAAATAATTTGACCTTATTTAAATTTAAAATAAGATAACTATAATCATGTAATTTTAAATAGATGTAAGATATTTTGCTAATTTTAAATTTTGTTATTTTATTTATTTAAATTAAATTTAAAATCTGAAAAGATATTTATTTATCTTTTTTAATTTTTTATTTAGGTTGAAATGTTATTTAGGTTGGTTGAAACCTAATTTTTCAAAATTGTAGGTTTAATTTTAAATATTTTTTTTATTAATTTCGAAATTTTTTTAAATTTTATTTTATTATATTAATTTTCGAAAATATTTTTTTTTATTTAATTAATTTTTCGAAATTATTTATTTAAAATTAAATAAATCCTACATCCAACTATCCAGCTAACCTTGTTGCATGAGTATGTGTTTTAGCTTGTTTGTAAGTTTTTAAAACCTATTATTGCTTGATTGCAAATAACCATGGTTAACTTGTTGACAGATCCAATGATCTGATTTTAACTCATGGCTCCCTTGGTCAAGTAAATAATTTGTAACAGATAATTTTCACAATCTTCTTTCATCTGTGTATGACCTAGCAATATGATAGGATCCATCCAAATTGTGTGCCTGTGTGAGCCTATATGTTTAATTTTGTTATAGATGCATATAGGTTGTTGTTGCTAAATAAAATATCATAGTTTTTGATAGATTTTATTTAGGCCCATTTAGTTTTGAGCCTATTCAATTAATAACAGTTGTTCATTTTAAGGTTAAATTCCTCTCTTTTGGGCCTTGTGTGAGAGTTGGGAGCCATAGTAGTGGGTACGACATACTGAACCCAGCACTCCCTCACATGAACTACCCCAATTGTGAAGGCCCATTTGCCTGATTTGAATAACTGTACTAGGTTAATTAAACTAGTTTAACCTAATAAAATTGATTAGCAACATAATTAATTTCATTTATTTTAAAATTAATTTAAGAAAACCATAGTTTAAAGAATTTTTTATTCTAAGCTAAACTATATGTATTTTCTTGTATTTAATTAAATATAGAATTATAACCATCTAGATTCTTTCTGAAGCTTAATTTAAATTTTTCATTAAATATTCCTATTTAAGTTGAAAATTAGTTATCACTAACTAATCAACTTAAATCTGAATATCTTTTGAATTTCAAATTTCAAAATTAAAGTTGAGGAATTTTAGGAATTGGTTATTAAGATTCTTTAGATATTTTTTTTTAAATTGATATCTTTTCGAATATAAACTTAAAATGGAATATTTTCAAATTAAGTGGTTACAACTCAATTTATTGATATTTAATTAAATTTAAATTTGAAAATCTTTAAGTTCTAGATTTTTTTTTCTAATACAACTTAAATTAGATATTTTTTCAAATTTTGTGGAAAGGATACTTAGTCAAATAAGATATTTTCTAGATAGTTATTTCTAGACTACTTATTATTTCTAATATTAAATAGGAAAATATTATACATTGTGAAATTAATTATTTAAATAATTAATTTTGGTACAATTTATTTTAAGTATATTTTTCCTAGTATTAAACTAGAGATTAATAATTAAGCCTTCTTTACACTTAATTATTTATGTCTTGAATTTAATACATTTAATTAATTTAAAAATTAAATATCTAAGTTGATTTTCATCATGATACTTAAATATTTCTTTTTCATGACACTTAATTAAATAGAAAATTATTTTTAGTTAAAATTTATTTTTTCAACTAAATTTAAATAATTTTCAAAAAATATTTTTTCTTTATTTTATTAATCAAATTTCGAAATTGCATTTCTTAAATGCTGGAATTTCGAATTTTATTTGAAAAATAGATTAAAGTTGTAAATTATTTATTTTAATTTTGGACCAACTTAAATCAATAAGTTTTTCATTTAATGATTAATTAAAATCAATGAAGTAAAATATATTTAATTAGAAAATGAATTAATTAGTCCATGAAAATCTAGATAGATATTATCGTTTTTTGCTTGAAGTATTTTTCTAGTGTATTTAATTAAATAGAAAATTAATATTTAAGTTGATTTTCATCATCATACTTAAATACTTGAAATTTTTCTTATATATTTAATTAAATAGGAAAATTATATTTTTTGTTGTAAATTAATTTTATTAATTAATTTTGGGCCAACATTAAATTAGAATAATTTTTCCAGGATTTATTTTTTATTTTAACATGCATTTTTAAAAATTGTATTCTTAAATACTTTAATTTTTCGAAATGCAATATATATTTATAGAAAAATAAGTTTGAGTTGTAAATTAATTTATTTTGTAACAACTTAAATTGAATATTTTTTTTAAATATTTATTGGAAATTATTACTAAGATGGAAGAAATTCATGTTATTTTCATATCCATCAAAGTAAAATTTATAAATATTAAATAAAATTTATATTTAGAATTTTTCATTCTAAATTGAAAATTTTAATTAAATAAATATATATTTAAAATAAATAGATTAAATAATGAGAATCAAAGAAAATACAACTCTCTTTAAATAATGAGCTTTATTATTAAGATATTCGATCTCCATTGTTGGTTTTACATCGCGTTTGTTTTAGTGAGTAATCCTCCCTAATGGAGGAACGTTCATTAGCAATTTCGCACTGTTTAATCTCGAAAGATAAGTAGTTTGTAAGTGTTTTATATGGTATGGATCACCCTAATGGTGGCGACCATATTTGACTTGCAAATTATGAAAAAATGGTGGAAGCTCATAAGATAGAATTGCCTTGACTCTCGCCTAAACGGGACAACGCTGAATTCCAAACTTGATCGAATAAAAGGTTGCTAGAATGTTTAACATTTTAGATGAGCTGACAACTCTATTCAATGGATGGTTGACGGGAAGCTGACCTGTCACAACAGAAGGACTGGCTGCAGCATCAGCTTGGGTAATGGCAAACACACGAGCAGGAACCGGTTTCACCTCAGCTTTCGGCTCCTCTTTCTTCGCCTGGGGGCAATCTTTCTTGAAATGCCCCACCATGCCACACAAAAAGCATGTCTTCCGGTTACACTCTCCCGGATGATGTTTCTTGCACCGTGGACACTCAGGGTAAGAGTAACCTTGGCGTCCTCCTCTACTTTGGTTCCCACGGAACCGCTTGCTTTTCCCCGAACCACCAGTAGCCGGAACAATTTTTCTTTTCTGCTCAGTGGTGGAGTCACCATCATCCCTACCATAAACAGAAGTAGGAACAGTGGGGGTTCCACCAACACTCGGAGTCACCCGGGGCTCCTGAAGAAATTTCACTGCTCCCTCGGCTCTCAGAGCCTTTTCAACCATCTCTGCATATGTGGTTGCTTCAGTAGTAGTAATCACCAGATCATGCCGAATCTTTGCACTCAAACTCGCCAAATATTTTTCCTTCTTGCTAAAATCGGTTGGCACAATTCCCGCTGCCAACTTTGCCAGACGATCAAACTTGGTCGTATATTCTGTAACCGACATTCCTTCAGTTTGAACTAGATCAGTGAACTCTTTCCGCTTTGCACTGCGGACTGCTTCATTATAATACTTGGAGTTAAACAACTCCTTAAATTCTTCCCAGGTCATCAGCGTGACATCTCGAGTGAGGGTTATCAGCTCCCACCACACGAGAGCGTCTTCCTGAAACTGAAAAGTGGCACAGGTCACCCGATCATTTCCAACCACTCCCATAAAATTGAGGATGCGTTCAATCACTGAAAGCCACTGCTCGGCCTTCATCACATCAGGACCTCCCAAAAACACTGAAGGTGCCTGTTTCCGGAACCTTTCATACAACGGCTCCATACGGTTGCCAACAACAGGTTGTTCTGCTGGCACCGCAGGAACTGCAACAGCCTGAACCACTTGAGGAGGCATGGCAGGAGGACCCTGCTGCCTCAACCTTTGAATCTCTTCATCTTGGTGGCGGATTCTATCTTGCATCTCAGCAAATCTTTGCTCCCAATCAGGAGGAGCTTGAGGTGGATTTACAGGGCGACCACCCTGAGCTCTGCCACGGCCACGGCCGCGACCACGAGGATTTTGAGGATTCCCCTGACCGCCTCCGGTCTCAACCATGCCACCCTGACTTCTTGTATTTCGCGGGGCGTCCATTTAATAGGACTTAGCCTGCGAATCCATAAGCCAGGCAGGTTAGACAGCGATCAAAACTTAACACCGCTCTTTAAAGACTTAAAAGGCAACACACTTCTTCTTTTTTTTTTTTAAATAATTAATTAAAATCTAATATGCTTCCTAACATGCTTTCACATTCACATTTATTAAAGTACTAAACAAGTACGAGCTTACTGAACCGTGAACCGAGCTTTCTCTGATGAAGATTGTACATGTCTTAGCAAGCTTCGGTAGACAAACCTGGCAGCTCTGATACCAAAATTGTAACGCCCTAATGCTAAGGCACGCTACAGTGCTTTTTCAATTATTGTGCAATCTTTGCTAATCAAAGAAATTTCTCGAAAAACGTGTCAAATTAAAACTTTTGCTTTAAATATTAAACTTTGTAATATAATATAATATTTACAAATTCCGGGATCCCGATTTCAAACTTTGTAAAATTTACTTTTCAAACTATACATTCAAAATACACAAGTTCTAGGTCGCACAACGACTTTCAAAATACAACTCCCAGATGTCCCGAGACCGAACACTCCAGGTCGCGCTGCTTGACATGTACAATCTCACCCGAGCTCAGGTTCATTCTTGTTCAGCCTTCGCCTTTCCTTTACCTACACATGGAAGCAGAAACTGTGAGTCAACAGACTCAGTAAGAAATGCATATAACATACCATATAATTTCCGACCTGCAAATAGGCGCCCATACACCTATTTACAGAGCTTAACAGATGAGTATGAACGTTCAATACCAGGGTACAACCACTATACCACATACACATCGTACCTCACTGTACGAGTGTTGGTAGGGTTTACCCCGAACACTGAGTAACACTGAGTGATGTACCACACACCTTAGCATTTTCCCGTGCCCGTGTTGGTATCACTGTGTCGTACTCACAGTGACAATAATCACTATACCAATGCACTCTATAACTTATTCATACAAGTGTTGGTAGTGCATAATATAATTCAAGCATGCATATACAATCACATATACACACATTCAGATAATCACATCATACATTATACACAGTTCTTACCTGTTTTCCGAATTCAAGTGTGCTGGCCGACCTGAACGGAATTCACGTGCTAGATGGATGCCCTAATCATAATAATAGCAACACAGATGAGTGACTTGCTAAATCACTTTCCGGGACTTAAACTTGAAACTAAAAGTTTCCATATCGATAAACCCCATGGAAATACCCTAAATATCTCAAAATTGGCCAAAACTAGGGTTCTGGAATTTCCCCCAACAGGCAGACCGGTTCCCAACCGGCAATCCGGTTCTGGGTCACCAACCGGTCGACCGGTTGGTACTGGCTCCCCAGAACCGGAATTCCGGTTCTGAGCTGGGAACCCAAAAATCATTCCCCTTAACTCAAATCAAGCCCAAACCTTACCAAACTCTCCAGTACACCTATACAATGCATACACAATAGAATCCAAGCAGTATTTCACAGAACAAACCAATAAATCCAATTATGCCATTAAAGCTCAAAGCTTGAGTTTCAAAACTCAAGCTTGCTTAGAACCAATATCAAGCATCAAAACCAGAAGCTAGGGACTCAAATCAACTCAAACTAACCCTTGAATTCGAACCCTAAGCAATTCAAACCTTAACAGCTCCTATTACCCCAAAACACCATTTCAACCTAACTTAAAAGCTTGAAAACTAAGAAGGGTTCATTGGAACTTACCTTAGATTGATTATCTCCTTAGAAATCCTTGCTGAAATCCAACAATCAACAACAAACTCCCTTGGTTTGTCTCAGCCGAAAGCAAAAGAGAGAGAGAGGGGTTCAAGAACAAAGCAATTTTCTATTTTTCCTTTTTCCTTGATTTTTCTTCAAATGAGACAAAAGGATTAAGTTAATCCCTTGCTGAAATCAACTTGATTAGGTGTCAAAAACCTAAGGCAGCCACCTATCTCTTATTTTTTTTAAAATGTCAAAAATGCCCTTAAAGATAAAACTTAGGTATTTCTAAAGCTAGGGGTAAAATGGTCAAAATCCATAACCCCGCTCAATCCCGATAATTTATTTTCTCTAAAATATTTCCCACTATGAAATAGGGTTCTAAACTTATCCATGTGATCAATCTAGCCATCCATCGCATTTTCCGTTGTCGCCGAGCAAAAATTACAAAATTAACATATTTCACATATAAGCTAAATAATACCCCTAGAGTTTAATAAAATCTCCAGAATTGAGAAATTATAACTCTAATATTTATTTCTAAATATTGGGGTCCACATTTAAAATTAATTCACAAATAATAATAAAATAATAAAAATTAGTGCTAATTGCCTTTACTAATCCACATTACTAGAGCGGTCATTACAATGATAGTATGATTGAGTGGGAGTGCTGAACATAAATATGGAATCTATAGCTTCTACTGGTGTATAGAAGTCAAGTGATGATTCCCTTCGAGCTTAGCAAATAGAAGTAAATGGATGAGCTCTTGTTTAACTGACTAATTATTAGATCACTAAACACCATTTACAAGTAGCTAAGTGTTTTAAGGGGCAAAATACATTGAGGGGTGAGAACGGTAAAGAAATCCCATCTCGATGTAGATCATCTATATAGAGGATCTTTAAATCACAATAAGATTATAACAATGGTTAAATGAGATAGCGTATTGATATCGTGGAACATACAATATGCTCTATATAAGTCTGAGAGTGCAATTCTAAGTTCTAAGAGTTGATTCAACGAAGAATTAATAAGTAGGAATTTACTTGGTAAATTTGGTTCACTTATTGGAAGCTCAGCATATAGATTCATGGTCCCCATTCTTGTTGAGAATATTCTGCTTGTAAGACTCATTAATTGATTCGTGATTGATCAATTATAATTCTAAAGTTAGACTATGTCTAATTTTATGAATTTTCGCTAAGCAGGGGTGAAATTGTAAAGAAAAGAGTTTCTAGGTTTATTTATTTATTAATGGACTTTATATGTCTAATTAATAATTAAATTAAATGACAATATTATTTAATAATCTATTTTAGTTATTAAATAATTAGTTTTGGCATTTAAAAGGTTAGAATTGGAAAATTGGCATTTTTGAGAAAATAGAGATAAAATTTGATAAAACTGCAAAATCAAGTGGGGCCCACTATAACACCTTGGCCGGCCACTTAAATGAGGTTTTCCAAATTAATATTTTCATTATTTTAATGCCAATTAATTCCTAACCTAAACCTAGTAGTTGCCTATAAATAGAAAGTGATGGCTCAGTCACAATATATGCTTTCACAAGTTTCATATCATCTTCTGACAGAAATTTCTCTCTTCAGAAAAATTGAGCCTTCCCCACTTTCTATACCTGGCCGAAATTCCTATTCTCTTTTCTCCTTCATCAATTTCGAACTCTAGTAAAAGAGTAAGTGCCCACACACAGCAAGCAGTAACTCAATCATAGATTGGAAGACTGTGAAGGATCAAACTTGAAGAAGAAGGACATTCGGGCTCAGATCTTGATTATACTCTGCTACAGAAAGGATACGAGGGTTAGAGATCTGAGTGGAAGGAGACATTAATTCCGCTGCATCAATGTAAGGTTTTCTTAACTTTATATGCGTTTAATTTATCGTTTTAGAAAGTTCTTATTTCGGGTGTTTAAACAACATACTTGTGAGTAGATCTAAGATCCTGGTAAAATAAATCTCCAACAAATCTATGAAGTAGTCTTGGAGTGGGAGCATGGCTCCGGACATCACATGGGTTTGGCACCATGGCCCAAAGCTATTGTAGTTGTGGTTGGGTCCTTCATTACTTGGAAGGTGATAGTGATGGAAAACCCCAACAATGGAAGGTTTAATCCCGACAATAGTGATGGTCTTCTCCAACTGATGGGTGCAGGTCAAGGTCGAGTGTAATTCATCTGCTTCCCAGCCATTGGAACGACAGGTGAACTTTTGTAGACCACTGGGCCCTTAATTACTTCATCCAAAGTGGCCAATTTCTTTGCCCCCTTTTTTTTGAAGATTTTGCTCCAGTAGAAGTGGGGGTAGACATGGCGTGGACTTGGTGAAGTTCTAGGATTTCTTGGTCGAATTCGAAGAAACCGCGAGCGTGAAGGTCCTATAGAACTTCACTCATTTGAAAAAGGAAATCCAGTACTTAGCCCCAAAAGAAAACCCTAAGATAGAAATGGGGAATGGGGGTCCCCTAATCGCAGGAAAGAGGCCCCCTCTGTATGCATGCCAAAGAAAGGGAATCAAGAGATTCTCCTAGGAAAACATCGGGTGTAAAACACCCTAAAAACAAATATAAAGGGAAAAGAAGCAAAAAAAAGAGGAGTGTGGAAGTTGCTTCGAACATTGGATGGAAAACAAACAAAAGATCGCCACTTTCTAGTCTCAAAGAAAAATAGTAATAGGCATACAAATAAAAAAATGAACAACAGTGGTCATCGGACGCCCCACTTTGGGGAAGCTTCACCATGAAATTTGCCATAACCACCATACCACAGAAATCAAGCGCAACCAAATGAGAATATCACCATTCTTATTTTCCTTAACATGCAGAAAAAGCAGAAAAAATATGAATAGAAACTTACACAAAGGTTGTAAGGAAGAGGTTGACGATGTCCTGTGGTAAAAATTTGTCTAACAATGGGAGAGGAACAACAGGAGGTAGTCGGAGGTGTCTGGAATTTTTTCGCAGGTGTTGGCTGGGTTGAAAATTGCAAGGTGGTGAAAGTAACCCAGTAAAGGAAAGTGCTAGCTCTTATAGCCCAAAGGCGGTGCAAGGTAGCTGTGATCAGACACCATCGTACGGTGAGAATTTGTAGCGATTCCAATTTCATGATCCAATGAATGGGATGGACATGTGTGAAGAGGAGAAAGGATGTTTGAAACGTTTGAGTGCCTCTCTGACACCGACATTAATGCAAAGGTCTATCAATGGACATGAAGCGAATCTTTGCCTGCAAAAGGAAATAGAAATCAATGGTGACAATCATAAATGCGACCCACACGTCAGGGGCACGTGCTGTTGGATATTATTTTACCAGGATCTTAGATCTACTCACAAGTATGTTTATTAACATCCTAAATAAGAACTTTCTAAAACGATAAATTAAACACATATAAAGTTTAAGAAACCTTACATTGGGTGCAGCGGAATTAAATGACTCCTTCCGTTCAGATCTCTAACCCTTGTATCCTTTCTGTAGCAGAGTATTATCAAGATCTGAACCTGGATCTCTTTCTCTGAATCCTTGATGCTGAATCTCCTTTGCTGATGATCTTTCTTCACGATCTTCCTCACTATGATTGAGGTATTGCTTGATGTGTGTGGGCACTACTCTAATCACTAAGGTAATTTCGAAATTCAAAGGAAGAAGCAAGAGAGAGAGTGGCGGCTAGAGAAGAGAGAATGGAGGCTCAGGTTTTTCTGATTCAGAAAGTGTGTTTTTCCTGAAGCCTTCACTATCTATTTATAGCATTCCACTAGGGTTATATTTGAATTATATGGCATTAAAATAATGAAAAAATCAACTTAAAATACCTACAATAGGTGGCCGGCCATGGCATTATGGATTGGGCCTTGCTTTTTCAATTTTGCAATTTTAACACCTTTTGTATATGATTTTCTCAAAAATGCCAATTTCCTAATTCAACCATTTAAATGCCAATTCTAACTATTTAATAACTATAAATAATTATTAAATAATATTGTCATTTATCATATTTATTAATTGAACCATACAAAGTATCATAATTAACAAATATGCCCCTATTAACTCTTTCTTTACAATTTCCCCCTTACTTAGTGAAAAATTCACAAATAGACATAGTCTAATTTGAGAATTATAATTGATTAATCAAAACCAATTACATGAGTCTTACAAGCAATATTATCTCCACTAGCGGGGGGACCATGGGTCTATATAACCGAGCTTCCAATAAGTAGATCAAGAATTTAGCACTAAAATTCACTAACTTATTAATTCTTCGTTGAATCCACGCATAGAACTTAGAATTGCACTCTCAGTATATAGAATGCTCTATATGTTCCACCATATAGACACATCATTAGTTATCCATTGTTATAATCCTAATGTGATCAATGATCCTCTATATGAATGATCTACACTGTAAAGGGATTAAATTACCGTTACACCCTACAATGTATTTATTCCTTAAAACACTTGACCCCGTATAAATGATATTTCAACTTATGTGAAATGAGTACTCCACCATTTATGTTCGTTTGGTCAAGCTCGAAGGAGATCATCCTTTGCTTACTATTCGCCAGATAGAAGCTATAGATTCCATGTTTATGATAGCGCTCCCACTCAATTGCAGTACCGTGTTCCCAAAATGTACGTATCACCCTGACCTAAAAGTAGGCTTAACTAACAAATCAAAGAACACGAATAGCCTTTCAAGATTGAGCCTAATCATAACAGGATTAAGAACATTTGATCTAGGATCAACTTGGTGATATTGATTTGAATAGATTTTACGGTAAGTTTAATTAAATCTAAATCAAAGTTCAATATCGGTCCCTTCCGATGCATACTCCATGCATCCAACCTGAGCTTTACTTTAACCAATGTTCTGGAAAGAACATAGTATTTCTCCAAATACAAATAAACTCTTGTTGTAGATTATCATATCAGTAAAACCCTGTGTCTGATAAATCTAGGAAACTTTATTCACATAGTCATGTTTACTTTCCAATGTGATGACAGCACAATAAACATGATCAAGTATGTGTAAAGGGTTTAAGATGAATTTATAAATCAATTAGACAAGCAATTGATAAAGTGAGCCAAAACATACACAAATGAATGAAAAATACTTCTGTTTCTTTATTGATGTTGAATAAAATAGATTACATTGAAATGGAGTTTTATTTAGGGCATAAAACCTAACAAACTCCCACTTGCACTAATATAAAATTAATTAGTACATATCAATTAATCCCAAATTTTGACGGTGCTTTTCAAAGGCTGTCACGGCCAGGACTTTGGTAAATGGATCAGCTAGGTTGTCCTCTGTGTCAACTTTCTCAACTAGTACATCCCCTCTTGCCACGTATTCTCTGATAATGTGATACTTCCTTTCAATGTGTTTGCTTCTCTTGTGGCTTCGAGGTTCTTTACTGTTTGCTATTGCTCCATTGTTATCACAGAGTAGTACCAGAGGCTTTTCCATTCCAGGAACAACACCTATGCTGGTGAAGAACTTTCTTAGCCAGACAAGTTCTTTAGCAGCTTCGGCTGCTGCTATGTATTCAGCTTCCATAGTTGAGTCCGATATCGCGGTTTGTTTAGCACTTCTCCAAACAATTACTCCACCCCCAAGAGTAAACACCATCCCAGATGTTGATTTCCTGTCTTCAAGACTTTCCTGGAAATCTGAATCAGTGTAGCCTATGGGATTTAAAGCACCACCCTTGTAGACTAACACAAGATTCCTTGTACTATTTAAGTATTTCAGAATATACTTTAATGCATTCCAATGTTCTTGTCCTGGATTAGACTGATACCTGCTCACAATTCCAACAGCATAACAGATGTCAGGTCTAGTGCACAACATTGCATACATTAGACTTCCAACTGCAGAGGCAGAGGGAATATTCGCCATGTCCTCTATCTCTTGAGGATCAGTCGGAGACTGTTTCTTAGATAGACGAATACCATATCTAGAAGGCATGTTTGCCCCATTGGTGTTGCTCATGGACAATCTCTCTAAGACTTTGTCTATGTAGGTTGTTTGAGAGAGAGCAAGAGATCTGTTCTTCCGGTTTCTTATAATCTGAATACCATGAACATAGGCTGCTTCACCCAAATCTTTCATATCGAATTGAGTGTTGAGCCATTCCTTAATGTGAGTCATTTTCTTGACATTGTTTCCAATGATCAAAATGTCATCAACATAAAGGACAAGGAATACTACTATTTGGTCTTCCTTGAGTTGGTAAACACAAGGTTCATCTTCATTCTGAAGAAAGCCGTAGGTCTTGATGATTTCATCAAACCTCTTGTTCCATGAGCGAGAAGCTTGCTTAAGTCCATAGATAGACCTGTTTAACTTGCAAACTTTCTTTTCCTGCCCAGGAAGAACATAACCTTCTGGTTGCTCCATATAGATGGTTTCTTCAAGTACCCCATTAAGGAAGGCAGTCTTGACATCCATTTGCCAGATTTCATAATCGAAAGCAGCAGCTATGGAGAGAAGAATTCGGATGGATTTGAGCATGGCAACAGGACTAAAAGTTTCCTCATAGTCCACGCCTTCTCTTTGGGTATAACCCTTGGCTACAAGTCTAGCTTTAAAAGTTTCGACTTCGCCTCCAGTTCCTCTTTTCTTCTTGTAAACCCACTTGCATCCTATCGGATGATAGTCGTCAGGTGCGTCTACATATTCCCAGACTTTGTTCTTTTTCATGGAATCCATTTCTGAATCCATGCCGGCTGACCATCGTTTTCGTTGCGGACTAGCCATTGCCTGTTTATAGGTTAATGGATCGTCATCAATACCGTCACCTACGACCATATTGATTTCACCATCCAAGCCATAACGAGCAGGTTTTGTTGAAACCCTCCCACTACGACGAGGTACGGTTGTCTTCTGAACAGAAACTTTAGTAGTAGATTTCTCAGTTTGTTCAACTGAGGGAGTGGGATCGTCTTCTTCACGAGTGGAAGAGGACGGAACATTGGAAGGACTTATATCTGATAGCAATTCCTCTAGAACAACTTTACTTTTCGGTTTGTAGTCTTTAATATAGTTCTCTTCAAGGAAAGTAGCATTTCTAGAAACAAACACTTTGTTATCCTTGTGACTATAAAATGTTCCACCCCTAGTCTCTTTAGAATTTCCGACAAACATGCATACTTCGGTACGTGATTCAAGTTTGCCTTCTTTCTTTCTTAAGACATGAGCAGGGCACCCCCAAATTCTGTAATGGCGTAAACTAGGTGTTCGACCATTCCAAAGTTCGACGGGTGTCTTAGGGACTGCTTTAGATGGAACAACATTTAGAATGTCATTTGCCATCTGTATAACATATCCCCAGAAGGACGTAGACAAAGTTGAATAACTCAGCATAGACCTAACCATTTCCAAAAGAGTGCGATTTCTTCTTTCTGCAACTCCATTTTGTTGTGGAGTGGCTGGGGCAGTGTATTGGGATTCAATTCCAAGTTCAATTAAATGATCTTTGAACTGCATATCCATATATTCTCCACCCCTATCAATTCGCAAGATCTTTAATGATTTACCTAATTGGTTTTGGGCCAAAGCATGAAACTCCTAAAACTTTTCAAACGTTTCAGATTTCTTTTGCATTAGGTAAAGAAAACTATATCTAGAGAAATCGTCAATGAAAGTGACAAAATACTCATAACCACCTCGGGCTTTGACATTCAAAGGTCCGCAGACATCAGAATGCACTAACCCTAGAGGGATTTTGGCACGCTCTCCCTTTGTAGAGAAAGAACGTTTAGTCATTTTTCCTTCTAGGCAGGACTCGCATACTGGCAGTTCACCTAAGACGACATTTTTCATTGGACCGTCTTTGGTGAGCCTATTGAGTCTATCAAAGCCTACATGACCTAAACGTAAATGCCATAGATAAGTTTGATCATCATTATCAATCTCTTTTCTTTTTAGGTTTCTAGGTCTAGCTACACTGAAAAGTTCACTATTTAGTGAGATTTGAGTACTCGGTCTTAAAACATAAAGCCCTTGTTCCATTATAGCAACGCATATTTGAAATCCATTACGAGAAATTGAACAATTTGTACTCGAAAAATTCAATATATAAGATTGTGTTTGCAAACATGAGACACTAATCAAGTTTCTACTAAAGTTTGGAATAAATAAAACATTTTCTAAAATTAAAAATCTTTGTTGAAACTTGATGCGGGCTTTTCCTCTAGCTTTGACCGATACTAATTCGCCATTGCCAACTTTAAGCTGTAACTCTCCTGGAAGAAGATTTTCCCAAGTTTCAAGCAACTGCAGTGAAGAACATACATGGTTAGTAGACCAAGAATCAACAATCCAGATGGATTTATCGTTCTCTAAAACACATGATTCAAAGACAAAAGCATTACCTTCGTTTGAATTGTTTAGAAGCCTGGGACATCATTCTTCATGATGACCGTTTCCATTACAATTCGAACATAGAAGATTATGTCTGATAATTGTACTTGAAGAAGCAGTTTTGCTAGATCCTTCATACCTAGTCCTTTTCCTTCGATTATTGATTGCAAACCCAGGGGGACCCATTGCAATCAAGTTCCGTTCATGGGCTCGTAATTCTGCTTCGAGCTTGTCCATGTCGGAGGAGTTAGAATTGTTGATCATGTAAGAGATAACAAATTCATTATACTCTGGAGGAAGACTATTTAGGATAAGTTGGACCCATTGTTCTCTTGATAAATCAATTCCTAGTAGATTTTCCTTTTGGAACTTCAGATTCATCATCAACAGGTGCGAGTTAATGCAACTACCAGGATGCATTTTCACACTATAGAGTTCTTTTGCTAAGATAGTAACTAAGAGAGGATCGGGGTGAGGGTTATTCATAATGACACTACAACACATCTATAAAACAGAAGTAAGGTTTTGGCTCATAAATTCATACACAATTTAGAAAATAACAAGTAATGACATATGTTATAGAAATACTAAATCTAACATAGTTTATTTTCCAAGGTATTTCAACAAACTGATACAGTGTCCCGTTTAGGCGAGAGTCAAAGAATCATCCATTGAATAGAGTTGTCAGGTCATCTAAAATGATAACCATTCTAGCAACCTTTTATTCGATCAAGATTGGAATTCAGCGTTGTCCCGTTTAGGCGAGAGTCCAGGCAATTCTATCTTATGAGCTTCCACCATTGTTTCATAACTTGCAAGTCAAGTATGGTCGCCACCATTAGGGTGATCTATACCATACAAAACACTTACAAATTACTTATCATGCGAGGTTAAACGGTGCGAAATTGCTAATGAACGTTCCTCCATTAGGGAGGATTACTCACTAAAACAAACGCGATGTAAAACCTACAATGGAGATCGAATGTCTCTTGATTATAAGCTCATTATTTAAAAAATATTATATGTATTTTGTATAATCATTTAATTCGATATTATAATAATGAAAAATTACAAACTAAAGTTGGTTTAAATAAAAAATCAACTTTAATTAATTTTCAATTATTATTTAAATTTGAAAAATAAATTCAAATAAATATCGAACAAGTTCCATAATTTAATAATGAAAAATTACAAATCAAAATTGATTTAAATAAAAAATCAACTTTAATTAATTTTCAATTATTAATTAAATTCAAAAAAAATTTGAATATAAAATGGAACAAATTTGAAAATATCTTGTTTAAGTTGTTTTAGAAGAATCTAAAAAAATCAACTTAAATATCTTTCAAATCAGATTTACTTAAATTTGAAATTACGTTGTAACCACTTAATTTGAAGATATTCCATTTTAAGTTAATATTTGAAAAGATATTAACCTAAAAATATCCAAAGAATCTTAATAACCAATGCCTAAAATTACTCAACTTAATTTTGAAATTTTAAATTCAAAAGATATTCAGATTTAAGTTGGTTAGTTGTAGATAACTAAATATCAACTTAAATAAGAATATTTAATGAAAAATTTAAATTAAGCTCCAGAAAGAATCTAGATGGTTATACTTCTATATTTAATTAAATACAAGAAAATACATATAGTTTAGCTTAGAATATAAAATTCTTTAAACTATGATTTTCTAAATTAATTTCAAGATAAATGAAATTAATTATGTTGCCAATCAATTTTAATTAGGTTAAACTAGTGTAATTAACCTAGTACAGTCATTCAAATCAGGCAAATGGGTCTTCACAATTGGGGTGGTTCATGTGAGGGGGTGCTGGGTTCAGTATGTCGTACCCACTTCTATGGCTCCAAACTCTCACACAAGGCCCAAAAGAGAGGAATTTAACCTTAATAAGAACAACTGTTATTAATTGGATAGGCCCAAAAACTAAATGGGCCTAAATAAATTCTATCAAGAACTATGATAATTTATTTTAGCAACATTAACCTATATGCATCTATAATAAAATTAAACACATAGGCTCACACAGGCACACTTTGGATGGGTCCTATCATGTTGCTAGGTCATACACATATGAAAGAAGATTGTAAATTATACCCGTTACAAATTATTATCTTGACCAAGGGAACCATCAGATCATTAGATCTGGCAAAAAGTAACCATGGCTATTTGCAATCAAGTAATAATAGGTTTTGAAAACTTACAAACAAGTTAAAACACATACTCCTGCAACAAGGTTAGTTGGATAGTTGGATGTAGGATTTATTTAATTTTAAATTAAATATTTAATTTCGAAAATAATTAATTAAATAATAAAAAAAATTTTGAAAATAAAAAAAAATTTGAAAAATTCAAAATTAAAAAAAATTTAAATTTAAAATTAAACCTACAATTTTTGAAAAATTAGGTTTCAACCAACCTAAATATCATTTCAAAAATTTGCTAACTACTTTTAAATTTTAAATGTAATTTTATAAATAAAAATTAAATAAAAAATTAGAAAAGATAAATAAATATCTTTTTCAAATTGTAAATGTAATTTAAATAAATAAAATAATAAAATTTAAAAAATTAGCAAAATATCTTATATCATTTAAAAATTACATGATTATAAATATCTTATTTTAAATTTAAAATAAGATAAGATATAATCAAATTTTAAAATAAGATAGATTTTTAAGCAAGAAGATAGATACTAATTCTATTCAAATTCAAATTACACTAATATCTTAAATTAAATTTAAAAAAATATTAAATTAATTCAAAATGATAATTAGAATTGAATTAGGAATAGTAATAGTATAAATACAAAACTATACCAAAAATCGGAAGTTAATTCCATGAAAAAGCATGAAAAATCGAAGAAAAACAAAAAAATTGTGAACTGTACGGACAGATTTTCGATTGCAGGAAAATTTCAGCACAGCCCCGATTTTTTCAAATCTTCAAAAATTCATAACTAATTCAAATAAAATCGAAATTGAGTTCTGTAAAAGGCTAACTTGCTTAATTTTTTCCATACTATCCAATAAAAATAATTCCAGCAACAAAATCGCAATTATTTTTCACGAAAATTTACAAACATCAATCAATCATCAAATAACACTCAATACAACATGATACCATCCAAAAATCATACAAACAATCGTTTTAAAGTCCAAATTTCTTGCAAGTAAATCAATTATCATGGCTCTGAGGCCAGTTGTTGGATATTATTTTACCAGGATCTTAGATCTACTCACAAGTATGTTTATTAACATCCTAAATAAGAACTTTCTAAAACGATAAATTAAACATATATAAAGTTTAAGAAACCTTACATTGGGTGCAGCGCAATTAAATAACTCCTTCCGTTCAGATCTCTAACCCTTGTATCCTTTCTGTAGCAGAGTATTATCAAGATCTGAACCTGGATCTCTTTCTCTAAATCCTTGATGCTGAATCTCCTTTGCTGATGATCTTTCTTCACGATCTTCCTCACTATCATTGAGGTATTGCTTGATGTGTGTGGGCACTACTGTAATCACTAAGGTAATTTCGAAATTCAAAGGAAGAAGCAAGAGAGAGAGTGGCGGCTAGAGAAGAGAGAGTGGAGGCTCAGGTTTTTCTGATTCAGAAAGTGTGTTTTTCCTGAAGCCTTCACTATCTATTTATAGCATTCCACTAGGGTTAGATTTGAATTAGACGGCATTAAAATAATGAAAAAATCAACTTAAAATACCTACAATAGGTGACCGGCCATGGCATTATGGATTGGGCCTTGCTTTTGCAATTTTGCAATTTTAACACCTTTTGTATCTGATTTTCTCAAAAATGCAAATTTCCTAATTCAACCATTTAAATGCACATTCTAACTATTTAATAACTATAAATAATTATTAAATAATATTGTCATTTATCATATTTATTAATTGAACCATACAAAGTATCATAATTAACAAATATGCCCCTATTAACTCTTTCTTTACAATTTCCCCCTTACTTAGTGAAAAATTCACAAATAGACATAGTCTAATTTGAGAATTATAATTGATTAATCGAAACCAATTACATGAGTCTTACAAGCAATATTATCTCAACTAGTGGGGGGACCATGGGTCTATATAACCGAGCTTCCAATAAGTAGATCAAGAATTTAGCACTAAAATTCACTAACTTATTAATTCTTCGTTGAATCCACGCATAGAACTTAGAATTGCACTCTCAGTATATAGAATGCTCTATATGTTCGACACATCATTAGTTATCCATTGTTATAATCCTAATGTGATCAATGATCCTCTATATGAATAATCTACACTGTAAAGGGATTAAATTACCGTTACACCCTACAATGTATTTATTCCTTAAAACACTTGACCCCGTGTAAATGATATTTCAATTTATGTGAAATGAGTACTCCACCATTTATGTTCGTTTGGTCAAGCTCGAAGGAGATCATCCTTTGCTTACTATTCGCCAGATAGAAGTTATAGATTCCATGTTTATGATAGCGCTCCCACTCAATTGCACTACCGTGTTTCCAAAATGTACGTATCACCCTGACCTAAAAGTAGGCTTAACTAACAAATCAAAGAACACTAATAGCCTTTCAAGATTGAACCTAATCATAACAGGATTAAGAACATTTGATCTAGGATCAACTTGGCGATATTGACTTGAATAGATTTTACGGTAAGTTTAATTAAATCTAAATCAAAGTTCAATATCGGTCCCTTCCGATGCATACTCCATGCATCCAACCTGAGCTTTACTTTAACCAATGTTCTGGAAAGAACATAGTATTTCTCCAAATACAAGTAAACTCTTGTTGTAGATTATCATATCAGTAAAACCCTGTGTCTGATAAATCTAGGAAACTTTATTCACATAGTCATGTTTACTTTCCAATGTGATGACAGCACAATAAACATGATCAAGTATGTGAAAAGGGTTTAAGATTAATTTATAAATCAATTAGACAAGCACTTGATAAAGTGAGCCAAAACATACACAAATGAATGAAAAATACTTCTGTTTCTTTATTGATGTTGAATAAAATAGATTACATTGAAATGTAGTTCAAGAAGTGAGCCTCCGGAGAAGTACAAAAAGCATGTCCTTCCTCTCCGGGAGCTAGAAACATGATAACACATTTCTTGGAGGAGGAGGACATTCAAACAATCACCTCACATATAATACAACACGGGGAAAGTGTTTGGGAATGCCGTAAGAGGATATGTCAGACAATGTAAGCCTCGTTTACGATGATTACACGATATCAAAACGGCTAGTGACAACTCCATTATGAAGAGTCACATCAATCAAGGAAGGATAAAGATTAATGTCACTTAATCCCTAAGATACCTACGACATAGGTTAGGCATGTCCTATTTTGTATCTCTTGGGAACTTGTGCTCATACATTGCTGGCACTCAAAGAGAAGTTATCGCTTTTGAACTATCCCCACAAATCTCTATAAATACCCATGAGAAAAATGGGAAAGGGCCGGATCGATGGAAAGAGAGAGAGAAAAACTCACCAAGAACATTCTCTGTATCGGAAATCTAATTAATAACAAAGACTCGTGGACTACGGCTCATTAATGCTCGAACAACGTAAAAAATCATCTCCATTAGTTATCCCAAAAGCTCTCATCATTATCTCATTTAATGATTGCCGAAAACCTCGGTCAACAAAATTCAAGTGGTCTGGGAAGATTAAAAAGCCAAAAGCTCTAAAAGATATGACCAAATAATGTGAATTTCATAGCGATCATGGACACATCACAGCTGAATGTGTAGCACTCAAGTTTTAAGTTGCATGGCTACTTCGTATAGGACAACTATGAGATTTCCTTTCTGATAAAGGCAAAGCAACTGTAGCAGAAGGGGATAAAAGATAAGAGAGTCCACCTTAACCCGTTCAGAATGCGAGGACCATGAATGTGATCTCAGGAGGATCAGAAGTTAGTGAATTATATCTTGAGCAGCTAAATGCCATGCACGAGAACCAATAAATAGTCAAGGAAAGCCGAGAAAGCCAGAGCAGTCGTTGGACAGACCATTAGCTTTGTCAATGACGATGCAATAGATTTGCTTCACCCTCACCATGATGTCTTAGTCATTTCATTATATATTGCAAATTTTTTTTATTAAACGTGTATTAATCTATAATGGGAGTTCCAATAACGTTTTATTTCTCACTGCTCTCAAGGATATGAAAGTTGATGAGTCAACAATCACCCGCAAATCTACAGTCTTAATCGGGTTCAGTGGTGAGCAAAAGAACTCAATTAGAGAGGTCAACTTGCATGTTTGGGCAGAAGGAGTAAACCTCCAAACCAAGTTCATCGTTGTTGACTGTCCTTCTTCATACAATGCCATCATTGGCCGACCATGGTGTTGGAAATATTTTAGCAGGATCTAGATTTACAAACAAGTATGTTTCATTAACATCCTAATATGAATTCTAAAACAATGAAATAAACACATATAAAGTTCAGTAAACCTTACATTGGGTGCAGCGGAATATAATGACTCCTTTCATTCAGATCTCTAGCCCTTGATTCCTTTCTGTAGCAGAGCATCACCAAGATCTGAACCTGGATCTCTTTCTCTCCTTCCTTTGATGCTGATTCTCCTTCTTGTTGTTTGGAATCTCCTACAGTCTTACACACTATGATTGAGATACCACTCGATGTGTGTGGGCACTACTCTATCACTCAAGGTTCAAAAATAGAAGAAGAAAAGAGAAGGGAAGTGGTTTCGGCTATAGAGAAAAGAATAGGAGGCTCAACTTTTCATCTGACAGAATTAACAAAAGTTAAGTGTGAATGAGAGCCATCACTATCTATTTATACGTAACCACCTAGGTTTAAGTTAGAATTATTTGGTATTAAAATAATGAAAAAATAAATGATAAAAGCCTATAAGAGTGGCCGACCATGGGCTTTGGATAATGGGCCTCACTTATGCAATTTTGCTGTTTTATCATTTTTGCATCTCATTTTCTCAAAAACGCCAATTTTCAAATTAAACCATTTAAATGCCAATTCTAATTATTTAATAACTAAAAATGAATTATTAAATAATATTGTCATTTAATATATTTATTAATTAGACATATAAAGTCTCTTAATTAATAAATAAACCTAGAATCTCTTTTCTTTACAATTTCGCCCTTGCTTAGTGAAAATTCACAAAGTGGACATAGTCTAACTTTAGAATTATAATTGATTAATTAAAATCAATTAACTGAGTCTTACAAGCAGTATGGTCTCAACTAGTATGGGGACCATGGGCCTATATTTCCGAGCTTCCAATAAGTCGAACCGAATTTACCAAGTAAATTCCATAACTTATTAATTCCTTCTTGAATCCACACTTAGAACTTTGAATTGCACTCTCAGTCATATAGAACGCTCTATATATTCCACGATATAAATACGCTATTAGTTATCCATTGTTATAATCCTAAGTTGATCAATGACCCTCTAATAGATGATCTACATTGAATAGGCACTAAGTTACCGTTATACCTTCAATGTATTTTATCCTTAAAACACTTAGCTCCGTATAAATGATATTTCAGTGATGTGAAATGAGATCTCCACCATTTATCTCTGTTTAGCCAAGCTCGAAGGATATCATCGTTTCACTTCTAAATTCCTATAGAAGTTATAGACTCCATATTTATGTTAGCGTTCCCACTCAATTATACTATCATGTTCCCAAAATGTACGTATCACCCTGACCTAAAAGTAGGCTTAACTAACAAATCAAAGAACATGTATAATACTCTTGAGATCGAACCTAAACATATCAGAATTAAGATCATTTGATCTAGGATCAACGGGTGATATTGAATTGAATAGATATTACGGTAAATTTTAATATATCTAATCAAAGTTCAATATCGGTCCCTTCCGATGTATACTCCATACATCCGATGCTGGTAAACTTTGTCAATGCCCTTGAAAGGACATAACACTTATGCAAGGTGTATGAATACCTATCGCTGATTATACCATGTCAGTCTAAATCCAGTGTTCTGACAAATCAGGAAATAAACTTTCAAACATATAATTAAGATTATATTCCACTGTGCTGACAACACTATAATCATTAACAAATTCATATGTTCTAGACTTGAATAGAATTCATACATTATATATATAATCATGAAATAAATCATGTGAACCATGCAACATTAAATGTTATTTCTGATCTTTATTAATAAGTAAATCTGATTATATTGAAATGAGTTTTATTTAGGGCATAAAACCCAACAAACTCCCTCTTGCACTAATATAAAACAAAATGTGCATTTTAAATAATCTCAACACCTTGATATACAAATCAAGTGTAGTAGTAGTAAACTCCTCGTAATAGGATCTGACAGGTTGAATTAACCACAACCTCTTCTCCACCATTACTCTTCCTTAATCACAAAATCCTTGATATTATGAAATTCCTCTCTATATGTCTACTCTCTTGGAATACTGGATTCTATACTTTTGGCAACTACTTTTGGTTAATCAGGAAATAACACTAGTAGTTAAGACAAGTTGGAACGGTGCCACAAATGTACAGAACTTTCCTTAGACTGAATAAGCACCTTTCCTGAAACTTTAACATTCAGTCTCTCTCTGGTAGACCAAGAGACTTCATATAGGTTTTTACACTTCTCCAAAATCACTACTCCACCCCCAGAGTAATCACATCTTATCAGTAGACTTTCTAGCACAAAGGCAAGTCTCGAAATCTGATGTGGCGTAGTCTAAGAGTTTTAAACTCACCCTTATCGACTAACATATACTTCCTCTTCTTAATCTTAAGATTTACTTGATTGTCTTCCAATGTTCCTCTCCTGGATTAATCTGATACCTACTCTTTACTCCCACTCAACAGCACGTGTCTGGTCTAAGGCATACTAAAGCATATCTGAGACCTCTCACTGTTGATTTAAAGAATTCTTTCATGGCTTTATCTTTTTTGGAATAGTTGAGACTTTTCCTTAGATAAATAAAATATATGCCTAGAAGTCGAGAAGCTTCTATAGATTGCCATTAAAAAGAAAATACTTTAGCATCTTACTAAAGTAAGCTGCTTGCACTGGAGTAAGTAATTAACTAGGTATACCATAAGCCATAGGTTTAGATAAACTCAAACCTATAATACTAGGAACAGGAAGTTTTGTTAAGTCCATTGAATAGACTTATTAATGAAAATTTCCTTTTATGTCCTTGTAATAGAAAACTTTAGGTTACTCCATGTGAATGGATCAAACCATAGTTCTCTTGGCTTTTCTTCTTAGTTTCTTATCTTGACAATCCATTACTTGTTTAAACTCACAATGGATTTTAATCACTAGTGTCTTCCAAGTCATAAGAAGTGAAGTTCCTTGAAATTCTCCCACTACGACAAGGTACCGTGAATTATGTCTAAGAAAACTAAATGGTATTGACCTCTTCGGTTGTGTCAAGACAACAGAGGCAGTGGGATCATCCTGTATCGAATAAGATGATAGAACACTTATGGAATCAAAAAAAATATCTCCTTTATTTGCTACTTTATTTTCAGACTTAGTCATTTTCTTAGAAAAGTAGTATTTGTTTAAACAAACACTTTCTTATCTATTGACTATGGGATGTTCCACCCCTAATCACTTAGAATAGCTAACAAACATGCAAACCATGGTTAACAGTTCTAGCTTTTCTTAAGATTTCGATTAGGTCATCCATGAATCTAGTAATGGTTTAAACTAAGTACCCAACCATTGCATCATTCTGAAATTGTATTACCATAGAAGGACTTAGGCAACGATTAGTAACTAATCATCAATATGTAACTCGAATTTCTGGGGAGGTAAGTTAGATCTAATTCAAAAATCAATTTAATGATCTTTGAACTGTATATCAACTAACTATTTCTCCACCCCTATCGGTTCGCAAGATCTTTAACAACTAACCTTAATGGTTTTTCACCATTGCTAGAAATTCATGAAATTGTTCAAACATTTCAAATTTCTTTTGCATAAGGTAAAATCTAGAGTGATCGTTTTAAGAATACAACGAAAAACTCATATTCACCCCTGAATGTACATCCATCTGCGAATGAGATGAACTTACTTTCAATGGATATAGGCATATTAACTCTTTGCAGAGATTGATCTTGTCAAAACCACTATGAACAAGATACAAATGCCATAGATTTAAAAAATATGTGGTTGTATCTTTTGATGACTTAGGTATAGTTACATTAAAGAATTCTTAGAATAGTCCAAGTGGATCCTGGTCACAGAATACTAAACTCATATTCCATACTAACATACAGTTTGAATCCATTGATAGAAAATGGTTATTAAACACTTGTGAAAGTGAAACTGTATTGTATTAAAAAATTATTTGGAATCTAAAATTTAAAGTCAAAGACTTAAATTTATACCAAATATACATGAGTAATTCTTTCTTGGACCACCACTACTAATTTAACTCTAAGTCTTATTTGCCCATACAAGTAGGAGATTTCTAAGATTGAGGATTTATATCAATTCAGGATAGAATTTTGGGAATATAATCAAATGCGCCATTCAATTTCTTAAGAGAAAATATAGAATGACATGAAATGATTTATAGACCATTCATCCAATGATATGTTATTGACCTAATTCGAAATGAATAAGCTAAGAGGAATTAGGATAATTTCGTTTTTAAATAAGAATCCAACGATGCCTCGAATAGCGATAGACAAAGTAATCTTATTTATACAATCGTCTTGTTTCATATTGTAAATACTAGACTAAGGTGTCATCAATTGATGAACAGCTAGATGTTGCATTTACAATATTTATCTTTCGAGATCCAACATTGTTATGTTTGTCTAATGGTGACAACCCATTAGGGATTTGTCCCATCAGAACAACAAACCAAGTTAGACCAACAATGAAGATTCGAAATTAAACTACAATTTAATAACAGAAAATAACATGGTTCAATATAAATTCATACACAATTCAGAAATTATAAACACATAGCAAGTAGGAATGACAAGTAAAAATAATAAAACATACAATCCTAAATAATTGCCAAGGTCTTCAACAAACTGATACAGTGTCCCAGTAGGCGAGAGTCAAAGTATCATTCATTGAATAGAGTTGTCAGCTCATCTAAAATGCAAACCATTCTAGCAACCTTTTATTCGATCAAAATAAGAATCCAACGTTGTCCCGATAGGCGAGAGTCAAGGTTATTCTCATTTTATGAGCTTCCACCATTGTTTCATGTTTTATAAGTTTATCTCTAAGTAGTCACCGTAGGGGAGAGTCTAATAGAGATGAAAACTTACAAAACACTTATCAAATGAGATCTTACGGTCTTAAATGTGTTCAACGAATAACCATCCATAAGGGGGACGAAGTCTAACGTCTCGAGGTTATATTGAAAACATTTAACTATTGTAAAACCAACAATGGAGATCGAATGTCCTAATAACAATAAAGCTCATTATTTTTTTAAAAAATGTATTTTCTTCTAATATTTATTTTAATCAATGTATTTTAAATATATAATAATTTAATTAAAATTTCCAATTTAGAATGAAAAATTCTAAATATAAATTTTAATTTAATATTTATAAATTATACTTAGATGGATATGAAAATAACATGAATTATTTCCATCTTAGTAATAATTTGAAATAAATATTTAGAAAAATATTCAATTTAAGTTGTTTCAAAATTAATTTAAATTAATTTACAACTCAAATTTAATTTTCAATAAATATATATTGCATTTCGAAAAATTGAAGTATTTAAGAATACAATTTTCGAAATTTCTTGTTAAAATAAAATAAAAATAAATTTTGGAAAAAATTATTCTAATTTTATGTTGGCCCAAAATTAATTAATAAAATTAATTTACAACAAAAATATAATTTTCCTATTTAATTAAATATTAAAGAAAAATTTCAAATATTTAAGTATCATGATGAAAAATCAACTTAAATATTAATTTTCTTTTTAATTAAATATCACTAGAAAAATACTTCAAGCAAAACAGATAATATCTATCTAGATTTTCTTTGACTAATTAATTCAAATGAAAAAATCATTGATTTAAGTTGATCCAAAATTAAAATAAATAATTTTCAACTTAATCTATTTTTCAAATAAAATTCGAAATTTCTGCATTTAAGAAACGCAATTTCGAAATTGTGGGAAAAAGATTAATAAAATAAAATAAAATATATTTTGAAGATTATTTAAATTTAAGTTATTTTGAAATAAGATTTCAAACTTAAAATAATTTTCAATTTTTTTAATTAAATATCATGAAAATAATAATATTTAAGTATCATGATGAAAATTAACTTAAATATTTAAATTTTTAATTTAATTAAATGTTTTAAATTCAAGAAATAAATAATTAAGTATAGAGAAGACTTAATTATTAATTCTAATTTAATACTAGAAAAAATATACTTAACTTAGATTGTACCAAAATTAATTATTAAACAATTAATTTCACAATCTATGATATTTTCCTAATTAAATAGCAGAAAAAATAACTAGTACTAGAAATAACTATCTAGAATATATTTCATTTACTAAGTGTTTTTCTAAAACTAACTTTAAAATATTAAATGAAAAAATAAATTTCATATATTTTAAAATTTAATTACATTGCTAATTCAATTTTAATTAGGTTAGACTAATATAATTAACCTAATACAATTATTTAAATAAGGCAAATGGGCCTTCACAATTGGGGCAGTTCATGTGAGGGGGAGCTGGGTTCAGTATGTCGTACCCACTTCTATTGGCCCCAACTCTCACACAAGGCCCAAAAGAGAGGAATTTAACCTTTAAATAAACAATTGTTATTCATTGAATAAGCCCAAATATAATTAGGCCAATATAAATTTAGTTTTGTTAAAATTTATTTTAGCAACCTAGTCCATTTACTTAGTAAAACTTAAATGGGCTTCCTATAAGCATCTAAGCCCAATAGCAAACATATAGGCTCAAACAGGTCAAATGATTTGGATGGGTCCTATCATGCTACTAGGTTTACACAGATGAAAGAAATAGCAAAAATTACCCGTTACAAATTATTTATAAGATCTATTGACAATTGGACTATGATTAAAATCAGATCATTGGATCTGTCAACAAGTTAATCATAACAATTTAGATCAAATAAATAATAGGTTTGTAAATAAAATTTGTATATAAATATATAAACAAACAATACAAACAAATAACTGATCTGGAATATCTGGGAAGTAAGCTAAAATATCTCAATTTTAAAATTTTAAAAAAAAAATAAATTTTAAAATAAATATCTTAACTAGAATTCCAATTTAGGTTGTTAGAGAATATTTGAAAAAATTCAAAATTCAACAAACTCCTAAATTTTCTAAATTCTAACAAAAAATCAAAAATATCTAACCAATTTTTCAAATATCAAGTTTATTCAAAATTTAAATTTATTTAAAATTTCTAATAAGATAATATAATAAAATATCTTGAATTTTAAATTTAGATATTTCATTATTATATTCTAAGTCTTATAATTTAATAAATTTAAATATTACATAAATAAACTAATTGAAAAATAAGATATTTTATATGGTTAGAATATTAAAAGAAATAAAATAAAATAATAAGTTTGAAAAATTTATGGTTTGAAACCCTAAAATATCTATTCAAACTAAAATAACCAATTTTTCAAATCATCATGTTATTTTTGCCAAAATATAATTTTAATAAAAAAATGTCTAATAAGATAAAATGTTAAACCTAACATATTTCTAATCTTATAATTTTAATTAATAATATATATTTTGAAAATAACAAATTTAAAAAAAAAATATATATATATATAATATAGTTAGCAAACTTTGAAATTTGAACAAGATTATTTTAAAAGATAAAATTTTAATATCAAAGTAAGATTATCATTCAAATTTAATAAAAAATAATATCTCATCTTATAATTAAAATAAATAAAATAATCTAAAATTTTAAAATTAACCATAAGGCTCATTTGTGAGAAAACAGATTTTCAAAATTCAAAGCCTACTAATATCAGAAACTAATTTTATTTAATTAAAAAATTAATAAAAATTAATTTGTTCTGACAATAGAATTTTGATTGAAAATTCAGATTCTACACAAAATTCTACCAAAAATTGGCTTTTGTTTCAATGAAAAACGATTTTTGAATCAAAAGTCTTACACACTATGATTGAGATACCACTGGATGTGTGTGGGCACTACTCTATCACTCAAGGTTCGAAAATAGAAGAAGAAAAGAGAAGGGAAGTGGTTCCGGCTATAGAGAAAAGAATAGGAGGCTCAACTTTTCATCTGACAGAATTAACAAAAGTTAAGTGTGAATGAGAGTCATTACTATCTATTTATACGTAACCACCTAGGTTTGAATTATTTGGCATTAAAATAATGAAAAATAAATGATAAAAGCCTATAAGAGTGGCCGGCCATGGGCTTTGGATAATGGTCCTCACTTATGCAATTTTGCTGTTTTATCATTTCTGCATCTCATTTTCTCAAAAAAGCCAATTTTTAAATTCAACAATTTAAATGCCCATTATAATTATTTAATAACTAAAAGTTAATTATTAAATAATATTGTTATTTAATATATTTATTAATTATACATATAAAGTCTCTTAATTAATAAATAAACCTAGAATCTATTTTCTTTACAATTTCGCCCTTACAAGCAGTATGGTCTCAACTAGTATGGGGACCATGGGCCTATATTTCTGAGCTTCCAATAAGTCGAACTAAATTTACCAAGTAAATTCTCTAACTTATTAATGTTGGAAATTATTTTACCAGGATCTTAGATCTACTCACAAGTATATTGATTAACACCCTAAATATGAACTTTCTAAAACGATGAAATAAACACATATAAAGTTTAGTAAACCTTACATTGGGTGCAGCGGAATAATATGACTCCTTCCGTTTAGATCTCTAACCCTTGTATCCTTTCTCTCGCAGAGTATTATCAAGATCTGAACATGGATCTCTTTCTCTGATTCTTTAGTGCTGAAACTCCTTCTTGCTGAAAGTCTTTCTCCACGATCTTCCTCACTATGATTGAGGTATCACTTGCTGTGTGTGGGCACTACTCTAATAACTAAGTGTTTCTTAATCTTAAGGAAGAAGAGAGAGAGAGAGAGTGGGCGGCCAAGGTATAGAGAGAGAAAGGCTCAGGTTTTTCTGAATGAAAAGTGTGTAATTTTCCTAAAGCCTTCACTATCTATTTATAGCATTCCACTAGGGTTAGGTTTGAATTATTTGGCATTAAAATAATGAAAATATCAGAGGATAATTATTATAAAAGTGGCAGGCCATGGCAGTAAGGATTTGGGCCTCACTTTTTGCAATTTTGCAGTTTTATCACTTTTGCATCTTATTTTCTCAAAAACGCCAATTTTCAAATTCAACCATTTAAATGCCAATTCTAACTATTTAATAACTATAAATAATTATTAAATAATATTGTCATTTATCATATTTATTAATTGAACCATACAAAGTATCATAATTAACAAATATGCCCCTAAAACTCTTTCTTTACAATTTCGCCCTTACTTAGTGAAAAATTCACAAATAGACATAGTCTAATTTGAGAATTATAATTGATTAATCAAAACCAATTATATGAGTCTTACAAGCAATATTATCTCAACTAGTGGGGGGACCATGTGTCTATATAACCAAGCTTCCAATAAGCAGATCAAAAATTTATTACCAAAATTCACTGACTTATTAATTCTTCGTTGAATCCACGCATAGAACTTAGAATTGCACTCTCAGTATATAGAATGCTCTATATGTTCCACCATATAGACACATCATTAGTTATCCATTGTTATAATCCTAATTTGATCAATGATCCTCTATATGAATGATCTACACTGTAAAGGGATTAGATTACCGTTACACCCTACTATGTATTTTATCCTTAAAACACTTGACCCCGTATAAATGATATTTCAGCTTATGTGAAATGAGTACTCCACCATTTATTTTCGTTTGGTCAAGCTCAAAGGAGATCATCCTTTGCTTACTATTCGCCTGATAGAAGCTATAGATTCCATGTTTATGTTAGCGCTCCGACTCAATGGCACTACCGTGTTCCCAAAATGTACGTATCACCCTGACCTAAAAGTAGGCTTAACTAACAAATCAAAGAACACGAATAGCCTTTCGAGATTGAGCCTAACCATAACAGGATTAAGATCATTTGATCTAGGATCAACTAGGCGATATTGACTTGAATAGATATTACGGTAAGTTTAATAAATCTAAGTCAAAGTTCAATATCTGTCCCTTCTGATGCATACTCCATGCATCCAACCTGAGCTTTACTTTAACCAATGTTCTGGAAAGAACATAGCATTTCTCCAAATGCAAGTAAACTCTTGTTGTAGATTATCATATCAGTAAAACCCTGTGTCTGATAAATCTAGGAAACTTTATTCACATAGTCATGTTTACTTTCCAAAGTGTTGACAACACAATAAACAGGATCAAGTATGTGAAAAGGGTTTCAGATGAATTTATAAATCAAATAGACAAGTAATTGATAAGGTGAAGCAAAACATACACAAATGAATGAAAAAGACTTCTGTTTCTTTATTGATGTTGAATAAAATAGATTACATTGAAATGGAGTTTTAATTAGGGCATAAGACCCAACAAACTCCCACTTGCACTAATATAAAACTAATCAGTACATATCAATTAATTCTAAATTCTGACGGTGCTTTTCAAATACAGTCACGGCCAAGACATTGGTGAATGGATCAGCTAAGTTATCTTCTGTGTCCACTTTCTCAACCAGTACATCCCCTCTTGCCACATATTCTCTGATGATGTGATACTTCCTTTCAATGTGTTTGCTTCTCTTGTGGCTTCGAGATTCCTTACTGTTAGCTATCGCTCCATTATTATCACAAAGTAGGACCAGAGGCTTTTCAATTCCAGGCACGACACCGATGCTGGTGAAGAACTTTCTTAGCCAGACAATTTAAAAGCAGCTTCGGCTGCAGCTATGTATTCAGCTTCCATGGTCGAGTCCGATATCGCGGTTTGTTTTGCACTTCTCCAAACCACTGCTCCACCCCGAAGAGTAAACACCATCCCAGATGTAGATTTCCTGTCTTCAAGACTTGCCTGGAAATCTGAATCAGTGTAGCCTATGGGATTTAAAGCACCACCCTTGTAGACTAACACAAGATTCCTTGTACTCTTTAAGTATTTCAGAATATACTTAACTGCATTCCAATGTTCATGTCCTGGATTAGCCTGATACCTGTTCACGATTCCCACTGCATACCAGATGTTAGGTCTAGTGCATAACATTGCCTACATTAGACTTCCAACTGCAGAAGCATAGGTAATTTTTGCCATGTCCTCTATCTCTTGAGGATCAGTAGGAGACTGTTCCTTAGATACATGAATACCATATCTAGAAGGCATGTTTGCCCCATTGGTGTTGTTCATGGAGAATCTCTCTAAAACTTTGTCAATGTTGGTTGTTTGAGAGAGAGCAAGAGATCTGTTCTTCCGGTTTCTAATAATCTGAATACCAAGAACGTAGGCTGCTTCACCCAAATCTTTCATATCGAATTGAGTGTTGAGCCATTCCTTGATGTGAGTCATTTTCTTGATATTGTTTCCAATAAATAAAATGTCATCAACATAAAGGACCAGGAATACTACTACTTGGTCTTCCTTGAGTTGGTAAACACAAGGTTCATCTTCATTCTGAAGAAAGCCGTAGGTCTTGATGATTTCATCAAACATTTTGTTCCATGAGCGAGAATCTTGCTTAAGTCCATTGATAGACCTATTTAGTTTGCAAACTTTCTTTTTCTGCCCTGGAAGAACATAGCCTTTTGGTTGTTCCATATAGATGGTTTCTTCAAGTACCCCATTAAGGAAGGCAGTCTTGACATCCATTGCCAGATTTCATAATCGAAAGCAGCAACTATGGAGAGAAGAATTTGGATGGATTTGAGCATGGCAACAAGACTAAAAGTTTCCTCATAGTCCATGCCTTCTCTTTGAGTATACCCCTTGGCTACAAGTCTAGCTTTAAAAGTTTCGACTTCGCCTCCAGCTCCTCTTTTCTTCTTGTAAACCCACTTGCATCCTATCAGATGATAGTCGTCAGGTGCGTCTACATATTCGCAGACTTTGTTCTTTTTCATGGAATCCATTTCTGAATTCATGCCGGCCAACCATTGCCTGTTTATAGGTTAATGGATCGTCTTCAATACCGTCACCAACGACCATATTGATTTCACCATCCAAGCCATAATGAGCTGGTTTTGTTGAAACCCTCCCACTACGACGAGGAGCGGTGATCTTCTGAACAGAAACTTTAGTAGTAGATTTCTCAGTTGGTTCGACTGAGGAAGTGGGATTGTCCTCTTCTTGAGTGGAAGAGGACGGAACATTGGAAGGAGTTATATCTGAAAGCATTTCCTGTAGAACAACTTTACTTTTCGGTTTGTTGTCTTTAATATAGTTCTCTTCAAGAAAAGTAGCATTTGTAGAAACAAACACTTTGTTATCCTTGTGACTATAAAATAGTCCACCACTAGTCTCTTTAGAATTTCTGACAAACATGCATACTTCGGTGCGTGATTCAAGTTTGCCTTCTTTCTTTCTTAAGACATGAGCAGGGCACCCCCAAATTATGTAATGGCGTGAACTAGGTGTACGACCATTCCAAAGTTCGACGGGTGTCTTAGGGACTGCTTTAGATGGAACAACATTTAAAATGTCATTAGCCATCTGTATAGCATATCTCCAGAAGGACGTAGACAGAGTTGAATAACTCAGCATAGACCTAACCATTTCCAAAAGAGTGGGTTTTCTTCTTTCTTCAACTCCATTTTGTTGTGGAGTGCCTGGGACAGTGTATTGGGATTCAATTCCAAGTTCAATTAAATGATCTTTGAACTGCATATCCATATATTCTCCACCCCTATCAGTTCGCAAGATCTTTAATGATTTACCTAATTGGTTTTGAGCCAAAGCATGAAACTCCAGAAACTTTTCAAACGTTTTAGATTTCTTTTGCATTAGGTAAAGAAAACTATATCTAGAGTAATCGTCAATTAAAGTGACAAAATACTCATAACCTCCTCCGGCTTTTACATTCAGAGGTCTGCAAACATCAGAATGCACTAACCCTAGGGGGTATTTGGCACGTTCTCCCTTTGCAGAGAAAGAACCCTTAGTCATTTTTCCTTCCAGGCAGGACTCGCATACTGGCAATTCACCTAGGAGGACATTTTTCAATGGACCGCCTTTGGTTAGCCTATTGAGTCTATCAAAGCCTATATGACCTAAACGTAAATGCCATAGATAAGTTTGATCATCATTATCAATCTCTTTTCTTTTGAGGTTTCTAGGTTTAGCTACATTGAAAAGTTCACTGTTTAGTGAGATTTGTGTATTCGGTCTTAAAATATAAAGCCCTTGTTCCATGGTAGCAACACATATTTGAAATCCATTACGAGAAATTGAACAATTTGTACTCGAAAAATTCAATATATAAGATTGTGTTTGCAAACATGAGACACTAATCAAGTTTCTACTAAAGTTTGGAATAAATAAAACATTTTCTAAAATTAAAAATCTTTGTTGAAACTTGATGCGGGCTTTTCCTCTAGCTTTGACCGACACTAACTCGCCATTACCAACTTTAAGCTTTCACTCTCCTGGAAGCAGATTTTCCCAAGTTTCAAGCAGCTGCAGTGAAGAACATACATGGTTAGTAAACCCAGAATCAACAATCCCAACGGATTTGTCGTTCTCTAAAACACATGATTCAAAGACAAAAGCATTACCTTCGTTTGAATTGTTTAGAAGCCGGGGACATCGTTCTTCTTGATGTCCCTTTTCATTACAATTCGAACATAGAATATTATGTCTGATAATTGTACTTGAAGAAGCAGCTTTCCTAGAGCCTTCATGCTTAATCCTTTTCCTCTAATTATGAATTGCAAACCTAGGGGGACCCATTGCAATCAAATTCTGTTCATGGGCTCGTAATTCTGCTTCGAGCTTGTCCATGTCGGAGGAGTTGAAATCGTTGATCATATAAGAAACAAAAAATTCATTATACTCCTGAGGAAGACTATTAAGAATGAATTGGACCCATTGTTCTCTTGATAAATCAATTCCTAGTAGATTTGCCTTTTGGAACTTCAGATTCATCATCAATAGGTGCGAGTTTATGCAACTACCAGGATGCATTTTCACACTATAGAGTTCTTTTGCTAAGATATTAACTAGTAGAGGATCGGGGTGAGGGTTATTCATAATGGCACTACAACACATCAATAAAACAGAAGTAAGGTTTTGGTTCATAAATTCACACACATGTTCAGAAAATAACAAATAATCACATATGTTATAAAAATACTAAATCTAACATAGTTTATTTTCCAAGGTCTTGCAACAAACTGATACAGTGTCCTGTTTAGGCGAGAGTCAAAGCATCATCCATTGAATAGAGTTGTCAACTCATCAAAAATGATAATCATTTTAGCAACCTTTTATTCGATTACGATTGGAATTCAGCATTGTCCCGTTTAGGCGAGAGTCAAGGCAATTCTATCTCATGAGCTTCCACCATTGTTTCATAATTTGCAAGTCAAATATGGTCGCCACCATTAGGGTGATCCATACCATATAAAACACTTTCAAACTACTTATCTTTCGAGATTAAACAGTGCGAAATTGCTATTGAAAGTTCCTCCATTAGGGAGGATTACTCACTAAAACAAACGCGATGTAAAACCAACAATGGGGATCGAATGTCTCTTGATTAAAGCTCATTATTTTAAAATATGTATTTTGTATAATCTTTTATTCCATATTATAATAATGAAAAATTACAAATTAAAGTTGGTTTAAATAAAAATCAACTTTAATTAATTTTCAATTATTATTTAAATTCGCAAAATAAATTCGAATAAATATCGAACAAATTTGAAAATATCGTGTTTAAGTTGTTTTAGAAGAATCTAAAAAATCAACTTGAATATCTTTCAAATTAGAGTTAATTAAATTAAAATTAAGTTGTAACCACTTAATTTGAAAATATTCCATTTTAAGTTGATATTTGAAAAAATATCAGCTTAAAAAAAATATCTAAAGAATCTTAATAACCAATGCCTAAAATTCCTCAACTTAATTTTGAAATTTTAAATCCAAAAGATATTCAGATTTAAGCTGGTTAGTTATAGACAACTAAATATCAACTTAAATAGGAATATTAAATGAAAAATTTAAATTAAGCTTCAGAAATAATCTAGATGGTTATAATTCTATATTTAATTAAATACAAGAAAATACATATAGTTTAGCTTAGAATATAAAATTCTTTAAACTATGGTTTTCTTAAATTAATTTCAAAATAAATGAAATTAATTTAATTAACCTAGTACAGTTATTCAAATCAGACAAATGGGCCTTCACAATTGGGGTGGTTCATGTGAGGGGGTGCTGGGTTCAGTATGTCGTACCCACTTCTATGGCTCCCAACTCCCACACAAGGCCCAAAAGAGAGGAATTTAACCTTAAAATGAACAACTGTTATTAATTGAATAGGCCCAAAACTAAATGGGCCTAAATAAATGTTGGGTTTTATGCCCTAAATAAAACTCATTTCAATATAATCAGATTTACTTATTAATATAGATCAGAAATAACATTTAATGTTGCATGGTTCACATAATTTATTTCATGATTATATGTACATAATGTATGAATTCATCTGAAACACTTTTCACATACCTGATCCTGTTCATTGTGCTGTCAACACATTAGAAAGTAAACATGACTATGTGAATAAAGTTTCCTAGATTTATCAGACACAGGGTTTTACTGATATGATAATCTACAACAGAGTTTACTTGCATTTGGAGAAATGCTATGTTCTTTCCAGAGCATTGGTTAAAGTAAAGCTCAGGTTGGATGCATGGAGTATACATCGGAAGGGACCGATATTGAACTTTGACTTAGATTTATTAAACTTACCGTAATATCTATTCAAGTCAATATCGCCTAGTTGATCCTAGATCAAATGATCTTAATCCTATTATGATTAGGCTCGATCTCGAGAGGCTATTCGTGTTCTTTGATTTGTTAGTTAAGCCTACTTTTAGGTCAGGGAGATTCGTACATTTTGGGAACATGGTAGTGCAATTGAGTGGGAGCGCTAACATAAACATGGAATCTATAGCTTCTATCTGGCAAATAGTAAGTAAAGGATGATCTCCTTCGAGCTTGACCAAACGAAAATAAATGGTGGAGATCTCATTTCACATAAGCTGAAATATCATTTATACGGGGTTAAGTGTTTTAAGGATTAAATACATTGTAGGGTGTAACGGTAATCTAATCCCTTTATAGTGTAGATCATTCATATAGAGGATTATTGATCAAATTAGGATTATAACAATGGATAACTAATGATGTGTCTGTACGGTGGAACATATAGAGCATTCTATATACTGAGAGTGCAATTCTAAGTTCTATGCTTGGATTCAACGAAGAATTAATAAGTCAGTGAATTTAGGTTATAAATTCTTGATCTGCTTATTGGAAGCTCGGTTATATAGACCCATGGTCCCCCCACTAGTTGAGATAATATTGCTTGTAAAGCTCATATAATTGGTTTTGATTAATCAATTATAATTCTCAAATTAGACTATGTCTATTTGTGAATTTTTCACTAAGTAAGGGCGAAATTGTAAAGAAAGAGTTTTAGGGGCATATTTGTTAATTATGATACTTTGTATGGTTCAATTAATAAATATGATAAATGACAATATTATTTAATAATTAATTTTTAGTTATTAAATAATTAGAATTGGCATTTAAATGGTTGAATTTGAAAATTGGCGTTTTTGAGAAAATCAGATGCAAAAGTGATAATACTGCAAAATGGCAAAAAGTGAGGCACAAATCCACAAGTATAGGGCCGGCCACTTTTGTAGGGTTTTCCCTATGATATTTTCATTATTTTAATGTCAAATAATTCAAATCTAACCCTAGTGGAATGCTATAAATAGATAGTGAAGGCTTCACGAAAATTACACTTTTCTTCTGACTTTTCATTCAGAAAAATCTGACCCTTCTCTCTCCCTATCTTTGGCCGACCACTCCATCTCTCTCTTCTTCCTTGAATTTCAAAACTCTTAGTGTTAGAGTAGTGCCCACACACAGCAAGTGATACCTCAATCATAGTGAGGAAGATCGTGAAGAAAGACTTTCAGCAAGAAGGAGTTTCAACACTAAAGAATCAGAGAAAGAGATCCAAGTTCAGATATTGATAATGCTCTGCTACAGAAAGGAATCAAGGGCTCGATATCTGAACGGAAGGAGTCATTATATTCCGCTGCACCCAATGTAAGGTTTACTAAACTTTATATGTGTTTATTTCATCGTTTTAGAAAGTTCATATTTAGGGTGTTAATCAACATACTTGTAAGTAGATCTAAGATCCTGGTAAAATAATTTCCAACAATAAAATCTATCAATAACTATGATATTTTATTTAGCAACAACAACCTATATGCATCTATAATTAAAATTAAACACATAGGCTCATACAGGCACACAATTTGGATGGATCCTATCATGTTGCTAGGTCGTACACAGATGAAAGAAGATTGTAAATATACCTATTACAAATTATTTACTTGACCAAGGGAGCCATGATTTAAAATTAGATCATTTGATCTGTCAACAAGTTAACCATGGCTATTTGCAATCAAGCAATAATAGGTTTTAAAAACTTACAAACAAGCTAAAAACACATACTCCTGCAACAAGGTTAGCTGGATAGTTGGATGTAGGATTTATTTAATTTTAAATAAATAATTTCTAAAAAATAATTAAATATAAAAATTAATTTTTGAAAAATAATAAAATAAAATAAAATTTAAATATTTTTTTCGAAATTAATAAAATAATATTAAAAATTAAACCTACAATTTTGAAAAATTAGGTTTCAACCAACCTAAATATCATTTCAAAATTTGCTAACCACTTTTTAAAAATTTAATGTTATTTTATAAATAAAAATTAAAAAGGATAAATATTTTTTTTTCAGATTTTATAATTTAATTTAAATAAATAAAATAACAAAATTTAAAAGTTAGCAAAATATCTTACATCTATTTAAAATATCATGATTTTAGTTATCTTATTTTAAATTTAAATAAGGTCAAATTATTTTTAAAAAAATTTAATTTTAAAAATTTAATATCTGACCTTAAATTTAAAAATAAGATAAGATATAATCAAATTTAAAAATAAGATAGATAATTAAGCAAAAAGATAGATATTTACTATTTTCAAATTCAAATTACACTAATATCATGAATTAATTTTAAAAAAAATATTAATTAATTTAATTATGATATTTAGAATTGAATTAGGAATAGTAAATGTTTAAATACAGAACTACACAAAAAATCGAAAGTTAAATCCATGAAATAGCATGAAAAATCGAAGAAAAACGAAAAAATTGCGAGTTGTACGGACGGTATGCTGTGCATACTCGTCCGCGCGCGCAGGGGAGTGCACAGCCGAGGGACACCGACGCAGGAGGCTGCATGCAGCCTATTCTGCGCGCGGACGTCAGGAATTCAGACAAAATCTTTGTCTGCGCGCGTGCTGTCCGAGGGACAAGCCTCGTGCGTGCGCGCGTGAGTAGTTGCACCACTCCGATATTTTTCGAAACTTCAAAAAGTCATAACTAATTCAAATTAAATCGAATTGAGTTCTGTAAAAAAAATAAATTGCTTAATTTTTTCCATACTATCCAATAAAAATAATTCCAGAAACAGATATTCAATTATGTTTCACGAAAATTCACAAAAATCAATCAATCATCATATAACACTCAATACAACATGATACCATCCAAAACATCAAACAATCGTTTTAGGTCCAAATTTCTTGCAAGCAAATCAATTACCATGGCTCTGAGGCCAGTTGTTGGAAATTATTTTACCAGGATCTTAGATCTACTCACAAGTATGTTGATTAACACCCTAAATATGAACTTTCTAAAACAACGAAATAAACACATATAAAGTTTAGTAAACCTTACATTGAGTGCAGCGAAATAATATGACTCCTTCCATTCAGATCTCTAACCCTTGTATCCTTTTTGTCGCAGAGTATTATCAAGATCTGAACCTAGATCTCTTCCTCTGATTCTTTAGTGCTGAAACTCCTTCTTGCTGAAAGTCATTCTTCACGATCTTCCTCACTATGATTGAGGTATCACTTGCTGTGTGTGGGCACTACTCTAATCACTAAGTGTTTCGAAATCTTAAGGAAGAAGAGAGAGAGAGAGAGAGTGGGCGGCCAAGGTATAGAGAGAGAAAGGCTCAGGTTTTTCTGAATGAAAAGTGTGTAATTTTCCTAAAGCCTTCACTATCTATTTATAGCATTTCACTAGGGTTAGGTTTGAATTATTTGGCATTAAAATAATGAAAATATCAGAGGATAATTCCGATAAAAGTGTCCGGCCATGGTAGTATGGATTTGGGCCTCACTTTTTACAATTTTGCAGTTTTATCACTTTTGCATCTGATTTTCTCAAAAACGCCAATTTTCAAATTCAACCATTTAAATGCCAACTCTAACTATTTAATAACTATAAATAATTATTAAATAATATTGCCATTTATCATATTTATTAATTGAACCATACAAAGTATCATAATTAACAAATATGCCCCTAAAACTCTTTCTTTACAATTTCGCCCTTACTTAGTGAAAAATTCACAAATAGACATAGTCTAATTTGAGAATTATAATTGATTAATCAAAACCAATTATATGAGTCTTACAAGCAATATTATCTAAACTAGTGGGGGGACCATGGGTCTATATAACTGAGCTTCCAATAACCAGATCAAGAATTTATTACCTAAATTCACTAACTTATTAATTCTTCGTTGAATCGACGCATAGAACGTAGAATTGCACTCTCAGTATATAGAATGCTCTATATGTTCCACCATATAGACACATCATTAGTTATCCATTCTTATAATCCTAATTTGATCAATGATCCTCAATATGAATGATCTACACTGTAAATGGATTAGATTACCGTTACACCCTACTATGTATTTTATCCCTAAAACACTTGACCCCGTATAAATGATATTTCAGCTTATGTGAAATGAGTACTCCACCATTTATTTTCGTTTGGTCAAGCTCAAAGGAGATCATCCTTTTCTTAATATTCGCTAGATAGAAGCTATAGATTCCATGTTTATGTTAGCGCTCCCACTCAATTGCACTACCGTGTTCCCAAAATGTACGTATCACCCTGACCTAAAAGTAGGCTTAACTAACAAATCAAAGAACACGAATAGCCTTTCGAGATTGAGCCTAACCGTAACAGGATTAAGATTATTTGATCTAGGATCAACTAGGCGATATTGACTTGAATAGATATTACGGTAAGTTTAATAAATCTAAGTCAAAGATCAATATCGGTCCCTTCCGATGCATACTCCATGCATCCAACTCGAGCTTTACTTTAACCAATGTTTTGGAAAGAGCATAACGTTTCTCCAAATGCAAGTAAACTCTTGTTGTAGATTATCATATCAGTAAAACCCTGTGTCTGATAAATCTAGCAAACTTTATTCACATAGTCACGTTTACTTTCCAAAGTGTTGACAACACAATAAACAGGATCAAGTATGTGAAAAGGATTTCAGATGAATTTATAAATCAAATAGACAAGCAATTGATAAGGTGAACCAAAACATACACAAATGAATGAAAAAGACTTCTGTTTCTTTATTGATGTTGAATAAAATAGATTACATTGAAATAGAGTTTTATTTAGGCCATAAAATCCAACAATTAATTCCTCATTGAATCCACACTTATAACTTGGAATTGCACTCTCAGTCATATAGAACGCTCTATATGTTCCACGATATAAATACGCTATTAGTTATCCATTGTTATAATTCTAATTTGATCAATGACCCTCTAATAGATGATCTACATTGAATAGGCACTAAGTTACCGTTACACCTTCAATGTCTTTTACCCTTAAAACACTTAGCTCCGTATAAATGATATTTCAGCGATGTGAAATGAGATCTCCACCATTTATCTCTGTTTAGCCAAGCTCGAAGGATATCATCGTTTCACTTCTAAATTCCTATAGAAGTTATAGACTCCATATTTATGTTAGCGCTCCCACTCAATTATACTATCATGTTCCCAAACTGTACGTATCACCCTGACCCAAAAGTAGGCTTAACTAACAAATCAAAGAACATGTATAATACTCTTGAGATCGAACCTAAACATATCAAGATTAAGATCATTTGATCTTGGATCAACTGGTGATATTGAATTGAATAGATATTACGGTAAATTTTAATATATCTAATCAAAGTTCAATATCTGTCCCTTTCGATGTATACTCCATACATCCGATGCTGGTAAACTTTTCCAATGCTCTGGAAAGGACATAACACTTATCCAAGGTGTAAGAATACCTATTGCTGATTATACCATGCCAGTCTAAATCCAGTGTTCTGACAAATTAGGGAATAAACTTTCGAACGTATAATTAAGATTATATTCCACTGTGCTGACAACACTGTAATCATTAACAAATTCATATGTTCTCGACTTAAATAAAATTCATACATTATATATGTAATCATGAAATAAATCATGTGAACCATGCAACATTAAATGTTATTTCTAATGAGATGAAAGTTGTGCCATCCACATACCACCAAGTTATCAAATTTCCAACACCATGGGAAATAAAAATAATATCGGAGGCAAAAAGAGCAGCGCGAGAGGGTTATCAGAGCACCCTAAAAGAAAAACAATCAACCTTATAGCAACTACAACAGTCAAATGCAATGATTGATCTAGATGAGCCTAACATGGAGGAACTAGATGAAGTGAGCATTAGTAAGGAATTCGCAGAGCACAAAGTACAAATTGGGGCCAAGCTCACACCAAAACTTCAAGCAAAGTTGATCGAATTTCTCATTAGGCATCGTGACAGCTTTGCTTGGTCTCACAAAGATCTGACAGGTATAGACTTTAACAATTTTATGCATAAGTTTCAGGTAGACCCCAATTTCCCTCCAGTCAAGGAAAAAAGAAGAAAGTTTGTTCCCGAATGCAACAAAGTGATCAATGAAGAAATTCAAAAGCTCATCGACATTGGATCAGTCAGAGAAGTCAACAGTCCAGAATGGCTGGCCAATGTAGTTGTCGTCCAAAAAAAGAATGGAAAGTGGAGAATTTGTATCGATTTCACAAACCTCAACAAGGCGTGCCCCAAAGATTCATTCTCGCTCCCTCACATTGACATGCTTGTTGATGCTATGGATGGGCACGAGCTCCTTAGCTTCATGAATGCATTTTCTGGGTACACCTAGATCCTTATGCAGTTAGATAATTAAGAGAAGACATCATTCATCATAGAACAAGGGACCTTCTGTTACAAGGTCATGCCTTTTGGACTAAAAAACGCCAGTGCAACATATCAAAGATTGGTAAATTAGATATACGCTCCATACAAAACATTCAATCACCAAAATTAATCAAGGACATTGAACGCCTTTCCAGGAGGATAGCAGCACTCAGCCATTTTATTTCAAAATCTTCTGAATGTTGTCACTTGTTCTTCTCCAAACTGAGAAAAACGAAGGAATTTGAGTGGACAAAGGAATGTGAAGATGCACTTGGACAACTTAAGGAATATCTCGCCTCACCTTTGCTCTTAGCAAAACCTAAGGATGTAGAACCACTCTACATATATCTAGCAGCCTCTAAAAGAGCAGTCAGCGTTGTGCTAATGATAACTCTATGAAAATAGAGTTATTTAGCTCTTTTGTGCATTAAATTAGCTTTGTTCTCAAGTATTTTTAGTTTATTTTAGTGACTTTTAATTGATTTTACATAAATATTAGTTTTAGTATTTATAAATTAGTTTTAGCTAATTTTTGTAATATTTTATCAATTTTATTTAGTTTCCCATTGCAACTCTCTGTTGGGTTTTATGCCCTAAATAATACTCCATTTCAATGTAATCCAGATTATTCCATATCAATAAAGAAACAAAACTATTTTTCTTTCATTTGTGTATATTTTGGTTCACCTTATCAATTATTTTTTTAATTGATTTATAAATTCATCCAAACCCTTTTCACATACTTAAACATGTTTATTGTGTTTTCAACACAGTGGAAAGTAAACATGACTATGTGATTAAAGATTCCTAGATTTATCAGAACACTGGGGTTTTACTGATATGACAATCTACAACAGAGTTTACTTGCATTTGGAGAAATGCTATGTTCTTTCCAGAGCATTGGTTAAAATAAAGCTTGGATTGGATGCATGGAGTATGCATCGGAATGGACCGATATTGAACTTTGACATAGATTTATTAAACTTACCGTAATATCTATTCAATTCAATATCACTTAGTTGATCCTAGATCAAATGATCTTAATCCTGATATGATTAGGTTCAATCTCAAGAGTGTTATTCATGTTCTTTGATTTGTTAGTTAAGCCTACTTTTGGGTCAGGGTGATACGTACATTTTGGGAACATGGTAGTGCAATTGAGTGGGAGCGCTAACATAAATATGGAATCTACAGCTTCTATCTGGCGAATAGAAAGTAAAGGTTGATTTCCTTCGAGCTTAACCAAACGAAAATAAATGGTGGAGTGCTCATTTCACTTAGCTGAAATATCATTTATACAGGGTTAAGTGTTTTAAGGATAAAATACATTGTAGGGTGTTGCAGTAATTTAATCCCTTTACAGTGTAGATCATCTATATAGAGTATCATTGATCAAATTAGGATTATAACAATGGATAACTAATGACGTATCTATATGGTGGAACATATAGAATGTTCAGGAGGCTCAGGTTTTTCTAATTCAGAAAGTGTGAAGAAAGTGTGTTTTTCCTGAAGCCTTCACTATCTATTTATAGCATTCCATTAGGGTTAGATTTGAATTATATGGCATTAAAATAATGAAAAAATCAACTTAAAATAGACACAATAGGTGGCCGGCCATACACTTAGTGGATTGGGCCTTGCTTTTGCAATTTTGCAATTTTAACACCTTTTGTATCTGATTTTCTCAAAAATGCCAATTTCCTAATTCAACCATTTAAATGCCAATTCCAACTATTTAATAACTATAAATAATTATTAAATAATATTGTCATTTATCATATTTATTAATTGAACCATACAAAGTATCATAATTAACAAATATGCCCCTATAAACTCTTTCTTTACAATTTCGCCCTTACTTAGTGAAAAATTCACAAATAGACATAGTCTAGTTTGAGAATTATAATTGATTAATCAAAACCAATTACATGAGTCTTACAAGAAATATTATCTCAACTAGTGGGGGGACCATGGGTCTATATAACCGAGCTTTCAATAAGTAGATCAAGAATTTAGCACTAAAATTCACTAACTTATTAATTCTTCGTTGAATCCACGCATAGAACTTAGAATTGCACTCTCAGTTCCACCATATAGACACATCATTAGTTATCCATTGTTATAATCCTAATGTGATCAATGGATAACTAATGACGTATCTATATGGTGGAACATATAGAATGTTCTATATAGCTGAGAGTGCAATTCTAAGTTCTATGCGTGGATTCAACGAAGAATTAATAAGTCAGTGAATTTAAGCTGTAAATTCTTGATCTGCTTATTGGAAGCTCGGATATATAGACCCATGGTCCCCACACTAGCTGAGATAATATTACTTGTAAGACTCATTTAATTGGTTTTAATTAATCAATTATAATTCTCAAATTAGACTATGTCTATTTGTGAATTTATCACTTATTAAGGGTGAAACTGTAAATAGAGACTTTATAGGGTATATTTATTAATTAAGAAACTTGAATCAGCTTAATTAATAAGTATAATAAATGACAATATTATTTAATAATTAATAATATTTATTAAATAGTTAGAATTGACATTTATATGGTTGAATGTGAAAATTGGTATTTTTTGATAATATGGGAAACATGAATGATAAAATAGGAAAGTTGCAAAAGTGAAAGGCTTATTTCCACAATGCCATGGCCGGCCACTATAGTTGCCTTTTATCATTTAATTTTTCATTTTTTAATGCCAAGTAATTCAACCATAACCCTGTGTGGTATTCTATAAATAGAAGGTAAAGGCTTCAGGAAACACACACAACACAATTGCATTATTTTCTTTTCACTGAAATTCTTCCTGAGCCGCCACATTCATTCTCTCTTTCTTCTTCTCTGTTTCGAAACCTTTAAGTGATAGTGTAGTGCCCACACACATCAAGTAATACCTCAATCATAGTGAGGAAGACTATGTAGAATTCAGAATCAACAAAGAAGGACATTCGGGCTCAGATCTTGATTATACTCTACAACAGAAAGGAATCATGGGTTAGAGATCTGAGTGGAAGGAGACATATTATTCCGCTGCATTCATTGTAAGATTTCTCATACTTTATATGTGTTTATTTATATTCGTTTTAGAAGTTCATATTTAGGTTGTTAATCAACATACTTGTGAGTAGATCTAAGATCCTGGTAAAATAATTCCAACAACTGGTACTAGAGCCATGGTAATTGATTTGCTTGCAAGAAATTTGGACTTAAAACAATTTGTATGTGATTTGGATGGTATCATGTTGTTTTGTGTGTCTTATTGATGTTTGTGAATTCTGAGAAAAATAATTGATTTTATGATTCTGGTATTATTTTTAATGGATAGTTTGGAAAAAATTAAGCAATTTACCTTTTTACAGAACTCGATTTCGATTTTATTTGAATTAGTTATGAATTTTTGAAAATCGGAAAAAATCAAGATGGTGAGCACCCTTCACACGCGCGCGAAAATCATGCTAGCGGACCCTTGCACCGAGTTTACTCGGCAATTTCCCCCTCCTGCGCGCGCAGACAGTATGCTTTGCATGCTGTCCGCACCACCTGCCATTTTTTTCGTTTTCTTCGATTTTTCATGCTATTTCATGGAATTAATTTTCGATTTTTTGTGTAGTTTTGTATTTTGATTTTTAATTTTCAAATTTCAAATCTAATTATCAGAAATAAATTAATTTAAATTTTAAAATGAATTTTAGATATTAGTGTAATTTGATTTTGAAAATAGGTAAAAATTAATTTTTGCTTACCATTCTTCTTATTTTTTTCATTTTAAATATAAGGCCAGATATTAAATTATTTTTCAAAATATTCTATTTTAAGTAATTTGACCTTATTTAGATTTATATAAGATTACTATAATCATGTAATTTTAAAAAGGGAAATAAGATAATTTTGTTAACTTTTAAATTTTGTTATTTTAATTAATTAAATTATAAAATCAGAAAAGGGTATGTATTTATCATTTTCTATTTTATTGAATATTTAATTTATTAAATAACATGAAGTTTGAAAAAGGGAGGTTAGCAAATTTTTGAAATGATATTTAGGTTACTTGAAACCTAATTTTTCAAAATTGTAGGTTTAATCTTAAATATTATTTTATTTTACTTAAAACTGAAAAATATTTTTTATTTATTTATAATTTTCGAATTAAATATTTAAAATTAAATAAATCATACATCCAACTATCCAAATCTAACTTGTTGCAGGAGTATGTGTTTTAGATTGTTTGTAAGTTTTTCTAAAACCTATTATTGCTTGATCTAAATTGCCATGGTTAACTTGTTGACAGATCCAATGATTTGATTTTAACCCATGGTTCAATTGTCAATAGGTCAAGTAAATAATTTGTAATAGGTAAATTGTATATTCTTCTTTCATCTGTGTATGATCTAGTAACATGATAATATCCATCCAAATCTGTGTGCCTGTTTGAACCTATATGTTTACTTTATGTTTGGATGCATATAGGTTGTTGCTAAATAAAATGTCACATCATGATAGATTTTATTTAGGCCCATTTAGTTTTTGGGCCTATTCAATTAATAACAGTTGTTCATTTTAAGGTTCAATTCCTCTCTTTTGGGCTATGTGTGAAAGATGGGAGCCATAGAAGTGGGTACGACATACTGAACCCAGTCTCCCCTCACATGAACAACCCCAATTGTGAAGGCCCATTTGCCTGATTTGGATAACTGTGCTAGGTTAATTAAATTAGTTTAACCTAATAAAATTGATTAACAACATAATTAATTTTATTTTTCCTTGAAATTAATTTAAGAAAACATAGTTTGATGAATAATATTCTAGAAAACTATATGTATTTTCTTGTATTTAATTAAATATAGAATTATAACCAACTAGATTCTTTCGGAAGCTTAATTTCATAATTTCATTAACTATTCCCATTTAAGTTGAAAATTTGTTATTTCTAACAAATCAACTTAGATTTGAATATCTTTTGAATTTCCAATTATAAAATTAAGTTGAGGAATTTTAGGAATTGGTTATTATGATTTTTTTGGATATTTTTTAAGTTGTTATTTCTTCAAATATGGACAAACTTAAAATAGAATATCTTTTAAATTAAGTAATTATAACTTAATTGTTAATATTTAATTAAATCATTGTTTGAAAAATATTTAAGTTGGATATTTAAGATTCTTCTAAACAACTTAAATAAGATATTTTTCAAATTTATTCTATTTTTGAAATTTAATTCAAGTTGGATTTTTTTTTTTATATATAATTTTTTTAACTAAACCAACTTTAATTTGTAATGTTTCATTATTAAAATATGGAATAAAATAAAGGAATAATTACATAAAAAATATAAATTGACATTTTATTTACAAAAATACCTCCATAAGGTAAAGTCAACATTTATACCTTTTATGTAATTTTAATTACCAAAATACCACTTACACTATCATCACTTACACAATCAGACGATGGTTGCAGAGTGGTTGCTGCGTGGTTGCGCGGTGGTTGCATCAGACGAAGGTTTCAATCAGACGATGGTTGCATGGTGGTTGCTAGGTGGTTGGCCGAAGGTTGCGTCAGACGAAGGTTTCATTCAGACGAAAGTTTCTCGGTGGTTGCTGGGTGGTTGGCCGAAGGTTGCATCAAACGAAGGTTTCAATCAGATGAAATAACTGTTAGCAAAATGTTTATGCAACTGTAATGCAACTATTGTCAAACATTAAAAATCAGAACAATGTTTTCATGTGCATAACTATGTCTACATGTATTTTTATAATTTAATATGAACAAATTCACCATTAGAAATTTAGAAAACAACAAAATACACCAGGATAAATATTTTACTATAGTATTGATGCATTTTTTTTTTGGATTATACTTGAGTTGGATTGTTTGGGAACTTCAATTAAACTTTTTGAGATTTGCCTTTTATGGATCTAAAAATTGAAGTCAGGACATTAGTTTTATGCAATTAAACTTGATTTCAAGTTGAATTTTAGTTTCATAGTAGTTTTTCTGCACTTTTTTTTTTATGAATTTGAAACATCCTCTATTTTCATTGATTCTGGTTGTCTTCTCAAGTGAAGTCGCCAGAATTAATGGTGGTTCTCTTTCTGATTGAATTTTCGTTTCAGTTGCGTTGGGTTGCTGCGTAGTTGCAAGATGGTTGCGCGATGGTTGCGTGATAGTTTCCCAGGAAGGATAGATACTGGGTGAAAGGTGTGTGTAAGTGGTATTTGTGTAATTTTTTTAGTTGGGATGTATATTTGTTTATTTGGCCAGGTGGAAGTATTTTTGTAATATTGTTACTAGGGGTGTACGTCGGTCGGTTTGGTCGGGTTATAGCGTATTTTTATTAACCCAATATAAATATCGGGTTATAAATATTTAATCGTAACCCGCCCAATGAAAATTTAGAAAAAGTTCAACTCGCCCAATGATTTTGTCGGTTTGGTCGGGTTAACCCGTCCAAACCGTATTTTTTTTTATAGTTGTTATGGTTAGTTTTTAGAATTCAAGTAATTAAATTTTAAAAACTAAAAATATATTATTTATATTTCAAGCTAAAAAATGCTATAGTTTAAATTAATTTTAAGAACTTTAATATAAAATAAATATAATTGAGTAAACATAAAATAATTGAATAAAATAATAAAAAAAAAGTGATAATATGGTATAGATTTTAAACTTTAACTTCAATATCCAAATACACTAAAACTTATTAACTATAAAATCTAAGTTTTAAGTTAAAAATTAAAATGTCCAAACTTTAAATACAAAATAGTTTTACTAATAAATGTAATTTATATAATATAAGATATACACTTTAATTAAAAAATATATAAATCGGTTTAATTCGGTTTATTCGGGTTAATTGGGCGGTTTAGAATAATTTGTAAACCATCCAATATATTCATTGGGCGGTTTGGATTTTCATTGTATTATTTCGGGTTGTATTTTTTGTGGGTTTATTCGGTTTGGTTTGGGCGGTTTATTTGGGTTGGGCGGTTTGTAAATTTTATTGAACAAATGATTAAATAAAATACATGTTTTTAAATAATGAGCTTTAATAAAGAGACATTCGATCTCCATTGTTGGTTTTACATAACTATTGTTTTAGTGAGTAATCCTCCCTAACGGAGGAACGTTCATTAGCAAGTTAGCACCGTTTAATCTCGAAAGATAAGTATTCTTGTAAATTTTTTTATATTAGTATTGATCACCCTAATGGTGGCGACTGTATATGACTTTCAAGAGTATGAAACAATGGTGGAAGCCCATAAGATAGAATAGCCTTGACTCTCGCCTAAACGGGACAACGCTGGATTCCAATGTTGATCTAATAAAAGGTTGCTAGAATGTTTATCATTTTAGATGAATTGACAACTCTATTCAATGGATGATGCTTTGACTCTCGCCTAAACGGGACACTGTATCAGTTTGTTGGAAACCTTGGAAAATAAACTATGTTAGATTTAGTATTTTTTATAACATATGTGATTATTTGCTATTTTCTGAATTTGTGTATGAATTTATAGAGCCAAAACCTTACTTCTGTTTTATTGATATGTTGTAGTGCCAACATGAATAACCCTGACCCCGATCCATTCCTAGTTAATCTCTTAGCGAATGAACTCAATAGTGTGAAAATGCATCCTCGTAGTTGCATTAACTCGCACCTATTGTTGATGAATCTGAAGTTCCAAAAGGCAAATCTACTTGGAATTGAATTATCAAAGGAACAATGGGTACAACTCATTCTTAATAGTCTTCCTCTGGAGTATAATAGTTTTGTTGTATCTTACATGATCAAAAATTCTAACTCCTTTGACATGGACAAACTCGAAGCTGAATTACGATCCCATGAACGGAATTTGATTGCAATGAGACCTCCTAGTATTGAAAACTTTAATTAGAGGAAGAAGATTAAGCATGAAGGCTCTAACAAAGCTGCTTCTTCAAATACAATTATCAGACATCATGTTCTATGTGCGAATTGTAATGGAAAGGGACATCAAGAAGAAAAATTTCCTAGGCTTCTAAACAATTCAAATGAAGGTGATGCTTTTGTCTTTGAATCATGTGTTTTAGAGAATGACAAATCCACATGGATTGTTGATTCTGGGTCTACTAACCATGTATGTTCTTCATTGCAGCTGCTTAAAACTTGGGAAAATCTTCACCAAGATGAGTTAAAGCTAAAATTTGGAAATGGCGAGTTAGTATCAGTCAAAGCTAGAGGAACGGCCTGTATCAAGTTTCATACAAAAAGATTTTTACTTTTACACAATGTTTTATTTATTCCAAACTTTAGTAGAAACTTGATTAGTGTTTCATGTTGACAAAAACAATTTTATATATTGAATTTTTCGAGCTCTAATTGTTCAATTTCTCGTAATGGATTTCATATATGTGTTGCAAACATGGAACAAGGGCTTTATGTTCTAAGACCTGATACGCAAATCTCACTAAATACTGAACTTTTTAATGTAGCTAAACCTAGAAGCCTTAAGAGAAAAGAGATTGATAATGTGATCAAACTTATCTATGGCATTTACGTTTAGGTCATATAGGCTTCGATAGACTTAATAGGCTAACCAAGGAAGGTCCATTGAAAAATGTTGTCTTAGGTGAATTGCCAGTATGCGAGTCATGCCTAGAAGGAAAAATGACCAAACGTTCTTTCTCTGCAAAGGGAGAGCGTGCCAAACGACCCTTAGGGTTAGTGCATTCAGATGTTTGCGGACCTCTGAATGTAAAAGCCCGAGGTGGTTATGAGTATTTCGTTACTTTCATTGACGATTTCTCTAGATACAGTTTTCTTTACCTAATGCAAAAGAAATCTGAAACGTTTGAAAAGTTTCAGGAATTTCATACTTTGGCTCAAAACCAATTAGGTAAAACATTAAAGATCTTGCAAACTGATAGGGGTGGAGAATATATGGATATGCAGTTCAAAGATCATTTAATTGAACTTGGAATTGAATCCCAATACACTGCCCCAAGCACTCCACAACAAAATGGAGTTGCAGAAAGAAGAAATCGCACTCTTTTCGAAATGGTTAGGTCTATGCTGAGTTATTCAACTCTGTCTACGTCCTTCTGGGGGTATGCTATTCAGATGGCAAACGACATTTTAAATGTTGTTCCATCTAAAGCAGTCCCTAAGACACCCGTCGAACTATGGAATGGTCGTACACCTAGTTTGCGCCATTATAGGATTTTGGGGTGCCCTGCTCATGTCTTGAGAAAGAAAGAAGGTAAACTGGAATCGCGAACTGAAGTTTGCATGTTTGTCGGAAATTCTAAAGAGACTAGGGGTGGACTATTTTATAGTTACAAGGATAACAAAGTGTTTGTTTCTACAAATGCTACTTTTCTTGAAGATAACTATATTAAAGACAACAAACCAAAAAGTAAAGTTGTATTAGAGGAAATGCTTACAGATATAACTCCTTCCAATGTTCCATCCTCTTCCACTCAAGAAGAGGATAATCCTACTCCCTCACTCGTAGCAACTGAGAAAACTACTACCAAAGCTCCTGTTCAGAAGATCACCGCTCCTCGTCGTAGTGGGAGGGTTTCTACAAAACCATTTCGCTGTGGCTTGTATGGTGAAATCAATATGGTCGTTGGTGACGGTATTGAAGAAGACCCATTAACCTATAAACAGGCAATGGCAAGTCCGTAACGGAAGTGATGGTCAGCCGACATGAATTCAAAAATGGATTCCATGAAAAAGAACAAAGTCTGGGAATATGTAGATGCACCCGATGACTATCGTCCAATCGGATGCAAGTGGGTCTACAAGAAGAAAAGAGGCGCTGGAGGGGAAGTCGAAACTTTTAAAGCTAGACTGGTCGCCAAGGGTTATACCCAAAGAGAAGGTGTGGACTATGAGGAAACTTTTAGTCCTGTCGCCATGCTCAAATCCATCCGAATTCTTCTCTCCATCGCAACCGCTTTCGATTATGAAATCTGGCAAATGGATGTCAAGACAGCGTTCCTTAATGGGCTTCTTGAAGAAACAATCTATATGGAGAAACCAGAAGGCTATGTTCTTCCAGGGCAAGAAAATAAAGTTTGCAAATTAAATAGGTCTATTTATGGACTTAAGCAAGCTTCTCTCTCATGGAATAAAAGGTTTGATGAAATCATAAAACCTACGGCTTTTATTAGAATGAAGATGAACCTTGTGTTTACCAACTCAAGGAAGACCAAGTAGTAGTATTCCTGATCCTTTATGTTGACGACATTTTGATCTTTGGCAACAATATCAAGAAAATGACTGTAACACCCTAACTAGCATAGGCGTATTACGTGATTTTTAAACATACTGTCCAGCTTGTTGCTAATCAACGAGGTTTATGGAAATCGTGATTAATTAAAATTTTTGCTTTTTAATTAAACTTATAAAATATTTTACACAAAAATACTCAGGATCCCGATTACAAAACACTTTACAAAAAGTTTACTGTCTAATACAAAATATTTTTCACCCAGCGACTAACTACAAAAGCGCTGCTGTCCCGAGGATCGTGCACTCCAGGCCTAACTGCCCCGACATGTACAATCTTCATCGGCTCGCTCTCACGGTTCCTCAGCCTTGGCCTTGCCCTTACCTACACATGAACATAGCAATGTGAGTCGACAGACTAAGTAAGAAAAGCATAATAATAATCATACATAAATCCCGGGTTATGATCAGACGCCCATACCCCTGACCATAACCCTAACTGTCGTGTCCCACACGATACTGAGTCCCGAACGTTCATAAGACGGTACTATTGACAAGTAACAGCCTATACTCGGTACATTGGTCATACTCCAGCTGCTAGTCATACTCTAGCCTGTACCGATGTGTTACAGTATCAGCCTATACTCAGTGCACTTGTCATACTCCAGCTGCTAGTCATACTCTAGCATGTACTAATGTGATACGTCAAATAGTACATTACCACCGACCATAGTATCAGCCTATACTCGGTACACGTGTCATACTCCAGCTGCTAGTGATACTCTAGCCTGTACCGATGTAACCAAGTCGGATGGTACGAAGCCAACATACATATCTAATGTAATCTAACAGGCTTCCTACATGCACGCTAAACATGTAATACATATGCATATTGTTATACTAATCTTACCTCGATTCCAAATTCAGGTGTGCCGGTCAACCTGAGTGGAACGAACTGCACGGTGGTTTACAGGCTCCTATACCATAACAATCACAACACTATTAAGTGATACGCTAAATCACTTCCCGGGGACTTAAACTAGAAACTAAAAGTTTCCCTATCGATAAAAAGCATGGTATACCCCAAATAACATAAAAACGAGAATATCTAGGGTTCTTAAAAATCTCCCAACCGGCAGACCGGTTCTGCAACCGGAATTCCAGTTCTGGGAATTCCTGAACCCCCATCCGGAATTCCGGTTGCACAACCGGAATTACGGTTCCTAGCAGGAAACAATCAAAAATTCATAACTTGCCCAAATTAAATCCAATTTAAACAAAACCTTCCAGACCTATTCTAAATACCCCAAAGAACAAAACCAAGGCATCAAAACAGCCCAGAACACACAAATACTAAAAATGCCATTAAAGCTCCAAGCTTTGAGTTCAAAACTTAAATTTGGTTAAATCTAACTAACATGCATCCAAATCAGTTCAAACCTACTTAAACATGCATATAATAACTTCAGAAAACAACAGCAAGCATCAACAACCAATGCAGCAACACATTCCATTAATTCACTTTGAAAAGCATAGTTTTTGAATAAAAATTCCATAACTTTAAACAACACCACCAACATGCATCACAATTAGCTCTAATCTACACAGATACTCATGAATAAACTTCAGAAATCAACAACAACATACAGCAGCAAGAACATTCTAAAATTAAGCATGCAATCTATCAACAATCCTCAAAACTTCATAAAACTTAAAGAAAAGTTAAGAGAAACATACCAACAACTTGTGATCACTAAATTTGATTAAAATTAGCTTGAAATCCCAAGGAAATTGTCAGCTTCTTGCTGCTCTAAGAGGCCCGAATAGAGAGAGAGAGAGAGAGAGAGAGAGAGAGAGAGAGAGAGAGAGAGAGAGAGAGAGAGAGAGAGAGAGAGAGAGAGAGAGAGAGAGAGAGAGAGAGAGAGAGAGAGAGAGAGAGAAAATGCTTTTCTTTTCCAATTTCTAACTTTTTCCAATTTAGTAAAAATGAAAATAAAAAGGGGTTCATTTACTCATCTCAGCCAATAAATCAATAATAAACCAAATACTTTCACAACTTTAAGTCCACTAAAGGACAAAATAACAATGGGGCAAAATGACCAATTTGCCCCTCCATGCTAAAACAACATAAAGGCACTAAAGTGTATTTTTGGGAAATTCTAAATTCCCGGCCAATCCCGACATTCCCAATGTCTAAATAATCGTCCCACAATACTAACATACTAAGTTGTGATTTTACTGAGCCAAACACCGAGTTCCATGTTACCGGGCACCGGAAATGCAAAATTATGAAATTCACTATATGACATAAAATGCATTTCAGAATTCAATAAAACAGTATAAATAATTACTTAAATAGCTATAAATAATTTTCCATAATTAAACATAATTAACTACTGATTTCCAAATTAAACTAAGCGGTCTTTAGAACTATCCCCCCCTTAAAAGGATTTTGTCCCCGAAATCTAACCTGAACAACTCTGGATATTGAGCTCTCATATCTGACTCTAACTCCCAGGTGGCTTCCTCCACCTTGTTTTTTCTCCAGAGTACCTTGACCAAAGCTATGGTCTTATTCCGAAGGACTTTATCCTTTCTATCCAAGATCTGCACTGGCTGTTCTTCGTATGTCATATCTGGCTGCAGCTCAAGGTTCTCATAACTGAGTATATGAGAAGGATCTGAAACATATTTTCTCAACATAGAGACATGGAATACGTTGTGAACTGCTGATAAAGCTGGAGGCAACGCTAACCGGTATGCCACTTGACCTATCTTCTCAAGAATCTCGAAGGGTCCTGTAAATCTAGGGCATAACTTGCCTCTTTTCCCGAAACGTTTGATCCCCTTCATTGGAGACACCCCTAAAAACACATGGTCCCCTACTTGGAACTCAACATCTCTGCATCTCGGATCTGCGTAACTTTTCTGTCTACTCTGTGAGGCAAGCATTCTAGCATTTATTTTCTCAATTACCTCATTGGTCCGCTGCACTGACTCCGGACCTAGGTATTTCCTCTCCCCTGTCTCATCCCAGTGGATGGGAGATCTACACTTCCTACCGTATAACAGTTCATAGGGAGCCATCCCTATCGTACTCTGATAACTGTTGTTGTAAGAAAATTTTATCAACGATAGATATTTATTCCAAGAGCCTTCAAAATCCATAACACAGGCTCGTAACATGTCCTCCAATATCTGAATTGTCCTTTCGGGCTGACCATCTGTCTGAGGATCGAATGCTTTACTGAATTTCAGTTTTATACCCATTGCTCGTTGCAAACTCTGCCAAAACTTGGAGGTGAACTTCGGATCTCTATTTGAAACTATAGACTTCGGTACCCCGTGAAGTCTTACAATCTCTCTAACGTACAATTCTACCAACTGGTCCACTGAATAGGTTGTTCTAACAGGCCGAAAATGAGCAGATTTCGTGAATCGATCCACCACTACCCAGATGGAATCGAACAAACCCATGGTTCTAGGTAACCCAACCACGAAATCTATCGCGATATCCTCCCACTTCCATTCAGGTAGGGTTAAAGGCTGTAACAACCCTGCTGGTCTCTGATGTTCAGCCTTAATCTGTTGACAAGTGAGGCATCTCGATACGAATTCTACCAAATTCTTCTTCATACCGCTCCACCAGAAATACGGTTTAAGATCCTGGTACATCTTGGTGGTGCCGGGATGCAGAGAATACGGGGTAGAATGAGCCTCCTCAAAGATCTCATTCCTGAGTTCCACACTACTCGAAACACAAACCCTAGCTTTATACAGAAGCATCCCGTTATCTGTCACTGAAAAATCCCTGGCTTGACCAGCTGAAACCTCATCTCTGATTTTTACTAACTCTGGATCAGTCATCTGAGCGGCTTTAATTCTTTCCAACAGATCAGATTGTAGCGTCAAGTTGTGAAGCTGACCTACCACAAACTCAATGCTGGATCTAACCATGTCCTCTGCTAACTAAGGTGAGATCTGAACCATGCTAGCTACCTGCCCAGGACCCGTCCTACTTAGGGCATCGACCACTACATTGGCCTTCCCAGGGTGATAGAGAATCTCACAGTCATAATCTTTCACAAATTCCAACCAACGCCTCTGTCTCATATTCAAATCTTTCTGAGTAAATAGATATTTGAGACTTTTATGGTCGGTATAAATTTTACACCTTTCTCCGTAAAGGTAATGCCGCCAGATTTTCAATGCAAAAACTATCGCAGCCAACTCCAGATCATGAGTCGGGTATCGCTGTTCATAATCCTTTAACTGACGGGAGGCATAAGCGATAACCCGATCGGCTTGCATCAGCACACACCCCAGACCCTATCTGGATGCATCGCAATAAACTACAAACTTCTCATTGTCTGAAGGCAAAGCTAACACTTTAGTTGTAATCAACCTCTGCTTCAGCTCTTGAAAGCTAGCTTTGCACTTGTCTGACCACACAAACCACTGATTCTTCTTCGTAAGTTCGGTTAAGAGTGTTGTTATCTTAGAAAACCCTTCCACGAACCGACGATAATATCCGGCTAAACCCAAAAAGCTTCTAATTTCTGTCACTGTCTTCGGTCTTGGCCAATCCCTGATGGATTCTATTTTCCCGAGATCCACCTTGATCCTATCTTTGCTAACAATGTGCCCTAGGAAAGACACCTAAGATAGCCAAAATTCACATTTCTTGAATTTGGCATAAAGCTTGTGTTCCCGAAGCCGTTGCAAAACCATCTGAAGATGTAACTCATGCTCCTCTTCTGATTGAGAGTACACAAGGATGTCGTCGATAAACACAATAACACAGATATCTAGGAAATCCTTGAATACCCTATTCATCAAATCCATAAATGTTGCAGGAGCATTGGTTAGTCCAAACGACATAACCAAGAATTCATAATGTCCATACCTAGTACGGAAAGCCGTCTTCGAAATGTGCTCCTCTTGGATTTTCAACTGATGATAACCCGATCGGAGATCAATCTTGGAAAAGACCGTCTTTCCCTGAAGTTGATCAAAAAGATCATCGATCCTAGGTAATGGATATTTATTCTTCACTGTTAACTTGTTTAATTCCCGATAATCGATGCACATCCTCATAGTTCCATCTTTCTTCTTGACGAATAAAACCGGAGCTCCCCAGGGTGACACACAAGGCCGGATAAACCCTATGTCAAGTAACCCTTGAAGCTAGATCTTCAATTCTTTAAGCTCAGCTGGAGCCATTCTATACGGAGCCTTGGAAACCGTTCCACTCCGGTTGCCAAATCTATGACAAAATAAATCTCCCGCTGAGGTGGTAAACCTGGAAGTTCTTCGGGAAAAACATCTAAAAATTCTCGAACCACCCTGATATCCTCTGGCCGAATGGTATCTGGCCGAGTGGTGTCCATCACCACGGCCAGAAACCCTAAACAACCGCCATGCAGTAACTCCCTAGCTAACATGGCCGAAATCACCGGGATCCGAGATCCCCGAACAAAACCAACAAACACAAATGATTCTTCACTTTCCGGTTGGAAGATCACCATCTTCCTCTTGCAATCAATACTGGCTGAGTATTTCGATAGGAAATCCATTCCTAAAATAATATCGAAATCTACTAGGCTCATTTCTATCAAGTCATCACTTAACTCCCTACCGTCTATTCTGATCGGTATAGACCTAATCCACCTTTTGGAGATAACTAACTCTCCGCCAGGTAATAGGGTTCCAAACCCTTATTCATAACTATCCCAAGGTCTATCCAATTTACTAAAGATTCTAGCTGCCACATAAGAATGTGTGGCCCCAGAATCAAACAGCACTGAGTAAAATGAGTTATTAACCGAGAGCTGACCTGTTACAACTGAAGGGCTGGCTTCTGCATCAGCCTGCGTAATGGCGAACACCCTAGCTGGAGTGGGTCTCGCCGGAGCCCTTCGTGCCTCTGACCGAAGCTGGGGACAATCCCTCTTGTAATGTCCGAGCATGCCACACTGAAAGCATCCCTGACCTCTGCACTCCCCCGGATGATGCCTTTTACAAATGGGACACTCCGGGTAAGAATAACGGGTCTCACCATTACCCTGACGACCACCTCGACTCTGGTTCCCTCGGAACTTCTTGTTCTGCCCTAAGCCACCGGATGCAATGGATGTCTTCCTTTTCTGGTCCATGGCCGAACCACTACCTCCCCTGCTGAAGCCTGATGCAGGAGGGGTAGGAGCCCCGCCACTCACTGGAGTCCTAACTGACTCCGACATACACCCAACTGCGCCCTCAGCTCGCAGTGCTTTCTCCACCATCTCAACATAGGTTGTCTTGTCGTCCGTAGTGATCATAAGGTCATTCTTGATCTTCACATTAAGTCCATCAAGATATTTTTCTTTCTTACTGAAGTCGGTTGTCACGATTCCCGAGGCCAACCTTGCCAACCGGTCAAACTGTGTAGTGTACTCAGTCACACTCATATTCTCTCTCTGGGTCAGGTGTGCGAACTCTTTTCTCTTGGCACTTCTAACGACCTCATTATAGTATTTCGCGTTGAAGAGTTCCTGGAACCTTTCCCAGGTCATAGTTGTGACGTCGTGAATTTGGGACACCATGTCCCACCAGACTAACGCGTCCTCTTGAAACTGAAAGGTGGCACAGACCACCCTGTCATTCCCGGTGACACCCATAAAATTCAATATTCTAGTAATCACCGTTAGCCATTGCTCGACTTTCATGACGTCCGGACCTCCCAGAAAAACCGGAGGTGCCTGCTTCCGGAACCTTTAATACAGGGGTTCCATTCTGTTTGCCGCTACCACTATCTCGACCTGAGCAACAGGGGCAAATGCCACAGGAGCTTCTGGCACCGGCATTGCAGGAGCCCCCTGCTACCTCAATCTCTAAATCTCAAGATCTTGCTCCTCTATTCTGGCTTGCATTTCAGCAAACCTAGTCTCCCAATTTTGGCCTTCCTAGTCAGCTTGGGCAGCCTGTGGTGGGTTATCATCACGCCGACCACGGGCCTTGCCCCTGGGACCTCTACCACGGCCCCTAACATTCGGGGGAAACTGAGCTCCTTGACCCTGATTTTACCCGACTGAGTTGCCCTGACTCTGCGAAACCAAGAGTTGGCACATCAGGTCATCATCAACGAGAGCTTACTAATGCCGCATAATTTGGAAATTAAAAACATGCGCCTATTCTACTATCAGGCTACTAACATTCTTCCTATCAGGCTTTTCTTATTTCATAATAATTAAATAAACTGCTAAAGCAATAAAAGCTTACTGAACCGTAGAACGAGCTAACTGCTAATGATGATTGTACATGTCGTGACGATCTTCGGAAGACAACCTGGCGGCTCTGATACCAAATTGTAACACCCTAACTAGCATAGGCGTATTACATGATTTTTAAACATACTGTGCAGCTCGTTGCTAATCAACGAGGTTTATGAAAATCGTGATTAATTAAAAATTTTTCTTTTTAATTAAACTTATAAAATATTTTATACAAAAATACTCGGGATCCCGATTACAAAACACTTTACAAAAGTTTACTGTCTAATACAAAATATTTGTCGCCCAGCGACTAACTACAAAAGCGTTGCTGTCTCGAGGATTGTGCACTCCAGGCCTAACAGCCCCGACATGTACAATCTTCATCGGCTCGCTCTCACGGTTCCTCAGCCTTGGCCTTGCCCTTACCTACACATGAACATAGCACTGTGAGTCGAAAGACTCAGTAAGAAAAGCATAATAATAATCATACATAAATCCCGGGTTATGATCAGACGCCCATACCCCTAACCATAACCCTAACTACCGTGTCCCACACGATACTAAGTCCTGAACATTCATAAGACGCTACTATTGACAAGTAACAGCCTATACTCGGTACACTGGTCATACTCCAGCTGCTAGTCATACTCTAGCCTGTTCCAATGTGTTACAATATCAGCCTATACTCAGTACACTGGTCATACTCCAGCTGCTAGTCATACTCTAGCCTGTACTGATGTGATACGTCAAATAGTACAGTACCACCAACCATAGTATCAGCCTATACTCGGTACACTGGTCATACTCCAGTTGCTAGTCATACTCTAGCCTGTACCGATGTGATATTGTGTCAGCCTATACTCGGTACACTGGTCATACTCCAGCTGCTAGTCATACTCTAGCCTGTACCGATGTGACACAGTTGGATGGTACGAAGCCAACATACATATCTAATGTAATCTAACAGGCTTCCTACATGCACGCTAAACATGTAATACATATGCATATTATTATACTAATCTTACCTCGATTCTGAATTCAGGTGTGCCGGTCAACCTGAGTGGAACGAACTGTACGGCGGTTTACAGGCTCCTAAACCATAACAATCACAGCACTATTAAGTGATACGCTAAAAAACTTCCCGGGGACTTAAACTAGAAACTAAAAGTTTCCTTATCGATAAAAAGCATGAAAATACCCCAAATAACATAAAAACGAGAAAATTTAGGGTTCCTAAAAATCTCCCAACCGACAGACCGGTTCTGCAACCGGAATTCCAATTCTGGGAATTCCCTAACCCCCATCTGGAATTCCGGTTCCTCGCAGGAAACAATCAAAAATTCATAACTTGCCCAAATTAAATCCAATTCAAACAAAACCTTCCAGACCTGTTCTAAATACCCTAAAGAACAAAACCAAGGCATCAAAACAGCCCAGAACACACAGATACTAAAATTGCCATTAAAGCTCCAAGCTTTGAGTTCAAAACTCAAACTTGGTTAAATCTAACTAACATGCATCCAAATCAGTTCAAACCTACTTAAACATGCATATAATAACTTCAGAAAACAACAGCAAGCATCAACAACCAATGCAGCAACACATTCCATTAATTCACTTTGAAAAGCATAGTTTTTGAATAAAAATTCCATAACTTTAAACAACACCACCAACATGCATCACAATTAGCTCTAATCTACACAAATACTCATGAATAAACTTCAGAAATCAACAACAACATACAGCAGCAAGAACATTCTAAAATTAAGCATGCAACCTATCAACAATCCTCAAAACTTCATAAAACTTAAAGGAAAGCTAAGGGAAACATGCCAACAACTTGCGATCACTAAATTTGATTAAAATTAGCTTCAAATCCCAAGGAAATGGTCAGCTTCTTGCTGCTCCAAGAGGCCCGAATAGAGAGAGAGAGAGAGAGAGAGAGAGAGAGAGAGAGAGAGAGAGAGAGAGAGAGAGAGAGAGAGAGAGAGAGAGAGAGAGAGAGAGAGAGAGAGAGAGAGAGAGAGAGAGAGAGAGAGAGAGAGAGAGAGAGAGAGAGAGAAAATGGTTTTCTTTTCCAATTTCTAACTTTTTCCAATTTAGTAAAAATGAAAATAAAAAGAGGTTCATTTACTCATCTCAGCCAATAAATCAATAATAAACCAAATACTTTCACAACTCTAAGTCCACTAAAGGACAAAATAACAATGGGGCAAAATGACCAATTTGCCCCTCCATGCTACAACAACATAAAGGCACTAAAGGGTATTTTTGGGAAATTCTAAATTCCCGGCCAATCCCGACATTCCCAATGTCTAAATAATCGTCCCACAATACTAACATACTAAGTTGTGATTTTACTGAGCCAAACACTGAGTTCCATGTTACCATGTACCAGAAATGCAAAATTATGAAATTCACTATATGACATAAAATGCATTTCAGAATTCAATAAAATAGTACAAATAATTATTTAAATAGCTATAAATGATTTTCCATAATTAAACATAATTAAGTGCTGATTTCCAAATTAAACTAAGTGGTCTTTACAATGACTGACATCAAGGAATGGCTTAACACTCAATTCAATATTAAAGATTTCGGTGAGGCTGCCTTTGTTCTCGGTATTCAAATTATTAGAAACCGGAAGAACAAATCCCTTGCTCTCTCTCAAACAACTTACATTGAAAAAGTTTTAGAGAGATTCTCCATGACCAACACCAAAGGGGCAAATTTGCCTTCTAGATATGGTATCCGTCTATCTAAGGAACAGTGTCCTACTGAACCTCAAGAGATAGAGGACATGGCAAAAGTTCCTTATGCTTCTGCAGTTGGAAGTCTAATGTATGCAATGTTATGCACTAGACTTGACATCTGCTATGCAGTTAGAATCGTGAGCAGGTATCAGTCAAATCCAGGTCAGGAACATTGGAATGCTGTTAAGTATATTCTGAAATACTTGAAGAGTACTAGAGATTACGTGTTAGTCTACAAGGGTGGTGCTTTAAATCCCATAGGCTATACCGACTCAGATTTCCAAGCATGTCTTGAAGACAGGAAATCTACATCTGGGATGGTGTTTACTCTTGGGGGTGGAGCAGTGGTTTTGAGAAGTGCTAAATAGACTGCGATTTCAGATTCTATCATGGAGGCAGAATACATAGCTGCAGCAGAAGCTGCCAAAGAGGTTGTCTGGCTGAGAAAGTTCTTCACCAGTCTTGGTGTAGTGCCTTGAATGGAAAAGCGTCTAGTCTTACTGTAACGCCCTAAATAATTAGGCACGCTACCCAAAAATGCTTATGAAACCCTAATCCCCTAATCGGGATTACTAATTAAAATAGCGTAGAATTTAAACTTTTATATTAATCAGAATGAAAATAAACTTATAATATATTTAAACTTTTCAAAATATTTGGGATCCCAAAAATATTTACAAACTTATTACAAGTTCTTTCTTACTAGCCGACCTAAGCGGCAAAACAGAATACAAAAGTCAACACTGTTAGACCCATAACCTGCTTGGTCTGAAGTGGCATGAACATGTACATTCTTCGCCCTGCTCCTGAAACTCATGGCTGATCAGCTAATGCCTTACCCTTTCCTGCACAGTAGAGCACCCGTGAGCCAAGCCCAGCAAGATAGTATAAATCATAACAAATATATTATGCTCATTCACATATGTCTGTATAGCACAGACCTGATCATTATATCAACATGCCCATTTATGTCTACGTACCGTAGACCTATGTGTTGCGCTCACACATCAAATTAAATCTACGTGATGTAGACCCACGTGTTGCTCTCACACGTCTAATTACACTAAGGCCTTAAAAGTGGTTCATCTCGGTTATGTGTACCGAGTCCAACCTGATTATGCCTTGAGTGCATAATCCCTAAATCTCATTTCAATTAACATGGCATGGCATTTATACACATATATCACTAGGGTAATAACCCTAGGCTATTAGACCGTTCCTATTAGGGTAATAACCCTAATCCCAGTTACTAAACATACATGCATATGATTCTCAACATAAGCGCCACTGCGCATACTCTACGTGCTAATTACTGTCTTACCTGTTGTCCCGCAATAGTAGAGATTCCAAATCCCTGGGTGCTCCTGATCAGGTGCCGGTAATCCTAGTCACACAATCCGGGATTTTACAAATAGGGTTAATCCCCAATTTCACTTTTACAAAATATAAACATGGCATTCAAACCACAGATAATAAAATAGAGCTCGGAACGAGCTTTCCAACAATATAAAGAACGTCCCAAAAGGAGTCCCGAGTCAAAAGTTATGGCCAAAACAAAATTGAGAAAAACAAAATTTCTCACTGCCAAATCCAGTCGCGACGGCCGAAAATCCCATCGCGACGACTGGGTTTAGAACACCCAAAAACTCAATTTTTAAGGTCTTAAAATGCCAACCTTTCCTAGATTTCGAACCCCAACCAAACATAGGGTAAAAATACAAAATTCATGCATTAATCCTTAACCAAAATCAGATTTAATCAATATAAAAATTAACCTCCAAACATTGAGCTAAATTTCCCACTAATTCAAGCTCAAACCTTTAAATTCAAACACAAGCTCAAGAAAACATACAATTCAGAGCTGCATAAGATAAAGGAAACACCAAAACAAACTCTAATAATCCCACACAACATTCAAGTTGCAATCCATATGGTCTCAATAGCTCAAACACATTAAAAATTAACAATATCACCACTAATTCACCAACATGCATCAAATCTCAAATGAACATCAAGAACATCAAACCTAAAATCAAAAAATATTCACATACCAGAACTTAATCATAAACAAAAAGGATCAAGAAGTTTTACCACAAATTTCTAAGCTCCAAGCACCAAAATCACCCAAACTCCTTAACTTTTCTCCAATCCAAGCCTCAATTTCAAAGTTGTAAAATATTGAAGATGATAAAGAGAGAGGAAGAGGGGGTCGGGTTAAGGAGAGAGAGAGGACCCAGAATTTTTAATTTCATTTCCTCAAAATTCAGCTTTTATTAAATTAAATCAAATAAGGTCAAAAGACCATTGAGCCCCTAAGGCCAATTTTCACCTATTCACACATACAAGGGCATTCTAGTGAATTCATACTCAATTATTTTCAAATAAAAATTCAGATTATCACCCATAAATAATAATGCCAAATAAATCAATCCAATTTATATTTCGGGCCCGAACCCGGTTCGGCCCGAAATACCCGGTTGTGACTATACCGCGCCAACCTGTCAGAACACACCTGAAAAGACAACACAGTCTGTAACGCCCTGTCCAACAGGGACGCCACGTGTGTGCAATTTAATAAAATACTGATATTTATATAATATGTAATTATACTAAAAGTGTGGGTAATTAAATTTTGACAATTAAAATTCAACTTTTAAACTGATTAACAAAAGATAAGTAATATGGACTACGGGGTTCCCCTGTTTTCAAAATATTCACAAACTGGTTTCAAAGTATTTTACAACATAAACTTTATACTTCCAAAATACAATCAAAATAGAGCATCCTGTTTACTGGGCCGTGTCACTGCGGCTGGTATGTACATTGCTGCTGCGACCACAAACTCATGGTTGCTCAACTTTTGCCTTCCCTTTACCTGCACCATAAAGCACCCGTGAGTCACAGAGACTCAGCAAGAAAAGTAACCAAAACGTTACCCGAAAATGATTATCAATTTAATCTCATACCAATATGTTTACTCATTATACAATATCATAAAGTATTCCTTTACACATTACACATTCACATTACACAATCTTGGTACTTAATAAAGTACCCCTTTACCACTCGTTAACCACGAGCTGAATATGTCACTATCGTTGCCCGATAAAGCAAACGATAAGTAAGAAACCTAACCGCGGTTTCAAGAGTAATTACTCCTAACGGTAATAACTGTTTCCAACCCTAGGTCATAACCTAGGCTTACTAAATATTTAATCAAAGTCTTGATAATAATCAAGGCCACTTCCATTCAACCATTAATCTTTAACCACATACGGTGCTTACCACTTTTCTTACCTTGGTTCAGAAAACAAGAGTATGAGCCGACCTGAGTGGAAAACAAGCTAAGCAATTCCGGTCCTATGTCACGACAATTAAAACTCAAATGAAAACCTTAATCAAATTTCTGATAATCAACTCTAATTCTCACAATAGAACACACCCTACTTTCCCCCAGATCAAACTAGCTTAACCATCTCTAAAACACCCTGAATTCCACTCCGAAAGACACCCCGAATCAGATCGGACTTGAAGAGAAAAACCCAAAATCCCCCTTTCCTCGGAAAAACGGTCGGCCTTTTTTCAGACACCCAGAAAAACGGCCTGCCTTTTTTTCCTGGCAGCCATGGTGATTTCTGGTTTTTCACCCCAAAAACCAATCAAACCTCCACAAAACCTAACCAAACTTTCGAGAACAATATATTATGGCAATTATAACATAACCAAACAACTATTTCAATGCAATATATCAATTTGCTCAAAATCACACTTCAAAGTGAAGAAAAAATAAATTTTCTCTCAACAACCATATCCAATTTCAACCAGCCATTAACCTCACTCAATTTTCATTCAAACAAGTTCAATTTCAACCCTAAGAACCTACCTTATCCTCAGTTTATACCCCAGCTCAGAATTCATTGAAAACCTTCACCAAAACCTAAACTAAACTCAAGAAAACCAATCAAGAGAAGAGTAGAAAATCATACCTTCACTTAGCTAGCTTCTAGGGCTTAGATTAGCTCAAGAGTGGATGAAATAAGATGAGTTTCACCTGGTTCCCAGCTGCTCCTAGGGTTCGGCAGAAGGAGAAGAAAAAGAGAAGCTTGATGTTGATTGAAATGTTTTTTCTTGCCTTGGAAGGAAACTCTTTAAATAGGGTTTTCTTTTTTTTCTTTTTTTTTAAAAAATAATAGGCAGCTTAAAAATAAAAGAAAAGTCAAACACCTTAAATTTACTAATCTACCCCTTTTCCCCTTAATCTAATTTTTTTTTAAAGAAACCCTAGGGGCATTTAGGTAATTTCACTAATTCCCCAATCCGACATTCTAATAAAATTCTAACTTAATCCGAGATGTACTCAAAATAGATCTTTCATTAATGTCGTGACATTACTAACCACATCGCCAAATTTTCACAATTGCCGGGCCCGAAAATAACGTATTTCATTAAATAATTTCTCAACAATTTAGCTAAGTACGATCATAATCCTACTTCATTTCCCAAGTAATTACATATTTAATAAAATATGTCTATTTAAATATTTTTTATTTTCTGGGATATTACAACTATCCCCCATTTATAGGAATTTCGTCCTCGAAATTTACCTGAAAAGCTCGGGATACAACTCCCGCATCTGCGACTCTAACTCCCAAGTCGCTTCTTCAACTTTGATGTTCTGCCACAGCACTTTAACTAGAGGAATAGTCTTGTTCCGCAGAACCTTTTCTTTCCTGTCTAAGATCTGTACTGGTTGTTCTTCATATGACAGGTCGGTTTGAAGCTCAATGTCTTCATAACTTAAGATATGAGTTGTATCAGATACATATTTCTGAAGCATCGAGACATGAAACACGTTATGAACCCCAGATAAAGCAGGAGGTAGAGCCAACCGATAACCTACCTGACCTACTTTCTCAAGAATCTCAAATGGGCCAATAAATCTGGGACTCAACTTTCCTTTTTTCTTGAACCTTCGAATTCCTTTCATTGGGGATACCCGAAGAAAAACAAAATCCCCAACTTGGAATTCAACATCTCTACGCTTTGGATCTGCGTAGCTTTTCTGTCTACTTTGGGAAGCAAGCATACGAGCTCGAATCTTTTCAATAGCATCGCTCGTTCTTTGGACAGCTTCAGGTCCAAGGTACCTAGGTTCACCAGCCTCATCCCAGTGAATAGGTGATCGACATTTCCTTCCATAAAGCATCTCATATGGAGCCATGCCAATGGTACTCTGATAACTATTGTTATAAGAAAACTCAATCAGAGGTAGGTACTTGTTCCAAGAACCTTCAAAATCCATTACACATGCCCTCAACATATCCTCAAGTATCTGGATAGTCCTTTCAGATTGACCATCGGTTTGAGGATGAAAAGTTGTACTGAATTTCAACTTAGTACCCATTGCTTGCTGTAAACTTTCCCAAAATTTGGATGTAAATTTTGGATCTCGATCCGAAACTATCGACTTTGGGGCACCATGAAGTCGAACTATCTCCTTGATATACAAATCAGCATATTGATCCACTATCACGCAAATAGAATCATAATACCCTACTGTTCTGGGCAATCCCACTACAAAATCAATGGTGATGTCTTCCCATTTCCATTCAGGAATCTTTAGAGGTTGAAGCAAACTTGTTGGCCTTTGATGTTTTGCTTTAATTTGTTGACAGGTTAAGCATTTTGACACATATTCAACAATATCCCTCTTCATACCCGACCACCAGTATAAAGCTTTCACATCATGATACATCTTGGTTGTTCCTGGGTGTAAGGAGTACGGTGTAGTATGAGATTCATCAAGAATCTCCTGTCTGATTTCTTTATCAACCGGCACACAGATTCTGTTCTTGTATCGTGACAACCCATCAGATAAACATGAAAAGTCTTTTGCCAATCCGGCCTCTAACTTCTCCTTATGCCCCCGTAGCTCAAGATCTCCTTGTTGAGCTACTCTAATCCTTTCCAATAAATCAGACTGTATGGTGATATTAGCAAGTTTTCCAATTACAAATTCAATTCCCGCTCTCGTCATATCCTCAGCCAGCTTTGCTGAGATTTCCTTTAGTTCATAAACCTGCCCTGGTCCTTTCCGACTCAGAGCATCCACTACCACATTTGCTTTAGCAGGGTGGTAGAGAATCTCACAGTCATAATCTTTGACCAGTTCTAACCATCGTCGTTGCCTCATATTTAAATCCTTCTGAGTGAAAAAGTAATTGAGGCTTTTGTGATCTGTATAAATTTCACACTTCTCACCGTACAGATAGTGACGCCAAACTTTTAGTGCAAAGACAACTGCTGCCAATTCAATATCATGGGTAGGATACCGTTGTTCATACTCCTTCAATTGCCTGGATGCATAAGCAATCACTTTCCCTTACTGCATAAGAACACAACCTAACCCTTGTTTGGATGCATCACAATAAATCACAAACTTTTCATCACTTTTTGGTAAAGTTAGCACCAGAGCGGTAATCAACCTTTGCTTCAATTCTTGGAAACTACCTTCAGACTTGTCAGTCCAAACAAACTTACAATTCTTTCGGGTCAATTCAGTTAAAGGCGTAGAAATCTTTGCAAAGCCTTCAACAAATATTCGATAATACCCTGCTAACCCCAGGAAACTTCTAACTTCGGTTGCTGACTTAGGTCGAGGCCAATCACGTACTGCTTCGATCTTTACTGGGTCCACTAAAATACCATCTTTACTCACCACATGCCCAAGAAACTCACCTGAGGTAACCAAAATTCACATTTCTTAAACTTGGCATACAACTTATGTTCCCTGAGACGTTGTAATACCATTCGAAGATGTCTTTCGTGAGTCTCTTCTGAGTCTGAATAAATTAGAATGTCGTCAATAAAGACAATAACAAAATCATCCAGAAAGTCTTTGAACACTCGGTTCATCAGGTCCATAAATGCTGCTGGGGCATTTGTTAATCCGAAAGATATTACCAGGAATACGTAATGGCCATACCGGGTCCGGAAAGCTGTCTTGGGAATATCCTCCTCCCAAATCCTCAGTTGGTGATAACCAGACCGAAGATCAATCTTGGAAAAGACAGTCTTTCCCTGCAGCTGATCAAATAAATCATCTATTCTTGGCAAAGGATACTTATTCTTCACTGTTTACTTGTTTAACTCCCGGTAATCTATGCACATTCGTAAAGTTCCATCTTTCTTTTTCACGAACAAAACTGGTGCACCCCAAGGTGAAGTGCTAGGTCTAGTAAATTTTAAATCCATCATCCCCTGTAATTGAACTTTTAACTCTTTCAGCTCCGCAGGTGCCATCCTGTAAGGAGCTTTCAATACAGGTCCAGCTCCTTGTATTAGATCAATCTCAAAATCAATTTCACGTTTTGGCGGTAACCCCGGTAACTCTTCTGGAAAAACATCCAGAAATTCTCAAACCACTGGGACATGCTACGGTCCCGCTTGTGGTTCCCAGGTAGTATCCACTACATTTGCTAAGAAACCAATACACTCCTCACAAAACAAATCCCTTGCCTTAAGTGCTGATATTAAGGGAATCCGAGATCCCTGCATCTTACCCACAAATACAAAAGGATCCTCACCCTCAGACTGAAAAGTTACCATTTTTCTCTTACAATCAATGGTGGCGTTGTATTTAGCAAGTCAATCCATCCCCAAAATAACATCAAAATCCTCCAGGTTCAATTCTATTAGATCAACTGATAACTCTCTTCCTTCCACAAATACTGGAAGGGATCGAACCCACCTACTGGAGATAACCAACTCCCCAGTAGGCAGCAAGGTTCCAGAACCTCTAGAAAGCACATCACTAGGTCTATTCAACTTCTCAATTATTCTACTTGAAATATAAGAATGCGTCGCACCAGAATCAATTAGAACAGTCAATAAAGTACCAGCAACAGAAAGCTGACCTGTCACAGTGGAAGGACCAGAATCAGCCTCAGCTTGAGTCAGGGCAAACACTCGGGCAGGAGTGGGTGTATCATCCTTCTTTTGTTCTAGTCGTAGCAATTGTGGACAATTTATCTTCATGTGACCCACCATTCCACTGTGAAAACAGGCCCTGGCCTGACACTCGCCCAGGTGATGCCTTTTACATCTCGAACATTCAGGAAAAGTCCGCCAGTTTTCGTTTCCACCACGACGGAAACCTTGGTTACCCTGGAATCTTTTGTTTGGGCCTGCTGCTGATGATTCACTAGGTCTTTTCTTGCGGTCACCGGGATCAGTACCCCTACCCGTGTTGGGTTTTATGCCCTAAATAAAACTCTTTACAATCTGATTAGTTATCAATATAAGAAATTTGAAGTGATTGATGTTTGCATGAATTTTACATGCTAATGGTTTAATATGTTTATTACACTCATACACACGAAATCAGTTAAATCCAGATCATATGTTTATTCACAATTACAGTATCGTCAACACAGTGGAATGTGATTGTGATCATATGAATCAAAAGTTATGGTCCCTGTTTCATCAGTGTTATTGGATTTACACTAATGTGAAAATCAGCGATGATGTGTACTTACACTTGGAGTAAGTGTTATGTTCTTTCCAGGACATTAGTAAAGTATACTAGTTTCGAATGTATGGAGTATACATTGGACTGGACCGATATTGCAACTAAGTTAAGATATTACAAACTTACCGTTATACATATCTTTCCAAGTCAATATCAGTACTTGATCTTAAGATTAAAAAGAATCTAAATCTTGATATGCTTGGGCTCAACTCAGGAGTGCTATTCATGTTCTTTGATTTATTAGTTAAGCCTACTTTTGGGTCAGGGTGATACGTATATTTTGGGAACATGATAGTATGATTGAGTGGGAGTGTTGAACATAAATATGGAATCTATAGCTTCTATTGGTGTATAGAAGTCAAGTGATGATTCCCTTCGAGCTTAGCAAATAGAAGTAAATGGATGAGCTCTTGTTTAACTGACTAATTATTAGATCACTAAATACCATTTACAGGTAGCTAAGTGTTTTAAGGGTCAAAATACATTGAGGGGTGAGAACGGTAAAGAAATCCCATCTCGATGTAAATCATCTATATAGAGGATCTTTAAATCACAATAAGATTATAACAATGGTTAAATGAGATAGTATATTGGTATCGTGAAACATACAATATGCTCTATATAAGTCTGAGAGTGCAATTCTAAGTTCTAAGAGTGGATTCAACGAAGAATTAATAAGTAGGAATTTACTTGGTAAATTTGGTTCACTTATTGGAAGCTCAACATATAGATCCATGGTCCCCATTCTAGTTGAGAACATTCTACTTGTAAGACTCATTAATTGATTCGTGATTGATCAATTATAATTCTAAAGTTAGACTATATCTAATTTTATGAATTTTCACTAAGCAGTGGTGAAATTGTAAAGAAAAGAGTTTTCTAGGTTTATTTATTTATTAATAGACTTTATATGTCTAATTAATAATTAAATTAAATGTCAATATTATTTAATAATCTATTTTAGTTATTAAATAATTAGTTTTGGCATTTAAAAGGTTAGAATTAGAAAATTGGCGTTTTTGAGAAAATAGAGATAAAATTTGATAAAATTGCAAAATTAAGTGAGGCCCAATAACACCATATGGCCGGCCACTTAAATAGATTTTTCAAATTAATATTTTCATTATTTTAATGCCAAATAATTCTAAACCTAGACCTAGTAGTTGCCTATAAATAGAAAGTGATGGCTCAGTCACAACACATGCTTTCATTAGCTTCGTGACAGAAATTTCTCTCTTCAGAAAACTGAGCCTTCCCACTTTCTAACCTTGGCCGAAATACTTCTCTCTCTTTTCCCTTCATCTTTTTCGTGACCCTAGTGGAAGAGTAAGTGCCCACACACAGCAAGCAGTAACTCAATCATAGATTGGAAGACTGTGAAGGATCAAAACTTGAAGAAGAAGGACATTCGGGCTCAGATCTTGATTATACTCTGCTACAGAAAGGAATCAAGGGTTAGAGATCTGAGTGGAAGGAGACATTTATTTCGCTGCATCAATGTAAGGTTTTCTTAACTTTATATGTGTTTATTTTATCGTTTAAGAAAGTTCATATTTAGGATGTTAATAAACATACTTGTGAGTAGATCTAAGATCCTGGTAAAATAATATCCAACAACTGGCCTCAGAGCCATGGTAATTGATTTACTTACATGAAATTTGGACTTTAAAATGATTGTTTGTATGTTCTTTGGATGGTATCATGTTGTATTGAGTGTTATTTGATGATTGATTGATGTTTGTTAAATTTTCGTGAAAAATAATTGCGATTTTATCTCTGGAATTATTTTTATTGGATAGTATGGAAAACATTAAGCAAGTTAGCCTTTTACAGAACTTAATTTGGATTTTATTTGAATTAGTTATGATTTTTTGAAGATTTGAAAAAATCGGGGCTGTGCTGAAATTTTTCCTGCGATCGCAAATCTGTCCGTACAGTTTCGAATTTTTTCGTTTTTCTTCGATTTTTCATGCTTTTTCATGTAATTAACTTCTGATTTTTTGTATGGTTTTGTATATATACTATTACTATTCCTAATTCAATTCTAATTATCATTTTGAATTAATTTAATATTTGTTTTAATTTAATTCAAGATATTAGTGTAATTTGAATTTGAATAGAATTAGTATCTATCTTCTTGCTTAAAAATCTATCTTATTTTTAAATTTGATTATATCTTATTTTTTTTTTAATTTAAGGTCAGATTTTATAAGATATTTATAATGTCTTTTAAGATATTTTAAAATATCTTATCTTTTAAGATATTTTTTAATAATATCTTATCTTTTAAGATTTTTTTTTAAATCAAATCTTTTTAGATATTTTGACCTTATTTAAATTTAAATAAGATATTTATAATCATGTAATTTTAAATAGATATAAGATATTTTTACTAACTTTTAAATTTTGTTATTTTATTTATTCAAATTAAATTTAAAATCTGAAAAGATATTTCTTTTATCTTTTCTAATTTTTATTTAATTTTTATTTTTAAAATAACATTTAATATTTAAAAGTAGTTAGTAAATTTTTGAAATGATATTTAGGTTGGTTGAAACCTAATTTTTCAAAATTGTAGGTTTAATTCTGAATATTTTTTTTTTAAAAAAAAATAGTTTCAAAATTTAAAATATTTTTTTTATTATTTTCGAAAATAAATATTTTTTTTTTATTTTCGAAATTTAAATTATTTATTTTTTTTAATTAAATATTTTTTATTTAATTATTAATTTCGAAATTATTTATTTAAAATTAAATAAATCCTACTTCCAACTATCCAGCTAACCTTGTTGCAGGAGTATGTGGTTTAAACTTGTGTGTAAGTTATTTTTTTAAAACCTATTATTACTTGATTGCAAATAACCATGGTTACCTTATGCCAGATCTAATGATCTGATGGCTCCCTTGGTCAAGTTAATAATTTGTAACAGGTAAATTTTACAATCTTCTTTCATCTGTGTATGACCTAGCAACATGATAGGATCCATCCAAAGTGTGCCTGTGTGAGCCTATATGTTTATTTTGTTTTAATATAGATACATATAGGTTGTTGCTAAATAAAATGTCACACCATGATAGATTTTATTTAGGTCCATTTAGTTATTGGACCTATTCAATTAATAACAGTTATTCATTTTAAGGTTAAATTCCTCTCTTTTGGGCCTTGTGTGAGAGTTGGGAGCCATAGAAGTGGGTACGACATACTGAACCCAGCACCCCCTCACATGAACTACCCCAATTGTGAAGGCCCATTTGCCTGATTTGAATAACTGTACTAGGTTAATTATATTAGTTTGACCTAATAAAAATTGAATTAGCAACATAATTAACTTTTAAAATATATGAAAATTTATTTTCATTTTAATATTTTAAAGTTAATTTTAAGAAAAACACTTTTAGTTTTAGATATTATTTCTAGACAAACTATTTGTATTTTTCTTGTATTTAATTAAATATAGAATTTTAACTAACTAAGATTCTTTCTGGAGCTTATTTAATTAAATATTCCTATTTAAGTTATAAATTAGTTGTATCAACTGATTTTTCTTAACTAACTTAAATTTGAATATTTGATTTAAATTTTAAATCAAGTTGAGGAATCTTAGGCATTAGTTATTAAAGATTCTTAAGATATTTTTTAAGTTAATATCTTTTCAAATATTAACTTAAAATGGAATATTTTAGATATTTTTTTTTTGTTAATATCTTTTCAAATATTAACTTTAAAAAGATATCTTCAAATTAAGTGGTTACAACTTAATTTGTGATATTTAATTAAATCTAAATTTGAAATTATTTAAGTTTTAGATTTTTTCTATATAACTTAAATTAGATATTTTTCAAATTTTTTGAAAAGATACTTAGTCAAATAAGATATTTTCTAGATAGTAATTTCTAGACTACTTATTATTTCTAATATTTAAATAGGAAAATATTATACTTTTGTGAAATTAATTATTTAAATAATTAATTTTGGTACAATTTTATTAAGTATATTTTTCCTAGTATTAAATAGAAATTAATAATTAAGCCTTCTCTACACTTAATTATTATTTCTTGAATTTAATACATTTAATTAACTTGAAAAATCTAAATATCTAAGTTGATTTTCATCATGATACTTAAATATTTATTGATTTTTCATGACACTTAATTAAATAAAAAATTATTTTTAGGTTGAAATTTAATTTTTCAACTTAAATTTAAATAATTTTCAAAATATATATTTTTCTTTATTTTATAAATCAATTTCGAAATTTGCATTTTAATTATGCAAGATTTTCGAATTTTTGAAAAATAGATTGAGTTGTAAATTAATTATTTATTTTAATTAATTCTTGGACCAACTACAATCAATGATTTTTTCATTTAATTGATTAATTTAAAATAAATGAATTAAAAATATATATATATATATATTATTAGAAATTGAATTAACTAGTCAAAAGAAAATCTAGATAGGTAATATTTTTGCTTGAAGTATTTCTTTTCTATTTTTATTATTTTCGAAAATTGTATTTTTATATACTTTAAATTTTCGAACCCAATAAATATATTCTCAAAGGAAATTTTTAAGTTGCTAATTATTTATTTAATTTAACTTAAATTAATTTCCTTAATATTTATATTTAAGATTAGTACTAAGATGGAAATAATTAATTTTATTTCAATCACCATCTAAGTATAATTCTATAAATATTATATTAAATTCTTATTTTTGAATTTTAATTCTTAAATAGAATTTAATGAGATTTATTTATTAGAATAATAAAGAAAATACATTTTAAACAATGAGCTTTATTATTATTAAGATATTCGATCTCCATTGTGGGTTTTACACCGCGTTTGTTTTAGTGAGTAATCCTCCCTAATGGAGGAACGTTCATTAGCAATTTCGCACCGTTTAATCTCGCATGATAAGTGGTTAGTAAGTGTTTTATATGGTATGGATCACCCTAATGGTGGCGACCATATTTGACTTGCAAATTGCAAAACAATGGTAGAAGCTCATGAGATAGAATAGCCTTGACTCTCGCCTAAACGGGACAACGCTGGATTCTGATCTTGATCGAATAAAAGGTTGCTAGAATGTTTAACATTTTAGATGAGCTGACAACTCTATTCAATGGATGGTAGCTTTGACTCTCGCCTAAACGGGACACTGATATCAGTTTGTTGAAAACCTTGGAAATTATTTAGGATTGAATTTTTTTAAGCATTTTCTCATATCATTCCTACTTGCTATGTGCTTATAATTTCTGAATTGATTTTGTGCGTTAAACCAATATTAATTTCTATTTGTTGATTTCTATTATTTTGTAGTATCCTGTTTTGACAAAATGAATCTCATGTTATCACTGTTGACTGAAAATAAGCTGAATGGATCTAACTTTAATAAATGGAATGAGAACATTAATATTGCTCTCATAGGAGAAAGTGCCTTGTTTGTTTTAACTGAGCCGTCACCTGAAGTGCCTGGGGATAATGCATCCAAAGCTGTGAAAGAAAAGTATGAGCGTTGGCAGAAAGCAAATGACAAAGCTCTATACTTTATGCTTTCTAGCATGGTTGACACCCTCAAAACTCAGTTTTCTAAAACTGAGAAGGCAGCTGAAGTTATGACGAAGTTAAATGAGCTATTCGGTAAGGCATCACTTCAGTCACGCTTTGACGCGACTAAGAAGTACATTAACGCACGGATGGAACCTCATCAAAACGTGCGTGACCATGTTCTCCTCATGTCCAGTTATTTCCAAGAAGCCCAGGATCATGGTGCTGAAATGGACAGTGCTACTCAAGTAAGTCTTATCTTGAATAGCCTGACTCCAGCATTTCTACCATATACATCAAATTATGTCATGAATAAAAAGGAAATTGACTTTCATGAATTAGTCAATGACCTTCAAACTTAAGAAAATTTGATTGGAGGACCCAAGAAGAAAGGGAGTAAACCTCATAATCCTGGTAATGGTAATGGGACGATAAAACCTGAAGCGAATGTTGCCTCTGCTTCAAAGCCCAAATCGAAGAAGAAGTGGAAGAACACCAAGAAGCGAGCAAAAGCCATGAAAAAGGCTGTTCCTTCTGGTGATGCTACACTTAAAGGAAAGTGTTTCTACTGCAATGAGAAAGATCATTGGAAACCCCAGTGTCCTAAACTTCTTGCAAAGAAACAAGGTATTTCCATTTATAAACTTTAAAAGTTTAGTGAATTATTATCCAATTGGATTTATGATTCTGGACTAAACTTTGTTTATTTGTTTTCTTCTTCTTATAGGCCAAGCTACTTGAACTAAATTGAGTTGGATCAGAAAGCTGGACCAAGGGTGAAATCGTCCAGATGAAGATGAAGCTCTTCAATTTTTGAATTAATTGTTTTAGTTTAAAAACAATTTGGATTTCAAATTTTAGTTAGGGATATTTATCCCTGTTTTTCTCATATTGTTGCAATACTTTTTTTTATTAATAAAGTTTTATTTTTCGAAATTCACTATTGCACTTTATGGGATTGAGCTTCATTTAATTTTATCTTCATCAATTATTACCGCATTATATTTGTATGTTTGTATGTGTAAGTGTTTTTATTATTGATGCAAATTCTATAATATTTTCAACTCTTCATAAAGTTATAATATATAAACACTAGAAATTATTTCTATGTTTATCAATAATTGTTAATTCTCATACAATTATTAAGAATTTGTTTAATAAAAGGATCTTATGATCTGATAGGGGTGGAGAAAAGTTAAGAAAACTATGCAGTTCAACGATCTTTTATATCTAATGAACTCTGGATAGTATTCAACTCCACATAAACTCTATCACACTAAGAGAATCATGATCTTTACAACCTTTAGGGGTGGATCATAATCTCTATATACTTAGGGGTGGAGGTTATCCATAGTACCCTACATGTATATTCTTAGGGGTGGAGTCTATTCCACAATTCCCTATGAAACACATATCTTGTTTAAACATGGAAGTAATATAATGAGTCAGCTATTGTCAATATAAATTATTGATCTTGATTGTATGTTCCATTTCGATTTTACTGTTGTAAGTAAAAGTTTGATACCTTTGAAAGTTCTTTGTTAAAGTTTCACACTACCTTAATTGAGTGGGAGAATTTTAAAATTCTATACCCATCTTCATTAGGTTAATAATTGTGATAGGTACTTAAGAACACTACTGAAAAGCAAATCTAACCATTCACATAGATAGGTATAGCTTATCAGAATTATGAGAATAAGATAAAGAACTCTAGTTCAGTCCATTCGAATGACTTGAACCAAGAATTCTTAATCCTCATCAAAATTTGATGGTATCTAAATTTTGATTACTTTAATCTCTGGCATGTATTTTTCACTTCAAATACTAGTCTGCTATGTTGATGACTTAGTCTTGACTTAAAGTTTCAGACTAATACAAAAGTCACAACTAAGTAACTCTCTAAACAATCAGAGGTTAAAAGTATTATTTAGCCAGACATCTGCTATTGAGTGGGAGCTATTTGAGATGTTATCAAATAGGGAACATTAGAAGATATTCAAGAAGGATTTATGAAAGTGATCTATATGTCAGATATTAAGGAACTGTGTATCAGTTGTCTTTGTATCTCACCATCTAATTTCGAATTATATGAGATGGTGCTTACTTTGGGGTGGAGGAATTATTGTATAATAATTCAAGCTCTACCAGAGAAGAACTATAACTTGGTCTATTCGAAAATACCAGAAAGTTATATCACTGAAGAAAAGTGTACACTGTATTATCTCAATTACATATTTTAAAATATGAGAGATATATCTTCTGTTAATTCAGATGTACTTTTAAAACAGTAAAGATTTCAGTATCCCTTGATGAGTAAAGCATATAGTAAAGGATGTTTCATAAGTGTATTTATGAACTAGTTTCCAGAATTTTGGATGGATTCAAATATACTACACTTGATCTGAAGATCAAGACATCAGATTGACCTATTTGCACAGTTTGTTTTATATTAGTGCAAGTGGGAGTTTGTTGGGTTTTATGCCCTAAATAAAACTCTTTACAATCTGATTAGTTATCAATATAAGAAATTTGAAGTGATTGATGTTTGCATGAATTTTACATGCTAATGGTTTAATATGTTTAATATGTTTATTACATTCATACACACGAAATCAGTTAAATCCAGATCATATGTTTATTCACAATTACAGTATCGTCAACACAGTGGAATGTGATTGTGATCATATGAATCAAAAGTTATGGTCCCTGTTTCATCAGTGTTATTGGATTTACACTAATGTAAAAATCAGCGATGATGTGTACTTACACTTGGAGTAAGTGTTATGTTCTTTCCAGGACATTAGTAAAGTATACTAGTTTCGAATGTATGGAGTATACATTGGACTGGACCGATATTGCAACTAAGTTAAGATATTACAAACTTACCGTTATACATATCTTTCCAAGTCAATATCAGTAGTTGATCTTAAAATTAAAAAGAATCTAAATCCTGATATGCTTGGGCTCAACTCAGGAGTGCTATTCATGTTCTTTGATTTATTAGTTAAGCCTACTTTTGGGTCAGGGTGATACGTATATTTTGGGAACATGATAGTATGATTGAGTGGGAGTGCTGAACATAAATATGGAATCTATAGCTTCTACTGGTGTATAGAAGTCAAGTGATGATTCCCTTCGAGCTTAGCAAATATAAGTAAATGGATGAGCTCTTGTTTAACTGACTAATTATTAGATCACTAAATACCATTTACAGGTAGCTAAGTGTTTTAAGGGGCAAAATACATTGAGGGGTGAGAACGGTAAAGAAATCCCATCTCGATGTAAATCATCTATATAGAGGATCTTTAAATCACAATAAGATTATAACAATGGTTAAATGAGATAGTATATTGGTATCGTGAAACATACAATATGCTCTATATAAGTCTGAGAGTGCAATTCTAAGTTCTAAGAGTGGATTCAACGAAGAATTAATAAGTAGGAATTTACTTGGTAAATTTGGTTCACTTATTGGAAGCTCAGCATATAGATCCATGGTCCCCATTCTAGTTGAGAACATTCTGCTTGTAAGACTCATTAATTGATTCGTGATTGATCAATTATAATTCTAAAGTTAAACTATATCTAATTTTATGAATTTTCACTAAGCAGGGGTGAAATTGTAAAGAAAAGAGTTTTCTAGGTTTATTTATTTATTAATAGACTTTATATGTCTAATTAATAATTAAATTAAATGTCAATATTATTTAATAATCTATTTTAGTTATTAAATAATTAGTTTTGGCATTTAAAAGGTTAGAATTGGAAAATTGGCGTTTTTGAGAAAATAGAGATAAAATTTGATAAAATTGCAAAATTAAGTGAGGCCCAATAACACCATATGGCCGGCCACTTAAATAGATTTTTCAAATTAATATTTTCATTATTTCAATGCCAAATAATTCTAAACCTAGACCTAGTAGTTGCCTATAAATAGAAAGTGATGGCTCAGTCACAACACATGCTTTCATTAGCTTCCTGACAGAAATTTCTCTCTTTAGAAAACTGAGCCTTCCCACTTTCTAACCTTGGCCGAAATACTTCTCTCTCTTTTCCCTTCATCTTTTTCATGACCCTACTGAAAGAGTAAGTGCCCACACACAGCAAGCAGTAACTCAATCATAGATTGGAAGACTGTGAAGGATCAAAACTTGAAGAAGAAGGACATTCAGGCTCAGATCTTGATTATACTCTGCTACAGAAAGGAATCAAGGGTTAGAGATCTGAGTGGAAGGAGACATTTATTCCGCTGCATCAATGTAAGGTTTTCTTAACTTTATATGTGTTTATTTTATCGTTTTAGAAAGTTCATATTTAGGATGTTAATAAACATACTTGTGAGTAGATCTAAGATCCTGGTAAAATAATTACCAACAACCCGAACCAGCACCTGCTGTTTGCTTCCATGAATCTCTTCTGGCAATATTTTTCTTTCGTATCTGAGCTTCTGCACTCTCAGAAACTAAGGCAAACTCAACTATTTGGGCATAAGTTCGGGCAACCCCCGGTTGTTTAGAAGCAACAATGACATCCCGGGCGATGTGTTCATCCAGCCCTCGAATGAACTTTGCTTTCCTAGCAGCTTCAGTAGGCACCTCATCTGAGGCAAACTTTGCCAGTTGATCAAACTTAGTGGCATACTCCGTCACAGTCATACTACCCTGAGTTAATCGTATAAACTCTTCTGCCTTTGCTGCCCGGATAGACTCATTATAATACTTCTCATAAAATAAGGCCCGGAAGGCTTCCCAGGTCATGTTATTCAAATCATGACCCTGAGATACAATCTCCCACCAAATACGGGCATCATCTCGCAACATATAAGTAGCACACCTGACCCGGTCATTATCTTCAACTCGCATAAAATCAAAAATGGATGTTATCATACTCATCCATTGCTCCCCCTTGAGTGGATCAGCACCACCCTCAAACACTGGCGGGTTCTGCTTCCTGAAGCGCTCATATAATGGTTCCAAACGATTCCCTGCATCCGGTGGCACTACCAGAGGTGCCGGAGGATCAGGATTAAGGTTTAGAGCAGGCTGAGCTCGCTGCTCTCTTAATTCTCTGATTTGCTCACCCTGCCGCCGAATAGTTTCTTGCATTGCAGCATATAACTCTTCCCAAATAGGTTGTGGTGGAAGGTTCTCACCCTCACCGGCAGCCCCGAGCCCAGCTAGCTCACGGGTACCCCTACCAGTCCGCCTTGGGTGCATAACTATAAACCTACGATCACATTCCATGTAATAGCAATACTGATAAGTATTTCCATATATTATAATTCTACCCACACCATTACGATATCAACATAATTCAAATAATCAGGTAATCAAAAAAAATTAACAAACTATCTTTTAACTTAAAGCTTACTAAACCATGAGTCGATCAGGTCCTTGCAGCCAATGTACATATCAAACCAGTCTTCAGGATCTAAAAACCTTGGCGCTCTGATACCATGTTGTAACGCCCTGTCCAACAGGGACGCCACGTGTGTGCAATTTAATAAAATACTGCTATTTATATAATATGTAATTATACTAAAAGTGTGGGTAATTAAATTTTGACAATTAAAATTCAACTTTTAAACTGTTTAACAAAAGATAAGTAATATGGACTACGGGGTTCCCCTGTTTTCAAAATATTCACAAACTGGTTTCAAAGTATTTTACAACATAAACTTTATACTTCCAAAATACAATCAAAATAGAGCATCCTGTTTACTGGGCCTTGTCACTGCGGCTGGTATGTACATTGCTGCTGCGACCACAAACTCATGGTTGCTCAACTTTTGCCTTCCCTTTACCTGCACCATAAAGCACCCGTGAGTCACAGAGACTCAACAAGAAAAGTAACCAAAACGTTACCTGAAAATGATTATGAATTTAATCTCATACAAATATGTTTACTCATTATACAATATCATAAAGTATTCCCTTACACATTACACATTCACATTACACAATCTTGGTACTTTATAAAGTACCCCTTTACCACTCGTTAACCACGAGCTGAATATGTCACTATCGTTGCCCGATAAAGCAAACGATAAGTAAGAAACCTAACCGCGGTTTCAAGAGTAATGAATCGTAACGGTAATAATCGTTTCCAACCCTAGGTCATAACCTAGGCTTACTAAATATTTAATCAAAGTCTTGATAATAATCAAGGCCACTTCCATTCAACCATTAATCTTTAACCACATACGGTGCTTACCACTTTTCTTACCTTGGTTCAGAAAACAAGAGTATGGGCCAACCTGAGTGGAAAACAAGCTAAGCAATTCCGGTCCTATGTCACGACAATTAAAACTCAAATGAAAACCTTAATCAAATTTCTTATAATCAACTCTAATTCTCACAATCGAACACACCCTACTTTCCCCCAGATCAAACTAGCTTAACCATCTCTAAAACACCCTGAATTCCACTCCGAAAGACACCCCGAATCAGATCGGACTTGAAGAGAGAAACCCAAAATCCCCCTTTCCTGGGAAAAACGGTCGGCCGTTAATCAGACACCCAGAAAAACGGCCTGCCTTTTTTTCCTGGCAGCCATGGTGATTTCTGGTTTTTCACCCCAAAAACCAATCAAACCTCCACCAAACCTAACCAAACTTTCCAGAACAATATATTATGGCAATTATAACATAACCAAACAACTATTTCAATGCAATATATCAATTTGCTCAAAATCACACTTCAAAGTGAAGAAAAACTAAATTTTCTCTCAACAACCATATCCAATTTCAACCAGCCATTAACCTCACTCAATTTTCATTCAAACAAGTTCAATTTCAACCCTAAGAACCTACCTTACCCTCAGTTTATACCCCAGCTCAGAATTCATTGAAAACCTTCACCAAAACCTAAACTAAACTCAAGAAAACCAATCAAGAGAAGAGTAGAAAATCATACGTTCACTTAGCTAGCTTCTAGGGCTTAGATTAGCTCAAGAGTGGATGAAATAAGATGAGTTTCACCTGGTTCCCAGCTGCTCCTAGGGTTCGGCAGAAGGAGAAGAAAAAGAGAAGCTTGATGTTGATTGAAATGTTTTTTCTTGCCTTGGAAGGAAACTCTTTAAATAGGGTTTTCTTTTTTTCCTTTTTTTTTTTAAAATAATAGGCAGCTTAAAAATAAAAGAAAAGTCAAACACCTTAAATTTACTAATCTACCCCTTTTCCCCTTAATCTAATTTTTTTTAAAGAAACCCTAGGGGCATTTTGGTAATTTCACTAATTCCCCAATCCGACATTGTAATAAAATTCTAACTTAATCTGAGATGTACTCAAAATAGATCTTTCATTAACGTCGTGACATTACTAACCACATCGCCAAATTTTCACAATTGCCGGGCCCGAAAATAAAGTATTTCATTAAATAATTTCTCAACAATTTACCTAAGTAAGATCATAATCCTACTTCATTTCCCAAGTAATTACATATTTCATAAAATATGTCTATTTAAATATTATTTATTTTTTGGGATATTACACAGTCATACTACATAATAATATAGTTCCATTAAGCACGTAATTAAATTAATTTCATTATTTTACCCTTCTCGGGTCATAATTACTAAAATGCCCCTGGCTCACCAACGGGGTCTTAACATATAATTAATCAAATTAATTCACATATACTGAATTATATAATAATATAATTCCTCAATTATTCATAATTATCTAATTAGGGTTTTGCTAATCCATTCCTTAATTCTAGGGTATTACAATTACCCCCTCCTTATAGAAATTTCGTCCCGAAATTTACCTGAACAACTCCGGATATTTCTGCTGCATATCCGTCTCGAGTTCCCAGGTTGCCTCTTCTACTTTACTGTTCCTCCACAGTACTTTCACCAGTGCCACTGTCTTGATTCTCAAGACTTTTTTCTCTTCTATCAAGTATCTGCACTGGTTGTTCCTCGTATGACAAGTCCGGCTGAAGTTCGAATGCTTCATAACTCAGAACATGGGACGAGTCTGAGACATATTTCCGAAGCATTGAAACATGAAACACATTATGTACAGCTGCCAGCACTGGGGGCATAGCCAACTTGTACGCTACTTGCCCTATCCTCTCAAGGATTTCAAAAGGTCCAATGACCCTCGGGCTAAGCTTTCCTTTCTTCCCAAAGCGTTTTATGCCTTTCATCGGAGATATTCGGAGAAATACCATGTCCCCGACCTGAAAATCAATATCTCGACGCTTTGGATTAGCATAACTCTTCTGCCTACTCTTAGCTGCGAGCATTCGCGCTCTAATCTTATCAACTGCCTCACTTGTTTTCTGAACAGCTTCGGGACCCAAGAACTTTCTTTCACCCACTTCATCCCAGTGTATGGGTGATCTACATTTTCTTCCATATAAAAGTTCATAAGGAGCCATCCCGATTGTTGCCTGATAACTGTTATTATAAGAAAACTCGATCAGGGGAAGGTACTTTATGTTGGGTTTTATGCCCTAAATAAAACTCATTTCAATATAATCAGATTTACTTATTAATATAGATCAGAAATAACATTTAATGTTGCATGGTTCACATGATTTATTTCATGATTATATGTACATAATGTATAGATTCATCTGAAACCCTTTTCACATACTTGATCCTGTTTATTGTGCCGTCAACACATTGGAAAGTAAACATGACTATGTGAATAAAGTTTCCTAGATTTATCAGACATAGGGTTTTACTGATATGATAATCTACAACAAGAGTTTACTTGTATTTGGAGAAATACTATGTTCTTTCCAGAACATTGGTTAACGTAAAGCTCAGGTTGGATGCATGGAGTATGCATCGGAAGGGACCGATATTGAACTTTGACTTAGATTTATTAAACTTACCGTAATATCTATTCAAGTCAATATCGCCTAGTTGATCCTAGATCGAATGTTCTTAATCCTGTTATGATTAGGCTCAATCTTGAAAGGCTATTCGTGTTTCTTGAATTGTTAGTTAAGCCTACCTTTTGGTCAGGGTGATACGTACTTTTTGGGAGCACGGTAGTGCAATTGAGTGGGAGCGCTAGCATAAACATGGAATCTATAGCTTCTATCTGGCGAATAGTAAGCAAAGGATGATCTCCTTCGAGCTTGACCAAACGAACATAAATGGTGGAGTACTCATTTCACATAAGCTGAAATATCATTTATACGGGGTCAAGTGTTTTAAGGAATAAATACATTGTAGGGTGTAACGGTAATTTAATCCCTTTACAGTGTAGATCATTCATATAGAGGATCATTGATCACATTAGGATTATAACAATGGATAACTAATGATGTGTCTATATGGTGGAACATATAGAGCATTCTATATACTGAGAGTGCAATTCTAAGTTCTATGCGTGGATTCAACGAAGAATTAATAAGTTAGTGAATTTTAGTGCTAAATTCTTGATCTACTTATTGGAAGCTCGGTTATATAGACCCATGGTCCCCGCACTAGTTGAGATAATATTGCTTGTAAGACTCATGTAATTGGTTTTGATTAATCAATTATAATTCTCAAATTAGACTATGTCTATTTGTGAATTTTTCACTAAGTAAAGGGCGAAATTGTAAAGAAAGAGTTTTTAGGGGCATATTTGTTAATTATGATACTTTGTATGGTTCAATTAATAAATATGATAAATGACAATATTATTTAATAATTATCTATAGTTATTAAATAGTTAGAATTGGCATTTAAATGGTTGAATTAGAAAATTGGCATTTTTGAGAAAATCAGATGCAGAATAGATAAAACTGCAAAATTGCAAAAAGTGAGGCCCAAATCCACTAGTATAGGGCCTGCCACTTTTGTAGGAAATTTAAACTGATATTTTCATTATTTTAATGCCAAATAATTCAAACCTAACCCTAGTGGAATGCTATAAATAGATAGTGAAGGCTTCAGGAAAATTACACTTAAATTTTCTATTTTTCCTTCAGAGAAAAACCTGAGCCTTCTCTCTCCCTATCTTTGGCTGAACCCACTCTCTCTTTCTTCTTCCTTAAATTTCGAAATCTTAGTGTATGAGTAGTGCCCACACACAGCAAGTGATACCTCAATCATAGTGAGGAAGATCGTGAAGAAAGACATTCAGCAAGAAGGAGTTTTCAGCATCAAAGATTCAGAGAAAGAGATCAAGGTTCAGATATTGATAATGCTCTGCTACAGAAAGGAATCAAGGGCTAGATATCTGAACGGAAGGAGTCATATTATTCCGCTGCACCCAATGTAAGGTTTCCTAAACTTTATATGTGTTTATTTCATCGTTTTAGAAAGTTCATATTTAGGGTGTTAATAAACATACTTGTGAGTAGATCTAAGATCCTGGTAAAATAATTTCCAACACTTTACCCACGATCCCTCAAACACATGCCCGTAGCATGTCCTTTAAAATCTGAATGGTCCTCTCGGATTGTCCATCCGTCTGAAGATGAAAAGCTGTGCTGAACTTTAACTGAGTACCCATAGCTCAATGCAGACTCTCCCAGAATCTCGGTGTAAACTTTGGATCTCTATCCGACACAATGGACTTTGGGACACCATGCAGACGCACAATTTCTCTAACATATAACTCAGCATACTGATCAATGGAGAAATTCGTCCGAACAGGTAAAAAGTGAGTAGACTTTGTAAACCTGTCCACTATGACCTACACAGAGTCAAATTGTCCCGTGGTTCTAGGCATACCTACCACGAAGTCCATATCTATATCTTCCCATTTCCATTCTGGTATTTTCAGTGGTTGCAGCTGTTGGAATTAATTTATCCAGGATCTTAGATCTATTTGCAAGTATGTTGATTTAACAACCTAATATTGAACTTCTAAAACGATGAACTAAACACATAAAAGTTAAGAATAACTTACAGTGATTGCAGCGGAATTAATGTCTCCTTCCACTCAGATCTCTAACCCTTGATTCCTGTCTGTAGCAGAGTATAATCAAGATCTGAGCCCGAAAGTTCTTCAGTTGGATGTGATCCTTCACAGTCTTCCAAACTATGATGAGATACTGAATGATGTGAGTGGGCACTTCTCTCTCACTAGGGATTTCGAAATCTCTCTTTGTTTTTCTCTCTTCATTTCGTGTGATACACTTTGCAAAGCAAAGTTTTCTCAAGCAAAACACATGCATTCAAAGAGAGGAGAGAGGCTGCTATATATAGGAAAAGGGAAGATCACAACTTTCCAAATAAACAGTTTCCTCTTTTACTGTGTAATTGAATAACTGCCTTATTTAGTGTGATTCACCACTTTCCTATTTAGGCTAGGCTTTGATTAGCAATTAAATGACAAATTAAATTGAAAAATAATAATTGGGAAAATACAATGATGTGATCAGCCATGGTGTGAATGGGCCTCACATTGATTTTGCAGTTTCCTCAATTTTATTTCTATTTCTCCAAAAATGCCATTTTTCCAATTCTAATCATTTAAATGCCAAAACCAATTATTTAATAACTAAAATAGATTATTAAATAATATTGCCATTTAAAATTAATTATTAATTTAGACATGCAAAGTCTCATAATTAATAATTAAACCTAGAAACCCTCTTATTTACAATTTCATCCCTAAACTGTGAGAATTCACAAATTAGACATAGTCTAACTTTTAGAATTATAATTGATCAATCATAAATCAATTATAGAGTCCTACAAACAGTATAGTCTCAACAAGAATGGGGACCATGGATCTATATTCTGAGCTTCCAATAAGTTGAACCGATTTACCAAGTAAATCCCTAACTTATTAATTCCTCGTTGAATCCACTCTTAGAACTTGGAATTGCACTCTCAGACTTATATAGAGCATATCATATGTTTCACGATATCAATATGCTATCTCATTTAACCATTGTTATAATCTTAATGTGATTTAGAGATCCTCTATATAGATGATTTACATCGAGACGGGACCAATTTACCGTTTACACCCCTCAATGTATTTTGCCCATTTGAACACTTAGTTACCTGTAAATGATGTTTTAGTGATCTAATATATAGTCACTGAAACAAGAGCTCATCCATTTACTTCTATTTAACTAAGCTCAAAAGGAATCATCACTTTACTTCTATACACCAGTAGAAGCTATAGATTTCCATATTTATGTTTAGCACTCCCTATTCAGTTATGCTATCATGTTCCCAAAATATATGTATTATCCTGATTCAAAGCAGGCTTTAACTAATAAATCAAAGAACAAGAATAACACTCCTGAGATTGAGCCTAAGCATATCAGGATTTAGATTCTCTTAATCTAAGATCAACTTCTGACATTGACTTGGAAAGATACAACGGTAAGTTTACAATATCTTTAACCAAATTCAATATCGGTCCAGTCCAATGCATACTCCATGCATTCGAAACCAGTATACTTTACCAATGTTCTGGAAAGAACATAACACTTACTCCAAGTGTAAGTATACTTCATCGCTGATTATCACATCAGTGTAAATTCAAAACACTGATGAACAGGGACCAAATCTTTTGAATCATATAATCACAATCACATTCCACTGTATTGACGATACTGTAATTGTGAATAACTATATGTTCTGGATTTAACTGATTTTGTGCATATATCAAGTATATGTATTAAACCATAAACATGTAAGATACATGTAAACATACTTCACTTCTAAATTGATAACTAATCAGATTGTAATGAGTTTTATTTAGGGCATAAAACCCAACAAACTCCCACTTGCACTAACATAAAACAAGTAGTGCATTACAATCAATCTTTTGTCTTGATCCTCTGATCAAGTGTAGTATCTTTTGAATCCACCCATATATTTGGAATCAGGTTCATGAGACACATCTAACTTATGCTCTACTCATCAAGGGATACTGAAATCCTTACTGCCCATTAAGTACATATGAACTACCAGAAGACATATCTCTCAAATTTTAAAATTTGGAATTGAGATAAAGCAGTGTAGAATTTTTTTCAGTAAAATAACTTTCTGGTAATTTTGAATTTACAAAGTTATATCTTCTCTGATGAAGCTTGAATTATTATAGATGGGTTTTAACACTCTTCTATAATGATTTCTCCACCCCCAGAGTAACCATCATCTCACAATGAGTCGATGTGCATATCAGGATCACTAATGCATAGTTCCTTAATAACATATATGTCACTTTTGTAAATCTTTCTTGATTGTCCCTTAATGTTCCTCATTTGATTACATCTCAGATGGCTCCCACTCAATAGCAGATGTCTGGTTAGAAACTTTTAACCTTTTACTACTGTTTCTGGGAACATCTCATTGTGACTTATTATCTTAAGCCGAAACTGTAAGTTTCTTTAAGATTAGGTCAACAACATAGCAGTCTAGTATTTGAAGTGAAAAATACTTGCTAGAGATTTAAGCAATCAAATCAAGATACCATAAAATGTTATGAAAAATAGACATCTTGAATCAGTCTTTCGAATAGACTATGCAAGAATTCTTCTATCTTATTCTCATAATTTTGATAAGTTATTTCTATCCATGTGAATGGTTAGACTTGTTTTTATCAGAGGTGTTCTTAAGTTCCTATCACAATTATCAACCAAACGAAAATGGGTAAAGAATTTTAATATTCTCCCACTCAACCAAGGTAATGTGAAACATTATCAAAGAACTTTAATGGTATCAATAACTATTACAACAGTAAATCTAAACTGGAACATATAATCAAGATCAAGAATTTATTCTGATAATAGCTAATTTATTATATTGTTTCCATGTTTAAAATTATGTGTCACAAAGGGTACTGTAGAATAAAATCCACCCCTAAGTTTATAGAGATTATGGTCCACCCCTAAAGGTTGTAAATCTCTAAGTGTGATAGAGAGTCTGTGGAGTTGAATATAATCTAGAGTTCATTAGATATAAAAAATCGTTTTGAACTGCATATTATTCTTAACTTTTCTCCACCCCTATCAGATCAAAAGATCTTTTTATTAAACGAATTCTCAGATAATTGTTTTTGAAACCAACAATTATTCATAAACATAGAAATAACTTCTAGTGTTTATGTAGTAATAACTCTGTAAAGAGTTTAAATACTTTTTGAATTTGCATCAATAATAAAAACACATACACATTCAAACATAATATAATAATCGGTAATAGATAAAATAAAGAACTGAAGCTCAACTCATAAATTGCAATATAATTGAAAAAGATATTTATTATAAACCAAAAAAAAGTGTTTGCAATATTTATGAGAACCAAACAGGGAATTAAGATCCCAAACTTGAAATCCAAATTGTTTGAAAAACTAAACAATTAATTCAAATGAAAGAGCTTCTTCTTTATTGTAGACAATCTCCATCCACCATCCAAATTTTCTAATCCAACTCGTTAAGACAGCACCCGAGTTTAAGAAGCTTTAGCTATAAGAAGAATAATAAACAAGGTTAGTAGTCCAGAATTATTAATCCAAAAGGATAATAATTCACTAAAAACACATCAGTTTATAAAGAAAATGCCTTGTTTCTTTGTGAGATACTTAGGACATTGGGATTTCCAATGCCCTTTCTCATTGCCGTAGAAACATTTTCCGTTTTGTGTATTGCCAGAAGCTCCAGCATTTTTGTTCCTAGCTGCATTCGCAGCTTGAGCTCGCTTCTTGGCATTTTTCCACTTCTTCTTATGATGGGATTTGGAAGTAGAAGCAACAAGTGCCTCAGGATTACTTGTCTTATTACCATTTCCAGAATTCTGAGGTTTATTCCCTCTTTTCTTGGGACCTCCAATCAAATTTTCATATGTCTAAAGGTCATTGACTAAAGTATGAAAGTCTTGTTCCTTCTTATTCATGACATAATTTGATGTGTAGGGCAGAAAATCTGGAGTCAGGCTATTCAAGATGAGACTCACTTGAGTAGTCTGATCCATTTCAGCACCATGATTCTAGGCTTCTTGGAAATAACTAGCCATCTGGAGAAGGTGATCACGCACATTCTGATGGGGTTCCATCCGTGCGTTGATGAATTTCTTAGTCGCGTCGAAACGAGACTGAATAGATGCCATACCGAATAGCTCAGTTAACCGCGTCATGATTTCTGCAGCCGTGACAGTGTTTGCAAACCTTGTTTTCAAGGTGTCAACCATGCTGGAAAGCATGAAGTAACGAGCTTTATTGTTAGCATGATGCCAACGCTCGAACTTCTCTTTTACAGCTTTGGTTGCATTGTCACTTGGCTGCTCAGGGGACGGCTCAGTCAACACAAACGAGGTACTTTCACCTATGAGAGCAATATGAATGTTCTCTCTCCACTTTGGGAAGTTAGACCCATTTAGCTTATTTTCAGTTAAGAGTGACAACATGGGATTTGACATTTCAATTCAGGATACTACAAGATAATACATAGATATCAGTTATGGTTTATCACAAAATCTCATTTAGAAATTATCAGCATACAGCAAGTAGGAATGACTAGAGAAAATACAAAAAAAAAAAAAATTCAATCCTAAATAATTTCCAAGGTTTTCAACAAACTGATATCAGTGTTAGGCGAGAGTCAAAGCTATCATTCATTGAATAGAGTTGTCAGCTCATCTAGAATAGCAAACCTTCTAGGAACCTTTTATTCGATCGAAAGGAGAATCCGACGTTGTCCCGTTTAGGCGAGAGTCAAGGTCATTCTTATTTCATGAGCTTCTACCATTGTTTCATATGTTTGTAAGTCTTATACAGTACCCACCATTAGGGTGGTTAATACTAATATAAAACACTTACAAACATACTTATCTTTCGAGATTAAACGGCGCTAACTTGCTAATGAACGTTCCTCCATTAGGGAGGATTACTCACTAAAACAATAGCTATGTAAAACCAACAATGGAGATCGAATATCTCAAAATAATAAAGCTCATTATTTAAATTGTATTTTCTTCTATTATTTATTTATTTTAAATCTATATATATATTTATTAAATTTTAAATTTAGAATAGAATCTAAATAAAATTTAATACAATATTTGTAAAATTAAACTTAGATGGTTAAGAAAATAAAATGAATTATTTCCATCTTAGTGTTAACTTTCCAACAAATATTAAGAAAATTACGTAATTTAAGTTGTATTAATTTAAATTAATTTGCAACTCAAATTAAAATTTTCTACAAATATATATATATTGTATTTCTAAAAATATACAATTTTCGAAATACATTTAAAATAAATCAAACTTTACTTAGAAAAAATACCTCAAGCAAATTATTATCTATCTAGATTTTCTTGACTAATTAATCCAATTTCTAATAATATATTTCAGTTCCTTTATTTTAAATTAATCATTAAATGAAAAAATCATTGATTTAAGTTGATTCAAAATTAATTAAAATAATTAATTTACAACTTCAATCTATCTTTCAAGATAAATTCAAAATCACCTTGCATAATTAAATGCTATTTTGAAAAATGATTAATAAAATAAATAAAATATATTATGAAAATTATTCAAATTTAAGTTGTTATGGAAATACCCAACTTAAAATAATTTTCTTATTTAATTAAATATCATGAAAATATCAATATCCAAGTGTCATTATGAAAATCAACTTAGACATTTAATTTTCAATTTAATTAAATGTATTAAATTCAGGAAATAAATAATTAAGTATAGAGAAGGCTTAATCATTAATTTCCAATTTAATACAAGGAAAAATATCCTTAATTGAATTGTACCAAAATTAATTATTAACCAATTAATTTCACAATCAATGATATTTTCCTAGATTAGAAATAATAATTAGTATGGAAATAACTATCTAGAAAATATCTCAATTCTACTAAGTATCTTTTCAAGATTTGGAAAATATCTGATTTATGTTATTATAGAAAGAATCTATCATTTACTAACTTAAAATTTTCCAAACATCATTTAATTAAATATCAAAATTAGGTGGTAACTACCTAATTTAAAGATATTCCCTTTTTAAGTTTAAAACCAACTTAAAATAATATCTTCTAAGAATCTTCAATAACTAATTCCTAGAATTCCTCAGCTTAACATTATTATCAAAATATATTCAAATTTAAGTTATTAAAAAAAATTAGTAAATACTAATTCATAACTTAAATAAGAATATTTAATGAAATAATAAAGTAAGTTTCAGAAAGAATCTAGTTAGTTAAAATTCTTTATTTAATTAAATACAAGAAAAATACAAATAGTCTATCTAGAAATGAAATTCATTAAACTATGTTTTTCTTAAATTAATTTCGAAGAAATTAATTATGTTGCTATTCAATTTTATTAGGTCAAACTAATATAATTAACCTAGCACAGTTATCCAAATCAGGCAAATGGGCCTTCACAATTGGGGTTGTTCATGTGAGGGGGGGCAGGTCCAAAGTATGTCGCACCCACTTCTAAGGCTCCCAACTCTCACACAAGGCCCAAAAGAGAGGAATTTAACCTTAAAATGAACAACTGTTATTAATTGAATAGGCCCATTAACTAAATGAGCCTAAATAAAATCTATTAGGTTATGCCATTTTATTTAGCAACAACAACCTATATGTATCTATAATAGAAATTAAACATATAGGCTCACACAGGCACACAGATTTGGATGGATCCTATCATGTTACTAGGTCATACACAGATGAAAGAAGTTTGTAAAAATTATCTGTTACAAATTATCTACTTGATCTATCATCAATTGAACCATGGGTTAAATCAGATCATTTGATCTGTCAACAAGTTAACCCTGGCAATTTAGATCAAGTAATAATAGGTTTTAGAAAAACTTACAAACAATCTAAAACATATACTCCTGCAACAAGGTTAGATCTGGATAGTTGGATGTAGGATTTATTTAATTTTAAAACTATATTTCGAAAAATAATATTAAAATTAAACCTACAATTTTGGAAAATTAGGTTTTGGGTAACCTAAATGCATTTCAAAATTAAATTGTTAACTTTCCTTTTAAATTTCATGTTATTTAATAAATTAAATAATAAAATAGAAAATGGTAAATACATACCCTTTTCTTATTTTACAATTTAAAAATAACAAAATTTAAAAGTTAACAAAAATACCTTATTTCCTCTTTTAAAATTATCATGATTATTATGATCTTATTTTAATTAAGGTCAAGTTACCAAAAAAAATTAATATGTGACCTTAAAAAAAAATAAAAATAATCAAATTTTAAAGGAAATAAAAAAAAATAAGCAAAACTTGATTTTTTCTTATTTTCAAAATCAAATTGCACTAATATCTAAAATTAATTTTAAAAATTAAAATTAATTTATTTCTGATAATTAGATTTGAAATTTGAAAAACAGAAATCAACATACAAGACTACACAAAAAATCAGAATTTAGTTCCATGAAATAGCATGAAAAATCGAAGAAAACAAAGAAAATAGCACACTGTACGGATGGTATGCGTTACATACCATCCGCGCGCGCAGGGGAGGAGATCAGCCGAGGTTCCTCGGGGTCACAGGAGGCCGCCAAAGCCAGCCCTTCCGCGCGCGTGGGTAGGGTGATCACCACCCAGATTTTTCCCGATTTTCAAAAATTCATAACTAATTCAAATTAAATCGAAATCGAGTTCTGTAAAAAAGTAAATTGCTTAGAATTTTCCAAACTATCCAATAAAAATAATTCCAGATACAGACAATCAATTATTTTTCCCAGAATTCACAAACATCAATCAAACATCAATATGACATAACATGAAACCATCTAAATCACAAGCAAATCGTTTTAAGTCCAAATTTCTTGCAAGCAAATCAATTACCATGGCTCTGATGCCAGTTGTTGGAATTAATTTATCCAGGATCTTAGATCTATTTGCAAGTATGTTGATTTAACAACCTAATATTGAACTTCTAAAACGATGAACTAAACACATAAAAGTTAAGAATAACTTACAGTGATTGCAGCGGAATTAATGTCTCCTTCCACTCAGATCTCTAACCCTTGATTCCTGTCTGTAGCAGAGTATAATCAAGATCTGAGCCCGAAAGTTCTTCAGTTGGATGTGATCCTTCACAGTCTTCCAAACTATGATGAGATACTGAATGATGTGAGTGGGCACTTCTCTCTCACTAGCGATTTCGAAATCTCTCTTTGTTTTTCTCTCTTGATTTCGTGTGATACACCTTGCAAAGCAAAGTTTTCTCAAGCAAAACACATGCATTCAAAGAGAGGAGAGGGGCTGCTATATATAGGAAAAGGGAAGATCACAACTTTCCAAATAAACAGTTTCCTCTTTTACTGTGTAATTGAATAACTGCCTTATTTAGTGTGATTCACCACTTTCCTATTTAGGCTAGGCTTTGATTAGCAATTAAATGACAAATTAAATTGAAAAATAATAATTGGAAAAATACAATGATGTGATCGGCCATGGTGTGAATGGGCCTCACATTGATTTTGCAGTTTCCTCAATTTTATTTCTATTTCTCCAAAAATGCCATTTTTCCAATTCTAATCATTTAAATGCCAAAACCAATTATTTAATAACTAAAATAGATTATTAAATAATATTGCCATTTAAAATTAATTATTAATTTAGACATGCAAAGTCTCATAATTAATAATTAAACCTAGAAACCCTCTTATTTACAATTTCATCCCTAAACTGTGAGAATTCACAAATTAGACATAGTCTAACTTTTAGAATTATAATTGATTAATCATAAATCAATTATAGAGTCCTACAAACAGTATAGTCTCAACTAGAATGGGGACCATGGATCTATATTCTGAGCTTCCAATAAGTTGAACCGATTTACCAAGTAAATCCCTAACTTATTAATTCCTCGTTGAATCCACTCTTAGAACTTGGAATTGCACTCTCAGACTTATATAGAGCATATCATATGTTTCACGATATCAATATGCTATCTCATTTAACCATTGTTATAATCTTAATGTGATTTAGAGATCCTCTATATAGATGATTTACATCGAGACGGGACCAATTTACCGTTTACACCCCTCAATGTATTTTGCCCATTTGAACACTTAGTTACCTGTAAATGATGTTTTAGTGATCTAATATATAGTCACTGAAACAAGAGCTCATCCATTTACTTCTATTTAACTAAGCTCAAAAGGAATCATCACTTTACTTCTATACACCAGTAGAAGCTATAGATTTCCATATTTATGTTTAGCACTCCCTATTCAGTTATGCTATCTTGTTCCCAGAATATATGTATTATCCTGATTCAAAGCAGGCTTTAACTAATAAATCAAAGAACAAGAATAGCACTCCTGAGATTGAGCCTAAGCATATCAGGATTTAGATTCTCTTAATCTAAGATCAACTTCTGACATTGACTTGGAAAGATACAACGGTAAGTTTACAATATCTTTAACCAAGTTCAATATCGGTCCAGTCCAATGCATACTCCATGCATTCGAAACCAGTATACTTTACCAATGTTCTGGAAAGAACATAACACTTACTCCAAGTGTAAGTATACTTCATCGCTGATTATCACATCAGTGTAAATCCAAAACACTGATGAACAGGGACCAAATCTTTTGAATCATATAATCACAATCACATTCCACTGTATTGACAATACTGTAATTGCGAATAACTATATGTTCTGGATTTAACTGATTTTGTGCATATATCAAGTATATGTATTAAACCATAAACATGTAAGATACATGTAAACATACTTCACTTCTAAATTGATAACTAATCAGATTGTAATGAGTTTTATTTAGGGCATAAAACCCAACAGCAGCAACCCTGCAGGTCGCTGGTGTTCAGCTTTCACTTGCTGACATGTAAGGCACTTTGCAACATACTCAGCGATGTCATTCTTCATGCCTGGCCACCAAAACATGGTTTTCAGGTCTTGGTACATCTTTGTCGACCCTGGATGAACTGAATAAGGAGTCGTGTGAGACTCATCCATGATCTCTTTCATGATGATCTCATCCATAGGCACACAAACTCGACTCCCAAATCTCAACATTCTCGTTTCATCTATTGAGAAGTCACTAGCCTTCCCAGCCAATACCCTAACTCGGGTTTTTATCAACTCTGAATCTTGCTTTTGTACTTCTTTAATTCTCTCTAAAAGAGTGGATTGCAGGGTAATATTAGCCAATTGCCCCACAACCAACTCAATCTGAGCTCGAGTCATTTCATTTGCAAACTGTCGGGAGATTTGCTTCATAGTACTCAACTGACTCTGACCTTTTCTACTCAAAGCGTCAGCAACCACATTGGCCTTACCAGGATGATAAAGGATCTCACAATCATAATCCTTCGCCAATTCTAGCCAACGTGTTTGTCTCATATTCAAGTCCTTCTAGGTGAAGAAGTATTTCAGACTTTTATGATCAGTGTATATCTCACATTTCTCGCCATAAAGGTAATGCCGCCAAATCTTTAGCGCAAATACCACTGCTGCAAGTTCTAAATCGTGAGTAGGGTACCTCTGCTCGTACTCCTTTAACTGCCGAGAAGCATAAGCTATTACCCTCCTAGCCTGCATAAGCACACAGCTGAGACCCTGCCTCGAGGCATCACAATATACCACAAACTTTTCCTTATCTGAAGGAAGAGTTAGTATAGGAGCGGTAATCAAGCGTTGCTTTAACTCCAGGAAACTTTTCTCACACCGATCAGTCCAAACAAACTTCTGGTTCTTTCAGGTCAGCTCTGTTAAGGGTACATCAATCTTTGAAAAACCCTCAACGAACCGACGATAATAACCAGCCAAACCCAGAAAACTTCTGACCTCTGTAGCTGACTTTGGTACTGGCCAATCCCGTACAGCTTCAATTTTAGCCGGATCCACCATGATCCCATCTTTATCCACTATGTGCCCCAAAAATGAGACACGAGATAACCAAAATTCACACTTTTTGAACTTAGCAAAAAGCTTGTGATCCCGTAATCTTTGCAAAACCGCTCTGAGATGCAATTTATGCTCTTCTTCTCTCTCAGAGTACACCAAAATGTCGTCGATAAACACAATCACAAACCTATCCAGGTAATCCTTAAACACCCAGTTCATCAAATCCATGAATGCCATTGGGGCATTAGTGAGTCCAAAAGACATCACAAGAAATTCATAGTGTCCATACCGAGTACGAAATGCAGTGTTCGGGATATCTTCCTCTCGAATTCTCAGCTGATGATAGGCTGAGCGAAGATCGATCTTGGAAAAGACCGTCTTCCCCTTCAGTTGATCAAACAGATCATCAATTCGAGGTAAATGATACTTGTTCTTAATGGTAAGCTTGTTCAACTCTCGGTAGTCAATACACATTCGCACGGTTCCGTCTTTCTTCTTCACAAACAAAACCGGAGCACCCCAAGGTGAGTAGCTCGGTCTAATGAATCCCAGATTCAGTAACTCTTGCAATTGTATCTTCAATTCCTTCAACTCAGCTGGAGCCATTCGGTACGGTACCTTACACACTGGATCCACTCCCGGAGCCAATTCAATAACAAATTCAATTTCCCGAACAGGTGGCAATCACTGCAAATCTTCTCGAAAGACATCAAGGAACTCACATACCAATCTCGTATTCTCAGGCCCTGATGTCACAGGTTGGCGAGTGTCCACTGTAGTAACCATGAACCCTAGACAACCTCTACCCATCAGGTCTTTAGCTTTCAACAGTGATATTCTCGGTATGCGTGCCCCTTGAACTTTACCCACGAACACCGCTGGATTAGCACTGTCGGGCTCAAACACCACCATCTTCCGTTTGCAATCAATCATCGCTCCATATTTAGACAAAAAATCCATTCCCAGGATTATGTCAAAATCAGATAATTGCAACTCAATTAGATTGGCGGTCAACTCACACCCGTCAATCCAAAAAGACAAGGACCGAATCCACCTTGTGGATACTATCAAGTCTCCCGAGGGTAACAGGGTTCCAAACCCCGAAGCATAAATATCACATGGCTTATGTAAACTTTCTATCACTCTACTCGATACATATGAATGAGTAGCTCCCGAATCAAATAACACAGTATAAGCAGAACCATTAATAGATAACTGACCTGTCACAACTGACGGACTAGCATCAGCATCTGCCTGAGTTATAGTGAAAAGTCGCCCCGGGTTCTGAGCAACATTCTTCTTAGGCTCTTCTCTCTTGGCTTGAGGACAGTCTCTAATAAAGTGGCCCACCATGCCACACTGGAAACATGCCTTGGCTCGTCACTCACCAGGATGATGCTTCTTGCATTTAGGACATTCTGGATATGATCGGAATGACGACCCGCGACCCTGACAGCCACCTCTGTTTCCCCGAAACTTTCTATTTCCCCCTGAAGTTCCGGAAGCCTCAGCCTTCCGTTTGTGCTCAGGGTTGCCACTGTCGGTCCCCTTACTGACATTACCACCAGCAGGAGGGTTTGATGCCATGGCGGCATCCTTTACAGCTTGCTCCTTCATTACTTGCTGCTCGGCCTCCTCAGCAATTAAGGCCAAGTCTACCACTCTCTTATACAGAGTGTCATGTGATGTGGTAATCTTCAAGTCCCGACTAATTGTAGCATTTAGTCCTCGAACATATTTTTGCTTTCTGGTAAAATCTGTAGGCACCAGATCACCAGCAAATTTAGATAACCGATCGAATTCCAGAGTATATTCGGCCACAGACATTTTCCCCTGAGTCAATTTCACAAAATCTTCTTGGTGTGAAGTCCTCACTGCAACGTTATAAAACTTTTCTTCAAAAAGTTTCTTAAACTCTTCCCATGTCATCACACTGACATCTCGAGTCTGATTCACTATATCCCACCATACGCGGGCATGATCTTGAAACATAAAGGCCGCACAATTCACCCTCTCAGTTCCCGTCACCCCCATATTATCGAGGATACGGGTAACAGTGCTCATCCATTTATCGGCCTTAATAATATCAATGCCTCCCAGAAAAGCCGGAGGTTGCAGCTTCACAAACTGCTCGAACACAGAGTCCCGGTGCGGCATAATATACCCTTGGTTACCCACCACTGGCATAGGTACTGGTGGTAACCCTTGATTCACTGGGGCAGCTTGTTGCCTTAAACGTTGCAACTCTTCCTCTTGACGAAGTATGACACTTCGCATTTCATGGAACATCTGCTGCCAGTCAGCAGGAGGATTAGCATTAACGGCCCCAGCATTATCCCCCGGATTTTGCAGAGGTGGAGGCGGTGCTGGTGGATCGGTTCGGGTAGCCCCGGGCTCTACTTGCTCGCCCTGTGGTCTGGATGATTGCGGAGGGTCCATTACTAGTACCCCTGTAATCAACAACCCCAGCGAGTTAAGCACCAATACCACACTTACGCACTTATTGCCTTAAACCCTAACTCATCTATTTACCTCATACATATTTACATAAACAATTAGTATTTATAGCATGGCCTCACATAACACATACATACTCTAGATGCTTGCATACTGCCTAAAATGGAAAGCGGTAAACAGATGATCACACATACAGTCAAGTATTTACTTTCAATACTTACTACACCATGAGTCGAGCTTATCTCTTACAACGAATGTACATGTTCAGCCGGTCTACAGGAAGTTTAAAAACCTTGGCGCTCTGATACCAAATTGTAACGCCCTAAATAATTAGGCACGCTACCCAAAAATGCTTATGACACCCTAATCCCGTAATCGGGATTACTAATTAAAATAGCGCAGAATTTAAACTTTTATATTAATCAGAATGAAAATAAACTTGTAATATATTTAAACTTTTCAAAATAGTTGGGATCCCAAAAATATTTACAAACTTATTACAAGTTCTTTCTTACTAGCCGACCTAAGCGGCAAAACAGAATACAAAAGTCAACACTGTTAGACCCATAACCTGCTTGGTCTGAAGTGGCATGAACATGTACATTCTTCACCCTGCTCCTGAAACTCATGGCTGATCAGCTAATGCCTTACCCTTTCCTGCACAGTAGAGCACCCGTGAGCCAAGCCCAGCAAGATAGTATAAATCATAACAAATATATTATGCTCATTCACATATGTATGTATAGCACAGACCTGATCATTATATCAACATGCCCATTTATGTCTACGTACCGTAGACCTATGTGTTGCGCTCACACATCTAATTAAATCTACGTGATGTAGACCCACGTGTTGCTCTCACACGTCTAATTACATTAAGGCCTTAGAAGTGGTTCATCTCGGTTATGTGTACCGAGTCCAACCTGATTATGCCTTAAGCGCATAATCCCTAAATCTCATTTCAATTAACATGGCATGGCATATATACACATATATCACTAGGGTAATAACCCTAGGCTATTAGACCGTTCCTATTAGGGTAATAACCCTAATCCCGGTTACTAAACATACATGCATATCATTCTCAACATAAGCGCCACTGCGCATACTCTACGTGCTAATTACTGTCTTACCTGTTGTCCCGCAATAGTAGATATTCCATATCCCTGGGTGCTCCTGATCAGGTGCCGGTAATCCTAGTCACACAATCCTGGATTTTACAAATAGGGTTAATCCCCAATTTCACTTTTACAAAATATAAACATGGCATTCAAAACACAGATAATCAAATAGAGCTCGGAATGAGCTTTCCAACAATATAAAGAACGTCCCAAAAGGAGTCCCGAGTCAAAAGTTATGGCCAAAACAAAATTGAGAAAAACAGAATTTCTCACTGCCAAATCCAGTCGCGACGGCCGAAAATCCCGTCGCGACGACTGGGTTTAGAACACCCAAAAACTCCATTTTTAAGGTCTTAAAATGCCAACCTTTCCTAGATTTCGAACCCCAACCAAACATAGGGTAAAAATACAAAATTCATGCATTAATCCTTAACCAAAATCATATTTAATCAATATAAAAATTAACCTCCAAATATTGAGCTAAATTTCCCACTAATTCAAGCTCAAACCTTTAAATTCAAACACAAGCTCAAGAAAACATACAATTCAGAGCTGCATAAGATAAAGGAAACACCAAAACAAACTCTAATAATGCCACACAACATTCAAGTTGCAATCCATATGGTCTCAATAGCTCAAACACATTAAAAATTAACAATATCACCACTAATTCACCAACATGCATCAAATCTCAAATGAACATCAAGAACATCAAGCCTAAACTCAAAAAATATTCACATACCACAATTTAATCATAAACAAAAAGGATCAAGAAGTTTTACCACAAATTTCTAAGCTCCAAGCACCAAAATCACCCAAACTCCTTAACTTTTCTCCAATCCAAGCCTCAATTTCAAAGTTGTAAAATATTGAAGATGATAAAGAGAGAGGAAGAGGGGGTCGGGTTAAGGAGAGAGAGAGGACCCAGAATTTTTAATTTCATTTCCTCAAAATTCAGCTTTTATTAAAGTAAATCAAATAAGGTCAAAAGACCATTTTGCCCCTAAGGCCAATTTTCAACTATTCACACATACAAGGGCATTCTAGTGAATTCATACTCAATTATTTTCAAATAAAAATTCACATTATCACCCATAAATAATAATGCCAAATAAATCAATCCAATTTATATTTCGGGCCCGAACCCGGTTCGGCCCGAAATACCCGGTTGTGACTATACCGCGCCAACCTGTCAGAACACACCTGAAAAGACAACACAGTCATACTACATAATAATATAGTTCCATTAAGCACGTAATTAAATTAATTTCATCATTTTACCCTTCTCGGGTCATAATTACTAAAATGCCCCTGGCTCACCAACGGGGTCTTAACATATAATTAATCAAATTAATTCACATATACTGAATTATATAATAATATAATTCCTCAATTATTCATAATTATCTAATTAGGGTTTTGCTAATCCATTCCTTAATTCTAGGGTATTACACTTTGTGATAACAATGGAGCAATAGCCAACAGTAAGGAACCTCGGAGCCACAAGAGAAGCAAACATATAGAAAGGAAATATCATATCATCAGAGAATATGTGGCAAGAGGGGATGTACTGGTGGAAAAAGTGGACACAGAAGACAACTTAGCTGATCCATTCACCAAAGTCTTGGCAGTGACTGCATTTGAAAAGCACCGTCAGAATTTATGGTTAATTGAGATGTACTGATTAGTTTTATATTAGTGCAAGTGTGAGTTTTTTGGGTTTTATGCCTAAAATAAAACTCCATTTCAATGTAATCCAGATTATTCCATATCAATAAAGAAACAGAAGAATTTTTCATTCATTTGTGTATGTTTTGGTTCACCTTATCAATTATTAATTTGTTTATTTGATTTATAAATTCATCCAAACCCTTTTCACATACTTAAACATGTTTATTGTGTTGTCAACACAGTGGAAAGTAAACATGACTATGGGATTAACTCCTAGATTTATCAAAACACTGGGGTTTTACTGATATGACAATCTACAACCGAGTTTACTTGCATTTGGAGAAATGCTATGTTCTTTCCAGAGCATTGGTTAAAGTAAATCCTGGGTTGGATGCATAGAGTATGCATCGGAATGGACCGATATTGAACTTTGACATAGATTTAATAAACTTACCGTAATATCTATTCAATTCAATATCACTTAGTTGATCCTAGATCAAATGATCTTAATCCTGATATGATTAGGTTCAATCTCAAGAGTATTATTTGTGTTCTTTGATTTGTTAGTTAAGCCTACTTTTGGGTCAGGGTGATACGTACATTTTGGGAAAACGGTAGTGCAATTGAGTGAGAGCGCTAACATAAATATGGAATCTATAGCTTTTATCTGGCGAATAGAAAGTAAAGGATGATTTCCTTCGAGCTTAACCAAACGAAAAATAAATGGTGGAGTGCTCATTTCACTTAGCTGAAATATCATTTATACAAGGTTAAGTGTTTTAAGGATAAAATACATTGTAGGGTGTTGCGGTAATTTAATCCTTGACAGTGTAGATCATCTATATAGAGGATCATTGATCAAATTAGGATTATAACAATGGATAACTAATGACGTATCTATATGGTGGAACATAAAGAGCGTTCTATATAGCTGAGAATGGGATTCTAAGTTCTATGCGTGGATTCAACGAAGAATTAATAAGTTAGTGAATTTAAGCTGTAAATTCTTGATCTGCTTATTGGAAGCTCGGATATATAGACCCATGGTCCCCACACTAGTTGAGACAATATTACTTGTAAGACTCATTTAATTGGTTTTAATTAATCAATTATAATTCTCAAATTAGACTATGTCTATTTGTGAATTTATCACTTATTAAGGGCGAAACTGTAAATAGAGAGTTTATAGGGTATATTTATTAATGAAGAAACTTTAATTAGTTTAATTAATAAATATAATAAATGACAATATTATTTAATAATTAATAATAATTATTAAATAGTTAGAATTGACATTTATATGGTTGAATGTGAAAATTGGCATTTTTTGAGAAAATGGGAAACATGAATGATAAAATAGGAAAGTTACAAAAGTGAAAGGCTTGTTTCCACAATGCCATGGCCGGCCACTATAGTTGCCTTTTATCATTTAATTTTTCATTTTTTAATGCCAAGTAATTGAACCTTAACCTTTTGTGGTATTCTATAAATAGAAGGTAAAGGCTTCAGGAAACACACATAACACACTTGCATTATTTTCTTTTCACTGAAATTCTTCCTGAGCTGCCACATTCATTCTCTCTTTCTTCTCTGTTTCGAAACCTCTAAGTGATAGAGTAGTATCCACACACATCAAGTAATACCTCAATCATAGTGAGGAAGATTGTGTAGAATTCAGAATCAACAAAGAAGGACATTCGGGCTCAGATCTTGATTATACTCTGCAACAGAAAGAAATCAAGGGTTAGAGATCTGAGTGGAAGGAGACATATTATTCTGCTGCATTCATTGTAACATTTCTCATACTTTATATGTGTTTATTTATATTCATTTTAGAAGTTCATATTTAGGTTGTTAATCAACTACTTGTGAGTAGATCTAAGATCCTGGTAAAATAATTCCAACACTCTCATTATCATATGTTGTCCTTATATCTTTTGCCCTATCTTGGACACATGGAAGGAGTTAAGAAAATTATCATATATATATATATGATTTGAGAGGCAGTAGGCGTGACTGGAATAGAGAGAAATAGGCGGCTGGGTCTTTTTGGGAGCTCGTCACTTACAACAAAGAAAGAAAAAAGAAGAAAAAGAAAAAAAGAGAGAGTTTATGTGAGTGCTATTTAGGATTTTAATTTAGCATTTTTAATTTTGAGATTGGCAAAAAAATCAAGAGGAAGAAGAAGAGAAATTAGGAAGAGGAACTTAGAGTCTTGTGGCAACCCTAAAATGGGTTTTATTTCTATCTTTCTCTCTTTTTCAATTTTGTAATTTTTGCACAATTTGTTATGAGTTAATTTGTCTTTTGCTAGAATTATTTTGTTGACTTAAATTGTGATTTGGTATTTTATTGCTATGTTTAGTGAATTGATTTTATTCATTCAAGAGTGTTTATTGTGCAATTGCTTACTTTTGCTTGATCACCATTAGTAAGTAGTAGCTAATCTTGATTTTGGAAAAAATAGGATTAGTGCAATTGCTTGAATGATGCATGAATACAATTTTGGAAAAATGTGATTTGTAATCGGCATAGGAATATGTTATTTACCTTGTATGACCTGAAGGAATTGTGCTTAAATTGGTATTCTTAAAATTAATTGGGCATAGGAATATGTTAATTAATTAGAGAATCAAATCATAAACACTTTGGACAAAGAATTATGACATTTTGAATTCCTAGTTGATATCATCAATTTACAACAATACTCATTTGCACCATTATATCAACTTTGCATTTTTAGGCCAATTTAATAATTCTAGCTTGTTTTTTTTTTCTCATAGTTTGTGTTCATTAATTTTTCTACATATTCTCATTACTTAATTTTATTTTTGTTTAAACCAATTTGTGTGTAATTAATTTTATAAATTAATTTCCCATTTTCAATCCCTGTGGAGACGATACTCAATTTATCACTTTATTACTTGTTACGATTGCGTGCACTTGCGTATACAATTTTTCAAAACAGCTTATCAGATAAGACGAAGGAAGGGAACAACCCATCTTCTATGTCTCAAAGACTCTTTTAGATGGAGAAACAAGATACAACCAACTTGAGAAACTGGCACTAGCACTTATCACAACAGAATGTAAACTCAGACCATATTTTCAATGTCACCCTATTATTGTGTTGACACAATATCCACTTCGTAGCATCCTACACAAGCCAAAGCTTTCAGGAAGACTCACCATGTGAGCAGTAGAACTCAGTGAATATAACATCACATTCCAACCAAGGACAGTGATCAAATCTCAGGTATTAGCTGACTTTATTGCTGACTTTTCTAGTGACATGCATGTATAAGTGAAAAAAGAGTTGTTGTGCTTGAAAGAGAAATTTGACTCTAAGTGGAGGTTGTCCGTAGATGGCTCAAGCAACAGTAGAGGATGTGACTTAGGCATTGTTCTCACCTCACCCCAAGGAGATGTCATTCAATGAGCAATCAAGTGTTATTTCAAGGGAACAAATAATGAAACTAAGTACGAAGTGCTCCTTGCTGGGCTCGACCACGCTAAAGAGATGAATATCAAAGCTCTTGAGATCACGTCAAATTCCCAACTCATAGTGTAACGCCCTAACTCTTAGGCACATCACGACAACTGATTATGAAACCCTCATACCCTGAACTTGGATTACTAGAAAGGTAAGCCCAGGAAAATTTAAACTTTATTTACAATAGTATGAAACCTAAACTTGTAATAACTTTTAACTTTACAAATAAACAAAAAATACATTTTTTGGGATCCCGTAAATATTTTCACAAAATATTACAAGTTCATTTCATAAGCCGTCCTAAGCGGCAAAAAAGGACACAACAAGTATACTATATAATATCTGATTGTGACTATACCGCGATGACTTGTCAGAATACACCTGAAAAAAGGACACAACAAGTATACTATATAATAATATAGTCCATAAGCACGTCACAACATTAAAATTACAATTTTACCCTTCTCGAGTCAAAATTAAAAAAATGACCTTGGCTCACCAACAGGGTCTTAACATGTCATTTCTCAATTTAATTCACATATAAATACACAATTAACTAGTTAGGGTTTGCTAATCCATTTTCTTAATCTTAGGATATTACAATTATCCCCTCCTTATAGAAATTTTGTCCTGAAATTTACCTGACCAACTCTAGATATTTCTGCTGCATATCCATCTCAAGTTCCCAGATTGCCTCTTCCAAGACTTTTTCTCTTCTATCAAGTACTTGCACTGGTTTTTCCACATATGATAGATCTGGCTGAAGTTGCAATGCTTTATGGGTCTGGGATATATTTTTAAAGCATCAAAACGTGAAACACATCATGTACAGCTGCCAGCGCTAGGGGCATAACCAACTTGTACGCTACTTGCCCTATCCTCTTAAGGATCTCAAAAGGTCCGATGAACCTCGGGCTAAGATTTCCTTTCTTACCAAAGTGCTTGATGCCTTTCATAGGTGATACTTGGAGAAATACCATATCCCCGATCTGAAAATTAATATCTCGACGATTTGGATCAGCATAACTCTTCTGTCTACTCTGAGCTGCGAGCATACGCATTCTGATTTTATCAATTGCCTCACTTGTTCTTTGAACAACTTTGGGACCTAGGAACTATCTTTCACCCACTTCATCCCAGTGAATAGGTGATCTGCATTTTCTTCCATATATAAGTTCATAAGGAGCCATCCTGATTGTTGCTTGATAGCTATTGTTTTATGAGAACTCGATCAGGCGAAGGTACTTTACCCATGATTCTTGAAAATCAAACACACATGCCCATAACATGTCCTCTAAAATCTAAAGGGTCCTTTTAGACTGTTCATTTGTCTGAGAATGAAAAGTTGTGCTGAACTTCAACGGAGTACCCATGGCTCTATGTAGATTCTCCCAGAATCTTGATGTGAACTTCAGATCCCTATCAGATCAATGGACTTTGGGACACCATGGAGACGAACAATTTCTCTAACATATAACTCAGCATATTGATTAATGGAGAAGTTCGTCCGAACATGTAAAAAGTGCGTTGACTTTGTAAATCTATCAACTATGACCTACAAAGAGTCGTACATTCCCGTGGTCCTAGGCAATCAAACCAAGAAGTCCATGGCAATATCTTCCCACTTCCACTTCAGAAGATTCAGTGGTTGCATCAACCCTGCAGGTCTCTAGTGTTCAACTTTCTCTTGATGACAAGTTAGACACCTTGCAACATATTCAACAATATCATTTTTTATACCTGGCCACCAGAACATGGACTTAAGATCTTGATACATCTTCGTTGATCCTTGATGAATTGAGTAAGGAGTCGTATGAGACTCATCGATATCTCTTTTAATGTCATCATTCATAGGCACACAAACATGATTCATAAATCGTAGCATTCCCGTGCCATCCACTGTAAAGTCAGTAGTCTTTCCGTATAAAACCCTATCTCGGGATTTCACTTACTCTGGATCTTGCAATTGTGCTTTTTTGATTCGCTCCAAAAGAGTAGATTGCAGGGTAATATTAGCCAATTGCCCCACAACAAACTCAATTTTAGCTCGAGTCATTTCATCTACTAACTGTTGGGAGATTTGCTTCACTGTATTTATCTCACTCTAACCTTTTCTACTCAGTGTTGGGTTTTGTACCCTAAATAAAACTCATTTCAATATAATTAGATTTACTATAAAGATCAGAAATCCTTTTAGGTTGCATGGTTCACATGATTTATTTCATGATTATATTTAATGTATAAATTCAATTAAGTCCATAGCATATGTATTTGTTCATGATTATAGTGTCGTCAGCACAATGGAATATAGTCATGATTATGTGTTCAAAAGTTTAATTCCCATGATTTGTCAGTTCATTGGATTTAGACTGGCATGATAATCATCGATAAGGTATACATACACCTTGGAAGGGACCAATAATGATCTTAGATAAGATATCATAAACTTACCGTGATATCTTTCTAAGTCAATATCAATGGTTGATCTTAGGTCTACGGATCTCAATCCTGACATGGTTAGGTTTGATCTTAAGAGTGTTATTTGTGTTCTTTGATTTGTTAGTTAAGCCTACGTTTTGGTCTGGGTGATACGTACATATTTGGAACATGATAGTACAATTTAGTGGGAACGCTAATTGTAATATCCCAAAAAATGTATTGATATTTTAATCAGACATATTTTATTAAATATGTGATTAAGTGGGTATTAGAGTAGGATTATAATCCTACTTAAACTAATTATGAGTTGATTAGGAAAATATGAGTACATGAATAATAAAGCGTAATTTATTAATTACGGAGATTGTATTGAAATACGTGGGTATCGTAGATACCATAATTCGAATAAAATATTTTCGAGCGTGGCAATTGTGGAACTCGACAGAATGGTCAGAAATGTCACGATGGTTGAAATTGTGTTATACTGGAATTATACCGGACTAGGTTAAACTGTTGAGAAGTAGGTTAAATCGGGAAAGTTAGAAAATGACCAAAATACCCTTAGGTTAAGTTATAACTCATGCTTTAAGGGAGGGGTAAAATAGTCATTTTACCAAGTATTATTTTAGTTTTGTCTTATATGGATTTTGAATTTTTGTTGGCTGAATTAGAATTATAATTTTGTTCTTTTTATTTAAATTAAAGATAGGAAATGTTAGATAAAAGGGAAAAAAAAATAGAATACATATATGTTGCTCTCTCTTTCTCTCTCTCTCAAAAATCCTAGGAAGCCATTTGAAGCTGAGTTTTTCTTATTCAATCAACCAAGTTTAGATTGGTTTAAGCTAACCCAAGGTGCTGCCCAAGATTAAAGGTGAGTCTCATGTTCTTTTCCTTGAAATTTCATGATTTGAATTGAGTTTTTGCTTAGGGTTTAGTTCAATTTCAAGGCTGTTATGCTAAGGAGAGTTGCGAATGTGTTTGTAGGCTAGATTTAAGTATAAATCAGTTAGAATTAGTGGCTGCTTGATTTGAATTGATTTAGGTGAAGTTTATTAAGTTTAATTTCACTTAATTATGCAATTTTGGTTAAATGGATGAGGTAATGTTAATTGATGCTTGGATTATGTTGAGTATATGATTTTGGTTTGATTTGGAGAAGTTGGGCAGATGTGGTTGAGTTTGTAGTTGTAGTTTGAGTTGAGTGAGTTAGAGTTTAAGAGCTCAAAACTCACTCAACAATGGTGAAGTTGTGATTTTAAGTTAATTGTTGGTTTTGAGTGTTGAGATATGTTGCATACATGTTATAGAACTGTTCTGTGAAGTTTGGGAACAATTGGTTAGGTTTGGAGCAAGTTTTGGGACTTTGAAGATCTAAAATTTTCGAATTTCTGGTGTGATGAACCGGAATTCCGGATGGTCCAGGGCTGCAGCAACCGGAATTCCCGATGGTCAATTTTCAAGAATCGCCGATTTTCGTATTTTAGCCATAACTTTTCACTCGGGTGTCCGTTTTAGACATTCTATATACCGTTTTGAAGCTTATGAAGAGCTTTACAGTATGAGACATAGTTTAGAGCCAAAAGATATATTTTATTTTAGGGTGTTTTTACCATAAGATTTGGTAGAAAACCCTAGGTTATTTTATGCGAGTTTTAGACAGTGTTTTGGAATAGACCCTTATTGATTTACCTTTGCCGTGACATAGGACTTGAAAGTGCCGGGCATCGTTCCACTCAGGTCGGCCCACATACGTGACTTTGGACTTGAGGTAAGAAAAGTATTAAATACTGTATAAGGTTAATGTTATGATTGTTACAGTTTCGATTAAGATCGAAATCTTGTTATACGTTGTTGTGACTTAATCTTAATCGAGGTTAATGATATGTATTGGATGTGACTCGATTATGATCGAGGGAAAATAATAAGAAACGATTATCATCGTTGTGACTCGATTATGATCGAGGGTAATGATAAGAAACGATTATCATCATTTGACTCGATTATGATCGAGGGAAATATTATGAAACGATTATCATCGTTTTACTCGATTATGATCGAGGGAAGTATTATGAAACGATTATTATCGTTGTGGCTCGATTATGATCGAGTAAAAGACACTGTTATTACCGTTATGAGTAATTACTCCTGAAACCGCAGATAGGTTTCTTACTTATCGTTTGCTATATCGGGCAACGATAGTGACATACATAGCTCGTGGGTAACGAGTGGTAAGGGTAATTTATGAGGTATCGGGATTGTGTGATTACAAGGTCGTGATGAGATGGATTAAGTGTGTTGTTATATGATGAGTTGTAATTGAATATATTATGTTATAGTGGGACTGAATGGATGTTATGTTGCTTGTGAAGTTAATCACTTTTCTTGTAATGATGCATGATTAGAATGCTTTATGAAGTACTGAGATTGAGTGGATATGTTAATGTGTGAACTGGAGTGCTTTATGAAGCATCGAAAGTAAGTGTTTACAATACTATATGATTAGGGTGTTTTATGAAACACTGAGGTTATTGATTATGTATAACTATAAATACTCTTAATTTTGTAACAAGTTTGCCTATATAGACGTTGAATTGTATATGGACGTTGAAAGAGAATGATCTCTTGGTATGTATAATCTATGGTACTATAATTTGCTATTATTTTCCATGATTTTCTTTATCTAGTAGCTTTTCTTGCTGAGTCATTGTGACTCACGGGTACTTCATGGTGCAGGTAAGAAGATTAGCAGTTCTGTTCGGCCATGGGTCAGAGGTCTTCCAGCAGTGTACATATCAACCGTGTTGTCTTGGCTTTCGTGAAGCAGGATCAACCCTTTTCTATGATTTCATGTATAACCTATTCTTGTTCAAATGGATTTGTAATTAGTTGTAAAAGAATTTTCTTAGCAGGGGATCCCCATATTACAACAGTATTTAAAATGAAAGTCTTTATGTTGAATTTAATTAAAGGTTTTAATTAAACCACACTTTTTCTAAAAAAATTATAGATTAGTAATAATAATAAGTTTATAAAAGCACACACGTGGCGTCCCTGAGAGTCAGGGGCTTACACTAATCATAGATATAGAATCTATAGCTTCTATCTGGACATAGAAGTGAAATGATGATCTCCTTCAAGCTTGGTTGAATAGAGATAAATGATTGAAGCCTCATTTTAGTAATTATATTAGTTTACTGAAGTATCATTTATAGGTTGCTAAGTGTTTTAAGGATAAAATACATTGAAGGGTAGCACGATAAATTTGTCCCTGTTCATTGTAGATCATCTATTGAGGATCCTTGACTATTATGATTGTAACAATAGATAATCATAATGTATCTATATCGTGGTACATATAGAGCATTCTATATAATTGAGAGTGTATTCAATTCCAAATCTATAGTGGAGCAAAGCAGAATTAATAAGTTGAGAATTTACTTGGTGAATTCTAGATCTACTTATTGAAAGCTCGGTTATATAGGCCCATGGTCTCCTCACTAGTTGAGATAATACTGCTTGCAGACTTAGTCAATTAATTTTAATTAATAAATTATAATTCTAAAATTAGACTATGTCTTATTTATGAATTTTCACTAAGCAAGGGCTTAATTGTGAAGAAAAGAGGTTTTGAGGTCAATTTGTTAATTAAGAGACTTTACATGGTCTAATTAATAAATTACATAAATGATAATTTTATTTAGTAAGTAATTATAATTATTAAATAAATAGCTTTGGCATTTATAGGTTTGAATTGAAAAAGATGGTATCATTGTAAAGAAGAATAAGTGGTTGAAAAAAAAGTGGCAAAATTGTAACTAGAAAGTGGTCATTTTAATGTGTACGACCATGAAGTTATTTTGCCCAATTTTTTAGTCTTTCTTAATCCATATAATTCAACCCTAAGCCCTAGTTGAAACACTATAAAAGGAACATGATGCTCTCATCTCATCCACTTGACACTTTGTCAAATTAATGTCAACTTGATGCCTTCAACCAAATCAAACCTAGTTTTCTATGTTAGACAACTAGTTGATGAGAGAGTTCCTTCCATAGTGATTTCTCACCTCCTTAAATGTTCTTCCATATTCGAACCTTTGAGTGAATGAGTAACGTGCCCACACGTAGCAAGTCAAGTACTCAATCATAGTGAGTAAGACGGTGGTAACCAAACCCGAAGGAGAGAAAGAGATCCAGGTTCAGATCTTGATAATGCTATGCTACAGAAAGGAATCAAGGTCTAGAGATCTTGAACGAAAGGAGTCATTATATTTCACTGCAATCAATGTAAGGTTTTCTTAAACCCTTATGTGTTTATTTCATTGTTTTAGAGAATTCACATGTAGGATGTTAATCAACATACTTGTTAGTAAATCTAGATCCTTGTAAAATATTCACAACACTCAGGGCATCAGCCACAACATTGGCCTTCCCATGATGATAAAGGATCTCACAATCGTAATCGTTAAGGTATTTCTGAGTAAAGAAGTATTTCAGACTTTTATGATCAGTGTATATCTCACATTTCTCACCATATAAGTAATGTCACCAAATCTTTAGTGCAAAAATTACTGCTGCGAGTTGTAGGTCGTGAGTAGGGAACCTCTGCTCGTACTCCTTTAACTACCAAGAAGCATAGTTATTACCTTTCCAACTTGCATAAGAACACAGCCCAAACCCTGTCTCGAGGCATCACAGTAAACAACAAACTTTTCCTTATCTGAAGGAAGAGTTAATAATAGAACGGTAATCAAGTGCTACTTTAACTTTAGAAAACTTTTTCACATCGATCGGTCCAAACAAACTTCAAGTTATTTTGGGTTAGCTCTGTTAAAGGTACAACAATCTTTGAGAAATCCTCAACGAATCGACAATAATACCAAGCTAAACCCAAAAAGCTTCTAACTTCCGTAGCCGATTTTGGTGTTGGCCAATCCCGAACAGCTTCGATCTTGGCCAAATCAACCATGATCCCATCTTTAACTACTATGTGACCTAAGAAAGAGACACAAGATAACCAGAATTCACACTTTTTAAACTTAGTGTACAACTTGTGATCTCGTAAACGATGCAGTACAGATCTAAGATGAAGCTCATGTTCCTATTCTAATTCAAAATAAACCAAAATGTCATCGATGAACACAATCACACATTTGTCCAGGTAATGCTTGAACACCCAATTCATAAGATCCATGAATACTATTGGGGCATTGGTGAGTCCAAAAGACATCAATAGAAATTCATAATGTCCATACCGAGTACGAAACACAGTTTTTGGGATATCTTCCTCTTGAATTCTCAATTGATGGTAACCTGAGCAAAGATCGATCTTGCAAAAGACTATCGTCCCCTTCAGTTGATCAAACAAATCATCAATTCGAGGTAGAGGATACGTGTTCTTGATGGTAAGCTTGTTCAACTCCCAGTAATCAATACACATCCGCAATGACCTGTAATGACCGCATTTTAGAATATAGATTAGTAAGGGAAATTAACATTAATTATTGAGATTTTTATAGTTACTTATGAATTTATTTAATTTTGGGTCCCATTATTAAAAGTAGGCACCAGAGTTATAATTTTTCAATTTCGCAGATTTCATTAAACTCTAGAGGTATTATTTGAGTTATATATGAATTATGCTACTTTTATAATTTTTGCTCGGCGATGATGGAAAATGCGATAGATGGCCATTTAAATCAAATAGGTAAGTCTAGAACATTTTCTTAGTGGGATAAATATTGCAGAAAAATTAAATACCAAGTTTGAGCAAGGTTATGGTTTTTGACCATTTTACCCCTAGACTTTAAATTCTTAAGTCATAAGCTAGAAGGGCATTTTGGTAACTTGGCAAGTTGGGGTAGGTGGCTATTTTAGAGCTTTACACCTAGCTAATGTTAATTCATCAAGGAATTAATGAATTAGGCCTTTTTCACTTAGGAAAAAACAAAAAAATTAAAGAAAAAATCAAAAATCAAGAGAAATTCATTCTCATTCTCTCTCTCTCTTTGCTCAGCCCACATAGAACCAGAAGGAACCAAGTTTTTACTTCATCTTTTCTAAAAATTCAACTAAGGTTCAAGGAGTAATTGGTGTAGGTAAGCACTAGAAACTCTTAACTTTTGACTTCCTTAAGTTTTGATTGATTTTGGTATGTAATTTTAATGTTTAGGGGATGTTAGGGTTTGAATATGTGAACCATGCAACATAAAATGTTGTTTCTGATCTTTATTAATAAGTAAATCTGATTATATCGAAATGGGTTTTATTTAGGGCACAAAACCCAACAAACTCCCACTTGCACTAATATAAAATAAAATGTGCATTTCAAATAATCATTAACACCTTGATATACAAATCAAGTGTAGTAGTACTAAACTCCTCGTAATAGGATCTGACAGGTTGAATTAACAACAGCCTTTTGTCCACCATTACTTTCCCTTAATCACAAAATCCTTAATATTGTGAAATTCCTCTCTATATGTCTACTCTTTTGGGATACTGGATTCTATACCTTTGGCAACTACTTTTGGTTATTCAGGAAATAACACTAGTAGTTAAGACAAGTTGGAAAGGTGCCACAATTGTATAGAACTTTCCTTAGACTGAATAAGTATCTTTCCTGCAACTTTAACATTCAGTCTCTCTCTGGTAGACTAAGAGATTTCAGATTGGTTTTTACACTTCTCCAAAGTCACTACTCCACCCCCAGAGTAATCACCATCTTATCAGCAGACTTTCTAGCACAAAGGGAAGTCTTGAAATCTGATGTGGTGTAGTCTAAGAGTTTTAAACACACCCTTATTGAGTAACATATAGTTCCTCTTCTTAATCTTAATATTTACTTGATTGTCTTCCAATGTTCTTCTCCTGGATTAATCTGATACCTACTCATTACTCCCACTCAACAGCAGGTGTCTGGTCTAAGGCATACAAAAGCATATCTGAGACCTCTCACTGCTGATTTAAGAAATTCTTTCATGGCTTTATCTTTTCTGGAATAGTTGAGACTTTTCCTTAGATAAATAAAATCTATGTCTAGAAGTTGTGAAGCTTCTATAGATTGCCATTGGAAAGAAAATGCTTCACCATCTTACTAAAGTAAGTTGCTTGCATTAGAGTAAGTAATTACCAGGTATACCACAAGCCATAGGTTTAGATAAATTCAAACCTATAATACTAGGAACAGGAAGTTTTGTTAAGTCCATTGAATAGACTTATTAACGAAAATTTCCTTTTATGTCCTTGAAATAGAAAACTTTAGGTTACTCCATGTGAATGGATTAAACCATAGTTCTCTTGGCTTTCTTCTTAGTTTCTTATCTTGACAATCCATTACTTGTTTAAACTCACAATGGATTATAATCACTAGTGTCTTCCAAGTCATAAGAAGAGTGAGTTCCTTGAAACTCTCCCACTACGATAAGGTACCGTGAATTATGTCTAAGAAAACTAAATGGTATTGACCTCTTCGGTTGCGTTAAGACAACAGAGGCAGTGGGATCATCTTGTAGCGAATAAGATGATAGAACACTTATGGAATCAAAAAAAAAATATCTCCTTTATTTGCTACTTTATTTTCAGACTTAAAATTTTCTTAGAAAAGTATTACTTGTTTAAACAAACACTTTCTTATCTAATGACTATGGGATGGTCCACCCCTAATCACTTAGAATAGCTAACAAACATGCAAACCAAGGGTAGTAGTTCTAGCTTTTCTTAAGATTTTTATTAGGTCATCCATGAATCTAGTAATGATTTACATTAAGTATACAACCATTGCATCATTCTGAAATTGTATTACCATAGAAGGACTTTGTAATGACCGTTCTAGTAATATGGATTAGAAAAGGCAATTAGCACTAATTTTTATTATTTTATTATTATTTGTGAATTAATTTATTTGTGGACCCCAATATTTAGAAATAAATATTAGAGTTATAATTTCTCAATTCCGGAGATTTTATTAAACTCTAGGGGTATTATTTAGTGTATATGTGTAATATGTTATTTTTGTAATTTTTGTTCGGCGACAACGGAAAATGCGATGGATGGCTAGATTGATCACATGGGTAAGTTTAGAACCTTATTTCATAGTGGGAAATATTTTGGAGAAAATATTTTATCGGGTTTGAGCGGGGTTATGGAATTGACCATTTTACCCCTAGCCATAGAATTAACCAAGTTTTAACCTTAAGGGCTTTTTAGTCTTTTCTTATTTGGTGAGGGGTAGGTGGTTGCCCTTAGTAATGACACCTATTTCATTTTAATATTATTGGGTGAAAAGGGATTTTATTTTGGAAAAGAAGTTAAAAAAAATTAGAAAAATCAAGAAACCATTTCTCCTTTCTCTCTCTTGGGGTTCGGCTCTCATAAACCAGAAGGAAAATCCAATTTCTTCTTCATAATTTTTTGTATTTCCATCCAAGGATTCAAGGAAAAATAACTAAGGTAACCCTAGCTCCTTTCTCTTTCAAGTTCATGAAGTTGTATGTTGGTTTTAGAAGTGATTTTGGGTTATAGGGGCTGTTAGGGTTTAAGGTTTGCTTAGTTCGAATTTCAGGGTTTGTTTATCTTGATTTTAGTTCATGGTAGCTGGTTTAGAGATTGGTTGTTAGTTTTGAGCAATTCTAAGCTTTGAGTTCAAGCTTTAAGCTTTAATGGTAAGTTGACATTTATTGTGTTTTTCTGTGAAATACTGGCTGGGTTTTATTGTGTATGCATTGTTTAGGAGCTCTGGAAAGTTTGGTAACATTTGGTGGAAAATTGAGCAATGGAGGAGGTGTTTTGGGATTACTGGTGCAAACCGGCTAGCCGGTTTGCACTGCCACAAAAACCGGCTAGCCGGTTTTGGCAGGAATCCCGAGCACTTCGTTTTCTCAATTTTTGTCCATTTCAGTGCCTCGGTTGGGTGTTTCCCCATTTCCAGAGTTAGAATAACCCCTTTAGAGTATAGCAGAACCTAGGGTTTTGGTTTTGGGTTTCCCGGGATTAGGGTTTTAATCATGTGACTTACCCGGTTTCAAAATGTGATTAGGGCATCCATCTAGCACAGAAATTCCGTTCAGGTCGGCTAGCACACTTGAATTCGGAAAACAGGTAAGAACTGTGTATAATGTACGATGTGATTATCTGAATGTATGTATATGTGTTTATATATGCATGCTTGAAATATGTTAAACACTACCAACACTTGTATAAATAAGTTATAAAGTGTGTTGGTACAGTGATTGTTGTGATTATGAGTACGATACAGTGATACCAACACAAGCCTGGGAAAATGCTAAGGTGTGTGGTACATCACTCAGTGTTACTCGGTGATTGGGATAAACCCTACCAACACTCGTACAGTGAGGTACGATGTGTATGTGGTATAGTGGTTGAACCCTGGTATTGAACGTTCATACTCATCTGTTAAGCTCTGTAAGTAGGTGTATGGGCGCCTATTTACAGGTCGAAAATTATATGATATGTTATATGCATTTCTTACTGAGTCTGTTGACTCACAGTTTCTGCTTCCATGTGTAGGTAAAGGAAAGGCGAAGGCTGAACAAGAGTGAACCTGAGCTCGGGTGAGATTGTACATGTCAAGCAGCGCGACCTGGAGTGTTCGGTCTCGGGACATCTGGGAGTTGTATTTTGAAAGTCGCTGTGCGGCCTGTAAATTTGTATATTTTGGATTGTATGCTTGAGAAGTAAAGTTTGTAAAGTTTTAAAAATCGGGATCCCGACACTTGTAAATATTTTATTAAATTACAAAGTTTAGTATTTAATGCAAAAGTTTTAATTTGACACGTTTTTCGAGAAATTTCTTTGATTAGCAAAGATTGCACAATTATTGAAAAAGCACTGTAGCGTGCCTTAGCATTAGGGCGTTACAATTTTGGTATCAGAGCCGCCAGGTTTGTCTACCGAAGCTTGCTATGACATGTACAATCTTCATCAGGGAAAGCTCGGTTCACGGTTCAGTAAGCCTGTACTTGTTTAGTATTTTAAATAAATATGAATGTAAAAGCATGTTAGGAAGCATATTAGATTTAAATTAAATATATTTCTTAAAAAAAAAAAGTGTGTTGCCTTTAAGACTTTAAAGAGCGGTGTTAAATTTTGATCGCTGTCTAACCTGCCTGGCTTATGGATTCGCAGGCTAAGTCCTATTAAATGGACGCCCCGCGAAATACAAGAAGTCAGGGTGGCATGGTTGAGACCGGAGGCGGTCAGAGCAATCCTCAAAATCCTCGTGGTCGCGGCCGTGGCCGTGGCAGAGCTCAGGGTGGTCGCCCTGTAAATCCACCTCAAGCTCCTCCTGATTGGGAGCAAAGATTTGCGGAGATGCAAGATAGAATCCGCCAGCAAGATGAAGAAATCCAAAGATTGAGGCAGCAGGGTCCTCCTGCCGTGCCTCCTCAAATGGTTCAGGCTGTTGCAGTTCCCGCGGTGCCAGCAGAACAACCTGCTGTTGGCAACCGTATGGAACCGTTGTATGAAAAATTTCGAAAACAGGCACCTCCAGTGTTTCTGGGAGGCCCTGATGTGATGAAGGCCGAGCAGTGGCTTTCGATGATCGAGCGTATTCTCAACTTCATGGGAGTGGTTGGAAATGACCGGGTGACCTGCGCCACTTTCCAATTTCAGGAAGATGCTCTCGTGTGGTGGGAGTTGATAACCCTCACTCGGGACGTCACGCTGATGACCTGGGAGGAATTTAAGGAGTTATTTAACTCCAAGTATTATAACGAAGCAGTCCGCAGTGCAAAGCGGAAAGAGTTTACTGATCTAGTTCAGACTGAGGGGATGTCGGTTGCTGAGTACACGACAAAGTTTGACCGTCTTGCCAAGCTTGCAGTGGGAATTGTCCCAACCGACTTCAGTAAGAAGGAAAAATACTTGGCGGGTTTGAGTGCAAAAATTAGACATGATCTGGTTATTACTACTACTGAGGCAACCACTTATGCGGAGATGGTTGAAAAGGCTTTGAGAGCCGAGGGTGCGGTTAAATTCCTTCAGGAGCCCCGGGTGACTCCGAGTGTTGGTGGAACCCCCACTATTCCTACTTCTGTTTATGGTAGGGATGGTGGTGACTCCACCACTGAGCAGAAAAGAAAAGTTGTTCCAGCTTCTGGTGGCTTGGGGCAAAGCAAGCGGTTCCGTGGGAACCAAGGCAGAGGGGGACGCCAGGGTTACTCTTATCCTGAGTGCCCAAGGTGCAAGAAACATCATCCGGGAGAGTGTAACCGGAAGACATGCTTCCTGTGTGGCATGGTGGGGCATTTCAAGAAAGATTGCCCCCAGGCAAAGAAAGAGGAGCCGAAAGCTGAGGTGAAACCGGTTCCTGCTCGTGTGTTTGCCATTACCCAAGCTGATGCTGCAGCCAGTCCTTCTGTTGTGACAGGTCAGCTTCCCGTCAACAACTTGTTATTTACAGTATTATTTGACTCGGGAGCTACACGTTCATATGTGGCTACAAGAGTGATTGATCTTTTGGGTAGGCCTTGTGAAATTTTAGAAAGAGGGTTCGGAACCCTAATGCCTAGCGGGGAATTGGTTATCTCTAATAGGCGCATTAGGTCTATGCCGATTAGGATCGAAGATAGGGAATTGAGTACTGATCTCATAGAATTGAAACTAACTGAGTTTGATATTATACTGGGAATGGATTTCTTATCCAAGTATTCGGCCAGTATAGATTGTAGGCGTAAAATGGTGACTTTTCAGCCGGAAGGTGAAAATCCATTTGTTTATGTTGGATCGGTTCAGGGGTCTCGGATCCCGGTTATTTCTGTGCTGAGAGCTAGAGATTTACTATGCAATGGTTGTGTAGGATTTCTAGCGGTGGTATTTGACTCCAGCAGACCTGAAACATTTGGGCCTGAGGTAGTCCGGGTAGTGAAAGATTTTCTTGATGTGTTTCCCGAGGAGTTGCCGGGATTGCCGCCACAGCGAGAGATTGATTTTGTAATTGATTTGGCACCTGGAGTCGAACCTGTTTCTAAAGCTCCATATAGGATGGCTCCAGCGGAACTCAAGGAGCTTAAGTTGCAACTTCAGGGGATGCTGGACATTGGGTTTATTCGACCCAGTGTATCGCCCTGGGGAGCTCCGGTTCTCTTTGTGAAAAAGAAAGATGGTTCCCTCAGAATGTGTATTGATTATCGGGAACTTAACAAGCTGACGATTAAGAATAAGTACCCGTTGCCCAGAATCGACGATTTGTTCGATCAGCTTCAGGGAAAGACTGTGTTTTCAAAGATTGATTTACGGTCGGGTTATCACCAACTCAGAATTCGGGAGGAGGACATACCGAAGACTACTTTTAGAACCAGATATGGGCACTATGAGTTTCTGGTAATGTCATTCGGATTGACTAATGCTCCTGCGGCCTTTATGGATCTTATGAATAGAGTATTCAAGGATTTCCTCGATAATTGCGTTATAGTGTTTATCGATGACATTCTTGTATACTCTCGGTCAGAAGAGGAGCACGAGTATCATCTTTGAATGGTGTTACAGCGACTTAGGGATCACAAGTTGTATGCTAAGTTCAAAAAGTGTGAATTCTGGTTGTCCGAGGTATCCTTTCTGGGTCATATTGTTGGGAAAAATGGAATAATGGTCGATCCAAACAAGGTAGAATCAGTGAAGAATTGGCCGAGGCCCAAATCTGTGACAGAAGTTCGAAGTTTTCTCGGGTTAGCAGGGTATTATCGACGTTTCGTCGAAGGATTTTCTAAACTTTCTATGCCCCTAACCGAATTGACTAAGAAGAATCAGAGATTTGTGTGGTCAGATAAGTGTGAGTCAAGCTTTCAAGAGTTGAAGCAGCGTTTGATAAGATCTCCGGTGTTAGCTTTGCCATCAGATCAAGAGAAATTTGTTGTGTATTGTGATGCATCCAGACAAGGTCTGGGATGTGTTCTGATGCAAGCTGACAGAGTCATAGCCTATGCCTCTCGTCAACTGAAGGATTATGAGCAGCGTTACCCAACTCATGATTTAGAGCTCGCTGTTGTGGTTTTTGCTTTAAAGATATGGCGACATTATCTTTACGGTGAAAAGTGTGAGATTTATACTGATCATAAGAGTCTTAAATACTTTTTCACCCAGAAAGATCTGAATATGAGGCAGAGAAGGTGGTTGGAGTTAGTTAAGGACTACGATTGTGAAATACTGTATCACCCCGGGAAAGCCAATGTCGTGGCCGATGCTCTAAGCAGAAAAGGTCCTGGACAAGTGTGTACTACGGTTATGATAGCCCCTCAACTAGCCTCGGAAATGGTTAGTGCAGGAATTGAGTTCGTAATCGGGAAATTACATAATTTAACACTCCAATCTGATCTGTTGGATTGAATCAGAAAGGCACAACTGGAAGATCCCGAGCTAGTTAAAGTTCGAGATGAAGTAGTGGCTGGTCGACCTAGAGGCTTTTCAGTCTCGAGCAGTGGAATGTTGCTATATAAAGCTCGAGTGTGTGTTCCTAGTGTGGATGAGCTTAAGAAAGAGATACTAGATGAAGCTCACACCACGCCTTATTCGTTGCATCCGGGAACCACCAAGATGTATCAGGATTTGAAACCCTACTTCTGGTGGTATGGAATGAAAAGAGATGTGGTGGACTACGTGTCCAAGTGTTTAACCTGCCAGCAGATTAAGGCTGAACATCAGAGGCCGGCAGGGTTATTACAACCTTTAATCCTTCCAGAATGGAAGTGGGAGGACATCGCAATGGACTTTGTAACTGGTTTGCCTAGAACTACAGGAATGTATGATTCCGTTTGGGTTATCGTGGACAGATTCACAAAGTCAGCTCACTTCTTACCAGTGAAAGTTACTTATTCAGTGGATCAATATGCTGAATTGTATGTGAAGGAGATAGTTCGTCTCCATGGAGCCCCTAAATCTATTGTATCAGACAGGGATCCAAAGTTCACATCGAAGTTTTGGGTGAGTCTTCAGAAGGCTATGGGTAACAAGTTAAAGTTTAGTACAGCCTTTCACCCTCAGACTGATGGCCAATCAGAAAGAACTATTCAGATTTTAGAAGATCTACTGCGAGCCTGTGTCATGGACTTTGAGGGTTCATGGAGTAAGTACTTGCCTTTAATTGAATTCTCCTACAACAACAGCTACCAAAGTACGATAGGGATGGCTCCCTATGAGATGTTATATGGTAGAAAATGTCGTTCTCCTATTCATTGGGACGAGACAGGAGAAAGGAAGTACCTGGGTCCAGAGTTAGTACAGAGGACCAATGAAGCTATTGATAAGATCAAGGCTCGGATGCTTGCTTCTCAAAGCAGGCAGAAAAGTTATGCTGATCCGAAGCGTAGAGATATTACATTTCAGGCAGGAGAGCATGTTTTCCTGCGGGTTTCACCAATGAAGGGTATTAGACGCTTCAGGAAGAAGGGTAAGTTAAGCCCTAGGTTCATTGGGCCATTTCAGATACTCGAGAAGGTCGGGCAGGTAGCGTATCGGCTAGCCTTACCACCAGCATTATCAGCTGTTCATGACGTATTTCACATCTCTATGTTAAGGAAATACGTGTCAGACCCGACTCATGTCTTGAGTTATGAAGCCCTTGAACTTCAACCAGATTTATCCTATGAAGAGCAACCTGTTCAGATTTTGGATAGAAAAGAAAAAGTTCTTCGGAACAAGACTATTGCACTGGTTAAGGTGCTCTGGAGGAATAGTAAAGTGGAAGAAGCCACCTGGGAATTGGAGTCGGATATGAGGACTCAGCATCCAGAACTATTCAGGTTAGATTTCGGGGACGAAATCCTATTAACGGGGGGATAATTGTAATGACCGTTCTAGTAATATGGATTAGAAAAGGCAATTAGCACTAATTTTTATTATTTTATTATTATTTGTGAATTAATTTATTTGTGGACCCCAATATTTAGAAATAAATATTAGAGTTATAATTTCTCAATTCCGGAGATTTTATTAAACTCTAGGGGTATTATTTAGTGTATATGTGTAATATGTTATTTTTGTAATTTTTGTTCGGCGACAACGGAAAATGCGATGGATGGCTAGATTGATCACATGGGTAAGTTTAGAACCTTATTTCATAGTGGGAAATATTTTGGAGAAAATATTTTATCGGGTTTGAGCGGGGTTATGGAATTGACCATTTTACCCCTAGCTTTAGAATTAACCAAGTTTTAACCTTAAGGGCTTTTTAGTCTTTTCTTATTTGGTGAGGGGTAGGTGGTTGCCCTTAGTAATGACACCTATTTCATTTTAATATTATTGGGTGAAAAGGGATTTTATTTTGGAAAAGAAGTTAAAAAAAATTAGAAAAATCAAGAAACCATTTCTCCTTTCTCTCTCTTGGGGTTCGGCTCTCATAAACCAGAAGGAAAATCCAATTTCTTCTTCATAATTTTCTGTATTTCCATCCAAGGATTCAAGGAAAAATAACTAAGGTAACCCTAGCTCCTTTCTCTTTCAAGTTCATGAAGTTGTATGTTGGTTTTAGAAGTGATTTTGGGTTATAGGGGCTGTTAGGGTTTAAGGTTTGCTTAGTTCGAATTTTAGGGTTTGTTTAGCTTGATTTTAGTTCATGGTAGCTGGTTTAGAGATTGGTTGTTATTTTTGAGCAATTCTAAGCTTTGAGTTCAAGCTTTAAGCTTTAATGGTAAGCTGACATTTATTGTGTTTTTCTGTGAAATACTGGCTGGGTTTTATTGTGTATGCATTGTTTAGGAGCTCTGGAAAGTTTGGTAACATTTGGTGGAAAATTGAGCAATGGAGGAGGTGTTTTGGGATTACTGGTGCAAACCGGCTAGCCGGTTTGCATTCCACAAACCGGCTAGCCGGTTTTGGCAGGAATCCCGAGCACTTTGTTTTCTCAATTTTTGTCCATTTCAGTGCCTCGGTTGGGTGTTTCCCCATTTCCAGAGTTAGAATAACCCCTTTAGAGTATAGCAGAACCTAGGGTTTTGGTTTTGGGTTTCCCGGGATTAGGGTTTTAATCATGTGACTTACCCGGTTTCAAAATGTGATTAGGGCATCCATCTAGCACGAAATTCCTGTTCGGAGTCGGCTAGCACACTTGAATTCGGAAAACAGGTAAGAACTGTGTATAATGTACGATGTGATTATCTGAATGTATGTATATGTGTTTATATATGCATGCTTGAAATATGTTAAACACTACCAACACTTGTATAAATAAGTTATAAAGTGTGTTGGTACAGTGATTGTTGTGATTATGAGTACGATACAGTGATACCAACACAAGCCTGGGAAAATGCTAAGGTGTGTGGTACATCACTCAGTGTTACTCGGTGATTGGGATAAACCCTACCAACACTCGTACAGTGAGGTACGATGTGTATGTGGTATAGTGGTTGAACCCTGGTATTGAACGTTCATACTCATCTGTTAAGCTCTGTAAGTAGGTGTATGGGCGCCTATTTACAGGTCGAAAATTATATGATATGTTATATGCATTTCTTACTGAGTCTGTTGACTCACAGTTTCTGCTTCCATGTGTAGGTAAAGGAAAGGCGAAGGCTGAACAGGAGTGAACCTGAGCTCGGGTGAGATTGTACATGTCAAGCAGCGCGACCTGGAGTGTTCGGTCTCGGGACATCTGGGAGTTGTATTTTGAAAGTCGCTGTGCGACCTGTAAATTTGTATATTTTGGATTGTATGATTGAGAAGTAAAGTTTGTAAAGTTTTAAAAATCGGGATCCCGACACTTGTAAATATTTTATTAAATTACAAAGTTTAGTATTTAATGCAAAAGTTTTAATTTGACACGTTTTTCGAGAAATTTCTTTGATTAGCAAAGATTGCACAATTATTGAAAAAGCACTGTAGCGTGCCTTAGCATTAGGGCGTTACAGACTTAGGCAACGACTAGTAACTAATCATCAATGTGCGAAACGAAATTTCTGGGGAGGTAAGTTTGGATATAATTCAAAAATCAAATTAATGATCTTTGAACTGCATATCTACTAATTATTTCTTCACCCCTATCAGTTCGCAAGATCTTTAACCACTTACCATTGCTAGAAATTCATGAAATTTTCAAACATTTCAAATTTCTTTTGCATAAGGTAAAATCTAGAGTGATCGTTTTAAGAATACAACGAAAACTCATATCCACCCCTGAATGTACCTCCATCTGCAAATGAGATGAACTTACTTTCAGTGGATATAAGTGTTGGGTTTTATGCCCTAAATAAAGCTCATTTCAATATAATCAGATTTACTTATTAATATAGATCAGAAATAACTTTTAATGTTGCATGGTTCACATGATTTATTTCATGATTATATGTACATAATGTATGAATTCGTCTGAAACCCTTTTCACATACTTGATCCTGTTTATTGTGCTGTCAACACATTGGAAAGTAAACATGACTATGTGAATAAAGTTTCCTAGATTTATCAGACACAGGGTTTTACTGATATGATAATCTACAACAGAGTTTACTTGCATTTGGAGAAATGCTAATGTTCTTTCAAAAGCATTGGTTAGAGTAAAGCTCAGGTTGGATGCATGGAGTATGCATCGAAAGGGACCGATATTGAACTTTGCCTTAGATTTATTAAACTTACCGTAATATCTATTCAAGTCAATATCGCCTAGTTGATCCTAGATCAAATGATCTTAATCCTGATATGATTAGGCTCAATCTCGAGAGGCTATTCGTGTTCTTTGATTTTTTAGTTAAGCCTACTTTTAGGTCAGGGTGACACGTACATTTTGGGAACACGGTAGTGCAATTGAGTGGGAGCGCTAGCATAAACATGAAATCTATAGCTTCTATCTGGCGAATAGTAAGCAAAGGATGATCTCCTTCGAGCTTGACCAAACGAACATAAATGGTGGAGTACTCATTTCACATAAGCTGAAATATCATTTATACAGGGTCAAGTGTTTTAAGGAATAAATACATTGTAGGGTGTAACGGTAATTTAATCCCTTTACAGTGTAGATCATTCATATAGAGGATCAGTGATCAAATTAGGATTATAACAATGGATAATTAATGATGTGTCTATATGGTGGAACATATAGAGCATTCTATATACTGAGAGTGCAATTCTAAGTTCTATGCGTGGATTCAACGAAGAATTAATAAGTTGGTGAATTTTAGTGCTAAATTCTTGATCTACTTATTGGAAGCTCGGTTATATAGACCCATAGTCCCCGCACTAGTTGAGATAATATTGCTTGTAAGACTCATATAATTGGTTTTGATTAATCAATTATAATTCTCAAATTAGACTATGTCTATTTGTGAAATTTTCACTAAGTAAGGGCGAAATTGTAAAGAAAGAGTTTATAGGGGCATATTTGTTAATTATGATACTTTGTATGGTTCAATTAATAAATATGATAAATGACAATATTATTTAATAATTATTTATAGTTATTAAATAGTTAGAATTGGCATTTAAATGTTTGAATTAGAAAATCAGATGCAGAAAAGATAAAACTGCAAAATTGCAAAAAGTGAGGCCCAAATCCAGTAGTATAGGGCCAGCCACTTTTGTAGGAAATTTAAACTGATATTTTCATTATTTTAATGCCAAATAATTCAAACCTAACCCTAGTGGAATGCTATAAATAGATAGTGAAGGCTTCAGGAAATTTACACTTAAATTTTCTATTTTTCCTTCAGAGAAAAACCTGAGCCTTTCTGTCTCCCTATCTTTAGCTGCCACTTCTTCTTTCTCTTCCCTCTTAAATTTCAAAATTCTTAGTGTGAGAGTAGTGCCCACACACAGCAAGTGATACCTCAATCATAGTGAGGAAGATCGTGAAGAAAGACATTCAGCAAAAGGAGTTTCAGCATCAAAGATTCAGAGAAAGAGATCCAGGTTCAGATATTGATAATGCTCTGCTACAGAAAGGAATCAAGGGCTAGATATCTGAACGGAAGGAGTCATTATATTCCGCTGCACCCAATGTAAGGTTTCCTAAACTTTATATGTGTTTATTTCATCGTTTTAGAAAGTTCATATTTAGGGTGTTAATCAACATACTTGTGAGTAGATCTAAGATCCTGGTAAAATAAATTTCCAACAATAGGAATATTAACTCTTTGCAGAGAATGATCTTGTCAAAACCACTATGAACAAGATGCAAATGCCATAGATTTATAAAATATGTGGTTGTATCTTTTTATGACCTAAGTTTAGTTACATCAAAGAGTTCTTAGAATAATGCAAGTGGATTCTGGTCACAGAATACTAAACTCATACAGTTTGAATCCATTGATAGAAAATGGTTATTAAACACTTGTGAAAGTGTAACTGTATAATTAGTAATTCTTTCTTGGACCACCACTACTAATCTAACTCTAAGTCTGATTTTCCCATACTAGTAGGAGATTTCTAAGATTGAGGATTTATATCATTTTGGGATAGAATTTCAGGAATATAATCATATGCGTCATTTAATTTCTTAAGAGAAAATATAGAATGACATGAAATGATTTATAGACCATTCATCCAATAATATGTTATTAAGCTGATTCGAAATGAATAAGCTAAGAAGAATTAGGATAATTTCGTTTTAAATAAGAATCCAACGATGCTCCGATTAGCGAGAGTCAAAGTAATCTTATTTATACAATCTTCTTGTTTCATATTGTAAAATACTAGTCTAAGGTGTCATCAATTAATGAACAGCTAGATGTTGCATATACAATATTTATCTTTCGAGATCTAACACTATTATGTTTGTCTAATGGTGAAAATCCATTAGGAATTTATCTCATAAGAAAAACAAACCAAGTTAGACCAACAATGAAGATTCGAAATTAAGCTACAATTTAATAACAGAAAATAACATGGTTCAATATAAATTCATACACAATTCAGAAATTATTAAACATATAGCAAGTAGGAATGACAAGTGAAAATACTAAAACATACAATCCTAAATAATTTCCAAGGTCTTCAACAAACTGATATCAGTGTCCCGTTTAGGTGAGAGTCAAAGCTACCATCCATTGAATAGAGTTGTCAGCTCATCTAAAATGATAAACATTCTAGCAACCTTTTATTCGATCAAGATTGGAATCCGCGTTATCCAGTTTAGGCGAGAGTCAAGGCTATTCTATCTTATGAGCTTCCACCATTGTTTCATATTCTTGCAAGTCTTATATAGTCGCCACCATTAGGGTGATCAATACTATGTAAAAAACTTACAAGATTACTTATCTTTCGAGATTAAACGGTGCTAAGTTGCTAATGAACGTTCCTCCATTAGGGAGGATTACTCACTAAAACAATAACTATGTAAAACCAACAATGGAGATCGAATATCTTAATAATAAAGCTCATTATTTAATGAAAGTTGTATTTTCTTCTAATATTTATTTTAATCAATTTATTTTAAATATATATTTATTTAATTAAAATTTCCAATTTAGAATGAAAAATTCTAAATATAAATTTTAATGTAATATTTATAAATTATACTTAGATGGATATGAAAATAACGTGAATTATTTCCATCTTAGTAATAATTTCTATAAATATTTAGAAAAATATGGAATTTAAGTTGTTTCAAATTAATTTACAACTCAAATTTAATTTTCTATAAATATATATTGCATTTCAAAAAATGAAGTGTATAAGAATACGACTTTCGAAAAGGCTTTAAAATAAAATAAAATAAATCCTGGAAAATTACTCTAATTTTATGCTGGCCCAAAATTAATTAATAAAAACTAATTTTCAACAAAAAATATAATTTTCCTATTTAATTAAATATCTAAGAAAAATTTCAGATATTTAAGTATCATGATTAAAAATCAACTTAAATATTAATTTTCTATTTAATTAAATACACTAGAAAAATACTTCAAGCAAAACAGATAATAACTATCTAGACTTTCATTGACTAATTAATTAAATTTCTAATTATAATATATTTTAGTTCATTTATTTTAATTAATCATTAAATGAAAAAAATCATTGATTTAAGGTGGTCCAAAATTAAAATAAATAATGGTCAACTTTAATCTATTTTTCAAATAAAATTCGAAATGTCTGCGTAAAGAAATGCAATTTCAAAATTGTGGGAAAAAGATTAATAAAATAAAATATAATATATTTTGAAAAATTATTCAAATTTAAGTTATTCTGAAATAAGATTCCAAACTTAAAATAATTTTTCACTTTAATTAAATAACATGAAAATAACAATATTTAGTATCATGATGAAAATCAACTTAGATATTGAAATTTTCAATTTAATTAAATGTATTAAATTCAAGAAATAAATAATTAAGTATAGAGGAAACTTAATTTTAATTCTAGTTTAATACTAGGAAAAATATATTTAACTTAGATTGTACCAAATTAATTATTAAACAATTAATTTCACAATCAATGATATTTTCCTATTTTAATATTAGAAATAATAACTAGTATAAAAATAACTATCTAGAATATATATCATTAACTAAGTGTTTTTCTAAAATTAACTTTAAAATATTAAAATGAAAAATAAATTTCATGTATTTCAAAAGTTAATTATGTTGCTAATTCAATTTGAATTAGGTTAGACTAATATAATTAACCTAATACAATTATTTAAATAAGGCAAATGGTCCTTCACAATTGGGGTAGTTGATGTGAGGGGGAGCTGGGTTCAGTATGTTGTACCCACTTCTATTGGCCCCCAACTCTCACATAAGGCCCAAAAGAGCGAAATTTAACCTTTAAATAAACAATTCTTATTCATTGAATAAGCCAAAATCTAATTGGGCCTAAATAAAATTACTTATGTCAAATTTTATTTGGAAAATTTACATGGGATACTAACTTTTGCCATTTTTTTGCAAAAATGCTGCCAGACGGTATTTTTTTATAAGTTTCATACTGCAGTATACTGTGTTAAGTTTTCACTGGTGTTCTAATGGTGTTTTACTAGTGTTCCTACTGTTGTTTTGAGTTGTTCTGCTTTGTGTTTTACAGGTATTTTATAAAAACACAGTATTTTTAAAAAAATTTCCGTGTGGCAGTATTTTTGTAAAAGTTAACCCAAATTCAAGTATTTTTGTAAATTTCTCTTTTATTTTAGCAACCTAGTCTATTTACTTAGTAAAAAACTTAAATGGGCTTCCTATATGCATCTAAGCCCAATAGCAAACATATAGGCTCACACAGGTCAAATGATTTGGATGGGTCCTATCATGTTACTAGGTTTACACAGATGAAAGAAGTACAAAATTTACCTGTTACAAATTATTTATAAGATCTATTGAAAATTGGACTATGATTAAAATTAGATCATTAGATCTGTCAACAAGTTAATCATAGCAATTTAGATCAAATAAATAATAGGTTTGGTAAAAAAAGTTTTGAATAAACAATATAAAAACAAACAAACATTGTCCATGTAACAGATGTGAAATAAGATATTAATATAATTAAATTATTATTCTTAAACTAACCAACTAAAATTTTGAAAATTTAGGGTTGTCAAACCCTAAAAATCTCAACAAAAAAAAAAAAACTAATTTTAAAATATCTAGGTTTATTTGAATCAAATTAAATTAAATATCAAATAAAATCAATGATTTGAAAGAAAGAATCTTCAATATCACTTTCAAATCTTATAATTTAATAAAATAAACCAATTTTAAAATAGATTTGGTTAGATAATTATTATTTTAGGAATAAAATAATAAATAAATAATAATTACCATAATTATATGTCAAAATATCTCAAATTAAGCCATATTCAAATTTCTACAAAATATCTAAGTTATTTAAATATTTAAGATATGATTTATAAATTTCCAATAAGGAAAAAAATAATATATATAGAAAAATATCATTTTTAAACTTATAATTTATAGATAATTAAATATTTAACAAAATAACAAATTTTGAATTTGAAAATATTATGGTAAGTATATCTATAAAAATATCTATGTTAATTTCAAATTTATTAATTAAATAATTTGTCATATAAGATAATTTTAATATAATATTTTAAATAAAAAGACAGAGTTATCTCTTAATTTAAAATATGTTAAATATCAAAATTTCTAATCTTATAATTAAATAATATATAAATATTAAAGAAGTTAACAAATTTTTAAATCTGACCATAATAGGAAATATTTAAAATTGAAAATATTTTTTTAAAAAAAAAAGAAATATTTCAAATTTGGTAATATTTCAAATTGGAAATATTTCAAATTGGAAAAATCTAAAATTAGAAATATCAGATTTTGGGAAACAATCCCATAAAAAATTCGATTTGTAGGGGCTGCTAGGATAGGCTGTATGCAGCAGCCATGATTTCCAATCTTCCAAAATTCATATCTTTCTCGTTTTTCATCGGAATTAAATTCTGTAAAAACAAAAATTGCTTAATTTTTCATAAGAAATCCAAAAAAAATATTTTCAAAAATAGAAAAAATATTTTTCATAAAAAAAATCGTACAAGACAAACATTCATCACATAAGCACATAAATCAACATGAAACCATCCAAATCAACACAAAACATATAAAACATCGTTTTAATTCATATTACATGAAAGTAAATCATTACCATGGCTCTGATGCCAGTTGTTAAAATTATTTTACCAGGATCTAGATTTATTACCAAGTATGTTTCATTAACATCCTAATATGAATTCTAAAACAATGAAATAAACACATAAGAGTTTAAGAAAACCTTACATTGGGTGCAGCGGAATATAATGACTCCTTCCATTCAGATCTCTAGCCCTTGATTTCTTTCTGTAGCAGAGCATTATCAAGATCTGAATTTGGATCTCCTTCTTTCCTTCTTTGATGCTGATTTTCTATTGTCTTACATACTATGATTGAGGTACCACTTGATGTGTGTGGGCACTACTCTATCACTCAAGAGAATTTCAAAAAATAGAGAAGAAAGAGAGGGGGAATGGCGGCTTCAGAGTGTTTGAGTGAAAGAAAATAATACAGTAATGTGTGTGTAAAACCTGAAGCATTTACCTTCTATTTATAGAATACCACATAGGGTTAAGGTTGAATTACTTGGCAATTAAAAATGAAAAATAAAATGAGAAAAAGGAAGCAAAGTGGCCGGCCATGGAATAAGGAAACAAGCCTCTCACTTTTGCAACTTTCCTATTTTATCAATCCTAGTTTTCCATTCTCCAAAATTGCTAATTTTCTCATTCAACCACATAAATGTCAAATCTAATTATTTAATAACTATAATTAATTATTAAATAATATATTATCATTTATTTTATTTATTAATAAAAACTAATCAAAGTTTCCCAACTAATAAATATACCCTTTAAACTCTCTATTTACTATTTTACCCTTGCTTAGTGAAAATTCATAGAGTAGACATAGTCTAACTTTTAGAATTATAATTGATTAATTAAAATCAATTAACTGAGTCTTACAAGTTGTTTGGTCTCAACTAGTATGGGGACCATGGGTCTATATAACCGAGGTTCCAATAAGTCGAACCGAATTTACCAAGTAAATTCCCTAACTTATTAATTCCTTATTGAATCCACTCTTGGAACTTGGAATTGCACTCTCAGTCATATTGGACGCTCTATATGTTCCACGATATAGACACGCCATTAGTTATCCATTGTTATAATCCTAATGTGATCAATGATCCTCTAATAGATGATCTACATTGAAAAGGCACTAAGTTACCGTTGCACCTTCAATGTATTTTATCCTTAAAACACTTAGCTCCGTACAAATGATATTTCAGCAAAGTGAAATGAGATCTCCACCATTTATTTCTGTTTAGCCAAGCTCAAAGGATATCATCGTTTCACTTCTAAATTCCTATAGAAGTTATAGACTCCATATTTATGGTAGCACTCCCACTCAATTATACTATCATGTTCCCAAAATGTACTTATCAACTTCACCCAAAAGTAGGCTTAACTAACAAATCAAAGAACATGTATAGTACTCTTGAGATCGAATCTAACCATATCAGGATTAAGATCATTTGATCTAGGATCAACAGGTGATATTGAATTGAATAGATATTACGGTAAGTTTTAATATATCTAATCAAAGTTCAATATCAGTCCTTTCCGATGTATACTGCATACATCCAATACTGGTAAACTTTGCCAATGTCCTAGAAAGGACATAACACTTTTCCAAGGTGTAAGAATACCTATCGCTGATTATATCATGTCAGTCTAAATCCAGTGTTCTGATAAATCAGGGAATAAACTTTCAAACATATAATTAAGATTATATTCTACTGTGCTAACAACACTATAATCTTTAACAAATTCATATGTTTTGGACTTAAATAGAATTCATACATTATATATAGAATCATGAAATAAATCATGTGAACCATGCAACATAAAATTTTGTTTCTGATATTTATTAATAAGTAAATCTGATTATATTGAAATGTGTTTTATTTAGGGCACAAAACCTGTAACACCCTAACTAACTTAGGCGTATTACGTGATTTTTAAACGCACTGTGCAGCTCGTTGCTAATCAACGAGGTTAATGGAAAAATGTGATTAATTAAAATTTTGCTTTTTAATTAAACTTATAAAACAGTATTACAAAAGACTCGGGATCCCGATTATAAAAATATTTACAAAAAGTTTAATTGTTTAACTGTTACATAAAAATAAAGGTCGTCTAACGACCAGTTACAAAATCAGCCTTGCTGTCCCGAGGATCGTACGCTCCAGGCCTAACCGCCCCGACATGTACAATCTCATAAGCTCGCTCACGGTCCATCAGCTATAGCCTTGCCTTTACCTACACATGAACGTAAACTGTGAGTCGACAGACTCAGTAAGAAAAGCATAATAATATCATACATAATTCTAACTGCCGTGTCCAACACGATACTGAGTCCCGCTACTGCCATGTCCAACATGGTACTGAGCCACTACTGCCATGTCCAACATGGTACTGAGTTATGAACGTTCACAGGGACGGTACTATTGACAAGTATCCTCCTGATCGGTCGAACCGGTCATACTCCGGCTCCTGGTCATACTCCAGCCTGTACCGACGGGATAGGTCAATAGCACGGAACCACCAACCAAATGTCAGCCTGATCGGTCGAACCGGTCATACTCCGGCTGCTGGTCATACTCCAGCCTGTACCGACGTGACAGGGTTGGATGGTTCGAAGCCTATATACATAACTAATGTAATCTAACAGGCTTCCTACATGCACGCTAAACATGTAATCTACATATGCATACCGTTATACTAATCTTACGGATTCCGAATTCAAAGTGTGCGTCAACCCGACCGGAATCGAAGCTGAGCGGCGGATTACTGGCTCCTAAACCATAAAAATCACAACGCTATAAGTGACACGCTAAATCACTTCCCGGGGACTTAAACTAGGAACTAAAAGTTTCCCTATCGATAAAAAGCATGGCAATACCCTTAAAAACATAAAAACGAGGAAAACACGGGTTCTGAAAAATTCCCCAACCGGTAGACCGGTTGCCCAACCAGAATTCCAGTTCTGGGAAATTCAGGACCCTCATCCGGAATTCCGGATGCACAACCGGAATTCCGGTTCCTCGCAGGCAGCAACATCAAATTCTCATAACTTGCACAATTCAACCCCAAATCACCTCAAACTTTCCAGACCTGTTCTATACCTTCCCTAGAACATTTCTAAGGCCTCAAACTAACCCAGAAATCACAGAAGCAAAAATCACCATTGGAGCTCAAGCTTTGAGTTCTAAACTCAAACTTGAGCAAATCCACCTAACAAGCAATCAAACCAACTTAATTCTACATAATCAAGCTCAAAATAACCTCTGGAAACTCAAGCAAACATCCTCAACATCACAGCAACAAAATATAACCTTTTCTCTCAAAAATCACATATTTGCATAGAAAATTCAAAGCTTTGAACAACCTAACTAACATGCTTCAAACAGCTCAATTAACATCAATTAAACATGCTTAAACCTCATAAATCAACAACCAAACACAGCAATAACAACAGCCACAAAAGCATGCATTTTACTCAACTTTTCACCATTTTTTCAAGAAAACAAAGGAGAACAATTAGGAAATACATACCACAATCAAGAGTACCCAAAGTTAGGAAGAATCTAGCTAGAAATTGATGGAAAAACCCAGCCTTTGAAACCCCATGCACCAGCTGAAATAGAGAGAGAGAATGAGAGAGTTCTTTTGAAATTTTTCTTTCTTTTTCTAAACTTAGTATTTTTGTGAAAAATGAAAATGAAATAAACTAACCAAGCATTATTCATTTCAGCCAAGATAATCATTTAAAATAAACATTTAATCCATTTAATAAATCACATAAGACAAAACACTAATGGGGCAAAAAGACCATTTTGCCCCTCCACCACAAAATCACATAAAAATCACTAAAGGGGTATTTTTGGGAAATTCTAAATTCCCGGCCATTCCCGACATTCCCAATGTCTAAAACCCGTCCCCAAACTACTAGCATACTAAGTTGTGATTTCTACTGAGCCAAACGCCGAGTTCCAAAATACCGGGCACCAGAATTACAAAATAGGCAAGCTACTGAATAACATAAATAACAGTATAATAAATTATTTAAATAGCTATAAATAATTCCATAATTAATCATAAACAACTGCTAATTTCCAAATTAACTATGCGGGCTTTACAATTATCCCCCCCTTAAAAAGGATTTCGTCCCCGAAATCTAACCTGAATAACTCTGGATAATGAGCTCTCATATCTGACTCTAGCTCCCAGGTGGCTTCTTCCACCTTACTGTTTCTCCAGAGAACCTTGACCAATGCTATGGTCTTATTCCGAAGGACTTTATCCTTTCTATCCAGGATCTGCACTGGCTGTTCCTCATAGGTCATGTCTGGCTGTAGCTGAAGACTCTCATAACTGAGTATATGAGAGGGGTCTGAAACGTATTTTCTCAACATTGAGACATGGAATACGTTGTGAACTGCTGATAAGGCTGGAGGCAATGCTAACCGATATGCCACTTGACCTATCTTTTCGAGAATCTCGAAAGGTCCTGTAAATCTAGGGCATAACTTGCCTCTTTTCCCGAAACGTTTAATCCCCTTCATCGGAGATACTCGTAAAAACACATGTTCCCCTACCTGGAACTCAACATCTCTGCGTTTCGGATCTGCGTAACTCTTCTGTCTGCTCTGTGAGGCAAGCATTCTAGCTTTTATCTTTTCTATCGCCTCATTGGTCCGCTGTACTGACTCTGGACCCAGGTATTTCCTCTCCCCTGTCTCATCCCAGTGGATAGGGGATCTACACTTTCTACCGTACAACAGTTCATAGGGAGCCATCCCTATCGTACTCTGATAACTGTTGTTGTACGAAAATTCTATCAACGGTAGATATTTACTCCATGAGCCTTCAAAGTCCATAACACAGGCTCTCAACATATCCTCCAATATCTGAATTGTCCTTTCGGACTGACCATCTGTCTGAGGATGGAATGCTGTACTGAATTTTAGCCTTGTACCCATTGCCCGTTGCAAACTTTGCCAAAATTTGGAGGTGAATTTCGGATCCCTGTCCGAAACTATAGACTTCGGTACCCCGTGAAGTCTCACTATCTCTCTGACGTACAGTTCTGCTAACTGATCCACTGAAAATGTTGTTCTAACCGGCAGAAAATGAGCAGATTTCGTAAATCGATCCACCACTACCCAGATGGAATCAAATAAGCCCGTGGTCCTAGGTAACCCGACCACAAAATCCATCGTAATATCTTCCCATTTCCATTCTGGTAGGGTTAGAGGCTGCAACAACCCTGCTGGTCTCTGATGTTCAGCCTTAATCTGCTGACAAGTGAGGCATCTCGATACGAATTCTACCAAATTCTTCTTCATACCGCTCCACCAGAAGTACGGTTTCAAATCTTGGTACATCTTGGTGGTGCCGGGATGCAGAGAATATGGGGTAGAATGAGCCTCCTCAAAGATCTCATTTCTAAGTTCCACACTGTTCGGAACACAAACCCTGGCTTTATACAAAAGCATCCCACTGTCTGACACTGAAAAGTCCTTGGCTTGACCAGCCAATACCTCATCTCGAATTTTCACTAACTCCGGATCTGTCATCTGAGCGACTTTTATTCTTTCCAACAGATCAGATTGCAGCGTTAAGTTGTGAAGCTGACCTACCACAAACTCAATGCTGGATCTAACCATATCCTCTGCTAGCTGAGGTGAGATCTGAACCATACTAGCTACTTGCCCGGGACCCTTTCTGCTCAGGGCATCGGCCACTACATTGGCTTTTCCGGGATGATAGAGGATCTCACAATCGTAGTCCTTCACTAGTTCCAACCAACGCCTTTGTCTCATGTTCAAATCTTTCTGAGTAAAGAAATACTTGAGACTTTTATGGTCGGTATAGATCTCACACTTCTCCCCATAAAGGTAATGCCGCCAAATCTTCAGTGCAAAAACCACTGCGGCCAATTCTAGATCATGAGTCGGGTATCGCTGTTCATAATCCTTTAACTGACGGGAGGCATAAGCGATGACCCGATCGGCTTGCATCAATACACACCCCAAACCCTGTTTGGATGCGTCACAGTAGACTACGAACTTCTCCTTGTCCGAAGGCAAAGCTAGCACCGGAGCAGTAATCAACCTCTGCTTTAGCTCCTGAAAGCTAGCTTCGCATTTATCTGACCAAATAAATCTCTGATGTTTCTTTGTAAGCTCGGTTAGGGGCATTGAGATTTTGGAGAACCCCTCCACGAACCTACGGTAGTACCCAGCTAATCCCAAGAAGCTTCTGATCTCTGTCACTGTCTTCGGTCTCGGCCAATCCCTGACGGATTCAATCTTCCCGGGATCCACCTTGATCCCATCTTTACTCACAATGTGCCCTAGGAAGGACACCTGAGACAACCAGAACTCACATTTCTTGAACTTGGCGTAAAGCTTATGTTCTCGAAGTCGTTGCAGTACCATTTGAAGATGTAACTCATGCTCCTCTTCTGATTGAGAGTACACGAGGATGTCGTCGATAAACACAATCACACAGATATCGAGGAAATCCTTGAATACTCTATTCATCAGGTCCATGAATGCTGCAGGAGCATTGGTTAGTCCGAATGACATAACCAGAAACTCGTAATGTCCATACCTAGTGCGGAAAGCCGTCTTTGGAATGTCCTCCTCTCGGATTCTCAACTGATGATAACCCGAACGGAGATCAATCTTAGAAAAGACCGTCTTCCCCTGAAGCTGATCGAACAAGTCATCGATCCTAGGTAATGGATATTTATTCTTCACCGTCAGCTTGTTCAACTCCCTGTAGTCGATGCACATCCTCATAGATCCATCCTTCTTCTTGACGAACAAAACCGGGGCTCCCCAAGGTGATACACTGGGCCGAATGAACCCTATGTCAAGCAACCCTTGGAGCTGAATCTTTAATTCCTTAAGTTCAGCTGGAGCCATTCTATACGGGGCTTTGGAAACCGGTTCCACCCCTGGTGCCAAGTCAATCACGAAATCAATCTCCCGCTGAGGTGGTAACCCTGGAAGTTCTTCGGGAAAAACATCCAAAAATTCCCGAACCACCCTGATGTCCTCTGGCCGAATGGTATCTGGCCGAGTGGTGTCCACCACCACGGCCAGAAACCCTAAGCAACCGCCGTGCAACAATTCTCTCGCTGACATAGCCGAGATCACCGGGATCCGAGATCCCTGAACCAAACCAACAAATACAAATGGTTCTTCACTTTCCGGTTGGAAGACCACCATCTTCCTTTTACAGTCAATGCTCGCCGAATATTTAGATAGGAAATCCATTCCTAAAATAATATCGAATTCGACTAAACTCATCTCTATCAGATCAGCACTTAACTCTCTACCATCTATCCTGATCGGCATAGACCTAATCCACCTATTGGAGATAACCAATTCTCCGCCAGGTAACAGGGTTCCAAACCCTGATTCATATCTATCATAGGGTCTACCCAATTTACTAAAGACTCTGGCCGCCACATAAGAATGTGTAGCCCCAGAATCAAACAGCACTGAATATAGCGAGTTGTTAATAAAAAGCTGACCTGTGACAACTGATGGGCTGGCATCTGCATCAGCCTGCGTGATAGCGAACACCCTGGCTGGAGTGGGTATCGCTGGAGCTCTCGGTGCCTCTGGTCGGAGCTGGGGACATTCCCTCTTGAAGTGTCCGGGCATGCCACAATGGAAGCATCCCTGACCCTTGCACTCACCTCGATGGTGCCTCTTGCAGCTAGGGCACTCGGGATAGGAGAAGCGGGTCTCAGTACCACCAGGACGACTCCCTCTGTTCTGGTTCCCCCGGAACCTCTTGTTCTGACTCGAGCCACCGGAAGCAGTGGGTGCTCTCTTCCTCTGATCAATGGCCGAACCACTACTCCCCCTGCTATAGCCTGATGCAGGAGGGGTAGGAGCCCCGCCACTAACCGGAGTACTGGCTGATTCTGACATACACCCCACTGCGCCCTCAGCTCGCAGTGCCTTCTCCACCATCTGAGCATAGGTGGTGCTGTCGTCTGTGGTAATCATCAGATCATGCCTGATCTTGGGATTCAACCCGTCTAGATACTTCTCCTTCTTGCTGAAATCGGTCGGCACAATTCCCGAGGCTAACCTCGCCAACCGATCAAACTGAGTAGTATACTCAGTGACGCTCATGTTCTCCCACTGGGTCAGGTGAACGAACTCTTTCCTCTTGGCGCTTCTGACCGCCTCATTGTAGTATTTCGCATTAAAGAGTTCCTGGAACCTTTCCCAGGTCATGGTGGTGACGTCATGGATCTGAGACACCATGTCCCACCATACCAGAGCGTCCTCCTGGAACTGAAATGTGGCACACACCACTCTGTCGTTACCGGTGACACCCATAAAATTCAGTATCATGGTGATCACCGTCAGCCACTGTTTGGCTTTCATCACGTCCGGACCTCCTAGGAAAACCGGAGGTGCTTGCTTCCGGAACCGCTCATACAGAGGTTCCAATCTATGGGCCGCCACCACTATCTCGGCCTGGGCAGCAGGGGCAGGTGCTACTGGAACTATAGGCACTGGAACTGCAGGAGCACCCTGCTGTCTCAACCTCTGAATCTCGAGGTCTTGTTCTTCGATCCGGGCTTGCATTTCCGCAAACCGCAACTCCCAGTTCGGGGCTCCCTGATCGGCTGGGGGAGCCTGGGCAGCCTGTGGCGGGTTCTCATCACCCCGGGCACGAGCCCTGCCTCGGGGACCTCTACCTCGGCCCCTAGCAGGTGGGGGAAACTGAGCTCCCTGTCCTTGGTTCGACCCCACGGAGTTGCCCTGACTCCTGGTAGTCCGCCTGGCGTCCATCTAGTTAGAACCGCCTGCGAAACCAAGAGTTGGCATATCAGGTCGTATTCAAGGAAAGCTTACTAATGCCGCTAAATTTGGAAATTAAAAACGAAACATGCGCCTATTCTACTATCAGGCTACTAACATGCTTCCTAACAGGCTTTTCTTTTTCATAACTAAATAAAATAAACTACTAAAGCAATAAAGGCTTACTGAACCGTGAACCGAGCTAACTGCTGATGATGATTGTACATGTCGTGACGATCTTCGGAAGACAACCTGGCGGCTCTGATACCAAATTGTAACACCCTAACTAACTTAGGCGTATTATGTGATTTTTAAACGCACTGTGCAGCTCGTTGCTAATCAACGAGGTTTATGGAAAAACGTGATTAATTAAAATTTTGCTTTTTAATTAAACTTATAAAATAGTATTACAAAAGACTCGGGATCCCGATTATAAAAATATTTACAAAAAGTTTAACTGTTTAACTGTTACATAAAAATAAAGGTCGTCTAACGACCAGTTACAAAATCAGCCTTGCTGTCCCGAGGATCGTACGCTCCAGGCCTAACCGCCCCGACATGTACAATCTCATAAGCTCGCTCACGGTCCATCAGCTATAGCCTTGCCTTTACCTACACATGAACGTAAACTGTGAGTCGACAGACTCAGTAAGAAAAGCATAATAATATCATACATAATTCTAACTGTCGTGTCCAACACGATACTGAGTCCCGCTACTGCCATGTCCAACATGGTACTGAGTTATGAACGTTCACAGGGACGGTACTATTGACAAGTATCCTCCTGATCGGTCGAACCGGTCATACTCCGGCTGCTGGTCATACTCCAGCCTGTACCGACGGGATAGGTCAATAGCACGGAACCACCAACCAAATGTCAGCCTGATCGGTCGAACCGGTCATACTCCGGCTGCTGGTCATACTCCAGCCTGTACCGACGTGACAGGGTTGGATGGTTCGAAGCCTATATACATAACTAATGTAATCTAACAGGCTTCCTACATGCACGTTAAACATGTAATCTACATATGCATACTGTTATACTAATCTTACCTGGATTCCGAATTCAGGTGTGCCGGTCAACCTGACTGGAACTGAAGCTGAGCGGCGGATTACTGGCTCCTAAACCATAAAAATCACAACGCTATAAGTGACACGCTAAATCACTTCCCGGGGACTTAAACTAGGAACTAAAAGTTTCCCTATCGATAAAAAGCATGGCAATACCCTTAAAAACATAAAAACGAGGAAAACACGGGTTCTAAAATATTCCCCAACCGGTAGACCGGTTGCCCAACCGGAATTCCGGTTCTGGGAAATTCAGGACCCTCATCCGGAATTCCGGATGCACAACCGGAATTCCGGTTCCTCGCAGGCAGCAACATCAAATTCTCATAACTTGCACAATTCAACCCCAAATCACCTCAAACTTTCCAGACCTATTCTATACCTTCCCTAGAACATTTCTAAGGCCTCAAACTAACCCAGAAATCACAGAAGCAAAAATCACCATTGGAGCTCAAGCTTTGAGTTCTAAACTCAAACTTGAGCAAATCCACCTAACAAGCAATCAAACCAACTTAATTCTACATAATCAAGCTCAAAATAACCTCTGGAAACTCAAGCAAACATCCTCAACATCACAGCAACAAAATATAACCTTTTCTCTCAAAAATCACATATTTGCATAGAAAATTCAAAGCTTTGAACAACCTAACTAACATGCTTCAAACAGCTCAATTAACATCAATTAAACATGCTTAAACCTCAGAAATCAACAACCAAACACAGCAATAACAACAGCCACAAAAGCATGCATTTTACTCAACTTTTCACCATTTTTTCAAGAAAACAAAGGAGAACAATTAGGAAATACATACCACAATCAAGAGTACCCAAAGTTAGGAAGAATCTAGCTAGAAATTGATGGAAAAACCCAGCCTTTGAAACCCCATGCACCAGCCGAAATAGAGAGAGAGAATGAGAGAGTTCTTTTGAAATTTTTCTTTCTTTTTCTAAACTTAGTATTTTTGTGAAAAATGAAAATGAAATAAACTAACCAAGCATTATTCATTTCAGCCAAGATAATCATTTAAAATAAACATTTAATCCATTTAATAGATCACATAAGACAAAACACTAATGGGGCAAAAAGACCATTTTGCCCCTCCACCACAAAATCACATAAAAATCACTAAAGGGGTATTTTTGGGAAATTCTAAATTCCCGGCCATTCCCGACATTCCCAATGTCTAAAACCCGTCCCCAAACTACTAGCATACTAAGTTGTGATTTCTACTGAGCCAAACGCCGAGTTCCAAAATACCGGGCACCGGAATTACAAAATAGGCAAGCTACTGAATAACATAAATAACAGTATAATAAATTATTTAAATAGCTATAAATAATTCCATAATTAATCATAAACAACTGCTAATTTCCAAATTAACTAAGCGGGCTTTACAAAACCCAACAAGTCCTCCTACAGTTCCTCCACCGCAAGCTCAAGCCGCTTTAGTTCCTGCTGTGTTAGCAGAACAACCTGTTGTTGGCAATCGTATGGAGCCACTGTACAAGAGGTTTCGCAAGCAGGCACCTCCAGTGTTTCTGGGAGGTCTGGATGTAATGAAGTATGAGCAGTGGCTCATGGTGATAGAAAGAACTTCGAATTTTATGGTGGTCGTTGGAAATGATCGGGTTACTTGTGCTACTTTTCATTTCCAGGAAGACGCGCTCATGTGGTTGGAATTGGTGTCCCTCACCCGAGACATCACTATTATGACCTACGAAGAGTTTTGAGAGTTATTCAACGCTAAATATTATAACGAGACAGTCTGCAGTGCTAAGCGAAAAGAATTTATCGAGCTGGTGTAGAGTGAGGGTATGTGAGTTACGTTACAGAATATACGACAAAATTTTATCGTCTGGCCAAGTTAGCTTCGGGTATTGTACCTACAGACTTCAACAAGAAGGAGAAATATTAGGCAGGTCTAAATGTGAAAATTAGACACGACCTTGTGATTACTACTAATGAAGCGACGTTAGATGCAAAGATGGTTAAAAAGGCTCTACGAGCAGAAGGTGCGGTAAAATTTCTTTAGGAACCCCGAGTGACTCCGAGTGTTGGTGGGACCCCCACTCTTCCTACTCCTGTTTATGGTATGGATGGTGGTGATTCCACCACTGATCAAAAAAAGAAAGGCTAACCCGACATCTGGTGGTTCGAGACAGAGCAAGCAGTTCCATGGGAACCAAGGCAGAGGTTGACACCAGGGTTATTCTTACCTTGAGTGCCCACATTGTAAGAAACATCATCTGGGAGAGTGCAACCGGAAGACATGCTTCCAGTGTGGCATGGTGGGGCATTTCAGGAAAGATTTCCCTAAGTCAAAGAAGGAAGAGCAGAAGCCAGAGGCAAAACCCGTACCTGCTCGGGTGTTTGTCATCACTCAAGCTGATGCTGCATCTAGTCCTTCTGTCGTGATAGGTCAGCTTCTTGTTAACAACTCATATTTTACTATGTTATTTGACTCGGGAGCTACACACTCATATGTGGCAACACAGGTAATTAATCTATTGGGTAATTGTGATTTTATCGAAAGAGGGTTTGGAACCCTATTGCCTAGCGTGGAGTTGGTTATCTCCAGTAGGCGAATTAGGTCTATGCCAGTTAGGCTTGAAGATAAGGAGTTGAGTGCAGACCTAGTAGAGCTAGAATTAGCGAAATTTGATAACATACTTGGAATGGATTTCCTCCAAGTATTCGACCAGCATTGATTGTAAGTGGAAAATGGTAACCTTTCAGCCGGAGGGTGACGATCCATTTATTTATGTTGGATCTGTTCATGGGTCTCGAATCCCGATTATTTTAGTCTTAAGGGCTAGAGATTTACTACACAATGGATGTTTAGTATTTTTAGCAATTGTGATTAACTCCAATAGACCTGAAACATTTGGGCCTAAAGTAGTTAGGGTTGTTAAAGAATTTCTCGACGTATTTCCCGAGGAGCTGCCGGGATTACTGCCCCAATGAGAAATAGATTTTGTAATTGACTTGGCACCTAGAGTTCAACCTGTTTCGAAAGCACCATATAGAGTGGCTCCAGCGGAACTCAAGGAGTTAAAAACACAACTTCCTTGATTTAGGGTTGCTCTTAAATTTGAGTAATTTTCAAAATATATTTTATTTTATTTTAAAAATGCATTTCTTAAATGCAGAAAATTTTGGATATTATTTGAAAAATAGATTAAAGTTGAAAATTATTTATTTTAATTTTGGACCAACTTAAATCAATGATTTTTTCATTCAATGATTAATTAAAATAAATGAACTAAAATATATTATAATTAGAAAAATGGATTAATTAGTCAATGAAACTCTAGATAGATATTATCTGTTTTGCTTGAAGTATTTTTCTAGTGATATTAATTAAATAGAAAATTAATATTTAAGTTGATTCTTATTCATGATACTTAAATATTTGAAATTTTTCTTCAATATTTAATAAAATAGGAAAATTATATTTTGTTGAAAATTAATTAAGGCCAACATAAAATTAGGATATTTTTTCCATGATTTATTTTTATTTTATTTTAAAGCATTTTTCGAAAATTGTATTCTTATATACTTTAATTTTTCGAAATGCAATATATATTTATAGAAAAATTAAATTTGAGTTGTAAATTAATTTAAATTAATTTTGAAACAACTTAAATTGAATAATTTTCTAAATATTTATTGGAAATTATTACTAAGATGGAAATAATTCATTTTATTTTCATATCCATCTAAGTATAATTTATAAATATTAAATTAAAATTTATATTTAGAATTTTTTATTCTAAATTGGTAATTTTAATTAAATAAATAGATTAAAATAAGTATCAAAGAAAATACAACTCTCTAAAATAATGAGCTTTTAATTATAAGGATATTCAATCTCCATTGTTGGTCTTACAATAGTTAAATGTTTTCAATATAACCTCGAGACGCTAGACTTCGTCCCCCTTATGGATGGTTATTCGTTGAACGCATTTAACACCGTAAGATCTCATTTGATAAGTGTTTTGTAAGTTTTCGTCTCTATTAGACTCTCCCCTACGGTGACTACTTAGAGATAAACTTATAAAAACATGAAACAATGGTGGAAGCTCATAAAATGAGAATAACCTTGAATCTCGCCTACCGGGACAACGTTGGATTCTTATTTTGATCGAATTAAAGGTTGCTAGAATGGTTTGCATTTTAGATGAGCTGACAACTCTATTCAATGAATGATACTTTGACTCTCACCTATCGGGACACTGTATCAGTTTGTAGGAAACCTTAGAAATTATTTAAGATATGCTTGTTTTGTATTTTCACATGTCTTTGTTATTTGCTATATGTTTGATAATTTCTGAATTGTCCATGAATTTATATTGAACCATGTTATTTTCTGTTATTATTTCTAGTTTAATTTCGAATCTTCATTGTTGGTCTAACTAGCCTTGTTGTTTTAATGGGACAAATCTTTAATGGATTGTCATCCATTAAACAAACATAATAATGTTAGATCTCGATAGATAAATATTGTAAATGCAATATCTAGCTGTTCATTAATTGATGACACCTTAGACTAGTATTTACAATATGAAACAAGAAGATTGAATAAATAAGAATAACTTTGACTCTCGCTAATTGCAGCATCGGTGGATTCTTATTTAAATTCAAAATTATCCTTATTCCTCTTAGCTTATTCATTTCGAATTAGCTTACATAATATATCATTGGATAAATGGTTTATAAATCATACAATATCATTCTATTTTCTCTTAAGAAATTTAATGACCAATATGATTATATTCCCGACATTCTATCTCGAAATGATATAAATCCTCAATCTTAGAATCTCCTACTTGTAATATGTTTGCTTTATGCGAATCAAACTTAAAGTTAGATTAGTAGTGGTGGTCCAAGAGAGAAGAATACTCATGTATATTTGGTAGAAATTTAAGTCTTTGACTTTAAATTTTAGACTCCAAATAGAAATTTCTAATATTTCTATTTCCAGAATACAATATAGTTATACTTTCACAAGTGTTTAAAATCCATTTTCTATCTATGGATTCAAACTGTATGTTAATGTATGGATATGAGTTTAGTATTCTGGGACCAAAATCCACTTGGACTAATCTAAGAACTCTTTATTGTAACTAAACCTAAGTCATCAAAAGCCACAACCACATATTTTATAAATATATGGCATTTGTATCTGGTTCATATTTTTTTTGACAAGATCAATCTCTGCAAAGAGTCAATATGCCTATATCCACTGAAAGTAAGTTCATCTCATTCGCAGAAGGATGTACATTCAGGGGTGGATATGAGTTTTCGTTATATTCTTAAGACGATCACTCTAGATTTTACCTTATGCAAAGAAATTTGAAATGTTTACAAAAAAAATTCATGAATTTCTAGCAATGGTGAAAAACCATTAAGGTAAGTGGTTAAAGATCTTGCGAACTGATAGGGGTGGAGAAATATTTGGTACATATGCAATTCAAAGATCATTAAGTTGATTTTTGAATTATATCCAAACTTACCTTCCCAGCAATTCGATTTGCATATTGATGATTAGTTACTACTCGTTACCTAAGTCCTTCTAGGGATATACCCTAGTGATAGGAAAATTTCAGAATGATGCAATGGTTGGGTACTTAGTGTAAACCATTACTAGATTCATGGATGACCTAATCGTAATCTTAAGAAAAACTAGAACTGTTAATCGAGGTTTGCATGTTTGTTAGCCATTCTAAGTAATTAAGGGTGGACCATCCTGTAGTCATTAGATAAGAAAGTGTTTGTTTCAACAAATACAACTTTTCTAAGAAAATGACTAAGTCTGAAAACAAAGTAGCAAATAGAGGAGATAATTTTCTTGATTCCAAAAGTGTTCTATCATCTTATTCTTCATAAGATGGTCCCACTGCCTCTGTTGTCTTGACACAACCGAAGAGGATAATACCATTTAGATTCTTAGACAAAAGTCACGGTACTTTGTCGTAGTGGGAGGATTTCAAGGAACTCACCCTGTTATGACTTGGAAGACACTAGTGATTAAAATCCATTGTGAGTTTAAACAAGTAATGGATTGTCAAAATAAGAAACTAAGAAGTTAAGCCAAGAGAACTATGGTTTAATCCATTCACATGGAGAAACCAAAAGTTTTCTATTACAAGGACATGAAAGGAAATTTTCGTTAATAAGTCTATTCAATGGACTTAACAAAAACTTCCTGTTCCTAGTATTATAGGTTTGAGTTTATCTAAATCTATGGCTTGTGGTATGCCTGGTAATTTACTTACTCTAGTGCAAGCAACTTACTTTAGTAAGATGCTGGAGCATTCTTCTAATAACTAAATCTATTGAAGCATTTCGACTTCAGGACATAGATTTCATTTATCTAAGGAAAAGTTTCTACTATTCCAGAAACGATAAAGCCATGAAAGAATTCCTTAAATCAACAGTAAGAGGTCTCAGATATGCTTTAGTATGCCTTAGACCAGACATCTGTTGTTGAGTGGGAGTAATGACTAGGTATTAGATTAATCCAAAAAAAAAAGGAACATTGGAAGACAATCGAGTAAATCTTAAGATTAAGAAGAGGAACTATATGTTAGTCGATAAGGGTGTATTTAATACTCTTAGACTACACCAAATCAGATTTTTAGACTTGCCTTAGTGCTTGAAAGTCTGCTGATGAGATGGTGATTACTCTTGGGGTGGAGTAGTGATTTTGGAGAAGTGTAAAAACGTATCTGAAGTCTCTAAGTCTACCAGAGAGAGACTGAATGTTAAAGTTGCAGGAAAGATACTTATTCAGTCTAAGGAAAGTTCTATACATCTTTGGCACTGTTCCAACATTTATTAACTACTACTGTTACTTCCTGACTAACACAAAAGTAGTTGCAAATAGTAAGGAATCCAGTATCCTTAGAGGAGTTGACATATAGAGAGGAATTTCACAGTATCAAGGATTTTGTGATTAAGGAGATGTAATGGTGGAGAAAAGGTTGTGTTCATTCAGCCTGTCAGATCCTATTACGGAGAGTATACTACATACTACACTTGATTTTTATATCAAGGTATAGAGATTATTTGAAATGCACTTTTGTTTTATATTATTGCAAGTGGGAGTTTGTTGGGATTTATGCCCTAAATAAAACTCATTTCAATATAATCAGATTTACTAATTAATAAAGATCAGAAATAACATTTTATGTTGGATGGTTCACATGATTTATTTCATGATTATATATATATTTAATGTATAAATTCTATTTAAGTCCAGAACATATGTATTTGTTAATGATTATAGTGTTGTCAGCACAGTGGAATATAATCTTGATTATATGTTTAAAAGTTTATTCCCTGATTTGTCAGTTCGCTGGATTTAGACTGGCATGATAATCAGCGATAGGTATTCTTAGACCTTGGATAAGTGTTATGTCCTTTCCAGGGCATTGGCAAAGTTTACCAGTATCGGATGTATGGAGTATACATCGGAAGAGACCGATATTGAACTTTGATTAGATATGTAAATTTACTGTAATATCTATTCAATTCAATATCACCTAGTTAATCCTAGATCAAATGATCTTAATCCTGATATGGTTAGGTTCGATCTCAAGACTATTATACATGTTCTTTGATTTGTTAGTTAAGCCTACTTTTGGGTCAGGGTGATACGTACATTTTGGGAACATGATAGTATAATTGAGTGGGAGCGCTAACATAGATATGGAATCTATAACTTCTATAGGAATTTAGAAGTGAAACGATGATATCCTTCGAGCTTGGCTAAACAGAGATAAATGGTTGAGTACTCATTTCACTTCGCTGAAATATCATTTATACGGAGCTAAGTGTTTTAAGGATAAAATACATTGAAGGGCGTAACGGTAACTTACTCCCTATTCAATGTAGGTCATTTATTAGAGGATCACTGATCAAATTAGGATTATAACAATGGATAATTAATAGCATATCTATATCGTGGAACATATAGAGCATTCTATATAACTGAGAGTGCAATTCCAAGTTCTAAGAGTGGATTCAATAAGGAATTAATAAGTTAGAGAATTTACTTGGTAAATTCGGTTCAGCTTATTGGAAGCTCGGTTGTATAGGCCCATGGTCCCCATACTAGTTGAGACCATACTGCTTGTAAGAATCAGTTAATTGATTTTAATTAATCAATTATAATTCTAAAGTTAGACTATGTCTAGTTTATGAATTTTCACTAAGCAAGGGCAAAATTGTGAAGAAAAGAGATTCTAGGTTTTATTTGTTAATTAAGAGACTTTATATGTCTAATTAATAAATATATTAAATGACAATATTATTTAATAATTAATTTTTAGTTATTAAATAATTAGAATTAGCATTTAAATGGTTAAATTTGAAAATTGGCGTTTTTGAGAAAATGACATGTAGAAATGATAAAACAGCAAAATTGCATAAGTGGGGCCCAATATCCAAAGCCCTGGCCAGCCACTAGTATAGGCTTTTATCATTTATTTTTTTCATTATTTTAATGCCAAATAATTCTAACCTAAACCTAGGTGGTTACCTATAAATAGATAGTGATGGCTCACATTCAAACTTAACTCTGTCAGATGAAAACTGAGCCTCTTTCTATTTAACCTAGCCGCCACTTCTGTTTCTCTTTTCTTCTTAAATTTTATTCAAATTTGAGTGAATGAGTGAGTGCCCACACACATCAAGTGGTATCTCAATCATAGTGTGGAAGATTGTGAAGAATCCAATCAACAAGAAGGAGATTCAGCATCAAGGAAGGAGAGAAAGAGATCCAGGTTCAGATCTTGATAATGCTCTGCTACAGAAAGGAATCAAGGGCTAGAGATTTGAACGAAAGGAGTCATTATATTCTTTTGCACCCAATGTAAGGTTTCCTTAAACTCTTATGTGTTTATTTCATTATTTTAGAATTCATATTAGGATGTTAATGAAACATACATGGTAGTAAATCTAGATCCTGGTAAAATATTTCCAACAGGCCAGCCACTAATGCTTAATTTTACAATTTATTTATCAATTTTTTAATGTCAAATAATTCAAACCTAAACCTAGAAGGATTCCTATAAATAAATAGTGATGGACTCAAAACTGACAGTTGATACAGCTTTAGCTTTCACTAGCCTTCAGTCAAATTTGAGCCTTCTCTTTCTCTCTCTATGTTTGAATCCTTCTTTCTCTCTCTCTCTCTCTCTCTCTCTCTCTCTCTCTCTCTCTCTCTCTCTCTCTCTCTCTCTCTCTCTCTCTCTCTCTCTCTCTCTCTCTCTCTCTCTCTTCAAAATTCAAACCCTCATAATGATAGAGTACATCCCACGCATAGCAAGTTGCTACTCAATCATAGTGTGTAAGACTATGAAGAATTCAATCAATTGAAGGAGAATCGGGCTCAGATCTTGGTGATACTCTGCTACAGAAAGGATACAAGGTTAGAGATCTGAGTGGAAGGAGTCATTTGATTCCCCTACAACCAATGTAAAGTTTCTTGAACTTTATATGTGTTCAATTCCATAATTTTAGAAATTCATATTTAGGATGTTAAACAACATACATGGTAGTAAATCTAGATCCTAGTAAAATAATCCCCAACATGGAGACCGTACGTTACATTGACATGTACTCCTTCTCCCACTCACTATTTTGAGAGTAATGTATTTAGTTATTAGTTCTGAGAATTAATACATATTAACTCTTTTAAGAATTATGATTAATTTATTTATAATAAAAGCCTTAAATTTTAAATAAATCACCTGCCATAATTATCAAATAATAATTTAAAAATCTATTAAATTTATAGGTTAATTTTAATTTACCAAGTTAATTCTAAAATTAATTTTAGCTCATTTACATGCTTTCAGTTTCAAAAATAATAAAGACATAAACACGTAGGATACTCCAAAAATATCATGTTTCTATGAAGAGGTGCATGGTAATTAAAACTGTGTGAGATTTCTATGTATGGCATATATAATTCACTAATTTATGATCATGTTATTAATCAACTGTTAATGAATATTTATCTAAGAAATAAATAAATAATGATAAACAGCGTACCGATCGGGTATTTCTAATTTTACAATCTTTGAAAAATTTAAAAATAAATTACAAAATCATGCTCCATCTTCTTTATTCACTCGATGGGTAATTTTGTAATTTTTTAGGGTCACTTCAAACCCATAAACTAGTTAAAACACTTTAATTAGTTTCTTCTTAAATAAAAAAATATTTAAGACACTATTCGTTAAGTCCATAAATTAATTAAAAAATTTAATTAAATTATCCTAAAATAAAAAAATTTATTTAGGATAATTTTCATATTATTTTATTTTAATTATTTTTAATTAAATAATAAAACTCGTTTTATTATTTAATTTAGCTTAACACAATTTTTATCTTAAATAATTAAAAGTGTTTTTAAATTCAAAATGTGAATATCAAATACAAACCATACATAATATCTCATTTTAATTAAATATAATTAAAACAAATATTATTTAAAAAGTAATCTAATTATTTAATAAGATAATATTTTGAAAATTTATAGTGTATATATAATGTATATGTACATATGTATTTATATTAGATGAGAGTTACGTGGCGAGCCACGTAAATATTAGTTTTATATAAGTTCTAGTGATTTTTGTTTAAGAATTTAGTAGCTAAGCAACTGCAACAACAATGGTAGATAGATCTATTTAAGTTTTTCATATTTGTAAAGATTATAAATCTAAACTTTTAATTTTCTTGATTTGAGATTTTGAATTGTTCTGATTTATTTGTTTATGAATTTATTTAAATACTTGAATATTTATTTGTTCTAATTTTGAATTGTTCTGATTTATTCATACTTGAATATTTATATTGATGATTATTAATGAAATTAGTCTGTAGCTTTATGTTTCTAGAAAAAAAAAGTATTTCTTAATATAGAGTTTAAATTTTTTTATTGATGATTGTTAATGAAATTAGTCTTTAGCTTTATGTTTCTAGAAAAAAAAAAGTATTATTTTATATAGAGTTTAAATTTAAATTTATATAAACATATTTATTTTTAAAAAGAGTAATTCATCAAAAAAAAAAAAAACGCATAAATACACAAATAAACTAAAAAAATTATCAAGTCTATGGTGGCTCAAATTTTCGCAGAAATTATATATTTGTATAGGCTGAAATTATGATCGATAGTAATTCTTGAGTCCCCTGTTTAATCATCAAGAAAAGCAACTAAGATCACTCTATAACATTGATAAAGTAAAATGAAAGCATAAGGGAATAGCTTGGTAGTTAAGCGGACACAAAATTACCAAATCTAAAGTCATCAAAACGATATAGCAATACAGAATTATTAAAATCAAAGCATAAGAACATAATATCAAGTACACCGAAGAACAAACAAAACTAAAAAACATAATTATAATTCCAAACCTCCATAATAATTTTATTACCATCATTTTTCACACCAACCAGTAAGTCGGTCTCTTCTCCACCTGTAACCACTGCCAAAAAAGAGAGAGATATATATCAACTTCAAAAGTTTATGCCACGCAAAACCTAAAAATTAACTCTTCTTTCTTGATCATTTAAATGTAGTCTAACCTCGTGCGCTATTCTTTGGGAAGACAGATACTCTTGTTCTTTTATTGAGAGATTATGGAACACAGAATCCAAGTAGAAACAAAGCTTTGATAATCGAGTCAAAATTGACAAATTTGGGATTTTATACTGTATTTGCTACAAATGCTTAAACGTGGCGTACGTAATAAAATTATAAAAGCACCATCTTCAAAACCCCAACTTATTCCCATTCATTCCAATAATATCTGCAAAAGTAAATAACATAGGCAAGGGAATAAGCCCCAACTTCTAGGGTTGGAAAAATCTATACCGGAGTGCAAAGCCATAACTGCGTTTGGTTGATCGTAAACCAAAGCGAGATTTGATAATTTGGGATATACGGTTTGTTAGAGAGATATGTGGCTAAGATATATTTTTTTTTAATTTAAAAAAGATTGTTTAATTTTTTGGGTTTAATTATTGAGTTTATTTGTTAACGGGAGATCAAACCTATTAACATCGTTAAATTTAACAGAATATTCTTTTATTTTTAAGGTATATTCTGTTAAACCAAGAAACGTCATTAGATAGGCACTTTTAATATATAAAGATATATTATATACTTAGGGTCGGCCACCATGGCCACCATCGGGCCAGGGGTTCTACGGAGTCACCACGACCACGGTGGTCCTGGAAGGCCACTAATAAAGCAGCCGAATGCGGATCATGCAAGTCAAAACCTGTTTGAGTCTTCTTCTCACGCAAAACAGGTCAAAGACTCTAGACCCGATCAGGTCCAATACGTGTGCACGACCAGGGCATCAATTGAATGGACGTCTAACGTCCTTAGCATGCTTTGCATGCAATGTGAGGATCGGATGTCGAAGGTCCTAAAATTGATGGTGATTGGACCATGAATGGTCCTTGTGAATATAGAACGAAATGGGATTGTGAAGTCCATGGTTCCATCGTCTTCGACGTCAGATAGGGTAGGGACCGTGAGGTCCTTTTCATCTCATGCTTACTTCCATTGTATGGTGAAACCAGTTGGACCCAAAGGGTCCAGGTTTCATTCGATTGTTCACGACGACAATGGAGATGACAGGTAATGAATTTAAATTTCGAGACTGACCCGTCAATTTCCGTATACGATCAAGATCATTGGAGAGGGCACGAAACCCAAGGTAGTGGCTGGTTGACTTCGTGCATGGTCATGGCCCACGGGCTCGAGCTCGCATGCGTGGTGATGTACAACTAGGATTCAAAGCGAATCCGTGCTCTGTATCATGAGCATTACAACGTAAAACTTTTACGTAAAATTATTTTCGTAAAATAAATTACAAAAATCCTATGCCCCTTTATGGCGTGCATAATTTTTTAGAAAATTTAAAGTAAAACCTAAACCCAATATTACCATATAATTAACAATTCATCATCTCATAGACATTCACAATATTATAAGTATTCATTCACATACATATCTCACATATATATAAATGCATAAAACTCACACAATATTTAACATATATACATAATAGAATCAGCTCTAGTAATATTTATTGGTATTGTGGTACTAAATTAAGTACGCAACGGAAGCATTTATTTAGACTATCATTGTACCACACTCCAAGAATCTTTATATGTACATATATTAAACCTAAAATAAAAGATGAAAGGATTTATTTATCTCTTATAGCGAATCAGGGAATCTTTGATTCTTTTCGTAAGTTGTATCCATGAGATGCTGATGTCGAACTCACACATTGATCTTTTAGATCAACCACCACACACATAGATTAGTGTGGGCTAACAGGATATAACTATATTTGTGTTCTTGAGTTTACCTCAACACATGAGCAAGAACTTTTCCTTCACTAAGTGAATTATGATGTGATTAACTCTTTTTTAGGTTTCTTTAATTATATGTGTATATAGATTTAAGATATACCAATATATTAATTTAAACTAATAAAATAATAATAACAATTTTATCTAATAAGATATTTATTATTTCAAATGTTAAAATAATAATATTCAAAATAAACATCCTTTCCTCTAGCTTTGACCGACACTAACTCGCCATTGCCAACTTTAAGCTTTAACTCTCCTCGAAGCAAATTTTCCCAAGTTTCAAGCAACTGCGGTGAAGAACATACATAGTTAGTAGACCAAGAATCAACAATCCAGACGGATTTGTCGTTCTCTAAAACACATGATTCAAAGACAAAAGCATTACCTTCGTTTGAATTGTTTAGAAGCCTGGGACATCGTTCTTCATGATGTCCCTTTTCATTACAATTCGAACATAGAAGATTATGTCTGATAATTGTACTTGAAGAAGCAGCTTTGCTAGATCCTTCATACCTAGTCCTTTTCCTTTGATTATGAATTGCAAACCCAGGGGGACCTATTGCAATCAGATTCCGTTCATGGGCTCGTAATTCTGCTTCGAGCTTGTCCATGTCGGAGGAGTTAGAATTGTTGATCATGTAAGAGATAACAAATTCATTATACTCCGGAGGAAGACTATTAAGGATGAGTTGGACCCATTGTTCTCTTGATAAATCAATTCCTAGTAGATTTGTCTTTTGGAACTTCAGATTCATCATCAATAGGTGCGAGTTGATGCAACTACCAGGATGCATTTTCACACTATAGAGTTCTTTTGCTAAGATATTAACTAGGAGAGGATCGGGGTGAGGGTTATTCATAATGACACTACAACACATCAATAAAACAGAAGTAAGGTTTCGGTTCATAAATTCATACACAGTTCAGAAAATAACAAATAATCACATATGTTATAGAAATACTAAATCTAACATAGTTTATTTTCCAAGGTTTTTCAACAAACTGATACAGTGTCCCGTTTAGGCGAGAGTCAAAGCATCATCCATTGAATAGAGTTGTCAGCTCATCTAAAATGATAACCATTCTAGTAACCTTTTATTCGATCAAGATTGGAATTTAGCGTTGTCCCGTTTAGGCGAGAGTCAAGGCAATTCTATCTTATGAGCTTCCACCATTGTTTCATAATTTGCAAGTCAAGTATGGTCGCCACCATTAGGGTGATCCATACCATACAAAACACTTACAAACTACTTATCTTTCGAGATTAAACGGTGCGAAACTGCTAATGAATGTTCCTCCATTAGGGAGGATTACTCACTAAAACAAACGCGGTGTAAAACAACCAATGGAGATCGAATGTCTCTTGATTAAAAGCTCATTATTTAAAAAAATATATGTATTTTGTATAATCATTTTATTCGATATTATAATAATGAAAAATTACAAATTAAAGTTTGTTTAAATAAAAAATCAACTTTAATTAATTTTCAATTATTATTTAATTCGAAAAATAATTTCGAATAAATATCGAACAAGTTCCATAATATAATAATGAAAAATTACAAATCAAAGTTGCTTTAAATAAAAAATCAACTTTAATTAAATTTCAATTATTATTTAAATTCAAAAAATAAATTCGAATATTAAATGGAACAAATTTGAAAATATCTTGTTTAAGTTGTTTTAGAAGAATCTAAAAATCAACTTAAATATCTTTCAAATCTGATTTAATTAAATAAAAATTAAGTTGTAACCACTTAATTTGAAAGTATTCCATTTTAAGTTAATATTCGAAAAGATATTAACTTAAAAAATATCTAAAATATTCTATTTTAAGTTAATATTCGAAAAGATATTAACTTAAAAAAATATCTAAAGAATCTTAATAACTAATGCCTAAAATTCCTCAACTTAATTTTGAAATTTTAAATCCAAAAGATATTCAGATTTAAGTTGGTTAGTTGTAGATAACTAAATATCAACTTAAATAGGAATATTTAACGAAAAATTTAAATTAAGCTTCAGAAAGAATCTAGATGGTTATAATTCTATATTTAATTAAATACAAGAAAATACATATAGTTTAGCTTAGAATATCAAATTCTTTAAACTATGGTTTTCTTAAATTAATTTCAAAATAAATGAAATTAATTATGTTGCTAATCAATTTTATTAGGTTAAACTAATTTAATTAACATAGTACAGTTATTCAAATCAGGCAAATGGGCCTTCACAATTGAGGTGGTTCATGTGAGGGGGTGCTGGGTTCAGTATGTCGTACCCACTACTATGGCTCCCAACTCTCACACAAGGCCCAAAAGAGAGGAATTTAACCTTAAAATGAACAACTGTTATTAATTGAATAGGCTCAAAAATTAAATGGGCCTAAATAAAATCTATCAAGAACTATGACATTTTATTTAGCAACAACAACTTATATGCATCTATAATAAAATTAAACACATAGGCTCACACAGGCTCACTTTGGATGGGTCCTATCATGTTGCTAGGTCATACAGAGATGAAAGAAGATTGTAAATATACCTGTTACAAATTATTAACTTGACCAAGGGAGCCATGAGTTAAAATCAGATCATTGGATCTGTCAACAAGTTAACCATGGCTATTTGCAATCAAGCAATAATAGGTTTTAAAAACTTACACACAAGCTAAAACATATACTCCTGCAACAAGGTTAGCTTGATAGTTGGATGTAGGATTTATTTAATTTTAAATTAAATAATTTCGAAAAAAAAATAATTAATTAATTAATAAAAAAAATATTTTCGAAAATTTTAAAAAAAATTTGAAAAAATTTCGAAATTTTAAAAAAAAAGTTTAATTTAAAATTAAACCTACAATTTTGAAAAATTAAGTTTCAACCAACCTAAATATAATTTCAAAATTTGCTAACTACTTTTAAAATTTAAATGTTATTTTATAAATAAAAATTAAATAAAAAATTAAAAAAGATAAATGAATATCTCTTTCAGATTTTAAATGTAATTTAAATAAATAAAATAACAAAATTTAAAAGTTAGCAAAATATCTTACATCTATTTGTTGGGAATTATTTTACCAGGATCTAGATTTACTAACATGTATGTTGGATTAACAACCTAATATGAATTCTAAAACAATGAAAATAAACACATATAAAGTTAGAAAACCTTACAGTGGGTGCAGCGGAATAATATGACTCCTTCCGTTCAGATCTCTAGCCCTTGATTCCTTTCTGTAGCAGAGCATCACCAAGATCTGAACCTGGATCTTCTTTTCTCCTCCTTTGATGCAGAAATTCCATAGTCTTCCATACTATGATTGAGATACCACTTGATGTGTGTGGGCACTACTCATCTCACAAGGATTTCGAAATTTCTCTCTATTTTCTCTCTTAATTTCGTGGCTGATAGTCCATGCAAGAGAAGAGAGCAAGGTTCCTTTATATAGGGAAAAAGGAGAGCACAACTTTCCAAATAAAACAGTTTCCTTAATTACTGTGTAATCAATTATCTGCCTTATTTAGTGTGATCCACCACTTTCCTATTATAGCTAGGCTTTGATTAGCAATTACATGGCAATAAAAATTGAAAATAATAATTGGGAAACACACAAAGAGGTGCCGTCCATAGGGTGATATGGGCCTCACTTGGATTTTGCAGTTTCCTCAATTTTATTTCAATTTCTCCAAAAATGCCATTTTTCCAATTCTAATCATTTAAATGCCAAAACTAATTATTTAATAACTAAAATAGATTATTAAATAATATTGTCATTTAAAATAATTATTAATTAGACATACAAAGTCTCTCAATTAATAATTAAACCTAGAAACCCTTTTCTTTACGATTTCATCCTTAAACTGTGAGAATTCATAAAGTAGACATAGTCTAACTTTTAGAATTATAATTGATTAATTAAAATCAATTAACTGAGTCTTACAAGCAGTATGGCCTCAACTAGTATGGGGACCATGGGTCTATATAACCGAGCTTCCAATAAGTCGAACCGAATTTACCAAGTAAATTCCCTAACTTATTAATTCCTCATTGAATCCACACTTAGAACTTGGAATTGCACTCTCAGTCATATAGAAACGCTCTATATGTTCCACGATATAGACACGTCATTAGTTATCCATTGTTATAACCCTAATGTGATCAATGATCCTCTATATAGATGATTTACACTGTAAAGGGATTAAATTACCGTAACACCCTACAATGTATTTTATCCTTAAAACACTTAACCCTGTATAAATGATATTTCACCTAAGTGAAATGAGATCTCCACCATTTATCTTCGTTTGGTTAAGCTCGAAGGAAATCATCCTTTACTTCTATTTGCCAAATAGAAGCTATAGATTCCATATTTATGTTAGCGCTCCCCCACTCAATTGTATTACCGTGTTCCCAAAATGTACGTAGTACCCTGATACAAAACTGGGCTTAGCTAACAAATCAAAGAACACGAGTAATACTCTTGAAATTGAGCCTAACCATATCAGGATTTCGATCATGTGATCTAGGATCAACTTATGATATTGAATTGAATAGATATTTACGGTAAGTTTCAAAATCTAATTCAAAGTTCAATATCGGTCCATTCCAATGCATACTCCATGCATCCGATACTTGTAAACTTTGCCAATGTCCTGGAAAGGACATAACACTTTTCCAAGGTGTAAGAATACCTATCGCTGATTATACCATGTCAGTCTAAATCCAGTGTTCTGACAAATCAGGGAATCTACTTTTGAACATATAATAAAGATTATATTCCACTGTGCTGACAACACTATAATCTTTAACCAACTCATATGTTCTGGACTTAAAAAGAATTCATACATTATATACATATAATCATGAAATAAATCATGTGAACCATGCAACATAAAATGTTATTTCTGATCTTTATTAATAAGTAAATCTGATTATATGAAATGAGTTTTATTTAGGGCATAAAACCCAACAAACTCCCACTTGCACTAATATAAAACAAAAAGTGCATTTCAAATAATCATTAACACCTTGATATACCAATCAAGTGTAATAGTAGTAAACTCCTCGTAATGGGATCTGACAGGTTGAATTAAACACAACCTCTTCTCCACCATTACTCTTCCTTAATCACAAAATCCTTGATAATGTGAAATTCCTCTCTATATGTCTACTTTCTTGGGATAATGGATTCTATACTTTTGGGCAACTACTCTTTTGTTATTCAGGAAATAACCCTAGTAGTTAAGGCAAGTTGGAACACTGCCACAAATGTATAGAACTTTCCTTAGACTGAAAAAGTATCTTTCCTGCCACTTTTAACATTCAGTCTCTCTCTGGTAGACCAAGAGATTTCAGATAGGTTTTTACACTTCTCCAAAATCGCTACTCCACCCCCAAAGTAATCACCCTCTCATCAGCAGACTTTCTAGCACAAAGGCAAGTCCCGAAATCTGATGTGGTGTAGTCTAAGAGTTTCAAAACCACCCTTATTGACTAACATATAGTTCCTCTTCTTAATCTTAAGATTTACTTGATTGTCTTCCAATGTTCCTCTCCTGGATTAATCTGATACTTACTCATTACTCCCACTCAACAGCAGGTGTCTGGTCTAAGGCATACTAAAGCATATCTGAGACCTCTCACTGTTGATTCAAGAAATTCTTTCATGGCTTTATCTTTTCTGGAATAGTTGAAACTTTTCCTTAGATAAATAAAATCTATGTCTAAGAAGTTGTGAAGCTTCTATAGATTTCCATTGGAAAGAAAATGCTCCAGCATCTCATGCTTGCATTAGAGTAAGTAATTTCCAGGTATACCACAAGCCATAGGTTTAGATAAACTCAAACCTATAATACTAGGAATAGGAATTTTTGTTAAGTCCATTGAATAGACTTATGAACGAAAATTTCCTTTCATGTCCTTGTAATAGAAAACTTTAGGTTACTCCATGTGAATGGATCAAACCATAGTTCTCTTGGCTTTCTTCTTAGTTTCTTATCTTGACAATCCATTACTTGTTTAAACTCACAATGGATTTTAATCACTAGTGTCTTCCAAGTTATAAGAAGGTGAGTTCCTAGAAACTCTCCCACTACGACAAGGTACCGTGAACTATGTCAAAGAAAACTAAATGGTATAGACCTCTTCAGTTGTGTTAAGACAACAGAGGCAGTGGGATCATCTTGTAAAATAAGATGATAGAACACTTATGGAATCAAGAAAAAAATATCTCCTTTATTTGCTACTTTATTTTCAGACTTAGTCATTTTCTTAGAAAGTAGTATTTGTTTAAACAAACACTTTCTTGTCTAATGACTATGGGATGCTCCACCCCTAATCCCTTAGAATGGCTAACAAACATGCAAACCAGGGTTAGCAGTTCTAGCTTTTCTTAAGATTTCGATTAGGTCATCCATGAATCTAGTAATGATTTACATTAAGTATACAACCATTGCATCATTCTGAAATTTTATTTCCATAGAAGGATTTAGGCAACGACTAGTAATTAATCATCAATATGCAACTCGAATTTCTGGGGAGGTAAGTTTGGATATAATTCAAAATCAAATTAATGATCTTTGAACTGCATATCTACTAACTTTTTCTCCATCCCTATCAGTTCGCGAGATCTTTAACCACTTACCTTCACCATTGCTAGAAATTCATGAAATTTTTCAAACATTTCAAATTTCTGTTGCATAAGATAAAATCTAGAGTGATCGTTTTAAGAATACAACGAAAACTCATATCCACCCCTGAATGTACATCCATCTGCGAATGAGATGAAATTACTTTCAGTGGATATAGGCATATTAACTCTTTGCAGAGAATGATCTTGTCAAAACCACTATGAACAAGATACAAATGCCTTAGATTTATAAAATATGTGGTTGAATCCTTTGATGACTTGAGTTTAGTTACATCAAAGAGTTCTTAGAATAGTGCAAGTGGATTCTGGTCACAGAATACTAAACTCATACAGTTTAAATCCATTGAAAGAAAATGGTTATGAAACACTTGTGAAAGTGTAACTGTATAATTAGTCATTATTTCTTGGACCACCACTACTAATCTAACTCTATGATTTGCCTATACAAGTAGGAGATATCTTAGATTGAGGATTTATATCATTTAGGGATAGAATTCCGGGAATGTAATCATATGCGTCATCTAATTTCTTAAGAGAAAATAAGACTTTATATGATTTATAGACCATTCATCCAATGATATGTCATTAAGCTAATTCGAAATGAATAAGCTAAGAGGAATTAGGATAATTTCGTTTTAAATAAGAATCCGACGATGCTCCGATTAGCGAGAGTCAAAGTAATCTTATTTATACAATCTTCTTGTTTCATATTGTAAAACACTAGTCTAAGGTGTCATCAATTGATGAACAGCTAGATGTTGCATATACAATATTTATCTTTCGAGATCTAACACTATTACGTTAGTCTAATGGTGAAAATCCATTAGGGATTTATCTCATTAGAAAAACAAATCAAGTTAGACCAACAATGAAGATTCGAAATTAAATTACAATTTAATAACAGAAAATAACAAGGTTCAATACAAATTCATACACAATTCAGAAATTATGAAGCACATAGCAAGTAGGAATGACAAGTGAAAATACTAAAACATACAATCCTAAATAATTTCCAAGGTTTTCAACAAACTGATATCAGTGTCCCGTTTAGGCGAGAGTCAAAGCTATCATCCATTGAATAGAGTTGTCAGCTCATCTAAAATGTCAAACATTCTAGCAACCTTTTATTCGATCAAGATGTGAATCCACGTTGTCCCGTTTAGGCGACAGTCAAGGCTATTCTATCTTATGAGCTTCCACCATTGTTTCATATTCTTGCAAGTCTTATACAGTCGCCACCATTAGGGTGGTCATAAACTATATAAAAAACTTACAAGATTACTTATCTTTCGAGATTAAACGGTGCTAACTTGCTAATGAACGTTCCTCCATTAGGGAGGATTACTCACTAAAACAATAGCTATGTAAAACCAACAATGGAGATCGAATATCCTTATAATAATAAAGCTCATTATTTAATGAAGGGTTGTATTTTCTTCTAATATTTATTTTAATCAATTTATTTTAAATATATATTTATTCAATTAAAATTTCCAATTTAGAATGAAAAATTCTAAATATAAATTTTAATTTAATATTTATAAATTATACTTAGATGGATATGAAAATAACGTGAATTATTTCCATCTTAGTAATAATTTCCATAAATATTTAGAAAATTATTCAATTCAAGTTGTTTCAAAATTAATTTAAATTAATTTACAACTCAAATTTAATTTTCTATAAATATATATTGCATTTTCAAAAATGCTTTAAAATAAAATAAAAATAAATCCTGGAAAATTACTCTAATTTTATGTTGGCCCAAAATTAATTAATAAAAATTAATTTTCAACAAAAAATATAATTTTCCTATTTAATTAAATATCTAAGAAAAATTTCAAATATTTAAGTATCATGATTAAAAAATCAACTTAAATATTAATTTTCTATTTAATTAAATACACTAGAAAAATACTTCAAGCAATACAGATAATAACTATCTAGACTTTCATAGACTAATTAATCTAATTTCTAATTATAATATATTTTAGTTCATTTATTTTAATTAACCATCAAATGAAAAAGTCACTGATTTAAGTTGGTCCAAAATTAAATAAATAGTTTTCAACTTTAATCTATTTTTCAAATAAAATTCGAAATTTCTACATTAAAGAAATGTAATTTCGAAATTTTGGGAAATGATTAATAAAATAAAATAAAATATATTCTGAAAATTATTCAAACTTAAGTTATTCTGAAATAAGATTCCAAACTTAAAATAATTTTCAACTTTAATTAAATAACATGAAAATAACAATATTAAAGTATCATGATGAAAATCAACTTAGATATTAAAATTTTCAATTTAATTAAATGTATTAAATTCAAGAAATAAATAATTAAGTAAAGAGAAAACTTAATTATTAATTCTAGTTTAATACTAGGAAAATATTCTAAACTTAGATTGTACCAAAATTAATTAGGAAACAATTAATTTCACAATCTATGATATTTTCCTATTTAATATTAGAAATAATAACTAGTACTAGAAATAACTATCTAGAATATATCATTGACTAAGTGTTTTTCTAAAATTAACTTTAAAATATTACAATGAAAAATAAATTTCATATATTTTAAAAGTTAATTATGTTGCTAATTCAATTTTAATTAGGTTAGACTAATATAATTAACCTAATACAATTATTTAAATAAGGCAAATGGGCCTTCACAATTGGGGTAGTTCATGTGAGGGGGAGCTGGGTTCAGTATGTCGTACCCACTTCTATGGCCCCCAACTCTCACACAATGCCCAAAAGAGAGGAATTTAACCTTAAAATAAACAATTGTTATTCATTGAATAAGCCCAAATCTAATTGGGCCTAAATAAATTTCCTTATGTCAAAATTTATTTTAGCAACCTAGTCCATTTACTTAGTAAAAACTTAAATGGGCTCCCTATATGTATCTAAGCCCAAAAGCAAACATATAGGCTCACACAGGTCAAATGATTTGGATGGACCCTATCATGTTACTAGGTTTACACAGATGAAAGAAGTACAAAATTTACCTGTTACAAATTATTTATAAGATCTATCGTCAATTGAACTATGATTAAAATCAAATCATTGGATCATGATCTGTCAACAAGTTAATCATAGCAATTTAGATCAGATAAATAATAGGTTTGTTAAAAAGTTTTGAATAAACAATATAAACAAACATTGTCCATGTAACAGATGTGAATCAAGATATTAATATAATTAAATTATTATTCTTAAACTAACCAAATAAAGGAAACTAATTTTAAAATATCTAGGTTTATTTGAATCAAATTAAATTAAATATCTAATAAGATCAATGATTTGAAAGGAAAGAATCTTCAATATCACTTTCAGATCTTATAATTTAATAAAATAAACCAATTTTAAAATAGATTTGGTTAGATAATTATTATTTTAGGAATAAAATAATAAATAAATAATAATTACCATAATTATATGTCAAAATATCTCAAATTAAGCAATATTCAAATCTCTACAAAAATATCTATGTTATTTAAATATTTAAGATATGATTTATAAATTTCTAATAAGGAAAAAAATGATATATATATATATATATAGAAAAAATATCATTTTTATACTTATAATTTATAAATAATTAAATATTTAACAAAATAACAAATTTTTGAATTTGAAAAACATTATGGTAAGTATATCTATAAAAATATCTATGTTAATTTCAAATTTATTAATTATTTAATTTGTCATATAAGATAATTTTAATATAATATTTTAAATAAAAAGACAAAGTTATCTTTTAATTTAAAATATCTTAAATATCAAAATATCTAATCTTATAATTAAATAATAAATAAATATTAAAGAAGTTAACAAATTTTTAAATCTGACCATAATAGGAAATATTTAAAAATTGGAAACAATCCAAAATAGAAATATTTAAAATTGGAAAAATTCCAAATTGAAAATATTTAAAATTGGAAACATTTCAATTTAGAAATATTTAAAATTGGAAAAATAAATTTTGGGAAACAATCCCATGAAAAAATTGGATTTTTGGGGAAAAAACCTCAAAAATTCGCAATTTGTAGGGAACTGCCAGGATAGGCTGCATGCAGCAACCATGATTTCCAATCTTCCAAAATTCATATCTTTCTCAATTTTTATCGGAATCGAGTTCCGTAAAAAACAAAATTGCTTAATTTTTCACAAGGAATCCAAATAAAATATTTTCAAAAATTGAAAAAATATTTTTAATGGAAAAATTTCGTACAACATCAACATTCATCATAAAAGCACATAAACCAACATGAAACTATCCAAATCAACACAGAAACATGCAATCATCGTTTTAATTCATATTACATGAAAGTAAATCATTACCATGGCTCTGGTGCCAGTTGTTGGGAATTATTTTACCAGGATCTAGATTTACTAACATGTATGTTGGATTAACAACCTAATATGAATTCTAAAACAATGAAAATAAACACATATAAAGTTAGAAAACCTTACAGTGGGTGCAGCGGAATAATATGACTCCTTCCGTTCAGATCTCTAGCCCTTGATTCCTTTCTGTAGCAGAGCATCACCAAGATCTGAACCTGGATCTTCTTTTCTCCTCCTTTGATGCAGAAATTCCATAGTCTTCCATACTATGATTGAGATACCACTTGATGTGTGTGGGCACTACTCATCTCACAAGGATTTCGAAATTTCTCTCTATTTTCTCTCTTAATTTCGTGGCTGATAGTCCATGCAAGAGAAGAGAGCAAGGTTCCTTTATATAGGGAAAAAGGAGAGCACAACTTTCCAAATAAAACAGTTTCCTTAATTACTGTGTACTCAATTAACTGCCTTATTTAGTGTGATCCACCACTTTCCTATTATAGCTAGGCTTTGATTAGCAATTACATGGCAATTAAAATTGAAAATAATAATTGGGAAACACACAAAGAGGTGTCGTCCATAGGGTGATATGGGCCTCACTTGGATTTTGCAGTTTCCTCAATTTTATTTCAATTTCTCCAAAAATGCCATTTTTCCAATTCTAATCATTTAAATGCCAAAACTAATTATTTAATAACTAAAATAGATTATTAAATAATATTGTCATTTAAAATAATTATTAATTAGACATACAAAGTCTCTCAATTAATAATTAAACCTAGAAACCCTTTTCTTTACGATTTCATCCTTAAACTGTGAGAATTCATAAAGTAGACATAGTCTAACTTTTAGAATTATAATTGATTAATTAAAATCAATTAACTGAGTCTTACAAGCAGTATGGCCTCAACTAGTATGGGGACCATGGGTCTATATAACCGAGCTTCCAATAAGTCGAACCGAATTTACCAAGTAAATTCCCTAACTTATTAATTCCTCATTGAATCCACACTTAGAACTTGGAATTGCACTCTCAGTCATATAGAAACGCTCTATATGTTCCACGATATAGACACGTCATTAGTTATCCATTGTTATAACCCTAATGTGATCAATGATCCTCTATATAGATGATTTACACTGTAAAGGGATTAAATTACCGTAACACCCTACAATGTATTTTATCCTTAAAACACTTAACCCTGTATAAATGATATTTCACCTAAGTGAAATGAGATCTCCACCATTTATCTTCATTTGGTTAAGCTCGAAGGAAATCATCCTTTACTTCTATTTGCCAAATAGAAGCTATAGATTCCATATTTATGTTAGCGCTCCCCCACTCAATTGTATTACCGTGTTCCCAAAATGTACGTATTACCCTGATACAAAACCGGGCTTAACTAACAAATCAAAGAACACGAGTAATACTCTTGAAATTGAGCCTAACCATATCAGGATTTCGATCATGTGATCTAGGATCAACTTATGATATTGAATTGAATAGATATTTACGGTAAGTTTCAAAATCTAATTCAAAGTTCAATATCGGTCCATTCCAATGCATACTCCATGCATCCGATACTGGTAATTTTGCCAATGTCCTGGAAAGGACATAACACTTTTCCAAGGTGTAAGAATACCTATCGCTGATTATACCATGTCAGTCTAAATCCAGTGTTCTGACAAATCAGGGAATCTACTTTTGAACATATAATAAAGATTATATTCCAGTGTGCTGACAACACTATAATCTTTAACCAACTCATATGTTCTGGACTTAAAAAGAATTCATACATTATATACATATAATCATGAAATAAATCATGTGAACCATGCAACATAAAATGTTATTTCTGATCTTTATTAATAAGTAAATCTGATTATATGAAATGAGTTTTATTTAGGGCATAAAACCCAACACTATTTAAAATTACATGATTATAGTTATCTTATTTTAAATTTAAATAAGGTCAAATTATTTTAAAAAAAATTAATTTAAAATATTTAAAATCTGACCTTAAATTTAAAAATAAGATAAGATATAATCAAACTTAAAAATAAGATAGATTATTAAGCAAAAAAGATAGATACTAACTATTTTTAAATTCAAATTACACTAATATCATGAATTAAATTTAAAAAATATTAAATTAATTCATTATGATAATTAGAGTTTAATTAGGAATAGTGATAGTATAAATACAGAACTACACAAAAAATCGGAAGTTAATTCCATGAAAAAGCATGAAAAAACGAAGAAAAACAAAAAACATTGCAAGCTGTACGGACGGGATGCAGTGCATACCCGTCCGCGCGCGTGTGCTGGGTGCAGGGCCGAGTTTGCTCGGCGGAATGTGTGTCACGCATGATTTCCGCGCGCGCAAGTGGGTGTCAGCTCAACCCCGATTTTTTCGAAACTTCATAAAATCATAACTAATTCAAATTAAATCGAAATTGAGTTCTGTAAATAAGTAACTTGCTTAATTTTTTCCATACTATCCAATAAAAATAATTCCAGAAACAGATATTCAATTATTTTTCACGAAAATTCACGAACATCAATCAATCATCAAATAACACTCAATACAACATGATACCATCCAAAACATCAAACAATCGTTTTAAAGTCCAAATTTCTTGCAAGAAAATCAATTACCATGGCTCTGAGGCCAGTTGTTGGAAATTATTTTACCAGGATCTTAGATATACTCACAAGTATGTTAATTAACACCCTAAATATGAACTTTCTAAAACGATGAAATAAACACATATAAAGTTTAGGAAACCTTACATTGGGTGCAGCGGAATTAAATGACTCCTTACGTTCAGATCTCTAACTCTTGTATCCTTTCTGTAGCAGAGTATTATCAAGATCTGAACCTGGATCTCTTTCTCTGAATCTTTGATGTTGAAACTCCTTTTGCTGATGATCTTTCTTCACGATCTTCCTCACTATGATTGAGGTATTGCTTGCTGTGTGTGGGCACTACTCTAATCACTAAGGTGTTTCAAAATTATAAAGGAAGAAGAGAGAGAGAGGGTGGTGTTGGGTTTTATGCCCTAAATAAAACTCATTTCAATATAATCAGATTTACTTATTAATATAGATCAGAAATAACATTTAATGTTGCATGGTTCACATGATTTATTTCATGATTATATGTACATAATGTATGAATTCATCTGAAACCCTTTTCACATACTTGATCCTGTTTATTGTGCCGTCAACACATTGGAAAGTAAACATGACTATGTGAATAAAGTTTCCTAGATTTATCAGACATAAGGTTTTACTGATATGATAATCTACAAAAGAGTTTACTTGCATTTGGAGAAGTGCTATGTTCTTTCCAGAGCATTGGTTAAAGTAAAGCTCAGGTTGGATGCATGGAGTATGCATCGGAAGGGACTGATATTGAACTTTGAATTAGATTTATTAAGCTTACCGTAATATCTATTCAAGTCAATATCGCCTAGTTGATCCTAGATCAAATGATCTTAATCCTGTTATGATTAGGCTCAATCTTGAAAGGCTATTCGTGTTCTTTGATTTGTTAGTTAAGCCTACTTTTAGGTCAGGGTGATACGTACATTTTGGGAACACGGTAGTGCAATTGAGTGGGAGCATTAGCATAAACATGGAATCTATAGCTTCTATCTGGCGAATAGTAAGCAAAGGATGATCTCCTTCGAGCTTGACCAAACGAAAATAAATGGTGGAGATCTCATTTCACATAAGCTGAAATATCATTTATACGGGGTCAAGTGTTTTAAGGATAAAATACATAGTAGGGTGTTACGGTAATTTAATCCCTTTACTGTGTAGATCATTCATATAGAGGATCATTGATCACATTAGGATTATAACAATGGATAACTAATGATGTGTCTATGTGGTGGAACATATAGAGCATTCTATATACTGAGAGTGCAATTCTAAGTTCTATGCGTGGATTCAACGAAGAATTAATAAGTTAGCGAATTTTAGTGCTAAATTCTTGATCTACTTATTGGAAGCTCGGTTATATAGACCCATGGTCCCCCCACTAGTTGAGATAATATTGCTTGTAAGACTCATGTAATTGGTTTTGATTAATCAATTATAATTCTCAAATTAGACTATGTCTATTTGTGAATTTTTCACTAAGTAAGGGCGAAATTGTAAAGAAAGAGTTTTAGGGGCATATTTGTTAATTATGATACTTTGTATGGTTCAATTAATAAATATGATAAATGACAATATTATTTAATAATTATTTATAGTTATTAAATAGTTAGAATTGACATTTAAATGGTTGAATTAGAAAATTGGCGTTTTTTGAGAAAATCAGATGCAGAAAAGGTAAAACTGCAAAATTGCAAAAAGTGAGGCCAAATCCACTAGTATAGGGCCAGCCACTTTTGTAGGAAATTTAAACTGATATTTTCATTATTTTAATGCCAAATAATTCAAACCTAACCCTAGTGGAATGCTATAAATAGATAGTGAATGCTTCAGGAAAATAACACTTAAATTTTCTATTTTTCCTTCAGAGAAAAACCTAAGCCTTCTCTCTCCCTATCTTTGGCTGAACCCACTCTCTCTCTTCCTCATTGAGATTTCGAAATTCTTAGTGTAAGAGTAGTGCCCACACACAGCAAGTGATACCTCAATCATAGTGAGGAAGATCGTGAAGAAAGATCATCAACAAAGGAGTTTCAGCATCAAAGATTCAGAGAAAGAGATCCAGGTTCAGATATTGATAATGCTCTGCTACAGAAAGGAATCAAGGGCTAGATATCTGAACGGAAGGAGTCATTATGTTCCGCTGCACCCAATGTAAGGTTTCCTAAACTTTATATGTGTTTAATTTATCGTTTTAGAAAGTTCTTATTTAGGATGTTAATAAACATACTTGTGAGTAGATCTAAGATCCTGGTAAAATAATTCCAACAACTGGCCTCAGAGCCATGGTAATTGATTTACTTGCAAGAAATTTGGACTTTAAAACGATTGTTTGTATGTTTTTGGATGGTATCATGTTGTATTGAGTGTTATTTGATGATTGATTGATGTTTGTAAATTTTCGTAAAAAAAAATTGCGATTCTGTTTCTGGCATTATTTTTATTGGATAGTATGGAAAAAATTAAGTAAGTTATCCTTTTAGAGAACTCAATTTCGATTTTATTTGAATTAGTTATGATTTTTTGAAGATTCGAAAAAATCGGAGTTGTGCTGAAATTTTCATGCGATCGTGAAAATTGTTCGTACAGTTCACAATTTTTTCGTTTTTCTTCGATTTTTCATGCTTTTTCATGGAATTAACTTCCGATTTTTTTTATAGTTTTGTATTTATACTATTACTATTCCTAATTCAATTCTAATTATCATTTTGAATTAATTTAATATTTTTTAAATTTAATTCAAGATATTAGTGTAATTTGAATTTGAATAGAATTAGTATCTATCTTCTTGCTTAAAAATCTATCTTATTTTTAAATTTGATTATATCTGATCTTAATTTTAAATTTAAGGTCAGATTATATATATATTTTTTAAATTAAATCTTTTTTAGATATTTTGACCTTATTTAAATTTAAAATAAGATAATTATAATCATGTAATTTTAAATAGATGTAAGATATTTTGCTAACTTTTAAATTTTGTTATTTTATTTATTTAAATTAAATTTAAAATCTGAAAAAGATATTTAACTTATCTTTTCTAATTTTTATTTAATTTTTATTTATAAAATAACATTTAAATTTTAAAAGTAGTTAGCAAATTTTGAAATGATATTTAGGTTGGTTGAAACCTAATTTTTCAAAATTGTAGGTTTAATTTTAAATTTAAATTTTTTTAAATTTTGAATGATTCAAATTTTTTTTTTTTAAATTTTCGAAAAAATATTTTTTTAATTAATTAATTATTTCGAAATTAATTATTTAATTTAAAATTAAATAAATCCTACATCCAACTATCCAGCTAACCTTGTTGCAGGAGTATGTGTTTTAGCTTGTTTGTAAGTTTTCAAAACCTATTATTACTTGATTGCAAATAGCCATGGTTACTTTTTGCCAGATCTAATGATCTGATGGCTCCCTTGGTCAAGTTAATAATTTGTAACAGGTATATTTACAATCTTCTTTCATCTGTGTATGACCTAGCAACATGATAGGACCCATCCAAAGTGTGCCTGTGTGAGCCTATGTGTTTAATTTGATTATAGATACATATAGGTTGTTGTTGCTAAAATAAATTATCATAGTTCTTGATAGAATTTATTTAGGCCCATTTAGTTATTGGGCCTATTCAATTAATAACGGTTGTTCTTATTAAGGTTAAATTCCTCTCTTTTGCGCCTTGTGTGAGAGTTGGGAGCGATTGAAGTGGGTACGACATACTGAACCCAGCACCCCCTCACATGAACCACCCCAATTGTGAAGGCCCATTTGCCTGATTTGAACAACTGTACTAGGTTAATTACACTAGTTTAACCTAATAAAATTGATTAGCAACATAATTAATTTCATTTATTTTGAAATTAATTTAAGAAAATTATAGTTTAAAGAATTCTTTATTCTAAGCTAAACTATATGTATTTTCTTGTATTTAATTAAATATAGAATTATAACCATCTAGATTCTTTCTGGAATTTAATTTAAATTTTTCATTAAATATTCTTATTTAAGTTGATATTTAGTTATCTACAACTAACCAACTTAAATCTGAATATCTTTTGAATTTCAAATTTCAAAATTAAGTTGAGGAATTTTAGGCATTGGTTATTAAGATTCTTTAGATATTTTTTTAAGTTAATATCTTTTCGAATATTAACTTAAAATGGAATATTTTCAAATTAAGTGGTTACAACTTAATTTTTGATATTTAATTAAATTTAAATTTGAAAAATATTTAAGTTCTAGATTTTTTCTAATACAACTTAAATTAGATATTTTTTTTTCAAATTTTGTGGAAAAGATACTTAGTCAAATAAGATATTTTCTAGATAGTTATTTCTAGACTACTTATTATTTCTAATATTAAATAGGAAAATATTATACATTGTGAAATTAATTATTTATATAATTAATTTTGGTACAATTTATTTTAAGTATATTTTTCCTAGTATTAAACTGGAGACTAATAATTAAGCCTTCTCTACACTTAATTATTTATTTCTTGAATTTAATACATTTAATTAATTTGAAAATTGAATATCTAAGTTGATTTTTATCATCATACTTAAATATTTCTTTTTCATGACATTTAATTAAATAGAAAATTATTTTTAGTTGAAATTTATTTTTTCAACTAAATTTAAATAATTTTCAAAATATATTTTTTCTTTATTTTATTAATCAATTTTCGAAATTGCATTTCTTAAATGCTAGAATTTCGAATTTTATCTTGAAAAATAGATTAAGTTGTAAATTAATTATTTATTTCAATTAATTCTTGGATCAACTTAAATCAATGATTTTTTAATTTATTGATTAATTTAAAATAAATTGAATTAAAGTATATTATTAGAAATTGAATTAATTAGTCAAAGGAAAATCTAGATAGATGATATTTTTGCTTGAAGTATTTTTCTAGTGTATTTAATTAAATAGAAAATTAATATTTCAGTTGATTTTCATCATCATACTTAAATATTTGAAATTTTTCTTATATATTTAATTAAATAGGAAAATTATATTTTTTGTTGTAAATTAATTTTATTAATTAATTTTGGGCCAACATTAAATTAGAATAATTTTTCCAGGATTAATTTTTTATTTTAACATGCATTTTCGAAAATTGTGTCCTTGAATACTTTAATTTTTCGAAATGCAATATATATTTATAGAAAAATTAAATTTGAGTTGTAAATTAATTTAAATTAATTTTGTAACAACTTAAATTGAATATTTTTCTAAATATTTATTGGAAATTATTACTAAGATGGAAATAATTCATGTTATTTTCATATCCATCTAAGTAAAATTTATAAATATTAAATTATAATTTATATTTAGAATTTTTCATTCTAAATTGGAAATTTTAAATAAATATATATTTAAAATAAATAAATTAAATAAAGAGAATCAAAGAAAATACAACTCACTTTAAATAATGAGCTTGATTATTATTAAGATATTCGATCTCCATTGTTGGTCTTACAAAAGTTAAATGTTTTCAATATAACCTCGAGACGCTAGACTTCGTCCCCCTATGGATGGTTATTCGTTGAACGCATTTAACACCGTAAAATCTCATTTGATAAGTGTTTTGTAAGTTTTCGTCTCTATTAGACTCTCCCCTACGGTGACTACTTAAAGATAAACTTATGAAACATGAAACAATGGTGGAAGCTCATAAAATGAGAGTAACCTTGACTCTCGCCTACCGGGACAACGTTGGATTGTTATTTTGATCGAATAAAAGGTTGCTAGAACGGTTTCTATTTTAGATGAGCTGACAACTCTATTCAATGAATGATACTTTGACTCTCGCCTACCGGGACACTGTATCAGTTTGTTGAAAACCTTGGAAATTATTTAGGATTGTAAGTTTTAGTATTTTCACTTTTCATTCCTACTTGCTATATGTTTATAATTTCTGAATTGTGTATGAATTTATATTGAACCATGTTATTTTCTGTTATTAAGTTGTAGTTTAATTTCGAATCTTCATTGTTGGTCTAACTTGGCTTGTTTATCTAATGAGATAAATCCCTAGTGGATTTTCACCATTAGACATACATAATAGTGTTAGATCTCGAAAGATAAATATTGTATATGCGACATCTAGCTATTCATCAATTGATGACACCTTAGACTAGTATTTTTACGATATGAAACAAGAAGAGTGTATAAATAAGATTACTTTGACTTTCGCTAATCGAAGCATCGTTGGATTCTTATTTTAAACGAAATTATCCTAATTCCTCTTAGCTTATTCATTTCGAATTAGCTTTAAAAACATATCATTGGATGAATGGTGTATAAATCATTTCATGTCATTTTATATGACGCATATGATTATAATCCCGAAATTCTATTCCCAATTGATATAAATCCTAAATCTTAGAAATCTCCTACTTGTATGGGCAAATCTGACTTAGAGTTTGTATTAGTAGTGGTGGTCCAAGATAGAATTACTCATTATATTTGGTATAAATTTAAGTCTTTGACTTTAATTTTAGATTCCAAATAGAAATTTTCTTATATTTCTAATTCCAGAATACAATACAGTTACACTTTCTCAAGTGCTTAATATCCATCTTTTATTAATGGATTAAAACTGTATGGAATATGAGTTAGGTATTCTGTGACCAGGATCCACTTGCACTAGTCTAAGAACTCTTTGATGTAACTAAACCTATGTCATCAAAAGACTCTACCACATTTTTTTTAATCTATGGCATTTGTATCTTGTTCATAGTGGATTTGACAAGATCAATCTCTGCAAAGAGTTAATATGCCTATATCCACTGAAAGTAGTTCATCTCATTCGAATATGGATGTACATTCAGGGGTGGATATGAGTTTTTCGTTGTATTCTTAAAACGATAACTCTAGATTATACCTTAAGCAAAGAAATTTGAAATGTTTGAAAAATTTCATTAATTTCTAGCAATGGTTAAAACCATTAAGGTAAGTGGTTAAAGAGCTTGCGAACTGATAGGGGTGGAGAAATAGTTAGTAGATATGCAGTTCAAAGATCATTAATTTGATTTTTTAATTATATCCAAACTTACCTCCCTAGAAATTTCGAGTTGCATGTTGATGATTAGTTACTAGTCGTTGCCTAATTCCTTCTATGGTAATACAATTTCAGAATGATGTAATGGTTGTATACTTAATGTAAATCATTACTAGATTCATGGATGACCTAATCAAAATCTTAAGAAAAGCTAGAACTGTTAACCATGGTTTCTTAGCTATTCTAAGTGATTAGGGGTGGACCATCCCATTGTCAATAGATAAGAAAGTGTTTGTTCAAACAAATACTACTTTTCTAAGAAAATGACTAAGTCTGAAAAACAAGTAGCAAGTAAAGGAGATATTTAAAGTGTTCTATCATCTTATATAACATACGATGATCCCACTGCCTCTGTTGTCTTGTCACAACCGAAGAGATCAATACCACTTAGTTTTCTTAGACATAATTCACGGTGCCTTGTCGTAGTGGGAGAGTTTCTAGGAACTCACCTTCTCATGACTTGGGAGACACTAGTGATTAAAATCCATTGTGAGTTTAAACAAGTAATGGATTGTCAAGATAAGAAACTAAGAAGAAAGCCAATAGAACTATGGTTTAATCCATTCACATGGAATAACCTAAAGTTTTCTATTACAAGGACATAAAAGGAAATTTTCGTTTATAAGTCCATTCAATGGACTTAACAAAACTTCCTGTTCCTAGTATTATAGGTTTGAGTTTATCTAAACCTATGGCTTGTGGTGTACCTGGTAATTACTTACTCTAATGCAAGCAACTTACTTTAGTAAGATGCTGAAGCATTTTCTTTCCAATGGCAATCTATAGAAGCTTCACAACTTCTTAGGTATAGATTTTATTTATCTAAGGAAAAGTCTTAACTATTCCAGAAAAGATAAAGCCATGAAAGAATTTCTTATATCAACAGTGAGAGGTCTTAGATATGCTTTTGTATGCCTTAGACCAGACACCTGTTGTTAAGTGGGAGTAATGAGTAGGTATCAGATTCATCCAGGAGAAGAACATTGGAAGACAATCAAGTAAATCCTAAGATTAAGAAGAGGAACTATATGTTAGTCAATAAGAGTGTGTTTAAAACTCTTAGACTACACCACATCATATTTCAAAATTTTCCTATGTGCTAGTAAATATTTCTGATAAGATGGTGGTTACTCTGGGGGTGGAATAGTAATTTTGGAGAAGTGTAAAAACCTATCTGAAGTCTCTAGGTCTACCAGAAAGGGAGTGAATGTTAAAGTTTCAGGAAAGGTACTTATTCAGTCTAAGGAAAGTTCTATACATCTTTGGCACCATTCCAAATTGCCTTAAACTACTAGTGTTAATTTCCTGATTAACCAAAAGTAGTTGCCAAAGGTATAGAATCCAGTATCCCAAGAGAGTAGACATATAGAGAGGAATTTCACATTATCAATGATTTTGTGATTAAAGGAAGAGTAATGGTGGAGAAAAGGTTGTGTTTAATTCAACTTTTCAGATCCTATTACGAGGAGTTTACTACTACTACACTTGATTTGTATATCGAGGTGTTGAGATTATTTGAAACGCACTTTTTGTTTTATATTAGTGCAAGTGGGAGTTTGTTGGGTTTTATGCCCTAAATAAAACTCATTTCAATATAATCAGATTTACTTATTAATATAGATCAGAAATAACATTTAATGTTGCATGGTTCACATGATTTATTTCATGATTATATGTACATAATGTATGAATTCATCTGAAACCCTTTTCACATACTTGATCCTGTTTATTGTGCCGTCAACACATTGGAAAGTAAACATGACTATGTGAATAAAGTTTCCTAGATTTATCAGACATAAGGTTTTACTGATATGATAATCTACAACAGAGTTTACTTGCATTTGGAGAAGTGCTATGTTCTTTCCAGAGCATTGGTTAAAGTAAAGCTCAGGTTGGATGCATGGAGTATGCATCGGAAGGGACCGATATTGAACTTTAAATTAGATTTATTAAACTTACCGTAATATCTATTCAAGTCAATATCGCCTAGTTGATCCTAGATCAAATGATCTTAATCCTGTTATGATTAGGCTCAATCTTGAAAGGATATTCGTGTTCTTTGATTTGTTAGTTAAGCCTACTTTTAGGTCAGGGTGATACGTACATTTTGGGAACACGGTAGTGCAATTGAGTGGGAGCGCTAGCATAAACATGGAATCTATAGCTTCTATCTGGCGAATAGTAAGCAAAGGATGATCTCCTTCGAGCTTGACCAAACGAAAATAAATGGTGGAGATCTCATTTCACATAAGCTGAAATATCATTTATACGGGGTCAAGTGTTTTAAGGATAAAATACATAGTAGGGTGTTACGGTAATTTAATCCCTTTACTGTGTAGATCATTCATATAGAGGATCATTGATCACATTAGGATTATAACAATGGATAACTAATGATGTGTCTATGTGGTGGAACATATAGAGCATTCTATATACTGAGAGTGCAATTCTAAGTTCTATGCGTGGATTCAACGAAGAATTAATAAGTTAGCGAATTTTAGTGCTAAATTCTTGATCTACTTATTGGAAGCTCGGTTATATAGACCCATGGTCCCCCCACTAGTTGAGATGATATTGCTTGTAAGACTCATGTAATTGGTTTTGATTAATCAATTATAATTCTCAAATTAGACTATGTCTATTTGTGAATTTTTCACTAAGTAAGGGCGAAATTGTAAAGAAAGAGTTTTTGGGGCATATTTGTTAATTATGATACTTTGTATGGTTCAATTAATACATATGATAAATGACAATATTATTTAATAATTATTTATAGTTATTAAATAGTTAGAATTGACATTTAAATGGTTGAATTAGAAAATTGGCGTTTTTTGAGAAAATCAAATGCAGAAAAGGTAAAACTGCAAAATTGCAAAAAGTGAGGCCCAAATCCACTAGTATAGGGCCAGCCACTTTTGTAGGAAATTTAAACTGATATTTTCATTATTTTAATGCCAAATAATTCAAACCTAACCCTAGTGGAATGCTATAAATAGATAGTGAAGGCTTCAGGAAAATAACACTTAAATTTTCTATTTTTCCTTCAGAGAAAAACCTGAGCCTTCTCTCTCCCTATCTTTGGCTGAACCCACTCTCTCTCTCTTCCTCATTGAGATTTCGAAATTCTTAGTGTAAGAGTAGTGCCCACACACAGCAAGTGATACCTCAATCATAGTGAGGAAGATCGTGAAGAAAGATCATCAGCAAAGGAGTTTCAGCATCAAAGATTTAGAGAAAGAGATCCAGGTTCAGATATTGATAATGCTCTGCTACAGAAAGGAATCAAGGGCTAGATATCTGAACGGAAGGAGTCATTATGTTCCGCTGCACCCAATGTAAGGTTTCCTAAACTTTATATGTGTTTAATTTATCGTTTTAGAAAGTTCTTATTTAGGATGTTAATCAACATACTTGTGAGTAGATCTAAGATCCTGGTAAAATAATTCCAACAGGTGGCGGCCAAGGTAGAGAGAGGCTGAGGTTTTCTGAATCGGAAGTGTGTAAATTTCCTGAAGCCTTCACTATCTATTTATAGCATTCCACTAGGGTTAGGTTTGAATTATTTGGCATTAAAATAATGAAAATATCAGTTTAAATTGAATACAAAAGTTGCCAGCCATGGCTTATTGGGTTTGGGCCTTGCTTTTTGCAATTTTGCAGTTTTAACACTTTTGTATCTGATTTTCTCAAAAACGCCAATTTTCTAATTCAACCATTTAAATGTCAATTCTAACTATTTAATAACTATAAATAATTATTAAATAATATTGTCATTTATCATATTTATTAATTGAACCATACAAAGTATCATAATTAACAAATATGCCCCTAATAACTCTTTCTTTACAATTTCGCCCTTACTTAATGAAAATTTCACAAATAGACAGTCTAATTTGAGAATTATAATTGATTAATCAAAACCATTACATGAGTCTTACAAACAATATTATCTCAACTAGTGCGGGGACCATGGGTCTATATAACCGAGCTTCCAATAAGTAGATCAAGAATTTAGCACTAAAATTCACTAACGTATTAATTCTTCGTTGAATCCACGCATAGAACTTAGAATTGCACTCTCAGTATATAGAATTCTCTATATGTTCCACCATATAGACGCATCATTAGTTATCCATTGTTATAATCCTAATGTGATCAATGATCTACACTGTAAAGGGATTAGATTACCGTAACACCCTACTATGTATTTTATCATTAAAACACTTGACCCCGTATAAATGATATTTCAGCTTATGTGAAATGAGTACTCCACCATTTATGTTCGTTTGGTCAAGCTCGAAGGAGATCATCCTTTGCTTACTATTCGTCAGATAGAAGCTATAGATTCCATGTTTATGTTAGCGCTCCCACTCAATTGCACTACCGTGTTCCCAAAATGTACGTATCACCCTGACCTAAAAGTAGGCTTAACTAACAAATCAAAGAACATGAATAGCCTTTCCAGATTGAGCCTAATCATAACAGGATTAAGAACATTTGATCTAGGATCAACTTGGCGATATTGACTTGAATAGATTTTACGGTAAGTTTAATTAAATCTATGTCAAAGTTCAATATCGGTCCCTTCCGATGCATACTCCATGCATCCAACCTGAGCTTTACTTTAACCAATGTTCTGGAAAGAGCATAGCATTTCTCCAAATGCAAGTAAACTCTTGTTGTAGATTATCATATCAGTAAAACCCTGTGTCTGATAAATCTAGGAAACTTTATTCACATAGTCATGTTTACTTTCCAATGTGATGACAACACAATAAACAGGATCAAGTATGTGAAAAGGGTTTAAGATGAATTTATAAATTAAATAGACAAGCAATTGATAAAGTGAACCAAAACATACACAAATGAATGAAAAATACTTATGTTTCTTTATTGATGTTGAATAAAATAGATTACATTGAAATAGAGTTTTATTTAAGGCATAAAACCCAACACCAACTCCCCCTAAAAACAAGGGTCCAGAGTTGTAACACATAATCCAAAAAATAATACTACTCCCCCTTTTAGTCTATCAAGGAGCCAAAAACATGAACAAAGTCATAATAGTTTAAGCATACAAAATTAAAAAGCACGGAAAAAAAAAGGACAACTTATTCATCATTATTGGATCAGAAGTATTTCATGATGTTGTCCATCTTCCTCAGAAGCAAAGCTTGACTTGTCTCCATCCTTCCCAAATGCAAGTTAAATTCAGCCATTGTTGTAGGAGCAGAAGTGGAAGCAGATACTGCAGCAGGATCAATTGTAATACCAGGAGAAGCAGACCGAGCCTTTCTCTTAGCAGTTTTTCCTTGAGGAGGCTTCTCAAGAATTTTGAAAGTGGTTCCAATAGCAGGCATTTCAATGGATTCATTCTCAAGAATCAATTCCTCTTGATCAAATAAAATCTTATAGATTAAATGAGGAAATATGAGATTGAGCCTAGGTTTTTTGTCCTTTCTTAGAGAAACAATTTGCTCCCAAATCATGTCAGCCAAATCAATTTTAGCACCAATTGAAACTTTATAGAAAAAGAAGGTAAGTTCATTTGAAACATTTACAGGATTGGAGCGAGAAAACCAATTGGATAGGGCAAACCTCATGAGAACCGCATGTTGATAGGTGAGTTGAGACATATGCATGGTGTCGGAGAGTTCCACATCATTATCACCAGTGAGATACTCGAACACCTTTTGACGATCAAACTCCACATCAGTTATCTCAATTTCCATAGGCAGATTGAGAGCTTCAGCCACATCCTTTACAGTAAAGGAATACCAGAGTCCTCTAGCAAATACTTTGCCAAACATAAAAGAGTCCTCATCGAGAAGCTCATCAGTGATGTTAGAATAAAATTCCTTCACAATTCTATCCACATAGCCATCAAAACCAATCAAAGTATCCATCCATTGTCTTTCTTTCAACATGTTATAAACCCCAAATGGCTTATGAGCAATGACATTAAAATTTTTCTCAACAGTAAACTTCCTATTGTCATAAAATTTCATGTCTCTAGCATGATCATTATAACAAAAATAATGAGAATGGTGCTTTAAGTTTTCAAGAGAAATCCCAGAGGGCCTCTTTCTTTTCTGAGGAAGAATAGGACTTGGAGAGACAATGGGTCTTTTTCCTTTGTCCTTCTTTGGAATTGCAGCAGGGACAGCAACAGGTTCAACTTCAGGCTCTTCACTTTCAAACCCAAAATCAACAGCAAAGGGTGGTTCTTTGGGCACAAACTCTTCACTTGAATTGGACGAACCCTTTGATTCGTGATCCTCCTCAGTTCCTTCTTCAGGTTCAGAATCTGAAGAGGAGACCTGAAGAGGAGACCGAAGGGGGATTCTGTTTTAGATTTTTGGCCTATGAAGATGAAGACATCACCTTTTTCCCTTTGGAGACAGTTTTGGGAAGAGCCACTTCAGGATTTTGAGGAGTGGATACCTTGGACTTTGTTCAAGAACTCAACGTGGGCAAAGTCACCATAGCTTTCTCGACATTTGAAGCACCATTCGAAGAAGAAGACTTTGACAATGTGTGATCAGATGAATGAGATTCATCATGATCACCAAACCCAGGTGTTGGAGTAGCAATTTGAGAAGCAGTGACTAGAGGAGAAGTGAGGTTGTAGGTCGATTTTCAAGCTTGGGTCTTCGACTTTCTGGCAGATTTCGTCGGAGTAGAAGACGAACCAGGAACTCCAATCACTGGAGCAGGCGGCACAGGTGGGGTGATCGGAGATGCAGAAGCAGAGCCACGAGAGGTCCTCTTGGACGGTTGAGCATTTTTTGTCTTTCCATTTTTCTTTGAAACCCTAGAAAAGCAAACACACTCTCACACTTGAAAAAGATTAGACTTTTGAGAAAAATGAGAGAGGAATGAATAGTGGTGATCCTGGGTAAGTGGAAAGTTAAACATTTATAGCATTTCAAATTTAATTACCCAATAATAAAAAAAATGAAAAAGAAAAGTAACCTCCTTACCTTATACACCACGTGAAAAGAGAAAAAAAAAAGGAAACCAAAAAGATTTTTCAAAAATTGGTCAAGGTTACCTTAAATGGAAAAAAGAAACAACATATCCCCACAAAATCTAATAATTAAAAAAACCAACCAAAACCGAAATTTCCACTAAAAAGAAAACCACAAAATAATTAATTAATTAAAACAAGTTTCCTAAAGCACCACAAAAAAAATAAGACCAAATCTCCAAAAATAAAGGAAACACAATAAACAAAATGCAATAAAAACATGTTTCCATAAAAGAAAAAAATAGCCAAAGAATCGAAAATTATGCCCCCCTTTTTCTTTGATTTTTTTCAAAATATGCCCCCCAAATTAATTTGCAAAGAACTAACAAGACAACACTAAATGACACATAATGCACCAATCAACACTTAAGAGCAAAAATAGTGTCTAAGAAAATAATGAAACATAACAAGAAAAATAACAAGAATTTTTAAGAAAGCTCAATTGATAAAATCGGTCACAGAATTTATTTATTTAATTTTTTTTTTATAAAACACAGGAAAAATAAAATAACCTTGATATTTTTGTAACAAAAAGTACACAATTCCACTTGTCTTTGTCCCTGATGAAAAAAATCAAACACTTAAGAATAGTCTGAAATTATTTTATCAAGCTAATGAAGTAGTAGAATGAGGTCATATTGGTTACGCAGGAAAAAAAAATTGACTCAGTCACTAAGAATATTAAAGCAAATCAAACAGTATGTAACAGCTTTATAACACCATTTTCGAGGATATGAAAAATTTACCACAAACTGTGTCAAGCATAAGTGTGTGAAAGTGTAAGCAGAGAACATTGCCCAATTTGTCAAAAAGACTTTTTCTGATAAATTGTAACCATAGGAGACACTGTCACACTACCTCAATGGTAGCCCTTTTCAATGGTAGCGTATCTTTGTTGGGTTTTATGCCCTAAATAAAACTCATTTCAATATAATCACATTTACTTATTAATATAGATCAGAAATAACATTTAATGTTGCATGGTTCACATGATTTATTTCATGATTATACGTACATAATGTATAAATTCATCTGAAACCCTTTTCACATACTTGATCCTGTTTATTGTGCTGTCAACACATTGGAAAGTAAACATGACTATGTGAATAAAGTTTCCTAGATTTATCAGACACAGGGTTTTACTGATATGATAATCTACAACAGAGTTTACTTGCATTTGGAGAAGTGCTATGTTCTTTCCAGAGCATTGGTTAAAGTAAAGCTCAGGTTGGATGCATGGAGTATGCATCGGAAGGGACCGATATTGAACTTTGACTTAGATTTATTAAACTTACCGTAATATCTATTCAAGTCAATATCGCCTAGTTGATCCTAGATCAAATGATCTTAATCCTGATATGATTAGGCTCAATCTTGAAAGGCTATTCGTGTTCTTTGATTTGTTAGTTAAGCCTACTTTTAGGTCAGGGTGATACGTACATTTTGGGAACACGGTAGTGCAATTGAGTGGGAGCGCTATCATAAACATGGAATCTATAGCTTCTATCTGGCGAATAGTAAGCAAAGGATGATCTCCTTCGAGCTTGACCAAACGAACATAAATGGTGGAGTACTCATTTCACATAAGCTGAAATATCATTTATACGGGGTCAAGTGTTTTAAGGAATAAATACATTGTAGGGTGTAACGGTAATCTAATCCCTTTACAGTGTAGATCATTCATATAGAGGATCATTGATCACATTAGGATTATAACAATGGATAACTAATGATGTGTCTATCTGGTGGAACATATAGAGCATTCTATATACTGAGAGTGCAATTCTAAGTTCTATGCGTGGATTCAACGAAGAATTAATAAGTTAGTGAATTTTAGTGCTAAATTCTTGATCTACTTATTGGAAGCTCGGTTATATAGACCCATGGTCCCCCCACTAGTTGAGATAATATTGCTTGTAAGACTCATGTAATTGGTTTTGATTAATCAATTATAATTCACAAATTAGACTATGTCTATTTGTGAATTTTTCACTAAGTAAGGGCGAAATTGTAAAGAAAGAGTTTATAGGGGCATATTTGTTAATTATGATACTTTGTATGGTTCAATTAATAAATATGATAAATGACAATATTATTTAATAATTATTTATAGTTATTAAATAGTTAGAATTGGCATTTAAATGGTTGAATTAGGAAATTGGCATTTTTGAGAAAATCAGATACAAAAAGGTGTTAAAATTGCAAAATTGCAAAAAGCAAGGCCCAATCCACTTGTATAGGGCCAGCCACTTTTGTAGGAAATTTAAACTGATTTTTTTATTATTTTAATGCCAAATAATTCAAACCTAACCCTAGTGGAATGCTATAAATAGATAGTGAAGGCTTCAGGAAATTTACACTTAAATTTTCTATTTTTCCTTCAGAGAAAAACCTGAGCCTTCTCTCTCCCTATCTTTAGCTGTCACTTCTTCTCTTCCCTCTTGAGAATTTCGAAATCCTTAGTGATTACAGTAGTGCCCACACACATCAAGTGATACCTCAATCATAGTGAGGAAGATCGTGAAGAAAGATCATCAGCAAAGGAGTTTCAGCATCAAAGATTCGAGAGAAAGAGATCCGGAGTTCGGATATTGATAATGCTCGCTACGTAAAGGAATCAAGGGCTAGATATCTGAACGGAAGGAGTCATATTATTCCGCTGCACCCAATGTAAGGTTTCTTAAACTTTATATGTGTTTAATTTATCGTTTTAGAAAGTTCATATTTAGGATGTTAATAAACATACTTGTGAGTAGATCTAAGATCCTGGTAAAATAAATTCCAACAACTGGCCTCAGAGCCATGGTAATTGATTTACTTGCAAGAAATTTGGACTTTAAAACGATTGTTTGTATGTTCTTTGGATGGTATCATGTTGTATTGAGTGTTATTTGATGATTGATTGATGTTTGTGAAATTTTCGTGAAAAATAATTGCGATTTTATCTCTGGAATTATTTTTATTGGATAGTATGGAAAAAATTAAGCAAGTTAGCCTTTTACAGAACTTAATTTGGATTTTATTTGAATTAGTTATGATTTTTTGAAGATTTGACAAAATCGGGAAATTTTGTCTTGATATTTTCCTGCGATCGCAAATCTGTCCGTACAGTTTCGAAATTTTTTGTTTTTCTTCAATTTTTCATGTTTTTTCATTGAATTAACTTCCAATTTTTTGTATAGTTTTGTATATATACTAATACTATTCCTAATTCAATTCTAATTATCTTTTTGAATTAATTTTATTTTTTTTAAAATTAATTCAAGATATTAGTGTAATTTGAATTCGAATAGAATTAGTATTTATCTTTTTGCTTAAAAACCTATCTTATTTTTAAATTTGATTATATTTTTTTTAAATTTAAGGTCAGATTTTATAAATATTTTAAATGATATTTTGACCTTATTTAAAATAAGATATTTATAATCATGTAATTTTAAATAGATATAAGATAAAAAGTAGGTTTAATTTTTTAAATTTTTTTTAATTTTCGAAATTTATTTTTTTTTAATTCCGAAATTATTTTTTTTCGAATATTAAATTTTTATTTAATTATTTATTTATTCGAAATTTATTATAAAAAAAAAAAAAATTAAATAAATCCTACTTCCAACTATCCAGCTAACCCTGTTGCAGGAGTATGAGTTTTAGCTTATGTGTAAGTTTTTAAAACCTATTATTACTTGATTGCAAATAGTCATGGTTACTTTTTGCCAGATCTAATGATCTGATGGCTCCCTTGGTCAAGATAATAATTTGTAACAGGTATATTTACAATCTTCTTTCATCTGTGTATGACCTAGCAACATGATAGGACCCATCCAAAGTGTGCCTGTGTGAGCCTATGTGTTTAATTTTATTATAGATGCATATAGGTTAATGTTGCTAAAATAAATTATCATAGTTATTGATAGAATTTATTTAGGCCCATTTAGTTATTGGGCTTATTCAATTAATAACAGTTGTTCTTATTAAGGTTAAATTCCTCTCTTTTGGGCCTTGTGTGAGAGTTGGGAGCCATAGAAGTGGGTACGACATACTGAACCCAGCACCCCCTCACACAAACCACCCCAATTGTGAAGGCCCATTTGCCTGATTTGAATAACTGTACTAGGTTAATTACACTAGTTTAACCTAATAAAAATTGATTAGCAACATAATTAATTTCATTTATTTTGAAATTAATTTAAGAAAAATATAGTTTAAAGAATTTTTTTTTTATTCTAAGCTAAACTATATGTATTTTCTTGTATTTAATTAAATATAGAATTATAACCATCTAGATTCTTTCTGGAGCTTAATTTAAATTTTTCATTAAATATTCCTATTTAAGTTGATATTTAGTTATCTACAACTAACCAACTTAAATCTGAATATCTTTTGAATTTCAAATTTCAAAATTAAGTTGAGGAATTTTAGGCATTGGTTATTAAGATTCTTTAGATATTTTTTAAGTTAATATCTTTTCGAATATTAACTTAAAATGGAATATTTTCAAATTAAGTGGTTACAACTTAATTTTTGATATTTAATTAAATTTAAATTTGAAAAATATTTAAGTTCTAGATTTTTTCTAATACAACTTAAATTAGATATTTTTTTCAAATTTTGTGGAAAAGATACTTAGTCAAATAAGATATTTTCTAGATAGTTATTTCTAGACTACTTATTATTTCTAATATTAAATAGGAAAATATTATAAATTGTGAAATTAATTATTTAATTAATTTTGGTACAATTTATTTTAAGTATATTTTTCCTAGTATTAAACTAGAAATTAATAATTAAGCCTTCTCTACACTTAATTATTTATTTCTTGAATTTAATACATTTAATTAATTTGAAAATTAAATATCTAAGTTGATTTTTATCATCATACTTAAATATTTCTTTTTCATGACATTTAATTAAATAGAAAATTATTTTTAGTTGAAATTTATTTTTTCAACTAAATTTAAATAATTTTCAAAATATATTTTTTTCTTTATTTTATTAATCAAATTTCGAAATTGCATTTCTTAAATGCTGGAATTTCGAATTTTATTTGAAAAATAGATTAAGTTGTAAATTAATTATTTATTTTAATTAATTCTTGGATCAACTTAAATCAATGATTTTTTTCATTTATTGATTAATTTAAAATAAATTGAATTAAAGTATATTATTAGAAATTGAATTAATTAGTCAAAGGAAAATCTAGATAGATGATATTTTTGCTTGAAGTATTTTTCTAGTGTATTTAATTAAATAGAAAATTAATATTTAAGTTGATTTTCATCATCATACTTAAATATTTGAAATTTTTCTTATATATTTAATTAAATAGGAAAATTATATTTTTTGTTGTAAATTAATTTTATTAATTAATTTTGGGCCAACATTAAATTAGAATAATTTTTCCAGGATTTATTTTTTATTTTAATATGCATTTTTCGAAAATTGTATTCTTATATACTTTAATTTTTCGAAATGCAATATATATTTATAGAAAATTAAATTTGAGTTGTAAATTAATTTAAATTAATTTTGTAACAACTTAAATTGAATATTTTTCTAAATATTTATTGGAAATTATTACTAAGATGGAAATAATTCATGTTATTTTCATATCCATCTAAGTAAAATTTATAAATATTAAATTAAAATTTATATTTGGAATTTTTCATTCTAAATTAGAAATTTTAATTAAATAAATATATATTTAAAATAAATAGAATAAATAAAGAGAATCAAAGAAAATACAACTCACTTTAAATAATGAGCTTGATTATTATTAAGATATTCGATCTCCATTGTTGGTCTTACAAAAGTTAAATGTTTTCAATATAACCTCGAGACGCTAGACTTCGTCCCCCTATGGATGGTTATTCGTTGAACACATTTAACACCGTAAGATTTCATTTGATAAGTGTTTTGTAAGTTTTCGTCTCTATTAGACTCTCCCCTACGGTGACTACTTAGAGATAAACTTATGAAACATGAAACAATGGTGGAAGCTCATAAAATGAGAATAACCTTGACTCTCGCCTACCGGGACAACGTTGGATTCTTATTTTGATCGAATAAAAGGTTGCTAGAATGGTTTCTATTTTAGATGAGCTGACAACTCTATTCAATAAATGATGCTTTGACTCTCGCCTACCGGGACACTGTATCAGTTTGTTGAAAACCTTGGAAATTATATAGGATTGTATGTTTTAGTATTTTCACTAGTCATTCCTACTTGCTATATGTTTATAATTTCTGAATTGTGTATGAATTTATATTGAACCATGTTATTTTCTGTTATTAAGTTGTAGTTTAATTTCGAATCTTCATTGTTGGTCTAACATGTTTGTTTTTCTAATGAGATAAATCCCTAATGGATTTTCACCATTAGACATACATAATAGTGTAAGACCTCGAAAGATAAGTATTGTATATGCGACATCTAACTATTCATCAATTGATGACACCTTAGACTAGTATTTTTACAATATGAAACAAGAAGATTACATAAATAAGATTACTTTGTCTTTCGCTAATCGAAGCATCGTTGGATTCTTATTTTAAACGAAATTATCCTAATTCCTCTTAGCTTATTCATTTCGAATTAGCTTCAAAATATATCATTGGATGAATGGTCTATAAATCATTTCATGTCATTATATTTTCTCTTAAGAAATTAAATGACGCATATGATTATAATCCCGAAATTCTATTCCCAATTGATATAAATCCTCAATCTTAGAAATCTCCTACTTGTATGGGCAAATCTGACTTAGAGTTTGTATTAGTAGTGTTGGTCCAAGAAAGAATTACTCATTATATTTGGTTGAATTTAAGTCTTTGACTTTAATTTTAGAATCCAAATAGAAATTTTCTTATATTTCTAATTCCAGAATACAATACAGTTACACTTTCTCAAGTGTTTAATATCCATCTTCTATTAATGGATTCAAACTGTATGGAATATGAGTTAGGTATTCTGTGACCAGGATCCACTTGAAGTATTCTAAGAACTCTTTGATGTAACTAAACCTATGTCATCAAAAGACACTACCATTTTTTTAATCTATGGCATTTGTATCTTGTTCATAGTGGTTTTGACAAGATCAATCTCTGCAAAGAGTTAATATGCCTATATCCACTGAAATTAGTTCATCTCATTCGCAGATGGATGTACATTCAGGGGTGGATATGAGTTTTTCGTTGTATTATTAAAACGATAACTCTAGATTATACTTTTTAGCAAGAAATTTGAAATGTTTGAAAAATTTCATTAATTTCTAGCAATGGTTAAAACCATTAAGGTAAGTGGTTAAAGATCTTGCGAACTGATAGGGGTGGAGAAATAGTTAGTAGATATGCAGTTCAAAGATCATTAAATTGATTTTTGAATTATATCCAAACTTACCTCCCCAGAAATTTCGAGTTGCATGTTGATGAATAGTTACTAGTCATTGCCTAATTCCTTCTATGGTAATACAATTTCAGAATGATGTAATGGTTGGGTACTTAATGTAAATCATTACTAGATTCATGGATGACCTAATCAAAATCTTAAGAAAAGCTAGAACCATTAACCATGGTTTGTTAGCTATTCTAAGTGATTAGGGGTGGACCATCCCATTGTCAATAGATAAGAAAGTGTTTGTTCAAACAAATACTACTTTTCTAAGAAAATGACTAAGTCTGAAAAACAAGTAGCAAATAAAGGAGATATTTAATTCTTGATTCCAAAAGTGTTCTATCATCTTACATATGATGATCCCACTGCCTCTGTTGTCTTGTCACAACCAAAGAGGTTAATACCATTTAGTTTTCTTCGACATAATTCACGGTACCTTGTCGTAGTGGGAGAGTTTCTAGGAACTCATCTTCTTATGACTTGGGAGACACTAGTGATTAAAATCCATTGTGAGTTCAAACAAGTAATGGATTGTCAAGATAAGAAACTAAGAAGAAAGCCAATAGAACTATGGTTTAATCCATTCACATGGAATAACCTAAAGTTTTCTATTACAAGGACATAAAAGGAAATTTTCGTCCATTCAATGGACTTAACAAACTTCCTGTTCCTAGTATTATAGGTTTGAGTTTATCTAAACCTATGGCTTATGGTATACCTGGTAATTACTTACTCTAATGCAAGCAACTTACTTTAGTAAGATGCTGAAGCATTTTCTTTCTAATGGCAATCTATAGAAGCTTCAGAGCTTATTAGGTATAGATTTTATTTATCTAAGGAAAAGTCTTAACTATTCCAGAAAAGATAAAGCCATGAAAGAATTTCTTATATCAACAGTGAGAGGTCTTAGATATGCTTTTGTATGCCTTAGACCAGACACCTGCTGTTGAGTGGGAGTAATGAGTAGGTATCAGATTAATCCAGGAGAAGAACATTGGAAGACAATCAAGTAAATCCTAAGATAAAGAAGAGGAACTATATGTTAGTCTATAAGGGTGTGTTTAAAACTCTTAGACTACACCATATCAGATTTTGAAATTTGCCTATGTGCTAGTAAATATTTCTGATAAGATGGTGATTACTCTGGGGGTGGAATAGTGATTTTGGAGAAGTGTAAAAACCTATCTGAAGTCTCTAGGTCTACCAGAGAGGGACTGAATGTTAAGGTTGCAGGAAAGGTACTTATTCAGTCTAAGGAAAGTTCTATACATTTTTGGCATCATTCCAAATTGCCTTAAACTATTAGTGTTAATTTCCTGATTAACCAAAAGTAGTTGCCAAAGATATAGAATCCAGTATCCCAAGAGAGTAGACATATAGAGAGGAATTTCACATTATCAATGATTTTGTGATTAAGGAAGAGTAATAGTGGAGAAAAGGTTGTGGTTAATTCAACCTTTCAGATCCTATTACGAGGAGTTTACTACTACTACACTTGATTTGTATATCAAGGTGTTGAGATTATTTGAAACGCACTTTTTTGTTTTATATTAGTGCAAGTGGGAGTTTGTTGGGTTTTATGCCCTAAATAAAACTCATTTCAATATAATCAGATTTACTTATTAATATAGATCAGAAATAACATTTAATGTTGCATGGTTCACATGATTTATTTCATGATTATACGTACATAATGTATAAATTCATCTGAAACCCTTTTCACATACTTGATCCTGTTTATTGTGCCGTCAACACATTGGAAAGTAAACATGACTATGTGAATAAAGTTTCCTAGATTTATCAGACACAGGGTTTTACTGATATGATAATCTACAACAGAGTTTACTTGCATTTGGAGAAGTGCTATGTTCTTTCCAGAGCATTGGTTAAAGTAAAGCTCAGGTTGGATGCATGGAGTATGCATCGGAAGGGACCGATATTGAACTTTGACTTAGATTTATTAAACTTACCGTAATATCTATTCAAGTCAATATCGCCTAGTTGATCCTAGATCAAATGATCTTAATCCTGATATGATTAGGCTCAATCTTGAAAGGCTATTCGTGTTCTTTGATTTGTTAGTTAAGCCTACTTTTAGGTCAGGGTGATACGTACATTTTGGGAACACTAAGAAGGCAATTGAGTGGGAGCGCTATCATAAACATGGAATCTATAGCTTCTATCTGGCGAATAGTAAGCAAAGGATGATCTCCTTCGAGCTTGACCAAACGAACATAAATGGTGGAGTACTCATTTCACATAAGCTGAAATATCATTTATACGGGGTCAAGTGTTTTAAGGAATAAATACATTGTAGGGTGTAACGGTAATCTAATCCCTTTACAGTGTAGATCATTCATATAGAGGATCATTGATCACATTAGGATTATAACAATGGATAACTAATGATGTGTCTATATGGTGGAACATATAGAGCATTCTATATACTGAGAGTGCAATTCTAAGTTCTATGCGTGGATTCAACGAAGAATTAATAAGTTAGTGAATTTTAGTGCTAAATTCTTGATCTACTTATTGGAAGCTCGGTTATATAGACCCATGGTCCCCCCACTAGTTGAGATAATATTGCTTGTAAGACTCATGTAATTGGTTTTGATTAATCAATTATAATTCACAAATTAGACTATGTCTATTTGTGAATTTTTCACTAAGTAAGGGCGAAATTGTAAAGAAAGAGTTTATAGGGGCATATTTGTTAATTATGATACTTTGTATGGTTCAATTAATAAATATGATAAATGACAATATTATTTAATAATTATTTATAGTTATTAAATAGTTAGAATTGGCATTTAAATGGTTGAATTAGGAAATTGGCATTTTTGAGAAAATCAGATACAAAAAGGTGTTAAAATTGCAAAATTGCAAAAAGCAAGGCCCAATCCACTTGTATAGGGCCAGCCACTTTTGTAGGAAATTTAAACTGATTTTTTTATTATTTTAATGCCAAATAATTCAAACCTAACCCTAGTGGAATGCTATAAATAGATAGTGAAGGCTTCAGGAAATTTACACTTAAATTTTCTATTTTTCCTTCAGAGAAAAACCTGAGCCTTCTCTCTCCCTATCTTTAGCTGTCACTTCTTCTCTTCCCTCTTGAGAATTTCGAAATCCTTAGTGATTACAGTAGTGCCCACACACATCAAGTGATACCTCAATCATAGTGAGGAAGATCGTGAAGAAAGATCATCAGCAAAGGAGTTTCAGCATCAAAGATTCGTAGAAAGAGATCCGTGTTCGTATATTGATAATGCTCGCTACGTAAAGGAATCAAGGGCTAGATATCTGAACGGAAGGAGTCATATTATTCCGCTGCACCCAATGTAAGGTTTCTTAAACTTTATATGTGTTTAATTTATCGTTTTAGAAAGTTCATATTTAGGATGTTAATAAACATACTTGTGAGTAGATCTAAGATCCTGGTAAAATAAATTCCAACAATCTTCTACATAACTCCTAATTACATAGTTCCAACTTACTCAGAGACGACTTTCACACATTGAGATAGGTAGCTCTATTCATCCAATGGAGCTTGAACACACAGTTTTTAAACATTTTTATTTGAAAATGGTAGCTTACATAACACTGTTTGATGAACCTGAACAATCCTGGGAGGAGTGAACAATTTTCCTGAACAAAACCTGTATGAACCCAATACCAAAAACATTGGCAATAAAATTATGACTGTAATTGTTATAAGGTTGCGATTTTCCTCTAGAAAAAAGACATAGACAAGACATTATGAACCCTAGGTCAACTCAAAAATCAAGGAACACTACAAGAAAATAAGGCCATTACCTGGCAAACAGATGTACCTACAAATAAACAAATAATTTTATTTGTAGATAAAAGATTATGGAGAAAGATCTTCACCTACAATTAATTATATTTCTAGGTATGAAAATATGGTGGATCCCACCTTTCTTAGTCAATGCTGATGAGTAAGCAAGTGATGTGGATGATGATGTGTCGTTCTATGTTACATATGTGGCAATCCACGTGTCAGCTTAGTCATAGGCCATGCTAGCACATGTGGCACATTTTGGTATATGTACGTGGCATATTCTAGTAGGTCCACATGGTATATTTTGATAGGCCAACGTGGAAAATTTTGATTGGTACACGTGGCAAAATATTATAAGAACACATATACATATATCAAGTGCCATGTGGCAGAATTGTATAGGACCACATAGATATATATAAGAGGGCCAAGTGTCTGTAGCTCATATTATGTGTAGGTAAAGGCATTAGTATGGGCAAATAAATATATTAGCAAATGTAGACAAATACATTTAAGTGTATGTAAAATATTATCCTAAATAAAATTAATTTTATTATAATTAATTAAATAAATACAGTGTAACAATAATAATAATAAGATTTATCCTTTCTTCATTCATAAATAACTCAAAAATAACAAATCTCAATATTCATGCTCCAACATTTGATAAATTTTTTTAAGAAAATAATATAAAATAAAATATAAACTAATTATCATCTTGTTGCTCTTGATTTTCAAGCGAGTCTCTATTAAGTGCACCTGAAGCTTGATCCGATGGAGACACATGAGGTGGAGGCATAAGATTGTTATGTTGAAGAATGCTTACAACAATGCTAAGTTGTTCATTAGTAGTATCAAGGCGGTTATATGCTTCATTAAGTCTTTGGACTAATTCCTCATATGTTGGACGATCAGGATGAGTAGTATCACGCTCTGAAGTAGAACTTGTACCACTAAAAGACTGGCCCCACCCTCGCAAGTATACAGAATGACGCCCAAGAATACGTTCCATAATATTTTTATCAGACAACTCTTCAGGAGTGTGTTGATCCCTTAAAGCTTTCATTTCATTCTAATTATGTATTTTTATTATTTAGTATTTGAATAATATAAAACTTATGAGAACTGTAACTTTAATAGATAAATTACTTACATATAATGCCTCAAGATCTGGTCCAGTCCATCCTTTCTCCATATCATAATGTTTCAGACGCCATGTCTCAATTTGACCTGTGGAAGAAGCTAAGTTCATTCCACGTCGAATGTGATGTCGTGGTGTAGAGACTGATCCATTTTTTGATTCCCACTTCCTTTTAGACCGATTATTAGTATTTTTTAGTGCTCTTTCCTAAAATAAATTAATAAAACAATGAGATGCAACAATAAACTAGAAAAGACAATAATATGTTAGAATATGAACATGTTGATTACAGTTGAAGCATTATGAAATAAGTTGTTTAATGATAAATTTTGAGCTTCTACAAAACTTTTAAAACTAAAAAATAGAACAAACTTTCCAACTAATAAAATCACTCAATCCCATAACCTATGCCTACCATATTTGAGCAGAAAATGATATCATTTTATTTACATGAAATATATTGAAGAAGAAAAACAAGAAAAACTCTAAACACATAAAGAAGAAAGATTCAAGGTCAATAATTTCAATATAGATACCTTAAATTTTGAGGTGCACCAACAATCACACAATATCTCCCAATCTTTTAGATGGTCATCCTTTAGATCTGGATGTCGTTTTCTCTTGGCCCTCTCAATATCCTCTTCTCCTCCAATTTCTTTGAAATATGAATGTAACTTATACTTGTGACCCCTCCAAGCTTTTCTCATTTGTTCATCAATGCACTTTACGGTCGTTTCATCAAGCAAGTCAATATCATATGTTTCCTATAAATATAAAATAATATTTATTTTCAATTTAAATATTATATTTATATATATAAATAGAATAATACTTCAATGGAGTCAGTTGATTTGTTCCTAGCATAGGGTAAGAAAATCGCCAAGTAAAATTATAAAGATTGATATTTGGTTAGTAAAATACTTTACTTTCAACCGTACTTTTAATGGAGAAATATTATAAAAATATAATGTAAATATGGTAGACACACACTATAGTATATATCTTTAGTATGTTCATATTCTTTACAAAGCAAGCAAACTACTTTTTTTCATAGAAAACAAACTCTGATTAATCTCTTGTAAAATGTATATGCTTCTTTAAACAATTTAAAATTCACAAAGAAGTAGAATACACAATTATTAATAAATAACTAATTTTAGTTAAATTCTTTTAAAACTTTTGTGTATTAAAAGAAAAAAAAAATAGATTATAACTAGTTGCTAAAACATGATTAGCGATACAAAGTACGCTTTATATTCAAATATTTACTTCTTATCTAATTTATGATATTTTTTGTATAATTGAATTTTAAAATTTTAACACAATAGTTTATGTGAATTGATTTTAGCATCCTCTAATATCAAATATCTTACCAGAAGATAATGTCGCAATTGTGCTCTAACTTCCTCAGGGACCATTCTCTACTCCTTGTACTGAAATGAACCTTGGTTGCGAACAATAAACCCAATGTCATTATTAAATCTCTCAGCATTTGTACAAATTGGTTGACGACACTGTTGGGTTTTATGCCCTAAATAAAACTCATTTCAATATAATCAGATTTACTTATTAATATAGATCAGAAATAACATTTAATGTTGCATGGTTCACATGATTTATTTCATGATTATATGTACATAATGTATAGATTCATCTGAAACCCTTTTCACATACTTGATCCTGTTTATTGTGCCGTCAACACATTGGAAAGTAAACATGACTATGTGAATAAAGTTTCCTAGATTTATCAGACATAGGGTTTTACTGATATGATAATCTACAACAGAGTTTACTTGCATTTGGAGAAGTGCTATGTTCTTTCTAGAGCATTGGTTAAAGTAAAGCTCAGGTTGGATGCATGGAGTATGCATCGGAAGGGACCGATATTGAACTTTGACTTAGATTTAATTAAACTTACCGTAGAATCTATTCAAGTCAATATCGCCAAGTTGATCCTAGATCAAATGATCTTAATCCTGTTATGATTAGGCTCAATCTTGAAAGGCTATTCGTGTTCTTTAATTTTTTATTAAGCCTACTTTTAGGTCAGGGTGATACGTACTTTTTGGGAACACGGTAGTGCAATTGAGTGGGAGCGCTAGCATAAACATGGAATCTATAGCTTCTATCTGGCGAATAGTAAGCAAAGGATGATCTCCTTCGAGCTTGACCAAACGAAAATAAATGGTGGAGATCTCATTTCACATAAGCTGAAATATCATTTATACGGGGTCAAGTGTTTTAAGGATAAAATACATAGTAGGGTGTTACGGTAATTTAATCCCTTTACTGTGTAGATCATTCATATAGAGGATCATTGATCAAATTAGGATTATAACAATGGATAACTAATGATGTGTCTATAGGGTGGAACATATAGAGCATTCTATATACTGAGAGTGCAATTCTAAGTTCTATGCGTGGATTCAACGAAGAATTAATAAGTTAGTGAATTTTAGTGTTAAATTCTTGATCTACTTATTGGAAGCTCGGTTATATAGACCCATGGTCCCCCACTAGTTGAGATAATATTGCTTGTAAGACTCATGTAATTGGTTTTGATTAATCAATTATAATTCTCAAATTAGACTATGTCTATTTGTGAATTTTTCACTAAGTAAGGGCGAAATTGTAAAGAAAGAGTTTTAGGGGCATATTTGTTAATTATGATACTTTGTATGGTTCAATTAATAAATATGATAAATGACAATATTATTTAATAATTATTTATAGTTATTAAATAGTTAGAATTGGCATTTAAATGGTTGAATTAGAAAATTAGCGCTTTTGAGAAAATCAGATGCAGAAAAGATAAAACTGCAAAATTGCAAAAAGTGAGGCCCAAATCCACTTGTATAGGGCCAGCCACTTTTGTAGGAAATTTAAACTAATTTTTTCATTATTTTAATGCCAAATAATTCAAACCTAACCCTAGTGGAATGCTATAAATAGATAGTGAAGGCTTCAGGAAAATTACACTAAAATTCACACTTAAATTTTCTATTTTTCCTTCAGGAAAAACCTGAGCCTTTCTCTCTCCCTATCTTTAGCTGCCACTTCTTCTTTCTCTTCCCTCTTGAATTTCGAAATCCTTAGTGTATGAGTAGTGCCCACACACAGCAAGTGATACCTCAATCATAGTGAGGAAGATCGTGAAGAAAGACATTCAGCAAAAGGAGTTTCAGCATCAAAGATTCAGAGAAAGAGATCCAGGTTCAGATATTGATAATGCTCTGCTACAGAAAGGAATCAAAGGCTAGATATCTGAACGGAAGGAGTCATTTAATTCCGCTGCACCCAATGTAAGGTTTCCTAAACTTTATATGTGTTTATTTCATCGTTTTAGAAAGTTCATATTTAGGGTGTTAATCAACATACTTGTGAGTAGATCTAAGATCCTGGTAAAATAATTTCCAACAACTGGCCTCAGAGCCATGGTAATTGATTTACTTGCAAGAAATTTGGACTTTAAAACGATTGTTTGTATGTTTTTGGATGGTATCATGTTGTATTGAGTGTTATTTGATGATTGATTGATGTTTGTAAATTTTCGTGAAAATTGCGATTCTGTTTCTGGAATTATTTTTATTGGATAGTATGAAAAAAATTAAGCAAGTTAGCCTTTTACAGAACTCAATTTCGATTTTATTTGAATTAGTTATGAATTTTTGAAGATTTGGAAAAATCGGGGTTGTGCTGAAATTTTCCTGCGATCGCAAAACTGTCCGTACAGTTCGCAATTTTTTCGTTTTTCTTCGATTTTTCATGCTTTTTCATGGAATTAACTTCCGATTTTTGGTATAGTTTTGTATTTATACTATTACTATTCCTAATTCAATTCTAATTATCTTTTTGAATTAATTTAATATTTTTTAAATTTAATTCAAGATATTAGTGTAATTTGAATTTGAATAGAATTAGTATCTATCTTCTTGCTTAAAAATCTATCTTATTTTAAAATTTCATTATATCTTATCTTATTTTAAATTTAAAAATAAGATATTTATAATCATGTAATTTTAAAATGATATAAGATATTTTGCTAATTTTTTTTTTAATTTTGTTATTTTATTTATTTAAATTACATTTCAAATTTGAAAAAGATATTTATTTATCTTTTCTAATTTTTTAATTAATTTTTATTTATAAAATAACATTTAAAATTTAAAAGTAGTTAGCAATTTTTTTTTGAAATGACATTTAGGTTGGTTAAAACCTAATTTTTCAAAAATTGTAGGTTTAATTTTAAATTTTTGAATTTTTTTTTTATTATTTAATTAATTATTTTCAAAATTAAATATTTAATTTAAAATTAAATAAATCCTACATCTAACTATCTAACTAACCTTGTTGCAGAAGTATGTGTTTTAGCTTATGTGTAAGTTTTCAAAACCTATTATTACTTGATTGCAAATAGCCATGGTTACTTTTTGCCAGATCTAATGATCTGATGGCTCCCTTGGTCAAGTTAATAATTTGTAACAGGTATATTTACAATCTTCTTTCATCTGTGTATGACCTAGCAACATAATAGGACCCATCCAAAGTGTGCCTGTGTGAGCCTATATGTTTAATTTTATTATAGATGCATATAGGTTGTTGTTGCTAAAATAAATTATCATAGTTTTTGATAGAATTTATTTAGGCCCATTTAGTTTTTGTGCCTATTCAATAAATAACAGTTATTCTTATTAAGGTTAAATTCCTCCCTTTTGGGCCTTGTGTGAGAGTTGGGAGCCATAGAAGTGGGTACGACATACTGAACCCAGCACCCCCTCACATGAACCACCCCAATTGTGAAGGCCCATTTGCCTGATTTGAACAACTGTACTAGGTTAATTACACTAGTTTAGCCTAATAAAATTGATTAGCAACATAATTAATTTCATTTATTTTGAAATTAATTTAAGAAAATTATAGTTTAAAGAATTCTTTATTCTAAGCTAAACTATATGTATTTTCTTGTATTTAATTAAATATAGAATTATAACCATCTAGATTCTTTCTGGAACTTAATTTAAATTTTTCATTAAATATTCCTATTTAAGTTGAAATTTAGTTATCTACAACTAACCAACTTAAATCTGAATATCTTTTGAATTTCAAATTTCAAAATTAAGTTGAGGAATTTTAGGCATTGGTTATTAAGATTCTTTAGATATTTTTTAAGTTAATATCTTTTCGAATATTAACTTAAAATGGAATATTTTTGAATTAAGTGGTTACAACTTAATTTTTGATATTTAATTAAATTTAAATTTTAAAATATTTAAGTTCTAGATTTTTTCTAATACAACTTAAATTAGATATTTTTTTCAAATTTTGTGGAAAAGATACTTAGTTAAATAAGATATTTTCTAGATAGTTATTTCTAGACTACTTATTATTTCTAATATTACAATAGGAAAATATTATAAATTGTGAAATTAATTATTTAAATAATTAATTTTGGTACAATTTATTTTAAGTATATTTTTTCCTAGTATTAAACTAGAGATTAATAATTAAGCCTTCTCTACACTTAATTATTTATTTCTTGAATTTAATACATTTAATTAATTTGAAAATTAAATATCTAAGTTGATTTTTATCATCATACTTAAATATTTCTTTTTCATGACATTTAATTAAATAGAAAATTATTTTTAGTTGAAATTTATTTTTTCAACTAAATTTAAATAATTTTCAAAATATATTTTTTCTTTATTTTATTAATCAATTTTCGAAATTGCATTTCTTAAATGCTAGGATTTCGAATTTTATCTTGAAAAATAGATTAAGTTGTAAATTAATTATTTATTAATTCTTGGATCAACTTAAATCATTGATTTTTTCATTTATTGATTAATTTAAAATAAATTGAATTAAAGTATATTGTTAGAAATTGAATTAATTAGTCAAAGGAAAATCTAGATAGATGATATTTTTGCTTGAAGTATTTTTCTAGTGTATTTAATTAAATAGAAAATTAATATTTAAGTTGATTTTCATCATCATACTTAAATATTTGAAATTTTTCTTATATATTTAATTAAATAGGAAAATTATATTTTTTGTTGTAAATTAATTTTATTAATTAATTTTGGGCCAACATTAAATTAGAATAATTTTTCCAGGATTAATTTTTTATTTTAACATGCATTTTCGAAAATTGTATTCTTAAATACTTTAATTTTTCGAAATGCAATATATATTTATAGAATATTAAATTTGAGTTGTAAATTAATTTATATTAATTTTGTAACAACTTAAATTGAATATTTTTCTAAATATTTATTGGAAATTATTACTAAGATGGAAGAAATACATGTTATTTTCATATCCATCTAAGTAAAATTTATAAATATTAAATTAAAATTTATTTTTAGAATTTTTCATTCTAAATTAGAAATTTTAAATAAAGATATATTTAAAATAAATAGATTAAATAAAGAGAATCAAAGAAAATACAACTCACTTTAAATAATGAGCTTGATTATTATTAAGATATTCGATCTCCATTGTTGGTCTTACAAAAGTTAAATGTTTTCAATATAACCTCGAGACGCTAGACTTCGTCCCCCTATGGATGGTTATTCGTTGAACGCATTTAACACCGTAACATTTCATTTGATAAGTGTTTTGTGAGTTTTCGTCTCTATTTAGACTCTCCCCTACAGTGACTACTTAGAGATAAACTCATAAAACATGAAACAATGGTGGAAGCTCATAAAATGAGAATAACCTTGACTCTCGCCTACCAGGACAACGTTGGATTCTTATTTTGATCGAATAAAAGGTTGCTAGAATGGTTTCTATTTTAGATGAGCTGACAACTATATTCAATAAATGATGCTTTGACTCTCGCCTACCGGGACACATCGTATCGGTTGTTGAAAACCTTGGAAATTATATAGGATTGTATGTTTTAGTATTTTCACTAGTCATTCCTACTTGCTATATGTTTATAATTTCTGAATTGTGTATGAATTTATATTGAACTATGTTATTTTCTGTTATTAAGTTGTAGTTTAATTTCGAATCTTCATTGTTGGTCTAAATTGGCTTGTTTATCTAATGAGATAAATCCCTAGTGGATTTTCACCATTAGACATTCATAATAGTGTTAGATCTCGAAAGATAAATATTGTATATGCGACATCTAGCTGTTCATTAATTGATGACACCATAGACTAGTATTTTTACGATATGAAACAAGAAGATTGTATAAATAAGATTACTTTGACTTTCGCTAATCGAAGCATCATTGGATTCTTATTTATAAACGAAATTATCCTAATTCCTCTTAGCTTATTCATTTCGAATTAGCTTCAAAACATATCATTGGATGAATGGTCTATAAATTATTTCATGTCATTCTATATTTTGTCTTAAGAAATTGAATGACGCATATGATTATAATCCCGAAATTCTATTCCCAATTGATATAAATCCTCAATCTTAGAAATCTCCTACTTGTATGGGCAAATCTGACTTAGAGTTTGTATTAGTAGTGGTGGTCCAAGAAAGAATTACTCATTATATTTGGTTGAATTTAAGTCTTTGACTTTAATTTTAGAATCCAAATAGAAATTTTCTTATATTTCTAATTCCAGATACAATACAGTTACACTTTCTCAAGTGTTTAATATCCATCTTCTATTAATGGATTAAAACTGTATGGAATATGAGTTAGGTGTTCTGTGACCAGGATCTACTTGCAGTATTCTATGAACTTGTTGATGTAACTAAACCTAAGTCATCAAAAGACACTACCACATTTTTTTAATCTATGGCATTTGTATCTTGTTCATAGTGGATTTGACAAGATCAATCTCTACAATGAGTTAATATGCCTATATCCACTGAAAGTAGTTCATCTCATTAGCAGATGGATGTACATTCAGGGGTGGATATAAGTTTTTCGTTGTATTCTTAAAACGATAACTCTAGATTATACCTTTTAGCAAAGAAATTTGAAATGTTTGAAAAATTTCATTAATTTCTAGCAATGGTTAAAACCATTAAGGTAAGTGGTTAAAGATCTTGCGAACTGATAGGGGTGGAGAAATAGTTAGTAAATATGCAGTTCAAAGATCATTAAATTGATTTTTGAATCATATCCAAACTTACCTCCCTAGAAATTTTGAGTTGCATATTGATGATTAGTTACTAGTCGTTGCCTAAATCCTTCTATGGTAATACAATTTCAGAATGATGTAATGGTTGGGTACTTAATGTAAATCATTACTAGATTCATGGATAACCTAATCAAAATCTTAAGAAAAGCTAGAACTGTTAACCATGGTTTGTTAGCTATTCTAAGTGATTAGGGGTGGACCATCCCATTGTCAATAGATAAGAAAGTGTTTGTTCAAACAAATACTACTTTTCTAAGAAAATGACTAAGTCTGAAAAACAAGTAGCAAATAAAGGAGATTTTATATTCTTGATTCCAAAAGTGTTCTATCATCTTATATAACATATGATGATCCCACTGCCTCTGTTGTCTTGTCACAACCGAAGAGATCAATACCATTTAGTTTTCTTAGACATAATTCACGGTGCCTTGTCGTAGTGGGAGAGTTTCTAGGAACTCACCTTCTTATGACTTGGGAGACACTAGTGATTAAAATCCATTGTGAGTTTAAACAAGTAATGGATTGTCAAGATAAGAAACTAAGAAGAAAGCCAATAGAACTATGGTTTAATCCATTCACATGGAGTAACCTAAAGTTTTCTATTACAAGGACATAAAGGAAATTTTCGTTTATAAGTCCATTCAATGGACTTAACAAAACTTCCTGTTCCTAGTATTATAGGTTTGAGTTTATCTAAACCTATGGCTTGTGGTATACCTGGTAATTACTTACTCTAATGCAAGCAACTTATTTTAGCAAGATGCTGAAGCATTTTCTTTCTAATGTCAATCTATAGAAGCTTCACAACTTCTTAGGTATAGATTTTATTTATCTAAGGAAAGGTCTCAACTATTCCAGAAAAGATAAAGCCATGAAAGAATTTCTTATATCAACAGTGAGAGGTCTTAGAAATGCTTTTGTATGCCTTAGACCAGACACCTGCTGTTGAATGGGAGTAATGAGTAGGTATCAGATTAATCCAGGAGAAGAACATTGGAAGACAATCAAGTAAATCCTAAGATTAAGAAGCGGAACTATATGTTAGTCTATAAGAGTGTGTTTAAAACTCTTAGACTACACCACATCAGATTTCGAAATTTGCCTATGTGCTAGTAAATATTTCTGATAAGATGGTGGTTACTCTGGGGTTGGAATAGTGAATTTGGAGAAGTGTAAAAACCTATCTGAAGTCTCTAAGTCTACTAGAGAGGGACTGAGTGTTAAGGTTGCAGGAAAGGTACTTATTCAGTCTAAGGAAAGTTCTATACATTTTTGGCATCATTCCAAATTGCCTTAAACTACTAGTGTTAATTTCCTGATTAACCAAAAGTAGTTTCCAAAGATATAGAATCCAGTATCCCAAGAGAGTAGACATATAGAGAGGAATTTCACATTATCAATGGTTTTGTGATTAAAGGAAGAGTAATAGTGGAGAAAAGGTTGTGGTTAATTCAACCTTTCAGATCCTATTACGAGGAGTTTACTACTACTACACTTGATTTATATATCAAGGTGTTGAGATTATTTGAAACGCACTTTTTGTTTTATATTAGTGCAAGTGGGAGTTTGTTGGGTTTTATGCCCTAAATAAAACTCATTTCAATATAATCAGATTTACTTATTAATATAGATCAGAAATAACATTTAATGTTGCATGGTTCACATGATTTATTTCATGATTATATGTACATAATGTATAGATTCATCTGAAACCCTTTTCACATACTTGATCCTGTTTATTGTGCCGTCAACACATTGGAAAGTAAACATGACTATGTGAATAAAGTTTCCTAGATTTATCAGACATAGGGTTTTACTGATATGATAATCTACAACAGAGTTTACTTGCATTTGGAGAAGTGCTATGTTCTTTCCAGAGCATTGGTTAAAGTAAAGCTCAGGTTGGATGCATGGAGTATGCATCGGAAGGGACCGATATTGAACTTTGACTTAGATTTAATTAAACTTACTGTAGAATCTATTCAAGTCAATATCGCCAAGTTGATCCTAGATCAAATGATCTTAATCCTGTTATGATTAGGCTCAATCTTGAAAGGCTATTCGTGTTCTTTGATTTGTTAGTTAAGCCTACTTTTAGGTCAGGGTGATACGTACTTTTTGGGAACACGGTAGTGCAATTGAGTGGGAGCGCTAGCATAAACATGGAATCTATAGCTTCTATCTGGCGAATAGTAAGCAAAGGATGATCTCCTTCGAGCTTGACCAAACGAAAATAAATGGTGGAGATCTCATTTCCCATAAGCTGAAATATCATTTATACGGGGTCAAGTGTTTTAAGGATAAAATACATAGTAGGGTGTTACGGTAATTTAATCCCTTTACTGTGTAGATCATTCATATAGAGGATCATTGATCAAATTAGGATTATAACAATGGATAACTAATGATGTGTCTATATGGTGGAACATATAGAGCATTCTATATACTGAGAGTGCAATTCTAAGTTCTATGCGTGGATTCAACGAAGAATTAATAAGTTAGTGAATTTTAGTGTTAAATTCTTGATCTACTTATTGGAAGCTCGGTTATATAGACCCATGGTCCCCCCACTAGTTGAGATAATATTGCTTGTAAGACTCATGTAATTGGTTTTGATTAATCAATTATAATTCTCAAATTAGACTATGTCTATTTGTGAATTTTTCACTAAGTAAGGGCGAAATTGTAAAGAAAGAGTTTTATGGGCATATTTGTTAATTATGATACTTTGTATGGTTCAATTAATAAATATGATAAATGACAATATTATTTAATAATTATTTATAGTTATTAAATAGTTAGAATTGGCATTTAAATGGTTGAATTAGAAAATTGGCGTTTTTGAGAAAATCAGATGCAGAAAAGATAAAACTGCAAAATTGCAAAAAGTGAGGCCCAAATCCACTTGTATAGGGCCAGCCACTTTTGTAGGAAATTTAAACTGATTTTTTCATTATTTTAATGCCAAATAATTCAAACCTAACCCTAGTGGAATGCTATAAATAGATAGTGAAGGCTTTAGGAAAATTACACTAAAATTTCACACTTAAATTTTCTATTTTTCCTTCAGAGAAAAACCTGAGCCTTTCTCTCTCCCTATCTTTAGCTGCCACTTCTTCTTTCTCTTCCCTCTTGAATTTTGAAATCCTTAGTGTATGAGTAGTGCCCACACACAGCAAGTGATACCTCAATCATAGTGAGGAAGATCGTGAAGAAAGACATTCAGCAAAAGGAGTTTCAGCATCAAAGATTCAGAGAAAGAGATCCAGGTTCAGATATTGATAATGCTCTGCTACAGAAAGGAATCAAAGGCTAGATATCTGAACGGAAGGAGTCATTTAATTCCGCTGCACCCAATGTAAGGTTTCCTAAACTTTATATGTGTTTAGTTCATCGTTTTAGAAAGTTCATATTTAGGGTGTTAATCAACATACTTGTGAGTAGATCTAAGATCCTGGTAAAATAATTTCCAACAGACACTCCTTATCAAAAGGGACTGGTAACTTTCCATTAGCCGATGCCTTAGCAATGCAAGCAGTTCTCACGCCACGAGTTAGCCCACGTGATTTTTTGGATACAGATTGTCCTACATTATATATTTTTATGTATAAAAATTAATATTATGAAACAACTAAATGTAAAATGTATTAGACATACCTGATTGTGTTTGAGAAGCAACACTATCTTCTTAACTTTGTCTAGTAGAGTGTGAGGTACATCTAGGTGGCTGAACATGTGCAGTAGACTGTGTGGTTGGTGCTACATTGGAATTTTTTAAATTAAAAACAATTAAAATTGAAAATAACTTGATGTAAAATATAATAAACATACCTGATTGTGTTTGAGAAGCAACACTATCTTGACTCTGTCTAAGTTGTTGACTTTGTTCAGTAGAGTGTGTGGTGCTTGCAGGTGGTTGAACTTGAACGTGTACATCAGAATGTGTGGTAGCTGCTGGTGATGGACTCTGTATATTAGAGTGTGTAGTGCGTTCAAGTGGTTGAATGGGTCCAGTAGGACATGTAGTTGGTCTTGGTGGTGGACTTTGAACATTAGAACATGTTGTGCGACTGGTTGGCTGCCTTTCCACAATAGATTGTTTGTTGGGTCCAGATAGTTGACTTTGTATAGTAGAACGAGTGGTGCGACGTCTAGGTGGCATAACATCATTGGTCTGGTCAAGTTGTGGACTATGTGTAGTAGAGCAAGTAATGCGACGTCCAGGTGCCATGGCAGCAATTATTCTTCATATAACAAACCAATAAGAAAAAAAATTAACATTATGATTGAATAAAAAATATTAAGATATATTGAGATAAAATATATAGTAACATATATTTTTTATAAAATTAACTATGAATTAGGATTCCCCATGTTGGTCGAATTCCATTTCAGAAATCTCTTGTAGTGGAAGGATCATGAAGAACAGAAACATTAAACAGTACAAACCCCTAAGGATTTCATGAGAGATATAAAACGGACCAAGTCAAGAGCATTAGTAAAAATATCTGCTATTTTCTTGCTAGTTTCAACATATTCTAAGACAAGAGTTTTATTTTCCACTAGATCTCTAATAAAGTGATGACAAATGTCTATGTGCTTTGTGCGTGAGTGTTGAACAAGATTTTTAGAAATGTTTATAGCACTAGTATTATCACAGAAAATAGTTAAAGTTTTCAAATCAAACCCATAATCTGCCATCATTTGTGTCATCCATAACAATTGGGTACAACAACTACCCGCAGCAATGTACTCAGCCTCAGCTGTGGACAGAGAGATTGAGTTTTACTTCTTACTATGCCATGAAATAAAATTGTTTCCAAGATAGAAACATCCACCACAAGTGCTTTTTCTATCATCTGCATTACCTACCCAATCAGCATCACTAAAGCAAACAAGATTAGAGTTAGTGTCTTTAGAAAACCAAATTCCAAAATCAATAGTGCTATTTACATAGCGAATAATTCTTTTCACAGCAGTTTGATGAGATTCCATGGGCTTCCCTAATATTGTGCACAAACACCAACACTATAGCAAATGTCAGGACGATTAGCAGTGAGATAAAGTAAACTACCAATCATACTGTTGGATTTTGTGCCCTAAATAAAACCCACTACAATCTGATTAGTTATCAATCCAAGAAATTTGAAGTGATTTATGTTTGCATGAATTTTACATGCTTATGTTTAATATGTTTATACACAAAATCTGTTAAGTCCAGATCATATATTTTCTCACAATTACAGTATTATCAACACAGTAAAATGTGATTGTGATTATATGATTCAAAAGACTAAGTCCCTGTTTCATTAGTGTTTTGGATTTACACTAATGTGATATTCAGCGATGATGTGTACTTACACTTGGAGTAGTGTTATGTTCTTTCCAGGACATTGGTAAAGTATACTAGTTTCGAATGTATGGAGTATACATTGGACTGGACCGATATTGAACTTAGTTAAGATATTATAAACTTACCGTTGTATCTTTCCAAGTCAATATCATTAGTTGATCTTAAGATTAAAAGAATCTAAATCCTGATGTGCTCAGGCTCAACTCAGGAGTACTATTCATGTTCTTTGATTTATTAGTTAAGCCTACTTTTGAGTCAGGGTGATACGTATATTTTATTATTAATAATATTTTATTTTCTATTACAATAAATCGCAATTTATGAGATTGAGTTTCATTTACTTTATCTTAAACCACAATTACCAAATTATATTTATATGTTTGTATGTGTAAGTGTTTTTATTATTGATACAAATTCTATAATATTTACAACTCTTCATAGAGTTATATTACATAAACACTAGAAATTATTTCTATGTTTATAAATAATTGTTAATTCTAATACAATTATTGAGAATTTGTTTAATAAAAGGATCTTTTGATCTAATAGGGGTGGAGAAAAGTTAAGAAAACTATGCAGTTCAACGATCTTTTATGTCTAATGAACTCTGGATTGTATTCAACTCCACATAATCTCTATAACACTTAGAGAATCATGATCTTTATAACCTTTAGGGATGGATCATAATCTCTATATACTTAGGGGTGGATTTTAAAATCCATAGTACCCTATGTAACACATATTTTCTTTAAACATGGAAGTAATATAATGAATTAGCTATTATCAGTATAAATCCTTGATCTTGATTATATGTTCCAGTTTAGTTTTACTGTTGTAGTAAATAAGGATACCTATAAAGTTCTTTGATAATGTATCACACTACCTTAATTGAGTGGGAGAATTTTAAAATTCTTTACCCATCTTTATTTGGTTGACACTTGTGATAGGAACTTAAGAACACTACTGAAAAGCAAATCTAACCATTCATGTGGATAGAAATAACTTATCAGAATTATGAGAATAAGATAAAAGAATTCTAGCATAGTCTATTCGAATGACTTGAGCCAAGATTTCTAATCCTCATAACATTTTAAGGTATCTTAATTTGATTACTCAATATCTAGCAAGTATTTTTCACTTCAAATACTAGTTTGCTATGTTGATAATTTAGTCTTAAAAGAAACTTATAGTTTCAGACTAATACAATAAGTCACAACTAGATATCTCTCCAAACAATAAGAGGTTAAAAGTATTATTTAACCAGACATCTGCTATTGAGTGGGAGCTATCTGAGATGTAATCAAATAAGGAACGTTAGAAGATATTCAAGAAAGATTTATGAAAGTGATCTATATGTTAGATATTAAGGAACTGTATATCAGTTATCCTTATGTCTACCCCAACTCATTCAAGATTTTGAGATGGTGGTTACTCTTGGGGTGGAGGAGTTGTTCTATAATAATTCAAGCTCTGTCAGAGAAGATTTATAACTTTGTAAATTTGAAATTACCAGAAAGTTATTTTACTGAAGAAAATTCTATACTGTATTATCTCAATTCCATATTTTAAAATATGAGAGATATGTCTTCTGTTTATTCAGATATACTTTAAAACAGTAAGGATTTCAGTTTCCCTTGATGAGTAAATCATATAGTAAAGGATGTTTCATAATGTTTTTATGAACTTGTTTCCAGAAGTTTCGGTGGATTCAAATATACTACACTTGATCTGAAGATCAAGACAACAGATTGATTAAAATGCACAGTTTGTTTTATGTTAGTCCAAGTGGGAGTTTGTTGGGTTTTGTGCCCTAAATAAAACCCACTACAATCTGATTAGTTATCAATACAAGAAATTTGAAGTGATTTATGTTTGCATGAATTTTACATGCTTATGTTTAATATGTTTATACAAAATCTGTTAAGTCCAGATCATATATTTATTCACAATTACAGTATTGTCAACACAGTGGAATGTGATTGTGATTATATGATTCAAAAGACTAAGTCCCTGTTTCATTAGTATTTTGGATTTACACTAATGTGATAATCAGCGATGATGTGTACTTACACTTGGAGTAAGTGTTATGTTCTTTCCAGGAAATTGGTAAAGTATACTAGTTTCGATTGTATGGAGTATACATTGGACTGGACTGGTATTGAACTTAGTTAAGATATTATAAACTTACTGTTGTATCTTTCCAAGTCAATATCAGTAGTTGATCTTAAGATTAAAAGAATCTAAATCCTGATATGCTCAGACTCAACTCATGAGTACTATTCATGTTCTTTGATTTTTTAGTTAAGCCTACTTTTGGGTCAGGGTGATACGTATATTTTGGGAACATGATAGTATGATTGAGTGGGAGTGCTAAACATAAATATGGAATCTATAGCTTCTACTGGTGTATAGAAGTCAAGTGATGATTCCCTTCGAGCTTAGCTAAATAGAAGTAAATGGATGAGCTCTTGTTTAACTGACTAATTATTAGATCAGTAAACACCATTTACAGGTAGCTAAGTGTTTTAAGGGGCAAAATACATTGAGGGGTGAGAACGGTAAAGAAATCCCATCTCGATGTAGATCATCTATATAGAGGATCTTTAAATCATAATAAGATTATAACAATGGTTAAATGAGATAGTATATTGATATCGTGGAACATACAATATGCTCTATATAAGTCTGAGAGTGCAATTCTAAGTTCTAAGAGTGGATTCAACGAGGAATTAATAAGTAGGGATTTACTTAGTAAATCCGGTTCACTTATTGGAAGCTCAACATATAGATCCATGGTCCCCATTCTAGTTGAGACTATACTGCTTGTAAGACTCAATAATTGATTTGTAATTAATCAATTATCATTCTAAAGTTAGACTATGTCTAATTTGTGAATTTTTCACTAAGCAGGAGTGAAATTATAAAGAAAAGAGATTCTAGGTTTATTTATTAATTAAGAGACTCTATATGTCTAATTAATAATTAAATTAAATGACAATATTATTTAATAATCTACTTTAGTTATTAAATAATTAGTTTTGGCATTTAAATGGTTAGAATTGGAAAATTGGTATTTTTGAGAAAATAGAAATAAAATTGTGAAAACTACAAAATTCAAGCGAGGCCCAATAACACCTGTGGCCGGCCACTTGGTGAGCTATTTCCAATTAATACTTTCATTATTTTAATACCAAATAATTACTATCCTAAACCTAGTAGTTGCCTATAAATAGAAAGTGATGGCTCAATCAAAAATAAGTTTTTCAACTAGTTTTCTTCAGATTATTTTTTCAAAAAAACTGAGCCTTCCACTTCTCTCTCTATAGCCGACCCTATATCTCTCTCTTTTCCTCTTCACAATTTCGAAACCTTAGTGATAGAGTAGTGCCCACACACAGCAAGTGGTACCTCAATCATAGATTGGAAGACTGTGAAGGATCACACATAAAGAGAATGACATTCGGGCTCAGATCTTGATAATACTCTGCGACAGAAAGGATACAAGGGTTAGAGATCTGAGTGGAAGGAGACATTATTCCGCTACTACCAATTTAAGGTTTTCTTAACTTTATATGTGTTTAATTATCGTTTTAGAAAGTTCATATTTAGGGTGTTAAACAACATACTTGTGAGTAGATCTAAGATCCTGGTAAAATAAATTCCAACACATATTTCGATACAAAGTTTGATCTACCTTTACTCCTTGTTCATCTTTGCTTAATTTCAAAGTTGTGCTCATGAGAGTGTTGGTATACTTGGCTTTCTCAAGACCAAACTTTTTCACCAAGCTCTTTGCATACTTGCTTTGAGTGACAAAAGTTCCCTCATCTAATTTCTTTACTTGAAGACTGAGAAAATAAGTGAGTTCACCTACCATGCTCAAATCAAACTCCTTTTGCATTTGGGAAACAAAAACCTGCACTTCAAAGTTAGAAGTAGAACCAAACACAATATCATCAACATATATTTTTGCAACAATTACATCAGTATTAATGTTTTTGATGAAAAGTGTTTTATCAACATTTCCTCTCTTGTAATCATGAGAAAGCAAAAATTCAGTTAGACGCTCATACCAAGCACGTGGTGCTTGTTTCAAACCATACAAAGCTTTGTCTAACTTATAGACATGATCAGGAAAATGAGGATCCTTAAACCCTTTAGGTTGTTCAACATACACTTCTTCCTTTAGCAACCCATTCAAAAAAGCAGATTTGACATCCATTTGATGCAATTTAATACCAAGAATGCAAGCTATGGAAAGAAGTAACCTGGTCGATTCCAGTCTTGCTACTAGAGAAAAAGTTTCATCAAAGTCAATACCCTCAACCTGAGTGTATCCTTGGGCAACCAACCTTGCCTTGTTTCGAATGATAGTACCAAACTCATCACTCTTACTTTTGAAGATCCACTTGGTTCCAATAATGTTCACAAATGGTGGTCTTGGAATCATTTTCCAGACTTTGTTTCAAACAAACATATGTAGTTCATCCTGCATAGCAAGAAACCAATCTTCATCCATTAGTGCTTCTTTTATAGATTTTGGTTCTAAAGAAGAAATAAAACATAAGAATTGAATTATATTAGCATAATTTCTTCTTGTAACCATGCTCTCATCCAAGTTTCCAAGGATGAGATCTGAAGGATGATTCTTTTTAACCTTGGAGGATGGTTCCCTCTGAATTGGATCAGTGATTGAATTTGAAGAATGCTCGGATTCTTTTGTTGTTGAGGTTTCTGTAGCAACAGAGTCCTGCATTGTAGCCTCAACAGCTGCTTCTGTAGCTCCGTTAGGTTCCTTTTCCTCGGGAGCAAGCTTTTCAAGCAAGTCTTCAATCTGTTCTTCTGTGGAAAACTCAGACAATTCTTTCAGATCATCAATAACAACATTATCAAATTCCATAACAGTTTGGATTCTCATGTTATACACACAATATGTCCTACTATTGGTGGAATATCCTAAGAAAACACCTTCATCACTTTTAGCATCAAATTTTCAAATGTAATCACGATCTCTTAAAATATAACAAACACAGCCAAACACATGAAAGTGACTTACATGTGGTGTCTTACCTTTCCAGATTTCATATGGTGTTTTTTGAGTACCTGGACGTAAGAATACTCTGTTGATGGTATAACAAGTAGTGTTGATTTCTTCGGCCTAAAGACGCCTCGTAAGCTTCTTGCTATTCAACATTACTCTAGCTATTTCTATTAGAGTACGATTCTTTCTTTCAACCACTCCATTGTTCAAGAGTTTTAGGAGCAGAAAATTCATGAGAAATACCGTTAGATTTACAAAATTCATCATACATAGTATTTTCAAATTCTTTTCCATGATCACTCCTAATCCGAATAATTTTACCAATGTTACAAATCTTTTTTCAACTCGTAATTTCAAACACAAGGATTGGAAAGCTTCAAAAGTATCAGATTTTTCTCTCAAAAAATCCACCCATGAAAATTGAGAAAAATCATCAACACACACAAAAATATACCTCTTACCATTCAAGCTTTAAACCTGGATTGGACCCATTAAGTTCATGTGTAGGAGTTCGAGAACTCTGGAAGTATTCACATCAGGGACACTCTTGTGAGAAATTTTCAGTTGCTTACCAAGCTGACGCGGTCCACATTTTCCTAAAGACTCCTTAACTAATTTAGGTAATCCTCGAACAATTCCTGCATCAGAAAATCTCCTCAGATTTTTAAAATGAATATGACCAAATTTTTCATGCCATAGATCAGTAACATTATCAATGATAGAATGACAAATAGCATGCGTAGTGAGAGTATAACAATTATAACTAGATCTGAGCCCTTGTAAGACAATTTCATCAAGAATATTATACACATAGCAATGATTACTATCAAAGCTCACAGTATAACCCTGATCACAAATCTGACTAAAGCTAAGAAGATTAGCTTTTAGTCCATCAACCAACATGACATTCTTTAGTCTAGGAAGCCCTTCAAATTTGAGAGTTCCTATCCATATGACTTTTCCAGCAAGACCGTTACCAAATGTAACTTCTCCACACTGAGTTGGTCTAATGTTCACAAGATATTCTTTTTCACCTGTCATGTGTCTAGAACAACCACTATCAAAGTACCACGTGTTAGTAGCAATAGTTTTAAAACAAGAAGAACCTACCAAGCATTTATTTTTGACAACCCATTTCTGTTTTTGTAAAACATGTTTATTTCTAAGGTAATTAGATTTAAACATGTTTTGCATAGTGATGCACATAGGTCGAATGTGACCTTTTATCCCACAAAAATGGTAAATAGGGATGAAACGTCTTCCATTCCCTTTGGAATTGTTAAACTTACCGTGCTGCTTCTTTTCTGTAACAACAGAGTGTTTTGCTGTAGAGACAGAATACTGCAAGGTAGAAACAGTTCTTCCAGAAACAAAAATATCAGATTTAACAAAAGTGGTATTGAAATCAGATTGATTAGAAACATAAACCAGATGAGCATGATTAGTTTTGCCAGTTTTTTGAATTTTTTCAAAAATGGTGGAACCTGGATTTAGCATTTTAACATTCTTTTTAATGTTTTCAAGTTCCTTAGTTAAAGAAATAATTTTAGACTCTTTTAAAAACAGTTCAGTTTCACAACATTTAATTTTATCTTCCAACTCATTAATGTTGTTACACAAGACTTTATTATCTTTAACCAGGGAACGATTTTCAGCACAAATTTCCAACCACTTACCAAACATTACCTTGTAACATTCAGCCATAGAGTTCTCACCAATTTCTGACTCATCTGATTCGGATCTAGCTCCTTCCTTGTTGTCATCGATCAAGATATTATTCATGCAAATGGTTTTTCCTTTTTCCCTCAAATTTCTTGACAAAAGACTTGTTAGAGCAACCTTTTCTTTTTCATCTTCACTACTTTCGATTTCATCACTCCAAGTAACATTCAATCCCTTTTTATTTTTCTTTAAGGTTTTGGCACATTCTAATTGAGTATGACCAAATCCTTCACATTCTCTACATTGAATACCTTTTTTAATGTTAGATGAAAAAGGTTTAGAGGGATTGTTACCTGAAATGTTACCTTTTGAGGTTTTCGAAAAGTTCTTTTTATTTCCAATAGATTTCATGTATGTTTGGAAGTTTTTAGCTAACAATGCCATTTCATCATCATTTTTATCATCAGAAACAATATTTTTCAGAAGCATTGAAAGCAATACCTTTTCTTTTCTCATTCGGGAAACTTTGCTTACTCTTTTTCTTGATCTGTTGATTTAACTCAAAAGTTCTTAAAGAACCCATGAGTTCTTCAACATTCATTTTGCTAAAGTCTTTTGCCTCTTCCATTGCAAGAAATTTTGTGTCAAACCTGTCAGGAAGCACACGAACAATTTTCCAAACCAAGACAGATTCATCTCATTTTTCTCTCAAGGCAAAAAACTCATTAGAAATAAAAATCAGACAAAGTTTCAGTTTCTAACATTCTCAATTCATCAAATCTAGTTTGTAACATAGTAAAACATGATCTTTTTACATCAACGGTACCTTCAAATTGAGTTTGAAGGATTTCTCACGCTTCCTTTGCAGATTCACAAGATGAGATTAATTTAATAAAGCCTTCACCAACACCATTAAAAATAGCATGTAGAGCCTTATTATTATAACCAGATAATTTTTCATCTTCAGTAGTCCAATTGAGTTCAGGTTTTACCTTAGTATTACCTTTTTCATCATCTTCAGTAGGTTGTGACCAGCGTGTAGGAGTGCTTGAATCCTCCTGATTCAAGACTTAAAAAGCAATCTCCCAAAAGCTTGTAAAACCTTCTCCCGAAGGTTGTGTGCTTGAATCCTCCCGATGCAAAACTTGAAAAGAAATCTCCCAAAAGCTTTGAAAAACCTTCTCCCGAAGGTTGTGTGCTTGAATCCTCTCGATGCAAGACTTGAAAAGCAATCTCCCGAAAGCTTTGAAAAACCTTCTCCCGAAGGTTGCACTGATGTTCTTCTTCGATGTAGACTTGAATACAGACTCAAGACAATACACACTACAAATAAACAAAGTAAGAGTCGAACAACTCTTCTCTTCAAAACAAAGACACTCTTTCCTTAAGATATGTATACAATTTTAAGTGTATGAAAGAGATACAAAACCTAGCTGCTATAAGGTGTATTTATAATCAATATACACCTTATTGACAGCTTACACACGGTCTGAACAAGACCCCAGCCCACTAGAAACTTCCCTAAAATAATTCTTCAATCAGTCCAGAAATTTCCATTTCTGTACCTACAGAATCGTGGGCAGTAAGTACAACTTTTCTTTTATAGAAAAGGAAAGTTTAGCTCCGTTTTTCTCTTCAAAATATCTGATCTAAGAAAATAGAAAACTCACACAAGATCAGAATAAACAGCTGGTAAGATAAGAATAAATGTGTAATCAAAACTTACCATTTTTACCTCAATTTCCGTAAATATGAAAGCTAGACAACTTTCCTTCCAAGATTAGATACACAAAATATGGCAACTAAATTAAACACTCCAGCCGAAATATACAATAGATAATAAAATATCTTTATCAATTAAATATGCTAAAAATGAAATTAACAACTAAAACCTTAGAAGGAGAATAAAATAGAGGAAAGAGATGATCTTTCACAGTGTTTAGAGATATTATAATTGTGGCACCTTCAATTTATTTTATTATTTTTTTTTTTTTTGATGAAGATGGCACCTTCAATTTTAGAAACAATAAAGATAAGTTTACTCTAGTATTGTTAATCTCTTTAAATAATTCTTTATGTTTGGTTTGGTTAGATACTCTAATCTTTAACATTATTTTTGCTTATATTAGTACACGTTTACTTATCTAAGTTAGGTATTGTTGATGCACTTGGACAAAATTTAACTTATATTTTTTGTTGTTCAAAGTTTTTTTGTTAACTGTTGAGACTTCACATATAAGTTCTAATTTACTCTTTTTACAAGTATTTGGCATGATGTTTCTTCCAATATGAAATTTTCGTATCATCTTTGAATATTTTATACTAATCTATTTTTGTTTTTGTAATCTATATGTATTCTTTTAGTGGGATGGAATAGTTAAGATGATTAATTTTTCAGCTACATATTTCAAAGTTTTATTGTCCAACTTTTTTGAAATATTTTTGTATTTACTTAGAATAGACAATAAATTTTATTGTATCGAAAAGATTCTTCTTTCCTTCAGTAATAGCTCTTTTTAACATTAGGGTAAATACTATTTTGAATCTTATGTTTTGTAAAAGTTACTGATTGAACTCTCTGTTTTGTTGAATAATAATTCAGACCCTGTATTTTTCAAATAGTACAAAATAGACCCTGAGTATAATCTTGTCAAATTAAAATTTAATAATAACCTGACTTGAAAGTGTTATAACAAGACTAGTTACATTGTTTTGTATCTATTCGTGGTGGAAACTGGCTTCAAGTTGGTTATATTAGAAAACAAATTGACGAAAATTTTTAGAGTCTATTTTGTACCATTTAAAAAAATACAAGTTCTAAATTCTCATTTAACAAAATAAAAAAACTAATTAATAACTTTTACAAAATACATAGTCCAAAATGATATTTACCCTTAATTTTATTATTCCAATTCACCAAAAAAAAAAATAATAATATTGTGTTCCAATTCATAAAGTCAAAGCAGCGGTGACAATTGAATAGCAGGTTCCTTGAACCAATTGATGAATTCCAACATGTATCTTGTAGCTATCTGAATTGAATATATAACAACAACCCTAACTGATGTGGATAAAAATCTGACTTCTTTATGGAGTTCCCATTGACACCAAATTATACTTCTAATACTTTTTTTTTTAATCCCAGGCAGTTTCGTTAAGCAAAAATATCCTCAGTAACAAATGTTTGTTCACTGTTGCTACAATCTTCAACAGGAAATTGAAGCTGCTCATAGTTTAGCTGTCTGGAAGCCTCATAAAGAGCTATGCCAACACTAACAGAGAGATTGAGACATCTAACATAAGTTTCAACCATTGGAATTTTAACAGTCCCTCCACCAAATTCTTCACTTTTGCAGTCTTGCAAGGCCTCATTTGGTAGGCCGCGGGTTTCTGAACCAAATATGAGATAATCACCTCTTCTGTAAGAAATTTCCTGAAAACAATTAATCACTACCAATTAATCACAATCATTGTCTAACAGCATATAGCAAAAAGCTAAAGAAACTGTTCTTAAGGTCCTTCCGTTTTGTATTGTGTATTCCATGCTGATCTTAATAAGCCTATTTTACTATACGAATTTATTTTCCTGTAGGAAATCTTCTCCTACCAATTAATCGCTACTGTTTTCCTTGATAAATAACTACTAACTTATGAGCAAAACATATGCTCATGAGTATTCAGAAGGAAGGTTAGATACATAACCCATGTGTCCAATAAGCGATGGATATCTGAAAAGAACATTCAATTCTTGAAGTTATGCATAGCTTTGGAGTACTGAAAGTCTGAAACTTAAGTTTCTCTTTGAAGTTGAGATGAGATAAAAGTTAAGAATCAGTCAAAGTACTTGCAGCCGGTACAAATCAAACAAACGTGATTAAATGAAGAAATGAAATGTTGGTACTATATTGAACAATGGAGTAAGCTGACGATCCTAAATACTCTAAATAGGATGGCAAATTATAAACTTACAGAGTGAAGGTTTGTTCCTCTCTTGGTAAATGCAAGCAACCGCTTTTCCCCAGCCTGTATGAAAGAAAAGACCTTGTCAAATAATCAGGAGTTCAAGGAGAACAGACGATATCTTATATTTGCTGTCCAAAATGAGACAAACCTGTTGACTGAAATAGAGCTTAAATTCTTCCCATGAATTGTGAACTTTTACAACAACAAATCTAGCATTAAAAGTTAATAGCAGAAAACACATAGTTGTCATTTGATATAAGAATAAAAGACATTAATAAGGCAGTAAGAATACAATAGACTGCTTATATCTTATGGGAACTATAATGTTCGGAAAACTTGTTTAGTTTAGGACCACTTTACCCAGATAAAAGAACAAATCGAAGAAAAAATGTATAACTGAAAGAAAACAAAGAAAGAAAGCTTATAGATATGTTTCACATTTTATTTGTATATTTTGGTAAATTTGACAAATATCTGTTGCATCTTTTAAAAATCCTTATAAACTACTGTGAACTTGAAATCTCATAATAGAGACTTATATAAGACGTAAAAATGTAAACCTGCAAAATAATTACTTTCATGAACAAACATGTAAAACCTATAAACAAACATATAAAGGATACGGCCAATAATCCAAACCAGCACGCTTCAATTTTGCATCATCTATCTGAAATCCTAATGGCTGAAAAAGAAACATGTCAAACAGCCAAAAATGTTAGCAAATAGTCATTAAAAGAAACTATGCTTTACTTATTTTCAGGTTTTCAAAGCAATATAACAAAGTTTAAAAGGCTAAACTCAAGCAGAAATATCAACCCCAACTAGGTGTAGGCCAACAGCTGATGCTGCACATGTTCTGGCGATGCAGCCTGTGTTTCCAGGAATCTGTCAAGGACAATACAAATCTCAGAACCATCCTTGAGAAATTGAGGTTATTGGCATCCTAAAAGAAAAAGAAAACATAGCTTTTGATTTTCTATAGTTGATTACACAATGTTTTGCTAAATTTGGTGAAGCTAGAAAGGGAAAAAAGAAGAAAGAAATACAAGTATTAGTTGTGAGTAAAGAAATATGAACATAAGTATAGAAGAATTTTGACAAATGAAACGTTTTTCCCAATAGAACATGTATGGATCCTTAGTGTATAAACAGACTTTAATGATGTTATTAATCTATTAGGTCGTATAAAAGTTCTATGAACTAACTAGTTTCATTGTTACTATAAAAAGAAAAATATACTAAATGGGAGATAGACAAACTGTGACATTAAAGGTGTAGTGCAATAACTTTGCAAGAGAATAACCACAAGATTTTATTTAAATACACTAGAACATATTTAAATTTACTAACAAGAATGCCCTATAACAGGACCACTAGCTAGGCCCATTCATACCTTTATGGTTGTGGCTGCATAGTCCACACAGCCATATGTAATGCAGTCCACTGGAGCAACATTTAAGAACATTCTCAGAGTTTTAACACATAACTTCCAACAATAAACTAGCATTCCTGTGACACTTGTTATTTATCTAAGTTTGCTATAACAAGATTATGTGCTACATTTTGGTAATGTTTAAGCATCAAATTGATCCAATTCGAAAAACTTGAAGTAGATGGAAAATTGATGCTACATTGGTAGCTGCTAGTTATTATCACAAAGATTAATATTTGGAATAGGCTAATTAGAATTTTTAACCCCTGAACTTAGACATGTACCAAATCATGCCCTGAACTTTTAATGTCGTTAAAAATGTCCCCTGAACTATTGAGATTATTGGATTTAAGGACTTTTTTTTTTCCAATTTTAGTAAAAAAATCTAACATGGATGAAAGTTCAGAGGCCATAATTTAGTACATGTCAAAATTCGAGGGGCATGATTTGGTAGATATCAAAGTCTGGGGAACATAGTTTAGTACATAAACAATCACTCAAATAGTAAAATTGAATGAAATTACATAAAAGTCCTTAAATCCAACAATCTCAAGAGGGCATTTTTAACGACCTTAAAAGTTCAGTGGCATGATTTGGTACCTGTCAAAGTTCAGGGGCAAAAATCCTAATTAGCCTTTGGAATATGTAATTGTACGTATGAACAATGAACTGTAATTTCAGTCTTCTTATATTTAACAAGAAGTAATCAAGTTAGGGTATTCCAAAAACAGTGTTAAAATTGAGTTTCTTTGTAAGATACTATTGCTTGCTCCATTTTCACTCATCAAAAGACAGCTTTGTACAGCGTTTCACTAACACGACAATATGATTACTCAACTCTCATGAATTTTTCATTATTATTTGTTAAAAAGGGCGAGAGACTTGATTACAGAATACGAGTACTATAATAAATATAAAATTCAAAAAAAAAAAAAGAAAATCTTAAGGTAAATACTACATCTATGTTGTAGGTTCAATGTGAGTACAGTACCTAAAGATGAATTCACACATTTTAAGGTAAATAATAAAACTGTCACAGATTCTTAAGCTTTAGTTTCACATAATTCAAACATTTTAAGGTTTAATATAAAATTAAGGCAACCTGGAAAGTTACTTTTTTCACCCTAGTGCGAAGATTACTACGGCTGGGAAAACAAATGCTAAAAAAAGAAAAGAGTTATTCTGGGATTAAACCTGAGGAGAAACAAGAACCACTTGAAGAATGTTATAGTGGGAGACCTCAGAGGTGAGATTATCCTCTACTCCATGAGGCAGAGTAGTCTCAGTTCTTCCTCTACCTGTTCCAACAAAACAAGCATTGTATTTTATTGTTAAGTACACACAAACAAACATATATGTGTGTATATATAGAGAGAGAGAGCAGAGATTTGTACCGAGAGAGCACAGAGGAGGAGAAGAAGAAGAGAGGTGAAAGCGTGGAGGGTTGGAAGTAAGAGAGCGAAGCAGGGACGGTGATACTGTAGTGCGGAAATGGCAAAGAGAGTATAAGGGAGCTGCTGCTGCTGCTATTGCTATTCCACGGGCTTTAAGAGCAGTTGCCTCCATTCTCCGCAGTAGCTCAGCCTCAGTAAACAAAACTGTTCAGTTAAGAAGGAATAATAGGATAAGGGTAAATCCCCAATTACGCACTCCCACTCTCAAAGACTTTGCAATTATTTCATAAATACACCCAAAAAAAAATATTACAAAAATAGCATTATTTTAAATAAATTTACAATTTTTAAGATTTTATTTATAAAAATATATATTTTTTAATATTTTTATATTATTTTGTTATTTGTTTTTTATATTTTTTATTTTATTTTTAAGAAATTTTACACTAAACAATTAAAAAAATAGCATACTTCTTAGGTGAGAGCATCACTTTTGCTCTTACACATGAGAGTATTTTTATTGTATTCTAATTGGTTAAATAATGAAGGTGCATGAAATTAAAATAGATTAGTGAACATATAAATATAATATATATTGGTAGTTATTATTTTTTTTTTTTAAAAAAAAAACTACTATTTAGTTATATTGATATTATTTTTTAAAAAAAACAATTGATGATGACATTAATAATTTGATAGAGACACATTTCAAAACAATTGGCCAAATACGCAGGCCTGCACATGGGTTGGGTTGGGCGGTTTTTGAGCGGTTTGGCGGTTTTTTTATTTGGCGGTTTTTTAAAATCACAACCCATACCCGCCCAATAAAAGTTTGGGTTGGACGGTTTTTTAGGGGGCGGTTTTATGCGGTTTTTTGGGCGGTTTGGGTTGCTTAAAAATCAAAACTTCCAAAGTATATTGTCACAAGAAAAAAAAAATTAACTAAAAATTTATACCTGTTAATAACAATGCATAAAAGTCCTTAAAAAATTCATATCAATCTTTATAAACTCCATAACAAGGCATAATAATAATCCATGAAAATTTCGTAACAATTCTTATAAAGTCCATACTCCATAGTACTATTCCATAACAATCTATAAAACGTCCTTAAAAAGTCCATACAAGTTCATAACAATCCAAAATAAAAGTCCATAATTTAAGTCCATAACACAATCTAAGTTCATAATAACTCATAAAGTCTCCATAATTAAAACAAAAGTGACTTCAAAAGTTGGCTCCAAATGAAATGCAACTTTGCAAAATAATAAAAATTTTTAATTACCATATGAATAACAACTTGATATTGATTAAATTACAATACATAATTATAATAACCAACCTTAATCTCTAATGAAACCATTTCAAACTTGCAACAACGCTATATATCATTTATTAAATTATTTTAAAACTTTAAATTCTTTATTTTGTGAAGTTTTTAATACGATATTTGATATGAATTTTTAGAGTTGCTATACTAAAAGTAAAAAATTATACTCTAATTTAATGTAGATTTTATACTAAATTAATATAACCAATAGGATAGTCTGATAAATAATCTCTGATCGATCATTAAAAAAAAGAAATTGCTAACAAGAGCCAAGTAAAAATAACAGCGGTTAAAAAAAATTAATTACTTGTGGTATTATTGAAAATAGAGTGTTGTCTAGATCAAATAACTAGGTTTCTTCCTCCAACAAAGACAGAGTGTTGTCGAGAAGAAGAAAAAAATCTTCAAAAAGCATCCAATTTTAAAGGATTTATTATTATTATTATTTACAACAATTTAAAGGATTCATTCTTTTATTTTTATTTTTTACAACAATTTTAAAGGATTTACAAACTCACTAAAATTGGGGATGGCAAACCCATCTACTAATCTTTCGTTCAAGGCAAGCCACTATACCTCAAATCCATATAATAATCACTATGGCTCCTCTTAACATGCTTTTAATGAAATTCATCTTCAATTGATATGCATATTCTATGTTGACTTTAAAAATATAGTTCATATTATGAAGCGCAACACAACAAACTATCAAATTATAGAAGACCAACCCATTTTAACCAACCAATCCATATGCTGAACCCACCTAATCTTCATGCATTTACATTTTCTTATTGCCTGATAGTGTCCCCCATTAATCACAAATTAATGGGGTTCGCAATAGTAATAACAATAACAATAATAATAGCAATTTCACTATCATTATTTTTGCTTAAGATTTGTTTTCTCCTCCCTAATCCATGTGTGAACATCAGTATTAAATTAAAAAAAATAAGGGAAATAATAGTGTTTCACAAAATCCCTAAATCTCAGAAAGTAAGAGATAAAATGTATACTTGAGGAAGTGAGGAGATCGGCTGGGTGGGTGAACGTCCCGGGCTGGAAGTGGCGGCGGCGACTGTCGAAGGTCCGACGAAGAAGGGGGTGGGCGACGACGAGCTTTGAAGAAGGGGGAGGGGGACGTTGGCGGAGCGGCTGTGAAGAAGGTCGACTGAGGAAGTGTTTTAGGTTTTTTTTGTTTTAGTTTCTTTTAGGCAGGTATAAATATAAATTAAATTTTTTTTAAAAAAAAATAATAATAATAATATATTACGGGTACGGGTTGAACCCGCCCGTTTTTGGGCTAACCCGTACCCGCCCGCCAAACAGCGGGTTAAAATTCAACCCAATCCAATTTTTGCGGGTTTTTAATGGGCGGTTTCCATACGGGCGGATTCTAATGGGTTAGGCGGTTCCCACGGTTTAGCGGTTTTTATGTTCAGGCCTAGGTGCAAGCCTGCAAGGTCTCCCATAAAAAAAAAATAATAAAAAATAAAATGAAGAGATCTTGAACTAATCAATTTTCATAGAGCAGCCCCTGACCATACTTAATTTTCTCTGTAACAGCATAGATTCATCTTAAAAATAAAGATAAATATCACTAAGAGCATGTTTGGTATTGTTTTCTATTTTTTGTTTTAAAAAATTGTTTTTAGAAATGAGAACAAAAAATAATTTTTGAAGTTTTTAAAACACAAGTCACGTTTGGCTAGTGATTTTTAAAAACAATATTGATCAAAAGTGAATTGGTTTTTAAAACAGTTTGTTGTTTTCAAAATTCTTGTTTTTTGTAACTTTGTTTTCTGAAAACTGTTTTTAAAAAACAAGGTCAAACAAGTAAAATTGTTTTTAAAAATAATTTTCTGTTTTTAAAAACAAAAAACAATTTTTTAGTTATGATGCCAAACATGCACTAAATTACTATCGTCATAACATGGTGAGAGCTCATGCAGCAACAAAAATTAAAATAATCTTTGTGTATGAAAAAAATGTGAGAGAGAGCCTAACATATATAACCTGTTTAGTCTCAGTATCAGCGTTGGCTTCAGTGGTTTCAGAAGTGTCAGTTGTGGTAGCGGTAGAAATAGATGAAGCTTTTGGTTTTATTTTTAAAAATACTAATTTTTCTTTTTTTTTTTTTGAATAATTTGAATATTATTTCAATAATTTTTGTTGGAAAAAATTTGAATAGAAAGTCAAGTTGAAATAATTTTGTTGGAAACAATTTAAATAGGGAATTAGGTAGAAATAATTTTTTTAAAAAAAAAAATCAAATAGGGAGAATTTAAAAAAAAAAAAAACTAACATATTCATTTTTTAGAAAGGTAAAAAAAAATCACATGCCTAGATTATAGGAGAATTAAAAATAAATAATAAAAATTCTATGTGTGATACCTTATGATTATTAAATAAACTACAACAAATTATTATCATTAGATTAAAAATTAAAGGTTTAAAAAATGCCCTCATGGGTGAGAGCAAAAGTGATGCTCTTACTTAAGAATTTTCCTAAAAAAATATATTTATATTTTTAGTCTATCATGTTTTTTTTTCTTTGCTACATTTTCTAATTTTTCTTTTTATTTATACAGTATCAGAGTGGCGGACGACCATGGCCGTATTTGCTGCTAATTAGAGAAAGTTTCGCCACTTGTCGCATTTGGAGCTTATTCTATCATTTTTATTATTCCCAAAAATAATTAATGCTTGAAAACTAAAAATGATATTGAATAAACTATTATAAACTAAAGACATAAATAGAAATGTACAAATAATATCATTGTGAGCTGAAGAGATTCACTTAGAAAAAAAAAAATTAGAAAAAAAAGAAGTAAAAGTAAAAGTAATGATGAAAGTAAAAAATTTAATATAATTTCCAACAATATAAAAAAAATCTTTGACAAATAAAATGCTAAATTTTATTATTTTTACTAATAAAAAATTATTTATGTTTGAAGAATTTTTTTCTTTCTTTATTTTTACTATTTTTTATATAAATTTTCTATAACAGATGTGTCGAAAATATTATTTTTGAGCTGGTGTAGAATTTTTTTTATTTGTTTTTTTACATTATTTATTGGTTGTTTTTAATTTCAATCTTATATTTGGAGCACTATTTAATGTCGGATCAATTTTCATATTAAAGTAGAGTTGTAATTAATTTTTTTATTTGTTGTTATTGTTCAACTAAGAGAAAAATAAGTATATATTTTGTTTTCAAGCGTACATATACTTTTGAATTAGTGAGCAAATGTATTATAATTACTTTTAAGTTTATTTTATTTCCTAAGATTATGGATACTTTTTTTTTTATGCCTATAATTTAATTTGCATATTAAAAGTAGAGTAGTTATACAGTTATTTGTTTGTTGTTATTTAGTTGTTCAAACATGTATTAAAGTTGTTTGGATGTTATGTATATTTTTTAAAAATTGTCGACAATATTTTTTAATGTCCACTTGATTTACATATTTAATTAGTGTTGTTTTGTAATTGCATTTGTATTGCATATTTAATCGATTTTTTTGGCAAAATAGTAGTAAACTAATAAAATAACTACATAATTCAAATGATATATATAACTACATTATAAATATGCAACAACACATGTACAACTATACATCTAGTTAAAAAAACTCTACTCACTATTGGAAATCAAGTATGACGGAAGCCTCGTGTTTTACATGGAATCAAAAACTAATATTTTTTAGTAACATTGTTTGTTGCTTTACAGTTGTTTTAAAGTTGTAAACACGTTGTTTGATTTCGTTGCTTTTTTAAACATGTTTTCATGTTGTTTGTATGTTGAACTTTAGTGGTTAAAATTTGTGGATTCTCTAAATTTTATATACAACTATTTTCATATGTTTTTATGTTGTTGTTAAATATTTATTAACAGTTAATATTATTTTGTTGTTACTGTTGACTGAAATTTTTGGCAACCAGTAATTAGAGCAGTATGAAGTAATTAATGAACGTTAGAAGAAATAATTTTTACATAGTTCGGGCATTAACGAGCCTTAGTCCACGAGTCGTTGTATTAATGAGAGTGTTATTACAAAGAATTTTCTGACAGATGCCCATTCTGTTTATCATTGGGGTATTTATAGACTTATGATGGTGATAAAAAAGCTACTATTGTCGTGTTTGTTCACACCATACTTGGCACACTTTTCCAACCCTGATGTAGGGCATAATTTCCTATTTTATGATGGATTTTAGTTTGTCTGTAGGTGTTATTAGGATTTGACTTATCTCTTATTTATAACTTGATGGCTCATTTATGCAGTAGTCAATTGATGTACGAGAGTTTGTGAAATTAGGGAATAATAGGCTTAAACCCTTAAACACGCTTGTCAGAGTAAGGTGTTTGATGCTCTTTCCCATGCCGCATTAAATGCATGTACAGTGTCTTAATCCTTGAGGGACATGTCATCTTTTATTAGTTCTCTTGTACCATCCTCCGAATATGCTTCACTCGTGAAGAGGAGCAAACGAGAGATGCTCGTGGTCCAGTTGGATCCTCCCAGAGATGACTAATCTGTTATTATTCCTTTGAAATAATAGACTTTGGGAATAATTAAGGTGACATGTCTTGTAACGCGGGTCCCATTTCCACCTAGATTCTTCCTGAACTGCCACGTATTTTGGGAGAAATCCTAGGAAACATTTACCCCCATGTCCTTTTTTTTACAATTTTGTAAGATGGGACTTACGATATGCCTCTTAGAGTGCCGACGTCACGCTTCGAGTGATCATTTCAAATACTACTCGGTACTTTCCCTAATTTTTTGATAAAGTAATTTGATTTTTTAATCATTTCTAATGTCATTAATTGCAGGATGTCAGAAGGATACTTAAGTAGTGTAACCGTCCTTTCATGCTTGTCCATATGCCAGCTACCACCCCATCTGTTTGATCATGAGACTTTTAATCTCTTAAATTATGATCGTTAGATGATCGACAATCTGTGTCACCTTGGTTGATGTATGAAAACCCCTTGTTTTTCTTCTTTAAGGCTTTTACTTTTCATGTTTCTCAAAACCTTCAATCTAACCGAAATTCCAAGGAGCCCACATTTCCTTTTGCTTTTCCTCTACCGTTGTTAAGCTCGATTCTACTGATGTTTCGTACTAGTGACCGCTCTCGTTCATACTTCTGCTATTGGTAAGTTACTAGCATTACTAACTTCTCTCTAGTTTATCTCTACAACTTTAATTTAAAATTTACTTATACAAATGTGTTAAGGGTACTACATTGGTGATTATGCACCATTTTTTCAGTTTATCCTTTATTTGTCCTCTTAAGGCAAGATATTCTTGCGTTAGGGCTAGTGGCATTTTTCCCTTTTTCCTTTTCTGTCCTTTGCACCATTTTTCTTCATGGTGTAGTCACCCGATGCATAGCACATGAAATTTTCATTTTTGGGTTCGCTTGCATTCGGAGGGGGCCTCTTCTCAGCGATTAGGGGATCTCGATTCCCTTTTTTATTTAGGGTTTAATGTGGGGGCTAACTACTAGGTCAATTCTTTCCTTTCAGATGAGTGACATCTTGAAGGATCTTCACAAGCACAATTTCAACGCTTTTGACAAAGAAATTCTAGAACTTCACTCCCAAGCCAGGATGTCAAACCCTAAAGCCCCTGCCCAAATTTTTGCTCAAGACGCGGTATCACAACAACAGGTGGTGCCACTAGATGTGGTGATGCAGGGTCCTGTCCCGATCACACCTTATGTACACAGAGCTACCGACTAGGAAGTTGAGGAGTTACACTGTCCATGCTTGTGTCCATCACTTAGGGACCATTGTGGACGAGAATGGAATCAGGCCCCAAGACCAAGGCATTTCCACTGCTTGGCTCGGGAAACAAAAACCCCTAACCACAACTATGGAGGGTCCGGTGCATGGAGCCAAACACATCTCATGTCTGGCGCGATGCTCCCGCTTCAGGATTACTTTGTAAATTTCTTAGTTTTTGTAGGACTAGCTTTGTAACAGTTGAAACCATGAGGTTGGCCTGCTCCCAGCCCTATCGAAATATTATTTTTTTATGAACTCTTTTTTGTCCCAAAAAAGGGAGACAGACACAAGGATGGTTTTTACTGCTTCCAAGCTCATCCAAGCAATAAGAAAGTGATGTGTGTCGTAAGCCACAACAAATTTACTATTTTTTTAATTCCAATACTTCCAATTATTTTAGTATAATCGTAAGTAAGGGTCGATTCCACGAGGACTATGTTTATTTAATTATTCACAAAATAGAAAGAATTAGGAAAAAGAGGGGTTTTCAAGATTAGAATAAAAAGTTCAATAATAAAAATTAAAGAAAAGAACAAATTTAGAGTAAGGAATACGATATGAGAAACTAGTTAAAGGTTATTCGCCACCCTCAACAATCATTCCTAATTCCTATTAAAGAATATTATTTTCAGTTTCCAATCAAACTATTAATCCCACAGATAACGCTGAAGCAGTCAATTATCCCAATCTCCCTATTATATTAATCAACGCAAAGCGCTCAATAATTAACTCTTTTACCTAAAGCAGTAAATCCACGAAGCATGCAATTTATTTAACTTAGATAAAGCATTGAGATTTATGGAGATAGACTAATCTAGGCAATAAATCAATGAAGTATATAATTCATTTAACCTAGGTTCTATTCTTCATCACAAATAAAAATTGTAATTTGTCACAAACACTTAGAATCCTAGACTATTAGGTGAATAGTAATCATAAGATGACGGTAGATTAAAGTAAAATCTAATTTAGCGGCCGTCTAAACAAGATTAAAACAATAATCTTAACATTGAACATAGAAGAATAAAAGCAATTTGATATAATGGAAACTAAAAATTAACATTCAATAATCAAATTAAGAATTCATGTTTCGGGTTTTGAAATAACCCTTAACTAAAAGAAAACTACTCAGAACTAGACATTAATAAAAATCATAGTATTTAATTTGTAGTTTTTTGGATTTCCCTCCATTTGTAGTCTAAGAGGTCTTATTTATAGTAACGGGAAAGTTAGTTGAATCCTATTAGAATTAGGATTCTATTTATAGTGAATAGATAAATCCTCTTAGAATTAGGATTCTATTTATAATAGTATTAGGAAATATCTCGGATAAAGATAACTCATCTTTTAAACAAAAGATAAAAAATCGCAACTCTTCTTGAAAATTTATCTCTTTTTTCGCTATCTTTTTTTTAGAAATTTCCTGCTGCGACGACTGATAGTATTTTCGCCATAACTCTCTCAATATTACTCGGAATTAGACGATTCAAGATGTTCTAGAAAACTAAGAACGAGATCTAAAACTTTCATGTTTAGCTCCAAGTCCAATTCTGCCTTTAAGTTCGTCCGAATTTTTAATTGAGTTCCGCCTTGTACAATCGAGCTCGCCGACTTCTATTATTTTCCACCAAAATATGTTAAAATCCCTCCAAAAGACTCTAAATGGATGAATAGTATTTAAAATAACCTAACAAATTAAAATCACACTAATCAATAATTTAAAGAATCAATTTAAGAATATTAATAAATAAATTAATCATATTTATAAGATAAATATGGACTCATCAAATTCCCCCACACTTGACTCTTGCTCGTCCTCGAGTAAGTTAATGAATGATACTTAAACAAATCGGTCTTTATAAAAAATAATTTTAGTTTCAAAAATTGTACATCCAGTTATAATGCCAAGAAAATCCAAACTCTTCAATCATTAGAATTTTAACTCAAGATAAATTACTTTTCAAATCCAATTTTTTTTTTTATGTGTGTGTGTGTGTTCAATCAAATTATCATACTACTAACATTCAAATCAATTCATGCATGCCAACAATCAATATTTGTGTCAAAATAAATATGTATTTCAACAAAAATCTACTCCATAAGCTTAATTATCAAACCATTCTCCACTAATGTAATCACACATAATTTAAAGATCAATAGGACTTTAGGGGGTTATAATGTAAGGCTAGGGTGAAAGGTAGATAGAGAAGGTTAATTTAGGCTCAAATCACACCATAGCATACATATACAACATTCTCTCAAATAATTCCTATTTGTATTCCCCAATCACTCTCCTCAACAATTCAATCTTGTATCATTTTTTTTCCATAAAACTTACTATTCCCCCACACTTAAATTGTTGCAAGTATTCATTTTTTTATTTATTGATTTTTTTTTTTGAAATACTTACAACTTGCAAACATTAATTCTAAGGGAATAATAATTTTTTTCAGCATCACATATACATAACCATGAATATTTTTTCATCAACAAAACTCTCACACCTTTACATAAAACATCAATATACTCTAGTGTGAAAAATGATGAATAAGGATTTTCTTTAGGCTTAAAGGTTATTGTATAGGGTTAAAAAGAAAAAATAAAGATGTCAACATTTAGGCTCAAATTGGGTAAAAGTAGGGATTTAACAAATAGGGTAGGCTTGAAAAGCTCAATCCATCCAAAAAAATTGCCTATATCGTATCTCAAAATCATGCACAATTTATTAATTTCGCCTCAAATGATTATCAAACAAGTTCTAGAGTGGTTGAGACTTTAAAAGAAAAGTCAAGCATGCATTCATCTTTCCAAACATTAGCAAATATGATAATTCAATTGATGTGCAAAAGTTTAAAAAAAAAAATCAAGTTTGAGCAGGAATTAATCATGAGTTAAGCACACAAATCATGAGAATCTATCATTTTCCTAAAATTATAACTAGAAATTCATCATCAACAAAATTATTTTCCCTAAGACCATGCATAAGATATCAAAGTAAAAACACATATCAAACACAAGCAATCATTGTCAACAGAATTTCATTCAATCCACACTTACTAAAATTAAAGTAAGAAAATAATATAAACTAAAAAAACGATAAAAATAAACAAATAAATAACTAAACAACTAAAAAAAAAAATTGGATAGACACGACAGTTAATCTCCCCCCACACTTAATATAAGCATTGTCCTCAAGGCTCAATCAAATAAAATTAATGCAAAATAAAAAGAAAAAGGGTAAGAAAAACTCCCGTAAGGTTGCTTTGTTTAACGTCGTTAGCTCGACTGCATGTTGTGCTCATTCTTCACATTGGGTCTTCTAACAAAGACACATTCTTTATGTATTTATGAATGGAATCTAACACATTGAATTTGAGTGTTTCACCATCAAATTCCATTCTAAGTATCCATGCTTTTGTATCCAACTTCTCACTCGCAGTGAGTAAGAAGGGTCTCTCAAATAGAGTTGATGTAGGATTGGGATCACCCTCATCTTCCATCTCAATTATGTAGGAATCACCTGGAATGACAAGTCCATAAGCCTGCACAAAAATATCTTTAACTATCCCTAAAGGATAAGCATTAGTTTGATATGTCAATTGAATAAAAACCTGAGTTTTTCTTGATGGACCAAGATTTAAAGAAGCAAATTGAGAATAAGACATATTATTAATAATTTCTCCTAAATCTATCATGCAATGATCACACCTGGTTTTACTAATTGTGCATGGAATTGTACTATGCTTAGCTCCTTCTTCCAGGAGAATTCTATGCATACATGTAGCAGGACTGATTCCTTTGATGTCAGCAACGGACCATGCAATGGCAGTTTTGTGAGCTCGTAGAACCCTCATCAGCTTTTTTTCTTGCACTTGGTCGAGATTTGTAGCAATTATGACTGGTAAGGTTTCATTCTCTCCTAAGTAAGCATATTTGAGATGATTGGGCAGTGTCTTCAGTTCAAGAATAGGAGCTTGTACAATAGATGGTTGTAACTTATCAGTTATGACTGGCAATTCCACATAGGCCACCTTCTTGTAAAGCTTGTTGAAGTCGTTATTAAGTGCGGTTATGACATCCAACATCTCTTTAGAAAAGTTCACGTTTGAATTCAACTCCAAGTTCTCTCGTATAGCAACTTCCAGATCATCTTCACTATGCAGATCTAGCACCCTTTGGGAGAGGTCATCCAACACATCAAGAGAATAAGCAGCATGTACATCACTTGGATACCTCATGGCTTCAAAGATGTTGAATCGGATTGTCTCTCCATCGAACTCCATTGTCAAGGTTCCCTCATGGACATCAATCTTGGTTCTTGCTATTTTCATGAATGGTCTCCCTAACAAAATTGGAGTGGAGCAAGGGATAGTATCATCTTCCATATCAAGAACATAGAAATCTGTTGGAAATACCGATTCATTGACTTGAACTAGCACATCTTCAATGACACCTCTAGGGTAGGCATTCGACCTATCAGCAATTTGAATGATTATCCCAGTTTCTTCAAGTGGACCCAGATTCAAGGAGTTATAGATAGAGAATGGCATGGCATTAATGGAGGCCCCCAAATCCAACATACACCGCTCAATCCTAGTGTTTCCAATAGTGCAAGGAATAGTGAAAGTTCCAGGATCCTTACACTTTGGAGGAAGCTTCTTTTGGAGGACTGCTGGCACATTCTCCCCAACACTTACTTTTTCATTACCCCTTAACTTGCGCTTATTGGTGCAAAGCTCCTTCAGAAACTTGGCATATCGTGGTACTTGTTTTATGGCATCAAGAAGAGGAATGTTCACTTCCACCTTGCGAAATGTTTCAAGAATTTCCTTGTCAGCTTCTTCCTTCTTAGTATTCTTTAATCTGCTTGGGAAGGGTGGGGGTATGACAATGGTAGGCTTTGGTGGGGCTGGATTGTTTGGCTTAGGTGCCTCTTTTTCATCTTCTAGACTATCAGCTTGTGGTTTAGATGGCACTGGTTTTGGTTTTGGGATGATAGGTGGATCGTAGTGTTTTCCACTTCTCAAGGTCACTGCACTGACATTCTCCTTAGGATTTTTCTCAGGTTGGGATGGTAGTTGATTGAACAATTGAGATTGCATTCGATTACAAGATTCTGAGAGTTGACCCACTTGATTCTCTAAACTTTTTAACGCTGCTTGAGTTTCTTGTTTGAATTGTTGAGAATCAGCCAACATGGCATTAATAAGATCTTCAGTGGTAGGCTTGGGAGGTGCTGGTGGAGCAACTTGTGGTGCTTGATTCTGTCTGGCAGGTGTCCACTATTGATAATTAAAAGTATGTTTTGCAGGTTGCTGGACATTTTGTTGATTGCCATAGCAAAAATTTGGATGATCACGCCATCCCTCATTATATGTGTTCGAATATGGATTATACTGCTGCCTTGGTTGACCTGGGAAACCTCCAATAGCATTAACATCTTTTGTTGGCCCTTCATAGAGAGTAGGACAAGTATCAGTAGTATGCCCCACAACTTGACATATTCCACATGGCTTTATCTGTTGGCTTAAAACAAGTTGTTGGACCACGGAGGTCAATTGAGCTATTTGTTGACTAAGCTGGTTCTCAATGGGTTTGCTCACTTCATTAACCTGTCGTGATGTTGAGGGAGAGTCCCGGCGAGTGCCAAACTGTTGTGAATTGGCAGCCATGTTTGAGATAAGATTTCTGGCTTCTGTTGGGGTTTTGTCTACCAATGCTCCTCCACTTGCTGCATCTATCATACTTCTCTCAAAAGGTAAGAGACCTTCATAAAAGTATTGAATTAAGAGTTGTTCACTGATTTGGTGGTGAGGGCAACTAGCACACAACCTTTTAAATCTTTCCCAATATTCATAAAGTGACTCTCCAGTAATTTGCTGAATTCCACAGATTTCTTTTCGGATGCTTCCAACTTTAGAGGCTGGGAAGTATCGCTCCAAGAAAACAGTCTTCATGTCATTCCATGTTTCAATAGTTCCCGGTGGTAGATAGTACAACCACTCCTTCGCAGCATCTTTTAAAGAGAAAGGGAAGGCCCGCAGCTTGATTTGTTCTTCAGTAACTGATGTAGGTTTCATACTAGAGCAGACAATATGAAACTCCTTAAGGTGCTTGTTGGGTCTTCTCCAGGTAATCCATGAAAAGCTGGTAGTATAATCGTAAGTAAGGGTCGATCCCATGAGGACTATGTTTATTTAATTATTCACAAATTAGTAAGAATTAAGAAAAAGAGGGGTTTTGAAGATTAGAATAAAAAGTTCAATAATAAAAATTAAAGAAAAGAACAAATTTGGAGTAAAGAATACGATATGAGAAACTAGTTAAAGGTTATTCGCCACCCTCAACAATCATTCCTAATTCCTATTAAAGAATGTTATTTTCAGTTTCCAATCAAACTATTAATCCCGCAGATAACGCTGAAGCAGTCAATTATCCCAATCTCCCTATTGTATGTAATCAAGGCAAAACGCTCAATAATTAACTCTTTTACCTAAAGCAGTAAATCCACGAAGCATGCAATTTATTTAACTTAGATAAAGCATTGAGATTTATGGAGATAGACTAATCTAGGCGAAAAATCAATGAAGCATATAATTCATTTAACCTAGGTTCTATTCTTCATCACAAATAAAAATTGTAATTTGTCACAAACACTTAGAATCCTAGACTATTAGGTGAATAGTAATCCTAAGATGACGGTAGATTAAAGTAAAACCTAATTTAGCGGCCGTCTAAACAAGATTAAAACAATAATCATAACATTGAACATAGAAGAATAAAAGCAATTTGATATAATGGAAACTAAAAATTAACATTCAATAATGAAATTAAGAATTCATGTTTCGGGTTTTGAAATAACCCTTAACTAAAAGAAAACTACTCAGAACTAGACATTAATAAAAATCATAGTATTTAATTTGTAGTTTTTTGGATTCCCCTCCATTTGTAGTCTAAGAGGTCTTATTTATATTAATGGGAAAGTTAGTTGAATCCTATTAGAATTAGGATTCTATTTATAGTGAATAGATAAATCCTCTTAGAATTAGGATTCTACTTATAATAGTATTAGGAAATATCTCGGATAAAGATAACTCATCTTTTAAACAAAAGATAAAAAATCGCAACTCTTCTTGAAAATTTATCTCTATTTTCGCTATCTTTTTTTTAGAAATTTCCTGCTGCGACGACTGATAGTATTTTGGCCATAACTTTCTCAATATTACTCAGAATTAGACGATTCAAGATGTTCGAGAAAGCTAAGAACGAGATCTAACACTTTCATGTTGAGATCCAAGTCCAATTCTGCCTTTAAGTTCGTCCGAATTTGCAATTAAGTTCCGCCTTGTACAATCGAGCTCGCTGACTTCCATTATTTTCCACCAAAATATGTTAAAATCCTTCCAAAAGACTCTATATGGATGAATAGTATTTAAAATAACCTAACAAATTAAAATCAAACTAATTAATAATTTAAAGAATCAATTTAAGAATATTAATAAATAAATTAATCATATTTATAAGATAAATATGGACTCATCAGAAAGTCGTCTCGTTCAATTCTCAAAAGTACGTTAAGGACTGCCGCCATTTGTTCTTATTCTCCTCTAGCTTCAAAGCCTTTGAGTGTCCAGATCTCCTAATATAGTGGACTCAGATTCCCCCACTAATTTGGACAGCTCCCACCAAACTCTTCTTGAGCCACGCTACCATTTTTTAGACTCTCACCAGGGAGGAGCTCAACCTGGGAGATCTGGTTACAACGACTAACGGCCAAAGAACTAAACTCATTCAAGGCCATCAATCCATTAAGGATACAAAACTATCGAAGGTAACGTATTCGAATGCTCGAAACAAGGAGGCTTTGGGAGGAGTACATCTAGGAGGCTAAAAACCAAGTGTCAAGCTTACTGGAGGAGGAAAGAGCAGGAGGACCTTTTTGCTTGCGACTTGATTGCAGCAGATTAAAATACATAGAGGAAGGAGGACAAGAATTAGGTGGTTCCCAAACCTTCGTTTCCTTTCTCAATTCCTAACTCCGGTACTCCTAGAGCCATTACCTCAGGTATCCGTAAGTCTCCTTTGTCTTTTTATAATGTTCCTTTTGCTAAAAGTTATGCTCTTTTCAGGCCAGTTGGCTTTAATAGGAGGTTACTTAGGTTGCAAATTTCTCGTTCCTAGTGGGGTGATAGGGAAAAAGAGTGGTACTTCCCCAATATTGGAGATCTTTTGAGCAGGTCCCAGATGGGATTTGGTCCTCCAATACCAATACCTCTAGACAACTCATGTTATCTCACCTCAGGCTGATTTCTTTCTTCGGATAGTTTCTTAGAAGACGATGATACCATCAACGTTATTTATGAGTTTTCTAAGAAAGAATTAGGCCGCTTGAGTAGGATTAGTTTTTATTTTTCATGCCTTATCTTCATGATCATTTTGCAAATACTCCTTATGTTTCTTTCATTTCTTTTTTCAATTAGACCGATGGACGCCATCTTCGCTTCCATGGACGCTCTGAGGTCTACAGAAGGTAACATTGTCCCTCCTACTGATTATCAAAGAGTCATAATGACTCTAGGACCTTCGGACCCAGAGGTCATATGTGTAGATGACAAGGATGAATTACCCCCACTGGAGCGAAAGGGGAAGAATGAGGCTGACGTCTCTGCATCTTCAAAGAAACTTAAGGCAGCCAAAACTCCTTCCGATATTATTGGGGACTTAGGAATCCCTTCTGAAGCTCATACTTTCCCAGGTGTCCCATCCATTCCCCTAACTCCCATTCATCTGGACGAGGCCCATCAGCAGCTTAGGATTGATAAGCATAACTATGTTGTAGATGATGTTGGGTTTTATGCCCTAAATAAAACTCTTTACAATCTGATTAGTTATCAATATAAGAAATTTGAAGTGATTAATGTTTTCATGAATTTTACATGCTAATGGTTTAATATGTTTATAACATTTACACAGAAAATCAGTTAAATCCAGATCATATATTTATTCACAATTACAGTATCGTCAACACAATGGAATGTGATTGTGATCATATGAATCAAAAGACTAAGTCCCTGTTTCATCAGTGTTTTGGATTTACACTAATGTGATAATCAGCGATGATGTGTACTTATACTTGGAGTAAGTGTTATGTTCTTTCCAGAACATTAGTAAAGTATACTAGTTTCGAATGTATGGAGTATACATTGGACTGGACCGATATTGCAACTTAGTTAAGATATTATAAACTTACCGTTGTATCTTTCCAAGTCAATATCAGTAGTTGATCTTAAGATTAAAAGAATCTAAATCCTGATATGCTTAGGCTCAACTCAGGAGTACTATTCATGTTCTTTGATTTATTAGTTAAGTCTACTTTTGGGCCAGGGTGATACGTATATTTTGGGAACATGATAGTATGATTGAGTGGGAGTGCTGAGCATAAATATGGAATCTATAGCTTCTACTGGTGTATAGAAGTCAAGTGATGATTCCCTTCGAGCTTAGCAAATAGAAGTAAATGGATGAGCTCTTGTTTAAGTGACTAATTCTTAGATCACTAAACACCATTTACAGGTAGCTAAGTGTTTTAAGGGGCAAAATACATTAAGGGGTGAGAACGGTAAAATTATCCCATCTCGATGTAAATCATCTATATAGAGGATCTTTGATCACAATAAGATTATAACAATGGTTAAATGAGATAGCATATCTATATCGTGGAACATATAATATGTTCTATATAAGTCTGAGAGTACAATTCTAAGTTCTAAGAGTGGATTCAACGAAGAATTAAAAAGTAGGAATTTACTTAGTAAATTCGGTTCACTTATTGGAAGCTCAGTATATAGATCCATGGTCCTCATTCTAGTTGAGAACATACTGCTTGTAAGACTCAATAATTGATTCGTGATTAGTCAATTATAATTCTAAAGTTAGACTATGTCTGATTTGTGAATTTTCACTAAGCAGGGGCGAAATTGTAAAGAAAAGAGATTCTAGGTTTATTTATTTATTAATAGACTTTATATGTCTAATTAATAATTAAATTAAATGAAAATATTATTTAATAATCTATTTTAGTTATTAAATAATTAGTTTTGGCATTTAAAAGGTTAGAATTGAAAAATTGGCGTTTTTGAGAAAATAGAAATAAAATTTGTGAAAACTGCAAAACTAAGTGGGGCCCATTACTTACACCTTGGGCGGCCACTTTATGTGGATTTTCAAATTGATATTTTCATTATTCTAATGCCAAATAATTCCTAACCTAAACCTAGTAGTTGCCTATAAATAGAAAGTGATGGCTCAGTCAAAATTACACTTTTTCATTATTCTTCTGACAGAAAATTCTCTCTTCAGAAAAACTGAGCCTTCCCTTTTCTATACCTTGGCCGAACCTCTTTCTCTCTTTTCTTCTTCTAAATTTCGAACCTTAGTGATAGAGTAAGTGCCCACACACAGCAAGTGGTAACTCAATCATAGATTGGAAGACTGTGAAGGATCACACACAAAGAGAAGGACATTCAGGCTCAGATCTTGATAATACTCTGCGACAGAAAGGATACAAGTGTTAGAGATGTGAGTGGAAGGAGACATTAATTTCGCTGCATCAATGTAAGGTTTTCTTAACTTTATATGTGTTTATTTTATCGTTTTAGAAAGTTCATATGGTGTTAAACAACATACTTGTGAGTAGATCTAAGATCCTGGTAAAAAAAAATTCCAACAGATGAATAGACCAAAGGGAACGTCGAGGTAGAGGTCTTGGAGAAGTGGTTAATGGAGAACCAATATAGTTTGCTCTGGGGTAGTATAGTGACCCAATTCATGACCTTAACATGGACCCAATGACATAATGGTTTTCAAGTTTCATGGGGTCTTCCTATTTATTTTTATGGTCCATATTAGAGTTATAAAAGCAGAAGTAGAAATTTGATAAAATAATTTTTTTCTAATATGAACCATAAGCCTAAGGATCTCAACATAATGTATATAGATTAAATCTGACTACTGAAAGAAATTCAATTAAATCTTGATGACTATCAGGGTATCCTTGATTCTTTTTGTATAACAATCGAACATCCAATCCCAGAACTTGATTGAAGAATCGACACCTTAATCTTCCAAGTCAACCTCAACACTCAAGAATAGATTGGCCTATTAGATCTTATAGGATGAACTAATTTAGGTATTACAGTGTGTACTCAACTAATGAGATTAGAGATTTTATCTCACACCCACTATGAATAATGTGGGGCGTGTGAGAGAGAGAGAGAGAGAAAGAGAGAGAGAGAGAGAGAGAGAGAGAGAGAGAGAGAGAGAGAGAGAGAGAGAGAGAGAGAGAGAGAGAGAGAGAGAGAGAGAGAGAGAGAGAGAGAGAGAGAGAGAGAGAGAGAGAATAGGGTTAAAAAAACCCAATTCTATTTTGTGAGCTCTTTCATTATTTTATTAACAATTATTATTTATGATCCTATATATCACTATATATAGTGTTCTAAATAAAGTCTTTAATCCTTTATTTAAAATAAAAGATAAATATCTAATTTGAATTGAATTCAAAATTTACATTCAAATATAAATATCTAATAACCGAATATTAAAATATTAGTAGATCTTTTAGTTTGATAATTGTCTTTTTAATTAAACAATAATCCATATTGTATTTAATTAATAAATAAAAGATAATCAACTTAATTTAATTTAAATTATTTTAATCAATAAATTAATTAAACCAAATTAATTATGGACCTTTATATGTCACCCTACACGTGTAGAATGAGCCTACACGTGTGGGCCATAGTTTAAGGTCCAAAATTGATTTTTTAATTTTGCCACAAATAAGATTTATTATTTATTCTATCAATAAATAATAATTGACTAATTCTCATTAATCTCTTATTTTAGAAGGATTAAGATAAATATTATTTTCTCTAATATAATATATTTCTCTCTTTAATATTATTTAATAATAATATTACATTTAACTAATTAAAATAATTTTATTCAATAAAATTGAACAGTTAAATACTATTAATTATACAATTCATCATTTCCATAATTAATCAAAACAATAATTTCACAAATTATTATTTTTCCCTTAAGAATTTATTTCTCATGGAAATTAGTTCTCACTCGAAATCCATTCATCAAATAAAACATTCCCATGTATAGTGTTGTATAGAGGTGACTTGGGGACCATGGACCTATATTTTAAAGCTCCAATAAACTCAAGATTACTATCAATCTCATCAACAGAATAATCTAGCTTATTAATTTCATTATTACTCCACTTTAAATATGGAATTGCACTCTTTGATAATATAGAATTATATTTACAGAATTCTTAATTGTAGTCTATTGATATAATCAATATACGTACCTCACCCTCAAATTATTAGTTCATAATTAGAATTAGTCAAAATACCATTTTATCCTTCTAATTATGTAATGACTGCATTTTAGAATATGGATTAGTAGAGACAATTGTCCTTGATTATTGATATTTTTAGAATTATGCATATATTTATTATGTTGTGGATCCCATTATTAGAAATGGGCATTAGAGTTATAATTTCTCAATTTCAGAGATTTTATTAAACTCTAGAAGTATTATTTGTGTTATATATGAATTATGTAAATTTTATAGTTTTTGCTCGGCGATGACAGAAAATGCGATGGATGCTCGTTAGAGTCACATGGGTAAGTCTAGAATCTTTTTCTTAGTGGGATAAATATTTGAGATGAATAGAATACCGAGTTTGTGCGGGGTTATGGTTTTTGACCATTTTACCCCTAGGTTTAAAATTGCTTAAGTCTAAAGAACAAGGGCATTTTGGTCATTTTATTAAGGGGATTAGATGACTTCTTCTTAGCATGGCAGCTGGCCATTTTTAATAATTCAGCTAAGTATAGCATTTTGTTGTTGAGGAAATTAAAAGAAAAATCAATTAATTATAAAGAAAAGGAAGAAAAACCCAAATTTTCTTACTCTCTCTCTCTCCTCTTTGAGCCTTGCAAGAACAACCAGGAGGATTTTTGGAGTGAATTTTGAGGAGGTATTATCTGAATCCAAGTGGTGTTAATCAAAGGTAACCCTAGAGCTCTAATCCTTGTGTAATTTGGAGCTTTGATTTTTGTTTAAGTGTGTAATTTTAAAGTATAGTGGTTGTTAGGGTTTGAATGAATTGTAGTTTGATTTCTATGTTCATTTTGAGTTGACTTTGAGTTCTAGTTGCTAGTTTGAGGGTTTGGTGTGGTGGATGCACAAGTTTAAGTTTGAAAACTCAAGCTTGGTTCATCCATGGCATATTTTGATTCTGGGTGTATTTCAGAATTCTATTGCTTTGATTATGTTGTTTGAGGTTATTATAGTTGCTTTGGAAGGTTTGGGCATATTTTGAGCAAGATTCAAATTGTTTGGGGGAAACCTAGTGCAAACTTGTTAACCGATTTAACTGGTCTTGTAAAACCGGTTAACCGGAAGAGGGGCAGGTTTCCTAAATTGTTCGATTCGTCAACTCGTGTTAGTTTTAGAGCCTTGGTTGGGTGATTCCTTGATACTTAGGGTATTTTAGTTTTAGTTGTCTATAACAAAACCCTTAGTTTAAGGTTTGGATTCACAATTCGGTAGAAGCATAGGCCACGTATCTCTTCATCGGGAGCTTAACCAGGCCGGCAGCGAAGTGTCTCATCAACTCTGAGGCAAAGGGAGCCAGGGTAGGTCCAATGAAGCGGTTGAACCAGTCAGTCAAGGGATCGAGATTTAAATCCCAGACATTCCCGGCGTACTCACTGCAAGTAAAACTATCCTTGGCCTCCCACAAAATCTTTTTCAGGGCCTCCACCTCAGCGTTCCCCTTCGTATACTCCGCTGTGGCGTAGTTATGCTTCGCTACTCGAAGTTGAGTCCTTTCCTCGTCAGTAGGATTGGGGGTTAAGACAATGCCGTGTGGCACTGTATACTCCTCTACCTTAGATGGAATGCCTGAGCGGGAGCGGGGGGCAGGAGTGTCCATGCGCCGTGGCTTCTTAACTGCCTCCGTCTCCACCATCTTGCCTTTACGCTTTCAGTCCAGGGGAGGAAGGGTTTTGCATTCTTCTTCTTCTACTTCCTCTTCCTCGTCGATTAAAATGACTCGGTCCAGGGGTATGCTAGAATAAGACCTCCCGGGAGTCACCACCAGGTCTTGTGTCTGAGGCAGAACTGGTTCAGGACTGTAGGTCTGGGCAAGAGCGTCCAGGAGATCATCCATTGGCTTCGCTGCTTAAAGAAATAGACAAATAAAGGCATTAGAACATTATCGAGGAGTCATGCATGCAAGAACAAAGTAATGAAACTAATCTTACCCTGACGATCTAATTCTGCCCTAGCAAAAGCATGTATTAAAAGGCTGGTGTCGTCGTCCCCTAGAAAGCTGTCCGAGGGGAGGAACCATGTAAAGACCGCTTACCTTTAATTTAGAAATTAGCAGATAATTAGGGCTTGATTATGAAAATTATTTATAAGTATTGAATTATTTATTTATGTTGATTTATTTGAATTCAGAAAGCATTTTTATGTCATATATAAAAATTTTATATTTTTGCATGTTTTGTGTCCGACAACATTGGAACGCCGTGTTTGGCTATTAGAATCACATCCTAGTATTTTTAGTATAACAGGACAATATAGTTAGACATTGGGAATGTCAGGAATAGTCGGAATTTTTGAATTTCCCAAAATACCCCTAAGTGCCATTTTTCCCCATTATTTTGTTGTCTTTTGTGGTATGTTTTTAAATAATTAAATCTGATTTTTAGTTATTTAATGGCTAAGACTTATATTAATAAAACAAAGTTTTATCTCATTTTACAAAAATAAGGAAATTGGAAAAAGTTAGAAAACACTCTCTCCTTCTACTCTCAATCGAACATTCCTAGAGAAGCTAGGGTTTGATATTTTCTTCAATATTTCAAGTAAAATTTAGCAAGTTGTAAGTGATTTCAAGCTCTAGGTAAGCTCCCAACACTTTGCCTTTTAGTTTCTTGAATTTCAAGTTAGTGAAATTGCATGATTTTGGGTATTTGTGTTCTGTTGTTGCTGTTATTGTTTGATGTTGTTTTCAGAGATTTACTTATGTTAGATTATGTTGATTTAAGCTTGAATTAGTGGCTGTTAGTAGATTTAACCAAGTTTTGAGTTTTAGAACTCAAACTTGGAGCTTTAATGGTGATTTTAGATTCTGAGCTTGGGTTGTTGTTTTATTGCTTGGAAATGGTTTATTGGGGTATGATATGCAGGTCTGGAAGGTTTGGTTAAGTTTGGAATCGTTTTGGTTAGGGTTTGAAATTGTTTGGGTTTTCTGGGTAAAACCGGTTAACCGATTTTATAGGTACCTGTAAAACCGAGTAATCAGTTTCTGCAGCAGGGTTCCCAAAAATTTCAGCTTTGCGATTTGCGTTAGTTTTAGGTTTCTGGTTGGTTAACTCCCTGCCATTTTAGGGTATTTCCATATTAAGTTGCTGTAAATAAGGTTTTGGTTTAAAACCTAAGTCCCAGTTGTGATTTAGCGAGTCACTTATTCGTGTTGTTATCGATGTGATTTAGGAGTTTATAATTTGCCGAGCAGTTGTTCCACTCAGGTTGACCAGCACACCTGAATTCAAAATTGAGGTAAGATTAGTATAATGTCATGCATATGCTATTACATGTTTAGCGTACATGTTGTTTATGCCTGTTAGATTACATTGAGTAATAGTATACCTAGAGTTGTATGATTACTGATAAATGTATGTTGGCTAAAATACTGATCGATGTTGTCACATCAATATGGGTAGAGTACGACTAGCATATTGAGTATAGGCTGACATTATGGTCGATAGTATTGTCGTATGAACGTTCTGACTAGTACCATGTGGGACATGGGAATTAGGGTTATGATCGGGTGTATGGGCGCCAGGTTATAACCCGGGATATTTGTATGTTTTATGTTATGCTTTTCTTACTGTGTTTGTCGACCCACAGTGCTATTTCCATGTGTAGGTAAGGACAATGCTAAAGCTGAGGAGCCTGAGAGTGAGCAGGTGAAGATTGTACATGTCGGGGCGATTAGGCCTACAGATTTCTTCCGGGTTTCTGCTTCATTCAAGTCTTAATTTAAGTAAGGTCTCTCGAGCCTCCCGCTACACAACCGGCTAGAAGACCCGAGTACGAAGTGGGCCCTGACGGAACGGAATGAAACTTAAGAAGAGAACTCAGGCGCTCATTGATTCTTTTCTAGTGGGTGAAGAAGGCTCGAGAGACCTTGGGTTACTACGACATGTTCAGTAGCTATTCGCTTACGAAGTGGCTCTCTCTCTTTTAAAGTACCACTTCTCGCATATCTTAGGCGATGACAAATGCGAAACGAAAGAAGGATCCTCCTGCTGGGAATTAGATCCTACTCTTTGTCCCCCCTCTTCACAGAAAATGGAGAGATGAATTGATCGATTAGCGTACGATCTTTGGGACATCAGGGCCTTTTGCTGTATAGTCACTAGGCGACAAAACTTTTGTATATGCATAGCAAACTTTGATAAATGTATTTTGTAACGGGATCCTGGAATCTTATAAATGTAATACTTTATGTTTTTAATTAAACAAGAAAGTTTAATTAATCACGTTTATCATTATTCTCGTTGATTAGCAACGAGTTGCACAATACGTTTAAAATCACGTTAACATGCCTAATTAGTTAGGGTGTTACAAACCAACTGGAAGATAGGTCCGGGTGGACCGGACCCCATCCGGGATCGACCTAAAAAATGACTAAGGTTTGAAAAATCAAACAATTGGTCATGATTGTCCCATCAAAAAGGGGGCATCCTAAACCTATGAAGTCGGTCATCAAATTCCACCGGCCTATAAGTAGAGTAATCCTGAACAGAAGGAACATGATGAACAATCAACGGAGACTTACCAGCTCCGGAGTTACTGGCATCAGGAGCCCCAGTATTAGGGACCGGTAACGGAAGCTTGGGCCGGGAGGTCACCTGCTCTTTTCCAGCCTCGATTTGAAGGACACTCCTTGCGGCGGCTTGGGCCTTGATGTAGGCCAATTCTTGTTCCCTTCTGAAGAGGTACTTCTTATACCGGTCCTCCGCGGAGGCAATGATGTTCGCTCGGAGCACCTTCTTGAATTCAGGATCGTGAACATTGGGGCAAAAAATCTTGGATAAATAAAAGTCATCCATTGACTGGCTCTCTGAAATCAACTTGGCCCTCCTGCAGTTTGCAGTCGTGACCAAGTCCCCAACATTCAACCCGTCCTTGTCGTATGTGGAGAAGACCTTGGCATGTTGAAGGAAGAGTTAAGTGGGGGCGGCGCGATGCATCGGGGGGACCCTGACCCATTCGGTAAGCAGCTCCGGGCGCTCAATAGCTTGGAAGTTGGAGGAGAAGAAAAACTGATGACGATATTCCTTAACATTTTTTGGAAATTAAAAGGAGTCGGACCCTCATTAGCAGGATGGGCCTGGAGTTTGAAAATGTTAGAATATGTTTTACTAGGATCTAGATTTACTACCATGTATGTTGTTTAACATCCTAAATATGAATATCTAAAACAATGTAAATAAACACATATAAAGTTTAGGAAACCTTACATTGGGTGCAGCGGAATATTAATGGCTCCTTCCGCTCAGATCTCTAACCCTTGTATCCTGTTTGTCGCAGAGTATCACCAAGATCTGAGCCTGAATGTCCCTCTCTTGATTCTGAATTCTTCACAACCTTACACACTATGATTGAAATACCACTTGATGTGTGTGGGCACTCACTCTATCACTCAAGGTATGAAAATATGATGAAGAAAAGAGAGGGGCTGGTTCGAATTCTATAGAAGGAATAGATGGCTCAATTTTTCCTGAAGGCAAGAAATTTCATCTTTTTTAAGTGTGAGCAATCACTATCTATTCATAGGCAACCACCTAGGTTTATGTTAGGATTTATTAGGCATTAAAATAATAGAAAAATTAAGTGGAAATTACCACCCAAGTGGCCGACCACACTAATGGGCCCCACTTTGGAATTTTTTTCCACTTTTGACATATTTCCTTTAGTTTCTTAAAAATGCCATTTTTCTAATTCTTAACTATTTAAATGCCAAAACTAATGATTTAATAATTAAAATTAATTATCAAATAAAATTTCCATTTAATATATTTATTAATTAGACATAATAAAGTCTTTCAAATTATAAATAAAACATAGAATCTCTTTTCTTCACAATTAAGCCCTTGCTTAGTGAAAATTCATAAACTAGCCATAATCTAATTTCAGAATTATAATTGATTAATTAAAACAATTATCTGAGTCTTACAAGCAGTATGGTCTTAACTAGTATGGGGACCATGGGCCTATACAACTGAGCTTCCAATAAGCCGAACTAGAATTTACCAACTAAATTCCCTAACTTATTAATTCCTTGTGCATCCACTCATAGAACTTGGAATTGCACTCTCAGTCATATAGAATGCTCTATATGTTCCACGATATAGATACACTATAAACATTTAACCATCGTTCTAATCTCAATAATCAAAGATCCTCTATAGATGATTTACACCGAGTAGGGATGAATTTACCGTTTCACTCCTCAATGTATTTTATCCTTAAAAAACTTAGCTTCCTGTAAATGATATTTTCGTGGACTAAAATATAATCACTGAAACAAGAGCTCTTCCATTTACCTCTATTAAGCCAAGCTCAAAGGAAATCATCGTTTCACTTCTAAATACCTATAGAAGCTATAGATTCCATATCTATGATTAGCGCTTTTACTCAATCACACTACCATGTTCCCAAAATGTATGTATCATCCTGACCAGAAAGTAAGCTTAACTAACAAATCAAAGAACATGAATAGCACTCTTGAGATAGAACCTAAGCATGTAAGGATTAAGATCTTTTGATCCAAGATCAACTAGTGATATTGACTTAGAAAGATACAACGGTAAGATTATAATATCTTAACCAAGATCAATATCGGTCCCAGTCCAATGTATACTCCATACATTCGAAACTAGCATACTTTGTCAATGTTCTGGAAAGAACATAACACTTATACAAAGCGTAAGTACACTTCATCGCTGATTATCACATCAATGTAAATCCAGTGCACTGATGAATCGGGGACTTTGTCTTACGAAGCATATAATCACAATCACATTCCACTGTGTTGACATCACTGTAATTGTAAATGACTATATGTTCTGGACTTAACAGATTTTGTATATATTAAACCATAAACATGAAAACTACATGTAAACATAAATGACTTCTAATCTTTTATTGATAACAAATCATATTAGATTGAAATGGGTTTTATTTAGGGCAAAAATCCCAACAGAAAAAACCATCTTTGAGTTTGTCTCCCTTCTTCGGGATAGATAAAAGTTCATAAAAATAGAGAATTTCAGCCAGGCTGGGCTCTAGCAACATAAAAAATAAACAAGCCTGAGAGCAGGCGATAAGCTTAGGGGATAAGTTGGTAAGGCGCAAGGCCAACAAAAACTAAGAAATTTATGAAATAGTCCTATAGCGGTAGCATTGCCCCAGACATAAGGTGAGTCTGACTCCAAGCTCCAAAACCACCGTAGTTACGGTTGGGCATCTCTTCATCTCTAGGAAGACGGAGAAAGACTCCGGAAGCAGAAGGCTTGATGCCGGCTACTGTGACAATCTTCTCCAGTTGGTGGTCGCAAGTTAGAGTTGAGTGCAACACGTCTGCCTCCCAGCTGGTGGATCGACAAGTGCACTTTTCTTGGACCACAGTTCCTTTCATCACCTCCTCCAGGGTGGCCAAGGTCTTCGACCCTTTGCCTGAGGACTTTGATCTGGACGCGGGGGTAGACATATCTTGCAGTTGATAAAATTCTAAAATTTCCTAATCGAAGCTGAGGAAACCGTGCTCGTGAAGGTTGCCTAGAACCTCACTCATCTGAAAAAGAGAAATCCAGCAGTTAGTCCCCAAACCAAACCCAAACATTAATAGAGGGAATGGGGGTCCCCTAACCGCTGGAAAGAGGCCCCCTCTGGATGTCTGCCCAAAAATGAGAAATCTAGGGATGCTCCTAGGCAAACATTGAGTGCAAATATCCCAAAGGTAGCGAACATGGAGGAAAATAAAAAAAACGAAAGAAAAAGCAAAAGGAGGGGCCTAAGTATGAAAATCGTTTCATGCCCTAGATTGTCCCTAAATGGAGAAGTCGTTCGCAAGTTAGAAAGAAACAGTAGAATACAAACAAGAAACTACGACTTACGACGGAGTTCACCAAAACTAGTTCACCATAGAAATCTGATTCGACTAAAAGCATTACCATAAACTTTGCCCTAACATGCAAATGAGTAATGAAAGCAAAATGAATCCAAAAAACTGTTGGGTTTTGTGCCCTAAAGAGCAGAAATCACATTTTTTGTTGTGTGGTTCACATGATTTATTTCATGATTGTTTAATGTATAAATTCTATTAAGTCCAGAACATATGTATTTGTTAATGATTATAGTGTTGTCAGCACAGTGGAATATAATCTTGATTATATGTTCGAAAGTTTAATTCCCTAATTTGTCAGTTCACTGGATTTAGACTGGCATGATAATCATCGATAGGTATGCTTACACCTTGGATAAGTGTTATGTCCTTTCCAGGGAATTGGCAAAGTTTACCAGTATCGGATGTATGGAGTATACATCGGAAGGGACCGATATTGAACTTTGATTAGATATGTTAGATTTACCGTAATATCTATTCAATTCAATATCACCTAGTTGATCTAGATCAAATGATCTTAATCGTGATATGGTTAGGTTCGATCTCAAGAGTATTATACATGTTCTTGGATTTGTTAGTTAAGCCTACTTTTTGGTCAGGGTGATACGTACATTTTGGGAAAATGGTAGTGCGATTGAGTGGGAGCGCTAATCATAGATATGAAATCTATAGCTTCTATAGGTATTTAGAAGTGAAACGATAATTTCCTTCGAGCTTGCCAAAGAGAGATAAATGATAGAACGTTCATTTTAGTGACTATATTAATTCACTAAAATATCATTTATAGGTGGCAAGTGTTTTAAGGATAAAATACATTGAAAGGGTGTAACGGTAATTTTATCCCTATATAATGTAGATCATCTATAGAGGATCATTGATTATTAGAATTATAACAATGGATAATTAATAGCGTATCTATATCGTGGAACATATAGAGCGCTCTATATGACTGAGAGTGCAATTCCAAGTTCTTTGCGTGGATGCAATAAGGAATTAATAAGTCAGTGAATTTACCTGGTTAGTTTTGGGTCTACTTATTGGAAGCTTGGTTATATAGGCCCATGGTCCCCATACTAGTTGAGACTATACTGCTTGTAAGACTCAGTTAATTGATTTTAATTAATCTTAATTAATTCTAAAATTAGACTATGTCTAGTTTATGAATTTTCACTAAGCAAGGGCTAAATTGTGAAGAAAAGAGATTCTAGATTTTATTTGTTAATTAAGAGACTTTATTAAGTCAAATTAATAAATATATTAAATGACAATATTATTTAATAATTAATTTTTAGTTATTAAATAATTAGAATTGACATTTAAGTGTTTAAATTGGAAAATTGGCATTTTTAAGAAAATGAGATGGGAAAATGACAAAATGGCAAAATTGCAAAGTGGGGCCCAATCCACATCCTAAGGCCGGCCACTTAGTGTAGAATTTACCATTTATCTTTCTATTATTTAAATGCTAATTAAATCTAACCTAAACCTAGGTGGTTACCTATAAATAGGTACTGATGGCTTAAGAGAAAAGATTGATGATACATCACATTCCTTCAGTAAAAATTTAAGCCTCTTTCCTATAGCAGAACCGAAACCACTTCCTCTCTTTTCTTCTTCAAATTTTCAAACCTTGAGTGATAGAGTGAGTGCCCACACACATCAAGTGGTATCTCAATCATAGTGTGGAAGATTGTGAAGAATCCAATCAACAAGAAGGAGAATCAGGCTCAAGAAGGAGAGAAAGAGATCCAGGTTCAGATCTTGATAATGCTCTGCTACAGAAAGGAAACAAGGGCTAGAGATCTGAACGGAAGGAGTCATTATATTCTGCTGCACCCAATGTAAGGTTTTCTTAAACCCTCATGTGTTTATTTTATTGTTTTAGAAATTCATGTTAGGATGTTAATGAAACATACTTGTTAGTAAATCTAGATCCTGGTAAAATATTTCCAACAAAAACTTACACAAAGGTAGCAAGCTGGAAGTCGACGATGGCTGATGGTGGAACTTTGACTAACAGCGACGGAGGAACAACACTAAGAAATCTATGGTTTCTGAAATTTTCTCGAAGGGGTTGCTTGGGTTGAAATGGCGAAATAGCGAAAGTAACCCAATGAAGGAAAAATGCTTGCTTTTATAGACCAGAAAGGGTGCAAGGCAGCTGTGATCAGACACCATCGTACGGTGGGAATCGTAATCGATTCGCATTCTACGAATCCAACGGGTGAGATAAATGGGTGCCAGAGCGGTTGAAAACGTTTGAGTACTTTTCTGACACCCGGATTAAATGCGTCGGTTTCTCAATGGACGGGAAGCGAATCGTTGCTTGCAAAAATAAATATTAATGATGACCATCATAAATGCAGCCCACGCGCTTAAGGCACGTGTCGTTATATCAACAGGCTAACTGGAGGCATCAAACAAGCCTCATTTACCCTTTACTAAATGAGGCTTGGGGGTAAATGTTGCCTTTGGTTTTTCTAAATACGTGGACGCGGATAAGGGTGACACGTGGATTTGGAAGAACATTCACTCACGAAAATCAACTAAGTCTTGGACAAAAAAGAACACCACAGGGAGTGGGCCTCCCGGAGGAGAGCATAAGACACATCTTTACTCTCCGGGAGGCTAGAGCCATGCTAAGGCATTTCCGGGAGGTAAAGAGATTACTTGAACAATCACTTCGCATGCATTTAATGCCGCATGGGGGAAAACGTATTGAAACCTCCATAAATAATATGACAGATGGTGTAAGCCCCTTTTTACGGAGATTACAAGACAATTGATAAGTCTAGTGACGACTACATTATGAGGAATCACATCAGTCAAGAGAGGATAAAAGATTATATCCATCTAACCCCTAAGATACCTACGGTATAGGTCATGTCTATTTTGTATCTGCTAGGAATATGTGCCCCTAAGAAGCTAACACAAAAAGACAAGTGATCCCTTCCTAGGGATCCCCCCAGAAAAACACTATAAATACCCCACAAATAGACTGAAAAGGGTCGATCGATTTTAATTAAGGAATCGTAGGAAGAAAATACAAGAGAGATCCACCAAGAACATTCTCTATAATAAACACTCTCATAAATAACAAAGACTCGTGGACTAAGGCTCATTAATGCCCCAACCACGTAAAAATCTCCTGCATTAAACTTTCTACAGCTCTTCTCATTATATTATTTGATTGGTTGCCGAAAACCTCGGTCAACAGTATATATAATACTTTAATTGTGGCATAATATTTATTAATTATGTTATTTGATGAGTTATTTTTAAATTTAATTTATTTTAATTTTATATTAGAGTTTAATTATAATTTTATTATTTTAAAAGTTATTGTAATATTTTTTTTGTTAAGAAATTTAAATTTTATGTTATGTTTAATATATAATTTTTTTAAACTTAGTGTCACAATGTATTTATAATTAAAAAAGTAATATATTAAATAACAATGTGTCAGATCGATCATTACTATAACATTTTTGAAGAGTGTTATATTATTGTAGTGATTTTATGAGTGCCAACAATGATATGAAAGAGAGATAAAATAAAATATTATACTTTTAGATGGTGTAGAAATTTTTAGAGTGCTACTGTCAACCTCCTGTTACAACCTCTTAGTCAACTTTCACGCCCGAAAACACATGTCAGAATATTTTTTTTAATTTTTTTTTCACGGGGGTGTTCGTTATGCTTACAACATCATCCCTGTAAATTGTTGAAAAATTTTGAATAGTTTACAGTGCCGAAAATACGTTTGAAATTTTTTGAATGCGCGTGGTAAACTGGAATATCAGGAACTTAGTTTTCGGTAATGTAACTATTCAGAATTTTTCAAAAATTTACAGGGACGATACTGTTATATTATTTATTATATAAAATAATGTTTAAGATTAAAATTGTGATATGTTATATATATTATTACATATAAAATAATTAGGAATTATATGCATGTAATAATCATAATATTATGTGATTGGGAGTTACATATAGTTGTAACATATAAGAGGTGGAGTTAATATTTTGTAACTTCCACATGATCACTAATTAAGTGTGTAAAGAGTGGTTACACAACTTAATTTTTGAAATTCAAAAACTATAATTCAAATATAGTTGTTGGGGATTGAATTTTATCATTTATAATGTGTATAAGTGATATAAAATAAAGTGGGAATGGTTTGAAATAGGTTGGAGTGTTATTTGCAAAAGCTGAAAAATTTAGTAACTAGTAACTAGTTACTATTTTTTTTCAGCATTAATAGTAAAACGTTTTTTGCTATTGGGATAGCTTTTAACAACTCCTATAACCTCCAAATCACCCATTTAATCCCATTTACACCCCATTAAGAAATGGTAACAGCCATTGGGTGTGTGATGTTTGAATTTCAAAGTTTGTGATCCTAAACACTATAAATAGAGGCCTTGGTTCACCCTTTGAGACACACTCTTCTCTTCTATCTTTCAAACACAAAGCTAGAGAGTTCTAAGGCTTGATAATTCCTAGAAGTATTTCCACAAAGCCCTAAGTGTTTCATAGAGGGGGAAATAATCTTCTTGGACAAAGGTGTAGAAACTTTGTTCAAGCTTTTGGTGATCCCCATCTCCACTTTGGGTGTTTGTTCTTCTTTCTTATTTTGTTCTATTCTCAAGTTTTATATTGTTTTCTTGTTCTCCTCTAAACACTCCTATATATATACTATCATATATTTATATATTGACTATATAGTACTATATATATTATATATACATACTATATATACACTCTTTATTTCTCTACTATATATCATCTATTATATATATATTCTATATCATATATATATACTCTATTATATATATATTCTATATCATATATATATATACACTATTATATATATATGCTTTTATATAGTTTACATTTACTTGTATCTTTGAGTTTTGAGTTGTAACTCTTTTCTTTTATTTGTATTTTGTGCTTTGGGATTGTAACTCTTTATTTAATATATTGTCCTTGTAATATTTTGTTTAGAGTTGTAATTGTCTTAGTCTTTTATTCATCTTATTTTATTCTTCCATTGTAATCTCTCTATTATTTCGAACAATCAAGAAGATTATTTTTTGTTTTCAATGGAAGGAGAAACTATCAAGATGATGAACCAAGACTTGGTGAGATTGGACCGCTTTGATGGCACTAATTTCACTAGGTGGCAAGACAAGGTGAGGTTCCTCCTAACCACACTCAAGATTGCCTATATTCTTGAGTCCACCTTGGAGCCCTTACCCGCACCTACCGACAAGGATACCGATGAGGTCAAGGGACAAAGGAAGAAGAGAGAAGATGACAATCTTCTATGTAGAAGACACATCCTCAACTCACTCTCGGATAGGCTTTATGACCTATACACCGACACTAAGGATGCCAAAGAAATTTGGGATCACCTTGAAAAGAAATTCAAGGCCGAGGAGGAAGGTACCAAGAAATTTTTAATTTCTCAATATTTTGATTTAAAATTTCTTGATGGTAAACCTCTTTTACCTCAAATTCATGAGTTGCAAGTTATTGTTAATAAATTAAAAGTGCTCAAAATTGAACTTCCCGAGGCATTCCAAGTTGGTGCAATAGTGGCAAAATTGCCACCATCTTGGAAGAATTATAGAAAGAGAATCCTTCATAAAAATGAGGATTACTCTTTGGAAGAAATCCAAAAATATATTCGAATCGAGGAGGAATCGATATGTAGGGATAAGCTTGTGGAGGGGTCTAATGAAGAGACTTCCAAAGCAAATGCAACTTCCAAAGTTCCTAATAAGAACAAGGGAAAGACCAAAAAGGGTAATACCTTGGGTCCAAAGTCTAAACCAAACCAATTCAAAGGTGGAAAAGGTCCATATTTTGTGTGTGGCAAACTTGGACACTATGCTAAGGATTGTAAGCATAGAAAAGACTTTAAGGGACCCAAAGTAAATGCTATCGAGGAGGATATCATTGCTACTCTTAGTGAGGTGAATTCCGTGCAAGGAAAAGTGAAGGGATGGTGGTATGATACATGTGCCATCGTTCATGTCACATATGACAAATCATTGTTCAAGACCTTTGAAGAGTCAAAGGGTAACCATGAGATCCAAATGGGCAATGAGGTCAAATCAAAGGTACTAGGCAAATGTACTATTGATGTGTTTTTCACCTCCAGTAAGAAAGTCACATTGGTGCATGTGCTTTATGTGCCCGACATGAATAGAAACTTGATTAGTGGTGACTTACTTGGAAAGCCCAGCATTAAGGCTGTTTATGAATCCGGTAAGCTCATACTTACCAAGTCTAATGTATTTTTGGGCAAGGGGTACTCTTGTGAGGGAATGGTGAAATTGTGCACCAATGATGTAACTTTTAATGTTAGCAATAATAAAGCTTCTAGTTCCACTTATATGATTGAGCATGATTCTTTATTTCTGTGGCATCTTAGATTAGCTCATATTGGTTTTTCTACTATGAAAAGAGTTAAAAAATGTGGCATGATTGATTGTGATATAAGGAATTATGGTAAATGTGAAACTTGTGTAAAAGCAAAGATGATTAAAAAACCTTTTCCAAATGTTGTGAGAAATTCAAAATTGTTAGATTTAATTCATAGTGATTTATGTGAATTAAATGGTACTCTAACTAGAGGTGGTAAAAGGTATTTTATTACTTTTATTGATGATTATAGTAGATATACTTATGTATATTTGTTAAAGCAAAAGGATGAGGCCTTTGGTGCTTTTAAGATTTTCAAAGCGGAGGTTGAAAATCAACTTAACATGAAAATAAAAGTGTTGAGAAGTGATAGAGGAGGTGAATATTTCTATAATGAATTTACTCATTTTTGTGAGGAAAATGGTATAATTCATGAGAGTTCGGCACCACATACACCACAAAAAAATGGTGTAGCTGAAAGGAAGAATAGAACATTTCTTGAAATGGTCAATTCTATGATTGTGTACTCTAAGTTGAACAACAACTTATGGGGGGAGGCACTTTTAACCGCATGTCATATTCTTAATAGAATACCTATGAAGAAAAATGACATGTCTCCATATGAGTTATGGAGAGGAAGAAAACCAAATATTGGTTACTTCAAAGTGTGGGGGTGTCTTGCTTATTGTAAGAAGACCGAACCAAATAGAACCAAGTTGGGTTCAAGGGCCATAAAATGTGCATTTTTTGGTTATGCCAACAATAGTAAGGCATATAGGCTATTGGATGTGGAATCCAATGTTGTAATTGAATCTAGAGAAGTAGAATTTTTTGAGAATAAGTTGTATGAGGACAGCTCTCAAAGTTCCACACCTCTAGGTGAGAATATTTTATATGAAAATAATTCTCAAACTCCTACTTATAAAAGAGGATCTCAAGAGGAGAACACTACTAAAGTTGTAGAACAACCCATTGAACCTAGGAGAGGTCAAAGGGTGAGAAAAGAGAAAAGTCTAAATAAGGATGAAATAGATTCTCAACTAATTTCTTTCTACGTGTTAGAAGAGACTAGAGAAGAAGTAATAAGTAAAATTCCTTTAATACTTCTTATTGAGGATGATCCTAAGACTTTTCTAGAAGTCATGCAATCTAGAGATAGTGCATTTCGGAGAGAAGCAGTTGATGATGAGATGGACTCAATTCTCTCCAATGACACCTATGATGTTGTGGATCTTCTGCAAAGATGCAAAGCAATTGGGTGTAAGTGGATATTTAGAAAGAAATATCACACCGATGGCTCTATACAAACCTTTAAAGCTAGGTTAGTAGCTAAAGGTTTTAGGCAAAAGGAGGGTATTGATTATTTTGATACTTATGCTCCTGTTGCTAGAACAACTACCATAAGGGTGTTGTTTGCATTGGCTTCATTACACAACTTGTATGTTCACCAAATGGATGTAAAAACGACATTCCTAAATGGTGACCTTGATGAGGAGGTCTATATGGAACAGCCCGAGGGGTTTGTCCTACCAAACAATGAACATAAAGTGTGTAAGTTGAAGAAATCCTTATATGGATTAAAGCAAGCTCTGAAACAATGGCATGTCAAGTTTGACAATGCTATTCTTTCAAATGGCTTTAGGCATAATAATGGAGACAAGTGTTTGTATTCAAAAACTTGTAAAAATTATGTGATAATTGTTTGCTTATATGTGGATGACATGTTAATCCTTAGTGATAACATGAAAGGAATAGAAGAAACTAAGAGGTTTCTTTCTTCAACCTTTAAAATGAAAGACCTTGGAGAAGGGGATACTATTTTGGGTATCAAAGTTACAAGGCATAGTGGGGGTTTTGCTTTAGGGCAACCACACGGTTATCCCAAAATTGGCACTCTGACGTGGCATCACAAGAATGGTGACACGTGGCATCAACTTAGAGCACCTGGTCGGATCAACATGCTGAGCAGGATGCCTCGCTGGCATGTTCATGATGGAATACTCAACGAGCCGTGCAGAATGAGCAACACTTAGCGAATTCAGCCAAGCACTTCGTGAGTCACTAGCTCAATCCCTATAACTCAGGGATCAACTTGCGTGGATATGGCATACACACGATTCCACTATCGGCGTATACGGCCTCAATCCCACGATCCTAGCATTCAGCAATGATCCCACGATCTTTGTGTTTATGCGCTTTGTAACGAGAGAGGAAACTCTTCCTCCTCAATTTTCCTGCCCTATAAATAGTGAGGAATGTTAACTTGGCAAGGGAGGAGAAATCATACGCTGAAATGCTATAAGCTAAGGCTATCTAAGAATTATATATTCAGAGATATTATTGTAAGAGCTATAAGAAAAGGAATCTTCTTCCTTATTCTTAAGTCAATACAACTAACGAGGATTAGGCTATTACCGAACTGCTCGGGGCTGAACCTCTATAAAATTTTTGTGTCTTCTTATTATTATTAATATTTGCTTTATTACGTATTCTTAATATGATATATCATTTATCGCTTATCAAAAGACTCATTGTCGTTGGCTAAAAGCGAAGTCAACATTTTGTTGCTTTCATTGAGAGAGGAATCACAGATCACTCTTTCGACACGATGGTGCAAACTCGTAGAGGCCTGTCTGACCCAGCAAACTCATAGACGCTGCATCCGATGTTGCAGGACCAAGGGAGTTCGACGGTTCCACCCGCTGTCAATCCTGGACAGACGGGAAGCATGGTGAATGATGGAACAACTCCTGTTACTGAAACTGCGCCTGGTGTGCAAGAGACCGGAAATAACGGTCCCGCACACAGCCAGGATATTCATAACATGACTATTCCACCAGGCATCAACGCCCAGACGACCATCGAAGACGCAACTGAATTGCAAAATCTCCGTGCTACGCTTGGACTCATGCAGGGCCACAACAATACCCTGCATCACGATCAGGAGGAGTTATGTGCCGCGGTAAACCTTGCGTTTGACGAACAGAGGCGTATGTTCGCCGAGTGGAGAGATAAAGAGATGGAGGCATTAAGGGCTCACCATGCAGAAATTGAAGATCGTAGTCGGCAACCTACTGTGCTGATACGAAGAGCCTATCAGACTATAGGCCAGCAGGCACCGAGCGTCATTCCCCTTGGAGAAACCGAAGATGACCCAACAGTGAATGCTTCACAGACAAACAACGGTCAGCCGTCCAATCCTCGGTCACGAGTTCCACTCGTGGGCCAAGAGGTAGGAGGATAGACCTTGTCTGGGAATTAGTCAGGAGGAGTCATGCTCGATGGATCCACTCAAAATAATGGAACTACTCCACCTGCCAACCAAGCGAACCAATCGCTAAGGCAACCAAGTTTTTCTGTGTTCGAAAGGTTGTGAACACCCCGCGATCTAAGGGACAACCTAAACAGAAGAAGGGGAGCAGACGAGCAGAATACTACAACTAATGTGCAGTCAAGAGCCCATACTCAAATCTCCACTCAGAAAGACATTGACGTAGCCCAACCCGACCAGAATGCCATTGAAGTCAACCCAGCCGTACAGGCCCAACTTGACGAACTGAAGAATATGTTTAATGGCATGGCTGGGCAGCGTAACAATGATCTTGAGTTGGACTGCACACGCGGAACTCCTTTCTCGCCAGAAATCAACCTCCTGCCACTACCTCACAAATTCAAGATGCCAACGTGGAAGATGTACACTGGGAGAGAAGATCCTCTCTCTCATCTCAAGTATTTCGAGATGCAGATGGATTTACAAGGAGTGCGAGGAGACGTATGTTACAGAATCTTCCCCGCAACTCTGTCGGAGGCCGCAAAGCAATGGTATTTCAAGTTGGCTCCAGGAAAGTTTAGTTCATGGAAAACTTTCTCTTCAAAATTCCATGCACAATTCCCTTCCTCACACCAACTCCCATTGCATCTGGGAGATTTGGTCAAAGTAAAACAGCGACCAGGCAAGCCACTCCGGGAACACATCAGCAGATTCATGACGGAAGCGACCAAGGTGTCACGGGTAACCGAGGATGGAAAGTTATCCGTGATACTGGGGGGCATTGAAGTCCTTGGCGAACTATAGAAGGACATAAGGAAGAACGGACCAGTTGACTCAATGAGTTTCCTCGACCAGGCCGAAGGTTTCGTCAAGCTCGAAGAAGCCATTCAGCGAGCAGAAGGTGAGCAAAAGCTGAACAAAACGAAGGCTCCTTCTACTGGAACGTCCGCCCAACTTCCCCAATATTCCAGCAACTCAAGTGGCAAGCGTTCAGGCAACAACCACAAGCAAGGGAACGGGAAGAAGGGCAAGTTCCCCGAAAAACCCGGATAGACTCCCCGTGATCGCGCCAAACACATTGCATTCACGATCCTAACTAAGGATATAGAAAGTGTGTGTATAGTAACTCAGTCGCTAATTCCGTATAAGAAGCCCGGGCCCATGAAGAAAGATACCAGCAAGAGGGACGTGACAAAATTTTGTCGGTTCCATGGAGACTACGGCAACGACACAAACGAATGCTACAACCTGAAGTGGGAGATAGAACTTCTGATCAAGAAGAACAACCCGCACCTACAGAAGTATGTCAAGGCCAACCAAGGTCAAAACAACCAGAATCTGATGCCTCCGCCAATAGATGGACACTAGCAAGTCATCATTGGAGGCCCGCACATTGCTGGAGACACGGGCAAAGCTCGGGAACGATATGCCCGCACACCTCAATACGAGCAAGAGGAAGTCATCCTGGCCGTGGAAGAAAGGAAACCCAAAGTTCCACGAGCAGGGGAGCCAACCATAACATTCAACGACGAAGATGCTGTCCAGATAAGATTTCCGCACAACGACCCGCTGGTCGTGGAAGTCCAGATAGCAAACAAAATGGTGTCCAGAACCATGATTGATAATGGGGCTTTTTCAAATATTTTGTTCAAGACTGCTTACGAGAAGATGGGGCTCTTGTTGGGTTTTATGCCCTAAATAAAACTCATTTCAATATAATCACATTTACTTATTAATATAGATCTGAAATAACATTTAATGTTGCATGGTTCACATGATTTATTTCATGATTATATGTACATAATATATAAATTCATCTGAAACCCTTTTCACATACCTGATCCTGTTTATTGTGCTGTCAACACATTAGAAAGTAAACATGACTATGTGAATAAAGTTTCCTAGATTTATCAGACATAGGGTTTTACTGATATGATAATCTACAATAGAGTATACTTGCATTTGGAGAAATGCTATGTTCTTTCCAGAGCATTGGTTAAAGTAAAGCTCAGGTTGGATGCATGGAGTATGCACCGGAAGGGACCGATATTGAACTTTGACTTAGATTTATTAAACTTACCATAATATCTATTCAAGTCAATATCACCTAGTTGATCCTAGATCAAATGATCTTAATCCTGTTATGATTAGGCTCGATCTCAAGAGGCTATTCGTGTTCTTTGAATTTTTAGTTAAGCCTACTTTTAGGTCAGGGTGATACGTACATTTTGGGAAAACGGTTGTGCAATTGAGTGGGAGTGCTAACATGGAATCTATAGCTTCTATCTGGCGAATAGTAAGTAAAGGATGATCTCCTTCGAGCTTGACCAAACAAAAATAAATGGTGGAGATCTCATTTCACATAAGCTGAAATATCATTTATATGAGGTTAAGTGTTTTAAGGATTAAATACATTGTATGGTGTAACGGTAATCTAATCCCTTTACAGTGTAGATCATTCATATAGAGGATCATTGATCAAATTAGGATTATAACAATGGATAACTAATGATGTGTCTATATGGTGGAACATATAGAGCATTCTATATACTGAGAGTGCAATTCTAAGTTCTATGCGTGGATTCAACGAAGAATTAATAAGTTAGTGAATTTTAGTAATAAATTCTTGATCTGCTTATTGGAAGCTCGGTTATATAGACCCATGGTCCCCCACTAGTTGAGATAATATTGCTTGTAAGACTCATATAATTGGTTTTGATTAATCAATTATAATTCTCAAATTAGACTATGTCTATTTGTGAATTTTTTTACTAAGTAAGGTCGAAATTGTAAAGAAAGAGTTTTAGGGGCATATTTGTTAATTATGATACTTTGTATGGTTCAATTAATAAATATGATAAATGACAATATTATTTAATTATTATTTATAGTTATTAAATAATTAGAATTGGCATTTAAATGGTTGAATTTGAAAATTGGCGTTTTTGAGAAAAGCAGATGCAGAAAAGATAAAACTGCAAAATTGCAAAAAGTGAGGCCCAAATCCACTTGTATAGGGCCGGCCACTTTTGTATCGAATTTTAACTGATATTTTCATTATTTTAATGCCAAATAATTCAAACCTAACCCTAGTGGAATGCTATAAATAGATAGTGAAGGCTTCAGGAAAATAACACTTAAATTTTCTACTTTTTCATTCAGAAAAACTGAGCCTCTCTCTCTCTCCCTATCTTTGGTCGACCACTCCATCTTTCTCTTCCTCATTGAGATTTTGAAATCCTTAGTGTTAGAGTAGTGCCCACACATAGCAAGTGATACCTCAACCATAGTGAGGAAGATCGTGAAGAAAGACTTTCAGCAAGAAGGAGTTTCAGCACTAAAGAATCAGAGAAAGAGATCCAGGTTCAGATTTTGATAATGCTCTGCTACAGAAAGGAATCAAGGGCTAGATATCTAAACGGAAGGACTCATTATATTCTGCTGCACCCAATGTAAGGTTTACTAAACTTTATATGTGTTTATTTCATCGTTTTAGAAAGTTCATATTTAGGGTGTTAATCAACATACTTGTGAGTAGATCTAAGATTCTGGTAAAATAATTTCCAACAACTGGTATTAGAGCCATGGTAATTGATTTGCTTGGAAGAAATTTGGACTTTAAAACGATTGTTTGATGTTTTGGATGGTATCATGTTGTATTGAGTGTTATTTGATGATTGATTGATGTTTGTGAATTTTTGTGAAAAATAATTGAATATCTGTTTCTGGAATTATTTTTATTGGATAGCATGGAAAAAATTAAGCAAGTTACTTTTTTTATAGAACTCAATTTCGATTTAATTTGAATTAGTTATGATTTTTTGAAGTTTCGAAAAATATCGGAGTCGTGCAACTATACACGCACGCGTGCACGAGGCTTGTCCCTCGGACAGCACGCGCGCAGACAAGGATTTTGTCTGAAATCCTGGGCTCCGCGCGCGGAGAGGCTTCTGGTAGCCTCCTGCGCCGAGTTCTCTCGCCCATGCACCCCTTGTTGCGCGCGCGGACAGTATGCAATGCGCGGACAGTATGCAATGCATACTGTCCGTACAGCTCGCAATTTTTTCGTTTTTCTTCGATTTTTCATGCTTTTTCATGGATTTAACTTCTGATTTTTTGTGTAGTTCTGTATTTATACATTTACTATTCCTAATTCAATTCTAATTATCATAATTAAATTTTTAAATATTTTTTTAAATTTAATTCATGATATTAGTGTAATTTGAATTTGAAAAATAGTAAATATCTATCTTTTTTGCTTAATTATCTATCTTATTTGTAAATTTGATTACATCTTATCTTATTTTTAAATTTAGGGTCAGATTTTAAATTTTTAAATTAAATCTTTTTTTTAAATAACTTGACCTTATTTAAATTTAAAATAAGATAACTATAATCATGTAATTTTAAATAGATGTAAGATATTTTTGCTAACTTTTAAATTTTGTTATTTTATTTATTTAAATTACATTTAAAATCTGAAAAAGATATTCATTTATCTTTTTTAATTTTTTATTTAATTTTTATTTATAAAATAACATTAAATATTTAAAAGTAGTTAGCAAATTTTGAAATGATATTTAGGTTGGTTGAAACCTAATTTTTCAAAATTGTAGGTTTAATTTTAAATATTTTTTTTAAAAAAAATTCGAAATTTTATTTTATTTTTTTTTTTAAATTTTCGAAAATAATTTTTTTTAATTTAATTAATTATTTTTTTTTTGAAATTATTTATTTAAAATTAAATAAATCCTACATCCAACTATCAAGCTAACCTTGTTGTAGGAGTATATGTTTTAGCTTGTTTGTAAGTTTTCAAAACCTATTATTGCTTGATTGCAAATAGCCATGGTTAACTTTTTGCCAGATCTAATGATCTGATGGCTCCCTTGGTCAAGTAAATAATCTGTAACATGTATATTTTCACAATCTTCTTTCATCTGTGTATGACCTAGCAACATGATAGGATCCATCCAAATTGTGTGCCTGTGTGAGCCTATGTGTTTAATTTTGTTGAAGATGCATATAGGTTGTTGTTGCTAAATAAAATACCATAGTTCTTGATAGATTTTATTTAGGCCCATTTAGTTTTGGGCCTATTCAATTAATAACAGTTGTTCATTTTAAGGTTAAATTCCTCTCTTTTGGGCCTTGTGTGAGAGTTGGGAGCCATAGAAGTGGGTACGACATACTGAACCCAGCACCCCCTCACATGAACCACCCCAATTGTGAAGGCCCATTCGCCTGATTTGAATAACTGTACTAGGTTAACTGTACTAAGCTAAACTATATGTATTTTCTTGTATTTAATTAAATATAGAATTATAACCATCTAGATTCTTTCTGAAGCTTAATTTAAATTTTTCATTAAATATTCCTATTTAAGTTGACATTTAGTTATCTATAACTAACCAGCTTAAATCTGAATATCTTATGGATTTAAAATTTCAAAATTAAGTTGAGGAATTTTAGGCATTGGTTATTAAGATTCTTTAGATATTTTTTAAGTTAATATCTTTTCAAATATTAACTTAAAATGGAATATTTTAGATATTTTTTAAGTTAATATCTTTTCGAATATTAACTTAAAATGGAATAATTAAGTGGTTACAACTTAATTTTTGATATTTAATTAAATTTAAATTTGAAAATATTTAAGTTCTAGAGTTTTTCTAATATAACTTAAATTAGATATTTTTTCAAATTTTGTGGAAAAGATACTTAGTCAAATAAGATATTTTCTAGATAGTTATTTCTAGACTACTTATTATTTCTAATATTAAATAGGAAAATATTATACATTGTGAAATTAATTATTTAAATAATTAATTTTGGTACAAATTATTTTAAGTATATTTTTCCTAGTATTAAACTAGAGATTAATAATTAAGCTTTCTCTACACTTAATTATTTATTTCTTGAATTTAATACATTTAATTAATTTGAAAATTAAATATCTAAGTTGATTTTCATCATGATACTTAAATATTTCTTTTTCATGACACTTAATTAAATAGAAAATTATTTTTAGTTGAAATTTATTTTTTCAACTAAATTTAAATAATTTTCAAAATATATTTTTTTCTTTATTAATCAAATTTCGAATTTTATTTGAAAAATAGATTAAAGTTGTAAATTATTTATTTTAATTTTGGACCAACTTAAATCAATGATTTTTCATTTAATGATTAATTAAAATAAATGAAGTAAAATATATTTTATTAGAAATTTAATTAATTAGTCAAAGGAAAATCTAGATAGGTGATATTTTTGCTTGAAGTATTTTTCTAGTGTATTTCATTAATTAAGAAATTAAAATTTAAGTTGATTTTCATCATCATACTTAAATATTTGAAATTTTTCTTATATATTTTATTAAATAGGAAAATTATATTTTTTCTTGTCAATTAATTTTATTAATGAATTTTGGGCCAACATTAAATTAGAATAATTTTTCCAGGATTTATTTTTTATTTTAACATGCATTTTCGAAAATTGTATTCTAAATACTTTAATTTTTCGAAATGCAATATATATTTATAGAAAATTAAATTTGAGTTGTAAATTAATTTAAATTAATTTTGTAACAACTTAAATTGAATATTTTTCTAAATATTTATTGGAAATTATTACTAAGATGGAAATAATTCATGTTATTTTCATATCCATCTAAGTAAAATTTATAAATATTAAATTAAAATTTATATTTGGAATTTTTCATTCAAAATTAGAAATTTTAATTAAGAAATATATATTTAAAATAAATAGATTAAAATGAGAATCAAAGAAAATACAACTCTCTTTAAATAATGAGCTTTATTATTAAGATATTCGATCTCCATTGTTGGTTTTACATCGCGTTTGTTTTAGTGGGTAATCCTCCCTAATGGAGGAACGTTCATTAGCAATTTCGCACCGTTTAATCTCGAAAGCTAAGTAGTTTGTAAGTGTTTTATATGGTATGGATCACCCTAATGGTGGCGACCATATTTGACTTGCAAATTGCGAAACAATGGTGGAAGCTCATAAGATAGAATTGCCTTGACTCTCGCCTAAACGGGACAACGCTGAATTCCAATCTTGATCGAATAAAAGGTTGCTAGAATGTTTAACATTTTAGATGAGCTGACAACTCTATTCAATGGATGGTAGCTTTGACTCTCGCCTAAACGGGACACTGATATCAGTTTGTTAAAAACCTTAGAAATTATTTAGGATTGTATGTTTTAGTATTTTCACTTGTCATTCCTACTTGCTATATGTTTATTAATTTCTGAATTGTGTATGAATTTATATTGAACCATGTTATTTTCTGTTAATAAGTTGTAGTTTAATTTCGAATCTTCATTGTTGGTCTAACTTGTCTTGTTTATCTAATGAGATAAATCCCTAGTGGATTTTCACCATTAGACATACATAATATTGTTATATCTCGAAAGATAAATATTGTATATGCGACATCTAGCTGTTCATCAATTGATGACACCTTAGACTAGTATTTTTACAATATGAAACAAGAAGATTGTATAAATAAGATTACTTTGACTTTCGCTAATCGAAGCATCGTTGGATTCTTATTTAATGAACGAAATTATCCTGATTCCTCTTAGCTTATTCATTTCGAAAAGCTCAATAACATATCATTGGATGAATGGTCTATAAATCATTTCATGTCATTCTATATTTTCTCTTAAGAAATTAAATGACAAATGATTATAACCCGAAAATTCTATGCCACAATGATATAAATCCTCAATCTTAGAAATCTCCTACTTGTATGGGCAAATCTGACTTAGAGTTAAATTAGTAGTGGTGGTCCAAGATAGAATTACTCATTATATTTGGTATAAATTCAAGTCTTTGAATTTAATTTTAGATTCCAAACAGAAATTTTCTTATATTTCTAATTCCAGGATGCAATACAGTTACACCTTCACAAGGGTTTAATAACCATTTTCTATTAATGGATTCAAACTGTATGGAATATGAGTTAGGTATTCTGTGACCAGAATCCACTTGCACTATTCTAAGAACTCTTTGATGTAACTAAACCTAAGTCATCAAAAGAGACTACCACATTTTTAATCTATGGCATTTTTATCTTGTTCATAGTGGATTTGACAAGATCAATCTCTGCAAAGAGTTAATATGCCTATATCCACTGAAAGTAGTTCATCTCATCCGCAGATGGATGTACATTCAGGGGTGGATATGAGTTTTTCGTTGTATTCTTAAAACGATAACTCTAGATTATACCTTTTAGCAAGAAATTTGAAATGTTTAAAAAATTTCATTAATTTCTAGCAATGGTTAAAACCATTAAGGTAAGTGGTTAAAGATCTTGCGAACTGATAGGGGTGGAGAAATAGTTAGTAGATAGTTCAAAGATCATTAAATTGATTTTTGAATTATATCCAAACTTACCTCCCCAGAAATTTCGAGTTTCATGTTGATGATTATTTACTAGTCGTTGCCTAATTCCTTCTATGGTAATACAATTCAGAATGATATAATGGTTGTATACTTAATGTAAATCATTACTAGATTCATGGATGACTTAATCAAAATCTTAAGAAAAGCTAGAACTGTTAACCATGGTTTGTTAGCTATTCTCAGTGATTAGGGGTGGACTATCCCATAGTCAATAGATAAGAAAGTGTTTGTTGAAACGAATACTACTTTTCTAAGAAAATGACTTAGTCTAAAAATAAAGTAGCATATAAAGGAGATATTTAATTCTTGATTCCAAAAGTGTTCTATCATCTTATTTGACATATGATGATCCCACTGCCTCTGTTGTCTTGTCACAACCGAAGAGATCAATACCATTTAGTTTTCTTAGACATAATTCACGGTACCTTGTCGTAGTGAGAGAGTTTCTAGGAACTCACCTTCTTATGACTTGGGAGACACTAGTGATTAAAATCCATTGTAAGTTTAAACAAGTAATGGATTGTCAAGATAAGAAACTAAGAAGAAAAGCCAATATAACTATGGTTTAATCCATTCACATGGAATAACCTAAAGTTTTCTATTACAAGGACATAAAAGGAAATTTTGTTTAATAAGTCTATTCTATGGACTTAGCAAAACTTCCTGTTCCTAGTATTATAGGTTTAAGTTTATCTAAACCTATGGCTTGTGGTATACTTGGTAATTACTTACTCTAATGCAAGCAACTTACTTTAGGATGCTGAAGCATTTTTCTTTTTAATGGCAATCTATAGAAGCCTCACAACTTCTAGGCATAGATTTTATTTATCTAAGGAAAAGTCTCAACTATTCCAGAAAAGATAAAGCCATGAAAGAATTTCTTATATCAACAGTGAGAGGTCTTAGATATACTTTTGTATGCCTTAGACCAGACACCTGCTGTTGAGTGGGAGTAATGAGTAGGTATCAGATTAATCCAGGAGAAGAACATTGGAAGACAATCAAGTAAATCCTAAGATTAAGAAGATGAATTATATGTTAGTCTATAAGGGTGTGTTTAAAACTCTTAGACTACACCACATCAGATTTCGAAATTTGCCTTTGTGCTAGAAAATCTTTCTGATAAGATGGTGATTACTCTGGGGGTGGAATAGTGATTTTGGAGAAGTGTAAAAACCTATCTGAAGTCTCTAGGTCTACCAGAAAGGGAATGAATGTTAAAGTTGCAGGAAAGGTACTTATTCAGTCTAAGGAAAGTTCTATACATCTTTGGCACCATTCTAAATTGCCTTAACTACTAGTGTTACTTCCTGAATAACCAAGAAGTAGTTGCCAAAGGTATAGAATCCAGTATCCCAAGAGAGTAGACATATAGAGAGGAATTTCACATTATCAATAATTTTGTGATTAAGGAAGAGTAATGGTGGAGAAAAGGTTGTGGTTAATTCAACCTTTCAGATCCTATTACGAGGAGTTTACTACTACTACACTTGATTTGTATATCAAGGTGTTGAGATTATTTGAAATGCACTTTTTGTTTTATATTAGTGCAAGTGGGAGTTTGTTGGGTTTTATGCCCTAAATAAAACTCATTTCAATATAATCAGATTTACTTATTAATATAGATCAGACATAACATTTAATGTTGCATGGTTCACATGATTTATTTCATGATTATATGTACATAATGTATAAATTCATCTGAAACCCTTTTCACATACCTGATCTTGTTTATTGTGCTGTCAACACATTGGAAAGTAAACATGACTATGTGAATAAAGTTTCCTAGATTTATCAGACATAGGGTTTTACTGATATGATAATCTACAACAGAGTTTACTTGCATTTGGAGAAATGCTATGTTCTTTCCAGAGCATTGGTTAAAGTAAAGCTCAGGTTGGATGCATGGAGTATGCATCGGAAGGGACCGATATTGAACTTTGACTTAGATTTATTAAACTTACCGTAATATCTATTCAAGTCAATATCGCCTAGTTGATCCTAGATCAAATGATCTTAATCCTGTTATGATTAGGCTCGATCTCAAGAGGCTATTCGTGTTCTTTGATTTGTTAGTTAAGCCTACTTTTAGGTCAGGGTGATACGTAGATTTTGGGAACACGGTAGTGCAATTGAGTGGGAGCGCTAACATAAACATGGAATCTATAGCTTCTTACTGGCGAATAGTAAGTAAAGGATGATCTCCTTCGAGCTTGGCCAAACGAAAATAAATGGTGGAGATCTCATTTCACATAAGCTGAAATATCATTTATACGGGGTTCAGTGTGTTAAGGATTAAATACATTGTAGGGTGTAACGGTAATCTAATCCCTTTACAGTGTAGATCATTCATATAGAGGATCATTGATCAAATTAGGATTATAACAATGGATAACTAATGATGTGTCTATATGGTGGAACATATAGAGCATTCTATATACTGAGAGTGCAATTCTAAGTTCTATGCGTGGATTCAACGAAGAATTAATAAGTCAGTGAATTTAGGTTATAAATTCTTGATCTGCTTATTGGAAGCTCGGTTATATAGTCCCATGGTCTCCGCACTAGTTGAGATAATATTGCTTGTAAGACTCATATAATTGGTTTTTATTAATCAATTATAATTCTCAAGTTAGACTATGTCTATTTGTGAATTTTTCACTAAGTAAGGGCGAAATTGTAAAGAAAGAGTTTTAGGGGCATATTTGTTAATTATGATACTTTGTATGGTTCAATTAATAAATATGATAAATGACAATATTATTTAATAATTATTTATAGTTATTAAATAGTTAGAATTGGCATTTAAATGGTTCACTACTACAATGTTAGCCTTTAGAGGCAGTTTTTTCAACTCCATTTATAAAAAGGGAAGCTAAAGGGTGTGAAAATACCCGCTATGTTCGAAATTAACATTTAGAGGCGGTTTTTTGATAAATACCGTAGGTATAAAATTACATTATTCCATTTAGAGGCGGTTAGAAATTAAATATAATTTTTTTTTCTGGACGACCCTATGGCGTCCGTTCCTATGAAGGAATCGACGCCATAGGGTCGTCCTATGAATATATCACCAGCTTCGTCTTCCTCCTTCACTTCATTCAAAACCCAGCAAAACTAGAGAGAAGAAAACCCAGAAAAAACCCTCGCCGAACCCACTTTGAGCAACCATATCTCCCCCATTTCTCAACCATTTGAGCCCATTTTTTTTAAAAATCCTCCATTTTCGATACTTAATAACATACACCTAAATTTTTTTAATTTTTTACCCTCTTTGAGCGTCATCCGAACCCAAATAGTAAAGTTTGGGTTTGAAATCCGACCACCCATTTTTCTTGAGAAATCCTTGAATCTCAACCTCGTTTAAGGTATAAATATTGTTTCTATTCATTTTTATTATGTACATTGTTTTATTTTTGGTTTTTGTAAATTATTATTTGAGTTTTTTTTATTTTATTAGTAATATTATTGTGTTTTATGTGTATAGGGCCGAGATTTTTTACGGTGGTCGTCGAATTTCGGTTATTAGGTAATAATTTATACCTCAATGTATAGTATATATATGTATTTGTATATTTGTATATAATGTGTGTATATATTGTGTGTATATAGTGTGTGTATATTTTTTTATGGAAGTAAATTTTGTAATTGTATTTTATATATTTTTTGTAATATATATTTATTGTGAATAGAATGACATTGAAGGGATTTTATTAGTTTAGAAATAAAAATTTTAAAATTGAATTAGTGTGTGATATAATTTCATTTTTTGGAGATAATAGTGTGAGATATAATTGATTATATATATGTATGTATAATTTAGTAACTAAGTAACTTGTTACAATTTTTTATAACTAGTTATAAGTAATGAAATAATTAATTTTGTAATTTCGTTGTATTTCTTTAGATTGTAGGTTCGGCATAATTTTGTGTGTAGCGTATTTGAGCTTGCAATTATAGGTATACACTTTAACTAACTTTTTCTTATTATATAATTAATTATCAATGCATGTTAGTTGAGTTTGAATATCTTAAATATTCATCCGTAGTGAAGTAGGTTCTGCGAATACATGTACTGCGGTCGGATGGGTGGATAAATTTTGTATTGTTTATCTGTTTTGTTTGTTATTTTAGGCACTTGTAAAATTTTTGGGAACGTCCAATTACAGCCGTTATGCTGCCAAAATTTCGGTAGAATTAGGATAAATCTTACTAAAACCATTCATAATATTTACATAACACAAATAACTAGTTAATTATAACATAGTGATAAGAAGTTAGGTCACATAAAAAATAATAATATTCACATTTATGTAAACTTTTTAATTTTACCAACATTCTAATCAACTAAACAACCTAATAACATGAACTAATCTAAAACGAGAATTTGAGTAATTTATAAATTAATATGAATAAATTGTGAGAAACTTAGTTAGTTACATTGTGTAATTAGTAACTAGCTATAATTAGTTACTAAATACATTAACAAAATAAACATATAAAATCCTTCTTTTTTTTATTTTTTTTCTTTCATTTGAGAGATTCAATGTGGATTTTTATTTTTCAAAGAAAATAAAGAGCAAAAGTTAATTAAAAGGGGAAAATATTAGTTAATACCCTTATTGCTTTACCAAAAACTTTTCCCCTCAACTTTTTTTATTAAAAATATTTAACATTTTACCAACATTCTAATCAACAAAACAACTTAATAATATGAACTAATCTGAAACGAGAATTTGAGTAATTTATAAATTAATATGAATAAATTGTGAGAAACTTAGTTAGTTATATTGTGTAATTAGTAACTAGCTATAATTAGTTACTAAATACTGAATTTTTTTGGATAGGATTTTTGTTATGGATAAATCATGGATGCGTGAGGAGAGAGACACACTGCAATTTCAAGTAGGGTTCGATATCAATGAGGGAATATGGGTCAATTGTGATTCAAGCAAACATAAACAAAAAAAGAAAAGAAAACGTGTCTAATTGGTAACTTGATATATAGCTTACTTTATATTGTGGTTGTGAATGCTCCTGAATACTTGACAATTCGTTTATGCTTTTAATATTTCATATACACTACTTGTTATATATATAGCTAACTTTAAAGTTTGTTTGTTAATGGTGTAGACATGGCCAACTCGGAATCAGGATCTGATTCAGGCGCAGAAAATGAGTGTCCAACCGCAATACCTACACGAGGGCCGACGCAGATGAATGAAATATCCAAACTAATGGATCAGGGTAAAAGAGTGGCCCTCGAGGTTAATGACAAAGGACAATACTGCGGGAAAAACTATGCGAAGCTCGTATCCACTCTAGGAGTCAGATGCCGGCAGACGATAGGGTTGGCCTATAAAAACTGGAAAGAAGTCAACCCGATTCTGAAAAATAAAGTTTGGAAAGACATACAGGTAAGCTGTTATTTGTTAGAATTTTGATTTGTTTTTCTATTACTTCAAATGTTGACTCTAACCGTGTTTGTTTTCCTTCAAAATAGACGGGGTTCATTGTGCCGGACTCCTTCAAACATGATTGTCTCATCCTAGCTGGGAAGTTAATGAAAGACTTCAAGAATAGGATGACAAAAGACATCATAATGCCCGCTTTGAAAGAGAAGGATCTGGGACGACTGGCACAAGTCCCTGAAAAGCACCCCGAGATCGACGCTGCTGATTGGTGCAAATTTGTTGAAAGTCGACTAACTCCTGAATTTCTGGTACGCTAATTATATTAACACTAAGATAAACTCTTAAATACAAGTACATGTATCTAATGTATTTTTTTGGCATTGTAGGAATTGAGTAAGGTGCAACGTGAACGTTCCTCGAAAATTCAATCCAGACATCGAAGTGGTCGGAGTGGAATGGTGAACGTACGGGAAGCTGTGGTAAGTAATGCTTAAAATTTAATGTACTATAATGTGCTATAAAATTTAATTGGTACTCATTTAATTGTTATTACGTTATGTAGAAAAAGGATCTTGAAGTTGCAAATCCCCCCCGCCACCGTGTTTGGATTAAATCTCGCACCAAGAGTCGAAAACTTGTCACTGATTACGATAAGGAAATTGCAGAGAAGATAGTAAGTATATATTAATCCTTAATTGTGTTCTACTCATGAGTTAGTGTATATAATTCATATACTAATTGTAACGCCCTAATGCTAAGGCACGCTACAGTGCTTTTTCAATAATTGTGCAATCTTTGCTAACCAAAGAAATTTCTCGAAAAACGTGTCAAATTAAAACTTTTGCATTAAATACTAAACTTTGTAATTTAATAAAAAGTTTACAAGTGCCGGGATCCCGATTTTTAAAACTTTACAAACTTTACTTTTCAAGCATACATTTTAAAATATACAGATTTACAGGTCGCACAGCGACTTTCAAAATACAACTCCCAGATGTCCCGAGACCGAACACTCCAGGTCGCGCTGCTTTGACATGTACAATCTCATCCGAGCTCAGGTCCACTCCTGTTCAGCCTTCGCCTTTCCTTTACCTACACATGAAAGTAGAAACTGTGAGTCGACAGACTCAGTAAGAAATGCATATAACATATCACATAAATTCCGACCTGTAAATAGGCGCCCATACACCTATCTACAGGGCTTAACAGATGAGCAAGAACGTTCTAACTGCTTGTGCTACTGACCATGATATCACTCCTACTAGCACTATAATCGTGTTGTAGGACCGGCACTATGTTTGTGCCGCTATGATAGCATCAATAACATCCAAAAGTATGATTGGCCATGATATCACTCTTAACCAGTACGATGCCTGTACTGCTGAACCGACACAATGGTTGTGTCGCTATGATAGTACCAAAACATACTTTCCAGGGTGAATAACACTCTTAACCAGTACGATGCCTGTACTGCTGAACCGACACAATGATTGTGTCGCTATGATATCACCCAAACACATACAAAGATACACACAGCATGCATATATATATCATACATATACATACACCCAGATATTTATATCACACGTTATATTCAGTTCTTACCTGTTTTCCGAATTCAAACGTGCTGGCCGACCTGAACGGAAATCTCGTGCTAGATGGATGCCCTAATCACATTTAGAAACCGGGTAAGTTACATGATTCAAAACCCTAATCCCGGGAAATCCAAAACCAAAACCCTAGGTTCTGCTATGCTCTTAATGGGTTATTCTAACTCTGGAAATGGGGAAACACCCATCCGAGGCATCGAAATGGCAAAAATTGAGAAAATGAAAGGCCCGGGGAACCCTGCCAAAACCGGCTAGCCGGTTTTTGTGGCCCTGCAAACCGGCTAGCCGGTTTGCACCAGTTTCCCCAAAGCATTTCATTTAATGCTCAATCTTCCACCAAATGCCATGAAACCTTCCAGAGTACCTAATTAGGGCATAAACAATATATTCCAGCCAGCAATTCACAGAACAAACCATTATAATTCAATTTGCCATTAAAGCTCAAAGCTTTGAACTCTAAACCTAGAATTGCACAAAACTTAAATCAACCATTAAAACCAGCATCTAGGACTTAAAATCAACTTATCAAGACCCTAAAATTCGAACCCTAGGCAATTCAAATCTTAACAGCCCCTAGTTTACAATTCCACATATTCAACCTAAACTTAAAACTTGAAAACTAAAGAAGAGTTTCATTAGAGCTTACCTTAGGTTGATTCCCCTTGAATCTATGGCTGAAATCACAAGAAAAAATGGTAACTTGGCTGGGTTTCCTTCTGGTTTGAGAGGGGCCGAACACCAAGAGAGAGAAGAGAAATGATATCTTTCTTCAATTTCAATTTCTTTTCTTAATTTACTTTCTTTCAAAGAGTATTTCCCTTTTACATTAATTAGGCTGAAATTATATAGGTGTCACCACCCAAGGCTGCCACCTAACACTCATTTAATCAATTTACTAAATGTCCAAAATGCCCTTAACCCAAAAACTAAGGCTTTTCTAAAGCTAGGGGTAAAATGGTCAAATTCCATAACCCCGCTCAATCCCGATATTTTACTCTCTCTAAAATATTTCCCACTAAGAAATAAGGTTCTAAACTTACCCATGTGATCAATCTAGCCATCCATCGCATTTTCCGTTGTCGCCGAACAAAAATTACAAAAATATTATATTCCACATATAAACTAAATAATACCCCTAGAGTCTAATAAAATCTCCGGAATTGAGAAATTATAACTCTAATATTTATTTCTAAATATTGGGGTCCACAATTAAATAAATTCACAAATAATAATAAATTAATAAAAATTAATGCTAATTGCCTTTACTAATCCAAATTATTAGAGCGGTCATTACAATTATCCCCCCGTTAAAAGGATTTCGTCCCCGAAATCTAACTTGAATAGCTCTGGATGTTGAGTCCCTATATCCGACTCCAATTCTCAGGTGGCTTCTTCCACCTTACTATTCCTCCAGAGTACTTTAACCAGTCCAATAGTCTTATTCCGAAGAAATTTTGTACAGGTTGCTCCTCACAAAATAAATCTAGTTGCAGTTCAAGGGCTTCATAACTCAAGACATGGTCGGGTCTGATACGTATTTCCTCAACATAGATATGTGAAATACGTTATGAACAGCCAATAACGCTGCTAGCCAATATGTTACCTGCCTGACCTTCTCGAGTATCTGAAATGGCCCAATGAACCTAGGGCTTAACTTACCCTTCTTCCCGAAGCGTCTAATACCCTTCATTGGTGAAACCCGCAGGAAAACATGTTTCCCTGCCTGAAATGTAACATCTCTATGCTTCGGATCAGTATAACTTTTCTGCCTGCTTTGAGCAGCAAGCATCCGAGCCTTGATCTTATCAATAGCTTCATTGGTCCTCTGCACCAACTCTGGACCCAAGTACTTCCTTTCTCCTGTCTCGTCCCAATGAATAGGAGAACGACATTTTCTACCATATAACATCTCATAGGGAGCCATCCCTATTGTACTCTGGTAGCTATTGTTGTAGGAGAATTCAATTAAAGGCAAGTACTTACTCCATGAACCCTCAAAGTCCATGACACAGGCTCGCAGTAGGTCTTCTAAAATCTGAATAGTTCTTTCTGATTGACCATCAGTCTGAGGGTGAAAGGCTGTACTAAACTTTAACTTGGTACCCATAGCCTTCTGAAGACTCACCCAAAACTTCGATGTGAACTTTGGATCCCTGTCTGATACAATAGATTTAGGGGCTCCATGGAGACGAACTATCTCCTTCACATACAATTCAGCATATTGATCCACTGAATATGTAACTTTCACTGGTAAGAAGTGAGCTGACTTTGTGAATCTGTCCACGATAACCCAAACAGAATCATACATTCCTGTAGTTCTAGGCAAACCAGTTACAAAGTCCATTGCGATGTCCTCCCACTTCCATTCTGGAAGGACTAAAGGTTGCAATAACCCTGCCGGCCTCTGATGTTCAGCCTTAATCTGCTGGCAGGTTAAACACTTGGACACGTAGTCCACCACATCTCTTTTCATCCCATACCACAAGAAGTAGGGTTTTAAATCCTGATACATCTTGGTGGTTCCCGGATGTAACGAATAAGGCGTGGTGTGAGCTTCATCCAGTATTTCTTTCTTAAGCTCATTCACACAAGGAACACAAACTCGAGCTTTATATAGCAACATTCCACTGCTCGAGACTGAAAGGCCTTTAGGCCGACCAGCCACTACTTCATCTCGAACTTTAACTAGCTCGGGATCTTCCAGTTGTGCCTTTCTGATTCTCTCCAACAGATCAGATTGGAGGGTTAAATTATGTAATTTCCCGACCACGAACTCAATTCCTGCACTAACCATTTCCGAGGCTAGTTGAGGAGCTATCATAACCGTAGTACACACTTGACCGGGACCTTTTCTGCTCAGAGCATCGGCCACAACATTGGCCTTCCCGGGGTGATACAGTATTTCACAATCGTAGTCCTTAACCAGTTCCAACCACCTTCTCTGCCTCATATTCAAATCTTTCTGAGTGAAAAGGTATTTGAGACTTTTATGATCAGTATAAATCTCACACTTTTCACCGTAAAGATAATGTCGCCATATCTTCAAAGCAAAAACCACAGCAGCGAGCTCTAAATCAAGAGTTGGATAGCGCTGCTCATAATCCTTCAGTTGACGAGAGGCATAGGCTATAACTCTGTCAGCTTGCATCAGAACACATCCCAGACCCCGTCTGGACGCATCACAATAACCACGAATTTCTCTTGATCTGATGGCAAAGCTAACACCGGAGCTGTTATCAAACGTTGCTTCAACTCCTAAAAGCTTGTTTCACACTTATCTGACCACACAAATTTCTGATTTTTCTTGGTCAATTCGATTAGGGGCATAGAAATTTTAGAAAATCCTTCGACGAAACGCCGATAATACCCTGCTAGACCGAGAAAACTTTGAACTTCCGTTACAAACTTAGGCCTCGGCCAATTTTTCACGGACTCCACCTTGTTTGGATTAACCATAATCCATTCTTCCCAACAATATGACCCAGAAAGGACACTTCAGACAACCAGAATTCGCACCTCTTGAACTTGGCATACAGCTTGTGATCCCTAAGTCGTTGTAACACCATTCGAAGATGATGCTCGTGCTCCTCTTCTGACCGAGAGTATACAAGAATGTCATCGATAAACACTATAACGCAGTTATCGAGGAAATCCTTGAACACCCTATTCATGAGATCCATAAAGGCCGCAGGAGCATTAGTCAATCCGAATGACATTACCAGAAACTCATAGTGCCCATATCTGGTTCTAAAAGCAGTCTTCGGTATGTCCTCCTCCCGAATTCCGAGTTGGTGATAACCCGACCGTAAATCAATCTTTGATAACACAGTCTTTCCCTAAAGCTAATCGAACAAATCGTCGATTCTGGGCAACGGGTACTTATTCTTAATCGTCAGCTTGTTAAGTTCCCGATAATCAATACACATTCTGAGGGAACCATCTTTCTTTTTTCACAAAGAGAACCGGAGCTCCCCAGGGCGATACACTGGGTCGAATAAACCCAATGTCCAGCATCCCCTGAAGTTGCAACTTAAGCTCCTTGAGTTCTGCTGGAGCCATCCTATATGGAGCTTTAGAAACAGGTTCGACTCCAGGTGTCAAATCAATAACAAAATCAATCTCTCACTGTGGCGGCAATCCCGGCAACTCCTCGGAAAACACATCAAGAAAATCTTTCACTACCCGGACTACCTCAGGCCCAAATGTTTCAGGTCTGCTGGAGTCAAATACCACCGCTAGAAATCCTACACAACCATTGCATAGTAAATCCCTAGCTCTCAGCACAGAAATAACCGGGATCCGAGACCCCTGAACCGATCCAACATAAACAAATGGATCTCCACCTTCCGGCTGAAAAATCACCATTTTACGCCTACAATCTATACTGGCCGAATACTTGGACAAAAATCCATTCCCAGTATAATGTCAAACTCAGTTAATTCCAATTCTATGAGGTCAGCGCTCAATTCCCCATCTCCGATCCTAATCGGCATAGACCTAATGCGCCTATTAGAGATAACCAATTCCCCACTAGGCATTAGGGTTCCAAACCCTCTTTCTAAAACATCACAAGGCCTACCCTAAAAGATCAATTACTCTTGTAATTACATATAAGCGTGTAGCTCCCGAATTAAACATCACAATGTAAAAGAAGTCGCTTACAGAGAACTGACCTGCCACTACAGAAGGGCTCGCTGCATCATCAGCTTGAACATTAGCATTCACCGGGGTAAGAACAAATACCGCTTTCTGCTCTTGTTCTTCTTTCTCCACCTGTGGGCAATCTTTCTTAAAATGCCCAACCTTGCCACATTGAAAACATACTTTTCGGTTGCATTCTCCGGGATGGTGTTTCATGCAACATGGGCATTCAGGGTAAGAATAACCCTGGCGTGCCCCCTTGCCTTGAAACCTTCGGAACCGCTTGTTCTGTCTTAATCCCACCACTGATGACGTAGGTTTCCTCTTTCGCTCAATCATGGAGCTCCTACCACTTCCACCATATTCTGGGTTCAGGCAGGTAATATTCTGACCCCCTACCATAGTCTCCTGAGGTCTCATAATAATTTCCTCGGGGCTTCTAACCCAAGAAGCATTCTCCACATTTGAACCTCCCTGAAAGTCTGAAGGTTCTTGGATCCAAATCTTTCCATGTAATGGTTCCACTTGATTACCAGCCATTCCATGCTTTGCTGGTAATACCGAATCAAAAATGATTGGCATATGTGGTAAAGATACTACAGGAGACCTCTGCTGTTTCAACCTCTGAATCTCTTCTTCATGTCGTTGAATCACAGCTTCCATTTTCGCAAACCTTTGCTCCAAATCCAACGGAGCCTGTGACGGATAACCATCACTCCCGTCGGAAGCCCTCCAAGGGATTTGACCTTGGTTACGGGGACAATTTGGACTCCATTCTCTCCAACCATTACTAGCCCTGGCCACTTTACTCTGACTCTCCATATAGCACCAGGTGTCCATTTTATAAGACTAACCTGTCAGTTAGTAAGTCAGTCTGGTCAGGCAACGGCCTATTTACATACTTACTACCGCACTTACGGATTTTAAGGCAATGCACTTAACATAAATAATTAAAATCTAATATGCTTCCTAACATGCTTTCACATTCGTAATTTTTTAAAAGAAAATACTAAACAAGTACGGGCTTACTGAACCGTGAACCGAGCTTTCTCTGATGAAGATTGTACATGTCATGGCAAGCTTCGGTAGACAAACCTGGCGGCTCTGATAACAAAATTGTAACGCCCTAATGCTAAGGCACGCTACAGTGCTTTTTCAATAATTGTGCAATCTTTGCTAACCAAAGAAATTTCTCGAAAAACGTGTCAAATTAAAACTTTTGCATTAAATACTAAACTTTGTAATTTAATAAAAAGTTTACAAGTGCCGGGATCCCGATTTTTAAAACTTTACAAACTTTACTTTTCAAGCATACATTTTAAAATATACAGATTTACAGGTCGCACAGCGACTTTCAAAATACAACTCCCAGATGTCCCGAGACCGAACACTCCAGGTCGCGCTGCTTTGACATGTACAATCTCATCCGAGCTCAGGTCCACTCCTGTTCAGCCTTCGCCTTTCCTTTACCTACACATGAAAGTAGAAACTGTGAGTCGACAGACTCAGTAAGAAATGCATATAACATATCACATAAATTCCGACCTGTAAATAGGCGCCCATACACCTATCTACAGGGCTTAACAGATGAGCAAGAACGTTCTAACTGCTTGTGCTACTGACCATGATATCACTCCTACTAGCACTATAATCGTGTTGTAGGACCGGCACTATGTTTGTGCCGCTATGATAGCATCAATAACATCCAAAAGTATGATTGGCCATGATATCACTCTTAACCAGTACGATGCCTGTACTGCTGAACCGACACAATGGTTGTGTCGCTATGATAGTACCAAAACATACTTTCCAGGGTGAATAACACTCTTAACCAGTACGATGCCTGTACTGCTGAACCGACACAATGATTGTGTCGCTATGATATCACCCAAACACATACAAAGATACACACAGCATGCATATATATATCATACATATACATACACCCGTATATTTATATCACACGTTATATTCGCTCTTACCTGTTTTCCGAATTCAAACGTGCTGGCCGACCTGAACGGAAATCTCGTGCTAGATGGATGCCCTAATCACATTTAGAAACCGGGTAAGTTACATGATTCAAAACCCTAATCCCGGGAAATCCAAAACCAAAACCCTAGGTTCTGCTATGCTCTTAATGGGTTATTCTAACTCGGAAATGGGGAAACACCCATCCGAGGCATCGAAATGGCAAAAATTGAGAAAATGAAAGGCCCGGAACCCCGCCAAAACCGGCTAGCCGGTTTGTGGCCCCGCAAACCGGCTAGCCGGTTTGCACCGCTTTCCCCAAAGCATTTCATTTAATGCTCAATCTTCCACTAAATGCCATGAAACCTTCCGCAGTACCTAATTAGGGCATAAACAATATATTCCAACAAAGAATTCACAGAACAAACCATTATAATTCAATTTGCCATTAAAGCTCAAAGCTTTGAACTCTAAACCTAGAATTGCACAAAACTTAAATCAACCATTAAAACCAGCATCTAGGACTTAAAATCAACTTATCAAGACCCTAAAATTCGAACCCTAGGCAATTCAAATCTTAACAGCCCCTAGTTTACAATTCCACATATTCAACCTAAACTTAAAACTTGAAAACTAAAGAAGAGTTTCATTAGAGCTTACCTTAGGTTGATTCCCCTTGAATCTATGGCTGAAATCACAAGAAAAAATGGTAACTTGGCTGGGTTTCCTTCTGGTTTGAGAGGGGCCGAACACCAAGAGAGAGAAGAGAAATGATATCTTTCTTCAATTTCAATTTCTTTTCTTAATTTACTTTCTTTCAAAGAGTATTTCCCTTTTACATTAATTAGGCTGAAATTATATAGGTGTCACCACCCAAGGCTGCCACCTAACACTCATTTAATCAATTTACTAAATGTCCAAAATTCCCTTAACCCAAAAACTAAGGCTTTTCTAAAGCTAGGGGTAAAAAGGTCAAATTCCATAACCCCGCTCAATCCCGATATTTTACTCTCTCTAAAATATTTCCCACTAAGAAATAAGGTTCTAAACTTACCCATGTGATCAATCTAGCCATCCATCGCATTTTCCGTTGTCGCCGAACAAAAATTACAAAAATATTATATTCCACATATAAACTAAATAATACCCCTAGAGTCTAATAAAATCTCCGGAATTGAGAAATTATAACTCTAATATTTATTTCTAAATATTGGGGTCCACAATTAAATAAATTCACAAATAATAATAAATTAATAAAAATTAATGCTAATTGCCTTTACTAATCCAAATTATTAGAGCGGTCATTACACTAATTGCTTGAATATATGCGTGCATTAGGCTCAATTAGAGAAGAAGCTTAGTCAGGGACAAATTCAAGTCCAGGGCCAAAACGATATCCTGACGCAGGCGCTCGAGACACCAGAGCATCCTGGACGTGTCAGGGCTGCTGGGTATGCTATTACTTGAAATGTTATTTATTTAGTTACACAAATAAAATCGTAGCTAATTTGCATTTTATGATGTGTAGGTTCCTGACCAGGGCATCTCAACTGTTCGGCAGGAAGAAAAGGGAAGTGTCTGATGTTGTGGCTCGGCAAGCGAAGGAGATTGAAAAATTAAAAGCTGAAGTCCAATCCCTTAAGTAGAAGAGAAACGCTGCCGAACAAGAGGAAGAAGGAGAGGTGGCTAGTGAGGCGTATGTTCCACAACCATACGCTCCTCAGGATGAGGTACAACCACAAACTTATGCTGAGGAGTTTATTTCCCTCAACGACCAAGGTATCCTGTACAATTTCGATGACCATGCGACCCTTAATCAGCAAGTACATCTCTGCTCTGACAACATCGACAACATTGTGGCCCGAGGGTATTTGTACGAGCATGTTGGTATAATCCAAGTTCACTGCCAGAACTACGATGATTCACATGCCCGAATTATGGTTTCGGAAATCCTGCAAGAGGACGCTGAAATCCCAGTCCCAATTGAAGAGTGCAGATATGTTAGGGACGTATACCAGATGTTCCTTCCTTGGCCTAAACACTTAATTCTAACAACCGAGGTAACTTCTCTTATAAATTAATTATTAATGATTAGTGGAGTTTGAATATCTTCAATATTCATTCGTAGTTAAGTAGGTTCTGCGAATATATGTGCAGCAGTGGGATGGATGAACAAACTACTGTTATATATGTGTTATTTGTCGTTATACAGGCATGTTTAAAATTTTTGGGGTCATTCAATTACAACCATTATGCTGCCGAAATTTCGGTAGAATTTGGATAAAATTTGATATATATATATATACATATTATGTTCAGTTTTGTTAGGGTCCACTCGCTCAACCGCCCTCAAGACGTGATGCGTCAAAGGGGAAAGCTCCGATGCTTTCTCCACAAGGCCGTGGTGCACGGGAAGATGACTTGTTCACGGAAGAGAAGATGGCATTGATCCCTAATTAGCTAAAATGGATGATTCATGAATTCCCGAGGCTCAAAGATAAACGTGATATAATCATAATTCCTGTCCCCCGAGGATTCATTGCACCGCGTACCCAGATCACGTTATCTGGAGAGGATTTGCAGCAGGTTGCTACATGTGACTACATCGGCAACCAGGGAATGCTGTTTGGAATGATGTATACTCTTCTTTAATCTAATTAACCTTATATCAAATTATAGTCAAATTATTATAAGACACTAACACTTTTTTTGGCAGGCACATATGGGAGAGCATCAACGGTCTGAGGAAATTTTTCAAGTTTTACGACCCAGAGCTTATCGTAGTGCATGGGATCACCAATGAAGAAAAGAGTCAGTCGTTTGACGATGCGGCAAGACGATTGGCTAATTGGTTATCATTAATGAATAACAACCACCAAATGTTCTTTATTCCTTGGAATATCGGGTAAACTTTATTAAATTCTTTAGTGCTAATTGTTCATTTCTATATTATGACTTCAAATTATTTTTATACTATCTTACTTATATTCCAATATAATTTTCTAGGATGCATTGGACACTAGTGGTGGTTACGCCAAGGAAAATTATTCATTTAAACCCTGTAAAAGGCTGCCCAATTCCCGAAGAAATAGAACAAATGATCGGAAGGTAATAATTTAATGACTTCTTATGTAACAAATTTAAATTAACTAACGAATTGAAATGCTAATATAATTTTCCAAAACAGGGCATTCATGTATATAGGGAACGCACATGAGTATCTTGGCCCGTGGCTAGGAATTAACCAAGCAAACTGTCCAAGACAACCTAAAAACCAAGAATGTGGTTTTTATGTTTTGAAATATATCACTGACATCGTCGCACGTGCAAACCCTAGCCGTTACATACAAGATCAAAAAGCTGTAAGTTTTAATTATTGATTATAGTATATATTTATTTTAATAACAAATATATAATATACATATATATAAACTAATATAAATTTTTAATTTTTTTAAGAGTTTGGGGGTAAGAAGCAATACGATCCAAAAACGGAATTGTTACCACTACAGCGAAAGTGGATAGAACAACTGATGGCGCTGATTCACGTTGACGATTGAGGTTGAAAGTCCCAAGAATTTTCCTTCATTATATAATTTTTATAGATTAACTTGTAGTTAGATTTGTAGTTAGATTTATTAACTTATTAATATATTTGACTAATTTTACATTAGTGTTTGTGTAATATTTAATTACTTTTATGAAATAAAATTATGTATTTTACCCAAATTTAAATAATATTTAATTTACATTTTTAAAAATAAATTTGTAATTTAAATTAAATAAAATAATATATAAATTATTAAATATATAATTAAAATGTAATTAAAATTAAAAAAAAAATTGAAAAACTGAAATTCGCGAGACCTTTTGGCGTCGGTTGCTACGCCACCTATGGCGTCGGTTCTGGGCTAGGAACCCCTATGGCGTCGGTTCTTGGCTAGGAACCGACGCCATAGGGGTCCATATGGCGTCGGTTCATATGGACCCTTCAGCGTCGCCCTGATCAGCGTCGGTAGCGAATTTCGTAAAAACTGACGCTGAAAGAGCTTAAAAATTTGTAGTAGTGGTTGAATTAGAAAATTGGCGTTTTTGAGAAAATCAGATGCAGAAAAGATAAAACTCCAAAATTGCAAAAAGTGAGGCCCAAATCCACTTGTATAGGGCCGGCCACTTTTGTAGGGAATTTAAACTGATATTTTCATTATTTTAATGCCAAATAATTTAGACCTAACCCTAGTGGAATGCTATAAATAGATAGTGAAGGCTTCAGGAAAATAACACTTAAATTTCTACTTTTCATTCAGAAAAACTGAGCCTCTCTCTCTCCCTATCTTTGGCCGACCACTCCATCTTTCTCTTCCTCATTGAGATTTCGAAATCCTTAGTGTTAGAGTAGTGCCCACACACAGCAAGTGATACCTCAACCATAGTGAGGAAGATCGTGAAGAAAGCCTTTCAGCAAGAAGGAGTTTCAGCACTAAAGAATCAGAGAAAGAGATCCAGCATCTGATATTGATAATGCTCTGCTACAGAAAGGAATCAAGGGCAAAATATCTGAATGGAAGGAGTCATTATATTCTGCTGCACCCAATGTAAGGTTTACTAAACTTTATATGTGTTTATTTCATCGTTTTAGAAAGTTCATATTTAGGGTGTTAATCAACATACTTGTTAGTAGATCTAAGATCCTTGTAAAATAATTTACAACAGATCTAGCTCAAGGATTTACCTCCATGCCTTCAGCCCGTCTATGGTTTCTCCGGTCAAAGAGTTGCGCCCCTAGGACAAATCTACCTACCCCTCACAGTTGGACAAGCTCCAACGAGCATAACTATCATGGCACAATTCCTGATATTGGATGTTCCTTCAGCCTTTAACGTAATGCTAGGCCGACCAGCCTTGTATGACTTAAAAGCTGTCACATCAATATTCCACTCATGCCTGAAGTTCCGAACCAAAAACGGTGTAGGGTGTCTTAGAGGGAACCAACAATCTGCTCAGGAATGTTACAACCTTGCAGTGGCCAAGGCTAAGAAGGAAATATCCTCCAGCCAGAGCCCGGACAAGGGAATAAATATTCCCAAGTAGGAAACCGCCCAAGGCGAGGATGAAGATGTGGATCCTCAACTTGGGGACCCAAGCAGCAATGCTGGACCTGTGGAAGAATTAGAAGAGATCGAGGTCGATCCAAATATCCCGGCCAGAAAGCTGAATATCGGAAAGGGTTTGTTGCTCGAAGTAAAATCGGAATTGATAGAATTTCTAAGAGAAAACCTAGACGTTTTTGCCTGGTCACATGCGGATATGGTCGGAATTGGTCCTTCTATCATTTCACAAGTCGTGAATATCGATCCTAATATACGGCCAGTTTAACAAAAACAAAAACTGCTGGATAAAGAACGAGCAGTAGCCCTGAAAGACGAAGTTGAAAAGCTGCGCAACAATCAACAAAATGTTTAAAGATCAGATCGGCAGAAACATGGAAGTGTACGTGGATGATATGCTCGTCAAATCCAGAAAGGTTGGGGGGCACATAGACGACCTGGACGAATGTTTCAAAGTCCTCAGAAAATACAACATGAAACTGAATACCCTAAAATGCTCCTTCGCACTCAGCTCAGGAAATTTTCTAGGCTTCATTGTCAATGCTCGAGGAATTGAAGCCAATCCGGAAAAAATCCAAGCCCTCCTGGATATGAACTCGCCAAAAAAACCAAAGAGGTACAAAGCCTAACTGGTCGAATCGCCGCACTCGGCAGATTCGTGTCAAAATCAACGGATAAATGTGTCCCATTCTTCAACATCCTGCGAGGAAACAAAAAGTTTGAGTGGACAGAAGAATGTGAAAGAGCTTTTCAAGATCTAAGGGCACAGCTTGCAAAACCCCCCGTCCTCTCTAAACCTCTGGACAGGAAGAACTAGGGATATACCTGGCAGTAACGGAGCATGCCATAAGCGCCGTACTAATTAGAGAAGAAGATGGCGTGCAGCATTGTTGGAAATTATTTTACCAGGATCTTAGATCTACTCACAAGTATGTTGATTAACACCCTAAATAAGAACTTTCTAAAACGATGAAATAAACACATATAAAGTTTAGGAAACCTTACATTGGGTGCAGCGGAATTAAATGTCTCCTTCCATTCAGATATCTAGCCCTTGATTCCTTTCTGTAGGAGAGCATTATCAATATCTAAACCTGGATCTCTTTCTCTGATTCTTTAGTGCTGAAACTCCTTCTTGCTGAAAGTCTTTCTTCACGATCTTCCTCACTATGATTTAGGTATCACTTGCTGTGTGTGGGCACTACTCTAACACTAAGTATTTCAAAAATTTTAGGAAGAAGAGAGAGAGGGAGTGGTCGGCCAAAGATAGGGAGAGAGAGAGGCTCAGTTTTTTCTGAATGAAAAAGTCAGAAGAAAAGTGTGATTTTTCTGAAGCCTTCTCTATCTATTTATAGCATTCCACTAGGGTTAGGTTTTAATTATTTGGCATTAAAATAATGAAAATATGAGAGGGAAAACCCTACAAAAGTGGCCGGCCATGCAATGTGGATTTGGGCCTCACTTTTTGTAATTTTGCAGTTTTATCTTTTCTGCATCTGATTTTTTCAAAAACGCCAATTTTCAAATTCAACCATTTAAATGCCAATTCTAATTATTTAATAACTATATATAATAATTAAATAATATTGTCATTTATCATATTTAGTAATTGAACCATACAAAGTATCATAATTAACAAATATGCCCCTAAAACTCTTTCTTTACAATTTCGACCTTACTTAGTAAAAAAATTCACAAATAGACATAGTCTAATTTGAGAATTATAATTGATTAATCAAAACCAATTATATGAGTCTTACAAGCAATATTATCTCAACTAGTGGGGGGACCATGGGTCTATATAACCGAGCTTCCAATAAGCAGATCAAGAATTTATTACTAAAATTCACTAACTTATTAATTCTTCGTTGAATCAACGCATAGAACTTAGAATTACACTCTCAGTATATAGAATGCTCTATATGTTCCACCATATAGACACATCATTAGTTATCCATTGTTATAATTCTAATCTGATTAATGATCCTCTATATGAATGATCTACACTGTAAAGGGATTAGATTACCGTTACACCCTACAATGTATTTTATCCTTAAAACACTTAACCCCGTATAAATGATATTTCAGCTTATGTGAAATGAGATCTCCACCATTTATTTTCGTTTGGTCAAGCTCGAAGGAGATCATCCTTTACTTACTATTCGCCAGATAGAAGCTATAGATTCCATGTTTATGTTAGCGCTCCCACTCAATTGCACTACCGTGTTCCCAAAATGTACGTATCACCCTGACCCAAAAGTAGGCTTAACTAACAAATCAAAGAACTTGAATAGCCTCTTGAGATCGAGCCTAATCATAACAGGATTAAGATCATTTGATCTAGGATCAACTAGGCGATATTGACTTGAATAGATATTACGGTAAGTTTAATAAATCTAAGTCAAAGTTCAATATCGGTCCCTTCCGATGCATACTCCATGCATCAAACTTGAGCTTTACTTTAACCAATGCTTTAGAAAGAACATAGCATTTCTCCAAATGCAAGTAAACTCTGTTGTAGATTATCATATCAGTAAAACCCTGTGTCTGATAAATGTAGGAAACTTTATTCACATAGTCATGTTTACTTTCCAATGTGTTGACAGCACAATAAACAGGATCAAGCATCTGAAAGGTTGAATTAAACACAACCTTTTCACCACCATTACTCTTCCTTAATCACAAAATCATTGATAATGTGAAATTCCTCTCTATATGTCTACTCTTTTGGGATACTGGATTCTATACCTTTGGCAACTACTTTTGGTTAATCAGGAAGTAACACTAGTAGTTAAGGCAATTTGGAATGGTGCCAAAAATGTATAGAACTTTCCTTAGACTGAATAAGTACCTTTCCTGCAACTTTAACATTCAGTCCCTTTCTGGTAGACCTAGAGACTTCAGATAGGTTTTTACACTTCTCCAAAATCACTATTCCACCGCCAGAGTAATCACCATCTAATCAGAAAGATTTTCTAGCACAAAGGCAAATTTCGAAATCTGATGTGGTGTAGTCTAAGAGTTTTAAACACACCCTTATAGACTAACATATAGTTCTTCTTCTTTATCTTAAGATTTACTTGATTGTCTTCCAATGTTCTTCTCCTGGATTAATCTGATACCATCTCATTACTCCCACTCAACAGTAGGTGTCTGGTCTAAGGCATACTAAAGCATGTCTAAGACCTCTCACTGTTGATTTAAGAAATTCTTTCATGGCTTTATCTTTTCTGGAATAGTTGAGACTTTTCCTTAGATAAATAAAATCTATGCCTAGAAGTCGAGAAGCTTCTATAGATTGCCATTACAAAGAAAATGCTTCAGCATCTTACTAAAGTAAGTTGCTTGCATTAGAGTAAGTAATTACCAAGTATACCACAAGCCATAGGTTTAGATAAACTCAAACCTATAATACTGGGAGCAGGAAGTTTTGTTAAGTCCATTGAATAGACTTATAAACGAAAATTTCCTTTTATGTCCTTGTAATAGGAAACTTTAGGTTATTCCATGTGAATGGATTAAACCATAGTTCTATTGGCTTGTCTTCTTAGTTTCTTGACATGACAATCCATTACTTGTTTAAACTCACAATGGATTTTAATCACTAGTGTCTTCCAAGTCATAAGAAAGTGAGTTCCTAGAAACTCTCCCACTACGACAAGGTACCGTGAATTATGTCTAAGAAAACTAAATGGTATTAATCTCTTCGGTTGTGACAAGACAACAGAGGCAGTGGGATCATCATATGTCAAATAAGATGATAGAACACTTTTGGAATCAAGAAAAATATCTCCTTTATTTGCTACTTTATTCTCAGACTTAGTCATTTTCTTAGAAAAGTAGTATTTGTTTGAACAAACACTTTCTTATCTATTGACAATGGGATGGTCCACCCTAATCACTTAGAATAGCTAACAAACCATGGTTAATAGTTCTAGCTTTTCTTAAGATTTTGATTAGGTCATCCATGAATCTAGTAATGATTTACATTAAGTATACAACCATTACATCATTCTGAAATTGTATTACCATAGAAGGATTTAGGCAACGACTAGTAACTAATCATCAATATGCAAATCGAAATTTCTGGGGAGGTAAGTTTGGATATAATTCAAAAATCAATTTAATGATCTTTGAACTGTATATCTACTAACTATTTCTCCACCCCTATCAGTTCGCAAGATCTTTAACCACTTACCTTAATTGTTTTAACCATTGCTAGAAATTAATGAAATTTTTCAAAACATTTCAAATTTCTTTGCATAAGGTATAATCTAGAGTTATCGTTTTAGGAATACAACAAGAAACTCATATCCACCCCTGAATGTACATCCATCTATGAATGAGATGAACAACTTTCAGTGGATATAGGCATATTAATTTTTTTGCAGAGATTGATCTTGTCAAAAACACTATGAACAAGATACAAATGCTATAGATTAATAAAAATGTGATTGTGTCTTGTTGATGACTTAGATTTAGTTACATCAAAGAGTCTTAGAATAGTGCAAGTGTATCCTGCTCACAGAATATTAAACTCATATTCCATACAGTTTGAATCCATTAATAGAAGATGGATATGAAACACTTGTGAAAGTGTAACTGTATTGTATCCTAGAATTAGAAATATAAGAAAATTTCTGTTTGGAATCTAAATTTAAAGTCAAAGACTTAAATTTATACCAAATATAATGAGTAATTCTATCTTGGACCATCACTACTAATTTAACTCTAAGTCTGATTTGCTCATACAAGTAGAAGAGTTCTAAGATTGAGGATTTATATCAATTGGGAATAGAATTTCTGGATTATAATCATATGCGTCATTTATTTTCTTAAGAGAAAATATAATGACATTAAGAGAAAATATAGACCATTCATCCAATGATATGTTATTGAGCTAATTCGAAATGAATAAGCTAAGAGGAATTAGGATAATTTCGTTTATAAATAAGAATCCAACGATGCTTTGATTAGCGAGAGTCAAAGTAATCTTATTTATACAATCTTCTTGTTTCATATTGTAAAAATACTAGTCTAAGGTGTCATCAATTGATGAACAGCTAGATGTTGCATATACAATATTTATCTTTCGAGATCTAATACTATTATGTATGTCTAATGGTGAAAATCCATTAGGGATTTTTCTCATTAGATAAACAAACCAAGTTAGACCAACAATGAAGATTCGAAATTAAACTACAACTTAATAACAGAAAATAACATGGTTCAATATAAATTCATACACAATTCAGAAATTATTAAACATATAGCAAGTAGGAATGACAAGTGAAAATACTAAAACATACAATCCTAAATAATTTCCAAGGTTTTCAACAAACTGATATCAGTGTCCCGTTTAGGTGAGAGTCAAAGTTACCATCCATTGAATAGAGTTGTCAGCTCATCTAAAATGTTAAACATTCTAGCAACCTTTTATTCGATCAAGATTGGAATTCAGCGTTGTCCCGTTTAGGCGAGAGTCAAGACAATTCTATCTTATGAGCTTCCCCCATTGCTTCATAATTTGCAAGTCAAATATGGTCGCCACCATTAGGGTGATCCATACCATATAAAATACTTACAAACTACTTATCTTTTGAGATTAAACGGTGCAAAATTGCTAATGAACGTTCCTCCATTAGGGAGGATTACTCACTAAAACAAACGCGATGTAAAACCAACAATGGAGATCGAATATCTTAATAATAAAGCTCATTATTTAAAGAGAGTTGTATTTTCTTTGATTCTCATTTTAATCTATTTATTTTAAATATATATTTATTTAATTAAAATTTCCAATTTAGAATGAAAAATTCTAAACATATATTTTAATTTAATATTTATAAATTTTACTTAGATGGATATGAAAATAACATGAATTTCTTCCATCTTAGTAATAATTTTCAATAAATATTTACAAAAATATTCAATTTAAGTTGTTACAAAATTAATTTAAATTAATTTACAACTCAAATTTAATTTTCTATAAATATATATTGCATTTCAAAAAATTAAAGTATTTAAGAATACAATTTTCGAAAATGCATGTTAAAATAAAAAATAAATCCTAAAAAAATTATTCTAATTTAATGTTGGCCCAAAATTAATTAATAAAATTAATTTACAACAAAAAATATAATTTTCCTATTTAATTAAATATATAAGAAAAATTTCAAATATTTAAGTATGATGATGAAAATCAACTTAAATATTAATTTTCTATTTAATTAAATACACTAGAAAAATACTTCAAGCAAAAAAACAGATAATATCTATCTAGATTTTCATGGACTAATTAATTCATTTTCTAATTAAATATATTTTACTTCATTTATTTTAATTAATCATTAAATGAAAAAATTATTAATTTAAGTTGGTCCAAAATTAAAATAAATAATTTACAACTTTAATCTATTTTTCAAATAAAATTCGAAATTCCAGCATTTAAGAAATGTAATTTCGAAATTTGATTAATAAAGAAAAAATAATATGTTGAAAATTATTTAAATTTAGTTGAAAAAAAAATTCAAATAAAAATAATTTTCTATTTAATTAAGTGTCATGAAAAAGAAATATTTAAGCATGATGATGAAAATCAACTTAGATATTTAATTTTCAAGTTAATTAAATGTATTAAATTCAAGAAATAAATAATTAAGTGTAGAGAAGGCTTAATTATTAATCTCTAGTTTAATACTAGGAAAAAATATACTTAAAATAAATTGTACCAAAATTAATTATTTAAATAATTAATTTCACAATGTATAATATTTTCCTATTTTATATTAGAAATAATAAGTAGTCTAGAAATAACTATCTAGAAAATATCTTATTTGACTAAGTATCTTTTCCACAAAATTTGAAAAAATATCTAATTTAAGTTGTATTAGAAAAAATCTAGAATTTAAATATTTTCAAATTTAAATTTAATTAAATATCAAAAATTAAGTTGTAACCACTTAATTTGAAAATATTCCATTTTAAGTTAATATTCGAAAAGATATCAACTTAAAAAAACTATCTAAAGAATCTTAATAACCAATTCCTAAAATTCCTCAACTTAATTTTGAAATTTTAAATCCAAAAGATATTCAGATTGTAAGCAGATCAAGAATTTATTACTAAAATTCACTAACTTATTAATTCTTCGTTGAATCCACGCATAGAACTTACAATTGCACTCTCAGTATATAGAATGCTCTATATGTTCCACCATATAGACACATCATTAGTTATCCATTGTTATAATCCTAATTTGATCAATGATCCTCTATATGAATGATCTACACTGTAAAGGGATTAGATTACTGTTACACCCTACAATGTATTTTATCCTTAAAACACTTAACCCCTTATAAATGATATTTCAGCTTATGTGAAATGAGATCTCCACCATTTATTTTCGTTTGGTCAAGCTCGAAGGAGATCATCCTTTACTTACTATTCGCCAGATAGAAGCTATAGATTCCATGTTTATGTTAGCGCTCCCACTCAATTGCACTACCGTGTTCCCAAAATGTACGTATCACCCTGACCCAAAAGTAGGCTTAACTAACAAATCAAAGAACACGAATAGCCTCTTGAGATCGAGCCTAATCATAACAGGATTAAGATCATTTGATCTAGGATCAACTAGGCGATATTGACTTGAATAGATATTACGGTAGGTTTAATAAATCTAAGTCAAAGTTCAATATCGGTCCCTTTCGATACATACTCTATCCATCCAACCTGAGCTTTACTTTAACCAATGCTCTGGAAAGAACATAGTATTTCTCCAAATGCAAGTAAACTCTGTTGTAGATTATCATATCAGTAAAACCCTGTGTCTGATAAATCTAGGAAACTTTATTCACATAGTCATGTTTACTTTCCAATGTGTTGATAGCACAATAAACAAGATCAAGTATGTGAAAAGAGTTTCAGATGAATTCATACATTATGTACATATAATCATGAAATAAATCATGTGAACCATGCAACATTAAATGTTATTTCTAATCTGTATTAATAAGTAAATCTGATTATATTGAAATGAGTTTTATTTAGGGCATAAAACCCAACAAGCATTCAGTCTATTACATCAGTAAAAGACTCATCGAGGCCGAAAGCCGATATCCGTTGATAGAAAAGCTCGCCTACTGCCTCATCTTATCAATAAGAAAGCTAAGACCTTATTTTCGAGCTCATCCTGTTCGGGTGTACACCGACCAATCACTACGGCAAATACTGCAAAAGCCAGATGCCTCTGGGCGATTACTCAAGTGGGCGGTGGAATTGGGGCAGTATGAAATCAATTTCCAACCCCAAACAGCTATCAAAGGCCAAGCCTTGGCCGACTTTTTGGTGGAATGCACAGGAAAAACTTAAAGCATCCCAGAAGGCGATCCCGAGCCAACACCACAGCCGACCAGCACTGAAAGCAAGCCGACCTAGAAACTTCACGTGGATGGATCGGCCATAGATCAGCTATCCGGTGCAGGAATTGCCCTTGTCACACCTGGGGGGCAACACCTACATGCAGCGGTCAAATTTGGATTCAAAGCCTCCAACAATGAAGTCGAATACGAAGCCCTAATCACTGGACTCAAACTAGCGAAGGAAATGAAAGCCGAGCACATCGAGATCTGCAGTGACTCACAGCTAGTGGTCAATCATGTATCTGGAAAATACGAGGCTCGGGGAGAAAAATTGATAGCGTATCTGAGCAAAATACATGATCTGCTCGCACAATTCAAAAGCTACAGCCTCAAGCAGATTCCAAGAGATGAAAATACAACTGCAGATGCGCTAGCCAGTTTGGCGAGCAGCAATATAAGTGACAAGGCGAACCTGGTCCCGATCTAGTTTCTTGAAGAGCCTAGCATCACCGGCACGGAAGAAATTGAAATGATCGATACATCTCCAAACTGGATGACGCTAATAGCAGCCTATCTCAACTCTGGGGAACTCCCAGATAACCAAAATGAAGCTCGGAAAATGAGAAGAAAGGCAGCACAGTACATCATCGTGGATGGGATCATGTATAGAAGAGGATTCTCAATGCCATTACTCACGTGCGTCACACCAAATGAAGCTGCACAGCTTCTATATGAAGTTCACGACGGATTCTGCGGAAATCACGCAGCCGAACAGATCTTATCAAAGAAAATTCTAAGGCAAGGCTACTTCTGGCCAACAATGATTGAAGATTCGAAAGCCTACGTCAAGAAGTGTGACGAATGCCTGAGATTTTCAAAGATACCAAGAGCTCTGCCCAACGAGCTAACACAAATGCAAAGTCCGTGGCCCTTTGCAATCTGGGGAATTGACCTAATAGGGCAATTACCTAAAGGTAAAGGCGGAGTGCAGTACACGGTGGTAGCAGTCGACTACCTTACAAAGTGGACTGAAGCCGAACCACTCACAACTATCACATCAAAGAAGGTTCAAGACTTTATAGTGAAGAACATCATATGCCGGTTCGGACTACCATACAAAATAGTCTCAGACAATGGCAAGCAGTTCGACAGTCAATCTTTCACTGATTTCTGCACGAACCATGGCATCATCAAAAGCTTCTCCACAGTGGCACATCCACAAGCAAATCGTCAAGTTGAAGCAGTCAACAAGACCCTGAAGGACACACTAAAGAAGAAGCTCAAAGATGACAAAGGAAATTGGCCGGAAGAACTCCCCGAAGTTCTATGGTCATACCTACAACGGAAAAAACAGCAACCGGTCAGACACCATTCTCAATGGCGTACGGTTATGAAGCTATGCTGCCCGTCGAACTCAAACCACCATCCCATAGAAGGTTGACGTACGATCAAGGTACCCATCACATACTCCTTGCGGAATCGCTTGATGAAATTAAAGAAAAATGAGCAACTACAAACTTTAAGTTGGTAGCTCATCAACAAAAAGTAGCTCGGTATTTTAACAAACAAGTGAAAGCTCAGAAATTTTTTGTGGGAGATATGGTCCTAAGAAGGATATTCCTAAACACCAAAGACAGCACGTCAGGCGTACTGGGACCCAACTGGGAAGGACCTTATCAGGTGGTCAAAGTTCTCAACTCCGGAGCATACAAACTTGGTAAGTATGACGAAAATATGCAACTCATTTTAGTACCACGATACTGGAATGGAGAACATTTAAGGAAATACTACCAATGAGTACTCAAGTCGGGTAGACTACTTCAAAGTACTTAGGTCAAATAGACCATTTCAAAGTACTCAGGTCGGGTAGACCACATTAAAGTACTATTGAACATTTGCTATAAGGGAATGGCCTCTTGGGCGGACTCTGCGCAAAGGTTTCAGAAACAAAAGTACTCAGGTCGGGTAGACCACTTTAAAGTACAGTTTCTTATTTGTTTTATGTCATGTTAAGCTAAAAAGATATACTGGATCACTAGCTCTGATGTAAGTTACTACGGTAACAAATACATTTTCGATCAATAAAAGAATAAAGATAGTATTTCCAATTCTATTGAGTCGAAAAAATCAGCATGATTATAATTTACCTAGAGTGCGTACAAAAGATTCAGTCGAACCCAAAACACCGAACAAAAAAGCAATATATTTGCAAAGACAAGTGACCAACAGTCATACGTCTACTCGGTCACTTGGGGGGCACCTATACCTGTACAAAGCATCTGGTAAACATAAAACAAAAACAATTGCACTGCAATTATAAACAGATAATGGAATTCATTAAGGATAACAAGAGCATAATGTACCGGGATTAAAAGCTGCCCGGTCAGCCCGTTGTCCAAAAAATGAAAATTAATTCCAAGTTTAAAGACCGCTTGGCCGGTCATGATGTCTTAAAGGCCTTACAGCCATATATAATATATATATATATTAACAGGAGAGATAAAAAGATCAATGTTCAAATAGCTAGAGTCCCAGGCTCTGGATTTGGTTCATCTGAGCCGACTGGAGCAGGAGGATCTGTTGTTCGAACAGGAGAAGCATCAGCAGCCTGGTCAGAAGCTTGGCCGGAAGTTAAAGCAACCACCTCTTTCCCACCATAGGCAACTTGGGCCTGGCAGTACTTGAGGTACATGTCCTTGGCGTCGCCTAAGTAGTCGAAGTTGGCCTGGGGAATAGCCTTCCAAAAATCAAAGAAGAGCTCAAGGCCGGCAGTCTCCAAAGCATCTACCTTCTCCTTCAAGCAGTTCGCCTCGACCGCCTGGGCGTCCTTATCATCCTTCAGCTGAAGATAGACTTGCCGCAGAGAAGTCCTCTCATCCTGAAGACGATCAACCTCAGTAGATAAGGTCTCGATGGTTTCCTCAAGAAGATCAGCAGCCTCGAGATCCTTGGTCAGCATGGTGATCTTCTTATTAGCGGCAAAAAGCTTCTTGTTGGCCTCACCCAACTCATGGTGAACAGCTGTAGTCTCCGCCCTGGCCTCCTCAACTTCCTTCTTGGCCAAGTCCGCCTCCGCCCTCAAGGTGTCGGACAGAGCTGTACTCTTGAAAGCAGCAGATTTAGCCCGGGAGTAAGCATAACCCAGCTTCAAACTGGCCTGCACAAAGGAAAAGGTCAGCGTATGAAGCTAAGTATGAAAAGCTAAAAGGGAAGTGTCAAAAAGAAAAGACTAACCCTGGTAAGCTCCTGCAAGACTCCGCCTACCAACACATCCAGAGATGAGTGGTCCGCACCAGCCAGCTGCTCACCGACCTTAGGAACTAGCCGCTTCATGTGATGAGCCATCACCTCCCTGCCCTTCTTGACCTCAGGCAGCACGGGCATGGGTAGAGTTGGTGCCTGCACCCGTTCAGGAATCCTCCTGACCAGTTCGAACCCAGATGTTGGTGGCCCAGACTCTTTAGACTTGGCAGATTGGGGAGTAGAAGGATTTGCAGCAGCCAGCTCCTCAGAAAGGTCAATGACCTCTCCAGAAGGCCTCTTCTCTGAAGACCCCTCTCCAACCTTGGACTTCTTGGCCGGAGGGGAAGCACTAGAGCCTCCGCTCATCCTCTTCCTTAAGGCGTCCATCATGTGCCGAGACATGTCTGTACAAGAGCAAAAACAACATGGTTAGCAAAAACCAACAAAAACTACAAAGTATGGAAGCCAAGAAGCTGAAAAAGAAGTAAAGCGCAGAGTAACTGCCCGCCCAGAAAGTCAGAAGTCCATCATCACCTGATATCTCAGCCATAACGTCCTTTCCTTTTCCAGCATAAGGATGGGATGGCCGAACAGGTGAAATGGGCTCCCTTATGCGAATGGGATGTTCAACCGGCCTGGGCGTGGCCGGGAGTTTCTTCTTCCTCCTCAAAGGAGTCACCTGCTCAGCCTCAGCCTCAACCTCAGCTTCATCTTTAGGATTCATAGACTCCTGAGTGTACTGCTTTGCCGGAACACCACCCTTCAACTTAGCCTCCCACTTAAGTTGAATCAGCTCATCCTCTGAATGAGCTCGTTCAGGCCGAGCAGCAGCAGACTTCCTCTTCTTACCCGTCACGGACTTAGAAGAAAAGTCCTCAGGGTAGAGCCCCTACTGCAGCAGATTTGCATCAGAGGTCAACTGGATAATATCCCTGTCTTTCGTCGGCAACCGGGCAAGTTTTTGAGCCCTATCCCTAAGAGTAAGGGTGAGGGGAGGGCAGTGATATGTAGGAATCTGCTGAAACCGAGTCCGGGTGATGTTCGGATCCTTCACAATGAAGTACTCATCAACAAAATGCCCTATTTTACTGATGGCCTTGTTGTCCGTCCCGCTCAACCACTTGAAGCCTGGCTGAGAGAAGTAAAAATAGGCCGACCTGCCTTGCTTGGGGGTAGACTTGAGGTCGAAGAACCAAGCGACCTCATGGGGAGAGGGACCACCCCATTCCTGGGAAGCATAGAGGAAGAAGAGGGCGGACAAATACTTAATGCCCTTGGGAGTGATCTGGGTCGGGCAGAGGCCGAAGAAGTCCACCACATCCCGGAAGTACTTGTGTAAGGGCATCAGCGCCCCTTGCTGGCCGTGAGCCCCCGACCAGGCACACATCCCCTCACTAGGGTTCAAGGCGCAATTTTCGTGGGCGGGAATGAAGCAGTCTAGCTCGCCCAGGTACCCGTCCTAGTCGAGAGTACGGAGGCGTGCCTCCAAAATCTTGGACGGAGGACTCACCCATATGGGGACCAAGGCACCCTGCCTCCTATGAGGAACCGCCTCAGCAAGCTCCTCAGTGACGTAGTCGATGCCTGTAACCAGGACGTGTTGGGTTTTATGCCCTAAATAAAACTCCATTTCAATGTAATCCATTTTATTCAACATCAATAAAGAAACAGAAGTATTTTGCATTCATTTGTGTATGTTTTGGTTCATCTTATCAACTACTTGTCTATTTGATTTATAAATTCATCTGAAACCCTTTTCACATACTCGATCCTGTTTATTGTGTTGTCAATACATTGGAAAGTAAACATGACTATGTGAATAAAGATTCCTAGATTTATCAGACACAGGGTTTTACTGATATGGTAATCTACAACAGAGTTTACTTGCATTTGGAGAAATGCTATGTTCTTTCCAGAGCATTTGTTAAAGTAAAGCTCAGGTTGGGTGAATGGAGTATGCATTGGAAGGGACCGATATTGAACTTTGACTTAGATTTATTAAACTTACCGTAATATCTATTCAAGTCAATATCGCCTAGTTGATCCTAGATCAAATGATCTAAATCCTTATATGATTAGGATCAATCTCAAGAGTGTTATTCATGTTCTTTGATTTGTTAGTTAAGCCTACTTTTGGGTCAGGGTGACACGTACATTTTGGGAACACGGTAGTGCAATTGAGTGGGAGCGCTAACATAAATATGGAATCTATAGCTTCTATCTGGCGAATAGTAAGTAAAGGATGATTTCCTTCGAGCTTGACCAAACAAAAATAAATGGTGGAGTACTCATTTCACATAGCTGAAATATCATTTATACGGGTTAAGTGGTTTAAGGATAAAATACATTGTAGGGTGTTACGGTAATCTAATCCCTTTACAGTGTAGATCATTCATATAGAGGATTATTGATCAAATTAGGATTATAACAATGGATAACTAATGACGTGTCTATATGGTGGAACATATAGAGCGTTCTATATACTGAGAGTGCAATTCTAAGTTCTATGCGTGGATTCAACGAAGAATTAATAAGTCGGTGAATTTAGGTAATAAATTCTTGATCTGCTTATTGGAAGCTCGGTTATATACAACCATGCTCCCCCCACTAGTTGAGATAATATTACTTGTAAGACTCATTTAATTGGTTTTGATTAATCAATTATAATTCTCAAATTAGACTATGTGAATTTTTCACTAAGTAAGGGCGAAATCGTAAAGAAAGAGTTTTTAGGGCATATTTGTTAATTAAGATACTTTGTATGGTTCAATTAATAAATATGATAAATGACAATATTATTTAATAATTATTTATAATTATTAAATAGTTAGAATTGGCATTTAAATGGTTGAATTTGAAAATTGGCGTTTTTGGGAAAATGAGATGCAGAAATGATAAAACTGCAAAAATGCAAAAAGTGAGGCCCAAATCCATATAACGATGGCCGGCCAGTTTTATAGGCTTTATCATCTGATATTTTCATTATTTTAATGCCAAATAATTCAAACCTAACCCTATGTGGAATGCTATAAATAGATAGTGAAGGCTTCAGGAAATTTACACTTTCACTTCTGGTTTCCTTCAGAGAAAAACCTGAAGCCTTCTCTTTCTAAACCCTAGCCGCCACCTTCATACTCTTCTTCTTCCTTCAATAATTTCGAGCCTCTTAGTGATAGAGTAGTGCCTACACACAGCAAGTGATACCTCAATCATAGTGAGGAAGATCGTGAAGAAAGACATTCAACAAGAAGGAGTTTCAGCACTAAAGAAAGGAGAGAAAGAGATCCAGGTTCAAATCTTGATAATACTCTGAGACAGAAAGGATACAAGGGTTAGAGATCTGAACGGAAGGAGACATTTTATTCCGCTGCACCCAATGTAAGGTTTCTCATACTTTATATGTGTTTATTTTATAATCGTTTTAGAAGTTCATATTTAGGGTGTTAATCAACATACTTGTGAGTAGATCTAAGATCCTGGTAAAATAATTTCCAACAACTGGCCTCAGAGCCATGGTAATTGATTTTCTTGCAAGAAATTTTTACTTAAAACTATTTGTTTGTGTTTTGGATGGTATCATGTTGTTTTGTGTGTTGTATGATGATTGATTGATGTTTATAAATTTTCGTGAAAAATAATTGAATATCTGTTTCTGGAATTATTTTTATTGGATAGTTTGGGAAAAATTAAGCAATTTACTTTTTTTACAGAACTCAATTTCGATTTAATTTGAATTAGTTATTATTTTTTGAAGTTTCGCAAAATATCGGGATGGTGTCACTGCACCACGTGCGCACATGAGGGGCTTTCCTCGGACAGCACGCGCACGGACACGATTTCGTGTCTGAAACTGAGGCCTGCGCGCGCGAAGAGGCTGCTAGCAACCTCCTGCGCCGAGTTTTCTTGGTCAGCTCCTCCCTTGCGCGTGCGCGGACAGTATGCAATGCATACTGTCCGTACAGCTCGCAATTTTTTCGTTTTTCTTCGTTTTTTTCATGCTATTTCATAGAATTAGCTTCCGATTTTTTGTGTAGTTTTGTATTTTGATTCTTACTTTTCAATTTTCAAATCTAATATCAGAAATAAATTAATTTGAATTTTTTAAATTTAATTTTAGATATTCATTAAATATTCCTATTTAAGTTGAAAATTAGTTATCTCTAACTAATCAACTTAAATCTGAATATCTTTTGAATTTCAAATTTCAAAATTAAGTTGATGAATTTTAGGAATTGGTTATTAAGATTCTTTAGATATTTTTTAAGTTGATATTTTTTCAAATATTAACTTAAAATGGAATATTTTCAAATTAAGTGGTTACAACTTAATTTTATATTTAATTAAATCTAATTTGAAAGATATTTAAGTTTATTTTTTAGATTCTTCTAAACAAATTAAACAAGATACTTGCAAATTTGTTCTATTATTTTCGAATTTATTTTTCGAATTTAAATAATAATTGAAATTTAATTAAAGTTGATTTTTTATTTAAACCAGCTTTAATTTGTAATTTTTCATTATTATAATATGGAATAGATGATTAAATAAAATACATATTTTTTTTTAAATAATGAGCTTTAATCAAAAGATATTCGATCTCCATTGTTGGTCTCACAAAAGTTAAAATTTTTCAATATAACCTCGAGACGCTAGACTTCGTCCCCCTTATGGATGGTTATTCGTTGAAAACTTTTAACACCGTAAGATTTCATTTGATAAGTGTTTGTGAGTTTTCGTCTCTATTAGACTCTCCCCTACGGTGACTACTTAGAGATAAACTCATAAAACATGAAATAATGGTGGAAGCTCATAAAATGAGAATAACCTTGACTCTTGCCTACCAGGAGAATGTTGGATTCTCATTTTGATCGAATAAAAGGTTGCTAAATGTTTTTATTTTAGATGAGTTGACTACTCTATTCAAATAATGTTATCTTTGACTCTCGCCTACCGGGACACTGTATTTCATTATGTTGGAAACCTTGGAAAATAAACTATGTTAGATTTAGTATTTTTATAACATAAGTGATTATTCATTATTTTCTGAACTTGTGTATGAATTTGAACCAAAACCTTACTTCTGTTTTATTGATGTGTTGTAGTGCCAATAACCCTCATCCCAATCCACTCCTAGTTAATATCTTAGTAAATGAACTTGAAGATATGAATAAATTTCCTGGTCAGAGTAATACTTCAAATGTGCTCATGATGAACATAAAATTCCAAAAAGCAGGTAAGCTGGGAATTGTTCACTCTGAAGAGCAAATAGTTCATAACTCCATAAATCCTACTATTTCAAGCTTAGTTGAGAAGATAAGAGAAAGTGATTCCACTTCCTCAAGTTATACTTCACAACAAATTGTACCAGCAAGAACAACAATTCACAAACGAATAAGCAGTGATGCTTTAATCTTCGAATCATGTCTTTTAGACAATGATAAATCCATTTGGATTCTTGACTCTAGGTCTACAAACCATGTAAGTTGTTCATTGCAATTGCTTGAGAAATGGAATTATTTGAAATCTGGAGAGTTGAAACTTAAGGTTGGTAATGGCGAAATGGTTTCAGTTAGAGCTAGAGGAAAAGCCAAACTCAAGTTTCAAAACAGAATTTTGGAATTAGACAATGTCTTGTACATTCCAAATTTCAGTAGAAACTTGGTTTCTGTTTCATGCTTACAATTGCAACAATACAAATTAGATTTTTCGAGTTCTGGTTCTACCATTTCTTGAAGTGACATTCATATTTGTGTTGCATCCATGGAACAGGGGCTGTATGTTCTACATAACGAACTTTTTAAAGTAGCTAAACCTAGAAACCACAAAAAGAAAAAGATCGATGATGATAATGAAACATATCTATGGCATTTACGTTTGGATCACATAGGCTATGACAGACTAAATAGGCTAACCAAAGATGGTCCATTGAAAAATGTCGTCTTAGGTGAATTACCTGTTCGCGAGTCTTGCCAAGAAGGAAAGATGACCAAACGTTCTTTCTCTGCAAAGGGAGAGCGTGCCAAACAACCCCTAGGGTTAGTGCATTCAGATGTTTGCGGACCTTTGAATGTAAAAGCCCGAGGTGGTTATTAGTACTTTGTCACTTTCATTGACGATTACTCTACATATGGACATATTTACCTTATGCATAAGAAATCTGAAACGTTTGAAAAGTTTCAAGAATTTCATGCTTTGGCTCAAAACCAATTAGGTAAAACATTAAAGACCTTGCGAACTGATAGGGGTGGAGAATATATGGATATGCAGTTCAAAGATCATTTAATTGAACTAGGAATTGAATCCCAATTAACCGCCCCTAGCTCTCCACAGCAAAATGGAGTTGCAGAAAGACGGAATTGCACGCTTTTGGAAATGGTTATGTCCATGCTTAGTTATTCAACTCTACCTACGTCCTTCTGGGGATATGCAATTCAGATGGCAACCGATATTTTAAATGTTGTTCCATCTAAATCAATCTCTAAGACACCTTTAGAACTATGGAATGGTCGTACACCTAGTTTACGCCATCACGGAATCTGGGGGTGCCCTGCTCATGTCTTAAGAAAGAAAGACGGCAAACTTGAATCACGAACTGAAGTTTGCATGTTTGTCGGAAATTCTAAAGAGACTAGGGGTGGACTATTTTATAGTCGCAAGGATGATAAAGTGTTTGTTTCCACAAACGCCACTTTCCTTGAAGTTGACTATATTAAGAATTTCAAACCACAAAGTAAAGTAGTGTTGGAGGAAATGCTTTCAGATATAAGTCCTTCCAATGTTCCGTCCTCTTCCACTCAAGAAGAGGATAATCCCATTCCCTCAGTCGAACCTACTGAGAAAACTACTACCAAATTTCATGTTCAGAAGATCACCGCTCCTCGTCGTAGTGGGAGGGTTTCAACAAAACCAGCTCGTTATGGCTTGGATGGTGAAATCAATATGGTCGTTGGTGACGGTATTGATGACGACCCATTAACCTATAAACAGGCAATGGCTAGTCCGCAACGAAATGATGGTCAGCCGGCATGGATTCAGAAATGGATTCCATGAAAAAGAACAAAGTCTGGGAATATGTAGACGCACCTGATGACTATCATCCAATCGGATGTAAGTGTGTTTACAAGAAGAAAAGAGGCGCTGGAGGCGAAGTCAAAACTTTTAAAGCTAGACTTGTAGCCAAAGGCTATACCCAAAGAGAAGGTGTAGACTATGAGGAAACTTTTAGTCCTATTGCCATGCTCAAATCCATCCGAATTCTTCTCTCCATAGCTGCTGCTTTCGATTATGAAATCTGGAAAATGGATGTCAAGACTGCCTTCCTTAATGGGGTACCTGAAGAAACCATCTATATGGAGCAACCAGAAGGCTATGTTCTTCCAGGGCAAGAAAAGAAAGTTTGCAAATTAAATAAGTCTATCTATGGACTTAAGCAAGCTTCTCGCTCATGGAACAAAAGGTTTGATGAAATCATCAAGACCTACGGCTTTCATCAAAATGAAGATGAACCTTGTGTTTACCAACTCAAGGAAGCCCAAGTAGTAGTATTCCTGGTCCTTTATGTTGACGACATTTTGATTATTGGAAACAATATCAAGAAAATGACTAACATCAAGGAATGGCTTAACACTCAATTCGATATGAAAGATTTGGGTGAGGCAGCCTATGTTCTTGGTATTCAGATTATCAGAAACCAGAAGAACAGATCTCTTGCTCTCTCTCAAACAACCTATATTGACAAAGTTTTAGAGAGATTCTCCATGAACAATACCAATGGGGCGAACATGCCTTCTAGATATGGTATCCGTCTATCTAAGGAACAGTCTCCTACTGATCCTCAAGAGATAGAGGACATGGCGACAATTCCTTATGCTTCTGCAACTGGAAGTCTAATGTATGCAATGTTATGCACTAGACCTGACATCTGCTATGCAGTTGGAATCGTGAGCAGATATCAATCAAATCCAGGACAACAACATTGGAATGCAGTTAAGTATATTCTGAAATACTTAAAGAGTACAAGAAATCTTGTATTAGTCTACAAGGGTGGTGCTTTAAATCCCATAGGCTATACTGATTCAGATTTCCAGGCATGTCTTGAAGACAGGAAATCTATATCTGGGATGGTGTTTACTCTTGGGGGTGGAGCAGTGGTTTAGAGAAGTGCTAAACAAACCGCAATATCGGACTCGACGATGGAAGAAGAATACATAGCTGCAGCAGAAGCTGCTAAAGAGCTTGTCTAGCTAAGAAAGTTCTTCACCAGTATTGGTGTCATGCCTAGAATGGAAAAGCCTCTGGTCCTACTTTGTGATAATAATGGAGCAATAGCCGATAGTAAGGAACCTCGAAGTCACAAGAGAAGCAAACACATAGAAAGGAAGTATCGCATCATCAGAGAATATGTGGCAAGAGGGGATGTACTGGTTGAGAAAGTGGACACAGAAGACAACTTAGCTGATCCATTCACTAAAGTCTTGGCCGTAACTACATTTGAAAAGCACCGTCAGAATTTAGGATTAATTGATATGTACTGATTAGTTTTATATTAGTGCAAGTAGGACTTTGTTGGGTTTTATGCCCTAAATAAAACTCCATTTTAATGTAATCCATTTTATTCAACATCAATAAAGAAACAGAAGTATTTTTCTTTCATTTGTGTATGTTTTGGTTCATCTTATCAATTGCTTATCTATTTGATTTATAAATTCATCTGACACCCTTTTCACATACTTGATCCTGTTTATTGTGTTGTAAACACATTGGAAAGTAAACATGACTATGTGAATAAAGATTCCTAGATTTATCAGACACAGGGTTTTACTGATATGATAATCTACAACATAGTTTAATTGCATTTGGAGAAATGCTATGTTCTTTCCAGAGCATTTGTTAAAGTAAAGCTCAGGTTGGGTGCATGGAGTATGCATCGGAAGGGACCGATATTGAACTTTGACTTAGATTTATTCAACTTACCGTAACATCTATTCAAGTCAATATCGCCTAGTTGATCCTAGATCAAATGATCTAAATCCTGATATGATTAGGCTCAATCACAAGAGTGTTATTCGTGTTCTTTGATTTGTTAGTTAAGCCTACTTTTGGGTCAAGGTGATACGTACATTTTGGGAACACGGTAGTGCAATTGAGTGGGAGCGCTAACATAAATATAGAATCTATAGCTTCTATCTGGCGAATAGTAAGTAAAGGATGATTTCCTTCGAGCTTGACCAAACGAAAATAAATGGTGGAGTACTCATTTCACATAGCTGAAATATCATTTATACGGGGTCAAGTGTTTTAAGGATAAAATACATTGTAAGGTGTTACGGTAATCTAATCCCTTTACAATGTAGATCATTCATATAGAGGATCATTGATCAAATTAGGATTATAACAATGGATAGCTAATGACGTGTCTATATGGTGGAACATATAGAGCGTTCTATATACTGATAGTGCAATTCTAAGTTCTATGCGTGGATTCAACGAAGAATTAATAAGTCAGTGAATTTAGGTTATAAATTCTTGATCTGCTTATTGGAAGCTCGGTTATATAGACCCATGGTCCCCCCACTAGTTGAGATAATATTACTTGTAAGACTCATTTAATTGGTTTTGATTAATCAATTATAATTCTCAAATTAGATTATGTCTATTTGTGAATTTTTCACTAAGTAAGGGCGAAATCGTAAAGAAAGAGTTTTAAGGGCATATTTGTTAATTAAAATACTTTGTATGGTTCAATTGATAAATATGATAAATGACAATATTATTTAATAATTATTATATTGTTAGAATTGGCATTTAAATGGTTGAATTTGAAAATTGGCATTTTTGGGAAAATGAAATGCAGAAATGATAAAACGTCAAAATTGCAAGAAGTGAGGCCCAAATCCATATAGCCATGGCCGGCCACTTTTATAGGCTTTATCATCTGATATTTTCATTATTTTAATGCTAAATAATTCAAACCTAACCTTATGTGGAATGCTATAAATAGATAGTGAAGGCTTCATGAAATTTACACTTTCACTTCTGGTTTCCTTCAGAGAAAAACCTGAAGCCTTCTTTTTCTAAACCCTAGCCGCCACCTTCATACTCTTCTTCTTCCTTGAATAATTTCGAGCCTCTTAGTGATAGAGTATTGCCCACACACAGCAAGTGATACCTCAATCATAGTGAGGAAGATCGTGAAGAAAGACATTCAACAAGAAGGAGTTTCAGCACTAAAGAAATGAGAGAAAGAGATCCAGGTTCAGATCTTGATAATACTCTGCGACAGAAAGGATACAAGGGTTAGAGATCTGAACGGAAGGAGACATTTTATTCCGCTGCACCCAATGTAAGGTTTCTCATACTTTCTATGTGTTTATTTTATAATCGTTTTAGAAGTTCATATTTAGGGTGTTAATCAACATACTTGTGAGTAGATCTAAGATCCTGGTAAAATAATTTCCAACAGGACGTCCCCGTCACCATCAACTGGTTCCCCAGCCTCATTGTACTCCCCATAGTTAGGGGGTTCACTCTCCTCCTCTCCCTCAGCAGCGGGAGGGCTGCCCGGACGCGCCTCGTCCAGCTCCTCAACCTCCTGGACTTCAGCAATATCCCCCTCACGGTCCTCCTCCATTGGGACCGCCAAATTCTGTTCGGCGTCAAGCAGGGTGGCAAGCCGAGCCACCTGAGGATCAGAAGCGTTAGCCAGACGCGTAGTTTTCTTTGTACGAGCCATCATTCTATGGCTGGGTACGAAATCAGAAGGAAGATTAGCACGAAGACGAGTGTGGACTTCGTGCAGAAGTTGAAGCAGTTCCTGGTCGATTTGATGCTCAGGGTCCCAAGACTCACCAGGGTTCATCTACAAAAGACAACACGCAAGATGAGTGTTGGACGGAGTATCAAGCGGAAAAACAAGCAAACATGCCGACCAGGAGTACCCAACAGATTAAAGAACATCCATGTTCAAAGAAAAGTCTATACTCAAGAAGTCATAAAGTTTTTCTTGAGTTAAGGCAAAAAGTTCATGAAGCTTGAAGAAAGCAGAATGAAAAACAGATGCAATGCAGTTCTAAAGTAAGTCTCATGGCTGAAAGCTAACGCAATGCAGTTCTAAAGAAGAGTCGCAGAAGTTTCAAACCCTAGGGTTTCCTACAGTGTTCTTTCTACAGCAAAGATACATTCAAAAGCACAAGCATGCAAAGGAAAAACATAAAGGGAGTCAGAAACTTACTCAAAGATTCAAGTGTCCGGATTCAAGTAAGCCTGAAATCGTCTAAAAGCTCTTCAGCAACTTTGAAGCCTGAAAACTCTCTCTTTTTGCTCTGAAGTTTGCTTAACAACGAAGGGTGATGAAATGAGGTAATATGCCAGTACTCCAAGTATTTATAGGGAAAAGGGTAACTGTACGTAAAGGAACCTTAGACGCCTAGACTTCCCACCTTGAAAGCAAATATGGGAAATCAAAATAATCGAGTGCAACCGTCAACCGTGGAGAGAGAAATTCGGATTTTCAAAATATTAATTGTCAGAGCATTAAATAGCCGAAAACCGAAGGGACTCCCAGTCAGCTTCACATCGAGTCTCGAACGGTCATGCTCGACACGTGTCCCCTTTCAAAGGCTGAGCCGGCTCGGAAGAAGTCTATACGCAATCTCGGAGGTCCCGCACAGACTTGGTGGGCAAATGTTATCCCAAAATTGGCACTCTGACGTGGCATCACAAGAATGGTGACACGTGGCATCAACTTAGAGCACCTGGTCGGATCAACATGCCGAGCAGGATGCCTCGCTGGCATGTCCATGATGGAATACTCAACGAGCCGTGAAGAATGAGCAACACTTAGCGAATTCAGCCAAGCACTTCGTGAGTCAGCAACTCAATCCCTATAACTCAGGGATCAACTTGCGTGGATATGGCATACACACGATTCCACTATCGGTGTATACGGCCTCAATCCCACGATCCTAGCATTCAGTAATGATCCCACGATCTTTGTGTTTATGCGCTTTGTAACGAGAGAGGAAACTCTTCCTCCTCAAGTTTCCTTCTTTATAAATAGTGAGGAATGTTCACTTGGCAAGGGAGGAGAAATCATACGCCGAAACGCTATAAGCTAAGGCTATCTAAGAATTATATATTCAGAGATATTATTGTAAGAGCTATAAGAAAAGGAATCTTCTTCCATATTCTTAAGTCAATAAAACTAACGAGGATTAGGCTATTACTGCACTGCTCGGGCTGAACCTCTATAAAATTTCTGTGTCTTCTTCTTATTATTATTATTTGCTTTATTACGTATTCTTATTACGACATATCATTTATCACTTATCAAAAGACTCATTGTCGTTGGCTAAAAGCGAAGTCAACACACACTATATTGAGAAAGTGTTGAATAAGTTTAGCCATCTAAAGGCGAAAGAGGCCAACACACCATTCGATCATAGTAAACCATTAGTTAAATATAGTGGTAGGGTAGTGGCTCAGTTGGAGTATGCAAGTGTTATAGGGAGCTTTATGTACGCTGCCCATTGTACAAGGCCCGCTATATCATTTGCGGTGAGTAAACTTAGTAGGTTTACTAGTAACCCAAGTGTGGATCATTGGAAGGCAATAGGGAGAGTTTTGGGTTATCTAAAGAAAACCAAAAACCTATGCGTTCACTACTCCAAATTTCCTTCAATTTTAGAAGGATATACTGATGCAAGTTGGATAGCCAACCTTGGGGATAATTTGTCCACAACTGGTTGGGTATTTACCTTAGGTGGAGGGGCGGTTTCTTGGGGGTCCAAGAAACAAACTTGCATTTCTCATTCCACAATGGAAGCAGAGTTTATAGCTCTAGTTGCCACTGGGAAAGGGGCCGAATGGTTAAGAGATCTCTTAATTGAGATTCCAATTATTAAAGAGGATGTATCTACAATATCGATACATTGTGATAGCCAAGCAACATTGGCTAGAGCATATAGTGGAGTATATAATGGGAAGTCTAGACATATTAGTCTAAGACATGGATATGTAAGTGAGTTGATTGAAAGAGGAGTCATCTCAATATCCTATGTGAGATCAAGTGAAAACTTGGCGGATCCGTTTACGAAGTCACTAACTAGAGATTTAGTGGAAAAGACTTCTAAAGGGATGGGACTAAAACTCCCTAAACCGGTTCACAATTGAGGGTAACCTATCTTAATACTAGTAACTTTACTAGTGTTAGGTTCAATATGTAAGAACAAATCAATGTGTGAAAAAATGTGATAAGTACTATATGTCCCATCCTATAAAGTTGTGGAATACTTAGTGAGTTACCAATTTGAGGGTTAGACTTTTAAAAGTCTTTAATAGAATTTAGTTTGGAAAACGAGTATTTTGGTAACAAATACTGTAAGAATTCTACCTATATTAACCTAAGGATGGTGCCGCCCTAAATGAGAAATAGGGAGTATATTTTCTCGAAAAGGTCAATGAATGGAATGTGCACAAGGCCATTAACAGTGCAAAGCGAGACATGAGGTCTTGGGTGAACCTAGCAAAGGTGTGTGTGTCATTACCGTTTTATTATAAAGAAAAGTTGGTTCAATGCTTTGTCAACCAAATTTTCAATAAAATTTGTGATGATTACACTATGGTTAAGTTCAAGTTGAAAAATACTTAACTTTATGCACTTCAGCAAGGACTCTATAGAGAGTGTTGATTTATTCAATCAAAGTGGGGGTTATATGAGATATTTGATTGATTAAATAAAGTGTTACAATGAGGTATCACAAATTTTAAACTAGTGGGGGAATGTTATATTATTTATTATATAATATAATGTTTAAGATTAAAATTGTGATATGTTATATATATTGTTATAGTGAGATTTCTCTCACCTAGAAAATCTAGACCAGACTCCTATTTAGAGGACACGTGTACTCAGATTTCCAATAAAAACTGAGACGTCCGTGAGAGACTCCTCGAAGTTTAAACCTCGGTCAAGATAGGGTCAGCGAGATACAGCGAGTATGACCAAAGTCTGATCGCATGATTGTAACTCGTATTATGCGGGATGAGAGGATAAAGTCAACTCGCATGTATCAGGATATGTGCAAGTATCCTTTCCATGTTCCCGCATAAGCATCGACTCTCTATAATGCGAGTTGGTCCCGATGACCCAACAACCTTGATAAACTGATATAGACTCGCATGTCTAGGTTCTATCAGCTCGTTATACGATGTCCACAAAGGCGACTACATAAAAACGCAGACATCCTAAACGCAATTAAGTGTTAGGCCCGCGAACTTAACATTAGAATATGGTGAGATCTGATTTGGTGACCCTTGAGACCAAGTCCTCGCATGAAAAGGGCTCGTTCAACTGAGTATTGTCCACTGAATCGGTCCCACTTCCTTCCGCATATTCTTCTTCCTCGCCTGACTCTCGAGCTGGGGCCGCCCAATCATCATCCATCTCCTCAACCTCGACGTTAGGGGCATGTCTGGAATGGACGAGATAATCACGCGCTGACACCGTAGATTCGCTGTCTCGGATTTCAATAGTTCCTGGTTCAGCAAGCTCCTGCACCATCCTCTCAATGTCTGTAGAGGACATCGGGCCTGATTCCGCATCTTCGGCAATTGCGATCTCCTCTTCTGAGATCGAAGTCGGGATAAAACTGTCCTCCCGTTGGTCCTCATCTCCATCAAACGCATTGCCTCCTGAGCCAAGCGTCTGGCTATCTGGCAGGTCGGTCATCTGAAAGATAGAAGATCTTTTCAGTGTGGTGAATGTGCGAAAAAAACAAAGTAAGTGACCTCACTCGCATATAAACTATGAAATCGTCTTGGGAGGATGATTTGAATTCTCGCGAAAACTAACCATCCCACCAAGACGCGAAAAGTCAGGTGTGCGAGTAGAAGGATATCTCAAAAAACGGCTGGGTGTTTCCCAGTAACCTAAGCGACATGCGTTTTCGAGCATGACCCTGAAGTGACTGGGAAAGAGCCACCGTTTAAAGGAACCTAACTAATCACAACCGGCGAGTATGTCACGCGTCTCCAACTGGCGATGTACCTCCAAAAATGGCTGGGTGTATCCTAGTGACTCAAGGGGCATGCATTCCCGAGCATGACCCTGAAGTTACTGGGATACCCCCACTGTTTCGAGCAAATCTGCCAGCCAAAGAATGCGCTTATCAGAACATTGGCGCGTGCCGCAAATGGCTGGGCGTATGACAGTATTTCAAGGAACATATAATCGCATATATGAGCATTAGAATACTGTGACACGCCCACCATTTGAAAGACTTAACCAATGTTCCCACAACAAAATATACAGAGTACAAAATCCTAAAGTTTTAAGCAACGACTTGAAATGATAAAGTCTCTGTGAAACCTAGGATGAACGGACATGCGAGCATTCGAAGTGTTCATCCGAATACCCGCATGTATTCAAAAGATAAAGTTGCGACTATTCAAACATTCTTCCTAAAGTCCACGGTTATACAAATTTCAGGTCATTTTCTCTAAGATTACCCAGTTCCATACCAAAAAACATGGTCCTATATGCATTTCCTACAAACATGTATTCCTAAAAACCCTCAAAATACCAAAACCCAGAAAAAAGCGTTTTTCTCCAAACAGAAAACAAAAAATGCAATGAAACTCGAAACTAGCCTTTAGTTCTGATACGTTGCTCTTGTGGTTGCTCTCGGTCACTCCTGAGGTTGAGGAAATTTTGGAAGGAAAGGTAGAAATCTGGGTAAAGTGAGAATATCTCTTTGATGTCTCTGTGAAGGAGGGAAGACAGAAGTTAAGAACAAGAGGGAAAATGAAGGATTTGATTCGAATCAGGGAGTTTAAATACCCATATCCCTCATTAATTTGGATTACGACACGTGGCAACAAAAATGCCTAAGGTCACCCAATCCAACGGCCAACAATTGCCACGCCTACACAAAAACCGAGGAGTTTTCTGACGTGGTATCATAAATGCAATAAAAAGCAATAATTACAGCCATCATTTTTTGAAACCCTCGAAGGGACAACCAAAGGTCACCTCCTCGTGACAACCTTTCACCTGTCTCTCACGTATAGTTTCCCTTGTGACCGCACCTGTCACATCGCGAAACTAGGGGCATGTGTTATAGTGAGATTTCTCTCACCTAGAAACTCGAGACCAGACTCCTATTTAGAGGATACGTGTACTCAGATTTCCAATGAAAACTGAGACGTCCGTGAGAGGCTCCTCGAAGTTTAAACCTCGCTCAAGATAGGGTCAGCGAGATACAGCGAGTATGACCAAAGTCTGATCGCATGATTGTAACTCGTATTATGCGGGATGAGAGGATAAAGTCAACTCGTATGTATCAGGATATGTGCGAGTATCCTTTCCATGTTCCCGCATAAGCATCGACTCTCTATAATGAGAGCTGGTCCCGATGACCCAACAACCTTGATAAACTGATATAGACTCGCATGTCTAGGTTCTATCAGCTCGTTATATGATGTCCACAAAGGCGACTACATAAGAACGCAGACATCGTAAACGCAATTAAGTGTTAGGCCCGCAAACTTAACATTAGAATATGAACAGTCAACTCGCATGTTAGAGGGCGCATACGTTGCTGAATTTAGTAACTGCTATTCATTTATTAATGTTTACGTTATTTAGTTTAGTTATTGTAATTCAATGTGTAAACGGATTGACAATGAATGCAATCTTTGTGTAACTAATTGGACACCTGCTTTGTATATAAAGGGCTGATCCACCGTGAAATGAGACCTACGAAACTCTAAGCAGACCGTGATCTGACTGAACCACTATAATCCTCTGTCTTCTTGTTGCTTCCAGTTTTCTGTTAAGCATTCATATTCCCAACTCGAGTACTCGCCGTTCTAGGTTGAATACTCGCAACTGTTCTTCAAGCAATTTTCTTCTTGTCATTAATATTATTATGTACATTTGGTGTTGCGAATTTTGCTCGACAACATTTTGGCGCCATCTGTGGGAAACGAGAATTAAAGTTTCATTCAGTTCAAGTAAGAAAATCATCATGGCTGGAAACGAAACAAATGGAGGTGCTAACAACGAGTCCATCAACATCGGAGTTATGAACGTGCCATTATCTTGAGCTAGGACGCCACCTGTGGATGTCGTTCATGGCGGAGTAGGGAGAGGTAACATTAGACCTCTCAATCTATTCCCTGAAACAACTGACCCTCAAGTCGGGGAAACGTCCACGCCACCAGCAACAGTGCACTTTCCGCCTGTCACTCCGGCAGTGGTATCCGAGGGAATCGTCCAACTCACCACCGACCAATATACTGCGATTCAGGATCAACTACGCGCGTTGCAGGCCGAGGTGAATGGACAAAACAGGGCCCGACGCCCCCCTCGAGCGCCTGCTACTCGCACAGATAACCCTCAGGTAACAAACTCGAGACGTCGTAATAATCGTGTTCGCAGGGAACGAAGAACCAATCCGGAAGGTCTAGACCTAAACCAGCCAACCTCGAGAGACCAATCTGCGAGGTATCCTAATCAGGAAACACAGGTTGATGAAGACCCTGAGCGACGTAATCCTCACAGCCGACCTTCAAGAGACAATGACGCAGAATCCGCCTCTTCATCCTCGCATGGTCGCACACCTAGCAGATACACGAGGTCCAGTTCTGTGGAGACGCAACAGGGAGGACGATACCAAGTCCATAGGGGCGATCTGCGTGATCACCTCAACACGGTTTTTAGAGCGCGCTCCCGCGCCCCTCGCGATGAGGAAACACCCCGTGATCCCCCATGGGCGATCAAGGTGTAAACACTTGCACTAACCTGCCTAACGCACCGACAGCGACTACTGGAGTTAATGTCCCAGCGAACCTCGCCGTAGTAATCACAGCTCCTGCAGTCGCAGTAGTCCCGACCCCTATAGCCGGGGGAATTGATCAAAGCATGCTTTTGCAAGCTTTGAAAATGCTCGAGCAGCAGAGAAAGCCTATATACAAGCTGCACGGGACTTCAACTTTTACTGCGGTAGTGCGACAGGCTCAGCTTCCCAAGGGATTTCGACTGTCCGAATCCCTAAAATATAAAGGTACCTCTAATCCCATAGATTATTTAGAAAAGTTTAACACTATAATGGAAGTGGATCAGGTACCTCAGCTCGCGAAATGTCGCATTCTTGCGGCAACACTGGAGGAAAACGCCCACGATTGGTTCACCCAATTGCCTGAGGCCTCAATATCGACATGGGAAACCTTTGTCGACTTATTCCTCACGCATTTTCAGGCCACGATGACTTATAGGCCTCCCTATACTACTCTGGCCCACATCAAACAAGAACCCGGTGAGTCTTTACAAGACTATTTTAAACGATTTAATGTGGAAGTAACAAAAGTCGAGAAGGCTCCCGAGTCTTCGCTTGTTTGTATGTTAATAATAGGTGTCCTGCCAAGAACCAATTTTTGGAAGGAATTACAAGCTCGAAGACCAGAATCACTAGTCGAGTTCTTCGCTATGGCCGAACCTCATAAGAGAATTGAGAATTCTCTAGCAGAGTTGGAAAAAGGCAAGGACAAGCGTAAGTCACCAGTGTCGCGATCATGATCTCGCAGTCCCCGAGGGAAAATTCCAGAGGTCGAAGCCCAAGAAGACGCACCCCACGAAGACTGCGAAGCCTGAAGTTGGCCAAATCTCCTCCAAAGAAGGAGTCTTTGCCGAAAAGGAAAGGTGGACCGCGCTTCGTGAACTATACCGAACTCGCGGTGCCACGAGACCACATCTACGCAATTGAGGAAAAGAACGGGGTCTTCAAGAAGCCGCCCCCGATCAGGGGAAACCGCGACAAGAGGGACCCCAAGAAATTCTGTAAGTACCATAAAGATATTGGTCACACTACTCTGGAATGTTGGGTATTGCAGGATGAAATCGAAGAGCTGATCCGGAGGGGAAAGTTCAACCAGCATAAAAAGAACGAGGAAGGTCATCCCCGAGCAGATGACAAAGAAGAAAACCAGAACGCGAGTGGTTCGAGAACACCTCGCAATATATTAACAATCATTGGAGGACCCCATATCGCAGGAGACTCCCGGAAATCTCAAGAGCGATATGCCAAGGAAGCTAAAGAGAAGCCGCTCACCAATGTAAACAATCTTAGTGAGCGGCCAGAGAAATTATTTAAAAGAGAATGCGACGACATCACGTTTATGGAGAGTGATGCGAGATGGGTCCATCACCCGCATTCCGACGCACTAGTCATTGTCGCCAATATTGGCGGAGACAATGTCCACCGTATACTCGTGGACAACGAAAGTTCAGTGAATCTCTTGAACTTCCAAGCCTTTAAACAAATGGGGTTGCATGAGAAGGATCTGCGACCTGTAACGTCGAGTATATATGGTTTTACCAGCGACGTCATTGCACTGAAAGTGATGATTAAACTCCCGATTACCTTGGGAACTGCCCCCGTGACAGCCAAGTCAATGGCTGACTTCGCGGTAATTGACCAGTATTTGGCATACAATGCCGCTGGAGTAGGCTCTGTGCGAGGAGTCCAGTCAGACTCGCAAGAATGCTACAATCCAGCAGTCAAGCTCGCGGAGAAAAAGTCAATAATTGCTATCTATTTATTGGACGCACCACCTCCTCGCCAGGAGGTCCTTAGGATCGAAGAGGTGCCGCACACGGGTGGACCAGATCTGGATCCAAGGATCCTCGATCATGCCGCAGCGGCCCAAGCCGTGGAAGACACTATTGAGGTACCTATAGACCCCATAGATAATAGTAAAGTTTTGAAAATTGGTTCTAAATTGACTTTTCAACAGCGAGAACAACTAACGACTTTTCTCAAAAAAAATCTTGATGTTTTTGCTTGGAAATATTTAGATATGGTCGGGATATCTCCGCAGGTCATGTGTCATCGCTTGAACATTGACCCCGAAGTGCGAGGTGCCCGACAGAAGCGCCGCAAAATGGACCCCGCAAGGTACCAAGCGCTAAAAGAAGAAGTCGACCGCCTCCTAGCGTGCGGCTTTATACGGGAGTCGTTCTACCCCAATTGGTTAGCAAATCCCGTACTTGTGCCCAAACCTAACGGCTCATGGCGCACATGCGTTGAGTTTATAGATTTAAATAAAGCCTATCCCAAAGACAACTTCCCACTTCCTAGCATTGACCAATTTGTTGATGCCACTGCAGGTCACAAACTTCTTAGCTATATGGACGCATACTCAGGATATAATCAAATCCCGATGTATGAACCAGACCAGGAGCATACCTCGTTCATTACGGATCGAGGCCTATATTGTTATAAAGTAATGCCTTTTGGTTCGATAAACGCAGGTGTGACATATCAAAGACTTGTAAATATGATGTTCGCAGATCTTATTGGGAACACCATGGAAGTATATGTTGATGATATGCTCGTAAAATCTCAACATGCGAAAGATAATGTCACCCATTTACAGGAAATGTTTGATATACTGCGACGATATAAAATCCCAACTGTTGGAAATTATTTTACCAGGATCTTAGATCTACTCACAAGTATGTTTATTAACATCCTAAATAAGAACTTTCTAAAACGATGAAATAAACACATATAAAGTTTAAGAAACCTTACATTGGGTGCAGCGGAATAATATGACTCCTTCCGTTCAGATATCTAGCCCTTGATTCCTTTCTGTAGCAGAGCATTATCAATATCTGAACCTGGATCTCTTTCTCTGAATCTTTGATGCTGAAACTCCTTTGCTGATGATCTTTCTTCACGATCTTCCTCACTATGATTGAGGTATCACTTGATGTGTGTGGGCACTACTCATACACTAAGGTAGTTCGAAATTCAAAGGAAGAGAAAGAAGAAGTGGCAGCTAAAGATAGGGAGAGAGAAGGCTCAGTTTTTTCTGATTCAGAAAGTCTCAGAAGAAAAGTGTAATTTTCCTGAAGCCTTCACTATCTATTTATAGTATTCCACTAGGGTTAGATTTGAATTATTTGGCATTAAAATAATGAAAATATCAGTTTAAATTGCCTACAAAAGTGGCTGGGCCATGCTTAGTGGATTTGGGCCTCACTTTTTGCAATTTTGCAGTTTTACCTTTTCTGCATCTGATTTTCTCAAAAACGCCAATTTTCTAATTCAACCATTTAAATGCCAATTCTAACTATTTAATAACTATAAATAATTATTAAATAATATTGTCATTTATCATATTTATTAATTGAACCATACAAAGTATCATAATTAACAAATATGCCCCTATAAACTCTTTCTTTACAATTTCGCCCTTACTTAGTGAAAAATTCACAAATAGACATAGTCTAATTTGAGAATTATAATTGATTAATCAAAACCAATTACATGAGTCTTACAAGCAATATTATCTCAACTAGTGGGGGGACCATGGGTCTATATAACCGAGCTTCCAATAAGTAGATCAAGAATTTAGCACTAAAATTCACTGACTTATTAATTCTTCGTTGAATCCACGCATAGAACTTAGAATTGCACTCTCAGTATATAGAATGCTCTATATGTTCCACCATATAGACACATCATTAGTTATCCATTGTTATAATCCTAATGTGATCAATGATCCTCTATATGAATGATCTACACAGTAAAGGGATTAAATTACCGTAACACCCTACTATGTATTTTATCCTTAAAACACTTGACCCCGTATAAATGATATTTCAGCTTATGTGAAATGAGATCTCCACCATTTATTTTCGTTTGGTCAAGCTCGAAGGTGATCATCCTTTGCTTACTATTCGCCAGATAGAAGCTATAGATTCCATGTTTATGCTAGCACTCCCACTCAATTGCACTACCGTGTTCCTAAAAAATACGTATCACCCTGACCTAAAAGTAGGCTTAACTAACAATTCAAGAAACACGAATAGCCTTTCAAGATTGAGCCTAATCATAACAGGATTAAGATCATTTGATCTAGGATCAACTAGGCGATATTGACTTGAATAGATTTTACGGTAAGTTTAATTAAATCTAAGTCAAAGTTCAATATCGGTCCCTTCCGATGCATACTCCATGCATCCAACCTGAGCTTTACTTTAACCAATGTTCTGGAAAGAACATAGTATTTCTCCAAATACAAGTAAACTCTTGTTGTAGATTATCATATCAGTAAAACCCTGTGTCTGATAAATCTAGGAAACTTTATTCACATAGTCATGTTTACTTTCCAATGTGTTGACGGCACAATAAACAGGATCAAGTATGTGAAAAGGGTTTCAGATGAATCTATACATTATGTACATATAATCATGAAATAAATCATGTGAACCATGCAACATTAAATGTTATTTCTGATCTATATTAATAAGTAAATCTGATTATGTTGAAATGAGTTTTATTTAGGGCATAAAACCCAACACCAACATCAAAGACCATGTCACCATGGAAGTATATAGTGCGTCTTTGGAGTTGGCTCAGGGAAATTCCTCGGATTCATGGTTAATCAACGAGGAATAGAGGATAACCCCGCAAAGATCAGGGTGTTGGTAGAGATGCCATCACCAACTAAGCCAAAAGAAGTCCAAAGCCTCACAGGTAAAGTCGCCGCTCTAAATCGCTTTATATCACGATCTTCTGTTAAATGCAAAGAGTTTTTTCAGATTTTAAAAGGCAATAAGGAGTTCCAATGGACCGAAAAATGCGAGGATGCTTTTCAAGCCTTAAAAACACATTTGGGGCAACCCCCAATCCTATCAAAGCCCATGACCGGCGAGGTCCTATCCATTTACCTAGCAGTGTCAGAGTATGCAATTAGTTCGGTACTAATACACGAAGATCAAGGACGACAGTACCCGGTGTACTATGTCAGTTAACACTTGCTGGATGCCGAGACCCGCTATCCTCAAATGGAAAAATTGGCGTTCGCACTGGTAATATCGTCAAGAAAGTTGCGACCTTATTTCCAGGCTCACAGTGTTGAAGTTTTAACGAACTACCCTTTGAGGCAAGTCTTAGCAAAACCAGAGACGTCGGGGAGATTATTGAAATGGGCAGTAGAGTTAAGCCAATTCGACATCAGGTATAAACCGAGGACTGCGATCAAGGGGCAAGCCTTGGCAAATTTTATCCTCGAGTTCCCAAGCACCGAAGTGGCACTCATAGATGACAAGGTTGACACTGCTATGCCCAATGGAGAAGTATGGAAGTTGTACGTCGATGGGGCTTCAAATAGCAAAGGTTCTGGTGGAGGAATCCTGCTAATCAGTCCTAGCAATTTTAAGGTACACGCTGCTTTACGCTTTGAATTTTCTACATCTAACAATAAAGCCGAATATGAAGCTTTAATCGCAGGATTGAAGCTTGCTCTCGAGATGAGAATCAAGTATGTACAGGCTTTCAGCGATTCCCAAATCGTAGTATGCCAGGTGAATGGAGAATATCTGGCTAGAGGCGGGAGATTGGTTAAGTATTTAACTATCGTATGCGAACTGATGCAAAAATTCAAGAAAGTAGTCGTGTCTCGAGTACCGCGTGCTCATAATTCACACGCAGACGCATTGGCCCGCTTGGCCTCGACCAGAGAAGCCGAATTGCTCGATGTAATTTCGGTGGATGTATTGGCTCACCCAACGATAAATCAAGAAGCGATCATGGAAATAGATACCGTCCAAGGAGTCACCTGGATGACTCCAATAATCGCATATCTAGAGAGGGGTATCTTACCTGATGACAAGATGGAAGCAAGGAAGCTGCGACAGCGAGCTGCCCGATATGTCATATATGATGGAAGGTTATATCGCAGAAGTTGTAGTCAGCCGTTACTCAAGTGTATCGACAGAAAAGACTGCGACTATATACTACGTGAGGTACATGGGGGTATTTGTGGCAATCCTACAGGAGGTAATTCCCTTGCTCTAAAAATCATGCGACAAGGGTATTACTGGCCTACCTTGCGACAAGATGCTTTCACTTTTGCAAAGAAATGCGACAAATGTCAGCGAATAGCCACATATGTCCACCAACCTCCAAGCAACTTGCATTCCATCACAAGTCCTTGGCCTTTCGCAGTGTGGGGGATTGACTTAATCGGCGAACTACCCAAAAGAAAAGGCGGAGTCAAGTATGTTGTAGTCGCAGTCGACTATTTTACAAAATGGGCTGAAGCCAAAGCACTCGCAACCATTACAGCGACTAAGTTGCGTGAGTTTGTCTACAACTCCATAATTTGTCGATTTGGCATCCCTTACAAGCTCATCTCAGATAATGGAAAGCAGTTTGATTGTAAGGAGATGCGACAATTATGCGACGACTTGGGAATTAAAAAAGCGTTCTCTGCAGTTGCTTACCCGCAAAGCAATGGACAAACTGTAGCAGTCACTAAAATAATAAAGCACACCATCAAAGGAAAACTCCAAGAGCGTAAGGGGGTATGGCCAGACGAGCTTCCGCAAGTTCTATGGTCATACAACACGACTCCTCGATGCACGACTGGCGAGACTCCTTTCTCGCTCTCCTATGGATGCGAGGCCATGGTACCAGTCGAGATTGCGGCAGGTTCCTTACGAAGAGACGTTTTTAACATTTCACAAAACGAAGAAAAACAGTCGCTCTACCTCGACCTTCTGGAAGAAAAGCGCGATCAGGCTCACCTGAAAAACGCGACTTACTAGCGACGAACCGCAAGATATTTCAATTCCAAGGTCAAGCCAAGAGTCCTACGAGTAGGAGACTTGCTCCTTCGAAGAGTAATGCCAAATACCAAGAACCCAGCACATGAGGTCTTCGGAGATAATTGGGAGGGACCATATCTCATCGCAGAAAAGATTGGTCACGCCACATACCGACTCGCAGAACTCGATGGTACTGCGATTCAACGGGCTTGGAATGGCGAGAGCCTAAAATTGTATTATTAATAGTACTCGCATTTTCTAGTTTGTGCTCGCCTTGTATTTATACTTAGTCACTTTTTATAAAAAGTCCTAAGTATAGGGGGTATATACCATGATGTACTATTGATTACATAAAAGAAATTTTTTCAAGTTTCTGAAATTTTCTACTTATTACACCAAGTTGTAATTAAAGTCGCGATCAAAATATTATAGATAACAAATGCGAGTACCCATGTACTGCGAAAATACTGTAAATAGATATCCCCACGAGGATATAAAGTCGTTCAAAATAAACATAAATATGAATTTGTCTAAGTACAAGGTGCGAGTACCCTTGTACCGCATAAACAAAAAAAACAGAGAGATAGAGTTTAACACAAGCAAATATCAAAGGAAAAGTCAAGCATTTGGAGCAGTAGGAGCAGATCCATCCGCGACTTTGCTGACGGCTTCATTCCCGACTTCTTCAGCATCCGCAGCCTCAGCCTCCTCGAGAAGATTCCCTCCACCACCTCGAGTTTGTGTGGGCAACATGGCGCAAAAAGCCTCAGCCATTTTAGCGGCTTCTGCTCCGAGGATTGAAAAGTCAAAATCTGGGATTTTGGAGAGAGTGGTGTATATGTAGTCCGAGACCGCCTGGTCATACTACTTCTTCCCATTCTCCTTCTTGGCCTCAAAATCGCGAGACATCTCCTCGATCTTCGTCTGAGCACTCTTAGCCTCGAGCTCGACTTGCTCCTTGGCCTTGCGAAGTTCCTCGAGCTCTTTATCCTTGGAAGTCGCATCTTCTTTCAACTTCTTAATGTCCTCCTGAAGCTGAACGTTCTGTCTCTTCACGAGTTCGACCTCCTTGGATCCAGTAACAAAGGCCTTCGAGAACATGGCGATGAACTGCAAAGCTAACTCCGTAGAGCGAGGCAACAACTCCTTAGCAGGAGTCTTGTCGATCTTCGATTGGAATTCATCGCTTACGAACTTCTCTTGGAGAGTTAGTATGTTGCGGGCTCAGACAGCTAGGTCAATCACGACCTTCTTCCCTTTCTCTTGTATGCCCTTAGCTGGCCTCTTGGAAGAATCCGCGACAGGGGTAACTACCACGTCGCTCTTCCTCTTCTGAGGAACGATAGGGGAAGTTGCCGCTGTTCCAGATTTCGGCTTGCGATTAAGAATGGGTGAGGACTTCAAGAAAGTCATCTCTGCAAGGACAAATAAAAGATAAGTATAGATAAATTTCAAGGCACTAGTTAATATACGCGATATGTTACCTGATGATGGTCTAGAAGTTTGTTTAGAGAGGCGTTTATCTATTCGCTCTTGTTGCTTCTTAGAAGGTTCCTTGTACATCGGCTCTCTCTGAAGACTTGCGTTCTCAGGAATCAGCTTATGTTCTCCCAGCTTGGTAGTTGTGCACAATAATCGCCAGTCGCGATCCTGTACAGGAAGGCTCCCAAGAACTTCAGCTGTCTCTCTGCGAGTCGCGTCGAGTGCAGGTCGAGCCGGTCTATCTGCGAAAATAAAAAGAGCGAGTTAGCATGAAATCTCAAAATAACTCAAAAAATGACTAAGTCAGGAAACATGCGACATACTAGGTCGACGGTTAAAATCAGTCCTAATCCCTGGAACTTTGAAAATATAAAACCACTTCGATTTCCAATCTCCCATATTGGAAACCATGCCTTCCACCCCATTAATCTCAGAGGTGGCCCACTTGCTGAAGCAATAGAAACCGTTGTGGAGGCCTACGCTCTTTATATCGTAGAAGTAACTGAACTCTTCTACTGTGGGTGCCCTATGTACATACTCCATATACATCGCATAGAAGGCTAGGGCTGTGCGATAACTGTTGGGGGTTAATTGAAAAGGAGACACGTCGTAACGCTTGAGAATGGCCGCAATGAAGGGGTGAAAAGGGTGTTGGGTTTTGTGCCCTAAATAAAATCCATTACAATCTGATTAGTTATCAATTTAGAATTTTGAAGTGATTTATGATTACATGTATGTTACATGTCTATGGTTTAATATATATATATATTTGACATATGCACAAAATCAGTTAAATCCAGAACATATAGTTATTCACAATTACAGTATTGTCAATACAGTGGAATGTGATTGTGAGTATATGATTCAAAAGATTTGGTCCCTGTTCATCAGTGTTTTGGATTTACACTGATGATATAATCAGCGATGAAGTATACTTACACTTGGAGTAAGTGTTATGTTCTTTCCAGGACATTGGTAAAGTATACTAGTTTCGAATGTATGGAGTATACATTGGACTGGACCGATATTGAACTTGGTCAAAGATATTGTAAACTTACCGTTGTATCTTTCCAAGTCAATGTCAGAAGTTGATCTTAGATTAAGAGAATCTAAATCCTGATATGCTTGGGCTCAATCTCAGGAGTGCTATTCATGTTCTTTGATTTATTAGTTAAGCCTACTTTTGGGTCAGGTGATATGTATATTTTGGGAACATGATAGCATAATTGAGTGGGAGTGCTGAACATAAATATGGAAATCTATAGCTTCTACTGGTGTATAGAAGTAAAGTGATGATTCCCTTCGAGCTTAGTTAAATAGAATTAAATGGATGAGCTCTTGTTTCAGTGACTATATATTAGATCACTAAAACATCATTTACAGGTAACTAAGTGTTTTAAGGGGCAAAATACATTGAGGGGTGTAAACGGTAAATTTGTCCCATCTCGATGTAAATCATCTATATAGAGGATCTTTTTAATCACATTAAGATTATAACAATGGTTAAATGAGATAGCATATTGATATCGTGAAACATATAATATGCTCTATATAAGTCTGAGAGTGCAATTCCAAGTTCTAAGAGTCGATTCAACAAGGAATTAATAAGTTAGGGATTTACTTGGTAAATCGGTCCAACTTATTGGAAGCTCAGAATATAGATCCACGGTCCCCATTCTAGTTGAGACTATACTGTTTGTAAGACTCCATAATTGATTTATGATTAATCAATTATAATTCTAAAAGTTAGACTATGTCTAATTTGTGAATTCTCACAGTTTAAGGATGAAATTGTAAATAAAAGGGTTTCTAGATTTAATTATTAACTAAGAGACTTTGCATGTCTAATTAATAATTATTTTAAATGACAAAATTATTTAATAATCTATTTTAGTTATTAAATAATTATTTTTGGCATTTAAATGATTAAAATTGGAAAAATGGCATTTTTGGAGAAATAGAAATAAAATTGAGGAAACTGCAAAATCCATGTGAGGCCTCTTGGGTTTTATGCCCTAAATAAAACTCTTTACAATCTGATTAGTTATCAATATAAGAAATTTGAAGTGATTAATGTTTGCATGATTTTTACATGCTAATGGTTTAATATATTTATTACATTTATACACAAAATCAGTTAAATCCAGATCATATGTTTATTCACAATTACAGTATCGTCAACACAGTGGAATGTGATTGTGATCATATGAATCAAAAGACTAAGTCCGTGTTTCATCAGTGTTATTGGATTTACACTAATGTGATAATCAGCGATGATGTGTACTTACACTTGGAATAAATGTTATGTTCTTTCAAGGACATTAGTAAAGTATACTAGTTTTGAATGTATGGAGTATACATTGGACTGGACCGATATTACAACTTAGTTAAGATATTACAAACTTAACGTTATATATCTTTCCAAGTCAATATCAGTAGTTGATCTTAAGATTAAAAGAATCTAAATCCTGATATGCTTAGGCTCAACTCAGGAGTACTATTCATGTTCTTTGATTTATTAGTTAAGCCTACTTTTGGGTCAGGGTGATACGTATATTTTGGAAACATGATAGTATGAGTGGGAGTGTTGAACATAAATATGGAATCTATAGCTTCTACTGGTGTATAGAAGTCAAGTGATGATTCCCTTCGAGCTTAGCAAATAGAAGTAAATGGATGAGCTCTTGTTTAACTGACTAATTATTAGATCACTAAACACCATTTACAGGTAGCTAAGTGTGTTAAGGGGCAAAATACATTGAGGGGTGAGAACGGTAAAATTATCTCATCTCGATGTAAATCATCTATGTAGAGGATCTTTAAATCACAATAAGATTATAACAATGGTTAAATGAGATAGCATATCTATATCGTGGAACATATAATATGCTCTATATAAGTCTGAGAGTGCAACTCTAAGTTCTAAGAGTGGATTCAACGAAGAATTAATAAGTAGGAATTTACTTGGTAAATTCGGTTCACTTATTGGAAGCTCAGCATATAGATCCATGGTCCCCATTCTAGTTGAGAACATTTTTCTTGTAAGACTCATTAATTGATTCGTGATTGATCAATTATAATTCTAAAGTTAGACTATGTCTAATTTGTGAATTTTCACTAAGCAGGGGCGAAATTGTAAAGAAAAGAGATTCTAGGTTTATTTATTTATTAATAGACTTTATATGTCTAGTTAATAATTAAATTAAATGACAATATTATTTAATAATCTATTTTAGTTATTAAATAATTAGTTTTGGCATTTAAATGGTTAGAATTGGAAAATTAGCGTTTTTTAGAAAATAGAAATAAAATTTGTGAAAACTACAAAATCAAGTGGGGCCCATTATCTACACCTTGGCCAGCCACTTGTTTGACTTTTTCAAATTGATATTTTTATTATTTTAATGCCAAATAATTTCTAACCTAAACCTAGTAGTAGCCTATAAATAGAAAGTGATTGCTCAGTCAAAATACACTAATTTTCAGAAAAACAATTTTTCAGAAAAACTGAGCCTTCCCTATTCTCTTCTATTGGCCGAAACCCCTCTTCTCTTTTCTTTTCCTAAATTTTGACCCTAGTGAAAGAGTGAGTGCCCACACACAGCAAGCAGTAACTCAATCATAGATTGGAAGACTGTGAAGGATCAAACTCAAAGAAAAGGACATTCGGGCTCAGATCTTGATTATACTCTGAGACAGAAAGGATACAAGGGTTAGAGATCTGAGTGGAAGGAGACATTAATTCCGCTGCATCAATGTAAGGTTTTCTTAACTTTATATGTGTTTATTTTATCGTTTTAGAAAGTTCATATTTAGGGTGTTAAACAACATACTTGTGAGTAGATCTAAGATCCTAGTAAAATAATATCCAACAAGGCCCATAAACACACCATGGTCGGCCACATGTTTGCTTGTTTCCCAATTATTATTTTCAATTTGAATTGCCATGTAATTGCTAATCAAAGCCTAGCAAAAATAGGAAAGTGGTGGATCACACTAAATAAGGCAGTTAATCAATTACACAGTAAAAGAGGAAACTGCTTATTAGGAAAGTTGTGCTCTTCCCTTTTCCTATTTATAGCCGCCCCTCTCTTCTCTTGATAAAAGTCTTTGTGTGCAATCATTATACACAAAAATAAGAGAGAAAACAAGAGAGAATTTCGAAAATCCTTGTGAGAGAGAAGTGCCCACACACATCACTCAGTACCTCAATCATAGTTTGGAAGACTGTGAAGGATCACATCCAACTGAAGCACATTCGGGCTGAGATCTTGATTATACTCTACTACAGACAGAAATCAAGGGTTAGAGATCTGAGTGGAAGGAGACACTTAATTCCGCTGCCATCACTGTAAGTTATTCTTAACTTTTATGTGTTTAGTTCATCGTTTTAGAAGTTCATGTTTGGGTTGTTAAATCAACATACTTGTGAATAGATCTAAGTTCCTGGTAAAATATAATTCCTACAACTGGCACCAGAGCCATGGTAATTGATTTGCTTGCAAGAAATTTGGACTTAAAACGATTTGTTTGTGATTTGGATGGTTTCATGGTGTGTCATATTGATGTCTGATTGATGTTTGTGAATTCTGGGGAAAATAATTGATTATCTGTATCTGATATTATTTTTATTGGATAGTTTGGAAAATTCTAAGCAATTTACTTTTTTACAGAACTCGATTTCGATTTAATTTGAATTAGTTATGAATTTTTGAAAATCAGGAAAAATCGAGGTGGTGATCACCCACCCCACGCGCGTGGAAGGGCTGCTGGCAGCCTCCCAGTGCCGAGGTTTCTCGGCTGTCTCCCTTCATCACGCGCGCGGACAGCATGCTTTCAACTTTGCATGCTGTCCGTACCACCTGCCATTTTTCTTCGTTTTCTTCGATTTTTCATGCTATTTCATGGAATTGACTTCCGATTTTGGTGTAGTTTTGTATTTTGATTTTTGTTTTTCAATTTTCAAATCTAATTATCAGAAATAAATTAATTTTATTTTAAAATTAATTTTATATATTAGTGTAATTTGAATTTGAAAATAGGTTAAAATCAAGTATTGCTTACCTCTTTTCTTATTTTTTTTTTAAATTTTCATTATTTATCTTATTTTTAAATAAAAGGTCAGAAATTTTTATAAAAATATTCTTTTTGTAATTTGACCTTATTTAGAATAAGATTACTATAATCATGGTATTTTAAAAGGGAAAAATAAGATATTTTTGTTAACTTTTAAATTTTGTTATTTATACTTAAATTAGATTATAAAATCAGAAAAGGGTATGTATTTACCATTTTCTATTTTATTGAATAATTAAATTAATAAATAACATGAAATTTAAAAGGAAAGTTAGCAAATTTATTTTGAAATGATATTTATGTTACTCAAAACCAAATTTTTTAAAATTGTAGGTTTAATTTTAATTTTTTTTATTTCATTCTTTAAAAAAAAACTGAATTTATTTTTTAAAATTATATTTCGAAATAAAGTTTTATGTTTAAAATTAAATAAATCCTACTTCCACCTATCCAAATCTAACTTGTTGCAGGAGTATGTGTTTTAGATTGTTTGTAAGTTTTCTAAAACCTATTATTGCTTGGTCTAAATTGTCAGGGTTAACTTGTTGACAGATATAATGATCTGATTTTAACCCATGGTTCAATTGATGATAGATCAAGTGAATAATTTGTAACAGGTATATTTTTACATTCTTCTTTCATCTGTGTATGACCTAGTAACATGATAGGATCCATCCAAATCGGTGTGCCTGTGTGAGTCTATATGTTTAATTTCTGTTATAGACACATATAGGTTGTTGTTGCTAAATAAAATGTCATAACCTGATAGATTTTATTTAGGCTCATTTAGTTAATGGGCCTATTCAATTAATAACAGTTGTTCATTTTAAGGTTAAATTCCTCTCTTTTGGACCTTGTGTGAGAGTTGGGAGCCTTAGAAGTGGGTACGACATACTGGACCCAGCCCCCCCTTACATGAACAACCCCAATTGTGAAGGCCCATTTGCCTGATTTGGATAACTGTGCTAGGTTAATTAAACTAGTTTGACCTAATAAAATTGAATAGCAACATAATTAATTTCTTCGAAATTAATTTAAGAAAAACATAGTTTAATGAATTTTATTTCCAGATAAACTATTTGAATTTTTCTTGTATTTAATTAAATAAAGAATTTTAACTAACTAGATTCTTTCTGAAACTTACTTTTATCATTTCATTAAATATTCCTATTTAAGTTATCAATTAGTTTTTACTAATTTTTCTTTTTGACTTAAATTTGAATATCTTTTGAATTTAATATTAAGTTGAGGAATTCTAGGAATTAGTTATGGAAGATTCTTAAAAGATATTTTTTAAGTTGGTTTTAAACTTAAAAGGGAATATCTTTAAATTAGGTAGTTACCACTTAATTTTGATATTTAATTAAATTTTGTTTGGAAAATTTTAAGTTGTAAATTATAGATTCTTTCTATAATAACTTAAATCAGATATTTTCCAAATCTTGAAAAGATACTTAGTTGAATTGAGATATTTTCTAGATAGTTATTTCTATAATAATTATTATTTCTAATATAGGAAAATATTATTGATTGTGAAATTAATTGTTTAATAATTATTTCTGGTATAATTCAATTAAGGATATTTTTCCTTGTATTAAATTGGAAATTAATAATTAAGCCTTCTCTACACTTAATTATTTATTTCCTGAATTTAATACATTTAATTAAGTTGAAAATTAAATATCTAAGTTTATTTTCATAATGATACTCAGATATTGTTATTTTCATGATATTTAATTAAATAGAAAATTATTTTAAGTTAGATATTTTCATAACAACTTAAATTTGAATAATTTTCAAAATATATTTTATTTATTTTATTAATCATTTTTCAAAATTGCATTTAATTATGCAAGATGATTTTGAATTTACCTTGAAAGATAGATTAAAGTTGTAAATTAATTATTTTAATTCATTTTGAATCAACTTAAATCAATGATCTTTTCATTTAATGATTAATTTAAAATAAAGCAACTAAAATATATTATTAGAAATTGGATTAATTAGTCAAGAAAATCTAGATGGATAATATTTTGCTTGAAGTATTTTTTCTAAGTAAAGTTTGATGTATTTTAATGTATTTCGAAATTTGATATTTTTTTGGAAATACAATATATAAATTTGTAGAAAATTTTAATTTGAGTTGCAAATTAATTTAAATTAATACAACTCAAATTAAAGAATTTTCTTAATATTTGTTGGAAAATTAATACTAAGATGGAAATAATTCATTTTATTTTCTTAACCATCTAGGTTTAATTTTACAAATATTAAATTAAATTTTATTTAGAGTTTTATTCTAAATTTAAAATTTAATAAATATGTATAGATTTAAAATAAATAAAAGAAGAAAATACATTTTAAATAATGAGCTTTATAATTTTAAGATATTCGATCTCCATTGTTGGTTTTACATAGCTATTGTTTTAGTGAGTAATCCTCCCTAATGGAGGAACGTTCATTAGTAAGTTAGCGCCGTTTAATCTCGAAAGATAAGTATATTTGTAAGTTATTTATATTAGTATTGATCACCCTAATGGTGGCTACTGTATAAGACTTACAAACGTATGAAACAATGGTGGAAGCTCATGAAATAGGAATGACCTTGACTCTCGCCTAAACGGGACAACGTCGGATTCTCTTTTCAATCGAATAAAATGTTGCTAGAATGTTTTTCATTTTAGATGAGCTGACAACTCTATTTAATGGATGATAGCTTTGACTCTCGCCTAAACGGGACACTGATATCTGTTTGTTGAAAACCTTGGAAATTATTTAGGATTGCATTTTTTAGTATTTTCTCTAGTCATGTTTGCTTGTTTCCCAATTATTATTTTCAATTTTAATTGCCATGTAATTGCTAATCAAAGCCTAGCAAAAATAGGAAAGTGGTGGATCACACTAAATAAGGCAGTTAATCAATTACACAGTAAAAGAGGAAATTGCTTATTAGGAAAGTTGTGCTCTTCCCTTTTCCTATTTATAGCCGCCCCTCTCTTCTCTTGATAAAAGTCTTTCTGTGCAATCATTATACACAAAAATAAGAGAGAAAACAAGAGAGAATTTCGAAAATCCTTGTGAGAGAGAAGTGCCCACACACATCACTCAGTACCTCAATCATAGTTTGGAAGACTGTGAAGGATCACATCAACCTGAAGGACATTCGGGCTCAGATCTTGATTATACTCTGCTACAGACAGGAATCAAGGGTTAGAGATCTGAGTGGAAGGAGACACTTAATTTCGCTGCCATCACTATAAGTTATTCTTAACTTTTATGTATTTAATTCATCATTTTAGAAGTTCATGTTTAGGTTGTTAAATCAACATACTTGTGAGTAGATCTAAGTTCCATGTAAAATATAATTCCTACATAGGGATGTTGGAATTTATTTTACCAAGATCTTAGATCTACTCACAAGTATGTTGTTTAACACCCTAAATATGAACTTTCTAAAACGATAAACACATATAAAGTTAAGAAAACCTTACATTGATGCAGTGGAATTAATGTCTCCTTCCACTCAGATCTCCAACCCTTGTATCCTTTCTGTCGCAGAGTATAATCAAGATCTGAGCCCGAATGTCCTTCTTCTTTGAGTTTGATCCTTCACAGTCTTCCAATCTATGATTGAGTTACTGCTTGCTGTGTGTGGGCACTTACACTTTCACTAGGGTCGAAATTTAGAAGAGAAAAAGAGACGAGGGTTTCGGCCAAGGCATAGAAAAATAGGGAAGGCTCAGTTTTTCTGAAGAGAGAAATTTCTGTCAGAAGATGTTATGAAAACTTGTGATTTGACTGAGTCATCACTTTCTATTTATAGGCAACTACTAGGTTTTGGTTAGGAATTATTATCATTAAAATAATGAAAATATCAATTTGAATTTCCACAATTAGTGGCCGGCCATGGTGTGATAATGGGCCCCACTTGATTTTGCAGTTTTAACAAATTTTATTTCTATTTTCTCAAAAACACCAATTTTCCAATTCTAACCATTTAAATGCCAAAACTAATTATTTAATAACTAAAATAGATTATTAAATAATATTTTCATTTAATTTAATTATTAATTAGACATATAAAGTCCATTAATAAATAAATAAACCTAGAATCTCTTTTCTTTACAATTTCACCCCTGCTTAGTGAAAATTCATAAATTAGACATAATCTAACTTTAGAATTATAATTGATCAATCACGAATCAATTATTGAGTCTTACAAGCAGAATGTTCTCAACTAGAATGGGAACCATGGATCTATATGCTGAGCTTCCAATAAGTGAACCAAATTTACCAAGTAAATTCCTACTTATTAATTCTTCGTTGAATCCACTCTTAGAACTAAGAATTGCACTCTCAGACTGATATAGAGCATATTATATGTTCCACGATATCAATATGCTATCTCATTTAACCATTATTATAATCTTATTGTGATTTAAAGATCCTCTATATAGATGATCTACATCGAGATGGGATAATTTTACCGTTCTCACCCCTCAATGTATTTTTCCCCTTAAAACACTTAGCTACCTGTAAATGGTGTTTAGTGATCTAATAATTAGTCAGTTAAACAAGAGCTCATCCATTTACTTCTATTTGCTAAGCTCGAAGGGAAACATCACTTGACTTCTATACACCACACTACAAAAAAACTCATTTTCGTCGACTAGTTTTTTGGTCATTAAAACTCATTAATTAGCCACCCAAAATTTTTTCCGACTAATTATTTTTAGTCACCATTTAGTCACTGAAAGTCGGTCGTAGAAGAGATTTAGTGACTAATATATTTAGTCACAAATAATGTTATTTTCTATGACTAAAATTTAGTTACAAAATATATTAAAGTTAGTCATAATAAGATTGATGTATTAGTCACATAAATACCAAATTGCACTTTTACCAACCAAAAATGTAAGCTTTAACAACTAAAATTTAGTCATAAAAAGGCTAACATTTTGTGACTAAATAGTTTAGTTGGCAATAATAAATAAAGAATTACATAAATTAATTATTCAATGACTAATATTTAGTCATAAAAACTAATTTATAATTTTTTTATTTAAAATATATACATTTAAATTATATAATAAAAACAAATTATTCAAAGTTATATTTAAATAATATTAACCACATTTATTCATTACATAAAAATTACAATATCAATCATAAAAAATTCAATTACATAATCCTTATTTGAATTGTATTAATTGTCTATGAACTACAACAACAAACCCCATGAATCAGAGTTGCCAACAAGGAAAACATAAAAAAGTTACCCCAATACAAACCAAAATAAATGAACAAAAAAAAAACTAACACTAAATTAAGCAAACAAACAAACATAAAAAAGAATGTGAAGCCCTTATCCTAATCTGGCTCCAACTCAGAAGCTAGAAGCACACACCCAAAGCATCCTCTGAGCATCTGTAGTCATGATTTGTGATGCCAATACTGCTTGAACTGCCTACTGGGAGTCACACTGAAAGATAATCTCTAAGCACCATAACCATGTTGTATCTATATTGTCAATAGTTGAAATTTTTAAATTTATAGATATCTGTCAGTAAACGTCTCTGATACAAATTGTAGTTGCCGATATAATCATTAAGGCACTCACAATACAAAGGTTCAATGAAGCAACACTATACCACATCTCACCTCGAGGGAGGGTGTTGAAGAGTACTCCTTCCACTACAAATAACACATCATCATTTTCAGTTGTCACTACAAATAAAAGCTAGTAATTAATAATTGTATCTCGATTAATGAGTATAATCAAAATACATCTACTAAATATTTTAAAGCTCAAATCTCTATCTAAAGAACACATAACAGTAAAATGAAGAAAAAAATAAACACTTACTGATTGGGGATAACCCACATCGACAATGGAATACCAATTTCCCTGCGAAAACCTCAAATGTTATGTGCAAGAAAGAATTATAGGAAAATTATAAAAATCAAGCAATACATAGTTGTCACTACAATTTAGCCATTATGAAAGTTCCACTCTACATTGTCTTGCAACAGAGAGGGATCTACAGCAGTGAGAGAAGTTAAACATAATATAATAGTACTATAAAATCTCACTTGAAAATCAGTAAATTAAACATATGCATTGAAGTAATGTACAATCAAGATCTCACAATAGTTCAAAACTAATTACAACTGCAATAAAACTATATATGATAGTAAATTAGGTAATTTAAAACTAGGAATAACATACCATCATCTCAGTGCCATATTATTTGGAAGGTACTGATCCATGGATGAAATAAATCAATAAATGAACGAGAAAAAAAAAACAATTAGTTCTAAAGAAATGATCCATTTTGGGGAATAGCGTGTGTAGCTGTCAAAATTTCTGCATCAATAATTAACCAAAACATGAACATGTCAAAATGTTAGGCAACAAAGTAGTTAGGAAATTTTATGTCAGATACTATCAATTATATATCAACCCTAATAAATTATATACAGTCCAACTTAAAAACAAAATAATCACACATGAACAATAATAATGAATATAGTTATAATTTCTTTCTTTAAAAAAAATAATAACTCTTACTTTCATGAAAGTTCCACTAATAAAACTAGCAGCATCTCTACCAAATGTTATTGCTTCTTCCACATCAAATTGGTTCCCATATATATATGACCTGATATATTAATATTTACATATATATTCATATTTAGAAAACCAATCAAAATATAGATCACCTCAAGTAACAGAAAAAAATGCCACACTCATGTCAAGTCTCAAACTCATGATTATAGTTCGATTCAATTGCTGTAAAATGATCATCATATTAATTCTGCTTGGTTGAAGACATTAACTATGTCTATATATGATTAACCCATGATACACACGAACACGGAAGCTTTAAATAAAAAAAATAAAAGCTCACTCCACTATTGATGTGTAGAGGAATAGAGAAAAAGAATAAGTACCCAGATAAAAAGTCTTAGCGCATATTCATCACAGACTTCAGCAAAGCGATCATAATTCATAAGTTTCATTCAAGAGATCCCGATTGGTGGTTCCATCAGTTTGAATGGTGGGTGGATTCAAGTCCAAATTTGCCTCTTTGTGTTTCTTCTGTTCTCGAACCAGAACAACTTGTTTGAGCACCACTTCATATACCTTCTCTTCTGAAGACCTTGCTGGCTCTGTAATCGAGTAAGCCTAGACCCCACATTGTTTACCTCTTTGGTCCACAATTTTTGCTCCCAATCCTAACATGTAACAATAAAATTACTAGACATATCAAAACAAAACTTAACTAAAGAAAAATGTCATATAAATCCCCTATAAAAAGATTCAAGCTACATTTACAATGATAAAAATACAGCTAAAAAAACACACACACCACACACACACAAATTAGGGTTAGGAAGCAAGAACCACTTCAAGTTGAAACTTGAACGATGGGAAAAAAATTCAGAATTTGGGGGAAAATCAATATGTCGAATCCTCGTCGAAGCCCTTTGTATATCCTGTCAATTTCCGTTACTGCAAAGCTCATAGCCTATATATCGAATTCGTTCCTTCTTTGAGATAGAATTTACCTGAAACTACTTCTTTAGAAAAAATGGTTATGGAGTAACGTGAGAGAAGTTATGCCTAAGGAGGGAAGATAAGCGCGGGAGCACTCAGTTTTTTAGCTTCCCTCTAAAAAAAGTTTTACAAAACCATTTTTAATTTGAATTTAGTATAATAATAAATAAATTGTTCTTTTTTATACATTAATCATAATAACAAGTAATGACTAAAAATTAGTCGTAAATTTTTTTGGTTCCAATTAAACATTGTGTTATGACTAAAAATATCTGCAACTAAATATTAGTCGAAAAACTAACTTTCAGTTACTAAATTATTTTAGTCGTTAAAAATCTAGTCGCTAAAAATCTATTTTCTTGTAGTGCCAGTAGAAGCTATAGATTCCATATTTATGTTCAGCACTCCCACTCAATCATATTATCATGTTCCCAAAATATACGTATCACCCTGACCCAAAAGTAGGCTTAACTAATAAATCAAAGAACATGAATAGTACTCCTGAGTTGAGCCTAAGCATATCAGGATTTAGATTCTTTTAATCTTAAGATCAACTACTGATATTGACTTGGAAAGATATATAACGGTAAGTTTGTAATATCTTAACTAAGTTGCAATATCAGTCGAGTCTAATGTATACTCCATACATTCGAAACTAGTATACTTTACTAATGTTAGAAAAGAACATAACTCTTACTCCAAGTGTAAGTACACATCATCGCTGATTATCTCATTAGTGTAAATCCAAAACACTGATGAAACGGGGACTTATTCTTTTGATTCATATGATCACAATCACATTCCACTGTGTTGACGATACTGTAATTGTGAATAAACATATGATTTGGATTTAACTGATTTTTTGTGTGTGAATGTAATAAACATAGTAAACCATTAGCATGTAAAATTCATGCAAACATTAATCACTTCAAAGTTCTTATATTGTTAACTAATCAGATTGTAAAGAGTTTTATTTAGGGCATAAAACCCAACAAGGGATCGATACCCCACATCGAAGAATGGGTATTGAGACTACCACATCCTCCGTGGGAATGATCGCAGGATTGGTAAAGGAAAGGTGCGCTCTCTGAGTAGGTTTAGGTCGTAAAGAAGCAAGTCACAGAAGGTTCAGCCTCGTGAAAGTGGTGAGATCTGATTTGGTGACCCTCGAGACCAAGTCCTCGCATGAAAAGGGCTCGTTCAACTGAGTATTGTCCACTGAATCGGTCCCACTTCCTTCCGCATATTCTTCTTCCTCGCCTGACTCTCGAGCTGGGGCCGCCCAATCATCGTCCATCTCCTCAACCTCGACGTTAGGGGCATGTCTTGAATGGACGAGATAATCACGCGCTGACACCATAGATTCGCTGTCTCGGATTTTAATAGTTCCTAGTTCAGCAAGCTCCTGCACCATCCTCTCAATGTCTGCAGAGGACATCGGACCTGATTCCGCATCTCCGACAGTTGCGATCTCCTCTTCTGAGATCGAAGTCGGGATAAAATTGTCCTCCCGTTGGTCCTCATCTCCATCAAACGCATTGCCTCCTGAGCCAAGCGTCTGGCTATCTGGCAGGTCAGTCATCTGAAAGATAGAAGATCTTTTCAGCGTGGTGAATGTGCGAAAAAAACAAAGTAAGTGACCTCACTCGCATATAAACTATGAAATCGTCTTGGGAGGATGATTTGAATTCTCGCGAAAACTAACCATCCCACCAAGACGCGAAAAGTCAGGTGTGCGAGTAGAAGGATATCTCAAAAAACGGCTGGGTGTATCCCAGTAACCTAAGCGACATGCGTTTTCGAGCATGACCCTGAAGTGACTGGCAAACAGCCACCGTTTCGAGGAACCTAACTAATCACAACTTGCGAGTATGTCACGCATCTCCAACTGGCGATGTACCTCAAAAAACGACTGGGTGTATCCCAGTGACTCAAGGGGCATGCATTCCCAAGCATGACCCTGAAGTTACTGGGATACCCCCACTGTTTCGAGCAAATCTGCCAGCCAAAGAATGCGCTTATCAGAACATTGGCGCATGCCGCAAATGGCTGGGTGTATCACAGTACTTCAAGGAACATATAATCGCATATGTGAGCATTAGAATACTGTGACACGCCCACCATTTGAAAGACTTAACTAATGTTCCCACAACAAAATATACAGAGTACAAAATCCTAAAGTTTTAAGCAATGACTAGAAATGATAAAGTCTCTGTGAAACCTAGGATGAACGGACATGCGAGCATTCGAAGTATTCATCTGAATACCCGCGTGTATTCAAAAGATAAAGTTGCGACTATTCAAACATTCTTCCTAAAGTCCACGGTTATACAAATTTCAGGTCATTTTCTCTAAGATTACCCAGTTCCATACCAAAAAACATGGTCCTATATGCATTTCCTACAAACATGTATTCCTAAAAACCCTCAAAATACCAAAACCCCAAAAAAAAGCGTTTTTTCTCCAAACAGAAAACAAAAATGCAATGAAACTCGAAACTAGCCTTTAGTTCTAATACGTTGCTCTTGTGATTGCTCTCGGTCACTCTTGAGGTTGAGGAAATTTTGGAAGGAAAGGTAGAAATCTGGGTAAAGTGAGAAAATCTCTTTGAAGTCTCTGTGAAGGAGGGAAGACTGAAGTTAAGAACAAGAGGGAAAATGAAGGATTTGATTCGAATCAGGGAGTTTAAATACCCATATCCCTCAATAATTTGGATTACGACACGTGGCAACCAGAATGCCTAAGGTCACCCAATCTAACGACCAACAATGGCCACGCCTACATGAAAACCGAGGAGTTTTCTGACGTGGTATCATAAATGCAATAAAAAGTAATAATTACAGCCATCATTTTTTGAAACCCTCGAAGGGACAACCAAAGGTCACCTCCTCGTGACAACCTTTCACCTGTCTCTCGCGTATAGTTTCCCTTGTGACCGCACCTGTCACATCGTGAAACTAGGGGCATGTGTTATAGTGAGATTTCTCTCACCTAGAAACTCGAGACCAGACTCCTATTTAGAGGATACGTGTACTCAGATTTCCAATGAAAACTGAGACGTCCGTGAGAGGCTCCTCGAAGTTTAAACCTCGCTCAAGATAGGGTCAGCGAGATACAGCGAGTATGACCAAAGTCTGATCGCATGATTGTAACTCGTATTATGCGGGATGAGAGGATAAAGTCAACTCGCATGTATCAGGATATGTGCGAGTATCCTTTCCATGTTCCCGCATAAGCATCGACTCTCTATAATGCGAGCTGGTCCCGATGACCCAACAACCTTGATAAACCGATATAGACTCGCATGTCTAGGTTCTATCAGCTCGTTATACGATGTCCACAAAGGCGACTACATAAGAACGCAGACATCCTAAACGCAATTAAGTGTTAGGCCCGCGAACTTAACATTAGAATATGAACAGTCAACTCGCATGTTAGAGGGCTCATACGTTGCTGAATTTAGTAAATGCTATTCATTTATTAATGTTTACGTTATTTAGTTTAGTTATTGTAATTCAATGTGTAAACGGATTGACAATGAATGCAATCTTTGTGTAACTAATTGGACACCTGCTTTGTATATAAAGGGCTGATCCACCGTGAAATGAGACCTACGACACTCTTGCTACAGTGGACTAAGCAGACCGTGATCTGACTGAACCACTATAATCCTCTCTCTTCTTGTTGTTTCCAGTTTTCTGTTAAGCATTCATATTCCCAACTCGAGTACTCGCCGTTCTAGGTTGAATACTCGCAACTGTTCTTCAAGCAATTTTCTTCTTGTCATTAATATTATTACGTACATTTGGTGTTGCGAATTTTGCTCGACAACATATATATTATTACATATGATATAATTGGGAATTATATGCATGTAATAATCACAATATTATGAGATTGGGAGTTACATATAGTTGTAACATATAAGAGGTGGAGTTAATATTTTGTAACTTCCACATGATCACTAATTAAGTGTGTAAAGAATGGTTACACAACTTAATTTTTGAAATTCAAAAACTATAATTCAAATATAGTTGTTGGGGATTGAATTTTATCATTTAAAATGTGTATAAGTGATATAAAATAAAGTGGGAATTGTTTGAAATAGGTTGGAGTGTTATTTGCAAAAGCTGAAAAATTTAGTAACTAGTAACTAGTTACTATTTTTTTCGGCATTAATAGTAAAACGTTTTTTGCTATTGGGATGGCTTTTAACAACTCCTATAACCTCCAAATCACCCATTTAATCTCATTTACACCCCCATTAAGAAATGGTAACAGTCATTGGGTGTGTGATGTTTGATTTTTAAAGTTTGTGATCCTAAACACTATAAATCACCCATTTAATCCCATTTACACCCCATTAAGAAATGGTAACAGCCATTGGCCTTGGTTCACCCTTTGAGACACACTCTTCTCTTCTATCTTTCAAACACAAAGCTAGAGAGTTCTAAGGCTTGATAATTCCTAGAAGTATTTCCACAAAGCTGTAAGTGTTTCATAGAGGGGGCAATAATCTTCTTGGACAAAGGTGTAGAAACTTTGTTCAAGCTTTTGGTGATCCCCATCTCCACTTTGGGTGTTTGTTCTTCTTTCTTATTTTGTTCTATTCTCAAGTTTTATATTGTTTTCTTGTTCTCCTCTAAACACTCCTATATATATACTATCATATATATATATTGACTATATAGTACTATATATATTATATATACATACTATATATACACTCTTTATTTATCTACTATATATCATCTATTATATATATACTTTATTATATATATATTCCATATCATATATATATACACTATTATATATATATATGCTTTTATATAGTTTACATTTACTTGTATCTTTGACTTTTGAGTTGTAACTCTTTTTTTTTTTATTTGTATTTTGTGTTTTGGGATTGTAACTCTTTATTTAATATATTGTCCTTGTAATATTTTGTTTAGAGTTGTAATTGTCTTAGTCTTTTATTCATCTTATTTATTCTTCCATTCTAATCTCTCTATTATTTCTAACAGATACTATAATTATAAGAAATACTGCTATGAAAAAAATTTGAAAAAAATATTTCGACTTGTGATTTCAGATATGAAAGTTGATTAAGAGATTGTAATAAAAGGTTGTAATCAACATTTCTCAAATTTTTAACATTGTTAAAAGATGCCATCATTAGAAATGATACAAAAAATATATATATGTACGTACACAAGTAGTACATCCATTAATCCAATTAATTATTATTACAATTATGTTGGCTAATTGTACATTTATATAGTATACAAATTGGAATATTATAATGGAAAGAAACAGCACAAGTAGAGAGCAGAGAGGAAAAGGGTTAGAATAATTTGATTGAGGGGTAAAGCCAATAGAAAGGAGAGAGCGCAATAGAAGGACATCCGTACAGAGAAGGATGCACAAGGAAATTCAAATTGCATTAAAATACATAATTGTGCGGTAGAAGTTAGTGCCACTTAATTATTATATATTAATCAATAAATAATTAATGGTGGTGAAAGAAAGAGCAGAGAACATCTTTTGATCGAACCCAAGAGATTCCAAGACAAATGTCGCCCTTTTGCCAATTTCAAAGGCTGTATCCACCCATGCATGTCCTTTTTTGGATATGCTCTTATATATAAATAGTGCATGCGGAACATGATACAAGGTCAACTTTCTCCCAAATTCATGATAAGTATTATTAATTAATTGTAGAAGATAGGTCAGCCAGCATAAGCCAAACCCACCACCTAAAATAAGAAACTTTAAATTAATATTATATCCAGTAATCAATATATCAATATATCTTACTATTATAAAAAGTGGCTTATTTGTGTGATATTTATAAACTATTTTACCTTTATAAGTTTAATTTTATTACAATTGTATTTTTCTTTTTGTCTTTATCCTTATAATTACAAGTCAAACTTCTTTCAAAACTACAATACTAATCTTTTTCTTCAGCCCTTACTTCTATAATTACATAAATATCCTTTCACGTTGATATTGAAAAAATATTGTGCACTTACAATAACTTTATAACCAAGTATATCAATAGGATTATTCCTTTGTCTTTTTGTTTTTTTTTTTCTAAAAAATAATAATAAAAGCCAACTATTACAATTGTATTTTACCCTTATAAGTTTAATTTTATTACAATTGTATTTTCCTTTTTGTCTTTAACTTTATAATTACAAGTCAAACTTCTTTCAAAACTACAATACTAATCTTTTTCTTCAGCTCTAATTACTTCTCTAATTACATTAAATATCCTTTCATGTTGATATTGAAAAAATATTGTGCACTTACAATAACTTTATTACCAAGTATATCAATAGGATTATTCCTTTGTCTTTTTTTTTTTTCTAAGAAATAATAATAAAAGCCAACTATTACATTTTAGATCCATAAAAATTAGCAAAAAATATTAAATTTGCTTATTTAAAAAGTTCAAATCTTTTTCATTTTTTGGGAGAGAAGTTGCTTAAAGGTAATTATTAAAATTATATTTTTAAAAAGTAAATATAGTGATATACAACCTAAAAAAATATGGTGGATAATAAAATTTGGTATTACTAGACTTAGATATATTGTTAACTTCATTCATAATAAATAAATAAATATTAGGGAAATTACTCCACATATAATTTTTGAACTTTTTTTAAAAAAATTCACGGTTGGGTTGCTTTGTTAGTTTTTTTGGTAGTTACGGTGTAAGTTGCTATACGAATTTTGGTTGCGAATTAGGTTGCTCCGTTAGTTGCTATAAGAATTTTTGTGTGGAATCTCATAAAAATGCAAAAAGAAAAACTATTTTAAAGTGTAAAAATAAAAAAGATAAAAAAAACCCCTTAAATATTATTGGCACAATATTTTTGATAAAATTTTAGATGAAAATTAGCATGAAAAAGAAAAAAAAAACATTAACAAATTAAATATTTAAAAATTATTAAAGATAATATTGTGATAAAAAGTAATATGTATCAAAATTTTATCGTTAATAAATTATGATAAAATTGTAATTAAAAATGTTATAATTGTTATTATAGGATGTAATTTAGACACAACTTTTATAAAACTTAATAATGTATTTAAGAACACTTCTAAGTTTTCACAAAATTTCGAATAGTTTACGATTCTAAAAAAATATATATATTTGTTGCACCTCACATGAAATTATTTTTTTATACATGTATTAAGCAATTATTTGAACTTTATTTTTTGACATTGTAAACTTATTTAGATTTTTTTAAAAATTTACAGATAGTCTTAAATGACTACAACATAAATAATTATGAAAAAAATAGACTAATTAAAAAACTCTCCAAAATACCGAAATAAAAAATAGGTTTACCAAAACACTCATTTAGGGGTGTACTGCAAATTTTCTCTAAGTTTTTATAATTTTATATTATTTTATTTAAAAAATTACATGTTAAGAATTTAGTAGCATTATATATCGTAGAAAGCATATATGGTGTAACCCTTAAAAATGGGTGCATCAATACACCCTTTACTGCTTTAACATTCAGAATATTTTTTTAACCATCATTTTTTTTATATATAATTATGCACATTATAGTTATTAAAGATATACTACAAAAAAAATTTTTAAAGAAAAGAATTTTTTAAAAAAGAAAATAATGTTCAAAAATCTACAATGCTGACTTTAAAGATTTGTTCTTACTCTCGTATCTTCAATATAAAAATAAAATATGTATTTATAATTTGTACTACAATTAAGATGTAAAATTTATATTATATAAATTTTTATTAAAATTATTTATAAAATAAAAATTAAGCAAATAAAAGTATAAATGAAATAGAACAGGAAAAACTATACACGTGCAATGCACGTGGTATACACACCTAGTATAAAAAAAAAGTATGAGACAGTGATATTAGTGACGGACTCAGAATTTTTATTTTGTGGGAACTTATTTATTATTAAAAAATATTTATACCTATATTATAATTACTCTTACTAGATTTATTTAATTTTATGGGGGTTTTTCTATTATTTTGGTCTATAATTATTAAATTAAAAAATTACATTTTATTTTTTTGTTAGTGGAAGCTATAGCCCCCACATTGATAGTAGTGGGTCCATCACGGGTGACATGACATTGTAAAATTTCTCTAAAACTATTTTTCTTTTCTCTCCTTAATTCTCTAATTTTTAATATTTTATTTGAGCATAAATCTATAAATTCAGCAAACCCTAGATGCTTCTGGGTGGAATCGAGAGAGAGAGAGAGAGAGAGAGAGAGAGAGAGAGAGAGAGAGAGAGAGAGAGAGAGAGAGAGAGAGAGAGAGAGAGAGAGAGAGAGAGAGAGAGAGAGAAATGCTTTCTTTTTTTCCAAATTTTCTACTTTTTTTGTAAAATGGATAAATGTTGTTGTATTAACACATTAATATCAACATATATCTCATAAAAAAATCAATTTATTAAATAAACTAAGTCCACTAAAAGACAAAACACAAATGGGCAAAAAGACAAAAATGCCCTTGCCCACACTAAACGAACATAAAATCACTTAGGGGTATTTTGGGAAATTCTAAAATCCTGACTATTCCCGACATTACCAATGTCCAAATTTATTGTCCCGTTACTAAAAATACTAGGATGTGATTTTAATAGCCAAACACCGGCTTTCGATATTGCCGGACACAAAACATGCAAAATTATGAAATTTCTATCTATAACATATTAAATGCATTCTGAATTCAAATAAATCAACATATTTAAATAATTCAAAATTAATGAATAATTCTCATAATTAAATCCTAATTATCTACTAATTCTAAATTAAAGCTAAGCGGTCTTTACAATTATCCCCCGAACAACTCTGGATATTGAGCTTTCATATCTGATTCTAACTCCCAGATGGCTTCCTCCACCTTGTTGTTTCTCTAGAGTACCTTGACCAAAGCTATGGCCTTGTTCTGAAGGACCTTATCATTTCTGTCAAGGATCTGAACTGGTTGTTCTTCATAAGACATGTTTGGTTCCAGTTCAAGATTTTCATAACTAAGTATATGAGTAGGGTCCGAAACGTATTTTCTCAACATAGAGACATGGAATATGTTGTGAACCGTTGAAAGAGCTGGAGGCAAAGCTAATCGATATGCCACTTGTCCAACCTTCTCGAGAATCTCGAAAGGTCTTGTAAATCTAAGGCATAATTTGCTTCTTTTCCCGAAACATTTGATCCCCTTCATTGGAGACACTTGTAAGAACACATGATCCCCTACTTGAACCTCTACATTCCTGTGTTTCAGATCTCCATAACTCTTTTGTCTGCTTTGAGAAGCAAGCATTCTGGATTTAATCTTCTCAATTGCTTCACTAGTTTGTTGCACTGATTCCGGACCTAGTTTTTTTCTATCCCCTGTCTCATCCCAGTGAATGGGAGATTCTGCCGTATAACAGTTCATAGGGAGCCATCCCTATCATACTTTGGTAGCTGTAATTGTATGAAAACTCTATCAACGGTAGGTACTTACTCCAGGAGTCCTCAAAATCCATAACACAGGCTCGTAACATATCTTCTAATATCTGAATTGTCCTTTCGGATTGTCCATCTATAATACCCCGGAATTAAGAAATGGATTAGCAAAATCCTAACTAGATAATTATGTATAATTGAGGAATTATATTATTATATAGTTCGATATATGTGAAATTATATGAATTTTATTATGTTAAGACTCCGTTGGTGAGCCAGGGGCATTATAGTAATTATGACCCGAGAAGGGTAAAATGATGAAATTAATTTAATTACGTGCTTAATAGAACTATATTATTATATAGTATGCCTGTGTTGTCTTTTCAGGTGTGTTCTGACAGGTTAGCGCGGTATAGTCACAACCGGGTCTTTCGGGCCGAACCAGGTTCGGGCCTGAAATGCAAATTGGATTGAATTAATTGGCATTATATTTGATATTATGAAATCTGAAATTTATTTGGGAATTAATTGAGTGTGAAATGGGAATTTTGCCCTTGAAAATGAATATGTATGTTTTATAGCCCTAAGGGCAAAATGGTCATTTGACCATTATTGAGTTATATTGAATTTAATGGATTTTGAGAGAAAATGAATTGTATTTTCTGGTATTATCTCTCTCTCACCCGAACTCTCTCTCTCCCTTTAACCCTTTCCATTTTCAAAATTGAATTGTTGAGAAATTGCTTGAAGTTGGGTGTGGATTGAAGCTTTGGAATTGTGGATTCTTGAGCTTAGAATTAGGTAATTTCTTGCTGAATTTGTGTAAAGATTATTGGTGATTTCTCTTGCTGAATTTTAGTATAAAAAGCATGTTCTTAAGTTTGGAATTTACTTGTTGCTTGATGATGAGAATTGATGAATCTTGTGGAATTGGGCTTCTTATTGTTGTATGCTTCTTTGATAGGTTAAGCTTAGATTTTATGGTATGTTTTGAGCTTTGATTTATGTGTTTCTAGGGTGTTTAATTGCTGGAAAATAGTTTGAGTTGTTGAGAATGAAGCTCAATGTTCTTGAGTTTGAGTATTGCAAGTTTAAGCATGAGTTGAGTGTTGTGCAATCTGAATATTGGTTTTTGTTATGGGATTTTGATGCATGAGATATGTGTTTTTGATCCTCTGATATATGCTAGCAGCTCTATTTGGTGATTTTGAGATATATGCATGTTTGGGTTGAATTGGGGGTGAGTTTGGCATATTTTCGAAGCTGAAATCTGGGTTTTTGAACCCAGTGGTCGCGACCATGGTCGCGACCATGATAATAGCAGATTGTTATTTTTTTTAAGTTTTTGTTTTTGCCATAACTTTTGACTCGGGACTCCGTTTGGGACGTTGTTGATACCGTTGGAAAGCTCTTTTCGAGCTCTATGTGATTTTCTATGATTTGGATGCCAATTTTATATTTTTGTGGAACTGAATTTAGGGATTAACCCTATTTGTGTAAATCCCGATATTGTGACTAGGATTACCGGCACCTGGTCAGGAGCACCCGGGGATCTGGAATCTCTACTATTGCGGGACAACAGGTAAGATAGTGATTAGCACGTAGAGTATGCGCAGTGGCACTTATGTTGAGAATGATATGCATGAATGTTTAGTAACCGGGATTAGGGTTATTACCCTAATAGGAACGGTCTAATAGCCTAGGGTTATTACCCTACTGAAATATGTGTATAAATGCCATGCCATGTTAATTGAAATTAAATTTAGGGATTATGCGCTCAAGGCATAATCAGGTTGGACTCGGTACACATAACAGAGATGAACCACTTCTAAGGCCTTAATGTAATTAGACGTGTGAGAGCAACACGTGGGTCTACATCACGTAGATTTAATTAGATGTGTGAGCGCAACACATAGGTCTACGGCACGTAGACATAAATGGGCATGTTGATATAATGATCAGGTCTATGCTATACAGACATATGTGAATGAGCATATTATATTTGTTATGATTTATATTGTCTTGCTGGGCTTGGCTCACGGGTGCTCTACTGTGCAGGAAAGGGTAAGGCATTAGATGATCAGCCATGAGTTTCAGGAGCAGGGCGAAGAATGTACATGTTCATGCCACTTCAGACCAAGCGGGTTATGGGTCTAATAGTGCTGACTTTTGTATTCTGTTTTGCCGTTTAGGTCGGCTAGTAAGAAAGAACTTGTAATAAGTTTGTAAATATTTTTGGGATCCCAACTATTTTGAAAAGTTTAAATATATTACAAGTTTATTTTCATTCTGATTAATATAAAAGTTTAAATTCTGCGCTATTTTAATTAGTAATCCCGACTAGGGGATTAGGGTTACATAAGCATTTTGGGTAGCGTGCCTAATTATTTAGGGCGTTACAATTTGGTATCAGAGCGCCAAGGTTTTTAAACTTCCTGTAGACTGGCCGAACATGTACGTTCGTCGTCAGAGATAAGCTCAACTCATGGTGCAGTAAGTATTGAGAGTAAATACTTGATTGTATGTGTGATCATCTGTTTACCGCTTTCCATTTTAGGCAGTATGCAAGCATCTAGAGTATGTATGTGTTATGTGATGCCATGCTATAAATGTTATATGTTTATGTAAATATGTATGACGTAAATAGATGAGTTAGGGTTTAAGGCAATAAGTGCGTAAGTGTGGTATTGGTGCTTAACTCACTGGGGTTGTTGATTACAGGGGTACTAGTAATGGACCCTCTGCAATCATCCAGACCACAGGGCGAGCAAGTAGAGCCCGGGGTTACCCAAACCAATCCACCAGCACCGCCTCCACCTTTGCAAAATCCGGGGGATAATGCGGGGGCTGTTAATGCTAATCCTCCTGCTGACTGGCAGCAGATGTTTCATGAAATGCGGAGTGTCATACTTCGTCAAGAAGAAGAGTTGCAACGTTTGAGGCAACAAGCTGTCCCAGCTAATCAAGGGATACCACCAGCTCCTGTGCCAGTGGTGGGTGACCAAGGGTATGTTATGCCGCACCGGGACTCGGTGTTCGAGCAGTTTGTGAAGCTGCAACCTCTGGTTTTTCTGGGAGGTATTGACATTATTAAGGCTGATCAGTGGATGACCACGGTTACCTGTATCCTCGATAATATGGGGGTGATGGGAACTGAGAGGGTAAATTGTACGGCCTTTATGTTTTAAGATCATGCCCGCGTCTGGTGGGACATTGTGAATCAAACTCGGGATGTCAGTGTGATGACATGGGAAGAGTTTAAGAAACTTTTTGAGGAAAATTTCTATAATGTGGCTGTAAGGACTTCACACCAGGAAGATTTTGTGAAGTTGACTCAAGGGAAAATGTCTGTGGCCGAGTATACTCTGGAGTTTGACCGCTTATCTAAATTTGCGGGTGATCTGGTGCCTACCGATTTTACCAGAAAACAGAAGTATGTTCGAGGACTTAATGCTACAATCAGTCGAGACTTGAAAATTACCACATCCCATGACACTCTGTATAAGAGAGTGGTAGACTTGGCCTTAATTGCTGAGGAGGCCGAGCAGCAAGTGATGAAAGAGCAGGCTGCAAAGGATGCTGCCATGGCCTCAAACCCTCCTGCTGGTGGTAATGTCAGTAAGGGGATCGACAGTAGCAACCCTGAGCACAAGCGGAAGGCTGAAGCTTCCGGAGCTTCAGGAGGAAATAGGAAGTTTTGGGGAAACAGAGGTGGCCGTCAAGGTCGCGGGACCTCATTCCGGTCATATCCCGAGTGCCCTAAATGTAAGAAGCATCATCATGGTGAGTGTCGAGCCAAGGCATGTTTCCAACGTGGCATGGTGGGCCACTTTATCAGAGACTGTCCCCAAGCCAGGAAAGAAGAGCCTAAGAAGAATGCTGCTCAGAACCGGGGGCGACTTTTCACTATAACTCAGGCAGACGCTGATGCTTGTCCGTCAGTTGTGACAGGTCAGTGGTCTATTAATGGTTGTTCATATACTGTGTTATTTGACTCGGCAGCTACTCATTCATATGTATCGAGTAGAGTGATAGAAAGTTTACATAAGCCATGTGATATTTATGCTTCGGGGTTTGGATCCCTGTTACCCTCGGGAGACCTGATAGTGTCCACAAGGTGGATTCGGTCTTTATCTTTTTGGATTGACGGTTGTGAGTTGACTGCTAATCTAATTGAGTTACAATTGTCTGATTTTGACATAATCCTGGGAATGGATTTTTTGTCTAAGTATGGAGCGACAATTGACTGTAAACGGAAGATGGTAGTGTTTGAGCCCGATAGTGCTAACCCAGCGGTGTTTGTGGGTAAGGTTCAAGGGGCACGGATACCGAGAATATCATTGTTGAAAGCTAAAGACCTGATGGGTAGAGATTTTCTAGGGTTCATAGTTACTGCAGTGGACACTAGCCAACCTGTGACATCAGGGCTTGAAAATACGAGATTGGTATGCGAGTTTCTTGATGTCTTTCCAGAAGATTTGCCGGGATTGCCACCTGTCTGGGAAATTGAATTTGTTATTGAACTGCCTCCGGGAGTGGATCCAGTATCTAAGGCACCGTACCGAATGGCTCCAACTGAGTTGAAGGAATTGAAGATACAATTGCAAGAGTTACTGAATCTGGGATTCATTAGACCGAGCTACTCACCTTGCGGAGCTCCGGTTCTATTTGTGAAGAAGAAAGACGGAACCTGTTGGAATTATATTTATCCAGGATCTTAGATCTACTCACAAGTATGTTGATTTAACAACCTAATATTGAACTTCTAAAACGATGAACTAAACACATAAAAGTTAAGAATAACTTACAGTGATTGCAGCGGAATTAATGTCTCCTTCCACTCAGATCTTTAACCCTTGATTCCTGTCTGTAGCAGAGTATAATCAAGATTGGAGCCCGAAAGTTCTTCAGTTGGATGTGATCCTTCACAGTCTTCCAAACTATAATGAGGTACTGAGTGATGTGTGTAGGCACTTCTCTCTCACTAGGAATTTCGAAATTTCTCTCTTGTTTTCTCTCTTAATTTCGTGTGACACAATGCAAAGCAAAGCTTTTTCAAGCACAAGAAGAATAGAGAGGGGGCGGCTATAAATAGGAAAAGGGAAGAGCACAACTTTCCAAATAAACAGTTTCCTCTTTTACTGTGTAATTGAATAACTGCCTTATTTAGTGTGATCCACCACTTTCCTATTTAGGCTAGGCTTTAATTAGCAATTATATGGCAATTTAAATTGAAAATAATAATTGGGAAACATGCAAGCATGTGGCCGGCCATGGTGTGAATGAGCCTCACATGGATTTTGCAGTTTCCTCAATTTTATTTCTATTTCTCCAAAAATGCCATTTTTCCAATTCTAATCATTTAAATGGCAAAACTAATTATTTAATAACTAACATAGATTATTAAATAATATTGCCATTTAAAATAATTATTAATTTAGACATGCAAAGTCTCATAATTAATAATTAAACCTAGAAACCCTTTTATTTACAATTTCATCCTTAAACTGTGAGAATTCACAAATTAGACATAGTCTAACTTTTAGAATTATAATTGATTAATCATAAATCAATTATAGAGTCTTACAAATAGTATAGTCTCAACTAGAATGGGGACCATGGATCTATATACTGAGCTTCCAATAAGTTGAACCGATTTACCAAGTAAATCCCTAACTTATTAATTCCTCGTTGAATCCACTCTTAGAACTTGGAATTTCACTCTCAGACTTATATAGAGCATATCATATGTTTCACGATATCAATATGCTATCTCATTTAACCATTGTTATAATCTTAATGTGATTTAGAGATCCTCTATATAGATGATTTACATCGAGATGGGACCAATTTACCGTTTACACCCCTCAATGTATTTTGCACTTTTGAACACTTAGTTACTTGTAAATGATGTTTTAGTGATCTAATATATAGTCACTGAAACAAGAGCTCATCCATTTACTTCTATTTAACTAAGCTCAAAGGGAATCATCACTTTACTTCTATACACCAGTAGAAGCTATAGATTTCCATATTTATGCACTCCCATTCAGTTATGCTATTATGTTCCCAAAATATATGTATTATCCTGACCCAAAGGTAGGCTTTAACTAATAAATCAAAGAACAAGAATAGCACTCCTTAGATTGAGCCTAAGCATATCAGGATTTAGATTCTCTTAATCTAAGATCAACTTCTGACATTGACTTGGAAAGATACAACGGTAAGTTTACAATATCTTTGACCAAGTTCAATATCGGTCCAGTCCAATGCATACTCCATACATTCGAAACCAGTATACTTTGCCAATGTTCTGGAAAGAACATAACACTTACTCCAAGTGTAAGTATACCTCATCGCTGATTATCACATCAGTGTAAATCCAAAACACTGATGAACAGGGACCAAATCTTTTGAATCATATAATCACAATCACATTCCACTGTATTGACGATACTGTAATTGTGAATAACTATATGTTCTGGATTTAACTGATTTTGTGCATATATCAAGTATATATATTAAACCATAAACATGTAACATACATGTAATCATAATTTACTTCTAAATTGATAACTAATCAGATTGTAATGATTTTTATTTAGGGCATAAAACCCAACAGAACCCTGCGAATGTGTATCGACTACCGAAAGTTGAATAAGCTTACCGTTAAGAACAAGTATCCTTTACCTCGAATTGATGATCTGTTTGATCAACTGAAGGGGAAGACGGTCTTTTCCAAGATCGATCTTCGCTCAGGCTATCATCAGTTGAGAATTCGAGAGGAAGATATCTCGAAAACTGCGTTTCGTACTCGGTATGGACACTATGAATTTCTCGTGATGTCTTTTGGACTAACTAATGCCCCAGTGGCATTCATGGATTTGATGAACCGGATGTTTAAAGATTACCTGGATAGGTTCGTGATTGTGTTTATTGACGACATCTTGGTGTACTCTGAGACCGAAGAAGAGCATGAGTTACATCTCAGAGCGGTTTTGCAAAGGTTACCGGATCACAAGCTTTATGGTAAGTTCAAAAAGTGTGAATTCTGGTTATCGCGTGTCTCATTTCTGGGGCACATAGTGGATAAAGATGGGATCATGGTGGATCCGGCCAAAATTGAAGCTGTTCAAGATTGGCCAGCACCGAAGTCAGCTACAGAGGTAAGAAGTTTTCTGGGTTTGGCTCGTTATTATCGTCAGTTCGTTGAGGGTTTCTCAAAGATCGCTGTACCCTTAACGGAGCTGACCCGAAAGAACCAGAAGTTTGTTTGGACTGATCAGTGTGAGAAAAGTTTCCTAGAGTTAAAGCAACGCTTGATTATCGCTCTTGTACTAACTCTTCCTTCAGATAAGGAAAAGTTTGTGGTATATTGTGATGCCTCGAGACAGGGTCTCGGCTGTGTGCTTATGCAGGCTGGGAGGGTAATAGCTTATGCTTCTCGGAAATTAAAGGAGTACGAGCAGAGGTACCCTACTCACGATTTAGAACTCACAGCAGTGGTATTTGTGCTAAAGATTTGGCGGCATTACCTTTACGGCGAGAAATGTGAGATATACACTAATCACAAGAGTCTGAAATACTTCTTTACCCAGAAAGACTTGAATATGAGACAAAGACGTTGGCTAGAATTGGTGAAGGATTATGATTGTGAGATCCTTTATCATCCTGGTAAGGCCAATGTGGTTACTGACGCTTTGAGTAGAAAAGGTCAGAGTCAGTTGAGTACTATGAAGCAAATCTCCCGACAGTTAGCAAATGAAATGACTCGAGCTCAGATTGAGTTGGTTGTAGGGCAATTGGCTAATATTACCCTACAATCCACTCTTCTAGAGAGAATTAAAGAAGCACAAAAGCAAGATTCAGAATTGATAAAAACCCGAGCTAGGGTTTTGGCTTGGAAGGCTAGTGATTTCTCAGTGGATGAAACGGGAATGTTGAGATTTGGAAGTCGAGTTTGTGTGCCTATGGATGAGAACATCAAGAAAGAGATCATGGATGAGTCTCACATGACTCCTTTATTCGGTTCATCCAGGGTCAACGAAGATGTACCAAGACCTGAAAGCCATGTTCTGGTGGCCAGGCATGAAGAATGTGTTGGGTTTTATGCCCTAAATAAAACTCATTTCAATATAATCAGATTTACTTATTAATATAGATCAGAAATAACATTTAATGTTGCATGGTTCACATGATTTATTTCATGATTATATGTACATAATGTATAAATTCTTCTGAAACCCTTTTCACATACTTGATCCTGTTTATTGTGCCGTCAACACATTGGAAAGTAAACATGACTATGTGAATAAAGTTTCCTAGATTTATCAGACATAGGGTTTTACTGATATGATAATCTACAACAGAGTTTACTTGCATTTGGAGAAGTGCTATGTTCTTTCCAGAGCATTGGTTAAAGTAAAGCTCAGGTTGGATGCATGGAGTATGCATCGGAAGGGACCGATATTGAACTTTGACTTAGATTTATTAAACTTACCGTAATATCTATTCAAGTCAATATCGCCTAGTTGATCCTAGATCAAATGTTCTTAATCCTGTTATGATTAGGCTCAATCTTGAAAGGCTATTCGTGTTCTTTGATTTGTTAGTTAAGCCTACTTTTAGGTTAGGGTGATACGTACATTTTGGGAACACGGTAGTGCAATTGAGTGGGAGTGCTAGCATAAACATGGAATCTATAGCTTCTATCTGGCGAATAGTAAGCAAAGGATGATCTCTTTCGAGCTTGACCAAACGAACATAAATGGTGGAGTACTCATTTCACATAAGCTGAAATATCATTTATACGGGATCAAGTGTTTTAAGGAATAAATACATTGTAGGGTGTAACGGTAATTTAATCCCTTTACAGTGTAGATCATTCTTATAGAGGATCAGTGATCACATTAGGATTATAACAATGGATAACTAATGATGTGTCTATATGGTGGAACATATAGAGCATTCTATATACTGAGAGTGCAATTCTAAGTTCTATGCGTGGATTCAACGAAGAATTAATAAGTTAGTGAATTTTAGTGCTAAATTCTTGATCTACTTATTGGAAGCTCGGTTATATAGACCCATGGTCCCCCCACTAGTTGAGATAATATTGCTTGTAAGACTCATGTAATTGGTTTTGATTAATCAATTATAATTCTCAAATTAGACTATGTCTATTTGTGAAATTTTTCACTAAGTAAGGGCGAAATTGTAAAGAAAGAGTTTTAGGGGCATATTTGTTAATTATGATACTTTGTATGGTTCAATTAATAAATATGATAAATGACAATATTATTTAATAATTATTTATAGTTATTAAATAGTTAGAATTGGCATTTAAATGGTTGAATTTGAAAATTGGCGTTTTTGAGAAAATCAGATGCAGAAAAGATAAAATTGCAAAATTGTAAAAAGTGAGGCCCAAATCCACTAGTATAGGGCCAGCCACTTTTGTAGGAAATTTAAACTGATATTTTCATTATTTTAATGCCAAATAATTCAAACCTAACCCTAGTGGAATGCTATAAATAGATAGTGAAGGCTTCAGGAAAATTACACTTAAATTTTCTATTTTTCCTTCAGAGAAAAACCTGAGCCTTCTCTCTCCCTATCTATAGCTGACCACTCTCTCTCTTCTTCTTCAATATTTCGAAATCCTTAGTGATTAGAGTAGTGCCCACACACAACAAGCAATACCTCAATCATAGTGAGGAAGATCGTGAAGAAAGATCATCAGCAAAGGAGTTTCAGCATCAAAGATTCAGAGAAAGAGATCCAGGTTCAGATATTGATAATGCTCTGCTACAGAAAGGAATCAAGGGCTAGATATCTGAACGGAAGGAGTCATATTATTCCGCTGCACCCAATGTAAGGTTTCCTAAACTTTAGATGTGTTTATTTCATCGTTTTAGAAAGTTCTTATTTAGGATGTTAATAAACATACTTGTGAGTAGACCTAAGATCCTGGTAAAATAATTCCAACAAGTGGCCTCAGAGCCATGGTAATTGATTTACTTGCAAGAAATTTGGACTTTAAAACGATTGTTTGTATGTTATTTGGATGGTATCATGTTGTATTGAGTGTTATTTGATGATTGATTGATGTTTGTGAAATTTTCGTGAAAAATAATTGCGATTTTATCTCTGGAATTATTTTTATTGGATAGTATGGAAAAAATTAAGCAAGTTAGCCTTTTACAGAACTTAATTTGGATTTTATTTGAATTAGTTATGATTTTTTGAAGATTTGGAAAAATCGGAAATTTGTCTTGATTTTTTCCTGCGATCGCAAATCTGTCCGTACAGTTTCGAATTTTTTTGTTTTTCTTCGATTTTTCATGCTTTTTCATGGAATTAACTTCCAATTTTTTGTATAGTTTTGTATTTATACTATTACTATTCCTAATTCAATTCTAATTATCATTTTGAATTAATTTAATATTTTTTAAATTTAATTCAAGATATTAGTGAAATTTGAATTTGAATAGAATTAGTATCTATCTTCTTGCTTAAAAATCTATCTTATTTTTAAATTTGATTATATCTTATTTTTTTTTTTAAATTTAAGGTCAGATTTTATAAGATATTTATAAAATCTTTTAAGATATTTTTAAGATATCTTATCTTTTAAGATATTTTTAATTATATCTTATCTTTTAAGATTTTTTTAAAATTAAATCTTTTTAGATATTTTGACCTTATTTAAATTTAAAATAAGATATTTATAATCATGTAATTTTAAATAGATGTAAGATATTTTGTTAACTTTTAAATTTTGTTATTTTATTTATTTAAATTAAATTTAAAATCTGAAAAGATATTTTATTTATCTTTTCTAATTTTTTATTTAATTTTTATTTATAAAATAACATTTAAAATTTAAAAGTAGTTAGCAAATTTTGAAATGATATTTAGGTTGGTTCAAACCTAATTTTTCAAAATTGTAGGTTTAATTTTAAATTTAAATATTTAATTAATTTTCGAAATTTTTTTTAAATTTTTTTTTTAGTTTTTTTTTTCGAAAATCCTTTTTAATAATATTTCGAAATTAATTATTTAATTTAAAATTAAATAAATCCTACATCCAACTATCCAGCTAACCCTGTTGCAGGAGTATGTGTTTTAGCTTGTTTGTAAGTTTTCAAAACCTATTATTACTTAATTGCAAATAGCCATGGTTACTTTTTGCCAGATCTAATGATCTGATGGCTCCCTTGGTCAAGATAATAATTTGTAACAGGTATATTTACAATCTTCTTTCATCTGTGTATGACCTAGCAATATGATAGGACCCATCCAAAGTGTGCCTGTGTGAGCCTATGTGTTTAATTTTATTATAGATGCATATAGGTTGCTGTTGCTAAAATAAATTATCATAGTTCTTGATAGAATTTATTTAGGCCCATTTAGTTTTTGGGCCTATTCAATTAATAACAGTTGTTCTTATTAAGGTTAAATTCCTCTCTTTTGGGCCTTGTGTGAGAATTGGGAGCCATAGAAGTGGGTACAACATACTGAACCCAGCACCCCCTCACACAAACCACCCCAATTGTGAAGGCCCATTTGCCTAATTTGAATGACTGTACTAGGTTAATTACACTAGTTTAACCTAATTAAAATTGATTAGCAACATAATTAATTTCATTTATTTTGAAATTAATTTTGAAAATCATAGTTTAAAGAATTTTATATTCTAAGCTAAACTATATGTATTTTCTTGTATTTAATTAAATATAGAATTATAACCATCTAGATTCTTTCTGGAACTTAATTTAAATTTTTCATTAAATATTCCTATTTAAGTTGATATTTAGTTATCTTCAACTAACCAACTTAAATCTGAATATCTTTTGAATTCAAAATTTCAAAATTAAGTTGAGGAACTTTAGGCATTGGTTATTAAGATTCTTTAGATATTTTTTAAGTTAATATCTTTTCGAATATTAACTTAAAATGGAATATTTTCAAATTAAGTGGTTACAACTTAATTTTTGATATTTAATTAAATTTAAATTTGAAAAATATTTAACTTCTAGATTTTTTCTTATACAACTTAAATTAGATATTTTTTCAAATTTTGTGGAAAAGATACTTAGTCAAATAAGATATTTTCTAGATAGTTATTTCTAGACTACTTATTATTTCTAATATTAAATAGGAAAATATTATACATTGTGAAATTAATTATTTATATAATTAATTTTGGTACAATTTATTTTAAGTATTTTTTTTTCCTAGTATTAAACTAGAGATTAATAATTAAGCCTTCTCTACACTTAATTATTTATTTCTTGAATTTAATACATTTAATTAATTTGAAAATTAAATATCTAAGTTGATTTTTATCATCATACTTAAATATTTCTTTTTCATGACATTTAATTAAATAGAAAATTATTTTTAGTTGAAATTTATTTTTTCAACTAAATTTAAATAATTTTCAAAATATATTTTTTCTTTATTTTATTAATCAATTTTCGAAATTGCATTTCTTAAATGCTAGAATTTTGAATTTTATCTTGAAAAATAGATTAAGTTGTAAATTAATTATTTATTTTAATTAATTCTTGGATCAACTTAAATCAATGATTTTTTCATTTATTGTTTAATTTAAAATAAATTGAATTAAAGTATATTATTAGAAATTGAATTAATTAGTCAAAGGAAAATCTAGATAGATGATATTTTTGCTTGAAGTATTTTTCTAGTGTATTTAATTAAATAGAAAATTAATATTTAAGTTGATTTTCATCATCATACTTAAATATTTGAAATTTTTCTTATATATTTAATTAAATAGGAAAATTATATTTTTTGTTGTAAATTAATTTTATTAATTAATTTTGGGCCAACATTAAATTAGAATAATTTTTCCAAGATTTATTTTTTATTTTAATATGCATTTTTCGAAAATTGTATTCTTATATACTTTAATTTTTCGAAATGCAATATATATTTATAGAAAATTAAATTTGAGTTGTAAATTAATTTAAATTAATTTTGTAACAACTTAAATTGAATATTTTTCTAAATATTTATTGGAAATTATTACTAAGATGGAAATAATTCATGTTATTTTCATATCCATCTAAGTAAAATTTATAAATATTAAATTAAAATTTATATTTAGAATTTTTCATTCTAAATTGGAAATTTTAATTAAATAAATATATATTTAAAATAAATAGATTAAATAAAGAGAATCAAAGAAAATACAACTCTCTTTAAATAATGAGCTTTATTATTAAGACATTCGATCTCCATTGTGGGTTTTACACCGCGTTTGTGTTAGTGAGTAATCCTCCCTAATGGAGGAACGTTCATTAGCAATTTCGCACCGTTTAACCTCGCATGATAAGTAGTTTGTAAGTGTTTTGTATGGTATGGATCACCCTAATGGTGGCGACCATACTTGACTTGCAAATTATGAAACAATGGTGGAAGCTCATAAGATAGAATTGCCTTGACTCTCGCCTAAACGGGACAACGCTGAATTCCAATCTTGATCGAATATAAGGTTGCTAGAATGTTTAACATTTTAGACGAGCTGACAACTCTATTCAATGAATGGTAGCTTTGACTCTCGCCTAAACGGGACACTGATATCAGTTTGTTGAAAACCTTGGAAATTATTTAGGATTGTAAGCTTTAGTATTTTCACTTGTCATTCCTACTTGCTATATGTTTATAATTTCTGAATTGTGTATGAATTTATATTGAACCATGTTATTTTCTGTTATTAAGTTGTAGTTTAATTTCGAATCTTCATTGTTGGTTTAACTTGGCTTGTTTATCTAATGAGATAAATCCCTAGTGGATTTTCACCATTAGACATTCATAATAGTGTTAGATCTCGAAAGATAAATATTGTATATGCGACATCTAGTTGTTCAGCAATTGATGACATCTTAGACTAGTATTTTTACGATATGAAACAAGAAGATTACATAAATAAGATTACTTTGTCTTTCGCTAATCGAAGCATCGTTGGATTCTTATTTATATACGAAATTATCCTAATTCCTCTTAGCTTATTCATTCTATATTTTCTCTTAAGAAATTAAATGATGCATATGATTATAATCCCGAAATTCTATTCCCAATTGATATAAATCCTCAATCTTAGAAATCTCCTACTTGTATGGGCAAATTTGACTTAGAGTTTGTATTAGTAGTGCTGGTCCAAGATAGAATTACTCATAATATTTGGTATAAATTTAAGTCTTTGACTTTAATTTTAGATTCCAAATAGAAATTTTCTTATATTTCTAATTCCAGAATACAATACAGTTACACTTTCTCAAGTGTTCAATATCCATCTTCTATTAATGGATTAAAACTGTATGGAATATGAGTTAGGTATTCTGTGACCAGGATCCACTTGCAGTATTCTAAGAACTCTTTGATGTAACTAAACCTATGTCATCAATAGACACTACCATTTTTTTTGATCTATGGCATTTGTATCTTGTTCATAGTGGATTTGACAAGATCAATCTCTGCAAAGAGTTAATATGCCTATATCCACTGAAAGTAGTTCATCTCATTCCCAGATGGATGTACATTCAGGGGTGGATATGAGTTTTTCATTGTATTCTTAAAACGATAACTCTAGATTATACCTTTTAGCCAGAAATTTGAAATTTTAAAAAATTTCATTAATTTCTACCAATGGTTAAAACCATTAAGGTAAGTGGTTAAAGATCTTGCGAACTAATAGGGGTGGAGAAATAGTTAGTAGATATGCAGTTCAAAGATCATTAAATTGATTTTTGAATTATATCCAAACTTACCTTCCCAGAAATTTCGAGTTGCATGTTGATGATTAGTTACTAGTCGTTGCCTAAATCCTTCTATGGTAATACAATTTCAGAATGATGTAATGGTTGTATACTTAATGTAAATCATTACTAGATTCATGGATGACCTAATCAAAATCTTAAGAAAAGCTAGAACTGTTAACCATGGTTTGTTAGCTATTCTAAGTGATTAGGGGTGGACCATCCCATTGTCAATAGATAAGAAAGTGTTTGTTCAAACAAATACTACTTTTCTAAGAAAATGACTAAGTCTGAAAAACAAGTAGCAAATAAAGGAGATATTTAATTCTTGATTCCAAAAGTGTTCTATCATCTTATATAACATATGATGATCCCACTGCCTCTGTTGTCTTGTCACAACCGAAGAGATCAATACCATTTAGTTTTCTTAGACATAATTCACGGTGCCTTGTCGTAGTGGGAGAGTTTCTAGGAACTCACCTTCTTATGACTTGGGAGACACTAGTGATTAAAATCCATTGTGAGTTTAAACAAGTAATGGATTGTCAAGATAAGAAGAAAGCCAATAGAACTATGGTTTAATCCATTCACATGGAGTAACCTAAAGTTTTCTATTACAAGGACATAAAAGGAAATTTTCGTTTATAAGTCCATTCAATGGACTTAACAAAACTTCCTGTTCCTAGTATTATAGGTTTGAGTTTATCTAAACCTATGGCTTGTGGTATACCTGGTAATTACTTACTCTAATGCAAGCAACTTACTTTAGTAAGATGCTGAAGCATTTTCTTTCTAATGGCAATCTATAGAAGCTTCACAACTTCTTAGGTATAGATTTTATTTATCTAAGGAAAAGTCTTAACTATTCCAGAAAAGATAAAGCCATGAAAGAATTTCTTACATCAACAGTGAGAGGTCTTAGATATGCTTTTGTATGCCTTAGACCAGACACCTGCTGTTGAGTGGGAGTAATGAGTAGGTATCAGATTAATCCAGGAGAAGAACATTGGAAGACAATCAAGTAAATCCTAAGATAAAGAAGAGGAACTATATGTTAGTCTATAAGGGTGTGTTTAAAACTCTTAGACTACACCATATCAGATTTCGAAATTTGCCTATGTGCTAGTAAATCTTTCTGATAAGATGGTGGTTACTCTGGGGGTGGAATAGTGATTTTGGAGAAGTGTAAAAACCTATCTGAAGTCTCTAGGTCTACCAGAGAGAGACTGAATGTTAAGGTTGCAGGAAAGGTACTTATTCAGTCTAAGGAAAGTTCTATACATTTTTGGCATCATTCCAAATTGCCTTAAACTACTACTGTTAATTTCCTGATTAACCAAAAGTAGTTGCCAAAGATATAGAATCCAGTATCCCAAGAGAGTAGACATATAGAGAGGAATTTCACATTATCAATAATTTTGTGATTAAGGAAGAGTAATGGTGGAGAAAAGGTTGTGTTTAATTCAACCTTTCAGATCCTATTACGAGGAGTTTACTACTACTACACTTGATTTGTATATCAAGGTGTTGAGATTATTTGAAACGCACTTTTTGTTTTATATTAGTGCAAGTGGAGTTTGTTGGGTTTTATGCCCTAAATAAAACTCATTTTAATATAATCAGATTTACTTATTAATATAGATCAGAAATAACATTTAATGTTGCATGGTTCACATGATTTATTTCATGATTCTATGTACATAATGTATAAATTCATCTGAAACCCTTTTCACATACTTGATCCTGTTTATTGTGCCGTCAACACATTGGAAAGTAAACATGACTATGTGAATAAAGTTTCCTAGATTTATCAGACATAGGGTTTTACTGATATGATAATCTACAACAGAGTTTACTTGCATTTGGAGAAGTGCTATGTTCTTTCCAGAGCATTGGTTAAAGTAAAGCTCAGGTTGGATGCATGGAGTATGCATCGGAAGGGACCGATATTGAACTTTGACTTAGATTTATTAAACTTACCGTAATATCTATTCAAGTCAATATCGCCTAGTTGATCCTAGATCAAATGTTCTTAATCCTGTTATGATTAGGCTCAATCTTGAAAGGCTATTCGTGTTCTTTGATTTGTTAGTTAAGCCTACTTTTAGGTCAGGGTGATACGTACATTTTGGGAACACGGTAGTGCAATTGAGTGGGAGCGCTAGCATAAACATGGAATCTATAACTTCTATCTGGCGAATAGTAAGCAAAGGATGATCTCCTTCGAGCTTGACCAAACGAACATAAATGGTGGAGTACTCATTTCATGTAAAGCCCGCTTAGTTAATTTGGAAATTAGCAGTTATTTATGTTAATCAGGAAATTATTTATAGCCATTTAAATAATTTATTATGGAATTCAGATATGCATGAGTATGTTATCAGCAGTTTTTATATTTCGCATTTCCGGTGTCCGGTATTTTGGAACGCGGCGTTTGGCTCAGTAGAAATCACAACTTAGTATGTTAGTATTTTGGGGACGGGTTTTAGACATTGGGAATGTCGGGAATGGCCGGGAATTTAGAATGTCCCAAAAAAAATACCCCTTTAGTATGTTTTGCATGATTTTATGGTGGAGGGGCAAAATGGTCTTTTTGCCCCATTAGTATTTTGTCTTATATGACTTTATGAAATGGAAATTATATGTTGATTTTATTTATTCTTTTCTTGGCTGAAATTAAATGAATAATATGTTAATAAATCCCTTTTTCCCTCATTTCAAACACTTAGTCAATTTAAAGGAAATTTCAAAAACTCACACACACACAACTCTCTTTCTCTCTTCCTCATTTCGGCTGAACCTTGGCTGTGCAAAGGCTGGTTTTTCTTTGATGATTCAAGCCCTAGATTGCAACTTTAGTGATCCCTTGTTGTGGTATGTGCTTCCTTGTTCATTTCTCTTTAAAATTCTTGAAGAATATGTGTGAAAATGTGATTTGCATGTTGGATTTTTATGTTGTTGTTGCTGCTGTAATCTAGTGATTATTTTGTGTTTAAGCATGTTAGTTTAGGGTTGTTTTGATGCTTGATTACTAGGGTGAGCATGCTAGAAGTTTATATGTGAAAATATGTGATTTTGAGAGAAAATGCCATGTTTTGTTGCTGTGAAGTTGCTGGGTGTTTCTGTATGTTTTCAGAGGTGATTATATGCTTAGTTAAGTAGAATTAACTAGGCTAGGGTGCATGATAGTGGATTTAACCAAGTTTGAGTTCTTGAACTCAAAGCTTGGTCTTTAATGGTGGATTTTGCATGTGGGATTTCTGGGTAGGTTTGATGCTCTAGAATTGTTATTTGGGACCTATAGAGGAGGTCTGGAAAGTTTGGGATCAATTGGGTTCGAATTGGTCAAGATATGGGAATTTTTTGGTTGCTTTGCGAGGAACCGGGTCGGTTGAGCATCCGGAATTCTGGATGGGGGTTCAGATTTTCCCAGAACCGGAATTCCGGTTGGGCAACCGGACTTCCGGATGGGGGATTTTTCAGAACCCTAGTTTTCCTCGTTTTTGGGTTTTTAGGGGTATTGCCATGCTTTTTATCGATAGGGAAACTTTTAGTTTCGAGTTTTAGTCCCCGGGAAGTGATTTAGCGTGTCACTTATAGCGTTGTGGTTTTTATGGTTTAGGAGCCGATGTCCGCCGTTCGGCTTCTGTTCCGGTCGGGTTGACCGCACACCCGAAATCGGAATCCGTAAGATTAGTATAACAGTATGCATATGTAGATTACATGTTTAGCGAGCATGTAGGACGCCTATTAGATTACATTAGTTGTATGTTGGCTTCGAACCATCCAACCCTGTCACGTCGGTACGAGGTGGAGTATGACCAGCAGCCGGAGTATGACCGGTTTGACCGATCAGGCTGACACTGGTTGGTGGTTCCGTGCTATTGACGTATCCCGTCGGTACAGGCTGGAGTATGACCAGCAGCCGGAGTATGACCGGTTCGACCGATCAGGAGGATATAGTAACACGTCGGTATGAAATTTGGAGTATGACCGACGGCGGAGTATGACCGGTTCGACAGATCAGGTTGTTACGTGTCAATAGTACCGTCCCTATGAACGTTCAGAACTCAGTACCATGTTGGACATGGCAGTAGTGGCTCAGTACCATGTTGGACATGGCAGTAGCGGGACTCAGTATCGTGTTGGACACGGCAGTTAGTATCATGTATGAGTATTATTATGCTTTTCTTACTGAGTCTGTCGACTCACAGTTTACGTTGCATGTGTAGGTAAAGGCAAGGCAGTTGCTGATGGACCGTGAGCGAGCTTATGAGATTGTACATGTCGGGGCGGTTAGGCCTGGAGCGTACGATCCTCGGGACAGCACGGCTGAGATTTTGTAATTGTCGTTAGACGACTTTATTTTGATGTAAAAGTTGAACAGTGAAAACGTTTGTAAATATTTTTATAAATCGGGATCCCGAGACTTTTTGCAAAATGGTTTATAAGTTTAATGAAAAAGCAAAATTTTAATTAATCACGTTTTTCCATAAACCTCGTTGATTAGCAACGAGCTGCACAGTACGTTTAAAAATCACGTAATACGCCTAAGATAGTTAGGGTGTTACAATTTGGTATCAGAGCCGCCAGGTTGTCTTCCGAAGATCGTCACGACATGTACAATCATCATCAGCAGTTAGCTCGGTTCACGGTTCAGTAAGCCTTTATTGCTTTAGTAGTTTATTTTATTCAGTTATGAAAAAGAAAAGCCTGTTAGGAAGCATGTTAGTAGCCTGATAGTAGAATAGGCGCATGTTTCATTTCTAATTTCCGAATTGAGCGGCATTAGTAAAGCTCTCGATGATCGTGACCTGAAATGCCAACTCGGAATTTCGAGGCAGTTCAGACTAGATGGACGCCAGGCGAATATTAGGAGTCAGGGCATCTCAGTCGGGTCAGATCAAGGTCGAGGAGCTCAGTTTCCCCCCAAGTGTTTTGGGCCGAGGTAGAGGTCCCAGGGGCAGGGTTCGCGGTTGGAGTGATGTTAACTCACCGCAGGCTGCCCAAGTGAATCAGGAAGCCCGGAATTGGGAAGTTACAGTTTGCGGAAATGCAAACCCGGATAGAAGAGCAAGATCTCGAGATTCAGAGGTTGAGACAGCAGGGTGCTCTTGCAGTTCCAGTGCCCGTAGTTCCAGTGGCACCTGCCCCTGCTGCCCAGGCCGAGATAGTGGTAGCGGCCATTAGATTGGAACCTTAGTATGAGCGGTTCCGGAAGCAGGCACCTCCGGTTTTCCTGGGAGGTCCGGACGTGTTGAAAGCCGAGTAGTGGCTGACGGTGGTCACCAAGATTCAAAACTTTATGGGTGTCACCGGGAACGACAGAGTGGTGAGTGCCACTTTTCAGTTTAAAGAAGACGCTCTGGTCTGGTGGGACATGGTGTCTCAGATCCATGACGTCATCTCTATGACCTGGGAAAGGTTTTAGGAACTCTTCAGCGTTAAAGGTTGTAACGAGGCGGTCAGAAGCGCCAAGAGGAAAGAGTTCGCCTACCTGACCCAGCGAGAGAATATGAGCATGACGGAATATATTGCTCAGTTTAGCCGGTTGGCGAGGATAGCCTCGGGATTTGCGCCAACCGATTTCAGTAAGAAAGAAAATTTCTCGATGGACTTAATGTGAAGATCAAGTATGACCTTATGATCACTACCGACAATAAGGCCATCTAGGTTGAGGTGGCGAAGAAAGCATGGTGAGCTGAGGGCGCAGCTAGATGTATGTGGAAACAGTTAGAACTCCGGAATGTGGCGGGGCTCCTACCCCTTCTGCGTCAGGTTTCAGCGGGGAGGTAGCGGTTCGGCCATGGACTGGAGGAGGAATCACCCACTGCATCTGGTGGCTCAAGGCAGAACAAGAGGTTCCGAGGGAACCAGAATCAAGACGATCGTCAGGGTAGTGTTAAGACCCGTTATTCCTACTGGAGTGTCTTATTAGTAAGAGGCATTCTCCGGGTGAGTGCTTGGTTCGGGGTTGTTTTGTGTGGCTGCTAGAATCTCTAGTAATTTGGGTAGACCATATGATAGATATGAATCAGGGTTTGGAACCCTGTTACCTGGCGGAGAATTGGTTATCTCCAATAGGTGGATTAGGTCTATGCCGATCAGGATAGATGGTAGAGAGTTAAGCGCTGATCTGATAGAGATGAGCTTAGTCGAATTTGATATTATTTTAGGAATGGATTTCCTATCTAAATATTCGGCGAGCATTGACTGTAAGAGGAAGATGGTGGTCTTCCAACCGGAAAGTGAAGAACCGTTCGTATTTGTGGGTTCGGTTCAGGGATCTCGGATCCCGGTGATCTCGGCTATGTCAGCGAGAGAATTATTGCACGGTGGGTGCTTAGGGTTTCTGGCCGTGGTGGTGGACACCACTCGGCCAGACACCATTTGGCTAGAGGACATCAGAGTGATTCGGAAATTTTTGGATGTTTTTCCCGAAGAACTTCCAGGGTTACCACCTCAGCGGGAGATTGACTTCGTGATTGACTTGGCACCAGGGGAGGATCCGGTTTCTAAAGCCCCGTATAGGATGGATCTATGAGGATGTGCATCGACTACAGAGAGTTGAACAAGCTGACGGTGAAGAATAAATATCCATTACCTAGGATCGATGACTTGTTCGATCAGCTTCAGGGGAAGACAGTCTATTCTAAGATTGACCTCCGTTCGGGTTATCATCAGTTGAGAATCCGAGAGGAGGACATTCCAAAGACGGCTTTCCGCACTAGGTATGGACACTACGAGTTCCTGGTTATGTCATTCGGACTAACCAATGCTCCTGCAGCATTCATGGACCTGATGAATAGAGTATTCAAGGATTTCCTCGATATCTGTGTGATTGTGTTTATCGACGACATCCTCGTGTACTCTCAGTCAGAAGAGGAGCATGAGTTACATCTTCAGATGGTACTGCAACGACTTCGAGAACATAGACTCTACGCCAAGTTCAAGAAATGTGAGTTCTGGTTGTCTCGGGTGTCCTTCCTGGGGCACATAGTGAGTAAAGATGGGATCAAGGTGGATCCCGGGAAGATTGAATCCGTCAGGGATTGGCCGAGACCGAAGACAGTGACAGAGATCAGAAGCTTTTTGGGATTAGCTGGGTATTACCGTAGGTTCGTGGAGGGGTTCTCCAAAATTTCAATGCCCCTAACCGAACTTACAAAGAAGAATCAGCGATTTATCTGGTCAGATAAATGCGAAGCTAGTTTTCAGGAGCTGAAACAGAGGTTGATTACTGCTCCGGTACTAGCTTTGCCTTCGGACGAGGAGAAGTTCGTGGTCTATTGTGACGCATCCAAACAGGGTTTGGGGTGCGTATTGATGCAAGCCGATCGGGTTATCGCTTACGCCTCCCGTCAGTTAAAGGATTATGAACAGCGATACCCGACTCATGATTTAGAATTGGCCGCAGTGATTTTTGCACTGAAGATTTGGCGGCATTACTTGTATGGTGAGAAGTGCGAGATCTATACCGACCATAAAAGTCTCAAGTATCTCTTTACTCAGAAAGATTTGAACATGAGACAAAGGCGTTGGTTGGAGTTAGTGAAGGACTATGATTGTGAGATCCTTTACCATCCCGGGAAAGCCAATGTAGTGGCCGATGCCCTGAGCAGAAAGGGTCCCGGGCAAGTGGCTAGCATGGTTCAGATCTCACCTCAGCTAGCAGAGGATATGGTTAGATCCAGCATTGAGTTTGTGGTAGGTCAGCTTCACAACTTAACGCTGCAATCTGATCTGTTAGAAAGAATAAAGGTTGCTCAGACAACAGATCCGGAGTTAGTGAAGATCCGAGATGAGGTATTGGCTGGTCAAGCCAAAGACTTTTCAGTGTCAGACAGTGGAATGCTTTTATATAAAGCCAGAGTTTGTGTCCCGAACAGTGTGGACTTGAGAAACGAGATCTTTGAGGAGGCTCATTCTACTCCATATTCTCTACATCCAGGCACCACCAAGATGTACCAAGATTTGAAACCGTACTTCTGGTGGAACGGTATGAAGAAGAATTTGGTAGAATTCGTATCGAGATGCCTCACGTGTCAGCAGATCAAGGCTGAACATCAGAGACCAGCAGGGTTGTTGCAGCCTCTAACCCTACCAGAATGGAAATGGGAGGATATTACTATGGATTTTGTGGTCGGGTTACCTAGGACCACGGGTATGTATGATTCTATCTGGGTAGTGGTGGACCGATTTACGAAATCTGCTCATTTTCTGCCGGTCAGAACAACGTTTACAGTGGATCAGTTGGCAGAGTTATATGTCAGGGAGATAGTGAGACTTCACGGGGTACCGAAGTCTATAGTTTCGGACAGGGATCCGAAATTCACCTCCAAATTTTGGCAAAGTTTGCAACGGGCAAAGGGTACGAAGCTAAAATTCAGTACGGCATTTCATCCTCAGACAGATGGTCAGTCCGAGAGGACAATTCAGATATTGGAGGATATGCTGAGAGCCTGTGTTATGGACTTTGCGGGTTCATGGAGTAAATACCTACCGTTAGTGGAGTTCTCGTACAACAACAGTTACCAGAGTACGATAGGGATGGCACCCTACGAACTGTTGTACGGTAGGAAATGTAGATCCCCTATCCACTGGGATGAGACAGGGGAGAGAAAATACCTAGGTCCGGAGTCAGTTCAGCGGACCAATGAGGCTATAGAAAAGATAAAAGCTAGAATGCTTGCCTCCCAGAGCAGACAGAAGAGTTACGCAGATCCGAAACGTAGAGATGTTGAGTTCCGAGTAGGGGACCATGTGTTTTTACGAGTATCTCCGATGAAGGGGATTAAACGTTTCGGGAAAAGAGGCAAGTTATGCCCTAGATTTACAGGACCTTTCGAGATTCTCGAAAAGATAGGTCAAGTGGCATATCGGTTAGCATTGCCTCCAGCATTATCAGCAGTGCACAACGTATTTCATGTCTCAATGTTGAGAAAATACGTTTCAGACCCCTCTCATATACTCAGTTATGAGGGCCTTCAGCTTCAGTCAGATATGTCCTACGAGGAACAGCCAGTGTAGATCCTGGATAGAAAGGATAAAGTCCTTCGGAATAAGACCATAGCGTTGGTCAAGGTTCTCTGGAGAAACAGTAAGGTGGAAGAAGCCACCTGGGAGCTAGAATCAGATATGCGAGCTCAATATCCAGAGTTATTCAGGTTAGATTTCGGGGACGAAATCCTTTTAAGGGGGGGATAGTTGTAAAGCCCGCTTAGTTAATTTGGAAATTAGCAGTTATTTATGTTAATCAGGAAATTATTTATAGCCATTTAAATAATTTATTATGGAATTCAGATATGCATGAGTATGTTATCAGCAGTTTTTATATTTCGCATTTCCGGTGTCCGGTATTTTGGAACGCGGCGTTTGGCTCAGTAGAAATCACAACTTAGTATGTTAGTATTTTGGGGACGGGTTTTAGACATTGGGAATGTCGGGAATGGCCGGGAATTTAGAATGTCCCAAAAAAAATACCCCTTTAGTATGTTTTGCATGATTTTATGGTGGAGGGGCAAAATGGTCTTTTTGCCCCATTAGTATTTTGTCTTATATGACTTTATGAAATGGAAATTATATGTTGATTTTATTTATTCTTTTCTTGGCTGAAATTAAATGAATAATATGTTAATAAATCCCTTTTTCCCTCATTTCAAACACTTAGTCAATTTAAAGGAAATTTCAAAAACTCACACACACACAACTCTCTTTCTCTCTTCCTCATTTCGGCTGAACCTTGGCTGTGCAAAGGCTGGTTTTTCTTTGATGATTCAAGCCCTAGATTGCAACTTTAGTGATCCCTTGTTGTGGTATGTGCTTCCTTGTTCATTTCTCTTTAAAATTCTTGAAGAATATGTGTGAAAATGTGATTTGCATGTTGGATTTTTATGTTGTTGTTGCTGCTGTAATCTAGTGATTATTTTGTGTTTAAGCATGTTAGTTTAGGGTTGTTTTGATGCTTGATTACTAGGGTGAGCATGCTAGAAGTTTATATGTGAAAATATGTGATTTTGAGAGAAAATGCCATGTTTTGTTGCTGTGAAGTTGCTGGGTGTTTCTGTATGTTTTCAGAGGTGATTATATGCTTAGTTAAGTAGAATTAACTAGGCTAGGGTGCATGATAGTGGATTTAACCAAGTTTGAGTTCTTGAACTCAAAGCTTGGTCTTTAATGGTGGATTTTGCATGTGGGATTTCTGGGTAGGTTTGATGCTCTAGAATTGTTATTTGGGACCTATAGAGGAGGTCTGGAAAGTTTGGGATCAATTGGGTTCGAATTGGTCAAGATATGGGAATTTTTTGGTTGCTGCCTGCGAGGAACCGGAATTCCGGTTGAGCATCCGGAATTCCGGATGGGGGTTCAGATTTTCCCAGAACCGGAATTCCGGTTGGGCAACCGGACTTCCGGATGGGGGATTTTTCAGAACCCTAGTTTTCCTCGTTTTTGGGTTTTTAGGGGTATTGCCATGCTTTTTATCGATAGGGAAACTTTTAGTTTCGAGTTTTAGTCCCCGGGAAGTGATTTAGCGTGTCACTTATAGCGTTGTGGTTTTTATGGTTTAGGAGCCAGTAATCCGCCGTTCAGCTTCAGTTCCAGTCAGGTTGACCGGCACACCTGAAATCGGAATCCAGGTAAGATTAGTATAACAGTATGCATATGTAGATTACATGTTTAGCGAGCATGTAGGAAGCCTATTAGATTACATTAGTTGTATGTTGGCTTCGAACCATCCAACCCTGTCACGTCGGTACAGGCTGGAGTATGACCAGCAGCCGGAGTATGACCGGTTTGACCGATCAGTGACACCGGTTGGTGGTTCCGTGCTATTGACGTATCCCGTCGGTACAGGCTGGAGTATGACCAGCAGCCGGAGTATGACCGGTTCGACCGATCAGGAGGATATAGTAACACGTCGGTACAGGCTGGAGTATGACCAGCAGCCGGAGTATGACCGGTTCGACCGATCAGGTTGTTACGTGTCAATAGTACCGTCCCTATGAACGTTCAGAACTCAGTACCATGTTGGACATGGCAGTAGTGGCTCAGTACCATGTTGGACATGGCCGTAGCGGGACTCAGTATCGTGTTGGACACGGCAGTTAGTATCATGTATGAGTATTATTATGCTTTTCTTACTGAGTCTGTCGACTCACAGTTTACGTTGCATGTGTAGGTAAAGGCAAGGCAGTTGCTGATGGACCGTGAGCGAGCTTATGAGATTGTACATGTCGGGGCGGTTAGGCACGGAGCGTACGATCCTCGGGACAGCACGGCTGAGATTTTGTAATTGTCGTTAGACGACTTTATTTTGATGTAAAAGTTGAACAGTGAAAACGTTTGTAAATATTTTTATAAATCGGGATCCCGAGACTTTTTGCAAAATGGTTTATAAGTTTAATGAAAAAGCAAAATTTTAATTAATCACGTTTTTCCATAAACCTCGTTGATTAGCAACGAGCTGCACAGTACGTTTAAAAATCACGTAATACGCCTAAGATAGTTAGGGTGTTACAATTTGGTATCAGAGCCGCCAGTTGTCTTAGAAGATCGTCACGACATGTACAATCATCATCAGCAGTTAGCTCGGTTCACGGTTCAGTAAGCCTTTATTGCTTTAGTAGTTTATTTTATTCAGTTATGAAAAAGAAAAGCCTGTTAGGAAGCATGTTAGTAGCCTGATAGTAGAATAGGCGCATGTTTCATTTCTAATTTCCGAATTGAGCGGCATTAGTAAAGCTCTCGATGATCGTGACCTGAAATGCCAACTCGGAATTTCGAGGCAGTTCAGACTAGATGGACGCCAGGCGAATATTAGGAGTCAGGGCATCTCAGTCGGGTCAGATCAAGGTCGAGGAGCTCAGTTTCCCCCCAAGTGTTTTGGGCCGAGGTAGAGGTCCCAGGGGCAGGGTTCGCGGTTGGAGTGATGTTAACTCACCGCAGGCTGCCCAAGTGAATCAGGAAGCCCGGAATTGGGAAGTTACAGTTTGCGGAAATGCAAACCCGGATAGAAGAGCAAGATCTCGAGATTCAGAGGTTGAGACAGCAGGGTGCTCTTGCAGTTCCAGTGCCCGTAGTTCCAGTGGCACCTGCCCCTGCTGCCCAGGCCGAGATAGTGGTAGCGGCCATTAGATTGGAACCTTAGTATGAGCGGTTCCGGAAGCAGGCACCTCCGGTTTTCCTGGGAGGTCCGGACGTGTTGAAAGCCGAGTAGTGGCTGACGGTGGTCACCAAGATTCAAAACTTTATGGGTGTCACCGGGAACGACAGAGTGGTGAGTGCCACTTTTCAGTTTAAAGAAGACGCTCTGGTCTGGTGGGACATGGTGTCTCAGATCCATGACGTCATCTCTATGACCTGGGAAAGGTTTTAGGAACTCTTCAGCGTTAAAGGTTGTAACGAGGCGGTCAGAAGCGCCAAGAGGAAAGAGTTCGCCTACCTGACCCAGCGAGAGAATATGAGCATGACGGAATATATTGCTCGGGCCAGGGGCCGGTTGGCGAGGATAGCCTCGGGATTTGCGCCAACCGATTTCAGTAAGAAAGAAAATTTCTCGATGGACTTAATGTGAAGATCAAGTATGACCTTATGATCACTACCGACGATAAGGCCATCTAGGTTGAGGTGGCGAAGAAAGCATGGTGAGCTGAGGGCGCAGCTAGATGTATGTGGAATCAGTTAGAACTCCGGAATGTGGCGGGGCTCCTACCCCTTCTGCGTCAGGTTTCAGCAGGGGAGGTAGCGGTTCGGCCATGGACTGGAGGAGGAATCACCCACTGCATCTGGTGGCTCAAGGCAGAACAAGAGGTTCCGAGGGAACCAGAATCAAGACGATCGTCAGGGTAGTGTTAAGACCCGTTATTCCTACTGGAGTGTCTTATTAGTAAGAGGCATTCTCCGGGTGAGTGCTTGGTTCGGGGTTGTTTTGTGTGGCTGCTAGAATCTCTAGTAATTTGGGTAGACCATATGATAGATATGAATCAGGGTTTGGAACCCTGTTACCTGGCGGAGAATTGGTTATCTCCAATAGGTGGATTAGGTCTATGCCGATCAGGATAGATGGTAGAGAGTTAAGCGCTGATCTGATAGAGATGAGCTTAGTCGAATTTGATATTATTTTAGGAATGGATTTCCTATCTAAATATTCGGCGAGCATTGACTGTAAGAGGAAGATGGTGGTCTTCCAACCAGAAAGTGAAGAACCGTTCGTATTTGTGGGTTCGGTTCAGGGATCTCGGATCCCGGTGATCTCGGCTATGTCAGCGAGAGAATTATTGCACGGTGGGTGCTTAGGGTTTCTGGCCGTGGTGGTGGACACCACTCGGCCAGACACCATTTGGCTAGAGGACATCAGAGTGATTCGGAAATTTTTGGATGTTTTTCCCGAAGAACTTCCAGGGTTACCACCTCAGCGGGAGATTGACTTCGTGATTGACTTGGCACCAGGGGAGGATCCGGTTTCTAAAGCCCCGTATAGGATGGATCTATGAGGATGTGCATCGACTACAGAGAGTTGAACAAGCTGACGGTGAAGAATAAATATCCATTACCTAGGATCGATGACTTGTTCGATCAGCTTCAGGGGAAGACAGTCTATTCTAAGATTGACCTCCGTTCGGGTTATCATCAGTTGAGAATCCGAGAGGAGGACATTCCAAAGACGGCTTTCCGCACTAGGTATGGACACTACGAGTTCCTGGTTATGTCATTCGGACTAACCAATGCTCCTGCAAAGATTCATGGACCTGATGAATAGAGTATTCAAGGATTTCCTCGATATCTGTGTGATTGTGTTTATCGACGACATCCTCGTGTACTCTCAGTCAGAAGAGGAGCATGAGTTACATCTTCAGATGGTACTGCAACGACTTCGAGAACATAGACTCTACGCCAAGTTCAAGAAATGTGAGTTCTGGTTGTCTCGGGTGTCCTTCCTGGGGCACATAGTGAGTAAAGATGGGATCAAGGTGGATCCCGGGAAGATTGAATCCGTCAGGGATTGGCCGAGACCGAAGACAGTGACAGAGATCAGAAGCTTTTTGGGATTAGCTGGGTATTACCGTAGGTTCGTGGAGGGGTTCTCCAAAATTTCAATGCCCCTAACCGAACTTACAAAGAAGAATCAGCGATTTATCTGGTCAGATAAATGCGAAGCTAGTTTTCAGGAGCTGAAACAGAGGTTGATTACTGCTCCGGTACTAGCTTTGCCTTCGGACGAGGAGAAGTTCGTGGTCTATTGTGACGCATCCAAACAGGGTTTGGGGTGCGTATTGATGCAAGCCGATCGGGTTATCGCTTACGCCTCCCGTCAGTTAAAGGATTATGAACAGCGATACCCGACTCATGATTTAGAATTGGCCGCAGTGATTTTTGCACTGAAGATTTGGCGGCATTACTTGTATGGTGAGAAGTGCGAGATCTATACCGACCATAAAAGTCTCAAGTATCTCTTTACTCAGAAAGATTTGAACATGAGACAAAGGCGTTGGTTGGAGTTAGTGAAGGACTATGATTGTGAGATCCTTTACCATCCCGGGAAAGCCAATGTAGTGGCCGATGCCCTGAGCAGAAAGGGTCCCGGGCAAGTGGCTAGCATGGTTCAGATCTCACCTCAGCTAGCAGAGGATATGGTTAGATCCAAGATTGAGTTTGTGGTAGGTCGGCTTCACAACTTAACGCCGCAATCGATACGTTAGAAAGAATAAAGGTTGCTCGGACAACGATCCGGAGTTAGTGAAGATCCGAGATGAGGTATTGGCCGGTCAAGCCAAAGACTTTTCGGTGTCGGACGAAAGGAATGCTTTTATATAAAGCCGAGTTTGTGTCCCGAACAAAGTGTGGACTTGAGAAACGAGATCTTTGAGGAGGCTCATTCTACTCCATATTCTCTACATCCAGCACCACCAAGATGTACCAAGATTTGAAAGCCGTACTTCGGTGGAACGGTATGAAGAAGAATTTGGTAGAATTCGTATCGAGATGCCTCACGTGTCGACAGATCAAGGCCGAACATCGAGACCGGCAGGTTGTTGCGGCCTCTAACCCTACCGTAATGGAAATGGGAGGATATTACTATGGATTTTGTGGTCGGGTTACCTAGGACCACGGGTATGTATGATTCTATCCGGGTAGTGGTGGACCGATTTACGAAATTCTGCTCATTTTCTCGCCGGTCGAACAACGTTTACGGTGGATCGGTTGGCGAGTTATATGTCGGGGAGATAGTGAGACTTCACGGGGTACCGAAGTCTATAGTTTCGGACGGGGATCCGAAATTCACCTCCAAATTTTGGCAAAGTTTGCAACGGGCAAAGGGTACGAAGCTAAAATTCAGTACGGCATTTCATCCTCAGACAGATGGTCAGTCCGAGAGGACAATTCAGATATTGGAGGATATGCTGAGAGCCTGTGTTATGGACTTTGCGGGTTCATGGAGTAAATACCTACCGTTAGTGGAGTTCTCGTACAACAACAGTTACCAGAGTACGATAGGGATGGCACCCTACGAACTGTTGTACGGTAGGAAATGTAGATCCCCTATCCACTGGGATGAGACAGGGGAGAGAAAATACCTAGGTCCGAGTCGGTTCGGCGGACCAATGAGGCTATAGAAAAGATAAAAGCTAGAATGCTTGCCTCCCAGAGCAGACAGAAGAGTTACGCAGATCCGAAACGTAGAGATGTTGAGTTCCGAGTAGGGGACCATGTGTTTTTACGAGTATCTCCGATGAAGGGGATTAAACGTTTCGGGAAAAGAGGCAAGTTATGCCCTAGATTTACTGGACCTTTCGAGATTCTCGAAAAGATAGGTCAAGTGGCATATCGGTTAGCATTGCCTCCGGCATTATCGGCGGGCACAACGTATTTCATGTCTCAATGTTGAGAAAATACGTTTCGGTACCCCTCTCATATACTCGATTATGAGGGCCTTCAGCTTCAGTCAGATATGTCCTACGAGGAACAGCCAGTGTAGATCCTGGATAGAAAGGATAAAGTCCTTCGGAATAAGACCATAGCGTTGGTCAAGGTTCTCTGGAGAAACAGTAAGGTGGAAGAAGCCACCTGGGAGCTAGAATCAGATATGCGAGCTCAATATCCGAGTTATTCGTGTTAGATTTCGGGGACGAAATCCTTTTAAGGGGGGGATAGTTGTAAAGCCCGCTTAGTTAATTTGGAAATTAGCAGTTATTTATGTTAATCAGGAAATTATTTATAGCCATTTAAATAATTTATTATGGAATTCAGATATGCATGAGTATGTTATCAGCAGTTTTTATATTTCGCATTTCCGTGTCCGTATTTTGGAACGCGGCGTGTGGCTCGGTAGAAATCACAACTTAGTATGTTAGTATTTTGGGGACGGGTTTTAGACATTGGGAATGTCGGGAATGGCCGGGAATTTAGAATGTCCCAAAAAAAATACCCCTTTAGTATGTTTTGCATGATTTTATGGTGGAGGGGCAAAATGGTCTTTTTGCCCCATTAGTATTTTGTCTTATATGACTTTATGAAATGGAAATTATATGTTGATTTTATTTATTCTTTTCTTGGCTGAAATTAAATGAATAATATGTTAATAAATCCCTTTTTCCCTCATTTCAAACACTTAGTCAATTTAAAGGAAATTTCAAAAACTCACACACACACAACTCTCTTTCTCTCTTCCTCATTTCGGCTGAACCTTGGCTGTGCAAAGGCTGGTTTTTCTTTGATGATTCAAGCCCTAGATTGCAACTTTAGTGATCCCTTGTTGTGGTATGTGCTTCCTTGTTCATTTCTCTTTAAAATTCTTGAAGAATATGTGTGAAAATGTGATTTGCATGTTGGATTTTTATGTTGTTGTTCTTCTTTGTAATCTAGTGATTATTTTGTGTTTAAGCATGTTAGTTTAGGGTTGTTTTGATGCTTGATTACTAGGGTGAGCATGCTAGAAGTTTATATGTGAAAATATGTGATTTTGAGAGAAAATGCCATGTTTTGTTGCTGTGAAGTTGCTGGGTGTTTCTGTATGTTTTCAGAGGTGATTATATGCTTAGTTAAGTAGAATTAACTAGGCTAGGGTGCATGATAGTGGATTTAACCAAGTTTGAGTTCTTGAACTCAAAGCTTGGTCTTTAATGGTGGATTTTGCATGTGGGATTTCTGGGTAGGTTTGATGCTCTAGAATTGTTATTTGGGACCTATAGAGGAGGTCTGGAAAGTTTGGGATCAATTGGGTTCGAATTGGTCAAGATATGGGAATTTTTTGGTTGCTGCCTGCGAGGAACCGGAATTCGGTTGAGCATCCGGAATTCGGATGGGGGTTCGTATTTTTCCGAACCGGAATTCCGGTTGGGCAACCGGACTTCGGATGGGGGATTTTTCGAACCCTAGTTTTCCTCGTTTTTGGGTTTTAGGGGTATTGCCATGCTTTTTATCGATAGGAAACTTTTAGTTTCAAGTTTTAGTCCCCGGAAGTGATTTAGCGTGTCACTTATAGCGTTGTGGTTTTTATGGTTTAGGAGCCGATGTCCGCCGTTCGGCTTCGGCCGGTCAGGTTGGCCAAGACACACTGAAATCGGAATCCAGGTAAGATTAGTATAACAGTATGCATATGTAGATTACATGTTTAGCGAGCATGTAGGAAGCCTATTAGATTACATTAGTTGTATGTTGGCTTCGAACCATCCAACCCTGTCACGTCGGTACAGGCTGGAGTATGACCAGCAGCCGGAGTATGACCGGTTTGACCGATCAGGCTGACACTGGTTGGTGGTTCCGTGCTATTGACGTATCCCGTCGGTACAGGCTGGAGTATGACCAGCAGCCGGAGTATGACCGGTTCGACCGATCAGGAGGATATAGTAACACGTCGGTACAGGCTGGAGTATGACCAGCAGCCGGAGTATGACCGGTTCGACCGATCAGGTTGTTACGTGTCAATAGTACCGTCCCTATGAACGTTCAGAACTCAGTACCATGTTGGACATGGCAGTAGTGGCTCAGTACCATGTTGGACATGGCCGTAGCGGGACTCAGTATCGTGTTGGACACGGCAGTTAGTATCATGTATGAGTATTATTATGCTTTTCTTACTGAGTCTGTCGACTCACAGTTTGCGTTGCATGTGTAGGTAAAGGCAAGGCAGTTGCTGATGGACCGTGAGCGAGCTTATGAGATTGTACATGTCGGGGCGGTTAGGCCTGGAGCGTACGATCCTCGGGACAGCACGGCTGAGATTTTGTAATTGTCGTTAGACGACTTTATTTTGATGTAAAAGTTGAACAGTGAAAACGTTTGTAAATATTTTTATAAATCGGGATCCCGAGACTTTTTGCAAAATGGTTTATAAGTTTAATGAAAAAGCAAAATTTTAATTAATCACGTTTTTCCATAAACCTCGTTGATTAGCAACGAGCTGCACAGTACGTTTAAAAATCACGTAATACGCCTAAGATAGTTAGGGTGTTACATTTCACATAAGCTGAAATATCATTTATATGGGGTCAAGTGTTTTAAGGAATAAATACATTGTAGGGTGTAACGGTAATTTAATCCATTTACAGTGTAGATCATTCTTATAGAGGATCAGTGATCACATTAGGATTATAACAATGGATAACTAATGATGTGTCTATATGGTGGAACATATAGAGCATTCTATATACTGAGAGTGCAATTCTAAGTTCTATGCGTGGATTCAACGAAGAATTAATAAGTTAGTGAATTTTAGTGCTAAATTCTTGATCTACTTATTGGAAGCTCGGTTATATAGACCCATGGTCCCCCCACTAGTTGAGATAATATTGCTTGTAAGACTCATGTAATTGGTTTTGATTAATCAATTATAATTCTCAAATTAGACTATGTCTATTTGTGAAATTTTTCACTAAGTAAGGGCGAAATTGTAAAGAAAGAGTTTTAGGGGCATATTTGTTAATTATGATACTTTGTATGGTTCAATTAATAAATATGATAAATGACAATATTATTTAATAATTATTTATAGTTATTAAATAGTTAGAATTGGCATTTAAATGGTTGAATTTGAAAATTGGCGTTTTTGAGAAAATCAGATGCAGGAAAGATAAAACTGCAAAATTGCAAAAAGTGAGGCCCACATCCACTAGTATAGGGCCAGCCACTTTTGTAGGAAATTTAAACTGATATTTTCATTATTTTAATGCCAAATAATTCAAACCTAACCCTAGTGGAATGCTATAAATAGATAGTGAAGGCTTCAGGAAAATTACCCTTAAATTTTCTATTTTTCCTTCAGAGAAAAACTTGAGCCTTCTCTCTCCCTATCTTTAGCTGACCACTCTCTCTCTTCTTCTTCAATATTTCGAAATCCTTAGTGATTAGAGTAGTGCCCACACACAACAAGCAATACCTCAATCATAGTGAGGAAGATCGTGAAGAAAGATCATCAGCAAAGGAGTTTCAGCATCAAAGATTCAGAGAAAGAGATCCAGGTTCAGATATTGATAATGCTCTGCTACAGAAAGGAATCAAGGGCTAGATATCTGAACGGAAGGAGTCATATTATTCCGCTGCACCCAATGTAAGGTTTCCTAAACTTTATATGTGTTTATTTCATCGTTTTAGAAAGTTCTTATTTAGGATGTTAATAAACATACTTGTGAGTAGATCTAAGATCCTGGTAAAATAATTCCAACAGAATGACATCGCTGAGTATGTTGCAAAGTGCCTTACGTGTTAGCAAGTAAAATTTGAACACCAGCGACCTGCAGGGTTGCTGCAACCGCTAAAAATACCAGAATGGAAATGGGAAGATATAGCTATGGACTTTGTGGTAGGTAAGCCTAGAACCACGGGACAGTTTGACTCTGTGTGGGTCATAGTGGACAGGTTTACAAAGTCTGCTCACTTTTTACCTGTTCGGACGAATTTCTCCATTGGCCAGTATGCTGAGTTGTATGTCAGAGAAATTGTTCGTCTGCATGGTGGCCTAAAGTCCATTGTATCGGATAGAGATCTGAAGTTTACATCAAGATTCTGGGAAAGTTTACATCGAGCTATGGGTACTCAGTTAAAGTTCAGCACAGCTTTTCATCCTCAGACGGATGGGCAATTCGAGAGGACCATTCAGATTTTAGAGGACATGCTACGGGCATGTGTGTTTGACTTTGAGGGATCATGGGTAAAGTACCTTCCCCTGATCGAGTTTTCTTATAATAACAGCTATCAGACAACAATCGGGATGGCTCCTTACGAACTTTTATATGGAAGAAAATGTAGATCACCTATTCACTAGGATGAAGTGGGTGAAAGAAAGTTCTTGGGTCCCGAAGCTGTTCAGAAAACAAGTGAGGCAGTTGATAAGATTACAGCGCGAATGCTCGCGGCTCAGAGTAGGCAAAAGAGTTATGCCGATCCAAAGCGTCAAGATATTGATTTCCAGGTCGAGGACATGGTATTTCTCTGAATATTTCCGATGAAAGGCATAAAACACTTTGGGAAGAAGGGAAAGCTTAGCCCGAGGTTCATTGGACCTTCTGAAATCCTTGAGAGGATAGGGCAAGTAGCGTACAGGTTGGCTATGCCATCAGCGCTGGTAGCTGTACATAATGTGTTTCATGTTTCAATGCTTCGGAAATATGTCTCAGACTCGTCCCATGTTCTGAGTTATGAAGCATTGGAACTCCAGCCAGATTTGTCATATGAGGAGCAACCAGTGCAAATACTTGATAGAAGAGAGAAAGTCTTGAGAAGCAAGACTGTGGCACTGGTGAAAGTACTGTGGAGGAATAGTAAAGTAGAAGAGGCAACCTGGGAACTCGAGACGGATATGCAGCAGAAATATCCGAAGTTGTTCAGGTAAATTTCGGGACGAAATTTCTATAAGGAGGGGGTAATTGTAATACCCCGCAATTAAGAAATGGATTAGCAAAACCCTAACAAGATAATTTTGTATAATTGAGGAATTATATTATTATATAGTTCAATATATGTGAAATTATATGAATTTTATTATGTTAAGACCCCGTTGGTGAGCCAGGGGCATATTATTATATAGTATGCCTGTGTTGTCTTTTCAGGTGTGTTCTGACAGGTTAGCGCGGTATAGTCACAACCGGGTATTTCGGGCCGAACCGGGTTCGGGCCTGAAATGCAAATTGGATTGAATTAATTGGCATTATATTTGATATTATGAAATCTGAAATTTATTTGGGAATTAATTGAGTGTGAAATGGCAATTTTGCCCTTGAAAATGAATATGTATGTTTTATAGCCCTAAGGGCAAAATGGTCATTTGACCATTATTGAGTTATATTGAATTTAATGGATTTTGAGAGAAAATGAATTGCATTTTCTGGTATTATCTCTCTCTCACCCGAACTCTCTCTCTCTCTCTCTTTAACCCTTTCCATTTTCAAAATTGAATTGTTGAGAAATTGCTTGAAGTTGGGTGTGGATTGAAGCTTTGGAATTGTGGATTCTTTTGCTTGGAATTAGGTAATTTCTTGCTGAGTTTGTGTAAAGATTAATGGTGATTTCTCTTGCTGAATTTTAGGGTAAAAAGCATGTTCTTAAGTTTTGAATTTACTTGTTGCTTGATGATGAGAATTGATGAATCTTGTGGAATTGGGCTTCTTATTGTTGTATGCTTCTTTGATAGGTTAAGCTGAGATTTTATGGTATGTTTTGAGCTTTGATTATGTGTTTCTAGGGTGTTTAATTGCTGGAAAATAGTTTGAGTTGTTGAGAATGAAGCTCAATGTTCTTGAGTTTGAGTATTTCAAGTTTAAGCATGAGTTGAGTGTTGTGCAATCTGAATATTGGTTTTTGTTATGGGATTTTGATGCATGAGATATGTGTTTTTGATCCTTTGATATATGCTAGCAGCTCTATTTGGTTATTTTGAGATATATGCATGTTTGGGTTGAATTGGGGGTGAGTTTGGCATATTTTCGAAGCTGAAATCTGGGTTTTCTGGGTTTTTAAACCCAGTGGTCGCGACCATGGTCGCCACCATGATAATGGCAGATTGTTATTTTTTTTAAGTTTTTGTTTTTGCCATAACTTTTGACTCGAGACTCTGTTTGGGACGTTCTTTATACCGTTGGAAAGCTCTCTTCGAGCTCTATGTGATTCTCTGTGATTTGGATGCCAATTTTATATTTTTGTGGAAGTGAATTTAGGGATTAACCCTATTTGTGTAAATCCCGATATTGTGACTAGGATTACCAGCACCTGGTCAGGAACACCCGGGGATTTGGAATCTCTACTATTGCGGGACAACAGGTAAGACAGTGATTAGCACGTAGAGTATGCGCAGTGGCACTTATGTTGAGAATGATATGCATGAATGTTTAGTAACCGGGATTAGGGTTATTACCCTAATAGGAACGGTCTAATCGCCTATGGTTATTACCCTAGTGAAATATGTGTATAAATGCCATGCCATGTTAATTGAAATGAAATTTAGGGATTATGCGCTCAAGGCATAATCAGGTTGGACTCGTTACACATAACCGAGATGAACCACTTCTAAGGCCTTAATGTAATTAGACGTGTGAGAGAAACACGTGGGTCTACATCACGTAGATTTAATTAGATGTGTGAGCGCAACACATAGGTCTACGACACGTAGACATAAATGGGCATGTTGATATAATGATCAAGTCTGTGCTATACAGACATATGTGAATGAGCCTATTATATTTGTTATGATTTATACTGTCTTGCTGGGCTTAGGTCACGGGTGCTCTACGGTGCAGGAAAGGGTAAGGCATTAGCTGAGCAGCCATGAGTTTCAGGAGCAGGGCGAAGAATGTACATGTTCATGCCACTTCAAACCAAGCGAGTTATGGGTCTTATAGTGTTGACTTTTGTATTCTGTTTTGCCGCTTAGGTCGGCTAGTAAGAAAGAACTTGTAATAAGTTTGTAAATATTTTTGGGATCCCAACTATTTTGAAAAGTTAAAATATATTACAAGTTTATTTTCATTCTGATTAATATAAAAGTTTAAATTTTGCGCTATTTTAATTAGTAATCCCGATTAGGGGATTAGGGTTGCATAAGCATTTTGGGTAGCGTGCCTAATTATTTAGGGCGTTACCCCATCGGTATGAGGATGGAAAGCCGTACTGAATTTTAGTTTTGTACCCATAGGATGTTGTACACTCTGCCAAAACTTTGAAGTAAACTTCAGATCTCTATCTGAAACTATGGATTTTGGCACACCATGCAGCCTCACTATCTCTTTAACATACAAATCCGCATACTGATCCACTGAAAAGGTTGTTTTAACAGGTAGAAAATGAGCATATTTCGTAAATCGGTCCACCACCACCCAAATAGAATCAAACAAACCTATGGTTTTAGGTAACCCAACCACAAAGTCCATTGTGATATCTTCCCACTTTCACTCAGGTAAGGTTAAAGGCTGCAACAACCTTGCTGATCTCTGATGTTCAGCCTTGATCTGCTGACAGGTTAGGCATCTCCATACGAATTGTACCACATTCTTCTTCATTCCACTCCAGCAGAAGTAGGGTTTAAGATCTTGATACATCTTGGTGGTGCCAGGATGCAGGGGATATGGAGTGGTATGAGCCTCTTCGAGAATTTCATTTCTAAGTTCCGCACTTCAAGGAACACAAACCCTTTTCTTGAACAACAGCATTCCACTATCTGACACTATAAAATCTTTGGCCTGACCAACTGAAACCTCTTCTCTGATCTTTACTAACTCTGGATCAGTTAGCTGAGCAGCTTTAATACGTTAGAATAGATCAGACTGCAGGGTCAAGTATGAAGTTTTCCTACAACAAACTCGATGCTTGATCTGACCATATCTTCTGCTAACTGAGGTGAAATTTGAACCATACTAGCTACCTGCCCGGGACCCTTTCTACTCAGGGCATCAGCCACTACATTGGCTTTCCCAGGATGGTAAAGGATCTCACAATCGTAATGCTTAACTAACTCTAACCAACGCCTCTGCCTCATATTCAAATCTTTCTGAGTAAAGAAATATTTGAGACTTTTATGGTCAGTATAAATTTTACATCTCTCTCCATAGAGATAATGCCGCCAAATCTTCAAAGCAAACACTACCGCGGCAAGTTCTAGGTCATGAGTCAGGTACCGCTGTTCATAATCTTTCAACTGAAGAGAGGCATAGGCAATAACCCGATCAGCCTACATCAGTACACACCCCAGACCCTGTCTGGATGCGTCACAATGAACCACGAACCTCTCCTTGTTAGAATGTAGCGCTAACACTGGACCTGTGATTAACCTTTGTTTTAGCTCCTCAAAACTTGCTTAACACTTATCCTGTTGGAAATATTTTACCCGGATCTAGATTTACTACCATGTATATTTCATTAACATCCTAATATGAATTCTAAAACAATGAAATAAACACATATAAAGTTTAGGAAACCTTACATTGGGTGCAGCGGAATATAATGACTCCTTCCGTTCAGATCTCTAGCCCTTGATTCCTTTCTGTAGCAGAGCATCACCAAGATCTAAACCTGGACCTCTTTCTCTCCTTCCTTTGATGTTGATTCTCCTTCTTGTTGTTTGGAATCTCCTACAGTCTTACACACTATGATTGAGATACCACTTGATGTGTGTGGGCACTCACTCATTCACTCAAGGTTCGAAATTGAAGAGGAAAAGAGAAGGGAAGTGGCGGCTATAGAGAAAGAATAGGAGGCTCAAATTTCATCTGACAAAGTTAAGTGTGAATGTGAGCCATCACTATCTATTTATAGGTAACCACCTAGGTTTAAGTTAGAATTATTTGGCATTAAAATAATGAAAAATTAAATGATAAAATCCATTAAGTGTGGCCGGCCATGGGCTTTGAATAATGGGCCTCACTTATGCAATTTTACTATTTTATCATTTTTGCATCTCATCTTCTCAAAAATGCCAATTTTCCAATTCAACCATTTAAATGCCAATTCCTATTATTTAATAACTAAAAATTAATTATCAAATAATATTTTTATTTAATATATTTATTAATTAGACATATAAAGTCTCTTAATTAATAAATAAAACTTAGAATCTCTTTTCTTACAATTTTGCCCTTGCTTAGTGAAAATTCGTAAACTAGACATACTCTAACTTTAGAATTATAATTGATTAATCAAAATCAATTAACTGAGTCTTACAAGCAGTATGGTCTCAACTAGTATGGGGACCATGGGCCTATATTAACTGAGCTTCCAATAAGTCGAACCGAATTTACCAAGTTAATTTCCCTAACTTATTAATTCCTTATTGAATCCACACTTGGAACTTGGAATTGCACTCTCAGTCATACAGAACGCTCTACATGTTCTACGATATAGATATGCTATTAGTTATCCATTGTTATAATCCTAATTTGATCAATGACCCTCCAATAGATGATCTACATTGAATAGGAACTGAATTACCGTTACACCTTCAATGTATTTTATCCTTAAAACACTTAGCTCCGTATAAATGATATTTCAGCGAAGTGAAATGAGATCTCCACCATTTATCTCTGTTTAGCCAAGCTCGAAGGATATCATCGTTTCACTTCTTAATTCCTATAGAAGTTATAGACTTCATATTTATGTTAGCGCTCCCACTCAATTATACTATCATGTTCCCAAAATGTACGTATCACCCTGACCCAAAAGTAGGCTTAACTAACAAATCAAAGAACATGTATAATACTCTTGAGATCGAACCTAAACATATCATTATTAAGATCATTTGATCTAGGATCAACGGGTGATATTGAACTGAATAGATATTACGGTAAATTTTAATATATCTAATCAAAGTTCAATATCGGTTCCTTCCGATGTATACTCCATACATCTGATACTGGTAAACTTTGCCAATGCGCTGGAAAGGACATAACACTTATACAAGGTGTAAGAATACCTATTGCTCATTATCATGTCAGTCTAAATCCTGTGAATTGACAAATAAGGGAATAAACTTTCGAACATATAATTAAGATTATATTCCACTGTGCTGACAACACTATAATCATTAACAAATTCATATGTTCTGGACATAAATATAATTCATACATTATGTGTATATAATCATGAAATAAATCATGTGAACCATGCAACATTAAATGTTATTTCTGATCTTTATTAATAAGTAAATCTGATTATATTGAAATGGGTTTTATTTAGGGCACAAAACCCAACAAACTCCCACTTGCACTAATATAAAACAAAATGTGCATTCAAATAATCTCTACACCTTGATATACAAATCAAGTGTAGTAGTAATATACTCCTTGTAATAGGATCTGACAGGTTGAATTAAACACAACCTTTTCTCCACCATTACTCTTCCTTAATCACAAAATCCTTGATATTGTGAAATTCCTCTCTGTATGTCTACTCTCTTGGGATACTGGATTCTATACTTTTGGCAACTACTTTTGGTTAATCAGGAAACAACACTAGTGTTGGAAATTATTTTACCAGGATCTAGATTTACTAACAAGTATGTTGGATTAACAACCTAATATAAATTCTAAAACAATGAAAATAAACACATATAAAGTTAGAAAACCTTACAGTGGGTGCAGTGGAATAATATGACTCCTCCCGTTCAGATCTCTAGCCCTTGATTCCTTTCTGTAGCAGAGCATCACCAAGATCTGAACCTGGATCTTCTTTTCTCCTTCTTTGATGTAGAATTTCCATAGTCTTCCATACTATGATTGAGATACCACTTGATGTGTGTGGGCACTACTCATCTCACAAGGATTTCGAATTTTTTTCTCTCTTTTTCTCTCTTGAATTTCGTGGCTTATGGCTTCATACAAAGATGTGCAAGAGAAGAGAACAAGGGCTGCTATATATAGGGAGAAGGGAGAGCACAACTTTCCAAATAAAATAGTTTCCTTAATTACTGTGTAATCAATTAACTGCCTTATTTAGTGTGATCAACCACTTTCCTATTTTTTCTAGGCTTTGATTAGCAATAACATGGCTTGGATTTTGCAGTTTCCTCAATTTTATTTCAATTTCTCCAAAAATGCCATTTTTCCAATTGTAATTATTTAAATGCCAAAACTAATTATTTAATAACTAAAATATATTATTAAATAATATTGTCATTTAAAATAATTATTAATTAGACATACAAAGTCTCTTAATTAATAATTAAACCTAGAAACCCTTTTCTTTACGATTTCATCCTTAAACTGTGAGAATTCATAAAGTAGACATAGTCTAACTTTTAGAATTTTAATTGATTAATCAAAATAAATTAACTGAGTCTTACAAGCAGTATGGTCTCAACTAGTATGGGGACCATGGGTCTATATAACCGAGCTTCCAATAAGTCGAACCGAATTTACCAAGTAAATTCCCTAACTTATTAATTCCTCATTGAATCCACACTTAGAACTTGGAACTGCACTCTCAGTTATATAGAACGCTCTATATGTTCCACGATATAGACACGTCATTAATTTTCCATTGTTATAACCCTAATGTGATCAATGATCCTCTATATAGATGATTTACACTGTACAGGGATTAAATTACCGTAACACCCTACAATGTATTTTATCCTTAAAACTCTTAACCCTGTATAAATGATATTTCACCTAAGTGAAATGAGATCTCCACCATTTATCTTCGTTTGGTTAAGCTCGAAGGAAATCATCCTTTACTTCTATTTGCCAAATAGAAGCTATAGATTCCATATTTATGTTAGCGCTCCCACTCAATTGCATTACCGTGTTCCCAAAATGTACGTATCACCCTGATACAAAACTAGGCTTAACTAACAAATCAAAGAACACGAGTAACACTCTTGAAATTGAGCCTAACCATATCAGGATTTCGATCATGTGATCTAGGATCAACATGTGATATTGAATTGAATAGATATTACGGTAAATTTTAACATATCTAATCAAAGTTCAATATCCGTCCCTTCCGATGTATACTCCATACATCCGATACTGGTAAACTTTACCAATGTCCTGGAAAGGACATAACACTTTTCCAAGGTGTAAGAATACCTATCGCTGATTATACCATGTCAGTCTAAATCCAGTGTTCTGACAAATCAGGGAATAAACTTTTGAACATATTATAAAGATTATATTCCACTGTGCTGACAACACTATAATCTTTAACAAACTCATATGTTCTGGACTTAAAAAGAATTCATACATTATATACACATATAATCATGAAATAAACCATGTGAACCATGCAACATAAAATGTTATTTCTGATCTTTATTAATAAGTAAATCTGATTATATGAAATGAGTTTTATTTAGGGCATAAAACCCAACAAACTCCCACTTGCACTAATATAAAACAAAAAGTGCATTTCAAATAATCATTAACACCTTGATATACCAATCAAGTGTAATAGTAGTAAACTCCTCGTAATGGGATCTGACAGGTTGAATTAAACACAACCTATTCTCCACCATTACTCTTCCTTAATCACAAAATCCTTGATAATGTGAAATTCCTCTCTATATGTCAACTCTCTTGGGATAATGGATTCTATACTTTTGGGCAACTACTCTTTAAATATTCAAGAAGTAACCCTAGTAGTTAAGGCAAGTTGGAACACTGCCACAAATGTATAGAACTTTCCTTAGACTGAATAAGTATCTTTCCTGCAACTTTTAACATTCAGTCTCTCTCTGGTAGACCAAGAGATTTCAGATAGGTTTTTACACTTCTCCAAAATCGCTACTCCACCCCCAAAGTAATCACCATCTCATCACCAGACTTCCTAGCACACAGGCAAGTCTCGAAATCTAATGTGGTGTAGTCTAAGAGTTTCAAAACCACCCTTATTGACGAACATATAGTTCCTCTTCTTAATCTTAAGATTACTTGATTGTCTTCCAATGTTCCTTTCCTGGATTAATATGATACTTACTCATTACTCCCACTCAACAGTAGGTGTCTGGTCTAAGGCATACTAAAGCATATCTGAGACCTCTCACTGTTGATTTAAGAAATTCTTTCATGGCTTTATCTTTTCTGGAATAGTTGAGACTTTTCCTTAGATAAATAAAATCTATATCTAAGAAGTTATGAAGCTTCTATAGATTTCCATTGGAAAGAAAATGCTCCAGCATCTTACTAAAGTAAGTTGCTTGCATTAGAGTAAGTAATTACCAGGTATACCACAAGCCATTGTTGGGTTTTATGCCCTAAATAAAACTCATTTCAATATAATCAGATTTACTTATTAATATAGATCAGAAATAACATTTAATGTTGCATGGTTCGCATGATTTATTTCATGATTATATGTACATAATGTATAAATTCATCTGAAACCCTTTTCACATACTTGATCCTGTTTATTGTGTCGTCAACACATTGGAAAGTAAACATGACTATGTGAATAAAGTTTCCTAGATTTATCAGACATAGGGTTTTACTGATATGATAATCTATAACAGAGTTTACTTGCATTTGGAGAAATGCTATGTTCTTTCCAGAGCATTGGTTAAAGTAAAGCTCAGGTTGGATGCATGGAGTATGCATCAGAAGGGACCGATATTGAACTTTGACTTAGATTTAATTAAACTTACCGTAATATCTATTCAAGTCAATATCACCTAGTTGATCCTAGATCAAATGTTCTTAATCCTGTTATGATTAGGCTCAATCTCAGGAGGCTATTCGTGTTCTTTGATTTGTTAGTTAAGCCTACTTTTAGGTCAGGGTGATACATACATTTTGGGAACATGGTAGTGCAATTGAGTGGGAGCGCTATCATGAACATGGAATCTATAGCTTCTATCTGGCGAATAGTAAGCAAAGGATGATCTCCTTCGAGCTTGACCAAACGAACATAAATGGTGGAGTACTCATTTCACATAAGCTGAAATATCATTTATACGGGGTCAAGTGTTTTAAGGAATAAATACATTGTAGGTTGTAACGGTAATTTAATCCCTTTACAGTGTAGATCATTCATATAGAGGATCATTGATCAAATTAGGATTATAACAATGGATAACTCATGATGTGTCTATATGGTGGAACATATAGAGCATTCTATATACTGAGAGTGCAATTCTAAGTTCTATGCGTGGATTCAACGAACAATTAATAAGTTAGTGAATTTTAGTGCTAAATTCTTGATCTACTTATTGGAAGCTCGGTTATATAGACCCATGGTCCCCCCACTAGTTGAGATAATATTGCTCGTAAGACTCATGTAATTGGTTTTGATTAATCAATTATAATTCTCAAATTAGACTATGTCTATTTGTGAATTTTTCACTAAGTAAGGGCGAAATTGTAAAGAAAGAGTTTTAGGGCCATATTTGTTAATTATGATACTTTGTATGGTTCAATTAATAAATATGATAAATGACAATATTATTTAATAATTATTTATAGTTATTAAATAGTTAGAATTGGCATTTAAATGGTTGAATTAGAAAATTGGCGTTTTTGAGAAAATCAGATGCAGAAAAGGTAAAACTGCAAAATTGCAAAAAGTGAGGCCCAAATCCACTAAGCATGGCCAGCCACTTTTGTAGGCAATTTAAACTGATATTTTCATTATTTTAATGTCAAATAATTCAAACCTAACCCTAGTTGAATGCTATAAATAGATAGTGAAGGCTTTAGGAAAATTACACTTAAATTTTCTATTTTTCCTTCAGAGAAAAACCTGAGCCTTCTCTCTCCCTATCTTTGACTGAACCCACTCTCTCTCTCTCCCTCATTGAGATTTCGAAATACTTAGTGTATGAGTAGTGCCCACACACAACAAGTGATACCTCAATCAAAGATTCAGAGAAAGAGATCCAGGTTCAGATATTGATAATGCTCTGCTACAGATAGGAATCAAGGGCTAGATATCTGAACGGAAGGAGTCATATTATTCCGCTGCACCCAATGTAAGGTTCCCTAAACTTTATATGTGTTTATTTCATCGTTTTAGAAAGTTCATATTTAGGGTGTTAATCAACATACTTGTGAGTAGATCTAAGATCCTGGTAAAATAATTTCCAACAGCCATAGGTTTAGATAGACTCAAACCTATAATACTAGGAACATGAAGTTTTGTTAAGTCCATTGAATAGACTTATGAACGAAAACTTCCTTTCCTGTCCTTGTAATAGAAAACCTTAGGTTACTCCATGTGAATGGATCAAACCATAGTTCTATTGGCTTTCTTCTTTGTTTCTTATCTTGACAATCCATTACTTGTTTAAACTCACAATGGATTTTAATCACTAGTGTCTTCCAAGTCATTAGAAGAGTGAGTTCCTAGAAACTCTCCCACTACGACAAGGTACCGTGAACTATGTCTAAGAAAACTAAATGGTATAGACCTCTTCAGTTGTGTTAAGACAACAGAGGCAGTGGGATCATCTTGTAACGAATAAGATGATAGAACACTTATGGAATCAAGAAAAGATATCTCCTTTATTTGCTACTTTATTTTCAGACTTAGTCATTTTCTTAGAAAAAGTAGTATTTGTTTAAACAAACACTTTCTTATCTAATGACTATGGGATGCTCCACCCCTAATCACTTAGAATAGCTAACAAACATGCAAACCAAGGTTAGCAGTTCTAGCTTTTCTTAAGATTTCGATTAGGTCATCCATGAATCTAGTAATGCTTTACATTAAGTATACAACCATTGCATCATTCTGAAATTATATTTCCATAGAAGGATTTAGGCAACGACTAGTAACTAATCATCAATATGCAACTCGAATTTCTGAGGATGTAAGTTTGGATATTATTCAAAATCAAATTAATGATCTTTGAACTGCATATCTACTAACTTTTTCTCCACCCCTATCAGTTCGCAAGATCTTTAACCACTTACCTTCACCACTGCTAGAAATTCATGAAATTTTTCAAACATTTCAAATTTCTTTTGCATAAGGTAAAATCTAGAGTGATCGTTTTAAGAATACAACAAAAACTCATATCCACCCCTGAATGTACATCCATATGCGAATGAGATGAAATTACTTTCAGTGGATATAGGCATATTAACTCTTTGCAGAGAATGATCTTGTCAAAACAACTATGAACAAGATACAAATGCCATAGATTTATAAAATATGTGGTTGTATCTTTTGATGACTTATTTTAGTTACATCAAAGAGTTCTTAGAATAGTGCAAGTGGATTCTGGTCACAGAATACTAAACTCATACAGTTTGAATCCATTGAAAGAAAATGGTTATGGAACACTTGTGAAAGTGTAACTGTATAATTAGTAACTCTTTCTTGGACCACCACTACTAATCTAACTCTATGATTTGCCTATACAAGTAGGAGATATCTAAGATTGAGGATTTATATCATTTAGGGATAGAATTCCGGGAATATAATCATATGGTCATCTAATTTCTTAAGAGAAAATAAGACTTTATATGATTTATAGACCATTCATCCAATGATATGTCATTAAGCTAATTCGAAATGAATAAGCTAAGAGGAATTAGGATAATTTCGTTTTAAATAAGAATCCAACGATGCTCCGATTAGCGAGAGCCAAAGTAATCTTATTTATACAATCTTCTTGTTTCATATTGTAAGACACTAGTCTAAGGTGTCATCAACTGATGAACAGCTAGACGTTGCGTATACAATATTTATCTTTCGAGATCTAACACTATTATGTTAGTCTAATGGTGAAAATCCATTAGGGATTTATCTCATTAGAAAAACAAATCAAGTTAGACCAACAATGAAGATTCGAAATTAAACTACAATTTAATAACAGAAAATAACATGGTTCAATACAAATTCATACACAATTTAGAAATTATGAAGCACATAGCAAGTAGGAATGACAAGTGAAAATACTAAAACATACAATCCTAAATAATTTCCAAGGTTTTCAACAAACTGATATCAGTGTCCCGTTTAGGCGAGAGTCAAAGCTACCATTCATTGAATAGAGTTGTCAGCTCATCTAAAATGTCAAACATTCTAGCAACCTTTTATTCGATCAAGATTGAAATCCGCGTTGTCCCGTTTAGGCGAGAGTCAAGGCTATTCTATCTTATGAGCTTCCACCATTGTTTCATATTCTTGCAAGTCTTATACAGTCGCCACCATTAGGGTGGTCATAAACTATATAAAAAAACATTTACAAGATTACTTATCTTTCGAGATTAAACGGTGCTAACTTGCTAATGAACGTTCCTCCATTAGGAAGGATTACTCACTAAAACAATAACTATGTAAAACCAACAATGGAGATCGAATATCCTTATAATAATAAAGCTCATTATTTAATGAAGGGTTGTATTTTCTTCTAATATTTATTTTAATCTATTTATTTTAAATATATATTTATTTAATTAAAATTTCCAATTTAGAATGAAAAATTCTAAATATAAATTTTAATGTAATATTTATAAATTATACTTAGATAGATAAATAACGTGAATTATTTCCATCTTAGTAATAATTTCCATAAATATTTAGAAAATTCTTCAATTTAAGTTGTTTCAAAATTAATTTAAATTAATTTACAACTCAAATTTAATTTTCTATAAATATATATTGCATTTTCGAAAATGCTTTAAAATAAAATAAAATAAATCCTGGAAAATTACTCTGATTTATGTTGGCCCAAAATTAATAAAATTAATTTTCAACAAAAAATATAATTTCCCTATTTAATTAAATATCTAAGAAAAATTTCAAATATTTAAGTATCATGATTAGAAAATCAACTTAAATATTAATTTTCTATTTAATTAAATACACTAGAAAAATACTTCAAGCAAAACAGATAATATCTATCTAGACTTTCATGGACTAATTAATCCAATTTCTAATTATAATATATTTTAGTTCATTTATTTTAATTAACCATTAAATGAAAAAATCATTGATTTAAGTTGGTCCAAAATTAAATAAATAATTTTCCACTTTAATCTATTTTTCAAATAAAATTCGAAATTTCTGCATCAAGGTGATGCAATTTCGAAATTTTGGGAAATGATTAATAAAATAAAATAAAATATATTTTGAAAATTATTCAAATTTAAGTTATTCTGAAATAAGATTCCAAACTTAAAATAATTTTCAACTTTAATTAAATAACATGAAAATAACAATATTAAAGTATCATGATGAAAATCAACTTAGATATTGAAATTTTCAATTTAATTAAATGTATTAAATTCAAGAAACAAATAATTAAGTAAAGAGGAAACTTAATTATTAATTCTAGTTTAATACTAGGAAAATATTCTAAACTTAGATTGTACCAAAATTAATTAGGAAACAATTAATTTCACAATCTATGATATTTTCCTATTTAATATTAGAAATAATAACTAGTACTAGAAATAACTGTCTAGAATATATCAATAACTAAGTGTTTTTCTAAAATTAACTTTAAAATATTACATGAAAAATAAATTTCATATATTTTAAAAGTTAATTATGTTGCTAATTCAATTTTAATTAGGTTAGACTAATATAATTAACCTAATACAATTATTTAAATAAGGCAAATGGGTCTTCACAATTGGGGTAGTTCATGTGAGGGGGAGTTGGGTTCAGTATGTCGTACCCACGTCTATTGGCCCCCAACTCTCACACAAGGCCCGAAAGAGAGGAATTTAACCTTAAAATAAATAGCTGTTATTAATTGAATAAGCCCAAATCTAATTGGGCCTAAATAAATTTCCTTATGTCAAAATTTATTTTAGCAACCTAGTCCATTTACTTAGTAAAAACTTAAATGGGCTTCCTATATGCATCTAAGCCCAAAAGCAAACATATAGGCTCACACAGGTCAAATGATTTGGATGGGCCCTATCATGTTACTCGGTTTACACAGATGAAAGAAGTACAAAATTTACCTGCTACGAATTATTTATAAGATCTATCATCAATTGGACTATGATTAAAATCAGATCATTGGATCATGATCTGTCAACAAGTTAATCATACCAATTTAGATCAGATAAATAATAGGTTTGTTAAAAAGAGTTTTTAATAAACAATATAAATAAACAAACATTGTCCATGTAACAGATGTGAAAATAAGATATTAATATAATTAAATTATTATTCTTAAACTAACCAAATAAAGGAAACTAATTTTAAAATATCTAGGTTTATTTGAATCAAATTAAATTAAATATCTAATAAGATCAATAATTTGAAAGGAAAGAATCTTCAATGTCACTTTCAGATCTTATAATTTAATAAAATAAACCAACTTTAAAATAGATTTGGTTAGATAATTATTATTTTACGAATAAAATAATAAATAAATAATAATTACCATAATTATATGTCAAAATATCTCAAATTAAGCAATATTCAAATCTCTACAAAAATATCTATGTTATTTAAATATTTAAGATATGATTTATAAATTTCTAATAAGGAAAAAATGATATATATAGAAAAAATATCATTTTTAAACTTATAATTTATAAATAATTAAATATTTAACAAAATAATAAATTTTTGAATTTGAAAACATTATGGTAAGTATATCTATAAAAATATCTATGTTAATTTCAAATTTATTAATTATTTAATTTGTCATATAAGATAATTTTAATATAATATTTTAAATAAAAAGACAAAGTTATCTCTTAATTTAAAATATCTTAAATATCAAAATATCTAATCTTATAATTAAATAATAAATAAATATTAAAGAAGTTAACAAATTTTTAAATCTGACCATAATAGGAAATATTTAAAATTGAAAACATTCCAAAATAGAAATATTTAAAAATTGGAAAAAATTCCAAATTGAAAATATTTAAAATTGGAAACATTTCAATTTAGAAATATTTAAAATAGGAAAAATGAATTTTGGGAAACAATCTCTTGGAAAAAATAGATTTTTGGGAAAAAATCACAAAAGAGGCAACTTTGGGCTGGCTGCCCAGGAGGCTGCACGTGCAGCCTCCAGAGGCTGCAAAATTGCCCTTACGCGCGCGGAGATCGAAGGGATGCAGCCCCATCTGCCGAGAAACCTCAGCGGGCTGCAGGGTTCCATGGGCGAGACTCCTGGGCGCTGGCAGGGTGCACACGGGCGTGTCACGCACGTGCGATTGAGCACCATGCATACCTGAAATCCTGATTTTCCAAAATTTATAACTTTCTCAATTTTTATCGGAATCGAGTTCCGTAAAAAACAAAATTGCTTAATTTTTCACAAAGAATACAAATAAAATATTTTCAAAAATTGAAAAAAATATATTTCATGGAAAAATTTCGTACAACATTAACATTCATCACATAAGCACATAAACCAACATAAAACCATCCAAATCAACACAGAAACATGCAATCATCGTTTTAATTCATATTACATGAAAGTAAATCATTACCATGGCTCTGATACCAGTTGTTGGAAATTATTTTACCAGGATCTAGATTTACTAACAAGTATGTTGGATTAACAACCTAATATGAATTCTAAAACAATGAAAATAAACACATATAAAGTTAGAAAACCTTACAGTGGGTGCAGCAGAATAATATGACTCCTTCCGTTCAGATCTCTAGTCCTTGATTCCTTTCTGTAGCAGAGCATAACCAAGATCTGAACCTGGATCTTCTTTTCTCCTTCTTTGATGTAGAATTTCCATAGTCTTCCATACTATGATTGAGATACCACTTGATGTGTGTGGGCACTACTCATCTCACAAGGATTTCGAATTTTTTTCTCTCTTTTTCTCTCTTGAATTTCGTGGCTTATGGCTTCATACAAAGATGTGCAAGAGAAGAGAACAAGGGCTGCTATATATAGGGAGAAGGGAGAGCACAACTTTCCAAATAAAACAGTTTCCTTAATTACTGTGTAATCAATTAACTGCCTTATTTAGTGTGATCAACCACTTTCCTATTTTTGCTAGGCTTTGATTAGCAATTACATGGCAATTAAAATTAAAAATAATAATTGGGAAACACACAAAGAGGTGCCGGCCATAGGGTGATATGGGCCTCACTTGGATTTTGCAGTTTCCTCAATTTTATTTCAATTTCTCCAAAAATGCCATTTTTCCAATTCTAATCATTTAAATGCCAAAACTAATTATTTAATCACTAAAATAGATTATTAAATAATATTGTCATTTAAAATAATTATTAATTAGACATACAAAGTCTCTTAATTAATAATTAAACCTAGAAACTCTTTTCTTTACGATTTCATCCTTAAACTGTGAGAATTCATAAAGTAGACATAGTGTAACTTTTAGAATTTTAATTGATTAATCAAAATCAATTAACTGAGTCTTACAAGCAGTATGGTCTCAACTAGTATGGGGACCATGGGTCTATATAACCGAGCTTCCAATAAGTCGAACCGAATTTACCAAGTAAATTCCCTAACTTATTAATTCCTCATTGAATCCACATTTACAACTTGGAATTGCACTCTCAGTTATATAGAACGCTCTATATGTTCCACGATATAGACACGTCATTAGTTATCCATTGTTATAAACCTAATGTGATCAATGATCCTCTATATAGATGATTTACACTGTACAGGGATTAAATTACCGTAACACCCTACAATGAATTTTATCCTTAAAACACTTAAACCCTGTATAAATGATATTTCACCTAAGTGAAATGAGATCTCCACCATTTATCTTCGTTTGGTTAAGCTCAAAGGAAATCATCCTTTACTTCTATTTGCCAAATAGAAGCTATAGATTCCATATTTATGTTAGCGCTCCCACTCAATTGCATTACCGTGTTCCCAAAATGTACGTATCACCCTGATACAAAACTAGGCTTAACTAACAAATCAAAGAACACGAGTAACACTCTTGAAATTGAGCCTAACCATATCAGGATTTCGATCATGTGATATAGGATCAACAGGTGATATTGAATTGAATAGATATTACGGTAAAGTTTAACATATCTAATTAAAGTTCAATATCGGTCCCTTCCGATGTATACTCCATACATCCGATACTGGTAAACTTTGCCAATGTCCTGGAAAGGACATAACACTTTTCCAAGGTGTAAGAATACCTATCGCTGATTATACCATGTCAGTCTAAATCCAGTGTTCTGACAAATCAGGGAATAAACTTTTGAACATATAATAAAGATTATATTCCACTATGCTGACAACACTATAATCTTTAACAAACTCATATGTTCTGGACTTGAAAAGAATTCATACATTATATACACATATAATCATGAAATAAATCATGTGAACTATGCAACATAAAATGTTATTTCTGATCTTTATTAATAAGTAAATCTGATTATATGAAATGAGTTTTATTTAGGGCATAAAACCCAACAACTAGTAGTTAAGATAAGTTGGAACAGTGCCTCAAATGTATAGAACTTTCCTTAGACTGAATAAGTACATTTCCTGCAACTTTAACATTCAGTCTCTCTCTGGTAGACCTAGAGACTTCAGATAGGTTTTTACACTTCTCCAAAATCACTACTCCACCCCCAGAGTAATCACCATCTTATCAGCAGACTTTCTAGCACAAAAGCAAGTCTCAAAATCTGATGTGGTGTAGTCTAAGAGTTTTAAACACACCCTTAACGACTAACACATAGTTCTTCTTCTTAATCTTAAGATTTACTTGATTGTCTTCTAATGTTCTTCTCCTGGATTAATCTGATACCTACTCATTACTCCCACTCAACAGCAGGTATCTGGTCTAAGGCATACTAAAGCATATCTGAGACCTCTCACTGTTGATTTAAGAAATTCTTTCATGGCTTTATCTTTTCCTTAGATAAATAAAATTTATGCCTAGAAGTCGAGAAGCTTCTATAGATTGCCATTAGAAAGAAAATGCTTCAGCATCTTACTAAAGTAAGTTGCTTGCATTAGAGTAAGTAATTACCAGGTATACCACAAGCCATAGGTTTAGATCAACTCAAACCTATAATACTAGGAACAGGAAATCTTGTTATGTCCATTGAATAGACATATACACGAAAATTTCCTTTCTTGTCCTTGTAAAAGAAAACTTTAGGTTATTCCATGTGAATGGATCAAACCATAGTTCTATTGGCTTTCTTTTTAGGTTCTTATTTTGACAATCCATTACTTGTTTAAACTTACAATGGATTTTAATCACTAGTGTCTTCCAAGTCATAATAAGGTGAGTTCCTAAAAATCCTCCCACTACGACAAGGTACCGTGAACTATGTCTAAGAAAACTAAATGGTATTGACCTCTTCGGTTGTGTCAAGACAACATAGGCAGTGGGATCATCATGTGTAGAATAAGATGATAGAACACTTTTAGAATCAAGACAAAATATCTCATTTATTTGCTACTTTATTTTCAGACTTAGTCATTTTCTTAGAAAAGTGGTATTTGTTTAAACAAAACACTTTCTTATCTAATGACTATGGGATGGTCCACCCCTAATCACTTAGAATAGCTAAACAAACATGCAAACCATAGTTCTAGCTTTTCGATTAGGTCATCCATGAATCTAGTAATGGTTTACACTAAGTACCCAACCATTGCATCATTCTGAAATTGTATTACCATTGAAGGACTTAGGCAACGACTAGTAACTAATCATCAATATACAAATTGAATTTCTAGGGAGGTAAGTTAGGATATAATTCAAAAATCAACTTAATGATCTTTGAACTACATATCTACTAACTATTTCTCCACCCCTATCAGTTCGCAAGATCTTTAACAACTTACCTTAATGGTTTTTCACCATTGCTAGAAATTCATGACATTTTTCAAACATTTCAAATTTGTTTGCATAAGGTATAATCTAGAGTGATCGTTTTAAGAATACAACGAAAACTCATATCTACCCCTGAATGTACATCCATCTGCGAATGAGATGAACTTACTTTCAGTGAATATAGGCATATTAACTCTTTGTAGAGAATGATCTTGTCAAAACAACTATGAACAAAATACAAATGCCATAGATTTATAAATTATGGTTGTGTCTTTTGATGACTCAGTTTTAGTTACATCAAAGAGTTCTTAGAATAGTGCAAGTGGATTCTGGTCACAGAATACTAAACTCATATTCCTTACTAACATACAGTTTGAATCCATTGATAGAAAAAGGTTATTAAACACTTGTGAAAGTGTAACTGTATAATGAGTAATTCGTTTTTGGACCACCACTACTAATCTAACTCTAAGTCTGATTTGCCCATACAAGTAGGAGATTTCTAAGATTGAGGATTTATATCATTTTGGGATAGAATTTTGGGAATATAATCATATGCGTTATTTTAATTTCTTAAGAGAAAATATAGAATGACATGAAATGATTTATAGACCATTCATCCAATGATATGGTATTGAGCTAATTCAAAAGGAATAAGCAAAGAGGAATTAGGATAATTTCGTTTTTAAATAAGAATCCAACGATGCTTCGATTGGCGAGAGACAAAGTAATCTTATTTATACAATCTTCTTGTTTCGTATTGTAAATACTAGTCTAAGGTGTCATCAATTGATGAAGAGCTAGATGTTGCATTTACAATATTTATCTTTCGAGATCCAACACTATTATGTTTGTCTAATGGTGACAATCTATTAGGGATTTGTCCCATTAGAACAACAAACCAAGTTAGACCAACAATGAAGATTCGAAATTAAACTACAATTTAATAACAGAAAATAACATGGTTCAATATAAATTCATACACAATTCATAAATTATTAAACATATAGGGAGTAGGAATGACAAGTGAAAATACTAAAACATACAATCCTAAATAATTTCCAAGGTCTTCAACAAACTGATATCATTGTCCCGTTTAGGCGAGAGTCAGTGATACCATCCATTGAATAAAGTTGTCAGCTCATCTAAAATGATAAACATTCTAGCAGCCTTTTATTCGATCAAGATTTGAATCCAGCGTTGTCCCGTTTAGGCGAGAGTCAAGGCTATTCTATCTTTTGAGCTTCCACCATTGTTTCATACTTTTGTAAGTCAAATACAGTCGCCCCCATTAGAGTGATCAATACTATATAAAACACATACAAATAATATTATCTTTCGAGATTCTACGGCGTTAAATTGCTAATGAACGTTCCTCCATTAGGGAGGATTACTCACTAAAACAAGAACTATGTATAACAAACAACGGAGATCGAATGTCCTGATAATAAAGCTCATTATATTGTATTTCCTTCTAATATTTATTTTAAATATATATTTATTTAATTAAAATTTCCAATTTAGAATAAAAAATTCTAAATATAAATTTTAATTTAATATTTATAAATTATACTTAGATGAATATGAAAATAACATGAATTATTTCCATCTCAGTAATAATTTCTAATAAATATTTAGAAAAATTATTCAATTTAAGTTGTTTCAAAATTAATTTAAATTAATTTACAACTCAAATTTAATTTCTATAAATATATATTGCATTTCAAAAAATTAAAGTAATTAAGAATACAATTTTCGAAATTGCTTGTTAAAATAAAATAAAAATAAATCCTGGAAAAAATTATTCTAATTTTATGTTGGCCCAAAATTAATTAATAAAATTAATTTACAACAAAAAATATAATTTTCCTATTTAATTAAATATTAAAGAAAAATTTCAAATTTTTAAGTATCATGATGAAAATCAACTTAAATATTAATTTTCTATTTAATTAAATACACTAGAAAAATACTTCAAGCAAAACAGTTAATATCTATCTAGACTTTCATTGACTAATTAATTCATTTTCTAATTAAATATATTTTACTTTATTTATTTTAATTATCATTAAATATAAAAAAAATCATTGATTTAAGGTTGTCCAAAATTAAAATAAATAATTTTCAACTTTAATCTATTTTTCAAATAAAATTCGAAATTTCTCCATTTAAGAAATGCAATTTCGAAATTATGGGAAAAAGATTAATAAAATAAATAAAATATACTTTGAAAATTATTCAAATTTAAGTTATTCTGAAATAAGATTTCAAACTTAAAATAATTTTTAATTTTAATTCAATAACATGAAAATAATAATATTTAAGTATCATGATGAAAATCAACTTAAATATTTAAATTTTTAATTTAATTAAATGTATTAAATTAAAGAAATAAATAATTAAGTATAGAGGAGACTTAATTATCAATTCTAGGTTAATACTAGGAAAAATATACTTAACTTAGATTATACCAAAATGAATTAATAAACAATTAATTTCACAATCTATCATATTTTCCTAATTAAATATTAGAAAAAATAACTAGTTCTAGAAATAACTATCTAGAATATATTTCATTTACTATGTTTTTCTAAAATTAACTTTAAAATATTAAATGAAAAATAAATTTTATATATTTTAAAAGTTAATTATGTTGATAATTCAATTCTAACTAGGTTAGACTAATATAATTAACCTAATACAATTATTTAAATAAGACAAATGGGCCTTCACAATTGGGGTAGTTCATGTGAGGGGGAGCTGGGTTCAGTATGTCGTACCCACTTCTATTGGCCCCCAACTCTCACACAAGGCCCAAAAGAGAGGAATTTAACCTTTAAATAAACAATTATTATTCATTGAATAAGCCCAAATCTAATTGGGCCCAAATAAATTTACTTATGTCAAAATTTATTTTAGCAACCTAGTTCATTTACTTAGTGAAACTTAAATGGGTTTCCTATATGTATCTAAGTCCAATAGCAAACATATAGGCTCACACAGGTCAAATGATTTTGATGGGCCCTATCATGTTACTAGGTTTACACAGATGAAAGAAATAGCAAAAATTACCTGTTACAAATTATTTATATGATCTATTGACAATTGGACTATGATTAAAATCAGATCATTGGATCTGTCAACAAGTTAATCATAGCAATTTAGATCAAATAAATAATAGGTTTGAAAAAAAAAATTGAATACATAATAATATAATCAAACAATACAAACCATGACAAGTAACTGATCTGGAATATTTTGAAAGTAAGCTAAAATATCTCAATTTTAAAATTTAAAAAAAATTTAAATTTTAAAATAAATATCTTAACTAGAATTCAAATTTAGGTTGTTAGAGAATATTTGAAAAAATTCAAAATTCAACAAACTCATAAATTTTCTAAATTCTAACAAAAAATAAAAAATATCTAACCAATTTTTCAAATATCAAGTTTATTCAAAATTTAAATTTATTTAAAATTTCTAATAAGATAATATAATAAAATATCTTGAATTTTAAATTTAGATATTTCATTATTATATTCTACGTCTTATAATTTAATAAATTTAAATATTACATAAAAAAACGAATTGAAAAATAAGATATTTTATATGGTTAGAATATTTTAAAAAATAATAATAATAATAAATTTGAAAAATTTATGGTTTGAAACCGTAAAATATCTAATCAAACTAAACTAACCAATTTTTCAAATCTTCATGTTATTTTTGCCAAAATATAATTTTAATAAAAAAATGTCTAATAAGATAAAATGTTAAACCTAACATATTCCTAATCTTATAATTTTAATTAATAAAATATATTTCAAAAAAATAACAAATTTGAAAAAAAAAAATATGGTTAGCAAACTTTAAAATTTGAACAAGATTATTTTAAAAGATAATATTTTAATATCAAAGTAAGATCATTCAAATTTAATAAAAAATAATATATGATCTTATAATTAAAATAAATAAAATAATCTAAAATTTCAAAATTAACAATAAGGCTCCTTTGTGAGAAATCAAATTTTCAAAATTCAAAGCCTACTAATATCAGAAACTAATTTTAATTAATTAAAAAAAATTAATAAAAATTAATTTTATTCTGACAATTAGATTTTTGATTGAAAATTCAGATTCTACACAAAATTCTGCCAAAAATTGGCTTTTGTTTTAATGAAAAACGATTTTTGAATCAAAAGTTATGACGAAAACAAGTTTGAGGCACAGGGGTATGCATTACATACCCCTGCGCGCGGATTAGGGTGTCTGACCGAGCATCAAGGCTGCATGCAGCCTATCTGACTGAGGGACACGGGCGGGACAAGGGTATTCTTCAGACAAGGCTTTGTCTGAAGGGATTTTGTCCCATGCGCGCGCGAGTGTGCTTGCAAACCCTGATATTTTCGTTCAACTTCAAAAAATCATAACTAATTCATAAAAAATCCAAATTAGGTTCTGTAAAAGCCTAAATTTATAATTTTTTTGTCTACTTTCCAGAAAAAATAATTCTAGATCGAAATAAAAAATATTTCAGTAACATATATTGCGATTTCTAAACTATCATCAAATAGGCAGATAAACCACATGAAACGATCCAAATCAACACATAACATCGTTTTAATTCATATTTCATGAAAGTAAATCATTACCATGGCTCTGGTGCCAGTTTTTGGAAATATTTTACCAGGATCTAGATTTACTACCATGTATGTTTCATTAACATCCTAATATGAATTCTAAAACAATGAAATAAACACATAAAGTTTAGGAAACCTTAAATTGGGTGCAGCGGAATATAATGACTCCTTAAGTTTAGATCTCTAGTCCTTGATTCCTTTCTGTAGCAGAGCATCACCAAGATCTGAACCTGGACCTCTTTCTCTCCTTTCTTTGATGTTGATTCTCCTTCTTGTTTTTTGGAATCTCCTACAGTCTTACACACTATGATTGAGATACCACCTGATGTTTGTGGGCACTCACTCATTTACTCAAGGTTAGAAATTGAAGAGGAAAAGAGAAGGGAAGTGGCGGCTATAGAGAAAGAATAGGAGGCTCTAATTTCATCTGACAAAGTTAAGTGTGAATGTGAGTGATCACTATCTATTTATAGGTAACCACCTAGGTTTAAGTTAGAATTATTTGGCATTAAAATAATGAAAAAATAAATGATAAAATCCATTAAGTGTGGCCGGCCATGGGCTTTGGATCATGGGCCTCAGTTATGCAATTTTGCTGTTTTATCATTTCTGCATCTCATTTTCTCAAAAATGCCAATTTTCCAATTCAACCATTTAAATGCCAATTCCTATTATTTAATAACTAAAAATTAATTATTAAATAATATTGTCATTTAATATATTTATTAATTAGACATATAAAGTCTCTTAATTAATAAAAAAAAAAACCTAGAATCTCTTTTCTTACAATTTTTCCCTGGCTTAGTGAAAATTCATAAACTAGACATAGTCTAACTTTAGAATTATAATTGATTAATCAAAATCAATTAACTGAGTCTTACAAGCAGTATGGTCTCAACTAGTATGGGGACCATGGGCCTATATTAACTGAGCTTCCAATAAGTCGAACCGAATTTACCAAGTAAATTCCCTAACTTAGTAATTCCTTATTGAATCCACACTTAGAACTTGGAATTGCACTCTCAGTCATATACAACGCTCTATATGTTCCACGATATAGATACACTATTAGTTATCCATTGTTATAATCCTAATTTGATCAATGACCCTCTAATAGATGATCTACATTGAATAGGAACTAAATTAACGTTACACCTTCAATGTATTTTATCCTTAAAACACTTAGCTCCGTATAAATGATATTTCAGCGAAGTGAAATGAGATCTCCACAATTTATCTCTGTTTAGCCAAGCTCGAAGGATATCATCGTTACACTTCTAAATTCCTATAGAAGTTATAGACTCCATATTTATGTTAGCGCTCTCACTCAATTATACTATCATATTCCCAAAATGTACGTATCACCCTGACCCAAAAGTAGACTTAACTAACAAATCAAAGAACATGTATAATACTATTGAGATCGAACTTAAACATATCAGGATTAAGATCATTTGATCTAGGATCAACGGGTGATATGGAATTGAATAGATATGATGGTAAATTTTAATATATCTAATCAAAGTTCAATATCGGTCCCTTCCGATGTATACTCCATACATCCGATACTCGTAAACTTTGCCAATGCCCTAGAAAGGACATAACACTTATCCAAGGTGTAAGAATACCTATCGCTCATTATCATGTCAGTCTAAATCCTGTGAACTGACAAATAAGGGAATAAAATTTCGAACATATAATTAAGCTTATATTCCACTGTGCTGACAACACTATAATCATTAACAAATTCATATGTTCTGGACTTAAATAGAATTCATACATTATGTATATATAATCATGAAATAAATCATGTGAACCATGCAACATTAAATGTTATTTCTGATCTTTATTAATAAGTAACTCTGATTATATTTAAATGAGTCTTATTGAGGGCACAAAAGCCAGCATATCCGTCCATACAAAACGCTGATTCTTTTTGGTGAGTTCGGTTAAGGGTATCGAAATTTTAGAAGACCATTCAACGAACCGACGATAATAACCACCCAAGAAGCTTCTAACTTCTGCCACTGTTTTTGGTCTCGGCCAATCCCTGACAGATTCTATCTTTCCTGGATCCACCTTGATCCCATCTTTGCTAACAATGTACCCAAGGAAGGACACCTGAGATAGCCAAAATTTGCACTTCTTAAACTTGGCATATAACTTGTGTTCTCGAAGTCGTTGTAGAACCATCCGGAGATGTTGTTCATGCTCCTCTTCTGATTGAGAGTGCACAAGGATGTCGTCGATAAATACAATAACACAAATATCGAGGAAACCCTTGAATACCCTATTCATCAGATCCATGAAACCTGCGGGAGCATTGGTTAGTCCAAAAGTCATGACCAGAAATTCATAATACCCATACCTAGTGCGGAAGGCTGTCTTTGGAATGTCCTCCTCTTGGATTCTCAACTGATGATAGCCCGATCGGAGATCAATCTTTGAAAAGATCATCTTCCCCTGAAGTTGATCAAAAAGATCGTTGATCCTTGGTAAAGGATATTTATTCTTGATTGTTATCTTATTCAGTTCCCGGTAGTCAATGCACATTCGTAAAGATCCATCTTTCTTCTTAACAAACAGTACTGGAGCTCCCCAGGGTGACACACTAGGCCGAGAAAACCCTATGTCAAGAAACCGTTGGAGTTGAATTTTTAATTCTTTAAGTTCTATTGGAGCCATTCTGTAAGGGGCCTTAGAAACCGGTTCTGCTCCAGGTGCCGATTGAATAACAAAATCAATTTCTCTCTGAGGTGGTAAACCCGGAAGTTCATCGGGAAAAACATCGAGAAATTCCTGAACAACCTTGATGTCTTCTGACTGAACAGAATCAGGCTGAGTGGTATTCAGTACCACAACCGGAAACCCTAGACATCCCTCTCGTAACAATTCCTTGGCTGATAGTACTGAAATTACTGGGATTCGAGATCCCACAACCGAACCGACAAAGACAAATGATTCTTCACCTTCTGGTTGGAAGATTACCATCTTCCTTTTACAATCAATATTGGCTGAGTACTTGGAAAAAAATCCATTCCCAGTATAATATCAAAATCCACTAAATTCATTTCTATTAAGTCAGCACTTAACTCTCTATCTTCTATTTTGATCGGCATAGACCTAATCAACCTTTTGGAGATAACTAACTCCCGGCCAGGCAGTACGGTTCAAACCCTAATTCATAACTATCATGCGGTCTATCCAATTTACTAAAAATCCTGGCCGCCACATAGGAATGAGTGGCCCCAAATTCAAACAACACAGAGAAATAAGAGTTGTTGACCGAGAGCTCACCTATTACCATAGAGGAGCTGGCTTCTGCATCAGCCTGAGTTATTGCGAACACCCTTGTTGGAGTGGGTTTCGCTGCAGTATTTGGTTTTTCGGTCCTGAGCTGGGGACAATCCCTTTTTTAATGCCTGACATGCCACACTAAAAGCACCCCTGCCCTTTACACTCCCCCAGATGGTGCTTTTACAACTATGGCACTTTGGGTAAGTGTATCGGGTTTTAGTGCCACTCTGCCGGTTGCCTCGACCATAGTTCCCCTAGAACCTCTTGTTGTGACCTGAGCCACTGGTTGCATTAGATTCCTTTCTTTTCTGATCAGTGGCCGAGCCACTACCTCCCTTACTAAATCCTGATCCAGGAGGGGTAGGAGCCCTGCCAACAACTGGAGTCCCCCGAGACTCTAAAGTGCACTCCACTGCGCCCTCAGCTCGCAGTGCCTTATCCACCATTTCAGCATGGGTGGTACTGTCGTCAATAGTGATCATCAAGTCGTGTCTGATCTTCACATTTAACCCATCCAGATACTTCTCTTTCTTGCTGAAATCGGTTGGCAAAATTCCCGAGGCCAACCTCGCCAAACGGTCAAATTGCGTTGTGAATTCAGTAACACTCATGTTTTCTTTCTGAGTTAATTGGGTGAATTCTTTTCTTTTAGCACTTCTGATTGCTTCATTGTAATACATAGCATTGAACAGTGTTTGGAACTTTTCCCAGGACATAGTTGTCACATCATGAATCATGGACACCATGTCCCACTAGACCTGAGCGTCTTCTTGAAATTGAAAAGTGGCATAGGCCACCCTATCATTACCGGTGACGCCCATAAAATTCAAGATTTTGGTAATCACTGTTAGCCATTGCTCGGCTTTCATGACATCAGGACCTCTCAGAAAAATTGGAGGTGCTTGCTTGCAAAACCTTTCATACAAGGGTTCCATCCGGTTTACTGTAACCACAGGTTCGGCCTGCACAGCAGGGGCAGGTGCCACTGGTATTTCTAAAGTTGGCACTTGTAACACCCTAACTACCTTAGGCGTATTACGTGATTTTTAAACGTACTGTGCAGCTCGTTGCTAATCAACGAGGTTTATGGAAAAACGTGATTAATTAAAATTTTGCTTTTTAATTAAACTTATAAAACAATATTACGAAAGACTCGGGATCCCGATTATAAAATCATTTACAAAAGATTTAACTGTTTAACCATTACATAAAAAATAAAAGTCGTCTAACGACCAGTTACAAAAATTCAGCCTTGCTGTCCCGAGGATCGTACGCTCCAGGCCTAACCGCCCCGACATGTACAATCTCATAAGCTCGCTCACGGTCCATCAGCTATAGCCTTGCCTTTACCTACACATGAACGTAAACTGTGAGTCGACAGACTCAGTAAGAAAAGCATAATAATATCATACATAATACTAACCGCCGTGTCCAACACGATGCGAGTCCCGCCATCGCCATGTCCAACATGGTACTGGGCCACTACTGCCATGTCCAACATGGTACTGAGTTCTGAACGTTCATAGGGACGGTACTATTGACACGTAACAACCTGATCGGTCGAACCGGTCATACTCCAGCCTGTACCGACGTGTTACTATATCCTCCTGATCGGTCGAACCGGTCATACTCCGGCTGCTGGTCATACTCCAGCCTGTACCGACGGGATACGTCAATAGCACGGAACCACCAACCAAGTGTCAGCCTGATCGGTCGAACCGGTCATACTCCGGCTGCTGGTCATACTCCAGCCTGTATTGACGTGACAGGGTTGGATGGTTCGAAGCCTATATACATAACTAATGTAATCTAATAGGCTTCCTACATGAACGCTAAACATGTAATCTACATATGCATACTGTTATACTAATCTTACCTGGATTCTGATTTTAGGTGTGCCGGTCAACCTGACTGGAACTGAAGCTGAGCGGCGGATTACTGGCATCTAAACCATAAAAATCACAACGCTATAAGTGACACGCTAAATCACTTCCCGGGGACTAAAACTAGGAACTAAAAGTTTCCCTATCGATAAAAAGCATGGAAATACCCCTAAAAACATAAAAACGAGGAAAACTAGGGTCCCTGAATTTTCCCCAACCGGTAGACCGGTTGCCCAACCGGAATTCCGGTTCTGGAAAATTCAGAACCCTCATCCGGAATTCCGGATGCACAACCGGAATTCCGGTTCCTCGCAGGCAGCAAACCAAATTTTTCATAACTCGACCAATTCAACCCCAAATGGTTCCAAACTTTCCAGACCTGCTCTAAACACCCCCAAGAACAAATCCAAGGCAACAAACTAACCCAGAAATCACAGAAACAAAAATCACCATTGGAGCTCAAGCTTTGAGTTCTAAACTCAAACTTGAGCAAATCCACCTAAACATGCATTCCACTAGCTTAATTCTACTTAAACTAGCATAAAATCACCTCTGAAAACTATTGGAAACTACAGCAACAACACAGAAACAGAATCTAAACAATTCTCTTTGAAAACCATATTTTTAGCTAAAAATTCCAAACTTGAGCAAAGCCATTAACATACACTACTAACAACCAAAATAACCACAATTTAACATGCTTTAATCTCAGAACAACAACAAGAATCACAGCAGCAACATATACCAAAATCATGCATGCATTTCATCAATTTCACTTAAAATTCAAGAAAACACAAAGGGAATTTACAAGAGATCAAACCTTGACTAGAATTACACAAGGATGAGTTGAAAATTACAAGCTTTGAGCAGAAAAATCCCAGCCCTAGCAGCCCAAGCTTTGGCCGAAAAGAGAGAGAGAGAGAGAGAGAGAGAGAGCTTTGAGTGTTTTGAAAATTTCTTAAATTTTGACTAAGTGTTGAATGTTTGTGAAGAAAAAGAATATAAATCACATATCACATTTTATTTCAGCCATTAATTAAACAATTAAGCATTTATTTTTCCATTTCATAAAATCACAAAAGACAAAATACTAATGGGGCAAAAAGACCATTTTGCCCCTCCACCTTAAAACCACATAAATCATACTAAAGGGGTATTTTTGGGAAATTCTAAATTCCCGGCCATTCCCGACATTCCCAATGTCTAAAACCCGTCCCCAAACTACTAACATACTAAGTTGTGATTTCTACTGAGCCAAACGCCGAGTTCCAAAATACCAGACACCGAAAATGCAAAATATGCAAGCTACTGAATAACATAAATAACAGTATAATAAATTATTTAAATGGCTATAAATAATTCCATAATTAATCACAATTAACTGATAATTTCCAAATTAACTAAGCGGGCTTTACAGCACTGCAGAAGCACCCTACTGTCTCAACCGTCGAATCTCATCATCTTGTTCATTGATCCTGGCTTGGGCAGCTTGGGCAACCTGTGGCAGGTTAACATCACCCCGGCCACGTGCCCTGCCCCTGAGACCTCTACCTCGGCCACGGATATTAAGGGGAATCTGTGCTCCCTGACCACCACTTGATCCAACCGAATTACCCAGGCTCCTGGTATTTCGCCTGGCGTCCATACTAATTTAGAACAGCCTACATAACCAAGATCTAGTTTGGTCAGACCATGATCAAAGAAAACTTACTAATGCCGCTTATTTGGAAATTAAAAACATGGGCCTATTCTATTATCAAGCTACTAACATGCTTCCTAACAGGCTTTTCTTAATCATACTATTAAAATAAACTACTAAAGCAATAAAAGCTTACTTAACCGTGAAACGAGCTGACTGATGATGATGATTGTACATGTCATGACGATCTTCGAAAGACAACCTAGCGGCCCTGATACCAAATTGTAACACCCTAACTAGCATAGGCGTGTTAGCGTGATTTTAAACGTACTATGCAGCTTGTTGCTAATCAACGAGATTAATGAAAAACGTGTTTAATTAAAACTTTACTATTTAATTAATAAACTTAGAGTAATACATATATACAATCTCGGGATCCCGTTTACAAAATACTTTTTAAAAGTTTGCTACACACATAAATAAAAGTTTGTCGCTAAGCGACTATACAGCAAAAGCCTCGATGTCCCAAAGATCGTACGCTTTAGGCCTAACCGCCCCGACATGTACAATCTTCACATTCTCGTTCTCACAGCTCCTGAGCTTTAGCCTTGCCCTTACCTACACATGAAAATAGCACTGTGAGTCAACAGACTCAGTAAGAAAAGCATAACATATAACATACAAATAATCTAGGTTATAACTTGGTGCCCATACACCCAATCATAACCCTAATCCCTGTGTCCCACATGGTACTGAGTCTAGAATGTTCATACGACAATACCATTGACCATAATGTCAGCCTATACTCAATATAATAGTCATACTCTAGCCATATTGATGTGACAACATCGATAAGTATTTCACACAACATACATTTATCAGTAATAGTACAACTCTAAGTATACAACAGGCATAAACAACATGTATGCTAAACATGTAATAACATATGCACGACATTATAGTAATCTTACCTCAATTCTGAATTCAGGTGTGTCGGTCAATCTGAGTGGAACAACTGCTCGACAAATTATAGGCTCCTATATGACATCGATAATAACACGAATAAGTGACTCGCTAAATCACACCCGGGACTTAGGTTTAAAACCAAAACCCTATCTACTGTAAATTAATATGGCAATACCCTAAACTAATAGGGAATCAACCAACTAGAAACCTGAAACTGATGTGAAACGACAAGCTGAATTTTCGGGATTCCCTGCTGCAAAATCCGGGTAACAGGTTTTACAAGCATTGTAAAAACGGTTAGCCGGTTTTATCCAAAAAAACCCAAAAATCAACAAAGCCTAACCAAATCGTTTTCAAACTCAACCAAACTTTCCACACCTCCATATTATACCACAATAAACAATTTCAAAGCAATAAAATAACAATCAAAGCTCAGAATCAAATTTCACCATTACAGCTCCAAGTTTGAGTTCTAAAACTCAAAACATGAAAACAACAACTAACAACCCTTAATTCATGCTCAAAACAACATATACAACTATAATCTAACACCAGAAACACAAAGCAAACACCAACAACAACCACAGCAGCAAAAACCACAAAAACATGCATAATCCATTTCTAAAAATTCAAGAAACTTAAGAGAGTGAAGAGAAGAGTTTACCTAGAACTTATGAACACTCAAATCCTGCTGAAACTAGCTTGAATGGAGGAAAAATTCAGCAAACCCTAGCTGCTTCTAGGTGGAATCGAAAGAGAGAGAGTGAGAGTTGAGAGAGAAATGCTTTCTTTTTTCCAAATTTTCTATTTTTTTTTTTTTTTGTAAAATGGATAAATGTTGTTTTATTAACACATTAATATCAGCATATAACTCATAAAAAAATCAGTTTATTAAATCAAACTAAGTCCACTAAAGAAAAAAATACAAATGGAAAAAAAGACCAAAATGCCTTGCCCTTACTGTTGCTATAATTTTAAACACTACGCAAGTATACGCAATCAAGTAGTAAAACTCACACAGGTGAGGTCGATCCCACAGGGAATTGGATTAAATACCACTAAACTATACTTATAATTCTATTTGGCAATATCGAAAACGATTATGATTTAAGAACAGTAAAGTAATTCAGAAAACGTAAAACACAGTTAAAGTTTAAGCAAGATGAGAAGATAGGGAGGAGAATCCTGTTGTTGTTTACCCAAATCGTTAATGCTTAATTACTATCCTATTCTTGAAGTGAATGACAGATTATGAAATAACCTAGCTCTTTTCAGATCTTCTAGATTCTAAATCACATGTTATCTAATTAATTCCTTAATTAAACTAACATGAAATCAGCATTAAGTAATAATCTACTCGTCACATAAGTCATGTAAATACTTTCGTTTCACATAGAACATCGATTATCCCAATTTTAGCATTCTCAATTCTCACTTTTCAGATTTCGAATTGAGATCATAAAGCATGCACAAGGTGATCAATCTTAAACATGAAATTAAACACAAATTAAGATAATTTCACAAACAAGAATGGAGGAATGGTAATTAAATATTAACTAGGCAAAACATTAAACAACAATCATCATCCTCCCTAAATGGGAAATTTAGTTCAGAAACAAATCCATAACCATTCCTAAAGCAATATTCAACATAAATAAATTAAAGAGGAATAGAGAAAGAAACTGTTGGTGGATGAATCTGGATCTTCACTTTGATTTCCTTTGCTCTTCTTGCCTCTTTCTGCTGTGTTTTAGGTCTCCAAATTGCTTTTATTGACTTCCAATCGCAGTTTTCTATTTATATCTAATTTTTAGGGTTCGTCGGACAAAAATACCCCTGACCGTACGGACGCTCGCCGCGGCCAAAAGTGGTCTCGCCGCGGCCAAAAGTGCATCAAAAAACTACGTTTCTGCCCAGACTTTCTAGCCGCGGCCATGGAATTCTCGCCGCGGCGAGATGGAATTTTCAGCTTCGACATCTTTTAGTAAAATGGGCATAACTTTCTCATACGAACTCCAAATGGGCTGATTCAAGATGCGTTGGAAAGATAAGAAAGAGATCTAAAACTTTTATGTTTTGACTTCTTCCAAAATATGACTAGAACATAGTCGAATTTAGGCTTAAACTTTCAGCTTTATTCTCTTTCAAAATTTTCTCTATTTTATAGATCACTGTTTTCCAAAATTTATCCAATTTATACATCCCAAGTGTAGAAACCTGAAACTAAAGAAAACAAGCATAATTCTATTCCAAAAACAATAATAAAGAAGAAAAAAATAACTATAAAATGTGACCCAAAACTTAGGCTAAAAATAGCCTAACAAATTCCCCCAAACTGAATCTTTACTCGCCCCCGAGTAAAGCTAAAACTCAACTAAACTAAAAAAACAATGTAATAGATAACTAAACCTTCCAATGATTGAACTACCACTACCACCTGCACAACTTCAAGCAATCAATAACCAGAATTTCAACTCGATAACTCTAAGAACTAACTTGGATGTACAATTTAGAAGTATTTGACATTCATATCACAACCATTCTACACTTCCCAACATTCCACTAACACATGATCAATAAGTTTGGATGACATACCTCTCTCCACTAATGTTGACAAATTTTTCTTTGGAATCAATAGGTCTTTTTCGGTTATCACAACGTGGCTTCGGTACATGGGTAGGTGACAAGTCATTTAAGCTACGTTATACTATAAGCACAATTAACCAAGCAAGCACCCACACTTATTTTTTTCTTTTTCATATATCCCAAAGACAACAGTAAGAGATTGCATATTTTTCTCTATGTGCCTACCTCATATTTTTATATTTATTTTCAAGAAGACATTATCACATATTTTCTTTTTTTCTTCTTCTTCTATTTTTTTTTTCAATAGAGGCACAACACACAATACTTTATCATATATTTTTTTTCAATCTCTTACTAATACATTTTATTTCCCCACTTACAACAATTTATCCCCCCAAACTTGCTTAAAGGCTCATGGCATAATAAGGTATGTTTAGAGTGAAAAGAGTTAAGGATAATGAGGTTAGCTTAGGTAAGTGGTGAAAATTTTTGGAAATAGGCTAAGGCTCAACTTTGGGTATACTAGGATAAAACTTTTTAGGTAGGCTTGAAAGGCTCAATCGATCCAAAGAAAACTTGCCTAAATCACTTTCCAAACAAAAATCAACAAGAATTTCGCTTCAAGAGAGTATGTCAAACAAATTCTATTCCATGTCAAGCCAACATTCCACAATCCAAATAGAACACAAGTGATATGCGTCAAAAACAAATGTTTTACATCTAAATGAACAACCTTCTAATACACATCCAACTTAATTCAAAGAGTTATGACTCAAGCACACGGTTAAGATTTCAATCCATTACACAAGTGAATAACAGTAAGTCAATCAATATTCCAGCTCAGTTATCAACACATGACACTAACAAAAACAAAAACTAAACTAAAAAAACGAAAACATAAACTGAAAAACTGAAAAAAAAAATTAAATCTCTCCCCCCAAACTAAAGATGCACATTGTCCCCAATGTGTTAAAATAAAATTGTGGTTGAGAGAAACTTACCTGAGCCCCATCAGAAGGGATCAAGTCCACCCTTTGCATCCAAAAGAGCCCTCGTACTAAATGAAGAAAATTTACCACTAATAGTGTTGATTTCAGAGTTTTGCACAAGAGTAAGCTCACATTCAGAACTACCACACATCAATCTTTTCCAACGACGCTGAATCGTTCGAAGTCGCTCTTTAGGATTTGCTTTCTTCTTATCAGCTTTAACAATAGAACCCTTCACCATCTCAATCTTGCAACAGGTAGGAATGTCAGTTGGGGCAAAAACATTAAAATTGACCTCTTCATCTTGCACTCGCAACTTTAACTCCCCCTTTTGAACATCTATTAATGCTCGACCCGTGGCTAAGAATGGTCTTCCCAAAATAATGGGAATAGTTGAATCTTCCTCCATATCAAGAATTAAGAAATCAGCAGGGAAGATAAACTTACCAACCTTCACCAGTACATCTTCAATTATCCCACGAGGATGAGTCAAAGAACGATCTGCCAGTTGTAGAGTCACTGTTGTAGGCTTTGCTTTTCCCAATCCTAGCCTTTTGAAGACAGACAATGGCATTAGATTAATGCTTGCTCCCAGATCACATAGAGCTTTAGTTTCCACTAAACCCCCTATAGAGCATGGAATATTGAAACTACTCGGATCTTTAAGCTTGGGCGGTAGTTTCTTTTGCAAAATTGCACTGCACTCCTCAGTGAGTGCCACTGTCTCGAATTCTTCCAACTTCCTTTTCTTAGCCAAAATTTCTCTCATGAACTTCAGGTAAGTTGGCATTTGCTCCAAAGCCTCCGCAAAAGGAATGTTGATATGTAGTCTTTTAAAGACCTCTAGAAATTTTGAGAACTGCTTGTCTAGATTGGTCTTTCGGAGTCTCTGAGGATAAGGTATCTTCACATGATGATCGATACTGACTGGTGGAGACTGTTGTGGTGGTGCAGGGCTATCAGTAGCCTTCTTTTCCTTTGGTGCCTGTGTCTGTGCCTGTTGATCCTGAACCCCATCTTCAACTGGTTGCTTGCCACTAGGTCCTTCATAACTCTTTCCACTCCTCAAGGAAATTGCTTTACATTGCTCTTTTCCTTTTGCCTCACTAGTGCTAGGTGAATTTTCTTGAGCTTGTTTTGCCACTTGAGTAGCCAATTGTTCCATCTGAGTTTCTAGAGTTTTAATAGAGGCTCTAGTCTCCATCATGAATTGGAGCAATAAATCAGCTTGGATATTGGAGCCTCCACTAGGACTTTGTTGTTGGTTTTGTTGGGGCTGATTTCTCTGCTGGTAGAACCCCTGTTGGTTGTGCCCATAATTATTATTTTGGGAGTAGTTCCCAATGGCTTTTGCTTGATCCATTGGAAAATTATCCACATCTACTTGACAATCTGAAAGGTGATGGTTGCCTCCACATATCTCACAAATAACCTGGGCTTGTTTAGCTTGCCCTGCAATCAGCTTTGTCAAGGCCTCAACCTGAGCTGTCAACTTTATGATGGCATCAACCTCTAGCACACCAGCTACTTTCTTAGTTTGACTCCTTTCAGTTGGCCACTGCTGATTGTTTAGAGCCATCTCCTCCAATAGATCATAAGCCTCATTAGCACTCTTTCTCATAAGAGCTCCACCAGCTGCTGCATCTATCAGAGTTCTAGTGTTACCAACCAACCCGTTATAAAAGTTGTGAACCAGCATCCACTTCTCTATACCATGATGAGGACACCTCCTGATCAGATCTTTAAACCTCTCCCAAGCCTCATGGAGAGATTCATTATCTTGTTGGCAGAAATTATTGATTTCTCCTCTCAGCTTTGCAGACTTAGCTGGAGGAAAGAACTTTGACAAGAATTTTGTTGCCAGATCATTCCATGTAGCAATAGAATTAGGTGGCAAGGAATTCAACCAACTCTTGGCTCGTTCTCTGAGCGAGAATGGAAACAATCTCAGTCGAATGGCATCATCGCTAACTCCATTAACCTTAAAAGTTTCACAAAGTTCCATGAAGTTAGAGAGATGCAAATTAGGATCTTCAGAAGGGAGACCACCAAACTGAACTGAAGACTGCACCATTTGAAGGATGGCAGGCTTAATCTCGAATTCATGACTGAAACAAGCCTCTGGTGGAAGTTCTAGTTTGCAGACAGATTTACTGCTCCAATTCATGACTGAAACTAGATCTTCAATTAAAGACCTGCAGACTCAGATGGGCCAGCTAGCAACTCAGGTAGCAACCCGCCCTCAAGGGAATTTGCCTAGCACAACTGAAGTTAATCCCAAAGAAAATTGCAAGGCAATTACCCTGAGGAGCGGTAAGAAGTATGATGGGCCCGAGTTACCACAACCAATTGAGGAAGACGAAGAAATAAATGCTCAACCAGTGCAAACACCAACACCAACAGCAGAGAAGGCTACTGACAGCCCAGCAGCACCACCACAGTCTCCACCAATTAGTATTGATCATCATGTAAAAATACCCTATCCTCAGAGGCTTAGAAAGTCAAGCTTAGACAAGCAGTTCACCAAGTTTCTAGAAGTCTTCAAAAGACTTCACATTAACATTCCTTTTGCTTAAGCTCTAGAGCAGATGCCAAGTTATGTGAAGTTTATGAAGGAAATTTTGTCAAAGAAGAGGAAGATGGAAGACTATGAGACAGTGGCTCTAACTGAAGAGTGTAGCGCTATTCTACAGAAGAAACTCCCTCCAAAACTCAGAGATCCAGGGAGCTTCACTATTCCTTGTACTATTGGTAAAATTGAAGGAATAAATGCACTATGTGATTTAGGAGCCAGTATTAACTTAATGCCCTTGTCAGTGTTCAAAAGATTGCAGCTAGGTGAAGCAAAGCCAACTACTGTAACTCTTCAATTGGCAGATCGATCGCTAGCTCACCCTAGAGGAGTCATTGAGGATGTGTTAGTAAAGGTGGACAAGTTCATCTTTCCAGCTGATTTCATTGTTCTGGATATGGAAGAAGATAGTAATGTTCCTATCATCCTGGGGAGACCTTTCTTAGCAACAGGGAAAGCACTAATTGATGTTCAGAAAGGAGAGTTGAAGCTAAGGGTACAAGGAGATGAAGTTGTATTTAATGTGCTCAAAGCAATGACCTATCCTACGGCTAGTGACAACTGTTTTGCAATTGATGTGGTGGACCAGTTGGTGGAGACAAAGACACATGCTGAAGATCCTCTTAATCTGACTTTGGTACAAGAAGAGGTGGTGGAACAAGACGGTAAGGAAGCTTATGAGTATGCTTTGTGGCTCGATTCTTATGGACCGCTGAATAGAAAATATTATGAAGAGTTAGGAGTCATACCAACAAGGCCTACCCCATCTACTGAAAAGCCTCCTCAACTAGAGTTAAAAGTCCTACCAGAGCATCTCAGGTATGAATATTTGGGAGAAAATAAGACACTTCCTGTTATTGTGGCTTCTTCCCTATCTTCTGTAGAGACAGATAAGCTATTACGGGTTCTAAGGAAGCATACAAAAGCCATTGGATGGACTTTAGCAGATATTAAAGGGATCAGCCCTTCAACTGTAATGCATAGAATCTTAATGGAGGAAGGAGTGAAGCCAACCATTGATGCACAACGTAGATTAAATCCACCAATGAAGGAGGTTGTCAGAAAAGAAGTCTTGAAGTGGTTAGATGCCGGGGTAGCGTATCCTATTTCAGACAGTAAATGGGTGAGCCCAGTCCAAGTTGTTCCAAAGAAAGGAGGGATGACGGTGGTAAAGAATGAGAAGAATGAACTCATCCCAACCAGAACTGTCACGGGATGGAGAATTTGCATTGACTACCGAAAACTCAACAAGGCCACAAGAAAAGATCACTTTCCACTCCCATTCATTGATCAGATGTTAGACAAGTTGGCAGGACAAGAGTACTATTGTTTCCTTGATGGATACTCAGGGTATCACCAAATAGCTATAGCACCGGAGGATCAAGAGAAAACAACATTCACATGTCCATATGGTACTTTTGCTTTTCGACGAATGCCATTTGGGCTGTGCAATGCTCCAGCAACATTTCAGAGGTGTATGATGGCTATATTTTCAGATTTAATAGAAAAGTGCATCGAGGTGTTCATGGATGATTTTTCAGTGTTTGGCTCATCGTTTGACCAATGTCTGAGCAACTTGGAATTGGTTTTAGCAAGATGTGAAGACTCTAATTTGGTGCTGAACTGGGAAAAGTGTCATTTCATGGTTACAGAAGGAATAGTGCTGGGACATAAAATCTCAAAATTGTTTGCATCCACTGCCGGTGGCCTGATACATGACTGCACTCCCGTCAGAGTAGGGAGAATGTAATCTCTCAAGCTACGGCCATTAGCTTGATCTTCCACGGCACCTCCATTATTACCGTTATTACCCCCATTGTTTCCAGCATTATTATTCACATTGGCACCCATGATTTCTGATGTTTCAGCAGTTGCTGAAACTCTTTCTTGCCTCTTGTTCTTTCGATTCCTCCTGCAAGTTTTCTCGATTTCAGGATCAACTGGTAATATGACTGTTTGTCCTTGACGGCGCATGCACTTAGGATACCTGAAATAGATCAAGAAATTATTGCAAGAAAAAGGTTAGAAAAATCAGCAAGAGAAAATATACCAAAGTAGAAGTTAGTATAATTTTATGTAATATTAATCTTTAACAATTCCCCGGCAACGGCGCCAAAAACTTGTTGCTATAATTTTAAACACTACGCAAGTATACGCAATCAAGTAGTAAAACTCACACAGGTGAGGTCGATCCCACAGGGAATTGGATTAAATACCACTAAACTATACTTATAATTCTATTTGGCAATATCGAAAACAATTATGATTTAAGAACAGTAAAGTAATTCAGAAAACGTAAAACACAGTTAAAGTTTAAGCAAGATGAGAAGATAGGGAGGAGAATCCTGTTGTTGTTTACCCAAATCGTTAATGCTTAATTACTATCCTATTCTTGAAGTGAATGACAGATTATGAAATAACCTAGCTCTTTCCAGATCTTCTAGATTCTAAATCACATGTTATCTAATTAATTCCTTAATTAAACTAACATGAAATCAGCATTAAGTAATAATCTACTCGTCACATAAGTCATGTAAATACTTTCGTTTCACATAGAACATCGATTATCCCAATTTTAGCATTCTCAATTCTCACTTTTCAGATTTCGAATTGAGATCATAAAGCATGCACAAGGTGATCAATCTTAAACATGAAATTAAACACAAATTAAGATAATTTCACAAACAAGAATGGAGGAATGGTAATTAAATATTAACTAGGCAAAACATTAAACAACAATCATCATCCTCCCTAAATGGGAAATTTAGTTCAGAAACAAATCCATAACCATTCCTAAAGCAATATTCAACATAAATAAATTAAAGAGGAATAGAGAAAGAAACTGTTGGTGGATGAATCTGGATCTTCACTTTGATTTCCTTTGCTCTTCTTGCCTCTTTCTGCTGTGTTTTAGGGTTCCAAATTGCTTTTATTGACTTCCAATCGCAGTTTTCTATTTATATCTAATTTTTAGGGTTCGTCGGACAAAAATACCCCTGACCGTACGGACGCTCGCCGCGGCCAAAAGTGGTCTCGCCGCGGCCAAAAGTGCATCAAAAAACTACGTTTCTGCCCAGACTTTCTAGCCGCGGCCATGGAATTCTCGCCGCGGCGAGATGGAATTTTCAGCTTCGACATCTTTTAGTAAAATGGGCATAACTTTCTCATACGAACTCCAAATGGGCTGATTCAAGATGCGTTGGAAAGATAAGAAAGAGATCTAAAACTTTTATGTTTTGACTTCTTCCAAAATATGACTAGAACATAGTCGAATTTAGGCTTAAACTTTCAGCTTTATTCTCTTTCAAAATTTTCTCTATTTTATAGATCACTGTTTTCCAAAATTTATCCAATTTATACATCCCAAGTGTAGAAACCTGAAACTAAAGAAAACAAGCATAATTCTATTCCAAAAACAATAATAAAGAAGAAAAAAATAACTATAAAATGTGACCCAAAACTTAGGCTAAAAATAGCCTAACACTTACTAAACCAACACAAAATCACTTAAGGGTATTTTGGGAAATTCTAAAATCCCGACTATTTCCGACATTTCCAATGTCTAAATTTATCGTCCCGTTACTAAAAACACTAGGATGTGATTCTAATAGCCAAACACTGCGTTCCAATGTTGCCGAACACAAAACATGCAAAATTATGAAATTTCTATCTATGACATATTAAATGCATTCTGAATTCAAATAAATCAACACATTGAAATAATTCAAAATTAATAAATAATTTTCATAATTAAATCCTAATTATCTGCTAATTCTAAATTAAAGCTAAGCGGTCTTTACACCTCGTCTTGCACTACTAATATCGTATGGTTTCTCGTTAACGCACGAGGCAACAATGTATATATCTTTATCTCGCTTAAGACCTTACAGCCAGCAAGTTGTGAATGTACTCTGTCATTTCTGCATTTAATGAGTTATTCCATTTTTAAATATAATTATCATTATATTTGTTGATTCGTATTCTCCCAGTTTGACACCTGTCCTCTTCTAAAGTGTTAGCCGAATTTTGAGTATAACAACATATATGCAAATTTCTCATTATAAATATTTATTTGCACACCCTACAGGTCTTACTTCACTTTATGAGAGTAAATTTGCTTGGACTGTGTTATAATGTTTTGGCGAATAAAAAAATGTATATCGTAATTCTCGACAAATCTAATATCATGATCCTTGCTATTTCATGTTAGCTTATTGCATAAGCACACATTCAACATCTATTGTTTACAAAAATTTCAGTGTATGATAATTTCCTCCTATATTGACATAAATTATTGAGATCTCTTTAAATTACATATTTTTCAAATATATTTATCATTTATAGGTACCTACATAGAACCACTTCAGGAATTCAATTATGATCAAATGTGTTATGCCTAACTTCTCTTAGGAGTCTCTTCTAGAGTACCGTTTCCATCACAGTTATCATTTTTAAATCATCAGTACTTTATAACATTAAGGCATCTCCATTACCTCTAGATTTATCAATTTCAGGAGAAATTAAATGAACATTTATTAATAATTTTTACATTGTTCATTTATGCTTCAGGCGTTTTCAACTCATTATAACTCAACTTTGAATAATATTGATTTGCAGTTAATATATATCATTTTGAACTATATCGTTCTTACATACTTTGTGCAAGGATCATTTTTCAAAAATGATCATCGATCTCAACTGCTTTTCTCCCTATGATCGAGAGAAATTTTAAAAATTATGATATTTAATAATATTAATACACCTTTAGAGATTTCAATATATCACAATAAATCAATATTTGTTTAAACTCATATGTACTATATGGCATTGAACTTCAGGTTCAATAAACTTCAAGTTTAAGTTCAATAATTATGAACATAATTTATTTATAAAAATGAGTCACACGTGTATAATTAGAAATACATAAATTTATACTTTTGTAAATCCATGATCATATGATCTTATCACGTCGATAAGAAACTATGCAATAAAAATCTAACAATGGCTCAAGATTGTTAAAGAAATATAATTTAAATATTTTCTTCAAAAATAGTTTAATATATATTTATTTTCTAGATAAATAAATAAAATCATATATATTAAAATAAATTATATTAGCAAAATAATTATCAATAAAAATATAACTTTATCTTATAAACAAGTATAAAAGAGAAACTAAATAAAATTATAGATATATTGCTTTTAAAATTAAAAAATATGAATATGTACTTTCATTTTTTCTATAGGCAAAATATATGAATATTCTTCTTTTGAGCCTTATAAATTAACAATGAGAAAAATCTTCTGGTTCTTCAACAAAATTTAGTCAAATTCTTTGATAATTTATTGCATATAATTGATCATGTTAAAATAACTCAATTCATGAACTCCAGGTTCATTATAATTTTTATTTCAATGAAACTTTCATAAGGTAATGTAAAATTACTATAACATATAAGTAATCATTACAAGTTTTATTTTTATATAGATGAATTAAAAATTATATTATTCTCCAAAACATATATACTCTTTAGGAGTTACTATTATGTTTATCAAACTTTATATTTCTTCAAGAATCATTATCATCAATTCAATGATGTGCATAATTTAAAAGATACATGATAACTTCATCATGTTGTTGTAATGGTCAAATAGATATAACCATAATATAGCATTCATTTTTTCCTCGTATCTTTCTAACAAGTCGTCTAATTTATTAATAGACTATTCAACAGTCTAATTATCATGACTTGTCACTTTCATGACTTGATGAAAACTATATATCTAGGTACATACAAATATATTTAACCACTTCAAGTAATAATTGTATGTAACACTTCTTCAGGAAGCTTTTCAAATGATCTTTTTAAGATTCTTTATCACTTTGATTATATTAGATTACATTGGATCACTAACAAATATTATATATTCACTTTTAGGAATATGCAAACTAAATTAAATAGTAAATGTATATATATACATATCTTGTACCAACAATAGTTTGAAACTATTGATTTCAAGAAATAATAAAATATGTTTATATTAAATTACTTCTAACATTACCAATATATGTAAAATATATATTCTTTGAAATAGAATTTCATGTCTATTCCTCTTCAGAGAATGATATTTAAATATTCTAAATGTACAATAAATTTGTGATAAACTAAAATATATGTGCAATTCATATTTTATTCAATAGTCAAATAGAATTTTATCTTGATTATAAGTGTGTTCGTACTACAGGTACGTGACCATTATTATTCAATTTCACACATACATAGATTTCATGCATCTTGATTTTGTGTGGTATGTCATCTTATGGTTGTTTCCAATTTCTTTTTGAAATATTTGAGTAGTAAATAATGTCATTGATTATTTAAAATTATTGCATTCACTTTAGGGAATGACGTTGAACAAGTGTAACATTATTATAAATTTCTTAAAAATTTATTAATTGTTCATCCATAAAAATATAAGAAATTATTCAGCAATTTCTTTTATAATATATGAATATAATTTTTGCATAATCTTCAAGATGTATGAAAAATTGATCTTTAATATATGTCACATGCAATAATTTCTAATATAAACATTATAAGTAATAACAATGTATAATAACATGACAAATTATAGAATACGAACACTCTTTAAAAGTAATTGAATTCAATTCGTATCATTCTCTGCAGGGAATGATGAACAATAAATACATATCTCGTGTATTTAAATAACATGAGTCATGTTTATTATTATTCTTATACTTTGATGTTACAATGCAATTTTCTGAACATTATTTTTGGGTATTCAAAACTCACTATAAAATTGCATTAACAACAATCAGCTTTTAATAATTCTTTAGTTGTATTCACATAAATACAAGATTTTTGACAAATAGAAAATAATTATTTCAGGAAATATTTGCTAAAATCTCTATCAATATTAGATTATTTTTCATTGTCCTTAAAGAATACAAGAACATATATATGAATATATTTCATCTCCTTTATTATATTTCAGCCAATTATATGATAAATATTATGTTTGCATAATCTTCAGGATATATACAATATTTTATTGAGGACGCATATCATAAATAAACAATAAGAGATACAATATATATATGAATTCAATAATAAACATATAAAAACATATACATACATATATAATATATAGATATGTAGATAAAAGAAAAAGAAAAAAAAGTTTTTGAAATTGTTTCAGTCAGATATGTATCTATATATAAATATATATTTAGTGTATCGTGACCTTAAAACAATATTCAAGAACTTTAACAAAATATTTACCTTGAGACTTGGGTAGAGACTTGTGCTGATAACATGTTATAAAATAATATAAAATAGATAAGACGAAAAAAAGAAGATGAAGAGAGAAAGAGAAACTGAATGAGAATTTCTTATTTGTTTATTCCAACGGGATGAACTCATATTTATACAAAAGTATTGAGTAAATGAATGTGAAACTAAATTAATATAATAAAGGAAAATAGAATTAAGCATTAATGGTGATAATTAATATAGTAATTTAATTAAACATCCATAAATAATACTTCATAATATGAGCAATATTATTTGGCACTTTTAAATAGTACAATATCATAACGACATGATAGTCATTTAATTGGTAATTTTTTTTGGGTAAATTGTTGGAAATTATTTTACTAGGATCTTAGATCTACTCACAAGTATGTTGATTAACACCCTAAATATGAACTTTCTAAAACGATGAAATAAACACATATAAAGTTTAGTAAACCTTACATTGAGTGCAGCGGAATAATATGACTCCTTCCGTTCAGATCTCTAACCCTTGTATCCTTTCTGTCGCAGAGTATTATCAAGATCTAAACCTAGATCTCTTTCTCTGATTCTTTAGTGCTGAAACTCCTTCTTGTTGAAAGTCTTTCTTCACGATCTTCCTCACTATGATTGAGGTACCACTTGCTGTGTGTGGGCACTACTCTAATCACTAAGTATTTCGAAATCTTAAGGAAGAAGAGAGAGAGAGAGTGGTCGGCCAAGGTAGAGAGAGAGAGGCTCAGGTTTTTCTGAATAAAAAGTGTGAAAGTTAAGTGTAAATTTCCTGAAGCCTTCACTATCTATTTATAGCATTCTACTAGGGTTAGGTTTGAATTATATGGCATTAAAATAATGAAAATAGCAGAGTATAATTCCTATAAAAGTGGACGGCCCTATACATGTGGATTTGGGCCTCACTTTTTGCAATTTTGCAGTTTTATCACTTTTGCATCTGATTTTCTCAAAAACGCTAATTTTCTAATTCAACCATTTGAATGCCAATTCTAACTATTTAATAACTATAAATAATTATTAAATAATATTGTCGTTTATCATATTCATTAATTGAACCATACAAAGTATCATAATTAACAAATATGCCCCTAAAACTCTTTCTTTACAATTTTGCCCTTACTTAGTGAAAAATTCACAAATAGACATAGTCTAAATTGAGAATTATAATTGATTAATCAAAACCAATTATATAAGTCTTACAAGCAATATTATCTCAACTAGTGGGGGGACCATGGGTCTATATAACCAAGCTTCTAATAAGCAGATAAAGAATTTATTACCTAAATTCACTGACTTATTAATTCTTCGTTGAATCCACGCATAGAACTTAGAATTGCACTCTCAGTATATAGAATGCTCTATATGTTCCACCATATAGACACATCATTAGTTATCCATTGTTATAATCCTAATTTGATCAATGATCCTCCATATGAATGATCTACACTGTAAATGGATTAGATTACCGTTACACCCTACAATGTATTTTATCCTTAAAACACTTAACCCCGTATAAATGATATTTCAGCTTATGTGAAATGAGTACTCCACCATTTATTTTCGTTTGGTCAAGCTCGAAGGAGATCATCCTTTACTTACTATTCGCCAGATAGAAGCTATAGATTCCATGTTTATGTTAGCACTCCCACTCAATTGCACTACTGTGTTCCCAAAATGTACGTATCACCCTGACCCAAAAGTAGGCTTAACTAAAAAATTAAAGAACACGAATAGCCTCCTGAGATTGAGCCTAATCATAACAAGATTAAGATCATTTGATCTAGGATCAACTAGGCGATATTGACTTGAATAGATATTACGGTAAGTTTAATAAATCTAAGTTAAAGTTCAATATCGGTCCCTTCTGATGCATACTCCATGCATCCAACCTGAGCTTTACTTTAACCAATGCTCTGAAAATAACATAGCATTTATCCAAATGCAAGTAAACTCTGTTGTAGATTATCATATCAGTAAAACCCTATGTCTGATAAATCTAGGAAACTTTATTCACATAGTCATGTTTACTTTCCAAAGTGTTGACAACACAATAAACATGATCAAGTATGTGAAAAGGGTTTCAGATGAATTCATACATCATGTACATATAATCATGAAATAAATCATGTGAACCATGCAACATTAAATGTTATTTTTTTATCTATATTAATAAGTAAATCTGATTATATTGAAATGAATTTTATTTAGGGCGTAAAACCCAACAAACTCCCACTTGCACTAATATAAAACAAAAAGTGCATTTCAAATAATCTCAACACCTTGATATACAAATCAAGTGTAGTAGTAGTAAACTCCTCGTAATAGGATCTAAAAAGTTGAATTAATCACAACCTTTTCTCCGCCATTACTCTTCCTTAATCACAAAATCATTGATAATGTGAAATTCCTCTCTATATGTCTACTCTTTTTGGGATACTGGACTCTATATCTTTGGCAACTACTTTTGGTTATTCAAGAAATAACACTAGTAGTTTAGGCAATTTGGAATGGGGCCCAAAATGTATAGAACTTTTCTTAGACTGGATAAGTACCTTTCCTGCAACTTTAACATTCAGTCCCTTTCTGGTAGACCTAGAGACTTCAGATAGGTTTTTACACTTCTCCAGAATCACTATTCCACCCCCAGAGTAATCACCATCTTATCAGAAAGATTTTCTAGCACAAAGGCAAATCTCGAAATCTGATGTGGTGTAGTCTAAGAGTTTTAAATACACCCTTATTGACTAGGAACAGGAAGTCTTATTAAGTCCATTGAATAGACTTATACACGAAATTTCATTTTATGTCCTTGTAATAGAAAGTTTAGGTTACTCCATGTGAATGGATTAAACCATAGTTCTATTGGCTTTTCTTCTTAGTTTCTTATCTTGACAATCCATTACTTGTTTAAACTCAAAATGGATTTTAATCACTAGTGTCTTCCAAGTCATAAGAAGGTGAGTTCCTAGAAACTCTCCCACTACGACAAGGTACCGTGAATTATGTCTAAGAAAACTAAATGGTATTAACCTCTTTGGTTGTGACAAGACAACAGAGGCAGTGGGATCATCATATGTCAAAGATGACAGAACACTTTTGGAATCAAGAAGAAAAAAAAAATTTCTCCTTTATATTATACTTTATTTTCAGACTTAGTCATTATCTTAGAAAAGTAGTATTTGTTTAAACAAACACTTTCTTATCTATTGACTATGGGATGGTCCACCCCTAATCACTTAGAATAGCTAACAAACATGCAAACCATGGTGAACAGTTCTAGCTTTTCTTAAGATTTTGATTAGGTCATCCATGAATCTAGTAATGATTTACATTAAGTATACAACCATTACATCATTCTAAAATTATATTACCATAGAAAGACTTAGGCAACGACTAGTAATTAATCATCAATATGCAAATCGAAATTTCTGGGGAGGTAATTTTGGATATAATTCAAAAATCAATTTAATGATCTTTGAACTGCATATCTATTAACTATTTCTCAACCCCTATCAGTTTGCAAGATCTTTAACCACTTACCTTAATGGCTTTAACCATTGCTAGAAATTAATGAAATTTTTCAAACATTTCAAATTTCTTTGCATAAGGTTTAATCTAGAGTTATCGTTTTAAGAATACAACAAAAAACTCATATCCACCCCTGAATGTACATCCGTCTACGAATGAGATGAACAACTTTCAGTGGATATAGGCATATAAACTCTTTGCAGAGATTGATCTTGTCAAAACCACTATGAACAAGATACAAAAGCCATAGATTAATAAAATGTGGTTGTGTCGTTTGATGACTTAGGTTTAGTTACTTCAATGAGTTCATAGAATAGTGCAAGTGGATGCTGGTCACAGAATATTAAACTCATATTCCATACTTTAATATACAGTTTTGAATTCATTAATAGAAGATGGATATTAAACACTTGTGAAAGTGTAACTATATTGTATTATGGAAATAGAAATATAAGAAAATTTCTTTTTGGAATCTAAAATTAAAGGCAAAGACATAAATTTATACCAAATATAATGAGTAATTCTAGCTTGGACCACCACTACTAATATAAACTCTAAGTCAGATTTGCCCATACAAGTAGGAGATTTCTAAGATTGAGGATTTATATCATGTTGGGATAGAATTTCAGGAATATAATCAAAAGTGTCGTTTAATTTCTTAAAAGAAAACAGAATGACATTAAATGATTTATAGACCATTCATCCAATGATATGTTATTGAGCTAATTCGCAATGAATAAGCTAAGAGGAATTAGGATAATTTCGTTTATAAATAAGAATCCAACAATGCTTCGATTAGCGAGAGTCAAAGTAATCTTGTTTATACAATCTTCTTGTTTCATATTGTAAAAATACTAGTCTAAGGTGTCATCAATTGATGAACAGCTAGATGTTGCATTTACAATATTTATCTTTCGAGATCTAACACTATTATGTATGTCTAATGGTGAAAATCCACTAGGGATTTATCTCATTAGATAAACAAACCAAGTTAGACCAACAATGAAGATTCGAAATTAAACTACAACTTAATAACAGAAAATAACATGGTTCAATATAAATTCATACACAATTCAGAAATTATTAAACATATAGCAAGTAGGAATGACAAGTGAAAATACTAAAACATACAATCCTAAATAATTTCCAAGGTTTTCAACAAACTGATATCAGTGTCCCGTTTAGGCGAGAGTCAGAGTTACCATCCATTGAATAGAGTTGTCAGCTCATCTGAAATGTTAAACATTCTAGCAACCTTTTATTCGATCAAGATTGGAATTTAGCATTGTCCCGTTTAGGCGAGAGTCAAGGCAATTCTATCTTATGAGCTTCCACCATTGTTTCATAATTTGCAAGTCAAATATGGTCGCCACCATTAGGGTGATCCATACCATATAAAACACTTACAAACTACTTATCTTTCGAGATTAAACAGTGCGAAATTGCTAATGAACGTTCCTCCATTAGGGAGGATTACTCACTAAAACAAACGCGATGTAAAACCAACAATGGAGATCGAATATCTTAATAATAAAGCTCATTATTTAAAATGTATTTTCATTATTATTTATAATAAAATATATTCATTAAATATCGAATTTAGAATTAAAATTCTAAATTAAAATTTAATTTAATATTTATAAAATTACACTTAGATGGTGATTAAAATAAGTTGAATTATTTCCATCTTAGTAGTAATTTTGATATATAAATATTAAGAAAATTATTTAAGTTGTATTAATTTAAATTAATTTGCAACTCAAAATAAATTTTCATGAGAATATATTTATTGTATTTTGAAAAAGAAAGTATAAAAACTTTATATTTTCGAAATACTTAAATAATAATTACTTAGAAAAATACTTTGAGCAAAAATATCACCTATCTAGATTTTCCTTTGACTAATTAATTCAATTTCTAATAATATATTTTAATTCATTTATTTTAAATTAATCAATTAATGAAAAAATCATTGATTTAAGTTGGTCCAAAAATTAATTAAAATAAATAATTAATTTACAACTTAATCTATTTTTCAAGATAAATTCAAAATCATCTTGCATTATGAAATGCAATTTCGAAAATTGATTAATAAAATAAAGAAAAAATGTATTTTGAAAATTATTTAAATTTAGTTGAAAAATAAATTTCAACTAAAAATAATTTTCTATTTAATTAAGTGTCATGAAAAAGAAATATTTAAGTATCATGATGAAAATCAAATTAGATATTTAATTTTCAATTTAATTAAATGTATTAAATTCAAGAAATAAATAATTAAGTGTAGGGAAGGCTTAATTATTAATCTCTAGTTTAATACTAGGAAAAAATATACTTAAAATAAATTGTACCAAAATTAATTATTTAAATAATTAATTTCACAATGTATAATATTTTCCTATTTAATATTAGAAATAATAAGTAGTCTAGAAATAACTATCTAGAAAATATCTTATTTGACTAAGTATCTTTTCCACAAAATTTGAAAAAATATCTTGTTTAAGTTGTTTTAGAAGAATCTAAAAAATCAACTTAAATATCTTCCAAATTAGATTTAATTAAATTTAAAATTAAGTTATAACCACTTAATTTGAAAATATTCCATTTTAAGTTGATATTTGAAAAAATATCAACTTAAAAAATATCTAAAGAATCTTAATAACTAATTCCTAAAATTCCTCAACTTAATTTTGAAATTTTAAATCCAAAAGATATTCAGATTTAAGCTGATTAGTTATAGTTAACTAAATATCAACTTAAAAAGGAATATTTAATGAAAAATTTAAATTAAGCTTCAGAAAAAATCTAGATGGTTATAATTCTACATTTAATTAAATACAAGAAAATACATATAGTTTAGCTTAGAATAAAATTCTTTAAACTATGGTTTTTCTTAAATTAATTTCAAAATAAATGAAATTACTTATGTTTCTAATCAATTTTATTAGGTTAAACTAATTTAATTAACCTAGTACAGTTATTCAAATCAGGCAAATGAGCCTTCACAATTGGGGTAGTTCATGTGAGGGGGTGCTGGGTTCAGTATGTCGTACCCACTTCTATGGCTCCCAACTCTCACACAAGGCCCAAAAGAGAGGAATTTAACCTTAATTTTAAATAAATAATTTTGAAAAATTAATTAAATAAAAAAAATTTACTTTCGAAAAATAATAAAATTTAAAATTTTTCGAAATTAATAAAATAATATTTAAAATTAAACCTACAATTTTGAAAAATTAAGTTTCAACCAACCTAAATATCATTTCAAAATTTTCTAACTACTTTTAAACATTTAATGTTATTTTATAAATAAAAATTTAAAAAAAATTAAAAAAAGATAAATAAATATCTTTTCCAGATTTTATAATTTAATTTAAATAAATAAAATAACAAAAATTAAAAGTTAGCAAAATATCTTACATCTATTTAAAATTACATGATTATAGTTATCTTATTTTAAATTTAAATAAGGTCAAATTATTTAAAAAAAAAAAATTAATATCTGACCTTAAATTTAAAAATAAGATAAGATATAATCAAATTTAAATATAAGATAGATAATTAAGCAAAAAGATAGATATTTACTATTTTTCAAATTCAAATTACACTAATATCATGAATTAAATAAAAAAAAATATTAATTAATTAATTATGATAATTAGAATTGAATTAGGAATAGTAAATGTATAAATACAGAACTACACAAAAAATCGGAAGTTAAATCCATGAAATAGCATGAAAAATCGAAGAAAAACGAAAAAAATGCGAGCTGTAAATACTGTCCACACGCGCTCTAAGGGTTGCATGGGCGAGGAAACACGGCGCAAGGGGAGGCTGCATGATTTCCGCGCGCGCGTGGTGTAGTGACACCACCCTGATATTTTCGAAACGTCAAAAAATATAACTAATTCAAATTAAATCGAAATTGAGTTCTGTAAAAAAGTAAAATGCTTAATTTTTTCCATACTATCCAATAAAAATAATTCCAGAAACAGATATTCAATTATTTTTCACGAAAATTCACAAACATCAATCAATCATCAAATAACACTCAATACAACATGATACCATCCAAAACATCAAACAATCGTTTTAAAGTCCAAATTTCTTGCAAGAAAATCAATTACCATGGCTCTGATACCAGTTGTTGGAAATTATTTTACCAGGATCTTAGATTTACTCACAAGTATGTTGATTAACACCCTAAATATGAACTTTCTAAAACGATGAAATAAACACAGATAAAGTTTAGTAAACCTTACATTGGGTACAACGGAATAATACGACTCCTTCCGTTCAGATCTCTAACCCTTGTATCCTTTCTGTCGCAGAGTATTATCAAGATCTGAACATGGATCTCTTTCTCTGATTCTTTATTGCTGAAACTCCTTCTTGCTGAAAGTCTTTCTTCAAGATCTTCCTCACTATGATTGAGGTATCACTTGCTGTGTGTGGGCACTACTCTAATCACTAATTATTTCGAAATCAAGGAAGAAGAGAGAGAGAGAGAGTGGTCGGCCAAGGTAGAGAGAGAGAGGCTCAGGTTTTTCTGAATGAAAAGTGTGAAAGTTAAGTGTAAATTTCCTGAAGCCTTCACTATCTATTTATAGCATTCTACTAGGGTTAGGTTTGAATTATATGGCATTAAAATAATGAAAATAGCAGAGGATAATTCCTATAAAAGTGGACGGCCCTATACATGTGGATTTGGGCCTCACTTTTTGCAATTTTGCAGTTTTATCACTTTTGCATCTGATTTTCTCAAAAACGCTAATTTTCTAATTCAACCATTTGAATGCCAATTCTAACTATTTAATAACTATAAATAATTATTAAATAATATTGTCGTTTATCATATTCATTAATTGAAGCATACAAAGTATCATAATTAACAAATATGCCCCTAAAACTCTTTCTTTACAATTTCGCCCTTACTTAGTGAAAAATTCACAAATAGACATAGTCTAAATTGAGAATTATAATTGATTAATCAAAACCAATTATATAAGTCTTACAAGCAATATTATCTCAACTAGTGGGGGGACCATGGGTCTATATAACCAAGCTTCCAATAAGCAGATCAAGAATTTATTACCTAAATTCACTGACTTATTAATTCTTCGTTGAATCCACGCATAGAACTTAGAATTGCACTCTCAGTATATAGAATTCTCTATATGTTCCACCATATAGACACAACATTAGTTATCCATTGTTATAATCCTAATTTGATCAATGATCCTCTATATGAATGATCTACACTGTAAAGGAATTAGATTACCGTTACACCCTACAATGTATTTTATCCTTAAATCACTTAACCCCGTATAAATGATATTTCAGCTTATGTGAAATGAGTACTCCACCATTTATTTTCGTTTGGTCAAGCTCGAAGGAGATCATCCTTTACTTACTATTCGCCAGATAGAAGCTATAGATTCCATGTTTATGTTAGCGCTCCCACTCAATTGCACTACCGTGTTCCCAAAATGTACGTATCACCCTGACCCAAAAGTAGGCTTAACTAACAAATCAAAGAACACGAATAGCCTCCTGAGATTGAGCCTAATCATAACAGGATTAAGATCATTTGATATAGGATCAACTAGGCGATATTGACTTGAATAGATATTACGGTAAGTTTAATAAATCTAAGTCAAAGTTCAATATTGGTCCCTTCCGATGCATACTCCATGCATCCAACCTGAGCTTTACTTTAACCAATGCTCTGGAAAGAACATAGCATTTATCCAAATGCAAGTAAACTCTGTTGTAGATTATCATATCAGTAAAACTGTGTGTCTGATAAATCTAGGAAACTTTATTCACATAGTCATGTTTACTTTCCAAAGTGTTGACAACACAATAAACATGATCAAGTATGTGAAAAGGGTTTCAGATGAATTCATACATCATGTACATATATAATCATGAAATAAATCATGTGAACCATGCAACATTAAATGTTATTTCTGATCTATATTAATAAGTAAATCTGATTATATTGAAATGAGTTTTATTTAGGGCATAAAATCCAACATAAATTGCGGCATAAATACTTAATGTTTGAGATTTTATACACTTAAATACCTAATGTTTATTTTTGGAGGCAAAAATACCTAAAGTTACAATTCTCTTACACCGTTACTACCACTTTCGTTAACTCATAAATATGGACACGTTAAGGGTTCAGATGCATTACATTCATTTTTATTTTATTTTAAAACTTAATATTCTTAATATCATAAACTAAATTCTACTTGTTTAAAAGAAAACTTGTTCTCATTAACAATTTTAACATGATATTGACACTTCAATTCGATAATTATGTTCCATATACTACACTGGTTCACTTAGCTATGGTAATTTAGTATTGCATCTCTCTTATTTTTTTTAAAAAACAAGTAATATTTAGTTTTTTATATTAAGAATATTAAATTTTAAAATAAAATAAATAAATGTAATACATTTGGGGCCTCCACGTGTCTATATTTACGAGTTAATAACAAAAGTGGTAGTAACAGTGTAAGAGAATTGTAACATTAAGTATTTTTACCACCAAAAATAAACATTAAGTATTTAAGTGTATAAAATCGAAAATATTAAATATTTATACTGTAATTTACTCATTTTATTTTTTATTATTTTTGTATTAGCGGTAGTTTATAGTAGTTCTTGTAAGATTATTTTGCGCTACTGCTAATGGTATCAATTACGCACTACGTATTTTTGTTACTAATTGTTTATGAAAGTATATTTACGAGGATGCTAATTGTCTTGTCAATTCTTTATTAATTCTCCAATAAGAATTATTTATTTTAATATAATCTATCTTTCTTTTTTTTTAAAAAAAAAAAGAAAAGAAAAAATATTACGACCAACGCACCATGGAATACAAAATACAAATCACTACTATAGATTTTTTTTGATTCAGCAAATCCTTATCAGTTTTCATTTCCAATTGACGTGGAGGGACCCAAAACACCTTACCTTTAATTTAATTTATAGTGGTTGCATAAGGTTTTTTTGTTCATTCTCTTTTTTTTTTTTTTTTTTTTTGAAATGTTTTTGTTCATTCTCTTTCTTTATATATTTTTCCTTTTACTTTTCTCGATTTTTATTTATTGTTCCAAATAAAACTAAGTTGCACGAGAAAAAAAATATCATTAAAGCTACTCCGGATAGGTCAAATTATTTTTTAAATAAATGAACGCAAACTCATTAATTCTAACTAAGAAATATTTATAAGTTGTAGTTTCAAATTATTTATGTTCCATATTTATTGGTATAGTTCTTCTAAACAAAAACATCTCAAGTCAAATCCTGTTAGAAAGCTAGTCATGTTGTCTAGAAAGGAGTACAGAAGGCATGCTTGTCCACCCAAATAAAGTCTTCAAGGAAGCCGGTCGTCCTTCGAAAAGGAGATCTAGAAGGCTAGTTGTCCTATCCAGGAAGAGGGTTCTGGATTGCCTGTTCAAGTTAGCTTTGTGCCTATTCGGGACGTGTTATATTATTTTATAATATAATAAGTATAGATTAAAATGTGATAAATATATTATTATGTGAATAATATATATTAAATGTATGGTAAATAAATGTGTAACATATAATTTTAATCTACACTTTTGTAACCTACATGTTGTAACTTGGAGAGGAGTTACACACTACACCAAAAATAGAAATAAGTGACATTTGATTTTGTGACATTTGGTGAAAAATGTTATAAAAATATTAATTTAGTGACATTTAGCAAAAAAATGTAACTAAATATATAATAATTTCTAAACTTAGAATTTAATAACATTTTTAAATGTCACCAAAAAAGTTTTTTAGTAACATTTAAAAAGAATGTAAGTATAACTAGATTTTAGTAACAATTCAATTAGTAACGTTTATAATAAATGTTGCAATAATACTAATTTAATAACATTTGGCCAAAAATGTCACTTTGGTGAGAATAAATAACATTTTAATTGGTAATACTTTTAAAAAAATGTGACTACAAGTATATTTAGTGACATTTGATAAAAAAATGTCATTAATTTGTAAATATTTATCTTTAGTATCATTGTAAAAATGTCAGTAGAATATACTGACATTTGTAAAAATACACAAAATATTAAATTTAGTGGCATTTTAAAAGTGTTACTATAAACAAAAATAGTGACTTTTTTAATTCATTATTATTTTTAAAAGTTTCATAAAATTTATATTTATTTCAAACATTTATAGTAAAATTTTAAATGTGTATATATGATAAGTACCCGAATTCATTTTAGGAATTCTTTTTAAGTTTTCATTTATGAAAGATTAAGTAAATGAATAATAACATAGATCATTATAATAATAAAAAATTTGCATAAAAAAGTTAACGTACTCGGTATATAAAATTATTAAGATAAAATAAAAATATAATTTAAGTAAAATATTAATAATAAAAATTATATTAATCACTAAGATTCTTCATCTTCATCCATGTCATTTGTATTAACTGACACCGATGTATCAATAGTTATATCTTCGATATCATTTCTTACTAAATTAATATCTCTATCCTCAACACCAAAAGTTGTACTACAAGTCTCACTTTGCAAATAAGACTCCACATTCTCATCACGTGATTGCACACTCATGTTGTAATAATTTCTAGGATTTATTTTTATAGCAACATGCCATCCTTTGTGTTTGAGGTCTTCCACATACATTACTTGTTCAGCTTGAGATGCTAGTATAAATGGCTCATCTTCACGCATTAATTTTGAAAGGTTGACTCTTGTGCAATCTTTTTTCCTTTTTAATACCGCTTCTTGAAATCCAATCACACTTAAATAACACAACACGATTTCCCGAAGAATAATCTAATTCTATAACATCAGTTAATATCCCATAAAATGTAACATCTCCGAAAAATAGGATTTGGATCGCTGCTACTTGCAAAACTTTGAGTCTTGGCAGTCATAATAATTCCACTATTTTGAGTTTTTAGCTTCTTCTCAACTTCTTTTGTGTGGAATCTAAAACCATTTATTAAATATTTTTTGAATTTAATGAACACATTGTTTGGTCCTCTAGCCAAACAACGTAAATCATCAGAAACTCGATTATCCCCATTATCATATAATTCTTCTACCTGATTTAACAAATAGTAATAACTACATTTAATGTGTGTATGATTTATTAAGTTAAAAATTATGAATAATATTAAAATACAACTTACCTTTTTGGCAAACCATGATGGAAATGACTGGCTATGAATCCGATCTATAGTCATCGTTCTTTGACGAAAATTTTCTTGTGCAATAATATTACGATGTTCCCTACAAAATGAATTATTATTATACATATAATTATATATGATATGAACAATAAGATTTTATTATTTGAGATATGACAAATAATATACTTACTCAATGAATGAATCTACGACATTACAATTGAATAGCACATATCGATGTGCCTTAGTTTTAGTATCCTCGTTTAAACTCTTAGTATATGCTTTTCCCAAAGGTCGACCTGTCATTTGGAAAATAGGAAGCAATTCTTCATTGGCTTCCATATTACTATAATTTCTAGGCTTACGATTAAATTTTATCTCCACACTTTCCATGTATCTTGAGCAAAATGTCAAACATTCATCAGCTAAATATCCTTCGGCAATACAACCTTCTGGTTTGTTTCTGTTTCGAACGTATGATTTCAACTTTGACAAGTACCTATATTTATTCATATGAGCATTAGAAAAAATAATTAAACTTGTTCAAATTTAATAAAATAAAAATTAATTAAGATTTTACCTTTCAATAGGGTACATGCAACGATAAACTGATGGTCCAGCAATTCTTGCCTCATATGCTAAGTGTATCACCAAATGAACCATTAGATCAAAAAATGACGGAGGGAATAATTTCTCAAGATTACAAAGAGTGACTGGTATTTCCTGTTCAAGTTGCATAAAATCTTGTGGTCGAGCAACTTTTGTATACATCATGCGAAAATAGTTGCTTAAAGCAGTTATATGTAGACGAACACGCAAACTTGATATTCCTCTCAATGCTAGTGGTAGTAATTGAGTCATAATAATATGAAAATCATGACTTTTGAGTCCATGAATTTTTTGTTTTTTTATATTAACACATCTACAAATATTGGCAGCGTATCCATCTGGGACCTTAATTGTCTCTAAAAATTGACAAAAGACATTTTTTTCATTTTTGCTTAATGTAAAACAAGCAGGCGGAATGACAGTTCTCTTAGATTCACTCTCCTTTGGATGAAGTTCAGATTTAATACCCATAACTTTTAAATCAAGACACGCATTCAAATTGTCTTTATTTTTTGTATCTAAACTCAATAAAGTCCCAATCAAACTTTCGCATACATTCTTTTCAATATGCATCACATCAAGATTGTGTCTTAATAAATTATCCTTCCAATATGGTAATTCAAAAAATATACTCCTTTTCTTCCAACCATATGGCGATTGAGGATTAACAACTGTCTTCCCAAATTTAATTTGGTAGCCTTCTAACATATCCAATATCATTGAACCAGTTAATAGTGTTGGAGCCATTCTTTGCTCTTTTGTGCCATCAAAAGACTTTTCATCGTTTCTAAATGAGTGGTTTTTTTCTAACCAACGACGGTGACCCATATAGCAATGTTTTTTACTGTACTTCAACCACAAAGAATAAGTGTCTTGATGACAACATGGGCATGCATATTTTCCTTTTGTGCTCCATCCTGATAAGTTTGCATATGCTGGAAAATCACTGATAGTCCATAATAGTGATGCCCGTAAATTAAAGTTTTTTTTGTTGGATTAAAAATCCTATGTGGGCACATATGTATAATGTATATGCTATTATAAAGTGTGATACAAAATTAAGTGACCAATTATGTTATGGGTATCAAAAGGGTATTATAGTGTCATGGAATTAATGTGTAGATACCATAAGTTAATTTATAATTTGTTGAGGGGCCAAATTATAAATACCCAAAACTCATTCTAAGATGAGTCTATAAATAGGTAGTGGTCCCCAAGAAACACTAGGGTTTCTGTATTCTCTCCTTCCCCATCAGAGAAAATACTTAAGAAAATAGTGTATTCTTGGAAGATCAAAACCTTCTCTGCAATCTTCAACAATGGCTTCAGGTTAGTGCTTCCGCTAATATTTTATCATCTTCTTCTTTTTTAATTTAGCAAAGGCATTAAGATTTATGATTTAGGGTTTTCTATATTAAAGCACTTTTAGGAATATGTTTGGATCTGTGATTTATATATTTCTTGAGTGTTTTATAAACCCTAACAAGTGGTACCAGAGCCACATTTGTTGAATTAATTGAAGATCTGATGATTTAGTTTATGAAATTTGGGGATTTTAAAAATTAGGGTTTTTTATTTATTTTTTGAACAATTTTGCCGATATAATTTTGTGGCTTCAGTATGTGGTAATACATATATATGTATTTAATTTGTTCTGTAAATCTTTGGTGGAATTGATTGTTTTTCTTTGATTTCGGAAGACGTCATTTGATGTTCCAGATTTTGATTGAATATATATTATCAATATTTGTTTTATGAATTTTTTGTGGTATACGGTGCGGCTGGCTTTTGGTATATTTTGTTATTTACTGTTATATATATATCGTTTTTTTTATGGTATTTATGCTGCAGCCATATGGTATATGTTTGGTCTGACCTGTACTTCAGTACCTACCATCATAGTTTTTATATTCTCGATGAATTCGTTGAATATATATAACGAATTGAATTGATTCATTGTTTGTTCAAGCGTTTGAAAAGTTCAATTTTTCATTCTTTATTGATTATATACTTGAAGTTTTATTTCAGTACACAGTATAATATATATATTAATGTATAATTTAGTATATATATTTTTGGTTTAAACAATTTAATTCAAATTTTGGTGTTGGTTTATGACTAATATTTTAAGTAAATTAATTGAAACAATATGTCGCCAAAGTGACCTCTTTTGTGTAGATTAATTTATTTAAATATTAGGATGGTTGTATGTTTGTAATTAATGCTTATATTGACTAGCCCAAAGGTAAGTGAATATTTTGCTAGATTTCAAACATACCTGTGGCGATAAATGTGTGACAATTATAAGGTATTTTGTGTGAGCAATACGTTAGTCCAAAGATTGACCTATTGTTTGACACAGTTTTATTGTCAATATTTGATTGCTACACCAAGAGTACCGCTTACAGTTAATATTACTGTCTAAAGACTTGCTAATAATGTGTGTTTGGTATCTTGAGATGGGATTAACCAATTTTTTGAATTTATTGTTTAATTATGCATATTAATGTGAGCTTGTTCTATTTGTTCTATATTCAGCTAGTTCATCTTCTGCTACCTCAATATCTGCTAATATTAATTCTATTCCTATGCTTGATGGGACCAACTTCAAGGATTGGAAAAGGAACCTACTTATAGTTCTGGGATGTATGGATTTAGACCATGCACTAAGGAATGAACAACGTGCACCTCTCACTAAGGAAAGTTCCCATGATGATAAAAGGGAATTTGAGAGGTGGGATCGTTCAAATCGCATGAGTCTAATGATTATGAAACACAGCATTCCAGAAGCCTTTTGGGGCATCGAATCCGAAGGGGTTACTATGGCTAAGAATTTCCTTGAACAAATTGAGGAACGTTTTGCTAAAAACGATAAGGTTGAAATGACAATACTTCTTGGTTCTTTAATGAACATGAAGTATAAGGGTCAAGGAAATGTAAGGGAGTACATTATGGAAATGCATCATATTGTCTCAAGATTAAGGACACTTAAGATTGAGCTTTCAGATGATGTACTTGTACTCATGGTTTTGTTAACGCTTCCTCCACAGTTTAACCAATTTAAAATTAGTTACAACTGTCAAAAGGAGAAATGGACTCTCAACGAGCTTATTTCTCATTGTGTGCAAGAGGAAGAAAGGTTGAAAAAGGACAAAACTGAAAGTGCTCACTTGGCCACTACCCCTAAGGATAAGGGCAAGAAAAGGAAATTTGAGAATGAAGCTGCTAAGGGTCCAGTTCAAAAGAAACAACAACAGGATTCTAAGGGTTGTTTCTTTTGTGACCAACCTGGACATGTGAAGAAAGATTGTGCCAAATATCACGCATGGCGTGTAAAGAAAGGTATTAATCTTGCTTTGGTCTGTTCTGAGGTTAATTTAGTTTCAGTACCTAGAAACACTTGGTGGATAGATTCTGGTGCTACTACTCACATAAGTGTTTCTATGCAGGGTTGCCTGAGCTACCGAAAGCCAAGTGATGGTGAAAGATACATCTTTGTGGGCGATGGTCAATCGGTGGAAGTGGAAGCAATTGGGCATTTTAGATTGTTATTAGGAACTGGTTCTTATTTGGATTTGAAAGACACTTTTGTTGTGTCGTCTTTTAGACGGAATTTAGTTTCTGTTTCTTTGTTGGACAAATTTGGATATTCTTGTTCATTTGGAAACAATCAGTTTACTTTGTCTTTAAATTCAAATATTATTGGAACTGATTATTTGAATACTTATGACAATCTTTATTTGTTAGAAACAATTGCATCCTATAATGAAACCTTGCATGTGGAATCACGAGGTACTAAACGCAAAATAGATAAAGAAATTCAGCGTCATTAAGGCATAAACGCTTAGGTCATATCTCAAGAGGTAGAATTGAGCGTCTTGTGTCTGATGACATTTTAGAGTCTCTTGACTTTCACAGATTTCAATGTCTGTGTAGATTGTATCAAGGGAAAACAGACCAAAACTAAGAGATTAGGTGCCAATAAAGATTAGGTTCCTCTGGGGAGAAGCATTAAAGACAGCAGCTTACATTTTGAATAGAGGACCAAGTAAAGCAGTTGCAAAAACACCTTATGAGCTTTGGACAGGTCGAAAGCCTAGTCTAAAGAATTTCCACATTTGGGGATGTCCAGCTGAGGCAAGGCCTTATAGGCCACATGAGAATAAATTGGACTCCAAAACAGTTAGCAGCTACTTTATTGGTTATTCTGAGCGATCTAGGGGCTATAAGTTTTATGATCCCACTGTCAGAAATATTTTTGAGACGGGAACCGCAACATTTTTTGAGGATGTTGAATTTGGGGGGAGAAATAAGGTTAGAGACATTGTTTTTGAGGAAGAATTGAATTCAAACTTAGTTCCTACTATCATTTTAGACAATGTTCAGGCTTCCACACCTGTCATTGATCAAGAAATGAATCCGGAACCTCAACAAGACAATGTTGAACAACTCCCAAATCAAAATGAGGCTATTTTTCCAGAAGAACAAATTCAACACCCTCAAGAACAAGAGCCATTAAGGAGGTCCACAAGAGAGAAAAGAATGCTATTTCAGATGACTATTTTGTATTTCTTCAAGAACATGAGGATGAAATTGGAATGATGGAAGATGATCCAACCAACTTGCATCAGGCCATGAAAAAACTCTCAAAAGTGGATTGATGCCATGGATGAAGAGAATAAGTCTATGCAAGACAATAAAGTTTGGGAAGTTGTCCCATTACCAGAAGGTGTAAAACCAATTAGTTGTAAGTGGATACTTAAAACCAAGAAGGATGAATATGGTAATGTGGTGAGATTTAAGGCACGTCTTGTAGCAAAAGGCTATACTCAGAAACAAGGCATTGATTATACAGAGACTTTCTCTCCGGTTTCATCGAAAGACTCTTTTAGGATAATATTGGCACTTGTTGCTCATTTTGACCTTGAGTTACATCAGATGGATGTTAAAACAGCGTTTCTCAATGGCGACATTGATGAGACAATTTATATGGAGCAACCAGAAAACTTTGTGGTTGGTGACCCAAAGAATATGGTTTGCAAATTAAAGAAATCCATCTATGGACTCAAGCAAGCTTCTCGTCAGTGGTATCACAAGTTTCACCAAGTAATTATCTCATTTGGTTTTGAGATGAATATTATTGATGATTGTGTATATCACAAGTTCAGTGGGAGTAAATACATATTTCTGGTTCTATATGTCGATGACATATTGCTTGCTACTAATGATATAGGCTTATTGCACGAAACCAAGAGATTTTTATCTAAGCAATTTGAGATGAAAGATCTTGGTGACGCCTCTTTTGTATTAGGAATTCAAATACGTCGAGATCGTTCTCGGGGTATTCTTGGATTATCACAAAAGAGCTATATCGATAAAGTACTCAAAAGGTTTGGCATGCAAGATTGTAGACCAGGTGATACCCCTGTTGCTAAAGGAGACAAATTCAGTCTTAGACAATGCCCTAAAAGCAGCCTTGAAATTCGGGGAAATGAAAAGATTCCCTATACATCAGTTGTAGGGAGTCTAATGTATCTTCAGGTATGTACGCGTCCAGATATTGCGTACATCGTTGGGATGTTAGGCAGATATTTAAGCAACCCTGGTATGGACCATTGGATAGCAGCCAAGAGGGTTATGAGGTATCTTCAGAGAACAAAAGATTACATGCTCACATACAGGAAATCAGATCATTTGGAGGTCGTAGGGTATTCTGATTCTGATTTCGCTGGATGCCAAGATAGCAGAAGGTCTACATCAGGCTACATTTTCTTGTTAGCTGGAGGAGCTATATCCTGGAAAAGTGTCAAACAGACACTTGTAGCTTCTTCCACTATGGCAGCTGAATTCGTAGCGTGTTATGAGGCATCAAATCAGGGAATATGGCTGAGAAACTTTGTCACTAGGCTGCGTATTTTGGAGAATGTTGAAAGACCACTTAAGATATTCTGTGACAATAAATCAGCAGTGCTGTATTCCAATAACAATAGGAGCTCATCCAAGTCAAAGCATATTGACATAAAGTTCCTAGTTGTGAAAGAAAGAGTGCAGAGTGGACAGATTTCCATAGAGCATATTGGGACAAACTCCATGATAGCGGATCCGCTCACAAAAGGATTACCACCCAAGGTCTTTCATGAGCACACTGCTCATATGGGTGTAGTATTACTTGAGGATATCATGATTTAGTGGGAGTTTGTATTCTCTTTGCTTTATGTTTGTTTAAGACATTTATGTATTTGGTTATTTTCTGATCAGAAATAAAGTTTTCAGTTTATTCACTCTGTTTTGTTATGTTTAAGTTTGACCTCACTTTGGTTTAAGGAGGACCAGTTGGAAATAGGCATGTTCGGTTCACATTGCATGTAATTTCCATGCTACACATCCATGATTGATCTATGTCATTTGGCTATATTTGTATATGTGACCATTGATGGGTTTAGTCATGATTGATATGACGAAAATCGCTTTGATCCTATATGGGTATAGTTGATGGACGAGATTGTTGTGAATACCTTTACGTAATAGCAAATTTTGAGCTCATAAGGTTATACATTTATCAGGTAACATATGTTGCCCAAGTGGGAGATTGTTGGATTAAAAATCCTATGTGGGCACATATGTATAATGTATATGCTATTATAAAGTGTGATACAAAATTAAGTGACCAATTATGTTATGGGTATCAAAAGGGTATTAAAGTGTCATGGAATTAATGTGTAGATACCATAAGTTAATTTATAATTTGTTGAGGGGCCAAATTATAAATACCCAAAACTCATTCTAAGATGAGTCTATAAATAGGTAGTGGTCCCCAAGAAACACTAGGGTTTCTGTATTCTCTCCTTCCCCATCAGAGAAAATACTTAAGAAAATAGTGTATTCTTGGAAGATCAAAACTTTCTCTGCAATCTTCAACAATGGCTCCAGGTTAGTGCTTCCGCTAATATTTTATCATCTTCTTCTTTTTTAATTTAGCAAAGGTATTTAGATTTATGATTTAGGGTTTTCTATATTAAAGCACTTTTACGAATATGTTTGGATCTGTGATTTATATATTTCTTGAGTGTTTTATAAACTCTAACATTTTTTTGTAGAAGCATCAAAAGTTTCAACTCCATTTTCCCATAAATCCTTTAACTCTTCAATTAATGGCTCCAAATATACATCAATATTATTTCCAGGTGCTTCTGGACCAGGTATGAGCAAGGACATAATAAAATTTGGTTGTTTCATACACATCCATGGAGGAAGATTATATGGTATCAAAATAACTGGCCATGTACTGTGACTTACACTTAATGTCTTGAAAGGGTTCATTCCATCAGAGGCTAGCCCAAGTCTAACATTTCGAGGATCTGCTGGACAATTCTTGTGGTTGTGATCAAAAGTCATCCATGCTGGAGAATCGCTTGGGTGTCTCATACGACTGTCATTATTACGATCTTTATTATGATGCCAAGTCATAAAATCAGATGTTTTTTATGACATAAATAATCTTTGTAATCTTGGTATCAAAGGAAAATGGCGCAACACTTTAGCCTCACTCCTATTTTGTTAAATAAAATGGTGTTATTGTAATTTAACAAGTATCTATGAATTAAAAAAATATATAAAAAATATTATGTGTTTAATAACATACCTTGGTGTAGAGCAAACTTCACTTTCTATGTCATTTGCATGTTCCTTTCTATACAACATGCAATCTTTCGGACAAGCATCAATTTTTTCATAATCAAGTCCTAGGGCAGTTATTAATTTTTTTGTCTCATAAAAAGAATTGGGTAATGTTTCACCTTCTGGTAATGCTCTTTTAAATAACTTAAGTACTTTTTCAAACGATATGTCACTCCATCCACTTATGCACTTAATATGAAATAATTGAATAACAAATGAGAGCTTTGTAAAACTCGTACAACCTGGATAAAGTTCGGTCTCACCATCTTTCACCAAATTGTAAAATTCTTTTGCTTTTGTATTTGGTTCATTGCTTCCACCATGAAGGCTGTCATTTTCAAAATCATGTTCTTCTTCACCAATAATATTATGTTGAAATGCATCATGAATAATTCCTTCCATATCAATGGTATAATTTGACTCACGAGTATCAATAGGACTCTCAATATTCTGTGCAACATGCGAAGAAGTCTCTCCGTGCAATATCCATTTACTGTAACCCTTCATAAATCCATTGCATATGAGATGTTCAAATGCAATTATTCGAGTGACAGGTGTTACAAGGCCACACTTTGCACAAGGACATATAATTTTTTCTTCAAGACTTGCATTTTTAAATGCAAAATCAAGAAAAAAATTAACTCCTTTTTCATATGAATCACTTAATCTAGAATGGTGCATCCAACTCTTATCCATTTATAACTATAAGAAAAAAAGTATCAAATTAAAATATTAAAAGAAACTAGTTATTAATTTAAAAAAAAAAATTGAACAAGATGACAAATACATTCAATTCAATCATATATATTATTATTGAAGCTTACCAATAATAGGCAAAAAAAAGAGTGACTCTTAGCTTGTCAAGGTTAAAAAAGACCTTTCACACTTTTACTAGTGTAACGTGTGGTTGAGGAATAAACACCAAAACAATATGTTCATTCATTAAAAGGAATACAAATTTTTATTTGGGAAAGTCCTGCATTCAACCAAAAAGAAAGAAAAAAGACCTAAATTAATTTTGTTTCAGAGCTACAAAGAAAATTCTAGAAACTTAGCTCAAAGAGAAGAGCAAGAAGGGCTTGCAAAATCAATGGAGCTCACCTCAGAGAGAAGCTTAGTTGCTGCACTATCCAAGGATCAATTTATATTATCAATGGAGGTTCTAAGTCACACAAATCGAATGGTAACCTTCTATATTTTCAATCTCTCTCAATCTCATTAGTCTAATGTATTGATTGTCCTTTTAAGCTCTTTTATGAGTTCTAAACAGGGGAGGCTTTCTCTCTTAGTCAAGATCTTGCAAATATTTTTGGTAGTGAGAATAGTACCAACAAAAGGGTGAGGCTCCTATTGTTTATACTAATTTGTTTCTGTTGAAGTTGTTAGAAATTACTCGTTTGTATCTAATATAATTGCAAAGATTTCATTTTTGAAACTTTATTTAAAATTAAAAATCTTTATTAAATAATAATAATAATTATACAATAAAATCGCTAGTGACTTTTTTTTTTAAAAAAAAAAAATTATATATAGTATCTAGATTTTTTTGCTACGATATTGTGATTTAAATTATTTTTTTTTTAAAAAAAAAACCTATCATTTAAATTCTTTATAAAGTAATTTTGTTTAAATATAATTAATATATCTATAACTATATAAAAAGGAGAATGTGGCTTTGGGCTTCCCAAAAGTAAATTACAAAATTCTCCTTTTTTTTTCTATCTATAACCTTTATAAAAAAAAAATGTTTTTGGGTTCCACTAAGTAAATTACTTAATTAACTTTTATTAAATATTAAACTACAAAAAATAATAAATTGTTCTTTTATAACTCAAAAAAAATCTAAGTCAAACAACCATACATATTGTAATCTTTTTTTAAAAAAAAATTATTTTTGAAATCTTTTTATATCCCACATTTAATTAATGAATAATAATTTATCTTTCTACAAAATAACTTAAAAATATATTATTTTATACAAAAAATTTTAAAAATTATTTCAATTGATGGAAATAATTTACTTATTATTTTATTAAATAAAAAATAATAAAAAAAACACAATTTTAGTTATATAAATACATATATATGTGATAATTACCTTTCTCTCCGTCACTTTAGATTATTAAAATAATAGATTTACAAACCCATCTATTGATGTGTGAGGGTCATAACTTTTACTAAAAAAAGATCACACTTAAAAAAATATATGTATTTTCTAATTTCATAATTGTAAAGTAAAATAGTAAAAAAGCTCTACAAAATTAATTTAGTATAAGTGATTATAATTTTTGTTTAATGTGGGCAGTGAGCACAAATATCTTTAGGGGAATTTTATTTACACTTTAAAAATTTATAAATGCACTATATTTTAATAATTTTTATTTTAAATAAAATTTATAGCTGTATTTATATTAGTTTTTTTTTTATCAAAATTCCTCCAATTCAAATTGTTAAAAAATAAATCTATCAAAAAAAAATTAAATATTATAATAAAAAAAATTAAAATAAAAAATCATGCGAAATTCTATTAGAAAAAAATAAAAAAAAATTATATAAATTTGAAAAATAATTATGACTTTTTTAAAAATAAATACAACAATTAACACAAAATAATGTGAGAAAAATAAATCAAAAAAATATTAAGAGTGATTTTTAAAAATTATTTTAAGTTTATTTTTTATATACTTATTATACATTATAAGAAATGTCACTTTTACCAGCATAATTCACTACTGCGCTTTTACTTTTACCAGCGCATTTCGCAAACTATACTGGCAAAAAGGTCAAAGTTTTACCAGCGCATATTTGTAGTGACTAAAATCTAACTTTTTTCAGTGTATTTAAGCACTGGGAAAAGTCATTTTTGCCAGCGCTTTTCATTTTGTGCTGGTAAAAATTCTAATACCAACGTTGATTTGCCAATCTCTTTTGCCAATACATCTGAAGTAAATTTTATTTTAACAGCGTAATACTAAACTTTTGTCAGCACAAAAATGTGCTGGCAAAAATAACATTTCTTGTAGTTAATTTTTGGAATGTAAATAAATTTTTTCATATTTTTATAATAAATGAGTCCCTTCAAAATAAAAAGTCATGTTGAATACACGTGCAGAGCACGTGTGCCTCCGACTAGTATATATATAATATATAAGAGCGCGTAAAATAAAATGATTTCATCTTTTTTTTTAAAAAAAATAGCGCCTAATGAAAAATGGAAGTTACCACTCTTTCTCACTTATATACTTTCACTACCCACTTACATTCAATTACAGAGAAAATTGATGATCAATATTGTAGTTGAGCAAATACTAACAGGTATGTTTTATTTTAATTTCATTATGATACAATTTCTTTCTCTCACTGAGTATTACATATGAGATTATTGGCATAGGTATTGATTGTATGACTAATAATTAAATTCATTTGGGAAGCTTTGATTATATTTACACTCGAGAGTTTGGGGTAGCTATTAGGTTAGGTACGTACTGATATTTTAGCATAGATATTGATTGCTCGGTTAACGAATTCATTTGGTAAGTTGTAATAGAAAAGGTAAAACTCTAATAAGATTACGAGATATATGCTTCTATAATAGTTAGTTGTTTTATTCATTATTCTTTTGGTGTAATTTTGTTATTTTGAAATCTCGCGGCACATACATATATGCATTTAGACTTGTATACAATTTTCATAAGTAGTGTTAAAACTATTTCTAACCACAAAGGTATGCAAATTTGGTGAATGTTTGCCACTATTTATAATTGCATAGTGGCGGTGAATTACAAAGCTGGCCAAAATGTGATTACAGTCATTATCCCTTAAATCGTGGGATCTGATTACAAAATGTAAATGCGGTACATGATTATGAAAGCCATACAGCTGTGATTTTCCCACTTTTACTGGGTCAAAAGTATCGTGTATTAAATACGTCTTTAATTTGTTGATTCTGGAGATATCTCGGCAGAAACTTGATTGTAAGGACCCCAACGGCGAGCTGGAACCATTCTTATATCCGAGATCAACAAGATGTGTTTTATGTCAATGGCAGATATAAGGAAATCTATTGACTTGCCAGGGTTATGAGCTTTGCTCCTGTTAGATGGGTGGACTATGGGGAGCTTCCTCGTAGCGAAATGACCATCTCGCATTCTTGCTCTTCAAGCCAATTCGACTTTTACACTTAGTTTTCTTGTTGCAAGTTAGGGTATGTGTTACTCTTCTCGGATGCCTCACTATTCTCCTTTAGCCACATATGGTTTCTCGTTAATACTCTACGTACTAGTTCGTACATTGATTCCTCGCCTAAGACTTTACAGTCAGCGGGTTGCAAATATACTCTAGTACTTACTCAATTAATGAATTATTCCATAAAAAGATACAGCACTGATTCACATTCTCGTTATCTTGACACGTGTCCTCCAGTCAAATTTCAGGTATAACAAATACCCCTTAAAAAGTTTTTTTTTAGTGAAAGGAGCTTTTTAATAATTACGGAGGGCATTTTTGTAAAAATCCTTTCTTGGAAAGGACACCTCCTTTGATTCTGGCAGTTGTATGGTTTCGAAGATCATTATCAATCGCCTATTTGTATTCTGCATGATTCCCAGCCATTAGATTTCTTAATCTTTGGCTTTCTTGTCACTGTACATCGTGTATAAAAGGGCGGCTCAAGCTTGTCATTTTTCACAAACCTTCTAGCTTGAAATCCCTTTTTAGAATGGATTACTTTCTTTCTGCCAAGATATCTCTTTTGAGTTCAGAAGTTTATCTTCCCAGACTCATAATACCCAGATGCACCAACCAATTTCTATTCGTTCCTACGGACTTCAAGTCTCAATTGGAGTAGGAAACAATGGATTCCAAGGCTGAGGAGCTTCTGACCAATCCAAACTAGGGGAACCCTGTGACCTACCATGGCCGATCCTCACAAGTGATTCCAGAGGGTATTGATCTTGTGAGGGGTCTCAAAGATCCTCCTCAGGCTGATGAAGAATTTCAAAGGAAGATCTGCACGGTTTCAGGTAAATCTGGGGAGGAAGTTGGTATGGTTTCTTTCAGAGTAACCAACCAACTTAAGATCCTATCCTGTGCCAGGAGATCTTTGCGTCAGCCTCTCTTCAGTGTTGAGTGATTTCTTGAGGCTGTGAAATAGATCTCGACCTTCACGAAATGGGATCTAGTGATGATGAGGGAAATAAGGCCTATGCAGAGATCAAGGCTCTATACGTGTAGCCGGTCTTTCTCAAGCTATGTGTAGTCGGTGTTTTTCCGAGCTACGTGTAGAAGGTCTTTTTCAAGCTATATGAAGACGGTCTTTCTCGAGTTCATTGGCTTCCCCTCTCATCATAAGCTTAGGAGAATGACTTAATGGTTTTCCCCTTGTGGCATTTTTCTTATCTTAAATGCCTTGAACTATTTTTATTCGAACTTAATACAATTGTATTTGCTTGCGTTATTATTCACAATGTAAACCATTATATTTTTATTGAATATACAACACTTTTGGGTTTTTCCATTGCTCATAATCTTCTTCTTTAAGTAGTTAATAATCTACCAAACTTTATGATTTTTAAGCGGTTGTCCATTCTGCCTCGCAGTTGCAGTTATAATCTACCTTAAGCAAACTTAAATATACTTTAAGGATTTTATCTCTTTGTATATTTTTAATTTTCTCGCATGAATAGCTATATTATCTATTCGTTTTCTAGGTTTAAGTACTTTATCAAGGTGTTGTGATGCCTCGTTTAGTACTTTCCTAGCTCACGAGAACCGTTAGTATTCAGTTTTATACGCGAGTTATAACTTTGTATTTTCCACTCCTGTCGGATCAATATTATTCAAAGTTGATTTAGAATGAGTTGAAAACGCCTGAAGCGTAAATGAATAATGTAGAAATTATTAATAAATGTTCATTTGATTTGTTCTGGAGTAGTTAAATCTAGAGGTACTCATAGAGATACCTTAATGTTATAAAATATTGATGATTTAAAAATGATAACCGTGATGAAAAACGGTACTCTAGAAGAGACTCCCAAGAGAAGTTAGACATAACACATTTGATTATAATTGAATCCCTGAAGTGGTTCTATATAGGTGCCTATAAATGATAAACATATTTGAAAAATATGTAATTTAAAGAGATCTCTATAAGTTATGTCAATATGGGAGGAAATTATCATATATTAAAATTTTTGTTGACAATAGAAGTTGAATGTTTGCATATGCAATAAACTAATATGAGATAGCAAGGATCATGGTATTAGATTTGTCGAGAATCATCGATATACATTTTATTTTTGGCCAAAATCACTACTAAAAAATCTCGAATTCCCGTCGGTTTTACACCGTCAGGTAAAGAATTCCCGACAGTCCATAAAACCGTCGCCTATATGAGCGTCGCGAATACTAGGTAAAATAGGCGACGGTTGAAAACAGTCGGGAAAATAGTATGGGCCACGGTTTAAAACTGTCGCCTATAGTGTTCACTATAGGCGACGGTTTAAAACCGTGGCCTATAATATAGGCCACAGTTTAAAACCGTGGCCTATACTATAGGCCACGGTTTTAAACTGTCGCCTATAGTGGTATAAGCACGATTTTAAACCGTAGCCTATAGTAAAATTTTTCAGTTTTGATTATAAATTTTGTTTTTTTAGCGACGGTTTTTACCAGTCATTTGTTGCAAAAAAATGAAAAAAAAAATGTAAATTTCTACTATTTTTTCCCAACATTAATTAATTTTTATTAATTTATATAATGTCACTAATTAATTACAGTAAAGTATAAACATAAATTGAAAATGAACAGAAATTGTAATATATACAAACTACATATTCTAACTTACTTAATCGTTAGTTATATGAAAGTAATTGGTTATATTGTAAAGTATAAACAAAAAAGAAACGGATCATCGTAATAGCCCTTCTCGTACTGTCTGTGCTCAGACGTATTCAATCCACTGATCACGCAGAAGATTCATCTCTTCATTTAATTACGAGTTGCTCTTACCTTGAAAAACAAAACAGAAAAAAATTATATATTAATTAGTAAAAGACCTTGTAGACTACACTACACTACATTCTCTTTCGAATTGATAACTCTTTATTATCAAAAATATGTGGCTACAAAATGGATATTTATATCTTAAGGTCATTTTTATGAAAAAGCATACCAAAAGCATGTTCAACCAAAATTTTTATAAAAAAACTATATCAAGCCTTAGTGCAAAATGTTGGGAGAATGTGAGTCAACTCCATCAATGGATCAAAAGAAACTCCTCCAACAGGAACAACTTTACCATATCACTATATATGCCACAGTACATTAACAATCACCTCAAGAAGATTTAAAGTGTACAATTCAATGCATAACTGAGTATGTCATAAGATCTATTAGTAAAATATTTAGTGACAAAAAGTACAATTGGAGCATGGTCATCAAAGTTGAAATAGACCATACTCATCAGAGGCATTATATACCAAAAAAAAAAGTATACTACTCTGAATAATTCTCCGAGCAGTTAATTCATATATTGACAATAAATTTTCAGAATCCCATATCTATTCTACTCTATTGCTTATTCAAAAAAAAAATGCTAATTATAAATCCAAACATTTAGCCCTAAAATCCAATTAAAACTTGACTCCGTCAAAAGAAAATGCTAAACTTTAATATTAAAACAATAAAATATAAAAATGGGGGAAGGTAATAATAGGTGATTCGAGACTTTACCAACGGGAACAAAAGGGTTCCTAACCTGTTTCTTCTCCACAAAAAAAAAAAATCCTCGAAATTGGCCTCAGTTGAACCCATCTTGATCTTCTCCAAGTGAAGATAATTGGATAAGCTATACCTATTCAAATTTTATTAGTTACATATGCTAAACACTCTCATCATCAAAATACCAAAACAAAAAAAAAAAATGCACACTCTAGTTGTTATACAAAAACTCAACTACCCATTTAAAGTTCTGTGTTTGTGCTAAAATTCAAGATCACAATGAGAGCCTAGAAAAAATCCCATTAATAACTTTGTAAATTTAGAAGACCTTTTCAAGAGGCCCAAATGAAAATGGACAGCCTTATCCAAGTTTTACAATGCCTTGATTAGCTATTCGTGGAAACACCAATTGTTTCTTTTTAGAGGTCAATAAATATCAACAATGCATTCTAAACCAAACATTATTTGTAAGGTTTCATACATTGCCATGATGGACTAAGAAAAATAGTAATAGATTCATTTCAGAGACAAAATAGTATTAACTGCCAACATCTCCACAAGAACTCAATATCATAGACAATTAGAGGATCACAGTTGAACGGAAAAAAAATTCTTACTAATTAATTCAACTTATCAGAAAATAGTCAAACAATATAGTCAAGCCTATTAACTTGCTAATGACAAACAAAAAATCAAATCCCACAAATAGCAGAGATAGAGAAATTAAATTTAAACCCATTAACACGTGTTAAATCTTCTCAACTTCATAACATGTTATCATTTGCCAATAAAATAAGTGAAAAGAAGGCAATTTAGTACATCATTTCCCTTAATAGGGGATCATATATAGATAGGCATAAGCATGTATAAAAGCAATTTATAATCCTAGTGGCATTAAAACCGAACATCACAAGCAAGAAGTTTTAGAGTATAAAACTAGGACAAATGACATAATGGGTAGTCACTAAATAAAAAAACATTATCATATACCAAATCAGTTCATAAATGACATTTGATTGAGGGAAAAAAACAAAGTAATTGAACAAAGAATTACATATCAAAGTCTACAAAACATTCAAAATAGCCATGTTTATATATTAAATATTGAATGGAACAAGTGCATTTATCATTAACAAAAATTCCAATGCTAAATAATTTTGCAACAATTAAAAACACAAAAAGATCTATGTATATATATACATATGAAAAATATTAACTGAGCAAATGCAGTAGCTCGTCTCAACTTACCACCGTAGTCTTTGTTTTTAGGGTCAACGTAAGAATCAGGAAGCACAAACAAAACACCTTGCAAACCTGTTCAAAACATTGTAAGAATGAATATCAATGACAATAAACAATACCCATCTGAAATATCATATCATAGCCTTATCAAAAAACAAAATTCATACCCTCTGGCTTATTGGAGTTCTCCTCATTAATATCATAACCAAACCCAAAATATATTTCGCATGAAACGTTGTAAATCTTCTTCTTAGCTTCCTCAACACTGAAAAAACCACAAAATTAGAGTAAAAAAAAGTTTGTACATTTATAGCCAAAACAGAAGCATTGAGAAATTCATAAACCAAATGTGCCAAGGCCAAGACAATATACGAATAGGGTCGGTGGGCGTTGCCGGTAGTGGCGGAGGTGCATCGCTGGTGAGAGAGAGACCTGAGTGGGTGAGATCGAGAGAGAGATCGAGGGAGTGAGTGAGTGAGATCGAGAGAGATCGAGGGAGTGAGAGAGTGAGATCGAGAGAGCTGGAGGCGCGAGGGAGTGAGAAAGTGAGATTGAGAAGAGTGAGGGTTTGATGTCTGAATGTTTTGGTGAGAGGCACGAGGGTTTTAATTTTTTAGCCCTATTCCCGACAGTTTTCAACTGTAGGGCAAAGTATGGGCCACAGTTTAAAACCGTGGCCCATACTTTGCCCGACGGTTCTAAGCCATTGGGAATTGTTTATTATTTTTTTTAAAAAAAAATTCTCCGCCCTTTTAAACTGTCGCCTAATCTATACGAGTGTTAAAAACTGTCGCCTATAGTATAGTATAGGCGACAGTTTTCAACACTCAGTTAAATTTTTTAGCGACGGTCCCAAAAAAAAAAGCGTTTTTGGAACCGTCGCGAATTATGCCTTTTGTAGTAGTGAATGTTATGACGCAGTCCAGGCAAGTTCACTCGCATAAAGTGTACATAATGAAGTGTTGTACACAGTTTGCATAGACATGAGATTGATTGAAATAAGGCTTAAATATTGAGAAAATATAATCATGATTTGATTATAGCCTGGAATATATTTTATGAGGATTTATAAGTGTCACATAAATATTGCAACAAAAGGTTATTTATTTGGAGCTCCTAATATAGTGAGAATTTAAAATATGCCTTATCTAAAAATTCTAAAAGAATTTAATACATGTCTTAGGTGATATAAATTCAAAGTCGCGTGCACTCTATGATAACGATCTTTGTATAAAATAAAGAAATGTAAGTAAATTATTGTTTAAAAAATACGTATTGTTGTCTATGCAATATAAATTCGTATATTATACGTTGTGATAGACTCTTAAAGAGTTATTGATTAATTGAAGAACAGACTTTTATTCCTTTTGTAAATTGAGAAATATTAAATGTATAAAGTTTTTTCATTAGTATAGAAGTCCTAAAGTACTTCCTATGCATCAAGAATTATAGAAATATAATCATTTGATATGGAAATTAAGATCATACAACAAGATAGAACAAATATATGGTCTTGGAGTACCATCATTGTCACAAATGAAAATTTATATTATCATTAATGTGTTATGTTCATATCTTATGAGATAATTGTTGGAAATTATTTTACCAGGATCTTAGATCTACTCACAAGTATGTTTATTAACATCCTAAATATGAACTTTCTAAAACGATAAAATAAACACATATAAAGTTAAGAAAACCTTACATTGATGCAGCGGAATAAATGTCTCCTTCCACTCAGATCTCTAACCCTTGATTCCTTTCTGTAGCAGAGTATAATCAAGATCTGAGCCCGAATCTCCTTCTTCTTCAAGCTTTGATCCTTCACAGTCTTCCAATCTATGATTGAGTTACTGCTTACTGTGTGTGGGCACTTACTCTTTCACTAGGGTCACGAAAAAGATGAAGGAAAAGAGGGAGAGAGGTTTCGGCCAAGGTAGAGAGTGAGGGAAGGCTCAGTTTTTCTGAAGAGAGAAATTTCTGTCAGAAAGGCTTATGAAAACTTATGATTTGACTGAGCCATCACTTTCTATTTATAGGCAACTTACTAGGTTTAGGTTTAGAATTATTTGGCATTAAAATAATGAAATAATAATTTGAAAAATCCTTTTAAATGGCCGGCCATAGGTGTTGTAATGGGCCCCACTTAATTTTGCAATTTTATCAAATTTTATCTCTATTTTCTCAAAAATGCCAATTTTCCAATTCTAACCTTTTAAATGCCAAAACTAATTATTTAATAATTAAAATACATTATTAAATAATATTGTCATTTAATTTAATTATTAATTAGACATATAAAGTCCATTAATAAATAAATAAACCCAGAAAACTCTTTTCCTTACAATTTCACCCCTGAATAGTGAAAATTCATAAAATCAGACATAGTCTAACTTTAGAATTATAATTGATCAATCACGAATCAATTAATGAGTCTTATAAGCAGAATGTTCTCAACTAGAATGGGGACCATGGATCTATATGCTGAGCTTCCAATAAGTGAACCAAATTTACCAAGTAAATTCCTACTTATTAATTCTTCGTTGAATCCACTCTTAGAACTTAGAATTGCACTCTCAGACTTATATAGAGCATATTGTATGTTTCACGATACCAATATACTATCTCATTTAACCATTGTTATAATCTTATTGTGATTTAAAGATCCTCTATATAGATGATTTACATCGAGATGGGATTTCTTTACCGTTCTCACCCCTCAATGTATTTTGCCCCTTAAAACACTTAGCTACCTGTAAATGGTGTTTAGTGATCTAATAATTAGTCAGTTAAACAAGAGCTCATCCATTTACTTCTATTTGCTAAGCTCGAAGGGAATCATCACTTAACTTCTATACACCAGTAGAAGCTATAGATTCCATATTTATGTTCAGCACTCCCACTCAATCATACTATCATGTTCCCAAAATATACGTATCACCCTGACCCAAAAGTAGGCTTAACTAATAAATCAAAGAACATGAATAGCACTCCTGAGTTGAGCCCAAGCATATCAGGATTTAGATTCTTTTCAATCTTAAGATCAACTACTGATATTGACTTGGAAAGATATGTATAACGGTAAGTTTGTAATATCTTAACTTAGTTGCAATATCGGTCCAGTCCAATGTATACTCCATACATTCGAAACTAGTATACTTTACTAATGTCCTGGAAAGAACATAACACTTACTCCAAGTGTAAGTACACATCATCGCTGATTATCACATTAGTGTAAATCCAATAACACTGATGAAACAGGGACCAAAACTTTTGATTCATATGATCACAATCACATTCCACTGTGTTGACGATACTGTAATTGTGAATAAACATATAATCTGGATTTAACTGATTTTGTGTGTATGAATGTAATAAACATATTAAACATATTAAACCATTAGCATGTAAAATTCATGCAAACATCAATCACTTCAAATTTCTTATATTGATAACTAATCAGATTGTAAAGAGTTTTATTTAGGGCATAAAACCTAACAAACTCCCACTTGCACTAATATAAAACAAACTGTGCAAATAGGTCAATCTGATGTCTTGATCTTTAGATCAAGTGTAGTATATTTGAATCCACCCAAACTTCTGGAAACAAGTTCATAAATACTCTTATGAAACATCCTTTACTATATGCTTTACTCATCAAGGGATACTGAAATCTTTACTGTTTTAAAAGTACATCTGAATTAACAGAGGACATATCTCTCATATTTTAAAATATGTAATTGAGATAATACAGTGTAGACTTTTCTTCAGTGATATAACTTTCTGGTATTTTCGAATAGACCAAGTTATAGTTCTTCTCTGGTAGAGCTTGAATTATTATACAATAATTCCTCCACCCCCAAAGTAAGCACCATCTCATATAAATCGAAATTAGATGGTGAGATACAAGGACAACTGATACACAGTTCCTTAATATCTGACATATAGATCACTTTCATAAATCCTTCTTGAATATCTTCTAATGTTCCCTATTTGATTACATCTCAGATAGCTCCCACTCAATAACAGATGTCTGGTTAAATAATACTTTTAACCTCTGATTGTTTAGAGAGTTACCTAGTTGTGACTTTTGTATTAGTCTGAAACTTTAAGTCAAGACTAAGTCATCAACATAGCAGACTAGTATTTGAAGTGAAAAATACATGCCAGAGATTAAGTAATCAAAATTAAGATACCATCAAATTTTATGAGGATTAAGAATTCTATGTTCAAGTCATTTGAATGGACTGAACTAGAGTTCTTTATCTTATTCTCATAATTCTGATAAGCTATACCTATCCATGTGAATGGTTAGATTTGCTTTTCAGTAGTGTTCTTAAGTACCTATCACAATTATCAACCTAATGAAGATGGGTATAGAACTTTAAAATTCTCCCACTCAATTAAGGTAGTGTGAAACTTTAACAAAGAACTTTCAAAGGTATCAAACTCTTACTTACAACAGTAAAAACGAAATGGAACATACAATCAAGATCAAGAATTTATATTGACAATAGCTGACTCATTATATTACTTCTATGTTTAAACAAGATATGTGTTTCATAGGGAATTGTGGAATAGACTCCACCCCTAAGTATATAGAGATTATGATCCACCCCTAAAGGTTGTAAAGATCATGATTCTCTAAGTGTGATAGAGTTTATGTGGAGTTGAATACTATCCAGAGTTCATTAGATATAAAAGATCGTTGAACTGCATAGTTTTCTTAACTTTTCTCCACCCCTATCAGATCATAAGATCCTTTTATTAAACAAATTCTTAATAATTGTATGAGAATGAACAATTATTGATAAACATAGAAATAATTTCTAGTGTTTATATAATATAACTCTATGAAGAGTTGTAAATATTATAGAATTTGTATCAATAATAAAAACACTTACACATACAAACATATAAATATAATGTGGTAATAATTGATGAAGATAGAATTAAATGAAGCTCAATCTCATAAATTGCAATAGGGAATTTCGAAAAAATAAACTTTATTAATAATAAAAAAAATATTGCAACAATATGAGAGAAACAGGGATAAATATCCCTAACTAAAATTTGAAATCCAAATTGTCTTTAAACTAAAACAATTAATTCAAAAAATAAATTGAAGAGCTTCATCTTCATCTGGACGATTTCACCCTTGGTCCAGCTTGCTGATCCAACTCAATTGAGTTCAAGTAGCTTGGCCTATAAGAAGAAGAAAACAAATAAACAAAGTTAGTCCAGAATTATAAATCCAATTGGATAATAATTCACTAAAACTCTTAAAGTTTATGAAAGGAAATACCTTGTTTCTTTGCAAGAAGTTTAGGACATTGGGGTTTCCAATGGCCTTTTTCATTGCAGTGGAAACACTTTCCTTTAAGTGTAGCATCACCAGAAGGAGCAGTCTTTTTCATGACTTTTGTTCGCTTCTTGGTGTTCTTCCACTTCTTCTTCGATTTGGGCTTTGAAGCAGAGGCGACATTTGCTTCGGTGTTTCATCGTCCCATTACCATTACCAGGATGAGGTTTACTCCCTTTCTTCTTGGGTCCTCCAATCAAATTTTCATAAGTTTGAAGGTCATTGACTAATTCATGAAAGTCAATTTCCTTCTTATTCATGACATAATTTGATGTGTATGGTAGAAATGCTGGAGTCAGGCTGTTCAAGATAAGACTTACTTGAGTAGCACTGTCCATTTCAGCACCATGATCCTGGGCTTCTTGGAAATAGCTGGACATGAGGAGAACATGATCACGCACGTTTTGATGAGGTTCCATCCGTGCGTTAATGTACTTCTTAGTCGCGTCAAAGCGTGACTGAAGTGATGCCTTACCGAATAGCTCATTTAACTTCGTCATAACTTCAGCAGCCTTCTCAGTTTTAGAAAACCGAGTTTTGAGGGTGTCAACCATGCTAGAAAGCATAAAGTATAGAGCTTTGTCATTTGCCTTCTGCCAACGCTCATACTTTTCTTTCACAGCTTTGGATGCATTATCCCTGTGCACTTCGAGTGACGGCTCAGTTAAAACAAACAAGGCACTTTCTCCTATGAGAGCAATATTAATGTTCTCATTCCATTTATTAAAGTTAGATCCATTCAGCTTATTTTCAGTCAACAGTGATAACATGGGATTCATTTTGACAAACAGGATACTACAAAATAATAGAAATCAACAAATAGAAATTAATAATGGTTTAACACACAAAATCAATTCAGAAATTATAAGCACATAGCAAGTAGGAATGATATGAGAAAATACTTAAAATTCAATCCTAAATAATTTCCAAGGTTTTCAACAAGGCGATATCGGTTGTCCCGTTTAGGCGAGAGTCAAAGCTACCATCCATTGAATAGAGTTGTCAGCTCATCTAAAATGTTAAACATTCTAGCAACCTTTTATTCGATCAAGATCAGAATCCAGCGTTGTCCCGTTTAGGCGAGAGTCAAGGCTATTCTATCTCATGAGCTTCTACCATTGTTTCGCAATTTGCAAGTCAAATATGGTCGCCACCATTAGGGTGATCTATACCATATAAAACACTTACAAACCACTTATCATGCGAGATTAAACGGTGCGAAATTGCTAATGAACGTTCCTCCATTAGGGAGGATTACTCACTAAAACAAACGCGGTGTAAAACCCACAATGGAGATCGAATATCTTAATAATAATAAAGCTCATTGTTTAAAATGTATTTTCTTATTATTCTAATAAATAAATCTCATTAAATTCTATTTAAGAATTAAAATTCAAAAATAAGAATTTAATATAATATTTATAAAATTATACTAGATGGTGATTGAAATAAAATTAATTATTTCCATCTTAGTAATAATCTTAAATATAAATATTAAGGAAATTAATTTAAGATGAATTAAATAAATAATTAACAACTTAAAAATTTCCTTTGAGAATATATTTATTGGGTTCGAAAATTAAGTATAAAAAAATTATACAATTTTCGAAAATAATAAAAATAGAAAAGCAATACTTCAAGCAAAAATATCACCTATCTAGATATTCTTTTGACTAGTTAATTCAATTTCTAATATATATATTTTAAATTCACTTATTTTAAATTAATCTATTAAATGAAAAAATCATTGACTTGAGTTGGTCCAAGAATTAATTAAAATAAATAATTAATTTACAACTCAATCTATTTTTCAAAAAAAATTCGAAAATATTGCATAATTAAAATGCAATTTCGAAATTGATTAATAAAATAAAGAAAAATATATATTTTGAAAATTATTTAAATTTAAGTTGAAAAATTAAATTTCAACCTAAAAATAATTTTCGATTTAATTAAGTGTCATGAAAAATCAATAAATATTTAAGTATCATGATGAAAATCAACTTAGATATTTAGATTTTTCAAGTTAATTAAATATATTAAATTCAAGAAATAATAATTAAGTGTAGAGAAGCCTTAATTATTAATTTCTATTTAATACTAGGAAAAATATACTTAATAAAATTGTACCAAAATTAATTATTTAAATAATTAATTTCACAAAAGTATAATATTTTCCTATTTAAATATTAGAAATAATAAGTAGTCTAGAAATTACTATCTAGAAAATATCTTATTTGACTAAGTATCTTTTCAAAAATTTGAAAAATATCTAATTTAAGTTATATAGAAAAAATCTAAAACTTAAATAATTTCAAATCTAGATTTAATTAAATATCACAAATTAAGTTGTAACCACTTAATTTGAAGATATCTTTTGAAGTTAATATTTTAAAAAAAATATCAACCAAAAAATATCTAAAATATTCCATTTTAAGTTAATATTTGAAAAGATATTAACTTAAAAAATATCTTAAGAATCTTTAATAACTAATGCCTAAGATTCCTCAACTTGATTTAAAATTTAAATCAAATATTCAAATTTAAGTTAGTTAAGAAAAATCAGTTGATACAACTAATTTATAACTTAAATAGGAATATTTAATTAAATAAGTTCCAGAAAGAATCTTAGTTAGTTAAAATTCTATATTTAATTAAATACAAGAAAAATACAAATAGTTTATCTAGAAATAATATCTAAACTAAAAGTGTTTTTCTTAAAATTAACTTTAAAATATTAAAATGAAAATAAATTTTCATATATTTTAAAAGTTAATTATGTTGCTAATTCAATTTTATTAGGTCAAACTAATATAATTAACCTAGTACAGTTATTCAAATCAGGCAAATGGGCCTTCACAATTGGGGTAGTTCATGTCAGGGGGTGCTGGGTTCAGTATGTCGTACCCACTTCTATGGCACCCAACTCTCACACAAGGCCCAAAAGAGAGGAATTTAACCTTAAAATGAATAACTGTTATTAATTGAATAGGTCCAATAACTAAATGGACCTAAATAAAATCTATCATGGTGTGACATTTTATTTAGCAACAACCTATATGCATCTATATAATAAAATAAACATATAGGCTCATACAGGCACACTTTGGATGGATCCTATCATGTTGCTAGGTCATACACAGATGAAAGAAGATTGTAAAATTTACCTGTTACAAATTATTTACTTGACCAAGGGAGCCATCAGATCATTAGATCTGGCAAAAAGTAACCATGGCTATTTGCAATCAAGTAATAATAGGTTTTTAAAACTTACATACAAGCTAAAAACACATACTCCTGCAACAAGGTTAGCTGGATAGTTGGAAGTAGGATTTATTTAATTTTAAATAAATAATTTCGAAAAATAAATAATTAAATAAAATATTTTAATTAATTTCGAAAAAAATAAAAAAAATTAATTAATTTCGAAAAAATAAAATAATAAAAAAAATATTTAAAATTTCGAAATTATTTTTAAAAAAAATTTAAAATTAAACCTACTATTTGAAAAATTAGGTTTCAACCAACCTAAATATCATTTCAAAATTTGCTAACTACTTTTTAAAAATTAAATGTTATTTTAAAAATAAAAATTAAATAAAAATTAGAAAAGATAAATAAAATATCTTTTCAGATTTTTAAATTTAATTTAAATAAATAAAATAACAAAATTTAAAAGTTAGCAAAATATCTTATATCTATTTAAAATTACATGATTATAAATATCTTATTTTAAATTTAAATAAGGTCAAAATATCTAAAAAGATTTAAAAAATCTTAATAGATAAGATATTTTTAAAATATCTTAAAAGATAAGATATTTTTAAATATCTTAAAAGATATTATAAATATCTTAAAAAGATATTATAAATATCTTAAAAGATAAGATATTTTTAAATATCTTAAAAGATATTATAAATATCTTAAAAGATATTTTAAATATCCAAAAAAAATCTGACCTTAAATTTAAAAAAAATATAATCAAATTTAAAAATAAGATAAATTTTTAAGCAAAAGGATAAATACTAGTTCTATTCAAATTCAAATTACACTAATATCTTGAATTAAATTTAAAAAATATTAAATTAATTCAAAATGATAATTAGAATTGAATTAGGAATAGTAATAGTATATATATAAAACCATACAAAAAATTGGAAGTTAATTCCATGAAAAGGTATGAAAAATTGAAGAAAATTGAAAAAATTGGAAACTGTACGGACACTTCTGCGATCGCAGGAAACTATCAGCACAGCCCCGATTTTGTCAAATCTTCCAAAAATCATAACTAATTCAAATAAAATCCAAATTGAGTTCTGTAAAAGGCTAACTTGCTTAATTTTTTCCATACTATCCAATAAAAATAATTCCAGAAACGAAATCACAATTATTTTTAACGAAAATTTCACAAACATCAATCAATCGTCAAATAACACTCAATACAACATGATACCATCCAAAGAACATACAAACAATCGTTTTAAAGTCCAAATTACATGTAAGTAAATCAATTACCATGGCTCTGAGGCCAGTTGTTGGAAATTATTTTACCAGGATCTTAGATCTACTCACAAGTATGTTTATTAACATCCTAAATATGAACTTTCTAAAACGATAAAATAAACACATATAAAGTTAAGAAAACCTTACATTGATGCAGCGGAATAAATGTCTCCTTCCACTCAGATCTCTAACCCTTGATTCCTTTCTGTAGCAGAGTATAATCAAGATCTGAGCCCGAATCTCCTTCTTCTTCAAGCTTTGATCCTTCACAGTCTTCCAATCTATGATTGAGTTACTGCTTACTGTGTGTGGGCACTTACTCTTTCACTAGGGTCACGAAAAAGATGAAGGAAAAGAGGGAGAGAGGTTTCGGCCAAGGTAGAGAGTGAGGGAAGGCTCAGTTTTTCTGAAGAGAGAAATTTCTGTCAGAAAGGCTTATGAAAACTTATGATTTGACTGAGCCATCACTTTCTATTTATAGGCAACTTACTAGGTTTAGGTTTAGAATTATTTGGCATTAAAATAATAAAATAATAATTTGAAAAATCCTTTTAAATGGCCGGCCATAGGTGTTGTAATGGGCCCCACTTAATTTTGCAATTTTATCAAATTTTATCTCTATTTTCTCAAAAATGCCAATTTTCCAATTCTAACCTTTTAAATGCCAAAACTAATTATTTAATAATTAAAATACATTATTAAATAATATTGTCATTTAATTTAATTATTAATTAGACATATAAAGTCCATTAATAAATAAATAAACCCAGAAAACTCTTTTCCTTACAATTTCACCCCTGAATAGTGAAAATTCATAAAATCAGACATAGTCTAACTTTAGAATTATAATTGATCAATCACGAATCAATTAATGAGTCTTATAAGCAGAATGTTCTCAACTAGAATGGGGACCATGGATCTATATGCTGAGCTTCCAATAAGTGAACCAAATTTACCAAGTAAATTCCTACTTATTAATTCTTCGTTGAATCCACTCTTAGAACTTAGAATTGCACTCTCAGACTTATATAGAGCATATTGTATGTTTCACGATACCAATATACTATCTCATTTAACCATTGTTATAATCTTATTGTGATTTAAAGATCCTCTATATAGATGATTTACATCGAGATGGGATTTCTTTACCGTTCTCACCCCTCAATGTATTTTGCCCCTTAAAACACTTAGCTACCTGTAAATGGTGTTTAATGATCTAATAATTAGTCAGTTAAACAAGAGCTCATCCATTTACTTCTATTTGCTAAGCTCGAAGGGAATCATCACTTAACTTCTATACACCAGTAGAAGCTATAGATTCCATATTTATGTTCAGCACTCCCACTCAATCATACTATCATGTTCCCAAAATATACGTATCACCCTGACCCAAAAGTAGGCTTAACTAATAAATCAAAGAACATGAATAGCACTCCTGAGTTGAGCCCAAGCATATCAGGATTTAGATTCTTTTCAATCTTAAGATCAACTACTGATATTGACTTGGAAAGATATGTATAACGGTAAGTTTGTAATATCTTAACTTAGTTGCAATATCGGTCCAGTCCAATGTATACTCCATACATTCGAAACTAGTATACTTTACTAATGTCCTGGAAAGAACATAACACTTACTCCAAGTGTAAGTACACATCATCGCTGATTATCACATTAGTGTAAATCCAATAACACTGATGAAACAGGGACCAAAACTTTTGATTCATATGATCACAATCACATTCCACTGTGTTGACGATACTGTAATTGTGAATAAACATATAATCTGGATTTAACTGATTTTGTGTGTATGAATGTAATAAACATATTAAACATATTAAACCATTAGCATGTAAAATTCATGCAAACATCAATCACTTCAAATTTCTTATATTGATAACTAATCAGATTGTAAAGAGTTTTATTTAGGGCATAAAACCTAACAATAATATATGGTAATATTTTAAAAGTGATAATAATAATCTTATGAGATATATTATCACCAAAATAATTGTGGATCATATGTGCATGAGGGGGAGACATATTCATGTTGCACTCTTTTTCCCTTAGTTTAGATTTTGTCGCACTAGGTTTTCCTGGTAAGGTTTTTAACGAGGCAACTTGCAAATAGTTATAAATATAAAATATATATTGCACTCTTTTTTTTTCCTTACCTCAGGTTTTTTCCCACTGGGTTTTCTTGACAAGATTTTTAACGAGGTAACTTTAAATCATGTTAACATACTTGCATTTTATGAAGCAAGTAGAGAATGTGTGGGAGTGAGATCATTGACATAATATATTCGAAAAACATATGGATTATACTCAATAAAGATGCAAATAGTTATAAATATGAAATATATATTGCACTCTTTTTTTTCCTTACCTTAGGTTTTTTCCCACTGGGTTTTCTTGACAAGGTTTTTAACAATGTAACTTTAAATCATGTTAACATACTTGCATTTTATGAAGCAAGTAGAGAATGTGTGGGAGTGAGATCATTGACATAATATATTCGGAAAACATATGGATTATACTCAATAAAGATGTATCAACACAAGCAGCTCTCTATGAAGATAATACTACTTGTATCGCTCAATTAAAAGGAGGGTACATTGAAGGAGATAGAATTAAAACACATTTTACCAAATTTCTTTTTCTACATTTCAAGAGAATGTATATTGGTATCCAACATATTCAATCAAGTGTCAATCTTGCAGACTTATTCACAAAGCTATTACCAGCATCAACATTTGAGAAGATGTCATACAAGATCAAAATTCGTCAATTAGAGGATCTCCACGAATGCCTAAATGAGGGGGAGTTAGTTTACACTATACTCTTATTCTTTTGACTAAGTTTTTCAGCAAGGTTTATATGGAGGCAATTATTATGGACATTTAAGGGGGAGTATTATGAAATATTATTTATAGATGTCCAAATTACCAAATTAATTATCACCATTATTGCTTTGTTGTATTTTCCTTTATTACATTGATTTAGTTTCTCATTCTTCTAGTCAAATTTTTGTATAAATAGGGGCTCAGCCTATTGGAATAAACAACTGAAAAATTATCTTTCTCTCTTCATCTTCTTCTTTTTTCTTCATATCTATTTTATATTATTCTATATTATTTTATAACAAATATATATAGCTAATAATTGCAAAAGAATACTTTGCTAAGCAAAAAGTAAAAAAAAACAAAAAAAAAAATGAGAAATCGATCTGACAAAAAGTGTAAATCAACTATAAAAAAAAACAAAAACAAATCAAAAAAATTTAACTGCAAGACAACTATAAATAATTTATAAAACAACCAAAAAAAATTGTTTATTATTTTTACTGAATATGTATTTTCATAAATAAAAAAGTTCCAAGAGTACAAATAAAATTTTTTCTGTCTTGATGTATTTTTATAATTTTTTTTTCAAATTTTTGATCTTTTATGTAAAATTTTATCTTTTTAGCAAAAGTTCATATTAATTTATATTTAACTTTTTCTTTGTTGTACTTTTGTGTTTTCTTATATATTTATTAAAATTTAGCAGATAAATATAGGGATAATCTCACAAATACACAAAAACAATAAAAAAATTACAAAAATATGGCTTCACAGAATTTTAAATACTTTTACGAATTTTTTTATTTTATTTACAGAGAATGCGGTCTTCTTATGTTGTACTCTTGTTAATTTGTTGTTGATTTTTTGTTATCTATATGTTATTTTGATGTTACTTTTATATAATTTTCTTATTGTTTTTATGTTGTTTCTATGAAAAATCGTAAAAATGTAAAAAATTCTTTAAACGTAAAGATATATGTATTTTTTTACAAAAAATAGTCCCTTATGTCATTATCCCATAAATATATTCTTCATTTCATTTCGATAGAGTAATTTACAATGTAAATATTTAAATTTAGCTTTCAGTTGTAGATTGATACTTAAGTAAAAATACCTTCTATTAACATTCTGGACCTTCTGTAAGTACCTTACCGTAAGTACCAAGTCAGTACTTACGTGTCACTCTTTAAATTGTCTACATCATTAAATTTGGAACTGAGAGCTTAACTTAAGTATTTACGTTGTAAATTACTCGTTCTCATATATTGTAACACAAACAGTATATTATAATATTATATATTTGTGTGAATGGAAAAAAAAATTATATCGAATTTTTATGAATTTGAAAAATGTGAGAAAAATTTTGTCTAACGAATCCTAGCTGTGAAATATAATAACAGTAGCAGATGCATCACTTGATTCACATCCATACAAACAGATGCTAAAAACGTGACATTAATGTGGCGTTTGGTTGGAAGTAATGAAATAAAATAGAATGGAAAAGAAACAATTTTCATTCTATTCTCACTACTATAAAAAATAGTTTTTCTCGACGTTTTTAAATAGTCGTTTAAAGTATTCCCGTCAGTTTCTATAACCGTCACCTATACGACCGTCACAAAACGGGCAAAATAGGCAACGGTTAAAAATTGTCGCTAGTGTGGACTTCCCGACGATTTGAAATCGTTGCCTATAACAGGGTATAGGCGACGTTTTTAAATTGCCGGTAATGTAAAAAAAAAAAAGGAGAAAAAATACCTATTTTTCTATCATTAATGGCAGAAAAATCTTTATTTTCCCCCATTTTTTTTTCATACATTAGTTTTATAATTTTACCTAAATTAAAATAAAATAACTAATTAATTTTATTACAATATCAACTAACTTTAAAACACATTAAATTTACACAATAACAAAATAAATATATATAATAAATAAAAAAGTATATAAATAAATAAATGTATTTATACAGAGCTCGGAGAGAGAGGGAGACGGACAGGAGGTGGTGGTAGTTCGACGTATGAGACGGAGATGAGAGGAACATCGACGGGAGGTGGTGGTGGTGCGACGTATGCGACAGAGAGGAGAGGGAGACCGACAGGTGGAAGAAGATGCCACGAGAGGAGGGCAATGGTGCAGAGGCGTGGGTGAGGTTTTTGAGAGTTAAGATTTTTGTTTTAGGGTGTAGAAAATGGAAAAAAAAAATAGGTGGGCACGTGAGAAATGTGGCGAGAAGTACGTGACGATTTTTTAATGGGTCCTTATAAGGGTCCAATAAATTCACAAATTCCAATTAAAATCGTCGCATATTCTTGTAATTACTGTTATAAACTGTCGGGAATACTAATTTTTCCCGACGATTTCAAACAGTTACTTAATTTTTTAGCGACAGTTCCCCAAAAAAAGTAGTTTTATGACGGTCGTGAATTCTGACTTATGTATTATAGTGTCTTTTATTTGGTTGCATATTACAGTATTGAAATGTCATTTCAATGGAACAGTCTTTCCACTATTTTGCTAGAATGACTATTTCATTTTGAAATGGAAAAAAAAAACAATTCTAATGCATGATGATGAGAAAAAATTTAATAATTTTTTTTATCAATTTTTTTATACATTTTAAATTTCATTCCATATCATTTTTATTCTTATTTTCAATCTAATTCCTATCCATATATTTTTATTTTCCCAACCAAACACCAGCTTAATTCTTAAACAGATACATCTTCTACTGTTATACATAAAAATTAAATAATACTTTCCCGGCAAGACAAAGTTAGTTTTGTTAAATGTAATTAGCGAATGAGACTTACTAAAAAAACTTGCTTCTCTCATTGTTTTTAAACATATATACTCTTTATTATTATAAAAATAAATTAAAAAATATAAACGCTCCCAATTCCAAACATATAATTTGATTAATCTTCCAAAAAGTTTGGCCCGTAAACCATTCCAAGGGTCGAAATTTCCAAATTGATTAAGCTGCAAATATATAATTACAACTATATATATTAGCTAATAAATATTAAAAGGCAAAGAATGAGTCTTTTCTTCTGGTGGTCAGCACTTTTTCATAGCCTCTCATATCTCAATGTGGAGAGTATGGGTTTTTCAAGTCTCTTTCTCACACCAATTCTAGTCTACTAGAAAACAAAGTGGACGGCAATAAGATAGAATCAGAACCATTTATTTTAGTGAAAATTATAAAAAGCATAGTTTTGATATGATTCCGTATTAGTACGAACTGTACACGTACTCTTCCCACTTTAACTAACTAATTTATTTTCAATCAAACCACTAAACAAATTAAAATAATAATAAACACATAGTGATATAACCCCACCTTATTTATTTATTTTTTTTTTGGTTTCTTCCATTCCTATATATTTGATCTTTTTCTTTACTCTCATTCTCATCATCAACTAATCCCACAACAAACTTTTTGATCACTCTTCTTAATAGGGGTCTCCTTCAGATTCCATCAATATTAAGCAAGACTACAGGAAAATGAATAAGGTTAAGAAAGGATGGCTTGCCGTAGAAGTAGGGTTAGAAGAAGAAGATGGTGGATTTCAGCGCTTCACCATCCCAATTGCTTATCTTTACCATCCACTCTTGAGGAGGCTATTGGAGAAAGCTCATGAGGTTTATGGCTATCATACCACTGGTCCTCTTCGGTTGCCGTGTTCTATCGACGACTTCCTTCACCTCCGGTGGCGGATTGAGAAGGAGTCGTCGACTAACCACCACCACCGCCAACATCACCAACACCAACACCATCATCATCCTCTCTCTACTTCTCTCTCCTTTCACTCGTGTTGACCGTGGGGTGGTGGATTTTAATATGCTTAGGGGACATATATAGGTTTTTTTGTGATTATTAGTTGCTAGTTTTTCACTATATAGAGATCTTACACCCATCTTTCTTTCTTATCCTTTGTTTTTTTTCCGCTTAATTGGGAGTTCTGGAGATCAATATCTCTTGTACTGCAAAACAACAATAGAGGCAAGTACCAAAAAGGAAAAAGATATATTTTACAAGTCGATTAGAAATTTCATCTAAGTTTTTGTAAAGATGAAAGATTATTACAAATAAATAATACTTTCGATTGTGTCTGGTTAACATATTAAGCTTATTATGGCATACATACTCTTAATTGTTATTATATATATATTAATTTGTTTAGTTTTTACAATTAACACATATAAGCCTCTCCAATCGAAATGCGAAATTTCTGGTGAAAGAGAAGAGTAAATTGCAAGAATTTGAACTGAAACATATATATTCTCTGTTATAATTATTGATCATAAACTATACAGTACTGATAAAGGTAAGTTTATAATAATATCTTTTACTTTATATATATGGCTGAAAGATAAAGAAAAAGTAAAAGAGGAGCCACTAGACTAGAATAATGACTGATAATTTGAATCATTGTATGCGCCAACAAAGAATGAAAAAGAGAAAGTAGTTATAAAGTGGTGTCTATTCTGGCCATTTTAAATTGATCATCTAGGTAATGCCCACCTTGCCACAATAATATTGTTTTTTTTTTTTTTTTTTGAAAGCCACAATAATATTGTTATTTTTTAGGAATTTTACAAAAATTATTATTATTTACCCAATTTTAACATTTACACGGTTAATATTTATATTAACATTTTTACAATTCTTTTTAAAATTTTATGAGTTTTTTTTAATAACAATTTTACTGAACCCCATCAACATAACACGAATAAAAAAAAAAAAAATTTTACATAAAAAATACAAATAATTAAAAATATTGCACATATACCTTTATACGGTTCAATAAACATTTAATTTTCCTTCTCTACTTACCTTTACACATATACTTTAACACTCTACCTATTTTCCTTCTCTTTTTCTTTTCATTTTATTTCTTTCCAGTTTTCATTTCAATTTTTCATATACGATTTTGATTTTTAGTTTTTATCTACCATTAAAAAAACTAAAATCTTGTTTTTCTTCCAAAAATTTGATCTCCTCCTCCTTCTCTACGTTCTTTTTTGCAACTGCTCACAATTTTCCCTTTCTTTTTTTTCTTTTATAAACTTCTATATATAATGGCAGTCACTCGGTGCTCCTCTTCACTTTCGCTATTGTTGAAGAAATCTCAAACAATGGGTGTTAAAGCTCGGGCCAACAAATGTAAAGGTAAACGCCCTATTGATGACGGTGATGATTTTGGTTTTCCCCTGCTAAGAAACTTGTTCGTCGTCCTCCTCAGAAGAAATCAAACAACATTGAGGCTGAGAAGACTCCTTTTCCAGAGGCTAAAAAGGGGAACAATCAACTTGATCATATTATCAAGGTTATTTTTTCATTTCTTTTTCGTTTTTCCATAATTTTTAAATATTTCATCTGTTATGGGCCATTGTTCCGAATCCGGGACTTGATGTTAAAGCTCCACTTAGAGTAGTGGAGATTGATAGCCTTCTCGGCCAGGAGAACAAGTAAGGTTTTTTTTTTTTGTATTTTAGTTGTTAATGTGTTGCATTATAGCTGTTTTAACTGTTAAGTTTTTTGTTTTGCCACACAATGATTGTGTGATGCATTTGTTTCAACTTTTGCCAAGTTTTTCATTCATGTTAAAGATGTTCCAATAGATTCTAGAGGTTGTTTTTGCACAAATTTTATTAAAAGAAAAGTTAAAGGGTGTAAAAATACCCGCCTATTGAAAATTGACATTTAAAAGCGGTTATTTTATAAAAACCGCAGTTATAGAATTAGACTACACCATTTAGACTCAGTTGGGAGTTTGGGAGTGCTGAAGGGTTGTTTATTAACCCTATGCCGAAATAACTGACATGTGTACCCTATACCGCCGGTTATTTCTTAACAACCAATAAAATAGGGTTATATTAAAACCCTAAGAGCTTCATCTTCTTCATCTTTTTCTACCTCACGAAACCAAGCAGCAAAGAATGAACACCACCCAAAACCATCACAACCTTCGCCAACCACATATCCTACAGCCCATATCCCCCCCCCCCCCCAATTTTTGCACGAGTCCATTTTTTTTAAATCTTCTATTTTCGATACCTAAACACAAACACCAAAAAGTTACGATTTTCCCCCTTTTTCACTTTAAACCGAACCCATAGAAACAAAGTGATGGTTATAACTCTAGCCACAAATTTTAGTGGAGAAAATATTGAATCTCAATGTCCATTAAGGTATAAATATGATTTCTATTCATTTTAGTAATGTATATTGCTTTATTTTTTTTGTTTTTGTAAATTTTTTTAGAATTTTTTCATATTATTAATATTGTTGTTGTGTGTGTGCATGGTGGCCAGACTTTTTGTAAAATTGGTCGTCGGATTGCACTTATAAGGTAAAAGTTTAATCCTTAATATATAGTATATATGTATGTACTTTGTGTTTTATTGAATATGTGTGTGTATATATTTTGTATTTTGTGTATATATATTGTACATTTTATTTATATAAATATTATAATTGTATTGTATATATTCTAAGTAATAATTATGTCTATATATATATATATGTATTGTGAATGAGATAGAGATAGGAGAGATTTAATTAGCTTAGAAATAAAGTTTTTAAAATTTTGTTTATGTGAGATACAATTTATTATATATGTATGTATATGTAAATTTTTTAAAAATTTATGTGTATAATTTACGAATTAACTAGTTACTTTTTTTTATAACTAGTAAGTAATTAAATAATTAAAATTATAATCTTATCATATTTTAATATATTGTTGGTTGTGAGTTAATTTTTAAGGTTCCGAATAATTTAGTGTTGATCGAATTTTAGCTTGCCATAGGTATATACATTCACTAACTTTTTGTTATTAATTTAGTGGAGTTTGAATTTCTTAAATATTCATCTGTAGTGAAGTAGGTTTTGTGATATATTGGACTGCGGTCGGATGAGTGTAATAATATGCATGTTAGTTGAGTGCGAATATCTTATATATTCAACCATAGTGAAGTAGGTTCTGCGAATACATGTACTGCGGTTCGATGGTGGATAAATTTTATATTATTCATGTTATTTTATTTGGTTTGCATTGTTTTATTTGTTATTTTAGGCATGTTTAAAATTTTTGACAACACTCAATTACAACCATTATACTTGAAATTCCTTATTTCAATATTCCCAATTTAATTATTTAATTAAGTGTTTAATTAAATGCCGAATAATAAAACTAATACTGAAAACAGTTACCGAAAATAACTCTGTAACTCTAGAAGAAACAAACAACCAGTGTAGAAAAGTAAAAACACGCAAGGTTTTTGTACGTCGTTTCAACAATCTTTTCAGATTGTTACTAGTCCACGGGGCCACGCCCAGAGATAAGATTCATTAGATCGGTCTCAAAAATACAAAGTAATTGACTTATGCATCAATAGACTCCCTCTTATTATATGCCGCAAGCTTGATGTATTCAACCTACTAACTAAATCTTGATAAAATTCTAAGAGCTCAAAATCCCTTCGATCACCTTGAAGAGTGCTTGAATCCTCCCGATGCAAGACTTGAAAAGCAATCTCCCAAAAGCTTTGTAAAACCTTCTCCCGAAGGTTGAGTGCTTGCTTCCTCCTGATGCAAGACTTGAAAAGCCATCTCCCGAAAGCTTTGTAAAACCTTCTCCCGAAGGCTGCACTGATGTTCTTCTTCTTTGTAGACTTGAATACAGACTCAAGACAATACAAAATACAAATAAACAGAGTAAGAGTCGAACAACTCTTCTCTACAAAATAAAGACACTCTTTCTTTTAGATATGAATACAATTTTAAGTGTATGAAAGAGATACTAAACCTAGCTGCTTTAAGGTGTATTTATAATCAATATATACTTTATTGACAGCTTACACACGGTCTGAATAAGATCTCATCCCACTAAAAACTTCCCTAAAATAATTCTTCAATCAGCCCAGGAATTTCCATTTTTGTACCTACAGAATCGTGGGCAGTAAGTACAACTTTCCTTTTATAGAAAAGGAAAGTTCAGCTCCGGTTTTCGCTTCAAGAAATCTGATCTAAGAAAATTAGAAACTCACACAAGATCAGAATATACCAGCTGGTTAGATAAAAAAGAAATGAGTAACCAAACTTACCATTTTTACCTTTTTCCCAAAAATAGGAAAGCTAGACAACTTTCCTTCCAAATTTAGATACAAAAAATATGGAAACCAAATTAAACAAACCAGTCGAAATATAAAATAAATAATAAAATATTTTTGTCAATTAAATACACCAAAAATGGAATTAACAATCTCCCACTTTGGCACTTTAATTGACAAAATATTTTATTATTAGAAAACATGCATCAAGTGTTAGAAACCAAAGCAAATAGCTTTTTAAAGATAAAAGAGTATAGACAATACTCCCCTGCATGAAAGCACTCTAACACATAAAACATAGAACTTTTTTTATACGGAAAAGCTTACAAACCGAAAACAAAGCAACTTCTTAAACAGAAAAGTGCACAAACCACAAACAAGACAACTCCCCCTAAAACAAGGATCCAGAGTTGTAACATAATCCAAAAATAAATACTACTCCCCCTTTTTGTCTATCAAGGAGCCAAAGATAACAAAAAAACATGAACAAAGTCATAATTTTCAAGCACACATAAATATAAAGCAAGAGATAAAAAATGGACCACTTATTCATCATCATTGGATTGGAAGAATTTCATGATGTTGTCCATCCTCTTGAGAAGTAAGGTTTGACTTGTCTCCATTCTTCCAAAACATAAGTTGAATTCAGCCATTTCAGTAGGAGTAGAAGTGGATGCAGATGCAGCAGTAGGTTCATCAGTAGCACCAGGGAAAGCAGACCGAGCCTTTTTCTTAGCAGTTTTTCCTTGAGGAGGCTTTAAGTTTTCAAGAGTAATACCAGAGGGCCTCTTTCTTTTTTGAGGAAGAATAGGACTTGGAGAGACAATGGGTCTTTTTCCTTTGTCCTTCTTTGGAATTGCAACAGGAGGTTCTGCACTGACAGGTTCAGCTTCCAGCTCTTCACTTTCAGACCTAGAACCTGTTGGGCTTTGTGCCCTAAATAAAACCCATTACAATCTGATTAGTTATCAATCTAAGAAGTTTGAAGTGATTTATGTTTGCATGAATTTTTCATGCTTATGGTTTAATATATATATTTAATATATGCACAAAATCAGTTAAGTCCAGAACATATATTTATTCGCAATTACAGTATTGTCAACACAGTGGAATGTGATTGTGATTATATGATTCAAAAGACTAAGTCCCTGTTTCATAAGTGTTTTGGATTTACACTGATGTGATAATCAGCGATGATGTATACTTACACTTGGAGTAAGTGTTATGTTCTTTCCAGGATATTGGTAAAGTATACTTGTTTCGAATGTATGGAGTATACATTGGACTGGACCGATATTGAACTTAGTCAAGATATTATAAACTTACCGTTATGTCTGTCCAAGTCAATATCACTAGTTGATCTTAGATCAAAAGAATCTAAATCTTGATATGCTTAGGCTCAATCTCAAGAGTGCTATTCATGTTCTTTGATTTATTAGTTAAGCCTACTTTTGGGTCAGAGTGATACGTATATTTTGGGAACATGATAGTATGATTGAGTGGGAGCGCTGAACATAAATATGGAATCTATAGCTTCTACTGGTGTATAGAAATCAAGTGATGATTCCCTTCGAGCTTAGCTAAATAGAAGTAAATGGATGAGCTCTTGTTTCAGTGACTATTTCTTAGATCACTAAAACATCATTTACAGGTAGCTAAGTGTTTTAAGGGGCCAAATACATTGAGGAGTGAAAACGGTAAATTTATCCCATCTCGATGTAAATCATCTATATGGAGGATCTTTGATCACATTAAGATTATGACAATGGTTAAATGAGATAGCATATCTATATCGTGGAACATATAGAATGCTCTATATAAGTCTGAGAGTGCAATTCCAAGTTCTAAGAGTGGATTCAACACGGAATTAATAAGTTAGGGAATTTACTTAGTAAATTCGGTTCGGCTTATTGGAAGCTCAGCAATATAGATCTATGGTCCCCATTCTAGTTGAGACCATACTGCTTGTAAGACTCAATAAATGGTTTATGATTAATCAATTATAATTCGAAGGTTAGACTATGTCTAATTTGTGAATTTTCACTAAGCATGGGTGAAATTGTAAAGAAAAGAGATTCTAGGATTATTTATTAATTAAGAGACTCTATATGTCTAATTAATAATTATATTAAATGACAATATTATTTAATAATCTATTTTAGTTATTAAATAATTAGTTTTGGCATTTAAATTGTTAGAATTGGAAAATTGGCGTTTTTGAGAAAATAGAAATAAAAATTGTGAAAACTGCAAAATCCAAGTGAGGCCCACTAACACCTATGGCCAGCCACTTGAATGGCTTTTTCCAATTAATATTTTCATTATTTTAATGCCAAATAATTACTAACCTAAACCTAGTAGCTGCCTATAAATAGAAAGTTATGGCTCAGTCTAAAATAAGAATTTTTGAGAGCTTTTTCAGTAATTCAAGAGATTGCCTTTCAGGAAAACTGAGCCTTCCACTTTCTCTCTATAGTCGACCCTCTCTCTCTCTCTCTCTTTTCTTCTTCACAATTTCGAAACCTCCTAGTGATAGAGTAGTGCCCTCACACAACAAGTGGTACCTCAATCATAGTTTGGAAGATCATGAAGGATCAAATTCAAAGAGAAGGACATTCGGGCTCAGATCTTGATAATACTCTGCGATAGAAAGGATACAAGGGTTAGAGATCTGAGTGGAAGGAGATATATTATTCTGCTGCAACCAATGTAAGGTTTTCTTAACTTTATATGTGTTTATTATCGTTTTAGAAAGTTCATATTTAGGATGTTAAACAACATACTTGTGAGTAGATCTAAAATACTGGTAAAATAAATTCCGACAACTTGTATCAGAGCCATGGTAATTTATTTGCTTGCAAGAAATTTGGACTTAAAACGATTTGTATGTGATTTAAATTGTTTCATGTTGATCTATGTGTTATATGATGATTGATTGATGTTTGTGAATTTTCGTGAGAAATAATTAAATTCTGTTTCTAGAATTATTTTTATTGGATAGTTTGGAAAAAATTAAGCAATTTACTTTTTTACAGAACTCAATTTCGATTTTATTTGAATTAGTTATGAATTTTTGAAAATCGGAAAATATCCGGATGGTGTCACCCACCCTACGGGCGTGGATGAGGGTGCAACCCTCGGATGCACGCGCTCAGACAAGTGTTCGACCGAGCTTCCTAGGTCAGGACAAGACTTTGTCTGAAATCGTCCCATGCACGCTCGAAGAGGCTGCATGCAGCCTCCTGCGCCGAGGGACCTCGGTCAAGCCTCTCTGCTCGTGCGTCTGGACAGTATGCAATGCATACTGTCCGTACCACTTGCAAATTTTTTTTTCGTGTTCTTCAATTTTTCATGCTATTTCATGGAATTAACTTCCGATTTTTCGTGTAGTTTTGTATTTTGATTTTTACTTTTCATATTTCAAATCTAATTATCATAAATAAATTAATTTGAATTTTTTAAAATTAATTTTAGATATTAGTGTAATTTGAATTTGAAAATAAGTAAAAATCTATCTTTTTGCTTAATTTTTATCTTATTTTTCAATTTGATTATTTTATCTTATTTTTTTAAAAAATTTAAGGTCAGATATTAAATTTTGAAATAATTTTTTTTAAAAATAATTTGACCTTATTTAAATTTAAAATAAGATTAATATAATCATGATATTTTGAATAGAAATAAGATATTTTGCTAACTTTTAAATTTTATTTTTTTTAAAATTAAATTATAAAATCAGAAAAGGATATTTATTTATCATTTTTTATTTTATTGAATATTTAATTTATAAAATAACATGAAATTTTTAAAAGTGGTTAGCAAGTTTTTTGAAATGATATTTAGGTTAGTTGAAACCTAATTTTTCAAAAATTGTAGGTTTAATTTTAAATATTATTTTATTTTAATTAAAAATCTAAAAATATTTTTTTTTATTATTTATTATTTTCGAAAATTAATTATTTAAAATTAAATAAATCTTACATCCAACTAGGGGTGTTCATTGGATCACATCCAATGAATTTGGACCCATCCGATCCAATCCAATTATTTATTGGATATTGGATTTTTCCATCCGATCCAATCCAATTGAATTGAGTTATCCGATCCGATCCGATCCAATGGATGTATTGGATTGGATCGGTTCCATCCATTGGATGCTTTAACTGGTTTTTATTAGATTGGATTGGATCAATCCAATGAATCCCATGGATGAATCCAATCCATTTTAACTACTATTTAGGCTAATTTCATTAAAATATATATATATATATATGAAAAAACATAATTTAAAACCTAATAAATAATAAAATAATATATAAAATAATTAAATATATAAAATTATAAATATTAAATATGATTGGATGGACATTGGATGATATTGGATTGGATTGGATCGGTTATCCATTGGATCGGATGTCTCATCCAATATCCGATCCGATCCAATTGGATTTTTAAAATTTGCATCCGATCCGATCCAATTATGATTGGATATCCGATTCTATTGGATCGGTTAGGATTGGATCGGTCGGTTGGAATTGGATTGGATGACTTTCTGCACACCCCTACATCCAACTATCCAGTTCAACTTGTTGCAGGAGTATGTGTTTTAGCTTATGTGTAAGTTTTATAAAACCTATTATTGCTTGATCTAAATTGTCATGGTTAACTTGTTGACAGATTCAATGATCTAATTTTAACTCATGGTTCAATTGTCAATAGGTCAAGTAAATAATTTGTAACAGGTAAATTTTACATTCTTCTTTCATCTGTGTATGACCTAGAAACATGATAGGATCCATCCAAATCTGTGTGCCTGTGTGAGCCTATATGTTTATATTTGTATTTTTCTTGTATTTAATTAAATAAAGAATTTTAACTAACTAGATTCTTTCTGAAGCTTATTTATTAAATATTCCTATTTAAGTTATAAATTAGTTATTTTAACTGATTTTTCTTATCAAACTTAAATTTGAATATTTTTTGAATTTAAAATTAAGTTGAGAAATTCTAGGAATTGGTTATTGAAGATTCTTGAGATATCTTTTAAGTTAATTTTTAAACTTAAAATGGAATATTTTCAAATTAGGTGGTTACAACTTAATTTTGATATTTAATTGAATTTAAATTTGAAAATACTTAAGTTTTTTATTAGATTTTTCTGTAACAACTTAAATTAGATATTTTTCAAATTTTTGAAAAGACACTTAGTTAAATTGAGATATTTTCTAGATAGTTATTTCTAGACTAGTTATTATTTCTAATATTAAATAGGAAAATATTATACATTGTGAAATTAATTGTTTTATAATTAATTTATGTACAATTCAAGTTAAGAATACTTTTTCTAGTATTAAACTAGAGATTAATAATTAAGCCTTTTCTATACTTAATTATTTATTTCTTGAATTTAATACATTTAATTAAATTGAAAAAATTAAATATCTAAGTTGATTTTCATCATGATACTAAAATATTTTTTTTTCATGACACTTAATTAAATAGAAAATTATTTTAAGTTGAAATTTTTTCTTTACAACTTAAATTTGAATAATTTTCAAAATATATTTTATTATTTTATTAATTAATTTCGAAATTGCATTTGATTATGCAAGATGATTTTGAATTTATCTTGAAAAATAGATTAAAGTTGTAAATTATTTATTTATTTTAATTAATTTTTGAAACAACTTAAATCAATGATTTTTTTATTTAATGATTAATTTAAAATAAATGAACTAAAATATATTATTATTAGAAATTGAATTAATTAGTCAAAAGAAAATCTAGATAGATAATATTTTTGCTTGAAGTATTTTTTTAGAAATTATTTTTTAAGTATTTCGAAAATAGTATAGTTTTATAGTTTATTTATTTCTTTTCGAAATACAATAAATATATTCTTATGAAAATTTAAATTTAAGTTGCAAATTTATTAAAATTAATACAACTTAAATTAAATAATTTTCTTAATATTTATTGGAAAATTAATACTAAGATGGAAATAATTCAATTTATTTTCATAACCATCTAAGTATAATTCTATAAATATTAAATTAAATTCTATTTAGATTTTATTCTAAATTTGATATTTAATGAATATATGTATATAAATAATAGAAGAAAATACATTTTAAATAATGAGCTTTATTATTATTAAGATATTCGATCTCCATTGTTGGTTTTACATAGCTTTTGTTTTAGTGAGTAATCCCTAATGGAGGAACGTTCATTAGCAAGTTAGCACCGTTTAATCTCGAAAGATAAGTATATTTGTAAGTGTTTTATATTAGTATTGATCACCCTAATGGTGACGACTGTATTTGACTTATGAAATTCCGTATTTCAATATTCCCAGTTTGATTATTTAATTAAATGATTAATTAAATGCGGAATAATAAAACTGGTACTGAAAACAGTTTTCTGTAGTTACAGAATGCAACTCTGTAACTCCAGAGAAACCCAGAAAAACAAACAGTGCATAAAAGTAAAAACACACAAGATTTTTGTACGTGGTTTCAACAATCCTTTCAGATTGTTACTAGTCCACGGGGCCACGCCGAGAGATAAGATTCATTAGATCGGTATCAAAAATACAAAGTAATTGACTTATGCATAAATAGACTCCCTCTTATTGTATGCCGCAAGCTTGATGTATTCCACCTACTAACCGAATCTTGATAAAACTCCAAGTGCTCGAACTCCCTTCGATCACCTTGAAGAGTGCTTGAATCCTCCCGATTCAAGGCTTAAAGGCTATCTCCCGAAAGCCTATACAACCATCTCCCGAAGGTTGTGTGCTTGTATCCTCCCGATGCAAGACTTCAAAAGCAATCTCCCGAAAGCTTGTAAATACCCTTCTCCCGAAGGTGCACTGATGTTCTTCTTCGTTGTAGACTTGAATACAGACTCAAGACAATACAAACAACAAATAAACAGAGTAAGAGTAGAACAACTCTTCTCTACAAAACAAAGACACTCTTTTCTTATGATATGAAAGTGAATAAAAGAGTTAACATAACAAAGACACTCTTTCCTTAAGATATGAATATAATTCTAAGTGTGTGAAAGAGATACAAAACCTAGCTACTATAAGATGTATTTATAATGAATATACATCTCATAGACAGCTTACATTCGGTCTGAACAAGACCTCAACCCACTAGAAACTTCCCTAAAATAATTCTTCAATCAGTCCAGGAATTTCCGTTTCTGTACCTACAGAATCGTGGGCAGTAACTACAACTTTCCTTTTAAAGAAAAGGAAAGTCTAGCTCCGGTTTTCTCTTCAAGAAACCTGATCTTAGAAAAAGGAAAACTCAACACAAGATCAGAATAACAGCTGGTTAGCAAAGAATCAATGTGTAATCAAAACTTACCATTTTTACCTCAATTTCCATAAATAGGAAAGCTAGTCAACTTTCCTTCCAAGTTTAGATTTACACAAATAGGGAAACCAAATCATTATATGCCAGCCGAAATATACAAAGAATAATAAAATATTTTTGTCAATTAAATATGCCAAAAATGGAATTAACAATCTCCCCCTTTGGCACTTTGATTGACAAAACATTTTATTATGAGAAAACCTGCATCAAGTGTTAGAAACCAAAGCAAATAGCTTTTTAAAGATACAAGAGTATAGAAAATACTCCCCCTGCATGAAAGCTCTCTAACACATAAAACAAAGAACTTTTTTTGGACGGAAAAGCTTGCAAACCGAAGAACACAACTTTTTAAACGGAAAAGTGTTAAACCACAACCAAGCAACTCCCCCTAAAACCAAGGGTCCAGAGTTGTAACAAAGAGTTCAATGAATCCAAAAAAATATGACTACTCCCCCTTTTTGTCTATCAAGGAGCCAAAGATAACAAAAACAAACATGGACAAAGTCATAAGTTCAAATAAACATTAATAAAAAGCAAAAGATAAAAGATTGAACCACTTATTCATCATCATTGGGTCGGAAGTATTTCATGATGCTGTCCATCTTCCTAAGAAGTAAGGCCTGACTTGTCTCCATTCTTCCCAAACGCAAGTTGAATTCTGCCATTTCTGTAGGAGCAAAAGTTGAAGCAGATCCAGCAGCAAGATCATTTGTAAGACCAGGGGAAGCAGACCGAGCCTTTCTTTGAGCAGCTTTTCCTTGAGGAGGCTTCTCAGGAATTTTGAAAGTGGTTCCAACAGCAGGCATCTCAATTGATTCATTCTCAAGAATCAATTCTTCTTGATCAGATAAAATTTTATAGATTAAGTGAGGAAAAATAAGATTGAGCCTAGGTTTCTTACCCTTTCGAAGAGAAACAATTTGCTCTCAAATCATGTCAGCCAAATCAATTTTAGCACCAATTGAAACTTTATATAAAAAGAAAGCAAGTTCATTTGAAACATTTACCGGATTGGAGCAAGGAAACCAATTGGATAGGGCAAACCTCATGAGAGCAGCATGTTGATAGGTGAGTTGAGACATATGCATGGTGTCGGAGAGTTCAATTTCATTATCACCAGAGAGATAACCGAACACCTTTTGACGATCAAACTCCACATCAGTTGGCTCAATTCCCATAGGCAAATTGAGAGCCTCAGCAACATCCTTCACAGTAAAGGAATACCAGTGTCCTCTGACAAAAACTTTGCCAAACATGAAAGAGTCCTCATCGAGAAACTCATCAGTGATGTTAGCATAAAATTCCTTCACAATTCTATCCACATACCCATCAAAACCGATCAAGGTATCTACCCATTGTTTTTCTTTCAACATGTTATACACTCCAAAAGGCTTATGAGCAATAACATTAAAATTTTTCTCCACAGTAAAATTTCTATTCTCATAGAATTTCATATCTCTAGCATGATCATTATAACAAAAATAATGAGAGTGGGGCTTGAAGTTATCAAGAGAAATACCAGAGGGCCTCTTTCTTTTCTGTGGAAGAACAGGATTAGAGACAATGGGCCTTTTTCCTTTGTCCTTCTTTGGAACAGCAGGAGGGACTGGAGCAGATTCTGTAGTGACAGGCTCAGTTTCTGGTTCTTCACTCTCGGATCCAGAATCATCAACAGCAGGAAGATCTTTGGGCACAAATTCTTCAAGTTTATGAGTAGTTGAGAATATATAACTTTCAATTTTAAATACCCAATTTTTAAAAAAAAAAACTGAAAAGGAAGGTAACTTCCTTCCCTTTGACCCACGTGTGGAAAGAAAAAAGGAAACCAAAGAAAGGTTTTTCAAATGAGGTCAATGTTTCCTTAAATGGAAAAAGGAAACCGTATATTCCCACAAAATCCAAGAAATAAAAACCCCACCAAATCCGAAATTGCCACCAAAAAGGAAACAAAAAAATAATTATTTAAGTACAAGTTTCCTATATACACCAAAAAGACCAAATCTCCACAAATAAAGGAAACATTCTAAATAAATAAATACAATTAAAACATGTTTCCATAAAATGAAAAAATAAAAGAAAAAAATATTTACAAGGATTCGAAAATGAATTCGAAAAGAAAAATATGCCCCCCTTTTTCTTTTACTTTTTCAAAAAATGCCCCCCAAATCAAAATTGCAAATAAAGAACAAGAGAACACACCAAGACGCAAAAGCACTAATCACCACTTAAGAGCAAAAATTGTGTCTAAGAACATAATGAAACATAACAAAAAAAAGAAATAACAAAATTTTTAACAAAGCTCACTTGACAACTCGATCACGAACCTTTTTTTTTATATATATATATTTTTTTCATTTTTTGATTAAAAGACAGAAAAATAAAATAACCTTGATATTTTTGCAACTAGAATTCACAATGTCCATTTGTCTTTGTCCCTGATGAAAAAATCAAACTCATAAGAATAGTCAGAAATTATTTTATCAAACTAATGATGTAATAGAATGAGGTCATACCGGTTCACAGGAAAAAAAATTGACTCCGTCACCAAGAATATTAAAGCACATCAAACAGTATGTAACAACTTTATAACACCATTTTCGAGAAGAAACAATTTTTACCACAAACTGTGTCAAGCATTAGTGTGTGAAAGTGTAAGCAGGGAACATTGCCCAATTTGTCAAAAAGACTTTTTCTGATAAATTGTACCCATAGGAGACGCTGTCACACTACCTCAATGGTAGCCCTTTTCAATTGTAGCGTATCTTCTACATAACTCCTAATTACATAGTTCCAACTTACTCAGAGATGGCTTTCACACATTGAGATAGGTAGCTCTATTCATCCAATGGAGCTTGAACACACAGTTTTTGAACAACATTATTCGAAAATGGTAGCTTACATAACACTGTTTGATGAACCTGAATATTCCTGTGAGGAGTGAACAATTTTTTTGACAAACCTGTATGACATCATAATATTACAACATTAGCAATAAAATAATGACTGAAATTCTTATAAGGTTGAAATTTTCTTCTAGGACAAGGACAAGACATTATGAACTCTAAGACAACTCAAATATCAAGGATTATAGAAAAATAAAAGCATTAAACAGTACAAACCCCTAAGGATTTCCTTAGAGAAATAAATCGGACCGAGTCAAGAGCTTTAGTAAAAATATCTGCAATTTGTTTGCTAGTTTCAACATATTCTAAGACAAGAATTTTATTTTCCACAAGCTCTCTAATAAAGTGATGACGAATGTCTATGTGCTTTGTGCGAGAGTGTTGAACAGGATTCTTAGAAATGTTTATAGCACTAGTGTTATCACAAAAGATGGTTAAAGTTTTCAAATCAAACCCATAATCTGCCATCATTTGTTTCATCCATAACAATTGGGTACAACAACTACCCGCAGCAATGTACTCAGCCTCTGCTGTGGACAGAGAGATTGAGTTTTGCTTCTTGCTATGCCATGAAACCAAATTGTTTCCAAGATAGAAACATCCACCACTAGTACTTTTTCTATCATCAGCATTACCTGCCCAATCAGCATCACTAAAGCAAACAAGGTTAGAATTAGTGTCTTTTGAAAACCAAATCCCAAAATCAATAGTGCTATTTACATAGCGAATGATTCTTTTCACAGCAGAAAGATGGGATTTCATGGGATTTGCCTGATAACGTGCACAAACACCAACACTATAGCAAATGTCAGGACGACTAGCAGTAAGATAAAGCAAACTACCTATCATACTTCGATACAAAGTTTGATCTACCTTTACTCCTTGTTCATCTTTGCTTAATTTCAAAGTTGTGCTCATGGGAGTGTTGGTATGTTTGGCTTTCTCAAGACCAAACTTTTTCACCAAGTTCTTTGCATACTTGCTTTGAGTGACAAAAGTTCCCTCATCTGATTGCTTCACTTGAAGACCGAGAAAATAAGTGAGTTCACCTACCATACTCATTTCGAACTCCTTTTGCATTTGGGAAACAATATCATCAACATATATTTGAGCAACAATCACATTAGAATTAATGTTTTTGATGAAAAGTGTTTTATCAACATTTCCTCTCTTGTAATCATGAGAAAGCAAGAATTCAGTTAGACGCTCATACCAAGCACGTGGTGCTTGTTTTAGACCATACAAAACCTTGTCTAACTTATAAACATGATCAGGAAAGTGTGGATCCTCAAACCCTTTAGGTTGTTCCACATACACCTCTTCTTTTAACAGCCCATTCAAAAAAGCGGATTTGACATCCATTTGATACAATTTAATACCAAGAATGCAAGCTATGGAAAGAAGTAACCTGATCGATTCCAGTCTAGCTACTGGAGCAAATGTTTCATCAAAATCAACACCCTCAACTTGAGTGTATCCTTGGGCAACCAACCTTGCCTTGTTTCGAATGATAGTGCCAAACTCATCACTCTTATTTTTGAAGATCCATTTGGTTCCAATGATGTTCACAAACGGTGATCTTGGAATCATTTTCCAGACTTTGTTTCGAACAAACTGATGAAGCTCATCCTGCATAGCTAAAAACCAATCTTCATCCATTAAAGCTTCTTTTACAGATTTAGGTTCTAAAGAAGAAATAAAACATAAAAATTGAATTATATTGGCATATTTTCTTCTTGTAACCATGCTCTCATCCAAGTTTCCTAGGATGAGATCTGAAGGATGATTCTTTTTAACCCTGGAGGATGGTTCCCTCTGTATTGGATCAGTGATTGAATTTAAAGGATACTCGGATTCTTTTGTTGTTGGATTTTCTGTAGCAACAGCATTCCTGCACAAGAACCTCGACGATCGCTTCGAAGCTTCGTCGGGTTCCTTTTCCTCGCAAAGAAGCTTTTCAAGCAAATCTTCAATATGTTCTTCTGTGGAAAACTCAGAAAAATCTTTTAGATCATCAAAAACAACATTAGCATATTCCATAACAGTTTGGGTTCTCATGTTATACACACGATATGCTCTACTATTTGTGGAATATCCTAAGAAAACACCTTCATCACTTTTGGAATCAAATTTACCAATGTAATCACGATCTCGTAAAATATAACACTTACATCCGAACACATGAAAGTGACTTACATTTGGTTTCTTACCTTTCCAGATTTCATATGGTGTTTTGTGAGTACCTGGACGCAAGAATACTCTGTTGATGGTATAGCAAGCAGTGTTAATGGCTTCAGCCCAAAGGCGCTTTGTGAGCTTCTTGCTATTCAACATTACTCTAGCCATTTCTGTTAGAGTACGATTCTTTCTTTCAACCACTCCATTTTGTGGAGGAGTTTTAGGAGCAGAAAATTCATGAGAAATACCGTTAGCTTTACAAAATTCATCATATACGGTATTTTCAAATTCCTTACCATGATCACTCCTAATCCTAACAATTTTGCCAATGTTACAATCTTTTTCAACTCGTAATTTCAAACACAGAGATTGGAAAGCTTCAAAAGTATCAGATTTTTCTCTCAAAAAATCCACCCATGAGAATCGAGAAAAATCATCAACACAAACAAAAATATACCTTTTACCATTTAAGCTTTCTACCTGGATTGGACCCATTAAGTCCATGTGCAAGAGTTCGAGAACTCTAGAAGTATTCACATCTGGGACACTCTTGTGAGAAATTTTCAGTTGCTTACCTAACTGGCATGGACCACATTTTCCCAATGACTCTTTACCTAATTTAGGTAATCCTCGAACAATCCCTGAAACAGATAATTTTTTCAGATTTTTAAAGTGAATGTGACCAAGTTTTTCATGCCATAGGTCAGTAACATTTTCAATGACAGAATGACAAGTGGCATGCGTAGTGAGTGTATAACAATTATCACTAGATCGCAGCCCTTGTAACACAATTTCATCAAGAATATTATATACATAGCAATGATTGCTATCAAAGCTCACAGTATAACCCTGATCACAAATCTGACTAATGCTAAGTAGATTAGCTTTTAGTCCTTCAACCAACATGACATTCTTTAGTTTAGGAAGCCCTTCGAACTTGAGAGTTCCCATTCCTATGACTTTACCAGTAAGACCGTTACCAAATGTAACTTCTCCACAGTGCATTGGTCTTATGTTCACAAGAAATTCTTTTTCACCTGTCATGTGTTTGGAACAACCACTATCAAAATACCACATGTTAGAAGCAACAGTTTTAAAACAAGTAGAACCTACCAAGCATTTGTTTTTGACAACCCATTTTTGTTTTTGTAAAACATGTTTATTTCCAATGTAATTCGATTTAAACATGTTATGCATGGTTATGCATTTAGGTCGAATGTGACCTTTTACTCTACAAAAATGGCAAATAGGAATGAAACGTCTTCCTTTCCCTTTGAAATTGTCAAACTTACAGTGATGCTTCTTTTCTGTAACAACAGAGTGCTTTGCTGTCGAGACAGAAACCTGCGAGGTAGAAATAGTTCTTCCAGAAACAAAACTATTAGTGGTATTAGACACAGGTTGATTTGGAACATAACCCAGCCCAGTATGATTGGTTTGGCCAGATTTTGGAATTTTTTCAAAGATGGTGGAACCTGGATTTAACATTTTAACATTCTTTTTAATGTTATCAATTTCCTTGGTTAAAGAAATAATTTTTGACTCTTTTAAAGACAATTCAGATTCACAACATTTGAGTTTATCTTCCAACTCATTAATGTTGTTACACAAAATTTTATTATCTTTAACCAGGGAGCGATTTTCAGCACTAGTTTCCAACCACTTACCAAACATTACCTTGTAGGATTCAACCATGGAATCCTCATCAATTTCTGACTCATCTGATTCGGATCTGGATTCTTCCTTGTTGTCATTGAACAGGATATTGTTCAAGCAAATGCTTTTTCCTTTTTCCTGCAAATTTCTTGACAAAACACTTGTTAGTACAACTTTTTCTTTTTCATCCTCACTACTCTCAGAATCATCACTCCAAGTAACATTCAATCCCTTTTTATTTTTCTTTAAGGTATTAGCACATTCGGATTGAGTGTGACCAAAACCTTCACATTCTCTGCATTTAATACCTTTTTTATTGTTAGATGAAAAATGTTTAGAGGGAATGTTACCAGAAATGTTACCTTTTGGGTTCTTTGAAAAGAACTTTTTATTTCCACCAGATTTCATGAATTTTTGGAAATTTTTTGCCAATAGAACCATTTCATCATCATTTTCATCATCAGAAACAATATTTTCAGAAGCATTAAAGGCAATACCTTTGCTTTTCTCATTCGAGAGATTTTGCTTACTCTTTTTCTTGATTTGTTGATTCAACTCAAAGGTTCTTAAAGATCCCATGAGTTCCTCAACCTTCATCTTGCCAAAATCTTTTGCCTCTTCCATTGCAAGCAATTTTGTATCAAACCTGTCAGGAAGAACTCGAACAATTTTTCGAACCAAGACAGATTCATCTAGTTTTTCTCCCAAGGCAAAAAACTCATTAGAAATATCAGATAATCTTTCATAGAAATCATTTAAAGTTTCAGTATCTGACATTCTCAATTCATCAAATCTAGTTTGTAGCATGGTAAATCGTGATCTCTTTACATCAGCAGTACCTTCAAATTGAATTTGAAGGATTTCCCATGCTTCTTTTGCAGATTCACAAGATGAGATTAATTTAATAAAACCTTCACCAACACCATTAAAAATAGCATGTAAAGCCTTATTATTATAACCAGACAGTTTTTCATCTTCAGTGGTCCAACTGAGTTCAGATTTTACCTGAGTATTACATTTTTCATCATTTTCAGTAGGTTGAGACCAACCTGTAAGAATAGCTCTCCATGCTTTCTCATCTTGCGATTTGATGAAAGCTCTCATCCTGACCTTCCAATAAGGATAATTCGACTCATTCAATAGAGGAGGTCTAGAGATGGAACTTCCTTCTGCAAACAAAGACATCTCACACAAAACAAGTTAAACGGAATAACCTCAAGATCTCACTAACAATTTAGTGACTTGCTCTGATACCAATTGAAATTCCGTATTTTAATATTCCCAGTTTGATTATTTAATTAAATGATTAATTAAATGCGGAATAATAAAACTGGTACTGAAAACAGTTTTCTGTAGTTACAGAATGCAACTCTGTAACTCCAGAGAAACCCAGAAAAACAAACAGTGCATAAAAGTAAAAACACACAAGATTTGTGTACGTGGTTTCAACAATCCTTTCAGATTGTTACTAGTCCACGGGCCACGCCCGAGAGATAAGATTCATTAGATCGGTATCAAAAATACAAAGTAATTGACTTATGCATAAATAGACTCCCTCTTATTGTATGCCGCAAGCTTGATGTATTCCACCTACTAACCGAATCTTGATAAAACTCCAAGTGCTCGAACTCCCTTCGATCACCTTGAAGAGTGCTTGAATCCTCCCGATTCAAGGCTTAAAGGCTATCTCCCGAAAGCCTATACAACCATCTCCCGAAGGTTGTGTGCTTGTATCCTCCCGATGCAAGACTTCAAAAGCAATCTCCCGAAAGCTTGTAAATATCCTTCTCCCGAAGGTGCACTGATGTTCTTCTTCGTTGTAGACTTGAATACAGACTCAAGACAATACAAACAACAAATAAACAGAGTAAGAGTAGAACAACTCTTCTCTACAAAACAAAGACACTCTTTTCTTATGATATGAAAGTGAATAAAAGAGTTAACATAACAAAGACGCTCTTTCCTTAAGATATGAATATAATTCTAAGTGTGTGAAAGAGATACAAAACCTAGCTACTATAAGATGTATTTATAATGAATATACATCTCATAGACAGCTTACATTCGGTCTGAACAAGACCTCAACCCACTAGAAACTTCCCTAAAATAATTCTTCAATCAGTCCAGGAATTTTCGTTTCTGTACCCACAGAATCGTGGGCAGTAACTACAACTTTCCTTTTATAGAAAAGGAAAGTCTAGCTCCGGTTTTCTCTTCAAGAAACCTGATCTTAGAAAAAGGGAAACTCAACACAAGATCAGAATAACAGCTGGTTAGCAAAGAATCAATGTGTAATCAAAACTTACCATTTTTACCTCCATTTCCATAAATAGGAAAGCTAGTCAACTTTCCTTCCAAGTTTAGATTTACACAAATAGGGAAACCAAATCATTATATGCCAGCCGAAATATACAAAGAATAATAAAATATTTTTGTCAATTAAATATGCCAAAAATGGAATTAACAACTTACAAAATATGAAACAATGGTAGAAGCTCATGGAATAGGAATGACCTTGACTCTCGCCTAAACGGGACAACGTCGGATTCTCTTTTCGATCGAATAAAAGGTTGCTAGAATATTTATTATTTTAGATGAGCTGACAACTCTATTCAATGGATGGTAGCTTTGACTCTTGCCTAAACGGGACACTGATATCAGTTTGTTGAAAACCTTAGAAATTATTTAGGATTGTATGTTTTAGTATTTTCTCTTGTCCTTCCTACTTGCTATGTGCTAATAATTTCTGAATTAGATTTTATGTATAAACCATAATTGATTTCTATTTATTATTTTGTAGTATCCTGTATAGCCATGTCAAATCTCATGTTATCACTCTTGACTGAAAATAAGCTAAATAGATCTAACTTCCCAAAATGGAATGAGAACATTAATATTGCTCTCACAGGTGAAAGTGCCCTGTTTGTGTTAACTGAGTCGTCTCCTGAACAGCCGGGTGACAATGCAACTAAAGCTGTTAAAGAGAAGTTCGAGCGTTGGCAGAATGCCAATAATAAAGCTCGATACTTCATGCTTTCCATCATGGTTGACACCTTAAAAACAAGGTTTGCAAAAACTGACACGGCTGCAGAAATAATGACGAAGTTAACTGAGCTATTCGGAATGGCATCTATCCAGTCTCGCTTTGACGCGAATAAGAAATTCATCAATGCACGGATGGAACCCCATCAGAATGTGTGTGATCACTTTCTCTAGATGGCAAGTTATTTCGAGGAAGCCCAGAATCATGGTGCTGAAATGGATCAGACAACTCAAGTAAGTCTTATTTGAATAGTCTGACTCCAGCTTTTCTGCCCTATACATCAAATTATGTCATGAATAAAAAGGAGCAAGACTTTCATACGTTAGTCAATGACCTTCAGACATATGAAAATTTGATTGGAGGACCCAAGAAGAAAGGGAGTAAACCTCAGAATTCTGGAAATGGTAATGGGACGATTAAACCTGAGGCACATGTAGCCTCTACTTCAAGACCCAAGACAAAGAAGAAGTGGAAAAATACCAAGAAGCGAGCTCAAGCTGTGAAAACAGTTAAGAACAAAAAGGCTGCTGCTACTGGTAATACACTAAAAGGAAAGTGTTTCTACTGCAATGAGAAAGGCCATTGGAAACCCCAATGTCCTAAACTTCTTGCAAAGAAACAAGGTATTTCTTTCTATAAACTGATGAGTTTTAGTGAATTATTATCCAATTGGATTATTAATTCTGGACTACTAACCTTGTTTATTTGTTTTTCTTCTTATTATAGCCCAAGCTACTTGAACTCAGGTGCTATCTTAGTGAGTTGAATCGAAAGCTGGACAAAGGGGTGGAGTTTGTCCAAGATAAAGATGAAGCTCGTTTATTTATTTATTTTTGAATTAATTGTTTCAGTTTAAAAACAATTTGGATTTCAATTATTAGTTTGGGATTTTTATTCCCTGTTCTTTTCTCATAATGTTGCAAACAATTTTCTTTAATTTTATAATTTTTTTTTTTACAAATAAATTGCAATTTATGAGTTGAGCTTCATCTACTTTATCTTAAACAACAATAAACAATTATATTTATATGTTTGTATGTGTAAGTGTTTTTATTATTGGTACAAATTCTATAATATTTTAAACTCTTCATAGAGTTATTACTACATAAACACTAGAAATTATTTCTATGTTTATGAATAATTGTTAATTCTAAAATAATTATTAAGAATTTGTTTAATAAAAAGATCTTTTGATCTGATAGGGGTGGAGAAAAGTTAAGAATAATATGCAGTTCAACGATCTTTTATATCTAATGAACTATGGATTATATTCGAAACTCCACATAATCTCTATAACACTTAGAGAATCATGATCTCTATAACCTTTAGGGGTGGATCATAATCTCTAAATACTTAGGGGTGGACTTTATTCCACAGTACTCCCTGTAACACATATTTTCTTTAAACATGGAAGTAATATAATAAATTAGCTATTATGAGAATAAATCCTTGATCTTGATTATATGTTCCAGTTTAGTTTTACTGTTGTAATAAATAATGATACCAATAAAGTTCTTTGATAATGTGTCACACTACCTTAATTGAGTGGGAGAATTTTAAAATTCTTTACCCATCTTCATTTGGTTGACATAGGAACTTAAGAACACTACTGAGAAAGCAAATCTAACCATTCATGTGGATAGAAATAACTTATCAGAATTATGAGAATAAGATAGAAGAATTCTTGCATAGTCTATTCGAATGACTTCAGCCAAGATTTCTAATCCTCATAACATTTTATGGTATCTTAATTTGATTACTTAATCTCTAGCAAGTATTTTACACTTCAAATGCCAGACTGCTATGTTGATGATCTAGTCTTAAAAGAAACTTACAGTTTCATACTAATACAATAAGTCACAACTAGATATCCCTCCAAACAATAAGAGGTTAAAAGTATTATTTAACCATACATCTACTATTGAATGGGAGCTATCTGAGATGGAATCAAATAAGGAACATTAGGAGATACTCAAGAAAGATTTATGAAAGTGATCTATATGTTAAATATTAAGGAACTGTATATTAGTTATCCTTATATCTACCCCCAACTCATTCAAGAATTTGAGATGGTGGTTACTCTGGGGGTGGAGGAGTTATTCTACAAGAGCGTAAAAACCCTTCTATAATAATTCAAGCTCCACCAGAGAAGATTTATAACTTTGTAAATTCGAAATTACCAGAAAGTTATTTTGCTGAAGAAAATTCTACACTGTATTATCTCAGTTCCAAATTTTAAAATATGAGAGATATGTCTTCTGTTTATTCAGATGTACTTAATCAGCAGTAAGGATTTCAGTATCCCTTGATAAGTAAAGCATATAGTAAAGGATGTTTCATAATGTTTTTATGAACCTGGTTCCAGAAGTTTAGGTGGATTCAAATATACTACACTTGATCTGAAGATCAAGACAACAGATTGATTGGAATGCATAATTTGTTTAATGTTAGTGCAAGTGGGAGTTTGTTGGGTTTTGTGCCCTAAATAAAACCCATTACAATCTAATTAGTTATCAATCTAAGAAGTTTGAAGTGATTTATGTTTGTATGAATTTTTCATGCTTATGGTTTAATATATATATATTTAATATATGCAAAAAATCAGTTAAGTCCAGAACATATATTTATTCACAATTACAGTATTGTCAACACAGTAGAATGTGATTGTGATTATATGATTCAAAAGACTAAGTCCATGTTTCATCAGTGTTTTGGATTTATACTGATGTGATAATCAGCGATGATGTATACTTACACTTGGAGTAAGTGTTATGTTCTTTCCAGGACATTGGTAAAGTATACTTGTTTCGAATGTATGGAGTATACATTGGACTGGACCGATATTGAACTTAGTCAAGATATTATAAACTTACCGTTATGTCTGTCCAAGTCAATATCACTAGTTGATCTTAGATCAAAAGAATCTAAATCCTGATATGCTTAGCCTCAATCTCAGGAGTGCTATTCATGTTCTTTGATTTATTAGTTAAGCCTACTTTTGGGTCAGGGTGATATGTATATTTTGGGAACATGATAGTATGATTGAGTGGGAGCGCTGCACATAAATATGAAATCTATAGCTTCTACTGGTGTATAGAAGTCAAGTGATGATTCCTTTCGAGCTTAGCTAAATAGAAGTAAATGGATGAGCTCTTGTTTCAGTGACTATTTCTTAGATCACTAAAACATCATTTACAGGTAGCTAAGTGTTTTAAGGGGCCAAATACATTGAGGGGTGAAAACGGTAAATTTATCCCATCTCGATGTAAATCATCTATATAGAGGATCTTTGATCACATTAAGATTATAACAATGGTTAAATGAGATAGCATATCTATATCGTGGAACATATAGAATGCTCTATATAAGTCTGAGAGTGCAATTCCAAGTTCTAAGAGTGGATTCAACAAGGAATTAATAAGTTAGGGAATTTACTTAGTAAATTCGGTTCGGCTTATTGGAAGCTCAGCAATATAGATCCATGGTCCCCATTCTACTTGAGACCATACTCCTTGTAAGACTCAATAATTGGTTTATGATTAATCAATTATAATTCTAAAGTTAGACTATGTCTAATTTGTGAATTTTCACTAAGCAGGGGTGAAATTGTAAAGAAAAGAGATTCTAGGGTTATTTATAAATTAAGAGACTCTATATGTCTAATTAATAATTATATTAAATGAAAACATTATTTAATAATCTATTTTAGTTATTAAATAATTAGTTTTAGCATTTAAATGGTTAGAATTGGAAAATTGGCGTTTTTGAGAAAATAGAAATAAAAATTGTGAAAACTGCAAAATCCAAGTGAGGCCCACTAACACTTATGGCCGGCCACTTGAACGGCCCTTTCTAATTAATATTTTCATTATTTTAATGCCAAACAATTACTAACCTAAACCTAGTAGTTTCCTATAAATAGAAAGTGATGGCTCAGTCTAAAATAAGAATTTTTGAGAGCTTTTTCAGTAATTCAAGAGATTGCCTTTCAGAAAAACTGGCTAACCCTCTCTCTCTCTCTCTTTTCTTCTTCACAATTTCGAAACCTCCTAGTGATAGAGTAGTGCCCACACATAGCAGGTGGTACCTCAATCATAGTTTGGAAGATTGTGAAGGATCAAATTTAAAGAGAAGAACGTTCGGGCTCAGATCTTGATAATACTCTGCGACAGAAAGGATACAAGGGTTAGAGATCTGAGTGGAAGGAGACATATTATTCCGCTGCAACCAATGTAAGGTTTTCTTAACTTTATATGTGTTTATTATCGTTTTAGAAAGTTCATATTTAGGATTTTAAACAAAATACTTATGAGTAGATTTAAGATCCTGGTAAAATAAATTCCAACAGAATCATCAGCAGAGGGTTGTTCTTTGGGCACAAACTCTTCACTTAAAACAGACAAACCCTCTGCTTCGTGATCCTCCTCAGTTCCTTCTTCAAGTTCAAAATCCGAAGATGAGACGGAAGTGAGATTTTCTTTGAGACTTTTGGCCTTTGAAGATGAAGACACCACCTTTTTTCCTTTGGAATACTTTTGGGCTGAACCACTTTGGGTTTTTGAGGAGTGGATACCTTGGACCTTGTTCGAGAACACACGGTGGGCAAAGACACCATTGCTTTCACGACATTTGGACCACCATTCGAAGAGGAAGACTTCGACGATGTGTGATTGGATGAATAGGATTCATCATCATCACCAAACCCAGGGGTTGGAGTAGCAATCGGAGAAGCAATGACTGGAGGAGAAGCGAGGTTGTAAGTCGACTTTTGAGCTTGGATCTTCAACTTTCTGACAGCTTTCGTCGAAGTAGATGACGAACTAGGAACTCCGGTCACTGGAGCAGGTGGCACAGGTGGGGTGATCGGAGAAGCAGAGGCAGAGCCAAGAGAAGGCTTCTTGGACAATTGAGCATTTTTGGTTTTTGCCATTTTTCCTTTGAAACCCTAGAAAGCAAACACACTCTCAAACTTGAAGAAGGTTAGACTTTAAAAAAAAATGAGAGGAGTAGTGAATAGTGGTGATCGTGGGTAAGTGAGAAGTTGAACATATATAGCACTTAAAATTAAATACCCAATAATCAAAAAAAAAAAAAAGGAAAGTAACTTCCTTACCTTGTTCACCACGTGAGGAGAGAAAAAAGAAACCAAAAAGATATTTCAAAAATTGGTCAAGGGTTACCTTAAATGGAAAAAGGAAACAATATATCCCCACAAAATCTAAAAAATAACTATACCAACGAAATTCGAAAATGCCACCAAAAAGGAAACCACAAAATAATTAATTAAATAAAAATAAGTTTCCTAAAACACCACAAAAAATAAGACCAAATCCCTAACAAGAATAAAGGAAACACAACAATAAAAAATTGCAATAAAAATATGTTTCCATAAAAGAAAAAATAAAAAGAAAAAAGTAGCCAAAAAAATAAAAAAAAAATATGCCCCCCTTTTTCTTTAATCTTTTCAAAATATGCCCCCGATATTAATTTGCAAAGAACGAACAAGACAACACATTATGACACATAAAGAACCAATCAACCCTTAGAGAAAAAATAGTGTCTGAGAAAATAATAAAACACAACAAGAAAAATAACAAGAATTTTTAAGAAAGCTCAATTGAAAAAATCGGTCACAATTTTTTTACTTTTATATATATTTTTAAAAAAAACAGAAAAATAATATAACCTTTATATTTTTGCCAACAAAAAGTACACAATGTCTGCATGTCTTTGTCCCTGATGAAAAAATCAAACTCATAAGAATAGTCAGAAATTATTTTATCAAGCTAATGAACTAATAGAATGAGGTCATACCGGTTACGCAGGAAAAAGTTGACTCAGTCACTAAGAATATTAAAGGAAATTCAAACAGTATGTAACAGCTTTATAACACCATTTTCAAGGATATGAATATTTTACCACAAACTGTGTCAAGCATAAGTGTGTGAAAGTGTAAGCATGGAACATTGCCTTATTTGTCAAAAAGACTTTTTCTGATAAATTGTAACCATAGGAGATGCTGTCACACTACCTCAATGGTAGCCCTTTTCAATGGTAGCGTATCTTCTACATAACTCCTAATTACATAGTTCTAACTTACTTAGAGACGGCTTTCACACATTGAGATAGGTAGCTCTATTCATCCAATGGAGCTTGAACACACAATTTTTAAATATTTTTTTGAAAAAGTTAGCTTACATAACACTGTTTGAAGAACCTGAATATTCCTGGGAGGAGTGAACAATTTTTGTGAACCAAATATGTATGAAACCATAATACCGAAAACGTTAGCAATAAAATAATGACTGTAATTCTTATAAGGTTGAGATTTTCTTCTAGGATAAACACAAAGACAATATATTATGAACCCTAAGTCAACTCAATTATCAAGGATCATGAAGAACACAAACATTAAACAGTACAAATCCCTAAGGATTTCCGTAGAGAGATAAACTGGACCGAGTCAAGAGCTTTAGTAAAAATATCTGCTATTTGCTTGCTTGTTTCAACATATTCTAAGGCAAGAGTTTTATTTTCCACAAGCTCTCTAATAAAGTGATGACGGATGTCTATGTGCTTTGTGCGGGAGTGTTGAACAGGATTTTTTGAAATGTTTATCGCACTAGTGTTATCACAGAAAATAGTTAAAGTTTTCAAATTAAACCCATTATCTGCCAACATTTGTTTCATCCATAACAACTAGGTACAACAACTACCTGCAGCAATGTACTCAGCCTTTGTAGTGGACAAAGAGATTGAGTTTTGCTTCTTACCGTGCCATGAAACAAGATTGTTTCCAAGATATAAACATCCACTACTAGTGCTTTTTTTTATCATTTGCATTACCTGACCAATCAGCATCACTAAAACAAACAAGATTTGAGTTAGAGTCTTTAGAAAACAAAATCCCAAAATCAACAGTGCTATTTACATATCGAATGATTCTTTTCACAATAGAAAGATGAGATTCCATGGGATTTCCCTGGTATCGTGCACAAACACCAACACTATAACAAATGTCAGGACGACTAGTAGTGAGAGAAAGCAAACTGCCTATCATACTTCGATACAAAGTTTGATCTATCTTTACTCCCTATTTATCTTTGGTTAATTTCAATGTTGGTCTCATGGGAGTATTGGTATGTTTGGCATTTTCAAGACCAAACTTTTTCACCAAGTTCTTTGCATACTTGCTTTGGGAGACAAACGTACACTCATCTGATTGCTTCACTTGAAGGCCGAGAAAATAAGTGAGTTCACCTACCATGCTCATTTCAAACTCATCTTGCATTTGAGAAATAAAAACCTGCACTTCAGAGTTAGAAGTAGATCCAAAAACAAGATCATCAACATATGAAAAAAATAATATCAAATTGAATGTGTGTGATGAATTGTGTTTTAATAACATTTCCTTTTCTATAATCATTAGAGTGTAAATACTCAGATAGACGCTCATACCACGCACAGGGTGCTTGTTTCAAGCCATACAAAGCCTTGTCTAACTTATAAACATGATCAAGAAGGTGGGAATCCTCAACCACTCCATTTTGTTGTGGAGTTTTAGGAGCAGAAGGATTATGAAAAATACCATAAGATTTACAAAATTTACCATACACAGTATTTTCAAAATCTTTTCCATGATTACTCTTACCACGAACTATCTTACCAATGTTGTAATCTTTTTGAACTTTTAATTTCAAGCAAAGATACTTAAAAAAAATCAAAAGTATCAAATTTTTCTCTAAAAAATTCTACCCATGAAAACCAAGAGAAATCATCTACACTTTACCATTCAAACTTTCATCCTGAATTGGACCCATCAGATCCATGTGACGAAGTTCAAGAACTCTGGAAGAATTCATATCAAGGACACTTTTGTGAGAGTTTTTCAGTTGCTTAGTGAGATGACATGGTCCAAATTTTCCTTCAACTTCTTTACCAAATTTAGGTAATCCTCGAATAATCCCTGCAATGGATAATTCTTTCAGTTTTTTGTAATGAATGTGTCCAAGTTTTTCATGCCATAAATCAGTGGTGTTATCTATAACAGAGTGACAAGTAGCATAGGTAGTGATGGTGTAACAATTATCATTAGATCTGAACCCTTGCAAGACAATTTCATCAAGAATATTATACACATAATAATTGTTACTATCAAAGCTCACAGTATCCCTGATCACAAATTTGACTAATGCTAAGAAGAGTAGCTTTTAGTCCATCAACTAACATGACATTCTTCAGTCTAGGAAGCCCTTTAAAATTGAGAGTTCCTATCCTTATGACTTTTCCAACAAGACCGTTACCAAAAGTAACTTCTCCACACTGCATTGGTCTAATGTTCACAAGATATTCTTTTTCACCTGTCATGTGTCTAGAACAGTACCACATGTTAGTAGCAATAGTTTTAAAACAAGAAGAACCTATCAAGAATTTATTTTTGAAAACCCATTTTTGTTTTTGTAAAACATGTTTATTTCCAAGGTAATTAGATTTAAACATATTTTGCATAGGGATGCATTTAGGTCGAATGTGACCTTTTATTCCACAAAAATGGCAAATAGGGATGAAATGTCTTCCATTCCCTTTGGAATTATCAAACTTACCGTGCTGCTTCTTTTCTGTAACAGCAGAGTATTTTGCTGAAGTGACAGAATCCTGTGAGGTAGAAATAGTTCTTCCAGAAACAAAATTATCAGATTTAACAAAAGTGGTATTGAAATCAGATTGAGTAGAACCATAACCTAGACCAGCATGATTAGTTTGGCTAGATTTTTGAATCTTTTCAAAAATATTGGAACCTGGATTTAACATTTTGACATTCTTTTTAATATTTTCAAGTTCCTTAGTGAAAGAAATAATTTTCGACTCTTTTAAAGACAGCTTAGATTCACAACATTTAATTTTTTCTTCCAGCTCATTAATGTTGTTACACAAGTCTTTATTATCTTTAGCCAAGGAATATTTTTAGCACATATTTCCAACCACTTACCAAACATTACCTTGTAAGATTCAGCCATAGACTTCTTATCAATTTCTAACTCATCTGATTCGGATCTAGCTTCCTCCTTGTTGTCATCGATCAAGGTATTATTCAAGCAAATAATTTTTTCTTTATCCTACAAATTTCTTGACAAAATACTTGTTAAAGCAACCTTTTTATTTTCACTATCTTCAGAATCATCATCACTCCAAGTAACATAAAACCCTTTTTATTCTTTTTCAAGGTATTGGCACATTCAGATTGAATATGACCATACCATTTGCATTTGCTGCGTTGAATACCCTTTTGAATATTGGGAACAAAAGATTTAGATGCATCGTTACCTTTTAGAGTTTTTGAGAAATTCTTTTTATTTCCAATATTTTTCATGTACTTTTTAAAATTTCTTGTTAACAAAGCCATTTCATCATCACTCTCATTATCAAAAATAACATTTTCAGAAACATTTAATGCAATACCTTTGCTATTATCACTCAAGAAACTTTTCTTACCCTTTTTCTTGATTTGTTGATTTAATTCAAAAGTTCTTAAAGAACCCATGAGTTCCTCAACCTTCATTTTGCCAAGATCTTTTACCTCTTCCATTGCTAGCAATTTTGTGTGAAACCTGTCAGGAAGCGCACGAACAATTTTTCGAACCAAGACAGATTCATCTAATTTTTCTCCCAAGGCAAAAAACTCATTAGAAATATCAAATAATCTTTCATAAAAATTAGACAAAGTTTTAGCTTCTAACATTCTCAATTCATCAAACCTAGTTTGCAACATGGTAAAACGTGATCTTTTTACATCAGCGATACCTTCAAACTAAGTTTGAAGGATTTCCCACGCTTCCTTTCCAGATTCACAAGATGAAATTAATTAAGAGAGCCTTCACCGACACCATTAAAAATAGCATGTAAAGCCTTATTATTTTAACGAGACAATTTTTCATCTTCAATGGTCCAATTAAGTTCAGGTTTTACCTTTGTATTACCTTCATCATCACTTTCAGTAGGTTTTGTCCAGCCTGTAAGTATAGCTCTCCAAGCCTTCTCATCTTGTGATTTGATAAATGCTCTCATCCTGACCTTTCAATAAGGATAGTTCGATTCATTCAACATAGGTGGTCGAGAGATAGAGCTTCTTTCTTTAAACAATGACATCTCACACAAAATAAATTAAACGGAATAAATTTGAGATCTCACTAAGAATTTAGTGACCTACTCTTATACCAATTGAAATTCCGTACTTTAATATTCCTAGTTTAATTATTTAAATAAGTGTTTAATTAAATGTAAAATAATGATACTGATACTGAAAACAGTTTTTTCGTAGTTACAGAAAACAACTCTATAACTCTAAAGTAAACCAGAAAAACAAACAGTGTAGAAAAGTAAAAATACACAAGGTTTTCGTACGTGGTTTCAACAATCCTTTCAGATTGTTACTAGTCCAGGGGCCACGTGTGACATTCAGTAGTCCCGTGATCCGTAAGGGGAAATACCGGGTAAGCTGTGCAATCCCACATCGCCTGGGGAAGGTCAAATGGGATGATTCTGAGACTGTGTAGGTATGGGACTAAACACTTGAAGAGAGCTTAAATGGATTGATTGTTACTACCTATATCAACAAGGTGCATCTTGTTTTTCGGTAGCCCATCACGAAAAAACTCCACAGTTAAGCGTGCTTGACCTGGGGAAATTTAAGGATGGGTGACCTCCTGGGAAGTTTTCCTAGGAAGCGTGTGAGTGAGGACAAAGCACGCTGGAAACACTCGTGTTGGTTTGTAGGGTCAGTCATCAGTCCACGAAGCAACCAGAGTGACGTACTCGTGTATAAGAGTTATCATTTCGTGGGTGTAAGGACCCAATGGAGGCTTGAAGCGGGGACGTTACACCACGCCTAGAGATAAGATTCATTAGATCAGTCTCAAAAATACAAAGTAATTGACTTATGCATAAATAGACTCCCTCTTATTATATGCCGCAAGCTTGATGTATTCCACCTACTAACCGAATCTTGATAAAACTCCAAGAGCTCGAAATCCCTTCGATCACCTTGAAGAGTGCTTGAATCCTCTCGATGCAAGACTTGAAAAGCAATCTCTCGAAAGCTTTGTAAACCTTCTCTCGAAGGTTGAGTGCTTGCTTCCTCCCGATGCAAGACTTGAAAAGCAATCTCCCGAAAGCTTTGTAAAACCTTCTCCTGAAGGTTGCACTGATGTTCTTCTTCTTTGTAGACTTGAATACAGACTCAAGACAATACAAAATACAAATAAATAGAGTAAGAGTCGAATAACTCTTCTCTACAAAACAAAGACACTCTTTCTTTAAGATATGAATACAATTTTAAGTGTATGAAAGAGATACTAAACTTAGCTGCTATATTGTGTATTTATAATCAATATACACCTTATTCACAGCTTACACACGGTCTGAACAAGACCCCAGCCCACTAGAAACTTCCCTAAAATAATTCTTCAATCAGCCCAAGAATTTTCATTTCTGTACCTACAAAATCGTGGGCAGTAAGTACAACTTTCCTTTTATAGAAAAAGAAAGTTTAGCTCCAGTTTTCTCTTCAAGAAATCTGATCTAAGAAAATCGGAAACTCACACAAGATTAGAATATACCAACTGGTTAGATAAAAAAGAAATGAGTAACCAAACTTACCATTTTTACCTTTTCTCCAAAAATAGGAAAGCTAGACAACTTTCCTTCCAAATTTAGATACACAAAATATGGAAACCAAATTAAATAAACCAGCCAAAATATACAATAGATAATAAAATATTTTTGTCAATTAAATATGTCAAAAATGGAACTAACAATACTGCTAAATTTTTGGTAGAATTAGGATAAATTTTACTAAAAATACATAAATATTAAGGGTCTGTTTGGAAACAACTGTGTAATTACTATGTAGTTTAATTACTAGGGTAGTAATTACACTGTATAGTAATTACATTATATTTTAAAATACAAGGTGTGTTTGGATGTCAAGTGGTAATTACATGTGAATTCCTAATATCATGTTTTTGCATGATAGTTAGTAATTACACATTAAATTAATATTATAATATTTAAAAATAAATTTCGTCAATTAATAATATATAAATAAATAATAATCTCTTCATAAAATAAAGTCAAAACTATAATAATTTAGTAGCAAATATTTAAAATAATTTTTTTCAGACTATGTAATTGGTCTTGCGTTCCATATATTTTGAGATATTATATCTCTAAAATTAAACATATATTGCTTGTCATCATCTGTTGGCCCGTCACCAAGTTCTTCATCTGAATTTGAATCAAAATCAATATTGTTCAAACTTTCACAATTTCCTAGCTATTTCATTTTCCATGTCCTCTTTGAAAAATTCATCATCCCAATTCTACTTGCGAATAAAGTTGTGAAGTACACAACATGCTAATACAATCCAACCATGTTTTTTGATGATTGATAGAAAAATGGAAAGTTCATACAGTAAAAATAATTAAAATATCAGATCAATTAATTAAAATATCATATTAATTAATTAAAATAATTTTAATTTATTTTTGGTATGTAATTACACAGTGTAATTACACCCAATTCTCATGGGGGGTATGAGAATTGGAGAGAGTAATTGAGGCCTCCCAATTACCTCTAATTACACAGTTACTATGTAATTACGTGGCCACACAAACACGTTAAATTGTGTAATTACCTCCAATTACATCCAATTCCAATTCCCAGGTGGCTTTCCAAACGCGCCCTAAAGGAAAGTGTATAACACAAATAATTAGTTAATTACTAGCTAGTTGTAAGAAACTAGGTGGCATAACACAAATAATTATATACACATTTATATAATTTAATCACCATATATATTCTATATAATTATTTATGTCTAATTGTAAAAGCTCCAATTAGTAAAACTCATAGTAAAATTTTCTCATTAGAAAAAAAGTACAATTGACATAATCTAAATAAAATTAGAAAGGAATCACTTTTCCCCTCATTTGGTTTTGAAAAAATAAATCTTATCTCCGAATGAATTACAATTTCAAAGGAATAAGCTTTCCAATTATAAATGTCAAACCAAACAAATGAATGGATTCACTTTAAGAAAAGTCATTCTATTCCCAGATCCATCCCAATCAACAAAACACTATCCTAGTTAGTTAATTACAACTTATACAATTTAATAACATGAACTAAACTAAAACAATAATTATAGTTATATATAAATTAACATAAAATAATTGTGAGAAACCTAATTAGTTACATTATGTAAGTAGTAACTAGTTATAATTAGTTACTACATACTATTTTTTTTTTTTGTTAGGATTTTCGTTATGGATAAATCATGGATACGTGAGGAGAGAGACATACTGCAATTTCAAGTAGGGTTCGATATATTTATAGAGTTTTCCCTAAATAATTCCAAAAATCTCAAATGTAACACCCTAACTATCTTAGGCGTATTACGTGATTTTTAAACGTACTGTGCAGCTCGTTGCTAGTCAACGAGGTTTATGGAAAAACGTGATTAATTAAAATTTTGCTTTTTCATTAAACTTATAAACCATTTTGCAAAAAGTCTCGGGATCCCGATTTATAAAAATATTTACAAACGTTTTTACTGTTCAACTTTTACATCAAAATGAAAGTCGTCTAACGACAGTTACAAAAATCTCAGCCCTGCTGTCCCGAGGATCGTACGCTCCAGGCCTAACCGCCCCGACATGTACAATCTCATATGCTCGGTCACGGTCCGTCAGCTACAGCCTTGCCTTTACCTACACATGAACGTAAACTGTGAGTCGACAGACTCAGTAAGAAAAGCATAATAATATCATACATAAAACTGACTGCCGTGTCCAACACGATACTGAGTCCCGCTACTGCCATGTCCAACATGGTACTGAGCACTACTGCCATGTCCAACATGGTACTGAGTTTTGAACGTTCAGGGGACGGTACTATTGACAAGTATCCTCCTGATCGGTCGAACCGGTCATACTCCGGCTGCTGGTCATACTCCAGCCTGTACCGACGGGATAGGTCAATAGCACTGAACCACCAACCAAGTGTCAGCCTGATCGGTCGAACCGGTCATACTCCGGCTGCTGGTCATACTCCAGCCTGTACCGACGTGACAGGGTTGGGTGGTTCGAAGCCTAAATACATATCTAATGTAATCTAGCAGGCTTCCTACATGCACGCTAAACATGTAATCTACATATGCATACTGTTATACTAATCTTACCTGGATTCCGATTTCAGGTGTGCCGGTCAACCTGACTGGAACTGAAGCTGAACGGCGGATTACTGGCTCCTAAACCATAAAAATCACAACGCTATAAGTGACACGCTAAATCACTTCCCGGGGACTAAAACTTGAAACTAAAAGTTTCCCTATCGATAAAAAGCATGGCAATACCCCTAAAAACCCAAAAACGAGGAAAACTAGGGTTCTGAAAAATCCCCAACCGGCAGACCGGTTGCCCAACCGGAATTCCGGTTCTGGGAAAATTCAGGACCCCATCCGGAATTCCGGATGCTCAACCGGAATTCCGGTTCCTCGCAGGCAGCAACCAAAAAAACTCATAACTTGACCAATTCGACCCCAATTGGTCCCAAACTTTCCAGACCTGTTCTAAATACCCTAAAGAACAAATCCAAGGCAACAAACCTACCCAGAAACCACACATACAAAATTTGCCATTGGAGCTCAAGCTTTGAGTTCCAAACTCAAGCTTGAGCAAACCACCAAAACAAGCATGCAAACCAACTTAATTCAACATAACTAAGCATAATATAACCTCTGAAAACAAACAACAACATCCAGTAATTCACAGAAACAAAACATCACCTTTTCTTTCAAATTTCATAACTTTTAACAAAGAAACTAAAAGCTTAACTCAATCTAACTTTCATGCTTCAAAACAACCTAAATAACCTCACATAAACATGCTTTGATCCTCATAAATCAACAACAAAAGACAGCAGCAACAATCACAAAAACTAACATGCATTATCATCCATTTTCATCATTTTCTTGAATTACAAAAGGAAAAGCTTAGAGACCTTACCTAGGATGAAGAACACTTAGAATGCAATGGAAATAGCTTGAAAATTCAGAAATCCCAGCCCTAAGATCACCCTACCAGCCGAGAGAGGAAGAGAGGAAAGAGAGAGCCTTTTTTGAAATTTTTCTATTTTTCTAAGTTTGAATGAGAAAATGAGTAAAAAGGAGTCTTTACACACTAATTCTTTCAGCCAAATAACATGCATCAATTAAACATTTATTTCATTTATTAAATCATATAAGACAAAATACTAATGGGGCAAAAAGACCATTTTGCCCCTCCACCATAAAATCACATAATTCATACTAAAGGGGTATTTTTGGGACATTCTAAATTCCCGGCCATTCCCGACATTCCCAATGTCTAAAACCCGTCCCCAAAATACTAACATACTAAGTTGTGATTTCTACTGAGCCAAACGCCGCGTTCCAAAATACCGGACACCGGAAATGCGAAATATAAAAACTGCTGATGACATAATTATGCATATCTGAATTTCATAATTAACAATGATAAATTATTTAAATAGCTATAAATAATTTCCTGATTAACATAAATAACTGCTAATTTCCAAATTAACTAAGCGGGCTTTACATCAAACGTATTCATTGTCCATGTGTAGATTATTGTAATAGATCCAAAAGAAATATTATGATGATTAAAGATCATGTGTATTTACGAGGTTTTAATAAAAGTTATACTACTTGGTATTAGCATGGCGAATATTTAGTTGATGATCCATATCCATTAGGAAAGCGGGGGTAGATGATATTAAAGGTAATGATTTCAATGATCATCCATTGGACACTCTTGATGAAGCGGAAACATAGGAGGAATTTCTTAATGATCCTGAAAATTTCGATAATTTTCTAAGTGATGCAGATAAACCCCTATTCCATGGTTGTAAAAAACTAAGATTACTAATAATGGTAAAGTTTTATAATATTGTTATCCTATTTTTTGCACAATGACGTGGCAGAATTTACAAGTGACACGTGTCCTATATTCCTTGCATCTGTACGGAGATGAATGTCCCGAACAGACTTCATATTATACATCTGCATGTATAACTTCAAATTACCCAAGCAGGGTGAAGGGCAGATCATCCGAGTAGGCATAAATTTTGTTTTCTGAACTACTTATCAGGACTTGACTACTTCAGAATGATCTCGTGCAGTCAAAGCATGAAGACAATCCCTACAATCATGGGATTGAGTCAAAAGAACATGGAAACCTGTCCCAATTTTCTATTTCGCGTATCATAATTATGTAATGAATATTCTTTCCTATTTTATATTGTAAGCAAAAAAGGAAACCTTCCCTCATGCATTGAGGCCCTATAAATAGTGACTTAGCTTCACTGTGAAAAGGATCGAAAGAATTGCTTCAGAGAGAGATCTAAGAGAATTACTCAAAGAATTCATTATAAGAGCTTCGAGAGAGAAAACACTTTGTTCTTTGTCTCAAGTCAATACAATCTAAGGGGAGAAGGCTATTACCACACTTACGAGGCCGAACCTCTTTAAAATCTGGTGTTCTTTATTACTTACTTGTTTTGCTCTATTTTAATTATATTTTAATCGCTTAATACTTGACTCACTGTCGTTGGCTAAAAGCAAAGTCAACAAACATCAAAGTAGAAAATAGAGTTGAGCGATAAATGTTTTGCTCAATTCTTAGTTGCTTTTAAATATATCTTTCCATTTGTCAATTGCTTCTGGGAATCTACATATGAAGTAAAAAAAAACTTCAAATTCCATAGGATTGAAGTATGAAAGGATTGAAAAGATCCATGCATGTCCAAACGATTGCATTTTATATCATAAGGAATATGCAAAACATGCATTTTTGCCTGACTTGTGGTTTATCCCGCCATAAAGTAAACAAGAGTGAGGAGAGTAGGAAATGTATTCCCTCAAAAGTGATGTGGTACATGCCTTTGGTTCCGCAACTTAAATGATTATATCGTAGTGCAAAACATTCTAAAAATTTGATTTAGCATGAGACCAAGAGAGTAAAAGATGGAAAACTCAAACATCCTACAGATTCCTAAGCTTGGAAAAAAGTAAACTACATAAATCCTAAATTCAAATTTGAACAAAGACATATTTATCTCGGTTTGTCTGTAGATGGAGTAAATCCACATACATCTCTAGGTAGTCTTCATAGTTCATGGCCTGTCTTGCTTGTTATGTACAATCTTTCTCTGTGGTTAGTGATGAAAAGGAAATTTAATATGCTTTCTTTAATGATATCAGGCCTGCAATAATCCAAACATAATATTGATATATATTTGGAACCATTGATTGATGATTTAATACTATTGTATGAGAATGGTGTTCAGGTCTATGATGGTTTTAAAAAAAATTCTTTAATTTGAAAGCTGTGTTATTATGGACTGCTATCGATTTTCTAGCTTACAACAATTTATGTAGTTGCTTTGTCTAGATAACTTTATATTTTGTTTGTTAATGGTGTAGATATGACAAACTCAAGTTGAGACTCAGATTTAGATTTGGATCCAGTAGCAGAGTGTCCAGGGCGAAACCTAAACGAGGTAGAATTGAGATGAAAGAAGTGTCCAAGTTGATGGAACAAGAAAAAAGACTTTCTCTTCTTGTCAATGATAAAGGAGAGTACTATGGCAGAAACTATGCCAAGCAAGTATCGACTTTAGTGTTTAGATGTCGTATGATAATAGGGATGTCCTATGAAAATTGGAAGCAGGTTAATCCTGAACTTAAAAATGAAATTTGGAAAGATATATAGGTAAGCAATTATTTTTAGAATTTTGATTTGTGTTTGATTAATTCAGATGTTAACTCTAAACATATTTGTTTACCTTAAAACTAGATGGGTTTTATAGTTCCGGATGATTTTAAACATAATTACATGATCGTTGTAGGGAAGTTAATAAAAGATTTCAAGAATAGAATGACCAAGGACATCTTTATGCTCGCATTAGAAGAAAATGATTTGCAACGGTTGGTAGACGTCCTTGAAAAGCATCCTAAAATTGACAAAAATGACTTGTTGAAATTTGTTCAAAGTCGCTTAACTCCTACATTTCAAGTATTAATTATATTTGTACTAAGATAAACTTTTAAATGCAAGTACTGGTAGCTAATGTATTTTTTTTTTCGTATTATAGAAATTGAGTAAAGTACAAAGGGAATGATCGGCAAAAATTCAATCTAGACATCGAAGTGGTCAAAGTGGGATTACGAATGTAAGAGAAGAAGTGGTAAGTATTAATATAATGAATTTCTAGCAATGTGTATCAAAATGTAATAGTACTCATTTAGAGTTATTTGCGGCATAACCTCCTTAAGTGGCCAAATTTTTACAACTAACCCCCAATTCTAAAATTTTGGAGGTAAAACCTCCTAAACTCAACTTCTTTTAATTTTTAATTTTTTAATTTTTAAAGAAAAATAATTTTTTTTATTTTTTATTTTTAAAATAATTAATTTTTTTATTTTAATTTTAAATATTTATTATGTGGACTAATTAAACTGTGCCACGTGTACACTGTGTACACGTAGACATTCCAACTTGGCACTTAACACCCAAAAATGAATGGAAAGGGCTAAGTGCTAACAGAAGTTGAGTTTAAGAGGTTTTACCACAAAAATTTTAGAATTGCGGGTTAGTTGCAAAAACCTGGCCACTTAAGGAAATTATGCCGCAAATTACTCTACTCATTTAATTTTTGTAAAATAATACAGAAAAAGGACCTTGAGGTTCAGGATCCCCCACGCTACCATGTTTGGATCAAATCTCCAACCAAGAAAACGAAACTTGTCACTAATTACAACAAGGAATATTTTATTATGACTTTGTCGGTTTTGTGTTATAGATTATGAGTTTCGTGATTTTAAATTACTTGAATTTATTCAAAATGCTAATGATTATTTTTTATTTGATTTCTTATATAATTTTAATAAAATATGTTTAGAGCAATAAATAATATTCTTTAAATGTAAAGCATAAATAATAAATTTTAAAGAAATTTTAAAATGAAGGATTAATATATTTCTAGTACAGTTCTCTAAATTTTTTAATAAAAAATAGTCTTGTTATGAAATATTATTTATGGATGTCAAAATCACCAAACTAATTATCATCATTAATTCTTGATTGTATTTCCTTTCCTTATATTGGTTTAGTTTCTCATTCTTTTAGTTATATTTTTGTATAAATAGGGGTTCACCCCATTGGAATAAACAACTAAAAAATTCTCATTCACTTTCTCTTTATCTCTTCATATTCTTCTTCTTCTTTTCTTCTTATCTATCTTATAAGTCTCTGCCCAAGCTTTAAGGTATATATTTTGTTAAAGTTCTTGAGTTGTTTCAAAGTCACGATACACTAAATATATATTTATATATATACTTATCTGACTGAAATAATTTCAAAAACTTTTTTTTTTCTTTTTATCTATATATTATATATGTATGTATATATATTTATATGTTTATTATTGAATGCATATATATATTGTATCTCTTATTGTTTATTTATGATATGATAGAAAAAATTTAGGCTAATTAGGATTTTTGCCCCCTGAACTTTGACATGTACCAAATCATGCCCCCTGAACTTTTAAGGCCACTGAAAATGCCCCCTCAACTATTGAGATTGTTGGATTTAAGGACTTTTTTCTAATTTTATTCAATTTTACTATTTCAATTATTGTTTATGTACTAAACCATGTTCCCCAGACTTTGATATCTACCAAATCATGCCCTTCGAACTTTGACATGCACTAAATTATGCCCCCTGAACTTTCATCCATATTAGACTTTTTTACTAAAATTAGAAAAAAGTCCTTAAATCCAACAATCTCAATAGCTCAGGGGGCATTTTCAATGACCTTAAAAGTTCAGGGGGCATAATTTGGTATATGTCAAAGTTCAGGGGGCAAAAATCCTAATTAGCCAAAAATTTATATAAATTATACACATATCCAGAAGATTATGTATCTCGATAAAATATTGCATATATCCTGAAGACTATGCATCCTTAATAAAATCTTGCATATATCCTGAAGATTATGCAAATATAATATTAATCATATAACTGACTGAAATATAATAAAAGAGATGAATACATATTTATATATATTCTTGTATTCTTTGGGGACAATGAAAAGTAATCTAATATCGATATAGATTTTGACAAATATTTCCTGAAGTAAATATTTTCTATTCGTCCAAAATATTGTATTTGTGAATACAACTAAAGAATCATTAAAATGATTATTATTCAGGCAATTTCATAGTGGATTATGAATATCCAAAAAGAATGTTAAGAAAATTACATTGAAACATCATAGTATAAGAATAACAATGAACATGACTAATGTTGTTTAAATACATGAGACATGTATTTATTGTTCATCGTTCCCTAAAGAGAATGATATGAATTGAATTTAATTAATTTTAAAGAGTGTTCATATTCTATATATTAGTCATGTTATTATACATTGTTATTACTTACAATATTTATATTAGAAATTATTGCATATGACATATATTAAAGATCAAATTTTGCATACATCTTGAAGATTATGCAAAAACTATATTCATATATTCTTTGAAATATTGTGAAAGAAATTGCTGAATAATTTTTTATATTTTTATGGATGAATAATTAATAAATTTTTAAGAAATTTATAATAATGTTCTACTTGTTCAACATCATTTTCTGAAGTGAATGCAATAATTTTAAATAATCAATGTCATTATTTACTACTCAAATATTTCTAAAAGAAATTGGAAACAACCAAAAGATAAAATATCACACACAATTAAAGTGCATGAAATCTATATATCATGTGTGGAATCGAATAATAGTAGTCACGTACCTGTAATACGGGCACACTTATAATCAAGATAAAATTATATTTGATTATTGGATAGAATGTGAATTGTACATATATTTTAGTATATCTCAAATTTATTGTACATTTAAAATATTTAAATATCATTCCCTGAAGAGAATGAATAGACATGAAATCCTATTTCAAAGAATATAGATTTTACATACATTGGTAATGCTAGAAGCAAATTAATATATGCATATTTTATTATTTCTAGAAATTAATAATTTCAAACTATTGTTGGTACAAGATATGTGTTGGAATTATTTTACCAAGATCTAGATTTACTAACAAGTATGTTTTTAACATCCTAAACATGAACTTCTAAAACGATATGAAATAAACACATATAAAGTTTCGCACTACTACAAAAAGTACAATTCACGTCGGTTTTTAAGTGTCACTTAAAGAATTTACGTCGGTTTTATAAACCGACGTATATACCGTAGTCGCAAATAGTTTTTTATTAGCGTCATTTTTAAAACGACGCAAAAAATAATTTTCGACATTTATTAACCGACGCTAAATACTTACTTTTCTATTTTATTTTATGCGTCAATTAAAAAATGACGCTAAATGTTTCATGACACTTTAAAACTGTCACAAAAAACTTACAACGTCGGTTTAAAAATATCATATCTATTACGAAAATACTTTTTTTTTACCTATTGCGTCACTTATAAAATGAAACACAAATATAAGTAAGGGAAAATTGCAAATTTTTCATGCAATTTTCCCCACCTGCATTATTAAATTTTAAAATAACTCTATATAATAGTAAATACATAATACAAAACAAATTAAAATAACATTTTTAAAACTCACATAAAATTAGTAATCGATTCTATTAATTAATCACACAATACTAAAATTGTTAATAGAATCGATCCGAAAACTTAAATTTCATGTATATTGTAAACTAAATATAAACTAATTACATATGCAACATATAACAATAATCATAAAACTTGTTACTCATGTATTATAACAAAAGTAGTAACCTTGTACTAAATCCATAATCAAAGGCTTCACAAATTCGACCCACTCATCCCGTACTGTATTGATCTCTTCGTTACTATATGGAGCGTCTGACTTGAACTGTAAAATAAAAGATAAAAAAAAACATTAATGTTTTCTCTATCCTAGTGTAAATTGAAAATAAAATTGAGTTTCACTGAATTTACCTATACAGTCCAATTGGTTGCCCTAAAAGTGGAAGATAGTAGGTGAGAAATCAACAGCCTGAATGCAATAGGGACTTACGAGACATGGGAAATAACCAGAAAAATATAACAAGTATATAACAAGACATCCTTGAAATTTCTTTTCTACAATAGCAGTGGAGAGTTAAGACAAATGTATGACACTTCAAGATCATTTATTCCAAGGAAAAGAAGGGCAATATGTCAAAATATCATGTTTGTAAAATAAAGAATGATTTAAGAAATCTCTACTGTATTAATTGATTGAAGATGATGATAGAAATTTATTACTATTATTATTCTTAGTGACCCATCAATATAACAATAATTAAAATTAGAGCACTATCCCAATGCAACAATGGTGATTATTACTATTATTATTCTTAATGACCCATCACTTGACATAAGAATGGACATATTTTCTATTCAAGAACTTTCTTTGTAATTAGTCGATCATATGATCGATGTATATAGTGTTCTACAGGCGGTGTTAAAGGCAATAAACTTATACGACAGATTAGAGATTATCACATGTCAAAAATATGAATGTTCCTTTTTGCATACAACCATGAACACCAAATAAATTATCTATCATATGCACAAAGAACCAGCATAAATAATCACAATCAACAAAGTCAATAGATAAGTCATTTTTCTTGATAAATAAACACATTATATGTCTAGGTAAATGATAGCTGCGAGACAAACAAGGAGAGGAGAGATTTGGACTTACCCGAAATCCAAAAACGCGATTTGTACGAAGAAGTCCTCCTCTTCCCAAATCTCCACAAAACGATCGGTGATAATTCTTCAACGGAAAAGGGAACTTAGTATGATTTAAACTAATGCCTTGTAACTTGTGGCAATGAGAGCATAACAATCTCATTCCACTTTACTGACAAAGAACAAGAAAAAAGAACACTCTAAAACTTTCTTCTACAATTATTCTATCTCTTTATTTGATTATTTCTTAAGTGGTCTGATCTGATCATAACTAGCTTCTCTGCCAAAGCTAGCTAGCTAGCTCATGTTTAGAAAACATTTACATTAGAAGCTAGGAAACCCGATGCCTAAAATTTTAAATTACTTGAAACATATGATCTATAAATTACTTGAAAGTCTAACTCATTTTATAAACAAGACTTTCACATAGCCTATGTTTCTTGTTTAGTTAAGCTTAAACATATGATCTACACAGTCATAGCTATTTGTACGTAATTTGAAGAATGGAAACAACAGAGTTTCCTCCCATAAAAATGATATATGATTCAAGTTATGAAATCCATTATCAACAGTCTAAGTGATCAAATTCAGTATTTACTATCAGAAAAAATGCCCAACCCAAATCCCCAAAATGATTTAAGATTTCAAATAATCAGTTACCAACTATAATACATCAACATTAACCATATGGGCATCCAAAATATCTGATTCTCCCCTATAATTTCACAACAAAAATAATATAAACAAAATTTTACTTTCATTCATACACATTTCTCAGCAACCAAACAACAGAAAGAATGTTTCATGCTGCAAAGGACCAACATAACAATTCAATTGTGATCAACAACAAGAAATCGTGATTTGAAGTCAAGAAATTAAATAAATCCATATACATCTTCGTTAACGAGACTCAAAGAACAAAAAGAATATATGATAATTTGAATCAAATATAAAAATATATATATATACATGCATGAATTAGGCTAAAAACGAACTATTCCACTTCAGTAGATTTTAAAGCAAAATGAAAACCTCATATTCTCTACAGAAGTGAAAGAGATGAAAGGGGAACACGTACATAAGATGAAGAGTGTTGGATTGAGACTTTTTCCGAGCTTGAGTGGTAGCAGAGGATGATGGACGGTCATCTAGTGACATCGTCAACGACGATCTAAGAATGAAGGGGGTCTTGAGGAGGAAAGTGTCTCAGACAATCTCAAAAGAAGAGAGAAATCCTGATTAAGGAGAAGATGAAGAAGAGAAGAGGAGGTTGGGGTTGGGTCACCGCCTCATTGAGAAGAGGAGAAAGAGAATGGGGCTCGAGTGATCGATTCTGAAGAGGAGGAAAGGGGCTCGAAGAGTTCGGGGTTAGGTTGCTTATTTTGCCAGAAAAATTTCGAAGAGGAGGGAGATTAGGGAAGTATGAACAATACGTTGGGTTTAGGGATTTTACTGAAGGTGTTGCCTCGATTTCTCACTCTCACAAGCTTATTTTGCTTCATTTTTAAAACTTCGCAAAACACCATAGTCGATAGTTAAGAATAGACGCAAAATGTAAAGCAAGTTTTTAAATTATTTTGGTTTTTTCGTCGGTTTGGTATTTACCATCAGTTAATAAAACGACGCAAATTATATATTATTAGCGTCATTTATGAACAGACGAATCTAATTATTTGGGCACTATTCACGTCGGTCAACGCTATGAATAGTAGCGTTGACCGACGTAAATAGTATAATTTGTAGTAGTGTCGGAAACCTTACAGTGGTTGCAGCGTAATTTAATAGCTCCTTCCACTCAGATCTGTAACCCTTGTATCCTGTTTGTAGCAGAGTATCACCAAGATCTGAGCCCAAATCTCCTTCTTTTGAATCTGGATTCTTTACAACCTTACACACTATGATTGAATACCACTTGATGTGTGTGGGCACTTACTCTAATAACTCTAGGGTTTGGTTTGAAGAGAGGAAAAGAGAGAGAGGGTTTCGAAATAGGAAGAGTGAAGGTGGCTCAAAATTTTACTGAAGGGAAAGAGTTTGCATCATCTTTCCCTTTGAGGCCATCACTACCGATTTACAGGAAACCACTTAGGGTTAGGTTAGATTTATTTGGCATTAAAATAATGAAAAATAAAATGGTAAAAATTGCTCCTCAAGTGGCCGGTCATGGATATTGGGCCCCACTTTCCAATTTCGCCATTTTTCTAATTATTCATCTTATTTTCTCAAAAATACCATTTTTCCAATTTAACCACTTAAATGCCAAGTCTAATTATTAAATAAAATTACCATTGAATATATTTATTAATTAGACTTAATAAAGTCTATTAATTAACAAATAAACCCTAAAATCTGTTTTTTCACAATTAAGCCCTAACTTAGTGAAAATTCATAAACTAGACATAGTCTAATTTTAGAATTATATTTGATTAATTAAAATCAATTAACTAGTATGGGGACCATGGGCCTATATATCCGAGCTTCCAATAAGCAAATCTAGAATTTACCAAGTAAATCCACTAACTTATTAATTCCTCATTGCATCCACCATAAAACTTAGAATTGCACTCTCAATTATATAGAACGCTCTATATGTTCCACGATATAGATACGATATTAATTATCCATTGCTATAATTCCAATAATCAATCATCCTCTATAGATGATTTACATTGCATAGGGATTAATTTATCATTACACCCTTCAATGTACTTTATCCTTAAAACACTTAGAAACCTATAAATGATATTTCAGTGAACTAACATAATCACTGAAATGAGTACTCAACCATATATCCCTGTTTAGCCAAGCTCGAAGAAAATCATCATTTCGCTTCTATGTCCAAATAGAAGCTATAGATTCCATATCTATGATTAGCGCTCCCACTCAATTGCACTACCATTTTCCCAAAATATACGTATCACCCTGACAAAAAATTAGGCTTAACTAACAAATCAAAGAGCATGAATAATACTCTTGAGATCGAACCTAACCATGTCAGGATTAAGATCATTTGATCTAGGATCAACTAGGTGATATTGAATTGAATAGATATTACGGTAAATTTATCATATCTAATCAAAGTTCAATATCGGTCCCTTCCAATGCATACTCCATGCATCCAACCCAAGCTTTACTTTAACCAATGCCCTAGAAAGGACATAGCACTTATCCAAGGTACAAGTAAACTATGCCGTAGATTATCATAACAGTTAAACCCTATATACTAATAAATCTAGGAATACATTTAATCACATAATCTTGATTACTTTCAACTGTGTTGACGACACAATAAACAAGAATATCAATGTGATAAGGATTTGGATGAATTTATAAATTAAATAAACATATAAATGATAACATGAACCAAATGACACACTAAATAAGTGATGAAAATACTTCTGTCTCTTTATTGATAATTGAATGGTAAAGATTACATTGAAATAGAGTTTTATTTAGGGCACAAAGCCCAACAAACTCCCACTTGCACTAATATAAAACAATCAGTACATTTCAATTAATCCTAAATTCAATCGGTGCTTTTCAAATGCAATTCCAGCCAAAACTTTGGTGAATGGATCAGCTAGGTTGTCTTCAGTGTCAACTTTCTCCACCAGTACATCCCCTCTTGCCACATATTCTCTGATGATGTGATATTTCCTTTCTATGTGTTTGCTTCACTTGTGGCTTCGAGGCTCTTTACTGTTGGCTATGGCTCGATTGTTATCACAAAGCAAAACAAGTGGTTTTTCCATTCCAGGAACAACACCGAGTCCTGTGAAGAAATTTCTAAGCCAGACAAGTTCCTTAGCAGCCTCCGCGGCTGCTATGTATTCTGCCACCATGGTAGAGTCTGAAATTGCAGTTTTTTTAGCACTTCTCCAAACCACTGATCCACCCCAAGAGTAAACACCATCCCAGATGTAGATTTCTTGTCATCAAGACATGCATGAAAATTTGAATCGGTATAGCCTACGGGATTCAAAGCACCACCCTTGTAGACTAACACGAATTGCCTTGTACTTTTCAAGTACTTCAAAATAGGCTTAACAGCATTCCAATGTTTTTGTCCTATATTTGTCTGATACCTGCTCACAATTCTTACTGCATAATAGATGGCAGGTCTAGTGCATAACATTGCATACATTAGACTTCCAATTGTTGAAGCATAAGGAACCCTTTGTTCGATTTTCTGCCCTAAATAAAACCCATTTCAATATAATCAGATTTACTTATTAATAAAGATCAGAAATAACATTTTATGTTGCATGGTTCACATGATTTATTTCATGATTATATATATAATGTATGAATTCTATTTAAGTCCAAAACATATGAATTTGTTAATGATTATAGTGTTGTCAACACAGTTAAATATAATCTTAATTATATGTTCGAAAGTTTATTCCCTGATTTGTCAGTTCACTGGATTTAGACTGACATGATAATCAGTGATAGGTATTCTTACACCTTGGATAAGTGTTATGTCCTTTCTAGGGCATTGGCAAAGTTTACCAGTATCGGATGTATGGAGTATACATCGGAAGGGACCAATATTGAACTTTGATTAGATATATTAAAATTTACCGTAATATCTATTCAATTCAATATCACCTGTTGATCCTAGATCAAATGATCTTAATCCTGATATGGTTAGGTTCGATCTCAAGAGTATTATACATGTTCTTTGATTTTTTAGTTAAGTCTACTTTTGGATCAAGGTGATACGTACATTTTGGGAGCATGATAGTATAATTGAGTGGGAGCGCTAACATAAATATGGAGTCTATAACTTCTATAGGAATTTAGAAGTGAAACGATGATATCCTTCGAGCTTGGCTAAACAGAGATAAATGGTGGAGATCTCATTTCACTTCGCTGAAATATCATTTATACGGAGCTAAGTGTTTTAAGGATAAAATACATTGAAGGTGTAACGGTAGTTTAGTTCCTATTCAATGTAGATCATCTATTAGAGGGTCATTGATCAAATTAGGATTATAACAATGGATAATTAATAGTGTATCTATATCGTGCAACATATAGGGCGTTCTATATGACTGAGAGTGAAATTCCAAGTTCTAAGTGTGGATTCAATAAGGAATTAATAAGTTAGGGGAATTTACTTGGTAAATTCAGTTCGACTTATTAGAAGCTCGGTTATATAGGCCCATGGTCCCCATACTAGTTGCGACCATACTACTTGTAAGACTCAGTTAATTGATTTTAATTAATCAATTATAATTCTAAAGTTAGACTATGTCTACTTTATGAATTTTCACTATGCAAGGGCGAAATTGCAAAGAAAAGAGATTCTAGGTTTATTTATTAATTAAGAGACTTTATATGTCTAAATTAATAAATATATTAAATGACAAGATTATTGAATAATTAATTTTTAGTTATTAAATAATTAGAATTGGCATTTAAATGGTTAAATTAGAAAATTGGCATTTTTGAGAAAATGGGATTGAGAAATGATAAAACAACAAATCGCAAAAAGTGAGGCCCATTATCTGTTGGGTTTTATGCCCTAAATAAAACTCATTTTAATATAATCAGATTTACTTATTAATAAAGATCAGAAATAATATTTTTATGTTCAATGCTTCACATGATTTATTTCATGATTATATGCATATAATGTATGAATTCTATTTAAGTCCAGAAAATATGAATTTGTTAATGATTATAGTGTTGTCAGCACAGTGGAATATAATCTTAATTGTATGTTCGAAAGTTTATTCCATAATTTGTCAGTTCACTGGATTTAGATTGGCATGATAATCAGCGATAGGTATTCTTACACCTTGGATAAGTGTTATGTCCTTTCTAGGGCATCGACAAAGTTTACAAGTATTGGATGTATGGAGTATACATCGGAAGGGACCAATATTGAACTTTGATTAGATATATTAAAATTTACCGTAATATCTATTCAATTCAATATCACCTGTTGATCCTAGATCAAATTATCTTAATCCTGATATGGTTAGGTTCGATCTCAAGAGTATTATACATGTTCTTTGATTTGTTAGTTAAGCCTACTTTCGGGTCAGGGTGATACGTACATTTTGGGAACATGATAGTATAATTGAGCGAGACCGCTAACATAAATATGGAGTCTATAACTTCTATAGGAATTTAGAAGTGAAACGATGATATCCTTCGAGCTTGGCTAAATAGAGATAAATGGTTGAGATCTCATTTCACTTTGCTGAAATATCATTTATACGGAGCTAAGTGTTTTAAGGATAAAATGCATTGAAGGTGTAACGGTAATTTAGTTCCTATTCAATGTAGATCATCTATTAGAGGGTCATTGATCAAATTATGATTATAACAATGGATAACTAATAGCGTATCTATATCGTGGAACATATAGAGAGATCTATATGACTGAGAGTGCAATTCCAAGTTCTAAGTGTGGATTCAATATGGAATTAATAAGTTAGGGAATTTACTTGGTAAATTCGGTTCGGCTTATTGGAAGCTCGGTTATATAGGCCCATGGTCCCCATACTAGTTGAGACCATACTGCTTGTAAGACTCAATTAATTGATTTTAATTAAACAATTATAATTCTAAAGTTAGACTATGTCTACTTTATGAATTTTCACTAAGCAAGGGCGAAATTGTAAAGAAAAGAGATTCTAGGTTTATTTATTAATTAAGAGACTTTATATGTCTAAATTAATAAATATATTAAATGACAATATTATTAAATAATTAATTTTTTTAGTTATTAAATAATTACAATTGGTATTTAAGTGGTTAAATTGGAAAATTGGCACTTTTGAGAAATGGGATTGAAAATGACCAAATGGCAAAATTGCAAAGTGAGGCCCATTATCCATATCATGGCCACCCACTATGAAAGCATTTGACCATTTACATTTTTATTATTTTAATGTCATACAATTCTAACTTAAACCTAGATAGCTTTCTATAAATAGAAAGTGATGGCTTCAGGAAACTATGACTTGCATATTGTTTCTTTCAGAGAAAAACCTAGCCTCCTATTCTATTCATAGCCGGCCCTTTTCTCTTCTTCTTCTTCTCTTCAATTTCGAACCTTGAGTGAATGAGTGAGTGCCCACACACATCAAGTGGTATCTCAATTATAGTGTGGAAGATTGTGTAGAATATCCAACCATCAAAGAAGGAGAGAAAGAGATCCAGGTTCAGAACTTGGTGATGCTCTGCTACAGAAAGGAATAAAGGGCTAGAGATCTGAGCAGAAGGAGTCATTATATTCCGCTGCACCCAATGTAAGGTTTTCTTGAACCCTTGTGTGTTTATTTCATTATTTTAGAATCCATATTAGGATATTAATGAAACATACATGGTAGTAAATCTAGATCCTGGTAAAATATTTCCAAAAATTGGCACCAGAGCCATGGTAATGATTTACTTTCATGAAATATGAATTAAAACGATGATATGTGTTGATTTGGATGGTTTCATGTTGATCTGTGTGTTATATGATGATTGATTGATGCTTGTGAAATTTTATGAAAATAATTGAATTTTCGTTTCTGGAATTATTTTTATTGGATAGTTTGGAAAAAATTAAGCAATTTCCTTTTTAACAGAACTCAATTACAATTTTATTTGAATTAGTTATGATTTTTTGAAGTTTTCAAAAAAATCGGGGGTAGTGACACACCCTTGTGCGCGTGGCTGCCTGCTGGCAGCACCCTTTGTGCGCCCAAGCAGCCCCTTGCGCCCAAGAATGTGCACCAGGATGGTGTGCTTTGCAGACCATCCGTACAACTCACAATTTTTTTGTTTTTCTTCGATTTTTCATGCTATTTCATGGAATTAACTTTCGATTTTTTGTGTAGTTTTGTATTTTGATTTTTACTTTTCATATTTCAAATCTAATTATCAGAAATAAATTAATTTTAATTTTTAAAATTAATTTTAGATATTAGTATAATTTGAATTTGAAAATAGGTAAAAATCCTTTTTTGCTTACTTTTTTTCTTATTTTTTAAAATTTGATTATTTTATCTTATTTTTAAATCTAAGGTCAGATATTAAATTTTTTATAAAATATTCTATTTTAAGTAATTTGACCTTATTTAAATTAAAAATAAGAATACTATAATCATGGTATTTTAAATAGAAATAAGATATTTTTGCTAACGTTTAAATTTTGTTATTTTTTACTTAAATTAAATTATAAAATCAAAAAAGGATATGTATTTATCATTTTATTTTATTGAATATTTAATTTATAAAATAACATGAAATTTGAAAGGTGGTTAGCAAAATTTTTGAAATGATATTTAGGTTAGTTGAAACCTAATTTTTCAAAATTGTAGGTTTAATTTTAAATTTTAATTTATTTTATTTGAAAACCGAAAATATTCTTTTTATTTAAATATTATTTTCGAATTTTTTTTAATTAATTTAAAATTAAATAAATCCTACATCCAACTATCCAAATTCAACTTGTTGTAGGAGTATGTGTTTTAGCTTGTTTGTAAGTTTTCTAAAACCTATTTGTAACACCCTAACTAGCATAGGCGTATTACGTGATTTTTAAACATACTGTGCAGCTCGTTGCTAATCAACGAGGTTTATGGAAAACGTGATTAATTAAAACTTTTGCTTTTTAATTAAACTTATAAAATATTTATACAAAATACTCGGGATCCCGATTACAAAACCATTTACAAAAGTTTACTGTCTATACAAAATACTTGTCGCCTAGCGACTAATTACAAAAATAGCCTTGCTGTCCCGAGGATCGTACGCTCCAGGCCTAACTGCCCCGACATGTACAATCTTCACCGGCTCGCTCTCACGGTCCATTAGCTTTAGCCTTGCCCTTACCTACACATAAACATAGCACTGTGAGTCGACAGACTCAGTAAGAAAAGCATAATAATAATCATACATAAATCCCGAGTCATGATCAGACGCCCATACCCCTGACCATAACCCTAACTGTCGTGTCCAACACGATACTGAGTCCTGAACGTTCATAGGGACAGTACTATTGACAGGTAACAGCCTATACTCGGTCGAACTGGTCATACTCCAGCTGCTAGGCATACTCTAGCCTGTATCGATGTGTTACAGTATCAGCCTATACTCGGTCGAACTGGTCATACTCCAGTTGCTAGTCATACTCTATCCTGTACCGATGTGATACGTCAAATAGTACGGAACCACCAACCTAAGTATCAGCCTATACTCGGCACACTGGTCATACTCCAGCTGCTAGTCATACTCTAGCCTGTGCCGATGTGATACAGTGTCAGCCTATACTGGGTCGAACTGGTCATACTCCAGATGCTAGTCATACTCTAGCCTGTACCGATGTGACACAGTCGGATGGTTCGAAGCCAACATACATATCTAATGTAATCTAGCAGGCTTCCTAACATGCACGCTAAACATGTAATCTATATATGCATACTGTTATACTAATCTTACCTCAATTCCGAATTCAGGTGTGCCGGTCAACCTGACTGGAACGAACTGCGCGGCGGATTACAGGCTCCTAAACCATAACAATCACAACACTATAAGTGATACGCTAAATCACTTCTTGGGGACTTAAACTAGGAACTAAAAGTTTCCCTATCGATAAAAAGCATGGCAATACCCCAATTAACATAAAAACGAGGAAATCTAGGGTTCCTGAAAATTCCCCAACCGGTAGACCGGTTCTACAACCGGAATTCCAGTTCTGGAAATTTTCAAAACCCATCCGGAATTCCAGATGCACAACCGGAATTCTGGTTCCTCGCAGGAATTTTTTCAACAATTCACACATTGCTCAAATCCAAACCAAACAATACCAAAACTTCCAGACCTGCTATTTAGACCCTAAGGAACAATTCTAAAGCATCAGTACAGCCCAGAAAGCACAGAATTGAAAATCACCATGTGAGCTCCAAGCTTTGAGTTCAAACTCAAACTTGGAAAAAGCTCACTTACAAGCCTCAAAACTAGATTAAAACTACATAATCATGCATAATAACACTGCAGAAAACAAACTCTAACTCATGCAATAATCACAGCCACCAATTTCACAATTTTCACTTTGAAAACTAAACTTTGAGCTAAAAACTTCCAATCTTGAATCAAAGCAAATATCATGCATTAAAATAGCTCTAACCTACTTAAAATAACAAGATTAATCCTCTGTAAATCACAACAAATCACAGTAGCAAGTACACAACCAACTCAAGCATGCATACATCCTCTTTTTCATCAAAAATCAAGAAATTCGAAGAACAAGGTACAAAGATCTTACCAAGCACTTGAAGAACACTTAGATTGAAAGGAAAAGAGCTTGAAAATCAAAGGAAAATTCCAAGTTCTTGCTGCTTCAAAGGGGCCAAAAAAGAGAGAGAGGTTTGAGAGAAAAAAAAGTTTGCTTTTCTTTTAATTTTCTAACTTTGTAATTTTTGAAACTTTGTAAAGTAAAAATAAAGGATTACACTTATTCATTTCAGCCAACATATAACATTAATAAACACATATTTTCCAAAATTAAGTCCACTAAAGGACAAAATAACAATGGGGCAAAATGACCATTTTGCCCGTTCATACTAAAATAACATAAATAACACAAAAGGGGTATTTTGGGAAATTCTAAATTCCCGGCCAATCCCGACATTCCCAATGTCTAATAAACCGTCCCAATCTACTAATATACTAAGTTGTGATTTTACTGAGCCATACACCGAGTTCCATGTTACCGGGCACCGAAAATACAAACTTATGAAAATCTCTAAATGACATAAAATGCATTTCAAAATTCAACAATAATAGTATAATAATTATTTAAATAGCTATAAATAATTCTCATAATTAAACATGATTAACTGCTAATTTCCAAATTAAACTAAGCGGTCTTTACAACTATTCCCCCCTTAAAAGGATTTCGTCCCCGAAATCTAACCTGAATAACTCTGGATATTGAGCTCTCATATCTGATTCTAGCTCCCAGGTGGCTTCATCCACCTTGCTGTTTCTCCAGAGAACTTTGACCAATGCAATGGTCTTATTCCGAAGGACTTTATCCTTTCTATCCAGGATTTGCACTGGCTGTTATTCGTAAGACATATCTGGCTGCAGTTCAAGGCTCTCATAACAGAGTATATGAGAGGGATCTGAAACGTACTTTCTCAACATCGAGACATGGAATACGTTGTGAACTGCTGATAAAGCTGGAGGCAACGCTAACCGGTATGCCACTTGACCTATCTTCTCGAGAATCTCAAAAGGTCCTGTAAATCTAGGGCATAACTTGCCTCTTTTCCCGAAACGTTTGATCCCTTTCATTGGAGACACTCGTAAAAACACATGCTCCCCTACTTGGAACTCAACATCTCTGCGTTTTGGATCTGCGTAACTTTTCTGTCTACTCTGTGAGGCGAGCATTCTAGCTTTTATTTTCTCTATTGCCTCATTGGTCCGCTGCACTGACTCCGGACCTAAGTATTTCCTCTCCCCTGTCTCATCCCAGTGGATGGAGATCTACACTTCCTACCGTATAACAGTTCATAGGGAGCCATCCCTATCGTACTCTGATAACTGTTGTTGTAAGAAAATTCTATCAACGCTAGGTATTTGTTCCAAGAGCCTTCAAAATCCATAACACAGGCTCGTAACATGTCCTCCAATATCTGAATTGTCCTTTCGGAATGACCATCTGTCTAAGGATGGAATGCTGTACTAAATTTTAGTTTTGTACCCATTTCTCATTGCAAACTCTGCCAAAACTTGGAGGTGAACTTCGGATCCCTATCCAAAACTATAGACTTTGGTACCCCGTGAAGTCTTACAATCTCTCTAACATATAATTCTGCCAACTGATCCACTGTAAATGTTGTTCTAACAGGCAGAAAATGAGCAGATTTCGTTAATCGATCCACCACTACCCAGATGGAATCAAATAAGCCTGTGGTTCTAGGTAACCCAACCACGAAATCCATCGTGATATCTTCCCACTTCCATTCAGGTAGGGTTAAAGGTTGCAACAACCCTGCTGGTCTCTGATGTTCAACCTTAATCTGCTGACAAGTGAGGCATCTCCATACGAATTCTACCAAATTCTTCTTCATACCGCTCCACCAGAAGTACGGTTTAAGATCTTGGTACATCTTAGTGGTGCCGGGATGCAGAGAATAAGGGGTAGAATGAGCCTCCTCAAAGATCTCATTCCTGAGTTCCACACTATTCGGAACACAAACCCTAGCTTTATACAGAAGCATCCCGTTGTCTGATACTGAGAAATCCCTGGCTTGACCAGCCAAAACCTCATCTCTCATCTTTACTAACTCTGGATCAGTCATCTGAGCGGCTTTAATTCTTTCCAACAGATCAGATTGCAGCGTCAAGTTGTGAAGTTGGCCTACCACAAACTCGATGCGTGATCTAACCATGTTCTCTGCTAACTGAGGTGAGATCTGAACCATGCTAGCTACATTGGCCTTCCTAGGGTGATAGAGAATCTCACAATCATAATCTTTGACTAATTCCAACCAACGCCTCTGTCTCATATTCAAATCTTTCTGAGTAAAGAAATAGTTGAGACTTTTATGGTCGGTATAGATTTCACACCTTTCTCCATAAAGGTAATGCCGCCAGATCTTCAATGCAAACACCACTGCGGCCAACTCTAGATCATGAGTTGGGTATCGCTGTTCATAATCCTTTAACTGACGGGAGGCATAAGCGATGACCCGATCGGCTTGCATCAGCACACACCCCAGACCCTGTCTGGATGCATCGCAATAAACTACGAATTTCTCGTTGTCTGAAGGCAAAGCTAGCACTAGAGCGGTAATGTAAAGCCCGCTTAGTTAATTTGGAAATTAGCAGTTAATCATGATTATTTATGAAATTATTTATAGCTATTTAAATAATTTATTTTACTGTTATTTATGGAATTCAGAAATGCATGGTTATGTTATTCAGTAGTTTTCATATTTTGCATTTCCGGTGCCCGGTATTTTGGAACTCGGCGTTTGGCTCAGTAGAAATCACAACTTAGCATGTTATTAGTTTGGGACGGTTTATTAGACATTGGGAATGTCGGGAATGGCCGGGAATTTAGAATTTCCCAAAAATACCCCTTTAGTGATTTTTATGGGATTTTAGTGTGGAGGGGCAAAATGGTCTTTTTGCCCCAATGACTTTTTGTCTTTTTGTGACTTTATTATTTGGAAAATAAATGTTGTTTATTTTATTAATGTTGGCTGAAATGAGGTTATATGTTATGTGGGTTTAATTCATTTTATCAAAAAAATCTCTAAGTTTAAAAAATTAGAAAATTGGAAAAGCTTTTTCTCTCTTTTCTCTCTCTCTTTTTCGGCTGAAAGCTTGGGGTTCAAGAGCTGGATTTTCTGTGGTGATTCAAGCTTGGTTTGCAAGCTCTAGTAATCTTTTGTTGAGGTATTTCTTTATGTGATTTCTCTACCTTGTTTTCTTGAGATTTTGATGAAAAAGTTGAGTAAATGCATGATTATTTGAGTATGTTGTTGCTGTGTTCAATTGTTGTTTACAGAAGCTTAATTAGGTTTAAAATGAATGGATTATCTAGGTTTTAATGCATGCTAGTTGTGTTGTTCAAAGTTTGGAATTTTTAAGCTTAAAAATGTGATTTTGAAGAAAATGAAGAAATTGGCTGTTGTGTTTGTGGTGGTTGTTTTCTATTGTTTGCAGAGGCTTAATTATGCTTGTTTAAGTAGATTCTAGCTAGTTTGATTGCATGTTTGTGGGATTTGCTCAAGTTTGAGTTTAGAACTCAAAGCTTGAGCTTTAATGGCAAATTTTGTATTTGTGGTTTCTGGGTAGGTTTGATGCCTTGGAAATGTTATTTGGGATGTATGGAGTAGGTCTGGAAAGTTTGAATCAATTTGGGGTTGAATTGGTTGAGATATGAAAATTTGATTGTTGCTGCCTGCGAGGAACCGGAATTCCGGTTGTGCATCCGGAATTCCGGATGAGGGTCCTGAATTTCCCGAACCGGAATTAGGTTGGGCAACCTGCCTACCTGGTTGGGGACTTTTCAGAACTCGTGTTTTTCCTCGTTTTTATGTTTTAGGGGGTATTGCCATGCTTTTTATCGATAGGGAAACTTTTAGTTCCTAGTTTTAGTCCCCGGGAAGTGATTTAGCGTGTCACTTATAGCGTTGTGATTTTTATGGTTTAGGAGCCTATAATCCGCCGCTCAGCTAAAGTTCCAGTCAGGTTGACCGGCACACCTGAATTCGGAATCCAGATAAGATTAGTATAACAGTATGCATATGTAGATTACATGTTTAGCGTGCATGTAGGAAGCCTGTTAGATTACATTAGTTATGTATGTTGGCTTCGAACCATCCAACCCTGTCACGTCGGTACAGGCTGGAGTATGACCAGCAGCCGGAGTATGACCGGTTTGACCGATCAGGCTGACATTTGGTTGGTGGTTCCGTGCTATTGACCTATCCCGTCGGTACAGGCTGGAGTATGACCAGCAGCCGGAGTATGACCGGTTCGACCGATCAGGAGGATACTTGTCAATAGTACCGTCCCTGTGAACGTTCAAAACTCAGTACCATGTTGGACATGGCAGTAGTGGCTCAGTACCATGTTGGACATGGCAGTAGCGGGACTCAGTATCGTGTTGGACACGGCAGTTAGGGTTATGATCAGGGGTATGGGCGTCTGATCATAACCGGGATTATGTATGAGTATTATTATGCTTTTCTTACTGAGTCTGTCAACTCACAGTTTTACGTTTATGTGTAGGTAAAGGCAAGGCTAAAGCTGATGGGCCGTGAGCGAGCTTGTGAAGATTGTACATGTCGGGGCGGTTAGGCCTGGAGCGTACGATCATTGGGACAGCGAGGCTGACTTTTTGTATCAGTTAAACAGTTAAATCTTTTTGTAAATGATTTTATAATCGGGATCCCGAGTCTTTTGTAATATTATTTTATGAGTTTAATTAAAAAGCAAAATTTTCATTAATCACGTTTTTCCATGAACCTCGTTGATTAGCAACGAGCTGCACAGCATGTTTAAAAATCACGTAATACGCCTAAGTTAGTTAGGGTGTAACAATTTGGTATCAGAGCCGCCAGGTTGTCTTCCGAAGATCGTCACGACATGTACAATCATCATCAGCAGTTAGCTCGTTTCACGGTTCAGTAAGCCTTTATTGCTTTAGTAGTTTATTTTATTCAGTTATGAAAAAGAAAAGCCTGTTAGGAAGCATGTTAGTAGCCTGATAGTAGAATAGGCGCATGTTTCGTTTTTAATTTCCAAATTAAGCAGCATTAGTAAGCTCTCCTTGAATACGACCTGATATGCCAACTCCTGGTTTCGCAGGCGGTTCTAATCAGATGGACGCCAGGCGGACTACCAGGAGTTAGGGCAACTCCGTAGGGTCGAACCAAGGACAGGGAGCTCAGTTTCCCCCACCTGTTAGGGGCCGAGGTAGAGGTCCCCGAGGCAGGGCTCGTGGTCGGGGTGATGAGAACCCACCACAGGCTGCCCAAGCTCCCCCAGCCGATCAGGGAGCCCAGAATTGGGAGTTACGGTTTGCGGAAATGCAAGCCCGGATCGAAGAGCAAGACCTCGAGATTCAGAGGTTGAGACAGCAGGGTGCTCCTGCAGTTCCAGTGCCCATAGTTCCAGTGGCACCTGCCCCTGCTGCCCAGGCCGAGATAGTGGTGGCGGCCCATAGATTGGAACCTCTGTATGAGCGGTTTTGGAAGCAAGCACCTCCGGTTTTCCTGGGAGGTCCGGACGTGATGAAAGCCGAGCAGTGGCTGACGGTGATCACCAAGATACTGAATTTCATGGGTGTCACCGGTAACGACAGAATGGTGTGCGCCACATTCCAGTTTCAGGAGGACGCTCTGGTCTGGTGGGACATGGTGTCTCAGATCCATGACGTCACCACCATGACCTGGGAAAGGTTTCAGGAACTCTTTAATGCAAAGTACTACAACGAGGCGGTCAGAAGCGCCAAGAGAAAAGAGTTCGCTCACCTGACCCAGCGTGAGAACATGAGCGTCACTGAGTATACTACTCAGTTTGATCGGTTCGCGAGGTTAGCCTCGGGAATTGTGCCGACCGACTTCAGCAAGAAGGAGAAGTATCTGGACGGGTTGAATGCCAGGATCAGGCATGACTTGATGATTACCACGGACGACAGCACCACCTACGCTCAGATGGTGGAGAAGGCACTGCGAGCTGAGGGCGCAGTTGGGTGTATGTCAGAATCAGCCAGTACTCCGGTGAGTGGCGGGGCTCCTACCCCCCCTGCATCAGGCTTTAGCAGGGGGAGTAGTGGTTCGGCCATTGATCAGAGGAAGAGAGCACCCACTGCTTCCGGTGGCTCGAGTCAGAATAAGAGGTTCCGGGGGAACCAGAACAGAGGGAGTCGTCCTGGTGGTACTGAGACCCGATTCTCCTATCCCGAGTGCCCTAGCTGCAAGAGGCACCATCGGGGCGAGTGCAAAGGTCAGGGATGCTTTCATTGTGGCATGCCCGGACACTTCAAGAGGGACTGTCCCCAGCTCCGACCAGAGGCACCGCGAGCTCCAGCGATACCCACTCCAGCCAGGGTGTTCGCTATCACTCAGGCTGATGCAGATGCCAGCCCATCAGTTGTCACAGGTCAGCTTTCTATTAACAACTCGCTATATTCAGTGCTGTTTGATTCTGGGGCTACACATTCTTATGTGGCGGCCAGAGTCTTTAGTAAATTGGGTAGACCGCATGATAGATATGAATCAGGGTTTGGAACCCTGTTACCTGGCGGAGAATTGGTTATCGCCAATAGGTGGATTAGGTCTATGCCGATCAGGATAGATGGTAGAGAGTTAAGTGCTGATCTGATAGAGATGAGTTTAGTCGAATTCGATATTATTTTAGGAATGGATTTCCTATCTAAATATTCGGCGAGCATTGATTGTAAAAGGAAGATGGTGGTCTTCCAACCGAAAAGTGACGAACCATTTGTATTTGTTGGTTCAGTTCAGGGGTCTCGGATCCTGGTGATCTCGGCTATGTCAGCTAGAGAATTGTTGCACGGCGGTTGCTTAGGGTTTCTGGCCGTGGTGGTGGACACCACTCGGCCAGATACCATTCGGCCAGAGGACATCAGGGTGGTTCGGGAATTTTTGGATGTTTTTCCCGAAGAACTTCCAGGGTTACCACCTCAGCGGGAGATCGATTTCGTGATAGACTTGGCACCAGGGGTGGAACCGGTTTCCAAAGCCCCGTATAGAATGGCTCCAGCTGAACTTAAGGAATTAAAGATTCAGCTCCAAGGGTTGCTTGACATAGGATTCATTCGGCCCAGTGTGTCACCCTGGGGAGCCCCGGTTTTATACGTCAAGAAGAAAGATGGAACTATGAGGATGTGCATCGATTACAGAGAATTGAACAAGCTAACAGTGAAGAATAAATATCCACTACGTAGAATCGATGATCTGTTTGATCAACTTCAGGGGAAGACGGTCTTTTCTAAGATTGATCTCCGTTCGGGTTATCATCAGTTGAGAATCCGAGAGGAGGACATTCCGAAGACGGCTTTCCGCACTAGGTATGGACATTACGAATTTCTGGTTATGTCATTCGGATTAACCAATGCTCCTGCAGCATTCATGGACCTGATGAATAGAGTATTCAAGGATTTCCTCGATATCTGTGTGATTGTGTTTATCGACGACATCCTCGTGTACTCTCAATCAGAAGAGGAGCATGAGTTACATCTTCAGATGGTACTGCAACGGCTTCGAGAACATAAGCTTTATGCCAAGTTCAAGAAATGTGAGTTCTGGCTATCTCAGGTGTCCTTCCTAGGGCACATTGTGAGCAAAGATGGGATCAAGGTAGATCCCGGGAAGATTGAATCCGTCAGGGATTGGCCGAGACCGAAGACGGTGACAGAGATCAGAAGCTTCTTGGGTTTAGCTGGGTACTACCGTAGGTTCGTTTAAGGGTTCTCTAAAATTTCAATGCCCCTAACCGAACTTACAAAGAAGAATCAGCGATTTATTTGGTCAGACAAGTGCGAAGCTAGTTTTCAGGAGCTAAAACAGAGGTTGATTACCGCTCCAGTGCTAGCTTTACCTTCGGACAAGGAGAAGTTCGTAGTATATTGTGACGCATCCAAACAGGGTTTGGGTTGTGTATTGATGCAAGCCGATCGGGTCATCGCTTATGCCTCCCGTCAGTTAAAGGATTATGAACAGCGATACCCGACTCATGATCTAGAGTTGGCCGCAGTGGTTTTTGCACTGAAGATTTGGCGGCATTACCTTTACGGGGAAAAGTGTGAGATCTATACCGACCATAAAAGTCTCAAATATTTCTTTCCTCAGAAGGATTTGAACATGAGACAAAGGCGTTGGTTGGAATTAGTGAAGGATTACGATTGTGAGATCCTCTATCATCCCGGAAAAGCCAATGTAGTGGTCGATGCCCTGAGTAGAAAGGGTCCCGGGCAAATAGCTAGTATGGTTCAGATCTCACCTCAACTAGCAGAGGATATGGTTAGATCCAGCATTGAGTTTGTGGTAGGTCAGCTTCACAACTTAACGCTGCAATCTGATCTGTTGGAAAGAATAAAAGTCGCTCAGATGACGGATCCAGAGTTAGTAAAGGCCCGAGATGAGGTGTTGGCTGGTCAAGCCAAGGACTTTTCAGTGTCAGACAGTGGGATGCTTTTGTATAAAGCCAGGGTTTGTGTTCCGAATAGTGTGGAACTTAGAAATGAGATCTTTGAGGAGGCTCATTCTACCCCGTATTCTCTGCATCCCGGCACCACTAAGATGTACCAAGATTTGAAACCGTACTTCTGGTGGAGCGGTATGAAGAAGAATTTGGTAGAATTCGTATCGAGATGCCTCACTTGTCAGCAGATTAAGGCTGAACATCAGAGACCAGCAGGGTTGTTGCAGCCTTTAACCCTACCAGAATGGAAATGGGAAGATATCACGATGGATTTTGTGGTCGGGTTGCCTAGGACCACGGGTTTACTTGATTCCATCTGGGTAGTGGTGGATCGATTTACGAAATCTGCTCATTTTCTACCGGTTAGAACAACATTTACAGTGGATCAGTTGGCAGAGTTGTATGTCAGAGAGATAGTGAGACTTCACAAAGTACCGAAGTCTATAGTTTCGGACAGGGATCCGAAGGTCACCTCCAAATTTTGGCAAAGTTTGCAACGGGAAATGGGTACAAAGCTGAAATTTAGTACAGCATTCCATCCTCAGACAGATGGTCAGTCCGAAAGGACAATTCAGATATTGGAGGACATGTTGAGAGCCTGTGTTATGGACTTTGAAGGCTCATGGAATAAATATCTACCGTTGATAGAATTTTCTTACAACAACAGTTATCAGAGTACGATAGGGATGGCTCCCTATGAACTGTTATACGGTAGGAAATGTAGATCCCCTATCCACTGGGATGAGACAGGGGAGAGGAAATACCTAGGTCCAGAGTCAGTGCAGCGGACCAATGAGGCAATAGAGAAGATAAAAGCTAGAATGCTTACCTCACAGAGCAGACAGAAGAGTTACGCAGATCCGAAACGCAGAGATGTTGAGTTCCAAGTAGGGGAACATGTGTTTTTACGGGTATCTCCGATGAAGGGGATTAAACGTTTCGGGAAAAGAGGCAAGTTATGCCCTAGATTTAGAGGACCTTTCGAGATTCTCGAGAAGATAGGTCAAGTGGCATATCGGTTAGCTTTGCCTCCAGCCTTATCAGCAGTTCACAACGTATTCCATGTCTCGATGTTGAGAAAATACGTTTCTGATCCCTCTCATATACTCAGTTATGAGAGCCTTGAGCTACAGCCAGACATGACTTATGAGGAACAGCCAGTGCAGATCCTGGATAGAAAGGATAAAGTCCTTCGGAATAAGACCATAGCATTGGTCAAGGTTCTCTGGAGAAACAGCAAGGTGGAGGAAGCCACCTGGGAGCTAGAGTCAGATATGAGAGCTCAATATCAAGAGTTATTCAGGTTAGATTTCGGGGACCAAATCCTTTTAAGGGGGGGATAGTTGTAAAGCCCGCTTAGTTAATTTGGAAATTAGCAGTTAATCATGATTATTTATGAAATTATTTATAGCTATTTAAATAATTTATTTTACTGTTATTTATGGAATTCAGAAATGCATGGTTATGTTATTCAGTAGTTTTCATATTTTGCATTTCCGGTGCCCGGTATTTTGGAACTCGGTGTTTGGCTCAGTAGAAATCACAACTTAGCATGTTAATAGTTTGGGACGGTTTATTAGACATTGGGAATGTCGGGAATGGCCGGGAATTTAGAATTTCCCAAAAATACCCCTTTAGTGATTTTTATGGGATTTTAGTGTGGAGGGGCAAAATGATCTTTTTGCCCTAATGACTTTTTGTCTTTTTGTGACTTTATTATTTGGAAAATAAATGTTGTTTATTTTATTAATGTTGGCTGAAATGAGGTTATATGTTATGTGGGTTTAATTCATTTTATCAAAAAAATCTCTAAGTTTAAAAAATTAGAAAATTGGAAAAGCTTTTTCTCTCTTTTCTCTCTCTCTTTTTCGGCTGAAAGCTTGGGGTTCAAGAGCTGGATTTTCTGTGGTGATTCAAGCTTGGTTTGCAAGCTCTAGTAATCTTTTGTTGAGGTATTTCTTTATGTGATTTCTCTACCTTGTTTTCTTGAGATTTTGATGAAAAAGTTGAGTAAATGCATGATTATTTGAGTATGTTGTTGCTGTGTTCAATTGTTGTTTACAGAAGCTTAATTAGGTTTAAAATGAATGGATTATCTAGGTTTTAATGCATGCTAGTTGTGTTGTTCAAAGTTTGGAATTTTTAAGCTTAAAAATGTGATTTTGAAGAAAATGAAGAAATTGGTTGCTGTGTTTGTGGTGGTTGTTTTCTATTGTTTGCAGAGGCTTAATTATGCTTGTTTAAGTAGATTCTAGCTAGTTTGAATGCATGTTTGTGGGATTTGCTCAAGTTTGAGTTTAGAACTCAAAGCTTGAGCTTTAATGGCAAATTTTGTATTTGTGGTTTCTGGGTAGGTTTGATGCCTTGGAAATGTTATTTGGGATGTATGGAGTAGGTCTGGAAAGTTTGAATCAATTTGGGGTTGAATTGGTTGAGATATGAAAATTTGATTGTTGCTGCCTGCGAGGAACCGGAATTCCGGTTGTGCATCCGGAATTCCGGATGAGGGTCCTGAATTTCCCAGAACCGGAATTCCGGTTGGGCAACCGGTCTACCGGTTGGGGAATTTTCAGAACCCGTGTTTTTCCTCGTTTTTATGTTTTAGGGGGTATTGCCATGCTTTTTATCGATAGGGAAACTTTTAGTTCCTAGTTTTAGTCCCCGGGAAGTGATTTAGCGTGTCACTTATAGCGTTGTGATTTTTATGGTTTAGGAGCCTGTAATCCGCCGCTCAGCTAAAGTTCCAGTCAGGTTGACCGGCACACCTGAATTCGGAATCCAGGTAAGATTAGTATAACAGTATGCATATGTAGATTACATGTTTAGCGTGCATGTAGGAAGCCTGTTAGATTACATTAGTTATGTATGTTGGCTTCGAACCATCCAACCCTGTCACGTCGGTACAGGCTGGAGTATGACCAGCAGCCGGAGTATGACCGGTTTGACCGATCAGGCTGACATTTGGTTGGTGGTTCCGTGCTATTGACCTATCCCGTCGGTACAGGCTGGAGTATGACCAGCAGCCGGAGTATGACCAGTTCGACCGATCAGGAGGATACTTGTCAATAGTACCGTCCCTGTGAACGTTCAAAACTCAGTACCATGTTGGACATGGCAGTAGTGGCTTAGTACCATGTTGGACGTGGCAGTAGCGGGACTCAGTATCGTGTTGGACACGGCAGTTAGGGTTATGATCAGGGGTATGGGCGTCTGATCATAACCGGGATTATGTATGAGTATTATTATGCTTTTCTTACTGAGTCTGTCGACTCACAGTTTTACGTTTATGTGTAGGTAAAGGCAAGGCTAAAGCTGATGGACCGTGAGCGAGCTTGTGAAGATTGTACATGTCGGGGCGGTTAGGCCTGGAGCGTACGATCATCGGGACAGCGAGGCTGATTTTTGTAACTGGTCGTTAGACGACCTTTATTTTGTGTATCAGTTAAACAGTTAAATCTTTTTGTAAATAATTTTATAATCGGGATCCCGAGTCTTTTGTAATATTATTTTATGAGTTTAATTAAAAAGCAAAATTTTAATTAATCACGTTTTTCCATGAACCTCGTTGATTAGCAACGAGCTGCACAACATGTTTAAAAATCACGTAATACGCCTAAGTTAGTTAGGGTGTTACAGGTAACCAACCTCTGTTTCAGCTCCTGAAAACTAGCTTCGCACTTGTCTGACCAAACAAACCGCTGATTCTTCTTTGTAAGTTCGGTTAAGGGTGTTGAAATTTTAGAAAACCCTTCCACGAACCTACGATAATACCCAGCTAAACCCAAGAAGCTTCTAATCTCTGTCACTGTCTTCGGTCTCGTCCAATCCCTGACGAATTCTATCTTCCCGGGATCCACCTTGATCCCATCTTTGCTGACGATGTGCCCTAAGAAGGACACCTGAGATAGCCAGAATTCACATTTCTTGAACTTAGCATAAAGCTTGTGCCCTAAGAAGATGTAACTCATGCTCCTCTTCTGACTGAGAGTACACAAGGATGTCGTCGATAAACACAATCACATAGATATCGAGGAAATCCTTGCATACTCTATTCATCAAATCCATAAATGCTGCAGGAGCATTGGTTAGTCGAAACGACATAACCAGGAATTCATAATGTCCATACCTAGTACGGAAAGCCGTCTTCGGAATGTCCTCCTCTCGGATTTTCAGCTGATGATAACCCGAGCGGAGATCAATCTTAGAAAAGACCGTCTTCCCCTGAAGTTGATCAAACAGATCATCGATTCTACGTAGTGGATATTTATTCTTCACTGTTAGCTTGTTCAATTCTCTGTAATCGATGCACATCCTCATAGTTCCATCTTTCTTCTTGACGAATAAAACCGGGGCTCCCCGGGGTGACACACTAGGCCGAATAAACCCGATGTCCAGCAACCCCTGGAGCTGAATCTTTAATTCCTTAAGTTTAGCTAGAGCCATTCTATATGGAGCCTTGGAAACCGGTTCCACCCCTGGTGCCAAATCTATTACAAAGTCAATCTCCCGCTGAGGTGGCAACCCTGGAAGTTCTTCGGGAAAAACATCTAGAAATTCTCGAGCCACTCTGATATCTTCTGGCCGAATGGTTTCTGGCCGAGTGGTGTCCATCACCACAGCCAGAAATCCTAAGCATCCACCATGCAATAATTCTCTAGCTGACAAGGCCGAAATCACCGGGATCCGAGATCCTCGAACCGAACCAACAAATACAAAAGGTTCTTCACTTTCCGGTTGAAAGATCACCATCTTCCTTTTGCAATCAATACTAGCCGAATATTTTGATAGGAAATCCATTCCTAAGATAATATCGAACTCTACTAGGCTCATCTCTATCAAGTCAGCACTTAACTCTCTACCATCTATTCTGATCGGCATAGACCTAATCCACCTTTTGGAGATAACTAATTCTCCGCCAGGTAGTAGGATTCCAAACCCTGATTCATATCTATCATACGGTCTATCCAATTTACTAAAGATTCTGGCTGCCACATAAGAATGTGTAGCCCCGGAATCAAACAGCACTGAGTAATACGAGTTATTAACTGAAAGCTGACCTGTTACAACTGAAGGGCTGGCATCTGCATCAGCCTGAGTGATGGCGAACACCCTAGCTGGAGTGGGTCTCGCCGGAGCCCTCGGTGCCTCTGATCGGAGCTGGGGACAATCCCTCTTGAAGTGTCCGGGCATGCCACAGTGAAAGCATCCCTGACCTTTGCACTCACCCTGATGGTGTCTTTTGCAGCTGGGGCACTCAGGATAAGAAAACCAGGTCTCTGCACCACCCTGACGGCTGCCTCTACTCTTGTTCCCCCGGAACCTCTTGTTCTGACTCGAGCCACCGGATGCAGTGGATGTTCTCCTCTTTTGGTCCGTGGCCGAACCACTACCTCCCCTGCTAAAGCCTGATGCAGGAGGGGTAGGAGCCCCGCCACTCGCTGGAGTACTAGCTAACTCCGACATACATCCAACTGCGCCCTCAGCTCGCAGTGCCTTCTCCACCATCTCAGCATAGGTGGTCTTGTCGTCGGTGGTGATCATCAAGTCGTGTTTGATCTTCACATTTAACCCGTCCAGGTACTTCTCTTTCTTGCTGAAGTCGGTTGGCACTATTCCCAAGGCTAACCTCGCCAACCGGTTGAACTGGGTGGTATACTCTGTCACGCTCATATTCTCCCGCTGGGTCAGGTGGGTGAACTCTTTCCTCTTGGCGCTTCTGACCGCCTCGTTATAATACTTGGCGTTGAAGAGTTCCTGGAACCTTTCCCAGGTCATGGTAGTGACGTCATGGATCTGAGACACCATGTCCCACCAGACAAGAGCGTCTTCTTAGAACTGAAAGGTGGCACACACCACTCTGTCATTCCCGGTGACACCCATAAAATTCAGAATTCTGGTGATCACCGTTAGCCACTGTTCGGCCTTCATCACATCTGGACCTCCCAGAAAGATCGGAGGTGCTTGCTTCTGAAACCTTTCATACAAAGGTTCCATTCTGTTAGCCGCTACTACCAATTCGGCTTGAGCAGCAGGGGTGGGTGCCACTGGAACTTCTGGCACAGGCACTGCAGGAGCCCCCTGCTGCCTCAATCTCTGAATCTCTAAGTCTTGCTCTTCAATTCTGGCTTGCATTTCAGCAAACCTAACTTCCCAATTCTGGGCTCCCTGATCGGCTTGGGCAGCCTGGGCTCCCTGATCGGCTTGGGCAGCCTGGGCAGCCTGTGGCGGGTTCTCATCACCCCGACCACGAGCCCTGCCCCTGGGACCTCTACCTCGGCCCCTAGCTTGCAAGGGAAACTGAGCTCCCTGTCCCTGATTCGACCCTACTGAATTGCCCTGGCTCCTGGTGGTCCGCCTGGCGTCCATCTAGTCGGAACCGCCTGCGAAACCAAGAGTTGGCATATCAGGTCATGTTCAAGGAGAGCTTACTAATGCCGCTTAATTTGGAAATTAAAAACAAAACATGCGCCTATTCTACTATCAGGCTACTAACATGCTTCCTATCAGGCTTTTCTTAATTTAAAATAAATAATAAGCTACTAAAGCAATAAAAGCTTACTGAACCGTAGAACGAGCTAACTGCTGATGATGATTGTACATGTCGTGACGATCTTCGGAAGACAACCTGGCGGCTCTGATACCAAATTGTAACACCCTAACTAGCATAGGCGTATTACGTGATTTTTAAACATACTGTGCAGCTCGTTGCTAATCAACGAGGTTTATGGAAAACGTGATTAATTAAAACTTTTGCTTTTTAATTAAACTTATAAAATATTTATACAAAATACTCGGGATCCCGATTACAAAACCATTTACAAAAGTTTACTGTCTATACAAAATACTTGTCGCCTAGCAACTAATTACAAAAATAGCCTTGTTGTCCCGAGGATCGTACGCTCCAGGCCTAACCGCCCCGACATGTACAATCTTCACCGGCTCGCTCTCACGGTCCATTAGCTTTAGCCTTGCCCTTACCTACACATAAACATAGCACTGTGAGTCGACAGACTCAGTAAGAAAAGCATAATAATAATCATACATAAATTTCGAGTCATGATCAGACGCCCATACCCCTGACCATAACCCTAACTGCCGTGTCCAACACGATACTGAGTCCTGAACGTTCATAGGGACAGTACTATTGACAGGTAACAGCCTATACTCGGTCGAACTGGTCATACTCCAGCTGCTAGTCATACTCTAGCCTGTACCGATGTGTTACAGTATCAGCCTATACTCGGTCGAACTGGTCATACTCCAGTTGCTAGTCATACTCTATCCTGTACCGATGTGATACGTCAAATAGTACGGAACCACCAACCTAAGTATCAGCCTATACTCGGCACACTGGTCATACTCCAGCTGCTAGTCATACTCTAGCCTGTGCCGATGTGATACAGTGTCAGCCTATACTGGGTCGAACTGGTCATACTCCAGCTGCTAGTCATACTCTAGCCTGTACCGATGTGACACAGTCGGATGGTTCGAGGCCAACATACATATCTAATGTAATCTAACAGGCTTCCTAACATGCACGCTAAACATGTAATCTATATATGCATACTGTTATACTAATCTTACCTCACTTCCGAATTCAGGTGTGCCGGTCAACCTGACTGGAACGAACTGCGCGGCGGATTACAGGCTCCTAAACCATAACAATCACTACACTATAAGTGATACGCTAAATCACTTCCCGGGGACTTAAACTAGGAACTAAAAGTTTTCCTATCGATAAAAAGCATGGCAATACCCCAATTAACATAAAAATGAGGAAATCTAGGGTTCCTGAAAATTCCCCAACCGGTAGACCGGTTCTGGAAATTTTCAAAACCCATCCGGAATTCCGGATGCACAACCGGAATTCCGGTTCCTCGTAGGAATTTTTTCAACAATTCACACATTGCTCAAATCCAAACCAAACAATACCAAAACTTCCAAACCTGCTATTTATACCCTAAGGAACAATTCTAAAGCATCAGTACAGCCCAGAAAGCACAGAATTGAAAATCACCATGTGAGCTCCAAGCTTTGAGTTCAAACTCAAACTTGGCAAAATCTCACTTACAAGCCTCAAAACTAGATTAAAACTACATAATCATGCATAATAACACTACAGAAAACAAACTCTAACTCATGCAATAATCACAGCCACCAATTTCACAATTTTCACTTTGAAAACTAAACTTTGAACTAAAAACTTCCAATCTTGAATCAAAGCAAATATCATGCATTAAACTAGCTCTAACCTACTTAAAATAACAAGATTAATCCTCTGTAAATCACAACAAATCACAGCAGCAAGTACACAACCAACTCAAGCATGCATACATCCTCTTTTTCATCAAAAATCAAGAAATTAAAAGAACAAGGTACAAAGGTCTTACCAAGCACTTGAAGAACACTTCGATTGAAAGGAAAAGAGCTTGAAAATCAAAGGAAAATTCCAAGTTCTTGCTGCTTCAAAGGGGCCGAAAAAGAGAGAGAGGTTGAGAGAAAAAAGTTTGCTTTTCTTTTAATTTTCTAACTTTGAAATTTTTTTTGAAACTTTGTAAAATAAAAATAAAGGATTCCACTTATTCATTTCAGCCAACATATAACATTAATAAACACATATTTTCCAAAATTAAGTCCACTAAAGGACATAATAACAATGGGGCAAAATGACCATTTTGCCCCTTCATACTAAAATAACATAAATAACACAAAAGGGGTATTTTGGGAAATTCTAAATTCCCGGCCAATCCCGACATTCCCAATGTCTAATAAACCGTCCCAATCTACTAATATACTAAGTTGTGATTTTACTGAGCCATACACCGAGTTCCATGCAACCGGGCACCGGAAATGCAAACTTATGAAAATCTCTAAATGACATAAAATGCATTTCAGAATTCAACAATAACAGTATAATAATTATTTAAATAGCTATAAATAATTCTCATAATTAAACATGATTAACTGCTAATTTCCAAATTAAACTAAGCGGTCTTTACACTATTATTACTTAATCTAAATTGCCATGGTTAACTTGTTGACATATCCAATGATCTGATTTTAACCCATGGTTCAATTGTCAATAGGTCAAGTAAATAATTTGTAACATGTAAATTTTACATTCTTCTTTCATCTGTGTATGACCTAGTAACATGATAGGATCCATCCAAATCTATGTGCCTGTGTGAGCCTATTTGTTTACTTGATGTTTAGAGGGATATAGGTTGTTGCTAAATAAAATGTCACATCTTGATAGATTTTATTTAGGCCCATTTAGTTTTTGGGTCTATTCAATTAATAACAGTTATTTATTTTAAGGTTAAATTCCTCTCTTTCGGGCCTTGTGTGAGAGTTGGGGGCCAATAGAAGTGGGTACGACATACTGAACCCAGCTCCCCCTCACATGAACGACCCCAATTGTGAAGGCCCATTTACCTTATTTAAATAATTGTATTAGGTTAATTATATTAGTCTAACCTAATTAAAATTGAATTAGCAACATAATTAACTTTTAAAATATACGAAATTTATTTTTCATTTAATATTTTAAAGTTAATTTTAGAAAAACACTTAGTTAATGATATATATTCTAGATAGTTATTTTTATACTAGTTATTATTTCTAATATTAAATAGGAAAATATCATTGATTGTGAAATTAATTGTTTAATAATTAATTTTGGTACAATCTAAGTTTAGTATATTTTCCTAGTATTAAACTAGAATTTATAATTAAGTTTTCTCTATACTTAATTATTTATTTCTTGAATTTAATACATTTAATTAAATTGAAAATTTTAATATCTAAGTTGATTTTCATCATGATACTTAAATATTGTTATTTTCATGTTATTTAATTAAAATTGAAAATTATCTTAAGTTTGGAATCTTATTTCAGAATAACTTAAATCTGAATAATTTTCAAAATATATTTTATTTTATTTTATTAATCTTTTTCCCAAAATTTCGAAATTGCATTTCTTTAATGCAGAGATTTCGAATTTCATTTGAAAAATAGATTAAAGTTGATTTTTTTTTTTAATTTTTGGCCAACTTAAATCAATGATTTTTTCATTTAATGATTAATTAAAATAAATGAACTAAAATATATTATAATTAGAAAATGAATTAATTAGTCAATGAAAGTCTAGATGGATATTATTTTTGCTTGAAGTATTTTTCTAGTGATATTTAATTAAATAGAAAATTAATATTTAAGTTGATTCTGAATCATGATACTTAAATATTTGAAATTTCTCTTAAATATTTAATTAAATAGGAAAATTATATTTTTGTTGAAAATTAATTTTTATTAATTAATTTTTGGCCAACATAAAATTAAGATAATTTTTTCAGGATTTATTTTTTATTTTATTTTAACAAGCAATTTCGAAAATTGTATTCTTAAATACTTCAATTTTTGAAATGCAATATATATTTATAGAAAATTAAATTTGAGTTGTAAATTAATTTAAATTAATTTTGAAACAACTTAAATTGAATAATTTTCTAAATATTTATTGGAAATTATTACTAAGATGGAAATAATTCATTTTATTTTCATATCCATCTAAGTATAATTTATAAATATTAAATTAAAATTTACATTTAGAATTTTTCATTCTAAATTGGAAATTTTAATTAAATAAATATATATTTAAAATAAATTGATTAAAATAAATATTAGAAGAAAATACACTTTAAATAATGAGCTTTATTATTATTAGGATATTCGATCTCCATTGTTGGTTTTCCATAGCTATTGTTTTAGTGAGTAATCCTCCCTAATAGAGGAACGTTCATTAGCAAGTTAGCGCCATTTAATCTCGAAAGATAAGTAATTTTGTAAGTGTTTTATATTAGTATTGATCACCCTAATGGTGGCGACTGTATTTAACTTACAAAAGTATGAAAAAATGGTGGAAGCTCATAAGATAGAATAGCCTTGACTCTCGCCTAAACGGGACAACGCTAAATTCCAATCTTGATCGAATAAAAGGTTGCTAGAATGTTTATCATTTTAGATGAGCTGACAACTCTATTCAATGGATGATATCACTGACTCTCGCCTAAACGGGACACTGATATCGGTTTGTTGAGGACCTTGGAAATTATTTAGGATTGTATGTTTTAGTATTTTCACTTGTCATTCTTACTTGCTATGTGTTTAATAATTTCTGAATTGTGTATGAATTTATATTGAACCATGTTATTTTCTGTTATTAAATTGTAGTTTAATTTCGAATCTTCATTGTTGGTCTAACTTGGTTTGTTGTTCTAATGGGACAAATTCCTAATGGATTGTCAACATTAGACAAACATAATAGTGTTAGGTCTCGAAAGATAAATATTGTAAATGCAACATCTAGCTGTTCATCAATTGATGACACCTTAGACTAGTATTTACAATATGAAACAAGAAGATTGTATGAATAAGATTACTTTGACTCTCGCTAATTGAAGCATCGTTGGATTCTTATTTAAAAATGAAATTATCCTAATTCTTCTTAGCTTACTCATCTCGAATGTAACGCCCTAATGCTAAGGCACGCTGCAGTGCTTTTTCAATTATTGTGCAATCTTTCCTAATCAAAGAAATTTCTTGAAAAACGTGTCAAATTAAAACTTTTGTTTTAAATACTAAACTTTGTAATATAATATAATATTTACAAATACCGGGATCCCGTTTTCAAACCTTGTAAAATTTAGTTTTTAAACTATACATCCCAAAATACACAAATTTATAGGTCGCACTGCGACTTTCAAAATACAACTCCCAGATGTCCCGAGACCGAACACTCCAGGTCGCGCTGCTTGACATGTACAATCTCACCCGAGCTCAGGTTCACTCCTGTTCAGCCTTCGCCTTTCCTTTACCTACACATGGAAGCAGAAACTGTGAGTCAACAGACTCAATAAGAAATGTATATAACATACCATATAATTTCTGACCTGTAAATAGGCGCCCATACACCTATTTACAGAGCTTAACAGATGAGTATGAACTTTCAACACCAGGGTACAACCACTATACCATATACACATCGTACCTCACTGTACGAGTGTTGGTAGGTTTTACCCCGAACACTGAGTAACACTGAGTGATGTACCACACACCTTAGTATTTTCCCATGCCCGTGTTGGTATCACTGTATCGTACTCACAACCACAATAATCACTATACCAATGCACTCTATAACTTATTCATACAAGTGTTGGTAGTGCTTAACATAATTCAAGCATGCATATACAAACACATATACACACATTCAGATAATCACATCATACATTATACACAGTTCTTACCTGTTTTCCGAATTCAAGTGTGCTGGCCGACCTGAACGGAAATCACGTGCTAGATGGATGCCCTAATCACAATAATTGTAACACAGATAAGTGACTTGCTAAATCACTTTCTGGGATTTAAACTTGAAACTAAAAGTTTCCCTATCGATAAACCTCATGGAAATACCCTAAATATCTCAAAATTGGGCAAAACTAGGGTTCTGTAAATTCCCCCAACAGGTAGACCGGTTCCCAACCGGAAATCCGGTTCTGGGTCACCAACCGGTCGACCGGTTGCCATAGGTCCCCCAGAACCGGAATTCCAGTTCTGTGCTGGGAACCCAAAAATTTCCCCCATGCTCTCAAAACTCAACCAAACTTTATCAAACTCTCCAGTACACCTATACAATGCATAAACAACCATTTCCAACCAATAATTCACAGAACAAACCAATAAGTCTCAAGTTGCCATTAAAGCTCAAAGCTTGAGTTTCAAAACTCCAGCTTGCTTAGAATTAACATAAAGCATCAAAACCAGCTACTAGGGACTTAGATTAACTCAAATGAACCCTAATTTTCGAACTAAACAAACATCACACTCTAACAGCCACTGCTTAGGAAAAACTTAACTTAAAATCAATGAATAAGCTTAAAAATCACATCTTCAAAGGTTCTAGGGCTTACCTTAGATGAAACCTCCTTGAATCTTAGCTTAATCCCAGAAAAACAAGATGAAAACTTGATCTTTGCCCTTGCTTAGCCCCAGCCGAAAGAGAGAGAGAGAGAGAGAGAGAGAGAGAGAGAGAGAGAGAGAGAGAGAGAGAGAGAGAGAGAGTTCAAGAAACAACTCAATTTCCAATTTTCCTTCTTTTCTTAATTTAATTTTAATTTTTTTTCTTCAAAGTAATCCCTTATTTCCCAATCAATAACTAAATTAATTAGGTGTCATCACTCATGGCTGCCACCTACTCCCACCAAGGAAAAGACTAAAATACCCTTTAGACTTAAAACTATGGTATTTCCAATGCTAGGGGTAAAATGGTCAATTCCATAACCCCGCTCAATCCCGATAATTAATTTTTCTAAAATATTTCCCACTATGAAATAAGGTTCTAAACTTACCCATGTGATCAATCTAGCCATCCATCGCATTTTCCGTTGTCGCCGAGCAAAAATTATAAAAATAACATATTTCATACATAAACTAAATAACACCCCTAGAGTTTAATAAAATCTCCAGAATTGAGAAATTACAACTCTAATATTTATTTCTAAATATTGGAATTCAGAATTAAATAAATTCACAAATAATAATAAAATAATAAAAATTAGTGCTAATGGCCTTTACTAATCCACATTACTAGAGCGGTCATTACAATTATCCCCCCGTTAATAGGATTTCGTCCTCGAAATCTAACCTGAATAGCTCTGGATGTTGAGTTCTCATATCCGACTCCAATTCCCAGGTGGCTTCTTCCACCTTACTGTTTCTCCAGAGCACCTTAACTAATGCAATAGTCTTGTTCCGAAGAACTTTTTCCTTTCTATCCAAAATCTGTACAGGTTGCTCTTCATAGGATAAGTCTGGTTGTAGTTCAAGGGCTTCATAACTCAAGACATGAGTCGGGTCTGACACGTATTTCCTTAACATAGAAATGTGAAATACGTCATGAACAGCCGATAACGCTGGTGGTAAGGCTAGCCGATATGCTACCTTGCCGACCTTCTCGAGTATCTGAAATGGCCCAATGAACCTAGGGCTTAACTTACCCTTATTCCCGAAGCGCCTAATACCTTTCATTGGTGAAACCCGCAGGAAAACATGTTCCCCTGCCTGAAATGTAACATCTCTGCGCTTCGGATCAGCATAACTTTTCTGCCTGCTTTGAGAAGCGAGCATCCGAGCCTTGATCTTATCAATAGCTTCATTGGTCCTCTGCACTAACTCTGGACCCAAGTACTTCCTTTCTCCCGTTTCGTCCCAATGAATAGGAGAACGAAATTTTCTACCATATAACATCTCATAGGGAGCCATCCCTATTGTACTCTGGTAGCTGTTGTTGTAGGAGAATTCAATTAAAGGCAAGTACTTACTCAATGAACCCTCAAAGTCCATGACACAGGCTCGCAGTAAGTCTTCCAAAATCTGAATAGTTCTTTCTGATTGACCATCAGTCTAAGGGTGAAAGGCTATGCTAAACTTTAACTTGGTACCCATAGCCTTCTGAAGACTCACCCAAAACTTCGATGTGAACTTTGGATCCCTATCTGACACAATAGATTTAGGGGCTCCATGGAGACGAACTATCTCCTTCACATACAATTCAGCGTACTGATCCACTGAATATGTAACTTTCACTGGTAAAAAGTGAGCTGATTTTGTGAATCTGTCCACTATAACCCATACTGAATCATACATCCCCGTAGTTCTAGGCAAACCAGTTACGAAGTCCATTGCAATGTCCTCCCACTTCCATTCTGGAAGGAATAAAGGTTGTAGTAACCCTGCCGGCCTCTGATGTTCAGTTTTAATTTGCTGACAGGTTAAACACTTGGACACGTAGTCCACCACATCTCTTTTCATCCCATACCACCAGAAGTAGGGTTTCAAATCCTGATACATCTTGGTGGTTCCCGGATGCAACGAATAAGGCGTGGTGTGAGCTTCATCCAGTATTTCTTTCTTAAGCTCATCAACACTTGGAACACAAACTCGAGCTTTGTATAATAACATTCCACTATTCGAGACTGAAAAACCTCTAGGTCGACCAGCCATTATTTCGTCTCGAATCTTAACTAGCTTGGGATCTTCCAGCTGTGCCTTTCTGATTCTCTCCAACAGATCAGATTGGAGTGTTAAATTATGTAATTTCCCGACCATGAATTCAATTCCTGCACTAACCATTTTCGAGGCTAATTGAGGAGCTATCATAACCGTAGTACAAACTTGGCCGGGACCTTTTCTGCTTAAAGAATCGGCCACAACATTGGCTTTCCCGGGGTGATATAGTATTTCACAATCATAGTCTTTGACCAACTCCAACCACCTTCTCTGCCTCATATTCAAATCTTTCTGGGTGAAAAAGTATTTGAGACTTTTATGATCAGTATAAATCTCACACTTTTCACCGTAAAGATAATGTCACCATATCTTTAAAGCAAAAACCACAGCAGCGAGCTCTAAATCATGAGTTGGATAGCGATGCTCATAATCTTTCAATTGACGAGAGGCATAGGCTATGACTCTGTCAGCTTGCATCAGAACACATCCTAGATCCTGTCTGGACGCATCACAATAAACCACAAATTTCTCTTGATCTGATGGCAAAGCTAACACCGGAGCTGTTATCAAACGTTGCTTCAACTCCTGAAAGCTTGTCTCACACTTATCTGACCACACAAATCTTTGATTTTTTTTTTGGTCAATTCGGTTAGGGGGATAGAAAGTTTAGAAAATCCTTCGACAAAACGCCGATAATACCCTGCTAATCCGAGAAAACTTTGAACTTCCGTCACAGACTTGGGCCTCGGCCAGTTCTTCACTGATTCTATCTTGTTTGGATCAACCATAATTTCATTCTTCCCAACAATATGTCCCAGAAAGGACACCTCAGACAACCAGAATTCACACTTTTTGAACTTGGCATACAACTTGTGATCCCTAAGTCGCTGTAATACCATTCAAAGATGATGCTCATGCTCCTCTTCTGACTGAGATTATACAAGAATGTCATCGATAAACACTATAACGCAGTTATTGAGGAAATCCTTGAATACCCTATTCATGAGATCCATAAAGGCTGCAGGAGCATTAGTCAATCCGAATGACATTACCAGAAACTCATAGTGCCCATATCTGGTTCTAAAAGCAGTCTTCGGTATGTCCTCCTCCCGAATTCTAAGTTTATGATAGCCAGACCGTAAATCAATCTTCGAAAACACTGTCTTTCCCTGAAGCTGATCGAACAGATCGTCGATTCTGGGTAACGGGTACTTGTTCTTAATCGTCAGCTTGTTTAGTTCCCGATAATCAATACACATTCTGAGGGAACCATCCTTCTTTTTCACAAAGAGAACCGAAGCTCCCCAGGGCGATACAATGGGTCGAATAAACCCAATGTCAAGCATCCCCTGAAGTTGTAACTTAAGCTCCTTGAGTTCTGCTGGAGCCATCCTATATGGAGCTTTAGAAACAGGTTCGACTCCAGGTGCCAAATCAATTACAAAATCAATCTCTCGCTGTGGCGGCAATCCCGGCAACTCCTCGGGGAACACATCAAGAAAATCTTTCACCACCCGGACTACCTCAGGCCCAAATGTTTCAGGTCTGCTGGAGTCAAATACCACCGCTAGAAATCCTACACAACCATTGCATAGTAAATCTCTAGCCCTCAGCACATAAATAATCGGGATCCGAGACCCCTGAACTGATCCAACATAAACAAATGGATCTTCACCTTCCGGCTGAAAAGTCACCATTTTACGCCTACAATCTATACTGGCCGAATACTTGGATAGGAAATCCATTCCCAGTATAATGTCAAACTCAGTTAATTTCAATTCTATGAGGTCAGTACTCAATTCCCTATCTTCGATCCTAATTGGCATAGACCTAATACGCCTATTAGAGATAACCGATTCCCCGCTAGGCATTAGGGTTCCAAACCCTCTTTCTAAAATATCACAAGGCCTACCCAAAAGATCAATTACTCTTGTAGCTACATATGAGCGTGTTGCTCCCGAGTCAAATAATACTGTAAACAACAAGTTGTTGACGGGAAGCTGACCTGTCACAACAGAAGGACTGGCTGCAGCATCAGCTTGAGTAATGGCAAACACTCGAGCAGGAACCGGTTTCACTTCAGCTTTTGGCTCCTCTTTTTTTGCCTGGGGGCAATCTTTCTTGAAATGCCCCACCATGCCACACAGGAAGCATGTCTTCCGGTTACACTCTCCCGGATGATGTTTCTTGCACCGTGGACACTCAGGGTAAGAATAACCCTGGCGCCCACCTCTGCCTTGGTTCCCACGGAACCGCTTACTTTGCCTCGAACCACCAGAAGCCGGAACAATTTTTCTTTTCTGCTCGGTGGTGGAGTCACCACCATCCCTACCATAAACAGGAGTAGGAACAGTGGTGGTTCCACCAACACTCGGAGTCACCCGGGGCTCCTGAAGAAATTTCACTGCACCCTCGGCTCTCAGAGCCTTTTCAACCATCTCCGCATACGTAGTTGCCTCAGTGGTAGTAATAACCAAATCATGTCTAATCTTTGCACTCAAACCCGCCAAGTATTTTTCTTTCTTACTGAAGTCGGTTGGCATAATTCCCGCTGCAAGCCTTGCCAAACGGTCAAACTTGGTCGTATACTCTGTAACCGACATTCCCTCAGTTTGAACTAGTTCAGTGAACTCTTTCCCCTTTGCACTGCAGACTGCTTCATTGTAATACTTGGAGTTAAACAACTCCTTGAATTCTTCCCAGGTCATCAGCGTGACGTCTCGAGTGAGGGTTATCAACTCCCACCACACGAGAGCGTCTTCCTGAAACTGAAAAGTGGCGCAGGTCACCCGGTCATTTCCAACCACTACCATAAAATTGAGAATACGATCAATCACCGAAAGCCACTGCTCGGCCTTCATCACATCAGGAGCTCCCAGAAACACTGGAGGTGCCTGTTTCCAGAATCTTTCGTACAATGGCTCCATACGGTTGCCAGCAACAGGTTGATCTGCTGGCACCGCAGGAACAGCAACGGCCTGAACCACTTGAGGAGGCACGACAGGAGGACCCTGCTACCTCAATCTTTGGATCTCTTCATCTTGTTGGCGGATTCTATCTTGCATTTCAGCAAATCTTTGCTCCCAATCAGGAGGAGCTTGAGGTGGATTTACAGGGTGACCACCCTGAGCTCTGCCAGGGCCATGGCCACGACCACGAGGATTTTGAGGATTCCTCTGACCGCCTCCGGTCTCAACCATGCCACCCTGACTTCTTGTATTTCGCGGGGCGTCCATTTAATAGGACTTAGCCTGCGAATCCATAAGCCAGGCAGGTTAGACAGCGATCAAAACTTAACACCGCTCTTAAAGACTTAAAGGCAACACACTTTTTATAAATAATTAATTAAAATCTAATATGCTTCCTAACATGCTTTAACATTCACATTTATTTAAAGTACTAAACAAGTATGGGCTTACTGAACCGTGAACTGAGCTTTCTCTGATGAAGATTGTACATGTCTTAGCAAGCTTCGGTAGACAAACCTGGCGGCTCTGATACCAAAGTTGTAACGCCCTAATGCTAAGGCACGCTACAGTGCTTTTTCAATTATTGTGCAATCTTTGCTAATCAAAGAAATTTCTCGAAAAATGTGTCAAATTAAAACTTTTGTTTTAAATACTAAACTTTGTAATATAATATAATATTTACAAATACTGGGATCCCGTTTTCAAACCTTGTAAAATTTAGTTTTTAAACTATACATCCCAAAATACACAAATTTATAGATCGCACAGCGACTTTCAAAATACAACTCCCAGATGTCCCGAGACCGAACACTCCAGGTCGCGCTGCTTGACATGTACAATCTCACCCGAGCTCAGGTTCACTCCTGTTCAGCCTTCGCCTTTCCTTTACCTACACATGGAAGCAGAAACTGTGAGTCAACACACTCAGTAAGAAATACATATAACATACCATATAATTTCTGACCTGTAAATAGGCGCCCATACACCTATTTACAGAGCTTAACAGATGAGTATGAACGTTCAACACCAGGGTACAACCACTATACCATATACACATCGTACCTCACTGTACGAGTGTTGGAAGGGTTTACCCCGAACACTGAGTAACACTGAGTGATGTACCACACACCTTAGTATTTTCCCGTGCCCGTGTTGGTATCACTGTATCGTACTCACAACCACAATAATCACTATACCAATGCACTCTATAACTTATTCATACAAGTGTTGGTAGTGCTTAACATAATTCAAGCATGCATATACAAACACATATACACACATTCAGATAATCACATCATACATTATACATAGTTCTTACCTGTTTTCCGAATTCAAGTGTGCTGGCCGACCTGAACGGAAATCACGTGCTAGATGGATGCCCTAATCACAATAATTGTAACACAGATAAGTGACTTGCTAAATCACTTTCTGGGATTTAAACTTGAAACTAAAAGTTTCCCTATCGATAAACCTCATGGCAATACCCTAAATATCTCAAAATTGGGCAAAACTAGGGTTCTGAAAATTCCCCCAACAGTGCATCGGCTCCCAACCGGAAATCCGGCTTCGGGTCACCAACCTGGCCGACCAGGTTGCCACAGTCCCCGTAACCGAATTCCAGCTTCGTGCCGGGAACCCAAAAATTTCCCCCATGCTCTCAAAACTCAACCAAACTTTATCAAACTCTCCAGTACACCTATACAATGCATAAACAACCATTTCCAACCAATAATTCACATAACAAACCAATAAGTCTCAAGTTGCCATTAAAGCTCAAAGCTTGAGTTTCAAAACTCCAGCTTGCTTAGAATTAACATAAAGCATCAAAACCAGCTGCTAGGGACTTAGATTAACTCAAATGAACCCTAATTTTCGGACTAAACAAACATCACACTCTAACAGCCACTGCTTAGGAAAAACTTAACTTAAAATCAATGAAAAAGCTTAAAAATCACATCTTCAAAGGTTCTAGGGCTTACCTTAGATGAAACCTCCTTGAATCTTAGCTTAATCCCAGAAAAACAAGATGAAAACTTGATCTTTGCCCTTACTTAGCCCCAGCCGAAAGAGAGAGAGAGAGAGAGAGAGAGAGAGAGAGAGAGAGAGAGAGAGAGAGAGAGAGAGAGAGAGAGAGAGAGAGAGAGAGAGAGAGAGTTCAAGAAACAACTCAATTTCCAATTTTCCTTCTTTTCTTAATTTAATTTTAATTTTTTTTTCTTCAAAGTAATCCCTTATTTCCCAATCAATAACTAAATTAATTAGGTGTCATCTGTAAAGCCGGCTTAGTTAATTTGGAAATTATCAGTTAATTATGATTATTTATGAAATTATTTATAGCTATTTAAATAATTTATTATACTGTTATTTATGGAATTCAGAAATGCATGGTTATGTTATTCAGTAGTTTTCATATTTTGCATTTCCTATGTCTCGTATTTTGGAACTCGGCGTTTGGCTCAGTAGAAATCACAACTTAGCATGTTATTAGTTTGGGACGGTTTATTAGACATTGGGAATGTCGGGAATGGCCGGGAATTTAGAATTTCCCAAAAATACCCCTTTAGTATGATTTATGTGGTTTTATGGTGGAGGGGCAAAATGGTCTTTTTGCCCCATTAGTGTTTTGCCTTATGTGAGTTTATTATTTGATAATTAAATATTTATTTAATTGTTATGTGGCTGAAATAGATTATTAGTTAAAGCCTTCTTTTCATTTATTTTCATTTCACTCAAAATTTCAAAGTTAGAAAATAGAAAAAATTGCAAAACACTCTTTCTCTTTTCCTCTCTTTCTCTCTCGGCTGAAGGGTGGTTTTAGGGCTGGAAAAATTCTGATTTCAAGCTATTTCTCTTGCATTCTAAGTGTTCTTCATCCTTGGTAAAGTCTCTAAACTTTTCTTTTTATAATTTTAGAAAAAATGTGTGAAAAGGTGATGATGCATGCTTGATTTTAATGTGATTCTTGCTGCTGTGAATTGAGGTTAATTTCAGAGGTTTAAGCTTGTTAGATTAGGGTAATTTAAAGTTGTTTTGATGCATGATTATTAGGTTGAGCAAGCTATAGCTTTTTATATGCAAAAATGTGATTTTTGAAGATATGTTGTGAATCTGCTACTGTGATGTTGCTGTTGTTTTTAATTGTTTTCAGTGACTTAGTTAAGCTTAATTAAGTAGAATTAAGCTAGTTTGAATGCATGTTTGAGGGATTTGCTCAAGTTTGAGTTTAGAACTCAAAGCTTGAGCTTTAATGGCAAATTTTGTATCTGTGGTTGCTGGGTTGTTTTTATGCCTTGGATATGTTCTTTGGGGTATTTAGAGCAGGTCTGGAAGGTTTGGTATAAATTGGGTTTGATTTGGTTGAGTTAGGAATTTTTGAAAAATTCCTGCGAGGAACTGGAATTCCGGTTGTGCAACCGGAATTCCAGATGAGGGTCCAGTAATTCCCAGAACCGGAATTCCGGTTGGGCAACCGGTCTGCCGGTTGGGGAATTTTCAGAACCCGTGTTTTTCCTCGTTTTTACGTTTTAAGGGGTATTGCCATGTTTTTTATCGATAGGGAAACTTTTAGTTCCTAGTTTTAGTCCCCGGGACGTGATTTAGTGTGTCACTTATAGTGTTGTGATTTTTATGGTTTAGGAGCCTGTAATCCGCCGCTCAGCTAAAGTTCCAGTCAGGTTGACCGGCACACCTGAATTCGGAATCCAGGTAAGATTAGTATAACAGTATGCATATGTAGATTACATGTTTAGCGTGCATGTAGGAAGCCTATTAGATTACATTAGATATGTATGTTGGCTTCGAACCATCCAACCCTGTCACGTCGGTACAGGCTGGAGTATGACCAACAGCCGCAGTATGACCGGTTCGACCGATCAGGCTGACACTTGGTTGGTGGTTCAATGTTATTGACGTATCCCGTCGGTACAGGCTGGAGTATGACCAGCAGCCGGAGTATGACCGGTTCGACCGATCAAGAGGATATAGTAACACGTCGGTACAGGCTGCAGTATGACCAGCAGCCGGAGTATGACCGGTTCGACCGATCAGGTTGTTATGTGTCAATAGTACCGTCCCTATGAACGTTCAGAACTTAGTACCATGTTGGACATGGCAGTAGTGGCTCAGTATCGTGTTGGACACGACAGTAGCGGGACTCAGTATCGTGTTGGACACGGCAGTTAGAATTATGTATGAGTATTATTATGCTTTTCTTACTGAGTCTGTCGACTCACAGTTCTACGTTTATGTGTAGGTAAAGGCAAGGCTAAAGCTGATGGACCGTGAGCGAGCTTGTGAGGATTGTACATGTCGGGGCGGTTAGGCATGGAGCGTACGATCATCGGGACAGCGAGGCTGATTTTTGTAACTGGTCGTTAGACGACCTTTATTTTATGTATCAGTTAATCAGTTAAATCTTTTTGTAAATGATTTTATAATCGGGATCCCGAGTCTTTTGTAATATTATTTTATGAGTTTAATTAAAAAGCAAAAATTTTAATTAATCACGTTTTTCCATAAACCTCGTTGATTAGCAACGAGCTGCACAGCATGTTTAAAAATCACGTAATACGCCTATGTTAGTTAGGGTGTTACATCATCACTCATGGCTGCCACCTACTCCCACCAAGGAAAAGACTAAAATACCCTTTAGACTTAAAACTAGGGTATTTCCAAAGCTAGGGGTAAAATGGTCAATTCCATAACCCCGCTCAATCCCGATAATTAATTTTTTCTAAAATATTTCCCACTATGAAATAAGGTTCTAAACTTACCCATGTGATCCATCTAGCGATCCATCGCATTTTCCGTTGTCGCCGAGCAAAAATTATAAAAATAACATATTTCACATATAAACTAAATAACTCCCCTAGAGTTTAATAAAATCTCCAGAATTGAGAAATTACAACTCTAATATTTATTTCTAAATATTGGGATTCATAATTAAATAAATTCACAAATAATAATAAAATAATAAAAATTAGTGCTAATTGCCTTTACTAATCCACATTACTAGAGCGGTCATTACATCGAATTAGCTCAATAACATATCATTGGATGAATGGTCTATAAATCATTTCATGTCATTCTATATTTTCTCTTAAGAAATTAAATGACGCATATGATTATATTCCTGAAATTCCATCCCGAAATGATATAAATCCTCAATCTTAGAAATCTCCTACTTGTATGGGCAAATCAACTTAGAATTAAATTAGTAGTGGTGGTCCAAGAAAGAATTACTCATTATACAGTTACACTTTCACAAGTGTTCAATAACCACTTTCTATCAATGGATTCAAACTGTATGTTAGTATGGAATATGAGTTTAGTATTCTGTGACCAAGATCCACTTGCACTATTCTAAGAACTCTTTAATGTAACTAAACCTAAGTCATCAAAAGACTACAACCACATTTTTTTTAAATCTATGGCATTTGTATCTTGTTCATAGTGGTTTTGACAAGATCAATCTCTGCCAAGAGTTAATATGCCTATATCCACTGAAAGTAAGTTCATCTCATTCGCAGATGGATGTACATTCAGGGGTGGATATGAGTTTTTCGTTGTATTCTTAAAACGATCACTCTAGATTTTACCTTATGCAAAAGAAATTTGAAATGTTAGACAATTTTCATGAATTTCTAGCAATAGTGAAAAACCATTAAGGTAAGTGGCTAAAGATCTTGCAAACTGATAGGGGTGGAGAAATAGTTAGTAGACATGCAGTTCAAAGATCATTAAGTTGATTTTGAATTATATCCAAACTTACCCCCCCAGAATTCGAGTTGCATATTGATTAGTTACTAGTCGTTGCCTAAGTCCTTCTATGGTAATACAATTTCAAAATGATGCAATGGTTGTGTACTTAGTGTAAACCATTACTAGATTCATGGATGACCTAATCGAAATCTTAAGAAAAGCTAGAACTGTTAACCATGGTTTTCATGTTTGTTAGCTATTCTAAATGATTAGGGGTGGAGCATCCCATAGTCATTAGATAAGAAAGTGTTTGTTTAAACAAATACTACTTTTTTAAAAAAATGACTAAGTCTGAAAAACAAAGTAGCAAATAAAGGAGATATTTTTTGATTCCATAAGTGTTCTATCATCTTATTCGATACAAGATGATCCCACTCCCTCTGTTGTCTTGACACAACCGAAGAGGTTAATACCATTTAGTTTTCTTAGACATAAATCATGGTACCTTGTCGTAGTGGGAGGGTTTCTAGGAACTCACCTTATTATGACTTGGAAGACACTAGTGATTAAAATCCATTGTGAGTTTAAACAAGTAATGGATTGTCAAGATAAGAAACTAAGAAGAAAGCCAAGAGAACTATGGTTTAATCCATTCACATGGAGTAACCTAAAGTTTTCTATTACAAGGACAAGAAAGGAAATTTTCGTGTATAAGTCTATTCAATGGACTTAACAAAACTTCCTGTTCCTAGTATTATAGGTTTGAGTTTATCTAAACCTATGGCTTGTGGTATACCTGGTAATTACTTACTCTAATGAAAGCAACTTACTTTAGTAAGATGCTAAAGCATTTTCTTTCTAATGGCAATCTATAGAAGCTTCTCGACTTCTAGGCATAAATTTTATTTATCTAAGGAAAAGTCTCAACTATTCCAGAAAAGATAAAGCCATGAAAGAATTTCTTAAATCAACAGTGAGAGGTCTCAGATATGCTTGACTAATGAGTAGGTATCAAATTAATCCAGGAGAGGAACATTGGAAGACAATCAAGTAAATCTTAAGATTAAGAAGAGGAACTACATTTTAGTCGATAAGGGTGTGTTTAAAACTCTTAGACTACACCACATCAGATTTCTAGACTTGCCTTAGTGCTAGAAAGTCTGCTGATAAGATGGTGATTACTCTGGGGGTGGAGTAGTGATTTTAGAGAAGTGTAAAAACCTATCTGAAGTCTCTAGGTTTACCAGAGAGAGACTGAATGTTAAAGATACAGGAAAGGTACTTATTCAGTCTAAGGAAAGTTCTATACATTTGTGGCACAGTTCCAACTTGTCTTAACTACTAGTGTTATTTCCTATTTAACCAAAAAGTAGTTGCCAAAAGTATAGAATCCAGTATCCCAAGAGAGTAGACATATAGAAAGGAATTTCACAATATCAAGGATTTTGTGATTAAAGAAGAGTAATGGTGGAGAAAATGTTGTGTATAATTCAACCTGTCAGATCCTATTGCGAGGAGTATACTACTACTACACTTGATTTATATATCAAGGTGTTGAGATTATTTGAAATGCATTTTTTGTTTTATATTAGTGCAAGTCGGAGTTTGTTGGGTTTTATGCCCTAAATAAAACTCATTTCAATATAATCAGTTTTACTTATTAATAAAGATCAGAAATAACATTTTTATGTTGCATGGTTCACATGATTTATTTCATGATTATATGCATATAATGTATGAATTCTATTTAAGTCCATAACATATGAATTTGTTAATGATTATAGTGTTGTCGGCACAGTGGAATATAATCTTAATTATATGTTCGAAAGTTTATTCCCTGATTTGTCAGTTCACTAGATTTAGACTGGCATGATAATCAGCGATAGGTATTCTTACACCTTGGATAAGTGTTATGTCCTTTCCAGGGCATTGGCAAAGTTTACCAGTATCGGATGTATGGAGTATACAACGGAAGGGACCGATATTGAACTTTGATTAGATATATTAAAATTTACCGTAATATCTATTCAATTCAATATCACCTATTGATCCTAGATCAAATGATCTTAATCCTGGTATGGTTAGGTTCGATCTCAAGAGTATTATACATGTTCTTTGATTTGTTAGTTAGGCCTACTTTTGGGTCAGGGTGATACGTACATTTTGGGAATACGATAGTATAATTGAGTGGGAGCGCTAACATAAATATGGAGTCTATAACTTCTATATAGGAATTTTGAAGTGAAACGATGATATCCTTCGAGCTTGGCTAAACAGAGATAAATGGTTGAGATCCCATTTCAATTCTCTGAAATATCATTTATACGGAGTTAAGTGTTTTAAGGATAAAATACATTGAAGGTGTAACGGTAATTTAGTTCCTATTCAATGTAGATCATCTATTAGAGGGTCATTGATCAAATTAGGATTATAACAATGGATAACTAATAGTGTATCTATATCGTGGAACATATAGAGCGTTCTATATGACTGAGAGTGCAATTCCAAGTTCTAAGTGTGGATTCAATAAGGAATTAATAAATTAGGAAATTTACTTGGTAAATTCAGTTCGGCCACTGTGCAAGTATTTTACCATTTATATTTTCATTATTTTAATGCCATACAATTCTAACCTAAACCTAGATGGCTTTCTATATATAGAAAGTGATGGCTTCAGGAAACTATGACTTGCATATTGTTTCTTTCAGAGAAAAATCTAGCCTCCTATTCTATTCATAGCCGCCCCTTTTCTCTTCTTCTTCTTCTATTCAATTTCAAACCTTGAGTGAATGAGTGAGTGCCCACACACATCAAGTGGTATCTCAATCATAGTGTGGAAGATTGTGTAGAATCCAACCATCAAAGAAGGAGAGAAAGAGATCCAGGTTCAGATCTTGGTGATGCTCTGCTATAGAAAGGAATCAAGGGCTAGAGATCTGAACTGAAGGAGTCATTATATTCCGCTGCACCAAATGTAAGGTTTTCTTGAACCCTTATGTGTTTATTTCATTGTTTTAGAATTCATATTAGGATGTTAATGAAACATACATGGTAGTAAATCTAGATCTTGGTAAAATATTTCCAACATTATCCACTTATATGGCCGACCACTTTGTATAGGGTTTATCATTTATATTTTCATTATTTTAATGCCATACAATTCTAACCTAAACCTAGATGGCTATTCTATCAATAGAAATTGATGGCTTCAGGAAACTAAGACTTGCATCTTATTTTCTCTTAGAGAAAAACCTAAGCCTCCTAGCCGCCCCTCACTCTTCTCTTTTCTTCTCTTCAATTTCAAAATACCCTAGTGATAGAGTAGTGCCCACACACATCAAGTGGTATCTCAATCATAGTGTGGAAGATTGTGTAGATTCCAATCAACAAGAAGGAGAGAAAGAGATCCATGTTCAGATCTTGATTATGTTCTGCTACAGAAAGGAATCAAGGGTTAGAGATCTGAATGGAAGGAGTCATTATATTCCACTGCACCCAATGTAAGGTTTCCTAAACTTTATATGTGTTTATTTTATTATTTTAGAATTCATATTAGGATGTTAATGATGTTGGGTTTTATGCCCTAAATAAAACTCCATTTCAATGTAATCCATTTTATTAATATCAATAAAGAAACAAAAGTATTTTTCATTCATTTGTATGTTTTGGTTCATCTTATCAATTGCTTGTCTATTTGATTTATAAATTCATCTGAAACCCTTTTCACATACTTGATCCTGTTTATTGTGCCGTCAACACAGTGGAAAGTAAACATGACTATGTGAATAAAGATTCCTAGATTTATCAGAACACGGGGTGCTACTGATATGATAATCTACAACAGAGTTTACTTGCATTTGGTAAAATGCTATGTTCTTTCCGGAGCATTGGTTAAAGTAAAACTTGGGTTGGGTGCATGGAGTATGCATCGGAAGGGACCGATATTGAACTTTGACATAGATTTATTAAACTTACCGTAATATCTATTCAAGTCAATATCGCCTAGTTGATCCTGGATCAAATGATCTTAATCCTGATATGATTAGGTTCAATCTCAAGAGTGTTATTCGTGTTCTTTGATTTGTTAGTTAAGCCTACTTTTGGGTCAGGGTGATACGTACATTTTGGCAACACGGTAGTACAATTGAGTGGGAGCGCTAACATAAATATAGAATCTATAGTTTCTATCTGGCGAATAGAAAGTAAAGGATGATTTCCTTCGAGCTTGACCAAACAAAAATAAATGGTGGAGTACTCATTTCACTTAGCTGAAATATCATTTATACGGGGTTAAGTGTTTTAAGGATAAAATACATTGTAGGGTGTCACGGTAATCTAATCCCTTTACAGTGTAGATCATCTGTATAGAGGATCATTGATCAAATTAGGATTATAACAATGGATAACTAATGACGTGTCTATATGGTGGAGCATATAGAGCGTTCTATATACTGAGAGTGCAATTCTAAGGTCTATGCGTGGATTCAACGAAGAATTAATAAGTCAGTGAATTTAGGATATAAATTCTTAATCTGCTTATTGGAAGCTTGGATATATAGACCCATGGTCCCCCCACTAGTTGAGACAATATTACTTGTAAGACTCATTTAATTGGTTTTGACTAATCAATTATAATTTTCAAATTAGACTATGTCTATTTGTGAATTTTTCACTAAGTAAGGGCGAAATTGTAAAGAAAGAGTTTTTAGGGCATATTTGTTAATTAAGATACTTTGTATGGTCCAATTAATAAATATGATAAATGACAATATTATTTAATTATTATTTATAGTTATTAAATAGTTAGAGTTGGCATTTAAATGGTTGAATTTGAAAATTGGCGTTTTTGAGAAAATGAGATGCAGAAATGATAAAACAGCAAAATTGCAAAAGTGAGGCCCAAATCCACTAAGCCATGGTCGGCCACCTTTGTAGGTTTTATCACCTGATATTTTCATTATTTTAATGTCAAATAATTCAAACCTAACCCTATGTGGCATGCTATAAATAGATAGTGATGGCTTCAGGAAAAATAGATTTTCACATCTTGTTTCCTTCAGAGAAAAACCTGAGCCTCCTTTCTATACCTAGCCGCCACCTTCCTCTCCTTCTTCTTCCTTGAATATTTTGAACCTCTTAGTGATAGAGTAGTGCCCACACACAGCAAGTAGTACCTCAATCATAGTGAGGAAGATCGTGAAGAAAGACATTCAACAAGAAGGACATTCGGGCTCAGATCTTGATAATACTCTGCGACAGAAAGGATACAAGGGTTAGAGATCTGAGTGGAAGGAGTCATATTATTCCGCTGCACCCAATGTAAGGTTTCTCATACTTTATATGTGTTTAATTTATAATCGTTTTAGAAGTTCATATTTAGGGTGTTAATCAACATACTTGTGAGTAGATCTAAGATCTTGGTAAAATAATTTCCAACAAATGAAACATACATGGTAGTAAATCTAGATCCTGGTAAAATATTTCCAACACCCTTCTCATGTCCTCTATCTCTTGAGGGTCAATGGGACACTGTTCCTTAGATAGACGGACACCAAATCTAGAAGGCATTTGTGCCCCTTTGGTGTTTGTCATTGAGAATCTCTCTAAAACCTTATTTAATGTAAGTTCTTTGAGACAGAGCAAGGGATCTGTTCTTTCGATTTCTGATAATCTGAATACCAAGAACATATGCAGCTTCAACCAAATCCTTCATTTTGAATTGAGTGTGAAGCCATTCCTTGATGTCAGTCATTTTCAGGATATTGTTACCAATTATCAAAATGTCATCAACATAAAGGAGCATGAAGACTACCACTTGATTTTCCTTGAGTTGGTGCACAAGGTTCATCTTCGTTCTAAAGAAAGCCGTACGTCTTAATGATTTCATCAAACCTTTTGTTCTAGAAGCGAGAAGCTTGCTTAAGTCCATAAATGGACCTATTGAGTTTACAAACTTTTTTTCCTGCCCTGGAAGAACATAGCCTTCTGGTTGCTCCATATAGATGGTTTCTTCAAGAATTCCGTTAAGGAAGGTTGTCTTAACATCCATTTGCCAAATTTCTTAATCGAAAGCGGCTGCTATGGAGAGAAGAATTCGGATGGATTTGAGCATGGCGACCAGACTAAAAGTTTCCTCATCGTCCACGCCTTCTCTTTGGGTATAACCCTTGGCGATCAGTCTAGCTTTAAAAGTTTCGACTTCGCCTCCAGCGCCTCTTTTCTTCTTGTAGACCCACTTACATCCAATTGGACGATAGTCATCAGCTGCGTCTACATATTCCCAGACTTTGTTCTTTTTCATGGAATCCATTTCTGAATCCATGTCGGCTGACCATTGTTTCTGTTCGGGACTTGCCATTGCCTGTTTATAGGTTAATGGGTCATCATCAATACCATCACCAACAACCATATTGATTTCTCCATCCAAGCCATAACGAGATGGTTTAGTAGAAACCCTCCCACTACGACGAGGAGCGGTGACCTTCTGAACAGGAGCTTTTGTGGTAGTTCTCTCAGTTGTAACATCTTGTGTTGTTTCAACTGAGGGAGTAGGATTATCCACTCCTTGAGTAGAAGAGGATGGAACATTAGAAGTAGTTATGTCTAAAAGCATTTCTTCTAACACAACTTTACTTTTCGGCTTGAAGTCTTTAATATAGTCATCTTCAAGGAAGGTAGCATTTGTAAAACAAGCACTTTGTTATCCTTGTGACTATAAATAGTCCACCCCTAGTCTCTTTAGAATTTCTGACAAACAAGAAAACTTCAGTTTGCCATTCTAGTTTGCCTTCTTTCTTTCTCAAGACATGAGCAGGGCACCCCCAAATCCTATAATGGCGTAAACTAGGTGTACGACCATTCCATAGTTCAACAGGTGTCTTAGGCACTACTTTAGATGGAATAACATTTAGAATGTCATTTGCCATCTGTATAGCATATGTTGGGTTTTGTGCCCTAAACAAAACTCATTTCAATATAATAAGATTTACTTATTAATAAAGATCAGAAATAACATTTTATGTTGCATGGTTCACATGATTTATTTCATGATTATATGTACATATAATGTATGAATTCTTTTTAAGTCCAGAACATATGAGTTTGTTAAAGATTATAGTGTTGTCAGCACAGTGGAATATAATCTTAATTATATGTTCAAAAGTTTATTCCCTGATTTGTCAGAACACTGGATTTAGACTGACATGGTAGAATCAGCGATAGGTATTCTTACACCTTGGAAAATTGTTATGTCCTTTCCAGGACATTGGAAAAATTTACCAGTATCGGATGTATGGGGTATACATCGGAAAGGACCGATATCGAACTTTGATTAGATATATTAAAACTTACCGTAATATCTATTCAATTCAATATCACCTGTTGATCCTAGATCAAATGATCTTAATCCTGATATGGTTAGGTTCAATCCCAAGAGTGTTATTCGTGTTCTTTGATTTGTTAGTTAAGCCTACTTTTGGGTCAGGGTGATACGTACATTTTGGGAACACGGTAGTGCAATTGAGTGGGAGCGCTAACATAAATATGGAATCTATAGCTTCTATCTGGCGAATAGAAAGTAAAGGATGATTTCCTTCGAGCTTAACCAAACGAAAATAAATGGTGGAGATCACATTTCACTTAGCTGAAATATCATTTATACAGGGTTAAGTGTTTTAAGGATAAATTACATTGTAGGGTGTTACGGTAATTTAATCCCTTTACAGTGTAAATCATCTATATAGAGGATCATTGATCACATTAGGGTTATAACAATGGATAACTAATGACGTGTCTATATCATGGAACATATAGAGCGTTCTATATGACTAAGAGTGCAATTCCAAGTTCTAAGGGTTGATTCAATGAGGAATTAATAAGTTAGGGAATTTACTTGGTAAATTCGGTTCGACTTATTGGAAGCTTGGTTATATAAACTCATGGTCCCCATACTAGTTGAGACCATACTACTTGTAAGACTCAGTTAATTGATTTTGATTAATCAATTATAATTGTAAAAGTTAGACTATGTCTACTTTATAAATTTTCACTAAGCAAGGGCGAAATTGTAAAGAAAAGAGATTCTAGGTTTATTTATTGATCAAGAGACTTTATATGTCTACATTAATAAATATATTAAATGGCAATATTATTTAATAATTGTTTTTAAGTTATTAAATAATTAGAATTGGCATTTAAAAGGTTAAATTGGAAAATTGGCATTTTTGAGAAAATGGGAATGGAAAATAACAAAATGGGAGAGTTGCAAAGTGAGGCCCAATTTCCTATTCTGGCCGCCCACTATGCATAGGCCTTTACAATTTTATTTTTTCATTATTTTAATGCCACACAATTCTAACCTAAACCTAGAGGGAATTATATAAATAGAAAGTGTTGGCTTCAGGAAACTCATAACTTTGATCATTTAGTTTCCTTCAGAAAAGGTCACACCCCACCTTCTCTCTTTTCTTCTCTGTATTTTTGAATTCCTTTGAGTGATGAGTAGTGGCCACACACATCAAGTGGTATCTCAATCATAGTATGTAAGACTATGGAAATTCTGCATCAAAGAAGGAGAAAAGAAGATCCAGATTCAGATCTTGATTATGCTCTGCTACAGAAAGGAATCAAGGGCTAGAGATCTAAATGGAAGGAGTCATATTATTCCGCTGCACCCACTGTAAGGTTTTCTAAACTTTATATGTGTTTATTTTCATTATTTTAGAATTCATATTAGGGTGTTAATGAAACATACTTGTTAGTAAATCTAGATCCTGGTAAAATAATTTCCAACAACTGGCACCAGAGCCATGGTAATGATTTACTTTCATGTAATATGAATTAAAACGATGATTTATATGTTTTTGTGTTGATTTGGATGGTTTCATGTTGGTTTATGTGTTGTTTGATGAATGTTGATGTTGTACAGTACCTTTTTCCATGAAAAATATTTTTTCGATTTTTGAAAAATTAAGCAATTTTTGTTTTTATGGAACTCGATTCCGATGAAAAACGAAAAAGTTATGAATTTTGGAAAATCGGGATTTCGGGTATGCATGGGTGCTCAATTGCACGCATCAGGAGCTTCGGACAAGCCCCATCCGCGCGCGCGAGCACCCTGCTGTTCCGCCTGTGTCACCCCTGCCAGTGCCCATGAATCCCGCTCAAGCACCCTGCATCCGCCGAGATTCCTCGGCTAGGTGCCCATGCTCCGCGCGCGTAACAGGCTGCTAGCAGCCTCTCCTGGGCTGCAGATGCAGCCTACTTGGCTGTTAACCCAAAATTGCGATTTTCGAGGTTTTTTCCCCAAAAATCCAATTTTTTCATGGGATTGTTTCCCAAAATTCATTTTTCCATTTTTAAATATTTCTAAATTGAAATGTTTCCAATTTTAAATATTTTCAATTTGGAATTTTTCCAATTTTTAAATATTTCTATTTTGGAATGTTTCCAATTTTAAATATTTCCTATTATGGTCAGATTTAAAAATTTGTTAACTTCTTTAGTATTTATTTATTACTTAATTATAAGATTAGATATTTTGATATTTAAGATATTTTAAATTAAAAGATAACTTTGTCTTTTTATTTAAAATATTATATTAAAATTATCTTATATGACAAATTAAATAATTAATAAATTTGAAATTAACATAGATATTTTTATAGATATACTTACCATAATATTTTTCAAATTCAAAATTTGTTATTTTGTTAAATATTTAATTATTTATAAATTATAAGTTTAAAAATAATATTTTTTCTATATATATCATTTTTTTTTCCTTATTAGAAATTTATAAATCATATCTTAAATATTTAAATAACATAGATATTTTTGTAGAGATTTGAATATTGCTTAATTTGAGATATTTTGACATATAATTATGGTAATTATTATTCATTTATTATTTTATTCCTAAAATAATAATTATCTAACCAAATCTATTTTAAAATTGGTTTATTTTATTAAATTATAAGATCTGAAAGTGATATTGAATTCTTTCCTTTAAATCATTGATCTTATTAGATATTTAATTTAATTTGATCTTAAAATTAGTTTCCTTTATTTGGTTAGTTTAAGAATAATAATTTAATTATATTAATATCTTATTTTTACATCTGTTACATGGACAATGTTTATTTATTAATATTGTTTATTCAAAAAATTTTTTACAAACCTATTATTTATCTGATCTAAATTGCTATGATTAACTTGTTGACAGATCCAATGATCTGATTTTAATCATAGTCCAATTGACGATAGATCTTATAAATAATTTGTAACAGGTAAATTTTGTACTTCTTTCATCTGTGTAAACCTAGTAACATGATATGGCCCATCCAAATCATTTGACCTGTGTGAGCCTATATGTTTGCTTTTGGGCTTAGATGCATATAGGAAGCCCATTTAAGTTTTACTAAGTAAATGGACTAGGTTGCTAAAATAAAATTTGACATAAGTAATTTTATTTAGGTCCAATTAGATTTGGGCTTATTCAATGAATAACAATTGTTTAATTAAAGGTTATATTCCTCTCTTTTGGGCCTTGTGTGAGAGTTGGGGGCCAATAGAAGTGGGTACGACATACTGAACCCAGCTCCCCCTCACATGAACTACCCCAATTGTGAAGGCTCATTTGCCTTATTTAAATAATTGTATTAGGTTAATTATATTAGTCTAACCTAATTAAAATTGAATTAGCAACATAATTAACTTTTAAAATATATGAAATTTATTTTTCATTTTAATATTTTAAAGTTAATTTTAGAAAAACACTTAGTTAATGATATATATTCTAGATAGTTATTTCTAGTACTAATTATTATTTCTAATATTAAATAGGAAAATATCATTGATTGTGAAATTAATTATTTCTCAATTAATTTTGGTACAATCTATGTTTAGAATATTTTCCTAGTATTAAACTAAAATTAATAATTAAGTTTCCTCTATACTTAATTATTTATTTCTTGAATTTAATACATTTAATTAAATTGAAAATTTCAATATCTAAGTTGATTTTATCATGATACTTAAATATTGTTATTTTCATGTTATTTAATTAAAGTTGAAAATTATCTTAACTTTGGAATCTTATTTCAGAATAACTTAAAGCTGAATAATTTTCAAAATATATTTTATTTTATTTTATTAATCATTTCCCAAAATTTCGAAATTACATTCCTTTAATGTAGAAATTTCGAATTTTAATTGAAAAATAGATTAAAGTTGAAAATTATTTATTTTGGACCAACTTAAATCAATGATTTTTTCATTTAATGGTTAATTAAAATAAATGAACTAAAATATATTATAATTAGAAATTGGATTAATTAATCAATGAAAGTCTATATAGTTATTATCTGTTTTGCTTGAAGTATTTTTCTAGTGTATTTAATTAAATAGAAAATTAATATTTAAGTTGATTTTTAATCATGATACTTAAATATTTGAAATTTTTCTTAGATATTTAATTAAATAAAGAAAATTATATTTTTTGTTAAAAATTATTTTTTATTAATTTTGGGCCAACATAAAATTAGAGTAATTTTCCAGGATTTATTTTTATTTTATTTTAAAGCATTTTCGAAAGTACTATTCTTATACACTTCATTTTTCGAAATGCAATATATATTTATAGAAAATTAAATTTGAGTTGTAAATTAATTTAAATTAATTTTGAAACAACTTAAATTGAATAATTTTCTAAATATTTATGGAAATTATTACTAAGATGGAAATAATTCACGTTATTTTCATATCCATCTAAGTATAATTTATAAATATTAAATTAAATTTATATTTAGAATTTTTTATTCTAAATTAGAAATTTTAATTAAATAAATATATATTTAAAATAAATTGATTAAAATAAATATTAGAAGAAAATACAACCTTCATTAAATAATGAGCTTTATTATTATAAGGATATTCGATCTCCATTGTTGGTTTTACATAGCTATTGTTTTAGTGAGTAATCCTCCCTAATGGAGGAACGTTCATTAGCAAGTTAGCACCGTTTAATCTCGAAAGATAAGTAATCTTGTAAGTTTTTTATACAGTATTGATCACCCTAATGGTGGCGACTGTATAAGACTTGCAAGAATATGAAACAATGGTGGAAGCTCATAAGATAGAATAGCCTTGACTCTCGCCTAAACGGGACAACGCGGATTCACATCTTGATCGAATAAAAGGTTGCTAGAATGTTGATCATTTTAGATGAGCTGACAACTCTATTCAATGGATGGTAGCTTTGACTTTCGCCTAAACGGGTCACTGATATCAGTTTGTTGAAAACCTTGGAAATTATTTAGGATTGTATGCTTTAGTATTTTCACTTGTCATTCCTACTTGCTATATGCTTTAATAATTTCTGAATTGTGTGTGAATTTGTATTGAACCATGTTATTTTCTGTTATTAAATTGTAGTTTAATTTCGAATCTTCGTTGTTGGTCTAACTTGGTTTGTTTTTCTAATGAGATAAATTCCTAATGGATTTTCACCATTAGACTAACATAATAGTGTTAGATCTCGAAAGATAAATATTGTATATGCAACATCTAGCTGTTCATCAATTGATGACACCTTAGACTAGTATTTTACAATATGAAACAAGAAGATTGAATAAATAAGATTACTTTGACTCTCGCTAAGCGGAGCATCGTTGGATTCTTATTTAAAACGAAATTATCCTTATTCCTCTTAGCTTATTCATTTCGAATCAGCTTAATAACATATCATTGGATGAATGGTCTATAAATCATATAAAGTCATTCAATATTTTGTCTTAAGAAATTAAATGACGCATATGATTATATTCCTGAAATTCTATCCCAAAATGATATAAATCCTCAATCTTAGAAATCTCCTACTTATATGGGCAAATCAAACTTAGAGTTAGATTAGTAGTGGTGGTCCAAGAAAGAATTACTCATTATACAGTTACACCTTCACAAGTGTTTCATACCCATTTTCTTTCAATGGATTCAAACTGTATGAGTTTAGTATTCTGTGACCAGAATCCACTTGCACTTTTCTAAGAACTCTTTGATGTAACTAAACTGAAGTCATCAAAAGATACAACCACATATTTTATAAATCTATGGCATTTGTATCTTGTTCATAGTGGTTTTGACAAGATCATTCTCTGCAAAGAGTTAATATGCCTATATCCGCTGAAAGTAAGTTCATCTCATTTGCAAATGGATGTACATTCAGTGGTGGATATGAGTTTTCGTTGTATTCTTAAAACGATCACTCTAGATTTTACCTTATGCAAAAGAAATTTGAAATGTTTGAAAATTTCATGAATTTCTAGCAATGGTAAGTGGTTAAAGATCTTGCGAACTGATAGGGGTGGAGAAAAAGTTAGTAGATATGCAGTTCAAAGATCATTAATTTGATTTTGAATTATATCCAAACTTACCTCCCCAGAAATTCGAGTTGCATATTGATGATTAGTTACTAGTCGTTGCCTAAATCCTTCTATGGAAATAAAATTTCAAAAGGATGCAATGGTTGTATACTTAATGTAAATCATTACTATATTCATGGATGACCTAATCAAAATCTTAAGAAAAGCTAGAACTGCTAACCCTGGTTTGCATGTTTGTTAGCTATTCTAAGTGATTAGGGGTGGACCATCTCGTAGTCATTAGACAAGAAAGTTTTTGTTTAAACAAATACCACTTTTCTAAGAAAATGACTAAGTCTGAAAATAAAGTAGCAAATAAAGGAGATAAATTTTTCTTTCTTGATTCCATAAGTGTTCTATCATCTTATTCGTTACAAGATGATCCCACTGCCTCTGTTGTCTTAACACAACTGAAAAGGTCTATACCATTTAGTTTTCTTAGACATAATTCACGGTACCTTGTCGTAGTGGGAGAGTTTCAAGGAACTTCACCTTCTTATGATTTGGAAGACACTAGATTAAAATCCATTGTGAGTTTAAACAAGTAATGGATTGTCAAGATAAGAAACTAAGAAGAAAGCCAATAGAACTATGGTTTGATCCATGCACATGGAGTAACCTAAAGTTTTCTATTACAAGGACATGAAAGGAAATTTTCATTCATAAGTCTATTCAATGGACTTAACAAAACTTCATGTCCCTAGTATTATAGGTTTGAGTTTATCTGAACCTATGGCTTGTGGTATACCTGGTAATTACTTACTCTAATGCAAGCAACTTACTTTAGTAAGATGCTGAAGGATTTTCCTTTTAATGGCAATCTATAAAAGCTTCACAACTTCTTAGATATAGATTTTATTTATCTAAGGAAAAGTCTAAACTATTCCAGAGAAGATAAAGCCATGAAAGAATTTCTTAAATCAACAGTGAGAGGTCTCAGAGATGCTTTAGTATGCCTTAGACCAGACACTTGTTGTTGAGTGGGAGTCATGAGTAAGTATCAGATTAATCCAGGAGAGGAACATTGGAAGACAATCAAGTAAATTTTAAGATTAAGAATAGGAACTATATGTTAGTCAATAAGGGTGGTTTTTGAAACTCTTAGACTACACTACATCAGATTTCGAGACTTGCCTGTGTGCTAGAAGGTCTGCTAATGAGATGGTGATTACTTTGGGGGTGGAGTAGTGATTTTGGAGAAGTGTAAAAACCTATCTGAAATCTCTTAGTCTACGAGAAAGAGACTGAATGTTAAAGTTGCAGGAAAGGTACTTATTCAGTGTAAGAAAAGTTCTATACATTTGTGGCACAGTTCCAACTTTTCTTAACTACTAGGGTTACTTTCTGAATAACCAAGGAGTAGTTGCCAAAAGTATAGAATCCAGTATCCCAAGAGAGTAGACATATAGAGAGGAATTTCACATTATCAAGGATTTTGTGATTAAGGAAGAGTAATGGTGGAGAAGAGGTTGTGTTTAATTCAACCTGTCAGATCCTATTACGAGGAGTTTACTACTATTACACTTGATTTGTATATCAAGGTGTTAATGATTATTTGAAATGCAGTTTTTGTTTTATATTAGTGCAAGTGGGAGTTTGTTGGGTTTTGTGCACTAAACAAAACTCATTTCAATATAATAAGATTTACTTATTAATAAAGATCAGAAATAACATTTTATGTTGCATGGTTCACATGATTTATTTCATGATTATATGTATATATAATGTATGAATTCTTTTTAAGTCCAGAACATATGAGTTTGTTAAGGAATATAGTGTTGTCAGCACAGTGGAATATAATCTTAATTATATGTTCAAAATTTTATTCCCTGATTTGTCAGAACACTGGATTTAGACTGACATGGTATAATCAGCGATAGGTATTCTTACACCTTGGAAAAGTGTAATGTCCTTTCCAGGACATTGGCAAAGTTTACCAGTATCGGATGTATGGGGTATACATCGGAAGGGACCGATATTGAACTTTGATTAGATATATTAAAACTTAACGTAATATCTATTCAATTCAATATCACCTGTTCATCCTAGATCAAATGATCTTAATCCTTATATGGTTAGGTTCAATCTCAATAGTGTTATCCGTGTTCTTTGATTTGTTAGTTAAGCCTACTTTTGGGTCAGGGTGATACGTACATTTTGGGAACACGGTAGTACAATTGAGTGGGAGCGCTAACATAAATATAGAATCTATAGTTTCTATCTGGCGAATAGAAAGTAAAGGATGATTTCCTTCGAGCTTGACCAAACGAAAATAAATGGTGGAGTACTCATTTCACTTAGCTGAAATATCATTTATACGGGGTTAAGTGTTTTAAGGATAAAATACATTGTAGGGTGTCACGGTAATCTAATCCCTTTACAGTGTAGATCATCTGTATAGAGGATCATTGATCAAATTAGGATTATAACAATGGATAACTAATGACGTGTCTATATGGTGGAACATATAGAGCGTTCTATATACTGAGAGTGCAATTCTAAGGTCTATGCGTGGATTCAACGAAGAATTAATAAGTCAGTGAATTTAGGATATAAATTCTTAATCTGCTTATTGGAAGCTTGGAACATATAGCGCGTTCTATATGACTGAGAGTGCAATTCCAAGTTCTAAGTGTTGATTCAATGAGGAATTAATAAGTTAGGGAATTTACTTGGTAAATTCGGTTCGACTTATTGGAAGCTCGGTTATATAGACCCATGGTCTCCATACTAGTTGAGACCATACTGCTTGTAAGACTCAGTGAATTGATTTTGATTAATCAATTATAATTCTAAAAGTTAGACTATGTCTACTTTATGAATTTTCACTAAGTAAGGGCGAAATTGTAAAGAAAAGAGATTCTAGGTATATTTATTGATTAAGAGACTTTATATGTCTAAATTAATAAATACATTAAATGGAAATATTATTTAATAATTGTTTTTAAGTTATTAAATAATTAGAATTGGCATTTAAAAGGTTAAATTGGAAAATTGACATTTTTGAGAAAATGGGAATGGAAATTAACAAAATGGGAAAGTTGCAAAGTGAGGCCCAATTTCCGATTCTGGCCTCCCAATATGCATAGGCCTTTACCATTTTATTTTTTCATTATTTTAATGCCACACAATTCTAACCTAAACCTAGAGGGAATTCTATAAATAGAAAGTGTTGGCTTTAGGAAACTCATAACTTTGATCATTTAGTTTCCTTTAGAAAAGGCCACACGCCACCTTCTCTCTTTTCTTCTCTGTATTTTCGAATTCCTTTGAGTGATGAGTAGTGCCCGTACACATCAAGTGGTATCTCAATCATAGTATGTAAGACTATGGAAATTTTGCATCAAAGAAGGAGAAAAGAAGATCCAGATTCAGATCTTGATTATGCTTTGCTGCAGAAAGGAATCAAGGGCTAGAGATCTGAATGGAAGGAGTCATATTATTCCGCTGCACCCACTGTAAGGTTTTCTAAACTTTATATGTGTTTATTTTCATTGTTTTAGAATTCATATAAGGGTGTTAATGAAACATACTTGTTAGTAAATCTAGATCGTGGTAAAATAATTTCCAACAGCATATCCCCAGAAGGACGTAGACAGAGTTGAATAGCTCAGCATAGACCTAAACATTTCTAAAAGTGTGCGATTTCTCCTTTCTGCTACTCCATTTTGTTGTGGAGTGCTAGGGGCAATATTGAGATTCAATTCCAAGTTCAATTAAATGATCTTTGAACTGCATATCCATATACTCTCCACCCCTATCAGTTCGCAAGATTTTTAATGTTTTCCCTAATTGGTTTTAAGCTAAAGCATGAAATTCCTAAAACTTTTCAAACGTTTCAGATTTCTTTTGCATTAGGTAAATGAAACTATATCTAGAGAAATCGTCAATGAAAGTGACAAAATACTCATAACCACCTCTGGCTTTGACATTTAGGGGTCCACAGACATCTGAATGTACCAACCCAAGGGGTTGTTTGGCACGCTCTCCCTTTGCAGAGAAAGAACGTTTGATCATTTTTCCTTCTAGGCAAGATTCACATACTGGTAATTCACCCAAGACGACATTTTTCAATGGACCGTCTTTGGTTAACCTATGAAGTCTGTCAGAGCCTATATGACCTAATCGTAAATTCCATAGATAAGTTTCATTATCATTATCAATATTTTTTCTTTTATGGTTTCTAGGTTTAACAACATTGAAAAGTTCATTGTTAAGTGCGATTTGTATTTCTGGTTTTAAAACATAAAGCCTTGTTCCACGTGAGCAACACATAATTGATATCCATTACGAGAAATTGTGCAAATAGAAATCGAAAAATTCAATTTATAAAATTGTGTTTGTAAACATGAAACACTAATCAAGTTTATACTAAAATTAGGAATAAACAAAACATTGTCTAAAACTAAAAATTTATTCTGAAACTTGAGGCGGGCTCTTCCTTTAGCTTGGACCGATACTAACTCGCCATTTCCAACTTTGAGCTTCAACTCCTCTGGATTTAGATAATCCCAAGTTTCAAGCAGCTGCAATGAAGAACAAACATGATTAGTAGATCCAGAATCAACAATCCAGAAGGATATGTCATTCTCTAAAACACATGATTCAAAAATAAAAGCATTACCTTCATTCGAATTGTTTAGAAGTCTGGGACATCGTTCTTCCTGATGTCCCTTCTCATTACAATTTGAACATTGAAGTGTATTACCATCAATTGTACTTGAAGAAGCAGCATTGTTTGAAGCTTCATCCTTAATTCTTTTCCTCTTACACAAGTTTGCAAATTCGGGGGGCGGCATTGCAATCAAGTTCCGTTCATAAGCTCGCAATTCTGCTTCTAGCTTATTCATGTCAGAAGAGTTAAAATTGTTGATCATATAAGATACAACAAATCCATTATACTCACGAGGAAGACTAGTAAGTATGAACTGAACCCATTGTTCTCTAGATAATTCAATTCCAAGCAAGTTTGCTTTTTGGAATTTTAGATTCATCATTAACAAGTGTGAGTTAATGCTCTTTCCAGGGAGCATTTTCACACTATAGACTTCATTTGCAAAGGCATTTATTAGGAGTGGGTCTGGGTGTGGGTTGTTCATTTTGACACTACAAATATCAATAAACAGAAGTAAATCATTTGGTTCAATAAATTCATACACAAATTTAAAAAAATAAAAAGTATAACAAATATATTTATAAAAATACCAAAAATGAAACATATTCTTTATTTTCCAAGGTTTTCAACAAACTGATACAGTGTCCCGTTTAGGCGATAGTCAAAGCATCATCCATTGAATAGAGTAGTCAACTCATCTAAAATGACAAACATTCTAGCAACCTTTTATTCGATCGAAAAGAGAATCTGCGTTGTCCCGTTTAGGCAAGAGTCAAGGTCATTCCTATTTCATGAGCCTCCACCATTGTTTCATACTTTTGTAAGTCTTACTAATAGTCCCCACCATTAGGGTGATCCATACTAAAAATAAAACACTTACAAATAATACTTATCTTTCGAGATTCTATGGCGTTAAATTGCTAATGAACGTTCATCCATTAGGGATGATTACTCACTAAAACAAGAACTATGTAGAACCAACAATGGAGATCGAATGTTTATTGATTAAAGCTCATTATTTAAAAAAAATATATGTATTTTTATTTAATCATTTATTTTAATAATGAAAATTATTAATTTAAAGTTGGTCCAAAATTAATTAAAAATTAAATTTCAACTTTAATTTAATTTTTGAAAATTATATATAAATATATATAAAATTCAAAAAATAAATAAATAAATTAAAATATAATAAAATAAATATTTTGAAAAATTATCTAACTTAAGTTGTTCTAAAATAACTAAATTTTCAACTTAAATTATTTTCAAAAAAAAAATAATTAAATAACAAATTAAGTTACTAACCTCTTAATTTGAAAAATATTCCATTTTAAGTTGATCCAAAATTAACAAACTTTCAACTTAAAACAATATTCAAAGAATCTTTCAGTAACTAATTCCTAGAATCTGTTAACTTAATTATGAATTTCAAAAATATTCAAATTCAAGTTGATTCAAAAATTAGTTATAAATAACTAATATACAACTTAAAAAAATATTTAATGAAATATTAATTAATTAAGCATCAGAAAAATCTAATTAGTTATAATTGTTTATTTAATTAAATACAACAAAAATACATATAGTTTATCTTCAAAAAGTTTCATTAAACTAAGTGTGTTTTTCTTAAATTAATTTCAAAATATTCAAATGAAAAATTAATTTCATATATTTCGAAATTAATTATGTTGCTAATCAATTTTTATTAGGTTAAACTAGTTTAATTAACCTAGTACAGTTATTCAAATCAGGCAAATAGGCCTTCACAGTTGGGGTTGTTCATGTGAGGGAGGGTTGGGTTCAGTATGTCGTACCCACTGCTAAGGCCCCCTAACTCTCACACAAGGCCCAAAAGAGATGAATTTAACCTTAATTTAAACAACTGTTATCAATTGAATAGGCCCAAATACTAATTGGGCCTAAATAAAATATATCAAGATGTGACAATTTTATTTAGCAACGTAGTCCATTTTAATTACAAAATTAAATGGGCTATCTATATGCATCTAAGCCCCAAAGCAAACATATAGGCTCACATAGGCACATTGATTTGGATGGATCCTATCATGTTACTAGGTTTATACACAGATGAAAGAAGATTGCAAAATTTACCTGTTACAAATTATTTATTTGACCTATTGACAATTGAACCATGGGTTAAAATCAGATCATTGGATCTGTCAACAAGTTAACAATGACAATTTAGATCAAACAATAATATGTTTTATGAAGAAAAAAAAAATTAATAATTAAACAACATAAAAAACAGACAAACATGTAACAAGTTGGATATAGGATTTATTTAATTTTACATTAATAAATTAATTTATTAATTTTGAAAAAATAAATAAATAAATTTTTTTTTAGAATAAAATAAAAAAAATTAAATTAAAAAATTTTAAAATTAAACCTATTAATTTAAAAAATTAGGTTTCAACTAACCTAAATATCTATTTCAACAAAAAAAAATGCTAACAATTTTTCAAATTTTATGTTATTTAAAATAAAATTCAATATTCAATAAAATAAAATGATAAATAAATATCATTTTTCTAATTTTACAATTTAATTTAAATAAAAATAACAAAATTTAAAAGTTAGCAAAATATCTTATTTCAATTTAAAATTTCATGATTAAAATGATCTTATTTTAAATTTCAAATAAGGTCATTTTATTAAAAAATATTGAATAATTTAAAATATGAAATATCTGACCTTAAATTTAAAACTAAAAATAATCAAATTTTTAAAAAATAAGATAACTAATTAAGCAAAGAAAAATAGATTTTTACCTATTTTCAAGCTTAAAATTTCACTAATATCTTAAATTAATTTTAAAAAAATAATTAATTTAATTCTGATAATTAGATTTGAAATATGAAAAATCGAAATCTTAATACAAAATTACACAAAAAATTCGAAATTAATTCTATGAAATAGCATGAAAAAATGAAGAAAAACGAAGAAATTGGGTTAGATGCGGATGGTATGCACAGCATACCATCCGCGCGCACACACTAAGGTGACTGGCCGAGAAACCTCGGCCAAGGAAGCTGCATGCAGCCTGTCCTGCGCGTGCATGGCCCCATCTTCAGACAAATCAGGCCCTTCAGACTGAGAAAACTCGGACAGGACCTTTTCCGAGGCGCGTGTGACCGAGTGAACACTCGGATCCGCGCGCGCATGGGGTGATACCACCCCTATCTTTTTTTTTCAAACTTCAAAATATCATAACTAATTCAAATTAAATCGAAATTGAGTTCTGTAAAAAAGTGAATTACTTAATTTTTTCCAAACTCTCCAACAAAAATAATTCTAGAAAAAAAATTCAAATTATTTTTTGTAAAAAATTTGCAAACAACAAACAATCATCAAAAACACATAGATCAACATGAATCACATCCAAATCACACATATATCGTTTTAAGTCCAAATTTCTTGAAAGTAAATCAATTACCATGGCTCTGAGGCCAATTGTTGGAATTATTTTACCAGGATCTAGATTTACTAACAAGTATGTTTTTAACATCCTAAACATGAACTTCTAAAACGATACGAAATAAACACTATATAAAGTTTCAGAAACCTTACAGTGGTTGCTGCGGAATTTAATGGCTCCTTCCACTCAGATCTCTAACCCTTGTATCCTGTCTATAGCAGAGTATCACCAAGATCTGAGCTTGAATCTCCTTCTCTTGTATATGTAATCTTCACAACCTTATACACTATGATTGAGTACCACTTGATGTATGTGGGCACTTACTCTAATCACTCTAGGGTTCGGTTTGAAGAGAGGAAAAGAGAGAAAGGGTTTCGAAATAGGAAGAGTGAATGTGGCTCAAAATTTTACTGAAGGAAAGAGTTTGCATCATCTTTTCCTTTGAGGCCATCACTACCTATTTATAGGAAACCACTTAGGGTTAGGTTAGATTTATTTGGCATTAAAATAATGAAAACTAATATGGTAAATTGCTCCTCAAGTGGCCGGCCATGGATATTAGGCCCCACTTTGCAATTTTACCATTTTTCTAATTGTTCATCGTATTTTCTCAAAAATGCCATTTTTCCAATTTAACCACTTAATATATTTATTTAATTATTTAATAATTAAAATTAAAATTAATAATTAAAATTACCATTTAATATATTTATTAATTAGACTTAATAAAGTCTCTTAATTAACAAATAAACCCTAAAATCTCTTTTCTTCACAATTAAGCCCTAGCTTAGTGAAAATTCATAAACTAGACATAGTCTAATTTTAGAATTATAATTGATTAATTAAAATCAATTAACTGAGTCTTACAAGCAGTATTGTCTCAACTAGTATGGGGACCATGGGCCTATATATCCGAGCTTCCGATAAGCAGATCTAGAATTTACCAAGTAAATCCATTAACTTATTAATTCATCATTGCATCCACCATAGAACTTGGAATTGCACTCTCAGTTATATAGAACGCTCTATATGTTCCACGATATAGATACGCTATTAATTATCCATTGTTATAATCCCAATAATCAATGATCCTCTATAGATGATTTACATTGCATAGGGATTAATTTACCGTTGCACCCTTCAATGTATTTTATTCTTAAAATACTTAGCCACCTATAAATGATATTTTAGTGAATTAACATAATCACTGAAATGAGTACTCAACAATTTATCTCTGTTTAGCCAAGCTCGAAGGAAATCATCATTTCACTTCTATGTCCAGATAGCAGCTATAGATTCCATATCTATTATTAGCGCTCCCACTCAATTGCACTACCATGTTCCAAAAATATACGTATCACCCTGACCAAAAAGTAGGCTTAACTAACAAATCAAAGAACATGAATAATACTCTTGAGATCGAACCTAACCATGTCAGGATTAAGATCATTTGATCTAGGATCAACTAGGTGATATTAAATTGAATAGATATTAAAATAAATTAATCATATCTAATCCAAGTTCAATGTCGGTCCCTTCCAATGCATACTCCATGCATCCAACCCAAGCATTACTTTAACCAATGCCCTAGAAAGGACATAGCACTTATCCAAGGTGCAAGTAAACTATGTTGTAGATTATCATATCAGTTATACCCTGTGTACTGATAAATCTAGGAATACATTTAATCACATAATCTTGATTACTTTGCACTGTGCTAACGACACAATAAACAAAAATATCAATGTGATAAGGATTTGGATAAATTTATAAATCAAATAAACATATGAATGATAACATGAACCAAATGACACACTAAATAAGTGATGAAAATACTTCTATCTCTTTATTGATAATTGAATGATAAAGATTACATTGAAATAGAGTTTTATTTAGGGCACAAAGTTTAACAATATGTATATATACATTTTCCATTTAATTCGAGTTGCATATTCTTAGAAGTGAATATATAATTTACTAATATTTGTTAGTGATCCAATATAATCTAATATAATCAAAGTGATAAAGAATCACAAAATGATCATTTGAAAAGCTTCCTGAAAAAGTCTTACGTGCAATTACAACTTGGAGTTGTAAAATTATTTTGTATGTACCTAGATGTATAATTTTTATCTAGTTATGAAAGTGACAAGATATATTATTATATGTACTAGTTGTACATTTAAATATATAATATATGAAGTCATGATAATTAGACTGATAAATAGTCTATTAATAAATTAGACGACTTGTTAGAAAGTGTTAGATGAGAAGTTTGTTAATACAGTTAGTTAGTTATTTTCTGTTATTTCCTGTAACTACTTTTCAGTTGTCTCTTTACTTTTCCTGTGTGTAAATAAGCTGTTTCTTTCCTCTGCAGTTGCAAAACTTGAATAATCAATGAAGAAATTATTTCTCTTTGATCTCTGTTTCTCTCTTTTCTCTCGTTCAACATGGTATTAGATGCCTGAAACGGTCCTTTCGTTCCACCATGACCGATTCTGACTCAACTCTTCGAGGTCACTCCTCAAATTCATTGCCAAGAACAACTAGTATCTCCTTCAGCCACTCGTTATCTATCAAATTTGATGACAAAAACTTTCTTCCATGGCGTCATCAAGTTTATGCCGCCATTAAAGGCCATCGTCTTCTTAAGTTTCTCGATCCAAAATCTGTTCCACCTAAGTTCATCACCGCTGCAGATGAACTCGACAACAATGTCTGATGAATTCATTGAATACGACATTCAAGATAGTCTCCTGGTTTCTTGGCTTCTCTCTTTAATGTCCGAAAAGATCCTCACGCATATGGTTGGTTGCAACACAGTAGCTGCAATCTGGTCCAACCTTGAAGAATACTACTCTGCTCAGAATCGTGCCAAGATCAACCAATTTCGCACTCAACTTCGCAAAAGTAAGCTCACCAATTCACTCAATGATTACCTTCTCAAGATCAAGCATCCTGTTGACTCACTGGCTTCAATTGGTCATGTCTCTCTACTCAGGATCACATCGAAGCAATCTTCAATGGACTCCCTCGAGAATACTCTGTCTTTATTACCTCACTGTCCACCAGGAAAGATGTATATTCAGTTGCAGAAGTCGAATCTTTATTAATGGCCCAAGAAGTTCGAAATGAAATGGGTGATTCTGATCCTGGCATTGCGAAACCTTAGGTAAATCTTGCATCTCAGACTAAATCCATTAAGCCAAAAACAAGATCTGCCTACCCACAACCAGTTGCACACAACTATGGAAGAGGTATGTCATGTAGGATATATATTTTACCAGGATCTTAGATCTACTCACAAGTATGTTGTTTAACACCCTAAATATGAACTTTCTAAAATGATAAAATAAACACATATAAAGTTAAGAAAACCTTACATTGATGCAGCGGAATTAATGTCTCCTTCCACTCAGATCTCTAACCCTTGTATCCTTTCTGTCGCAGAGTATAATCAAGATCTGAGCCCGAATGTCCTTCTCTTTGAGTTTGATCCTTCACAGTGTTCCAATCTATGATTGAGTTACTACTTGCTGTGTGTGGGCACTCACTCTTTCACTAGGGTCGAAATATAGAAGAGGAAAAAAGAAGAGAGAGGTTCGGCCAAGGTATAGAAAAAAGGGAAGGCTCAGTTTTCTGAAGAGAGAATTTTCTGACAAAAAAGGTTATCCAAAGTTATGATTTTGACTGAGCCATAACTTTCTATTTATAGGCAACTACTAGGTTTAGGTTAGGAATTATTTCGCATTAAAATAATGAAAATATCAATTTGAAATTCCACAATAAGTGGCCGACCAAGGTGTATAGAATGCGCCTCACTTGATTTTGCAGTTATAAGAAATTTTATTTCTATTTTCTCAAAAACGCCAATTTTCCAATTCTAACCATTTAAATGCCAAAACTAATTATTTAATAACTAAAATAGGTTATTAAATAATATTGACATTTAATTTAATTATTAATTAGACATATAAAGTCCATTAATAAATAAATAAACCTAGAATCTCTTTTCTTTACAATTTCGCCACTGCTTAGTGAAAATTCACAAATTAGACATAGTCTAACTTTAGAATTATAATTGACCAATTGCGAATCAATTAATGAGTCTTACAAGCAGTATGTTCTCAACTAGAATGGGGACCATGGATCTATATGCTGAGCTTCCAATAAGTGAACTACTTATTAATTCTTCGTTGAATCCACTCTTAGAACTTAGAATTGCACTCTCAGACTTCTATAGAGCATATTATATGTTCCACGATATAGATATGCTATCTCATTTAACCATTGTTATAATCTTATTGTGATCAAAGATCCTCTATATAGATGATTTACATCAAGAAGGGATAATTTTAGCGTTCTCACCCCTCAATGTATTTTGCCCCTTAAAACACTTAGCTACCTGTAAATGGTGTTTAGTGATCTAATAATTAGTCAGTTAAACAAGAGCTTATCCATTTACTTCTATTTGCTAAGCTCGAAGGGAATCATCACTTGACTTCTATACACCAGTAGAAGCTATAGATTCCATATTTATGTTCGGCACTCCCACTCAATCATACTATCATGTTCCCAAAATATACGTATCACCCTGACCCAAAAGTAGGCTTAACTAATAAATCAAAGAACATGAATAGTACTCCTGAGTTGAGCCTAAGCATATCAGGATTTAGATTCTTTTAATCTTAAGATCAACTACTGATATTGACTTGGAAAGATATATAACGGTAAGTTTGTAATATCTTAACTAAGTTGCAATTGTTAGGTTTTATGCCCTAAATAAAACTCCATTTCAATGTAATCTATTTTATTCAACATCAATAAAGAAACAGAAGTATTTTTCATTCATTTGTGTATGTTTTGGTTCACTTTATCAATAGCTTGTCTATTTGATTTATAAATTCATCTTAAACCCTTTTCACATACTTGATCATGTTTATTATCCTGTCATCACATTGGAAAGTAAACATGACTATGTGAATAAAGTTTCCTAGATTTATCAGACACAGGGTTTTACTGATATGAGAATCTACAACAAGAGTTTACTTGTATTTGGAGAAATACTATGTTCTTTCCAAAACATTGGTTAAAGTAAAGCTCAGGTTGGATGCATGGAGTATGCATCGGAAGGGACCGATATTGGACTTTGATTTAGATTTAATTAAACTTACCGTAAAATCTATTCAAGTCAATATCGCCAAGTTGATCCTAGATCAAATGATCTTAATCCTGTTATGATTAGGCTCAATCTTGAAAGGCTATTCGTGTTCTTTGATTTGTTAGTTAAGCCTACTTTTAGGTCAGGGTGATACGTACATTTTGGGAACACGGTAGTGCAATTGAGTGGGAGCGCTAGCATAAACATGGAATCTATAGCTTCTATCTGGCAAATAGTAAGCAAAGGATGATTTCCTTCGAGCTTGACCAAACGAAAATAAATGGTGGAGATCTCATTTCACATAAGCTGAAATATCATTTATACGGGGTCAAGTGTTTTAAGGATAAAATACATAGTAGGGTGTTACGGTAATTTAATCCCTTTACTGTGTAGATCATTCATATAGAGGATCATTGATCACATTAGGATTATAACAATGGATAACTAATGATGTGTCTATATGGTGGAACATATAGAGCATTCTATATACTGAGAGTGCAATTTTGAGTTCTATGCGTGGATTCAACGAAGAATTAATAAGTTAGTGAATTTTAGTACTAAATTATTGATCTACTTATTGGAAGCTCGGTTATATAGACCCATGGTCCCCCCACTAGTTGAGATAATATTGTTTGTAAGACTCATGTAATTGGTTTCGATTAATCAATTATAATTCACAAATTAGACTATGTCTATTTGTGAAATTTTTACTAAGTAAGGGCGAAATTGTAAAGAAAGAGTTAATAGGGGCATATTTGTTAATTATGATACTTTGTATGGTTAAATTAATAAATATGATAAATGACAATATTATTTAATAATTATTTATAATTATTAAATAGTTAGAATTGGCATTTAAATGATTGAATTAGGAAATTGGCATTTTTGAGAAAATCAGATACAAAAGGTGTTAAAATTGCAAAATTGCAAAAATCAAGGCCCAGTCCACCTAGCCAGGGCCGGCCACCTATTGTAGCTTTTTAAATTTATTTTTTCATTATTTTAATGCCATATAATTCAAATCTAACCCTAGTGGAATGCTATAAATAGATAGTGAAGGCTTCAGGAAAATCACACTTTCTGAATCAGAAAAACCTGAGCCTCCACTCTCTTCTCTAGCCGCCACTCTCTCTCTCTATTCTTCCTTCATATTTCGAACCTCTCTTAGTGATTAGAGTAGTGCCCACACACATCAAGCAATACCTCAATCATAGTGAGGAAGATCGTGAAGAAAGATCATCAGCAAAGGAGATTCAGCATCAAGGATTCAGAGAAAGAGATCCAGGTTCAGATCTTGATAATACTCTGCTACAGAAAGGAATCAAGGGTTAGAGATCTGAACGGAAGGAGTCATTTAATTCCGCTGCACCCAATGTAAGGTTTCTTAAACTTTATATGTGTTTAATTTATCGTTTTAGAAAGTTCTTATTTAGGATGTTAATAAACATACTTGTGAGTAGATCTAAGATCCTGGTAAAATAATTTCCAACAACTGGCCTCAGAGCCATGGTAATTGATTTACTTGCAAGAAATTTGGACTTTAAAACGATTGTTTGTATGTTCTTTGGATGGTATCATGTTGTATTGAGTGTTATTTGATGATTGATTGATGTTTGTGAAATTTTCGTGAAAAATAATTGCAATTTTATCTCTGTAATTATTTTTATTGGATAGTATGGAAAAAATTAAGCAAGTTAGCCTTTTACAGAACTTAATTTGGATTTTATTTGAATTAGTTATGATTTTTTGAAGATTTGAAAAAATCGGGGCTGTGCTGATATTTTCCTGCGATCGCAAATCTGTCCGTACAGTTTCGAATTTTTTTTGTTTTTCTTCAATTTTACATGCTTTTTTATGGAATTAACTTCCAATTTTTTGTATAGTTTTGTATTTATACTATTACTATTCCTAATTCAATTCTAATTATCTTTTTGAATTAATTTAATATATTTTAAATTTAATTCAAGATATTAGTGTAATTTGAATATGAATAGAATTAGTATCTATCTTCTTGCTTAAATATCTATCTTATTTTTAAATTTGATTATATTTTTTTTTAAATTTAAGGTCAGATTTTATAAGATATTTATAAAATCTTTTAAGATATTTTAAAATATCTTATCTTTTAAGATATTTTAAAATATCTTATCTTTTAAGATATTTTTTTTTAATTATATCTTATCTTTTAAGATTTTTTTTAAAATCTTTTTAGATATTTTGACCTTATTTAAATTTAAAATAAGATATTTATAATCATGTAATTTTAAATAGATGTAAGATATTTTACTAACTTTTAAATTTTGTTATTTTATTTATTTAAATTAAATTTAAAATCTGAAAAAGATATTTATTTATCTTTTCTAATTTTTTATTTAATTTTTATTTATAAAATAACATTTAAAATTTAAAAGTAGTTAGCAAATTTTTGAAATGATATTTAGGTTGGTTGAAACCTAATTTTTCAAAAAAAAAATTGTAGGTTTAATTTTAAATTTTTATTTAAAATTTCGAATTTTTTCAATTTTTTTTTTAAATTTTCGAAATTTTTTATTTTTATTTATTTAATTAATTTTCTTTTCGAAATAAAAATATTTAATTTAAAATTAAATAAATCCTACATCCAACTATCCAGCTAACCCTGTTGCAGGAGTATGTGTTTTAACTTGTGTGTAAGTTTTCAAAACCTATTATTACTTGATTGCAAATAGCCATGGTTACCTTTTGCCAGATCTAATGATCTGATGGCTCCCTTGGTCAAGATAATAATTTGTAACAGGTATAATTTACAATCTTCTTTCATCTGTGTATGACCTAGCAACATGATAGGACCCATCCAAAGTGTGCCTGTGTGAGCCTATGTGTTTAATTTTATTATAGATGCATATAGGTTAATGTTGCTAAAATAAGTTATCATAGTTCTTGATAGAATTTATTTAGGCCCATTTAGTTTTTTGGCCTATTCAATTAATAACAGTTGTTCTTATTAAGGTTAAATTCCTCTCTTTTGGGCCTTGTGTGAGAGTTGGGAGCCATAGAAGTGGGTACGACATACTGAACCCAGCACCCCCTCACACAAACCACCCCAATTGTGAAGGCCCATTTGCCTGATTTGAATGACTGTACTAGGTTAATTACACTAGTTTAACCTAATTAAAATTGAATTAGCAACATAATTAATTTCATTCTTTTTGAAATTAATTTAGAAAATCATAGTTTAAAGAATTTTATATTCTAAGCTAAACTATATGTATTTTCTTGTATTTAATTAAATATAGAATTATAACCATCTAGATTCTTTCTGGAACTTAATTTAAATTTTTCATTAAATATTCCTATTTAAGTTGATATTTAGTTATCTATAACTAACCAACTTAAATCTGAATATCTTTTGAATTCAAAATTTCAAAATTAAGTTGAGAAATTTTAGGCATTGGTTATTAAGATTCTTTAGATATTTTTTAAGTTGATATTTTTTCAAATATTAACTTAAAATGGAATATTTTAGATATTTTTAGGTTAATATCTTTTTGAATATTAACTTAAAATATCTACAAAATTAAGTGGTTACAACTTAATTTTGAATTTAATTAAATCTGATTTGAAAGATATTTAAGTTGATTTTTTAGATTCTTCTAAAACAACTTAAGTGAGATATTTTCAAATTTGTTCCATTTAAATATTCGAATTTATTTTTCGAATTTAATTAATAATTGAAAATTAATTAAAGTTGATTTTTTATTTAAATCAATTTTGATTTGTAATTTTTTATTATTATATTATGGAACTTGTTCGATATTTATTTGAATTTATTTTTCAAATTAAATAATAATTGAAAATTAATTAAAGTTGATTTTTTATTTAAACCAACTTTAATTTGTAATTTTTCATTATTATAATATCGAATGTTATGATTATACAAAATACTTATATATATTTTCTTTAAATAATGAGCTTTTAATCAAAAGATATTCGATCTTCATTGTTGGTCTTACAATAGTTAAACTTTTTCAATATAACCTCGAGACGCTAGACTTCGTCCCCCTATGGATGGTTATTCGTTGAACACTTTTAACACCGTAAGATTTCATTTGATAAGTGTTTTGTGAGTTTTCATCTCTATTTAGACTCTCCCCTACGGTGACTACTTAGAGATAAACTCATAGAACATGAAACAATGGTGGAAGCTCATAAAATGAGAATAACCTTGACTCTCGCCTACCGGGACAACGTTGGATTCTCATTTTGATCGAATAAAAGGTTGCTAAAATGTTTAATTTTAGATGAGCTGACAACTCTATTCAACTAATGTTATCTTTGACTCTCGCCTACCGGGACACTGTATTTTATTATGTTGGAAACCTTGGAAAATAAACTATGTTAGATTTAGTATTTCTATAACATATGTCATGACTGTTATTTTCTGAACTTGTGTATGAATTTTGAACCAAAACCTTACTTCTGTTTTATTGATGTGTTGTAGTGTCTATAATCCCCTTCTCATTCCACTCCTAGTTAATATCTTAGCAATTGAACTTGAAGTTATAAACTCCTTGTCAGAGTAATACTTCACATATGCTCATGATGGACTTTAAATTCCAGAATGCAGGTAAGCTGGAAATTGTTCACTCTGAAGAGCAAATAGTTCATAACTCCATAAATCCTACTACTTCAAGCTTAGTTGAGAAGATAAGAGAAAGTGATTCCACTTCCTCAAGTTATACTTCACAACAAAATGAACTAGCAAGAACAACAATTAACAAACGAATAAGCAGTAATGCTTTAGTCTTCGAATCATGTGTGTTAGAGAATGATAAATCCATTTGGATTCTTGATTCTGGGTCTACAAACCATGTAAGTTGTTCATTGCAATTGCTTGAGAATTGGAATTATTTGAAATCCGGAGAGTTGAAACTTAAAGTTGGTAATGGCGAAATGGTTTCGGTTAGAGCTAGAGGAAAAGCCAAACTCAAGTTTCAAAACAGAATTTTGGAATTAGACAATGTCTTATACATTCCAAATTTCAGTAGAAACTTAGTTTCTGTTTCATGCTTACAATTGCAAAAATTGCAAAAATCAAGGCCCAGTCCACCTAGCCAGGGCCGGCCACCTATTGTAGCTTTTTAAATTGATTTTTTCATTATTTTAATGCCATATAATTCAAATCTAACCCTAGTGGAATGCTATAAATAGATAGTGAAGGCTTTAGGAAAATCACACTTTCTGAATCAGAAAAACCTGAGCCTCCACTCTCTTCTCTAGCCGCCACTCTCTCTCTCTATTCTTCCTCCATATTTCGAACCTCTCTTAGTGATTAGAGTAGTGCCCACACACATCAAGCAATACCTCAATCATAGTGAGGAAGATCGTGAAGAAAGATCATCAGCAAAGGAGATTCAGCATCAAGGATTCAGAGAAAGAGATCCAGGTTCAGATCTTGATAATACTCTGCTACAGAAAGGAATCAAGGGTTAGAGATCTGAACGGAAGGAGTCATTTAATTCCGCTGCACCCAATGTAAGGTTTCTTAAACTTTATATGTGTTTAATTTATCGTTTTAGAAAGTTCTTATTTAGGATGTTAATAAACATACTTGTGAGTAGATCTAAGATCCTGGTAAAATAATTTCCAACAGCAATATCGGTCCAGCCCAATGTATACTCCATACATTCGAAACTAGTATACTTTACTAATGTCCTGGAAAGAACATAACACTTACTCCAAGTGTAAGTACACATCATCGCTGATTATCACATTAGTGTAAATCCAAAACACTGATGAAACAGGGACTTAGTCTTTTGATTCATATGATCACAATCACATTCCACTGTGTTGACGATACTGTAATTGTGAATAAACATATGATCTGGATTTAGCTGATTTTGTGTATACATATCTTTCCAAGTCAATATCAGTAGTTGATCTTAAGATTAAAAGAATCTAAATCCTGATATGCTTAGGCTCAACTCAGGAGTGCTATTCATGTTCTTTGATTTATTAGTTAAGCCTACTTTTAGGTCAGGGTGATACGTATATTTTGGGAACATGATAGTATGATTGAGTGGGAGTGCTGAACATAAATATGGAATCTATAGCTTCTACTGGTGTATAGAAGTCAAGTGATGATTCCCTTCGAGCTTAGCAAATAGAAGTAAATGGATGAGCTCTTGTTTAACTGACTAATCATTAGATCACTAAACACCATTTACAGGTAGCTAAGTGTTTTAAGGGGCAAAATACATTGACGGGTGAGAACGGTAAAGAAATCCCATCTCGATGTAGATCATCTATATAGAGGATCTTTAAATCACAATAAGATTATAACAATGGTTAAATGAGATAGCATATTGATATCGTGGAACATATAATATGCTCTATATAAGTCTGAGAGTGCAATTCTAAGTTCTAAGAGTGGATTCAACGAAGAATTAATAAGTAGTTCACTTATTGGAAGCTCAGCATATAGATCCATGGTCCCCATTCTAGTTGAGAACATTCTGCTTGTAAGACTCATTAATTGATTCGTGATTAATCAATTATAATTCTAAAGTTAGACTATGTCTAATTTTATGAATTTTCACTAAGCAGGGGTGAAATTGTAAAGAAAAGAGTTTCTAGGTTTATTTATTTATTAATGGACTTTATATGTCTAGTTAATAATTAAATTAAATGAAAATATTATTTAATAATCTATTTTAGTTATTAAATAATTAGTTTTGGCATTTAAAAGGTTAGAATTGGAAAATTGGCGTTTTTGAGAAAATAGAGATAAAATTTGATAAAATTGCAAAATCAAGTGGGGCCCACTACAACACCATGGCTGGCCACTAATTGAGGTTTTTTAAATTGATTTTTTCATTATTTTAATGCCAAATAATTCCTAACCTAAACCTAGTAGTTGCCTATAAATAGAAAGTGATGGCTCAGTCAAATCATAAGTTTTCACAAGCTTTCATTAGCTTTCTGACAGAAATTTCTCTCTTCAGAAAAACTGAGCCTTCCTCACTTTCTATACCTGACCGAAACCCTCTCTTATCTTTTCTCCTTCATCAATTTTGACCCTAGTGAAAGAGTAAGTGCCCACACACAGCAAGCAGTAACTCAATCATAGATTGGAAGACTGTGAAGGATCAAACTTGAAGAAGAAGGACATTCGGGCTCAGATCTTGATTATACTCTGCTACAGAAAGGATACAAGGGTTAGAGATCTGAGTGGAAGGAGACATTAATTCCGCTGCATCAATGTAAGGTTTTCTTAACTTCATATGTGTTTAATTTATCGTTTTAGAAAGTTCATATTTAGGGTGTTTAAACGACATACTTGTGAGTAGATCTAAGATTCTGGTAAAATAAATTCCAACAATTAACACCATGGCTGGCCACTTGAATAGTTTTTTTTTTCAATTATTATTTTCATTGTTTTAATGCCAAATAATTACTAACCTAAACCTAGTGGTTGCCTATAAATAGAAAGTGATGGCTCACACCAAAATAAGAGTTATTCAGTAATTCAAGAGATTGCCTTTCAGAAATTTGAGCCATCCACTTTCTCTCTATAGCCGACCCTCTCACTCTCTCTTTTCCTCTTCCAAATTTCGAAATACCTTGAGTGATAGAGTAGTGCCCACACACAGCAAGTGGTACCTCAATCATAGTCTGGAAGATCGTGAAGAATCCAATTTGAAGAGAAGGACATTCAGACTCAGATCTTGGTGATACTCTGCGACAGAAAGGATACAAGGGTTAGAGATCTGAGTGGAAGGAGACATATTATTCCGCTGCAAGCAATGTAAGGTTTCCTAAACTTTATATGTGTTTATTATTGTTTTAAAAAGTTCATATTTAGGATGTTAAACAACATACTTGTGAGTAGATCTAAGATCCTGGTAAAATAAATTCCATCACAGGAACCCCTCGTCCATAATTTAGAAGTCCACACATACACTCTGGAACAGTTATAGAAAACATATGATCATAGATATGGTAAAAATGATAACAATAATCTTATGAGATATATTATCACCAAGATAATTATGAATCATATGTGTATGAGGGGGAGGCATATTCATGTTGCACTCTTTTTTCCTTGGTTCAGATTTTGTCCCACTAGGTTTTTCTAGCAAGATTTTTAACGAGGCAACTTACAAATAGTTATGAATATAAAACTTGTATTGCACTCTTTTTTCCTTAGCTCAGGTTTTGTCTCACTAAGTTTTCCTGACAAGGTTTTTAACGAGGCAGCTTTAAATCATGTTAACATACTTGTAGTTTATAAAGCAAGTAGAGAATGTGTGGGTGTGAGATCATTGATATAATATATTCAGGAAACATATGGCTAACACTCAATAAAGAAGTATCAACACAAGCAGTTTTCTATGAAGATAATACTACTTGCATCGCTCAATTAAAAGGAGGGTACATTGAAGGAGATAGAATGAAAACACATTTCACTAAATTCTTCTTTATGCATTTCAAGAAAATACATTAGTGTTTAACAATTTCAATCAAGTGTCAATCTTCTAGATTTACTCACAAAGTCATACCAATATCAAAGAAGATAACTCACAAGATTAGAATTCGTCGATTAAAAGATCTCCACGAATGCCTAAATGAGGGGGAGTTAATTCATACCGCACTATTTTTTTTTGACCAAGTTTTTCAGCAAAATTTTTAATGAAACAATTTTTATGAACATCCAAGGGAGAGTGTAATGAAATATTATTTATAGATGTTCAAATCACTAAATTAATTATCATCATTAATGCTTGATTGTATTTCTTTTTATTATATTGATTTAGTTTCCCATTTTTTAGTTATATTTTTGTAGAAATAAGAATTCATCCCACTAAAATAAATAACTGAAAAATTCGGATTGACTTTTTTTTTTTATTTATTTTATATTATTTTATAACAAGTATAACATATTTCTCCGGAGTCTCTCCAAAATAAATAAATAAATTAATTAATAAAATAATTTAAAGGGGAGACGTTGCAATGTTGCCTGCCTAACATTCAAAAAAACCATTCTGCATTTTACTTCTCTCAGTTTCTCAATTCCCAAACACTAAATTTAGCCACATCAGTTCTCTTACATTTCATCATCTTCCACACTAAAACTTCTTTCAATTTGTCCCATATCATCTATCCCAGCCTTCAATCGCTCCACGCTTCACCCATTCCTTCCGCTTCTACTGAATCTTTCAAATGTTGAGCAGAATCGGATCAGTTAGAAGCTCTTCACTGAGTTTAGGGTTTGGGTTAGTCAAAAGGTGGTTGTGGAGTAAGAGCGACACTGGTCAGAGGTTCGCGGTTCTTTGGGGCAATGGTGACTATGGCAGGCTTGGGTTGGGGAGCCTGGACTCACATTGGAGCCCTGCTCCCGTGCTCTGTTCGGCCTTTCGTGATCAAGGCCTTCGAGCCATTGCATGCGGTGGTGCTCATACCCTATTTCTAACAGGTAATATGTTTTCACCTATTCTTTGCATTTCATGTTTGCTGTTATTCACTGTCAGAGTATTAACACAAGGTAGTGGTTAACATAACAGCCTCTATCACTCTCTTGAATTATTTTCCTTAATGCACAGATCGAGCATTTAAGGAAACATGGAGAAGGAAAAAACTAGCTTTGTGTTGGAGGTCAAATTTGACCGCTTTGAAGTACTTGAGGGTCAAATTTCTATTATGACATATAAGTTTAGTTGGTTTATTGTATAGATCAGTTTGAATTTTTAACGTCTGGGTACTTACTGTTATTGTTTGTCTAGCATCATCCACTTTGATTATGGTAGAATAGAGATTATTAGATTTTACAATATCTGTCAACAGTTGTGAAGATTGTCAGTTATTTTCAGGTAGTGGCTCATAAACTGTCTCCTACTTTGACAGAAACTGGACGCGTCTATGCCACTGGTCTGAATGATTTTGGGCAGCTTGGGATATCAGATGATGCAACTTACAGTGCTGTATGATATTTCTGTACCTGTCTGTTATTTTTGTCACAGCATCTTTAAACATTTGCTAAACTCAATGTCATTTTTGTCAGTATTGTCATGTGAAAATTAATGTCATCTTTGAAACTTTTCTGTTTACATAATAATCCACTTGTTTCTTTGATTTTAAGTGGCTCCATTGTCTTGTGAACATTAACTACTGATGAATTAGTATTTGTGGTACCTTTTGAGATACACTTTATGTAACTTGTGAAAAGTCATATATTTGTTGCTTATTTGAAATTCCATTCATCTTGTTTTTTCTTAAATAAAAATAAAAAAGAAAAATGATAGTTTCTTCTTTTGTGGAACCATAACTAAGAAAGGTTTTGGTTTTGGTGAAGGGATGAACAGTAGTATTAAGTAACAATAAGGAGACTTTTTTATTGGCTGTATTTTAAAGGTTAATTGGGTATACATGTTAAGAAAGTCTTTATAACTTTATGTTGAATATGAAATTTTGTATTGATTCCCTTTAGTCTATCTCGTTTTCTTAGAACTTCTTTTAATGATTTAATTAAAGAGGATTTTTTATTTACATTCTGATAGGAATTTCTCTTGTCAATGTCATTTCTACACTGGAAAAAAATAATCTCTGAATGTTTTATTGAAAATGAATGAAATTACAAAGTAAAACTCCATCAAACTTTTGAGAGGTTTAGCCAACAAGAGCTGGGCTCTCAAAACATTACACCAAAATCTGAGTAAGTAAATCCAAGCCTACTTCGGCTATTTATAGACTAATTAAAGAAATACAAGTGGTAACTAATTCCTACCAAACATTTAGATCTTCTTATTTATTATAAGTGCCGATTGTGTCCTTATTCATCCCTCTCTTCATGTGTTCTTAAGTAGAGGCCTATAACATTCATGTTGTCTTTTATATTGTGTTTGTTTCATTTATATTTAATTAATGTTTAGCTATGTTACACTATGCATGGATTTGAATTGGATAATCTGATGATGATCTATATATGTGATTCTTAGAGATAATTCAAAAATTGGTTGCAAGGTGTTAGTGTGTGGCTTTATTACCATAATTTCAAAATATGGGTGATACTACATGCGGAGAAAACTAAATGATTTTAGACTTCTGAATTCTTTTTAGACTTTTGGGATGATGAGTGACCTTTGAGGTTTACTTATAGTCCAAAAACGGTGAATAAGTGAAGTCCCAAGGTTTGATGAGGCTAGGAAAGTTAGATTGTGTGATGAGGCAAGGGATGCCTTGAGGCATGGCTATGACTATGAAGACCCAACCCAATATAAATCTAAATTCATGGAGAGAGAACATGCACATGATAATATTTTTTAGGAGAAAACTAGAAGCTTAACCCTATGTTTGGAAGTTGGATTTTGGTGGGGAAAGAAAAATGTAGGAAAAAAAAGAAAGAAGTGGAAAATAAAAAATAAAAAATTCTCATATTTAGTATAGAAAGAAAAATTGTATGGAAAAACACTCAATTCAACAAAATTTTCCATATCAAACATGAAAAATTGATTTACATTTTTGTTATCCACACTTTTTTTTTTCTTACATTTTTCTTTCCTCACCCAAATCCGACTTCCAAACATAGCCTTAGTAAAGAACCTCAAGATATAGAAAACTAGAATATAATGATATTTTGAGAATCTTTAATTTCAGGACCAATGACAGTTGAACATACCTAGATAATGGTTTATAGGATGAGCTTTTAGTTTAGGTCCCTGAGAGACCCTACTCTTCAGGAAATAATATTGTAGAAAATAGTGATTCGAATTATGTGTATATTTCATAGAATAGTACATATTTATATACAAAGCTAGGAGACTAAATATCTACTAAATATCTAATTCTTTTACAGCTAATATACAACTAATATCTAACACTCCCCCTCAAGCTGGAGCATAGATGTTAATCATGCCCAGCTTGTTACAAAGATAATCAACCCGCACCTCATTCAAAGCCTTTGTAAAAATATCTCCTAGTTGTTCTCCGGTCTTCACATATCCTGTGGAGATCAGACCTTGTTGAATTTTCTCACGAACAAAATGACAATCAATCTCAATGTGCTTAGTTCGCTCGTGTAATACGGGATTTGAGGCAATATGAAGAGCAGCTTGATTATCACACCATAATTTTGCTGGAATAGAAGTCTTAAACCCGAATTCAGTCAAAAGCTGATAAATCCATATTACCTCACACACAGACTGGGCCATAGCTCTATATTCTGATTCAGCACTGGATCTAGATACAACATTTTGTTTCTTACTCTTCCAAGAGACCAGATTGCTCCCAACAAATACACAATATCCTGAAGTAGATCGTCTATCTACTTTGGAGCCTGCCCAATCTGCATCAGAAAAACACTCAATCTGGGTATGTCCATGATCTTTGTAGATTATACCTCGTCCTGGTGCTCCTTTCAAGTAACATAAAATTTGCTCTAATGCTGCCCAATGATGAATTGTTGGAGAAGACATAAACTGACTTATGACACTAACCAGGAATGCAATATCTGGACGAGTGACAGTTAGATAATTCAACTTTCCAACTAACCTGCGATATTTCTCAGGAATGTCAAATGGTTTCCCATCACGTGTAAGATGCATAGCTGGATTCATCGGAGCATTACAAGGTTTTGCTCCCAATTTTCCTGTCTCAGTTAACAAATCAAGTACATACTTTCTTTGAGATAGAAAAATACCTTGTTTACTCCGAGTAACTTCAATACCCAAGAAATACTTAAGCTCCCCTAAATCTTTCGTGTTAAACTGGGTGTGAATGAAAGACTTAAGGGATGAGATGCCTTCAATATCATTTCCAGTAATAACGATGTCATCAACATACATCACTAATAAAATAATACCAACAGTTGATCTTTTATAAAACACAGAATGATCTGACTTACTTTTCAACAGATATGTTGTCTTTGCCAGAATACAAAAACTCCAAGTAATCCATGAGTTCTTTAACCAATTCACAATGATTAATCAAACTAATTACCTCATTATCGATAGAATTTCGAATTTGAAGAAACAAGCGAGCATCCTCACGGAGCCATAATTTCCTTGAATCGTCTGTTTCTTTGGGAGGTTCATCAGTCAAGTGATCATCTTTGTCAATACTCCTTAGATACAATCGAATAGTCTTACTCCATTCCAAATAATTCGAACCAATCAATTTATGGTCCGTGATTTTAGACATCACGGGAACCACATCAGAAACAACGACTGATTTCGAATCTGATTTTATCTTTGCCATAATCTCGAAGCCAAAATAAAAAAACAATTGACAGAAAAAAAAAAGACAAACTCAAAGGAATAGATACCCAAACACAAAGAAGGCAAACCACAAAATGCCAACAACCATCGAAAACCGATGCAAGGAGGACGAGAAAGGGACAGGAGTGTGACGGACGTCGACCGCCACCGGAGAAGACGCCGGACGCGCCCTCACACGCCGGCGCGTGGGCCCCACGCGCGGTGAATCTGGACGCCGAATTTTTTGGTTTTGCAGTCCGGCGGCTGGGCAGTCCTCCTATGTGGGCGGTGAGAAAAATTTTTCACTCCAAATAGGGTTTCCGAAAAACAACCCTAAACTCAAATCCTAATTTTTCCTTTCTGTTTTTTTTTTTTTTTTTTTCCAGAACCCTAATTTCGAATTTCGAATTTTGAATCACAATGCTCTGATACCATGTAGAAAATAGTGATTCGAATTATGTGTATATTTCATAGAATAGTACATATTTATATACAAAGCTAGGAGACTAAATATCTACTAAATATCTAATTCTCTTACAGCTAATATACAAACTAATATCTAACAAATATGAAGGCTGAAGGGAAGAACCATTCAGCGACAACAAAAAATCTCTATCTACAAGCAGTAAATAAAATATATGCTGAATAATCTTTTTTTTTTTGGATAATGCTGAATAATCTTTTCAATCTATTAGATTAAGAAAGAATGTACAAATTAATGGACTGGTAGTAAACAAAACAGAAGGAAATGCTAATTTCTAAAATCCCTAAAATCATGTTTAATTAATGCATACAGCATATGGATGTGCAATCCAGGGGTGGATATGAGTATATCGTCGAATTCTTAGACAATTACTCTAGATATTTTACCTTATGCCAGAAATTTAAATTGTTTGAGAAATTTCATGAATTTCTAGAACATCCAACAAAGTATATAGTTTACTCAGTACATTGTAAAAAAGAAAAGGAAAAAGACATACACGTCTTTAGTTAAATATAAATATCCCAAAGCATCCATAAATTTTTTGTAATAATCAATCCGTGGTTGAAATTTATGGGTTTGTAATTTGTAGCTTCTTATTGTAATTTAGTTATTTGGTGTTGACATGTTGTGTACAAAAAATTGTATTTGTCATTTTTCAAACCAGTTATGTTTCTTATGAAAATTATAATGGTCTCGTATCTTGGTAATGTTGTGTTGCAGGAGCCATTAGAGGTTTCGGGACTTCCAAAGGAAATTGTTCGGATCTCAGCTGGTTATTATCACTCTGGTGCCATTACAGGTGTGTATTTTGTAGAGTGAACTCAGGAAAGTTGTTTAGTTTGCTGAAATTTAGTCATACATTAAATTACATAATTAAATCATTTTTATTAAACTGTATAACTTGCTGAATAATATTTTGAAATTGTATTCACTTTTCCCAAAGTTTTGATAGAAATTTAAGCTCCTTATCTCTGACCTATAAATAGCAAGCTGCAATGCAATCACTCTCCTTCCCCATACCTCAAGCCCGTATTTTTAAAGCTGGATGAAGTCTAGTAAGGAAAGCTTTGTGTCTTAAGGTTTTAAAAAAGCAAGCATAAATTGTCAACTTGGGAGATAGATTGTCAACTAAATGTCCTTGGAAAGGAAGCACCTATTTGTAGGAGTTTTGGCAGCTGGTTAACTTTAAAGTAGGTAATGGAAAGCATATATTAGTTTGGCAAGGTGCTTGGTGTGGTGATAGCTCTCAAAGATGTTTTTCTAAATTCGGTTAGTTTGTCAGAGAAGAAGAATAGTTACATTTTTTGCATCTCTACAGAGGGCTGGTAAGGTTATTGGAATCTTCATTTGATCAGAAATTTTAATGATAGAGAGGTAACTGAGTGTATTCAGTTATTTATAGGCTGCAGAACCAGATATTGGGTCACGCGGTGGAGGATGAAGTATCTAGCTTGGTGACTCATCAAAAGTGTGTTTGGAAATCAGCATTCAATATGTTTTAAGGATATGTCTCTTATAGTTTGTATCCTTGAACGCAAAAGGTTTGGAAAAGTCCCTTGCCTTCTAAGGTTCACTTTTTTGCTTGGTTGTGCATGAGATGTTGCAATGGAGGAAACCTAACGACTCGCTTTCACCAGGCTGGTGCATGATGTGCAAGAAAAATGGGAAAGATGTTAGTCATCTCTTTATGCATTGTTCTTTCACAATGAGAGTATGGTATAAATTCTTAAATGAATTTGGTTTTCAGTGGATTGGTCTTCTCATCCATTGTGCTCCAGGGAATAAAGCAACAAAGTGCTATGGAGAACAAGGGTGGTAGTTAGTTTGTAGGCTATATGGTATGAAAGAAATAAAAGATTATCTGAAGGAGCAGAGTGTCTATGGGAAAAAGTTAGGCATTGGGTGGCCATTTGGCTATTATATTGTGAAGGAGTTATAGAATTTAAATTTGCCTTTTCTCCGCTTTATGTGGAGAATGACAGTATTTTTGTAAATCAGTATTTGTTTTGATGTTTTATTATTATTATTAGGCTCTCGCCTATAATTGTTTGTACTAATTTCATTATTAATACAAAGTTTAGGTTTCCTTTTGAAAAATAAACTAGTTTCTTATAGGAAAGTAAGGTGACCAAGGAGATATATTATCTCTGTTTTAAATGTACCACTTACTGGCCGCTGAAGAACCAATATTATTTCTACTATGTCATATAACAAAACTTTACGAACAACTTGAACTTTTATAATGTTGTAGTGATGTTTTATTTTTGACAGTGGGGGCCGTTTCTTGTTTCAGCGTCTCTAATAATACATGTTGCTCTTCTGAATTGGTATTATTTTTTCAACCATACTATTATAATGCTTTGTGACCATCCTGTTTTAGTTGATGGAGAGCTCTACATGTGGGGAAAGAACGCAAATGGACAACTTGGCCTTGGAAAAAGTAACCAACTGAACTATTTATTGTTTTGATTTTAAACTAAACAATTTTCTCTCTTTTTTAATTCCTTGAATCAACAGGTTTTTGTACAGAAGATATACGGTTTTGTAGTTTGTCATTTTAGGGAATAACTTGTTGTCTTAGTTAGAGATTTTGAACTTTTGCAATACCTGTGTAGCCGATATGTGAAATCATCTGATGGAAATTATTTTAAGTGAAAACTTTCTGATATACAGGGGCACCAAAGGCGGTTCCTTTACCAACTAAAGTTGAAAGCTTGATTGGACTGACCATCAAAATGGCAGCTTTGGGTTCAGAGCACTCAGTTGCTGTTACGGGTGTGTGTGTGTGTAAAAGTTTACTAGTATTCCATTATACTATAAATAAACTTGTTTTTACTTCAAGGTACCTGTTAGCTAACAGTTGTCGTATAACTCAATTTTTGCTTATATATTTCTTAGATGGAGGTGAGGCTTTGAGTTGGGGCGGAGGAGAGTATGGAAGACTTGGACATGCCAATGATTCAACCAGTTTTTCGTTCTTTAAAAGTACCAGGTTTTTATTTTTTAGCCATCTATGTACATACAACAAAATACGTTTGCACCTATATGTTAGGGTTAGGATCCCACATTGACTGAAGATGGTATACAACTAGACACTAGTTGGGCACCCTCCTCTCTTAGGTAGCTTTTGAGAGTGACTTCTACCCAAGTGGCTGTATCAAATTGTATTAGAGCAGAGCCATGCGCCCATAGGTGGTACCGACGTGTCATGGGAGAGGCAACCTGCGAAAGGGCGACCTGTGGAAAAAGCCCAGAGTGGGCCACGGCAGAGTAGGCCACCGTAGAGTGAGCCGCTGTTGACCTCAGCTGTAAGGGGGAGTGTATTGTTAGGATCCCACATCAACTAGGTATGGGATTGGTTAGTGGTACTTTGGCACCCTCCTCTCTTAGGCTAGTTTTTGGGAGTGAGTTCTACCCAAGTGGTTGTATCACTATGTTGGGTGTAAATATATAAACTAGATATTATGTTATCTGTATTATTAAATTTTTATTATTAGAAAATAAAAATTTTCTTAAATTTCCTAATTGTGCTTTATTGCTGTTAGGACAGGGGAGTAATAGGGAATTAAGAATGATAACTCAGAAGTGAGAGAGTGAGAGTTAGTGTTGGGGCTGTTAGTAATAAAAGGGAGAGGGAGTCAGTTAGGGAGGCGGGTAGAAGGGTGGGAAAAAGGGAGAGGCCAGGCTCTCAAATTCCTGGAGGGGTTCTCTTTGTATTTTTTCTACTATTCTATAAATATATCTATATTGTTCTTTGCTGTTTGCTGGTTTTTGTGGCTGTTTAGCTTAAGATTCAATTAGAAACATATCAGAAGGTTTATCCATTTTTGGACCCAAGAAGAAAATTTTATGTATTAAAACTTGCTTAATCCTCTTTCCTTGCTAATGTTGTATTCTTTTTTGTGCTTGTTTTGTATAGTCTGGCCAGAACTTTACTGGTGGTTGTAACCACAACCATCCTCTGCCATAAGTGAGGACTCTCAATATACTTGGGAGGGGGTCACTTGTGCATGTGACTTTGTCTCATTTTCAAAGAAAAAAAAATGACCACAAAATGACTTTTGGTCTCAATATATTTTTGGTTGTGTGTGTTTTATTTCTATTGTAATTTAATATTGACAAAAGATAATGCATATTTTGGAGGGTAATTTGTGAATTTTCTGTTTTTATTTTTCTCTTATTTGTCGATGAAAGAGAAGTTGCATATAGTGGGGACAGAAGAATTTCCCATCCCTCCAAGTCCCCTCTCCTTCATCTTTATTTTGCCAATCAAATGGATAGAGATGCTCTTTCCCTCTATTGTTCTCCATCCTAAATCCACTCCCAAACATGATGTTACTAACACGTGTTTATGGAGATTTGAACCCATGGCCGTGCTCACACACCCTCCCACTTACATCACTTGACATTACCTTATGGTGGCCTTATTGCTGTACAATAGGGATGCACTTGTACCACAAATGTTTTTGGTGTTATTGACTGGAAATTTCGCTGATAGATTTTTGAAGCTGTAACTTTCCTTTTTTTTTTTCTAATTCAATAGAAGTGTACCACAAGAGTTTGGGAATACAGCTAATTGCAGTGTTGGATAGGATTGTGTAGATTAACACAATTCTTGTTTTGATATGGGATTCATGAATACCTGTGGAGTCTTATGATGATTTTTAAATTGCAGTGAGTACATGCCAAGGCTAATAAAGAAACTTGAGGGCATCAAGGTATATCATCTCTCTGCTTCAATTTCTGGTAATGTTGTTATTATTTTCATGTTTCTTATGGATATATTATTTGCATCCTTTTAATCATAGTGTTTTAGCTTCAAAGTCAGTAGTTTATTGGTTATAAAAGATTTCTTCTGGCATTTTCTTTCCTCGTTTTTGTTTTCTTCTTTTTTGGCCCTCCCTAAATATTTGTGACAAATAATTAGGTAAAATATGTTGCTGCTGGCTTGCTGCATTCTGCATGTATAGATGGTACGTTTGGGTTTTGTTATGGTAATCATTTTCTGTAATGTATCTTTACGTCTTTCCATTATAACTTTAGGATACTATCTTTGCATACTAGTTAATTTTCCTCATTTTTCAGAAAGTGGCTCAGCTTTTGTATTTGGAGAACGACCAGCAGATAGATTGGTAAATTTTATTTCTTCATATATATAAATGTTAGAATATTAGCTGTATATTAGGTGTAAAAGAATTAGGGTAACTTGTATTTAGTAGTTTCCTATTTTGTTGGTAGTTTCCTATTTCCTAGTCTCCTAGCTTTGTATATAAATATGTACTATTCTATGAAATATACACACAATTCGAATCACTATTTTCTACATGGTATCAGAGCATTGTGATTCAAAATTCGAAATTCGAAATTAGGGTTCTGAAAAAAAAAAAAAAAAAAAATAAAAATTAGGGTTTGAGTTTAGGGTTGTTTTTTTTCGAAAATCCTATTTGGAGTGAACATTGTTTCTCACCGCCCACATAGGAGGACTGCCCAGCCGCCGATCTACCAACCCCCGAAGTCCGGTCGCCGGATTCCTCGCGCGTGGGGCTCACGCGCCGCCTGAAGCTTCTGCGCGTGGGGCTCACGCGCCGGCGCGTGGAGGCGCGTGTGACGGCGCCTTCGACGGCGTTCTGTTGCCGATTCTTCACTGGGTTCTTCTAAGCCCACTCGCATCTGTTCTAGGTTGTAATTCGGTATTTGTTTGTCTTCTTCGTGTTTGGGTGTTCATTCTTTGGTGTTTTTTTTTGTTCTTTTTCTCTGTCTTTGTGTTTGCTTTTGAGATTATGGCAGAGATAAGATCAGATTCAAAATCAGTTGTTGTTTCTGATGTTGTTCCCGTAATGTCTAAAATCACGGATCATAAGTTGATTGGTTCGAATTATTTGGAATGGAGTAAGACGATTCGACTGTATTTGAGGAGTATTGACAAAGATGATCACTTGACTGACGATCCTCCTGAAGAAACAAACGATTCAAGGAAAATATGGCTCCGTGAGGATGCTCGCTTGTTCCTTCAAATTCGAAATTCTATCGATATTGAGGTAATTAGTTTGATTAATCATTGTGAATTGGTTAAAGAACTAATGGGTTACTTGGAGTTTTTGTATTCTGGCAAAGACAACATATCTCGCATATATGATGTTTGCAAAGCTTTTTATCGCGCGGAGAAACAAGATAAGTCTCTTATGAATTATTTTATGGCTTTCAAGAAAACATATGAAGAACTTAATGTGCTATTACCGTTTAGTCCTGATGTAAAAGTTCAACAGCGCCAACGAGAACAGATGGCTATTATGAGTTTTCTTGCAGGACTCTCATCTGAATTTGACTCTGCAAAGTCACAAGTTCTCTCTGGTTCTGATGTCTCCTCTTTACAAGATGTGTTTACTCGTGTTCTTCGCACAGAGACTACCTCTTCAACTCCTCTGAATAGCGCCTTGGTGAGTCGTAATAATTCTGCACCGGAAAGAAACTCTACTCCAAGTGAATTTAAAGGAGATAATTCACAAGGACCTGATAACCGCACACCAAATTCTGGGAGCATCATGTGCAATTATTGTAAGAAACCAGGCCACACCAAGTTTGAGTGTAGGAAGTTACAATTTAAGAATCGACAACAACACTCTGCCAATATTGCAAGCACTAGTGATGCATCTGACAAATCGGTCCTTATTTCTGCTGATGAATTTGCCAAGTTCTCAAGGTATCAGGAAACACTTAAGTCTTCATCTTCTTCTGTCACTGCGATTGCTGATTCAGGTAACTCTAATGCCTGCCTTCTTTCCAAATCCTCAAAATGGGTCATTGATTCTGGTGCCACAGATCATATGACAGGTAATTCCCGTCTCTTTTCCACTTTTCAGTCTCACAGTCCCACTTCTGTTGTCACCTTAGCTGATGGGTCAACAGCTTCTGTTCTTGGATCTGGCACTATTGTTCCTACACCTATGCTATCTTTATCATCAGTCTTACATTTACCTGATTTGTCCTTTAATTTGCTTTCTGTTAGTCAACTCACTCGTAATCTAAATTGTTGCATCTCATTCTTTCCTGATCATTGTTTGTTTCAGGATCTTATGACGAAGAAGATTATTGGTAAAGGACATGAATCTGGTGGCTTGTATGTTCTTGACCCACTTCCGCCAACCGCTATTGCTTGTTCGAGTGTTGCTTCCGCTTTTGAGGCTCATTGTCGTTTAGGTCATCCATCCCTTCCTTTGCTCAAGAAACTGTGTCCCCAATATAGTAGTTTATCTTCGTTAGAATGTGAGTCATGTCAGTTTGCCAAACATCATCGTGTTAGTTTGAGTCCACGTGTCAATAAACGTGCTAGTGTTCCTTTTGAGTTAGTTCATTCTGATGTTTGGGGTCCTTCTCCTATTTTGTCTCAACCTGGATTCAGGTATTTTGTTACTTTTGTGGATGATCATTCTCGTTTAACTTGGTTATATTTAATGAAAAATCGTTCTGAGTTGTTTTCTATATTCTGTGCTTTTTGTGCTGAGATTCAAACTCAATTTAATGTATCTATTCGTACTTTGAGAAGTGATAATGCCAAAGAGTACATGTCTGCTCAATTTCAATCTTATATGACCTCTAATGGCATGCTTCATGAAACTTCTTGTGTTGATACGGCACCTCAGAATGGTGTTGCAGAACGTAAAAACAGACATCTTCTTGAAACTGCACGTGCTCTCTTGTTTCAAATGAAAGTCCCTAAACCTTTTTGGGCCGATGCAGTTTCCACGGCATGCTTTCTTATTAATCGCATGCCCTCTTCTGTTCTTAATGGTGAAATTCCATTTAAAATTCTTTTTCCTAATAAGTCATTATTTCCAGTTGCTCCGCGAGTATTTGGTAGTGTTTGTTTTGCTCGCGATGTCCGTCCATCTGTCACCAAATTAGACCCTAAGGCACTAAAGTGTGTCTTTCTTGGTTATTCTCGTCTTCAGAAAGGGTATAGGTGTTATTGTCCTGATCTCAACAAATATCTTGTGTCTATTGATGTTACTTTTGTAGAAAATACACCTTATTTTTCAGAGTAATTTGCGGCAAAACCCCCTCAACTATCAATTTACTTGCAAAAAACCATCCAACCTCATATTTTGGTGGGAAAACCTTCCAAAGTACTGTTTCGTTTACATTTTTAAGGTGTCGTCTATTCAGCCTCGTTAAGTCCTAATTTTGCCCACGTGGCAATGACAGGTCAATAAAAAATTATCCTACGTGGCCATATTTTAAAAAATAAAAATTAAAATAAAAACAAAAAATTTAAGAGTAATTTGCGGCAAAACTCCCTCAACTATCAATTTACTTGCAAAAAACCATCCAACCTTAAAGTTTTTTGGATGGTTTTTTGCAAGTAAATTGATAGTTGGGGGAGTTTTGCCGCAAATTACTCTTAAAGTTTTATTTTTATTTTGTAAAATATGGCCACATAGGATAATTTTTTAGTGACTTGTCATTGCCACGTGGGCAAAATTAGGAGCTGGACAGACGGCACCTTAAAATGTAAACGGAACAGTACTTTGGAGGGTTTTTCCACCAAAATATGAGGTTGGATGGTTTTTTGCAAGTAAATTGATAGTTGAGGGGGTTTTGCCGCAAATTACTCTATTTTTCATCTTCCACTACTTCTACTAGTCAGGGGGAGGATGATGATTTGTTGGTTTATTCTGTCACATCCTATGCGCCTGCTCCATGTTCTGGCGGGTCTCTTGTTCCTTCACCTGCCTCGGTCGTCACCCCCACAATGTCTACACCTCCACCACCTCCACCACCTCTACCACCTCCACCACTCCCTCGGCCTCCTATAGTGTACACCAGGCGCCCCCCTCCTCCACCTCCTGTTTCATGTCCTGCACCTGCATCTTCGTCATCAGATCTGGACATCTCAGATGATCTTCCCATTGCACTACGTAAAGGTAAACGTCAATGTACTTTTCCTATTACTTCTTTTGTGTCTTATAATCATCTCTCCTCTTCTTCTTGTTCTTTTATTGCTTCTCTTGATTCTATCACTATTCCTAAAACTGGTCTCTTGGAAGAGTAAGAAACAAAATGTTGTATCTAGATCCAGTGCTGAATCAGAATATAGAGCTATGGCCCAGTCCGTGTGTGAGGTAATATGGATTTATCAGCTTTTGACTGAATTCGGGTTTAAGACTTCTATTCCAGCAAAATTATGGTGTGATAATCAAGCTGCTCTTCATATTGCCTCGAATCCCGTATTCCACGAGCGAACTAAGCACATTGAGATCGATTGTCATTTTGTTCGTGAGAAAATTCAACAAGGTCTGATCTCCACAGGATATGTGAAAACCGGAGAACAACTAGGAGATATTTTTACAAAAGCTTTGAATGGGGTGCGGATAGACTATCTTTGTAACAAGCTGGGCATGATTAACATCTATGCTCCAGCTTGAGGGGGAGTGTTAGAATATTAGCTGTATATTAGGTGTAAAAGAATTAGGGTAACTTGTATTTAGTAGTTTCCTATTTTGTTGGTAGTTTCCTATTTCCTAGTCTCCTAGCTTTGTATATAAATATGTACTATTCTATGAAATATACACACAATTCGAATCACTATTTTCTACAATAAACAATTAGATCCGATTACTTGACTTGGTTCATAAATTTGCCATTAATTACTAGAATTCCTTTAATTTATTTAAATAGGGTTTCAGAGAGAACAGCGAAGCTACACCCTCCTTGATTGCTGAACTTCCTTACTCTGAAGAAGTTGCTTGTGGTGGCTATCACACGTGTGTCTTATCAAGTACTCTTCTGTCCATCATTAATTATTTATTACATACGCAATGTATCTTTATCTTTTCTCTATATACAAAGTACGGAAATTATTTATTACTTTTTTGGAGTGGATTTAATAGAAATTGTTAATTTAACGGTTTGTTATTTTTTGTTAAAATTAATGGCTAGAACTAACACTGTTACAAAAAAAATTAAATTTAAAAAAACATAAAAAACAATGTAAATCTAAAATTTGAAAATATGATAAAATTCAAATTAAAAAAAAAAATACATGATAGAATTTATATTGAAAAATGATACAAATCTAAATATAAATTTATATATTTAAAAAAAAATATGATAGATTTGAATTATATTTTTTTTATTATTATTTAATTAATAATTTTTATCTCTTCATACATATAAAATAAAAAAGCACTTAATATTTGTTATATTTGTTATACTTATTAGTATGAACTTTTACAATTTTTTAACGGTTTATATATGTAACATGCTTATATTTATTTGTGATTATGTTAGTCGATTGTCATCATTTTTTTTTGTTTTTTTAACAACAAACATATTGTGAATAATATGAATGATGATTGTGTTGGATTGATGCTCTTTATATATAATTTATTTAGATGGAGATATATAAATAATTTCACTACTAATTATACTAATAAATTGATAATAATATTTACTAATTGAAATTAGCATAATATTCTAATTAAATATATGTGGTACATTTTTTATGTAATATACTATTTATTATTATTGAAATTGTAAAGAGTTCTAAACATATTGTGAATAATATGAATGATGATTGTGTTGGATTGATGCTCTTTATATATAATTTATTTAGATGGAGATATATAAATAATTTCACTACTAATTATAGTAATAAATTGATAATAATATTTACTAATTGAAATTAGTATCATATTCTATTCAATATATGTGGTACATTTTTTATGTAATATACTATTTATTATTATTGAAATTGTAAAGAGTTCTATATTTCATAAAGAGTTTAGGTAATAAATATAAGTATTATTTCTATTTTTAATTTAATAATAATATATATATTTTATTATATATTAAGCTGTTTATTATTTGAAATTTATATAATAATTAATTTTTTTTAGTAAAATCAAAATAAAACAATTTCTAAATAAAACTAAACAAACATGTTGCTATTACCTAGGATATTTTTGTATAAAAAATGCAATTTGTATTATCTACAATTTACAACCATTCAAAACAAAGCTTGAAGTGTTCATCAAGCACACCAATCAAAACATAAAAAGGAAAAAAAAAAGAAAAGCTAAACATACAACAATTTTGATTTTCCATATCACAATAGAGAGTAGTGTAGGAAATTTGATAGCATGTGCTATTGATATCAATAGTAAGTATTAAACTGCAAGGTACTTTGAGGGACCTGGAAAACCACTACGGACTATTTTACTCCCTTCATGGGTAATGATATCAATAGCTACATATGCTTCTAGACCCTCCTACTCCTAAGACTAACAAGCACATTCATTCGTTGCCACTCATCTCTTCCTTCATCTGAAAAGAATCTATTATGCAAGGTGGTGCCCCTCCCCACAGTTTACCTCAATGCTAATTCAAGGAAAACTTAATCCAACAGGGTAGTGCTTCTCTCAGCTGGGTTTATATTCCATGCCTAAACTAAGTATATAATTAATTAATAGTTCATTATTACTTGGACATCTTCTTCTCATCTGCTATTATTTCAAGAGTGAATTCTGCCTAGGTGGTTGTAGTAGCTCCTTTGATAAATCTAAAGTCTCTAGAGACCTCCACATTCCGTTTCTTCAAATTTTCTCAAAAATTTCCATATATCCATATGAACATGGATAATCCCCCTCATTTTGTCTATACTTTTTCCACTAGCCTACAAAGTCTAGAAAAGACGCGTTGCAGACCTATGGTGCATTTTAAATTCCCTTATGGCCATGCTTGTGAATGTTAAAATCTCTGTTCACTTGTTATGCTTTACTATCGAAATAAATGGAAGTAACTAATTTTATATATTCACCAAAAAAAAAAAAACAAAACTAAATCTATTGGCTGTTTCCTAACAAATTACCGAGTATGAAATCATATAGAATCAAAGTAGAAGTATTATGGCCAAGCTATTACCTTAACATTTGATTTTCCGGCCTAGTGTTATTCTTCATGCTGGTTACTGTCTTCAAAAATAGCTTAAACACTGACACATGTCTTTTTCTCTACTGACATGTATATTTGATACATAGGTGGTGGAAAATTGTACACTTGGGGTTCAAATGAAAATGGATGCCTTGGTATTGGGTACACTTCTCACCAGGATTTAAATTACATCTTAGAAATGAAAATGTGTGCATAATTATGAAAATTAAAATGTTGTAATGTTTTGTCTTCCAGTACTACGATGGTCTTTCATCAACCAGAAAGAGTTCAAGGTCCTTTCTCGGAATGTATTGTAAGCCAGGTTAATATTGCTCTCTTTCCACTATTGTTTTCATTGGTATCTGTCATTTCTTGTGAGTTTTAATTTGTTTATTCTTAATATGGGAAGAATACATATTTCTCTTTATCAAGAAAAAAAAAAAAGAAGAAAAACAAGAGACAAAAGGCCACATGTCCATGAGTGACTTCCTCCCAAGATTTTTATAGCCCTCACTTTTGGTTGTGGAAATCTGTGGTTACAATCAAGAACATAAACCACTGAAGCACACAAAATGACAAACAACATAATGTAAGCAGGTAAACAAGAACGACATCCTTTATAACCTTTTAGAAATAAAAAACCTGAGCTTTCTCATAGCCCTTCTGCTTCAAATTCTTTATCTTCAAATATTCGGCTATTTCTTTCAAGCCATACAATCCACAAGATAGCAATAATGGTTGTTGTCCTCAATAATGAAATCCTCGTCTCCTTTCAATTAGCTCACAAACAACTAGGTGCATGAGCGGGGCATCGCCACTCCGAATTCATTGATCATTTTATACCACAATACCTGATTAAAAGGACATTCTTAAAAAAGAAGTGTTCTCCTCCACTTTTCGTACAACAAACACCACCCTTGGAGACAACCACTGATAAGGTGTCTGTGTTGTAGTTTCTCATGACCATTCAACTTCTGTGATGCTAATAACCATGCAAACACTTTTATTTTAGAGTGCATTTGGAAGTAACTGTTTAATTACTACCCTAGTAATTACACTACGCTCAATTTTAAAATACAACGTGTGTGAATGTCAAGTAGTGTTTGCATATGAATTCTTATTTTCATATTTGGCAAATGAGTTGGTAATTACATAGTTTAGTAACATTAATTAGCTAAAAATGGTAATGTTTTGTAACACCCAATTCTCATAAAGGGGAATGAGTATTGGAGAGTGATCCCTTAATTACGTCCAATTAAATGGTCACTGTGTTAGTACCTGGCTCAACAAACTCGCCAAACCTTGTAATTGCTCTGACTTACGCTCAATTTTAATTACATAGTAGCTTTCCAAACGAGCCCTAGATGGTTTGAACTTTTCCATACTGTTTCACCCATTTTACCTCAGCTACCAATGATGAGAGCTAAATCTCTCAAAAGCCGACTTACAAGATTACATTTCCGCTAGTTTCCAGTCTCCACACCCTGCTACCAAATGTTTACTTTCAAATTTGACATTGGAAAAGAGAAGAGTTACACAATAGCAAACAAGAAAGAAGATAATGGATCTCTTTGCCTTATTCCTATTGCCAAAAAAGCTTCTGGTAGGTCTTTCATTGAGGAAGATAGAAATACATATTTCATTTTGAGCTTATCTCCAACCGTAGAATTTTCTTAAAAGCTCAAGTGTCTGAATTATTTTCTTAGTTAGGTCTAATGAACATATTGATCACTTGGTAGGTATGACTGGATTGTATTGGATTTTAAAATAGGATTAATGTGGATTGGATTATGTATTGAGGGCTCGTTTGAAATGCAATACTAAATTTACCACTAGAATAATAATTTTGACATGAAATACATTTGAAAAGAATTTAGTGTGTATTTTGTATTGTTTTTCAACTAAAGAAATTATACTTAAATAAAACCTGGATATACAACATTTTTTAACTTAAAGCCTCCAACTAGGGATCATGTGTCCACTCCAAAAGGTCCATAGGTCTAGTCTCATGGGCCAAACATGCCTTGAAAGAAAATCAAAAGGAATCTAATAATTTTCTATTACTTTTTATACATTATTTTTTTATGGGAAATGCACATACAAACTTTACTTGTTTTGAATGAAGCAGATGAAGTATCACCAATAATTTTGTGTAATCAATTCTGAAATAGTGTCCCAACTAAACGTTTTATCCTTGATGAAAAAGAACTGTATAGGGACTCGAAATTTGTGTTCTTTTACTTTTTTTGAAGTAAAAGAACTGTATAGGGACTAGAAAATGAATGTATTATTAATCATTTTGCTCGGTGCTATTGTTAAAGAATTACACTAGAGCCTTCATTAACCAATCTTATTAAAATGTGCTAATAAAAATATGTAGCTTTATCTTGAACTTTGATAATGTTCATTTACAGGTATCTTGTGGTTGGAAGCACACAGCAGCGATTTCTGGTGAGCTTTAATTCTTTTTTTACCTTCGGATTTAGTTTATTCTTGTTTCTAGCTTGATGAATAAAAAAAAATTGAAAATGATGATTACATATTTGTTAGCAACGGAAAAATAAGCCCAAACCCCTTTTTTTAAATTAGTATGCTCTTTTTTTTTTTTTTTTCAGTAAGATAATTGTTGTTAAGGTAACAAATCTTAGTTATGTAAGTTAATTTAAAATGCATTGGGCACGGAGGCTGAATGTTAAATAACCTGATTTTCATGAAAGCAGAAGGCAAAGTTTTCACATGGGGTTGGGGAGGTTCACATGGAACTTTTTCCGTGGATGGGCATTCTTCAGGAGGACAACTGGTATAAGCTTATACTTTTTTTATTCGTAATTTTCCACTGTCTTCTCATATTAGTGTTGTGCGCAATGCAATAATAGAAAACTTGTTTGTATTTATTAAAATAAAAAAAAAAACAGAAAAAAATTTATCTAATTTTTAGTTTTGCATGTAGGGTCATGGAAATGATGTTGACTATATGAAACCTACAATGATCAACTTGGGAGGGGATGTGAAAGCATTCCAAGTATCATGCGGATTCAATCATACAGGCGCTATACTTGAACATATCTAATTCTTTGATTGCTATGATATGCTTGATTTTACTGGCATGTATCATTTTGTTCATTCTTGTTGTGCTTTATTGGTAAGTATGCCAATGGTTAATGGTTATCAATACAAAAAATAAAAATGAAAATAAGAGTTTAGGTCACCACCCAACAAAATTAAATGTAAGTTGGGGATTTTGAATAAATAGTATAAAAATTAATGTATGCAAGTATGGTGCCAAAAAGAAACATTGTTATACAGCATCGAGGTGTCTAACACCACTATAAAAGATGTCCGTCCTATAATTAGTTAACAATTTTTTATAATTTTTATTAAAATAAAATTTAATAAAATAAGCGAAACTCATACACTAATAGTGATATTAAACCTGTCCAAAGTGATGTAATGTTATGTTATTACTTCTCCTCACCAACAACAATTTTCCATATTGTAGTATTATTTGTATAGTAAATGTGTTTTTTCTATGTTTCCACTAAAATAAGTTTCAAAATACTATGTGAATAAATACTATCGTTATGTTTAGAAGGAAAAAATACTATGGCTGCGTTAGGTTGGAGGTAATGAAATGAAATAGAAATAATTTTCATTTTATTTTTTTGTTTGGTTGTATATTAAAATATTGGAATGACATTTTAATAGAATGTTTTTTTTCACTATTTTGGTGGAATGACTATTCCATTTTAAAAAGAAAGGAAAGACCATTATAATTTAACAAAGAAAATTTTTTAATGATTTTTTTATGCATTTTAAATTTTATTCTATTCCTATTCATATTTTCATTTCTATTTTTATATTTTCATTCCTTCCAATCAAAAACCATCTATAAGAATAAATATTATCGCTACCTTTAGGAAGAAAAAAGAACTATATAAATAAATATCTATTTGTTTTTTCTCCTTTGGAAGAAAAAGGAAAATAGATGCAGTTTTTAGATAATTAGACGGATGAAGAGTTGTAAAAATGTAGAGAAACTGATGGTAGTTGATAATAATAACTATGTTAGGATGTTATGTGTTAGAGATTATAATATTAATCAAAAAAAATTACAGTTGGTCTCCATATGTAATTTTGACTTTCCAATAGCCCGAACGAAGGTCCATCACTAAGGTAACGTGTAGTTAGAGAGAATGAAAATATAAGAAAACATAAGAATATGAGAATGGTAATGAGAATACGATGGAAATGGGAATAAAAATAGGTATTAAGAGTTAGTTTCACATTACTAATGTGTGGAAATAAATCGTGATATATAAGATGAATGGGCTACTCCTCCCATTGCCAATTAGTTTTGGGATGGAACCTCATTCATCTTATCCCCAAATTCTAACATGATATCAGAGCCACTTGTGATCCGTTGTGAGCCCAAATTGCCCCCGATCCAAAAAGCCCTTTGTGATCCGTTGTGAGCCAAAGTGCCGCCGGTCCAAACAGATACTTCCGCTGTCTCCCCTTTAACCTCCATTTGGGACCTTTCGGCCAATGTGCCAGTTTCTAGTGTTGGGTCTTTGACCTGTTTCAAAATCCACAAATTTCCCGACGTGTACACCCACAAATTTCTCGATATTTGGCCTTGTGGGATTCTTTCAAATGTCATGTTCGGTCTTGTGGTCTCTTAAAGGTCGGTCGTTATACCCACACTTTCCAGGCCCAAACGTGAGGAGGGTGTATTAAGAGTTAGTCCCACATTGCTAATGTGTGGAAATAAATTGTGATATATAAGATGAATGAGTTACTCCTCCCATTGCAAATTGGTTTTGGGATAGAACCTCATTCATCTTATCCCCAAATTCTAACAATAGGAATGAAATTGAATCAAATTTAAAGCGCATAAAGAAATGGTAAAAAATTATTAAAAATTTTCATCTTACATTGGAATGTGTTTGGTTTTTATGGTTCAATATGAGAGTTAGAAAAGCGGAAGTAGATTTAATTAAAAATAGTTTAATCCAATATGAACCATAAGCCCAAAAATCTCAACATAATATATATATATAGATTAAATTTAGACTAATGAAAAGAGAGACAATACCTCTTGTAGCCTATCATGGGGTCATCTCTATATTTGATCGAACATCCAATCCAAGAACTTGCTGAGGAATTCACACCACAATCTTTCAAACTAACTTCAACACTTGGGAATAGAGTCGGCTATTAAATTCTATTGGATGAGTATAATTATGTAATCATAGTATATTGTCAACTCATGAGATATTATGAAGAGATAGGGAAGGAGACAAAATTCAGACCACACTGTAGTGTGTGTGGCGTGTGAATTGAGGAGAGAGGAGAATTTTCAAAAATATCTTTCTTTTATGTTTTATTTATAATTTTACAGTCTAAAACTTTTAATAACAAAAATATTCTTGTAAAGTTTTGAAATTACAAAAATACATTTTGTTCAGCAAAAAGTAAGAAAAATAACTAAAAAATAACGTGAAATCAACCCCACGACAACTATATAAATCAATTATAAAACAACAAAAAAAATCTCATGACAACTATAATACAAGTATAAATAAACTATAAAACAACTATGGGTACGTTTGATAACACTTTTTTAATCAGTTTTTTATTTATAAATTTGAAAAGTAAAAATATTTTCCAAAATCATGTTCTATAAAACTGTTTTTACTTTTCAATTTTTTAATTAAGAATCTATTTTTTTTTTAAAAAAATTACTTTCAATTTTTTTAAACAATTTTTTTAATCAATATTTTAGACTCCGACCCTAAATTAGACCTTGGAAACTGAACCCGGACCCAACCCCAAACTTGGATCCGTCCTCGGTCCCGACCTTGGACCCGACTTAAATAAAATTAGCAAATAAAAATGAAAATAAAATTTACAGAACACACTTTTGTTTTTTGTTTTTAAATTTGAAAAATAAAAGTAGTTATAAAACACATTTTTATTTTTCAAAAATAAAATTAATTTTTTTTTTTAACAAAAGAGGATTTTATTCAAAGAAACTGTTAGAATATTAGCTGTATATTAGTTGTAAAAATCAGGGTAACTTGTATTTAATAGTTTCCTATTTTGTAATTAGCAGTTTCCCATTTAGTCTCCTAGCTTTGTATATAAAGATAATTCTATTCACCATTCTCTACATGGTATCAAAGCATTAGAGTTAGAATTATAATTCGAAATTCGAAATTAGGGTTTGAGTTTAGGGCTGTTTTTCGAAAATCCTATTTGGAGTGAAAGTTTTTTCTCACCGCCCACATTGAAGGATTGCCCAGCCACCGCACTGTAAAACCCCAAATTCTGGCATCCTAATTCACTGCGTGTAGGCCCCACGCGTCGTCGTTTGCCGCTGCCCAGAATCCCACGCGCCGGGGCGTGAGGGCGCGCCTGACATCGTCTCCGTGACAGTCATCGCCCGTCACACTCTTGCCCCTTCCCCGTCCTCCTTGCATCGGTCTCCGGCAGTTCTTGGCATTTTGTGGTTTGATACTGTTGACCGAGGTTTTCGGCAACTAATATAATAATAATATTTGAGAAAGCTGTATGAAGTTAATGCAAGAGATTTTTACGTGGTTGGGGCATTAATAAGCCTTAGTCCACGAGTCTGTGTATTTATGAGAGTATTTATTACAGAGAATGTTCTTGGTGGTTTTTCTCTCTAGTTCTTATGAAACCCAGAATTCTCGACCCCTGCCTTAATGAGTTTGGGGGTTATTTATAGTGTTTTTGTGGGGTGATCCCCAGAATTGAGGTACATGTCTTTCTGTAATATTCAGTAAAGGCACACATTCCCAATGAATACATCATAGGAAATGCATGGTCTAATCCCTAGGCTTTTTAGGGGTTTAATGGATGTAATCCATTATCCTTTCTTGGCTGATGTGGTTTCTCATAAAGTAGCCGTCACTAGGCTCATTAATCATAGCGTAGTAGTTGCAGAAGGGGGGTTACGCCGTCAGACTTTAGTACTTATGGCAGTTTCAATACGCCTTCTCCCATGCGGCATTAAATGCGAGGTGACTGTTCAGATAGGATTTGATACCTCCCAGAGATGCCTCATTGTAGTATTGCTCTCCGGGAGTATATGAAACTTACATGCCTTCTCCGGGAGGCATGTTAAATGTCGATCCTTTTGATTAAGGAGACTTAGTCGAATTATCTCAAAGTCTTGCTTCTTCAGTTCATGTGTCACAGTCCGGTTGGTCCACGTATTTTGGACAAAATTAGGGTCAACATTTACCCCCCAAGCCTTGTTTGGTAAAAAGTAAACAAGTCTTGCTTAGATGCCTCCGGTTTCCTTATTAACTTCCTGACCCAATTCCCAGCCAAGAGATACGCTGCTTGTGCCTCAGTGAACTCGGTTTACCAAGTTCAGGACATCAGTTCTACCCTGGCTGCGGTGAGTTTTTGCGATTCATTCCTTTCTTTTCGCTTATATTTTGTCTTAAGGCATCTGATTTCATTCTTGTTTCCTTTTTCAGATCACCGCAGAGACCGGCCGCCTCTCCAAGACCCTGATTGATCATGGGTTCGTCATGTCTAAATTTGGGGGCATGGACGAGGCTGTGAAGATTTTGCGGGACTTGTCGGCTGAGAGGAGGGAATTCCGGGAGGAGGCCCAACAGAGGGAGGCTCAGGCAGAGGCAAAGCACTGGGAGGAGCTGAAGGCGGAGGGCGAGGCTACGGCCAAGGCTAAGCGCCAGTTGCGGGAAGCCAGGGAGCCTATGGATGAGATGGCCGCCAAGTTAAAATCTTTGGAGGAGCTGCACCAGGCGGACTTGCTGTCGACAGCCAACTTGACCGTGGAAGTGGAGGAGTTGAGGGACTTTAAGGACCAAGCCTTGAAGAAGGCTAAAAGGGATGAGCTCCTAACTCCCGTTGTCTGTAAGCATTGCGACAAGCGTTTTGACGATGGTGTTTACATGGCTTGGCAGTCGAATGGCCAGAACATCAAGCTTGACTTTTATCCTAAACCTGAGGAAGCCCTCGTTTGCTTTCGGGAGAAGAAGAAAAGGCTTGGCGCTTTGCTTGAAGAACGCCGGGGCCCTCTGTTGGAATTTATTTTACCAGGATCTTAGATCTACTCACAAGTATGTTGTTTAACACCCTAAATATGAACTTTCTAAAACGATAAAATAAACACATATAAAGTTAAGAAAACCTTACATTGATGCAACGGAATTAATGTCTCCTTCCACTCAGATCTCTAACCCTTGTATCCTTTCTGTCGCAGAGTATAATCAAGATCTGAGCCTGAATGTCCTTCTTCTTTGAGTTTGATCCTTCACAGTCTTCCAATTTATGATTGAGTTACTGCTTGCTGTGTGTAGGCACTTACTCTTTCACTAGGGTCGAAATTTAGGAAGAAGAAAAGAGAAGAGAGGGGTTCGACCAATAGAAGAGAATAGGGAAGGCTCAGTTTTTCTGAAGAGAGAAATTTCTGTCAGAAGATGTTATGAAAACTTGTAAACTTATGATTTGACTGAGCCATCACTTTCTATTTATAGGCAACTACTAGGTCTAGGTTAGGAATTATTTGGCATTAAAATAATGAAAATATCAATTTAAATTTCCACAAATAGTGGCCGGCCATGGTGTGATAATGGGCCCCACTTAATTTTGCAGTTTTAACAAATTTTATTTCTATTTTCTCAAAAATGCCAATTTTCCAATTCTAACCATTTAAATGCCAAAACTAATTATCTAATAACTAAAATAGATTATTAAATAATATTGTCATTTAATTTAATTATTAACTAGACATATAAAGTCCATTAATAAATAAATACACCTATAATCTCTTTTCTTTACAATTTCACCCCTGCTTAGTGGAAATTCACAAATTAGACATAGTCTAACTTTAGAATTATAATTGACTAATCACGAATCAATTATTGAGTCTTACAAGCAGAATGGATGTTCTCAACTAGAATAGGGACCATGGATCTATATGCTGAGCTTCCAATAAGTGAACCAAATTTACCAAGTAAATTCCTACTTATTAATTCTTCGTTGAATCCACTCTTAGAACTTAGAATTGCACTCTCAGACTTATATAGAGCATATGATATGTTCCACGATATCAATATGCTATCTCATTTAACCATTGTTATAATCTTATTGTGATTTAAAGATCCTTTATGTAGATGATCTACATCGAGATGGGATAATTTTACCGTTCTCACCCTCAATGTATTTTGCCCCTTAAAACAGTTAGCTACCTGTAAATGGTATTTAGTGATCTAATAATTAGTCAGTTAAACAAGAGCTCATCCATTTACTTCTATTTGCTAAGCTCGAAGGGAATCATCACTTGACTTCTATACACCAGTAGAAGCTATAGATTCCATATTTATGTTCAGCACTCCCACTCAATCATACTATCATGTTCCCAAAATGTACGTATCACCCTGACTCAAAAGTAGGCTTAACTAATAAATCAAAGAACATGTATAGTACTCCTGAGTTGAGCCTAAGCATATCAGGATTTAGATTCTTTTAATCTTAAGATCAACTACTGATATTGACTTGGAAAAATATATATAACGGTAAGTTTGTAATATCTTAACTTAGTTGCAATATCGGTCTAGTCCAATGTATACTCCATACATTCGAAACTAGTATACTTTACTAATGTCCTGGAAAGAACATAACACTTACTCCAAGTGTAAGTACACATCATCGCTGATTATCACATTAGTGTAAATCCAAAATACTAATGAAACATGGACCTATTCTTTTGATTCATATGATCACAATCACATTCCACTGTGTTGACGATACTGTAATTGTGAATAAACATATGATCTGGATTTAACTGATTTTGTGTGTGTGAATGTAATAAACATATTAAACAATTAGCATGTAAAAATCATGCAAACATCAATCACTTTAAATTTCTTATATTGATAACTAATCAGATTGTAAAGAGTTTTATTTAGGGCATAAAACCCAACACCCTCGTCTTCCTCCCTGCATCGATTAGGCCGACCAGTTCAACCAGTTCACCACTACAACTGTTTTTTCTTTTCTTTATATTTATAGTCCCTTTTCCTTTTTTTCAGATAATCTAATTATTATCTTATAAGGGGAGACAGTTTCTAAGTGCATCTTTTATATTTACATTTAAATATATATTTCTGCTTGATTTTGCTTTTACTTTTGGCCTGCTTTACATTTGTCCGTGTGGTATGCCTTAGTACCCCCCTGAGTGGCATGAAAACATTGTTTTTAAGGCACTCAACTTTATTCAAAAATTTAGAGGTTGCATATACTTTTTGGTACAAATTCTCTTAACAAAGCCTAAGTTTACATTTTTTGACTATTGGTAATACTTCTGGAGATGATCAGCGTTCCATGCCCTTGGCACAATGGTTCCATCCATTCTTTTTAGCTTGTAGGTCCCGGAGCCAATCTCATCCTCGATTTCATATGGTCCTTCCCAATTTGGCCTAAGCACCCCCACTCCGGGTTCTTGAGTGGCTGGAAAGACTCTTCTTAAGACCATATCACCAATAGTGAATTTTCTACTTTTAACCTTAGAGTTAAAGTACTTAGTCACCTTCTTTTGATAAGCCGCCATTCGTATTTGAGACTCATCCCGGAGTTCCTCAATTTGATCCAACGCTTCTTGTAATAAAGCCTTGTTTGTTACTAGATTGTAAGTTGTTCTCCTGTGGGATGGGAATAACGTTTCTACCGGGACCATTACCTCACAACCGTACGCCATTGAAAATGGTGAGTGGCCGGTCGTGGTTCTTGGGGTTGTCCGGTAGGCCCATAACACTCTTGGCAACTCTTCGGGCCAATTATTTTCGCAGGCCAGCAGCTTTTTCTTAAGGGTGATCTTTAGGATTTCGTTGACCGCTTCTGCTTGTCCGTTTGTTCGCGGCCTTGCCATTGCGGAGAAGCTTTTAACGACTCCGTGTTGGTTGTAGAAGTCGGTGAATTCTTCGCAGTCAAACTGCTTCCCGTTGTCTGAGACTATTTTGTGAGGCAAGTCGTACCGACATACTATGTTTTTGATAACAAAGTCTAGTGCTTTTTTAGCAGTTATAGTCTTCATTGGCTCAGCCTCCGTCCACTTTGTGAAGTAGTCTACTGCTACTATCGCATACTTTACTCCTCCCTTTCCTTTTGGAAGGGACCCAATAAGATCTATTCCCCAAACCGCAAAGGGCCAGGGACTAGTCATCAGGGTAATTTCATTGGGAGGAGCTCTAGGTATGTTCGCGAACCTTTGGCACGAATCACATTTCTGGACGTAGTCTATGCAATCTTTTTTCATTGTTGGCTAGAAGTACCCTTGTCTCAATATTTTCTTTGAGAGACTTGGGCCTCCTGTATGATCTCCATAGAACCCCTCATGGACCTCTAGCATAATTTGCTTAGCTTCAGGGTCCGATACACACCTTAAATAAGGCATGTTGAGTCCTCTTCGATAGAGAATTTTGTCCATCATCACATAACGGTGCGCTTGATATTGTATCCTTCTCGATAATGCCTTCTCTTGGGGAAACTCGCCTTTTGTTATGTACTTGATGATGGGGACCATCCAGCTGGGCTCTTGCTTAACTGTTGCTATGGTATTTTTGACTTTGATGCTTGGCTTCGCCAGGCGTTCCACAGGTACCACCCTCAGTTTCTCAATTTCACTGTCTGAAGCTAACTTAGTCAGACAGTCTGCATGAGCGTTCTTTTCCTTGGGGATTCTTTCTTCTTTATAGTCCGTGAACTCGTGGAGCAGTTCCCGGACTATTGCCACATATGCGGCCATCTTTTCTCCGCGCGTCTGATATTCTCCCGACACCTGGTTTACCACCAGTTGCAAATCGCTGTAGACTTCTACTCTTTTGGCCCCCACGGTTTTTGCCAATCTCAGCCCTGCTATCAGGGCTTCGTATTCGGCCTCATTATTAGAAGCTGAGAATTCGAACCATAGGGCTGCCTAAAGTCGAAGTCCGTTCGGGGATATCATCGTGACCCCTGCTCCGGACCCATTCTCGTTGGAGGCGCCATCCACAAATACCTTCCATGCTGGGACTGGTGGTGTGGGTATGTTAGCGTTAGCTTCTGCTTCGTGGCACTCCGTGATGAAATCTGCTAGAGCCTGCCCTTTTATGGAAGTGCGTGGGATGTAGTGTAGGTTAAATTGGCTTAGCTCCATTGCCCATTTGAGAAGTCTTCCGGACGCCTCTGGCTTTTGTAGGACTTGCCGGAGCGGGTGGTTGGTTAATACTTTGATTGGGTGAGCTTGGAGGAAAGGTCTCAGCTTTCTCGAGGCCATTAGGAAGCAAAAAATTAGTTTCTCGATCACCAGGTAACGCGTCTCCGCTCCTATCATGCGCTTGCTGACGTAGTACACGGGATGCTGAGTTTTTTCCTCTTCCCATACTAAGGCCGCGCTAACCGTATTCTCGGAGACAGCCAAGTATAGGAACAAGTCCTCTCCGAGAATGGGTTTCGATAGGATTGGTGGTTTAGCCATGTACTCTTTTAGTTTTTTGAATGCCTCCTAGCACTTGTCGGACCATTCGAATTTTTGACATTTCTTCAAGATGTTGAAGAAGGGAATGCATTCGTCTGTGGATCGGGAGATAAAATGGTTCAGGGCGGCAACCTTTTCGGTTAAGCTCTGAACATATTTGTGTTTCTTGGGGGAAGGCATGCTCAGGAGAGCTTGGATTTTCTCTGGATTTGCCTCAATTCCCCGCTAACTAACAATGAAGCCCAGAAACTTTCCCGATTTAACCCTGAAAGTGCACTTCTTCGGGTTAAGTTTCATTCCGTATCTCCGGACCACTTCGAAGCATTCCTCTAGGTCATTTGCATGGCTAGCGTATGCCTTTGACTTGACTAGCATGTCGTCCACGTACACCTCCATATTTCACCCCAGAAGGCCTTTAAACATCCGGTTCACCATTCTTTGGTAAGTTGCACCAACATTCTTTAGTCCGAAAGGCATGACCAGGTAGCAGTATACCCCCTTATCGGTCTGAAAGCTAGTGCACTCTTGATCCGCGATGTGCATCTTGATCTGGTTGTAACCGGCATATGCGTCCATGAAAGACAATAGCTTAAATTCGGAGGTGGCATCCACCATCTGGTTGATTCTTGGCAAGGGAAAACAGTCTTTTGGGCAGGCTTTGTTTAGAATGGTAAAATCTATACAAACCCGCCGTGTCCCATTGGGCTTTGGTACCAGCACTAGATTAGCCAGCCATTCTGGGTAATACACGTCCCGGATCATGCCACTGGTTAGCAATTTGTCCACCTCTTTCTCTAGGGCTTCGGCCTTTACCGAGTCGGGGGGGCTTCTTTTCTATTGAACCGGTGCATGTCTAGGTTGACGTTAAGGAAGTGGGTGATGACGTGGGGGCTTATGCCGGTCATGTCCTCTTGACACCATGCAAAAACATCTGTGGCAGCCCTTAGCGTCTTTATTATTTTTTCTTTTTCCCCTGGTTCTAGACTCTTTCCTAGCCGGAGGACCTTAGTGGGGTCGAGATCACACACTGACATTTCCTCGACATCCTCCATGGGTTCTACAATTTTTTTGGATCCCACACGGGGATCCAACTCATCCTCTTCTGCCATTCCTGGCTCAATAATTTCACGGACCATTAGGACGGGTAGGTGGGCAGCAACGTTGTAACACTGCCTGGCCTCTCCCTGGTTCCCTCTTACGGTTCCTATTCCAGGCTTCTGAGTAGGGAATTTCTGACACAAGTGCCTAATCGATGTGACTGCACCAAAATCCACCAGAGCCGGTCGGCCGAGGATTGCATTGTAAGCTGTTGGGCAATCCACCACCACAAACGTGCAGTACTTGAAAGTGCTTTGGGGCGTGTCTGGGCACAAGATGACTGGGAGCCTCACTTTTCCCATTCGGATAAGTATTGTTCCATTAAACCTTGTGAGCTGGGAACCGCTTGGTGAAAGATCCCGGTCCGTGAGGCCTATTGCCGTGAAGGCTTCTTTGAATAATAAATTCACAAAACTCCCGTTGTCAATTAGGATTCTAGCCACAATCTTGTTGGCAATGGGAGTCTCTATGACCAAGGGGTCATGATGAGGGAAGCACACTGTCTTAGCGTCCTCTTCTGTGAATGTAATGGGCTGATCCATTAGCCGTGGCCTTTGAGCTGGGAGTTGAGTAACCTCCCAAACCTCACTGTGCTTTAAGGCCCCTGTGTAACGTTTCAGTTCCTTTCGGGTAGTCCCTCCGATGTGAGGTCCTCCTGAGATCATGGCTACTCTTCCGTTGGGTCTCGGCAGCAGGCCAGGAATTTTCTGGGCTTCTCCAGGGGGAGCAACTGAGGCTAATGCTCCGACTGCACCCCCTGGTGCTCCTTGGTGCAAAGGTCCTGCTGCCTGAACCGGATTGAGGTGAGGCAACCGGTTCTTGATCCATTCGTAAAGATGTCCCAATCAGATCAAGTTTTCGATCTCGTCCTTGAGGTTTTTGCATTCATTGGTGCTATGCCCAATGTCGTTGTGATACTCGCATCTTTTGTTGGGATCCCTCCGGGAGCTATCCTTGTACAGAGGAGGCGGTGTCCGGTAGTGCGTGTTATGCCTAGTAGCGAAATACACACGCTCTTCGGAGTCTGTTAGCTCCGTGTACTGGGTATATTGGGGAGTGTACCCCCTTTTCTGCTGCTTATCCTCCGTCCGGTTGCTGCCTTTCGAGGACCTCTTACTCCGAGAGCCTTGAGAGGGACCTGCTAAGCTTGCAGTCGGAGCGGAGTGAGACGGGGCTTGTCCACTTATCCCAGAGGGGTTCCCAAAATGAGAAGATGCAGGGGCTAAGGCCTGACCCTGACTATATCCTGGGGTAGCGGAAAATTGTATGCTGCTCATCGGTGGAGCGGCTACTGGTAAGGTTCCTGGAGTTGAGCTCCGAGGGGGTAGTATTCCCCGTAGGCCACTATTTGGGCCTCTTCTAGGTTGATGTATTTTTGGACTCTTTTCTGGAAATCTTGATGGTTGGAGGCTCCTTCTTGCTGTAACTCATTCCAGAACGGAGTCCCTCCGGGTATTTTGGGCCGAACCGGGTTCGGGCTCGAAATGCAATTTGAATTGAGAAATTGGCATTTCATTTATTAGTGAATAATTTGGAATTTAATTGGGTTTATTTATGTGTGAAATGATTTAAATACCCTTGTGTATGTGTGTGCATGCTTTATAGCCCTAGGGGCAAAATGGTCATTTTGACCTTTATGATATTTTTGATAAAAGGGTTGAATTTTAAAGAAAAGAAAAAAGAAATTGAATATTGTTTGCTTCACTCTTTGCTTCAGCCGACCCTTTTCTCTCTCTATCCCTAAATCTATTTTTTTTCCAAACTTTGATTTTCTTGTGGGAAATTAGCTTTATTTGGTGCTACCTTTGGAGCTTGATACTTTGAAGATTGTTGAGCTTAGCTTGGATTTGGATTGAGGTAGTTTCTTGCTAAATTTTAATAAAATGGCTACTGTATTTTTTAATGTTTAAAGCATGAAATAGTTGGAGTTGTTCTTGAGATGCATGATAGTGATTTCTTGTTAATTTGAGCATGCTATTACTTGAATCCTTTGAATTTTTATTTAGATGAGAATTGGATGAATTCTAGGGTGTTCTCCATGTTTAATTCTAGCTGTATGTGTGGTTTGATTGCTGAGAATTTTAGTTTGGAGCTAACTTGTAAGTTCTAGCTCTTGAACATGAAATTGGGGATTTAATGATTGTTGTGCAATCTGATTTTTGGGGTTTATTGTTGGATGTTGATGCATAAGTATGTGTTTTATACCCTATAATATTTGCTAGCAGCTGTAATTGGTAAATGGAGAATTTGGTTGTGAAAAGCAAGGGTTTAATGGCACTTTTTGATTTTTAGTGCAATTGTTGGGTTTAAGTTGTGGAATATGTTTATTATGACATATATTGATGCTCTGGAAAGTTTGGGAATGTTTGGGGATGATTTGAGTGAGTTTTGGGGGTTTAAAGATTGAGAAATTTCGTGTTCTCTGCCCAGACAACCGGAATTCCGGTTGGTTCATCCAGAATTCCGGTTGGAGTTCATCGGGAAATGCTGAATTTTGTTTTGGCCATAACTTTTGACTCGGGACTCCGTTTGGGACGTTCTTTATACCGTTGGAAAGCTCTTTTCAAGCTCTATGTGATTATCTGTATTTGAAATGCCATGAATTTATTTTATGAATGTGAAATCAGGGGTTAACCCTATTTGTGAAAATCCCGGATTGTGTGTGACTAGGATTACCGGCACCTGGTCAGGAGCACCCGGGGATTTGGAATCTCTACTATTGCGGGACAACAGGTAAGACAGTGATTAACACGTAGAGTATGCGCAGTGGCGCTTATGTAGAGAATGATATGCATGAATGTTTAAGTAACCGGGATTAGGGTTATTACCCTAATAGGAACGGTCTAATAGCCTAGGGTTATTACCCTAGTGATATATGTGTATAAATGCCATGCCATGTTAATTGAAATGAGATTTAAGGATTATGTGCTCAAGGCATAATCAGGTTGGACTCGGTACTCATAACCGAGATGAACCACTTCTAAGGCCTTAATGTATTTAGACGTGTGAGAGTAACACGTGGGTCTACGTCATGTAGATTTAATTAGATGTGTGAGCGCAACACATAGGTCTACGCCACGTAGACATAAATGGGCATGATGAAATAATGATCAGGTCTGTGCTATACAGACATATGTGAATGAGCATAATATATTTGTTATGATTTATACTGTCTTGCTGGGCTTGGCTCACGGGTGCTCTACTGTGCAGGAAAGGGTAAGGCATTAGCTGATCAGCCATGAGTTTCAGGAGCAGGGCGAAGAATGTACATGTTCATGCCACTTCAGACCAAGCGGGTTATGGGTCTAACAGTGTTGACTTTTGTATTCTGTTTTGCCGCTTAGGTCGGCTAGTAAGAAAGAACTTGTAATAAGTTTGTAAATATTTTTGGGATCCCAACTATTTTGAAAAGTTTAAATATATTACAAGTTTATTTTCAGTCTGTTTAATATAAAAGTTTAAATTCTGCGCTATTTTAAAATAGTAATCCCGATTAGGGGATTAGGGTTTCATAAGCATTTTGGGTAGCGTGCCTAATTATCCAAATTGTAACGCCCTAAATAATTAGGGTTTTACCAAAAATTCATTTTGTTGCAAAAGTGAGTCAAATGGTCAAAATTACCAAATTGCCCCTAGGGCTTAAATGAAGCATATGCATGAAACAAGGGTAACAATGTCATTTCATTCACATATAAACCCAACATAATTTTCAGATTATCACTAATAAATAAAAATGCCAAATATCTCAATCCAATTTACATTTCGGGCCCGAACCCAGTTCGGCCCGAAATTCCAGGTTGTGACTATACGCGCTAACCTGTCAGAACACACCTGAAAAGACAACACAGGCATACTATATAATAATATAGTTCTATTAAGCACGTAATTAAATTAATTTCATTATTTTACCATTCTCAGGTCATAATTACCAAAATGCCCTTGGCTCACCAACGGGGTCTTTAATATATTAAAATTCATATAAAATCACATATATTAAATTATATAATAATATAATTTCCTCAATTATACATAATTATCTAGTTAGGGTTTTGCTAATCCATTTCTTAATTCCGGGTATTACAATTACCCCCTCCTTATAGAAATTTCGTCCCGAAATTTACCTGAACAACTCCGGATATTTCTGCTGCATATCCGTCTCGAGTTCCCAGATGCCTCTTCTACTTTACTGTTCCTCCACAGTACTTTCACCAGTGCCACTTTCTTGCTTCTCAAGACTTTTTTCTCTTCTATCAAGTATCTGCACTGGTTGTTCCTCGTATGACAAGTCCGGCTGAAGTTCCAATGCTTCATAACTCAGAACATGGGACGAGTCTGAGACATATTTCCGAAGCATTGAAACATGAAACACATTATTTACAGCTGCCAGCGCTGGGGGCATAGCCAACCTGTACGCTACTTGCCCTATCCTCTCAAGGATTTCAAAAGGTCCAATGAACCTCGGACTAACCTTTCCTTTCTTCCCAAAGCGTTTTATGCCTTTCATCGGAGATATTCGGAGAAATACCATGTCCCCAACCTGAAAATCAATATCTCGACGCTTTGGATCAGCATAACTCTTCTGCCTACTCTGAGCTGCGAGCATTCGCGCTCTAATCTTATCAACTGCCTCACTTATTTTCTGAACAGCTTTGGGACCCAAGAACTTTCTTTCACCCACTTCATCCCAGTGTATGGGTGATCTACATTTTCCTCCATATAAAAGTTCATAAGGAGCCATCCCAATTGTTGCCTGATAGCTGTTATTATAAGAAAACTCGATCAGGGGAAGGTACTTTACCCATGATCCCTCAAAGTCAAGCACACATGCCCGTAGCATGTCCTCTAAAATCTGAATGGTCCTCTCGGATTGTCCATCCGTCTGAGGATGAAAAGCTGTACTGAACTTTAATTGAGTACCCATAGCTCGATGTAGACTCTCCCAGAATCTCGATGTAAACTTCGGATCTCTATCCGACACAATGGACTTTGGGACACCATGCAGACGAACAATTTCTCTAACATATAACTCAGCATACTGATCAATGGAGAAATTCGTCCGAACAGGTAAAAAGTGAGCAGACTTTGTAAACCTGTCCACTATGACCCACACAGAGTCAAATTGTCCCGTGGTTCTAGGCATACCTACCACAAAGTCCATAGCTATATCTTCCCATTTCCATTCTGGTATTTTCAGTGGTTGCAGCAACCCTGCAGGTCGCTGGTGTTCAGCTTTCACTTGCTGACATGTAAGGCACTTTGCAACATACTTATCGATGTCATTCTTCATGCCTGGCCACCAAAACATGGCTTTCAGGTCTTGGTACATCTTTGTCGACCCTGGATGAACTGAATAAGGAGTTGTGTGAGACTCATCCATGATCTCTTTCTTGATGTTTTCATCCATAGGCACACAAACTCGACTTCCAAATCTCAACATTCCCGTTTCCTCTACTGAGAAATCACTAGCCTTCCCAGCCGAAACCCTAGCTCGGGTTTTTATCAACTCTAAATCTTGCTTTTGTGCTTCTTTAATTCTCTCAAGAAGAGTGGATTGCAGGGTAATATTAGCCAGTTGCCCTACAACCAACTCAATCTGAGCTCGAGTCATTTCATTTGCTAGCTGTTGGGAGATTTGCTTCATAGTATTCAACTGACTCTGACCTTTTCTACTCAAAGCGTCAGCAACCACATTGGCCTTACCAGGATGATAAAGGATCTCGCAATCATAATCCTTCACCAATATATCACTGTTGAAAGCTAAAGACCTGATGGGTAGAGGTTGTCTAGGGTTCATAGTTACTACAGTGGACACTAGCCAACCTGTGACATCAGGGCCTGAGAATACGAGATTGGTATGTGAGTTACTTGATGTCTTTCCAGAAGATTTACCGGGATTGCCACCTGTTCGGGAAATTGAATTTGTTATTGAATTGGCTCCGGAAGTGGATCCAGTGTCTAAGGCACCGTACCAAATGGCTCCAGCTGAGTTGAAGGAATTGAAGATACAATTGCAAGAGTTACTGAATCTGGGATTCATTAGACCGAGCTACTCACCTTGGGGTGCTCCGGTTTTGTTTGTGAAGAAGAAAGACGGAACCCTGCGAATGTGTATTGACTACCGGGAGTTGAACAAGCTTACCATTAAGAACAAGTATCCTTTACCTCGAATTGATGATCTGTTTGATCAACTGAAGGGGAAGAAGGTCTTTTCCAAGATTGATCTTCGCTCAGGCTATCATCAGCTGAGAATTCGAGAGGAAGATATCCCGAAAACTGCGTTTCGTACTCGGTATGGACACTATGAATTTCTTGTGATGTCTTTTGGACTCACTAATGCCCCGGCGACATTCATGGATTTGATGAATCGGGTGTTTAAGGATTACCTGGATAGGTTTGTGATTGTGTTTATCGATGACATTTTTGTGTACTCTGAGACAGAAGAAGAGCATGAATTGCATCTCAGAGCGGTTTTGCAAAGATTACGGGATCACAAGCTTTATGCTAAGTTCAAAAAGTGTGAATTCTGGTTATCTCGTGTCTCATTTTTGGGGCACATAGTGGATAAAGATGGGATCATGGTGGATCCGGCTAAAATTGAAGCTGTACGGGATTGGCCAGTACCGAAGTCAGCTACAGAGGTCAGAAGTTTTCTGGGTTTGGCTGGTTATTATCGTCGGTTCGTTGAGGGTTTTTCAAAGATTGCTGTACGCTTAACAGAGCTGACCTGAAAGAACCAGAAGTTTGTTTAGACTGATCGGTGTGAGAAAAGTTTCCTGGAGTTAAAGCAACGCTTGATTACCGCTCCTGTACTAACTCTTCCTTCAGATAAGGAAAAGTTTGTGGTATATTGTGATGCCTCGAGACAGGGTCTCGGCTGTGTGCTTATGCAGGCTGGGAGGGTAATAGCTTATGCTTCTCGGCAGTTAAAGGAGTACGAGCAGAGGTACCCTACTCACGATTTAGAACTCGCAGCAGTGGTATTTGCGGTAAAGATTTGGCGGCATTACCTTTATGGCGAGAAATGTGAGATATACACTGATCATAAAAGTCTAAAATACTTCTTTACCCAGAAGGACTTGAATATGAGACAAAGACGTTGGCTAGAATTGGTGAAGGATTATGATTGTGAGATCCTTTATCATCCTGGTAAGGCCAATGTGGTTGCTGACGCTTTGAGTAGAAAAGGTGAGAGTCAGTTGAATACTATGAAGCAAATCTCCCAACAGCTAGCAAATGAAATGACTCGAGCTCAGATTGAGTTGGTTGTAGGGCAACTGGCTAATATTACCCTGCAATCCACTCTTCTTGAGAGAATTAAAGAAGCACAAAAGCAAGATTCGGAGTTGATAAAAACCCAAGCTAGGGTTTCGGCTGGGAAGGCTAGTGATTTCTCTGTAGAGGAAGCGGGAATGTTGAGATTTGGAAGTCGAGTTTGTGTGCCTATGGATGAAAACATCAAGAAAGAGATCATGGATGAGTCTCACACGACTCCTTATTCATTTCATCCAGGGTCGACAAAGATGTACCAAGACCTAAAAGCCATGTTTTGGTGGCCAGGCATGAAGAATGACATCGCTGAGTATGTTGCAAAGTGCCTTAGATGTCAGCAAGTGAAAGCTGAACACCAGCGACCTGCAGGGTTGCTGCAACCACTGAAAATACCAGAATGGAAATGGGAAGATATAGCTATGGACTTCATCGTAGGTATGCCTAGAACCACGGGACAATTTGACTCTGTGTGGGTCATAGTGGACAGGTTTACAAAGTCTGCTCACTTTTTACCTGTTCAGACGAATTTCTCCATTGATCAGTATGCTGAGTTATATGTTAGAGAAATTGTTCGTCTGCATGGTGTCCCAAAGTCCATTGTGTCGGATAGAGATCTGAAGTTTACATCGAGATTCTGGGAGAGTCTACATCGAGCTATGGGTACTCAGTTAAAGTTCAGCACAGCTTTTCATCCTCAGACGGATGGACAATCCGAGAGGACCATTCAGATTTTAGAGGACATGCTACGGGCACGTGTGCTTGACTTTGAGGGATCATGGGTAAAGTACCTTCCCCTGATCGAGTTTTCTTATAATAACAACTATCAGGCAACAATTGGGATGGCTCCTTATGAACTTTTATATGGAAGAAAATGTAGATCACCCATACACTAGGATGAAGTGGGTGAAAGAAAGTTCTTGGGTCCCGAAGCTATTCAGAAAACAAGTGAGGCAGTTGATAAGATTAGAGCGCGAATGCTCACAGCTCAGAGTAGGCAGAAGAGTTATGCTGATCCAAAGCGTCGAGATATTGATTTTCAGGTCGGGGACATGGTATTTCTCCGAATATCTCCGATGAAAGGCATAAAACGCTTTGGGAGGAAAGGAAAGCTTAGCCCGAGGTTCATTGGACCTTTTGAAATCCTTGAGAGGATAGGGCAAGTAGCGTACAGGTTGGCTATGCCCCCAGCGCTCGCAGCTGTACATAATGTGTTTCATGTTTCAATGCTTCGGATATATGTCTCAGACTCGTCCCATGTTCTGAGTTATGAAGCATTGGAACTTCAGCCGGACTTGTCATACGAGGAACAACCAGTGCAGATACTTGATAGAAGAGAAAAAGTCTTGAGAAGCAAGACCGTGGCACTGGTGAAAGTACTGTGGAGGAACAGTAAAGTAGAAGAGGCAACTTGGGAACTCGAGACGGATATACAGCAGAAATATCCGGAGTTGTTCAGGTAAATTTTGGGATGAAATTTCTATAAGGAGGGGGTAATTGTAATACCTGGAATTAAGAAATGGATTAGCAAAATCCTAATTAGATAATTATGAATAATTGAGGAATTATATTATTATATAGTTCAATATATGAGAATTTATTTGATTAATTATAAGTTAAGACCCCGTTGGTGAGCCAGGGGCATTTTAGTAATTATGACCCAGGAAGGGTAAAATGATGAAATTAATTTAATTACGTGCTTAATAGAAATATATTATTATATAGTATGCTTGTGTTGTCTTTTCAGGTGTGTTCTGACAGGTTAGCGCGGTATAGTCACAACCGGGTATTTTGGGCTGAACCGGGTTCGGGCTCGAAATGTAATTTGAATTGAGTAATTGGCATTTTATTTATTAGTGAATAATTTGGAATTTAATTGGGTTTATTTATGTGTGAAATGATTTAAATACCCTTGTGTATGTGTGTGCATGCTTTACAGCCCTCGGGGCAAAATGGTCATTTTGACCTTTATGATATTTTTGATAAAAGGGTTGAATTTTAAAGAAAAGAAAAAAGAAATTGAATATTGTTTGCTTCACTCTTTGCTTCAGCCGACCCCTTTCTCTTTCTAACCCTACATCTATTTTTTTTTTTCCAAACTTTGATTTTCTTGTGGGAAATTAGCTTTATTTGGTGCTACCTTTGGAGCTTGATACTTTGAAGATTGTTGAGCTTAGCTTGGATTTGGATTGAGGTAGTTTCGTGCTAAATTTTAATAAAATGGCTGCTGTATTTTTTAATGTTTAAAGCATGAAATAGTTGGAGTTGTTCTTGAGATGCATGATAGTGATTTCTTGTTAATTTGAGCATGCTATTACTTGAATCCTTTGAATTTTTATTTAGATGAGAATTGGATGAATTCTAGGGTGTTCTCCATGTTTAATTCTAGCTGTATGTGTGGTTTGATTGCTGAGAATTTTAGTTTGGAGCTAACTTGTAAGTTCTAGCTCTTGAACATGAAATTGGGGATTTAATGATTGTTGTGCAATCTGATTTTTGGGGTTTATTGTTGGATGTTGATGCAAAAGTATGTGTTTTATACCCTATAATATTTGCTAGCAGCTGTAATTGGTAAATGGAGAATTTGGTTGTGAAATGCAAGCTTGAGTTCATGGAACTCAAGCTTGGTGCTTTAATGGCACTTTTTGATTTTTAGTGCAATTGTTGGGTTTAAGTTGTGGAATATGTTTATTATGACATATATTGATGCTCTGGAAAGTTTGGGAATGTTTGGGGATGATTTGAGTGAGTTTTGGGGGTTTAAAGATTGAGAAATTTCGTGTTCTCTGCCCAGACAACCGGAATTCCGGTTGGTTCATCCGGAATTCCGGTTGGAGTTCATCGGGAAATGCTGAATTTTGTTTTGGCCATAACTTTTGACTCGGGACTCCGTTTGGGACGTTCTTTATACCGTTGGAAAGCTCTTTTCGAGCTCTATGTGATTATCTGTATTTGAAATGCCATGAATTTATTTTATGAATGTGAAATCAGGGGTTAACCCTATTTGTGAAAATCCCGGATTGTGTGTGACTAGGATTACCGGCACCTGGTCAGGAGCACCCGGGGATTTGGAATCTCTACTATTGCGGGACAACAGGTAAGACAGTGATTAACACGTAGAGTATGCGTAGTGGCGCTTATGTAGAGAATGATATGCATGAATGTTTAAGTAACCGGGATTAGGGTTATTACCCTAATAGGAACGGTCTAATAGCCTAGGGTTATTACCCTAGTGATATATGTGTATAAATGCCATGCCATGTTAATTGAAATGAGATTTAAGGATTATGTGCTCAAGGCATAATCAGGTTGGACTCGGTACTCATAACCGAGATGAACCACTTCTAAGGCCTTAATGTATTTAGACGTGTGAGAGTAACACGTGGGTCTACGTCATGTAGATTTAATTAGATGTGTGAGCGCAACACATAGGTCTACGCCACGTAGACATAAATGGGCATGATGAAATAATGATCAGGTCTGTGCTATACAGACATATGTGAATGAGCATAATATATTTGTTATGATTTATACTGTCTTGCTGGGCTTGGCTCACGGGTGCTCTACTGTGCAGGAAAGGGTAAGGCATTAGCTGATCAGCCATGAGTTTCAGGAGCAGGGCGAAGAATGTACATGTTCATGCCACTTCAGACCAAGCAGGTTATGGGTCTAACAGTGTTGACTTTTGTATTCTGTTTTGCCGCTTAGGTCGGCTAGTAAGAAAGAACTTGTAATAAGTTTGTAAATATTTTTGGGATCCCAACTATTTTGAAAAGTTTAAATATATTACAAGTTTATTTTTAGTCTGTTTAATATAAAAGTTTAAATTCTGCGCTATTTTAAAATAGTAATCCCGATTAGGGGATTAGGGTTTCATAAGCATTTTGGGTAGCGTGCCTAATTATTTAGGGCCTAAAAATCAAAAAGTGCCATTAAAGCACCAAGCTTGAGTTCCATGAACTCAAGCTTGCTTTTCACAACCAAATTCTCCATTTACCAATTACAGCTGCTAGCAAATATTATAGGGTATAAAACACATACTTATGCATCAACATCCAACAATAAACCCCAAAAATCAGATTGCACAACAATCATTAAATCCCCAATTTCATGTTCAAGAGCTAGAACTTACAAATAAAGCTAATTTCCCACAAGAAAATCAAAGTTTGGAAAAAAATAGATTTAGGGATAGAGAGAGAAAGGGGTCGGCTGAAGGAAAGAGTGAAGCAAATAATATTCAATTTCTTTTTTCTTTTCTTTAAAATTCAACCCTTTTATCAAAAATATCATAAAGGTCAAAATGACCATTTTTCCCCTAGGGCTATAAAGCATGCACACACATACATAAGGGTATTTAAATCATTTCACACATAAATAAACCCAATTAAATTCCAAATTATTCACTAATAAATAAAATGCCAATTACTCAATTCAAATTGCATTTCGAGCCCGAACCCGGTTTGCCGGTAATCCTAGTCACACACATTTCTGGATTTCACAAATAGGGTTAACCCCTGATTTCACATTCATAAAATAAATTCATGGCATTTCAAATACAGATAATCATATGGAGCTCGAAAAGAGATTTCCAACGGTATAAAGAACGTCCCAAGAGCAAGCTGTTGTCCGTCGTCGACTTTCTTGGTCTTTGAGGCTTCTTCCTTAAACCTCTTTATGAAATTCTTCAATGTCTCCGTAGGCAGCTGCTTGATGTTAGTCAAGGCGTTGACCTCCACATTAACTTTCCTTGTGGCGACAAACTGTCTCCGGAAGCTGTTTTGTAGCTTATTCCAGCAGTCCACGGATCCTGGCTCCAGTTTCTTGAAGCATTCTTCTGCGGACCTGCTTAATGTTAGCGGGAAGCATAAACACTTGTCGTCATTGCTGACTCTCATGACTGTCATGACTCAGTTGAACAGTGACAAGTGATCGCTAGGGTCCGAGTTCCCTGTATAAGCTGTCATTTCGGGCATCTTGAAATTTTTGGGGAGCTCTGCTTCCAAGATGTGTCTGGCACATGGCTCCCGGTCTTCACAGTCAGAGTCAGAGTCATCACCTTTTTGTCTTCGGGAGACTCGAGCAATGTCCTTTTCGGAGTATGGCAAGTTCAGCCATGATTCCTTCGTTTAGTGTTCCCGTGGAGACCGCGGGCACGTATTTCTTTCGATCTAGGTGATCCCGGAGGTCACTGTGTTTCCCGTTAATCTGATGTCTCAGATCGATGGGAGGGCATTTTTGGCCCCTTCTTCCTCTCCCTCCAGGTTCCTGGTGCACAGAAACGCTCTTTTGGTCCTGTCGATCCTGAGGCCCAAGAATCCCTTTTTGGAGTTTGCCCCTCTGCAGACCTTTCCCTTTTGAGAAATCGGAGCGGACCTTTCGCGGATCCTGCACCTTTTTCTTTTTCCTATTAGTGGAGGTAGGGTTTTTCTGCTGGTTCCCTTCAGAGGGATACCTTATAGGGCTAGGTTCCCTAGATTTCTGCTTTTGGGCACTTGGGGAGGACTTTCCTGGTGTTTCTCCAAGTCCAACAGGGATGGCTTTATGATGCACGTGGATTCCTGCTGCCTCCATGGCCAGCATCACCTCTTGCATCTTTTTGTTTTGTTCTTTTTGGGCCGTGATTTCAAGTTCGTGATCAGCAGCCTTTTGTCTCAAGAGTACTAGCTCTGTATAGCTGCCTTCGTCGTAGGCGTCGTATTCATCGAAATTTCCTTTGTATTCGTCGACGTGGGTTCCTTCTCCTTCCTCAGAGCCCACGTCCACTCTTGAGGCCACATCCTCATCGTCTGGGTCTTGAGCATCTTGAGGAGGATGGGGTTGACGTGTGTTGCGAGTCTCCACCATTGGTGTTTTGTAATATTACTGCCTACTTGCAAATGCTTCCTTCAGCTCTCAATGAAAGCACCAAAATGTTGACTGAGGTTTTCGGCAACTAATATAATAATAATATTTGAGAAAGCTGTATGAAGTTAATGCAAGAGATTTTTACGTGGTTGGGGCATTAATGAGCCTTAGTCCACGAGTCTATGTATTTATGAGAGTATTTATTACAGAGAATGTTCTTGGTGGTTTTTCTCTCTAGTTCTTATGAAACCCAAAATTCTCGACCCCTGCCTTAATGAGTTTGGGGGGTATATATAGTGTTTTTGTGGGGTGATCCCTAGAATTGAGGTACATGTCTTTCTGTAATATTTAGTAAAGGCACACATTCCCAATGAATACATCATAGGAAATGCATGGTCTAATCCCTAGGCTTTTTAGCGGTTTAATGGATGTAATCCATTATCCTTTCTTGAGTGATGTGATTTCTCATAAAGTAGCCGTCACTAGGCTCATTAATCATAGCGTAGTAGCTGTAGAAGGGGGGTTACGCCGTCAGACTTTAATACTTATGGCAGTTTCAATATGCTTTCTCCCATGCAGCATTAAATGCGAGGTGACTGTTCAGATAGGATTTGATACCTCCCGGAGATGCCTCATTGTAGTCTTGCTCTCCGGGAGTATATGAAACTTACATGCCTTCTCTGAGAGGCATGTTAAATGGTGATCCTTTTGATTAAGGAGACTTAGTCGAATTATCTCAATGTCTTGCTTCTTCAGTTCACGTGTCACAGTCCGGTTGGTCCACGTATTTTGGACAAAATTAGGGGCAACAGATACTTTTGCCTTCTTCGTGGTTGGCTATCTATTTTGTTGTGTTTGCACTCTTTCTTTTCTCTTTCAATTGTTTTTGCTTTCTAGATTATGGCAGAGAAGAAATTAGATTCGTAATCAATCGTTGTTTCTGATGTGGTTCTCGTGATGTTTAAAATCACGGACCATAAATTGATTGGTTCGAATTATTTGGAATGGAGTAAGACAATTCGACTGTATTTGAGGAGTATTGACAAAGATGATCACTTGACTGATGATCCTCCCAAAGAAAAATACCTTGTTTAATTCGAGTAACTTCAATACCCAAGAAATACTTGAGCTCCCCCTAAATCCTTCGTGTGAAACTGGGTATGAATGAAAGACTTAAGGGATGAGATGCCTTCAGTATCATTTGTAGTAATAACGATGTCATCAACATTTACTACTAACAAAATGATGCCAACAGTTGATCTTTTTTAGAACACAGAATGATCTGACTTACTATTCAACAAATCAAATTTCTCAACAGCATGACTAAATTTACCAAACTAAGCACGAGGGCTTTATTTCAATCCATATAAAGATTTGTGAAGACCACAAACTTGCCCTAACTCCCCCTGAGCAGCGAACCTAGGAGGTTGCTCCATGTACACTTCTTGCTCAAGATTTCCATGAAGAAAAGTATTTTTAATATCAAGTTGATGTAAAGACCAATGATGAGTAGCTGCCATGTAAAGGAACAGTCGAATAGATGCGAGTTTAGCAATAGGAGAAAAAGTATCACAATAGTCAAATCCATAGGTTTGAGCATAACCCTTGGCAACAAGACAGGGCTTTAAGCGAGCAATTTTTCCATCTTGATTGAATTTAATCGTAAACACCCATTTGCACCCTATGGCCCGTTTTCCTGAAGGTGAATTAACCAAAACCCAAGTACCATTTGCAATTAAAGCATTCATCTCTTCTATCATTGTAGCAAGCCAACCAGGATGAGACATTGCTTCTCTTGATTCTGTCACTATTCCTAAAACTGTTCGTGAAGATTATGTTATTTTGTAAAGAATTTTTTTTTTAATTTTTAAGGTACTCTATAATCGTTTGATATATTTAGTTTATGTTATTTTAAAGAAGTTTTTTTGATTATTTAATATTATTTTATTTTGATCCCTTCTGAAGAGTATGTTGTACCTGGATTTTAGTGATTTTTGTTTAAGTTATGACTTATTTGTACCTTGTATGGTAGTAGATATATGTGTCTAGTGTGGCTTGTTTGGTACCATTTTTGGGTGTTCGTTTTGGATTTATCCTGAAGTCGATGTGAAGAATCAGTAAAATTTTATTCGCTCCATATATGTTAAAGATAAGCTTTTTTTTAAATACTATTATTGCCTTTGATATCTTTGGTGGAAATGTTATGTCACTTTGACATATCTCACTTGCAAGGCTGTTATGAAGGAATCACATAGAATTAATTTATCAAATAAGTCTTTCTTTAAAAATTCAATTTGAGTTTTTTGTAATATAGTTTATTTATTTATTTATTGAGTTCTTCTCAATTAATAGAATGTACTTATTACATTTTGATAGGAGTGGGTTTATTGATTGGGAGTTAGTAGCTTATAGAGCCATCAAAGGCGGTTTCATTGTTTAAATTTTTATGCTTCAGAAGAGAGATCAGAATTAGTGACATTTTTATTAGTGGCATATTTTTTTAAAAATGTCACAATAATGATATTTTAATGACATTTGTTAAAAAAATGTAACTATAATGAGAATAAATAATATTTTAATTAGTGACATTTTTTTTAAAATGTAACTATTGATATATTTTGGTGACATTTTGTGAAAAGTGTCATTAATTTGTCAATATTTAAATTTAGTAACATTTTTAAAAATGTCACTGGAATAAATTAATAGTGGCATTAATAAAAATGACACCAAATAATAGATTAGTGACATTTTAAAATGCCATCTAACTAATCACTTTTAGTGATATTTCAAAAGTGTTACTAGTAAAAAAAATTAGTGGAATTTTCAATTTTAATTTATTTTTTGAAGTTATATTTATTATACAAATTTATAAAAATAGTGTTTAAATATAATTAATTTTTTAGACGTAGATGAAAAATAACTTAATAAATATATGCATTGTATCATAATAAAAGTTTTTGAATAAATAAAATTGATCTCCATAACAAAGGTACTAAAATTTATAAACAAAGTATTCATAATAATAATAATAATAATAATAATAATAATAATAATAATAAATAAATAAATAAAAAAAATACCTACATCCCTAAGCTTCTTCATCCATATTATTTGCATCAAATGGCACTGATGTATCAATAGTTATATATGGCATATCTTTTCTAACCAAACTAATATCATTACTGTCAACATCGAGAGATGCACCGCAAACTTCAGTCAGGGCCGGCCCAAGCATTGGGCAGCTTGGGCCATTGCACAAGGCCCCCATCTTTTTAAGGCCCAATTTTTTATTTTTTATTTATTTTTTTTTTTTTTAAAGAAAAGACTTATTTTTTTTCCTTTTTTTTTTTCCTATTATATACACATAAATAAAAAATTTATAATTGAAAATTTATGAATAAATCTTAAAAAAAAACTAGTAATAAAATTGTAGTTTTAATGTACAAAAACCTAATTTTAAAATTTTGCACGAGGCCCCCAAAATGCTTGGGCCGGCCCTGACTTCAGTTTGCAAATAAGACTCCACATTCTCGTTATGTGATTGCACGCTCAAATTATAATAATCTTTAGGATTTATTTTTAAAGCAACACGCCATCCTTCATGTTTGAGATCTTCCACATACATTACTTGTTCTGCTTGAGAAACTAGTATAAAAGGCTCATCTTCACGCATCAATTTTGAAAAGTTGACTCTTGTGCAATCTTTATCTTTTTTTTTAATACCACTACTTGAAATCTAATCACACTTAAATAACACAACACGATTTCCTGAACAATAATCTAGTTCGATAATATCTGTTAATATTCCAAAAAATGTAACATCTCTAAAAATAGGATTTGGATTCCTACTACTTGAAAAACTTTGAGTCTTTGCAGTCACAATAACTCCACTATTTTGAGTTCTTAATTTCTCTTCGATTTTTTTTGTATGAAACTGAAAACCATTTATTAAATATCTTTTAAATCGATTGAAAATATTGTTTGGTCCTTTAGCCAGACAATATAGATCTTCAGAAAATCAATTATCCCGATTATCTTTGACAAAAAAAATTGTAATAAATAAATTATTACACTCAATATGTTTTTGAACTCATTAAGCTAATACAAAGAATTAAGAATTGAAAATAAGCTTACCTTTTGTGCAAACCAGGAAAAAAATGTCTGACTATGAATCCGATCTAAGGTCATTGCTCTTTGACGAGGATTTTGTTGTGCAATGATATTGCGATGATCTCTACAAAATTAATAAGTATTAGTCATACTTACTTAATGTTTCAATATTTTTATTATTAGAGATATAATAAATAATACATATTCAATAAAAGAGTCTACAACATTATAATTAAATAATACATATCAACCTACCTTAGTTTTGGTATCCTCGTCTAAAGTCTCAGGAACTATTTTTCCCAAATTTCAACCTGTCGTTTAGAAAATAGGCAGCCTTTCTCTCTTTGAATTTGAATTACTTTAATTTCTAAGCTTACAATTAATTTTTGTCTCTACACCTTCCATATATCTTAAGCAAAATGTCAAACATTCATTAGCTAAATATCCTTCAGCAATAGAACCTTCTCGCTTACTTTTGTTTTGAACGTATGACTTCAACTTAGATGAGTACTTGCAATTATTGAAATGAACATTAAAAGCAATATTGAAACTTTTTACAATTAAATAAAATAAAAATCAATGTCAATCATCTTTCAACAGGGTACATGCAACGATAAACTGATGGTCCAACGATTCTCGCCTCATATGCTAAGTGTATCACCAAATGAACCATTATATCAAAAATTCATCGGGGAAACAATTTTTCAAGATTGCAAAGAGTAATTGATACTTGTTGTTCAAGTTGCATAAAATTTTGTGGTCGAGCAACTTTTGAATACATCATTCAAAAATATTTTCTTAAAGTAGTTATATGTTGACGAACATGTATACTTGACATTCCCCTCAATGTTAGTGGTAATAATTGAGTCATAATAATATGAAATCATGACTCTTGAGCCCATGAATTTTTCGTTGATTTACATCAACACATCTTGAAATATTGGTAGCATATCCATTTGGAACCTTAATTGTCTTTAAAAATTGACAGAAGGTAATGTTTTCTTTTTTGAATAATGTAAAACAAGCAGGTGGTATGACAATTCTCTTAGATTTTCTCTCCTTTGGATGAAGTTCAGATCTGATACCCATAAGCTTTAAATCAAGACGTGAATTTAAATTGTCTTTATTTTTTGTGTCTAAACTCAATAATGTCCCAACTAAACTTTCACATACATTTTCTTTCAATATGCATCACATCGAGATTGTGTCGTAATAAATTATCCTTCCAGTAAGGCTATTCAAAAAATATACTCTTTTTCTTCCAACTATATGTCAATTAAGGATTAACAACTATCTTTTCAAATTTAATTTGGTAGCTGTTATACCCAAAATTTGGCTATCATTTTAAAGGAGGACACGTGTCAAATTGAGAAGAATATGAATCAATGAATGTAACGTAATTACATTTGAAAATGGAATCAATCATTAATGCGAAAGTAACAGAGTCTATTTACAAATCGCTGACTATAACGTCTTACGCGAGATAAAGATTTACAAACTGTTGTCTCATGCATTAACGAGAAATCATATGCCATTGGATGTGTAAGGCGAGGCGTCAACCTCATTACGCATGAAGAAACGTAGGCGAGATATAATGGATATTAAGACACTTAGCGTATAATACACAGTATACAAACTAAGTACAATATTCGGGCAAACCCAAAATAACTATTAGCGAGGCATCCATCTCGCTATAGGAAGGCACATTTTTGGTACATTCACTAATCCGTTTTAGACATCTTTCAATGAGATTCATATTCTCGACGAGTCAGTTCTCTCAGATAGAAGCTGACATTCAAATGGCGTTGGCTGTTGAAGTTCACCTTGTTGTCAAGGATTGCGATTGTCAGATGGAGCGTTGTGTCTTCAATGACATAAACGATGAGATTTACATTATCAACCTCGGAAAGACATGGGAAAAGCTCTAGTTTGCTGCCAGGGTTATTGTTGCTATGCTCTTAGCGAGATGTCCCAGAACGATACACTTTATAATGTATTTAATACACGTATGTATTGACCTAGTAAAAGCAAACTAATCACAGTTGTATGATTTTCAAATAATAATCGCATTTATTTTACGTGGTATGTAATCAAACCCCACGATTTCAGGGGATAATTGTTGTAAAGATATCAGTCAACTATGTAATTAATTGTGTGACTATGTAATTATAAATAGAGGCATGTTACACTAAAAAAGGGGTCAAAAAATTCATAAGAGAAAAGGCCCTAGAACTGTATCAGAAATCTAATAAGGTTGACTCGTGGACTATGCAGAATTTTAACTGCAAAACTACGTAAAAAACCTTCGTGTTCTTACTTTTTTCTTTACTGTTTAAATTTTCTGTGCAAGTTTATCACAATTTAGGCTCAAATCTAGTTAATGAAAATTTGCGTTAATATTTTAGTGCTTTCATTAAGAGCCTTCGTGAAAAAGCTCAGAAAAAACCCTCTTTACAGAAAACAAATTTCTTTATGGCTGACAACACAGAGAACGTTGACACACCACATGAAGAAACTCCTCACTGTTCTAGAAAAGAGCCAATGGGCTCTAGGAGGCCTTCAACCTAACAGTCTAAACGAACCACTCGCTCCAGGAGGTGCCAAACTGAGGGTGGCCTAAGCACTCGTACCACTCACTCCAGGAGGTCCCAACCTGAGGGTGGCCCAAGCACTCGGACCACTCGTTCCAGAAGTACCCAACTTGAGGGCGGCCCCAGCACATGAACAACACGTTCGAGGAAGATTCAACATGGAAATGGCCAAAATACTGGAGTGAGGGATGAAGGACCCAATCTTGGGGGTGCTCAGCCCATGGATGAGGGTGCTTATGACCTTAAAAGGTACATACACTACAACAAATAATCCCAATAGCGGCGGGGTTATTAGCGGCGGGCCCTCTCCGCCGCTACTAAGAGGGGTATTAGCGGCGGAGGGTGGGGTCCGCCGCTAATAGTTGGCCAATCTTTTTTTTTTTTTGAAAAGCATTAGCGGCGGGCAGTCCGCCGCAATTGCTCCGCCGCTAATACTAATAGCGGCGGGCCCGCCGCTATTGGTCCGCCGCTATTAGTATTAGCGGCGGAGCCCGCCGCTAATACTCCGCCGCTAATAAATGGGCGGGATAATTCCCGCTCATGTATTTCAAATTATTAGCGGCGGACTATTAGCGGCGGGGGTCCGCCGCTAATAGTATTTTTTTTATTTTTTTTTATTTTTAATACTATTAGCGGCGGACCCCCGCCGCTAATAGTCCGCCGCTACACATATTATAAATACCCCCATCAGCCCCACTTCTCCAACTTTTCTTTCATTTCAAAATTCAAACCCCTTTACCCCTCTTCCCCCCAAATCCGACCCTTCCCCACCATCAGCCCCACCCCGAAGCACCCCACTCGGCGCACCACCACCCCGGCGCACCACCATCCCGACGCACCAACAGTACATCCCCACGCACTCCCGACGCTTTTTGGTATGTTTTTTTTTTTAATCTTATAATCTGGGTATTTGTATTTGTATGCATATTGTAATCTTATAGTTTTAGGTTTTAGATTTGTATTTGTATGCACATTTTGATTTATAATCTGGGTATATATTTATGTTTAGATCGGATTTTTTTTTGTTTTTGTGATAGATCTGTATATGTATATTGTGTATATTGTGTATTTGGGTGTATAATTAATAATATGTGTATATGTATATATTGTTTGGGTATTAATTTTTTTTTGTATATATATATTTTATTTATATATATATTTATTTGGGTATTTATTATTTTATTTATTTATATATTAACTGTATATATATATTTATTTATATATAAATATTTATATATATATATATTAATTGATATATATATTTTCTGTGTATTTATATAATTTATTTAAGTATTTATTATTTTATTTATGTATATATTAACTATATATATTTCTGTATATATATATATCCACTGTATATATATATTTTTTTTATGTTTTATTTGGGGATTAATATATTTTATTTGTATATTAATTGTTTTATATTTGTATATATTTTCACTGTATATATATATTAATGAGATATATTTTTAAAATGTAATGTATTTTTTTTTTGTATATTATATATAATATATGTTTTTTATGTTTATATATATGTAAATTTAATATATGTAATTTTAGGTGTTAAGTTTTGTAATTTATTATTTTTTAAATAAAGAAAAATAAAAATAATGAAAAAAATTAAAAAAGTATAATATTACATAAAAATTTGAATATTGAAAATTAAAAAGTTAAATAAAAATAATTTTTTTAATTTTAATAATAATTGTAATTAAATTATCAAATTTTTATGTAAGTTTTTAAGAAAAAATATGTTAATGGAATTTTATGTATTTTTAAGGTGGTAAAAATTAATTATTTTATATTTATTTTAATTTAAAAAATAAATTTAGTTTTATATAAATGAAAAATAATTCAAAAATTAAAAAATTAAAAATTTCAAATTTAGTAATTTAATGAATTTTTATAGTGTAATATGTAAAATAATTTTTTTTATAATATAATTAGTTTAAATTTTGATAATTAATTTTAAGTTTCAAAAAATAATAACTCATTTAAAATTTAATTATTTTATATTTATTTAAATTTAAAAAATAAATTAATTTTTTTATGAATAATAAAAATAACACAAAAATTTAAAATTTATAATTATAATTATATTTAAAAATATAACATAAAATTTGTATTCATAAAATTTCATAAGACTTTAGAAAAATTCAAAAATTAATAATAAAGAACAATTATAATTCATATTTATAATTATATTTAAAAAATAAATTAATTTTTTTATGAATAATAAAAATAACACAAAAATTTAAAATTTATAATTATAATTATATTTATAATTATATTAAAAAATATATCATAAAATTTGTACTCATAAAATTTCATAAGATTTTACAAAAATTTAAAAATTAATAATAAAGAACAATAATAATTCATATTTATAATTATATTTAAAAAAATATATCATAACTTTTGTACTCATAAAATTTCATAAGACTTTACAAAAATTCAAAAATTAATAATAAAGAACAATAATAATTCATATTTATCATTATATTTACAAAAAAAATATCATAAAATTTGTACTCATAAAATTTCATAAGACTTTACAAAAATTTAAATATTTAATACTTCATTTGTCGTCGAAATTGTAGATGGCGACAATCGATAAGTCTTGGACCAAAATCAGAAATCGTGGTTGCCATGAATTTTGGAATGGTCTACAAGCCTTTTTAGCAATGGCATCAGAACATAAGGATTGTGATGGACGAATACGATGTCCTTGTGTGAGATGTATAAATAGTAGGTTTGAAAAAATAGATAGGGTTAGAGCACACGTATTTGATCGAGGTTTTATGCAAGGATATGATAAGTGGATTTATCACGGGGAGCCTGAGGATGCCGTCGTTGATGTAGCAGTTGCTGATGTTGAATCAGAGGATGAAATGATTCCTATTTTAGAAGACTTCTTTCCTTCGACAACTGAGGAACCACAAGGAGAAGATGAACAACCAACCACAAACCCACAATTTGATGACTTATTTGAGGAAATTGAAGCTCAATTGTATCCCGGTTGTGATTGGATTTCATCTCTTAACTTTTTAGCAAAGCTATTGCATTTAAAAGTTAGGGGAAAAATTCCTAATAACATCTTTGAAGAATTATTGAAGCTTTTAAAGTTTGCGTTTCCGAAGGAAAATAATATTCCATCAACTTACTACGAGGCAAAAAAGAGATTGAAGAAATTAGGCTTGGGTTATGATAATATCGATGTCTGTTTGTATAATTGCTGCTTATTTTATAAGGAGAATGCATCCAAGGAGGCTTGTCCAGTTTGCGGAACTAGTCGTTGGGTTACTTCCGAAAACGGGAAAAGAAAAAAAGTTCCTTGCAAAGTCATGCGATACTTTCCGTTGACACCTCGACTTAAAAGATTATATAGTTCGAGGATTACAGCGAAAAGCATGATATGGCATCATACTGGAAAATCAAAAGATGATGGGGTGTTGCGACACCCGGTCGATGGTTTAGCTTGGAAAGACTTTGATGTAAAACATCCTGAGTTTGCAAGGGACCCAAGAAATGTTCGACTTGGGTTAGCTGCGGATGGATTTAATACATTTGGCAACATGAGTCTTGCATACAGCATGTGGCCAGTGGTGTTGGCTAACTATAATCTACCACCTTGGTTATGCATGAAAGATAATTATTTTTTGCTCTCTACCCTAATTCCTGGTGCAAAATCTCCAGGTAAAGACATGGATATATTTTTAAGACCTTTGGTGGATGAATTAAAGGAGTTGTGGAATAATGGGGTAGCAACAAGAGATAGTTCGACCAACTCGATGTTCACCATGTGTGCTGCGCTTTTGGGGACAGTGAATGATTTTCCTGCTCGTAGTAGCTTGTCTGGGTGGAGTGGTCAAGGTTATAAAGCTTGCCCTACTTGTAATGAAGACACGACGTCCATTCGAGTGATCGGGAAGACATCATATGTTGGTCATCGAAGGTTCTTGCCAAGTAACCATGCAATGAGAAGGGATACTCGATTTGATGGTAAAGCTGAAAGAAGACCTCCTCCAAGACGATTTACTTGTGAAGAAATATTATCACAAGTTAATGCTCTCGAACCCCAAATTCCCGGACATCATGAAAATTTTGGGGGCGTGAAACGTAGAAGAGTTGCAGAAAATTGTAATTGGAGGAAAAAAAGTATTTTCTACGAGTTGGAGTATTGGAGCACGAATATTTTAAAACACAACATTGATGTCATGCATGTTGAGAAGAATGTGTGTGATAGTCTCCTAGGAACCATCTTGGATAATGATAAATCAAAGAACACAACCAATGCGCGCCATGATTTAAAGAAGATGGGTATTAGGGAATCGTTGTGGATTTATGAAGATGCGAATGGGAGGCTAATGAAACCGCATGCTCCTTATGTTTTGACTCGTGATAAAAGACAACTTTTTTGTCAGTTTGTTAAAGGAATAAAGTTTCCCGATGGCTTCTGTTCAAATTTAAAGAGCAAAGTTTCTCCAGATGAGTCTAACATTATTGGGTTAAAATCCCACGATTGTCATGTCATTATGCAGCGAGTACTAGCGGTTGGTGTCCGTAAATTTCTACCTCGTGACACTGCAACAACTATTACTCAGTTGTGTAATTTTTTTCGACAGTTATGCTCTAGAACTCTAAATGTAAAAGATATGGAGGATGCTCAAAATAATTTAATTCTGTTATTGTGCAAGATGGAATTGATTTTTCCTCCAGCTTTTTTTGACATAATGATACACTTGGTATTGCATTTGCCTGAAGAAGCGATATTGGGTGGCCCGGTCTTTATGAGATGGATGTATCCTTTTGAAAGGTACATGAAAAAATTGAAGAATTATGTGGGAAATAAGGCACGTCCTGAAGGGTCAATTGCAGAAGGTTATGTTGCTGATGAGGCAGTAACCTTTTGTTCAATGTACTTTAAAGGGTGTGAAACAAGATTTAATCGGCTTGATCGAAATGAAGATGCGCCTTCTGTTTGTCGCTATCTCTCAGTTTTTAATTCTCAATCTCGTCCTTTAACTAGCGGACTTATCAAGGCTCTTGATCATACCAGTCGTGAAAAAGCTGAGTGGTACATTCTTCAAAATTCTCCTGAAATCCAAGCTTACTTAGAGTAAGTTTGTTACATTTTTATAAATTATTTTATTAAATTTTTAGTTTTTATTTTCTATCTCCTTCTATCGTATCTTGACATTATCATACTTCACAGTGAACATTTGGACAAGATCAAGCATGAAAATCCTAATGGTAATCACGATGCCTTGCATAGGCAAACTTTCCGTCCGTGGTTTCACAAGAAGGTATAACGACATTACAAAATGGTGTTAAGTTTTAATTCAATCATTTATATTCCTCTCATATTAATACATTTTATGTATTTAGATATATGAGCTGCACAAGCTTGGAACTTTACAAAATGGTGATGAGTTACTCGCTCTCGCTTCCGGGTCTGATTACTTAGCAACATTTTACGAAGGTTGTGTAGTGAATGGTGTTCGGTTTATTGCATCAAAGCGAGACCAAAAGCGGAAGACACAAAATAGTGGTGTTACTGTTGCTGGAACAGAAGGGTTTAATTATTACGGCACACTTGAAGATGTAATCACTATATCTTATACTGGTGCATTTACAGTGTCATTGTTTGAATGTAAATGGTATAACACTAATCCATTAAGAAAGAAGACAATCACTGAAAATAATATAACTAGTATAAATACTCGTGGACATTGGTATCAAGATGAACCGTACATCCTTGCCAACCAGGCAAAGCAAGTTTTCTATCTTGAAGATCCACTCAGAGGTCGCGATTGGAAGGTTGTTGAAGATATTAGCCATCGACAAATTTGGGACATTACTGACAACGAAGATGAGACTGATGTAGATGTTGTTAGTGATTCTAACTCTGCCAATTTTGTGTTGACAGTTGATCTTGGAGAGTTGATTATGCAATCGAATGAACCTCCAGTAATTGTTGAATCGTCCGATCAGTTAGTGGATTCTGAGATAGAGAATAATGAACTGGATGAGAATTATGTTGCTGAAGAAGTAGATGATTTACTAGTTGAACATGTAGAGGATGAAAATGTAAACTTAGTGAATGATGGAAATGATAGTGATTCTTCAGTGTAACTTTTATTTTGTAAACATTTGTTACTAAAATTTTTTACAATTAAAGGAATATTTAATTTCTTTCGTATTAACATTTTAAATACTTATATTTCAATTATGTGTTTCACATTTGTGAATTCTTACGTTTTTTTCCGTCTTCAAAGTAAAGTAAAATGTCAGCTACGTTAGCGACATACCACGGTGGGGATGGTGATGGCAGGGATCCCCCTGATCCTTCTAGGGTACCGTCGTCTTGCGAAGCAGGTTTTCATATTTTTTCAAATCTACAATTGTTCTGAATATAAATAGTGAATGTATGATTTACTAATAAAATTATTTTTCCCTCGAATATATATAGTTCCACCTCCGGTCAGAAAGGGTCGTGGGGTTGCCGCAAACGCTAATCTCGAAAAAAAAAGGAGAGAAGCTGGTAAGCCCTTACCGGTGGAGGTAGATCTTGAAACCGGCAAAGTAGTTGGCACTGAAGCCAGCAATTATGTTCGATTTCTTGGCCAACAAGTGAGCATGTTGTGCCCGGGTGGTCATCTAAATTTTTCCGATGTACCCCAACAATACAAGGATCAAGTGCTCAATCGAATCAGAGTGAGTGATTTTTAATTATTAAAGGTTGTAATAATTTTATGTCCTCATTTACAAATTAACATAATTTTAAATTATTTTATTACATAGTACTACTTTGATATCGATGGGAATCCCCACCGAGACCTACTTATGGGGACTTTATATTCGGTGATGGCGGAGCGGTATAGTGAGCGAAAGACGCTCAGACACAAGCATTTCAAACAACATTACAAAAAACCAGAAGATTGGGACACAGTTCTCAAATTCCCCCCTGACTACTTGAATACCGAGACTTGGAAACCGGTTTGCGAATTGTTCGTTAGCGAGGCATTTTTGAATCGTTCAACTAAAAATAAATCGAATCGGCAACTAATGAAATATCCAACAACGCAAGGCACAAAATCGTTGGCGTCCATACGCCACGGAATGGTATGTATTAATTCTTTAATTGTTAAATGTTTCATAAAAAAAATTCTTTAATAGTTAATAATATTTTTTTCTTATAATAAACTAATTTAATTGTTTATATTTGTATAGGGGGGTCCTCCTGGAGAGCATGTAGTTGAAGCATGGAAGGAGATCCATGTGAAAAAACCGTCTGGAAATTTCGTTAATGAATTAGCTGCAAAAGATTATGTAAGTGATTAAAATTATTTATTATTAAAATTTATATTTTATATTAATTACATATTCTAATAATTTTGATTTAAATAGGAGGAACTGATCAAGGAGCTTGATAGGAAGCGACTTGAACGACAATCCCAGAGCGATGCGGGATCGAATCCGAATCGATGCGGTTATCGGTTTGACGTAATGGAAACAGTTCTAGGCCAAAGATCTGACTATCAAAGAGGCGTGGGTAAAAGGCTCAAGGGCAAAGGAAAGAAACCAATCCCTCAAACTCAATCAACGGTGCCTCCCCAACCAACTACTGAAATGATGAGCACCATGGCAGATATATTCTCGCCTATGCGTGCCACTTGGGGGTAATTTGACGCCTGAACAACGTGCCCAAATATTTAACCCACGCTTTTACAATTTCGTTCAAACGTATAGTCAATCGCAGTCGCCTGGTGGTTCGTCTTCTCAGAGTCATGCCGCTCCTCCGGAACAGCAACAACAACCTCCTACGCAACCACAATTTCAGCCTTCCTCGCAACAACAATTCCAAAATTTGTCACATCAGCAATTTGAAAATTTTTTGCAGCAGCAACCCCAATCTTTTCCTCAGCAATTTCCTCAGCAGTAACAACAGTCTGCTCCGCCAATGGGAAATCAGTTCTTAGACCGAACACCGTCAGAGTCTCCTCCGCTCGGCTCAAACTTTGATGATTTTGGATTATTTGGGAGTTCATCCCAGGAGAACCAATTTTTTCAACTCCCATTTTCAACCAAGCTGAGCTCGGTAATTTGACGCTGGGTTTATCATCAGACCAAGCGTATGTGCCTTCTCCGCCACGGGCTTCGGGGACTCGTACCGAAAATAATCCAGATCAAGACTTCATAATTAGAGACTTGAATGAAGATGTTAATGAATAATTTATTTATGTTTTGTAATAATTTAGTTTAATTTTGAGACAATATTTTATTAGGATTAATATGTTAAAGTTAATTACTTTGGAGACAATTTTAAATTATTAATAAATTTTATTAAATTGTTTTAATTATATTAATTAGATTTATTTATTAAATATTTAATTAAATTGTTTTAATTATATTAATTAGATTTATTTATTAAATATTTAATTATTTATTTATATATAATATAAATAAATTTTTAAAAATAATTAATATTTTTTTTTATTATTGGGTGTTGTAGCGGCGGAGCAATAGCGGCGGGACCCCGCCGCTATTGCCCTGTGTCAGTCTCGAAACACGAAACTGACACAGAGCAATAGCGGCGGGGTCCCGCCGCTATTGTTCCGCCGCTATTAACATTATTAGCGGCGGAACCAGTTTTTGGCCGCTAATACTATTATTAGCGGCCAAGCAATAGCGGCGGACCAATAGCGGCCGAGGTCCGCCGCTATTGCCCTTTAGCGGCCAAAAACTGGAGCAATAGCGGCCGAGGGGCCCGCCGCTATTGCTCCTTAATGTTGTAGTGATACCTATCGTCGAATTGGAAAACTGCCATCTCAGGCACTGCCTGGAGGAGGCAAACTCGTAGAATGCTGAATTGGAGTGTGAGGTAGCCCCATCCAGGGTGACACCGGGGAACAATACTCAAAATCAACTTGACCCTGGAGTGGGAAGGCCACGAGGCAGGCCTCGTGGCTCACAAACTAAAAGACAGGAAACTACTCGAGAGAACCTCAAAATGCTCAGGAAGAAGAACCTACGGAAAATGAGGTTCCTCCCGAAAACCCAAATGATCAGCCAGAACCATCTCATAGAAATGAGAATGGCAGGCGACCAAAAACTAGGGAACAGGAAATTCCTCATGGAAACGAGGAAAATCCTGGGACACAACCTGGGGAACGGAGGAACCACCAGCATTCTTCCCGGATCCATAGGGAAGGGGCTCGTACAAATCCCACTGGGGGAAACACAACGAACCACGCCCAAGGGGGAAGAACGGGGCGTGAAGAAGCAAGTGTGACCTCGGGGCGCTCAAGGACCCACAGTTGATCAACTCGAAGAGGAGAAGGTACTCGTCGCAATAATGATCAAGAAAGCACTGGAACCAGTATGACTGCAAGTCACTCAAGGACGAGGTCCATGAGCAAGGCGAGGTCCGTTAGTAGGGTGCAATCTGTGAGTAGAACGACGTCCTCTAGTAACTATAACCAATCGGATCTGCGAGAGCAATTGAACCAGAAAAAACCTGATCTTCGCCAACAACTCGGTCCAAAGCAAGATGATCCTATCCAATTGTGAATAGACGAGTTGGAGGATAAGTTCAAAAGGTATCAAGTAGGGGAGTTAGGAAAATAATCTGGATACGACTCAAATGAGGAACTTTAGTCGTACCATCCAGATATCATGAATACTCCTTTTCCCTAGGGGTTTAAAAACCCTCATGTCTCGTTGTATGATGGGACCACCGATCTGGTCTTGCATTTGAATAATTTCAACACTATAATGTGAGCTGGTAATGTTACAAACAATTTACGTTGTATTTTGTTTCCCACCTCACTATTTGGGGCAGCAAGCAACTGATTTAATAAATTTACTCTTCATTCCATTACTTCTTGGAAACAGTTGTCCAAGGACTTTAAAAAGCAGTTCCAGGCTGCAAGGAATAGGCGACCCGAGGCTTCCTCGCTAACCAACATAAAAAAATAGCCTGGCGAGACACTTAAGGTGTATTTAAGTCGTTTTAGCACAGTTGCTACAAGAGTAAGAAATCTTTGATTGCTGGCTTGAAAATAGCCGAGGCGTTGAAGGTCAAGAATCTCATATGTCATAGTGATTTGCAACTGATTGTAAAATCAAGTCCTCGGGGAATACTAGGCTAAGGGCCTAAAACTTGGTAAGTACTTAGAGAAGGTTCAAAAGAACTTGAAAAAGTTCTATTACTTTAAAATCGCGCAAATACCAAGAGAACAAAACTCTAACGCTGATGCCTTAGTAAAATTGGCCTTGCAGAGCGATTTGGATGAATTAAACTTGGTTCCAGTAGAAGTGCTAAACGAGCCAAGTATATGTGAAAAAGAAGATGTCGAGATTGTAGATACCTCACCTACTTGGATGACCCACAGAAGAGGTTATGCCATGCCACTACTTTGGTGCGTTCTTTCTACAGAAGCAAATGAGATCATCAAATAAATTCATGTGGGCTTTTACGGAGACCATGCAGGTTGGCAGAGCCTATTTAAAAAGATCATTAGACAAGGATATTACTGGCCAGCAATTTTCACATATACCTTGCGTACCACCAACGGAATTAAGGATGATGACCTCGCCTTACCCATTTGCTATATGGGGGACTGATTTAATCGGGGCACTTCCCACAGGGCAAGGGGGAGCCAAGTACGCTGTGGTAGCCGTTAATCTCTTCACTAAATGGACAGAGGCTGAGCCTCTTGTCTCCATAACCTGCAAAAAATTCCTCGACTTTGTTGTCAAAAACATTGTCTGCTGGTTTGGAATTCACATGAAGATAGTATCTGATAACGGAACTCAGTTCAATGGTGACTTGTTCACTGAGTTCTGCAAGAGGAACAAAATAATTAAAAGCTTCTCATCAGTGTCCAGGCCTTAGGGGAATGGACAAGTGGAAGTTGTTAATAAAACCTTGAAGGATATTATCAAGAAAAAGTTAGACGCTGCCAAAGGTAGATGGGTTGACGAGCTACCTCAAGTACTTTGGGCTCATAGAACTACTGAGAAAACAGCAACGGGACACACTCCCTTCTCGCTAGCATTCGGCTCAGAAGCAATGTTTCCTATGGAGGTGAACATATCGACTCATAGATGAGAGTTTTATGATCAAGTAGAAAACCAAGAACTCCTAAAATTATCCTTGGATCTGCTTGATGAAAAACGAACTGAGTTGCAAGTCACTAATGCAGCGTATCAACACTGAGTTACAAGATACTTCAACAAAAGAGTCAAGAAGAGGCTATTCAACATTGGAGTTGGTGCTAAGGCAAGTATTTGCGAATACAAGAGATGCATCTGCGAAAGTATTCAAATTGGCTCGGCCAAATGGCTCGCTAATAAAGAACTACTGAAACGTGGAACATTTGCGACCCTACTACCAGTAAAATTAATGATTGTAACTCGCATTGCTGATGTAATATTTTAAACTTCAGTTATGAATAAAGTGGATCATTTCTTTAGTTAAGGGACATTTGTGTATAATTAACCAGAATTCATCTGGAAATACATGATCTAGTGCAAACCCACAACTTTAAAAAATTTCTAATTTTTTTTTAAAAGTTTTTGATCAAACCTTTCTGACGAGAAAGGGATCAAACCATCGTAACTCTTTGACTTAAAACCTGTCTGATGAGAAAGGAAAATCAAAAGTTATAAATTAGATATAACTCATAACTCGCGTGTGAAGCTAAATATTAACGGCTCGCACAATATAGGAAAGTATTAAATGAGACATCAAGGTGTCTTGACAAAAGTACTTAAACCTAGTGTATGGATAGATAATATAACTATTCATGTAAGCAATCAAAAATGTACAAAGTGATAAGATCATTAAAAGAGTATTCAAGTTTGCTTAAGACAGGTTATAACTGTTATTGCAAGGTAGAATTGATAACTGCTCGTAAATCAAAAGCCTGGTAGATAATAAACTGCCCGCGCACATAGTAGATTACTAACTACTTAAATAGGAAAATTACGAGCAATGGAAAGACCAAGAGTACTCTGCATTTGATCAAATTATAATTGTTTACATTGTGAAAGAAAACACAAGCAAAAATAAATATATTAAGTTCGAATGCTAAAGTACAAAGCACTTAAGATATAAAAAAAGGGAGTTAAGTTGGTTAGCTAACTTTCTCTTGTCGGCTTGGGGAGGACCTTTGAACATGCTCTCAAAATCTACGTCCATTCCTGTGGAGACAAAGGTTTAAGATCAATGAAGAAACAGTGGAGTTCAATAAAAACGTTGGGTTTACAGATAAAAAAAAATGTGGGTTCAGAGCAGACCACCATTTACAAAAAACAATGCTTACTCTCAGAAATATCTTGTAAGAATCGTCTATAACGATTGGCAGTTTCTTCCTAGTTTGAATTAATCGGACAATCTTCAGTCCTTGAATCTTTCATTTCTAATTTTCACTGAGGTTTGAAGATTTTGGGAATATATGGAGAAGATAGACGTTTGGTATATTCCGGTGCTACATATTTTGGGGGATAAATTTTTGAGTTATGATGGGACATCTCCAGAATGACCATCCAATTTTTGGATGAAATTCACCAAAAACCATGAGTTTATGGAATATGGCTAACATGAACTATCATTTTATAATTAGAGCCTAGTAACGGTAAGGCCAAAAGATGTGAGATCTAACGGCTGGGAGTGAAGAAGTGGAAAGGGCAGGTCATTAATGCTAATAATGACCCTCGAAACCATGAAGCCGTCAAAATTAAGAACATACGTGATCTTGAAGAAGGGATTATGACAAATGTACCCTCTGAGATCATTTAAAAAGCATTTTTTTATTAAAAAGAACTTTTTAAGGGGCAATTGTTATACCTTCGGCTATCATTTCAAAGGAGCAAATGTGACAAATTAGGAAGAATATGACTCAATGAATGTAGCGTAATTACATTTGAAAATGGAATAACTCATTTATACGGAAGTAACAGAGTATATTTACAGCTCGCTGACTATAACGTCTTATGCGAGATAAAGATATACAAACTGTTGTCTCATGCGTTAACGAGAAATCATATGCCATTAAATGTGTAAGGTGAGGCATTAACCTCATTATGCATGAAGAAACGTAGGTTAGATATAATGGCTATTAAGACACTTAGCATATAATACACAGTATACAAACTAAGTATAATAGTCGGGCAAACCCAAAACAACTAATAGCGAGGCGTCCATCTCGCTATAGGAAGGCACATTTCTAATACTTTCACTAATCAACTTTAGACATCTTTCAATGAGATTCATCATCTCGACGGGTCAGTTCTCTCGGATAGAAGCTGACAGTCAAATGACGTTAGCTGTTGAAGTTTACCTTTTCGTCAAGAACTGCGATTGTTAGATGGATTGTTGTGTCTTCAATAACATAAAGGACGTGATTTACCATATCAACCTCAGAAGATATGGGAAACTTTAGCTCGCTACCAGGGTTATTGTTGCTATGCTCTTAGCGAGATGTCCCAGAACGATACGCTGTATAACGTATTTAATACACGTATGTATTGACCCAGTAAAAGTGGACCAATCACAATTGTGTGATTTTCAAATAATAACTGTTGGGTTTTATGCCCTAAATAAAACTCTTTTCAATATAATCAGATTTACTTATTAATATAGATCAGAAATAACATTTAATGTTGCATGGTTCACATGATTTATTCATGATTATATGTACATAATGTATAGATTCATCTGAAACCCTTTTCACATACTTGATCCTGTTTATTGTGCCGTCAACACATTGGAAAGTAAACATGACTATGTGAATAAAGTTTCCTAGATTTATCAGACACAGGGTTTTACTGATATGATAATCTACAACAAGAGTTTACTTGTATTTGGAGAAATACTATGTTCTTTCCAGAACATTGGTTAAAGTAAAGCTCAGGTAGGATGCATGGAGTATGCATCGGAAGGGACCGATATTGAACTTTGACTTAGATTTAATTAAACTTACCGTAAAATCTATTCAAGTCAATATCGCCTAGTTGATCCTAGATCAAATGATCTTAATCCTGTTATGATTAGGCTCAATCTTGAAAGGCTATTCGTGTTCTTTGATTTGTTAGTTAAGCCTACTTTTAGGTCAGGGTGATACGTACATTTTGGGAACACGGTAGTGCAATTGAGTGGGAGCGCTATCATAAACATAGAATCTATAGCTTCTATCTGGCGAATAGTAAGCAAAGGATGATCTCCTTCGAGCTTGACCAAACGAATATAAATGGTGGAGTACTCATTTCACATTAGCTGAAATATCATTTATACGGGGTCAAGTGTTTTAAGGAATAAATACATTGTAGGGTGTAACGGTAATTTAATCCATTTACAGTGTAGATCATTCATATAGAGGTTGATCACATTAGGATTATAACAATGGATATCTAATGATGTTTCTATATGGTGGAACATATAGAGCATTCTATATACTGAGAGTGCAATTCTAAGTTCTATGCGTGGATTCAACGAAGAATTAATAAGTTAGTGAATTTTAGTGCTAAATTCTTGATCTACTTATTGGAAGCTCGGTTATATAGACCCATGGTCCCCCCACTAGTTGAGATAATATTGCTTGTAAGACTCATGTAATTGGTTTTGATTAATCAATTATAATTCTCAAATTAGACTATGTCTATTTGTGAATTTTTCACTAAGTAAGGGCGAAATTGTAAAGAAAGAGTTTATAGGGGCATATTTGTTAATTATGATACTTTGTATGGTTCAATTAATAAATATGATAAATGACAATATTATTTAATAATTATTTATAGTTATTAAATAGTTAGAATTGGCATTTAAATGGTTGAATTAGGAAATTGGCATTTTTGAGAAAATCAGATACAAAAGGTGTTAAAATTGCAAAATTCCAAAAAGCAAGGCCCAATCCACTAAGTGTATGGCCGTCCACCTTTGTAGCTATTTTAAGTTGATTTTTTCATTATTTTAATGCCATATAATTCAAATCTAACCCTAGTGGAATGCTATAAATAGATAGTGAAGGCTTTAGAAAAATAAGACTTTTCTTCTGACACTTTCTGAATTAGAAAAACTGAGCCTTCTCTCTCCCTATCTTTAGCTACCACTTCTTCTTTCTTCTTCCTTTGAATTTTGAAATCCTTAGTGATTAGAGTAGTGCCCACACACATCAAGCGATACCTCAATCATAGTGAGGAAGATCGTGAAGAAAGATCATCAACAAAGGAGATTCAGCATCAAAGATTCAGAGAAAGAGATCCAGGTTCAGATATTGATAATGCTCTGCTACAGAAAGGAATCAAGGGCTAGATATCTGAACGGAAGGAGTCATTATATTCCGCTGCACCCAATGTAAGGTTTCCTAAACTTTATATGTGTTTATTTCATCGTTTTAGAAAGTTCATATTTAGGGTGATAATCAACATACTTGTGAGTAGATCTAAGATCCTGGTAAAATAATTTCCAATAACTGGCCTCAGAGCCATGGTAATTGATTTACTTGCAAGAAATTTGGACTTTAAAACGATTGTTTGTATGTTCTTTGGATGGTATCATGTTGTATTGAGTGTTATTTGATGATTGATTGATGTTTGTGAAATTTTCGTGAAAAGTAATTGCGATTTTATCTCTAGAATTATTTTTATTGGATAGTATGGAAAAAATTAAGCAAGTTAGCCTTTTACAGAACTCAATTTCGATTTTATTTGAATTAGTTATGAATTCTTGAAGACTTAAAAAAATCGGAGCTGTGCTGAAATTTTCCTGCGATCGCGAAACCTGTCCGTACAGCTCACAATTTTTTCGTTTTTCTTCGATTTTTCATGCTTTTTCATGAAATTAACTTCCGATTTTTTGTGTAGTTCTATATTTATACTATTACTATTCCTAATTCAATTCTAATTAACATTTTGAATTAATTTAATATTTTTAAAATTTAATTCAAGATATTAGTGTAATTTGAATTTGAATAGAATTAGTATCTATCTTCTTGCTTAAAAATCTATCTTATTTTAAAATTTGATTATATCTTATCTTATTTTAAATTTAAAATAAGATAATTATAATCATGTAATTTTTATATAATATAAGATATTTTGCTAATTTTTTAAATTTTGTTATTTTATTTATTTAAATTACATTTAAAATTTGAAAAGATATTCATTTATCTTTTCTAATTTTTTATTTAATTTTTATTTATAAAATAACATTTAAAATTTAAAAGTTGTTAGCAAATTTTTTTTTTGAAATGATATTTAGGTTGGTTGAAACCTAATTTTTCAAAATTGTAGGTTTAATTTTAAATTTAATTTTTTTTTAAATTTCGAATGATTCAAATTTTTTTAAAATTTTCGAAAAATTATTTTTTAATTAATTAATTATTTCGAAATTAATTATTTAATTTAAAATTAAATAAATCCTACATCCAACTATCCAGCTAACCTTGTTGCAGGAGTATGTGTTTTAGCTTGTTTGTAAGTTTTCAAAACCTATTATTACTTGATTGCAAATAGCCATGGTTACTTTTTGCCAGATCTAATGATCTGATGGCTCCCTTGGTCAAGTTAATAATTTGTAACAGGTATATTTACAATCTTCTTTCATCTGTGTATGACCTAGCAACATGATAGGACCCATCCAAAGTGTGCCTGTGTGAGCCTATGTGTTTAATTTTATTATAGATGCATATAGGTTGTTGTTGCTAAAATAAATTATCATAGTTCTTGATAGAATTTATTTAGGCCCATTTAGTTTTTTGGGCCTATTCAATTAATAACAGTTGTTCTTATTAAGGTTAAATTCCTCTCTTTTGGGCCTTGTGTGAGAGTTGGGAGCCATAGAAGTGGGTACGACATATTGAACCCAGCACCCCCTCACATGAACCACCCCAATTGTGAAGGCCCATTTGCCTGATTTGAATAACTGTACTAGGTTAATTAAACTAATTTAACCTAATAAAATTGATTAGCAACATAATTAATTTCATTTATTTTGAAATTAATTTAAGAAAATTATAGTTTAAAGAATTTTTTATTCTAAGCTAAACTATATGTATTTTCTTGTATTTAATTAAATATAGAATTATAACCATCTAGATTCTTTCTGGAGCTTAATTTAAATTTTTCATTAAATATTCCTATTTAAGTTGATATTTAGTTATCTACAACTAACCAACTTAAATCTGAATATCTTTTGAATTTCAAATTTCAAAATTAAGTTGAGGAATTTTAGGCATTGGTTATTAAGATTCTTTAGATATTTTTTAAGTTAATATCTTTTCGAATATTAACTTAAAATGGAATATTTTAGATATTTTTTAAGTTAATATCTTTTCAAATATTAACTTAAAATGGAATATTTTCAAATTAAGTGGTTACAACTTAATTTTTGATATTTAATTAAATTTAAATTTGAAAATATTTAAGTTCTAGATTTTTTCTAATTAAGTTGTAAATTAATTATTTATTTTAATTAATTCTTGGATCAACTTAAATCAATGATTTTTTCATTTAATGATTAATTAAAATAAATTGAATTAAAGTATATTATTAGAAATGGAATTAATTAGTCAAAGGAAAATCTAGATAGATGATATTTTTGCTTGAAGTATTTTTCTAGTGTATTTAATTAAATAGAAAATTAATATTTAAGTTGATTTTCATCATCATACTTAAATATTTGAAATTTTTCTTATATATTTAATTAAATAGGAAAATTATATTTTTTGTTGTAAATTAATTTTATTAATTAATTTTGGGCCAACATTAAATTAGAATAATTTTTCCAGGATTTATTTTTTATTTTAACATGCATTTTTCGAAAATTGTATTCTTAAATACTTTAATTTTTCGAAATGCAATATATATATTTATAGAAAATAAAATTTGAGTTGTAAATTAATTTAAATTAATTTTGTAACAACTTAAATTGGTATTTTTCTAAATATTTATTGGAAATTATTACTAAGATGGAAATAATTCATGTTATTTTCATAACCATCTAAGTAAAATTTATAAATATTAAATTAAAATTTATATTTAGAATTTTTCATTCTAAATTGGAAATTTTAATTAAATAAGTATATATTTTAAATAAATAGAATAAATAAAGAGAATCAAAGAAAATATAACTCTTTTTAAATAATGAGCTTTATTATTAAGACATTCGATCTCCATTGTGGGTTTTACACCGCGTTTGTTTTAGTGAGTAATCCTCCCTAATGGAGGAACGTTCATTAGCAATTTCGCACCGTTTAACCTCGCATGATAAGTAGTTTGTAAGTGTTTTGTATGGTATGGATCACCCTAATGGTGGCGACCATACTTGACTTGCAAATTATGAAACAATGGTGGAAGCTCATAAGATAGAATTGCCTTGACTCTCGCCTAAACGGGACAACGCTGAATTCCAATCTTGATCGAATAAAAGGTTGCTAGAATGTTTAACATTTTAGACGAGCTGACAACTCTATTCAATGAATGGTAGCTTTGACTCTCGCCTAAACGGGACAACCGATATCGCCTTGTTGAAAACCTTGGAAATTATTTAGGATTGTAAGTTTTAGTATTTTCACTTGTCATTCCTACTTGCTATATGCTTATAATTTCTGAATTGTGTATGAATTTATATTGAACCATGTTATTTTCTGTTATTAAGTTGTAGTTTAATTTCGAATCTTCATTATTGGTCTAACTTGGCTTGTTTATCTAATGAGATAAATCCCTAGTGAATTTTCACCATTAGACATACATAATAGTGTTAGATCTCGAAAGATAAATATTGTATATGCGACATCTAGCTGTTCATCAATTGATGACACCTTAGACTAGTATTTTTACGATATGAAACAAGAAGATTGTATAAATAAGATTACTTTGACATTCGCTAATCGAAGCATCGTTGGATTCTTATTTATAAATGAAATTATCCTAATTCCTCTTAGCATATTCATTTTGAATTAGCTTCAAAACATATCATTGGATGAATGGTCTATAAATCATTTCATGTCATTCTATATTTTCTCTTAAGAAATTAAATGACGCTTATGATTATAATCCCGAAATTCTATTTCCAATGGATATAAATCCTCAATCTTACAAATCTCCTACTTGTATGGGCAAATCTGACTTAGAGTTTGTATTAGTAGTGGTGGTCCAAGAAAGAATTACTCATTATATTTGGTTGAATTTAAGTCTTTGACTTTAATTTTAGAATCCAAACAGAAATTTTCTTATATTTCTAATTCCAGATACAATACAGTTACACTTTCTCAAGTGTTTAATATCCATCTTTTATTAATGGATTCAAACTGTATGGAATATGAGTTAGGTATTCTGTGACTAGGATCCACTTGCACTATTCTAAGAATTCTTTTATAAACCTCTATCATCAAAAGACACTACCACATTTTTTTTAATCTATGGCATTTGTATCTTGTTCATAGTGGAATTGACAAGATCAATCTCTGCAAAGAGTTAATATGCCTATATCCACTGAAAGTAGTTCATCTCATTCGCAGATGGATGTACATTCAGGGGTGGATATGAGTTTTTCGTTGTATTCTTAAAACGATAACTCTAGATTATACCTTTTAGCAAGAAATTTGAAATGTTTGAAAAATTTCATTAATTTCTAGCAATGGTTAAAACCATTAAGGTAAGTGGTTAAAGATCTTGCGAACTGATAGGGGTGGAGAAATAGTTAGTAGATATGCAGTTCAAAGATCATTAAATTGATTTTTGAATTATATCCAAACTTACCTCCCCAGAAATTTCGAGTTGCATGTTGATGATTAGTTACTAGTCGTTGCCTAATTCCTTCTATGGTAATACAATTTCAGAATGATGTAATGGTTGTATACTTAATGTAAATCATTACTAGATTCATGGATGACCTAATCAAAATCTTAAGAAAAGCTAGAACTGTTAACCATGGTTTCTTAGCTATTTTAAGTGATTAGGGGTGTACCATCCCATTGCCAATAGATAAGAAAGTGTTTGTTCAAACAAATACTACTTTTCTAAGATAATGACTAAGTCTGAAAACAAGTAGCAAATAAAGGAGATATTTTTCTTGATTCCAAAAGTGTTCTATCATCTTATTTGACATATGATGATCCCACTGCCTCTGTTGTCTTGTCACAACCGAAGAGGTCAATACCATTTAGTTTTCTTAGACATAATTCACGGTACCTCGTCGTAGTGGGAGAGTTTCTAGGAACTCACCTTCTTATGACTTGGGAGACACTAGTGATTAAAATCCATTGTGAGTTTAAACAAGTAATGGATTGTCAAGATAAGAAACTAAGAAGAAAGCCAATAGAACTATGGTTTAATCCATTCACATGGAATAACCTAAAGTTTTCTATTACAAGGACATAAAAGGAAATTTTCGTATATAACTCCATTCAATAGACTTAACAAAACTTCTTGTTCCTAGTATTATAGGTTTGAGTTTATCTAAACCTATGGCTTGTGGTATACCTGGTAATTACTTACTCTAATGCAAGCAACTTATTTTAGCAAGATGCTGAAGCATTTTCTTTCTAATGGCAATCTATAGAAGCTTCACAACTTCTTAGGTATAGATTTTATTTATCTAAGGAAAAGTATTAACTATTCCAGAAAAGATAAAGCCATGAAAGAATTTCTTATATCAACAGTGAGAGGTCTTAGATATGCTTTTGTATGCCTTAGACCAGACACCTGCTGTTGAGTGGGAGTAATGAGTAGGTATCAGATTAATCCAGGAGAAGAACATTGGAAGACAATCAAGTAAAACCTAAGATTAAGAAGAGGAACTATATGTTAGTCTATAAGAGTGTGTTTAAAACTCTTAGACTACACCATATCAGATTTCGAAATTTGCCTATGTGCTAGTAAATATTTCTGATAAGATGGTGGTTACTCTGGGGGTGGAATAGTGATTTTGGAGAAGTGTAAAAACCTATCTGAAGTCTCTAGGTCTACCAGAGAGAGACTGAATGTTAAAGCTGCAAGAAAGGTTGTAACACCCTAACTAATTTAGGCGTATTACGTGATTTTTAAACGTACTGTGCAGCTCGTTGCTAATCAACGAGGTTTATGGAAAAACGTGATTAATTAAAATTTTGCTTTTTCATTAAACTTATAAACCATTTTACCAAAAAGTCTCGGGATCCCGATTTATAAAAATATTTACAAACGTTTTCACTGTTCAACTTTTACATCAAAATAAAGTCGTCTAACGACAATTACAAAATCTCAGCCGTGCTGTCCCGAGGATCGTACGCTCCAGGCCTAACCGCCCCGACATGTACAATCCCATAAGCTCGCTCACGGTCCATCAGCAACTGCCTTGCCTTTACCTACACATGCAACGTAAACTGTGAGTCGACAGACTCAGTAAGAAAAGCATAATAATATCATACATAAAACTGACTGCCGTGTCCAACACGATACTGAGTCCCGCTACTGCCATGTCCAACATGGTACTGAGCACTACTGCCATGTCCAACATGGTACTGAGTTTTGAACGTTCAGGGGACGGTACTATTGACAAGTATCCTCCTGATCGGTCGAACCGGTCATACTCCGGCTGCTGGTCATACTCCAGCCTGTACCGACGGGATAGGTCAATAGCACTGAACCACCAACCAGTGTCAGCCTGATCGGTCGAACCGGTCATACTCCGGCTGCTGGTCATACTCCAGCCTGTACCGACGTGACAGGGTTGGGTGGTTCGAAGCCTAAATACATATCTAATGTAATCTAACAGGCTTCCTACATGCACGCTAAACATGTAAACTACATATGCATACTGTTATACTAATCTTACCTGGATTCCGATTTCAGGTGTGCCGGTCAACCTGACTGGAACTGAAGCTGAACGGCGGATTACTGGCTCCTAAACCATAAAAACCACAACGCTATAAGTGATACGCTAAATCACTTCCCGGGGACTTAAACTCGAAACTAAAAGTTTCCCTATCGATAAATAGCATGGCAATACCCCTAAAAACCCAAAAACGAGGAAAACTAGGGTTCTGAAAAATCCCCCATCCGGAAGTCCGGTTGCCCAACCGGAATTCCGGTTCTGGGAAAATCTGAACCCCCATCCGGAATTCCGGATGCTCAACCGGAATTCCGGTTCCTCGCAGGCAGCAACCAAAAATTCCCATATCTTGACCATTTCGAACCCAAATGGTCCCAAACTTTCCAGACCTCCTACATAGGTCCTAACAAACATTTCCAAGGCCTCAAACCTACCCAGAAACCTCACAAGCAAATTTCACCATTGAAGACCAAGCTTTGAGTTCAAGAACTCAAACTTGGTTAAACCCACTAGCATGCACCCTAGCCTAGTTAATTCTACTTAACTAAGCAAGAAAAACCCTCTGCAAACTAACAAGAACACCCAGCAATTATACAGAAACAAAACATGCATTTTCACTCAAAATTTCATAATTTTCACATATAATTTAAAAGCTTGAACAATCTAGCTACTCATGCTTCACACAACTTATTTAACATCAAAAATCATGCTTTGAACAACATAAATCAACAACAAAATACAGCAGAAACAACTCTCAAAATTCACATGCATTACCATCCAATTTCATCATTTTTCTTCAAAAATTTAAGGAGAAAGGGACAAGGAAACACATACCACACAAGAGATCAATAGAGATTGCAAACCCAAGCTTGAATCACCACAAAATCCAGCTCTTGAACCCCAAAGTTCTCAGCCGAAAAAGAGAGAGAGAGTTGTGTGTGTGTGAGTTTTTGAAATTTCCTTAAAATTGACTAAGTGTGAAAATGTGAGAAAAAAGGGATTTATTCACATATTAATCATTTACTTTCAGCCAAGAAAAGAATAAATAAAATCAACATATAATTCCATTTACAAGTCACAAAAGACAAAAAGTCATTGGGGCAAAAAGACCATTTTGCCCCTCCTTTCTAAAATCACATAAAAATCACTAAAGGGGTATTTTTGGGACATTCTAAATTCCCGGCCATTCCCGACATTCCCAATGTCTAAAACCCGTCCCCAACATACTAACATACTAAGTTGTGATCTCTACTGAGCCAAACGCCGCGTTCCAAAATACCGGACACCGGAAATGCGAAATGTAAAAACTGCTGATAACATAATTATGCATATCTGAATTCCATAATAAATTATTTAAATAGCTATAAATAATTTCCTGATTAACATAAATAACTGCTAATTTCCAAATTAACTAAGCGGGCTTTACAACTATCCCCCCCTTAAAAGGATTTCGTCCCCGAAATCTAACCTGAATAACTCTGGATATTGAGCTCGCATATCTGATTCTAGCTCCCAGGTGGCTTCTTCCACCTTACTGTTTCTCCAGAGAACCTTGACCAACGCTATGGTCTTATTCCGAAGGACTTTATCCTTTCTATCCAGGATCCGCACCCGGCCGTTCCTCATAGGACATATCTGACTGAAGCTGAAGGCTCTCATAACTGAGTATATGAGAGGGGTCTGAAACGTATTTTCTCAACATTGAGACATGAAATACGTTGTGCACTGCTGATAAAACTGGAGGCAATGCTAACCGATATGCCACTTGACCTATCTTCTCGAGAATCTCGAAAGGTCCTGTAAATCTAGGGCATAACTTGCCTCTTTTCCCGAAACGTTTAATCCCCTTCATCGGAGATACTCGCAAAAACACATGGTCCCCTACTCGGAACTCAACATCTCGACGTTTCGGATCTGCGTAACTCTTCTGTCTGCTCTGGGAGGCAAGCATTCTGGCTTTAATCTTCTCTATTGCCTCATTGGTCCGCTGAACTGACTCCGGACCTAGGTATTTCCTCTCCCCTGTCTCATCCCAGTGGATAGGGGATCTGCACTTCCTACCGTACAACAGTTCATAGGGTGCCATCCCTATCGTACTCTGATAACTGTTGTTGTATGAAAACTCTATTAACGGTAGGTATTTATTCCATGAACCCTCAAAGTCCATAACACAGGCTCTCAGCATGTCCTCCAATATCTGAATTGTCCTTTCGGACTGACCATCTGTCTGAGGATGGAATGCTGTACTGAATTTTAGCTTTGTACCCATTGCCCGTTGCAAACTTTGCCAAAATTTGGAGGTGAATTTCGGATCCCTGTCCGAAACTATAGACTTCGGTACCCCGTGAAGTCTCACTATCTCCCTGACGTATAACTCTGCCAACTGATCCACTGTAAACGTTGTTCTAACCGGCAGAAAATGAGCAGATTTCGTAAATCGATCCACCACTACCCAGATGGAGTCATACATACCCGTGGTCCTAGGTAACCCGACCACAAAATCCATCGTAATGTCCTCCCATTTCCACTCTGGTAGGGTTAGAGGCTGCAACAACCCTGCTGGTCTCTGATGTTCAGCCTTGATCTGCTGACACGTGAGGCATCTCGAAACGAATTCTACCAAATTCTTCTTCATACCGCTCCACCAGAAGTACGGTTTCAAATCTTGGTACATCTTGGTGGTGCCGGGATGTAGAGAATATGGAGTAGAATGAGCCTCCTCGAAGATCTCGTTTCTCAAGTCCACACTGTTCGGGACACAAACCCTGGCTTTATACAAAAGCACTCCACTATCTGACACTGAAAAGTCTTTGGCTTGACCAGCCAATACCTCATCTCGGATCTTCACTAACTCCGGATCTGTCGTTTGAGCAACTTTTATTCTTTCTAACAGATCAGATTGCAGCGTTAAGTTGTGTAGCTGTCCTACCACAAACTCAATGCTGGACCTGACCATATCCTCTGCTAGCTGAGGTGAGATCTGAACCATGCTAGCTATCTGCCCGGGACCCTTTCTACTCAGGGCATCGGCCACTACATTGGCTTTTCCGGGATGATAGAGGATCTCGCAATCATAATCCTTCACTAACTCCAACCAACGCCCTTGTCTCATGTTCAAATCTTTCTGAGTAAAGAAATACTTGAGACTTTTATGGTCGGTATAGATCTCGCACTTCTCACCATACAAGTAATGCCGCCAAATCTTCAGTGCAAAAACCACTGCGGCCAATTCTAAATCATGAGTCGGGTATCGCTGTTCATAATCCTTTAACTGACGGGAGGCGTAAGCGATAACCCGATCGGCTTGCATCACTACGCACCCCAAACCCTGTTTGGATGCGTCACAATAGACCACGAACTTCTCCTCGTCCGAAGGCAAAGCTAGTACCGGAGCAGTAATCAACCTCTGTTTCAAACTCTCCCGAAAACTAGCTTCGCATTTATCCGACCGCATAAATCGCTGATTCTTCTTTGTAAGCTCGGTTAGGGGCATTGAAATTTTGGAGAACCCCTCCACGAACCTACGGTAGTACCCAGCTAACCCCAAGAAGCTTCTGATCTCTGTCACTGTCTTCGGTCTCGGCCAATCCCTGACGGATTCGATCTTCCCGGGATCCACCTTGATCCCATCTTTACTCACAATGTGCCCTAGGAAGGACACCTGAGACAACCAGAACTCACATTTCTTGAACTTGGCGTAGAGTCTATGTTCTCGAAGTCGTTGCAGTACCATCTGAAGATGTAACTCATGCTCCTCTTCTGACTGAGAGTACACGAGGATATCGTCGATAAACACAATCACACAGATATCGAGGAAATCCTTGAATACTCTGTTCATCAGGTCCATGAATGCTGCAGGAGCATTGGTTAGTCCGAATGACATAACCAGGAACTCGTAGTGTCCATACCTAGTGCGGAAAGCCGTCTTTGGAATGTCCTCCTCTCGGATCCTCAACTGATGATAACCCGAACGGAGGTCAATCTTAGAAAAGACCGTCTTCCCCTGAAGCTGATCGAACAAGTCATCGATCCTAGGTAATGGATATTTATTCTTCACGGGATCGGCTTGCTCAACTCTCTGTAGTCGATGCACATCCTCATAGATCCATCCTTCTTCTTCACGAACAAAACCGGGCTCCCCAGTGGTGACACACCGGGCCGAATGAACCCTATGTCAAGCAACCCTTGGAGCCGAATCTTTAACTCCTTAAGTTCAGTGGAGCCATCCTATACGGGGCTTTAGAAACCGGATCCACCCCAGTGCCAAGTCAATCACGAAGTCGATCTCCCGATGAGGTGGTAACCCTGGAAGTTCTTCGGGAAAAACGTCCAAAAATTCCCGAACTACTCTGATGTCCTCTGGCCGAACGGTGTCTGGCCGAGTGGTGTCCACCACCACGGCCAGAAACCCTAAGCACCCACCGTGCAATAATTCTCTCGCCGACATAGCCGAGATCACCGGATCCGAGATCCCTGAACCGAACCCACAAATACGAACGGTTCTTCACTTTCCGGTTGGAAGACCACCATCTTCCTCTTGCAATCAATGCTCGCCGAATATTTAGATAGGAAATCCATTCCTAAAATAATATCAAATTCGACTAAGCTCATCTCTATCAGATCAGCGCTCAACTCTCTACCATCTATCCTGATCGGCATAGACCTAATCCACCTATTGGAGATAACCAATTCTCCGCTGTAACGGGGTTCCAAACCCCGACTCATATCTATCAAAGGGTCTACCCAACTTACTAAAGACTCTGGCCGCCACATAAGAACGTGTACCCCCCGAATCAAACAAAAGACCGAATAAAATGAGTCGTTAATAAGAATCGACCCGTAACAACCGATGGGCCGGCATCCGCATCGGCTGCGTGATCGCGAATACCCCGGCTGGAGTGGGCATCGCCGGAGCTCTCGGTGCCTCCGGCCGGAGCGGGGACATTCCCTCTTGAAGTGCCCGGGCATGCCACAATGAAAGCATCCCTGCCCCTTGCACTCTCCCCGATGATGCCTCTTGCAGATAGGGCACTCGGGATAGGAGAAGCGAGTCTCATTACCACCAGGACGACTCCCTCTGTTCTGGTTCCCCCGGAACCTCTTGTTCTGACTCGAGCCGCCGGAAGCAGTGGGTGCCCTCTTCCTCTGATCAATGGCCGAACCACTACTCCCCCTGCTAAATCCTGATGCAGGAGGGGTAGGAGCTCCGCCACCGACCGGAGTACTGGCTGAATCTGACATACATCCCACTGCGCCCTCAGCTCGCAGTGCCTTCTCCACCATCTGAGCGTAGGTGGTGCTGTCGTCAGTGGTAATCATCAGGTCATGCCTGATCTTGGGATTCAACCCGTCCAGATACTTCTCCTTTCTGCTGAAGTCGGTCGGCACAATTCCCGAGGCTAACCTCGCCAACCGGTCAAACTGAGTAGTATACTCAGTGACACTCATGTTCTCCCGCTGAGTCAGGTGAACGAATTCCTTTCTCTTGGCGCTTCTAACCGCCTCATTGTAGTACTTCGCGTTGAAAAGTTCCTGGAACCTCTCCCAAGTCATGGTGGTGACATCGTGAATCTGAGACACCATGTCCCACCATACCAGGGCATCCTCCTGGAACTGAAATGTGGCGCACACCACCCTGTCGTTGCCGGTGACACCCATAAAGTTCAAGATTCGGGTGATCACCGTAAGCCACTGCTCGGCTTTCGACACATCTGAACCTCCCAGGAACACCGGAGGTGCTTGCTTCCGGAACCTCTCATACAAAGGCTCCAATCTATGGGCCGCCACTACCATTTCGGCACAGGCGGCGAGGGCGGGTGCCACCGGAACTGCGCGCACCGGGCTGCGGGAGCACCCTGCTGTCTCAACCTCTGAATCTCGAGGTCTTGCTCTTCGATCCTGGCTTGCATCTCCGCAAACCGTAACTCCCAGTTCGGGGCTCCCTGATCGGCTGGGGGAGCCTGGGCAGCCTGTGGTGGGTTCTCATCACCCCGACCACGAGCCCTGCCTCGGGGACCTCTGCCTCGGCCCCTAGCAGGTGGGGGAAACCGAGCTCCCTCTCCCTGATTCGACCCCACTGAGTTGCCCTGACTCCTCGTGGTCCGCCTGGCGTCCATCTAGCTAGAACCGCCTGCGAAACCAAGAGTTGGCATATCAGGTCGTATTCAGGGCGAGCTTACTAATGCCGCTTAATTTGGAAATTAGAAATGAAACATGCGCCTATTCTACTATCAGGCTACTAACATGCTTCCTAACAGGCTTTTCTTTTTTTTTTTTATAACTGAATAAAATAAACTACTAAGCAATAAAGGCTTACTGAACCGTGAACCGAGCTAACTGCTGATGATGATTGTACATGTCGTGACGATCTTCGGAAGACAACCTGGCGGCTCTGATACCAAATTGTAACACCCTAACTAATTTAGGCGTATTACGTGATTTTTAAACGTACTGTGCAGCTCGTTGCTAATCAACGAGGTTTATGGAAAAACGTGATTAATTAAAATTTTGCTTTTTCATTAAACTTATAAACCATTTTACCAAAAAGTCTCGGGATCCCGATTTATAAAAATATTTACAAACGTTTTCACTGTTCAACTTTTACATCAAAATAAAGTCGTCTAACGACAATTACAAAATCTCAGCCGTGCTGTCCCGAGGATCGTACGCTCCAGGCCTAACCGCCCCGACATGTACAATCCCATAAGCTCGCTCACGGTCCATCAGCAACTGCCTTGCCTTTACCTACACATGCAACGTAAACTGTGAGTCGACAGACTCAGTAAGAAAAGCATAATAATATCATACATAAAACTGACTGCCGTGTCCAACACGATACTGAGTCCCGCTACTGCCATGTCCAACATGGTACTGAGCACTACTGCCATGTCCAACATGGTACTGAGTTTTGAACGTTCAGGGGACGGTACTATTGACAAGTATCCTCCTGATCGGTCGAACCGGTCATACTCCGGCTGCTGGTCATACTCCAGCCTGTACCGACGGGATAGGTCAATAGCACTAAACCACCAACCAGTGTCACTGATCGGCCGAACCGGTCATACTCCGCCGTCGGTCATACTCCACTTGTACCGACGTGACAGGGTTGGGTGGTTCGAAGCCTAAATACATATCTAATGTAAACTAACAGGCTTCCTACATGCACGCTAAACATGTAAACTACATATGCATACTGTTATACTAATCTTACCTGGATTCCGATTTCAGGTGTGCCGGTCAACCTGACTGGAACTGAAGCTGAACGGCGGATTACTGGCTCCTAAACCATAAAAACCACAACGCTATAAGTGATACGCTAAATCACTTCCCGGGGACTTAAACTCGAAACTAAAAGTTTCCCTATCGATAAATAGCATGGCAATACCCCTAAAAACCCAAAAACGAGGAAAACTAGGGTTCGGAAAAATCCCCCATCCGAAGTCCGTTGCCCAACCGGAATTCCGGTTCTGGGAAAATCGAACCCCCATCCGAATTCCGGATGCTCAACCGAATTCCGGTTCCTCGCAGCAGAACCAAAAATTCCCATATCTTGACCATTTCGAACCCAAATGGTCCCAAACTTTCCAGACCTCCTACATAGGTCCTAACAAACATTTCCAAGGCCTCAAACCTACCCAGAAACCTCACAAGCAAATTTCACCATTGAAGACCAAGCTTTGAGTTCAAGAACTCAAACTTGGTTAAACCCACTAGCATGCACCCTAGCCTAGTTAATTCTACTTAACTAAGCAAGAAAAACCCTCTGCAAACTAACAAGAACACCCAGCAATTATACAGAAACAAAACATGTATTTTCACTCAAAATTTCATAATTTTCACATATAATTTAAAAGCTTGAACAATCTAGCTACTCATGCTTCACACAACTTATTTAACATCAAAAATCATGCTTTGAACAACATAAATCAACAACAAAATACAGCAGAAACAACTCTCAAAATTCACATGCATTACCATCCAATTTCATCATTTTTCTTCAAAAATTTAAGGAGAAAGGGACAAGGAAACACATACCACACAAGAGATCAATAGAGATTGCAAACCCAAGCTTGAATCACCACAAAATCCAGCTCTTGAACCCCAAAGTTCTCAGCCGAAAAAGAGAGAGAGAGTTGTGTGTGTGTGAGTTTTTGAAATTTCCTTAAAATTGACTAAGTGTGAAAATGTGAGAAAAAAGGGATTTATTCACATATTAATCATTTACTTTCAGCCAAGAAAAGAATAAATAAAATCAACATATAATTCCATTTACAAGTCACAAAAGACAAAAAGTCATTGGGGCAAAAAGACCATTTTGCCCCTCCTTTCTAAAATCACATAAAAATCACTAAAGGGGTATTTTTGGGACATTCTAAATTCCCGGCCATTCCCGACATTCCCAATGTCTAAAACCCGTCCCCAACATACTAACATACTAAGTTGTGATCTCTACTGAGCCAAACGCCGCGTTCCAAAATACCGGACACCGGAAATGCGAAATGTAAAAACTGCTGATAACATAATTATGCATATCTGAATTCCATAATAAATTATTTAAATAGCTATAAATAATTTCCTGATTAACATAAATAACTGCTAATTTCCAAATTAACTAAGCGGGCTTTACAAAGGTACTTATTCAGTCTAAGGAAAGTTCTATACATTTTTGGCATCATTCCAAATTGCCTTAAACTACTAGTGTTAATTTCCTGATTAACCAAAAGTAGTTGCCAAAGGTATAGAATCCAGTATCACAAGAGAGTAGACATATAGAGAGGAATTTCACATTATCAATGATTTTGTGATTAAAGGAAGAGTAATGGTGGAGAAAAGGTTGTGGTTAATTCAACCTTTCAGATCCTATTACGAGGAGTTTACTACTACTACACTTGATTTGTATATCAAGGTGTTGAGATTATTTGAAACACACTTTTTGTTTTATATTAGTGCAAGTGGGAGTTTGTTGGGTTTTATGCCCTAAATAAAACTCTTTTCAATATAATCAGATTTACTTATTAATATAGATCAGAAATAACATTTAATGTTGCATGGTTCACATGATTTATTTCATGATTATATGTACATAATGTATAGATTCATCTGAAACCCTTTTCACATACTTGATCCTGTTTATTGTGCCGTCAACACATTGGAAAGTAAACATGACTATGTGAATAAAGTTTCCTAGATTTATCAGACACAGGGTTTTACTGATATGATAATCTACAACAAGAGTTTACTTGTATTCGGAGAAATACTATGTTCTTTCCAGAACATTGGTTAAAGTAAAGCTCAGGTTGGATGCATGGAGTATGCATCGGAAGGGACCGATATTGAACTTTGACTTAGATTTATTAAACTTACCGTAAAATCTATTCAAGTCAATATCGCCTAGTTGATCCTAGATCAAATGTTCTTAATCCTGTTATGATTAGGCTCAATCTTGAAAGGCTATTCGTGTTCTTTGATTTGTTAGTTAAGCCTACTTTTAGGTCAGGGTGATACGTACATTTTGGGAACACGGTAGTGCAATTGAGTGGGAGCGCTAGCATAAACATGGAATCTATAGCTTCTATCTGGCGAATAGTAAGCAAAGGATGATCTCCTTCGAGCTTGACCAAACGAAAATAAATGGTGGAGATCTCATTTCAAATAAGCTGAAATATCATTTATACGGGGTCAAGTGTTTTAAGGATAAAATACATAGTAGGGTGTTACGGTAATCTAATCCCTTTACTGTGTAGATCATTCATATAGAGGATCATTGATCAAATTAGGATTATAACAATGGATAACTAATGATGTGTCTATATGGTGGAACATATAGAGCATTCTATATACTGAGAGTGCAATTCTAAGTTCTATGCGTGGATTCAACGAAGAATTAATAAGTTAGTGAATTTTAGTGCTAAATTCTTGATCTACTTATTGGAAGCTCGGTTATATAGACCCATGGTCCCCCCACTAGTTGAGATAATATTGCTTGTAAGACTCATGTAATTGGTTTTGATTAATCAATTATAATTCTCAAATTAGACTATGTCTATTTGTGAATTTTTCACTAAGTAAGGGCGAAATTGTAAAGAAAGAGTTTATAGGGGCATATTTGTTAATTATGATACTTTGTATGGTTCAATTAATAAATATGATAAATGACAATATTATTTAATAATTATTTATAGTTATTAAATAGTTAGAATTGGCATTTAAATGGTTGAATTTGAAAATTGGCGTTTTTAAGAAAATCAGATGCAGAAAAGATAAAACTGCAAAATTGCAAAAAGTAAGGCCCAAATCCACTTGTATAGGGCTGGCCACTTTTGTAGGAAATTTAAACTGATATTTTCATTATTTTAATGCCAAATAATTCAAACCTTACCCTAGTGGAATGCTATAAATAGATAATGAAGGCTTGAGGAAAATTACACTTAAATTTTTCTATATTTTCCTTCAGAGAAAAACCTGAGCCTTTCTCTCTCCCTATCTTTAGCTGCCACTTCTTCTTTCTCTTCCCTCTTGATAATTTCGAAATCCTTAGTCTATGAGTAGTGCCCACACACAGCAAGTGATACCTCAATCATAGTGAGGAAGATCGTGAAGAAAGATCATCAGCAAGAAGGAGTTTCAGCATCAAAGATTCAGAGAAAGAGATCCAGGTTCAGATATTGATAATGCTCTGCTACAGAAAGGAATCAAGGGCTAGATATCTGAACGAAAGGAGTCATATTATTCCGCTGCACCCAATGTAAGGTTTCTTAAACTTTATATGTGTTTATTTCATCGTTTTAGAAAGTTCATATTTAGGATGTTAATAAACATACTTGTAAGTAGATCTAAGATCCTGGTAAAATAATTTCCAACAACTGGCCTCAGAGCCATGGTAATTGATTTACTTGCAAGAAATTTGGACTTTAAAACGATTGTTTGTATGTTCTTTGGATGGTATCATGTTGTATTGAGTGTTATTTGATGATTGATTGATGTTTGTTAAATTTTCGTGAAAAATAATTGCGATTTTATCTCTGGAATTATTTTTATTGGATAGTATGGAAAAAATTAAGCAAGTTAGCCTTTTACAGAACTTAATTTGGATTTTATTTGAATTAGTTATGATTTTTTGAAAATTTGAAAAAATCGGGGCTGTGCTGATATTTTCCTGCGATCGCAAATCTGTCCGTACAGTTTCGATTTTTTTTGTTTTTCTTCGATTTTTCATGCTTTTTCATTGAATTAACTTCCAATTTTTTTTGTATAGTTTTGTATTTATACTATTACTATTCCTAATTCAATTCTAATTATCTTTTTGAATTAATTTAATATTTTTTAAATTTAATTCAAGATATTAGTGTAATTTGAATTTGAATAGAATCAGTATCTATCTTCTTGCTTAAAAATCAATCTTATTTTTAAATTTGATTATATCTTATTTTTTTTTTAAATTTAAGGTCAGATTTTATAAGATATTTATAAAATCTTTTAAGATATTTTTAAGATATCTTATCTTTTAAGATATTTTTAATTATATCTTATCTTTTAAGATTTTTTTTTTAAAATTAAATCTTTTTAGATATTTTGACCTTATTTAAATTTTAAAATAAGATATTTATAATCATGTAATTTTAAATAGATGTAAGATATTTTGCTAATTTTTTAAATTTTGTTATTTTATTTATTTAAATTACATTTAAAATTTGAAAAAGATATTTATTTATCTTTTCTAATTTTTTATTTAATTTTTATTTATAAAATAACATTTAATATTTAAAAGTAGTTAGCAAATTTTGAAATGATATTTAGGTTGGTTGAAACCTAATTTTTCAAAAATTGTAGGTTTAATTTTAAATTAATTTTTTTTTAAAATTTCGAATTTTTTCAATTTTTTTTTAAATTTTCAAAAAATAAATATTTTATTTATTTAATTAATTATTTCGAAATTAATTATTTAATTTAAAATTAAATAAATCCTACATCCAACTATCCAGCTAACCTTGTTGCAGGAGTATGTGTTTTTAGCTTGTGTGTAAGTTTTTAAAACCTATTATTACTTGATTGCAAATAGCCATGGTTACTTTTTGCCAGATCTAATGATCTGATGGCTCCCTTGGTCAAGATAATAATTTGTAACAGGTATATTTACAATCTTCTTTCATCTGTGTATGACCTAGCAACATGATAGGACCCATCCAAAGTGTGCCTGTGTGAGCCTATGTGTTTAATTTTATTATAGATGCATATAGGTTAATGTTGCTAAAATAAATTATCATAGTTTTTGATAGAATTTATTTAGGCCCATTTAGTTTTTGGGCCTATTCAATTAATAACAGTTGTTCTTATTAAGGTTAAATTCCTCTCTTTTGGGCCTTATGTGAGAGTTGGGAGCCATAGAAGTGGGTACGACATACTGAACCCAGCACCCCCTCACACAAACCACCCCAATTGTGAAGGCCCATTTGCCTGATTTGAATGACTGTACTAGGTTAATTACACTAGTTTAACCTAATAAAATTGATTAGCAACATAATTAATTTCATTTATTTTGAAATTAATTTAAGAAAATTATAGTTTAAAGAATTCTTTATTCTAAGCTAAACTATATGTATTTTCTTGTATTTAATTAAATATAGAATTATAACCATCTAGATTCTTTCTGGAACTTAATTTAAATTTTTCATTAAATATTCCTATTTAAGTTGATATTTAGTTATCTTCAACTAACCAACTTAAATCTGAATATCTTTTGAATTCAAAATTTCAAAATTAAGTTGAGGAATTTTAGGCATTGGTTATTAAGATTCTTTAGATATTTTTTAAGTTAATATCTTTTCGAATATTAACTTAAAATGGAATATTTTCAAATTAAGTGGTTACAACTTAATTTTTGATATTTAATTAATTTTAAATTTGAAAAATATTTAAGTTCTAGATTTTTCTAATACAACTTAAATTAGATATTTTTTCAAATTTTGTGAAAAAGATACTTAGTCAAATAAGATATTTTCTAGATAATTATTTCTAGACTACTTATTATTTCTAATATTAAATAGGAAATATTATACATTGTGAAATTAAATATTTATTAATTAATTTTGGTACAATTTATTTTAAGTATATTTTTCCTAGTATTAAACTAGAAATTAATAATTAAGCCTTCTCTACACTTAATTATTTATTTCTTGAATTTAATACATTTAATTAATTTGAAAATTAAATATCTAAGTTGATTTTTATCATCATACTTAAATATTTCTTTTTCATGACATTTAATTAAATAGAAAATTATTTTTAGTTGAAATTTAATTTTTCAACTAAATTTAAATAATTTTCAAAATATATTTTTTCTTTATTTTATTAATCAATTTTCGAAATTGCATTTCTTAATTGCTAGAATTTCGAATTTTATCTTGAAAAATAGATTAAGTTGTAAATTAATTATTTTAATTAATTCTTGGATCAACTTAAATCAATGATTTTTTCATTTATTGATTAATTTAAAATAAATTGAATTAAAGTATATTATTAGAAATTGAATTAATTGTTCAAAGGAAAATCTAGATAGATGATATTTTTGCTTGAAGTATTTTTCTAGTGTATTTAATTAAATAGAAAATTAATATTTAAGTTGATTTTCATCATCATACTTAAATATTTGAAATTTTTCTTATATATTTAATTAAATAGAAAAATTATATTTTTTGTTGTAAATTAATTTTATTAATTAATTTTGGGCCAACATTAAATTAGAATAATTTTTCCAGGATTTATTTTTTATTTTAATATGCATTTTTTGAAAATTGTATTCTTATATACTTTAATTTTTCGAAATGCAATATATATTTATAGAAAATTAAATTTGAGTTGTAAATTAATTTAAATTAATTTTGTAACAACTTAAATTGAATATTTTTCTAAATATTTATTGGAAATTATTACTAAGATGGAAATAATTCATGTTATTTTCATATCCATCTAAGTAAAATTTATAAATATTAAATTAAAATTTATATTTGGAATTTTTCATTCTAAATTGGAAATTTTAATTAAATAAATATATATTTAAAATAAATAGAATAAATAAAGAGAATCTAAGAAAATACAACTCACTTTAAATAATGAGCTTGATTATTATTAAGATATTCGATCTCCATTGTTGGTCTTACAAAAGTTAAATGTTTTCAATATAACCTCGAGACGCTAGACTTCGTCCCCCTATGGATGGTTATTCGTTGAACGCATTTAACACCGTAAGATTTCATTTGATAAGTGTTTTGTAAGTTTTCGTCTCTATTAGACTCTCCCCTACAGTGACTACTTAGAGATAAATTATGAAACATGAAACAATGGTAGAAGCTCATAAAATGAGAATAACCTTGACTCTCGCCTACCGGGACAACGTTGGATTCTTATTTTGATCGAATAAAAGGTTACTAGAATGGTTTCTATTTTAGATGAGCTGACAACTCTATTCAATAAATGATGCTTTGACTCTCGCCTACCGGGACACTGTATCAGTTTATTGAAAACCTTGGAAATTATTTAGGATTGTATGTTTTAGTATTTTCACTAGTCATTCCTACTTGCTATATGTTTATAATTTCTGAATTGTGTATGAATTTATATTGAACCATGTTATTTTCTGTTATTAAGTTGTAGTTTAATTTCGAATCTTCATTGTTGGTTCAACATGTTTGTTTATCTAATGAGTAAATCCCTAGTGGATTTTCACCATTAGACATACATAATAGTGTAAGATCTCGAAAGATAAGTATTGTATATGCGACATCTAACTGTTCATCAATTGACGACACCTTAGACTAGTATTTTTACAATATGAAACAAGAAGATTACATAAATAAGATTACTTTGTCTTTCGCTAATCGAAGCATCGTTGGATTCTTATTTATAAACGAAATTATCCTAATTCCTCTTAGCTTATTCATTTCGAATTAGCTTTAAAAATATATCATTGGATGAATGGTCTATAAATCATTTCATGTCATTATATTTTCTCTTAAGAAATCAAATGACGCATATGATTATAATCCCGAAATTCTATTCCCAATTGATATAAATCCTCAATCTTAGAAATCTCCTACTTGTATGGGCAAATCTGACTTAGAGTTTGTATTAGTAGTGCTGGTCCAAGAAAGAATTACTCATTATATTTGGTTGAATTTAAGTCTTTGACTTTAATTTTAGAATCCAAATAGAAATTTTCTTATATTTCTAATTCCAGAATACAATACAGTTACACTTTCTCAAGTGTTTAATATCCATCTTCTATTAATGGATTCAAACTGTATGGAATATGAGTTAGGTATTCTGTGACCAGGATCCACTTGAAGTATTCTAAGAACTCTTTGATGTAACTAAACCTATGTCATCAAAAGACACTACCATTTTTTTAATCTATGGCATTTGTATCTTGTTCATAGTGGTTTTGACAAGATCAATCTCTGCAAAGAGTTAATATGCCTATATCCACTGAAAGTAGTTCATCTCATTCGCAGATGGATGTACATTCAGGGGTGGATATGAGTTTTTCGTTGTATTCTTAAAACGATAACACTAGATTATACCTTTTAGCAAAGAAATTTGAAATGTTTGAAAATTTTCATTAATTTCTAGCAATGGTTAAAACCATTAAGGTAAGTGGTTAAAGATCTTGCGAACTGATAGGGGTGGAGAAATAGTTAGTAGATATGCAGTTCAAAGATCATTAACTTGATTTTTGAATTATATCCAAACTTACCTCCCCAGAAATTTCGAGTTGCATGTTGATGATTAGTTACTAGTCGTTGCCTAATTCCTTCTATGGTAATACAATTTCAGAATGATGTAATGGTTGTATACTTAATGTAAATCATTACTAGATTCATGGATGACCTAATCAAAATTTTAAGAAAAGCTAGAACCATTAACCATGGTTTGTTAGCTATTCTAAGTGATTAGGGGTGGACCATCCCATTGTCAATAGATAAGAAAGTGTTTGTTCAAACAAATACTACTTTTCTAAGATAATGACTAAGTCTGAAAACAAGTAGCAAATAAAGGAGATATTTAATTCTTGATTCCAAAAGTGTTCTATCATCTTATATAACATATGATGATCCCACTGCCTTTGTTGTCTTGTCACAACCGAAGAGGTTAATACCATTTATTTTTCTTCGACATAATTCACGGTACCTTGTCGTAGTGGGAGAGTTTCTAAGAACTCACCTTCTTATGACTTGGGAGACACTAGTGATTTAAATCTATTGTGAGTTTAAACAAGTAATGGATTGTCAAGATAAGAAACTAAGAAGAAAGCCAATAGAACTATGGTTTAATCCATTCACATGGAATAACCTAAAGTTTTCTATTACAAGGACATAAAAGGAAATTTTAGTTAATAAGTCTATTCTATGGACTTAACAAACTTCCTGTTCCTAGTATTATAGGTTTGAGTTTATCTAAACCTATGGCTTGTGGTATACCTGGTAATTACTTACTCTAATGCAAGCAACTTATTTTAGTAAGATGCTGAAGCATTTTCTTTCTAATGGCAATCTATAGAAGCTTCACAACTTCTTAGGTATAGATTTTATTTATCTAAGGAAAAGTCTTAACTATTCCAGAAAAGATAAAGCCATGAAAGAATTTCTTATATCAACAGTGAGAGGTCTTAGATATGCTTTTGTATGCCTTAGACCAGACACCTGCTGTTGAGTGGGAGTAATGAGTAGGTATCAGATTAATCCAGGAGAAGAACATTGGAAGACAATCAAGTAAATCCTAAGATTAAGAAGAGGAACTATATGTTAGTCTATAAGAGTGTGTTTAAAACTCTTAGACTACACCACATCAAATATCGAAATTTGCCTATGTGCTAGTAAATATTTCTGATAAGATGGTGGTTACTCTGGGGGTGGAATAGTGATTTTGGAGAAGTGTAAAAACCTATCTGAAGTCTCTAGGTCTACCAGAGAGGGACTGAATGTTAAGGTTGCAGGAAAGGTACTTATTCAGTCTAAGGAAAGTTCTATACATTTTTGGCATCATTCCAAATTGCCTTAAACTACTAGTGTTAATTTCCTGATTAACCAAAAGTAGTTGCCAAAGATATAGAATCCAGTATCCCAAGAGAGTAAACATATAGAGAGGAATTTCACATTATCAATGATTTTGTGATTAAGGAAGAGTAATAGTGGAGAAAAGGTTGTGGTTAATTCAACCTTTCAGATCCTATTACGAGGAGTTTACTACTACTACACTTGATTTGTATATCGAGGTGTTGAGATTATTTGAAACGCACTTTTTGTTTTATATTAGTGCAAGTGGGAGTTTGTTGAGTTTTATGCCCTAAATAAAACTCATTTCAATATAATCAGATTTACTTATTAATATAGATCAGAAATAACATTTAATGTTGCATGGTTCACATGATTTATTTCATGATTATATGTACATAATGTATAGATTCATCTGAAACCCTTTTCACATACTTGATCCTGTTTATTGTGCCGTCAACACATTGGAAAGTAAACATGACTATGTGAATAAAGTTTCCTAGATTTATCAGACACAGGGTTTTACTGATATGATAATCTACAACAAGAGTTTACTTGTATTCGGAGCAATACTATGTTCTTTCCAGAACATTGGTTAAAGTAAAGCTCAGGTTGGATGCATGGAGTATGCATCGGAAGGGACCGATATTGAACTTTGACTTAGATTTATTAAACTTACCGTAAAATCTATTCAAGTCAATATCGCCTAGTTGATCCTAGATCAAATGTTCTTAATCCTGTTATGATTAGGCTCAATCTTGAAAGGCTATTCGTGTTCTTTGATTTGTTAGTTAAGCCTACTTTTAGGTCAGGGTGATACGTACATTTTGGGAACACGGTAGTGCAATTGAGTGGGAGCGCTAGCATAAACATGGAATCTATAGCTTCTATCTGGCGAATAGTAAGCAAAGGATGATCTCCTTCGAGCTTGACCAAACGAAAATAAATGGTGGAGATCTCATTTCAAATAAGCTGAAATATCATTTATACGGGGTCAAGTGTTTTAAGGATAAAATACATAGTAGGGTGTTACGGTAATCTAATCCCTTTACAGTGTAGATCATTCATATAGAGGATCATTGATCAAATTAGGATTATAACAATGGATAACTAATGATGTGTCTATATGGTGGAACATATAGAGCATTCTATATACTGAGAGTGCAATTCTAAGTTCTATGCGTGGATTCAACGAAGAATTAATAAGTTAGTGAATTTTAGTGCTAAATTCTTGATCTACTTATTGGAAGCTCGGTTATATAGACCCATGGTCCCCCCACTAGTTGAGATAATATTGCTTGTAAGACTCATGTAATTGGTTTTGATTAATCAATTATAATTCTCAAATTAGACTATGTCTATTTGTGAATTTTTCACTAAGTAAGGGCGAAATTGTAAAGAAAGAGTTTATAGGGGCATATTTGTTAATTATGATACTTTGTATGGTTCAATTAATAAATATGATAAATGACAATATTATTTAATAATTATTTATAGTTATTAAATAGTTAGAATTGGCATTTAAATGGTTGAATTTGAAAATTGGCGTTTTTGAGAAAATCAGATGCAGAAAAGATAAAACTGCAAAATTGCAAAAAGTAAGGCCCAAATCCACTTGTATAGGGCTGGCCACTTTTGTAGGAAATTTAAACTGATATTTTCATTATTTTAATGCCAAATAATTCAAACCTTACCCTAGTGGAATGCTACAAATAGATAGTGAAGGCTTCAGGAAAATTACACTTAAATTTTTCTATATTTTCCTTCAGAGAAAAACCTGAGCCTTTCTCTCTCCCTATCTTTAGCTGCCACTTCTTCTTTCTCTTTCCTCTTGATAATTTCGAAATCCTTAGTCTATGAGTAGTGCCCACACACAGCAAGTGATACCTCAATCATAGTGAGGAAGATCGTGAAGAAAGATCATCAGCAAGAAGGAGTTTCAGCATCAAAGATTCAGAGAAAGAGATCCAGGTTCAGATATTGATAATGCTCTGCTACAGAAAGGAATCAAGGGCTAGATATCTGAACGGAAGGAGTCATATTATTCCGCTGCACCCAATGTAAGGTTTCTTAAACTTTATATGTGTTTATTTCATCGTTTTAGAAAGTTCATATTTAGGATGTTAATAAACATACTTGTAAGTAGATCTAAGATCCTGGTAAAATAATTTCCAACAGATTCAGCATCAAAGATTCAGAGAAAGAGATCCAGGTTCAGATATTGATAATGCTCTGCTACAGAAAGGAATCAAGGGCTAGATATCTGAACGGAAGGAGTTATTATATTCCGCTGCACCCAATGTAAGGTTTCCTAAACTTTATATGTGTTTATTTCATCATTTTAGAAAGTTCATATTTAGGGTGTTAATCAACATACTTGTGAGTAGATCTAAGATCCTGGTAAAATAATTTCCAACAATAATCGCATTTATTTTACGTGGTATGTAATCAAACCCCACGATTTTAGGGAATAATTGTTGTAAAGATATCAGTCAACTATGTAATTAACTGTCGGACTACGTAATTATAAATAGAGGCATGTTACACTAAAAAAGGAGACAAAAAATTCATAAGAGAGAAGGCCCTAGAACTGTATCAGAAATCTAATAACATTGACTCGTGGACTAATGCAGAATTTTAACTGCAAAACCACATAAAAAAACCTTCGTGTTCTTACTTTTATCTAGTATCATTGAACCACTTAATGGTATTGGAGCAAATCTTTTCTGTTTTGTACCGTCGAAAGACTTTTCATCATATCTAAATGAGTGGTTATTTTCTAACCAACGATGATGACCCATATAATAATACTTTTGGCTATGCTTCAACAACAAAGAATAAGTATCTTGATAACAAGATGGGCATGCATATTTTCCTTTAGTGCTCCATCATAATAAATTTGCATATGCTAGAAAATTACTAATAGTCCATGATAGTGTTGCTCGTAACATGCATAAAGTTTTTTCTTGTAGACGCATCAAAAGTTTCTACTCCAACTTCCCATAAAGTTTTTAATTCTTCAATCAGTGGCTCCAAATATATATCAATATTATTTCTAGGTACTTCTGGACCAGGTATGTGCAAGAACATAATAAAGTTAGGTTGTTTCATACACAAGCATGGAGGGAGATTATATGGCATCATAATACTGGCCATGTGCTGTGACTTACACTTGTCTTGAATGGATTAATTCCATCAGAAGCTAACCTAAGTCTAACGTTTCGAGGATCTGCTGCAAAATTCTTATGTTTATGATCAAAAGTCACCATGCTGGAGAATCTCTTGGATGTCTCATACAACCATCATTCACATAATCTGTTTGATGATGCCAAGTCATAAAATCAGATATTTTTGATGACATAAATAATCTTTGTAATCTTGATATATATTAATGGAAAGTGGTGTAAGACTTTTGCTTCACTCTTATTTTTATTAAAAGAAAAAAAGGTAATGTTATATTAATCTAAACAGTATATGTGAACTAAAAAACAGAAGAAAAAAGTATTATATTTAATAGCATACCTTGGTGTAGAGCATAATTGACATTATGTGTCATTTACATGCTCCTTTCTATACAGCATGCAATCATTTTTACATGCATCAATTTTTTTATAATTAAGTCCAAGTGCGTTGATTAACTTTTTTGACTCATAAAAAGAATCGGGTAAGGTTTCTGTAAAGTCCTTTTTTTTTGCAAGTTAGGTGACAAAATAATTTTTCCATTTATGGTAAGATTGCTATGCATTCATTTTCGATTTCTTACCTTATAAATTCAGTTTTTAGTTGCCCTTTTCCTTGTTTGGAAAGTTGCACTTTCTGCTGAACTTTCCTTTGTTGAAAACTTCTCAAAAGAGAAGGAATTCTCCTTTGGAAAGTTATCTTTTTTAGGGAAACTTTGATTATTGCCTTTTCCTTATTAATTTCGATTGTATCTTGATACAATCAGAATATCTAATCTGTTTTTGGCAGGAATCAAGCATTGATAGAGGATCGGATCCGATTTTAGCAAGTTTCCTGTTTCTGGTCAGATCTGCTGCGTCAGCATCCGAATCTGATGTAGCAGATCGTGTTTTCTTAGGAAAGTTTTTGTACAGCTGCTAATTCGAACTTGTGGTTGCCTCTTTGGTTTCTATGTTCTATAAATAGAGCCTAGAGAGTAACCATTCGAATCACCTCTTCCATTATTCATTTTTTGCATTTATCTTTTGAGAGAAGAGAGTGTTTCTTTGTTTTGTGAGAGCCTAGTTGTTCATCTAGGTCCTAGTTGTTCTATTTCTGTTCTTACTCTATCCTAGAGGTTGTGAAGAACTACTTGACTGAACAAGAGATTGGTCTTCGGGAGAAGACTTGATAAAGCCTTACTTCGGGAGGAAGTAAGCACTTGGTCTTCGGGAGAAGACTTGTTGAAGCCTTACTTCGGGAGGAAGTAAGCACTCACACTTCAAAGACGAAGGGAGTTCGGGCTTGAAGGTATTTCAAGAAGTCAGATTCATAAAGTGAATTACAAAGGATTGCGGCAATACTTTAGAGGGAGTCTAAACCTGTTTAAGTCAATTGTCTTTGTAATTTTGATACTTTATTAATTGATTTCATTCTCTGGGCGTGGCCCCGTGGACTAGGAGTGTTCGGGAGAACACTGATACCACGTATAAATCTCTTGTGTCAAGTTATTTATTTTTCTGCAAATATTTTATATTCTCGTCTGTTCGATTTCTTTATGCAGAATTATTTTCTGCTGCTGCAAACGCTTACAGTTTTTTATATTTTCTTGTATACAACTGACATTTGCAAAAACACAGTTTTTCAATTGGTATCAGAGCGGGACACTAAACTCTTAGTGTGGTCCTATAACGTTTTTGTGTTAAAATGTCATTCTTTGCAGAAGGAAGTTCTATTTCTAGACCACCGTTGCTTAATGACTCTAACTATCCTTATTGGAAAGTTAGAATGAGGGCCTTCATCAAATCTCAAGATGAGAAGGCTTGGAGAATGGTTCTTTCAGGTTGGTCTCTTCCAGTTGAGACAGATTCTTCAGGTAATACTACTATAAAATCTGAACTGGAATGGTCTATTGAAGATGATAAACTTTCTGCCTACAATAGCAAAGCCTTGCATGCTATCTTTAACGGTGTAGGTGAGGGTTACATTAAACTTATATCATCTTGTGTTTCTGCTAAGGAAGCTTGGGAGATCCTTCAAACTCAGTTTGAGGGAACTTCTGATGTGAAAAGATCTAGATTTTGTTGGAAATTATTTTACCAGGATCTAGATTTACTAACAAGTATGTTGGATTAACAACCTAATATGAATTCTAAAACAATGAAAATAAAGACATATAAAGTTAGAAAACATTACAGTGGGTGCAGCGGAATAATATGACTCCTTCCGTTCAGATCTCTAGCCCTTGATTCCTTTTTGTAGCAGAGCATCACCAAGATCTGAACCTGGATCTTCTTTTCTCCTTCTTTGATGCAGAAATTCCATATTCTTCCATACTATGATTGAGATACCACTTGATGTGTGTGGGCACTACTCATCACTCAAGGGAATTCGAAAAACAGAGAAGAAAGAAAGAGAGAGAGTGGCGGTTTCATAGTGTTTGAGAGAATAAACTGTAAAGTGTGTCTCAAACCTGAAGCCTTTACCTTCTATTTATAGAATACCACATAGGGTTAAATTTGAATTATTTGGCATTTAAAAAATGAAAAATAAAATGAGAAATAGGGGCATTAAGTGGCCGGCCATTCATTGAGGGAAACAAATCCTTCCACTTTTCAAACTTTCCTATTTCATCATTTCTAGTTTCCCATTTTCTCAAAATTGCCAATTCTCTCTTTCAACTTCATAAATGTCAAATCTAATTATTTAATAACTATAATTAATTATTAAATAATATATTGTCATTTATTTTATTTATTAATAAAAAACTAATCAAAGTTTCCCAATTAATAAATATACCCTTTAAACTCTCTATTTACTGTTTTACCCTTGCTTAGTGAAAATTCATAAAGTAGACATAGTCTAACTTTTAGAATTATAATTGATTAATTAAAATCAATTAACTGAGTCTTACAAGCAGTATGGCCTCAACTAGTATGGGGACCATGGGTCTATATAACCGAGCTTCCAATAAGTCGAACCGAATTTACCAAGTAAATTCCCTAACTTATTAATTCCTCATTGAATCCACACTTAGAACTTGGAATTGCACTCTCTCGATCATATAGAAACGCTCTATATGTTCCACGATATAGACACGTCATTAGTTATCCATTGTTATAACCCTAATGTGATCAATGATCCTCTATATAGATGATTTACACTGTACAAGGATTAAATTACCGTAACACCCTACAATGTATTTTATCCTTAAAACACTTAACCCTGTATAAATGATATTTCACCTAAGTGAAATGAGATCTCCACCATTTATCTTCGTTTGGTTAAGCTCGAAGGAAATCATCCTTTACTTCTATTTGCCAAATAGAAGCTATAGATTCCATATTTATGTTAGCGCTCCCCCACTCAATTGTATTACCGTGTTCCCAAAATGTACGTATTACCCTGATACAAAACTGGGCTTAACTAACAAATCAAAGAACACGAGTAATACTCTTGAAATTGAGCCTAACCATATCAGGATTTCGATCATGTGATCTAGGATTAACTTATGATATTGAATTGAATAGATATTTACGGTAAGTTTCAAAATCTAATTCAAAGTTCAATATCGGTCCATTCCAATGCATACTCCATGCATCCGATACTGGTAAACTTTGCCAATGCCCTGGAAAGGACATAACACTTTTCCAAGGTGTAAGAATACCTATCGCTGATTATACCATGTCAGTCTAAATCCAGTGTTCTGACAAATCAGGGAATCTACTTTTGAACATATAATAAAGATTATATTCCACTGTGCTGACAACACTATAATCTTTAACCAACCCATATGTTCTGGACTTAAAAAGAATTCATACACTATATACATATAATCATGAAATAAATCATGTGAACCATGCAACATAAAATGTTATTTCTGATCTTTATTAATAAGTAAATCTGATTATATGAAATGAGTTTTATTTAGGGCATAAAACCCAACAGATTTATCATGCTTCAAACTAAATTTGATGAGCTTAGAATGTCTGATAATGAAACCTCAACTGAATTCTATGAAAAATTATCTGATATTGCTAATGAATATTTTGCTCTTGGTGAAAAGCTTGATGATTCTGTTCTTGTGAGAAAAATTGTTAGAGTACTTCCAGAAAGGTTCGATACTAAACTTTTGGCAATGGAGGAAGCTAAAGATTTTAGCACAATGAAAGTAGAAGAATTAATGGGTTCCTTACGTACTTTTGAATTAAATCAACAGATTAAACAAAAGGACAAACCCAAATCCATTACTGATAAAGGTAAAAGTATTGCTTTGAAAGTTGCTGATAATGAAAATTCTGATAGTGAATGTGATGATGAGATTGTTTTATTAACTAAGAATTTTCAGAAATATATGAAAAAGGTGGGAAATAAAAAGAATATTTCGAAAGGTTCAAAAGGTAATACTTTTATTGAACCATCTGTCTCTAACAAAAAGGGAATTCAGTGCAGGGAATGTGAAGGTTTTGGGCATATTCAAGCTGAGTGTGCAAACACTTTGAAAAAGAATAAGAAAAGTTTCAATGTCACTTGGAGTGATGATGAAACCGAAAGTGATGAAGATAATTCTGAAAATGTTGCCCTAACCTCTGTTATGACTAATGTGTTGTGTGATTCACAGGTGAAAGCTAAATTGGTATGTCTGAATAATACCACCGAACAAGAGGAATCAGATTCAGATGAGTCTGAAATCTGTGAAGAGTCTCTTGCTGAATCATACAAAGTCATGTATGAAAAATGGATTCAGGTTGCTTCTGAAAATAGAGAGTTGAATAAATTGAATAAAAAATTGTCTCAACAAATTGAAATGTGTGAATTGAAAATAAAAGAGTATGAGACAAGTGTTTGTGATAAAGATGAAAAAATTACTCTCTTAAAAAGGGATCTTGAAAATTTTAAGAAAAATGTTCAAATGCTTAACCCTGGATCTTCTATTTTTGAAAAAGCTCAAAATGCAGGTCAAAGAGGTTTCGCAGGCCTTCGTTCAAATGGAATGGAGAGTTCTGGAGTCACGAAGTTTGTAAAATCCAGTGTTCCAACAAACCACTCTAAGGCTACAAAGTCTGTTGTCACAGTTTCACAGCCTGTTGCAGCAAGAGCAGTTTCTGATGCTGCAAAATCTCCAGGATTTTCGAAAAGAGTAAGATCTCAGGTAAAAAGATTTGTTCCCACTTGTCATTTTTGTGGTAGAAAAGGACATATCAGACCTAAATGTTTCACGTTGAAAAATCTGCTTAAAACAAATTATTTTGATAATTTGGAAAAATCTCAAAAGAAACATAAAGGTTTGAAACAAATATGGGTGAAAAAGAATTGTCTAGCTGGTTTTTCTGATAAAACTGCTGCATCTCAAATGTGGTAGTTTGACAGTGGTTGCTCTAGACATATGACAGGTGACAAGGACTTTTTGACTAACATTCGGCCTATGCAATGTGGAGAAGTCACTTTTGGTAATGGCATATCTGGAAAAGTTGTTGGTATGGGAACTCTAAATTTTGAAGGGTTACCTAGACTGAAAAATGTGATGTTAGTTGAAGGACTGAGGGCTAATTTACTTAGCATCTGTCAAATTTGTGATCAAGGGTTTACTGTTTCATTTGATAGTGATCATTGCTATGTTCTGAATGATGATAATGAATGTATCTTGCAAGGATTTCGATCCAATGATAACTGTTACACTCTAACCCCTGTGTTTACTTGTCATTCAGCTATCAACAGCACCACAGATCTGTGGCATGCCAAGCTTGGGCATATTAATTTTAAAAACCTGAAAAAATTGTCAAATGCAGGTATTGTTCGAGGTCTTCCCAAGCTTGGTAAGGATAGTGTAGGTAAGTGTGAACCGTGTCAACTTGGGAAGCAATTAAAAATCACTCACAAGCCTGTGTTTGATATCAATACCTCAAAAGTATTGGAATTGCTTCACATGGATCTTATGGGTCCAATCCAAGTCGAAAGTTTGAATGGTAAACGATATATATTTGTCTGTGTTGATGATTTCTCTCATTTTACTTGGGTAGATTTCTTAAGAGAAAAATCTGACACTTTTGATGCCTTTAAAACTCTTTGTTTGAGATTAAGAGTTGAGAAAGGTTGTAATATTGGGAAAATTGTTCGAATTCGAAGTGATCATGGTAAGGAGTTTGAAAATTCTGTGTATGATGATTTTTGCAAGTCTACAGGTATAACTCATGAATTTTTAGCTCCCAAAACTCCTCTACAAAATGGAGTTGTTGAGAGGAAGAATCGAACATTGCAGGAAATTACAAGAGTGATGTTAAATAGCAAGAAGTTGACAAAGCGCTTATGGGCTGAAGCTATTAACACAGCTTGCTACATAATAAACAGAGTGTTTATTCGTCCAGGTACCTCAAAAACATCATATGAAATCTGGAAAGGTAAGTGCCCCAATGTAAGTCATTTTCATGTTTTTGGATGTGTGTGTTATGTCTATAGAGATCGTGAGCATATTGGTAAATTTGATGCTAAAAGTGATGTTGGTGTGTTTATTGGATATTCCTTAAATAGTAGAGCTTATCGTTTTTATAACATGAGAACTCAAACTGTTTTGGAATCAGCTAATGTGGTTGTTGATGATTTTAAATATTTTTCAGAATTTTCCACAGAAACCAAGATAGATAGTCTCATGGATGCTCCTCCGTATGCCAGTGCAAAAGCGGATCCCGATGCGGTAGAACCCATTGCGATGCCGCAAATGACGAATCTGCTGCTGCAACTGAGACTGGAGAACCAGAACCGTCTATCTTGACTTATCCAAACATCATCACTGATTCTATTCAGAAAGAACCAAGCACCAGAGTCAAATTGAATCATCCAAAAGATCTCATTCTTGGAAATTCTGAAGAAAGCATGGTAACTCGCAGAAGGTATGTTAATTTAATCAGCTTTCTTTGCTTCGTTTCTCAATATGAACCGAAAAATGTGAAGGAAGCCATGACCTTTGAGGAATGGCTCAATGCAATGCAAGAGGAACTCAACCAATTTGTTTGCAACAAGGTATGGATTTTGGTCCGAAGACCAAAAGGTATAAATGTAATTGGAACAAAGTGGTTATTTTGAAATAAAAGTGATGAGTTTGGTACAATTGTGAGAAACAAGGCTCGTTTGGCGGCACAAGGATACACACAGGTAGAAGGTATTGATTTTGATGAAACTTTTGCTCCTGTTGCAAGATTAGAATCAATTCGTTTACTTTTGTGTATTGCTTGCATTTTGAATATTAAATTGTTTCAAATGGATGTGAAATCTGCCTTTCTAAATGGTATTTTGAATGAGGAAGTTTATGTTGAGCAACCAAAAGGATTCGAAGATCCTCAATTTCCAGACCATGTATACAAGCTTGAAAAAGCATTGTATGGTATGAAACAAGCTCCTCGAGCTTGGTATGAAAGGTTGACTCAATTTTTACTTTCTCATGACTATCACAGAGGTAGTGTGGATAAAACTCTTTTCATCAAGCATATAAAATCTGATTTTATCATTGCTCAAATTTATGTTGATGATATAGTTTTTGGTTCTACATCTAACCATGAAGTGCAGGTATTTGTTGATCAAATGAAAAGTGAATTTGAAATGAGCATGGTTGGTGAACTTAATTTCTTTTTAGGTCTTGAAGTGAGACAAATGGAAGGAGGTACATTTGTATCTCAAAGTAAGTATGCTAAGAACCTTGTTAAGAAATTCGGCCTTGAATTGGCTAAGCATGTAAGTACTCCAATGAGCACCACACTGAAATTGACAAAAGATGAGAATGGAGTAAAGGTAGACACTACACTCTATCGTAGCATGATTGGAAGTCTTTTGTATTGAACTGCTAGTCGTCCTGATATTTGTTACAGTGTGGGAGTGTGTGCTAGATATCAAAGTAATCCTATGGAAGCTCATGTATCAACTGTAAAAAGGATTATTAGATATGTTAATAGCACCCCTGATTATGGAATTTGGTACTCGAAAGATACTAATTCTAATCTTGCTTGTTTTAGTGATGCAGATTGGGCAGGCAATGCTGATGATCGAAAGAGCACAAGTGGAGGGTGTTTCTTTCTTGGGAATAATCTAGTATCTTGGCATACCAAGAAACAGAATTCCATCTCCTTGTCCACTGCCGAAGCTGAGTACATAGCTGCTGGCAGTTGTTGTACTCAACTATTGTGGTTGAAACAAATATTGATTGATTATGGATTTGAATTGGGTGTTTTGACTATTTTTTGTGATAATACTAGTGCCATAAATATTTCCAAAAATCCTGTTCAACATTCTAGAACAAAGCACATTGATATAAGACATCACTTTATCAGGGAACTTGTTGAAAATAAATTATTGCAATTAGAATATGTTGATACTGAAAAACAATTAGCTGATATTTTCACAAAGGCCCTAGATGCAAGTCGCTTTGACTCCCTCAGAAAGTCTTTGGGAGTTTGCATTGTTTAATTTTATCATGTCCATAATTTTTGTACAATAGTGTTATGTGATTCTTCTCTAGCCTTTAATCTCCTATCATTGTATTTTGACAAATCATGTTTATGCTTTTGGATTATAATTAGTTAGGATCTCATTCTTATCATACTTTGTGATGTTGTGTTAAAAGATTCTTGTTACTATTCATGTGTGTCTGGGATTAAATAATGTACTTATACAGAGTTGAGCAATTTTTATTTCAGTCTTGTCAGGCCCCTTGCTGGAATAGAGCTACCCATACTGAGGTGTGAAAGCCATCTTTTGAGTAAGCTGGAACATTGTAATTAGCAACTATGATGAGGATGCACTACCATAGAAAAGGGCTACCTTCAGTATGGTGTGATAGCATCCAGTTGCGGGATCGAATTGAAAAAGGCGAAAATAAAAATCTTGCCAAGGACAATGATCCTATTTTCACTGCACACACTTATGTCTGACAAGTGTGTTGAAATTTGTAAGTCTCCTCTATTAAAATTAAATTGATAATCCTGATTCACAATTTTTAGTAACATGCATATCTTTTTCCTCAACATCAATTAAGTATGATTTGTTCCTGAGATACTAATTAGTTATTTTCCTTAAAAGCATGACATGTATTTTATTTTGTCAATTGTCAATGATTTTTGACTTATTTGCTTGTTTCGAATCACATATATTTATTGTACACATTATTTTTTATTTTCGGTTTTAATAAAAAAATAAAAATAAAAAAAAGGGAGGGAGGCATGTGACTTGCTTCATGGGTTAAGGAAATCTTGCGCTTAAATGGTAAGTATCAACATTCATTCTTCTTTGATTTATTTTGATATTTTTCCAAGTAAAGATTAATCTTTATATGCTAATGTGCCTTTATTCTTGAAATATTGATTTATTTTTGGAAATATTGTTGGCAATTCTAGTTTCCCTTTATTTTATTTTTTTTTAAAAAAAAAAGGGGGAAAGGAGTTGAGGAGTGGGCGGTTTCCTTTTATGGGTTCATGGGCTGGCGGTTACCTTTTAAAATTTTCAAAATTGGTTTTCCTTTCTTGTTTTGCCTCCAAGGTTATATAAACCAATATTTGTCATTTAACTCACCACCTACCCGAACCTTCTTTCTTGTTTCTTGTGTGTTTCCGTTCATTTCCTTTTTCAGACCCAAAATGGTGAGAACCAAGAATCTAGGGCACTCTAAAAAATTGGAAGAAACCGTTGCAACTCCTTCCAATGCTCCCCCTGCTGCTTCAGTTCATCCTCCTGCTGTTGCATAGCCTGGAGATTCATCGCTTCCCTAGCGTGAATCTCAAACCGAGAAGCCAAAACGTCCACCCAAGCAAGTTGCTCGCAAATCGGTAAGACCCATTCGCACCTGGACTTCCTCTTTTGAATCTTCAAAGGAATCTCCTCCTCCATTGGCATTTCCACCTCCTGCTGCATCAATGCCTGGCTCCACTCCAACAGGCCCTTCTACTCGAACTCGAGCCCAGCAAGCCTCTGCTGAGAAGGAACTTCGAGCCTCTCAATCTCGTGAGAAGACAGTCCCTCCAGCCAAGAAGAAACTCAAGACTAATCCACCCTCGGCCTCATCAAGTTCCAGTTCAGAAGAAGAGGATCCTATGGAAGTTTCTTCAGACAAATCAGTGTCTCTTCACTCTGAGAAGGACAGTGAGGACACAGAACTCGAGCCAGAGCTTCCTCAACCAAAATCTGCTTCTGCAGCAAAGGCCTATGCTGCTGCCAAAGGCAAGCAGCCCATGGAAGAACCTTCATCTGGTAATGTCCCTTCCTCTCTTTCTGGCTGTCCTCGATTTTATTATCGTGACAATGAACGTGACTGGAATTTATATGCAAACCGTAAGTTTGAAAGTGAGAGGAACTATGACTTGCATGCTCATCGTGTTTATGGTATTGTAAAGTTTATTCAATTTCATCAATGGGAAAATACTCTTACTGATTTCATTGGATACATTGCAAACATTGTTAAGGATTTTTATGCTAATCTCACTGATGACTTCCTTGATGAGAATTCTAGACTTTATCGAAGAGTTTATGTTAGGGGTCATTGGTTCTCTTTTTCTGAAAAGGATATTGCTCAAGCTTTGCAATTGCCCGAGAATGTATCCAATGCAGTGATGTCCATGGATCGTGAGTTGATGCACTCTGAACTCACGGGTGCTCGTTCAGAGTTGAAACCAGGGGAGAGTCTTCGAATCACTCACCTCACTTTTACTCATGCTTCTCTTATGCGGTTTGCCTTAAGCAATTGGGTTCCAAATTCCAACAAGACCGTGGTATCTCAAGATGTGGCTTCACTTTTATACCGCATCACTTCCGACACTTCAATTGATTTGGCCTCCCACATTCTAAACCAGATTGTCTCCTTCCGAAGAGGTAAAAAGCCAACCTTTAAACTTGTGTTTCCAAATCTAATTTATAAGGTTTTATCTTCTTAGAAGAATGTGGCCCAATCACATGAGACACTTGAGCCTCCCATCAGTGGACCTACATTCCAGCCCTCTGAATACTTTGATGGTGTGTTTCAAAAACGGCCAAAGGCTGGTGCATAATCGCCTTGGAGCAATGGAAGAAGTCCAGCATGAGATGTCCAAGCAACTGTCTTCCTTGATTAAACTCTACCGAGACTAAGTTGTTTCTCCTTTGTTTTTTGATTGAACTTATATCTATTTTTCTTTCTTTGTTTACTTTGGCACTCCGATAAACAAAAAGGGGGAGAGATATTTATTTTTAATTTGTTTTTTGCCCAACTTTGGACCCTTTTTCCAGGGGGAGTTGTGGTTGGTTAGTACTTGTGAACATATCTTTTAAAGTTAGCATGTTTTTGGTTTCTTTGTGATATTTGATTGTGTTACTCAGGGGGAGTAGTATCTTTTGCTCTGGCTAACTTTGCCTTGCAGGTACTTTATGTTAAAAATTATTATGTTCATCTAAAGTGCCAAAGGGGGAGATTGTAAAGTCCTTTTTTTGGCAAGTTAGGTGACAAAATAATTTTTCCATTTATGGTAAGATTGCTATGCATTCATTTTCGATTTCTAACCTTATAAATTCAGTTTTTAGTTGCCCTTTTCCTTGTTTGGTAAGTTGCACTTTCAGCTGAACTTTCCTTTGTTGAAAACTTTTCAAAAGAGAAGGAATTCTCTTTTTGAAAGTTGTCTCTTTTAGGGAAACTTTGATTATTGCCTTTTCCTTATTAATTTCGATTGTATCTTGATACAATCAGAATATCTGATCGGTTTTTGGCAGGAATCAAGCATTGATAGAGGATCGGATCCGATTTTAGCAAGTTTCCCGTTTCTGGTTAGATCTGCTGCGTCAGCATCCGAATCTGATGTAGCAGATCGTGTTTTCTTAGGAAAGTTTTTGTACAGCTGCTAATTCGAACTTGTGGTTGCCTCTTTGGTTTCTATGTTCTATAAATAGAGCCTAGAGAGTAACCATTCGAATTACCTCTTCCATTATTCATGTTTTGCATTTATCTTTTGAGAGAAGAGAGTGTTTCTTTGTTTTGTGAGAGCCTAGTTGTTCATCTAGGTTCTAGTTGTTCTATTTCTGTTCTTACTCTATCCTAGAGGTTGTGAAGAACTACTTGACTGAACAAGAGATTGGTCTTCGGGAGAAGACTTGATAAAGCCTTACTTCGGGAGGAAGTAAGCACTTGGTCTTCGGGAGAAGACTTGTTGAAGCCTTACTTCGGGAGGAAGTAAGCACTCACACTTCAAAGACGAAGGGAGTTCGGGCTTGAAGGTGTTTCAAGAAGTCATATTCATAAAGTGAATTACAAAGGATTGCGGCAATACTTTAGAGGGAGTCTAAACTTGTTTAAGTCAATTGTCTTTGTAATTTTGATACTTTATTAATTGATTTCATTCTCTGGGCGTGGCCCCGTGGACTAGGAGTGTTCGGGAGAACACTGATACCACGTATAAATCTCTTGTGTCAAGTTATTTATTTTTCTACAAATATTTTATATTCTGCCTGTTAAGTTTTGCTGTAGCAGAATTACTTTCTGCTGCTGCAAACGCTTACAGTTTTTATATTTTCTTGTATACAACTGACATTTGCAAAAACACGGTTTTTCAGTTTCAACTTTTGATAGTGCTCTTTTAAATAATTCAAGTACCTTTCCAAATTAATTATCACTCCATCCACATATACACTCAATATGAAATAATTCAATGATGAATGACAGTTTTGTAAAACTTGTACAACCTGGGTAAAGTTCTGTCTGTACATCTTTGGTTAAATCATAAAATTCTTTTGCCTTCGTATTCGGTTTATCTTCCTCACCTTGATCAAGATTATCATCATTTTCAATTTTACATTCATCATCTCCATTATTTTTTCCAAAAACATCATGTATAACTCCTTTCATATCAATAGTAGGAGTATCACCAACAGTACTCTCAATGTTCTGTGGAGCATGTGAAGAAGTTTCATTGTATAATATCCATTTTAGTGTATCCCTCCATAAATCCATTGCATATCAAATGTTCAAATGCAATTGATCGAGTGACAAGGTTAATAAGACAACACTTAACACAAGGACATACAGTTTTTCTTTCATGGCTTCCATTTTTAAATGCGAAATCAAGAAATAAATTAACTCATTGTTCATATGAATCACTCAATCTAGATTGCTTCATCCAACTCTTATCCATAATGTGGAAGTCAATAAAAATTTTATCCTAAATTAAAGAAATCAATAAAAAAAAATGTTTATTAGCTTGGTAAATTAATTTTATAAATAAGATTTTAAAGAATTTAGAGTAAATAAAAACCAAAAGCATTAAAATAATAAAGAAAAAATAGATTAAACCTGATGAGGATGATGGTGGGGAGGAATATAGTACTTTAGCGTTGTATAATTTGTTTATTTGGAAGGAATAGTGCCACCTTTGTAAAAGGTAAGATATGGCTTCTCTTCATGCTGCCTTCAAATTTTTTCCCCTTTAGTAGTAGTCTTTCAATCACTTTGGGATATTCTATAAAAAAAATCACTTTGAATTAATCACTCATTTTGAAAATATATAGTCATCTCAAATAAAAACTTACACTATCTCTCAAATTCTTAATTGCATCACTATTTTAAAACTTCGACTTTATTAGAGATATTCGTAAGAAAATAATTAAAGTCTCTTCATTGATTAATAAAGAATTATGACTTTTAACCATTTTTTATTTCTATAAATAACTATTATATATATACTTTCCTAAAGTTAAGTTTGATTTTCTTTAAAAAAAAATTTTAAAAGTAAAATATATTATTAAATTGTAAATTAAATATTCATCTCTTTTTTTAAAAAAAACTTTTATAAGATTTAAAATTTAAAATATCACATCCTTTTAAAAATTAGTATGTTTAATTTTATTTAATAAGTATATATGTATTTAAAATAAGATACCAAATATAAAAAATCAAATAATAGCATTAAAATAGAAATAGGAAGCACTAAAAAACACATAATCCATTTTTTAAAATAAAAATAAAAAACCAGAACGAAAATGTCAAGGATGTGGGATTCTACCTCGCCCAAATATTTCATTTTTCCTTTTCACCAAAACTATCATTCCCATAAACTTGAAAATTGTCTCTCTCTAGCCACACACAATCTGGCTCTTCTCATCATAGGAAGTATTTCTAATCTTTGATTTTGATTTTTGTTTTCATTATTTTCCTGAGATTCACATTTTAAAATCTAACAATTCGATTTGAATTTTCTTTTTTCCAGCTTTTGAAGCTGAACATCACTGATTTTGCTTTTGATTATAGTTGTGGGTCTTGTGGATATATTAGAATTTTCTACACATTTCTACATAATTTAGTCTAGAAATTTCTATACTCTTGTAGAAAAATTATCTAAGAACTTAAGAGAATTCTAGATTAGATTAAGTCTAGAATATACTAGTCATGTTGAACTGTAGAAGCATTTAGATTTGGTTGGATATAATTCCTTCTAGTAAAAGAAGGATCTAGAAGAAATAATTCTAACCATAAAGTGTAAGGGGTGAGCAACTATAAATACCCCTTCAATGGTTCCAAATTGTAACCAACACCAAACAACCAACATCCAAACTATCAATAAAGCTTACTACCTTCTCATACAATCCTCTCTTCTAAGCCAAAACTATTCTCATATACTAAATCAACAACTACTCATCAACATCACTACTTCAATTACCATAACAACCATTAAACACTTATTCCTCATATCCACCTATTCAAATCTAAACTAATACAAATTTATTCTTAAACCATCAGTGGCATCAAAGCTCCGCTCGATCATATCACTGGGCGTAATCTTTTTCGCTCATCAACATGAGTTTAGAGTCCAATCACTCTTCTCTACCTCTTCCATTTTTCCATGGAGAAAACTATGATTTTGGGTCCATCAAAATGAGGGCCTATTTTCGATCACAAAATCTATGAAAAATTGTTGAAGAAGGAATTAATATTCCGGAAGATTGCTTGCAGCAAGCTATGGCAGACAATCTTTTTTCACAGATTATAGGCGCAGCAACGGCAAAAGAAGCATGGGACACGCTGTAGGAGGAGTTCTAAGGAATAATCAAGGTACGCACTGTTAGACTACAAAAGCTTAGAAGAGATTTTGAGAATCTTAAAATGAAGGATAATGGGACTGCAAAAGATTACTATTCTAGAATTAAAGAAATAGTAAATTAAATGGGAGCCTATAGAGAAATAATTTTTGACAAGAATATAGTACAAAAGATACTAATTTCTTATACAGAAAAATATGATTCAATAGTTTCTGTGATAGAGGAAACTAAATATTTAGAAATTCTATCACCAACTGAACTAATGGGCTTTCTTGAAGCATATGAAAGTAGACGAGAAAGACATAAGAAAAGTGAAGCTGAAAATGCCTTTCAGTCTAAAATCAATCTTCGGTCTCAAAAATCAAAAGCTGATAGTAAAAAGACACAAGAAAAACAAAAAGAAAATAACAACAAGTATCCTCCATGTGGCATTTGTAAAAGAAAAAGTCACTTGGAGAAAGACTGCTGATTTAAAGGAAAATCACAGGGCCAAAATTGTAAAATATTTGGCCATATTGATAAAATTTGTCATTTAAAGAAATCCCATCAAGCTAATTTTTCCAAAGAGAAAAATGATGAAAATACTCTCTTCTATGTCTTCCAAGCTGCAACAGAATAAGAAAAAGATACTTGGTATCTTGACAATGGTTGCAGTAACCACATGATGAAAAATGAAAGAATCTTTTGTAGTCTTGATAGATCTAAGACTGAAGTCAAAATCGGGAATGGTGATTTTATGGAAGCAGTCGGCAAAGGCACCATTGCCATTGACACTAAAAAAGGCAAGAGATACATCAATGATGTACTCTTGGTACCCAACATTGATCAAAACCTACTTAGCGTAGGTCAAATATTTCAAAAAGGGTACTCTTTGCATTTTGAAGGATATTCTTGCATAATCTATGATAAGCAAGATAAATCCTTTCAAAATGCAAAGGTAAAAATGAAAGAAAGCAAATGCTTTCCCATACAATAGAGATATGCAATTAGTGTGGCAATGCAAGCACAAACAGATGAATCATGGCTTTGGCATAGAATGTTTGGTCACTATAACTTCCATGGGCTAAAGATCCTCATGCAGAAGAATATAATGCGAGACCTCCCAGCCATTAAGGAGATCAGCACAGTCTACGAAGGATGCATGCTCGGAAAACAACAATGACAACCTTTCCCATCCGACAAAACTTGGATAGCCAAAAAGCCATTAGAGCTAGTCCATACTGACGTCTACGGGGCAATGCACACTCCATCAAATGACCAAAATAGGTACTTCATTCTCTTCGTTGATGACTTTACTAGAATGGCATGGGTTTATTTTATGCAACAAAAGTCCCAAGTCTTAGATATTTTCAAAAAATTCAAATCCCGTGTCGAAAAACAAAGTGGTCACTACATCAAGATGAAGGGATGGAGCACCAACTCACTGTTGGATACACACGAAAACAAAATAGCGTATCCGAAAGGAAAAACAGGACTGTTATGGAGGCAACAAGAGCAATGCTACTAGAGAAAGGTCTCCTAAAAAGATTTTGGGTAGAGGTAGTAAGCACTGTAGTCTACTTGCTCAACCGATGTCCAACAAAAGTCATGCAGAATAAGACGCCGATCGAAGCTTGGAGTGGATGTAAGCCATCAGCAAAGCACCTCAAATTTTTCAGCTGCATATACTACAGTCACATTCCAAAAAGGAAAAGAGGCAAGCTTGATGAGAAGATTGAGAAAGGAATCTTCTTAGGCTATAGTACTCAATCAAAAGGTTATCGAGTTTATAGCTTAGAAACAAACAAGCTAATAATCAGTCGAGACATAAAATTTGACGAAGATGCTTCATACAACTGGGAGACACAAGAAGTTGAAAGAAAAGACAATCAACATTCCTCTGCTGCCAATACAAGAACATGAACAAAATGATGTTCCAATTCAACCTACCATGGAGAATCAACCTGCACAAGTCATGGAATCCCCACCAGACTCACCAGTAAGGCGAACAAGACCACTATCAGATATCTATGAGACATGCAACTTAGTACTTATGGAGCCAGAAAGTTTTAAAGCAACTCAACAACAAGAAGTATGGAGACAAGCCATGAATGAAGAGATAAAGATGATTGAAAAGAATGAGACTTGGGAGCTTGTAGATCATCCACAAGACAAAGATACTATAGGAGTCAAGTGGGTCTACAAGACAAAGCTAAACGTAGATGGCTCTATCCAAAAGCTCAAAGCAAGATTAGTTGCAAAAGGATACTCACAACAATACGGAGTCGACTACAACAAAACATTTTCTCCAGTTGCACGCCTCGACACTATTAAGGCTTTAATAGCTCTAGCTGCACAGAAGAAATTGATGATTTTTCAACTTGATGTGAATTCGACATTCCTAAATGGTTATCTTGAAGAAAAAAATTTATGTGGAGCAGCCTGAACGGTTGGTGGTGCAAGGACAAGAAGATAAAGTTCTTAGATTGAAAAAGACTTTATATGGCCTAAAGCAAGCTCCGCGAGCCTGGTATAGCAGAATTGATAGCTAAGCAAGGATTCAGGAGGAGCAAGAGCGAGCCAACTCTTTACATCAAAACTCAAGGTACAAATAATACACTAATTGTCTCTTTATACGTTGATGATCTCATCTACACAGGCAATAATGAGAAGATAATAAAGAAGTTTAAAGAAGACATGATGAAAAATTTTGAGATGACCGACCTGGGATTAATGCACTACTTTCTCGGGATCGAAATAACTCAAAAAGAAGATGGGATCTTCATCTCACAAAAAAAGAGTATATAAAGACACTATTGAAGAAATTCAAAATGGATGGATGGAAGACTGTATCAACTCCATTAGACAATAACAAAGCTCTCAAGAAGGAAGATGGCTCACCGAAAGTTGATGAATCAAATTTCAAAGTCTAATTGGCAGCTTACTACATCTAACTGCTACAAGACCAAACATAATGTACGCAGTTAGCCTCCTTTCAAGATTCATGCATGATCCAAGTCAAGTTCATTACGGAGCAGCCAAGCGAATCCTCAGATACTTGCAAGGAACAAAATTCTACGGAATATGGTACAGAGTTATAAGTGACTAAAAATTTGTTGGCTACACAGATAGTGACTGGGCAGGATCTATAGATGACATGAAGAGCACGTCTGGATATGCCTTCACACTTGGATCAGGAATATTTTCTTGGGCATCAAAGAAACAAACAACTATTGCACAATCATCAGATGAAGCAGAGTACATCGCAGCAGCAATGACTATAAGCCAAGCGATATGGCTCAAAAGAATACTTGAAGACATGGGAGAATTACCAGAACAAGCTACAAAGATCTATTGCGACATCAAATCAGCTACAGGAATGGCAAAAAATCCAGTATTTCTATACAGACCGCTTAATTTTAATTTGGAAATTAGCAGATAATTAGGGTTTAATTATGAAATTTATTTATTTATTTTAAATTATTAATTTATAGTGATTTATTTGAATTCAGAATCCATGTTATATGTCATATATAGAAATCTCATAATTTTTGCATACTCAGTGCCCCACAACATTGGAACGCGGTGATTGGCTAATAGAATCACATCCTAGTATTTTTAGTAAAGCGGAACAATAAAGTTAGACATTGGGAATGTCGGGAATAGTCGAGAATTTTAGAATTTTCCAAACCCTTAGTGGTTATTTATGTTTTTAGGGTGGAAGGGCAAAATGATCATTTTGCCTAAGTTTGAGTTTTGTCTTATGTGGGTCTTATTAAGCTTATTAATTTGATTTTCTTGATTTATGTTGGCTAGCAAATTAATAAAAGAAATTTCCTTTACTCATTTATTCAAAAATAAGAAAAATTCATGAAAAAGACTCTCTCTCTCTCAACTCTCTCCTTCTCTCTCTCGAAATTCAAGCTAAATTCAGCAGGTTTTTGGTGGTCTCAAGCTTTAGGTAAGCCTCTTGTAACTCCTTCATAGTTTTCTTGAGTTTGAAGTGTTGGAATTATTTTACCAGGATCTTAGATCTACTCACAAGTATGTTATTTAAGCACCCTAAATATGAACTTTCTAAAACGATAAATTAAACACATATAAAGTTAAGAAAACCTTACATTGATGCAGCGGAATTAATGTCTCCTTCCACTCAGATCTCTAACCCTTGTATCCTCTCTGTAGCAGAGTATAATCAAGATCTGAGCCCGAATGTCCTTCTTCTTCAAGTTTGATCCTTCACAGTCTTCCAATCTATGATTGAGTTACTGCTTGCTGTGTGTGGGCACTTACTCTTTCACTAGGGTCGAAAATTGATCAAGGAGAAAAGAGAATAGGGATTTCGGCCAGGTATAGAAAGTGGGGAAGGCTCAGTTTTTCTGAAGAGAGAAATTTCTGTCAGAAAAGGTTATTGAAAACTTGTGATTTGACTGAGCCATCACTTTCTATTTATAGGCAACTACTAGGTTTAGGTTAGGAATTATTTGGCATTAAAATAATGAAAATATTAATTTGAAAAATCTATTTAAGTGGCCGGACATGGTGTGTTATTGGGCCTCACTTAATTTTGCAGTTTTATCAAATTTTATCTCTATTTTCTCAAAAACGCCAATTTTCCAATTCTAACCTTTTAAATGCCAAAACTAATTATTTAATAACTAAAATAGATTATTAAATAATATTGTCATTTAATTTAATTATTAAGTAGACATATAAAGTCCATTAATAAATAAATAAACCTAGAAACTCTTTTCTTTACAATTTCACCGCTGCTTAGTGAAAATTCATAAAATTAGACATAGTCTAACTTTAGAATTATAATTGATCAATCACGAATCAATTAATGAGTCTTACAAGCAGAATGTTCTCAACTAGAATGGGGACCATGGATCTATATGCTGAGCTTCCAATAAGTGAACCAAATTTACCAAGTATATTCCAACTTATTAATTCTTCGTTGAATCCACTCTTAGAACTTAGAATTGCACTCTCAGACTTATATAGAGCATATTGTATGTTCCACGATATCAATATACTATCTCATTTAACCATTGTTATAATCTTATTATGATTTAAAGATCCTCTATATAGATGATCTACATCGAGATGGGATTTCTTTACCGTTCTCACCCCTCAATGTATTTTGCCCCTTAAAACACTTAGCTACCTGTAAATGGTGTTTAGTGATCTAATAATTAGTCAGTTAAACAAGAGCTCATCCATTTACTTCTATTTACTAAGCTCGAAGAGAATCATCACTTGACTTCTATACACCAGTAGAAGCTATAGATTCCATATTTATGTTCAGCACTCCCACTCAATCATACTATCATGTTCTCAAAATATACGTATCACCCTGACCCAAAAGTAGGCTTAACTAATAAATCAAAGAACATGAATAGCACTCCTGAGTTGAGCCCAAGCATATCAGGATTTAGATTCTTTTAATCTTAAGATCAACTACTGATATTGACTTGGAAAGATATGTATAACGGTAAGTTTGTAATATCTTAACTTAGTTGCAATATCGGTCCAGTCCAATGTATACTCCATACATTCGAAACTAGTATACTTTACTAATGTCCTGGAAAGAACATAACACTTACTCCAAGTGTAAGTATACATCATCGCTGATTATCACATTAGTGTAAATCCAATAACACTGATGAAACAGGGACCAAAACTTTTGATTCATATGATCACAATAACATTCCACTGTGTTGACAATACTGTAATTGTGAATAAACATATGATCTGGATTTAACTGATTTTGTGTGTATGAATGTAATAAACATATCAAACATATTAAACCATCAGCATGTAAAATTCATGCAAACATCAATCACTTCAAATTTCTTATATTGATAACTAATCAGATTGTAAAGAGTTTTATTTAGGGCATAAAACCCAACATGAAGTTAGGAATTTTTGCATGATTTTTAGGAATTGAGTTAAGTAGATGTTGTTTATGTTTTGGTTTGTTTTCAGAAGCTTATTTATGTTTGGATATGTTGATTTGAGCATATTTTTGTAGTTGTTGATTAGTTTAACCAAGTTTTGAGTTTTGGAACTCAAACTTGGAGCTTTAATGGCAAGTCTTGATTCTGAGCTTGTTGAAGTGTTTTGTTGCTTTGAATATGTTCTATGTGATCTAAATAGCAGGTCTGGAAGTTAGTGTGGTGTTTGGGGTTGATTTGAGGTTGTAGTAATTTTTTGTTGGATTCCTGCACTGAACTGGAATTCCGGTTCAGGGGGGCCTGTAGAAACTGGAATTCCGGTTGGTCCCCAGGAAACCCCAAAGAACCGGAATTCCAGTTGGGGAACCGGTCTACCAGTTGGGACAGTTTTGGGAACCCTAATTTTTCCCATTTTTATGATATTTAGGGTATTGCCATGTTATTTATCGATAGGAAAACTTTTAGTTTCAAGTTTAACTCCCCGAAAAGTGATTTAGCGTGTCACTTACCTATGTTGTGATTGATGTGATTTAGGAGCCTATAATTCACCAAGCAGTTGTTCCGCTCAGGTTGGCCGGCACACCTGAATTCAGAATTAAGGTAAGATTAGTATAATGTTATGCATATGTTATTACATGTTTAGCATACATATTGTTTATGCATGTTAGATTACATTGACAGCAGTAATAGTGTACATAGAGTTGTACTGATTACTCATAAATATATGTTGGTTGAAATATTGATCGATGCTGTCACATCAATATGACTATAGTATGACTAGCATATTGAGTATAGGCTGATATTATGGTCGATAGTATTATCGTATGAACGTTCTAGACTCGGTACCGTGTGGGACACATGGATTAAGGTTATGATCGGGTGTATGGGCGCCAGATTATAACCCAGGTTAATTGTCTGTTATATGTTATGCTTTTCTTACTAAGTCTGTCGACTCACAATGCTATTGCTATGTGTAGGTAAGGGCAAAGCTAAAGTTGAGGAGCCGTGAGAGCGAGCGGGTGAAGATTGTACATGTCGGGGCGGTTAGGCCTGGAGTGTACGATCCTCGGGACATCAGGGCTTTTGTTGTTTAGTCGATGGGCGATAAATATTTTGTAAAGGAATAGTAAACTTTTGTAATTGTATTTTGTAAACATGATCTTGGAAGTTTATAAATGTAATATATTATGTTTTAAATAATTAAGCAAAATTTTAATTATTCACGATTTCCAATAATCTCGTTGATTAGCAACAAGCTGCACAGTACATTAAAAATCACGCTAACACGCCTATAATAGTTAGGGTGTTACAATTTCACAGTAGAACTAAGCATATAAGCATCAAGTACCATTTCATTAGGGAAGCAGAAGCAAATAAAGAAATCGAGCTCGAGCACTGCAAGACTGAAGAGTAGGTAGCAGACATATTCACAAAGGCACTACCAAGAGCCAAGTTCAAGCTACTGCAAGACATGATCGGAGTTACCGAAATGTGTACCAAGGAGGGGTATTAGAATTTGCTACACATTTCTGCACAATTTAGCCTAGAAATTAATTTCTATACACTTGTAGAAAAATTATCTAAGAACTTTAGAGAATTCTAGATTAGATTAAGTCTAGAATATACTAGCTATGTTGAACTCTAGAAATATTTAGATTTATTTGGATATAATTCCTTCTAGTAAAAGAAGGATCTAGAAAAAATAATTCTAACCATAAAGTGCAAGGGGTGAGAAACTATAAATACCCCTTCAAGGGTTCCGAATTGTAACCAACACCCAACAACCAACATCCAAACTATTAATAAAGCTTGCTACCTTCTCATACAGTCCTCTATTCTAAGCCAAAACTATTCTCATATACTAAATCAACAACTACTCATCTCAACATCACTACTTCAATTACCATAACAACCATTAAGCACGTATTCCTCATATCCACCTATTCAAATCTAAACTAATGCAATTTATTCTCAAACCATTAGAATAACCTCTGAATTTGATATCAGACTCTGAATACCACAAATCCAAAAAGAAAAGTCTAGACTACTCTTTTATAGTTATTACTGTATTAATATTATTCCTTTTATGAGATTACTACTAAGAATACATATGTATATATACATAATTACTTACTAATAATTGGAGATTCAACTCAAATCTTTGACCTTTGTCTTTTACCTCTAAGATCCCAACCAAACAAAATTAAATTCAAGAACTAAGACACAATCAATTAACTACATAATTAAATTTAAGACTCTTTTGCTCCAAAGTTGTTTTGGAGCGTTCTACTTCAACTAGTCAAAATCCAAACAAAATCAATAAAATCACATTGATCTTCCCATCTTTTGTTGATAAATAATATCATGCCATATTATTCACTAGAGAGTTTTTGAGTGAACCTTTTGGATATTTTTTCTTTTATCATTCTGTATTAAGCTTTTTTTTGAACTAACTGAATATATTAATCACCACAAACAAGTACAAGCACACAGCCAGCCAAACGGTTGCTCAACAACACCAGCAAGTCACCATTTTTCATTAGTGGCCATAACATATTGTTCTTTTTTTTACTCTTCTACTAATAAGACCCAAAACTCTATATTTGATCTCCTTTTTTATCATCAAGCTAACATTACCAACAATCAAACATTTAGATTCAAAAACACAAAGATTTCTATTCCGCCACACATAATACAATGTTGCTGCAATGACAGCATTCTGGAGCTGATTTTGCAAGTTGAAAGCTTTCAGGGTCCCTCTTTGAAGCTCCTTAGTGTTCCTCAGCCACTGATTGAAGCCATACCAGCAACTAATTGTTGTAGCAAGTCTCTTTGTGTATATACAGTCCACAAACAGAGGGTCACTACAAAAAACTGCTACTTTTAGTGACAACTTTTTAATCACAATAAAATGTTACTTATGACTAAAACATACTATTTAGTTACAAGTTGTCACTAATTTAGTTTTAGTCACAATAAGTATTGTAACTAAAAATATATTTAGTCACAACAAATTGTAATTTTTGTGACTAATACCTTTAGCCACGGACTTTTTAGTCACAACATAGGAAAAATAATTTATAATTAGTCACAATTTTTTTACTTTTAGTAACAAATTTTTTGTTGTGACTAAAAGTAAGATTTTTTTGTAGTGGGTCATGCGTCTCTGTATTAAGTTGGTGACTTTGACTGTAAAGTTCTTTTTGTTCAAGGTACAAGTTAATATGTCTTAGTGATTATATCTTAGCAAACATGTAACCTCGCTTTAGCTTTTAAAAATCAGAGAACAATAGCTCTTGTAAATATATTTCATAATCATAATAAAATCAGTTTTTTGTTAAAAAGAAAATAACACAATACATGAAAATAAAATTACGGATTTTGAGAGATATATTATAATACCCAGTAAAGTTATTAACATCTATAGTTGTCGTTGAAGCATGCACCAAAGTTAAATTTTTTTTGCTTATATATAATATGTATATGACCGTAATTAAATATGGTCACACCTATAAGAGAACAAAAATAAACATTCAATATATAATATGTATGTGACATTAACCAAATATATAATTCTGATTTTTTTGTTGTCACCTTTGGATTCTTTTATATTACAGTTTTAGTTGTTTGAGTTGAGTATTCAAGTCTTTCTTTGTAGGCTAGCTATATATATATTGTCTTTCTTTGAGTTTCTAGTTGTTTGACTTGAGTTTTCAAGTCTTTCTTTGATTTGACTTGTAAAGCCTTTTTTTTTTTTTAATGTTATGGAAGCTTTATATTTCCTCAATATATATATATATATCCATGCATCATATAGGAAAGATTAAGACAGAGAAAATATTTCTAAGTAGAACATATACTTCAAGGAATCAAGATAAACATTATAGTTATGTCTAATATTAGGTAAGAGTCTTTTTTAATAATTATGTATTTTAAATAATTAAGATTAAGAAACTGTTATGTCAAAAAAAGTAAGAGTATAAAGTTTTTATTCGATTTTTTTCTATGTTTTCATATTTTTTATATTTGCTAATAGCAATTTTTCATTATAGACTGTATAGTGTGGTTCATTATCTTTGTTTATGGATTAAAGTCATTTATTTTACATAAAGCCATTATTTTTATGTTTATTTTCTTGAGTCTTTAATTTTATAAAACACAACTTTAATTCTTTGTGATGAGTTAATTATCAAATTAAAAGTAATATAAATTAATATTTCTTCTAAGGGATGTTTTAAGTAATTTTGGTTTAGCATCCTTTTTGTCATTGCTTTTTCTATGATTTTGCTCTTTTCATTTCAGTGAGCATTAAAGAATTTTATGATTTTAAAAGTAGTAGATAGAATTTTATTGTTTATTTGAATAAATTATTAAATATTATATTTTACTTTTTTTTTTTTATTATTATTATTGGAAATGTCTGCATGTATGGATAGATATATGCAATATAGATTGGCTGAACAAGATGAAGATTGTGTAGATTTATTTACAGATTTGTTGACAAATAATAATAATAAAAAGAATGCTAGAGGTCCAACACAAATGCGTGACATTTGAGGTAATCATGATGGTAAAAAGATGCAAATCACATGTAATAAATTTAGGCAGCCACATTATAAAAATATAAGTAAGCTTACAAATTTTATTGGGACATTAGTACGAGATAGAAAAAAATCCTCCAATTAACTACAAAAGTTGGCATAAGGTACCTGACAAATGCAAAGATAGCATGTGGAAAATCATACAGGTAAAAAAATTATTGTTTTTTTAAAATTAATTTAGCATTTTAGATCTGTAGTTGAAGAAATTTTGAAATTTCTATTTAGTATATTAAAGATTGCTAATGCATGCTTAAAACTTCTAGGAAAAATTTAATATTCATCCTCTGGTAGAAAATTGGACTATGCGGCCTTGTGGTAAGGAACTTAAAAATTGAAAAGCTTATCTTAGGAAAACTTATTATTTGAAAACATTATCTTTTGAGGAGCAAAAAAAAAGTATAAGGACAAAATAGTATATGTTGGGCAATGGGAGAAATTAATAAAATATTGGACAACAGACGATGCAAAGGTATTTTTTCTTTTATTATTTAATTGACTATATTATTTTTATCATATTTCATGAATTTAATATTTATTAAGTGCAATTTTATATATTGTTTTAGAAAATAAGTACTACAAACAAAGCTGGTCGTGGTCAAAAGAAATATAACCATGCAACTAGCACAAAAATTTTTGCACAAATTAGAGCAGCGTAGGTAAATCACAAAATTATTTTAGCATATAGATTGAATATTTCTTCGTGAGTATGCATGCTTTGATTAATATTTAGCTATGTAGAAAATAGTGAATCGAATTGTGTATATATTTCATAGAATAGTACATATTTATATACAAAGCTAGGAGACTAGGAAATAGGAAACTACCAACAAAATAGGAAACTACTAAATACAAGTTTCATGAAGCATGCCATTAGAGGTCATATAAGATTGAAATTGAGCAGACATGTACTCTTTGGCATTATCACTTCTCAAAGTACGAATAGATACATTAAATTGAGTTTGAATCTCAGCACAAAAAGCACAGAATATAGAAAACAACTCAGAACGATTTTTCATTAAATATAACCAAGTTAAACGAGAATGATCATCCACAAAAGTAACAAAATACCTGAATCCAGGTTGAGACAAAATAGGAGAAGGACCCCAAACATCAGAATGAACTAACTCAAAAGGAACACTAGCACGTTTATTGACACGTGGACTCAAACTAACACGATGATGTTTGGCAAACTGACATGACTCACATTCTAACGAAGATAAACTACTATATTGGGGACACAGTTTCTTGAGCAAAGGAAGGGATGGATGACCTAAACGACAATGAGCCTCAAAAGCGGAAGCAACACTCGAACAAGCAATAGAGGTTGGCGGAAGTGGGTTAAGAACATACAAGCCACCAGATTCATGTCCTTTACCAATAATCTTCTTCGTCATAAGATCCTGAAACAAACAATGATCAGGAAAGAATGAGATGCAACAATTTAGATTACGAGTGAGTTGACTAACAGAAATCAAATTAAAGGACAAATCAGGTAAATGTAAGATTGATGATAAAGATAGCATAGGTGTAGGAACAATAGTGCCAGATCCAATAACAGAAGCTGTTGACCCATCAGCTAAGGTGACAACAGAAGTGGGACTGTGAGACTGCAAAGTGGAAAAGAAACGGGAATTACCTGTCATATGATCTGTGGCACCAGAATCAATGACCCATTTTGAGGATTTGGAAAGAAGGAAAGCATTAGAGTTACCTGAATCAGCAATCGCAGTGACAGAAGAAGATGAAGACTTAAGTGTTTCCTGATACCTTGAGAACTTGGCAAATTCATCAGCAGAAATAAGGACCGATTTTTCAGATGCATCACTAGTGCTTGCAATATTGGCAGAGTGTTGTTGTCGATTCTTAAATTGTAACTTCCTACACTCAAACTTGGTGTGGCCTGGTTTCTTACAATAATTGCACATGATGCTCCGAGAATTTGGTGTGCGGTTATCAGGTCCTTGTGAATTACCTCCTTTAAATCTGTTATAGTGAGATTTCTCTCACTTAGAAACTCGAGACCAGACCCCTCTTTGAAGGACACGTGTATCCAGACTTCCAGTGAAGGCTGAAATGTCCAGGGGAGACTTCTCGAAGTTTAGACCTCGCCCAGGATAAAACCAGCGAGGTATCGCAGATGCGACTTAATTCATACTGCATAACTGTAATCCTCATCATACAGGGTAGACCCAGCTCGCATATGTCAGAACATGTGCGAGTACCTCCCTCTATACCTCCGCGGCAAGTACAGAGGCCAATGCCCTATGATGCAGTTTTGGTCCCAATGACCCAATAGCCCTAACGGACCAGTGTAAGTTCGCATGTCCAGATGCTACCAACTTCAGCATGCGACGTCCGTATCGAGCGATCACCTAAGGACGCAGGCGTTCCAAACGTACGTGCGACCCTACGAACTCAACAGACGGAATACGAACGGTCAACTCGCAGATGCGAAGGACGCATACGTTGATGAGTTCAGTAACTGTCATATATTTATTAATGTTAACGTTGTCTGAGTTTAATCATGACAATTCAATGTGTAAATAATGGATTAACAATAAATGTGATCCTCATGTAACCGATTGGGCACCCGCTTTGTATATAAAGGGGTGATCCACCATGAAAATGCACCTACGAATCCCTTGCTACAGTGGACTAAGCAGAACAAAATCTGACTGAACCACTATATTTCATTGTCTTCTGTATTTTTTCCAGCTTTATTGTCTGTTATCGCATTCCTATTGGAGTACTCGCCGTTTTAGGTTGAATACTCGCATTTATCATCTCTCAAACAATTCTATCTTTTACCAGCTAAATTACACTTCTTGGTGTTGTGAAATTCCAGTAACAACATTTGGCGCCGTCTGTGGGAAACGATTGTAAGATTTTATTTACCTCAAAGAACATCACTCAACATGGCTGGAAATCACGCTAACAGAGCTAACAATGAATCCATCAACATTGGAACGATGAACGTACCGTTGCCTGGGACCGGAGTGCCGCCTGTAGACGTCATCAACGGCGGGGTAGGGAGGAGCAGCATCAGACCACTCAACCTGTTTCCAGAAACAACTGGTCCTCAAGCTGGAGGCACATCCACACCGCCGGCAACCATGCACTTTCCCCCTGTCACCCCGGCGGTCGTGTCCGAAGGAATAGTCCAGCTCACGACTGATCAATACGCTGCAATCCAGGATCAGCTGCGAGCACTACAAGCCGAAGTAGACGGACAGAGTCGCGCTCGACACCCTCCTCGGGTCCCTGCCGTTCATAATGAAAACCCTCAGGTAACAGTTTCTCGACGTCAAACTAACCGTGTACGCAGGGAGCGAAGAACTGATCCTGAAATCTTGGATTTAAATCACCCAACGTCGAGAGACCAATATGCAAGGTTGCCTAACCAGAGCACGCGAACCGACGAGGATCCCGAGCGCCGCAACCCTCGCAGTCGTCATCTTCGAGATAACGACGCGGAATCAGCCTCTTCATCCTCGCATAACCGCACTCCAAGCAGATATACGAGGTCTGGCTCTGTGCAAACGCAGCAGGGAGGACGCTACCGTGTACACCGAGGTGATCTGCGTGATCACCTCAATGCAGTCTTTAGGGCGCGCTCCCGCGGCCCGCGCAACACAGAGACACTCCATGATCCCCATATGGGCGATCAGGGTGTCAACGCAGTTGCCAACCCGCCTATCGCGCCGATCGCGACCACAGGGATTAACATCCCTTCAAACCTTGCCGCAGTGGCTGTGAGCCCCACTGTTGTAGCGACTCCACCTCCTGCGACAGGAGGAATCGATCAAAGTATGCTTCTGCAAGCTTTGAAAATGCTCGAACAGCAGCGTAAGCCCGTATACAAGCTGCACGGCACCTCGCCGTTTACCGCAGAAGTGCGACAGGCCCAACTTCCAAAGGGATTCCGTTTGTCTGAATCCCTCAAGTATAAAGGTACATCTAATCCGTTAGACTACCTAGAGAAATTTAACACCATAATGGAAGTGGACCAGTGCGCAACTCGCGAAGTGTCGCATTCTCGCGGCTACGCTCGAAGAGAATGCCCATGATTGGTTCACCCAATTGCCAGAGGCATCGATATCGACATGGGAGAACTTCGTCGATCTATTTCTCACACACTTCCAGGCCACGATGACGTATAGGCCACCCTATACGACTTTGGCGAACATCGAAGCAAGAATGCGGTGAGTCTTTGCAGAATTATTTCAAGCGTTTTAACGGCGAGGTAACGAAAGTTGAGAAGGCTCCCGAGTCTTCGCTTGTGTGCATGTTAATAACAGGTGTCCTGCCAAGAACCGACTTCTGGAAAGAGCTGCAGGCTCGAAGGCCAGAATCCTTGGTAGAATTCTTCGCCATGGCCGAACCTCATAAGAGAATCGAGAACTCCCTGGCGGAATTAGAAAAGGGCAAGAACAAGAGGCGATCACCCATACCGCGGTCGCGATCCCGCAGTCCGCGAGGAAAGAATTCTAGGGGCCGAAGCCCCAGAAGACGCAGTCCACGCAAACCGCGGAGCCCGAAGTTGGCTAAGTCGCCACCTAAAAAGGAGTCCTCGCCCAAAAGAAAAGGAGGACCTCGCTTCGTCAACTATACTGAACTCGCCGTCCCTCGAGACCACATCTATGCGGTTGAGGAAAGGAACGGCGTCTTCAAGAAGCCGCCCCCCATCAGGGGAAATCGCGATCGAAGAGACCCCAAGAAGTTCTGTAAGTACCACAAGGATATCGGTCACACTACCCTTGAATGTTGGGTCTTGCAGGACGAGATTGAAGAATTAATCAGACGGGGAAAATTCGATAAGTATAGAAGAAACGAGGAAAGTCATCCCCGAGCGGATGACAAAGAAGAAAATCAGAATGCGAGTGGCTCTAGAGCACCTCGCAATATCTTGACTATAATCGGAGGACCACACATCGCGGGCGACTCTCGCAAATCCCAAGAGCGGTATGCCAGAGAAGCCAAGGAAAAGCCGCTTACCAACGTGAACAATCTTGGTGAACGGCCGAAGCTCTTCAAGAGAGACTGCGAGGACATTGTCTTCATGGAGAGTGATGCGAGATGGGTCCACCACCCGCATTCTGATGCACTTGTGATAATTGCCAATATAGGTGGAGATAACGTCCATCGCATATTGGTCGACAATGGAAGCTCAGTAAATTTACTGAACTTCCAAGCTTTCAAACAAATGGGGCTACAAGAAAAAGATTTGCGGCCCATGACATCGAGCATCTATGGCTTCACGGGAGATGTCATAGCTATAAGGGGGATGATCAAACTCCCAATCACTTTGGGAACTGCCCCGATAACTGCCAAGTCGATGGCCGACTTCGCAGTAATTGATCAATTTTCGGCATACAACGCCGTGATTGGACGGCCGATTCTAAAGGAGATGAAGATCGTAACTTCGATCTATCATCTAACAATGAAATTCCCCACTCCTTCTGGAGTAGGATCAGTGAGGGGAGTCCAATCTGACTCTCGAGAATGTTACAACGCAAATTCGTAAAGCTCGCAGAAAAAAGGACGGTGAACGTTATCCACCTTTTGGACGCACCACCACCTCGCCAGGAGATCCTTCGGATCGAAGAGGTACCGCATATAGACAAACCAGACTTGGATCCGAGAATCCTTGATCACACGGCCGCAGCCCAAGCCGCGGAAGATACAATCGAGGTACCTATAGATCCTATAGACAATAACAAGGTTTTGAAAATTGGTTCTAGATTAAATAAACAATTGCGAGAACAATTAACGACTTTTCTAAAACAAAATCTTGATATTTTTGCCTGGAAACATTCAGATATGGTCGGGATATCTCCACAGGTCATGTGTCATCGCTTGAACATTGACCCCGAAGTGCGAGGTGTCCGACAAAAGCGCCGCAAAATGGACCCCGCGAGGTACCTAGCGCTGAAAGAAGAAGTTGACCGCCTCCTTGCCTGCGGCTTTATACGGGAGTCATTTTACCCCGACTGGTTAGCCAATCCGGTACTTGTACCAAAGCCCAATGGCTCATGGCGTACCTGCGTTGACTTTACAGATTTGAACAAAGCCTGTCCCAAGGACAGCTTTCCTCTTCCTAGCATTGACCAGCTTGTCGATGCCACTGCAGGTCACGCACTTTTAAGCTTCATGGATGCATATTCGGGATATAATCAAATCCCGATGTACGAACCTGACCAAGAACATACCTCGTTCATTTCTGATCGAGGACTCTACTGTTATAAGGTAATGCCCTTTGGTTTAATAAACGCGGGTGCGACTTATCAAAGGCCGAGTGAATATGATGTTCGCAGACCTCATTGGAAAGACAATGGAGGTATATGTTGACGATATGCTCGTAAAGTCGCAACATGCGAAGGACCATATCACGCACCTACAAGCCATGTTCGGCATATTGCGAAGATATAAGATGCGTCTGAACCCCTTAAAATGCGTCTTTGGGGTAGGTTCCGGAAAGTTTCTCGGTTTTATGGTAAATCAACGAGGAATAGAAGCCAATCCTGCGAAGATTAAAGCGTTGGTAGAAATGCCATCACCGACTAAGCCAAAGGAGGTTCAGAGCCTTACAGGCAAAGTTGCGGCTTTAAACCGCTTCATATCCAGATCCTCTGACAAGTGTAAAGAGTTTTTTCAGATCTTGAAGGGTAACAAGAGGTTCCAATGGGATGAGAAGTGCGAGCAGGCTTTTCAGGCGTTAAAGACGCATCTGGGGCAACCTCCAATTCTATCAAAACCGTTGCCCGGCGAGGTTTTGTCAATTTATTTAGCCGTCTCCGAGTATGCGGTCAGTTCGGTACTTGTCCGCGAGGACCAAGGACATCAACACCCTGTATACTATGTCAGTAAGCGATTACTAGACGCCGAGACACGTTACCCTCAGATGGAGAAACTAGCCTTTGCCTTAATAATATCGTCAAGAAAATTGCGACCTTATTTCCAGGCTCACAGCATCGAAGTTCTGACAAACTTCCCCTTAAGGCAAGTTTTAGCGAAGCCAGAGGCATCGGGGAGAATATTGAAGTGGGCCATGGAATTGAGTCAGTTCGATATCAGGTATAAACCAAGAACTGCGATCAAGGGGCAAGCCCTCGCAGATTTTATACTTGAGCTACCGAGAACAGAGATAGCGGTTATAGACGGCGGAAATGACGTCGTCACGACAGGCAAAGACGTATGGACATTGTATGTCGATGGAGCCTCAAATAATGAAGGTTCTGGTAGTGGGATATTGTTAATCAGTCCCAACAATTTCAAGGTACACGCTGCTCTGCGTTTCGAATTCTCTGCATCTAACAATGAGGCCGAGTATGAGGCTTTAATCGCAGGTCTGAAATTGGCCCTCGAGATGAAAGTCGAATACCTACAAGCATTTAGCGACTCTCAAATCGTGGTATGTCAAGTAAGTGGAGAATACTTAGCGAGAGGCGGAAGATTGGTGAAATACTTAGCCATCGTCCGTGAAATCATGCAGAAATTCAAACATATAGTTGTATCTCGAGTACCGCGTACTCAAAATGCCCATGCGTACGCCCTGCCCGACCGGCCTCCACCGGAAGAAGCCGAGTTACTCGACGTAATTCCGGTAGACGTATTGTCACATCCAACCATAGATCGAGAAACAATCATGGAGATCGATGACGCTCAGGAAATTACCTGGATGAGTCCTATTGTCGCATACCTCGACAAGGGGGTCTTACCTAATGATAAAATAGAAGCAAGGAAATTGCGACAACGAGCAGCCCGCTATGTGATATATGACCAGAGCTTGTATCGCAGAAGTTTTAGTCAACCGCTTCTCAAGTGTATCAGTGGTGAAGAATGCGGTTATATACTGCGAGAAGTACATGAGGGAATTTGTGGCAATCATACTGGAGGTAATTCCCTTGCCTTAAAGATCATGCGGCAAGGATATTACTGGCCAACACTGCGACAAGATGCCCTCACATTTGCAAAAAGGTGTGATAGATGTCAGCGAATAGCCACCTACACGCACAAGCCTCCGAGTAACCTCCATTCTATCACGAGTCCCTGGCCCTTTGCAATATGGGGAATTGATTTAATTGGTGAGTTACCCAAGGGAAAAGGTGGAGTCAAATACGCTGTAGTCGCAGTTGACTATTTCACAAAGTGGGCTGAAGCAAAAGCACTCGCGACTATCACCGCAGTGAAGTTGCGCGAGTTCGTCTACACTTCCATCATCTGCCGTTTCGGCATCCCGCATACGCTCATTTCAGATAATGGAAAACAGTTCGACTGTAAAGAAATGCGGCAGCTATGCGATGATTTGGGGATTAAAAAGCCTTTTCCGCGATCGCTTACCCGCAGAGTAATGGACAGACTGAAGCAGTCAACAAAATAATTAAGCACACCCTAAAGGGAAAACTAGAAGATCGCAAAGGGGCATGGCCGGATGAATTACCGCAAGTCTTATGGTCCTACAACACAACCCCTCGATCTACAACTGGCGAAACACCCTTCTCACTTTCTTATGGGTGCGAGGCCATGTTGCCAGTAGAGGTTGGGGCTGGATCCTTGCGCAGAGACGCTTTTGATATCTCGCAGAACAACGAGAATCAGTTGCTTTACCTTGATTTTTTAGAAGAAAAGCGTGATAAAGCACAACTACAAAACGCGGCTTATCAACAACGAACTGCAAGGTACTTTAACTCGAAGGTTAAGATAAAACCTCTGCGAGTAGGGGACCTAGTCCTAAGAAAAGTAATGCCAAACACCAAAGTCCAATCCCACGGAGTCTTCGGAGACAATTGGGAAGGACCGTACATGATCGCAGATCAAATTGGTGATGCCACTTATCGACTCGCAACACTTGATGGGACCGCGATCCCACGAGCATGGAATAGCGAGAGCTTGAAATTCTATTATCAGTAATATTCGCGTCCTTTGATTCGAGTACTTATACTTAGACATTTATTATTCAATATAATTCCTAAGTATAGGGGCATGTATACCCGCATGTATTACTGATTGTTTGAATAAAAGTGCCTGTTAAGTTTTTTCTACTTTGTTACACCAATTTGTAATTAAAGTCGCATATATATATAATCGCGGTCACACCAAGTTGTGATCAAAGTTGAAAATAAAATCGCAAGTACCCATGTACTGCGTAAATATTAAAATGCATACTATCCCCGCGAGGATAGAAATTTGTCCAAAAAGTAAGAGGAAATTCTTTAAGTACAAAAGTGCGAGTACCCGCGTACCGCATATATAAAAAAAAAAATAAGTAAAGCAGCAAAACAAAAGTGAAACTAAGATAGAAAATAATCAAGCAGCGGGAGTAGTCTCATCAGGAGCAGCCTCATCCACGATCTTGCTCACAACTTCATTCTCGACCTCCTCAGCCTGCGCTCCCTCGATTTCATCTGGAAGGTTGCCTTGAGTCCGGGTAGGAGACATCGAGCGAAAGGCTTCAGCCATTTCAGCAGCTTCATCTCCAAGCAGCGAGAAGTCGAAGTCAGGGACCTTAGAGAGAGTAGTATAAATGTAATCAGACACAGCCTGATCATACTGTTTTTTCCCACTCTCTCTCTCAGCCTCTAAGTCGCGAGCCATCTCAGCGATCGTGTCCTGCGACTTCTTGAGCTCGAGCTCCAACTGTTCTTTGGCCCTGTTGGCTTCCTCGAGCTCCTTGTGAAGTTCCTCCATCTTGGCCACCTCCTGCTTCAGCCTCTTTATGTTTTCCTGAAAATGGGCGTTCTGCCTCTTCAGCGAGTCAATTTCCTTCGAAGGCGTGGCCACGGCTTTCATAAACAAAGCCACAGATTGTGCGGCCAGTTCAGTTGATCGAGAAACAAGTTCCTCATAAGGAATCTCGGCCAGTAATTTTTCCTGCATAGCCAGGAAGTCGCGAGGACGAACCGGAGAATCAATGACAACCTTCTTCCCCTTATCCTGAGCGGTCTTGGCCAACTTCTTGGAGGAATCTGCAGCGAGCGAAGTCATCACATCGCTCTTCCTCTTCTGTGCGACGACTGGTGAAGATGCCGGTGTCCCACCCTTTTGCTTGATCTTCAGGACAGGGGCAGACTTCAGGAAAGTCATGTCTGCAAACATAAAAGACAGATAAGTAAAAATCACGACTCTACTCATCACGTTATAGCGAAAGGACGAGTTACCTGAAGTTTCTCGAGGAGTTTGTTTGGAAAGCCGTTTATCTATCCGCTCCTGCTGTCTCTCAGATGGTTCTTTATATACTGGCTCCCGTTGAAGACTCGCGTTCTCAGGGATCAGTTTGTGTTCTCGCAATTTGGCAGTCGTACACAGCAATCGCCAGTCGCGATCTTGTACCGGAAGACTCCCGAGAATTTCAGCTACCCCCTTTTTATGAGCGTTAAGCGTTGGTCGAGCTGGTCTATCTGCGATGACAACAAAAGAACGAGTTAGCAAAAGATCTCGAAAAACAGAGTAACAAACTTTATCTAAGTCAACAAATGTGCGACATACTGGGTCTGCGATTAAAGTCGGTTCTGATCCCAGGAACCTTAAAAACATAGAACCATTTTGACTTCCAATCACCCATATTCGAAACCATCCCCTCAACCCCGTTGATTTCAGAAGTCGCCCATTTACTAAAGCAAAAGAAGCCGTTATGAAGGCCCACGCTCTTTATGTCATAAAAATAACTAAATTCCTCTACTGACGGAGCTCTATGGGCGTACTCCATGTACATCGCATAGAAGGCTAGAACAGTGCGATAACTGTTGGGTGTTAGCTGAAAAGGCGATACGTCATAGCGTCTAAGAATGGCTGCGACGAAAGGATGAAATGGGACGGTTACACCACATCGAAGAATGGGTATTGAGATGACCACGTCCTCCGTGGGGATGATCGCAGGGTTGGTGAACGGAAGATGCGCTCTCTGAGAGGGTTTGGGACTTTGAAACGCAAGCCGCAACAGATTTAACCTCACAAAAGTGGTGAAGTCAGATTTGACGACTCTCGAGACTAGGTCTTCGCATGAGAAAGGCTCGTTCAGTTGGGAGTCGTCAACCGAGTCCGTCCCGCTCCCTTCCGCTTCCTCTTCTTCCCCACCTGACTCGCGGACTGGAGTAGTCCATCCCTCCTCCACCTCCTCGACCTCGATGTCAGGAGCCTGCCTCGTACGGATGAGGTAGTCGCGAGCTGACACTGTGGATTCGCTATCCCGGATATCGATTGCCCCAGGTTCGGTAAGCTCCCGTACCATCTTCTCGATCTCCACAGAAGACATAGGACCTAACTCTATCTCCGCGGCCTCCATTTCGGAGATGTCCGTAGGGAGAAAACTGTCCCTCTCCTGGTCCGATTCCCCGTCAAAGGCGCGACCTCCTGATCCGAGCTGCTGGCTATCCGATAGATCGCTCATCTGAAAGATACAAGATCTTTTCAGCGTGATGAATGTGTGAAAAGATAAAGATAAGTGATCTCACCCGCAGTAAACTATAAAAGTCGCATTCAACAAAAAAGTCAGACTCTGTGCGAAAACTGACCCTTCTATCGATATGCGAGAAGAAACGTAACTATCTTTGGGCGAGTAATTCACGCATCCTTGGTTGTGCGGTATACCTCCAGAAACGGCTGGGAGTTTCCCAGTGACTCAAGAAGTATGCATTTTCGAGCATAACCCTGAAGTTACTGGGAGACACCCACCGTTTCGAGACAACCTACCAACCAAAAAGTACGATCATTCGAGTATTAACGCACGTCAACAAATGGCTGGGCGTATCACAGTATCTCAAGGGACATATAATCGCGTATATGGCCATTAGAATACTGTGACACACCCACCATTTGAAAAGGCAGTTAATACTCTTACCACTCAGCCCGCGACATGAAAAGATCCTAAAAAGTCTAATCAACAGTTAAAACAGAAATAAGTTTGGAAACATGCGATTATTCAAGTTGTTCGACTGAACCCTCGCGAGTATTCAAATTGTTCATCCGAATATCCGCGAGCATTCGAAGACGTGAATCAGTAGTGATCGGTTTATCGCGATTATGTCAATTTACAGGCCCTACACTATGAGTATTACCCAGTATCATTTACCAAAACACATAAATACCCACTAGCATACCTTCCTAAAAAGAGTTTTCCATGAGCACCCAAAACCAGAAACACATTTTCTTCAAAGTGCAGAAAACGAAAATGCAGGGATTTAGAAGCTAACCTTTAGTTTCGATTCCTGCGGTTGTTCTTGATCACTTCTGAGAATGAAAATGCGGTGGGAAATGACAGAAAAGTTGGAATGAATTTCTTTTTTCTGGGCTGTATATACTGGGAGAAGTTAAGAGAAAAGAGGGAAAAATGGGATATTTGATTCGTATCAAAGCGTTTAAATACCCCTATCCCTTATTTATTGGGATTGTGACACGTGGCAACCAGAATGCCTAAGGTCGCCCAATCCAACGGCCAGCTATGGCCACGCCTACACGAAAACCGAAGAGTTTCGTGACGTGGCATCCTAGAGATAATGAAAATTAATCATTACAGCCGTCGTTTTTCGAAACCCTCGATGGGACAACCAAAAGGTCACCTCCTCGTGACAACCTTTCACCTGTCTCTCGAGCGATAGTTTCCTCAGTGACCGCTCAAGTCACATCGCGAAACTAGGGGCATGTGTTATAGTGAGATTTCTCTCACTTAGAAACTCGAGACCAGACCCCTCTTTGAAGGACACGTGTATCCAGACTTCCAGTGAAGGCTGAAATGTCCAGGGGAGACTTCTCGAAGTTTAGACCTCGCCCAGGATAAAACCAGCGAGGTATCGCGGATGCGACTTAATTCATACCGCATAACTGTAATCCTCATCATACAGGGTAGACCCAGCTCGCATATGTCAGAACATGTGCGAGTACCTCCCTCTATACCTCCGCGGCAAGTACAGAGGCCAATGCCCTATGATGCAGTTTTGGTCCCAATGACCCAATAGCCCTAACGGACCAGTGTAAGTTCGCATGTCCAGATGCTACCAACTTCAGCATGCGACGTCCGTATCGAGCGATCACCTAAGGACGCAGGCGTTCCAAACGTACGTGCGACCCTACGAACTCAACAGACGGAATACGAACGGTCAACTCGCAGATGCGAAGGACGCATACGTTGATGAGTTCAGTAACTGTCATATATTTATTAATGTTAACGTTGTCTGAGTTTAATCATGACAATTCAATGTGTAAATAATGGATTAACAATAAATGTGATCCTCATGTAACCGATTGGGCACCCGCTTTGTATATAAAGGGGTGATCCACCATGAAAATGCACCTACGAATCCCTTGCTACAGTGGACTAAGCAGAACAAAATCTGACTGAACCACTATATTTCATTGTCTTCTGTATTTTTTCCAGCTTTATTGTCTGTTATCGCATTCCTATTGGAGTACTCGCCGTTTTAGGTTGAATACTCGCATTTATCATCTCTCAAACAATTCTATCTTTTACCAGCTAAATTACACTTCTTGGTGTTGTGAAATTCCAGTAACAACAAAATCCACTTGGAGTAGAGTTTCTTTCCGGTGCAGAATTATTACGACTCACCAAGGCGCTATTCAGAGGAGTTGAAGAGGTAGTCTCTGTGCGAAGAACACGAGTAAACACATCTTGTAAAGAGGAGACATCAGAACCAGAGAGAACTTGTGACTTTGCAGAGTCAAATTCAGATGAGAGTCCTGCAAGAAAACTCATAATAGCCATCTGTTCTCGTTGGCGCTGTTGAACTTTTACATCAGGACTAAACGGTAATAACACATTAAGTTCTTCATATGTTTTCTTGAAAGCCATAAAATAATTCATAAGAGACTTATCTTGTTTCTCCGCGCGATAAAAAGCTTTGCAAACATCATATATGCGAGATATGTTGTCTTTGCCAGAATACAAAAACTCCAAGTAACCCATTAGTTCTTTAACCAATTCACAATGATTAATCAAACTAATTACCTCATTATCGATAGAATTTCAAATTTGAAGGAACAAGCGAGCATCCTCACGGAGCCATATTTTCCTTGAATCGTTTGTTTCTTCAGGAGGATCGTCAGTCAAGTGATCATCTTTGTCAATACTCCTCAAATACAGTCGAATCGTCTTACTCCACTCCAAATAATTCGAACCAATCAACTTATGATCCGTGATTTTAGACATTACGGGAACAACATCAGAAACAACAACTGATTTTGAATCTGATCTTTTCTCTGCCATAATCTCAAAAGCAAACACAAAGACAGAGAAAAAGAACAAAAGAACACCAAAGAATGAACACCCAAACACGAAGAAGACAAACAAATACCGAATTACAACCTAGAACAGATGCGAGTGGGCTTAGAAGAACCCAGTGAAGAATCGGCAACAGAACGCCGTCAAAGGCGCCGTCACACGCGCCTCCACGCGCCGGCGCGTGAGCCCCACGCGCAGAAGCTTCAGGCGGCGCGTGAGCCCCACGCGCGAGGAATCCGCGACCGACTTCGGGGTTCGTAGATCGGCGGCTGGGCAGTCCTCCTATGTGGGCGGTGAGAAACAATGTTCACTCCAAATAGGATTTCGAAAAAACAACCCTAAACTCAAACCCTAATTTTTTTTTTTTTTTTCAGAACCCTAATTTCGAATTTCGAATTTTGAATCACAATGCTCTGATACCATGTAGAAAATAGTGAATCGAATTGTGTATATATTTCATAGAATAGTACATATTTATATACAAAGCTAGGAGACTAGGAAATAGGAAACTACCAACAAAATAGGAAACTACTAAATACAAGTTACCCTAATTCTTTTACACCTAATATACAGCTAATACTCTAACAAGCTACAACTAAATATTCATTTGTAGAAAGAGAATGGTGGAAGTACACCAACACGTGCTGCTATGTTTAAAGTCTGCTATACTAAAAACGATAAGAGTGTAACTGATACAACGAAAGAAGTAATGGTATGATCGTATAATTTTTAATTTATGCCTAACATGTTTTTTTATTAGTTCTTAATTTATATTAATGATAGGTACAATTACAAGAGAAACAAGAGTTGAATGAAGATGTATCAAACGGAAGGGGTATGAATGCATTCATCTGACGTAATGGGTAAAAAAAAATACAGATCAGTCTGTATGTACGGTTTTGGTGTTTGTCCATCTGACATATGGAAAAACAAATCCAGCAAGAAAGAAAACCAAAAGAGGTATATACAGACTCTAGAAGCTGAATTGAAAGAAGTAAGATCTCTAGTTCAAGCCAACAAGCAATTAAAATTACAATGCAAATGACACATCTATTATACCTGACATGGTTAGAGCTTTAATCTCTCTATTTTTTTTTTAAATAATATCTCTTTAGTTTTTATTATTATTTCATGTTTTTCAATACTTAAAACTGAACATATTATTTGGAAGCTCTTAATTACAGTGACAATGCTACTTCTTCACAACTGGTTACGTTTTAATTTTTTAAATGATTCAAAAAAATTATTAACCAATAAATTATGTTACTGATATGTTGTTATATATGTAGGCCAAAAAGCCTTGTATGTCACATAACAAGGAATCTCGACGTCAGTTGTGGCTTTCATCTTCAGCATATGATATTCCAATTGTTGAGGTAAGTATTATTATTATTATACATTTTAAATATTACTTAAATATTAATGTTTTTTTTATTAATGAATTTATTAATTTGTGTGTATTTTTATGTCATAGTTTATTGTGTAGATTTGGTGAAATGGTTAATCTTAAGAGCGTTACTGCTGATCCTGAAACAATTGCTATTGGTCTAGTTGTTAGTAAAGATTCATCAAAAGAAGTTGGAGGAAAAGAGCTTGGAGATCATTATTCTGAAGTTGTTGTTCAAGTTTATATCAAGCCTGACGAGAATCAAAATGTTATTTTTGACTGAAGCTTTAAAGATAAGTTTATTTTTTTTCAAGCCAAATGTTATTATTATTTTTTTTTTATTTTAGTGATTAAAATGTCACTATTACTAATATTTAGTAATAGTAATAGTGGAGAGCTATCCTCTCTCTTTCAACTATTACTATTATAAAGAGGAGAGTGCTCATTATTCGATAAAGGGTGATTTTGGTTTTCTCAAGAAGCTTCAAAGATAAGTTTATTTTTTTTCAAGCCAAATATTTTTTTTTTTTAATTTTTCTTAATGTTATTTTTTCAACCCAATTAGAGAGGTTTAATCAATTTTTCTTTTTCTGGTGATAGCTATCAACAAATGAAGGGTGTTTTTAATGAGCTGGGGGTGCTGTTTAAGGATGTTATACCTTTATTGTCTAAATTTTCAAGGGCAGTTTTGTTCCCATGTCACTCGCGATAAGAATGTGCAGCTCATGGTTTGGCAAATGATGCTCTTCAATTAGACGATGAGCTATCCTGGCTCGAGGAGGTGCTGCCACTGATTGTAAGTTGCATCATTAATCATCACTACAAAAAATCTTATTTTTAGTCGCAACAAAACTTGTGACTAATTATAAATCATGATTCTTATGTTGTGATTAAAAGATCCGTGGCTAAAAGTATTAGTCACAAAAATTACAATTTATTGTGATTAAATATATTTTTAGTCACAATACATGTTATGACTAAAACTAAATTAGTGACATGTAACTAAATACTATGTTTTAGTTACAAGTAATATTTTGTTGTGACTAAAAGTCACATTTATATAATCACAAAAAAATTATGTTGTGACCAAAAGTAACAGTTTTTGGTAATGCATATGTAATTTTGATCACCACTGAAAAAATATTTTAGCCAAAATAAAAAATTATATTACATTTTTTAAAAAATATTTTTGTCCCAAATATCCTTAAATAATATAACATGTGAACATAAAATATTTGACAAGAAATATTAATTATTATTATTATTGGGAAAATCACCCTGAACGTGCGAATTTATGAAGGTGGAAAGTAGGGATGAGAAAAAGCTAAAAATAATAAGGTAATGATGAAAGAATCGCATTAAAGGTGGAGAGCTGTCCTCTCTCTTTCTCTCTGTCTCTGTGTCGTGGAATGGAAACCCTTTCAAAATATAATGAATTTAAATATTAATTTTGTCTTTTAGTTTTTTTTGACTGAACCCAACCGGACGACTGGCAACAGCAGGTGATCAATTACAACTGCATATATACATAGATACATACAATACACCCCGTAAATGAAAGAAACACATTAAATTAATATGAATAACTTTTTCCTATTTCCTTTACTATTATTCTCGAAATTTTAAATTCTAGTTTTCTTTTATCTTTTATGTTTGTTTATTTGTGGAGTGTATTTGGTGCTTTGGGTTTTGTTTTCTTAATTTGTTTGCACTTAAATCGAATACCGTTTTGGATAATCTTAATTTTGGAAGATAATGTGAGTGTAGTAAAACTGCCATTATTGGCGTTAATGTATTTCTCTCTCATAATTGAAAATGCTCTTAAAATTGTCTTTTGGCACTATAAATTTGAAGAGAAATATAGCTAGGGTTTCTTCAAAGTGTGTTGAAAACAAAGGTCTTCTCTCTCTCTCTCTCTCTCTCTTGAGGAGAATATTGGGTTTTGAAAAGGGAATTCAATTTGTCGGAAAACAACAGTTCAAATCTATATATACTGGCCAAAGCTCCAAATATTACCCTCTCAAAGAAACTTGTCTATCTATATTCAAAAACCTCTCTCTTTCCAAGCCTTTTTTTTATTATTAGTTTTCTTTTTTGCTGTTGTTCGTGTTTCTTTCTTATATATAGATCTTTCTCTGTGTGAAGGATAAGGGTGAGAGGAATGTTGTCTGGCTCGAGGTCATGGAGTTTCATGAATTTCTACATCATATAATATTTGATGAGAACCTAAATGATTCTCGGACCAGGCTTCATTCCCCTCAACCAATATTTCCTTTGAACTATATATAATGCCATTCGTCAGATCAAGATGTTATACACACCCAGATCTAATTCTTAGGTTAGATCTTTGAGCAGTTAATTAGTTTTGTTTTTGTCTCATATATTTTCTGGGTTAATTAATTGATCAGATTTTTATTTTATTTTATATATATAACAAAATATTTGTTCTTTGTGTTGGGAAGGCCGGTTCTGCAGGCAGCTAGATTCTCGGATCTTGTTTGTAGTGTAATTATGATCAACTTCAGTGAGTTCAACTTTGTTTAAGTACTGAGTGTAAGTTTTTCTTGTATATATATATATATGTCTCTCTTTTATTTGTTGGTTGCGTGAAGATGTAATTTTTCCAAATGGTTTGGTGAACAGTTTTATTCTTGTTAAGTACGTTACCAAGGACATCCATGTGTATGATTGTATTTTGAAGTGTTAACCACATTCATATATGCATATCTATCTTCGTATTAATTAATTAAACCAAAGGAAACTATTGTTCACGTACGTATTTCAACTAAACAAGAAAGTGTACACTGTTTAACCTATCACATGTGTGTAGCTCTTGTCTGCGATTCATAGGCCGACTTTGTAGTAGCTACATATATAGAGTTAATTTGCTTAATTACCCTGTATATGCGTCATCTTCTCTTAATTTTCTTATTTTTTTTTTCTTCTATTATTATTATTATTTTCCAAACAAAATATTATTATATTTTGGGTTTAATGTTATTTCCTTTCTATAGAATCCAAATTATGACCTAGAGATAAAATACTGAAGAATAGAATACTAAGGAGCATATGTGGTAGCCAACCACTTTATTTAGCATACGTTTTCTAATAATTTATTATATCAAATCTTATTTATCTTTTAATTTGAAGAATAATAATATATACATGATGAGAGACATATTATTTAATTGCAGTGTTGTGTACCCTAGGTGCCTTGTAAGAGTTTCTTAAAAATAAGGTACAAATTATTAATGTAACATGATATATTATTAGAAATTGTACCCCAAATATGGCTAATAGGTGGAAAGTATATTGGCTAATATATGTGGAAAATATTAATAATCGCTAACATGATGAGAAGTAGTTTAGGTAGAATTATCGGACTGCTCATGACTTTTTGTTTTATTGGTTATATTTTAATTATTGTAAAAATATTTCCTCTAAAACAGTAATATATAATTGATAGATGATGAGCTCTAGCTAACATTTTAAAGTTATTATTAGTGTTATCATATGTATTTTCATATATATATATATGTAAATATTTGAATGAATTAAATTCATTTATATATATATTTTTGATTTCAGTTCCGTACAAAAAGTGGGGCATATGTAATTCAGACATTATTAATTGCTACTTGTCGATAGAACTGTTAAGTACATGTCATATAATAAAGTTTCTTTATATTTGGTTGTTCTGAGTTTAATTACGAATGAACATATATATATATATATAAAAATTGGTAAGCTTTCCATGGATTTGTAAGATGTGACAAATTATTGGATAAAATGGATATGGATACTCCATATTTTAATTTAATAAATATTTTATTAAACCGTTAACTAATTATAAATTACTTTAATGTGCCAAAGAACATTCTTACTAATATTAAATATGAATGATATCCCATAAACACAGATATGAAAGACTTTATTAACGAGCCAGTAACAAGTAATTTCTGAGGAAAACCAAATTAATTACGGCAATGTATACATTTATATCTCCCTCTATACTATATACGGTCACAAAAACGAGGACTCATGCTTGAGCTTGCACATATATATTTATTATGTAAAGGAAATATTCAGACATAAAGAAAGAAAACTTGACAAATAAAAAATTTAAAATGCATTAATTCTAAAAGGGTTTTGAAATTCTTAATTTTTCAGTTCACAATGACTTTGGAAATATGTTTCTTCCTCTCATCGATTTTCCAACTGTTAATAATGTAATTGATTACATAACGCATTACTATAATATCACTGTAAAGTGTCACCATATAATTAATTATCAATTTTTTATAATATTTATTAAAATAAATAAAATTTAATATTATATTTTAGAGCATTCCTATTAAGCACCAGTGGTGCCTAGTACCTTCTCGATATGTCACGTTGCGATTTGCTAGCGATACTCATAAAAGCTATTATATTAAATTATATGGGACCCGATACTTAGTTGTATCAATAGCAATATTGACACATAAGAAGGTACTATAGGTACTACTGGTACCCCTTAACATTTCTCTATATTTTAGGGTGTTAGGCACCGTCAATACCCTTTCATATTTTTTTTAATTATATAAATATATTATATACACATTATATATTATATGTATAAATTATAGGTATACCGTATACATGCTCACTTTCTCTCCCTTTGGGTAGCTAACTCTTTCATAAAAGAGTACTTATCGTATGAGTACGTGCATACTTTTATAGGAAAGGAAACATCACGAAAGGAGAGAGGGAAATGAAAGTAAATGACGACTGTTGACAATTTCTGGGAAATGAAATATGAGAGAGAGAGAGAGAGAGAGAGAGAGAGAGAGAGAGAGAGAGAGAAAGACAGAGAAAAGTGACTAGCGGACTAACTGGGTGACTTGGTTTTGTGTACTGAGACAAACAATTTTTGTAGGATTCATAATAAGAAAATAAAAGCAATTTCAAAGGCTTTTTTTGAAGTGGGTAATTAAAAGCCATCATTTGTTCACATGCATTGGTATTTGGTACCATTAATTAGCTTTTCTTGCTCGTTAGATTTATATATATATATATGCTACAGACAAAATTGTAGTTTAACGTTAGATAAAAGATGCATTATTTTCATAAAATAATTGGGCTTTCGATGTTGCTCTTTCCTGTACAGAAATGTTTAAAGGTACTGGTGTACACTAATTATAGGTTATATGTATCTATATATAGATTAATGGATTTTTTAACTAGCAAAAAAAAATATTGGATTTTTTATGACTCTTAACGCAAACTCTCTTGTAAAAGAAAGTGAAAAGATAGAGTTAGACTGAATATGCAGACGAAAAGAGAGAGTGAGCATATCATAGTAAGTTTGAGATTACGTGATGGGCAAGCAAGGTTTTATTTAGTATAGGTGTATATATAACGTTGTGTTGGCAAGAAGATGGAAAATATATATGGGCCATTTCCATCTTATCAGTTTCAGTCTCAGTCTCATCATTAAAAATTTCTTATGTTAATTTTCACATTTTGTCCCATGTGTGAAACGGTGCTTCGAACAAGTTAATGTACTTTCAGTACTCTTTCTACTCCTATGATTATTTGTTGTCCATTTACCTTAAATTCCTTTCTAACTTCAACCAAAGGGAAAAATGTTACTGTTTTGAAAACATGCAGTCTCATCATGGTCAACTTATACACGCACCTCATCAAATATCACTAGGTCATAGTATATTGTAGCCGTATTATTAAGCATATTATTAATAAGTATCATGGCTTATATGAATATCAGCAACAACTTGTGACACAGTACTACTGCAAAAAATACAATTTTCGTCGGTTTTGTACCGACATATAAGTTATTAGCGCAGGTTGGACGAACTGACGTATATTCTATAGACACATGAAGTAAACTTGTTGAATCGGTTTTTAAGTGACGATAGTACTACTTTCTTGCATTAGTTGTCGCTAACAAGTTAACATGTTTTTTTTATATAAATATGTGTCGGTCCAAGGCCAACGCCAACAAAAAAAATACAACATCATCAACCCAGCCACCACCACCCTGATAACACTCAACCATCACATCCCCTTACACACCAAAAAAAAGGAAAAAACCAGATAAAAAATGATTACAAAATAACTCAACCACATATTAAAAAAAAAAAAAAAAGGTAAATAGTGGCATAAGTACCCAAAGTTTTAGGTTTGTAAGCAGCAGAAACCCAATGATTTTTTTTTAGTGACATAAGTACCAAATGTTTATAAAACTATAATTTTCTTCCAGTATCATCAGTACAGACTCTGTTATTGTCTTCACCAGGGTACTTATAAGACCCAAATTTTAGATTATTTGGTCTGGACGAAAAATATGTAGTATCAGTTACTTCCAAATCTTTTTTTAATAAATTTAGAACGGAGCCTGTACTGACAAAAATAGAGAAAAATTACAGTTGTACAAACATTGGGTACTTATGCCACTAAAAAAAATCATTGGGTTTATGCCGCTTACAAACTCAAAACTTTAAGTACTTATGCCGCTATTTACCAAAAAAAAAATAAAAAGAATATAGGGCAAAACTACCGAGAACCACTGGCCGAGTGTACCACCTACAAAGAAAAACAAGAGAAAGATGCAGAACAAAAAAAATAGAAGATCAGAAAGAATGGAGAAAGAGAAAGAGGACGGGGGTACCCATTGGGGTTGTCACTGCTACATTTTTCGAGGCTTGGGGTCGTGGGTGGGGGACCGTACTGGGGGTTAAAGGTGGCTGGGGGTCATCGGGTTTGGGGGCTTAGTCGGGCAAGGAGCTCGAGAATGAGAGAAGAGAGAAAGAGAAGAGAAGATTGAATTGGATGGAGACTCCTTGTGTGTTGAATAGAAGGATAGGTTGCATTTCATGTGTAAATGAGCTATTCAACAATGTCGTGTCTGTTTAAAAAGACGTTTTATAGCATCTTTTTATAAACAGACGTAAATAATTTAAATATCTGTTTTATACTGACACAAAGTAGCATCAATCTCAAATTAGCGAAAAAGTTTAATGTAGCCTTTTTTTGTCGGTTTTGAGTGTTAACTAATGCAAAAAGACTATTGTGTAATAGTGAAAATTCCAAAATAATTAAGTAGTACTCAGAAAAATGAAGTGCCTTCTAGCACTTGGGTCTTAGACCAAAGCCCAAAACAATTTCTAGCGAGATTCTCTTACAAAAGTTGGTTAATGCAATTAACTATGAGTAGTATATATACGAGATGTTAGGTCTCTTAAGAGTCACTACAAGAAAAAGACCTTTTGCCAGCGACGAAGCTCGCTGGCAAAACTAAGGGGAAGTTGCCAGCATAGCTTTGCCGACGTTCTTTTTAGCTGACAAGAAAAAGATCGCCGGCAATGGCTCGTCGACATATCAACTTTTACCAGCGACATTAGTAGATGCGCCGGAAAAAGACTTTACACCGGAGAATTAATTTGTTGGCATAAGTACATCGTCGACAATTGAGTGTCGGCTGAGGTGTCCTTGTCAACGTTTTGCCGGCGAGTTAAATCGTCGGCAAAAGAATTGGCACAAATTTGGCGCTAATTCTCAATTTGCCGCCTACTTTTTGCTGACGCATTAACTCATCAACAAATCTATTTAATAATAAAAAATTAAATTCTTTTGCCAGCGAGTTAATGCGCCGATAAAACAATTAATATTAAATACTTTTACCGGCGCAGATTAACTCGTTGGCAAAAGTATTTTTTTAAAAAAAATTAAATTTTATAATATATAATTAAATTTATTATAAAAAAATTATATTGTAATTACAAAACTACATAAAACGTCGTAAACTAAATAAAAGTATTTTTAATTCATAAACAGTAATATTATGTACACTGCAGACTAAGAAAAACTACAAATCGATAGCAGCATCGTCGTCATCACCAGGATGGGTAGTCTGTGAGGAAGACCTAGCAACATGGCTAGGAGACTGAAATGGTAGAATCGAAGGCATCTCGGGCCTGTTAAATCCTGGAACAGTGTTGTCCAATTGGATCATTTGTTGTTCGAACACACTCATGATTTGATTCTCAGTCATCATCATTTGTTGTTGCCACTCATTTCGTGATTCCTGCTCTTCCACCCTTCACTTCAGTGCCTGATATTCCTCTTGAGTGACAGTGGGTTGTCCGAAGGGATTTGCCTTGGGAGTTGCTCTTTTTGCCCCTGTCTTAAGTCTCGGCAACTGGCCTAGTCCTCTGTTGGATTATTGTTTTACCAGGATCTAGATTTACTACCATGTATGTTATTTAACATCCTAAATATGAATTTCTAAAACAATGTATAAAGTTTAAGAAATCTTACATTGGTTGCAGCGAAATTAAATGACTCCTTCCGCTTAGATCTCTAACCCTTGTATCCTTTCTGTAGCAAAGTATCACCAAGATCTGAGCCCGATTCTCCTTCACTTGAATTGGATTCTTCACAGTCTTACACACTATGATTGAGTACCAACTTGTTATATGTGGGCACGTACTCTATAACTATAGCTCGAATTTTAATGGCGAAGAAAGACTAAGAATTTCGAATTAGAGAAGAGAAAAGAAGAAGAAGAAGTCTCACACTCTCTAGTTGTGAAAACTAGGTCAAGAGTCATTAGTTGGATTATGAGACCTTACTCTTCTTTTTATACTAATTCTACTAGTGTTAGGGTTGATTTATTTGGAATAAAAAAATGATAAAAATAGAGCAAAAATAGGCACTAGTGGTCGACCATGAAGTGGGCCCAACACTTGTTAGATTTTTGCAGTTATTCTCAACCATTTATCTATTGTTTACAAATACCACTTTTTGCACTTTCAACCCTATAAATGTCAAAAATATTTATTATTAATTAGACTCCATAAAGTCTCTTAATTAACAAATAAACCCTGAAATTCTATTTCTTCACAGTCAAGCCATATCTTAGTGAAAATTCATAAACTAGACGTAGTCTAATTTTAGAATTATAATTGATTAATTAAAATCAATTAACTGAGTCTTACAAGCAGTATTGTCTCAACTAGTATGGGGACCATGAGCCTATATAACTGAGCTTCTAATAAGCAGATCTAGAATTTATCAAGTAAATTTCCTAACTTGTTAATTCCTCATTGAACCACTTTAGAACTTAGAATCGCACTCTCAATTATATAGAATGCTTTATATGTTCCACGATATAGATACGTTATAAATATTTAACCATCATTCTAATCCCAATAATCAAAGATCCTCTATAGATGATTTACACCGAGTAGGGACAAATTATCCGTTTCACCACTCAATGTATTTTATCCTTAAAAGACTTAGCTTCCTATAAATGATATTTCAGTAAACTAATATAATCACTGAAACAAGAGCTCTTCCATTTATCTCTATTAAGCCAAGCTCGAAGAAAATCATCATCTCACTTCTATGTCCAGATAGAAGATATACATTACATATCTATGTTTAGCGTGTTCGAAATTATTTTACCAGGATCTTAGATCTACTCACAAGTATATTTATTAACATCCTAAATATGAACTTTCTAAAACGATGAAATAAACACATATAAAGTTAAAGAAACCTTACATTGGGTGCAGCGGAATAATATGACTCCTTCCGTTCAGATATCTAGCCCTTGATTCCTTTCTCAGCGAGCATTATCAATATCTGAACCTGGATCTCTTTCTCTGAATCTTTGATGCTGAAACTCCTTTTGCTGAATGTCTTTCTTCACGATCTTCCTCACTATGATTGAGGTATCACTTGCTGTGTGTGGGCACTACTCATACACTAAGAATTTCGAAATTCAAGAGGGAAGAGAAAGAAGAAGTGGCAGCTAAAGATAGGGAGAGAGAAAGGCTCAGGTTTTTCTCTGAAGGAAAAATAGAAAATTTAAGTGTGTAATTTTCCTGAAGCCTTCACTATCTATTTATAGCATTCCACTAGGGTTAGGTTTGAATTATTTGGCATTAAAATAATGAAAATATCAGTTTAAATTTCCTACAAAAGTGGCTGGCTCTATACTAGTGGATTTGGGCCTCACTTTTTGCAATTTTGCAGTTTTACCTTTTCTGCATCTGATTTTCTCAAAAATGCCAATTTTCTAATTCAACCATTTAAATGCCAATTCTAACTATTTAATAACTATAAATAATTATTAAATAATATTGTCATTTATCATATTTATTAATTGAACCATACAAAGTATCATAATTAACAAATATGCCCCTATAAACTCTTTCTTTACAATTTCGCCCTTACTTAGTGAAAAATTCACAAATAGACATAGTCTAATTTGAGAATTATAATTGATTAATCAAAACCAATTACATGAGTCTTACAAGCAATATTATCTCAACTAGTGGGGGGACCATGGGTCTATATAACCGAGCTTCCAATAAGTAGATCAAGAATTTAGCACTAAAATTCACTAACTTATTAATTCTTCGTTGAATCCACGCATAGAACTTAGAATTGCACTCTCAGTGTATAGAATGCTCTATATGTTCCACCATATAGACACATCATTAGTTATCCATTGTTATAATCCTAATGTGATCAATGATCCTCTATATGAATGATCTATTGGAAATTATTTTACCAGGATCTTAGATCTACTCACAAGTATGTTCATTAACACCCTAAATATGAACTTTCTAAAACGATGAAATAAACACATATAAAGTTTAGGAAACCTTACATTGGGTGCAGCGGAATAATATGACTCCTTCCGTTCAGATATCTAGCCCTTGATTCCTTTCTGTAGCAGAGCATTATCAATATCTGAACCTGGATCTCTTTCTCTGAATCCTTGATGCTGAATCTCCTTTGCTGATGATCTTTCTTCACGATCTTCCTCACTATGATTGAGGTATTGCTTGATGTGTGTGGGCACTACTCATACACTAAGGATTTCGAAATTATCAAGAGGGAAGAGAAAGAAGAAGTGGCAGCTAAAGATAGGGAGAGAGAAGGCTCAGGTTTTTCTCTGAAGGAAAAATAGAAAATTTAAGTGTAATTTTCCTGAAGCCTTCACTATCTATTTATAGCATTCCACTAGGGTTAGGTTTGAATTATTTGGCATTAAAATAATGAAAATATCAGTTTAAATTGCATACAAAAGTGGCTGGCCATGCTTAGTGGATTTGGGCCTCACTTTTTGCAATTTTGCAGTTTTACCTTTTCTGCATCTGATTTTCTCAAAAACGCCAATTTTCTAATTCAACCATTTAAATGCCAATTCTAACTATTTAATAACTATAAATAATTATTAAATAATATTGTCATTTATCATATTTATTAATTGAACCATACAAAGTATCATAATTAATAAATATGCCCCTAAAACTCTTTCTTTACAATTTCGCCCTTACTTAGTGAAAAATTCACAAATAGACATAGTCTAATTTGAGAATTATAATTGATTAATCAAAACCAATTATATGAGTCTTACAAGCAATATTATCTCAACTAGTGCGGGGACCATGGGTCTATATAACCGAGCTTCCAATAAGTAGATCAAGAATTTATTACTAAAATTCACTAACTTATTAATTCTTCGTTGAATCCACGCATAGAACTTAGAATTGCACTCTCAGTTATATAGAATGCTCTATATGTTCCACCATATAGACACATCATTAGTTATCCATTGTTATAATCCTAATGTTATCAATGATCCTCTATATGAATGATCTACACTGTAAAGGGATTAGATTACCGTTACACCCTACAATGTATTTATTCCTTAAAACACTTGACCCCGTATAAATGATATTTCAGCTTATGTGAAATGAGTACTCCACCATTTATGTTCGTTTGGTCAAGCTCGAAGGAGATCATCCTTTGCTTACTATTCGCCAGATAGAAGCTATAGATTCCATGTTTATGCTAGCGCTCCCACTCAATTGCACTACCGTGTTCCCAAAATGTACGTATCACCCTGACCTAAAAGTAGGCTTAACTAACAAATCAAAGAACACGAATAGCCTCTCGAGATTGAGCCTAATCATATCAGGATTAAGATCATTTGATCTAGGATCAACTAGGCGATATTGACTTGAAAGATATTACGGTAAGTTTAATAAATCTAAGTCAAAGTTCAATATCGGTCCCTTCCGATGCATACTCCATGCATCCAACCTGAGCTTTACTTTAACCAATGTTCTGGAAAGAACATAGTATTTCTCCAAATACAAGTAAACTCTTATTGTAGATTATCATATCAGTAAAACCCTGTGTCTGATAAATCTAGGAAACTTTATTCACATAGTCATGTTTACTTTCCAATGTGTTGACGGCACAATAAACAGGATCAAGTATGTGAAAAGGGTTTCAGATGAATTTATACATTATGTACATATAATCATGAAATAAATCATGTGAACCATGCAACATTAAATGTTATTTCTGATCTATATTAATAAGCAAATCTGATTATATTGAAATGAGTTTTATTTAGGGCATAAAACCCAACAAACTCCCACTTGCACTAATATAAAACAAAAAGTGCGTTTCAAATAATCTCAACACCTTGATATACAAATCAAGTGTTGTAGTAGTAAACTCCTCGTAATAGGATCTGAAAGGTTGAATTAAACACAACCTTTTCTCCACCATTACTCTTCCTTAATCACAAAATCATTGATAATGTGAAATTCCTCTCTATATGTCTACTCTCTTGGGATACTGGATTCTATACCTTTGGCAACTACTTTTGGTTTATCTAGAAATTAACACTAGTAGTTTAAGGCAATTTGGAATGGTGCCAAAGATGTATAGAACTTTCCTTAGACTGAATAAGTACCTTTCCTGCAACTTTAACATTCAATCTCTCTCTGGTAGACCTAAAGACTTCAGATAGGTTTTTACACTTCTCCAAAATCACTATTCCACCCCCAGAGTAATCACCATCTTATCAGAAAGATTTACTAGCACAAAGGAAAATTTCGAAATCTGATATGGTGTAGTCTAAGAGTTTTAAACACACCCTTATAGACTAACATATAGTTCCTCTTCTTAATCTTAAGATTTACTTGATTGTCTTCCAATGTTCTTCTCCTGAATTAATCTGATACCTACTCATTACTCTCACTCAACAGCAGGTGTCTGGTCTAAGGCATACAAAAGCATATCTACGACCTCTCACTGTTGATATAAGAAATTCTTTCATGGCTTTATCTTTTCTGGAATAGTTAAGACTTTTCCTTAGATAAATAAAATCTATACCTAAGAAGTTGTGAAGCTTCTATAGATTGCCATTAAAAAGAAAATGCTTCAGCATCTTACTAAAGTAAGTTGCTTGCATTAGAGTAAGTAATTACCAGGTATACCACAAGCCATAGGTTTAGATAAACTCAAACCTATAATACTAGGAACAGGAAGTTTTGTTAAGTCCATTGAATGGACTTATAAACGAAAATTTCCTTTTATGTCCTTGTAATAGAAAACTTTAGGTTACTCCATGTGAATGGATTAAACCATAGTTCTATTAGCTTTCTTCTTAGTTTCTTATCTTGACAATCCATTACTTGTTTAAACTCACAATGGATTTTAATCACTAGTGTCTCCCAAGTCATAAGAAGGTGAGTTCCTAGAAACTCTCCCACTACGACGAGGTACCGTGAATTGTGTCTAAGAAAACTAAATGGTATTGATCTCTTCGGTTGTAACAAGACAACAGAGGCAGTGGGATCATCATATATCAAATAAGATGATAGAACACTTTTGGAATCAAGAATTAAATATCTCCTTTATTCGCTACTTGTTTTCAGACTTAGTCATTATCTTAGAAAAGTAGTATTTGTTTGAAGAAACACTTTCTTATCTATTGACAATGGGATGGTCCACCCCTAATCACTTAGAACAGCTAACAAACCATGGTTAACAGTTCTAGCTTTTCTTAAGATTTTGATTAGGTCATCCATGAATCTAGTAATGATTTACATTAAGTATACAACCATTACATCATTCTGAAATTGTATTACCATAGAAGGAATTAGGCAACGACTAGTAACTAATCATCAATATGCAACTCGAAATTTACGGGAGGTAAGTTTGGATATAATTCAAAAATCAATTTAATGATCTTTGAACTGCATATCAACTAACTATTTCTCCACCCCTATCAGTTCGCAAGATCTTTAACCACTTACCTTAATGGTTTTAACCATTGCTAGAAATTTAAGAAATTTTTCAAACATTTCAAATTTCTTTGCGTAAGGTATAATCTATAGTGATCGTTTTAAGAATACAACGAAAAACTCATATCCACCCCTGAATGTACATCCATCTGCGAATGAGATGAACTACTTTCAGTGGATATAGGCATATTAACTCTTTGCAGAGATTAATCTTGTCAAATCCACTATGAACAAGATACAAATGCCATAGATTAAAAAAAATGTGGTAGTGTCTATTGATGACATAGGTTTAGTTACATCAAAGAGTTCTAGAATACTTCAAGTGGATCCTGGTCACAGAATACCTAACTCATATTCCATACAGTTTTAATCCATTCATAAAAGATGGATATTAAACACTTGAGAAAGTGTAACTGTATTGTATTCTGGAATTAGAAATTTAAGAAAATTTCTATTTGGAATCTAAAATTAAAGTCAAAGACTTAAATTTATACCAAATATAATGAGTAATTCTATCTTGGACCAGCACTACTAATACAAACTCTAAGTCAGATTTGCCCATACAAGTAGGAGATTTCTAAGATTGAGGATTTATATCAATTGGGAATAGAATTTCGGGATTATAATCATATGCGTCATTTAATTTCTTAAGAGAAAATATAGAATGACATGAAATGATTTATAAACCATTCATCCAATGATATGTTTTGAAGCTAATTCGAAATGAATAAGCTAAGAGGAATTAGGATAATTTCGTTTAAAATAAGAATCCAACGATGCTTCAATTAGCGAAAGACAAAGTAATCTTATTTATGTAATCTTCTTGTTTCATATTGTAAAAATACTAGTCTAAGGTGTCATCAATTGATGAACAGTTAGATGTCGCATATACAATACTTATCTTTCGAGATCTTACACTATTATGTATGTCTAATGGTGAAAATCCATTAGGGATTTATCTCATTAGAAAAACAAACATGTTAGACCAACAATGAAGATTCGAAATTAAACTACAACTTAATAACAGAAAATAACATGGTTCAATATAAATTCATACACAATTCAGAAATTATAAACATATAGCAAGTAGGAATGACTAGTGAAAATACTAAAACATACAATCCTAAATAATTTCCAAGGTTTTCAACAAACTGATACAGTGTCCCGGTAGGCGAGAGTCAAAGCATCATTTATTGAATAGAGTTGTCAGCTCATCTAAAATAGAAACCATTCTAGCAACCTTTTATTCGATCAAAATAAGAATCCAACGTTGTCCAGGTAGGCGAGAGTCAAGGTTATTCTTATTTAATGAGCTTCCACCATTGTTTCATGTTTTATGAGTTTATCTCTAAGTAGTCACCGTAGGGGAGAGTCTAAATAGAGACGAAAACTCACAAAACACTTATCAAATGAAATCTTACAGTGCTAAATGCGTTCAACGAATAACCATCCATAGGGGGACGAAGTCTAGCGTCTCGAGGTTATATTGAAAACATTTAACTTTTGTAAGACCAACAATGGAGATCGAATATCTTAATAATAATCAAGCTCATTATTTAAAGTGAGTTGTATTTTCTTTGATTCTCTTTATTTAATTTATTTATTTTAAATATATATTTATTTAAAATTTCCAATTTAGAATGAAAAATTCCAAATATAAATTTTAATTTAATATTTATAAATTTTACTTAGATGGATATGAAAATAACATGAATTTCTTCCATCTTAGTAATAATTTCCAATAAATATTTAGAAAAATATTCAATTTAAGTTGTTACAAAATTAATATAAATTAATTTACAACTCAAATTTAATTTTCTATAAATATATATTGCATTTCGAAAAATTAAAGTATTTAAGAATACAATTTTCGAAAATGCATGTTAAAATAAAAAAATTAATCCTGGAAAAATTATTCTAATTTAATGTTGGCCCAAAATTAATTAATAAAATTAATTTACAACAAAAAATATAATTTTCCTATTTAATTAAATATAAAAGAAAAATTTCAAATATTTAAGTATGATGATGAAAATCAACTTAAATATTAATTTTCTATTTAATTAAATACACTAGAAAAATACTTCAAGCAAAAATATCATCTATCTAGATTTTCCTTTGACTAATTAATTCAATTTCTAATAATATACTTTAATTCAATTTATTTTAAATTAATCAATAAATGAAAAAATCATTGATTTAAGTTGATCCAAGAATTAATTAAAATAAATAATTAATTTACAACTTAATCTATTTTTCAAGATAAAATTCGAAATTCTAGCATTTAAGAAATGCAATTTCGAAAATTGATTAATAAAATAAAGAAAAAATATATTTTGAAAATTATTTAAATTTAGTTGAAAAAATAAATTTCAACTAAAAATAATTTTCAATTTAATTAAATGTCATGAAAAAGAAATATTTAAGTATGATGATAAAAATCAACTTAGATATTCAATTTTCAAATTAATTAAATGTATTAAATTCAAGAAATAAATAATTAAGTGTAGAGAAGGCTTAATTATTAGTCTCTAGTTTAATACTAGGAAAAATATACTTAAAATAAATTGTACCAAAATTAATTATTTAAATAATTAATTTCACAATGTATAATATTTTCCTATTTAATATTAGAAATAATAAGTAGTCTAGAAATAATTATCTAGAAAATATCTTATTTGACTAAGTATCTTTTCCACAAAATTTGAAAAAAAAAAATATCTAATTTAAGTTGTTTTAGAAAAAATCTAGAACTTAAATATTTTTCAAATTTAAATTTAATTAAATATCAAAAATTAAGTTGTAACCACTTAATTTGAAAATATTCCATTTTAAGTTAATATTCGAAAAGATATTAACTTAAAAAATATCTAAAGAATCTTAATAACCAATGCCTAAAATTCCTCAACTTAATTTTGAAATTTGAAATTCAAAAGATATTCAGATTTAAGTTGGTTAGTTGTAGATAACTAAATATCAACTTAAATAAGAATATTTAATGAAAAATTTAAATTAAGTTCCAGAAAGAATCTAGATGGTTATAATTCTATATTTAATTAAATACAAGAAAATACATATAGTTTAGCTTAGAATAAAGAATTCTTTAAACTATAATTTTCTTAAATTAATTTCAAAATAAATGAAATTAATTATGTTGCTAATCAATTTTATTAGGTTAAACTAGTGTAATTAACCTAGTACAGTTGTTCAAATCAGGCAAATGGGCCTTCACAATTGGGGTGGTTCATGTGAGGGGGTGCTGGGTTCAGTATGTCGTACCCACTTCTATGGCTCCCAACTCTCACACAAGGCCCAAAAGAGAGGAATTTAACCTTAATAAGAACAACTGTTATTAATTGAATAAGCCCAATAACTAAATGGGCCTAAATAAATTCTATCAAGAACTATGATAATTTATTTTAGCAACAACAACCTATATGTATCTATAATCAAATTAAACACATAGGCTCACACAGGCACACTTTGGATGGGTCCTATCATGTTGCTAGGTCATACACAGATGAAAGAAGATTGTAAATATACCTGTTACAAATTATTAACTTGACCAAGGGAGCCATCAGATCATTAGATCTGGCAAAAAGTAACCATGGCTATTTGCAATCAAGTAATAATAGGTTTTGAAAACTTACAAACAAGCTAAAACACATACTCCTGCAACAAGGTTAGCTGGATAGTTGGAAGTAGGATTTATTTAATTTTAAATAAATAATTTCGAAAAATAATTAAAAAATATTTTAATATTTGAAAAATAAAATAAAATTTTAAAAAAAAATTTAATTTCGGAAATAAAATTTAAATTTCGAAATTTAAAAAAAAATATTTAAAATTAAACCTACTTTTTAAAAAATTAGGTTTCAACCAACCTAAATATCATTTCAAAATTTGCTAATTACTTTTAAAAATTAAATGTTATTTTAAAAATAAAAATTAGAAAAGATAAATGAAATATCTTTTCAGATTTAAATTTAATTTAAATAAATAAAATAACAAAATTTAAAAGTTAGCAAAATATCCTACATCTATTTAAAATTACATGATTATAAATATCTTATTTTAAATTTAAATAAGGTCAAAATATCTAAAAAGATTTAATTTTAAAAAAAAATCTTAAAAGATAAGATATAATTAAAAATATCTTAAAAGATTTTATAAATATCTTATAAAATCTGACCTTAAATTTAAAAAAAATAAGATATAATCAAATTTAAAAATAAGATAGATTTTTAAGCAAGAAGATAGATACTAATTCTATTCAAATTCAAATTACACTAATATCTTGAATTAAATTTAAAAAATATTAAATTAATTCAAAATGATAATCAGAATTGAATTAGAAATAGTAATAGTATAAATACAAAACTATACAAAAAATTGGAAGTTAATTCCATGAAAAAGTATGAAAAATTGAAGAAAAACAAAAATATTCGAAACTGTACGCACAGATTTGCGATCGCAGGAAAATATCAGCACAGCCCGATTTTTTCAAATCTTCAAAAAATCATAACTAATTCAAATAAAATCCAAATTAAGTTCTGTAAAAGGCTAACTTGCTTAATTTTTTCCATACTATCCAATAAAAATAATTCCAGAGATAAAATCGCAATTATTTTTCACGAAAATTTCACAAACATCAATCAATCATCAAATAACACTCAATACAACATGATACCATCCAAAGAACATACAAACAATCGTTTTAAAGTCCAAATTTCTTGTAAGTAAATCAATTACCATGGCTCTGAGGCCAGTTGTTGGAAATTATTTTACCAGGATCTTAGATCTACTCACAAGTATGTTCATTAACACCCTAAATATGAACTTTCTAAAACGATGAAATAAACACATATAAAGTTTAGGAAACCTTACATTGGGTGCAGCGAAATAATATGACTCCTTCCGTTCAGATATCTAGCCCTTGATTCCTTTCTGTAGCAGAGCATTATCAATATCTGAACCTGAATCTCTTTCTCTGAATCCTTGATGCTGAATCTCCTTTGCTGATGATCTTTCTTCACGATCTTCCTCACCATGATTGAGGTATTGCTTGATGTGTGTGGGCACTACTCATACACTAAGGATTTCGAAATTATCAAGAGGGAAGAGAAAGAAGAAGTGGCAGCTAAAGATAGGGAGAGAGAAGGCTCAGGTTTTTCTCTGAAGGAAAAATAGAAAATTTAAGTGTAATTTTCCTGAAGCCTTCACTATCTATTTATAGCATTCCACTAGGGTTAGGTTTGAATTATTTGGCATTAAAATAATGAAAATATCAGTTTAAAATGCCTACAAAAGTGGCTGGCCATGCTTAGTGGATTTGGGCCTCACTTTTTGCAATTTTGCAGTTTTACCTTTTCTGCATCTGATTTTCTCAAAAACGCCAATTTTCTAATTCAACCATTTAAATGCCAATTCTAACTATTTAATAACTATAAATAATTATTAAATAATATTGTCATTTATCATATTTATTAATTGAACCATACAAAGTATCATAATTAACAAATATGCCCCTAAAACTCTTTCTTTACAATTTCGCCCTTACTTAGTGAAAAATTCACAAATAGACATAGTCTAATTTGAGAATTGTAATTGATTAATCAAAACCAATTATATGAGTCTTACAAGCAATATTATCTCAACTAGTGCGGGGACCATGGGTCTATATAACCGAGCTTCCAATAAGTAGATCAAGAATTTATTACTAAAATTCACTAACTTATTAATTCTTCGTTGAATCCACGCATAGAACTTAGAATTGCACTCTCAGTTATATAGAATGCTCTATATGTTCCACCATATAGACACATCATTAGTTATCCATTGTTATAATCCTAATGTTATCAATGATCCTCTATATGAATGATCTACACTGTAAAGGGATTAGATTACCGTTACACCCTACAATGTATTTATTCCTTAAAACACTTGACCCCGTATAAATGATATTTCAGCTTATGTGAAAAGAGTACTCCACCATTTATGTTCGTTTGGTCAAGCTCGAAGGAGATCATCCTTTGCTTACTATTCGCCAGATAGAAGCTATAGATTCCATGTTTATGCTAGCGCTCCCACTCAATTGCACTACCGTGTTCCCAAAATGTACGTATCACCCTGACCTAAAAGTAGGCTTAACTAACAAATCAAAGAACACGAATAGCCTCTCGAGATTGAGCCTAATCATATCAGGATTAAGATCATTTGATCTAGGATCAACTAGGCGATATTGACTTGAAAGATATTACGGTAGGTTTAATAAATCTAAGTCAAAGTTCAATATCGGTCCCTTCCGATGCATACTCCATGCATCCAACCTGAGCTTTACTTTAACCAATGTTCTGGAAAGAACATAGTATTTCTCCAAATACAAGTAAACTCTTATTGTAGCTTATCATATCAGTAAAACCCTGTGTCTGATAAATCTAGGAAACTTTATTCACATAGTCATGTTTACTTTCCAATGTGTTGACGGCACAATAAACAGGATCAAGTATGTGAAAAGGGTTTCAGATGAATTTATACATTATGTACATATAATCATGAAATAAATCATGTGAACCATGCAACATTAAATGTTATTTCTGATCTATATTAATAAGCAAATCTGATTATATTGAAATGAGTTTTATTTAGGGCATAAAACCCAACATGATCTACACTGTATAGGGATTAAATTACCGTTACACCCTACAATGTATTTTATCCTTAAAACACTTGACCCCGTATAAATGATATTTCAGCTTATGTGAAAAGAGTACTCCACCATTTATGTTCGTTTGGTCAAGCTCGAAGGAGATCATCCTTTGCTTACTATTCGCCAGATAGAAGCTATAGATTCCATGTTTATGATAGCGCTCCCACTCAATTGCACTACCGTGTTCCCAAAATGTACGTATCACCCTGACCTAAAAGTAGGCTTAACTAACAAATCAAAGAACACGAATAGCCTTTCAAGATTGAGCCTAATCATAACAGGATTAAGAACATTTGATCTAGGATCAACTTGGCGATATTGACTTGAATAGATTTTACGGTAAGTTTAATTAAATCTAATTCGGAGTTCAATATCCGTCCCTTCCGATGCATACTCCATGCATCCAACCTGAGCTTTACTTTAACCAATGCTCTGGAAAGAACATAGCACTTCTCCAAATGCAAGTAAACTTTGTTGTAGATTATCATATCAGTAAAACCCTATGTCTGATAAATCTAGGAAACTTTATTCACATAGTCATGTTTACTTTCCAATGTGTTGACGACACAATAAACAGGATCAAGTATGTGAAAATGGTTTCAGATGAATTTATACATTATGTACATATAATCATGAAATAAATCATGTGAACTATGCAACATTAAATGTTATTTCTGATCTATATTAATAAGTAAATCTGATTATATTGAAATGAGTTTTATTTAAAGCATAAAACCCAACAAACTCCCACTTGCACTAATATAAAACAAAAAGTACGTTTCAAATAATCTCAACACCTTGATATACAAATCAAGTGTAGTAGTAGTAAACTCCTCGTAATAGGTTCTGAAAGGTTGAATTAAACACAACCTTTTCTCCACCATTACTCTTCCTTAATCACAAAATCATTGATAATGTGAAATTCCTCTCTATATGTCTACTCTCTTGGGATACTGGATTCTATATCTTTGGCAACTACTTTTGGTTAATCAGGAAATTAACACTAGTAGTTTAAGGCAATTTGGAATGATGCCAAAAATGTATAGAACTTTCCTTAGACTGAATAAGTACCTTTCCTGCAACCTTAACATTCAGTCCCTATCTGGTAGACCTAGAGACTTCAGATAGGTTTTTACACTTCTCCAAAATCACTATTCCACCCCCAGAGTAACCACCATCTTATCAGAAAAATTTACTAGCACAAAGGCAAATTTCGAAATCTGATATGGTGTAGTCTAAGAGTTTTAAACACACCCTTATAGACTAACATATAGTTCCTCTTCTTAATCTTAAGATTTACTTGATTATCTTCCAATGTTCTTCTCCTGGATTAATCTGATACCTACTCATTACTCCCACTCAACAGCAGGTGTCTGGTCTAAGGCATACAAAAGCATATCTAAGACCTCTCACTGTTGATATAAGAAATTCTTTCATGGCTTTATCTTTTCTGGAATAGTTGAGACTTTTCCTTAGATAAAATCTATGCCTAAGAAGTTGTGAAGCTTCTATAGATTGCCATTAGAAAGAAAATGCTTCAGCATCTTACTAAAGTAAGTTGCTTGCATTAGAGTAAGTAATTACCAGGTATACCACAAGCCATAGGTTTAGATAAACTCAAACCTATAAGACTAGGAACAGGAAGTTTGTTAAGTCCATTAAATAGACTTATAAACGAAAATTTCCTTTTATGTCCTTGTAATAGAAAACTTTAGGTTATTCCATGTGAATGGATTATACCATAGTTCTATTGGCTTTTCTTCTTAGTTTTTTATCTTGACAATCCATTACTTGTTTAAACTCACAATGGATTTTAATCACTAGTGTCTCCCAAGTCATAAGAAGGTGAGTTCCTAGAAACTCTCCCACTACGACAAGGTACCGTGAATTATGTCGAAGAAAACTAAATGGTATTAACCTCTTTGGTTGTGACAAGACAATAGAGGCAGTGGGATCGTCATATGTTATATAAGATGATAGAACACTTTTGGAATCAAGAAAATTATCTCCTTTATTTGCTACTTGTTTTCAGACTTAGTCATTATCTTAGAAAAGTAGTATTTGTTTGAACAAACACTTTCTTATATATTGACAATGGGATGGTCCACCCCTAGTCACTTAGAACAGCTAACAAACCATGGTTAACAGTTCTAGTTTTTCTTAAGATTTTGATTAGGTCATCCATGAATCTAGTAATGATTTACATTAAGTATACAACCATTACATCATTCTGAAATTGTATTACCATAGAAGGAATTAGGCAACGACTAGTAACTAATCATCAACATGCAACTCGAAATGTCTGGGGAGGTAAGTTTGGATATAATTCAAAAATCAATTTAATGATCTTTGAACTGCATATCTACTAACTATTTCTCCACCCCTATCAGTTCGCAAGATCTTTAACCACTTACCTTAATGGTATTAACCATTGCTAGAAATTAATGAAATTTTTAAACATTTCAAATTTCTTTGCATAAGGTACAATCTAGAGTTATCGTTTTAAGAATACAACGAAAAACTCATATCCACCCTTGAATGTACATCCATCTGCGAATGAGATGAACTACTTTCAGTGGATATAGGCATATTAACTCTTTGCAGAGATTGATCTTGTCAAATCCACTATGAACAAGATACAAATGCCATAGATTAAAAAAATGTGGTAGAGTCTTTTGATGACATAGGTTTAGTTACATCAAAGAGTTCTTAGAATAGTGCAAGTGGATCCTGGTCACAGAATACCTAACTCATATTCCATATAGTTTGAATCCATTAATAGAAGATGGATATTAAACACTTGAGAAAGTGTAACTGTATTGTATTCTGGAATTAGAAATATAAGAAAATTTCTATTTGGAATCTAAAATTAAAGTCAAAGACTTAAATTTATACCAAATATTATGAGTAATTCTATCTTGGACCAGCACTACTAATACAAACTCTAAGTCAGATTTGCCCATACAAGTATGAGATTTCTAAGATTGAGGATTTATATCAATTGGGAATAGAATTTCGGGATTATAATCATATGCGTCATTTAATTTCTTAAGAGAAAATATAGAATGACATGAAATGATTTATAGACCATTCATCCAATGATATGTTTTGAAGCTAATTCGAAATGAATAAGCTAAGAGGAATTAGGATAATTTCGTTTATAAATAAGAATCCAACGATGCTTCGATTAGCGAAAGACAAAGTAATCTTATTTATGTAATCTTCTTGTTTCATATCGTAAAAATACTAGTCTAAGATGTCATCAATTGATGAACAGCTAGATGTCGCATATACAATATTTATTTTTCGAGATCTAACACTATTATGAATGTCTAATGGTGAAAATCCATTAGGGATTTATCTCATTAGAAAAACAAACATGTTAGACCAACAATGAAGATTCGAAATTAAACTACAACTTAATAACAGAAAATAACATGGTTCAATATAAATTCATACACAATTCAGAAACTATAAACATATAGCAAGTAGGAATGACAAGTGAAAATACTAAAACTTACAATCCTAAATAATTTCCAAGGTTTTCAACAAACTGATATCAGTGTCCCGTTTAGGCGAGAGTCAAAGCTACCATTCATTGAATAGAGTTGTCAGCTCATTTAAAATGTTAAACATTCTAGCAACCTTTTATTCGATCAAGATTGGAATTCAACGTTGTCCCGTTTAGGCGAGAGTCAAGGCAATTCTATCTTATGAGCTTCCACCATTGTTTCATAATTTGCAAGTCAAGTATGGTCGCTACCATTAGGGTGATCCATACCATACAAAACACTTACAAACTACTTATCATACGAGGTTAAACGGTGCGAAATTGCTAATGAACGTTCCTCCATTAGGGAGGATTACTCACTAAAACAAACGCGGTGTAAAACCCACAATGGAGATCGAATGTCTCTAGATAATAAAGCTCATTATTTAAAAAGAGTTGTATTTTCTTTTATTCTCTTTATTTATTCTATTTATTTTAAATATATATTTATTTAAATAAAATTTCCAATTTAGAATGAAAAATTCTAAATATAAATTTTAATTTAATATTTATAAATTTTACTTAGATGGATATGAAATAATATGAATTATTTCCATCTTAGTAATAATTTCCAATAAATATTTAGAAAAATATTCAATTTAAGTTGTTACAAAATTAATATAAATTAATTTACAACTCAAATTTAATTTTCTATAAATATATATTTCATTTCGAAAAATTAAAGTATTTAAGAATACAATTTTCGAAAAAATGCATATTAAAATAAAGAATAAATCCTGGAAAAATTATTCTAATTTAATGTTGGCCCAAAATTAATTAATAAAATTAATTTACAACAAAAAAATATAATTTTCCTATTTAATTAAATATATAAGAAAAATTTCAAATATTTAAGTATGATGATGAAAATCAACTTAAATATTAATTTTCTATTTAATTAAATACACTAGAAAAATACTTCAAGCAAAAATATCATCTATCTAGATTTTCCATTGACTAATTAATTCAATTTCTAATAATATACTTTAATTCAATTTATTTTAAATTAATCAATAAATGAAAAAATCATTGATTTAAGTTGATCCAAGAATTAATTAAAATAAATAATTAATTTACAACTTAATCTATTTTTCAAGATAAAATTCGAAATTCTAGCATTTAAGAAATGTAATTTCGAAAATTGATTAATAAAATAAAAAAAATATATTTTGAAAATTATTTAAATTTAGTTGAAAAAAAATATAAATTTCAACTAAAAATAATTTTCTATTTAATTAAATGTCATGAAAAAAGAAATATTTAAGTATGATGATAAAAATCAACTTAGATATTTAATTTTCAAATTAATTAAATGTATTAAATTCAAGAAATAAATAATTAAGTGTAGAGAAGGCTTAATTATTAATCTCTAGTTTAATACTAGGAAAAATATACTTAAAATAAATTGTAACAAAATTAATTAAATAATTAATTTCACAATTTATAATATTTTCCTATTTAATATTAGAAATAATAAGTAGTCTAGAAATAACTATCTAGAAAATATCTTATTTGACTAAGTATCTTTTCCACAAAATTTGAAAAAATATCTAATTTAAGTTTTATTAGAAAAAATCTAGAACTTAAATATTTTTTCAAATTTAAATTTAATTAAATATCAAAAATTAAGTTGTAACCACTTAATTTAAAAATATTCCATTTTAAGTTAATATTCGAAAAGATATTAACTTAAAAAATATCTAAAGAATCTTAATAACCAATGCCTTAAATTCCTCAACTTAATTTTGAAATTTGAAATTCAAAAGATATTCAGATTTAAGTTGGTTAGTTGTAGATAACTAAATATTAACTTAAATAGGAATATTTAATGAAAAATTTAAATTAAGTTCCAGAAAGAATCTAGATGGTTATAATTCTATATTTAATTAAATACAAGAAAATACATATAGTTTAGCTTAGAATAAAAAATTCTTTAAACTATAATTTTCTTAAATTAATTTCAAAATAAATGAAATTAATTATGTTGCTAATCAATTTTATTAGGTTAAACTAGTGTAATTAACCTAGTACAGTTGTTCAAATCAGGCAAATGGGCCTTCACAATTGGGGTAGTTTGTGTGAGGGGGTGCTGGGTTCAGTATGTCGTACCCACTTCTATGGCTCCCAACTCTCACACAAGGCCCCAAAGAGAGGAATTTAACCTTAATAAGAACAACTGTTATTAATTGAATAGGCCCAAAAACTAAATGGGCCTAAATAAATTCTATCAATAACTATGATAATTTATTTTAGCAACATTAACCTATATGCATCTATAATAAAATTAAACACATAGGCTCACACAGGCACATTTTGGATGGTACCTATCATGTTGCTAGGTCATACACAGATGAAAGAAGATTATAAATTATACCTGTTACAAATTATTATCTTGACCAAGGGAGCCATCAGATCATTAGATCTGGCAAAATGTAACCATGGCTATTTGCAATCAAGTAATAATAGGTTTTGAAAACTTACACATAAGCTAAAACACATACTCCTGCAACAAGGTTAGCTGGATAGTTGGATGTAGGATTTATTTAATTTTAAATTAAATATTTAATTTCGAAATTAATTAATTAAATAATAAAAAAATTTCGAAAATTAAAAAAAATAAAATTTAAAATTAAACCTACAATTTTGAAAAATTAGGTTTCAACCAACCTAAATATCATTTCAAAAATTTGCTAACTACTTTTAAAAATTAAATGTTATTTTAAAAATAAAAATTAAATAAAAATTAGAAAAGATAAATGAAATATCTTTTCAGATTTTAAATTTAATTTAAATAAATAAAATAACAAAATTTAAAAGTTAGCAAAATATCTTACATCTATTTAAAATGACATGATTATAAATATCTTATTTTAAATTTAAATAAGGTCAAAATATCTAAAAATATTTAATTTTAAAAAAAATCTTAAAAGATAAGATATAATTAAAAATATCTTAAAAGATAAGATATTTTAAAAAATATCTTAAAAAATTTTATAAATATCTTATAAAATCTGACCTTAAATTAAAAAAAAATAAGATATAATCAAATTTAAAAATAAGATAGATTTTTAAGCAAGAAGATAGATATTAATTCTCTTCAAATTCAAATTACACTAATATCTTGAATTAAATTTAAAAAATATTAAATTAATTCAAAATGATAATTAGAATTGAATTAGGAATAGTAATAGTATAAATACAAAACTATACAAAAAATTGGAAGTTAATTCCATGAAAAAGCATGAAAAATTGAAGAAAAACAAAAAATTTCGAAACTGTACGGACAGATTTGCGATCGCAGGAAAATATCACCACAGCCCCGATTTTTTCAAATCTTCAAAAAATCATAACTAATTCAAATAAAATCCAAATTAAGTTCTGTAAAAGGCTAACTTGCTTAATTTTTTCCATACTATCCAATAAAAATAATTCCAGAGATAAAATCGCAATTATTTTTCACGAAAAATTTCACAAACATCAATCAATCATCAAATAACACTCAATACAACATGATACCATCCAAAGAACATACAAACAATCGTTTTAAAGTCCAAATTTCTTGCAAGTAAATCAATTACCATGGCTCTGAGGCCAGTTGTTGGAAATTATTTTACCAGGATCTTAGATCTACTCACAAGTATATTTATTAACATCCTAAATATGAACTTTCTAAAACGATGAAATAAACACATATAAAGTTAAAGAAACCTTACATTGGGTGCAGCGAAATAATATGACTCCTTCCGTTCAGATATCTAGCCCTTGATTCCTTTCTGTAGCAGAGCATTATCAATATCTGAACCTGGATCTCTTTCTCTGAATCTTTGATGCTGAAACTCCTTTTGCTGAATGTCTTTCTTCACGATCTTCCTCACTATGATTGAGGTATCACTTGCTGTGTGTGGGCACTACTCATACACTAAGAATTTCGAAATTCAAGAGGGAAGAGAAAGAAAAAGTGGCAGCTAAAGATAGGGAGAGAGAAAGGCTCAGGTTTTTCTCTGAAGGAAAAATAGAAAATTTAAGTGTGTAATTTTCCTGAAGCCTTCACTATCTATTTATAGCATTCCACTAGGGTTAGGTTTGAATTATTTGGCATTAAAATAATGAAAATATCAGTTTAAATTTCCTACAAAAGTGGCTGGCCCTATACTAGTGGATTTGGGCCTCACTTTTTGCAATTTTGCAGTTTTACCTTTTCTGCATCTGATTTTCTCAAAAATGCCAATTTTCTAATTCAACCATTTAAATGCCAATTCTAACTATTTAATAACTATAAATAATTATTAAATAATATTGTCATTTATCATATTTATTAGTTGAACCATACAAAGTATCATAATTAACAAATATGCCCCTATAAACTCTTTCTTTACAATTTCGCCCTTACTTAGTGAAAAATTCACAAATAGACATAGTCTAATTTGAGAATTATAATTGATTAATCAAAACCAATTACATGAGTCTTACAAGCAATATTATCTCAACTAGTGGGGGGACCATGGGTCTATATAACCGAGCTTCCAATAAGTAGATCAAGAATTTAGCACTAAAATTCACTTACTTATTAATTCTTCGTTGAATCCACGCATAGAACTTAGAATTGCACTCTCAGTATATAGAATGCTCTATATGTTCCACCATATAGACACATCATTAGTTATCCATTGTTATAATCCTAATGTGATCAATGATCCTCTATATGAATGATCTACACTGTATAGGGATTAAATTACCGTTACACCCTACAATGTATTTTATCCTTAAAACACTTGACCCCGTATAAATGATATTTCAGCTTATGTGAAATGAGTACTCCACCATTTATGTTCGTTTGGTCAAGCTCGAAGGAGATCATCCTTTGCTTACTATTCGCCAGATAGAAGCTATAGATTCCATGTTTATGATAGCGCTCCCACTCAATTGCACTACCGTGTTCCCAAAATGTACGTATCACCCTGACCTAAAAGTAGGCTTAACTAACAAATCAAAGAACACGAATAGCCTTTCAAGATTGAGCCTAATCATAACAGGATTAAGAACATTTGATCTAGGATCAACTTGGCGATATTGACTTGAATAGATTTTACGGTAAGTTTAATTAAATCTAATTCGGAGTTCAATATCGGTCCCTTCCGATGCATACTCCATGCATCCAACCTGAACTTTACTTTAACCAATGCTCTGGAAAGAACATAGCACTTCTCCAAATGCAAGTAAACTTTGTTGTAGATTATCATATCAGTAAAACCCTATGTCTGATAAATCTAGGAAACTTTATTCACATAGTCATGTTTACTTTCCAATGTGTTGACGACACAATAAACAGGATCAAGTATGTGAAAATGGTTTCAGATGAATTTATACATTATGTACATATAATCATGAAATAAATCATGTGAACCATGCAACATTAAATGTTATTTCTGATCTATATTAATAAGTAAATCTGATTATATTGAAATGAGTTTTATTTAGGGCATAAAACCCAACATAGCGCTCCCACTCAATTGTACTATCATGTTCCCAAAATGTAGGTCTTACCCAAACTAACAGGTAGGCTTAACTAACAAATCAAAGAACACAAATAATACTCTTGAGATTGAACCGAACCACATCAGGATTGAGATCTTTTAATCTAAGATCAACCAGTGATATTGACTTAGAAAGATACAACGGTAAGATTATAATATATTTACCAAGATCAATATCTGTCCCAGTCCAATGTATGCTCCATATATACATCCGAAACTAGCATGCCAATGTTCTGGAAAGAACATAACACTTATCCAAGGTGTGAGTAAGCTTTTGTTGGGTTTTGTGCCCTAAATAAAACCCATTTCAATATAATTAGATTTACTCATTAATAAAGATCAGAAATAACATTTTATGTTGCATGGTTCACATGATTTATTTCATGATTATATATATAATGTATGAATTCTATTTAAGTCCAGAACATATGAATTTGTTAATGATTATAGTGTTGTCAGCATAGTGGAATATAATCTTAATTATATGTTCGAAAGTTTATTCCCTGATTTGTCAGTTCACTGGATTTAGACTGGCATGGTATAATCAGCGATAGGTATTCTTACACCTTGGATAAGTGTTATGTCCTTTCCAGGGCATTGGCAAAGTTTACCAGTATCAGATGTATGGAGTATGCATCGGAAGGGACCGATATTGAACTTTGATTAGATATATTAAAATTTACCGTAATATCTATTAAATTCAATATCACCTGTTGATCCTAGATCAAATGATCTTAATCCTGATATGGTTAGGTTCGATCTCAAGAGTATTATACATGTTCTTTGATTTGTTAGTTAAGCCTACTTTTGGGTCAGGGTGATACGTACATTTTGGGAACATGATAGTATAATTGAGTGGGAGCGCTAAAATAATTATGGAGTCTATAACTTCTACAGGAATTTAGAAGTGAAACGATGATATCCTTCGAGCTTGGCTAAACAGAGATAAATGGTGGAGATCTCATTTCACTTCGCTGAAATATCATTTATACGGAGCTAAGTGTTTTAAGGATAAAATACATTGAAGGTGTAACGGTAATTTAGTTCCTATTCAATGTAGATCATCTATTAGAGGGTCATTTATCAAATTAGGATTATAACAATGGATAATTAATAGCGTATCTATATCGTGGAACATATAAAGCGTTCTATATGACTGAGAGTGCAATTCCAAGTTCTAAGTGTGGATTCAATAAAGAATTAATAAGTTAGGAAATTTATTTGGTAAATTCGGTTCGACTTATTGAAAGCTCGGTCATATAGGCCCATGGTCCCCATACTAGTTGAGACAACACTGCTTGTAAGACTCAGTTAATTGATTTTGATTAATCAATTATAATTCTAAAGTGTGACTATGTCTACTTTTTGAATTTTCACTAAGCAAGGGCAAAACTGTAAAGAAAGAGTTTATAGGGTATATTTATTAATTAAGAGACTTTGGTTAGTATAATTAATAAATATAATAAATGACAATATTATTTAATAATTAATTTTAGTTATTAAATAGTTAAAATTGACATTTAAATGGTTGAATGTGAAAATTGGCATTTTGGAGAAAATGGGATTGAAAAATGACAAAATGGCAAAATTGCAAAGTGAGGCCCATTATCCATATATGGCCGACCACTTTTTATAGGATTTACCATTTATATTTTTCATTATTTTAATGCCATACAATTCTGACCTAAACCTAGATGGCATTCTATAAATAAAAAGTGTTGGCTTTAGGAAACTATGACTTGTACATTGTTTCTCTCAGAGAAAAACCTAGCCTTCTATTCTATTCATAGCCGCCCCTATTCTCTTCTTCTTATCCTCTTGAATTTCAAACCTTAAGTGATAGAGTAGTGCCCACACACATCAAGTGGTATCTCAATCATACTGTGTAAGACTGTGAAGAATCCAAACAACAAGAAGGAGAATCAGCATCAAAGGAAGGAGAGAAAGAGATCCAGGTTTAGATCTTGATTATGTTCTGCTACAGAAAGGAATCAAGGGCTAGAGATCTGAATGGAAGGAGTCATTATATTCCGCTGCACCCAATGTAAGGTTTACTAAACTTTATATGTGTTTATTTCATTGTTTTAGAATTCATATTAGGTTGTTAATAAAACATACATGGTAGTAAATCTAGATCCTGGTAAAATAATTCCAACAACTGGTATCAGAGCCATGGTAATGATTTACTTTCATAAAATATGAATTAAAACGATGATATGTGTTGATTTGGATGGTTTCATGTTGATATGTGTGTTATATGATGATTGACTGATGCTTGTAAAATTTTATGAAAAATAATTGAATTTCGTTTCTGGAATTATTTTTATTGGATAGTTTGGAAAAAATTAAGCAATTCACTTTTTTACAGAACTCAATTTCGATTTTATTTGAATTAGTTATGATTTTTTGAAGTTTTGAAAAAATCGGGGTTGGTGACACACACTTGTGCGCGCGGCTGGCTGCTGGCAGCACCCTTTGTGCGCTCAAGCAGCCCCTTGCGCCAAAGGATGTGCACCTGGATGGTGTGCTTTGCATATCGTCCGTACAGCTCAAAGTTTTTTTGTTTTTCTTCGATTTTTCATGTTATTTCATGGAATTAACTTTCAATTTTTTGTGTAGTTTTGTATTTTGATTTTTACTTTTCATATTTCAAATCTAATTATTAGAAATAAATTAATTTGATTTTTTAAAATTAATTTTAGATATTAGTGTAATTTAAATTTGAAAATAGGTAAAAATCTATTTTCGCTTACTTCTTTTCTTATTTTTTAAAATTTGATTATTTTATCTTATTTTTAAATCTAACGTCAGATATTAAATTCCTTTTATAAAATATTCTATTTTAAGTAATTTAACCTTATTTAGATTTAAAATTAGAAACCTGTAATCATGGTATTTTAAATAGAAATAAGATATTTTTGCTAACTTTTAAATTTTGTTATTTTTACTTAAATTAAATTATAAAATCAGAAAAGGGTATGTATTTATCATTTTATTTTATTGAATTTTTAATTTATAAAATAACATGAAATTTAGAAGGTGGTTAGCAAATTTGTTTTTGAAATGATATTTAGGTTAGTTGAAACCTAATTTTTCAAAATTGTAGGTTTATTTTTAAATTTATTTTAAAACTGAAAATATTTTTTTTATTTAAATATTATTTTCGAAATTTTTTTTATTAATTAGTTTAAAATTATATAAATCCTACATCCAACTATCCAAATTCAACTTGTTGCAGGAGTATGTGTTTTTAGATTGTTTGTAAGTTTTCTAAAACCTATTATTGCTTGATCTAAATTGCCATGGTTAACTTGTTGACAGATCCAATGATATGATTTTAACCCATGGTTCAATTGTCAATAGGTCAAGTAAATAATTTGTAACAGGTAAATTTTACATTCTTCTTTCATCTGTGTATGACTTAGTAACATGATAGGATCCATCCAAATCTGTGTGCCTATGTGAGCCTATATGTTTACTTTATATAATAGATGCATATAGGTTGTTGCTAAATAAAATGTCACACCCTGATAGATTTTATTTAGGTTCATTTAGTTTTTGGACCTATTCAATTAATAACACACTACAAGAAAACCGTCTTTTGCCGGCGTATTTTTGCGCCGACAAAAGTACACTAACTGCGCCGGTAACCCTTTGCCGGCGCACAACTGCGCTAGCAAAGCTTATCTGGGAATCTTGGTCGGTAAAAGACTTTTTACCGGCGCGTAGAGTAAATTTGCCGGTAAAACTCTATTTTACCGGCGAGAAATCACGTCGGTGAAAAAAAAGCACCGGGGTTAAAAAATACCCTTATCTGCTATGAACCTACTTTGATAAGCTTTTGCCGGCGCAATAGTGCGTCGGCAAAACTATTGGTGCTATGCGCCGGCAAAACTATTGGCGCCAAATCTGAGTATTGGCGCCAACAATTTTGGCCACTTTTTACCGGCGTAGGAATGCGCCGGCAAAAGTATTTATTTTTTTTAAAAAAAATTAATTAATTATATTTAATTAATTATAATATTAATTAATTAAATATAATAATTAATTTTTTTTTTAAATAATTATATTATTATATTAACAAAAAAAAAAACCAACATAATTTACATTAAAAGATAAACAAACATTAATTATATTATGTTCTACTTAAATCAATATATAAACAAAATGTTAAAAGATCGATGTTCGAATCGGATAATAAAAAAAGGTAAAGTTCTATAGGCGGGTAATGTCGTCATCGTTGTTTCTCTGAGTCTCGGGAGGCTGCTATGACGATCCAGCACCAGGAGCAGCTGACGATCCAGCACCAGGAGTGGACAATGGTGGAAGATCCATGGGAGGCAAGTTGAAACCCGGCACAGCTCGAGAAAGATACTCAAACTGATCTTGGAATCGTCTGAGGTAGAGTTGTTGTGTCTCATACTGCTGCCTCGTATGTTGAGTTGTCTGCTCCGCTTCCTCCACTTTTTTCTGTAAAGCCTCGTAATGTTCCATTGTAATAGTTGGTGGGGCCGTAGAATGCGTGGCAGGTGCTCTTTTGGCCCCAACTCCCTTCAGTCTGGGGAGATGGCCAAAGCCTCTAAGATGTCGAGATCGTTCCCCGAGTAATTGCGTCATAACAGGTAAGTCTCGGGAGTACTGTGTTGGATCGACAGCAGGCTCATCGGGCTCATCTTCAGTGGGCGTTGGTTGAGTTGCCGTTATTTCAACCATTTGCTCCTAAAACAAACAAATAAGTTAAATGGTTAATTTTAATACAAAATAAATTGAAAGAAATAAATAAAAATTGAATTAAAATGTAAACTTACGTAAGCTTGTTGCGCGAACTCGTTGCGCCAATTGTTGCCTTTATGGTGAAACTTTTGAAAAGTTTCCACCGCAGTTGGCAGTTCTCATGTGTCGGGGTTAGCCTATTTTCAAGAGAAAATATATTAGTATTGTTATTTTACTAGAAAAAATTAAATGAATGATAGTAATATATAAACTTACCCCCTCGACAACATGTATAACAATAGGCTTCGAGCCCCAGCCTCCTTGAAGTTTCATCTTACCCCGACTTTCTTTATTTTTCGCTGCTCTCGCCTGAAATTAATAATTTTTCTAACAAATAATTATTTATTATTGACTATATAAATTAAACATTACTAAAATTAGAAATTTTAAAAAATGTACCTTTTGTTTCTCTGTGCTCCAGTAAGCGATGCAGTCACTCCACACCTCCTGAGTTACTCCCTCAGGAGGTGACATGTCGGCCCTCTCCTGTCCAAGCTCCTCAATGTTTTGTATCCACTTTTTCTTGTAGTCTGCCCTCCAGTCACGTAAACCCTTTGACATCTCGTACTCACCGTAGTAAACGAATGTAGGGTTATCTCGTGGGAGGACAAACTTGGTATGCAAAAAGTTACACATTAATACATTAATTACAATTTAATAAGAGTATAGTAATTTAAAAATTAAAAAAATTATTACAACGTACCTCAAGTCTATCCCAGAGTGCATTGATGTCAGCTCTACTGACATCTTCCCATTTGAATTTATTGATGGGGATAGACATCCGAGTCATCCACTTAGCCATATTGTTGAATTTTTTCCATTTTTGCCGACGGGGGTGCCAGTCTCTGCATGCAACTCAATCTGTAACTTGGCAGATTGTGTTTTAGAGAGCTCTTCCTCAACATTCTTGCCTTTGTATTTACCTCTGACCCCTTTCTTTTTTGAACTGCTGCCACCTGGTGTAGACATACTACATATACAACACATATTGTTTATTTAAAATAAACTAATATATTCAAAACATATTAAAGAAGAAGGGTTGTAATTTTATTTTATTTAAAATACTATTTCAATTACAATTCATCATCCTCATCATCAGTTACATATACAACATTATCATCACTGCCACTCTCTAATTCTAAGGAGTTGTCTTCTTCGGTATTTAGGCCCTCCTTGTCATCATCGACAATGAAATCATCTAATTGTTGAGGCTGTGAATTCATACGATGGATGTTTGTAACTTCAGTTGGGTCGACATCATGGCGAACATAGTCAACATGATCCAACTGTGGAAGTTGAACAACGAACTCGGTTTTAGCTGAATTGTTTTCCTGTACAAAGGGTGTCTCCCCATCAGTGTCCGGGAAGTCCCAAACATTTTGCGGTATGTACTCATTTACAATCAGCCAATCTTTACCGTTCTTCAAATCAGGAATATAATAGATCAATCTTTCTTGAGATGCAAGTATGAACGGTTCATTTTGGTACCACTTTCGGTTGACGCAAATTCTAGTAATAACACCGTCACTATCCATTCTACTCCCATTAGTGTCAAACCACTTACAAAAAAATAAGAGAACACTGCAGTCTTTTAAATAAGTGAACTCCATAATTTTTTCAAGTGTGCCGTAAAAATTTTGTCCATCTTCACCGGGCACCATAGCACTGCTATTTTGTGTTTTGCCGTTATCATCCCTTTCCTTCACCAAAAATTTAATACTGTTCACTATGCACCCTGGATAAAAATAAATTGCTACATTCGCTGGGTTAGCAATAGCATACAACTCATCTGACACTGCACCCAGGTTGCTCAACCGTAGTTCATTAATCTACATTTCAGGAAAAATATTAAATTAAGAAAAGTTGAACAATTATTGAGAACAAAATTATGAGTATTGAGAGGCAACAACTCTTACTCGAGTTTTGAACCATTCAGGGAACTCAGTCTCTTGCACTTTTTCAATATTGCCTACACCCCTTGCTTGAAGCAACTCCTTGTGCTCACTATATAATATAATGCACTTAGTAAGCTAAAATTTTTTTAGATGAAGTCGACTATTGTGTGTTTGTGTTTATGGAATTTACACTTACTTGATATACGGCTCAACCTCTGTGCAATTGTTCAAAATGTACCACTCAGCCTTACGCTTGCTTTGCATGGGTAAGGTGTCGAGTGTCCTCATACCGAGGGGTCGGCCAACATGCTTGAATACAGAAAATTATCGAGTTGGCATGTTTTGGACAATGTCATTATTCCGGTCAGGACTGTTGAATCGAGTTTCCACTTCTCGGAAGTACATTGAGCAAAATGTTAATGCCTCATTAACCACAAAAGATTCAGCAATAGAGCCTTCCGGACGGGCACGATTCCTGACATATTGCATGTACACAGACATTGACCGCTCAATGGGATACATCCACCTGTACTGCACCGGTCCACCTAGTATAGCTTCTTTAGGGAGATGCATAACTACGTGAACCATTATGTCGAAGAAAGCCGGTGGAAAAATTGTTTCTAACTTGCACAAAATAGTTAGAATATTTGTTTGCATTTTTTCTAAATCCGAAACATTAAGTGTTCTTGAGCATAATTGTTTGAAATACACACACAGCTCAATGATTGTGTCCCGAATTTCTTTTTTCAAGAACTTACGGATACCTTCTGGTAGTAAACGTTGTAACAACACATGACAATCATGTGATTTGAACCTGAAAATCTTGCCCGTATCCAAATTTACATTTTTGTCTAAGTTTGCTGCGAAACCGTCCGGAAATCGTACAGACTTTATGAAGTCTGCAGATTCAATCCGTTCTTGGACACTAAGTGTGTAACTAGCTGGAGGATTTTTCCACTTCCCATTTCGGTCTTCATACAACCACAACTCACGTCGTATTTGCAAGTCTTGCAAATCCATTCTCGCCTTGTCGGTATCCTTTGACTTCCCGTCGATACTTAGAAGAGTACCTACTAAGCTGTCACACATATTTTTCTCAATGTGCATTACATCAAGATTATGTCGTAAGGACAAATGCTTCCAGTACTTAAGCTAAAAAAAATACTTTTTTTAGACCAATTTAGCTCTTCACTAGAACGCTTCCGTTTCACACCCCCGAACTGTTTGTGTTTTCCAGGCAAACTCAATGGAATTCGGTTTAATTGAGATAAAATATCATCCCCCGTCAATACAGGAGGTGGTGCTCTCTTCTCAGGCTTACCATTGTACTTTTTGCTGCTCCTTCTCGGATCACTCATTTCGAGAAAACGTCTGTGGCCAACATATCCAATCTTACTATTTAGGCCAATGGAAGGAGTGTGTTCATTGCAAGTGGGACACGCCATATACCCTTTTGTGCTCCAACCAGACATTAGAGCATAAGCAGAAAAATCATTTATTGTCCACAACACTGCCGCACGCATTGAAAACACAGTTCCGTTGTAGGAATCTCGGGTTTCAACACCCGTCTCCCACAACTGTTTTAGTTCATCAATTAACGATCTCATGAATACATCTATGTCTTTCCCAGGAGATGAAGGACCTGGAATTAATAAGGCCAACAACAACGATTTAGATTCATACACTTCCACGGTGGCAAATTATATGGGACACAAATAATTGGCCACAGGCTGTAAGAGTTGCTCATGTTGCCTAATGGATTAAAACCGTCAGTAGCCAAGCCCAGTCTGACATTTCTTGGTTCAACAGCAAAAGACGGATAAAGGCGGTCAAATTGCTTCCATTCTTCAGCATCCGCAGGATGCCTAAGCACACCGTCTTCTTTTGGTCTCTGTGAGTAATGCCACCGCATATCCTCCGCAGTGTGTCTTGAGCAATATAATCGTTTTAGTCTCGGTGTGAGTGGGAAGTAACGCATAACTTTGTGAGGAACTTTTTTACCATTACCCTTTTTTTCAGCCATCGTGATTCGCCACATACAGGGCAAAACTCTTTCTTCTCATTCTCCTTCCAGAAAATGGCACAATTATACTTGCACACATCTATTGAGTCGTAACCCAAACCTAGATTGCGCAATCGCATCTTCGACTCATAATGCGACTTCGGTAATTTTGTCCCCTCTAAAAATAGATCAATCAAGATGGACAGCAACATATCGAAAGAGTCGTTACTCCACCTATTCTAAACCTTGCAGTGCATAAGCTTTACCAGTGCATTGAGGGCTGATTTTTTGCAACCTGGATATAACTCAGACTCCATCTCCTTAAACAAGTCATCAAACTTGTTGTTGTCATTGATAGGGGGTTCTCTGAAAGAATCAGTAGTGCTGGCAGATTCGTCAAACCCAGGGTCCCCTCTTAACATGTCTGCCAACATATCTTCCATTTCCTCTTCGTCATTTTCAGGAAGTTCAACTACGAGCTGAGAAAAAGTCTCTCCGTGGAAATACCAGGGATTGTACGAAGGTTGGATCCCGCTGAGAAATAAATGAACTCTTATAGTTGCAGGTGTGTGGAAATTCACATTCAAACACCGCATGCATGGTCATCGAGCTAATCCGTTAGAATTCACGTGGTTCGTTGCTACCGCAAGGAACTCGTCAACGCCACTTCGAAACTCTGCAGAGCGCCGATGCGCCTTCATCCAACCTCGGTTGGTAGGCATCTTCCACTATGAAGTAATTAACAAAAAAATTTTAAGAACAAACAAGAAAATGTGCAAGTGTCCTAATCCACCTTCTTACTCCGTTACTAAAAGGTTAAAGAACCTATCCGATTCAGGTTTGTAATATACATATAGTACAATCTACGCTCTTAAAATTATTTCATTTTTGTAAAAATTTTGGCAGCACCTCCCCACAGTTCTTATAAGTTAGCAAACTTGTAGTAATTAAGTTTGCCGACTTACAAGAACGTGTAAGAAGACGTTGTACCAAAATATCTACTAATGAAATAATCAAATAAGCAATAGATCATACTATAAGTATAAAACAAGCCCAAACTATCTATGCGGACAAACTGTAATACCCGGAGTTAAAAAAAGGATTATCAAAGCCCTAACTAGATAATTATGAGTCATTGATGGAATTATATTATTATATAGTTCAATATATGTGAAATTATATGAAATTTAACATGTTAAGACCCCGTTGGTGAGCCAGGGGCATTTTGGTAATTATGACCTGAGAAGGGTAAATTGATAAGATTAATTTAATTACGTGCTTAATAGAACTATATTATTATATAGTATGCCTGTGTTGTCTTTCAGGTGTGTTCTGACAGGTTGGCACGGTATAGTCACAACCGGGAATTTCGGGCCAAACCGTGTTCGGGCCCGAAATGCAAATTGGATTGATTTAATTGGCATTTTATTTGATGAGTGATAATCTGAAATTTAATGGTGAATTATTTATGCATGAAATGACTAAATTACCCTTGTGAGGGTGTATGTGTGAATTTAAGCCCTAGGGGCAAAATGGTCATTTGACCATATTTGAATTACATTTGATTAAAGCTAATTTGTGATTTGTGAGATTTAACTTGAATTAAGAGTGTTGGTTGGAGAATTTGTTGTGTTGGAGATTGGGTTAAAGCTTGTGCAAGGAATCAAGGTAGTTTCTTGCTGAATTAATTGAAACTAAATATTGAATTCTTGCTGAAATTGTAGAGTAAAAAGCATGTGTTTGAGTTTGGATTTTCTTCTTGCATGTGTGATGAAAAGGATGCTAATCTTATGGAATTGAGTTTCTATTTATTATGTGTTTTGTGGTTGAGCTTGGGCAGTGATTACATGGTGTTTTTAGATTGGAATTTCATGTTTAAATTGATGCTATGCTGCTGAATTTTAATAGGTTTGAAGTGGGTTGAGTTCATCCCCTTGAGCATGAAGTTTTGATGAGTTTAGGCATGATTTTTTGCTATGTTTCTCAATCTGATTTTTGGTGATCTTATGATGATTTAGATGCATGTAATGTGTTAATTGAGTGTCTATGATATGCTAGTAATCCCAGTTGTTAATTTGTATGCTTGGTTGAGAAATTGGAGTGAAAGATTGGATTTTCAAGCTCAAATTCGAAGGAAAGCTTGCTGGTTTCTGGGTTCTGCACCCAGATGCCGCGGCATGCTCTGGAGCATGCCGCGGCCCGCCCCTCTTGGTGGAACTTGGGTTTTGTCCCAGGTGTCGCGGCATGGTTTGGGCATGCCGCGGCCCGCCCTCATGATTTTTGGGCAGTTTGTGTTGAAACTTTGAAAATGCATAACTTTTGATTCTGAACTCCGATTTGGGAGTTCTTTATATCGTTGGAAAGCTCGTTCCGAGCTCTGTATGATTATCTGAGTTATAAATGCCATGCTTTAATTTTAATGAGTTGAAATCAGGGGTTAACCCTAAGTGTGAATTATCTCGGATTTGTGTGACTAGGATTACTGGCACCTGATTAGGAGCACCCAGGGATTTAGAATCTCTTTCTATTGCTGGACAACAGGTAAGACAGTGATTAGCATGTAGAGTATGCGCAGTGGCGCTTATATTGTGAATGATATGCATGAAAGTTTAGTAACCGGGATTAGGGTTATTACCCTAACATGAGCGGTTTAATAGCCTAGAGTTATTACCCTAGTGATATATGTTGTATAAATACTATGCCATGTTAAAAAAATGTATATATTGAGATTATGAATTATGCACTGAAGGCATAATTAAGCTAGACTCGGTAAGCTGGTACCTTAAGTTAATTTTAATGCGGTCTAGGGTTATTACCCTAGAATGTTATGAATCCAGTGAAAGCATGAGTTAGGGTTAACACTCTTAGTAAATGTTATATAAGTATATAGAAGAGTATTGTATGAGTAGTTACTCAGTATGTAAGTTAGGGTTATTACCGTAAGATTGTATATGTTGTTATTAGTGTTGAATACATGCATGTATGTTAAAAGTTATGTATATGAGACATAACTGGGTTAGACCTGGTATATATCACCAGGATAAACCATCGAAAGAACGTAATGTATGGATTACGTATATATAAGAATAGGGTTATGCAAGCAAGGCATAATCAGGTTAGGCTCGGTAATCAAAACCGAGGTAAACCCTACTAAGGCCTTATTGTATTTAGACGTGTGAGAGCAACACGTAGGTCTACGCCACGTAGACATAAATATGCATGTGAGCGTAACATGCAGGTCTACAGTAGATAGACCAATGGTGCAGTGGCACCATTAATTATGTGTTATACATATTGAGATTAAAGGTTATGCGTACAAGGCATAATCAAGTTGGACTCGGTAATCAGAACCGAGATGAACTATTCAAAGACCTTATTGTAATTAGACGTATGAGAGCAACACGTAGGTCTACGCCACGTAGATATAAAGAGATGTGTGAGCGCAACACATAGGTCTACGCCACGTAGACATAAATAGGCATGTGAGTGTGACATGCAGGTCTGTGACACACAGACATATATGAATGGCATCATTGTTTAAACAATATGATGAGCATATTATTATTGTTATGTTATATACTGTCTTGCTGGGCTTGGCTCACAGGTGCTCTACTGTGCAGGAAAGGGTAAGGCATTAGCTGATCAACCATGAGTTTCAGGAGCAGGGTTAGGAATGTACATGTTCAAGCCATATGAAACCAAGCGGGTTAATGGTCTATCAGTGTTGAATTTTTGTATTCTGTTTTGCCGCTTAGGTCGGCTAGAAAGAAAAGACTTGTAATAAGTTTGTAAATATTTTTGGGATCCCAACCGTTTAAAAGTTTAAATATATTACATGTTTTATTTTCACTCTGTTTAATTTAAAAAGTTTAAATTCTGCGCTATTTTTATATAGTAATCCCGAATTAGGGGCTTAGGATTCCATAAGTATATTGGGTAGCGTGCCTAATTATTTAGGGCGTTACACAAACAGTCCTGGATAATTTGGAGAAGCGTATTAAAAAGTCTTACTGACTCAGCCTCTCCAAACGGGTCTAAGGTATTTCGTGCATGTGTAAAATTAGAAAAAATAAATTATCACTATGTGATAATACAAATACAAATACAATTGTTCTATCCTATCTTTGGTGTATAACCAAAGAGATCAAGAAAAGATAATAAAAATTTAATTTTATGCTATTTTAATATTTTATGCTCATTTGTACTTACTTTATAATTACACTTACTTTATAATAATTAGATTAAATTCTTACAATTACTTTAAAATTTTATTTTATTTTTTTTAAAATTATAAGTATAAATATTATAAAATTTATAAATATCACTTCATTACATTTTAAATTTTATAGTAAATATTAATTTATACTTTTTTATTTTATTTATTTAAATTACAAATTACAAACTTTTTAATCAAAAAAATATCATTTGCTTACATTTTCAATTTTGTAATAAATATTCATTTATAATTTTCTATGTTATTTATTTAACTTAAAAATTACAACCTTTTTAAAGTTGATAATATTACTTACTTACTTTTTAAAATTAAACAATAAATAGTAATTTATAATTTTCACATTTATTCAATTAAATTAAAGATTACAAATTTTTAAAATAATAAAAAAAATTGATTACCTATTATATTTTATAATATATACTAATTTTTAATTTTTAATTTTATTTATTTAAATTAAAGATTACAAATTTTTTAAAATAAAAAAGATATTTTGATTACTTATTATATTTTATAATATATACTAATTTATAATTTTCAATTTTATTTATTTAAATTAAAGATTACTAAAACAAATATTTTGATTACTTATTATATTTTTTAATATATACTAATTTATATTTTTCTATTTTATTTATTTAAATTAAATATTATAAAGTTTATAAATTTATTTTTTTTTTTGCATACTTTTGACATTTTATGATATATATTATTTAACAAATTTTTATTTAATTTATTTAAATTAAAAATTACATTATTTAACTATCTACCAAAATTTGGGCAACATAACGGCTTAGAAAGCGTAAACCCAAAATTTTTAAAACCTATGAATAGCACAAACAAACTTTTTATAACAACATATGAAAAACAATAAATCACACCACCGATCAGACTGTAGTATTTTATCACAGAACCTACTTCACTAACATGTATAGGCATACTAACTTATAACAAAACTATTAAATATACAATACTAATATAAAGAAAAAAAAAACCAAACCTGAAGCAGTCCAAAAGTGACAACAACAAGCAGGAAGCGGTACTTCGGGCCGGTAAACGGGACCTAATTTCATAAAAATAAAACTCAATTAAAATATGAACATACATATACACACATAAATATATATACATACACTTACACTTACACTTACACGTAAACTTACATATATACACATACACATACATACACACACACATAAACACATACACATACATACACACACATATAAACACATACGTACATACACATATTTACATGTACTCTCACATACACATATATACACATATACATATATATACATACACCCACATACACATACACATATACATATATATACATACACCCACATACACATATACATATATATATACATACACCAACATACACAAACAAATACATACATACACCCACATCCACATACACATACATACATACACATATATACATAATCCCACATATATACACATACATATACATACATACATATATTTATACACATATATACATTTATACCCATATTAACATACATACACATGTTGGGTTTTATGCCCTAAATAAAACTCATTTCATATAATCAGATTTACTTATTAATAAAGATCAGAAATAACATTTTATGTTGCATGGTTCACATGATTTATTTCATGATTATAGGTATATAATGTATGAATTTTTTTTAAGTCCAGAACATATGAGTTGGTTAAAGATTATCGTGTTGTCAGCACAGTGGAATATAATCTTTATTATATGTTCAAAAGTTTATTCCCTGATTTGTCAGAACACTGGATTTAGACTGACATGGTATAATCAGCGATAGGTATTCTTACACCTTAGAAAAGTGTTATGTCCTTTCCAGGACATTGGCAAAGTTTACCAGTATCGGATGTATGGAGTATACATCGGAAGGGACCGATATTGAACTTTAATTAGATGTGTTAAAATTACCGTAATATCTATTCAATTCAATATCACCTGTTGATCCTAGATCAAATGATCTCAATCCTGATATGGTTAGGCTCAATCTCAAGAGTGTTATTCGTGTTCTTTGATTTGTTAGTTAAGCCTACTTTTGTGTCAGGGTGATACGGACATTTTGGGAACACGGTAGTGCAATTGAGTGGGAGCGCTAACATAAATATGGAATCTATAGGTTCTATCTGGCAAATAGAAGTAAAGGATGATTTCCTTCGAGCTTAACCAAACGAAGATAAATGGTGGAGATCTCATTTCACTTAGGTGAAATATCATTTATACAGGGTTAAGTGTTTTAAGGATAAAATACATTGAAGGTGTAGCGGTAACAGTAGTGCCTTTTCAATGTAGATCATCTATATAGAGGATCATTGATCACATTAGGGTTATAACAATGGATAACTAATGACGTGTCTATATCGTGGAACATATAGAGCGTTCTATATGACTGAGAGTGCAATTCAAAGTTCTAAGTGTGGATTCAATGAGGAATTAATAAGTTAGGGAATTTACTTGGTAAATTCGGTTCGACTTATTGGAAGCTCGGTTATATAGATCCATGGTCCCCATACTAGTTGAGACCATACTGCTTGTAAGACTCAGTTAATTGATTTTAATTAATCAATTATAATTCTAAAAGTTAGACTATGTCTACTTTATGAATTCTCACAAATTAAGGATGAAATTGTAATGAAAAGGGTTTCTAGGTTTAATTATTAATTAAGAGACTTTGTATGTCTAATTAATAATTATTTTAAATGACAATATTATTTAATAATCTATTTTAGTTATTAAATAATTAGTTTTGGCGTTTAAATGATTAGAATTGAAAAAATGGCATTTTTGAAGAAATAGAAATAAAATTGAGGAAACTGCAAAATCCAAGTGAGGCCCATGAAACCCTATGGCCGGCCACCTCTTTGTGATTTTCCCAATTATTATTTTCAATTTTAATTGCTATGTAATTGCTAATCAAAGCCTAGAAAAAATAGGAAAGTGGTGGATCACACTAAATAAGGCAGTTAATTGATTACACAGTAATTAAGGAAACTGTTTTATTTGGAAAGTTGTGATCTCCCTTCTCCCTATATAAAGCAACCCTTGTTCTCTTCTCTTACATGTCTTTGTATGCTAAAAAGCCACGAAATTCAAGGGAGAAAAAGAGAGAAAATTTCGAAATCCTTGTGAGATGAGTAGTGCCCACACACATCAAGTGGTATCTCAATCATAGTATGGAAGACTATGGAATTTCTGCATCAAAGAAGGAGAAAAGAAGATCCAGGTTCAGATCTTGGTGATGCTCTGCTACAGAAAGGAATCAAGGGCTAGAGATCTGAACGGAAGGAGTCATATTATTCCGCTGCACCCACTGTAAGGTTTTCTAACTTTATATGTGTTTATTTTCATTGTTTTAGAATTCATATTAGGTTGTTAATCCAACATACATGATAGTAAATAGATCCTGGTAAAATAATTTCCAACAACTGGCACCACAACCATGGTAATGATTTACTTTCATGTAATATAAATTAAAACGATGATTGATATGTTCTGTGTTGATTTGGATGGTTTCATGTTGGTTTATGTGTTGTTTGATGAATGTTGATGTTGTACAGTTTCGTTTTCCATGAAAAATATTTTTTCAATTTTTGAAAATATTTTATTTGCATTCCTTGTGAAAAATTAAGCAATTTTGTTTTTTACGGAACTCGATTCCGTTAAAAATTGAAAGAGTTATGATTTTTGCAAAATCGGGATTCAATGGTGTTCCCTACAAGCTGCGATTTTTGAGGTTTTTTCCCCAATGTTAGATATTAGATGTATATTAGCTGTAAAAGAATTAGATATTTAGTAGATATTTAGTCTTTTAACTTTGTATATAAATATGTATTATTCTATGAAATCTATACACAATTCGAATCACTATTTCCTACATGGTATCAGAGCATTGTGATTCAAAATTCGAAATTCGAAATTAGGGTTCTTAAAAAAAAAAAAAGCAAAAAATTAGGATTTGAGTTTAGGGTTGTTTTTCGGAAACCCTATTTGGAGTGCGAATTTAGTCTCACCGCCCACTCAGCCGTGTTGCCCAGCCGCCGATCTACGAAACCCCGAAGTCCAGTCGCCGGATTCCTCGCGCGTGGGGCTCACGCGTCGCCTGAAGTTCCTGCACGTCTTCCTACGCACCGGCGCGTGTGACGGCGCCTTCGACGACGTTCTTTTGCAGATTCTCTATTGGGTTCTTCTAAGCCCACTCACATCTGTTCTAGGTTGTAATTCGCTAATTGTTTGTCTTCTTCGTGTTTTGGTGTTCATTCTTTGGTGTTATTTTGTTCTTTTTCTCTGTCCTTTGTGTTTGCTTTTGAGATTATGGCAGAGATAAGATCAGATTCAAAATCAGTTGTTGTTTCTGATGTTGTTCCCGTGATGTCTAAAATCACGGACCATAAGTTGATTGGTTCGAATTATTTGGAATGGAGTAAGACGATTCGACTGTATTTGAGGAGTATTGACAAAGATGATCACTTGACTGACGATCCTCCTGAAGAAACAAACGATTCAAGAAAAATATGGCTCCGTGAGGATGCTCGCTTGTTCCTTCAAATTCGAAATTCTATCGATAATGAGGTAATTAGTTTGATTAATCATTGTGAATTGGTTAAAGAACTAATGGGTTACTTGGAGTTTTTGTATTCTGGCAAAGACAACATATCTCGCATATATGATGTTTGCAAAGCTTTTTATCGCGCGGAGAAACAAGATAAGTCTCTTATGAATTATTTTATGGCTTTCAAGAAAACATATGAAGAACTTAATGTGCTGTTACCCTTTAGTCCTGATGTAAAAGTTCAACAGCGCCAACGAGAACAGATGGCTATTATGAGTTTTCTTGCAGGACTCTCATCTGAATTTGACTCTGCAAAGTCACAAGTTCTCTCTGGTTCTGATGTCTCCTCTTTACAAGATGTGTTTACTCGTGTTCTTCACACAGAGACTACCTCTTCAACTCCTCTTGATAGCGCCTTGGTGACGTAATAATTCTGCACCGGAAAGAAACTCTACTCCAAGTGGATTTAAAGGAGGTAATTCACAAGGACCTAATAACCGCACACCAAATTCTGGGAGCATCATGTGCAATTATTGTAAGAAACCAGGCCACACCAAGTTTGAGTGTAGGAAGTTACAATTTAAGAATCGACAACAACACTTTGCCAATATTGCAAGCACTAGTGATGCATCTGACAAATCGGTCCTTATTTCTGCTGATGAATTTGCCAAGTTCTCAAGGTATCAGGAAACACTTAAGTCTTCATCTTCTTCTGTCACTGCGATTGCTGATTCAGGTAACTCTAATGCATGCCTTCTTTCCAAATCCTCAAAATGGGTCATTGATTCTAGTGCCATAGATCATATGACAGGTAATTCCCGTCTCTTTTCCACTTTTCAGTCTCACAGTCCCACTTCTGTTGTCACCTTAGCTGATGGGTCAACAGCTTCTGTTCTTGGATCTGGCACTATTGTTCCTACACCTATGCTATCTTTGTCATCAGTCTTACATTTACCTGATTTGTCCTTTAATTTGCTTTCTGTTAGTGAACTCACTCATAATTTAAATTGTTGCATCTCATTCTTTCCTGATCATTGTTTGTTTCAGGATCTTATGACGAAGAAGATTATTGGTAAAGGACATGAATTTGGTGGCTTGTATGTTCATGACCCACTTCCGCCAACCTCTATTGCTTGTTCGAGTGTTGCTTCTGCTTTTGAGGCTCATTGTCGTTTAGGTCATCCATCCCTTCCTTTGCTCAAGAAACTGCTAGTTTGAGTCCTCGTGTCAATAAATGTGCTAGTGTTCCTTTTGAGTTAGTTCATTCTGATGTTTGGTGTAAAGCCCGCTTAGTTAATTTGGAAAATTAGCAGTTGTTTATGTTTAATTATGAAATTATTTATAGCTATTTAAATAATTTATTACTGTTATTTATGGAATTCAGAAATGCATGATTATGTCATCAGTAGTTTTTATATTTTGCATTTCCGATTGTCCGTATTTTGGAACTCGGCGTTTGGCTCAGTAGAAATCACAACTTAGTATGTTAGTAATTTGGGGACGGGTTTTAGACATTGGGAATGTCGGGAATGGCCGGGAATTTAGAATTTCCCAAAAATACCCCTTTAGTATGATTTTTGTGATTTTATGGTGGAGGGGCAAAATGGTCTTTTTGCCCCAATGACTTTTTGTCTTTAATGACTTTTTATTTGAAAAATTAAATGTTTATTTCATGGTTTATTTGGCTGAAATGAATAGTGCTTGGTTAGTTTATTTCTTTTTCATTTTCACAAAATACTAAGTTTAGAAAAAAGAAAGAAAATTTCAAGCAAAACACTCTCTTTTCTCTCTCTCTTTTTCGGCTGAAACTTGGGGTTCAAGAGCTGGAATTTTTGTGGTGATTCAAGCCATTTTTGTGTTGATTTTATGATCCATAGTTACTAGTAAGTGGTTCTCATCTCTTCTTTTTATTCTTGATGTTTTTGAGGTGAAAATGGTAGGTTGCATGTTAGTTTGTAAAGCTGTATATTGCTGTGTTTAATTGTTGTTTCCAGTAGCTTAATTAGGTTTTAAATGGATGGATTATATAGGTTTTAATGCATGCTAGTGGTGTTGTTTAAAGCTTTGAGTGTTCTATGCAAAAATGTGGTTTTTGGAAGGAAAATATTATGAATCTGTTCTGTGATGTTGCTGTTGTTTCTAATAGTTTTCAGAGGTGATATTATGCTAGATTGAGTAGAATTAAGCTAGTGGAATGCATGTTTAGGTGGATTTGCTCAAGCTTGAGTTTGGAACTCAAAGCTTGAGCTCCAATGGTGATTTTTGTATATGTGTTTTCTGGGTGGTTTTGAGGCCTTAGATTTGTTCTTTGGGGTGTTTAGAGCAGTGTCCGGAAAGTTTGGTACCAATTGGGGTTGAATTGGTCGAGTTATGAAAATTTTAGTTGGCCTGCTCGCGAGGAACCTAATTCCGGTTGTACATCCCAATTCGGATGAGGGTTCTGAAGTTTCCAGAACCGGAATTCCGGTTGGGCAACCGGTCTACCGGTTGGGGAAAATTCAGGGACCCTAGTTTTCCTCGTTTTTATGTTTTTAGGGGTATTGCCATGCTTTTTATCGATAGGGAAACTTTTAGTTCCAAGTTTTAGTCCCCGGGAAGTGATTTAGCGTGTCACTTATAGCGTTGTGATTTTTATGGTTTAGGAGCCGCAATCCGCCACTCGGCTTCGGTTCCGGTCGGGTTGACCGGCACACCTGAAATCGGAATCCAGGTAAGATTAGTATAACAGTATGCATATGTAGATTACATGTTTAGCGTGCATGTAGGAAGCCTGCTAGATTACATTAGTTATGTATTTAGGCTTCGAACCATCCAACCCTGTCACGTCGGTACGGCCGGAGTATGACCGACGGCGGAGTATGACCGGTTCGACCGATCAGCCGACATTTGGTTGGTGGTTCAGTGCTTATTGACCTATCCCGTCGGTACAGCCGGAGTATGACCAGGCGGAGTATGACCGGTTCGACCGATCAGGAGGATACTTATCAATAGTACCGTCCCTATGAACGTTCAAAACTCAGTACCATGTTGGACATGGCAGTAGTGGCTCAGTACCATGTTGGACATGGCGATGGCGGGACTCGGCATCGTGTTGGACACGGCGAGTTAGTTTTATGTATGATATTATTATGCTTTTCTTACCGAGTCCGTCGACTCACGGCTTATGTTCATGTGTAGGTAAAGGCAAGGCTATAGCTGATGGACCGTGAGCGAGCTTATGAGATTGTACATGTCGGGGCGGTTAGGCCTGGAGCGTACGATCCTCGGGACAGCAAGGCTGAATTTTGTAACTGGTCGTTAGACGACTTTTAATTTTATGTAATAGTTAAACAGTTAAAACTTTTGTAAATGATTTTATAAATCGGGATCCCGAGTCTTTTGTAATATGGTTTATAAGTTTAATTAAAAAGAAAAATTTTAATTAATCACGTTTTTCCATAAACCTCGTTGATTAGCAACGAGCTGCACAATACGTTTAAAAATCACGTAATACGCCTAAGATAGTTAGGGTGTTACAATTTGGTATCAGAGCCGCCAGGTTGTCTTCCGAAGATCGTCACGACATGTACAATCATCATCAGCAGTTAGCTCGGTTCACGGTTCAGTAAGCCTTTATTGCTTTAGTAGTTTATTTTATTCAGTTATGAAAAAGAAAAGCCTGTTAGGAAGCATGTTAGTAGCCTGATAGTAGAATAGGCGCATGTTTCGTTTCTAATTTCCAAATTAAGCGGCATTAGTAAGCTCGCCTTGAATACGACCTGATATGCCAACTCTTGGTTTCGCAGGCGGTTCTAATCAGATGGACGCCAGGCGGACTACCAGGAGTCAGGGCAACTCCGTAGGGTCGAACCAAGGACAGGGAGCTCAGTTTCCCCCACCTGCTAGGGGCCGAGGTAGAGGTCCACGAGGCAGGGCTCGTGGCCGGGGTGATGAGAACCCGCCACAGGCTGCCCAGGCTCCCCCAGCCGATCAGGGAGCCCCGAATTGGGAGTTGCGGTTTGCGGAGATGCAAGCCCGGATCGAAGAACAAGACCTCGAGATTCAGAGGTTGAGACGGCAGGTGCTCCCGCAGCCCAGCTGGCACCCGCCCCTCGCCGCCTGTGCCGAGATAGTGGTGGCGACCCATAGATTGGAACCATTGTATGAGCGGTTCCGGAAGCAAGCACCTCCGTATTCCCGGGAGGTCCGGACGTGATGAAAGCCGAACAAAGGCCGACTGGCTGACGGTGATCACCAAGATTTTGAATTTCATGGGTGTCACCGGTAACGACAGAGTGGTGTGCGCCACGTTTCAGTTCCAGGAGGACGCCCTGGTATGGTGGGACATGGTGTCTCAGATCCATGACGTCACCACCATGACCTGGGAAAGGTTCCAGGAACTCTTTAATGCGAAATACTACAACGAGGCGGTTAGAAGCGCCAAGAGGAAAGAGTTCGTTCACCTGACCCAGCGGGAGAACATGAGTGTCACTGAGTATACTACTCAGTTTGATCGGTTGGCGAGGTTAGCCTCGAGAATTGTGCCGACCGACTTCAGCAAGAAGGAGAAGTATCTAGACGGGTTGAATCCCAAGATCAGGCATGACCTGATGATCACCACCGACGACAGCACCACCTATGCTCAGATGGTGGAGAAGGCACTGCGAGCTGAGGGCGCAGTGGGGTGTATGTCGGGACCGCCCGGTACTCGGTGAGTGGCGGAGCTCCTACCCCTCCTGCATCAGGCTATAGCAGGGGGAGTAGTGGTTCGGCCATTGATCAGAGGAAGAGGGCACCCACTGCTTCCGGCGGCTCAAGTCAGAACAAGAGGTTCTGGGGGAACCAGAACCGAGGGAGTCGTCCTGGTGGTAATGAGACCCGATTCTCCTATCCCGAGTGCCCTAGCTGCAAGAGGCACCATCGGGGTGAGTGCAAAGGTCAGGGATGTTTTCATTGTGGCATGCCCGGACACTTCAAGAGGGAATGTCCCCAGCTCCGACCAGAGGCACCGCGAGCTCCAGCGATACCCACTCCAGCCAGGGTGTTCGCTATCACGCAGGCTGATGCAGATGCCAGCCCATCAGTTGTCACAGGTCAGCTTTTTATTAACAACTCGCTTTATTCAGTGCTGTTTGATTCTGGGGCTACACATTCTTATGTGGCGGCCAGAGTCTTTAGTAAATTGGGTAGACCCTTTGATAGATATGAATCAGGGTTTGGAACCCTGTTACCTGGCGGAGAATTGGTTATCTCCAATAGGTGGATTAGGTCTATGCCGATCAGGATAGATGGTAGAGAGTTAAGCGCTGATCTGATAGAGATGAGCTTAGTCGAATTTGATATTATCTTAGGAATGGATTTCCTATCTAAATATTCGGCGAGCATTGATTGTAAAAGGAAGATGGTGGTCTTCCAACCGGAAAGTGAAGAACCGTTTGTATTTGTGGGTTCAGTTCAGGGATCTCGGATCCCGGTGATCTCGGCTATGTCAGCGAGAGAATTGTTGCACGGCGGGTGCTTAGGGTTTCTGGCCGTGGTGGTGGACACCACTCGGCCAGACACCATTCGGCCAGAGGACATCAGAGTGGTTCGGGAATTTTTGGACGTTTTTCCCGAAGAACTTCCAGGGTTACCACCTCAGCGGGAGATTGATTTCGTGATTGACTTGGCACCAGGGGTGGATCCGGTTTCCAAAGCCCCGTATAGGATGGCTCCAGCTGAACTTAAGGAACTAAAGATTCAGCTCCAAGGGTTGCTTGACATAGGGTTCATTCGGCCCAGTGTGTCACCCTGGGGAGCCCCGATTTTGTTCGTCAAGAAGAAGGATGGATCTATGAGGATGTGCATCGACTACAGGGAATTGAACAAGCTGACGGTGAAGAATAAATACCCATTACCTAGGATCGATGATCTGTTCGATCAGCTTCAGGGGAAGACAGTCTTTTCTAAGATTGATCTCCGTTCGGGTTATCATCAGTTGAGAATCCGAGAGGAGGACATTCCAAAGACAGCTTTCCGCACTAGGTATGGACATTACGAGTTTCTGGTTATGTCATTCGGACTAACCAATGCTCCTGCAGCATTCATGGACCTGATGAATAGAGTATTCAAGGATTTCCTCGATATCTGTGTGATTGTGTTTATCGACGACATCCTCGTGTACTCTCAATCAGAAGAGGAGAACGAGTTACATCTTCAGATGGTACTACAACGGCTTCGAGAACATAGACTTTATGCCAAGTTCAAGAAATGTGAGTTCTGGTTATCTCAGGTGTCCTTCCTAGGGCACATTGTGAGTAAAGATGGGATCAAGGTGGATCCCGGGAAGATTGAATCCGTCAGGGATTGGCCGAGACCGAAGACAGTGACAGAGATCAGAAGCTTCTTGGGTTTAGCTGGGTACTACCGTAGGTTCGTGGAGGGGTTCTCCAAAATTTCAATGCCCCTAACCGAGCTTACAAAGAAGAATCAGCGATTTATCTGGTCAGATAAATGCGAAGCTAGTTTTCAGGAGCTGAAACAGAGGTTGATTACTGCTCCGGTGCTAGCTTTGCCTTCGGACAAGGAGAAGTTCGTAGTCTACTGTGACGCATCCAAACAGGGTTTGGGGTGCGTATTGATGCAAGCCGATCGGGTTATCGCTTATGCCTCCCGTCAGTTAAAGGATTATGAACAGCGATACCCGACTCATGATTTAGAATTGGCCGCAGTGGTTTTTGCACTGAAGATTTGGCGGCATTACTTGTATGGAGAGAAGTGTGAGATCTATACCGACCATAAAAGTCTCAAGTATTTCTTTACTCAGAAAGATTTGAACATGAGACAAAGGCGTTGGTTGGAATTAGTGAAGGATTATGATTGTGAGATCCTCTATCATCCCGGAAAAGCCAATGTAGTGGGCGATGCCACCGAGCAGAAAGGGTCCCGGGCAAGTAGCTAGCATGGTTCAGATCTCACCCCATCTAGCTGAGGATATGGTTAGATCCAGCATTGAGTTTGTGGTAGGTCAGCTTCACAACTTGACGCTGCAATCTGATCTATTAGAAAGAATAAAAGTCGCCCAGATGACAGATCCGGAGTTAGTGAAAATCCGAGATGAGGTATTGGCTAGTCAAGCCAAAGACTTTTCAGTGTCAGACAGTGGGATGCTTTTGTATAAAGCTAGGGTTTGTGTTCCGAACAGTGTGGAACTTAGAAATGATGTCTTTGAGGAGGCTCATTCTACCCCGTATTCTCTGCATCCCGGCACCACCAAGATGTACCAAGATTTGAAACCGTACTTCTGGTGGAGCGGTATGAAGAAGAATTTGGTAGAATTCGTATCGAGATGGCTGACGTGTCAGCAGATTAAGGCTGAACAACAGAGACCAGCAGGGTTGTTGCAGCCTCTAACCCTACCAGAATGGAAATGGGAGGATATTACGATGGATTTTGTGGTCGGGTTACCTAGGACCACGGGTTTGTATGATTCCATCTGGGTAGTGGTGGATCGATTTACGAAATCTGCTCATTTTCTGCCGGTTAGAACAACATTTTCAGTGGATCAGTTGGCAGAACTGTACGTCAGAGAGATAGTGAGACTTCACGGGGTACCGAAGTCTATAGTCTCGGACAGGGATCCGAAATTCACCTCCAAATTTTGGCAAAGTTTGCAACGGGCAATGGGTACAAAGCTAAAATTCAGTACAGCATTCCATCCTCAGACAGCTGGTCAGTCCGAAAGGACAATTCAGATATTGGAGGATATGTTGAGAGCCTGTGTTATGGACTTTGAGGGCTCATGGAGTAAGTATCTACCGTTGATAGAATTCTCTTACAACAACAGTTATCAAAGTACGATAGGGATGGCTCCCTATGAACTGTTGTACGGTAGGAAATGTAGATCCCCTATCCACTGGGATGAGACAGGGGAGAGGAAATACCTAGGTCCAGAGTCAGTTCAACGGACCAATGAGGCGATAGAAAAGATAAAAGCTAGAATGCTTGCCTCACAGAGCAGACAGAAGAGTTACGCAGATCCGAAACGCAGAGATGTTGAGTTCCAAGTAGGGGAACATGTGTTTTTACGGGTATCTCCGAAGAAGGGGATTAAACGTTTCGGGAAAAGAGGCAAGTTATGCCCTAGATTTACTGGACCTTTCGAGATTCTCGAGAAGATAGGTCAAGTGGCATATCGGTTAGCATTGCCTCCAGCCTTATCAGCAGTGCACAACGTATTTCATGTCTCAATGTTGAGAAAATACGTTTCAGACCCCTCTCATATACTCAGTTATGAGAGTCTTCAGCTTCAGCCAAACATGACCTATGAGGAACAGCCAGTGCAGATCTTGGATAGAAAGGATAAAGTCCTTCGGAATAAGACCATAGCATTGGTCAAGGTTCTCTGGAGAAACAGTAAGGTGGAAGAAGCCACCTGGGAGCTAGAGTCAGATATGCGAGCTCAATATCCAGAGTTATTCAGGTTAGATTTCGGGGACGAAATCCTTTTAAGGGGGGAATAGTTGTAAAGCCCGCTTAGTTAATTTGGAAAATTAGCAGTTGTTTATGTTTAATTATGAAATTATTTATAGCTATTTAAATAATTTATTACTGTTATTTATGGAATTCAGAAATGCATGATTATGTCATCAGTAGTTTTTATATTTTGCATTTCCGGTGTCCGGTATTTTGGAACTCGGCGTTTGGCTCAGTAGAAATCACAACTTAGTATGTTAGTAATTTGGGGACGGGTTTTAGACATTGGGAATGTCGGGAATGGCCGGGAATTTAGAATTTCCCAAAAATACCCCTTTAGTATGATTTTTGTGATTTTATGGTGGAGGGGCAAAATGGTCTTTTTGCCCCAATGACTTTTTGTCTTTAGTGACTTTTTATTTGAAAAATTAAATGTTTATTTCATGGTTTATTTGGCTGAAATGAATAGTGCTTGGTTAGTTTATTTCTTTTTCATTTTCACAAAATACTAAGTTTAGAAAAAAGAAAGAAAATTTCAAGCAAAACACTCTCTTTTCTCTCTCTCTTTTTCGGCTGAAACTTGGGGTTCAAGAGCTGGAATTTTTGTGGTGATTCAAGCCATTTTTGTGTTGATTTTATGATCCATAGTTACTAGTAAGTGGTTCTCATCTCTTCTTTTTATTCTTGATGTTTTTGAGGTGAAAATGGTAGGTTGCATGTTAGTTTGTAAAGCTGTATATTGCTGTGTTTAATTGTTGTTTCCAGTAGCTTAATTAGGTTTTAAATGGATGGATTATATAGGTTTTAATGCATGCTAGTGGTGTTGTTTAAAGCTTTGAGTGTTCTATGCAAAAATGTGGTTTTTGGAAGGAAAATATTATGAATCTGTTCTGTGATGTTGCTGTTGTTTCTAATAGTTTTCAGAGGTGATATTATGCTAGATTGAGTAGAATTAAGCTAGTGGAATGCATGTTTAGGTGGATTTGCTCAAGCTTGAGTTTGGAACTCAAAGCTTGAGCTCCAATGGTGATTTTTGTATATGTGTTTTCTGGGTGGTTTTGAGGCCTTAGATTTGTTCTTTGGGGTGTTTAGAGCAGGTCTGGAAAGTTTGGTACCAATTGGGGTTGAATTGGTCGAGTTATGAAAATTTTAGTTGGCTGCCTGCGAGGAACCGGAATTCCGGTTGTACATCCGGAATTCCGGATGAGGGTTCTGAATTTTCCAGAACCGGAATTCCGGTTGGGCAACCGGTCTACCGGTTGGGGAAAATTCAGGGACCCTAGTTTTCCTCGTTTTTATGTTTTTAGGGGTATTGCCATGCTTTTTATCGATAGGGAAACTTTTAGTTCCAAGTTTTAGTCCCCGGGAAGTGATTTAGCGTGTCACTTATAGCGTTGTGATTTTTATGGTTTAGGAGCCAGTAATCCGCCACTCAGCTTCAGTTCCAGTCAGGTTGACCGGCACACCTGAAATCGGAATCCAGGTAAGATTAGTATAACAGTATGCATATGTAGATTACATGTTTAGCGTGCATGTAGGAAGCTTGCTAGATTACATTAGTTATGTATTTAGGCTTCGAACCATCCAACCCTGTCACGTCGGTACGAGTGGAGTATGACCGATGGCGGAGTATGACCGGTTCGACCGATCAGTCGACATTTGGTTGGTGGTTCGGTGCTATTGACCTATCCCGTCGGTACGGTGGAGTGTGACCGACGGCGGAGTATGACCGGTTCGACCGATCAGGAGGATACTTGTCAATAGTACCGTCCCTATGAACGTTCAAAACTCAGTACCATGTTGGACATGGCAGTAGTGGCTCAGTACCATGTTGGACATGGCAGTAGCGGGACTCAGTATCGTGTTGGACACGGCAGTTAGTTTTATGTATGATATTATTATGCTTTACTTACTGAGTCTGTCGACTCACAGTTTATGTTCATGTGTAGGTAAAGGCAAGGCTATAGCTGATGGACCGTGAGCAAGCTTATGAGATTGTACATGTCGGGGCGGTTAGGCCTGGAGCGTACGATCCTCGGGACAGCAAGGCTGAATTTTGTAACTGGTCGTTAGACGACTTTTAATTTTATGTAATAGTTAAACAGTTAAAACTTTTGTAAATGATTTTATAAATCGGGATCCCGAGTCTTTTGTAATATGGTTTATAAGTTTAATTAAAAAGCAAAATTTTAATTAATCACGTTTTTCCATAAACCTCGTTGATTAGCAACGAGCTGCACAGTACGTTTAAAAATCACGTAATACGCCTAAGATAGTTAGGGTGTTACATTTGGGGTCCTTCTCCTATTTTGTCTCAACCTGGATTCAGGTATTTTGTTACTTTTGTGGATGATTATTCTCGTGTAACTTGGTTATATTTAATGAAAAATCGTTATGAGTTGTTTTCTATATTATGTGGTTTTTGTGCTGAGATTCAAACTCAATTTAATGTATCTATTCGTACTTTGAGAAGTGATAATGCCAAAGAGTACACGTCTGCTCAATTTCAATCTTATATGACCTCTAATGGCATGCTTCATGAAACTTCTTGTGTTGATACGACACCTCAGAATGGTGTTGCAGAACGTAAAAACAGACATCTTCTTGAAACTGCACGTGCTCTCTTGTTTCAAATGAAAGTTCCTAAACCTTTTTGGGCCGATGCAGTTTCCACGACATGCTTTCTTATTAATCGCATGCCATCCTCTGTTCTTCATGGTGAAATTCCATTTAAAATTCTTTTTCCTAATAAGTCATTATTTCCAGTTGCTCCGCGAGTATTTGGCAGTGTTTATTTTGCTCACGATGTCTGTCCATCTGTCACCAAATTAGACCCTAAGGCACTAAAGTGTGTCTTTCTTGGTTATTCTCGTCTTCAGAAAGGGTATAGGTGTTATTGTCCTGATCTCAACAAATATCTTGTTTCTATTGATGTTACCTTTGTAGAAAGTACACCTTATTTTTCATCTTCCACTACTTCTACTAGTCAGGGGGAGGATGATGATTTGTTGGTTTATTCTGTCACATCCTATGCGCCTGATACAGGTTCTGGCGGGTCTCTTGTTCCTTCACCTGCCTCGGTCGTCACCCCCACAATGTCTACACCTCCACCACCTCCACCACCTCTACCACCTCCACCACTCCCTCGGCCTCCTATAGTGTACACCAGGCGCCCCCCTCCTCCACCTCCTGTTTCATGTCCTGCACCTGCATCTTCGTCATCAGATCCGGAAATCTTAGATGATCTTCCCATGGCACTACAGGTAAACGCCAATGTACTTTTCCTATTACTTCTTTTGTGTCTTATAATCATCTCTCCTCTTCTTCTTGTTCTTTTATTGCTTCTCTTGATTCTATCACTATTCCTAAAACTGTTCGAGAAGCGATGTCTCATCGTGGTTGGCTTGCTGCAATGATAGAAGAGATGAATGCTTTGGTTGCGAATGGTACTTGGGTCTTGGTTGATTTACCTTCTGGAAAACAGGCCATCGGGTGTAAATGGGTGTTCACGGTTAAATTCAATCCAGACGGCACAGTTGCTAGCTTAAAGGCCCGTCTTGTTGCCAAGGGTTATGCTCAAACCTATGGAGTGGACTATTGTGATACTTTTTCTCCTATTGCTAAACTCACATCTGTTCGACTGTTCATTTCCATGGCAGCTACTCATCATTGGCCTTTGCATCAGCTTGATATTAAAAAATGCTTTTCTTCATGGAGATCTTGAGGAAGAAGTATATATGGAGCAACCTCCTGGGTTTGTTGCTCAGGGGGAGTTAGGGCGAGTTTGTCATCTTCGCAAATCTTTATATGGATTGAAACAAAGCCCTCGTGCTTGGTTTGGTAAATTTAGTCAAGCTGTTGAGAAGTTTGGTTTGTTGAAAAGTAACTCAGATCATTCTGTGTTTTATAAAAGATCAACTGTTGGTATCATTTTGTTAGTGGTGTATGTTGATGACATCGTTATTACTGGAAATGATACTGAAGGTATCTCATCCCTTAAGTCTTTCATTCACATCCAGTTTAACACGAAAGATTTAGGGGAGCTCAAGTATTTCTTGGGGATTGAAGTTACTCGGAGTAAACAAGGTATTTTTCTGTCTCAAAGAAAGTATGTACTTGATTTGCTAACTGAGACAGGAAAATTGGGAGCAAAACCTTGTAATGCTCCAATGAATCCAGCTGTGCATCTTACACCTGATGGGAAACCATTTGAAGATCCTGAGAAATATCGCAGGTTAGTTGGAAAGTTGAATTATTTAACTGTGACTCGTCCAGATATTGCATTCCCGATTAGTGTTATCAGTCAGTTCATGTCTTCTCCAACAATTCATCATTGGGCAGCACTAGAACAAATTTTATGTTACTTAAAAGGAGCACCAGGACGAGGTATAGTTTACAAGGATCATGGACATACCCAGATTGAGTGTTTTTCTGATGCAGATTGGGCAGGCTCCAAGGTAGATAGACGATCCACTTCAGGATATTGTGTATTTGTTGGGGGCAATCTGGTCTCTTGGAAGAGTAAGAAACAAAATGTTGTATCTAGATCCAGTGCTGAATCATAATATAGAGCTATGGCCCAGTCTGTGTGTGAGGTAATATGAATTTATCAGCTTTTGACTGAATTCGGGTTTAAGACTTCTATTCCAGCAAAATTATGGTGTGATAATCAAGCTGCTCTTCATATTGCCTCAAATCCCGTATTCCACGAGCGAACTAAGCACATTGAGATTGATTGTCATTTTGTTCGTGAGAAAATTCAACAAGGTCTGATCTCCACAGGATATGTGAAGACCGGAGAACAACTAGGAGATATTTTTACAAAGGCTTTGAATGGGGTGCGGGTTGATTATCTTTGTAACAAGCTGGGCATGACTAACATCTATGCTCCAGCTTGAGGGGGAGTGTTAGATATTAGATGTATATTAGCTGTAAAAGAATTAGATATTTTGTAGATATTTAGTCTCCTAACTTTGTATATAAACATGTATTATTCTATGAAATCTATACACAATTCGAATCACTATTTTCTACACCCAAAAATACAATTTTTTCATGGGATTGTTTCCAAAAATTTATTTTTCCAATTTTAAATATTTCTAAATTGAAATGTTTCCAATTTTAAATATTTTCAATTTGGAATTTTTCCAATTTTTAAATATTTCTATTTTGGAATGTTTCCAATTTTAAATATTTCCTATTATGGTCAGATTTAAAAATTTGTTAACTTCTTTAATATTTATTTATTATTTAATTATAAGATTAGATATTTTGATATTTAAGATATTTTAAATTAAAAGATAACTTTGTCTTTTTATTTAAAATATTATATTAAAATTATCTTATATGACAAATTAAATAATTAATAAATTTGAAATTAACATAGATATTTTTATAAATATACTTACCATAATGTTTTTTGAATTCAAAAATTTGTTATTTTGTTAAATATTTAATTATTTATAAATTATAAGTATAAAAATGATATTTTTTCTATATATATCATTTTTTTCCTTATTAGAAATTTATAAATCATATCTTAAATATTTAAATAACATAGATATTTTTGTAGAGATTTGAATATTGCTTAATTTGAGATATTTTGACATATAATTATGGTAATTATTATTCATTTATTATTTTATTCCTAAAATAATAATTATCTAACCAAATCTATTTTAAAATTGGTTTATTTTATTAAATTATAAGATCTGAAAGTGGTATTGAAGATTCTTTCCTTTCAAATCATTGATCTTATTAGATATTTAATTTGATTCAAATAAAACTAGATATTTTAAAATTAGTTTCCTTTATTTGGTTAGTTTAAGAATAATAATTTAATTATATTAATATCTTATTTCACATCTGTTACATGGACAATGTTTGTTTATTTAATATTGTTTATTAAAAATTTTTTAACAAACCTATTATTTATCTGATCTAAATTGGTATGATTAACTTGTTGACAGATCCAATGATCTGATTTTAATCATAGTCCAATTGTCAATAGATCTTATAAATAATTTGTAACAGGTAAATTTTGTACTTCTTTCATCTGTGTAAACCTAGTAACATGATAGGACCCATCCAAATCATTTGACCTGTGTGAGCCTATATGATTGCTTTTGGGCTTAGATGCATATAGGAAACCCATTTAAGTTTTTACTAAGTAAATGGACTAGGTTGCTAAAATAAATTTTGACATAAAGAAATTTATTTAGGCCCAATTAGATTTGGGCTTATTCAATGAATAACAATTGTTTATTTTAAGGTTAAATTCCTCTCTTTTGGGCCTTGTGTGAGAGTTGGGGGCCATAGAAGTGGGTACGACATACTGAACCCAGCTCCCCCTCACATGAACTACCCCAATTGTGAAGGCCCATTTGCCTTATTTAAATAATTGTATTAGGTTAATTATATTAGTCTAACCTAATTAAAATTGAATTAGCAACATAATTAACTTTTAAAATATATGAAATTTATTTTTCATGTAATATTTTAAAGTTAATTTTAGAAAAACACTTAGTCAATGATATATTCTAGATAGTTATTTCTAGTACTAATTATTATTTCTAATATTAAATAGGAAAATATCATTGATTGTGAAATTAATTGTCTCTTAATTAATTTTTGTACAATCTAAGTTTAGTATATTTTCCTAGTATTAAACTAGAATTAATAATTAAATTTCCTCTTTACTTAATTATTTGTTTCTTGAATTTAATACATTTAATTAAATTGAAAATTTCAATATCTAAGTTGATTTTCATCATGATACTTTAATATTGTTATTTTCATGTTATTTAATTAAAGTTGAAAATTATTTTAAGTTTGGAATCTTATTTCAGAATAACTTAAGTTTGAATAATTTTCAAAATATACTTTATTTTATTTTATTAATCATTTCCCAAAATTTCGAAATTGCATTTCTTTAATGCAAAAATTTCGAATTTTATTTGAAAAATAGATTAAAGTTGTAAATTATTTATTTAATTTTTGACCAACTTAAATCAGTGACTTTTTCATTTAATGGTTAATTAAAATAAATGAACTAAAATATATAATAATTAGAAATTGAATTAATTAGTCTATGAAAAGTCTAGATAGTTATTATCTGTTTTGCTTGAAGTATTTTTCTAGTGTATTTAATTAAATAGAAAATTAACATTTAAGTTGATTTTTTTAATCATGATACTTAAATATTTGAAATTTTTCTTAGATATTTATTTAAATAGGGAAATTATATATTTTTTGTTGAAAATTAATTTTTATTAATTTTTGGCCAACATAAAATTAGAGTAATTTTCCAAGATTTATTTTATTTTATTTTGAAGCATTTTCGAAAATGCAATATATATTTATAGAAAATTAAATTTGAAGTTGTAAATTAATTTAAATTAATTTTGAAACAACTTAAATTGAATAATTTTCTAAATATTTATGGAAATTATTACTAAGATGGAAATAATTCAAGTTATTTCATATCCATCTAAGTATAATTTATAAATATTAAATTAAAATTTATATTTGAAATTTTTCATTCTAAATTGGAAATTTTAATTAAATATATATATTTAAAATAAATTGATTAAAATAAATATTAGGAGAAAATACAACCTTCATTAAATAATGAGCTTTATTATTATAAGGATATTCGATCTCCATTGTTGGTTTTACATAGCTATTGTTTTAGTGAGTAATCCTCCCTAATGGAGGAACGTTCATTAGCAAATTAGCACCGTTTAATCTCGAGAGATAAGTAATCTTGTAAGTTTTTTATATGGTTTATGACCGCCCTAATGGTGGCGACTGTATAAGACTTGCAAGAATATGAAACAATGGTGGAAGCTCATAAGATAGAATAGCCTTGACTCTCGCCTAAACGGGACAACGCGGATTCACATCTTGATCGAATAAAAGGTTGCTAGAATGTTGATCATTTTAGATGAGCTGACAACTCTATTCAATGAATGGTAGCTTTGACTCTCGCCTAAACGGGACACTGATATCAGTTTGTTGAAAACCTTGGAAATTATTTAGGATTGTATGTTTTAATATTTTCACTTGTCATTCCTACTTACTATGTGCTTCATAATTTCTGAATTGTGTATGAATTTGTATTGAACCATGTTATTTTCTGTTATTAAATTGTAGTTTAATTTCTAATCTTCATTGTTGGTCTAACTTGATTTGTTTTTCTAATGAGATAAATCCCTAATGGATTTTCACCATTAGACTAACATAATAGTGTTAGATCTCGAAAGATAAATATTGTATATGCAACATCTAGTTGTTCATCAATTGATGACACCTTAGACTAGTGTTTTACAATATGAAACAAGAAGATTGTATAAATAAGATTACTTTGACTCTCGCTAATCGGAGCATCGTTGGATTCTTAATTAAAACGAAATTATCCTAATTCCTCTTAGCTTATTCATTTTGAACTAGCTTAATGACATATCATTGGATGAATGGTCTATAAGTCATATAAAGTCTTATTTTCTCTTAAGAAATTAGATGACGCATATGATTGTATTCCCGGAATTCTATCCCAAAATGATATAAATCCTCAATCTTAGATATCTCCTACTTGTATAGGCAAATCATAGAGTTAGATTAGTAGTGGTGGTCCAAGAAAGAATTACTAATTATACAGTTACACTTTCACAAGTGTTTCATAACCATTTTCTTTCAATGGATTCAAACTCTATGAGTTTAGTATTCTGTGACCAGAATCCACTTGCAATATTCTAAGAACTCTTTGATGTAACTAAAGTAAGTCATCAAAAAGATACAACCACATATTTTATAAATCTATGACATTTGTATCTTGTTAATAGTGGTTTTGACAAGATCATTCTCTGCAAAGAGTTAATATGCCTATATCCACTGAAAGTAATTTCATCTCATTCGCAGATGGATGTACATTCAGGGGTGGATATGAGTTTTCGTTGTATTCTTAAAACGATCACTCTAGATTTTACCTTATGCAAAAGAAATTTGAAATGTTTGAAAAATTTCATGAATATCTAGCAATGGTAAGTGGTTAAAGATCTTGCAAACTGATAGGGGTGGAGAAAAAGTTAGTAGATATGCAGTTCAAAGATCATTAATTTGATTTTGAATTATATCCAAACTTACCTCCCCAGAAATTCGAGTTGCATATTGATGATTAGTTACTAGTCGTTGCCTAAATCCTTCTATGGAAATAAATTTTCAGAATGATGCAATGGTTGTATACTTAATGTAAATCATTACTAGATTCATGGATGACCTAATCGAAATCTTAAGAAAAGCTAGAACTGCTAACCCTGGTTTGCATGTTTGTTAGCTATTCTAAGTGATTAGGGGTGGACCATCCCATAGTCATTAGATAAGAAAGTGTTTGTTTAAACAAATACTACTTTTCTAAGAAAATGACTAAGTGTGAAAATAAAGTAGCAAATAAAGGAGATATTTTTTCTTGATTCCAAAAGTGTTCTATCATCTTATTTTACAAGATGATCCCACTGCCTCTGTTGTCTTAACACAATTGAAGAGGTCTATACCATTTAATTTTCTTAGACATAATTCACGGTACCTTGTTGTAGTAGGAGAGTTTCTAGGAACTCACCTTCTTATAACTTGGAAGACACTAGTGATTAAAATCCATTGTGAGTTTAAACAAGTAATGGATTGTCAAGATAAGAAACTAAGAAGAAAGCCAATAGAACTATGGTTTGATCCATTCACATGGAGTAACCTAAAGATTTCTATTACAAGGACATGAAAGGAAATTTTCGTTCATAAATCTATTCAATGGACTTAAAAAAACTTCTTGTTCCTAGTATTATAGGTTTCAGTTTATCTAAACCTATGGCTTGTGGTATACCTGGTAATTACTTACTCTAATGCAAGCATGAGATGCTGATGCATTTTCTTTCCAATGGAAATCTATAGAAGCTTCACAACTTCTTAGAGATAGATTTTGTTTATCTAAGGAAAAGTCTCAACTACTCCAGAGAAGATAAAGCTATGAAAGAATTTCTTAAATCAACAGTGAGAGGTCTCAGATATGCTTTAGTATGCCTTAGACCAGACACCTTCTGTTGAGTGGGAGTGATGAGTAAGTATCAAATTAATCCAGGAGAGGAACATTGGAAGACAATCAAGTAAATTTTTAAGATTAAGAAGAGGAACTATATGTTAGTCAACAAGGGTAGTTTTGAAACTCTTAGACTACACCACATTAGATTTCGAGACTTGCCTTTGTGCTAGAAAGTCTGCTGATAAGATGGTGATTACTCTGGGGGTGGAGTAGTGATTTTGGAGAAGTGTAAAAACTTATCTGAAATCTCTTAGTCTACCAGAGAGAGACTGAATGTTAAAAGTTGCAGGAAAGATACTTATTAAGTCTAAGGAAAGTTCTATACTTTTGTGGCACCGTTCCAACTTGCCTTAACTACTAGGGTTACTTCCTGAATAACCAAAGAGTAGTTGCCAAAAAGTATAGAATCCAGTATCCCAAGAGAGTAGACATATAGAGAGGAATTTCACATTATGAAGGATTTTGTGATTAAGGAAGAGTAATGGTGGAGAAGAGGTTGTGTTTAATTCAACCTGTCAGATCCTATTACGAGGAGTTTACTACTATTACACTTGATTGGTATATCAAGGTGTTAATGATTATTTGAAATGCACTTTTTGTTTTATATTAGTGCAAGTGGGAGTTTGTTGGGTTTTATGCCCTAAATAAAACTCATTTCATATAATCAGATTTACTTATTAATAAAGATCATAAATAACATTTTATGTTGCATGGTTCACATGATTTATTTCATGATTATAGGTATATAATGTATGAATTTTTTTTAAGTCCAGAACATATGAGTTGGTTAAAGATTATAGTGTTGTCAGCACAGTGGAATATAATCTTTATTATATGTTCAAAAGTTTATTCCCTGATTTGTCAGAACACTGGATTTAGACTGACATGGTATAATCAGCGATAGGTATTCTTACACCTTAGAAAAGTGTTATGTCCTTTCCAGGACATTGGCAAAGTTTACCAGTATCGGATGTATGGAGTATACGTCGGAAGGGACCGATATTGAACTTTGATTAGATATGTTAAAATTTACCGTAATATCTATTCAATTCAATATCACCTGTTGATCATAGATCAAATGATCTCAATCCTGATATGGTTAGGCTCAATCTCAAGAGTGTTATTCGTGTTCTTTGATTTGTGAGTTAAGCCTACTTTTGTGTCAGGGTGATACGGACATTTTGGGAACACGGTAGTGCAATTGAGTGGGAGCGCTAACATAAATATGGAATCTATAGGTTCTATCTGGCAAATAGAAGTAAAGGATGATTTCCTTCGAGCTTAACCAAACGAAGATAAATGGTGGAGATCTCATTTCACTTAGGTGAAATATCATTTATACAGGGTTAAGTGTTTTAAGGATAAAATACATTGAAGGTGTAGCGGTAACAGTAGTGCTTTTTCAATGTAGATCATCTATATAGAGGATCATTGATCACATTAGGGTTATAACAATGGATAACTAATGACGTGTCTATATCGTGGAACATATAGAGCGTTCTATATGACTGAGAGTGCAATTCCAAGTTCTAAGTGTGGATTCAATGAGGAATTAATAAGTTAGGGAATTTACTTGGTAAATTCGGTTCGACTTATTGGAAGCTCGGTTATATAGATCCATGGTCCCCATACTAGTTGAGACCATACTGCTTGTAAGACTCAGTTAATTGATTTTAATTAATCAATTATAATTCTAAAAGTTAGACTATGTCTACTTTATGAATTCTCACAGTTTAAGGATGACATTGTAAAGAAAAGGGTTTCTAGGTTTAATTATTAATTAAGAGACTTTGTATGTCTAATTAATAATTATTTTAAATGACAATATTATTTAATAATCTATTTTAGTTATTAAATAATTAGTTTTGGCATTTAAATGATTAGAATTGGAAAAATGGCATGTTTGAAGAAATAGAAATAAAATTGAGGAAACTGCAAAATCCAAGTGAGGCCCATGAAACCCTATGGCCAGCCACCTCTTTGTGATTTTCCCAATTATTATTTTCAATTTTAATTGCCATGTAATTGCTAATCAAAACCTAGCAAAAATAGGAAAGTGGTGGATCACACTAAATAAGGCAGTTAATTGATTGCACAGTAATTAAGGAAACTATTTTATTTGGAAAGTTGTGCTCTCCCTTCTCCCTATATAAAGCAAGCCTTGTTCTCTTCTCTTGCATGTCTTTGTATGCTAAAGAGCCACGAAATTCAAGAGAGAAAAAAAGAGAAAATTTCGAAATCCTTGTCAGATGAGTAGTGCCCACACACATCAAGTGGTATCTCAATCATAGTATGTAAGACTATGGAATTTCTGCATCAAAGAAGGAGAAAAGAAGATCCAGGTTCAGATCTTGGTGATGCTCTGCTACAGAAAGGAATCAAGGGCTAGAGATCTGAACGGAAGGAGTCATATTATTCCGCTGCACCCACTGTAAGATTTTCTAACTTTATATGTGTTTATTTTCATTGTTTTAGAATTCATATTAGGTTGTTAATCCAACATACATGATAGTAAATAGATCCTGGTAAAATAATTTCCAACAACACATACATACAAAAATACATACATATACACATCTATACACTAATAAACACATATACATACACATTATTACACTAATCAATACCTATATATAAACATTTCAAAAAAAAAAAAAAATTAAAACTAAAAAATTAAAAAATACCTTCCACAAATAAGAGGTGGGGCTTCGGGTGGTGTGCGGTGGTGGCTGCTGGCGGACGGTGGTGGTGTGGCTGCCGGTGGTGATTTTTTCCCAAAAAAAATCAAAAATTTTGAGAGTAATGAGAAGGATTAAGAGAGTTTGAGTGAGATTGAGTGAGAATGAGTGAGATTGAAAGAGAGGGATGAAGGAGGAATTGAGAGAAATGTTTTTTTTTTTCTAAAAGTGGTCATATATGCCCTAAACCCTAACGCACCGTTTTGTTAATCACTTAATGCGCCGGTAAAAGTAATCCCACCTACCACCACTTTCCACGCGGGATTTTTTCCCCCCAAATTTTCCCGTGGGCGGTCAAGATTCCCACCAAAATTTGCCAACTTTTACCGGCGCAAAATTGCGCCGGTAAAAGCCTTACAGAAGTGGAAATTTGTTCGTGCCATTTGGCGGTTCATTGTTGATCTTTTACCGGCGCATATGTAATAATACGCCGGTATTGACTACCTTTTGCCAGCGCACAATTGCGCCGGTAAAAGTTATTGCTGAATCCAATATGAAGTTCAGCATTTCATTTATGCTGACAACTTTTGCCGGCGCAATTAAACAATTGCGTCGGTAAAACTAGGCTTTCTTGTAGTGACAGTTATTTATTTTAAGGTTAAATTCCTCTCTTTTGGGCCTTGTGTGAGAGATGGGGGCCAATAGAAGTGGGTACGACATACTGAAGCCAGCTCCCCCTTACATGAACAACCCCAACTGTGAAGGCCCATTTGCCTGATTTGGATAACTGTACTAGGTTAATTAAATTAGTTTAACCTAATACAATTGATAAGCAACATAATTAATTTCAAAGTTTTTTTTGAAATTAATTTAAGAAAAACACACTTAGTTTAATGAATTAATTTCTAGATAAACTATTGTATTTTTCTTGTATTTAATTAAATAAAGAATATTAACTAACTAGATTCTTTCTTAAACTTATTTTAATTATTTCATTAAATATTCCTATTTAAGTTATAAATTAGTTATTACTAAATAATTTTTCTTATCAACTTAAATTTGAATATCTTTTGAATTTAAAATTAAGTTGAGGAATTCTAGGAGTTGGTTATTGAAGATTCTAGAGATATTTTTTAAGTTGTTTAACTTAAAATGGAATATTCTTAAATTAGGTAGTTACAACTTAATTTTGATATTTAATTAAATTTAATTTGGAAATTTTTAAGTTGGTTATTTTAGATTCTTTCTATAACAACTTAAATTAGATATTTTCCAAATTTTTGAAAAGATACTTAGTTAAATTGAGATATTTTCTAGATAGTTATTTCTATACTAGTTATTATTTCTAATATTAAAATAGAAAAATATGATTGATTGTGAAATTAATTGTTTAATAATTAATTTTGGTACAATTCAAGTTAAAAATATTTTTTCTAGTATTAAACTAGAAATTAATAATTAAGCCTTCTCTGTACTTAATTATTTATTTCTTGAATTTAATACCTTTAATTAAATTGAAATTTAATATATAAATTGATTTTCATCATGATACTTATATATTATTATTTTCATGTTATTTAATTAAATAGAAAATTATTTTAAGTTTGAAATCTCATTTCTGAATAACTTAAATTTGAATAATTTTTCAAAATATATTTTATTTTATTTTATTAATCTTTTTCCCACAATTTTGAAATTGCATTTCTTTAATGCAAAAATTTCGAATTTTATTTGAAAAATAGATTAAAGTTGAAAATTATTTATTTTAATTTTGGACCAACTTAAATCAATGATTTTTTTTCATTTAATGATTAATTAAAATAAATGAAATAAAATATATTATAATTAGAAATTGAATTAATTAGTCAATGAAAGTCTAGATAGATATTATCTGTTTTGTTTGAAGTATTTTTCTTGTGATATTTAATTAAATAGAAAATTAATATTTAAGTTGATTCTTAATCATGATACTTAAATATTTGAAATTTTTCTTAAAAAAATTTAATTAAATAGAAAAATTATATTTTTGTTGTAAATTAATTTTTATTAATTTTAGGCCAACATAAAATTAAGATAATTTTTCTAGGATTTATTTTTATTTTATTTTAACAAGCATTTTCGAAAATTGTATTCTTATATATACTTCAATTCTTTGAAATGCAATATATATTTATAGAAAATTAAATTTGAGTTATAAATTAATTTAAATTAATTTTGAAACAACTTAAATTGAATATTTTTCTAAATATTTATTGGAAATTATTACTAAGGTGGAAATAATTCATGTTATTTTCATATCCATCTAAGTATAATTTATAAATATTAAATTAAAATTTATATTTAGAATTTTTCATTCTAAATTGGAAATTTTTAATTAAATAAATATATATTTAAAATAAAATTGATTAAAATAAATATTAGAAGAAAATACAACTTTCTTTAAATAATGAGCTTTATTATTATTAGGACATTCGATCTCCATTGTTGGTTCTACATAGTTCTTATTTTAGTGAGTAATCCTCCCTAATGGAGGAACGTTCATTAGTAATTTAACGTCGTAAAATCTTGAAAGATAATATTATTTGTAAGTGTTTTATACAGTATTGATCACCCTAATGGTGGCGACTGTATTTGACTTACAAAAGTATGAAACAATGGTGGAAGCTCATAAGATAGAATAGCCTTGACTCTCGCCTAAACGGGACAACGCTGGATTCCAATCTTGATCGAATAAAAGGTTGCTAGAATGTTTATCATTTTAGATGAGCTGACAACTCTATTCAATGGATGGTATCACTGACTCTCGCCTAAACGGGACACTAACATCAGTTTGTTGAAGACCTTAGAAATTATTTAGGATTGTATGTTTTAGTATTTTCACTTGTCATTCCTACTTGCTATATGTTTAATAATTTCTGAATTGTGTATGAATTTATATTGAACCATGTCATTTTCTATTATTAAATTGTAGTTTAATTTCGAATCTTCATTGTTGGTGTAACTGTTGGAAATATTTTACCAGGATCTAGATTTACTACCATGTATGTTTCATTAACATCCTAATATGAATTCTAAAACAATGAAATAAACACATAAGGGTTTAAGGAAACCTTACATTGGTTGCAGCAGAATATAATGACTCCTTCCCTTCAGATCTCTAGCCCTTGATTCCTTTATGTAGCAGAGCATCACCAAGATCTGAACCTGGATCTCTTTCTCTCCTTCCTTGATGCTGATTCTCCTTCTTGTTGATTGGATTCTACACAATCTTCCACACTATGATTGAGATACCACTTGATGTGTGTGGGCACTCGCTCATTCACTCAAGGTTCGAAAATTTAGAGAAGAAAAAAGAAGAAGAGGCTGGCGGCTATAGTATAGAATAGGAGTCTCAACTTTCATCTGACAAAGTTAAGTGTGAATGTGAGCCATCACTATCTATTTATAGGTAACCACTTAGGTTTAGGTTAGAATTATTTGGCAATAAAATAATAAAAAAATAAATGATAAAAGCCATTAAGTGTGGCCGGCCATGGGCTTTGGATATTGAGCCTCACTTATGCAATTTTGCTGTTTTATCATTTCTACATCTCATTTTCTCAAAAACGCCAATTTTCAAATTCAAGCATTTAAATGCCAATTCTAATTATTTAATAACTAAAAATTAATTATTAAATAATATTGTCATTTAATATATTTATTAATTAGACATATAAAGTCTCTTAATTAACAAATAAAACCTAGAATCTCTTTTCTTACAATTTTACCCTTGCTTAGTGAAATTTCATAAAGTAGACATAGTCTAACTTTAGAATTATAATTGATTAATTAAAATCAATTAACTGACTCTTACAAGCAGTATGGTCTCAACTAGTATGGGAACCATAGGCCTATATAACCGAGCTTCCAATAAGCCGAACCAAATTTACCAAGTAAATTCCCTAACTTATTAATTCCTTATTGAATCCACTTAGAACTTGGAATTGCACTCTCAGTCATATAGAACGCTCTATATGTTCCACAATATAGATACACTATTAATTATCCATTGTTATAATCCTAATTTGATCAATGACCCTCTAATAGATGATCTACATTGAATAGGGACTAAATTATCGTTACACCTTCAATGTATTTTATCCTTAAAACACTTAGCTCCGTATAAATGATATTTCAGCGAAGTGAAATGAGATCTCAACCATTTATCTCTGTTCAGCCAAGCTCGAAGGATATCATCGTTTCACTTCTAAATTCCTATAGAAGTTATAGACTCCATATTTATGTTAGCGCTCCCACTCAATTATACTATCATGTTCCCAAAATGTACGTATCACCCTGACCAGAGAGTAGGCTTAACTAACAAATCAAAGAACATGTATAATACTCTTGAGATCGAACCTAACCATATCAGTATTAAGATCATTTAATCTAGGATCAACGGGTGATATTGAATTGAATAGATATTACGGTAAATTTTAATATATCTAATCAAAGTTCAATATCTGTCCCTTCCGATGTATACTCCATACATCCGATACTGGTAAACTTTGCCAATGCCCTGGAAAGGAGATAATACTTATCCAAGGTGTAAGAATACCTATCGCTGATTACCATGTCAGTCTAAATCCAGTGAACTGACAAATCAGGGAATAAACTTTTGAACATATAATCAAGATTATATTCCACTGTGCTGACAACACTGTAATCATTAACAAATTCATATGTTCTGGACTTAAATAGAATTTATACATTATATATATAATCATGAAATAAATCATGTGAACCATGCAACATAAAATGTTATTTCTGATCTTTATTAGTAAATGAATTTGATTATATTGAAATGGGTTTTACTTAGGGAACAAAACCCAACAAAGTCCCACTTGCACTAATATAAAACAAAATGTGCATTTCAGATAATCTCAACACCTTGATATACAAATCAAATTTAGTAGAAGTATACTCCTCGTAATAGGATTTGATAGGTTGAATTAACCACAACTTTTTCTCCACCATTACTCTTCCTTAATCACAAAATCCTTGATATTGTGAAATTCATCTCTATATGTCTACTCTCTTGGGATACTGGATTCTATACTTTCGGCAACTACTTTTTTGTTAATCAGGAAGTAACACTAGTAGTTAAGAAATCTTGGAACGGTGCCAAAAATGTATAGAACTTTTCTTAGACTGAATAAGTACCTTTCTTGCAACTTTAACATTCAGTCTCTCTCTGGTAGACCTACAGGCTTCAGATAGGTTTTTACACTTCTCCAAAATCACTACTCCACCCCCAGAGTAATCGCCATCTTATCAGCAGACTTTCTAGCACAAAGGCAAGTCTCGAAATCTGATGTGGTGTAGTCTAAGAGTTTTAAACACACCCTTATCGACTAACATATAGCTCCTCTTCTTAATCTTAAGATTTACTTGATTGTCTTCCAATGTTCGTTTCCTGGATTAATCTGATACCTACTCATTACTCCCACTCAACAGCAGGTGTCTTGTCTAAGGCATACTAAAGCATATCTGAGACCTCTCACTGTTGATTTAAGAAATTCATTCATGGCTTTATCTTTTCTGGAATAGTTGAGACTTTTCCTTAGATAAATAAAATCTGTGTCTAGAAGTTGATAATCTTCTATAGATTGCCATTAAAAAAGAAAATGCTTCATCATCTTACCGAAGTAAGCTGCTTGCACTAGAGTAAGTAATTAACCAGGTATACCATGAGCCATAGGTTTAGATAAACTCAAACCTATAATACTAGGAACAGGAAGTTTTGTTAAGTCCATTGAATAGACTTATAAACGAAAATTTCCTTTCATGTCCTTGTAATAGAAAACTTTAGGTTATTCCACATGAATGGTTTTAACCATAGTTCTCTTGGCTTTCTTCTTAGTTTCTTATTTTGACAATCTATTACTTGTTTAAACTCACAATGGATTTTAATCACTAGTGTCTTCCAAGTCATAATAAGGTGAATTCCTAGAAACCCTCCCACTACGACAAGGTACCGAGAATTATGTCTAAGAAAATTAAATGGTATTGACCTCTTTGGTTATGTTAAGACAACAGAGGTAGTGGGATCATCTTGTATCGAATAAGATGATAGAACACTTATGGAATCAAGAAGAAAATATCTCCTTTATTTGCTACTTTATTTTTCAGACTTAGTCATTTTCTTAGAAAAATGGCATTTGTTTAAACAAACAATTTCTTATCTAATGACTATGGGATGGTCCACCCCTAATTACTTAGAATAGCTAACAAACATGCAAACCATGGTTAACAGTTCTAGCTTTTCGATTAGGTCATCCATGAATCTAGTAATGGTTTACACTAAGTACCCAACCATTGCATCATTCTGAAATTGTATTACCATAGAAGGACTTGGGCAGCGACTAGTAACTAATCATCAATATGCAAATCGAATTTCTGGGTAGGTAAGTTTGGATAAAATTCAAAAATCAACTTAATGATATTTGAACTGCATATCTACTAACTATTTCTCCACCCCTATCAGTTCACAAGATCTTTAACCACTTACCTTAATGGTTTATCACCATTGCTAGAAATTCATGAAATTTTTCAAACATTTCAAATTTCTTTTGCATAAGGTAAAATCTAGAGTGATCGTATTAAGAATATAACGAAAAACTCATATCCACCCCTGAATGTACATCCATTTGCGAATGAGAGGAACTTACTTTCAGTGGATATAGGCATATTAACTCTTTGCAGAGAATGTTCTTGTCAAAACCACTATGAACAAGATACAAATGTCATAGATTTAAAAAATGTGGTTGTAGTCTTTTGATGACTTAGGTTTAGTTACATTAAAGAGTTCTTAGAATAGTGCAAGTGGATCCTGGTCACAGAATACTAAACTCATATTCCATACAGCTTGAATCCATTGATAGAAAATTGTTATTAAACACTTGTGAAAGTGAAACTGTATTGTATTAAAAAAATTATTTGGAATCTAAAATTTAAAGTCAAAGACTTAAATTTATACCAAATATACATGTGTAATTCTTTCTTTGACCACCACTACTAACTTAACTCTAAGTCTGATTTGCCCATACAAGTAGGAGATTTTTTAAGATTGAGGATTTATATCATTTTGGGATAGAATTTCGGGAATATAATCATATGCGTCATTTAATTTCTTAAGAGAAAATAGAATGATATTCTATGATTTATAAACCATTTATCCAATGATATATTATTGAGCTAATTCGAAATGAATAAGCTAAGAGGAATTAGGATAATTTCGTATTTAAATAAGAATCCAACGATGCTTCGATAAGCGAAAGTCAAAGTAATCTTATTTATACAATCTTCTTGTTTCATATTGTAAATACTAGTCTAAGGTGTCATCAATTGATGAACAACTAGATGTTGCATTTACAATATTTATCTTTCGAGATCTAACACTATTATGTTTATCTAATGTTGACAATCCATTAGGGATTTATCCCATTAGAACAACAAGCCAAGTTAGACCAACAATGAAGATTCGAAATTAAACTACAATTTAATAACAGAAAATAACATGGTTCAATATAAATCCATACACAATTCAAAAATTATTAAACACATAGCAAGTAAGAATGACAAGTGAAAATACTAAAACATACAATCCTTAATAATTTCCAAGGTCTTCAACAAACTGATATCAGTGTCCCGTTTAGGCGAGAGTCAGCGATACCATCCATTGAATAGAGTTGTTAGCTCATCTAAAATGATAAACATTCTAGCAACCTTTTATTCGATCAAGATTGGAATCCAGCGTTGTCCCGTTTAGGCGAGAGTCAAGGCTATTCTATCTCATGAGCTTCCACCATTGTTTCATACTTTTGTAAGTCTTATACAGTCGCCACCATTAGGGTGATCAATACTAATATAAAAAACTTACAAAAATACTTATCTTTCGAGATTAAACGGTGCTAACTTGCTAATGAACGTTCCTCCATTAGGAAGAATTACTCACTAAAACAATAGCTATATAAAATCAATAATGGAGATCGAATATCCTAATAATAATAAAGCTCATTATTTAAAGTGTATTTTCTTCTAATATTTATTTTAAATATATATTTATTTAATTAAAATTTCTAATTTAGAATGAAAAATTCTAAATATAAATTTTAATTTAATATTTATAAATTATACTTAGATGGATATGAAAATAACATGAATTATTTCTATCTTAGTACTAATTTCCAATAAAAATTTAGAAAATTATTCAAGTTAAGTTGTTGCAAAATTAATTTAAATTAACTTACAATTTAAAATAAAATAAAAATAAATTTTGGAAAAATTATCTTAATTTTAGTTGGCCCAAAATTAATTAATAAAATTAATTTACAAAAAAAATATAATTTTCCTATTTAATTAAATATTTAAGAAAAATTTCAAATATTTAAGTATCATGATGAATATCAACTTAAATATTAATTTTCTATTTAATTAAATATCACTAGAAAAATACTTCAAGCAAAAATAATATCTATCTAGACTTTCATTGACTAATTAATTCATTTTCTAATTATAATATATTTTAGTTCATTAATCAATAAATGAAAAAATCATTGATTCAAGATGGTTCAAAAATTAATTAAAATAATTAATTTACAACTTAATCTATTTTTCAAATAAAATTCAAAATTTCTGCATTAAATGATGCAATTTTGAAATTGTGGGAAAAAGATTAATAAAATAAAATAAAATATATTGAAAATTATTCAAATTTAAGTTATTCTAAAATAAGATTTCAAACTTAAAATAATTTTCAATTTTAATTAAATAACATGAAAATAATAATATTTAAGTATCATTATGAAAATCAACTTAGATATTTAAATTTTCAATTTAATTAAATGTATTAAATTCAAGAAATAAATAATTAAGTATAGAGGAGACTTAAGTATTAATTCTAGTTTAATACTAGAAAAATATACTCAACTTAGATTGTACCAAAATTAATTATTAAACAATTAATTTCACAATCTATGATATTTTTTTAATTAAATATTAGAAAATATAATTAGTACTAGAAATAACTATCTAGAATATATTTCAATAACTAAGTGTTTTTATAAAATTTGAAAAAGTATCTAATTTAAGTTGTTATAGAAAAAAATCTAAAATATCCAACTTAAATATTTTTCAAGTAAAATTTAATTAAATATCAAAATTAAGTTGTAACCAGCTAATTTGAAAAAAATATTCTATTTTAAGTTGATGTATATTTAATAAAAAAAATATCAACTTAAAAAAATATCGTAAGAATTTTCAATATCCAATTCCTAGAATTCCTCAACTTAATTTTGAAATTCAAAAGATATTTAAATAGAAGTTGATAGATAAAATTAGTTAGAAATAACTAATTTTCAACTTAAATATGAATATTTAATGAAATAATTAAAATAAGCTTTAGAAAGAATCTAGTTAGTTATAATTCTATATTTAATTAAATACAAGAAAAATACAATGGTTTATCTAGAAATTAATTCATTAAACTAAGTGTGTTTTTCTTAAATTAATTTAAAAAAAAAAATTGAAATTAATTATGTTGCTAATCAATTTTATTAGGTTAAACTAATTTAATTAACCTAGCACAGTTATCCAAATCAGGAAAATGGGCCTTCACAGTTGGGGTAGTTCATGTGAGGGGGAGTTGGGTTCAGTATATCGTACCCACTTCTATTGGCCCCCAACTCTCACACAAGGCCCAAAAGAGAGGAATTTAACCTTAAAATGAACAATTGTTATTAATTGAATAGGTCCATAAACTAAATGGGCCTAAATAAAATCTATCATGGTGTGACATTTTATTTAGCAACAACCTATATGCATCTAAACATAAAGTAAACATATAGGCTCACACAGGCACACAGATTTGGATGGATCCTATCATGTTACTAGGTCATACACAGATGAAAGAAGAATGTAAAATTTACCTGTTACAAATTATTTACTTGACCTATTGACAATTGAACCATGGGTTAAAATCAGATCATTGGATCTGTCAACAAGTTAACCATGGCAATTTAGATCAAGCAATAATAGGTTTGAGAAAACTTACAAACAATCTAAAAACACATACTCCTGCAACAAGTTGAACTTGGATAGTTGGATGTAGGATTTATTAAATTTTAAATTAATTAATTTATTAAATAAAGTTTCGAAAATAATTAAATAATAAAAAAATATATTTTCGGTTTTTAAAAATAAATTTAAATAAATAATAAAAAAAATTTAAAATTAAACCTACAATTTGGAAAAATTAGGTTTCAACTAACATAAATATCATTTCGAAAATTTGCTAACCATCTTTTAAATTTTCATGTTATTTTATAAATTAAATATTTAATAAAATAGAATGACAATAAATATCATTCTGATTTTATAATTTAATTTAAATAAAAAAAATAACAAAATTTAAAAGTTAGCAAAATATCTTATTTCTATTTAAAATATCATGATTATAGTAATCTTATTTTAAATTTAAATAAGGTCAAATAATTTAAAAAAAGGGTAAATACCATTTTGGACCCTCTGTTTTACAAAAGTTACCAATTGGACCATGTGTTTTGTTAAATGACAAAATGGACCCTGTATTTTTAAAAATAGTACAAATAGGACCTTGAATTGATTTTTTGTCAAAATAAAGTTTAATTATAATCCGATCTAAAAGTGCTATATGACAAAACTGTTTACATTTTTTGTATCTGTTCGTATTAAGCATTGTCTTCAAGTTGGTTGTATTAAAAAAAAAAGTTATCAAAAATTAAGCTCAGAGTCCTATTTTTACTATTTTAGAAAATACAGGGTCCATTTTGTCATTTAACAAAACACAGGGTCTAATTTGTAACATTTGCAAAACACAGGGTCCAAAATGGTATTTACCCTTTAAAAAATAGAATAATTTTAAAAAAAATTTAATATTTGACCTTAAAATTTTAAAATAAGATAAAATAACCAAAATTTAAAAATAAGATAGCTAATTAAGCAAAAAAGATAGATATTTACCTAATTTCAAGTTCAAATCACACTAATATCATAAATTAATTGTAAAAAATCCAATTAATTTAATTCTGATAATTAGAATTGAAATAGGAATAGTAAATATCTAAATACAAAACTACACAAAAAATGGAAGTTAATTTCATGAAATAGCATGAAAATCGAAGAAAAACGAAAAAATTGTGAGCTGTACAGACGGTATGCAAAGCACACCATCCAGGTGCACATCCTTGGGCGCAAGGGGCTGCTTGGGCGCACAAAAGGGTGCTATCAGCAGCAACCCGCGCGCACAAGTGTGTGTCACCACCCCCGAGTTTTTAAAAACTTCAAAAAATCATAACTAATTCAAATAAAATCAAAATTAAGTTCTGTTAAAAAGTAAATTGCTTAATTTTTTCCAACCTATCCAATAAAAATCATTCCAGAAACGAAAATTCAATTATTTTTCATAAAATTTCACAAGCATCAATCAATCATCATATAACACACAGATCAACATGAAACTATCCAAATCAACACATATCATCGTTTTAATTCATATTTCATGAAAGTAAATCATTACCATGGCTCTGAGGCCAGTTGTTGGAAATATTTTACCAAGATCTAGAATTACTACCATGTATGTTTCATTAACATCCTAATATGAATTCTAAAACAATGAAATAAACACATAAGGGTTTAAGGAAACCTTACATTGGTTGCAGCAAAATATAATGACTCCTTCCGTTCAGATCTCTAGCCCTTGATTCCTTTCTGTAGCAGAGCATCACCAAGATCTGAACTTGGATCTCTTTCTCTCCTTCCTTGACATTGATTCTCCTTCTTGTTGATTGGATTCTACACAATCTTCCACACTATGATTGAGATACCACTTGATGTGTGTGGGCACTCACTCATTCACTCGAGGTTCGAAAATTTAGAGAAGAAAAAAGAAGAAGAGGGTGGCGGCTATAGTATAGAATAGGAGGCTCAACTTTCATCTGACAAAGTTAAGTGTGAATGTGAGCCATCACTATCTATTTATAGATAACCACTTAGGTTTAGGTTAGAATTATTTGGCAATAAAATAATAGAAAAACAAATGATAAAAGCCATTAAGTGTGGCCGGCCATGGGCTTTGGATATTGGGCCTCACTTATGCAATTTTGCTGTTTTATTATTTCTGCATCTCATTTTCTCAAAAATGCCAATTTTCAAATTCAACCATTTAAATGCCAATTCTAATTATTTAATAACTAAAAATTAATTATTAAATAATATTGTCATTTAATATATAAAGTCTCTTAATTAACGAATAAAACGTAGAATTTCTTTTCTTACAATTTTGCCCTTGCTTAGTGAAAATTCGTAAAGTAGACATAGTGTAACTTTAGAATTATAATTGATTAATTAAAATCAATTAACTGAGTCTTACAAGTAGTATGGTCTCAACTAGTATGGGGACCATGGGCCTATATAAGCGAGCTTCCAATAAGCCGAACTGAATTTACCAAGTAGATTCCCCAACTTATTAATTCCTTATTAAATCCACACTTAGAACTTGGAATTACAGTCTCAGTCATATAGAACGCTCTATATGTTCCACGATATAGATACGCTATTAATTATCCATTGTTATAATCCTAATTTGATCAATGACCCTCTAATAAATGATCTACATTGAATAGGGACTAAATTACTGTTACACCTTCAATGTATTTTATCATTAAAACACTTAGCTCCGTATAAATGATATTTCAGCGAAGTGAAATGAGATTTCCACCATTTATCTCTGTTCAGCCAAGCTCGAAGGATATCATCGTTTTACTTCTAAATTCCTATAGAAGTTATTGACTCCATATTTATGTTAGCGCTCCCACTCAATTATACTATCATGTTCCCAAAATGTACGTATCACCCTGACCAGAAAGTAGGCTTAACTAAAAAATCAAAGAACATTTATAATACTCTTGAGATCGAACCTAACCATATCAGTATTAAGATCATTTAATCTAGGATCAACGGGTGATATTGAATTGAATAGATATTACGGTAAATTTTAATATATCTAATCAAAGTTCAATATCTGTCCCTTCCGATGTATACTCCATACATCCGATACTGGTAAACTTTGCCAATGCCCTGGAAAGGAGATAATACTTATCCAAGGTGTAAGAATACCTATCGCTGATTACCATGTCAGTCTAAATCCAGTGAACTGACAAATCAGGGAATAAACTTTTGAACATATAATCAAGATTATATTCCACTGTGCTGACAACACTGTAATCATTAACAAATTCATATTTTCTGGACTTAAATAGAATTTATACATTATATATATAATCATGAAATAAATCATGTGAACCATGCAACATAAAATGTTATTTCTGATCTTTATTAGTAAATGAATCTGATTATATTGAAATGGGTTTTATTTAGAGCACAAAACCCAACACTAACTTGGTTTGTTGTTCTAATGGGACAAATCCCTAATGGATTGTCAAACAATAGACAAACATAATAGTGTTAGATCTCGAATGATAAATATTGTAAATGCAACATCTAGTTGTTCATCAATTGATGACACCTTAGACTAGTATTTACAATATGAAACAAGAAGATTGTATGAATAAGATTAGTTTGCCTCTCGCTATTCGGAGCATCGTTGGATTCTTATTTAAAAATACGAAATTATCCTAATTCCTCTTAGCTTATTCATTTCGAATTAGCTCAATAACATATCATTGGATGAATGCTCCATAAATCATTTCATGTCATTCTATATTTTCTCTTTAGAAATTAAATGACGCATATGATTATATTCCCAAAATTCTATCCCAAAATGATATAAATCCTCAATCTTAAAAATCTCCTACTTGTATGGGCAAATCTGACTTAAAGTTAAATTAGTAGTGGTGGTCCAAGAAAGAATTACTCATTATACAATTACACTTTCACAAGTGTTTTAATAACCATTTTCTATCAATGGATTCAAACTGTATGGAATATGAGTTTAGTATTCTGTGACCAGAATCCACTTGCACTATTCTAAGTGTTGGGTTTTATGCCCTAAATAAAACTCATTTCAATATAATCAGATTTGTTTATTAATATAGATCAGAAATAACATTTAATGTTGCATGGTTCACATGATTTATTTCATGATTATATGTACATAATGTATAAATTCATCTGAAACCCTTTTCACATACTTGATCCTGTTTATTGTGTCGTCAACACATTGGAAAGTAAACATGACTATGTGAATAAAGTTTCCTAGATTTATCAGACATAGGGTTTTACTGATATGATAATCTACAACAAGAGTTTACTTGTATTTGGAGAAATACTATGTTCTTTCCAGAACATTGGTTAAAGTAAAGCTCAGGTTGGATGCATGGAGTATGCATCGGAAGGGACCGATATTGAACTTTGACTTAGATTTAATTAAACTTACCGTAAAATCTATTCAAGTCAATATCGCCTAGTTGATCCTAGATCAAATGATCTTAATCCAGATATGATTAGGCTCAATCTTGAAAGGCTATTCGTGTTCTTTGATTTGTTAGTTAAGCCTACTTTTAGGTCAGGGTGATACGTACATTTTGGGAACACGGTAGTGCAATTGAGTGGGAGCGCTATCATAAACATGGAATCTATAGCTTCTATCTGGCGAATAGTAAGCAAAGGATGATCTCCTTCGAGCTTGACCAAACGAACATAAATGGTGGAGTACTCATTTCACATAAGCTGAAATATCATTTATACGGGGTCAAGTGTTTTAAGGAATAAATACATTGTAGGGTGTAACGGTAATTTAATCCCTTTACAGTGTAGATCATTCATATAGAGGATCATTGATCAAATTAGGATTATAACAATGGATAACTAATGATGTGTCTATATGGTGGAACATATAGAGCATTCTATATACTGAGAGTGCAATTCTAAGTTCTATGCGTGGATTCAACGAAGAATTAATAAGTTAGTGAATTTTAGTGTTAAATTCTTGATCTACTTATTGGAAGCTCGGTTATATAGACCCATGGTCCCCCCACTAGTTGAGATAATATTGCTTGTAAGACTCATGTAATTGGTTTTGATTAATCAATTATAATTCTCAAATTAGACTATGTCTATTTGTGAATTTTTCACTAAGTAAGGGCGAAATTGTAAAGAAAGAGTTTATAGGCATATTTGTTAATTATGATACTTTGTATGGTTCAATTAATAAATATGATAAATGACAATATTATTTAATAATTATTTATAGTTATTAAATAGTTAGAATTGGCATTTAAATGGTTGAATTAGGAAATTGGCATTTTTGAGAAAATCAGATACAAAAGGTGTTAAAATTGCAAAATTGCAAAAAGCAAGGCCCAATCCACTAAGTTTAGGGCCAGCCAATTTTGTAGGAAATTTAAACTGATTTTTTCATTATTTTAATGCCATATAATTCAAATCTAACCCTAGTAGGAATGCTATAAATAGATAGTGAAGGCTTCAGGAAAATTACACTTTTCTTCTGACTTTTTCTATTCAGAAAAACTGAGCCTTCTCTCTCCCTATCTTTAGCTGACCACTCTCTCTCTTCTTCCTTGATAATTTCGAAATCCTTAGTGTATGAGTAGTGCCCACACACATCAAGTGATACCTCAATCATAGTGAGGAAGATCGTGAAGAAAGATCATCAGCAAAGGAGTTTCAGCATCAAAGATTCGGAGAAAGAGATCCAGGTTCGGATATTGATAATGCTCGCTACGTAAAGGAATCAAGGGCTAGATATCTGAACGGAAGGAGTCATTATATTCCGCTGCACCCAATGTAAGGTTTCCTAAACTTTATATGTGTTTAATTTATCGTTTTAGAAAGTTCATATTTAGGATGTTAATAAACATACTTGTGAGTAGATCTAAGATCCTGGTAAAATAAATTCCAACAACTGGTATCAGAGCCATGGTAATTGATTTACTTACATGTAATTTGGACTTTAAAACGATTGTTTGTATGTTCTTTGGATGGTATCATGTTGTATTGAGTGTTATTTGATGATTGATTGATGATTGTGAAATTTTCGTGAAAAATAATTGTTATTTCGGTTCTGGCATTATTTTTATTGGATAGTATGGAAAAAATTAAGCAAGTTAGCCTTTTACAGAACTCAATTTGGATTTTATTTGAATTAGTTATGATTTTTTGAAGATTTGACAAAATCGGAGCTGTGCTGATAGTTTCATGATCGCATGAACTGTCCGTACAGTTTCGAATTTTTTCAATTTTCTTCAATTTTTCATACTTTTTCATGGAATTAACTTCCAATTTTTTGTATGGTTTTGTATATATACTATTACTATTCCTAATTCAATTCTAATTATCATTTTGAATTAATTTATTTTTTTTTTTAATTTAATTCAAGATATTAGTGTAATTTGAATTTGAATAGAATTAGTATTTATCTTTTTGCTTAAAAATCTATCTTATTTTTAAATTTGATTATATTTTTTTTAAATTTAAGGTCAGATATTTTAAGATATTTAAAAATATCTTATCTTTTAAAGATATTTATAATATCTTTTAAGATATTTTAAAAATATCTTATCTTTTAAGATTTTTAATTAAATCTTTTTAGATATTTTGACCATATTTAAATTTAAAATAAGATATTTATAATCATGTAATTTTAAATAGATATAAGATATTTTGCTAATTTTTTAAATTTTGTTATTTTATTTATTTAAATTACATTTAAAAAATTTGAAAAAGATATTTATTTATCTTTTCTAATTTTTTATTTAATTTTTATTTATAAAATAACATTTAAAATTTAAAAGTAGTTAGCAAATTTTTGAAATGATATTTAGGTTGGTTGAAACCTAATTTTTCAAAAATTGTAGGTTTAATTTTAAATTTTTTTTAAATTTCGAATTTTTTTTTAAATTTTTTAAAAATTTTCAAAATTTTTTATTTTATTTTTATTTTTATTTATTTAATTAATTATTTTCGAAATTAAATATTTATTTAAAATTAAATAAATCCTACATCCAACTATCCAGCTAACCTTGTTGCAGGAGTATGTGTTTTAGCTTATGTGTAAGTTTTTAAAACCTATTATTACTTGATTGCAAATAGCCATGGTTACTTTTTGCCAGATCTAATGATCTGATGGCTCCCTTGGTCAAGATAATAATTTGTAACAGGTATATTTACAATCTTCTTTCATCTGTGTATGACCTAGCAACATGATAGGACCCATCCAAAGTGTGCCTGTGTGAGCCTATGTGTTTAATTTTATTATAGATGCATATAGGTTAATGTTGCTAAATAAAATGTCATAGTCATTGATAGATTTTATTTAGGCCCATTTAGTTTTGGGCTTATTCAATTAATAACAGTTGTTCTTATTAAGGTTAAATTCCTCTCTTTTGGGCCTTGTGTGAGAGTTGGGAGCCATAGAAGTGGGTACGACATACTGAACCCAGCACCCCCTCACACAAACCACCCCAATTGTGAAGGCCCATTTGCCTGATTTGAACAACTGTACTAGGTTAATTACACTAGTTTAACCTAATAAAATTGATTAGCAACATAATTAATTTCATTTATTTTGAAATTAATTTAAGAAAAATATAGTTTAAAGAATTTTTTATTCTAAGCTAAACTATATGTATTTTCTTGTATTTAATTAAATATAGAATTATAACCATCTAGATTCTTTCTGGAGCTTAATTTAAATTTTTCATTAAATATTCCTATTTAAGTTGATATTTAGTTATCTACAACTAACCAACTCAAATCTGAATATCTTTTGAATTTCAAATTTCAAAATTAAGTTGAGGAATTTTAGGCATTGGTTATTAAGATTCTTTAGATATTTTTTTTAAGTTAATATATTTTTGAATATTAACTTAAAATGGAATATTTTCAAATTAAGTGGTTACAACTTAATTTTTGATATTTAATTAAATTTAAATTTGAAAATATTTAAGTTCTAGATTTTTCTAGTACAACTTAAATTAGATATTTTTTCAAATTTTGTGGAAAAGATACTTAGTCAAATAAGATATTTTCTAGATAGTTATTTCTAGGCTACTTATTATTTCTAATATTAAATAGGAAAATATTATAAATTGTGAAATTAATTATTTATATAATTAATTTTGGTCCAATTTATTTTAAGTATATTTTTCCTAGTATTAAACCAGAGATTAATAATTAAGCCTTCTCTACACTTAATTATTTATTTCTTGAATTTAATACATTTAATTAATTTGAAAATTGAATATCTAAGTTGATTTTTATCATCATACTTAAATATTTCTTTTTCATGACATTTAATTAAATAGAAAATTATTTTTAGTTGAAATTTATTTTTTCAACTAAATTTAAATAATTTTCAAAATATATTTTTTCTTTATTTTATTAATCAATTTTCGAAATTGCATTTCTTAAATGCTAGAATTTCGAATTTTATCTTGAAAAATAGATTAAGTTGTAAATTAATTATCTATTTTAATTAATTCTTGGATCAACTTAAATCAATGATTTTTTCATTTATTGATTAATTTAAAATAAATTGAATTAAAGTATATTATTAGAAATTGAATTAATTAGTCAACGGAAAATCTAGATAGGTGATATTTTTGCTTGAAGTATTTTTTCTAGTGTATTTAATTAAATAGAAAATTAATATTTAAGTTGATTTTCATCATCATACTTAAATATTTGAAATTTTTCTTATATATTTAATTAAATAGGAAAATTATATTTTTTGTTGTAAATTAATTTTATTAATTAATTTTGAACCAACATTAAATTAGAATAATTTTTCCAGGATTAATTTTTTTTTTATTTTAACATGCATTTTCGAAAATTGTATTCTTAAATACTTTAATTTTTCGAAATGCAATATATATTTAAAGAAAATTAAATTTGAGTTGTAAATTAATTTATATTAATTTTGTAACAGCTTAAATTGAATATTTTTCTAAATATTTATTGGAAATTATTACTAAGATGGAAATTATCCATCTAAGTAAAATTTATAAATATTAAATTAAAAGTTATATTTAGAATTTTTCATTCTAAATTGGAAATTTTAAATAAATATATATTTAAAATAAATAAATTAAATAAAGAGAATCAAAGAAAATACAACTCACTTTAAATAATGAGCTTGATTATTATTAAGATATTCGATCTCCATTGTTGGTCTTACAAAAGTTAAATGTTTTCAATATAACCTCGAGACGCTAGACTTCGTCCCCCTATGGATGGTTATTCGTTGAACGCATTTAACACCGTAAGATTTCATTTGATAAATGTTTTGTAAGTTTTCGTCTCTATTAGACTCTCCCCTACGGTGACTACTTAGAGATAAACTTATGAAACATGAAACAATGGTGGAAGCTCATAAAATGAGAATAACCTTGACTCTCGCCTACCGGGACAACGTTGGATTCTTATTTTAATCGAATAAAAGGTTGCTAGAATGGTTTCTATTTTAGATGAGCTGACAACTCTATTCAATAAATGATACTTTGACTCTCGCCTACCGGGACACTGTATCAGTTTGTTGAAAACCTTGGAAATTATTAAGGATTGTATGTTTTAGTATTTTCACTAGTCATTCCTACTTGCTATATGTTTATAATTTCTAAATTGTGTATGAATTTATATTGAACCATGTTATTTTCTGTTATTAAGTTGTAGTTTAATTTCGAATCTTCATTGTTGGTCTAACATGTTTGTTTTTCTAATGAGATAAATCCCTAATGGATTTTTACCATTAGACATACATAATAGTGTAAGATCTCGAAAGATAAGTATTGTATATGCGACATCTAACTGTTCATCAATTGATGACACCTTAGACTAGTATTTTTACAATATGAAACAAGAAGATTACATAAATAAGATTACTTTGTCTTTCGCTAATCGAAGCATCGTTGGATTCTTATTTTAAACGAAATTATCCTAATTCCTCTTAGCTTATTCATTTCGAATTAGCTTCAAACATATCATTGGATGAATGGTCTATAAATCATTTCATGTCATTATATTTTCTCTTAAGAAATTAAATGACGCATATGATTATAATCCCGAAATTCTATTCCCAATTGATATAAAACCTCAATCTTAGAAATCTCCTACTTGTATGGGCAAATCTGACTTAGAGTTTGTATTAGTAGTGCTGGTCCAAGAAAGAATTACTCATTATATTTGGTTGAATTTAAGTCTTTGACTTTAATTTTAGAATCCAAATAGAAATTTTCTTAAATTTCTAATTCCAGAATACAATACAGTTACACTTTCTCAAGTGTTTAATATCCATCTTCTATTAATGGATTAAAACTGTATGGAATATGAGTTAGGTATTCTGTGACCAGGATCCACTTGCAGTATTCTAAGAACTCTTTGATGTAACTAAACCTATGTCATCATAGACACTACCACTTTCTTTTAATCTATGGCATTTGTATCTTGTTCATAGTGGATTTGACAAGATCAATCTCTGCAAAGAGTTAATATGCCTATATCCACTGAAAGTAGTTCATCTCATTCGCAGATGGATGTACATTCAGGGGTGGATATGAGTTTTTCGTTGTACTCTTAAAACGATAACTCTAGATTATACCTTTTAGCAAAGAAATTTGAAATGTTTGAAAATTTCATTAATTTCTAGCAATGGTTAAAACCATTAAGGTAAGTGGTTAAAGATCTTGCGAACTGATAGGGGTGGAGAAATAGTTAGTAGATATGCAGTTCAAAGATCATTAAATTGATTTTTGAATTATATCAAAACTTACCTCCCCAGAAATTTCGAGTTGCATGTTGATGATTAGTTACTAGTCGTTGCCTAAATCCTTCTATGGTAATACAATTTCAGAATGATGTAATGGTTGTATACTTAATGTAAATCATTACTAGATTCATGGATGACCTAATCAAAATCTTAAGAAAAGCTAGAACTAGCTATTCTAAGTGATTAGGGGTGGACCATCCCATTGTCAATAGATAAGAAAGTGTTTGTTCAAACAAATACTACTTTTCTAAGAAAATGACTAAGTCTGAAAAACAAGTAGCAAATAAAGGAGATATTTAATTCTTGATTCCAAAAGTGTTCTATCATCTTATATGACATATGATGATCCCACTGCCTCTGTTGTCTTGTCACAACAAAAAAGGTTAATACCATTTAGTTTTCTTCGACATAATTCACGGTACCTTGTCGTAGTGGGAGAGTTTCTAGGAACTCACCTTCTTATGACTTGGGAGACACAAGTGATTAAAATCCATTGTGAGTTTAAACAAGTAATGGATTGTCAAGATAAGAAACTAAGAAGAAAGCCAATAGAACTATGGTTTAATCCATTCACATGGAATGACCTAAAGTTTTCTATTACAAGGACATAAAAGGAAATTTTCGTTAATAAGTCTATTCTATGGACTTAACAAAACTTCCTGTTCCTAGTATTATAGGTTTGAGATTATCTAAACCTATGGCTTGTGGTATACCTGGTAATTACTTACTCTAATGCAAGCAACTTACTTTAGTAAAATGCTGAAGCATTTTCTTTCTAATGGCAATCTATAGAAGCTTCACAACTTCTTAGGTATAGATTTTATTTATCTAAGGAAAAGTCTTAACTATTCCAGAAAAGATAAAGCCATGAAAGAATTTCTTATATCAACAGTGAGAGGTCTTAGATATGCTTTTGTATGCCTTAGACCAGACATCTGCTGTTGAGTGGGAGTAATGAGTAGGTATCAGATTAATCCAGGAGAAGAACATTGGAAGACAATCAAGTAAATCTTAAGATAAAGAAGAGGAACTATATGTTAGTCTATAAGGGTGTGTTTAAAACTCTTAGACTACACCATATCAGATTTCGAAATTTGCCTATGTGCTAATAAATCTTTCTGATAAGATGGTGGTTACTCTGGGGGTGGAATAGTGATTTTGGAGAAGTGTAAAAACCTATCTGAATTCTCTAAGTCTACCAGAGAGACCGAATGTTAAAGCTGCAGGAAAGGTACTTATTCAGTCTAAGGAAAGTTCTATACATCTTTGGCACCATTCCAAATTGCCTTAAACTACTAGTGTTAATTTCATGATTAACCAAAAGTAGTTGCCAAAGGTATAGAATCCAGTATCCCAAGAGAGTAGACATATAGAGAGGAATTTCACATTATCAATGATTTTGTGATTAAAGGAAGAGTAATGGTGGATAAAAGGTTGTGCTTAATTCAACCTTTCATATCCTATTACGAGGAGTTTACTACTACTACACTTGATTTGCATATCAAGGTGTTGAGATTATTTGAAACGCACTTTTTGTTTTATATTAGTGCAAGTGGGAGTTTGTTGGGTTTTATGCCCTAAATAAAACTCATTTCAATATAATCAGATTTGTTTATTAATATAGATCAGAAATAACATTTAATGTTGCATGGTTCACATGATTTATTTCATGATTATATGTACATAATGTATAAATTCATCTGAAACCCTTTTCACATACTTGATCCTGTTTATTGTGTCGTCAACACATTGGAAAGTAAACATGACTATGTGAATAAAGTTTCCTAGATTTATCAGACATAGGGTTTTACTGATATGATAATCTACAACAAGAGTTTACTTGTATTTGGAGAAATACTATGTTCTTTCCAGAACATTGGTTAAAGTAAAGCTCAGGTTGGATGCATGGAGTATGCATCGGAAGGGACCGATATTGAACTTTGACTTAGATTTAATTAAACTTACCGTAAAATCTATTCAAGTCAATATCGCCTAGTTGATCCTAGATCAAATGATCTTAATCCAGATATGATTAGGCTCAATCTTGAAAGGCTATTCGTGTTCTTTGATTTGTTAGTTAAGCCTACTTTTAGGTCAGGGTGATACGTACATTTTGGGAACACGGTAGTGCAATTGAGTGGGAGCGCTATCATAAACATGGAATCTATAGCTTCTATCTGGCGAATAGTAAGCAAAGGATGATCTCCTTCGAGCTTGACCAAACGAACATAAATGGTGGAGTACTCATTTCACATAAGCTGAAATATCATTTATACGGGGTCAAGTGTTTTAAGGAATAAATACATTGTAGGGTGTAACGGTAATTTAATCCCTTTACAGTGTAGATCATTCATATAGAGGATCATTGATCAAATTAGGATTATAACAATGGATAACTAATGATGTGTCTATATGGTGGAACATATAGAGCATTCTATATACTGAGAGTGCAATTCTAAGTTCTATGCGTGGATTCAACGAAGAATTAATAAGTTAGTGAATTTTAGTGTTAAATTCTTGATCTACTTATTGGAAGCTCGGTTATATAGACCCATGGTCCCCCCACTAGTTGAGATAATATTGCTTGTAAGACTCATGTAATTGGTTTTGATTAATCAATTATAATTCTCAAATTAGACTATGTCTATTTGTGAATTTTTCACTAAGTAAGGGCGAAATTGTAAAGAAAGAGTTTATAGGGGCATATTTGTTAATTATGATACTTTGTATGGTTCAATTAATAAATATGATAAATGACAATATTATTTAATAATTATTTATAGTTATTAAATAGTTAGAATTGGCATTTAAATGGTTGAATTAGGAAATTGGCATTTTTGAGAAAATCAGATACAAAAGGTGTTAAAATTGCAAAATTGCAAAAAGCAAGGCCCAATCCACTAAGTTTAGGGCCAGCCACTTTTGTAGGAAATTTAAACTGATTTTTTCATTATTTTAATGCCATATAATTCAAATCTAACCCTAGTAGGAATGCTATAAATAGATAATGAAGGCTTCAGGAAAATTACACTTTTCTTCTGACTTTTTCTATTCAGAAAAACTGAGCCTTCTCTCTCCCTATCTTTAGCTGACCACTCTCTCTCTTCTTCCTTGATAATTTCGAAATCCTTAGTGTATGAGTAGTGCCCACACACATCAAGTGATACCTCAATCATAGTGAGGAAGATCGTGAAGAAAGATCATCAGCAAAGGAGTTTCAGCATCAAAGATTCAGAGAAAGAGATCCAGGTTCAGATATTGATAATGCTCGCTACGTAAAGGAATCAAGGGCTAGATATCTGAACGGAAGGAGTCATTATATTCCGCTGCACCCAATGTAAGGTTTCCTAAACTTTATATGTGTTTAATTTATCGTTTTAGAAAGTTCATATTTAGGATGTTAATAAACATACTTGTGAGTAGATCTAAGATCCTGGTAAAATAAATTCCAACACTAAGAACTCTTTAATGTAACTAAACCTAAGTCATCAAAAGACTACAACCATATATTTTTTTAAATCTATGGCATTTGTGTCTTGTTCATAGTTGTTTTGACAAGATCATTCTCTGCAAAGAGTTAATATGCCTATATCCACTGAAAGTAAGTTCATCTCATTTGTAGATGGATGTACATTCAGGGGTGGATATGAGTTTTTTGTTGCATTCTTAAGACGATTACTCTAGATTTTACCTTATGCAAAAGAAATTTGAAATGTTTGAAAAATTTCATGAATTTCTAGCAATGGTGAAAAACCATTAAGGTAAGTGGTTAAAGATCTTGCGAACTGATAGGGGTGGAGAAATAAGTAGTAGATATGCAATTCAAAGATCATTAAGTTGATTTTTGAATTATATCCAAACTTACCTCCCCAAAAATTCGAGTTGCATATTGATGATTAGTTACTAGTCGTTGCCTAAATCCTTCTATGGTAATACAATTTCAGAATGATGCAATGGTTGTATACTTAATGTAAATCATTACTAGATTCATGGATGACCTAATCGAAATCTTAAGAAAAGCTAGAACTGCTAACCATGGTTTTCATGTTTGTTAGCTATTCTAAGTGATTAGGGGTGGACCATCCCATAGTCATTAGATAAGAAAGTGTTTGTTTAAACAAATACTAGTTTTCTAAGAAAATGACTAAGTCTGAAAAAAAAAAGTAGCAAATAAATGAGATAATTTTTCTTGATTCCAAAAGTGTTCTATCATCTTATTCCTTCCAAGATGATCCCACTGCCTCTGTTGTTTTGACACAACCGAAGAGATCAATACCATGTATTTTTCTTATACATAATTCACGGTACCTTGTCGTAGTGGGAGGGTTTCAAGGAACTCACCTTCTTATGGCTTGGAAGACACTAGTGATTAAAATCCATTGTGAGTTTAAACAAGTAATGGATTGTCAAAATAAGAAACTAAGAAGAAAAGCCAAGAGAACTATTGTTTAATCCATTCACATGGAGTAACTAAATTTTTCTATTACAAGGACATGAAAGGAAATTTTCGTTAATAAGTCTTTTCAATGGACTTAACATTAACAAAATTTCCTGTTCCTAGTATTATAGGTTTGAGTTTATCTAGTGCAAGCAGCTTACTTCGGTAAGATGATGAAGCATTTTTTTTAATGGCAATCTATCGAAGCTTCTCAACTTCTAGACATAGATTTTATTTCTCTAAGTAAAAGTCTCAACTATTCCAGAAAAGATAAAGCCATGAAAGAATTTCTTAAATCAACAGTGAGAGGTCTCGGATATGCTTTAATATGCCTTAGACCAGACACCTGCTGTTGAGTGGGAGTAATGAGTAGGTATCAGATTAATCCAGGAGAGGAACATTGGAAGACAATCAAGTAAATCTTAAGATATAAAAGAGGAACTATATGTTAGTTGATAAGGGTGTGTTTAAAACTCTTAGACTACACAACATCAGATATCAAGACTTGCCTTTGTGCTAGAAAGTCTGCTAATAAGATGGTGATTACTCTGGTGGTGGAGTAGTGATTTTGGAGAAGTGTAAAAACCTATCTGAAGTCTCTAGGTCTACTAGAGAGAGACTGAATGTTAAAGTTGCAGGAAAGGTACTTATTCAGTCTAAGCAAAGTTCTATACATTTATGGCACCGTTCCTACTTGTCTTAACTACTAGTGTTATTTCATGATTAACCAAAAAGTAGTTGCCAAAAGTATAGAATCCAGTATCCCAAGAGAGTAGACATATAGAGAGGAATTTCACAATATCAAGGATTTTGTGATTTGGTGGAGAGAAGGTTGTGGCTAATCCAACCTGTATATCAAGGTGTTGAGATTATTTGAAATGCACATTTTGTTTTATATTAGTGGAAGTGGGAGTTTGTTAGGTTTTGTGCTGTAAATAAAACTCATTTCAATATAATCAGATTTACTCATTAATAAAGAACAGAAATAACATTTTATGTTGCATGGTTCACATGATTTATTTCATGATTATATATATATAATGTATGAATTCTGTTTAAGTCCAGAACATATGAATGGTTTAATGATTATAGTGTTGTCAGCACAGTGGAATATAATCTTAATTATATGTTCGAAAGTTTATTCCCTGATTTGTCAGTTCACTGGATTTAGACTGGCATGGTATAATCAGCGATAGGTATTCTTACACCTTGGATAAGTGTTATGTCCTTTCCAGGGCATTGGCAAAGTTTACCAGTATCGGATGTATGGAGTATGCATCGGAAGGGACCGATATTGAACTTTGATTAGATATATTAAAACTTACCGTAATATCTATTCAATTCAATATCACCTGTTGATCCTAGATCAAATGATCTTAATCCTGATATGGTTAGGTTCGATCTCAAGAGTATTATACATGTTCTTTGATTTGTTAGTTAAGCCTACTTTTGGGTCAGGGTGATACGTACATTTTGGGAACATGATAGTATAATTGAGTGGGAGCGCTAACGTAAATATGGAGTCAATAACTTCTATAAGAATTTAGAAGTAAAACGATGATATCCTTCGAGCTTGGCTAAACAGAGATAAATGGTGGAGATCTCATTTCACTTCGCTGAAATATCATTTATACGGAGCTAAGTGTTTTAAGGATAAAATACATTGAAGGTGTAACGGTAATTTAGTCCCTATTCAATGTAGATCATCTATTAGAGGGTCATTGATCAAATTAGGATTATAACAATGGATAATTAATAGAGGTATCTATATCGTGGAACATATAGAGCGTTCTATATGACTGAGACTGCAATTCCAAGTTCTAAGTGTGGATTCAATAAGGAATTAATAAGTTAGGGAATTGACTTGGTAAATTCGGTTCGACTTATTGGAAGCTCGGTTATGTAGGCCCATAATCTCCATACTAGTTGAGACCGTACTACATGTAAGACTCAGTTAATTGATTTTAATTAATCAATTATAATTCTAAAATTAGACAATGTCTACTTTATGAATTTTCACTAAGCAAGGGGGAAACTGTAAAGAAAGAGTTTATAGGGTATATTTATTAATTAAGAGACTTCGGTTAGTCTAATTAATAAATATAATAAATGACAATATTATTTAATAATTAATTATAGTTATTAAATAGTTAAAATTGACATTTAAATGGTTGAATGTGAAAATTGGCATTTTTGAGAAAATAGGATTGAAAAATTACAAAGTGGCAAAATTACAAAGTGAGGCCCGTTATCCATATATGGCCGACCACTTTGTATAGGATTTACCATTTATATTTTTCATTATTTTAATGCCATACAATTCTGACCTAAACCTAGATCGCATTCTATAAATAGAAAGTGTTGGCTTCAGGAAACTATGACTTGTACATTGTTTCTCTCAGAGAAAAACCTAGCCTTCTATTCTATTCATAGCCGCCCCTATTCTCTTCTTCTTATCCTCTTGAATTTCAAACCTTGAGTGATAGAGAAGTGCCCACACACATCAAGTTGTATCTCAATCATAGTGTGTAAGACTGTGAAGAATCCAAACAACAAGAAGGAGAATCAGCATCAAAGGAAGGAGAGAAAGAGATCCAGGTTCAGATCTTGATTATGTTCTGCTACAGAAAGGAATCAAGGGCTAGAGATCTGAACGAAAGTAGTCATTATATTCCGCTGCACCCAATGTAAGGTTTACTAAACTTTATATGTGTTTATTTCATTGTTTTAGAATTCATATTAGGTTGTTAATAAAACATACATGGTAGTAAATCTAGATCCTGGTAAAATAATTCCAACAGCTTTATCACTGATTATCACATCAGTGTAAATCCAGTGCACTGATGAATCAACGGACATTATCTTTTGAAGCATATAATCACAATTACCTTCTACTGTGTTGACATCACTGTAATTGTGAATAACTATATGTTATGGACTTAACAGGTATTGTACCCATTAAACCATAAACATTAAAACTACATGTAAACATAAATGACTTCTAATCTTCTATTGATAACAAATTAGATTGCATTGAAATGGGTTTATTTAGGGCATAAAATCCCAACAAACTCCCACTTGCACTAACATAAAACAAGTAGTGCATTTCAATCAATCAATTGTCTTGATATCCAGATCAAGTGTAGTATAATTGACTAAACCCAAATTACAGGAACTGTAAGTCTGTGGTAAGCTACTGCTTTCTCCACCATTACTTCCTTTGTGTTCATAAAACATTATGCAACATCATATTCTATATGCATTACTCATCTAGGGATACTAAATTCTATATTGTTTATTAAGTGCATCTAAATTTTCAGAAGACAAATCTCTAATTCTATCAAAAATTGAATAGAGATAAACCAGTGTAGAACTTTCTTCAATTTGAATAACTTTCCAGTGGTTTTTGAAAGCAACAAAGTTATGTAACTTCACTGAGGGAGCTTAAATTACTATAAATGAGTTTTTACATCCTTCTAGAATAATTTCTCCACCCCAGAGTAACCACCATCTTGAATTGGTTATGAATTGGTGTAGATATAAGGATTCTAATATACACCCGTATCATCTAACATATAAGTCACTTTCATAAATATTTCTTGATTGTCTCCTAATGTTCCTTGTTTGATTACATCTTAGATGGCTCCCACTCAACAGTAGGAGTCTGGTTAAGTCCGTACACAAGTGTACACTTAGTCTCTTACTATTGGTTCTCAGGGACATCTTGTTGTGACATATTATCTTAGTCTGAAATCATAAGTTCCTTCTAAACTAAGTCATCAATATAGCATTCTAGTATTAACATTAATGTAAAATACTTGCCTAAGATTAAGTAATCATTAGACATACCATAAAACATTTGACGATTAGGTATTTTGCCCAAGTCATTCGAATAGACTTTGCGAATTTTTCTATCTTATCCTCAAAATTGTGATAAGTTATTTCTATCCATATGAATGGTTAGATTTACTTTCTCAGTTGAATTCTAAAGTTCCTATCATGATCATAACATAGTAATCTATAACTAGTGTCATCCAAATAAAGATGGGCTTAGAATTTTAAAATTCTCCCACTCAAATAAGGTACTGTGATACTATGTCCAAGAACTTTATTGGTATCAATTTCTATTACAACAGTGACATATAAATTTAAACAAAATACAGGATCAAGAATAAGTTCTAATAATTTGCTAATTTGTTCATTATATTACATCCATGTCTAATCAAAATATGTGTATCATAGAGATACTGTGGTCTATTGAGTATAATCTAGAGTTCAAAATTAAAAGTATTTAAACTGCATATGTCAATAGCTTCTTCCACCCTAACTGTTATAGAGATCATGTGAAGTTATCAATATAATCTAGAGTTCAATAGATATAAAAGATCATTGAACTGCATATATTACTTTTTATCTTCTTCCACCCCTATCAGATCAAAAGATCTTTTTATTAAACAAAATTTTAATAATTGCTTAAGAAATTAACAATTATTCATAAACATTGAATTTGAATTCAAAGTGTTTATGTGGTATATCTCTTTCCAGAGAATAACATACAATAGATTTTGTATCATTAATAAAATACAAACACATACAAAAAATGATAAACATATAAATGTATTGCACACACAAGTTAAAGAAAAACACGAAGCTCAATTCATAATGAAATTTCTTAAAGAGAAAACTTTATTAATAATCTCAAAAATGTCATAATGAAATGTCTGCATAAATATGAAATAGGGAATTAAATCCCAAACCAATAATTGAAACTAAATTGTTCATAAACTGAAACAATTGAATCAAAAATTAAAGAAAATCATGAGCTTCATCTTCAATCTTGGACAATCTTCACCCTTCTGTCCAACCATCCGACTCAACTCGCTAGGATAGCAATCCAAGTTTAAGCAGCCGGAGTTAAAATAAGATGAAAATAAACAGGGTTAATAGATCCAGAATTAATAACCCAAAGGGATAATAATTCTCTAAAACACATGAGTATATAGCATAATTAGAAATACCTCGTTTCTTTGCAAAAAACTTAGGACATTGGGGTTTCCAGTGGCCCTTTTCGTTGCAATACAAACAATTTCCTTTTTGCTTTGCATTTGGATTAGCAGCCTTTTTCTTATTAGCCGTTTTAATAGCTTTAAGAGGCTTCTTGCTATTCTTCTAATTCTTCTTGTTGCTAGATTTCGAAGCAAAGACAATGTTTGTTTCAGCCTTGGCCGTACCATTAGTAGTACCAGAACTAGGAGCTTTAGTTCCTCCTTTCTATGGTTCTCTAATCAAATTTTCAAATCTCTGAAGGTTGTTGATTAACTCGTAGAAGTCAAAATCCAACTTGTTCATGACATAATTTAATGTAAAGGGCAGAAAAGTTGGAGTCAAACTATTCAAGATCAAACTCACTTGAGTTGTCTGATCTATAATAGCTCCATGATTCTCAGCCTCTTGGAAGTAACTAGTCATTTGGAGCAGGTGATCACGCACGTTCTGATGAGGTTTCATCCGTGCATTGATGAAATTCTTGGTCACCTCAAAACGAGCTTGAATTGACGCCATCCCAAACAGTTCAGTCAACTGCTTCATGATATCTACAGTCGTGAGAGTATTGGGAAATCTTATTTTTAAGGTGTCGACCTTGCTAGACAACATAAAGTATCGAGCTTTGTTGTTAGCATTCTGCCAACGCTCAAACTTTTCCTTGATTGCCTTGGTTGCATTCTCACCTGGTTGCTCAAGAGCCTCTTTAGTCGACACAAACAAGGAATTTTCACAAATGATAGCAATATTAATATTCTCTCTCCATTTGACAAAGTTAGCTCCAAAGAGCTTGTTGTCAGTCAATAGTGAGACCATGGGGTTGTTCATAGTCATATTGGGTACTACAAATATCAATAAATAAAAATCAAGTAAGGTTTAACACAAAATCATACACATTTAGAAATTATTAGCACTTAGCAAGTAGGAATGACTAGTGAAAATACTAAAACATACAATCCTAAATAATTTCCAAGGTTTCCAACAAATTGATACCAATGTCTCGTTTAGGAGATAGTGAAAGATATCATTCATTGAATAGAGTAGTCAGCTCATCTAAAATGACAAACATTCTAGCAACCTTTTATTCAATCAAGATGAGAATCCAGCGTTGTCCCGTTTAGGCGAGAGTCAAGGCCATTCTATCTTATGAGCTTCAACCGTTGTTTCATACTTTTGTGAGTCTTACTCTTAGCAGCCACCGTTAGGGTGGACGTTACTAAGAATAAAACACTTACAAATAATACTTATCCTTCGAGATTCTATGGTGTTAAATTGCTAATAAACGTTCATCCATTAGGGATGATTACTCACTAAAATAAGAACTATGTATAACCAACAATGGAGATCGAATATCCTTACAATAAAGCTCATTATTTAAAGTGTATTTTCATCTAATATTTATTTTAATCTATTTATTTTATATGTATATTTATTTAATTAAAATTACTAATTTAGATAAATCTAAATAAAATTTTAATTTAATATTTATAAAATTATACTTAGATAGATCTGAAAATAAATAAAATTATTTTCCATCTTAGTAATAATTCTCAATAAATATTTTGAATACTACTTAATTTAAGTTGGTCTAAAATTAATTTAAAATTAATTTTCAACTCAAATTTAATTTTCTATAAATATATATAGAAAAATTAAAAATCTAATGTATTGAAAAATAAATACATTTTTGAAATTGCATATAATAAAATAAAATAAATCTTGAAAAATTATTCTAATTTATGTTGGTCCAAAATTAATTAATAAAATAATTTTTAACATAAATATAATTTTCCTGTTTAATTAAATATTTAAGAAAAATATCAAATATTTAAGTATTTTGAATAAAATCAACTTAAATATTAATTTTCTATTTAATTAAATACCACTAGAAAAATACTTCAATTAAACAGAAAATAACTATATAGATATTTCACTAACTAATTACTTATTTTCTAATTAAAATATAATATATTTTAGTCTATTTATTTTAATAAATGATTAATGAAAAATTTAATTAATTGATTTAAGTTGATCTTAAATTAATCAAAATAATTAATTTTCAACTTTAAACTATTTTTCAAAACAAAATTTCAAAATTTCTGCATTAAATAAAAAATGCATTTCAAAATTTTGGGAAAATGATTAATAAAATAAAATAAAATATATTTTGAAAATTATTCTAATTTAAGTTGTTCTAAAATTAAAATTTTCAACTTAAATATAATTTTCTATCTAATTAATTATTCTGAAAATAACTAATATTTAAGCATCTAGAATAAAATCAACTTGAATGTTTAATTTTTTATTTAATTAAATGTATTAAATAAAAGAATCAAATAATTAAATATCTTGAATAAAATTAACTTTATTATTAATTCTAATTTAATATCTCAGAAAAAAAATTCTAATTTAAGTTGATCTAAAATTAATTAAAATAATTAATTTTCAACTTAATTATATTTTTCTAATTAATTAAATATTAGAAAATATAATTAGTTACTAGAAACAACTATCTAGAATATATCTCATTAAACTAAGTGTTTTTCTAAAATTAATTTTAAAATATTCTAATGAAAATAAATTTCATATATTTTAAAACTAATTATGTTGCTAATTAAATTTTAATTAGGTTAGACTAATATAATTAACCTAATACAATTATTTAAATAAGGTAAATAGGCCTTCACAATTGGGGTGGTTCATGTGAGGGAGGGCTGGGTTTTGTATCTAGTCGTACCCACTACTAATGGCCCCCTAACTCTCACACAAGGCCCAAAGGAGAGGAATTTAACCATTAAATAATAAATAATTGTTATTCATTGAATAAGTCCAATACTAATTGCGCCTACATAAAATTATCTTATGTGAAATTTTATTTTAGCAACCTAGTCCATTTAATTAATAAAACTTAAATGGGCTTCCTATATGCATCTAAGGCCAAAAGCAAACATATAGGTTCACACAGGTCAAATGATTTGGATGGGCTCTATCATGTTTCTAGGTTTCTACAGATGAAAGAAATTGCAAAATTTACCTGTTACAAATTATTTATAAGATCTATTGATAATTGGACTATAATTAAAATCAGATCATTCGATCTTTCAACAAGTTAATCATAGCAATTTAGATAAGATAAATAATAGGTTTGTAAAAAAATTTGAATAAATAAATAAATAAACAAACAATCAATACAAACATGTAACAGATAACAGAAAAGTATGTTAAGATATTTCAATTTTAAAATTAGAATAATTAAAATATACCTAAACTAGAATTTAAAATTAAGTTGTTAGAAAATATTTTAAATATTTAAAATCTAACAAATCTCCTAAATATCCTAAATTCTATCTGAAATTCAAAAATCTAACTAATTTTTCAAGTTTTCAATTTATTTAAACAATTTAAATTAATTAAATATCTAATAAGATAATATAATATAATATCTTAATTTAAAATTTAGAAATTCCTAATATTATATTTCTAATCTTATAATTTAATAAATTAAATATAACAAAAATAAACAATTTAAAAAATAAGATATTTGATGGTTAGGATATTATCAATTTTATTTAATAATTAAATCAAACAAAATATCCTATGTAACGCCCTAATGTTAAGGCACGCTACAGTGCTTTTTCAATTATTGTGCAATCTTTGCTAATCAAAGAATTTCTCGAAAAACGTGTCAAATTAAAACTTTTGCTTTAAATATTAAACTTTGTAATATAATATAATATTTACAAATCTCGGGATCCCGATTTCAAACTTCGTAAAATTTACTTTTTAAACTTTACATTTCAAAATACATAATTTTCAGGTCGCACAGCGACTTTCAAAATATAACTCCCAGATGTCCCGAGACCGAACACTCCAGGTCGCGCCGCTTGACATGTACAATCCCATCTGAGCTCGGGTTCACTCCTGTTCAGTCATAGCCTTTCCCTTACCTACACATGAAAGTAGAAACTGTGAGTCAACAGACTCAGTAAGAAATGCATATAACACATCATATAATTTCCAACCTGTAAATAGGCGCCCATACACCTATTTGCAGAGCTTAACAGATGAGTATGAACGTTCTAACTAGGATACGACCATGTACCATGTACCACATGCACTCAGTATACCATCGTACTAGTGTAGGTAGGGTATGGACCGCACCTTGAGTACCGTTAAGTGTTGTACCACAGACACCTCGTACCTTTCCGTACAAGTGCTGGTAACACCATGATGTACTTCCAAACATCATACACCTTACCAATGCACTCTGTACCGCAACCATACAAGTGTTGGTAGTGTATGAATCACAACAAATAAGCATGTATATATATTAACACATACATACATTCGAATATTCATATCACACATTATACACAGTTCTTACCTGTTTTCCGAATTCCAGTATGCTGGCCAACCTGAACGGAAATCACGTGCTAGATGGATGCCCTAATCACAATAATAGTAATACAGATGAGTGACTCGCTAAATCACTTTCCGGGACTTAAAACTTGAAACTAAAAGTTTCCCTATCGATAAACCTCATGACAATACCCTAAATATCCCGAAATTGGCCAAAACTAGGGTTCTGGAAAATCCCCCAACAGGCACACCGGTTCCCAACCGGCATCCCGGTTCTGGGTCACCAACCGGTCGACCGGTTAGTACAGGCCACCCAGAACCGGAATTCCAGTTCTACTGCTGGGAACCAAAAATCATCCCCCTTGATTCAATTCAATCCCAAACTTTACCAAACTCTCCAGTATACCTATACAATGCATAAACATCCATTTCCAACCAACAAATCACAGAACAAACCAATAATTCAATTTATGCCATTAAAGCTCAAAGCTTGAGTTTCAAAACTCAAGCTTGCTTAAAACCAACACCAAGCATCAAAGTTAACTACTAGAACCCTTAATCAACCAATATTGAGCATAAAAATCTAACCCTAACCATTTCTAAACTTAACAGCCACCATAAATCAAAATCATGCTTGAAACCAAAATAAACTCAACTAAAAACTCATAACTCAAAAGATAAAGGTTTCTAGGGTTTACGTCACTTACTACAACCTTGAATCCTTGATAATTTCCAGAGAAATGGAAGAAAAAATGATGCCCTTGCCTTGGATTTGCCTCAGCCGAAAGAGAGGAAGAGAAAAAAAAGAGTTCTAGGTTGACTTTTTCTTTTATTTTCTATTTCAAATGAAAAGGGAATTAATTGATTAATTCCTTGCTGAGTTGATTAAACTACTAGGTGTCACAACCCTAGGCTGCCACCTACTCCCCCCTTGGCAAATTACTAAAATGCCCTTACTCATAAAACTAGGGTATTTTCAAGACTAGGGGTAAAATGGTCAATTTCCATAACCCCGCTCAATCCCGATAATTTATTTTCTCTAAAATATTCCCCACTATGAAATAGGGTTCTAAACTTACTCATGTGATCAATCTAGCCATCCATCGCATTTTCCGTTGTCGCCGAGCAAAAATTACAAAAATAACATATTACACACATAAACTAGATAATACCCCTAGAGTTTAATAAAATCTCCGGAATTGAGAAATTATAACTCTAATATTTATTTCTAAATATTGGGGTCCACAATTAAATAAATTCATAAATAATAATAAAATAATATAGTTTAGTGCTAATTGCCTTTACTAATCCACATACTAGAGCGGTCATTACATCCTAAGATTGAAAATTTTATGGTTAGAAACCCTAAAATTTCTATTCAAACTAAAATTAACAAACTTTTCAAAATTTCATGTTATTTGCCAAAAATTAATTTTAGTTAAAATAAATATCTAACAAGATAAAAATTTAAAACTAACATTTTTATAATATTGTAAATTAATTTAATAAAATATGTTTCAAAAATAACAAATTTTGAAAAAACTGATATGGTTAGCTAATTTGAAATTTTAACTAAATTATTTTAAATTTTATTAATATTTTATCAAAATAAGATCATTTCAAATTTTAATAATAAAATAAGTAATGTCTGATCTTATAATTAAAAAAAATAAAATAAACAAAAAAAATAAAAAATTTCAAAAATACCCTTAAGGCTAGTTTGTGTAAAAATTAAAATTTTAAATTCAAAAGCTACTAATATCTAAAAATAATTTTAATTCATTAAAATTAATTTATTCTAATAATTAGATTTTTAATTGAAAATTCTGATTCTACACAAAATTCTACTAAAATTTGAATTTGGTTTCAATGAAAAATGATTTTTGAATCAAAATATATCACAAAAATAAGATTGGGCAAGGGGAGTATGCAATGCATACTCCCCGTGCGCACACAAGGCTGCACTTGGGCGAGGGAAGGGCTGCAAACAGCCTTTTTGGGGGCAAACCTCGGTCATGAAGGGCTTAGGACAGCCCTTGTCCGAGTAAATTCGAACATAAGCGTGTCTGAAGCCGCGTCAAGCCGTTGTCCGCGCGCACATGTGTGTTGCTCGGTTTCAGATATTTTCATCCAAATTCAAAAAATCATAACTAATTCATAAAAAATATAAATTGAGTTTTGTAAAAGCCTAAACTTATTAATTTTTCATTACTTTCCAATAAAATATTTTTAGAATGAAAAAAAAATAGTTTTACAACATACATTGAAATTTCCATACAGTCATCAAATATCAAATATGCACATAAACCAACATGAAACCATCCAAATCAATACAAACATCGTTTTAAATCCATATTTCATGAAATTAAATCATTACCATGGGTCGGAGACCAGTTTTGGATTATTGTTTTACAAGGATCTAGATTTACTACCATGTATGTTATTTAACATCCTAAATATGAATTTATAAAAAAAATGTAATTTAAACACATATAAAGTTTAAGAAACCATACATTGGTTACAGCGGAATTAAATGACTGCTTCTGCTCAGATCTCTTACCCTTGAATCCTTTCTGTAGCAGAGTATCACCAAGATCTGAGCCTGATTCTCTTTCACTTGAATTGGATTCTTCCCAGTCTTATACACTATGATTGAGTACCAACTTGTTATGTGTGGGCACGTACTCTATCACTATAGCTCGAATTTTAATGGTGAAGAAAGACTAAAAATTTCAAATAAGAGAAGAGAAAAGAAGAAGAAGAAGTTTCAAACTCTCTAGTTGTGAAAACTAGGTCAAGTGTCATTAGTTGAATTATGAGACCTTACTCTTCTTTTTATACTAATTCTACTAGGGTTACGGTTGATTTATTTAGAATAAAAAAATGATAAAAAATTAGAGCAAAAATAGGCACTAGTGGCCGGGCATGAAGTGGGCCCAACACTTGTTAGATTTTTGCCATTTTTCTCAACCATTTATCTATTTTTCACAAATATTACTTTTTGCACTTTCAACCCTATAAATGCCAAAATTATTTATTTAATAATTAAAATTAATTATCAAATAAAATTACCATTTAACATATTTATTAATTAGACTCCATAAAGTCTCTTAATTAACAAATAAACCCTGAAATTCTATTTCTTCACAATCAAGCCATATCTTAGTGGAAATTCATAAACTAGACGTAGTCTAATTTTAGAATTATAATTGATTAACTAAAATCAATTAACTGAGTCTTACAAGCAGTCTTGTCTCAACTAGCATGGGGACCATGGGCCTATATAACCGAGCTTCCAATAAGCAAATCTAGAATTTACCAAGTAAATTTCCTAACTTATTAATTCCTCATTGAACCACTATAGAGCTTGTAATTGCACTCTCAGTTATATAGAACACTCTATGTGTTCCACGATATAGATACACTATAAATATTTAATCATCGTTCTAATCCCAATAATCAAAGATCCTCTATTGATGATTTACACCGAGTAGGGAAAAATTTACCGTTTCACCCCTCAATGTATTTAATCCTTAAAACACTTAGCTTCCTATAAATGATATTTCTATAAACTAATATTGTAACACCCTAACTACCATAGGCGTATTACGTGATTTTTAAACGTACTGTGCAGCTCGTTGCTAATCAACGAGGTTTATGGAAAAACGTGATTAATTAAAATTTTGCTTTTTAATTAAACTTATAAAATAATATTACAAAAGACTCGGGATCCCGATTATAAAATTATTTACAAAAAGTTTTAACTGTTTAACTGTTACATAAAATAAAGGTTGTCTAACGACCAGTTACAAAAATCAGCCTTGCTGTCCCGAGGATCGTACGCTCCAGGCCTAACCGCCCCGACATGTACAATCTCATAAGCTCGCCCACGGTCCATCAGCTATAGCCTTGCCTTTACCTACACATAAACGTAAACTGTGAGTCGACAGACTCAGTAAGAAAAGCATAATAATACTCATACATAATTCTAACTGCCGTGTCCAACACGATACTGAGTCCCGCTACTGCCGTGTCCAACACGGTACTGAGCCACTACTGCCATGTCCAACATGGTACTGAGTTTTGAACGTTCACAGGGACGGTACTATTGACAAGTATCCTCCTGATCGGTCAAACCGGTCATACTCCGGCTGCTGGTCATACTCCAGCCTGTACCGACGGGATAGGTCAATAGCACGGAACCACCAACCAAATGTCAGCCTGATCGGTCGAACCGGTCATACTCCGCCGTCGGTCATACTCCAGCCTGTACCGACGTGACAGGGTTGGATGGTTCGAAGCCTATATACATAACTAATGTAATCTAACAGGCTTCCTACATGCACGCTAAACATGTAATCTACATATGCATATGTTATACTAATCTTACCCGGATTCCGAATTCGTGTGTGCCGTCAACCCGACCGGAACCGAAGCCGAGCGGACATCGGCTCCTAAACCATAAAAATCACAACGCTATAAGTGACACGCTAAATCACTTCCCAGGGACTAAAACTAGGAACTAAAAGTTTCCCTATCGATAAAAAGCATGGCAATACCCCTTAAAACATAAAAACGAGGAAAAACACGGCTTCTGAAAATTCCCCAACCGGTAGACCGGTTGCCCAACCGGAATTCCGGTTATGGGAAATTCAGGACCCTCATCCGGAATTCCGGATGCACAACCGGAATTCCGGTTCCTCGCAGGCAGCAACATTCAAATTTTCATAACTTAACCAATTCAACCCCAAATTGATTCAAACTTTCCAGACCTGTTCTATACCTTCCCTAGAACATTTCTAAGGCCTCAAAACAACCCAGAATACACAGAAACAAAAATCACTATTGGAGCTCAAGCTTTGAGTTTTAAACTCAAACTTGAGCAAATCCACCTAACAAGCAATCAAACCAACTTAATTCTACATAATCAAGCTTAGAATAACCTCTGGAAACTCAAGCAAACTTCCACAACCTCACATCAACAAAACATAACCTTTTCTCTCAAAAATCACATATTTTTGCATAGAAAACTCAAAGCTCTACACAACCTAACTAACATGCTTCAACACAGCTCATTTTAACTTCAATTAACATGCTTTAAACCACATAAATTAACACAAAATCACAGCAGCAACAGCAACTAAAAATCATGCAAGAATCATCATATATTCATCAAAATTTCAACAAATTTCAAGAGAACAAAAGAAGCTAACCTAGCTTGAAGAATGCTTAGCTTTGGATGAGAATCCACTAGAAAATCAGAGCAAAAATCCACCCCTTTGCACCCACATGCACAGCCGAGAGAGAGAGAGGAAAAGAGAGAGAGAGTTTGAAAGTTTGTAATTTTTTTCTAAGTGTAATGTTTTGTAAAAAATAAATTAATGAATAAAGCCACTTAACATATACTCATTTCAGCCAACAAATAATCAAATAAACACTTATTTTCCATTTCATAAAATCACAAAAGACAAAATACTAATGGGGCAAAAAGACCATTTTGCCCCTCCACCTTAAAACCACATAAATTATACTAAAGGGGTATTTTTGGGAAATTCTAAATTCCCGGCCATTCCCGACATTCCCAATGTCTAAAACCCGTCCCCAAACTACTAACATACTAAGTTGTGATTTCTACTGAGCCAAACGCCGAGTTCCAAAATACCGGGCACCGGAAATGCAAAATATGAAAACTACTGAATAACATAACCATGCATTTCTGAATTCCATAAATAACAGTATAATAAATTATTTAAATAGCTATAAATAATTTCATAATTAATCACAATTAACTGATAATTTCCAAATTAACTAAGCGGGCTTTACAAATATAATCACTAAAATAAGGACTTTCTCAGCTTGCACACTTTTCCTGCTCCATAGTGATCTTCGAATCCAGGTGGAAGACTCATAAACACTTCTTCTTCTAGATCTCCATTAAGAGATGCATTTTTTACATCTAACTGGTGTAGGGGCCAATTAGAGTTGACTGCTAGAGATAATAACACACAAATAGAAGCAAATGTTTCTTTATAATCTATTCCATGTGTTTGAGTAAATCCCTTAGCCACAAGCCTAGCTTTGTATCTCTCAATACTTTCATCAGAATTATATTTTATTGTAAATACCCACTTACATCCTACAATTTTCTTCTCGTCAGGTGACATCATAATCTCCCAACTATCATTCTTTCTTAAAGCATTCATTTCCTCAAACACAAACATTGCTAGCCTCCATTTCGGATCATCTAGTGCTTCCTGAATATTTCTAGGCACAACCAATTCAGAAATTTTAATAGTAAATTCTTTATAGGATTGTGATAGGTGATCATAGGATATGTATTTGGAAATAGGATGTTTGGTACAGGCACGAGTCTCTTTTCTAAGAGCAATAGGAAGATTAACTACTTCAAGATTTCCTGGCGCTTACTTTGGGGTAGGCTTAGGATCAGAATTTGAATTTAAAATAGGAGTAGAAGATGAAGAATTACCTGGAATATTTGAAGAACCATTGTCTAGGGCTGGCAATTGACTAGGCACAGACATGATAACATGATCTCTAACTCTTTTAGTGACATTCTTCCTTGAATAAACCACAGGTTTAAGGTTGCTACGGTTTTTAATTAATCGTAGCATTTCTTCATCTGACAAACCAATTTCAAATTTAACAATTATAGGATTAATCTCCTAAATATCAGTGTCAAAAGTCTTAGGTAAAGGTTCAACCGTCTTCCAAAAATTTGATTCCATTAAATTCTCCCCCTGAATTAAATTTTGTAAAAAAAAAAATGAGGGATATTTTCCACAAAAACACATCCATAGTTATATAAACACGTTTATTAATAGGATTAAAGCATTTATATCCCTTTTCATTCGGAGGATACCCCAAAAAAATACATTTTCAGCTCTAGGATCTAACTTAGACCTAGACCTTTTAGGAATGTGGACATAAGAAGTACAATAAAAAAATTTCAAAGGTAAATCAGAGTGAATCCTAGAATCTGGAAAGAATTTTTGAAACTTTGCAATGGAGTAAGATAATTCAAAATTTTTGTAGGCATCCTATATCAAATAAGATGCAATAAGAATAACATCATCCCATAAATATTTAGGAATTCTCATATAAAACATCATAGCACGAGCTATTTCTAATAAATGTCTATTTTTTCGTTCAGCTATACAATTTTGTTCATGTGTATCTGGACAAGTAGACTGATGCAAAATACCTTTTTCGGTCAAAAAATTTCCAAGAATTTTATTAAAGTATTCAATTCCATAATCAGTTCGTAAGATGCTGATTTTTGTTTAAAACTAAGTTTCAACTATTTTGTAAAAAGCTAAAAAAATCTACTCCACTTCATTTTTTTTCTTTCATCAAATAGACCCAACAAAGACGAGTATGGTCGTCTATAAAAGTTACAAAACCATTTTTTTCTAGAATTAGTGGTGACTTTAGATTGTCCCCAAACATCACTATGAAAAAGATAAAAAGGTTTGGAAGAATGATACATAGTTTTAATATAAGATTTACGTTGGCTTTTGGCCAATAAATAGCTTTCACATTAAAAAGACAAAGGATTCAACTTTTAAACAAAGTGGGAAACAAGTGTTTTAAATATAAAAAACTATGATGACCTAGCCTATAATGCCAAATCATTATTTGATCATAAACAGAAGAAGAATTGATGTTACTAACCCCTTAAGAAATTTATTCTTAGAAATATTATCTTCAAAATAATACAGACCATTTATCATCCTAGCACTGCCAATCGTCTTTCCCGAACTCTGGTCCTGAAAAAGACAATAAGATTCATGGAAGATTACACAACAATTAGAATCCCTTGATAATTTACTCACAAATAGAAGATTACAGGTTAGATTAGGAACATGAAGAACAAATTTAAGATCTATTCTTTCAGATAATCTTATAAGAAATTTTCCTACAATAGGTGAGAAATTACCATCTGCAATCCTAACTTTTTTTATCACATGAACAAGGTATATAGGAGTCAAACAAATTAGAAGAATTTGTCATATGATCAAAAGCTCCAGAATCAATTACCCAATGAGAATAATTTGGAAAGAAACAATTTAAAGCATTTATTTCTTTAATTGATTGTGCAACAGAAACATTAAGAATACCCGATGAGGACAAAGTGGATTTTAGCAATGCATGAAGTTGAGCCATCTGCTCCTTAATGAAAGGACTAGCCTCGACTTCATTTCTAGTAGGGTTGCGACTATTTCTTTCTGCTTGCTCTTCCAATTTGCTAGTTTTCCATAAATTCTCCAACAGTTTTCTCGAGTATGGCGAGGTTTATTATAGAAATTACACCAAACATGGGGTTTCTAATCAGGTTTTGGCAGATGTGGAGTGTTCTTACTGTAGCCTCCTCCAACAGCAAAGGATGATCCTTCAATAGTAGTGCCACCAATCCTTTTATCGAGTATAACACTCCTCCTACTCTCCTCTCTTCTAACCTCAGAAAAAACTTCGCCAATAGAAGGTAAGGGTTGCGTTCCAATAATTCTCCCCCTTACCTCATCAAACTCAACAGTGAGACCAGCCAAGAATTTATAAATCTTAGTTTTCTCAATTGTTTTCTTATGGTGTTTGTCATCTTCCATAAATTTCCATTCATAGGTATCGAAGAGATCCAATTCTTGCCATATTCACTTCAATGAATTAAAATACTTCATAATGCTATCCTTGCCTTACTTTATTAGTCCAAGTTTAAGAGTCAATTTGAATACTTGAGAGTGGTTTTTGAGATCAAAATACATCTCAATAACATTATCCCATAGTTCCTTTGTTGTAGGATAGCACATATAATTCGAGATGATATCCTCCTCCATGGAATTAACAAGCCATGCCATAATCGTAGAATTTTCAGCATCCCAAGTGTCGTAAATTGGATCTTCCTCTGCTGGAGCCTTCTTCTCACCATTCAAATACCACATCATTCATCGACCTCTCATATACACCTTAACCGATTTATACCATCTCAAAAAGTCGTCACCATTCAAGTGAATAGTGGTGATTTAGACAGAGTGGGATTCAGTAGTGGTAGATTTGATTGGAATAATAGTAGTCTCAGAGGGATTGATTTTTGTGGTGGCTAACTCGCTACTTTCAGACATGGTGGAATTGGATTAGATAAAGGTAGGCTGGGATTAGGGTTTAGGGTTGTGTTTTGGCTCTGATACCAAGTCAACAAAGAGGGTAATTTTTGTATATTATTTCTCAGAAAAATACATGTATTTAACATGTACAAGAATCCCTTTTAAGGGAAATAAAATCAAATAATAACAGAATAAAACTCTTAACTATACCCTAAAATATGCAACAATAAATTACAATAACTACACAAGAATATTCCTAAAAATAAAATGATTTTCCTATATTAGTACTAATAGATTAATTAATCATTAAAGTCCAAGATAATATTAAAAACATTACTAAAGTAAAACACTAAAAATAGACATCATAATGATACTAAAAATGTGTTTCGAAGATCCTTGTTATAAAAGTTTTAGAAAAGTACTACATGCAACGACAATTAAAAATACAAATCCAAGATATATAGCAAATACAGCACAAAATAACTTCTAGTAACTTGGCACACAGGCCAGTAGGGTCAATATGTACATTGCTGGAGAAGACTGTCACCTCTTGGCTGCTCTAACTTTTTCTTGCCCTTACTTGCACCATAGAGAACCTGTGAGTCAAAAAGACTCAGCAAGAAAAGTAACAAAGAAGAATACATGAAATAACTTATTATCCATTTCACTATTATAATAAGATTAAACAATAACATTCAAGAGTGGGTAATATAACCAACCATATGCATTGAAATAAAAATGATCATATATTGCATTTCCTAATCAGGCAAGCCTCTTTCATAATTTGGCCTCATACATAATGTCACTACATCACCAAATCAGGTGAGCCCGTGCCACAACTTGACACTAATGTATCACATCACCTAATCAGACGAGCCCGTGCCATAGCCTGGCACTCACATGGCACTGTCGTCCATGCCTAATTAGACATTGGCGACAGGAAGAACCCTAACAACAACTTCAATTTAGAGTCATGACTTTATTGCGATTGCCTCACAGGAACAACCTAAACACCAGTATCCATACATCACATTGCCTAAATAGGCAAGCCCATGCCATAGCGTGGTATCCATATATCACATCACTTAATCAGGTGAGCTTTTATATCACATTGTCTAATCAGGCAAGCATGTGCCATACCTCGTACCTATATATCACATCACATAATCAGGTGAGCTTGTATATCACATTCACATTGTCATTGCTTAACTAGAAAATTGATAATTTCGAAACTTGTCATGCCATGTCTCTTTTCAAATCTTTCTTTCACTCACTACTCCAAAAATGAGTTTCACTGACACACTATAAGTGACACTAAAAAATTTTAGTGACCCTTCAGTGCGCGTCACTAATGTAGGTGACTGGAAGAGTAATATATGGTGACCCTTCAGTATGAGTCACTAAAATATTTTAGAGTCTCTCCGTACGCGTCACTATACCTTTTAAGAGTCCCACTTGGCTAAACTCTACAAATAATAGCAACATGCAATGGGCGTCACTATATTTATTATTTCTTTTTTAAAAAAATTATTTTTCTCACATTAATCGAAGGTCATCAATGCATAAATATATATTTTTAATTACTACACTCAAAAAATTAGAAAAATAATAAAAATTACAATTCCTTTTAATCTTAAATAGAAAAAATAAAAAAAACTAAGTATTAGTTCACAAAGCAATAAATTCCAATAACACAATTACAATTTATTTTATTTCCATACATAATCAGTGTAAATCACTATGATAAAAAATAAAAACAAACAAACAATCACAAATCTAAAACTTACAGATAAAAAGAAAACCTAAAAAAATTGATGCACATTGAGTAAATTCTAAAAGAAATATGAATATGTGAATCTAGCACATTGAGCCCTAGCCGCCACTACTCCGATGAACCATAAGCCCGAACTGCCTGTGAAGCCCGAATCCACCAAACACGTTGAGAAACGTCAAATTTGAAAAACAAAGAGAGAGAGAGAGAGAGAGAGAGAGAGAGAGAGAGAGAGAGAGAGGAAGAATGACAATGACCTTGACGTTTTGCTTCACGTTTTCAGCATCTGACGACGGGAGAATGCATAACTGCTCCCGATCTATAGAGAAAAGAGAGGGACATCAAGGTTTAATAATAAAGAAATATTTACAGAGATAAAGAAAAGAAAAAAGGAGAAGATGAAAACTTGATCTAAAAAAGAAAAAGAAGAAGAAGATAAGTGGAGAGAAGGGTATACCTGAGGCAAGCCACTACTACTCGATTGAAGAAGATGGTCGGGATCCTCTTTATGCGCCTTAGAAGGAAAACAGGGAGAGAGAGATCAGGGCCTCTTCGTGCGGTGCCTGAGAAGGAAAAATGGGAGAGAGAGAGAGAGAGAGAGAGAGAGAGAGAGAGAGAGAGAGAGAGAGAGAGAGAGAGAGAGAGAAGACTAAAGTTACTTTGTTAGGGTTTTTTACATATCAAAATTTAAATGCATTAATTTTTTTTGTTGATAAAGATGAAGGTTACTGCAGCTTTTGTATTTGTCTAGTTAATGTACTGCCAGCTTTTTTTTTTCTTTTTTTTTCTAGTTAATGTACTGTTAGTTTTTTTTTATACAATTAAAATATTTTTTTAATATATTAGTTGATATAGTGACGCGCCAAGCGAGTGGGGATACATTTATGTAGTCACGCATGACGCGTCACTATAAGCAAATATTATTTTAAGAAAATATAGTAGAAATTATGAATGGTACTCTTTAGTGACATTTATATTTTTAGTGACCCGTATTAAAGGACATTAACACTGAATTTTTAGAGTCATTTTGTGCGGGTCACTGAAACTCATCCCTTATCTTTTAGTGACCTGCACTTTTGTGTGGGTCACTAAAGAGTGTCACTAAAACTTAATTTTGTAGTGGTGACTAAAAAAAAGTCTTACTTTTAGTCACAACAAAATTTGTGACTAAAAGTAAAAAATTGTGACTAATTATAAAATATCATTCTTATGTTGTGACTAAAAGGTTCGTGGCTAAAGGTATTAGTTACAAAAATTATAATTTATTGCGACTAAATGTGTTTTTAGTCGCAAAACTTGTTGTGACTAAAACTAAATTAGTGACACTTTGTGACTAAATGTTTTGTTTTAGTCACAAGTAACATTTTGCTGTGACTAAAAGTCACATTTAGTCACAAAACTTTATGTTGTAACTAAAAAGTTGTCACTAAAAGTAGCTACTTTTGTAGTATTTTTTCATCATGACTTCAAAATTTACTTTTAGAATTTCGAGGTCAACACAAGGCATTATTTGCAACTGTGTTGGTGTGAAGTATTATCTCAACAACTTGTAATGCAATCTTGGATTCTCTACACTAGATCATTCTTACAAAAAATAACATCTATATTTCATTGCTCCATTCCTCATGGGTTTGTGGTTTCTACCTTTGATCGGGTTATTCAAAATTTAGAATAGGTAATTTTGAAATGTTCTCATTATTTTGTTTTTTTTATGAATCAGAATTTTCATTACTCTACAAAACAAATGCCTTTATAATCTATAAGCACCTATCGAGTAGGCTTTAACTTTATCTATACAAGTTACTTATAACAAATCAAACCAAAATCTATCTTTTTATTTAATCTTTTTTAGCATTACAGAAAATACTCTACTCTTTACACGCCATTTTTACTTGTTGAATCACTTCAGTTGTGCCTACTTTTTTTCCATTCTATAATTGCTCATTCCGAGCTTTCCACAGTAGGTATACAACTATTGCAACACCAACTGCCATCACTCTTTTTTTGAAGCTGGAAAAGCTTTCTTTCCTCACCTTTCTCATGATAGTTTGAAGTGAACTATCCTTGATATTCCATCCAAACCAGGCCTTCAACTGCTCGAGACATTCTACAGCAAACACACACTCAAAAACAGATGTTTTGCTGTTTCTGCAGCAATATTGTAGAAGAGGCAGTTTCCCGTGTCGATCAAACCTTGCTTGATTAATTGATCCCTTATTTTGAGCCTATTCATCATAGCTAACCATAGTAGGAAGCTATGTTTTGGGATGTTCAACCTAGACCACACTTCATTGCTCCATGGTACCTTCTCAAAGTCTTGTGCAAACCACGTTTGTCCCTCTGCAATTTTGTAACCGTTAGCAGTGAAAACAGTGTGCTGAACATAATTTTTTATTTTGTCTTTAAGTTCTACCATCTTTCTCCAATACCAACTTCCAATCAAAGGATCCTTGTATTCCCACCATAATTGTTGCTTAATATAAACACTATGGACCCATTAACCCACAAATTGTCCTTTTCTTCAATTGCCCATACATGTTTCACCATGGTTGCTGCATTCTAATTTGGAATATACATCAGCCCTAGACCTCCTACTTTTTTTGGACAACACATCTTTTCCCTTGCTACATCCCCTTCTCCATTCATTATACTTTTTCCTATCCATAGAAAACTTCTACATATTGCTTCAAGCTCTCTAATTATTTTCTTAGGAAGGAACATAATTTGACCAATAAATGTGGATTGAGAGAAGGACTAATTTGATCAAAACCAACCTACCTGCAAATGACAAGTGCCTCGAGCTTCAAATCCTAATTCTAGCTGCCATTTTCTGCACCAAGCTGCTGTAATCAATAGTAGAGATCTTCCTAGCACAGATGAGTACTCCTAGAAACTTGAAAGGGTCTTGCTGCTTTGTAAAACCTGACATGTCTAGTATCCTTCTAACCTCATATTCACTCATTCTACTACAATACACTACTGATTAGCATTATTAGGCATCAAACCTGAGGTTATAGAAAACAATTTGAGAGCTTGCATCATCAAATAAATGCTTTTGAAGTCCCCTCTACAAAACATTAAAACATCATCCGCAAAACTTAAGTGATTCAATTCCATTTCAGCACACCTCTCATGAAACCCAAATTCTTTTTTCTTCCCAACCTTCTTCATTATTCTACTGAAGTATTCCATTCCTATCACAAACAACAATTGTGACATTGGGTCTCCCTACCTAAGCCCTCTCTTAGTTTCAAAAAAATCATGCATGGATCCATTAAACATAAGAGAGAACCTTGGCGTTCTAACACAAATCATAACTAATTCAGTAAACTTCCTAGGAAATTGCAAAGCATCCATCATTTCCTCAAGGGAATCCCAATCCAATGTGTAATAGGGCTTTTGTAGATCAAGCTTAATCAAACAATTGGCCTTAGCTACCTTCCTTCCATAATTTCTAATTAAGTCCTGACAGATCGTGATATTATGTGCTATGTACCTACCATTTATGAAACCTCCTTGATTTAGAGAAACTAAATAAGGAAGAATGTTCTTGAGCCTAGAACAAATCAGTTTTGTAGCAATCTTATATAGCACATTACAACATGAAATAGGTCGAAAGTCACTCACTAAGTTAGGGCTTTTGACCTTTGGTATGAGTGTGATCACTGTAGAATTGATCTCCTTTAGAAGCTTCCCTGAATGCAGAAAAGATCTGATAGCTTCACACACCTCTTGTCCAATCAAATCCCAATTGTCTTGGAAGAAAAAACTCTCAAACCCATCCGGACCAGGGTTCTTATTTCCAGGGATGTCAAAAGCAGCTTGTTTAATTTCTTCATTGGGGTACTCAGCTAGCAAGGCTTCAGCTTGTACTCTAGTTACCACAGGTCCCTCTGTAGTGACTCACTGGTGCACTTTTTTCCTTTGTTGCATTTTTGTTCCAAGTAGTTACTTGTAGTATTGTAAGAAGGCCTCTACTACCTCTTTTGGGTTGTCAACTCTGTCACCTCTAACATTAACAATAGAAATAATTCTCATTTGAACTCTCCTCTCCCTCAAACTAGAGTGATATAAAGCCGTATTTGTATCCCCATCCTTGATCCAATTCATTTTGGATTTTTGTTGCATGAATGAAATGTATGCTTTATGAACCTCTTGATAATTCTCTCTGGCCTCATGTTCTCTTTGTTGCAGAACCCGGTCCCTGGGATTCTTTTGTATATCTTCTTGACAAACCTCCAAATGAGCCTTGGCCTGCATATCTAAAGCCTGAATATCCGAGAAACACTGGTGGTTTAACTGCTTGAGAACAATCTTCAAAGCCTTCATTTGGGACACTACTTGAAACATACTTGTTCCCTGTACCATAACCTTCCAGGCATCCTCCGCCTTTTGTTTGAAAGAAAGGTGACTAGACCACATTCTAAAGTATTTGAAGGGCTTCCTACCATTTTGAATAGTAGGTAACACAGTCAATAGTGCTGGAGTATGATCAAATAGCCCTTCATTAAGAAACAGAGCTTCAGCATTCTCATAAGTATCCAACCACCTTTAATTTTCCGTGACCCGATCTATCTTTGAATATACTCTATCTTCCTCTTTTTGCTTGTTATTCCATGTGAAGAAACTCCCACTTTGCTTAACATCCTCCAATTGACACTCCATCACACATTCCTTAAACTTGGAATGGCATAGTGCTCTCTTTTCCCAATTCTCTATCCTTTTTCCAAAATATCATTAAAGTTCCCAAGGACTATCCATGGATCCTGCCTCTTTAACTCTATTAAGTCCTTCCATAATAAACTTCTCCCATCTTCATTATTAAAACCGTAGACAAAGGAGACATAGAAATTGTTTCTATTGTCTAAGGTTGTAACATGAAGATGGATCACCTGACTTGAACAAAAAATAATGTCGACGTTGTAACTCCCAGGATTTCAAGCCACAATTATCCTTCCCCCTTTTGCCGAAGCAATGTTTGTTGTAAAACACCAATTATTAAACATCCTAACATACAAGGCTCCAAGCTTTGGAGCCTTCACTCTCGTCTCGAGGAGACCAACCAGCCCTAATTTATGCTTCTTAATTAATTTCTTCACTTCCTGTTGCTTTTGAGGACTGTTGATTCCCCGGACGTTCCAGATGAGTAATCTATCCATGTGTAAGAGGAGGATCTCCCCCTCCTCTTGTGTCTCCAACTTTAGGCCATTCCTCTGTATTCAATTCCCCATATTCCTGTATGTATCCTGCAATTTCTTCTAACACATTAAAAGCATTTGAGGTTTGAGGGTCTGCTACTATATGCTGAGTTTTTTGTTTCCATCCTTTTGTAACGGGTCTGAAACCTTCTTCATCTACTGCTTTCCCCTTAGTTTCTGCTGGTTTCTCATTCCTTTTCTCCTTCACAACCCATTTTTTCTTCTTACCTACTTTCTTCCTACATTCTTCTGTGTTATGCCCCATACCATTGCAATGCTTGCAAATGATTGGCTTCCACTCATAATTCACCCCAACCGAAACATCACTGCCATGTTTATTCTCAAAATAGATCATATCAGGGAAGTCCTGGTTCATGGAAACTTCAATCAGTACCCTGGGTTATGTAAGTTTGTCCCTGGACTTGGTAACATCATCCATCATAATAGGCTTCCCAATCTGCCCTATGATCTTAAAGAGAGATTTCTTGCCCCAATATTTAAGTTCTAAATCCTCAAGCTGAACCCAAATTGGCATAGTTATAAAGTCCTCCTTCTTGAGATTAAAATTCAGATCCCAAACTTTCATTATAACTGGCCTCTTACTAAAGAAAATGTATCCCCCCTGATAATACTTCATCCCTTATTTCATAGCTTTTAAATTTGATAATGAAGATGTCGTAGGAAATCATACCTATTTTATCCACCTTGTCTTTCCAAATCCTTCGAGCAAAGCCATCCAGGACCGAGAGAGGGGGATTCGCACCAAGTACGTAGCAGACAAAAGATGAATTCCAGTAAGCGATCTCCTCTTCTATATCCTCTTCTGTAATTCGCACTTTCTTCTCTGTCTTCTGGGTAGAAAATGAGCCTTCCAGACTTCTAATAACGTTGCCTGATCTGAGTATTGGAGGAATAGTCTTCTTCCCAATCGAGATAGAATCTTGACACTCCTTATTTGCAGTAAGAAAGTGTCCAAAATCAACAGCTATCTCTTCATGCTGTAGAATCGATTTCAAGGAGGACTTAGGTGTTAACGGAGGCTGGAAAAGATCACGCAACAGATCCTGATTTCCTTCCTCTTCATCTTCGTTTGTGAGTTCCATGGGCTCAACTCTAAGAATCTCCTCCATGAATTTTGTTTTCTTAGCATCCGCAGTCGACAATTGTCCCTTCTTTTTTATTTTCTTAGTTGAAATTTTCGATTTCCCCACATTCCTGCCCTCGTTTATGCCATGGCACCCACTCAAAGGTGAGTTGCAAAGCGCGCAGAAAGAGAGAAAATCCGCACTATTGAACGAATTATTTGTTGCTAATAAAAATGTTCTCATTATTATTAGTGTATTTTGAAATATCAAGATTTACTCATTTTAATTTAATTTAGTAAGTATTATAGGATTGGTAATTACTATTCATAAGATACCATTTCATATTGTTTTAGACGTACAATGCCTCAAAGTTCAGATAAAAATTACAATATAGCATCATTTTTGTCCCCCAAAAAATTATGTATAGAAGCAATTTAATTGATTTCTCGAAAATTGCTGATAAGCGCATCTCTGTGTCTGCTTTTGCGTGGGCATCGATGGTATATAATCTCTCTATTCAAATATTTATTTATTCTTTTTATCACTCTTTTTTTTTATTTTTTTTCAAAAAATTGCATTTAAATTTTTATATATATAGGTGTGTGTGTTTGTGTGAACATATGATGTAACATGTACCTAGCAACTAGTGCCATTGCAATAAATATCTGCATGGCATCTCTCAACTTTCAGTACACTACGAAACAAATTGTTATAACTTTCGACAGTTATGTTACACTGTAAACACATACATCTCATCATCTCTCCATTATGATAACTTCAAAGAACCAATAAAATAAATTATATTATTTAAACATAAAAGAAAAGCATTAATTAAATCAAAAAGAAATTATATGTGCTTTTTACATAAGCATTGTTATTGGGTATATAATAGTGCCAATTAGTTATATTTTTTAAAAATTATTAAATTGATTTATATGAGAATTTATATTTAATTGTACCAATGATAGGCATTTGACACTAGTACATTTTATCATTAATCCTTTCTAAAGCTACTTGTAAAGTATTTTGGCATTTTAATGGATTATTATATATCATCAAGTTCTTTCAAGAAATACGAAGTCAAAGTCTTTATGTATATATAGTTAGACCTACAATTACTAGCTAGCTATATGTCTAGATAAACATAGTTGGACTAATAATAATGGCAGAAAAGAACTTCACTTCTGATAGGTTAAAAGTACAATACATGATTTATCGTCTAAGCATTTGTAGTGAACAATATTATTGTGCAGGAGTGATGATACGAACTGATTTTGGCTACAGTTGTATGCATTTTACAGAGATTGTTGTATATTGAAACAAGGATTTACCACTATAATCTCCTCTGCTTCAAACATACTATACTAGTTCATTCTATTTTTCAAATTGTATAGATCTGATCAACATATAGATGGAGAAAACATATATGTATTGTACCTATATTAAGGGTAATCCATATCATTTAAAAAGAGTAAGTTTTTTGACATATAATATATATAATATTACAAAGCTCTATATTGAAAAAATCTTCAGATATATTTTACATAGACAAGGGCAGACATAGGAGAAGACGTACGACCCCTGATCTGAACATGAAGGAGGAAACGTTAAAAAAATGTATATATAATCTAATTGAAGAAAACAAGAAAGTTCACACAATTTGGCAATTACAGTCAGAACACATGGAAATTGGTCACAAATAGGTACTATCACAAAGATCGGAAATATAGCCTCAACTTTCAAATTTAAGAACACATTAAGTAATCAAATTGCGAAGGAGAGAAAATCTGTACGTCCATCCCAAAGCCCAGAAAACAAAACTCCATAATATTAATGAAAACAAAAGTAGTACTACTAATAAAGATTATTCCAACTTACAAGAAATTAAATCATCTTCCGTCTGATAATATTAGATCTGTATGTATAAGAAGAAAATTTTGGTTGGGGGGAATGAAGCCTGGTCCGAGAATCATTTAGGGTTTCAAGCTATATATTAATACATATAGAGAATCAACCTCCATGTCCTCGAGCCAGACAACATACCTCTCATCCTAATTCACATTCGAAGAAAATAATAAATAAAAATCAAGATATATTTTTATAGGGGTACTGGAAGGATAGTGTTTGATAAAAGAGATGAAAAAGGCTTGAAGAGATTGAGGTTTTATAATAATAAGAAGAAGAAATATTAATCAAGTTATTTGAGGGGAATGAAGCCTGGTCCGAAGCCTTTTACACACAGTTGTTTTCTTTGGATAATAGAAAACTCTTGCTGCCTATGCAAAAAGCCTCGAGCCAGCCAACATTCCCCTCAACACCATTGTTTTCCCCACTCTGAAAAAACCCTAGCTAAAGCCGCAGCTTATATTTTTCAAATTTATAGCGGAAGAAAGAGAGAAAGAGAGAGAGAGGCTTTTAATTTAGGAGAGAGAATATAGGCATTAATGTCAATCGTAGTGGTGTTTTTTAAGTCGAGATTATTTACATATTAAAAAATTAGGTTTGTACAAAACGGTATTCCATTTAAATAAATAACAAACAAGGAAAAAACGAAACCCGAAGCACCTAGCTAACACACTACACTAATAAAATAATATAAAACTGAAAAAAATCTCATAAAAAAATTAAATAGAATTAATTCAAAGAAAAATAATATGAATACATACAAGTCCCCACTGGATATATTATTAAAATTATTATTTTAAAGACGATTAATTGATGTGGTGGTGATAACAAGGAGTAGCCCTTTATCATTTTAAGAATATACAAGCCCTATTGATTATATTGATATTTTTTTTTTTGTTTGAAAAGGATTGGATATATTGATTTGGTCACTGACAAAGTAATTAAAAGCTAATTGTATCAGTATATATTTTTCTTAATAATCTAAATGATCAGTTACTAAAGAAGAATCTTAAAATAATAAGAGTAATTAATAAATAGTTTAAAACGTTGAGTATCTTGAATTAATGTGTTCGATTTCCGGGGGTGTGAGTAGTATATCTGTGGACTGTGTTTTATATATATATAATATTTTGTAGCAGAGAGAGAGAGAAAATAGCGGAACTGAGGTGGTGGTGACGGTGGTCCAACAGACCCTGTTACCTGCTACCACCAGTTTGAAGTTAACCAAGTAGAAATGAGTGTGAGTCAAAGAAACAAGCAAGAAGAAGACAAAATAAGTATTTATTAAAGATTATGAGAAGAAGGGTTTCCATTCCACGACACACACACACATATAGAGGACAGTTTCTCCGCCTTTAATGCGATTCTTTCATCATTACCTTATAATTTTTAGCCTTCTATCTCTCAACTCTCAAACCCTATTACTCTCTCTCTCTACCACATCATCATAAACACGCACGTCCACGGTGACTGCCTCAACTCAACAAACAATTATATATTATTATTATTATTAATTTATTTATTTTGTTTGTTATATTTTCTTTTGAATTTAATATTTGAAAACTACTTCTATGTCCTTTTATTTATGATGAAAATGACTGGACATCATTTTTATTTATTTTTTTACTTTTATTTTCTATTTTACGATTCATGAGATCGACATACAGATTAATAAGTCCAACTCTATCCATTTTTCATTTTTATGATCCTTTCTTGTTCAAAACATAGCAAAATTAAATAGCCCAAAGTGCGATCTTAACACTACTAATACGAGTATCCTGTATCCCCAACAAACTCTAAAATAGGGTTTTTTTAGCTATAATAGAGAGTGAAATCTGAAAATAGCACTATATAAACCCTGAAATCTATATTCAACATCCATAATAAAGAGGCATGAAGTAACTAGCTAAATCTCGAGGGCTCCTCAAATTTTTAAATAGTTTTTTAATAACTTAATTTTTTTAATGAATAAACTCAAATTGTATTCCTTCAAAACATTATTTACAAACTATTTCAGCACCAAATTGGGTCTGAACATATACTACTTGAAAGTTATAGTTTCTTCGATAGCTACGTAATTGAACTTAAATGCATATTACTAACAATTGAGACAAGAAAACTAAATTAATGAACACCAAATTTACAAGCTTCCTCTGCATTGAAAACGCATTCCAACCGAGTAGTGCATGGGTTTCCAAAAACTGGGTAAAGTAACATCCACTATAAAATTAATTCAATTACAAACACCAATTCTGATTTTACAAATCAAACTATATAATCTGAAATGACTTTTACACGATGTTACATAATTCTTCAACACAATCAAAATAAGAGATCTAAGCACACTTAGATCCAAGAACGCAAGCTCTCCTTGCTTCCAACCAGCTGAAGAACCTTCAGCAGTTCAGTCTGTTGAACTCTCCTCAGACAATGCAGATTCGAAATCCTTCTTCAACCTCTTGAATTTTCACTGAATTTTCATCTGCATATAACCCAAAAAACACAAGAGATATATTTTTCCCTAGTAGAGCAAGAATCAAGAACGATTCTATCAAAGATGAGAGAGTTAGTTAGAAAAAGTAACAACTGAATATTATATATCCCGTTGAAAGAGAATCGTTTGGCTAACTAACTAACATAGCTAAATCCAGCTAGCACTGACTCAAACAAGAAATAAACAAATGAACAAAAAGTTGTCATGGCACAATATAAAAGTCACCAAGACAGAACAGATGAAATTGATGACAACTTAGATGACCAATGATATAGACCAAGACAGTAAAATGAACAACCAGGAATTCACATAATTTTCCATACAAAAACTATGACACTTACAATCCTTCCCTTGGTAAATTTTGATCAACAACCATGCACAAAAGACAGAGAGACACACAATATCACAAACACAGCAAAAGACTAACACAAAAGCAACAAGATAAAGATTTGCAAAAAGAAACACAAGTAACCAGTCAAAAGTCTAAAACCAAAATATGAACACTGTGTACAGTCTTTAAACAAAAAATTAAATGCTTAATATCTCCCCCTCGATGATCATAATCACTCGTTGCTGGAATAGGTAACAAGAGAAACAACAGAGCCAAGTATCTTGGTAACACCACCAACAGGAGCAGAAGATTGAGCAGCATTGGATGACTCCCCCTGGACACTAACTATTGTGGAGTCATTCTGATCACAGACACTAACTTACTCTCCCTGGAAAGCAGCAGATGTAGATCTAGTAAGACCATGAGCAAAATCTTGCTCCCCCTGGACATCAGAAGACACTTTCTTTTCTTGACCAATAAATGTTGGGTTTAATACCCTAAATAAAACCCATTTTAATATAATTAGATTTACTAATTAATATAAGATCAGAAATTATTTTTATGTTGCATGGTTCACATGATTTATTTCATGATTATGTTTAATGTATAAATTTAATTAAGTCCATAACATATAAATATATATATATATATTTGCTCATGATTATAGTGTCATCAGCACACTGGAATATAATCATGATTATATGTTCAAAAGTTTAATTCCCATGATTTTTCAGTTCACTGAATTTAGACTGACATGATAATCGGCGATAAGGTATACTTACACCTTGGATAAGTGTTATGTCCTTTCGAAGGGCATTGGCAAAGTTTACCAGTATCGGATGTATAGAGTATACATTGGAAGAGATCGATATTGATCTTGGATAAGATATCATAAACTTACCATTATATCTTGATCTTACGTCTATGGATTTTAATCCTGATATGGTTAGGTTGAACTTAGTTGTATAATTAATGTTCTTCAAGTTGTTCGTGGATCCTAACCAATGTTTTTGGAGAATATTTACATCTTGGGAACATTGTAGTTCAATTGAGTAGGAGCGCTAATCATAGATTTGGAATCTATAGTTTCTTTAAGTATTAAGAAGTGAAACGATGATTTCCTTCGAGCTTGACTGAATAGAAATAAATGATTGAGGCCTCATTTCAGTAATTATGTTAGTTTACAAAAATATAATTTATAGCAGGTAGCTAAATATTTTAAGGATAAAATACATTGAAGGGTAGAATGGTAAATTTTCCCCTATTCAATGTAGATCATCTATAGAGGATCTTTGACTATTAGGATTGTAACAATAGATAATCATAACGTATCTATAATGTTGTACATATAGAGCGTTCTATATAATTGAGAATGCTATTTGATGCCAAATCTATAGTGGCGCAAGGCAGAATTAATAAGTTAGAGAATTCACTTGGTAAATTCTAGATCTACTTATTGGAAGCTCGGTTATATAGGTCCATGGTCCCCTCACTAGCTGAGATAATACTGCTTGCAGACTCAGTTAATTGATTTTAATTAATCAATTATAATTCTAAAATTAGACTATGTCTTATTTATGAATTTTCACTAAGCAAGGGCTTAATTGTGAAGAAAAGAGGTTTTGGGGTCAATTTGTTAATTAAGAGACTTTGCATGGTCTAATTAATAAATAATATAAATAGAAATTTTATTTGATAATTAATTATAATTATTAAATAAATAGTTTCGACATTTATATGATTGAATTGAAAAATATAATATTATTGAAAGAAGAATAAATAGTTGAAATAAAGTGGCAAAATTGTAACTAGAAAGTAGTCCATTTAGTGGCTGGCCTTAATGTGTTTTTTGCCCATTATTTAATTCTTTTTTGATCCATATAATTCAACCAGAAGCCCTAGTTGAAACATTGTATAAGGAACGTGATTCTCTCATCTCATTCGACTATTCAACGAAATTTTTTACTTTTTAACCTACCAAATCTAGTTTTCATTCTCTGACAACTAGTAGAAGAGAGACACCTTCTAGGCATTTTTCAAGCCTCCTTCATTGTTCTTCATACTCGAGCCTTAGTGATAGAGTGACATGCCCACACATAGCAAGTCAAGTACTCAATCATAGTGAGTAAGACGGTAGTAACCAAACCCGAAGGAGAGAAAGAGATCCAAGCTTAGATCTTGATAATACTCAGCGACAGAAAGGAACAATGGTTAGAGATCTGAGCGCAAGGAGTCATATTATTCTGCTACAATCAATGTAAGGTTTTCTAAACTCTTATGTGTTTAATTTAATTGTTTTAGAGATATTCATATTTAGGATGTTAATCAACGTACTTGTTAGTAAATCTAGATCTTGGTAAAATATTCCCAACATCTGGTCTCAGAGCCATGGTAATGATTTACTTTCATGTAATCTGGATTTAAAACGATGAATGTTGTTTATTGTGTTGCTTTGGATGTGTTCATATTGGTTTATGTGTTACTTGATGAATGCATGTGATTTACAAAAATTTTCCGCGAAAATAATTTATTTGGATTTCTTGTGAATAATTAAGCAACTTTTGTTTTTACGTAACTTAATTCCAATAAAAAGGGAGAGAGATATGGTGGTTTGAAGTTTCGGGTCCATTGGGTGCATCAATGTCGAGCACCATGTGCGCATAGCACTCGAACAAGGTGATCCGCGCGCGCATGTGCTTCAAACAATTCCTTGTCTGAACTCGCTCCACGCACTCGTGACCCTGCTCCTCTCCCGTGTCCAATGCTGCAGGTGCCGAGAATTCTCGGCGTGACACCCTACAGGTGCCCTTCCACGCACGCATGAAGGCTGCGTGCAGCCTGTTGCACGCCCATGGGTGATTTTTCACCCAAAATTTGATTTTTTGGGATTTTTTCACCCAATTTCGAATTTTTCAATTTTCAACCCTAATTTTTAAATAAAATATTACTTTTACCATTTAAACTTAAATATCAAATTTTAAATTAATAATATTTAATTTTTAAAATAAATTATTATTAATTTTTGATATTTTGAGGTTTAAATTTAAAAATTGATTATCATCAAATTTTAAAATTTTGTTAATTTTTTTAATATTTATATATTATTTAATTATAAGATGCGATATTTTAATATTGGTATATTTTTAAATTAAAAGATAGCATTATCTTTTTAATTTAAAATATTATATTAAAATTATCTTGTAGCATAAATTAAATAATTAATAAATTTGAAATTAACCTAGATATTTTTATAGACATTCTAACCATAATATTTTCAGATTCAAAATTGGTTATTTAGTTAAATATTTTATTGTTTATAATTATAAGTTAGAAAAATGATATCATTTTACTTATTAGACATTTATAAATTATATTTTAAATATTTAAATAACCTAGATATTTTTGTAGAAATTTAAAAAAAAAATGTTTAATTTGAGACATATTGACATATAATTCGAATAATTGTTATTTGTTTATTATTTTATTCTTAAAACAATAATTTCTTAGCCATAACTGTTTTAAAATTGATTTATTTTATTATTTTAATTTTATTAAATTATAAGATGAGAAAATAATATTAATAACATCTATTTGTTTATTTTCAAATCATTTATCTTAACAAGGTCAACAAACTCTATTAAATAAAACTGAACTTAATTAAATAAAAGCATCGCCAAATAACCATCTATATTGGTAAGAAAAAATATGAAACTAGGCATGAGAACGTTGAGAAGCTAAAAGCCTCAAAAATAGATATCCTAAATCTTGTTTGGAATTAGATTCAGAAGCAGACGTGCATCTATGGTACAGGTGGTTCTTGCTCCCCTCAATTTCCTAAAACTAATGTATAGATATACTTTTGTATCATTTCTACAATTAGTATACACATATAGTATACATGATAAATTTAATTACAGATTAATTTTATTACACAATATATGATTTCCTCCTATAGTAAAACAAATAATATTATATATAATTTTTTGAAAAAGAAAAATTAGTTGAAAAGTCAAAATATAAAAAAAAATATATATATATATAGATATTATTTTTTAATTCTCCCACTATTTTCTCTAACTTCTCACTTCCCATTATCATTGCCACTCTCCACTCTTTTCACATAACGTAAAAAAAAATTGAGAAGAGAAAGAAAAAAGGGGTATCGACACTTTACAAAGAAAAGAGAAAAGAAAAAAAAAAAGAGAAAGAATGAAAAGAAAAATCACTATTATTGTTCTTCTTCAAATTGTTCAAAGTCTTCAAGGGTAAGTATCTATGCAATACATTCATTCTTCTCTCTATTTTACTTTGTACTCATTCTCTTCTTTTTCTTTTCTATTCATCTATAGAATGCCCTCATTTTATAAATAAAAAAGAATGACATCATTCCACCAATCAAAAGATGCCCTATTCCATGGAGTGCTCTGATTCCAAAAAATATAAATTTATGGAATGCTCTCGTTGTTAGGGTTTATGCTCTGAAAAGCCTATAAAGACATTTTTTATTATTAATAAGAGTTGAATATTTTGATATATGCATGAATGTTAAATTATTACTATTTAATATTGAATAATTTATCTATATATAAATATTAAAAATGAAAGAAATTGATTTTGTGTCATTCTCATTATCAATCAGAGTCATATATACAATATACAAGCATAATATTATGCATGAATTAGCCAACTAATTGCTAAAAATATGGAACAAATATTGACCAATTCAAATTATGATATATACAGAAATAAGAGAATATATATCTTAATTTGAATTGGTCATTATTTGTTCCATATTTTTAACAATTAGTTAGCTATTTTATAGCATAATATTATACTTGTATATTGTATATATGAGTCTGATTGATAATACAATGGCACGGAATCAATTTCCTTCATGGTATCAGCTACCAATTTGATCCTCTCTGTTGAACCATAGTAGTTCACCTTCTTCTTCTTCTTCTCACTCTCAAAAATGGCAAAAAGTACGGCCAAATTCCATCTTGCCCTCACCATCACCAATGGAAATCTCTTGTTTCTATCACGTTAGATAACGAGCAGGCTCTGTATCACTCATGGGCTCCCTTGTTGACCAACCTTACTCGGGTTCATGATCTCTACAATCATATTGTTCCACCCACAGAGGAACTTGACAGAGTAGCATACCTTGCTGCAAAAACAGCCGACCTTGCCTTATGAAAATGCCTTGACACTGCGATTCTCCAGTGGATATATGGTACCATTTCCTCTGACCTTCTCCTTGCTATCCTACGACGTAATGACATAGTTGAGGGAGCATGAAAACGACTTGAAGCTTTATTTCAGGACAATAAGGCTTCGCGAGCAAACCTCCTCGAGGAAGACTTCACCACTATCGTTTTCGAGGAACACCATACGTACCATCAACAACTACTACAATTACCTTCAATCTCTTGTAGATTGGCTTGCGGATGTCGATGCCCCGGTGTCAAATGGGCAGCTCATGTTACGTCTCACAGGTTCTTTGCCAGAGGCGTACATTGGTACAATTGATTTCATCCAAAATCAAAACCCCTTACCTTTGTTCGAAAGCTGTCGATTAAGGTTAAAAATGGAAAAATGCACAATCAAAGCACGTGTCGCATGTGAATCCGGAACCTACAATGGCACACCCATGGTTGCAGTAACCACTAATGACTCCAATGACTCTTCCTCTGCTCCTAACGCAACAACAGTAACAACAACAAAAATAAAGGTCAAGGAAAAGGAAAAGGGTCTAGTCAACAAGGTGGGGCCAGTGGTGGTGCGTTTATTCAGGAGCCACGTCCTCAAATTCAATCACAATGGCCACAGTGGCAGCCAAATTGAGAAGGGTGGACCATTCTTCATTGTCCTTTCCCTGCCTATTCTTGGCATCCACGACCCAATTACATGACCCAAAAATCTTTTGTTGGGCCTGGTGTGCTTAAGCCCAAATCTCAAGCCTTCAATGTGATGACTCCATCTATTACTAGTTACACGTAAACTGATATTGAGGCCACTATGCATGCTCTATCTTTCTCTCAACCCGATGGAAACTACTACATAGATACCGGTGCCACATCTAACATGATGGCAGATGCAGGTATTCTCTCGTCTTATTTCAATTCAAGCAATAAAAATCATAACATTATTGTTGGTAGTGGTCATTTAATTCCATTTGTCAGTCACGGTAGCACTAATTTACCCCAACCTTATCCTCTTTTGTTCTTCAAAGTGTGTTACATGCTCCCAAACTCCTTAAAAATCTTATCTTTGTTCTTAAATTTACCACTCACAATATGGTTTCTATGTCTTTTGACCCTTTTGGTTTTTCAATCAATGATTTACAGACGAGGACCACACTAGTGAGATGTGACAGTGTTGGGGACTTATATCCTCTCTTCTCAAATTCTCAAGCCACATCACCCACACATTCAACTTTTACTACTATGAGAATTAGCCGATAATTAAAGCTTAATTCTGAAATTAGATTTTTAATTATGTTTTATAAATTTATGGAGATATATTTTAATTCTAGGTGTGTTATTTATGTTCTATAGGAAATTTCATGTTTTTCATATTTATGCCCGGCAACATTGGAACGCGATGTTTGGCCGATAGAATCACATTTTCTTATGAGTTTGTAATTTAGTAATAGCGGGGCAACTTAGATAGACTTTGAGAATGTCAAAAATATTTGAGGTATTAGATTTGACAAAAATACCCCTATGTGGCTAAGAGACTTTTTGGTGTAAGTAGGAGCAAAATAGTCTTTTTGTTGGGAATATTTTACCAAGATCTAGATTAACTAACAAGTATGTTGATTAACATCCTAAATATGAATATCTCTAAAATAATGAAATTAAACACATAAGAGTTTAAGAAAACATTGATTGCAACAGAATATAATGACTCCTTCCGTTCAGATCTCTAGCCCTTGATTCCTTTCTGTAGCAGAGCATTATAAAGATCTAAACCTGGATCTCTTTCTCTCCTTTGGGTGTGGTTACCACCGTCTTACTCACTATGATTGAGTACTTGACTTGCTATGTGTGGGCATGACACTCTTTCACTCAAGGATTCGAATTGGATGAACAATGAAGGAGGTTTGAAATCACTATTGAATGTGTCTTTCATCTACTTGTTGTCAAAGAATGAAAACTAGATTTAGTTTGGTTGAATAGTCAAGTTGACAAGAGGACTAGATGAGAGCATCATGTTCCTTTTATAGTGTTTCAACTAGGGCTTAGGGCTGAATTATATGAATTAAAAAAGAATAAAATATTGAGCAAAAATCAGTTAATTGTCGTACACTAATAGGACCATTCTCTAGTTACAATTTTGCCATTTTTTTCAACAAATTATTCTTCTTTCAATAATACCATATTTTTCAATTCAATTCTACAAATACCAAAACTATATATTTAATAATTATAATTAATTACCAAATAAAATTATCATTTATATTATTTATTAATTAGACCATATGAAGTCTCTTAATTAACAAATAGATCCCAAAACCTCTTTTCTTCATAGTTAAGCCCTTGCTTAGTGAAAACTCATAAATAAGACATAGTCTAATTATAGAATTATAATTAATTAATTAAAATTAATTAACTGAGTCTGCAAGCAGTATTATCTCAACTAGTGAGGGCATCATGGGCCTATATAACTGAGATTTCAATAAATAGATCTAGAATTCACCAAGTAAATTCTCTAACTTATTAATTCCGCCTTGCGCCACTATAGATTTGGAATTGAATAGCACTCTCAATTATATAGAACGCTCTATATGTACCACGATATAGATACGTTATGATTATCCATTGTTACAATCCTAATAGTCAAAGATCCTTTATAGATGATCTACACTAAATAGGTACAAATTTACCTTTCTACCCTTCAATGTATTTTATCCTTAAAACACTTAGCTACCTATAAATGATACTTAAGTAAACTAATCTAATTACTTAAATGAGGCCTCAATCATCTATCTCTATGCAACCAAGCTCGAAGGAAATCATCGTTTCACTTCTTATAAATACTTATAGAAGTTATAGATTCATATCTATGATCAGGGCTCCCACTCAATTGAACTACCATGTTCCCAAGATGTAAATATCCACCAAAACTATTAGTTAGCATCCACAAACAACTTGAAGAACATAAATAATACAACTAAGCTAAACTTAACCATATTAGGATTAAGATCCCTAGACCTAAGATCAACCATTGATATTGACTTAGAAAGATATAACGGTAAGTTTATGATATCTTATCCAAGTTCAATATCGGTCTCTTCCAATGTATACTTCATACATCCTATACTGGTAAATTCTACCAATGCCCTGGAAAGGACATAACACTTATCTAAGGTGTAAGTATACCTTATCGCCGATTATCATGCCAGTCTAAATCCAATGAACTGACAAATCATGGAAATTTAACTTTTGAACATATAATCATGATTATATTCCACTGTGTTGACGACACTATAATCATGAAAAAAATATATATTTATATATTTACATATGTTCTGGACTTAATAGAATTTATACATTAAACATAATCATGAAATAAATTATGTGAACCATGCAATATAAAAGTGATTTTCGATCTTTTATTAATTAGTAAATCTAATTATATTGAAATAGATTTTATTTAGGGTACAAAACCGAACACTTTTTCCCTAAGTAAGTTTTTGTCCTTTAGTGAATTATAAGAGAATGAATTAAATCTGATTTTAGCTTAATGATTTTATTAGATAAACTAAAGGAATTATCTTTTATTTTTTTTATTTTTACCAAAATTAGAAAAGAACACTCTCTTTCTTTCTTCAACCCTCTCTCTCAATCTCTCTTGAATGCAGCAAGTTGGGTTTTCTTCAGCTCAATTCTCGGTGTTCTAGCAGAATTTGTAGGTTTCAATCTAAGGTAAACTTCCAAGCTCTCTTTCCATGGTTTTTTTCTAAGTTGTGAGATAGGTTTTGTGCATGACTTTTAGAGTTAGGTTTCTGTAGTTGTTGATGATGTTTGATTTTGTTTTCTGACGATGTGTGCATGTTATTTGAGCTGGTTTGGAGTTGATTTGAGTATTGTTGTTGTGTTTGAACTTTATGTTGGATATTATTTGTGACAGTCAGTAGTCCCGTGATCCGTAAGGGGAAATACCGGGTAAGCTGTGCAATCCCACACCGCCTGGGGAAGGTCAAGTGGGATGATTCTGAGACTGTGTAGGTATGTGACTACACAGTTGAAGAGGGCTTAAATGGATTGATTGGTACTACCTATGTCAACAAGGTGCATCTTGTTTTTCGGTAGCCTATCTCGAAAGAACTCCACAGTTAAGCGTGCTTGGCCTGGAGCAATTTCAAGGATGGGTGACCTCCTGGGAAGTTTTCCCAGGATGTGTGTGAGTGAGGACAAAGCACGCTGAAAACACTCGTGTTGGTCTGTAGGGTCAGTCATCAATCCAGAAAGCAGCCAGAGTGGCATACTCGTGTATAAGAGCCATTAGTCCGTGGGTGTAAGGGCCTAATGGAGGCTTGAAGTGGGGACGTTACATTATTTTACCAGGATCTTAGATCTACTCACAAGTATGTTGATTAATACCCTAAATATGAACTTTCTAAAATGATGAAATAAACACGTATAAAGTTTAGGAAACCTTACATTGGGTGCAGCGGAATATAATGACTCCTTCCGTTCAGATATCTAGCCCTTGATTCCTTTCTGTAGCAGAGCATTATCAATATCTGAACCTGGATCTCTTTCTCTGAATCTTTGATGCTGAAACTCCTTCTTGCTGAAAGTCTTTCTTCACGATCTTCCTCACTATGGTTGAGGTATCACTTGCTGTGTGTGGGCACTACTCATACACTAAGAATTTTAAAATTTGAGAGGGAAGAAAGAGAGAGGGAGTGGTCGGCCAGATAGGGAGAGAGGAGGCTCAGGTTTTTTTGAATCATAAGTGTCAGAAGAAAAAGTGTAATTTTCCTGAAACCTTCACTATCTATTTATAGCATTCCACTAGGGTTAGGTTTGAATTATTTGGCATTAAAATAATGAAAATATCAGTTTAAAAATTCAAACCAAGTGGCCGGCCATGTACAGTAATGGGCCTTACTTGGATTTTGCAGTTTTCTCAATTCTGCATCTGATTTTCTCAAAAACGCCAATTTTCAAATTCAACCATTTAAATGTCAATTCTAACTATTTAATAACTATAAATAATTATTAAAAAATATTATCATTTATCATATTTATTAATTGAACCATACAAAGTATCATAATTAACAAATATGCCCCTAAAACTCTTTCTTTACAATTTCGCCCTTACTTAGTGAAAAATTCACAAATAGACATAGTCTAATTTGAGAATTACAATTGATTAATCAAAACCAATTATATGAGTCTTACAAGCATTATTATCTCAACTAGTGCGGGGACCATGGGTCTATATAACCGAGCTTCCAATAAGTAGATCAATAATTTAGCACTAAAATTCACTAACTTATTAATTCTTCGTTGAATCCACGCATAGAACTTAGAATTGCACTCTCAGTATATAGAATGCTCTATATGTTCCACCATATAGACACATCATTAGTTATCCATTGTTATAATCCTAATGTGATCAATGATCCTCTATATGAATGATCTACACTGTAAAGGGATTAGATTACCGTAACACCCTACTATGTATTTTATCCTTAAAACACTTGACCCCATATAAATGATATTTCAGCTTATGTGAAATGAGTACTCCACCATTTATGTTCGTTTGGTCAAGCTCGAAGGAGATCATCCTTTGCTTACTATTCGCCAGATAGAAGCTATAGATTTCATGTTTATGTTAGCGCTCCCACTCAATTGCACTACCGTGTTCCCAAAATGTACGTATTACCCTGACCTAAAAGTAGGCTTAACTAACAAATCAAAGAACACGAATAGCCTTTCAAGATTGAGCCTAATCATAACAGGATTAAGAACATTTGATCTAGGATCAACTAGGCGATATTGACTTGAATAGATATTACGGTAAGTTTAATAAATCTAAGTCAAAGTTCAATATCGGTCCCTTCCGATGCATACTCCATGCATCCAACCTGAGCTTTACTTTAACCAATGCTCTGGAAAGAACATAGCACTTCTCCAAATGTAAGTAAACTCTGTTGTAGATTATCATATCAGTAAAACCCTATGTCTGATAAATCTAGGAAACTTTATTCACATAGTCATGTTTACTTTCCAATATGTTGACAGCACAATAAAAAGGATCAAGTATGTGAAAAGGGTTTCAGACGAATTCATACATTATGTACATATAATCATGAAATAAATCATGTGAACCATGCAACATTAAATGTTATTTCTGATCTATATTAATAAGTAAATCTGATTATATTGACATGAGTTTTATTTAGGACATAAAACCCAACACTTTAGAGCTCAAACTTTGCTCTCTCATGGTGATTTTGGTTCGTGGGGTTTGTATTTAGTTCTATTGCATGATTTATGTCTATTGTGGCCATATAAGGAAGTCTAGAAAGTTTGGAGACGTTTGGGGTCAATTTGATTTTTTTGGGAGGGGTTTGTTGTTGGAATTATTTTACCAGGATATAGATTTACTAACAAGTATGTTATTAACATCCTAAACATGAACTTCTAAAACGATATGAAGTAAACACATATAAAGTATCAGGAACCTTACAGGGGTTGCAGCGGAATATAATGTCTCCTTCCACTCAGATCTCTAACCCTTGTATTATTTTTGTAGCAGGGTATCACCAAGATCTGAGTTCGAATCTCCTTCTCTTGAAATTGGATTCTTCAAAGCCTTACACACTATGATTGAGTACCACTTGATGTGTGTGGGCACTCACTGTTTTCACTATGAGGCTTCGGTTTTGAAGAGAGGAATGGAGAGATAGGGTTTCGGCTAGGGTAGTGAAGGAGGCTTGAAATTTTTTATTGAAGGAATGAGATGCATCCTCTTTTCCCTTTAGCCATCACTACCTATTTATAGGAAACAACTTAGGGTTAGGTTAGATTTAATTAGCATTAAAATAATGAAAAATAAAGTGGCAAAACCCTTGTGAAGTGGCCGGCCATGGATTGTGGGCCCCACTTTGCAATTTTGCCATTTTTCTAATTTTTCATCTTATTTTCTCAAATATGCCATTTTTCCAATTTAACCACTTAAATGCCAATTCTAATTATTTAATAACTAAAAATTAATTATTAAATAATATTGTAATTTAACATATTTATTAATTAGACTCAACAAAGTCTCTTAACAAATAAACCCTAGAATCTCTTTTCTTCACAATTAAGCCCTTGCTTAGTGAAAATTCATAAACTAGACATAGTCTAATTTTAGAATTATAAATGATTAATCAAAATCAATTAACTGAGTCTTACAAGTAGTATTGTCTCAACTAGTATGGGGACCATGGGCCTATATATCAGAGCTTCCAATAAGCAGATCTAGAATTTACAAAGTAAATTCACTGACTTATTAATTCCTCGTTGCATCCACCATAGAACTTGGAATTGCACTCTCAATTATATAGAACGCTCTATATGTTCCACGATATAGATACGCTATTAGTTATCCATTCTTATAATCCCAATAATCAATGATCCTCTATAGATGATTTACATTGTATAGGGATTAATTTACCGTTACACCCTTCAATGTATTTTATCCTTAAAACACTTAGACACCTATAAATGATATTTCAGTGAACTAACATAATCACTGAAATGAGTACTCAACCATTTATCTCTGTTTAGCCAAGCTCGAAGGAAATCATCATTTCACTTCTATGCCCAGATAGAAGCTATAGATTCCATATCTATGACTAGTGCTCCCACTCAATTGCACTACCATTTTCCAAAATGTACGTATCACCCTGACCAAAAAGTAGGCTTAACTAACAAATCAAAGAACATGTATAATACTCTTGAGATCGAACCTAACCATGTCGGGATTAAGATCATTTGATCTAGGATCAACTAGGTGATATTGAATTGAATTGATATTATGGTAAATTTATCATATCTGATCCAAGTTCAATGTCGGTCCCTTCCAATGCATACTCCATGCATCCAACCCAAGCTTTACTTTAACCAATGCCCTGGAAAGGACATAACACTTATCTAAGGTGCAAGTAAATTATGTTGTAGATTATCATATCAGTTAAAACCCTGTGTACTGATAAATCTAGAAATATATATTTAATCACACAATCTTGATTACTTTCCACTGTGCTGACGACACAATAAACAAGAATATTAATGTGATAAGGGTTTGGATGAATTTATTAAATCAAATAAACATTTAAATGATAACATGAACCAAATGACACATTAAATAAGTGATGAAAATACTTCCGTCTCTTTATTGATATTTAAATGATAGAGATTATATTGAAATAAAGTTTTATACTGCAATGAGAAAGGCCATTGGAAACCCCAATGTCCTAAGCTTCTTGCAAAGAAACAAGGTATTTCTTTATAAACTGATGTGTTTTAGTGAATTATTATCCATTTGGATTATTAATTCTGGACTAATAACCTTGGTTATTTTCTTCTTATAGCTCAAGCTTCTTAAACTCGGATGCTGTCTTAGCGAGTTGGATCTGAAAGCTAGATTATGGATGGAGGTCGCCTATGATAAAGAAGAAGCTCATTTATTTTTTTGAATTAATTGTTTAAATTTTCAAACAATTTGGATTTCAAGTTCGGAATTTTATTCCCTGTTCGTTTCTCATAATATTGCAAATAATTTTTTTTATTTATAATAATTTTTTTTTTTTTACAAATAAATTGCAATCTATGAGTTGAGCTTCATTACTTTATCTTACAAATCAATTACCAATTGTTATATTTATTATGTTTGTATGTGTATGTGTTTTTATTATTGATACAAATTCTATAGTTATTTAAACTCCTTACAGAGTTATTACTACATAAACACTAGAAATTATTTCTATGTTTATGAGTAATTATTAATTCTAAAATAATTATTGAGAATTTATTTAATAAAAAGATCTTTTGATCTAATAGGGGTGGAGAAAAGTTAAGAATGATATGCAGTTCAACGATCTTTTATATCTAATGAACTCTGGATTATATTCAACTCCACATAATCTCTATCACACTTAGGGAATCATGATCTTTACTACCTTTAGGGGTGGATCATAATCTCTATATACTTAAGGGTGGACTTTATTCCACAGTACTCTTTGTGACACATATTTTTTAAACATGGAAATAAATATAATAAATTAGCTATTATCAGAATAAATCATTGATCTTGATTATATGTTCCAGTTTAGATTTACTGTTGTAATAAATAATGATACCAATAAAGTTCTTTGATAATGTATCACATTACCTTAATTGAGTGGGAGAATATTAAAATTCTTTACCTATCTTCATTTGGTTGACACTTGTGATAAGAAATTAAGAACACCTCTGATAAAATAAATCTAACCATTCACATGGATAGAAACAACTTATCAGAATTATGAGAATAAGATAGAAGAATTCTTGCATAGTCTATTCGAATGACTTGATTCAAGATTTCTAATCCTCATAACATTTTATGGTATCTTGATTTGATTGCTTAATCTCTAGCAAGTATTTTACACTTCAAATACTAGACTGCTATGTTGTTGATATAGTCTTAAAGAAACTTACAATTTCAGACTAAGATAATAAGTCACAACGAGATATCCCTCAAAACAATAGTAAGAGGTTAAAGTTATTATTTAACCAGACATCTATCATTGAGTGGGAGCCATCTGAGATGTAATCAAATGGGGAACATTAGAGGACAATCAAGAAATATTTATGAAAGTGACCTATATGTTAGATATTAAGGAACTATACATTAGTAATCCTAATATCCACACCAGCTCATTAAGAATTAGAGATGGTAGTTACTCTGGGGGTGGAGAAATTATTGTAGAAGAGAGTAAAACCCATCTATAATAATTCAAGCTCCATTAGAGAAGATATAACTTTGTAAATTCGAAATTACTAAAAAGTTATTATACTGAAGAAAATTCTACACTGCATTATCTCAATTCCAAATTTTAAAATTTGAGAGATATGTCTTCTGTTTGTTCAGATGTACTTAATGGGCAGTAAGGATTTAAATATCCCTTGATGAGTAAAGCATACAGTTAAGGATGTTTCATAAGTTTTATGAACCTGGTTCCAGAAATATGGGTGGATTCAAATATACTAGACTTCATCAGAGGATCAAGACGAAAGATTGATTGTAATGCACAACTTGTTTTATGTTAGTGCAAGTGGGAGTTTGTTGGGTTTTGTGCCCTAAATAAAACCCATTACAATCTGATTAGTTATCAATTTAGAATTTTGAAGTGATTTATGTTTACATGTATGTTACATGTTTATGGTTTAATATACATATTTAATATATGTACAAAATCAGTTAAATCCATAACATATATTCATTCACAATTGCAGTATTGTCAATACAGTGGAATGTGATTGTGATTATATGATTCAAAAGACTTAGTCCCTGTTCATCAGTGTTTTGGATTTACACTGATGTGATAATCAGCGATGAAGTATACTTACACTTGGAGTAAGTGTTATGTTCTTTCCAGTACATTAGTAAAGTATACTAGTTTCGAATGTATGGAGTATACATTGGACTGGACCGATATTAAACTTAGATAAGATATTATAAACTTACCGTTGTATCTTTCCAAGTCAATATCAGAAGTTGATCTTAGATTAAAAGAATCAAAATCCTGATATGCTTAGGCTCAATCTCAGGAGTGCTATTCATGTTCTTTGATTTATTAGTTAAGCCTACTTTTGGGTCAGGGTGATACGTATATTTTGGGAACATGATTGCATAACTGAGTGGGAGTGCTGAACATAAATATGGAATCTATAGCTTCTAGTGGTGTATAGAATGTTGGGTTTTATGCCCTAAATAAAACTCATTTCAATATAATCAGATTTACTTATTAATATAGATCAGAAATAACATTTAATGTTGCATGGTTCACATGATTTATCTCATGATTATATGTACATAATGTATAGATTCATCTGAAACCCTTTTCACATACTTGATCCTGTTTATTGTGCCGTCAACACATTGGAAAGTAAACATGACTATGTGAATAAAGTTTCCTAGATTTATCAGACACAGGGTTTTACTGATATGATAATCTACAACAGAGTTTATTTGCATTTGGAGAAGTGCTATGTTCTTTCCAGAACATTGGTTAAAGTAAAGCTCAGGTTGGATGCATGGAGTAAACATCGGAAGGGACCGATATTGAACTTTGACTTAGATTTAATTAAACTTACCGTAAAAGCTATTCAAGTCAATATCGCCTAGTTGATCCTAGATCAAATGATCTTAATCCTGTTATGATTAGGCTCAATTTTGAAAGGCTATTCGTGTTCTTTGATTTGTTAGTTAAGCCTACTTTTAGGTCAGGGTGATACGTACTTTTTGGGAACACGGTACTGCAATTGAGTGGGAGCGCTAGCATAAACATGGAATCTATAGCTTCTATCTGGCGAATAGTAAGCAAAGGATGATCTCCTTCGAGCTTGACCAAACGAAAATAAATGGTGGAGATCTCATTTCACATAAGCTGAAATATCATTTATACGGGGTCAAGTGTTTTAAGGATAAAATACATAGTAGGGTGTTACGGTAATTTAATCCCTTTACTGTGTAGATCATTCATATAGAGGATAATTGATCACATTAGGATTATAACAATGGATAACTAATGATGTGTCTATATGGCGGAACATATAGAGCATTCCATATATTGAGAGTGCAATTCTAAGTTCTATGCGTGGATTCAACGAAGAATTAATAAGTTAGTGAATTTTAGTGCTAAATTCTTGATCTACTTATTGTAAGCTCGGTTATATAGACCCATGGTCCCCCCACTAGTTGAGATAATATTGCTTGTAAGACTCATGTAATTGGTTTTGATTAATCAATTATAATTCCAGAATACAATACAGTTACACTTTCTCAAGTGTTTAATATCCATCTTCAATTAATGGATTAAAACTGTATGGAATATGAGTTAGGTATTCTGTGACCAGGATCCACTTGCAGTATTCTAAGAACTCTTCGATGTAACTAAACCTATGTCATCAACAGACACTACCACATTTTTTTAATCTATGGCATTTGTATCTTGTTCATAGTGGATTTGACAAGATCAATCTCTGCAAAGAGTTAATATGCCTATATCCACTGAAAGTAGTTCATCTCATTCGCAGATGGATGTACATTCAGGGGTGGATATGAGTTTTTCGTTGTATTCTTAAAACGATTACTCTAGATTATACCTTTTAGCAAAGAAATTTGAAATGTTTAAAAAAATTTCATTAATTTCTAGCAATGGTTGAAACCATTAAGGTAAGTGGTTAAAGATCTTGCGAACTGATAGGGGTGGAGAAATAGTTAGTAGATATGCAGTTCAAAGATCATTAAATTGATTTTTTGAATTATATCCAAACTTACCTCCCCAGAAATTTCGAGTTGCATATTGATGATTAGTTACTAGTCGTTGCCTAATTTCTTCTATGGTAATACAATTTCATAATGATGTAATGGTTGTATACTTAATGTAAATCATTACTAGATTCATGGATGACCTAATCAAAATCTTAAGAAAAGCTAGAACTGTTAACCATGGTTTCTTAGCTATTCTAAGTGATTAGGGGTGGACCATCCCATTGTCAATAGATAAGAAAGTGTTTGTTCAAACAAATACTACTTTTCTAAGAAAATGACTAAGTCTGAAAAACAAGTAGCAAATAAAGGAGATATTTAATTCTTGATTCCAAAAGCGTTCTATCATCTTATATAACATATGATGATCCCACTGCCTCTGTTGTCTTGTCACAACCGAAGAGGTTAATACCATTTTCTTAGACATAATTCACGGTACCTTGTCGTAGTGGGAGAGTTTCTAGGAACTCACCTTCTTATGACTTGGGAGACACTAGTGATTAAAATCGATTGTGAGTTTAAACAAATAATGGATTGTCAAGATAAGAAACTAAGAAGAAAGCCAATAGAACTATGGTTTAATCCATTCACATGGAATAACCTAAAGTTTTCTATTACAAGGACATAAAAGGAAATTTTAGTTAATAAGTCTATTCTATGGACTTAACAAACTTCCTGTTCCTAGTATTATAGGTTTGAGTTTATCTAAACCTATGGCCTGTGGTATACCTGGTAATTACTTACTCTAATGCAAGCAACTTACTTTAGTAAGATGCTGAAGCATTTTCTTTCTAATGGCAATCTATAGAAGCTTCACAACTTCTTAGGTATAGATTTTATTTATCTAAGAAAAAGTCTTAACTATTCCAGAAAAGATAAAGCCATGAAAGAATTTCTTAAATCAACAGTGAGAGGTCTTAGATATGCTTTTGTATGCCTTAGACCAGACACCTGCTGTTGAGTGGGAGTAATGAGTAGGTATCAAATTAATCCAGGAGAAGAACATTGGAAGACAATCAAGTAAAACCTAAGATTAAGAAGAGGAACTATATGTTAGTCTATAAGAGTGTGTTTAAAACTCTTAGACTACACCATATCAGATTTCGAAATTTGCCTATGTGCTAGTAAATATTTCTGATAAGATGGTGGTTACTCTGGGGGTGGAATAGTGATTTTGGAGAAGTGTAAAAACCTATCTGAAGTCTCTAGGTCTACCAGAGAGAGACTGAATGTTAAAGCTGCAAGAAAGGTACTTATTCAGTCTAAGGAAAGTTCTATACATTTTTGGCATCATTCCAAATTGCCTTAAACTACTAGTGTTAATTTCCTGATTAACCAAAAGTAGTTGCCAAAGGTATAGAATCCAGTATCCCAAGAGAGTAGACATATAGAGAGGAGTTTCACATTATCAATGATTTTGTGATTAAGGAAGAGTAATGGTGGAGAAAAGGTTGTGGTTAATTCAACCTTTCAGATCCTATTACGAGGAGTTTACTACTACTACACTTGATTTGTATATCAAGGTGTTGAGATTATTTGAAACGCACTTTTTTGTTTTATATTAGTGCAAGTGGGAGTTTGTTGGGTTTTATGCCCTAAATAAAACTCATTTCAATATAATCAGATTTACTTATTAATATAGATCAGAAATAACATTTAATGTTGCATGGTTCACATGATTTATCTCATGATTATATGTACATAATGTATAGATTCATCTGAAACCCTTTTCACATACTTGATCCTGTTTATTGTGCCGTCAACACATTGGAAAGTAAACATGACTATGTGAATAAAGTTTCCTAGATTTATCAGACACAGGGTTTTACTGATATGATAATCTACAACAGAGTTTACTTGCATTTGGAGAAGTGCTATGTTCTTTCCAGAGCATTGGTTAAAGTAAAGCTCAGGTTGGATGCATGGAGTATGCATCGGAAGGGACCGATATTGAACTTTGACTTAGATTTAATTAAACTTACCGTAAAATCTATTCAAGTCAATATCGCCTAGTTGATCCTAGATCAAATGATCTTAATCCTGTTATGATTAGGCTCAATCTTGAAAGGCTATTCGTGTTCTTTGATTTGTTAGTTAAGCCTACTTTTAGGTCAGGGTGATACGTACTTTTTGGGAACACGGTAGTGCAATTGAGTGGGAGCGCTAGCATAAACATGGAATCTATAGCTTCTATCTGGCGAATAGTAAGCAAAGGATGATCTCCTTCGAGCTTGACCAAACGAAAATAAATGGTGGAGATCTCATTTCACATAAGCTGAAATATCATTTATACGGGGTCAAGTGTTTTAAGGATAAAATACATAGTAGGGTGTTACAGTAATTTAATCCCTTTACTGTGTAGATCATTCATATAGAGGATAATTGATCACATTAGGATTATAACAATGGATAACTAATGATGTGTCTATATGGCGGAACATATAGAGCATTCTATATATTAAGAGTGCAATTCTAAGTTCTATGCGTGGATTCAACGAAGAATTAATAAGTTAGTGAATTTTAGTGCTAAATTCTTGATCTACTTATTGGAAGCTCGGTTATATAGACCCATGGTCCCCCCACTAGTTGAGATAATATTGCTTGTAAGACTCATGTAATTGGTTTTGATTAATCAATTATAATTCTCAAATTAGACTATGTCTATTTGTGAATTTTTCCCTAAGTAAGGGCGAAATTGTAAAGAAAGAGTTTATAGGGGCATATTTGTTAATTATGATACTTTGTATGGTTCAATTAATAAATATGATAAATGACAATATTATTTAATAATTATTCATAGTTATTAAATAGTTAGAATTGGCATTTAAATGGTTGAATTAGAAAATTGGCGTTTTTGAGAAAATCAGATGCAGAAAAGGTAAAACTGTAAAATTGCAAAGAGTGAGGCCCAAATCCACTAGTATAGGGCCAGCCACTTTTGTAGGAAATTTAAACTGATTTTTTCATTATTTTAATGCCAAATAATTCAAACCTAACCCTAGTGGAATGCTATAAATAGATAGTGAAGGCTTCAGGAAATTTACACTTAAATTTTCTATTTTTCCTTCAGAGAAAAACCTGAGCCTTTCTCTCTCCCTATCTTTAGCTGCCACTTCTTCTTTCTCTTCCCTCTTGAATTTCGAAATCCTTAGTGTATGAGTAGTGCCCACACACAGCAAGTGATACCTCAATCATAGTGAGGAAGATCGTGAAGAAAGATCATCAGCAAAGGAGTTTCAGCATCAAAGATTCAGAGAAAGAGATCCAGGTTCAGATATTGATAATGCTCTGCTACAGAAAGGAATCAAGGGCTAGATATCTGAACGGAAGGAGTCATTATATTCCGCTGCACCCAATGTAAGGTTTCTTAAACTTTATATGTGTTTAATTTATCGTTTTAGAAAGTTCTTATTTAGGATGTTAATCAACATACTTGTGAGTAGATCTAAGATCCTGGTAAAATAATTTCCAACAACTGGCCTCAGAGCCATGGTAATTGATTTACTTGCAAGAAATTTGGACTTTAAAACGATTGTTTGTATGTTCTTTGGATGGTATCGTGTTGTATTGAGTGTTATTTGATGATTGATTGATGTTTGTAAATTTTCGTGAAAAATAATTGCGATTTTGTTTCTGGAATTATTTTTATTGGATAGTATGGGAAAAATTAAGCAAGTTAGTCTTTTACAGAACTCAATTTCGATTTTATTTGAATTAGTTATGAATTTTTGAAGATGTGAAAAAATCGGGGTTGTGCTGAAATTTTCCTGCGATCGCGAAACTGTCCGTACAGTTCACAATTTTTTTGTTTTTCTTCCATTTTTCATGCTTTTTCATGGAATTAACTTCCGATTTTTGGTATAGTTTTGTATTTATACTATTACTATTCCTAATTCAATTCTAATTATCTTTTTGAATTAATTTAATATTTTTTAAATTTAATTCAAGATATTAGTGTAATTTGAATTTGAATAGAATTAGTATCTATCTTCTTGCTTAAAAAAATCTATCTTATTTTAAAATTTGATTATATCTTATCTTATTTTAAATTTAAAAAATAAGATATTTATAATCATGTAATTTTTAAATGATATAAGATATTTTGCTAATTTTTTAAATTTTGTTATTTTATTTATTTAAATTACATTTAAAATTTGAAAAAGATATTTATTTATCTTTTCTAATTTTTATTTAATTTTTATTTATAAAATAACATTTAAAATTTAAAAGTAGTTAGCAAATTTTTTGAAATGATATTTAGGTTGGTTGAAACCTAATTTTTCAAAAATTGTAGGTTTAATTTTAAATTTAATTTTTTAAAAAATTTCGAATTTTTCAAATTTTTTTTAAATTTTTCGAATTTTTTTTTTATTATTATTTAATTAATTATTTTCGAAATTAATAATTTAATTTAAAATTAAATAAATCCTACATCCAACTATCCAGCTAACCTTGTTGCAGGAGTATGTGTTTTAGCTTATGTGTAAGTTTTCAAAACCTATTATTACTTGATTGCAAATAGCCATAGTTACTTTTTGTCAGATCTAATGATTTGATGGCTCCCTTGGTCAAGATAATAATTTGTAACAGGTATATTTACAATCTTCTTTCATCTGTGTATGACCTAGCAACATGATAGGACCCATCCAAAGTGTGCCTGTGTGAGCCTATGTGTTTAATTTGATTATAGATACATATAGGTTGTTGTTGCTAAAATAAATTATCATAGTTCTTGATAGAATTTATTTAGGCCCATTTAGTTATTGGGCTTATTCAATTAATAACAGTTGTTCTTATTAAGGTTAAATTCCTCTCTTTTAGGCCTTGTGTGAGAGTTGGGAGCCATAGAAGTGGGTACGACATACTGAACCCAGCACCCCCTCACATGAACCACCCCAATTGTGAAGGCCCATTTGCCTGATTTGAACAACTGTACTAGGTTAATTAAACTAGTTTAACCTAATAAAATTGATTAGCAACATAATTAATTTCATTTATTTTGAAATTAATTTAAGAAAATTATAGTGTAAAGAATTTTTTATTCTAAGCTAAACTATATGTATTTTCTTGTATTTAATTAAATATAGAATTATAACCATCTAGATTCTTTCTGGAGCTTAATTTAAATTTTTCATTAAATATTCCTATTTAAGTTGATATTTAGTTATCTACAACTAACCAACTTAAATCTGAATATCTTTTGAATTTCAAATTTCAAAATTAAGTTGAGGAATTTTAGGAATTGGTTATTAAAATTCTTTAGATATTTTTTAAGTTAATATCTTTTCGAATATTAACTTAAAATGTAATATTTTCAAATTAAGTGGTTACAACTTAATTTTTGATATTTAATTAAATTTAAATTTGAAAAATATTTAAGTTCTAGATTTTTTCTAATACAACTTAAATTAGATATTTTTTTTTTCAAATTTTGTGGAAAAGATACTTAGTCAAATAAGATATTTTCTAGATAGTTATTTCTAGACTACTTATTATTTCTAATATTAAATAAGAAAATATTATAAATTGTGAAATTAATTATTTATATAATTAATTTTGGTACAATTTATTTTAAGTATATTTTTCCTAGTATTAAACTAGAGACTAATAATTAAGCCTTCTCTACACTTAATTATTTATTTCTTGAATTTAATACATTTAATTGATTTGAAAATTGAATATCTAAGTTGATTTTTATCATCATACTTAAATATTTCTTTTTCATGACATTTAATTAAATAGAAAATTATTTTTAGTTGAAATTTATTTTTTCAACTAAATTTAAATAATTTTCAAAATATATTTTTTCTTTATTTTATTAATCAATTTTCGAAATTGCATTTCTTAAATGCTAGAATTTTGAATTTTATCTTGAAAAATAGATTAAGTTGTAAATTAATTATTTATTTTAATTAATTCTTGGATCAACTTAAATCAATGATTTTTTTCATTTATTGATTAATTTAAAATAAATTGAATTAAAGTATATTATTAGAAATTGAATTAATTAGTCAAAGAAAAATCTAGATAGATGATACTTTTGCTTGAAGTATTTTTCTAGTGTATTTAATTAAATAGAAAATTAATATTTAAGTTGATTTTCATCATCACACTTAAATATTTGAAACTTTTCTTATATATTTAATTAAATAGGAAAATTATATTTTTTGTTGTAAATTAATTTTATTAATTAATTTTGGGCCAACATTAAATTAGAATAATTTTTCCAGGATTAATTTTTTATTTTAACATGCATTTTCGAAAATTGTATTCTTAAATACTTTAATTTTTCGAAATGCAATATATATTTATAGAAAATTAAATTTGAGTTGTAAATTAATTTATATTAATTTTGTAACAACTTAAATTGAATATTTTTCTAAATATTTATTGGAAATTATTACTAAGATGGAAATAATTCATGTTATTTTCATATCCATTTAAGTAAAATTTATAAATATTAAATTAAAATTTATATTTAGAATTTTTCATTCTAAATTGGAAATTTTAAATAAATATATATATTTAAAATAAATAAATTAAATAAAGAGAATCAAAGAAAGTACAACTCACTTTAAATAATGAGCTTGATTATTATTAAGATATTCGATCTCCATTGTTGGTCTTACAAAAGTTAAATGTTTTCAATATAACCTCGAGACGCTAGACTTCGTCCCCCTATGGATGATTATTCGTTGAACGCATTTAACACCGTAAGATTTCATTTGATAAGTGTTTTGTGAGTTTTCGTCTCTATTTAGACTCTCCCCTACGGTGACTACTTAGAGATAAACTCATAAAACATGAAACAATGGTGGAAGCTCATAAAATGAGAATAACCTTGACTCTCGCCTACCGGGACAACGTTGGATTCTTATTTTGATCGAATAAAAGGTTGCTAGAATGGTTTCTATTTTAGATGAGCTGACAACTCTATTCAATAAATGATGCTTTGACTCTCGCCTACCGGGACACTATATCAGTTTGTTGAAAACCTTGGAAATTATTTAGGATTGTATGTTTTAGTATTTTCACTAGTCATTCCTACTTGCTATATGTTTATAATTTCTGAATTGTGTATGAATTTATATTGAACCATGTTATTTTCTGTTATTAAGTTGTAGTTTAATTTCGAATCTTCATTGTTGGTCTAACATGTTTGTTTTTCTAATGAGATAAATCCCTAGTGGATTTTCACCATTAGACATACATAATAGTGTTAGATCTCGAAAGATAAATATTGTATCTGCGACATCTAGCTGTTCATCAATTGATGACACCTTAGACCGTATTTTTACGATATGAAACAAGAAGATTGTATAAATAAGATTACTTTGTCTTTCGCTAATCGAAGCATCGTTGGATTCTTATTTATAAACGAAATTATCCTAATTCCTCTTAGCTTATTCATTTCGAATTAGCTCAAAAACATATCATTGGATGAATGGTCTATAAATCATTTCATGTCATTCTATATTTTCGCTTAAGAAATTAAATGACGCTTATGATTATAATCCCGAAATTCTATTCCCAATTGATATAAATCCTCAATCTTAGAAATCTCCTACTTGTATGGGCAAATCAGACTTAGAGTTAAATTAGTAGTGGTGGTCCAAGATAGAATTACTCATAATATTTGGTATAAATTTAAGTCTTTGACTTTAATTTTAGAATCCAAACAGAAATTTTCTTATATTTCTAATTCCAGAATACAATACAGTTACACTTTCTCAAGTGTTTAATATCCATCTTCTATTAATGGATTAAAACTGTATGGAATATGAGTTAGGTATTCTGTGACCAGGATCCACTTGCAGTATTCTAAGAACTCTTCGATGTAACTAAACCTATGTCATCAACAGACAATACCACATTTTTTTAATCTATGGCATTTGTATCTTGTTCATAGTGGATTTGACAAGATCAATCTCTGCAAAGAGTTAATATGCCTATATCCACTGAAAGTAGTTCATCTCATTCGCAGATGGATGTACATTCAGGGGTGGATATGAGTTTTTCGTTGTATTCTTAAAACGATTACTCTAGATTATACCTTTTAGCAAAGAAATTTGAAATGTTTAAAAAAATTTCATTAATTTCTAGCAATGGTTGAAACCATTAAGGTAAGTGGTTAAAGATCTTGCGAACTGATAGGGGTGGAGAAATAGTTAGTAGATATGCAGTTCAAAGATCATTAAATTGATTTTTTGAATTATATCCAAACTTACCTCCCCAGAAATTTCGAGTTGCATATTGATGATTAGTTACTAGTCGTTGCCTAATTTCTTCTATGGTAATACAATTTCATAATGATGTAATGGTTGTATACTTAATGTAAATCATTACTAGATTCATGGATGACCTAATCAAAATCTTAAGAAAAGCTAGAACTGTTAACCATGGTTTCTTAGCTATTCTAAGTGATTAGGGGTGGACCATCCCATTGTCAATAGATAAGAAAGTGTTTGTTCAAACAAATACTACTTTTCTAAGAAAATGACTAAGTCTGAAAAACAAGTAGCAAATAAAGGAGATATTTAATTCTTGATTCCAAAAGCGTTCTATCATCTTATATAACATATGATGATCCCACTGCCTCTGTTGTCTTGTCACAACCGAAGAGGTTAATACCATTTTCTTAGACATAATTCACGGTACCTTGTCGTAGTGGGAGAGTTTCTAGGAACTCACCTTCTTATGACTTGGGAGACACTAGTGATTAAAATCCATTGTGAGTTTAAACAAATAATGGATTGTCAAGATAAGAAACTAAGAATGTAATGACCGCTTTAGTAATGTGGATTAGAAAAGGCAATTAGCACTAATTTTTATTATTTTGTTATTATTTGTGAATTAATATTAAATGTGGACCCCAATATTTAGAAATAAATATTAGAGTTATAATTTCTCAATTCCGGAGATTTTATTAAACTCTAGGGGTATTATTTAGCTTATATGTGAAATATGTTAATTTTGTAATTTTTGCTCGGCGACAACGGAAAATGCGATGGATGGCTAGATAATCACATGAGTAAGTTTAGAACCCTATTTTATAGTGGGGAATATTTTAGAGAAAATTAATTATCGGGATTGAGCGGGGTTATGGATTTTGACCATTTTACCCCTAGCTTTAGAAATACCCTAGTTTTAAGTCTAAGGGCATTTTGGTCTTTTGTTTATGGTTGAGTGAGGTGGCTGCCCAAGTTATTGACACCTAGCACCATCATTTTCAGCCAAGGATTAATCAATCCTTTTCCCAATTTGGAAAATCAAAGAAAAGAAAAGAATTAAAAGAAAACATTTCCTCTTGAACTCTCTCTCTCTCTCTCTATTCGGCTGAGGCAATCAAGGATCAAACCAGAGTTTTTCCTTCCATTTTTGTGAATCTAAGCTAGGATTCAAAGTGGTTTTATCTAAGGTAAGCCCTAGAACTCTTGCTTATGTAATTTTTGAGCTTTTTACTTAGTTTGAGCATGTGATTTTGGGAGTAAGTGGCTGTTAGGTTTCAAAGTGTTTAAGGTTCGAATTTTAGGGTTTAGTTGAGTTGATTCTAAGTCCTAGCTGCTGGTTTTAATGGATGTAGATGGTTTTTATCCAATTTTAGGTTTAAAGTTCAAAGCTTTACTCATTAATGGCAACTTGAGTTGTAATGGTTTATTCTGTGAATTACTGCCTGGAAATCATTGTGTATGCATTGTATAGGTATACTGGAGAGTTTGGTAAAGTTTGGGATTGAATTGAATCAAGGGGGATAATTTTTGGTTCCCAGCAGCAGAACCGGAATTCCGGTTCTGGGTGGTCTGTACCAACCGGTCGACCGGTTGGTGACCCAGAACTGGGATGCCGGTTGGGAACCGGTCTACCTGTTGGGGGAATTTCCAGAACCCTAGTTTTGGCCAATTTTGAGTTATTTAGGGTATTGCCATGAAGTCTATCGATAGGGAAACTTTTAGTTTCAAGTTTTAAGTCCCGAAAAGTGATTTAGCGAGTCACTCATCTGTATTACTATTGTTGTGATTAGGGCATCCATCTAGCACGTGAATTCCGTTCAGTGCCTGGCCAAAGACACTTGAATTCGGAAAACAGGTAAGAACTGTGTATAATGTATGATGTGATTATCTGAATGTGTGTATATGTGTTTATATATGCATGCTTGAATTATGTTAAACACTACCAACACTTGTATGAATAAGTTATAGAGTGTATTGGTACAGTGATTGTTGTGATTATGAGTACGATACAGTGATACCAACACAAGCATGGAAAAATGCTAAGGTGTGTGGTACATCACTCAGTGTTACTCAGTGATCGGGATAAACCCTACCAACACTCGTACAGTGAGGTGTGATGTGTATGTGGTATAGTGGTTGTACCCTGGTAATGAACGTTCATACTCATCTGTTAAGCTCTGTAAATAGGTGTATGGGCGCCTATTTACAGGTCGGAAATTATATGATATGTTATATGCATTTCTTACTGAGTCTGTTGACTCACAGTTTCTGCTTCCATGTGTAGGTAAAGGAAAGGCGAAGGCTGAACAGGAGTGAACCTGAGCTCAGGTGAGATTGTACATGACAAGCAGCGTGACCTGGAGTGTTCGGTCTCGGGACATCTGGGAATTGTATTTTGAAAGTCGCTGTGCGACCTGTAAATCTGTATATTTTGGATTGTATGCTTGAAAAGTAAAGTTTGTAAAGTTTTAAAAATCGGGATCCCGGCACTTGTAAATATTTTATTAAATTACAAAGTATAGTATTTAATGCAAAAGTTTTAATTTGACACGTTTTTCGAGAAATTTCTTTGATTAGCAAAGATTGCATAATTATTGAAAAAGCACTGTAGCGTGCCTTAGCATTAGGGCGTTACAATTTTGGTATCAGAGCCGCCAGGTTTGTCTACCGAAGCTTGCTATGACATGTAGAATCTTCATCAGAGAAAGCTCGGTTCACGGTTCAGTAAGCCCGTACTTGTTTAGTATTTTAAATAAATGTGAATGAGAAAGCATGTTAGGAAGCATATTAGATTTAAATTAAATATATTGCTTTAAAAAGAAAAGAAAGTGGGTTGCCTTTAAGTTATTAAGAGCGGTGTTAATTTTGATCGCTGTCTAACCTGCCTGGCTTATGGATTCGCAGGCTAAGTCCTATTAAATGGACGCCCCGCGAAATACTAGAAGTCAGGGTGGCATGGTTGAGACCGGAGGCGGTCAGGGGAATCCTCAAAATCCTCGTGGACGCGGCCGTGGCCGTGGCAGAGCTCAGGGTGGTCGCCCTGTAAATCCACCTCAAGCTCCCCCTGATTGGGAGCAAAGATTTGCGGAGATGCAAGATAGAATCCGCCAGCAAGATGAAGAGATTCAGAGGTTGAGGCAGCAGGGTCCTCCTGCCGTGCCTCCTCAGGAAGTTCAGGCCGTTGCAGTTCCAGCGGTGCCAGCAGAACAACCTGTTGTTGGCAACCGTATGGAACCGTTGTACGAAAGATTTCGAAAACAGGCACCTCCAGTGTTTCTGGGAGGCCCTGATGTGATGAAAGCTGAGCAATGGCTTTCGATGATTGAGCGTATTCTCAACTTTATGGGAGTGGTTGGAAATGACCGGGTGACCTGCGCCACTTTCCAGTTTCAGGAAGATGCCCTCGTGTGGTGGGAATTGATAACCCTCACTCGGGACGTCACGCTGATGACCTAGGAGGAATTTAGGGAGTTATTTAACTCCAAGTATTACAATGAAGCGGTCCGCAGTGCAAAGCGGAAAGAGTTCACTGATCTAGTTCAGACTGAGGGTATGTCAGTCACTGAGTACACAACGAAATTTGATCGGTTGGCTAAGTTGGCGGCAGGAATTGTGCCCACGAACTTCAGTAAGAAAGAAAAATATTTAGCGGGTTTGAGTGCAAAGATCCGGCATGATCTGGTTATTACCACTACTGAGGCAACCACTTATGCGGAGATGGTTGAAAAGGCTTTGAGAGCCGAGGGTGCGGTAAAATTCCTTCAGGAGCCCCGGGTGACTCCGAGTGTTGGTGGAACCCCCACTATTCCTACTCCTGTTTATGGTAGAATGGTGGTGACTCCACCACCGAGCAGAAAAGAAAAGTTGTTCCAGCTTCTGGTGGCTCGGGACAAAGCAAGCGGTTCCGTGGGAACCAAGGCAGAGGGGGACGCCAGGGTTACTCTTATCCTGAGTGTCCAAGGTGCAAGAAACATCATCCGGGAGAGTGTAACCGGAAGACATGCTTCCTGTGTGGCATGGTGGGGCATTTCAAGAAAGATTGCCCCCAGGCAAAGAAAGAGGAGCCGAAAACTGAGGTGAAACCGGTTCCTGCTCGTGTGTTTTCCATTACCCAAGCTGATGCTGCAGCCAGTCCTTCTGTTATGACAGGTCAGCTTTCCGTCAACAACTTGTTATTTACAGTATTATTTGAATCGGGAGCTACACGTTCATATGTGGCTACAAGAGTGATTGATCTTTTGGGTAGCCCTTGTGAAATTTTAGAAAGAGGGTTCGGAACCCTAATGCCTAGCGGGGAATCGGTTATCTCTAATAGGCGCATTAGGTCTATGCCGATTAGGATCGAGGATAGGGAATTGAGTACTGACCTTATAGAATTGAAATTAACTGAGTTTGTTATTATACTGGGAATGGATTTTCTATCCAAGTATTCGGCCAGTATAGATTGTAGGCGTAAAATGGTGACTTTTCAGCCGGAAGGTGAAGATCCATTTGTTTATGTTGGATCGGTTCAGGGGTCTCGGATCCCAGTTATTTCTGTGTTGAGAGCTAGGGATTTACTATGCAATGGTTGTGTAGGATTTTTAGCGGTAGTATTTGACTCCAGCAGACCTGAAACATTTGGGCCTGAGGTAGTCCGGGTGGTGAAAGATTTTCTTGATGTGTTTCCCGAGGAATTGCCGGGATTGCCGCCACAGCGAGAGATTGATTTTGTAATTGATTTGGCACCTGGAGTCGAACCTGTTTCTAAAGCTCCATATAGGATGGCTCCAGCGGAACTCAAGGAGCTTAAGTTACAACTTCAGGGGATGCTTGATATTGGGTTTATTCGACCCAGTGTATCGCCCTGGGGAGCTCCGGTTCTTTTTGTGAAAAAGAAAGATGGTTCCCTCAGAATGTGTATTGATTATCGGGAACTAAACAAGCTGACGATTAAGAACAAGTACCCGTTGCCTAGGATCAATGATCTGTTCGATCAGCTTCAGGGAAAGACAGTGTTTTCGAAGATTGATTTACGGTCTGGTTATCATCAACTCAGAATTCGGGAGGAGGACATACCGAAGACTGCTTTTAGAACCAGATATGGGCACTATGAGTTTCTGGTAATGTCGTTCGGATTGACCAATGCTCCTGCAGCCTTTATGGATCTCATGAATAGGGTGTTCAAGGATTTCCTCGATAACTGCGTTATAGTGTTTATCAATGACATTCTTGTATACTCTCAGTCAGAAAAGGAGCACGAGCATCATCTTCGAATGGTGTTACAGCGACTTAGGGATCACAAGCTGTATGCCAAGTTTAAAAAGTGCGAATTCTGGTTGTCCGAGGTATCCTTTCTGGGTCATATTGTGGGAATGGAATTATGGTCGATCCAAACAAGGTGGAATCAGTGAAGAATTGGCCGAGGCCCAAATCTGTGACAGAAATTCGAAGTTTTCTCGGGTTAGCAGGGTATTATCGACGTTTTGTCGAAGGATTTTCTAAACTTTCTATGCCCCTAACCGAATTGACCAAGAAAAATCAGAGATTTGTGTGGTCAGATAAGTGTGAATCAAGCTTTCAGGAGCTGAAGCAGCGTTTAATAACAGCTCCGGTGTTAGCTTTGCCATCAGATCAAGAGAAATTTGTTGTGTATTGTGATGCATCCAGACAGGGTCTGGGATGCGTTATGATGCAAGCTGACAGAGTCATAGCTTATGCCTCTCGTCAACTGAAGGATTATGAGCAGCGTTATCCAACTCATGATTTAGAGCTCGCTGCTGTGGTTTTTGCTTTAAAGATTTGGCGACATTATCTTTACGGTGAAAAGTGTGAGATTTATACGGATCATAAAAGTCTTAAATACTTTTTCACCCAAAAAGATTTGAATATGAGGCAGAGAAGGTGGTTGGAGTTAGTTAAAGACTATGACTGTGAAATACTATATCACCCCGGGAAAGCCAATGTTGTGGCCGATGCTCTGAGCAGAAAAGGTCCCGGTCAAGTGTGTACTACGGTGATGATAGCTCCTCAACTAGCCTCAGAAATGGTTAGTGCAGGAATTGAGTTCGTGGTCGGGAAATTACATAATTTAACACTCCAATCTGATTTGTTGGAGAGAATCCGAAAGGCACAACTGGAAGATTCCGAGCTAGTTAAAGTTCGAGATGAAGTAGTGGCTGGTCGGCCTAGAGGGTTTTCAATCTCGAGCAGTGGAATGTTGTTATATAAAGCTCGAGTTTGTATTCCTAATGTTGATGAGCTTAAGAAAGAGATACTTGATGAAGCTCACACCACACCTTATTCGTTGCATCCGGGAACCACCAAGATGTATCAGGATTTGAAACCCTACTTCTGGTGGTATGGGATGAAAAGAGATGTAGTGGACTATGTGTCCAAGTGTTTAACTGCCCGGCGGATTAAGGCCGAACATCGAGACCCGGCGGGGTTATTGCAACCTTTAATCCTTCCAGAATGGAAGTGGGAGGACATCGCAATGGACTTTGTAACTGGGTTACCTAGAACTACAGGGATGTATGATTCTGTATGGGTCATTGTGGATAGATTTACAAAGTCGGCTCACTTTCTACCAGTGAAAGTTACCTATTCAGTGGAACAGTATGCTGAATTGTATGTGAAGGAGATAGTTCGTCTCCATGGAGCCCCTAAATCTATTGTGTCAGATAGGGATCCAAAGTTCACATCGAAGTTTTGGGTGAGTCTTCAGAAGGCTATGGGTACCAAGTTAAAGTTTAGTACAGCCTTTCACCCTCAGACTGATGGTCAGTCAGAAAGAACTATCCAGATTTTGGAAGACCTACTGCGAGCCTGTGTCATGGACTTTGAGGGTTCATGGAGTAAGTATTTGCCTTTAATTGAGTTCTCCTACAACAACAGCTACCAAAGTACAATAGGGATGGCTCCCTATGAGATGTTATATGGTAGAAAATATCGTTCTCCTATTCATTGGGACGAGACAGGAGAAAGGAAATACCTGGGTCCAGAATTAGTGCAAAGGACCAATGAAGCTATTGATAAGATCAAGGCTCGGATGCTTGCTTCTCAAAGCAGGCAGAAAAGTAATGCTGATCCGAAGCGCAGAGATGTCACATTTCAGGCAGGGGAACACGTTTTCCTGCGAGTTTCACCCATGAAGGGTATTAGACGCTTCGGGAAGAAGGGTAAGTTAAGCCCTAGGTTCATTGGGCCATTTCAGATTCTCGAGAAGGTCGGGCAGGTAGCGTATCGGCTAGCCTTACCACCAGCATTATCAGCTGTTCATGACGTATTTCACATCTCTATGTTAAGGAAATACGTGTCAGACCCGACTCATGTCTTGATTTATGAAGCCCTTGAACTACAACCAGACTTATCCTATGAAGAGCAACCTGTTCAGATTCTGGATAGAAAAGAAAAAGTTCTTCGTAACAAGACTATTGCACTGGTTAAAGTGCTCTGGAGGAACAGTAAGGTGGAAGAAGCCACCTGGGAATTGGAGTCAGATATGAGGACTCAACATCCAGAGCTATTCAGGTTAGATTTCGGGGATGAAATCCTATTAACGGGGGGATAATTGTAATGACCGCTTTAGTAATGTGGATTAGAAAAGGCAATTAGCACTAATTTTTATTATTTTGTTATTATTTGTGAATTAATTTTAAATGTGGACCCCAATATTTAGAAATAAATATTAGAGTTATAATTTCTCAATTCCGGAGATTTTATTAAACTCTAGGGGTATTATTTAGCTTATATGTGAAATATGTTAATTTTGTAATTTTTGCTCGGCGACAACGGAAAATGCGATGGATGGCTAGATAATCACATGAGTAAGTTTAGAACCCTATTTTATAGTGGGGAATATTTTAGAGAAAATTAATTATCGGGATTGAGCGGGGTTATGGATTTTGACCATTTTACCCCTAGCTTTAGAAATACCCTAGTTTTAAGTCTAAGGGCATTTTGGTCTTTTGTTTATGGTTGAGTGAGGTGGCTGCCCAAGTTATTGACACCTAGCACCATCATTTTCAGCCAAGGATTAATCAATCCTTTTGCCAATTTGGAAAATCAAAGAAAAGAAAAGAATTAAAAGAAAACATTTCCTCTTGAACTCTCTCTCTCTCTCTCTATTCGGCTGAGGCAATCAAGGATCAAACCAGAGTTTTTCCTTCCATTTTTGTGAATCTAAGCTAGGATTCAAAGTGGTTTTATCTAAGGTAAGCCCTAGAACTCTTGCTTATGTAATTTTTGAGCTTTTTACTTAGTTTGAGCATGTGATTTTGGGAGTAAGTGGCTGTTAGGTTTCAAAGTGTTTAAGGTTCGAATTTTAGGGTTTAGTTGAGTTGATTCTAAGTCCTAGCTGCTGGTTTTAATGGATGTAGATGGTTTTTATCCAATTTTAGGTTTAAAGTTCAAAGCTTTACTCATTAATGGCAACTTGAGTTGTAATGGTTTATTCTGTGAATTACTGCCTGGAAATCATTGTGTATGCATTGTATAGGTATACTGGAGAGTTTGGTAAAGTTTGGGATTGAATTGAATCAAGGGGGATAATTTTTGGTTCCCAGCAGCAGAACCGGAATTCCGGTTCTGGGTGGTCTGTACCGGTCTACCTGTTGGGGGAATTTCCAGTACCCTAGTTTTGGCCAATTTTGAGTTATTTAGGGTATTGCCATGAAGTCTATCGATAGGGAAACTTTTAGTTTCAAGTTTTAAGTCCCGAAAAGTGATTTAGCGAGTCACTCATCTGTATTACTATTGTTGTGATTAGGGCATCCATCTAGCACGTGAATTCCGTTCAGGTCGGCCAGCACACTTGAATTCGGAAAACAGGTAAGAACTGTGTATAATGTATGATGTGATTATCTGAATGTGTGTATATGTGTTTATATATGCATGCTTGAATTATGTTAAACACTACCAACACTTGTATGAATAAGTTATAGAGTGTATTGGTACAGTGATTGTTGTGATTATGAGTACGATACAGTGATACCAACACAAGCATGGAAAAATGCTAAGGTGTGTGGTACATCACTCAGTGTTACTCAGTGATCGGGATAAACCCTACCAACACTCGTACAGTGAGGTGTGATGTGTATGTGGTATAGTGGTTGTACCCTGGTAATGAACGTTCATACTCATCTGTTAAGCTCTGTAAATAGGTGTATGGGCGCCTATTTACAGGTCGGAAATTATATGATATGTTATATGCATTTCTTACTGAGTCTGTTGACTCACAGTTTCTGCTTCCATGTGTAGGTAAAGGAAAGGCGAAGGCTGAACAGGAGTGAACCTGAGCTCGGGTGAGATTGTACATGACAAGCAGCGCGACCTGGAGTGTTCGGTCTCGGGACATCTGGGAATTGTATTTTGAAAGTCGCTGTGCGACCTGTAAATCTGTATATTTTGGATTGTATGCTTGAAAAGTAAAGTTTGTAAAGTTTTAAAAATCGGGATCCCGGCACTTGTAAATATTTTATTAAATTACAAAGTATAGTATTTAATGCAAAAGTTTTAATTTGACACGTTTTTCGAGAAATTTCTTTGATTAGCAAAGATTGCATAATTATTGAAAAAGCACTGTAGCGTGCCTTAGCATTAGGGCGTTACAAAGAAGAAAGCCAATAGAACTATGGTTTAATCCATTCACATGGAATAACCTAAAGTTTTCTATTACAAGGACATAAAAGGAAATTTTAGTTAATAAGTCTATTCTATGGACTTAACAAACTTCCTGTTCCTAGTATTATAGGTTTGAGTTTATCTAAACCTATGGCTTGTGGTATACCTGGTAATTACTTACTCTAATGCAAGAAACTTACTTTAGTAAGATGCTGAAGCATTTTCTTTCTAATGGCAATCTATAGAAGCTTCACAACTTCTTAGGTATAGATTTTATTTATCTAAGAAAAAGTCTTAACTATTCCAGAAAAGATAAAGCCATGAAAGAATTTCTTAAATCAACAGTGAGAGGTCTTAGATATGCTTTTGTATGCCTTAGACCAGACACCTGCTGTTGAGTGGGAGTAATGAGTAGGTATCAAATTAATCCAGGAGAAGAACATTGGAAGACAATCAAGTAAAACCTAAGATTAAGAAGAGGAACTATATGTTAGTCTATAAGAGTGTGTTTAAAACTCTTAGACTACACTATATCAGATTTCGAAATTTGCCTATGTGCTAGTAAATATTTCTGATAAGATGGTGGTTACTCTGGGGGTGGAATAGTGATTTTGGAGAAGTGTAAAAACCTATCTGAAGTCTCTAGGTCTACCAGAGAGAGACTGAATGTTAAAGCTGCAAGAAAGGTACTTATTCAGTCTAAGGAAAGTTCTATACATTTTTGGCATCATTCCAAATTGCCTTAAACTACTAGTGTTAATTTCCTGATTAACCAAAAGTAGTTGCCAAAGGTATAGAATCCAGTATCCCAAGAGAGTAGACATATAGAGAGGAATTTCACATTATCAATGATTTTGTGATTAAGGAAGAGTAATGGTGGAGAAAAGGTTGTGGTTAATTCAACCTTTCAGATCCTATTACGAGGAGTTTACTACTACTACACTTAATTTGTATATCAAGGTGTTGAGATTATTTGAAACGCACTTTTTTGTTTTATATTAGTGCAAGTGGGAGTTTGTTGGGTTTTATGCCCTAAATAAAACTCATTTCAATATAATCAGATTTACTTATTAATATAGATCAGAAATAACATTTAATGTTGCATGGTTCACATGATTTATCTCATGATTATATGTACATAATGTATAGATTCATCTGAAATCCTTTTCACATACTTGATCCTGTTTATTGTGCCGTCAACACATTGGAAAGTAAACATGACTATGTGAATAAAGTTTCCTAGATTTATCAGACACAGGGTTTTACTGATATGATAATCTACAACAGAGTTTACTTGCATTTGGAGAAGTGCTATGTTCTTTCCAGAGCATTGGTTAAAGTAAAGCTCAGGTTGGATGCATGGAGTATGCATCGGAAGGGACCGATATTGAACTTTGACTTAGATTTAATTAAACTTACCGTAAAATCTATTCAAGTCAATATCGCCTTGTTGATCCTAGATCAAATGATCTTAATCCTGTTATGATTAGGCTCAATCTTGAAAGGCTATTCGTGTTCTTTGATTTGTTAGTTAAGCCTACTTTTAGGTCAGGGTGATACGTACTTTTTGGGAACACGGTAGTGCAATTGAGTGGGAGCGCTAGCATAAACATGGAATCTATAGCTTCTATCTGGCGAATAGTAAGCAAAGGATGATCTCCTTCGAGCTTGACCAAACGAAAATAAATGGTGGAGATCTCATTTCACATAAGCTGAAATATCATTTATACGGGGTCAAGTGTTTTAAGGATAAAATACATAGTAGGGTGTTACGGTAATTTAATCCCTTTACTGTGTAGATCATTCATATAGAGGATAATTGATCACATTAGGATTATAACAATGGATAACTAATGATGTGTCTATATGGCGGAACATATAGAGCATTCTATATATTGAGAGTGCAATTCTAAGTTCTATGCGTGGATTCAACGAAGAATTAATAAGTTAGTGAATTTTAGTGCTAAATTCTTGATCTACTTATTGGAAGCTCGGTTATATAGACCCATGGTCCCCCCACTAGTTGAGATAATATTGCTTGTAAGACTCATGTAATTGGTTTTGATTAATCAATTATAATTCTCAAATTAGACTATGTCTATTTGTGAATTTTTCACTAAGTAAGGGCGAAATTGTAAAGAAAGAGTTTATAGGGGCATATTTGTTAATTATGATACTTTGTATGGTTCAATTAATAAATATGATAAATGAAAATATTATTTAATAATTATTCATAGTTATTAAATAGTTAGAATTGGCATTTAAATGGTTGAATTAGAAAATTGGCGTTTTTGAGAAAATCAGATGCAGAAAAGGTAAAACTGTAAAATTGCAAAGAGTGAGGCCCAAATCCACTAGTATAGGGCCAGCCACTTTTGTAGGAAATTTAAACTGATTTTTTCATTATTTTAATGCCAAATAATTCAAACCTAACCCTAGTGGAATGCTATAAATAGATAGTGAAGGCTTCAGGAAATTTACACTTAAATTTTCTATTTTTCCTTCAGAGAAAAACCTGAGCCTTTCTCTCTCCCTATCTTTAGCTGCCACTTCTTCTTTCTCTTCCCTCTTGAATTTCGAAATCCTTAGTGTATGAGTAGTGCCCACACACAGCAAGTGATACCTCAATCATAGTGAGGAAGATCGTGAAGAAAGATCATCAGCAAAGGAGTTTCAGCATCAAAGATTCGGAGAAAGAGATCCAGGTTCAGATATTGATAATGCTCTGCTACAGAAAGGAATCAAGGGCTAGATATCTGAACGGAAGGAGTCATTATATTCCGCTGCACCCAATGTAAGGTTTCTTAAACTTTATATGTGTTTAATTTATCGTTTTAGAAAGTTCTTATTTAGGATGTTAATCAACATACTTGTGAGTAGATCTAAGATCCTGGTAAAATAATTTCCAACATAGAAGTCAAGTGATGATTCCCTTCGAGCTTAGTTAAATAGAAGTAAATGGATGAGCTCTTGTTTCAGTGGCTATATATTAGATCACTAAAACATCATTTACAGGTAACTAAGTGTTTTAAGGGGCAAAATACATTGAGGAGTGGAAACGGTAAATTCATCCCATCTCGATGTAAATCATCTATATAGAGGATCTTTTAATCACATTAAGATTATAACAATGGTTAAATGAGATAGAAATGTATATCGTGAAACATATAGTATGCTCTATATAAGTCTGAGAGTGCACTTCCAAGTTCTAAGAGTGGATTCAACAAGGAATTAATAAGTTAGGGATTTACTTGGTAAATTTGGTTCAACTTATTGGAAGCTCAGCAATATAGATCCATGGTCCTCATTCTAGTTGAGACCATACTGTTTTTAAGACTCTATAATTGATTTATGATTAATCAAATATAATTCTAAAAGTTAGACTATGTCTAATTTGTGAATTCTCACTGTTTAAGGATGAAATTGTAAATAAAAGGGTTTTTAGGTTTAATTATTAATTGAGAGACTTTGTATGTCTAATTAATAATTATTTTAAATGACAATATTATTTAATAATCTATTTTAGTTATTAAATAATTAGTTTTGGTATTTAAATGGTTAAAATTGGAAAAGTGGCATTTTTGGAGAAATAGAAATAGAATTGAGGAAACTGCAAAATCCAAGTGAGGCCCATATCACACCTATGGCCGGCCACTTCTTTGTGTGTTTCCCAATTATTATTTTCAATTTTAATTGCGAAGTAATTGCTAACCAAAACCTAGCAATAATAGGAAAGTGGTGGATCACACTAAATAAGGCAGTTAATCAATTACACAGTAAAAGAGGAAACTATTTTATTTGGAAAGTTGAGCTCTCCCTTTTTCCTATATAATGTTGCCCCCTCTCTTCTCTTGGTATGCTTTTGTATCCCTTGGCATGCTATTGTATCACAGGAAATCAAGAGAGAAAAAGAGAGTGAATTTCGAATTCCTTGTGAGAGAGAAGTGCCCACACACAGCATACAGTACCTCAATCATAGATTGGAAGACTGTGAAGGATCACATCCAACTGAAGGACATTCGGGCTCAGATCTTGATTATACTCTGCTACAGACAGGAATCAAGGGTTAGAGATCTGAGTGGAAGGAGACACTTAATTCCGCTGCCATCACTGTAAGGTTTCTTAACTTTTATGTGTTTTTATTTGTCGTTTTAGAAGTTCATATTTAGGTTGTTAAATCAACATACTTGTGAGTAGATCTAAGATCCTGGTAAAAAAATTAATTCCAACATAATATGCATATGTGATTACATGTTTAGCGTACATGTTTTTAATTGCTTGTTAGATTACATTAGAATAGCGGTATTAGTACATTTAGAATTGTATTGGATACCGATGAATATATGTTTGGCATAAGTGCCGATTGACGCTATCACATCGGTATGACTAGAGTATGACAAGAGTACCGAGTATAGGTTGATATTATGGTCAATAGTACAATCGTTTGAACGTTCTTTACTCAGTACCGCCTAAGATGCGGGGAAGGGTTATGGTTGGGGGTATGGGTGCCTAATCGTAATCCTGTTTATATCTGTGTTATGATTATGCATTTCTTACTGAGTCTTTCAACTCACAAATATTGTTTGCATGTGTAGGTAAAAGAAAAGCTAAAGCTAAGCAGATGTGAGAGCGAGCGAGTGAAGATTATACATGTCAAGGCGGTTAGACTTGTAGCGTACGATCTTTGGGACAGCAGGCTGTATTTTAAATGGCTGCTAAGCGATAACTTTTGTATCAAGTATTTTGTATTATGATTGTAAATAATTTAAATACGGGATTCCGATTATGTAAAAGATATTTATTTTCATTTAAAGAGTAATTGAGTAAAAGTTTTAATAAATCACGATTTTCTATAAATCCGCTGATTAGCAACAAATTGTACAATTAATATAAAATCACGATAACACGCACATACTAGTTGGGTGTTACAAGTAAATTATGAGAATTTGAATATTTACTTATAAATACTCAAATTTTTATATCACCCTATAAATAAATTAATATATAATCTTATTTTTTTTTTCATGTTTATATTATAGAACTATGATATTTAGTATTATATTTATGTTTTAATATTATTTTAACTTATTTATAATTGATAAATTTATATCTTATTATTATTAATAAATTATAAAAATTTTAAATATGTCATGTCGTACTTTTTGAGCTTGTCGTGTGTCGTCCTTTTCGAGCTAGTCTATTCGTACTTACGTGTCGTGCCTTTCGTGCTTAAGAACATATCTTTTGTGTCGTGTTGTGCCGATTTGTAGCATCATATCATGTCATACCCAAGCTCGTATCTTTTTGTGCCTAGTCGTGCTCGTGCCGATTTTGTATCGTGTCAAAAAGTCCGACTCTTATTTACAGCACTAGTCATCAATACCACAAAATGCTATGAATCAATAAATCTTAAAATTCTATAAAATGTCATTCACCTCGAAATTTTTCTAAATTTTCAAATAGCAAATAATTTCTGGAAAGGGTCATATACCAGAATTATTCTATTTAAATCCTAAAATACTATATTCCAAACTACAAGTGGCTTGATCTTTCATAAAGGAGGTATGTAGACAGCTCAGTTAATTAAATTTACCGAATTCAACTACAATTCTAAATTCACTCTAAATTCACCCAAATTCTCCTTAAATTATTTCAAATCATTTAATATCATCATAATTAGAATCAAAAGGTAATTCCTTTAAATAAAAAAGAGTGTAATTAAGAGAATATTCTTATAAGCTTAGATGGGTCAGGCTAAAATCAATAAACTCTTATGTTGTGAATTTAGCATAGATGAAATTGTGTTTTGTATTTATTTTGATATTTTAAATGTGAATTTTTTTGCTTAACACTTCTTTAGGAACTTGAGTAAAGAGAAAATTGAAGGTTATATAGATTTTGAAAGTGTAAATTCTCTTTTTAGCTTTATTTAATGTAGCTACTTGGCAGAAAACTTTCAAGTCCAATTTTAAAATGAGAAGGTCCTATAGGATCATATATATTTAATATTATAGCACTCGTTTGATAAAAAAAATGAGCACTATATTACAACTCAACATATTATTTAATACCCCACATAGTTCATGTACGAGTAGGGGTAGCAAAATATATTATCATATTGTGTTCGTGTTATATTTTATATGACCCGCTTTTATATTTCGTGTCAGTCGTGTCAACCTGTTGTTTGACTCGTGTCTAATTTTCTCAACCTTAATCTGACCTGTAAAAAATTATGTCGTGTTGACTCACTTTGACTCGTTTTACTATTACTGCTGGAATTGTAGAGAAAATGATAGATTTAACTTCTATTAGAAAACTTATATATATTTATGTATACATATTTATTATTTATATATATATAATAAAAATTAAATTTTCTAAAATATTTTTAATTTTTTAAAGAAAATTAAATTTAAATTTTTTAACTTAATATTGAATCACTAAATATATATATATATATATTTACATAATTATATTAGGGATAATTACATAATGCACAATTTTTTGTAAGAAAATTATAATTTTACGTTTAATTTTTTTTTTTACATTTTTACGGTTTTCCATAAAAATAACACAAAAATAACAAAAAAAACGTATAAAAGTAACATGAAAATAACATCAAAAAATAACATGCAAATAATAAAAAATCAACAAATTAACAGGAGTATAACATAAAAAAAAAAAAAAAAAAAAAAAAAAAAAATTCGTATTTTCTGCAAATAAAATTAAAAAAATCGTAAAAAATTTTAAAATTCCGTGAAAGCGTATTTTTGTAATTTTTTTTATTATTTTTGTGTATTTGTGAAATAATCCCATTATATTATTATTAATAATTTTTTTCAATTTGTTTAATTTAAAAAGTCGTGTCAAATTCATGTTAAGCGGATAGTATCATGTTTGACCCCTTTTTATTTCGTGTCAAGTTGTGTTGACACATTCTCGACCCGCGTCTAATAACTTTCCTGACCTAACCCATGAAATTGGTGTCGTGTTTGTGTTCATGTGTCGTGTCAAAACTCATTTTATCACCCCAGTATGAGTAATACAGAATTTATATTACACACATAGCTACTAAACCTTAACCCCATTATAGATTTTTTTTTTTTGACGCGGTGATCAAAATCACACATGATTAACAAAGTAGCAATCCACAATCGCCGACGGCACCTCCTCAAACCAGGATAGCTCATCGTCTAACCGAAGAGCATGTTTTGCCAAACTATGTGATGTAGAAGTTGCATCCCGAGCCACATGGGACAAAACTGCCTCGGAAGTTTAGACAATAAAGCTATGACATCCTCAAGTAGCACACCTAGCTCATTAAAGATGACCCTTACTTTGTTTACAGCTGTGACCAGAGACAGAATAAAAAAAAAAAAAAACCTCTTTAATATGGGTTCTATTATAGAATTTTGGAAAAAATTTACATTTTTACATTTAAAGATTTTTTTTTTTAGATTTTTACGGTGTTCTATAAAAACAACACAAAAATGCTAAAAAAACCTACATAAAAGTATTTGAAAAATAACATCCAAACATCAAAATAACAATAAAAAATTAAATACAAATCACAAAAAATTAATAAATTAACGAGTAAAACATAAAAATACATCAAAAGACCGTATTTTTTGAAAATTAAAATTATAAAAATCGTAAAAATATTAAAAATTTTATACAATCGTATTTTTACAATTTTTTATTATTTTTGTGTATTTATCCCGTGAATAAATGCTATGTAAATGATATTTATCAAAAAAAATATATATTTGTATTTATATTTATATATATACATATATACATTTGTAAGGATAAAAACAACATAGTTAATACAAAGAAAATGTAAATAAATAATAAAAAAAAATCAATAAAAAAAAAGAACATTTTGGAGAGTCAATATTTATTTAAAAATGTAAAATGAAAACAAAAAGTTAGATGTAAATTATGAAAAAAAAAAAAAAAAAAAAAAAAAAAGGGAGAGGCCATAACCTCCCTCCCCATTGTGAGCAGCATATTCTGAATTGTAAGTGTGATTAAGATGACCAGCATCTTGCGTTTGTGGTGCAGCCACTAGAGGTAGCTCACAGATCTTATTAGTAGCATAGCATGTAAACTGGGTATGAAAAATAGAGTCAAAAGAGACCCCACGTTTTCATTAAAATTTACCAAAAGAAACAACCGAAGAGAAGTGAAGTGAATGTGAAATCAACCTGGGTGAAGAATGAAAACTATATATAAGGGAATTGCACAAACTTCATGTTGTACAGCAAAACCAAAAATTATAACTCTTGCATATATTTTCTATTTTGTATGTAGCAATTGTTGTCTTATACAGATGGAAAAAGCAAAAACACAAACAAAAAAAAAACAAATCAAACCCAGTAACAAAAATGGCACCTATTGTGTATGTAACGCTATACTGTTGGTCAAAAAATCGTATGTGCTATAAAAGCAGCGAGGAACAAGTGTGGGAGTGTAAGCGTGGAACAGCTGAGTTTTGGTTTGGACTAAACAAGTGCTCTGTGAGTGAAAGAACCTATCCGTTGTTGTCTGGACACGTATGTATGTGGACGGGTGATGACTATATCTCCGGAAAAGAATTATTAACAAAAAAAAATATATTATGAGAGATTTAGGGCTATTTGCTGAAGAAGAGTTATTTTCTGAGATGCATTAATGATGCCTTTGCTCTCGGCATCTAATAAAACCTCTGTCATAATTGCAGCCGCATGCCCTCGCGGCTCCTCTGAGGGCCTCCTCAACATGAATACCTACACATCTCATAACCGAAAACAACCATGACTCCCAAATTTCAAAGAAACTAAAATTGCTAGAATATAAAATATATCAATACACTAGCAGGTAAGAGCAACACCAATACAAAAATTGCCACAGGAAATAAAATAGCTATAGAATGTGTGTACACATTTTGCTTGTAAATATGAAGTATTAAGCAACGTTCTTTCTGTTACATAATAAACATCCCAACCTCAAGTGTAGGAGAAACCATGTTAGTCTCATGACTGATAATAACTACACATGCAAGTGACATGAGAACGTGAATTGACAGCAGATGTCAAGGAAACAACAGCAAACTTTAAAGCCTGGACCTCACCACATTGCTTTAAAAGTTTCCATGGAATATAAGGAAATTAAATTTACACGACTTTCCTTTGAACAAATTGAAAAAGAGAATTGAAAAACTTAAAAAACAGCCATTTCAAACCCAAAAATTTAAAAAAAAAAAAAAAAAAAAAAAAAAAAAAAGAAAGAAAACAACCAACCTTAGAACATATCGCATACACAAAAAGAAAGGTTCATTTATTAACAAATTACTATGTCCAACAAAGAAAAAAGATTTACCTGCCCATGATGTGTTATTTCTAGACATCCAGGTTGTTGTATAAATGGTTCACCATCTATTTGAACTGGGAACGGACTGGAAGCATGAATTCTTATGACTTTCCCTTGGGCTAGCCTTCTAGCGTGTGAAAGACCAACCTGTAAAATAATAGAAGCATAAGCTAACAAATTTTATAGCATATTTATCTTGTAGAGAGCACATAGTGCAAAAAATAATTTCATCATTCAAATTATAATTTCTAATAGAAGACATGTACATCCAAGCAATTGATTTAGCTTCTTTTCAACTTTTCATCCAAACTAGTTAGCATAAAAGAAAACTTTTCTTATAAACTAAAGGCTTGAGGAAATCAGAAGCACATGACTTCTTTTTAACAATTTAAATCTGAAAAGCAAACAACAATACAGCTACGTTCTAATCATAAGCAGGCAAAAATAATAAATAATAATAAAGGTTACCGAGTTAGTTAGTAAAACTATAGTTTTATTAATCTTGGAGGATAAGGGTTTGTGGTTAAAAAAACATGTACGGCGAACTAGTAACAAAACAAGATAAGAATTTTACAAGAAACATTTTCATTTACACAAATCAGAAAACAGTACACCTCTAGGGCCTTACTGTCATTCGTATGCATGATTGGATAGAATTTGCATTCAATTAAGGATAAAGGGTTATTTTGAGTTGAGTTTAGTTTAAAACATTACATTATTCAAATACTAATATTTTAGTTTACATTTGCATGAATTTCAATTAAAATATATATGGGTAGAGTTAATTTGCAATTAGAGTTACATTGGTAGTAAGTGGGATCCATTACTTTGTAATAATTAAACAATCAGTTTTAGTTGGGATAAATTATACCACACAAATAGAATAATTACTTCAGTTTAAATAATTCACTTTAGTCCCAAGTTAGTAATAAACATAAAACAAGGATAGATAATCTTAATCCCATTCCTAGTTCCTTAAATTTAAGTTAACCTACGACTATTTACAATAATTTTACGTCAGTTAAAGGTCACATAAATATAAATATTTCTACATTGGTGTAAATATAAAATGCTGAATACAAATATTGCTACATAAAATATAATTACCCATAATTTTTAGATAAGACCCAATGAAAAAAATTACAAGCCAAGCAATTACATAAGAGAGATGCATGTAAATTGAGAAAGTAAACATGCTAATATAAATATATATATATATATATATGTATGTATGTACATAATTCATATACCTGAAGTTTGCCGAGGTGCCATGCACCACAAACACATACAACCTCAAGCACTTTATCATGCATGGACTGAAGACTAAAATCATCATCGTGCTCAAAGTCATTCTGCCAAAGATCTACGCCGCCCATGTAGCTGCCAATATTGAGCACAATTAAACCCTCTGAATCCTAGGTGAGAGAAATAGAAAAGAAACATCAGCATTTTACAAGCAACTATCAACTGAAAAAAGTATTTTAAGCTTAATGTGAACCTTTGGAATATCAATGTCTTTCCCATCAACTTCAAGCCAAACTTGCCATGGTAAGTCAGCACAAGTTCTGTCCATTATATCCCTTGCACCTTCTTTCGCATATCTTAATTTATTTACAAACTGTTGAAAAAAAGAAAATATAAGCCAACATGACTATAAATCTAGATTCGTTATCACTATCAGTATCAGATATTCTCCTCATTACAAATTCAATATCCTTCTAATGAATTGCTTGGTAATGGTATTGACACAAATTCAACAAGCTTATTTATCAGCTGTTCTGCCACCTACTTTGTAAAGTCCAGGGAAGATCCAAAGTCATAACTCATTGTAAGAAAAACATATCCAGTATGTAGATCTACCAATTGACAGCAATTCTATGATTTATTTATTTTCATAAAACAAACCAATTATATGTTATATTTTTTTTGTTGAGAATTCTCAAGACCAACTGAAGTGAAGTAAATCAGAACTGGATAGTGCAGAATGAACAATGATAACAAGAGATGAGAAAAAAAATTAACTGGAAAACAAAACCAATAATCATGTGACAAAGGCAAACATGGTATGGAAAATATAGCTACCTGGCTACAAAACTTCTCAGGATTTATTTCCCGAGTCATATGAAATTCATATGCAACCTTTGCATCACAACCAATACCTTGAAAAAAAAAAACCAATAGGTCAAGCAGGTTGCAGAAACAATCAACAAAGAAAAAACATTCAAACAAATACCTAAATAGTTCATCATGAACTTGGACTGCACTTTATTTGGTTCACCATCTGTACTTTCTTCCCTAATATTTACTTTCCAGCGATCTAGCATTGTAACAGCTGCATTGCAGATGTCGTGCAAAAGCATGGATAAGCCACCATGTGCATCAATCATAGAAAATCCCCCTCCCCAATGCAGAACTCTAGACAAATCATTTCCTGTTCCAAGTGGAAGAATAGAAACAGGTGGAGGTGACTCAAAATTGTGCTTTTCAATTGCATCAAGGACCCATGCAACAGTGCCATCTCCACCGCAGACTAGAACTCTAAAATACTGTACATTCCTAAACAACTCCAAACCAATCTCAGGTCCATGAGAAGAACTCAGTTCAAAAACCTGAAATAGATAAAACAAGTATATTAATAAAAAAAAACTTTACCAATAGTGTATACAAAGTAATACTTCTAAAAACTTTTTAATTAAGTTGTACGTCACTTACTAAGAAAATATTGAATTACAATAATTATGCATAGCACAGAGATTTGCATTTGAGTGAACAGCCCTACAACAAATAAATATTCAATCTTGCTGCAATCTTATCTTATCAGACTACTTCTAGAAAAAGAATATCCTATTTGCTTCTTTATTTGTTAAATGTACAACCTAACAACTATGATACATCAAACAATACATACATGATCTACTATTTGCTCATTTCCAACAATATTGCAGTATTATAATTTATAAAGCATCAAAATAATAAGAAAATATCATAATTACCTGCACAGGATTCAACAATACATTCAGTCTCCTCCTTAGAGAAGACCCATGTTGACCACCACTCCTGGAATTAATAAAAACCAAAAGAGGTCTAGCATCCTGAGGTAAATCAACCAGTGTATACTTCTTTATCTGGCTAGTAAATCCATAATTCTTTTTCATCGTTAATCCGTTACGAATACCCTTGGTATTGTGTATCTTCCCATCCTTCTTTGTGCTGTTAATATTTTTCTCACTACGTGACTTCTTTAGACCACCAATCCCATTGATCAAATATTCCAGAGCTGTACCATTAGTAAAGGCATCCTGTAGCTTAACATTATTAACTGAGTGACCGCCTACATGTTTAGCACGGTGTTGCCTTCTTCTAAACTGACCATATAGAGAAGAGGCTAGAGAATCCTCACTGGCAGAGCTTGGCAAACCACTTTTACTGTAGCTATCAATTTCTTTCACACAGAGAGGGGAAAGAATTATCCTTCTAAGAGGCCCCAAATCACAGACGTTACCGGATTCTTTTGACATTTTAGTGTAACATTTCACATGTATGAGACGTTGACACCATAAACAATGCCAGGTTGGAGAAGCATCAAGAAAAGGTACACCACATGGTTCATCACAGTGAAAACAGAAAGCAGACATTTCAGGATTATCATCCACATTAACCCATCTTTCCGACCATTGATGTTGAACATGACTAAAACCAGCTTGTGCCACACACTTACAGTCCTTCACTGCCGACGGAGAACAATAGAAATGGGCAGCCACACCACAAACAGAGCAACGATGGACAGGAGTGATTGATAGGGCTTTTGTACCTAGGTTTTGTGGGGACACAAGGGAAGACAAGCAAACACAGCATGTGGATGGCTGCTCATCGTATGTATAATCTTCAATCCATACATGATGTGAAAAAGGAACTTTAAGCTTCTTCCAAACTTGCTTCTTAGCTCTTGCAGCAGCTTTAACCCAATTAAGAGACGCTCTTCTCTGCCATTTAAGAAATGCAAAGACGATGACTAAAAGCCCAAATGATCCAGTGACCAGCCATCCAAGAAAATATGGACCATAAACCTCGGATCTCATCAGAAACCATATGACTGACATCCCATCTGTCATTTCCTTTAGAATGTTTTAGTTTTAAGGCTCATGTGCCTTCAAGAAGATAAGCTTGATGAAATCAGACACCATAACCTGATTATTATGAGCTAAATGTGAACACGATATGAAGAATAAATAGGATAGATGAGTTTATATAGTAAGACTTAGCATGCTAAACTAGCAGACTGGGATTAATCCTGGCTATAGTAAAGTCTAAATTATTACAAAGTGAGAGTAAAAACCAGCAGCGACCAAAATAGATAGAAAGAAGAACAGAAAAGAATATACAAGCAGGGAAAATGTTACTCTGTTTCTTCTATTAAGAAAACCAATACGTCATTTGAAAGGGGAAACAAAAAGGGGAAATTCGTGTATTTCAAATAACGATCATAAACTCAAGAAAATGCTGTACTTTCTTGTTTAAGAAAAAAAAACAAAGTTTAATTAGCATAACAATGTTTAAGAAAAACAATTAAGAATTATAAACAATAGGAAAAACTTCGGGACCCTAACATGAAAAACAGTGAACCAAAACAAAAAAGAAGACAGGAAAGTAAAGCACAATTTGAACTCTGAAGCTCAAGTAAGCTTTCAAATAAATTAACGAAGAAGAAAAACACAGGCAACGGGCAAAAACAATTCCCAAATAAACAGCCTCATCTCCATTAAAGCCCTAACATATACTCTTTTCAATTAGGGTAACGTATTAAAAAAGAAACAGTCGTGAAAAACAACCAAAGATAAAAAAAAAAATAAAAAAAAGGAAATATTCCAATTTTACATTAACGTAGAAGTTGCATGCACGATCGGTTCATCAATCGGTGAATCGATCCAAGAGTGAATCGTAAAATCGAAAACCATGAGAAGAATTCAAGGGAAAAAAAGAAAATAACCTTAGGTCTGGATCTGAAGCTTTTGATCGGAAGCTTCGAGAATGGCGGTGGAGCAAGTGAGAAAGTGCCGAAACGATTGAAAGAATGGAAATAAAAATCGGAAAAGAATTCGAATTAGAAAAGGGAATATATATGTGTGTGTACGTATAGGTGTATAGGAAGAAATTGAAAAAGGAAAAGGAGAGCGGAAAGAAGAAAAGAAAAAGAAAAGAAAAGGGCGGGATTTGCTTGTGCATCAAACACGGTGAATAATACCGAGGGAGATGTACGAGTACGTGTTGAGAACGTGTGATGAAGTTACGAAAATACCCTTAAGATATCGTTAGATTAGAGAGAGATTCTAATCTAGTTTGGACATTATCGATCCGCCCATAGTGGAGATTCTCCCCATTCTCATTTTCTTGTGGAGATTCCATTAACGACATTCTCATCCCAGTAAAACTAAAAACTAAAAATTCTTACTTTTAACACTATTCTAATTAATTTCTACCAATATTTTACTGTTGGCTGCTTCCAGATTAATGTAATCCATTTTGACACCAAACCGGAATTAGTTATTTTATTATTATTATTATTTTTGAAAGAACAATTTCATAGAACTAGAGAAAGGAAGAGGGAATCAAAAGGGAAAATCCCTCCCCAATCACAATCACGGAAGGCTAAGTCACCATTACAACCAACTCTGGTCTTATAGGCTAGGCTAAGTCATCAACCAAAGAGATAAACTCTCTTTTTACAAACCTGAAATTACAACCAACAAAAAAAACAAAAGACTTAAATTAATAATATCCGTAAACAGACCAAGTAGCTACCAATTAGGGGGACATTTTCTGTTAAGAGCACTGATTGCAATCTGGCAATCAGAAAAAAATGTCAATATCATTAAGGGCAGAAAATCTCATCCCTTTTCCGATTTCAGCCACTACTTCTGGCAGCTGTAACTCCAAAGGCCCCATCCTTATCAGAGCCATCCACCATACAGTATTTCCCCAACACAAAGGAGCTAGAAACTTCAAGTCGATGAAGGCCCGGAGGATCAAGAGTAACCTCGAAGAACTTGTGGAACCACTCCCAAACCGCTTCAAACACCTGATTTGCCTCTTTCTCAACTTTCCCAAACAAACAACCTCTTGTTTCTGTATTTCCAAATTTCATCCAAAACCAGAGCAGAGCTAATTAAGCAAGTCCTAGACTTTTCACAAGGGTATCCAAAATATTTCGAAACACATCTTGAAGAGAGTGTTGGGGATTATTTTATCAAATCTAGATTTATTATGTTGTTTAGCATCCTAAATATGAATTTCTAAAATAATGGAATTTAAGCACATATAAAGTTCAAGAAACCTTACATTGGTTGCAGCAGAAACCTTATATTGGTTGCAGCAGAATTAAATGATTCCTTCCGCTCAGATCTCTAACTCTTGTATCCTTTCTGTAGCAGAGTATCATCAAGATCTGAGTCCGGTTCTCCTTAAGTTGAATGGATTTTTCACAGTCTTACACACTATGATTGAGTATCAACTTGCTATGCGTGGGCATGTACTCAATCACTAAAGCTCGAATTTTGATCGTGAAGAACACTAAGAATCCATCACTAGTTAGATTTTTGGCTCTTGTGGCTGCCCCTATAAGGATCCATCACTAGTTAGATTTTTGTCACTTTTTCTCAATCATTTATCTATTTTTCACAAATACCACTTTTTGCACTTTCAATTCTATAAATGTCAAAACTTTTTATTTAATAATTATCAAATAAAATTGTCATTTAATATATTTATTAATTAGACTTAATAAATTCTCTTAATTAATAAATAACCCTAACATTCTATTTCTTCACAATCAAGTCATATCTTAGTGAAAATTCATAAACTAAACATAGTCTAATTTTAGAATTATAATTGATTAATTAAAATCAATTAACTGAGTCTTACAAGCAGTATTGTCTCAACTAGTATGGGGATCATGGGCCTATATAACCGAGCTTCCAATAAGTAGATCTAGAATTTACCAAGTAAATTCCCTAACTTATTAAAACCTCCCTACACCACTATAGATTTGGAGTTGCACTCTCAATTATATAGAACGCTTTATATGTTCCACGATATAGATACGCTATGAAAATTTAACCATCATTCTAATCCCAATAATCAAAAATCCTCCATAGATGATTAATACCGAGTAGGGACAAATTTACCGTTTTACCCCTCAATGTATATTATCCTTGAAACATTTAGCTTCCTATAAATGATATTTCAATAAACTAATATAATTACTGAAATAAGAACTCTTCCATTTATCTCTATTAAGCCAAGCTCGAAAGAAATCATCATTTCACTTCTATGTCCAGCCAGAAGCTATAGATTCCATATCTATGATTAGCGCTCCCACTCAATTATACAATCATATTCCCAAATTGTACGTTCGACCTGAACCAAATGGTAGGCTTTAACTAACAACTCAAAGAACACAAATAGAACTTTTGAGATCAAACATAACCATGTTAAAATTAAGATCTTTTGATCTAAGATCAACCAGTGATATTGACTTAGAAAGACACAACGGTAAGATTATAATATCTTTACCAAGATCAATATCGGTCCCAGTCTAATGTATACTGCTTACATCCAAAACTAGCATACTTTGCCAATGTTCTGGAAAGAACATAACACTTATCCAAGGTGTAAGTACACTTCATCGTTGATGATCACATCAGTGTAAATCCAATGCACTGATGAATCAGGGACATTGTCTTTTAAAGCATATAATCACAATCACGTTCTACTGTGTTGACATCACTGCAATTGTGAATGACTATATGTTTTGGACTTAACGAATTTTGTACATATTAAACCATAAACATGTAAACCACATGTAAATATAAATGATTTCTAATCTTCTATTAATAACAGATCAAATTAGATTGAAATGGGTTTTATTTAGGGCATAAAATCCCAACAAACTCTCACTTGCACTAACATAAAACAAGTAGTGCATATCAATCTATTGTCTTGATCTCCAGATCAAGTGTATGTTGGAAATATTTTACCAGGATCTAAATTTACTACCAAGTATGTTTCATTAACATCCTAATATGAATTCTAAAACAATAAATAAACACATAAGAGTTTAAGAAAACCTTACATTGGGTGCAGTGGAATATAATGACTTCTTCCATTCAGATCTCTAGCCCTTGATTCCTTTCTGTAGCAGAGCATAATCAAGATCTGAATCTGGATCTCTTTCTCTCCTTCTTTGATGCTGATTCTCCTTCTTGTTGGTTGATTTTCCACAGTCTTACACACTATGATTGAGATACCACTTGATGTGTGTGGGCACTACTCTATCACTCAAGGATTTCGAAATTGAAGAGAGGAAAAGAGAGAGAGGGTGGCGCATAGAAAGATTTCTCTGAAGGAATGAGATGCAAGTGCATAGTTTCCTGAAGCCAACACTTTCTATTTATAGAATGCCATCTAGGTTTAATAATTGCTCAAGAATTAACTCTTGTATCCTTTCTGTAGCAGAGTATCATCAAAATTTTAATAATTGCTCAAGAATTAACAACTATTCATAAACAGTGAATTTAAATTCAAATTATTTCTGTGGTATTATCTCTTTGCAGAGAATAATATACCAAGATTTTTTATCAGTAATAAAACACAAACACATACAAACATTATAAACATTTAAATATAATTGGTATTGGCATACACAAGATAAAAAAAATAAAAAAATCTCAATTCATAAACCCAATTCATAATTGAAAGAGAAAAATTTGTTATAATATTCTAAAAAAAAATGAATTGTCTACAATAATATGAAAAATAGGGAATAAAAATCCCAAACCAATAATTGAAATCAAATTGTTCATAAATTAAAATAATTAATTCAAAAATTATAATAAAGAAGATTCTGAGCTTCATCTTCAATCTTGGACAATCTTCACCCATCTGTCCAACCATCTGACTCAACTCGCTAGGATAGCAATCCAAGTTTAAGCAGCTGTAGCTGAAATAAGAAGAAGAAAAAAAACATGGTTAGTAGGTCCAAAATTAATAACTCAAGGGGATAATAATTCTCTAAAACACATGAGTTTATAGCATAGAAAGAAATACCTTGTTTCTTTGCTAGAAACTTAGGGCATTGGGGTTTCCAGTGGCCTTTTTCATTGCAATAGAAGCATTTTCCTTTTGGCTTATCTCCGGGATTAGCAACCTTTTTCTTTTTAACTATTTTCACAGCTTGAACAGGCTTCTTGCTATTCTTCTACTTCTTCTTGTTGTTGGGTTTGGAAGTAGAGGCAATGTTTGCCTCAGCCTTAGTCGCCCCATTAGCATTGCTAGAACTAGGAGCTTTAGATCCTCCTTTCTGTGGTCCTTCAATCAAATTTTCAAATGTCTGAAGGTTTTTGATTAACTCATGAAAGTCAAGCTCCAACTTGTTCATGACATAGTTTGAAGTGAATGGCAGAAATGCTGGAGTCAAACTGTTCAAGATCAGACTCACTTGAGTTGTTTGATCCATAGCAGCTCCATGATTCTCACCTTCTTGGAAGTAACTCGTCATCTGGAGAAGGTGATCATGCACGCTCTGATGAGGTCTCATCCGTGCATTGATGAAATTCTCTGTCGCCTCAAAGTGAGCTTGAATTGATGCCATCCCGAATAGTTCAGTTAACTTGTTCAAGATATGTGCAGCCGTGAGAGTGTTTGCAAACCTTGTTTTTAAGGTGACAACCATGCTGGACAACATAAAGTATCGAGCTTTGTTATTGGCATTTTGCCAACGCTCGAACTTTTCTTTCACTACCTTGGTTGCATTCTCACCCGGCTGCTCAGGAGCCTCTTCAGTTAACACAAACAGGGCATTTTCACCAATGAGAGCAATGTGAATGTTCTCTCTCCATTTGGTAAAGTTAGATCCATTCAGCTTATTATCAGTCAACAGTGACACCATGGGGTTGGTCATTGTCATGTTGGATACTACAAATAACAATAAATAGAAATCAAGTAAGGTTCAACACAAAATCACATTCAGAAATTATTAGCACTTAGCAAGTAGGAATGACAAGCGAAAATACTAAAACATACAATCCTAAATAATTTCCAAGGTTTTCAACAAACTGATATCAGTGTCCCGTTTAGGCGAGAGTCAAAGATACCATCCATTGAATAGAGTTGTCAGCTCATCTAAAATGATAAACATTCTAGCAACCTTTTATTCGATCAAGATGAGAATCCAGCGTTGTTCCGTTTAGGCGAGAGTCAATGCCATTCTATCTTATGAGCTTCTACCATTGTTTCATACTTTTGTAAGTCTTACTAATAGTCGCCATTATTAGGGTGATCCATACTAAAAATAAAATACTTACAAATAATACTTATCTTTCAAGATTCTACAGCGTTAAATTGCTAATGAACGTTTCTCCATTAGGGAGGATTACTCACTAAAACAAGAACTATGTAGAACCTGTTGGATATTTATTTTACCAGGATCTTAGATCTACTCACAAGTATGTTGTTTAACACCCTAAATATGAACTTTCTAAAACGATAAAATAAACACATATAAAGTTAAGAAAACCTTACATTGATGCAGCGGAATTAATGTCTCCTTCCACTCAGATCTCTAACCCATGTATCCTTTCTGTAGCAGAGTAAAATCAAGATCTGAGCCCGCATGTCCTTCTTCTTTTAGTTTGATCCTTCACAGTCTTCCAATCTATGATTGAATTACTGCTTGCTGTGTGTGGGCACTTACTCTTTCACTAGGGTTCGAAATTTATGAAGAGAAAAGAGAGAAGAGGGTTTCAGCCTATAGAAGAAAATAGGGAAGGCTCAGTTTTTCTGAAGAGAGAAATTTCTGTCAGAAGATGTTATGAAAACTTGTTAAAGCATGTAATTTGACTGAGCCATCACTTTCTATTTATAGGCAACTACTAGGTTTAGGTTAGGAATTATTTGGCATTAAAATAATGAAAATATTAATTTGAAATTCCACAAATAGTGGCCGGCCATGGCGTGATAATGGGCCACACTTGATTTTGCAGTTTTATCAAATTTTATTTCTATTTTCTCAAAAACGCCAATTTTCCAATTCTAACCTTTTAAATGCCAAAACTAATTATTTAATAACTAAAATAGATTATCAAATAATATTGTCATTTAATTTAATTATTAATTAGACATATAAAGTCCATTAATAAATAAATAAACCTAGAATCTCTTTTCTTTACAATTTCACCCCTGCTTAGTGAAAATTCACAAATTAGACATAGTCTAACTTTAGAATTATAATTGATCAATCACGAATCAATTAATGAGTCTTACAAGAAGAATGTTCTCAACTAGAATGGGGACCATGGATCTATATGCTGAGCTTCCAATAAGTGAACCGAATTTAGCAAGTAAATTCCTACTTATTAATTCTTCGTTGAATCCACTCTTAGAACTTAGAATTGCACTCTCAGACTTATATAGAGCATATTATATGTTCCACGATATCAATATGCCATCTCATTTAACCATTTTTATAATCTTATTGTGATTTAAAGATCCTCTATATAGATGATCTACATCGAGATGGGATTTCTTTACCGTTCTCACCCCTCAATGTATTTTGCCCCTTAAAACACTTAGCTACCTGTAAATGGTGTTTAGTGATCTAATAATTAGTCAATTAAACAAGAGCTCATCCATTTACTTCTATTTGCTAAGCTCGAAGGGAATCATCACTTGACTTCTATACACCAGTAGAAGCTATAGATTCCATATTTATGTTCAGCACTCCCACTCAATCATACTATCATGTTCCCAAAATATACGTATCACCCTGACCCAAAAGTAGGCTTAACTAATAAATCTAAGAACATGAATAGCACTCCTGAGTTGAGCCTAAGCATATAAGGATTTAGATTCTTTTAATCTTAAGATCAACTACTGATATTGACTTGGAAAGATATATATAACGGTAAGTTTGTAATAACTTAACTTAGTTGCAATATCGGTCCAGTCCAATGTATACTCCATACATTCGAAACTAGTATACTTTACTAATGTCCTAGAAAGAACATAACACTTACTCCAAGTGTAAGTACACATCATCACTGATTATCACATTAGTGTAAATCCAAAACACTGATGAAACAGGGACCAAGTCTTTTGATTCATATGATCACAATCACATTCCACTGTGTTGACGATACTATAATTGTGAATAAATATATGATCTGGATTTAACTGATTTTGTGTATAAAAGTAATAAACATATTAAACCATCAGCATGTAAAATTCATGCAAACATCAATCGTTTCAAATTTCTTATATTGATAACTAATCAGATTGTAAACATCAATCACAGTGTAGACTTTTCTTCAGCAATATAACTTTCTTGGATTTTCGAATACACAAAGTTATAGTTCTTCTCTGGTAGAGCTTGAATTATTATACAATAATTCCTCCACCCCCAAAGTAAGCACCATCTCAAAGATCTCGAAATGAGTTGGTGAGACACATGGACAACTGATACACAGTTCTTTAATATCTAACGTATAGATCACTTTCATAAATCTTTCTTGAATATCTTCTAATGTTCCCTATTTGATTACATCTCAGATAGCTCCCACTCAATAGCAGATGTCTGGTTAAATAATACTTTTAACCTCTTATCGTTTGGAGAGTTATCTAGCTGTGACTTTTGTATTAGTCTGAGACTTTAAGTAAATACTAAGTCAACAACATAGCAGACTCGTATTTGAAGTGAAAAATACATGCCAGAGATTAAGTAATCAAAATTAAGATACCATAAAATTTTATGAGGATTAAGAATTCTAGGTTCAAGTCATTCGAATAGACTGAACTAGAGTTCTTTATCTTATTCTCATAATTCTGATGAGTTATACCTATCCATGTGTATGGTTAGATTTTCTTTTCAGTAGTGTTCTTAAGTACCTATCACAAGCATCAACCTGATGAAGATGGGTATAGAATTTTAAAATTCTCCCACTCAATTAAGGTAGTGTGAAACTTTATCAAAGAACTTTCATAGGTATCAAACTTTTTACTTACAACAGTAAAATGAATTGGAACATACAATCAAGATCAAGGATTTATATTGATAATAGCTAACTCATTATATTACTTCCATGTTTAAAGAAGATATGTGTTACATAGGGAATTGTGGAATAGACTCCACTCCTAAGTATATACATATAGGGTATTGTGGATAAACTCCACCCCTAAGTATATAAAGATTATGATCCACCCCTAAAGGTTGTAAAGATCATTATTCTCTAAGTGTGATAGAGTTTATGTGGAGTTGAATACTATCTAGAGTTCATTAGATATAAAAGATCGTTGAACTGCATAGTTTTCTTAGCTTTTCTCCACCCCTATTAGATCAAAAGATCTTTTTATTAAACAAATTCTTAATAATTGTATTAGAATAAACAATTATTAATAAATATAGAAATAATCTAGTGTTTATTTAATATAACTCTATGAAGAGTTGTAAATATTATAGAATTTGCATCAATAATAAAAACACTTACACATACAAACATATAAATATAATGTGGTAATAATTGATGAAGATAAATAAATGAAGCTCATTCTCATAAATTGCAATGGTTGAATTTCGAAAATAATGGAAGCTTTATTAATAAAAAAAAAATGCAACAATATGAGAAAAACAGGGATAAATATCCCTAACTAAAATTTAAAATCCAAATTGTCTTTAAACTAAAACAATTAATTCAAAAATAAATTGAAGAGCTTCATCTTCATCTGGACGATTTCACCCTTGGTCCAGCTTTCCGATCCAACTTGTAACACCCTAACTAACTTAGGCGTATTACGTGATTTTTAAACGTACTGTGCAGCTCGTTGCTAATCAACGAGGTTTATGGAAAAACGTGATTAATTAAAATTTTGCTTTTTCATTAACTTATAAACCATTTTGCAAAAAGTCTCGGGATCCCGATTTATAAAAATATTTACAAACGTTTCTACTGTTTAACTTTTACATCAAAATAAGGTCATCTAACGACCGTTACAAAAATCTCAGCCCTGCTGTCCCGAGGATCGTACGCTCCAGGCCTAACCGCCCCGACATGTACAATCCCATAAGCTCGCTCACGGTCCATCAGCAACTGCCTTGCCTTTACCTACACATGCAACGTAAACTGTGAGCTCGACGACTCGCAAGAAAAGCATAATAATATCATACATAAATCGACCGCCGTGTCCAACACGATGCGAGTCCCGCCTATCGCCATGTCCAACATGTGTACCGAGCACTACCTTGCCATGTCCAACATGGTACTTTGAGTTTTGAACGTTCGGGGGACGGCACTATTGACAAGTATCCTCCCCGATCGGCCGAACCGGTCATACTCTGGTCATCTCACCGTACCGACGGGATAGGTCAATAAGATGCAGAACCACCAACCAGTCGGCTGATCGGTCGAACCCGGTCCTTTCATTGCTTGGTCATACTCCTGTCTGTACCGACTTGACAGGGTTGGGTGTTTCGAAGCCTAAATACATATCTTATGTAACTAACAGGCTTCCTACATGCACGCTAAACATGTAAACTACATATGCATACTGTTATACTAATCTTACACTCGGATTCCGATTTCGGGTGTGCCTTGTTTGCCAATTTGGGCCCGACCGGCAAGCCGAACTACATTCTGCTCCTAAACCATAAAAACCACAACGGCTATAAGTGACACGCTAAATCACTTCCCGGGGACTAAAACTCGAAACTAAAAGTTTCCCTTTCGATAAAAAGCATGGCAATACCCCTAAAAACCCAAAACGAGGAAAACTAGGGTTTCGAAAAATCCCCCATCCGAAGTCCGTTGCCCAACCGAATTCCGGGAAAATCTCGAACCCCATCCGAATTCCGGATGCTCAGCGAATTCCGGTTCCTCGCAAAGAACCAAAAATTCCCATATCTCGACCAATTCGAACCCAAATGGTCCCAAACTTTCCAGACCTCCTACATAGGTCCCAAATGACCATTCCAAGGCCTCAAACCTACCCAGAAACCTCACAAACAAATTTCACCATTGAAGACCAAGCTTTGAGTTCAAGAACTCAAACTTGGTTAAACCCACTAGCATGCACCCTAGCCTAGTTAATTCTACTTAACTAAGCAAGAAAAACCCTCTGCAAACTAACAATAACAAAATTAGATTATACAGAAACAAAACATGCATTTTCTCACAAAAATCATCAATTTTCACACATTTTCATCTAGCATGCTCAACCTAGTAATCAAGCATCAAAACAACCCTAAACTAACATGCTTAAACACAAAATAATCACTAGATTACAGCAGCAACAACAACATAAAAATCCAACATGCAAATCACATTTTCATCATTTTTCTTGAATAAAACACAAAGGGAAGTAAAAGGAATCCAACCTAGACTTGAATTACACTTAGAGGAGGAGAAAATCACAAGCTTGAAGAGGAAAAATCTCTGCCCTAGCAGCCCAAGATCCAGCCGAAATGAGGGAGAAAGAGAGAGCTTTGAGTGAGTGTGTGTGTTGGAATTTCTTTTCAAAAAAAACTAAGTGTTGGAAAAAAGACATTAATTAACATAATATACTATCATTTAAAATCCATTTCAGCCAAATAATCACATAAATAATCATTTATTTTCCAATTAATAAATCATACAAAACAAAACACTAATGGGGCAAAAAGACCATTTTGCCCCTCCACCATAAAATCACATAATTCATACTAAAGGGGTATTTTTGGGACATTCTAAATTCCCGGCCATTCCCGACATTCCCAATGTCTAAACCCGTCCCCAAAATACTAACATACTAAGTTGTGATTTCTACTGAGCCAAACGCCGCGTTCCAAAATACCTGGGACACGAAATGCGAAATATAAAAGCTACGATGACATACATATGCATATCTGAATTCCATAAATATTAATGATAAATTATTTAAATAGCTATAAATAATTTCCTGATTAACATAAATAACTGCTAATTTCCAAATTAACTAAGCGGGCTTTACAACTATCCCCCCCTTAAAAGGATTTCGTCCCCGAAATCTAACTCGAATAACTCGGATATTCAGCTCGCATATCCGATTCTAGCTCCCAGTGTGGCTTCTTCCACCTTGCGTTTCTCCAGAGAACCTTGACCAACGCTATGGTCTTATTCCGAAGGACTTTATCCTTTCTATCCAGGATCTGCACTGGCTGTTCCTCATAGGACATATCTGACTGAAGCTGAAGGCTCTCATAACTGAGTATATGAGAGGGGTCTGAAACGTATTTTCTCAACATTGAGACATGAAATACGTTGTGCACCGTCGATAAAGCCGGAGGCAATGCTAACCGATATGCCACTTGACCTATCTTCTCGAGAATCTCGAAAGGTCCCGTAAATCTGTGGCATAACTTGCCTCTTTTCCCGAAACGTTTAATCCCCTTCATCGGAGATACTCGCAAAAACACATGGTCCCCTACTCGGAACTCAACATCTCGACGTTTCGGATCTGCGTAACTCTTCTGTCTGCTCTGGGAGGCAAGCATTCTAGCTTTAATCTTCTCTATTGCCTCATTGGTCCGCTGAACTGACTCCGGACCTAGGTATTTCCTCTCCCCTGTCTCATCCCAAAGGATGTGGGATCCGCACTTCCTACCGTACAACAACAGTTCATAGGGTGCCATCCCTATCGTACTCGATAACCGTTGTTATAAGAGAACTCTACTAACGGTAGGTATTTATTCCATGAACCCTCAAAGTCCATAACACACGGGCTCTCGGCATGTCCTCCAATATCCGAATTGTCCTTTCTGGACCGACCATCCGTCCGAGGATGGAATGGCTTTACCGAATTTTAGCTTTGTACCCATTGCCCGTTGCAAACTTTGCCAAAATTTGGAGGTGAATTTCGGATCCCTGGCCGAAACTAGAGACTTCGGTACCCCGTGAAGTCTCACTATCTCCCCCGACGTATAACTCGCCAACCGATCCACCGTAAACGTTGTTCTAACCGGCGAAAAATGAGCGATTTCGTAAATCGATCCACCACTACCTGCATGGAGTCATACATACCCGTGGTCCTAGGTAACCCGACCACAAAATCCATCGTAATGTCCTCCCATTTCCACTCCGGTAGGGTTAGAGGCCGCAACAACCCCGTGGTCTCCGATGTTCGGCCTTGATCTGGCCGGACACGTGAGGCATCTCGAAACGAATTCTACCAAATTCTTCTTCATACCGCTCCACCGTGCTACGGTTTCAAATCTTGATACATCTTGGTGGTGCCGGGATGTAGAGAATATGGAGTAGAATGAGCCTCCTCGAAGATCTCGTTTCTCAAGTCCACACTGTTCGGGACACAAACCCTGGCTTTATACAAAAGCACTCCACTATCTGACACTGAAAAGTCTTTGGCTTGACTAGCCAATACCTCATCTCGGATCTTCACTAACTCCGGATTCGTCGTCCGAGCAACTTTTATTCTTTCTAACCGTATCGATTGCGGCGTTAAGTTGTGTAGCCGTCCTACCACAAACTCACGTCGGACCCCGACCATATCCTCTCGCTGAGGTGAGATACGAACCATGCTAGCCACTTGCCCGGGACCCTTTCTGCTCAGGGCATCGGCCACTACATTGGCTTTCCCGGGATGGTAGAGGATCTCGCAATCATAATCCTTCACTAGTTCCAACCAACGCCTCTGTCTCATGTTCAATTCTTTCTGAGTAAAGAAATACTTGAGACTCTTATGGCCTGTAGATCTCGCACTTCTCACCATACAAGTAATGCCGCCAAATCTTCGGTGCAAATACCATCGCGGCCAATTCTAAATCATGAGTCGGGTATCGCCGTTCATAATCCCTTTAACCGACGGGAGGCGTAAGCGATAACCCGACGGCTCGCATCAATACGCACCCCAAACCCCGTTTGGATGCGTCACAATAGACCACAAACTTCTCCTTGTCCGAAGGCAAAGCTAGCACCGAGCGATAATCAATCTACCGTTTCGGCTCACGAAAACTAGCTTCGCATTTATCTCGACCGTATAAATCGCTGATTCTTCTTTGTAAGCTCGGTTAGGGGCATTGAAATTTTGGAGAACCCCTCCACGAACCTACGGTAATACCCAAACTAATCCCAAAAAGCTTCGATCTCTCGTCACCGTCTTCGGTCTCGGCCAATCCCTCGACGGATTCGATCTTCCCGGATCCACCTTGATCCCATCTTTACTCACAATGTGCCCTAGGAAGGACACTCGAGACAACTGGGAACTCACATTTCTTGAACTTGGCGTAGAGTCTATGTTCTCGAAGTCGTTGCGGTACCATCCGAAGATGTAACTCATGCTCCTCTTCGACCGAGAGTACACGAGGATGTCGTCGATAAACACAATCACACGGATATCGAGGAAATCCTTGAATACTCTATTCATCGTGTCCATGAATGTCGCAGAGCATTGGTTAGTCCGAATGACATAACCAGAACTCGTAGTGTCCATACCTAGTGCGGAAAGCCGAGTCTTTGGAATGTCCTCCTCTCGGATTCTCAGCGATGATAACCCGAACGGAGATCAATCTTAGAGAAGACCGTCTTCCCCCGAAGCCGATCGAACAAGTCATCGATCCTAGGTAATGGGTATTTATTCTTCACCGTCGGCTTGTTCAACTCTCGTAGTCGATGCACATCCTCATCGATCCATCCTTCTTCTTCACGAACAAACCGGGCTCCCCGTGGTGACACACCGGGCCGAATGAACCCTATGTCAAGCAACCCCGAGCCGAATCTTTAACTCCTTAAGTTCAAATTCGGAGCCATCCTATACGGGGCTTTAGAAACGGATCCACCCCCGGTGCCAAGTCAATCACAAAGTCAATCTCCCGCCGAGGTGGTAGCCACCGGAAGTTCTTCGGGAAAAACGTCCAAAAATTCCCGAACCACGCCGATGTCCTTCGGCCGAATGGTGTCCGGCCGAGTGGTGTCCACCACCACGGCCGTAAACCCTAAGCACCCACCGTGCAATAATTCTCTCGGCCGACATAGCCGAGATCACGGGATCCGAGATCACCGAACCGAACCCACAAATACGAACGGTTCTTCACTTTACGGTTGGAAGACCACCATCTTCCTCTTGCAATCAATGCTCGCCGAATATTTAGATAGGAAATCCATTCCTAAAATAATATCAAATTCGACTAAGCTCATCTCTATCGCGGATCGCGCTCAACTCTCTACCATCTATCCCGATCGGCATAGACCTAATCCACCTATTGGAGATAACCAATTCTCCGCCAACACGAGGTTCCAAACCCCGACTCATATCTATCAAAGGGTCTACCCAACTTACTAAAGACTGCGAGCGCCACATAAGAACGTGTAGCCCTAATCAAACAAGACCTTGAATAAAACGAGTCGTTAATAAGAATCCGACACCGTAACAACCGATGGGCCGGCATCTGCATCGGCTGCGTGATCGCGAATACCCCGGCCCGGAGTGGGTATCACGTGAGCTCTCTGCCTCCGGCGGGCCGGGGACATTCCCTCTCTGAAGTGCCGGGCATGCCACAATGAAAGCATCCCCGCCCCTTGCACTCTCCCCGATGATGCCTCTTGCAGGGTAGGGGCATTCGGGGTAGGAGAAGCGAGTCTCATTACCACCAGGACGACTCCTCGTTCGGTTCCCCCGAACCTCTTGTTCGGCTCGGCCGAGCCGCCGGCTTCGGGTGCCCTCTTCCTCGATCAATGGCCGAACCACTACTCCCCCGCTAAATCCGATGCGGAGGGGTAGGAGCTCCGCCACCAATCGGAGTACTAGCCGACTCGACATGCACCCCTTCGCGCCTCGGCTCGCGGTGCCTTCTCCACCATCCGAGCGTAGGTGGTGCGTCGTCGATGGTAATCATCGTGTCATGCATGCGATCTTGGGATTCAACCCGTCCAGATACTTCTCCTTCCTACTGAAGTCGGTCGGCACAATACCCGAGGCTAACCTCGCCAACCTGGTCCAAACCGAGTTGTATACTCGGCTGACACTCATGTTCTCCCGCTGGGTCAGGTGAACGAATTCCTTTCTCTTGGCGCTTCTAACCGCCTCGTTGTAGTACTTCGCGTTGAAAAGTTCCTGGAACCTCTCCCAAGTCATGGTGGTGACATCGTGAATCTGAGACACCATGTCCCACCATACCAGGGCATCCTCCTGGAACTGAAAGGTGGCGCACACCACTCTGTCGTTGCCGGTGACACCCATAAAGTTCAAAATTCTGGTGATCACCGTAAGCCTTCAACTCGGCTTTCGACACATCCGGACCTCCCAGAATACCGAGGTGCTTGCTTCCGGAACCGCTCATATAAAGGTTCCAATCAGGTGGGCCGCCACTACCATCTCGGCTCGGGCGAGGGCGGTGCCACGCGGAACTACCTAAGACGCGCCCAGGCTGCGGAGCACCTGCCGTCTCAACCTCTCGAATCTCGAGGTCTTGTTCTTCGATCCCTGGCTTGCATCTCCGCAAACCGCAACTCCCGCCGGGGCTCACGATCGGTGGGGAGCCCGGCGGTGTGGCGGGTTCTCATCACCCCGACCACGAGCCACCCGCCGGGGACCTCTACCCCGCCCCCTGTGCGTGGGGAAACCGAGCTCCCTCTCCCTGATTCGACCCCACTGAGTTGCCTTGACTCCTGGTAGTCCGCCTGGCGTCCATCTAGTTAGAACCGCCTGCGAAACCAAGAGTTGGCATATCAGGTCGTATTCAAGGCGAGCTTACTAATGCCGCTTAATTTGGAAATTAGAAATGAAACATGCGCCTATTCTACTATCAGGCTACTAACATGCTTCCTAACAGGCTTTTCTTTTTCATAACTGAATAAAATAAACTACTAAAGCAATAAAGGCTTACTGAACCGTGAACCGAGCTAACTGCTGATGATGATTGTACATGTCGTGACGATCTTCGGAAGACAACCTCAGCGGCTACGATACCAAATTGTAACACCCTAACTAACTTAGGCGTATTACGTGATTTTTAAACGTCATCGTGCAGCTCGTTGCTAATCAATGAGGTTTATGGAAAAACGTGATTAATTAAAATTTTGCTTTTTCATTAACTTATAAACCATTTTGCAAAAAGTCTCGGGATCCCGATTTATAAAAATATTTACAAACGTTTCTACTGTTTAACTTTTACATCAAAATAAGGTCATCTAACGACCGTTACAAAAATCTCACTCCCGAGGATCGTACGCTCCAGCTAACCGCCCGACATGTACAATCCCATAAGCTCGCTCACGGTCCATCAGCAACTGCCTTGCCTTTACCTACACATGCAACGTAAACTGTGAGTCGACAGACTCAGTAAGAAAAGCATAATAATATCATACATAAAACTGACTGCCGTGTCCAACACGATGCGAGTCCGCCACCGCCATGTCCAACATGGTACTGAGCACTCCTGCCCTGTCCAACATGGTACTGAGTTTTGAACGTTCGGGGGACCCGCACTATTGACAAGTATCCTCCCGATCGGCCGAACCGTCATACTCCGCCGTTGGTCATACTCCGGCTGTCGTACCGACGGATAGGTCAATAGCCGAACCACCAACCGGTGTCACCGACGGCCGAATCATACTCCGCTCGGCGGTCATACTCCACTGTACCGACGTGACGGGGGTTGGGTGGTTCGAAGCCTAAATACATATCTAATGTAACTAACAGTTTCCACATGCACGCTAAACATGTAAACTACATATGCATACCGTTATACTAATCTTACACTCGGATTCCGATTTCGTGTGCGGGCCACAACCCGACCGGAACCGAAGCCGAACTACGGATTACCGGGCTCCTAAACCATAAAAACCACAAAGCTATAAGTGACACGCTAAATCACTTCCCGGGGACTAAAACTCGAAACTAAAAGTTTCCCTTTCGATAAAAAGCATGGCAATACCCCTAAAAACCCAAAAACGAGGAAAACTAGGGTTCCGAAAAATCCCCCATCCGAGTCCGTTGCCCAACCGAATTCCGGCTCTAAGAAAACTGAACCCCATCCGACCTCGGATGCTCAACCGGAATTCCGGTTCCTCATGTGCAACCAAAAATTCCCATATCTCGACCAATTCGAACCCAAATGGTCCCAAACTTTCCGGACCTCCTACATAGGTCCCAAATGACCATTCCAAGGCCTCGAAACCTACCCGAAACCTCACAAACAAAGTTCACCATTGAAGACCAAGCTTTGAGTTCAAGAACTCAAACTTGGTTAAACCCACTAGCATGCACCCTAGCCTAGTTAATTCTACTTAACTAAGCAAGAAAAACCCTCTGCAAACTAACAATAACGAACAATTATACAGAAACAAAACATGCATTTTCTCACAAAAATCATCAATTTTCACACATTTTCATCTAGCATGCTCAACCTAGTAATCAAGCATCAAAACAACCCTAAACTATCATGCTTAAACACAAAATAATCACTAGATTACAGCAGCAACAACAACATAAAAATCCAACATGCAATTCACATTTTCATCATTTTTCTTGAATAAAACACAAAGGGAAGTAAAAGGAATCCAACCTAGACTTGAATTACACTTAGAGGAGGAGAAAATCACAAGCTTGAAGAGGAAAAATCTCTGCCCTAGCAGCCCAAGATCCAGCCGAAATGAGGGAGAAAGAGAGAGCTTTGAGTGAGTGTGTGTGTTGGAATTTCTTTTCAAAAAAAACTAAGTGTTGGAAAAAAGACATTAATTAACATAATATACTATCATTTAAAATCCATTTCAGCCAAATAATCACATAAATAATCATTTATTTTCCAATTAATAAATCATACAAAACAAAACACTAATGGGGCAAAAAGACCATTTTGCCCCTCCACCATAAAATCACATAATTCATACTAAAGGGGTATTTTTGGGACATTCTAAATTCCCGGCCATTCCCGACATTCCCAATGTCTAAACCCGTCCCCAAAATACTAACATACTAAGTTGTGATTTCTACTGAGCCAAACGCCGCGTTCCAAAATACCGGACACCGGAAATGCGAAATATAAAAACTGCTGATGACATACATATGCATATCTGAATTCCATAAATATTAATGATAAATTATTTAAATAGCTATAAATAATTTCCTGATTAACATAAATAACTGCTAATTTCCAAATTAACTAAGCGGGCTTTACACAACTCATTTGAGTTCAAGTAGCTTGGCCTATAAGAAGAAGAAAACAAATAAACAAAGTTAGTCCAGAATCATAAATCCAATTGGATAATAATTCACTAAAACTCTTAAAGTTTATAGATAGAAATACCTTGTTTCTTTGCAAGAAGTTTAGGACACTGGGGTTTCCAATGACCTTTTTCATTGCAGTAGAAACACTTTCCTTTAACTGTAGCATCACCAAAAGCAGCAGCCTTTTTCTGTTTCATGGCTTTTGCACACTTCTTGCTGTTCTTCCACTTCTTCTTCGATTTGGATTTCGAAGCAGAGGCAACATTTGCTTCAGGTTTCATCGTCCCATTACCATTCCCAAGATTGTGAGGTTTACTCCCTTTCTTCTTGGGTCCTCCAATCAAATTTTTCATAAGTTTGAAGGTCATTGACTAATTCATGAAAGTCAATTTCCTTCTTATTCATGACATAATTTGAAGTGTATGGTAGAAATGCTGGAGTTAGGCTATTCAAGATAAGGCTTACTTGAGTAGTGCTATCCATTTCAGCACCATGATCCTGGGCTTCTTGGAAATACCTTGCCATGAGGAGAACATGGTCACGCACGTTTTGATGAGGTTCCATCCGTGCATTAATGTACTTCTTAGTCACGTCAAAGCGAGACTGAAGTGATGCCTTACCGAATAGCTCATTTAACTGTTGGATATTATTTTACCAGGATCTTAGATCTACTCACAAGTATGTTGTTTAAACACCCTAAATATGAATTTTCTAAAACGATAAATTAAACACATATAAAGTTAAGAAAACCTTACATTGATGCAGCGGAATTAATGTCTCCTTCCACTCAGATCTCTAACCCTTGAATCCTTTCTGTAGCAGAGTATAATCAAGATCTGAGCCCGAATGTCCTTCTTCTTCAAGTTTGATCCTTCACAGTCTTCCAATCTATGATTGAGTTACTGCTTGCTGTGTGTGGGCACTTACTCTTTCACTAGGGTAACGAAAAAGATGAAGGAGAAAAGAGGAGAGAGGGTTTCAGCCAAGGTATAGAAAGTGGGGAAGGCTCAGTTTTTCTGAAGAGAGAAATTTCTGTCAGAAAGATGATCTAAAAACTTGTGATTTGACTGAGCCATCACTTTCTATTTATAGGCAACTACTAGGTTTAGGTTAGGAATTATTTGGCATTAAAATAATGAAAATATTAATTTGAAAAAGTACATTAAGTGGCCGGCCATGGTGTGTTATTGGGCCTCACTTAATTTTGCAATTTTATCAAATTTTATCTCTATTTTCTCAAAAACGCCAATTTTCCAATTCTAACCTTTTAAATGCCAAAACTAATTACTTAATAACTAAAATAGATTATTAAATAATATTGTCATTTAATTTAATTATTAATTAGACATATAAAGTCCATTAATAAATAAATAAACTTAGAAACTCTTTTCTTTACAATTTCATCCCTGCTTAGTGAAAATTCATAAAATTAGACATAGTCTAACATTAGAATTATAATTGATCAATCACGAATCAATTAATGAGTCTTACAAGCAGAATGTTCTCAACTAGAATGGGGACCATGGATCTATATGCTGAGCTTCCAATAAGTGAACCGAATTTACCAAGTAAATTCCTACTTATTAATTCTTCGTTGAATCCACTCTTAGAACTTAGAATTGCACTCTCAGACTTATATAGAGCATATTGTATGTTCCACGATATCAATATACTATCTCATTTAACCACTGTTATAATCTTATTGTGATTTAAAGATCCTCTATATAGGTGATCTACATCGAGATGGAATTTCTTTACCGTTCTCACCCCTCAGTGTATTTTGCCCCTTAAAACACTTAGCTACCTGTAAATGGTGTTTAGTGATCTAATAATTAGTCAGTTAAACAAGAGCTCATCCATTTACTTCTATTTGCTAAGCTCGAAGGGAATCATCACTTGACTTCTATACACCAGTAGAAGCTATAGATTCCATATTTATGTTCAGCACTCCCACTCAATCATACTATCATGTTCCCAAAATATACGTATCACCCTGACCCAAAAGTAGGCTTAACTAATAAATCTAAGAACATGAATAACACTCCTGAGTTGAGCCTAAGCATATCAGGATTTAGATTCTTTTAATCTTAAGATCAACTACTGATATTGACTTGGAAAGATATGTATAACGGTAAGTTTGTAATATCTTAACTTAGTTGCAATATCGGTCCAGTCCAATGTATACTCTATACATTCGAAACTAGTATACTTTACTAATGTCCTGGAAAGAACATAACACTTACTCCAAGTGTAAGTACACATCATCGCTGATTATCACATTAGTGTAAATCCAATAACACTGATGAAACACGGACCAAAACTTTTGATTCATATGATCACAATCACATTCCACTGTGTTGACGATACTGTAATTGTGAATAAACATACGATCTGGATTTAACTGATTTTGTGTGTATGAATGTAAGAAACATATTTAACATATTAAACCATTATCATGAAAAATTCATGCAAACACCAATCACTTCAAATTTCTTGTATTGATAACTAATCAGATTGTAAAGAGTTTTATTTAGGGCATAAAACCCAACATTAACTTCGTCATAACTTCAGCAGCCTTTTTGGTTTTAGAAAACTGAGTTTTGAGGGTGTCAACCATGCTGGAAAGCATAAAGTATAGAGCTTTGTCATTTGCTTTCTGCCAACGCTCATACTTTTCTTTCACAGCTTTGGATGCATTATCCCCTGGCACTTCAGGTGACGGCTCAGTTAAAACAAACAAGGCACTTTCTCCTATCAGAGCAATATTAATGTTCTCATTCCATTTAGGAAAGTTAGATCCATTCAGCTTATTTTCAGTCAATAGTGATAATATGGGATTCATTATGACAATACAGGATACTACAAAATAATAGAAATCAACAAATAGAAATCAATAATGGTTTAAACACAAAATCAATTCAGAAATTATAAGCACATAGCAAGTAGGAATGATATGAGAAAATACTTAAAAAAAATTCAATCCTAAATAATTTCTAAGGTTTTTCAATAAACTGATATCGGTGTCCCGTTTAGGCGAGAGTCAAAGCTACCATCTATTGAATAGAGTTGTCAGCTCATCTAAAATGTTAAACATTCTAGCAACCTTTTATTCGATCAAGATTGGAATCCAGCGTTGTCCCGTTCAGGCGAGATTCAAGGCTATTCTATCTTATGAGCTTCTACCATTGTTTTGCAATTTGCAAGTCAAATATGGTCGCCACCATTAGGGTGATCTATACCATATAAAACACTTACAAACTACTTATCTTTCGAGATTAAATGGTGTGAAATTGCTAATGAACGTTCCTCCATTAGGGAGGATTACTCACTAAAACAAACGCGATGTAAAACCAACAATGGAGATCGAATATCTTAATAATAATAAAGCTCATTCTTTAAAATGTATTTTCTTTATTATTCTAATAAATATACTCATTAAATTCGAATTAAAAAAAAAATTCAAGAAATAAGAATTTAATATAATATTTATAAAATTATACTTAGATGGTGATTTGAAATAAAATTAATTATTTCCATCTTAGTAGTAATCTTAAATATAAATATATTTATTGTATTCAAAAAATAAAGTATAAAAAAAATTATACAAATTTCGAAAATAAAAAAAAATTAGAAAAGAAATACTTCAAGCAAAAATATCACCTATCTAGATTTTCTTTAGACTAGTTAATTCAATTTCTAATAATATATTTTAACTTCTTTATTTTAAATTAATCAATTAAATGAAAAAATTAATTTAAGTTGGTTCAAGAATTAATTAAAATAAATAATTAATTTACAACTCAATCTATTTTTCAAAAAAAAAAAAAAATTCAACTTAAAAATGCAATTTTCGAAATTGATTTAATAAAATAAAATAATAAAATATATATATTGAAAATTATTTAAATTTACGTTGAAAAATTAAATTTCAACTTAAAAATAATTTTCTATTTAATCAAGTGTCATGAAAAATAAATATTTAAGTATCATGATAAGAATCAACTTAGATATTTAAATTTTTAAATTTAATTAAATGTATTAAATTCAAGAAATAAATAATTAAGTGTAGAGAAGGCTTAATTATTAATTTCTAGTTTAATACTAGGAAAAAGTATACTTAAATAAAATTGTAATAATTAATTTCACAATGTATAATTCTTTCCTATTTAAATATTAGAAATAATAAGTAGTCTAGACATAACTATCTAGAAAATATCTTATTTGACTAAGTATCTTTTCAACAAAAATTTGAAAAATATCTAATTTAAGTTATGTAGAAAAAATCTAGAACTTAAATAATTTTAAATTTAGATTTAATTAAATATAAAAAATTAAGTTGTAACCACTTAATTTGAAAAATATTCCATTTTAAGTTTAAAACTAACTTAAAAAATATCTTAAGAATCTTTAATAACTAATGCCTAGGATTCCTCAACTTAATTTAAAAAATTAAATAAAATATTCAAATCTAAGTTAGATAAGAAAAATCAGTTGATACAACTAATTTATAACTTAAATAAGAATATTTAATTAAATAAGCTCCAGAAAGAATCTAGTTAGTTAAAATTCTTTATTTAATTAAATACAAGAAAAATACAAATAGTTTGTCTAGAAATAATATCTAAAACTAAAGGTGTTTTTCTTAAAATTAACTTTAAAATATTAAAATGAAAATAAATTTCATATATTTTAAAAGTTAATTATGTTGCTAAATCAATTTTATTAGGTCAAACTAATATAATTAACCTAGTACAGTTATTCAAATCAGGCAAATGGGCCTTCACAATTGGGGTAGTTCATGTGAGGGGTTGTTGGGTCAGTATGTCGTACCCACTTCTATGGCTCCCAACTCTCACACAAGGCCCAAAAGAGAGGAATTTAACCTTAAAATAAATAACTGTTATTAATTGAATAGGTCCAATAACTAAATAGACCTAAATAAAATCTATCACGGTGTGACATTTTATTTAGCAACAACCTATATGCATCTATATAATAAAATAAACACATAGGCTCACACAGGTACACACTTAGATGGATCCTATCATGTTGTTAGTGTTGGGTTTTATGCCCTAAATAAAACTAATTTCAATATAATCAGATTTACTTATTAATATAGATCAGAAATAACATTTAATGTTGCATGGTTCACATGATTTATTTCATGATTATATGTACATAATGTATAAATTCATCTGAAACCCTTTTCACATACTTGATCCTGTTCATTGTGCCGTCAACACATTGGAAAGTAAACATGACTATGTGAATAAAGTTTCCTAGATTTATCAGACATAGGGTTTTACTGATATGATAATCTACAACAGAGTTTACTTGCATTTGGAGAAGTGCTATGTTCTTTCTAGAGCACTGGTTAAAGTAAGGCTAAGGTTGGATGCATGGAGTATGCATCGGAAGGGATCGATATTGAACTTTGACTTAGATTTATTAAACTTACCGTAATATCTATTCAAGTCAATATCGCCTAGTTGATCCTAGATCAAATGTTCATAATCCTGTTATGAGTAGGCTCAATCTTGAAAGGCTATTCGTGTTCTTTGATTTGTTAGTTAAGCCTACTTTTAGGTCAGGGTGATACGTACATTTTGGGAACACGGTAGTGCAATTGAGTGGGAGCGCTATCATAAACATGGAATCTATAGCTTCTATCTGGCGAATAGTAAGCAAAGGATGATCTCCTTCGAGCTTGACCAAACGAACATAAATGGTGGAGTACTCATTTCACATAAGCTGAAATATCATTTATACGGGGTCAAGTGTTTTAAGGATAAAATACATAGTAGGGTGTTACGGTAATCTAATCCCTTTACAGTGTAGATCATTCATATAGAGGATAATTGATCACATTAGGATTATAACAATGGATAACTAATGATGTGTCTATATGGTGGAACATATAGAGAATTCTATATAACTGAGAGTGCAATTCTAAGTTCTATGCGTGGATTCAACGAAGAATTAATAAGTTAGTGAATTTTAGTAATAAATTCTTGATCTACTTATTGGAAGCTCGGTTATATAGACCCATGGTCCCCGCACTAGTTGAGATAATATTGCTTGTAAGACTCATGTAATTGGTTTTGATTAATCAATTATAATTCTCAATTTAGACTATGTCTATTTGTGAAATTTTCACTAAGTAAGGGCGAAATTGTTAAGAAAGAGTTTCAGGAGCATATTTGTTAATTATGATACTTTGTATGGTTCAATTAATAAATATGATAAATGACAATATTATTTAATAATTATTTATAGTTATTAAATAGTTAGAATTGGCATTTAAATGGTTGAATTAGAAAATTGGCGTTTTTGAGAAAATCAGATGCAGAAAAGATAAAACTGCAAAATTGCAAAAAGTGAGGCCCAAATCCACTAGTATAGGGCCGACCACTTTTGTAGGAAATTTAAACTGATATTTTCATTATTTTAATGCCAAATAATTCAAACCTAACCCTAGTGGAATGCTATAAATAGATGGTGAAGGCTTCAGGAAATACACACTTAAATTTCTACACTTCTGATTCAGGAAAAACTGAGCCTCTCTCTCTCTCCCTATCTTTAGCCGCCACTTCCCTCTTCTTTTCTTCTTCAATATTTCGAAATTCTTAGTGTATGAGTAGTGCCCACACACAGCAAGTGATACCTCAATCATAGTGAGGAAGATCGTGAAGAAAGATCATCAGCAAAGGAGTTCCAGCATCAAGGATTCAGAGAAAGAGATCCAGGTTCAGATCTTGATAATACTCTACTACAGAAAGGATACAAGGGTTAGAGATCTGAACGGAAGGAGTCATTTAATTCCGCTGCACCCAATGTAAGGTTTCTTGAACTTTATACGTGTTTATTTCATCGTTTTAGAAAGTTCATATTTAGGGTGTTAATAAACATACTTGTGAGTAGATCTAAGATCCTGGTAAAATAAATTCCAACAGCTAGGTCATACACAGATGAAAGAAGATTGTAAAATTTACCTGTTACAAATTATTAACTTGACCATGGGAGCCATGAGTTAAAATTAGATCATTGGATCTGTCAACAAGTTAACCATGGCTATTTGCAATCAAGTAATAATAGGTTTTGAAAACTTACACACAAGCTAAAACCACATACTCCTGCAACAAGGTTAGCTGGATAGTTGGAAGTAGGATTTATTTAATTTTAAATAAATAAATTTCGAAAATAAAATAATTAAATAAATAAATAAAAAAATATTTAATTTTGAAAAATAAAATAAATAATAATATTAATTTATTTTTCGAAACAAAAAAATAAAACTAATTTAATTTCGAAATTATTAAAAAAAATATTTAAAATTAAACCTACAATTTTGAAAAATTAGGTTTCAACTAATCTAAATATCATTTCAAAATTTGCTAACTACTTTTAAAAATTAAATGTTATTTTATAAATAAAAATTAAATAAAATTGAAAAGATAAATTAAATATCTTTTCAGATTTTAAATTTAATTTAAATAAATAAAATAATAATATTTAAAAGTTAGCAAAATATCTTACATCTATTTAAAATTTCATGATTATAGTTATCTTATTTTAAATTTAAATAAGGTCAAAATATTTAAAAAAAAATTTAAAAAAAAATTAATATCTGACCTTAAATTTAAAAATAAGATAAGATATAATCAAATTTAAAAATAAGATAGATAATTAAGCAAAAAGATAGATATTTACTAATTTGAAATTCAAATTACACTAATATCATTAATTAAAATAAAAAAAATATTAAATAAATTAATTATGATAATTAGAATTGATTTAGGAATAGTAAATATATAAATACAAAACTACACAAAAAATCGGAACTTAAATCCATGAAAAAGCATGAAAAAACGAAGAAAAACGAAAAAATTGCAAGCTGTACGGATGCAGTGCATACCCGTCCACGCGCGCACACCAGCTGCTGGGCCGAGAAAACTCGGCAGAATGGGAATTTGCAGCATTCCTGCGCGCGTAGGGAGGCTTCAGACAAGCTTCCGCGCGCGTTGAGGGGATTCAGACAGCAAGCTCGGTGGTTGCTTGTCTGAATCCGCGCGCGCGTGGGTGATGTTGAGCATCCCTATCTTTTTTCGAATCTTCAAAAAATCATAACTAATTCAAATTAAATCGAAATTGAGTTCTGTAAAAAAGTAACTTGCTTAATTTTTTCCATACTATCCAATAAAAATAATTCCAGAAACAAAATTTCAATTATTTTTCACGAAAATTTACAAACATCAATCAATCATCATATAACACTCAATACAACATGAAACCATCCAAATAACAAATAATCGTTTTAAAGTCCAAATTTCTTGCAAGCTAATCAATTACCATGGCTCTGAGGCCAGTTGTTGGATATTAATTTTACCAGGATCTTAGATCTACTCACAAGTATGTTGTTTAACACCCTAAATATGAACTTTCTAAAACGATAAAATAAAAACATATAAAGTTGTAGAAAAATGAGAAAAATGAGAGAAATGATTTTTATTTTCTGATGATCTCTTTTAGTGTATACAAAGGGTATATATAATACAATGTGAACACCTAGTAATACTAGAGTAAATGGAAAATACATTAAATGTAAATTTACAACTAATTGCTAGCTGGATTTCCTACACTCCCCCTCAAGCTAGATATATACTAAACATTCCTAATTTTGAACTTAGTTCTCTAAAATTAGGACGATGGAGAGCTTTGGTTAAGATATCAGCAGCTTGTTCTCTCGAGGGAATATGCTTCAAGGTGATGATCTTGTTTTCAATCTTTTCACTGATGAAGTGACGATCAATTTCAACATGTTTGGTCCTATCATGATGAACTGGATTCTTTGCTATTGCTATGGCTGATTGATTGTCACAGAGAATATCTATTGGGCCTTCAAGTTTGATTCTGAGTTCATCAAGAAGACGTTTTAGCCACATTCCTTCACAAATTCCATGTGCTAAGGCACGAAATTCTGCTTCTGCACTGCTGCGAGCTACCACTTGTTGCTTCTTGCTTCGCCAAGATACGAGATTTCCCCAAATGTAGGAGCAGTACCCAGAAGTGGATCTTCGATCAGTGAGAGAACCAGCCCAATCTGCATCTGTGTATATTTGATGATCTTTGTTGAGAGTTTTCCTGAACATTAACCCTTTTCCTGGTGTTCCCTTGAGGTACCTAAGAATCCGGTAGACAGCATCCATGTGTTCCTCAAAGGGATTATTGAGAAATTGGCTAACAACACTCACAGCAAAGCTTATGTCAGGCCGAGTGTGAGTTAGGTATATTAGCCTTCCCACAAGACGTTGATACCTTCCTCGGTCAACTTTTGTTCCGTCTGTCTGTGCTTCAAGTTTGGTGTTAGGGTCCATCGGAGTTTCACTTGGCTTGCATCCGATCATCCCTGTTTCCTGTAAGAGATCAATGACATATTTCCGCTGAGTTACTGAGATACCTTGGCTGGATCTTGCAACTTCCATCCCCAGAAAGTATCTTAATTGGCCTAGATCTTTAATTTCAAATTCGCTGGAGAGAAGCTGCTTGAGATGAGAAATTTCTTCCACGAAATTACCTGTAACCACAATATCGTCGACATAAACAATCAATGCTGTTAATTTTCCACCAACTGAGTGTTTTATAAACAAAGTATGATCTGATTGGCATTGGGTGTAACCATCTCCTTTCAACACTTTTGTAAACCTGTCAAACCAGGCTTGAGGGGATTGCTTGAGGCCGTAGAGAGATTTTTTCAGTTTGCACACTTTTCCTTTTGAGAATCGGTCCTCAAATCCTGGAGGAATGTCCATGTATACTTCTTCCACAAGGTCGCCGTTAAGAAACACATTTTTTACGTCAAGTTGGAATAAAGGCCATTCATTGTTGACAGCAATAGATAAGAGAACTCGGATGGTGTTCAACTTAGCAACATGAGCAAATGTCTCTTGGTAATCAATGCCATACGATTGGGTGAATCCTTTAGCCACTAATCGGGCTTTAAATCTTTCAATGCTCCCATCAGCCTTATACTTGACTAAGAATATCCATTTACAACCAACTGTGCGTTTGCCATTTGGCAAATCTGTGATAATCCATGTTTTATTCTTTTCAAGTGCTTTTATTTCCTCCATTGTGGCAGCATTCCAATTGGGATCCTGTAGAGCTTCCTGAACTGAATTTGGAATCTGAACTTGATCCAGGGTGGTGATAAAAGCTCTATAGGTAGGAGATAAGCTTGAGTAACTCAAATAGTTGCGAATGGGATGTTGAGTGCAAGAACGAACACCTTTCCTGAGAGCAATGGGAATGCTTAGATCGTCAGACACATCTTCTTCCACAGCAGGTTCAACTCGAACATCTTCCTGTGTTTGTTCAAGAATAAATGGAATCAGATTATATTCATGACTTTGCTGAGTTTGAGTGGTAGCTTGTTCAATGCTGGCAAGATTTTTCTTTTTCCTTGAGTAAACTCGGATTTTTTTGTTTGGGATGTGGACAGGAGTTTTTGGCTCATGTGAATTGGCTGAATGGTTGAGTCGGTCCTCGTTGATAGGAACAAGGCTTAAGGAAGGAATTGGATGAGGATTTCTTGGCTCATGTGATTTGACTGAATAGTTTGGAGTATGAGTAACAGACGGATGACAAGTGTTTGAAGCAATGGTGTTGTCAGAAGAAGAATGAGGATCAGTGAGTGAAACAGGGGGATGAGTAGTTTTTGGAGCAATGGTGTTGTCAGAAGAAGAATGAGGATCAATGAGTGAAACAAAGTCCCAATTTTCCCAATTTTGTAGTTCTTGATTATGATTCTCCCCCTGAACTGCAAATTTGGGATAATAAGACTGTTCCTCAAAGAAAGTAACATCCATGGAGTTGAACACTTTTTGTGAAACAGGACAGTAGCATTTGTATCCTTTTTTATTAGATGAATAGCCAAGAAGGATACATTTCGTGGCTCGAGCATCAAGTTTGCTACGATGTGAGGAGTGAACATGGACAAATGCAACACAACCAAAGACACGTAAGGGAATTTGAGACACAAGATGTGAGTGGGGATATGTTTCTAGGAAGATTTGCAGCGGAGTTTTGAATTTTAATACACGTGATGGCATTCTATTTATGAGATAGGTAGCTGTGAGAACTGCTTCACCCCAAAATCTTTTTGGAACATGGGATGAAAAAAGTAAAGATCGGGGTACCTCTAGTAAATGACGATTTTTGCGTTCAGCCACACTATTTTGTTGTGGTGTGTCTACGCACGAACTTTGATGAACTATCCCATTGGATTGCAAATATGATCCAAGTACAGAGTTGAAGAAGTCACGAGCATTGTCAGTTTTTAACACTTGGATGTTTGTTTGGAATTGAGTTTGGATCATTTTGTGGAAATTTTGAAAAATATGACTTGTTTCAGATTTTTCTTTCATGAGGAATGTCCAACTTAGGCGGCTGTGATCATCAACTAGTAATGAAAACCAACGTGCTCCACTGATATTTTGAATTTTGGATGGTCCCCATATATCACCATGAATGAGTGAGAATGGGTGAGAGGGTTGATAAGGTCTTGGAATGAAAGAGTGGCGAGAGTGCTTAGAAAATTGACAAATATCACACTTGAGAGACTGAGGATTTATATTGACAAATAGGGATGGGAATAAGTGTTTAAGATATACAAAATTTGGATGACCTAGACGGTAATGCCATAACATGATAGTACTGATTTTATTAGACTGATTTACTGAGGAAAGAGATTGACCTTGGGAGAAACAACAACGATTTCCATGGTTAAACATGGGGTTGTCGATTTTTAGCAGATACAAGCCCTTACTGAACTCAGCATAGCCAATCATCTTCCCCGATTCCACATCCTGAAAAACACAAAACTTAGCAGCAAACTTAACTTCACAATTAAGATCACTACTCAATTTGCTTATAGAAAGTAAATTGCAATCAAGCTTTGGAACGTAAAGGACAGAATTTAAGACAAGACTTGGTGAGATTGTTATAGTTCCAATTCCATCAATTCTAGAAGACGAACCATCAGCTATGCCAACAGTCTTTTCATGAGAGCACTTACTTAGAAAAGAAAATAGTGATCTATCACCTGTCATATGATCAGAAGCACCAGAATCCACAATCCAAGGGTCATGAGGGATTTGCATAACCTGAAGTGCATGAGTATTGCACTGTCTTGCAACTAAAGAGATGATTTGTTCTGCCATGGAGAAAGACAACAAGACAAAACAAACAAGTATAGAAACAAAGAGAGACAACGCTGGAAAAACGTCGCTGGAGTTGGAGAAGAGCCAGAGATGGAGAAACCTGAGAGAGGCGATGCTGGAAAACCGCCGTTGGAGGCTGCCACGCTCGCCCACGCGCTGGCGCGTGGAGATAGTCGCCGCGGATGCAGGTGGCGCGTGGGGCCCACGCGCAGCTCGGATGATCGCCGGATTTTTGGGTTTGGCCGATCGGAGGTGGGAGAAGCTTCTTGGGTCGGAGGTGAGAATAGAAAACTCCTTTTAATTAGTTTTCTAAGATAGAGCCTCCAAACCCTAATTTTAAGAACCCTAATTTTAAGAAGGGAAGGAATGAAAAAAAAATTCTTTTGAGGAGCTTTTACATGCTCTGATACCATGTAGAAAAATGAGAAAAATGAGAGAAATGATTTTTATTTTCTGATGATCTCTTTTAGTGTATACAAAGGGTATATATAATACAATGTGAACACCTAGTAATACTAGAGTAAATGGAAAATACATTAAATGTAAATTTACAACTAATTGCTAGCTTGATTTCCTACAATAGTTAACAAAACCTTACATTGATGCAGCGGAATTAATGTCTCCTTCCACTCAGATCTCTAACCCTTGTATCCTTTCTGTAGCAGAGTATAATCAAGATCTGAGCCCGAATATCCTTCTTCTTTTAGTTTGATCCTTCACAGTCTTCCAATCTATGATTGAGTTACCGCTTGCTGTGTGTGGGCACTTACTCTTTCACTAGGGTTCGAAATTTATGAAGAGAAAAGAGAGAAGAGGGTTTCGGCCTATAGAAGAAAATAGAGAAGGCTCAGTTTTTCTGAAGAGTGAAATTTCTGTCAGAAGATGTTATGAAAACTTGTTAAAGCATGTAATTTGACTGAGCCATCACTTTCTATTTATAGGCAACTACTAGGTTTAGGTTAGGAATTATTTGACATTAAAATAATGAAAATATTAATTTGAAATTCCACAAATAGTGGCCGGCCATGGTGTGATAATGGGCCCCACTTGATTTTGCAGTTTTATCAAATTTTATTTCTATTTTCTCAAAAACGCCAATTTTCCAATTCTTACCTTTTAAATGCCAAAACTAATTATTTAATAACTAAAATAGATTATCAAATAATATTGTCATTTAATTTAATTATTAACTAGACATATAAAGTCCATTAATAAATAAATAAACCTAGAATCTCTTTTCTTTACAATTTCACCCTTGCTTAGTGAAAATTCACAAATTAGACATAGTCTAACTTTAGAATTATAATTGATCAATCACGAATCAATTAATGAGTCTTACAAGCAGAATGTTCTCAACTAGAATTGGGACCATGGATCTATATGCTGAGCTTCCAATAAGTGAACCGAATTTAGCAAGTAAATTCCTACTTATTAATTCTTCGTTGAATCCACTCTTAGAACTTAGAATTGCACTCTCAGACTTATATAGAGCATATTATATGTTCCACGATATCAATATGCCATCTCATTTAACCATTGTTATAATCTTATTGTGATTTAAAGATCCTCTATATAGATGATCTACATCGAGATGGGATTTCTTTACCATTCTCACCCCTCAATGTATTTTGCCCCTTAAAACACTTAGCTACCTGTAAATGGTGTTTAGTGATCTAATAATTAGTCAGTTAAACAAGAGCTCATCCATTTACTTCTATTTGCTAAGCTCGAAGGGAATCATCACTTGACTTCTATACATCAGTAGAAGCTATAGATTCCATATTTATGTTCAGCACTCCCACTCAATCATACTATCATGTTCCCAAAATATACGTATCACCCTAACCTAAAAGTAGGCTTAACTAATAAATCAAAGAACATGAATAGCACTCCTGAGTTGAGCCTAAGCATATCAGGATTTAGATTCTTTTATTCTTAAGATCAACTACTGATATTGACTTGGAAAGATATATATAACGGTAAGTTTGTAATATCTTAACTTAGTTGCAATATCGGTCCAGTCCAATGTATACTCCATACATTCGAGACTAGTATACTTTACTAATGTCCTGGAAAGAACATAACACTTACTCCAAGTGTAAGTATACATCATCGCTGATTATCACATTAGTGTAAATCTAAAACACTGATGAAACAGGGACCAAGTCTTTTGATTCATATGATCACAATCACATTCCACTGTGTTGACGATACTATAATTGTGAATAAATATATGATCTGTATTAAACTGATTTTGTGTATAAAAGTAATAAACATATTAAACCATCAGCATGTAAAATTCATGCAAACATCAATTGTTTCAAATTTCTTATATTGATAACGAATCAGATTGTAAACATCAATCACAGTGTAGAGTTTTCTTCAGCAATATAACTTTCTTGGATTTTCGAATACACAAAGTTATAGTTCTTCTCTGGTAGAGCTTGAATTATTATAAAATAATTCCTCCACCCCCAAAGTAAGCACCATCTCAAAGATCTCGAAATGAGTTGGTGAGACACAAGGACAACTGATACACAGCTCTTTAATATCTAACGTATAGATCACTTTCATAAATCTTTCTTGAATATCTTCTAATGTTCCCTATTTGATTACATCTCAGATAGCTCCCACTCAATAGCAGATGTCTGGTTAAATAATACTTTTAACCTCTTATCGTTTGGAGAGTTATCTAGTTGTGACTTTTGTATTAGTCTGAGACTTTAAGTAAATACTAAGTCAACAACATAGCAGACTAGTATTTGAAGTGAAAAATACATGCCAGAGATTAAGTAATCAAAATCAAGATACCATAAAATTTTATGAGAATTAAGAATTCTAGGTTCAAGTCATTCGAATAGACTGAACTAGAGTTCTTTATCTTATTCTCATAATTCTGATAAGTTATACCTATCCATGTGTATGGTTAGATTTTCTTTTCAGTAGTGTTCTTAAGTACCTATCACAAGTATCAACCTGATGAAGATTTTCTTTTCACTAATGTCCTGGAAAGAACATAACACTTACTCCAAGTGTAAGTACACATCATCGCTGATTATCACATTAGTGTAAATCCAAAACACTAATGAAACAGGGACCAAGTCTTTTGATTCATATGATCACAATCACATTCCACTGTGTTGACGATACTGTAATTGTGAATAAATATATGATCTGGATTTGACTGATTTTGTGTATAAAAGTAATAAACATATTAAACCATCAGCATGTAAAATTCATGTAAACATCAATCACTTCAAATTTCTTATATTGATAACTAATCAGATTGTAAAGAGTTTTATTTAGGGCATAAAACCCAGCAGAAACAACAATGGAGATCGAATGTCCTATAATAAAGCTCATTATTTAAAGTGTATTTTCTTCTAATATTTATTTTAATTTATTTATTTTAAATATATATTTAATTAAAATTTCAAATTTAGAATAAAATTCTAAATATAAATTTTAATTTAATATTTAAAAAATTAAACTTAGATTGATCTGAAAATAAATAAAATTATCTTCCATCTTAGTAATAATTTTCAATAAATAGTTCAAAAAATTATTTAATTTAAGTTGTTTCAAAATTAAATAATAAATTTTCAACTCAAATTTAATTTTTTATAAATATATATTGCATAATTTGAAAATTAATGTATTTAAAAATAAATACAATTTTCGAAAATGCTATAAAATAAAATAAAATAAATCTTAAAAAATTATTCTAATTTATGTAGATCCAAAATTAATTAAAAAAATTAATTTTCAACACAAATATAATTTTCCTATTTAATTAAATATTAAGAAAATTTTCAAATATTTAAGTATCATGATTAAAATCAACTTAAATATTAATTTTCTATTTAATTAAATATAACTAGGAAAATACTTCAAGCAAACAGACAATAACTATCTAGACTTTCACTAATTAATTACTTTATTTTTCTAATTATAATATATTTTAGTCTATTTATTTTAATTAATCATTAAATGAAAAAATTTATTGATTTAAGTTGGTCTAAATTTAATTAAAAAATTAATTTTCAACTTTAATCTACTTTCCATAAAAAAAAATTCAAAATTTTCTGCATTAGATAATGCAAATTCGAAAAAAGAATGATTAATAAAATAAAGTAAAATATATTTTGAAAATTATTCAAATTAAAGTTGTTCTGAAATTAAAATTTCAAACTTAAAATTTTTTCTATTTAATTAAATATTCTGAAAATAATAATATTTAAGTATCTAGAATGAAATCAACTTAAATATTTAATTTTTAATTTAATTAAATGTATTAAATATATGAATTAAATAATAAAGTATTAAAAAAACTTAATTATTAATTCTAATTTAATACTAGAAAAAATATTCTTAATGATGTTGATTTAAAATTAATTAATAAATAATTAATTTTCAACTTAAAATATTTTCCTAACTAAATATTAGAAAATATAATTAGTTACTAGAAATTACTATCTAGAATATATCTCAATTAACTAAGTGTTTTTCTAAAATTAACTTTAAAATATTCAATGAAAAAAAAATTTAATATATTTTAAAGTTAATTATGTCGCTAATTCAATTTTAATTAGGTTAGACTAATATAATTAACCTAATACAATTATTTAAATAAGGCAAATGGACCTTCACAATTAGGGTGGTTCATGTGAGGGAGGGCTGGGTTCAGTATGTCGTACCTACTATAAAGGCCCCCTAACTCTCACAAAAGGCCCAAAAGAGAGGAATTTAACTTTTAAATAAATAATTGTTATTAATTGAATAAGCCCAATTCTAATTGAGCCTCAATAAAATTACCTAAGTGAAATTTTATTTTAGCAACCTAGTCCATTTAATTAATAAAATTTAAATGGGCATCCTATATGCATCTAAGCCCAAAAGCAAACATATAGGCTCACACAGGTCAAGTGATTTGGATGGGCCCTATCATGTTACTAGGTTTACACAGATGAAAGAAATGCAAAATTTACCTGTTACAAATTATTTATAAGATCTATTGACAATTGAACTATGATTAAAATCAGATCATTGGATCTGTCTGCAAGTTAATCATAGAAATTTAGATCAAATATGTTATCCCAATTTTTGCACTTTGACGTGGCATCACATGAATGGTGACACGTAGAGTCTACTTGGAACATATGCTCGGGAAGCACAGTCCGAGTAGGATGCCTCACTGGCATGCCCAGAGCAAAGTATTATGTAATCCGCACAAAATAGCCAAACACTTAGGGAATTAAACTTTCGCATCGTGAGTCATTAACACAATCCCTATAACTCAAGGATCAATTTTCGTGGATATGGTATACACACGTTCCCGCTATCAGTGTATTCAGCCTCAATGCCACGATCCTTGTATTCAGCATTGATTCTACGATCTTTCTATTTATATGCATTGTAACGAGAGGGGAAACTCTTCCTCCGCAAGCTTACTAGCCCTATAAATAGTGATGCATATTCACTGGGCAAGAGATCGGTCGAAAAAGCAGTTGAGCTAAGACTATACCCTAAATATATTATCTAAGAATTATATATTCAGAGATACTATTGTAAGAGCTGTAAGAAAAGGAATCTTTCTCCTTGATCTTAAGTCAATGCAAGTAACGAGGATTATGCTATTACCGAACTGCTCGGGGTGAACCTCTATAAAATTCATGTGCCTTTTTATTGCTTTATCATATATTTGTTATTATAAATTATTTATCGCTTATAAAATAGACTCGTTGTCGTTGGCTAAAAGCGAGGTCAACATTTTGGTGCTTTCATTGAGAGAAGGATCACGAATCACTCTTTATTCAACATCCAATCACCAATACGATGGTGCAAACTCGTAGAGGCCTGACTGATCCAGCAAATTCACAGACGCTGGATCCTGCATCACAGAACCCAGGAAACACGAGGGTTCCGCCTGCTGTTAATCCTGGACAGCCGGCGAACGTAGGGAATGGTGAAACAGTTCCTATAGATGAAATTGCGCTTGGTGTGCAAGAGACTCAGAATAACAGTTCTGCACCCAACCAGGGTATTCATAACACAACTCTTTCGCCTGGAACCAACGCCCAGACGACTATTGGAGATGCCACTGAATTACAAAATGTCTGTGACGCACTCGGACTCATGTAGGGTCATAATAATACCCTACATCATGATCAAGACAAACTACGCGCTGCAGTAAATCTCGCATTCGATGAACAAAGGCGTATGTTCGCCGAATGGAGAGATAGAGAGATGGAGGCATTAAGTGCTCACCATGCAGAGATTGAAGATCGTAGTCGGCAAGCTACCGTGCTGATACGAAGAGCTTACCAAACTGTAGGTTGGCAATCACCGAATGTCATTCCCCTGGGAAAGACGGATGAGGATCCAACGATGAACACTTCCCAGACTGCAAATGGTCAGTTGCCCAATCCCCAGTCATGAGTTCCACTCGTGGGCCAAGCGGTAGGTGAGCAGACCCTGTCTGGTAATTCATCAGGAGGAGTCATACCTGATGGTTCCAACCAGATCAATGGTGCCATTCCACCCGTCAACCAAGCAAATCAACCGCTAAGGTAGCCAGGCGCTTCTGTGTTCGAAAGGTTAGGGACAACCCATGACCTAAGGAATGATCTAAACAGAAGGAGGGAAGCAGATGATCAGAATGTTACGACAATCGTGCAACCCGGAGCCCGTACTCAAATCCCCGCGCAGAAAGATGCTGACGTAATCCAAATTGACCAGAATGCCGAGCAGGTCAGCCCCGCCGTACATGCTCAACTAGACGAACTGAAAAATATGTTTCAGGACATGGTTGGGCAAAGAAATAATGATCTTGAGCTAGACCGAGCACGCGAAACTCCTTTCCCGCTGGAGATCAATCTCCTGCCAGTGCCCCACAAGTTCAAAATGCCGACGTGGAAAATGTACACGGGGAGAGAAGATCCCCTTTCCCATCTCAAGTACTTCGAAATGCAAATGGATTTGCAAGGGGTACGAGGAGACGTATGCTGCAAAATCTTCCCTGCCACTCTGTCAGAAGCTGCTCAGCAATGGTATTTCAAGTTGGCTCCTGGAAAGTTTAGTTCATGGAAAACCTTCTCTTTGCAATTCCATGCGCAATTCTCCTCCTCGTGCCAACTCCCATTGCATTTGGGAGACTTGGTCGTAGTTAAGCAACGACTAGGCGAGCCACTCCGGGCATACATCAGCAGATTCATGACGGAGGCGACCAAAGTTTCACGGGTAACTAAGGATGGAAAGTTATCCGCAATACTGGGGGGCATCGAAGTCATCGGTGAACTCTGGAAGGATATAAGAAAGAACGGGCCAGTAGACTCAATTAGTGATTTCCTTGACCGAGCTGAAGGCTTCATCAAGCTCTAAGAAGCTATTCAACGAGCGGAAGGTGAACAAAAGCCTGGCAAGTCAAAGGCTCCTTCCACTGGAACATCTTCCCAACTTCCCCAATACCCAAACAATTCAAGCTCAGATGGTAAGCGCTCGAGTAACAACCACAAGCAATGGAATGGGAAGAAAGGAAAGTTTACTGGCAAATCCGAACAAGCTCCCCGGGAGAATCATGCCAAATACACTGCATTCACTATTCTCACTAAAGATATAGAAAGTGTATACATGGCAACTCAGTCACTGGCCCCATATAAGAAGCCCATGCCCATGAAGAAAGATGCCAACAAAAGGGACATGACAAAGTTTTGTCGGTTCCATAGAGACTACGGCCACGACACTAATGAATGCTACAACTTGAAGCGGGAAATTGAATTCCTAATAAGGAAAAACAATCCGCACCTGCAAAAGTATGTTAAGACCGACCAAGGTCAGAGGAATGACAACAACCAAGATTTGCTACCTCCACCAGCAGATGGACATCTGCAAGTTATTTTTGGAGGCCCTCACATTACTAGAGATTCGGGCAAAGCTTGGGAGAGGTATGCGCGAATAGTGCAACACAAGCAAGAAGAAGTCATCCTAGCTGTGGAAGAAAGGAAGCCCAAAGTTCCACGAGCAGGAGAGCCCACCATAACCTTCAACGATGAAGACATTGTCAAAATTAGATTTTCGCACAACGACCCGCTGGTCGTGGAAGTCCAGATAGCCAATTAAATGGTGGCCAGAACCATGATCGATAATGGAGCCTCTTCCAACATTTTGTTCAAGACTGCTTACGAAAAGATGGGACTCCAACTAAAGGATCTAACCCCATGCCTCCAGCCTGTCTATGGTTTCTCCAGTCAAGGAGTTGCACCTCTAGGACAAATCCGTCTAACCCTCACTGTTGAGCAAGCTCCGACGAGCATGACTATCGTGACACAGTTCCTAATATTGGATGTTCCTTCAGCTTTTAACGTAATGCTTGGCCGGCCGTCCTTGTATGACTTAAAGGCTGTGACATCAATATTTCACTCGTGCCTGAAGTTCCCAAAAAATAATGGGGTAGGGTGTCTGAGAGGAAACCAACAGTCTGTACGGGAATGTTATAACCTTACAGTGGCCAAGGCTAAGAAGAAAGTACCCTCTAGCCAGAGCACAAACAAGGGAAAAAACATTCCCAAGTAGGGAACTTCCCAAGGCGGGGATGAAGATGTGGATCCTCGACTTGGGGACCTAAGTAGCAATATTGGACCTATAGAAGAATTAGAAGAGATCAAAATTGATCTAGATATCCTGACCAAAAAGCTAAAGATCGGAAAAGGTTTGTTGCTCGAAGTAAAATCAGAATTGATAAAATTTCTGAGAGCAAACCTAGACGTTTTGCCTGGTCACATGCAAATATGGTCAGAATCGATCCTTCTATCATTTCACATGTTCTTAATATTGATCCCAACTTTCGGCCAGTTCAACAAAAACGAAGGCTGTTGGACAAAGAACAAGCAGTAGCCCTGAAGGATGAAGTTGAAAAGCTGCGCAACAACAACTTCATAATTGAAGCTTTTTACTCGGCTTGGGTCGCAAATCCCGTATTAGTGCCCAAGCCGAACAAGAAATGGCGAGTCTGTATTGATTTCACAGACCTCAACAAGGAGTGCCCTAAAGACTGTTTTCCACTTCCAAGAATCGATCAACTTGTAGATGCAACAGCAGAGCACGAAATATTAAGCTTCATGGACGCTTACTCAGGCTACAATCAAATCAAAATGCATCCACCAGACCAAGAACATACAAGTTTCCGAACAGATATGGGTTCTATTGCTACAAAGTCAGGCCGTTTGGTCTAAAAAACGCTGTGGCTACGTACCAAAGATTGGTAAACAAAATGTTTAAAGATCAGATCGGGCAAAATATGGAAGTATACGTGGATGATATGCTCGTAAAATCCAGAAAGGCTTGGGGGCACATAGACGACCTGGACGAATGCTTCAAATTCCTCAGAAAATAAAACATGAAACTAAATCCCTTAAAGTGTTCCTTCGGAGTCAGCTCAGGAAAGTTTCTAGGCTTCATCGTCAATGCCTGAGGAATTGAAGCCAATCCAGAAAAGATTCAAGCCCTCCTGGATATGAACTCGCCAACAAAAACCAAAGAAGTGCAAAGCTTAACCAGTCGGATCGCCGCGCTTAGCAGATTCGTTTCAAAATCAACATCCTGCGAGGAAACAAGCAGTTCGAGTGGACAGAGGAGTGTGAAAAAGCTTTCCAAGGGCTAAAGGAACAACTTGCAAAACCTCTGGATGGCGAGGAACTGGGAATATACTTAGCTATTACGGAACATGCCGTGAGTGTCGTGTTAGTCAGAGAAGAGAATGATATACATCACCCAGTCTATTATATCAGTAAAAGACTCATTGAGGCCGAGGGCCGATATCAGTTAATAGAAAAACTCGCCTACTGCCTCATTCTAGCAACAAGGAAGTTGAGGCCTTGTTTCCAAGCTCATCCAGTTCGGGTGTATACCGACCAACCACTACCCCAAATACTGCAAAAACCAGATGCTTCTGGACGGCTACTCAAGTGGGCGATAGAGTTGGGCCAGTACAAAATCACTTTCTAACCTCGAACAGCAATCAAAGGCCAAGCCTTGGCACACTTTGTGGTAGAATGCACAGGCAAAAAAGAAAGCATACCAGAAAGCAACCCCGAGCCGGTACAAATACCTCAGCCAAGTCACAGTGAGGACAAACTGACCTGGAAACTACATGTGGATGGGTCGGCTACAGATCAACTATCTGGTGCAGGAATTGCCCTTGTCATGCCTGGGGGGCAACACCTGCACGCTGCAGTCAAGTTCGGATTCAAAGCATCTAACAATGAAGCCGAGTAAGAAGCTCTAATCGCTGGGCTAAGACTGGCCCAAGAGATGAAGGCCGAACACATCAAAATCTGTAGTGATTCACAGCTGGTGGTAAATCATGTATCCGGAGAATATGAAGCTCGGGGAGAAAAGATGATAGCATATCTGAGCAAAATGCATGATCTGCTCACACAATTCAAAAGCTACGGTCTCAAACAAATTCCAAGAGAAGAAAATACAACTGTAGACGCGTTAGCTCGATTGGCAAGCATCAATGTAAGTGACAAGGAAAATCTGGTTCCTATCTAGTTCCTCGAAGAGCCTAGCATCACTGGCACAGAAGAAATTAAAATGATTGATACATCCCCAAACTGAATGACACCAATAGCGGCCTACCTCGAGTCTGGGAAACTCCCAGATAACCAAAATGAAGCTCAGAAAAGGAGAAGGAAAGATGCACGATACATCATAGTACAAGGAGTCATGTACAGAAGAGGATTCTCGATGCCATTGCTCAGATGTGTCATTTAAGAAGAAGCTGCACAACTCCTATCCGAAGTACACGACAGATTTTGTGGAAATCATGCCGCCGGAGAAAGCTTATCCAAGAAAATTCTAAGGCAAGGTTACCTTTGGCCGACAATGATTGAAGATTCAAAAGCCTATGTTAAGAAGTGTGACAAATGCCAGAGATTTTCAAAGATACCAAGAGCTCCACCCAACGAGTTAACACAGATGCAAAGTCCGTGGCCCTTTGCCATTTGGGGGATTGACCTGATCGGACAATTACCTAAAGGTAAAGGTGGAGTGTAGTATGTAGTTGTAGCGGTTGATTACTTTACTAAGTGGATTGAGGCCGAACCACTTGCAACCATCACATCAAAGAAAGTTCAAGAGTTTATTGTGAAGAACATAATATGCCAGTTTGGACTACCCTACAAAATAGTCTTAGATAATGGTAAGCAGTTCGACAACCAATCCTTCATTGATTTCTGTGCGAATTATGGTATCATCAAAAATTTCTCCGCAGCTACGCATCCTCAGGCAAACGGTCAAGTTGAGGCAGTCAACAAAACCTTGAAGGATACATTAAAGAAAAAACTTGAAGATGCCAAAGGAAACTGGCCAAAAGAGCTTCCTGAAGTCCTATGGTCATACCGTACAACTGAAAAAACGGTAACCGGACAAATACCATTTGTAATGGAGTAAGGTTGTGAAGCTATGCTGCCCGTCGAACTCGAGCCACCTTCCCACAGAAGATTGACGTATGACCAAGGTACCAATCACATACTCCTTGCAGAATCACTTGATGAAATCGAAGAAAAACGAGCAACTGCAAACTTAAAGTTGATAGCTCATCAACAAAAAGTAGCTCGGTATTTCAACAAACAAGTGAAGGCTCAGAAATTCTTCGTGGGAGATATGGTCCTCAGAAGGGTATTCCTGAACACCAAAGATAGTACGGCAGGTGTACTTGGACCTAACTGGGAAGTACCATATCAAGTGGTCGAAGTTCTCGACACCGGAGCATACAAGTTAGGTAAGTATGACGAAAAATGCAACTCATTCTAGTACAACGGTACTAGAATAGAGAACATTTAAGAAAATACTACCAATAAAGTACCAGGTCGGATGACCACTTTAAGTACTAAATGAACATTTGCTTTTAAGTGAATGGCCTTATGGGCGGACTACGCTAAAAGGTTTCGATAAAAGAAACAAAGTACTCAGGTTGGGTGACCACTTTAAAGTACAGTTTCTTATGTCTGCAATTTGTTTTATTTCATGTTAAGCTAAAAGATCATATTAGATCAAATAGCTCTGATGTAAGTTACTACGGTAACAAATACACTTTTCGATCAATAAATGAATATAGATAGTTACTTCAAAATTCAATTGAGTCGAAATTATCAGCATGTTTCTAATTTACCATACAATGCGTACAAAAGGTTCGGTCAAACCCAAAACACCAAACAAATAAACAATATATTTGTAAAAGACAAGTGACCAAGAGTCATACGTCTGCTCGGTCACTTGGGGGACACCTATACCTGTACAAAGCATTTGGTAAAAATAAAACAATCACGATTGCACGACAATTATAAACAGAGAATGAAATTCATTAAGGATAAAAAAAGCACGTAATACCGGGATTAAAATCTACCCGGTGAGCCTATTGTCCAAAAAATGAAAAATAATTCCAAGTTTAAAGACCGCTTGGCCGGTCATGATGTCTTAGAAAAGGCTCTGAGGCCGAATAAGATATATCAAATAAGGAGATAAAAAAAGAAGTGTTTAAGCAGCTGGGGTCCCAAGCTCTTGGTTCGGTTCTTCTGGGCCAACCAGAGCAGGAGGATCTGTTGTTTGAACGAGAGGTGCATCCGCAGTCTGACCGAAGGTTGAAGCAGCCGCCTCAGTTTTTCCATAGGCCACTTGGGACGCGTAGAACTCAAGGTACATGTCCTTAGCATCGCTCAAGTAGTCGAAATTGGCCTGAGGATTAGGCTTCCAAAAATCAAAGAAGAGCTCGAGACCGGTTGTCTCCAAGGCATTGACCTTCTCCTTCAACCTGTACACCTCAGCCAAAAGCTCCTCCTCCTTGGCTTCCTTTTCCTCCATCCGATGAAGAACTGCTCAAAGGGAAGTCCTCTCGTCCTGAAGACTATTTACCTCAGCAGATAAGGTCTCGATGGTCTCCTCAAAGTGGTCAGCAACCTCGAGATCCTTAGTCAGCACAGTGATTTTCCTCTGAGCGGCAAACAACTTCTTGTTGGCTTCACCCAATTCCAACCGAACAGCTTCGACTTCTGCCCTGGCTTCTTCAGCATCCTTCCTGGCCAAGTGCGCCTTCGCTCTCAGGGTGTCAGATAGAGCCGTGTTCTTGCAAGCAGCAGACTTAGCCCGGGAGTAAGTGTAGGCCATTTTCAGATCGGCCTGCACAAGGAAAAAACTTTAGCATTTGAGCTAAGTATGGAAGATGAAAGGGAAGTATTAAGAAAGACTTACCCTGGTGAACTCCTTCAAGACTCCGCCCACCAGCAATTCCAAAGAAGAGTCATTGTCAGCACCAGCCAGTTGCTCACTGACCTCAGGAACCAGCTGGTTCATATAATGGGCCAGCATCTCCTTGCCTTTTTTGGCCTCTAGAAGCACCGACAAAGGTGGAGTAGGTGCCCGCACTTGTTCAGGATCACTCCTGACCAGTTTAGACCCCACCTTCGGTGGCCCAGATGTTGGAAATATTTTACCAGGATCTAGATTTACTACCATGTATGTTTCATTAACATCCTAATATGAATTCTAAAACAATGAAATAAACACATATATAGTTTAGGAAACCTTACATTGGGTGCAGCAGAATATAATGACTCCTTTCGTTCAGATCTCTAGCCCTTGATTCCTTTCTGTAGCAGAGCATCACCAAGATCTGAACCTGGATCTCTTTCTCTCCTTCCTTGATGCTGATTCTCCTTCTTGTTGATTGGATTCTACACAATCTTCCACACTATGATAAAGATACCACTTGATGTGTGTGGGCACTACTCTATCACTAGGGTATTTTGAAAATTGAAGAGAAGAAAAGAGAATAAGAGTGGCGGTTAGGGAAAAAGAATAGGAGGCTCAGGTTTTTCTCTGAAAGGAATGAGATGCAAGTCATTATTTCCTAAACCATCACTATCTATTTATAGTAAGCCATCTAGGTTTAGCTTAGAATTATATGGCATTAAAATAATGAAAATATGAATGGTAAAATACTTGCATAGTGGCCGGCCATGATATGAATAATGGGCCTCACTTTGCAATTTTTCCATTTTGTCATTTGTCAATCCCATTTTCTCAAAAATGCCAATTTTCCAATTTAACCATTTAAATGTCAATTCCAATTATTTAATAACTAAAAATTAATTATTAAATAATATTGTCATTTAATATATTTATTAATTAGACATATAAAGTCTCTTCATTAATAAATAAAACCTAAAATCTCTTTTCTTCACAATTTTACCCTTGCTTAGTGAAAATTCATAAAGTAGACATAGTCTAATTTTAGAATTATAATTGATGAATTAAAATCAATTAACTGAGTCTTACAAGCAGTATGGTCTCAACTAGTATGGGGACCATGGGCCTATATAACCGAGCTTCCAATAAGTCAAATCGAATTTACCAAGTAAATTCCCTAACTTATTAATTCCTTATTGAATCCACACTTAGAACTTGGAATTGCACTCTCAATCATATAGAATGCTCTATATGTTCCACAATATAGATACGCTATTAATTATCCATTGTTATAATCCTAATTTGATCAATGACCCTCTAATAGATGATCTACATTCAATAGGCACTAAAATTACCGTTACACCTTCAATGTATTTTATCCTTAAAACACTTAGCTCCGTATAAATGATATTTCAGCGAAGTGAAATGAGATCTCAACCATTTATCTCTGTTTAGCCAAGCTCGAAGGATATCATCGTTTCACTTCTAAATTCCTATAGAAGTTATAGACTCCATATTTATGTTAGCGCTCCCACTCAATTATACTATCATGTTCTTAAAATGTATGTATCACCCTGACCCAAAAGTAGGCTTAACTAACAAATTAAAGAACATGTATAATACTCTTGAGATTGAACCTAACCATATCAGGATGAAGATCATTTGATCTAGGATCAACAGGTGATATTGAATTGAATAGATATTACGGTAAATTTTAATATATCTAATCAAAGTTCAATGTCGGTCCCTTCCGATGTATACTCGATACATCCGATACTGGTAAACTTAGCCAATGCCCCGGAAAGGACATAACACTTATCCAAAGTGTAAGAATTGTTGGAAATTATTTTACCAGGATCTTAGATCTACTCACAAGTATGTTTATTAACATCCTAAATATGAACTTTCTATAACGATAAATTAAACACATATAAAGTTAAGGAAACCTTACATTGGGTGCAGCGGAATAATATGACTCCTTCCGTTCAGATATCTAGCCCTTAATTCCTTTCTGTAGCAGAGCATTATCAATATCTGAACCTGGATCTCTTTCTCTGAATCTTTGATGCTGAAACTCCTTTTGTTGAATGTCTTTCTTCACGATCTTCCTCACTATGATTGAGGTATCACTTGATGTGTGTGGGCACTACTCTAATCACTAAGGATTTTGAAATTCAAAGGAAGAAGAAAGAAGAAGTGGCAGCTAAAGATAGGAAGAGAGAAAGCTCAGTTTTTCTGAATCAGAAGAAGTGTTTTTCCTGAAGCCTTCACTATCTATTTATAGCATTCCACTAGGGTTAGATTTGAATTATATGGCATTAAAATAATGAAAAAATCAACTTAAAATACACTCAAAGGTGGCCGGCCATACCTTTAATGGATTGGGCCTTGCTTTTTGCAATTTTGCAATTTTAACACCTTTTGTATCTGATTTTCTCAAAAATGCCAATTTCCTAATTCAACCATTTAAATGTAAATTCTAACTATTTAATAACTATAAATAATTATTAAATAATATTGTCATTTATCATATTTATTAATTGAACCATACAAAGTATCATAATTAACAAATATGCCCCTATAAACTCTTTCTTTACAATTTCGCCCTTACTTAGTGAAAAATTCACAAATAGACATAGTCTAATTTGAGAATTATAATTGATTAATCAAAACCAATTACATGAGTCTTACAAGCAATATTATCTCAACTAGTGGGGGGACCATGGGTCTATATAACCGAGCTTCCAATAAGTAGATCAAGAATTTAGCACTAAAATTCACTAACTTATTAATTCTTCGTTGAATCCACGCATAGAACTTAGAATTGCACTCTCAGTATATAGAATGCTCTATATGTTCCACCATATAGACACATCATTAGTTATCCATTGTTATAATCCTAATGTGATGAATTATCCTCTATATGAATGATCTACACAGTAAAGGGATTAAATTACCGTAACACCCTACTATGTATTTTATCCTTAAAACACTTGACCCCGTATAAATGATATTTCAGCTTATGTGAAATGAGATCTCCACCATTTATTTTCGTTTGGTCAAGCTCGAAGGAGATCATCCTTTGCTTACTATTCGCCAGATAGAAGCTATAGATTCCATGTTTATGCTAGCGCTCCCACTCAATTGCACTACCGTGTTCCCAAAAAGTACATATCACCCTGACTTAAAAGTAGGCTTAACTAACAATTCAAGGAACACGAACAGCCTTTCAAGATTGAGCCTAATCATAACAGGATTAAGATCATTTGATCTAGGATCAACAAGGCGATATTGACTTGAATAGATTTTACGGTAAGTTTAATTAAAATTAAGTCAAAGTTCAATATCGGTCCCTTCCAATGCATACTCCATGCATCCAACCTGAGCTTTACTTTAACCAATGCTCTGGAAAGAACATAGCACTTCTCCAAATGCAAGTAAACTCTGTTGTAGATTATCATATCAGTAAAACCCTGTGTCTGATAAATCTAGGAAACTTTATTCACATATTCATGTTTACTTTCCAATGTGTTGACGACACAATAAACAGGATTAAATATGTGAAAAGGGTTTCAGATGAATCTATACATTATGTACATATAATCATGAAATAAATCATGTGAACCATGCAACATTAAATGTTATTTCTGATCTAAATAAGTAAATCTGATTATATTGAAATGAGTTTTATTTAGGGCATAAAACCCAACAAACTCCCACTTGCACTAATATAAAACAAAAAGTGCGTTTCAAATAATCTCAACACCTTGATATACAAATCAAGTGTAGTAGTAGTAAACTCCTCGTAATAGAATCTGAAAGGTTGAATTAAACACAACCTTTTCTCCACTATTACTCTTCCTTTAATCACAAAATCATTGATAATGTGAAATTCCTCTCTATATGTCTACTCTCTTGGGATACTGGATTCTATATCTTTGGCAACTACTTTTGGTTAATCAAGAAATTAACACTAGTAGTTTAAGGCTATTTGGAATGGTGCCAAAGATGTATAGAACTTTCCTTAGACTGAATAAGTACCTTTCCTGCAACTTTAACATTCAGTCCCTCTCTGGTAGACCTAGAGACTTCAGATAGGTTTTTACACTTCTCCAAAATCACTATTCCACCCCCAGAGTAACCACCATCTTATCAGAAATATTTACTAGCACATAGGCAAATTTCGAAATCTGATATGGTGTAGTCTAAGAGTTTTAAACACACTCTTATAGACTAACATATAGTTCCTCTTCTTAATCTTAGGATTTACTTGATTGTCTTCCAATGTTCTTCTCCTGGATTAATCTGATACCTACTCATTACTCCCACTCAACAGCAGGTGTCTGGTCTAAGGCATACAAAAGTATATCTAAGACCTCTCGCTGTTGATATAAGAAATTCTTTCATGGCCTTATCTTTTCTGGAATAGTTGAGACTTTTCCTTAGATAAATAAAATCTATGTCTAAGAAGTTGTGAAGCTTCTATAGATTGCCATTAGAAAGAAAAATGCTTCAGCATCTTACTAAAGTAAGTTGCTTGCATTAGAGTAAGTAATTACCAGGTATACCACAAGCCATAGGTTTAGATAAACTCAAACCTATAATACTAGGAACAAGAAGTTTGTTAAGTCCATAGAATAGACTTGTTAACTAAAATTTCCTTTTATGTCCTTGTAATAGAAAACTTTAGGTTACTCCATGTGAATGGATTAAACCATAGTTCTATTGGCTTTCTTCTTAGTTTCTTATCTTGACAATCCATTACTTGTTTAAACTCACAATGGATTTTAATCACTAGTGTCTCCCAAGTCATAAGAAGGTGAGTTCCTAGAAACTCTCCCACTACGACAAGGCACCGTGAATTATGTCTAAGAAAACTAAATGGTATTGATCTCTTCGGTTGTGACAAGACAACAGAGGCAGTGAGATCATCATATGTTATATAAGATGATAGAACACTTTTGGAATCAAGAATAATATCTCCTTTATTTGCTACTTGTTTTCAGACTTAGTCATTATCTTAGAAAAGTAGTATTTGTTTAAACAAACACTTTCTTATCTATTGACAATGGGATGGTCCACCCCTAATCACTTAGAATAGCTAACAAACCATGGTTAACAGTTCTAGCTTTTCTTAAGATTTTGATTAGGTCATCCATGAATCTAGTAATGATTTACATTAAGTATACAACCATTACATCATTCTTAAATTGTATTACCATAGAAGGATTTAGGCAACGACTAGTAACTAATCATCAACATGTAACTCGAAATTTCTGGGAAGGTAAGTTTGGATATAATTCAAAAATCAATTTAATGATCTTTGAACTGCATATCTAACTATTTCTCCACCCCTATCAGTTCGCAAGATCTTTAACCACTTACCTTAATGGTTTTAACCATTGCTAGAAATTAATGAAATTTTTCAAACATTTCAAATTTCTGGCTAAAAGGTATAATCTAGAGTTATCGTTTTAAGAATACAACGAAAAACTCATATCCACCCCTGACTGTACATCCATCTGCGAATGAGATGAACTACTTTCAGTGGATATAGGCATATTAACTCTTTGCAGAGATTGATCTTGTCAAATCCACTATGAACAAGATACAAATGCCATAGATTAAAAAAAATGGTAGTGTCTATTGATGACATAGGTTTAGTTACATCAAAGAGTTCTTAGAATACTGCAAGTGGATCCTGGTCACAGAATACCTAACTCATATTCCATACAGTTTTAATCCATTAATAGAAGATGGATATTAAACACTTGAGAAAGTGTAACTGTATTGTATTCTGGAATTAGAAATATAAGAAAATTTCTATTTGGAATCTAAAATTAAAGTCAAAGACTTAAATTTATACTAAATATTATGAGTAATTCTATCTTGGACCAGCACTACTAATACAAACTCTAAGTCAGATTTGCCCATACAAGTAGGAGATTTCTAAGATTGAGGATTTATATCAATTGGGAATAGAATTTCGGGATTATAATCATATGCGTCATTTAATTTCTTAAGAGAAAATATAGAATGACATGAAATGATTTATAGACCATTCATCCGATGATATGTTTTGAAGCTAATTTGAAATGAATAAGCTAAGAGGAATTAGGATAATTTCGTTTATAAATAAGAATCCAACGATGCTTCGATTAGCGAAAGACAAAGTAATCTTATTTATGTAATCTTCTTGTTTCATATCGTAAAAATACTAGTCTAAGGTGTCATCAATTGATGAACAGCTAGATGTCGCATATACAATATTTATCTTTCGAGATCTAACACTATTATGAATGTCTAATGGTGAAAATTCATTAGGGATTTATCTCATTAGAAAAACAAACATGTTAGACCAACAATGAAGATTCGAAATTAAACTACAACTTAATAACAGAAAATAACATGGTTCAATATAAATTCATACACAATTCAGAAATTATAAACATATAGCAAGTAGGAATGACAAGTGAAAATACTAAAACTTACAATCCTAAATAATTTCCAAGGTTTTTCAACAAGTTGATACAGTGTCCCGTTTAGGCGAAGTCAAAGCATCATCCATTGAATAGAGTTGTTAGCTCATCTAAAATGATAACCATTCTAGCAACCTTTTATTCGATCAAGATTTGAATTCAGCGTTGTCCCGTTTAGGCGAGAGTCAAGGCAATTCTATCTTATTAGCTTCCACCATTGTTTCATAATTTGCAAGTCAAGTATGGTCGCCACCATTAGGGTGATCCATACCATACAAAACACTTACAAACTACTTATCATGCGAGGTTAAACGGTGCGAAATTGCTAATGAACGTTCCTCCATTAGGGAGGATTACTCACTAAAACAAACGCAGTGTAAAACCCACAATGGAGATCGAATGTCTTAATAATAAAGCTCATTATTTAAAGAGAGTTGTATTTTCTTTGATTCTCTTTATTTATTCTATTTATTTTAAATATATATTTATTTAATTAAAATTTCCAATTTAGAATGAAAAATTCCAAATATAAATTTTAATTTAATATTTATAAATTTTACTTAGATGGATATGAAAATAACATGAATTATTTCCATCTTAGTAATAATTTCCAATAAATATTTAGAAAAATATTCAATTTAAGTTGTTACAAAATTAATTTAAATTAATTTACAACTCAAATTTAATTTTCTATAAATATATATTGCATTTCGAAAAATTAAAGTATATAAGAATACAATTTTCGAAAAATGCATATTAAAATATAAAATAAATCCTGGAAAAATTATTCTAATTTAATGTTGGCCCAAAATTAATTAATAAAATTAATTTACAACAAAAAATATAATTTCCTATTTAATTAAATATATAAGAAAAATTTCAAATATTTAAGTATGATGATGAAAATCAACTTAAATATTAATTTTCTATTTAATTAAATACACTAGAAAAATACTTCAAGCAAAATATCATCTATCTAGATTTTCCTTTGACTAATTAATTCAATTTCTAATAATATACTTTAATTCAATTTATTTTAAATTAATCAATAAATGAAAAAATCATTGATTTAAGTTGATCTAAGAATTAATTAAAATAAATAATTAATTTACAACTTAATCTATTTTTCAAATAAAATTTGAAATTCCAGCATTTAAGAAATGCAATTTCGAAATTTGATTAATAAAATAAAGAAAAAATATATTTTGAAAATTATTTAAATTTAGTTGAAAAAATAAATTTCAACTAAAATAATTTTCTATTTAATTAAATGTCATGAAAAAGAAATATTTAAGTATGATGATAAAAATCAACTTAGATATTTAATTTTCAAATTAATTAAATGTATTAAATTCAAGAAACAAATAATTAAGTGTAGAGAAGACTTAATTATTAATCTCTAGTTTAATAATAGGAAAAAATATAATCAAAATAAATTGTACCAAAATTAATTATATAAATAATTAATTTCACAATGTATAATATTTTCCTATTTAATATTAGAAATAATAAGTAGTCTAGAAATAACTATCTAGAAAATATCTTATTTGACTAAGTATCTTTTCCACAAAATTTGAAAAAATATCTAATTTAAGTTGTATTAGAAAAAATCTAGAACTTAAATATTTTCAAATTTAAATTTAATTAAATATCAAAAATTAAGTTGTAACCACTTAATTTGAAAATATTCCATTTCAAGTTAATATTTGAAAAGATATTAACTTAAAAAATATCTAAAATATTCCATTTTAAGTTAATATTCGAAAAGATATTAACTTAAAAAATATCTAAAGAATCTTAATAACCAATGCCTAAAATTCCTCAACTTAATTTTGAAATTTGAAATTCAAAAGATATTCAGATTTAAGTTGGTTAGTTGTAGATAACTAAATTTCAACTTAAATAGGAATATTTAATGAAAAATTTAAATTAAGCTTCAGAAAGAATCTAGATGGTTATAATTCTATATTTAATTAAATACAAGAAAATACATATAGTTTAGCTTAGAATAAAAAATTCTTTAAACTATAATTTTCTTAAATTAATTTCAAAATAAATGAAATTAATTATGTTGCTAATCAATTTTATTAGGTTAAACTAGTGTAATTAACCTAGTACAGTTGTTCAAATCAGGCAAATGGGCCTTCACAATTGGGGTGGTTCATGTGAGGGGGTGCTGGGTTCAGTATGTCGTACCCACTTCTATGGCTCCCAACTCTCACACAAGGCCTAAAAGAGAGGAATTTAACCTTAATAAGAACAACTGTTATTAATTGAATAAGCCCAATAACTAAATGGGCCTAAATAAATTCTATCAAGAACTATGATAATTTATTTTAGCAACAACAACCTATATGTATCTATAATCAAATTAAACACATAGGCTCACACAGGCACACTTTGGATGGGTCCTATCATGTTGCTAGTGTTGGAAGTTATTTTACCAGGAACTTAGATCTACTCACAAGTATGTTGATTTAACAACCTAAATATGAACTTCTAAAACGATATGAAATTAAACACATAAGAGTATCAGAAATCTTACAGTGATTGCAGCGGAATATATGTCTCCTCCCACTCAGATCTCTAACCCTTGATTCCTTTCTGTAGCAGAGTATAATCAAGATCTGAGCCCGATAGTCCTTCTTTGTTGTTTCTGAATTCTACACAGCCTTCCTCACTATGATTGAGGTATTACTTGATGTGTGTGGGCACTACTCTAGCACTTATACATTTCGAAACAGTGAAGGAAGAGAGAGAGAGAGGGTGGCGGCTCAGAGAGAATTTTCTGAGAGAAAATTCTTTCAGAATAATGCTGTGAAAAGGTTGTACAGTTGTGTGCAACTCTGAAGCCTTTGCCTTCTATTTATAGAAGACCACCAAGGGCTATGATTGACATTTGGAATTGAAAAAATCAAAGAGAAAAGGAAGCTAAGTGGCCAGCCTAGGCATTGTGGAAACAAGGTTTGTTTCCTGTTTTGTGAAAAACTGCCAATTCCATTGTTCAACCACATTAATGACAAATCTAATCATTTAATAATTAAAATTAATTATCAAATAATATATTATCATTTATTTTATTAATAATGAAACTAATTAAAGTTTCCTAATTAATAAATATGCCCTTCAAAATCTCTATTTACTGTTTTGCCCTTAATAAGTGATAAATTCTCAAATAGACAAGTCCATCTTGAGAATTTTTAATTGATTAATTAAAATCAATTAAATGAGTCTTACAAGTAATATCATCTCAACTAGTGAGAGGACCATGGGTCTATATATCCGAGCTTCCAATAAGCAGATCTAGAATTTACCACTTAAATTCACTGACTTATTAATTCTTCGTTGAATCCACACATAGAACTCAGAATTGCACTCTCAGTATATAGAATGCTCTATATGTTCCACCATATAGACACATTATTAGTTATCCATTGTTATAATCCTAATGTGATCAATGATCCTCTATATGGATGATTTACACTGTAAAGGGACTTAAATTACCGTAACACCCTACAATGTATTTTATCCTTAAAACACTTAACCCTGTATAAATGATATTTCAACTAAGTGAAATGAGTACTCAATCATTTATCTCGTTTGGTTAAGCTCGAAGGAAATCACCCTTTGCTTACTATTCGCCAGATAGAAGCTATAGATTCCATATTTATGTTAGCGCTCCCACTCAATCGCACTACCGTGTTCCCAAAATGTATGTATTGCCCAGACTAAAGATTAGGCTTAACTAACAAATCAAAGAACACGAATAATACTCTTGAAATTAAGCCTAACCATATCAGGATTTCGATCATGTGATCTAGGATCAACTTATGATATTGAATTGAATAGATGTTTACGGTAAGTTTCAAAATCTAATTCAAAGTTCAATATCGGTCCATTCTAATCCATACTCCATGCATCCAACCTGAGCTTTACTTTAACCTATGTTCTGGAAAGAACATAACATTTCTCCAAATGTAAGTAAACTCTGTTGTAGATTGTCATATCAGTGAAACCCAGTGTTCTGATAAATCTAGGAATACTTTATTCACATAGTCATGTTTATTTTCCACTGTGTTGACAACACAATAAACATGTTCAAGTATGTGAAAGGGGTTTGGATGAATTTATAAATCAAATAGACAAGCAATTGATTAAGTGAACCAAAACATACACAAGTGAATGACAAATTACTTCTGTTACTTTATTGATATTGACTAATCTGGATTACATTGAAACAGAGTTTTATTTAGGGCATAAAACCCAACAGCTAGGTCATACACAGATGAAAGAAGATTGTAAATATACCTGTTACAAATTATTATCTTGACCAAGGGAGCCATCAGATCATTAGATCTGGCAAAAAGTAACCATGGCTATTTGCAATCAAGTAATAATAGGTTTTGAAAACTTACCCATAAGCTAAAACACATACTCCTGCAACAAGGTTAGTTGGATAGTTGGATGTAGGATTTATTTAATTTTAAATTAAATATTTAATTTCAAAAGAATTAATTAAATAATAAAAAAAATTCGAAAAATTTAAAAAAAATTTGAAAAATTCGAAATTTTTAAAAAATTAAATTTAAAATTAAACCTACAATTTTTGAAAAATTAGGTTTCAACCAACCTAAATATCATTTCAAAAAAAAATTTGCTAACTACTTTTAAATTTTAAATGTTATTTTATAAATAAAAATTAAATAAAAAATTAGAAAAGATAAATAAATATCTTTTTCAAATTTTAAATGTAATTTAAATAAATAAAATAACAAAATTTAAAAAATTAGCAAAATATCTTATATCATTTAAAAATTACATGATTATAAATATCTTATTTTTAAATTTAAAATAAGATAAGATATAATCAAATTTTAAAATAAGATAGATTTTTAAGCAAGAAGATAGATACTAATTCTATTCAAATTCAAATTACACTAATATCTTGAATTAAATTTAAAAAATATTAAATTAATTCAAAAAGATAATTAGAATTGAATTAGGAATAGTAATAGTATAAATACAAAACTATACCAAAAATCGGAAGTTAATTCCATGAAAAAGCATGAAAAATCGAAGAAAAACGAAAAAATTGTGAACTGTACGGACAGTTTTGCGATCGCAAGAAAATTTCAGTACAGCCCCGATTTTTCCAAATCTTGAAAAATTCATAACTAATTCAAATAAAATCGAAATTGAGTTCTGTAAAAGGCTAACTTGCTTAATTTTTCCCATACTATCCAATAAAAATAATTCTAGAAACAAAATTGCAATTATTTTTCACGAAAATTTACAAACATCAATCAATCATCAAATAACACTCAATACAACATGATATCATCCAAAGAACATACAAACAATCGTTTTAAAGTCCAAATTTCTTGCAAGTAAATCAATTACCATGGCTCTGAGGCCAGTTGTTGGAAATTATTTTACCAGGATCTTAGATCTACTCACAAGTATGTTTATTAACATCCTAAATATGAACTTTCTATAACGATAAATTAAACACATAAAAAGTTAAGGAAACCTTACATTGGGTGCAGCAGAATAATATGACTCCTTCCGTTCAGATATCTAGCTCTTGATTCCTTTCTGTAGCAGAGCATTATCAATATCTGAACCTGGATCTCTTTCTCTGAATCTTTGATGCTGAAACTCCTTTTGTTGAATGTCTTTCTTCACGATCTTCCTCACTATGATTGAGGTATCACTTGATGTGTGTGGGCACTACTCTAATCACTAAGGATTTTGAAATTCAAAGGAAGAAGAAAGAAGAAGTGGCAGCTAAAGATAGGAAGAGAGAAAGCTCAGTTTTTCTGAATCAGAAGAACTGTTTTTCCTGAAGCCTTCACTATCTATTTATAGCATTCCACTAGGGTTAGATTTGAATTATATGGCATTAAAATAATGAAAAAATCAACTTAAAATACACTCAAAGGTGGCCAGCCATACCTTTAATGGATTGGGCCTTGCTTTTTGCAATTTTGCAATTTTAACACCTTTTGTATCTAATTTTCTCAAAAATGCCAATTTCCTAATTCAACCATTTAAATGCCAATTCTAACTATTTAATAACTATAAATAATTATTAAATAATATTGTCATTTATCATATTTATTAATTGAACCATACAAAGTATCATAATTAACAAATATGCCCCTATAAACTCTTTCTTTACAATTTCGCCCTTACGTAGTGAAAAATTCACAAATAGACATAGTCTAATTTGAGAATTATAATTGATTAATCAAAACCAATTACATGAGTCTTACAAGCAATATTATCTCAACTAGTGGGGGGACCATGGGTCTATATAACCGAGCTTCCAATAAGTAGATCAAGAATTTAGCACTAAAATTCACTAACTTATTAATTCTTCGTTGAATCCACGCATAGAACTTAGAATTGCACTCTCAGTATATAGAATGCTCTATATGTTCAACCATATAGACACATCATTAGTTATCCATTGTTATAATCCTAATGTGATCAATTATCCTCTATATGAATGATCTACACAGTAAAGGGATTAAATTACCGTAACACCCTACTATGTAGTTTATCCTTAAAACACTTGACCCCGTATAAATGATATTTCAGCTTATGTGAAATGAGATCTCCACCATTTATTTTCGTTTGGTCAAGCTCGAAGGAGATCATCCTTTGCTTACTATTCGTCAGATAGAAGCTATAGATTCCATGTTTATGCTAGTGCTCCCACTCAATTGCACTACCGTGTTCCCAAAAAGTACGTATCACCCTGACTTAAAAGTAGGCTTAACTAACAATTCAAGGAACACGAATAGCCTTTCAAGATTGAGCCTAATCATAACAGGATTAAGATCATTTGATCTAGGATCAACTAGGCGATATTGACTTGAATAGATTTTACGGTAAGTTTAATTAAAATTAAGTCAAAGTTCAATATCGGTCCCTTCCAATGCATACTCCATGCATCCAACCTGAGCTTTACTTTAACCAATGCTCTGGAAAGAACATAGCACTTCTCCAAATGCAAGTAAACTCTGTTGTAGATTATCATATCAGTAAAACCCTGTGTATGATAAATCTAGGAAACTTTATTCACATAGTCATGTTTACTTTCCAATGTGTTGACGGCACAATAAACAAGATTAAGTATGTGAAAAGGGTTTCTGATGAATCTATACATTATGTACATATAATCATGAAATAAATCATGTGAACCATGCAACATTAAATGTTATTTATGATCTAAATAAGTAAATCTGATTATATTGAAATGAGTTTTATTTAGGGCATAAAACCCAACAAGAATACCTATCGCTGATTATATCATGCCACTCTAAATCCAGTGAACTGACAAATCACAGAATAAACTTTCGAACATATAATTAAGATTATATTCCACTGTGCTGACAACACTATAATTAGGGGTGTGCATAAATCGATCCAATCCAATGAGAACCGACCGATCCAATTACAACCGACCGCCAAACATTGGATATCCAATTGTGATCGGATCGGATTGGATGTTATTTTTAAATATCCAATTGGATCGGATCGGATGGTGGATGGGGTGTCTAAAAATCCAATACATCCAACATCCAATCAAACTAATTAGTATTTTCATTTAGTTTGGATGAGTAATTAGATTTTATATTGTTATACGTCAAATTTATATGTATATATGAAAATTAATATTAAAGTTTTACTCTTTTTTTCTTGGATTGGATGGATCCAGTCTGATCCAATACATACTGGATCTAAAATATTGGATGGATCCAATCCGATCCAAAAAATATTAGGTTTAAAATATTGGATAAACCCAAATTAAAAAAATAAATATATATGAAATACATCCAATGGATAGAACCGATCCAATCCAACATCCAATGGATGTTGGATCGATTGGATGATGAAATTAATTGGATCGGATCGGATGGTAAAATTTAGCATCCAATATATGATTGGATCGGATCTGGATAGGCCTAAAAACATTGGATGTGATCCAATAAACACCCCTAACTATAATCATTAACAAATTCATATGTTCTCGACTTAAATAGAATTCATACATTATATGCATATAATCATGAAATAAATCATGTGAACCGAGCAACATAAAAATATTATTTCTGATCTTTATTATTAAGTAAATCTGATTATATTAAAATGAGTTTTATTTAGGGCACAAAACCCAACAAACTCCCACTTGCACTAATATAAAACAAAATGTGCATTTCAAATAATTTCAACACCTTGATATACAAATCAAGTGTAGTAGTAGTATACTCCTCGTAATAGGATCTGACAGGTTGAATTCAACACAACCTTTTCTCCACCATTACTCTTCCTTAATCACAAAATCCTTGATATTGTGAAATTCCTCTCTATATGTCTACTCTCTTGGGATACTGGATTCTATACTTTTGGCAACTACTTTTAGGTTAATCAGGAAATAACACTAGTAGTTAAGACAAGTTGGAACGGTGCCACAAATGTATAGAACTTTCCTTAGACTGAACAAGTACCTTTCCTACAACTTTAACATTCAGCCTCTCTCTAGTAGACCTAGAGACTTCAGATAGGTTCTTACACTTCTCCAAAATCACTACTCCACCCCCAGAGTAATCACCATCTTATCAGCAGACTTTCTAGCACAAAGGCAAGTCTCGAAATCTGATGGGGTGTATGTTGGAATTTATTTTACCAGGATCTTAGATCTACTCACAAGTATGTTGTTTAAACACCCTAAATATGAACTTTCTAAAACGATAAATTAAACACATATAAAGTTAAGAAAACCTTACATTTATGCAGCGGAATTAATGCCTCCTTCCGCTCAGATCTCAAACCCTTGTGTCCTTTCTGTAGCAGAGTATAATCAAGATCTGAGCCCGTATGTCCTTCTTCTTTTAGTTTGATCCTTCACAGTCTTCCAATCTATGATTGAGTTACTGCTTGCTGTGTGTGGGCACTCACTCTTTCACTAGGGTCAAAATTGATGGAGGGGAAAAGAGAACAGAGGTTTTCGCCAGGTATAGAAAGTAGGGAAGGCTCAGTTTTTCTGAAGAGAGAAATTTCTGTCAAAAAACTAATGAAAGCTTGTGAATTGACTGAGCCATCACTTTCTATTTATAGGCAACTACTAGGTTTAGGTTAGGAATTATTTGGCATTAAAATAATGAAAAAATTAATTTGAAACTCCACAATAAGTGGCCGGCCATGGTGTTGTAGTGGGCCCCACTTGATTTTGCAGTTTTATCAAATTTTATTTCTATTTTCTCAAAAATGCCAATTTTCCGATTCTAACCTTTTAAATGCCAAAACTAATTATTTAATAACTAAAATAGATTATTAAATAATATCGTCATTTAATTTAATTATTAATTAGACATATAAAATCCATTAATAAATAAATAAACCTAGAATCTCTTTTCTTTACAATTTCACCCCTGTTTAGTGAAAATTCATAAAATTAGACATAGTCTAACTTTAGTATTATAATTGATCAATCACGAATCAATTAATGAGTCTTACAAGCAGAATATTCTCAACTAGAATGGGGACCATGGATCTATATGCTGAGCTTCCAATAAGTGAACCAAATTTACTAAGTAAATTCCTACTTATTAATTCTTCGTTGAATCCACTCTTAGAACTTAGAATTGCACTCTCAGACTTATATAGAGCATATTATATGTTTCACGATATCAATATGCTATCTCATTTAACCAGTGTTATAATCTTATTCTGATTTAAAGATCCTCTATATAGATGATCTACATCGAGATGGGATTTCTTTACCGTTCTCACCCCTCAATGTATTTTGCCCCTTAAAACACTTAGCTACCTGTAAATGGTGTTTAGTGATCTAATAATCAGTCAGTTAAACAAGAGCTCATCCACTTACTTCTATTTGCTAAGTTCGAAGGGAATCTTCTCTTGACTTCTATACACCAGTAGAAGCTATAGATTCCATATTTATGTTCAGCACTCCCACTCAATCATACTATCATGTTCCCAAAATATACGTATCACCTTGACCTGAAAGTAGGCTTAACTAATAAATCAAAGAACATGAATAACACTCCTGAGTTGAGCCTAAGCATATCAGGATTTAGATTCTTTTAATCTTAAGATCAACTACTGATATTGACTTGGAAAGATATAGATAACGGTAGGTTTGTAATATCTTAACTTAGTTGCAATATCGGTCCAGTCCAATGTATACTCCATACATTCGAAACTAGTATACTTTACTAATGTCCTGGAAAGAACATAACACTTACTCCAAGTGTAAGTATACATCATCGCTGATTATCACATTAGTGTAAATCCAATAACACTGATGAAACAGGGACCAAGTCTTTTGATTCATATGATCACAATCACATTCCACTGTGTTGACGATACTGTAATTGTGAATAAACATGTGATCTGGATTTAACTAATTTTGTGTGTAAATGTAATAAACATATTTAAACCATTAGCATGTAAAATTCATGCAAACATTAATCACTTCAAATTTGTTATATTGATAACTAATCAGATTGTAAAGAGTTTTATTTAGGGCATAAAACCCAACAAACTCCCACTTGCACTAATATAAAACAAACTGTGCAAATAGGTCAATCTGATGTCTTGATCTTTAGATCAAGTGTAGTATATTTGAATCCACTCAAACTTCTGGAACTAGTTCATAAATACTCTTATGAAACATCCTTTACTATATGCTTTACTCATCAAGGGATACTGAAATCTTCACTGTTTTTAAAAGTACATCTGAATAAACAGAAGACATATCTCTCATATTTTAAAATATGTAATTGAGATAATATAGTGTAGACTTTTCTTCAGCAATATAACTTTCTTGGATTTTCGAATACACAAAGTTATAGTTCTTCTCTGGTAGAGCTTGAATTATTATACAATAACTCCTCCACCCCCAAAGTAAGCACCATCTCAAAGATCTCGAAATGAGTTGGTGATACACAAGGACAACTGATACACAGTTCTTTAATATCTAACGTATAGATTACTTTCATAAATCTTTCTTGAATATCTTCTAATGTTCCCTATTTGATTACATCTCAGATAGCTCCCACTCAATAGCAGATGTCTGGTTAAATAATACTTTTAACCTCTGATTGTTTAGAGACTTACCTAGTTGTGACTTTTGTATTAGTCTTGAAACTTTAAGTTAAGACTAAGTCATCAACATAGCAGACTAGTATTTGAAGTGAAATATACATGCCAGAGATAAAGTAATCAAAATTAAGATACCATAAATTTTATGAGGATTAAGAATTCTTGGTTCAAGTCATTCGAATAGACTGAACTAGAGTTCTTTATCTTATTCTCATAATTCTGATAAGCTATACCTATCCGTGTGAATGGTTAGATTTACTTTTCAGTAGTGTTCTTAAGTACCTATCAAAATTATCAACCTGATGAAGATGGGTATAGAACTTTAAAATTCTCCCACTCAATTAAGGTAGTGTGAAACTTTTCCAAAGAACTTTCATAGGTATCAAACTTTTACTTACAACAGTAAAATCGAAATGGAACATACAATCAAGATCAAGAATTTATATTGATAACATCTAACTCATTATATTACTTCCATGTTTAAAGAAAATATGTGTTATATAGGGAATTGTGGAATAGACTCCACCCCTAAGAATATAAATATAGGGTACTTCTGGATAACCTCCACCCCTAAGTATATAGAGATTATGATCCACCCCTAAAGGTTGTAAAGATCATGATTCTCTTAGTGTGATAGAGTTTATGTGGAGTTGAATACTATCCAGAGTTCATTAGATATAAAAGATCGTTGAACTGCATAGTTTTCTTAACTTTTCTCCACCCCTATCAGATCAAAAGATCCTTTTATTAAACAAATTCTTAATAATTGTATTAGAATAAACAATTATTAATAAACATAGAAATAGTTTCTAGTGTTTATTTAATATAACTCTATGAAGAGTTGTAAATATTATAGAATTTGCATCAATAATAAAAACACTTACACATACAAACATATAAATATAATGTGGTAATAATTGATGAAAATAAATTAAATGAAGCTCAATCTCATAAATTGCAATGTTGAATTTCAAAAATAAAGAAACTTTTATTAATAATAAAATAAAAATTTATTGCAACGATATGAGAAAAACAGGGATAAATATCCCTAACTAAAATTTGAAATCCAAATTGTCTTTAAACTAAAACAATTAATTCAAAAATAAATTGAAGAGCTTCATCTTCATCTGGACGATTTCACCCTTGGTCCAGCTTTCTGAGCCAACTCATCTGAGTTCAAGTAGCTTGGCCTATAAGAAGAAGAAAACAAATAAACAAAGTTAGTCCAGAATCATAAATCCAATTGGATAATAATTCACTAAAACTCTTAAAGTTTATTAATAGAAATACCTTTTTTCTTTGCAAGAAGTTTAGGACACTGGGGTTTCCAATGACCTTTTTCATTGCAGTAGAAACACTTTCCTTTAAGTGTAGCATCACCAGAAGGAGCAGCCTTTTTGTTCTTCATGGCTTTTGTTCGCTTCTTGGTGTTCTTCCACTTCTTCTTCGATTTGGGCTTCGAAGCAGAGGCAACATTTGCTTCAGGTTTCATCGTCCCATTACCATTCGCAGGATTGTGAGGTTTACTCCCTTTCTTCTTGGGTCCTCCAATCAAATTTTCATAAGTTTGAAGGTCATTGACTAATTCATGAAAGTCAATTTCCTTCTTATTCAAGACATAATTTGAAGTGTATGGTAGAAATCCTGGAGTCAGGCTATTCAAGATAAGGCTTACTTGAGTAGCACTGTCCATTTCAGCACCATGATCCTGGGCTTCTTAGAAATAACTTGACATTAGGAGAACATGGTCACGCACGTTTTGATGAGGTTCGATCCGTGCATTAATGTACTTATTAGTCGCGTCAAAGAGTGACTGAAGTGATGCCTTACCGAATAGCTCATTTAACTTCGTCATAACTTCAGCAGCCTTCTCGGTTTTAGAAAACTGAGTTTTGAGGGTGTCAACCATGCTAGAAAGCATAAAGTATAGAGCTTTGTCATTTGCTTTCTGCCAACGCTCATACTTTTCTTTCACAGCTTTGGAAGCATTGTCCCCAGGCACTTCAGGTGACGGCTCAGTTAAAACAAACAAGGCACTTTCTCCTATGAGAGCAATATTAATGTTCTCATTCCATTTATTAAAGTTAGATCCATTCAGCTTGTTTTCAGTCAACAGTGATAACATGGGATTTATTTTGATAATACAGGATACTACAAAATAATAGAAATCAACAAATAGAAATTAATAATGGTTTAACACAAAATCAATTCAGAAATTATAAGCACATAGCAAGTAGGAATGATATGAGAAAATACTTAAAAATTCAATCCTAAATAATTTCCAATGTTTTTCAACAAACTTATATCAGTGTCCCGTTTAGGCGAGAGTCAAAGTTGGAATAGAGTTGTCAGCTCATCTAAAATGTTAAACATTCTAGCAACCTTTTATTCGATCAAGATTGGAATCCAGAGTTGTCCCGTTTAGGCGAGAGTCAAGGCTATTCTATCTTATGAGCTACTACCATTGTTTCGCAATTTGCAAGTCAAATATGGTCGCCACCATTAGGGTGATCTATACCATATAAAACACTTACAAACTACTTATCTTTCGAGATTCAACGGTGCGAAATTACTAATGAACGTTCCTCCATTAGGGAGGATTACTCACTAAGACTAACGCGATGTAAAACCCACAATGGAGATCGAATATCTTAATAATAATAAAGCTCATTCTTTAAAATGTATTTTCTTTATTATTCTAATAAATATACTCTCATTAAATTCGAAATTTAGAATTAAAATTCAAAAAAATAAGAATTTAATATACTATTTATAAAATTATACTTAGATGGTGATTGAAATAAAATTTATTATTTCCATCTTGGCAATAATCTTAAATATAAATATTAAGGAAATTAATTTAAGTTGAATTAAATTAAATAATTGACAACTTAAAAGTTTCCTTTGAGAATATATTTATTGAGTTCGAAAATTTAAAGTATAAAAAATATACAATTTTCGAAAATAATAAAAATAGAAAAGAAATACTTCAAGCAAAAATATCACCTATCTAGATTTTCTTTTGACTAGTTAATTCAATTTCTAATAATATATATATATTTAATTCATTTATTTTAAATTAATCAATTAAAAAAAATTATTGATTTAAGTTGGCCCAAGAATTAATTAAAATAAATAATTAATTTACAACTCAATCTATTTTTCAAGATAAAAAATTCAAAAATATTGCATAAATAAAATGCAAATTTCGAAATTGATTAATAAAATAAAGAAAAATATATATTTATATTTTTAAAATTATTTAAATTTAAGTTGAAAAATTAAATTTTAACCTAAAATTAATTTTCTATTTAATTAAGTGTCATGAAAAATAAATATTTAAGTATCATGATGAAAATCAACTTAGATATTTAAATTTTCAAGTTAATTAAATGTATTAAATTCAAGAAATAAATAATTAAGTGTAGAGAAGGCTTAATTATTAATTTTTAGTTTAATACTAGGAAAAATATACTGAAATAAAATTGTACCAAAATTAATTATTTAAATAATTAATCTCACAATTTATAATATTTTCCTATTTAAGTATTACAAATAATAAGTAGTCTAGAAATAACTATCTAGAAAATATCTTATTTGACTAAGTATCTTTTCAGCAAAAATTTGAAAAATATCTAATTTAAGTTATATAGAAAAAATCTAAAACTTAAATAATTTCAAATTTAGATTTAATTAAATGTCAAAAATTAAGTTATAACCACATAATTTGAAGATATCTTTTCAAGTTAATATTCGAAAACATATTAACCTAAAAAATATCTAAAATATTCCATTTTAAGTTAATATTCGAAAAGATAGTAACTTAAAAAATATCTTAAGAATCTTTAATAACTAATGCTTAGGATTCCTCAACTTAGTTTAAAATAAAATATTCAAATTTAAGTTAAATATGAAAAATCAGTTGATATAACTGATATAACTTAAATAGGAATATTTAATTAAATAAGCTCCAGAAAGAATCTAGTTAGTTAAAATTCTATATTTAATTAAATACAAGAAAAATACAAATAGTTTGTCTAGAAATAATATCTAAACTAAAAGTGTTTTTCTTAAAATTAACTTTAAAATATTAAAATGAAAATAAATTTTCATATATTTTAAAAGTTAATTATGTTGCTAATTCAATTTTATTAGGTCAAACTAATATAATTAACCTAGTACAGTTATTCAAATCAGGCAAATGGGCCTTCACAATTGGGGTAGTTCATGTGAGGGGGTGCTTGGTTCAGTATGTCGTACCCACTTCTATGGCTCCCAACTCTCACACAAGGCCCAAAAGAGAGGAATTTAACCTTAAAATGAATAACTGTTATTAATTGAATAGGTTCAAAAACTAAATGGACCTTAAATAAAATCTATCATAATGTGACATTTTATTTAGCAACAACCTATATGCATCTATATAATAAAATAAACACATAGGCTCACACAGGTACACACTTGGATGGATCCTATCATGTTGCTAGGTCATACACAGATGAAAGAAGATTGTAAAATTTACCTGTTACAAATTATTAACTTGACCAAGGGAGCCATGAGTTAAAATCAGATCATTGGATCTGTCAACAAGTTAACCATGGCTATTTGCAATCAAGTAATAATAGGTTTTGAAAACTTACACACAAGCTAAAACCACATACTCCTGCAACAAGGTTAGCTGGATAGTTGGAAGTAGGATTTATTTAATTTTAAATAAATAAATTTTGAAAAACAAATTATTAAATAATTAAATAAAAAATAAAAACAATTTTCGAAATTTTTTTTAAAAAAATATTTATTTTCGAAAATAAAAAAATATTATTCATTTAAATTTCGAAATAATTAAAAAAATATATTTAAAATTAAACCTACAATTTTGAAAAATTAGGTTTCAACTAACCTAAATATCATTTCAAAATTTGCTAACAACTTTTAAAAATTAAATGTTATTTTATAAATAAAAATTAAATAAAAATTAGAAAGGATAAATTAAATATCTCTTTCAGATTTTAAATTTAATTTAAATAAATAAAATAACAAAATTTAAAAGTTAGCAAAATATCTTACATCTATTTAAAATTACATGATTATAGTTATCTTATTTTAAATATAAATAAGGTCAAAATATTTTTAAAAAAATTTAATATAAAAAGGTTTAATATCTGACCTTAAATTTAAAAATAAGATAAGATATAATCAAATTTAAAAATAAGATAAATAATTAAGCAAAAAGATATATATTTACTAATTTCAAATTCAAATTACACTAATATCATGAATTAAATTAAAAAAAATATTAAATTAATTCATTATGATAATTAGAATTGAATTAGGAATAGCAAATCTATAAAGACAAAATTACACAAAAAATCGGAAGTTAATTCCATGAAAAAGCATGAAAAAACGAAGAAAAACGAAAATCTTAGGAGCTGTACGGACAGTATGCCAAGCATACTGTCCGCGCGCACGTCCCTGGGTGACAGCCGAGAAACCTCGGTGGAACAGGGGAGCTGGCAGGATTTGCGTGCGCGTAGGTGGAGCACCAGACGAGGTCCGCGCGCGGATGAGGAATTCAGACAAGAAATTTGTCTGAATCCGCGCGCGCGTGTGAATGCACAGCCCCCTTATCTTTTTTCGAATCTTCAAAAAATCATAACTAATTCAAATTAAATCAAAACTGAGTTCTGTAAAAAAGTAACTTGCTTAATTGTTTCCATACTATCCAATAAAAATAATTCCAGAAAAAAAATTTCAATTATTTTTTATGAAAATTCACAAACATCAATCAATCATCATATAACACTCAATACAACATGAAACCATCCAAATAACAAACAATCGTTTTAAAGTCCAAATTTCATGCAAGTAAATCAATTACCATGGCTCTGAGGCCAGTTGTTGGAATTTATTTTACCAGGATCTTAGATCTACTCACAAGTATGTTGTTTAAACACCCTAAATATGAACTTTCTAAAACGATAAATTAAACACATATAAAGTTAAGAAAACCTTACATTAAGGCAGCAGAATTAATGTCTCCTTCCGCTCAGATCTCTAACCCTTGTGTCCTTTCTGTAGCAGCGTATAATCAAGATCTGAGCCCGTATGTCCTTCTTCTTTTAGTTTGATCCTTCACAGTCTTCCAATCTATGATTGAGTTACTGCTTGCTGTGTGTGGGCACTCACTGTTTCACCAGGGTCGAAATTGATGAGGGGGAAAAGAGAAGAGAGGTTTCAGCCAGGTATAGAAAGTAGGGAAGGCTCAGTTTTTCTCAAGAGAGAAATTTCTGTCAGAAAACTAATGAAAGCTTGTGAATTGACTGAGCCATCACTTTCTATTTATAGGCAACTACTAGGTTTAGGTTAGGAATTATTTGGCATTAAAATAATGAAAAAATTAATTTGAAACTCCCAAATAAGTGGGCGACCATGGTGTTGTAGTGGGCCCCACTTGATTTTGCAGTTTTATCAAATTTTATTTCTATTTTCTCAAAAACGCCAATTTTCCAATTCTAACCTTTTAAATGCCAAAACTAATTAATTAATAACTAAAATAGATTATTAAATAATATTGTCATTTAATTTAATTATTAATTAGACATATAAAATCCATTAATAAATAAATAAACCTAGAATCTCTTTTCTTCACCATTTCACCCCTGCTTAGTGAAAATTCATAAAATTAGACATAGTCTAACTTTAGAATTATAATTGATCAATCACGAATCAATTAATGAGTCTTACAAGCAGAATATTCTCAACTAGAATGGGGACCATGGATCTATATGCTGAGCTTCCGATAAGTGAACCAAATTTACCAAGTAAATTCCTACTTATTAATTCTTCGTTGAATCCACTCTTAGAACTTAGAATTGTACTCTCAGACTTATATAGAGCATATTATATGTTTCACGATATCAATATGCTTTCTCATTTAACCATATTTATAATCTTATTATGATTTAAAGATCCTCTATATAGATGATCTACATCGAGATGGGATTTCTTTACCGTTCTCACCCCTCAATGTATTTTGCCCCTTAAAACACTTAGCTACCTATAAATGGTGTTTAGTGATCTAATAATTAGTCAGTTAAACAAGAGCTGATCCATTTACTGCTATTTGCTAAGCTCGAAGGGAATCATCACTTGACTTCTATACACCAGTAGAAGCTATAGATTCCATATTTATGTTCAGCACTCCCACTCAATCATACTATCATGTTCCCAAAATATACGTATCACCCTGACCTGAAAGTAGGCTTAACTAATAAATCAAAGAACATGAATAGCAATCCTGAGTTGAGCCTAAGCATATCAGGATTTAGATTCTTTTAATCTTAAGATCAACTACTGATATTGACTTGGAAAGATATATATAACGGTAAGTTTGTAATATCTTAACTTAGTTGCAATATCGGTCCAGTCCAATGTATACTCCATACATTCGAAACTAGTATACTTTACTAATGTCCTAGAAAGAACATAACACTTACTCCAAGTGTAAGTATACATCATCACTGATTATCACATTAGTGTAAATCCAATAACACTGATGAAACAGGGACCAAGTCTTTTGATTCATATGATCACAATCACATTCCACTTTGTTGACGATACTGTAATTGTGAATAAACATATGATCTGGATTTAACTAATTTTGTGTGTAAATGTAATAAACATTAATCACTTCAAATTTCTTATATTGATAACTAATCAGATTGTAAAGAGTTTTATTTAGGGCATAAAACCCAACAGGTGTAGTCTAAGTGTTTTAAACACACCCTTATCGACTAACATATAGTTCCTCTTCTTAATCTTAAGATTTACTTGATTGTCTTCCAATGTTCCTTTCCTGGATTAATCTGATACCTACTCATTACTCCCACTCAACAGCAGGTGTATGGTCTAAGGCATACTAAAGCATATCTGAGACCTCTTACTGTTGATTTAAGAAATTCTTTCATGGCTTTAAATTTTCTGGAATAGTTGAGACTTTTCCTTAATAAATAAAATCTATGTCTAGAAGTTGAGAAGCTTCTATAGATCGCCATTAAAAAAAAAGCTTCATCATCTTACCGAAGTAAGCTGCTTGCACTAGAGTAAGTAATTAACCAGATATACCATGAGCCATAGGTTTAGATAAACTCAAACCTATAATACTAGGAACATGAAGTTTGTTAAGTCCATTGAATAGACTTATAAATAAAAATTTCCTTTCATGTCCTTGTAATAGAAAACTTTAGGTTATTCCACATGAATGGTTTTAACCATAGTTCTCTTGGCTTTCTTCTTAGTTTCTTATTTTGACAATCCATTACTTGTTTAAACTCACAATGGATTTTAATCACAAGTGTCTTCCAAGTCATAATAAGTGAAGTTCCTTGAAACTCTCCCACTACGACAAGGTACCGTGAATTATGTCTAAGAAAACTAAATGGTATTGACCTCTTCAGTTGTGTCAAGACAACAGAGGCAGTGGGATCATCATATGTCAAATAAGATGATAGAACACTTTTGGAATCAAGAAAAAAATATCTCCTTTATTTGCTACTTTGTTTTTCAGACTTAGTCATTCTCTTAGAGAAGTAGTATTTGTTTAAACAAACACTTTCTTATCTAATGACTATGGGATGGTCCACCCCTAATCTTTTAGAATAGCTAACAAACATGCAAATCATGGTTAACAGTTCTAGCTTTTCTTAAGATTTTGATTAGGTCATCCATGAATCTATTAATGGTTTACACTAAGTACACAATCATTCCATCATTCTAAAATTTTCCTTTCACTAGTAACTAATCATCAATATGCAAATCGAATTTCTGGGGAGGTAAGTTTGGATATAATTCAAAAATCAATTTATTGATCTTTGAATTGCGTATCTACTAACTATTTCTCCACCCCTATCAGTTCGCAATATCTTTAACCACTTACCTTAATGGTTTTTCACCATTGCTAGAAATTCAGAAATTTTTCAAACATTTCAAATTTCTTTTGCATAAGGTAAAATCTAGAGTGATCGCTTTAAGAATACAACAAAAAACTCATATCCACCCCTGAATGTACATCCATCTGTGAATGAGATGAACTTACTTTCAGTGGATATATGCATATTAACTCTTTGCAGAGATTGATCTTGTCAAAACCACTATGAACAAGATACAAATGCCATAGATTTATAAAATGTGTGGTTGTGTCTTTTGATGACTTAGTTTTAGTTACATTAAAGAGTTCTTAGAATAGTGCAAGTGGATCTTAATCACAGAATACTAAACTCATATTCCATACAGTTTGAATCCATTGAAGGAAAATGGTTATTAAACACTTGTGAAAGTGAAACTGTATTAAAAAATTATTTGGAATATAAAATTTAAAGTCAAAGACTTAAATTTATACCAAATATAATGAGTAATTCTTTCTTAGACCACCACTACTAATTTAACTCTAAGTCTGATTTACCCATCTAAGTACGAGATTTCTAAGATTGAGGATTTATATCAATTCAGGATAGAATTTCGGGAATATAATCAAGTGCGTCATTTAATTTCTTAAGGGAAAATGAAGAATGACATTATATGATTTATAAACCATTCATCCAATGATACATTATTGAGCTAATTCGAAATGAATAAGAATCCAACAATGCTTCGAGAGTCAAAGTAATCTTATTTATACAATCTTCTTGTTTCATATTGTAAATACTAGTCTAAGGTGTCATCAATTGATGAACAGCTAGATGTTGCATTTACAATATTTATCTTTCGAGATCTAATACTATTATGTTTGTCTAATGGTGACAATCCATTAGGGATTTATCTCATTAGAACAACAAACCAAGTTAGACCAACAATGAAGATTCGAAATTAAACTACAATTTAATAACAGAAAATAACATGGTTCAATATAAATTCATACACAATTCAGAAATTATTAAACACATAGCAAGTAGGAATGACAAGTGAAAATACTAAAACATACAATCCTAAATAATTTCCAAGGTCTTCAAAAAACTGATATTAGTTGTCCTAAATAAAACCCTTTACAATCTGATTAGTTGTCAATATAAGAAATCTGAAGTGATTTATGTTTGCATGAATTTTACATGCTAATGGTTTAATATGTTTATTACATTTACACACAAAATCAGTTAAATCCAGATCATATGTTTATTCACAATTACAGTATCGTCAACACAGTGGAATGTGATTGTGATCATATGAATCAAAAGACTAAGTCCCTATTTCATTAGTGTTTTGGATTTACACTAATGTGATAACCAGCGATGATGTGTACTTACACTTGGAGTAAGTGTTATGTTCTTTCCAGGACATTAGTAAAGTATACTAGTTTCGAATGTATGGAGTATACATTGGACTGGACTGATATTGCAACTTAGTTAAGATATTACAAACTTACCGTTATATCTTTCCAAGTCAATATCAGTAGTTGATCTTAAGATTAAAAGAATCTAAATCCTAATATGCTTAGGCTCAACTCAGGAGTACTATTCATGTTCTTTGATTTATTAGTTAAGCCTACTTTTGGGTCAGGGTGATACGTATATTTTGGGAACATGATAGTATGATTGAGTGGGAGTGCTGAACATAAATATGGAATCTATAGCTTCTACTGGTGTATAGAAGTCAAGTGATGATTCCCTTCGAGCTTAGCAAATAGAAGTAAATGGATGAGCTCTTGTTTAATTGACTAATTATTAGATCACTAAACACCATTTACAGGTAGCTAAGTGTTTTAAGGGGCAAAATACATTGAGGGGTGAGAACGGTAAAGAAATCCCATCTCGATGTAGATCATCTATATAGAGGATCTTTAAATCACAATAAGATTATAACAATGGTTAAATGAATGGCATATTGATATCGTGGAACATATAATGTGCTCTATATAAGTCTGAGAGTGCAATTCTAAGTTCTAAGAGTGGATTCAACGAAGAATTAATAAGTAGGAATTTACTTAGTAAATTCGGTTCACTTATTGGAAGCTCAGCATATAGATCCATGGTCCCCATTCTAGTTGTGAACATACTGCTTGTAAGACTCAATAATTGATTTGTGATTAATCAATTATAATTCTAAAGTTAGCCTATGTCTAATTTATGAATTTTCACTAAGCAGGGGCGAAATTGTAAAGAAAAGAGATTCTAGGTTTATTTATTTATTAATGGACTTTATATGTCGAATTAATAATTAAATTAAATGACAATATTATTTAATAATCTATTTTAGTTATTAAATAATTAGTTTTGGCATTTAAATGGTTAGAATTGGAAAATTAGCATTTTTGAGAAAATTGAAATGAAATTTGTAAAAACTGCAAAACCAAGTGGGGCCCATTATACACACCATGGCCGGCCACTTATAGTGGTTTTTCAAATTGATATTTTCATTATTTTAATGCTAAATAATTCCTAACCTAAACCTAGTAGTTGCCTATAAATAGAAAGTGATGGCTCAGTCAAAATCATAACTCTGAATAATCTTCTGACAGAAAATTCTCTCTTCAGAAAACTGAGCCTTCCCTTTTTCTATTCCTTGGCCGAACCTCTCTCTCTCTCTCTCTCTCTCTCTCTCTCTCTCTCTCTCTCTCTCTCTTTTCTCTTTCTAAATTTCGAACCTTAGTGATAGAGTAAGTGCCCACACACAGCTAGTGGTAACTCAATCATAGATTGGAAGACTGTGAAGGATCATACACAAAGAGAAGGACATTCGGGCTCAGATCTTGATAATACTCTGCGACAGAAAGGATACAAGGGTTAGAGATCTGAGTGGAAGGAGACATTAATTCCGCTGCATCAATGTAAGGTTTTCTTAACTTTATATGTGTTTATTTTATTGTTTTAGAAAGTTCATATTTAGAGTGTTAAACAACATACTTGCGAGTAAATCTAAGATCCTGGTAAAATAATTTCCAACACTTCCACCATTGTTTCATACTTTTGTAAGTCTATTAAAGTCTCCACCATTAGGGTGATCCATACTAAAATAAGCACTTACAAATAATACTTATCTTTCGAGATTCTACGGCATTAAATTGCTACTGAACGTTCCTCCATTAGGGAGGATTACTCACTAAAACAAGAACTATGTAGAACCAACAATGGAGATCGAATGTCCTAATAATAAAGCTCATTATTTAAAGTATATTTTCTTCTAATATTTATTTTAATCAATTTATTTTAAATATATATTTATTTAATTAAATTTTCTAATTTAGAATAAAAAAAATTCTAAATATAAATTTTAATTTAATATTTATAAAATTATACTTAGATGGATATGAAAATAAAATGAATTATTTCCATCTTAGTAATAATTTCCAATAAATATTTAGAAAATTATTTAATTTAAGTTGTTTCAAAATTAATTTAAATTAATTTACAACTCAAATTTAATTTTCTATAAATATATATTGCATTTCGAAAAATTGAAGTATAGATAAGAATACAATTTTCGAAAATACTTGTTAAAATAAAATAAAAATAAATACTAGAAAAAATTATTCTAATTTTATGTTGGCCCAAAATTAATTAATAACATTAATTTACATCAGAAATATCATTTTCCTGTTTAATTAAATATTTAAGAAAAATTTCAAATATTTAGTATCATGATGAATACCAACTTAAATATTAATTTTCTATTTAGTTAAATATCACTAGAAAAAAACTTCAAGCAAAGATAATATCCATCTAGACTTTCATTGACTAATTAATTCATTTTCTAATTATAATATATTTTAGTTCATTTATTTTAATTAATCATTAAATGAAAAAAATCATTAATTTAAGTTGGTCCAAAATTAAAATAAATAATTTTCAACTGTAATCTATTTTTCAAATAAAATTAAAACTTTCTGCATCAAAGTGATGCAAATTTCGAAATTGTGGGAAAAAAATTAATAAAATAAAATAAAATATATTTTGAAAATTATTCAAATTTAAGTTATTCTGAAATAAGATTCCAAGCTTAAAATAATTTTTCAATTTTTTTAATTAAATAACATGAAAATAATACTATTTACGTATTATGATGAAAATCAACTTAGATATTTAAATTTTCAATTTAATTAAATATATTAAATTCAAGAAATAAATAATTAAGTATAGAGGAGACTTAATTATTAATTCTAGTTTAATACTAGGAAAAATATACTTAACTTAGATTGTACCAAAATTAATTATTAAACAATTAATTTCACAATCTATGATATTTTCCTAATTAAATATTAGAAAATATAATTAGTACTAGAAATAACTATCTAGAATATATATCATTAACTAAGTATTTTTCTAAAATTAACTTTAAAATATTAAATGAAAATTAAATTTCATATATTTTAAAAGTTAATTATGTTGCTAATTCAATTTTAATTAGGTTAGACTAATATAATTAACCTAATACAATTATTTAAATAAGGCAAATGAGCCTTCACAATTGGGGTAGTTCATGTGAGGGGGAGCTGGGTTCAGTATGTCGTACCCACTTCTATTGACCCCCAACTCTCACACAAGGCCCAAAAGAGAGGAATTTAACCTTTAAATAAATAATTGTTATTCATTGAATAAGCCCAAATCTAATTGGGCCTAAATAAAATTACTTATGTCAAATTTTATTTTAGCAACCTAGTCCATTTACTTAGTAAAAACTTAAATGAGCTTCCTATATGCATCTAAACCCAATAGCAAACATATAGGCTCACACAGGTCAAATGATTTGGATGGGCCCTATCATGTTACTAGGTTTACACAGATGAAAGAAGTACAAAATTTACCTGTTGCAAATTATTTATAAGATCTATTGACAATTGGACTATGATCAAAATCAGTTCATTGGATCTGTCAATAAGTTAATCATATCAATTTAGATCCAATAAATAATAGGTTTGTTAAAAAATTTGAATAAACAACATAAAATTAAACAAACATTGTCCATGTAACAAATGTGAAAATAAGATATTAATATAATTAAATTATTATTCTTAAACTAACCAAATAAATTTTGAAAATTTAGGGTTGTTAAAACAAACCTTAAAAATCTCAAAATTTAAATTAAAAAAAAAAAAGAAAACTAATTTTAAAATATCTAGGTTTATTTGAATTATTTTTATCAAATTAAATTAAATATCAAACAAGATCAATGATTTGAAAAGAAAATCTTCAATGTAACTTTCAAATCTTATAATTTAATAAAATTAAAATAATAAAATAAACTAATTTTAAAATAGATTTGGTTAGATAATTATTATTTTAAGAATAAAATAATAAATAAATAATAATTATCTTAATTATATGTCAAAATATCTTAAATTAAGCATATTCAAATTTCTACAAAAATATCTAAGTTATTTAAATATTTAAAATATAATTTACAAATATCTAATAAGTCAAATGATATAAAATAGTAGAATATCATTTTTAAACTTATAATTTATAAATAATTAAAATATTTAACAAAATAACAAACTTTTGAATTTGAAAACATTATGGATAAAATATCTAGGTTAATTTCAAATTTATTAATTATTTAATTTGTTATATAAGATAATTTTAATATAATATTTTAAATAAAAATAGATAAAGATATCTTTTAATTTAAAATATGTTAAATATCAAAATATCTAATCTTATAATTAAATAATATATAAATATTAAAGAAATTAACAAATTTTTAAATCTGACCCTAATTTAAAATTTAAAATAATCAATTTTTAAATTTAAACCTCAAAATATCAAAATTAATAATAATCTATTGAAAAATAAATATTATTAATTTAAAATATGATATTTAAGTTCAAATATATTTAAAAATAATATTTTATTTTAAATTTGGGGTTTTAAAATTAGAAAAATCGAATTTTGGGAAAAAATCCCACAAAAATCGGGTTGGAGGTGTTGGCTGCCCAGTAGGCTGCAAGTGCAGCCCCAGGAGGCTGCAAAAGTGGCCTTACGCGCGCAGAAGTGAGGATGACACCGAGAAAACTCGGCGCTGGCAGCATCTGGCTGGGCGGGATTGCAGGGTCACACGGCTGTGTGCAACGTGCGTTACCGAGGCTTCAGACAATTCTTGTCTGAAGGACGCGCGCGGATGGGCTTTCTTGTCTGAGTGCCTGGTGCTCACGAGCACCCACTCGACACCATGAAACCCGATTTTTCCAAAAATCATAACTTTCTCAATTTTTATCGGAATCGAGTTCCGTAAAAGACAAAATTGCTTAATTTTTCACAAGGAATCCAAATAAAATATTTTCAGAAACAGAAAAAAAATATTTTTCATGGAAAAAATTCTGTACAACACATACATTCATCAAACAACACATAAACCACATGAAACCATCCAAATCAACACATAACATCGTTTTAATTTATATTTCATGAAAGTAAATCATTACCATGGTTCCGAGGCCAGTTGTTGGAAATATTTTACCAGGATCTAGATTTACTACCATGTATGTTTCATTAACATCCTAATATGAATTCTAAAACAATGAAATAAACAAATATAAAGTTTAGGAAACCTTACATTGGGTGCAGCGGAATATAATGACTCCTTCTGTTTAGATCTCTAGCCCTTGATTCCTTTCTACAGCAGAGCATCACCAAGATCTAAACCTGGATCTCTTTCTCTCCTTCCTTGATGCTGATTCTCCTTCTTGTTAATTGGATTCTAGACAATCTTCCACACTATGATTGAGATACCACTTGATGTGTGTGGGCACTACTCTATCACTAGGGTATTTCAAAAATTGAAGAGAAGAAGAGTGGTGGCTATGGAGAAAGAATAGGAGGCTCAGGTTTTTCTCTGAAAGGAATAAGATGCATGTCATTATTTCCTAAGCCATCACTATTTATTTATAGTAAGCCATCTAGGTTCAGGTTAGAATTATATGGCATAAAATAATGAAAATATGAATGGTAAAATACTTGCATAGTGGCCGGCCATGATATGGATAATGGGCCTCACTTTGCAATTTTGCCATTTTGTCATTTTTCAATCTCATTTTCTCAAAAATGCCAATTTTCTAATTTAACCATTTAAATGTCAATTCCAATTATTTAATAACTAAAAATTAATAATTAAATAATATTGTCATTTAATATATTTATTAATTAGACATATAAAGTCTCTTAATTAATAAATAAAACCTAGAATCTCTTTTCTTCAAAATTTTGGCCTTGCTTAGTGAAAATTCCTAAAGTAGACATAGTCTAATTTTAGAATTATAATTGATTAATTAAAATCAATTAACTGAGTCTTACAAGCAGTATGGTCTCAACTAGTATGGGGACCATGGGCCTATATAACCGAGCTTCCAATAAGTCAAACCGAATTTACCAAGTAAATTCTCTAACTTATTAATTCCTTATTGAATCCACACTTAGAACTTGGAATTGCACTCTCAGTCATGTGGAACGCTCTATATGTTCCACGATATAGATACACTATTAATTATCTATTTTTGTAGTCCTAATTTGATCAATGACCCTCTAATAGATGATCTACATTCAATAGGCACTAACATTACCGTTACACCTTCAATGTATTTTACCCTTAAGACACTTAGCTCCGTATAAATGATATTTCAGCGAAGTGAAATGAGATCTCAACCATTTATCTCTGTTTAGTCAAGCTCGAAGGATGTCATCGTTTCACTTCTAAATTCCTATAGAAGTTATACACTCCATATTTATGTTAGCGCTCCCACTCAATTATACTATCATGTTCCAAAAATGTACGTATCACCCTGACCCAAAAGTAGGCTTAACTAACAAATCAAAGAACATGTATAATACTCTTGAGATCAAACCTAACCATACCAGGATTAATATCATTTGATCTAGGATCAACAGGTGATATTGAATTGAATAGATATTACGGTAAATTTTAATATATCTAATCAAAGTTCAATATCGGTCCCTTCCGATGTATACTCCATACATCCGATACTGGTAAACTTTTCCAATGCCCTGGAAAGGACATAACACTTATTCAAGGTGTAAGAATACCTATCGATGATTATATCATGCCAGTCTATATTCAGTGAACTGACAAATAAGGATAAACTTTCAAACATATAATTAAGATTATATTCCACTGTGCTGACAACACTATAATCATTAACAAATTCATATGTTCTGGACTTAAATAGAATTCATACATTATATGCATATGATCATGAAATAAATCATGTGAACCATGCAACATAAAAATGTTATTTCTGATCTTTATTATTAAGTAAATCTGATTATATTGAAATGAGTTTTATTTAGGGCACAAAACCCAACACCAGACTCCTTAGACTTGGCAGCTTTGGGTTAGAGGGGTTCGTAGCATATATATTTATAGAAAGTTAAATTTGAGTTGTAAATTAATTTAAATTAATTTTGAAACAACTTAAATTGAATAATTTTCTAAATATTTATGGAAATTATTACTAAGATGGAAATAATTCACGTTATTTTTATATCCATCTAAGTATAATTTATAAATATTAAATTAAAATTTATATTTGGAATTTTTCATTCTAAATTGGAAATTTTAATTAAATAAATATATATTTAAAATAAATTGATTAAAATAAATATTAGAAGAAAATACACCTTCATTAAAATAATGAGCTTTATTATAAGGACGTTCGATCTCCATTCTTGGTTTTACATAGCTATTTTTTAGTGAGTAATCCTCCCTAATGGAGGAACGTTCATTAGCAAGTTAGCACCGTTTAATCTCGAAAGATAAGTAATCTTGTAAGTTTTTTATATAGTTTTGATCACTTTAATGGTGGCGACTGCATAAGACTTGCAAGAATATGAAACAATGGTGGAAGCTCATAAGATAGAATAGCCTTGACTCTCGCCTAAACGGGACAACGCGGGTTCCAATCTTGATCGAATAAAAGGTTGCTAGAATGTTGATCATTTTAGATGAGCTGACAACTCTATTCAATGGATGGTAGCTTTGACTCTCGCCTAAACGGGACACTGATATAAGTTTGTTGAAAACCTTGGAAATTATTTAGGATTGTATGTTTTAGTATTTTCACTTGTCATTCCTACTTGCTATATGCTTTAATAATTTCTGAATTGTGTATGAATTTGTATTGAACCATGTTATTTTCTATTATTAAATTGTAGTTTAATTTCGAATCTTCATTGTTGGTCTAACTTGGTTTGTTTTTCTAATGAGATAAATCCCTAATGGATTTTCACCATTAGACTAACATAATAATGTTAGATCTCGAAAGATAAATATTGTATATGCAACATCTAGCTGTTCATCAATTGATGACAACTTAGACTAGTATTTTACAATATGAAACAAGAAGATTGTATAAATAAGATTACTTTGACTCTCGCTAATCAAAGCATCGTTGGATTCTTATTCAAAACGAAATTATCCTAATTCCTCTTAGCTTATTCATTTCGAATCAGCTTAATGACATATCATTGGATGAATGGTCTATAAATCATATAAAGTCATTCAATATTTTCTCTTAAGAAATTAAATGACGCATATGATTATATTCCCGAAATTCTATCCCAAAATGATATAAATCCTCAATCTTAGAAATCTCCTACTTGTATAGGGAAATCATAGAGTTAGATTAGTAGTGGTGGTCCAAGAAAGAGTTACTAATTATACAGTTACACTTTCACACGTGTTTAATAACCATTTTTTTTTCAATGAATTTGAACTGTATGAGTTTAGTATTCTGTGACCAGAATCCACTTGCACTATTCTAAGAGCTCTCTGTTGTAACTAAAAGATACAACCACATTTTATAAATCTATGGCATTTGTGTCTTGTTCATAGTGGTTTTGACAAGATCATTCTCTCCAAAGAGTTAATATGCCTATATCCACTGAAAGTAAGTTCATCTCATTCGTAGATGGATGTACATTCAGGGGTGGATATGAGTCTTCGTTTTATTCAAAAGAAATTTGAAATGTTTGAAAAATTTCATGAATTTCTAGCAATGGTAAGTGGTTAAAGATCTTGTGAACTGATAGGGGTGGAGAAAAAGTTAGTAGATATGCAGTTCAAAGATCATTAATTTGATTTTGAATTATATCCAAACTTACCTCCTCAGAAATTCGAGTTGCATATTGATGATTAGTTACTAGTCGTTGCCTAAATCCTTCTATGGTAATATAATTTCAGAATGATGTAATGGTTGTATACTTAATGTAAATCATTACTAGATTCATGGATGACCTAATCGAAATCTTAAGAAAAGCTAGAACTGCTAACCTTGGTTTGCATGTTTGTTAGCTATTCTAAGTGATTAGGGGTGGAGCATCCCATTGTCATTAGATAAGAAAGTGTTTGTTTAAACAAATACTATTTTTCTAAGAAAATGACTAAGTCTGAAAATAAAGTAGCAAATAAAGGAGATAATTTTTCTTGATTGCATACGTGTTCTATCATCTTATTCGCTACAAGATGATCCCAATGCCTCTGTTGTCTTAACACAACAAAAGAGGTCAATACCGTTTAGTTTTTTTAGACATAGTTCACGGTACCTTGTCGTAGTGGGAGAGTTTCTAGGAACTCACTCTTCTTATGACTTGGAAGACACTAGTGATTAAAATCCATTGTGAGTTTAAACAAGTAATGGATTGTCAAGATAAGAAACTAAGAACAAAGCCAAGAGAACTATAGTTTGATCCATTCACATGGAGTAACCTAAAGTTTTCTGTTACAAGGACATGAAAGGAAATTTTCGTTAATAAGTCTATTCAATGGACTTAACAAAACTCCCTGTTCCTAGTATTATAGGTTTGAGTTTATCTAAACCTATGGTTTGTGGTATACATGGTAATTACTTACTCTAATGCAAGCATAAGATGATGAAGCATTTTGTTTCCATTGGCAATCTATAGAAGCTTCACAACTTCTAAGCATAGATTTTATTTATCCAAGGAAAAGTCTCAACTATTCCAGAATTGATAAAGCCATGAAAGAATTTCTTGAATCAACAGTGAGAGGTCTCAGATATGCTTTAGTATGCCTTAGACCAGACACCTGTTGTTGAGTGGGAGTAATGAGTAGGTATTAGATTAATCCAGGAGAAGAACATTGGAAGACAATCAAGTAAATCTTAAGATTAAGAAGAGGAACTATATGTTAGTCGATAAGGGTGTGTTTAAAACTCTTAGACTACACCACATCAGATTTCGAGACTTGCCTTTGTGCTAGAAAGTCTGTTGATAAGATGGTGATTACTTTGGGGGGAGTAGTGATTTTGGAGAAGTGTAAAAACATATCTGAAATCTCTTAGTCTACCAGAAAGAGACTGAATGTTAAAGTTGCAGGAAAGGTACTTATTCAGTCTAAGGAAAGTTCTATACATTTGTGGCACTGTTCCAACTTGCCTTAACTACTAGGGTTACTTCCTGAATAACCAAAGAGTAGTTGCCAAAAGTATAGAATCCAGTATCCCAAGAGAGTAGACATATAGAGAGGAATTTCACATTATCAAGGATTTTGTGATTAAGGAAGAGTAATGGTGGAGAAGAGGTTGTGTTTAATTCAACCTTTCAGATCCTATTACGAAGAGTTTACTACTATTACACTTGATTGGTATATCAAGGTGTTAATGATTATTTGAAATGCACATTTTGTTTTATATTAGTGCAAGTGGGAGTTTGTTGAGTTTTATGCCCTAAATAAAACTCATTTCAATATAATCAGATTTACTTATTAATAAAGATCAGAAATAACATTTTATGTTGCATGGTTCACATGATTTATTTCATGATTATATGTATATAATGTATGAATTCTTTTTAAGTCCAAGACATATGAGTTTGTTAAAGATTATAGTGTTGTCAGCACAGTGGAATATAATCTTAAGTATATGTTCAAAAGTTTATTCCCTGATTTGTCAGAGCACTGGATTTAGACTGACATGGTATAATCAGCGATAGGTATTCTTACACATTGGAAAATTGTTATGTCCTTTCCAAGACATTGGCAAAGTTTACCAGTATCGGATGTATGGAGTATACATCGGAAAGGACCGATATTGAACTTTGATTAGATATATTAAAACTTACCGTAATATCTATTCAATTCAATATCACCTGTTGATCCTAGATCAAATGATCTTAATGCTGATATGGTTAGGTTCAATCTCAAGAGTGTTACACGTGTTCTTTGATTTGTTAGTTAAGCCTACTTTTGGGTCAGGGTGATACGTACATTTTGGGAACATGGTAGTGCAATTGAGTGGGAGCGTTAACATAAATATGCAATCTATAGCTTCTATCTGGCGAATAGAAAGTAAAGGATGATTTCCTTCGAGCTTAACCAAACGAAAATAAATGGTGGAGATCTCATTTCACTTAGCTGAAATATCATTTATACAGGGTTAAGTGTTTTAAGGATAAAATACATTGAAGGGTGTTACGGTAATTTAATCCCTTTAAAGTGTAAATCATCTATATAGAGGATCATTGATCACATTAGGGTTATAACAATGGATAACTAATGACGTGTCTATATCATGGAACATATAGAGCGTTCTATATGACTGAGAGTGCAATTCTAAGTTCTAAGTGTGGATTCAATGAGGAATTAATAAGTTAGGGAATTTACTTGGTAAATTCGGTTCGACTTATTGGAAACTCAGTTATATAGACCCATGGTCCCCATACTAGTTGAGACCATACTGCTTGTAAGACTTAGTTAATTGATTTTAATTAATCAATTATAATTCTAAAAGTTAGACTATGTCTACTTTATGAATTCTCACAGTTTAAGGATGAAATTGTAAATAAAAGGGTTTCCAAGTTTAATTATTAATTAAGAGACTTTGTATGTCTAATTAATAATTATATTAAATGACAATATTATTTAATAATCTATTTTAGTTATTAAATAATTAGTTTTGACATTTAAATGGTTAGAATTGGAAAAGTGGCCTTTTTTGAGAAATAGAAATAAAATTGAGGAAACTGCAAAATCCAAGTGAGGCCCATAACACTCCATGGCCGGCCACCTCTTTGCATGTTTCCCAATTATTATTTTCAATTTTAATTGCCATGTAATTGCTAATCAAAGCCTAGCAATAATAGGAAAGTGGTGGATCACACTAAATAAGGCAGTTAATCAATTATACAGTAAAAGAGGAAACTGCTTATTCAGAAAGTTGTGCTCTTCCTTCTCCCTATATATAGCAGCCCTTGTTCTCTTCTCTTCAGGCTTCATATCACACGAAATTATGAGAGAAAAAGAGAGAAAATTTCGAAATCCTTGTGAGAGAGTAGTGCCCACACACATCAAGTGGTACCTCAATCATAGTATGTAAGACTATGGAAATTCTGCATCAAAGAAGGAGAAAAGAAGATCCAGGTTCAGATCTTGGTGATGCTCTGCTACAGAAAGGAATCAAGGGCTAGAGATCTGAACGGAAGGAGTCATAATATTCCGCTGCACCCACTGTAAGGTTTTCTAACTTTATATGTGTTTATTTTCATTGTTTTAGAATTCATATTAGGTTGTTAATCCAACATACATGATAGTAAATAGAGCCTGGTAAAATAATTTCCAACACTCAGCTCCTCAGAAAGATCAATGACCTCCACAGTAGGCCTCTTTTGCTTAGTAGAGGACCCCTCACCGCCCTTAGACTTCTTGGCCAAAGGAGAGGCACTAGAGCTTTCGCCTATTCTCTTCCTAAGAGCGTCGAGCATCTTCCGAGACATGTCTATACAGAACAAAAACAACATGGTTAGAAAACAGACACCAGAAACAAGATGAAGTAATATGCAAGATGACTGCCCGAACAAGACTCAGAAGTCAGTCATCACCTGACACTGGTCTTGTTTCAGACATAACAGCTTACCCTTTTCCGAACATGGGAGGGGATGGTCGAACAGGTGAAATGGACTCCCTTATGTGAATCGCATGTTCAACAGGCCTGAGCGGGGCCGGGAGTTTCTTCTTCCTTTTCAGTGGAGTCACCTGCTCTTCCTCAGCCTCATCTTCAGGATTCAAGGGCTCCTGAGCATACTACTTGGCCCTTGCACCACCCTTCAACTTAGCCTCGCGCTTCAGTTGAATCAACTGATCCTCTGGATGAGCTCGTTCGGTCCGACTAGCACCAGATTTCCTGTTCTTCCCTATCACGGACTTAGGAGTAAAGTCCTTGGGATAGAGCCCGTACCTCACAAAGTTATCATCGGAGGTCAACTGGATAATATGCTGGTCTTCCCCTGGAAACCGAGCAAGTTTTTGAGCTCTATCCCTTAGAGCAAGAGTGAGAGGAGGGCGGTGATATGTCAGAATTTGCTGGAACCGAGTGCAAGTGATGCCCGTGCCATCCACCATGAAGTACTCATCAGTAAAGCGCCCAATCTTGCTGATGGTCGTATCGTCCGTGCCTGTCAACCACTTGAAGCCTGGTTGAGAGAAGTAGAAGTACCCCGACCTGCCTTGCTTGGAGGTGGACTTCAAATCAAAGAACCAAGCAACCTCGTGGGGAGAGGGCATACCCCATTTCTGGGAGGCATAGAGGATGAAGAGGGCAGACAGATACTTGATGCCCTTAGGAGTGAACTGGGCCGGGCAGAGGCTGAAAAAGTCTGCCACATCCTTGAAGTATTGATACAAAGGCATCAACGCTCCTTGCTGACCATGGCCACCTGACCAGGCGCACATCCCCTTTTCAGGGTTTGTGGCACGATTGCTGTGGGCGGGAATGTAGCATTCCAGCTCGCCCAGGTATCCGCCCTGGTCAAGAGTTCGAAGGTGCTCCTCCGTAATCTTGGGCGGAAGGCTTACCCACCTGGTGCCCAAGGCACCCTGCCTTCTATGAGGAACCGTCGCAGAAAGTTCCTTACTGACGAAGTCCACGCCCTTAACCAGGATGGCTCCGTCAGCATCGATTGGCTCCCCAGCCTCATTGTCCTCCCCGTAATTTGGGGGTGCAACCTCTGCCTCTTCCTCCTCCTCGGAGGATCTGCCAGGACGTACATCGTCCTGCCCCTCGATCTCCTGGACCTCACCGTCCCCTTCATGATCTTCCTCTATGTGGACGGCTGGATCCTATTTGGCGCTGGGCAAAGCGGCATGCCGAGCAACTTGAGGGTCAGACGCGTCAGCCAGACGCGTAGTTTTCTTTGTATGAGCCATCATTCTATGGCTGGGTACAGGGTTTGAAGAATGTCCTTCGGTAGAGAAAGGTGGACTAGAACAAAGACGAGGATGATCCTCGTGCAGAAGTTGAAGCAGGTCTTGGTCGATCCGATGTCTGTTTTCCCAAGACTCACCTGAGTTCATCTACAAAAGACAATGCACAAGATGAGTGTTTGGTCAGAATATCAAACGATAAACAAGCAAATATGCCGACTAGGAGTAGTGAACAGATTAAAGAACGATTATGTTTGAAGAGAAGTCAAAACTCAAGAAGTCAAAAATTTTCTCGAGTTAGGGCAAAAAAGTTCATGAAGCTTAGAATAAGCAAGATGAAAGATAGACGTTACGCAATTCAGAAACAAGTGTTATGATTGTAAAATCGCACGAAGACATGATAAAGAAGAATCGCAGAGATTTCTGGGCCTAGGGTTTCCTAAACATTTTTCTACAGCAAAGTAGAGGATGCATTTGACATATAAACATGCAAAGATAAGCATAAAGGAAACCAGAGACTTACTTGAGGGTCAGATATCTGGTTGCGAGCAACGTCAATCCAACAAGCAGTTTGCATGAAGGCGCTTTGGCAACTTTGAGTCAAGAATCTCTCTTTTCGCTTTGAAGCTTACTTAGCAAAGAAAGGTGATGAAAATGAGTTTATGTGCCAATGCTGTTTAGTATTTATAGGCAAGTCACGAAAAGAGGTAATCGTCTCAAATAAACCTTAGACACCTCAGTTTCCCTCCTTAAAAGCGAATATGGGAAATCAAAAATAATCAAGTGCAGCCGTCAGCCGTGGAGAGAGAAAAGCAGATTTCGAAATATTAAGTGTCACAGCATTTATTAGCCGAAAACCGAAGGAACGCCTAGTCAGCCTCATATCGAGTCTCGGACGGTCGCGCTCGACACGTGTCCCCATCCAAAAGTAGAAGTGGCTTGGATAAAGTCTACACGCAACTTCGAAAGTCCCGTACAGACTTGGGGGGCAAATGTTATCCCAATTTTTGCACTCTGACGTGGCATCACATGAATGGTGACACGTGGAGTCTACTTGGAACATCTGCTCGGGAAGCAAAGTCTAAGCAGGATGCCTCACTGGCATGCCCAGAGCAAAGTATTCAGTAATCTGCACAGAATGGCCAAACACTTAGCGAATTCAACTTTCGCATCGTGAGTCATCAGCACAATCCCTATAACTCAGGGATCAATTTACGTGGATATGGCATACCCACGATCCCACTATCAGTGTATTCAGCCTCAATCCCACGATCCTTGCATTCAGAATTGATCCCACGATCTATCTGTTTATACGCATTGTAACGAGAGGGGAAACTCTTCCTCCCTAAGCTTACTAGCCCTATAAATAGTGATGCATATTCACTGAGCAAGAGATCGGTTGAAAAAGTAGTTGAGCTAAGAATATACCCTAAATATATTATCTAAGAATTATATATTCAGATATACTGTTGTAAGAGCTGTAAGAAAAGGAATCTTTCTCCTTGATCTTAAGTCAATACAAGTAACGAGGATTAGGCTATTACCGAACTGCTCGGGGCTGAACCTCTATAAAATACCTGTGTCTTTTTATTGCTTTATCATATATTTGTTATTATAAATCATTTATCACTTATAGAATACACTCGTTGTCGTTGGCTAAAAGCGAGGTCAACAAAATAAATAATAAGTTTATCAAAAAAAATTTGAATAAATAATTAAATAATACAAACCAAAACAAGTAACAAATAATTTGGAAAGTAGGCTAAGATATCTCTATTTTAAAATTTAAAATATATCTTAACTAGAATTTAAAATTTAAGTTGTTAGAGAATATTTAAAAAAAATTCAAAAAACTAACAAATCTCCTAAATATCCTAAATTCTAACTTAAATTCAAATATCTAACCAATTTTTTAAATTTTAAGTTTATTCGAAATTTAAATTATTTAAATTTCTAATAAGATAATGTAATATAATATCTTGAATTTTAAAAGTTAGATATTCATAATATTATATTCTTAATCTTATAATTTAATAAATTAAATATTACAAAATTAACTATTTGAAAAATAAGATATTTTATGGTTAGAATATTAAAAATTTTATTAAAAATAATAAAATAAGTTTGAAGAATTTTATGGTTAGAAACCCTTAAAATTTCTATTCAAACCTAAACTAACCAATTTTTCAAAATTTCATGTAATTTTATACTAGAATTAATTTTAATTAAAAAAAATATCTAATAAGATAAAATGTTAAAACTAACATTTATCAAATCTTATAATTTTAATTATTAAAATATATTTCAAAAAATAACAAATTTGAAAAAAATATGATATGGTTAGCAAATTTTTGAAATTTAAACAAGATTATTTTAAAAAAATATTTTAATATCAAAATAAGATCATTCAAATTTAATAATAAAAAAAATGTAATATCTAATCTTATAATTAAAATAAATAAAATAATCTAAAATTTTAAAATTAATCATAAGGCTATTTTCTGTGAAAAATCAAATTTTTTAAAATCAAAGCCTACTAAAATCTAAAACTAATTTCAATTAATTAAAAAAATTAATAAAAATTAATTTTATTCTGATAATTAGATTTTTAATTGAAAATTTAGATTCTACACAAAATTCTACCAAAATTTGAATTTTTTTCAATGAAAAACAATTTTTGAATAAAAAAATATGAAGAAAACAAGATTGGTGCACAGGGGTATGCAATGCATACCCCTACGCGCGCTGAAGGGGAGTCATGGCCGAGAAACAAGGCTGCACGTAACCTCTGATGACTGAGGAAGCTCGGCGTGAGCATCTCTTCAGATAGGGTTGTGTCCGAGAAAACTCGGTCAGCTCCTGTCTGAAGAGGCATGCTGTCCGAGCGGTGCCTGATACCCGTGCGCGCACACGTGTGCATCCGATTTCAAATATTTTCATCCAAATTCAAAAAATCATAACTAATTCATAAAAAATCCAAATTAGATTCTGTAAAAGCCTAAATTCATTAATTTTTTGTCTACCTTCCAGTAAAAATATTTCCAGAACGAAATAAAAAATATTTTTACAACATATACTGAGATTTCTAAACAATCATCAAATAGGCACATAAACCATCATGAAACCATCCAAATCAACACAAAAATATCATTTTAATTCATATTTCTTGAAAGTAAATCATTAACCTGGCTCTAATACCAGTTTTTGGAATATATTTTACCAGGATCTAGATTTACTACCATGTATGTTGTTTAACATCCTAAATATGAATTTCTAAAACAATGTAAATAAACACATGTAAAGTTTCAGAAACCTTACAGTGGCTGTAGCGGAATATTAATGGGTCCTTCCACTCAGATCTCTAACCCTTGTATCCTGTCTATAGCAGAGTATCACCAAGATCTGAGCCCGAATGTCCTTCTCTTGAACCTGGATTCTTCATAGCCTTACACACTATGATTGAGTACCACTTGATGTGTGTGGGCACTTACTCTATCACTCAAGGTATGCAAATATGAAGAAGGGAAGAGAGAATTTGGTTCGAAAATAATAGAAGAGAAGGCTCAGGAAAATTTACTGAAGACTTGAATTTTCATCATCTTTTAGTGTGAGCCATCACTATCTATTTATAGGCAACCACCTAGGTTTCGGTTAGAATTTATTAGGCATTAAAATAATGAAAAATTAAATGGTAAATACCCTAGCAAGTGGTCGGCCATAGATATGTGGGCCCCACTTTACAATTTTGCCATTTTTCAATAATTTTCCTTATTTTCTCAAAAATGTCATTTTTCGAATTCTAACCACTTAAATGCCAAAACTATTTATTTATAATTAAAATTAATTATCAAATAAAATTTCCATTTAATATATTTATTAATTAGACTTAATAAAGTCTCTTAATTAATAAATAATCCATAGCAATCTCTTTTCTTCACATTTAAGCCATTGCTTAGTGAAAATTCATAAATTAGACATAGTCTAACTTTAGAATTATAATTGATTAATTAAAATCAATTATTTGAGTCTTACAAGCAGTATGGTCTCAACTAGTATGGGGACCTTGGGCCTTTACAACCGAGCTTCCAATAAGCAGAACTAGAATTTACCAAGTAAGTTCTCTTACTTATTAATTCCTTATTGCATCCACCATAGAACTTGGAATTGCACTCTCAGTCATGTAGAACGCTCTATATGTTCCATGATATAGATACGCTGTAAACATTTAACCATCGTTCTAATCTCAATAATCAAAATCCTCTATAGATGATTTACACCGAGTGGGGACAAATATACCGTTTCACCCCTCAGTGTATTTTATCCTTAAAACACTTAGTTCCCTATAAATGATATTTCAGTGAGCTAATATAATCACTGAAATAAGAGCTCTTCCATTTATCTTTATTAAGCCAAGCTCAAATGAAATTATCGTTTCACTTCTATGTCTAGATAGAAGCTATAGATTCCATATCTATGTTTAGCGCTCCCACTCAATTGCACTATCATGTTCCCAAAATGTACGTATCACCCAGACCAAAAAGTAGGCTTAACTAACAAATCAAAGAACATGAATAACACTTCTGAGATTGAACCTAAGTTGTCAGGATTAAGATCTTTTGATCTAAGATCAACCAGTGATATTGACTTAGAAAGATACAACTGTAAGATTATAATATATTTACCAAGAGCAATATCGGTCCCAGTCCAATGTATACTCCATACATCCGAAACTAGCATACTTTGCCAATGTTTTGGAAAGAACATAACACTTATCCAAGGTGTAAGTACACTTCCTCGCTGATTATCACATCAGTGTAAATCCAATCAGCAATATAATTTTTACAACAAGTTTTAGGCGCCGTTGCCGGGGACTTTAAGTTCTAAATTTTGTTTTATCAACTAATTAACATTCTAATAATTTTTGTGCTTTTAATCTTACTGGTTTGTGCTTTAAAATCTCAGGTATCTATAGTGTATGAGCCAACAAGAGGACTTTGAACTTGCTCCTATTGACCCCGAGATTGAACGCACATTCCGAAGAAGAAAAAGGGTTCAAAAGGCTAAGGGCCGAGACATCATGGCTGAGAATCTTGATGATGATGGGATTGCTCAACAAATTGTTAATCCAATCATATTGGCAGATGATCGAGTGAGGGCTATACGAGAGTATGCAGCCCCCATGTTTAATGAGCTCAATCCAAGAATTGTGAGGCCTGAAATACAAGCACCGCAGTTTGAGCTCAAGCCAGTGATGTTTCAAATGCTCCAAACCGTGGGACAATTCAGCGGGATGCCAACTGAAGATCCTCACCTCCATCTCCGTTCATTCTTGGAGGTGAGTGATTCTTTCAAGATCCAAGGAGTGAGTGAAGAGGTGCTAAGGTTGAAGCTATTCCCATTCTCACTACGAGACCGAGCTAGATCATGGCTGAAGACTTTGCCTCCTGATTCTGTTACCAATTGGAATGACCTTGCTGAGAAGTTTATGAGGAAATACTTTCCTCCTACTAGAAATGCAAAATTCAGAAGTGAGATAATGTCTTTTCAGCAACTTGAAGATGAATCCACGAGTGATGCGTGGGAGAGGTTTAAGGAACTTTTGCGAAAGTGTCCACATCATGGCATTCCACATTGTATTCAAATGGAGACTTTTTATAATGGCTTGAATGCAGCTTCTCGAATGGTGCTAGATGCATCGACCAATGGTGCTATTTTGTCGAAGTCTTACAACGAAGCATTTGAGATTTTTGAGACCATTGCAAGTAACAACTACCAATGGTCCAACACAAGAGCTCCGACAAGTAGAAAAGTGGCGGGGGTCCTTGAGGTAGATGCAATAACAGCTTTGACAGCTCAAATGGCTTCCATGACGAATGTTTTGAAGAATTCGAGCATTGAGAACGCTAAAAATATTCAACCAGCTGCTACCATTCAAAGTGGTGATGTCTCATGTGTGTTTTATGGAGAAGGGCATGTGTTTGAGAAGTGTCCATCTAATCCGGAGTCTGTTTGTTATATGGGAAATCAGAATTTTTATAGAAACAATGGGGCTTTCTCAAACTCTTACAATCAAGCATGGAAGAATCATCCTAATTTGTCTTCGGGGGGGGGGGGCATCAAGGAGCAAGCTCAAGCACCGCACCAGCCCAAGAAAGACAAGCATATCCACCGGGTTTTTCACAACAACCGCGACATTCACAACATGCTCAAAATTCTCAACCGAGTTCTTTGGAGAGTCTAATGCAGGATTATATGGCCAAAAATAATGCGGTGATACAAAGTCAAGCTGCCTCTCTTCGAAACTTAGAGTTGCAACTTGGACATTTGGCTGATGAATTAAAAGCTAGGCCGCAAGGTTCTTTACCTAGTGACACGGAAAATCCAAGGAGGGATGGGAAGGAACAATGCAAATCCATTCACTTGAGGAGTGGCAAGAATTTGAAAAATTCTGAGGAGGAAACAAAGGGTAGTGGGGAGCCCACTTCAATCCAAATCGACGAAAAAATTGAGTAAAAAAACTGCCCAGGAATTTGCTGATACCAGCCTAGTTGATACAGTAAAGGGTCAGCAACCTGACAGTCAACAATCCACACCAGTATGTTCTAGTCCTAAACCACCCCTTCCATTTCCTCAAAGATTTCGGAAACAGCAGCAAGATGGGCAATTCAAGAAGTTTTTAGATGTGTTGAAACAACTCCATATCAATATTCCCTTGGTAGAAGCGCTAGAGCAGATGTCGAATTATGTCAAGTTCATAAAAGATATTTTGACAAAGAAAAGGAGGTTAAGGGAGTTTGAAACTGTAGCTCTCACCGAGGGCTGTAGCGCTATGTTGAAGAATAAAATTCCACCTAAACTGAAAGATCTGGGCAGCTTCACAATTCCAATTTCTATTGGGGGTCGAGATGTTGGAAGAGCTCTTTGTGATTTGGGAGCTAGTATTAATCTCATGCCCATGTCTATTTTCAAGAAGTTGGGAATTGGAGAAGCAAGGCCAACCACCGTCACTTTGCAATTAGCAGATCGTTCCATGGCTCATCCGGATGGAAAAATTGAAGATGATTTGGTACAAGTAGATAAGTTCATCTTTCCGGTAGATTTCATTATTCTTGACAATGAGGAAGATAGGGAAGTTCCAATCATTTTAGGGAGGCCATTTCTTGCTATGGGAAGAACTTTGATAGATGTTGAAAAAGGAGAGCTCACCATGAGAGCTCAAGATGAGCAAGCCATATTCAAGGTTTTCCATCCCATACGTGCTCCGGATGCAATAGGAGAATGCTTAGCAATTGGAGATATGGATCCTAACCTGGTTGAGGAGTCCAAATTTATAGTTAGTAAGAAGGTGAGAAAGAAGATTCCCTTTAAAGAAATTTCTAAGGATCACGAGGCACAAGAAAGCAAAGACAAAACATCATTTGACTCTGAAAAACCACCTAAAAAGAAGAGAAAGAAAAATAACCTTAGTAGAAAATTTCGGTCTCAAATGTTTGAAGTTGGGCAACAAGTGATTTTTTCCAACTCTTTAACGAAGGCTACTCATGGACGACTAGATTCAAGGTGTGATGGATCTTTCTTGGTGGTGAGAGTATACCCCAATGGGGTGGTGGAACTTCGTGAAGCACTTTCAAGAAGAAAATTCTTAGTGAAAGGCCAAGGAGTGAAGTTTGGGGGAGAAGAGGTCAATCGAGAAAAGACCTCTATCTCTTTGAAAGATGCTTGATGTTTGTAATTTGGGGGTGCCAAAAGAAAAGAAAAAAAAAGAGATTGAATTGAAAACAAGAAGGAAAAGAAAAACAAGAGAAGAAAAAAAAATTCAATGAAGGCACCCCAAGAAAAAAAAAGATAGAAAGAAAAAAAAAAGAAGAAAAAGAGTAAAAAAAAAAGCAAGAATTTTTTTATATATATATATCTATATTAGTTTAAATAAATGTCATGGTGAATTTGAGAATTTTTTTTTTTCTGTGCAGAAGGTCACGTGAAGAAGGTTGTGGAAGTGAAGAAATTTCAAATTGGGCAAAGAACTAAGTTTGGGGTGGAAAAGTTATGTTCAATTGCTATAGCAATGATATTTGGCAGCAAACATATCAGAAAATGTGTGGCCGTTTGCACTCTATGTGGGAATATGAGCGGAAGCGCAACGCAGTTATGGAGCGTGAATTTAGGAGGGTGACGCCACAATTTGAGCCCAAGTTCCTGCCGTTCCCTTAGCAAGTTCTCGACCCGTGGGGTGGACCATCAGCTTCGACTATGGAGGAGCCCCACGAGGACTCAGAGTAGAGGGAGTTTTCTAATACCTAAGCTAATTTCTATTTTTCTGTTATGTGTCATTTTTATTTTGTATTGTGCTACTTGTGTATTATCTTTTGTTGTTGGAACTTTAATTTTATGTCGTTTATGTGGTTGTTAGTTTGACATTCAAAGATTTATGAGTTTTTTTTTCTGTGGCCTAGTGTTCTGCTCGATGATTATATTTTTCGCTCATTCCATTATTGTTGTTGCCTAATTTTATTTGTTGCCTTTTCATGCTGAATTGTTGGATGTTCTGGATGTTTCTCTTTAGTCTCTCCTCACTAGTTTATACTTTTATTTTCCCACCATGCTTTGCATTTCTCATACGATTGCTACATATATATACTTTTAACATTTAAAATTAGTTAGTTCATCTCCTTGAAGCTAAATCCTAGTTAGACTTGTCCCTTAGAAATGATTTAGGCCATCTTTGGACGTTTGAGCCTTTCTAACCTTCCCTATAAAATCAATTTTTCCCTAGTCACCCAAGTTTGAGCCGTTTAGCCTATTCTTGTTGTGCAACCCAATCATACATATCACACCAATCCTAATTTGCATTTCCACACATTTCCTAACTTAATTGCTCACTTGTCAAGGGCCAAGTTTCACATTAAGTTTGGGGTGAGTGCAGTGAGTGTAACTTGTGGCGAGCTAATTTAAGGTTATACTTTTAGCCACATTGGGGACAATGTTAGGTTGTAAGTTTGGGGTGGGGGAATTAGCTCACAAAGTATATGAGTATGAACTTTCAATTAACCTTCTCTTGCTATTTATTATATAAGTATAATATAGTAATAAATGTCTTTCTAATATATAAAAAAAATCAGCAATGAAAAAAAAAAACAAAAAATACATATGCTTGCAACTAAGTTTGGGGTGTTCCCCCCATTTTTAGTTAAAAAAAAAGAGAATAAACATAGCAAGAGAAGTATATTCCAATACTAAGTACTTGTGAGTATAATGAATTAGGGAAGTGAGTCAAGAAAAAAAATCATAAGGAAGAGGCTCGATTTTTGACAAGTGAAGTGGTTAGGTGTTGAGCTAGCTTAAATACATCCTTTACCATACCCTAACCCAAGCCTAACATTGCAAGCCTAGTAAAGTCCTATTGATCAAGGGGATAAGTTTAGACTACATTAGTGGAGAGGAGTGCACTAATCCAACTTATAGAGCTAAAATGAATGAAAAAAAAAAGTTTAAGGTAGTTGTAGGAAAGTTCAAAGTTTTGGTGGGATATACTGTTGGAAATTATTTTACCAGGATCTTAGATCTACTCACAAGTATGTTTATTAACATCCTAAATAAGAACTTTCTAAAACGATGAAATAAACACATATAAAGTTTAGGAAACCTTACATTGGGTGCAGCGGAATATAATGACTCCTTCCGTTCAGATATCTAGCCCTTTATTCCTTTTTGTAGCAGAGCATTCTCAATATCTGAACCTGGATCTCTTTCTCTTATTCTTTGATGCTGAAACTCCTTCTTGCTGAAAGTCTTTCTTCACGATCTTCCTCACTATGATTGAGGTATCACTTGCTGTGTGTGGGCACTATTCTCACACTAAGAATTTCGAAATTGAAGGAAGAAGAAAGAGAAAGTGGGTTCGGCCAAAGATAGGGAGAGAGAGAGGCTCAGTTTTTTCTGAATCAGAAGTGTAGAAATTTTAGTGTGTAAATTTCCTGAAGCCTTCACTATCTATTTATAGCATTCCACTAGGGTTAGGTTTGAATTATTTGGCATTAAAATAATGAAAATATCAGTTTAAATTTCCTACAAAAGTGGCAGGCCCTATACTAGTGGATTTGGGCCTCACTTTTTGTAATTTTGCAGTTTTACCTTTTCTGCATCTGATTTTCTCAAAAACGCCAATTTTCTAATTCAACCATTTAAATGCCAATTCTAACTATTTAATAACTATAAATAATTATTAAATAATATTGTCATTTATCATATTTATTAATTGAACCATACAAAGTATCATAATTAACAAATATGCCCCTAAAACTCTATCTTCACAATTTCGCCCTTACTTAGTGAAAAATTCACAAATAGACATAGTCTAATTTGAGAATTATAATTGATTAATCAAAACTAATTATATGAGTCTTACAAGAAATATTATCTCAATTAGTGCGGGGACCATGGGTCTATATAACCGAGCTTCCAATAAGTAGATCAAGAATTTATTACTAAAATTCACTAACTTATTAATTCTTCGTTGAATCCACGCATAGAACTTAGAATTGCACTCTCAGTTATATAGAATGCTCTATATGTTCCACCATATAGATGCATCATTAGTTATCCATTGTTATAATCCTAATGTGATCACTGATCCTCTATATGAATGATCTACACTGTAAAGGGATTAAATTACCGTTACACCTTACAATGTATTTATTCCTTAAAACACTTGACCCCGTATAAATGATATTTCAGCTTATGTGAAATGAGTACTCCACCATTTATGTTCGTTTGGTCAAGCTCTAAGGAGATCATCCTTTGCTTACTGTTCGCCAGATAGAAGCTATAGATTCCGTGTTTATGATAGCGCTCCCACTCAATTGCACTACCGTGTTCCCAAAATGTACGTATCACCCTGACCCAAAAGTAGGCTTAACTAACAAATCAAAGAACACGAATAGCCTCTCGAGATTGAGCCTAATCATATCAGGATTAAGATCATTTGATCTAGGATCAACTAGGCGATATTGAGTTGAATAGATATTACGGTAAGTTTAATAAATCTAAGTCAAAGTTCAATATCGGTCCCTTCCGATGCATACTCCATGCAGCCAACCTGAGCTTTACTTTAACCAATGCTCTGGAAAGAACATAGCACTTCTCCAAATGCAAGTAAACTCTGTTGTAGATTATCATATCAGTAAAACCCTATGTCTGATAAATCTAGGAAACTTTATTCACATAGTCATGTTTACTTTCCAATGTGTTGACAGCACAATAAACAGGATCAAGTATGTGAAAAGGGTTTCAGATGAATTTATACATTATGTTCATATAATCATGAAATAAATCATGTGAACCATGCAACATTAAATGTTATTTCTGATCTATATTAATAAGTAAATCTGATTATATTAAAATGAGTTTTATTTAGGGCATAAAACCCAACAAACTCCCACTTGCACTAATATAAAACTAAAAGTGCGTTTCAAATAATCTCAACACCTTGATATACAAATCAAGTGTAGTAGTAGTAAACTCCTCGTAATAGGATCTGAAAGGTTGAATTAAACATAACCTTTTCTCCACCATTACTCTTCCTTTAATCACAAAATCATTGATAATGTGAAATTCCTCTCTATATGTCTACTCTCTTGGGATACTGGATTTTATACCTTTGGCAACTACTTTTGGTTAATCAGGAAATTAACACTAGTAGTTTAAGGCAATTTGGAATGATGCCAAAAATGTATAGAACTTTCCTTAGACTGAATAAGTACCTTTCCTGCAACTTTAACATTCAGTCTCTCTCTGGTAGACCTAGAGACTTCAGATAGGTTTTTACACTTCTCCGAAATCATTATTCCACCCCCAGAGTAACCACCATCTTATCAGAAAGATTTTCTAGCACAAAGGCAAATTTCGAAATCTGATATGGTGTAGTCTAAGAGTTTTAAACACACCCTTATAGACTAACATATAGTTCCTCTTCTTAATCTTAGGATTTACTTGATTGTCTTCCAATGTTCTTCTGCTGGATTAATCTGATACCTACTCATTACTGCCACTCAACAGCAGGTGTCTGGTCTAAGGCATACAAAAGCATATCTAAGACCTCTCACTGTTGATATATGAAATTCTTTCATGGCTTTATCTTTTCTGGAATAGTTGAGACTTTTCCTTAGATAAATAAAATCTATGCCTAAGAAGTTGTGAAGCTTCTATAGATTTCCATTAGAAAGAAAATGCTTCAGCATCTTACTAAAGTAAGTTGCTTACATTAGAGTAAGTAATTACCAGGTATACCACAAGCCATAGGTTTAGATAAACTCAAACCTATAATACTAGGAACAGGAAGTTTGTTAAGTCCATTGAATAGACTTATAAACGAAAATTTCCTTTTATGTCCTTGTAATAGAAAACTTTAGGTTACTCCATGTGAATGGATTAAACCATAGTTCTATTGGCTTTTCTTCTTAGTTTCTTATCTTGACAATCCATTACTTGTTTAAACTCACAATGGATTTTAATCACTAGTGTCTCCCAAGTCATAAGAAGGTGAGTTCCTAGAAACTCTCCCACTACGACAAGGTACCGTGAATTATGTCTAAGAAAACTAAACGGTATTAACCTCTTTGGTTGTGACAAGACAACAGAGGCAGTGGGATCATCATATGTCATATAAGATGATAGAACACTTTTGGAATCAAGAAAAAAATATCTCCTTTATTTGCTACTTTATTTTCAGACTTAGTCATTTTCTTAGAAAGGTAGTATTTGTTTGAACAAACACTTTCTATCTATTGACAATGGGATGGTCCACCCCTAATCACTTAGAATAGCTAACAAACCATGGTTAATAGTTCTAGCTTTTCTTAAGATTTGATTAGGTCATCCATGAATCTAGTAATGATTTATATTAAGTATACAACCATTACATCATTCTGAAATTGTATTACCATAGAAGGAATTAGGCAACGACTAGTAACTAATCATCAATATGCAACTCGAAATTTCTGGGGAGGTAAGTTTCGATATAATTCAAAAATTAATTTAATGATCTTTGAACTGCATATCTACTAACTATTTCTCCACCCCTATCAGTTCGCAAGATCTTTAACCACTTACCTTAATGGTTTTAACCATTGCTAGAAATTAATGAAATTTTTCAAACATTTCAAATTTCTTTGCTTAAGGTATAATCTAGAGTTATCGTTTTAAGAATACAACGAAAGACTCATATCCACCCCTGAATGTGCATCCATCTGCGAATGAGATGAACTTACTTTCAGAGGATATAGGCATATTAACTCTTTGCAGAGATTGATCTTGTCAAATCCACTATGAACAAGATACAAATCCCATAGGTTAAAAAAAAACGTGGTAGTGTCTTTTGATGACTTAGGTTTATAAAAGAATTCTTAGAATAGTAAAAGTGGATCCTGGTCACAGAATACCTAACTCATATTCCATGCAGTTTGAATCCATTAATAAAAGATGGATATTAAACACTTGAGAAAGTGTAACTGTATTGTATCTGGAATTAGAAATATAAGAAAATTACTATTCGGAATCTAAAATTAAAGTCAAAGACTTAAAATTTATACCAAATATAATGAGTAATTCTATCTTGGACCACCACTACTATTTAATTCTATTTCTGATTTGCCCATACAAGTAGGAGATTTCTAAGATTGAGGATTTATATCAATTGGGAATAGAATTTCGGGATTATAATCATCTGCATCATTTAATTTCTTAAGAGAAAATATAATGACATGAAATGATTTATAGACCATTCATCCAATGATATATTATTGAGCTAATTCAAAATGAATAAGCTAAGAGGAATTAGGATAATTTCGTTTATAAATAAGAATCCAACGATGCTTCGATTAGCGAAAGACAAAGTAATCTTTTTTATGTAATCTTCTTGTTTCATATTGTAAAAATACTAGTCCAAGGTGTCATCAATTGATGAACAGCTAGATGTTGCATATACAATATTTATCTTTCGAGATCTTACACTATTATGTATGTCTAATGGTGAAAATCCATTAGGGATTTATCTCATTAGAAAAACAAACATGTTAGACCAACAATGAAGATTCGAAATTAAACTACAACTTAGTAACAGAAAATAACATGGTTCAATATAAATTCATACACAATTCAGAAATTATAAGCATATAGCAAGTAGGAATGACAAGTGAAAATACTAAAACATACAATCCTAAATAATTTCCAAGGTTTTTCAACAAACTGATACAGTGTCCCGTTTAGGCGAGAGTCAAAGCATCATCCATTGAATAGAGTTGTCAGCTCATCTAAAATGATAACCATTCTAGCAACCTTTTATTCGATCAAGATTGGAATTCAGCGTTGTCCCGTTTAGGCGAGAGTCAAGGCAATTCTATCTTATGAGCTTCCACCATTGTTTCATAATTTGCAAGTCAAGTATGGTCGCCACCATTAGGGTGATCCATACCATACAAAACACTTACAAACTACTTATCATTCGAGATTAAACGGTGCGAAATTGCTAATGAACGTTCCTCCATTAGGGAGGATTACTCACTAAAACAAACGCGGTGTAAAACCCACAATGGAGATCGAATATCTTAATAATAAAGCTCATTATTTAAAAAGAGTTGTATTTTCTTTGATTCTCTTTATTTATTCTATTTATTTTAAATATATATTTATTTAATTAAAATTTCCAATTTAGAATGAAAAATTCTAAATATAAATTTTAATTTAATATTTATAAATTTTACTTAGATGGTTATGAAAATAACATGAATTATTTCCATCTTAGTAATAATTTCCAATAAATATTTAGAAAAATATTCAATTTAAGTTGTTACAAAATTAATTTAAATTAATTTACAACTCAAATTTTATTTTCTATAAATATATATTGCATTTCGAAAAATTAAAGTATTTAAGAATACAATTTTTGAAAAATGCATGTTAAAATAAAAAAAAAATCTTGGAAAAATTATTCTAATTTAATGTTGGCCCAAAATTAATTAATAAAATTAATTTACAACAAAAAATATAATTTTCCTATTTAATTAAATATATAAGAAAATTTTCAAATATTTAAGTATGATGATGAAAATCAACTTAAATATTAATTTTCTATTTAATTAAATAAACTAGAAAAATACTTCAAGCAAAAATATCATCTATCTAGATTTTTCTTTGACTAATTAATTCAATTTCTAATAATATACTTTAATTCAATTTATTTTAAATGAATCAATAAATAAAAAAATCATTCATTTAAGTTGGTCCAAAATTAAAATAATAATTTACAACTTTAATCTATTTTTCAAATAAAATTCGAAATTCCAGCATTTAAGAAATGCAATTTCGAAATTTAAAATAAAGAAAAAAATATATATTTTGAAAATGATTTAAATTTAGTTGAAAAATTAAATTTCAACTAAAAATAATTTTCTATTTAATTAAGTGTCATGAAAAAGAAATATTTAATTATCATGATGAAAATCAACTTAGATATTTAATTTTCAAATTAATAAAATGTATTAAATTCAAGAAATAAATAATTAAGTGTAGATAAGGCTTAATTATTAATCTCTAGTTTAATACTAGAAAAAATATACTTAAAATAAATTGTACCAAAATTAATTATATAAATAATTAATTTCACAATGTATAATATTTTCCTATTTAATATTAGAAATAATAAGTAGTCTAGAAATAACTATCTAGAAAATATCTTATTTGACTAAGTATCTTTTCCACAAAATTTGAAAAATATCTAATTTAAGTTATATTAGAAAAAAAATCTAGAACTTAAATATTTTTAAATTTAAATTTAATTAAATATCTAAAATTAAGTTGTAACCACTTAATTCAAAAATTTTCCATTTTAAGTTAATATTCGAAAAGATATTAACCTAAAAAATATCTTAAAGAATCTTAATAACCAATGCCTAAAATTCCTCAACTTAATTTTGAAATTTTAAATCCAAAAGATATTCAGATTTAAGTTGGTTAGTTGTAGATAACTAAATATCAACTTAAATAGGAATATTTAATGAAAAATTTAAATTAAGCTCCAGAAAGAATCTAGATGGTTATAATTCTATATTTAATTAAATACAAGAAAATACATATAGTTTAGCTTAGAATAAAGAATTCTTTAAACTATAATTTTCTTAAATTAATTTCAAAATAAATGAAATTAATTATGTTGCTAATCAATTTTATTAGGTTAAACTAGTTTAATTAACCTAGTACAGTTGTTCAAATCAGGCAAATGGGCCTTCACAATTGGGGTGGTTCATGTGAGGGGGTGCTGGGTTCAGTATGTCGTACCCACTACTGTAACACCCTAACTAATATAGGCGTATTACGTGATTTTTAAACATGTTGTGCAGCTCGTTGCTAATCAACGAGGTTTATGGAAAAACGTGATTAATTAAAATTTTTGCTTTTTAATTAAACTTATAAAATAATATTACAAAAGACTCGGGATCCCGATTATAAAATCATTTACAAAAAGATTTAACTGATTAACTGATACACAAAATAAATGTCGCCTAGCGACCAGTTACAAAATCAGCCTCGCTGTCCCGATGATCGTACGCTCCAGGCCTAACCGCCCCGACATGTACAATCTTCACAAGCTCCTTCACGGTCCATCAGCTTTAGCCTTGCCTTTACCTACACATCAACGTAGAACTGTGAGTCGACAGACTCAGTAAGAAAAGCATAAAAATACTCATACATAATTCCCGATCATGATCAGACGCCCATACCCGTGATCATAACCCTAACTGCCGTGTCCAACACGATACTGAGTCCCGCTACTGCCGTGTCCAACACGGTACTGAGCCACTACTGCCATGTCCAACATGGTACTGAGTTCTGAACGTTCATAGGGACGGTACTATTGACACGTAACAACCTGATCGGTCGAACCGGTCATACTCCGCCGTCTTGGTCATACTCCGGCTGTACCGACGTGTTACTATATCCTCACGATCGGTCGAGCCGGTCATACTCCGGCCTGGTCATACTCCAGCCTGTACCGACGGGATACGTCAATAGTACGGAACCACCAACCAAGTGTCAGCCTGATCGGTCGAACCGGTCATACTCCGGCTGCTGGTCATACTCCAGCTTGTACCGACGTGACAGGGTTGGATGGTTCGAAGCCAACATACATAACTAATGTAATCTAATAGGCTTCCTACATGCACGCTAAACATGTAATCTACATATGCATACTGTTATACTAATCTTACCTGGATTCCAAATTCAGGTGTGCTGGTCAACCTGACTGAAACTTTAGCTGAGCGGCGGATTACAGGCTCCTAAACCATAAAAATCACAACACTATAAGTGACACGCTAAATCACTTCCCGGGGACTTAAACTAGGAACTAAAAGTTTCCCTATCGATAAAAAGCATGGCAATACCCCCTAAAACATAAAAACGAGGAAAACTAGGGTCCCTGAATTTTCCCCAACCGGTAGACCGGTTGCCCAACCGGAATTCCGTTTCTGGAAAATTCAGAACCCTCATCCGGAATTTCGGATGCACAACCGGAATTCCGGTACCTCACAGGCAGCAAACCCAAATTTTCATAACTTGCACAAATCAACCCCAAATCACATGAAACCTTCCAGACCTGTTCTATACCTCCCCTAGAACATTTCCAAGGCATTAAAACCACCCAGAAACCACAATTACGAAAAATGCCATTGGAGCTCAAGCTTTGAATTCTAAACTCAAACTTGAGCAAAACCACCTAACAAGCATTCAAACTAAGCTTCAAACTCATAATCAAGCTAATTACAACCTCAGAAATTAGAATCAAATTCATGCAAACATAACAGCCACCAAAACCTCCATTTTTCTTTGAAAATCCAAGCTTTTTACATAAAAATCTAACCAACTAGAACAAGGAACTCAAGCATGCAATTCAATCTAATTAAACCTACTTAATTCAACATTTTAATCAAAGAAACAACAACAACAATAAACAGCAGCAACATCACCAAAAATCATCATGCAATATTCATCTTTTCATCAAAATTTTCAAGGAAACAAAGTAAGAGATTGAACAAAGAAATAACTCTACTAAAATCACTTAATCTTGCTGAAAAATCACTTGAAAAAGTAGAGAAAACACCACCTAGTTGCTGCCTCAAGTGGCCGAAAAGAGAGAGAGCTTGAGAGGAAAAATTGCTTTTCTTTTGAATATTTTTTCTAACTTTGAAATAATGGAGTTTTTGTAAAATAAAAATAAGGAGTTAACTTAACAATTTCAGCCAACACTAAGAGTCAAATAACATTTATTTTCCATTTAATAAAATCACTAAAAGACAAAATACCATTGGGGCAAAAAGACCATTTTGCCCCTCCATACTAAAATCACATAAATCATACTAAAGGGGTATTTTTGGGAAATTCTAAATTCCCGGCCATTCCCGACATTCCCAATGTCTAATAAACCGTCCCAAACTACTAACATGCTAAGTTGTGATTTCTACTGAGCCAAACACCGAGTTCCAAAATACCGGGCACCGGAAATGCAAAAATATGAAAACTACTGAATGACATAGCAATGCATTTCTGAATTCCATAAATAACAGTATAATAAATTATTTAAATAGCCATAAATAATTTCATAATTAATCAAGATTAACTGCTAATTTCCAAATTAACTAAGCGGGCTTTACAACTATCCCCCCCTTAAAAGGATTTCGTCCCCGAAATCTAACCTGAATAACTCTGGATATTGAGCTCTCATATCTGACTCTAGCTCCCAGGTGTCTTCCTCCACCTTGCTGTTTCTCCAGAGAACCTTGACCAACGCTATGGTCTTATTCCGAAGGAATTTATCCTTTTTATCCAGGATCTGCACTGGCTGTTCCTCATAAGTCATGTCTTGCTGTAGCTCAAGGCTCTCATAACTGAGTATATGAGAGGGATCTGAAACGTATTTTCTCAACATCGAGACATGGAATACGTTGTGAACTGCTGATAAAGCTGGAGGCAATGCTAACTGATATGCCACTTGACCTATCTTCTCGAGAATCTTGAAAGGTCCTATAAATCTACGACATAACTTGCCTCTTTTCCCGAAACGTTTAATCCCCTTCATCGGAGATACCCGTAAGAACACATGTTCCCCTACTTGGAACTCAACATCTCTGCGTTTCGGATCTGTGTAACTCTTCTGTCTGCTCTGTGAGGCAAGCATTCTAGCTTTTATCTTCTCTATTGCCTCATTGGTCCGTTGCACTAACTCTGGACCTAAGTACTTTCTCTCCCCTGTCTCATCCCACTGGATAGGAGATCTACATTTCCTACCGTATAACAGTTCATAGGGAGCCATCCCTATCGTACTCTGGTAATTGTTGTTGTAAGAAAATTCTATCAACGGTAGATATTTATTCCATGAGCCTTCAAAGTCCATAACACAGGCTCTCAACATGTCCTCCAATGTCTGAATTGTCCTTTCGGACTGACCATCTGTCTGAGGATGGAATGCTGTACTAAATTTCAGCTTTGTACCCATTGCCCGTTGCAAACTTTGCCAAAATTTGGAGGTGAACTTCGGATCCCTGTCCGAAACTATAGACTTCGGTACCCCGTGAAGTCTCACAATCTCTCTGACATACAACTCTGCCAACTGATCCACTGTAAATGTTGTTCTAACCGGCAGAAAATGAGCAGATTTCGTAAATCGATCCACCACTACCCAGATGGAATCAAATAAACCCGTGGTCCTAGGTAACCCGACCATAAAATCCATCGTGATATCTTCCCATTTCCATTCTGGTAGGGTTAGAGGCTGCAACAACCCTGCTGGTCTCTGATGTTCAGCCTTAATCTGCTGACAGGTGAGGCATCTCGATACGAATTCTACCAAATTCTTCTTCATACCGCTCCACCAGAAGTACGGTTTCAAATCTTGGTACATCTTAGTGGTGCCGGGATGCAGAGAATACGGGGTAGAATGAGCCTCCTCAAAGGTCTCATTCCTAAGTTCCACACTATTCGGAACACAAACCCTAGCTTTATACAAAAGCATCCCACTGTCTGACACTGAAAAGTCCTTGGCTTGACCAGCCAACACCTCATCTCGGATCTTCACTAACTCCGGATCCGTCATTTGAGCGATTTTTATTCTTTCCAACAAGTCAGATTGCAGCGTTAAGTTGTGAAGCTGACCTACCACAAACTCAATGCTGGCTCTAACCATATCCTCTGCTAGCTGAGGTGAGATTTGAACCATACTAGCTATTTGCCCGGGACCCTTTCTGCTCAGGGCATCGGCCACTACATTGGCTTTTCCAGGGTGATAGAGGATCTCACAGTCGTAATCTTTCACTAACTCCAACCAACGCCTTTGTCTCATATTCAAATCCTTCTGAGTAAAGAAATACTTGAGACTTTTATGGTCGGTGTAGATTTCACACTTTTCCCCGTAAAGATAATGCCGCCAAATCTTCAATGCGAAAACCACCGCGGCCAACTCTAGATCATGAGTCGGGTATCGCTGTTCATAATCCTTTAACTGACGGGAGGCATAAGCGATGACCCGATCGGCTTGCATCAATACACACCCCAAACCTTGTTTGGATGCGTCACAATAAACTACGAACTTCTCCTTGTCCGAAGGCAAAGCTAGCACTGGAGCGGTAATCAACCTCTGCTTTAGCTCCTGAAAACTAGCTTCGCACTTGTCTGACCAAATAAATCGCTGATTCTTCTTTGTAAGCTCGGTTAGGGGCATTGAAATTTTTGAAAACCCTTCCACGAACCTACGGTAGTATCCAGCTAAACCTAAGAAGCTTCTGATCTATGTCACTGACTTCGCTCTCGGCCAATCCCTGACGGATTCGATCTTCCCGGAATCCACCTTGATCCCATCTTTGCTCACAATGTGCCCTAGGAAAGACACCTGAGATAGCCAAAACTCACATTTCTTAAACTTGGCATAAAGCTTATGTTCTCGAAGCCATTGCAGTACCATCTGAAGATGTAACTCATGCTCCTCTTCTGATTGAGAGTACACGAGGATGTCGTCGATAAACACAATCACACAGATATCGAGGAAATCCTTGAATACTCTATTCATCAGGTCCATGAATGCTGTAGGAGCATTGGTTAGTCCAAATGACATCACCAGATATTCGTAATGTCCATACCTAGTGCGGAAAGCCGTCTTCGGAATGTCCTCCTCTCGGATTCTCAACTGATGATAACCCGAAAGGAGATCAATCTTAGAAAAGACCGTCTTCCCCTGAAGCTGATCGAACAAGTCATCGATCCTAGGTAATGGATATTTATTCTTCACCGTCAACTTGTTCAATTCCCTGTAGTCGATGCACATCCTCATAGATCCATCCTTCTTCTTGATGAATAAAACCGGGGCTCCCCAGGGTGACACACTAGGCCGAATGAACCCTATGTCAAGCAACCCTTGGAGCTGAATCTTTAATTCCTTAAGTTCAGCTGGAGCCATTCTGTACGGGGCTTTGGAAACTGGTTCCACCCCTGGTGCCAAGTCTATCACGAAGTCAATCTCCCGCTGAGGTGGTAACCCTGGAAGTTCTTCAGGAAAAACATCCAAAAATTCCCGAACCACCTTGATGTCCTCTGGCCGAATGGTATCTAGCCGAGTGGTGTCCACCACCACGGCCAGAAACCCTAAACAACCGCCGTGCAACAATTCTCTAGCTGACATGGCCGAAATCACCGGGATCAGAGATCCCTGAACTGAACCAACAAACACAAATGGTTCTTCACTTTCCGGTTGGAAGATCACCATCTTCCTTTTACAATCAATGCTCACCGAATATTTAGATAGGAAATCCATTCCTAAAATAATATCGAATTCGACTAGACTCATCTCTATCAGATCAGCACTTAACTCTCTACCATCTATCCTGATCGGCATAGACCTAATCCACCTATTGGAGATAACCAACTCTCCGCCAGGTAATAGGGTTCCAAACCCTGATTCATATCTATCGTACGGTCTATCCAATTTACTAAAGACTCTGGCCGCCACATAAGAATGTGTAGCCCCAGAATCAAACAGCACTAAATATAGCGAGTTATTAATAGAAAGCTGACCTGTGACAACTGATGGGCTGGCATCTGCATCAGCCTGAGTGATGGCGAACACCCTGGCTGGAGTGGGTATCGCTGGAGCTCTCGGTGCCTCTGATCGGAGCTGGGGACAGTCCCTCTTGAAATGTCCGAGCATGCCACAGTGAAAGCATCCCTGACCTTTGCACTCTCCCCGATGGTGCCTCTTGCAGCTAGGGCACTCGGGATAGGAGAATCGGGTCTCAGTACCACCAGGATGACTCCCTTTATTCTGGTTCCCCCGGAACCTCTTGTTCTGACTCGAGCCACCGGAAGCAGTGGGTGCTCTCTTCCTCTGATCAATGGCCGAACCACTACTCCCCCTGCTAAAACCTGATGCAGGAGGGGTAGGAGCCCCGCCACTCGCCGGAGTACTAGCTGACTCCGACATACACCCAACTGCGCCCTCAGCTCGCAGTGCCTTCTCCACCATCTGAGCATAGGTGGTGCTGTCGTCCGTGGTGATCATCAAGTCATGCTTGATCTTGGCATTCAACCCGTCCAGATACTTCTCTTTCTTACTGAAGTCGGTCGGCACAATTCCCGAGGCTAACCTCGCCAACCGATCAAACTGAGTAGTATACTCGGTAACGCTCATATTCTCACGCTGGGTCAGGTGAGCGAACTCTTTCCTCTTGGCGCTTCTGACCGCCTCGTTGTAGTACTTTGCGTTGAAGAGTTCCTGGAACCTTTCCCAGGTCATGGTGGTGACGTCATGGATCTGAGACACCATCTCCCACCAGACCAGAGCGTCCTCCTAGAACTGGAAAGTGGCACACACCACTCTGTCGTTACCGGTGACACCCATGAAGTTCAGGATCTTGGTAATCACCGTCAGCCACTGCTCGGCTTTCATCACGTCCGGACCTCCCAGGAAAACCGGAGGTGCTTGCTTCCGGAACCGTTCGTACAGGGGTTCCAATCTATTGGCCGCCACCACTATCTCGGCACAGGCGGCGAGGGCGGTGCCACTGGAACTACGGGCACTAGAACTGCAGGAGCACCCTGCTGTCTCAACCTTTGAATCTCGAGGTCTTGCTCTTCAATCCGGGCTTGCATTTCCGCAAACCGTAACTCCCAATTCTGGGCTCCCTGATCGGCTGGGGGAGCCTGGGCAGCCTGTGGCGGGTTCTCATCACCCCGACCACGAGCCCTGCCTCGGGGACCTCTGCCTCGGCCCCTAACAGGTGGGGGAAACTGAGCTCCTTGTCCTTGGTTCGACCCCACTGAGTTGCCCTGACTCCTGGTAGTCCGCCTGGCGTCCATCTGATTAGAACCGCCTGCGAAACCAAGAGTTGGCATATCAAGTCGTATTCAAGGAGAGCTTACTAATGCCGCTTAATTTCGAAATTAAAAACGAAACATGCGCCTATTCTACTATCAGGCTACTAACATGCTTCCTAACAGGCTTTTCTTTTTCATAACTGAATAAAATAAACTACTAAAGCAATAAAGGCTTACTGAACCGTGAAACGAGCTAACTGCTGATGATGATTGTACATGTCGTGACGATCTTCGGAAGACAACCTGGCGGCTCTGATACCAAATTGTAACACCCTAACTAATATAGGCGTATTACGTGATTTTTAAACATGCTGTGCAGCTCGTTGCTAATCAACGAGGTTTATGGAAAAACGTGATTAATTAAAATTTTTGCTTTTTAATTAAACTTATAAATTAATATTACAAAAGACTTGGGATCCCGATTATAAAATCATTTACAAAAAGATTTAACTGATTAACTGATACACAAAATAAATGTCGCCTAGCGACCAGTTATAAAATCAGCCTCGCTGTCCCGATGATCGTACGCTCCAGGCCTAACCGCCCCGACATGTACAATATTCACAAGCTCGTTCACGGTCCATCAGCTTTAGCCTTGCCTTTACCTACACATAAACGTAGAACTGTGAGTCGATAGACTCAGTAAGAAAAGCATAAAAATACTCATACATAATTCCCGGTCATGATCAGACGCCCATACCCCTGATCATAACCCTAACTGCCGTGTCCAACACGATACTGAGTCCCGCTACTGCTATGTCCAACACGGTACTGAGCCACTACTGCCATGTCCAACATGGTACTAAGTTTCGAACGTTCATAGGGACGGTACTGTTGACACTTAACAACCTGATCGGTGGAACCGATCATACTCTGGCTGCTGGTCATACTCCAGCCTGTACCGACGTGTTACTATATCCTCCTGATCGGTCGAACCGGTCATACTCCGGCTGCTGGTCATACTCCAGCCTGTACCGACGGGATACGTCAATAGTACGGAACCACCAACCAAGTGTCAGCATGATCGGTCGAACCGGTCATACTCCGGCTGGTGGTCATACTCCAGCTTGTACCGACGTGACAGGGTTGGATGGTTCGAAGCCAACATACATAACTAATGTAAGCTAATAGGCTTCCTACATGCACGTTAAACATGTAATCTACATATGCATACTGTTATACTAATCTTACCTGGATTCCGAATTCAGGTGTGCCGGTTACCCTGACTGGAACTTTAGCTGAGCGGCAGATTACAGGCTCCTAAACCATAAAAATCACAACACTATAAGTGACACGCTAAATCACTTCCCGGGGACTTAAACTAGGAACTAAGGTGGCGTTTGGTTGGAGGTAATGAAATGGAATGGAATGGAAAGGAAATAATTTTCATTCCATTCCTTTGTTTGGTTGCATTTTAAAGTATTGGAATGGCATTCCAATGGAATGCTCTTTCCACCATTTTGGTGGAATGGCTATTCCATTTTAAAAAGGAAGGAATGACCATTCCAATGTAACAAGAAAAAAAATTTAATTATTTTTTTATCAATTTTAAATTTTATTCCATTCCATTCCTATTCCCATTCCCATTCTCATTCCTATTCCTATATTTTTATTCCTCCCAACCAAACGCCTCCTAAAAGTTTCCCTATCGATAAAAAGCATGGCAATACCCCCTAAAACATAAAAACGAGGAAAACTAGGGTCCCTGAATTTTCCCCAACCGGTAGACCGGTTGCCCAACCGGAATTCCGGTTCTGGAAAATTCAGAACCCTCATCTGGAATTTCGGATGCACAACCGGAATTCCGGTTCCTCGCAGGCAGCAAACCCAAATTTTCATAACTTGCACAAATCAACCCCAAATCACATGAAACCTTCCAGACCTGTTCTATACCTCCCCTAGAACATTTCCAAGGCATTAAAACCACCCAGAAACCACAGTTACGAAAAATGCCATTGGAGCTCAAGCTTTGAGTTCTAAACTCAAACTTGAGCAAAACCACCTAACAAGCATTCAAACTAAGCTTCAAACTCATAATCAAGCTAATTACAACCTCAGAAATTAGAATCAAATTCATGCAAACATAACAGCCACCAAAACCTCCATTTTTCTTTGAAAACCCAAGCTTTTTACATAAAAATCTAACCAACTAGAACAAGGAACTCAAGCATGCAATTCAATCTAATTAAACCTACTTAATTCAACATTTTAATCAAAGAAACAACAACAACAATAAACAGCAGCAACATCACCAAAAATCATCATGCAATATTCATCTTTTCATCAAAATTTTCAAGGAAACAAAGTAAGAGATTGAACAAAGAAATACCTCTACTAAAATCACTTAATCTTGCTGAAAAATCACTTGAAAAAGGAGAGAAAACACCACCTAGTTGCTGCCTCAAGTGGCCGAAAAGAGAGAGAGCTTGAGAGGCAAAATTGCTTTTCTTTTGAATATTTTTTCTAACTTTGAAATAATGGAGTTTTTGTAAAATAAAAATAAGGAGTTAACTTAACCATTTCAGCCAACACTAAGAGTCAAATAATATTTATTTTCCATTTAATAAAATCACTAAAAGACAAAATACCATTGGGGCAAAAAGACCATTTTGCCCCTCCATACTAAAATCACATAAATCATACTAAAGGGGTATTTTTGGGAAATTCTAAATTCCCGGCCATTCCCGACATTCTCAATGTCTAATAAACCGTCCCAATCTACTAACATGCTAAGTTGTGATTTCTACTGAGCCAAACACCGATTCCGAAATACCGGGCACCGGAAATGCAAAAATATGAAAACTACTGAATGACATAGCAATGCATTTCTGAATTCCATAAATAACAGTATAATAAATTATTTAAATAGCTATAAATAATTTAATAATTAATCAAGATTAACTGCTAATTTCCAAATTAACTAAGCGGGCTTTACAACTACTATGGCTCCCAAGGGAGCCATCAGATCATTAGATTATGCAAAAAGTAACCATGGCTATTTGCAATCAAGTAATAATAGGTTTTAAAAACTTACACATAAGCTAAAACACATACTCCTGCAACAAGGTTAGCTGGATAGTTGGATGTAGGATTTATTTAATTTTAAATTAAATAATTAATTTCGAAAATAATTAATTAAATAAAAAAATTATTTTCGAAAATTTAAAAAAAAAATTGAAAAAATTTGAAATTAAAAAAAATTAAATTTAAAATTAAACATACAATTTTGAAAAATTAGGTTTCAACCAACCTAAATATCATTTCAAAATTTGCTAACTACTTTTAAAATTTAAATGTTACTTTATAAATAAAAATTAAATAAAAAATTAAAAAAGATAAATGAATATCTTTTTCAGATTTTAAATGTAATTTAAATAAATAAAATAACAAAATTTAAAAGTTAGCAAAATATCTTACATCTATTTAAAATTACATGATTATAGTTATCTTATTTTAAATTTAAATAAGGTCAAATTATTTAAAAAAAGATTTAATTTAAAATATTAAAATCTGACCTTAAATTTAAAAATAAGATAAGATATAATCAAATTTAAAAATAAGATAGATTATTAAGCAAATAAGATACATACTAACTATTTTTAAATTCAAATTACACTAATATCTTGAATTAAATTTAAAAAATATTAAATTAATTCAAAATGATAATTAGAATTGAATTAGGAATAGTAATAGTATAAATACAGAACTACACAAAAAATCGGAAGTTAATTCCATGAAAAAGCATGAAAAAACGAAGAAAAACGAAAAAATTGTGAGCTGTACGGACAGTTTTCGCGGTTGCAGGAAAATTTCAGCACAGCTCCGATTTTTTCGAATCTTCAAAAAAATCATAACTAATTCAAATTAAATCGAAATTCAGTTCTGTAAAAAAGTAACTTGCTTAATTTTTTCCATACTATCCAATAAAAATAATTTTAGAAACAGATATTCAATTATTTTTAACGAAAATTCACAAACACCAATCAATCATCAAATAACACTCAATACAACATGATACCATCCAAAAACAAACAAACAATCGTTTTAAAGTCCAAATTTCTTTCAAGTAAATCAATTACCATGGCTTTGAGGCCAGTTGTTGGAAATTATTTTACCAGGATCTTAGATCTACTCACAAGTATGTTTATTAACATCCTAAATAAGAACTTTTTAAAACGATGAAATAAACACATATAAAGTTTAGGAAACCTTACATTGGATACAGCGGAATATAATGACTCCTTCCGTTCAGATATCTAGCCCTTGATTCCTTTATGTAGCAGAGCATTATCAATATCTGAACCTGGATCTCTTTCTCTGAATCTTTGATGCTGAAACTCCTTCTTGCTGAAAGTCTTTCTTCACGATCTTCCTCACTATGATTGAGGTATCACTTGCTGTGTGTGGGCACTATTCTCACACTAAGAATTTCGAAATTGAAGGAAGAAGAAAGAGAAAGTGGGTTCGGCCAAAGATAGGGAGAGAGAGAGGCTCAGTTTTTTCTGAATCAGAAGTGTAGAAATTTTAGTGTGTAAATTTCCTGAAGCCTTCACTATCGATTTATAGCATTCCACTAGGGTTAGGTTTGAATTATTTTGCATTAAAATAATGAAAATATCAGTTTAAATTTCCTACAAAAGTGGCAAGCCCTATACTAGTGGATTTGTGCCTCACTTTTTGCAATTTTGCAGTTTTATCTTTTCTGCATCTGATTTTCTCAAAAACGCCAATTTTCTAATTCAACCATTTAAATGCCAATTCTAACTATTTAATAACTATAAATAATTATTAAATAATATTGTCATTTATCATATTTATTAATTGAACAATACAAAGTATCATAATTAACAAATATGCCCCTAAAACTCTTTCTTCACAATTTCGCCCTTACTTAGTGAAAAATTCACAAATAGACATAGTCTAATTTGAGAATTATAATTAATTAATCAAAAACAATTATATGAGTCTTACAAGCAATATTATCTCAATTAGTGCGGGGACCATGGGTCTATATAACCGAGCTTCCAATAAGTAGATCAAGAATTTATTACTAAAATTCACTAACTTATTAATTCTTCGTTGAATCCACGCATAGAACTTAGAATTGCACTCTCAGTTATATAGAATGCTCTATATGTTCCACCATATAGATGCATCATTAGTTATCCATTGTTATAATCCTAATGTGATCACTGATCCTCTATATGAATGATCTACACTGTAAAGGGATTAAATTATCGTTACACCTTACAATGTATTTATTCCTTAAAATACTTGACCCCGTATAAATGATATTTCAGCTTATGTGAAAGGAGTACTCCACCATTTATGTTCGTTTGGTCAAGCTCGAAGGAGATCATCCTTTGCTTACTATTCACCAGATAGAAGCTATAGATTCCATGTTTATGATAGCGCTCCCACTCAATTGCACTACCATGTTCCCAAAATGTACGTATCACCCTGACCTAAAAGTAGGCTTAACTAACAAATCAAAGAACACGAATAGCCTCTCGAGATTGAGCCTAATCATATCAGGATTAAGATCATTTGATCTAGGATCAACTAGGCGATATTGACTTGAATAGATATTACGGTAAGTTTAATAAATCTAAGTCAAAGTTCAATATCGGTCCCTTCCGATGCATACTCCATGCAGCCAACCTGAGCTTTACTTTAACCAATGCTCTGGAAAGAACATAGCACTTCTCCAAATGCAAGTACACTCTGTTGTAGATTATCATATCAGTAAAACCCTATGTCTGATAAATCTAGGAAACTTTATTCACATAGTCATGTTTACTTTCCAATGTGTTGACAGCACAATAAACAAGATCAAGTATGTGAAAAGGGTTTCAGATGAATTTATACATTATGTTCATATAATCATGAAATAAATCATGTGAACCATGCAACATTAAATGTTATTTCTGATCTATATTAATAAGCAAATCTGATTATATTGAAATGAGTTTTATTTAGGGCATAAAACCCAACATATACTTGTATAAATTGTTGATTAGGTGACTTTTGGGAAGTATTAATGTTATCCAATGACAATAACTTTAAAGGGGCAACATATAAAGTTACGACAAGCATTTTCCTATTCCATTTAATTCCATTTTTTCTGAGAGCATCAATGTTCACTAGGCCAACTTGAATTTCTATGGAATCTCTCATGTGTCTTGTGTGTGAGTCTTTGTGTAAAATTTGTTGCTGTGTTTTTTTTTTGTTTATTTTGTGTTGTCATTGCTCGGGGACGAGCAGGATTCTAAGTTTGGGGTGTTGATAACTCTAAGATTTAGAGTTATTTTTATATCTTTAAGCTTGAATTTTAAGTTGAATTGTGGAGCAATTAATATCTATATTATGTAATTGTGTTTAGTTTGTTGTGTCTTTGTAATAAATGGAAGTGTGTGTGTTAGTAAGTGTTAAATAGACTTATGTTGTTGTGTTTATGTGTATTAAGCAGAAAAAAATGCAAGAATAGGTATTTGGAAATATTTGGGACAAGGAGGAAGAGGAGCAAAAAAAATGCTTATTGCTGACTGGCATTGCTATAGCAATCATCGTGTAGCAATTGCCAGCCCAGTAAGTATATTTTGGCTGAAAGTCCAGCTGGCTTTAATGAAGAAAGAAAGGAGCTGAGGTGGCAAAATGTGGCTAATGACTCAACAAATATGTGGAAAATGAAGGACAAGTGGACCATGACTTGGATTTCCAATTAGGGTAAACTTTAGTACCCTAATTGGGGAGCAAAAAAAAGGAGGAAGGACATTAGAAGAATATGGTGGCTGCACTTTGAATAGCAGTACGAAAAACTTACAGCAGAAAAAAGAAATTCAAGTACAGAAAAAGGAGAGTACAAAGAAGAGAAGAAGAAGACTAAGAAGAAGGAAAAGAAGGAAACTTACAAAGAAAGGATTTGAGCTCACCACTCAAATCTCTTGCTCTCCTCTTCATTTTGTATCATTTTCTACTCTCTAATTGTCTCTTTAACTCCATGAACATTTCACTTTCTGGTTTTGAGTTTTTAATTTCAGCTATGAACTAAACTCTTTGAGATTTTGGTGGTTATGAAACCTTGTATGGACTAGTGTTTTGATTTTGTAATGATTAAGTAATCTTGTCTTAGTTCAATTAGTTGTGATGAAATGTTGATTGAATGTTAATTTTTGGCCATCTTTAACATTTAGCAAGCTAGATCTTACTTGTAAAAGTAAGACCTAATTGAACCCCTCTAATTGATGCATGATTTTTACCTTTTCTTTTAGGTATTAATTAGTAGTGAAATAGGCATATTTTGCTACCATGCATAACTAAGGATTTGATGCTTTATTGGGGCTATTTGTGATCTAAACTGATGTAGGAATGCATTGTGAGATTATGAATGGTTTATTGCAAGTTTTGGAAAAAGCTTGCTGTTTTTTTTTTAAAATCTGTTAACTCTGTCAGGATTGCCGAGTCATTGCTGGGTCATTTCTGTATCAACTGGGATATACAAGTGGAAATTAATCACCCAAGTCTATTTTCCAAATCTGAAATTATCACCACTTTAATCACTTTTAGCTTCTTATTTTTAGTTTATTTAGTTTAAAATATTATTTCTCAAGTTTAGAATTAAGGTTAAGAATTTTTCTGTTGAATTAATTTGTTACTTTGTGTTATTTTTATTTAAAATTCTTGGAATTGGTCTTAGTTGATTTTGCATTATTTAGTAAAAAGTCCATGTGGAGACGAACTTTGATTACTTGTCATGGTATTACTTGTTTGTGATTGTGTACACGTGCGCAATTATAAATCAATATAATTTTCAATCACTGCCCTCCCCTCACTCTTGCTCTTAGGGATAGAGCTTGAAAGCTTGCTCGACGGCGGGGGGAAGACTGGAACATCATCCGGTTGACATCCGAGGATAATTTTGTGAAGTACCAGCTCTACCCAAAGGATTTCATTCCTAAGCCAGTGAGGGAGAGGAAGAGGAAATCTGGTGCTGGACGGGCTGAACGAGCTCATCAGGAGAATGAACTCATTCAACTCAAGCGCGAAGCTAAGTTGAAGGGAGGTGCAAGGGCAAAGCAGTATGCTCAGGAGCCCTTGAATCCTGAAGATGAAGCTGAGGAAGAGTGACTCCGCTCAAAAGGAGGAAAAAGCTTCTGGCCCAGCCCAGGCCAATCGAACATGAAATTCGCATCAGGGAGCCCATTTCTCCTGCTCGACCAACTCCTCCCGTACTCGAAAAAGGGAAAGCCATCATGTCCGAAATAAGAGGCATGTCAGGTGATGATGGACTTTTGAGGCTTGTTCAGACAATCACTTTGCACACTACTGCATCTTGTTTTTAAGCTTCTTGATTATTATGCCTCATGTTTCTGATGTTTGTTTTCTCTAACCATGTTACTTTTTGTTCCGTGCAGACATGTCTCAGAAGATGCTCGATGCTCTGAGGAAGAGGATTGGCAGAAGCTCCAGCGCATCACCCCCGGCCAAGAAGCCTAAAGCCGGTGAGGGAACTTCTTCCAAGGAAAAGACGCCTGTCGGGGAAGTCATCGACCTTTCCGAGGAGCTGATGGTTGCAAACCCCTCCACTCCAAAAGTTGCTCAGCCGACAGAGTCTCAAGGAGGGAGTTCGGATAGGTCTGACCAACTGAGAGGTGGGTCTGAACTGGTGCGGACCTCTACTCCACCTTTGTCGGTGTTTTCGGAGGCCAAAAATGGCAAGGAGATGCTCGCTCACTATGTCAACCGGTTAGTTTCTGAGGTTAGTGAGCAGTTGGCCGGTGCCGATAATGACTCTTCTCTGGAGCTGCTGGTGGAAGGAGTCTTGAAGGAGTTCACAAGGGTAAGTCTTCCTTGATACTCTTCTTTAAGTTTCTTTACTTGGCTTAAATACTCAAGTTTTTTCTCTATGCAGGCCGGTCTGAAGTTGGCCTATACTTACTCCTGGGCTAAGTCTGCTTCTTCCAAGAACACGACTTTGTCCAACACCATGAGGGCGGAGGTGGACTTGGCCAGGAAGGATGCTGAAGACGCTAGGGCAGAACTCGGAGCTGTTCGGTTGGAGTTGGGTGAAGCCAACAAGAAGCTTTTCACCGCCTAGAAGAACATAATTGAGCTGACAAAGGATCTTGAGGACTCTATCCAACTTGAGGAGACAATCGGGACTTTATCTGCTGAAGTGAACAGTCTTCAAGATGAGAGGTCATCTCTTCAGCAGTCCTTTGTCGGGTAAAGGAAGAGAAGGAAGCTAAGGAGAAGGAGCTTACGACCGAGGTGACGAAGCTGAAAGAGAAGGTTAATGCCTTGGAGACAGCCAGTCTTGAGCTCTTTTACGACTTTTGGAAGAGTAATCCTGAGGTAAACTTTGACTACTTGGGAGAAGCTAAGGACATGTACCTTGAGTTCTGCGCTTCCCAAGTGGCTTATGGTGAAACTGAGGCGGCTGCTTCTACCTCTAGCCAAAATGCTGATGTACCTCCCGTTCAGACAACAGATCCTCCAGCTCCTGCCGGCCCAGAAGACCCGAACCAAGAGCCTGGGACTCTAATTGTTTAAACACTTCTTCTTTTACCTTTTTATTTTTATATATCTTATTCGGCCTCAGGGCCTTTTCTAAGACATCATGACCGGCCAAGCGGTCTTTAAACTTGAAATTATTTTTCATTTTTCAGACAATAGGCTGACTTGGAAACTTTTTGTAAAGCCCGCTTAGTTAATTTGGAAATTAGCAGTTATTTATGTTAATCAGGAAATTATTTATAGCTATTTAAATAATTTATCATGGATATTTATGGAATTCAGATATGCATATTTATGTCATCGGCGGTTTTATATTTCGCATTTCAGGATTATCGGTATTTTGGAACGCGGCGTTTGGCTCAGTAGAAATCACAACTTAGTATGTTAGATTTTGGGGACGGGTTTTAGACATTGGGAATGTCGGGAATGGCCGGGAATTTAGAATGTCCCAAAAATACCCCTTTAGTATGGTTTTAGTGATTTTATGGTGGAGGGGCAAAATGGTCTTTTTGCCCCATTAGTGTTTTGTTTTATGTGATTTATTAAATGGAAAATTAGGTATTTATTTTATTAAATATTGGCTGAAATGAGTTAATTAAATGGTTTTATTAGGTTGGTATTAAATGACTTTCTTTTATTTTACAACACTTAGAAAAAATTCCAAAAAAGTTTCAAACTCTCTCTTTCTTTCTCTTCCATTTTCGGCCAGCCTTGAGCAGCTAGGAGAAGGTGTTTTTCCTTTGATTTTGGCTAGTTATTCTTCATCCTTTAAGGTCTATTGCAACTAGGTTGGTTCATGTCTCTTTCCCTCTTTAAATTCTTGAAGAAAATGTGTGTAAATGTGAATTGCATGTTGGATTTTTATGTTGTTATTCTTTGCTTTGTAATCTAGTGATTATTTTGTGTTTAAGCATGATGAGTTTAGGGTTGTTTTGATGCTTGATTACTAGGTTGAGCATGCTAGAAGTGAATATGTGAAATTATGTAATTTTGAGAGAAAATGCCATGAATTGTTTACGTGAATTCTTTGGATGTTGTTGTTTGTTTTCGAGAGGCTATATTATGCTAGTTTAGGTTGATTTTATTTGGTTTGCATGCTTGTTTTGTGGTTTTGCTCAAGCTTGAGTTTGGAACTCAAAGCTTGAGCTCCAATGGCAAAATTTGTGTATGTGGTTTCTGGGTAGGTTTGATGCCTTGGAAATGTTTATTAGGACCTATGTAGGAGGTGCGGAAAGTTTGGGACCATTTGGGTTCGAAATGGTCAAGATATGGGAATTTTTGGTTGCGCACTTTGCGGAGCCGGAATTCGGTTGAGCATCCGGAATTCGGATGGGGGTTCGAATTTTCCCGAGCCGGAATTCGGTTGGGCAACCTTGGGACTTCCGGATGGGGGATTTTCCGAACCCTAGTTTTCCTCGTTTTTGGGTTTTTAGGGGTATTGCCATGCTATTTATCGATAGGGAAACTTTTAGTTTCGAGTTTAAGTCCGGGAAGTGATTTAGCGTATCACTTATAGCGTTGTGGTTTTTATGGTTTAGGAGCCGATGTCAGCGGTTCGGCTTCGAGTTCCGGTCGGAGTTGACGGCACGCTTTGAAATCGGAATCCGGGTAAGATTAGTATAACGGTATGCATATGTAGTTTACATGTTTAGCGTGCATGTAGGAAGCACATTAGTTTACATTAGATAGGTATTTAGGCTTCGAACCACACAACCCTGTCACGTCGGTACGGGGGCGGAGTATGACCAGCCAATCGGAGTATGGCCCAGGTTCGGCCGTCGGGCGACAGCTGGTTGGTGGTTCGATGCTTATTGACCTATCCGTCGGTACAAGTGGAGTATGACCAATGGCCGCGGAAATGTATGGCCAGGTTCGGCCGTCGAGAGGATACTTGTCAATAGTGCGAGTCCCACGAACGTTCAAAACTCAGTACCATGTTGGACATGGCAGTAGTGCTCAGTACCATGTTGTACATGGCAGTAGCGGGACTCAGTATCGTGTTGGACACTGCAGTAAGTTTTATGTATGTTATTATTATGCTTTTCTTGCGATGCAATGTCGACTCACGGTTTACGTTGCATGTGTAGGTAAAGGCAAGGCGATTCTTGATGGGCCGTGAGCGAGCTTATGGGGTTGTACATGTCGGGGCGGTTAGGCTGGAGCGTACGATCCTCGGGACGACACGGGCGAGATTTTGTAATTGTCGTTAGACGACTTTATTTTGATGTAAAAGTTGAACAGTGAAAACGTTTGTAAATATTTTATAAATCGGGATCCCGTGACTTTTTGCAAAATGGTTTATAAGTTAATGAAAAAGCAAAAATTTTAATTAATCACATTTTTTCCATAAACCTCGTTGATTAGCAACGAGCTGCACAGTACGTTTAAAAATCACGTAATATGCCTAAATTAGTTAGGGTGTTACAATTTGGTATCAGAGCCGCCAGGTTGTCTTCCGAAGATCGTCACGACATGTACAATCATCATCGGCGGTTAGCTCGGTTCACGGTTCGATGGTAAGCCTTTATTGCTTTAGTAGTTTATTTTATTCGATTATGAAAAAGAAAAGCTTTGTTAGGAAGCATGTTAGTAACTTTGATAGTAGAATAGGCGCATGTTTCATTTCTAATTTCCAAATTAAGCGGCATTAGTAAGCTCGCCCTGAATACGACCTGATATGCCAACTCTTGGTTTCGCAGGCGGTTCTAGCTAGATGGACGCCAGGCGGACCACGAGGAGTCAGGGCAACTCAGTGGGGTCGAATCAGGGAGAGGGAGCTCGGTTTCCCCCACTTTTGCTAGGGGCCGAGGCGGAGGGTCCCAGGCGGGGGCTCGTGGTCGGGGTGATGAGAACCCACCACGGGCTGCCCGAGGCTCCCCGGCCGATCGGGGAGCCCGGCCCGGGAGTTGCGGTTTACGGAGATGCAAGCCGGGATCGAAGAACAAGACCTCGAGATTCGAGAGGTTGAGACGGCGGGGTGCTCACTACGGTTCCGGTCTTAGGTAGTTCCGGTGGCACACACTGCGCCCGGTAGAGATGGTAGTGGCGGCCACGATTGGAACCTTTATATGAGCGGTTCGAGACAAGCACCTCCGGTATTCTGGGAGGTCCGGATGTGTCGAAAGCGGCAGTGGCTTACGGTGATCACCGAGAATTTTGAACTTTATGGGTGTCACGGCAGAACGACGGAAGTGGTGTGCGCCACCTTTCGGTTCCGGGAGGATGCCCACAGTATGGTGGGACATGGTGTCTCGGATTCACGATGTCACCACCATGACAGAGGAAGGTTCCGGGGAACTTTTCAACGCGAAGTACTACAATGAGGCGGTTAGAAGCGCCGAAGAAAGGAATTCGTTCACACGACTCGGCGGGAGAACATGAGTGTCCTTTGAGTATACTACTCGGTTGTGGCCAGAGTTGGCGAGTTAGCCTCGGGAATTGTCTTAGGCAGGCTTCGGCGAAGGAGAAGTATACGGACGGGTTGAATCCCAAGATCGAGGCATGACCCCGATGATTACCCGCGACGACGGCACCACCTACTGCGGCTCGGATGGTGGAGAAGGACGCTGCGGGCGGGCGCGGTGGGATGTATGTCGGATTCAGCCCGGTACTCGGTCGGTGGCGGAGCTCTGCCCTCTGCATCGGGATTTAGCGGGGGAGTAGTGGTTCGGCCATTGATCGAGAGGAAGAGGGCACCCACTTTGCTTCGGCGGCTCGAGTCGAACAAGAGGTTCGGGGGAACCGAACGAGAGGGAGTCGTCTGGTGGTAATGAGACTCGCTTCTCTATCCGAGTGCCCTATGCGAGGCATCATCGGGGAGAGTGCAAGGGGCGGGGATGCTTTCATTGTGGCATGCCGGAGCACTTCAGAGGGAATGTCCCCGGCTCGGCCGGAGGCAAGGAGCTCCGGCGATACCCACTCCGACGGGGTATTCGCCATCACGCGGGCGATGCGGATGCCGGCCCATCGGTTGTTACGGGTCGGATTCTTATTAACGACTCGTTTTATTCGATCTTGTTTGATTATGGGGCTACACGTTCTTATGTGGCGGCCAGAGTCTTTAGTAAGTTGGGTAGACCCTTTGATAGATATGAGTCGGGGTTTGGAACCTGTTACACGGAGGTGGTTATCTCCAATAGGTGGATTAGGTGCATGCCGATCGGGATAGACGGTAGAGAGTTGAGCGGCGATCGATAGAGATGAGCTTAGTCGAATTTGATATTATTTTAGGAATGGATTTCCTATCTAAATATTCGGCGAGCATTGATTGCAAGAGGAAGATGGTGGTCTTTCAACCGGAAAGTGAAGCTTAGTTCGTATTTGTGGGTTCGGTTCGGGGATCTCGGATCCGGTGATCTCGGCTATGTCGGCGAAAGTTATTGCACGGTGGGTGCTTAGGGTTTACGGCGTGGTGGTGGACACCACTCGGCCGGACACGTCCGGCCGAGAGGACATCGAGTAGTTCGGGAATTTTTGGACGTTTTCCTAGAAGAACTTCCGAGTTACCACCTCATCGGGAGATTGACTTTGTGATTGACTTGGCACCGGGGGTGGATCGGTTTCTAAAGCCCGTATAGGATGGCTCATTGAACTTAAGGAATTGAAGATTCAGCTCCAGGGGTTGCTTGACATAGGGTTCATCCGGCCGGTGTGTCACCTTGGGGAGCCCGGTTTTGTTCGTGAAGAAAAAGGATGGATCTATGAGGATGTGCATCGACTACGAGAGTTGAACAAGGCGACGGTGAAGAATAAATATCCATTACCTAGGATCGATGACTTGTTCGATCGGCTTCGAGAGAAGACGGTCTTTTCCCTAAGATTGACCTCCGTTCGGGTTATCATCGGTTGAGGGATCGAGAGGAGGACATTCCAAAGACGGCTTTCCGCACTAGGCTATGGACACTACGAGTTCTGGTTATGTCATTCGGACTAACCAATGCTCCTGCAGCATTCATGGACCTGATGAATAGAGTATTCAAGGATTTCCTCGATATCTGTGTGATTGTGTTTATCGACGACATCCTCGTGTACTCTCAGTCAGAAGAGGAGCATGAGTTACATCTTCAGATGGTACTGCAACGACTTCGAGAACATAGACTCTACGCCAAGTTCAAGAAATGTGAGTTAGTTGTCTCGAGGTGTCCTTCCTAGGGCACATAGTGAGTAAAGATGGGATCGAGGTGGATCCGGGAAGATCGAATCCCGTCGAGATTGGCGGAGACCGAAGACGGTGACGAGAGATCGAAGTTTCTTGGGGTTAGGCGGGTACTACCGTAGGTTCGTGGAGGGGTTCTCCAAAATTTCAATGCCCTCGCAGGAGCTTACAAAGAAGAATCGGCGATTTATGCGAGTCGGATAAATGCGAAGCTAGTTTTCGGGAGGTGAAACGAGAGATTGATTCTTGCTTTCCGTGCTAGCTTTGCCTTCGGACAAGGAGAAGTTTGTGGTCTATTGTGACGCATCCAAAACGGGGTTTGGGGTGCGTATTGATGCGGGCGCGTCGGGTTATCGCTTACGCCTCCCGTCGGTTAAAGGATTATGAACGGCGATACCGACTCATGATTTAGAATTGGCGCGATGGTATTTACCTTTGAAGATTTGGCGGCATTACTTGTATGGTGAGAAGTGCGAGATCTGCAGGCCATAAGAGTCTCGAAGTATTTCTTTACTCGAAGAATTGAACATGAGACGAGGCGTTGGTTGGAACTAGTGAAGGATTATGATTGTGAGATCCTCTACCATCCGGGAAAGCCAATGTAGTGGCCCAGGTGCCACGACGAAAGGGTCCGGGCAAGTGGCTAGCATGGTTCGGAATCTCACCTCGAGCTAGCGAGAGGATATGGTCGAGTCCGGCATTGAGTTTGTGGTAGGACGGCTACACAACTTAACGCGCAATCGATACGATAGAAAGAATAAAAGTTGCTCGGACGACAATCCGGAGTTAGTGAAGATCCGAGATGAGGTATTGGGCCGAATCAAGCCAAAGACTTTCGGTGTCGAGATAGTGGAGTGCTTTTGTATAAAGCCGGGGTTTGTGTCCGAGCAGTGTGGACTTGAGAAACGAGATCTTCGAGGAGGCTCATTCTACTCCATATTCTCTACATCCAGAGGCACCACCAAGATGTATCAAGATTTGAAAGCCGTACTTGGTGGAGCGGTATGAAGAAGAATTTGGTAGAATTCGTTTCGAGATGCCTCACGTGTCGACGGATCAAGAGGGAACATCGGAGACCGGCGGGGTTGTTGCGGCCTCTAACCTACGAGTGGAAATGGGAGGACATTACGATGGATTTTGTGGTCGGGTTACTAGGACCACGGGTATGTATGACTCCATGCGGGTAGTGGTGGATCGATTTACGAAATCTGCTCATTTTCGCAGGTTAGAACAACGTTTACGGTGGATCGGTTGGCGGAGTTATACGTCGGGGAGATAGTGAGGCTTCACGGGTGCCGTCTATAGTTTCGGACGGGGGATCGAAATTCACCTCCAAATTTTGGCAAAGTTTGCAACGGGCAATGGGTACAAAGCTAAAATTCGATACGGCATTCCATCCTCGGACGGATATGGTCGGTCAGAAAGGACAATTCGGATATTGGAGGACATGTTGAGAGCACGTGTTATGGACTTTGAGGTTCATGGAATAAATACCTACGCGTTAATAGAGTTTTCATACAACAACGGTTATCGGAGTACGATAGGGATGGCATTTCTATGAGCTGTTGTACGGTAGGAAGTGCGGTCCCCATCCGCGGGATGAGACGGGGAGAGGAAATACCTAGGTCGGAGTCGGTTCGGCGGACCAATGAGGCAATAGAGAAGATTAAAGCCGGAGAATGCTTGCCTCCCGGAAGCGGACGGAAGAGTTACGCGCGGTCCGAAACGTAGGGATGTTGAGTTCGAGTGGGGGACCATGTGTTTTTACGAGTATCTCTAGATGAAGGGGATTAAACGTTTCGGGAAAAGAGGCAAGTTATGCCACAGATTCACGGGACCTTTCGAGATTCTCGAGAAGATAGGTCAAGTGGCATATCGGTTAGCATTGCCTCCGGCATTATCGGCCGATGCACAACGTATTTCATGTCTCAATGTTGAGAAAATACGTTTGAGACCCCTCTCATATAATCGGTTATGAGAGCCTTCGGCTCGGTCGGATATGTCACATGAGGAACGACCGGTCACAGTCTGGATAGAAAGGATAAAGTCCTTCGGAATAAGACCATAGCGTTGGTCAAGGTTCTCTGGAGAAACGATAAGGTGGAAGAAGCCACTGGGAGCTAGAATCGGATATGCGAGCTCAATATCCGGAGTTATTCGGGTTAGATTTCGGGGACGAAATCCTTTTAAGGGGATAGTTGTAAAGCCCGCTTAGTTAATTTGGAAATTAGCGAGTTATTTATGTTAATCGGGAAATTATTTATAGCTATTTAAATAATTTATCATGGATATTTATGGAATTCGGATATGCATATTTATGTCATCGGCGGTTTTATATTTCGCATTTCGGTGTCGGTATTTTGGAACGCGGCGTTTGGCTCGGTAGAAATCACAACTTAGTATGTTAGATTTTGGGGACGGGTTTTAGACATTGGGAATGTCGGGAATGGCGAGAATTTAGAATGTCCCAAAAATACCCACTTTAGTATGGTTTTAGTGATTTTATGGTGGAGGGGCAAAATGGTCTTTTTGCCCCATTAGTGTTTTGTTTTCTGTGATTTATTAAATGGAAAATTAGGTATTTATTTTATTAAATATTGGCTGAAATGAGTTAATTAAATGGTTTTATTAGGTTGGTATTAAATGACTTTCTTTTATTTTACAACACTTAGAAAAATTCCAAAAAAGTTTCAAACTCTCTCTTTCTTTCTCTTCCATTTTCGGCCAGCCTTGAGCGCGTAGGAGAAGGTGTTTTTCCTTTGATTTTGGCTAGTTATTCTTCATCCTTTAAGGTCTATTGCAACTAGGTTGGTTCATGTCTCTTTCCCTCTTTAAATTCTTGAAGAAAATGTGTGTAAATGTGAATTGCATGTTGGATTTTTATGTTGTTGTTCTTTCTTTGTAATCTAGTGATTATTTTGTGTTTAAGCATGATGAGTTTAGGGTTGTTTTGATGCTTGATTACTAGGTTGAGCATGCTAGAAGTGAATATGTGAAATTATGTAATTTTGAGAGAAAATGCCATGAATTGTTTACGTGAATTCTTTGGATGTTGTTGTTTGTTTTCGAGAGGCTATATTATGCTAGTTTAGGTTGATTTTAGGTTGGTTTGCATGCTTGTTTTGTGGTTTTTGCTCAAGCTTGAGTTTGGAACTCAAAGCTTGAGCTCCAATGGCAAAATTTGTGTATGTGGTTTTGGGTAGGTTTGATGCCTTGGAAATGTTTATTAGGACCTATGTAGGAGGTACGGAAAGTTTTGGGACCATTTGGGTTCGAAATGGTCAAGATATGGGAATTTTTTGGTTCTTTTTCAGAGGAACGGAATTCGGTTGAGCATCCGGAATTCGGATGGGGGTTCAGATTTTCCCGAAGCCGGAATTCGGTTAGAGCAAGCCGGACTTCGGATGGGGGATTTTCGAACCCTAGTTTTCCTCGTTTTTGGGTTTTTAGGGGTATTGCCATGCTATTTATCGATAGGGAAACTTTTAGTTTCGAGTTTAAGTCCGGGAAGTGATTTAGCGTATCAGCTTATAGCGTTGTGGTTTTTATGGTTTAGGAGCCGTGTCAGCGCGGGTCGGCTTCGATTCGATCGGGTTGTGGCACACAATCGGAATCCGAGTAAGATTAGTATAACGGTATGCATATGTAGTTTACATGTTTAGCGTGCATGTAGGAAAGCTGTTAGTTTACATTAGATATGTATTTAGGCTTGAACCACCCAACCTGTCACGTCGGTACGGTACGGAGTATGACCAGCGGCGGAGTATGAGAGTTCGGCCGAATCAGTGACCTTTGGTTGGTGGTTCGGTGCTATTGACCTATCCGTCGGTACGAGGCTGGAGTATGACCGGCGGCGGAGTATGGCCAGGTTCGGCCGATCAGGAGGATACTTGTCAATAGTGCCGTCCCCTGAACGTTCAAAACTCAGTACCATGTTGGACATGGCAGTAGTGCTCAGTACCATGTTGGACATGGCAGTAGCGGGACTCAGTATCGTGTTGGACACGGCAGTCAGTTTATGTATGATATTATTATGCTTTTCTTACTGAGTCTGTCGACTCACAGTTTACGTTGCATGTGTAGGTAAAGGCAAGGCAGTTGCTGATGGACCGTGAGCGAGCTTATGGGGTTGTACATGTCGGGGCGGTTAGGCCTGGAGCGTACGATCCTCGGGACAGCACGGCTGAGATTTTGTAATTGTCGTTAGACGACTTTATTTTGATGTAAAAGTTGAACAGTGAAAACGTTTGTAAATATTTTATAAATCGGGATCCCGTGACTTTTTGCAAAATGGTTTATAAGTTAATGAAAAAGCAAAAATTTTAATTAATCACATTTTTTCCATAAACCTCGTTGATTAGCAACGAGCTGCACAGTACGTTTAAAAATCACGTAATATGCCTAAATTAGTTAGGGTGTTACACTTTTAATGCCGATATTACGTGCCTTTGTTATCTTTAATGAATTTCATTCTCTGTTTATAATCATCGTGCAATTGTGATTGTTTTATTTTTACCAAATGCTTTGTACAGGTATAGGTGCCCCCAAGTGACCGAGCAGACGTATGACTCTTGGTCACTTGTCTTTTACAAGTATCTTGTTCAGTGTCTTGGGTTTGACCAAACCTTTTGTACGCACTGGATGGTAAATTAGAAACATGCTGATTATTTCGACTCAATTTGAATTTTGAAATAACTATCTTTATTAATTTATTGATCGAAAAGTGTATTTGTTACCGTAGTAACTTACATAAGAGCCATTTGATCCAATCTGATCTTTTAGCTTAACACGAAATAAAACAAATTGCAGAAATAAGAAACTATACTTTAGAATGGTCACCTGACTTGAGTACTTTGTTTCTTTTATCGAAACCTTTGAGCGTAGTCCGCCCAGCAGGCCATTCACTTAAAAGTAAATGTTCATTCAGTACTTAATGTGGTCGTCCGACCTGGTACTTTATTGGTAGTATTTTCTTAAGTGTTCCCCATTCCAATACCATGGTACTAGAATGAGTTGCATTTTTTTGTCATACTTACCTAATTTGTATGCTCCGGAGTCGAGAACTTCGACCACTTGATATGGTCCCTCCCAGTTGGGTCCAAGTACACGTGCCGTACTGTCTTTGGTGTTTATGAATACCCTTCTCAGGACCATATCTCCCACGAAGAATTTCTGAGCCTTCACTTGTTTGTTGAAATATCGAGCTACTTTTTGTTGATGGGCCATCAACTTTAAGTTTGCAGTGGCTCGTCTTTCTTCGATTTCATCAAGTGATTTTGCTAGGAGTACGTGATTGTTGGGATTTATTTTTACCAGGATCTTAGATCTACTCACAAGTATGTTGTTTAACACCCTAAATATGAACTTTCTAAAACGATAATTAAACACATATAAAGTTAAGAAAACCTTACATTGATGCAGCTGAATAATGTCTCCTTTCACTCAGATCTCTAACCCTTGTATCCTTTCTGTCGCAGAGTATTATCAAGATCTGAGCCCGAATGTCGTTCTCTTTGTGTGTGATCCTTCACAGTCTTCCAATCTATGATTGAGGTACCACTTGCTGTGTGTGGGCACTAATCTATCACTAAGGTTTTGAAATTGAGAAGAGGAAAAGAGAGAGTGGGATAGGTTCGGCTATAGAGAGAGAAGTGGAAGGCTCAGATTTTCTGAAAAAGCAATCTCTGATTTTCTGCCCAAAAGGCATGAAAAACTTGTTATTTGACTAAGCCATCACTTTCTATTTATAGGCGACTACTAGGTTTAGGTTAGTAATTATTTGTCATTAAAATAATGAAAATATTAATTGGAAAAACATCACCCAAGTGGCCGGCCATAGGTGTTAATGGGCCTTACTTGGATTTTGCAGTTTTCACAATTTTTATTTCTATTTTCTCAAAAATGCCAATTTTCCTATTCTAACCTTTTAAATGCCAAAACTAATTATTTAATAACTAAAATAGATTATTAAATAATATTGTCATTTAATTTAATTATTAATTAGACATGTAGAGTCTCTTAATTAATAAATAAACCTAGAATATCTTTTCTTTACAATTTCACCCTTGCTTAGTGAAAATTCACAAATTAGACAAAGTCTAACTTTAGAATTATAATTTATTAATCACAAATCAATTATTGAGTCTTACAAGTAGTATAGTCTCAACTAGAATGGGGACCATGGATCTATATGCTGAGTTTCCAATAAGTGAACCGAATTTACTAAGTAAATCCCTACTTATTAATTCCTCGTTGAATCCACTCTTAAAACTTAGAATTGCACTCTCAGACTTATATAGAGCATATTATATGTTCCACGATATAGATATGCTATCTCATTTAACTATTGTTATAATCTTATTGTGATCAAAGATCCTCTATATACATGATTTACATCAAGATGGGATAATTTTACCGTTTTCACCCCTCAACGTATTTGGCCCCTTAAAACAGTTAGCTACCTGTATATGATGTTTAGTGATCTAAGAATTAGTCACTTAAACAAGAGCTCATCCATTTACTTCTATTTAGCTAAGCTCGAAGGGAATCATCACTTGACTTCTATACACCAGTAAAAGCTATAGATTCCATATTTATGGTCAGCACTCCCACTCAATCATACTATCATGTTCCCAAAATATACGTATCACCCTGACCCAAAAGTAGGCTTAACTAATAAATCAAAGAACATGAATAGCACTCCTGAGTTGAGCCTAAGCATATCAGGATTTAGATTCTTTTAATCTTAAGATCAACTACTGATATTAACTTGGAAAGATACAACGGTAAGTTTATAATATCTTAACTAAGTTCAATATCGGTCCAGTCCAATGTATACTCCATACATTCGAAACTAGTATACTTTACCAATGTCCTGGAAAGAACATAACACTTACTCCAAGTGTAAGTACACATCATCGCTGATTATCACATCAGTGTAAATCCAAAACACTGATGAAACATGGACTTAGTGTTTTGAATCATATAATCACAATCACATTCCACTGTGTTGACAATATTGTAATTGTGAATAAACATATGATCTGGACTTAACAGATTTTGTGTATAAATATAATAAATATATTAAACCGTAAGCATGTAAAATTCATGCAAACATAAATCACTTCAAATTTCTTATATTGATAACTAATCAGATTGTAAAGGATTTTATTTAGGGCACAAAACCCAACAAACTCCCACTTGCACTAACATAAAACAAACTGTGCAAATTAATCAATCTGTTGTCTTGATCTTCAGATCAAGTGTAGTATATTTGAATCCAACCAAACTTCTGGAAACTAGTTCATAAAAATAATATGAAACATCCTTTACTATATGCATTACTCAACAAGGGATACTGAAATCCTTACTGTTTAAAGTGCATCTAAATAAACAGAAGACATATCTCTCATATTTTAAAATATGGAATTGAGATAATACAGCGTAGACTTTTCTTCAGTAAAATAACTTTCTAGTAATTTCGAATTTACAAAGTTATAAATCTTCTCTGGCAGAGCTTGAATTATTATAGAATAACTCTTCCACCCCCAAAGTAACCACCACCTCAAAATTTTGAATGAGTTGGGGTAGATATAAGGATAACTGATATACAGTTCGTTAATATCTAACATATAGATCACTTTCATAAATCTTTCTTGAATATCTTCTAATGTTTCTTATTTGATTATATCTCAGATAGCTCCCACTCAATAGCAGATGTCTGGTTAAGTAATACTTTTAACCTCTTATTGTTTGGAGGGATATCTAGTTGTGACTTATTGTATTAGTCTGAAACTATAAGTTTCTTTTAAGACTAAATCATTAACATAGCATACTAGTATTTGAAGTGAAAAATACTTGCTAGAGATTGAGTAATCAAATTAAGATACCATAAAATGTTATGAGGATTAAGAATCTTGGCTCAAGTCATTCGAATAGACTATGCTAAAATTCTTTTATCTTATTTTCATAATTCTGATAAGTTATTTCTATCCACGTGAATGGTTAGATTTGCTTTTCAGTAGTGTTCTTAAGTTCCTATCACAAGTGTCAACCAAATGAAGATGGGTAAAGAATTTTAAAATTCTCCCACTCAATTAAGGTAGTGTGATACATAATCAAAGAACTTTTATAGGTATCATTATTTACTACAACAGTAAAACTAAATTGGAACATACAATCAAGATCAAGAATTTATACTGATAATAGCTAATTCATTATATTATTTCCATGTTTAGATAAAATATGTGTTACATAGTATATTGTGGATAAATTCCACCCCTAAGTATATAGAGATTATGATCCACCCCTAAAGGTTATAAAGATCATGATTCTCTAAGTGTTATAGAGATTATGTGGAGTTGAATACAATCCAGAGTTCATTAGATATAAAAGATCGTTGAACTGCATAGTTTTCTTAACTTTTCTCCACCCCTATCAGATCAAAAGATCCTTTTATTAAACAAATTCTCAATAATTGTATTAGAATTAACAATTATTAATAAATATAGAAATAATTTCTAGTGTTTATTTAATATAACTCTATGAAGAGTTGTAAATATTATAGAATTTGTATCAATAATAAAAACACTTACACATACAAACATATAAATATAATGTGGTAATTGTAGTTTAAGATAAAGTAAATGAAGCTCAATCTCATAAATTGCAATTTATTTGTAATAGAAAATAAAATATTATTAATAATAAAAAAAAATGTATTGTAACATTATGAGAAAAATAGGGATAAAAATCTCAAACTAAAATTCGAAATCCAAACTGTTTTAAACTAAAACAATTAATTCAAAAATAGATAAATAAATGAGCTTCATCTTCATCTTGGACGATCTTCACCCTTTTGTCCAGCTTTCCAATCCAACTCACTAAGATAGCATCTGAGTTCAAGTAGCTTGGCCTATAAGAAGAAGAAACAAATAAACAAAGTTAGTCCAGAATCAATAATCCAATTGGATAATAATTCACTAAAACTCTTAAAGTTTATAGAAAGAAATACCTTGTTTCTTTGCAAGAAGTTTAGGACATTGGGGTTTCCAATGACCTTTCTCATTGCAGTAGAAACACTTTCCTTTTAGTGCATCACCAGAAGCAGCAACCTTTTTTGTTTTGAACTGTTTTCACAGCTTCGGCTCGCTTCTTGGTGTTTTTGCACTTCTTCTTAGATTTGGGTCTTGAAGTAGAGGCAACATGTGCCTCACGTTTAACCGTCCCATTACCATTGCAAGAATTTTGAGGTTTACCCCCTTTCTTATTGGGTCCTCCAATCAAATTTTTATATGTCTGAAGGTCATTGACTAACTCATGAAAGTCTACGTCCTTTTTGTTCATGACATAATTTGATGTATAGGGGCAGAAAAGCTGGAGTCAGACTATTCAAGATAAGGCTTACTTGAGTAGTGTGATCCATTTCAGCACCATGATCCTGGGCTTCTTGGAAATAACTTGCCATTAGGAGAACATGATCACGCACATTCTGATGGGGTTCCATTGGTGCATTGATGTATTTCTTAGTCGCGTCAAAGCGAGTTTGAATAGATGCCATACCAAATAGCTCAGTTAACTTCGTCACAACTTCAGAAGCCTTTTCGGCTTTTGAAAACCGAGTTTTAAGGGTGTCAACCATGCTAGAAAGCATGAATTATAGAGCTTTATTGTTAGCATTCTGCCAACGCTCGTACTTCTCTTTAACAACTTTGGTTGCATTGTCACCCGGCACTTCAGGAGACAGCTCAGTTAACACAAACAAGGCACTTTCTCCTATGAGAGCAATATTAATGTTCTCATTCTATTTTGGAAAGTTAGATCCAGTTAGCTTATTTTCGGTCAAGAGTGATAACATGGGAGTCATCATGGTTATACAGGATACTACAAAATAATAAATAGAAATCAATAATTGTTTAAACACAAAATCCAATTCAGAAATTATAAGCACATAGCATGTAGGAATGATAAGAGAAAATACTAAAAAAAAAACAATCCTAATTAATTTCCAAGGTTTTCAACAAACTGATATCAGTGTCCCGTTTAGGCGAGAGTCAAAGCTACCATCCATTGAATAGAGTTGTCAGCTCATCTAAAATGTTAAACATTCTAGCAACCTTTTATTCGATCAAGATTGGAATCCAGCGTTGTCCCGTTTAGGCGAGAGTCAAGGCTATTCTATCTTATGAGCTTCTACCATTGTTTTATATTTTGTAAGTCAAATACAGTCGCCACCATTAGGGTGATCCATACCATATAAAACACTTACAAAGCTACTTATCTTTCGAGATTAAATGGTGCTAACTTGCTAATGAACGTTCCTCCATTAGGGAGGATTACTCACTAAAACAAAAGCTATGTAAAACAAACAATGGAGATCGAATATCTTAATAATAATAATAAAGCTCATTATTTAAAATTTATTTTCTTTATTATTTATAAAAAAAATATATTCATTAAATATCGAATTTAGAATTAAAATTCTAAATTAGAATTTAATTTAATATTTATAAAATTATACTTAGATGGTGATTAAAATAAATTGAATTATTTCCATCTTAGTAGTAATTTTTCAATGAATATTAAGAAAATTATTTAATTTAAGTTGTATTAATTTAAATTAATTTGCAACTCAAATTTAAATTTTCATAAGAATATATTTATTGTATTTTGAAAAAGAAAGTATAATAATATACTATTTTCGAAATACTTAAATAATAATTACTTAGAAAAAATACTTCAAGCAAAAATATCACCTATCTAGATTTTCCTTTGACTAATTAATTCAATTTCTAATAATATACTTTAATTCATTTATTTTAAATTAATCATTAAATGAAAAAATCATTGATTTAAGTTGGTCCAAAAATTAATTAAAATAAATAATTAATTTACAACTTAATCTATTTTTCAAGATAAATTCAAAATTATCTTGCATAATTAAATGCAATTTCGAAATTGATTAATAAAATAAAGAAAATATATTTTGAAAATTATTTAAATTTAAGTTGAAAAAAATAAATTTCAACTAAAAATAATTTTCTATTTAATTAAGTGTCATGAAAAAGAAATATTTAAGTATCATGATGAAAATCAACTTAGATATTTAATTTTTTAATTTAATTAAATGTATTAAATTCAAGAAATAAATAATTAAGTGTAGAGAAGGCTTAATTATTAATCTCTAGTTTAATACTAGGAAAAAATATACTTAACTTAAATTGTACCAAAATTAATTATTTAAATAATTAATTTCACAATGTATAATATTTTCCTATTTAATATTAGAAATAATAAGTAGTCTAGAAATAACTATCTAGAAAATATCTTATTTCAACTAAGTATCTTTTCAACAAAAATTTGAAAAAAAAAATATCTAATTTAAGTTGTTATAGAAAAAAAAGATCTAGAACTTAAATATGTTCAAATTTAAATTTAATTAAATATCAAAAATTAAGTTGTAACCACAAAATATTCCATTTTAAGTTTAAAATTAACTCAAAAAATATCTTAAGAATCTTCAATAACTAATACCTAGAATTCCTCAACTTAATTTTACATTAAAAAAAATATTTGAATTTAAGTTAGATGAAAAAAATCAGTTAAAATAACTAATTTATAACTTAAATAGGAATATTTAATTAAATAAGCTTCAGAAAGAATCTAGTTAGTTAAATTTCTTTATTTAATTAAATACAAGAGAAATATAAATAGTTTGTCTAGAAAAAATATCTAAAACTAAGAGTGTTTTTCTTAAAATTAAGTTTAAAATATTAAAATGAAAATAAATTTCATATATTTTAAAATTTAATTATGTTGCTAATCAATTTTATTAGGTTAAACTAATTTAATTAACCTAGCACAGTTATTCAAAATAGGCAAATGAGCCTTGACAATTGGGGTAGTTCATGTGAGGGGGAGCTGGGTTCAGTATGTCGTACCCACTTCTATTGGCCCCCAACTCTCACACAAGGCCCAAAAGAGAGGAATTTAACCTTAAAATAAATAACTGTTATTAATTGAATAGGTCCAAAAACTAAATGGACCTAAATAAAATCTATCATGCTGTGACATTTTATTTAGCAACAACATATATGCATCTATATAATAAAATAAACATATAGGCTCACACAGACACACATTTGGATGGATACTATTGTTGGAAATTATTTTACCAGGATCTAGATTTACTAACAAGTATGTTGGATTAACAACCTAATATGAATTCTAAAACAATGAAAATAAACACATATAAAGTTAGAAAACCTTACAGTGGGTGTAGCGGAATAATATGACTCCTTCCGTTCAGATCTCTAGCCCTTGATTCCTTTCTGTAGCAGAGCATCACCAAGATCTGAACCTGGATCTTCTTTTTCTCCTTCTTTGATGCAGAAATTCCACAGTCTTCCATACTATGATTGAGATACCACTTAATGTGTGTGGGCACTACTCATCTCACAAGGATTTCGAAAATTCTCTCTCTTTTCTCTCTTAATTTCGTGGCTTGTCATCCATCCAAGAGAAGAGAACAAGGTTGCTTTATATAGGGAGAAGGGAGAGCACAACTTTCCAAATAAACAGTTTCCTCTTGTGTAATTGATTAACTGCCTTATTTAGTGTGATTCACCACTTTCCTATTATAGCTAGGCTTTGATTAGCAATTACATGACAATTAAAAAATAAAAATAATAATTGGGAAACACAAAGGGAGTGCTCGGCCATAGAGGGAATATGGGCCTCACTTGGATTTTGCAGTTTCCTCAATTGTATTTCAATTTCTCCAAAAATGCCATTTTTCCAATTCTAATCATTTAAATGCCAAAACTAATTATTTAATAACTAAAATAGATTATTAAATAATACTGTCATTTAAAATAATTATTAATTAGACATACAAAGTCTCTTAATTAATAATTAAACCTGGAAACCCTTTTATTTACGATTTCATCCTTAAACTGTGAGAATTCATAAAGTAGACATAGTCTAACTTTTAAAATTATAATTGATTAATTAAAATCAATTAACTGAGTCTTACAAGCAGTATGGCCTCAACTAGTATGGGGACCATGGGTCTATATAACCGAGCTTCCAATAAGTCGAACCGAATTTACCAAGTAAATTCTCTAACTTATTAATTCCTCATTGAATCCACACTTAGAACTTGGAATTGCACTCTCAGTCATATAGAAACGCTCTATATGTTCCACGATATAGACACGTCATTAGTTATCCATTGTTATAACCCTAATGTGATCAATGATGCTCTATATAGATGATTTACACTGTAAAGGGATTAAATTACCGTAACACCCTACAATGTATTTTATCCTTAAAACACTTAACCCTGTATAAATGATATTTCACCTAAGTGAAATGAGTTCTCCACCATTTATCTTCGTTTGGTTAAGCTCGAAGGAAATCATCCTTTACTTCTATTTGCCAAATAGAAGCTATAGATTCCATATTTATGTTAGCTCTCCCCCACTCAATTGCATTACCATGTTCCCAAAATGTACGTATTACCCTGATACAAAACTGGGCTTAACTAACAAATCAAAGAACACGAGTAATACTCTTGAAATTGAACCTAACCATATCAGGATTTCGATCATGTGATCTAGGATCAACTTATGATATTGAATTGAATAGATGTTTACGGTAAGTTTCAAAATCTAATTCAAAGTTCAATATCGGTCCATTCCAATGCATACTCCATGCATCCGATACTGGTAAAGTTTGCCAATGTCCTGGAAAGGACATAACACTTTTCCAAGGTGTAAGAATACCTATCGCTGATTATACCATGTCAGTCTAAATCCAGTGTTCTGACAAATCAGGGAATCTACTTTTGAACATACAATAAATATTATATTCCACTGTGCTGACAACACTATAATCTTTAACCAACTCATATGTTCTGGACTTAAAAAGAATTCATACATTATATACATATATAATCATGAAATAAATCATGTGAACCATGCAACAAAAAATGTTATATCTGATCTTTATTAATAAGTAAATCTGATTATATGAAATGAGTTTTATTTAGGGCATAAAACCCAACAAACTCCCACTTGCACTAATATAAAACAAAAAGTGCATTTCAAATAATCATTAACACCTTGATATACCAATCAAGTGTAATAGTAGTATACTCCTCGTAATAGGATCTGATAGGTTGAATTAAACACAACCTCTTCTCCACTATTACTCTTCCTTAATCACAAAATCTTTGATAATGTGAAATTCCTCTCTATATGTCTACTCTTTTGGGATACTGGATTCTATACTTTTGGGCAACTACTCTTTCGTTATTCAGGAAGTAACCCTAGTAGTTAAGGCAAGTTGGAACACTGCCACAAATTTATAGAACTTTCCTTAGACTGAATAAGTATCTTTCCTGCAACTTTTAACATTCAGTCTCTTTCTGGTAGACCAAGAGATTTCAGATAGGTTTTTACACTTCTCCAAAATCACTACTCCACCCCCAAAGTAATCACCATCTCATCAGTAGACTTTCTAGCACACAGGCAAGTCTCGAAATCTGATGTGGTGTAGTCTAAGAGTTTCAAAACCACCCTTATTGACTAACATATAGTTCCTCTTCTTAATCTTAAGATTTACTTGATTGTCTTCCAATGTTCCTCTCCTGGATTAATCTGATACTTACTCATTACTCCCACTCAACAACAGGTGTCTGGTCTAAGGCATACTAAAGCATATCTGAGACCTCTCACTGTTGATTTAAGAAATTCTTTCATGGCTTTATCTTCTCTGGAATAGTTGAAACTTTTCCTTAGATAAATAAAATCTATGCTTAGAAGTTGTGAAGCTTCTATAGATTGCCATTGGAAAGAAAATGCTCCAGTATCTTACTAAAGTAAGTTGCTTGCATTAGAGTAAGTAATTACCAGGTATACCACAAGACATAGGTTTAGATAAACTCAAACCTATTATACTAGGAACAGGAAGTTTTGTTAAGTCCATTGAATATACTTATGAACAAAAATTTCCTTTCATGTCCTTGTAACATAAAACTTTAGGTTACTCCATGTGAATGGATCAAACCATAGTTCTCTTGGCTTTCTTCTTAGTTTCTTATCTTGACAATCCATTACTTGTTTAAACTCACAATGGATTTTAATTACTAGTGTCTTCCAAGTCATAAGAAGAGTGAGTTCCTAGAAACTCTCCCACTACAACAAGGTACCGTGAACTATGTCAAAAAAAACTAAATGGTATAGACCTCTTCAGTTGTGTTAAGACAACAGAGGCAGTGGGATCATCTTGTAACGAATAAGATGATAGAACACTTATGGAATCAAGAAAAAAAATATCTCCTTTATTTGCTACTTTATTTTCAGACTTAGTCATTTTCTTAGAAAAGAAGTATTTGTTTAAACAAACACTTTCTTATCTAATGACTATGGGATGCTCCACCCCTAATCACTTAGAATAGCTAACAAACATGCAAACCAGGGTTAGCTGTTCTAGCTTTTCTTAAGATTTCGATTAGGTCATCCATGAATCTACTAATGGTTTAGATTAAGTATACAACCATTGCATCATTCTGAAATTACCATATAAGGATTTAGGCAACCACTAGTAACTAATCATCAATATGCAACTCGAATTTCTGGGGAGGTAAGTTTGGATATTATTCAAAATCAAATTAATGATCTTTGAACTGCATATCTACTAACTTTTTCTCCACCCCTATCAGTTCGTAAGATCTTTAACCACTTACCATTGCTAGAAATTCATGAAATTTTTCAAACATTTCAAATTTCTTTTGCGTAAGGTAAAATCTAGAGTGATCGTTTTAAGAATACAACGAAAACTCATATCCACCCCTGAATGTACATCCATCTGCGAATGAGATGAAATTACTTTCAGTGGATATAGGCATATTAACTCTTTGCAGAGAATGATCTTGTCAAAACCACTATGAACAAGATACAAATGCCATAGATTAAAAAATGTGGTTGTATCTTTTGATGACTTACTTTAGTTACATCAAGGAGTTCTTAGAATAGTCCAAGTGGATTCTGGTCACAGAATACTAAACTCATACAGTTTGAATCTATTGAAAGAAAATGGTTATTAAACACTTGTGAAAGTGTAACTGTATAATTAGTAACTCTTTCTTGGACCACCACTACTAATCTAACTCTATGATTTGCCTATACAAGTAGGAGATATCTAAGATTGAGGATTTATATCATTTTGGGATAGAATTCCGGGAATATAATCATATGCGTCATCTAATTTCTTAAGAGAAAATAAGACTTTATATGATTTATAGACCATTCATCCAATGATATGTCATTAAGCTAATTCGAAATGAATAAGCTAAGAGGAATTAGGATAATTTCGTTCTAAATAAGAATCCAACGATGCTCCAATTAGCGAGAGTCAAAGTAATCTTATTTATACAATCTTCTTGTTTCATATTGTAAGACACTAGTCTAAGGTGTCATCAATTGATGAACAGCTAGACCTTGCGTATACAATATTTATGTTTCGAGATCTAACACTATTGTGTTAGTCTAATGGTGAAAATCCATTAGGGATTTATCTCATTAGAAAAACAAATCAAGTTAGACCAACAATGAAGATTCGAAATTAAACTACAATTTAATAACAGAAAATAACATGGTTCAATACAAATTCATACACAATTCAGAAATTATGAAGCACATAGCAAGTAGGAATGACAAGTGAAAATACTAAAACATACAATCCTAAATAATTTCCAAGTTTTTCAACAAACTTATATCAGTGTCCCGTTTAGGCGAGAGTCAAAGCTATCATTCATTAAATAGAGTTGTCAGCTCATCTAAAATGTCAAACATTCTAGCAACCTTTTATTCGATCAAGATGTGAATCCGCGTTGTCCCGTTTAGGCGAGAGTCAAGGCTATTCTATCTTATGAGCTTCCACCATTGTTTCATATTCTTGCAAGTCTTATACAGTCGCCACCATTAGGGTGATCATAAACTATATAAAAAACTTACAAGATTACTTATCTTTCGAGATTAAACGGTGCTAACTTGCTAATGAACGTTCCTCCATTAGGGAGGATTACTCACTAAAACAATAGCTATGTAAAACCAGCAATGGAGATCGAATATCCTTATAATAATAAAGCTCATTATTTAATGAAGGGTTGTATTTTCTTCTAATATTTATTTTAATCCATTTATTTTAAATATATATTTATTTAATTAAAATTTCCAATTTAGAATGAAAAATTCCAAATATAAATTTTAATTTAATATTTATAAATTATACTTAGATGGATAAATAACGTGAATTATTTCCATCTTAGTAATAATTTCCATAAATATTTAGAAAATTATTCAATTTAAGTTGTTTCAAAATTAATTTAAATTAGTTTACAACTCAAATTTAATTTTCTATAAATATATATTGCATTTCGAAAATGCTTTAAAATAAAATAAAATAAATCCTGGAAAATTACTCTAATTTTATGTTGGCCCAAAATTAATAAAAATTAATTTTCAACAAAAAATTATAATTCTCCTATTTAATTAAATATCTAAGAAAAATTTCAAATATTTAAGTATCATGATTAAAAAATCAACTTAAATATTAATTTTCTATTTAATTAAATACACTAGAAAAATACTTCAAGCAAAACAGATAATATCTATCTAGACTTTCATAGACTAATTAATCCAATTTCTAATTATAATATATTTTAGTTTATTTATTTCAATTAATCATTAAATGAAAAAGTCATTGATTTAAGTTGGTCCAAAATTAAATAAATAATTTTCAACTTTAGTCTATTTTTCAAATAAAATTCGAAATTTCTACATCAAGGTGATGCAATTTCGAAATTTTAGGAAATGATTAATAAAATAAAAATAAAATATACTTTGAAAATTATTCAAACTTAAGCTATTCTGAAATAAGATTCCAAACTTAAAATAATTTTCAACTTTAATTAAATAACATGAAAATAACAATATTAAAGTATCATGATGAAAATCAACTTAGATATTGAAATTTTCAATTTAATTAAATGTATTAAATTCAAGAAATAAATAATTAAGTAAAGATGAAACTTAATTATTAATTCTAGTTTAATACTAGGAAAATATTCTAAACTTAGATTGTACCAAAATTAATTAGGAAACAGTTAATTTCACAATCTATGATATTTTCCTATTTAATATTAGAAATAATAACTAGTACTAGAAATAACTGTCTAGAATATATCATTAACTAAGTGTTTTTCTAAAATTAACTTTAAAATATTACAATGAAAAATAAATTTCATATATTTTAAAAGTTAATTATGTTGCTAATTGAATTTTAATTAGGTTAGACTAATATAATTAACCTAATACAATTATTTAAATAAGGCAAATGAGCCTTCACAATTGGGGTAGTTCATGTGAGGGGAAGCTGGGTTCAGTATGTCGTACCCACTTCTATGGCCCCCAACTCTCACACAAGGCCCAAAAGAGAGGAATTTAACCTTAAAATAAACAATTGTTATTCATTGAATAAGCCCAAATCTAATTGGGCCTAAATAAATTTCCTTATGTCAAAATTTATTTTAGCAACCTAGTCCATTTACTTAGTAAAAACTTAAATGGGCTTCCTTTATGTATCTAAGCCCAAAAGCAAACATATAGGCTCACACAGGTCAAATGATTTAGATGGACCCTATCATGTTACTAGGTTTACACAGATGAAAGAAGTACAAAATTTACCTGTTACAAATTATTTATAAGATCTATCGTCAATTGGACTATGATTAAAATCAGATCAATGGATCGTGATCTGTCAACAAGTTAATCATAGCAATTAAGATCAGATAAATAATAGGTTTGTTAAAAAGTTTTGAATAAACAATATAAACAAACATTGTCCATGTAACAGATGTGAAAACAAGATATTAATATAATTAAATTATTATTCTTAAACTAACCAAATAAAGGAAACTAATTTTAAAATATCTAGGTTTATTTGAATCAAATTAAATTAAATATCTAATAAGATCAATGATTTAAAAGGAAAGAATCTCCAATATCACTTTCAGATCTTATAATTTAATAAAATAAACCAATTTTAAAATAGATTTGGTTAAATAATAATTACCATAATTATATGTCAAAATATCTCAAATTAAGCAATATTCAAATCTCTACAATAATATCTATGTTATTTAAATATTTAAGATATGATTTATAAATTTCTAATAAGGAAAAAAATGATATATATGGAAAAAATATCATTTTTAAACTTATAATTTATAAATAATTAAATATTTAACAAAATAACAAATTTCTGAATTTGAAAACATTATGGTAAGTATATCTATAAAAATATCTATGTTAATTTCAAATTTATTAATTATTTAATTTGTCATATAAGATAATTTGAATATAATATTTTAAATAAAAAGACAAAGTTATCTTTTAATTTAAAATATCTTAAATATCAAAATATCTAATCTTATAATTAAATAATAAATAAATATTAAAGAAGTTAACAAATTTTTAAATCTGACCATAATAGGAAATATTTAAAAATTAGAAACATTCCAAAATAGAAATATTTAAAATTGGAAAAAATTCCAAATTGAAAATATTTCAAATTGGAAACATTTCAATTTAGAAATATTTAAAATTGGAAAAATAAATTTTGGGAAACAATCCCATGAAAAAATTGGATTTTTGGGGAAAAAAACCTCAAAAAATCGCAATTTGTGGGAACTGCCAGGAAAAGCTGCATGCAGCAACCATGATTTCCAATCTTCCAAAATTCATATCTTTCTCAATTTTTATCGGAATCGAGTTCCGTAAAAAAAAAATTGCTTAATTTTTCACAAGGAATCCATAAAATATTTTCAAAAATTGAAAAAATATATTTCATGGAAAAATTTCGTACAACATTAACATTCATCACATAAACACAAAAACCAACATGAAACCATCCAAATCAACACAGAAACATGCAATCATCGTTTTAATTCATATTACATGAAAGTAAATCATTACCATGGCTGTGGTACCAGTTGTTGGAAATTATTTTACCAGGATCTAGATTTAATAACAAGTATGTTGGATTAACAACCTAATATGAATTCTAAAACAATGAAAATAAACACATATAAAGTTAGAAAACCTTACAGTGGGTGCAGCGGAATAATATGACTCCTTCCGTTCACATCTCTAGCCCTTGATTTCTTTCTGTAGCAGAGCATCACCAAGATCTGAACCTGGATCTTCTTTTTCTCCTTCTTTGATGCAGAAATTCCATAGTCTTCCATACTATGATTGAGATACAACTTGATGTGTGTGGGCACTACTCATCTCACAAGGATTTCGAAAATTCTCTCTCTTTTCTCTCTTAATTTCGTGGCTTCTCATCCATCCAAGAGAAGAGAACAAGGTTGCTTTATATAGGGAGAAGGGAGAGCACAACTTTCCAAATAAACAGTTTCCTCTTTTATTGTGTAATTGATTAACTGCCTTATTTAGTGTGATTCACCACTTTCCTATTATAGCTAGGCTTTGATGAGCAATTACATGACAATTAAAAAATAAAAATAATAATTGGGAAACACAAAGGGAGTGCTCGGCCATAGAGGGAATATGGGCCTCACTTGGATTTTGCAGTTTCCACAATTTTATTTCAATTTCTCCAAAAATGCCATTTTTCCAATTCTAATCATTTAAATGCCAAAACTAATTATTTAATAACTAAAATAGATTATTAAATAATATTGTCATTTAAAATAATTATTAGTTAGACATACAAAGTCTCTTAATTAATAATTAAACCTAGAAACCCTTTTATTTACGATTTCATCCTTAAACTGTGAGAATTCATAAAGTAGACATAGTCTAACTTTTAGAATTATAATTGATTAATTAAAATCAATTAACTGAGTCTTACAAGCAGTATGACCTCAACTAGTATGGGGACCATGGGTCTATATAACCGAGCTTCCATTAAGTCGAACCGAATTTACCAAGTAAATTCCCTAACTTATTAATTCCTCATTGAATCCACACTTAGAACTTGGAATTGCACTCTTAGTCATATAGAAACGCTCTATATGTTCCACGATATAGACACGTCATTAGTTATCCATTGTTATAACCCTAATGTGATCAATGATCCTCTATATAGATGATTTACACTGTAAAGGGATTAAATTACCGTAACACCCTACAATGTATTTTATCCTTAAAACACTTAACCCTGTATAAATGATATTTCACCTAAGTGAAATGAGATCTCCACCATTTATCTTCGTTTGGTTAAGCTCGAAGGAAATCATCCTTTACTTCTATTTATTAAATAGAAGCTATAGATTCCATATTTATGTTAGCGCTCCCCCACTCAATTGCATTACCATGTTCCCAAAATGTACGTATTACCCTGATACAAAATTGGGCTTAACTAACAAATCAAAGAACACGAGTAATACTCTTGAAATTGAGCCTAACCATATCAGGATTTCGATCATGTGATCTAGGATCAACTTATGATATTGAATTGAATAGATGTTTACGGTAAGTTTCAAAATCTAATTCAAAGTTCAATATCGGTCCATTCCAATGCATACTCCATGCATCCGATACTGGTAAACTTTGCCAATGTCCTGGAAAGGACATAACACTTTTCCAAGGTGTAAGAATACCTATCGTTGATTATACCATGTCAGTCTAAATCCAGTGTTCTGACAAATCAGGGAATCTACTTTTGAACATACAATAAAGATTATATTCCACTGTGCTGACAACACTATAATCTTTAACCAACTCATATGTTTTGGACTTAAAAAGAATTCATACATTATATACATATATAATCATGAAACAAATCATGTGAACCATGCAACAAAAAATGTTACTTCTTATCTTTATTAATAAATAAATCTGATTATATGAAATGAGTTTTATTTAGGGCATAAAACCCAACACCTATCATGTTGCTAGTGTTGGAAATTATTTTACCAGGATCTAGATTTACTAACAAGTATGTTGGATTAACAACCTAATATGAATTCTAAAACAATGAAAATAAACACATATAAAGTTAGAAAACCTTACAGTGGGTGCAGCGGAATAATATGACTCCTTCCGTTCAGATCTCTAGCCCTTGATTCCTTTCTATAGCAGAGCATCTCCAAGATCTGAACCTGGATCTTCTTTTCTCATTCTTTGATGCAGAAATTCCATAGTCTTCCATACTATGATTGAGATACCACTTGATGTGTGTGGGCACTACTCATCTCACAAGGATTTCGAAATTTCTCTCTATTTTTCTCTCTTAATTTCGCGGCTCATGCTTCATATGATATGCAAGAGAAGAAAACAAGGGCGGCTATATATAGGGAGAAGGGAGAGCACAACTTTCCAAATAAAACAGTTTCCTTAATTACTGTGTAATCAATCAACTGCCTTATTTAGTGTGATCCACCACTTTCCTATTTTTGCTAGGCTTTGATTAGCAATTACATGGCAATTAAAAATAAAAATAATAATTGGGAAACACAAAGGGAGTGCTCAGCCATAGAGGGAAATGGGCCTCACTTGGATTTTGCAGTTTCCTCAATTTTATTTCTATTTCTCCAAAAATGCCATTTTTTCAATTCTAATCATTTAAATGCCAAAACTAATTATTTAATAACTAAAATAGATTATTAAATAATATTGTCATTTAAAATAATTATTAACTAGAAATACAAAGTCTCTTAATTAATAATTAAACCTAGAAACCCTTTTCTTTACGATTTCATCCTTAAACTGTGAGAATTCATAAAGTAGACATAGTCTAACTTTTAGAATTATAATTTATTAATTAAAATCAATTAACTGAGTCTTACAAGCAGTATGGTCTCAACTAGTATGGGGACCATGGGTCTATATAACCGAGCTTCCAATAAGTCGAACCGAATTTACCAAGTAAATTCCCTAACTTATTAATTCCTCATTGAATCCACACTTAGAACTTGGAATTGCACTCTTAGTCATATAGAAACGCTCTATATGTTCCACGATATAGACACGTCATTAGTTATCCATTGTTATAACCCTAATGTGATCAATGATCCTCTATATAGATGATTTACACTGTAAAGGGATTAAATTACCGTAACACCCTACAATGTATTTTATCCTTAAAACACTTAACCCTGTATAAATTATATTTCACCTAAGTGAAATGAGATCTCCACCATTTATCTTCGTTTGGTTAAGCTCGAAGGAAATCATCCTTTACTTCTATTTGCCAAATAGAAGCTATAGATTCCATATTTATGTTAGCGCTCCCACTCAATTGCATTACCGTGTTCCCAAAATGTATGTATTGCCCTGACTCAGAAGAGGGCTTAACTAACAAATCAAAGAACACGAATAACACTCTTGAGACTGAGCCTAACCATATCAGGATTTCGATCATGTGATCTAGGATCAACAGGTGATATTGAATTGAATAGATATTACGGTAAATTTCAACACATCTAATCAAAGTTCAATATCGGTCCCTTCCGATGTATACTCCATACATCCGATACTGGTAAACTTTGCCAATGTCCTGGAAAGGACATAACACTTTTCCAAGGTGTAAGAATACCTATCGCTGATTATACCATGTCAGTCTAAATCCAGTGTTCTGACAAATCAGGGAATAAACTTTTGAACATATAATTAAGATTATATTCCACTGTGCTGACAACACTATAATCTTTAACCAACTCATATGTTCTGGACTTAAAAAGAATTCATACATTATATACATATAATCATGAAATAAATCATGTGAACCATGCAACATAAAATGTTATTTCTGATCTTTATTAATAAGTAAATCTGATTATATGAAATGAGTTTTATTTAGGGCATAAAACCCAACAGCTAGGTCATACACAGATGAAAGAAGATTGTAAAATTTACCTGTTACAAATTATTTACTTGACCTATTGACAATTGAACCATGGGTTACAATCATCAGATCATTGGATCTGTCAATAAGTTAACCATGGCAATTTAGATCAAGCAATAATAGGTTTTATAAAACTTACACATAAGCTAAAACACATACTCCTGCAATAAGATTAACTTGATAGTTGGATGTAGGATTTATTTAATTTTAAATAATTAAATTTCGAAAAAATAATTAAATAATAAAAAATATTTTCGAATTTTAAAAAAAAAATAAAATAATATTTAAAATTAAACCTAAAATTTTGAAAAATTAGGTTTCAACTAACCTAAATATCATTTAAAAAATTTACTAACTACCTTTTTAAAAAAAATTATTGTTATTTTATAAATTAAATATTCAATAAAAATTAAAAAAGATAAATAAATATCTTTTTCAGATTTTATAATTTAATTTAAATAAATAAAATAACAAAATTTAAAAGTTAGCAAAATATTTTATTTTTTCTAAAAATATCATGATTATAGTTATCTTATTTTAAATTTAAATAAGGTCAAATTATTTTAAAAAAATATTTAATTTAAAAAAAAAATTAATATCTGATCTTAAATTTAAAAAATAAGATAAAATATAATCAAATTTAAAATAAGATAAAAAATCAAGCAAAAAGATAGATTTTTACTTGTTTTCAAATTCAAATTTCACTAATATCTAAGATTAATTTTAAAAAATTCAAATTAATTTATTTCTGATATTAGATATTGAAAAATAAAAATCTAAATACAAAACTACACAAAAAATTGGAAGTTAATTCCATGAAATAGCATGAAAAATCGAAGAAAAACGAAAAAATTGCGAGATGTACGGACAGTATGCATACTGTCCGCGCGCGCAAGGGGAGGTGCATGGTCGAGGTCCCTCGGCGCAGGAGCCTGCATGCAGCTTGTTCCGCGCGCGCAGGGACGAGTTTCAGACAGCAGCTCGTGTCTGACCGAGGCAGCTCGGTCGAGCAAGTTGTCTGCGCGCGTGTGGTCGAGGGTGTCACCCTCATCCGCGCGCGTGAGTCAGTTGCATCTCCCTGATATTTTTTGAAACTTCAAAAAATCATAACTAATTCAAATTAAATCGAAATTGAGTTCTGTAAAAAAGTAAATTGCTTAATTTTTTCCATACTATCCAATAAAATTATTCCTGAAACAGAATTTTAATTATGTTTCACGAAAATTCAAAAACATCAATCAATCATCATATAACACACAAAACAACATGAAACCATCCAATTCACATACAAATCGTTTTAAAGTCCAAATTTCTTGCAAGCAAATCAATTACCATGACTCTGAGGCCAGTTGTTGGGATTTAGTTTTACCAGGATCTTATATACACTCACAAGTATGTTGTTTAACACCCTAAATATGAACTTTCTAAAATGATAATTAAACACATATAAAGTTAAGAAAACCTTACATTGATGCAGCGGAATAATTTCTCCTTCCACTCAGATCTCTAACCCTTGTATCCTTTCTGTCGCAGAGTATTATCAATATCTGAGCCCGAATGTTCTTCTCTTTGTGTGTGATCCTTCACAGTCTTCCAATCTATGATTAAGGTACCGCTTGCTGTGTGTGGGCACTACTCTATCACTAAGGTTTCAAAATTGAGAAGAGGAAAAGAGAGAGATGGATAGGGTCGGCTATAGAGAGAGAAGTGGAAGGCTCAATTTTTCTGAAAAAGCAATCTCTGATTTTCTGACCAAAAGGCATGAAAAACTTATTATTTGACTGAGCCATCACTTTCTATTTATAGGCAACTACTAGGTTTAGATTAGTAATTATTTGGCATTAAAATAATGAAAATATTAATTGGAAAAACATCACCCAAGTGTCCGGCCATAGGGGTTAATGGGCCTTACTTAAATTTTGCAGTTTTCACAATTTTTATTTCTATTTTCTCAAAAACGCCAATTTTCCAATTCTAACCTTTTAAATGCCAAAACTAATTATTTAATAACTAAAGTAGATTATTAAATAATATTTTCATTTAATTTAATTATTAATTAGACATGTAGAGTCTCTTAATTAATAAATAAACATAGAATCTCTTTTCTTTACAATTTCACCCTTGCTTAGTGAAAATTCACAAATTAGACATAGTCTAACTTTAGAATTATAATTGATTAATCACAAATCAATTATTGAGTCTTACAAGTAGTATAGTCTCAACTAGAATGGGGACCATGGATCTATATGCTGAGCTTCCAATAAGTGAACCGAATTTACTAAGTAAATCCCTACTTATTAATTCCTCGTTGAATCCACTCTTAGAACTTAGAATTGCACTCTCAGACTTATATAGAGCTATGTTCCACGATATAGATATGCTATCTCATTTAACCATTGTTATAATCTTGTTGTGATCAAAGATCCTCTATATAGATGATTTACATCTTGATGGGATAATTTTACCGTTTTCACCCCTCAACGTATTTGGCCCCTTAAAACAATTAGGTACCTGTAAATGATGTTTAGTGATCTAAGAATTAGTCACTTAAACAAGAGCTCATCCATTTACTTCTATTTAGCTAAGCTCAAAGGGAATCATCACTTGACTTCTATACACCAGTAGAAGCTATAGATTCCATATTTATGTTCAGCACTCCCACTCAATCATACTATCATGTTCGCAAAATGTACGTATCACCCTGACCCAAAAGTAGGTTTAACTAATAAATCAAAGAACATGAATAGCACTCCTGAGTTGAGCCTAAGCATATCAGGATTTAGATTCTTTTAATCTTAAGATCAACTACTGTATACTCCATACATTCGAAACTAGTATACTTTACCAATGTCCTGGAAAGAACATAACACTTACTCCAAGTGTAAGTACACATCATCGCTAATTATCACATCAGTGTAAATCCAAAACACCGACGAAACAGGGACTTAGTCTTTTGAATCATATAATCACAATCACATTCCACTATGTTGACAATACTGTAATTGTGAATAAACATATGATCTGGACTTAACAGATTTTGTGTATAAATATAATAAATATATTAAACCATAAGCATGTAAAATTCATGCAAACATAAATCACTTCAAATTTCTTATATTGATAACTAATCAAATTGTACATCAATCTTTCGTGGGAAGGTAGCTCGAGTTCTACAGGCAGCATAGCTTCATAACCGTACGCCATTGCGAACGGTGTGTGTCCAGTTGCCGTTTTCTCAGTTTTGCGATATGACCATAGAACTTCAGGAAGCTCTTCTGGCCAGTTTCCTTTGGCATCTCCTAGTTTTTTCTTCAATGTATCCTTCATGTTCTTGTTGACTGCTTCAACTTGACCATTTGCTTGAGGATGTGCCACTGCGGAGAAACTTTTAATGATGCCATGGTTTGCACAAAAGTCAGCAAAGGATTGGCTGTCGAACTGCTTGCCATTATCTGAAACTATCTTGTACGGCAGTCCGAATCGGCCTCCTTTGCGCTTGGGTAATTGTCCGATCAGGTAAATTCCCCAAATGGCGAAGGGCCACGGGCTTTGCATCTGAGTCAACTCATTAAGTGGAGCTCTAGGTATTTTTGAAAATCATTGGCATTTGTCGCACTTCCTAACATAGGCTTTTGAATCTTCAATCATCGTTGGCCAGAAGTAACGTTGCCTTAGAATTTTCTTAGATAAGATTTTCTCAGCGATATGATTTCCACAAAAGCTGTCGTGCACTTCAGATAGAAGCCGTGCAGCTTCTTCTTGAGTAACACATCTGAGCAATGGCATCGAGAATCCTCTTCTATACATAATTCCCTCTACTATGATATATCGTGCAGCTTTCCTCCTCATTTTTTGAGCTCCATTTCGATTATCTGGGAGTTTTCCAGAGTTGAGGTAGGCTTCTATTGGTGTCATCCAGTTTGGGGAAGTATCGATCATTTTGATTTCTTCCGTGAAAGTGATGTCGGGCTCTTCGAGGAACTTAATAGGAATCAAGTTTGCCTTATCACTTACATTGCTATTGGCCAATCGAGCTAACGCGTCTACAGTTGTGTTTTCTTCTCTTGGAATTTGTCTAAGACCTTAGCTTTTGAATTGTGCGAGCAGATCATGTATTTTGCTTATATATGCTATCATCTTTTCTCTCTGAGCTTCGTATTCTCCAGATACATGATTTATCACCAGCTATGAATCACTGCAGAATTCAATGTGTTTGGCTTTCATCTCCCGTGCTAGCTTTATACTTGGCTTCATTGTTAGATGCTTTGAATCCAAACTTGACTGCAGCGTGCAGGTGTTGCCCCCAAGTGTGACAAGGGCAATTCCTGCACCACATAACTGATCTGTAGCTGACCCATCTACATGTAGTCTCCAGGTCGGCTTAGCTTCACTGTTACTTTGTTGAGGTGTTTGTACCGACTCGGGGTTACTTTCTGGTATGCTTTCTTTTTTGCGCGTGCATTCTACCACAAAGTCTGCTAAGGCTTGGCCTTTGATTGCTGTTCGGGGTTGGAAAGTGATTTGATACTGGCCCAACTCTACCGCCCACTTGAGTAGCCGTCCAGAAGCATCTAGTTTTTGCAATATTTGGCGTAATGGCTGGTCGGTGTATACCCGAACAGGATGAGCTTGGACATAAGGCCTTAACTTTCTTATTGCTAGAATAAGGCAGTATGCGAGCTTTTCTATTAATGGATACCGACCCTCGGCCTCAATAAGTCTTTTACTGATGTAATAGAGTGGGTGTTGTATGTTGTTCTCCTCTCTGATTAGCACAGCGCTTACGGCATGTTCCGTGACAGCTAAGTATATTCCAAGTTCTTCTCCGTCTAGAGGTTTTGAGAGTACGAGAGGTTATGCGAGTTGTGCTTTTAGCTCTTGGAAAGCTTTTTCACATTCCTCTTTCCACTTGAACTTCTTGTTTCCTCTCGGGATGTTGAAGAATCGGACACACTTATATGTAGATTTTGAAACAAATATGATGAGCGCGGCGATCTGACCAGTCAAGCTTTGTACTTCTTTTGTTTTTGTTGGTGAGTTCATATCTAGGAGGGCTTGAATCTTCTCCGAATTAGCTTCAATTCCTCGGGCATTGACGAAGAAGCCTAGAAACTTTCCCGAGCTGACTCTTAGGGAACACTTTGAGGGATTTAGTTTCATATTGTATTTTCTGAGGACTTTGAAGTATTTGTCCAAGTCGTTTATGTGCCCCCCAGCCTTTCTGGATTTGACGAGCATATCATCCACATTCACTTCCATATTTCGTCTGATCTGGTCTTTAAACATTTTGTTTACCAATCTTTGGTATGTAGCTCCAGTGCTTTTGAGACCAAATGAAATTACTTTGTAGCAATATAGACCCATATCTGTTCGAAAACTTGTATGTTCTTGGTCTAGTGGATGCATTTTGATTTGATTGTAGGCTGAGTAGGCGTCCATGAAGCTTAATATTTCATGCCCTGTTGTTGCATCTACGAGCTGATCGATCCTTGGTAGTGGAAAACAATCTTTGGGGCATGCTTTGTTGAGGTCTCTAAAGTCAATACAGACTCGCCATTTCTTGTTCGGCTTGCATACCAATACGGGATTTGCGACCCAAGCTGGGTAGAAAGCTTCAATTATAAAATTATTGTTGCGCATCTTTTCTACTTCTTCCTTCAGGGCTACTTGTTGTTCTTTGTCCAGTAACCTTAGTTTTTGTTGGACTGGCCAGAAACTGGGATCAACATTCAGGACGTGCGAAATAATAGAAGGATCAATTCCAACCATATCCGCATGTGACCAGGCAAAAATGTCTAGGTTTGCTCTAAAAATTTTTATCAATTCTGATTTTACTTCGAGCAACAAACCCTTTCCGATCTTTAGCTTTCTAGTCGGGATATCTGGATCAATCTCGATGTCTTCTAACTCTTCCACAGGTCCAACATTGCTGCTTGGGTCCCCAAGTCGAGGATCCATATCTTCTGTTGGAAATTATTTTACCAGGATCTTAGATCTACTCACAAGTATGTTGATTAACACCCTAAATATGAACTTCTAAAACGATTATAAATAAACACATATAAAGTATGAGAAACCTTACATTGGGTGCAGCGAAATAATATGTCTCCTTCCACTCAAATCTCTAACCATTGTATCCTTTTTGTCGCATAGTATTATCAAGATCTGAGCCCGAATGTCCTTCTTGTTGAATATCTTTCTTCACGATCTTCCTCACTATGATTGAGGTACTACTTGCTGTGTGGGGGCACTATTCTATCACTAAGAGGGTTCGAAATATTCAATGAAGAAGAAGAAAGGAGAGTGGCGGCTAGGTTAGTGTTATGGCTTAGGTTTTTCTCTGAAGGAAACAAGATGTAAAAAGTCACTTTTTCCTAAAGCCATCACTATCTATTTATAGCATGCCACATAGGGTTAGGTTTGAATTATTTGGCATTAAAATAATGAAAATATTAAGTGATAAAACCTACAAAGGTGGCCGGCCATGGCTTAGTGGACTTGGGCCTCTCTTTTGCAATTTTGCTGTTTTATCATTTCTGTATCTCATTTTCTCAAAAATGCCAATTTTCAAATTTAACCATTTAAATGTCAATTTCAACTATTTAATAACTATAAATAATTATTAAATAATATTATCATTTATCATATTTATTAATTAGACCAAACAAAGTATCTTAATTAACAAATATGCCCCTAAAAACTCTTTCTTTACTATTTTGCCCTTGCTTAGTGAAAAATTCACGAATAGACATAGTCTAATTTGAGAATTATAATTGATTAAGCAAAACCAATTAAATGAGTCTTACAAGTAATACTGTCTCAACTAGTGGGGGGACCATGGGTCTATATATCTGAGCTTCCAATAAGCAGATAAAGAATTTACATCCTAAATTCACTGACTTATTAATTCTTCGTTGAATCCACGCATAGAACTGTGAATTGCACTCTCAGTATATAGAACGCTCTATTTGTTCCACCATATAGACACATCATTAGTTATCCACTGTTATAATCCTAATTTGATCAATGATCCTCTATATAGATGATCTACACCGTAAAAGGACTAGATTACCGTAACACACTACAATGTATTTAATTCTTAAAACACTTAACCCCGTATAAATGATAGTTCAACTAAGTGAAATGAGTACTCCACCATTTATTTTCGTTTGGTCAAGCTCGAAGAAAATCATCCTTTACTTTCTATTTGCCAGATAGAAGCTATAGATTCCATATTTATGTTAGCGCTCCCACTCAATTGCACTACCGTGTTCCCAAAATGTACGTATCACCCTGACCCAAAAGTATGCTTAACTAACAAATCAAAGAACACGAATAACACTCTTGAGATTGAACCTAATCATATTAGGATTAAAATCATTTGATCAAGGATCAACTAGGCGATATTGACTGGAATAGATATTACGGTAAGTTTAATAAATCTAGGTCAAAGTTCAATATCGGTCCCTTCCGATGCATACTCCATGCATCCAACCCAAGCTTTACTTTAACCAATGCTCTGGAAAGAACATAGCATTACTCCAAATGCAAGTAAACTCTGTTGTAGATTTTCATATCAGTAAAACTCCAGTGTTATGATAAATCTAGGAATCTTTATTCACATAGTCATGTTTACTTTCCACTGTGTTGACAACACAATAAACAGGATCAAGTATGTGAAAAGGGTTTGGATGAATTTATAAATAAAATAGACAAGCAATTGATAAGATGAACCAAAACATACAAATGAATGAAAAAATACTTCTGTTTCTTTATTGATATTGAATAAAAAGGATTACATTCAAATGGAGTTTTATTTAGGGCATTAAAACCCAACAACTTCATCCCTGCCTTGGGAAATTCCCTACTTGGGAATGATTTTCCCCTTGTCTGTGCTCTAGCTAGAGGATAGTTCCTTCTTAGCCTTGGCCACTGCAAGGTTATAACATTCTCGAGCAGACTGCTGGTTTCCTCTCAAACACCCTACCCAATTCTTTATTGGAAACTTTAGGCACGAGTGGAATATTGATGTTACAACTTTTAAGTCATAAAAGGCTAGCCGGCCTAGCATTATGTTAAAAGCTGAAGGAACATATAATATCAGGAACTATGCCATGATAGTCATGCTCATCGGAGCTTGCCCAACAGTGAGGGGTAGGCGAATTTGTGCTAAAGGTGCAACTCCTTGACTGGAGAAACCATAGACAGGCTGGAGGCATGGAGTTAGATCCTTGAGTTGGAGTCCCATCTTTTCATAAGTAGTTTTGAACAAGATATTGGAAGAGGCTCCATTATCTATCATGTTTCTGACCACCATTTTGTTTGCTATTTGGACTTCCACAACCAGTGGGTCGTTGTGCAGAAATTTAATTTTGACAGCGTCTTCATCGTTGAAGGTTATGATCGGTTCTCCTGCTCGTGGAACTTTCGGCCTCCTTTCTTCCACGGCCAGGATAACTTCTTCTAGTTCGTGTTGCGCTGTTCGGGCATACCTCTCCCGAGCTTTGCCCGAATCTCTAGCAATATGCGGGCCTCCAATGATGACTTGCATATGCCCATCTACCAGTAGAGGTAGTAACTCTTGGTTATTGTCATTCCTTTTACCCTGATCAGTCTTGACATACTTCTGCAAGTGTGGGTTGTTTTTCCTTATTAGGAATTCAATTTCCCGCTTCAGGTTGTAGCATTCATTAGTGTCATGGCCATAGTCTCCGTGGAACCGAAAAAACTTTGTCATGTCCCTCTTGCTGGCATCTTTCTTCATGGGCCCGGGCTTCTTATATGGGGCCAGAGACTGAGTTGCCACGTAAATACTTTCTGCGTCTTCAGTCAAGATAGTGAACGCAGTGTACTTTGCTTCATTCTCCTGGGGAGCTTGTTCGGATTTGCCGGCGAACTTTCCCTTCTTCCCATTTCCTTGCCTGTGGTTATTGTTGGATTGCTTACCACTTGAGCTTGAATTATTTTGGGTAATGGGGAAGTTGGGCGGATGTTCCAGTAGAAGGAGCCTTTGGCTTGCTAGGCTTTTGCTCACATTCCGCTCGTTGAATGGCTTCTTCGAGCTTGATGAAGCCTTTGGCACGGTTGAGGAAATCACTCATTGAGTCTACCAGCCCGTTCTTTCTTATATCCTTCCAAAGGTCACCGAGGACTTCGATGCCCCCCAGTATCGCGTATAACTTTCCATCTTCAGTTACTCGTGAAACTTTGGTCGCCTTCATCATGAATTTGGTTATGTATGACAGGAGAAGCTCACCTGGTTGTTGCTTAACTTTGACCAAGTCTCCTAATTGCAATGGGAGTTGGCGTGAGGAGGAGAATTGTGCATGGAATTCCGAAGAGAAGGCTTTCCATGAACTAAACTTTCCAGGGGCCAACTTAAAATACCATTGCTGAGCGGCTTCTGACAGAGTAGTAGGAAAAATTCTGCAACACACATCCCCTCGTACTCCTTACAAATCCATTTGCATTTCGAAATACTTGAGGTGGGAGAGAGGATCTTCTCTCCCTGTGTACATCTTCCATGTTGGCATTTTAAACTTGTGGGGCAGCGCCAAGAGATTGATCTCGGGAGAGAAAGGTGTGCCGCGTGCTCGATGAAACTCAAGATCATTGTTTCTCTATCCAGCCATTTATAGTCTGGGAAGTACTCATCGTTGGATCTTCGTCCATATCACCTAGGGGAATGACATTCGGAGGTTGCTGACCTACAATTTGGTAGGCTTTTTGTATCAGCACGGTCGCTTGCCGACTACGATTTTCAATCTCTGTCCTTCCACTCAACAAACATACGCCTTCGTTCTTCTAACGCGAGATTTACGACAGCGCGGAGTTCTTCCTGATCATGATGTATGGTATTGTTATGACCCTGCATGAGTCCAAGAGCGTCACGGAGATTTTGTAACTCAGTAGCATCTCTAATGGTTGTTTGAACATTTGTGCCGGGCGGAACGTCTGTGTTATGAATGCCCTGGTTGGGTGCGGAACTGTTATTCCCAGTCTCCTTCACGCCAGGCACGATTTCATCTATAGCAGTCGTTACACCGTGACCCACGTTTGCTGGCTGTGAAGGATTAACAGCTGGCGGAACCCTTGTGTTTCTTGGGTTCTGCGTTGCAGGATCCACCGTCTGCGAATTGGCAGGATCCCCTTGACCCCTACGAGTCTGCGCCACCATCGTATTTGTTGATGAGCAATTCTTGATCCTTCTCTCAATAAAAGTACCAAAATGTTGACCTCGCTTTTAGCCAACGACAATGAGTCTTATTTAGTAAGCGATAAGTGATTTATAACAATCGATATATGGTAGAACAAATATAAAGACACAAGAATTTTATAGAGGTTCAGCCCCGAGCAGTTCGGTAATAGCCTAATCCTCGTTATTTGTATTGACTCAAGAACAAGGAGAAAGATTCCTTTTCTTACAGCTCTTACAACAGTACCTCTAAATAAGAATTCTTAGATAATATATTTAGGGTAAGGTCTCGACTAAATTGTTTGCGACCCTTTGCCCAGTGAACATGTATCACTATTTATAGGGCTATAAACTTGGAGAGGAAGTGTTTCCCTTCTCGTTATAATGGATATAAACAGAAAAGATTGTGGGATTTATGCTGAGTACAAAGATCGTGGGATTGATGCTGTATACACTAATCGCGGGATCGTGTGTATGCCATATCCCTGTAATCTGATCCTCGAGTTATTGGGATTTCGTTGATGACTCATAATGCGAAAGCTGAATTCGCTAAGTCTTGATTCCTCTGTGCGGATCGCTGATCGGTTTGCTTCAAGTATGCCAGCAAGGCATCTTGCTCGGGCTATACTCTCTGAGAAGATACTTGAGGTTGATTCCACGTGTCACCACCGTGTGATGCCACGTCAGAGTGCAAAAATTGGGATAACAAGGGTCAATCCCTATCATATCTCCATGACTCTAGGCAAACTGATCCTGGTTCGCCCTTAAGAAACTTATTAGCTGCTATTTTAACTGCTCGTCTAGGTTCTTCCCAATGTACACACTTTGTGGGATTTCCTGGGTCGAGAACAACTTCTTCCAATTCTTCTATTGGTTTTAACAAGTTTTTTTCATCTTCAATTTGAGGATCTAGATCTTCACCCTTCTTTTCACTTTCTTCTGCCAAGACTGCCATTAACTGGTGATCAACTTTTCTATGTTGTACCTGTATGCGATAGCAATCACGAGCTAGCATCTAATCGCTTCGCACCACTCCCACACCCTCTGCTGTTTGAAACTTCAGGGATAGGTGCTTGATCAAACTAACTGCCCCTAGTCTGATCAATGGTGGTCGACCCAATAATATATTGTAAGCTGATGGCAGGTCGACAACCAGAAAGTCTTACATAATTGTGGCAGATAGGGGTGCCTCTACCAAGGTTAGTGCGAGATCGACTATGCCCTAACTGGCGATACTGTCACCAGTGAAATTGCATAGATTTACCATGTAAGGCCTCAATTTGGCCTTTTTGAGCCCCATCTTCTTCAACGTTCCATTGTAAAGGATGTTCAGTGAACTCTCGTTGTCTATCAACACCTTCTTTGTCCTTTTATTGGCGAGCTGGATAGTAATAACCAATGGATCGACGTGAGGATACCTCACGTTCTTCTCATCTTCATCCAAGAATATGATTGAAGATTCTTCAGTTTTTACCTTCTTAGAAGGTTTAGGAGCAAATACTGACTGCACATTTTTTATTTCTTTCACATATCTCTTTTGGGCGTTATTGCTCTCTCCAGCAATGTGCGGCCTTCCTAAAATAACCAAGATGTACTCTCCTTCTCTAGGAGGAGGTTGTAACCCCTGGTTGTTTGGGTTGTTAGGCAGACTGGGCTGGTGATGTCCATTGCCCTGTCTCTTTACATACTGCTTAAAGTGGCCCCGAGTAATGAGACTTTCTATCACATCCTTCAATTGACAACACTCGTCTGCCAATATCCTTATTGTGTTTGCAATACCTGGTAGGATCTCTTTTGTGCCTCGCATGCCTCATGGGCTCAAGCTTGTTGAAGGCAACCTTGTGCTCATGCGCCAGGTAGATATTTTCTCGAGTTTCATTAAGCTCGATATAATAGTATAAATTGGCACATATTTATCGTGCTTCTTTTGCTTCTTTTTGCCTTTGGATGACTCCTTAGAATCGTTTTTTCTTTTTGAGGCAGAGGCCCCTTAGTTATCAACTCTAGTTGAGACAGTGCTTGTTGAAACATTGCTGGGTTTGCCTCCCAAGCCTGCTTTCAGCAAGTTCCTATCTTTTCAAGATTCCTCTTTTCGGACGAACGCCTAAGCCCTCTTGCTGAACTTAGTGATGTTCTTCACTGGACGACCCTATAAGTCGTTCCATAGTTTGCCCCCAGCGGTGGATAGATCAATAGTGATCCCCGCCTGAAGGTCAATAATCTGTGTACTATCATCCAGATTTCTAACCCTTGCAGCAGCCGTGATAAAACGACTTAAGTATCCCTTAAGTGTCTTGTGGGGTTGTTGCTTTATGTTGGTTAGTAATGACGCCACTTGTCGTCTATCACTTGCGACTTAGAACTTATTTTTGAAATCCTTGGAAAGCTATTCCCAGGAAATTATGGAATGATGAGTAAATTTGTTGAACCAACTGCTTGCTGCTCCAACTAATGAGGTGAAAAAAAATACAACGTAAATTATTTGTCACATTACTAGCTCGCATTATTGTGTTAAAGTTATTCAAATGCAAGACCGGATCGGTGGTCCCATCATACGATGAGACGTGAGGGTTTTTAAATCCCTGTGGAAAAGGAGTATTCATAATATCTAGATGGTACAGCTCGAGCTCCTCGTTTGAGTCGTATCCAGATTTTCTTCCTAATTCCCCCACTTGATATCTCCTGAACTTATCTTCCAACTCATCTATTCGCAATTGGATGGGATCCTCTTGCTTTGGACCGAGTTGTTGGGGAAGATCAGGTTTTGTCTAATTCAAGTGCTATCGTAGATCCAGTTGGGAGTAATTACTAACAGACCTCGTTTTACTCACATACTGTGTCCTTCTTACGGACCTCGTCTTGCTCATGGACCTCGTCCTTGACGGACTTGCGGATTTACTGGTTCCTGTGCTTTCTCGATCATTAGCACGACGGGTACTCTCTCTTCCTCGAGTTGATCAACTGTGGGTCCTTGAGCACCCCGAGGTCACACTTGCTTCTTCATGCTGTGTTCTTCCCCTTTGAGCATTTTTTGTCGTATTTGTTGGAATATGTTTTACCAGGATCTAGATTTACTACCATGTATGTTATTTAACATCCTAAATATGAATTTCTAAAACAATGTAAATAAACACATAAAGTTTAGGAAACCTTACAGTGGGTGCAACAGAATATTAATGGCTCCTTCCACTCAGATCTCTAACCCTTGTATCCTGTCTATAGCAGGGTATCACCAAGATCTGAGCCCGAATGTCCTTCTCTTGATTCTGGATTCTTCACAGCCTTACACACTATGATTGAGATACCACTTGATGTGTGTGGGCACTCACTCTATTACTCAAGGTATGAAAATATGAAGAAGGAAAGAGAGGGCCTGGTTCGAATATAAACATTTAACCATCACTATCTATTTATAGGCAACCACCTAGGTTTAGGTTCGGATTTATTATGCATTCAAATAACATAAAAATTAAATGGAAAATACTCTTCAAGTGGCCGGCCAAGGATATGTGGGCCCCACTTGGAATTTTTCCACTTTTGACAATTTTTTCTTATTTTCACAAAAATGCCAATTTCTAATTCTAACCACTTAAATGCCAAAACTATTTATTTAATAATTAATTATCAAATAAAATCTCCACTTAATATATTTATTAATTAAACTTAATAAAGTCTCTTAATTAATAAATAAACCCTAGAATATCTTTTATTCACAATTAAGCCCTTGCTTAGTGAAAATTCATAAACTAGACATAGTCTAATTTTAGAATTATAATTGATTAATTAAAATCAATCATCTGAGTTTTACAAGCAGTATGGTCTCAACTAGTATGGGGACCATGGACCTATACAACCGAGCTTCCAATAAGCAGAACTAGACTTTACCAAGTAAATTCCCTAGCTTATTAATTCCTTATTACATCCACCATAGAACTTAGAATTGCACTCCCAGTCATATAGAACGCTCTATATGTTCCACGATATAGATACGCTATAAACATTTAACCATCATTCTAATCTCAATAATCAAAGATCCTCTATAGATGATTTACACCGAGTAGGGATAAATTTACCGTTTCACCCCTCAATTTATTTTATCCTTAAAACACTTAGCTTCCTATAAATGATATTTCAGCGAGCTAATATAATCACTGAAACAAGAGCTCTTCCATTTATCTCTATTAAGCCAAGCTTGAAGGAAATCATCTTGTCACTTCTATGGCTTGATAGAAGCTATAGATTCCATATCTATGTTCAGCGCTCCCACTAAATTGCACTATCTGTTGGATTATTTTACCAGGATCTTAGATCTACTCACAAGTATGTTGTTTAAACACCCTAAATATGAACTTTCTAAAACGATAAATTAAACACATATAAAGTTAAGAAAACCTTACATTGATGCAGCGGAATTAATGTCTCCTTCCACTCAGATCTCTAACCCTTGAATCCTTTCTGTAGCAGAGTATAATCAAGATCTGAGCCCGAATGTCCTTCTTCTTCAAGTTTGATCCTTCACAGTCTTCCAATCTATGATTGAGTTACTGTTTGGTGTGTGTGGGCACTTACTCTTTCACTAGGGTCGAAATTGATGAAGGAGAAAAGAGAATAGGGATTTCGGCCAGGTATAGAAAGTGGGGAAGGCTCAGTTTTTCTGAAGAGAGAAATTTTGTGTCAGATTACTAATGAAAGCATGTGTTGTGACTGAGCCATCACTTTCTATTTATAGGCAACTATTAGGTTTAGGTTAGGAATTATTTGGCATTAAAATAATGAAAATATAAATTTGAAAAACCTATTTAAGTGGCCGGCCATGGTGTGTTAGTGGGCCTCACTTAATTTTGCAGTTTTCTCAAATTTTATCTCTATTTTCTCAAAAAAGCCAATTTTCCAATTCTAACCTTTTAAATGCCAAAACTAATTATTTAATAACTAAAATAGATTATTAAATAATATTGTCATTTAATTTAATTATTAATTAGACATATAAAGTCCATTAATAAATAAATAAACCTAGAAACTCTTTTCTTTACAATTTCACCCCTGCTTAGTGAAAATTCATAAAATTAGACATAGTCTAACTTTAGAATTATAATTGATCAATCACGAATCAATTAATGAGTCTTACAAGCAGAATGTTCTCAACTAGAATGGGGACCATGGATCTCTATGCTGAGCTTCCAATAAGTGAACCAAATTTACCAAGTAAATTCCTACTTATTAATTCTTCGTTGAATCCACTCTTAGAACTTAGAATTGCACTCTCAGACTTATATAGAGTATATTGTATGTTCCACGATGTCAATATACTATCTCATTTAACCATTGTTATAATCTTATTGTGATTTAAAGATCCTCTATATAGATGATCTACATCGAGATGGGATTTCTTTACCGTTCTCACCCCTCAATGTATTTTGCCCCTTAAAACACTTAGTGTTATAGTGAGATTTCTCTCACCTAGAAACTCGAGACTAGATTCCTCCTTAAAAGGACACGTGTATTCAGATTCCCAATGAAATCTGAAATGTCCGTGAGAGACTTCTCGAAGTTTAGACCTCGCCCAGGATAGAACCAGCGAGATATTGCGGGTGCGACCTAAGTCACACCGCATAACCATAATCCTCATCATGCAGGGTAGACCCAACTCGCGTATGTCAGAACATGTGCGAGTGTCCCCCTCTATACCTCCGCGACGAGTATGGAGACCGATGCTCTATGAGGCAGATTTGGTCCCAGCGACCCAACAGCCCTAACGGACCAATATAAGTTCGCATGTCCAGAAGTTACCAGCTTCAAACTGCGACGTCTACAACAGGCGATTACTTAAGGACGCAGACGTTCCAAACGTATGTGCGATCCTACGAGCTCAACAGACGGAACATGAACGGTCAACTCGCAGATGCGAAAGACGCATACGTTGATGAATTCAGTAACTGTCATACATTTATTAATGTTAACGTTGTTTGAGTTTAATCATTGCAATTCAATGTGTAAATAATGGATTAACAATAAATGTGATCCTCATGTAACCGATTGGGCACCTGCTTTGTATATAAAGGGGTGATCCACCGTGAAAATGCACCTACGAATCCCTTGCTACAGTGGACTAAGCAGAACGAAATCGGCGAACCACTATAATTCACCGTCTCATCTATTTTTCCAGCTTTGTTGTTTACTCTCGCATTCCTAATTCGAGTACTCGCCATTCTAGGTCGAATACTCGCATTTGTCATCTCTCAAATAATTCTCTCTTTTTCCAGTTAAATTGTACTTTTTGGTGTTGCGAAATATCAGTAACAACATTTGGCGCCGTCTGTGGGAATTCGACTGTAAGATTCTATTCACATTCAAAGAACATCACTCAACATGGCTGGAAATCACGCTAACGGAGCTAACAACGAATCCATCAACATTGGATCGATGAGCGTACCATTGCCTGGAACCGGAGTGCCACCTGTAGACGTCATCAACGGCGGGGTAGGGAGGAGCAATATCAGACCACTCAACCTATTTCCAGAGACGACTGGTCCTCAGGTCGGAGGCACGTCCACACCACCAGCAACCATGCACTTTCCCCCTGTCACCCCGGCGGTCGTGTCCGAAGGAGTGGTCCAGCTCACGACTGATCAATACGCTGCAATCCAGGATCAGTTGCGAGCACTACAAGCCGAGGTGGATGGACAGAGCCGAGCTCGACGCCCTCCTCGGGTCCCTGCCGTTCGTAACGAAAATCCTCAGGTAACGGTTTCTAGACGTCAAACTAACCATGCACGCAGGGAACGACGAACTGATCCTGAAGTCTTGGACTTGAATCACCCAACGTCAAGAGGCCAATACGCAAGGTTACCTAACCAGAGCGCACAAACCGACGAGGATCCTGAGCGCCGCAATCCTCGCAGTCGTCACCCTCGGGATAACGACGCAGAGTCAGCCTCTTCCTCCTCGCATGACCGTATTCCAAGCCGGTATACGAGGTCTGGCTCTGTGCAGACACAGCAAGGAGGACGCTACCGTGTACACCGAGGTGATCTGCGTGATCATCTCAATGCAGTCTTTAGGGCGCGCTCCCGCGGTCCGCATAACGCGGAGACGCTCCATGATCCCCATACGGGCGATCAGGGTGTCAACACAGTTAACAACCCGCCCATCGCGCCGATCGCGACCACTGGGATTAATATCCCTTCGAACCTTGCCGCAGTGGCTGCGAGACCTACTGTTGTAGCAACTCCGCCTCCTGCGACAGGAGGAATCGACCAAAGTATGCTTCTGCAAGCTTTGAAGATGCTCGAGCAGCAGCGTAAGCCCATTTACAAGCTGCACGGCACCTCGCCCTTCACCGCAGAAGTGCGACAGGCCCAACTTCCAAAGGGATTCCGTTTATCCGAATCCCTCAAATACAAAGGTACTTCTAACCCTTTAGACTACCTAGAAAAATTTAACACCATAATGGAAGTGGACCAGGTGCCGCAACTCGCGAAGTGTCGCATTCTCGCGGCCACACTCGAGGAGAATGCCCATGATTGGTTCACCCAATTACCAGAGGCATCAATATCGACATGGGAGAACTTCGTCGATCTGTTTCTCACACATTTCCAGGCCACAATGACGTATAGGCCACCCTATACGACTTTGGCGAACATCAAGCAAGAACCTGGTGAGTCTTTGCAGAATTATTTCAAGCGTTTTAACGCTGAAGTAACAAAAGTTGAGAAGGCCCCCGAGTCTTCGCTTGTGTATATGTTAATAACAGGTGTCTTGCCAAGAACCGACTTTTGGAAAGAGTTACAGGCCCGCAGGCCAGAATCCTTGGTAGAATTCTTTGCCATGGCCGAACCTCATAAGAGGATCGAGAACTCCTTGGCGGAATTGGAGAAGGGCAAGAACAAGCGGCGATCACCCATACCGCGGTCGCGGTCCCGCAGTCCGCGAGGAAAGAATTCCAGGGGCCGAAGCCCCAGGAGACGCAGCCCACGCAAACCGCGAAGCCCGAAGTTGGCCAAGTCGCCTCCAAAAAAGGAGTCCTCACCCAAAAGAAAAGGAGGACCTCGCTTTGTCAATTACACCGAACTTGCCGTACCTCGAGACCACATCTATGCGGTTGAGGAAAGGAATGGCATCTTCAAGAAGCCACCCCCCATCAGGGGAAATCGCGATCGAAGAGACCCCAAAAAGTTCTGTAAGTACCACAAGGATATCGGCCACACTACCCTTGAGTGTTGGGTCTTGCAGGACGAAATTGAAGAACTGATCAGAAGGGGAAAATTCGATAAGTATAAAAGGAGCGAGGAAAGTCACCCCCGAGCGGATGACAAGGAAGAAAACCAGAATGCGAGTGGCTCTAGAGCACCTCGCAATATCTTGACTATAATCGGAGGGCCACACATCGCAGGCGACTCTCGCAAATCACAGGAACGATATGCCAGAGAAGCCAGAGAGAAGCCGCTTACCAATGTGAACAATCTTGGTGAACGGCCAGAGAAGCTCTTCAAAAGAGAATGCGAGGACATTGTCTTTATGGAGAGCGATGCGAGATGGGTCCACCACCCGCATTCTGACGCACTTGTGATAGTCGCCAATATAGGTGGAGACAATGTCCATCGCATATTGGTCGACAATGGAAGTTCAGTGAACTTATTGAACTTCCAAGCCTTCAAGCAAATGGGGCTACAAGAAAAAGATTTGCGGCCAATGACATCGAGCATCTACGGTTTCACGGGAGATGTCATAGCCATCAAAGGGATGATCAAACTCCCAATCACTTTGGGAACTGCCCCAATAACTGCCAAGTCGATGGCCGACTTCGCAGTAATTGATCAATACTCAGCATATAACGCCGTAATTGGACGGCCAATTCTGAAGGAGATGAAGATCATGACTTCGATCTATCATCTAACCATGAAGTTCCCTACTCCCTCTGGAGTAGGGTCAGTGAGGGGAGTCCAATCTGACTCTCGAGAATGTTACAATGCGGCTGTCAAGCTCGCAGAAAAAAGGACGGTGAATGTTATCCACCTTTTGGACGCACCACCACCTCGCCAGGAAATCCTCAGGATCGAGGAGGTACCGCACATAGACGAGCCGGATTTGGATCCGAGAATCCTTGATCACACCGCCGCAGCCCAAGCCGCGGAAGATACAATTGAGGTCATGTGTCATCGCTTGAACATTGACCCCGAAGTGCGAGGTGTCGGACAAAAGCGCCGCAAAATGGACCCCGCGAGGTACCAAGCGCTGAAAGAAGAAGTTGACCGCCTCCTTGCCTGCGGCTTTATACGGGAGTCATTTTACCCCGACTGGTTAGCCAATCCGGTACTCGTGCCAAAGCCCAACGGCTCATGGCGTACATGCGTCGACTTTACAGATTTGAACAAAGCCTGTCCCAAAGACAGCTTTCCTCTTCCTAGCATCGACCAGCTTGTCGATGCCACTGCAGGCCACGCACTTTTAAGCTTCATGGATGCATACTCGGGATACAATCAAATCCCGATGTACGAACCAGACCAAGAACATACCTCGTTCATTACTGATCGAGGATTATATTGTTACAAGGTCATGCCTTTTGGTTTAATAAACGCAGGTGCAACTTATCAAAGGCTAGTGAATATGATGTTCGCAGATTTGATTGGAAAGACGAGGAGGTATAGAGGGGGACACTCATGAAGGTTCTGGCAGATGGACATTGTATGTCGATGGGGCCTCAAATAATGAAGGTTCTGGCAGTGGGATATTGTTAATCAGTCCCAATAATTTCAAGGTACACGCTGCTCTACGTTTCGAATTCTCTGCATCTAACAATGAAGCCGAGTATGAGGCTTTAATCGCAGGTCTGAAATTGGCTCTCGAGATGAAAGTCGAATACCTACAAGCATTTAGCGACTCTCAAATAGTGGTATGTCAAGTAAGTGGAGAATACCTAGCGAGAGGCGGAAGATTGGTTAAATACTTAGCCATCGTTCGCGAAATCATGCAGAAGTTCAAACATGTAGTTGTATCTCGAGTACCGCGTACTCAAAATGCCCATGCAGACGCCTTGGCCCGACTGGCCTCCACTAGAGAAGCCGAATTACTCGATGTAATTCCGGTAGACGTATTGTCTCATCCAACCATAGATCGAGAAACAATCATGGAGATCGATGACGTTCAGGAGATTACCTGGATGACCCCTATCCTCGCATACCTCGACAAGGGGCTCTTACCTAATGATAAAGTAGAAGCAAGGAAATTGCGACAACGAGCAGCCCGCTATGTGATATATGACCAGAGCCTGTATCGCAGAAGTTTTAGTCAACCACTTCTCAAATGTATCAGTGGAGAAGACTGCGGTTATATACTGCGTGAAGTACACGAGGGAATTTGTGGCAATCATACTGGAGGTAATTCCCTTGCCCTAAAAATTATGCGACAAGGGTATTACTGGCCAACATTGCGACAAGATGCCCTCGCATTTGCAAAAAGATGTGATAGATGCCAGCGAATAGCCACTTACACACACCAGCCCCCAAGTAACCTCCATTTTATCACGAGTCCCTGGCCCTTTGCAATATGGGGAATTGATTTAATTGGCGAGTTACCCAAGGGAAAAGGAGGAGTCAAATATGCTGTAGTCGCGGTTGACTATTTCACAAAGTGGGCTGAAGCAAAAGCACTCGCGACCATCACAGCAACGAAGTTACGCGAGTTCGTCTACACTTCCATCATCTGTCGCTTTGGCATTCCGCACAAGCTCATTTCAGATAATGGGAAACAGTTTGACTGTAAAGAGATGCGACAGCTATGCGATGATTTAGGAATTAAAAAAGCCTTTTCTGCAGTCGCTTACCCGCAGAGCAATGGGCAGACTGAAGCAGTCAACAAAATAATTAAACACACCATAAAAGGAAAATTAGAAGACCGCAAAGGGGCATGGCCAGATGAATTACCGCAAGTCCTATGGTCTTACAATACAACCCCTCGATCTACAACTGGCGAAACACCCTTCTCACTTTCGATATCTCGCAGAACAGCGAGAATCAGTTGTTTTGCCTTGACCTTTTAGAAGAAAAGCGTGATAAAGCGCAACTGCAAAACGCGGCTTATCAACAACGAACAGCAAGGTACTTTAACTCGAAAGTAAAGATAAAACCTCTGCGAGTAGGAGATTTGGTCCTTAGAAAAGTAATGCCAAATACCAAAGTTCCAGCCCACGGGGTCTTTGGAGACAATTGGGAAGGACCATACAAAATCGCAGATCAAATTGGTGATGCCACTTATCGACTCGCAACACTCGATGGAACCGCGATTCCACGAGCATGGAATAGCGAGAGCTTGAAATTTTATTATCAGTAATATTCGCGTTATTCAGTTATGATAATTCGAGTACTTATACTTAGATATTTTTTGTTCAAAATACTTCCTAAGTATAGGGGCATAGTACCCGCATGTATTACTGATTGCTTGAATAAAATCACTTATTAAGTTTTTCGAGTAATTTAATTTACCGAGTTACACCAAGCTGTAATTAAAAGTCGCATATATATAATTGCATTCACACCAAGCTGTGATCAAAGTTAAATATAATTGCGTTCACACCAAGCTGTGATCAAAGTTAAATATATATATAAAATCGCAAGTACCCGTGTACTGCGTAAATATAAAACGTAAGCTATCCCCGCGAGGATAGAAAGATGTCCAAAAGTAAGATAAAATTCTCCGAGTACAGAAGTGCGAGTACCCGAGTACCGCATATATAAAAAAAAAAAGAGTAAGAGTGAAAATTAAACAACAACATAAGATAGCAAATAATCAAACGCCTGGAACGATGGGAGTAGTCTCATCAGGAGCAGCCTCGTCTGCGATCTTGCTCACGACTTCATTCTCGACCTCTTCAGCCTGTACTCCCTCGGTTTCATCAAGGAGGTTACCCTGAGTCTGAGTAGGAGACATCGCGCGAAAAGCTTCAGCCATTTCCGCAGCTTCAGCTCCAAGCAGCGAGAAGTCGAAGTCAGGGACCTTGGAAAGAGTAGTGTAAATATAGTCAGACACAGCCTGATCGTACTGTTTCTTCCCACTCTCTTTTTCAGCCTCCAAGTCGCGAGCCATCTCAGCGTTAGTGTCCTGCGACTTCTTAAGCTCGAGCTCCACCTGTTCTTTGGCCCTGTTGACTTCCTCGAGCTCCTTCTCCTTGGCCTTGTTAAGCTCCTCCATCCTCGCCACCTCCTGCTTCAGCTTCTTTATGCTCTCTTGAAAATGGACGTTCTGCCTCTTCAGCGAGTCAGTTTCCTTTGAAGGAGTAGCCGCGGCTTTCATAAACAAAGCCATGGATTGCACGGCCAGTTCAGTAGATCGAGAAGCAAGATCCTCGTATGGAATCTCAGCCAGTAATTTTTCCTGCATGGCCAGAAAATCGCGAGCACGAACAGGAGAGTCGATGACGACTTTCTTCCCTTTGTCCTGAGTAGTCTTAGCCAACTTCTTGGAGGAATCTGCAGCAAGCGAAGTCATCACATCGCTCTTCCTCTTCTGGGCAACGACCGGCGAAGTCGCTGGTGTTCCACCCTTTTGCTTGATCTTCAGGACAGGGGCAGACTTCAAGAAAGTCATGTCTACAACACAAGGAACAGATAAGTAAAAATCACAATCCTATCCATCAATTTATAGCAAAAGGGCGAGTTACCTGAAGTTTGTCGAGGAGTTTGTTTAGAAAGACGTTTATCTATCCGCTCCTGCTGTTTCTCAGAAGGTTCTTTATATACTGGCTCCCGTTGAAGACTCGCGTTCTCAGGGATCAGTTTATGTTCTCGCAATTTGGCAGTCGTACACAGCAATCGCCAGTCGCGATCTTGTACCGGAAGACTCCCAAGAATTTCGGCTACCCCCTTCTTATTCGCGTCAAGCGTTGGTCGAGCTGGTCTATCTGCGATGACAACAAAGAAGAACGAGTTAGCAAAAGATCTCGAAAAGCAAAGTAACAAGTTTTATCTAAGTCAACAAAAATGCGACATACTGGGTCTGCGATTAAAGTCAGTCCTGATCCCAGGAACCTTGAAAATATAAAACCATTTCGACTTCCAATCGCCCATGTTCGAGACCATCCCCTCAATACCGTTTATTTCAGAAGTCGCCCATTTACTAAAGCAAAAGAAGCCATTATGAAGACCCACGCTCTTTATGTCATAGAAGTAACTAAACTCCTCTACTGACGGAGCCCTATGGGCGTACTCCATGTACATCGCATAGAATGCTAGAACAGTGCGATAACTGTTGGGTGTTAGCTGAAAAGGCGATACGTCATAACGTCTGAGAATCGCTGCAACGAAAGGATGAAACGGGACCGATACACCACATCGAAGAATGGGTATTGAGATGACCACGTCCTCTGTAGGGATGATCGCAGGGTTGGTGAACGGAAGATGCGCTCTCTGGGAGGGTTTGGGACTTTGAAAAGCGAGTCGCAACAAATTCAACCTCACAAAGGTAGTGAAGTCAGATTTGACGACTCTCGAGACTAGGTCTTCGCATGAGAAAGGTTCGTTCAAGTGGGAGTCATCAACTGAGTCCGTCCCACTCCCTTCCGCTTCCTCTTCTTCCTCACCTGACTCGCAGACTGGAGTAGTCCATTCCTCCTCCACCTCCTCGACCTCGATGTCGGGAGCATGTCTCGTATGGATGAGGTAGTCGCGTGCTGACACTGTGGATTCGCTATCCCGGATATCGATTGTCCCAGGTTCAGCGAGCTCCTGTACCATCCTCTCGATGTCTACGGAGGACATCGGACCTAGCTCTATCTCCGCAGCCTCCATTTCGGAGATGTCCGTAGGGAGAAAACTGTCTCTCTCTTGTGACGACTCCCCGTCAAAAGCGCGACCTCCTGAGCCGAGCTGCTGGCTGTCCGATAGATCGCTCATCTGAAAGATAGAAGATCTTTTCAGCGTGATGAATGTGTGAAAAAATAAAGATAAGTGATCTCACCCGCAGTAAACTATAAAAGTCGCATTCAGCAAGAAAGTCAGACTCTGTGCGAAAACTGACCCTTCTATCGATATGCGAGAAGAAATGTAACTATCTTTGGGCGAGTAATTCACGCATCCTCGGTTGTGCGGTATACCTCCAGAAACGGCTGGGCGTTTCCCAGTGACTCAAGAAGTATGCATTTTCGAGCATAACCCTGAAGTTACTGGGAGACACCCACCGTTTCGAGACAACCTACCAACCAAAGAGTACGATCACTCGAAGCATTAACGCACGTCAACAAATGGCTGGGCGTATCACAGTATCTCAAGGGACATATAATCGCGTATATGGCCATTAGAATACTGTGACACACCCACCATTTGAAATGGCAATTAATACTCTTACCACTCAGCCCGCGACATGAAAAGATCCTAAAAGGTCTAATTAACAGTTAAACAGAAATAAGTCTTGGAAATATGCGAGTATTTAAGTTGATCAACTGAATGCCCGCGAGCATTCAAAATTGTTCATCCGAATGTCCGCGAGCATTCGAGACGTGAATCAGTGCATATGAATTGTATGCGATTATGTCAGTTTACAGGTCCTACACTATGAATGTTGCCCAGTTTCATTGACCCAGAACACATAAATACCCACTAGCATACCCTCCTAAAAGAATTTTCCATAAACACCCAAAACCAGAAAGAAAGCACATTTTCCCCAAAAAACAGAAAACGAAAATGCAGGGATTTAGAAGCTAACCTTTAGTTTCGATTCCTGCGGTTGTTCTCGATCACTTCTGAGAATGAAAATGCTGTGGAAAATGGCGGAAAAGTTGGAATGAATTTCTTTTTTCTGGGGTGTATATACTGGGGAGAAGTTAAGAGAAAGGAGGGAAAAATGGGAAATTTGATTCGTATCAAAACGTTTAAATACCCACATCCCTTATTAATTGGGATCGTGACACGTGGCGGTCGGAATGCCTAAGGTCGCCCAATCTAACGGCCAATTATGGCCACGCCTACACGAAAACCGAAGGGTTTTTGTGACGTGGCATCCTAGAGATAATGAAAATTAATCATTACAGCCGTCATTTTTCGAAACCCTCGATGGGACAACCAAAAGGTCACCTCCTCGTGACAACCTTTCACCTGTCTCTCGAGATGGGATTTCTTTACCGTTCTCACCCCTCAATGTATTTTGCCCCTTAAAACACTTAGTGTTATAGTGAGATTTCTCTCACCTAGAAACTCGAGACTAGATTCCTCCTTAAAAGGACACGTGTATTCAGATTCCCAATGAAAGCTGAAATGTCCGTGAGAGACTTCTCGAAGTTTAGACCTCGCCCAGGATAGAACCAGCGAGATATTGCGGGTGCGACCTAAGTCACACCGCATAACCATAATCCTCATCATGCAGGGTAGACCCAACTCGCGTATGTCAGAACATGTGCGAGTGTCCCCCTCTATACCTCCGCGACGAGTATGGAGACCGATGCTCTATGAGGCAGATTTGGTCCCAGCGACCCAACAGCCCTAACGGACCAATATAAGTTCGCATGTCCAGAAGTTACCAGCTTCAACATGCGACGTCTACAACAGGCGATTACTTAAGGACGCAGACGTTCCAAACGTATGTGCGATCCTACGAGCTCAACAGACGGAACATGAACGGTCAACTCGCAGATGCGAAAGACGCATACGTTGATGAATTCAGTAACTGTCATACATTTATTAATGTTAACGTTGTTTGAGTTTAATCATTGCAATTCAATGTGTAAATAATGGATTAACAATAAATGTGATCCTCATGTAACCGATTGGGCACCTGCTTTGTATATAAAGGGGTGATCCACCGTGAAAATGCACCTACGAATCCCTTGCTACAGTGGACTAAGCAGAACGAAATCTGACTGAACCACTATAATTCACCGTCTCATCTATTTTTCCAGCTTTGTTGTTTACTCTCGCATTCCTAATTCGAGTACTCGCCATTCTAGGTCGAATACTCGCATTTGTCATCTCTCAAATAATTCTCTCTTTTTCCAGTTAAATTGTACTTTTTGGTGTTGCGAAATATCAGTAACAACACTTAGCTACCTGTAAATGGTGTTGAGTGATCTAATAATTAGTCAGTTAAACAAGAGCTCATCCATTTACTTCTATTTGCTAAGCTAGAAGGGAATCATCACTTGACTTCTATACACCAGTAGAAGCTATAGATTCCATATTTATGTTCAGCACTCCCACTCAATCATACTATCATGTTCCCAAAATATACGTATCACCCTAACCCAAAAGTAGGCTTAACTAATAAATTAAAGAACATGAATAGAACTCCTGAGTTGAGCCTAAGCATATCAGGATTTAGATTCTTTTAATCTTAAGATCAACTACTGATATTGACTTGGAAAGATATGTATAACGGTAAGTTTGTAATATCTTAACTTAGTTGCAATATCGTTCCAATCCAATGTATACTCCATACATTCGAAACTAGTATACTTTACTAATGTCCTGGAAAGAACATAACACTTACTCCAAGTGTAAGTACACATCATCGCTGATTATCACATCAGTGTAAATCCAATAACACTGATGAAACAGGGACCAAAACTTTTGATTCATATGATCACAATCACATTCCACTGTGTTGACGATACTGTAATTGTGAATAAACATATGATCTGGATTTAACTGATTTTGTGTGTATGAATGTAATAAACATATCAAACATATTAAACCATTAGCATGTAAAATTCATGCAAACATCAATCACTTCAAATTTCTTATATTGATAACAAATCAGATTGTAAAGAGTTTTATTTAGGGCATAAAACCCAACAAACTCCCACTTGCACTAATATAAAACAAACTGTGCAAATAGGTCAATCTGATATCTTGATCTTCAGATCAAGTGTAGTATATTTGAATCCACCCAAACTTCTGGAACTAGTTCATAAAAAACTCTTATGAAACATCCTTTACTATATGCTTTACTTATCAAGGGATACTGAAATCTTTTACTGTTTTAAAAGTACATCTGAATTAACAGAAGACATATCTCTCATATTTTAAAATATGTAATTGAGATAATACAGTGTAGACTTTTCTTCAGTTATATAACTTTCTGGTATTTTCGAATAGACCAAGCTACAATTCTTCTCTGGTAGAGCTTGAATTATTATTCAATAATTCCTCCACCCCCAAAGTAAGCACCATCTCAAGAATTTCGAAATTAGATGGTGAGATACAAGGATAACTGATACACAGTTCCTTAATATCTAACATATAGATCACTTTCATAAATCTTTCTTGAATATCTTCTAATGTTCCCTATTTGATTACATCTCAGATAGCTCCCACTCAATAGCAGATGTCTGGTTAAATAATACTTTTAACCTCTGATTGTTTAGAGAGTTACCTAGTTGTGACTTTTGTATTAGTCTGAAACTTTAAGTTAAGACTAAGTCATCAACATAGCAGACTAGTATTTTGAAGTGAAAAATACATGCCAGAGATAAAGTAATCAAAATTAAGATACCATCAAATTTTATGAGGATTAAGAATTCTTGGTTCAAGTCATTTGAATGGACTGAACTAGAGTTCTTTATCTTATTCTCATAATTCTGATAAGCTATACCTATCCATGTGAATGATTAGATTTGCTTTTCAGTAGTGTTCTTAAGTACCTATCACAATTATCAACCTAATGAAGATGGGTATAGAACTTTAAAATTCTCCCACTCAATTGAGGTAGTGTGAAATTTTAACAAAGAACTTTCAAAGGTATCAAACTTTTACTTACAACAGTAAAAACGAAATGGAAATACAATCAAGATCAAGAATTTATATTGACAATAGCTGACTCATTATATTACTTCCATGTTTAAACAAGATATGTGTTTCATAGGGAATTGTGGAATGGACTCCTCCACCCCTAAGAATATACATATAGGGTACTATGGATAACCTCCACCCCTAAGTATATAGAGATTATGATCCACCCCTAAAGGTTGTAAAGATCATGATTCTCTTAGTGTGATAGAGTTTATGTGGAGTTGAATACTATCCAGAGTTCATTAGATATAAAAGATCGTTGAATTGCATAGTTTTCTTAACTTTTCTCCACCCCTATCAGATCAAAAGATCCTTTTATTAAGCAAATTCTTAATAATTGTATTAGAATGAACAATTATTAATAAACATAGAAATAATTTCTAGTGTTTATTTAATATAACTCTATGAAGAGTTGTAAATATTGTAGAATTTGCATCAATAATAAAAACACTTACACATACAAACATATAAATATAATGTGGTAATAGTTGGTGAAGATAAATTAAATGAAGCTCTATCTCATAATTTGCAATAGTAAATTTCGAAAATTATAAACTTTATTAATAAAAAAAATGTATTGCAACAATATGAGAGAAACAGGGATAAATATCCCTAACTAAAATTTGAAATCCAAATTGTCTTTAAACTAAAAACAATTAATTCAAAAAAAATAGAAGAGCTTCATCTGGACGATTTCACCCTTTGGTCCAGCTTTCTGATCCAACTCAATCGAGTTCAAGTAGCTTGGCCTATAAGAAGAAGAAAACAAATAAACAAAGTTAGTCCAGAATCATAAATCCAATTGGATAATAATTCACTAAAACTCTTAAAGTTTATAAATGGAAATACCTTGTTTCTTTGCAAGAAGTTTAGGACACTGGGGTTTCCAGTGACCTTTCTCATTGCAGTAGAAACACTTTCCTTTAAGTGTAGCATCACCGGAAGGAGCAGCCTTTTTATTGGCTTTTGTTCGCTTCTTGGTGTTGTGCCACTTCCTCTTCGATTTGGGCTTTGAAGCAGAGGCAACATTTGCTTCAGGTTTCATCGTCCCATTACCATTCCCAGGATTATGAGGTTTACTCCCTTTCTTCTTGGGTCATCTAGTCAAATTTTCATAAGTTTGAAGGTCATTGACTAATTCATGAGTAGCACTGTCCATTTCAGCACCATGATCCTGGGCTTCTTGGAAATAACTTGACATGAGGAGAACATGGTCACGCACGTTTTGATGAGGTTCCATCCGTGCATTAATGTACTTCTTAGTCGCATGAAAGCGTGACTGAAGTGATGCCTTACCGAATAGCTCATTTAACTTCATCATAACTTCAGCAGCCTTCTCGGTTTTAGAAAACCGATTTTTGAGGGTGTCAACCATGCTAGAAAGCATAAAGTATAGAGCTTTGTCATTTGCTTTCTGCCAACGCTCATACTTTTCTTTCACAGCTTTGGAAGCATTGTCCCCAGGCACTTCAGGTGACGGCTCAGTTAAAACAAACAAGGCACTTTCTCCTATGAGAGCAATATTAATGTTCTCATTCCATTTATTAAAGTTAGATCCATTCAGCTTATTTTCAGTCAACAGTGATAACATGGGATTCATTTTGATAATACAGGATACTACAAAATAATAGAAATCAACAAATAATGGTTTAACACAAAATCAATTCAGAAATTATAAGCACATAGTAAGTAGGAATGATATGAGAAAATACTTAAAAATTCAATCCTAAATAATTTCCAAGGTTTTTCAACAAACTGATATCAGTGTCCCGTTTAGGCGAGAGTCAAAGCTACCATCCATTGAATAGAGTTGTCAGCTCATTTAAAATGTTAAACAATCTAGCAACCTTTTATTCGATCAAGATTGGAATCCAGCGTTGTCCCGTTTAGGTGAGAGTCAAGGCTATTCTATCTCATGAGCTTCTACCATTGTTTCGCAATTTGCAAGTCAAATATGGTCGCCACCATTAGGGTGATCTATACCATATAAAACACTTACAAACCACTTATCATGCAAGATTAAACGGTGCGAAATCGCTAATGAACGTTCCTCCATTAGGGAGGATTACTCACTAAAACAAACGCGGTGTAAAACCCACAATGGAGATAGAATATCTTAATAATAATAAAGCTCATTCTTTAAAATGTATTTTCTTTATTATTCTAATAAATAAATCTCATTAAATTCTAAATTAAGAATTAAAATTCAAAAATAAGAATTTAATATAATATTTATAAAATTATACTTAGATGGTGATTGAAATAAAATTAATTATTTCCATCTTAGTAGTAATCTTAAATATAAATATTAAGGAAATTAATTTAAGTTGAATTAAATTAAATAATTAGCAACTTAAAAATTTCCTGTGAGAATATAATTATTGAGTACGAAAATTTAAAGTATATAATGAAATATACTATTTTCGAAAATAATAAAATTAGAAAAGAAATACTTCAAGCAAAAATATCACCTATCTAGATTTTTTTTTGACTAGTTAATTCAATTTCTAATAATATATATATTTTTTAAATTCATTTATTTTAAATTAATCAATTAAATGAAAAAATCATTGATTGTAGTTGGTCCAAGAATTAATTAAAATAAATAATTAATTTACAACTCAATCTATTTTTCAAAAAAAAAAATTCGAAAATATTGCATAAATAAAATGCAATTTTCGAAATTGATTAAGAAAATAAAGAAAAATATATATATTGAAAATTATTTAAATTTAAGTTGAAAAATTAAATTTCAACCTAAAAATAATTTTCTATTTAATTAAGTGTCATGAAAAAACAATAAATATTTAAGTATCATGATGAAAATCAACTTAGATATTTAGATTCTTCAAGTTAATTAAATGTATTAAATTCAAGAAATAATAATTAAGTGTAGAGAAGGCTTAATTATTTATTTCTAGTTTAATACTAGGAAAAATATACTTAATAAAATTGTACCAAAGTATAATATTTTCCTATTTAAATATTAGAAATAATAAGTAGTCTAGAAATTACTATCTAGAAAATATCTTATTTGACTAAGTATCTTTTCAAAAATTTGAAAAATATCTAATTTAAGTTAGATAGAAAAAATCTAAAACTTAAATAATTTCAAATTTAGATTTAATTAAATATCAAAAATTAAGTTATAACCACTTAATTTGAAGATATCTTTTTAAGTTAATATTTGAAAAGATATTAACCTAAAAAATATCTAAAATATTCCATTTTAAGTTAATATTCGAAAATATATTAACTTAAAAAATATCTTAAGAATCTTTAATAACTAATGCCTAGGATTCCTCAACTTGATTTAAAATTCAAATCAAATATTCAAATTTAAGTTAGATAAGAAAAATCAGTTGATACAACTAATTTATAACTTAAATAGGAATATTTAATTAAATAAGCTCCAGAAAGAATCTAGTTAGTTAAAATTCTATATTTAATTAAATACAAGAAAAATACAAATAGTTTGTCTAGAATTAATATCTAAACTAAAAGTGTTTTTCTTAAAATTAACTTTAAAATATTAAAATGAAAATAAATTTCATATATTTTAAAAGTTAATTATGTTGCTAATTCAATTTTATTAGGTCAAACTAATATAATTAACCTAGTACAGTTATTTAAATCAGGCAAATGGGCCTTCACAATTGGGGTAGTTCATGTGAGGGGGTGCTGGGTTCAGTATGTCGTACCCACTTCTATGGCTCCCAACTCTCACACAAGGCCCAAAAGAGAGGAATTTAACCTTAAAATAAATAACTGTTATTAATTGAATAGGTACAATAACTAGATGGACCTAAATAAAATCTATCATGGTGTGACATTTTATTTAGCAACAACCTATATGCATCTATATAATAAAATAAACACATAGGCTCACACAGGTACACACTTGGATGGATCCTATCATGTTGCTAGGTCATACATAGATGAAAGAAGATTGTAAAATATACCTGTTACAAATTATTAACTTGACCAAGGGAGCCATCAGATCATTAGATCTGGCAAAAAGTAACCATGGCTATTTGCAATCAAGTAATAATAGGTTTTAAAAACTTACATACAAGCTAAAACCACATACTCCTGCAACAAGGTTAGCTGGATAGTTGGAAGTAGGATTTATTTAATTTTAAACAAATAATTTCGAAAAAAAAAATAAATAATTAAAAAAAATATTTTAATTTTCGAAAAAAAATAAAATTTAAATTTAAATAAAAAATAAATTTAAATTTCGAAATTATTGAAAAAATAAATATTTAAAATTAAACCTACTATTTTGAAAAATTAGGTTTCAACCAACCTAAATATCATTTCAAAATTTGCTAACTATTTTTAAAAATTAAATATTATTTTAAAAATAAAAATTAAATAAAAATTAGAAAAGATAAATGAAATATCTTTTCAGATTTTAAATTAAATTTAAATAAATAAAATAACAAAATTTAAAAGTTAGCAAAATATCTTACATCTATTTAAAATTACATGATTATAATTATCTTATTTTAAATTTAAATAAGGTCAAAATATCTTAAAAAGATTTAGTTTAAAAAAATATATATAAAATCTGACCTTAAATTTAAAAATAAGATAAGATATAATCAAATTTAAAAATAAGATAGATTTTTAAGCAAGAAGATAGATACTAATTCTATTCAAATTCAAATTACACTAATATCTTGAATTAAATTTAAAAAATATTAAATTAATTCAAAATGATAATTAGAATTGAATTAGGAATAGTAATAGTATATATACAAAACTATACAAAAAATCGGAAGTTAATTCCATGAAAAAGCATGAAAAATCGAAGAAAAACGAAAAAATTGTGAGCTGTACGGACAGTTTTCGCGATCGCATGAAAATTTCAACACACATCCGATTTTTTCGAATCTTCAAAAAATCATAACTAATTCAAATAAAATCAAAATTGAGTTCTGTAAAAGGCTAACTTGCTTAATTTTTTCCATGCTATCCAATAAAAATAATTTCAGAAACAAAATCGCAATTATTTTTAAGAAAATATACAAACATCAATCAATCATCAAATAACACTCAATACAACATGATACCATCCAAAAACAAACAAACAATCGTTTTAAAGTCCAAATTTCATGCAAGTAAATCAATTAACCTGGCTCTGAGGCCAGTTGTTGGATTATTTTACCATGATCTTAGATCTACTCACAAGTATGTTGTTTAAACACCCTAAATATGAACTTTCTAAAACGATAAATTAAACACATATAAAGTTAAGAAAACCTTACATTGATGCAGCGGAATTAATGTCTCCTTCCACTCAGATCTCTAACCCTTGATTCCTTTGTGTAGCAGAGTATAATCAAGATCTGAGCCCGAATGTCCTTCTTCTTCAAGTTTGATCCTTCACAGTCTTCCAATCTATGATTGAGTTACTGCTTGATGTGTGTGGGCACTTACTCTTTCAGTAGGGTCGAAATTGATGAGGAGAAAAGAGAATAGGGTTTTCGGCAAGGTATAGAAAGTGGGGAAGGCTCAGTTTTTCTGAAGAGAGAAATTTCTGTCAGATTACTAATGAAAGCATGTGTTGTGACTGAGCCATCACTTTCTATTTATAAGCAACTACTAGGTTTAGGTTAGGAATTATTTGGCATTAAAATAATGAAAATATTAATTTGAAAAACCTATTTAAGTGGCCGGCCATGGTGTGTTAGTGGGCCTCACTTAATTTTGCAGTTTTATCATATTTTATCTCTATTTTCTCAAAAACGCAAATTTTCCAATTCTAACCTTTTAAATGCCAAAACTAATTATTTAATAACTAAAATAGATTATTAAATAATATTGTCATTTAATTTAATTATTAATTAGACATATAAAGTCCATTAATAAATAAATAAACCTAGAAACTCTTTTCTTTACAATTTCACCCATGCTTAGTGAAAATTCATAAAATTAGACATAGTCTAACTTTAGAATTATAATTGATCAATCACGAATCAATTAATGAGTCTTACAAGCAGAATGTTCTCAACTAGAATGGGGACCATGGATCTATATGCTGAGCTTCCAATAAGTGAACCAAATTTACCAAGTAAATTCCTACTTATTAATTCTTCGGTGAATCCACTCTTAGAACTTAGAATTGCACTCTCAGACTTATATAGAGCATATTGTATGTTCCACGATATCAATATACTATCTCATTTAACTATTGTTATAATCTTATTGTGATTTAAAGATCCTCTACATAGATGATCTACATCGAGATTGGATTTCTTTACCGTTCTCACCCCTCAATGTATTTTGCCCCTTAAAACACTTAGTTACCTATAAATGGTGTTTAGTGATCTAATAATTAGTCAGTTAAACAAGAGCTCATCCATTTACTTCTATTTCCTATGCTCGAAGGGAACCATCACTTGACTTCTATACACCAGTAGAAGCTATAGATTCCATATTTATGTTCAGCACTCCCACTCAATCATACTATCATGTTCCCAAAATATACATATCACCCTGACCCAAAAGTAGGCTTAACTAATAAATCAAAGAACATGAATAGCACTCCTAGGTTGAGCCTAAGCATATCAGGATTTAGATTCTTTTAATCTTAAGATCAACTACTGATATTGACTTGGAAAGATATGTATAACGGTAAGTTTGTAATATCTTAACTTAGTTGCAATATCGGTCCAGTCCAATGTATACTCCATACATTCGAAACTAGTATACTTTACTAATGTCCTCAAAAGAACATAACACTTACTCCAAGTGTAAGTACACATCATCGCTGATTATCACATCAGTGTAAATCCAATAACACTGATGAAACAGGGACCAAAACTTTTGATTCATACGATCACAATCACATTCCACTGTGTTGACGATACTGTAATTGTGAATAAACATATGATCTGGATTTAACTGATTTTGTGTGTATGAATGTAATAAACATATCAAACATATTAAACCATTAGCATGTAAAATTCATGCAAACATCAATCACTTCAAATTTCTTATATTGATAACTAATCAGATTGTAAAGAGTTTTATTTAGGGCATAAAACCCAACACTATCATGTTCCCAAAATGTATGTATCACCCTGACAAAAAAGTAGACTTAACTAAAAAATCAAAGAACATGAATAGCACTCCTAAGATTGAACCTAAGCATGTCAGGATTAAGATCTTTTGATCTAAGATCAACTAGTGATATTGACTTAGAAAGATACAACGATAAGATTATAATCTTTACCAAGATCAATATCGGTCCCAGTCCAATGTATACTACATACATTCAAAACTAGCATACTTTGCCAATGTTCTAGAAAGAACATAACACTTATCCAAGGTGTACATCGCTGATTATCACATTAGTATAAATCCAGTGCACTGATGAATCAGGGACTTTGTCTTTTGAAGCACATAATCACAATCACATTCCACTGTGTTGACATCACTTTAATTGTGAATCACTATATGTTCTGGACTTAACAGATTTTGTATATATTAAACCATAAACATGAAAACTACATGTAAACATAAATGACTTCTAATCTTACATTGATAACAAATCAGAGTAGATTGAAACGGGTTTTATTTAGGGCATAAAATCCCAACAGTATTTTCCCCACTGGGGTTCGTACGAGCCCTCTCTCTATGGGTTTGAGAAGAGTGCTAGTGATTCCTCGCCGGTGACCTATGTTCCCCGGGTTGTGTCCGAGGATCTTCCTCGTTTCCACGAGGAATTTCTTGTTCGTTAGTTTCTAGTAGCCTCCCATTCTCATTTCTATGAGAGGCTTTTGGCTGATCATTCATATTTTTAGGGGGAATCTCATTTTCCCCAGGTTATTCTTCCTGAGCATTTTCCTGTCTCTTGGTTCGTGAGCCAGGAGGTCTGCCTCGTGGTCTTTTCACTCCAAGTTTTGGCTGATTTTGAGTGTTATTCCCCTGTGCTTCCCTAGCTGCAGCTGCATTGCGCTCTAATTTAGCCATCTGTCGGTTTGTCTCCTCCAGGCGGCGCCTAAGATGGCAGTTTTTCAAATCATAAGTACCCTCACTTCTGGGCTGAGCACCTCCACGACGGGCCCATTCATCTCTCACTTTGGGATTTTAGCCATTCCCATGTTGAGTCCTCCTTGAAAATGTTGTTCATGTGCTGGGACCAATCTCATGTTGAGTCCTCCTGGAACGAGTGGTCTGAGTGTTGGGGCCACCCTCAGGTTGGCTCCTTCTGGAGCGAGTGGTCCGTTTAGACTGTGAGTTGGGAAGCCTTTTGGAGCCCATGGGATCCTTTCCATGACGGTGATGCATTTCTTCATGTGGCGTGTTAACGTTCTCTGTGTTTTCAGCCATGAAGTAGATTGTTTTTTATATGTAAGGAGGGTCTTTTTTTCTTAGCTTTTACACAAAGGCTCTCAATGAAAGCACCAAACTGTTAACGCAGCTTTTCGTTAACCAAATTTGAGCCTGAATAGTGATAAACTTGCACAGAAAAATAAAAACAGTAAAGAAATAAAAAGGAAATGATGAACACAAAGGTTTTTTTACGTGGTTTTGCAGTTAAAATTCTACATAGTCTACAAGTCAATCTTATCAGATTTCTAATACTATTCTTGGGCTTTTCTTTTTTTCATGAATTCTTTTCATCCCCTTTTTCAGTCTAACCTGCCTCTATTTATAATTACCTAGTCAGGCAGTAAATTACAGTGTAATCTTTACAACAATTATCCCATAAAACCGTGGGGTTTGATTACATATCATGTAATATAATGCGGTTATTATTTGAATATCACACAGCTGTGATTAATTCGCTTTACTGAGTCAAGATAATCGTGTATTAAACACGTTTTAAATCACAATGCTCTGGGATGTCTCGACGAGAACTCAATACCAATGACCTTGATAGCGAGCTGGAGCCTTTTCTCCTATCTCTCCGAGGTTGATAATGTACGCCTTGTCACTTCTTCACTTGAAGGTACAACGCTTCATTTTGATAATTGAAGTTCTTAATAACAAAGAGTACTTCAGCAGTTAACATCATTTGAATGTCAGCTTCTGCTAGAGAGAACAGACTCGTCAATACTATAAATTTCAGTAAAAGATGTCTGAAGCTGATCGAGCGTGTCTTCCTATAGCGAGATAGGCGCCTTGCTATTAGTTCCTTGGGTTCACCTTACTGTTAAACTTCGTTTGTATATTATACGCTAAGTATTTTCACAGTCATCATATCTTGCTTACGTCTACTCATACGTAAAGAGGTTGAAGTCTCGCCTTGCACATCCAATGTCGTATGGTTTCTCGTTAATACTTGAGGCAACAGTTTGTATGTCTTTATCTCGCGTAAGACCTTATAGTCAGGAGGTTGTAAATATACTGTGTCACTTCTGTATTTAATGCGTTATTCCATTTTCAAATATAATTACTGTTTCATGCATTGATCCATGTTCTTCTTAGTTTGACACGTGTCCTCCTTTGAAACGATGGCTGAATTTCGGGTATAACAGTAATTATATCATTAAATACAAAATGGAATAAGTCGTGAAATGCAGAATTGATAGAGTATATTTATAACTCGCTGACTCCACAATCTTAAGCGAGATCAGGATGTACAAACTATTGATTCACGTATTGACCAGAAACTATTTCGCATCAGAAGGCATAATCCCAAGGGAGACATAGACAACGTATAGCGAGGCATCTACCTCGCTGTATGTAAAGAGGTATTGACAAATTGAATTGGTTATTAGAACACTTAGTGTATAATATATAATAACTAAGTGTAATAACTTGAAGGACATGATTGTCCAGTCTGCAAGGCCTTATGGTCAAAGAATAGTTCTTAAGTTTGCTCAGTACACTGGTGCTCATGCCAATTCTTGAATGCAAGTAAACTAAGTAATTCACTTATGTACTAGGTGAGACGCCTCAGCGAGATACATTTGGTTGCGTGTCCTAATCTACGTCAGCATTGATATCCTTACAAACAGTTTAAATCATAGCTGTGTTATTTTCTAATATTAACTGCACGTATTTAAGTGGAGCGTAATTAAGGCCAACAATTTCAGGGAATATTGTTATGGGATTTGAATTAAATGTAATTAACTGCCAATCTATATTACTATAAATAGGGGCAAATTATAAAAAACAAAAGGGACGAAAAATCTTAGAGAAAAAAAGGAGTATACTGATTGTAAAACCCTAATCCTGTATCTAGAAATATATGAATAAGATAGACTCGTGGACTATGCAGAGTTAACTGGAAAACCATGTAAAAATCTTGGTGTCATCATTATTATTTTCTTTATATATGTGCTTGATTTATTACAAAATAGGTTTCTAATCATTAACGAAAATCTGCGTTAATAATTAGGTGCTTTCATTGAGAGCCTACAAGATAAAAGCTCAGAAAAATCCCTCCTAATCAAAAAAGGAATTTCTTATCCATGGCTGATAACGGGGAAAGCGACAACAATCATCCTGAAGAGACTAATCATCATCTTGGAAAAGAGCCAATGGGCTCACAGAGGCCACCCAATTCACGAACAATGCGTTTAACACGATCGACACGTTCGAGAAGAAGCCAACATGATAATGATCAAAACCTAGAAGCTGAGAATGAGGAAGCCAACATAAATGATCGTGGGTCAACGCCTATGTGTGAGGACATCTATGACCCCACTAGATACATACCATTGGTCGAGTTGGAAAATCGTCAACTCCGGTAACGTCTGGCTGGGGCAAGCCAACAAAATGCTGAGTTTGAAAGGGAGGTTGTCGCAGCCAAGGCGACACAAGAAAAAAACACACAAAACCAACCTATTCCTGGAGTGAGAAAGTCACGAGGAAGACCTCGGGGCTCGAGAACCAGGAGGTAAGAGACAGCTCAATAAAACCCCCAGAACACTCAAGAAGAGCAAATTGGGGAAATTGGGGATGTTCCTGAAGATGAACAACCAAATGACCAGGCACCTCATCAAGAAGTGCCTCGGAGACCCTGGGGATTCACATCCCAAGGGACCGAAAACAATGATCTACTAGAGTCTTCTTGTAGAAATAAGAACAGAAGGCAACCCCAAACCAGGGGATAGGAGATCCCTTGTGCTAACGAGAGAAATCCTGGGACTCAACCTTGGACAGGTGGGTTACCACTGAGACACCGTCAACGTCCTTCTCGCACTGATAGGGAGGAGGAGTATACAAACCCCAACAAGGGCCATGTATCAAACCTTTCCCAGAGTTGAAGGCATGTATGTGATGAGGCAATATCTAGTTCAGGACGTATGAGATCTCGAGATCACAGTCGATCTACGCGAGGAGGAGATAGGTCTCGCCATAATAATGATCGAGAAAGTATGAGTCATACAAGGAGTAGCCAATCTGAGAGTTACTCAGGTACAAGGTCAACGAGCAACTATGATTGAAGACGTCTAGATCTTTGTGAGCAATTAAATCGGAGGAAACCCGATTTATGCAAACAACTCAATTCAAACCAAAAGTAAGAGGATCGAATCCAATTGCGAATCAGCGAGTTGGGAAACAAATTCAAGAAATATCAAGATGGGAATCTGCCTGATTATGATTCAGATGAGGAGCTCGAATCTTTCCATCCGAACATTATGAGCGCTAATGCTCCCTAGGGATTTAAAAACCCTCACGTCTCGTCGTAAGATGGGACTACGGATCCAGCTGCTCACCTCAACAACTTTAATACAATAATGCGAGCCAGCTATGTCACGAATAACTTACGTTGTATTTTATTCCCCACCTCACTGACTGTGGCAGCGAGCAGCTGGTTCAATAAATTCACCCATCACTCAATTACCTCTTGGGAACAGCTATCTTAGAATTTCAAAAAATAGTTTCGGGAATCAAGAGAAATGCGACCTGAAGTATATTCCCTTTCCAATATAAAGAAGCAAATATGCGAGACACTTAAGGCCTACTTAAGTCATTTTAGTACAGCAGCTGGTAGGGTTAAAATTTGAGCGATAGTATTCAGCTTATTGCTCTTCAAGCAGGGATTACGACTGACCTCTTGGCAGCAGGAGGTGAGCTGTGGAATGACTTACAGGGTCGCCCTATGAATAACATTAGTGAGTTCAATGAAAGAGCCCAGGTGTTTGTACAAAAAGAGGAAGCAAGGAAAGAGATGAAATCTATAAAGACTGGCTCGGGAAATAAACCCAGCATTGTCTCACCAAGTAAAGTCTCGACGAAGACTGACAATCCAGGAGTCTCTAGCACTAAGAGAAAAGATGACTATACGGAATCAGCCAAAGATTAGGAAAAATAGAAGAAACATGATAAGTAAGTGCTAATTTACATTATTTATACCAAGCTTAATGAAACTCAAGAAAATATCTTTCTCGCACATGAGCACAGGGTTGCATTTTGCAAACCTAAAACCATGAGACATGCGAGGCACAAATAGGATGCAACAAAATTCTGTAGATTTCACAAGGACATAGGGCATACAAAAGACGAATGTCGTTACTTGAAAGACCTCTCAATATTTATAAATTCAATCAATATTTATAAATTAAAATGATAAAAAATAATCTTATTTTATTGGTTTTATTTGAAATTTTAGATATAATTTTTTATCTTTTATGAGTGCGGAAACCTTCTTTTTGTATACCTATTCGAATCCAATTTAAAATGGATACAATTTTTAACAAAATTAAGATTATTAGAGCTTTATCTCGCATGGTTACTTTCAACAATATGTAAAGCGACAAGGCAATGGACAAAACCATCCAAATAGGCAACCAAATATTACAACCTCCTCCTGTAGAAGGAGAGGATATCTTGGTCATCTCAGGAGGGCCACATCTCGCTAGAGAAAGTAGTAATGCCATAAAGAGATATGTCAAGGAAATTAAGAATGAGCGGTCAGCTTTCGCTCTAAAACTGTCAAAGTAAGCTAGGACTGAGAAACCTCCAATTGTGTTTTCAAAGGAAGACACGAAACACGTGAGGTACCCACATGTCGACCCACTCGTGATTATAATCTAGCTCGCCAACAAGAGAATAAAAGGGGTGTTGGTGGATAATGAAAGTTCAGTAAATATCCTCTACAAGGACACACTGAAGAAAATGGGACTGCAAAATGCGAAGTTAAAACCTTGCATGGTGAATTTATGCGGATTCACTGGGGACAGTGTCGCCAGTCAAAAAATTATTGAGCTCCCGTTAACTCTGGGCAAGCCACCTATATCCACAACATTGATGCAAGATTTTCTAGTCGTTGACTTACCATTGGCCTATAATATATTGTTGGGGGGTCCTACACTAATTGGACTAGGGGCAGTTAGTTCAATTAAACACCTATCCTTAAAGTTTCAAACACTGACAAGAGTAGGTGTAGTGCAAGGTGACCAACTACTGGCTCGGGAATGCTACCACATAGAGCTGCAAAATAAAATAGCCAGCCATCAGTTAATGTCAATCATAACGGAGAAAGGCGAGAAATAGGATAAGGATCTAGATCCTTGACTTCAAGATGAAAAGAACCTGCTAAAACCAATTGAGGAATTAGAAGAAGTTTTTTTAGATCCAGAAAATCCGACAAAGTGTGTATTCATTGGGAAAAATCTAGATGAAAAACTAAAATAGCAACTAATAAGTTTTCTAAAGGCAAACTAGGATCAGTTTGCCTGGAGCCATTCAGATTTGACAGGGATTGATCCTAAAGCTATTTGTCAACACTTGAATAGACCCAAATTACCCAGCTAAGAGACAAAAAAGACGACCCTTGGATTCTGAAAGATAAGGGGCACTCAAAGATGAAGTGGATAAGTTGTTGACTAACAACTTTATACGCAATGCATTTTACCCCTCGTGGATATCTAATCTTGTCCTTGTCCCAAAACCAAATTGAACTTGGAGAACTTGTATCGACTTTTTAGATTTAAACAAGGCATGTTCAAAAGATTGCCTTCCACTACCAAGGATCGACCAGTTAGTGGATGTAACTGCTGGACACGAGCTTATGATGTTCATGGACGCATATTTTGCATATAACCAGATTAAGATGCATGTCCCTGATCAACAACATACAAGTTTCGTAACCAACGTGGAGCTTTATTGTTGTAAAGTCATGCCTTTTGGTTTGAAGAATGCTGGGGCAACGTATCAGCGACTAGTGAATAAAATGTTTGAAAAATAAATAGCAAGGAACATGGAGGTCTACGCCAATGATATGTTGGTGAAGTCGATAAAAAATGGAGATCACACAAAAGACCTCGCGGAGTGCTTTGAGATACTGAAAAATTACAATATGAAACTCAACCCAAAGAAGTGCTCCTTTGGAGTTTCCTCAAGAAAATTTTTGGGATTCATAGTCAACGCGAGGGGCATCGAGGCAAATCCTGAAAAAATTAAGGGATTGATAGAAATGTTGTCACCAATAAAACCAAAGGAAGTCCAGGCCTTAACAGGAAGAATGGCAGCTCTTAACAAATTCATCTCGAAATCAACTAATAAGTTCCTACCATTCTTCAATGTGTTGTGAGGCAACAAAAAGTTCGAATGGACAAACGAGTGCAAGGAAGCCTTCACAAACATAAAGAAATATCTTTGAACCCCTTTAATTTTGGTTAAACCAATAACTAGAGAGACTTTACTTATCTACTTGGCTATCTCAGAGAATGCGATTAGTGCAGCATTAGTGCGAGAAGAGGGGAAGCACCAGCAACCAGTTTACTATGTTAGTAAAAGGTTACTGGGAGAAGAATCAAGATATTTGCCTCTTAAAAAAATTGCCCTATGCCTAATTCATGCATCTCAAAAATTATGGCCTTACTTACAGGCACATCCGATAAAGGTGTTAACTAATCAAACACTAAGACAAGTTTTGTCAAAATTAGATGCTTGTGAAAGATTGATAAAATGGTCTATTGAACTAGGGCAGTTGGACATAACTTATCACCTAAGGACATCCATCAAGGGCCAAGCTTTGGAAGATTTCCTGATAGAAGGGATAATTCTAGATGAAAATCCACTTATCCAGCGAGACACAGACAGTTGGAAGTTGTACGTGGATAGAGCATCTAATGAAAATGGCTCAAGTGCAGGAGTGATACTTATCTCGCCGAAAAAAATTTAAGTTTCACTATGCCCTAAGATTCCAATTTGACACTTAAAACAACGAGGCTGAGTATGAAGCCTTAATAGCTGGTTTGGTGCGTTACAGTGACTTGCATTTAATTGTAAATCAAGTTCTAAGTAATTGCCAGGAAAAGGGTTTAAAAATGGCCAAATACTTGGAGAAGGTTCGGAAGAACATGGGAAAGTTTGATTATTTGAAAATCAAACAATTTCCAAGAAAACAAAACTCTAATGTCGATGCCTTGGCAAAACTAGCCTCACAAAACGAACTTGATGAATTGAATTTGGTACCGGTGGAAGTGTTAGACGAACTGAGTATATGTGAAAAGGAAGAAGTTGAGATGATTGACAGCTCTTCTACTTGGATGACACCCATAGTCAACTATCTTCTTAATGGGCAACTTCCAGTAGACAAAAACGAAGCACAAAAACTCTTGTATTCAGTGCCTCACTACACGATAGTAGAAGGCAAATTATATTAAAGAGGTTATTCAATGCCTCTCCTACGGTGTGTTCTCCCCATAGAAGGAAGTGAGATAATCAAAGAGATCCACGAAGGCTTTTGTGGAGACCATGCAGGTTGGAAAAGCTTGTTCAAGAAAATAATTTGGCAAGGATGTTACTGGCCAACTATAAATAAAGACATACATGAATTTGTCAAAAAATGCTATAAGTGTCAAATATTTTCACATATACCTTGCGTACCACCAACGGAAGTAAGAATGATGACCTCGCTTTACACATTTGCGATATGGGGAATTAATTTCATTGGGGCATTGCCCACAGAGCAAGGAGGAGCGAAGTACGCAGTAGTGGCAGTCGACTTCTTCACAAAGTGGATAGAGGCTGAAACTCTAGTTTCTATAACCTGCATGAAAGTTCTTGACTTTATCGTCTGTAGATTTGGAATACTCATTCAGATAGTATCTGATCATGGAACTCAGTTTGATTGTGAGTTATTCACTGAGTTCGGCGAAAGGAGCAAAATTATTAAGAGTTTTTTGTTAGTATGAAGGCCTCAAGAAAATGGGCAAGTAGAAGCTGTTAATAAAACCTTGAAGGATATTATCAAAAAGAAGTTGGACGCAGTAAAAGGTAGATGTGTAGATGAACTTCCACAAGTACTTTGGGCTCACAGAACAACTGAGAAAATAGCAACAGGGCACACTCCATTCTCACTTGCATTTGGCTCGGAGGAAATATTGCCAGTAGAAATTAATATTGTGACCCACAGGCGAGATTTCTATAATCAAGAAGAAAACCAAAAACTCTTGAAGTTGTCCTTGGATCTACTTGAAGAAAATTGTACTGAGTCTCAAATTACCAATGCAGCATACCAACACCGCATCACAAGATATTTCAATAAGAAAGTGAAGAAAAGGCTCTTTAACGTTAGTGACTTGGTGCTAAGACAAGTATTTGCAAACACAAGAGATGCAACTGCAGGAGTGTTTAATCCAAACTGGGAAGGTCCTTACGTAATTGAGGCAATAGTAGGAACCAGGGTTTACAAATTCGCTCGGCTTAATTGCTCGCTAATAAAGAACCACTAGAATGTTAAGCATTTGCGACCCTACTACCAGTAAACTCACAAAAATGTTGTAATCTCTCCAATTGATGTAATTTTTAAAATTCAATTATTATTAATAAAGTTGTAGTATTTTTCAAGTAATTACAAAGTATTATTCTTTAAAATTACTTGAGGGGCATATATGTGTATGATCAACTGGAATTTATCTAGAAATACATAATATATTGCAAACCCACTCCATTTCAAAAATTTTTTAAAGTTTTCATCTATAAATAATGTAAAGTCAAAAATTGAACCTTTTTCACCAGAAAGGAAAGTCAAAAGTAGCAGTTGTAAATGAGATTTAACTCGTAAAAGCAATACTAAGTTACATGCGAAGCTGAATATCTAACAGCTCGCATTTTATAGGGATGTATTATGAATGAGCCACCAAGATGCCTTGAAAAGATAATACTTAACCTAAGATATAAATAGAAGGCCTAACTATTCATAAAAGCAATCAAAAATGTACAAAGTAATTCACAAGATGAATTATTTATTTCAAGTATCTTGAAGTTTGCATAAAGCAGATTATAATTGTTTACACGAAGTAAAACTGATAAACTGCTCGCGAATAGAAAGCATGGTAGACGATAATTGCTCACGTACATAGTAGATTATTAACTACTTAAGCAATATCAATAGGAAAACAAGATCTGTGGAAATGCTTACTTAAAGTATTTTAAATTTGATCAAAGTATAATTATTAAAGTTGTGAATAAAAATGCAAACAAGCAAATATATTAAGTTTAAATGTAAAGATGCGAGACAATAAATAAAAAATAAAATAAAAGTAAAGTAAAGTTGGCCATCCAACAATGCAAATTTGTCTTTACAAAAAGTGCCACAATGGGCAAACCATTGATATTGCTATTGTAGGAGATTTAGAAAGATCTTCTTGTTCCACCTCAACCGCTTCATCCTCGCCAAGTTCTTCTCTCCTTGTTTTCTCGCATAGGACAAGCATGGCATTGGCTCCTTCACCCAAAAAAGTTGAAGTCCATATCAGGGTTGGCCGACCAGGTTTAATAGATGGTTCTCCTAGCGATGTTGTTGACCCTGTCTTTGGTTTCAGCCTCCATCTCTTTGAGTTTTTTGTCATGGTAAGGCTTGAGGGACTTGAGAGAATCCTTAAGCTCCTTAATCTTCTTTTGTTTGGCCAGACGCTGCTTTTCTACCTCTTCCTTTATGTGAGAAACCTTGGCCTCGGAGTCATTCCATTTTTTTTTGACTAAAGTGTCTCTATGCTCGCTGAGATGACCTACGATGAGTAGCAAAGGAGAGAAGGGATGCCTGCGAGAAGGAAGAAAAACAAAATTGGTAAATATGATAAAATGAGGAAAAGTGAGAACAAGGAGAAAGGGAAATTAACCTGATGCAAAAGTTCGTAACTCCTTTTGGCAAGATCCTCAAAGTTGCCTCGAGTGAGAAGCTCCCAGTCGCCAGTCCCAAGAGTTATGAAGTTACGCCAACCATTGGTAGCATGTAGCATGTAGAGTTGCGAGCCTTCAGTCCTAGCTTCAAGGGGTAGGGGACAGGAGGGCTCGAGGAGAACCATCTCTGGACGAGAACCGTAGAACTTCACTTGGTGCACTAGCCCAGTCGATTTTTCATTGGCATTCGTTGCAGCTGGAACCTCCTTCTCTAGAGACTTGGCTAGCTCGATGGTGAGCTAGCCTGATGATTTCTTCTTGTTGGCTGTGGTTTTGGTCCTTTTGGGCTCTTTAGAAGAACACGAGGCCTCACCAGCTTGGGCAACTCTCTTCTTAGACTTCTTGTCGACTGAGGGAACTCTTGAACATGTTCTCCAAATCCAGCTCCATATCTGCAAGGTGAGGGAAATACATTAGCACTTAAGCAAAATAAATAAGTGAAAGTAGAGAACAAACTCCCACTTGAGAAAGTTACCGTAATTTTAAGAAGATCAAAAGGGAGGACTATAATATCCACTAAAATCCCTAGATCTTGTGATCATAAATGTCATAAGGGTTTAGTGGATCTAAATCCCACATTGAATCTATATGACCTGATCTATCCAACATAGTCCCATACTTGCTCCACAATCCCATAGTATGAACATATACAACTAATCTGAACGTCCAATTCTGGGTACCAACTATCAAACCTATGTGTTATGCAATCTATGAGAAAGGGATTCCAAGTGTAAAAAATTGTATCGACTATCTCGGAAAGATACTAGGGTGAAAAGTTTAGCCCTAAGCACTGCGGGTGACCACCCACATTGATTACCTCGTGATGCTCCTTCTTCTCGAGGGGCGGTTCTCTAGAGATAGTGTGTTCGAGCAACGTAGTCCATGCTTTCTTCGTCGACTGGGACTGGGACCTTTTGCCACAAAGAATACTTGGGTACTTTGTAGTCACAAGTAAATTCATCTGAGGCAAGAAGGCCAACATTCCTTAGATTAATTTCATTGCATAAGAAGTCTGCCAATCTCAGCCGGAACGAAACATTCAACAAGATTTTGTGACGCTCGGCTATCTCAGGAGAAGGAACTGGTTTTCGAGGAACCGCTATGAACAAATAAAAGTTTAATAAGCGACCTCAAAATACAAATTGAAATATTTCAAGGTTAAGTTTCTAAGAAAGAGAACTTACTTATAATCCAAAAGGCAGTTTTATTTATTGGAGAGAGGCATGTCGCCTAGAAGAAGTCTTCTTTAAACTCTATCTTGTTTGGCAACCTAACTATAATCCTGAGATCGTTCGTGTGGATTTCGAGACAGTAAAGGCTCCTGCAACATGCTTATTTCCAGGAACTGCCTTAACTGAGTAAAAAAAGACTATCTCCAAAGGAGTAGGGCGCTCCCATCCTAAATTATTGTATAGGACCTTCAAGCTCGCAAGGATCCTATATGAGATGGGGTTCAGATAGAAGGGGGAAACCCTGAGATAGTTGCAGAACTCCTTAAAGTAATCCCTAAGGGGAAGAACCGCCCCAGCCTTGATGTGCTCGAGGCTCCAAGCACAAATGCCCGAGGAATTGCTCGTGTTAGGTCCACTGCACTCCTCGCAAATTAGCCTTTCTAAAGGAAAACAACTGAATTCCCCAGGTGCCATAGACTTTATGACACAACCTTTTCTCTACTTGATACCGTAGGACTTTAGAATGCTGCCAACATAGGCCCCAGTTGACCTAACCTTGGATTCGATGAGTTCAGCCTTGAAGGTGACACTGGGATCCTGTGGGGTCTTTGACTTACAAAGCTTAAGAGACATAATGTCAAACCCAAGGTCACCTGGTGAAAAAGCAACAATGAGTTTAGGTAAAAATAATGGTCTCACGAGTGGAATAAAAGATAATATTGTGGGTTCAGGTCAGGTTGCATCTCATAAAAAATGACGTTTGCCTTCAGAAATCTCTTGTAGAAATTGCCTAAAATGACTGGCAATTTCTTCCTGGTTGACTTAATCAAATGGTCTTTAATTTTGGCATCGTTTATCTCTGATTTGGACCGAGGTTGGAAATTTCTTGGTTTGAATGGGAAGGCTAATTGCCTAGGATATTTTGTTTCTAGGGACTTTGGAGAATAAACTTCTGAACTAGATTGGGGCATTTCTACAAAAAAGAACAATCCTAATTCCCGGATAAAATTTATTAAACCAGAGGCTTAAAGAATATGATAAACCTAAATTTATATCATGCCTAAACCCTAAAAATCACCTAGAAAACTTAAATCAAAATCAGTAAAACCAAATGGAGTGACAAGATGCAAAATAAAAGATCATAACCCAGAAAAAAAAAAGAACAGAGAAGAATGGGTCACTTACAGTTTGAAGTCGAGTAATCGTGTGATGAAAAGTCCTACAACTAGAGACGGAGTGAACGACGTGATGAACTTTTTGAACACTTGAGGTCGAAAAGCAAATCCGAGGAAGTTTGCAGAAAGTATGTCAAAGACAAGGAGAGCTTGCAAAGTTTCATGAAATCGGGATGAGAATTTCTCAAAAAAGCTTGAGTTTTTGAAAAGACAAAAATGGTGGAAAAATGGATTCCTTACCGTTTTATACTTCAAACTTAGTTACCGTTGGATCAAAATGTAGAAGATCCAACAGATCGAAATGGAAGAGAAATGGAAAAGATGGTTCATTAATGCTAATGATGTGCCTCAAAACCACAAAACCGCCAAAATCAAAGGCATGCATGTTTCAAATTAGATTATGACGGAAATACCCATGGTAATCATGTTTCAAATTGACGAAGTGAATTGGTTATTAGAACACTTAGCGTAAAATATATATTATAATAACTAAGTGTAATAACTTGAAGGACATGATTGTCCAGTCTACAAGGCCTTATGGTCAAAGAGTAGTTCTTAAGTTTGCTCAATACACTAGTGCTCATGCCATTGCTAGAATGCAAGTAAACTAAGTCATTAACTTATGTACTAGGTGAGACACCTCAGCGAGATACATTTGGCAGTGTGTCCTAATCCACGTCAACGTTGACCTCATTACAAACGGTTTAAATCACAGCTATGTCATTTTCTAATATTAACTACACGTATTTAAGTGGAGCATAATTAAGGCCCAAAATTTCGGGGAATATTGTTATGGGATTTCAACTTAAATGTAATTAACTGCCAACCTATATTACTATAGATAGGGGCAAATTATACAAAAAAGGGAATGAAAAATCTTAGAGAAAAAAAGGAGTATACTGATTGTAAAACCCTAATCCTGTATCTATCAATATCTGAATAAGATAGACTCGTGGACTATGAAAAGTTATTTGCAAAACCACGTAAAAATTTTGGTGTCATTGTTATTATTTTCTTTATATCTGTGCTTAATTTATTACAAAATAGGCTCATAATCACTAACGAAAACTACGTTGACACTTGTATTCTCAAAATCTTGATTTATCTCCTCTTCCATTAATAAAGAACAAGCTTTTGATTGTTAGAAATTTTATTACAATGGAAGAAATCAAGACATTACAACTCTATTGCAATGTAATACATGGACCAACAAAGAGATTAAATAAATGTTACAACAACATATACTACACTATATATATATTTATATGGGTGACTAATTAATGGTTATATTTTTATTCTAACCATCATGGTTACATTTTCCTTTTACCTATAATAGTAGGTTACCAATAGGTAAAACTTTTTTTTTAGAATCAATTAATTATAATTAATATTTTCTTAAAATAATTAATTGAATATTTAACATGACCCTTTTAGCAATTAATAATTATAAATAATTTTTTATATAAATTCTTACTATAATTATTTTAACAGTTAAAGCCATTTAATTATAATATTTACAATGAAATTTTATTTTATTTTTTACAAAAATTAGACTTCTTTTTACACAAATTAGAATTCTCTTCTTCTATAATAAATTTTTAAATAATTAATTATTTTTAAATAATATTAAATTTATTTTTTTATAACTAGAAGAACTAAGTATATGTTTTCTAATTGAGTTTGAAGTTGCTTCATTTTCTGGGAGAGCTTGACTTTGTTTTTTTGACTTTGATTTAGTTTTCGGAGTAAATGACTCCTTATTAAAAAAAGATGGAGGAGTTTGGCCTTATTTTTTAGAAAATACACTCAACCTATTTTACTTTTGACTTTTTAAATATTTAAATAAAAAACTAAATAATTAAGTGTAATCATTTTAAATTAAAGTTATAAGTATAATAAAATTTTAATTATGAAATTATATGTATACAATTTTAAAATATAAAAAATTTTGCTATAAAAATTTTAATAATTTAAGGGCAAAAAAATTGCTAAAAGATTCTTATTTAATAATAAATTACAAAAATTAATTAATAATTATTATTAATTTAATCTTAAAATATAACTAATCTTCAGTAAAGTTTTATAAGGAAATAAATTATTAGGTGATTATTAGGTTATAAGTTAATAATTTTTATTTTTATTTAATTTCTAAATTAATCACAACCATTCATTGATAATCTAATAGCTAAAAAAAATGTAACCATGATGGTTACATATTTAATGTAACCATTGAACCTCCTTCGTAATGTAACGGGACAACGTTGGATTCTCATCTTGATCGAATAAAAGGTTCCTAGAATGTTTGTCATTTTTGATGAGCTGACTACTCTATTCAATGGATAATGTCTTTGACTCTCGCCTAAACGGGACAGTGTTATCAGTTTGTTGGAAACCTTGGAAATTATTTAAGATTGTAAGTTTTAGTATTTTCACTAGTCATTCTTACTTGCTAAATGCTTAATAATTTCTGAATTGTGTATAAATGCTTAATAATTTCTGAATTGTTGGAAACCTGTTTGCATGAATTTTACATGCTAATGGTTTAATATGTTTATTACATTCACACACACAAAATCAATTAAATCCAGATCATATGTTTATTCACAATTACAGTATCGTCAACACAGTGGAATGTGATTGTGATCATATGAATCAAAAGACTTGGTCCCTGTTTCATCAGTGTTATTGGATTTACACTAATGTGATAATCAGCGATGATGTGTACTTACACTTGGAGTAAGTGTTATGTTCTTTCCAGGACATTAGTAAAGTATTCTAGTTTCGAATGTATGGAGTATACATTTGACTGGACCGATATTGCAACTAAGTTAAGATATTACAAACTTACCGTTATATATATCTTTCCAAGTCAATATCAGTAGTTGATCTTAAGATTAAAAGAATCTAAATCCTGATATGCTTGGGCTCAACTCAAAAGTACTATTCATGTTCTTTGATTTATTAGTTAAGCCTACTTTTAGGTCAGGGTGATATGTATATTTTGGGAACATGATAGTATGATTGAGTGTGAGTGCTGAACATAAATATGGAATCTATAGCTTCTACTAGTGTATAGAAGTCAAGTGATGATTCCCTTCGAGCTTAGCAAATAGAAGTAAATGGATGAGCTCTTGTTTAATTGACTAATTATTAGATCATTAAACACCATTTACAAGTAGCTAAGTGTTTTAAGGGGCAAAATACATTGAGGGGTGAGAACGGTAAAGAAATCTCATCTCCATGTAGATCATCTATATAGGGGATCTTTAAATCACAATAAGATTTTAACAATGGTTAAATAAGATAGCATATTGATATCGTGGAACATATAATATGCTCTATATAAGTCTGAGAGTGCAATTCTAAGTTCTAAGAGTGGATTCAACAAAGAATTAATAAGTAGGAATTTACTTGGTAAATTTGGTTCACTTATTGGAAGCTCAGCATATAGATCCATGGTCCCCATTCTAGTTGAGAACATTCTGCTTGTAAGACTCAGTAATTGATTCGTGATTGATCAATTATAATTCTAAAGTTAGACTATGTCTAATTTTATGAATTTTCACTAAGCAGTGGTGAAATTGTAAAGAAAAGAGATTCTAGGTTTATTTATTTATTAATGGACTTTATATGTCTAGTTAATAATTAAATTAAATGACAATATTATTTAATAATCTATTTTAGTTATTAAATAATTATTTTTGGCATTTAAAAGGTTAGGATTGGAAAATTGGCGTTTTTGAGAAAATAGAAATAAAATTTGTTAAAACTGCAAAATCAAGTGGGGCCCATTAACACACCATGGCCGGCCACTTATTGTGGAATTTCAAATTAATATTTTTATTATTTTAATGCCAAATAATTCCTAACCTAAACCTAGTAGTTGCCTATAAATAGAAAGTGATGGTTCAGTCAAATCATAAGTTTTTCATTAGTTATCTGACAGAAATTTCTCTCTTCAGAAAAACTGAGCCTTCCCTACTTTCTATACCTGGCCGAACTCTCTTCTCTTTTCCTCTTCATAAATTTCGACCCTAGTGAAAGAGTGAGTGCCCACACACAGCAAGCAGTAACTCAATCATAGATTGGAAGACTGTGAAGGATCAAACTGAAGAAGAAGGACATTCGGGCTCAGATCTTGATTATACTCTGCTACAGAAAGGATACAAGGGTTAGAGATCTGAGTGGAAGGAGACATTAATTCCTCTGCATCAATGTAAGGTTTTCTTAATTTTATATGTGTTTAATTTATCGTTTTAGAAAGTTCATATTTAGGGTGTTAAACACCATACTTGTGAGTAGATCTAACATCCTGGTAAAATAAATTCCAACAACTGGCCTCAGAGCCATGGTAATTTATTTGCTTGCAAGAAATTTGTACTTTAAAACGATTATTTGTTATTTGGATGGTTTCATGTTGTATTGAGTGTTATATGATGATTGATTGATGTTTGTGAAATTTCGTGAAAAATAATTGAAATTTTGTTTCTGGAATTATTTTTATTGGATCGTATGGAAAAAATTAAGCAAGTTACTTTTTTTACAGAAATTAATTTCGATTTAATTTGAATTAGTTATGATTTTTTGAAGATTCGAAAAAAGATAAGGTTGTTGTGCACCTTCACGCGCGCGCGGAACCGAGTCAATCTTGGTCACACGCGTGTTCAGACAGGATTTTGTCTGAAAACGCGCGTGGATGTCTGATGACACCCCATTCTGCGCGCGGGAATGCTGCAGATCACCCTGTCCGCCGAGGTTTCTCGGCTATTCCCTCAGGTTGCGCGCGCGGACGGTATGCAACGCATACTGTCCGTACAGCTCCCAAATTTTTTCGTTTTTCTTCGTTTTTTCATGCTTTTATGGATTTAAGTTCCGATTTTTTGTGTAGTTTTGTATTTATAGATTTACTATTCTTAATTCAATTTTAATTATCATAATTAATTTATTTTATATTTTTTTAATTTAATTAATGATATTAGTGTAATTTAAATTTGAAATTAGTAAATATCTATCTTTTTGCTTAATTATCTATCTTATTTTTAAATTTGATTATATCTTATCTTATTTTTAAATTTAAGGTCAGATATTAAATTTTTTAAATTAAATTTTTTTTAAATATTTTGACCTTATTTAAATTTAAAATAAGATAACTATAATCATGTAATTTTAAATAGATGTAAGATATTTTGCTAACTTTTAAATTTTATTATTTTATTTATTAAAATTAAATTTAAAATCTGAAAAAGATATCTAATTTATCTTTTCTAATTTTTATTTATAAAATAACATTTAATTTTTAAAAGTAGTTAGCAAATTTTGAAATGATATTTAGGTTAGTTGAAACCTAATTTTTCAAAATTGTAGGTTTAATTTTAAATATATTTTTTTAAAATAATTTCGAAATTAATTTTTGTTTTATTTTTTTCGAAAAATAAATTAATATTATTATTTATTTTATTTTTAAATTAAATATTTTTCTTTATTTATTTAATAATTTATTTTTCGAAATTTATTTATTTAAAATTAAATAAATCCTACTTCCAACTATCCAGCTAACCTTGTTGCAGGAGTATGTGGTTTTAGCTTGTGTGTAAGTTTTCAAAACCTATTATTACTTGATTGCAAATAGCCGTGGTTAACTTGTTGACAGATCCAATGATCTGATTATAACTCATGGCTCCCTTGGTCAAGTTAATAATTTGTAACAGGTAAATTTTACAATCTTCTTTCATCTGTGTATGACCTAGCAACATGATAGGATCCATCCAAGTGTGTACCTGTGTGAGCCTATGTGTTTATTTTATTATATAGATGCATATAGGTTGTTGCTAAATAAAATGTCACACCTTGATAGATTTTATTTAGGTCCATTTAGTTTTTGGACCTATTCAATAAATAACAGTTATTTATTTTAAGGTTAAATTCCTCTCTTTTGGGCCTCGTATGAGAGTTGGGAGCCATAGAAGTGGGTACGACATACTGAACCCAGCACCCCCTCACATGAACTACCCCAATTGTGAAGGCCCATTTGCCTGATTTAAATAACTGTACTAGGTTAATTATATTAGTTTGACCTAATAAAATTGAATTAGCAACATAATTAACTTTTAAAATATACGAAATTTATTTTCATTTTAATATTTTAAAGTTAATTTTAAGAAAAACACTTTTAGTTTTAGATATTATTTCTAGACAAACTATTTGTATTTTTCTTGTATTTAATGAAATATAGAATTTTAACTAACTAGATTCTTTCTGGAACTTATTTAATTAAATATTCATATTTAAGTTAAAAAATTAGTTGTATCAACTGATTTTTCTTATCTAACTTAAATTTGAATATTTTATTTAAATTTTTATTAAGTTGAGGAATCCTAGGCATTAGTTATTAAAGATTCTTAAGATATTTTTTAAGTTAGTTTTAAACTTAAAATGGAATATTTTTTAAATTAAGTGGTTATAACTTAATTTTTGATATTTAATTAAATCTAAATTTGAAATTATTTAAGTTTTAGATTTTTTTCTATACCACTTAAATTAGATATTTTTCAAATTTTTTGTTGAAAAGATATTTAGTCAAATAAGATATTTTCTAGATAGTTATTTCTAGACTACTTATTATTTCTAATATTTAAATAGGAAAATTTTATACATTGTGAAATTAATTATTTAAATAATTAATTTTGGTACAATTTTATTTAAGTATATTTTTTCCTAGTATTAAACTAGAAATTAATAATTAAGCCTTTTCTACACTTAATTATTTATTTCTTGAATTTAATACATTTAATTAAATTGAAAAATTTAAATATCTAATTTGATTTTCATCATGATACTTAAATATTTATTTTTCATGACACTTAATTAAATAGAAAATTATTTTTAAGTTGAAATTTAATTTTTCAACTTAAATTTAAATAATTTTTAAAATATATATTTTTCTTTATTAATCAATTTCGAAAATTGCATTTTAATTATGCAATATTTTTTATTTTTTTTTGAAAAGTACATTGAGTTGTAAATTAATTATTTATTTTAATTAATTCTTGGGCCAACTTAAATCAATGATTTTTTCATATATTGATTAATTTTAAAAATAAAGAAAGTTAAAATATATATTATTAGAAATCAAATTAATTAGTCAAAAAGAAAATCTAGATAGGTGATATTTTTGCTTGAAGTATTTCTTTTCCAATTTTTTATTATATTCAAAATTTTTAAAGTTTTTATACTTTATTTTTTGATTACAATAAATATATTCTCAAGGAAATTTTTAAGTTGCTAATTAATTTAAATTAATACAACTTAAATTAATTTCCTTAATATTTATATTTAAGATTATTACTAAGATGGAAATAATTAATTTTATTTCAAATCACCATCTATGTATAATTTTATAAATATTATATTAAATTCTTATTTTTAAATTTTTAAATTCTAAATTCGAATTTAATGAGTATATTTATTAGAATAATAACGAAAATACATTTTAAAGAATGAGCTTTATTATTATTAAGATATTCGATCTCCATTGTTGGTTTTACATCGCGTTTGTTTTAGTGAGTAATCCTCCCTAATGGAGGAACGTTCATTAGCAATTTCGCACCCTTTAATCTCGAAAGATAAGTAGTTTGTAAGTGTTTTATATGGTATGAACCTCGTCTCTGATTTTTACTAACTCTGGATCAGTCATCTTAGCGACTTTAATTCTTTCTAACAGATCAGATTGCAGCGTCAAGTTGTTAAGCTTGCCTACCACAAACTCAATGCTAGATCTGACCATGTCCTCAGCTATTTGAGGTGAGATCTGAATCATGCTAGCTACTTGCCCGGGGCCCTTCCTGCTCAGGGCATCGACCACTACATTGGCCTTCCCAGGACGATAGAGAATCTCACAGTCATAATCTTTCACTAACTCCAACCAATGCCTCTGTCTCATATTTAAATCTTTCTGAGTAAAGAAGTATTTGAGACTTTTGTGGTCGGTATAGATTTCACACCTTTCTCCGTAAAGGTAATGCCGCCAGATCTTCAAAGCAAAAACTACGGCGAATGAGTCGGGTATCGCTGTTCATAATCCTTTAACTGACAGGAGGCATAAGCGATAACCCGATTAGCTTGCATCAGTACACACCCCAGACCCTGTCTGGATGCATCGCAATAAACCACAAACTTTTCCTTGTCAGAAGGTAAAGCTAGCACTGGAGCCGTAATCAACCTCTATTTTAGCTCTTGAAAACTAGCTTCGCATTTATCTGACAACACAAACCGCTGATTCTTCTTCGTAAGCTCGGTTAAGGGTGTTGAGATCTTAGAAAACGCTTCCACGAACGGACGATAATAACCGGCTAAACCCAGAAATCTTTTAATTTCTGTCACTGTCTTTGGTCTTGGCCAATCCCTGACGGATTCTATTTTCCCTGGATCCACCTTGATCCCATCTTTGCTAACAATGTGCCTTAAGAAAGTCACTTGAGATAGCCAAAATTCACATTTCTTGAATTTAGCATAAAGCTTGTGTTCCCGAAGCCGTTGCAGAACCATCTGAAGATGTAACTCGTGCTCCTCTTCTGATTGAGAGTACACAAGGATGTCGTCAATAAACAAAATCACACAGATATCGAAGAAATCCTTGAATACTCTATTCATCAAATCCATAAATGATGCAGGAGCATTGGTTAGTCCAAACGACATAACCAAGAATTCGTAATGTCCATACCTAGTACGGAAATCCGTCTTTGGAATGTCCTCCTCTTGGATTTTCAACTGATGATAACCCGATCGGAGATCAATCTTGGAGAAGACCGTCTTCCCCTGAAGTTGATCGAAAAGATCATCGATCCTAGGTAATGGATATTTATTCTTCACTGTTAGCTTGTTTAACTCCCGATAGTCGATGCACATTCTCATAGATCCATCCTTCTTCTTGACGAATAACACTGGAGCTCCCCAAGGTGACACACTACGCCGAATAAACCCTTTGTCCAATAACCCTTGAAGCTAAATTTTTAATTCTTTAAGCTCAGCTGGAGCCATTCTACAAGGAGCCTTGGAAACCGGTTCCATTCCGGGTGCCAAATCAATAACAAAATCAATCTCCCGCTGAGGTGGTAAACCCGGAAGTTCCTCGAGAAAAACATCTAGAAATTCCCGAACCACTTTGATATCCTCTGGCTGAATGGTGTCTGGCCGAGTGGTGTCCACTACCACGGCCAAAAACCCTAAACAGCTGCCACACAGTAGTTCCCTAGCTGACATGGCTGAAATCACCGGGATCCAAGATCCCTTAACTGAACCGACAAAAACAAATGGTTCTTCTCTATCCGGTTGGAAGATTACCATCTTCCTCTTGCAGTCAATACTGGCTGAGTACTTAGATAGGAAATCCATTCCTAGAATAATATCAAAATCTGCTAAGCTCATCTCTATTAGGTCAGCACTTAACTCCCTACCGTCTATTCTGATCGGCATAGACGTAATCCACCTTTTGGAGATGACTAACTCTCCGCCAGGTAATAGTGTTCCAAACCCTGATTCATATCTATCATGCGGTCTATCCAATTTACTAAAGATTCTGGCTGTCACATAAGAATGTGTGGCCCCAAAATCAAACAATACGGAGTAAAAAGAGTTGTAACTGAGAGCTGACCTGTCACCACTGAAGGGCTGGCTTCTGCATCAGCCTGAGTAATGGCGAACACCCTAACTGGAGTGGGTCTCGCTGGAGCCTTTGGTGCTTCTGCTCTGAGTTGAGGGTAATCCCTCTTGTAGTGTCCGGGCATGCCACACTGAAAGCATCCCTGACCTCTGCACTCACCCTGATGGTGCCTTTTACAAATGGGGCACTCTGGATAGGAATAACGAGTCTCAGTACTACCCTGACGACCGCCTCAACTCTGGTTCCCCCGGAACCTCTTGTTCTGTCCCGAGCCATCGAATGCAGTGGATGTTTTCCTTTTCTGGTCCATGGCCGAACCACTACCTCCCCTACTAAAGCCTAATGCAGGAGGGGTAGGAGCCTCGCCACTCACCAGAGTCCTAGCTGACTCAGTCATACACCCAACTGCGCCCTCAGCTCGCAGTGCTTTTTCCACCATCTCAGCGTAGGTGGTCTTGTCGTCTGTAGTGATCATCAGGTCATGTTTAATCTTCACATTAAGTCCATCCAAATACTTTTCCTTTTTACTGAAATCGGTTGGCACGATTCCCGAGACCAACCTCGCTAACCGATCAAACTGCGTTGTATATTCAGTAACGCGCATATTATCTTTCTGGGTCAGGTGAGTGAACTCTTTTCTCTCGGCACTTCTAACGGCCTCATTGTAGTATTTCGCATTGAAGAGTTCCTGGAACTTTTCCCAGGTCATAGTTGTGACATCGTGTATTATAGACACCATGTCCCACCAGACCAGAGTGTCCTCTTGAAACTGAAATGTGGCACACACCACTCTATCATTCCCGGGGACACCTATAAAATTCAATATCCTCGTAATCACTGTTAGCCAGTGCTCAGCCTTCATGACGTCCGGACCTCCAAGAAAAACCGGAGGTGCCTGCTTGCGGAACCTTTCATACAGGGGTTCCAGTCTATTCACCGCTACTACTGATTCGGCCTGGGCAACAGGGGCAGGTGCCACTGGAACTTCCAGAACAGGCACTGCAGGAGCACCCTGCTGTCTCAATCCCTGGATCTCATTATCTTGCTCCTCTATTCTGGCTTGCATTTCCGCAAACCTAATTTCCCAGTTTTGGGCTTCCTAATTGGCTTGGGCAGCCTGGGCAGCCTATGGCGGGTTAACATCACCCCGACCACGAGCCCTGCCCCTAGGACCTCTACCTCGGCCCCGAGCATTTGGGAGAAACTGAGCTCCTTGACCTTGATTTGACCCGACTGAGTTGCCCTGACTCCTGGTATTTCGCGTGGCGTCCATCTAGTCTGAACAGCCTGCGAAACCAAGAGTTGGCACATCAGGTCATGATCAACGAGCACTTACTAATGCCGCTTAATTTGAAAATTAAAAAAATGTGCCTATTATACTATCAGGCTACTAACATGCTTCCTAACAGGCTTTTCTTAATTCATAATAATTAAATAAACTACTAAAGCAATAAAAACTTACTGAACCGTAGAACGAGCTAACTGCTGATGATGATTGTACATGTCGTGACGATCTTCGGAAGACAAACTGGCAGCTCTGATACCGAATTGTAACACCCTAACTAGCCAAGGCGTGTTACGTGATTTTTAAACGTACTGTGTTGCTCGTTGCTAATCCACGAGGTTTATGGAAATCGTGATTAATTAAAATTTTGTTTTTTAATTAAAACTTATAATACTTTATACAACATACTCGGGATCCTGATTATAAAATACTTTACAAAAGTTAATTAATTCTTTACAAAATATTTGTCGCCCAGCGACTAACTACAAAAGCGTTGTTGTCTTGAGGATCGTACGCTCCAGGCCTAACTGCCCCGACATGTACAATCTTCATCGGCTCGTCCTCACGGTTCCTCAGCTTTGGCATTGCCCTTACCTACACCTAAACATAGCACTGTGTGTCGACAGACTCAGTAAGAAAAGCATAAATCATAAACATACATAAATCCCGGGTTATGATCAAACGCCCATACCCCTGACCACAACCTTAATTCTCGTGTCCCACATGATACTGAGTCCCGAACGTTCATACGACGGTACTTTTGACAGAGTAACAGCCTATACTCGGTACACTGGTCATACTCCAGCTGCTAGTCATAGTCTAGCCTTACCAATGTGTTACAATATCAGCCTATACTCGGTACACTGGTCATACTCCAGCTGCAAGTCATACTCTAGCCTTACCGATGTGATACGGTCAAACAGTACAGTACCATCGACCATAATATCAGCCTATACTCGGTACACTGGTTGTACTCCAGCTGCTAGTCATACTCTAGCCTTACCGATGTGATATTGTCGGATGGTACGAAGCCAACATACATATCTAATGTAATCTAACAGGCTTCCTAACATGCACGCTAAACATGTAAATACATATGCATACGGTTATACTAATCTTACCTCGATTCCGAATTCAGGTGTGCCGGTCAACCTGAGTGGAACGAACTACACGGCGATTTATAGGCTCCTAAACCATAATAATCACAACTCTGATAAGTGACACACTAAATCACTTCCCGGGGACTTAAACTAGAAACTAAAAGTTTCCCTATCGATAAAAAGCATGGCAATACCCTAAACAACATAAAAAAAAATTGGGAAGAACTAGGGTTCCCAATTTTTCCCCAACCGGTAGACCGGTTCTACAACCGGAATTCTGGTTCTAGAAATTCCTGGAAGCCCCAACCGGTAGACAGGTTGCTGAAGGCTTCCCTGAACCGGAATTCCAGTTCAGTGCAGGAAACAATCAAAAATTCATAGTTTTGAGCCAAAATTCTAAACTAGCTTAAAATCAACCAAGCATGCATCAAAATCAGATTCATTTCACTCAATCAAGCATGCTTAAACTTCTAAAAACAACACGTAATCACAGCAGCAACAACAATCCAAAACTAAGCATGGAACCTATCATTTTTCTTCAAAAAAACTCAAGAAACAAAGGATAAAATTATAAGAACCTTACCAACAATTAGAAATCACTAAATCTTGAGAAAATAACTTGAATTACCAAAGAAAATGCCCAGCTTCTCTCAAAGAGGGCCGAAAGAGAGAGAGAGTTTGAGGAAAATGAATTTTGCTTTGCTCTTGATTTTTTTCAATTTTGTAAAAATGAGAGACAAAAGTAATTTTAATTACATATTTCAGCCAAACTAATTAATCAAAAACAATAATAAATCACTTAATTGATCTACATAAGAACAAAATGCTAAAAGGGCAAAAAGACTAAAATGCCCTTGCCCACACAAAACTAATTTAAAGGATTCTAAGGATATTTTTGGGAAATTCTAAATTCCCGACCAATCCCGACATTACCAATGTCTAAAATAAACTGTCCCAATATACTAACATGCTAAGTTGTGATTCTACTAAGCCAAACACCGAGTTCCATGTTGCCGGGCACCGAAAATGCAAAATTATGAAATTTCACTATATGACATAAAATGCATTCAGAATTCAAATATAACAACATAAATAATTATTTAAATATCTATAAATAATTTCATAATTAAATCTTAATTAACTGCTAATTTCCAAATTAAACTAAGCGGCTTTACAGTAAAGAATCCAGTATCCCTAGAGGAGTAGACATATAGAGAGGAATTTCACAATATCAAGGATTTTGTGGTTAAGGAAATGTAGTGGTGGAGGAAAGGTTGTATTGAATACAACTTGTCAGATTCTATTACGGAGAAATACTACATACTACACTTGATTTGGATATCAAGGTGTTGAGATTATTTGAAATGCACTTTTTGTTTTATATTAGTGCAAGTGGGAGTTTATTGGGTTTTGTGCCCTAAATAAACCCATTTCAATATAATCAGATTTACTAATTAATAAAGATTAGAAATCGCATTTTATGTTGCATGGTACACATCATTTATTTCATAATTATATTTAATGTATAAATTCTATTAAGTCCATAACATATGTATTTGTTCATGATTATAGTGTTGTCAGCACAGTAGAATATAATCATGATTATATGTTCAAAACTTCAATTCCCTGATTTGTCAGTTCATTTGATTTAGACTGGCATGATAATCAGCGATAGGTATACTTACACCTTGGATAAGTGTTATGTCCTTTCCAGGGCATTAGCAAAGTTTACCAGTATCGGATGTATGGAGTATACATTGGAAGGGACTGATATTGAGCTTGGATTAGATATGATAAATTTACCGTAATATTTATTCAATTCAATATCACCTAGTTGATCCTAGATCAAATGATCTTAATCCTGACATGACTAGGTTCGATCTCAAGAGTGTTATTTGTGTTCTTTGATTTGTTAGTTAAGCCTACCTTTTGGTCTGGGTGATACGTACATTTTGGGAACATGGTAGTACCATTGAGTGGGAGCGCTAATCATAAATATGGAATCTATAGCTTCTATCCAGACATATAAGTGAAACGACGATTTCCTTCGAGCTAGGCTAAATAGAGATAAATGATAGAGCGCTTATTTAGTGATTATATTAGTTCACTAAAATATCATTAATAGGTGGCCAAATATTTTAAGGATAAAATACATTGAAACGGTGTAATGGTAATTTTGTCCCTATGCAATGTAGATCATTTATACAGGATCATTGATTATTAGAATTATAACAATAGATAATTAATAGCGTATAACATTCTATGTAACTGAGAGTGCAATTCCAAGTTCTATGGTGGATGCAATGAGGAATTAATAAGTTAGTGAATTTACTTGGTGAATTCTAGATCTGCTTATTAGAAGCTCGGTTATATAGGCCCATGGTCCCCATACTAGTTGAGACAAACTGCTTGTAAGACTCAGTTAATTGATTTTAGTTAATCAATTATAACTCTAAAATTAGACTATGTCTAGTTTATGAATTTTTCACTATGATATGGCTTGATTGTGAAGAAATAGTGTTTTGAGCTTTATTTGTTAATTAAGAGACTGTATGGAGTCTAATTAATAAATATTATAAATGACAATTTTATTTGATAGTTACACTACTAGAAAAACGGGTTTTAGTGACACACATTGAGTAACTCTAAAAATATTTAGTGACACTTCAACGCGTGTCACTAATGAGGGTGACTGGAAAGACAATTTTCAGTGACACTTCAAACGTGTCACTAAACCTTTTTACATTCACATTTTGCGCGTCACTATAGGCGTATAGTGTCAGACTAAAAAAGTAACAACCACACACATAAAGTGTCACTATATCTTCTTTTTTTATTATTATTAATATATTAATATGCTTTTTATATGTAAAAAAAATTAATATTATTTTTTTAAAATTCAGATTTTATATTATAAATTTATAAAAATAATTTAATTAACTATATTTTTTTTTGAGAAAATTAATCAACTATATATTTATCAATTATACATTAATATATTTTAATTTTAGATATAAAATTATTAATAAATCAATATTACAAAATATCACAATTATACAAAATCAAAAATCAATTCATCAAAAATCAATTCATCAAAAATCTGTACATAATTAATAATAACAAATCTATACACACAAACTCTATTTTCTTCCTTACAAAATAAAAAATCTAGAATCAACAAACAAAATGAGTAAACTAAAAAGTTTATACATCATTTGAAACTAAATGATATATCTATAAACAATAAAAAAAAATGACACAAAGAGCATACAATTTAAATCAAAACTAAAATCTCTAAATCTATATTAAAAAAAACTACAAAGAACTGCCCAATATCAAACCCCAAAAAGATTAAACCCGAGGTGCGAAAGGGATGGCCGTCGTTCATCGAGGCTCGAACGACCACCAGTGACTACTCTGGTCGTACGTCGAGATTTCTGCTCTTCCCGTAGCTCAAAATTTCAGGCGTTGCGAACACTGTGATGTGGTCCATTTGGACCATCGTCGTTCACCTAGCACGCCGCCAATCGAATGAAGAGGGAACGAGGGATGGGAAAGCGGTTAAGGGCTTCGTAGTTTACTGGGGTAAAGCTTGAGGATTTGATCGCCATGGCTGGAAGAAGGAAAAAAAAAGGTTGGAGATTGAGGAGTATAGCCGCACCAAATGGAGGAGAGAGAGATAGAGATCGGTAGAGAAAGAGAGATTTTAGGGTTTCTATTCTAACATATCCCTTTTATATCTCTTTTTAGTTTTTTTTTTATTTTTTTAATAAATAAATTTAGAGAGAGAAATAGGATAACTTAGGGTTTTTTTAAATAGGCTGATTATATTCAGCTTTTTTTTTTTCCTTTTTTATTTTATTATATTTATTTTATATTTTATTATTTAATTTTTTATATTAGGTGATAATGTTTTAATGAATTGAGAATTGTATTTGATTAAGAAAAAGAGGGTGGCGTGAATAACTATGATTTACCATTATTAATATATTTTTTATTTTTTTATTTATTTATTAATTACAACTGTACTTTTTTATATAAAAAATTAAGTTATGATATAGTGACACGCCAGATGTGTGGGGATATGTTTATCCATTCACGCCTGACGCGTCACTATATACCAATATTTTTTATATTAATAAAATTAAAATAAAATTTGTTTTACTCTTTAGTGACACTCTATATTTTTAGTGACACACATTACAAGAGACTAACACTGAATGTTTAGAGTCTAATTATGCATGTCACTAAAAATCACTCTTAACTCTTTAGTGACACGCACTTTTCTGCGCGTCACTATATAGTGTCACTAAAAGGGTAAATTGTAGTAGTGTTATTTAATTATTAAATAAATAGTTTTGACATTTATAGGGTTGAAGTTGCAAAAAGTGGTATTTATGAAAAATAGATAAAATAGTTGGGAAAAATGACAAAACCCAAACTTGTGTGTGGGCCCATTAAGTGGTCGGCCATCAAGTGTTATTTTACTCTATTTTATCCATTTTTTTATTCTTAATAATTCAACCCTAACTCTATTGAAGATAGTATAAAAGGAAGGCTATGGTCTCATTATCTAACTAATGCCTCCAAAGCTAAAAAGCTAGTTTTTCTCTATAGGTTTGATGAGACCTCTTCCTTCTTCTTTCTCTTCAATTTTTGAAACACTATAGCCTCTCTTCACAAACAATTTCAAGCCTTAGTGATTGAGTGCATGCCCACACATATCAAGTAAGTCCTCAATCATAGTGTGTAAGACTGTGAAGAATCAAAATTCAAGAGAAGGAGAATCGTGCTCAGATCTTGGTGATACTATGCTACAAAAATGATACGAGGGTTAGAGATCTAAGCGGAATGAGTCATTTAATTCCACTACAACCACTGTAAGGTTTCTCATACCTTTTATGTGTTTAAATTACATTGTTTTAGAAATTCATATTTAGGATGTTAAATAACATACATGGTTGTAAATCTAGATCTGGTAAAATACAATCCAACAAGTGCTTTGTTGATAGAAACTTGGTTCTTTTCAAATGAGCACCAAAGACCTTCTTTTATAATGTGTAGGTGATCACACTTAGAATTTAAATACACAACACCTCATTTCTCTCATATAAATGAGTATTAATATAGTTTGTAATAACTATATTTCATAACTTTGAATCATATCATCAATTGTGTATAACATCTCTTTTATTACACTAAAATGTGATTAACCAAAAGAAGTTATAAAAGTAATTAACCTTGTAACTCCTCTACATGCAAAGACGTAGGTTACAATTTATAGGTTAAATAAATCATATATTGCACAATTTATTTACCAAACACTTAATATATAGTATCCTCATAATAATATATTATCACATTTTAATCTGCATATTATATTATTAAATAATATATAACCAAACCTTAAAACACAACCAATAAGCATCATACAACTCAAAACTAACTCAGAAAACAACTGAGGAAAAACAAATAGTGACTAGCTTTCACTTGTGGAATAATCTACCAAAATCACAATTACTTCAAATAACAAAATTCTAAATTTACTCTTGGCTTCACACATAAACCACCTAGAGGCCTAGGAGTAAAATAGTCCAAAACCATAACCCTGCTTACTCTAATATTTTAAATATCAACTTATTGATACTCCCATTAAATAAAAAGGTTCTAAGCTAACTCTTCTAATTAAATTGGTCATCTATTGTATTTTCCATTGTCGAACAAAAAAAATCATAAAAATTATAAATTTTGCATATGACATAAATAATACATGTAGAGTTTAATAAAATCTTCATAATCGAGAATTTATAACTCTAATGACCATTGCTAAAAATTTGACTCACAATAAAATTAATCATGCATAGTTGTTAAATATCAGGAATTAATCCTAATTGCCTTAGCAATCTATAATCTAATCATGCGGTCATTACACCACTAGTTGCCTTTACTAATCCATAATCTAATCATGCAGTATTACCCATGAATGGGTAATATTAGAAAATTTTGAGTTTTTATAATTAATATTTCTATTTAATTAGAAAAATGTCTCATTTTTACATTATATGGGTTAAGGTTGTTCCATCAACTGAAAAAAAAAATAATAAAAATAAATTTTCAGTAAAAAATGATAAAAGAAGTTTGAGTTTAAATTAAATATTTTTCTTATATATATACTAGGAAAAAGCTACGTGCGAGGCACGTATACTAAATTTTATGCTAGTTTTTTTCTATGTTATTTGAAAGTGATACTATTAAAAATTAAAGAAAAAATATTATTACTTATTAGGTGAGATTATTATTATGTGTATAGGAAGAAATCACAAATTAATTAATCTTATAATCTTAACTTTAATCAAATAGGGTTCTAGATATATGAACAATAAATAATCACGTAAAAATCAAAAATAATTATTTGAATAAAGAATTCAATATACACAGTTATATATATATATATGAATCCCATTAATAAAAAATAATTATTCAATATATGAACAATAGTTTGTCACGCTATATGTTTTCTAATAAAGAAATCCACCTCTCAAAAATAAATAATACATGTAATACAGATCTTTGTAATAGAGTACCTAAGAGAAACAAAACTTCAGTTACCATAATCGGAAAAGGTTTAAGTGAACTAAATAATGACTAAGAAGATCTAAATTACAAAATGAAAAATAACATGTCTATATGAGTATGATTTTTTTTTCTATATGAGCATGATTGATCTAAGAGAAAATAGATAAGCCTATAAACATATAAATATACTTAATGTTAATGTTGACAAAGAAACATGTCAATTATAAACAATTCTAAATATCAGCTTGACAATTTCAACACACTAATTACTCATTAAATAACCATAATGTACACATCATGATAATTTTATTTTATTTGGTATCAAATGATAGAGATTATTGAGGTTTTCAGCCATGGAAAATACACTATGATCAAAAAGTAATGCTCATTAATTGTATATTTCAAAGAAACCCAAATTTTCATGAATGTCCCTAATAAGATATAAACAATAAAATTATAAATTAAAAAAAAAGTAGCAAAATTTCAGTTAATATTAGAAATAGAACAAATTGAAGATTTATACAATATTGGAATTTGAACTCTTAGAGGCCATTAACGAAAGGGCGAAACTCGTTAGATCCCCAAGTAGAACACTACCTTAATGGTCTGAACACAAAAATTGTAGAAATCAAAATATGAATAAATTAGCATCATCAACAAAAGGAAAATTAAAAGGAAAAGACATAATAATTACGTGACAAATAATTATTAGTTGAATTAAAAAGTTAAGATTATAAGATTAATTCAAATTATTGTTCATATATTGATTAATCCCATTAATCAATATATGACAATAATTTGAATTAATCTTATAATCTTAACTTTAATCAAATAGGGTTTATAAAAGAGGCATAAATAATCAAATTGGGTTAGAAATACGGTAATTAAAGAAAATCTAGAACCCTATTTTTTTTGGGTTTAATGAGTGTATTTTATTTTTATTTTATTTTATATAAATAAGAAGTGACCCATGAATTTCTCATAAATTATTTTATTTTTAATAATAAACTATTTTATTTTTAATATAAATAAAAAGTCACCCATGAATTTCTCATAAACCAAGAATTCTGTTATATAGACACTCTTTATATAGAATAGATATTTGATATAATGTAAAAAAATATGTATTTTTTGATATTTTCTTTGAGTAAGAAGCTAAATTAAGCATAAAAATTTAAATTTCTATTTTATTATTTTTTATTGGATCAAAATTAAATTGTTTAATAGTTTTAAAATTAATATTTGTAGTTAAATTTCTTTAGTATCCATCAATAAGTAATACTCATTGAAAAGTATTCCATATATATATATATATAAATATATATATATATATGGATATGCTCTTAATGGGTATTACCCATGTATGGGTATTTTATTCTTAACCATTAGATCAAATATCTAATGGTTGATATTTATAATCATTAATTAAATATTAAAAAATTAATATTTCCTATTTTGTTATTCTCTATATTCCTAAAATAGATAAAACTATTAATAGAAATAAAAAATTTATAAATGGAATTTTTATTTAAAAATAAAACATACTAAAAAAATTAACAAACTTTTTTTTTTTTTTAATAAAAATCATTTTAAAGATTAAAAAGAAAAAAAAATGAATATTTATCTTTTTATAAAATTTCTTCATACTAGAATTCTAAATTGCATTACTGAAAATAAAAAAAAATAAAAATTTTAAGCTTTAAAATGTAATACACATAAAATGTATAAGATTTTTTTTTAAACCTAAAATCTTTAATTTTATAATAATTAACAATTATTTATATATTTTTATTTTTATTTTTAAATACTTGAGCTTACCAAATCTATAAGAACAAAACCAATGAAGAAAATTTTAACAAAAAAAATGAAGGAAGAAAAAAGTGTCATAAACATTATTGAATAATGACAATTGCCAACACAAGAATTTCAGCACAAAAAATTATATTTGACCCCTAGACAAGATTATCATCTTCCAATCCTAAAAATATAAATAATGAACAACACCTCATTAGTTATTCTAGGAGAATGATTCATGGTAATATCAAAAAAATCATTGAATGGTAATAATATTTTTTTAACAATGATAGCCTAAGTAAGAACTAAGAAGTATTGTAGCGTTTTATTTTTAAGAATATGAATAATATTAAGACAATTGGATTCCACAATCAAGTTCCTATTCTTCTAATAAAAAAAACACATTAATATACATGTAAATGATTTTTAGTTTTACAATAATAAATTATTAATAAACTCATAATTTCATAAAATAATAAAGTAGTAATTTTAATTAATTTTTAAAAATAATTTATATTTTTTTTTTCAAATTATTAGTTGTAATTATTATTTCCAATTTTATAAAAAATAAATATAATTTTTTTTAAAAAAAATAATTTTTAGAAACTTGCCATAAAAAAGTTATTAGATTATTACCTTATTAAATTTTTTTAGTACCCATTAAGAAGTGTTCCATATATATATATATATATATATATATATATATATGAGAATTGCTAAAGGCACCATTGGTGTCTATCACCACTACAAAAAAAAAAAAAAAAAAAAAAAAAAAAACTATTTTTAGTGTGGTAATCTTTTAGTTACAACATATTTTTTTGTAACTAAATATGACTTTTAGTCACAATAAAAAATTATTTGTGATTAAAATATAAAATTTGGATACAAGTTATCACTAATTTAATTTTAGTCACAATAAATATTATGCCTAAAAATACATTTAGCGACACCAAATTGTAATTATAGGGCTAATATTTTTAGCCACAATTTTTTTAGTTACAATATTATACGAATGATTATTTATAATTAGTCATAATTAATTTTTTTACTTTTAGTTACAAATTTTGTTGAGATTAAAAATAAAATTTTTTATAGTACACTTTTCTCGTGATTTGGTGTAATTAAATATCAAATCACATATAACTTAAGAAAATAGCTTTTAAAAAATATCACTAATCAATTGTAAAATACCACCGATAAAAAGTGTAGGACATCACTTGTGCCAAATAGCGCAATACTCAATATATAGATAGATGTTTGTTTTGCCCTCGTAACCAACCATGAATACGAAAGATCTAGAGTTAATCTTCGTCTTCACGTAATAATTATTATAAACTCAGATCTAAGTGGTTAGGAAGTTGAACAAACCCCCTGATAAATAGCATTTTCTCTTAAAGGTAAGAATTCATGATGGGACATTTTGTTACACGCAACGCTTTATATTCCATATATAATACTTTTGCAAAAATACATACGGATTGATTTTTTTTTTGTCCAATTGTTAATTTGTTATAATAAAATGAAATAAGAAAAATAATATTGTGATCAAGCACCCTATAATCCTATCGAAGATCCATGTTTTATTTTATTTTATTTTTTCTCAAAGTGATTAGAATCACTCATCAATTTACACGAGGACGTTCGCCACTGGCGCTTGAACCTTCTCAAACAAGGATAGTTTATCGTCTAACCGTAAAGTACATTCTGCCAAGCCATGGGCGGCGAAAATCTCAAAGCGATCCACATGGTACAAAACTACCCTCGAAAATTTAGAGGATATTAAATTAGAGACACACTTTAATGATTAGTATAAGATCAGATATTAAAATACAGCAACAATATGTAATTTATTAAAAAAAAAAAGAAAAAGAAAATACAGCAATAACCAAAGGTCATTTCTTGTGGGCTTAACACCTTGACAATTACCTCAAAAAACACCTTGACAATGCTAATGTTTTGTTGGTAAAAAAATGTTCATATTGATGGGTTGTTGTATTGCGATTTGTGAGAGGAATATATAACAAAACATGAATAGAAACTAAAAAAATCATACCATTTGCAATTTTGTTCATTATTTGTCATATACATATTGCGTTGCTCACACACATATATATATATATATAAATATACTAGCAAAAACTACGTGCGAGGCACGTATACTAAATTTTATGCTAGTTTTTTTTATGTTATTTAAAAGTGATACAATAAAAAATTAAAGAAAAAACATTATTAGTTATTAGGTGAGATTATTTGAATAAAGAACAATAAATAATCACGTAAAAATCAAAAATAATTATTTGAATAAAGAATTCAATATACACATTTATATATATGAATCTCATTAATCAAAAAGAATTATTAAATATATGAACAATAATTTGTCACGCTATATGTTTCCCAATAAAGAAATCCACCTCCTCATAGTCAAAAATAAACAATACATGTAATACAAATCTTTGTAATGAAGTACCTAAAAGAAACAAAACTTCAGTTAGCATAATCGGAAAAGGTTTAAGTGAACTAAATAATGACTAAGAAGATCTAAATTACAAAATGAAAATAACATGTCTATATAGTATGATTCTATTGCTATATGAGCATAATTGATCTAAGAGAAAATAGATAAACTTATAAACATATAAATATACTTAATATTAATTTTGACAAAGAAACAATTCAATTATAAACAATTCTAAATATCAGCTTGACAATTTCAACACACTAATTACTCATTAAATAACCATAATGTATACATCATGATAATTTTATTTTATTTGATATCAAATGATAGAGATTATTGAGGTTTTCAGCCATGGAAAACACACTATGATCAAAAAGTAATGCTCATTAATTGTATATTTCAAAGAAACCTTAATTTCCATGAATGTCCCTAATAATATATAAACAATAAAGTTGTAAATTAAAAAAAAAAGTAGCAAAATTTCATTTAATATAAGAAATAGAACAAATTGAAAATTTATACAATACTGGAATTTGAACTCTTAGAAGCCATTAGCGAAGGGGCGAAACTCGTTAGATCTCCTAGTTGAACACTACCTTAAAAAAAATTAAATGATATGGAGGTTTTTTTATGTGTGTCTGTTTCGATATGTTCTTTTAAAACACCATAAATTGTAAAACAAGCCTAACAGTTGCTTAATGTTTCCTTAGCTTTAACGTGGCACCCACTTCTTAGATTGGCTTTTTTATCTTGTATATTTATGTATCTTTGAGATTTAACGGAAAAGGCTCTATTGCCTTGAGATTTAAACCACGTTTGATTTTCTTATTATTTACAAGGCCGACATGCTTTGGTCTATGATATAAATACAACAAATGAGACTTGGGAGTGGGTTGACCTTAAGGAGGTAACAATTGTGTTTTAAAATCTTAGTTCCTGAAGAATGTTTCAAGATACAAGTATGATGGGTTTTTTATATTATAGACGATTTGTTCCAAAACATAATAGAACTAACCAATTTAGGTTAATGATCTGGCTTCTGATACGTCCATATTAAAGATGATTGGGGGTGTGCGATTCTATAAATGCTATGAAATAATTTTGTAGTTAGTCTGTGAATATTGCAATAAAAGTGTTGGTTTGACCTGGCAATTTTGTGGTTACAACTTACAAGAATTCTTGACAAGGTTGTTGAATAGTAAACCAATATAAAACTTGTTTTACTCTGTTGAATAATATGAAAGATAATTCATTTTTTCACCATGTTTAAAAATAAATACAAATTTGATGAGCATATTCCTTTTTTTTTTTTAATTGAGAGTCTCAGAGTATCAAATCCCGGGTTGTTTTTTTTTTAAATGTGTTGTGATTCTCGAATATTTAGCATCAAATATCAGTTCAAATATTAATGGAATTCTTGACAAGGTTGTTGAATAGTAAACCAATATAAAACTTGTTTTACTCTGTTGAATAATATGAAAGATAATTCATTTTTTCACCATGTTTAAAAATAAATACAAATTTGATGAGCATATTCTTTTTTTTTTTAATTGAGAGTCTCAGAGTATCAAATCCCGGGTTGTTTTTTTTTAAATGTGTTGTGATTCTCTAATATTTAGCATCAAATATCAGTTCAAATATTAATGAAATTTGTTTATTGTGTTGCGATTCTCTAATATTTAGCATCAAATATCAGTTCAAATATTAATGGAATTTGTTTTATTATTATTTTATTATATATAAATAATATTTTATTATTTTATTAAATAAAAATTAAAAATCACCCAAATATCAGTTCAAATATTAATGGGATTTATTTTATTATTATTTTATTATTTTATTAAATAAAAATTAAAAGTCACCCATAAATTTCTCAAAAACCAAGAATTTTAGTTATATAGGCACACTTTATATAGAATAGATATATATATATATATATTATATACCATATGATGGTGCGTATTGCAAATTAAGTTCATTAATAAAAGAATAAAAATAAAAGGTCGAAACGACAAAACATACGATAGTACACAAATATTAAAGTTATGATCACAATTGATTACACTGCGTGGGAACAAACGACATTGTTCCCTCAGAAAGATCATGGACGACAAGAAAATTCTGCTGCTGAATATTGCCAAAGATGGACATACCACTAGAGGACCCCATAGCCAAGCAAAGAACTCCTAAAGTTCGGTCACTAAGAATGTAGTTTTCCGGCGGAAGTTCCAAAACGGCATCGTTTTTAAAATGAAACGACAACTTGGGAACTTCCACTGAAGTAGAATACTTGGGCAAGTTAAAGCAAAGATCCAAACCCTGCGAACCAGATTTGTCAACAGGAAGGTTTATCTGGGAAGTGAATTCCTCCTTCACAATATCAAAAGCTTTCTTCTCAAGATACGTAATGGTTGTCCCAGAGTCTATGATTAGCCCTCCACTACCATCTTTTTTGAGGGCAAAAGTGTCTTTTTCAATGGGTAAGAGAGATCCTCCTACTGAAATCCCTTCAAGGGAAAGATAGTAAAAAGATGGCTGTGATGGGTTTTCGATCAAAGGCGTTGTGACTTTAGCGCCGGAATGCGTGGTGTTCACGCTCGCTAATGGCCCCACCAACAGTGAGCTTGTTTTAGTGTCGTCCATGGCGGTCAAACAGTACGAGAATTTGGGCTCCTTCAGCTGGGAAACAAGGGACAAGGGCCCACGTCCGAGTCCAACGAGACCAGACCCTTGGCTGAACCCGTCTCCTTCGTTGTCTCCCCCACATCCAAACCCAATACCATTGACCGAAACCTTTTCATCACCATCGCCGAATGAAAAAGTTTCTGATGCTAAAACACCTTGGGTTGAAGAGTAATCTCCGTAGCCATAGAAATACTCGCAGCTATCGCTGCACGTGGATTGGGGAAGGGCCTCGCAAAGCTGGCTGGAACACGAGAGCTTGGAGAAGGAAGAAGAGTTTCTCGGGTCGAAAATTGGAGTGGGTTGATCGAAACAGGTCTCGCATGGCAAGCACTGTGTCCATATGAGGTCACTGCCGGTGTCCATTATGGCGGAATAAGCATTAGGCGGGGTTCCTATGGATAGCTGCATTAAAAACTCGCCGTTCCCAGCTCGAATGGGGGATTCAAACACCGAAGAAGAAGAAGAAGAATCGGAGTTGGCAGCCAACACCATGGCGTTGAGCCTCTGCAACCTGTGGCTACCACGCTTGATTCCTCGCTGAAGACGTTCAAGCTTTGTCAAGTTCTTGCCATGATCGACGTGATGGAGCGTCACCCTAAAGCCCGTTTTCTTTGCAGTGGTTTGATGATGAAGAAGAGCTCTTCTTGAAGTTGAATATACCGGAAGAACAAACAAGGAGAGTAGAGCCACAGCCAGTAGAAGTGAAACGAATAATACTGATAAATGGACTGAAGAATGATTTCCCATTATTGGATGCGTAAGTTACTATGATAGTAATAACAATTATAATAATATAGTATTTGCTATAGATGAGAGGCGAGGAAATGAGGTTCTGGGGCTATGAATTTAAGAACTATAAAACGATCCCTTCATATTTATATATATATATATATATACATATATAAATTGTATATTTTTATATTCGACACAATAGTGCCGGCTCCCTATAATTAATTAGTAATATTCTTTAAAATATATTTTTTTTTAGCTTATATGAAATATGATGAGTGAGTGGTGTTAGCAACTCTCATCTATCTAAAAAAGCATCTTCAATGGAAATATAAATTAATGTTGAAAATGCAAAGTATAGTTCATTTTATTAAAAATATCAGAAAATTACTTTTTCTACAAAATGTAGTTCAATTTTTACATCCATCTAAGTGTAACGGTCTGTTCAAAGTTAGATGAACTTGTTGGAAAAGTTAATTTCAGAAAAGTCTATCATCAGTTAAATATATTATTATAATAAGGAATAATTGAAAAGTATATCCATACTCCTTTTATATATAAAAGTAGAGAATAATTAGATGTCTCGTAAGGTGTTGTTTGGTAACACTTTTGTTTTTTAATTTTTTAATCACAAAATAAAAGTCAAATTTTTGTTTTTAAAAATTTTGCTTTTGAAAAATAAAAATTCGTTCTGTAACCACTTTTGTTTTTCAATTTTAAAAACAGAAAATAAAAGTGTGTTCTGTAAAATTCATTTTCATTTTCATTTTTGATTTTATTTACGTCGGGTCTAGGTCTGGGGTAAGATTTGGGTTCAAGTCAGATGTCGGGTTCAGCGCCAGGGCCGTGGGAGGATTTGGGTCCGGGTCTGATCGAAGTCCAAGATATTGATTAAGAAAAAAAAAAACTGTTTAAAAAAATATTGAAAGTAATTTTTTTTTGTTTTTAAAATTTTGATTCTCAATTAAAAAATTGAAAAGTAAAAACAGTTTTATAGAGCATGTTTTTGAAATTTTTTTTTACCTTTTCAATTTTAAAAACAGAAAACTGATTAAAAAAGTGTTACCAATCGACACCTAAATATATAAAAAAAAAGAATGAAGGAAGTTTCGATGGTTACATTTTTATTGTAATTATTATAGTTATATTTTTTTAGCCATTGGATCACTATTAAATGGTTGTGATTAATTTGAAATTAAATAAAAATAAATAAAAAATGAGTTGTAACCTGATATTAACCTGTTAATTTATTTCTCTTTAAAAAATTTAATCAAGATTAATTATATTTTAAGATTAAATTAAGTATAATTATTAATTAATTTTTTGCAATTTATTATTAAATAAGGATCTTTTAGTAACTTATTTTTTTTACACTTAAATTATTTAAATTTTTATAACAAAACTCTTTATGATTTAAAATTATACACATATAATTTTATAATTATTAAAATTTTATTATACTTAATTATAATTTTAATTTAAAATAATTACACTTAATTATATAATTTTTTTTATTTAAATATTTTAAAAGTGAAAAATAAAATAGATTACGGTGAGAAAGAAGAGAAGGACTTAATGACAGATGGTTTGAAACTATGATAGATTATGATGAGAAAGAAGAGAGAAAATGTTGGATTCGACAAATGTGAAAGATTACGTTCATTTTCCTTCAGCTTCTTCCTTTAATGATTTTCTTTCCCTTACTTGAACAAAACCCTCAGAAATCCATAGCTGACACAGTCTTCCTTTCACAAGTGAATAGCTCCGGAAAAGTTCTAAAATACAATAAACAAGATTTGAGGTGGAAAGGCAAATCAACATAGGTGAGAGAGAGAATTTAAAAAATTCTTACAAGAGGATTTGTTTTGAACTCAAAATCAATATCATTAAGAATTTTTTTCCATTCAGATTGGACCTTCTTTTTTCTAGATAGTAAACCAGCTATATGGCAAGTGGCAATTAAGCTTCGACATTTTTTGAGAATCTCATAAGATAATTTCACTAACTCTTCAGGGCAACAACCATTAAACTCATGTCTAAATGCCTTTTTAGAAAATAGCTCAAGAGCCATTTTACTATAAAAAAAATAATTATTTAAAAATTTATTATAAGCTTGAGGCTGCTTGAGGCCTCATCATCTAATTATTAAAAAAAAAATTAATTATTTAAAAATTTACTATAAACATAGAATTTTAATTTATATAAAAATAAGTTTAATTTTTGTAAAAAAATTGTAAATATTATAATTAAATGACTTAACTGTTCAAATAATTATAGAATGGATTTATATATAAATAAAAAAATTATTTATAAATTTTAATTGCTAAAAAAGATTTTGTTAAATTTATTTAATAACTTAAAAAATAGTTAATTATAATTAATAAATTCTAAAAATAAAATTTTTACCTATTCGTAACCTTCTATTACAGGTCAAAAATATGTAATATGATTACAATAAAAATACAACCATTGAATGTTAGACATTTATATGTATAATCTGAAACATAAATGTGTATGTATAAAATGCGGAATAAATGAACATATACACTATATGAATAAGGATCGAAATACCTCCAGCCATTGATTTTGAGCTTCAATCTTACATAAGCTTGATCTGCAAAAGAAACCGATTGATGTGGGTAATCGGGCTTCCTCGCTTTCTCAACTCTCTTTAGATGGAATTTGCTGTTATGAACAGAATGAGTGAGAAGCTCGGGGACCGAGACCCTATATTTATAGGTGAGATACTCCATCAGTATCTGCGCCACATTAATTGTCAGAATATTTTGACAATTAATTTAGGAAATCAAATCAGGTAATGAATATAGAAATCTGACCATATATAGAATATTACATAATTGATTTTGTCAAGATTCAATGAATATAAAATATTCATTTATCAGAATATCAATTATTTATTTATTTCCTTAAATAGAAATTTATTTCTTTAAATAAAAATATATTTTCTTAAATAAAAATATTCTTATATTGAATATTCATTCTGAAATTATAAAATATATATATATTATTAATATATATACTTTCAAACGCTAAGGTTCTAAAATTATTAAAAAAAATATATATATGATTAACATACAGATAAATTATTTCATTAATAATAATATAATGTATAAAAATTGTGCTATATATCTCAGTAGCAAAATAGTGTTATTTTAAGCTTAGAATTTAAGGGATTAATTCTAACTTTCATATTTTTTATTTTTTTAGAAATATTTAATATTTTTATAGAGGATGGAACTTTGGAACATTCAATAAGGGATTTTTTCTATAATAAACTGAAAATGAAAAAAATTTACATTTATGACCTACATAGAGAAAATAAACAAAAATAGAAACTAAAAGTTGTTATTTACAAAAATACCTGCCAAAAAAAAAACAGAGGGGATCCTCCTTCTTCGTGACCCAGCTGTAGAACCCCAACAACCATTTTCAACCATTTTCATTCCAAAACTAGGAAAATCATATCTAAAAAAATATAGATCTCAAAGAAAAACTACTCAGATCCCGAAAATCCAAATACAAAAAGGGATAAAAAATTATCCAACCTCCATTGTTGTACAAAAAAAAAAAAAAACTCAAAAACAACATTCAGTCAAAAGCCCAACGTGTTCAGAGGAGAAGAATCGAAGAGAAGGAGATCTGTAATAATTGAAACTCACCCATGATTGAATCAGAGAAATAATTGAAGGTAATACAATTTCTTCATGAACATCTTCCAATCTTTTATTCTACATAAATGAGAATTTGTTATTAATTGAGGAAAACTAGAATAAATTGAAATAATAATAAAATATTGGTGAATTTGAACAAAAAACAACAACGGTTTGCATAAAACAAATATTAATGCATATAATTATATGCTATAGAGTTTTAATCTGCAAACAGTTGTTTATAAGTTGTTTTCCAGTAAAATAATGGTTGTTTGTGATCTGCAAACGAGAAATGATGAATCTATTCTTATTAATTACTGAATGCTTTAAAATAGTTGTTTAATAGTTGATTTGACAGATTAAAATAGTCGTCCAGATCAAAATGTTATCTGCAAATGTTGTTGTTAGAAAGAGTTGTTTAGTAGTTGTTTTGCCAGATTGAAATAGTTGTTTGCAACTTCTGAAATTGAAACAAATAAATAATTTGCATTATTTCAGGATACGGAACCATTACAAATTTTGGTACAGAGCAATGGGCATTGGGATGACAACAACTCAGCACAGGCAGATTTGCAGCAATCTGGAAACAACCCGGCAACAACTTCCAAGCAACAACTATCTGCGCACACAATTGTATCAGTTCAAGACGATACATTTTTTCTAGGAACAGGGACCGTGACATCATAATCAACCATACAACAACCAGAAAACAACAAAGAAAAAACTACAGCAATAGATGAATATAAAAACAACTAAAAAAAACTCAATAACAACACAAAAATAACATCAATAAAAATACATAAAAGAAATACAAAAAGAATGACAGAATACATTAGATTTTTTTTTTTTCCTTTTCGGCACAATGAAGCTTCTAAAGACATAAATAAATTAAAAGGATTCATATATAAATAGACTGCTACTACCTTTGATGGAGAAGAGGATTCAGTTTTTTTTTGGAGGCTAGTACCCATTTGCATTTGGGATTTTGACAGCCGATGAGTTTGGAGGAAGAAGAAAGCTTGGGCATAAAAGTTTGGATCTTTGATGGGTCAATGTTTGGAAAGTTACACCTGGAACAGAGATACCGAGAGGTACAAGGGAGCCAGACCAAACTGCTACCCGTGTCCATGACGAAGGAGGTGGTTTGTGGGGGTGAACCGAATTTGAGAGATATAGAGTAAGCTCCATAGCTCCGTGGAAAGAGAGGTGTTTTTGTGACTAAGGTGGAGTTGGATTTTGGTTTTTTTAGATGGTGAGCTCTGGAGAACAGAGGAAAGAGAAACAGAGAAAAAAAAAAAAAAGAGAAGAAGAATAGGGCAGATATGGAGGAGGTGGAGTGTAAGAATGGATAAATGAAAAATTTCAAAAAAAAAAAAATAAGAAAGGAGTTATGAGGTGGCGTGCGTGTATGTGTGTAAGGAAGAAGGGAAAAGGTAAAATTGTAATTATTAAACTTTTTGAAAAGTAAAATTGAAAAATGTAAAAGTTAAAAAAGTTTAAAAAACCGTGTATGGATAAAAATGTAAAAAAGGTGTCAATTTTGACATGAGGTGTAAAAATCTCATTCAATAATTGTAAAATATTTTACTAATTAATTAAATTAAATTAATATTTTAAATAAAAATAATAAGAATTTTTTGCGGTTAAAATCTCTTAACTATCATTTCACTTGCACTTAATTTTTTAAACTCAAATTTTCAAAGTAAAACTTTCAAAATGATTGAGCTGCTTGCAAATTTAAGATGCCATTTATTTTTTTATATAGTTAATTCTCAATATAGACAACTTATGTGCACACTTTTGTACATATGTCAAATTTATATTGGTACATCTAAGATTATTATTTTAAAAATATAAAAATTAACCGAATGACAATTTAAATTTGTTTCTAATTGATTAGGTGTATACCAATATAAAAGTGTCATGTGTACGAGTGTATACATACCGCCCATAGTGACAATTAACCGAATGACACTTTAAATTTATTATTAATTGATTAGTTCGGAAGGTGTTTTATTGTTAAAATTTAAATTTAGATGATTAAATATAAATAAAATAATAATAAAAAGAGTTTTGGCTGAAGAAAAACTCAAATAATAATAATATTTATAGCATGAAACGTTTCACCAACTTATTAGCGTGAATGGAATGATGTAAGATGTTGAGAGATGATCAACGTTTGCTTACCAGTAGCAATTTGTTTGGGTAGGTGGAAAAGAAAAGAGGGGTAAGATTTATAAACTCAATTGTAAATGACACTTCTTTTCTCCGTTTTTATTGCGTGCGTACGTACTATTAATGTATATTATTTTGGTTAATTTTCTAGTCTACTATAAATATTAATAAATATATGTATATGTATATGTATATATAGAGTTTGTATTGTATTTTTATTTAAGATTTGTCGTTGTTGAGTAAAAGACACATGATTTGGGTCACCCAAGTTTGGTGGGTGTTGATGACTAACCTCAGAATGATAAGATGATGGACGATAGTGTTCAAGGAAAAGAATTTGATGAAAGAATAATAATGGCACATTGTTAATTATTATTGTATTGGCTATTACATACTTTTTTAGAACTTATTTGGTATGTTGTATTGTATAATATTATATTGTGTTAAATATTGTATTGTATTGTGTTAGTATGATTTAATACAATACTATATTGGAGAATTTTCATAAATATGGGAATTGAGATTATAGTTTACTTTTTTATGGCATAAATAAATAACACTATTGCGTTATGGGTTTTTTTTTTTATATTTTTTTACATTTATATAGAATTTTTTTAGGCCATATTTTTGTAAAAAAAAAAATAGAAATCTCATATTTGTAAGTTTTATTGAAAAAGTCGCTGGAAAAGTCACTGGCACCGTAAAAGTGGCTAGAAAAATCACTGTCGCCAGAAAAGTCGTCGGAAAAGTCAACGTCGCCGAAAAAGTCACTGGAAAAGTCACAAGAAGTAAATGTCTCAGATATAACTAAAAATATAACCAGTTATATGAATAAAAACTAATAATTTAAACCGGTTACAATTGAAATATAACCAGTTCTGTAACATAATAAATAAATATAAATAACATAAAATAACTCAAGACAATTATAATTAACATAGAACCGTGTCTATAACAGTGTTATAATGAATAAAAACAAATAACACGAAAGAACTCACACTAGTTATAACTAAAATAAAACCGGTTATATAACATAATGAATACAAACAAGTAACACGCAATAACTCAAACCGATATACAATTAAAAACAAAGAAGAAATCAGTTCCTAAAACACTAAAATATAAATTAAAAACAAACTAGTTTCACAATAAAATACTTCATAACACATAGTATCTCATAAAACCGGTTATAATTTTTTTAAAAAAAAAGGTAGGGATCAAATGTCTTGAATATAATAAAAATAGAACTGGTTCTATAACATAATGAATAAAAATAAATAACACAAAATAACTCAAAACGGTTATAATTAAAATATAACCGATTCTGTAACAATGAATAAAAACAAATAACACAAAATAATTTAAACCAGTTATAATTAAAATAGAATCGGTTCTATAACAGTATTATAATGAATAAAAATAATAACAAGAAATAACTCAAAATCGGTTATAACAAATAAAACCGGTTATATAACATGTAAGATCTCGGTTGACTAAGTCAAAGAAAAAAAGAAAAGTAGTATATATACAATAATAATAATAAATAATAAATAAATAATAAAATGATATGATATATATTTATATATATATATGAATTCTTTAAAATTTATCAGACATCAACGTCTCTTTCTCTTTCTCTCTTTTCATCTTTCTCTCTCTTCAAGCTTCAAATAAAACCCACAAACAACCATCACCACCACACTCCGGCGACCCACCTTTGGCCACCGACCAGCCCCATGCGCCAGACCACTCGAACCCCCAGGTGTCGGCGACCTCACCCCCCAAGCGGCGCCGCTTCTTTCGCCGCCGTTAGCTTGGGATCGCAAGTCAAAGTTTGGTGATTCAAACTTTGAATAGATTTTTCGGTCACCTCCGGCGTCCGTTTGACGAGAGGTCTTCACCACTAGACTCAGCTTGTCGAGGAGAACAACCTACACTAAACCATTTTTCCCGGTTCGCTAATTTTTCCAGTGACATTTTTGTAGCTCCGCTCCTTCTCGGGGACATCGTGTACCGTTTTGACAAACGGTTGGCATGGGTGTGATCTACTCGTCGAGGAGGTCATTTTGATATACACTACCCCTATATATTTTTGGCGACGTTTCCGATACACCGATTTTTACCGCGACCGATTATTAATGTGCACTGCTTAGGTGAGGCTTCGAAACTCCAAATTTTAAATATAGTCATATTATATGTCGTTGGACTTGATTTTTAATGTAGAATGCGATGATGATAATTTTTAACCATTTGATGGTATAGGTGAGAGTAATAGGTAAGATTGGACTAAATAATTGGAGCTCGGGACTTAAGACCTTAAGATCGTCTTTTGAAAAAAGTTTAACGACTTAGGAGAGGTAGGGACTCAACTTGATTATTGGACTTTGATTTTTATATGTGTTGTATAACATTGGACATATTTCAATTTTTATAATTTACAAATTGTTTGAAAAATTAAAAACTTAATCTGCTTATTTTTCTGGACTGTTTTCGGGCACTGAGTGCCAAATATATTTTTGTACAAATATTTATGCCAGTTATAATTTTTGGATTTATTCAAAATACAACTGTTATGCTGTCGAATTTTTTTTAAAAAAATAAAAAGGAATATGTTCTTTTGTTATTCTTATTACATACCTACTTTGGTTATACTGAGGAGAGCCATGTTGATCATGTTCGGTGCATATTGTTGTTTCACGACCTAGCCTCTGTGTCATCATAGGTAGATTAGGTGTGCACTCACATGTAGGTGAAAGACCTAGAATCTGTACAAGGAGTGAATTAAATATGAGTCCCGGTATTATGGTGGATATCAGATGCGACTACCTCTAATTTTTGGATGTCGTTTTCTATGATTTGTATTGAGAGCTAGGGGTCTAGTGGACAGTGTCATATGCATTTGACATTTGATTTGTGATTATTTGTGGCCTCTCTACTTTGTTTATACATTTTGATACTGGTGATAAGATAGTTTATTTTTACAAAGCTAACCATGCAAAAAAATTTATTAAAGCAAGGGTCCTTTGATATTAGTTGTTTTCCTACTGGGCTTTATAAGCTCACCCCCTATTTTCTCCCATTCCAGGAACTCTGTTTGATGCTAGTGGATGAGGATGGTACCGTTGGGAAAGGAAGTCGTTATTAGTTTAGTCTTATTCAACTCTTAAATCTTTTAATTAAATTGATTTTGTAATTAAGTTAAAAATTAATGGTCTAGATGACTTAAATTAGCTATGTACTAGTTAGAAATGAGGAATGATGGATGCTAGGTATTATTTTGGTATTTTATTGACTTATTAAATCTATCTATTTGTTGATTACATAACTGTGGGGATATTATTGTTCTTTTATATTGATGAGTGGTCCTGATTTTGTTACTAATATTTTCTTATTAATATAGGAGTTAATCCATTTATTTTAAATTAGTATTTTGTGTTATAAATGAAAGGATCATTTATAAGCTTTATCTTCCTGCAAGGGTCAAAGTGTGACATTTGACCACCCAAGTTATGGATGTTACATATCTGCCACAGCCTAGGGCTCGGGTCGTGATAGAAAAATGGTATCAGAGCACCGGGTTTAATTACCTCGGAGTGTGTCACCAAATAGTTTAGATTTATTTTAAATAATAATAGTAATAAGTATCTTGGTATTTATATGTATAAGACATATTTCTATTATTACCATCCAATCCTCGCTAACTGATTAGCTTTTGGTTCTCAGACCTAAGAAAATGCCTCCAAAAGGAAGGAAGACAAGGAGAACGGTTGGAGAAGATGCCCCTCAAGCTAATGTCCAACCTCCACAAGCTAAATTCCCTATGAACGCCTTTCTCGAAGCCTTAAGAGTTGTTCCCGCTCAGCAGATGGATCCTGCCGCTCGATATAGTCTTCATTTTCATATCTTTCATCAGATCCAAGTGCCTGAGTTTGAGGGTGGACAAGATCTCATGGTAACTGAAAGGTGGTTGAGGCAGATAAAGAAAATTTTCAACACAATAGGAACACCTGAGGAATATCAAGTTACTTTGGCTGTGTCCAAATTAGAGGGTGGTACAACAGATTGGTGGGAGACCTTCTCCAAGACAATGGAAACTGATGGGATGACTTGGCGAGATTTTGAGGAAGTTTTCAGGGAACAATATTTTAGTCCATCTCACAAGAGGGCTCTGATAGGAGTATTTGATGGTCTAAGACAAGCGGATATGAGTGTGAATGAATTTTAAATGAAGTTTGTAGAGCTATCCTCTTATGCATATCCTGGTGTTGTTGACCAACCCTTGGTGATTGAACAGTTCATGCGTCATTTGAGGCCTACGATACGTGATCCAATAGCCCTTTTGACCTTTAACAACCTGACTGAGTGTGTGACAGCCGCCTTGCGAACTGAGGCTCATGTAGAAGGGAATGAGAAGAAGAACACAAGCAGAGGAAGAGGAAATGACCGAAAGATGACCAAGAAGAATCAAGGACAGTGGTCCCAAGGACAACAATTTAGTGTTGGAATTTTATTTTATCAGGATCTTAGATCTACTCACAAGTATGTTTATTAACACCCTAAATATGAACTTTTTAAAACGATGAAATAAACACATATAAAGTTTAGGAAACCTTACATTGGGTGCAGCGGAATAATATGACTCCTTCCGTTCAGATATCTAGCCCTTGATTCCTTTCTGTAGCAGAGCATTATCAATATCCGAACCTGGATCTCTTTCTCTGAATCTTTGATGCTGAAACTCCTTTTGCTGAATGTCTTTCTTCACGATCTTCCTCACTATGATTGAGGTATCACTTGATGTGTGTGGGCACTACTCTAATCACTAAGGATTTCGAAATTCAAAGGAAGAGAAAGAAGAAGTGGCAGCTAAAGATAGGGAGAGAGAAGGTCAGTTTTTTCTGATTCAGAAGTCTCAGAAGAAAAGTCTTATTTTTCTGAAGCCTTCACTATCTATTTATAGCATTCCACTAGGGTTAGGTTTGAATTATTTGGCATTAAAATAATGAAAAAATCAACTTAAAATACTACAATAGGTGGCCGGCCATACACTTAGTGGATTGGGCCTTGCTTTTTGCAATTTTGCAATTTTAACACCTTTTGCATCTGATTTTCTCAAAAATTCCAATTTCCTAATTCAACCATTTAAATGCCAATTCTAACTATTTAATAACTATAAATAATTATTAAATAATATTGTCATTTATCATATTTATTAATTGAACCATACAAAGTATCATAATTAACAAATATGCCTCTATAAACTCTTTCTTTACAATTTCGCCCTTACTTAGTGAAAAATTCACAAATAGACATAGTCTAGTTTGAGAATTATAATTGATTAATCAAAACCAATTACATGAGTCTTACAAGCAATATTATCTCAACTAGTGGGGGGACCATGGGTCTATATAACCGAGCTTCCAATAAGTAGATCAAGAATTTAGCACTAAAATTCACTAACTTATTAATTCTTCGTTGAATCCACTCATAGAACTTAGAATTGCACTCTCAGTATATAGAATGCTCTATATGTTCCACCATATAGACACATCATAAGTTATCCATTGTTATAATCCTAATGTGATCAATTATCCTCTATATGAATGATCTACACAGTAAAGGGATTAAATTACCGTAACACCCTACTATGTATTTTATCCTTAAAACACTTGACCCCGTATAAATGATATTTCAGCTTATGTGAAATGAGATCTCCACCATTTATTTTCGTTTGGTCAAGCTCGAAGGTGATCATCCTTTGCTTACTATTCGCCAGATAGAAGCTATAGATTCCATGTTTATGCTAGCGCTCCCACTCAATTGCACTACCGTGTTCCCAAAAAGTACGTATCACCCTGACCTAAAAGTAGGCTTAACTAACAATTCAAGGAACACAAATAGCCTTTCAAGATTGAGCCTAATCATAACAGGATTAAGATCATTTGATCTAGGATGAACTAGGCGATATTGACTTGAATAGATTTTACGGTAAGTTTAATAAAATCTAAGTCAAAGTTCAATATCGGTCCCTTCCGATGCATACTCCATGCATCCAACCTGAGCTTTACTTTAACCAATGTTCTGGAAAGAACATAGTATTTCTCCAAATACAAGTAAACTCTGTTGTAGATTATCATATCAGTAAAACCCTATGTCTGATAAATCTAGGAAACTTTATTCACATAGTCATGTTTACTTTCCAATGTGTTGACGGCACAATAAACAGGATCAAGTATGTGAAAAGGATTTCAGATGAATTTATACATTATGTACATATAATCATGAAATAAATCATGTGAACCATGCAACATTAAATGTTATTTCTGATCTATATTAATAAGTAAATCTGATTATATTGAAATGAGTTTTATTTAGGGCATAAAACCCAACAAACTCCCACTTGCACTAATATAAAACAAAAAGTGCATTTCAAATAATCTCAACACCTCGATATACAAATCAAGTGTAGTAGTAGTAAACTCCTCATAATAGGATCTGAAAGGTTGAATTAACCACAACCTTTTCTCAACTATTACTCTTCCTTTAATCACAAAATCATTGATAATGTGAAATTCCTCTCTATATGTCTACTCTCTTGGGATACTGGATTCTATATCTTTGGCAACTACTTTTGGTTAATCAGGAAATTAACACTAGTAGTTTAAGGCAATTTGGAATGATGCCGAAAATGTATAGAACTTTCCTTAGACTGAATAAGTACCTTTCCTGCAACTTTAACATTCAGTCCCTCTCTGGTAGACCTAGAGACTTCAGATAGGTTTTTACACTTCTCCAAAATCACTATTCCACCCCCAGAGTAATCACCATCTTATCAGAAAGATTTTCTAGCACAAAGGCAAATTTCGAAATCTGATATGGTGTAGTCTAAGAGTTTTAAACACACTCTTATAGACTAGCATATAGTTCCTCTTCTTAATCTTAAAATTTACTTGATTGTCTTCCAATGTTCTTCTCCTGGAATAATCTGATACCTACTCATTACTCCCACTCAACAGCAGGTGTCTGGTCTAAGGCATACAAAAGCATATCTAAGACCTCTCACTGTTGATATAAGAAATTCTTTCATGGCTTTATCTTTTTTGGAATAGTTGAGACTTTTCCTTAGATAAATAAAATCTATGTCTAAGAAGTTGTGAAGCTTCTATAGATTTCCATTAGAAAGAAAATGCTTCAGCATCTTACTAAAGTAAGTTGCTTGCATTAGAGTAAGTAATTACCAGGTATACCACAAGCCATAGGTTTAGATAAACTCAAACCTATAATACTAGGAACAGGAAGTTTGTTATGTCCATTGAATAGACTTATTAACTAAAATTTCCTTTTATGTCCTTGTAATAGAAAACTTTAGGTTACTCCATATGAATGGATTAAACCATAGTTCTATTGGCTTTCTTCTTAGTTTCCTATCTTGACAATCCATTATTTGTTTAAACTCACAATGGATTTTAATCACTAGTGTCTCCCAAGTCATAAGAAGGTGAGTTCCTAGAAACTCTCCCACTACGACAAGGCACCGTGAATTATGTCTAAGAAAACTAAATGGTATTGATCTCTTCGGTTGTGACAAGACAACAGAGGCAGTGGGATCATCATATGTTATATAAGATGATAGAACACTTTTGGAATCAAGAATTAAATATCTCCTTTATTTGCTACTTGTTTTCAGACTTAGTCATTTTCTTAGAAAAGTAGTATTTGTTTGAACAAACACTTTCTTATCTATTGACAATGGGATGGTCCATCCCTAATCACTTAGAAAAGCTAACAAACCGTGGTTAACAGTTCTAGCTTTTCTTAAGATTTTGATTAGGTCATCCATGAATCTAGTAATGATTTACATTAAGTATACAACCATTACATCATTCTGAAATTGTATTACCATAGAAGGATTTAGGCAACGACTAGTAACTAATCATCAATATGCAACTCGAAATTTCTGGGGAGGTAAGTTTGGATATAATTCAAAATCAATTTAATGATCTTTGAACTGCATATCTACTAACTATTTCTCCACCCCTATCAGTTCGCAAGATCTTTAACCACTTACCTTAATGGTTTTAACCATTGCTAGAAATTTAGAATTTTTTCAAACATTTCAAATTTCTTTGCATAAGGTATAATCTAGAGTGATCGTTTTAAGAATACAACGAAAAACTCATATCCACCCCTGAATGTACATCCATCTGCGAATGAGATGAACTACTTTCAGTGGATATAGGCATATTAACTCTTTGAAGAGATTGATCTTGTCAAATCCACTATGAACAAGATACAAATGCCATAGATTAAAAAAAAATGTGGTAGTGTCTTTTGATGACATAGGTTTATAAAAGAATAGTGCAAGTGGATCTGGTCACAAAATACCTAACTCATATTCCATACAGTTTGAATCCATTAATAAAAGATGGATATTAAACACTTGAGAAAGTGTAACTATATTGTATCAGGAATTAGAAATATAAGAAAATTTCTATTTGGATTCTAAAATTAAAGTCAAAGACTTAAATTCAACCAAATATAATGAGTAATTCTTTCTTGGACCACCACTACTAATACAATCTCTAAGTCAGATTTGCCCATACAAGTAGGAGATTTCTAAGATTAAGGTTTTATATCAATTGGGAATAGAATTTCGGGATTATAATCATATGGGTCATTTAATTTCTTAAGAGAAAATATAGAATGACATGAAATGATTTATAGACCATTTATCCAATGATATGTTTTGAAGCTAATTCGAAATGAATAAGCTAAGAGGAATTAGGATAATTTCGTTTATAAATAAGAATCCAACGATGCTTCGATTAGCGAAAGACAAAGTAATCTTATTTATGTAATCTTCTTGTTTCATATTGTAAAAATACTAGTCTAAGGTGTCATCAATTGATGAACAGCTAGATGTTGCATATACAATATTTATCTTTCGAGATCTTACACTATTATGTATGTCTAATGGTGAAAATCCATTAGGGATTTATCTCATTAGAAAAACAAACATGTTAGACCAACAATGAAGATTCGAAATTAAACTACAACTTAATAACAGAAAATAACATGGTTCATTATAAATTCATACACAATTCAGAAATTATTAAACATATAGCAAGTAGGAATGACAAGTGAAAATACTAAAACTTACAATCCTAAATAATTTCCAAGGTTTTCAACAAACTGATATCAGTGTCCCGTTTAGGCGAGAGTCAAAGCTACCATTCATTGAATAGAGTTGTCAGCTCGTCTAAAATGTTAAACATTCTAGCAACCTTTTATTCGATCAAGATTGGAATTCAGCGTTGTCCCGTTTAGGCGAGAGTCAAGGCAATTCTATCTTATGAGCTTCCACCATTGTTTCATAATTTGCAAGTCAAGTATGGTCGCCACCATTAGGGTGATCCATACCATACAAAACACTTACAAACTACTTATCATGCGAGGTTAAACGGTGCGAAATTGCTAATGAACGTTCCTCCATTAGGGAGGATTACTCACTAAAACAAACGCGGTGTAAAACCCACAATGGAGATCGAATATCTTAATAATAATCAAGCTCATTATTTAAAGTGAGTTGTATTTTCTTTGATTCTCTTTATTTAATTTATTTATTTTAAATATATATTTATTTAAAATTTCCAATTTAGAATGAAAAATTCTAAATATAAATTTTAATTTAATATTTATAAATTTTACTTAGATGGATATAAAAATAACATGAATTATTTACATCTTAGTAATAATTTCCAATAAATATTTAGAAAAATATTCAATTTAAGTTGTTACAAAATTAATTTAAATTAATTTACAACTCAAATTTAATTTTCTATAAATATATATTGCATTTCGAAAAATTAAAGTATATAAGAATACAATTTTCGAAAAATGCATATTAAAATAAAAAATAAATCCTGAAAAAATTATTTTAATTTAATGTTGGCCCAAAATTAATTAATAAAATTAATTTACAACAAAAAATATAATTTTCCTATTTAATTAAATATATAAGAAAAATTTCAAATATTTAAGTATGATGATGAAAATCAACTTAAATATTAATTTTCTATTTAATTAAATACACTAGAAAAATACTTCAAGCAACAATATCATCTATCTAGATTTTCCTTTGACTAATTAATTCAATTTTTAATAATATACTTTAATTCAATTTATTTTAAATTAATCAATAAATGAAAAAATCATTGCTTTAAGTTGATCCAAGAATTAATTAAAATAAATAATTAATTTACAACTTAATCTATTTTTCAAGATAAAATTCGAAATTCTAGCATTTAAGAAATGCAATTTCGAAAATTGATTAATAAAATAAAGAAAAAATATATTTTGAAAATTATTTAAATTTAGTTGAAAAATAAATTTCAACTAAAAATAATTTTCTATTTAATTAAATGTCATGAAAAAGAAATATTTAAGTATGATGATAAAAATCAACTTAGATATTTAATTTTCAAATTAATTAAATGTATTAAATTCAAGAAATAAATAATTAAGTGTAGAGAAGGCTTAATTATTAATCTCTAGTTTAATACTAGGAAAAATTATACTTAAAATAAATTGTACCAAAATTAATTATTTAAATAATTAATTTCACAATGTATAATATTTTCCTTGTAAGTATTAGAAATAATAAGTAGTCTAGAAATAACTATCTAGAAAATATCTTATTGACTAAGTATCTTTTCCACAAAATTTGAAAAATATCCAATTTAAGTTGTATTAGAAAAAAAAATCTAGAACTTAAATATTTTTCAAATTTAAATTTAATTAAATATCGAAAAAATTAAGTTGTAACCACTTAATTTGAAAATATTCCATTTTAAGTTAATATTCGGAAAGATATTAACTTAAAAAAAATATCTAAAGAATCTTAATAACCAATGCCTAAAATTCCTCAACTTAATTTTGAAATTTGAAATTCAAAAGATATTCAGATTTAAGTTGGTTAGTTGTAGATAACTAAATATCAACTTAAATAAGAATATTTAATGAAAAATTTAAATTAAGTTCCAGAAAGAATCTAGATGGTTATAATTCTATATTTAATTAAATACAAGAAAATGCATATAGTTTAGCTTAGAATAAAAAATTCTTTAAACTATAATTTTCTTAAATTAATTTCAAAATAAATGAAATTAATTATGTTGCTAATCAATTTTATTAGGTTAAACTAGTTTAATTAACCTAGTACAGTTGTTCAAATCAGGCAAATGGGCCTTCACAATTGGGGTGGTTCATGTGAGGGGGTGCTGGGTTCAGTATGTCGTACCCACTTCTATGGCTCCCAACTCTCACACAAGGCCCAAAAGAGAGGAATTTAACCTTAATAAGAACAACTGTTATTAATTGAATAAGCCCAATAACTAAATGGGCCTAAATAAATTCTATCAAGAACTATGATAATTTATTTTAGCAACAACAATCTATATGTATCTATAATCAAATTAAACACATAGGCTCACACAGGCACACTTTGGATGGGTCCTATCATGTTGCTAGGTCATACACAGATGAAAGAAGATTGTAAATATACCTGTTACAAATCATTAACTTGACCAAGGGAGCCATCAGATCATTAGATCTGGCAAAAAGTAACCATGGCTATTTGCAATCAAGTAATAATAGGTTTTGAAAACTTACACATAAGCTAAAACACATACTCCTGCAACAAGGTTAGTTGGATAGTTGGATGTAGGATTTATTTAATTTTAAATTAAATATTTAATTTCGAAAATAATTAATTAAATAATAAAAAAAAATTTGAAAATTTAAAAAAAAAAAATTTGAAAAAAAAATCGAAAATTAAAAAAAAAAAATTAAATTTAAAATTAAAGCTACAATTTTTGAAAAATTAGGTTTCAACCAACCTAAATATCATTTCAAAAATTTGCTAACTACTTTTAAATTTTAAATGTTATTTTATAAATAAAAATTAAATAAAAAATTAGAAAAGATAAATAAATATCTTTTTTCAAATTTTAAATGTAATTTAAATAAATAAAATAACAAAATTTTAAAAATTAGCAAAATATCTTATATCATTTAAAAATTACATGATTATAAATATCTTATTTTTAAATTTAAAATAAGATAAGATATAATCAAATTTTAAAATAAGATAGATTTTTAAGCAAGAAGATAGATACTAATTCTATTTAAATTCAAATTACACTAATATCTTGAATTAAATTTAAAAAATATTAAATTAATTCAAAATGATAATTAGAATTGAATTAGGAATAGTAATAGTATAAATACAAAACTATACCAAAAATCGGAAGTTAATTCCATGAAAAAGCATGAAAAATCGAAGAAAAACGAAAAAATTGTGAACTGTACGGACAGATTTGCGATCGCAGGAAAATATCAGCAGAGCCCCGATTTTTTCAAATCTTCAAAAATTCATAACTAATTCAAATAAAATCCAAATTGAGTTCTGTAAAAGGCTATCTTGCTTAATTTTTCCCATACTATCCATTAAAAATAATTCCAGAAACAAAATCGCAATTAGTTTTCACGAAAATTTACAAACATCAATCAATCATCAAATAACACTCAATACAACATGACACCATCCAAAGAACATACAAACAATCGTTTTAAAGTCCAAATTTCTTGCAAGTAAATCAATTACCATGGCTCTGATACCAGTTGTTGGAAATTTATTTTACCAGGATCTTAGATCTACTCACAAGTATGTTTATTGACACCCTAAATATGAACTTTCTAAAACGATGAAATAAACACATATAAAGTTTAGGAAACCTTACATTGGGTGCAGCAGAATAATATGACTCCTTCCGTTCAGATATCTAGCCCTTGATTCCTTTCTGTAGCAGAGCATTATCAATATCTGAACCTGGATCTCTTTCTCTGAATCTTTGATGCTGAAACTCCTTTTGCTGAATGTCTTTCTTCACGATCTTCCTCACTATGATTGAGGTATCACTTGATGTGTGTGGGCACTACTCTAATCACTAAGGATTTCGAAATTCAAAGGAAGAGAAAGAAGAAGTGGCAGCTAAAGATAGGGAGAGAGAAGGTCAGTTTTTTCTGATTCAGAAGTCTCAGAAGAAAAGTCTTATTTTTCTGAAGCCTTCACTATCTATTTATAGCATTCCACTAGGGTTAGGTTTGAATTATTTGGCATTAAAATAATGAAAAAATCAACTTAAAATACTACAATAGGTGGTCGGCCATACACTTAGTGGATTGGGCCTTGCTTTTTGCAATTTTGCAATTTTAACACCTTTTGCATATGATTTTCTCAAAAATGCCAATTTCCTAATTCAACCATTTAAATGCCAATTCTAACTATTTAATAACTATAAATAATTATTAAATAATATTATCATTTATCATATTTATTAACTGAACCATACAAAGTATCATAATTAACAAATATGCCTCTATAAACTCTTTCTTTACAATTTCGCCCTTACTTAGTGAAAAATTCACAAATAGACATAGTCTAGTCTGAGAATTATAATTGATTAATCAAAACCAATTACATGAGTCTTACAAGAGATATTATCTCATCTAGTGGGGGGACCATGGTCTATATAACCGAGCTTCCAATAAGTAGATCAAGAATTTAGCACTAAAATTCACTAACTTATTAATTCTTCGTTGAATCCACGCATAAAACTTAGAATTGCACTCTCAGTATATAGAATGCTCTATATGTTCCACCATATAGACACATCATAAGTTATCCATTGTTATAATCCTAATGTGATCAATTATGCTCTATATGAATGATCTACACTGTAAAGGGATTAAATTACCGTAACAACCTACTATGTATTTTATCCTTAAAACACTTGACCCCGTATAAATGATATTTCAGCTTATGTGAAATGAGATCTCCACCATTTATTTTCGTTTGGTCAAGCTCGAAGGTGATCATCCTTTGCTTACTATTCGCCAGATAGAAGCTATAGATTCCATGTTTATGCTAGCGCTCCCACTCAATTGTACTACCGTGTCCCCAAAAAGTACGTATCACCCTGACCTAAAAGTAGGCTTAACTAACAATTCAAGGAACACGAATAGCCTTTCAAGATTGAGCCTAATCATAACAGGATTAAGATCAGTTGATCTAGGATCAACTAGGCGATATTGACTTGAATAGATTTTACGGTAAGTTTAATTAAATCTAAGTCAAAGTTCAATATCGGTCCCTTCCGATGCATACTCCATGCATCCAACCTGAGCTTTACTTTAACCAATGTTCTGGAAAGAACATAGTATTTCTCCAAATAAAAGTAAACTCTGTGGTAGATTATCATATCAGTAAAACCTTATGTCTGATAAATCTAGGAAACTTTATTCACATAGTCATGTTTACTTTCCAATGTGTTGACGGCACAATAAACAGGATCAAGTATGTGAAAAGGGTTTCAGATGAATTTATACATTATGTACATATAATCTTGAAATAAATCATGTGAACCATGCAACATTAAATGTTATTTCTGATCTATATTAATAAGTAAATCTGATTATATTGAAATGAGTTTTATTTAGGGCATAAAACCCAACATTTAGTGGGGGTAGCACTAGTAGTGGTTCATCTGGAAAGACTCGTAGTGGACCATACGGGTGTTTCAGCTGTGGTGAACAAGGTCATAAGAAGAAAGACTGCCCACAACGACAACAAAGATTTCAAGCATCTCACGGAGGACCCATTCGAAGCTATGTAGAGTCTACTCCTTTTCATGGACAGCCCAGAACAAACAAGTCTCAGTCTTCATCCTATGGTTTCACACCCCAATCGGGCCAGCAGTCTCAGTATCAACATAAGTTTAGGCCACAAGGTTCAGGGTTCAACATGGGGTACTCACAAGGTTTCCAAACTCCTGCTCCTAGTGGGAGTCAAAGAGGGTACACTCAAGGTGGAGGGTCTGGTGCAAGTACAAGCTATCCTAGTCAGGGAAAGGGAAAGGCAAAAGCAAAGTCATCCGCCCAAGCCTACACTCTTGGGGTTGATGATGTACATGGCGGTGTTGACCATGGAGTTGTTGATGGTATGGTTCTTATCTCATACTCTTGGGCTCATGTGTTATTTGATACTGGTGCATCGCATTCCTTTATATCTTTGATGTTTGCTAGTATGTTGGGTTTGAGTTGGGAAACTTTTAGTCCTGTGTTACATTTGCGTGTACCTATGGGGGGACACGGAGAGGTATCCACCATATGTAGGTCAGTTTGTATTGTGTTCAAGGGACGCAAATTATCTGGAAACTTATTAGTGTTGCCTATGGGGCAATTTGATGTAATTCTCTGTATGGATTGGTATCTAAATACCAAGCTATTGTGGATTGTTCACGCAAGAGAGTAACTCTTTTAACCCCTAGTGGTGATTTCATTGTTTATCGAGCCAACATGAGTGCAGTGAGACAAAATCCTATCAAGCCAAAGAGAAACTTAGAGTGTTATGGGAATCTGCTTGCGATCGATGATGAGTCTAGGAATTTAGACCAGTATATCAGTGGTTAGTGGTTTTCCGGATGTGTTTCCAGAGGATTTACCAGGGTTACCACCTGATAGGGAGATCGAGTCTTGCATTGATTTGATTCCCGGATCTCAACCAGTTTCTATTGCACCTTATCGCATGGCACCTACAGAGTTGGCTGAATTGAAAAAACAATTAGGCGAGTTAATGGATAAGGGTTACATTAGACATAGTACTTCTCCATGGGAAGCTCCAATCTTGTTTGCTAAGAAAGCTGATGGGACTTTGCGACTTTGTGTCGACTAAAGAAAGCTGAATCAGATGACAATTAAAAACAAATATCCTCTACCGAGGATTGATGAATTATTTGATCAACTTGGTGGTTCAAAGTTCTTTTCAAAGATTGATTTGAGGTCAGGCTACCATCAATTGAGGATTAGGGAAGAAGATATCCGTAAGACTGCTTTCAAGACACGTTATGGACACTTTAAGTTTTTGGTAATGCCATTTGGGTTAACGAATGCAGCTGCTGCATTTATGGATCTTATGAATAGAGTCTTTAGACCTTTCTTGGATAAGTTTGTGGTGGTATTCATTGATGATATCTTGGTGTATTCTAAGACACGTGAGGATCATGATGAACACTTGACAATAGTATTACAGATATTGAGAGATCATCAATTATACGCTAAGAAAGAGAAGTGTGAATTTTGGATGACTGAAATCAAATTCTTGGGCCATGTAATTTCTCAAGATGGTATCACCATTTATCCTGCAAAGATAGACTCTATTCTACAGTGGGAAAGACCAAAGAATGTCATGGAAGTTCGAAGTTTTCTTGGGTTGGCAGGCTACTATCTTCGCTTTGTGGAGAATTTTTCTCAGATTGCTATGCCTTTGACAAAGTTAACTAGAAAAGAAGTAAAGTTTATGTGGGATGATAGTTGTGAAGAAGCTTTCAGAGAATTGACGGAAAGATTAACTGTAGTGTCTGTTCTCACTGTTCCTAATAGTGAGGAACCATATGTGGTATTCACTGATGCTTCAAGTACTGGATTAGGAGGTGTCCTCATGTAAAATGGCAAGGTGGTTGCCGATGCTTCTCGATAACTGAAACCAAATGAGAAGAATTACCCTACGCATGACCTAGAACTTGTTGCGGTAATCTTTGTCTTAAAAATTTGGAGATGTTATTTATATGGTGTAAAGTTTGAGTTATACTCAGATCATAAGAGCTTGAAGTATCTTTTTACTCAAAGGGACTTGAACTTGAGGCAAAGAAGATGGGTTGAGTATATGGAGGACTATGATTTCACTTTGCAGTACTATCCTGGGAAAGCTAATGTAGTAGCTGATGCACTAAGCATAAAGCCTCATGGTACTTTGGCATGTTTGGCTCTTGAGGACTGGAAAAGGACAATCATAATGGGTGATTATAACTTGCAATACTATGAAGGGGAAGAAGTAGCTTGTATCTCTAACATAGTGGCTACACCAATGCTACTTCAACAAGTTAAGCAACCTCAGTGGCAAGATGAAAAGCTAAGACTTATTTGGAACCGAATCCAGGACGATGAGCAACTAGACTGGTGGACAGTTAATGGTGAAAGGTATCTATTGTTGGGTTTTATGCCCTAAATAAAACTCTATTTCAATGTAATCCAGATTATTCAATATCAATAAAGTAACAGAAGTATTTTTCATTCATTTGTGTATGTTTTGGTTCACTTAATTAATTGTTTGTCTATTTGATTTATAAATTCATCCAAACCCCTTTTCACATACTTGATCATGTTTATTGTGTTGTCAACACAGTGGAAAGTAAACATGACTATGTGAATAAAGTATTCCTAAATTTATCAGAACACTGGGTTTTACTGATATGACAATCTACAACAGAGTTTACTTGCATTTGGAGAAATATGTTCTTTCCAGAACATAGGTTAAAGTAAAGCTCAGGTTGGATGCATAGAGTATGCATTGGAATGGACCGATATTGAACTTTGAAATAGATTTTTGAAACTTACCGTAAATATCTATTCAATTCAATATCATAAGTTGATCCTAGAACACATGATCAAAATCCTAATATGGTTAGGCTCAATTTCAAGAGTGTTATTCGTATTCTTTGATTTGTTAGTTAAGCCTAATTTTTGGTCAGGGCAATACATACATTTTGGGAACACGGTAGTACGATTGAGTGGGAGCGCTAACATAAATATGGAATCTATAGCTTCTATCTGGCGAATAGTAAGCAAAGGGTGATTTCCTTCGAGCTTAACCAAACGAGATAAATGATTGAGTACTCATTTCACTTAGTTGGAATATCATTTATACAGGGTTAAGTGTTTTAAGGATAAAATACATTGTAGGGTGTTACGGTAATTTAGTCCCTTTACAGTGTAAATCATCCATATAGAGGATCATTGATCACACTAGGATTATAGCAATGGATAACTAATGATGTGTCTATATGGTGGAACATATAGAGCATTCTATACATTGAGAGTGCAATTCTGAGTTCTATGTGTGGATTCAACGAAGAATTAATAAGTCAGTGAATTTAAGTGGTAAATTCTAGATCTGCTTATTGGAAGCTCGGATATATAGACCCATGGTCCCCCCACTAGTTGAGATAATATTACTTGTAAGACTCATTTAATTGATTTTAATTAATCAATTAAAATTCTCAAGATAGACTGTGTTTATTTGAGAATTTATCACTTATTAAGGGCAAAACAGTAAATAGAGATTTTGAAGGGCATATTTATTAATTAGGAAACTTTAATTAGTTTCATTATTAATAAAATAAATGACAATATATTATTTGATAATTAATTTTAATTATTAAATAATTAGATTTGACATTTATGTGGTTGAACAAAGGAATTGGCAGTTTTTGACAAAACGAAACTATACGTAGGAAAAGGAAAGTTGGAAAAGTGGCAAGCCTTGTTTCCACAATGCCTAGGCCGGCCACTTAAGTTCCCTTTTCCCTTTGATTTTTTCAATATTAAATGCCAATTAATTAAATCATAGCCCTGGGTGGTCTTCTATAAATAGAAGGCAAAGGCTTCAGATTTCAACACAACTGATACACAACATTATACTGATAGAATTTTCTCTCTGAAAATTCTCTCTGAGCCGCCACCCTCTCTCTCTCTATTCCTTCACTGTTTCGAAATCTATAAGTGCTAGAGTAGTGCCCACACACATCAAGTAATACCTCAATCATAGTGAGGAAGGCTGTGTAGAATTCAGAAACAACAAAGAAGGACTATCGGGCTCAGATCTTGATTATACTCTGCTACAGAAAGGAATCAAGGGTTAGAGATCTGAGTGGGAGGAGACGTATATTCCGTTGCACCCAATGTAAGATTTCTGATACTCTTATGTGTTTAATTTTCTATCGTTTTAGAAGTTCATATTTAGGTTGTTAAATCAACATACTTGTGAGTAGATCTAAGTTCCTGGTAAAATAACTTCCAACAACTGGTATCAGAGCCATGGTAATTGATTTGCTTGCAAGAAATTTGGACTTAAAACGATTTGCTTGTGTTTTGGATGGTATCATGTTGCTTTGTGTGTCATATTGATGTTTGATTGTTGTTTGTGAATTCTGGGAAAAATAGTTACTTTTCTGTCTCTGTAATTATTTTTGTTGGATAGTTTGGAAAATTCTAAGCAATTTACTTTTTTATAGAACTCGATTTCGATTTAATTTGAATTAGTTATGAATTTTTGAAAATTGGAAAAATCGGGGTGATGAGCACCCTCATCACGCGCGCGGAATGGCTGCAAGCAGCCTTCCTGCGCCGTGATTCCTCAGCGTGCACCCCTGATACGCGCGCGGATGGGCATGCATGGCATGCCATCCGTACAGTTCATCCTTTTTTCAATTTTTTCGATTTTTCATGCTATTTCATTGAATTAAATTCCGATTTTTTGTGTAGTTTTGTATGTTGATTTTTGTTTTTCAAATTTCAAATCTAATTATCAGAAATAAATTAATTTTATTTTTTAAAATTAATTTTAGATATTAGTGTAATTTGATTTTGAAAATAGGAAAAATCAAGTTTTGCTTACCTCTTTTCTTATTTCCTTTAAAATTTGATTATTTTTTTTTAAGGTTAGATATTAATTTATTTTTGGTAACTTGACCTTAATTAGAATAAGATCAAAATAATCATGATAATTTTAAAAGAGGAAATAAGGTATTTTTTGTTAACTTTTAAATTTTGTTATTTTTTAATTAAATTAAATTGTAAAACAAGAAAAGGGTATGTATTTACCATTTTCTATTTTATTATTTAATTTATTAAATAATATGAAATTTAAAAGGAAAGTTAGCAATTTAATTTTGAAATGACATTTAGGTTACCCAAAACCTAATTTTTCAAAATGGTAGGTTTAATTTTAAATTTTATTTTTCGAAATACATGTTTAAAATTAAATAAATCCTACATCCAACTATCCAAATCTAACCTTGTTGCAGGAGTATGTGTTTTAGATTGTTTGTAAGTTTTCTAAAACCTATTATTGCTTGATCTAAATTGCCTTGGTTAACTTGTTGATAGATCCAATGATCTAATTTTAACCAATGGTTCAATTGATGATAGATCAAGTAAATAATTTGTAACAGGTAATTTTTACAAACTTCTTTCATCTGTGTATGACCTAGTAACATGATAGGATCCATCCAAATGTGTATGCCTGTGTGAGCCTATATGTTTAATTTCTGTTATAGATACATATAGGTGGTTGTTGCTAAATAAAATATCATAACTCATAGATTTTATTTAGGCTCATTTAGTAGTGAGCCTATTCAATTAATAACAGTTGTTCATTTTAAGGTTAAATTCCTCTCTTTTGGGCCTTGTGTGAGAGTTGGGAGCCTTAGAAGTGGGTACGACATACTGGACCCAGCCCCCCTTCACATGAACAACCCCAATTGTGAAGGCCCATTTGCCTGATTTGGATAACTGTGCTAGGTTAATTATATTAGTTTGACCTAATAAAAAATTGATTAGCAACATAATTAATTTCATTCTTCCTTGAAATTAATTTAAGAAAAACATAATTTGAATAGTTATATTCACTATATGTATTTTTCTTGTGTTTAATTAAATATGGAATTATAACCATCTAAATTCTTTCTGAATCTTAATTTTATAATTTCATTAAATATTCCTATTTAAGTTGAGATTTAGTTAAATCTATCAAATCAACTTAGATTTGAATATTTTTGAATTTCCTATTATAAATTAAGTTGAAGAATTTTAGGAATTGGTTATTAAGATTCTTTAGATAATTTTTTTTAAGTTAATATTTTATAAATATGGGAACTTAAAAATGGAATATCTTCTAAATTAAGTGGTTACTACTTAATTGATAATATTTAATTAAGTCATTGATTGAAGAATATTTAAGTTGGGTATTTAGATTCTTCTAAACAACTTAAATAAGATATTTTTCAAAATTATTCCATTTTTGAAATTTAATTAAAGTTTTTAATTTAATTTGTAATATTTCATTATTGAGATATGGAATATAAATGATTAAACAAAATACATATTTTTTTTTAAATAATGAGCTTTAATCAAGAGAAATTCGATCTCCATTGTTGGTTTTACATAGCTATTGTTTTAGTGAGTAATCCTCCCTAATGGAGGAACGTTCATTAGCAAGTTAGCGCCGTTTAATCTCGAAAGATAAGTATTCTTATAAGTTTTTTATATGGTTTATGACCACCCTAATGGTGGCGACTGTATAAGACTTACAAGAGTGCAAAACAATGGTAGACGCTCATAAGATAGAATTGCCTTGACTCTCGCCTAAACGGGAGAACGCTGAATTCCAATCTTGATCGAATAAAAGGTTGCTAGAATATTTGACATTTTAGTTGAATTCACAACTCTATTCAATGGATGATGCTTTGACTCTCGCCTAAACGGGACACTGTATCAGTTCTTTGGAAACCTTGGAAAATAAACTATGTTAGATTTAGTATTTTTATAACATATGTGATTATTTGTTTTCTGAACCTGTGTATGAATTTATAGAACCAAAACCTTACTTCTGTTTATTGATATGTTGTAGTGCCAATATGAATAACCCTCATCCCGATCCACTCCTAGTTAGTATCTTTGCAAAAGAACTCAATAGTGTGAAAATGCATCCTGGTAGTTGCATTAACTCGCACCTATTGTTGATGAATCTGAAATTCCAAAAGGCAAATCTACTAGGAATTGATTTATTAAGGGAACAATGGGTAAGACTCATACTTAATAGTCTTCCTCAGGAGTATGATAGTTTTGTTCTATATTACTTATTCAACAATCCTCACTCCTCCAACATGGACAAACTCGAGACTGAGTTAAGGGCCCATGAGCGGAATCTGATTGCAATGGGACCTCCTGGTATTGCAAACTTTAATCAGAGGAAGAAGATTAAGCATGAAGGCTCTAACAAAGCTGCTTCTTCAAGTACAATTATCAGACATCATGTTCTATGTGCGAATTGTAATGGAAAGGGACACAAAGAAGAACAATGTCCCAAGCTTCTAGACAATTCAAACGAAGGTGATGCTTTGGTAGTTGAATCATGTGTTTTAGAGAACGACAAATCCACCTGGATTGTTGATTCTGGATCTACTAACCATGTATGTTCTTCATTGCAACTGCTTGAAACTTGGGAGAATCTTCACCCAGATGAGTTAAAGCTTAAGGTTGGAAATGGCGAGTTGGTATCAGTTAAAGCAAGAGGAACAACCCGAATCAAGTTTAATTCTAAGAAGTTTTTACTTTTAGAGAATGTTTTATATATTCCTAATTTTAGTAGAAACTTGATCAGCGTTTCATGTTTACAAACATAATTTTATATATTGAATTTTTCGAGTTCAAATTGTTCAATTTCTCGTAATGGATTTCAGATATGTGTTGCAAACATGGAACAAGGGCTTTATGTTTTAAGACCTGATACTCAAATCTCACTAAATACTGAACTTTCCAATGTAGCTAAACCTAGAAGCCTTAAGAGAAAAGAGATTGATAATGATGATCAAACTTATCTATGGCATTTACGTTTAGGTCATATAGGCTTTGATAGACTCAATAGGCTAACCAAAGACGGTCCATTGAAAAATGTCGTCTTAGGAGAACTGCCAGTTTACGAGTCTTGCCTAGAAGGAAAAATGACCAAACGTTCTTTCTCTGCGAAGGGAGAGCGTGCCAAACAACCCCTAGAGTTAGTGCATTCAGATGTTTGGGGACCGCTGAATGTAAAAGCCAGAGGAGGTTATGAGTATTTCGTCACTTTCATTGACGATTTCTCTCGATATAGTTTTCCTTACCTAATGCAAAAGAAATCTGAAACGTTTGAAAAGTTTCAGGAATTTCATGCTTTGGCTAAAAACCAATTAGGTAAAACATTAAAGATCTTGCGAACTAATAGGGGTGGAGAATATATGGATATGCAGTTCAAAGATCATTTAAGTGAACTTGGAATTGAATCCCAATATACTGCCCCAAGCACTCCACAGCAGAATGGAGTTGTAGAAAGAAGAAATCGCACTCTCTTGGAAATGGTTAGGTCTATGCTGAGTTATTCAACTCTGTCTACGTCCTTCTGGGGATATGCTATTCAAATGGCAAACAACATTTTAAATGTTGTACCATCTAAAGCAGTCCCTAAGACACCCGTCGAACTATGGAATGGTCGTACACCTAGTTTACGCCATTATAGGATTTGGGGGTGCCCTGCTCACGTCTTGAGAAAGAAAGAAGGCAAACTGGAATCACGAACTGAAGTTTGCATGTTTGTCGAAAATTCTAAAGAGACTAGCGGTGGACTATTCTATAGTCACAAGGATAACAAAGTGTTTGTTTCTACAAATGCTACTTTCCTTGAAGATAACTATATGAAAGACAACAAACCACTCCCTCAGTTGTATTAGAGGAAATGCTCACAGATACTGTTCCTTCAAATGTACCATCCTCTTCTACTCAAGAAGAGGAACATCCCACTCCCTCAGTTGTAGCAACTGAGAAAACTACTACCGAAGCTCCTGTTCAGAAGGTCACCGCTCCTCGTCGTAGTGGGAGGGTTTCTACAAAACCATCTCGTTATGGCTTGGATGGTGAAGTCAATATGGTCGTTGGTGACGGTATTGATGACGACCCATTAACCTATAAACAGGCAATGGCAAGTCCGCAACGGAAGCGATGGTCAGCCGGTATGGATTCAGAAATGGATTCCATGAAAAAGAACAAAGTCTGGGAATATGTAGAACCGCCTGATGATTTTCGTCCAATTGGATGTAAATGGGTCTACAAGAAGAAAAGAGGTGCTGGAGGCGAAGTCCAAACTTTCAAAGCTAGACTGGTCGCCAAGGGTTATACCCAAAGAGAAAGTGTGGACTACGAGGAAACTTTCAGTCCGGTTGCCTTGCTCAAATCCATCTGAATTCTTCTCTCCATAGCTGCCACCTTAGATTATGAAATTTGGCAAATGGATGTCAAGACAGCCTTTCTTAATGGGCTTCTTGAAGAAACCATCTATATGGAGCAACCAGAAGGTTATGTTCTTCCTGGGCATGAGAATAAAGTTTGCAAATTAAATAGGTCCATATATGGACTTAAGCAAGCTTCTCGCTCATGGAATAAAAGGTTTGATGAGATCATCAAAACCTACGACTTTCATCAGAATGAAGATGAACCTTGTGTTTACCAACTCAAGGAAAACCAAGTAGTAGTATTCCTAGTCCTTTATGTTGATTACATTTTGATCATTGGCAACAATGTCAAGAAAATGACTCACATCAAGGAATGGCTTGACACTCAATTCGACATGAAAGACTTGGGTGAGGCAGCCTATGTTCTCGGTATTCAGATTATCAGAAACCGGAAGAACAGATCCCTTGCTCTCTCTCAAACATCTTACATTGACAAAGTTCTAGAGAGATTTTCCATGACCAATACCAATGGGGCAAATATGCCCTCTAGACATGGTATCCGTCTATCTAAGGAACAGTGTCCTAGTGATCCTCAAGAGATAGAAGACATGGCAAAAATTCCGTACGCTTCTGCAGTTGGAAGTCTAATGTATGATATGCTATGCACTAGACCTGACATCTGCTATGCAGTTGGAATCGTGAGCAGGTATCAGTCAAATCCAGGACGGGTACATTGGAATGCTGTTAAGTATATTTTGAAATACTTAAAGAGTACAAGAGATTATGTATTAGTCTACAAGGGTGGTGCTTTAAATCCCTTAGGCTATACAGACTCAGATTTCCAGGGATGTCTTGAAGACAGGAAATCTACATCAGGGATGGTGTTTACTCTTGGGGGTGGAGCAGTGGTTTGGAGAAGTGCTAAACAAACTGCGATTTCAGATTCTACCATGGAGGCGGAATACATAGCTGCGGCTGAAGCAGCTTAAGAGGTTGTCTGGCTTAGGAAGTTCTTCACCAGTCTTGGTGTAGTTCCTGGAATGGAAAAGCCTTTCGTCCTGCTTTGTGATAACAATGGAGCTATAGCGAACAGTAAGGAACCTCGGAGCCACAAGAGAAGTAAGCATATAGAAAGAAAGTATCATATTATCAGAGAATATGTGGCAAGAGGGGATGTACTTGTGGAGAAAGTGGACACGCAGGACAACTTAGCTGATCCATTCACCAAAGTCTTGGCAATAACTACATTCGAAAAGCACCTTCAGAATTTAGGATTAATTGAAATGTATTGAATTGTTTTATATTAGTGCAAGTGGGAGTTTGTTGTGTTTTATGCCCTAAATAAAACTCTATTTCAATGTAATCCAGATTATTCAATATCAATAAAGTAACAGAAGTATTTTTCATTCATTTGTGTATGTTTTGGTTCACTTAATCAATTGTTTGTCTATTTGATTTATAAATTCATCCAAATCCCTTTTCACATACTTGATCATGTTTATTGTGTTGTTAACACAGTGGAAAGTAAACATGACTATGTGAATAAAGTATTCCTAGATTTATCAAAACACTGGGTTTTACTGATATGACAATCTACAACAGAGTTTACTTGCATTTGGAGAAATGTTATGTTCTTTCCAGAACATAGGTTAAAGTAAAGCTCAGGTTGGATGCATGGAGTATGCATTGGAATGGACCGATATTGAACTTTGAAATAGATTTTTGAAACTTACCGTAAATATCTATTCAATTCAATATCATAAGTTGATCCTAGAACACATGATCAAAATCTTGATATGGTTAGGCTCAATTTCAAGAGTGTTATTCGTGCTCTTTGATTTTTTAGTTAAGCCTAATTTTTGGTCAGGGCAATACATACATTTTGGGAACACGGTAGTACGATTGAGTGGGAGCGCTAACATAAATATGGAATCTATAGCTTCTATCTGGCGAATAGTAAGCAAAGGGTGATTTCCTTCGAGCTTAACCAAACGAGATAAATGATTGAGTACTCATTTCACTTAGTTGAAATATCATTTATATAGGGTTAAGTGTTTTAAGGATAAAATACATTGTAGAGTGTTACGGTAATTTAGTCCCTTTACAGTGTAAATCATCCATATAGAGGATCATTGATCACACTAGGATTATAACAATGGATAACTAATGATGTGTCTATATGGTGGAACATATAGAGCATTCTATATACTGAGAGTGCAATTCTGAGTTCTATGTGTGGATTCAACGAAGAATTAATAAGTCAGTGAATTTAAGTGGTAAATTCTAGATCTGCTTATTGGAAGCTCGGATATATAGACCCATGGTCCCCCCACTAGTTGAGATAATATTACTTGTAAGACTCATTTAATTGATTTAATTAATCTATTAAAATTCTCAAGATAGACTGTGTCTATTTGAGAATTTATCACTTATTAAGGGCAAAACAGTAAATAGAGATTTTGAAGGGCATATTTATTAATTAGGAAACTTTAATTAGTTTCATTATTAATAAAATAAATGACAATATATTATTTGATAATTAATTTTAATTATTAAATAATTAGATTTGACATTTATGTGGTTGAACAAAGGAATTGGCAGTTTTTGACAAAACAGGAAACTATCTGTGTAGGAAAAGGAAAGTTGGAAAAGTGGCAAGCCTTGTTTCCACAATGCCTAGGCCGGCCACTTAAGTTCCCTTTTCCCTTTGATTTTTTCAATATTAAATGTCAATTAATTCAATCATAGCCCTGGGTGGTCTTCTATAAATAGAAGGCAAAGGCTTCAGATTTCAACACAACTGATACACAACATTATACTGACAGAATTTTCTCTCTGAAAATTCTCTCTGAGCCGCCACCCTCTCTCTCTCTATTCCTTCACTGTTTTGAAATCTATAAGTGCTAGAGTAGTGCCCACACACATCAAGTAATACCTCAATCATAGTGAGGATGGCTGTGTAGAATTCAGAAACAACAAAGAAGGACTATCGAGCTCAGATCTTGATTATACTCTACTACAGAAAGGAATCAAGGGTTAGAGATCTGAGTGGGAGGAGACATATATTCCGCTGCACCCAATGTAAGATTTCTGATACTCTTATGTGTTTAATTTTCTATCGTTTTAGAAGTTCATATTTAGGTTGTTAAATCAACATACTTGTGAGTAGATCTAAGTTCCTGGTAAAATAACTTCCAACATCTATACCATATGGGTGTTGGAATTTATTTTACCAGGATCTTAGATATACTCACAAGTATGTTGATTTCACAACCTAAATATGAACTTCTAAAACGATAAACAAAACACATAAAATGTTAAGAAACCTTACAGTGGGTGTAGCGGAATAATGTGTCTCCTTCCACTCAGATCTCTAACCCTTGATTCCTTTCTTTCGTATAGTATAATCAAGATCTGAGCCCGAATGTCCTTCAGTTGGATGTGATCCTTCAAAGTCTTCCAATCTATGATTGAGGTACTGTTTGCTGTGTGTGGGCACTTCTCTCTCACAAAGGATTTCAAAATTCTCTCTCTATTTTGCTCTCTGTATTTCGTGTATTATGGCATGCAAGAGGAAGAGAGGAGGGCTGCTATATATAGGGAAAAGGGAAGCTCAACTTTCCAAAATAAACAGTTTCCTCATTTACTGAGTAATTGATTAACTGCCTTATTTGGTGTGATCCACCACTTTCCTATTATAGATAACTGCTAGGTTTAGATTAGTAATCACTTGGCAATTAAAAATTGAAAATAATAATTGGAAAACACAAAGTAGTGGCCGGCCATGGTGTGACTTGGGCCTCACTTGGGTTTTGCAGTTTCCACAATTTTATTTCTATTTTCCCAAAAATGTCCTTTTTCCAATTCTAACCATTTAAATGCCAAAACTAATTATTTAATGCCTAAAATAGATTATTAAATTATATTTTCATATAATATAATAATTAATTAGACATATAAAATCTCTTAATAAATAAACCTAGAAACCCTTTTATTTACGATTTCATCCCTAAATAGTGAGAATTCACAAATTAGACATAGTCTAACTTTTAGAATTATAATTGACTAATCATAAATCAATTATTGAGTCTTACAAGCATTATGGTCTCAACTAGAATGGGGACCATGGATCTATATTGCTGAGATTCCAATAAGTTGAACCGAATTTACCAAGTAAATTCCTAACTTATTAATTCTTTGTTGAATCCACTCTTAGAACTTGGAATTGCACTCTCAGACTTATATAGAGCATACTATATGTTCCACGATATAGATATGCTATCTCATTTAACCATTGTTATAATCTTAATGTGATCAAAGATCCTCTATATAGATGATTTACATCGAGATGTGATAAATTTACCGTTTCCACCCCTCAATGTATTTTGCCCCTTAAAACACTTAGTTACCTGTAAATGATGTTTTAGTGATCTAATATATAGTCACTGAAACAAGAGCTCATCCATTTACTTCTATTTAACTAAGCTGGAAGGGAATCATCACTTGACTTTTATACACCAGTAGAAGCTATAGATTCCATATTTATGTTTAGCGCTCCCACTCAGTTATGCTATCATGTTCCCAAAATATACGTATTACCCTGACCCAAAAGTAGGCTTAACTAATAAATCAAAGAACATGAATAGCACTCCTGAGATTGAGCCTAAGCATATCAGGATTTAGATTCTTTTAATCTAAGATCAACTACTAATATTGACTTGGAAAGATACAACGGTAAGTTTATAATATCTTGTCTAAGTTCAATATCGGTCCAGTCCAATGTATACTCCATACATTCGAAACTAGTATACTTTACTAATGTCCTGGAAAGAACATAACACTTACTCCAAGTGTAAGTATACTTCATCGCTGATTATCACATCAGTGTAAATCTAAAACACTGATGAACAGGGACTTAGTCTTTTGAATCATATAATCACAATCACATTCCACTGTGTTGACAATACTGTAATTGTGAATGAATATATGTTGTGGACTTAACTAATTTTGTGCATATATTAAATATGTATGTTAAACCATAAACATGAAAAATACATGTTAACATATAAATCACTTCAAAATTCTAAATTGATAACTAATCAGATTGTAATGGGTTTTATTTAGAGCACAAAACCCAACAATGGGAAGACTAGTTGTTGCGGATATCCCTGATCTTAGGGAGACCATTTTGATTGAGGCCCATAGATCCAAATTTGTTGTACATCCTTGAAGTACAAAGATGTACCAAGATTTAAAGAGACAATATTGGTGGGAAGGTATGAAAAGAGATGTGGCCAGCTTTGTATCTAAGTGTATAGTATGTCAGTAAGTAAAGGCTGAGCATCAGAGACCCTCAGGTTTACTTCAATCTTTGCCTATACCAGAATGGAAGTGGGACAAGATTACAGTGGACTTTGTTACTAGAATGCCATTGACACCTTTGAAGCATGACGCTCTTTGGGTTATTTTTGATCGTTTGACTAAGTCCACTCATTTTATTCCAATCTAGAAGGATTATAGGCTTACTAGGCTAGCTCGACTTTATGTAGACAATATAGTTCGACTACATGGAGTGCTTGCAAGCATTGTTTCTGATAGAGATCCTGGATTTACATCAAGGTTTTGGAAGGCCTTATAACAAGCCTTAGGGACTGAACTTTACTTGAGTACTGCCCATCATCCACAGACAGGTGGACAGTCAGAGAGGACCATACAGACTTTGGAAGACATGCTTTGCTCTTGTGTTTTGGATTTTAGAGCTAGTTGGGGAGAACACTGTTAGGTTTTATGCCCTAAATAAAACTCCATTTCAATGTAATCCATTTTATTTAACATCAATAAAGAAATAGAAGTATTTTTCATTCATTTGTGTATGTTTTGGTTCATGTTATCAATTGCTTGTCTATTTGATTTATAAATTCATCTGAAACCCTTTTCACATACTTGATCCTGTTTATTGTGTTGTCAACACATTGGAAAGTAAACATGACTATGTGAATAAAGATTCCTAGATTTATCAGACACGGGGTTTTACTGATATGATAATCTACAACAGAGTTTACTTGCATTTGGTATAATGCTATGTTTTTTCCAGAGCATTGGTTAAAGTAGAGCTTAGGTTGGGTGCATGGAGTATGCATCGGAAGGGACTGACATTGAACTTTGACATAGATTTAATCAAACTTACCGTAATATCTATTCAAGTCAAAATCAAAGAATAGTTTCTTGCTCTCGCAGCTCCCGAGTTGGCGCCATGGCAAAAAATGAGGTCCAAGAATCATGGAAAACTAGCATCTACTTCGAAGAATAAAAAACCTGTGAAGAAACGAGGTCCATCCTCATCTGGAGATGTCAAGAAAACCAAGTCGATGGATGCAATTCTGGGAATTGAACCCATCGATTTCACTGACGAAGAAGACGATAAACACGAGCCAGATTTTGAACAGCTTCAGGGTCTTTCACCACGATCTTCGCTTCATGAATTGCAGAGGCAAGATGACATTCGGAGTGACTTCGCTCACTTCCTGGAAGCTAACCATAGTTGCAGCAGAGATGTCTCGAAAGGTAATTTCCCTGTTCCCCCAATTCTTAGGTCAGGTTTTGTTATTAGATCATTAGATAGTTCTTTTCAGGAGGTTTCGACTGAGAAACAGAAACCTGATAATGAGAAAGTAATTGTTAAAGTCACAATGGAATTCTGCTATTGTATGTTATGTGTTGGGTGCAAACCCTCCACTGGATGTTCTTGAAGTATTTTCTAGAAGAATATGGAAGGAGAAAGTGGATAAGGTTGGGCTCCTCTCATATGGTATTTTTCTGATTAGATTCACTTCAGTTGAGACAAGGGATAGCATTCTTAATGGAGGCTATACTTTCTTCAACAAGAGGCCGGTAATAATGAAAGCATGGGATCCGAATACTAATTTCAGAAAAGGGGATATTCTTAAGGTTCCAATTTGGATTCAAATTGAAAACTTGGAACTGAAATATTGGGGCCAAAACACTTTGTTCAAGATTATAGGGCAGATTGGAGAGCCTATAATGGTAGATGAAGTCACTAAAATGAGGCAAAAATTCACTTTCCCTAGAATACTTGTTGAAGTTTCTATGGAACAAGAACTACCATCGTCTATTGCGTTTGAAGATGAGCATGGCTATATTACATCAGTTGGGATTAAATACGAATGGAAACCAATCATTTGCAAGAATTGGAATGGGTTGGGACATAGCACTGATGAATGTAGGAGGAAACCATCTGCTCATAAACAGTAGTGGGTTAAGGGTGAATCGAAAGAGGATATTGAGGTGAGGTCTGGGGCTGATACAGATGGTTGTGCAACAGCAGGAACTAATTCTTGTGTGAATTTAAACACTAATTCTGGTGTGAATCATCCTGTTACAGCTGCTGGAAGTCACAAGGGAAAGAAACCAGTGGTACTTGAGGATAATGATGGATTTAAACAAGTTCACAAGGGTCTGAAAGTTCATGGTACTGCAACGGCCGATAGCACCAGCACCAGGAATACTTTTATTCTCTTACAGGAACCAGAATCTAAAGAAAATGAGGGCATAGGAATGCTAGCAGCAACTCGAGATAAGACAAGAGGAGGGGGAGTGCCTCCCTATCCAAATGGATAGAATATTAGCTTGGAATGTCCGGGGAGCCAACAACCATCACAAACAAAATTTGATCAAGCAATTGATTCATAATCAAAATGTTGGGCTTGTTGGTCTCCTTGAGACAAGAGTCAAGGCTCCAAAACTTGGTTCCTTGTACTCTCATGTTTTTAATGGATGGTGCTTTACTAGTAATATAGCATGGCATAAAGGAGGGAGAATGGCAGTTGCGTGGAATCCAAATACCTTCAGCATCAATATAATCAAATGTACAAGTCAATTAATACATCTTCAAGTCTCTACTTTAGATGGTATGAGTTTTCTTGTTACTTTTGTTTATGCTTTTAGTGATGAAGAAGGTAGAATGATTTTATGGCAGGATCTAAAAGCTATTTCTACTCAAGACCCTTGGGTAGTGATGGGTGATTTCAATGATGTTTTGGAGCAAGAAGAAAGGATTGGAAGTCGGGTGAAGACTCTCACTTCTCATTCTTTTAAAGATTGTGTTTCACAGTGTCAACTGGAAGATATCAAAAGCAGTGGTAAATTCTTTACTTGGTGTAATAACCAACAGGAGGATGACCGCATCTACTCTAAACTTGATAGGGTAATGGCCAATTGTAAATGGATGGAAACATATCCGGGAGCTGAAGCCATTTTCCTAAACGAAGGTGCCTTTGATCATTCTTCAGCTCTAGTGATTTTTCACCATCTTGCTGTCAATGGGAGAAAGCCCTTTAGCTATTTCAAAATGTGGATATCTCACCCTGAATACTCTAGCCGATTGCAGCATATTTGGCAGCAGAAGGTATCAGGTACGAAAATGTACCAGGTGGTGGCTAAGCTTAAAGCATTGAAGCCGGCCTTTAAGAAGATAAATCAAGAGGGGTATAATGATTTGCAATCGACAGTCATCAAAGCAGTATCTGTTTTGGATAATTGCCAAAACCAGTTATCTTTGGACCCTCTAAACCAGGAACTTCAACAAAAGGAATCAGCAGCATGAAGCATTTTTTCTCAAGCACACAAGAACTATCAGCAATTCCTTCAGCATAAAGCAAAGACTACTTGGGTTAGAGATGGGGATGATAATACGGCCATTTCCCATGCAAGCCTCAAAGCTAGAATCAACCAAAACAGAATTCTTTCCATTGTGGATCCGCAAGGGAACCGAGTAGATGAGCCAACAAAGATCAATGAGGTTTTTCTTGCTTACTACAAGAAACTGTTAGGCACCAGAATGGTCAATAGAAGGGAAGTATTAGACCATGTGATCAAGAATGGACCCACAGTAACGATGCAAGAAAGGGTAACTCTGTCGGCTCCTGTTACTAATGAAGAAATAAAGAAGGCCATGTTTGCTATACCTGGCACTAAAGCTCCCGGACCAGATGGCTTCTCCAATTTTTTCTTTCAAGACAATTGGGAATTGATTGGCAATGATATATGTGAAGCTGTGAGATCCTTCTTGCATTCAGGCAAAATCCTCAAAGAGATAAACTCCACAACTCTCACTATTATCCCTAAGGTGAAATGTCCCAATTCTCCAAGTGACTTCAGACCGATTGCCTACTGCAATGTAATCTATAAAGTGGCCACTAGAGTTCTATGCTCCAGACTCAAAGATATTATTCCTGATATTGTTGCTCAAAATCAGGGAGGTTTTGTCAAAGGGAGATTCATTGCCCACAACATCATGATATGTCAAGATCTGGTGAGACATTATTGAAGGAACTCAACAAAGTCGAATTGCATGATCAAACTTGATTTACAAAAGGCTTATGACACGGTAGAATGAAACTTCATTGAGGAGGTGCTAAGGGGGCTACTTTTTCCTGAAAAGTTCATTTCTCTTGTAATGAACTGTGTCAGAACTCCAAAATTCTCTCTTTTTTAAATGGATCCCTTCACGGGTTCTTTGAATCTAAGAGATGATTACGACAAGGTGATCCCCTTTCTCCTCTTTTATTTGTCATTGGCATGGAATATTTGACTCGCATTTTGAAGAAAGTTGGGAATAAAGCAGATTTCTCTTTTCATGAGCGATGTGACACCCTAAAGCTCAATCACCTAAGTTTTGTAGATGATGTGCTACTTTTTTGTAAAGGTGATTATAAGAGCATCATCCTTATGCTACAAGGATTGAAACTCTTCTCAGCTACCTCAGGGCTACAACCTAACAAAGAAAAATCTGTAATCTATTGCTGCAATGTGATAGAATCAGATGTCACCAGAGTCCTGGAGGCATCAGGTTTCTCACAACAACAAACTCCGTTCAGATATCTTGGCATTCCTATTTTCCATAAAAGGATTTCGAAACAGGAATGCGCAATTGTATCAGAGAAAATGACAGCAAGAATCAGATCATGGAGCACTAGACACCTCTCTTTTGCCGGTAGGGCTGTCCTCATCAATTCAGTGCTTACAGCTATACCCTCCTATTTGTGCCAGATTCTCAAGCTTCGAAAGAAGGTAATAGATGAGATTGAATCTATATGTAGATCTTTTCTTTGGAAGGGTCAATATATGATGCAGGGAGCTGGTTTAGTAGCTTGGGAAAATGTTTGTCAATCAAAGATTGCAGGAGGCACGGGCATTAAAAGAATAACTGAATGGAACACAGCAGCGCTCTTTAAGTATGTGTGGGCTGTTGCGAACAAGGAAGATAATCTTTGGGTCAAATGAGTACATACAGTTTATACGAAAGATGGAAATTGGTGGGATTACCAAGCAACAAATCAAGAGAGTTGGTATTGGAAGCAAATAGTGGCAGCCAAGAATTAACTCAAAGAAAACACAGATGTGCAACAGTTTGTCCAACAGAAATACAAGATTTCAGATGGCTATGAGTTGATCATTCCAACACGGAGTAGAGTCACATGGAGCAATGAGGTTTGGGGTCATTTCAACACACCAAAGCACAGCTTTATTTTGTTGTTGGCTGTGCAGAATCGCCTCCGAACCAAGGATAGATTGCAGCGTTTTCAGATGCTAGATGACCCGAGCTGCAGCCTGTGCTCGCTGCTGCTACCCGAGACACATGACCACCTTTTTTTTTTCAGGTGTCCATTCTCAGAAGGCTGTCTACAACATGTCAAAGAGTGGCTGTCGTGGGGAGCTCGTTCCAGCAACTTACAGCAGCTTCTCAAGTGGATACACAAGGCAAAAATCAGCAAGTTTAGAAAGAATGTTCTTGCAGCAGCTGCTGCCCATTTAGTCTATTCCATTTGGCATTCCCGAAATGACCAAATATGGAATAATCATATAGAAGGTCAAGATGGAATTGTACAAAGAGTTAAACAAAATGTAAAACATAGAATAGAATTGTTTTTGCCAAAGAAAATTGGTCCAAAAGATAGAGATTGGTTTCATTCATTGTAAAAAGATAGAGATTGATCATGAGGTCTTTAACATAAAGATGCTCTTTTCTTGTAAATGATTGTACAAAAGTGTTGTGGATCAATAATACACTTGCTGATTTATCAAAAAAAAAATATCTATTCAAGTCAATATCGCCTACTTGATCCTAGATCAAATGTTCTAAATCTTTATATGATTAGGCTCAATCTCAAGAGTGTTATTCGTGTTCTTTGATTTGTTAGTTAAGCCTACTTTTGGGTCAGGGTGATACGTACATTTTAGGAACACGGTAGTGCAAATGAGTGGGAGCGCTAACATAAATATGGAATCTATAGCTTCTATCTGGCGAATAGAAAGTAAAGGATAATTTCCTTCGAGCTTGACCAAACGAAAATAAATGGTGGAGTACTCATTTCACATAGCTGAAATATCATTTATACGGGGTTAAGTGTTTTAAGGATAAAATACATTGTAGGGTGTCACGGTAATCTAATCCCTTTACAGTGTAGATCATTCATATAGAGGGTCATTGATCAAATTTGGATTATAACAATGGATAACTAATGACGTATCTATATGGTGGAACATATAGAGCGTTCTATATACTGAGAGTGCAATTCTAAGTTCTATGCGTGGATTCAACGAAGAATTAATAAGTCAGTGAATTTAGGTTATAAATTCTTGATCTGCTTATTGAAACTCGGTTATATAGACCCATGGTCCCCCCACTAGTTGAGACAATATTACTTGTAAGACCCATTTAATTGTTTTTGATTAATCAATTATAATTCTCAAATTAATTAGACTATGTCTCTTTGTGAATTTTTCACTAAGTAAGGGCGAAATTGTAAAGAAAGAGTTTTTAGGGCATATTTGTTAATTAAGATACTTTGTATAATTCAATTAATAAATATGATAAATGACAATATTTTTGAATAATTATTTATAGTTATTAAATAGTTAGAATTGACATTTAAATGGTTGAATTTGAAAATTGGCATTTTTGAGAAAGTAAGATGCAGAATTGATAAAACTGCAAAATTTTCAAAAGTGAGGCCCAAATCCATATAGCCTTGGCCGGCCACTTTTATAAGAAATATCATCTGATATTTTCATTATTTTAATTCCAAATAATTCAAGCCTAACCCTATGTGGTATGCTATAAATAGATAGTGAAGGCTTCAGGAAATATACACTTTCACATCTTGTTTCCTTCAGAGAAAAACCTGAGCCTTCTCTTTCTAAACCTAGCCGCCACCTTCACCCTCTTCTTCTTCCTTAAATAATTTTAAACCTCTTAGTGATAGAGTAATGCCCACAGACAACAAGTGATACATCAATCATAGTGAGGAAGATCGTGAAGAAAGACATTCAACAAGAAGGAGATTCAACACTAAAGAAAGGAGAGAAAGAGATCCATGTTCAGATCTTGATAATACTCTGCGACAGAAAGGATACAAGGGTTAGATCTGAACGGGAGGAGACATTTCATTCCGCTGCACCTGATGTAAGGTTTCTCATACTTTACATGTGTTTAATTTATAATCGTTTTAGAAGTTCATATTTAGGGTGTTAATCAACATACTTGTGAGTAGATCTAAGATCCTGGTAAAATAATTTCCAACAACTGGCCTCAGAGCCATGGTAATTGATTTTCTTGCAAGAAATTTGGACTTAAAACGATTTGTTTGTTATTTGGATGGTATCATGTTGTTTTGTGATGATTGATTGAGGTTTGTGAGTTTTTGTGAAAAATATTGAATATCTATTTCTGGAATTATTTTTATTGGATAATTTGAGAAAAATTAAGCAATTTACTTTTTTACAGAACTCAATTTCGATTTTAGTTGAATTAGTTATGAGTTTTTGAAGATTGGAAAAATATCAGGGTCGTGCAACCCATTCACGTGCGCGGATGAGGGTGATACCCTCGACCACACGAGCGCAGACAACTAGCTCGACCGAGCTACCTCGGTCAGACATGGGTGGCTGTCTGAAAACATCCCATGCGCGTGCGGAAGAGGCTGCATGCACCCTCCTGCGCCGAGGGACGTCGGTCACGCCTGGCTGCATGTGCGTGTGGACAGTATGCAACACATACTGTCCATACCACTTGGAATTTTTTCGTTTTTCTTCGATTTTCATGCTATTTCATGGAATTAACTTCCAATTTTTCGTGAAGTTTTGTATTTTGATTTTTACTTTTCAATTTTCAAATCTAATATCAGAAATAAATTAATTTGAATTTTTTAAATTTAAATTTTAGATATTAGTGTAATTTGAATTTGAAAACAAGTAAAAATCTATCTTTTTGCTTGATTTTATATCTTATTTTTAAATTTGATTATTTTATCTTATTATTTAAATTTAAAGGTCAGATATTAAATATTTTTTAAATTAAGTTTTTTTTTTAAATTATTTGACCTTATTTAAATTTAAAATAAGATTACTATAATCATGTAATTTTAAATAGAAGTAAGATATTTTGCTAACTTTTAAATTTTGTTATTTTTTATCTAAATTAAATTAGAAAATCTGAAAAATATTTATTTATTTTTATTTTATATTTAATTTATAAAATAATTTTAAAATTTTAAAAGGTGGTTAGCAATTATTTTTGAAATGATATTTAGGTTAGTTGAAACCTATTTTTTCAAAAATTGTAGGTTTAATTTTAATTTTTTTTATTATTTTATTTTAATAAAAACTGAAATTTTTTTTGTTTAATTATTTTCGAAAATTATTATTTAAAATTAAATAATTCCTACATCCAACTATCCAATTCATCTTGTTGCAGGAGTATGTGTTTTAGCTTGTATGTAAGTTTTATAAAACCTATTATTGCTTGATCTAAATTTCCATGGTTAACTTGTTGATAGATCCAATAATCTGATTTTAATCCATGGTTCAATTGTCAATACGTCAAGTAAATAATTTGTAACAGGTAAATTTTACAATCTTGTTTCATCTGTGTATGACCTAGCAACATGATAGGATCCATCCAAATGTGTGCCTGTGTGAGCCTATATGTTTAATTTTGTTATAGATGCATATAGGTTGTTGTTGCTAAATAAAATATCATAGTTTTTGATAGATTTTATTTATGCCCATTTAGTTTTTGGGCCTATTCAATTAATAACAGTTGTTCATTTTAAGGTTAAATTCCTCTCTTTTCGGCCTTGTGTGAGAGTTGGGAGCCAATAGAAGTGGGTACGACATACTGAACCCAGCTCCCCCTCACATGAACTACCCCAATTGTGAAGGCTCATTTGCCTGATTTGAATAACTGTACTATAGGTTAATTAAATTAGTTTAACCTAATAAAATTGATTAGGAACATAATTAATTTCATTTATTTTGAAATTAATTTAAGAAAAACATAGTTTAATGAATTATATTCTAAGCTAAACTATATGTATTTTCTTGTATTTAATTAAATATAGAATTATAACCAACTAGATTCTTTCTCAAGCTTAATTTAAATTATTTCATTAAATATTCCTATTTAAGTTGAAAATTAGTTATTTCTAACTAATCAACTTAAATCTGAATATCTTTTGAATTCCAAATTTCAAAATTAAGTTGAGGAATTTTAGGAATTGGTTATTAAGATTCTTTAGATATTTTTTAAGTTGATATTTTTTTCAAATATTAACTTAAAATGGAATATTTTCAAATTAAGTGGTTACAACTTAATTTTATATTTAATTAAATTTAATTTGGAAGATATTTAAGTTGATTTTTTAGATTCTTCTAAACAACTCAAACACAATATTTTCAAATTTGTTCCATTATTTTTGAATTTATTTTTCGAATTTAAATAATAATTGAAATTTAATTAAAGTTGTTTTTTTTATTTAAACCAACTTTAATTTGTAATTTTTCATTATTATAATACGGAATAAATGATTAAATAAAATACATATTTTAAAATAATGAGCTTTAATCAAAAGACATTCGATCTCCATTGTTGGTTTTACATAGCTTTTGTTTTAGTGAGTAATCCTCCCTAATGGAGGAACGTTCATTAGCAAGTTAGCACCGTTTAATCTCGAAAGATAATTAGCTTTGTAAGTGTTTATATGGTATGGATCACCCTAATGGTGGCGACTGTATTTGACTTACAAAATATGAAACAATGGTGGAAGCTCATAAGATAGAATTGCCTTGACTCTCGCCTAAACGGGACAACGTTGAATTCCAATCTTGATCGAATAAAAGGTTGCTAGAATGATTATCATTTTAGATAAATTGACAACTCTATTCAATAAATGATGCTTTGACTCTCGCCTAAACAGGACACTGTATCAGTTTGTTGAAAACCTTAGAAAATAAACTATGTTAGATTTAGTATTTTTATAACATGTGTGATTATTTGTCATTTTCTGAAATTGTGTATGAATTTATTTGAACCAAAACCTTACTTCTGTTTTATTGATGTATTGTAGTGCCAATATGAATAATCCTCACCCCGATCCACTCCTAGTTAATATCTTAGCAAAAGAACTCTACAGTGTGAAAATGCATCCTGGTAGTTGCATAAACTCGCACCTGTTGATGATGAATCTGAAGTTCCAAAAGGCAAATCTACTAGGAATTGATTTATCAAAAGAACAATGGGTACAATTCATTCTTAATAGTCTTCCTCCATAGTATAATGGATTTGTTGTATCTTACATGATCAACAATTTTAACTCCTCCGACATGAACAAGCTCGAAGCAGAATTACGAGCTCATGAACGGAATCTGATTGCAATGGGACCTCTTGGGTTTGCAAATCTTAATCAGAGGAAAAGAATTAAGCATGAAAGCTCTAGCAAAGCTGCTTCTTCAAGTACAATTACCAGACATAATCTTCTATGTTCGAATTGTAATGAAAAGGGACATCAAGAAGAACGATGTCCCCGACTTCTAAACCATTCAAACGAAGGTAATGCTTTTGTCTTTGAATCATGTGTTTTAGAGAACGACAAATCCACTTGGATTGTTGATTCTGGGTCTACTAACCATGTGTGTTCTTCATTGCAGCTGCTTGAAACTTGGGAAAATCTGCTTCCTGAAGAGTTAACGCTTAAAGTTGGGAATGGCGAGTTAGTGTCGGTCAAAGCTAGAGGAAAAGCCGCATTAAGTTTCAACAAAGATTTTTAATTTTAGAAAATGTTTTATTTATTTTAAACTTTAGTAGAAACTTGATTAGTGTCTCATTTTTGCAAACACAATCTTATATACTGAATTTTTTGAGTTCTTATTGTTCCATTTCTCGTAATGGATTTCATATATGTGTTGCTCCCATGGAACAAAGGCTTGATGTTTTAAGACCAAATACACAAATCTCACTAAGTAGTGAACTTTTCAATGTAGCTAAACCTAGAAACCTTAAATGAAAAGAGATTGATAATGATGATCAAACTTATCTATGACATTTACGTTTAGGTCATATAGGCTTTGATAGACTCAAAAGGCTAACCAAAGACGGTCCATTGAAAAATGTCGTCTTAGGTGAATTGCCAGTATGCGAGTCCTGCCTAGAAGGAAAAATGACCAAACGTTCTTTCTCTGCAAAGGGAGAGCGTGCCAAACAACCCCTAAGGTTAGTACATTCAGATGTTTGCGAACCCCTGAATGTCAAAGCCCGAGGTGGTTATGAGTATTTTGTCACTTTCATTGACGATTACTCTAGATATAGTTTTCCTTACCTAATCCAAAAGAAATCTGAAACATTTGAAAAGATTCAAGAATTTCATGCTTTGGCTCAAAACCAATTAGGTAAAACATTAAAGATCTTGCGAACTGATAGGGGTAAAGAATATATGGATATGCAGTTCAAAGATCATTTAATTGAACTTGGAATTGAATCCCAATACACTGCCCCAGGCACTCCCCAGCAAAATGGAGTTGTAGAAAGAAGAAATCGCACTCTTTTGGAAATGGTTAGGTCTATGCCGAGTTATTCAACTCTGTCTACGTCCTTCTGGGGATATGCTATACAGATGGGAAATGACATTTTAAATGTTGTTCCATCTAAAGCAGTCCCTAAGACACCCGTCGAACTATGGAATGGTCGTACACCTAGTTTACACCACTATAGAATTTGGGGGTGCCCAGCTCATGTCTTGAGAAAGAAAGAAGGCAAACTTGAATCACGAACTGAAGTTTTCATGTTTTTCGGAAATTCTAAAGAGACTAGTGGTGGACTATTTTATAGTCACAAGGATAACAAAGTGTTTGTTTCTACAAATGCTACTTTTCTTGAAGAAAACTATATTAAAGACAACAAACCGAAAAGTAAAGTTGTATTAGAGGAAATACTTTCAGATATAACTCCTTCCATTTTTCCGTCCTCTTCCACTCAAGAAGAGGATAATCCCACTCCCTCAGTCGAACCAACTGACAAAACTACTACCAAAGTTCCTGTTCAGAAGATCACCGCTCCTCGTCGTAGTGGGAGGGTTTTCACAAAACCAGCTCGTTATGGCTTGGATGGTGAAATCAATATGGTCGTTGGTGATGGTATTGATGACGACCCATTAACCTATAAACAGGCAATGGCTAGTCTGCAACGGAAACGATGGTCAGCCGGCATGGATTCAGAAATGGATTCCATGAAAAAGAACAAAGTCTGGGAATATATAGACGCACCTGATGACTATCATCCAATCGGATGTAAGTGGGTTTACAAGAAGAAAAGAGGCGCTGGAGGCGAAGTCGAAACTTTTAAAGCTAGACTTATAGCCAAGGGTTATACCCAAAGAGAAGGTGTGGACTATGAGGAAACTTTTAGTCCTGTTGCCATGCTCAAATCCATCCGAATTCTTCTTTCCATAGCTGCCCCTTATGGTTAAGAAATCTGGCAAATGGATGTCAAGAATGCCTTCCTTAATGGGGTACTTGAAGAAACCATCTATATGGAGCAACCAAAAGGTTATGTTCTTCCAGGGCAGGAAAAGAAAGTTTGCAAATTAAATAAGTCTATCTATGGACTTAAGCAAGCTTCTCGCTCATGGAACAAAAAGTTTGATGAAATCATCAAGACCTACGGCTTTCTTCAGAATGAAGTTGAACCTTGTGTTTACCAACTCAAGGAAGACCAAGTAGTAGTATTCTTGGTCCTTTATGTTGACGACATTTTGATTATTGGAAACAATATCAAGAAAATGACTAACATCAAGGAATGGCTTAACACTCAATTCGATATGAAAGATTTGGGTGAGCCAGCCTATGTTCTTGGTATTCAGATTATCAGAAACCGAAAGAACAGATCTCTTGCTCTCTCTCAAACAACCTATATTGACAAAGTTTTAGAGAGATTCTCCATGAACAACACCAATGGGGCGAACATGCCTTCTAGATATGGTATTCGTCTATCTAAGGAACAGTCTCCTACTTATCCTCAATAGATAGACGTCATGGCAAAAATTCCTTATGCTTCTGCAGTTGGAAGTCTAATGTATGCAATGTTATGCACTAGACCTGACATCTGCTATGCAGTTGGAATCGTGAGCAGGTATCAATCAAATCCAGGACAGGAACATTGGAATGCAGTTAAGTATATGCTGAAATACTTAAAGAGTACAAGAAATCTTGTATTAGTCTACAAGGGTGGTGCTTTAAATCCCATAGGCTATACTGATTCAAATTTTCAGGCATGTCTTGAACACAGGAAATCGACATCTAGGATGGTGTTTACTCTTGGGGGTGGAGCGGTGGTTTGGAGAAGTGCTAAACAAACAGCGATATCGAACTCTACGATGGAAGCAGAATACATAGCTGCAGCGGAAGCTGCTAAAGAGCTTGTCTGGCTAAGAAAGTTCTTCACCAGTATCGGTGTCGTAGTTTGTGATAATAATGGAGCAATAGCCAATAGTAAGGAACCTCGAAGCCACAAGAGAAGCAAACACATAGAAAGGAAGTATCACATCATCAGAGAATATGTGGCAAGAGTGGATGTACTGGTTGAGAAAGTGGACACAGAAGACAACTTAGCAGATCCTTTCACCAAAGTCTGGGCCGTAACTGCATTTGAAAAGCATCGTCAGAATTTAGGATTAATTGATATGTACTGATTAGTTTTATATTAGTGCAAGTGGGAGTTTGTTGGGTTTTATGCCCTAAATAAAACTCCATTTCAATGTAATCCATTTTATTTAACATCAATAAAGAAACAGAAGTATTTTTCATTCATTTGTATATGTTTTGGTTCATGTTATCAATTGCTTGTCTATTTGATTTATACATTCATCTGAAACCCTTTTCACATACTTTATCATGTTTATTGTGTTGTCAACACATTGGAAAGTAAACATGACTATATGAATAAAGATTCCTAGATTTATCAGACACAGGGTTTTACTGATATGATAATCTACAACAGAGTTTACTTGCATTTGGTATAATGCTATGTTCTTTCCAGAGCATTGGTTAAACTAAAGCTTAGGTTAAGTGCATGGAGTATCCATCAGAAGGGACCGATATTGAACTTTGACGTAGATTTAATCAAACTTACCGTAATATCTATTCAAGTCAATATCGCCTAGTTGATCCTAGATCAAATGATCTAAATCCTGATAAGATTAGGCTCAATCTCAAGAGTGTTATTCGTGTTCTTTGATTTGTAAGTTAAGCCTACTTTTGGGTCAGGGTGATACATACATTTAGGGAACACGGTAGTGCAATTGAGTGGGACCGCTAACATAAATATGGAATCTATAGCTTCTATGTAGCGAATAGAAAGTAAAGGATGATTTCCTTCGAGCTTGACCAAACGAAAATAAATGGTGGAGTACTCATTTCACATTGCTGAAATATCATTTATACGGGGTTAAGTGTTTTAAGGATAAAATACATTGTAGGGTGTCACGGTAATCTAATCCCTTTACAGTATAGATCATTCATATAGAGGATCATTGATCAAATTAGGATTATAACAATGGATAACTAATGACGTGTCTATATGGTGGAACATATAGAGCGTTCTATATACTGAGAGTGCAATTGTAAATTCTATGCGTGGATTCAACGAAGAATTAGTAAGTCAGTGAATTTAGGTTATAAATTCTTGATCTGCTTATTGAAGCTCGATTATATAGACCCATGGTCCCCCCACTAGTTGAGACAATATTACTTGTAGGACTCATTTAATTTTTTTTGATTAATCAATTATAATTCTCAAATTAGTTAGACTGTCTCTTTGGGAATTTTTCACTAGGGGCGAAATTGTAAAGAAAGAGTTTTTAGGGCATATTTGTTAATTAAGATACTTTGTATGGTTCAATTAATAAATATGATAAATGACAATATTTTTTAATAATTATTTATAGTTATTAAATAGTTAGAATTGGCATTTAAATGGTTGAATTTGAAAATTGGCATTTTTGAGAAAGTAAGATGCAGAATTGATAAAACTGCAAAATTTGCAAAAGTGAGGCCCAAATCCATATAGCCTTGGCTGACCACTTTTATAAGAAATATCATCTGATATTTTCATTATTTTAATGCCAAATAATTCAAGCCTAACCCTATGTGGTTATGCTATAAATAGATAGTGAAGGCTTCAGGAAATATACACTTTCACATCTTGTTTCCTTCAGAGAAAAACCTGAGCCTTCTCTTTCTAAACCTAGCCGCCACCTTCACCCTCTTCTTCTTCCTTGAATAATTTCGAACCTCTTAGTGATAGAGTAGTGCCCACACACAACAAGTGATACCTCAATCATAGTGAGGAAGATCGTGAAGAAAGACATTCAACAAGAAGGAGATTGAACACTAAAGAAAGGAGAGAAAGAGATCCAGGTTCAGATCTTGATAATACTCTGCGACAGAAAGGATACAAGGGTTAGATCTGAACGGGAGGAGACATTTTATTCCACTGCACCTGATGTAAGGTTTCTCATACTTTATATGTGTTTAATTTATAATCGTTTTAGAAGTTCATATTTAGGGTGTTAATCAACATACTTGTGAGTAGATCTAAGATCCTGGTAAAATAATTTCCAACAAACACTTGTCACTGGTGGAATTCACATACAACAACAACTACCAAGCTAGTATAGGCATGGCTCCTTATGAGGCCTTATATGGGAGACCATGCAGAGCACCATTGTGTTGGGCAGAACCAGATGAGCATGTCACTATTGGACCCCAAATTATCACTAGTACCACTGAAAAGATTAAGGGAATCCAAGAAAGACTTAAGGTTGCTCAGAGTCGTCAGAAAAGCTATGCCGATCTCCATCGACGAGAAGTTGAGTTTGATGTTGGTGATTATGTCTTCTTGAAAGTTACTCCTATGCGTGGCGTAACGAGATTTGGAGTGAAGGGTAAGCTAGCCCCGAGGTATATTATACCTTTTGAGGTTATCGAGAGGATTGGGGAGGTCGCTTACCGATTAAACTTACCAGGGCAGTTGGGACATGTTCATAATGTGCTCCATGTGTCTATGTTGAGGAATTATACTCGAGATCTATCCCATGTTATTGAGTATGAGGCTATCCCTCTTAAGGAAGACATGACTTATAGAGAACAACCTGTCAAAATCTTGGCGAGAGAGCTAAAAGTGTTAAGGAACAGAGAGATTCCAGTACTCAAGGTCTTATGGAAAAACCACAGAGAAGACGAGGCTACTTGGGAGTTAGAGTCTGAGATGTATATGAAGTATCCTCACTTGTTTAATTTTTAACTTGAGGTTGTGCTTTGAAATTTCAGGACGAAATTTCTTTAAGGAGGGAAGAATGTAAAATTTCGGTTGACCGAGTCAAAGAAAAAAAAGAAAAGTAGTATATATAATAATAATAATAAATAATAAAATGATATGATATATATTTATATATATGAATTCTTTAAAACTTATCAGACATCAACGTCTCTCTCTCTTTCTCTCTTTTCATCTTTCTCTCTCTTCAAGCTTCAAATAAAACCCACAACCACCATCACCACCACCCTCCGGCGACCCACCTCCGGCCACTGACCAGCCCCACGCACCGAACCACTAGAACTCCCACGTGCCGGTGACCTCACCCCCAAGCGGTGCCGCTTCTTTTGCCGTCATTAGCTTGGGATCGCAAGAAAAAGTTTGGTGATTCAAACTTTGAACGGATTTTCCGGTCACCTCCGGAATCCATTTGACAAGACGTTTTCACCACTAGGCTTAAATTGTCAAGAAGAACAACCTACACTAAACCATTTTTCCTAGTTCGCTAATTTTTCTGGTGACATTTTTGTAGCTCCGCCCCTTTCCGGTGACATCATGTATCGTTTTGACAACAGTTGGCATGGGTGTGATCTACTTATCGAGGTGATCATTTTGATATACACTACCCCTATTTTCGGCAACGTTTTCGGTACACCAATTTTTACTGCCACCGATTATTAATGTGTACCGCTTAGGTGAGGCTTCGAAACCCCACATTTTAGATATAGTCATTGTTGGAAATTATTTTACCAGGATCTAGATTTACTAACAAGTATGTTGGATTAACAACCTAATATGAATTCTAAAACAATGAAAATAAACACATATAAAGTTAGAAAACCTTACAGTGGGTGCAGCGGAATAATATGACTCCTTCCGTTCAGATCTCTAGCCCTTGATTCCTTTCTGTAGCAGAGCATCACCAAGATCTGAACCTGGATCTTCTTTTCTCCTTCTTTGATGCAGAATTTCCATAGTCTTCCATACTATGATTGAGATACCACTTGATGTGTGTGGACACTACTCATCTCACAAGGATTTCAAAATTTTCTCTCTTTTTCTCTCTTTAATTTCGTGGCTTATGCATTACAAGAGAAGAGACACAAAGGTTGCTTTATATAGGGAGAAGGGAGAGCACAACTTTCCAAATAAACAGTTTCCTCTTTTACTGTGTAATTGATTAACTGCCTTATTTAGTGTGATCCACCACTTTCCTATTATTGCTAGGCTTTGATTAGCAATTACATGGCAATTAAAATTGAAAATAATAATTGGGAAACACACAAAGAGGTGCCGACCATAGGGTGATATGGGCCTCACTTGGATTTTGCAGTTTCCTCAATTTTATTTCAATTTCTCCAAAAATGCCATTTTTCCAATTCTAATCATTTAAATGCCAAAACTAATTATTTAATAACTAAAATAGATTATTAAATAATATTGTCATTTAAAATAAATATTAATTAGACATACAAAGTCTCTTAATTAATAATTAAACCTAGAAACTCGTTTCTTTACGATTTCATCCTTGAACTGTGAGAATTCATAAAGTAGACATAGTCTAACTTTTAGAATTATAATTGATTAATTAAAATCAACTAACTGAGTCTTACAAGCAGTATGGTATCAACTAGTATGGGGACCATGGGTCTATATAACCGAGCTTCCAATAAGTCGAACCGAATTTACCAAGTAAATTCCCTAACTTATTAATTCCTCATTGAATCCACACTTAGAACTTGGAATTTCACTCTCAGTCATATAGAAACGCTCTATATGTTCCACGATATAGACACGTCATTAGTTATCCATTGTTATAACCCTAATGTGATCAATGATCCTCTATATAGATGATTTACGCTGTACAGGGATTAAATTACCGTAACACCCTACAATGTATTTTATCCTTAAAACACTTAACCCTGTATAAATGATATTTCACCTAAGTGAAATGAGATCTCCACCATTTATCTTCTTTTGGTTAAGCTCGAAGGAAATCATCCTTTACTTCTATTTGCCAAATAGAAGCTATAGATTTCATATTTATGTTAGCGCTCCCACTCAATTGCATTACCGTGTTCCCAAAATGTACGTATCACCCTGATACAAAACTAGGCTTAACTAACAAATCAAAGAACACGAGTAACACTCTTGAAATTGAGCCTAACCATATCAGGATTTCGATCATGTGATCTAGGATCAACAGGTGATATTGAATTGAATAGATATTACGGTAAATTTTAACATATCTAATCAAAGTTCAATATCGGTCCCTTCCGATGTATACTCCATACATCCGATACTGGTAAACTTTGCCAATGTCCTGGAAAGGACATAACACTTTTCCAAGGTGTAAGAATACCTATCGCTGATTATACCATGTCAGTCTAAATCCAGTGTTCTGACAAATCAGGGAATAAACTTTTGAATATATAATAAAGATTATATTCCACTGTGCTGACAACACTATAATCTTTAACCAACTCATATGTTCTGGACTTAAAAAGAATTCATACATTATATACCTATAATCATGAAATAAATCATGTGAACCATGCAACATAAAATGTTATTTCTGATCTTTATTAATAAGTAAATCTGATTATATGAAATGAGTTTTATTTAGGGCATAAAACCCAACAAACTCCCACTTGCACTAATATAAAACAAAAAGTGCATTTCAAATAATCATTAACACCTTGATATACCAATCAAGTGTAATAGTAGTAAACTCCTCGTAATAGGATCTGACAAGTTGAATTAAACACAACCTCTTCTCCACCATTACTCTTCCTTAATCACAAAATCCTTGATAATGTGAAATTCCTCTCTATATGTCTACTTTCTTGGGATACTGGATTCTATACTTTTGGGCAACTACTCTTTGGTTATTCAGGAAGTAACCCTAGTAGTTAAGGCAAGTTGGAACAGTGCCACAAATGTATAGAACTTTCCTTAGACTGAATAAGTATCTTTCCTGCAACTTTTTGTTGGAAATTATTTTACCAGGATCTTAAATCTACTCACATGTATGTTTATTAACATCCTAAATATGAACTTTCTAAAACGATGAAATAAACACATATAAAGTTTAGGAAACCTTACATTGGGTGCAGCGGAATATAATGACTCCTTCCGTTCAGATATCTAGCCCTTGATTCCTTTCTGTAGCAGAGCATTATCAATATTTGAACCTGGATCTCTTTCTCTGAATCTTTGATGCTGAAACTCCTTTGCTGATGATCTTTCTTCACGATCTTCCTCACTATGATTGAGGTATCACTTGATGTGTGTGGGCACTACTCATACACTAAGGATTTCAAAATTCTAAGGAAGAAGAGAGAGAGTGGTCAGCTAAAGATAGGGAGAGAGAAGGCTCAGTTTTTTTTTTTTTTTGATTCAGAAAGTCTGAAGAAAAGTGTAATTTTCCTGAAGCCTTCACTATCTATTTATAGCATTCCACTAGGGTTAGATTTGAATTATATGGCATTAAAATAATGAAAAAATCAATTTAAAATAGCTACATAGGTGGCCGGCCATACACTTAGTGGATTGGGCCTTGGGCTTTGCAATTTTGCAATTTTAACACCTTTTGTATCTGATTTTCTCAAAAATGCCAATTTCCTAATTCAATCATTTAAATGCCAATTCTAACTATTTAATAACTATAAATAATTATTTAATAATATTGTCATTTATCATATTTATTAATTGAACCATACAAAGTATCATAATTAACAAATATGCCCCTATAAACTCTTTCTTTACAATTTCGCCCTTACTTAGTGAAAATTTCACAAATAGACATAGTCTAATTCGTGAATTATAATTGATTAATCAAAACCAATTACATGAGTCTTACAAGCAATATTATCTCAACTAGTGGGGGGACCATGGGTCTATATAACCGAGCTTCCAATAAGTAGATCAAGAATTTAGCACTAAAATTCACTAACTTATTAATTCTTCGTTGAATCCACGCATAGAACCTAGAATTGCACTCTCAGTTATATAGAATGCTCTATATGTTCCACCATATAGACACATCATTAGTTATCCATTGTTATAATCCTAATTTGATCAATGATCCTCTATATGAATGATCTACACTGTAAAGGGATTAGATTACCGTTACACCCTACAATGTATTTATTCCTTAAAACACTTGACCCCGTATAAATGATATTTCAGCTTATGTGAAATGAGTACTCCACCATTTATGTTCGTTTGGTCAAGCTCGAAGGAGATCATCCTTTGCTTACTATTCGCCAGATAGAAGCTATAGATTCCATGTTTATGATAGCGCTCCCACTCAATTGCACTACCGTGTTCCCAAAAAGTACGTATCACCCTGACCAAAAGGTAGGCTTAACTAACAATTCAAGAAACACGAATAGCCTTTCAAGATTGAGCCTAATCATAACAGGATTAAGATCATTTGATCTAGGATCAACTAGGCGATATTGACTTGAATAGATATTACGGTAAGTTTAATTAAATCTAAGTCAAAGTTCAATATCGGTCCCTTCCGATGCATACTCCATGCATCCAACCTGAGCTTTACTTTAACCAATGCTCTGGAAAGAACATAGTATTTCTCCAAATACAAGTAAACTCTTGTTGTAGATTATCATATCAGTAAAACCCTGTGTCTGATAAATCTAGGAAACTTTATTCACATAGTCATGTTTACTTTCCAATGTGTTGACGGCACAATAAACAGGATCAAGTATGTGAAAAGGGTTTCAGATTAATTTATACATTATGTACATATAATCATGAAATAAATCATGTGAACCATGCAACATTAAATGTTATTTCTGATCTATATTAATAAGTAAATCTGATTATATTGAAATGAGTTTTATTTAGGGCATAAAACCCAACAAACTCCCACTTGCACTAATATAAAACAAAAAGTGCGTTTCAAATAATCTCAACACCTTGATATACAGATCAAGTGTAGTAGTAGTAAACTCCTCGTAATAGGATCTGAAAGGTTGAATTAACCACAACCTTTTCTCCACCATTATTCTTCCTTAATCACAAAATCATTGATAATGTGAAATTCCTCTCTATATGTCTACTCTCTTGGGATACTGGATTCTATATCTTTGGCAACTACTTTTGGTTAATCAGGAAATTAACACTAGTAGTTTAAGGCAATTTGGAATGGTGCCAAAGATGTATAGAACTTTCCTTAGACTGAATAAGTACCTTTCCTGGAGCTTTAACATTCAGTCTCTCTCTGGTAGACCTAGAGACTTCAGATAGGTTTTTACACTTCTCCAAAATCACTATTCCACCCCCACAGTAACCACCATCTTATCAGAAAGATTTACTAGCACAAAGGCAAATTTCGAAATCTGATGTGGTGTAGTCTAAGAGTTTTAAACACACTCTTATAGACTAACATATAGTTCCTCTTCTTAATCTTAGGATTTACTTGATTGTCTTCCAATGTTCTTCTCCTGGATTAATCTGATGCCTACTCATTACTCCCACTCAACTGCAGGTGTCTGGTCAAAGGCATACAAAAGCATATCTAAGACCTCTCACTGTTGATATAAGAAATTCTTTCATGGCTTTATCTTTTCTGGAATAGTTGAGACTTTTCCTTAGATAAAATCTATGCCTAAGAAGTTGTGAAGCTTCTATAGATTGCCATTAGAAAGAAAATGCTTCAGCATCTTACTAAAGTAAGTTGCTTGCATTAGAGTAAGTAATTACCAGGGATACCACAAGCCATAGGTTTAGATAAACTCAAACCTATAATACTAGGAACAGGAAGTTTTGTTAAGTCCATTGAATAGACTTATAAACGTAAATTTCCTTTTATGTCCTTGTAATAGAAAACTTACGGTTACTCCATGTGAATGGATTAAACCATAGTTCTATTGGCTTTCTTCTTAGTTTCTTATCTTGACAATCCATTACTTGTTTAAACTCACAATGGATTTTAATCACTAGTGTCTCCCAAGTCATAAGAAGGTGAGTTCCTAGAAACTCTCCCACTACGGCGAGGTACCGTGAATTATGTCGAAGAAAACTAAATGGTATTAACCTCTTTGGTTGTGACAAGACAACAGAGGCAGTGGGATCATCATATGTTATATAAGATGATAGAACACTTTTGGAATCAAGAATTAAATATCTCCTTTATTTGCTACTTGTTTTTCAGACTTAGTCATTTTCTTAGAAAAGTAGTATTTGTTTGAACAAACACTTTCTTATCTATTGACATTGGGATGGTCCACCCCAAATCACTTAGAATAGCTAACAAACCATGGTTAACAGTTCTAGCTTTTCTTAAGATTTTGATTAGGTCATCCATGAATCTAGTAATGATTTACATTAAGTATACAACCATTACATCATTCTGAAATTGTATTACCATAGAAGGAATTAGGCAACGACTAGTAACTAATCATCAACATGCAACTCGAAATTTCTGGGGAGGTAAGTTTGGATATAATTCAAAAATCAATTTAATGATCTTTGAACTGCATATCAACTAACTATTTCTCCACCCCTATCAGTTCGCAAGATCTTTAACCACTTACCTTAATGGTTTTAACCATTGCTAGAAATTTAAGAAATTTTTCAAACATTTTAAATTTCTTTGCATAAGGTATAATCTAGAGTGATCGTTTTAAGAATACAACGAAAAACTCATATCCACCCCTGAATGTACATCCATCTGCGAAAGAGATGAACTACTTTCAGTGGATATAGGCATATTAACTCTTTGCAGAGATTGATCTTGTCAAATCCACTATGAACAAGATACAAATGCCATAGATTAAGAAAAATGTGGTAGTGTCTATGATGACATAGGTTTAGTTACATCAAAGAGTTCTTAGAATACTGCAAGTGGATCCTGGTCACAGAATACCTAACTCATATTCCATACAGTTTTAATCCATTAATAGAAGATGGATATTAAACACTTGAGAAAGTGTAACTGTATTGTATTCTGGAATTAGAAATATTAGAAAATTTCTGTTTGGATTCCAAAATTAAAGTCAAAGACTTAAATTCAACCAAATATAATGAGTAATTCTTTCTTGGACCACCACTACTAATACAAACTCTAAGTCAGATTTGCCCATACAAGCAGGAGATTTCTAAGATTGAGGATTTATATCAATTGGGAATAGAATTTCGGGATTATAATCATATGCGTCATTTAATTTCTTAAGAGAAAATATAATGACATGAAATGATTTATAGACCATTCATCCAATGATATGTTTTGAAGCTAATTCGAAATGAATAAGCTAAGAGGAATTAGGATAATTTCGTTTATAAATAAGAATCCAACGATGCTTCGATTAGCGAAAGACAAAGTAATCTTATTTATGTAATCTTCTTGTTTCATATCGTAAAAATACTAGTCTAAGGTGTCATCAATTCATGAACAGCTAGATGTCGCATATACAATATTTATCTTTCGAGATCTAACACTATTACGTATGTCTAATGGTGAAAATCCGTTAGGGATTTATCTCATTAGAAAAACAAACATGTTAGACCAACAATGAAGATTCGAAATTGAACTACAACTTAATAACAGAAAATAACATGGTTCAATATAAATTCATACACTAATTCAGAAATTATAAGCATATAGCAAGTAGGAATGACAAGTGAAAATACTAAAACATACAATCCTAAATAATTTCCAAGGTTTTTCAACAAACTGATACAGTGTCCCGTTTAGGCGAGAGTCAAAGCATCATCCATTGAATAGAGTTGTCAGCTCATCTAAAATGATAACCATTCTAGCAACCTTTTATTCGATCAAGATTGGAATTCAGCGTTGTCCCATTTAGGCGAGAGTCAAGGCAATTCTATCTTATGAGCTTCCACCATTGTTTCATAATTTGCAAGTCAAGTATGGTCGCCACCATTAGGGTGATCCATACCATACAACACACTTACAAACTACTTATCATGCGAGGTTAAACGGTGCGAAATTGCTAATGAACGTTCCTCCATTAGGGAGGATTACTCACTAAAAAAAACACGGTGTAAAACCCACAATGGAGATCGAATGTCTTAATAATAAAGCTCATTATTTAAAAAGAGTTGTATTTTCTTTGATTCTCTTAATTTATTCTATTTATTTTAAATATATATTTATTTAATTAAAATTTCCAATTTAGAATGAAAAATTCCAAATATAAATTTTAATTTAATATTTATAAATTTTACTTAGATGGATATGAAAATAACATGAATTATTTCCATCTTAGTAATAATTTCCAATAAATATTTAGAAAAATATTCAATTTAAGTTGTTACAAAATTAATTTAAATTAATTTACAACTCAAATTTGATTTTCTATAAATATATATTGCATTTCGAAAAATTAAAGTATTTAAGAATACAATTTTTGAAAATGCATGTTAAAATAAAAAATAAATCCTGGAAAAATTATTCTAATTTAATGTTGGCCCCAAATTAATTAATAAAATTAATTTACAACAAAAAATATAATTTTCCTATTTAATTAAATATATAAGAAAAATTTCAAATATTTAAGTATGATGATGAAAATCAACTTAAATATTAATTTTCTATTTAATTAAATACACTAGAAAAATACTTCAAGCAAAAATATCATCTATCTAGATTTTCCTTTGACTAATTAATTCAATTTCTAATAATATACTTTAATTCAATTTATTTTAAATTAATCAATAAATGAAAAAATCATCGATTTAAGTTGATCCAAGAATTAATTAGAATAAATAATTAATTTACAACTTAATCTATTTTTCAAGATAAAATTCGAAATTCTAGCATTTAAGAAATGCAATTTCGAAAAATTGATTAATAAAATAAAGAAAAAATATATCTTGAAAATTATTTAAATTTAGTTGAAAAAATAAATTTCAACTAAAAATAATTTTCTATTTAATTAAATGTCATGAAAAAGAAATATTTAATTATGATGATAAAAATCAACTTAGATATTTAATTTTCAAATTAATCTAATGTATTAAATTCAAGAAATAAATAATTAAGTGTAGAGAAGGCTTAATTATTAGTCTCTAGTTTAATACTAGGAAAAATATACTTAAAATAAATTGTACCAAAATTAATTATATAAATAATTAATTTCACAATGTATAATATTTTCCTATTTAATATTAGAAATAATAAGTAGTCTAGAAATAACTATCTAGAAAATATCTTATTTGACTAAGTATCTTTTCCACAAAATTTGAAAAAATATCTAATTTAAGTTGTATTAGAAAAAATCTAGAACTTAAATATTTTTCAAATTTAAATTTAATTAAATATCAAAAATTAAGTTATAACCACTTAATTTGAAAATATTCCATTTTAAGTTAATATTTGAAAAGATATTAACTTAAAAAATATCTAAAGAATCTTAATAACCAATGCCTAAAATTCCTCAACTTAATTTTGAAATTTGGAATTCAAAAGATATTCAGATTTAAGTTGGTTAGTTGTAGATAACTAAATATAAACTTAAATAGGAATATTTAATGAAAAATTTAAATTAAGCTCCAGAAAGAATCTAGATGGTTATAATTCTATATTTAATTAAATACAAGAAAATACATATAGTTTAGCTTAGAATAAAAAATTCTTTAAACTATATTTTTCTTAAATTAATTTCAAAATAAATGAAATTAATTATGTTGCTAATCAATTTTATTAGGTTAAACTAGTGTAATTAACCTAGTACAGTCATTCAAATCAGGCAAATGGGCCTTCACAATTGGGGTGGTTTGTGTGAGGAGGTGCTGGGTTCAGTATGTCGTACCCACTTCTATGGCTCCCAACTCTCACACAAGGCCCAAAAGAGAGGAATTTAACCTTAATAAGAACAAATGTTATTAATTGAATAGGCCCAAAAACTAAATGGGCCTAAATAAATTCTATCAATAACTATGATAATTTATTTTAGCAACATTAACCTATATGCATCTATAATAAAATTAAACACATAGGCTCACACAGGCACACTTTGGATGGGTCCTATCATGTTGCTAGGTCATACACAGATGAAAGAAGATTGTAAATATACCTGTTACAAATTATTATCTTGACCAAGGGAGCCATCAGATCATTAGATCTGGCAAAAAGTAACCATGGCTATTTGCAATCAAGTAATAATAGGTTTTGAAAACTTACAAACAAGCTAAAACACATACTCCTGCAACAGGGTTAGCTGGATAGTTGGATGTAGGATTTATTTAATTTTAAATTAAATAATTAATTTCGAAAATAATTAAAAAAAATTCGAAAATTTAAAAAAAAAAAATTTGAAAAAATTCGAAAATTAAAAAATAAAAAAAAATTAAAATTAAACCTACAATTTTTGAAAAATTAGGTTTCAACCAACCTAAATATCATTTCAAAAAATTTTCTAACTACTTTTAAATTTTAAATATTATTTTATAAATAAAAATTAAATAAAAAATTAGAAAAGATAAATAAATATCTTTTTCAAATTTTAAATGTAATTTAAATAAATAAAATAACAAAATTTAAAAAAAAAATAGCAAAATATCTTACATCTATTTAAAATTACATGATTATAAATATCTTATTTTAAATTTAAGTAAGGTCAAAATATCTAAAAAGATTTAATTAAAAAATCTTAAAAGATAAGATATTTTTAAAATATCTTAAAAGATATTATAAATATCTTATAAAATCTATTTAAAAAAAATATAATCAAATTTAAAAATAAGATAGATTTTTAAGCAAAAGGATAAATACTAATTCTATTCAAATTCAAATTACACTAATATCTTGAATTAAATTAAAAAAAATTAAATTAATTCAAAATGATAATTAGAATTGAATTAGGAATAGTAATAGTATATATACAAAACCATACAAAAAATTGGAAGTTAATTCCATGAAAAAGTATGAAAAATTGAAGAAAAAAGAAAAAATTCGAAACTGTACGGACAGTTCTGCGATCGCAGGAAAATATCAGCACAGCCCCGATTTTGTCAAATTTTCAAAAAATCATAACTAATTCAAATAAAATCCAAATTGAGTTCTGTAAAAGGCTAACTTGCTTAATTTTTTCCATACTATCCAATAAAAATAATTCCAGAAACGAAATCACAATTATTTTTCACGAAAATTTCACAAACATCAATCAATCATCAAATAACACTCAATACAACATGATACCATCCAAAGAACATACAAAGAATCGTTTTAAAGTCCAAATTTCTTGTAAGTAAATCAATTACCATGGCTCTGAGGCCAGTTGTTGGAAATTATTTTACCAGGATCTTAAATCTACTCACATGTATGTTTATTAACATCCTAAATATGAACTTTCTAAAACGATGAAATAAACACATATAAAGTTTAGGAAACCTTACATTGGGTGCAGCGGAATATAATGACTCCTTCCGTTCAGATATCTAGCCCTTGATTCCTTTCTGTAGCAGAGCATTATCAATATTTGAACCTGGATCTCTTTCTCTGAATCTTTGATGCTGAAACTCCTTTGCTGATGATCTTTCTTCACGATCTTCCTCACTATGATTGAGGTATCACTTGATGTGTGTGGGCACTACTCATACACTAAGGATTTCGAAATTCTAAGGAAGAAGAGAGAGAGTGGTCAGCTAAAGATAGGGAGAGAGAAGGCTCAGTTTTTTTTTTTTTTATTCAGAAAGTCTGAAGAAAAGTGTAATTTTCCTGAAGCCTTCACTATCTATTTATAGCATTCCACTAGGGTTAGATTTGAATTATATGGCATTAAAATAATGAAAAAATCAATTTAAAATAGCTACATAGGTGGTCGGCCATACACTTAGTGGATTGGGCCTTGGGCTTTGCAATTTTGCAATTTTAACACCTTTTGTATCTGATTTTCTCAAAAATGGCAGTTCCCTAATTCAATCATTTAAATGCCAATTCTAACTATTTAATAACTATAAATAATTATTAAATAATATTGTCATTTATCATATTTATTAATTGAACCATACAAAGTATCATAATTAACAAATATGCCCCTATAAACTCTTTCTTTACAATTTCGCCCTTACTTAGTGAAAATTTCACAAATAGACATAGTCTAATTCGTGAATTATAATTGATTAATCAAAACAAATTACATAAGTCTTACAAGCAATATTATCTCAACTAGTGGGGGGACCATGGGTCTATATAACCGAGCTTCCAATAAGTAGATCAAGAATTTAGCACTAAAATTCACTAACTTATTAATTCTTCGTTGAATCCACGCATAGAACTTAGAATTGCACTCTCAGTTATATAGAATGCTCTATATGTTCCACCATATAGACACATCATTAGTTATCCATTGTTATAATCCTAATTTGATCAATGATCCTCTATATGAATGATCTACACTGTAAAGGGATTAGATTACCGTTACACCCTACAATGTATTTATTCCTTAAAACACTTGACCCCGTATAAATGATATTTCAGCTTATGTGAAATGAGTACTCCACCATTTATGTTCGTTTGGTAAAGCTCGAAGGAGATCATCCTTTGCTTACTATTCGCTAGACTGAAGCTATAGATTCCATGTTTATGATAGCGCTCCCACTCAATTGCACTACCGTGTTCCCAAAGAGTACGTATCACCCTGACCAAAAGGTAGGCTTAACTAACAATTCAAGAAACACGAATAGCCTTTCAAGATTGAGCCTAATCATAACAGGATTAAGATCATTTGATCTAGGATCAACTAGGCGATATTGACTTGAATAGATATTACGGTAAGTTTAGTTAAATCTAAGTCAAAGTTCAATATCGGTCCCTTCCGATGCATACTCCATGCATCCAACCTGAGCTTTACTTTAACCAATGCTCTGGAAAGAACATAGTATTTCTCCAAATACAAGTAAACTCTTGTTGTTGATTATCATATCAGTAAAACCCTGTGTCTGATAAATGTAGGAAACTTTATTCACATAGTCATGTTTACTTTCAAATGTGTTGACGGCACAATAAACAGGATCAAGTATGTGAAAAGGGTTTCAGATGAATTTATACATTATGTACATATAATCATGAAATAAATCATGTGAACCATGCAACATTAAATGTTATCTCTGATCTATATTAATAAGTAAATCTGATTATATTGAAATGAGTTTTATTTAGGGCATAAAACCCAACACTTTTAACATTCAGTCTCTCTCTGGTAGACCAAGAGATTTTAGATAGGTTTTTACACTTCTCCAAAATCGCTACTCCACCCCCAAAGTAATCACCATCTCATCAGCAGACTTTCTAGCACAAAGGCAAGTCTTGAAATCTGATGTGGTGTAGTCTAAGAGTTTTAAACAAACACCCTTATTGACTAACATATAGTTCCTCTTCTTAATCTTAAGATTTACTTGATTGTCTTCCAATGTTCCTCTCTTGGATTAATATGATACCTACTCATTACTCCCACTCAACAGTAGGTGTCTGGTCTAAGGCATACTAAAGCATATCTGAGACCTCTCACTGTTGATTTAAGAAATTCTTTCATGGCTTTATCTTCTCTGCAATAGTTGAGACTTTTCCTTAGATAAATAAAATCTATGTCTAAGAAGTTGTGAAGCTTCTATAGATTTCCATTGGAAAGAAAATGCATCAGCATCTCATGCTTGCATTAGAGTAAGTAATTACCAGGTATACCACAAGCCATAGGTTTAGATAAACTCATACCTATAATACTAGGAACAGGAAGTTTTGTTAAGTCCATTGAATAGACTTATTAACGAAAATTTCCTTTCATGTCCTTGTAACAGAAAACTTTAGGATACTCCATGTGAATGGATCAAACCATAGTTCTATTGGCTTTCTTCTTAGTTTCTTATCTTGACAATCCATTACTTGTTTAAACTCACAATGAATTTTAATCACTAGTGTCTTCCAAGTTATAAGAAGGTGAGTTCCTAGAAACTCTCCCACTACGACAAGGTACCGTGTGTTGGAAATTATTTTACTAGGATCTAGATTTACTAACAAGTATGTTGGATTAACAACCTAATTTGAATTCTAAAACAATGAAAATAAACACATATAAAGTTAGAAAACCTTACAGTGGGTGCAGCGGAATAATATGACTCCTTCCGTTCAGATCTCTAGCCCTTGATTCCTTTCTGTAGCAGAGCATCACCAAGATCTGAACCTGGATCTTCTTTTCTCCTTCTTTGATGCAGAAATTCCATAGTCTTACATACTATGATTGAGATACCACTTGATGTGTGTGGGCACTACTCATCTCACAAGGATTTCGAAATTTTCTCTCTTTTTTCTCTCTCAATTTCGTGGCTGATCATCCATACAAGAGAAGAGAGCAAGGTTGCTTTATATAGGGAAAAGGGAGAGCACAACTTTCCAAATAAAACAGTTTCCTTAATTACTGTGTAATCAATCAACTGCCTTATTTAGTGTGATCCACCACTTTCCTATTTTTGCTAGGCTTTGATTAGCAATTACATGACAATTAAAAAATAAAAATAATAATTGGGAAACACAAAGGGAGTGCTCGGCCATAGAGGGAATATGGGCCTCACTTGGATTTTGCAGTTTCCTCAATTTTATTTCAATTTCTCCAAAAATGCCATTTTTCCAATTCTAATCATTTAAATGCCAAAACTAATTATTTAATAACTAAAATAGATTATTAAATAATATTGTCATTTAAAATAATTATTAATTAGACATACAAAGTCTCTTAATTAATAATTAAACCTAGAAACCCTTTTCTTTACGATTTCATCCTTAAACTGTGAGAATTAGTAAAGTAGACATAGTCTAACTTTTAGAATTATAATTGATTAATTAAAATCAATTAACTGAGTCTTACAAGCAGTATGGTCTCAACTAGTATGGGGACCATGGGTCTATATAACCGAGCTTCCAATAAGTCGAACCGAATTTACCAAATAAATTCCCTAACTTATTAATTCCTCATTGAATCCACACTTAGAACTTGGAATTGCACTCTCAGTCATATAGAAACGCTCTATATGTTCCACGATATAGACACGTCATTAGTTATCCATTGTTATAACCCTAATGTGATCAATGATCCTCTATATAGATGATTTACACTGTACAGGATTAAATTACCGTAACACCCTACAATGTATTTTATCCTTAAAACACTTAACCCTGTATAAATGATATTTCACCTAAGTGAAATGAGATCTCCACCATTTATCTTCGTTTGGTTAAGCTCGAAGGAAATCATCCTTTACTTCTATTTGCCAAATAGAAGCTGTAGATTCCATATTTATGTTAGCGCTCCCCCACTCAATTGTATTATCGTGTTTCCAAAATTTATGTATTACCCTGATACAAAACTAGGCTTAACTAACAAATCAAAGAACACGAATAATACTCTTGAAATTGAGCCTAACCATATCAGGATTTCGATCATGTGATCTAGGATCAACTTATGATATTGAATTGAATAGATGTTTACGGTAAGTTTCAAAATCTAATTCAAAGTTCAATATCGGTCCATTCCGATGTTTACTCCATACATCCGATACTGGTAAACTTTGCCAATGTCCTGGAAAGGACATAACACTTTTCCAAGGTGTAAGAATACCTATCGCTGATTATACCATGCCAGTCTAAATCCAGTGTTCTGACAAATCAGGGAATCTACTTTTGAACATACAATAAAGATTATATTCCACTGTGCTGACAACACTATAATCTTTAACCAACTCATATGTTCTGGACTTAAAAAGAATTCATACATTATATACACATATAATCATGAAATAAATCATGTGAACCATGCAACATAAAATGTTATTTCTGATCTTTATTAATAAGTAAATCTGATTATATGAAATGAGTTTTATTTAGGGCATAAAACCCAACAAACTCCCACTAGCACTAATATAAAACAAAAAGTGCATTTCAAATAATCATTAACACCTTGATATACCAATCAAGTGTAATAGTAGTAAACTCCTCGTAATGGGATCTGACAGGTTGAATTAAACACAACCTCTTCTCCACCATTACTCTTCCTTAATCACAAAATCCTTGATAATGTGAAATTCCTCTCTATATGTCTACTCTTTTGGGATACTGGATTCTATACTTTTGGGCAACTACTCTTTTGTTATACAGGAAGTTACCCTAGTAGTTAAGGCAAGTTGGAACACTGCCACAAATGTATAGAACTTTCCTTAGACTGAAAAAGTATCTTTCCTGCAACTTTTAACATTCAGTCTCTTTCTGGTAGACCAAGAGATTTCAGATAGGTTTTTACACTTCTCTAAAATCACTACTCCACCGCCAAAGTAATCACCATCTCATCAGCAGACTTTCTAGCACACAGGCAAGTCTCGAAATCTGATGTGGTGTAGTCTAAGAGTTTCAAAACCACCCTTATTGACTAACATATAGTTCCTCTTCTTAATCTTAAGATTTACTTGATTGTCTTCCAATGTTCCTTTCCTGGATTAATCTGATACTTACTCATTACTCCCACTCAACAGCAGGTGTCTGGTCTACGGCATACTAAAGCATATCTGAGACCTCTCACTGTTGATTTAAGAAATTCTTTTATGGCTTTATCTTCTCTGGAATAGTTGAGACTTTTCCTTAGATAAATAAAATCTATGTCTAAGAAGTTGTGAAGCTTCTATAGATTTCCATTGGAAAGAAAAATGCTCCAGCATCTTACTAAAGTAAGTTGCTTGCATTAGAGTAAGTAATTACCAGGTATACCACAAGCCATAGGTTTTGATAAACTCAAACCTATAATACTATGAACAGGAAGTTTTGTTAAGTCCATTGAATAGACTTATGAACGAAAATTTCCTTTCATGTCCTTGTAACAGAAAACTTTAGGTTACTCCATGTGAATGGATCAAACTACAGTTCTCTTGGCTTTCTTCTTAGTTTCTTATCTTGACAATCCATTACTTGTTTAAACTCACAATGGATTTTAATCACTAGTGTCTTCTAAGTTATAAGAAGATGAGGTCTTAGAAACTCTCCCACTACAACAAGGTACCGTGAACTATGTCAAAGAAAACTAAATGGTATAGACCTCTTCAGTTGTGTTAAGACAACAGAGGCAGTGGGATCATCTTGTAAAATAAGATGATAGAACACTTATGGAATCAAGAAAAAAATATCTCCTTTATTTGCTACTTTATTTTCAGACTTAGTCATTTTCTTAGAAAAGCAGCATTTGTTTAAACAAACACTTCCTTATCTAATGACTACGGGATGGTCCACCCCTAATCACTTAGAATAGCTAACAAACATGCAAACCAAGGTTAGCAGTTCTAGCTTTTCTTAAGATTTCAATTAGGTCATCCATGAATCTAGTAATGATTTACATAAAGTATACAACCATTGCATCATTCTGAAATTAAATTACCATATAAGGATTTAGGCAACGACTAGTAACTAATCATCAATATGCAACTCGAATTTCTGGGGAGGTAAGTTTGGATATTATTCAAAATCAAATTAATGATCTTTGAACTGCATATCAACTAACTTTTTTCTCCACCCCTATCAGTTCGCAAGATCTTTAACCACTTACCTTCACCATTGCTAGAAATTCATGAAATTTTTCAAACATTTCAAATTTCTTTTGCGTAAGGTAAAATCTAGAGTGATCGTTTTAAGAATACAACAAAAACTCATATTCACCCCTTAATGTACATCCATCTACGAATAAGATGAAATTACTTTCAGTGGATATAGGCATATTAACTCTTTGCAGAGAATGATCTTGTCAAAACTACTATGAACAAGATACAAATGCCTTAGATTTATAAAATATGTGGTTGCATCTTTTGATGACTTAAGCTTAGTTACATCAAAGAGTTCTTAGAATAGTGCAAGTGGATTCTGATCACAGAATACTAAACTCATACAGTTTGAATCCATTGAAAGAAAATGTTTATTAAACACTTGTGAAAGTGTAATTGTATAATTAGTAACTCTTTCTTGGACCACCACTACTAATCTAACTCTATGATTTGCCTATACAAGTAGGAGATATCTAAGATTGAGGATTTATATCATTTTGGTATAGAATTTCGGGAATACAATCATATGCGTCATCTAATTTCTTAAGAGAAAATAAGACATTATATGATTTATAGACCATTCATCCAATGATATGTCTTTAAGCTAATTCGAAATGATTAAGCTAAGAGGAGTTAGGATAATTTCGTTTTAAATAAGAATCCAACGATGCTCCGATTAGCGAGAGTCAAAGTAATCTTATTTATACAATCTTCTTGTTTCATATTGTAAAACACTAGTCTAAGATGTCATCAATTAATGAACAGTTAGATGTTGCATATACAATATTTATCTTTCGAGATCTAACACTACTATGTTAGTCTAATGGTGAAAATCCATTAGGGATTTATCTCATTAGAAAAACAAATCAAGTTAGACCAACAATGAAGATTCGAAATTAAACTACAATTTAATAACAGAAAATAACATGGTTCAATACAAATTCATACACAATTCAGAAATTATGAAGCACATAGCAAGTAGGAATGACATGTGAAAATACTAAAACATATAATCCTAAATAATTTCCAAGGTTTTCAACAAAATGATATCAGTGTCCCGTTTAGGCGAGAGTCAAAGCTACCATTCATTGAATAGAGTTGTCAGCTCATCTAAAATGTCAAACATTCTAGCAACCTTTTATTCGATCAAGATGTGAATCCGCGTTGTCTCGTTTAGGCGAGAGTCAAGGCTATTCTATCTTATGAGCTTCCACCATTGTTTCATATTCTTGCAAGTCTTATACAGTCGCCACCATTAGGGTGATCATAAACTATATAAAAAACTTACAAGATTACTTATCTTTCGAGATTAAACGGTGCTAACTTGCTAATGAACGTTCCTCCATTAGGGAGGATTACTCACTAAAACAATAGCTATGTAAAACCAACAATGGAGATCGAATATCCTAATAATAATAAAGCTCATTATTTAATGAAGGGTTGTATTTTCTTCTAATATTTATTTTAATCCATTTATTTTAAATATATATTTACTTAATTAAAATTTCTAATTTAGAATAAAATATTCTAAATATAAATTTTAATGTAATATTTATAAATTATACTTGATGGATAAATAACGTGAATTATTTCCATAAATATTTAGAAAATTATTCAATTTAAGTTGTTTCAAAATTAATTTAAATTAATTTACAACTCAAATTTAATTTTCTATAAATATATATTGCATTTCGAAATGCTTTAAAATAAAATAAAATTAAATCTTGGAAAATTACTCTAATTTTATGTTGGCCCAAAATTAATTAAAATTAATTTTCAACAAAAAATATAAGTTCCCTATTTAATTAAATATCTAAGAAAAATTTCAAATATTTAAGTATCATGATTAAAAAATCAACTTAAATATTAATTTTCTATTTAATTAAATACACTAGAAAAATACTTCAAGCAAAACAGATAATATCTATCTAGACTTTCATAGACTAATTAATCCAATTTCTAATTATAATATATTTTAGTTCATATATTTTAATTAATCATTAAATGAAAAAATCAATGATTTAAGTTGGTCCAAAATTAAATAAATAATTTTCAACTTTAATCTATTTTTCAAATAAAATTCGAAATTTCTGCATCAAGGTGATGCAATTTCGAAATTTTGGGAAATGATTAATAAAATAAAATAAAATATATTTTCAAAATTATTCAAACTTAAGTTATTCTGAAATAAGATTCCAAACTTAAAATAATTTTCAACTTTAATTAAATAACATGAAAATAACAATATTTAAGTATCATGATGAAAATCAACTTAGATATTGAAATTTTCAATTTAATTAAATGTATTAAATTCAAGAAATAAATAATTAAGTAAAGAGGAAACTTAATTATTAATTCTAGTTTAATACTAGGAAAATATTCTAAACTTAGATTGTACCAAAATTAATTATGAGACAATTAATTTCACAATCAATGATATTTTCCTATTTAATATTAGAAATAATAACTAGTACTAGAAATAACTATCTAGAATATATCATTGACTAAGTGTTTTTCTAAAATTAACTTTAAAATATTACAATGAAAAATAAATTTCATATATTTTAAAAGTTAATTATGTTGCTAATTCAATTTTAATTAGGTTAGACTAATATAATTAACCTAATACAATTATTTAAATAAGGCAAATGGGCCTTCACAATTGGGGTAGTTCATGTGAGGGGGAGCTGGGTTCAGTATGTCGTACCCACTTCTATGGCCACCAACTCTCACACAAGGCCCAAAAGAGAGGAATTTAACCTTAAAATAAACAATTGTTATTCATTGAATAAGCCCAAATCTAATTGGACCTAAATAAATTTCCTTATGTCAAAATTTATTTTAGCAACCTAGTCCATTTACTTAGTAGAAACTTAAATGGGCTCCCTATCTAAGCCCAAAAGCAAACATATAGGCTCACACAGGTCAAATGATTTGGATGGACCCTATCATGTTACTAGGTTTACACAGATGAAAGAAGTACAAAATTTACCTGTTACAAATTATTTATAAGATCTATCGTCAATTGGACTATGATTAAAATCAGATCATAAGCTCTGTCAACAAGTTAATCATAGCAATTTAGATCAGATAAATAATAGGTTTGTTAAAAAATTTTGAATAAACAATATAAATTTAACAAACATTGTCCATGTAACAGATGTGAATCAAGATATTAATATAATTAAATTATTATTCTTAAACTAACCAAATAAAGGAAACTAATTTTAAAATATCTAGGTTTATTTGAATCAAATTAAATTAAATATCTAATAAGATCAATGATTTAAAAAGAAAGAATCTCGAATATCACTTTCAGATCTTATAATTTAATAAAATAAACTAATTTTAAAATAGATTTGGTTAAATAATAATTACCATAATTATATGTCAAAATATCTCAAATTAAGCAATATTCAAATCTCTACAAAAATATCTATGTTATTTAAATATTTAAGATATGATTTATAAATTTCTAATAAGGAAAAAATGATACATATAGAAAAAAATATCATTTTTAACTTATAATTTATAAATAATTAAATATTTAACAAAATAACAAATTTTTGAATTAGAAAACATTATGGTAAGTATATCTATAAAAATATCTATGTTAATTTCACATTTATTAATTATTTAATTTGTCATATAAGATAATTTTAATATAATATTTTAAATAAAAAGATAAAGTTATGTTTTAATTTAAAATATCTTAAATATCAAAATATCAAATCTTATAATTAAATAATAAATAAATATTAAAGAAGTTAACAAATTTTTAAATCTGACCATAATAGGAAATATTTAAAATTGGAAACATTCCAAAATAGAAATATTTAAAAATTGGAAAAATTCCAAATTGAAAATATTTAAAATTGGAAACATTTCAATTTAGAAATATTTAAAGATGGAAAAATGAATTTTGGGAAACAATCCCATGAAAAATTTGGATTTTTGGGAAAAAATCCCAAAAATCGCAACTTTTTGGGAAACTGCCACTAGGGCTGCACGTGCAGCCCAGATAGGCTGCAAAACCAGCCTGGCGCGCGCGGAGGAGGAGTGGACGCCGAGAAACATCGGCGTTTGCAGGATCCCTGACCGAGAAGCCTCGGTCAGCTGCAGGGTGATGGACCGAGGTACGCGCGCGGATGGGGAGCCTGATCCGAGGGTCTGGTGCGCATGAGCACCACCCTTGACAGCCTTCAATCCCGATTTTCAAAAATTCATATCTTTCTCAATTTTTATCGGAATCAAGTTCCGTAAAAAACAAAATTGCTTAATTTTCCACAAGGAATCCAAATAAAATATTTTCAAAATCGAAAAAATATTGTTCATGGAAATCGAAACTGTACAACATCAACATTCATCAAACAACACATAAACTAACATGAAACCATCCAAATCAACACAGAACATATCAATCATCGTTTTAATTCATATTACATGAAAGTAAATCATTACCATGGCTCTGGTGCCAGTTGTTGGAAATTATTTTACCAGGATCTAGATTTACTAACAAGCATGTTGGATTAACAACCTAATATGAATTCTAAAACAATGAAAATAAACACATATAAAGTTAGAAAACCTTACACTGGGTGCAGCGGAATAATATGACTCCTTCCGTTCAGATCTCTAGCCCTTGATTCCTTTCTGTAGCAGAGCATCACCAAGATCTGAACCTGGATCTTCTTTTCTCCTTCTTTGATGCAGAATTTCCATAGTCTTCCATACTATGATTGAGATACCACTTGATGTGTGTGGGCACTACTCATCTCACAAGGATTTCGAAATTTTATCTCTTTTTCTCTCTTGAATTTCGTGCCTTATGCATTACAAGAGAAGAGACACAAAGGTTGCTTTATATAGGGAGAAGGGAGAGCACAACTTTCCAAATAAACAGTTTCCTCTTTTACTGTGTAATTGATTAACTGCCTTATTTAGTGTGATCCACCACTTTCCTATTATTGCTAGGCTTTGATTAGCAATTACATGGCAATTAAAATTGAAAATAATAATTGGGAAACACACAAAGAGGTGCCGGCCATAGGGTGATATGGGCCTCACTTGGATTTTGCAGTTTCCTCAATTTTATTTCAATTTCTCCAAAAATGCCATTTTTCCAATTCTAATCATTTAAATGCCAAAACTATTTATTTAATAACTAAAATAGATTATTAAATAATATTGTCATTTAAAATAATTATTAATTAGACATACAAAGTCTCTTAATTAATAATTAAACCTAGAAACCCTTTTCTTTACGATTTCATCCTTAAACTGTGAGAATTCATAAAGTAGACATAGTCTAACTTTTAGAATTATAATTGATTAATTAAAATCAATTAACTTAGTTTTACAAGCAGTATGGTCTCAACTAGTATGGGGACCATGGGTCTATATAACCGAGCTTCCAATAAGTCGAACAGAATTTACCAAGTAAATTCCCTAACTTATTAATTCCTCATTGAATCCACACTTAGAACTTGGAATTGCACTCTCAGTCATATAGAAACGCTCTATATGTTCCACGATATAGACACGTCATTAGTTATCCATTGTTATAACCCTAATGTGATCAATGATCCTCTATATAGATGATTTACACTGTACATGGATTAAATTACCGTAACACCTTACAATGTATTTTATCCTCAAAACACTTAACCCTGTATAAATGATATTTCACCTAAGTGAAATGAGATCTCCACCATTTATCTTCTTTTGGTTAAGCTCGAAGGAAATCATCCTTTACTTCTATTTGCCAAATAGAAGCTATAGATTCCATATTTATGTTAGCGCTCCCACTCAATTGCATTACCGTGTTCCCAAAATGTACGTATCACCCTGATACAAAACTAGGCTTAACTAACAAATCAAAGAACACGAGTAACACTCTTGAAATTGAGCCTAACCATATCTGGATTTCGATCATGTGATCTAGGATCAACAGGTGATATTGAATTGAATAGATATTACGGTAAATTTTAACATATCTAATCAAAGTTCAATATCAGTCCCTTCCGATGTATACTCCATACATCCGATACTGGTAAACTTTGCCAATGTCCTGGAAAGGACATAACACTTTTCCAAGGTGTAAGAATACCTATCGCTGATTATACCATGTCAGTCTAAATCCATTGTTCTGAAAAATCAGGGAAGAAACTTTTGAATGTATAATAAAGATTATATTCCACTGTGCTGACAACACTATAATCTTTAACCAACTCATATGTTCTAGACTTAAAAAGAATTCATACATTATATACCTATAATCATGAAATAAATCATGTGAACCATGCAACATAAAATGTTATTTCTGATCTTTATTAATAAGTAAATCTGATTATATGAAATGAGTTTTATTTAGGGCATAAAACCCAACAAACTCCCACTTGCACTAATATAAAACAAAAAGTGCATTTCAAATAATCATTAACACCTTGATATACCAATCAAGTGTAATAGTAGTAAACTCCTCGTAATAGGATCTGACAGGTTGAATTAAACACAACCTCTTCTCCACCATTACTCTTCCTTAATCACAAAATCCTTGATAATGTGAAATTCCTCTCTATATGTCTACTTTCTTGGGATACTGGATTCTATACTTTTGGGCAACTACTCTTTGGTTATTCAGGAAGTAACCCTAGTAGTTAAGGCAAGTTGGAACAGTGCCACAAATGTATAGAACTTTCCTTAGACTGAATAAGTATCTTTCCTCCAACTTTTAACATTCAGTCTCTCTCTGGTAGACCAAGAGATTTCAGATAGGTTTTTACACTTCTTCAAAATCGCTACTCCACCCCCAAAGTAATCACCATCTCATCAGCAGACTTTCTAGCACAAAGGCAAGTCTTGAAATCTGATGTGGTGTAGTCTAAGAGTTTTAAACAAACACCCTTATTGACTAACATATAGTTCCTCTTCTTAATCTTAAGATTTACTTGATTGTCTTCCAATGTTCCTCTCCTGGATTAATCTGATACCTACTCATTACTCCCACTCAACAGTAGGTGTCTGGTCTAAGGCATACTAAAGCATATATGAGACCTCTCACTGTTGATTTAAGAAATTCTTTCATGGCTTTATCTTCTTTGGAATAGTTGAGACTTTTCCTTAGATAAATAAAATCTATGTCTAAGAAGTTGTGAAGCTTCTATAGATTTCCATTGGAAAGAAAATGCATCAGCATCTCATGCTTGCATTAGAGTAAGTAATTACCAGGTATACCACAAGCCATAGGTTTAGATAAACTCATACCTATAATACTAGGAACAGGAAGTTTTGTTAAGTCCATTGAATAGACTTATTAACGAAAATTTCCTTTCATGTCCTTGTAACAGAAAACTTTAGGATACTCCATGTGAATGGATCAAACCATAGTTCTATTGGCTTTCTTCTTAGTTTCTTATCTTGACAATCCATTACTTGTTTAAACTCACAATGGATTTTAATCACTAGTGTCTTCCAAGTTATAAGAAGGTGAATTCCTAGAAACTCTCCCACTACGACAAGGTACCGTGAACTATGTCAAAGAAAACTAAATGGTATAGACCTCTTCAGTTGTGTTAAGACAACAGAGGCAGTGGGATCTGTTGGAAATTATTTTACCAGGATCTTAGATCTACTCACAAGTATGTTGTTTAAACACCCTAAATATGAACTTTCTAAAACGATAAATTAAACACATATAAAGTTAAGAAAACCTTACATTGATGCATCGGAATTAATGTCTCCTTCCACTCAGATCTCTAACCCTTGAATCCTTTCTGTAGCAGAGTATAATCAAGATCTGAGCCCGAATGTCCTTCTTCAAGTTTTGATCCTTCACAGTCTTCCAATCTATGATTGAGTTACTGCTTGCTGTGTGTGGGCACTTATTCTTTCACTAGGGTCACGAAATTGATGAAGGAGAAAAGAGAGAGGGATTTCGGCCAGGTATAGAAAGTGGGGAAGGCTCAGTTTTCTGAAGAGAGAAATTTCTGTCAGAAAGGCTTGTGAAAACTTGTGTAATGACTAAGCCATCACTTTCTATTTATAGGCAACTACTAGGTCTAGGTTTAGAATTATTTGGCATTAAAATAATGAAAATATTAATTTGAAAAACTTCATCTAAGTGGCCGGCCATATGGTGTTTAATGGGTCTCACTTGATTTTGCAGTTTTATCAAATTTTATCTCTATTTTCTCAAAAATGCCAATTTTCCAATTCTAACCTTTTAAATGCCAAAACTAATTATTTAATAACTAAAATAGATTATTAAATAATATTGTCATTTAATTTAATTATTAATTAGACATATAAAGTCCATTAATAAATAAATAAACCTAGAAACTCTTTTCTTTACAATTTCACCCCTGCTTAGTGAAAATTCATAAAATTAGACATAGTCTAACTTTAGAATTATAATTGATCAATCACGAATCAATTAATGAGTCTTACAAGTAGAATGTTCTCAACTAGAATGGGGACCATAGATCTATATGCTTAGCTTCCAATAAGTGAACCAAATTTACCAAGTAAATTCCTACTTATTAATTCTTCGTTGAATCCACTCTTAGAACTTAGAATTGCACTCTCAGACTTATATAGAGCATATTGTATGTTCCACGATATCAATATACTATCTCATTTAACCATTGTTATAATCTTATTGTGATTTAAAGATCCTCTATATAGATGATCTATATCGAGATGGGATTTCTTTACTATTCTTACCCCTCAATGTATTTTGCCCCTTAAAACACTTAGCTACCTGTAAATGGTGTTTAGTGATCTAATAATTAGTCAGTTAAACAAGAGCTCATCCATTTACTTCTATTTGCTAAGCTCGAAGGGAATCATCACTTGACTTCTATACACTAGTAAAAGCTATAGATTCCATATTTATGTTCAGCACTCCCACTCAATCATACTATCATGTTCTCCAAATATACGTATCACCCTGACCCGAAAGTAGGCTTAACTAATAAATCTAAGAACATGAATAGCACTCCTGAGTTGAGCCTAAGCATATCAGGATTTAGATTCTTTTAATCTTAAGATCAACTACTGATATTGACTTGGAAAGATATGTATAACGGTAAGTTTGTAATATCTTAACTTAGTTGCAATATCGGTCCAGTCCAATGTATACTCCATACATTCGAAACTAGTATACTTTACTAATGTCCTGGAAAGAACATAACACTTACTCCAAGTGTAAGTACACATCATCGCTGATTATCACATCAGTGTAAATCCAATAACACCGATGAAACAAGGACCAAAACTTTTGATTCATATGATCACAATCACATTCCACTGTGTTGACGATACCGTAATTGTGAATAAACATATGATCTGGATTTAACTAATTCTGTATGTAAATGTAATAAACATATTTAAACCATTAGCATGTAGAATTCATGCAAACATCAATCACTTCAAATTTCTTATATTGATAACTAATCAGATTGTATAGAGTTTTATTTAGGGCATAAAACCCAACAGGATCATCTTGTAAAATAAGATGATAGAACACTTTTGGAATCAAGAAAAAAAAATATCTCCTTCAGTTGCTACTTTATTTTCAGACTTAGTCATTTTCTTAGAAAAGTAGTATTTGTTTAAACAAACACTTTCTTGTCTAATGACTATGGGATGGTCCACCCCTAATCACTTAGAATGGCTAACAAACATGCAAACCAGGGTTAGCAGTTCTAGCTTTTCTCAAGATTTGGATTAGGTCATCCATGAATCTAGTAATGATTTACAACCATTACGTCATTCTGAAATTTTATTACCATAGAAGGATTTAGGCAACGACTAGTAACTAATCATCAATATGCAACTCGAATTTCTGGGGAGGTAAGTTTGGATATTATTCAAAATCAAATTAATGATCTTTGAACTGCATATCTACTAAATTTTTCTCCACCCCTATCAGTTCGCAAGATCTTTAACCACTTACCTTCACCATTGCTAGAAATTAATGAAATTTTTCAAACATTTCAAATTTCTTTTGCATAAGGTAAAATCTAGAGTTATCGTTTTAAGAATACAACGAAGACTCATATCCACCCCTGAATGTACATCCATTTGCAAATGAGATGAACTTAATTTCAGTGGATATAGGCATATTAACTCTTTGCAGAGAATGATTGTAACACCCTAACTACCTTAGGCGTATTACGTGATTTTTAAACGTACTGTGCAGCTCGTTGCTAATCAACGAGGTTTATGGAAAAACGTGATTAATTAAAATTTTGCTTTTTGATTAAACTTGTAAAACATATTATAAAAGACTCGGGATCCCGATTATAAAAATATTTACAAAAGTTTAACTGTTTAACTATTACATCAAAATAAAAGTCGTCTAACGACAGTTAAAAAAATCTCAGCCTTGCTGTCCCGAGGATCGTACGCTCCAGGCCTAACCGCCCCGACATGTACAATCTCATAAGTTCGCTCACGGTCCATCAGCTACAGCCTTGCCTTTACCTACACATGAACATAAACTGTGAGTCGACAGACTCAGTAAGAAAAGCATAATAATATCATACATAACTAACTGCCGTGTCCAACACGATACTGAGTCCCGCTACTGCCATGTCCAACATGGTACTGAGCCACTACTGCCATGTCCAACATGGTACTGAGTTTTGAACGTTCATAGGGACGGTACTATTGACACGTAACAACTGATCGGTCGAGCCGGTCATACTCCGGCATTTCTTGGTCATACTCCAGGCTGTACCGACGTGTTACTATATCCTCTGATCGGTCGAACCGGCCATACTCCGGCTGCTGGTCATACTCCGGCTGTGCAGACGGGATACGTCAATAGCACGGAACCACCAACCAAGTGTCGGCTGATCGGTCAAACCGGTCATACTCATTCTTGGTCATACTCCATTTCTTGGTCATACTCCGGCTGTCTTAGACGTGACAGGGTTGGATGGTTCGAAGCCAACATACAACTAATGTAATCTAATAGGCTTCCTACATGCACGCTAAACATGTAATCTACATATGCATCTTGTTATACTAATCTTACACAGATTCCGATTTCGGGTGTCTTAGGTCAACCCGACGGAACTAAAGGCCGAGCGGCGGATTACTGGCTCCTAAACCATAAAAATCACAACGCTATAAGTGACACGCTAAATCACTTCCCGGGGACTAAAACTTGGAACTAAAAGTTTCCCTATCGATAAAAAGCATGGCAATACCCCTAAAAACATAAAAACGAGGAAAACTAGGGTCCCTGAATTTTCCCCAACTGGTAGACCGGTTGCCCAACCGGAATTCCGGTTCTGGAAAATTCAGAACCCTCATCCGGAATTCCGGATGTACAACCGGAATTCCGGTTCCTTGCAGGCAGCCAACTAAAATTCTCATAACTCGACCAATTCAACCCCAATTGGAACCAAACTTTCCAGACCTGTTCTAAACACCCCAAAGAACAAATCTAAGGCCTCAAAACTACCCAGAAAACACAGAGGCAAAATTCACCATTAAAGACCAAGCTTTGAGTTCCAAAACTCAAACTTTGTTAAATCCACTAACATGCAACCAAACCTAGTTAATTCTACTTAACTAAGCATAATAACACCTCTGAAAACACACAAGAACATCCAGCAACTTCACAGAACAAAAAAGAACCATTTCTTTCAAAAATTCATAACTTTTTCACATAAAAACTAAAAGCTTTGAACAACCTAACTAACATGCTTTCAACATAGCTCAACTAATATCAATTAACATGCTTTAAACCACATATATCAACAACAAAATCACAGCAGCAACATATACCAAAATCATCATGCATTTCACTCAATATTCATCATTTTTTTTTCATAATTTCAAGGAGAAATCAAGAGAGCTAACCTAGCTTGGAAAAATGCTTAGATTAGGATGAGAATTCACTTGAAAGATTGAACAAAACCCAGCCCTTTGAATCCCATGCACCAGCCGAAAGTGAGAGGAAAAGAGAGAGAGAGAGTTTTCTTTTGAAATTTCTAATTTTTTACTAAGTGTGAAATGAGAGAAAATAAAAGAATAAGCCACTTAAAATAAACAATTAACATTTATTTTCCATTTCATAAATCACATAAGACAAAATACTAATGGGGCAAAAAGACCATTTTGCCCCTCCACCATAAAACCACATAAATCATACTAAAGGGGTATTTTTGGGACATTCTAAATTCCCGGCCATTCCCGACATTCCCAATGTCTAAAACCCGTCCCCAAATTACTAACATACTAAGTTGTGATTTCTACTGAGCCAAACGCCGAGTTCCAAAATACCGGACACCGGAAATGCAAAATATAAAAGCTACTGATGACATAATCATGCATTTCTGAATTTCATAAATAACCGTAATAAATTATTTAAATAGCTATAAATAATTTCATAATTAAACATAAACAACTGCTAATTTCCAAATTAACTAAGCGAGCTTTACAACTATTCCCCCCTTAAAAGGATTTCGTCCCCGAAATCTTACCTGAATAACTCTGGATATTGAGCTCTCATATCAGACTCTAGCTCCCAGGTGGCTTCCTCCACCTTGCTGTTTCTCCAGAGAACCTTGACCAATGCTATGGTCTTATTCCGAAGGACTTTATCCTTTCTATCCAGGATCTGCATTGGTTGTTCCTCATATGACATGTCTGGCTGAAGCTGAAGACTCTCATAACTGAGTATATGAGAGGGGTCTGAAACGTATTTTCTCAACATTGAGACATGGAATACATTGTGCACTGCTGATAAGGCTGGAGGCAATGCTAACCGATATGCCACTTGACCTATCTTCTCGAGAATCTCGAAAGGTCCTGTAAATCTAGGGCATAACTTGCCTCTTTTCCCGAAACGTTTAATCCCCTTCATCGGAGATACTCGCAAAAACACATGGTCCCCTACTCGAAACTCAACATCTCTACGTTTCGGATCTGCGTAACTCTTCTGTCTGCTCTGTGAGGCAAGCGTTCTAGCTTTTATCTTTTCTATTGCCTCATTGGTCCGCTGAACTGACTCTGGACCTAGGTATTTCCTCTCCCCTGTCTCATCCCAGTGGATAGGGGATCTACATTTCCTACCGTACAACAGTTCATAGGGTGCCATCCCTATCGTACTCTGATAACTGTTGTTGTATGAAAATTCTATTAACGGTAGATATTTACTCCATGAACCCTCAAAGTCCATAACACAGGCTCTCAACATATCCTCCAATATCTGAATTGTCCTTTCGGACTGACCATCTGTCTGAGGATGGAATGCTGTACTGAATTTTAGCTTCGTACCCATTGCCCGTTGCAAACTTTGCCAAAATTTGGAGGTGAACTTCGGATCCCTGTCCGAAACTATAGACTTTGGTACCCCGTGAAGTCTCACTATCTCCCTGACATATAACTCTGCCAACTGATCCACTGTAAATGTTGTTCTAACCGGCAGAAAATGAGCAGATTTCGTAAATCGGTCCACCACTACCCAGATGGAATCATACATACCCGTGGTCCTAGGTAACCCGACCACAAAATCCATCGTAATATCCTCCCATTTCCATTCTGGTAGGGTTAGAGGCTGCAGCAACCCCGCCGGGTCTCGATGTTCAGCCTTGATCTGCTGACAAGTGAGGCATCTCGATACGAATTCTACCAAATTCTTCTTCATACCGTTCCACCAGAAGTACGGTTTCAAATCTTGGTACATCTTAGTGGTGCCGGGATGCAGAGAATACGGGGTAGAATGAGCCTCCTCAAAGATCTCGTTTCTCAATTCCACACTGTTCGGAACACAAACCCTGGCTTTATACAAAAGCATCCCACTATCTGACATCGAAAAGTCTTTGGCTTGACCAGCCAATACCTCATCTCGGATCTTTACTAACTCCGGATCTGTCATCTGAGCGACTTTTATTCTTTCTAACAGATCAGATTGCAGCGTTAAGTTGTGAAGCTGACCTACCACAGACTCAATGCCGGATCTAACCATATCCTCTCGCTAGCCGAGGTGAGATCCGAACCACGCTAGCTACTTGCCGGGACCCTTTACGCTCGGGGCATCGGCCACTACATTGGCTTTTCCGGATGATAGAGGATCTCGCAATCGTAGTCCTTCACTAATTCCAACCAACGCCTTTGTCTCATGTTCAAATCTTTCGAGTAAAGAAATACTTGAGACTCTTATGGCTCGGTATAGATCTCACACTTCTCTCCATACGAGTAATGCCGCCAAATCTTCGGTGCAAAAACCACTGGCTAATTCTAAATCATGAGTCGGGTATCGCCGTTCATAATCCTTTAACCGACGGGAGGCATAAGCGATAACCCGATCGGCTTGCATCAATACGCACCCCAAACCCCGTTTGGATGCGTCACGAAGAGACTACGAACTTCTCCTTGTCCGAAGGCAAAGCTAGTACGGAGCGGTAATCAACCTCTGTTTCGGCTCACGAAAACTAGCTTCGCATTTATCCGACCGGATAAATCGGCGATTCTTCTTTGTAAGCTCGGTTAGGGGCATTGAAATTTTGGAGAACCCCTCCACGAACCTACGGTAGTACCCAGCTAATCCCAAGAAGCTTTTGATCTCTGTCACTGTCTTCGGTCTCGGCCAATCCCTGACGGATTCAATCTTCCCGGGATCCACCTTGATCCCATCTTTACTCACAATGTGCCCTAGGAAGGACACCTGAGACAACCAGAACTCACATTTCTTGAACTTGGCGTAGAGCTTATGTTCTCGAAGTCGTTGCAGTACCATCTGAAGATGTAACTCATGCTCCTCTTCTGACTGAGAGTACACGAGGATGTCGTCGATAAACACAATCACACAGATATCGAGGAAATCCTTGAATACTCTATTCATCAGGTCCATGAATGCTGCAGGAGCATTGGTTAGTCCGAATGACATAACCAGAAACTCGTAGTGTCCATACCTAGTGCGGAAAGCCGTCTTCGGAATGTCCTCCTCTCGGATTCTCAACTGATGATAACCCGAACGGAGATCAATCTTAGAAAAGACCGTCTTCCCCTGAAGCTGATCGAACAAGTCATCGATCCTAGGTAATGGATATTTATTCTTCACCGTCAACTTGTTCAACTCTCTGTAGTCGATGCACATTCTCATAGATCCATCCTTCTTCTTGACGAACAAAACCGGGGCTCCCCAGGGTGACACACTAGGCCGAATGAACCCTATGTCAAGCAACCCTTGGAGCTGAATCTTTAATTCCTTAAGTTCAGCTGGAGCCATCCTATACGGGGCTTTGGAAACCGGATCCACCCCTGGTGCCAAGTCAATCATGAAGTCAATCTCCCGCTGAGGTGGTAACCCTGGAAGTTCTTCGGGAAAAACGTCCAAAAATTCCCGAACCACTCTGATGTCCTCTGGCCGAACGGTGTCTGGCCGAGTGGTGTCCACCACCACGGCCAGAAACCTTAAGCACCCACCGTGCAACAATTCTCTTGCTCTAACATAGCCGAGATCACCGGGATCCGAGATCCCTGAACCGAACCCACAAATATAAACGGTTCTTCACTTTCCGGTTGGAAGACCACCATCTTCCTCTAACAGTCAATGCTCGCCGAATATTTAGATAGGAAATCCATTCCTAAAATAATATCAAATTCGACTAAGCTCATCTCTATCAGATCAGCGCTTAACTCTCTACCATCTATCCTGATCGGCATAGACCTAATCCACCTATTGGAGATAACCAATTCTCCGCTGTGTAACGGGGTTCCAAACCCCGATTCATATCTATCAAAGGGTCTACCCAACTTACTAAAGACTCGGCCGCCACATAAGAATGTGTAGCCCCAGAATCAAACGACCTTTGAATAAAGCGAGTTGTTAATAAAAAGCCGACTGTAACAACTGATGGGCTGGCATCTGCATCAGCCTGCGTGATAGCGAACACCCTGGCTGGAGTGGGTATCGCTGGAGCTCTCGGTGCCTCTGGCCGGAGCTGGGGACATTCCCTCTTGAAGTGTCCGGGCATGCCACAATGAAAGCATCCCTGACCCTTGCACTCACCCCGATGATGCCTCTTGCAGCTAGGGCACTCGGGATAGGAGAATCGGGTCTCATTGCCACCAGGACGACTCCCTCTGTTCTGGTTCCCCCGGAACCTCTTGTTCTGACCCGAGCCACCGGAAGCAGTGGGTGCCCTCTTCCTCTGATCAATGGCCGAGCCACTACTCCCCCTGCTATAGCCTGATGCAGGAGGGGTAGGAGCCCCGCCACTAACTGGAGTACTCGCTAATTCTGACATGCACCCCACTGCGCCCTCAGCTCGCAGTGCCTTCTCCACCATCTGAGCATAGGTGGTGCTGTCGTCTGTGGTGATCATCAGGTAATGCCTGATCTTGGGATTCAACCCGTCCAGATATTTCTCCTTCTTGCTGAAGTCGGTCGGCACAATTCTCGAGGCTAACCTCGCCAACCGGTCAAACTGAGTAGTATACTCAGTGACGCTCATGTTCTCCCGCTGGGTCAGGTGAACGAACTCTTTCCTCTTGGCGCTTCTGACCGCCTCATTATAGTATTTCGCATTAAAGAGTTCCTGAAACCTTTCCCAGGTCATGGTGGTGACATCATGAATCTGAGACACCATGTCCCACCATACCAGGGCGTCCTCCTGGAACTGAAACGTGGCGCACACCACTGCAGCCGTTACGGTGACACCCATGAAATTCGGGATTACGGTAATCACCGTCGGCCAGCTGCTCGGCTTTCATCACGTCCGACCTCCCGGGAATACGGAGGTGCTTGCTTCCGAACCGCTCATACAATGGTTCCAATCTATGGGCCGCCACCACTATCTCGGCACAGGCGGCGAGGCGGTGCCCTTTGGAACTATAGGCACAGAACCGGCAGGAGCACCCCGCTCGTCTCAACCTCTCGAATCTCAAGGTCTTGCTCTTCGATCCGGGCTTGCATCTCCGCAAACCGCAACTCCCAGTCGGGGCTCCCCGATCGGGCGGGGAGCACGGGCAGCCTGTGACGGGTTCTCATCACCCCGGCCACGAGCCCTGCCTCGGGGACCTCTACCTCGGCCCCTGGCAGGTGGGGGAAACTGAGCTCCCTGTCCCTGATTCGACCCTACGGAGTTGCCCTGACTCCTGGTAGTCCGCCTGGCGTCCATCTAGTTAGAACCGCCTGCGAAACCAAGAGTTGGCATATCAGGTCGTATTCAAGGCGAGCTTACTAATTCCGCTTAATTTGGAAATTAGAAAACAAAACATGCGCCTATTCTACTATCAGGCTACTAACATGCTTCCTAATAGGCTTTTCTTTTTCATAACTGAATAAAATAAACTACTAAAGCAATAAAGGCTTACTGAACCGTGAACCGAGCTAACTGCTGATGATGATTGTACATGTCGTGACGATCTTCGGAAGACAACACAGCGGCTACGATACCAAATTGTAACACCCTAACTACCTTAGGCGTATTACGTGATTTTTAAACGTACTGTGCAGCTCGTTGCTAATCAACGAGGTTTATGGAAAAACGTGATTAATTAAAATTTTGCTTTTTGATTAAACTTGTAAAACATATTATAAAAGACTCGGGATCCCGATTATAAAAATATTTACAAAAGTTTAACTGTTTAACTATTACATCAAAATAAAAGTCGTCTAACGACAGTTACAAAAATCTCAGCCTTGCTGTCCCGAGGATCGTACGCTCCAGGCCTAACCGCCCCGACATGTACAATCTCATACGCTCGCTCATGGTCCATCAGCTACAGCCTTGCCTTTACCTACACATGAACATAAACTGTGAGTCGACAAACTCAGTAAGAAAAGCATAATAATATCATACATAACTAACTGCCGTGTTCAACACGATACTGAGTCCCGCTACTGCCATGTCCAACATGGTACTGAGCCACTACTCCCATGTCCAACATGGTACTGAGTTTTGAACGTTCATAGGGACGGTACTATTGACACGTAACAACCTGATCGGTCGAACCGGTCATACTCATTCTTTGGTCATACTCCAGCCTGTACCGACGTGTTACTATATCCTCCGGCTCGGTCGAACCGGTCATACTCCGATTCTTGGTCATACTCCGGCTGTCGTGCAGACGGGATACGTCAATAGCACGGAACCACCAACCAAGTGTCGGCTGATCGGTCAAACCGGTCATACTCATTCTTGGTCATACTCCGGCTGTCTCGACGTGACGGGGTTGGATGGTTCGAAGCCAACATACAACTAATGTAATCTAATAGGCTTCCTACATGCACGCTAAACATGTAATCTACATATGCATACGTTATACTAATCTTACACGGATTCCGATTTCAGTGTGCCCAACTCCGACCGGAACCGAAGCCGAGCGGCGGACATCGGCTCCTAAACCATAAAAATCACAACGCTATAAGTGACACGCTAAATCACTTCCCGGGGACTAAAACTTGGAACTAAAAGTTTCCCTATCGATAAAAAGCATGGCAATACCCCTAAAAACATAAAAACGAGGAAAACTAGGGTCCCTGAATTTTCCCCAACCGGTAGACCAGTTGCCCAACCGGAATTCCGGTTCTGGAAAATTCGTAACCCTCATCCGAATTCCGGATGTACAACCGGAATTCCGGTTCCTCGCAGGCAGCCAACTAAAATTCTCATAACTCGACCAATTCAACCCCAATTGGAACCAAACTTTCCAGACCTGTTCTAAACACCCCAAAGAACAAATCTAAGGCCTCAAAACTACCCAGAAAACACAGAGGCAAAATTCACCATTAAAGACCAAGCTTTGAGTTCCAAAACTCAAACTTGGTTAAATCCACTAACATGCAACCAAACCTAGTTAATTCTACTTAACTAAGCATAATAACACCTCTGAAAACACACAAGAACATCCAGCAACTTCACAGAACAAAAAGAACCATTTCTTTCAAAAATTCATAACTTTTTCACATAAAAACTAAAAGCTTTGAACAACCTAACTAACATGCTTTCAACATAGCTCAACTAATATCAATTAACATGCTTTAAACCACATATATCAACAACAAAATCACAGCAGCAACATATACCAAAATCATCATGCATTTCACTCAATATTCATCATTTTTTTTTCATAATTTCAAGGAGAAATCAAGAGAGCTAACCTAGCTTGGAAAAATGCTTAGATTAGGATGAGAATTCACTTGAAAGATTGAACAAAACCCAGCCCTTTGAATCCCATGCACCAGCCGAAAGTGAGAGGAAAAGAGAGAGAGAGAGTTTTCTTTTGAAATTTCTAATTTTTTACTTAGTGTGAAATGAGAGAAAATAAAAGAATAAGCCACTTAAAATAAACAATTAACATTTATTTTCCATTTCATAAATCACATAAGACAAAATACTAATGGGGCAAAAAGACCATTTTGCCCCTCCACCATAAAACCACATAAATCATACTAAAGGGGTATTTTTGGGACATTCTAAATTCCCGGCCATTCCCGACATTCCCAATGTCTAAAACCCGTCCCCAAATTACTAACATACTAAGTTGTGATTTCTACTGAGCCAAACGCCGAGTTCCAAAATACCGGACACCGGAAATGCAAAATATAAAAGCTACTGATGACATAATCATGCATTTCTGAATTTCATAAATAACAGTAATAAATTATTTAAATAGCTATAAATAATTTCATAATTAAACATAAACAACTGCTAATTTCCAAATTAACTAAGCGGGCTTTACAATGATCTTGTCAAAAACACTATGAACAAGATACAAATGCCATAGATTTATAAAATATGTGGTTGTATCTTTTGATGACTTACTTTAGTTACATCAAAGAGTTCTTAGAATAGTGCAAGTGGATTCTGGTCACAGAATACTAAACTCATACAGTTTAAATCCATTGAAAGAAGATGGTTATGAAACACTTGTGAAAGTGTAACTGTATAATTAGTAACTCTTTCTTGGACCACCACTACTAATCTAACTCTATGATTTGCCTATACAAGTAGGAGATATCTAAGATTGAGGATTTATATCATTTTGGGATAGAATTCCGAGAATATAATCATATGCGTCATCTAATTTCTTAAGAGAAAATAAGACTTTATATGATTTATAGACCATTCATCCAATGATATGACATTAAGCTAATTCAAAATGAATAAGCTAAGAGGAATTAGGATAATTTCGTTTTAAATAAGAATCCAACGATGCTCCGATTAGCGAGAGTCAAAGTAATCTTATTTATACAATCTTCTTGTTTCATATTGTAAATACTAATCTAAGGTGTCATCAATTGATGAACAGCTAGATGTTGCATATACAATATTTATCTTTCGAGATCTAACACTATTATGTTAGTCTAATGGTGAAAACCCATTAGGGATTTATCTCATTAGAAAAACAAGCTAAGTTAGACCAACAATGAAGATTCGAAATTAAACTAATAACAGAAAATAACATGATTCAATATAAATTCATACACAATTCAGAAATTATGAAGCACATAGCAAGTAGGAATGACAAGTAATAATACTAAAACATACAATCCTAAATAATTTCCAAGGTTTTCAACAAAATGATATCAGTGTCCCGTTTAGGCGAGAGTCAAAGCTACCATTCATTGAATAGAGTTGTCAGCTCATCTAAAATGATCAACATTCTAGCAACCTTTTATTCGATCAAGATGTGAATCTGTGTTGTCCCGTTTAGGCGAGAGTCAAGGCTATTCTATCTTATGAGCTTCCACCATTGTTTCATATTCTTGCAAGTCTTATACAGTCGCCACCATTAGGGTGAGCATAAACTATATAAAAAAAATTACAAGATTCTTACGAGATTAAACGGTGCTAACTTGCTAATGAACGTTCCTCCATTAGGGAGGATTACTCACTAAAACAATAGCTATGTAAAACCAACAATGGAGATCGAATATCCTTATAATAATAAGCTCATTATTTAATGAAGGGTTGTATTTTCTTCTAATATTTATTTTAATCCATTTATTTTAAATATATATTTATTTAATTTAAATTTTCAATTTAAAATGAAAAATTCCAAATATAAATTTTAATTTAATATTTATAAATTATACCTAGATGGATATGAAAATAACGTGAATTATTTCCATCTTAGTAATAATTTCCATAAATATTTAGAAAATTATTCAATTTAAGTTGTTTCAAAATTAATTTAAATTAATTTACAACTCAAATTTAATTTTCTATAAATATATATTGCATTTCGAAAATGCTTTAAAATAAAATAAAATAAATCCTGGAAAATTACTCTAATTTTATGTTGGCTCAAAATTAATTAATAAAAATTAATTTTCAACAAAAAATTATAATTTTCCTATTTAATTAAATATCTAAGAAAAAATTCAAATATTTAAGTATCATGATTAAAAAATCAACTTAAATATTAATTTTCTATTTAATTAAATACACTAGAAAAATACTTCAAGCAAAATTGATAATAACTATCTAGACTTTTCATAGAGTAATTAATTCAATTTCTAATTATTATATATTTTAGTTCATTTATTTTAATTAACCATCAAATGAAAAAGTCTTTGATTTAAGTTGATCCAAAATTAAATAAATAATTTTCAACTTTAATCTATTTTTCAAATAAAATTCGAAATTTCTGCATCAAGGTGATGCAATTTCGAAATTTTGGGAAATAATTAATAAAATAAAATAAAATATATTTTTAAAATTATTCAAACTTAAGTTATTCTGAAATAAAATTCCAAACTTAAAATAATTTTCAACTTTAATTAAATAACATGAAAATAAGAATATTTAAGTATCATGATTAAAATCAACTTAGATATTGAAATTTTCTATTTAATTAAATGTATTAAATTCAAGAAATAAATAATTAAGTAAAGAGGAAACTTAATTATTAATTCTAGTTTAATACTAGGAAAATATACTAAACTTAGATTGTACCAAAATTAATTAAGAGACAATTAATTTCACAATCAATGATATTTTCCTATTTAATATTAGAAATAATAACTAGTACTAGAAATAGCTATCTAGAATATATCATTGACTAAGTGTTTTTCTAAAAATTAACTTTAAAATATTACATGAAAAATAAATTTCATATATTTTAAAAGTTAATTATGTTGCTAATTCAATTTTAATTAGGTTAGACTAATATAATTAACCTAATACAATTATTTAAATAAGGCAAATGGGCCTTCACAATTGGTGTAGTTCATGTGAGGGGGAGCTGGGTTCAGTATGTCGTACCCACTTCTATGGCTCCCAACTCTCACACAAGGCCCAAAAGAGAGGAATTTAACCTTAAAATAAACAATTGTTATTCATTGAATAAGCCCAAATCTAATTGGACCTACATAAATTTCCTTATGTCAAAATTTATTTTAGCAACGTAGTCCATTTACTTAGTAAAAACTTAAATGGGCTTCCTATATGCATCTAAGCCAAAAAGCAAACATATAGGCTCACACAGGTCAAATGATTTGGATGGACCCTATCATGTTACTAGGTTTACACAGATGAAAGAAGTACAAAATTTACCTGTTACAAATTATTTATAAGATCTATCGTCAATTGGACTATGATTAAAATCAGATCATTGGATCATGATCTGTCAACAAGTTAATCATAGCAATTTAGATAAGATAAATAATAGGTTTGTTAAAAAGTTTTGAATAAACAAAATAAACAAACATTGTCCATGTAACAGATGTGAATCAAGATATTAATATAATTAAATTATTATTCTTAAACTAACCAAATAAAGGAAACTAATTTTAAATTATCTAGGTTTATTTGAATCAAAATTAAATTAAATATCTAATAAGATCAATGATTTGAAAAGAAAGAATCTTCAATATCACTTTCAGATCTTATAATTTAATAAAATTGAAGTAATAAAATAAACCAATTTTAAAATAGATTTGGTTAGATAATTATTATTTTAGGAATAAAATAAAAAATGAATAATAATTACCATAATTATATGTCAAAATATCTCAAATTAAGCAATATTCAAATCTCTACAAAAAGATCTATGTTATTTAAATATTTAAGATATGATTTATATATTTCAAATAAGGAAAAAATGATATATATAGAAAAAATATCATTTTTAAACTTATAATTTATAAATAATTAAATATTTAACAAAATAACAAATTTTTGAATTTGAAAACATTATGGTAAGTATATCTAAAAAAATATCTATGTTAATTTCAAATTTATTAATTATTTAATTTGTAATATAAGATAATTTTAATATAATATTTTAAATAAAAAGATAAAGTTGTGTTTTAATTTAAAATATCTTAAATATCAAAATATCTAATCTTATAATTAAATAATAAATAAATATTAAAGAAGTTAACAAATTTTTAAATCTGACCATAATAGGAAATATTTAAAATTGGAAACATTCCAAAATAGAAATATTTAAAAATTGGAAAAATTCCAAATTGAAAATATTTAAAATTGGAAACATTTCAATTTAGAAATATTTAAAGATGGAAAAATGAATTTTGGGAAACAATCCCATGAAAAATTTGGATTTTTGGGAAAAAATCCCAAAAATCGCAACTTTTTGGGAAACTGCCAAATAGGCTGCAAAACCAGCCTTGCGCGCGCGGAGGAGGAGTGGACGCCGAGAAACATCGGCGTTTGCAGGATCCCTAACCGAGAAGCCACGGTCAGCTGCAGGGTGATGGACCGAGGTACGCGCGCGGATGGGGAGGCTGATCCGAGGGTCTGGTGCGCATGAGCACCACCCTTGACAGCCTTCAATCCCGATTTTCAAAAATTCATATCTTTCTCAATTTTTATCGGATTCAAGTTCCGTAAAAAACAAAATTGCTTAATTTTCCACAAGGAATCCAAATAACATATTTTCAAAAATCGAAAAAATATTGTTCATGGAAATCGAAACTGTACAACATCAACATTCATCAAACAACACATAAACCAACATGAAACCATCCAAATCAACACATAACATATCAATCATCGTTTTAATTCATATTACATGAAAGTAAATCATTACCATGGCTCTGGTGCCAGTTGTTGGAAATTATTTTACCAGGATCTAGATTTACTAACAAGCATGTTGGATTAACAACCTAATATGAATTCTAAAACAATGAAAATAAACACATATAAAGTTAGAAAACCTTACACTGGGTGCAGCGGAATAATATGACTCCTTCCATTCAGATCTCTAGCCCTTGATTCCTTTCTGTAGCAGAGCATCACCAAGATCTGAACCTGGATCTTCTTTTCTCCTTCTTTGATGCAGAATTTCCATAGTCTTCCATACTATGATTGAGATACCACTTGATGTGTGTGGGCACTACTCATCTCACAAGGATTTCGAAATTTTCTCTCTTTTTCTCTCTTGAATTTCGTGGCTTATGCATTACAAGAGAAGAGACACAAAGGTTGCTTTATATAGGGAGAAGGGAGAGCACAACTTTCCAAATAAACAGTTTCCTCTTTTACTGTGTAATTGATTAACCGCCTTATTTAGTGTGATCCACCACTTTCCTATTATTGCTAGGCTTTGATTAGCAATTACATGGCAATTAAAATTGAAAATAATAATTGGAAAACACACAAAGAGGTGTCGGCCATAGGGTGATATGGGCCTCACTTGGATTTTGCAGTTTCCTCAATTTTATTTCAATTTGTCCAAAAATGCCATTTTTCCAATTCTAATCATTTAAATGCCAAAACTAATTATTTAATAACTAAAATAGATTATTAAATAATATTGTCATTTAAAATAATTATTAATTAGACATGCAAAGTCTCTTAATTAATAATTAAACCTAGAAACCCTTTTCTTTACGATTTCATCCTTAAACTGTGAGAATTCATAAAGTAGACATAGTCTAACTTTTAGAATTATAATTGATTAATTAAAATCAATTAACTGAGTCTTACAAGCAGTGTGGTCTCAACTAGTATGGGGACCATGGGTCTATATAACCGAGCTTCCAATAAGTCGAACCGAATTTACCAAGTAAATTCCCTAACTTATTATTTCCTCATTGAATCCACACTTAGAACTTGGAATTGCACTCTCAGTCATATAGAAACGCTCTATATGTTCCACGATATAGACACGTCATTAGTTATCCATTGTTATAACCCTAATGTTATCAATGATCCTCTATATAGATGATTTACACTGTACAGGGATTAAATTACCGTAACACCCTACAATGTATTTTATCCTTAAAACACTTAACCCTGTATAAATGATATTTCACCTAAGTGAAATGAGATCTCCACCATTTATCTTCTTTTGGTTAAGCTCGAAGGAAATCATCCTTTAGTTCTATTTGCCAAAAAGAAGCTATAGATTCCATATTTATGTTAGCGCTCCCACTCAATTGCATTACCGTGTTCCCAAAATGTACGTATCACCCTGATACAAAACTAGGCTTAACTAACAAATCAAAGAACACGAGTAACACTCTTGAAATTGAGCCTAACCATATCAGGATTTCGATCATGTGATCTAGGATCAACAGGTGATATTGAATTGAATAGATATTACGGTAAATTTTAACATATCTAATCAAAGTTCAATATCGGTCCCTTCCGATGTATACTCCATACATCCGATACTGGTAAATTTTGCCAATGTCCTGGAAAGGACATAACACTTTTCCAAGGTGTCAGAATACCTATCGCTGATTATACCATGTCAGTCTAAATCCAGTGTTCTGACAAATCAGGGAATAAACTTTTGAACATATAATAAAGATTATATTCCACTGTGCTGACAACACTATAATCTTTAACCAACTCATATGTTGTGGACTTAAAAAGAATTCATACATTATATACCTATAATCATGAAATAAATCATGTGAACCATGCAACATAAAATGTTATTTCTGATCTTTATTAATAATAAATCTAATTATATGAAATGAGTTTTATTTAGGGCATAAAACCTAACAATATTATATGGCGTTGGACTCGGTTTTGAATGTAGAATGCAATGATGATAATTATTTAACCATTTGATGGTATCGATGAGAGTAATATGTAAGATTGGACTAAACAATTGGAGCTCAGGACTTAAGAGCTTAAGATCGTCTTTTGGAAAAAGTTTAACGACTTGGGAGAGGTAGGGACTCAAATTGATTATTGGACTTGATTTTTATATGTGTTGTATAACATTGGGCATACTCCAATTTTATAATTTACAAATTTTTTGAAAAATTGAAAACTTAATCTGCATATTTTTCTGGACTGTTCTGGGGCACTAAGTGCCGAATATATTTTTGTACAAATATTTATGCAGGATATGATTTTTGGGTTTATTCAAAATACAACTTTTATATGCGGCTGAATTTTTTTTAGAAAATAAAAAGGAATATGTTCTTTTGTTATTCTTATTACTTACCTGCTTCAATTATACTGAGGAGAGCCATGTTGATCATGTTCGGTGCATATTGTTGTTTCACGACCTAGTCTCTGTGTCATCATAGGTAGATCAGTTGTACACCCACCTGTAGGTGAAAGACCTAGAATCTATACAGGGAGTGAATTAAATCTGAGCCCTGGTATTATGGTGGATATCAGATGCGACTACCCAATTTTTGGATGTCGTTTTCTACGATTGGTATTAAGAGCTAGGGTTCTAGTAGACGGTGTGACATGCATTTGACGTTTGATTTGTGATTATTTGTGGTCTCTCTACTTTGTTTATACATTTTTATACTGGTGATGAGATATTTTAGTTTTACAAAGCTAATCATGCAAGAAATTTATTAAATCAAGGGTCCTTTGATATTAGTAGTTTTCCTACTAGGCTTTATAAGCTCACCCCCTATTTTCTCCGATTCCAAGAACTCAGTTTGATGCTAGTTGATGAAGATGGTACCGTTGGGAAAGGAAGTTGTTATTAGTTTAGTCTTATTCTACTCTTAAATCTTTTAATGAAACTGATTTTGTAATTAAGCTTAAAATGGATGGTCTGGATGACTTAAATTAGCTATGTACTAATTAGAAATGAGGAATGATGAATGCTAGGTATTATTTTGGTATTTTATTGACTTATTTAATCTATCTATTTGGTGATTACATAACTGTGGGGATATTATTGTTCTTTTATATTGATGAGTGGTCCTGATTTTGTTACTAATATTTTCTTATTAATATAGGAGTTAATCCATTTATTTTAAATTAGTATTTTGTATTATAAATAAAAGGATCATTTATAAGTTTTCTCTTCTTGCAAGGGTCAAACTGTAACATTTGACCACCCAAGTTATGTATATTACATATCTGCCACGGCCTAGGGCTCGGGTTGTGACATAACATAATGAGTATAAACAAGTAACACACAATAATTCAAACCGATTACAATTAAAAAATAAAGGAGAAATCAGTTCCTAAAACACTGAAACATAAATTAAATACAAAACTTGTTCGACAATAAAAACCTCTTAGCACATAATACCTCATAAAATCGATTATTATTTTTTTTAAAAGGTGAGGATCAATTTGAAAAAATACTAAGGCATAAATATGAAAAGAACCAGCTCCATAACAAAATAAATAACACAAATAATAACACACAATAACTAAAAAATAAATATAAAAAAATCGGTTATATTTATCAACTAGTTAAAAATTTGAGAAAAAAAAATTAGTTTCATAAATCAACTAAGGTAAAAACTCATACACAAAAACTAGTTAAATAAAACAAAATCATAAAAAACTGGTTCCTTAAGTTAGCTAAATAAAAAACCAGTTCTCGAAATAACTAAATAAAAAACTAGTTTCTAAAATAAATAATTCAAGAATTAATTTTTGAATTTATTAAATCAAAAATTAGATGACATAAATTAAAATAGACTCGGTTCCACAACAAAATGACTAAAAACAAATAACACAGAATAACTCAGAAACTGGTTATAATTTAAAAATAGAACTGGTTCTATAACATAATGAATAAAAATAAATAACACAAAATAACACAAACCAGTTATAATTAAAATATAACCGATTCTTTAACATAGTGAATAAAAATAAATAATACAAAATAACTTAAACTTGTTATAATTAAAATAGAATCGGTTCTATAACAGTGTTATAATGAACCAGTTTTATAATAATGTTATAATTAATAAAAACAAATAACACAAAATAACTGAAACCGGTTATAACTAAAATAGAACCGGTTATATAGACATAATGAAGGAGTATTTTTGAGGTAGATATGGTATGGGTGTAATTATTTGGTGGGTTGGAGCATGTTGAATGGATATTTTTGTTTAAGCTATTTTATTTAACTGGTTTTTGTGTGTGAGTTTTTATCTTAGTTGCTTTACAGAACCAATTTTTTTGTCTTAAATTTTTAATTAATTGATAAACATAAACGGTTTTTTTATATTATATTTGAGTTATTGTGTGTTATTATTTGTGTTTGTTTATTTTGTTATGGAACTGGTTCTTTTCATATTTATGTCTCAATATTTTTTGAAATATATTGATCTCCATTTTTTAAATTAAATTATAATCGGTTTTATGAGGTATTATGTGTTATGAGATTTTTTATTGTAGAACTAGTTTTGTTTTTAATTTATGTTTCAGTGTTTTAGGAATTGATTTCTCCTTTATTTTTTAATTGTAATCGGTTTGAATTATTGTGTGTTACTTGTTTGTATTCATTATGTTATATAACTGATTCTATTTTAGTTATAACCGGTTATAATTTAATAATAATTAGTTTGAGTTATTTTGTTTTATTTGATTTTATTCTTTGTGTTACAGAACCGGTTATATTTTAATTATAATTGGTTCTATTTTTGTTTATATTTGAGACATCTACTTCTGGTGACTTTTTCAGTAACTTTTTCCGGCGACGGTGACTTTTCCGACAACGATGACTTTTTTGACGACTTTTTTAGTGATTTTTCCGGTGGCGGTGGTTTTTTCCTGCGACTTTTCCGGCGCCAATAGGTTTTTCGGCGACTTCTCTTGCGTCGATGACTTTTCCTGCAAAACTTATTATTGTTTACAAATATGGGATTTCCATCTTTTTTTACAAAAATATGTCATAAAAAAACCCATATAAATGTGTAAAAACAAAAAAACCCATAACCCCTTAGCTTTATTTATTTATGCCATAAAAAAGTCAACTCTTAAAATTTTCCCATACATAGTGTAACTTCTACTACTGTATTTGGTATTGACTTGTATTAATAGATTATGTAAAGTTAAAATATATTTTCAGTAAACTTGACCCCAACACCGACTACGGGTCGGGTTCGGGTCGGGATCTTGAATCCCTGGTCCGAATCCCTAGTCACGTGTCCGGGTTTGGGTCCCGAGTCTCTGTAGCGATCTAGGTACAAGTCTGTCTCACGATCTCAGTCTGAGTCCAGGTCAGGTCCGGGTCCAGGTCTGGGTCTGTGTTCGGATCCGGGTCCCTGTCCGGGTTCAAATTGTTGGTTTTTATGCCCTAAATAAAACTCATTTCAATATAATCAGATTTACTTATTAATATAGATCAGAAATAACATTTAATGTTGCATGGTTCACATGATTTATTTCATGATTATATGTACATAATGTATGAATTCATCTGAAACCCTTTTCACATACTTGATCCTGTTTATTGTGCTGTCAACACATTGGAAAGTAAACATGACTATGTGAATAAAGTTTCCTAGATTTATCAGACACAGGGTTTTACTGATATGATCTACAACAGAGTTTACTTGCATTTGGAGAAATGCTATGTTCTTTCCAGAGCATTGGTTAAAGTAAAGCTCAGGTTGGATGCATGGAGTATGCATTGGAAGGGACCGATATTGAACTTTGACTTAGATTTATTAAACTTCCCGTAATATCTATTCAAGTCAATATCGCCTAGTTGATCCTAGATCAAATGATCTTAATCCTGTTATGATTAGGCTCGATCTCGAGAGGCTATTCGTGTTCTTTGGTTTGTTAGTTAAGCCTACTTTTGGGTCAGGGTGATACGTACATTTTGGGAACACAGTAGTGCAATTGAGTGGGAGCGCTAACATAAACATGGAATCTATAGCTTCTATCTGGCGAATAGTAAGTAAAGGATGATCTCCTTCGAGCTTGACCAAACGAAAATAAATGGTGGAGATCTCATTTCACATAAGCTGAAATATCATTTATACGGGGTTTAGTGTTTTAAGGATTAAATACATTGTAGGGTGTAACGGTAATCTAACCCCTTTACAGTATAGATCATTCATATAGAGGATCATTGATCAAATTAGGATTATAACAATGGATAACTAATGATGTTTCTATATGGTGGAACATATAGAGCATTCTATATACTGAGAGTGCAATTCTAAGTTCTATGCGTGGATTCAACGAAGAATTAATAAGTTAGTGAATTTTAGTAAAAAATTCTTGATCTACTTATTGGAAGCTCGGTTATATAGACCCATGGTCCCCGCACTAGTTGAGATAATATTGCTTGTAAGACTCATATAATTGGTTTTGATTAATCAATTATAATTCTCAAACTAGACTATGTCTATTTGTGAATTTTTCACTAATTAAGGGCGAAATTCTAAAGAAAGAGTTTTAGGGGCATATTTGTTAATTATGATACTTTGTATGGTTCAATTAATAAATATGATAAATGACAACATTATTTAATAATTATTTATAGTTATTAAATAGTTAGAATTGGCATTTAAATGGTTGAATTTGAAAATTGGCGGTTTTGAGAAAATCAGATGCAGAAAAGATAAAACTGCAAAATTGCAAAAAGTGAGGCCCAAATCCACTTATATAGGGCCGGCCACTTTTGTAGGGAATTTAAACTGATATTTTCATTATTTTAATGCCAAATAATTCAAAACTAACCCTAGTCTAATGCTATAAATAGATAGTGAAGACTTCAGGAAATTGACACTTAAATTTTCTATTTTTCTTTCAGAGAAAAACCTGAGCCTTTCTCTCTCCCTATCTTTAGCCGCCACTTCTTCTTTCTCTTCCCTCTTGAATTTCGAAATTCTTAGTGTGAGAATAGTGCCCACACACAGCAAGTGATACCTCAACCATAGTGAGGAAGATCGTGAAGAAAGACTTTCAGCAAGAAGGAGTTTCAGCACTAAAGAATCAGAGAAAGAGATCCAAGTTCAGATATTGATAATGCTCTGCTACAGAAAGGAATCAAGGGCTAGATATCTGAACGGAAGGAGTCATTATATTCCGCTGCACCCAATGTAAGGTTTCCTAAACTTTATATGTGTTTATTTCATCGTTTTAGAAAGTTCATATTTAGGGTGTTAATCAACATACTTGTGAGTAGATCTAAGATCCTGGTAAAATAATTTCCAACAACTAGTATCAGAGCCATGGTAATTGATTTTCTTGCAAGAAATTTGGACTTTAATACGATTTGTTTGATGTTTTGGGTGGTATCATGTTGTATTGAGTGTTATTTGATGATTGATTAATGTTTTTGAATTTTCGTGAAAAATAATTGAATATCTGTTTCTGAAATTATTTTTATTTTATAGTATGGAAAAAATTAAGCAAGTTATTTTTTTACAGAACTCAATTTCGATTTAATTTGAATTAGTTATGATTTTTTGAAGATTCGAAAAAATCAGAGTTGTGCTGAAACTTGGATGCTCGCGCGGAAATCATGCACGACATGATTCCGCCGCACAAACTACGCCCACGCAGCCCCAAATGCGCCCATGGACAGTATGCTTGGCATACTGTCCGTACAACTCACAATTTTTTCGTTTTTCTTCGTTTTTTCATGCTTTTTCATGGAATTAACTTCCGATTTTTTGTGTAGTTCTGTATTTATACTATTACTAATCCTAATTCAATTCTAATTATCATTATGAATTAATTTAATATTTTTTAAATTTAATTCAAGATATTAGTGTAATTTGAATTTAAAAATAGTTAGTATCTATCTTTTTTGCTTAATAATATATCTTATTTTTAAATTTGATTATATCTTATCTTATTTTTAAATTTAAGGTCAGATTTTACATATTTTAAATTAATCTTTTTTTATATATAATTTGACCTTATTTAAATTTAAAATAAGATAACTATAATCATGTAACTTTAAATGGATGTAAGATATTTTGCTAACTTTTAAATTTTGTTATTTTATTTATTTAAATTACATTTAAAATCTGAAGAAGATATTCATTTATCTTTTTTAATTTTTTATTAAATTTTTATTTATAAAATAACATTTAAATTTTAAAAGTAGTTAGCAAATTTTGAAATGATATTTAGGTTTGTTGAAACCTAATTTTTTAAAATTGTAGGTTTAATTTTAAATTTAAATTTTTTTAAAATTTTCGAATTTTTCAAATTTTTGAAAATAAATATTTTATTTTATTTAATTAATTATTTATTTCGAAATTAATTATTTAATTTAATAAATCCTACATCCTACTATCCAGCTAACCTTGTTGCAGGAGTATGTGTTTTAGCTTGTGTGTAAGTTTTCAAAACCTATTATTGCTTGATTGCAAATAGCCATGGTTAACTTGTTGACAGATCCAATGATCTGATTTTAACTCATGGCTCCCTTGGTCAAGTTAATAATTTGTAACAGGTATATTTACAATCTTCTTTCATCTGTGTATGACCTAGCAACATGATAGGACCCATCCAAAGTGTGCCTGTGTGAGCCTATGTGTTTAATTTCATTATAGATGCATATAGGTTGTGGTTGCTAAATAAAATATCATAGTTCTTGATAGATTTTATTTAGGCCCATTTAGTTTTTGGGCCTATTCAATTAATAACAGTTGTTCATTTTAAGGTTAAATTCCTCTCCTTGGGGCCTTGTGTGAGAGTTGGGAGCCATAGTAGTGGGTACGACATACTGAACCCAGCACCCCCTCACATGAACCACCCCAATTGTGAAGGCCCATTTGCCTGATTTGAATAACTGTACTAGGTTAATTAAACTAGTTTAACCTAATAAAATTGATTAGCAACATAATTAATTTCATTTATTTTGAAATTAATTTAAGAAAATTATAGTTTAAAGAATTTTTTATTCTAAGCTAAACTATATGTATTTTCTTGTATTTAATTAAATATAGAATTATAACCATCTAGATTCTTTCTGAAGCTTAATTTAAATTTTTCATTAAATATTCCTATTTAAGTTGATATTTAGTTATCTACAACTAACCAACTTAAATCTGAATATCTTTTGGATTTAAAATGTCAAAATTAAGTTGAGGAATTTTAGGCATTGGTTATTAAGATTCTTTAGATATTTTTTAAGTTAATATCTTTTCGAATATTAACTTAAAATGGAATATTTTAGATATTTTTTAGGTTAATATCTTTTCGAATATTAACTTAAAATGGAATATTTTTGAATTAAGTGGTTACAACTTAATTTTTGATATTTAATTAAATTTAAATTTGAAAATATTTAAGTTCTAGATTTTTTCTAATACAACTTAAATTAGATATTTTTTCAAATTTTATGGAAAAGATACTTAGTCAAATAAGATATTTTCTAGATAGCTATTTCTAGACTACTTATTATTTCTAATATTAAATAAGAAAATATTATACATTGTGAAATTAATTATTTAAATAATTAATTTTTGTACAATTTATTTTAAGTGTATTTTTTCCTAGTATTAAACTAGAGATTAATAATTAAGCCTTCTCTACACTTAATTATTTATTTCTTGAATTTAATACATTTAATTAATTTGAAAATTAAATATCTAAGTTGATTTTCATCATGATACTTAAATATTTCTTTTTCATGACACTTAATTAAATAGAAAATTATTTTTAGTTGAAATTTATTTTTTCAACTAAATTTAAATAATTTTCAAAATATATTTTTTTTTCTTTATTTTATTAATCAAATTTCGAAATTGCATTTCTTAAATGCTGGAATTTTGAATTTTATTTGAAAAATAGATTAAAGTTGTAAATTATTTATTTTAATTTTGGACCAACTTAAATCACTGATTTTTTCATTTAATGATTAATTAAAATAAATGGAGTAAAATATATTAAATTAGAAAATGAATTAATTAGTCAATGAAAATCTAAATAGATATTATCTGTTTTTGCTTGAAGTATTTTTCTAGTGTATTTAATTAAATAGAAAATTAATATTTAAGTTGATTTTCATCATTATACTTAAATATTTGAAATTTTTCTTATATATTTAATTAAATAGGAAAATTATATTTTTTGTTGTAAATTAATTTTATTAATTAATTTTGGGCCAACATTAAATTAGAATAATTTTTCCAGGATTTATTTTTTATTTGAACATGCATTTTCGAAAATTGTATTCTTAAATACTTTAATTTTTCAAAATGCAATATATATTTATAGAAAATTAAATTTGAGTTGTAAATTAATTTAAATTAATTTTGTAACAACTTAAATTGAATATTTTTCTAAATATTTATTGGAAATTATTACTAAGATGGAAATAATTCATGTTATTTTCATATCCATCTAAGTAAAATTTATAAAAATTAAATTAAAATTTATATTTAGAATTTTTCATTCTAAATTGGAAATTTTAATTAATAAATATATATTTAAAATAAATAGATTAAAATGAGAATCAAAGAAAATACAACTCTCTTTAAATAATGAGCTTTATTATTAAGATATTCGATCTCCATTGTTGGTTTTACATCGCGTTTGTTTTAGTGAGTAATCCTCCCTAATGGAGGAACGTTCATTAGCAATTTCACACCGTTTAATCTCGAAAGATAAGTAGTTTGTAAGTGTTTTATATGGTATGGATCACCCTAATGGTGGCGACCATATTTGACTTACAAATTGCGAAACAATGGTGGAAGCTCATAAGATAGAATTGCCTTGACTCTCGCCTAAACGGAACAACGCTGAATTCCAATCTTGATCGAATAAAAGGTTGCTAGAATGTTTAACATTTTAGATGAGCTGACAACTCTATTCAATGGATGGTAGCTTTGACTCTCGCCTAAACGGGACACTGATATCAGTTTGTTGAAAACCTTGGAAATTATTTAGGATTGTATGTTTTAGTATTTTCACTTGTCATTCCTACTTGCTATATGTTTAATAATTTCTGAATTGTGTATGAATTTATATTGAACCCTGTTATTTTCTGTTTTTAAGTTGTAGTTTAATTTCGAATCTTCATTGTTGGTCTAACTTGGTTTGTTTATCTAATGAGATAAATCCCTAGTGGATTTTCACCATTAGACATACATAATAGTGTTAGATCTCCAAAGATAAATATTGTATATGCGACATCTAGTTGTTCATCAATAGATGACACCTTACACTAGTATTTTTACGATATGAAACAAGAAGATTATATAAATAAGATTACTTTGACTTTCGCTAATCGAAGCATCGTTGGATTCTTATTTAAACAACGAAATTATCCTAATTCCTCTTAGCTTATTCATTTCTAATTAGCTCATTAACATATCATTGGATGAATGGTCTATAAATCATTTCATGTCATTCTATATTTTCTCTTAAGTAATTAAATGACGCATATGATTATAATCCCGAAATTCTATTCCTAATTGATATAAATCCTCAATCTTAGAAATCTCCTACTTTATGGGCAAATCTGACTTAGAGTTTAAATTAGTAGTGGTGGTCCAAGAAAGAATTACTCATTATATTTGGTTGAATTTAAGTCTTTGACTTTAATTTTAGAATCCAAACAGAAATTTTCTTATATTTCTATTTCCAGGAAGCAATACAGTTACACTTTCCAAGTGTTTAATATCCATCTTCTATTAATGGATTCATACTGTATGGAATATGAGTTTAGTATTCTGTGACCAGGATCCACTTGCACTATTCTAAGAACTCTTTGATGTAACTATACCTAAGTCATCAAAACGACACAACCACACATTTTTAATCTATGGCATTTGTATCTTGTTCATAGTGGGTTTGACAAGATCAATCTCTGCAAAGAGTTAATATGCCTATATCCACTGAAAGTAGTTCATCTCATTCGCAGATGGATGTACATTCAGGGGTGGTTATGAGTTTTTTGTTGTATTCTTAAAACGATCACTCTAGATTATACCTTATGCAAAGAAATTTGAAATGTTTAAAAAAATTGTTAAATTTCTAGCAATGGTTAAATCCATTAAGGTAAGTGGTTAAAGATCTTGCGAACTGATAGGGGTGGAGAAATAGTTAGTAGATATGCAGTTCAAAGATCATTAAATTGATTTTTGAATTATATCCAAACTTACCTCCCCAGAAATTTCGAGTTGCATATTGATGGTTAGTTACTAGTCGTTGCCTAAATCCTTCTATGGTAATACAATTTCAGAATGATGTAATGGTTGGGTACTTAATGTAAATCATTACTAGATTCATGGATGACCTAATCAAAATCTTAAGAAAAGCTAGAACTGTTAACCATGGTTTGTTAGCTATTCTAAGTGATTAGGGGTGGACCATCCCATAGTCAATTGATAAGAAAGTGTTTGTTTAAACAAATACTACTTTCCTAAGAAAATGACTAAGTCTGAAAATAAAGTAGCAAATAAAGGAGATATTTTTCTTGATTCCAAAAGTGTTCTATCATCTTATATGACATATGATGATCCCACTGGCTATGACTTGGGAGACACTAGTGGGAGAGTTTCCAGGAACTCACCTTCTTATGACTTGGGAGACACTAGTGATTAAAATCCATTGTGAGTTTAAACAAGTAATGGATTGTCAAGATAAGAAACTAAGAAGAAAAGCCAATAGAACTATGGTTTAATCCATTCACATGAAATAACCTAAAGTTTTCTATTACAAGGACATAAAAGGAAATTTTAGTTAATAAGTCTATTCTATGGACTTAACAAACTTCCTGTTCCTAGTATTATAGGTTTGAGTTTATCTAAACCTATGACTTGTGGTATACCTGGTAATTACTTACTCTAATGCAAGCAACTTACTTTAGTAAGATGCTGAAGCATTTTCTTTCTAATGGCAATCTATAGAAGCTTCACAACTTCTAAGGCATAGATTTTATTTATCTAAAAGTCTCAACTATTCCAGAAAAGAGAAAGCCATGAAAGAATTTCTTAAATCAACAGTGAGAGGTCTTAGATATGCTTTTGTATGCCTTAGACCAGACACCTGCTGTTGAGTGGGAGTAATGAGTAGGTATCAGATTAATCCAGGAAAAGAACATTGGAAGACAATCAAGTAAATCTTAAGATTAAGAAGAGGAACTATATGTTAGTCTATAAGGGTGTGTTTAAAACTCTTAGACTACACCACATCAGATTTCGAAATTTTCCTTTGTGCCAGAAAATCTTTCTGATAAGATGGTGATTACTCTGGGGTGGAATAGTGATTTTGGACAAGTGTAAAAACCTATCTGAAGTCTCTAGGTCTACCAGAAAGGGACTGAATGTTAAAGTTGCAGGAAAGGTACTTATTCAGTCTAAGGAAAGTTCTATACATTTTTGGCACCATTCCAAATTTCCTTAACCACTAGTATTACTTCCTGAAAAACCAAGAAGTAGTTGCCAAAGGTATAGAATCCAGTATCCCAAGAGAGTAGACATATAGAGAGGAATTTAACATTATCAATGGTTTTGTGATTAAGGAAGAGTAATGGTGGAGAAAAGGTTGTGTTTAATTCAACCTTTCAGATCCTATTACGAGGAGTTTACTACTACTACACTTGATTTGTATATCAAGGTGTTGAGATTATTTGAAATGCACTTTTTTGTTTTATATTAGTGCAAGTGGGAGTTTGTTGGTTTTTATGCCCTAAATAAAACTCATTTCAATATAATCAGATTTACTTATTAATATAGATCAGAAATAACATTTAATGTTGCATGGTTCACATGATTTATTTCATGATTATATGTACATAATGTATGAATTCATCCGAAACCCTTTTCACATACTTGATCCTGTTTATTGTGCTGTCAACACATTGGAAAGTAAACATGACTATGTGAATAAAGTTTCCTAGATTTATCAGACACAGGGTTTTACTGATATGATCTACAACAGAGTTTACTTACATTTGGAGAAATGCTATGTTCTTTCCAGAGCATTGGTTAAAGTAAAGCTCAGGTTGGATGCATGGAGTATGCATCGGAAGGGACCGATATTGAACTTTAACTTAGATTTATTAAACTTACCGTAATATCTATTCAAGTCAATATCGCCTAGTTGATCCTAGATCAAATGATCTTAATCCTGTTATGATTAGGCTCGATCTCGAGAGGCTATTCGTGTTCTTTGATTTGTTAGTTAAGCCTACTTTTGGGTCAGGGTGATACGTACATTTTGGGAACACGGTAGTGCAATTGAGTGGGAGCGCTAACATAAACATGGAATCTATAGCTTCTATCTGGCGAATAGTAAGTGAAGGATGATCTCTTTCGAGCTTGACCAAACGAAAATAAATGGTGGAGATCTCATTTCACATAAGCTGAAATATCATTTATACGGGGTTAAGTGTTTTAAGGATTAAATACATTGTAGGGTGTAACAGTAATCTAATCCCTTTACAGTGTAGATCATTCATATAGAGGATCATTGATCAAATTATGATTATAACAATGGATAACTAATGATGTGTCTATATGGTGGAACATATAGAGCATTATATATACTGAGAGTGCAATTCTAAGTTCTATGCATGGATTCAACGAAGAATTAATAAGTTAGTGAATTTTAGTAATAAATTATTGATCTACTTATTGGAAGCTCGGTTATATAGACCCATGGTCCCCGCACTAGTTGAGATAATATTGCTTGTAAGACTCATATCATTGGTTTTTATTAATCAATTATAATTCTCAAATTAGACTATGTCTATTTGTGAATTTTTCACTAATTAAGGGCGAAATTCTAAAGAAAGAGTTTTAGGGGCATATTTGTTAATTATGATACTTTGTATGGTTCAATTAATAAATATGATAAATGACAACATTATTTAATAATTATTTATAGTTATTAAATAGTTAGAATTGGTATTTAAATGGTTGAATTTGAAAATTGGCGTTTTAGAGAAAATCAGATGCAGAAAAGATAAAACTGCAAAATTGCAAAAAGTGAGGCCCAAATCCACTTATATAGGGCCGGCCACTTTTGGAGGGAATTTAAACTGATATTTTCATTATTTTAATGCCAAATAATTCAAACCTAACCCTAGTGGAATGCTATAAATAGATAGTGAAGGCTTCAGGAAATTGACACTTAAATTTTCTATTTTTCCTTCAGAGAAAAACATGAGCCTTTCTCTCTCCCTATCTTTAGCCGCCACTTCTTCTTTCTCTTCCCTCTTGAATTTCAAAATTCTTAGTGTGAGAATAGTGCCCACACACAGCAAGTGATACCTCAACCATAGTGAGGAAGATCGTGAAGAAAGACTTTCAGCAAGAAGGAGTTTCAGCACTAAAGAATCAGAGAAAGAGATCCAGGTTCAGATATTGATAATGCTCTGCTACAGAAAGGAATCAAGGGCTAGATATCTGAAGGGAAGGAGTCATTATATTCCGCTGCACCCAATGTAAGGTTTCCTAAACTTTATATGTGTTTATTTCATCGTTTTAGAAAGTTCATATTTAGGGTGTTAATCAACATACTTGTGAGTAGATCTAAGATCCTGGTAAAATAATTTCCAACACAAATTTGGGTTTGCGTCCCTAGATCTAGGTCAGAGATTCGGGTTGACCCCAGAGCTTTTTTAAATATTATCATACAATCTAATACAGACCATTTGTTATGTATTAAATAATACAACTGTTAGTTGTATTAAAGATTTTGGTTGTAATAATTAATACTATTAACCTGAAAATTTTTCTTGATAATATTGACATCAATGTTTGTGACGTGGTAAGGAGGATGACGTCATTAAGTTGAGTAGACCCGCCTCATAGCAGTCGACTTGGTAAGGGACCATAGCCTTATGCCCAAGTTAACTTTGGGATCTCTGGGATGGAAGTTTGGACTTCAATAACTTGAATCCAACTCACTATCTTTTAGTATTTTGTACCATGAAGACATGGAGCAATCGAATCCAAATCTCGAGAGCTAAAATTACACGAACCTGCAATCTGGAAGCCAACCTACGCACCTAGGGTTTCACCAAGTGCCAAGGTTGACATTCCTAACTAGGGTTTTAGTTTCTGAGACTGTCTTAGTGCAAATGGTTTAAAACTTGCATTGGGACATCAAGTTGACATACCATAAACATGTTTAAGGCATCATAATAAGATTCGAAGTAAGTTCATTTTAGAGCACTTGGGGCTTGGGTGCCCCATTGCCTAAGTTGACAGTTTCTCGATCTGGGCACCTTCCAAGTATCAGATTGACGATCTAACTTTTGCATTTTCTTCATCTTTGTTAAAATAGGGATTAGGTACATTTGGGGAAGAAACAACACTTCCTGTGTACTAGAAGCAAGGCCTAGCGCCCAACTTAACATATTGTCAACCTAGACTGATTTTGATGATGTTTTCCGAGAAATCTTCCAAGAATCTTCTCTATTTTCCGAAAACATTGAAATTCAACTAAATCTAGGGACCAAACAAAGTTTCTGAGGGGCCATAACTGGGACCCAGCGCCCATGTTGACACCTGGCACTAGTCCCAGCGCCTAGGTTGACATAATGTCAACTTAGGCTGTTTCCAATCAAGTTCATGAAAAACTGTTCCATGCATTTTTTTTGTCATCACAAATAATGAAGATTCAAGAAAACTTAGGGAGAAGACCACAAACCCGAGACCCTAGAAAGAGAGTGCAATGCCTAGGTTGACAATCAACCTGGGGCGCTGCTTTCGATTGCTCAGATGCCAAATCGAATTCGGCCAATGTATTCAGAATGGTCAAAAATAGGGTTGGAGACCTTTTCCTCAAGGTCAACAACCTTGGAAATTTCGAAATGAGATCCCAAGAGCTCGAGAATAGGGTACCCAACGCCAAAGTTGACAAATGGCCTGGTGCGCTGGGTTTTGCTTATTTGATTCTGATTCTGTTTGGACCATCTATTTAGTTTTTCAAAATAATTAAGATCCATGAAGCTAGAGAAGTCAAATTCACAATGTCTCATTTCTCATTTCCAACATGGGAAACCAATTTGAAAAGGAAGAGTTTGGAGTCTCTTTCTACAGAACAGCAACATCTCTGAGAACTTGTGACCAGCTTCACCAGAAGATAAAAATAGACTAAGTGATGTCAAAATATCACTTACGAATCTTAAAGTACATCCCTTTGACTTTTTTACACTTATCTAGCATCAAGATTGATGTCATATGTCAACTTGGGCACTGCGATGTCAGGCTAGGCGCTGGGTCATGAATAGCCTTTAGTAAAATAGTCATAACTCACTCAATATTGACTGATTGATGCGATTGAACTTTTATTTTGAAGCTAATTCAATGATCTATCAAGTCATGTCTCATACTTCAATCAAAATTCTGAAGCTATTGGCACCAAATTTCACCCTAAATGAATTACTAAAATAATGTCTGGGTCACCCGCAGCGGGTCTCGTTGGGCTCTAAGAAATGGCCATCACCACTAGAAGTTGATTTTTACTGTTATATCATCAACTATGGTCAAAAACATCTAATTTGTACTTTTCTCCTATTTTGTGTCCTCCTTCACCTATAAGAGGAGAGCTCCCTTAGCTCATTTTTCACGTTCAAAAAACTACCCACAAGGTCAGAGCTTTTCTCTCTAGTTTTCCTTTCTAGAAATTGGAGCTTCTGACACTTAGCCTTTTTCTTTAATACCATCTTGTGAGAAATAAAAGCTTGAAGTAGACGTAGGTCCATTACTGTCGCGATACAGGAAATGAACTACTATAAATTTGTTGTGTCTCTCTTATTGTTGACCTCGCTTTTAGCCAACGACAATGAGTCTAGTAATAAGCAATAAGAAATATGATTTATGTATAATATAAGCACACAAGGTTTTGAACACAAGGTTTTGAAAGAGGTTCGGCCCCGTTCAGTTCGGTAATAGCTTACTCCCCTTGATTTGTATTAAGTTAAGAGCAAAGAACACAGTGTTTCCTCTCTTGAAGCTCTCACAATGAAATATTTGAGTATGCTCTCTTAGAATTTTCTTGAGTAATTCTCTCCACCCCTTTACTAGTGAGAATGGATCACTATTTATAGGGCTACATGCTTGAGGGAAGGTTTCCCTTTTGCTTACAATGTCTATAATTGGTAAGAACATATACTACGTATTTAGAATACACATATTGTGGGATTTGGACAGCTTGCCATATCTTTGTGACACGATCCTAGATTGATAGGGATTACTCTTGTGCTTCAGGATGCAAATTTTGAATTTGCTAAGTGTTGATGTGCTGCTCGGATTATCCACTGCTCGGCTGGAAAGACATCGTCCGTGCAGGTGTATGTTGTGCCCTGCCCGGAGCATCTCTCTTGGGCGGATATGGGGAATCAGGTCCACGTGTCACCAGCATGTGCTGCCACATCATAGTGCAAAAAATGGGATAACATTTGCCCCCCAAGTCTCTACGGGACTTCTGAAGTTGTGTGTAGACTTCACCCGAGCTAACTTTACATTTGAATGGGTGACACATGTTAAATGAGTCCGTTCGTGATTCGATGTGATTCTGACTAGGAGTCCCTTTAGTTTTCGGCTAATTAATGCTTTGATTGATTCGTTCTTTGAGACGGGCCCTTCACTCACACGCCTTTGACGATTACCCTTCTCTAGTACTTGATTGCTTTTAATTTCCCAATATTTTTCTTTTTGCAGGGAAATCAAAGCGTTTGGGTTTGAATTAATTACACCCTTTCACAAGTTGGCTTATAAATAGGGCTGAAAATTCTCATAAATTACTCTTACCACTTTTCTCACTAAGTAATTTTAGAGCAAAAAGAGTTTTCTCTCTCGAATCTGTCGTGGGATTCTAGCAGAAAGATCTGAACAGCTTCATCCGAACAACACCAAACCTATAAACAGTGAGTAAGTTTCTCATTTTTTTCTCCTTTAATTTTGTGTCTTCGATTTTCTGGGTTTCCATTGTAGGAAATACAATTGTTCTTGATTTGTTTTAGGAGATATATAGAAAATCTAGGCTGAGACTTCATAATTTTTACTATAGTAGATCATACTACTTTGTTGTTTGTGACATTTTGAAGTTAACCTCACAATGTTCGATCTTCACTTTGCCCACTCAAGGCTTAGTGAAAATTAACCCTTAACTCAAAAATTTCAAACTTCTGGGTTACGAACTTAATCTTTACACGTTTTTCATCATTTTAATCTGCCAAGTGCACCTGGTTGGTATATTTGCTTGTTTTTGTTCGATATCCCACCCAGATACTCATCTCATGTATTGTCTTTTATAGATGAACCCTGGTGACTTTTGGGTAGGCGAACACCATATCGATCAGGATTTGCTTCAGCTTCTATACGAGGGAGGGAGTGGCTCGACCTCCACGCTTTGGAGGATACAATCAGTCCGGGGAGCCTGTATCTGAGCTGGGTGACGTCTTGGTCGAGGGGGAAGACTATGTCACCCAAGAGTTTACCGAGGCGATCCCCCATAAGAGGCAAGGTGCCTTAGGGGCCAGATGGGTGTGTCCTTCATCCATCGTAACTGAGGGACACTTAACAAATTTGGAGAAGACTGGTATCTGGGCAGACTTGAGTGCTTCCTCCCTTCTCCAAATCATCGGCCAACAAGTCGGAAAGTAGGGTACTGTGCCTGGTCGGGTGCCCACACGAAAAAAATGGCGATGCTGCCTTTGCACCTGTACTTCAGGAGGGTTGCAGACTACTTCCACCTTTGTCTGACCCAGTTCACACCCAAGGGAATCAAGTACTTATCTGCCATGTTCGTCCTCTACGCCATTCAAGGATGGGGTGTGCCGTCTCTGCACGAAATCAACTGGCTCTTTGATTTGAAGTCTACCGCCAAGTAGAGAAGGTCGGGGTACTTTTACTTCTCTCAGCCAGATGACAAGTGGCTGACGGGCACTGTGGATACGAAGGTTAGCTAAATTGGGCATTTTGTTAACGAGTACTACTTTGTGGCCGGCATGGAGACTGCTCATACTCGGTTTCAAAGAATTCTCCAACTGCAAGAGGCTGCTCGGAATATCACTTTGTTGACCACAGATGCCAACTTTGTGAAGTACCAGCTTTACTTGGTAGATTTTGTACCTAAGTCCGTGAAGGAGCTGAGGAAAAAGTCCAGGCCGAGCCAGGTTGAGGGAGTTGAGTTAGAGAAGGAGCTCATTCAACTAAAGTGTGAGGCTAAGTTGATGTTGGATATGATTTTACCAGGATCTTAGATCTACTCACAAGTATGTTGTTTAACACCCTAAATATGAACTTTCTAAAACGATAAAATAAACACATATAAAGTTAAGAAAACCTTACATTGATGCAGCGGAATTAATGTCTCCTTCCACTCAGATCTTTAACCCTTGTATCCTTTCTGTCGCAGAGTATAATCAAGATCTGAGCCCGAATGTCCTTCTCTTTGACTTTGATCCTTCACAGTCTTCCAATCTATGATTGAGTTACTACTTACTGTGTGTGGGCACTCACTCTTTCACTAGGGTCGAAATATAAAGAAGAAAAGAGAAAGAAGGGTTTCGACCAATAGAAGTAAATAGGGAAGGCTCAGTTTTTCTGAAGAGAGAAATTTCTGTCAGAAGATGTTATGAAAACTTGTGTTTTGACTGAGCCATCACTTTCTATTTATAGGCAACTACTAGGTTTAGGTTAGGAATTATTTGGCATTAAAATAATGAAAATATCAATTTGAATTTCCACAATTAGTGGCCGGCCATGGTGTGATAATGGGCCCCACTTGATTTTCCAGTTTTAACAAATTTTATTTCTATTTTCTCAAAAACGCCAACTTTTTCAATTCTAACAATTTAAATGCCAAAACTAATTATTTAATAACTAAAATAGATTATTAAATAATATTGTCATTTAATTTAATTATTAACTAGACATATAAAGTCCATTAATAAATAGATAAACCTAGAATCTCTTTTCTTTACAATTTTGCCCCTGCTTAGTGAAAATTCACAAATTAGACATAGTCTAACTTTAGAATTATAATTGACCAATCACGAATCAATTATTGAGTCTTACAAGCAGAATGTTCTCAACTAGAATGGGGACCATGGATCTTTATCCTGAGCTTCCAATAAATGAACCGAATTTACCAAGTAAATTCGTACTTATTAATTCTTCGTTGAATCAACTCTTAGAACTTAGAATTGCACTCCCATACTTATATAGACCATATTATATGTTCCACGATATAGATATGCTATCTCATTTAACCATTGTTATAATCTTATTGTGATCAAAGATCGTCTATATAGATGATCTACATCGAGATGGGATAATTTTACCGTTCTCACCCATCAATTTATTTTGCCCCATAAAACACTTAGCTACCTGTAAATGGTGTTTAGTGATCTAATAATTAGTCAGTTAAAGAAGAGCTCATCCATTTACTTCTATTTGCTAAGCTCGAAGGGAATCATCACTTGACTTCTATACACCAGTAGAAGCTATAGATTCCATATTTATGTTCAGCACTCCCACTCAATCATACTATCACGTTCCCAAAATATACGTATCACCTTGACCCAAAAGTAGGCTTAACTAATAAATCAAAGAACATGAATAGTACTCCTAAGTTGAGCTTAAGCATATCAGGATTCAGATTCTTTTAATCTTAAGATCAACTACTGATATTGACTTGGAAAGATATATAACGGTAAGTTTGTAATATCTTAACTTAGTTGCAATATCGGTCCAGTCCAATGTATACTCCATACATTCGAAACTAGTATACTTTACTAATGTCCTGGAAAGAACATAACACTTACTCCAAGTGTAAGTACACATCATCCCTGATTATCACATTAGTGTAAATCCAATAACACTGATGAAACAGGGACCAAAACTTTTGATTCATATGATCACAATCACATTCCACTGTGTTGACGATACTGTAATTGTGAATAAACATATGATCTGGATTTAACTGATTTTGTGTGTATGAATGTAATAAACATATTAAACCATTAGCATGTAAAATTCATGCAAATATCAATCACTTCAAATTTCTTATATTGATAACTAATCAGATTGTAAAGAGTTTTATTTAGGGCATAAAACCCAACAAACTCCCACTTGCACTAATATAAAACAAACTGTGCAAATAGGTCAATCTGATGTCTTGATCTTCAGATCAAGTGTAGTATATTTGAATCCACCCAAACTTTTGGAAACTAGTTCATAAATACATTTATGAAACATCATTTACGATATGCTTTACTCATCAAGGGATACTGAAATCCTTACTGTTTAAAAGTACATCTGAATAAATAGAAGACATATCTCTTATATTTTCAAATATGTAATTGAGATAATACAGTGTAGACTTTTATTCAGTAATATAACTTTCTGGTAATTTCGAATTTACAAAGTTATAATTCTTCTCTGGTAGAGCTTGAATTATTATAGAATAACTCCTCCACCCCCAAAGTAAGCACCATCTCAAGAGTTTCGAACGAGTTGGTGAGATACAAGGACAACTGATACACAGTTCCTTAATATCTAACATATAGATAACTTTCATAAATCTTTTTTGAATATCTTTTAATGTTCCCTATTTGATTACATCTCAGATAGCTCCCACTCAATAGCAGATGTCTGGTTAAATAATACTTTTAACCTTTGATTGTTTGGAGAGTTACCTAGTTGTGACTTTTGTATTAGTCTGAAACTTTAAGTTAAGACTAACTCATCAACATAGCAGACTAGTATTTGAAGTGAAAAATACATGCCAGAGATTAAGTAATCAAAATTAAGATACCATTAAATTTTATGAGGATTAAGAATTCTTGGTCCAAGTCATTCGAATAGACTGAACTAGAGTTATTTATCTTATTCTCATAATTCTGATAAGTTATACCTATCCATGTGTATGGTTAGATTTGCTTTTCAGTAGTGTTCTTAAGTACCTATCACAAGTGTCAACCTAATGAAGATGGGTAAAGAATTTTAAAATTCTCCCACTCAATTAAGGTAGTGTGAAACTTTATCAAAGAACTTATAGGTATCAAACTTTTACTACAATAGTAAAACTAAATTGGAACATACAATCAAGATCAAGGATTTACATTGATAATAGCTAAGCCATTATATTACTTCCATGTTTAAAGAAAATGTGTGTTACATAGGGTAATGTGGAATATACTCCACCCCTAAGTATATACATGTAGGGTATTGTGGATAAACTCCACCCCTAAGTATATAGAGATTATGATCCACCCCTAAAGGTTGTAATGATCATGATTCTCTAAGTGTGATAGAGTTTATGTGGAGTTGAATACTATCCAGAGTTCATTAGATATTAAAGATCGTTGAACTGCATAGTTTTCTTAACTTTTCTCCACCCCTATCAGATCAAAAGATCCTTTTATTAAACAAATTCTTAATAATTGTATTAGAATGAACAATTATTAATAAACATAGAAATAATTTCTAGTGTTTATTTAATATAACTCTATGAAGAGTTGTAAATATTATAGAATTCGCATCAATAATAAAAACACTTACACATACAAACATATAAATATAATGTGGTAATTGTTGATGAAGATAAAGTAAATGAAGCTCAATCTCAAAAATTGCAATGGTTTGAATTCGAAAATAATAGAAACTTTATTAATAAAAAAAATGTATTGCAAAAATATGAGAAAAACAGGGATAAATATCCCTAACTAAAATTTGAAATCCAAATTGTCTTTAAACTAAAACAATTAATTCAAAATAAATTGAAGAGCTTCATCTTCATCTGGACGATTTCACCCTTGGTCCACCTTTCCGATCCAACTCATCTGAGTTCAAGTAGCTTGGCCTATAAGAAGAAGAAAACAAATAAACAAAGTTAGTCCAGAATCATAAATCCAAGTAGATAATAATTCACTAAAACTCTTAAAGTTTATAAATAGAAATACCTTATTTCTTTGCAAGAAGTTTAGGACACTGGGGTTTCCAATGACCTTTCTCATTGCAGTAGAAACACTTTCCTTTGAGTGTAGCATCACCAGAAGTAGCAGCCTTTTTGTTTTTCATGGCTTTTGCACGCTTCTTGGTGTTCTTCCACTTCTTCTTTGATTTGGGTTTCGAAGTAGATGCAATATTTGCTTCAGGTTTTACCGTCCCATTACCATTTCGAGGATTTTGAGGTTTACTCCCTTTCTTCTTGGGTCCTCCAATCAAATTTTCATAAGTTTGAAGGTCATTGACTAACTCATGAAAGTTTATTTCCTTCTTATTCATGACATAATTTGATGTGTATGGTAGAAATGCTGGAGTTAGACTATTCAAGATAAGGCTTACTTGAGTAGCACTATCCATTTCAGCACCATGATCCTGGGCTTCTTGGAAATAACTTGCCATGAGGAGAACATGATCACGCACGTTTTGATGGGGTTCCATCCGTGCATTGATGTACTTCTTAGTTGCGTCAAAGCGAGACTGAAGTGATGCCTTACCGAATAGTTCATTTAACTTCATCATTACTTCAGCAGCCTTTTCGGTTTTAGAAAACCGAGTTTTGAGGGTGTCTACCATGCTGGAAAGCATAAAGTATAGAGCTTTGTCATTTGCTTTCTGCCAACGCTCATACTTTTCTTTCACAGCTTTGGATGCATTATCCCTAGGCACTTCAGGTGACGGCTCAGTCAAAACAAACAAGGCACTTTCTCCTATGAGAGCAATGTTAATGTTCTCATTCCATTTAGGAAAGTTAGATCCATTCAGCTTATTTTCAGTCAACAGTGATAACATGTGATTCATTATGATAATACAGGATACTACAAAATAATAGAAATCAACAAATAGAAATTAATAATGGTTTAACACAAAATCAATTCAGAAATTATAAGCACATAGCAAGTACGAATGATATGAGAAAATACTTAAAAAAAATTCAATCCTAAATAATTTCCAAGGTTTTTCAACAAACTGATATCAGTGTCCCGTTTAGGCGAGAGACAAAGCTACCATCCATTGAATAGAGTTGTCAGCTCATCTAAAATGTTAAACATTCTAGCAACCTTTTATTCGATCAAGACTGGAATCCAGCGTTGTCCCGTTTAGGCGAGAGTCAAGGCTATTCTATCTTATGAGCTTCTACCATTGTTTCGCAATTTGCAAGTCAAATATGGTCGCCACCATTAGGGTGATCCATACCATATAAAACACTTACAAACTACTTATCTTTCGAGATTAAATGGTGTGAAATTGCTAATGAACGTTCCTCCATTAGGGAAGATTACTCACTAAAACAAACGCGATGTAAAACCAACAATGGAGATCGAATATCTTAATAATAATAAAGCTCATTCTTTAAAATGTATTTTCTTTATTATTCTAATAAATATATTCATTAAATTCGAATCTTAGAATTAAAAAAAAATCAAAAATAAGAATTTAATATAATATTTATAAAATTATACTTAGATGGTGATTGAAATAAAATTAATTATTTCCATCTTAATAGTAATTTTAAATATAAATATTAAGAAAATTAATTTAAGTTGTATTAATTTAAATTAATTAGCAACTTAAAAATTTCCTTGAGAATATATTTATTGTATTCGAAAAATATAGTATAAAAACTATACAAATTTTCGAAAAATAATAAACACTGAGAAAAATACTTCAAGCAAAAATATCACCTATCTAGATTTTCTTTTGACTAGTTAATTCATTTTCTAATAATATATATTTTAAATTTCATCTATTTTAAATTAATCAATAGATGAAAAAATTATTGATTTAAGTTGGTCCAAGAATTAATTAAAATAAATAATTAATTTACAACTTAATCTATTTTTCAAGATAAATTCAAAAAATATTGCATAATTAAAATGCAATTTTTCGAAATTGATTAATAAAATAAAGAAAAAATATATTTTGAAAATTATTTAAATTTAAGTTGAAAAATTAAATTTCAACCTAAAAATAATTTTCTATTTAATTAAGTTTCATAAAAAATAAATATTTAAGTATCATGATTAGAATCAACTTAGATATTTAAATTTTTCAATTTAATTAAATTTATTAAATTCAAGAAATAAATAATTAAGTGTAAAGAAGGCTTAATTATTAATTTCTAGTTTAATACTAGGAAAAATATACTTAAAATAAATTGTACCAAAATTAATTATTTAAATAATTAATTTCACAATGTATAATATTTTCCTATTTAGTATTAGAAATAATAAGTAGTCTAGAAATAACTATGTACAAAATATCTGATTTGGCTAAGTATCTTTTCAACAAAAATTTGAAAAATATCTAATTTAAGTTGTATAGAAAAAAAAATCTAAAACTTAAATATTTTTAAATTTAGATTTAATTAAATATCCAAAAATTAAGTTGTAACCACTTAATTTGAAAAATATTCCATTTTAAGTTTAAAACTAACTAAAAAAATATCTCAGGAATCTTTAATAACTAATGCCTAGGATTCCTCAACTTGATTTAAAATTTAAATAAAATATTCAAATTTAAGTTAGATATGAAAAATCAGTTAAAATAACTAATTTATAACTTAAATATGAATATTTAATTAAATAACTTCTAGAAAGAATCTAGTTAGCTAAAATTCTTTATTTAATTAAATACAAGAAAAATACAAATAGTTTGTCTAGAAAAAATATCTAAAACTAAAAGTGTTTTTCTTAAAATTAACTTTAAAATATTAAAATGAAAATAAATTTTTATATATTTTAAAAGTTAATTATGTTGGTAATTCAATTTTATTAGGTCAAACTAATATAATTAACCTAGTACAGTTATTCAAATCAGGCAAATGGGTCTTCACAATTGGGGTAGTTCATGTGAGGGGGTGCTGGGTTCAGTATGTCGTACCCACTTCTATGGCTCCCAACTCTCACACAAGGCCCAAAAGAGATGAATTTAACCTTAAAATAAATAACTGTTATTAATTGAATAGGTCCAAAAACTAAATGGACCTAAATAAAATCTATCATGGTGTGACATTTTATTTAGCAACAACCTATATGCATCTATACAATAAAATAAACATATAGGCTCACACAGGTACACACTTGGATGGATCCTATCATGTTGCTAGTGTTGGGTTTTATGCCCTAAATAAAACTCTTTACAATCTGATTAGTTATCAATATAAGAAATTTGAAGTGATTGATGTTTGCATGAATTTTACATGCTAATGGTTTAATATGTTTATTACATTCATACACACAAAATCAGTTAAATCCAGATCATATATTTATTCACAATTACAGTATCGTCAACACAGTGGAATGTGATTGTGATCATATGAATCAAAAGTTTTGGTCCCTGTTTCATCAGTGTTATTGGATTTACACTAATGTGATAATCAGCGATTATGTGTACTTACACTTGGAGTAAGTGTTATGTTCTTTCCAGGACATTAGTAAAGTATACTAGTTTCGAATGTATGGAGTATACATTGGACTGGACCGATATTGCAACTAAGTTAAGATATTACAAACTTACCGTTATACATATCTTTCCAAGTCAATATCAGTAGTTGATCTTAAGATTAAAAGAATCTAAATCCTGATATGCTTGGGCTCAACTCAGGAGTGTTATTCATGTTCTTTGATTTATTAGTTAAGCCTACTTTTGGGTCAAGGTGATACGTATATTTTGGGAACATGATAGTATGATTGAGTGGGAGTGCTGAACATAAATATGGAATCTATAGCTTCTACTGGTGTATAGAAGTCAAGTGATGATTCCCTTCGAGCTTAGCAAATAGAAGTAAATGGATGAGCTCTTGTTTAACTGACTAATTATTAGATCACTAAACACCATTTAAATGAGATAGTATATTGATATCGTGGAACATACAATATGCTCTATATAAGTCTGAGAGTGCAGTTCTAAGTTCTAAGAGTGGATTCAACGAAGAATTAATAAGTAGAAATTTACTTTGTAAATTTGGTTCACTTATTGGAAGCTCAGCATATAGATCCATGGTCCCCATTCTAGTTGAGAACATTCTGCTTGTAAGACTCATTAATTGATTCGTGATTGATCAATTATAATTCTAAAGTTAGACTATGTCTAATTTTATAAATTTTCATTAAGCAGGGGTGAAATTGTAAAGAAAAGAGATTCTAGGTTTATTTATTTATTAATGAACTTTTTATGTCTAATTAATAATTAAATTAAATGACAATATTATTTAATAATCTATTTTAGTTATTAAATAATTAGTTTTGGCATTTAAAAGGTTAGAATTGAAAAATTGGCGTTTTTGAGAAAATAGAGATAAAATTTGATAAAACTGCAAAATCAAGTGAGGCCCAATACAACACCATGGCCGGCCACTAGAAGGAGTTTTTCAAATTAATATTTTCATTATTTTAATGCCAAATAATTCCTAACCTAAACCTAGTAGTTGCCTATAAATAGAAAGTGATGGCTCAGTCAAATTACACAAGTTTTCAGATCATCTTTCTGACAGAAATTTCTCTCTTCAGAAAACTGAGCCTTCCCCACTTTCTATTCCTTGGCCGAAACCCTCTCTCCTCTTTTCTCCTTCATCTTTTTCGACCCTAGTGAAAGAGTAAGTGCCCACACACAGCAAGCAGTAACTCAATCATAGATTGGAAGACTGTGAAGGATCAAAACTTGAAGAAGAAGGACATTCGGGCTCAGATCTTGATTATACTCTGCTACAGAAAGGAATCAAGGGTTAGAGATCTGAGTGGAAGGAGACATTAATTCCGCTGCATCAATGTAAGGTTTTCTTAACTTTATATGTGTTTAATTTATCGTTTTAGAAAGTTCTTATTTAGGATGTTTATACAACATACTTGTGAGTAGATCTAAGATCCTGGTAAAATAATTCCCAACAACTGGCCTCAGAGCCATGGTAATTGACTTACTTACATGAAATTTGGACTTTAAAACGATTGTTTGTATGTTCTTTGGATGGTATCATGTTGTATTGAGTGTTATTTGATGATTGATTGATGTTTGTAAAATTTTCGTGAAAAATAATTGCGATTTCATCTCTGGAATTATTTTTATTGGATAGTATGAAAAAAATTAAGCAAGTTAGCCTTTTACAGAACTTAATTTGGATTTTATTTGAATTAGTTATGATTTTTTGAAGATTTGAAAAAATCGGAAATTTGTCTTGATATTTTCCTGCGATCGCAAATCTGTCCGTACAGTTTCGAATTTTTTTGTTTTTCTTCGATTTTTCATGCTTTTTCATGGAATTAACTTTCGATTTTTGGTATAGTTTTGTATTTATACTATCACTATTCCTAATTCAATTCTAATTATCATTTTGAATTAATTTAATATTTTTTTTAATTTAATTCAAGATATTAGTGTAATTTGAATTTGAATAGAAATAGTATCTATCTTCTTGCTTAAAAATCTATCTTATTTTTAAATTTGATTATATCTTATTTTTTTTAAAATTTAAGGTCAGATTTTATAAGATATTTATAAAATCTTTTAAGATATTTTTAAGATATCTTATCTTTTAAGATATTTTTAATTATATCTTATCTTTTAAGATATTTTTTAAATTAAATCTTTTTAGATATTTTGACCTTATTTAAATTTAAAATAAGATATTTATAATTATGTAATTTTAAATAGATGTAAGATATTTTGCTAACTTTGAAATTTTGTTATTTTATTTATTTAAATTAAATTTAAAATCTGAAAAGATATTTCATTTATCTTTTCTAATTTTTATTTAATTTTTATTTTTAAAATAACATTTAATTTTTTAAAAGTAGTTAGCAAATTTTTTGAAATGATATTTAGGTTGGTTAAAACCTAATTTTTCAAAAAGTAGGTTTAATTTTAAATAATTTCGAAATTTTTTTTATTTCCGAAATTAAATATATTTTTTTAAAAATTTTATTTTTTTTCGAAAATTAAAATATTTTTTATCTAATTATTTATTTTTCGAAATTATTTATTTAAAATTAAATAAATCCTACTTCCAACTATCCAGCTAACCTTGTTGCAGGAGTATATGGTTTAAACTTGTGTGTAAGTTTTTAAAACCTATTATTACTTGATTGGAAATAGCCATGGTTACTTTTTGCCAGATCTAATGATCTGATGGCTCCCTTGGTCAAGTTAATAATTTGTAACAGGTAAATTTTACAATCTTCTTTCATCTGTGTATGACCTAGCAACATGATAGGATCCATCCAAAGTGTGCCTGTGTGAGCCTATATGTTTATTTTGTTTTAATATAGATACATATAGGTTGTTGCTAAATAAAATGTCACACCATGATAGATTTTATTTAGGTCCATTTAGTTATTGGACCTATTCAATTAATAACAGTTATTCATTTTAAGGTTAAATTCCTCTCTTTTGGGCCTTGTGTGAGAGTTGGGAGCCATAGAAGTGGGTACGACATACTGAACCCAGCACCCCCTCACATGAACTACCCCAATTGTGAAGGCCCATTTGCCTGATTTGAATAACTGTACTAGGTTAATTATATTAGTTTGACCTAATAAAATTGAATTAGCAACATAATTAACTTTTAAAATATATGAAATTTATTTTCATTTTAATATTTTAAAGTTAATTTTAAGAAAAACACTTTTAGTTTAGATATTATTTCTAGACAAACTATTTGTATTTTTCTTGTATTTAATTAAATATAGAATTTTAACTAACTAAGATTCTTTCTGGAGCTTATTTAATTAAATATTCCTATTTAAGTTATAAATTAGTTGTATCAACTGATTTTTCTTATCTAACTTAAATTTGAATATTTGATTTAAATTTTAAATCAAGTTGAGGAATCTTAGGCATTAGTTATTAAAGATTCTTAAGATATTTTTTTAAGTTAATATCTTTTCAAATATTAACTTGAAATGGAATATCTTAGATATTTTTTTTGGTTAATATCTTTTCAAATATTAACTTTAAAAGATATCTTCAAATTAAGTGGTTACAACTTAATTTTTGATATTTAATTAAATCTAAATTTGAAATTATTTAAGTTTTAGATTTTTTCTATCTAACTTAAATTAGATATTTTTCAAATTTTGAAAAGATACTTAGTCAAATAAGATATTTTCTAGATAGTAATTTCTAGACTACTTAATATTTCTAATATTTAAATAGGAAAATTATACTTTGTGAAATTAATTATTTAAATAATTAATTTTGGTACAATTTTATTAAGTATATTTTTCCTAGTATTAAATAGAAATTAATAATTAAGCTTTCTCTACACTTAATTATTATTTCTTGAATTTAATACATTTAATTAACTTGAAGAATCTAAATATCTAAGTTGATTTTCATCATGATACTTAAATATTTATTGATTTTTCATGACACTTAATTAAATAGAAAATTATTTTTAGGTTGAAATTTATTTTTTTTCAACTTAAATTTAAATAATTTTCAATATATATATATATATATATTCCTTTATTTTCTTAATCAATTTCGAAATTTGCATTTTATTTATGCAATATTTTCGAATTTTTTATTTTGAAAAATAGATTGAGTTGTAAATTAATTATTTATTTTAATTAATTCTTGGGCCAACTACAATCAATGATTTTTTCATTTAATTGATTAATTTAAAATAAATGAATTTACAATATATATATATATATTATTAGAAATTGAATTAACTAGTCAAAAGAAAATCTAGATAGGTGATATTTTTGCTTGAAGTATTTCTTTTCTATTTTTATTATTTTTGAAAATTGTATTTTTATATACTTTAAATTTTCGAACCCAATAAATATATTCTCAAAGGAAATTTTTAAGTTGCTAATTATTTATTTAATTCAACTTAAATTAATTTCATTAATATTTATATTTAAGATTATTACTAAGATGGAAATAATTAATTTTATTTCAATCACCATCTAAGTATAATTTTATAAATATTATATTAAATTCTTATTTTTGAATTTTAATTCTTAATTTAGAATTTAATGATATTTATTTATTAGAATAATAAAGAAAATACATTTTAAATAATGAGCTTTATTATTATTAAGATATTCGATCTCCATTGTGGGTTTTACACCGCGTTTGTTTTAGTGAGTAATCCTCCCTAATGGAGGAACGTTCATTAGCAATTTTGTACCGTTTAATCTCGCATGATAAGTGGTTTGTAAGTGTTTTATATGGTATAGATCACCCTAATGGTGGCGACCATATTTGACTTGCAAATTGCGAAACAATGGTAGAAGCTCATGAGATAGAATAGCCTTGACTCTCGCCTAAACGGGACAACGCTGGATTCTGATCTTGATCGAATAAAAGGTTGCTAGAATGTTTAACATTTTAGATGAGCTGACAACTCTATTCAATGGATGGTAGCTTTGACTCTCGCCTAAACGGGACACTGATATCAGTTTGTTGAAAACCTTGGAAATTATTTAGGATTGAATTTTTTTAAGTATTTTCTCATATCATTCCTACTTGCTATGGGCTAATAATTTCTGAATTGATTTTGTGTGTTAAACCATTATTTAATTTCTATTTGTTGATTTCTATTATTTTGTAGTATCCTGTTTTGTCAAAATGAATCCCATGTTATCACTGTTGACTGAAAATAAGCTGAATGGATCTAACTTTAATAAATGGAATGAGAACATTAATATTGCTCTCATAGGAGAAAGTGCCTTGTTTGTTTTAACTGAGCCGTCACCTGAAGTGCCTGGGGATAATGCATCTAAAGCTGTGAAAGAAAAGTATGAGCGTTGGCAGAAAGCAAATGACAAAGCTCTATACTTTATGCTTTCTAGCATGGTTGACACCCTCAAAACTCGGTTTTCTAAAACTGAGAAGGCTGCTGAAGTTATGACGAAGTTAAATGAGCTATTCGGTAAGGCATCGCTTCAGTCACGCTTTGACGCGACTAAGAAGTACATTACTGCACGGATGGAACCTCATCAAAACGTGTGTGATCATGTTCTCCTCATGTCCAGCTATTTCCAAGAAGCACAGGATCATGGTTCTGAAATGGACAGTGCTACTCAAGTTAGTCTTATCTTGAATAGCCTCACTCCAGCATTTCTACCATATACATCAAATTATGTCATGAATAAGAAGGAAATTGATTGGAGGACCCAAGAAAAAAAGGAGTAAACCTCATAATCCTGGTAATGGTAATGGAACGATAAAACCTGAAGCAAATGTTGCCTCTGCTTCAAAGCCCAAATCGAAGAAGAAGTGGAAGAACACCAAGAAGCGAACAAAAGCCATGAAAAAGGCTGCTCCTTCTGGTGATGCTACACTTAAAGAAAAGTGTTTCCACTGCAATGAAAAAGGTCATTGGAAACCCCAGTGTCCTAAACTTCTTGCAAAGAAACAAGGTATTTCCATTTATAAACTTTAAGAGTTTTAGTGAATTATTATCCAATTGGATTTATGATTCTGGACTAACTTTGTTTATTTGTTTTCTTCTTCTTATAGGCCAAGCTACTTGAACTCAATTGAGTTGGATCAGAAAGCTGGGCCAAGGGTGAAATCGTCCAGATGAAGATGAAGCTCTTCAATTTTTGAATTAATTGTTTTAGTTTAAAGACAATTTGGATTTCAAATTTTAGTTAGGGATATTTATCCCTGTTTCTCTCATATTGTTGCAATACATTTTTTATTATTAATAAAGTTTTATTTTCGAAATTCACTATTGCAAATTATGAGATTGAGCTTCATTTATTTTATCTTCATCAATTATTACCACATTATATTTGTATGTTTGTATGTGTAAGTGTTTTTATTATTGATGCAAATTCTATAATATTTACAACTCTTCATAGAGTTATATTATATAAACACTAGAAATTATTTCTATGTTTATCAATAATTGTTAATTCTCATACAATTATTAAGAATTTGTTTAATAAAAGGATCTTATGATCTGATAGGGGTGGAGAAAAGTTAAGAAAACTATGCAGTTCAACGATCTTTTATATCTAATGAACTCTGGATAGTATTCAACTCCACATAAACTCTATCACACTTAGAGAATCATGATCTTCACAACCTTTAGGGGTGGATCATAATCTCTATATACTTAGGGGTGGAGGTTATCCATAGTACCCTATATGTATATTCTTAGGGGTGGAGTCCATTCCACAATTCCCTATGAAACACATATCTTGTTTAAACATGAAAGTAATATAATGAGTTAGCTATTGTCAATATAAATTCTTGATCTTGATTGTATGTTCCATTTCGTTTTTACTGTTGTAAGTAAAAGTTTGATACCTTTGAAAGTTCTTTGCTAAAGTTTCACACTACCTTAATTGAGTGGGAGAATTTTAAAATTCTATACCCATCTTCATTAGGTTGATACTTGTGATTGGATACTTAAGAACACTACTGAAAAGCAAATCTAACCATTCACATGGATAGGAATAGCTTATCAGAATTATGAGAATAAGATAAAGAACTCTAGTTCAGTCCATTCGAATGACTTGAACCTAGAATTCTAAATCCTCATAAAATTTTATGGTATCTTAATTTTGATTACTTTATCTCTGGCATGTATTTTTCACTTCAAATACTAGTTTGCTATGTTGATGAATTAGTCTTGACTTAAAGTTTCAGACTAATACAAAAGTCACAACTAAGTAACTCTCCAAACAATCAGAGGTTAAAAGTATTATTTAACCAGACATCTGCTATTGAGTGGGAGCCATCTGAGATGTAATCAAATAGGGAACATTAGAAGATATTCAAGAAGGATTTATAAAAGTGATCTATATGTTAGATATTAAGGAACTGTGTATCAGTTTTCCTTGTATCTCACCATCTAATTTCGATTTCTATGAGATGGTGCTTACTTTGGGGGTGGAGGAATTATTGTATAATAATTCAAGCTCTACCAGAGAAGAACTATAACTTGGTCTATTCGAAAATACCAGAAAGTTATATCACTGAAGAAAAGTCTACACTGTATTATCTCAATTACATATTTTAAAATATGAGAGATATGTCCTCTGTTAATTCAGATGTACTTTTAAAACAGTAAAGATTTCAGTATCCCTTGATGAGTAAAGCATATAGTAAAGGATGTTTCATAAGTGTATTTATGAACTAGTTTCCAGAAGTTTGGGTGGATTCAAATATACTACACTTGATCTGAAGATCAAGACATCAGATTGACCTATTTGCACAGTTTGTTTTATATTAGTGCAAGTGGGAGTTTGTTGGGTTTTATGCCCTAAATAAAACTCTTTACAATCTGATTAGTTATCAATATAAGAAATTTGAAGTGATTGATATTTGCATGAATTTTACATGCTAATGGTTTAATATGTTTATTACATTCATACACACAAAATCAGTTAAATCCAGATCATATGTTTATTCACAATTACAGTATCGTCAACACAGTGGAATGTGATTGTGATCATATGAATCAAAAGTTTTGGTCCCTGTTTCATCAGTGTTATTGGATTTACACTAATGTGATAATCAGCGATGATGTGTACTTACACTTGGAGTAAGTGTTATGTTCTTTCCAGGACATTAGTAAAGTATACTAGTTTCGAATGTATGGAGTATACATTGGACTGGACCGATGTTGCAACTAAGTTAAGATATTACAAACTTACCGTTATACATATCTTTCCAAGTCAATATCAGTAGTTGATCTTAAGATTAAAAGAATCTAAATCCTGATATGCTTGGGCTCAACTCAGGAGTGCTATTCATGTTCTTTGATTTATTAGTTAAGCCTACTTTTGGGTCAGGGTGATACGTATATTTTGGGAACATGATAGTATGATTGAGTGGGAGTGCTGAACATAAATATGGAATCTATAGCTTCTACTGGTGTATAGAAGTCAAGTGATGATTCCCTTCGAGCTTAGCAAATAGAAGTAAATGTATGAGCTCTTGTTTAACTGACTAATTATTAGATCACTAAACACCATTTACAGGTAGCTAAGTGTTTTAAGGGGCAAAATACATTGAGGGGTGAGAACGGTAAAGAAATCCCATCTCGATGAAGATCATCTATATAGAGGATCTTTAAATCACAATAAGATTATAACAATGGTTAAATGAGATAGTATATTGATATCGTGGAACATACAATATGCTCTATATAAGTCTGAGAGTGCAATTCTAAGTTCTAAGAGTGGATTCAACGAAGAATTAATAAGTAGAAATTTACTTTGTAAATTTGGTTCACTTATTTGAAGCTCAGCATATAGATCCATGGTCCCCATTCTAGTTGAGAACATTCTGCTTGTAAGACTCATTAATTGATTCGTGATTGATCAATTATAATTCTAAAGTTAGACTATGTCTAATTTTATGAATTTTCACTAAGCAGGGGTGAAATTGTAAAGAAAAGAGATTCTAGGTTTATTTATTTATTAATGGACTTTTTATGTCTAATTAATAATTAAATTAAATGACAATATTATTTAATAATCTATTTTAGTTATTAAATAATTAGTTTTGGCATTTAAAAGGTTAGAATTGAAAAATTGGCGTTTTTGAGAAAATAGAGATAAAATTTGATAAAACTGCAAAATCAAGTGAGGCCCAATACAACACCATGGCCGGCCACTAGAAGGAGTTTTTCAAATTAATATTTTTATTATTTTAATGCCAAATAATTCCTAACCTAAACCTAGTAGTTGCCTATAAATAGAAAGTGATGGCTCAGTCAAATTACACAAGTTTTCAGATCATCTTTCTGACAGAAATTTCTCTCTTCAGAAAACTGAGCCTTCCCCACTTTCTATTCCTTGGCCGAAACCCTCTCTCCTCTTTTCTCCTTCATCTTTTTCGACCCTAGTGAAAGAGTAAGTGCCCACACACAGCAAGCAGTTACTCAATCATAGATTGGAAGACTGTGAAGGATCAAAACTTGAAGAAGAAGGACATTCGGGCTCAGATCTTGATTATACTCTGCTACAGAAAGGAATCAAGGGTTAGAGATCTGAGTGGAAGGAGACATTAATTCCGCTGCATCAATGTAAGGTTTTCTTAACTGTATATGTGTTTAATTTATCGTTTTAGAAAGTTCTTATTTAGGATGTTTATACAACATACTTGTGAGTAGATCTAAGATCCTGGTAAAATAATTCCCAACAGCTAGGTCATACACAGATGAAAGAAGATTGTAAAATTTACCTGTTACAAATTATTAACTTGACCAAGGGAGCCATAAGTGAAAATCAGATCATTGGATCTGTCAACATGTTAACCATGGCTATTTGCAATCAAGCAATAATAGGTTTTGAAAACTTACAAACAAGCTAAAACCACAGACTCCTCCCACAAGGTTAGCTAGATAGTTGGATGTAGGATTTATTTAATTTTAAATAAATAAATTTCGAAAATAAAATAATTAAATAAATAAATAAAATTAATATTTAGTTTTTCGAAAAAAAAAATTATTTATTTTTCGAAAATAAAAAATAAAATAATATAAATTTAATTTCGAAATTATTTAAAATTAAACCTACAATTTTAAAAAATTAGGTTTCAACTAACCTAAATATCATTTCAAAATTTGCTAAGTACTTTTAAAAATTAAATGTTATTTTATTAAATAAAAATTAAATAAAAATTAAAAAAGATAAATTAAATATCTTTTTTTCAAATTTTAAATTTAATTTAAATAAATAAAATAACAAAATTTAAAAGTTAGCAAAATATCTTACATCTATTTAAAATTTCATGATTATAGTTATCTTATTTTAAATTTAAATAAGGTCAAATAATTTTAAAAAAAAAATTAATTTAAAAAATTTTAAAATCTGACCTTAAATTTTTTTTTAAAAAAAAAAGATAAGATATAATCAAATTTAAAAATAAGATAGACAATTAAGCAAAAAAAAATAGATATTTATTATTTTTAAATTCAAATTACACTAAGATCATTGATTAAATTTTTAAAAAAATAAATAAATTAATTATGATAATTAGAATTGAATTAGCAGTAGTAAATGTATAAATATAGAACTACTGTTAGGCTATTTTTAGCCTACATTTTGGGTCACTTTTTATAGTTGTTTTCCTTCTTTGTTATTCTTTTTGGAATAGAATTACGCTTGTTTTCTTTGATTTCAGGTTTCACACTTGGAATATATCAATTGATCAAATTTCGGAAAATAACAAGCTATAGAATAGAGAAAATTCTGCAAGAAAATAAAGCTGAAACTTCAAGCTTAAATTTGACTATGTTCCAATCAGATTTTGGAAAAAGTTAAAACATAAAAGTTTTAGATTTCTTTTTCTTCTTTCCAACGCATCTTGAATCAACTCATTTGGAGTTTGTATGTGAAAGTTATGCATAGTTTACTGAAAGATGCTGAAGCTGTCAAATTTTTGCTCCAGTAGTCGCGACCACCATTTCCATGGTCGCGACCCTTTTTCATGGTCGCGACCATGGTCGCGACTAGGAGCCAAACAGCGAGTTTTTTTTTCGTATTTTGCCGATGGTCGCGACTAGACTTTATGTAGTCGCGACTAGGGGCGAAAAACGAGATTTTTGGGCAGTTTTTGACTTTTTCAAAGGTAGCAACCCTAATTTCTATTTAAGGGGCTCGTGTTTTAGAAGGAAGGGAGGCAGAAATAAAAACCCTAGAGATGAAGAAGGAGGCAAAGGAAGCAATTGTGGCGATCCGGAATGCAATCACCAACTAGTTCTTTCTTAAACTCTTAGTTTCTATGTTAATTTCTGTTTTAGTTTTGATTATGGATGTTATTATGGATTTTATGAACTAAACTCCTATTTGGGGAGATGATGAATGTTGATTGAAATTATCTTTAGTTAATGATAATTTCTATTTCTCCTTTCTTGATTGTGAATTTATCCAAATTTGTGTTTAATTACATGTTTAAGATTGATCACCTTGTACATGCTTTATGATCCCAATTCAAAATCTGAAAAGTGAGAATTAGGAATGCTAAAATTGGATAAACTAGGTTTTGATGTGAAACGAAAGTATTTGCATAGCCTTTGTGACATTTAGATTATTGCTTAATGCTGATTATATGTTAATCTATCCCATAGATGATTAGATAACATGTGATTTAGGACCTAAAAGATCTGAAAAGAGTTAGGTTAATTTTTATAATCTGTCATTCACATTGAGAAAGAGAATAGTAATTAGCATTAACAATTGGGTAATTAAATCAACAGGATTCTTTTCCCTAAATATTCATCCATAATTAATTACATTTTTTTATTATTATTATTATCCTGCTTTTTAATTTTTAGTTATTTAATTATTCAACCTTATTATTGATTCTGCCAAATAGAAATAAGAGTTCAATTGATTGGTACTTAGCTACAGTCCTCGTGGGAACGATCTCACTTACCTGAGTATTACTTGTTAAAACGATACGTATACTTGCGTGTTGGATTTATCACAACAAGTTTTTGGCGCCGTTGCCGGGGACTGTTTTAGTTAATATCAATATAGTTGAATTCTATTCTAATTTGGTTTCTTTTTATTTAAGTTTATAAATGTTTTATTGATGAGTTTGACCTGCAAGGTAAATCCAGATGCTATATCTTGAGGATTTTGCCCAACAACACAATGAACCATTCTATTCTGCTTGGAGGAGATTTAAAGAGCTTGGAGAGAGGTGTTATCCCACTTTCTCAAGTGGATCTTTTACATGGCTCTTGTATGATGGACTTAACGATGAAACAAGAAGCTGGGTTGATTATGGAGCAGAGGCAACTGGAGCGCCTTTATTAATGAGAGGCTATGATGTAATAAATCTGTTGAATGATATGGCAGATTTTGATTACGATTGGCATTGGAATCCATCACTTCAGGGTTGGAGTCACCAATACCCACCTTATTGCCCAAATTTATCCCAACAAACTGAAAAAGAGGAGCAACTACTATCACTTCTACAATCACTTTCAGGAGAGATTAATCGCTTAACTGACATGGTGAGATCTTTATGTGATAATTCAATGACTCATGATTCAGAATGTAATAACTCCAATGATGAAAGTTATGAGAGTTGTTGGTACAATGAAGAAGGGTCATTATTTTAATACAAGGAAGATAATGAGCCTACAGTTGAAGATCAAGATCCTTGTGAAAAAGAAATCATTGAATATGAAATCATAAGTGAGGGTATGGATAGCCAAGTGAAGAGTGAGCAACAAGAAGAAGGGTTGTTAGATGAAAGTGTTGAAACTGTGACATTGGAGGATGAGGAAGAACATGACATCATTGATTCAACTGGATCAATGATATTGACAAACAAAATACCAATGGATCCATATATTTCATCAACACCATATTTTATCCTCTACGAGCTACGAAAGGCTTCTCCCCAAGCTCATCATCGAAAGTCTTGTGTTGTTGGTGCGGCTTTTGGTTCAAACTAATTACATGCCAAGCTTGAGGGCATTTTTAAAAACAACTTTCAAGTTGTCCAGCATGATGCTTATTACGGGCGTCAACCGCTTGTTGATGTGGCGCTCAGGTAAGTTTCCTTTCCTTTTTCTTTAATGTCACATTGGGGACAATGTCATATTTAGTTTGGGGAGAGAGATTTAAATTTTTTTAAAATTTTCTGCATTTTAATTTTCTGTTTTAGTTTTTTTGTTTTAGTTAAGGAATGGCAATAAGCTAGAGGATAGTTGTATACTGCTGATTAGTGTAATGTGATCTGAAATTGTAAAATAACTGTGTGCTTGATTCTGTTAACTCTTTGGATTAGTTTGGATGCTTAGAAACCTGTGTACAACTGCAAATACTCAAGTTGTGAAAACTGTTATAACTGTTTTACTATGGTTTGTGGTAAGATTGACAGGATAGCTTAGAACTTGCATGTTTATTCTTTTGAGGCGAAATCCTTGGTAGTGTTCAATTGGAATATGATTTAGGCATTTGTTGGATAGTTTGAGCCTTTCAAGCCTACCATAATAATGTTTATCCCTAGTTAACCCTATTGAGCCTAAACCTGTTATGTTTTTCACCCATTGATCCGAAAAATTTTAATCATACTATTGATTTTTCTTCACCATTATATGCATGATATCATAAGCTAAATAATTAGTTTGGGGGAGAGAAATATTTAGTGTGAGAAAATAGTTAGAGGGAGAAGAACTTGTAAGATTGAGAAAAGAAAAAATGTGTAATTCAATGTCACTGAAAAAAATTGAGATGATGATGAAATATGAATGATGAAAAAAAAAAAACACAGTAAAAAGTAAGAATGTGTTTGAAAAAAAATTCAGTGATGTTGGGAAAAATAATAGAGATATCTTCTCTCAATCTTGGTAGATGTGGGAACGCTATGGGGGATTGAAAAAAAAAAAGTAAGAAGCTTGTGGGTTCTGTTTGTGTGCTTATGATATCTTGAGCCAAAATTATCTTTTGCCGATCCCTGAATATCTAAGCCATACTACCTAGACCTTGAAAAGACCTAATGATTCCAAAGATATTGTCAACATTAGTGGAGAAAGGTAAGCATGCAAGCTTATGAGTTATCGAGTTGTGGAACTGTTGGAAAGAGTAAAACTTTTATAACAATGTTTCACATATGAATAAATTTTGTGGTTATACATAGTGTTATGAATTGAGCATCTGAGTTAATTGTTAGAGTTAGTAGGATCGAAATTCTAGTTTATGCAAGGAAGAAAGCAGAGCATGAGTCAGCAGTGTAGTGATTATCTGATAGCGTAGTTAGTTTTTTTTTTATCTTACTCGAGGTCGAGTAAGAATCTAGTTTGGGGGAATTTGTTAGGCTATTTTTAGCCTACATTTTGGGTCACTTTTTATAGTTGTTTTCCTTCTTTGTTATTCTTTTTGGAATAGAATTACGCTTGTTTTCTTTGATTTCAGGTTTCACACTTGGAATATATCAATTGATCAAATTTCGGAAAATAACAAGCTATAGAATAGAGAAAATTCTGCAAGAAAATAAAGCTGAAACTTCAAGCTTAAATTTGACTATGTTCCAATAAGATTTTGGAAAAAGTCAAAACATAAAAGTTTTAGATTTCTTTTTCTTCTTTCCAACGCATCTTGAATCAACTCATTTGGAGTTTGTATGTGAAAGTTATGCATAGTTTACTGAAAGATGCTGAAGCTGTCAAATTTTTGCTCCAGTAGTCGCGACCACCATTTCCATGGTCGCGACCCTTTTTCATGGTCGCGACCATGGTCGCGACTAGGAGCCAAACAGCGAGTTTTTTTTTCGTATTTTGCCTATGGTCGCGACTAGACTTTATGTAGTCGCGACTAGGGGCGAAAAACGAGATTTTTGGGCAGTTTTTGACTTTTTCAAAGGTAGCAACCCTAATTTCTATTTAAGGGGCTCGTGTTTTAGAAGGAAGGGAGGCAGAAATAAAAACCCTAGAGATGAAGAAGGAGGCAAAGGAAGCAATTGTGGCGATCCGGAATGCAATCACCAACTAGTTCTTTCTTAAACTCTTAGTTTCTATGTTAATTTCTGTTTTAGTTTTGATTATGGATGTTATTATGGATTTTATGAACTAAACTCCTATTTGGGGAGATGATGAATGTTGATTGAAATTATCTTTAGTTAATGATAATTGCTATTTCTCCTTTCTTGATTGTGAATTTATCCAAATTTGTGTTTAATTACATGTTTAAGATTGATCACCTTGTACATGCTTTATGATCCCAATTCAAAATCTGAAAAGTGAGAATTAGGAATGCTAAAATTGGATAAACTAGGTTTTGATGTGAAACGAAAGTATTTGCATAGCCTTTGTGACATTTAGATTATTGCTTAATGCTGATTATATGTTAATCTATCCCAGAGATGATTAGATAACATGTGATTTAGGACCTAAAAGATCTGAAAAGAGTTAGGTTAATTTTTATAATCTGTCATTCACATTGAGAAAGAGAATAGTAATTAGCATTAACAATTGGGTAATTAAATCAACAGGATTCTTTTCCCTAAATATTCATCCATAATTAATTACATTTTTTTATTATTATTATTATCCTGCTTTTTAATTTTTAGTTATTTAATTATTCAACCTTATTATTGATTCTGCCAAATAGAAATAAGAGTTCAATTGATTGGTACTTAGCTACAGTCCTCGTGGGAACGATCACACTTACCTGAGTATTACTTGTTAAAACGATACGTATACTTGCGTGTTGGATTTATCACAACAACTACACAAAAAATCGAAAGTTAAATCCATGAAAAAGCATGAAAAAATCGAAGAAAAACGAAAAAATTGTGAGTTGTACGGACGGTATGCAGTACATACTCGTCCGTGCGCGCTCATAGGGGTGCTAGCCGAGAAATCACGGCGCAGGAGGAAATCAGCATGATTTCCGCGCGTGTAAGGGGCTTCAGACAGGGTTTCCGCGCGCGCAGGGCGTGATTCAGATAGCAAGCTCGGTCGTTGCTTGTCTGAATTCGTGCTGTCCGCGCGCGTGGGTGATGTGCATCATCCCTATCTTTTTTTCGAATCTTTAAAAAATCATAACTAATTCAAATTAAATCGAAATTGAGTTCTGTAAAAAAGTAACTTGCTTAATTTTTTCCATACTATCCAATAAAAATAATTCCAGAAACAGATATTCAATTATTTTTCACGAAAATTCAAAATCATCAATCAATCATCAAATAACACTCAATACAACATGATACCACCCAAAACATCAAACAAATCGTATTAAAGTCAAAATTTCTTGCAAGCAAATCAATTACCATGGCTCTGATACTAGTTGTTGGAAATTATTTTACCAGGATCTTAGATCTACTCACAAGTATGTTGATTAACACCCTAAATATGAACTTTCTAAAACGATGAAATAAACACATATAAAGTTTAGGAAACCTTACATTGGGTGCAGCGGAATATAATGACTCCTTCCGTTCAGATATCTAGCCCTTGATTCCTTTCTGTAGCAGAGCATTATCAATATCTGAACCTGGATCTCTTTCTCTTATTCTTTAGTGCTGAAACTCCTTCTTGCTGAAAGTCTTTCTTCACGATCTTCCTCACTATGGTTGAGGTATCACTTGCTGTGTGTGGGCACTATTCTCACACTAAGAATTTCGAAATTCAAGAGGGAAGAGAAAGAAGAAGTGGCGGCTAAAGATAGGGAGAGAGAAAGGCTCAGGTTTTTCTCTGAAAGAAAAATAGAAAATTTAAGTGTCAATTTCCTGAAGTCTTCACTATCTATTTATAGCATTAGACTAGGGTTAGTTTTGAATTATTTGGCATTAAAATAATGAAAATATCAGTTTAAATTCCCTACAAAAGTGGCCGGCCCTATATAAGTGGATTTGGGCCTCACTTTTTGCAATTTTGCAGTTTTATCTTTTCTGCATCTGATTTTCTCAAAACCGCCAATTTTCAAATTCAACCATTTAAATGCCAATTCTAACTATTTAATAACTATAAATAATTATTAAATAATGTTGTCATTTATCATATTTATTAATTGAACCATACAAAGTATCATAATTAACAAATATGGCCCTAAAACTCTTTCTTTAGAATTTTGCCCTTAATTAGTGAAATATTCACAAATAGACATAGTCTAGTTTGAGAATTATAATTGATTAATCAAAACCAATTATATGAGTCTTACAAGCAATATTATCTCAACTAGTGCGGGGACCATGGGTCTATATAACCGAGCTTCCAATAAGTAGATCAAGAATTTATTACTAAAATTCACTAACTTATTAATTCTTCGTTGAATCCACGCATAGAACTTAGAATTGCACTCTCAGTATATAGAATGCTCTATATGTTCCACCATATAGAAACATCATTAGTTATCCATTGTTATAATCCTAATTTGATCAATGATCCTCTATATGAATGATCTATACTGTAAAGGGATTAGATTACCGTTACACCCTACAATGTATTTAATCCTTAAAACACTAAACCCCGTATAAATGATATTTCAGCTTATGTGAAATGAGATCTCCACCATTTATTTTCGTTTGGTCAAGCTCAAAGGAGATCATCCTTTACTTACTATTCGCCAGATAGAAGCTATAGATTCCATGTTTATGTTAGCGCTCCCACTCAATTGCACTACTGTGTTCCCAAAATGTACGTATCACCCTGACCCAAAAGTAGGCTTAACTAACAAACCAAAGAACACGAATAGCCTCTCGAGATCGAGCCTAATCATAACAGGATTAAGATCATTTGATCTAGGATCAACTAGGCGATATTGACTTGAATAGATATTACGGGAAGTTTAATAAATCTAAGTCAAAGTTCAATATCGGTCCCTTCCGATGCATACTCCATGCATCCAACCTGAGCTTTACTTTAACCAATGCTCTGGAAAGAACATAGCATTTCTCCAAATGCAAGTAAACTCTGTTGTAGATCATATCAGTAAAACCCTGTGTCTGAATTCGTGCTGTCCGCGCGGGTGGGTGATGTGCATCATCCCTATCTTTTTTTTGAATCTTTAAAAAATCATAACTAATTCAAATTAAATCGAAATTGAGTTCTGTAAAAAAGTAACTTGCTTAATTTTTTCCATACTATCCAATAAAAATAATTCTAGAAACAAAATTTCAATTATTTTTCACGAAAAATCACAAACATCAATCAATCATCATATAACACTCAATACAACATGAAACCATCCAAATAACAAACAATCGTTTTAAAGTCCAAATTTCTTGCAAGAAAATCAATTACCATGGCTCTGATACCAGTTGTTAGATATTATTTTACCAGTTTCTTAGATCTACTCACAAGTATGTTGTTTAACACCCTAAATATGAACTTTCTAAAACGATACAATAAACACATATAAAGTTGAGAAAACCTTACATTGATGCGGCAGAATTAATGTCTCCTTCCACTCAGATCTCTAACCCTTTTATCCTTTCTGTTGCAGAGTATAATCAAGATCTGAGCCCGAATGTCCTTCTCTTTGAGTTTGATCCTTCACAGTCTTCCAATCTATGATTAAGTTACTACTTGTTGTGTGTGGGCGTTAACTCTTTCCCTAGGGTCGAAATATAAAAGAAGAAAAGAGAAAGAAGGGTTTCGGCCAATAGAAGAAAATAGGGAAGGCTCCGTTTTTCTGAAGAGGGAAATTTCTGTCTGAAGATTTTATGAAAACTTGTGTTTTGACTGAGCCATCACTTTCTATTTATAGGCAACTACTTGGTTTAGGTTAGGAATTATTTGGCATTAAAATAATGAAAATATCAATTTGAATTTCCACAATTAGTGGCCGGCCATGGTGTGATAATGGGCCCCACTTAATTTTGCAGTTTTAAAAAATTTTATTTCTATTTTCTCAAAAACGCCAATTTTTTCAATTCTAACCATTTAAATGCCAAAACTAATTATTTAATAACTAAAATAGATTATTAAATAATATTGTCATTTAATTTAATTATTAACTAGAAATATAAAGTCCATTAATAAATAAATAAACCTAGAATCTCTTTTCTTTACAATTTCGCCCATGCTTAGTGAAAATTCACAAATTAGACATAATCTCACTTTAGAATTATAATTGACCAATCACGAATCAATTATTGAGTCTTACAAGCATAATGTTCTCAACTAGAATGGGGACCATGGATCTTTATGCTGAGCTTCCAATAAGTGAACCGAATTTACCAAGTAAATTCCTACTTATTAATTCTTCATTGAATCCACTCTTAGAACTTAGAATTGCACTCTCAGACTTATATAGAGCATATTATATGTTCCACGATATAGATATGCTATCTCATTTAACCATTGTTATAATATTATTGTGATCAAAGATCGTCTATATAGATGATCTACATCGAGATGGGATAATTCAACCGTTCTCACCCCTCAATGTATTTTGCCCCTTAAAATAATTAGCTACCTGTAAATGGTGTTTAGTGATCTAATTATTAGTCAGTTAAACAAGAGCTCATCCATTTACTTCTATTTGCTAAGCTCGAAGGGAATCATCACTTGACTTCTATACACCAGTAGAAGCTATAGATTCCATATTTATGTTTAGCACTCCCACTCAATCATACTATCACGTTCCCAAAATATACGTATCACCCTGACCCAAAAGTAGGCTTCATTAATAAATCAAAGAACATGAATAGTACTCCTGAGTTGAGCCTAAGAATATCAGGATTCAGATTCTTTTAATCTTAAGATCAACTACTGATATTGACTTGGAAAGATATATAACGGTAAGTTTGTAATATCTTAACTTAGTTGCAATATTGGTCCAGTCCAATGTATACTCCATACATTCGAAACTAGTATACTTTACTAATGTCCTGGAAAGAACATAACACTTACTCCAAGTGTAAGTACACATCATCTCTGATTATCACATTAGTGTAAATCCAATAACACTAATGAAACAGGGACTTAGTCTTTTGATTCATATGATCACAATCACATTCCACTGTGTTGACGATACTGTAATTGTGAATAAACATATGATCTGGATTTAACTGATTTTGTGTATAAATGTAATAAACATATTAAACCATTAGCATGTAAAATTTATGCAAACATAAATCACTTCAAATTTCTTATATTGATAACTAATCAGATTGTAAAGAGTTTTATTTAGGGCATAAAACCCAATAGTTGAAGGGTGGTACTGGAGCCAAGAAGTATGCTCAAGAATATTTTGAGCAGGAGAAGGATGCTAAAGATTATTCAGAGAAGGAGAGCCCATGCAAAAAGAAGAAGACTTTCCCGACCGAGCAAGTGCCCATAGAGCATGCTATTCGGATTAGGGAACCTGGCATGCCTGCTCAGCCATCTATCCCTATGGAGGGAAAAGGAAAGGCTGTCCTGGAGGAGCAAGAAGACTCTACATATGATGACGCTCCATCTGTACTTGTTTGGGAGAATGGTCCCGCTAGCGTGCAGAGTACTTCAACTTGCATTTATTTTCCTTGTTTTTTATGCCCTCATATATTTTATGTCCTCTTCTGACTACATCATTTTTCCTGTGCAGAAATGTCTTAGAAAATTATTGAAGCTCTGAAGAAGAGAGTAGGGGTGAGCTCGGACTTGTCTCCTCTGGCGAAGAAGTCTAAGGGTGGTAAGACTCCGTCCAAGGTAAAGGTACCGGTTGAAGAAGTCATTGATCTCTCTGAGAAGCAACTTGCTGTGGACCCTTCTACCTTGAAGGTCGCTAAGCCCAAAAGTTCCCAGGGGGAGTTCGGACGGAACTTAGCAGGCTAAGATTGGATCCGAGCTATGAACAAGTTAGGGGCCCTGCCCCAACTCTAGCGTTGTGCACGAAGACCTGGAAAGGAAAAGTCATGCTTAACCACTACGTGTGTGACAGTCAGTAGTCCCGTGATCCGTAAGGGGAAATACCGGGTAAGTTGTGCAATCCCACACCGCCTGGGGAAGGTCAAGTGGGATGATTCTGAGACTGTGTAGGTATGGGACTACACAGTTGAAGAGAGAGCTTAAATGGATTGATTGGTGCTACCTATATCAACAAGGTGCATCTTGTTTTTCGGTATCCCATCACGAAAGAACTCCACAGTTAAGCGTGCTTGACCTGGAGCAATTTTAGGATGGGTGACCTCCTGGGAAGTTTTCCTAGGAAGTGTGCGAGTGAGGACAAAGCACGCTGAAAACACTCGTGTTGGTCTGTAGGGTCAGTCATCAGTCCATGAAGCAGCCAGAGTGACGAACTCGTGTATAAGAGCCATTAGTCCGTGGGTGCAAGGGCCCAATGGAGGCTTGATGCGGGGACGTTAAAACGTGGCTTTGTCGCTCCCAGAAGTGAACGAACAGCTGACCGGGGCGGACACTGAGTTATCCTTGGAGCTGGTCTTAGGAGGAGTTTTGAAGGAAATTTCTCGAGTAAGTTCCCTCTATCACTTTTCTTTCATTATTCTTTGGATAATTCAGATTTTATTGCATTCTCCATAAAGACTGGTATGAAGATGGCTTATGCATACTCTCGAGCCAAGTTGGCTGCTTCCAAGAACCTTGCCACCTCTAACACAATGCGAAGAGAAGCAAACTTGGCCAAGAAAGACGTTGAAGATGCGCAGACCTAGCTTGAGGTCGTGAGGATAGAACATGGAGAGGCAGATAAGAAACTCCTTGCTGCTGGACCAGGGTTTCTTTGCTGACCAAGGAGCTACAGGACATGCCATAGACCGCGCAGCTTGAGGAAGACAACGTTTCCTTCTCTCAGGAAATTACCAGTCTGCAAGATGTGAGAGGGGGTCTTCAGACTCTTCTTTGTAGGTTGGAGGATGAGGTCAAGGACAAGAAGAACAGGGAGGAGGAACTTGAAGCAGAGGTTAAGAGCCAAAAATCCAAGGTGGAGGAGCTTGGGAAGAGGGTGGATACCTTAGAGACAGCTGGTCTCGAGATTTTTTATGACTTTTGGAAGGCCAATCCCAAAGCAAACTTTGACTGCCTTGGCACTTCCAAGGACATATTTCTTGATTACTGCATGGCTCAAGCGGCCAATGAGAACCCTGAGGCGGCCAATTCCACTTCTCCTACCGACCAGAATGTTGAGGTTCCTTTCGCCCAGACCGATGATCCTCCAGCCCCTTTAGACCTAGTTGATCCTTACCAAGAGCCTGGGACTCCTACTATCTGATTGCCTTCTCTTTACCATCATTTTTTTGTATATGTCTGTTCGGCCAGTAGGCCTTCTTTTAAGACAAAGTGACCGGCCAAGCGGTCTTTAAACTTGGAATATTTTTCATTTTTTGAACAACTCGCTAACCGGGCAGCCTTTAATCTCGAGTTTAAATGCTTTGTCATCCTTAATGAATTTCGTTCCTTGTTTATGATCGTTGTGCAACTGTGTTCGTTTTGTTCCTTTTTTTTTTGCTTCTTACTTTGTTTTTACCAAATGCTTTGTACAGGTGTAGGTGCCCCCCAAGTGACCGAGCATACTTTTGACTCTTTGTCACTTGTTTTTCACAAGTATGCTTTTTGTCTGTTCGGGTCTTTGGGTACGAGCAGACCTTTTGTACGCATTTAATGGTAAATGTATAACTTGCTAATAATGTTGACTCAATTTGAATTGAAATAAACATCTTTATTCATTTATTGGTCGGGAATATGTTTGTTACCATAGTAACTTATATTGGAGTTATTATGTTGATCTTAGTATGATCTTTAGCTTAGCATAAACAAAAAAAAATTGCAGAAAATAAAAATTTTACTTTCATAAGTGGTCACCTGACCTAAGTACTTTGTCATTTCATCCGAACCTTTGGGCGTGGTCCGCCCAGAAGGCCATTCACTTAAGAGTAAATGTTCTTTTGTTTCGTACTTAACATGGTCATCTGACATGGTACTTTCACTGGTAGTATTTTCTTAAGTGTTCCCCGTTCCAATACCTTGGTACTGCAACGAGTTGCATTTTTTTCGTAATACTTACCTAGTTTTTATGCTCCTGATTCCAGAACTTCGATCCCCTGATATGGTCCTTCCTAGTTCGGTCTGAGCACACCTACCGTGCTATCTTTGGTGTTCAAGAATACCCTTATGAGGACCATATCTCCCACAATTCAAAGCATTTCTGTGCTTTCACTTTCTTGTTAAAGTACCGAGCTACCTTCTATTGATGGGCTACCAATTTCAGGCTTGCTGCGGTTCGCTTTTCTTCGATTTCATCGAGTGATTCTACGAGGAGCATGTGATTAACTTCTTGGTCATATGTCAATCTTCTTTGGGATGGAGGCTCAAGTTCTAGAGCCAGCGTAGCTTCATAACCATATGCCATGGAAAATGGAGTCTGTCCAGTTGCTGTTTTCTCAGTTGTGTGGTACGACCATAATACTTCAGGGAGTTCCTCTAGTCAATTTCCTATAGCATCTTCAAGTCGTTTCTTTAGAGTATCTTTGAGTGTCTTATTGACTGCTTCGACTTGACCATTTGCTTGGGGATGTGCCACTGCAGAGAAACTTTTAATGATCTTATGGTTTGCACAGAAATCAATGAAGGATTGACTGTGAAATTGTTTTCCATTGTCTGAGACTATCTTGTACGGTAGTCCGAACCGACAAATTATATTTTTTATAATGAAGTCTTGCCCTTTCTTGGATGTGATGGTTGCCAATGGCTCGGCTTCTGTCCATTTAGTGAAGTAATGAACTACAACCACTACTTGTTGTACTCCACCTTTGCCCTTGGGCAATTGTCCGATCAGGTCGATTCCCCAAACGGCGAAAGGCCAAGGACTTTGCATCTAAGTCAGTTCGTTGGGCGGTGCACGAGGTATCTTTGAATATCTCTGGCATTTATCACATTTCTTAACATAGGCCTTGGAATCTTCAATCATGATCGACCAAAAATAACCTTGCCTTAGAATTTTCTTGGATAAACTCTGCCCAGCTGGGTGGTTGCCGCAAAATCAATCATGTACTTCGGACAACAGTCGTGAGGCTTCTTCTTGTGTAACACACCTAAGTAGTGGCATATAGAATCCCCTTCTATACATGATTCCATCTACGATGATGTACCGTACAACCTTTCTTCTGATTTTCTGAGCTTCGTTCCTGTTATCTGGGAGTTCCCCAGTGTTGAGGTAGGCTGCTATTGGCGTCATCCAGTTTGGAGATGTGTCAATCATTTCAATCTCCTCTGTGCCAGTGATACTAGGTTTTTCAAGGAATTGGATGGGGATTAGATTAGCCTTATCATTTATGTTGCTGCTCGCGAGTCGGGCTAATGCAACAGTAGTTGTGTTTTCTTCTCCTGGGATTTGCTTGAGGGCATAGCTTTTGAATTGTGTGAGTAAATCATGTATTTTGCTTAGGTAGGCTATCATCTTTTCTCCTCAAGCTTTGTAATCCCCAAATACATGATTTACTACTAACTGCGAGTCACTACAGATTGCAATGTGATCGACATGCAATTCCCGAGCAAGTTTTAGGCCGGCAATAAGGGCTTCTTATTCAGCTTCATTGTTTGATGCCTTAAACCCGAACTTCACTTCCCCGTGTAGATGTTGCCCCCCAGGAATGACAAGGGCAATCCCTGCACTGGACACTTGATCCGTGGCTGACCCATCTACATTTAATTTCCATGTTGGTTCATCTTTACTATTGCTCGGCTGAGGTTCTTGTACTGGCTCCGAGTTATTTTTGAAGTGTTTTCTTCTTTACCCGTACACTCAACTACAAAATTTGCTAAGGCCTGCCCCTTAATCGATTTTTGGGGCTGAAACATGATTTCATACTGGCCCAACTCCACTGCCCATTTGAGCAACTATCCAGAGGCATCAAGTTCTTATAAAACTTGGTGCAATGGTTGGGCAGTGTACACCCAAACAAGATGAGCCTAAAAGTAAGGCCTTAGCTTTCTAGTTGCCAAGATTAGCCAATAAGTGAGCTTTTCTATCAACGGGTATCGCCCCTCAGCTATAATGAGTCTTTTGCTGTTGTAGTAAACCGAATGTTTGATATTGTTCTCTTCTATGATCAGTACGGTACTTACGGCATGTTCTATGACAGCCAGGAATATTCCTAATTCTTCTCTGTCCAGAGGTTTTGAGAGTACAGGGGGTTTTACGAGTTGCATTTTAAGCTCTTGAAAGGAATTCTCCCATTCCTCCGTCCATTCAAATTGTTTGTTTCCTCAGAGGATGTTGAAGAATGGAACACACATGTTCGTTAACTTTGAGACAAATCTACTGAGTGCGGCAATTTGACGAATTAAAATTTGAACTTCCTTGGTATTTGTAGGCGATTTCATATCCAGGAGGGCTTGAATTTTCTCTAGATTTTCTTCAATACGTCGGGCATTAATGATAAAGCCAAGAAACTTACCTGAGCTAATTCTAAAGGAGAACTTTAAGGTATTGAGTTTCATGTGTATTTCTTGAGGACTTTGAAGCACTCATCCAGGTCATCTATATGCCCCCAGCCTTCCTGGATTTGACGAGCATGTCATCCACATATACTTTCATATTTCGTTCGATCTAGTCTTTGAACATTTTATTTTCCAATCTTTGGTATGTAGCTCCGGCGTTCTTGAGACCAAATGGCATGACCTTATAATAGTATAGACCCATATCTGTTCATAAACTTGTATGTTCATGGTCCGGTGGAAGCATTTTGATTTGATTGTACCCTGAATAGGGGTCCACGAAGCTCAATATCTCGTGTCCTGCTCTTGCGTCAACAAGTTGATCTATTCTTGGAAGTAGAAAACAGTCTTTGGGGCATGCCTTATTGAGGTCAGTGAAGTCAATACATACTCACCTTTTTTTGTTCAGCTTGGGCACTAGTACGGGGTTAGCTACCCAAGCCGGGTAGAAAGCCTGAATTATGAAATTATTGTTGCGTAGCTTTTCTACTTCTTCTTTTAGGGTTAAGGCTCGTTCTTTATCCAAAAGTCTTCTTTTTTCTTGAACGGGCCAGAAGTTTGGATCGATGTTCAGGGCATGTGAAATTATAGAAGGATCAATTCCGACCATGTCCTCATGCGACCAGGCAAAAATTTCTAGGTTTGCTCTTAGAAATTTTATCAGAGCTGACTTTACTTCAAGCAACAAACCTTTTCCAATTTTGGGTTTCCTGGTCGGAACATTTGGGTCAATTTCAATTTCTTCTAATCCTTCCACCGACCCAACATTTGTATTTGGTTCCCCAAGTCAGGGATCCACATCTTCATCCCTGCCTTTGGCGGTTCCCTATTTGGCAATGCTCTTCCCCTTGTCTGAATTCTGACAAGAGGATTCTTCCTTTTTAGCCTCTGTTAGGGCAAGGTTGCAACATTCTCATGCAACTGGTTGATTCCCTCTTAGGCACCCTACCCCGTTCTTTGTTGGGAACTTGACGCACGAATGAAATATTGATGTAACAGTTTTTAAGTCATATAAGGCTGGTTGGCCCAACATGACGTTAAACGCTGATAGAACATCCAATACCAACAATTGTACCATCACAGTTATGCTCTTCGAAGCTTGCCCAATAGTGAGGGGTAGGAATTCACCCTAAAGGTGCAACACTCTGGCCGGAGACCGTAAACGGGCTGGAGGCAAGGGATCAAATCTTTGAGTTGGAGCCCCATTTTTTCATATGATGTTTTGAACAAGATATTGGCTGAGGCACCATTGCCTATCATAGTTCGGGCCACTATTTTGTTAGCTAACTGTACTTCCATAACTAATGGATCATTGTGCGAGAAGCGAACCTTGACAGCATCGTCTTCATTGAACGTTATAGTGGGTTCCCCTACCCGTGGTATTTTTGGTTCCCTTTCTTCTACGGCCAGGATCACTTCTTTTTGCTCATTTTGTTAGGTTCGGGCATACCTTTCCCGAGCTTTGCTCGAATCTCCAGCTATATGCGAGCCCTCGATGATGACTTGCAAATGCCCGTCTACTGGTGGATGCAGTAATACATCTTGGTTATATTTTCTGTCTGGGCAACCCTTTGACTCTAGTCAGTCTTAACATATTTTTGTACATGCGGATTATTTTTTCTTATCGTGAATTCAATTTCCCGCTTCAAATTGTTACATTCGTTGGTGTCATGGCCATAATCCCCATGAAAACGGTAAAACTTGGACATGTCCTGCTTAGTTATGTCCTTTTTCATGGGAGCAGGTTTCTTGTACGAAACTACTGACTAAATAGCCATATAGATGGTCTCCAAATCGTCCGTCAGGACAAAGAAAGCAGTGAATTTGGACGAATTCTCTCTAGTGGTCTGTTCGGCTTTCCCTGTAAACTTTCCCTTTTTCCCATTGCCTTTTCTGTTGTTATTGTTAGATCTTTTACCGCTCGAGCTTTAACTACTAGTGTACTGGGGGTTTTGAATGGATGTCTGCTCGTTGAATGGCTTCTTCAAGCTTGATGAAACCATTTGCACGGTCGAGGAAATCACTCATAGAATCCACCAGACCACTTTTCTTGATGTCTTTCCGTAGCTCTCCGAGAATCTCTATGCCTCCCACTATGGCGGCTAATTTCCCCTCTTCAATTAATCACACCACTTTTGTTGCTTCCGTCATGAATTTACTTATATAAGCTCGGCGAGGCTCTCTTGGCCTTTGCTTCACTTTAACCAGGTCTTCTAAATGTAACGAGAGTTGGCGTGAAGAAGAGAATTGTGCATGAAATTCTGAGGAGAAGGCCTTCCAAGAGTTGAACCTTCCTAGTGCCAACTTGAAGTACAATTGTTGAGTAGCTTCTGAGAGTGTGGCAGGAAAAACTCTACAACGCACATCTCCTCGTACCCCTTGCAAGTCCATTTTCATTTCAAAATACTTGAGATGTGATAAGGGATCTTCTTTCCCAGTATACATCTTCTAGGTCGGCAACTTGAACTTGTGGAGTAGCTCTAGAACATTGATCTCTGGAGTAAATGGGGATCCACGTGCTCGGTATAACTTGAGATCATTGAGCTTTTGACCCGCCAGGCCTTGGAACATATTTTTCAGTTCATTCAACTGTGTTTGCATAGATGGATGAACTTGTTCGGCCTCTTGACAGATCAGTGTCACGTCAGGAGAGCTGGATCTTGAATGCAGCCCCTGGGTTGAGTGGCTAGTTGAACATATTGTTTGTCTAACCCTCTCCTTCTATTTAGATCATCTCTAAGATCATGAGTTATTCCCAGTCTATTGAATACTAAAGCACCAGGTTGCCTCAGTGTCTGGTTGGTTTGGCTGAGCACTTGGCCAGAACCGCTGGTCTAGGCAGAGTTATTAGGTATAACCCCACCTGACGAATTACCAGATAAGGTATGGCCGCCTACCACTTGGCCCACAGGTGGAGTCTATGATTAAGGATTGGACGGCTGACCGTTCAGAGTTTGGGCAGTATGCCCATCTAGATTTTTGTCTGAGCTACCCAGCAGGATGTTGGATGGAGGTTGCTAATTAGCAACTTGGTAGGCTCTTCGTATCAGTACGGTAGCCTGTCTTGTTCGGTCGTCGATGGCTGCTTGATGAGCCTTCAACGTTTCCATTTCTTTATCTCCCCATTCGGCGAACTTGCACCTTTTCTCTTCGAACACATGGTTCATTGCAGCAAGGAGCTCTTCCTGATCATGATGCAAAGTATTATTATGACCTTGCATGAGCCCAAGACCACTGCGGAAGTTCTGGATCTCGGTATCATCTCCAATGGCTGTCTGGACATTTGTTGCTGAAGGGATCCTAGTGCTGGGAGTACTCAGATCGGCTGCTAAATTGGTGTTTCTAGTCTCTTGCACATCGGGTGTGATTCCAGCCAAAGGAGACGTCACACCTTGACCCGTGGTGGGTGGTTGCGTGATTGGGTGTACAAGATTAGTGGCTTGTGGGACCCTTGCATTCCCTGGAGTCTGTAGTTCGAGATCTACTGCTAATAGATCCACGTGATCGACCATGCCTCTATGAGTTTGTACCACCATCGTGTTTATGATCAAACTTGAAGTAAAGAGCAAGTAAATATTATTGCTCTCAATGAAAGCACCAAAATGTTGACCTCGCTTTTAGCAAACGACAATGAGACTAGTAATAAGCGATAAGAAATATGATTTTATGTATAATATAAAAAAATAAATAAAGAACACAAGGTTTTTAAAGAGGTTTAGCCCCATTCAGTTCGGTAATAGCCTACTCCCCTTGATTTGTATTAACTTAAGAGCAAAGAACACAATGTTTCCTCTCTTGAAGCTCTCACAATGAAATCTCCGAGTATGCTCTCTTAGATTTCTCTAGTGTAATTTTCTCCACCCTTTTACTAGTGAGAATGGATCACTATTTATAGGGCTACATGCTTGAGGGAAGGTTTCCCTTTTGCTTACAATGTCTATAATTGGTAAGAACATATATTACTATTTAGAATACACAGATTGTGGGATTTGGACAGCTTGCTATATCTTTGTGACACGATCCCAGATCGATAGAGATTACTCTTGTGCTTCACAATGCAAATTTTTGAATTGCTAAGTGTTGATGCGCTGCTCGAATTATCCACTGCTCAGCTGGAAAGACATCATTCGTGCATGTGTATGTTGTGCCCTGCTCGGAGCATCTCTCTCGGGCAGATATGGGGAATCAGGTCCACGTGTCACTAGCATGTGCTGCCACGTCATAGTGCAAAAAATTGGATAACACTTATAATTACTTAAGTACTTTTTTATTCTTGGCAATCTAGCGAGCAAATGTGGCTTAGAAGTCTAGACTAGATTTGTGAATCAATATTTTGGTGCTTTAATCGAGAGCTACAACTCAAGAAACGTACTGCCCAGATGGTTGTAACACATTCTACAAGTGTTGATAGAGGAATCCCAACAACTGGCCAATCAATTGGGTGCATGCTAGTTGATGGAGTTGGCACTGAGACTACTCTTGCACTACAGGTGCCAGGAGCAGGCCTCGAAACCGGCTCCTCAGCTCTTGTTCCAAGGCCACCAAATGCTCCTGAGATTGGCACCAATGTCCAGGTCTCACCTGAGGAGCCTCAGTGGAATTGATGACCTTGACGAGGCCAATCCTCAGGTCACCCAGCTCAGCCAGACTGTGGCTAACTTGCAACAACACCTACAAGACTCTATTGATAATCAAGATGAACAATTTCAATATTGGTTCGTGGAAAACTGGAGGAACATTGAAAGCCAACGCGTTGAGAAAGAACATCATAGAGCTAACATGTCTCAATGGATTAGAGAACCTTATCACTCAAATCATGGAACTACTCCCTGTAGGGGTCTTTTTGAGTTGGTGAGAGAGACTCCTCATCGATCAACTGGTCACGTGGAAACTAGTGCTCAAGTTGAAACCCTTAATGCTCAGAATGCCACTACCACACCTCGTAACCGAGCATGCACTAAGAAAACACTAGGCGTGGAGAACTCCCAGAAGGAGAGTACCTTCGAGCAAGAGCCCGAAAGGACTAAAGCTTGTGGGCACCAACCAATGGGTCTTCCACCTGATGTTGAACGACCTTGCGACACTAAGAGAACCAACAGACTCCTCCACCAAGTGCTTCTCGACAATCTCATGACACTAGGCCCTGAGACCCTGTAAGGGGAAAGGGACCTGCCACTCAAACTAAAGGAGGTAGTAGGAGATACTACTTAAAAATCAGAGACTATGAGATCCAACGGGTATGGACCAATGAATCACTTCATACTTGAAAATACTTTTGAGACAAAAGGGGTTAATTGTGCCATTACTTTGCCCTTGACATTGATGGCCAAAAATATGAGTACTTTCCCTGAGTACATGGAGAGGAGTTGAACTTGAGCAACCAATTCAATTCTCTTCAGAATTATGATCTAACTGAAGTCTACTTTGAATGAAGTTGCCACTACAATGCTCTGAACAAACACTCCCATAGCGGGTTATCACGAGACCATCCAGAGTTCATTTTCGAGACTTCACCAGTGTTGTGTTGCCTTCATGACCCCATGGTCAGAAGAAAACAACAAGACCCAAGTTGACCAGAGTACAAGATCAACTTGGAAGACAAGGAGACCTGCATGATCTCTTAACCAAGAAAAGGACAATGGAAATGGAAAATTCTAGAGAAAACCCTACTTGGGTAGTAGAAGCTCTGACTTGGACGCAGACCACCACCCATGGGATCAACCGAGCAGAATTTGACATCTTGGCAGCTTTATCGAAAGGGATCATGACTCCTAAGCTATTTGAATTCAAAGTTGACATAGAGCAGCGCGCATTGCTCTCTGAACGAATTAAAGCTCTTCAAATCCCTCTAAAGTTCAAGAAACCTTCTTGGCATCAATACACTTTCAAGGAAGATCCATCTCAAATTCACTACTTTTAAGTGTAGACTAATTTGCAAGGTGTGAGTGATGAAGTTCGGTGCAGAATCTTCCCTACCACACTGCAAGCTTGGGTTAGCAGTGGTACCTTAAGCTCTCCCCTTGATTAATTGACTCATGGAAAGATCTAGTGAATGATTGGCAGCAAATTCGCTCCTTCTCAACAATGCCAGATCAAACCCAATAATTTGGTGGATGTCAAGTAATAGGAAGACGAGCCCCTCAAGGACTAGGCAGCCACTAAGACCAAAAGTCTTAGCGAGGATGCAAGGGTAATGGCAATTGTAGCTAGACTCAAGGAGATGAGTCCTCTATGGTCTGACCTTTGTCTTAAGGTGGTATACACCATGAATTACTTCTTAGATAGAGTGAATGGTTTTATCAAACTAGAAAAAGGGATCACCCGAGGTAAGGGCTCGAATGGTGGAAAGAAGAAGTCACCAAACTCTGAAGCCTCTGCTACTGAGGCATAAGGCAATGGGAAAAAGGAGGATCAAACAGAGGGAAGAAACCCAATAATGGTGGTAAGCCAGGTAACTCCCCCTATAAAGAGAAGCCTAAGACCGGGGCTAGGCCCTTACAAGAGTACGAGCCTTGCTTCACCACTTACTCCGTCCTCTTGGCCCCAAGAGAAGAGATCTATACGGAAACACAGTGAACAATGTCATATTAGAAACCTTTTCCCTTCAAAGAGTCAAGGAAGAAGGGCATGAAAAAATTCTGCCATTACCGCGATAATTGCGGTCATGACACTAAAGAATGCAATCAATTACGGGATGAAATAGAATTTCTCATCAAAACAAAAACGTGCTACTCTTTAGCGGTATGTACGACCTGAAGCTCCAGCTGGGGCAATGCACCTCTCCAGCCTACGCCAATTGCAGGCAGGCCATATATCGTGATTGGAAGGCCTCACCTAGCTAGAAATTTGAGGAAAGCCTTAGAAAGATGTCCAAGATCACTTTGACATGAGCCAAGAGTTGAAGTCTTGGAGGTTGCAGAACATCCTTCAAAGTCTTAATGCAACGGATATGAACCAATAACCTTCAGAGAATCGACCTCCTATCATGTTAGCTACCCTCACAATGATCCTTTAGTTGTCAGGGTACAAATAGCTAATATGATGGTAGCTAGGGTGATTATCGATGACAGAGCATCCTTGAACATCCTATTCAAGAAAGCCCTAAATAGAATGGGTTTGGATTTTAGGAAAGAAACAACACTTCCGCAGTGCTAGAAGCAAGGTCCAGGGCCTAGGTTGATACTTTGGGCTGGCTGAGTGCCCAAGTTGACATTGTCAACCTGGGCCAATTCAAGGATTTTTTTTTTGAGAACTCTTTCGGAATATTCTCGATTTTTAAAAATATTAAGATTCAACTATTTTTGGGGACCAAACGGAATTTCTAAAGGGTCAAAACGAGGACCCAGTTGTTGGATTATGTTTTTACCAGTATCTAGATTTACTACCATGTATGTTGTTTAACATCCTAAATATGAATTTCTAAAACAATAGAATTTAAACACATATAAAGTTTAAGAAACCTCACATTGGTTGCAGCGGAATTAAATGACTCCTTCGGCTCAGATCTCTAACCCTTGTACCCTTTCTGTAGTAGAGTATCACCAAGATCTGAGCCCGATTCTCCTTCACTTGAATTGGATTCTTCACAGTCTTACATACTATGATTGAGTACCAACTTGTTATGTGTGGGCATGTACTCTATCACTATAGGGTTTGAAAATTGAAGAGAAAGAGAGACAGAGAGAGAGAGAGAGAGAGAGAGAGAGACAGAGAGAGAGAGAGAGAGAAAAGGATTCAAATGAGAGAGACATAGAAGGCTCAAAATTTGACTGAAAGGCTGTTGGATATTATTTTACCAGGATCTTAGATCTACTCACAAGTATGTTGATTAACACCCTAAATATGAACTTCCTAAAACGATGAAATAAACACATATAAAGTTTAGGAAACCTTACATTGGGTGCAGCGAAATAATATGACTCCTTCCGTTCAGATATCTAGCCCTTGATTCCTTTCTGTAGCAGAGCATTATCAATATCTGAACCTGGATCTCTTTCTCTGATTCTTTAGTGCTGAAACTCCTTCTTGCTGAAAGTCTTTCTTCACGATCTTCCTCACTATGATTGAGGTATCACTTGCTGTGTGTGGGCACTACTCTAACACTAAGAATTTCGAAATCTTTAGGAAGAAGAGAGAGAGGGAGTGGTCGGCCAAAGATAGGGAGAGAGAGAGGCTCAGTTTTTTCTAAATGAAAAAGTAGAAAATTTTAGTGTAAATTTCCTAAAGCCTTCACTATCTATTTATAGCATTCCACTAGGGTTAGGTTTGAATTATTTGGCATTAAAATAATGAAAATATCAGAGGTAAAACCCTACAAAAGTGGCCGGCCCTATACATGTGGATTTGGGCCTGACTTTTTGCAATTTTGTAGTTTTATCACTTTTGCATCTGATTTTCTCAAAAACGCCAATTTTCTAATTCAACCATTTAAATGCCAATTCTAACTATTTAATAACTATAAAAAATTATTAAATAATATTGTCATTTATCGTATTTATTAATTGAACCATACAAAGTATCATAATTAACAAATATGCCCCTAAAACTCTTTCTTTACAATTTCACCCTTACTTAGTGAAATATTCACAAATAGACATAGTCTAATTTGAGAATTATAATTGATTAATAAAAACCAATTATATGAGTCTTACAAGTAACATTATCTCAACTAGTGGGGGGACCATGGATCTATAAAACCGAGCTTCCAATAAGCAGATCAAGAATTTACAACCTAAATTCACTGACTTATTATTTCTTCGTTGAATCCACGCATAGAACTTAGAATTGCACTCTCAGTATATAGAATGCTCTATATGTTCCACCATATAGACACATCATTAGCCATCCATTGTTATAATCCTAATTTGATCAATGATCCTCTATATGAATGATCTACACTGTAAAGGGATTAGATTACCGTTACACCCTACAATGTATTTAATCCTTAAAACACTTAACCCCGTATAAATGATATTTCAGCTTATGTGAAATGAGATCTCCACCATTTATTTTCGTTTGGTCAAGCTCGAAGGAGATCATCCTTTTCTTACTATTCGCCAGAGAGAAGCTATAGATTCCATGTTTATGTTAGCGCTCCCACTCAATTGCACTACCGTGTTCCCAAAATGTATGTATCACCCTGACCCAAAAGTAGGCTTAACTAACAAATCAAAGAACACGAATAGCCTCTCGAGATCGAGCCTAATCATAACAGGATTAAGATGATTTGATCTAGGATCAACTAGGCGATATTAACTTGAATAAATATTACGGTAAGTTTAATAAATCTAAGTCAAAGTTCAATATCGGTCCCTTCCGATGCATACTCCATGCATCCAACCTGAGCTTTACTCTAACCAATGCTCTGGAAAGAACATAGCATTTCTCCAAATGCAATTAAACTCTTGTTGTAGATTATTATATCAGTAAAACCTTGTGTCTGATAAATCTAGGAAACTTTATTCACATAGTCATGTTTACTTTCCAATGTGTTGACAGCACAATAAACAGGATCAGGTATGTGAAAAGGGTTTCAGATGAATTTATACATTATGTACATATAATCATGAAATAAATCATGTGAACCATGCAACATTAAATGTTATTTCTGATCTATATTAATAAGTAAATCTGATTATATTAAAATGAGTTTTATTTAGGGCATAAAACCCAACAAAGGCTTGAGTGCATCATTTTTCAATTTGAGACCATCATTATCTATTTATAGGAATCCATCTAGGTTTAGGTTTGAATTATTTGGCATTAAAAAATTAATAAATAAATGGTAAAATAGAGCATAAGTGGCCGGCCTTGGATGTGGGCCATCACTTTGCAATTTTCCCATTTTTTTTTAACTATTTATCTTATTTTTCTCAAAAATGCCACATTTTCCAATTATAAAATAAAATTTCCATTTAACATATTTATTAATTAGATTTAACAAAGTCTCTTAATTAACAAATAAATCTTAGAATCTATTTTCTTCACAATTCAGCCCTAGTTTAGTGAAAATTCATAAACTAGACATAGTCTAATTTTAGAATTATAATTGATTAATTAAAATTAATTAACTAAGTCTTACAAGCAGTATTATCTCAACTAGTATGGGGACCATGGGCCTATCTAACCGAGGTTCCAATAAGCAGATCTAGAATTGACCAAGTAAATTATCTAACTTATTAATTCCTCATTGAACCACTATAGAACTTGGAATTGCACTCAGTTATATAGAACGCTCCATATGTTCTACGATATAGATACGCTATGAATTTTAACCATCGTTCTAATCCCAATAACCAAAGATCCTCTATAGATGATTTACACCGAGTGGGGACAAATTTACCGTTTCACCCCTCAATGTATTTTATCCTTAAAACACTTAGCTTCCTATAAATGATATTTCTAGTAAACTAATATAATTACTGAAATAAGAGCTCTTCCATTTATCTCTATTAAGCCAAGCTCAAAGGAAATTATCGTTTCACTTCTATGTCTAGATAGAAGCTATAGATTCCATATCTATATTTAGCGCTCCCACTCAATTGTACTATCATGTTCTTAAAATGTACATATTACCCAGACCAAAAGGTAGGCTTAACTAACAAATCAAAGAACACAAATAACACTCTTGAGATCGAACCTAACCATGTCAGGATTAAGATATTTTGATCTAAGATCAACCAGTTATATTGACTTAGAAAGATACAACGGTAAGATTATAATATCTTTACCAAGATCAATATTGGTCCCAGTCCAATGTATACTCCATACATCCGAAACTAGCATACTTTGCCAATGTTTTGGAAAGAACATAACACTTATCCAAGGTGTAAGTATACTTTATCGCTGATTATCACATCAGTGTAAATCCAGTGCACTGGTGAATCAAGGGACATTATCTTTTGAAGCATATAATCATAATTACCTTCCACTGTGTTGACATCACTATAATTGTGAATAACTCTATGTTCTGATTAAACAGATTTTGTACACATTAAACCATAAACATGAAAACTAGATGTAAACATAAATGACTTCTAATCTTCAATTGATAACAAATCAAATTAAATTGAAATGGGTTTTATTTAGGGCATAAAATCCCAACACCAGCTACCAGGTTAACACCTGGCACTGGGCCCAGCGCCCAGGTTGACATATTGTCAACTTGGGCTGTTTTTAATCAGGTTCTCGAAAAAAAATCTTGGAATTTTTTGCATCATTAGAAAGAATGAAGATTCAAGCAAACTCAGGGAGAAAACCACAAACCTGAGGGCCTGAAAACAGAGCCAAGCGACATGGTGACAATCAACCTAGAGCACTGGTTTTGATCATTGAAATGCCAAATTTGATCCAAGCATTCTCTCCAGAATCGTCAAAAAATGGGGTAGAAGACCTCGTCATCAAGCTATTGAACCTTGGAAGTATCAAAAAAATTTCCCAAAAGCTCCAAATTCAACACCCGACTCCCAAGTTGACAAATGGCCTGGTGCGCTGGGTTCTGCTTATCTAATTTTGATTCTGTCTTGACCGTCCATCTAGTTTTTCACAGTAACTAAGATCCATGAAGTTATAAAATTCAAATTTAGAACTTCGCATTTCTCATTTCCAACATGAAAAACTACTCAGAAATGAGAAGTTTCGAGTCTCCCATTTTCACAAAATAGCAGCATCTTTGAGAATTGGTGACTAGTTTCACCAAAACACAGAAACGAAGTAAGTGATGTCAAAATATCACTTAGGCATCAAAAAAATACATCCCCAAGACGTTTCTTGCTCACCCAACATCCAGGTTGACGTAATATGTCAAATTGGGTGATGAGATGTCAACTTGGGCACTGGATGTCAACTTGAACGCTAAGCCTAGAACAACCTTCATTAAAACGATCATAACTCACTCAATATTGATCCGCTTGACACAATTCAACTTGCATTTTGTAGCTATTTCAATGCTCTATCAATTCATGTCTCACACTTTAATTGAAATTATGAAGTTATCAATGTTGGGATTTATGCCCTAAATAAAACTCTATTTCAATCTAATCTCTATCATTTAAATATCAATAAAAAGATAGAAGAATTTTCATCACTTATTTAATGTGTCATTTGGTTCATGTTATCATTTATATGTTTATTTGATTTATAAATTCATCCAAACCCTTATCACATTAATATTCTTGTTTAATGTATCATCAGCACAGTGGAAAGTAATCAAGATTGTGTGATTAAATATCTATTCCTAAGATTTATCAGTACCCTGGGTTTAACTGATATGATAATCTACAACATAGTTTACTTGCACCTTGGATAAGTGTTATGACCTTTCCAAGGCATTGGTGAAAGTAAGCTTGGGTTGGATGCATGGAGTATGCATCGGAAGGGACCGATATTGAACTTTGAATAGATATGATAAATTTACCGTAATAACTATTCAATTTAATATCACCTAGTTGATCCTAGATCAAGTGATCTTAATCCTGACATGGTTAGGTTCAATCTCAAGAGTATTATACATGTTCTTTGATTTGTTAGTTAAGCCTACCTTTTGGTCAGGGTGATACCTACATTTTTGGAACATGGTAGTGCAATTGAGTGTGAGCGCTAAACATAGATATGGAATCTATAGCTTTTATCAGGACATAGAAGTGAAATGATGATTTCCTTCGAGCTTGGCTAAACAGAGATAAATGGTTTAGTACTCATTTCAGTGATTATGTTTAGTTCACTGAAATATCATTTATAGGTGGCTAATTATTTTAAGGATAAAATACATTGAAGGGTGTAACGGTAAATTAATCCCTATACAATGTAAATCATCTATAAAGGATCATTGAATATTGGGATTATAACAATGGATAACTAATAGCGTATCTATATCGTGGAACATATAGAGCGTTCTATATAGCTGAGAGTGCAATTCCAAGTTCTATGGTGGATGCAACAAGGAATTAATTGTTAGGTTTTATGCCCTAAATAAAACTCCATTTCAATGTAATCTATTTTATTCAACATCAATACAGAAACAGAAGTATTTTTCATTCATTTGTGTATGTTTTGGTTCACTTTATCAATTGCTTGTCTAATTGATTTATAAATTCATCTTAAACCCTTTTCACATAGTTGATCATGTTTATTGTGCTGTCATCACATTGGAAAATAAACATGACTATGTGAATAAAGTTTCCTAGATTTATCAAACATAGGGTTTTACTGATATGATAATCTACAACAAGAGTTTACTTGTATTTGGAGAAATACTATGTTCTTTCCAGAATATTGGTTAAAGTAAAGCTCAGGTTGGATGCATGGAGTATGCATCGGAAGGGACCGATATTGAACTTTGACTTAGATTTAATTAAACTTACCGTAAAATCTATTCAAGTCAATATCGCCAAGTTGATCCTAGATCAAATGATCTTAATCCTGTTATGATTAGGCTCAATCTTGAAAGGCTATTCGTGTTCCTTTGAATTGTTAGTTAAGCTTACTTTTAGGTCAGGGTGATACATACTTTTTGGGAACACGGTAGTGCAATTGAGTGGGAGCGCTAGCATAAACATGGAATCTATAGCTTCTATCTGGCGAATAGTAAGCAAAGGATGATCTCCTTCGAGCTTGACCAAACGAACATAAATGGTGGAGTACTCATTTCACATAAGCTGAAATATCATTTATACGGGGTCAAGTGTTTTAAGGATAAAATACATAGTAGGGTGTTACGGTAATCTAATCCCTTTACAGTGTAGATCATTCATATAGAGGATCATTGATCACATTAGGATTATAACAATGGATAACTAATGATGTGTCTATATGGTGGAACATATAGAGCATTCTATATACTAAGAGTGCAATTCTAAGTTCTATGCGTGGATTCAACGAAGAATTAATAAGTTAGTGAATTTTAGTAATAAATTCTTGATCTACTTATTGGAAGCTCGGTTATATAGACCCATGGTCCCCCCACTAGTTGAGATAATATTGCTTGTCAGACTCATGTAATTGGTTTTGATTAATCAATTATAATTCACGAATTAGACTATGTCTATTTGTGAAATTTTCACTAAGTAAGGGCGAAATTGTAAAGAAAGAGTAAATAGGGGTATATTTGTTAATTATGATACTTTGTATGGTTCAATTAATAAATACGATAAATGACAATATTATTTAATAATTATTTATAGTTATTAAATAGTTAGAATTGGCATTTAAATGATTGAATTAGGAAATTGGCATTTTTGAGAAAATTAGATATAAAAGGTGTTAAAATTACAAAATTGCAAAAATCAAGGCCCAGTCCACCTAGCCATGGTCGGCCACCTTTATAGGTATTTTAAGTTGATTTTTTCATTATTTTAATGCCATATAATTCAAATCTAACCCTAGTGGAATGCTATAAATAGATAGTGAAGGCTTCAGGAAAATTATACTTTCTGAATCAGAAAAACCTGAGCCTCCACTCTCTCTTCTCTAGCCGCCACTCTCTCTCTTGCTTCTTCCTTTGAATTTCGAGATTACCTTAGTGATTAGAGTAGTGCCCACACACATCAAGCAATACCTCAATCATAGTGAGGAAGATCGTGAAGAAAGATCATCAGCAAAGGAGATTCAGCATCAAGGATTCAGAGAAAGAGATCCAGGTTCAGATCTTGATAATACTCTGCTACAGAAAGGATTCAAGGGTTAGAGATCTGAACGGAAGGAGTTATTTAATTCCGCTGCACCCAATGTAAGGTTTCTTAAACTTTATATGTGTTTAATTTATCGTTTTAGAAAGTTCTTATTTAGGATGTTAATAAACATACTTGTGAGTAGATCTAAGATCCTGGTAAAATAATTTCCAACAACTGGCCTCAGAGCCATGGTAATTGATTTACTTGCAAGAAATTTGGACTTAAAAACGATTGTTTGCATGTTCTTTGGATGGTATCATGTTGTATTGAGTGTTATTTTATGATTGATTGATGTTTGTGAAATTTTCGTGAAAAATAATTGCGATTTTATCTCTGTAATTATTTTTATTGGATAGTATGGAAAAAATTAAGCAAGTTAGCCTTTTACAGAACTTAATTTGGATTTTATTTGAATTAGCTATGATTTTTTGAAGATTTGAAAAAAATCGGGGCTATGCTGATATTTTCCTGCGATCGCAAATCTGTCCGTACAGTTTCTAATTTTTTTGTTTTTCTTCGATTTTTCATGCTTTTTCATGGAATTAACTTCCGATTTTCGGTATAGTTTTGTATTTATACTATCACTATTCCTAATTCAATTCTAATTATCATTTTGAATTAATTTATTATTTTTTAAATTTAATTCAAGATATTAATGTAATTTGAATTTGAATAGAATTAGTATCTATCTCCTTGCTTAAAATATCTATCTTATTTTAAAATTTGATTATATCTTATCTTATTTTAAATTTAAAAATAACATATTTATAATCATGTAATTTTTAAATGATATAAGATATTTTGCTAATTTTTTTAAATTTTGTTATTTTATTTATTTAAATTACATTTAAAATTTGAAAAAGATATTTATTTATCTTTTCTAATTTTTTATTTAATTTTTATTTATAAAATAACATTTAAAATCTAAAAGTAGTTAGCAAATTTTTAAAATGATATTTAGGTTGGTTGAAACCTAATTTTTCAAAAATTGTAGGTTTAATTTTAAATTTTTTTTAATTTTCGAATTTTTCAATTTTTTTTAAATTTTTCGAAAAAAATTTTTTATTTAATTTATTATTTTCGAAATTAAATATTTAATTTAAAATTAAATAAATCCTACATCCAACTATCCAACTAACCTTGTTGCAGGAGTATGTGTTTTAACTTGTGTGTAAGTTTTCAAAACCTATTATTACTTGATTCCAAATAGCAATGGTTACCTTTTGCCAGATCTAATGATCTGATGGCTCCCTTGGTCAAGATAATAATTTGTAACAGGTATAATTTACAATCTTCTTTCATCTGTGTATGACCTAGCAACATGATAGGACCCATCCAAAGTGTGCCTGTGTGAGCCTATGTGTTTAATTTAATTATAGATGCATATAGGTTGTTGTTGCTAAATAAATTATCATAGTTCTTGATAGAATTTATTTAGGCCCATTTAGTTTTTGGGCCTATTCAATTAATAACAGTTGTTCTTATTAAGGTTAAATTCCTCTCTTTTGGGCCTTGTGTGAGAGTTGGGAGCCATAGAAGTGGGTACGACATACTGAACCCAGCACCCCCTCACATGAACCACCCCAATTGTGAAGGCCCATTTGCCTGATTTGAATGACTGTACTAGGTTAATTACACTAGTTTAACCTAATTAAAATTGATTAGCAACATAATTAATTTCATTTATTTTGAAATTAATTTAGAAAATCATAGTTTAAAGAATTTTATATTCTAAGCTAAACTATATGTATTTTCTTGTATTTAATTAAATATAGAATTATAACCATCTAGATTCTTTCTGGAACTTAATTTAAATTTTTCATTAAATATTCTTATTTAAGTTGATATTTAGTTATCTACAACTAACCAACTTAAATCTGAATATCTTTTGAATTCAAAATTTCAAAATTAAGTTGAGGAATTTTAGGCATTGGTTATTAAGATTCTTTAGATATTTTTTAAGTTAATATCTTTTCGAATATTAACTTAAAATGGAATATTCTAGATATTTTTTAGGTTAATATCTTTTCGAATATTAACTTAAAATGGAATATCTTCAAATTAAGTGGTTACAACTTAATTTTAAATTTAATTAAATCTGATTTGAAAGATATTTAAGTTGATTTTTTAGATTCTTTTAAAACAACTTATGTGATATATTTTCAAATTTGTTCCATTTAAATATTCGAATTTATTTTTCGAATTTAAATAATAATTGAAAATTAATTAAAGTTGATTTTTTATTTAAATCAACTTTGATTTGTAATTTTTCATTATTATTTTATGGAACTTGTTCCATTTATTATTCAAATTTTTTTTGAATTTCATTTATAATTGAAAATTAATTAAAGTTGATTTTTTATTTAAACCAACTTTGATTTGTAATTTTTCATTATTATATTATGGAACTTGTTCGATATTTATTTGAATTTATTTTTCAAATTAAATAATAATTGAAAATTAATTAAAGTTGATTTTTTAATTAAACCAACTTTAATTTGTAATTTTTCATTATTATAATATCGAATATTATGATTATACAAAATACATATATATATATATTTTTTAAATAATGAGCTTTTAATCAAAAGATATTCGATCTCCATTGTTGGTCTTACAATAGTTAAACTTATTCAATATAACCTCGAGACGCTAGACTTTGTCCCCCTATGGATGGTTATTCGTTGAACACTTTTAACACCGTAAGATTTCATTTGATAAGTGTTTTGTGAGTTTTCGTCTCTATTTAGACTCTCCCCTACGGTGACTACTTAGAGATAAACTCATAGAACATGAAACAATGGTGGAAGCTCATAAAATGAGAATAACCTTGACTCTCGCCTACCGGGACAACGTTGGATTCTCATTTTGATCGAATAAAAGGTTGCTAAAATGTTTAATTTTAGATGAGCTGACAACTCTATTCAACTAATGTTATCTTTGACTCTCGCCTACCGGGACACTGTATTTCATTATGTTGGAAACCTTGGAAAATAAACTATGTTAGATTTAGTATTTCTATAACATATGTCATTACTTGTTATTTTCTGAACTTGTGTATGAATTTTGAACCAAAACCTTACTTCTGTTTTATTGATGTGTTGTAGTGTCTATAATCCCCTTCTCATTCCACTCCTAGTTAATATCTTAGCAATTGAACTTGAAGTTATAAACTCTTTGTCAGAGTAATACTTCACATATGCTCATGATGGACTTTAAATTCCAAAAAGCAGGTAAGCTGGGAATTGTTCACTCTGAAGAACAAATAGTTCTTAACTCCATAAATCCTACCACTTCAAGCTTAGTTGAGAAGATAAGAGAAAGTGATTCTACTTCCTCAAGTTATACTTCACAACAAAATAAACTAGCAAGAACAACAATTAACAAACGAATAAGCAGTAATGCTTTAGTCTTCGAATCATGTGTATTAGAGAATGATAAATCCATTTGGATTCTTGATTCTGGGTCTACAAACCATGTAAGTTGTTCATTGCAATTGCTTGAGAATTGGAATTATTTGAAATCCGGAGAGTTGAAACTTAAAGTTGGAAATGGCGAAATGGTTTCGGTTAGAGCTAGAGGAAAAGCAAAACTCAAGTTTCAAAACAAAATTTTAGAATTAGACAATGTCTTATACATTCCAAATTTCAGTAGAAACTTAGTTTCTGTTTCATGCTTACAATTGCAACAATACAAATTAGATTTTTTGGATTCTGGTTCTACCATTTCTCGAAATGACATTCAGATTTGTGTTGCATCCATGGAACAGGGGCTTTATGTTCTTAGACCAGAAACACCATTTGCCCTACATAACGAACTTTTTAAAGTAGCTAAACCTAGAAACCCCAAAAAGCAAAAGATCGTTAATGATAATGAAACATATCTATGGCATTTACGTTTAGGTCATATAGGCTTTGATAGAGTCAATAGGCTAACCAAAGACGGTCCATTGAAAAATGTCGTCTTAGGTGAATTGCCAGTATGCGAGTCCTGCCTGGAAGGAAAAATGACTAAACGTTCTTTCTCTGCAAAGGGAGAGCGTGCCAAAATCCCTCTAGGGTTAGTGCATTCCGATGTCTGCGGACCTTTGAATGTCAAAGCCCGAGGTGGTTATGAGTACTTTGTCACTTTCATTGACGATTACTCTAGATATGGACATATTTACCTTATGCATAAGAAATCTGAAACATTTGCAAAGTTTCAAGAATTTCATGCTTTGGCCCAAAACCAATTAGGTAAATCATTAAAGATCTTGCGAACTGATAGGGGTGGAGAATATATGGATATGCAGTTCAAACATCATTTAATTAAACTTGGAATTGAATCCCAATTAACCGCCCCTAGCACTCCACAGCAAAATGGAGTTGCAGAAAGAAGGAATCGCACGCTTTTGGAAATGGTTAGGTCTATGCTTAGTTTTTCAACTCTACCTACGTCCTTCTGGGGATATGCAATTCAGATGGCAACCGACATTTTAAATGTTGTTCCATCTAAATCAATCCTTAAGACACCTTTAGAACTTTGGAATGGTCGTACACCTAGTTTACGCCATTACAGAATCTGGGGGTGCCCTGCTCGTGTCTTAAGAAAGAAAGACGGCAAACTTGAGTCACGTACTGAAGTTTGCATGTTTGTCGGTAATTCTAAAGAGACTAGGGGTGGACTATTTTATAGTCGCAAGGATGATAAAGTGTTTGTTTCTACAAATGCCACTTTCCTTGAAGATGACTATATTAAGAATTTCAAATCACAAAGTAAAGTAGTGTTGGAGGAAATGCTTTCAGATATAAGTCCTTCCAATGTTCCGTTCTCTTCCACACATGAAGAGGACAATCCCACTCCCTCAGTTGAACAAACTGAGAAATCTACTACTAAAGTTTCTGTTCAGAAGACGACCGTACCTCGTCGTAGTGGGAGGGTTTCAACAAAACCTGCTCGTTATGGCTTGGATGGTGAAATCAATATGGTCGTAGGTGACGGTATTGATGACGACCCATTAACCTATAAACAGGCAATGGCTAGTCCGCAACGGAAACGATGGTCAGCCGGCATGGATTCAGAAATGGATTCCATGAAAAAGAACAAAGTCTGGGAATATGTAGACGCACCTGACGACTATCATCTGATAGGATGCAAGTGGGTTTACAAGAAGAAAAGAGGAGCTGGAGGCGAAGTCGAAACTTTTAAAGCTAGACTTGTAGCCAAGGTTTATACCCAAAGAGAAGGCGTGTATGAGGAAACTTTTAGTCCTGTTGCCATGCTCAAATCCATCCGAATTCTTCTCTCCATAGCTGCTGCTTTCGATTATGAAATCTGGCAAATGGATGTCAAGACTGCCTTCCTTAATGGGGTACTTGAAGAAACCATATATATGGAGCAACCAGAAGGTTATGTTCTTCACAGGCGGGGAAAAGAAAGTTTGCAAGTTAAACAGGTCTATCTATGGACTTAAGCAAGCTTCTCGCTCATGGAACAAGAGGTTTGATGAAATCATCAAGACCTACGGCTTTCTTCAGAATGAAGATGAACCTTGTGTTTACCAACTCAAGGAAGACCAAATAGTAGTATTCCTGGTCCTTTATGTTGATGACATTTTGATCATTGGAAACAATGTCAAGAAAATGACTCACATTAAGGAATGGCTCAACACTCAATTCGAAATGAATGATTTGGGTGAAGCAGCCTATGTTCTTGGTATTCAGATTATCAGAAACCAAGAAGAACAGATCTCTTGCTCTCTCTCAAACAACCTACATAGATAAAGTCTTAGAGAGATTCTTCATGAACAATGCCAATGGGGCAAACATGCCCTCTAGATTTGGTATTCGTCTATCTAAGGAACAGTCACCGACTGATCCTCAAGAGATAGAGGACATGGCAAATATTCCCTATGCCTCTGCAGTTGGAAGTCTAATGTATGGAATGTTGTGCACTAGACCTGACATCTGTTATGCTGTTGGAATCGTGAGCAGGTATCAGCCTAATCCAGGACAAGAACATTGGAATGCAGTTAAGTATATTCTGAAATACTTAAAGAGTACAAGGAATCTTGTGTTAGTCTACAAGGGTGGTGCTTTAAATCCCATAGGCTACAGTGATTCAGATTTCCAGGCAATTCTTGAAGACAGGAAATCTACATCTGGGATGGTGTTTACTCTTGGGGGTGGAGCAGTGGTTTGGAGAAGTGCTAAACAAACCTCGATATCGGACTCAACTATGGAAGCTGAATACATAGCGACGGCCGAAGGCTAAAGAACTTGTCTGGCTAAGAAAGTTCTTCACCAGCATAGGAGTTGTTCCTGGAATGGAAAAGCCTCTGGTACTACTCTGTGATAACAATGGAGCAATAGCAAACAGTAAAGAACCTCGAAGCCACAAGAGAAGCAAACACATTGAAAGGAAGTATCACATTATCCGAGAATACGTGGCAAGAGGGGATGTACTAGTTGAGAAAGTTGACATAGAGGACAACCTGGCTGATCCATTTACCAAAGTCTTAGCCGTGACAGCCTTTGAAAAGCACCGTCAGAATTTAGGATTAATTGATATGTACTAATTAGTTTTATATTAGTGCAAGTGGGAGTTTTTTAGGTTTTATGCCCTAAATAAAACTCCATTTCAATGTAATCTATTTTATTCAACATCAATAAAGAAACAGAAGTATTTTTCATTCATTTGTGTATGTTTTGGTTCACTTTATCAATTGCTTGTCTAATTGATTTATAAATTCATCTTAAACCCTTTTCACATACTTGATCATGTTTATTGTGCTGTCATCACATTGGAAAATAAACATGACTATGTGAATAAAGTTTCCTAGATTTATCAGACATAGGGTTTTACTGATATGATAATCTACAACAAGAGTTTACTTGTATTTGGAGAAATACTATGTTCTTCCCAGAACATTGGTTAAAGTAAAGCTCAGGTTGGATGCATGGAGTATGCATCGGAAGGGACCGATATTGAACTTTGACTTAGATTTAATTAAACTTACCGTAAAATCTATTCAAGTCAATATCGCCAAGTTGATCCTAGATCAAATGATCTTAATCCTGTTATGATTAGGCTCAATCTTGAAAGGCTATTCGTGTTCCTTTGAATTGTTAGTTAAGCCTACTTTTAGGTCAGGGTGACACATACTTTTTGGGAACACGGTAGTGCAATTGAGTGGGAGCGCTAGCATAAACATGGAATCTATAGCTTCTATCTGGCGAATAGTAAGCAAAGGATGATCTCCTTCGAGCTTGACCAAACGAACATAAATGGTGGAGTACTCATTTCACATAAGCTGAAATATCATTTATACGGGGTCAAGTGTTTTAAGGATAAAATACATAGTAGGGTGTTACGGTAATCTAATCCCTTTACAGTGTAGATCATTCATATAGAGGATCATTGATCACATTAGGATTATAACAATGGATAACTAATGATGTGTCTATATGGTGGAACATATAGAGCATTCTATATACTGAGAGTGCAATTCTAAGTTCTATGCGTGGATTCAACGAAGAATTAATAAGTTAGTGAATTTTAGTAATAAATTCTTGATCTACTTATTGGAAGCTCGGTTATATAGACCCATGGTCCCCCCACTAGTTGAGATAATATTGCTTGTAAGACTCATGTAATTGGTTTTGATTAATCAATTATAATTCACGAATTAGACTATGTCTATTTGTGAAATTTTCACTAAGTAAGGGCGAAATTGTAAAGAAAGAGTAAATAGGGGCATATTTGTTAATTATGATACTTTGCATGGTTCAATTAATAAATATGATAAATGACAATATTATTTAATAATTATTTATAGTTATTAAATAGTTAGAATTGGCATTTAAATGATTGAATTAGGAAATTGGCATTTTTGAGAAAATCAGATACAAAAGGTGTTAAAATTGCAAAATTGCAAAAATCAAGGCCCAGTCCACCTAGCCATGGCCGGCCACCTTTATAGGTATTTTAAGTTGATTTTTTCATTATTTTAATGCCATATAATTCAAATCTAACCCTAGTGGAATGCTATAAATAGATAGTGAAGGCTTCAGGAAAATTACACTTTCTGAATCAGAAAAACCTGAGCCTCCACTCTCTCTTCTCTAGCCGCCACTCTCTCTCTTGCTTCTTCCTTTGAATTTCAAAATTACCTTAGTGATTAGAGTAGTGCCCACACACATCAAGCAATACCTCAATCATAGTGAGGAAGATCGTGAAGAAAGATCATCAGCAAAGGAGATTCAGCATCAAGGATTCAGAGAAAGAGATCCAGGTTCAGATCTTGATAATACTCTGCTACAGAAAGGATTCAAGGGTTAGAGATCTGAACGGAAGGAGTCATTTAATTCCGCTGCACCCAATGTAAGGTTTCTTAAACTTTATATGTGTTTAATTTATCGTTTTAGAAAGTTCTTATTTAGGATGTTAATAAACATACTTGTGAGTAGATCTAAGATCCTGGTAAAATAATTTCCAACATTAATAAGTTAGTGAATTTACTTGGTAAATTCTAGAGCTGGTTATTGGAAGCTCAGATATGTAGGCCCATGGTCCCCATACTAGTTGAGACAATACTACTTGTAAGACTCAGTTAATTGATTTTGATTAATCAATTATAATTCCAAAATTAGACTACGTCTAGTTTATGAATTTTCACTAAGCAAGGGCTTAATTGTGAAGAAAGAGTTTCTAGGGTTAATTTGTTAATTAAGAGACTTTGTTGAGTCTAATTAATAAATATATTAAATGACAATATTATTTAATAACTAATTTTTAGTTATTAAATAATTAGTTTTGGCATTTAAGTGGTTAAATTGGTAAATTGGCGTTTTTGAGAAAATAAGATGGAAAAATGAGAAAATCGTAAAATCGTAAAGTGGGCCCCAATAACAATCCATGGCCGACCACACTATTGTAATTTACCATTTATTTTTCTACTATTTTAATGCTAATTAAATCTAACCTCACCCTAAGTGGTTTCCTATAAATAAGTAGTTATGGCTTAAGGGAAAAGATGATGCGTCTCATTCCTTCAGTAAAAATTTCAAGCCTCTTCTCACTACCCTAGCCGAAACCTCTCTCTCTTTCTCTCTTCCTCTCTTCTAAACCGAAGCCTATAGTGAAAGAGTGAGTGCCCACACAAATCAAGTGGTACTCAATCATAGTGTGTAAGGCTGTGAAGAATCCATTTTCAAGAGAAGGAGATTTGGACACAGATCTTGGTGATACTCTGCTACAGAAAGAATACAAGGGTTAGAGATCTGAGTGGAAGAAGACATTATATTCCGCTGCAACCACTATAAGGTTCCTGATACTTTATATGTGTTTATTTCATGTCGTTTTAGAAGTTCATATTTAGGATGTTAATAACATACTTGTTTGTAAATCTAGATCCTGGTAAAATAATTCCAACAACTAGCCTTAGAGCCATGGTAATTAATTTACTTTCAAGAAATTTGGACTTAAGACGATTTATGTGTGATTTGGATGGTTTCATGTTGATCTGTGTGTGATTTGATGATTGATTGATGTTTGCAAAAATTTTCTGAAAAATAATTGAATTTTCATTCTAGAATTATATTTGTTGGATAGATTGGGAAAAATTAAGAAATTCACTTTTTTACAGAACTCAATTTCAATTTTATTATAATTAGTTATGATATTTTGAAAAGTTGAAAGAAAAAAATCAGAAATCGTGTACGCCACACACGCGCGTGGACACCGAGTTCCACTCGATCAGATGCGTGTTCGGACACTGCATGTCTGAAGATACACGCACGGGGTTGTCCGAATTCCCCTATCCGCGCGTGGAAAGGCTACGTGCAGCCTCCAGCGCCGTGTTTTCTAGGCCAGATCCTCCTTGTGCGTGCGCGGATGGTATGCAATGCATACCATCCGCCCCAAATACATTTTTTTTTTCAATTTTTTCAATTTTTCATGTTTTTTTAAGGAATTAATTTCGAATTTTTTTATGTAATTTTGTTTTTTGATTTTTTTTTTAAATTTCAAATCTAATTATCAGAATTAAATTAATTAACATTTTTATATTAGTTTAAGATATCAGTGAAATTTGATTTTGAAAATAGGTAAAAATCTATCTTTTTTGCTTAATTAATTATCTTATTTTTTAAAATTTGATTATTTTATCTTATTTTCAAATTTAAGGTCACATATTTAATATTTTTAAATTATTTTTTTTTTAATAATTGACTTTATTTGAAATTTAAAATAAGATTATTTTAATCATGAAATTTTAAATAGAAATAGGCTATTTTGCTAACTTTTAAATTTTTTTTATTTTTAATTAAATTAAATTGTAAAATCAGAAAAATGATATTAAATTATCATTTTATTTTATTGAATATTTAATTTTTTAAAATAACATGAAATTTGAAAAGTTGTTAGCATTTTTTTTAAAAAAGATACTTAGGTTAGTTGAAACCTAATTTTTCAAATTTATAGGTTTAATTTTAATTTTTTTAATTAATTTATTTATTTTATTCTGAAAAATAAAATATTTTTTTTATTTATTTAATTATTTTTCGAAATTATTAAATTAATTTAAAATTAAATAAACCCTATATCCAACTATCCAACTTGTTGCAGGTGTATGTGTTTTTTATTGTTTGATTGTCAAAACAAGTTTTATAAAAACCTATTATTGCTTGATCTAAATTTCCATGATTAACTTGTTGACAGATCTAATGATCTGATTTTAACACATGGTTCAATTGTCAATAGGTCAAACCAATAATTTGTAACAGGTAAAGTTTGCATTCTTCTTTCATCTATGTATGACCTAGTAACATGATAGGATCCATCAAAATTTGTGCATGTGTGAGCCTATATGTTTGCTTTGGGCTTAGATGCACATAGGTAGCCCATTTAATTTTTGTAATTAAAATGGATAGGTTGCTAAATAAAATGTCACACCATGATAGATTTTATTTAGGCCCAATTAGTATTTGGGCCTATTCAATTAATAACAGTGGTTCATTTTAAGGTTAAATGTCTCTCTTTTGGGGCTTGTGTGAGAGTTAGGGGCCATAGCAGTGGGTACGACATACTGAACCCAGCCCTCCCTCACATGAACAACCCCAACTGTGAAGGCCCATTTGCCTGATTTGAATAACTGTACTAGGTTAATTAAACTAGTTTAACCTAATAAAATTGATTAGCAACATAATTAATTTCGAAATATATGAAATTAATTTTTCATTTGAATATTTTGAAATTAATTTAGAAAAACACACTTAGTTTAATGAAATTCAAATTTAAGATAAACTAAATGTTTTCTTCTGTATTTAATTAAATAAAGAATTAATAACTAATTAGATTCTTAATTATTCAAATATTTCATTAAATATTCCTATTTAAGTTGTAAATTATTTATTTATAACTAATTTTTTTTTATCAACTTTAATTTGAATATTTTTGAAATTCAAAATTAAGTTGAGGAATTCTAGGAATTAGTTATTGAAAGATTCTTGGAATATTTTTTAAGTTGAAAGTTTGTTAATTTTGGATCAACTTAAAATAGAATATTTTTTTAAATTAAGTAGTTAGTAACTTAATTTGTTATTTAATTACATTTTGAAAAATAATTTAAGTTGAAATTTTGTTATTTTAGAAAAACTTAAATTAGATATTTTTCAAGTATTTATTTTATTATATTTTACAATTTTCAAAATTTATATATTTTTTTATATAATGATTTTCGAAAATTAAATATTAAAAATTAAATTAAAGTTGAAAATTAATTTTTTTTAATTAATTTTGGACCAACTTTAAATTAATTAATTTTCATTATTAAAATATATGGATTAAAATAAATGATTAATTAAAAATACATTATTTTAAATAATGAGCTTTACTCAAGAGATATTCTATCTCCATTGTTGGTCTTACAATAGTTAAATGTTTTCAATATAAATTCGAGACGCTAGACTTTGTCCCCCTTATGGATGGTTATTCGTTGAAAGCATTTAACACCGTAAGATCTCATATGATAAGTGTTTTCTAAGTTTTCGTCTCTATTAGACTCTCTCCTATGGTGACTACTTAAAGATAAACTTATAGAACATGAAATAATGGTGGAAGCTCATAAAATGAGAATAACCTTGACTCTCGCCTACCGGGACAACGTTAGATTCTCATTTTAGATGAGCTGACTACTCTATTCAACTAATGTTATCTTTGACTCTCGCCTACCAGGACACTGTACTTCATTATGTTGGAAACCTTGGAAAATAATATATGTATGTTTAGTTTTTGTATTTTTGCAAACATATCTGATGACTTGTTATTTTCTGAAATTGTGTATGAATTTATTGAACCAAATGATTTACTTCTGTTTATTGATATTTGTAGTGTAAAAAATGTACAACCCACATCCCAACACTCATCTAGAATATGCCTTTAGGAATGAACTCGTAGGTGTGAAGAAGACTTGTTCATGATGAACATGAAATTCCAAAAAGCAGCTAAGCTGGGCATTGTTCGATCTGAAGAGAAAAGAGTTCATAGCTCCGACAATCCTACTACTTCAAGCTCAGTTGAGAAGAATAGAGAAAGTGATTCCACTTCCTCAGATTATCCTTCCCAACAGATTGAACCAGCAATAAGAACAATCCAAAAACGGTTAAGCAATGATGCTTTAGTTTTTGAATCATGTGTTTTAGAGAATGATAAATCCATCTAGATTCTTGATTCTAGATCTACAAACCATGTCAGTTGTTCATTGCAATTGCTTGAAAACTGGAATTATTTAAAATCTGGAGAGTTGAAACTTAAAGTTGGTAATGGCGAAATGGTATCCGTTAGAGCTAGTGGAAAAGCCAAACTCAAGTTTCAGAACAAAATTTTGGAATTAGACAATGTCTTATTCATTCCAAATTTCAGTAGAAACTTGATTTCTGTTTCATGCTTACAATTGCAACAATACAAATTAGTTTTTCGAGTTCTGGTTCTACCATTTCTCGAAATGACATTCAAATCTGTGTTGCATCTATGGAACAAGGGCTTTATGTTCTAAGACCAGACAAACCATTTGCGCTTCACAACGAACTGTTTAAAGTAGCTAAACCTAGAAACCATAAAAAGCAAAAAATGGATAATGAAGACGAAACATATCTATGGCACTTATGTCTTGGTCATATAGGCTATGATAGACTTCACAGATTAACCAAAGGTGGTCCATTGAAAAATGTCACCTTAGGTGAATTACTAGTTTGTGAATCTTGCCTAGAAGGTAAAATGATAAAACGTTCTTTCTCTGTAAAGGGAGAGCGTGCCAAAGAACCACTAGGCATAGTACATTCAGATCTTTGTGGACCACTGAATGTCAAAGCTAGAGGTGGTTATGAGTACTTTGTCACTTTCATTGATGATTACTTTAGATATGGTCACATTTACCTTATGCATAAGAAATCTGAAACGTTTGAAAAGTTTCAGGAATTTCTAGCATTGGCTCAAAACCAATTAGGTAAAACCTTAAAGATCTTGCAAACTGATAGGGGTGGAGAATATATGGATATGCAGTTCAAAGATCATTTAATTGAACTTGGCATTGAATCCCAATTGACTACCCCTAGCACTCCACAGCAAAATGGAGTTGCAGAAAGAAGAAATCGCACGCTTTTGGAAATGGTTAGGTCCATGCTTAGCTACTCAACTCTACTGACGTCCTTCTGGGGATATGCAATTCAGATGGCGATCGACATTTTAAATGTTATTCCATCTAAATCAGTCCCTAAGACACCTTTCGAATTATGGAATGGTCGTACACCTAGTTTACGCCATTATAGAATTTGGGGGTGCCCTGCTCATGTCTTAAGAAAGAAAGATGGCAAACTTGAAAAGCTAACTGAGGTTTGCATGTTTGTTGGAAATTCTAAAGAGACTAGGGGTGGACTATTTTATAGTCGCAAGGATGATAAAGTTTCTGTTTCCACAAATGCCACTTTCCTTGAAGATGACTATATTAAGGATTTCAAGCCGCAAAGCAAAGTAGTATTGGAGGAAATGCTTTCAGATATAACTCCTTCTAATGTTCCATCCTCTTCTACTCAAGTAGAGGATAATCCCACTTCCTCGGTTTAACCTTTGCAAGTTGATACAATGAAGAAATCTACCACTGATGTTCCTGTTCAGAAGATCACCGCTCCTCGTCGTAGTGGGAGGGTTTCTACTAAACCATCTCGTTATGGCTTGGATGGTGAAATCAATATGGTCATTGGAGACGGTATTGATGACGACCCATTAACCTATAAACAGGCAATGGCAAGTCCAGAACAGAAACAATGGTCAGCCGGCATGGATTGAGAAATGGATTCCATGAAAAAGAACAAAGTCTGGGAATACGTAGACGCACTCGATGACTATCGTCCAATCAGATGTAAGTGGGTCTACAAGAAGAAAAGAGGCGTTGGAGGCGAAGTTGAAACTTTTAAAGCTAGACTGGTCGCCAAGGGTTACACCCAAAGAGAAGGCATGGACTATGAGGAAACTTTTAGTCCGGTCGCCATGCTCAAATCCATCAGAATTATTCTCTCCATAGCAGCCGCTTTCGATTATGAAATCCGGCAAATGGATGTCAAGACAGCCTTTCTTAACGGAATTCTTGAAGAAACCATCTATATGGAGCAACCAGAAGGCTATGTTCTTCCAGGGCAGGAAAAGAAAGTTTGCAAACTCAATTGGTCCATTTATGGACTTAAGCAAGCTTCTCGCTCCTGGAACAAAAGGTTTGATGAAATCTTCAAGACCTACGACTTTCTTCAGAATGAGGATGAACCTTTTGCTTACCAACTCAAGGAAAACCAAGTGGCAGTCTTCCGAGTCCCTTATGTTGACGACATTTTAATTATTGGCAACAATACCAAGAAAATGACTGACACCAAGGAATGGCTTGACACTCAATTCGAAATGAAAGATTTGGGTGAAGCGGCCTATGTTCTCGGTATTCAGATTATCAGAAACTGGAAGAACAGATCCCTTGCTCTCTCTCAAACAACTTACATAGATAAAGTTTTAGAGAGATTCTCAATGACAAACACAAAAGGGGCACAAATGCCTTCTAGATTTGTTGTCTGTCTATCTAAGGAATAGTGTCCCACTGATCCTTAATATCTTGAAGTACTTAAAAAGTACAAGGAAATTCGTGTTAGTCTACAAGGGTGGTGCTTTAAATCCCGTAGGCTATACCGATTCAGATTTCCATGCATGTCTTAATGACAGGAAATCTACATCTAGGATGATGTTTACTCTTGGGGGTGGAGCAGTGGTTTGGAGAAGTGCTAAACAAACTGCAATTTCAGACTCTACCATGGAGGCAGAATACATAGCTGCTGCAGAGGCTGCAAAAGAACTTGTCTGGCTTAGAAAGTTCTTCTCAGGACTCGGTGTCGTTCCTGGAATAGAAAAACCACTGGTTTTGCTTTGTGATAACACTCGAGCCATAGCCAACAGTAAAGGGCCTCGAAGCCACAAGAGAAGCAAACATATAGAAAGGAAATACCATATCAGCAGAGAGTATGTGGCAAGAGGAGATGTACTGGTGGAGAAAGTGGACACAGAGGACAACCTAGCTGATCCGTTCACCAAAGTTTTGGCAGGAACTGCATTTGAAAAGCACTGTCAGAATCTAGGATTAATTGAAATGTATTCATTGTTTTATATTAGTGCAAGTGGGAGTTTGTTGATGCCCTAAATAAAACTCTATTTCAATGTAATCTCTATCATTTAAATATCAATAAAGAGACAAAAGTATTTTCATCACTTATTTAATGTGTCATTTGGTTCATGTTATCATTTATATGTTTATTTGATTTATAAATTCATCCAAACCCTTATCACATTAATATTCTTGTTTATTGTGTCGTCAGCACAGTGGAAAGTAATCAAGATTGTGTGATTAAATATATATTCCTAAGATTTATCAGTACACTGGGTTTAATTGATATGATAATCTACAACATAGTTTACTTGCACCTTGGATAAGTGTTATGTCCAATCCAGGGCATTAGTTAAAGTAAGCTTGGGTTGGATGCATGGAGTATGCATCGGAAGGGACCGATATTGAACTTTGAATAGATAAGATAATTTTACCGTAATATCTATTCAATTCAATATCACCTAGTTGATCCTAGATCAAGTGGTCTTAATCCTGACATGGTTAGGTTCGATCTCAAGAGTATTATACATGTTCTTTGATTTGTTAGTTAAGCCTACTTTTTGGTCAGGGTGATACGTATATTTTGGGAACATGGTAGTGCAATTGAGTGGGAACGCTAAACATAGATATGGAATCTATAGCTTCTATCAGGACATAGAAGTGAAATGATGATTTCCTTCGAGCTTGGCTAAACAGAGATAAATGGTTGAGTACTCATTTCAGTGATTATGTTTAGTTCACTGAAATATCATTTATAGGTGGCTAAGTATTTTAAGGATAAAATACATTGAATGGTGTAACGGTAAATTAATCCCTATACAATGTAAATCATCTATAGAGGATCACTGATTATTGGGATTATAACAATGGATAACTAATAGCGTATCTATATCGTGGAACATATAGAGCGTTCTATATAACTGAGAGTGCAATTCCAAGTTCTATGGTGGATGCAACAAGGAATTAATAAGTCAGTGAATTTACTTGGTAAATTCTAGAGCTGCTTATTGGAAGCTCAGATATATAGGCCCATGGTCCCCATACTAGTTGAGACAATACTACTTGTAAGACTCAGTTAATTTATTTTGATTAATCAATTATAATTCCAAAATTAGACTATGTCTAGTTTATGAATTTTCACTAAGCAAGGACTTAATTGTGAAGAAAGAGTTTCTAGGGTTAATTTGTTAATTAAGAGACTTTGTTGAGTCTAATTAATAAATATATTAAATGACAATATTATTTAATAATTAATTTTTAGTTATTAAATAATTAGTTTTGGCATTTAAGTGGTTAAATTGGTAAATTGGCGTTTTTGAGAAAATAAGATGGAAAAATGAGAAAATAGCAAAATTACAAAGTTGGGCCCAATAACAATACCTGGCTGACCACACTATTGTAATTTACCATTTATTTTTCTATTATTTTAATGCTAATTAAATCTAACCTAACCATAAGTGGTTTCCTATAAATAGGTAGTGATGGCTTAAGGGAAAAGATGATGCATCTCATTCCTTCAGTAAAAATTTCAAGCCTCTTCTCACTACCCTAGCCGAAACCTCTCTCTCTCTCTCTTCCTCTCTTCTAAACCGAAGCCTATAGTGAAAGAGTGAGTGCCCACACACATCAAGTGGTACTCAATCATAATGTGTAAGGCTGTGAAGAATCCAATTTCAAGAGAAGAAGATTCGGACTCAGATCTTGGTATACTCTGCTACAGAAAGGATACAAGGGTTAGAGATCTGAGTGGAAGGAGACATTATATTCCGCTGCAACCACTGTAAGGTTCCTGATACTTTATATGTGTTTATTTCATATCGTTTTAGAAGTTCATATTTAGCATGTTAATAACTTACTTGTTAGTAAATCTAGATTCTGGTAAAATAATTCCAACAATCAACTCTAAATTTCACCCAAGGGAGATACGTAAATAAGCCATAACTTACACGAAGCAGGTCCCCCCGTCGTGACTCGAGCTCCGAAAATTGACGATCGACCTCAGAAGTTAAGTTTTACCCTTAGATCATCATCTACGATCAAAAATAGCCAATTTGTATTTTTTTTTTTCATATTTTTGGATTATTTTATTCATATTTTGAAGGACCTATTTCACCTATAAAAGGAGAGCTCCTCTAGCTCATTTTTCATATTCAAAAAACTACCTACAGGGTCAGAGTATCTCTCTCTAGAAACCATAGTTTAACACTTAGTATCTTTCTGTAGTACCATCTCGTGAGAAATAAAAAATCAAAGTAGACGTAGCTCCATTACTATTGCGATACAGAGAGTGAACTACTATAAATTATTGTATATCTCTTTATTTATACTTAATAAATATTTCATTCTCGCCAATCTAGCGAGCGGGTGAGGCTTAGGAATCTTTGTCTAAATTTTTGAGTTAACACAACCTCACACATGAATAAAAAAACATTCGATATGTATATTTAAATTATTAACTAATAATTCAACATTTAAACATATATGAAATCGTTCACTTACATTCATAATTAAAATGTCTTTACAGACTTTTCAGGGCATAATCATAACAGTGTGGTGGCTGATTTGTTTCATGTATGATATTGATGGCTGATATGTGCCATTATTGTTAGATGGTTGGGCCATGTATGCTAGTTGGAAGTGCCATGTAAGATGGCTAAGTTGTGGCTTCTGAGATTATGTGAGACTTTGTAGACATTATTTTGTTTTTAAAATTTTAAACTAAATTTAAATTTTTTTAGGTACAAAAAGACTATTTAGGGTGCGTTTGGAAAGCCACAATGTAATTGGAGGTAATTACACAATTTGGCATGTTTGTCTGACCATGTAATTACACTGTAACTGTGTAATTGGAAGTAATTGAGGGGTTCTAATTACACTCTCCAATTCTCATGGCCCCCATGAGAATTGAATGTAATTACACTGTGTAATTGCTAAAAACTTTCCACATTAAACATTAGCTACTAAAAAATATTATTTTCCCATGTAATTACTAACTATTTTACCAAACAAGATATTAGGAATTCATATGTAATTACCACCTCATATCCAAACACACCTTGTATTTTAAAATATAGTGTAATTACTTACTCTACCTAGTAATTACATAGTTACTTCCAAACGCACCCTTAAAATAAATTTTAAGATTGTAATTATAATACAATGTTTATCAGGTACAATATTATCAATAAGCTAAAATAAAATTTAGGATTGTAACTAAAGGGATCTCCCTTTGGTTTAATAGTTTTTATTTTTATTTTTGACTGATAGTTCGATTGTTAAATAGAGTATATTCTAAAATTTGAGTTATTTATCGTATATTTTTGTTTGCTTAAGGGGACACTTATTTAGGTTGGTTTTTATGATACATGTGGTCTTTCATCATTTCGAATAGAAACTTTACTTTTTTGGAGGGATTGAATTAGGTTTGTACTATTGTTTTGCATGTTAAAGTTATTTTTTTAGATTCTTTATGGCTGGTTTTAGTTTTAAATAACTCTAATGTGTACAATAATGAGTTAGCAATTATATTTTCTGACTTTTAAGTTCTATTGTCTAAACTTCCAAAGCATCTCATTCTCATTTTAGTGGTAATTTTAATGTTGTGGGTCATAAATTGACTTAGTATATCCTTTGACTAGTTTTTTTCTTTCTTTTTTCTTTGGAAGAAACCCCTTCATATGTAACCCTTTTTGTGTGCAATCCTAATAAAGTATCGTATTCTTAAAACGAAACAAACAAACAAGACATTTAACATGTAACCCACAAAAATCTCACCTGATGGATGAATTTGATATGTTACATAGAATCTTGTTTATTTATTATACACTATTGAAAAAGGTAATAGTTGCTATAGTCATATTCTTTAACTATTACTCCAAAACCTCAAGTTCAACAAGTTCCTATTTCTAACTGTGCACCCAATAATATCATAATATCGATGGTCTTTCTACCTAGCGACATTCTTCACTCTCAATATATAGATATATTTTCAAGTGTAAAGGTTATATTTCCCAACCCAAAAATATAGTTTGATATTCTTCTCGACCCAAGTGCAACATCCTAATAAAATAAATAAAAAATAGAACGAAGTGTAGTAAATTTACAGAACACGACTGGCCCCTCTCATCACTCCCGGGTGCAAATTCAGGATCAACAGAATATCTGTGATCTATCTATGTATTTCCACTCTGTCTATCATATCCAATACTTTCTGTTTCTCAAATACGAGATCCAGAACACGAACCCCAGAAGAAAGCCTATTGAAAGGTAGCGGTTCCTTGCTGCTTTCTCTTCTAGGAGAATAGCTGCTACTCCGTGTAAGAGAGCTGCGTTTTCTCGAACAGGTCCTCTCAGCGTCGAAGTCCTGGCTTTTGCTGATACCTGGAATTCTTCTTTTCTTGGTTGTCGCCTGCAGAATTGCATAGTCTTCAGGCGTTAGCACTACTGACTTTGCATTGGTTTGCATGTCCTTGGGCTCCTGATTTGCCATTGGGTCGGATGTGGACTTGAAAGGTGACTTGTTAACCTCTGTGTTGGCAGATTTGCTTTTAGAGGCTAAATGATGAAGCCACAACAACATCTCAAGTATGCAGGACTCTGTTTTTCCCTTATCCGCATGGTGAAGTGTCTCAATTCGCATTATCTCAGTTTGAATAGCTGCCTTTCGGCTCCCATCAGAACTGTACAATCATCAAAAGAATAAGAGAAGCACTCATTGAAAGAGAAATATGCTACAAGTACAAAACTTGATAGATTTTTATTACTTACCCAGTATTTGCCCATTCTCCAACCCATCCAAAACCATGATGAGCTCTGGTTTTTGAAAATAAATTCAAGCATAGTAATGATTAGCCATAAGTTCATTAATGCAAGCCTACAAATACATACACACAGAAAAAGAGGGCAAGAAATGCAGGACATCTTACTTGGCTGTGTTTGTAGCAACTGGGACAAGCCAGCCAAGAGTTAACTCCATCTCATCTTTGATTTCTTTAACAGTCATCTGTAGGAAAAAAGAAATCAGTGGATCGACACATAACTATAAAACATCACTACGAACAAAAGAGTCGAACCACATAGAAAAACTTCTTGTCAAGGAAAAATTACAAGCACCCATGCTACCTCTTCTTTGACATGGAAGGATTTTAATTTGGAGCGCAAAGATGATTTTAGTGCTGGTGGCAAACTCTGGTACAAAGAATCCCTTGTGTTAGGAGGCATTGCACTTGATCGGGCTACCTGGTTATTGCAGCAGCAGAAAACATTTAAATCATATTAAGGAGAGTGATATTCATAAAAAGAATATGCATCATAAGCCCACAAATTTTTCCTGCACTCGATCATTAATAATTTAATATGAACTTATAAAGTACAGCCATAAACAGATAAAAAAAAGGGCTCTTTTAGCGACACATACTTCATTTTGTTTTGTAAGATCTACAAAAATTGAAATGTTTACAAAGAATTTAATGTGGCATTGTAATTTTCATTAAGATACATGGTTAAATATACTATCTTTCTCTTTCAATCCATCACATTTGTCTAAGCATTAAGAGACATCTTTGATAAGCATCGGCATTCTGAAGTCTACAAGCATTAGCTGTTACTATAATATCACAACTACAAAAATCTTTGCCCATAATAATTATATCTATATATTCCAACATTTGAATAATATTCTGCAATGGATTATATTTCTGAATAAATACATGTCTCAGTGTAAACTAAGCAGTAACTTGGCCAAATGTAATCCAGGTTCAAAAACTCCCTTACACTCTAAACCTGCCACAGAGTCTATGTCGGAAAAATTTACGATATTCTAGCAACCAATCTCAATCAAGGACTGAAATCAATTTATCAGATTCAAAGATTCAGTATCACAGTTTAGAATATTTAGCAGCTGCCCCTGATTTAACTTTACTCTGTACTCTCCTCATTAAATATGAACAGTGCTAGATTAATGATTGGGAGATACAGATAAGTAAGGCAGTCAACTAATTTTGGTGTATATGTATTCTATAATAAGATCGTTAGATATTATTACTACAAATTACCCTTAAGATTCTGGCCAATTACATATATAAACTCTACATACACTGTAAACCCTGAAGATCTCAAGGAACCATTCAAATCAAATCTCATAAAGTTCTCATCACCATCAACACCTCTCATCAAGCTCTTCCAAGCACCAAAACAATAAAAATATAAAGCTATCTCTTAACAAAACTGCAATATTCTAAGATCGGCCTGTCCTACTTGTTTGTTTGACTATTTCTAACATTCAGTAGTTTTTTTATGAAAAAAAATCTAATCAAGCATAGGCTAAATGAGCAACTCAAATGGAGTTAAACAAGAAATAACTACAAGATAAAATACATAATCAATCATGTTTCTTGAGAAAAAGTAGATACAGGATGCAAACAGATAATCATAAGATGCAGAATGAGATGAAGAGAATGATTAGAAATGGGAAACCTACAAGGGTATCAATTTGAATAATTATATTTGCATAATGCAGTGCAAGCCCAGCAGGTCCCAATTTTTTACGGCTGCTTGGAGTTTCTTCTGCTGCTGGTATATGTTCATCATCTGTAGAAATTGAGAATGTTATATATACTCTCTGAGTTGGATGAATACTGGATGTTCTTTTCACCATTATTATTATAGATATGAAAATTGTATTACTCTGTAGTGAAAAAAAATACGAGGCATAATCAATCAGGCTAGAGATCAAGGGAGCACTTTTAGATAGAAGGATATATGCTTGACAAACTTTTTTGGACACAATTACCCCTGCCACAACCTCATACCCGAATCTTCTCACTGCCATTTCACTAACTTTGTTTAATATTTCTATTGTGAAGGAACACAAACATTAAAGTTCTCCACTTCAAAACACAGTTTCAATCCATTAAATGGGCGAAAATACTATCATTGTTAATCTTAAATATACAAATCATTACGTACGTATGATGTGTATAATAATATCTTGTTTCAGAAAAAAAAAAAGCAAAATAATATCTATCTCTAATAAATCTATTCATGTTACACCGTTAATGCATACATACCAGCATCACCAAACACATTTTGTATCTCTAGATGTAGAAAATGGACAATGTCTACAAGCTTCTCCATTACCTGCAATAAATCAACAACAATAATAAATGATAGAAAATACTTGGTATATATATTAAGCATGGAAAGAAGTCCCTGCTATGGTTATAACCTGATTGTGAACACTAGGAGCATCCATCTTGGATATTCTTTTCTTTTGAGTATTTGAAGAAGAAAAAATAGAGCTTATGAATGATTGTTCAAAAACTATTTCAAACAAAAGTTACAATTTTAAATGGACATATGAGAAACAAAAGAAATAAGATAAAGTTCAGAATTCTTTTACTTAATGGTGCAAGGTCCTACATATTTATTGAAGGGCTTTTCAGACCAGCTTCTTTAGAAAACTTCTCTAAATGGTATTACTAATCCCATAACAGTCATAAAATAAGTTTTTGAACCTATAAAGCCAATGGGCTACTATCTAACAGTCATCTTCAACAGTTAATATATAGTAAATACCATACTGAAAGAAGAAAGTTACCTCTTCCAGACTTTTAGACCAAAGTGACTTTTTCTTTAAGTTCTTAACAATTTTCTTTTGGCTTTTCAGTTCTGACCTCAAGAGTGACATATTATCGCCTGTGGGACAAAGGGAGTTAAACAATATCAAATACAATATAATTATAAAACTAAGTTCAGTATTTGGTTGTGCTTAACATTAGGTTGAAATGACTTTTAACATTCTACTTTACTTAGTTTTCCTCAACTGCTCCATATTGTGCAACATTGTCTTCCAATCCACAATATTATCTTTATACCAATACACAAGCTAGACTAAGCTTTTTTTAAAATTATATTAAATGGTATAACTCTTTTTTTCTAGTAAATGGATTCTATGGTGGAAATATCCATTAGTTTATAAATAAACATCTCTAAATGTCAGATCATAATAAATGGTATCAATATCAATACAATATGCACGTTTAACAGTCTTTTACACATATCACCATTCATTTAAGTACTGTTTCCTAGCTCACCACAAATTTACACAAGTTGATATTAACACACGTACACGCATACGCACTCGCGCACACACACACACACTTGAATGATGTGTGACTCTATTCACCTTTTTACAAATTCACTTTCTCTTATTGAATATAATAAAGTAAGGATATGTTTGCATTTAAGGAAATTTTATTGGCGTGAAAACATATTTGAAAATTATATTACGAGTTTTCAAAAAAATGAGGTAGGAAAAGAAAAAATGGGATGAGAATTAAACCAACCTTGGTGTAAAACGTGCAATTGATGCTTACAAATCCAATTATAAAACAGAAAAGTACATATCATCCTGGAGAACAACAGCTAACAATGCAAGTACCACATAGTTACCTTTCTGAGTACTTGTTGACATCTCTTCTTCTACACGCTTACGCTGATAATCTAATTCAAACCTGTCCAGTGCATGTAGTTCATGGTATAATTCCTGCATTCAGAATAGTATTTGGCTGTCTTTTAACGCGTTCAGTAAAATAACGACACACAGAGCTCAAACAGCATTCTTTTGAAAACGAATTAACATACAAGATAATACTTGAAGACAAACTTTTACCGATGAAAAGAGAAAGTGCAACCAAAACAGAAGTTTATTATTGAAAAATTAAAAATATTTGTATAAATAATTAAACTCTTAAATTCAATAATACGAAAATGTCTTTAAAAATGTTCAGCCACTAGTTCAGAAAAAGGGCACCTATCAACTGAAAAATCCTTAATATAAGATTTAAGAAAAAGTGATAAGGAAACAACAAATAGCATTTATGCAAGAGCCATCATCTAACTATATCACTTTACATATTTATAGCTTTGTGAGGGTCATTTCGTCAAGAAGAGGAACAACACAACCTTTTACTATCATTCAGAGGAAAAGTACTCTTCCATAGGAAGTAGACTAATACGCATAAATTCAAGGGTCTCCCTAGTTTAATTTGATGACTACTCATCCTTATCTTTATTATAATTCCTTTTCTTCTTACAAGAAAATTTATGCTGTTAGAAATGTTGCATAGCTGGTTTATGCATAATAAATTTGGTACATAAGAATAAGCTACGCATACAATATTTGGAACTTCATAATATAAAAAAGGAAACTATCCAATATGTGACCAGAAAGAAAATGCACTTGTCTAATTATAGGATGATAATATACTCACAGCAGTTATGTGAACTAAATTCATTAGTTGTTGAATCACCAAATCTGCCTCCTCCTTCAAATTCTTTTCAGAATTTAGTCCCCTGCTGATTCTAGAAAATGAAAATAAGATGTCACCAAAGCAAATAAGGGATATAGGACTGGGAAATCTAATTTCGACAGAATTACTTAAATGTATAACATAACACATATATTACTTTTCCAAATAACGGTCCAAGTTGTGCCACTGAGGATCTTTACTGCGATTTCCAAAACGAACAACCTCCCCAGAGAATATTTTCAACTCCTCCCTATCAGAGAAAAATTCCGTAAATTAAAAAACAAAATGAATTCTCTTCCAAAACTTGTATTATTCAAGTATTGAATGAAATGAACAACTGCTACATGATTCATTATCCACCTTTTGTCAGCTGCAACAATCCTTAGCAGTTCATCTGTATCGTTAGATATCAAATGCTGCACACCTTTGGAAGGAAGAATCTCCTCTTTCAATTGTTGAATACTTCTTTTTGAAAGTGATTGCATGAGATTAGAACCCTTAACTATGGTATTTGCAACCTCAAATGCTAAAATTGACACTTCATTGCCTTTACTGGGTGCTGTTGTAGCAAATCCAGCTCCAGCATTTAAATTAGTCATGCTGCTCCCAAGCGTATCCAAAACCTCCACTGCCTTTCCCAACCCAGCTGTACCAGCCCTACCTAAACGTGAACTTACCTCGGAAACCTACAACAACAGAGCATTAAATTACTTATGCCATCATTCCATAGAGCATATTTTAATTTTCAACCACTAACTTAAGACAACACTTGCCCACTAGAAGTATAAGGAAGTAAACCATGTATTTTCTTAATGATAAACATACAGCTCAAACATGAGCTTCCCAAACAAGACTTATGCATGGTTATTCAATAACTTACAATTTCCTTAGAGCCAGACTTTACCAAATTCTAAATTGGCAAAATAATATGCAAAATTAGGTGGTGCAGACTAAAAACCAATCTGCTCATAAAATTTATCACTTTAACAATGCCAGAATTATTAGCAGCAAAATCATGACTAGCTTGAAACATGGCGGATCAAGAAAGAGAATCAAATAGAAGTATTATTTCTTTTTGTGAGAAAATAAAGGCAGCAAGCATATGTATTTGAGCTCCAACTAAATGGTCAGAGTCATAATTAACGACTCCAACAAATCAATGAGGGTAGATCTTAAGAATACTCTAAGGAAAAAAAAAATGGAAAATGTAGACATATAAAGAAAGATTATTAAGAAAAGAAAAAATCAATTACTCAGTTGTTATGGAATCCCAACCAGCACTGTTTAGGGTAAAAGACTACTGGAACAACAAATAACAGCATCATATATATGGAAAAAATTCAGTTCTTGTTAGAAAAGACATTATCAAGTTCATCCATTGTTATTACAGAAGTATGTAATACTAAATTTCTATTTTCTTTATGATAGGTATAAGCGCATTATAACTAACGGAGGTTAATTTTCAAAAAACTGATAAAGCATTGCTAACCATAACCTCCTAGTTTGACTAAAGCGACACTTCATATGAAAGAATAACAGCACTAAACCACGTATATTTAAGAACTTCAGAAAATGCAAAAACCTTGGCCACCGCCGCCTGTGTCGACCTGACGGATCGAGACTTCTGAGCCCTCGGATACCGTGGAATCCCATCGTAGAAATCATCGCCAGGAGCAGCAGCATCAATTTTCTGTAACCCAACAGGATCCTGCAACTGCTGCTTCTGCTCTTGTAACTTATCCTCCTTGATTCCAATCACCGGAGGCGGCGTAACCATGGTCTTCACACTTGACTGGTACTCTCCTTTATCAGACTTGTGACGATCAACATGCCCATTTCCTTCCCCATATGGATTCTCAACTTTAGAGGATCCTTTCGAACAAATCCCACCCATTTGAGCTCTAACACCCCTCAACAAAACCCACAGCTCAAATTTTAGTATTGTATCCAAAATATCATCACCAGAGCCAATCTCAATTCACCAAGCACAACTTTTCTAGTTTGCCAAACACACCCAAACAGCCCAAGTAAATTACTTCTAGTTATAACAACTCCAAAAACCCATACGATCAAAACCAAAACAGATTGATTCCGTCTCCTCTATTCACCAAAATCTTAAAAAAAAAAAAAAAACAGGAATTTCTCTTCGCTCTAACGTCTTATTTTATTATTATTTTTTTCAAAAGAAGACAAGAAGAAGAAGATGAAGACGGGGTCAAAGAGAGACGTTTCGTAGCCGAAAAATGGAAGCAAGCGGCGAAGAAGAGAAGGATCGAAGAATCCAATTCCGAAGAGGAAGTGAAATTGGGAATGTGGAAGAAGGAGAAGAAGAAGCCAACAATGGGTATTGAGGTATTGACAAAAGAAAAGATATTGAATAATAAAAAAACAGGGGAATCATAGTCATAGCGTGAGCCAAACAACTCATAGTGATGGGCGAGGGAGGGTTCGGTAGCAGCCGCCTTCGAGTTCTATCTAAGTTTCGGACAACCGAGTTGGACTGTGGATTTTCGGTCAAATCTTCAAACTTTCTACGTTTACGTTGACTTGTGCTTCTTCTGTTTCAATATAAAAGTCTTTCATGTTCGTGTCATGACATGAAAATGAGAACTGAGAGAGAGCTTTCCCTTCTTTTTCTCCTCTAATTTAAACACTCAAAAATAGGCCCACACTTGGCGTCTAAATGAGTGTTTTTGTGAATCAACTGTTCATTCATCATTAGCGTGTTCCTTTGTGGAAAACTTAAAACTAGACAGACTCCCCGAGGATGGATCTTCACACACGTGTCATCTATTTATCAACATTTTAATTTACAATCAACGAGTATGTATACTTTAATCATTCGGCAATTAATCTTCTATTAAATTTAATTTATTGTAACTTTACTTTTTCAGTGATGTACTTCTTAAGATATTTTATAAATCACTTCCTCATTTGTAAACAAAAACTCAAAGTATGCAACAACTAAATGAAACAACAAATATGAAAAACAAACAAGGGTGTGGGAAAATTAATTTCATTTAAAAAAAAAAAAACTAACTGAATTAGAGATCAAGAACTAAACAACTAAAACCATAAAACACATAGCAAGAACTTAAATCAAAATCAAAATTAATGAAAAGAATAAAACAATGCAGAAACATAAAAAACATCAAGAAATATGTTGATTGAAGACTAATAAATCGATGTAATTTATGGATTTATTCTAGTTGTGCAATATTGCCGAATCTCTTTATTGATTGAGCAAAAAATTAAGTACAATACACTCTAACTTATACAACTCACTTGATTCCTCACAAAGTGTTTCCCTCCTCTTAAACACTCAGTTCCCAACAAGCATATTCATCTAGATATGTAGCTCCATAGAAAAACCAAAGTAGTCCCAATCTCACTCTTTTCTCTATATTCTCTCCCTCTCTAATCTTGCTTTGCATCATTTACCTTAATGAATTGAGAATGAAAATATTTATTGGCAGTTAGAATTTGAAGGAGTCTACCTTGAGCTGCCAACCAAATTAGTAAAGTTAGTTACAACTAACTATCATAACAGAAATTAGCTTTTATTTATAGGAACTAATTTCCACAAATTCTACTTAATTTCTTTAAATCATAAGCCACAAGGATTCTCAATATGGCCATCAATGATAGTGTTATCTGCGTTTCTGGACAGGCGACACGTGTGTCTTCGATGTCCCTTAGTCGATTTGCGGCCCATTCTCAAGGCCCAAACGGATAGCGGTTTGGCTCAATAGTAGATAGTTAAGACTTGATTGAAAACAAACACGGACCGATGAATCTGAAGAGTTAACTTAATTGAATTGCCAAGTGTATGAAAAGATGCAAACAGATGCCCCACGAATATCCCAGAAGGGTATTCCAAAAGGGGTTGCAGAAGTCCACCTCCTAGGGCTGTCGTGAAAACCAACCTTCTGTTGGGTTTTGTGCCCTAAATAAAATCCATTTCAATAATCAGATTTAGTTAATAAAGATCAGAAATAACATTTTATGTTGCATGGTTCACATGATTTATTTCATGATTATATAAAATGTATAAATTCTATTAAGTCCAGAACATATATATTTGTTAATGATTATAGTGTTGTCAGCACAGTGAAATATAATCTTGATTATATGTTCGAAAGTTTATTCCCTGATTTGTCAGTTCACTGAATTTAGACTGCCATGATAATCAGCGATAGGTATTCTTACACCTTGGATAAGTGTTATGTCCTTTCTAGGGCATTGGCAAAGTTTACCAGTATCAGATGTATGGAGGATACATCGGAAGGGACCGATATTGAACTTTCATTTGATATGTTAAATTTACCGTAATATCTATTCAATTCAATATCACCTAGTTGATCCTAGATCAAATGATCTTAATCCTGACATGATTAGGTTCGATCTCAAGAGTATTATTCATGTTCTTTGAATTGTTAGTTAAGCATACTTTTGGGTCAGGGTGATACGTACATTTTGGGAACATGATAGTATAATTGAGTGGGAGCGACATAGATATTGAATCTATAACTTCTATAGGTATTTAGAAGTGAAACGATGATATCCTTCGAGCTTGGCTAAACAGAGATAAATGGTTGAGTACTCATTTCATTTCGCTGAAATATCATTTATACGGAGCTAAGTGTTTTAAGGATAAAATACATTGAATGGTGTAACGGTAATTTAGTCCCTATTCAATGTAGATCATCTATTAGAGGATCATTGATCAAATTAGGATTATAAAAATAGATAATTTATAGCGTATCTATATCGTGGAACATATAGAGCGTTCTATATGACTGAGAGTGCAATTCTAAGTTCTATGCGTGGATTCAACAAGGAATTAATAAGTCAGTGGATTTACTTGGTAAATTCTTGATCTGCTTATTGGAAGCTCGGTTATATAGGCCCATGGTCCCCATACTAGTTGAGACCATACTGCTTGTAAGACTCAGTTAATTGATTTTAATTAATCAATTATAATTCTAAAATTAGACTATGTCTAGTTTATGAATTTTCACTAAGCAAGGGCAAAATTGTGAAGAAAAGAGATTCTAGGTTTTATTTATTAATTAAGAGACTTTATATGTCTAATTAATAAATATATTAAATGACAATATTATTAATAATTAATTATTAGTTATTAAATAATTAGAATTGGCATTTGAGTGGTTAAATTAGAAAGTTGGCATTTTTGAGAAAAATGGGATAAAAATGACAAAATGGCAAAATTGCAAGTGGGGCGCATTATCCTATACATGGCCGACCACTATGCATTTAATATACCATTTATTTTTTCATTATTTTAATGCCAAATAAATCTAACCTAAACCTAGATGGTTACATATAAATAGATAGTGATGGCTCACATTCAAACTTAACTCTGTCGGATGAAATTTCTTGTCTTCAAAAAGTTGAGCCTCCTATTCTTTTCTCTATAGCCGAAACCATTCCCTCTTCTTTTCTTCTTCAATTTTCAAACCTTGAGTGATGAGTGAGTGCCCACACACATCAAGTGGTATCTCAATCATAGTGTGGAAGATTGTGAAGAATCCAATCAACAAGAAGGAGAATCAGCATCAAGGAAGGAGAGAAAGAGATCCAGGTTCAGATCTTGGTGATGCTCTGCTACAGAAAGGAATCAAGAGCTAGAGATCTGAACGGAAGGAGTCATTATATTCCGATGCACCCAATGGAAGGTTTCCTAAACTTTATATGTGTTTATTTCATTGTTTTAGAATTCATATTAGGATTTTAATGAAACATACTTGTTAGTAAATCTAGATCCTAGTAAAATATTTCCAACACCTTCTAGGATCTATCTGATGTGGCATGTCTCTGACACAAGATCCCACAAAATTAGGGGCTTGTCCACCACATCATTCATGGGAAATATGCACAACACAAAAAGTAACCTACCTTTTATCCAACGTCAACTCCTCTGACCAGTATTCCACACAATCGTTGGCGCATGGCCATCTATCAACATCAAATAATACTGTATTGTACGGATGATGGTTATATCTCAATTAGGCCTCATCTACTAGGCTCAAGGTCAATATTATATTGTATTTTATCCAATCAGTGGGCTTATTTCTATGTACCAAACCTTATTGTGTGTGGGTTTTACCCAAAAACCTAGTTATGGCATATAAATAAGGCTTTATCTCTTAATGCATTGGGTTACGAACATTGGCTAGAAACTTTGTATAAATTTTACAAGAACACTTGTGTAAAATACTTTATAGCCAAAGAGCTTCAATAATATTGACTCGTTGACTAAGGCTCATTAACACCTCAACCACGTAAAAATCCTCTTTTTATTTGTTTCTTAATTTTTTTTAGCTCAACTTATTATCAATTCAATTTTTTGAAAATTTTAATAAATATATTGGTGCTTTCATTGAGAGCTGAAGAAAGTATCCTCCATTGTTGTCATCTACAACAATGGTTGTAACTCAAAACTATGGTCAGACCCCATGCTCGTCAAGACCGAGAAGATGAAATTATTGATGATATGAACTGGACCCTACAAACGAACGCTCTAGGGACGTCATGAGGAACATTGAAGCATTAGAGATGGCCAGTCGTCTGTTTCGTAAGGGCCTGTAGCTAGAGAAGCTTGTTGATGAAACTCCCCTCAAAGAGGATGACAGTGAAGGACTTGATGAGAATGAAAATGAGGCTTAGGACAAAGATTATGATAAAAACTATGAAAAGATAAGATCGCTCGAGCCCTAGGGCAAGACTGACCAGTCGATTCGCGGAGTAGAGTCGACCGATTCAAAAGGCACCTATTAACCCAGAAACTTTTCCTAGTGACGTGAACATCAATTTTTGACACGTGGAAAGAAGGATGACATTATGGAGTTGAGTAGACCCAAGTCATAGCAGTTGACTTGGGAGGGGGCCCTAGCCTTGCGCCCAAGTTGACTTCAGGAGAGCTAGGATGGAAGTTCGAACTTCAATGACTTGAATCAAACTCACTATCTTTCAATATTCTATACCATAAAGACATGGAGCAACCTAATTCTATCCCCAGTATCTGAAATTACACGAACCTACTACCCAGAAGCCAACCTATGTACCTAGGGTTTCACCCAACTCCCAAGTTGACATTCCCAACTAGGATTTTAGTTTTTGGGACCGTCTTAGTGAAAATGGGTCAAAAATTGTATTAGGACATCAACTAGACATACCATGGACATATTTCAGACATCAAAATCAGATTCAGAGCAAGTTCATTTTTTAGCACTCGGTGCTCGGGCACCTCAATGCCTAGGTTGACAATTCGTCAATCTGGGTGCCTTCCAAGTATGAGATCGACGATGAAAAATTTTCATCATCTTTGCCTCCATCAAAAATTGGGAGAATAGGTACTTTTGGGGAAGAAAAAGCACTTGTTGGGTGCCAGAAGCAAGGCCCAGCACCCAGGTTGAGATTTTGTCAACCTAAGGCGATTCTGATGGTGTTTTCTGAGAATCTTCTCTATTTCTAGAAAAGATTAAGATTCAACTATTTATAGGGACCAAATGGAACTTCTGAAGGACCATAATTGGGACCCAGTTCCAAGTTGATGTTGGATTTTGTGCCCTAAATAAAACCCATTACAATCTGATAGTTATCAATTTAAGAGTTTTGAAGTGATTATGTTTACATGTATTTTACATGCTTATGGTTTAATATATATGCACAAAATTAGTTAAGTCCAGAACATATATTTATTCACAATTACAGTATTGTCAACACAGTGGAATGTGATTGTGATTATATGATTCAAAAGACGAAGTCCCTGTTCATCAGTGTTTTGGATTTACACTGATGTGATAATCAGCGATGAAGTATACTTACACTTGGAGTAAGTGTTATGTTCTTTCCAGGACATTGGTAAAGTATACTAGTTTTGAATGTATGGAGTATACATTGGACTGGACCGATATTGAACTTGGTCAAGATATTATAAACTTACCGTTGTATCTTTCCAAGTCAATATCAGTAGTTAAACTTAGATTAAAAGAATCTAAATCTTGATATGCTTAGGCTCAATCTCAGGAGTGCTATTCATGTTCTTTGATTTATTAGTTAAGCCTACTTTTGGGTCAGGGTGATACGTATATTTTGGGAACATGATAGCATGACTGAGTGGGAGCGCTGAACATAAATATGGAATCTATAGCTTCTACTGGTGTATAGAAGTCAAGTGATGATTCCCTTCGAGCTTAGTTAAATAGAAGTAAATGGATGAGCTCTTGTTTCAGTGACTATATCTTAGATCACTCAAACATCATTTACAGGTAGGTAAGTGTTTTAAGGGGCCAAATACATTGAGGGGTGGAAACGATAAATTTATCCCATCTCGATGTAAATCATCTATACAAAGGATCTTTGATCACATTAAGATTATAACAATAGTTAAATGAGATAGCCTATCTATATCGTGGAACATATAGAACGCTCTATATAAGTCTGAGAGTGCAATTCCAAGTTCTAAGAGTGGATTCAACAAGGAATTAATAAGTTAGAATTTTACTTGGTAAATTCGGTTCAACTTATCGGAAGCTCAGAAATATAGATCCATGGTCCCCATTCTAGTTGAGACCATACTGTTTGTAAGACTCAATAATTGATTTATGATTAGTCAATTATAATTCTAAAAGTTAGACTATGTCTAATTTGTGAATTCTCACTATTTAGGGATGAAATCGTAAAGAAAAGGGTTTCTAGGTTTATTTATTAATTAAGAGACTTTGCATGTCTAATTAATAATTATATTAAATGATAATATTATTTAATAATCTATTTTATTTATTAAATAATTAGTTTTGGCATTTAAATGGTTAGAATTAGAAAAATGACATTTTTGGAGAAATAGAAATAAATTGCAGAAACTGCAAAATCCATGTGAGGCCCAGTCACACCATGGCCGGCCACATGGTTGTGTGTTTCCCAATTATTATTTTCATTTTTTAAATGCAAAAATAATTACTAACCTAAACCTAGCAGTTATCTATAATTGGAAATTGGTGGATCACACCAAATAAGCCAGTTAATCAATTACTCAGTAAATGAGGAAACTGTTTATTTTGGAAAGTTGAGCTTCCCTTTTCCCTATATGTAGCAGCCCTCCTCTCTTCCTCTTGCATGCTACCATACACGAAATACACAGTGAAAAAGGGAGAGAATTTCGAAATCCCAAGTGAGAGAGAAGTGCCCATACACAACAAACAGTACCTCAATCATAAATTGGAAGACTGTGAAGGATCACATCCAACTGAAGGACATTCGGGCTCAGATCTTGATTATACTCTGCGACAGAAAGGAATCAAGGGTTAGAGATCTGAGTGGAAGGAGACACATTATTCCGCTGCACCCACTGTAAGGTTTCTTAACTTTTTATGTGTTTTATTTATCGTTTTAGAAGTTCATATTTAGGTTGTTAAATCAACATACTTGTGAGTAGATCTAAGATCCTGGTAAAGTAAATTCCAACAACTGGCACCCGAGCCATGGTAATTGATTTGCTTGCAAGAAATTTGGACTTAAAACGATTTGTTTGTGATTTGGGTGGTATCATGGTGTGTCATATTGATGTTTGGTTTATGTTTGTGAATTCTGAGAAAAATAATTGATTTTCTGTTTCTGAAATTATTTTTATTGGATAGTTTGGAAAAAGTTAAGCAATTTACTTTTTTACAGAACTCGATTTCGATTTTATTTGAATTAGTTATGAATTTTTGAAAATCGAAAAAAAAAATCGGGGTGGTGAACACCCTTCTACGCGCGCGGAAATCATGCATGGGGACCCCTGCGCCGAGTTTTCTCGGCAGTGTCCCCCCTTCCACGCGTGCGAACAGTATGCTTTGCATACTATCCGTACCACCTGCCATTTTTTTTTTTCGTTTTCTTCGATTTTTCATGCTATTTCATGGAATTAACTTCCGATTTTTTGTGTAGTTTTGTATTTTGATTTTTGTTTTTCAATTTTCAAATCTAATTATCAGAAATAAATTAATTTGATTTTTAAAAATTAATTTTAGATATTAGTGTAATTTGAATTTGAAAATAGGTAAAAATCAATTTTGCTTACCTCTTTTCTTATTTTCTTTAAAATTTGATTATTTTATCTTATTTTTTTTTAAAAAAAAAAGGTCAAATATATAAATTTTTTTTATAAAATATTTCCTTTTAAAGTAATTTGACCTTATTTAAAATAAGATTACTATAATCATGACATTTTAAAAAGGGAAATAAGATAATTTTGTTAACTTTTAAATTTTGTTATTTTTTTTTATAATTAAATTATAAAATCAGAAAAGGGTATGTATTTATCATTTTCTATTTTATTGAATATTTAATTTATTAAATAACATGAAGTTTAAAAGGTAAGTTAACAATTTTTTTTTGAAATGATATTTAGGTTACTTGAAATCTAATTTTTTAAAATTGTAGGTTTAATTTTCAATATTATTTTATTTCATTTTAAAAATCAAAAATATATTTTTTTTATTTTATTATTTTCGAAATATATTTAATATTTTAAAATTAAATAAATCCTACATCCAACTATCCAAATCTAACTTGTTGCAGGAGTATGTGTTTTAGATTGTTTCTAAGTTTTTCTAAAACCTATTATTGCTTGATCTAAATTGTCATGGTTAACTTGTTGACAGATCCAATGATCTGATTTTAACCCATAGTTAAATTGTCAATAGGTCAAGTAAATAATTTGTAACAGGTAAATTTTACATTCTTCTTTCATCTGTGTATGACCTAGTAACATGATAAGGTCCATCCAAATCTGTGTGCCCGTGTAAGCCTATATGTTTATTTGATTATAGATGCATATAGGTTGTTGCTAAATAAAATGTCACACCCTCATAGATTTTATTTAGGTCCATTTAGTTTTTGGACCTATTCAATTAATAACAGTTATTCATTTTAAGGTTAAATTCTTCTCTTTTGGGCCTTGTGTGAGAGATGGGGGCCAATAGAAGTGGGTACAACATACTGAACCCAGCTCCCCCTCACATGAACTACCCCAATTGTGAAGGCCCATTTGTCTGATTTGAATAACTGTACTAGGTTAATTAAATTAGTTTAACCTAATAAAATTGATTAGCAACATAATTAACTTTTAAAATATATGAAATTTATTTTTATTTTAATATTTTAAAGTTAACTTTAAGAAGAACACTCTTAGTTTAAGATATTATTTCTAGATAAACTATTTGTATTTTTCTTGTATTTAATTAAATAAAGAATTTTAACTAACTAGATTCTTTCTGAAACTTACTTTTATTATTTCATTAAATATTTCTATTTAAGTTATAAATTAGTTTTTGCTAATTTTTCTTATTAACTTAAATTTGAATATCTTTTGAATTTAATATTAAGTTGAGGAATTCTAGGAATTGGTTATTGAAGATTCTTAAGATATTTTTTAAGTTGATTTTAAACTTAAAATGGAATATCCTTAAATTAGGTAGTTACTACTTAATTTTGATATTTAATTAAATTTATTTGGAAATTTTAAGTTGCTCATTTTAGATACTTTCTATAACAACTTAAATAAGATATTTTCCAAATCTTGAAAAGATACTTAGTTAAATTAAGATATTTTCTAGATAGTTATTTATATACTAATTATTATTTCTAATATAGGAAAATATCATTGATTGTGAAATTAATTGTTTAATAATTAATTTTGGTACAATTCAAGTTAAGGATATTTTTCCTAATATTAAACTAGAAATTAATAATTAAGTCTTCTCTATACTTAATTATTTATTTCTTGAATTTAATACATTTAATTAAATTGAAAATTAAATATTTAAGTTGATTTTCATAACGATACTTAAATATTGTTATTTTCATGATATTTAATTAAATAGAAATTATTTTAAGTTGGTTATTTTTATAACAACTTAAATTTAAATAACTTTCAAAATATATTTTATTTTATTAATCAATATTTTCGAAATTGCATTTGATTATGCAAGATGATTTTGAATTTATCTTGAAAAGTAGATTAAAGTTGTAAATTAATTATTTATTTAATTAATTTTTTGAATCAACTTAAATCAATGATTTTTTCATTTAATGATTAATAAAGGAACTAAAATATATTATTATTAGAAATTGAATTAATTAGTCAAAGAAAATCTAGATAGATAGTATTCTTGCTTGAAGTATTTTTTCTAGCAAAGATTAATTTATTTTTAATGTATTTCGAAAATTGTATAATTTTATACTTTAATTTTTCGAAATACAATATATATATATTTATAGAAAATTTAAATTTGAGTTGCAAATTAATTTAAATTAATACAACTTAAATTAACTAATTTTCTTAATATTTATTGGAAAATTAATACTAAGATGGAAATAATTCATTTTATTTTCTTAACCATCTAAGTTTAATTTTATAAATATTAAATTAAATTTTATTTAGAACTTTATTCTAAATTTAAAATTTAATTAAATATATATATATTTAAAATAAATAAATAATAGAAGAAAATACATTTTAAATAATGAGCTTTATTATTATTAAGATATTCGATCTCCATTGTTGGTTTTACATAGCTTTTGTTTTAGTGAGTAATCCTCCCTAATGGAGGAACGTTCATTAGCAAGTTAGCGTCGTTTAATCTCGAAAGATAAGTATATTTGTAAGTGTTTTATATTAGTATTGATCACCCTAATGGTGGCGACTGTATTTGACTTACAAACGTATGAAACAATGGTGGAAGCTCATGAAATAGGAATGACCTTGACTCTCTCCTAAACGGGACAACGTCGGATTCTCTTTTCGATCGATTAAAAGGTTGCTAGAATGTTTGTCATTTTAGATGAGCTGGCAACTCTATTCAATGGATGATAGCTTTGACTCTCGCCTAAACGGGACACTGATATCAGTTTGTTGAAAACCTTGAAAATTATTTAGGATTGTATTTTTTAGTATTTTCTCTAGTCATTCCTACTTGCTATGTGCTAATAATTTCTGAATAAGATTTTTTGTTAAACCATAATTGATTTCTATTTATTATTTTGTAGTATCTTTTATGGCCATGTCAAATCCCATGTTGTCACTGTTGACTGAAAATAAGCTAAATGGATCTAACTTCCCTAAATGGAGAGAGAACATTAATATTGCTCTCATAGGTGAAAAAGCCTTGTTTGTGTTGACTGGGCCGTCTCCTGAACAGCCAGGTGACAATGCAACCAAAGCTGTTAAAGAGAAGTTTGAGCGTTGGTAGAATGCTAACAATAAAGCTCGATACTTCATGCTTTCCATCATGGTTGACACCTTGAAAACAAGGTTTGCTAACGCTGTCATGGTTGGAGAAATCATGACGCAGTTAACTGAGCTATTCGATATGGCATCTATCCAGTCTCGCTTTGACGCGACTAAGAAACTTATCAATGCACGGATGGAACCCCATCAGAATGTGCGTGATCACCTTCTCCAAATGGCAGGTTATTTCCAGGAAGTCCAGAATCATGGTGCTGAAATGGATCAGACTACTCAAGTGAGTCTCATCTTGAATAGTCTGACTCCAGATTTTCTGCCCTATACATCAAATTATGTAATGAACAAGAAGGAACAAGACTTTCACACGTTAGTCAATGACCTTCATGTTGGGTTTTATGCCCTAAATAAAACTCATTTCAATATAATCAGATTTACTTATTAATAAAGATCAGAAATAACATTTTATGTTGCATGGTTCACATGATTTATTTCATGATTATATGTATATATAATGTATGAATTTTTTTTTCAAGTCCAGAACATATGAGTTTGTTAAAGATTATAGTGTTGTCAGCACAGTGGAATATAATCTTAATTATATGTTCAAAAGTTTATTCCCTGATTTGTCAGAACACTGGATTTAGACTGACATGGTATAATCAGCGATAGGTATTCTTACACCTTGGAAAAGTGTTATGTCCTTTCCAGGACATTGGCAAAGTTTACCAATATCGGATGTATGGAGTATACATCGGAAGGGACTGATATTGAACTTTGATTAGATATATTAAAACTTACCGTAATATCTATTCAATTCAATATCACCTGTTGATCCTAGATCAAATGATCTTAATCCTGATATGGTTAGGTTCAATCTCAAGAGTGTTATTCGTGTTCTTTGATTTGTTAGTTAAGCCTACTTTTGGGTCAGAGTGATACGTACATTCACTACTATAAAAAGTATAATTCACGTCGGTTTTAAAGTGTCATTTAAAGAATTCACGTCGGTTTATAAAACTGACGTATGTACCGTAGTCGCAAAAAGTTTTTTATTAGCGTCATTTTCAAAACGATGCAAAAACCAATTTTCGACATTTATGAAACGACACAAAAGATTTACTTTTCCCTTTTATCTTATGCGTCGATTTAGAAATAACGCTAAATAGTTTATGACATTTTAAAACAGTCACAAAAACCTTATTATGTCTGTTCAAAAATGTCATATCTATTACGAAAATACTTTTTTTTTTCAACATATTGTGTCACTTATAAAATGAAGCACAAATATAAGTAATGGAAAATTGTAAATTTTTTATGCAATTTTCCCTACCTGCATTATCAAATTTTAGAATAACTCTATATAATAGTAAATACATAATACAAAAAAAGTTAAAATAACATTTTTAAAACTTACATAAATTAGTAATTGATTTTATTAACTAATCACACAATACCGAAATTGTTAATAGAATTGATCCTAAAATTTAAATTCCATGTATATCGTAACCTAAATATAAACTAATTACATATGCAAAAGATATCAATAATCATGATAAACTTGTTACTCATGTATTATAACAAAAGTAGTAACCTTAATACTTAATCTATAATCAAAGGCTTCACAAATTCGGCCCACTCATCCCGTACTGCATTAATCTCCTCGTTACTATAGGGAGCGTCTAACTTGAACTGTAAAACAAAAGATAAAAAAAAAACATTAATCATTATTTTAAAAGTATAATTAAAATACAAACTAAATAAAGAAGAGTTATTCATGTTTACATGATTTTTCAAAAAACTTGCAGGATTAACAACCGTCATGAAACTCTTGATAATTTTCATAACATAATAACCACATTGTACTCCATCCGGCTGCTGTCGACATGTGGATTGGTTTATTTTATTGGACCCTTATTTCGTATATTTTTTTAGATCCTGTACATGTTCACATCACTAAACAAAAAAGAAATTAATTAATGAATTGATTTGTAACATAATCTAAATTTAAAAAATTATAACTTACTTTTAAATACAATTCATAATATCAATTGGGATAAAGTCATTCTTCGAGTCAAGATATGCAACACTTTGAGTATGGGCATGAATCATAATTGTCATCCAGTGATCACTACAGAACAAAACATGTTAATTCAGTCAACTCACTCATCGATCCAAATCAGGATTATCCGCATTCTTTGCAGAAAACTCCAAAAAGAAATCAACACCTTCCCTATATTTTACCGTTAACCTATTCGCACTCATCCAATCTCTATCCATTTCGAAACTTCTATCAGTTGAACAAAACAACAATTTAATTAACCTAATTAATACAATAAAATAATTCTATATCAACTTAACCTAATTAATTCAATAAAATACTAATCCTACTGAAATTTCTACCAAAATTTCGGCAACATAACATCTATAATTCGGACGTTCCCAAAAATTTTAGACATGCAATTAATCTATTAAAACATCCACAATAATACAAACAAACAAAACTATAATTATCAGTACAAATATTACCACCCATCCGACCGCAGTCATGCAATCCCAGAACTTACTTCACTATGGATGAATATCTAGGATATTCAAACTCTTCTAGGATTTATAAAATATAAAGAAATAAAGTTTGAGTAGCTTACCAATTCCAAACTAGTGTTCAAGCGATTTTTCGAAAGATACTACTACAATTGAAAAGCTGCATTGTGAATAAATGAAAAAATATATAACGCACAAAGAATGCTTAGAAGAAACTGAGGAAAAGTGTGAAAGTAAAACAGGACACAATATGAAAAAACCTCAAGATCAAAGAGAATGCCAAAACCAGCTCAAAGAAGTATCTTATGTCTGGTGCTATTCATTATATAAGGATATAACAAATGACAAATGCATAATAAAGAACAGTATATATATATATAATAATAATATATGATTTATCTCCCTGTAATAACGGAAGATGAATAATGGGGGTCAAGATCAGAGCTAATACTTAAGGGACAGGGAGGCATAATATACATTGGCACAGGCAACTTGGGCGGCAAATTAGGCAAAGCAGCTTCAAAGTTTAGAACACTCATCACTTGCTTTATAGAGAGCCGACATATTGGATCAGATGTAATTACATATGTTCCATATAGTAATATTTTAAAGAAAAAATCAATGACATCACAATATTTGTGTAAATCAATGACATCATGTTTATATCTTTATTACATATTATTTGACAGTAATAAACTTTCATAATCTATTCTTATATAGTAATACTTTTTAGGCGTGCAAAATTTGATAATTATAATCCAATGCATGTATAATTTCAAAAAATAAAACCCTTTTAAAATAAATAAATAACACTCACAAAGTCTTGTTTGGTTTAATCAAATATTTGACTTTGTATAAATAAAATAAATAAAACCCGCAGAATAAAACAGTTCTTTATTATTGATGATATCGAAATATATATAATTATCAAATCTTGAAATTAACCAATGCTCTCTAGCTAAGCAACTCATGATATTTGTGCAAATAATAAAACTCATTATAAGTACAACATGGTGGTAGCTATAATAATAAGATATACATAGTAAACTTTAATAAACAACAGATACAACCTTCATATGAAGCATATATGAACCTAAACTTGGACAAGTAGAGCCCCCCAAAGAAACAACACCTTAGCAAATAAAGATTTAATCTACTGCAAGCACAAAAGTTGGGAAACATAGCAACTTCCAAAACTTACTAGAACTAGCAAAATGCCTATCCAACCTTCCCCTCTTGTAGTTCATACTCTAGTATTTAAGAAAGAAACTAAGAGCAACATAACAGATTTTCTTAACCCAACACTACAAGAAGCCATATTACATATTAATGAAAACTGAATTACATAAATGCACTGCTTCTACTTACCAAGCTACAACATTTCATTTAAACTAAAGCACTCATTTCACTTTACTGGCTTCATATGTACATATCATTATTCATGACCAATTGCCATCCAATATTTGAACTTCTACTTGTTCATCTCCTTTAAAATCCAACAGCACCTTAAAATTTGCAAGTGGCTACACAGTCCTTAAATTACATTATGTTGGGTAAAATAGTTTAATCCTAACAACTGTTTTTATATATGTCAAGTCAAAACTATTTTAATTTATTTCTCTCTTAAAACATTGTTGAGTTATTAAAAAGCACTAAGATCTTGCATATTTTCACTATCACTAAATATTTAACGGTTAAAACATAGAATAATAGATATAGTACTCAATCGTAACAAAAAGTTATACCATATCACATAATTATGAAACTTACAAATTAAAAGACTAACAATCACATATATATATATATATATATATATATATATATATATACATACAAATAAACTGAAGCACATATGACCCAAAAGGGAACCAACCCTCTTTTAAAATCTTCCAAAATAAAAACTTAAAAACACACACAGAGACACTCATATATATAATATAATTTAGTTTTGTGGTATATATATATATAGTATTGTAATTAAGGTCATGGAGTTCGGGGCTTTTTCTTGTTGTTGCCATTGTGGTGAGGTGGATCAGGACCAGAAGGAACCTAGCTTCCTCAAAGCCTCCAAATCATTCAAACTTTTTCCTCCATTTCCATAGCAAAACTTAATCCTACCTAAAGTAATCTTTGAACATTTCTATATTTCTATAACTAAGCTACCTTACAAACCATTTGACCTCATTCCCAATTGAAAACAAACACATTAGCCCAGATCAGAGAAAAGAACAAATTTGTAGCCCAAAAAGTAGAGAAAAAGCAAAAGAAAAATTACTAAAACACAACGTGTAAAGCCCGCTTAGTTTAATTTGGAAATTAGCAGTTAATCTTGATTAATTATGAAATTATTTATAGCTATTTAAATAATTTATTATACTGTTATTTATGGAATTCAGAAATGCATTGCTATGTCATTCAGTAGTTTTCATATTTTGCATTTCCGGTGCCCGGTATTTTGGAACCCGGTTTTTGGCTCAGTAGAAATCACAACTTAGTATGTTAGTAGTTTGGGACGGTTTATTAGACATTGGAATGGCCGGGAATTTAGAATTTCCCAAAATACCCCCTTTAGTATGATTTATGTGGTTTTAAGGTGGAGGGGCAAAATGGTCTTTTTGCCCCATTAGTGTTTTGTCTTTTAGTGACTTGATTATTTCAAAATAAATGTTTATTTGTTTATTTATTGGCTGAAATAAAATGATATAAGTGGCTTTTATTTTCATTCCCTTCATTTTTACAAAAAAATACAAAGTTAGAAAAGTTAGAATTTTCAAAGAAAAAGCTCTCAAGCTCTCTCTCTTTCGGCTGGGTTTGGGTGTGCATGGAGTTGGATTTTCCTTTGATTTTCAGCTAGTTTCAACCTAAGTTCAAGTAAGCTTTTGTTGAGGTATTTCTTTATTGATTTCCCTACCTTGTTTTCTTGAGATTTTTAATGAAAAAGTTGAGTAAATGCATGCTTCTTGAGGTGTTGTTGCTGCTGTGTTTGTGAGTTAATTTCAGAGGGTTATTTTTGATTTAAAATGTTGATTCATGCATGTTAGGGCTGATAATTTCTTGAGTTTATTAAGTTATGAAATTTTGGCTCAAAACTTTGGTTTTCAAAGAAAATTGTTGAAATCTGTTGCTGCGGTTTTGTGATGTTTACTGTAGTTTTCAGAGGTGATTTTATGCATGTTTAAGTAGATTTGAGTTGGTTTGAATGCATGTTAGAGGGATTTGGTCAAGTTTGAGTTTAGAACTCAAAGCTTGAGCTTTAATGGTGTTTTTCATATCTGTGATTTCTGGGTTGTTTTAGTGCTTTGAAAATGTTCTTTGGGGTATTTAGAACATGTCTGGAAGGTTTGGTATGAATTGAGTTTGATTTGATTGAGTTAGGAATTTTTGAAAAATTCCTGCGAGGAACCGAAATTCCGGTTGTGCAACCGGAATTCCGGATAAGGGTCCAGTAATTCCCAGAACCGAATTCGGTTGCGAATCCGTCTACCGGTTGGGGAATTTTCAGAACCCGTGTTTTCCTCGTTTTTATGTTTTAGGGGGTATTGCCATGCTTTTTATCGATAGGGAAACTTTTAGTTCCTAGTTTAAGTCCCCGGGAAGTGATTTAGCGTGTCACTTATAGCGTTGTGATTTTTATGGTTTAGGAGCCTGTAATCCGCCGCTCAGCTAAGGTTCTAGTCAGGTTGACCGGCACACCTGAATTCGGAATCCAGGTAAGATTAGTATAACAGTATGCATATGTAGATTACATGTTTAGCGTGCATGTAGGAAGCCTGTTAGATTACATTAGTTATGTATGTTGGCTTCGAACCATCCAACCCTGTCACGTCGGTACAGGCTGGAGTATGACCAAGAAATGGAGTATGACCGGCTCGACCGATCAGTGACACTTGGTTGGTGGTTCCGTACTATTGACGTGTCCCGTCGGTACAGCCGGAGTATGACCAGCGGCGGAGTATGACCGGTTCGACCGATCAGGAGGATATAGTAACACATCGGTACAGGCTGGAGTATGACCAGCAGCCGGAGTATGACCGGTTCGACCGATCAGGTTGTTACGTGTCAATAGTACCGTCCCTATGAACGTTCAGAACTCAGTACCATGTTAGACATGGCAGTAGTGGCTCAGTAGCGTGTTGGACGCGGCAGTAGCGGGACTCAGTATCGTGTTGGACACGGCAGTTAGGGTTATGATCAGGGGTATGGGCGTCTGATCATGACCGGGATTTATGTATGAGTATTATTATGCTTTTCTTACTGAGTCTGTCGACTCACAGTTCTACGTTTATGTGTAGGTAAAGGCAAGGCTAAAGCTGATGGACCGTGAGCGAGCTTGTGAAGATTGTACATGTCGGGGCGGTTAGGCCTGGAGCGTACAATCCTCGGGACAGCGAGGCTGATTTTGTAACTGGTCGCTAGGCGACGTTTATTTTGTGTATCAGTTAAACAGTTAAATCTTTTTGTAAATGATTTTATAATCGGGATCCCGAGTCTTTTGTAATATTATTTTATAAGTTTAATTAAAAAGCAAAAATTTTAATTAATCACGTTTTTCCATAAACCTCGTTGATTAGCAACGAGCTGCACAGCATGTTTAAAAATCACGTAATACGCCTATGTTAGTTAGGGTGTTACAATTTGGTATCAGAGCCGCCAGGTTGTCTTCCGAAGATCGTCACGACATGTACAATCATCATCAGCAGTTAGCTCGTTTCACGGTTCAGTAAGCCTTTATTGCTTTAGTAGTTTATTTATTCAGTTATGAAAAGAAAAAAGAAAAGCCTGTTAGGAAGCATGTTAGTAGCCTGATAGTAGAATAGGCGCATGTTTCGTTTTTAATTTCCAAATTAAGCGGCATTAGTAAGCTCTCGATGATCGTGACCTGAAGTGCCAACTCGGGATTTCGAGGCGGTTCAGACTAGATGGACGCCAGACGAAATATTAGGAGTCAGGGCATCTCAGTCGGGTCAGATCAAGGTCGAGGAGCTCAGTTCCCCTCAAGTGTTTTGGGCCGAGGTAGAGGTCCCAGGGGCAGGGTTCGTGGTTGGGGTGATGTTAACTCGCCGCAGACTGCCCAAGTCAATCAGGAAGCCTAGAATTGGGAAGTTAGGTTTGCTGAAATGCAAGCCCGGATTGAAGAGCAGGACCTCGAGATTCAGAGGTTGAGACAGCAGGGTGCTCCCGCAGTTCCAGTGCCCGTAGTTCCAGTGGCACCTGCCCCCTGCTGCCCAGGCCGAGATAGTGGTGGCGGCCAATAGATTGGAACCTTTGTACGAGCGGTTCCGGAAGCAAGCACCTTCGGTTTTTCTGGGAGGTCCGGACGTGATGAAAGCCGAGCATTGGATGACGGTGATTACCAAGATCCTGAACTTCATGGGTGTCACCGGTAATGACAGAGTGGTGTGTGCCACTTTCCAGTTTCAAGTAGACGCTCTGGTATGGTGGGACATGGTGTCTCAGATCCATGACGTCATCACTATGACCTGGGAAAGGTTTTAGGAACTCTTCAGCGCTAAATATTATAGCGAGGCGGTCAGAAGCGCCAAGAGGAAAGAGTTCGCCCACCTGACCTAGCGAGAGAATATGAGCATGACGGAATATATTACTCTGTTCAACCGGTTGGCAAGGTTAGCCTCAGGATTCGTACCAACCGATTTCAGTAAGAAAGAAAAATATCTTGATGGACTTGATGTGAAGATCAAGTATGACCTTATGGTTACTACCGACGACAAGACCACCTATGCTGTGATGGTGGAAGAGGCAGTGCAAGCTGAGGGCGCAGTTAGATGTATGCTGGAATCAGTTGGGACTCCGGAATGTGGCGGGGCTCCTACCCCTCCTGCGTTAGGTTTCAGCAGGAGAGGTAGTGGTTCGGCCATGGACTGGAGGAGGAAATCATCCACTGCATCCGGTGGCTCGAGGCAGAACAAGGGGTTCCGAGGGAACCAGAATCAAGACGGTCGTCAGGGTAGTGTTGAGACCCGTTATTCCTACTGGAGTGTCTCATTAGTAAGAGGCATCCTCCGTGTGAGTGTTTAGGTCAAGGAGGTCTTGTGTGGCAGCCAGAGTCTTTAGAAAATTTGAAAGATCGTATGATAGATATGAATCAGGGTTTGGAACCCTTTTACCTGGCGGAGAATTGGTTATTTCCAATAGGTGGATTAGGTCTATGCCGATCAGGATAGATGGTAGAGAGTTAAGTGCTGACTTGATAGAGATGAGTTTAGTAGACTTCGACATTATTTTAGGAATGGATTTCCTATCTAAATATTCGGCGAGCATCGATTGTAAGAGGAAGATGGTGATCTTCCAACCGGAAAGTGAAGAACCATTTGTGTTTGTTGGTTCAGTTCAGGGATCCCGGATCCCGGTGATTTCGGCCATGTCAGCTAGAGATTTATTGCATGGCGGTTGTTTAGGGTTTCTGGCCGTGGTAGTGGACACCACTCGGCCAGATACCATTCGGCCAGAGGACATCAAAGTGGTTCGGGAATTTTTGGACGTTTCCCGAAGAACTTCCAGGGTTACCACCTCAGCGGGAGATTGACTTCGTGATAGATTTGGCACCAGGGGTGGAACCGGTTTCCAAAGCCCCGTATAGAATGGCTCCAGCTGAACTTAAGGAATTAAAGATTCAGCTCCAAGGGTTGCTTGACATAGGGTTTATTCGGCCCAGTGTGTCACCCTGGGGAGCCCCGGTTTTATTCGTCAAGAAGAAGGATGGATCTATGAGGATGTGCATCGACTACAGGGAATTAAACAAGCTGACGGTGAAGAAAAAATATCCATTAACTAGGATCGATGATTTGTTCTATCAGCTTCAGGGGAAGACGGTCTTTTCTAAGATTGATCTCCGTTCGGGTTATCATCAGTTGAGAATCCGAGAGGAGGACATTCCGAAGACGGCTTTCCGCACTAGGTATGGACATTACGAATTTCTGGTTATGTCGTTCGGACTAACCAATGCTCCTGCAGTATTCATGGACCTGATGAATAGAGTATTCAAGGATTTCCTCGATATCTGTGTGATTGTGTTTATCGACGACATCCTCGTGTACTCTCAATCAGAAGAGGAGCATGAGTTACATCTTCAGATGGTACTGCAACGGCTTCGAGAACATAAGCTTTATGCCAAGTTCAAGAAATGTGAGTTCTGGCTATCTCAGGTGTCCTTCCTAGGGCACATTGTGAGCAGAGATGGGATCAAGGTGGATCCCGGAAAGATTGAATCCGTCAGAGATTGGCCGAGACCGAAGACAGTGACAGAGATTAGAAGCTTCTTGGGTTTAGCTGGGTACTACCGTAGGTTCGTCGAAGGGTTCTCTAAAATTTCAATGTCCCTAACCGAACTTATAAAGAAAAATCAGCGATTTATTTGGTCAGACAAGTGCGAAGCTAGTTTTCAGGAGCTAAAGCGGAGGTTGATTACCGCACCAGTTCTAGCTTTGCCTTCAGACAAGGAGAAGTTCGTAGTTTATTGTGACGCATCCAAACAGGGTTTGGGGTGTGTATTGATGCAAGCCGATCGGGTTATCGCTTATGCCTCCCGTCAGTTAAAGGATTATGAGCAGCGATACCCGACTCATGACCTAGAGTTGGCCGCGGTGGTTTTTGCATTGAAGATTTGGCGGCATTATCTTTACGGGGAAAAGTGTGAGATCTATACCGACCATAAAAGTCTCAAATATTTCTTTACTCAGAAGGATTTGAATATGAGACAAAGGCGTTGGTTGGAATTAGTGAAAGATTACGACTGTGAAATCCTCTATCACCCCGGAAAGGCCAATGTAGTGGCCGATGCCCTTAGCAGAAAGGGTCCCGGGCAAGTAGCTAGTATGGTTCGGATCTCACCTCAGCTAGCAGAGGATATGGTTAGATCCAGCATTGAGTTTGTGGTAGGTCAGCTTCACAACTTAACGCTACAATCTGACTTGTTGGAAAGAATAAAAGTCGCTCAGATGACGGATCCAGAGTTAGTGAAGATCCGAGATGAGATGTTGGCTGGTCAAGCCAAGGACTTTTCAGTGACAGACAGTGGGATGCTCTTGTATAAAGCCAGGGTTTGTGTTCCGAATAGTGTGGAACTTAGGATTGAGATCTTTGAGGAGGTTCGTTCTACCCCGTATTCTCTGCATCCCAGCACTACTAAGATGTACCAAGATTTGAAACCGTACTTCTGGTGGAGCGGTATGAAGAAGAATTTGGTAGAATTCGTATCGAGATGCCTCACTTGTCAGCAGATTAAGGCTGAACATCAGAGACCAGCATGGTTGTTGCAGCCTCTAACCCTACCAGAATGGAAATGGGAAGATATTACGATGGATTTTGTGGTCGGGTTACCTAGGACCACGGGTTTATTTGATTCCATCTGGGTAGTGGTGGATCGATTTACGAAATCTGCTCATTTTCTGCCGGTTAGAACAACATTTTCAGTGGATCAGTTGGCAGCTGTATGTCAGAGAGATAGTAAGACTTCACGGGGTACCGAAGTCTATAGTTTTGGACAGGGATCCGAAGTTCACCTCCAAATTTTGGCAAAGTTTGCAACGGGCAATGGGTACAAAGCTGAAATTTAGTACAACATTCCATCCTCAGACAGATGGTCAGTCCGAAAGGACAATTCAGATATTGGAGGACATGTTGAGAGCCTGTGTTATGGACTTTGAAGGCTCATGGAATAAGTAGCTACCGTTAATAGAATTTTCTTACAACAGTAGTTATCAGAGTACGATAGGGATGGCTCCCTACGAACTGTTATACGGTAGGAAGTGTAGATCTCCCATCCATTGGGATGAGACAGGGGAGAGAAAATACTTAGGTCCAGAGTCAGTGCAACGGACCAATGAGGCGATAGAGAAGATAAAAGCTAGAATGCTTGCCTCACAGAGCAGACAGAAGAGTTACGCAGATCCGAAACGCAGAGATGTTAAGTTCCAAGTAGGGGAACATGTGTTTTTACGGGTATCTCCGATGAAGGGGATTAAACGTTTCGGGAAAAGAGGCAAGTTATGCCCTAGATTTACAGGACCTTTCGAGATCCTCGAGAAGATAGGTCAAGTGGCATATCGGTTAGCATTGCCACCAGCTTTATCATCAGTTCACAACGTATTCCATGTCTCGATGCTGAGAAAATACGTGTCAGATCCCTCTCATATACTCAGTTATGAGAGTCTTGAGCTACAGCCAGACATGACTTATGAGGAACAACAAGTGCAGATCCTGGATAGAAAGGATAAAGTCCTTCGGAATAAGACCACAGCATTGGTCAAGGTTCTCTGGAGAAACAGCAAGGTGGAGGAAGCCACCTGGGAGCTAGAGTCAGATATGAGAGCTCAATTTCCAGAGTTATTCAGGTTAGATTTCGGGGACGAAATCCTTTTAAGGGGGGATAGTTGTAAAGTCCGCTTAGTTTAATTTGGAAATTAGCAGTTAATCTTGATTAATTATGAAATTATTTATAGCCATTTAAATAATTTATTATACTGTTATTTATGGAATTCAGAAATGCATTGCTATGTCATTCAGTAGTTTTCATATTTTGCATTTCCGGTGCCCGGTATTTTGGAACCCGGTTATTGGCTCAATAGAAATCACAACTTAGTATGTTAGTAGTTTGGGACGGTTTATTAGACATTGGGAATGTCGGGAATGGCCGGGAATTTAGAATTTCCCAAAATACCCCCTTTAGTATGATTTATGTGGTTTTAAGGTGGAGGGCAAAATGGTCTTTTTGCCCCATTAGTGTTTTGTCTTTTAGTGACTTGATTATTTGAAAATAAATATTTATTTGTTTATTTATTGGCTGAAATAAAATGATATAAGTGGCTTTTATTTTCATTCCCTTCAGTTTTACAAAAAAATACAAAATTAGAAAAGTTAGAATTTTCAAAGAAAAAGCTCTCAAGCTCTCTCTCTTTCGGCTGGGTTTGGGTGTGCATGGAGTTGGATTTTCCTTTGATTTTCAGCTAGTTTCAACCTAAGTTCAAGTAATCTTTTGTTGAGGTATTTCTTTATTGATTTCCCTACCTTGTTTTCTTGAGATTTTTAATGAAAAAGTTGAGTAAATGCATGCTTCTTGAGGTGTTGTTGCTGCTGTGTTTGTGAGTTAATTTCAGAGGGTTATTTTTGATTTAAAATGTTGATTCATGCATGTTAGGGCTGATGATTTCTTGAGTTTATTAAGTTATGAAATTTTGGCTCAAAACTTTGGTTTTCAAAGAAAATTGTTGAAATATGTTGCTGCTGTTTCGTGATGTTTACTGTAGTTTTCAGAGGTGATTTTATGCATGTTTAAGTAGATTTGAGTTGGTTTGAATGCATGTTAGAGGGATTTGGTCAAGTTTGAGTTTAGAACTCAAAGCTTGAGCTTTAATGGTGTTTTTCATATCTGTGATTTCTGGGTTGTTTTAGTACTTTGAAAATGTTCTTTGGGGTATTTAGAACAGGTCTGGAAGGTTTGGTATGAATTGGGTTTGATTTGATTGAGTTAGGAATTTTTGAAAAATTCCTGCGTTGAACCGGAATTCCGGTTGTGCAACCGGAATTCCGGATGAGGGTCCAGTAATTCCCAGAACCGGAATTCCGGTTGCAGAACCGGTCTACCGGTTGGGGAATTTTCAGAACCCGTGTTTTCCTCGTTTTTATGTTTTAGGGGGTATTGCCATGCTTTTTATCGATAGGGAAACTTTTAGTTCCTAGTTTAAGTCCCCGGGAAGTGATTTAGCGTGTCACTTATAACGTTGTGATTTTTATGGTTTAGGAGCCTGTAATCCGCCGCTCAGCTAAGGTTCCAGTCAGGTTGACCGGCACACCTGAATTCGGAATCCAGGTAAGATTAGTATAACAGTATGCATATGTAGATTACATGTTTAGCGTGCATGTAGGAAGCCTGTTAGATTACATTAGTTATGTATGTTGGCTTCGAACCATCCAACCCTGTCACGTCGGTACAGGCTGGAGTATGACCAGCAGCCGGAGTATGACCGGTTCGACCGATCAGGCTGACACTTGGTTGGTGGTTCCGTACTATTGACGTGTCCCGTCGGTACAGGCTGGAGTATAACCAGCAGCCGGAGTATGACCGGTTCGACCGATCAGGAGGATATAGTAACACGTCGGTACAAGCTGGAGTATGACCAGCAGCCGGAGTATGACCGGTTCGACCGATCAGGTTGTTACGTGTCAATAGTACCGTCCCTATGAACGTTCAGAACTCAGTACCATGTTGGACATGGCAGTAGTGGCTCAGTAGCGTGTTGGACACGGCAGTAGCGGGACTCAGTATCGTGTTGGACACGGCAGTTAGGGTTATGATCAGGGGTATGGGCGTCTGATCATGACCGGGATTTATGTATGAGTATTATTATGCTTTTCTTACTGAGTCTGTCGACTCACAGTTCTACGTTTATGTGTAGGTAAAGGCAAGGCTAAAGCTGATGGACCGTGAGCGAGCTTGTGAAGATTGTACATGTCGGGGCGGTTAGGCCTGGAGCGTACGATCCTCGGGACAGCGAGGCTGATTTTGTAACTGGTCGCTAGGCGACGTTTATTTTGTGTATCAGTTAAACAGTTAAATCTTTTTGTAAATGATTTTATAAACGAGATCCTGAGTCTTTTGTAATATTATTTTATAAGTTTAATTAAAAAGCAAAAATTTTAATTAATCACGTTTTTCCATAAACCTCGTTGATTAGCAACGAGCTGCACAACATGTTTAAAAATCACGTAATACGCCTATGTTAGTTAGGGTGGTACACAACGAAACTAACGAAGCAAAATAAGTAAAAAAGTTTGCATAGGGTTCGATTCGGAGGTGGGAGGGAAAGAGAGGGAAAGAGAGGGAAAGGGAGAGACTTACGGAGGTGGGAGAGGAGATTTACGCCGGTGGAGAAGACCTTCAGACCTTCAGAGCAAAATCGCGAGCATATAGGGTTCGAATTTGGTCTGTCTAAGAAATTTGGGAGTAAGTGAAAAATAGAAGAATTTGCGTCGTTTTAAAAACGCCACGCAATCTCTTTACCGTCGGTTTAAAAATGTCACACAAAGTATTCGTGAGCTTTGTAAAACGACGCTAATATTGTATGTATTTTTTTTTTGGCTTTTACCGTCGGTTGTGTTATTAGTGAGGGATATAGAACCGACACAAATTATTTATTATTTGCGTCATTTTACAAACGACGAATATATTTAATATGGTACTATTCACGTCGGTCAACGCGAAGAACAGTGGCGTTGACCGACGTGAATAGTGAATTTTGTAATAGTGATTTTGGGAACACGGTAATGCAATTGAGTGGGAGCGCTAACATAAATATAGAATCTATAGCTTCTATTTGGCAAATAGAAAGTAAAGGATGATTTCCTTTGAGCTTAACCAAACGAAAATAAATGGTGGAGATCTCATTTCACTTAGCTGAAATATCATTTATACAGGGTTAAGTGTTTTAAGGATAAAATACATTGAAGGTGTAGCGGTAACAGTAGTGCCTTTTCAATGTAGATCATCTATATAGAGGATCATTGATCACATTAGGGTTATAACAATGGATAACTAATGACGTGTCTATATCATGGAACATATAGAGCGTTCTATATGACTGAGAGTGCAATTTCAAGTTCTAAGTGTGGATTCAATGAGGAATTAATAAGTTAGGGAATTTACTTGGTAAATTCTGTTCGACTTATTGGAAGCTCGATTATATACACCCATGGTCCCCATACTAGTTGAGACCATACTACTTGTAAGACTCAGTTAATTGATTTCAATTAATCAATTATAATTCTAAAAGTTAGACTATGTCTACTTTATGAATTTTCACTAAGCAAGGGTGAAATTGTAAAGAAAAGAGATTTTAGGTTTATTTATTGATTAAGAGACTTCCTATGTCTAAATTAATAAATATATTAAATGGCAATATTATTTAATAGTTATTTCCAAGTTATTAAATAATTAGAATTGGCATTTAAAAGGTTAAAATTGGAAAATTGGCGTTTTTGAGAAAATGGGAATGGAAAATAACAAAATGGGAAAGTTGCAAAGTGAGGCCCAATACCCTTTGTATGGCCGGCCACATGCATAGGATTTACCATTTGTAGTTTCCATTATTTTAATGCCATACAATTCTAACATAAACCTAGAGGGTTTTCTATAAATAGAAAGTGTTGGCTTGAGGAAACACACACATCTTTGATCACATTAGTTTTCCTCAGAAAATGTCTCACACGCCTCTCTCTCTTTTCTTCTCTCTAATTTTTGAAATCTCTTGAGTGATGAGTAGTGCCCACACACATCAAGTGGTACCTCAATCATAGTATGTAAGACTATGGAAATTCTGCATCAAAGAAGGAGAAAAAAAGATCCAGGTTCAGATCTTGGTGATGCTCTGCTACAGAAAGGAATCAAGGGCTAGAGATTTGAACGGAAGGAATCATATTATTCCGCTGCACCCACTGTAAGGTTTTCTAACTTTATATGTGTTTATTTTCATTGTTTCAGAATTCATATTAGGTTGTTAATCCAACATACTTGTTAGTAAATCTAGATCCTGGTAAAATAATTCCAACAACTGGCACCAGAGCCATGGTAATGATTTACTTTCATGTAATATGAATTAAAACAATGTTATATATGTTTTTGTGTTGATTTGGATGGTTTCATGTGGTTTATGTGTTAGTTGATGAATGTATATGTTGTACAGTACCTTTTTCCATGAAAAACATTTTCTCCTTTTTTAAAATATTTTATTTGGATTCCTTGTGAAAAATTAAGCAATTTTGTTTTTTACGGAACTCGATTCCGATAAAAATTGAGAAAGATATAAATTTTGGAAGATTGGAAATCATGGCTGCTGCATGCAACCTATCCTGGCAGCCCCCTACAAATTGCAAATTTTGTGGGTTTTTCCCCAAAAATCTAATTTTTTCATGGGATTGTTTCCTAAAATTCATTTTTCCTTTTTTTAAATATTTCTAAATTGAAACATTTCCAATTTTAAATATTTTCAATTTGGAATTTTTCCAATTTTTAAATATTTCTATTTTGGAATGTTTCCAATTTTAAATATTTCCTATTATGGTCAGATTTAAAAATTTGTTAACTTCTTTAATATTTATTTATTATTTAATTATAAGATTAGATATTTTGATATTTAAGATATTTTAAATTAAAAGATAACTTTGTCTTTTTATTTAAAATATTATATTAAAATTATCTTATATGACAAATTAAATAATTAATAAATTTAAAATTAACATAGATATTTTTATAGATATACTTACCATAATGTTTTTCAAATTCAAAAATTTGTTATTTTGTTAAATATTTAATTATTTATAAATTATAAGTTTAAAAATGATATTTTTTTTTCTATATATATCATTTTTTTTCTTATTAGAAATTTATAAATCATATCTTAAATATTTAAATAACATAGAGATTTTTGTAGAGATTTGAATATTGCTTAATTTGAGATATTTTGACATATAATTATGGTAATTATTATTCATTTATTATTTTATTCCTAAAATAATAATTATCTAACCAAATCTATTTTAAAATTGGTTTTTTTTTTTTTTAAAATTATAAGATCTGAAAGTGATATTGAAGATTCTTTCCTTTCAAATCATTGATCTTATTAGATATTTAATTCAATTTGATTCAAATAAACCTAGATATTTTAAAATTAGTTTCCTTTAGTTGGTTAGTTTAAGAATAATAATTTAATTATATTAATATCTTATTTTCACATCTGTTACATGCACAATGTTTGTTTATTAATATTGTTTATTCGAAATTTTTTTTACAAACCTATTATTTATCTGATCTAAATTGCTATGATTAACTTGTTGACAGATCCAATGATCTGATTTTAATCATAGTCCAATTGACGATAGATCTTATAAATAATTTGTAACAGGTAAATTTTGTACTTCTTTCATCTGTGTAAACTTAGTAACATGATAGGGCCCATCCAAATCATTTGACCTGTGTGAGCCTATATGTTTGCTATTGGGCTTAGATGTATATAGGAAGGAGGAAATTACACTCTATACTATTTTTATATTGTCCTCTTTTATTTTTACCTTCTTTTTTAAAGTCTATTATTTTTACCTTTTTTTTAGACATTGTACCAATTTTGCCCCTGTCACTTCAAAATACTCTCCATGTGACTCTCTTATGCCAGGGTATTTTAGGTACAATACATATAAAAAGAGGTATATTTCAATTAAATATAAAATTAGAGATAAATTTGATTAATTGATTAATAAAAGTGGTATTTTTCAACTTACCCCTATAGGAAGCCCATTTAAGTCTTTACTAAGTAAATGGACTAGGTTGCTAAAATAAATTTTGACATAAGTAAATTTATTTAGGCTCAATTAGATTTGGGCTTATTCAATGAATAACAATTTTTTATTTAAAGGTTAAATTCCTCTCTTTTGGGCCTTGTGTGAGAGTTGGGGGCCAATAGAAGTGGGTACGACATACTGAACCCAACTCCCCCTCACATGAACTACCCCAATTGTGAAGGCTCATTTGCCTTATTTAAATAATTGTATTAGGTTAATTATATTAGTCTAACCTAATTAAAATTGAATTAGCAACATAATTAACTTTTAAAATATATGAAATTTATTTTTCATGTAATATTTTAAAGTTAATTTTAGAAAAACACTTAGTTAATGATATATATTCTAGATAGTTATTTCGAGTACTAATTATTATTTCTAATATTAAATAGGAAAATATCATTGATTGTGAAATTAATTGTTTAATAATTAATTTTGGTACAATCTAAGTTTAGTATATTTTCCTAGTATTAAACTAGAATTAATAATTAAGTCTCCTCTATATAATTATTTATTTCTTGAATTTAGTGCATTTAGTTAAATTGAAAATTTCAATATCTAAGTTGATTTTCATCATAATACTTAAATATTGTTATTTTCATGTTATTTAATTAAAATTGGAAATTATTTTAAGTTTGGAATCTTAATTCAAAATAACTTAAGTTTGAATAATTTTCAAAATATATTTTATTTTATTTTATTAATCATTTCCCAAAATTTCGAAATTACATTTCTTTAATGTAGAAATTTCGAATTTTATTTGAAAAATTGATTAAAGTTGAAAATTATTTATTTAATTTTGGACCAACTTAAATCAATAATTTTTTCATTTAATGATTAATTAAAATAAATGAACTAAAATATATTATAATTAAAAATTGAAGTATTTTTCTAGTGATAGTTAATTAAATAGAAAATTAATATTTAAGTTGATTTTTTAATCATGATACTTAAATATTTGAAATTTTTCTAAGATATTTAATTAAATAGGAAAATTATATTTTTTGTTGAAAATTAATTTTTATTAATTTTGGGCCAACATAAAATTAGAGTAATTTTTCAGGATTTATTTTATTTTATTTTAAAGCACTTTCAAAAGTAGTATTCTTATACACTTCATTTTTCGAAATGCAATATATATTTATAGAAAATTAAATTTTAGTTGTAAATTAATTTAAATTAATTTTGAAACAACTTAAATTGAATAATTTTCTAAATATTTATGGAAATTATTACTAAGATGGAAATAATTCGCGTTATTTTCATATCCATCTAAGTATAATTTATAAATATTAAATTAAAATTTATATTTGAAATTTTTCATTCTAAATTGGAAATTTTAATTAAATAAATATATATTTAAAATAAATTGATTAAAATAAATATTAGGAGAAAATACAACCTCCATTAAATAATGAGCTTTATTATTATAAGGATATTCGATCTCCTTTGTTGATTTTACATAGCTATTGTTTTAATGAGTAATCCTCCCTAATGGAGGAATGTTCATTAGCAAGTTAGCACCGTTTAATCTCGAAAGATAAGTAATCTTGTAAGTTTTTTATATAGTTTTGATCACCTTAATGGTGGCGACTGTATAAGACTTGCAAGAATATGAAACAATGGTGGAAGCTCATAAGATAGAATAGCCTTGACTGTCTCCTAAATGGGACAACACGGATTCCAATCTTGATCGAATAAAAGGTTGCTAGAATGTTGATCATTTTAGATGAGCTGACAACTCTATTCAATGGATGGTAGCTTTGACTCTCGCCTAAACGGGACACTGATATCAGTTTGTTGAAAACCTTGGAAATTATTTAGGATTGTATGTTTTAGTATTTTCACTTGTCATTCCTACTTGCTATATGCTTTAATAATTTCTGAATTGTGTATGAATTTGTATTGAAACATGTTATTTTCTGTTATTAAATTGTAGTTTAATTTCGAATCTTCATTATTGGTCTAACTTGGTTTGTTTTTCTAATGAGATAAATCCCTAATGGATTTTCACCATTAGACTAACATAGTAGTGTTAGATCTCGAAAGATAAATATTGTATATGCAACATCTAGCTGGTCATCAATTGATGACACCTTAGACTAGTATTTTACAATATGAAACAAGAAGATTGTATAAATAAGATTACTTTGACTCTCGCTAATCGGAGCATCGTTGGATTCTTATTTAAAACGAAATTATCCTAATTCCTCTTAGCTTATTCATTTCGAATCGGCTTAATAACATATCATTGGATGAATGGTCTATAAATCATATAAAGTCATTCCATATTTTCTCTTAAGAAATTTAAATGATGCATATGATTATATTCTCGAAATTCTATCCCAAAATGATATAAATCCTCAATCTTAGAAATCTCTTACTTGTATAGGCAAATCTTAGAGTTAGATTAGTAGTGGTGGTCCAAGAAAGAATTACTAATTATACAGTTACACTTTCACAAGTATTTCATAACCATTTTTTTTATCAATGGATTTAAACTGTATGAGTTTAGTATTCTGTGACCAGAATCCACTTGCACTATTCTAAGAACTCTTTGATGTAACTAAACTGAAGTCATCAAAAGATACAACCACATATTTTATAAATCTATGGCATTTGTATCTTTTTCATAGTGGTTTTGACAAGATCATTCTCTGCAAAGAGTTAATATGCCTATATCCAGTGAAATTAAATTCATCTCATTCGCAGATGGATTTACATTCAGGGGTGGATATGAGTCTTCGTTGTATTCTTAAAACGATCACTCTAGATTTTACCTTAAGCAAAAGAAATTTGAAATGTTTAAAAAATTTCATGAATTTCTAGCAATGATAAGTGGTTAAAGATCTTGCGAACTGATAGGGGTGGAGAAAAAGTTAGTAGATATACAGTTCAAAGATTATTAATTTGATTTTTGAATTTTATTCAAACTTACCTCCCCGGAAATTCAATTTGCATATTGATAGTTAGTTACTAGTTGTTGCCTAAATTCTTCAATGGTAATATTATTTCAGAATGATGCAATGGTTGTATACTTAATGTAAATCATTACTAGATTCATGGATGACCTAATCGAAATCTTAAGAAAAGCTAGAACTACTAACCCTGGTTTGCATGTTTGTTAGCTATTCTAAGTGATTAGGGGTGGACCATCCCATAGTCATTAGATAAGGAAGTGTTTATTTAAACAAATACTACTTTTCTAAGAAAATGACTAAGTCTGTAAATAAAGTAGCAAATAAAGGAGATAATTTTTTTCTTGATTCCATAAGTGTTCTATCATCTTATTCTACATATGATGATCCCACTGCCTCAGTTGTCTTGACACAATCGAAGAGTATAATACCATTTAGTTTTCTTAGACATAATTTACGGTACCTTGCTGTAGTGGGAGAGTTTTAAGGAACTTCACCTTCTCATGACTTGGAAGATACTAGTGGTTAAAATCCATTGTGAGTTTAAACAAGTAATGGATTGTCAAGATAAGAAACTAAGAAGAAAGCCAAAATAACTATGGTTTGATCCATTCACATGGAGTAACCTAAAGTTTTCTATTACAAGGACATGAAAGGAAATTTTCGTTCATAAGTCTATTCAATGGACTTAACAAAACTTCCTGTTCCTAGTATTATAGATTTGAGTTTATCTGAACCTATGGCTTGTGGCATACCTGGTAATTACTTACTCTAATGCAAGCAACTTACTTTAGTAAGATGCGGAAGCATTTTCCTTTTAATGTCAATCTATAGAAGCTTCACAACTTCTTAGATATAGAATTTATTTATCTAAGGAAAAGTGTCAACTATTCCAGAGAAGATAAAGCCATGAAAGAATTTCTTAAATCAACAGTGAGAGGTCTCAGATATGCTTTAGTATGCCTTAGACCAGACACCTGCTGTTGAGTGGGAATAATGAGTAAGTATCAGATTAATCCAGGAGAGGAACTTTGGAAAACAATCAAGTAAATCTTAAGATTAAGAAGATGAACTATATGTTAGTCAATAAGGGTGGTTTTGAAACTCTTAGACTACACCACATCAGATTTCGAGACTTGCCTGTGTGCTAGAAAGTCAGCTGATGAGATGGTGATTACTTTGGGGGTGGAGTAGTGATTTTGGAGAAGTGTAATAACCTATCTGAAATCTCTTAGTCTACCAGAGAGAGACTGAATGTTAAAAGTTCCAGGAAAGATACTTATTCAGTCTAAGGAAAGTTCTATACATTTGTCACACTGTTCCAACTTGCCTTAACTACTAGAGTTACTTCCTGAATAACCTAAGAGTAGTTGCCAAAAAGTATAGAATCCAGTATCTCAAGAGAGTAGACATATAGAGAGGAATTTCACATTATCAAGGATTTTGTGATTAAGGAAGAGTAATGGTGGAGAAGAGGTTGTGTTTAATTCAACCTGTCAGATCCTATTACGAGGAGTTTACTACTATTAGACTTGATTTGTATATCAAGGTGTTAATGATTATTTGAAATGCACTTTTTGTTTTATATTAGTGCAAGTGGGAGTTTGTTGGGTTTCATGCCCTAAATAAAACTCATTTCAGTATAATCAGATTTACTTATTAATAAAGATCAGAAATAAAATTTTATGTTGCATGGTTCACATGATTTATTTCATGATTATATGTATATATAATGTATGAATTTTTTTTTAAGTCCAGAACATATGAGTTTGTTAAAGATTATAGTGTTGTCAACACAATGGAATATAATCTTAATTATATGTTCAAAAGTTTATTCCCTGATTTGTCAGAACACTGGATTTAGACTGACATGGTATAATCAGCGATAGGTATTCTTACACCTTGGAAAAGTGCTATGTCCTTTCCAGGACATTGGCAAAGTTTACCAGTATCGGATGTATGGAGTATACATCGGAAGGGACTGATATTGAACTTTGATTAGATATATTAAAACTTACTGTAATATCTATTCAATTCAATATCACATGTTGATCCTAGATCAAATGATCTTAATCCTGATATGGTTAGGTTCAATCTCAAGAGTGTTATTCGTGTTCTTTGATTTGTTAGTTAAGCCTACTTTTGGGTCAGGGTGATACGTACATTTTGGGAACACGGTAATGCAATTGAGTGGGAGCGCTAACATAAATATGGAATCTATAGCTTCTATTTGGCAAATAGAAAGTAAAGGATGATTTCCTTCGAGCTTAACCAAACGAAAATAAATGGTGGCGATCTCATTTCACTTAGCTGAAATATCATTTATACAGGGTTAAGTGTTTTAAGGATAAAATACATTGAATGTGTAGCAGTAACAGTAGTGCCTTGTCAATGTAGATCATCTATATAGAGGATCATTGATCACATTAGGGTTATAACAATGGATAACTAATGACGTGTCTATATCATGGAACATATAGAGCGTTCTATATGACTGAGAGTGCAATTCCAAGTTCTAAGTGTGGATTCAATGAGGAATTAATAAGTTAAGGAATTTACTTGGTAAATTCGGTTCGACTTATTGGAAGCTCGGTTATATAGACCCACGGTACCCATACTAGTTGAGACCATACTGCTTGTAAGACTCAGTTAATTGATTTTAATTGATCAATTATAATTCTAAAAGTTAGACTATGTCTACTTTATGAATTTTCACTAAGCAAGGGCGAAATTGTAAAGAAAAGAGATTTTAGGTTTATTTATTGATTAAGAGACTTCATATGTCTATATTAATAAATATATTAAATGGCAATATTATTTAATAATTATTTTCAAGTTATTAAATAATTAGAATTGGCATTTAAAAGGTTAAAATTGGAAAATTGGCGTTTTTGAGAAAATGGGAATGGAAAATAACAAAATGGGAAAGTTGCGAAGTGAGGCCCAATACCCTTTGTATGGCCGGCCACATGCATAGGATTTACCATTTGTAGTTTCCATTATTTTAATGCCATACAATTCTAACCTAAACCTAGAGGGTTTTCTATAAATAGAAAGTGTTGGCTTGAGGAAACATACACATCTTTGATCACATTAGTTTTCCTCAGAAAATGTCTCACACTCCTCTCTCTCTTTTCTTCTCTCTAATTTTCGAAATCTCTTGAGTGATGAGTAGTGCCCACACACATCAAGTGGTACCTCAATCATAGTATGTAAGACTATGGAAATTCTGCATCAAAGAAGGAGAAAAGAAGATCCAGGTTCAGATTTTGGTGATGCTCTGCTACAGAAAGGAATCAAGGGCTAGAGATCTGAACGGAAGGAGTCATATTATTCCGCTGCACCCACTGTAAGGTTTTCTAACTTTATATGTGTTTATTTTCATTGTTTCAGAATTCATATTAGGTTGTTAATCCAACATACTTGTTAGTAAATCTAGATCTTGGTAAAATAATTCCAACACTTCAGACGTATGAGAATTTGATTGGAGGACCCAAGAAGAAAGGGAGTAAACCTCAGAATTCTGGAAATGGTAATAGGATGAATAATGCTGAGGCACATGTTGCCTCTACTTCCAAATCCAAGAATAAGAAGAAGTGGAAAAATGCCAAGAAGCGAGCTCAAGCTGTGAAAATAGCTAAGAACAAAAAGGCTGCAGCTTCTGGTGATACACCAAAAGGAAAATGTTTCTATTGCAATGAGAAAGGTCATTGGAAACCCCAATGTCCTAAGCTTCTTGCAAAGAAACAAGGTATTTCTTTCTATAAACTGATGTGTTTTAGTGAATTATTATCCATTTGGATTATTAATTTTGGACTACTAACCTTGTTTATTTTTCTTCTTATAGCTCAAGCTTCTTAAACTCGGACGCTGTCTTAGCGAGTTGGATCTGAAAGCTAGATAAAGGGATGGAGTTCGTCAAAGATAAAGAAGAAGCTCATTTATTTTTTTGAATTAATTGTTTCAATTTTAAAACAATTTGGATTTCAAGTTTGGGATTTTATTCCCTGTTTTTTTCTCATAATATTGCAAACAATTTTTTAATTTATAATAAACTTTTTTTACAAATAAATTGCAAACTATGAGTTGAGCTTCATGACTTTATCTTGTAAATCAATTACCAATTATTATATTTATTATGTTTGTATGTGTATGTGTTTTTATTACTGATACAAATTCTATAGTTATTTAAACTCTTTACAGAGTTATTACTACATAAACACTAGAAATTATTTCTATGTTTATGAATAATTGTTAATTCTAAAACAATTATTAAGAATTTATTTAATAAAAAGATCTTTTGATTTGATAGGGGTGGAGAAAAAGTTAAGAATAATATGCAGTTCAACGATCTTTTATATCTAATGAACTCCGGATTATATTCAACTCCACATAATCTCTATTACACTTAGAGAATCATGATCTCTACAACCTTTAGGGGTGGATCATAATCTCTATATACTTAGGGGTGGACTTTATTCCACAACACTCTTTATGACACATAATTTTAATAATATAATAAATTAGCTATTATCAGAATAAATCCTTGATCTTGATTTATATGTTCCAATTTAAATTTATTGTTGTAATAAATAATGATACCAATAAAGTTCTTTGATAATGTATCACACTACCTTAATTGAGTGGGACAATATTAAAATTCTTTACCCATCTTCATTTGGTTGACAATTGTGATAGGAACTTAAGAACACCACTGATAAAACAAGTCTAACTATTCACGTGGATAGAAATAAATTATCAAAAATATGAGAATAAGATAGAATAATTCTTGCATAGTCTATTCGAATGACTTGAGTCAAGATTTCTAATCCTCATGTTGATGACCTACTCTTAAAGAAACTTACAATTTCAGACTAAGACAATAAGTCACAACGAGATATCCCTCAAAAACAATAATAAGAGGTTAAAAGTTTTTAACCAGACATCTGCTATTGAGTGGGAGCCATCTGAGATGTAATCAAATAAGGAACATTAGGGGACAATCAAGAAAGATTTATGAAAGTGACCTATATGTTAGATATTAAGGAACTATACATTAGTAATCCTAATATCCACACCAACTCATTAAGAATTTGAGATGGTGGTTACTCTGGGGGTGGAGGAGTTATTCTAGAAGAGTGTAAAAACCCATCTATAATAATTCAAGCTCCATCAGAGAAGATATACATAACTTTGTAAATTCGAAATTACCAGAAAGTTATTTTACTGAAGAAAATTCTACACTGCATTATCTCAATTCCAAATTTTAAATTTGAGAGATATGTCCTCTATTTGTTCAGATGTACTTAATAAGCAGTAAGGATTTCAGTATCCCTTGATGAGTAAAGCATATAGTTAAGGATGTGTCATAATGTTTTATGAACCTGGTTCCAGAAATATGGGTGGATTCAAGTATACTACACTTGATCTGAAGATCAAGACAAAAGATTGATTGTAATGCACAACTTGTTTTATGTTAGTGCAAGTGGGAGTTTGTTGGGTTTTGTGCCCTAAATAAAACCCATTACAATCTGATAGTTATCAATTTAAGAGTTTTGAAGTGATTATATTTACATGTATTTTACATGCTTATGGTTTAATATATATGCACAAAATTAGTTAAGTCCAGAACATATATTTATTCACAATTACAGTATTGTCAACATAGTGGAATGTGATTGTGATTATATGATTCAAAAGACTAAGTCCCTGTTCATCAGTGTTTTGGATCTACACTGATGTGATAATCAGCGATGAAGTATACTTACACTTGGAGTAAGTGTTATGTTCTTTCCAGGACATTGGTAAAGTATAATAGTTTCGAATGTATGGAGTATACATTGGACTGGACCGATATTGAACTTGGTCAAGATATTATAATCTTACCGTTGTATCTTTCCAAGTCAATATCAGTAGTTGATCTTAGATTAAAAGAATCTAAATCTTGATATGCTTAGGCTCAATCTCAGGAGTGCTATTCATGTTCTTTGATTTATTAGTTAAGCCTACTTTTGGGTCAGGGTGATACGTATATTTTGGGAACATGATAGCATGACTGAGTGGGAGCGCTGAACATAAATATGGAATCTATAGCTTCTACTGGTGTATAGAAGTCAAGTGATGATTCCCTTCGAGCTTAGTTAAATAGAAGTAAATGGATGAGCTCTTGTTTTAGTGACTATATCTTAGATCACTAAAACATCATTTACAGGTAGCTAAGTGTTTTAAGGGGCCAAATACATTGAGGGGTGGGAACGGTAAATTTATCCCATCTCGATGTAAATCATCTATACAGAGGATCTTTGATCACATTAAGATTATAACAATGGTTAAATGAGATAGCATATCTATATCGTGGAACATATAGAATGCTCTATATAAGTCTGAGAGTGCAATTCCAAGTTCTAAGAGTGGATTCAACAAGGAATTAATAAGTTAGGGATTTACTTGGTAAATTCCGTTCAACTTATTGGAAGCTCAGCAATATAGATCCATGGTCCCCATTCTAGTTGAGACCATACTGTTTGTAAGACTCAATAATTGATTTATGATTAGTCAATTATAATTCTAAAAGTTAGACTATAGATTCCATATTTATGTTCAGCGCTCCCACTCAGTCATGCTATCATGTTCCCAAAATATACGTATCACCCTGACCCAAAAGTAGGCTTAACTAATAAATCAAAGAACATGAATAGCACTCCTGAGATTGAGCCTAAGCATATCAAGATTTAGATTCTTTTAATCTAAGATCAACTACTGATATTGACTTGGAAAGATACAACGGTAAGATTATAATATCTTGACCAAGTTCAATATCGGTCCAGATATCAGATTAAATTGCCTACAAAAGTGGCTGGGCCATGCTTAGTGGATTAGGCTAACTTGCTTAATTTTTTCCATACTATCCAATAAAAATAATTTCAGAGATAAAATCGCAATTATTTTTCACGAAAATTTAACAAACATCAATCAATCATCAAATAACACTCAATACAACATGATACCATCCAAAGAACATACAAACAATCGTTTTAAAGTCCAAATTTCTTGCAAGTAAATCAATTACCATGGCTCTGAGGCCAGTTGTTGGAAATTATTTTACCAGGATCTTAGATCTACTCACAAGTATGTTTATTAACATCCTAAATAAGAACTTTCTAAAACGATAAATTAAACACATATAAAGTTTAAGAAACCTTACATTGGGTGCAGCGGAATATGATGACTCCTTCCGTTCAGATATCTAGCCCTTGATTCCTTTCTGTAGCAGAGCATTATCAATATCTGAACCTGGATCTCTTTCTCTGAATCTTTGATGCTGAAACTCCTTTTGCTGAATGTCTTTCTTCACGATCTTCCTCACTATGATTGAGGTATCACTTGCTGTGTGTGGGCACTACTCTCACACTAAGATTTTCGAAATTGAAGAGGGAAGGAGAAAGAGAAGGGTCAGCCAAAGATAGGGAGAGAGAAGGCTCAGTTTTTTCTGAATCAGAAGTGTAGAAATTTAAGTGTAAATTTCCTGAAGCCTTCACTATCTATTTATAGCATTCCACTAGGGTTAGGTTTGAATTATTTGGCATTAAAATAATGAAAATATCAGATTAAATTGCCTACAAAAGTGGTTGGGCCATGCTTAGTGGATTTGGGCCTCACTTTTTACAATTTTGCAGTTTTCTGAATCAGAAGTGTAGAAATTTAAGTGTAAATTTCCTGAAGCCCTCACTATCTATTTATAGCATTCCACTAGGGTTAGGTTTGAATTATTTGGCATTAAAATAATGAAAATATCAGATTAAATTGCCTACAAAAGTGGCTAGGCCATGCTTAGTGGATTTGGGCCTCACTTTTTACAATTTTGCAGTTTTATCTTTTCTGCATCTGATTTTCTCAAAAACGCCAATTTTCTAATTCAACCATTTAAATGCCAACTATAACTATTTAATAACTATAAATAATTATTAAATAATATTGTCATTTATCATATTTATTAATTGAACCATACAAAGTATCATAATTAACAAATATGCCCCTATAAACTCTTTCTTTACAATTTCGCCCTTACTTAGTGAAAAATTCACAAATAGACATAGTCTAATTTGAGAATTATAATTGATTAATCAAAACCAATTACATGAGTCTTACAAGCAATATTATCTCAACTAGTGGGGGGACCATGGGTCTATATAACCGAGCTTCCAATAAGTAGATCAAGAATTTAGCACTAAAATTCACTAACTTATTAATTCTTCGTTGAATCCACGCATAGAACTTAGAATTGCACTCTCAGTATATAGAATGCTCTATATGTTCCACCATATAGACACATCATTAGTTATCCATTGTTATAATCCTAATGTGATCAATGATCCTCTATATGAATGATCTACACTGTAAAGGGATTAAATTACCGTTACACCCTACAATGTATTTATTCCTTAAAACACTTGACCCCGCATAAATGATATTTCAGCTTATGTGAAATGAGATCTCCACCATTTATTTTCGTTTGGTCAAGCTTGAAGGTGATCATCCTTTGCTTACTATTCGCCAGATAGAAGCTATAGATTCCACGTTTATGCTAGCGCTCCCACTCAATTGCACTACCGTGTTCCCAAAATGTACGTATCACCCTGACCTAAAAGTAGGCTTAACTAACAAATCAAAGAACACGAATAGCCTTTCCAGATTGAGCCTAATCATAACAGGATTAAGATCATTTGATCTAGGATCAACTTGGCGATATTGACTTGAATAGATTTTACGGTAAGTTTAATTAAATCTAAGTCAAAGTTCAATATCGGTCCCTTCCGATGCATACTCCATGCATCCAACCTGAGCTTTACTTTAACCAATGTTCTGGAAAGAACATAGTATTTCTCCAAATACAAGTAAACTCTTGTTGTAGATTATCATATCAGTAAAACCCTGTGTCTGATAAATCTAGGAAACTTTATTCACATAGTCATGTTTACTTTCCAATGTGTTGACGGCACAATAAACAGGATCAAGTATGTGAAAAGGGTTTCAGATGAATTTATACATTATGTACATATAATCATGAAATAAATCATGTGAACCATGCAACATTAAATGTTATTTCTGATCTATATTAATAAGTAAATCTGATTATATTGAAATGAGTTTTATTTAGGGCATAAAACCCAACAGTAACACAGTCCACAGTGTTGTATCGCAGCTCTCTTCCTTTCAAAGAGTCAGGGAAGAGGGACATGAATAAATTTTATCACTACGACAATAATTACAGTCATGACACTAATGAGTGTAATCAATTGCGGGATGAGATAGAATTTCTCATCAAACAAAAACATGTTGCTCTTCAGTAGTATGTACGACCTAAAGCTCTAGCTGGGGGCAATTAATCTCTCCGGCCTGCGCCAGTCGCAGGCAGGCTAGAGATGATGATTGGAGGCCCTCACCTAGTTGAAAATTTGAGGAAGGCCTTAAAAAGGTATGTAAGATCACTTCGACTTGAGCTAAGAGCCAAACTCCTAGAGGTTGCAAAACATCCTCCAAAGTCTCAACGCTATGGATGTGAGCCTATCACATTCAGAGATTCAAAGTCCTATCATGTCATCTACCATCATAATGATCCTTTAGTTGTTGAGGTGGAAATAGCTAATATGCTGGTGGCCAGGGTGATGATCGATGACAAAGCATCCTCAAACATCCTGTTCAAGTAGGCCCTAATTAGAATGGGCTTGACTTTAGAAGACCTAGAGCCATGCAAGCAGCTTGTGTATAGTTTCAGTAGAGCTGGCATTGCTCCATGCGGCAAGGTCAAATTGCCACTCACTATTGGAACTACCCCAAAGCAGACCACCATTATGGCCACGTTCATAGTGGTGGATGTGAAGTCTCCGTACAACATGATGCTTGGAAGGCTAGCCTTCTATGACCTTCGAGCCATCTCATCAGTGTACCATTTGTCCATCAAATTCCCAACGATGGCTGGTATCAGTTATTTCCTTGGCAATCAAGAAAAGCCCCACAAGTGCTATAATGCTTCCTTATCACTCGCCAAGAAGACCTCCTCTATTGGTATGGCATCAGAAGGGACAAAAAACAAGACCTCCTCTGTTGCTATGGCACTAGTGGGACGAGAAAGCCCTCTCCCACAAAAGCTAAAGAGATGACAAAGAACTCCAGAGTCCAAATTACAGAGAAGATGGAGACAACACTTAAAGCCACCTAAAGGTGCGCCCAAGACGGGGACGACATTGACCCCCATTTTGGGGAAATCAACTCAGAGTAGGTCCAACTGAGGAACTTAAAGAACTTCCCCTCAACATAGCGGACCCGACCAAGGTTGTCAAGATTGGAACAAACCTAGCGGATGTCTTGAGTGAGAGGCTCATGGCTTGCCTTAAGAGAAATTAAGACATTTTCGCTTGTTCACATGAGGACATGATCGGGATCAACTCCCAGGTCATTTGTCATGCCCTCAACATAGACAAAGTAAACTTCAAGAATGTACAAATAAAATGCAGGCTCCTTGCAAAGAGTGCTCCAAAGCTCTTAACAAAGAAGTTGAAAGACTACTGGAGAAAAACTTCATTAGGGAAGCTTTCTACCCAGTTTGGGTATCCAACCCTATTTTGGTGCCTAAACCAAATGGAAAGTGGAGAACTTGCATCAACTTCACAAACCTTAAAGCATGACCTAACGATTGTTTCCCACTAAAACAAATTGATCAACTGGCAGACACGACAGCCGGCCATGAACTCCTTACATGAGGATACCTATTCCTGTTGGGAATATTTTACCAAGATCTAGATTTACTAACAAGTATGTTGAATTAACATCCTAAATATGAATTCTCTAAAACAATGAAATAAACACATAAGGGTTTAAGAAAATCTTACACTGATTGCAGTGGAATAATATGACTCCTTCCGTTCAAGATCTCTAGCCCTTGATTCCTTTCTGTAGCAGAGCATTATCAAGATCTGAACCTGGTTCTCTTTCACTCCTTCGGGTTTGGTTACCACCGTCTTACTCACTATGATTGAGTACTTGACTTGCTATGTGTGGGCATGACACTCATTACTAAGGGTTCGAATAAGTGAAGAACAATGAAGGAAGTTTGAAACCACTAAGGAAGGAACTCTCTCATCTAGGTTTGGTTGAATACTCAAGTTGACAAAAGTTGGATGAGTGAGAGTATCATGTTCCTTTTATAGTGTTTCAACTAGGGCTTAGGGTTGAATTATATGGATTAAAAAAGAAAAAATATTGGGCAAAAAATCAACTATGGCCGTACATGATAGTGGACCTCTTTCTAGTTAGAATTTTGCCACTTTATTTCAACCACTTATTCTTCTTTTCAATAATACCATATTTTCCAATTCAATCCTATAAATGTCAAAACTATTTATTTAATAATTATAATTAATTACTAAATAAAATTTTCATTTATGTATTTTATTAATTAGACCATGCAAAGTCTCTTAATTAACAAAATGACCCTGAAACCTCTTTGCTTCACAATTAAGCCATTGCTTAGTGTAAATTCTTAAATAAGACATAGTCTAATTTTAGAATTATAATTGATTAATTAAAATCAATTAACTGAGTCTGCAAGCAGTATTATCTCAACTAGTGAGGGGACCATGAGCCTATATAACCGAGCTTTCAATAAGTATATCTAGAATTCACTAAGTAAATTCTCTACTTATTAATTCTGCCTTGCTCCACTATAGATTTGGAATCAAATACACTCTCATTTATATAGAACGCTCTATATGTACAACGATATAGATACGTTATGAGTATCCATTGTTACAATCCTAATAGTCAAGGATCCTCTATAATCTACACTGAATAGGGACAAATTTACCATTCTACCCTTCAATGTATTTTATCCTTAAATACTTAGCAACCTATAAATGATACTTCCATATACTAATATAATTACTGAAATGAGATCTCAATCATTTATCTCTATTTAGCCACGCTCGAAGGAGATCATCGTTTCACTTCTATGTCAAGATAGAAGCTATAGATTCCATATCTATGATTAGTGCTCCCACTCATTTGTACTATCATGTCCCAAAATGTATCTATCACCCAGACCAAAATGTAGGCTTAACTAACAAATCAAAGAACACAAATAACACTCTTGAGATTGAACGTAACCATGTCAGGATTAAGATCCATAGACCTAAGATCAACCATTGATATTGACTTAGAAAGATATAACGGTAAGTTTATGATATCTTATCTAAGATCAATATCGGTCCCTTCTAATGTATACTCCATACATCCGATACTGATAAACTTTGCTAATGCCCTGGAAGGGACATAACACTTATCCAAGGTGTAAGTATACCTATCGCAAATTATCATGCTAGTCTAAATCCAGTGAACTGACAAATCATGGGAATTAAACTTTTGAACATATAATCATGATTATATTCCACTGTGCTGACGGCACTATAATCATGAACAAATACATATGTTTTGGACTTAATAGAATTTATACATTAAACAATCATGTGAACCATGCAACATAAAATGCAGTTTCTGATCTTTATTAATTTATAAATCTGATTATATTGAAATGGGTTTTATTTAGGGCACAAAACCCAACAAACTCCCACTTGCACTAATATAAAACAAAAGGTACATTTTAAATAATCTCAACACCTTGATATCTAGATCAAGTGCAGTATGTAGTATTCTCTCCGTAATAGGATCTGTCAAGTTGTATACAATACAACTTTCTCCACCATTAAATTTCCTTCATCACAAAATCCTTGATAATATGAAATTCCTCTCTATATGTTTACTCCTCTAGGGATACTGGATTTTTGACTGTTGGCAACTACTTTTGCGTCCGTCAGGAAGTAACACTAGTAGTTAATAAATGTTAGTACAATGCCAAAAATGTATAGAAGTTTCCTTAGACTGAATAAGTATCTTTCCTGCAACTTTAACATTCAGTCTCTCTGGTAGACTTAGAGACTTTAGATAGGTTTTTACACTTCAGGCTCAGCAAGATAATAAAAAAGGGTGTAGAACTGGTACAACATCAAAACAACACATGTACTCCAAAAAATAATGTGCACCTAAACAAGGATCATAAAAACTTCAATCCCTATGAAATAAACATGCTTTAACAAACTAGAATCATCACTGTTTCAAGTAAGGAAAAGTCTTATCAAGTTTACCCTACGGTTTTACCATGTATCCAAAATCATTTTTTCATCTTTGCTATATGCCTAAAGTGGTGCAGATCCAGGTATAAGGCGATACATCTGAATTTCACAACAAAATATTCATTTCAAAGAGAAGGCATGTAATATAGTATATTAGCCTAGAGTAATGTTCTGAGTAGCTTTGTGTGTAGTTGATGAAAGAACTAGGAACGAATTGTGTAACTGATTATGGAAAAAGTAGATTCTTTTCTGGAATTCTATTTTAGGGATTCTGTCATTCCTTTTGTACACATTTATAGTAATAATAATATTGCTAATGTTCCTTCATGAATTAAGAATTTAATTTTTGGGAAATATCATTATCTTCCAATAAACAGGTATATAATGAACAAATCAGATCTCAATCTAGTAAGATGATTAGCCACCTATAGAACCCAAATTATTGCTATGAAAGTGAATATTGCTGATTCTTTCTTGTAATCATTTTCCCACCTTCCAAGAAAATATAGGAGGGGTGTTATCCTAAATTTTGTCCACTTGACATAGCATGTCCACATAAGCCAACATTGAGAACACGTGAAATACAACCTTGTCAATAGCAAGACAAAGTCTCTTTACAAGGTATGGCAGAATCGTCAAGCAACAAGCAAGAGGAGTTGAGCAAGTTGTCAAGAAGTTGTACAACCATGTCTGGCTGGCCAAAGGGAGTACATAGGCCGGCCAAGAGGAGCTTGTATGGCCAACCAGGGTTTGAGCACAAGCTGGCCAGCCAAAAGATGATTATTAGACCAAGAAAGTTGTTGGGTTTTATGTCCTAAATAAAACTCCATTCCAATGTAATCTCTATTATTCAATATCAATAAAGAAACAGAAGTATTTTTTTTCACTTTGTGTGTCATTTGGTTCATGTTATCATTTACTTGTTTATTTGATTTATAAATTCATCCAAACCCTTATGTTCTTGTTTATTGTGTCGTCAGCACAGTGAAAAGTAATCAAGATTATGTGATTAAATATATATTCCTAGATTTATCAGTATACAGGGTTTAACTGATATGTCAATCTACAACATAGTTTACTTGCACCTTGGATAAGTGCTATGTTCTTTCCAGAGCATTGACTAAAGTAAATCTTGGGTTGGGTGCATGGAGTATGCATCGGAAGGGATCGATATTGAACTTTGATTCAGATATATTAAACTTACCGTAATATCTATTCAATTCAATATCACCTAGTTGATCCTAGATCAAATGATCTTAATCCTGATATGGTTAGGTTCAATCTCAGGAGTATTACACATGTTCTTTGATTTGTTAGTTAAGCCTACTTTTGGGTCAGGGTGATACGTACATTTTGGGAACATGGTAGTGCAATTGAGTGGGAGCACTAAACATAGATATGGAATCTATAGCTTCTATCTAGCAAATAGAAGTGAAATGTTGATTTCCTTCGAGCTTGGCTAAACAGAGATAAATGGTTGAGTACTAATTTTAGTTCGCTGAAATATCATTTATACGGGGCTAAGTGTTTTATGGATAAAATACATTGAAGGGTGTAACGGTAAATTAATCCCTATACTATGTAGATCATCTATAGAGGATCGTTGATTATTGGGATTATAACGATGGATAATTGATAGCGTATCTATATGGTGGAACATATAGAGCGTTCTATATAGCTGAGAGTGCAATTCCAAGTTCTATGCGCGGATGCAACAAGAAATTAATAAGTCGGTAAATTTACCTAGTAAGTTCTTGGTCTGCTTATTGGGAGCTCGGATATATAGGCCCATGGTCCCCATACTAGTTGAGATAATACTACTTGTAAGACTCAGTTAATTGATTTTGATTAATCAATTATAATTCTAAAATTAGACTATGTCTAGTTTGTGAATTTTCACTAAGCAGGGGCTAAATTGTGAAGAAAGAGTTTCTAGGGTTTATTTGTTAATTAAGAGACTTTGGTTAGTCTAATTAATAAATGTATTAAATGACAATATTTTTTAATAATTAATCTTTAGTTATTAAATAGTTGGAATTTGTATTTAAATGGTTAAATTGAAAAATTGGCATTTTTGAGAAAATGAGATTGAAAATTGACAAAATGGCAAAATTGCAAAGTGGGGCCCATTATCCTATCATGGTCGGCCACTATGTGCATATTTTATCATTTATTTTTTTTCATTACTTTAATGCCAAATAATTATAACCTAACCCTAGGTGGTTGACTATAAATAGGTAGTGATGGCTTCAGGAAAAAAGATGATGCATCTTATTCCTTCAGAGAAAATTGAGTGCCTTCTTCCTTAACCTAGCCGCCACCCTCTCTTCCTCTTCTTCTCTACTGAAACTGAACCCTTGAGTGATAGAGTGAGTGCCCACACACATCAAGTAGTACCTCAATCATAGTGTGGAAGATTGTGAAGAATCCAAATTCAAGAGAAGGACATTCGGGCTCAGATCTTGGTGATACTCTGTGACAGAAAGGATACAAGGGTTAGAGATATGAGTGGAAGGAGACATTAAATTCCGCTGCAACCACTGTACGGTTTCTCATACTTAATATGTGTTTATTTAATATCGTTTTAGAAGTTCATATTTAGGATGTTAAACAACATACTTGTTAGTAAATCTAAGATCCTGGTAAAATAATTCCAACAACTAGCCTCAGAGCCATGGTAATTGATTTACTTTCAAGAAATTTATACTTTTAACGATTTTGGTGTGATTTGGATTGTTTCATGTTGATCTGTGTGTTATATGATAATTGATTGATGCTTGTGAAATTTTATGAAAATTAATTGAATTTTCGTTTCTAGAATTATTTTTATTGGATAGTTTAGAAAAAATTAAGCAATTCACTTTTTTACAGAACTTGATTTTGATTTTATTTGAATTAGTTATGATTTTTTGAAGTTTTGAAAAAAGATAGAGTGATCACTCTCCCTCACGCACGCGGAATCGAGCTGCACTCGGTCAGCAGCGTGTTCGGACAGGTTTTGTCTGAAGGAACACGCGCAGGGTTGTCTAAAATCCCCTCCTGCTTGCGCGGAGATCCTTCCAGCTGTTGGGTTTTGTGCCTTAAATATAACCCATTTCAATATAATCAGATTTACTTATTAATAAAGATCAGAAATAACATTTTATGTTGCATGGTTCACATAATTTATTTCATGATTATATATATAATGTATGAATTCTATTTAAGTCCAGAACATATGAATTTGTTAATGATTATAGTGTTGTCAGCACAGTGGAATATAATCTTAATAATATGTTCGAAAGTTTATTCCCTGATTTGTCAGAACACTGAATTTAGACTGACATGGTATAATCAGCGATAGGTATTCTTACACCTTGGAAAAGTAGTATGTCCTTTTCAGGACATTGGCAAAGTTTACCAGAATCGGATGTATGGAGTATACATCGGAAGGGACCGATATTGAACTTTGATTAGATATATTAAAATTTAACGTAATATCTATTCAATTCAATATCACCTGTTGATTCTAGAGCAAATGATCTTAATCCTGATATGATTAGGTTCAATCTCAAGAGTGTTATTCGTGTTCTTTGATTTGTTAGTTAAGCCTACTTTTGAGTCAGGGTGATACGTACATTTTGGGAACACGGTAGTGCAATTGAGTGGGAGTGCTAACATAAATATAGAATCTATAGCTTCTATTTGGCGAATAGAAAGTAAAGGATGATTTCCTTCGAGCTTAATTGAGTTAGTACGACTATGTTGTCTATCCTTATTTAATTAGAATATACAATGTTTGAGTTGTTGTCTATTTTTTTTAAGATGTGGTCTATGACAAAGAGAGAGTTGATTTGTCCAATTTTTCTGATGTCATGGTTGAGAGCATTTTGAGAGAGTATTTGCTCATTTTTTGTGTGGCTACTCGACAAAATAAAATATGTCTTAATGAGTTATATATATTGAATTGAAAGAAATAGTTGTAAAGACTTTGACAATTATTATTTTTATTATTATTATTATTATTATTATTATTATTATTATTATTATTATTATTATTTGATTATACATGAATCAAAATTTTTTATTTTTTGGTTAAAAAAGCAATAATCATTATATTTTTTATAATTTCTTGAAGATTTTTGTATTTCTAGATTTTGAAATTATTGATATATAATAAATATGATGATAAGTTTATGCTATAATTTTTTTTTTTTTATAAAAAATAAATAGTACATGTTATGTTTCTAAGGAATTCAAAATGATTTCCAATTTGTGTGGAGTGCAGACACACTTTATGTACGTGGTCGAAAGTAGGTGACAATTAAGTGATTAAGCAAGATTTTTTTTTATTATATGAAAACAATATATATAATTGTGTAGTATGTGTTTATTTATGTATATGTTATTACTTTTTCTAAATATAAATTAAGTCCCTATTCTCTAAATTCATATAATTGTAACAATTGATGCAAGTTTTAAATTTAATTTTTATCATGTATAGGTATAGTGTATTTGGTGTTGGTTGAAAGTGCAAAGTTAGCTTGCTTCCTTAGAAAAGGTAATTACTAAAACTTTAATAATATTTATTTAAAAGAGTTTGATTATTTTAGATATTCATTCGTAGTGAAGTAAGTTCTGTGAATAAATATGTTGCGGTCGGATGGGTGACAAATATTTTTATACTTAATATTTTTGTGATTAATTTACATTCATAAATATTAGGTTATGAGGATGATAAAAGATCTAGTTCAGCCGCCTAATCGACGTGACTATATTAAGAAAGAGGTACATAAATATTTGTAAGATAAATATCAAATATGTATTTATGTTTTATTTATATTTATCATATAATTAATTTGTTTATCTTTTATATATTTTGTAGCTAATAGATAAAAAGCCATATCCAAAAGCTATGATTGATGAGATGAGAGAAGAGTGGGCGACGGATATGCTTCCACACTTGCAGAGTCATCGCATTATGGGTCATTACTTAATTTTTTTTTTAAAAAATTATTCATGACAAATATTTAGTTACAATATCAGTTAAATATATATATATTTTAATACAATATTTGCTAATTTTTTTATGTATATATCTTTATCAAATATTGTAAACTTTGTGATATTTATGATAGTTTAAAATTTGTATTTTTTTTTTATATTTACACTTTTTATGTGTATTAACTGAGGTAAGTTAATTATAAATAATTTGTTGGAAAAAAATATATTATATAATACAAATAATTATTTATAATATAATATAAAAATAAAGAAATAAAATTAATTTTGCAGCAATTAATTTAGAAAAAAAAAACAAAAAAAATCTAATTTCAAGTGCAACTTAGCTGGACTAGAAAGGGGTTCATAGTGTGAGATTGCTTTTCAAGTCCAACATTGTTGGACTAGAAATATTTTTCTAGTCCAACAAGTATGTTTCATGTTGTGGGACCGCTTTTTAAGTCCAATAATGTTGGACTAGAAAAACACCCCTTTTATGTCCCAGGCTATTATGTCTAACACAAAAGGGACTCGAAACATTTATTTAGTCCACTATTGATGGACTTAAAAGGGGTTTTTTCTAGTAGTGAGTACTCATTTCACTTAGCTGAAATATCATTTATACAGGATTAAGTGTTTTAAGGATAAAATACATTGTAGGGTGTTACGGTAATTTAATCCCTTTACAGTGTAAATCATCTATATAGAGGATCATTGATCAAATTAGGATTATAACAATGGATAACTAATGACGTATATATATTGTGGAACATATAGAGTCTTCTATATGACTGAGAGTGCAATTCCAAGTTCTAAGAGTGGATTCAACAAGGAATTAATAAGTTAGGAAATTTACTTGGTAAATTCAGTTCGACTTATTGGAAGCTCGGTTATATAGACCCATGGTCCTCATACTAGTTGAGACCATACTACTTGTAAAACTCAGTTAATTGATTTTGATTAGTCAATTATAATTCTAAAGTTAGACTATGTCTACTTTATGAATTTTCACTAAGCAAGGGCGAAATTGTAAAGAAAAGAGATTCTAGGTTTATTTATTAATTAAGATACTTTATATGTCTAAATTAATAAATATACTAAAATGGCAATATTATTTAATAATTATTTTTAAGTTATTAACTAATTAGAATTGGCATTTAAAAGGTTAAATTGGAAAATTGACATTTTTGAGAAAATGGGAATGAAAAATAACAAAATGGGAAAGTTGCAAAGTGAGGCCCAGTTTCCTATTCTGGCCGCCCACTATGCATAGGTTTTTGCCATTTATTTTTTCATTATATTAATGCCATACAATTCTAACCTAAACCTAGAGGGCATTTTATAAATAGAAAGTTTTGGCTTCAGGAAACTAATAACTTTGCACATTTGTTTCTTTCAGAAAAAGCCTACACGCCACTTTCTCTCTCTTTTCTTCTCTTCTATTTTTCGAAATTCCCTTGAATGATAGAGTAGTGCCCACACACATCAAGTGGTACCTCAATCAGAGTATGTAAGACTATGGAAAATCAGCATCAAAGAAGGAGAGAAAGAGATCCAGATTCAGATCTTGATAATGCTCTGCTACAGAAAGGAATCAAGGGCTAGAGATCTGAATGGAAGGAGTCATAATATTCCGCTGCACCCAATGTAAGGTTTTCTTAAAGTCTTATATGTTTATTTTCATTGTTTTAGAATTCATATTAGGATGTTAATAAAACATACTTTGTAGTAAATCTAGATCCTGGTAAAATAATTCCAACACCAGCAGTCTCTGGCGCCGAGTCTTCTCGGCTGTGCACTCTGTGGGCGCGTGCGGATGAGTATGCAACACATACCATCCGTACAACTCACATTTTTTTTCAATTTTCTTCTATTTTTCATGCTATTTTATGGAATTAATTTCTGATTTTTTGTGTAGTTTTGTATTTTGATTTTTACTTTTCATATTTCAAATCTAATTATCAGAATTAAATTAATTGGATTTTTTTTTTAAAATTAATTTAAGATATTAGTGTTAATTTGAATTTGAAATAAGTAAAAATCGATTTTTTTTGTTTTGCTTAATTAATTATCTTATTTTTAAAATTTAATTATTTTATCTTATTTTTGAATTTAAGGTCAAATATTAATATTTTTTTTTAAATTATTCTGTTTTTAAATAAATTGACCTTATTTAAATTTAAAATAGGATTATTATAATCATGATATTTTGAATAGAGATAGGATATTATGCTAACTTTTAAATTTTGTTATTTTTTTTATTTAATTTAAATTATAAAATCAGAAAAATGATATTAAATTATCATTTTATTTTATTGAATATTTAATTTATAAAATAACATGAAATTTAAAAGATAGTTAGCATTTTTTTTGAAATGATATTTAGGTTAGTTGAAACCTAATTTTTCAAAATTGTAGGTTTAATTTTGAATTTTTTTATTTAAATTTATTTTAAAAATCAAAAATATTTTTTTATTATTTATTTATTTTCGAAAATATTAAATAAATTAATTAATTTAAAATTAAATAAATCCTACATCCAACCATCCAACTATCCAACTTGTTGCAGGAGTATGTGTTTTAGCTTGTTTGTAAGTTTTATAAAACCTATTATTGCTTGATCTAAATTGCCATGGTTAACTTGTTGATAGATCCAATGATCTGATTTTAACCCATCGTTCAATTGTCAATAGGTCAAGTAAATAATTTGTAACAGGTAAATTTTACATTCTTCTTTCATCTGTGTATGACCTAGAAACATGATAGGATCCATCCAAATCTGTGTGCCTGTGTGAGGCTATATGTTAACATTGAGTTTAGATGCATATAGGTAGTTCATTTAATTTTTTTTAATTAAGATGAACTAGGTTGCTAAATAAAATGTCACACCATGATAGATTTTATTTAGACCCATTTAGTTTTTGGGCCTATTCAATTAATAACAGTTGTTCATTTTAAGGTTAAATTCCTCTCTTTTGGGCCTTGTGTAAAAGTTAGGGGGCCAATAGAAGTGGGTACGACATACTGAACGCAACTCTCCCTCACATGAACAACCCCAACTGTGAAGGCCCATTTGCCTGATTTGAATAACTGTACTAGGTTAATTAAATTAGTTTAACCTAATAAAATTGATTAGCAACATAATTAATTTCAAAGTAAATGGAATTAATTTTGATTCGTATATTTTGAAATTAATTTAAGAAAAACACACTTAGTTTAATGAAATTATTTCTAGATAAACTATATGTATTTTTCTTGTATTTAATTAAATATGAATCATAACTAACTAGATTCTTTCTGAAGCTTATTTTAATTAATTCATTAAATATTCCTATTTAAGTTATAAATTGGTTATTTCTAACTAATTTTATTTATCAACTTAAATTTGAATATCTTTTGAATTTCAAAATTAAGTTGAGGAATTCTAGGAATTGGTTATTGAAGATTCTTAAGATATTTTTTCAGTTAAAATTTTTTTTAAATTTTGGATCAACTTAAAATGGAATATTTTTCAAATTAGGTGGTTACAACTTAATTTTGATATTTAATTAAATTTTATTTGAAAAATATTTAAGTTGGATATTTTAGATTTTTCTAGAACAACTTAAATTAGATATTTTTTTTTCAAATTTTATTTTATTATATTTTAATTATTTATGTAATTTCGAATTTTATTTATTATTTTCGAATATTAAATAATTTGAAAATTTAATTAAAGTTGGAAATATTTTTTTAAATTAATTGTTTTTACCAACTTTAATTTATAATTTTCATTATTAAAATATAAGATAAAATAAATGATTAAATAAAATACATATTTTAAATAATGAGCTTTAATCGAGAGACATTCGATCTCCATTGTTAGTTTTACATAGTTATTGTTTTAGTGAGTAATCGTCCCTAATGGAGGAACGTTCATTAGCAATTTAACGACGTAGAATCTCAAAAGATAAGTATTTTTTTTGTAAGTGTTTATTTTAGTATAGATCACCCTAATGATGGTGATTATTATAAGGCTTACAAAAGTATGAAACAATGGTGGGGTGTAATGACCGCTTTAGTAATGTGGATTAGAAAAGGCAATTAGCACTAATTTTTATTATTTTATTATTTTATTATTATTTGTGAATTAATTTTGAAAGTGGACCCCAATATTTAGAAATAAATATTAGAGTTATAATTTCTCAATTCTGGAGATTTTATTAAACTCTAGGGGTATTATTTAACTTATATGTGAAATATGTTAATTTTGTAATTTTTGCTCGGCGACAACGGAAAATGCGATGGATGGCTAGATAATCACATGAGTAAGTTTAGAACCCTATTTTATAGTGGGGAATATTTTAGAGAAAATTAATTATCGGGATTGAGCGGGGTTATGGATTTTGACCATTTTACCCCTAGCTTTAGAAATACCCTAGTTTTAAGTCTAGGGGCATTTTAGTCTTTTGGTTAAGGTGAGTGTGGTGGCTGCCCATGTAGTTGACACCTAGCATCTAAGTTAGAAGGAGTTAAGTAATTAACTCATTTTCATTTGGAAAATAAAGGAAAAACAAAGAAAAATCAAGAGAAGCTCTCTCTTCTCTCTTTCTCTCTTCGAAGGCAGCAAGGGGCAAGGGGTTTTGGGAGCTTAAAGTTTGTATTTTCAGCTAAGGATTCAAGAGAAATCAAAGCAAGGTAACCCTAGCTCTTCTCCCCTTTAAGTTTTTGAAGTTTTAGTTTAGTTTCACTATGAATGTTTAGGTTTAGTGGCTGTTAGGTTTTGAAATGTTTGGGGTTCAATTTCTGGGGTTAAATTGAGTTTATCTAAGTCCCTAGCTACTGGTTTTGATGCTTGTGAATGGTTTTAAGCAAGCTTGAGCTTTGAAACTCAAGCTTTGTTCATTAATGGCAACTTGAGTTGTATTGGTTTATTCTGTGAATTACTGCCTGGAAATCATTGTGTATGCATTGTTTAGGTATACTGGAGAGTTTGGTAAAGATTGGGATTAAATTGAATCAAGGGGGATAATTTTTTGGTTTCCTGCAAGAGCCGATCTTCGGGTGGTCTGTACCAACCTGGTCGACCGGTTGGTGACCCAGCACGGGATGCGGTTGGGAACCGTCTACCTGTTGGGGGATTTTCCAGAACCCTAGTTTTGGCCAATTTTGAGATATTTAGGGTATTGCCATGAGGTTTATCGATAGGGAAACTTTTATTTTCAAGTTTTAAGTCCCGGAAAGTGATTTAGCGAGTCACTCATCTGTATTACTATTGTTGTGATTAGGGCATCCATCTAGCACGTGAATTCCGTTCAGGTCGGCCAACACACTTGAATTCGGAAAACAGGTAAGAACTGTGTATAATGTATGATGTGATTATCTGAATGTATGTATGTGTTAATATGTATACATGCTCATTTGTTGTGATTCTTACACTACCAACACTTGTATGGTTGCGGTGCAAAGTGCATTGGTAAGATGTAGGATGTTTGAAAGTACGTCATGGTGTTACCAGCACTTGTACGGGAAGGTACAAGGTGTCTGTGGTACAACACTAGATAGTACTCAAGGTGCGGTCATACCCTACCTACACTAGTACGAAGGTATACTGAGTGCATGTGGTACATGGTACATGGTCGTTTCCTAGTTAGAACGTTCATACTCATCTGTTAAGCTCTGTAAATAGGTGTATGGGCGCCTATTTACAGGTCGGAAATTATATGATATGTTATATGCAATTCTTACTGAGTCTGTTGACTCACAGTTTCTGCTTCCATGTGTAGGTAAAGGAAAGGCGAAGGCTGAACAGGAGTGAACCTGAGCTCGGGTGAGATTGTACATGTCAAGCAGCGCGACACTGGAGTGTTCGGTCTCGGGACATCCGGGAGTTGTATTTTGAAATGCCGTGCGACACCTGTAAATCTGTATATTTTGGATTGTATGCTTGAAAAGTAAAGTTTGTAAAGTTTTAAAAATCGGGATCCCGGCACTTGTAAATATTTTATTAAATTACAAAGTTTAGTATTTAATGCAAAAGTTTTAATTTGACACGTTTTTTGAGAAATTTCTTTGGTTAACAAAGATTTCACAATTATTGAAAAAAAGCACTGTAGCGTGCCTTAGCATTAGGGCGTTACAATTTTGGTATCAGAGCCGCCAGGTTTGTCTACCAAAGCTTGCTATGACATGTACAATCTTCATCAGAGAAAGCTCGGTTCACGGTTCAGTAAGCCCGTACTTGTTTAGTACTTTAAATAAGTGTGATGTGAAAGCATGTTAGGAAGCATATTAGATTTAAATTAAATATATTTCTTTAAAACGAAAAGAAAGTGTGTTGCCTTTTACTTATTAAGAGCGGTGTTAATTCTGATCGCTGTCTAACCTGCCTGGCTTATGGATTCGCAGGCTAAGTCCTATTAAATGGACGCCCCGCGAAATACAAGAAGTCAGGGCGGCATGGTTGAGACCGGAGGCGGTCAGGGGAATCCTCAAAATCCTCGTGGCCGCGGCCGTGGCCGTGGCAGAGCTCAGGGTGGTCGCCCTGTAAATCCACCTCAAGCTCCTCCTGATTGGGAGCAAAGATTTGCGGAGATGCAAGATAGAATCCGCCAGCAAGATGAAGAGATTCGGCAGGTTGAGGCGCAGGTCCTCCTGCCGTGCCTCCTCAAGAAGTTCAGGCCGTTGCAGTTCCAGCGGTGCCAGCAGAACAACCTATTGTTGGCAACCGTATGGAACCGTTGTATGAAAGATTTCGAAAGCAGGCACCTCCAGTGTTTCTGGGAGGCCCTGATGTGATGAAGGCCGAGCAATGGCTTTCGATGATTGAGCGTATTCTCAACTTTATGGGAGTGGTTGGAAATGATCGGGTGACCTGCGCCACTTTCCAGTTTCAGGAAGATGCCCTCGTGTGGTGGGAATTGATAACCCTCACTCGGGACGTCACGCTGATGACCTGGGAGGAATTTAGGGAGTTATTTAACTCCAAGTATTACAATGAAGCGGTCCCGCAAGGCAAAGCGGAAAGAGTTCACTGATCTAGTTCAGACTGAGGGAATGTCAGTCACTGAGTACACAACGAAATTTGATCGGTTGGCTAAGTTGGCGGCGGGAATTGTGCCCACGGACTTCAGTAAGAAAGAAAAATACTTAGCGGGTTTGAGTGCAAAAATCCGACATGATCTGGTTATTACCACTACTGAAGCAACCACGTATGCAGATATGGTTGAGAAGGCTTTGAGAGCCGAGGGTGCAGTGAAATTTCTTCAGGAGCCCCGGGTGACTCCGAGTGTTGTTGGAACCCCCACTATTCCTACTCCTGTTTATGGTAGGGATGGTGGTGACTCCACCACTGAGCAGAAAAGAAAAGTTGTTCCAGCTTCTGGTGGCTCGGGGCAAAGCAAGCGGTTCCGTGGGAACCAAGGGAGAGGAGGACGCTAGGGTTACTCTTATCCTGAGTGTCCAAGGTGCAAGAAACATCATCCGGGAGAGTGTAACCGGAAGACATGCTTCCTGTGTGGCATGGTGGGGCATTTCAAGAAAGATTGCCCCCAGGCAAAGAAAGAGGAGCAGAAAGCTGAGGTGAAACCGATTCCTGCTCGTGTATTTGCCATTACCCAAGGCCGATCTTTGCCGGCACGGTCCTTCTGTTGTGACAGGTCAGCTTCCTGTCAACAACTTGTTATTTACAGTATTATTTGACTCGGGAGCTACACGTTCATATGTGGCTACAAGAGTGATTGATCTTTTGGGTAGGCCTTGTGACATTTTAGAAAGGGGGTTTGGAACCCTAATGCCTAGTGGGGAATTGGTTATCTCTAATAGGCGCATTAGGTCTATGCCGATTAGGATCGAGGATAGGGAATTGAGTACTGATCTTATAGAATTGAAATTAACTGAGTTTGATATTATACTGGGAATGGATTTTCTATCCAAGTATTCGGCCAGTATAGATTGTAGGCGTAAAATGGTGACTTTTCAAATTCGAAGGTGAAGACCCATTTGTTTATGATGGATCGGTTCAGGGGTCTCGGATCCCGGTTATTTCTGTGTTGAGAGCTAGGGATTTACTATGCAATGGTTGTGTCGGATTTCTAGCAGTAGTATTTGACTCCAGCAGACCTGAAACATTTGGGCCTGAGGTAGTTCGGGTGGTGAAAGATTTTCTTGATGTGTTTCCCGAGGAATTGCCGGGATTGCCGCCACAGCGAGAGATTGATTTTGTAATTGATTTGGCACCTGGAGTCGAACCTGTTTCTAAAGCTCCATATAGGATGGCTCCAGCGGAACTCAAGGAGCTTAAGTTACAACTTCAGGGGATGCTTGATATTGGGTTTATTCGACCCAGTGTGTCGCCCTGGGGAGCTCCGGTTCTTTTTGTGAAAAAGAAAGATGGTTCCCTCAGAATGTGTATTGATTATCGGGAACTAAACAAGCTGACGATTAAGAACAAGTACCCGTTGCCTAGGATCGATGATCTGTTCGATCAGCTTCAGGGAAAGACAGTGTTTTCGAAGATTGATTTACGGTCTGGTTATCATCAACTCAGAATTCGGGAGGAGGATATACCGAAGACTGCTTTTAGAACCAGATATGGGCACTATGAGTTTCTGGTAATGTCGTTCGGATTGACCAATGCTCCTGCAGCCTTTATGGATCTTATGAATAGGGTGTTCAAGGATTTCCTCGATAACTGCGTTATAGTGTTTATCGATGACATTCTTGTATACTCTCAGTCAGAAGAGGAGCACGAGCATCATCTTCGAATGGTGTTACAGCGACTTAGGGATCACAAGCTGTACGCCAAGTTCAAAAAGTGCGAATTCTGGTTGTCCGAGGTGTCCTTTCTGGGTCATATTATTGGGAAAAATGGAATTATGGTTGATCCAAACAAGATAGAATCAGTGAAGAATTGGCCGAGGCCCAAGTCTGTGACAGAAATTCGAAGTTTTCTCGGGTTAGCAGGGTATTATCGACGTTTCGTCGAAGGATTTTCTAAACTTTCTATGCCCCTAACCGAATTGACCAAGAAAAATCAGAGATTTGTGTGGTCCGATAAGTGTGAATCAAGCTTTCAGGAGCTAAAGCAGCGTTTAATAACAGCTCCGGTGTTAGCTTTGCCATCAGATCAAGAGAAATTTGTTGTGTATTGTGATGCATCCAGACAGGGTCTGGGATGCGTTCTGATGCAAGCTGACAGAGTCATAGCTTATGCCTCTCGTCAACTGAAGGATTATGAGCAGCGTTATCCAACTCATGATTTAGAGCTCGCTGCTGTGGTTTTTGCTTTAAAGATTTGGCGACATTATCTTTACGGTGAAAAGTGTGAGATTTATACGGATCATAAAAGTCTTAAATACTTTTTCACCCAAAAAGATTTGAATATGAGGCAGAGAAGGTGGTTGGAGTTAGTTAAAGACTATGACTGTGAAATACTATATCACCCCGGGAAAGCCAATGTTGTGGCCGATGCTCTGAGCAGAAAAGGTCCCGGTCAAGTGTGTACTACGGTTATGATAGCTCCTCAACTAGCCTCAGAAATGGTTAGTGCAGGAATTGAGTTCGTGGTCGGGAAATTACATAATTTAACACTCCAATCTGATCTGTTGGAGAGAATCAGAAAGGCACAACTGGAAGACCCCGAGCTAGTTAAAGTTCGAGATGAAGTGGTGGCTGGTCGGCCTAGAGGTTTTTCAATCTCGAGCAATGGAATGTTGTTATATAAAGCTCGAGTTTGTGTTCCTAGTGTTGATGAGCTTAAGAAAGAGATACTTGATGAAGCTCACACCACGCCTTATTCGTTGCATCCAGGAACCACCAAGATGTATCAGGATTTGAAACCCTACTTCTGGTGGTATGGGATGAAAAGAGATGTAGTGGACTATGTGTCCAAGTGTTTAACTCCGCCGGCCAGATTAAAGCTGAACATCAGAGACCGGCAGGGTTATTGCAACCTTTGATCCTTCCAGAATGGAAGTGGGAGGACATCGCAATGGACTTTGTAACTGGATTACCTAGAACTACAGGGATGTATGATTCTGTATGGGTTATTGTGGATAGATTTACAAAGTCGGCTCACTTTCTACCAGTGAAAGTTACCTATTCAGTGGAACAGTACGCTGAATTGTATGTGAAGGAAATAGTTCGTCTCCATGGAGCCCCTAAATCTATTGTGTCAGATAGGGATCCAAAGTTCACATCAAAGTTTTGGGTGAGTCTTCAGAAGGCTATGGGTACCAAGTTAAAGTTTAGTACAGCCTTTCACCCTCAAACTGATGGTCAGTCAGAAAGAACTATCCAGATTTTGGAAGACCTACTGCGAGCCTGTGTCATGGACTTTGAGGGTTCATGGAGTAAGTATTTGCCTTTAATTGAGTTCTCCTACAACAACAGCTACCAAAGTACAATAGGGATGGCTCCCTATGAGATGTTATATGGTAGAAAATGTCGTTCTCCTATTCATTGGGACGAGACAGGAGAAAGGAAGTACTTGGGTCCAGAGTTGGTGCAAAAGACCAATGAAGCTATTGATAAAATCAAGGCTCGGATGCTTGCTTCTCAAAGCAGGCAGAAAAGTTATGCTGATCCGAAGCGCAGAGATGTCATATTTCAGGCAGGGGAACATGTTTTCCTGCGGGTTTCACCCATGAAGGGTATTCGGCGCTTCGGGAAGAAGGGTAAGTTAAGCCCTTGGTTCATTGGGCCATTTCAGATACTCGAGAAGGTCGGACAGGTAGCGTATCGGCTAGCCTTACCACCAGCATTATCAGCTGTTCATGACGTATTTCATATCTCTATGTTAAGGAAATACGTGTCAGACCCGACTCATGTCTTGAGTTATGAAGCCCTTGAACTACAACCAGACTTATCTTATGAAGAGCAACCTGTTCAGATTATGGATAGAAAAGAGAAAGTTCTTCGCAACAAGACTATTGCACTGGTTAAGGTGCTCTGGAGAAACAGTAAGGTGGAAGAAGCCACCTGGGAATTAGAGTCAGATATGAGGACTCAACATCCAGAGCTATTCAGGTTAGATTTCGGGGACGAAATCCTATTAACGGGGGGATAATTGTAATGACCGCTTTAGTAATGTGGATTAGAAAGGCAATTAGCACTAATTTTTATTATTTTATTATTTTATTATTATTTGTGAATTAATTTTGAAAGTGGACCCCAATATTTAGAAATAAATATTAGAGTTATAATTTCTCAATTCTGGAGATTTTATTAAACTCTAGGGGTATTATTTAACTTATATGTGAAATATGTTAATTTTGTAATTTTTGCTCGGCGACAACGGAAAATGCGATGGATGGCTAGATAATCACATGAGTAAGTTTAGAACCCTATTTTATAGTGGGGAATATTTTAGAGAAAATTAATTATCGGGATTGAGCGGGGTTATGGATTTTGACCATTTTACCCCTAGCTTTAGAAATACCCTAGTTTTAAGTCTAGGGGCATTTTAGTCTTTTGGTTAAGGTGAGTGTGGTAGCTGCCCATGTAGTTGACACCTAGCATCTAAGTTAGAAGGAGTTAAGTAATTAACTCATTTTCATTTGGAAAATAAAGGAAAAACAAAGAAAAATCAAGAGAAGCTCTCTCTTCTCTCTTTCTCTCTTCGAAGGCAGCAAGGGGCAAGGGGTTTTGGGAGCTTAAAGTTTGTATTTTCAGCTAAGGATTCAAGAGAAATCAAAGCAAGGTAACCCTAGCTCTTCTCCCCTTTAAGTTTTTGAAGTTTTAGTTTAGTTTCACTATGAATGTTTAGGTTTAGTGGCTGTTAGGTTTTGAAATGTTTGGGGTTCAATTTCTGGGGTTAAATTGAGTTTATCTAAGTCCCTAGCTACTGGTTTTGATGCTTGTGAATGGTTTTAAGCAAGCTTGAGCTTTGAAACTCAAGCTTTGTTCATTAATGGCAACTTGAGTTGTATTGGTTTATTCTGTGAATTACTGCCTGGAAATCATTGTGTATGCATTGTTTAGGTATACTGGAGAGTTTGGTAAAGATTGGGATTAAATTGAATCAAGGGGGATAATTTTTTGGTTTCTGCGGCGAATTCCGGTTCTGGGTGGTCTGTACCAACCGGTCGACCGGTTGGTGACCCAGAACCGGGATGCCGGTTGGGAACCGGTCTACCTGTTGGGGGATTTTCCAGAACCCTAGTTTTGGCCAATTTTGAGATATTTAGGGTATTGCCATGAGGTTTATCGATAGGGAAACTTTTATTTTCAAGTTTTAAGTCCCGGAAAGTGATTTAGCGAGTCACTCATCTGTATTACTATTGTTGTGATTAGGGCATCCATCTAGCACGTGAATTCCGTTCAGGTCGGCCAACACACTTAAATTCGAAAAACAGGTAAGAACTGTGTATAATGTATGATGTGATTATCTGAATGTATGTATGTGTTAATATGTATACATGCTCATTTGTTGTGATTCTTACACTACCAACACTTGTATGGTTGCGGTGCAAAGTGCATTGGTAAGATGTAGGATGTTTGAAAGTACGTCATGGTGTTACCAGCACTTGTACGGGAAGGTACAAGGTGTCTGTGGTACAACACTAGATAGTACTCAAGGTGCGGTCATACCCTACCTACACTAGTACGAAGGTATACTGAGTGCATGTGGTACATGGTACATGGTCGTTTCCTAGTTAGAACGTTCATACTCATCTGTTAAGCTCTGTAAATAGGTGTATGGGCGCCTATTTACAGGTCGGAAATTATATGATATGTTATATGCAATTCTTACTGAGTCTGTTGACTCACAGTTTCTGCTTCCATGTGTAGGTAAAGGAAAGGCGAAGGCTGAACAGGAGTGAACCTGAGCTCGGGTGAGATTGTACATGTCAAGCAGCGCGACCTGGAGTGTTCGGTCTCGGGACATCTGGGAGTTGTATTTTGAAACGCCGTGCGAATTCGTAAATCTGTATATTTTGGATTGTATGCTTGAAAAGTAAAGTTTGTAAAGTTTTAAAAATCGGGATCCCGGCACTTGTAAATATTTTATTAAATTACAAAGTTTAGTATTTAATGCAAAAGTTTTAATTTGACACGTTTTTCGAGAAATTTCTTTGGTTAACAAAGATTGCACAATTATTGAAAAAAAAAGCACTGTAGCGTGCCTTAGCATTAGGGCGTTACATGGGGGCTCATGAAATAGGAATGACCTTGACTCTCGCCTAAACAGGACAACGTCGGATTCTCTTTTCGATCGAATAAAAGGTTGCTAGAATGTTTATCATTTTAGATGAATTGACAACTCTGTTCAATGGATGATGCTTTGACTCTCGCCTAAACGGGACACTGTATCAGTTTGTTGGAAACCTTAGAAAATAAAATATGTTAGAATTTTGGTATTTTTATAAACATATGTGATTACTTGTTATTTTCTGAACTTGTGTATGAATTTATTGAACCAAAACCTTACTTCTGTTTATTGATATTTGTAGTGCCAATATGAATAACCCACACCCGACCCACTCCTAGTCAATGTCTTAGCCAATGAACTCTATAGTGTGAAAATGTACCATGGTAGTTGCATAAACTCGCACCTATTGATGATGAATCTGAAGTTCCAAAAGGCAAATCTACTTGGAATTGAATTATCAAAGGAACAATGGGTTCAATTCATACTTAATAGTCTTCCTCCAGAGTATAATGCATTTGTTGTATCTTACATGATTAACAATTTTAACTCTTCCGACATGGATAACCTCGAAGCAGAATTATGAGCTCATGAACGGAATCTGATTGCAATGCCACCTCCTGGTTTTGCAAACTTTAATCAGAGGAAAAGAATTAAGGCTGAAGCTACTAACGAAGCTGCTTCTTCAAATACAATTGATAGTCATATTCTTCTATGCTCGAATTGTAATGAGAAGGGACATCAGGAAGAACGATGTCCCAGGCTTCTAAACAATTCAAATGAAGGTAATGCTTTTGTCTTTGAATCATGTGTTTTAGAGAATGACAAATCCATATGGATTTTTGATTCTGGATCTACTAACCATGCTTGTTCTTCATTGCAGCTGCTTGAAACTTGAGAAAATCTGCACCCAGAAGAGTTAAAGCTCAAAGTTGGAAATGGCGAGTTAGTATCGGTCCAAGCCAAAGGAAAAGCCCGCCTCAAGTTTCAAAAGAGATTTTTACTTTTAGAAAATGTTTTATTTATTCCAAACTTTAGTAGAAACTTGATTAGTGTTTCATGTTTACAAACACATCTTTATAAATTGATTTTTTTGAGTACTATTTGTACAATTTCTCGTAATGGATTTCAATTATGTGTTGCTCACATGGAACAAAGGCTTTATGTTTTGAGACCGGATATACAAATCGCACATATTCTTAACAATATTCCAATGTTGCTGTCCCGGATTTGTCTGATACCTGCTCACGATTCCTACTGCATAACAAATGTCAAGTCTAGTGCATAGCATTGCGTACATTAGACTCCCAACTGCAGAAGCATAAGGAACCCTTCTCATGTCCTCTATCTCTTGAGGATCAGTGGGACACTGCTCCTTAGATAGACGGATACCATATCTAGAAGGCATAGTCGCCCCTTTGGTGTTTGTCATTGAGAATCTCTCTAAAACCTTATCAATGTAAGTTGTTTGAGAGAGAGCAAGGGATCTGTTCTTCCGGTTTCTAATAATTTGAATACCGAGAACATAGGCAACTTCACCGAAATCTTTCATTTCAAATTGAGTGTCTAGCCATTCCTTGATGTCAGTCATTTTCTTGACATTGTTGCCAATGATCAAAATGTCATCAACATAAAGGACCAGGAATACTACCACTTGGTTTTCCTTGAGTTGGTAAACACAAGGTTCATCTTCATTCTTAGGTCTTGATGATTTCATCAAACCTTTTGTTCCAGGAGCGAGAAGCTTGCTTAAGTCCATAAATGGAACTATTGAGTTTGCAAACTTTCTTTTCCTGCCCTGGAAGAACATAGCCTTCTAGTTACTCCATAGAGATGGTTTCTTCAAGAATTCCATTCAGGAAGGCTGTCTTGACATCCATTTGCCAGATTTCATAATCGAAAGCTGCTGCGATTGAGAGAAGAATTCGGTTGGATTTGAGAATGGAAACCGGACTAAAAGTTTCCTCATAGTCCACGCCTTCTCTTTGGGTGTAACCCTTAGCGACCAGTCTAGCTTTAAAAGTTTCAACTTCGCCTCCAGCGCCTCTTTTCTTCTTGTAAACCCACTTACATCTGATTAGATGATAGTCATTAGGTGCGTCTACATATTCCCAAACTTTGTTCTTTTTCATGGAATCCATTTCTAAATCCATGCTGGCTGACCATCGTTTCCATTGTAGACTCGCCATTGCATGTTTATAGGTTAATGGGTTGTCTTCAATACCATCACCAACGACCATATTGATTTCACCATCCAAGCCATAACGAGACGGTTTAGTAGAAACCGTCCCACTACGACGAGGAGCATTGATCTTCTGAACAGGAACTTTATGTTGGAAATTATTTTACCAGGATCTTAGATCTACTCACAAGTATGTTGATTAACACCCTAAATATGAACTTCTAAAACGATTACGAAATAAACACATATAAAGTATTAGAAACCTTACATTGGGTGCAGCAGAATAATATGACTCCTTCCGTTCAGATCTCTAACCCTTGTATCCTTTCTGTCGCAGAGTATTATCAAGATCTGAACCTGGATCTATTTCTCTCCTTCTTTAGTGCTGAAACTCCTTCTTGTTGAATGTCTTTCTTCACGATCTTCCTCACTATGATTGAGGTATCACTTGTTGTGTGTTGGCACTACACTAACACTAAGTGGTTCGAAATTTATAATGAAGAAGAGAGAGAAGAAGGTGGCGGCTAGGTATAGAGAGAGAAGGCTTAGGTTTTTCTCTGAAGGAAAAAGTAGAAAGTTAAGTGTAAATTTCCTGAAGCCTTCACTATCTATTTATAGCATTCCACTAGGATTAGGTTTGAATTATTTGGCATTAAAATAATGAAAATATCAGATGAAAAACCATATAAAAGTGGCCGGCCCTAGGCAATATGGATTTGGGCCTCACTTTTTGTAATTTTGCAGTTTTATGCATCTCATTTTCTCAAAAATACCAATTTTCAAATTCAACCATTTAAATGCCAATGTTAACTATTTAATAACTATAAATAATTATTAAATAATATTGTCATTTATCATATTTATTAATTGAACCATACAAAGTATCATAATTAACAAATATGCCCCTAAAACTCTTTCTTTACAATTTCGCCCTTACTTAGTGAAAAATTCACAAATAGACATAGTCTAACTTGAGAATTATAATTGATTAATCAAAACAAATTATATGAGTCTTACAAGCAATATTATCTCAACTAGTGGGGGGACCATGGGTCTATATAACCGAGCTTCCAATAAGCAGATCAAGAATTTATAACCTAAATTCACTGACATATTAATTCTTCGTTGAATCCACGCATAGAACTTAGAATTGCACTCTCAGTATATAGAATGCTCTATATGTTCCACCATATAGACACATCATTAGTTATCCATTGTTATAATCCTAATTTGATCAACGATCCTCTATATGAATGATCTACACTGTAAAGGGATTAGATTACCGTTACACCCTACAATGTATTTTATCCTTAAAACACTTAACCCCGTATAAATGATATTTCAGCTTATGTGAAATGAGTACTCCACCATTTATTTTCCTTTGGTCAAGCTCGAAGGAGATCATCCTTTACTTACTATTCGCTAGATAGAAGCTATAGATTCCATATTTATGTTAGCGCTCCCACTCAATTGCACTACCGTGTTCCCAAAATCTACGTATCACCCTGAACCAAAAGTAGGCTTAACTAACAAATCAAAGAACACGAATAGCCTCTTCAGATTGAGCCTAATCATAACAGGATTAAGATCATTTGATCTAGGATCAACTAGGCGATATTGACTTGAATAGATATGACAGTAAGTTTAATAAATCTAAGTCAAAGTTCAATATCGGTCCCTTCCGATGCATACTCCATGCATCCAACCTGAGCTTTACTTTAACCAATGCTCTGGAAAGAACATAGCATTTCTCCAAATGCAAGTAAACTCTGTTGTAGATTATCATATCAGTAAAACCCTGTGTCTGATAAATCTAGGAAACTTTATTCACATAGTCATGTTTACTTTCCAAAGTGTTGACAACACAATAAACAGGATAAACTATGTGAAAAGGATTTCAGATGAATTCATACATTATGTACATATAATCATGAAATAAATCATGTGAGCCATGCAACATTAAATGTTATTTCTGATCTATATTAATAAGTAAATCTGATTATATTAAAATGAGTTTTATTTAGGGCATAAAACCCAACAAACTCCCACTTGCACTAATATAAAACAAAAAGTGCATTTCAAATAATCTCAGCACCTTGATATACAAATCAAGTGTAGTAGTAGTAAACTCCTCGTAATAGGATCTGAAAGGTTGCATTAAACACAACCTTTTCTCCACCATTACTCTTCCTTAATCACAAAATCATTGATAATGTGAAATTCCTCTCTATATGTCTACTCTTTTGGGATACTGGATTCTATACCTTTGGCAACTACTTTTGGTTAATAAGGAAATAAAACTAGTAGTTTAGGCAATTTGGAATGGTGCCAAAAATGTATAGAACTTTCCTTAGACTGAATAATTACCTTTCCTGCAACTTTAACATTCAGTCCCTTTCTGGTAGACCTAGAGACTTCAGATAGGTTTTTACAATTCTCCAAAATTACTATTCCACCCCCAGAGTAATCACCATCTTATCAGCAGACTTTCTAACACAAAGGAAAGTCTTGAAATCTGATGCGGTGTAGTCTAAGAGTTTTAAACACACTCTTATTGACTAACATATAGTTCCTCTTCTTAATCTTAAGATTTACTTGATTGTCTTCCAATGTTCTTCTCCTGGATTAATCTGATACTTGCTCATTACTCCCACTCAACAGCAGGTGTCTGGTCTAAGGCATACTAAAGCATATCTGAGACCTCTCACTGTTGATATAAGAAATTCTTTCACGGCTTTATCTTTTCTGGAATAGTTGAGACTTTTCCTTAGATAAATAAAATCTATGCCTAGGAAGTTGTGAAGCTTCTATAGATTGCCATTAGAAAGAAAATGCTTCAGCATCTTACTAAAGTAAGTTGCTTGCATTAGAGTAAGTAATTACCAGGTATACCACAAGCCATAGGTTTAGATAAACTCAAACCTATAATACTAGGAACAGGAAGTCTTGTTAAGTCCATTGAATAGACTTATAAACGAAAATTTTCTTTTATGTCCTTGTAATAGAAAACTTTAGGTTACTCCATGTGAATGGATCAAACTATAGTTCTCTTGGCTTTCCTCTTAGTTTCTTATCTTGACAATCCATTACTTGTTTAAACTCACAATGGATTTTAATCATTAGTGTCTTTCAAGTCATAAGAATTGGTGAGTTCCTAGAAACTCTCCCACTACGACAAGGTACCGTGAATTATGTCTAAGAAAACTAAATGGTATTGATCTCTTCGGTTGTGACAAGACAGCAAAGGTAGTGGGATCATCATATGTCAAATAAGATGATAGAACACTTTTGGAATCAAGAAAAATTTCTCCTTTATTTTCTGTTGGAAATTATTTTACCAGGATGTAGATTTACTAACAAGTATGTTGGATTAACAACCTAATATGAATTCTAAAACAATGAAAATAAACACATATAAAGTTAGAAAACCTTACAGTGGGTGCAGCGGAATAATATGACTCCTTCCGTTCAGATCTCTAGCCCTTGATTCCTTTCTGTAGCAGAGCATCACCAAGATCTGAACCTGGATCTTCTTTTCTCCTTCTTTGATGTAGAATTTCCATAGTCTTCCATACTATGATTGAGATACCACTTGATGTGTGTGGGCACTACTCATCTCACAAGGATTTCGAATTTTTCTCTCTTTTTCTCTCTTGAATTTCGTGGCTTATGGCTTCATATGATATGCAAGAGAAGAGAACAAGGGCTGCTATATATAGGGAGAAGGGAGAGCACAACTTTCCAAATAAAACATTTTCCTTAATTACTGTGTAATCAATTAACTGCCTTATTTAGTGTGATCCACCACTTTTCTATTTTATCTAGGCTTTGATTAGCAATTACATGGCAATTAAAATTGAAAATAATAATTGGGAAACAAGCAAAGAGGTGCCGGCCATAGGGTGATATGGGCCTCACTTGGATTTTGCAGTTTCCTCAATTTTATTTCAATTTCTCCAAAAATGCCATTTTTCCAATTCTAATCATTTAAATGCCAAAACTAATTATTTAATAACTAAAATAGATTATTAAATAATATTGTCATTTAAAATAATTATTAATTAGACATACAAAGTCTCTTAATTAATAATTAAACCTAGAAACCCTTTTCTTTACGATTTCATCCTTAAACTGTGAGAATTCATAAAGTAGACATAGTCTAACTTTTAGAATTATAATTGATTAATTAAAATCAATTAACTGAGTCTTACAAGCAGTATGGTCTCAACTAGTATGGGGACCATGGGTCTATATAACCGAGCTTCCAATAAGTCGAACCAAATTTACCAAGTAAATTCCCTAACTTATTAATTCCTCATTGAATCCACACTTAGAACTTGGAATTGCACTCTCAGTCATATAGAAACGCTCTATATGTTCCACGATATAGACACGTCATTAGTTATCCATTGTTATAACCCTAATGTGATCAATGATCCTCTATATAGATGATTTACACTGTACAGGGATTAAATTACCGTAACACCCTACAATGTATTTTATCCTTAAAACACTTAACCCTGTATAAATGATATTTCACCTAAGTGAAATGAGATCTCCACCATTTATCTTCGTTTGGTTAAGCTCGAAGGAAATCATCCTTTACTTCTATTTGCCAAATAGAAGCTATAGATTCCATATTTTTGTTAGCGCTCCCACTCAATTGCACTACCGTGTTCCCAAAATGTACGTATCACCCTGATACAAAACTAGGCTTAACTAACAAATCAAAGAACACGAGTAACACTCTTGAAATTGAGCCTAACCATATCAGGATTTCGATCATGTGATCTAGGATCAACAGGTGATATTGAATTGAATAGATATTACGGTAAATTTCAACATATCTAATAAAAGTTCAATATCGGTCCCTTCCGATGTATACTCCATACATCCGATACTGGTAAACTTTGCCAATGTCCTGGAAAGGACATAACACTTTTCCAAGGTGTAAGAATACCTATCGCTGATTATACCATGTCAGTCTAAATCCAGTGTTCTGACAAATCAGGGAATAAACTTTTGAACATATAATAAAGATTATATTCCACTGTGTTGACAACACTATAATCTTTAACAAACTCATATGTTCTGGACTTAAAAAGAATTCATACATTATATACATATAATCATGAAATAAATCATGTGAACCATGCAACATAAAATGTTATTTCTGATCTTTATTAATAAGTAAATCTGATTATATGAAATGAGTTTTATTTAGGGCATAAAACCCAACATTTTCTACTTTATTTTCAAACTTAGTCATTTTCTTAGAAAAGTAGTATTTGTTTAAACAAACACTTTCTTATCTATTGACTATGGGATGGTCCACCCCTAATCACTTAGAATAGCTAACAAACATGCAAATCATTGTTAACAGTTCTAGCTTTTCTTAAGATTTTGATTAGGTCATCCATGAATCTAGTTATCATTTACATTAAGTATACAACCATTACATCATTCTGAAATTGTATTACCATAAAAGGTCTTAGGCAACAACTAGTAACTAATCATCAATATGCAAATCGAAATTTCTGGGGAGGTAAGTTTGGATATAATTCAAAAAACAAATTAATGATCTTTGAACTCCATATCTACTAACTATTTCTCCACCCCTATCAGTTTGCAAGATCTTTAACCACTTACCTTAATGGTTAAGCACCATTGCTAGAAATCAGAAATTTTTCAAACATTTTAAATTTCTTTGCATAAGGTATAATCTAGAGTTATCGTTTTAAGAATACAACGAAAAACTCATATCAACCCCTGAATCTACATCCATCTACGAATGAGATGAACAACTTTCAGTGGATATAGGCATATTAACTCTTTGTAGAGATTGATCTTGTCAAAACAACTATGAACAAGATACAAATGCCATAGATTAATAAAAATGTGGTTGTGTCTTTTTGATGACTTATGTTTAGTTACATTAAAAAGTTCTTAGAATAGTGCAAGTGGCTCCTGGTCACAGAATACTAAACTCATATTCCATACAGTTTGAATCCATTAATAGAAAATGGCTATTAAACACTTGTGAAAGTGTAACTGTATTGTATCCTGGAATTAGAAATATAAGAAAATTTCTATTTGGAATCTAAAATTAAAGTCAAGGACTTAAATTTATACCAAATATAATGAGTAATTCTTTCCTGGACCACCACTACTAATTTAAACTCTAAGTCAGATTTGCCCATACAAGGAGGAGATATCTAAGATTGAGGATTTATATCATTTTGGAATAGAATTTCGGGATTATAATCATATGCATCATTTAATTTCTTAAGAGAAAATAGAATGACATGAAATGATTTATAGACCATTCATCCAATCATATGTTATTAAGCTAATTCGAAATGAATAAGCTAAGAGGAATTAGGATAATTTCGTTGTTTAAATAAGAATCCAACGATGCTTCGATTAGCGAAAGACAAAGTAATCTTATTTATACAATCTTCTTGTTTCATATTGTAAAAATACTAGTCTAAGGTGTCATCAATTGATGAACAACTAGATGTTGCATATACAATATTTATCTTTTGAGATCTAACACTATTATGTATGTCTAATGGTGAAAATCCATTAGGAATTTATCTCATTAGATAAACAAAACAAGTTAGACCAACAATGAAGATTCAAAATTAAATTACAATTTAATAACAGAAAATAACATGGTTCAATATAAATTCATACACAATTCAGAAATTATTAAACATATAGCAAGTAGGAATGACAAGTGAAAATACTAAAACATACAATCCTAAATAATTTCCAAGGTTTCCAACAAACTGATACAGTGTCCAGGTAGGCGAGAGTCAAAGTATCATTCATTGAATAGAGTTGTCAGCTCATCTAAAATGCAAACCATTCTAGCAACCTTTTATTCGATCAAAATAAGAATCCAACGTTGTCCCGGTAGGCGAGAGTCAAGGTTATTCTCATTTTATGAGCTTCCACCATTGTTTCATGTTTTATAAGTTTATCTCTAAGTAGTCACCGTAGGGGAGAGTCTAATAGAGACGAAAACTTACAAAACACTTATCAAATGAGATTTTACGGTGTTAAATGCGTTCAATGAATAACCATCCATAAGGGGGACGAAGTCTAGCGTCTCGAGGTTATATTGAAAACATTTAACTATTGTGAGACCAACAATGGAGATCGAATGTCCTAATAATAATAAAGCTCATTATTTAAAGAGAGTTGTATTTTCTTCTAATATTTATTTTAATCAATTTATTTTAAATATATAATTATTTAATTAAAATTTCCAATTTAGAATGAAAAAAATTCTAAATATAAATTTTAATTTAATATTTATAAATTATACTTAGATGGATATGAAAATAACATGAATCATTTCCATCTTAGTAATAATTTCCAATAAATATTTAGAAAAATATTCAATTTAAGTTGTTACAAAATTAATTTAAATTAATTTACAACTCAAAATTTAATTTTCTATAAATATTTATTGCATTTCGAAAAATTAAAGTATTTAAGAATACAATTTTCGAAATTGCATGTTAAAATAAAAAAAAATAAATCCTGGAAAAATTATTCTAATTTAATGTTGGCCCAAAATTAATTAATAAAATTAATTTACAACAGAAAATATAATTTTCCTATTTAGTTAAATATATAAGAAAAATTTCAAATATTTAAGTAAGATGATGAAATTCAACTTAAATATTAATTTTCTATTTAATTAAATACACTAGAAAAATATTTCAAGCAAAACAGATAATATTTATCTAGACTTTGATTGACTAATTAATTCATTTTCTAATTAAATATATTTTACTTCATTTATTTTAATTAATCATTAAATGAAAAAAATCATTGATTTAAGTTGGTCCAAGAATTAATTAAAATAAATAATTAATTTACAACTTAATCTATTTTTCAAGATAAATTCAAAATCATCTTGCATTATGAAATGCAATTTCGAAAATTGATTAAAAAATAAAGAAAAAATATATTTTAAAAATTATTTAAATTTAAGTTGAAAAAATAAATTTCAACTAAAAATAATTTTCTATTTAATTAAGTGTCATGAGAAAGAAATATTTAAGTATCATGATGAAAATCAACTTAGATATTTAATTTTCAATTTAATTAAATGTATTAAATTCAAGAAATAAATATTTAAATGTAAAGAAGGCTTAATTATTAATCTCTAGTTTAATACTAGGAAAAAATATACTTCAAATAAATTGTACCAAAATTAATTATTTAAATAATTAATTGCACAATGTATAATATTTTCCTATTTAATATTAGAAATAATAAGTAGTCTAGAAATAACTATCTAGAAAATATCTTATTTGACTAAGTATCTTTTCCACAAAATTGAAAAAATATCTAATTTAAGTTGTTTTAGAAGAATCTAAAAGATCAACTTAAATATCTTTCAAATTAGATTTAATTAAATTTAAAATTAAGTTATAACCACTTAATTTGAAAATATTCCTTTATAAGTTAATATTTGAAAAAATATCAACTTAAAAAAATATATCTAAAGAATCTTAATAACCAATTCCTAAAATTCCTCAACTTAATTTTGAAATTTTAAATCCAAAAGATATTCATATTTAAGCTGATTAGTTAGTGATAACTAATTTTCAACTGAAATAGGAATATTTAATGAAAAATTTAAATTGAGCTTCCGAAAGAATCTAGATGGTTATAATTCTATATTTAATTAAATACAAGAAAATACATATAGTTTAGCTTAGAATAACATTCTTTAAACTATAGTTTTCTTAAATTAATTTCAAAATAAATGAAATTAATTATGTTGCTAATCAATTTTATTAGGTTAAACTAATTTAATTAACCTAGTATAGTTATCCAAATCAGGCAAATGGGCCTTCACAATTGGGGTGGTTCATTTGAGGGGGTGCTGGATTCAGTATGTCGTACCCACTTCTATGGCTCCCAACTCTCACACAAGGCCCAAAAGAGAGGAATTTAACCTTAAAATGAACAACTGTTATTAATTGAATAGGCCCAAAAAAACTAAATGGGCCTAAATAAAATCTATCAAGAACTATGATATTTTATTTAGCAACAACAACCTATATGCATCTATAACAAAATTAAACATATAGGCTCACACAGGCACACAATTTGGATGGATCCTATCATGTTGCTAGGTCATACACAGATGAAATAAGATTGTGAAAATTACCTTTTACAAATTATTTACTTGACCAAGGGAGCCATGAGTTAAAATCAGATCATTGGATCTGTCAACAAGTTAACCATGGCTATTTGCAGTCAAGCAATAATAGGTTTTAAAAACTTACAAACAAGCTAAAACACATACTCATGCAACAAGGTTAGCTGGATAGTTGGATGTAGGATTTATTTAATTCTAAATAATTAAATTTCGAAAAAATAATTAAAAAAAATTATTTTCGAAAAAATAATAAAATAATAAAATTTATACATATTTTCGAAATTAATAAAATAATCTTTAAAATTAAACCTACAATTTTAAAAAATTAGGTTTCAACTAACCTAAATATCATTTCAAAATTTGCTAACTACTTTTAAAAATTTAATGTTATTTTATAAATTAAATATTCAATAAAAATAAAAAAGATAAATAAATATTTTTTTAGATTTTATGATATAATTTAAATAAATAAAATAACAAAATTTAAAAGTTAGCAAAATATCTTACTTCTATTTAAAATTACATGATTATAGTTATCTTATTTTAAATTTAAATAATGTCAAATTATTTAAAAAAAAATATTTAATTTAAAATTTAAGATCTAACCTTAAATTTAAAAATAAGATAAGATATAATCAAATTTAAAAATAAGATAGATAATTAAGCAAAAAAAGATAGATATTTACTATTTTCAAATTCAAATTACACTAATATCCATGAATTAATTTAAAAAAAAAAATTAATTAATTTAATTATGATATTTAGAATTGTATTAGGAATAGTAAATGTCTAAATATAAAACTACACAAAAAATCAGAAGTTAAATCCATGAAATAGCATGAAAAATCGAAGAAAAACGAAAAAAAAAATGTGAGTTGTACGGACAGTATGCATTGCATACTGTCCATGGGCGCGAATGGGAGTGCTTGGGCGAGGAAACACGGCGCAGCAAGGGTGCTGCATGATTTCCGCGCGCGCGTGGTGCAGTGACACCATCCCAATATTTTTCGAAACTTCAAAAAATCATAACTAATTCAAATTAAATCGAAATTGAGTTCTGTAAAAAAGTAACTTGCTTAAGTTTTTCCATACTATCCAATAAAAATAATTCAAGAAATAGATATTCAATTATTTTTTACGAAAATTCACAAACATCAATCAATCATCAAACAACACTCAAAACAACATGATACCATCCAAAACACAAACAAATCGTTTTAAGTCCAAATTTCTTGCAAGCAAATCAATTACCATGGCTCTGAGGCCAGTTGTTGGAAATTATTTTACCATGATCTTAGATCTACTCACAAGTATGTTGATTAACACCCTAAATATGAACTTCAAAAACAATTACGAAATAAACACATATAAACTATTAGAAACCTTACATTGGGTGCAGCGTAATAATATGACTCCTTCCGTTCAGATCTCTAACCCTTGTATCCTTTCTGTCGCAGAGTATTATCAAGATCTGAACCTGGATCTCTTTCTCTCATTCTTTAGTGCTGAAACTCCTTCTTGTTGAATGTTTTTCTTCACGATCTTCCTCACTATGATTGAGGTATCACTTGCTTTGTGTGGGCACTACTCTAACACTAAGTGGTTCAAAATTTATAATGAAGAAGAGAGAGAAGAAGGTGGCGGCTAGGTATAGAGAGAGAAGGCTCAAGTTTTTCTCCGAAGGAAAAAGTAGAAAGTTAAGTGTAAATTTCCTGAAACCTTCACTATCTATTTATAGCATTCCACTAGGGTTAGATTTGAATTATTTGGCATTAAAATAATGAAAATATCAGATGAAAAACCCTATAAAAGTGGCCGGCCCTAAGCAATATGGATTTGGGCCTCACTTTTTGCAATTTTGCAGTTTTATCATTTCTGCATCTCATTTTCTCAAAAACGCCAATTTTCAAATTCAACCATTTATATGCCAATTCTAACTATTTAATAACTATAAATAATTATTAAATAATATTGTCATTTATCATATTTATTAATTGAACCATACAAAGTATCATAATTAACAAATATGCCCCTAAAACTCTTTCTTTACAATTTCGCCCTTACTTAGTGAAAAATTCACAAATAGACATAGTCTAATTTGAGAATTATAATTGATTAATCAAAACCAATTATATGAGTCTTACAAGCAATATTATCTCAACTAGTGGGGGGACAATGGGTCTATATAATCGAGCTTCCAATAAGCAGATCAAGAATTTATAACCTAAATTCACTGACTTATTAATTCTTCGTTGAATCCACACATAGAACTTAGATATGCACTCTTAGTATATAGAATGCTCTATATGTTCCACCATATAGACACATCATTAGTTATCCATTATTATAATCCTAATTTGATCAATGATCCTCTATATGAATGATCTACACTGTAAAGGGATTAGATTACCGTTACACCCTACAATGTATTTTATCCTTAAAACACTTAACCCCGTATAAATGATATTTTAGCTTATGTGAAATGAGTACTCCACCATTTATTTTCCTTTGGTCAAGCTCGAAGGAGATCATCCTTTACTTACTATTCGCCAGATAGAAGCTATAGATTCCATGTTTATGTTAGCGCTCCCACTCAATTGCACTACCGTGTTCCCAAAATGTACATATCACCCTAACCCAAAAGTATGCTTAACTAACAAATCAAAGAACACGAATAGCCTCTTCAGATTGAGCCTAATCATAACAGGATTAAGATCATTTGATCTAAGATCAACTAGGCGATATTGACTTGAATAGATATTACGGTAAGTTTAATAAATCTAAGTCAAAGTTCAATATCGGTCCCTTCCGATGCATACTCCATGCACCCAACCTGAGCCTTACTTTAACCAATGCTTTGGAAAGAACATAGCATTTCTCCAAATGCAAGTAAACTCTGTTGTAGATTATCATATCAGTAAAACCTTGTGTCTGATAAATCTAGGAAACTTTATTCACATAGTCATGTTTACTTTCCAAAGTGTTGACAACACAATAAACAGGATCAACTATGTGAAAAGGGTTTCAGATGAATTCAAACATTATGTACATATAATCATGAAATAAATCATGTGAACCATGCAACATTAAATGTTATTTCTGATCTATATTAATAAGTAAATCTGATTATATTAAAATGAGTTTTATTTAGGGCATAAAACCCAACACTTTAGTGGTAGTTCTCTCAGTTATTTTGACTGAGGGAGTGGGATCATCCTCTTCTTGAGTGGAAGAGGACGGAACATTAGAAGGAGTTATATCTGAAAGCATTTCCTCTAACACAACTTTACTTTTCGGTTTGTAGTCTTTAATATAGTTTTCTTCAAGGAAAGTGGCATTTGTAGAGACAAACACTTTGTTATCCTTGTAAATATAAAATAGTCCACCCCTAGTCTCTTTAGAATTTCCGACAAACATGCAAACTTCAGTTTGCGATTCCAGTATGCCTTCTTTCTTTCTCAAGACATGAGCAGGGCAACCCAAAATCCTATAATGGCGTAAACTAGGTGTACGACCATTCCATAGTTCGACGAGTGTCTTAGGAACTGCTTTAGATGGAACAACATTTAGAATGTCGTTTGCCATCTGTATAGCATATCCTCAGATGGACGTAGACAGAGATGAATAACTCAGCATAAACCTAACCATTTCCAAAAGAGTGCGATTTCTTCTCTCTGCTACTCCATTTTCCTGTGGAGTGCTAGGGGCAGTATATTGGGATTTGATTCGCAGTTCAATTAAATGATCTTTGAACTGCATATCCATATACTCTCCACCCCTATCAGTTCGCAAGACCTTTAATGTTTTACCTAATTGGTTTTGAGCCAAAGCATGAAATTCCTAAAACTTTTCAAACGTTTCAGATTTCTTTTGCATTAGGTAAATGAAACTATATCTAGAGAAATCGTCAATGAAAGTGACGAAATACTCATAACCTCCTCGGGCTTGACATTCAGGGGTCCGCAGACATTTGAATGTACTAACCCTAGGGGTTGTATGGCACGCTCTCCCTTTGCAGAGAAAGAACGTTTGGTCATTTTTCTTTCAAGGCAAGACTCGCATACAAGTAATTCACCTAAGACGACATTTTTTCAATAAACCGTCTTTGGTAAGCCTATTGAGTCTATCATAGCCTATGTGACCTAAACGTAAATGCCATAGATAAGTTTGTTCATCATTATCAATCTCTTTTCTTTTAAGGTTTCTAGGTCTAGCAACATTGAAAAGTTCATTGTTTAGTTGAAGTACTTGGTTTTGAGCCAAAGCATGAAATTCCTAAAACTTTTCAAACGTATCAGATTTCTTTTGCATTAGGTAAATGAAACTATATCTAGAGAAATCGTCAATGAAAGTGACGAAATACTCATAACCTCCTCGGGCTTGACATTCAGGGGTCCACAGACATTTGAATGTACTAACCCTAGGGGTTGTATGGCACGCTCTCCCTTTGCAGAGAAAGAATGTTTGGTCATTTTTCCTTCAGGGCAAGACTCGCATACAAGTAATTCACCTAAGACGACATTTTTCAATGAACCGTCTTTGGTTAGCCTATTGAGTCTATCATAGCCTATGTGACCTAAACGTAAATGCCATAGATAAGTTTGTTCATCATTATCAATCTCTTTTCTTTTAAGGTTTCTAGGTCTAGCAACATTGAAAAGTTCATTGTTTAGTTGAAGTACTTGAAGAGTACAAGACAATTCGTGTTAGTCTACAAGGGTGGTGCTTTATATCCCGTAGGCTATACCGATTCAGATTTCCAGGCATGTCTTTATGATAGAAAATCCACATCTGGGATGGTGTTTACTCTTGGGGGTGGAGCAGTGGTTTGGAGAAGTGCTAAACAAACCGCGATTTCAGACTCTACCATGGAGGAAGAATATATAGCTGCTGCAGAGGCTGCAAAGGAACTTGTATGGCTAAGAAAGTTCTTCACAGGACTTGGTGACGTCCCTAGAATGGAAAAACCATTGGTATTGCTTTGTAATAACACTGGAGCTATAGCCAACAGTAAGGAGCCTCGAAGCCACAAGAGAAGCAAGCATATCGAAAGAAAGTATCACATCATCAGAGAATATGTGGCAAGAGGGGATGTACTGGTGGAGAAAGTGGACACAGAGGACAACCTAGCTGATCCATTCACCAAAGTCTTGGGAGGAACTGCATTTGAAAAGCACCGTCAGAATTTATGATTAATTGAAATGTACTGATTAGTTTTATATTAGTGCAAGTGGGAGTTTGTTGGGTTTTATGACCTAAATAAAAGTCTATTTCAATGTAATCTCTATTATTCAATATCAATAAAGAAACAGAAGTATTTTTCATCACTTTGTGTATCATTTGGTTCATGTTATCATTTACTTGTTTATTTGATTTATAAATTCATCCAAACCCTTATCACATTTATGTTCTTGTTTATTGTGTCGTCAGCACAGTGGAAAGTAATCAAGATTATGTGATTAAATATATATTCCTAGATTTATCAGTATACAGGGTTTAACTGATATGTCAATCTACAACATAGTTTACTTGCACCTTGGATAAGTGCTATGTTCTTTCCAGAGCATTGGCTAAAGTAAAGAATGGGTTGGGTGCGTGGAGTATGCATCGGAAGGGACCGATATTGAACTTTGATTCAGATATATTAAACTTACCGTAATATCTATTCAATTCAATATCACCTAGTTGATCCTAGATCAAATGATCTTAATTCTGATATGGTTAGGTTCAATCTCAGGAGTATTACACATGTTCTTTGATTTGTTAGTTAAGCCTACTTTTGGGTCAGGGTGATACGTACATTTTGGGAAGATGGTAGTGCAATTGAGTGGGAGCGCTAAACATAGATATGGAATCTATAGCTTCTATCTAGAAAATAGAAGTGAAATGTTGATTTCCTTCGAGCTTGGCTAAACAGAGAAAAATGGTTGAGTACTCATTTTAGTTCGCTAAAATATCATTTATATGGGGCTAAGTGTTTTATGGATAAAATACATTGAAGGGTGTAACGGTAAATTAATCCCTATACTATGTAGATCATCTATAGAGGATCATTGATTATTGGGATTATAACGATGGATAATTGATAGCGTATCTATATGGTGGAACATATAGAGCGTTCTATATAGCTGAGAGTGCAATTCCAAGTTCTATGCGTGGATGCAACAAGGAATTAATAAGTCAGTGAATTTACCTAGTAAATTCTTGGTCTGCTTATTGGGAGCTCGGATATATAGGCCCATGGTCCCCATACTAGTTGAGATAATACTACTTGTAAGACTCAGTTAATTGATTTTGATTAATCAATTATAATTCTAAAATTAGACTATGTCTAGTTTGTGAATTTTCACTAAGCAGGGGCTAAATTGTGAAGAAAGAGTTTCTAGGGTTTATTTGTTAATTAAGAGACTTTGGTTAGTCTAATTAATAAATATATTAAATGACAATATTTTTTAATAATAAATCTTTAGTTATTAAATAGTTGGAATTTGCATTTAAATGGTTAAATTGGAAAATTGGCGTTTTTGAGAAAATGAGATTGAAAAATGACAAAATGGCAAAATTGTAAAGTGGGGCCCATTATCCTATCATGGTCGGCCACTATGTGCATATTTTATCATTTATTTTTTTCATTATTTTAATGCCAAATAATTATAACCTAACCCTAGGTGGTTGACTATAAATAGGTAGTGATGGCTTCAAGAAAAAAGATGATGCATCTTATTCCTTCAGAGAAAAATGAGTGCCTTCTTCCTCAACCTAGCCGCCACCCTCTCTTCCTCTTCTTCACTACTGAAACTGAACCCTTGAGTGATAGAGTGAGTGCCCACACACATCAAGTAGTACCTCAATCATAGTGTGGAAGATTGTGAAGAATCTAGATTCAAGAGACATTCGGGCTCAGATCTTGGTGATACTCTGTGACAAAAAGGATACAAGGGTTAGAGATATGAGTGGAAGGAGACATTAAATTTTTAGTTATTAAATAGTTGGAATTGGCATCTATTGGTTAAATTTGAAAATTGGTGTTTTTGAGAAAATGAGATGGAAAAATGACAAAATGGTAAAATTGCAAAGTGGGGCCCATTATCCTATCATGGTCGGCCACTATGTTCATATTTTGTCATTTATTTTTTTTCATTATTTTAATGCCAAATAATTCTAACCTAAACCTAGGTGGTTGACTATAAATACGTAGTGATGGCTTCAGGAAAAAAGATGATGCATCTTATTCCTTCAGAGAAAACTGAGTGCCTTCCTCCTTAACCTAGCCACCACCCTCTCGTCCTCTTCTTCACTACTGAAACCGAACCCTTGAGTGATAGAGTGAGTACCCACACACATCAAGTGGTACCTCAATGATAGTGTGGAAGATTGTGAAGAATCCAGATTCCAGAGAAGGACGTTCAGGCTGAGATCTTGGTGATACTCTACGACAGAAAGGATACAAGGGTTAGAGATCTTAGTGGAAAGAGACATTAAATTTTTAGTTATTAAATAGTTGGAATTGGCATCCATTGGTTAAATTGGAAAATTGGCGTTTTTGAGAAAATGAGATGGAAAAATGACAAAATGAGAAAATTGCAAAGTGGGGCCCATTATCCTATCACGGTCGGCCACTATGTTCATATTTTATCATTTATTTTTTCATTATTTTAAGCCAAATAATTCTAACCTAAACCTAGGTGGTTGACTATAAATACGTATGATGGCTTCAGGAAAAAAGATGATGCATCTTATTCCTTTAGAGAAAACTGAGCGCCTTCTTCCTTGACCTAGCCGCCACCCTCTCTTCCTCTTCTTCATTACTGAAACCGAACCCTTGAGTGATAGAGTGAGTGCCAACACACATCAAGTGATACCTCAATCATAGTGTGGAAGATTGTAAAGAATCCAGATTCAAGAGAAGGACATTTGGGCTCAGATCTTGGTGATACTCTGCGACAGAAAGGATACAAGGGTTAGAGATCTGAGTGGAAGGAGACATTAAATTCCGCTGCAACCACTGTAAGGTTTCTCATACTTTATATGTGTTTATTTAATATCGTTTTAGAAGTTCATATTTAGGATGTTAAACAACATACTTGTTAGTAAATCTAAGATCTTGGTAAAATAATTCCAACAAAAGTGTCCATTCGACTAAGGAAGCTTGATCTTTGCTGAGAAAGTTGTACAAAGGTTGGTCATCACCTACAAAGGTTGGCCATCACCTATAAAGGCTAGCCAACACTTGCCAAAGCTGGCTGGCAATGCATCAAACTAGCACGAATAACTTATGCAGAGAAATTTTAACGCTTAGCATAAGCTAGTAAACCTGCCTCTAAGTCAAGTGCATGTACACTTAAGCTTCACATAAAGAAAAGTAAATTCAGATACTTACATGTCAAGGCAATAAGAAGATAGCCAGGATGATCATATGTCCATAATAAAAGGCTTTAAGGCTAAACAATAATAGTGTTCAAAAATAGAGCTCCTATAGGCCAAAAGCAAGAACATGAAAGCCTTAAGACCGAATATGAATAAAAAATCGATTCAAATGCATAAGGCCAACGCCCTGTAAGAATTGTATAGCCAGAGAAAAACTGGACAAAGTTCCTAAGGAACCATGTACTTGGTAGTACGTTCCAAGCCAAAAAGCATTGTTCCTTCCAGGGTCCTAGCCATAGACAAAACTCTGGGCAACATTACCCAAGGGTACTTTCCAGATAATTTCATTGTACAAGGCTAAGTATCAGCAAAGTACAGTCTCAAGAGTAATAACTTGGACAAATGTTGAGTCTTAAGTTGAGCATTCGACTATAATATACTCACCATTGATTTTCATATAGAGTTTCTAAGGAAACCCGGTATGATACTAAGGTTGTATATGCCTACAAGGCCATGACAAGATTCTTGTTGAGGTCAAAAAAGGACATAAAACTAGCCACTTCCATGGAACCAAGGCATAGATCACCCAGGGTTCCCAAGCTTTGAGAGGGTCGGCCAAGGTCTCATGACTCAGCCAAGAACTGCCCAGGATCACCAAACTTGGGCATGAAGTAGCTAGCTTCTTAGGGTGAAACCATAGAGTTGGCTAACTCCCATGATTAAATCCTAAGGTCAGCCAGGTCTCAAATAAGACCCCCTAGGGCCGGCCAAGGTTAGTTTTGGATCAAATTGTGTGTTTTTCAAAACTCAAACTTGTTCTTCATGACTCAAAGAGTCAAGAAACACAACGAAGGCCAAAATCAAATCTTATTCATCAAGAAATCATACATTATGCATTCTAAAACTATCATGCAGATCAAAATACCAAAAAGATTACAATCTAATGTGAGAATCAAAAAGTTTCTAAAAGCTTGAAACTTATGAATGGAAGGTTCAAAGAAGAGATTTCAAACAATTGAAGATGAGGAATTTATGGAGAGAGAATATCTAAAAACATGCCATGCAAAAAGCCAATACTTGGCTTGACAAGGTTGCTCAACAAAGGCTACTACAAGAAAGATGAGAATGAGGAATTCCCTATCCGACCAGATGTTTGAATAGGGACTTGGGAAGAAAATGTTATTTCAAAATTTGTGTACCTGACATGGCATGTCAACATAATCCAAGACTGAGGACACGTGGAATACAACATTATCAACAACAAGACCAAGTCTATTTACAAGGCATCACAGAACTTTCAAGTAACAAGCAAGAGCAGCTTAGCAAGCTGTCAAGAAGCTGCACAAGCATGTCTAGCCAGGCAAAGGGAGTACATAAGTCGGCCAGGAAGAGCTTGTGTGGCCAGCCAGAGTTTGAGCACAAGTTAGATTCCTAAAAGGTGATTATTAGACCAAGAGAGGGCTCGTTCGAACAAGGAAGCTTGACCTTTGCAAAGAAAGTTGTACAAAGGCTGGCCATCATCTACAAAAGGTGGCCATCACTTTCAAAGGCTAGCCAATACCTACAAAGGCTGGTCATCCCCTACAAAGGTTGGCCATCACCTAAAAAAGTTGGCCATCACCTACAAAGGTTGGCCATCACCTACAAAGGCTGACCAACACTTGTTAGGGTTGGCAGGCACTCGATGTATAGCCTCTAGGCTGGCAGGCACTTGATGTGCAATTTGCAGACCCTAGCAGGCACATGGCCATCCAGACCCTGGCAGGAACATGGCCAGCTAGACCCTAGCAGGAACATGGCCGGCCAGCCTTTTCCTAGCAAGCCTTTGGTGTGTAGCCTTCATCTGTGGACATTAAGCTAAGTGGTAGTTTTGACCTTAACAACCCACAAAAATAGGAGAAAAATATTAGCAACTTCCTTATTTTCGAGGGATAATTATCCTGTTTATTATTTATTATTTCATTATGTAAATAAGGCTTTATCTTCCTATTTTTAAGGGATATTAGTGGCTAATCTTCATGTAAGATCTACTATATAAAGAGCATTAGTCTAACCCTGATGGACTAAGTCTCTAGCGCCCTAAAACCTCTTAAGCTCTAAGTGTGAAACCTTAACTCTCCCTCTCCCTCTCTTTTCTGCATGCCTAAGGCTCTCTCTGTCTCTCACTTGAGATTTTCTAACTTTGGTTCTCACATTGTAATCTTAGGAGAGCCTCTTTAGATCCCACTACTATTGTGATCTAAGTGATATTATCTCTGGTATCAATACAACCAAAAGGGGAGTAGGTCATTACCCGCTAACTCAGGAGGCTAAACTTCTATAATATCTAGTGTCTATTTTACTTTATTATTCTTATTGTGTAACACATGGCAAGCATCAGTATTAAATACGACTCCACTGTCGGTTGGCCAAATTTGAGGTTAACAATGGGGAAATTAATACATGTAGTACATACGTCCAAATTCATTTGCTCAATATTTAAAGCATAAAATTATTGTGCCTTGATTTCTAAAACCTATAAGATTGATTACTAGCTGTCTATACAGGTACTACAATAAATCGAAGTCAAACCATCAAATTTCTTCTTCCAAACCATAAAAATGCATATGTGTACATACACAAATACAAATATACACATTAACAAAAGAAAAGGCTTTACTGTTGATGTTGTTGAAGCTCCAAAAGGGACTAAGCATTTGAACGAAGTTGATGCCATTCTTAAGACAAGCTTCTTCGACGAGCGGCGTGCCGAGTCCATCATAGTAGGATTGATCTTGTCCAATAGCATTTGGCCAAGTGGCGTGTTCGCCAGATCCACCATTTTCTTATTTAAATTGCCTTAATTCGAAAAAAGTGTTGAATCTTTTCTGTTGTGATTCGATAGCCAAATTGAGTTACTTAGTGAGTCGAATCGATTCGTTGCATGAGTCACTCAGGATTTGGCTCCCTCAAATCTCTGACTATGCCAATGGCAGATGGTTTGGAGAGGAAGAGCCTGTTCAAGCGATGGCAGAATGTCAAAGGAAATTGAATTCTAGCATCACTCGAAGGCAAAAGAATTCTGGATTATTTGGGAATACAAAAAGATATTACAAAAATGTGGCAAAATAAAACATAAAAAAAATAAATATTGTAAAATGTCCATAGCCCAAATAAATTAAAAAAATGTCGTAAATTTATGAACACTTAAAATATTAGGATTTTTACAATAATACTGAATTTTGAGAAAAAAGTTTATAATTTTACTGTCACACAATTTTTTTTTACAAAAATACTGTCTTTTTACAAAAAATACTGTAAAACAACAAAATAGAACAATTAAAACAACAAACAACTAAAAAACCAATTGTGGAACAACAGTGAATACTTAACATAGTACATAGTATTTTTGAAAAAAAATTTGTCCCACAATAAAATAGTAAAAAAGTTGAAAATTTCAGTATGTGGTGAAAAAACCTCTAAAATATTAATTCCCGTTTAATTTCTACTTTTAGTATTCTCTTTATAATTAATGAAATAGCCCTGTCCACGTGTGTATGAAAAGTAAACTCATTTAAATAATAGGGTTGACATGCGAAATGATCTTAACTTTAAAAATTACGTTAGTCACTACAAAAAAATCTTACTTTAAGTCACATTAAAACTTTTGATTAAAAGTGAAAAAATTGTGACTAATTATAAATTATTATTCCTACGTTGTGACTAAAAAGTCTGTGGCTAAAAGTATTAGTCACAAAAATCACAATTTATTGTGACTAAATGTGTTTTTAATCACAATACTTATTGTGACTAAAATTAAATTAGTGACAACTTGTATCTAAATACAATGTTTAGTCACAAAGAATTTTTTTATTGTGACTAAAAGTCACATTAAGTCCCAAATTTTTTTTGTTGTGACTAAAAGATTATCACTAAAGATGATTTTTTATATAGTGAGTAAATGTTCCTTTTTAAAAAAATTAAAAAAAAGGGGGTCAAATATAATAAATTAGCTGATAAAAATTACAAAAATACATTTACTAAATATTTTTTTAAAAAAATATATATATATATAATAATTAAATTAAGTTATATAATTTTTTTAATATTTCATATTATTATATTGTAACAAAAACGAATAAATATATTAGATCATTATATATATATTGTTGGGTTTTAGGCCCTAAATAAAACTCATTTCAATATAATCAGATTTATTTATTAATATAGATCAGAAATAACATTTAATGTTGCATGGTTCACATGATTTATTTCATGATTATATGTACATAATGTATAAATTCATCTGAAACCCTTTTCATATACTTGATCCTGTTTATTGTGCCGTCAACACATTGGAAAGTAAACATGACTATGTGAATAAAGTTTCTTAGATTTATCAGACACAGGGTTTTACTGATATGATAATCTACAACAAGAGTTTACTTGTATTTGGAGAAATACTATATTCTTTCCAGAACATTGGTTAAAGTAAATCTCAGGTTGGATGCATGGAGTATGCATCGGAAGGGACCGATATTGAACTTTGACTTAGATTTATTAAACTTACTGTAATATCTATTCAAGTCAATATCGCCTAGTTGATCCTAGATCAAATGTTCTTAATCCTGTTATGATTAGGCTCAATCTTGAAAGGCTATTCGTGTTCTTTGATTTGTTAGTTAAGCCTACTTTTAGGTCAGGGTGATACGTACATTTTGGGAACACGGTAGTGCAATTGAGTGGGAGCGCTAGCATAAACATGGAATCTATAGCTTCTATCTGGTGAATAGTAAGCAAAGGATGATCTCCTTCGAGCTTGACCAAACGAACATAAATGGTGGAGTACTCATTTCACATAAGCTGAAATATCATTTATACGGGGTCAAGTGTTTTAAGGATAAAATACATTGTAGGGTGTAACGGTAATCTAATCCCTTTACAGTGTAGATCATCAATATAGAGGATCATTGATCACATTAGGATTATAACAATGGATAACTAATGATGCATCTATATGGTGGAACATATAGAGCATTCTATATACTGAGAGTGCAATTCTAAGTTATATGCGTGGATTCAACGAATAATTAATAAGTTAGTGAATTTTAGTGCTAAATTCTTGATCTACTTATTGGAAGCTCGGTTATATAGATCCATGGTCCCCGCACTAGTTGAGATAATATTGCTTGTAAGACTCATATAATTTTTTTTGATTAATCAATTATAATTCTCAAATTAGACTATGTCTATTTGTGAATTTTTTCACTAAGTAAGGGCGAAATTGTAAAGAAAGAGTTAATAGGGGCATATTTGTTAATTATTATATTTTGTATGGTTCAATTAATAAATATGATAAATGAAAATATTATTTAATAATTATTTATAGTTATTAAATAGTTAGAATTGGCATTTAAATGGTTGAATTAGAAAATTGGCGTTTTTGAGAAAATCAGATGCAGAAAAGATAAAACTGCAAAATTGCAAAAAGTGAGGCCCAAATCCACTAGTATAGGGCCAACCACTTTTATAGGAATTTACCTATGATATTTTTATTATTTTAATGACAAATAATTCAAACCTAACCCTAGTGGAATGCTATAAATATATAGTGAAGGCTTCAGGAAAATCACACTTTTCTTCTGACACTTCTGAATCAGAAAAACTTGAGCCTTCTCTCTCCCTATCTGGCCGACCACTCCCTCTCTCTTTCTTCCCTCTCAAATTTCGAAATTCTTAGTGTATGAGTAGTGCCCACACACAGCAAGTGATACCTCAATCATAGTGAGGAAGATCGTGAAGAAAGACTTTCAGCAAAGGAGTTTCAGCATCAAAGATTCAGAGAAAGAGATCCAGGTTCAGATATTAATTATGCTCTGTTACAGAAAGGAATCAAGGGCTGGATATCTGAATGGAAGGAGTCATATTATTCCGCTGCACCCAATGTAAGGTTTCCTAAACTTTATACGTGTTTATTTCATCGTTTTAGAAAGTTCATATTTAGGGTGTTAATAAACATACTTGTGAGTAGATCTAAGATCCTGGTAAAATAATTCCAACAACTGGTATCAGAGCCATGGTAATTGATTTACTTGCAAGAAATTTGGACTTTAAAACGATTGTTTGATGTTTTGGATGGTATCATGTTGTATTGAGTGTTATTTGATGATTGATTGATGTTTGTGAATTTTTGTGAAAAATAATTGAATATCTGTTTCTGGAATTATTTTTATTAGATAGTATGGAAAAAGTTAAGCAAGTTACTCTTTTACAGAACTCAATTTCAATTTAATTTGAATTAGTTATGATTTTTCGAAGTTTCGAAAAAATCGGGTTGTGTTGCTGCACCACGTGCGCGCGCGGAGAGGCTGCAAGCAGCCCCCTGCGCCTACGTTTCACGCCCACGCAGCCCCAAGTGCGCCCATGGACAGTATGCTTCCGTAAAGCTCACAATTTTTTCGTTTTTCTTCGTTTTTTCATGCTTTTTCATGGAATTAAATTCTGATTTTTTGTGTAGTTTTGTATTTATACTATTACTATTCCTAATTCAATTCTAATTATCATAATGAATTAATTTAATATTTTTTAAATTTAATTCAAGATATTAGTGTAATTTGAATTTAAAAATAGTTAGTATCTATCTTTTTTTTGCTTAATAATCTATCTTATTTTTAAATTTGATTATATCTTATCTTATTTTTAAATTTAAGGTCAGATTTTAAATTTTTAAATTAAATCTTTTCTTAAATAATTTGACCTTATTTAAATTTAAAATAAGATAACTATAATCATGTAATTTTAAATAGATGTAAAATATTTTGCTAACTTTTAAATTTTGTTATTTTATTTATTTAAATTACATTTAAAATCTGAAAAAGATATTCATTTATCTTTTATAATTTTTTATTTAATTTTTATTTATAAAATAACATTTAAATTTTAAAAGTAGTTAGCAAATTTTGAAATGATATTTAGGTTGGTTGAAACCTAATTTTTCAAAATTGTAGGTTTAATTTTAAATTTAAATTTTTTTAAAAATTTTTGAATTTTTTCGAATTTTTTTTATTTAATTAATTATTTTCGAAATTAATTATTTAATTTAAAATTAAATAAATCCTACATCCAACTATCCAGCTAACCTTGTTGCAGGAGTATGTGTTTTAGCTTGTGTGTAAGTTTTCAAAACCTATTATTACTTGATTGCAAATAGCCATGGTTACCTTTCGCCAGATCTAATGATCTGATGGCTCCCTTGGTCAAGTTAATAATTTGTAACAGGTATATTTACAATCTTCTTTCATCTGTCTATGACCTAGCAACATGATAGGACCCATCCAAAGTGTGCCTGTGTGAGCCTATGTGTTTAATTTCATTATAGATGCATATAGGTTGTTGTTGCTAAATAAAATATCATAGTTCTTGATAGATTTTATTTAGGCCCATTTAGTTTTGGGCCTATTCAATTGATAACAGTTGTTCATTTTAAGGTTAAATTCCTCTCTGTTGGGCCTTGTGTGAGAGTTGGGAGTCATAGTAGTGGGTACGACATACTGAACCCAACACCCCCTCACATGAACCACCCCAATTGTGAAGGCCCATTTGCCTGATTTGAATAACTGTACTAGGTTAATTAAACTAGTTTAACCTAATAAAATTGATTAGCAACATAATTAATTTCATTTATTTTGAAATTAATTTAAGAAAAAATATAGTTTAAAGAATTTTTATTCTAAGCTAAACTATATGTATTTTCTTGTATTTAATTAAATATAGAATTATAACCATCTAGATTCTTTCTGAAGTTTAATTTAAATTTTTCATTAAATATTCCTATTTAAGTTGATATTTAGTTATGGGCTTGTTTGGCATAACTTATACTTTTACTTTTAGACACTAGAAGAAGAGAAGTAAAAGTTTAAGCTTTTCATTTAGTGTTTGGATTTCAATTTCAAAAGAACTTCTTTTCTATTTGAAGAGCTTTTATAAGTGTTTGGTAGTAGAATATAAAAGCTCTTACAATATAATATATTTATATATATCAAATTTAATAATAATAATAATAATAATATAATTTCTTTTACTTGTTTTTTAAAAAATAATCTTAAAAAATAAAATAAAAATATATAAACAAAACCAATCTTTAATTTATTACATAATTATCATTTAAAACAATTATTACATAATTTCAAAAATAACACTAATACTCATGTTTATCTCAGCATGAGTTCCGCTGCAATTTTATCACGGACAACTCCCATTTCACTCTCATCTCTTGCTAAGTTGATATTTTGTACATCATCGTCTACAAAATCATTATTTGCTTCATCATAAGACGGAAAGTCCATCTCATTAATAGTCTCCCTCCTAATAAAATTATGTAAAGCCATTGAAGCAGTAACGATAGCTACTTGTTTATCATATCCATAACTTGGCATTCGATGCAAAATTTGCCAACGTGCTTTCCATACACCAAAACAACGCTCAATAACACTACGTAATGATGAATGAGCATGGTTAAATACTTCTTTATAGCCACTAGGTTGACTACCTTGTTGAAATTGAGGAAGATGATATCTTTGCCCTTTATATGGAGCTAAATAACCTTTCATATTTGGATACCCTGCATCAACTAAATAATACTTACCTGCAATAAAATAAATAAAAAATTATTAAATTAAGTTTCAGATCATATTCACATAATTGATAGTGATTACAACATACCATTGGGTGGTTTAGGAAAATTTAGATTTGTATTTCTTAATGCTTCAAGAAATATACGAGTATCATGTGCTGTTCCTTCCCATCCTGCCCACACAAATGTGAACAACATATCAAATCCACATACAGCCATAATATTTTGCGTAGGACAACCCTTTCTTCCAATGTATGGAATTTGTTTATCTACGGGAAGTGAAACTCGAACATGTGTTCCATCTATAGCTCCAATACAATCCTATTATAACAATTTCAAAAAAAAAATAATAAATTTAAAGATTCATAGGTAGTAACATATATATATAAATAAATTGTGTATTCATATTACCTTAAAGTAGGGCCAATATCTTGAATTATTTCGTATATAATACGAGACTTCATCAAAATTTTCAGGTGGTTTGATTTCATCCAAAGCAAGCATACTCATTTTTTCCAATACATTTGTAAATTGTCTACTAACAGTTTCACCTGAATGTTGAAAATGCTCTTGAATCATTCTATTACCTGCTCCATGTCCTAAAATCATCATAAACATACCAACCGACTCTTCTAGTCTCAACCCTTTACTGGACTTTAACCCATAACTTCTCAATCTATCACATAGTTTACAAAAAACATGTTTTTCCATTCGAAACATCTCATGACAACGTCGATCATTTCCATTAAGTATTTCCATCATAAATTTCCAACCAGTGTGAGGTGAATTTCTACATGGCTCCTTAACCAAAAAGTTATTATGGTAATATACTGATGTTCTTGTAACGATAATAACTAGCTCATCAATTTCCATTTCTTCAGTTATAGCTTGTTGTATACATTCTTCATTTATCTCCTCTGTATCTGAATCACTATCCATTCTGCTATAGAATAAATATGTAAATATATAATTCAAATATTTTTGAAATAAAACAAATAATATTATTCAAGAAATCAAATAAACCAAGTTGTTTAAGAAATAAAATAAAATGAACTAAACAAACCACAATATTCAAACAAGTAAAAAGAAATAACATCTAATTTAGAAGTTCAAATCCTGTTCTTTCAGCCATTCAATTTGATATTTAGGCTCCTTCAAAGCAACAAAAATTTCCCTATTTGCTTTCTTCATGAATAAATTAGTACCAACTTTGAATAGAGGGCTCATTGGTTCACAACCTGGAAGTGTAGCTAATTTATCCATCACTTCTTGAACACTACATCCAGGAGGATCGGTACGTATGTATGAGCTCCTATTTTTTATTGCCTCACAAATTTCATCAAGTTGTTTGGACAACTTTGCTGTTGTAGAATTATTTCTTTTTCCCTTCTTAAATTGCTTCTTATTTGGGTCAAGTAAATTCTTCTCTTTTCTTATTTGTTGACACACTCTCTCATGGTCACTTTCCTTTGAATTCTCATCGATCTCTATATCATTATGATCCTCTGTGTATAAAGGAGGAAGTGAACCAGAAGTTGGTGCCCAAGCTCTAGCCCCTGTAGCGGTAACATCTCTAAACAACTCATCCAGTTTGAAAGAATGTTCTAAACCTCTCACTCGAAATTTAGCAGCATCAGGATACTTCTGTTGATTGATTTATTAATCAGAAAACAAAATAATATGATTGTTATATATATATATAAAAAAATTATAATTATAAGAGGTATGTATAAAAACCTACTTGTAACTTTTCCTCCCACCATTCATTAGGAGCATCAACTGTTTGCCTTTGCATGTCCCAACCAAGTCCAGTCTCTCCTCTAAGTAATGAATCCCACAACTGCCACTCCTTTTTAACATTATCCCAATGATTTTTCATTTGTTTTCGATCATAATTTCTACCCGTCTTTAAATTAAATTTTTCAATAAAATTTTTCCAACCTAATTTGCTTAAATGTGATCCATTTCTATTGCCAGCTCTCACTTGTTCTACAGCTAAATCAATCCATTTCTCATGTGTTGTTGAATCCCAAACTGCTTTTGATTTTCCTTGTGTTACCTCAGTTTCCATTCTATTTAAAATAATATGAGAAGTATAAACAAACACACAAAATAATACTATATATTATTCTATTCAAAATGGCATGATCAATCATTTAGAAGAAAAAAAATTTACAATACAATGAATGTAAAATATTAAACAAAGAGGGTAACAATTTAAAAAAAAAATGTAAATATAAAATACCTCAATAATAGAGAGATTTTCATCATCATTGTTGAATAACATGTATATAAAACTTTTATCTCAATCACATTATTTTATGTACATAGCTCAATTAAATTTTATGTATAATTATCATTATGAAAGAAATGTAAGAAATTTTATAATATTTGAGGATTGGATTCTATGTATATAAGCTTGTTAAATTATAGTGTATATGTATTAATTTGATTACATAGTTAATTAATATAAAAAATGTATTTTATTATTTTTATTTTTTAATTTTTTTTTTTAAATTAACGTTTATAATGTTGGATTTGCAAGAGAGTGTTGGTTTGTTACATTAATTAACAAACCATGAGATTATATTGTTTTTAAAAAAGAAAAAAAAAAAATCTAACGTAACAAGAAAGAAAAAAAGAATAAAAAAATTAAAAAATCAATTATTTTCTTACTCACTCTTTAGAAAATTTTCCAAAAAATATCTTCTCTTTTTTTTGAAAAAAAAAATCTAATAATTAATAAAAAAATATAAGATAAATAACTAAAGAAAAGAAAAAAAAATTGATCGTTTGTTGTAATCAAGCCTAAAAGAATTTTTTGTTTTTTATTAATATAAACAAGTTGTAAAAAGCATATATAATTTTCTGCATATATAATTTTTAGGGTAATTTTTTGTATATTTACAACTTTAAAATTTTCTGCATATATAATTTTCTTGGGATAATTTTCTACATATATAATACTAGCAACATTCTGTTTGCCAATTAAAAAGTAAGGGAAAGAATGATAGATGAAATTGGAATGCATTAACTCTTATTTTTGTTTTTTTTTTTTTAAAAACAGACTCAATATCATTCACGCATCATTCAGAATGCAGAAAAAAAATATCAAATTGCAAAAAGTAAATTAATATATTCATGTCATATGTCTAATCGATTAACAAGAATAGAAAAATGAAGGAATACTTACCTTTAATTGTGTTGACAAAGCAATAACTCTATTTTTTTTTTCTTTCTTCAATAAAAATGGCTGCTGTCATTTTTTTGACTGAAGACTATTAGGTTTTCATTATGAGAAGAATATGCAATAATTTGCCGTAATATAACAATCAAGGTGATTTAATTATTTTTTTTTAGAAAAAAAGGGTAAATTAGGTATTATAAAAGATTCATTAAACTAAAAAAAATAGCTTCCCGTGTTTTTTTTAAAAGTCCTTCCTAAAAAAGCTGGTGAGTCATTGCTTCTCTAAAAAGCTCTTTTAAATCAAAAAAGCTCTTCTCATATTTTATCCAAACATATTTAAAAGTAGCTTTGAGACTTCAAAAGCTCTTCTAAAGCCATGCCAAACATGCCCTATGTATAACTAATCAACTTAAATCTGAATATCTTTTGGATTTAAAATTTCAAAATTAAGTTGAGGAATTTTAGGCATTAGTTATTGAGATTCTTTAGATATTTTTTAAGTTAATATCTTTTCGAATATTAACTTAAAATAGAATATTTTAGATATTTTTTAAGCTAATATCTTTTCGAATATTAACTTAAAATGGAATATTTACAAATTAAGTGGTTACAACTTAATTTTTGATATTTAATTAAATTTTAATTTGAAAATATTTAAGTTCTAGATTTTTTCTAATACAACTTAAATTAGATATTTTTTCAAATTTTATGGAAAAGATACTTAGTCAAATAAAATATTTTCTAGATAGTTATTTCTAAACTACTTATTATTTCTAATATTAAATAGGAAAATATTATACATTGTGAAATTAATTATTTAAATAATTAATTTTGGTACAATTTATTTTAAGTATATTTTTCCTAGTATTAAACTAGAGATTAATAATTAAGCATTCTCTACACTTAATTATTTGTTTCTTGAATTTAATACATTTAATTCATTTGAAAATTAAATATCTAAGTTGATTTTCATCATGATACTTAAATATTTCTTTTTCATGACACTTAATTAAATAGAAAATTATTTTTAGTTGAAATTTATTTTTTCAACTAAATTTAAATAATTTCCAAAATATATTTTTTCTTTATTTTATTAATCAAATTTCGAAATTGCATTTCTTAAATGCTGGAATTTCAAATTTTATTTGAAAAATAGATTAAAGTTGTAAATTATTTATTTTAATTTTGGACCAACTTAAATCAATGATTTTTTCATTAATTGATTAATTTAAAATAAATGAATTAAAATATATTATTAGAAATTGAGTTAATTAGTCAAAGGAAAATCTAGATAGGTGATATTTTTGCTTGAAGTATTTTTCTAGTGTATTTAATTAAATAGAAAATTAATATTTAAGTTGATTTTCATCATCATACTTAAATATTTGAAATTTTTCTTATATATATTTAATTAAATAGGAAAATTATATTTTTTGTTGTTAATTAATTTTGGGCCAAAATTAAATTAGAATAATTTTTCCAGGATTTATTTGTTTTTATTTTAACATGCATTTTTCGAAAATTGTATTCTTAAATACTTTAATTTTTCGAAATGCAATATATATTTATAAAAAAAAAATTGAGTTGTAAATTAATTTAAATTAATTTTGTAACAACTTAAATTGAATATTTTTCTAAATATTTATTGGAAATTATTACTAAGATGGAAATAATTCATGTTATTTTCATATCCATCTAAGTAAAATTTATAAATATTAAATTAAAATTTATATTTAGAATGTTTCATTCTAAATTGGAAATTTTAATTAAATAAATATATATTTAAAATAAATAGAATAAATAAAGAGAATCAAAGAAAATACAACTTTTTTTAAATAATGAGCTTTTAATCAAAAGACATTCGATCTCCATTGTGGTTTTACACCGCGTTTGTTTTAGTGAGTAATCCTCCCTAATGGAGGAACGTTCATTACCAATTTCGCATCGTTTAATCTCGAATGATAAGTAGTTTGTAAGTGTTTTGTATGGTATGGATCACCCTAATGGTGGCGACCATACTTGACTTGCAAATCATGAAACAATGGTGGAATCTCATAAGATAGAATTGCCTTGACTCTCGCCTAAACGGGACAACACTGAATTCCAATCTTGATCGAATAAAAGGTTGCTAGAATGGTTATCATTTTAGATGAGCTGACAACTCTATTCAATGGATGATGCTTTGACTCTCGCCTAAACGGGACACTGTATCAGTTTATTGAAAAACCTTGGAAATTATTTAGGATTGTAAGTTTTAGTATTTTCACTTGTCATTCCTACTTGCTATATGTTTATAATTTCTGAATTGTGTATGAATTTATATTTAACCATGTTATTTTCAGTTATTAAGTTGTAGTTTAATTTCGAATCTTCATTGTTGGTCTAACTTGGCTTGTTTATCTAATGAGATAAATCCCTAGTGGATTTTCACCATTAGACATACATAATAGTGTTAGATCTCAAAAGATAAATATTGTATATGCGACATCTAGCTGTTCATCAATTGATGACACCTTAGACTAGTATTTTTACGATATGAAACAAGAAGATTGTATAAATAAGATTACTTTGACTTTCGCTAATCGAAGCATCGTTGGATTCTTATTTTAAACGAAATTATCCTAATTCCTCTTCGCTTATTCATTTCGAATTAGCTCAATAACATATCATTGGATGACTGGTCTATAAATCATTTCATGTCATTCTATATTTTCTCTTAAGAAATTAAATGACGCATATGATTATAATCCCGAAATTCTATTCCCAATTGATATGAATCTTCAATCTTAGAAATCTCCTACTTGTATTGGCAAATCTGACTTAGAGTTTGTATTAGTAGTGCTGGTCCAAGATAGAATTACACATAATATTTAATATAAATTTAAGTCTTTGACTTTAATTTTAGATTCCAAACAGAAATTTTCTTATATTTCTAATTCCAGAATACAATATAGTTACACTTTCTCAAGTGTTTAATATCCATCTTCTATTAATGGATTAAAACTGTATGGAATATAAGTTAGGTATTCTGTGACCAGGATCCACTTGCAGTATTCTAAGAACTCTTTGATGTAACTAAACCTATGTCATCAAAAGACACTACCATTTTTTTTTAATCTATGGCATTTGTATCTTGTTAATAGTGGATTTGACAAGATCAATCTCTACAAAGAATTAATATGCCTATATCCACTGAAAGTAGTTCATCTCATTCGCAGATGGATGTACATTCAGGGGTGGATATGAGCTTTTCGTTGTATTCTTAAAACGATAACTCTAGATTATACCTTTTAGCGAGAAATTTGAAATGTTTGAAAAATTTCATTAATTTCTAGCAATGGTTAAAACCATTAAGGTAAGTGGTTAAAGATCTTGCGAACTGATAGGGGTGGAGAAATAGTTAGTAGATATGCAGTTCAAAGATCATTAAATTGATTTTTGAATTATATCCAAACTTACCATCCCATAAATTTCGAGTTGCATGTTGATGATTAGTTACTAGTCATTGCCTAATTCCTTCTATGGTAATACAATTTCAGAATGATGTAATGGTTGTATACTTAATGTAAATCATTACTAGATTCATGGATGACCTAATCAAAATCTTAAAGAAAAGCTAGAACTGTTAACCATGGTTTGTTAGCTATTCTAAGTGATTAGGGGTGGACCATCCCATTGTCAATAGATGAGAAAGTGTTTGTTCAAACAAATACTACTTTTCTAAGAAAATGACTAAGTCTGAAAATAAAGTAGGAAATAAAGGAGATATTTATTTCTTGATTCCAAAATTGTTCTATCATCTTATTTGACATATGATGATCCCACTGCCTCTGTTGTCTTGTCACAACCAAAGAGGTTAATACCATTTAGTTTTCTTAGACATTATTCACGGTACCTTGTCGTAGTGGGAGAGTTTCTAGGAATTCACCTTCTTATGACTTGGGAGACACTAGTGAGTTTAAACAAGTAATGGATTGTCGAGATAAGAAACTAAGAAGAAAAGCCAATAGAACTATAGTTTAATCCATTCACATGGAGCAACCTAAACTTTCTATTACAAGGACATAAAAGGAAATTTTTGTTTATAAGTCCATTCAATGGACTTAACAAAACTTCCTGTTCCTAGTATTATAGGTTTAAGTTTATCTAAACCTATGGCTTGTGGTATACCTGGTAATTACTTACTCTAATGCAATCAACTTACTTTAGTAGGATGCTGAAGCATTTTTCTTTCTAACGGCAATCTATAGAAGCTTCACAACTTCTTAGACATAGATTTTATTTATCTAAGGAAAAGTCTCAACTATTCCAGAAAATATAAAGCCATGAAAGAATTTCTTAAATCAACAGTGAGAGGTCTTAGATATGCTTTTGTATGCTTTAGACCAGACACCTGCTGTTGAGGGGGAGTAATGAGTAGGTATCAGATTAATCCAGGAGAAGAACATTGGAATACAATCAAGTAAATCTTAAGATTAAGAAGAGGAACTATATGTTAGTCTATAAGAGTGTGTTTAAAACTCTTAGACTACACCACATCAGATTTCGAAATTTGCCTTTGTGCTAGAAAATCTTTCTGATAAGATGGTGGTTACTCTGAGGGTGGAATAGTGATTTTGGAGAAGTGTAAAAACCTATCTGAAGTCTCTAGGTCTACCAGGAAGGGACTGAATGTTAAAGTTACAAGAAAGATACTTATTCAGTCTAAGGAAAGTTCTATACATTTTTGGCACCATTCCAAATTACCTTAAACTACTAGTGTTAATTTCTTGATTAACCAAAAGTAGTTGCCAAAGGTATAGAATCCAGTATCCCAAGAGAGTAGACATATAGAGAGGAATTTCACATTATCAATAATTTTGTGATTAAGGAAGAGTAATGGTGGAGAAAAGGTTGTGTTTAATTCAACCTTTCAGATCCTATTACGAGGAGTTTACTACTACTACACTTGATTTGTATATCAAGGTGTTGAGATTATTTGAAACGCACTTTTTGTTTTATATTAGTGCAAGTGGGAGTTTGTTGGGTTTTATGCCCTAAATAAAACTCATTTCAATATAATCAGATTTACTTATTAATATAGATCAGAAATAACATTTAATGTTGCATGGTTCACATGATTTATTTCATGATTATATGTACATAATGTATAAATTCATCTGAAACCCTTTTCACATACTTGATCCTGTTTATTGTGCCGTCAACACATTGGAAAGTAAACATGACTATGTGAATAAAGTTTCCTAGATTTATCAGACACAGGGTTTTACTGATATGATAATCTACAACAAGAGTTTACTTGTATTTGGAGAAATACGATGTTCTTTCCAGAACATTAGTTCAAGTAAAGCTCAGGTTGGATGCATGGAGTATGCATCGGAAGGGACCGATATTGAACTTTGACTTAGATTTATTAAACTTACCTTAATATCTATTCAAGTCAATATCGCCTAGTTCATCCTAGATCAAATGTTCTTAATCCTGTTATGATTAGGCTCAATCTTGAAAGGTTATTCGTGTTCTTTGATTTGTTAGTTAAGCCTACTTTTAGGTCGGGGTGATACGTACATTTTGGGAACAGGGTAGTGCAATTGAGTGGGAGTGCTAGCATAAACATGGAATCTATAGCTTCTATCTGGCAAATAGTAAGCAAAGGATGATCTCCTTCGAGCTTGACCAAACAAACATAAATGGTGGAATACTCATTTCACATAAGCTGAAATATCATTTATACGGGGTCAAGTGTTTTAAGGATAAAATACATTGTAGGGTGTAACGGTAATCTAATCCCTTTACAATGTAGATCATTCATATAGAGGATCATTGATCACATTAGGATTATAACAATGGATAACTAATGATGCATCTATATGGTGGAACATATAGAGCATTCTATATACTGAGAGTGCAATTCTAAGTTCTATGCGTGGATTCAACGAAGAATTAATAAGTTAGTGAATTTTAGTGCTAAATTCTTGATCTACTTATTGGAAGCTCGATTATATAGACCCATGGTCCCCGCACTAGTTGAGATAATATTGCCTGTAAGACTCATATAATTGGTTTTGATTAATCAATTATAATTCTCAAATTAGACTATGTCTATTTGTGAATTTTATCACTAAGTAAGGGCGAAATTGTAAAGAAAGAGTTAATAGGGGCATATTTGTTAATTATGATATTTTGTACAGTTCAATTAATAAATATGTTAAATGACAGTATTATTTAATAATTATTTATAGTTATTAAATAGTTAGAATTGACATTTAAATGGTTGAATTAGAAAATTGGCGTTTTTGAGAAAATCAGATGTAGAAAAGATAAAACTGTAAAATTGCAAAAAGTGAGGCCCAAATCCACTAGTATAGGGCCGGCCACTTTTATAGGAATTTACCTCTGATATTTTCATTATTTTTATGCCAAATAATTCAAACCCAACCCTAGTGGAATGCTATAAATATATAGTGAAGGCTTCAGGAAAATCACACTTTTCTTCTGACACTTCTGAATCAGAAAAACTTGAGCTTTCTCTCTCCCTATCTGGCCGACCACTCCCTCTCTCTTTCTTCCCTCTAAAATTTCGAAATTCTTAGTGTATGAGTAGTGCCCACACACAGCAAGTGATACCTCAATCATAGTGAGGAAGATCGTGAAGAAAGACTTTCAGCATCAAAGATTCAGAGAAAGAGATCCAGGTTCAGATATTGATTATGCTCTGCTACAGAAAGGAATCAATGGCTAGATATCTGAATGGAAGGAGTCATATTATTCCGCTGCACCCAATGTAAGGTTTCCTAACCTTTATACGTGTTTATTTCATCGTTTTAGAAATTTCATATTTAGGGTGTTAATAAACATACTTGTGAGTAGATCTAAGATCCTAGTAAAATAATTCCAACATATATATATATAACAATATTTGGTATATGGTATCACTAAATAAATTAATATACCGTAGTAATAAAATTATATACTACAAAAAAATTATAACAATACTAAATTAATACTCAAAATATATATATATATATCATGCTAACAAAATTATATATATCACTATGAAAATATGTATACATACCAAAAAATTTATTTATCATAAAATAAAAACTAAATATCATCTTAAATAAATGATATATACCATACAATAAAACATATATTCTTACAATAAAAAATAATATAATATTATTAAAAAAAATTGTATATACCATATTAATAAAATCATATACAATCATAAAATAATTATACCATACTTACAAAATTATATATCACATTTATATATAATAAAATAAAAATTAAACATGCATGATCTAAAATAAAATAATATACTATACAATAAAATTTATATATCATATAACAAAAAACATATACCTTACATTCGAAATATATATGTAAAATAACAACAAATAACAATAAAAATACACAGGATCCTAATAAAATTATATATCATGTAAACAAAAGTAAAATTGAAAATAAAACTTAAATATTATTTAAAAAATGATATACCGTATAGCAAATACTGCATATACAATTCACTAAAATATATATACTACTAATAATAATAAAAATATATAATACTAATATATATATATACTATACTAACTAAATTATACGCAATAATAAAATATTATACAATGACAACAAAATTATATACTACTATTGTACATAATAAAATAGAAACTAATTAAGTAAATATTATTTAAAATAAATATATATCATACAATTAAAATATATAAAAATAATAATTAAATATATGTAGCATGCCAATAAAATTATATACATACATTAAAATATTTGTATTATGCTAACAAAATTTTATATACCACTATTATACATAGTAAAATAAAAAATAATATCATCTAAGAATAATATAATATACTATACAACAAAATAAAAATATACTGTACAACAAAATATATATAACAACAACCCACAATAACTCATAAAAAATTTAAAAAACGGACATAACTTTCAAATAAAAAAAAATGACGAAACTAATATAAATGTACCATAATTTTTAAGTAATTTGCTTCTAATTCTGAAAAAATAGGGAAATTACTCCATATACTATTTTTTTAAACTTTTTTTTTTTTCAAATTTACGATTTGGGTTTCTAAAGTTGTTGCAGCGCTAGTTGCAATAGAAGTTTCTATACGATTTTTTGTTACAATTTAGGTTGCAGTGTTAGTTGCAATAGAAGTTTCTATGTAGAATTTCGTAAAAATATAAAAAAAAAAAATGTTTTAAAGTACAAAAATGAAAAAGCCCTTAAAAAAATATAAAAGTGGCAAAAGACAATATAAATAATAAATAATCTAAATAAATTATTTTACTAGAAGTTTTAAAATAAGAACATTTACTAACATACTCCTATAATTTCCCTAAATAATAACTAATTGAAAGCCAACTTATTAATTGTTGTTAAAAAACAAAGCCCACTAGATAAGTTGATTGCATTAGACAAGTTCTATGTAGACTTTTAAAGTGGACTTTGTGGCTATAAAAGGCGTGCTTTTTGTGAGGAACTAACAAGCTCATGAGGTGATCAGTTAAATAATTTTCTTTTCTTCCTAAGCATATAAAAGCTAATAATAAGAAAAGACATATTTGTTATGGCTTCTCCAAAAAATAAGATACTAATTTTTGGAGGCACTGGTTACCTTGGAAAATTCATGGTGAAAGCCAGCGTTTCTCAAGGCCATCCCACTTTTGTTTACGTTCGACCTATCAATCCCCATGATGCCCATCCCTCTAACTCTAATAAGCTTCAGCTCCACACACAGTTTCAATCCATGGGTGTCACCATCTTCCATGTACATAATATATGTATTAAATATTATTTATATCAGTTTGCTTTCGTAATATATATATTCATATATATATATATATACTAGATAGATGTTACGTACCAAGTCACGTATATGTTAATTTTATTTTCGTTTCTAGTTTTTTTTAATATGATCATTTCAAAATTAATAATATTCAATGTAGTGATAATCATTGAAATTTGAAAGCATAATAGTGATTTAAATAAAAACAAAAATTACTATTATACTTTGTTGTTGACCGAGGTTTTCGGTAACCAATATAATTATAATATTTAAGAAAGCTGTAAGAAGTTAATGTACGAGGTCTTTACGTGGTTGGGGCATTAATGAGCCTTAGTCCACGAGTCTTTGTTATTTATGAGAGTATTTATTACAGAGAATGTTCTTGGTGACTTTTCTCTCTAGTTCTTATGAAACTATGAATTCTCGACCCCTGCCTTAATGAGTTTGGGGGGTATTTATAGTGTTTTTGTGGGTGATCTCCAGAACCGAGGTACATGTCTTTCTGTATTATTCAGTAAAGGCACACATTCCCAACGAGTATATCATAGGAAATGCATGGTCTAATCCCTAGGCTTTTTAGGGGTTAGATGGATGTAATCCATTATCCTTTCTTGATTGATGTGATTTCTCATAAAGTAGCCGTCACTAGGCTCATTAATCATAGCATAGTAGCTGCAGAAGGGGGGTTACGCCGTCAGACTTTAATACTTATGGCAGTTTCAATACGCCTTCTCCCATGCGGCATTAAATGCGAGGTGACTGTTCAGATAGGATTTGATACCTCCCGGAGGTGCTTCGTTAAAGCCTTGCTCTCCGGGAGTATGTGAAACCCTCATGCCTTCTCCGGGAAGCATGTTAAATGCTGATCCTTTTGGTAGAAAGTAAACGAGGCTTGCTTAGGTGCCTCCAGTTGTCTTATTAACTTCCTAGCACGTGCCCTGAGCGCGTGGGGATGCATTTATGACCATCATTACTGCAATTATTAGCTTTTTACAGACAACGATTCGTTTCCTATCCATTTAATGATGCAACGCATTAAATGGGTGTCAGTCAAGTACTCAAACATATCCTACCGCCTTGATGAACGCTTGTCCCAACTGTTGGATCTGTAGAATTCGAATCGATTGCGATTCTGACAGTACGATGATGGTCGATCACAGCTGTCTCACACCCGTTCTGGCCTATAAAAACCAGCCTTCTCATTTCATTTGGTTACTTTCACCATTTCACCAAATTTTCTCAAAGCTTCCACAGAGAGGAAAAATTTCAGACACCATAGATCACTTGCTTCTTTTTCTTCGCCGTTGCCAGTCTTCCCTTTACCGGTGATCAACACCAACCCCCAGTCTTCAAACTTCATGTAAGTTCTCAGGATATTTTATACTCACTTACTGCTTGTTTGTATTGCATGTTTATAATTTCTAGGTTGAATGTTGAACTTCTGTGGAATGATTTTGCCTAAGTTTGTTGTACAATGCATAAAATCTCCCTTTTTCCCGCCTTGGTTGTTTCTTTTTACTACATTTTCTTTTGGGAATCACCTTTCTCTATCGTAATAACGCCTTTAGGGCTTAGAGTGGTTCGTGCTTTCTCGGCTTTGTCTTCTTTCCCTTTTTCTCTTTCTTTTTGCAATGTCACTGCCTTTGGGATTTCTGCACCCGATGCTTACCAAGGAAAGTCTCTTAGGGTTTCCTTATTTGGCAAGCAACCTGAGGGGGCCTCTTTCCAGCGGTTAGGGGACCCCCATTCCTTTCTTAAACATTAGGGTTTGGTTTGGGGCCCAACTACTGGATTTTCTTAATTTTTTCAGAACCAATATGTCTGCTTCTGCATCCGGTTCAAAGTCTTCCAAGAAGGGGGCAGTTCCACTGGCCACCCTAGAAGAGGTCATGAAGGGTCCCGTGGCCCAGGAAAAATTTACTTCTCGTGCCAACGGCTGGGAGGCGGACGAGCTCCACTCCACCTTAACTTGTGCCCACCAGCTCGAGAAGATCGTAACGGTGGTAGGCATCAAGCCATCAGCTTCTGGGACCTTCCACTGCCTGCCTCAGGATGAGGAGACACCCAATCATAACTACAGGGGTTCGGAGATTGGAGCCAGACCCATCTTATGTTCGGGGCTATGCTCCCCCTTCAGGATTACTTTGTTAATTTCTTAGTTTCTGTTGGTCTCGCGCCGTATCAATTAATTTCCCAAGCATACCGCCTACTTTCATGCTTATTTATCTTGTACGCTGCATGGAGATGGGGTTCGCCTAGTCCGGCTGAGATTTTATACTTTTATGAACTCGTTTCCGTCCCCAAAAAGGGGGACAAATTTAAAGATGGTTTTTATGGACTTCGGTCCCATCCTTTGAATGAAGGCCCGATCCCTTATAATTTTTAGAAGCATGTGAAGGAGTACCACCACCGCTTCTTCTTTTCCTCCGGCTTCCAAGCCATGGACCGCCCGGAGCTTCTTACGGAGTGGGTCAGGATCCCTCCCTATCTGCGGACTGCGCCTTCCCAGCTGTTCCTCCAATGGGCCAAGACTTTCTCTACTTATGACAAGAAGGCCCTCAACGTTGGGGACTTGGTCACGATAGAGAATTGTCGGAAGGCCAAGCTGATATCCGAGAATCAGTCGGTGGATGACTTTAACCTTTCCAAGGTCATCTGCCCGAATGTCAGGACTCCTACCGCGGAAAGGGTGCTCCGGGTGGACATAATCACTTCGGCGGAGGACCGGCACCAGAAATACATCTTTAGGAGGGAGCAGGAGCTAGCTTATATCAAGGCCCTGTTGGGTTTTGTACCCTAAATAAAACCCATTTCAATATAATCAGATTTACTTATTAATAAAGATCAGAAATAACATTTTATGTTGCATGGTTCACATGATTTATTTCATGATTATATATATAATGTATGTATTCTATTTAAGTCCAGAACATATGAATTTGTTAATGATTATAGTGTTGTCAGCACAGTGGAATATAATCTAAATTATATGTTCGAAAGTTTATTCCCTGATTTGTCAGTTCACTGGATTTAGACTGACATGATAATCAGCGATAGGTATTCTTACACCTTGGATAAGTGTTATGTCCTTTCCAGGGTATTGGCAAAGTTTACCAGTATCGGATGTATGGAGTATACATCGGAAGGAACCGATATTAAACTTTGATTAGATATATTAAAATTTGTCGTAATATCTATTCAATTCAATATCACCCGTTGATCCTAGATCAAATGATCTTAATCCTGATATGATTAGGTTTGATCTCAAGAGTATTATACATGTTCTTTGATTTGTTAGTTAAGCCTACTTTTGGGTCAGGGTGATACGTACATTTTGGGAACATGATAGTATAATTGAGTGAGAGTGCTAACATAAATATGGAGTCTATAACTTCTATAGGAATTTAGAAGTTAAACGATGATATCCTTCGAGCTTGGCTAGACAGAGATAAATGGTGGAGATCTCATTTCACTTCGCTGAAATATCATTTATAAGGAGCTAAGTGTTTTAAGGATAAAATACATTGAAGGTGTAATGGTAATATAGTGCCAATTCAATGTAGATCATCTATTAGAGGGTCATTGATCAAATTAGGATTATAACAATAGATAACTAATGACGTATGTATATAAGTGGAACATATAGAGCGTTCTATATGACTGAGAGTGCATTTCCAAGTTCTAAGTTTGGATTAAAAAAGGAATTAATATGTTAGGAAATTTACTTGGTAAATTCGGTTCGACTTATTGGAAGCTCAGAAATATAGGCCCATGGTCCCCATACTAGTTGAGACCATACTGCTTGTAAGACTCAGTTAATTGATTTTAATTAATCAATTATAATTCTAAAGTTAGACTATGTCTACTTTATGAATTTTCACTAAGCAAGGGCGAAATTGTAAAGAAAAGAGATTCTAGGTTTATTTATTAATTAAGATACTTTATATGTCTAAATTAATAAATATATTAAATGACAATATTATTTAATAATTATTTTTTAAGTTATTAAATAATTAGAATTGGCATTTAAAAGGTTAAATTGGAAAATTGGTACTTTTGAGAAAATGGGAATGAAAAATAACAAAATAGGAAAGTTGCAAAGTGAGGCCCAATTTCCTTATATGGCCGCCCACTATGCAAAGGGTTTACCATTTTATTTTTCCATTATTTTAATGCCATACAATTCTAACCTAAACCTAGAAGGCATTGTATAAATAGAAAGTATTGGCTTCAGGAAACTTATGACTCACACATTGTTTCTTTCAGAGAAATCCATAGCCACTTTCCTCTCTCTTTTCTTCTCTTCAAATTTCGAAAATTCCTTCAGTGATAGAGTAGTGCCCACACACATCAAGTGGTATCTCAATCATAGTGTGTAAGACTGTAGGAGAATCCAAACAACAAGAAGGGGAATCAGCATCAAGGAAGGAGAGAAAGAGATCCAGGTTAAGATCTTTATTATGCTCTGCTACAGAAAGGAATCAAGGGCTAGAGATCTGAACGGAAGGAGTCATTATATTTTGCTGCACCAAATGTAAGGTTTCTTGAACTTTATATGTGTTTATTTCATTGTTTTAGAATTCATATTAGGATGTTAATGAAACATACTTCCTAGTAAAATATTTTAAACAGGCCCAGGCTGCAGGTGGGAGGACCCTTCGTCTGGAAGCTGGCACGGATCGGAGGCCCGCCAGGCCTAAGCCTTCGGTCCAAGTTCCTAACACTGGTGCTCCAAATGCCAGTACTTCAGGGTCCGATAAGTCTCATTTAATAATTCACCATGTCCCCTTTGTTCGAGAGTATACCCAATGTAGGCCCATAGGATTTGATGAGTGCCTTTGTAAGCTTAGGATGCCTTCCACTCGGTGGGGGGATCATGCCAAAGACTTCTATTTTTCCCACTTGGGCCATTTCTTGGGTCGATCCCGGATGGGCTCTGGACCTCCTGCACCCATTCCTCTAGTTCATTCAGCCCACTTGTCCTCCAGCTGGTTTCTCCCCTCGGACGGCTTTCTTGGGGATGACGAAGCCAGCAATGTAGTTCAAGACTTTGCTAGGGCTGAATTGGAGAGTCGGGGTAGGATTAGCTTTATCGCTTTGTTGTTGGGCGCATACTTTCTTATAGTTATTCTAACACTTTTCTTCTTTCTTTGTTGCAGCAGCCAAGCCAATGGAAGATCTCTTGGCGACCCTTGCCGAGGCCTACAGCCCGGATCCTTCTCTGCCTCTGGCTTCATCCCAACTGGTGAACCCCGAGAGGTCGTCATCCAGTGCCCCCTTAGGCACAATAGTCTTGATAGACGAGGAAGGGGAAGTCGAGGAGGAGGAGGGCGAGATCGCGGCTTTCCTTGATCGTAAGCGAAAGGGTAAGATGGTTGAGGCTGAGTCTTCCAAGAGGTCCAGGAGGAGGGACACTCCGGCTGTTAGCACCGACTCGGGGATCCCTTCCGAAGTGGAGGAGTACACCGTGCCGCATGGCATTGTTCACACCCCAGTCCACGCAGACGAAGAGAGGCAAATGCTCTGAATCACCAAACATAACTATGCCCTAGACGAGTTCAGCCGGGGACATGCTGAGGTGGAAGCCTTGAAGAAGATCTTGAGGAAGGAGCAATAGAACACCTTGCGTGAGGACGCCTTCAGGAATCCCTGGGACCTGAACATGGATCGCCTGACGGACTGGTTCAATCGCTTCGTCGGTCCTACCCTCGCCCCCTTCGCCTCTAAGATGACCAGCCAGTTTGTCTCCCATCTGACTCAATTCCCAGCCAAGAGATACGAAGCTTGCGCCTCAGTGAACTTTGTTTACCAGGTTCAGGACATCAGCGCTGCCCTGGCTGCGGTGAGTTCTTGCGATTCATTCCTTTCTTTTTGCTTATATCTTGTCTCAAGGCATCTGATTTCATTCTTGTTCCTTTTTTCTGATTACTGCAGAGACCGCCCGCCTCTCAAAGACCCTGATTGATCACGGGTTTGTCATGTCCAAATTAGGGGGCATGGACGAGGCCGTGAAGATTTTGCGGGACTTGTCAGCTGAGAGGAGGGCATTCCAGGAGGAGGCCCAGCAGAGGGAGGCTCAGGCGGAGGTGAGGCACCATGAGGAGCTGAAGGCTGAGGGCGAGGTTGCGGCCAAGGCCAAGCGCGAGTTGCGGGAAGCCAGGGAGGCTATGGATGAGATGGCCGCTAATTAAAATCCTTCGAGGAGTTGCACCAGGCGGACTTGCTGTCGACGGCCAACCTGACAGTGGAAGTGAAGGAGCTGAGGGACTTTAAGTACCAGGCCTTGAAAAAGGCCAAAAGGGATGAGCTCCTGACTCCTGTCGTCTGCAAGCACTGCGTCAAGCGTTTTGACGACGGCATTTACATGGCCTGGCAGTCAAATGGCCAAAACATCAAGCTCGACTTTTATCCCAAGCATGAGGAAGTCCTCGTTCGCTTCCGGGAGAAGAAGAAAAGGCTTGACGCCTTGCTCGAGCAGCGCCGGGGCCCTCGTTTTCCACCCTGCATTGATTAGGCCGACCAGTTCAACCAGTTCACCACTACAATTATTTTTCTTTCTATCTTTACATTAACAGCCTGTTTTCCTTTTTTCCAGACAATTTAATTATTATCTTTTAAGGGGAGACAATTTTTAAGGCCTGTCGCCAGGCCCTTAATATTTTTTTTGGACCTGCTTTTAGGTCAGGACATCTTTTATATTTACATTTAAATATATATTTCGCTTAGATACATATTCTGCTTGATTTTGCTTTTACTTTTGGCCTGTTTTGCACTTGTCCGTGTGGTATGCCTTACTACCCCCCTGAGTGACATGAAAACATTGTTTTTAAGGCACTCAGCTTTATTCATAAATTTAGAGGTTGCATATACTTTTCGGTACAAATTCTCTTAACAAAGCCTAAGTTTATATTTTTTGACTATTGATAATACTTCCGGAGATGATCAGCGTTCCAGGCCCTTGGCACCATGATTCCATCCATTCTTTTTTAGCTTGTAGGTCCCAGAGCCGATCTCATCCTCGATTTCATATGGTCCTTCTCAATTTGGCCCAAGTACCCCCACTCCGCGTTCCTGAGTGGCTGGGAAGACTCTTCTTAAGACCATATCACCAATAGCGAATTTTCTACTTTTAACCTTAGAGTTAAAGTACTTAGTCACCTTCTTTTGATAAGCCGCCATTCGTATTTGAGACTCATCCCGGAGTTCCTTAATCTGATCCAACGCTTCTTGTAATAAAGCCTTGTTTGTTGTTGGATCGTAAGTTGTTCTCCTGTGGGATGGGAATAATGTTTCTACCGGGACCATTGCCTCACAACCGTACGCCATTGAAAATGGCGAGTGGCCGGTCGTGGTTCTTGGGGTTGTCCGGTAGGCCCATAACACTCTTGGCAATTCTTCGGGCCAATTGTTTTTGCAGGCCAGGAACTTTTTCTTTAGGGTGACCTTTTATGATTTTGTTGACCGCTTCTGCTTGTCCGTTTATTTGCGGTCTTGCCATTGCGGAGAAGCTTTTAACGACGACGTGTTGGTTGCAGAAGTCGGTGAATTCTTCGCAGTCAAACTGCTTCCCATTGTTTGAGACTATTTTGTGAGGCAAGCCGTATCGACATACTATGTTTTTGATAACAAAGTTTAATGCTTTTTTAGCAGTTATAGTCTTCATTGGCTCAGCCTCCGTCCATTTTGTGAAGTAGTCTACTGCTACTATTGCATACTTTACTCCTCCCTTTCCTGTTGGCAGAGACCCAATAAGATCTATTCCCCAGACTGCAAAGGGCCAGGGAGTAGTCATCAGGCTAATTTCGTTGGGAGGAGCTCTAGGTATGTTCGCGAACCTTTGGCACGAATCACATTTCTGGACGTAGTCTATGCAATCTTTTTTCATTGTCGGCCAGAAGTATCCTTGTCTCAATATTTTCTTAGAGAGACTTGGGCCTCCTGTATGATCTCCACAGAACCCCTCATGGACCTCAAGCATAATTTGCTTAGCTTCAGGGTCCGATACACACCTTAAATAAGGCATGCTAAGTCCTCTTTGATAGAGAATTTTGTCCATCATCACATAACGGTGCGCTTGATATTGTATCCTTCTCAATAGTGCCTTCTCTTGGGGCAACTCGCCTTTCGTTATGTATTCTATGATGGGGACCATCTAGCAGGGCTCTTGCTCAACTGTTGCTATGGTATTTATGACTTTGATGCTTGGCTCCGCCAGGCGTTCCACAGGTACCACCCCCAGTCTCTCAATCTCACTGTTTGAAGCTAACTTAGCCAAACAGTATGCGTGAGCATTCTTTTCCGTGGGGATTCTTTCTACTTTATAATCCGTGAACTCGTGGAGCAGTTCTCGGACTATTGCCACGTATGCAGCCATTTTCTCTCTGCGTGCCTGATATTCTCCCGACACCTGGTTTACTACCAGTTGCGAATCGCTGTAGACTTCTACTCTTTTGGCCCCCACAGTTTTTGCCAATCTTAGTCTTGCTATCAGGGTTTTGTATTCAGTCTCATTGTTAGAAGCTGTGAATTCAAACCGTAGGGCTGCCTGGAGTCGAAGTCTGCTCGGGGATATCATCGCAACCCCTGCTCTGGATCCCTTCTCGTTGGAGGCACCATCGACAAATACCTTCCTTGGTGGGACTTGCAGTGTGGATATGTTAGCATTAGCTTCTGCTTCGTGGCACTCCGTGATGAAGTCTGGTAGCGCCTACCCTTTTATGGAAGTGCGAGGAAGGTAGTGTAGATCAAATTAGCTTAGATCCATGGCCCATTTGAGAAGTCTTCCAGACACCTCTAGTTTTTGTAGGACTTGTCAGAGCAGGTGATTAGTTAATACTTTGATTGGGTGAGTTTGGAAGTAAGGTCTCAACTTCCTCGAGGCCATTAGGAGGCAAAAAACTAGTTTCTCGATCACCGGGTATCGCGTCTCCGCCCCTATCATGCGCTTGCTAACATAGTACACGGGATGCTGAGTTTTTTCCTCTTCCCGTACTAAGGCCGCACTAACCGCATTCTCGGGGACAGCCAAGTATAGGAACAAGTCCTCTCCGAGAATGGGTTTCGATAGGATTGGAGGTTTGGCCATGTGCTCCTTTAGTTTTTTGAATGCCTCCTTGCACTCGTCGCACCATTCAAATTTCTGGTATTTTTTCAAGATGTTGAAGAAGGAAATGCATTTGTCTGTAGATCGAGAGATAAAACGGCTTAGGGCAGCAACCTTTCCGGTTAAGCTCTGCACATCTTTGTGTTTCTTGGGGGAAGGCATGCTTAGGAGAGCTTAGATTTCCTCTAGATTTGCCTCTATCCCCCGCTGGCTGACAATAAAGCCTAGAAACTTTCCTGATTTGACCCTGAAAGTGCACTTCTTCGGGTTAAGTTTCATCCCGTATCTCCAGACCACTTCGAAACATTATTCTAGGTCATTCGCGTGTTGGGTTTTATGCCCTAAATAAAAATCATTTCAATATAATCAGATTTACTTTTAAATATAGATCAGAAATAACATTTAATGTTGCATGGTTCACATGATTTATTTCATGATTATATGTACATAATGTATGAATTCGTCTGAAACCCTTTTCACATACCTGATCCTGTTTATTGTGCTGTCAACACATTGGAAAGTAAACATGACTATGTGAATAAAGTTTCCTAGATTTATCAGACACAGGGTTTTACTGATATGATAATCTACAATAGAGTTTACTTGCATTTGGAGAAGTGCTATGTTCTTTCCAGAGCATTGGTTAAAGTAAAGCTCAGGTTGGATGCATGGAGTATGCATCAGAAGGGACCGATATTGAACTTTGACTTAGATTTATTAAACTTACCGTAATATCTATTCAACTCAATATCGCCTAGTTGATCCTAGATCAAATGATCTTAATCCTGTTATGATTAGGCTCAATCTCAAGAGGCTTTTCGTGTTCTTTGATTTGTTAGTTAAGCATACTTTTAGGTCAGGGTGATACGTACATTTTGGGAACACGGTAGTGCAATTGAGTGGGAGCGCTATCATAAACATGGAATCTATAGCTTCTATCTGGCGAATAGTAAGTAAAGGATGATCTCCTTCGAGCTTGACCAAACGAAAATAAATGGTGGAGATCTCATTCCACATAAGTTGAAATATCATTTATACGGTAATCTAATCCCTTTACAGTGTAGATCATTCATATAGAGGATCATTGATCAAATTAGGATTATAACAATGGATAACTAATGATGTATCTATATGGTGGAACATATAGAGCATTCTATATACTGAGAGTGCAATTCTAAGTTCTATGCGTGGATTCAACGAAGAATTAATAAGTTAGTGAATTTTAGTAATAAATTCTTGATCTACTTATTGGAAGCTCGGTTATATAGACCCATGGTCCCCGCACTAGTTGAGATAATATTGCTTCTAAGACTCATATAATTGGTTTTTATTAATCAATTATAATTCTCAAATTAGACTATGTCTATTTGTGAATTTTTCACTAAGTAAGAGCGAAATTGTAAAGAAAGAGTTTTAGGGGCATATTTGTTAATTATGATACTTTGTATGGTTCAATTAATAAATATGATAAATGACAATATTATTTAATAATTATTTATAGTTATTAAATAGTTAGAATTGGCATTTAAATGGTTAAATTAAAAAATTGGCATTTTTGAGAAAATCAGATGCAGAAAAGATAAAACTGCAAAATTGCAAAAAGTGAGGCCCAAATCCACATGTATAAGGCCGACCACTTTTGTAGGGTTTTCCCTCTGATATTTTCATTATTTTATTGCCAAATAATTCAAACCTAACTCTAGTGGACTGCTATAAATAGATAGTGAAAGCTTCAGGAAATTTACACAAAATTTCTACACTTCTGATTCAGAAAAAACTGAGCCTCTCTCTCTCTCCCTATCTTTAGCCGCCACTTCTTCTCTCTCTTGTTCATTGAAATTTCAAAATTCTTAGTGTGAGAATAGTGCCCACACACAGCAAGTGATACCTCAATCATAGTGAGGAAGATCGTGAAGAAAGACTTTCAGCAAGAAGGAGTTTCAGCACCAAAGAATCAGAGAAAGAGATCCACGTTCAGATATTGATAATGCTCTGCTACAGAAAGGAATCAAGGGCTAGATATCTGAATGGAAGGAGTCATATTATTCCGCTGCACCCAATGTAAGGTTTCTAATACTTTATATGTGTTTATTTCATTGTTTTAGAAAGTTCATATTTAGGGTGTTAATCAACATACTTGTGAGTAGATCTAAGATCATGGTAAAATAATTTCCAACATCGCGTGGCTAGCGCATGCCTTTAATTTGACCAACATGTCGTCCACGTATACCTCCATATTTCGTCCCAAAAGGCCTTAAAACATCCGGTTCACCATTCTCTGGTAAGTCGCACCAGCATTCTTTAGTCCAAAAGGCATTTCAAGATGTTGAAGAAGGGAATGCATTTGTCTGTGGATCGAGAGATAAAACGGCCTAGGGCCGCAACCTTTCTGGTTAAGCTCTGCACATCTTTGTGTTTCTTGGGGGAAGGCATGCTTAGGAGAGCTTGGATTTTCTCTGGATATGCCTCTATCCCCCGCTGGCTGACAATGAAGCCCAAAAACTTTCCTGATTTGACCCCGAAAGTGGACTTCTTCGGGTTAAGTTTCATCCCGTATCTCCAGACCACTTCGAAACATTCTTCTAGGTCATCTACGTGGCTAGCGCATGCCTTTGATTTGACCAACATGTCGTCCACGTATACCTCCATATTTCGTCCCAAAAGGCCTTTAAACATCCGATTCACCATTCTCTGGTAAGTCGCACCAGCATTCTTTAGTCCAAAAGTCATGACCAGGTAGCAGTATACCCCCTTATTGGTCCTGAAGCTAGTGCACTCTTGATCCGCGATGTGCATCTTGATCTGGTTGTAACCGGCGTATGCGTCCATGAAGGACAATAGCTTGAATCCGAAGGTGGCATCCACCATCTGGTCGATTCGTGGCAAGGGAAAACAGTCTTTTGGGTAGGCTTTGTGTAGATCGGTAAAATCTATACAAACCCGCCATGTCCCGTTTGGTTTTGGTACCAACACTGGATTAGCCAGCCATTCTGGGTAATACACGTCTCGGATCATGCCATTGGTTAGTAATTTTTCCACCTCTTTCTCTAGGGCTTCTACCTTTACCGAGTCGAGGGGGCGTCTTTTCTGTTAGACCGGTGGCATGTTCGGGTTGGCGTTAAGGACGTGGGTTATGACGTGGGGGCTTATGCCGGTCATGTCCTCTTGACACCACGCAAAAACATCCGTGGCAGCTTTTAGCGTCTTTATTATTTTTTCTTTTTCCTCCGGCTCTAGACTTTTTCCTAGCCGAAGGACCTTGGTGAGGTCGAGGTCACACACCGATACTTCCTCGACATCCTCCATGGGTTCTATAATTTTTTTGGATCCCGCACGGGGATCCAACTCATCTTCTTCCGCCATTCTTGGCTCAATAACTTCACGGACCATTAGAACAGGTAGGTGGGCAGCAACGTTGTAACACTGTCTGGCCTGTCCCTGGTTTCCTCTTACGGTTCCTATCCTAGCCTCCTGAGTAGGGAATTTTAGACACAAGTGCCTAATTGATGTGACTACACCGAAATCCACAAGGGCCGGCCGACCGAGGATTGCATTGTAAGCCGTTGGGCAGTCAACCACCACAAACGTGTGCTTTGGGGTGTTTCTGGGCACAAGGTGACTGGGAGCCTCACTTTTCCCATTGGGATAAGTGTTGTTCCATTGGTCACTGTGAGCTGGGAACCGCATGGTGAAAGATCCCGGTCCGTGAGGCCTATTTCCGTGAAGGCTTCTTTGAAATGCTTTTTATTTAGGGCATAAAACCCAACAAACTCCCTCTTGCACTAATATAAAACAAAAAGTGCATTTCAAATAATCTCAACCCCTTGATATACAAATCATGTGTAGTAGTAGTAAACTCCTCGTAATAGGATCTGAAAGGTTGAATTAAACACAACCTTTTCTGCACCATTACGCTTCCTTAATCACAAAATCATTGATAATGTGAAATTCCTCTCTATATGTCTACTCTTTTTGGGATACTGGATTCTATACCTTTGGCAACTACTTTTGGTTAATCAGGAAATTAACACTAGTAGTTAAGGCAATTTGAAATGGTGCCAAAAATGTATAGAACGAGACCTCTCACTGTTGATATAAGAAATTCTTTCATGGCTTTATCTTTTCTGGAATTTTTGAGACTTTTTCTTAGATAAATAAAATCTATGCCTAGAAGTCGAGAAGCTTCTATAGATTGCCATTAGAAAGAAAATGCTTCAGCATCTTACTAAAGGAAGTTGCTTGCATTAGAGTAAGTAATTACCAGGTATACCACAAGCCATAGGTTTAGATAAACTCAAACCTATAATACTAGGAACAGGAAGTTTTGTTAAGTCCATTGAATAGATTTATACACGAAACTTCCTTTTATGTCCTTGTAATAGAAAGTTTAGGTTACTCCATGTGAGTGGATTAAACCATAGTTTTATTGGCTTTTATTCTTAGTTTCTTATTTTGACAATCCATTACTTGTTTAAACTCACAATGGATTTTAATCACTAGTGTCTTCCAAGTCATAAGAAGGTGAGTTCCTAGAAACTCTCCCACTACGACAAGGTACCGTGAATTATGTCTAAGAAAACTAAATGGTATTAACCTCTTTGGTTGTGACAAGACAACAGAGGCAGTGGGATCATCATATGTCAAATCAGATGATAGAACACTTTTGGAATCAAGAAATAAATATCTCCTTTATTTGCTATTTTATTTTCAGACTTAGTCATTTTCTTAGAAAAGTAGTATTTGTTTAAACAAACACTTTCTTATCTATTGACTATGGGATGGTCCACCCCTAATCACTTAGAATAGCAAACAAACATGCAAACCATGGTTAACAGTTCTAGCTTTTTTTAAGATTTTGATTAGGTCATCCATGAATCTAGTAATGATTTACATTAAGTATACAACCATTACATCATTCTGAAATTGTATTACCATAGAAGGATTTAGGCAACGACTAGTAACTAATCATCAATATGAAAATCGAAATTTCTGGGGAGGTAAGTTTGGATACAATTCAAAAATCAATTTAATGATCTTTTAACTGCATATCTACTAACTATTTCTCCACCCCTATCAGTTCGCAAGATCTTTAGCCACTTACCTTAATGGTGTTCCACCATTGCTAGAAATCAGAAATTTTTCAAACATTTCAAATTTCTTTGCATAAGGTATAATCTAGAGTGATCGTTTTAAGAATACAACGAAAAACTCATATCCACCCCTGAATGTACATCCATCTACGAATGAGATGAACAGCTTTCAGTGGATATAGGCACATTAACTCTTTGCAGAGATTGATCTTGTCAAAACCACTATGAACAAGATACAAATGCCGTAGATTAAAAAAAAATGGTTGTCTTTTGATGACTTAGGTTTAGTTACATCAATGAATTCATAGAATAGTGTAAAAGGATCCTGGTCACAGAATATTAAACTCATATTCCATACAGTTTGAAACCAATGATAGAAAAATGGTTATTAAACACATGTGAAAGTGTAACTGTATTACAACCTGGAATTAGAAATATAAAAAATTTCTGTTTGGAATCTAAAATTGAATTCAAAGACTTAAATTTATACCAAATATATCGAGTAATTCTTCTTGGACCACCACTATATTCTAAGTCAGATTTGCCATACAAGTAGGAGATTTCTAAGATTGAGGATTTATATCATTGTGGAATAGAATTTCGGGTTATAATCATATGTCATTTAATTTCTTAAGAGAAAATAGAATGACATGAAATGATTTATAGACCATTCATCCAATGATATGTTATTGAGCTAATTCGAAATGAATAAGCTAGGAGGAATTAGGATAATTTCGTTGTTTAAATAAGAATCCAACGATGCTTCGATTAGCGAAAGTCAAAGTAATCTTATTTATACAATCTTCTTGTTTCATATCGTAAAAATACTAGTCTAAGGTGTCATCAATTGATGAACAACTAGATGTTGCATATACAATATTTATCTTTCGAGATCTAACACTATTATGTATGTCTAATGGTGAAAATCCATTAGGGATTTATCTCATTAGATAAACAAACCAAGTTAGACCAACAATGAAGATTCGAAATTAAACTACAACTTAATAACAGAAAATAACATGGTTCAATATAAATTCATACACATCAGAAATTATTAAACATATAGCAAGTAGGAATGACAAGTGAAAATACTAAAACATACAATCCTAAATAATTTCCAAGGTCTTCAACAAACTGATACAAAGGTCCCTAAGAGGCGAGAGTCAAAGTATCATTCATTGAATAGAGTTGTCAGCTCATCTAAAATGCAAACCATTCTAGCAACCTTTTATTAGATCAAAATAAGAATCCAACGTTGTCCCGGTAGGCGAGAGTCAAGGTTATTCTCATTTTATGAGCTTCCACCATTGTTTCATGTTTTATAAGTTTATCTCTAAGTAGTCACCGTAGGGGAGAGTCTAATAGAGACGAAAACTTACAAAACACTTATCAAATGAGATCTTACGGTGTTAAATGCGTTCAATGAATAACCATCCATAAGGGGGACGAAGTCTAGCGTCTCGAGGTTATATTGAAAACATTTAACTATTGTAAGACCAACAATGGAGATCGAATGTCCTAATAATAATAAAGCTCATTATTTAAAGAGAGTTGTATTTTTTTTTTATACTTATTTTAATATATTTATTTTAAATATATATTTATTTAATTAAAATTTCCAATTTAGAATGAAAAATTCTAAATATAAATTTTAATTTAATATTTATAAATTTTACTTAGATGGATATGAAAATAACATGAATTATTTCCATCTTAGTAATAATTTCCAATAAATATTTAGAAAAATATTCAATTTAAGTTGTTACAAAATTAATTTAAATTAATTTACAACTCAAATTTAATTTTCTATAAATATATATTGCATTTCGAAAAATTGAAGTATTTAAGAATACTATTTTCGAAAAAAATGCTTTAAAATAAAATAAATATAAATTTTGGAAAAATTATTCTAATTTAATGTCAGCCAAAAATTAATTAATAAAATTAATTTACAACAAAAAATATAATTTTCCTATTTGATTAAATATATAAGAAAAATTTCAAATCTTTAAGTATGATGATGAAAATCAACTTAAATATTAATTTTTTTATTTAATTAAATACACTAGAAAAATACTTCAAGCAAAAACAGATAATATCTATCTAGATTTTCATGGACTAATTAATTCATTTTCTAATTAAATATATTTTACTTCTTTTATTTTAATTAATCATTAAATGAAAAAATCATTGATTTAAGTTGGTCCAAAATTAAAATAAATAATTTACAACTTTAATCTATTTTTCAAATAAAATTCGAAATCATCTTGCATTATGAAATGCAATTTCGAAAATTGATTAATAAAGAAAAAATATATTTTGAAAATTATATAAATTTAAGTTGAAAAAATAAATTTCAACTAAAAATAATTTTCTATTTAATTAAGTGTCATGAAAAAGAAATATTTAAGTATCATGATGAAAATTAACTTAGATATTTAATTTTCAATTTAATTAAATGTATTAAATTAAAGAAATAAATAATTAAGTGTAGAGAAGGCTTAATTATTAATCTCTAGTTTAATACTAGGAAAAAATATACTTAACTTAGATTGTACCAAAATTAATTATTAAACAATTAATTTCACAATCTATGATATTTTCCTAATTAAATATTAGAAAAATAACTAGTATTAGAAATAACTATCTAGAAAATATCTTATTTGACTAAGTATCTTTTCCACAAAATTTAGAAAAATATCTAATTTAAGTTGTATTAGAAAAAATCTAGAACTTAAATATTTTCAGATTTAAATTTAACTAAATATCAAAAATTAAGTTGTAACCACTTAATTTAAAAATATTCCATTTTAAGTTAATATTTGAAAAAATATCAACTTAAAGAATATTTAAAGAATCTTAATAACCAATTCCTAAAATTCCTCAACTTAATTTTTGAAATTTTAAATCCAAAAGATGTTCAGATTTAAGCTGATTAGTTATAGATGACTAAATATCAACTTATATAGGAATATTTAATGAAAAATTTAAATTAAGCTTCAGAAAGAATCTAGATGGTTATAATTCTACATTTAATTAAATACAAGAAAATACATATAGTTTAGCTTAGAATAAAATTCTTTAAACTATGGTTTTCTTAAATTAATTTCAAAATAAATGAAATTAATTACGTTGCTAATCAATTTTATTAGGTTAAACTAATTTAATTAACCTAGTACAGTTATTCAAATCAGGCAAATGGGCCTTCACAATTGGGGTGGTTCATGTGAGGGGGTGTTGGGTTCAGTATGTCGTACCCACTTCTATGGCTCCCAACTCTCACACAAGGCCCAAAAGAGCGGAATTTAACCTTAAAATGAACAACTGTTATTAATTGACTAGGCCCAAAACTAAATGGGCCTAAATAAAATCTATCAAAAACTATGATATTTTATTTAGCAACAACAACCTATATGCATCTATAACAAAATTAAACATATAGGCTCACACAGGCACACAATTTGGCTGGATCCTATCATGTTGCTAGGTCATACACAGATGAAAGAAGATTGTGAAAATTACCTGTTACAAATTATTTACTTGACCAAGGGAGCCATGAGTTAAAATCAGATCATTGGATCTGTCAACAAGTTAACCATAGCTATTTGCAATCAAGCAATAATAGATTTTAAAAACCTACAAGCAAGCTAAAACACATACTCCTGCAACAAGGTTAGCTGGATAGTTGGATGTAGGATTTATTTAATTTTAAATAATTAAATTTCGAAAAAAATAATTTTAAAAAAAATATTTAATATTTCGAAAATTTTTAAAAAAATATATATATTTCGAAATTAATTAAAAAATAATATTTAAAATTAAACCTACAATTTTGAAAAATTAGGTTTAACTAACCTAAATATCATTTCAAAATTTGCTAACTACTTTTACAAATTTAATGTTATTTTATAAATAAAAACTAAATAAAATTAAAAAAGATAAATTAATATCTTTTTCAGATTTCATGATTTAATTTAAATAAATAAAATAACAAAATTTAAAAGTGAGCAAAATATCTTACTTCTATTTAAAATTACATGATTATAGTTATCTTATTTTAAATTTAAATAAGGTCAAATTATTTAAAAAAAAAGATATTTAATTTAAAAAATTTAATATCTGACCTTAAATTTAAAAATAAGATAAGATATAATCAAATTTAAAAATAAGATAGATAATTAAGCAAAAAAGATAGATATTTACTATTTTCAAATTCAAATTACACTAATATCATGAATTGATTTTAAAAAAAAATAATTAATTTAATTATGATATTTAGAATTGAAATAAGAATAGTAAATGTCTAAATACAAAACTAAACAAAAAATGGGAAGTTAAATCCATGAAAGAGCATGAAAAATCGAAGAAAAATGAAAAAAAAAAATGCGAGCTGTACGGACAGTACGCGCGCTCGTGGGGCAGTGACACCATCCCGATATTTTTCGAAACTTCAAAAAATCATAACTAATTCAAATTAAATCGAAATTGAGTTCTGTAAAGAAGTCAATTACTTAATTTTTTCCATACTATCCAATAAAAATAATTCTAGAAACAGAATTTCAATTATTTTCACGAAAATTGACAAACATCAATCAATCATCAAACAACACTCAAAACAACATGATACCATCCAAAACACAAACAAATCGTTTTAAGTCCAAATTTCTTGCAAGCAAATCAATTACCATGGCTCTGAGGTCAGTTGTTGGAAATTATTTTACCAGGATCTTAGATCTACTCACAAGTATGTTGATTAACATCCTAAATATGAACTTCTAAAACGATTATAAAATAAACACATATAAAGTATTAGAAACCTTACATTGGGTGCAGCGGAATTAAATGTCTCCTTCCGTTCAGATCTCTAACCCTTGTATCCTTTCTGTCGCAGAGTATTATCAAGATCTGAACCTGGATCTCTTTCTCTGATTCTTTAGTGTTGAAACTCCTTCTTGTTGAATGTCTTTCTTCACGATCTTCCTCACTATGATTGAGGTATCACTTGCTGTGTGTGGGCACTACTCTAATCACTAAGTGGTTCGAAATTTCAAGGAAGAAGAAAGAGAAGAAGGTGGCGGCTAGGTATACAGAGAGAAGGCTCAGGTTTTTCTCTGAAGGAAAAGTGTGAAAGTTAAGTGTAAATTTCCTGAAGCCTTCACTATCTATTTATAGCATTCCACTAGGGTTAGGTTTGAATTAATTGGCATTAAAATAATGAAAATATCAGATGAAAAACAATATAAAAGTGGTCGGCCCTATACAGTATGGATTTGGGCCTCACTTTTGCAATTTTGCAGTTTTATCATTTCTGCATCTCATTTTCTAAAAAACGCCAATTTTCAAATTCAACCATTTAAATGCCAATTCTAACTATTTAATAACTATAAATAATTATTAAATAATATTGTCATTTATCATATTTATTAATTGAACCATACAAAGTATCGTAATTAACAAATATGCCCCAAAAACTCTTTCTTTACAATTTCGCCCTTACTTAGTGAAAAATTCACAAATAGACATAGTCTAATTTGAGAATTATAATTGATTAATCAAAACCAATTATATGAGTCTTACAAGCAATATTATCTCAACTAGTGCGGGGACCATGGGTCTATATAACTGAGCTTCCAATAAGCAGATCAAGAATTTAAAACCTAAATTCACTGACTTATTAATTCTTCGTTGAATCCACGCATAGAAATTAGAATTGCACTCTTAGTATATAGAATGCTCTATATGTTCCACCATATAGACACATCATTAGTTATCCATTGTTATAATCCTTATTTGATCAATGATCCTCTATATGAATGATCTACACTGTAAAGGGATTAGATTACCGTTACACCCTACAATGTATTTTATCCTTAAAACACTTAACCCCGTATAAATGATATTTCAGCTTATGTGAAATGAGTACTCCACCATTTATTTTCGTTTTGGTCAAGCTCGAAGGAGATCATCCTTTACTTACTATTCGTCAGATAGAAGCTATAGATTCCATGTTTATGTTAGCGCTCCCACTCAATTGCATTACCGTGTTCCCAAAATGTATGTATCACCCTGACCTAAAAGTAGGTTTAACTAACAAATCAAAGAACATGAATAACCTCTTGAGATTGAGCCTAATCATAACAGGATTAAGATCATTTGATCTAGGATCAACTAGGCGATATTGACTTGAATAGATATTACGGTAAGTTTAATAAATCTAAGTAAAAGTTCAATATCGGTCCCTTTTGATGCATACTCCATGCATCCAACCTGAGCTTTACTTTAACCAATGCTCTGGAAAGAACATAGCATTTCTCAAAATGCAAGTAAACTCTGTTGTAGATTATCATATCAGTAAAACCCTATGTCTGATAAATCTAGGAAACTTTATTCACATAGTCATGTTTACTTTCCAATGTGTTGACAACATAGTAAACAGGATCAAGTATGTGAAAAGTGTTTCAGATGAATTTATACATTATGTACATATAATCATGAAATAAATCATGTGAACCAGGCAACATTAAATGTTATTTATGATCTATATTAATAAGTAAATCTGATTATATTGAAATGAGTTTTATTTAGGGCATAAAACCCAACACCAATGCTCTGGTTGCACCCCTTGGTGCTCCTTGGGGAAAGGTCCTGCTGCCTGAACCGGATTGAGATGAGGCAACCGGTTCTTGATCCATTCATAAAGATGTCCCAATCGGATCAAGTTTTCGATTTCGTCCTTGAGGTTTTTGCATTCATTGGTGTTATGTCCAATGTCGTTGTGATACTCACACCTTTTGTTGGGATCCCTCCGGGAGCTATCCCTATACAAAGGAGGCGGTATCCGGTAGTGCGTATTTTGCCTAGTAGCGAAATACACACGCTCCTGGGAGTCTGTTAGCTCCGTGTACTAGGTGTACTGGGGAGTGTACCCCCTTTTCTGCCGCTTATCCTCTGTCTGGTTGCTGCCTTTTGAGGACCTCTTGCTTCGAGAGCCTTAAGAGGGACCTGCTAAGCTTGCGGTTAGAGCGAAGTGAGACAGGACTTGTCCACTTATCCCAGAAGGATTCCCAAAATGAGAAGATGCAGGGGCTAAGGCCTGACCCTGACTATATCCTGGGGTAGCAGAAAATTGTATGTCGCTCATCGGTGGAGCAGCTGCTTGTAAAGTTCCCGGGAGCTGAGCTTCGGGTACATACCCCGCTATCCCGATAGGGTAGTATCCCCCATAGGCCACTATTTGGGCCTCTTTTAGGTTGATTTATTTTTGGACTCTTTTCAGGAAATCTTGAAGGTTGGAGGCTCCTTCTTGTTGTAACTTGTTCCAAAACAGAGTCCCTGTACAGATCCATGCTTGAAGAAGAGCAAGCTGTTGTCCGTCATCAACTTTCTTGGTCTTTGAGGCTTCTTCCTTAAACCTCTTTATGAAATTCTTCAATGTTTTCGTAGGCAGCTGATTGATGTTAGTCAAGGCGCTGACCTCCAGATTAACTTTCCTTGCGACGACAAACTGTCTCCGGAAGCTGATTTGCAACTTATTCCAGCAGTCCACGGATCCTGGCTTCAGTTTCTTAAACCATTCTTCCGCGGACCCGCTTAATGTTAGCGGGAAGCATAAGCACTTGGCGTCATTACTGACTCTCATGACTATCATTACTTGGTTGAACCGTGACAGGTGATCGCTAGGGTTCGAGTTCGCGGTATAAGCTGCCATTTCGGGCATCTTGAAATTTTTGGGGAGCTCCGCTTCCAAGATGTGCCTGGCATATGGCTCTCGGTCTTCACAGTCAGAGTCGGAGTCATCACCTTTTTGTCTCCGGGAGACTCAAGCAATGTCTTTCTGGAGTATGGCAAGCTCAGCCATGATTCCTTCGTTTAGTGTTCCCGTGGAGACCGCGGGCACGTGTTTCTTCTGGTCTAGGTGGTCCCGGAGGTCACCGTGTTTCCCGTTAATCTGATGTCTCAGATCGACGGGAGGGTATTTTTGGCCCCTTCTTCCTCTCCCTCCTTGTTCCTGGTGCACAGAAACGCTTTTTCGGTCCTCTCGATCATGAGGGCCAAGACTCCCTTTTTGTAGTTTGCCCCTCTGCGGACCTTTCTCTTTCGGGAAATCTGAGCGGACCTTTCGTGAATCCTGCACCTTTTTCTTTTTCCCAGGAGTGGAAGTAGGATTTTTCTGCTGGTTCCCTTCAGAGGGATACCTTATAGGGCTAGGTTCCCTAGATTTTTGCTTTTGGGCACTTGGCGAGGATTCCCCTGGTGTTCCTCCAAGTCTAGCAGGGATGGTTTTATGATGCACGTGGATTCCTGCTGCCTCCATGGTTTTTTGCATGGCAAGCATCACCTCTTGCATATTTTTGTTTTGCTCTTTTTTGGGTCGTGATTTCAGCTTCGTGATCAGCGGCCTTTTGTCTCAAGAGTACTAGTTCTGTGTAACTGCCTTCGTCATAGGCGTCGTACTCATTGAAGTTTCCTTCGTATTTGTCGTCGTGGGTTCCTTCTCCTTCCTCAGAGCCCACGTTCACTCTTGAGGCCACCTCCTCATCGTCGGGATCTTGAGCGTCTTGAAGAGGATGGGGTTGACGTGTGTTGCGAGTCTCCACCATTGTTGTTTTGTAATATTACTGTCTACTTACAGACGCTTCCCTCAGCTCTCAATGAAAGCACCAAAATGTTGACCGATGTTTTCGGCAACCAATATAATTATAATATTTAAGAAAGCTGTAAGAAGTTAATGCACGAGGCTTTTACGTGGTTGGGGCATTAATGAGCCTTAGTCCACGAGTCTTTGTTATTTATGAGAGTATTTATTACAGAAAATGTTCTTGGTGACTTTTCTCTCTAGTTCTTATGAAACCCAAAATTCTCGACCCCTGCCTTAATGAGTTTGGGGGGTATTTATAGTGTTTTTGTGGGTGATCTCCAGAACCGAGGTACATGTCTTTCTGTATTATTCAGTAAAGGCACACATTCCCAACGAGTATATCATAGGAAATGCATGGTCTAATCCCTAGGCTTTTTAGGGGTTAGATGGATGTAATCCATTATCTTTTCTTGACTGATGTGATTTCTCATAAAGTAGTCGTCACTAGGCTCATTAATCATAGCATAGTAGCTGCAAAAGGGGGGTTTACGCCATCATACTTTAATACTTATGGCAGTTTCAATACGACTTCTCCCATGCGGCATTAAATGCGAGGTGACTGCTCAGATAGGATTTTATACCTCCCGGAGGTGCTTTGTTATAGCCTTGCTCTCCGGGAGTATGTGAAACCCTCATGCCTTCTCCAGGAGGCATGTTAAATGCTGATCCTTTTGATCAAGGAGACTTAGTCGAATTATCCCAAAGTCTTGCTTCTTCAATCCACGTGTCACAGTCAGGTTGGTCCACGTATTTTTGACAAAATGGGGGGCAACATTTGTAATAGTAATTAAAAAAAATTATTATTCGTCCTAAATTTATCTTCGAAAATAATGAAAATGATCATATCGTTAAACTATCAAAACATTCAAATTTAATTTAAAATAATATTTAAAATTTAACTAATTCTAAATATAAAAATTTGAAAATAATTTTTAATACGAAAATAAATATGAACACATTTATTATTAATTGCAACACTTTAGGTGGATTAATTATATTTAGGTTTAACTAACTACATGGATGCTGACGTTTACGTGGCAACATCTAATAATTTGTTATTTTTTTATTTAAAAAATAGAGTCACCCAATAATTTCTCATAAACCAAGAATGTCGTCATATAGCCACATTTTATATAGAATAGAAACAACAAGATACAAATCCTTTATAAATATTAATAATTATGTGGATGTCCAAATCTTTTATTTATTACCATGAATTGTAATCAACATTCCTCTTTTCCTTAGTTTCCCTTTTTCTTAATTTCTTAATATCTCACTCTTGTATTTGTATAAATAGGGGTTCACCCCATTGGAATAAACAACTCAGAAATTCTCATTCACTTTCTCTTTCTCTCTTCATCTTCTTTTTCTTTCTTCTCATCTATTTTATATTATTTTATAACACGTTATCAGCACGAGTCTCTGCCCAAGCTTCAAGCATGAGTCTCTGCCTAAGACCCGATGTAAGTATTTTGTTAAAGTTCTTGAATTGTTTCAAAGTCACGATACACTAAATATATATTTATATATATACTCATTTGACTGAAACAATTTCAAGAATCATTTGGTTTCCTTTTTCTTTTTATCTATATATCTATATATTATATGTATGTATATGTTTTTATATATTTATTATTAATTTCATATATATATATATTATGTTCTTATCATTCATAATATTTACAATATATGTGTGCCTATGATATGATAGACAAAATCTATATAAATTATACATATATCCAAAAGATTATGTATTATCGATAAAATATTGCATATATCCTAAAGATTATGCATCATCGATAAAATATTGCATATATCCTGAAGATTATGCATCATCGATAAAAAATTGTATACATCCTGAAGATTATGCATCCTCGATAAAATATTGCATATATCCTGATGACTATGCGTCCTCAATAAAATCTTGCATATATCCTGAAGATTATACAAACGTAATATTCATTATATAGTTGATGGATATATAATGAAAGAGATGAATACATATTTATATATATGTTCTTGTATTCTTTGAGGACAATGAAAAGTAATCTAATATCGATATAGATTTTGACAAACATTTCCTGAAGTAAATGTTTTATATTTGTCAAAAAAAAAAAGATTGTATTTATGTGAATACAACTAAAGAATCATTAAAAATGATTATTGTTGATGCAATTTTATAGTGGGTTTTGAATATCCAAAAAGAATGTTAAGAAAATTGCATTGAAACATCAAAGTATAAGTATAACAATGAGCATGACTAATGTTATTTAAATACATGAGGCATGTATTTATTGTTCATCATTCCCTGCAGAGAATGATACGAATTGAAGTCAATTACTTTTAAAGATTCCTCGTATTATTCATGTTATTATACATTGTTATTACTTGCAATGTTAGAAATTATTGAATCTGACATATATTAAAGATTAAATTTTGCATACATTTTGGAAACTATGCAAAAATTGCATTCATATATTCTTTGAAATATCGTAAAAGAAATTGTTGAATAATTTCTTATATTTTTATGGATGAACAAGTAATAAATTTTTAAGAAATTTATAATAATGTTCTACTTGTTCAACGTCATTCCCCGAAGTGAATGTAATGATTTTAAATAATCAATGACATTATTTACTACTCAAATATTTCCAAAAAGTGGAAACAACCAAAAGATGAGATACCACACACAATCAAAGTGCATGAAATCTATATATCATGTGTGGAATTGAATAATAGTGGTCGCGTACCTGTAGTACGGACACACTTATAATCAAGATAAAAGTATACTTGATTATTTAATAGAATGTGAATTGTACAAACTTATTGTACATTTAGAATATTTAAATATCATTACCTAAAGAGAATGAATAGGCATGAAATTCTATTTCAAAGAATATAGATTTCACATATATTGGTAATGCCAGAAACAAATTAATATATACATATTTTATTATTTCTTGAAATCAATAGTTTCAAACTATTGTTGGTACATGATATGTAAATATATAGTTACTATATAATTCAGTTTGCATATTCCCAAAAGTGGATATATAATTTAATAATATTTGTTAGTGATCCAATATAATCAAAGTGATAAAGAATCACAAAATGATTAGTTGAAAAGCTTCCTGAAGAAGTCTTACATACAATTGCTACTTTGAGTAGTAAAATGTCTTTGTATGTACCTAGATGTGTAACTTTTATCTAGTTATGAAAGTGATAATAAATAACTTATTATATGTACTTGTTGTACATTTAAATATATAATATATCAAGTCATGATAATTAGACTGATGAATAGTCTATAAATAAATTAGACGACTTGTTAAAAAGATATCAGGAAAAATAAATGATATGTTATGGTTATATCTATTTGACCATTACAATAACATGATGAAGTTGTCATGTATCTTTTAAATTATACACATCATTGAATTGATGATAGTGATTCCTGAAGAGTGTATATGTTTTGGAGAATAATATAATTATATTATTCGTGTATATAAAAATGAAACTGGTAATGATTATGTTGTAATAAATTTACATTACATTTTGAAAGTTTCACTGAAATACAAATTATAGTGAACCTGAAGTTCATGAATTGAATTATTTTGACATGATCAATCATATGCAATAAATTGTCAAAAAATTTGACTAAATTTTGTTGAAGAACCAGAAGATTCTTCTCATTGTTAATTTATAAGGCTCAAAAGAAGAATGTGCATATATTTGCACATAGAAAATATTTAAATTATATTTTCTTAACAATCTTGAGCCATTGTTAGATTTTTATTGCATAGTTTCTTATCGATGTGATAAGATTATATAATCATGCATTTACAAAATGTGTAAATTTATGTATTTCTAATTATACACGTATGACTCATTCTTAGAAATGAATTAAGTTCATAAGTATTGAACTTGAAATTGAAGTTATTGAACCTGAAGTTCAATGTCATATAATATATATGAGTTTAAATAGATATTAATTCATTGTGATATATTGACATCCCTACAGGTGTATTAATATTATTAGATATCACAATTTCTTAAAATTCTCTCGATCAGGGGGCGAGAAGCAGTTGGGATCGATGATAATTTTTGAAAAATGATCCTTGCACAAAGTATAAGAACGATATAGTTCAAAATGATATATACCAACTGCAAATCAATATTACTCAAAGTTGAGATAGAATGAGTTGAAAACGCCTGAAGCGTAAATGAACAATGTAACACCCTAACTAGCATAGGCGTATTACGTGATTTTTAAACATGCTGTGCAGCTCGTTGCTAATCAACGAGGTTTATGGAAAAACGTGATTAATTAAAATTTTGCTTTTTAATTAAACTTATAAAACAATATTACAAAAGACTCGGGATCCCGATTATAAAATTCTTAACAAAAGTTTTAACTGTTTAACTGATATACAAAATAAAGGTCGTCTAACAACCAGTTACAAAAATTCAGCCTTGCTGTCCCGATGATCGTACGCTCCAGGCCTAACCGCCCCGACATGTACAATCCTCATAAGCTCGCTCACGGTCCATCAGCTTTAGCCTTGCCTTTACCTACACATAAACGTAGATCTGTGAGTCGACAGACTCAGTAAGAAAAGCATAATAATACTCATACATAATTCTAACTGCCGTGTCCAACACGATACTGAGTCCCGCTACTGCCGTGTCCAACACGGTACTGAGCCACTATTGCCATGTCCAACATGGTACTGAGTTTTGAACGTTCACAGGGACGGTACTATTGACAAGTATCCTCCTGATCGGTCGAACCGGTCATACTCCAACTGCTGGTCATACTCCAGCCTGTACCGACGGGATAGGTCAATAGCACGGAACCACCAACCAAATGTCAGCCTGATCGGTCGAACCGGTCATACTCCGGCTGCTGGTCATACTCCAGCCTGTACCGACGTGACAGGGTTGGATGGTTCGAAGCCAACATACAACTAAAGTAATCTATTAGGCTTCCTACATGCACGCTAAACATGTAATCTACATATGCATACTGTTATACTAATCTTACCTGGATTCCGAATTCAGGTGTGCCGGTCAACCTGACTGGAACTTTAGCTGAGCGGCGGATTACTGGCTCCTAAACCATAAAAATCACAACGCTATAAGTGACACGCTAAATCACTTCCCGGGGACTTAAACTAGGAACTAAAAGTTTCCCTATCGATAAAAAGCATGGCAATACCCCCTAAAACATAAAACGAGGAAAAACACGGTTTCTGAAAATTCCCCAACCTAAGACGGTTGCCCAACCGAATTCCGGTTCGGGAATTTTCGAAGCCCATCCGACTCGGATGCACAACCGGAATTCCGGTTCTTCGCAGGCAGCAACATCAAATTTTCATAACTCAACCAATTCAACCCCAAATTGATTCAAACTTTCCAGACCTGTTCTAAACCTTCCCTAGAACATTTCTAAGGCCTCAAAACAACCCAGAATACACAGAAACAAAAATCACCATTGGAGCTCAAGCTTTGAGTTCTAAACTCAAACTTCAGCAAATCCCTCTAATCATGCATTCCACTAGCTTAAATCCACATAAACAAGCATATCTAACCCTCAGAAAACAACTAAGAACATCCAGCAACTACACAGCAACAATTTAAACCATTTCTTTCAAAAATCATAATTTTTTTACATAAAAATCTAACTAATTAGAACAAGAAACTCAAGCATGCAATTCAACCTAATTAAACATAATTCATTCAACATTTTAACCATAAAAACAACAACAATAACCAGCAGCAGCAACATCATCAAAAAGCATGCATTTCACTCAATATTTCATCATTTTTTTTCATAATTTTAAAGAAGAAATCAAGAGAAGCTAACCTAGCTTGAAGAATGCTTAGAATGGATGAGAATTTGCTTGAAAATCAAAGAAGAAAATCAGCTTCATCCACCCTTATGCTTCAGCCGAAATAGAGAGAAGACTAGAGAGAGTTTTCTTTTTTCAAAGTTTTCTAATTTTTTGCTAAGTGTTGAAATTAAGAGAAAAGGGAGTTTTAAGGCATATATCACATTATTTCAGCCAAGTAACATTAAAATAAACATTTAATCATCAATTAATAAAGTCACTAAAGACAAAACATTAATGGGGCAAAAAGACCATTTTGCCCCTCCACCATAAAACCAGATAAAACATACTAAAGGGGTATTTTTGGGAAATTCTAAATTCCCGGCCATTTCCGACATTCCCAATGTCTAAAACCCGTCCCTGAAATACTAACATACTAAGTTATGATTTCTACTGAGCCAAACACCGAGTTCCAAAATACCGGGCACCAGAAATGCAAAATATGAAAACTACTGAATAACATAACCATGCATTTCTGAATTCCATAAATAACAGGATAATAAATTATTTAAATAGCTATAAATAATTTCATAATTAATCATAATTAACTGATAATTTCCAAATTAACTAAGCGGGCTTTACAACTATCCCCCCCTTAAAAGGATTTCGTCCCCAAAATCTAACATGAATAACTCTGGATATTGAGCTCTCATATCTGACTCTAGCTCCCAGGTGGCTTCCTCCACCTTGCTGTTTCTCCAGAGAACCTTGACCAATGCTATGGTCTTATTCCGAAGGACTTTATCCTTTCTATCCAGGATCTGCACTGGCTGTTCCTCATAAGTCATGTCTGGCTGTAGCTCAAGACTCTCATAACTGAGTATATGAGAGGGATCTGAAACGTATTTTCTCAACATCGAGACATGGAATACGTTGTGAACTGCTGATAAGGCTGGAGGCAATGCTAACCGATATGCCACTTGACCTATCTTCTCGAGAATCTCGAAAGGTCCTGTACATCTAGGGCATAACTTGCCTCTTTTCCCGAAACGTTTAATCCCCTTCATCGGAGATACTCGTAAAAACACATGTTCCCCTACTTGGAACTCAACATCTCTGCGTTTCGGATCTGCATAACTCTTCTGTCTGCTCTGTGAGGCAAGCATTCTAGCTTTTATCTTCTCTATCGCCTCATTGGTCCGCTGTACTGACGCAGGACCTAGGTATTTCCTCTCCCCTGTCTCATCCCAGTGGATAGGGGATCTACATTTCCTACCGTACAACAGTTCATAGGGAGCCATCCCTATCGTACTCTGATAACTGTTGTTGTAAGAAAATTCTATCAACGGTAGATATTTATTCCATGAGCCTTCAAAGTCCATAACACAGGCTCTCAACATGTCCTCCAATATCTGAATTGTCCTTTCGGACTGACCATCTGTCTGAGGATGGAATGCTGTACTAAATTTCAGCTTGGTACCCATTGCTCGCTGCAAACTCTGCCAAAATTTGGAGGTGAACTTTGGATCCCTGTCCGAAACTATAGACTTCGGTACCCCGTGAAGTCTCACTATTTCTCTGACATACAATTCTGCCAATTGATCCACTGAAAATGTTGTTCTAACCGGCAGAAAATGAGCAGATTTCGTAAATCGATCCACCACTACCCAGATGGAATCAAATAAACCCGTGGTCCTAGGTAACCCGACCACAAAATCCATCGTAATATCCTCCCATTTCCATTCTGGTAGGGTTAGAGGCTGCAACAACCCTGCTGGTCTCTGATGTTCAGCCTTAATCTGTTGACAAGTGAGGCATCTCGATACGAATTCTACCAAATTCTTCTTCATACCGTTCCACCAGAAGTACGGTTTCAAATCTTGGTACATCTTGGTGGTGCCGGGATGCAGAGAATACGGGGTAGAATGAGCCTCCTCAAAGATCTCATTTCTAAGTTCCACACTATTCGGAACACATACCCTGGCTTTATACACAAGCATCCCACTATCTGCCACTGAAAAGTCCTTGGCTTGACCAGCCAACACCTCATCTCGGATCTTTACTAACTCTGGATCTGACATCTGAGCGACTTTTATTCTTTCCAACAGATCAGATTGCAGCGTTAAGTTGTGAAGCTGACCTACCACAAACTCAATGCTGGATCTAACTATATCCTCTGCTAGCTGAGGTGAGATCTGAACCATACTAGCTACTTGCCCGGGACCCTTTCTGCTCAGGGCATCGGCCACTACATTGGCTTTTCCGGGATGATAGAGGATCTCACAATCGTAATCCTTCACTAATTCCAACCAACGCCATTGTCTCATGTTCAAATCTTTCTGAGTAAAGAAATACTTGAGACTTTTATGGTCGGTATAGATCTCACACTTCTCCCCGTAAAGGTAATGCCGCCAAATCTTCAATGCAAAATCCACTGCGGCCAATTCTAGATCATGAGTCGGGTATCGCTGTTCATAATCCTTTAACTGACGGGAGGCATAAGCGATAACCCGATCGGCTTGCATCAACACACACCCCAAACCCTGTTTGGATGCGTCGCAATAAACTACGAACTTCTCCTTGTCCGAAGGCAAAGCTAGCACTGGAGCGGTAATCAACCTCTGCTTTAGCTCCTGAAAACTAGCTTTGCACTTGTCTGACCAAATAAATCGTTGATTCTTCTTTGTAAGTTCGGTTAGGGGCATTGAAATTTTAGAGAACCCTTCAACGAACCTACGGTAGTACCCAGCTAAACCCAAGAAGCTTCTGATCTCTGTCACTGTCTTCGGTCTCGGCCAATCCCTGACGGATTCAATCTTCCCGGGATCCACCTTGATCCCATCTTTGCTCACAATGTGCCCTAGAAACGATACCTGAGATAGCCAGAACTCACATTTCTTGAACTTGGCATGAAGCTTATGTTCTCGAAGCTGTTGCAGTACCATCTGAAGATGTAACTCATGCTCCTCTTCTGATTGAGAGTACACGAGGATGTCGTCGATAAACACAACCACACAGATATCGAGGAAATCCTTGAATACTCTATTCATCAAGTCCATGAATGCTGCAGGAGCATTGGTTAGTCCGAATGACATAACCAGAAACTCGTAATGTCCATACCTAGTGCGGAAAGCTATCTTCGGAATGTCCTCCTCTCGGATTCTCAACTGATGATAACCCGAACGGAGATCAATCTTAGAAAAGACCGTCTTCCCCTGAAGCTGATCGAACAAATCATGGATCCTAGGAAATGGATATTTATTCTTCACTGTCAGCTTGTTCAACTCCCTGTAGTCGATGCACATCCTCATAGATCCATCCTTCTTCTTGACGAATAAAACCGGGGCTCCCCAGGGTGACACACTGGGCCGAATGAACCCTATGTCAAGCAACCCTTGAAGCTGAATCTTTAATTCCTTAAGTTCAGCTGGAGCCATTCTATACGGGGCTTTGGAAACCGGTTCCACCCCTGGTGCCAAGTCAATCACGAAATCAATCTCCCGCTGAGGTGGTAACCCTGGAAGTTCTTCGGGAAAAACATCCAAAAATTCCCGAACCACTCTGATGTCTTCTGGCCGAATGGTATCTGGCCGAGTGGTGTCCACCACCATGGCCAGAAACCCTAAGCAACCGCCGTGCAACAGTTCTCTAGCTGACATAGCCGAGATCACCGGGATCCGAGATCCCTGAACTGAACCAACAAATACAAACGGTTCTTCACTTTCCGGTTGGAAGATCACCATCTTCCTTTTACAATCAATGCTCGCCGAATATTTAGATAGGAAATCCATTCCTAAAATAATATCGAATTCGACTAAACTCATCTCTATCAGATCAGCACTTAACTCTCTACCATCTATCCTGATCGGCATAGACCTAATCCACCTATTGGAGATAACCAATTCTCCGCCAGGTAACAGGGTTCCAAACCCTGATTCATATCTATCAAACGGTCTACCCAATTTACTAAAGACTCTGGCCGCCACATAAGAATGTGTAGCCCCAGAATCAAACAGCACTGAATATAGCGAGTTGTTAATAAAAAGCTGACCTGTGACAACTGATGGGCTGGCATCTGCATCAGCCTGCGTGATAGCGAACACCCTGGCTGGAGTGGGTATCGCTGGAGCTCGCGGTGCCTCTAGTCAGAGCTGGGGACAGTCCCTCTTAAAGTGTCCGAGCATGCCACAATGAAAGCATCCCTGACCTTTGCACTCGCCCCGATGGTGCCTCTTGCAGCTAGGGCACTCGGGATAGGAGAATCGAGTCTCAGTACCACCAGGACGACTCCCTCTATTCTGGTTCCCCCGGAACCTCTTGTTCTGACTCGAGCCACCGGAAGCAGTGGGTGCTCTCTTCCTCTGATCAATGGCCGAACCACTACTCCCCCTGTTGAAGCCTGATGCAGGAGGGGTAGGAGCTCCGCCACTCACCGGAGTACTGGCTGATTCTGACATACACCCAACTGCGCTCTCAGCTCGCAGTGCCTTCTCCACCATCTGAGCATAGGTGGTGTTGTCGTCTGTGGTGATCATCAAATCATGCCTGATCCTGGCATTCAACCCGTCCAGATACTTCTCCTTCTTGCTGAAGTCGGTCGGCACAATTCCCAAGGCTAACCTCGCCAACCGATCAAACTGAGTAGTATACTCAGTGACGCTCATGTTCTCACGCTGGGTCAGGTGAGCGAACTCTTTCCTCTTGGCGCTTCTGACCGCCTCGTTGTAGTATTTTGCATTAAAGAGTTCCTGGAACCTTTCCCAGGTCATGGTGGTGACGTCATGGATCTGAGACACCATGTCCCACCAGACCAAAGCGTCCTCCTGGAACTGGAATGTGGCGCATACCACTCTGTCGTTACCGGTGACACCCATAAAGTTCAAGATCTTGGTAATCACCGTCAGCCATTGCTCGGCTTTCATCACGTCCGGGCCTCCTAGGAAAACCGGAGGTGCTTGCTTCCGGAACCGCTCATACAGAGGTTCCAATCTATGGGCCGCCACCACTATGTCGGCCCGGGGCAGAAGGCGGTGCCACCGGAACTACGGCACTAGAACCGGCAGGAGCACCCCGCCGTCTCAACCTCTCGAATCTCGAGGTCTTGCTCTTCGATCCGGCTTGCATCTCCGCAAACCGTAACTCCCAATTCTGGGCTCCCTGATCGGCTGGGGGAGCCTGGGCAGCCTGTGGCGGGTTCTCATCACCCCGACCACGAGCCCTGCCTCGGGGACCTCTACCTCGGCCCCTGACAGGTGGGGGAAACTGAGCTCCCTGTCCTTGGTTCGACCCCACGGAATTGCCCTGACTCCTGGTAGTCCGCCTGGCGTCCATCTGATTAGAACCGCCTGCGAAACCAAGAGTTGGCATATCAGGTCGTATTCAAGGAGAGCTTACTAATGCCGCTTAATTTGGAAATTAAAAACGAAACATGCGCCTATTCTACTATCAGGCTACTAACATGCTTCCTAACATGCTTTTCTTTTTCATAACTGAATAAAAATAAACTACTAAAGCAATAAAGGCTTACTGAACCGTGACACGAGCTAACTGCTGATGATGATTGTACATGTCGTGACGATCTTCGGAAGACAACGGCTCTGATACCAATTTGTAACACCCTAACTAGCATAGGCGTATTACGTGATTTTTAAACATGCTGTGCAGCTCGTTGCTAATCAACGAGGTTTATGGAAAAACGTGATTAATTAAAATTTTGCTTTTTAATTAAACTTATAAAACAATATTACAAAAGACTCGGGATCCCGATTATAAAATTCTTTACAAAAATTTTAACTGTTTAACTGATATACAAAATAAAGGTCGTCTAACAACCAGTTACAAAAATTCAGCCTTGCTGTCCCGATGATCGTACGCTCCAGGCCTAACCGCCCCGACATGTACAATCCTCACAAGCTCGCTCACGGTCCATCAGCTTTAGCCTTGCCTTTACCTACACATAAACGTAGATCTGTGAGTCGACAGACTCAGTAAGAAAAGCATAATAATACTCATACATAATTCTAACTGCCGTGTCCAACACGATACTGAGTCCCGCTACTGCCGTGTCCAACACGGTACTGAGCCACTACTGCCATGTCCAACATGGTACTGAGTTTTGAACGTTCACAGGGACGGTACTATTGACAAGTATCCTCCCGATCGGCCGAACCGGTCATACTCCGTTGCCGGTCATACTCCACCGTACCGACGGGATAGGTCAATAGCACGGAACTACCAACCAAATGTCAGCCTGATCGGTCGAACCGGTCATACTCCGCCGTCGGTCATACTCCACTCGTACCGACGTGACAGGGTTGGATGGTTCGAAGCCAACATACAACTAAAGTAATCTATTAGGCTTCCTACATGCACGCTAAACATGTAATCTACATATGCATACTGTTATACTAATCTTACCTGGATTCCGAATTCAGGTGTGCCGGTCAACCTGACTGGAACTTTAGCTGAGCGGCGGATTACGTGCTCCTAAACCATAAAAATCACAACGCTATAAGTGACACGCTAAATCACTTCCCGGGGACTTAAACTAGGAACTAAAAGTTTCCCTATCGATAAAAAGCATGTCAATACCCCCTAAAACATAAAAACGAGGAAAAACACGGTTTCTGAAAATTCCCCAACCGGCAGACCGGTTGCCCAACCGGAATTCCGGTTCTGGGAATTTTCGAAGCCCATCCGGAATTCCGGATGCACAACCGAAATTTCGGTTCCTCGCAGGCAGCAACATCAAATTTTCATAACTCAACCAATTCAACCCCAAATTGATTCAAACTTTCCAGAGCTGTTCTAAACCTTCCCTAGAACATTTCTAAGGCCTCAAAACAACCTAGAATACACAGAAACAATAATCACCATTGGAGCTCAAGCTTTGAGTTCTAAACTCAAACTTCAGCAAATCCCTCTAATCATGCATTCCACTAGCTTAAATCCACATAAACAAGCATATCTAACCCTCAGAAAACAACTAAGAACATCCAGCAACTACACAGCAATAATTTAAACCATTTCTTTCAAAAATCATAACTTTTTTACATAAAAATCTAACTAATTAGAACAAGAAACTCAAGCATGCAATTCAACCTAATTAAACATAATTCATTCAACATTTTAACCATAAAAACAACAACAATAACCAACAGCAGCAACATCATCAAAAAGCATGCATTTCACTCAATATTTCATCATTTTTTCTTCATAATTTTAAAGAAGAAATCAAGAGAAGCTAACCTAGCTTGAAGAATGCTTAGAATGGATGAGAATTTGCTTGAAAATCAAAGAAGAAAATCAGCTTCATGCACCCTTATGCTTCAGCCGAAATAGAGAGAAGACTAGAGAGAGTTTTCTTTTTTCAAAGTTTTCTAATTTTTTGCTAAGTGTTGAAATTAAGAGAAAAGGGAGTTTTAAGGCATATATCACATTATTTCAGCCAAGTAACATTAAAATAAACATTTAATCATCAATTAATAAAGTCACTAAAGAAAAAACATTAATGGGGCAAAAAGACCATTTTGCCCCTCCACCATAAAACCACATAAAACATACTAAAGGGGTATTTTTGGGAAATTCTAAATTCCCGGCCATTCCCGACATTCCCAATGTCTAAAACCCGTCCCCAAACTACTAACATACTAAGTTATGATTTCTACTGAGCCAAACACCGAGTTCCAAAATACCGGGCACCGGAAATGCAAAATATGAAAACTACTGAATAACATAACTATGCATTTCTGAATTCCATAAATAACAGTATAATAAATTATTTAAATAGCTATAAATAATTTCATAATTAACTGATAATTTTCAAATTAACTAAGCGGGCTTTACAAACAATATAGAAATTATTAGTAAATGTTCATTTGATTTGCCCTGAAGTTGTTATATCTAGAGGTACTCATGGAGATACCTTAATGTTATAAAGTATTGATGATTTAAAAATGATAACCGTGCTAAAAACGATACTCTAGAAGAGACTCCCAAAAGAAGTTAGACATAACACATTTGATCATAATTGAATCCCTGAAGTGATTCGTTATAGGTACCTATAAATCATAAACATATTTGAAAAATATGCAATTTAAAGAGATCTCTATAAGTTATGTCAATATGGGAGGAAATTATCATTTATTGAAATTTTTGTCGACAATAAATATTGAATGTGTGGATATGCAATAAACTAACATGAGATAGCAAGGATCATTGTATTAGATTTGTCGAGAATTATCGACATACATTTTGATTTTTGGCCAAAATATTATGACGCAGTCCAGGCAAATTTACTCACATAAAGTGAAGTAAGACCTGTAGGGTGTGCAAATAAATATTTCTAATGAGAAATTTGCATATATGTATTTGTACATAATGAATTGTTGTACAAAGTTTGCATAGACATGAGATTGATTGAAGTAAGGCTTAAATATTGAGAAAATATAATCATGATTTGATTATAGCCTGGAATATATTTTATGAGAATTTATAAGCGTCACATAAATGTTGCAACAAAAAGTTATTCATTTAGAGCTCCTAATATAGTGAGAATTTGAAATAAGCCTTATCTAAAAATTCTAGAAGAATTTAATACATGTCTTAAGTGATATAAATTCTAAGTCGCACGCACTATATGACAAAGATCTTTGTATGAAATAAAGACATGTAAGTAAATTATTGTTTGAAAAATACGTATGATTGTCTATGCAGTATAAATACGTAAATTATACGTTGTGATAGACTCTTGAAGAGTTTTTGATTATTTGCAAAACAAACTTTTATTTCTTTTGTATATCGAGAAATATTATATGTATAAAGTTTGTTCATTAGTATTGAAGTCCTGAAGTACTTCATATGTATCAAGAATTATATATATATGATCATTTGATATGGAAATTAAGATCATACAACAAGATGGAATAAATATATGGTCTTGGAGTACCATCATTGTCACAAATGAAAATTTGTAGTACCATTAATGTGTTATGTTCATATCTACTTGAAATTTTAAATTTTCGTATGAACAAAGTTGTGTACACACATGAATGATACAATTAGTTGGATAAAGACTAATGTTCCACGAACCCCTCATCTATAATTTAGAAGTCCATGCATACTCTGGAAGAGTTATAGAAAATATATGATCAAAGATTGTATATGATGATATTTTGAAAGTGATAACAATGATCTTATGAGATATATTATCACCAAAAGAATTATGGATCATATGTGCATGAGGGGGAGACATATTCATGTTGCACTCTTTTTCCCTTAGTTTAGGTTTTGTCCCAATGGGTTTTCCTGGCAAGATTTTTAACGAGGCAACTTGCAAATAATTATGAATATGAAATATATATTGTACTCTTTTCCCTAGCTCAGATTTTGTCCCACTGGGTTTTTTTGGCAAGGTTTTTAACGAGGCAACTATAAATCATGTTAACATACTTGCATTTTATGAAGCAAGTAGAGAATGTGTGTGAGTGAGATCATTGGCATAGCATATTCGGGAAACATATGGATTGCACTCAAGAAAGAAGTATCAACCCAAGCAATTCTCTATGGATAATACTGCTTGCATCGTTCAACTAAAAGGAGGTACATTGAAGGAGATAGAGTTAGAACACATTTCACGAAATTCTTCTTTATATGCTTCAAGAAAATGCATATTGGTGTTCAACATATTCAATCAAGTGTCAATCTTACAAACTTATTCACAAAGTTATTACCAACATCAACATTTGAGAAGACGGCAGACAAGATCGAAATTCGTCGATTAGAAGATCTCCACAAATGCCTAAATGAGGGGGAGTTAGTTTACACTATACTCTTTTTCCTTTGATCAAGTTTTCACCAAGATTTTTAATAAGGCAGTTAGTATGGATATCCAAGGGGGAGTGTTATAAATATTAATAATTATGTGGATGTCCAAATCTTTTATTTATTACCATGAATTTTAATCAACATTCCTCTTTTCCTTAGTTTCCTTTTTTCTTAATTTCTTAATATCTCACTCTTGTATTTGTATAAATAGGGGTTCACCCCATTGGAATAAACAATTCAGAAATTCTCATTCACTTTCTCTTTCTCTCTTCATCTTCTTCTTCTTCTTTCTTCTCATCTATTTTATATTATTTTATATTATTTTATAACATTATTTATATTATATATGTTATTACAATTAATATTGATTTTAAAACACGTGAATAGGGTGGATTGGAGGAGCACGATAAACTTGTTATGGCTCTTAAACAAGTGGATGTTGTTATATCTACGTTACCTGTTCCTCAACATCACTACTACAAAAACTACCTTTAGAGGCAGTTTTTAAGCCCTTTCAGCGTCGATTTTGACGAAATTCGCTACCGACACTGTTCAAGGTGACGCTAAAGGGTTTTAAAAAACCGACGCCATATATACCCCTATGGCGTCGGCTATTAGCTAGGAACCGACGCCATAGGTGGCGTAGGGACCGACGCCATATATGAGTGTTTTTCTGTTTTTTTAATTTTATATAATTTATTTAAATTATATATTTATTAATTTATATATTATTTTATTTCATTTATATTTAAATTACATATCTATTTTTTAAAAGGTAAATTAAATATTATTTAAATTAATTTTAAAATTGGCTAAAATACATAATTTCATTTCATAAAAGTAATTAAATATTACACAAACATTAATGTAAAATTAGTCCAAAATATTAGTAAGTTAATAAAACTAACTACAAAATAATTTAAAAAAATTACATAGGGAAGAAAAATTCTTGGGCCTTTCAGCCTCAATCGTCATCGTGAATCACCGTCGTCAACCGTTCTATCCACTGTCGGTGTAATGGTAACAATTCAGTTTTTGGATCGTATTGCCCCTTACCCCCAAACTGTTAAAAAAATTAAAAATTTATATTAGTTTATGTATATATGTATATTATATATTTGTTATTATAAATACTATAATCAATAATTAAAACTTACAGCTTTTTGATCTTGTATGTAACAGTTGGGGTTTGCACGTGCGACGATGTCAGTCATGTATTTTAAAACATAAAAATCACATTCTTGGCTTTTAGGTTGTCTTGGACAATTTGCTAGTGAAATTCCTTGCCACGGGCCAAGATACTCATGTGCGTCCCCTATATATTTGAATCCATTATTTGAAAAATTATATTAACATTTCAATTCATTAGTTAATTTAAATTTGTTACATAAGAAGTCATTAAATTATTACCTTCCGATCATTTGAGTAATTTCTTCGGGAATTGGGCGGCCACATACAGGGTCTAAAAGGATAATTTTCTTTGGCATAACGACCTCTAGCGTCCAATGCGCACTAGAAAATTATATTGGAATATAAGTAAGATAGTATAAAAATAATTTGAAGTCATAATATAGAAATGAACAATGAGCACTAAAGAATTAAATAGAGTTTACCCAAATTTTCCAAGGAATAAAGAACATTTGGTGGTTGTTATTCATCAATGATAACCAAGCAGCCAATCGTCTTGCCGCATTGTCAAAAGATTGACTCTTCTCTTCCTCGGTTATCCCATTCACTACGAGAAGCTCTGGGTCGTAAAACTTGAAAAAATTTCTCATACCGTTGAGGCTCTCCCAGATGTGCCTGTCAAAAAAATTGTTAAGTATTAGTGTCATATAATAATTTGACTAGAATTTGATATATAAGGTTAATTAGATTAAAGAAGAGTATACATCATTCCAAACAGCATTCCCTGGTTGCCGATGAAGTCACACGTAGCAACCTGCTGCAAATCCTCTCTAGATAACGTGATCTGGGTACACAGTACTATGAATTCTCGGGGTACAGGAATGGTGATTATATCACGTTTATCTTTGAGGTTCAGGAATTCAACAACCATCCATTTTAGCGATTTAGGGATCAAGTCCATCTTCTCTTTCGTGAATAATTCATCTTCCCGTGCACCACCGCCTTGTGGAGAAAGCATCGGAGCTTTTCCCTTCGACGCATCACGTCTTGAAGGCGGTTGAGCGAGTGGACCCTAAAAAAAACAGAACATAATATATCAAATTTTATCCAAATTCTACTAAAATTTCGGCAGCATAAACGGCTGTAATTGAATGTCCCCAAAAATTTTAAACATGCCTGTATAACGACAAATAAAAATTTTATAATAGTAGTTTGTTCATCCATCCAACCGCAGCATATATATTCACAGAACATACTTCACTATGGTTGAATATTGAAGATATTCAAACTCCACTAATCATTAATAATTAATTTATAAGAGAAGTTACCTCAGATGTTACAATTAAGTGTTTAGGCCAAGGAAGGAACATGTGTGGTGCGTCCCTAACATATCAGCACCCTTCAATTGGGATTGGGATTTTAGCGTCCTCTTGCAGCATTTTTGAAATCAGAGCCCGGGCATGTGAATCATCGTATGGCGTGCAGTGAACAGTGATGTCACCCTCATGCTCGTACAGATATGGTCGGGCCACAATGTTGTCGATGTTGTCAGAGTAGAGATATACTTGCTGATCATCTCTCGCATGGTCATCAAAATTGTACCGGAGCGCTGGCTCGTTGAGGGAAATAAACTCCTCAGCATATAATTGACCCTCATCCTCACCAGTGTATGGTTGTGGAACATACGCCTCACCAGCCACCTCTCGTTCTTCCTCTTGTTCGACAGTGTTTCTCTTCTGTTTAAGGGATTGAACTTCGACACTTTCCTTTTCTTCTTGTCGAACAGTTTAGATGCCCTGGTCAGGAACCTGCAAATCATAAAATGCAAATTAGCTACGATTTTATTTGTGTAACTAAATAAATAACATTTGAAGTACTAGCATACACAGCAGCCCTGACACATCCAGGATGCTCTGGTGTCCCGAGCGCCTGCGTCAAGATATCGTTTTGGCGCTGGACCTGAATTTGTCCCTGAGTAAGCTTCTCCTCTAATTGAGCCTAATGCACGCATATATTCAAGCAATTAGTATGTGAATTATATATACTAACTCATTAGTAGAACTCTATTAAGGATTAAAATATACTTACTATCTTCTCAGCAATTTCCTTGTCGTAATCAGTGACAAGTTTCTGACTCTTGGTGCGAGATTTTATCCAAACACGGTGTCGGGGGATCTTGAACGTCGAGATCCTTTTTCTACATTATTTTATAACAATTAAATGAGTACAAAATTAAATTTTATAGCACATTATTAGAATTTAAGCATTACTTACCACAACTTCCCGTACGTTCACCAGTCCACTTCGACCACTTCGATGTCTGGATTAGATTTTTGAGGAACGTTCACGTTGCACCTTACTCAATTCCTACAATGCCAAAAAAAAATATTAGATACATGTACTTGTATTTAAGAGTTTATCTTAGTACAAATATAATTAGCGTACCTGAAATTCAGGAGTTAGTCGACTTGCAACAAAAGTGCACCAATCAGCATGGTCGATTTCGGGATGCTTTTCAGGGACTTGTGCTAGTTGTCCCACATCCTTCTCTTCCACAGCGGGCATTATGATGTCTTTTGTCATCCTATTCTTGAAGTCTTTCATTATCTTCCCAGCAAGGATGAGACAATCATGTTTGAAGGAATCTGGCACAATGAACCCCATCTAGTTTGAAGGAAAACAAACACGGTTAGACTGAACATTTGAATTAATAAAAAATAAATCAAAATTCTAACAATAATTTCTGCTTACTTGTATATCTTTCCAAACTTTATCTTTTAGAGTAGGGTTGACTTCTTTCCAGTTTTTATAGGACAACCCTATCGTCTGACGGCATCTGACACCTAAAGTTGATACGAGCTTCGCATAGCTTTTGCCGCAGTATTATCCTTTATCATTAACCTCGAGGGCCAATCTTTTGCGTAGATCCATTAGTTTGGATATTTCATTCATTTGCGTAGGCCCTCGTGTAGGTATTATTGTTGGACACTCTGCCTCTGGGTCTCATTCGGTTCCTGAACCCGATTTGGCCATATCTACACCATTAACAAATAAAATTTAAAGTTAGCTATACATAACAAGTAATCTATACGAAATATTAAATGCATAAACAAATTGTTAAGTATTCAGCATAAACAAACACAATATAAAGTAAGCTATAAGTAGGGAAATCACTGACAGTCCACAATAACACAGCTTTCAGATTAAAGAATTCTTTTTTAAAACCACCATAGGCCTGAACACCATTCTCATACAATTCTATTAAATCGTTAATCAATGGTTCCAAATATACATCGATATTATGTTCGGGTTGTTGCGGGCCTGATATCATTAAAGAAAGCATGTTAAATTTCCTCTTCATCACTAACCAGGGAGGAAGATTGTAGATAACTAGGAAGACATGCCATGAACTATGACGACTACTTAGAGATCTATGTGGATTTACTCCATCCGCATGCAGACCGAGATGAATGTGTCTTGGTTCTAATTTGAATTCAGGTTTTATGTAGTTTACTTTTTTCCAAGCTTGGGAATCTGCAGGATGTCTAAGTTTTCCATCTTTCACTCTCTTGGTCTCATGCCAAATCAAATTTTCAGAATGTTCTACACTACGATCTAATCGTTTCAGTCGCGGAATCAAAGGCATGTACCATATCACTTTTTAGGGGATAATTTTCCTATTCTCCTTACTCTTGTTTACTTTATGGCAGGATAAACCGCGAGTCGGACAATAATTCATGTTTGCATATTCCTTACGATGTAAAATGCAATCGTTCAGACATGCATGAATTTTTTCATACTTTTATTGAAATCATTACCCTCGATATCATCTACCCCCGCTTTCCTAATGGATATGGATCATCAGGTAAACGTTCACCATGCCAATACCAAGTTGTTGGGTTTTATGCCTTAAATAAAACTCTATTTCAATGTAATCCATTTTATTCAATATCAATAAAGAAACAGAAATATTTTTCATTTATTTGTGTATGTTTTGGTTCATTTTATCAATTGCTTGTCTATTTGATTCATAAATTCATTTCAAACCCTTTTCACATACTTGATCCTGTTTATTGTGTTGTCAACACAGTGGAAAGTAAACATGACTATGTGAATAAAGATTCCTAGATTTATCAGACACAGGGTTTTACTGATATGATAATCTACAACAGAGTTTACTTGCATTTGGAGAAATGCTATGTTCTTTCCAGAGCATTGGTTAAAGTAAAGCTCAGGTTGGGTGCATGGAGTATGCATCGAAAATGACCGATATTGAACTTTGACATAGATTTATTAAACTTACCGTAATATCTATTCAAGTCAATATCGCCTAGTTGATCCTAGATCAAATGATCTAAATCCTGATATGATTAGGCTCAATCTCAAGAGTGTTATTCGTGTTCTTTAATTTGTTAGTTAAGCCTACTTTTGGGTCAGGGTGATACATACATTTTGGGAACACGATAGTGCAATTGAGTGGGAGCGCTAACATAAATATAGAATCTATAGCTTCTATCTGGCGAATAGAAAGTAAAGGATGATTTCCTTTGAGCTTGACCAAACGAAAATAAATGGTGGAGTACTCATTTCACATAGCTGAAATATCATTTATACGGGGTTAAGTGTTCTAAGGATAAAATACATTGTAGGGTGTTACGGTAATCTAATCCCTTTACAGTGTAGATCATTCATATAGAGGATCATTGATCAAATTAGGATTATAACAATGGATAACTAATGACGTGTCTATATGGTGGAACATATAGAGCGTTCTATATACTGAGAGTGCAATTCTAAGTTCTATGCGTGGATTCAACGAAGAATTAATAAGTCATGAATTTAAGTTATAAATTCTTGATCTTCTTATTGGAAGCTCAGTTATATAGACACATGGTCCCCCCACTAGTTGAGACAATATTACTTGTAAGACTCATTTAATTGGTTTTGATTAATCAATTATAATTCTCAAATTAGACTATGTCTATTTGTGCATTTTTCACTAAGTAAGGGCGAAATTGTAAAGAAAGAGTTTTTAGGGCATATTTGTTAATTAAGATACTTTGTATGGTTCAATTAATAAATATGATAAATGACAATATTATTTAATAATTATTTGTAGTTATTAAATAGTTAGAATTGGCATTTAAATGGTTGAATTTGAAAATTGGCGTTTTTGAGAAAATCAGATGCAAAAAAGATAAAACTGCAAAATTGCAAAAAGTGAGGCCCAAATCCACTTGTATAGGGCCGACCACTTTTGTAGGAAATTTAAACTGATATTTTCATTATTTTAATGCCAAATAATTCAAACCTAACCCTATGTGGTATGCTATAAATAGATAGTGAAGGCTTCAGGAAACTTAACAGTTTACATCTTGTTTCCTTCAGAGAAAAACTTGAGCCTTCTCTCTCTATACTTAGCCACCACCTTCTTCTCTCTCTTCTTCATTATAAATTTCGAATCTCTTAGTGATAGAGTAGTGCCCACACACAGCAAGTGATACCTCAATCATAGTGAGGAAGATCGTGAAGAAAGACATTCAACAAGAAGGAGATTCAACACTAAAGAAAGGAGAGAAAGAGATCCAGGTTCAGATCTTGATAATACTCTGCGACAGAAAGGATACAAGGGTTAGAGATCTGAACGGAAGGAGACATTTTATTCCGCTGCACCCAATGTAAGATTTCTCATACTTTATATGTGTTTAATTTATAATTGTTTTAGAAGTTCATATTTAGGGTGTTAATCAACATACTTGTGAGTAGATCTAAGATCCTGGTAAAATAATTTCCAACACAAGTAGTATAACTTCTATTGAAACCTCGTAAATACACATGGTCCTTAATCATTATAATATTCCCTTTAGATACAATACAACAATCTACATACGGATAATGAATAAGATCGTGATTTTTAGAATTCTTTAAGACAAACTCTAAAAATGCATCGAACCCTACTTGAAATCGCAGTGTGTCTCTCTCCTCACACATCCATGATTTATCCATAAAAAATTCCTATCCAAAAAAATTCATTATTTAGTAACTAATTATAGCTAGTTACTAATTACACAATGTAACTAACTAGGTTTCTCACAATTAATTCATATTAATTTATAAATTACTCAAATTCTTGCTGTTTTAGTTTAGTTCATGTTATTAAGTTGTTTAGTTGATCAGAATGTTGGGAAAATTGAAAAGTTTATATAAATGTGTATATAATTATTTTTTATGTCACCTAACTTCTTATTACTATGTTATAATTAACTAGTTATTTGTGTTATGTAAATATTAATATTTTTTCAGTAAGATTTATCCTAATTCTATCGAAATTTTGACAGCGTAACGTCTGTAATTGGACGTTCCCAAAAATTTTAGAAGTGCCTAAAATAAAAAACAAAACAGATATAACAATACAGCATAGACAATACAAAATTTATCCACCTATCCAACCATAATACATGTATTTGCAGAACCTACTTCACTACAGATGAATATTTAAGATATTCAAACTCATCTAACATGCATTGATAATTAATTATATAATGAGAAAAAGTTAGTTAAAGTATATACCTATATATGCAAGCTCAAATACGATCAACACAAAATTATGCATACAACGAAATTGCAAAATTAATTATTTCATTACTTATAACTAGTTATAAAAAAACAGTAACAAGTTACTTAGTTACTAAATTATACATACACATATATATAATCAATTATATCTCACACTAATTCAATTTTAAATTTTTTATTTCTAAACTAATTAAATCCTTTCAATGCCATTAGCATTCACAATATATATATATATTACATAGAATATATATACAATACAATATACAAATTGTATTTACATAAAAAATATACACACAATATATACACATATCCAATAAAATATAAAAATACATATATATACTATATATTGAGGTTTAAATTTTTACCTTATAACCGCAATCTGACGAGCAATTCCGCAAAAAATCCGAGCACTATGCACATACAACACAACAATATTACTAAAATAAAAAAACCCAAAAAATAATTTACAAAAACCAAAAATAAAACAATGTACATTATAAAAATGAATAGAAACTATATTTATACCTTAAAGGATGTTGAGATTCAATGTTTTCTCAACAAATAATAGTGGCCGGAGTTATACCCACTATTTTTGTTTGGGTTCGGATGACACTTAAATAGGGAAAAAAAATTAAAACTTTTTAGGTGTATGAGATTAAGTATCGAAAATAGAAGATTTTGCAACAAAAATGGACTCAAATGGTTGAGAAATGGGGGAGAAATGGGCTGGCAGAGGGGTGGTTGGCGAGGGTTTTCTCTTCTCGGTGGTGGTTGTGCTATCTCTGGTTTAGCTAGGTTCACGTGAGGAGTATGAAGAAGACGACATAGGGTTAGTATATATAACCCTATGTCGTCGGTTGTTATAGAATAACCGACGGCATAGGGTACACGTGTCAAATTTCACGTGTACCCTATGCCGTCGGTTATTCTATAACAACTGACGGCATAGGGTCACAGTATCAAACCCTGTGTCGTTTGATTCCACACCGCCTCTAAAAGTAAATTTTCAACAGGCGAGTATTTTCAGACCCTTTAACTTCTCTTTTTATAAAATGAGTTCAAAAAAGGGAAACTAAAGGCTTGTTTTGTAGTAGTAAGGAGCACGATACACTTGTTATGGCTCTTAAACAAGTGGATGTTGTTATATCTACGTTACCTGTTCCTCAACATCTTGATCAACTCAAGATACTCAAAGCTATAAAAGAGGCAAAAGAAGCTGGTAACATCAAGGTTATTATATTTACAGAAGAGTAATGATATGTCATATATTAATTAATATTAGTGTGTTAAATATTAATGGTTATTGATCTATTATAAAGGGAAAACAGAGATTTGTTCCATCAGAGTATGGGAATGAAGTGGATAGAGTGAGTGGATTGCCACCATTTGAGGCTTTACTAGAAAATAAAAGGAAGATCAGAAGAGCCACAGAGGCAGCAGGGATTTCGTACACCTACGTATCTGCAAATGCATTTGCAGCCTATTTCATTGAGTACCTGCTTCATCCACACGATCAAAGTGCTCCAAACGAACACCAAGTCAAAGTTTATGGCAGCGGCCATACCAAGGGTAAATATTTTTATTCAATACTATTCTTTTTTGTTTTGGGGTAAATCAGCACCAATAATATTAGGCCTGTAAATTAATTCTCTATTACATATTCTCAAACCACTCTGTCAATCAAGCTCAAATTCTTTAGCATCACCACTCCTATTTTTTATATCTTGCTGTATTTTTTTTTAAACGAACTATAGTAGTTAATTACTTTTGATTCCACACAACAATTTCGACATGCCCACAAGTACTATACCACCTCTGTCAATGTCAACACAACCACCTGTTTTCTAAATTTAGATAGATTTACTTGTATGACAATCAAAAAATAAGTGGTCCCTTGACTCCTTTTTCCAGTTCAATACTATTCTTGCTAGGCTTAGGTTTGGAAAGCTATAGACTAATTGGATTTTGGTGTAATTAATAGAAGTAATTATACAATTTCATGCATTTGTATTATTGTGTACTTAGAGTGTAACTACTCTTCAATTCTTATAGCTCGCATGAGAGTTAGTGTATCTACTACAAAAGATTCATTTTAACTAACAAAGTTCTATTTGCAGACAAGTATTACACATCTCAATATTTTAAAAAAAATAAGTTTAATATAATTTTTAAAAATTACTCTTAATATTTTTAATTTTTTTTTTTAATTTTAATTTTAATATTTATTTTAATTATATTTTCAAATTTTAAATCATGTGTAATTTTTTGTCTAATAAAATTTCATATAATTTTTTATTTTATTTTCTGTAATAATATTTAAAATATAATTTTTTATAAGTATACTTTTTAAGAATATTAATTAGAAAATAAACTTAAAAATACAATTAACATAATCAAAGATATATATTTTATGTAAAATAAAAATTATTATAATATAGAGTGCAAGTATTTTATAAATTTTTGGTTGTGTACATAAAACTTTTCTTCAAAGCAGTTGTTTTTTTTTTTTATTTTAACAGAATTTTACATAACAATACAGATAGTAACTAACAGAACAACTTATATTGTAAGCCAGATTCACATAATAACCCACATGGAAACTATTAGAACAACCAAACCTATAAAAATGATATAAAAAAAAGTTAAAAATTGGTATATAGAGTAATTCCCTTCAGTATGAACTACTAATATATATATTCTTGTGTAATTACTAATTATTTTACCAAATAAAACACTAAATTTTATATTTAAATACATTTTTTTAAAAAAAATATAGTATAATTACCACTACCATATATATATAGTTAATTTAATGTACTTACACTCTTCAATTCAAGAATTGAATATAATTTTATATGTAAATTGTAATTATTAACTATTTATCAAACAAGAAATAATAATTTATATAAAATTACCATTTTAATTATATCCAAAATCTAATTATATAATTACAGTACCGACCTATTAATTACACTTACTTACTTTTTAAGCAAAACCAAATGATATGCTCAAATATTTTTCAACAAATTAAACCTATACATTTCATTGTTCATATAATATTCACTACTTCATTTTTTTTTATTTTGAAATAGACAACTACCTAATTGGCTATATATATACATTTTCTATCAAAAAATTGACTATATACATATCCTAGATGATTTTTACATGGGACAAGAAAATTATTATTGTGTACTGTAACTTACTAGTAAAAAAATGAAACGAATATGAAAAGAAAGTTCCATCTTACAAGTAAAATTATACGGCTCCTTGTTTTTGACTTTGAATTTTTAATAGGATAAAGATTAATTTGAAACGATTTCATTCTCTTCTTATTAATTAAGTTTTTTTACAAAAAAATAAATTAAATTAAATATTATAAGTTTATAAAATTTAAAACGATTATAAAATTGTAAGACAAAAATATTAAAAATATTTTTTATTAAACGTATGACATATATTCTCAGAAAAAATTATTACATGACCCACACTGAATAAACAAACAACCAAGAACAATGCATATACAAAATAATAATTTACCCATCTAATTACAATATATTTATCATAAAACCTATTTCAGGATGAATATCTAAGATATTTAAATATTTTTATATTATACGTAAACATATTAATAGTACAATGCAATTTTATATACTACTAACATGGAAAAAAATTACAAACTTTTAAAATGCAAGAAAAAAACAAAGACTTTAGCGGGCAGCAGCAAAACAAGACAGCAATATATGAACTAATTCACAAAAAAAAAAATCAAATTAAAAAGATAAACACATATATATACACAAAAAAATACAATGACATAAACACATATATACATACACTATATACATATACACATACTTACCCACACAAATATATATCTATTCTATATAAAGTGTGTCTATATAACTAAAATTTTTGTTTTATGAGAAATTTATGGGTGACTTTTTATTTTTATTTAATAAAATAATAAAATATTATTTATATATAATAAAATAAATCCTATTAATATTTGAATTGATATTTAGTATATTTCAACTCTATATATAATCACAACTATAACTCTAGAAATTAAAAATATATATATAAAATAATCGTCCATTTTATTTATATTATTTAAAATAATTCATTGTGGTTCAAGATCACAATGAACAGAAAAAGTGGCAAAAACACAAATGTAGTTCAAAATCATAGTAAACTAAGAAAGAATGAGAAGAGATTATTAAGCATTAAATATTCTCAGTAAACACACTCAAAGAATCGCATTGAGAGAGGAAAAAAAAAGAATACCAATTGTGATATATATAAATAAATAAAAGCGAAGAATATTATATAATTATTTATATCTTTATATATTAAAAGTGCCTATCTAACGGCATTTCTTGGTTTAACCGAATATACTTAAAAATAAAAGAATATTCTGTTAAATTTAACGATTAGGTTTGATCTCCCGTTAAAAAATAAACCCAATAATTAAACCAAAAAATTAAACAATCTTTTATATAACAATCTTTTAAATATTAATAATCTATTTTTAAATTAAAAAAATCATCTTAGCCACATATCTCTCTAACAAACCTATCTGGGAGAATATTAATAATTTTTTTTATTTATTTTTTAAAAAATAAAAATATAGATAAAATATCTAGAAAAGATAATATAAAAAAAGATTGATTGTGTTGGCTTAGAGATTTTTGGGCTTGGGCTTAAAAAAATAATTAAAAAAAAAAAGATGAAATGGGCTGTAATTAGTATTTACCTTATATGTTTGTGCTTATTTTTAGTTTTATTTTTAATTTTACCACCAAGAGGAGAAGGTTGAAAAATATTAGAATATGAAAATATTATTGGTGCTTATTAGTAATTTGCAAAGAATGTGAAAGTCTATAAATATATAGTTGTGTAGCTATTATTAGATATGAAATGAGATAATAGAACTTTTTTCAATTAGAAGATTAATGTACATTTTACTATTAATAACATACATTATTATAACACAACTATATTTTACTTACTAAATATACTGACACATATTTTATTTTTATAAAACAAATCGTTCAAATAATTATACTATTTTAATTATTAATTAAAATAAAAAACTAAAATATTAAATAAAACTAACACTACGTGGCTTGGCACGTAACAATCACCTAGTTCTATATAAAGTGTGCCTATATAACATAATTCTTGATTTATGAAAAATTTATGAGTGATTTTTTATTTATATTAAAAAATAATGATTTATTAATAAAAATAAAATGGTTTATTAATTTTAAAAATACAATTTTAAAAATTAAAAAGTAAAAACAAAACCAAACCAAACAGATTTTTTAAAACTACCAACCAATCAAAAAAATTTGTGTGGACTCATCTTTTAAATTTTCAGAAACATAAAACTTTTTTGAATTTTAAACTAATCAAGCCTTTGTATATATGTACAGTTTGATAATAGATATATATGGGGTGGATTTTTAAATAAATTTAATTTTGTAGGTGAAAAAAATGACAAAATTGGTTGTAAATCACAAAGAGATAATTGAGGTTGAAAGGATAAGTAGGGAACCGAATATAGTTTATGATCGTAGATGTATATTTATATTAAAAATAAAATGATTTATTAATAAAAATAAAATGGTTTATGAGAAATTCATGGTTTAAAATATTTAATTTGATATCTTAATTATTAATAAACAATACCATAAATATACATCTACGATCATATAAGAATTTTATTCTAAAACTATACGATCATAGATTAAGTGGTCAAGGTCCAAAGAAAAATAATAATTTCTTATAATCTGAAATCAAGACACGAAAAACAGAAACTAATTGAATAGGACTCTATTCAATTGAGGTGTCGACCATGCATGGTAAGTAAAAAGCTATATATTAAATTTTATGCCATGATACAATTAAAAATTAAATAAGAATTTACTACTATTTATATATTATATATATATATTGCTAAAGATGCAAAAGTATTGCATTTATATATCCCACGATGTTTCAAAAATACTTTGAAAAGTTCATCTTGAATTAATTATTAATATGTAATAAAAAATATTAGTTATTATACTATTACTTCAAACAAAGGAAAGTTCTAGCGGTGCTTCTACTTTCTAACCATAAACCTCAATTTTGGCTTCTTTAACCAAATCGCCACACACAACTTACTTACTCTGAATTTATAACCATTTACAATTTTTTAACACTCAAAAAGTTACTGAGTTTGTTTTCTATAGCTCTACTTATTAAGGTAGAAAAATATTTTTAGATTGACTCCATTCTGTTTATTAAATGAATTATTTTCAAGTTGACACATTAACTTAAAAATGACACAATAATGACCTACTACAAAGTATACACTTATATTCATTATATTTATTGAGAATCAAAACTTCAATCTTCTTCACTAGATTAGCCAAAGACACATAATATTTGGACATAAACACATGACACAATATTATAACTCAAACTCAGAAACACTTAGTCGAAACTTGAATGAATAATGCCACTCTTTTAAGTTTTAAGACTGTATATGACTAGGCAATTTTGGTTATTGTATTATTATTCCTGATACATAGTTGATCATTTTTAGATTTTTGATGTGAAATTTCGTATTGTGAGCTTTTTAGAGAGTTTCTTATAGACTTCAATGAGTAATAGATTTATATAATTATACCTGGAAAAAATTTTCATAATGTTGTTTGGTGGATTCCTATTTTGTTATTAGGTAACATAATATTATTATTCGTTATTTCTGTCACAATTATTATTAAGTGAGAATGAATCAATTTAAAAACCTTTTACTATATTCAAAGGTGAGATTTATTTTAATATGAGCTTAGTTATATTTAATTTTATTTTGTATATCTATTGTTTTATTTGAAAACATGTGAATAAATGACTACACTATATACAGCAATTAAGGACACCACTCCAACTACAGAAAGTTGAAAGAATAAAATGAGAGTGTTAGAAAAATTTGAAAAGCGGACAAATAAGAGTTCACCACTCAAATATCAAAAGCGCATGTTAGCAGACAAAAAAAGTATACAATCAGTTAATTTATTGTTGAAATTGTCAATACTCTACTAATAAATGTTATATTTTCTGAATTTTGCCTGTACTCGCGTTGCAATAAATTATTATTTCATAAATATTTTTTTCCTTAAAAATGAACACAGGGTAATGATGTTGAACCTAATAACTAATAATATTTTTTTTAATTTTTAATTGTATTACTTTTTAATAACGTAAAAAAAAAAAACTAGCATAAAATTTAGTATACGTGCATCGCACGTAACTTTTTACTAGTATATATATATATATATATATACATATACATATATACCAACACGGGGCTGATTCAGTCACGCCTAATAAGAGTATCATGTTACTCTGCCTTCATCATAACCATTCATTGTTATATAATTATATCTAACTACTGGGAACACTTATAGGAGAAGTGATTTTATTTTTAAAAAAAAACTCTAACATGCCTATGATAATTTAGACTAGCAATAGGGGTAGTCTATGAACTATTGCATTTCCTCCTATTAACAGTCATTTCTTTGACACTTTCAATTTTTTATGGGTAATTAACAAAAAAAAAAAAATAATAGTAAAAAAGCACTAAAAAATATCACAAAAATTATTTAGTAAATAATTTATTGTAATGGTGTCTTTGCTTGCCTACCTTAAGAAATAGTTGTTGGGTTTTGTACCCTAAATAAAATTTATTTCAATATAATCAGATTTACTTATTAATAAAGATCAGAAATAACATTTTATGTTGCATGGTTCACATGATTTATTTCATGATTATATATATAATGTATGAATTCTATTTTAAGTCCAGAACATATGAATTTGTTAATGATTATAGTGTTGTCAGCACAGTGGAATATAATCTTAATTATATGTTCGAAAGTTTATTCCTTGATTTGTCAGTTCAATGGATTTAGACTGACATGATAATCAGCGATAGGTATTCTTACACCTTGGATAAGTGGTATGTCCTTTCCAAGGCATTGGCCAAGTTTACCAGTATCGGATGTATGGAGTATACATCGGAAGGGACCGATATTGAACTTTGATTAGATATATTAAAAATTACCGTAATATCTATTCAATTCAATATCACCCGTTGATCCTAGACCAAATGATCTTAATCATGATATGGTTAGGTTCGATCTCAAGAGTATTATACATGTTCTTTGATTTGTTAGTTAAGCCTACTTTTGGGTCAGGGTGATACGTACATTTTGGGAACATGATAGTATAATTGAGTGGGAGCACTAACATAAATATGGAGTCTATAACTTCTATAGGAATTTAGAAGTGAAACGATGATATCCTTCGAGCTTGGCTAAACAGAGATAAATGGTGGAGATCTCATTTCACTTCGCTGAAATATCATTTATACGGAGCTAAGTGTTTTAAGGATAAAATACATTGAAGGTGTAACGGTAATTTAGTTCCTATTCAATGTAGATCATCTATTAGAGGGTCATTGATCAAATTAGGATTATAACAATGGATAATTTATAGCGTATCTATATCGTGGAACATATAGAGCGTTCTATATAACTAAGAGTGCAATTCCAAGTTCTAAAGTGTGGACTCAATAAGGAATTAATAAGTTAGGGAATTTACTTGGTAAATTCAGTTCGACTTATCGGAAGCTCGATTTATATAGGCCCATGGTCCCCATACTAGTTGAGACCATACTGCCTGTAAGACTCAGTTAATTGATTTTAATTAATCAATTATAATTCTAAAGTTAGACTATGTCTAGTTTATGAATTTTCACTAAGCAAGGGCAAAATTGTAAAGAAAAGAGATTCTAGGTTTATTTATTAATTAAAAGACTTTATATGTCTAAATTAATAAATATATTAAATGACAGTATTATTTAATAATTAATTTTTAGTTATTAAATAATTAGAATTGGCATTTAAATGGTTAAATTGAAAAATTGGCATTTTTGAGAAAATGAGATTAAAAAAAGACAAAATGGGAAAGTTGCAAAGTGAGGCCCATTTTCCTTATATGGCCGGCCACTATGCAAAGCTTTTACCATTTATTTTTTCATTATTTTAATGCCATACAATTCTAACCTCAACCTAGATGGCATTCTATAAATAGAAAGTGTTGGCTTCAGGAAACTGTGACTTGCTCATTGTTCCTTTCAGAGAAAAGCTATAGCCGCCCCTGTTGTTCTCTTTTCTTCTCTTCAAATTTCGAAATACCTTGAGTGATAGAGTAGTGCCCACACACATCAAGTGGTATCTCAATCATAGTGTGTAAGACTGTGAAGAATCCAAAACAACAAGAAGGAGAATCAGCATCAAAGGAAGGAGAGAAAGAGATCCAGGTTCAGATCTTGGTGATGCTCTGCTACAAAAAGGAGTCAAGGGCTAGAGATCTGAACGGAAGGAGTCATTATATTCCGCTGCACCCAATGTAAGGTTTTCTTGAAAACGTTTTATTTGGATTCCTTGTGAAAAATTAAGCAATTTTTGTTTGTACGGAACTTAATTCCGATGAAAAAAGAAGAAGATATGAATTTTGGAAGATATGAAAAACGAACAAGGAGGCCCAGCGCGCGCGTGCGTCTCGCCCAGCACCCCGTTGTCCGCCCGAGGGTCACCCTACAGCCCGCTGAGTTTTCTCGGCAGATGGGGTTGCAATCCCTCCTGCCCGCGCACGTAGACGTGATTTGCAGCCTTTGGAGGCTGCACATGCAGCCTTCTGGGGAGCATTCACCCAAATTGCGAATTTTGTGGGATTTTGTGACAGTCAGTAGTCCCGTGATCCGTAAGGGGAAACACCGGGTAAGCTGTGCAATCCCACACCGCCTGGGGAAGGTCAAGTGGGATGATTCTGAGACTGTGTAGGTATGGGACTACACAGTTGAAGAGAGCTTAAATGGATTGATTGGTACTACCTATGTCAACAAGGTGCATCTTGTTTTTCGGTAGCCCATCACGAAAGAACTCCACAGTTAAGCGTGCTTGACCTGGGAGCAATTTCAGGATGGGTGACCTCCTGGGAAGTTTTCCCAGGAAGCGTGCGAGTGAGGACAAAGCACGCTGGAAACACTCGTGTTGGTCTGTAGGGTCAGTCATCGATCCAGGAAGCAGCCAGAGTGGCGTACTCGTGTATAAGAGCCATTCATTCCGTGGGTGTAAGGACCCAATGGAGGCTTGAAGCGGGGACGTTACAAATGGTATCAGAGCCTTGTCCCAGCCGGAAGTGTGGTCGACGAGGACGTCGGACCCCGTAAGGGGGGGGTGATTGTGACAGTCAGTAGTCCCGTGATCCGTAAGGGGAAACACCGGTAGCCGTGCAATCCCACACCGCCCGGAAGGTCAAGTGGGATGATTCTGAGACTGTGTAGGTATGGGACTACACAGTTGAAGAGAGCTTAAATGGATTGATTGGTACTACCTATGTCAACAAGGTGCATCTTGTTTTTCGGTAGCCCATCTCGAAAGAACTCCACAGTTAAGCGTGCTTGGCCTGGAGCAATTTCAAGGATGGGTGACCTCCTGGGAAGTTTTCCCAGGAAGCGTGCGAGTGAGGACAAAGCATGCTGGAAACACTCGTGTTGGTTTGTAGGTCATCATCGGGTCCATGAAGCAGCCAGAGTGGCGTACTCGTGTATAAGAGCCATTCATTCCGTGGGTGTAAGGACCCAATGGAGGCTTGAAGCGGGGACGTTACAAATGATATCAGAGCCTTGTCCCAGCCGGAAGTGTGGTCGACGAGGACGTCGGACCCCGTAAGGGGGGGGTGATTGTGACAGTCAGTAGTCCCGTGATCCGTAAGGGGAAACACCGGGTAAGCTGTGCAATCCCACACCGCCTGGGGAAGGTCAAGTGGGATGATTCTGAGACTGTGTAGGTATGGGACTACACAGTTGAAGAGAGCTTAAATGGATTGATTGGTACTACCTATGTCAACAAGGTGCATCTTGTTTTTCGGTAGCCCATCACGAAAGAACTCCACAGTTAAGCGTGCTTGACCTGGGAGCAATTTCAGGATGGGTGACCTCCTGGGAAGTTTTCCCAGGAAGCGTGCGAGTGAGGACAAAGCACGCTGGAAACACTCGTGTTGGTCTGTAGGGTCAGTCATCGATCCAGGAAGCAGCCAGAGTGGCGTACTCGTGTATAAGAGCCATTCATTCCGTGGGTGTAAGGACCCAATGGAGGCTTGAAGCGGGGACGTTACAGATTTTTCCCCAAAAATCTAATTTTTTATGGGATTGTTTCTCATAATCAGATTTTTCCAATTTTAAATATTTTCAATTATGGTGAGATTTAAAAATTTGTTGATTTCTTTAATATTTATATATTATTTAATTATAAGATTAGATATTTTGATATTTAACATATTTTAAATTAAAAATAACTTTATCTTTTTATTTGAAATATGATATTAAAATTATCTTATATGACAAATTAAATAATTAATAAATTTGAAATTAACCTAGATATTTTTATAGATATTTTAACCATAATATTTTTAAATTCAAAAGTTTGTTATTTTGTTAAATATTAAATTATTTACATATTATAAGTTGAAAAATGATATTTTACTATTTTATATCATTTTTTTATTTATTAGATATTTATAAATTATCTTTAAATATTTAAATAACTTAGATATTTTTTTAGAAATTTGAATATTGCTTAATTTGAGATATTTTGACATATAATTATGGTAATTATTATTTATTTATTATTTTATTCCTAAAATAATAACTATCTAACCATATCTATTTTAAAATTAGTTTATTTTATTAAATTATAAGATTTGAAAGTGATATTGAAGATTCTTTCTTTCAAATCATTGATCTTAATTGATATTTAATTTAATTTGATTCAAATAAACCTAGATATTTTAAAATTAGTTTCTTTTTTGTTTTTTTTTTGAGATTTTTAAGGTTTGTTTTAACAACCCTAAATTTTCAAAATTTATTTGGTTAGTTTAACAATAATAATTTAATTATATTAATATCTTATTTTACATTTGGTACATGGACAATGTTTGTTTAATTTTATATTGTTTATTCAAATTTTTTTTAACAAACCTATTATTTATTTGATCTAAATTGCTATGATTAACTTGTTGACAGATCCAATGATCTGATTTTAATCATAGTCCAATTGTCAATAGATCTTATAAATAATTTGTAACAGGTAAATTTTGTACTTCTTTCATCTGTGTAACCCTAGTAACATGATAGGGCCCATCCAAATCATTTGACCTGCGTGAGCCTATATGTTTGCTATTGGGCTTAGATGCATATAGGAAACCCATTTAAGTTTTTACTAAGTAAATGGACTAGGTTGCTAAAATAAAATTTGACATAAGTAATTTTATTTAGGCCCAATTAGATTTGGGCTTATTCAATGAATAACAATTGTTTATTTAAAGGTTAAATTCCTCTCTTTTGGGCCTTGTGTGAGAGTTGGGGGCCAATAGAAGTGGGTACGACATACTAAACCTAGCTCCCCCTCACATGAACTACCCTAATTGTGAAGGCACATTTGCCTTATTTAAATAATTGTATTAGGTTAATTATATTAGTCTAACCTAATTAAAATTAAATTAGCAACATAATTAACTTTTAAAATATATGAAATTTATTTTTCATTTTAATATTTTAAAGTTATTTTTAGAAAAACACTTAGTTAATGATATATATTCTAGATAGTTATTTCTATACTAGTTATTATTTCTAATATTAAATAGAAAAATATCATTGATTGTGAAATTAATTGTTTAATAATTAATTTTGGTACAATCTAAATTTAGTATATTTTCCTAGTATTAAACTAGAATTAATAATTAAGTTTCCTCTACACTTAATTATTTATTTCTTGAATTTAATGTTGGATATTATTTTACCAGGATCTTAGATCTACTCACAAGTATGTTGTTTAACACCCTAAATATGAACTTTCTAAAACGATAAAATAAACACAGATAAAGTTAAGAAAACCATACATTGATGCAGCAGAATTAATGTCTCCTTCCACTCAGATCTCGAACCCTTGTATCCTTTCTGTCGAAGAGTATAATCAAGATCTGAGCCCGAATGTCCTTCTCTTTGAGTTTGATCCTTCACAGTCTTCCAATCTATGATTGAGTTACTGCTTGTTGTGTGTGGGCACTCACTCTTTCACTAGGGTCGAAATTTAGGAAGAGAAAAGAAAAGAGAGGTTTCGGCCAATAGAAGAGAATAGGGAAGGCTCAGTTTTTCTGAAGAGAGAAATTTCTGTCAGAAGATGTTGTTCAAAGTTGTTTTTTTGACTGAGCCATCACTTTCTATTTATAGGCAACTACTAGGTTTAGGTTAAGAATTATTTGGCATTAAAATAATGAAAATATTAATTTGAAAAAGTCAAACAAGTGGCCGGCCAAGGTGTAGATAATGGGCCCACTTGATTTTGCAGTTTTCACAAATTTTATTTCTATTTTCTCAAAAACGCCAATTTTCCAATTCTAACCATTTAAATGCCAAAACTAATTATTTAATAGCTAAAATAGATTATTAAATAATATTGTCATTTAATTTAATTATTAACTAGACATATAAAGTCCATTAATAAATAAATAAACCCAGAATCTCTTTTCTTTGCAATTTCGCCCCTGCTTAGTGAAAATTCACAAATTAGACATAGTCTAACTTTAGAATTATAATTGATCAATCACGAATCAATTAATGAGTCTTACAAGCAGAATGTTCTCAACTAGAATGGGGACCATGGATCTATATGCTGAGCTTCCAATAAGTGAACCAAATTTACCAAGTAAATTTATACTTATTAATTCTTCGTTGAATCCACTCTTAGAACTTAGAATTGCACTCTCAGACTTATATAGAGCATATTATATGTTCCACGATATCGATATGCTATCTCATTTAACCATTGTTATAATCTTATTGTGATCAAAGATCCTCTATATAGATGATTTACATCGAGATGGGATAATTTTACCGTTCTCACCCCTCAATGTATTTTGCCCCTTAAAACACTTAGCTACATGTAAATGGTGTTTAGTGATCTAATAATTAGTCAGTTAAACAAGAGCTCATCCATTTACTTCTATTTGCTAAGCTCGAAGGGAATCATCACTTGACTTCTATACACCAGTAGAAGCTATAGATTCCATATTTATGTTTAGCACTCCCACTCAATCATACTATCATGTTCCCAAAATATACGTATCACCCTGACCCAAAAGTAGGCTTAACTAATAAATCAAAGAAAATTTAGTACTCCTGAGTTGAGCTTAACCATATCAGGATTTAGATTCTTTTAATCTTAAGATCAACTACTGATATTGACTTGGAAAGATATATAACGGTAAGTTTGTAATATCTTAACTTGGTTGCAATATCGGTCCAGTCCAATGTATACTCCATACATTCGAAACTAGTATACTTTACTAATGTCCTGGAAAGAACATAACACTTACTCCAAGTGTAAGTACACATCATCGCTGATTATCACATTAGTGTAAATCCAAAACACTGATGAAACAGGGACTTAGTCTTTTGATTCATATGATCACAATCACATTCCACTGTGTTGACGATACTGTAATTGTGAATAAACATATGATCTGGATTTAACTAATTTTGTGTGTAAATGTAATAAACATATTAAACCATTAGCATGTAAAATTCATGCAAACATAAATCGCTTCAAATTTCTTATAAAACCCAACAAACTCCCACTTGCACTAATATAAAACAAAGTATGCAAATAGGTCAATTTGATGTCTTGATCTTCAGATCAAGTGTAGTATATTAGAATCCACCCAAACTTTTGGAAACTAGTTCATAAATACACTTATGAACCATCCTTTACTATAGGCTTTACTCATCAAGGGATACTGAAATCTTTACTGTTTTAAAGTACATCTGAATAAACAGAAGACATATCTCTCATATTTTAAAATATGTAATTGAGATAATACAGCGTTGACTTTTCTTCAGCAATATAACTTTCTAGTACTTTCGAAATTTACAAAGTTATAATTCTTCTCTGGTAGAGCTTGAATTATTATAGAATAACTCCTCCACCCCCAAAGTAAGCACCATCTCAAGAATTTTGGAATTAGATGGTGAGATACAAGGACAACTGATACACAGTTCCTTAGTATCTAACATATAGATCACTTTCATAAATCATTCTTGAATATCTTCTAATGTTCCCTATTTGATTACATCTCAGATAGCTCTCACTCAATAGCAGATGTCTGGTTAAATAATACTTTTAACCTCTTATTGTTTGGAGAGTTATCTAGTTGTGACTTTTGTATTAGTCTGAAACTTTAAGTTAAGACTAAGTCATCAACATAGCAGACTAGTATTTCAAGTGAAAAATACATGCCAGAGATTAAATAATCAAAATTAAGATACCATAAAATTTTATGAGGATTAAGAATTCTTGGTTCAAGTCATTCGAATAGACTGAACAAGAGTTCTTTATCTTATTCTCATAATTCTGATAAGTTATACCTATCCATGTGTATGGTTAGATTTGCTTTTCAGTAGTGTTCTTAAGTACCTATCACAAGTATCAACCTAATGAAGATGGGTAAAGAATTTTATAATTCTCCCACTCAATTAAGGTAGTGTGAAACTTTATCAAAGAACTTTATAGGTATCAAACTTTTACTTACAACAGTAAAACGAAATGGAACATACAATCAAGATCAAGGATTTATTTTGATAATAGCTAAGTCATTATATTACTTCCATGTTTAACGAAAAAATGTGTTACATAGGGAATTGTGGAATAGACTCCACCCCTAAGTATATACATATAGGGTATTGTGGATAACCTCCACCCCTAAGTTTATAGAGATTATGATCCACCCCTAAAGGTTGTAAAGATCATGATTCTCTAAGTGTGATAGAGTTTATGTGGATTTGAATACTATATAGAGTTCATTAGATATAAAAGATCGTTAAACTGCATAGTTTTCTTAACTTTTCTCCACCCCTATCAGATCAAAAGATCTTTTTATTAAACAAATTCTTAATAATTGTATTAGAATTAACAATTATTTATAAACATAGAATAAATTTCTAGTGTTTATTTAATATAACTCTATGAAGAGTTGTAAATATTATAGAATTCGCATCAATAATAAAAACACTTACACATACAAACATATAAATATAATGTGGTAATTATTGATGAAGATAAAGCAAATGAAGCTAAATCTCATAAATTGCAATTGGTTTTGAATTCGAAAAATTAAATAAACTTTATTAATAATAAAAAATATTGCAACAATATGAGAAAAACAAGGATAAATATCCCTAACTAAAATTCGAAATCCAAATTATCTTTAAACTAAAACAATTAATTTAAAAATAGATAGAAGAGCTTCATCTTCATCTGGACGATTTCACCCTTGGTCAAGCTTTCCGATCCAACTCATCTGAGTTCAAGTAGCTTAGCCTATAAGAAGAAGAAAACAAATAAATAAAGTTAGTCCAGAATCATAAATCTAAGTGGATAATAATTCACTAAAACTCTTAAAGTTTATAAATAGAAATACCTTGTTTCTTTGCAAGAAGTTTAGGACACTGGGGTTTCCTATGACCTTTCTCATTGCAGTAGAAACACTTTTCTTTAAGTGTAGCATCACCAGAAGCAGCAGCCTTTTTGTTTTTCATGGCTTTTGCACGCTTCTTGGTGTTCTTCCACTTCTTCTTCGATTTGGGTTTTGAAGCAGATGCAATATTTGCTTCAGGTTTTATCGTCCCATTACCATTCCCAAGATTGTGAGGTTTACTCCCTTTCTTCTTGGGTCCTCCAATCAAATTTTCATAAGTTTGAAGGTCATTGACTAACTCATGAAAGTCTATTTCCTTCTTATTCATGACATAATTTGATGTGTATGGTAGAAATGCTGGAGTCAGGCTATTCAAGATAAGGCTTACTTGAGTAGCACTATCCATTTCAGCACCATGATCTTGGGCTTCTTGGAAATAACTTTCCATGAGGAGAACATGGTCACGCACGTTTTGATGAGGTTCCATCCGTGCATTAATGTACTTCTTAGTCGCGTCAAAGCGAGACTGAAGTGATGCCTTACCGAATAGCTCATTTAACTTCGTAATTACTTCAGCAGCCTTTTCGGTTTTAGAAAACCGAGTTTTGAGGGTGTCTACCATGCTGGAAAGTATAAAGTGTAATACTCAATTTATATATAATGGCAATCTATATATTAACTATGTAATTTAAGTATAAATATTATTATTATGATTATAAATATGAGAACCTTGTTTTAGTAGAAATTGTATTGATATTTGAAATTTAAGCTATTAGTAAGCTATATTTGAAAAGAAAAAAAAAAGTTTGTTTGGTGATATTTTTGTGATTTTAATTGAATAGTTGACTTTGATATATAGTCTTTTCGGTTGGAGTTAAAATAATAGATAAATAAAGGATTTAAAATGATATATATGTATTTATATTTTACTTTTGATGAGGAATAGTGACTAAGTTGGTTTAGCCGAGATATATGAGGGAGGTTATGAGATTTTTTTTTTAAAATTCGAATTGGGTGATGCCAATTAGATGCAACTAAGGATAGATATATATATAAGATCATAGTTATAGTAGTCATATAATATACAGAAATTGTTATATTTATGTGATATTGGAGTGAGAGAGAAATTGATCAGAGTAGGAAGGTGAATGTGGTCTGGTCTCTTTGTAAATCGTAGTGCATCTTACGTAAAAGTTTCTACTGAGGTTTGACTAGGGTGTGGCTACAAAGGCTGCTATCATATATTGGATCTGAAAATAAAAATTAGTGCAAACTCTTCCACCCTTCACTATTAAGGTAAGGAACTCTCAATCTCTGCTTTAAAGAAAGACTATCATTTCATTTAAACTGTCATATCTTCCTGCTCCTATGTCCGTTTTCAGTAATTTAGGAACGGTTTTAAAGATAATTTAATGAGCTACATTTTTCATGAAGAAACGTTTTCCTAATTCTGAATATTTCGATGTCAAAAATTTATGTTTTACACTTACTGTCGATTTACAGTTTTTTTTAAAATTTCTTTCCGATATTGCCTTAGTAAAAGTGTGATATTTCTCTCGATATCTATTATTTTACAGCGGTTCTTATACTGTTAGAAAGATAATTCAATAATCCATATTTTCTTTGAAGAAACCTTTCCCTAATTCGGAGTTCTTACCAGTCAAAAGTTAGTATCTTTACTCGGTTAGGATATTTCGTTTTAAGTTTTGTTTCAGAAAAAGTGTCTTCAGTAAAAATTCAATATCTCTCTCACTTTTGATCCATTTTAAAAGATCTTTATCTCGTTTTAAAGCTTAGAAAAATAGCTACATTTTTTATGAAGAAAGTATTGTCTAGATCGGGGTGTAACTATTTTTAAAACTTTTATTTTTAGGCTGTATTCAGAAATCGGCGTGATCCAGGATTTTAAAGAAACTGTTTTGAGAAAGCATGCATAACTCCTAGGTTATAGCTCTGATTTTGATGATGTTTATACCGTTAGAAAGGTCTTTCAATTAACTAAAAACTTTGTGAACAGTAGGACTTCTAACTCAAACGTTTTATGAGTCAAATTCTAGGCTAAACTTGCTGTACAGTAAGAGTAATAAATATATTGAGTTTATCGGTGGACTAAGGGTTTCACTAATTGTTATAGGGCCTAGAAGGTATCGTAGGAGTTAATTACAGCGGCGTTGAGGTAAGGAAAAGTAATTATACTTTATACTTGCTTTTTATATGATTTGAGTATCTAGTATGACTGCTTGAATAAACTGTATTGAAACTGTGGAATGTGATAGTTTCGGTGAAATAGTGTTTTATCGATGAATTGTATATGGTTGTTTAATCATGTTCCAGGTACTTGGAAGTGGTTGGAAACCACACATGTATGGTGATGTGGTAAGTGAGGCAGTGTACGTAAGGGTGCACTGGTTATTAGTACTGCGTTCTGGTTAAGAACGTAAGACACTCCAGATTTGTATGGAAGCTCGAGTGTGAGTGTGTGGTATTTCAGTAATTGTGTGGCTGCCTTTATTTATACTTATGATTAGGTTGTTGTATGTTTGTGCTATGAAGTGTGAATGCTGGTACATAGTATTTTGTTTTTCCTTACTGGGCTTTGCAGCTCACCCCTTATTTACCCCCTATGTGCAGATAAGTAAGCCTGTAAGCTTTCGGTGACAAGTTGAGTCTAGGCAGCATGGAGTGTATCTCGTGTGATCATGTAACTGCGTGTGGTCTTGGCCATCTTCCGCTGAAAGTTTTTTTTTTTAATTTATTAAACTTATCGAGGATGTTGTCGTTTAAATTTTCTATTACTTTTCCGTAAGTGGTAATACTTTATTTTCAACTGGGTACCCATGTTTTGATAAGTGTTATTTTTTTTAATAAAGGCAACATTAGTATCTTAACGCCAGTTTATTTATGGCATCTTATTTTACGTAAGTAAGGGCGTTACATAAAGTATAGAGCTTTATCATTTGTTTTCTGCCAACGCTCATACTTTTCTTTTACAGCTTTGGATGCATTATCCACAGGCACTTCAGCTGACGACTCAGTTAAAACAAACAAGGCACTTTCTCCTATGAGAGCAATATTAATGTTCTCATTCCATTTAGGAAAGTTAGATCCATTCAGCTTATTTTCAGTCAACAGTGATAACATAGGATTCATTATGATAATACAGGATACTACAAAATAATAGAAATCAACAAATAGAAATTAATCATGGTTTAACACAAAATCAATTCAGAAATTATAAGCACATAGCAAGTAGGAATGATATGAGAAAATACTTAAAAAAATTCAATCCTAAATAATTTCCTAGGTTTTTCAATAAACTGATATCAGTGTCCCGTTTAGGCGAGAGTCAAAGCTACCATCTATTGAATAGAGTTGTCAGCTCATCTAAAATGTTAAACATTCTAGCAACCTTTTATTCGATCAAGATTGGAATCCAGCGTTGTCATGTTTAGGCGAGAGTCAAGGCTATTCTATCTTATGGGCTACTACCATTGTTTCGCAATTTGCAAGTCAAATATGGTCGCCACCATTAGGGTGATCCATACTATATAAAACACTTACAAACTACTAATCTTTCGAGATTAAACGGTGCGAAATTGCTAATGAACGTTCCTCCATTAGGGAGGATTACTCACTAAAACAAACGCAATGTAAAACCAACAATGGAGATCGAATATCTTAATAATAATAAAGCTCATTCTTTAATATGTATTTTCTTTATTATTCTAATAAATATATTCATTAAATTCGAATTTAGAATTAAAAATTCAAAAAAATAAGAATTTAATATAATATTTATAAAATTATACTTAGATGGTGATTGAAATAAAATTAATTATTTCCATCTTAGTACTAATTTTAAATATAAATATTAAGAAAATTAATTTAAGTTGTATTAATTTAAATTAATTAGCAACTTAAAATAATTTCCATAAGAATATATTTATTGTATTCGAAAAATAAAGTATAAAACCATACAAATTTTTGAAAATACTAATAAATACTTAAAAAAAATACTTCAAGCAAAAATATCACCTATCTAGATTTTCTTTTGACTAGTTAATTCAATTTCTAATAATATATTTTAATTCATTTATTTTAAATTAATCAATTAAATGAAAAAATCATTGATTTAAGTTGGTCCAAGAATTAATTAAAATAAATAATTAATTTACAACTCAATCTATTTTTCAAGATAAATTAAAAAATATTGCATAATTAAAATGCAATTTTCGAAATTGATTAAATAAAATAAAAATATATTTTGAAAATTATTTAAATTTAAGTTGAAAAATTAAATGTCAACCTAAAAATAATTTTCTATTTAATTAAGTGTCATGAAAAATAAATATTTAAGTATCATGATAAAAATCAACTTAGATATTTAAAATTTTCAATTTAATTAAATGTATTAAATTCAAGAAATAAATAATTAAGTGTAGAGAAGGCTTAATTATTAATTTCTAGTTTCATACTAGGAAAAATATACTTAAATAAAATTGTACCAAAATTAATTATTTAAATAATTAATTTCACAATGTATAATATTATCCTATTTAAATATTATAAATAATAAGTAGTCTAGAAATAACTATCTCGAATATATCTTATTTGACTAAGTATCTTTTCAACAAAAATTTGAAAAATATCTAATTTAAGTTGTTTAGAAAAAAAATCTAAAACTTAAATAATTTCAAATTTAAATTTAATTAAATATCAAAAATTAAGTTATAACCACTTAATTTGAAAAATATTCCATTTTAAGTTTAAAACTAACTTAAAAAATATTTTAAGAATCTTTAATAACTAATGCCTAGGATTCCTCAACTTAATTTAAAATAAAATATTCAAATTTAAGTTAGATATGAAAAATCAGTTAAAATAACTAATTTATAACTTAAATAGGAATATTTAATTAAATAAGTTCCAGAAAGAATCTACTTAGTTAAAATTCTTTATTTAATTAAATACAAGAAAAATACAAATAGTTTTGTCTAAAAAAAAAAATATCTAAAACTAAAAATGTTTTTCTTAAAATTAACTTTAAAATATTAAAATGAAAATAAATTTTCATATATTTTAAAAGTTAATTATGTTGCTAATTCAATTTTATTAGGTCAAACTAATATAATTAACCTAGTACAGTTATTCAAATCAGGCAAATGGGCCTTCACAATTAGGGTAGTTCATGTGAGGGGGTGCTGAGTTCAGTATGTCGTACCCACTTCTATGGCTCCCAACTCTCACACAAGGCCCAAAAGAGAGGAATTTAACCTTAAAATAAATAACTGTTATTAATTGAATAGGTCCAAAAACTAAATGGACCTAAATAAAATCTATCATGGTGTGACATTTTATTTAGCAGCAACCTATATGCATCTATATAATAAAATAAACATATAGGCTCACACAGGCACACACTTGGATGGATCCTATCATGTTGCTAGGTCATACACAGATGAAAGAAGATTGTAAAATTTACCTGTTATAAATTATTAATTTGACCAAGGGAGCCATGAGTTAAAATTAGATCATTGGATCTGTCAACAAGTTAACCATGGCTATTTGCAATCAAGTAATAATAGGTTTTGAAAACTTACAAACAAGCTCAAACCACATACTCCTGCAACAAGGTTAGCTGGATAGTTAGAAGTAGGATTTATTTAATTTTAAATAATTAAATTTTGAAAATAAAATAATTAAATAAATAAATAAAATTAATATTTAATTTTCAGAAAAAAAAAATAAAAATAAATTATTTTATTTTTCGAAAATAAAAAAAAATTATATTTAATTTCGAAATTATTTAAAATTAAACCTACAATTTTGAAAAATTAGGTTTCAACTAACCTAAATATCATTTCAAAATTTGCTAACTACATTTGAAAATTAAATGTTATTTTATAAATAAAAATTAAAAAAGATAAATTAAATATTTTTTTCAGATTTTAAATTTAATTTAAATAAATAAAATAACAAAATTTAAAAGTTAGCAAAATATCTTACATCTATTTAAAATTATATGATTATAGTTATCTTATTTTAAATTTAAATAAGGTCAAATTATTAAAAAAAAATTAATTCTAAAAAAAATTAATTTAAAAAAAAATTAATATCTGACCTTAAATTTAAAAATAAGATAAGATATAATCAAATTTAAAAAATAAGATAAATAATTAAGCAAAAAATATAGATATTTACTATTTTTAAATTCAAATTACACTAATATCATGAATTAAATTAAAAAAAAAATTAATTAATTATGATAATTAGAATTGAATTAGGAATAGTAAATATATAAATATAAAATTACATAAAAAATCGAAACTTAAATCCATGAAAAAACGAAGAAAAACGAAAAAATTGCGAGCTGTACGGACGGTATGCATTGCATACACGTCCGCGCACGCTGGTGCGAATCTGCAGCATATCCGCGCGCGTATGAGGCTTCAGAAAGGCGCTGGGCGTGCATCTTGTCTGAATGCACTCTGTCCGCGCGCGTGGGTGAGTGTAGCAGCCCTATCTTTTTTTTCGAATCTTCAAAAAATCATAACTAATTCAAATTAAATCGAAATTGAGTTCTGTAAAAAAGTAACTTGCTTAATTTTTTCCATACTATCCAATAAAAATAATTCCAGAAACAAAATTTCAATTATTTTTCACGAAAATTCACAAACATCAATCAATCATCATATAACACTCAATACAACATGAAACCATCCAAATAACAAATAATCGTTTTAAAGTCCAAATTTCTTGCAAGCAAATCAATTACCATGGCTCTAATACCAGTTGTTGGATATTATTTTACCAGGATCTTAGATCTACTCACAAGTATGTTGTTTAACACCCTAAATATGAACTTTCTAAAACGATAAAATAAACACATATAAAGGTAAGAAAACCTTACATTGATGCAGCGGAATTAATGTCTCCTTCCACTCAGATCTCTAACCCTTGTATCCTTTCTGTCACAGAGTATAATCAAGATCTGAGCCCGAATGTCCTTCTCTTTGAGTTTGATCCTTCACAGTCTTCTAATCTATGATTGAGTTACTGCTTGCTGTGTGTGGGCACTCACTCTTTCACTAGGGTCGAAATTTAGGAAGAGAAAAGAGAAGAGAGGTTTCGGCCAATAGAAGAGAATAGGGAAGGCTCAGTTTTTCTGAAGAGAGAAATTTCTGTCAGAAGATGTTATTCAAAGTTGTTTTTTTGACTGAGCCATCACTTTCTATTTATAGGCAACTACTAGGTTAAGGTTAGGAATTATTTGGCATTAAAATAATTAAAATATTAATTTGAAAAAGTCAAACAAGTGGCCGGCCAAGGTGTAGATAATGGGCCCACTTGATTTTGCAGTTTTCACAAATTTTATTTCTATTTTCTCAAAAACGCCAATTTTCCAATTCTAACCATTTAAATGCCAAAACTAATTATTTAATAACTAAAATAGATTATTAAATAATATTGTCATTTAATTTAATTATTAACTAGACATATAAAGTCCATTAATAAATAAATAAACCCAGAATCTCTTTTCTTTACAATTTCGCCCCTGCTTAGTGAAAATTCACAAATTAGACATAGTCTAACTTTAGAATTATAATTGATCAATCACGAATCAATTAATGAGTCTTACAAGCTGTTCTCAACTAGAATGGGGACCATGGATCGATATGCTGAGCTTCCGATAAGTGAACCAAATTTACCAAGTAAATGTCTACTTATTAATTCTTCGTTGAATCCACTCTTAGAACTTAGAATGGCACTCTCAGACTTATATAGAACATATTATATGTTCCACGATATAGATATGCTATCTCATTTAACCATTGTTATAATCTTATTGTGATCAAAGATCCTCTATATAGATGATTTACATCGAGATCGGATAATTTTACCGTTCTCACCCCTCAATGTATTTTGCCCCTTAAAACACTTAGCTACCTGTAAATGGTGTTTAGTGATCTAATAATTAGTCAGTTAACCAAGAGCTCATCCATTTACTTCTATTTGCTAAGCTCGAAGGGAATCATCACTTGACTTCTATACACCAGTAGAAGCTATAGATTCCATATTTATGTTTAGCACTCCCACTCAATCATACTATCATGTTCCCAAAATATACGTATCACCCTGACCCAAAAGTAGGCTTAACTAATAAATCAAAGAAAATTTAGTACTCCTGAGTTGAGCCTAACCATATCAGGATTTAGATTCTTTTAATCTTAAGATCAACTACTGATATTGACTTGGAAAGATATATAACGGTAAGTTTGTAATATCTTAACTTAGTTGCAATATCAGTCCAGTCCAATGTATACTCCATACATTCGAAACTAGTATACTTTACTAATGTCCTGGAAAGAACATAACACTTACTCCAAGTGTAAGTACACATCATCGCTGATTATCACATTAGTGTAAATCCAAAACACTGATGAAAGAGGGACTTAGTCTTTTGATTCATATGATCACAATCACATTCCACTGTGTTGACGATACTGTAATTGTGAATAAACATATGATCTGGATTTAACTGATTTTGTGTGTAAATGTAATAAACATATTAAACCATTAGCATGTAAAATTCATGCAAACATAAATCATTTCAAATTTCTTATATTGATAACTAATCAGATTATAAAGAGTTTTATTTAGGGCATAAAACCCAACATTTAATACATTTAATTAAATTGAAAATTTCAATATCTAAGTTGATTTTCATCATGATACTTAAATATTGTTATTTTCATGTTATTTAATTAAAGTGCAAAATTATTTTAAGTTTAGAATCTTATTTCAGAATAACTTAAATTTGAATAATTTTCAAAATATATTTTATTTTATTTTATTAATCTTTTCCCCACAATTTCGAAATTACATTTCTTTAATGCAGAAATTTTGAATTTTATTTGAAAAATAGATTAAAGTTGAAAATTATTTATATTAATTTTGGACCAACTTAAATCAATGATTTTTTCATTTAATGATTAATTAAAATAAATAAACTAAAATATATTATAATTAGAAATTGAAATAATTAGTCAATGAAAGTCTAGATAGATATTATCTGTTTTGCTTGAAGTATTTTTCTAGTGATATTTAATTAAATAGAAAATTAATATTTAAGTTGATTCTTAATCATGATACTTAAATATTTGAAATTTTTCTTGAATATTTAATTAAATAGGAAAATTATATTTTTGTTGTAATTAATTTTATTAATTAATTTTGGGCCAATATAAAATTAAGATAATTTTTTTGGGATTTATTTTTATTTTATTTTAACAAGCATTTTCGAAAATAGTATTCTTATATACTTCAATTTTTCGAAATGCAATATATGTTTATAGAAAATTAAACTTGAGTTGTAAGTTAATTTAAATTAATTTTAAAACAACTTAAATTGAATAATTTTTTAAATATTTATTGGAAATTATTACTAAGATGGAAATAATTCATGTTATTTTCATATCCATCTAAGTATAATTTATAAATATTAAATTAAAATTTATATTTAGAATTTTTCGTTCTAAATTGGAAATTTTAATTAAATAAATATATATTTAAAATAATTTAATTAAAATAAATATTAGAAGAAAATACACTTTAAATAATGAGTTTTATTATTATTAAGACATTCGATCTCCATTGTTGGTTTTACATAGCAATTGTTTTAGTGAGTAATGTTGGGTTTTATGCCCTAAATAAAACTCATTTCAATATAATCAGATTTACTTATTAATATAGATCAGAAATAACATTTAATGTTGCATGGTTCACATGATTTATTTCATGATTATATGTACATAATGTATAAATTCATCTGAAACCCTTTTCACATACTTGATCCTGTTTATTGTGTCGTCAACACATTGGAAAGTAAACATGACTATGTGAATAAAGTTTCCTAGATTTATCAGACATAGGGTTTGTAACGCCCCGATTTCCCGAGACGTCACACTAGCTAGTCCGTTTAAAACCATTTAAGATAAAGACAATAAAAGACTTCTTTAATGAAAAATAACTAAGCATGAGATCTCATTATTTTTAAAACAAAACATTTATTTATTCATAACCTTAAAATATAAAGCTTTACAAAAACTATTTGAATCATAATCTTAAATGAAATATTTTTAAACCAAAACATCGTGACAATCCCCTAACATGTAATCCACGCCTCGAGCTCGCCACCCTCACTATATAGTTTTGCCTTTACCGCACACACGTAGTACCCGTGAGCTAACGCCCAGTAAGAAGAGCTATGTAGGACATAACCCCCCCAACCAGATAACATAGTCATAAGTATAACAATATCACAACATCAAATCAATTCATACCATACTTGCATACATATACCAACATATCATATCACATACTATTCTCAAATACAATATAACATCACATCACAATGTAATCTTAATGCATGTTATACTCACACACATAACACATAGTATCTTATCGCACATTGTCCTCACATACGATAATCTACTCCCACTCATGTTGATCAGACATGAAGTGTAACTTTCCCTGCCTTGTGCTGTTCTCACACTCGGCATCCAATAGGGCAATCCCTTATCACAAGTTGTACTCACCCATGATAGGATAACCTACAAGTAAACCCATACAAGCAGCCAAAAATATATCCTGCAGTGCTATGCTCACACCAGCAGCAGAAAACCTATCCTATAAGTGCTATCCTCACACAAACAATCAAAAGCCTTATCACTATCACACACTAATAACATTAGCATAAAACAACAATCTACCATAGAATAAAACATGTAAATACAAACCCATAATACAATTGTATGTTTCAACATACACCCTGTGCATAGATGTCCACTCTTCTTACCTCAGTTGTTAAGAACACTTTCTTGCTATTCCAAGCACCTCAATAAATTTTCTTGTTGAGGACAAGATCCTCAAATCCCACTGCTTAAGACTTGTTATCTTGTCACTACTACCTATAACAACACATGGTTCAAGGCCCTAACATTAAAATTCGTACTCTTACAGTACAGTAGAAAGATCACTATTTTTGACCAGCAAATATACTAATTCAGTGAAAGTTGTCTTCATAAAAATTATAGAAAATTTCATTATCTTTCCAATGATATGAAGATCATTAAAAATGAATTAAAACTGAGGGAGTTATGATTGTTTTACTGAAACTATTTCTGAGAAAGAATATGGAGTAACGAATTACACAACTTAGCAAAAATACAAACTTTTGACATTGAATGGTTCAGAACTAGAAGATAACATCTTCATCAAAGTTTTAGGAAATTAAATTCCCTTTCCAATGATACCAAAATCTTTGAAATTGGAATTATATTCAAAGAGATATTACAATTTTACCAAAACAGTTTTGCAAGAACAAGATTCAAGAAACGAATCACATGATATTGAATAAAACTAACTTTTTGACATAGTATGACTTCGAATTAACAAAAAGTTTCTTCATAAAACTTATGGGAAATCGAATAAGCTTTCCAACGATATAAAAATCTCTAAAAACTGATCAATATCAAGAGAGATATCATTACTTTACTGAAACTTGTTTTTCTGAAAACGAAAAATATAATAGATCCGAACCCTAGATAACATTTAGCATTATTGAGCAAGAAAATATTTCATACCTCTTCACATATTTCTATTCGATGTCTCAAGCCCGCAAGCCTTGATTATAAATCCAAAACTTTAAGAATGAAGGTAGAAAATAAGAAGAATTGTGGAAGGTTTGAGAGGAGCAAACATGAAGAAGAATGAGGTTTTGACTAATTGGTTTGGAGAGGAAAATAAAACTATGATAGTTTAGGGTTTGATAAAAAGATTATGAGATATCGTATTCTGATAGGTTTAGGTTAACTAAAAATAATAATATATAATAAAATGCTAAAATATTATTAAATCAACAAATATCTAAATTTTTAAATTTTAAAAGTAAGCCCTTTATTTCGTAACTTTAGGCTCAGTTTTCACCTAGAAAAATTCCGAATTATGATATAACTATTTCTACAAAATTTATAGATCTTTGAATTATCTTTCCAACGCCACTGGAATCACCTTAATCGGAGCTCTAAAACTCTAGATATGATCATTTTAGTAAAACAGTTTTTAATCCTGCGAATTTATCAAAACCTACGAATTTTTGTGACATTAATTCCATTATAATGTTATTTAATGCACTTCATACAATAGATTAAACCCACTAAATAATCTATAAAACTCTAATAGACTTTCATATTGGGCTTTAATTGAGTAATTATCCTAATTCGTAAAAACACCATAATTTTACCTTGACACTTACTATAATTTCAACTATGTTTAGAAATCTATCAATACTATTCTAAGCAATAGTCTCTATTCACTATTAGTAGAAATAAATGAATATTTATTCTCACACAAATTGTATAACAAATAAAATTTAAAATATATGTATATTTTTACCGGGTATTACATTCTACCCTCCTTAAAGAAATTTCGTCCTCGAAATTTAACTACCAAATACACGAGGGACTTCATGTTTGTCACCACTGACTACATGACCTCCTTATCTACCTTATGGACCCAACAAATATGTACTTAACTTTTATCTTATTGGTCAAACTACAACACATATAACATATACAATCTAATTTAAGTATTGTTATTCCTTTATACATTACTTAAATAACAAAACATACTCCATCCCAATAACTTACATATACGTGCTTTAAATACATAAGTTTTGCAATAACATGCTCGTAATTTTATAAAAAAAACTCTTCTCTTATGAACATCCTTATATGCCACTTGAGAACACATTATACAATACAAAAATAACAAACAACAAGGAGTAGGGTAGAAGAACTTATGCAAACTTCTCTTTAATTGTTCCCATTCTTTCATTGAATGTTAATTTTTTTTTTAACTTAATTTCCTCCATAAAGCTACAATTCCGTTATTATAGTTACGTAGCATAATTATTAAGAATGTTTCCCTACACATAACGATCCAATATATCATCAACAAACCGATGTCATTCAAACAGACCACATGTCTTCTATAAATTACATGAACTACATGTAAGCTAAATATCGTTAAAGGTCTTCTTACACATGCGAGCTAGCCAATATATAGGCTTGGAAGCATACAAGTTAACATACTCTCACGAATGAGCTACATGCATATCACTATAAAAGAAACATTTACTAATCCATCCAACTAATGAAATATGAATAAAATTTTCTATCAAAATCACTCTTTCTAAGAATAACTTGAGAACGAAAATCGCTTAATCCAATTCTCATATATATTTTTCTTTACTCGCTTAATCATATACCATTTATTTGTACTAAACAAAACCATTACATATATGTAGGGATCACAACCCTAACATCATACTCATAGCACAATCATAGCAATAACATATAAAAATTATTTCAATCATATCATGTCTTTACCATAACATTGGCATATCATAGCCATTCCTTACATAACCTGGGCCTAGTCTGGCCTTACAATATCCTGGGCCTAATCTGCCCATATAATAACCTGGGCCTATGTAGCCCTACCATTGTTATAAGATAGGGTATCTCTATATTCAACAGTAACATCACTGTATCATACCCCACTATAACAATGTCATACACGAATCAGACAAATGTAGGGTAGGGTATCTCTACATTCAACGGCCTTATCCCGTATCATACCCCACCATAATAATTTCAAACACGACTCAGAAAATGCAGGGTAGGGTATCTCTACATTCAACGGCCTTACCCCGTATCATACCCCACCATGGTCCCTCACTTTACCTGAGACGTTAGCATACAACTTGCAGCATACACAATATATGAATGCAACATACAACATATACAAGTCAAAACAACCCTAATCAATATATCAATTCATAAACTCATATTGTGTCCATACCACACATTCTCAGTACCACATACATATTCATAATAACAAAGCATAAACCATATTCCAATACATAAAGAATTTAAATTTATCCAAATAAACACAAACAAAACTATCTAATTTCCTTACGAATCACGGGCTACTGACTGTCACAATCTATTCTTCTATTATAACCTTAATGATTAGATTTCACCCTTAACCAAAATTCAACTTAATTATTTCTAATAAAAGAGTAGAGCTTAAAATTATCTATCCATTAACACTTAAAAAAAAAACAAACTTAAGAACGTACCAATAGTTATATATGTCTAATTTATTAAACCTGAAACATACACTCTCGTTAGAAATACTAATATAACAACTAAATTCTTTTTTTTTCCTAACATACTCTATTCCAATCTGCTTATAACACAATTCCTTTTGAAAAACACTCTTCTTATGCTCCTTATTTATGAAAATAAGTACAACTTATCAAAAATCAAACTTAAATTACGTAATATAGCAATACCTTGAATTCTTTTTTTTTTTCCAAAAATATCTCATAGATCGAATCCTACCCATAAAATTTTAAGACATATTCTTCTAAACACAAAGAAAACTTCTAGTTACACTAAAGATGTAACGCAACATAAAATATGTAAGACTAACATGAACAGATTAACTAAAACTTACAAAGACATGCTGAGTCGAGCTCGTCTTGTGGCAATGAACTTTACATGTTAGGGTCAACCACATCCTTTAGGACCGTATTGCTCTGATACCATATTGTAACGCCCCGATTTCCCGAGACGTCACACTAGCTAGTCCGTTTAAAACCATTTAAGATAAAGACAATAAAAGACTTCTTTAATGAAAAATAACTAAGCATGAGATCTCATTATTTTTAAAACAAAACATTTATTTATTCATAACCTTAAAATATAAAGCTTTACAAAAACTATTTGAATCATAATCTTAAATGAAATATTTTTAAACCAAAACATCGTGACAATCCCCTAACATGTAATCCACGCCTCGAGCTCGCCACCCTCACTATATAGTTTTGCCTTTACCTGCACACAGAGTACCCGTGAGCTAACGCCCAGTAAGAAGAGCTATGTAGGACATAACCCCCCAACCAGATAACATAGTCATAAGTATAACAATATCACAACATCAAATCAATTCATACCATACTTGCATACATATACCAACATATCATATCACATACTATTCTCAAATACAATATAACATCACATCACAATGTAATCTTAATGCATGTTATACTCACACACATAACACATAGTATCTTATCGCACATTGTCCTCACATACGATAATCTACTCCCACTCATGTTGATCAGACATGAAGTGTAACTTTCCCTGCCTTGTCTTTGTTCTCACACTCGGCATCCAATAGGGCAATCCCTTATCACAAGTTGTACTCACCCATGATAGGATAACCTACAAGTAAACCCATACAAGCAAACAAAAATATATCCCTGCAGTTGTTATGCTCACACCAAAGACAGAAAACCTATCCTATAAGTGCTATCCTCACACAAACAATCAAAAGCCTTATCACTATCACACACTAATAACATTAGCATAAAACAACAATCTACCATAGAATAAAACATGTAAATACAAACCCATAATACAATTGTATGTTTCAACATACACCCTGTGCACAGATGTCCACTCTTCTTACCTCAGTTGTTAAGAACACTTTCTTGCTATTCCAAGCACCTCAATAAATTTTCTTGTTGAGGACAAGATCCTCAAATCCCACTGCTTAAGACTTGTTATCTTGTCACTACTACCTATAACAACACATGGTTCAAGGCCCTAACATTAAAATTCGTACTCTTACAGTACAGTAGAAAGATCACTATTTTTGACCAACAAATATACTAATTCAGTGAAAGTTGTCTTCATAAAAATTATAGAAAATTTCATTATCTTTCCAATGATATGAAGATCATTAAAAATGAATTAAAACTGAGGGAGTTATGATTGTTTTACTGAAACTATTTCTGAGAAAGAATATGGAGTAACGAATTACACAACTTAGCAAAAATACAAACTTTTGACATTGAATGGTTCAGAACTAGAAGATAACATCTTCATCAAAGTTTTAGGAAATTAAATTCCCTTTCCAATGATACCAAAATCTTTGAAATTGGAATTATATTCAAAGAGATATTACAATTTTACCAAAACAGTTTTGCAAGAACAAGATTCAAGAAACGAATCACATGATATTGAATAAAACTAACTTTTTGACATAGTATGACTTCGAATTAACAAAAAGTTTCTTCATAAAACTTATGGGAAATCGAATAAGCTTTCCAACGATATAAAAATCTCTAAAAACTGATCAATATCAAGAGAGATATCATTACTTTACTGAAACTTGTTTTTCTGAAAACGAAAAATATAATAGATCCGAACCCTAGATAACATTTAGCATTATTGAGCAAGAAAATATTTCATACCTCTTCACATATTTCTATTCGATGTCTCAAGCCCGCAAGCCTTGATTATAAATCCAAAACTTTAAGAATGAAGGTAGAAAATAAGAAGAATTGTGGAAGGTTTGAGAGGAGCAAACATGAAGAAGAATGAGGTTTTGACTAATTGGTTTGGAGAGGAAAATAAAACTATGATAGTTTAGGGTTTGATAAAAAGATTATGAGATATCGTATTCTGATAGGTTTAGGTTAACTAAAAATAATAATATATAATAAAATGCTAAAATATTATTAAATCAACAAATATCTAAATTTTTAAATTTTAAAAGTAAGCCCTTTATTTCGTAACTTTAGGCTCAGTTTTCACCTAGAAAAATTCCGAATTATGATATAACTATTTCTACAAAATTTATAGATCTTTGAATTATCTTTCCAACGCCACTGGAATCACCTTAATCGGAGCTCTAAAACTCTAGATATGATCATTTTAGTAAAACAGTTTTTAATCCTGCGAATTTATCAAAACCTACGAATTTTTGTGACATTAATTCCATTATAATGTTATTTAATGCACTTCATACAATAGATTAAACCCACTAAATAATCTATAAAACTCTAATAGACTTTCATATTGGGCTTTAATTGAGTAATTATCCTAATTCGTAAAAACACCATAATTTTACCTTGACACTTACTATAATTTCAACTATGTTTAGAAATCTATCAATACTATTCTAAGCAATAGTCTCTATTCACTATTAGTAGAAATAAATGAATATTTATTCTCACACAAATTGTATAACAAATAAAATTTAAAATATATGTATATTTTTACCGGGTATTACAGGGTTTTACTGATATGATAATCTACAACAGAGTTTACTTGCATTTGGAGAAGTGCTATGTTCTTTCCAGAGCATTGGTTAAAGTAAAGCTCAGGTTGGATGCATGGAGTATGCATCGGAAGGGACCGATATTGAACTTTGACTTAGATTTATTAAACTTACCGTAATATCTATTCAAGTCAATATCGCCTAGTTGATCCTAGATCAAATGATCTTAATCCTGATATGATTAGGCTCAATCTCGAGAGGCTATTCGTGTTCTTTTATTTGTTAGTTAAGCCTACTTTTAGGTCAGGGTGATACGTACATTTTGGAAACACGGTAGTGCAATTGAGTGGGAGCGCTATCATAAACATGGAATCTATAGCTTCTATCTGGCGAATAGTAAGCAAAGGATGATCTCCTTCGAGCTTGACCAAACGAACATAAATGGTGGAGTACTCATTTCACATAAGCTGAAATATCATTTATACGGGGTCAAGTGTTTTAAGGAATAAATACATTGTAGGGTGTAACGGTAATCTAATCCCTTTACAGTGTAGATCATTCATATAGAGGATCATTGATGAAATTAGGATTATAACAATGGATAACTAATGATGTGTCTATATGGTGGAACATATAGAGCGTTCTATATACTGAGAGTGCAATTCTAAGTTCTATGCGTGGATTCAACGAAGAATTAATAAGTTAGTGAATTTTAGTGCTAAATTCTTGATCTACTTATTGGAAGCTCGGTTATATAGACCCATGGTCCCCGCACTAGTTGAGATAATATTGCTTGTAAGACTCATGTAATTGGTTTTGATTAATCAATTATAATTCTCAAATTAGACTATGTCTATTTGTGAATTTTTCACTAAGTAAGGGCGAAATTGTAAAGAAAGAGTTTTAGGGGCATATTTGTTAATTATGATACTTTGTATGGTTCAATTAATAAATATGATAAATGACAATATTATTTAATAATTATTTATAGTTATTAAATAGTTAGAATTGGCATTTAAATGGTTGAATTAGAAAATTGGCGTTTTTGAGAAAATCAGATGCAGAAAAGATAAATATGTAAAATTGCAAAAAGTGAGGCCCAAATCCACTAGTATAGGGCCGGCCACTTTTATAGGAATTTACCTCTTATATTTTCATTATTTTAATGCTAAATAATTCAAACCTAACCCTAGTGGAATGCTATAAATAGATAGTGAAGGCTTCAGGAAATTGACACACTTATTTTCTGACACTTCTGATTCAGAAAAAACTGAGCTTCTCTCTCCCTATCTTTGGCCGAACCCACTCTCTCTCTCTCTCTTCCTCATTGAGATTTCGAAATACTTAGTGTATGAGTAGTGCCCACACACAGCAAGTGATACCTCAATCATAGTGAGGAAGATCGTGAAGAAAGACATTCAGCAAGAAGGAGTTTCAGCATCAAAGATTCAGAGAAAGAGATCCAAGTTCAGATATTGATAATGTTCTGCTATAGAAAGGAATCAAGCGCTAGATATCTGAACGGAAGGAGTCATTATATTCCGCTGCACCCAATGTAAGGTTTCCTAATTTTTATACGTGTTTATTTCATCGTTTTAGAAAGTTCATATTTAGGGTGTTAATCAACATACTTGTGAGTAGATCTAAGATCCTGGTAAAATAATTTCCAAAAATTGGTATCAGAGCCATGGTAATTGATTTACTTGCAAGAAATTTGGACTTTAAAACGATTGTTTGTTTGTTTTTGGATGGTATCATGTTGTATTGAGTGTTATTTGATGATTGATTGGTGTTTGTGAATTTTCGTTAAAAATAATTGAATGTCTGTTTCTGGAATTATTTTTATTGGATAGTATGGAAAAATTAAGCAAGTTACTTTTTTACAGAACTCAATTCGATTTAATTTGAATTAGTTATGATTTTTTGAAGATTCGAAAAAATCGGAGTTGTGCTGAAATTTTCCTGCGATCGCGAAAACTGTCCGTACAGCTCACATTTTTTTTGTTTTTCTTCGTTTTTTCATGCTTTTTCATGGAATTAACTTTCGATTTTTTGTGTAGCTCTGTATTTATACTATTACTATTCCTAATTCAATTCTAATTATCATTTTGAATTAATTTAATATTTTTTAAATTTAATTCAAGATATTAGTGTAATTTGAATTTAAAAATAGTTAGTATGTATCTTATTTGCTTAATAATCTATCTTATTTTTAAATTTGATTATATCTTATCTTATTTTTAAATTTAAGGTCAGATTTTAATATTTTAAATTAAATCTTTTTTTAAATAATTTGACCTTATTTAAATTTAAAATAAGATAACTATAATCATGTAATTTTAAATAGATGTAAGATATTTTGCTAACTTTTAAATTGTGTTATTTTATTTATTTAAATTACATTTAAAATCTGAAAGAGATATTCATTTATCTTTTTTTAATTTTTATTTATAAAGTAACATTTAAATTTTAAAAGTAGTTAGCAAATTTTGAAATGATATTTAGGTTGGTTGAAACCTAATTTTTCAAAATTGTAGGTTTAATTTTAAATTTAATTTTTTTTAATTTTCGAAATTTCTTTTATTTTAAATTTTTGAAAATAAATATTTTTTTTTATTTAATTAATTATTTCGAAATTATTTATTTATTTAAAAATTAAATAAATCCTACATCCAACTATCCAGCTAACCTTGTTGCAGGAGTATGTGTTTTAGCTTGTTTGTAAGTTTTCAAAACCTATTATTACTTGATTGCAAATAGCCATGGTTACTTTTTGCCAGATCTAATGATCTGATGGCTCCCTTGGTCAAGTTAATAATTTGTAACAGGTAAATTTTACAATCTTCTTTCATCTGTGTATGACCTAGCAACATGATAGGACCCATCCAAAGTGTGCCTGTGTGAGCCTATGTGTTTAATTTTATTATAGATGCATATAGGTTGCTGTTGCTAAATAAAATGTCATAGTTCTTGATAGATTTTATTTAGGCCCATTTAGTTTTTGGGCTTAGTCAATTAATAACAGTTGTTCATTTTAAGGTTAAATTCCTCTCTTTTGGGCCTTGTGTGAGAGTTGGGAGCCATAGTAGTGGGTACGACATACTGAACCCAGCACCCCCTCACATGAACCACCCCAATTGTGAAGGCCCATTTGCCTAATTTGAATGACTGTACTAGGTTAATTAAACTAGTTTAACCTAATAAAATTGATTAGCAACATAATTAATTTCATTTATTTTGAAATTAATTTAAGAAAATTATAGTTTAAAGAATTTTTTATTCTAAGCTAAACTATATGTATTTTCTTAGTATTTAATTAAATATAGAATTATAACCATCTAGATTCTTTCTAAAGCTTAATTTAAATTTTTCATTAAATATTCCTATTTAAGTTGATATTTAGTTATCTACAACTAACCAACTTAAATCTGAATATCTTTTGGATTTAAAATTTCAAAATTAAGTTGAGGAATTTTAGGCATTGGTTATTAAGATTCTTTAGATATTTTTTAAGTTAATATCTTTTCGAATATTAACTTAAAATGGAATATTTAAGATATTTTTTAAGTTAATATCTTTTCGAATATTAACTTAAAATGGAATATTTTTTAAATTAAGTGGTTACAACTTAATTTTTGATATTTAATTAAATTTAAATTTGAAAATATTTAAGTTCTAGATTTTTTCTAATACAACTTAAATTAGATATTTTTTCAAATTTTGTGGAAAAGATACTTAGTCAAATAAGATATTTTCTAGATAGTTATTTCTAGACTACTTATTATTTCTAATATAAATAGGAAAATATTATACATTGTGAAATTAATTATTTAATTAATTAATTTTGGTACAATTTATATTTTTTCATAGTATTAAACTAGAGATTAATAATTAAGCCTTCTCTACACTTAATTATTTATTTCTTGAATTTAATACATTTAATTAATTTGAAAATTAAATATCTAAGTTGATTTTTATCATGATACTTAAATATTTTTTCATGACACTTAATTAAATAGAAAATTATTTTTAGTTGAAATTTATTTTTTCAACTAAATTTAAATAATTTTCAAAATATATATTTTTTTATTTTATTAATCAAATTTCGAAATTGTATTTCTTAAATGCTGGAATTTCGAATTTTATTTGAAAAATAGATTAAAGTTGTAAATTATTTATTTTAATTTTGGACCAACTTAAATCAATGATTTTTTCATTTAATGATTAATTAAAATAAATGAAGTAAAATATATTTTTCTTTATTTTATTAATCAATTTTTGAAATTGCATTTCTTAAATGCTGGAATTTCGAATTTCATCTTGAAAAATAGATTAAGTTGTAAATTAATTATTTATTTTAATTAATTCTTGGATCAACTTAAATCAATGATTTTTCATTTATTGATTAATTTAAAATAAATTGAATTAAAGTATATTATTAGAAATTGAATTAATTAGTCAAAAGAAAATCTAGATAGATGATATTTTTGCTTGAAGTATTTTTCTAGTGTATTTAATTAAATAGAAAATTAATATTTAAGTTGATTTTCATCATCATACTTAAATATTTGAATTTTTCTTATATATTTAATTAAATAGGAAAATTATATTTTTTGTTGTAAATTAATTTTATTAATTAATTTTGGGCCAACATTAAATTAGAATAATTTTTCCAGGATTAATTTTTTATTTTAACTTGCATTTTCGAAAATTGTATCCTTGAATACTTTAATTTTTCGAAATGCAATATATATTTATAGAAAATTAAATTTGAGTTGTAAATTAATTTAAATTAATTTTGTAACAACTTAAATTGAATATTTTTCTAAATATTTATTGGAAATTATTACTAAGATGGAAATAATTCATGTTATTTTCATATCCATCTAAGTAAAATTTATAAATATTAAATTAAAATTTACATTTAGAATTTTTTATTCTAAATTGGAAATTTTAATTAAATAAATATATATTTAAAATAAATAGATTAAATAAAGAGAATCAAAGAAAATACAACTCACTTTAAATAATGAGCTTGATTATTATTAAGATATTCGATCTCCATTGTTGGTCTTACAAAAGTTAAAAGTATTCAATATAACCTCGAGACGCTAGACTTCGTCCCCCTATGGATGATTATTCGTTGAACGCATTTAACACCGTAAGATTTCATTTGATAAGTGTTTTGTGAGTTTTCGTCTCTATTTAGACTCTCCCCTACGGTGACTACTTAGAGATAAACTCATAAAACATGAAACAATGGTGGAAGCTCATAAAATAAGAATAACCTTGACTCTCGCCTACCGGGACAACGTTGGATTCTTATTTTGATCGAATAAAAGGTTGCTAGAATGGTTTCTATTTTAGATGAGCTGACAACTCTATTCAATAAATGATACTTTGACTCTCGCCTACCGGGACACTGTATCAGTTTGTTGAAAACCTTTGAAATTATTTAGGATTGTATGTTTTAGTATTTTCACTAGTCATTCCTACTTGCTATATGTTTATAATTTCTAAATTGTGTATGAATTTATATTGAACCATGTTATTTTCTGTTATTAAGTTGTAGCTTAATTTCGAATCTTCATTGTTGGTCTAACATGTTTGTTTTTTCTAATGAGATAAATCCCTACTGGATTTTCACCATTAGACATACATAATAGTGTAAGATCTCGAAAGATAAATATTGTATATGCAACATCTAGCTGTTCATCAATTGATGACACCTTAGACTAGTATTTTTACAATATGAAACAAGAAGATTACATAAATAAGATTACTTTGTCATTTGCTAATCGAAGCATCGTTGGATTCTTATATATAAACGAAATTATCCTAATTCCTCTTAGCTTATTCATTTCGAATTAGCTTCAAAACATATCATTGGATGAATGGTCTATAAATCATTTCATGTCATTCTATATTTTCTCTTAAGAAATTAAATGACGCATATGATTATAATCCCAAAATTCTATTCCCAATTGATATAAATCCTCAATCTTAGAAATCTCCTACTTGTATGGGCAAATCTGACTTAGAGTTTAAATAGTAGTGGTGGTCCAAGAAAGAATTACTCATTATATTTGGTTGTATTTAAGTCTTTGACTTTAATTTTAGAATCCAAACAGAAATTTTCTTATATTTCTAATTCCAGAGTACAATACAGTTACACTTTCTCAAGTGTTTAATATCCATCTTCTATTAATGGATTAAAACTGTATGGAATATGAGTTAGGTATTCTGTGACCAGGATCCACTTGCAGTATTCTAAGAACTCTTTGATGTAACTAAACCTATGTCATCAATAGACACTACCACATTTTTTTTTTAATCTATGGCATTTGTATCTTGTTCATAGTGGATTTGACAAGATCAATCTCTGCAAAGAGTTAATATGCCTATATCCACTGAAAGTAGTTCATCTCATTCGCAGATGGATGTACATTCAGGGGTGGATATGAGTTTTTCGTTGTATCCTTAAAACGATTACTCTAGATTATACCTTTTAGCAAAGAAATTTGAAATGTTTGAAAAATTTCATTAATTTCTAGCAATGGTTAAAACCATTAAGGTAAGTGGTTAAAGATCTTGCGAACTGATAGGGGTGGAGAAATAGTTAGTAGATATGCAGTTCAAAGATCATTAAATTGATTTTTGAATTATATCCAAACTTACCTCCCCAGAAATTTCGACTTGCATATTGATGATTAGTTACTAGTCGTTGCCTAAATCCTTCTATGGTAATACAATTTCAGAATGATGTAATGGTTGGGTACTTAATGTAAGTCATTACTAGATTCATGGATGAACTAATCAAAATCTTAAGAAAAGCTAGAACTGTTAACCATGGTTTGTTAGCTATTCTAAGTGATTAGGGGTGGACCATCCCATAGTCAATAGATAAGAAAGTGTTTGTTCAAACAAATACTACTTTTCTAAGATAATGACTAAGTTTGAAAATAAAGTAGCAAATAAAAGAGATATTTATTTCTTGATTCCAAAAGTGTTCTACCATCTTATTTGACATATGATGATCCCACTAGCTCTGTTGTCTTGTCACAACCGAAGAGATCAATACCATTTAGTTTTCTTAGATATAATTCACGGTACCTCGTCGTAGTGGGAGAGTTTCTAGGAACTCACCTTCTTATGACTTGGGAGACACTAGTGATTAAAATCCATTGTGAGTTTAAACAAGTAATGGATTGTCAAGATAAGAAACTAAGAAGAAAAGCCAATAGAACTATGGTTTAATCCATTCACATGGAATAACCTAAAGTTTTCTATTACAAGGACATAAAAGGAAATTTTAGTTAATAAGCCTATTCAATGGACTTAACAAAACTTCCTGTTCCTAGTATTATAGGTTTGAGTTTATCTAAAGCTATGGCTTGTGGTATACCTGGTAATTACTTACTCTAATGCAAGCAACTTACTTTAGTGAGATGCTGAAGCATTTCTTTCTAATGGCAATCTATAAGCTTCACAACTTCTTAAACATAGATTTTATTTATATAAGGAAAAGTTTCAACTATTCCAGAAAAGATAAAGCCATGAAAGAATTTCTTAAATCAACAGTGAGAGGTCTTAGATATGCTTTTGTATGCCTTAGACCAGACACCTGCTGTTGAGTGGGAGTAATGAGTAGGTATCAGATTAATCCAAAAGAAGAACATTGGAAGACAATCAAGTAAATCTTAAGATAAAGAAGAGGAACTATATGTTAGTCTATAAGGGTGTGTTTAAAACTCTTAGACTACACCATATCAGATTTCGAAATTTGTCTTTGTGCTAGAAAATCTTTCTGATAAGATGGTGATTACTCTTGGGGTGGAGTAGTGATTTTGGAGAAGTGTAAAAACCTATCTGAAGTCTCTTAGTCCACCAGAGAGGGACTGAATGTTAAGGTTGCAGGAAAGGTACTTATTCAGTTTAAGGAAAGTTCTATACATTTTTGGCATCATTCCAAATTGCCTTAAACTACTAGTGTTAATTTCCTGATTAACCAAAAGTAGTTGCCAAAGGTATAGAATCCAGTATCCCAAGAGAGTAGACATATAGAGAGGAATTTCACATTATCAATGATTTTGTGATTAAAGGAAGAGTAATGGTGGAGAAAAGGTTGTGTTTAATTCAACCTTTCAGATCCTATTACGAGGAGTTTACTACTACTACACTTGATTTGTATATCAAGGTGTTGAGATTATTTGAAATGCACTTTTTTGTTTGATATTAGTGCAAGTGGGAGTTTGTTGGGCTTTATGCCCTAAATAAAACTCATTTCAATATAATCAGATTTACTTATTAATATAGATCAGAAATAACATTTAATGTTGCATGGTTCACATGATTTATTTCATGATTATATGTACATAATGTATAAATTCATCTGAAACCCTTTTCACATACTTGATCCTGTTTATTGTGCCGTCAACACATTGGAAAGTAAACATGACTATGTGAATAAAGTTTCCTAGATTTATCAGACATAGGGTTTTACTGATATGATAATCTACAACAGAGTTTACTTGCATTTGGAGAAGTGCTATGTTCTTTCCAGAGCATTGGTTAAAGTAAAGCTCAGGTTGGATGCATGTAGTATGCATCGGAAGGGACCGATATTGAACTTTGACTTAGATTTATTAAACTTACCGTAATATCTATTCAAGTCAATATCGCCTAGTTGATCCTAGATCAAATGATCTTAATCCTGATATGATTAGGCTCAATCTCGAGAGGCTATTCGTGTTCTTTTATTTGTTAGTTAAGCCTACTTTTAGGTCAGGGTGATACGTACATTTTGGAAACACGGTAGTGCAATTGAGTGGGAGCGCTATCATAAACATGGAATCTATAGCTTCTATCTGGCGAATAGTAAGCAAAGGATGATCTCCTTCGAGCTTGACCAAACGAACATAAATGGTGGAGTACTCATTTCACATAAGCTGAAATATCATTTATACGGGGTCAAGTGTTTTAAGGAATAAATACATTGTAGGGTGTAACGGTAATCTAATCCCTTTACAGTGTAGATCATTCATATAGAGGATCATTGATCAAATTAGGATTATAACAATGGATAACTAATGATGTGTCTATATGGTGGAACATATAGAGCATTCTATATACTGAGAGTGCAATTCTAAGTTCTATGCGTGGATTCAACGAAGAATTAATAAGTTAGTGAATTTTAGTGCTAAATTCTTGATCTACTTATTGGAAGCTCGGTTATATAGACCCATGGTCCCCGCACTAGTTGAGATAATATTGCTTGTAAGACTCATGTAATTGGTTTTGATTAATCAATTATAATTCTCAAATTAGACTATGTCTATTTGTGAATTTTTCACTAAGTAAGGGCGAAATTGTAAAGAAAGAGTTTTAGGGGCATATTTGTTAATTATGATATTTTGTATGGTTCAATTAATAAATATGATAAATGACAATATTATTTAATAATTATTTATAGTTATTAAATAGTTAGAATTGGCATTTAAATGGTTGAATTAGAAAATTGGCGTTTTTGAGAAAATCAGATGCAGAAAAGATAAAACTGCAAAATTGCAAAAAGTGAGGCCCAAATCCACTAGTATAGGGCCGGCCACTTTTATAGGAATTTACCCCTAATATTTTCATTATTTTAATGCTAAATAATTCAAACCTAACCCTAGTGGAATGCTATAAATAGATAGTGAAGGCTTCAGGAAAATTACACTTTTCTTCAGACACTTCTGATTCAGAAAAAACTGAGCTTCTCTCTCCCTATCTTTGGCCGAACCCACTCTCTCTCTCTTCCTCATTGAGATTTCGAAATACTTAGTGTATGAGTAGTGCCCACACACAGCAAGTGATACCTCAATCATAGTGAGGAAGATCGTGAAGAAAGACATTCAGCAAGAAGGAGTTTCAGCATCAAAGATTCAGAGAAAGAGATCCAGGTTCAGATATTGATAATGCTCTGCTATAGAAAGGAATCAAGGGCTAGATATCTGAACGGAAGGAGTCATTATATTCCGCTGCACCCAATGTAAGGTTTCCTAAATTTTATACGTGTTTATTTCATCGTTTTAGAAAGTTCATATTTAGGGTGTTAATCAACATACTTGTGAGTAGATCTAAGATCCTGGTAAAATAATTTCCAAAAAGTAATCCTCCCTAATGGAGGAACGTTCATTAGCAAGTTAGCACTGTTTAATCTCGAAAGATAAGTATTCTTGTAAGTTTTTTATATAGTATTGATCATCCTAATGGTGGCGACTGTATAAGACTTGTAAGAGTATGAAACAATGGTGGAAGCTCATAAGATAGAATAGCCTTGACTCTCGCCTAAACGTGACAACGTTGGATTCCAATCTTGATCGAATAAAAGGTTGCTAGAATGTTTATCATTTTAGATGAGCTGACAACTCTATTCAATGGATGGTATCACTGACTCTCGCCTAAATGGGACACTGATATCAGTTTGTTGAAGACCTTGGAAATTATCTAGGATTGTATGTTTTAGTATTTTCACTTGTCATTCCTACTTGCTGTGTGATTAATAATTTCTGAATTGTGTATGAATTTATATTGAACCATGTTATTTTCTATTATTAAATTGTAGTTTAATTTCGAATCTTCATTGTTAGTCTGACTTGGTTTGTTGTTCTAATGGGACAGATCCCTAATGGATTGTCAACATTAGACAAACATAATAGTGTTAGATCTCGAATGATAAATATTGTAAATGCAACATCTAACTATTCATCAATTGATGACACCTTAGACTAGTATTTACAATATGAAACAAGAAGATTGTATAAATAAGATTACTTTGACTCTCGCTAATTGAAGCATCGTTGGATTCTTATTTAAAAATGAAATTATCCTAATTCCTCTTAGCTTATTCATTTCGAACTAGCTCAATACCATATCATTGGATGAATGGTCTATAAATCATTTCATGTCATTCTATATTTTCTCTTAAGAAATTAAATGACGCATTTGATTATATTCCCGAAATTCTATCCCAAAATGATATAAATCCTCAATCTTAGAAATCTCCTACTTGTATGGGCAAATCAACTTAGAGTTAAATTAGTAGTGGTGGTCCAAGAAAGAATTACTCATTATATAGTTTCACTTTCACAAGTGTTTAATAACCATTTCTCTATCAATGGATTCAAACTGTATGTTAGTATGGAATATGAGTTTAGTATTCTGTGACCAGAATCCACTTACACTATTCGAAGAACTCTTTGATATAACTGAACCTAAGTCATCAAAAGACTACAACCACATTTTTTAAATCTATGGCATTTGTATCTTGTTCATAGTGGTTTTGACAAGATCATTCTCTGAAAAGAGTTAATATGCCTATATCCACTGAAAGTAAATTCATCTCATTCCCAGATGAATGTACATTCAGGGGTGGATATGAGTTTTTCGTTGTATCCTTAAAAAGATTACTCTAGATATTACCTTATGCAAAAGAAATTTGAAATGTTTGAAAATTTCATGAATTTCTAGCAATGGTGAAAAACCATTCCGATAAGTGGCTAAAGATCTTGCGAACTGATAGGGGCGGAGAAATAGTCGGTAGATATGCAGTTCAAAGATCATTAAGTTGATTTTTGAATTATATCCAAACTTACCTCCCTAGAAATTTTGATTTGCATATTGATGATTAGTTACTAGTCGTTGCCTAAATCCTTCTATGGTAATACAATTTCAGAATGATGCAATGGTTGTATACTCAATGTAAATCATTACTAGATTCATGGATGACCTAATCAAAATCTTAAGAAAAGCTAGAACTGTTAACCCTGGTTTGCATGTTTGTTAGCTATTCTAAGTGATTAGGGGTGGAACATCCCATAGTCAATAGATAAGAAAGTGTTTGTATAAACAAATACTAATTTTCTAAGAAAATGACTAAGTCTGAAAATAAAGTAGCAAATAAAGGAGATATTTTTTTCTTGATCTAAAAGTGTTCTATCATCTTTACATGATGATCCCACTGCCTCTGTTGTCTTGACACAACCAAAGAGGTTAATACCGTTTAATTTTCTTAGACATAATTCACGGTACCTTGTCGTAGTGGGAGAGTTTCTAGGAAATCACCTTCTTATGACTTGGAAGACACTAGTGATTAAAATCCATTGTGAGTTTAAACAAGTAATGGATTGTCAAGATAAGAAACTAAGAAGAAAAGCCAAGAGAACTATAGTTTGATCCATTCACATGGAGTAACCTAAAGTTTTCTATTACAAGGACATGAAAGGAAATTTTCGTTTATAAGTCTATTCAATGGACTTAACAAAACTTCTTGTTCCTACTATTATAGGTTTGAGTTTATCTAAACCTACGGCTCATGGTATACCTGGTTAATTACTTACTTTAGTGAGATGCTGAAGCATTTTCTTTTCTAATGGCAATCTATAGAAGCTTCTCGACTTCTAAGCATAGATTTTATTTATCTAAGGAAATGTCGCAACTATTCCAGAAAAGATAAAGCCATGAAAGAATTTCTTAAATCAACAGTGAGAGGTCTCAGATATGCTTTAGTATGCCTTAGACCAGACACCTGCTGTTGAGTGTGAGTAATGAGTAGGTATCAGATTAATCCAGGAGAGGAAAATTGGAAGACAATCAAGTAAATCTTAAGATTAAGAAGAGGAACTATATGTTAGTCGATAAGGGTGTGTTTAAAACTCTTAGACTACACCACATCAGATTTCGAGACTTGCCTTTGTGCTAGAAAGTCTGCTGATAAGATGGTGATTACTCTGGGGGTGGAGTAGTGATTTTGGAGAAGTGTAAAAACCTATCTGAAGTCTCTAGGTCTACCAGAGAGAGACTGAATGTTAAAGTTGCAGGAAAGGTACTTATTCAGTCTAAGGAAAGTTCTATACATTTGTGGCACCGTTCCAACTTGTCTTAACTGCTAGTGTTACTTCCTGATAACAAAAAGTAGTTTTCAAAAGTATAGAATCCAGTATCCAAAGAGAGTATACATATAGAGAGAAATTTCACAATATCAAGGATTTTGTCATTAAGGAAGAGTAATAGTGGAGAAAAGGTTGTGGTTAATTCAACCTGTCAGATCCTATTACGAGGAGTATACTACTACTACACTTGATTTGTATATCAAGGTGTTGAGATTATTTGAAATGAACTTTTTGTTTTATATTAGTGCAAGTGGGAGTTTGTTGGGTTTTGTGCCCTAAATAAAATCCATTTCAATATAATCAGATTTACTTATTAATAAAGATCAGAAATAACATTTTATGTTGCATGGTTCACATGATTTATTTCATGATTATATATATAATGTATGAATTCTATTTAGGTCCAGAACATATGAATTTGTTAATGATTATAGTGTTGTCAGCACAGTGGAATATAATCTTAATTATATGTTCGAAAGTTTATTCCCTGATTTGTCAGTTCACTTGATTTAGACTGACATGATAATCAGCGATAGGTATTCTTACACCTTGGATAAGTGTTATGTCCTTTCCAAGGCATTGGCAAAGTTTACCAGTATCGGATGTATGGAGTATACATCGGAAGGGACCGATATTGAACTTTGATTAGATATATTAAAAATTACCGTAATATCTATTCAATTCAATATCACCCGTTGATCCTAGATCAAATGATCTTAATCCTGATATGGTTAGGTTCGATCTCAAGAGTATTATATATGTTCTTTGATTTGTTAGTTAAGCCTACTTTTGGGTCAGGGTGATACGTACATTTTAGGAACATGATAGTATAATTGAGTGGGAGCGCTAACATAAATATGGAGTCTATAACTTCTATAGAAATTTAGAAGTGAAACGATGATATCCTTTGAGCTTGGCTAAACAGAGATAAATGGTGGAGATCTCATTTCACTTCGCTAAAATATCATTTATACGGAGCTAAGTGTTTTAAGGATAAAATACATTAAAGGTGTAACAGTAATTTAGTTCCTATTCAATGTGGATCATCTATTAGAGGGTCATTGATCAAATTAGGATTATAACAATGGATAATTTATAGTGTATCTATATCGTGGAACATATAGAGCGTTCTATATAACTAAGAGTGCAATTCCAAGTTCTAAGTGTGGAAACAATAAGGAATTAATAAGTTAGGAAATTTACGTGGTAAATTCGGTTCGACTTATTGGAAGCTCGGTTTATATAGGCCCATGGTCCCCATACTAGTTGAGACCATACTGCTTGTAAGACTCAGTTAATTGATTTTAATTAATCAATTATAATTCTAAAGTTAGACTATGTCTACTTTATGAATTTTCACTAAGCAATGGCGAAATTGTAAAGAAAAGAGATTCTAAGTTTATTTATTAATTAAGAGACTTTATATGTCTAAATTAATAAATATATTAAATGACAATATTATTTAATAATTAATTTTAGTTATTAAATAATTATAATTGGCATTTAAATGGTTAAATTAGAAAATTGACATTTTTGAGAAAATGGGATTGAAAAATGACAAAATGGGAAAGTTGCAAAGTGAGGCCCATTTCCCTTATATGGCCAGCCACTATGCAAAGCTTTTACCATTTATTTTTTCATTATTTTAATGTCATACAATTCTAACCTAAACCTAGATGGCATTCTATAAATAGAAAGTGTTGGCTTCAGGAAACTGTGACTTGCTCATTGTTCCTTTCAGGGAAAAGCTATAGTGCATGTTTGACATCATAACTAAAAAACTGTTTTTTGTTTTTAAAAACAGAAAATTGTTTTTTGAAAACAATTTGGCTTGTTTGGCCTTATTTTTTGAAAACAGTTTTCAGAAAACAAAGTTACAAAAAACAAGAATTTTGAAAACAACAAAATGTTGTTTTTTGTTTTAAAAACCAATTCACTTTTAGTCAATATTATTTTTAAAAAATACTAACCAAACATGACTTGTTTTTAAAAACTTCAAAAGCTATTTTTTGTTCTCATTTCTAAAAACAATTTTTTGAAAACAAAAACCAAAAAATAATACCAAACATGCTCATAGTCGCCCCTCTTGTTCTCTTTTCTTCTCTTCAAATTTTGAAATACCTTGAGTGATAGAGTAGTGCCCACACTAATCAAGTAGTATCTCAATCATAGTGTGTAAGACTGTGAAGAATCCAAACAACAAAAAGGAGAATCAGCATCAAAGGAAGGAGAGAAAGAGATCCAGGTTCAGATCTTGGTGATGCTCTGCTACAGAAAAGAATCAAGGGCTAGAGATCTGAACAGAATGAGTCATTATATTCCGCTGCACCCAATGTAAGGTTTTCTTGAACCCTTATGTGTTTATTTCATTGTTTTAGAATTCATATTAGGATGTTAATTAAACATACATGGTAGTAAATCTAGATCCTGGTAAAATATTTACAACAATAGTCACATTCACTTCACAGTTAATTGAAATTTTTGCTTCGTTTGCCTTAAGATATAGTCACATTCACTTCGTCTGCCTTAAGAAATAATTTATTTTTTTATATTTTTTTAAATTTTTTTATAGTATTTAAATAATTAATATTATGCGGACCACTAACAATATGTTACGTCTACACTTGTGTATACGTGGGTAGTCTACTATGATACTTAATTATGATTTTTGGACGGAAGAGTAAAGAGTAAAACGGAATGTGAGTTCTGTAATTATTGCTGTTAAAAAATCAGTTTATGTAATTAGTGTTAAAAAAAATAAAATTCGAATGGTTTTGCCACTAATATCCCTTTTGTTAATTGTGAGTCCAAAAATATTCAAAAACCAATGAAAGAAATGTACTACTTCTTGCAAGTCCATAACAATATACATCATTTAAATTAACTAAATAATATTCAAGATATGTTAAGCAAAAGAAAAAAAAATAATATTCGGGATATAATTTTGTTTCCATAAAAAAAACTAATATTTAAAATATTATAATGAACAAAAAAATAATAATATGCATTCTGCTTAAATAAATATTGGGTTAAAATATTTTTTACACCATAAAAATTAAATATTAAACATACAATTACAATAATATCTCAATAATAATATAATAATAAAATGGGTAAATAGCGGCATAAGTACTCAAAGTTTTATGTTTGTAAGCGATATAAACCCAATATTTATTTTTAGCGGCGTAAGTACTCAATGTTTGCAAAACTTTAATTTTTTTCTAATTTTGTCAGCACAGACTTTGTTATTGTCTTAAACAGAGCACATATAAGGCCTAAATTCTTGATTATTGGGTCTAGATAGAAATATGTAGTATCAGTTATTTCTAAATGTTCTTTTAATAAATTCAAAACAGAGTCTGTACATTGATAAAACTGGAAGAAAATTACAGTTTTACAAACATTAGGTACTTATGCCTCTAAATATAAATATGTTTATGCCGCTTACAAACATAAAACTTTGAGTACTTATGTCGCTATTTACCTTAATAAAAGCTTAAAAATTGTAAAGGGTAAAAATAATCTATGACAACTAGTACTATTATATTTAAAAAACAACCAATAGGTCTCACCACCTTTTTCAATTTAGTTAGAATTTTTTTGTGTTCAATGTATTCCAAAACATTAAAATATTGATAAACAATGAGCGGGTAACATTCTACATTGGTACTGAGAGGGTTGGAATCGGTTACCTACATATACATATATACATATCTAATATACATTTATATTTATATTTACATATACATATCTTGATATATTAAAAGTGCCTAACGGCAATTCTTGGTTTAACGGAGAATTTTTTTTTTGATTCTGTTAACTTTTAATCATTCACTAGATTTTTTTTTTTGTTTCCGTTAACTTTTAACTATTACGTTAAGTTTCACATATATATCAAAATATATTAATAAAAAATTTAAAAAAATTATAAAGTAATAAATATTAATTAAAAAACTAATAACAAAATATAATCTATCACTAAAATAGGTAATTCTGACTGTATCTTTAAATTCAATCGTAAACATAATTGCACGTAACTAATCAGTTTAAAATTTTATTGAATTTTTCATTAAATAATATTCCGTAGATATTTATTATTTTAACAATAAAATCTCTGGAGGTCGACAACCGCATCTGCGATCACCATCGAGAGTCAGCCAATCCATTGGAGATTATTCATGTAGCCACACACATTGATGGTCAGCCACTCCCAAATCATCAATATCATCGATGATATTCAACAGCTGAGAGTGGACTTTCAAAAAAATTCAACACATAGATTACCAGCACAATGGAATGTGTAGGTTTCACCTCTACATGAGAAACGACATCGATGGAAAATCCAAAGTGGCCTTGGTCACTGTAAAGCCCGCTTAGTTAATTTGGAAATTAGCAGTTATTTATGTTAATCAGGAAATTATTTATAGCTATTTAAATAATTTATCATTGTTATTTATGGAAGTCAGATATGCATAATTATGTCATCAGCAGTTTTTATATTTCGCATTTCCGGTGTCCGGTATTTTGGAACTCGGCGTTTGGCTCAGTAGAAATCACAACTTAGTATGTTAGTATTTTGGGGACGGGTTTTAGACATTGGGAATGTCGGGAATGGTCGGGAATTTAGAATGTCCCAAAAATACCCCTTTAGTATGATTTATGTGATTTTATGGTGGAGGGGCAAAATGGTCTTTTTGCCCCATTAGTGTTTTGTCTTATATGAGTTTATTAAATGAAATAAATGTTTATTTATTTAATTGCTTTTGGCTGAAATGGATTTATTAAAATGGTATATTAAGCTTGAAAATCCCTTTTTCTCTCATTTTACACTTAGTCAAAAATTAGAAAGTTTAAGAAATAGAAAGCTCTCTCTCTTTTCCTCTTGCATTTCGGCTGAGACTTGGGGTTCAAAGCTGGGATTTTTGGTAGAGATTCAAGCCCTAATTTGCTACTCTAGAGATCTCTTGTTGTGGTATGTGTTCCCTAGTTCCTTCTCTTTAAATTTCTTGAGAAAAATGTGGAAAAAATGAGATGCATGCATGATTTCTAGTTGAGTTTGCTGCTGTGTTTTTATGGTTAAATTGTGTGATTCAAAGTATGTTTATGTGATGTTAATTGAGTGGTTTGAAGCATGCTAGATAGGGTGTTCAAAGCTTTGTTGTTTTTATGTAAAATATGTGATTTTTGGATGAAATGCTATGATATGTTTCTGTGTTATTGCTGGATGTTTCTGTTAGTTTGCAGAGGTATTTTTATGCTTAGTTTAGTAGAATTAAGCTTGTGGATTGCTTGTTTATGTGGTTTTGCTCAAGCTTGAGTTTGGAACTCAAAGCTTGAGCTCCAATGGCAAAATTTGTGTATGTGGTTTCTGGGTAGGTTTGATGCCTTGGAAATGTTTATTAGGGTCTAATTAGCAGGTCTGGAAAGTTTGGTTGAGTTTGGAATCGTTTTGGTTGGTGAAATGATTTTTGGGTTTTTTCTGGGTAAAGCATAATCCGGCTTTACATCGCATGTAAAACCTAAGCATCTTGATTTTGCAGTAAGGTGAGAAACCGGTTTTTCTAAACTTTCCGTTTTGTGCTAGTTTCGGGTTTTCAGACAGTTTGTTCTCTGTTAGTTTGGGGGTATTTTAGTATTTAATTGCAGTGAGTTAGGTTTGGTTTTAAAACCTTTGTCCCCGTTGTGATTTAGCGTATCACTTATCGGTGTTGTGATTTTTACGGTTTAGGAGCCTGTAATCCGCCGCTCAGCTAAGTTCCAGTCAGGTTGACCGGCACACCTGAATTCGGAATCCAGGTAAGATTAGTATAACAATATGCATATGTAGATTACATGTTTAGCGTGCATGTAGGAAGCCTGCTAGATTACATTAGTTATTTATTTAGGCTTCGAACCATCCAACCCTGTCACGTCGGTACAGGCTGGAGTATGACCAAGAATGAGTATGACCGGCTCGACCGATCAGCCGACACCGGTTGGTGGTTCGGCTATTGACCTATCCCGTCGGTACAGGCCGGAGTATGACCAGCGGCGGAGTATGACCGGTTCGACCGATCGGGAGGATACTTGTCAATAGTACCGTCCCCCGAACGTTCAAAACTCGCACCATGTTGGACATGGCAAGAAGTGCTCGGCACCATGTTGGACATGGCGCAGCGGGACTCGGCATCGTGTTGGACACGGCGATCGGCTTTATGTATGTTATTATTATGCTTTTCTTACCGAGTCCGTCGACTCACGCTTATGTTCATGTGTAGGTAAAGGCAAGGCCGTAGCCGATGGACCGTGACCGAGCATATGAGATTGTACATGTCGGGGCGGTTAGGCTGGAGCGTACGATCCTCGGGACGAAGGGCCGAGATTTTGTAAATCGTCGTTAGACGACTTTATTTTAATGTAAAAGTTGAACAGTAAAAACGTTTGTAAATATTTTTATAAATCGGGATCCCGAGACTTTTTGCAAAATGGTTTATAAGTTTAATGAAAAAGCAAAATTTTAATTAATCACGTTTTTCCATAAACCTCGTTGACTAGCAACGAGCCGCACAAAGACGTTTAAAAATCACGTAATACGCCTAAGATAGTTAGGGTGTTACAACTTGGTATCGTAGCCGCTGTGTTGTCTTCCGAAGATCGTCACGACATGTACAATCATCATCGCCAGCTAGCTCGGTTCACGGTTCGCAAGCCTTTATTGCTTTAGTAGCTTATTTTATTCGGCTATGAAAAAGAAAAGCCTCGTTAGGAAGCATGTTAGTAGCCCGATAGTAGAATAGGCGCATGTTTCATTTCTAATTTCCAAATTAAGCGGCATTAGTAAGCTCGCCTTGAATACGACCCGATATGCCAACTCTTGGTTTCGCAGCGGTTCTAACTAGATGGACGCCGGGCGGACTACCGTGAGTCGGGGCAACTCCGTGGGGTCGAATCGGGGAGAGGGAGCTCGGTTTCCCCCACCGCTAGGGGCCGAGGTAGAGGTCCCCGAGGCGGTGGCTCGTGGTCGGGGTGTTGAGAACCCGCCACAGCTGCCCAGAGCTCCCCCACCGATCGGTGGAGCCCCGAATCGGGAGTTGCGGTTTGCGGAGATGCAAGCCCGGATCGAAGAACAAGACCTCGAGATTCGTAGGTTGAGACAGCAGGTGCTCCCGCAGCCCGGTGCCGCAGTTCCGGTGGCACCGCCCCCTCGCCGCCTGTGCCGAGATAGTGGTGGCGGCCCATAGATTGGAACCGTTGTATGAGCGGTTCCGGAAGCAAGCACCTCCGGTATTCCTGGGAGGTCCAGATGTGTCGAAAGCCGAGCAGTGGCTTACGGTGATCACCCGAATTCTGAACTTTATGGGTGTCACCGGTAACGACAGAGTGGTGTGCGCCACATTCCGGGCCCAGGAGGATGCCCCGGTATGGTGGGACATGGTGTCTCGGATTCACGATGTCACCACCATGACTCGGGAAAGGTTCCAGAACTCTTCAACGCGAAGTACTATAATGAGGCGGTCGAAGCGCCAAGAGGAAAGAGTTCGTTCACCCGACCCACGGAGAACATGAGTGTCACCGAGTATACTACTCGGGCTGACCGGTTGGCGAGGTTAGCCTCGGGAATCGTGCCGACCGACTTCGGCAGAAGGAGAAGTATCCGGACGGGTTGAATCCCAAGATCGTGCATGACCCGATGATTACCATCGACGACGGCACCACCTATGCTCGGATGGTGGAGAAGGCACCGCGAGCCGAGGGCGCGGTGGGGTGCATGTCGGGACCGCCCGGTTCGGTTAGTGGCGGAGCTCCTACCCCTCCTGCATCAGGCTTCAGCAGGGGGAGTAGTGGTTCGGCCATTGATCAGAGGAAGAGGGCACCCACTGCTTCCGGCGGCTCGAGCGTAACAAGAGGTTCCGGGGAACCGAACGCAGGGAGTCGTCCCGGTGGTAATGAGACCCGATTCTCCTACCCCGAGTGCCCTAGCCGCAAGAGGCATCATCGGGGAGAGTGCAAGGGGCAGGATGCTTTCATTGTGGCATGCCCGGCACTTCAAGAGGGAATGTCCCCGGCCCGCCGGAGGCACCGAGAGCTCCGGCGATACCCACTCCAGCCTGTGGTGTTCGCTATCACGCAGCCGATGCGGATGCCGGCCCATCGGTTGTTACAGTCGATTTTTATTAACGACTCGCTTTATTCGGTCTTTGTTTGATTCGGGGCTACACGTTCTTATGTGGCGGCCGAGTCTTTAGTAAGTTGGGTAGACCCTTTGATAGATATGAATCGTGGTTTGGAACCCCGTTACTCCGCGGTGAATTGGTTATCTCCAATAGGTGGATTAGGTCTATGCCGATCAGGATAGATGGTAGAGAGTTAAGCGCTGATCTGATAGAGATGAGCTTAGTCGAATTTGATATTATTTTAGGAATGGATTTCCTATCTAAATATTCGGCGAGCATTGACTGTAAGAGGAAGATGGTGGTCTTCCAACCGGAAAGTGAAGAACCGTTCGTATTTGTGGGTTCGGTTCAGGGATCTCGGATCCCGGTGATCTCGGCTATGTCAGCGAGAGAACTATTGCACGGTGGGTGCTTAGGGTTTCTGGCCGTGGTGGTGGACACCACTCGGCCAGACACCATTCGGCCAGAGGATATCAGTGTGGTTCGGGAATTTTTGGACGTTTTTCCCGAAGAACTTCCAGGGTTACCACCTCAGAGGGAGATTGACTTCGTGATTGACTTGGCACTGTGGGTGGATCCGGTTTCCAAAGCCCCGTATAGGATGGCTCCAGCTGAACTTAAGGAATTGAAGATTCAGCTCCAAGGGTTGCTTGACATAGGGTTCATTCGGCCCAGTGTGTCACCCTGGGGAGCCCCGGTTTTGTTCGTCAAGAAGAAGGATGGATCTATGAGGATGTGCATCGACTACAGAGAGTTGAACAAGCTGACGGTGAAGAATAAGTATCCATTACCTAGGATCGATGACTTGTTCGATCAGCTTCAGGGGAAGACGGTCTTTTCTAAGATTGATCTCCGTTCGGGTTATCATCAGTTGAGGATCCGAGAGGAGGACATTCCAAAGACGGCTTTCCGCACTAGGTATGGACACTACGAGTTCCCGGTTATGTCATTCGGACTAACCAATGCTCCCGCGGCATTCATGGACCTGATGAATAGAGTATTCAAGGATTTCCTCGATATCTGTGTGATTGTGTTTATCGACGACATCCTCGTATACTCTCAGTCAGAAGAGGAGCATGAGTTACATCTTCAGATGGTACTGCAACGACTTTGAGAACATAGACTCTACGCCAAGTTCAAGAAATGTGAGTTCTGGTTGTCTCAAGTGTCCTTTCTAGGGCACATTGTGGGCAAGGACGGGATCAAGGTGGATCCCGGGAAGATTGAATCCGTCAGGGATTGGCCGAGACCGAAGACAGTGACAGAGATCAGAAGCTTCTTGGGATTAGCTGGGTACTACCGTAGGTTCGTGGAGGGGTTCTCCAAAATTTCAATGCCCCTAACCGAGCTTACAAAGAAGAATCAGCGATTTATCCGGTCGGTATAAATGCGAAGCTAGTTTTCAGGAGCTGAAACAGAGATTGATTACTGCTCCGGTACTAGCTTTGCCTTCGGACGAGGAAAAGTTCGTAGTCTACTGTGACGCATCCAAACAGGGTTTGGGGTGCGTATTGATGCAAGCCGATCGGGTTATCGCTTATGCCTCCCGTCAGTTAAAGGACTATGAACAGCGATACCCGACTCATGATTTAGAATTGGCCGCAGTGGTTTTTGCACTGAAGATTTGGCGGCATTACCTTTATGGGGAGAAGTGCGAGATCTATACCGACCATAAAAGTCTCAAGTATTTCTTTACTCAGAAAGATTTGAACATGAGACAAAGGCGTTGGTTGGAACTAGTAAAGGATTATGATTGTGAGATCCTTTACCATCCCGGGAAAGCCAATGTAGTGGCCGATGCCCCGAGCGTAAAGGGTCCCGGCAAGTGGCTAGCATAGTTCGGATCTCACCTCGCCCAGCGAGAGGATATGGTTAGGTCCGATTGAGTTTGTGGTAGGTCAGCTACACAACTTAACGCTGCAATCTGATCTGTTAGAAAGAATAAAGGTTGCTCAGACGACAGATCCGGAGTTAGTGAAGATCCGAGATGAGGTATTGGCTGGTCAAGCCAAAGACTTTTCAGTGTCAGCTAGTGGGGTGCTTTTGTATAAAGCCAGGGTTTGTGTCCCGAACAGTGTGGACTTGAGGAACGAGATCTTTGAGGAGGCTCATTCTACTCCATATTCTCTACATCCCGGCACCACCAAGATGTACCAAGATTTGAAACCGTACTTCTGGTGGAGCGGTATGAAGAAGAATTTGGTAGAATTCGTTTCGAGATGCCTCACGTGTCAGCAGATCAAGGCTGAACATCGCAGACCGGCGGGGTTGTTGCAGCCTCTAACCCTACCGTAATGGAAATGGGAGGATATTACGATGGATTTTGTGGCTCGGGTTACCTAGGACCACGGGTATGTATGACTCCATCCGGGTAGTGGTGGATCGATTTACGAAATCTGCTCATTTTCTGGTTAGAACAACGTTTACGGTGGATCGGTTGGCGAGTTATATGTCGTGGAGATAGTGAGACTTCACGGGGTACCGAAGTCTATAGTTTCGGACAGGGATCCGAAATTCACCTCCAAATTTTGGCAAAGTTTGCAACGGGCAATGGGTACGAAGCTAAAATTCAGTACAGCATTCCATCCTCAGACAGATGGTCAGTCCGAAAGGACAATTCAGATATTGGAGGATATGCTGAGAGCCTGTGTTATGGACTTTGAGGGTTCATGGAATAAATACCTACCGTTAATAGAGTTCTCGTACAACAACAGTTACCAGAGTACGATAGGGATGGCACCCTACGAACTGTTGTACGGTAGAAAGTGTAGATCCCCTATCCACTGGGATGAGACAGGGGAGAGGAAATACCTAGGTCCAGAGTCAGTTCAGCGGACCAATGAGGCAATAGAAAAGATTAAAGCTAGAATGCTTGCTTCACAGAGCAGACAGAAGAGTTACGCAGATCCGAAACGTAGGAATGTTGAGTTCCGAGTAGGGGACCATGTGTTTTTGCGAGTATCTCCGATGAAGGGGATTAAACGTTTCGGGAAAAGAGGCAAGTTATGCCCTAGGTTTACAGGACCTTTCGAGATTCTCGAGAAGATAGGTCAAGTGGCATATCGGTTAGCATTGCCTCCAGCTTTATCAGCAGTGCACAACGTATTCCATGTCTCAATGTTGAGAAAATACGTTTCAGACCCCTCTCATATACTCAGTTATGAGAGCCTTCAGCTTCAGTCAGATATGTCTTATGAGGAACAGCCAGTGCAGATCCTGGATAGAAAGGATAAAGTCCTTCGGAATAAGACCATAGCGTTGGTCAAGGTTCTCTGGAGAAACAGTAAGGTGGAAGAAGCCACCTGGGAGCTAGAATCAGATATGCGAGCTCAATTTCCAGAGTTATTCAGGTTAGATTTCGGGGACGAAATCCTTTTAAGGGGGGAATAGTTGTAAAGCCCGCTTAGTTAATTTGGAAATTAGCAGTTATTTATGTTAATCAGGAAATTATTTATAGCTATTTAAATAATTTATCATTGTTATTTATGGAAGTCAGATATGCATAATTATGTCATCAGCAGTTTTATATTTCGCATTTCCGGTGTCCGGTATTTTGGAACTCGGCGTTTGGCTCAGTAGAAATCACAACTTAGTATGTTAGTATTTTGGGGACGGGTTTTAGACATTGGGAATGTCGGGAATGGTCGGGAATTTAGAATGTCCCAAAAATACCCCTTTAGTATGATTTATGTGATTTTATGGTGGAGGGGCAAAATGGTCTTTTTGCCCCATTAGTGTTTTGTCTTATATGAGTTTATTAAATGAAATAAATGTTTATTTATTTAATTGCTTTTGGCTGAAATGGATTTATTAAAATGGTATATTAAGCTTGAAAATCCCTTTTTCTCTCATTTTACACTTAGTCAAAAATTAGAAAGTTTAAGAAATAGAAAGCTCTCTCTCTTTTCCTCTTGCATTTCGGCTGAGACTTGGGGTTCAAAGCTGGGATTTTTGGTAGAGATTCAAGCCCTAATTTGCTACTCTAGAGATCTCTTGTTGTGGTATGTGTTCCCTAGTTCCTTCTCTTTAAATTTCTTGAGAAAAATGTGGAAAAAATGAGATGCATGCATGATTTCTAGTTGAGTTTGCTGCTGTGTTTTTATGGTTAAATTGTGTGATTCAAAGTATGTTTATGTGATGTTAATTGAGTGGTTTGAAGCATGCTAGATAGGGTGTTCAAAGCTTTGTTGTTTTTATGTAAAATATGTGATTTTTGGATGAAATGCTATGATATGTTTCGTGTTATTCTTTGGATGTTTGTTAGTTTGCGAGTAGGTATTTTTATGCTTAGTTTAGTAGAATTAAGCTTGTGGATTAATTGCTTGTTTATGTGGTTTTGCTCAAGCTTGAGTTTGGAACTCAAAGCTTGAGCTCCAATGGCAAAATTTGTGTATGTGGTTTCTGGGTAGGTTTGATGCCTTGGAAATGTTTATTAGGGTCTAATTAGCAGGTCTGGAAAGTTTGGTTGAGTTTGGAATCGTTTTGGTTGGTGAAATGATTTTTGGGTTTTTTACGGGTAAGCAGGCTAACCGGTTTTACACTGCATGTAAAACCGGTTACCCGGATTTTGCAGTAAGGTGAGAAACCGGTTTTTCTCAACTTTCCGTTTTGTGCTAGTTTCGGGTTTTCAGACAGTTTGTTCTCTGTTAGTTTGGGGGTATTTTAGTATTTAATTGCAGTGAGTTAGGTTTGGTTTTAAAACCTTTGTCCCCGTTGTGATTTAGGGTATCACTTATCGGTGTTGTGATTTTTACGGTTTAGGAGCCTGTAATCCGCCGCTCAGCTAAGTTCCAGTCAGGTTGACCGGCACACCTGAATTCGGAATCCAGGTAAGATTAGTATAACAATATGCATATGTAGATTACATGTTTAGCGTGCATGTAGGAAGCCTGCTAGATTACATTAGTTATGTATTTAGGCTTCGAACCATCCAACCCTGTCACGTCGGTACGAAATTTGGAGTATGACCGACGGCGGAGTATGGACCGGTTCGGCCGATCAGCCGACACCGGTTGGTGGTTCGGTGCTATTGACCTATCCCGTCGGTACAGTGGAGTATGACCGGCGGCGGAGTATGACCGGTTCGACCGATCAGGAGGATACTTGTCAATAGTACCGTCCCCTGAACGTTCAAAACTCAGTACCATGTTGGACATGGCAGTAGTGCTCAGTACCATGTTGGACATGGCAGTAGCGGGACTCAGTATCGTGTTGGACACGGCAGTCAGTTTTATGTATGTTATTATTATGCTTTTCTTACTGAGTCTGTCGACTCACAGTTTATGTTCATGTGTAGGTAAAGGCAAGGCTGTAGCTGATGGACCGTGACCGAGCATATGAGATTGTACATGTCGGGGCGGTTAGGCCTGGAGCGTACGATCCTCGGGACAGCAGGGCTGAGATTTTGTAACTGTCGTTAGACGACTTTATTTTAATGTAAAAGTTGAACAGTAAAAACGTTTGTAAATATTTTTATAAATCGGGATCCCGAGACTTTTTGCAAAATGGTTTATAAGTTTAATGAAAAAGCAAAATTTTAATTAATCACGTTTTTCCATAAACCTCGTTGACTAGCAACGAGCTGCACAGTACGTTTAAAAATCACGTAATACGCCTAAGATAGTTAGGGTGTTACAGTCACCGAGTTGAGATGATCGACAATGTGGAAGGAACTTTGCTTTTGAAGACATTCTGACAACTGCTTCTGTTTGGCCGATCATGCATCCTCCAACCACGAGCATGTGATTGACCTTTCTTCTGGCGAGACTGCAATCGGGAATGGCTCTCTACTAGCCTGGTTGTTTGATTGAGGACGATGAAAAGTGTTTGATGACGATGGACTGGGTTGGTTGACTTGCGGTGGACGAACGAAGGCTTGATCAAATAACTGATTCAAATAGTAAAATAATTTGGTTATATAAGCAATACCTTTAATTAATTAGTGTTATAAATTTTCCCTTTAATTGGATGGGAAGGTATTCTTGTTATTACTTTGGTGCATTAAATTAGATGTGTATCGAAGCACTAATATTTGGATTGCAAACTTATTTTCATTGTTAAGCTAATGAATTTTAAAATGGTCATTTCTTTGCAGGCAAACTTATAATAAAATTTATGATTGTGTGATAAAACTCGGAAATGTCTTCCTCAGTTGCAATTTCAGAGAAATAAGTCTTTATGTAAACTTATTTGATTTTTCATTTATGTATATAAAAAGAAAAATTTGTTCTTCTAGCTTGTTCAACACAATTAAAATGTGTTCTTTCTTGATTACAGAGATTGCAGGGAGAAGATAAATGTGGTTTTATGGTGCCAATTGCTCTGACTAGATTATGATCAACAAATTCTTCCTTACTTGACGAATTGCTTTTTCACCTAATGATTTAAAATTATTATTTTTACGCAGGATTTATTACTTATGTATTCTCTATATTGAATTTTCTGATAAACTTATTAAGAAATATTGTAAGTAGCAGGCTCTTGCTTTTAAGTTATTATAAATTAGTATTTAAAATGTGATTTTTTTTTTTTTCAACTTATTGTATTATATTTTCTTTATATAATTTTATTGGTAATCTTTTTTGGGGCATCTCTCTCATGTCAGGTTGAGGTTCATAGATTGTCTTGGTGGAAGAGACTCTTACCTCTTGTATTATTTTTGTTACTTTTGTTATTTTTTAAAAAATATTATTGAATTAAGTTACCTATATGACATTTACTTTTATAGCAATTAAAAATCAAGATCTACTACTAAAAATAAACATATATACAAAACTTAGGATACATGAATTGTACGTAACGTTTTTCTTAATTGGGTGGTGTCTGTGATTTCAGGGGAGCTGAATAAATGGGAAAATTCAGTGTATGAAAATCAGTGAAAAATTTTACCGTTTTAGTATTTAAAATCCTTCTAATTTTGTTTGTTAAATGATATGTAAATGTATCAATTGCTCACCCAAACCATGAAATTTGAAGTTCATTTAATTAGCTCTCGTAAACTTTTTTCTTTGACAAATATTTCTCAAATTAAATGATATGAGTGTATATAAATAAAGACATATGGTACGTACATATAAATTATAAGAAATGCTAAAAGGCACCATTGGTGCCAAGCACCTTTACGTGTTAATATCGCTATTGAGAATCTTTCCAGCAAAACTCTCTACTCCTAAACATGTATTTTTTTTTCTTTCCATCATAATCATTAAAACAAAAAATATAAAAAGTGAATATGTATCTATGGAGATGTATCTATATATATATATATAGAAGAAAAGAGAAATTAATTTTTAGAAACATTGTTTGTTTTTCTAAAAAATTACGGAGAAATTATCAACAAAAAAATGAATAATCGAGTTGTATGTAGATCCAGAACGAATGATGAGTCTGAAGTACAATCAATTCACTATTTAAACTGCTGAGATGAAAGATTAAGATAAAATTCTAATCTTTCATCTCAACAGTTTATCTTAATCTTTCATCTCAGCATATTAGAATTTTATCTCAGCAGTTTATCTTAGCAATTTTATCTTAACATTACGTACAATCAATTCATCATTTAAACTGTTTTTTTTTTGTAAGGGTATTTTATATTAAGATTTTATTTAATAATTCTTTTCCTTTAATTTTAGATGGCTCTTTTCCTTATTTTTTGGTACATAATGTTTCTTTTAAATTTTATAAAATACATATATTTCTCATTTGAATTTTTTAAAAATAAATAATAAATGTTAAAGTCATACATTGTTATAACTTATCATAAATTATTTCTTCACATTAAGAATAACTACTATATAAGTATGTATATATTGAGATTGACGTACTTTTTATTATTAATAACAATATACATATCATACGTTTACCAATACAACACAATTTACTTTTATAAAACAAATCGTTCAAATAATTATACCACTTTAGTTACCAAAATCTAAAAAAAAAAACTCAAAACCTTAAATAAAACTAACAATACGTGGCTCGGCACGTAACTTCCACCTAGTACATATATAATCATACATATATATATTTATACTATTGTTAAAAAAATACAAATTCATATTCATAATAATATATATACACAATCACACACATATAAACAACAACAATAAAATGAATTATATTTTACAATTTTCACAACATTAAATTAATTTTTCTTAAAAGAAAAATAAAATTATTAACTTAAATTTATACATATATACACAAAAATATACACACCCTATATAAATATACACATACTCACATATATACTTTTGTTGACATGATAAATAATTTTATTAACATCTGTTTATTTTTATTTTTATTTGTTGTTATTGTATATATATTTCTAATATAAGGTATATATTTTTTTTGTTATATGGTATATAAATTTTATTGTATAGTATATCATTTTATTTTAAATCATGCATGTTTAGTGTTTATTTTATTATATATAATACTGATATATAAATTTATTAATATGGTATGTACAATTTTTGTAATAATAATATTATATTAATTTTTTATGATAAGTAAATATATTTTGTTGTACAGTATATAATTTTTGTTATCTATAATATTATGTATTTAAGATAATACTTAATTTTTATTTTATTATACATAAATTTTCTGATATATGTACATATTTTAATAGTTGTATATATATAATTGTGTTAGTATGATATATATATATATATATATATATATATGTTTTGATTATTAATTTAATATTGCTATAATTTTTTTGTGACATATAATTCTATTAATACAGTATATTAATTTTTAGTAATACAATATATCAAATATTTTTATATATATATATATTTAATAATTTAAATATCCATTCATTTTTGTTACAATATAATAATATACCATACTAAAAAAGTTAAATAACTTAATTAATTTAATTATTATATATTCTTTTTTTTAAAAAAAAATAATATACAATAAATGTATTTTTATATTATATTTCAAATTTAAGACCAGTTTACATCTCACCCCTTTAAAAAATAACTAATCGAACGGCCACTTAATTGTTGTAAAAAAAAAAAAAACAAAGCCCACTTGATAAGTTGATTGCATTAGACAAGTTCTAAGTAGACTTTTAAAGTGGACTTTGTGGCTATAAAAGGCGTGCTTTTTGTGAGGAACTAACAAGCTCATGAGGTGATCAGTTAAATAATATTCTTTTCTTCCTAAGCATATAAAAGCTAATAATAAGAAAAGACATATTTGTTATGGCTTCTCCAAAAAACAAGATACTAATTTTTGGAGGCACTGGTTACCTTGGAAAATTCATGGTGAAAGCCAGCGTTTCTCAAGGCCATCCCACTTTTGTTTACGTTCGACCTATCAATCCCCATGATGCCCATCCCTCTAACTCTAATAAGCTTCAGCTCCACACACAGTTTCAATCCATGGGTGTCACCATCTTCCATGTACATAATATACGTATTAAATATTATTTATATCATTTTGATTTCCTAATATATATATATACACACATATACACAACAAGATACAAATCCTTTATTTATAATATTTGTTATTACAATTAATAACGAATCTGAAACACGTACGTAGGGTGGATTGGAGGAGCACGATAAACTTGTTATGGCTCTTAAACAAGTGGATGTTGTTATATCTACGTTGCCTGTTCCTCAACATCTTGATCAACTCAAGATACTCAAAGCCATAAAAGAAGCTGGTAACATCAAGGTTATTATATTTATATTTACAGAAGAGTAATGATATGTGTATAATTAATATTATTGTGTTAAATATTAATGGTTATTGATCTATTATAAAGGGAAAACAGAGATTTGTTCCATCAGAGTATGGGAATGAAGTGGATAGAGTGAGTGGATTGCCACCATTTGAGGCTTTACTAGAAAATAAAAGAAAGATCAGAAGAGCCACAGAGGCAGCAGGGATTTCGTACACCTACGTCTCTGCAAATGCATTTGCAGCCTATTTCATTGAGTACTTGCTTCATCCACACGATCAAAGTACTACAGACCAACACCATGTCAAAGTTTATGGAAGTGGTCATGCCAAGGGTAAATATTTTTATTCAATAGTACTTATTTTTTTTTTTTTGGGTAAATCAGCACCAATAATATTAGGCCTGTATTATTACATATTCTCAAACCACTCCCTGTCCATCAAGTTCACCTTTTTTAGCATCACACCTCTAATTTTATTTTTTACATATTGCTGTATTTTTTTTAAACAACTATAGCACTTAATAACTTTTGATTCCACACAACAATTTCGACATGCCCAGAAGTGGTATACCACCGCTGTCAATGTCACCACTAAACCACCTGTTCTCTAAATATAGTTAGATACATTTACTAATTAATATCACAATCAAAAAATTTTCCCGTTCAATACTATTCAAGCTAGGCTTAGGTTTGGAAAGCTATAGACTTTGGTGTAATTAGAGATAATTATACAATTTCATGCATTTCTGTGATTGTGTAATTAAGTGTAACTGTGTAATTGAAGATAATTAAAATTATAATTATACTCTCCAATTATTATTGTTGGCGTGTATTTACTACAAAAAAATTCATTTTAACAAGAAAAATTCTATTTGCAGACAAGTACACATCTCAAATTTTTTTTTTTAAAAAAATAACCTTAATATAATTTTTAAAAAATCACTCTTAATATTTTTTTTTCTTAATGTTAATTTCAATACTTATTTCCATATTTCTTTAAAACCATGGGTAATTTTTTTGTCTAATAAAATTTCATATAATTTTTTATTTTATTTTTTGTAATAATATTTAAAATATAATTTTTTATGGATATATTTTTTAAGAATATTAATTAAAAAAAAAACCTAGAAATACAAATTAACATAATCAAAGATATATATTTTATGCAAAATAAAAATTATTAAAATAGGGTGCAAGCATTTTATAAATTTTTGGGTGTATATAAATAAAACTTTTCTTCAAAACAATTTTTTTTTTTTTGTATTTTTACGGATTTCTACGTAGCAACTTACATAGCAACCAACAGAGCAACTTAAATTGTAACCCAAATATACATAGCAACCCACATAGAAATCATCAAAACAACCAAAACCGTAAAAATAATATAAAAAACAATTAAAAATTGGTATATGGAGTAATTCCCCTAAGTATCAACTACTAATAAATATATTATTTCTGTGTGTAATTATTAATTATTTTACAAAATAAGACACTAGAAATTGAGCATGTTTGGTATTGTTTTTTGTTTTTTGTTTTCAAAAAATTGTTTTTAAAAATGAGAACAAAAAATAGTTTTTCAAGTTTTTAAAAACAAGTCATGTTTGGTTAGTGTTTTTTAAAAATAATATTGACTAAAAGTGAATTGGTTTTTAAAACAGAAAACAACATTTTGTTGTTTTCAAAATTCTTGTTTTTTGTAACTTTGTTTTCTAAAAACTGTTTTAAAAAAACAAGGCCAAACATGCCAAATTGTTTTCAAAAAACAATTTTTTGTTTTTGAAAACAAAAAACAGTTTTTTAATTATGATGCCAAACATGCACTTATATTTTTTATTTTTAAAATATTGTATAATATTTACCACCCCAAGTGTTATCCTATATATATATAGTTAATTTAAGGTGTACTTACACTCTTCAATTCGAGAATTGAATATGTATCGTGGAACTTAAAAAAATCGTTCAATTTAAATAGTAAATTTAAACAACATTAATTTTATGTGTAAATTGTCATTACTTACTATTTTATCAAACAACAAATAATAATTTATATATAATTACCATTTTAATTATATCCAAAACGTAATCATATAATTACAGTACCGACCTTTTAATTACACTTACTTACTTTTTAAGCAAAACCTAACGATGTGCTCAAATATTTTTCAACAAAACCTATACATTTCATTGTTCATAATATTCCAACTACTTCAATTTTTTTATTTTGAAATAGATAACTACTCAATTGACTATATATATATATATATATACATTTTCCATCAAAAAACTGACTATATACATATTCTAGATGATTTTTACATAGCACGAAAAAATGATTATTGTGTACTGTAACTTACTAATTATAAAAAAATGAAACAAAGTTTCCTCTCACAAGTAAAACTATACAGCTCCTTGTTTTTGACTTTGAATTTTTAATAGGATAAAGATTAATTTGAAAGGATTTCATTCTCTTCTTATTAATTACGATTTTTTACAAAAAAAAAAAATAAATTAAATTAAATATTATAAGTTTATAAAATTTAGAACCATTATAAAATTGTAAAACAAAAATATTAAAAATATTTTATTAAACGTATGAATTATATTCTCAGAAAAAACTATGACATCATCACACTGAATAAACAAACAATCCAGAACAATACATACACAAAATAATAATTTATCCATCCAATCACAATATATTTATCACAGAACCTACTTCAATACGGATGAATATCTAAGTTCTAATTTTTTTATATTATACATAAACATATTAATTAATAGTAGTATACAATTTTAAATACTACTAATATGGAAAAAAATTACAAATTTTTAAAATAATGCAAGAAAAAACAAAAACTTTGGTGGGCACTAACGAGACAGTAATACATGAACTAATTCACACAAAAAAAAAATCAAATTAAAAAGATAAACATACATATCTTTATATATTAAAAGTACTTATCTAAAGACATTTCTTAGTTTAACAGAATATACTTTAAAAATAAAAGAATATTCTGTTAAATTTAACGATAGGTTTAATCTCCCGTTAACTTTCAAAAATATATAAATAATTAAACCAAAAAATTAAACAATTTTTTAAACCAAATAATTAAATTTAAAAAATTAAACAATCTTTTTTTAAATTAAAAAAAATCATCCTAGCTACATATCTCTAACATAACAAACCGTATAGCTCCAATGTTTGATATTTTTTTATTAATTAAACGTTAACAAATAAATAAAAAATTAACAAATATTAATATTGTTACACGATTAGCTTAACAGATTAGGCTTACACGATTTTTTTAAACGTTTAAACCCAATAATTAAACCCAAAAAATTAAACAATCTTTTTTTAAATTAAAAAAACTACACCAATACCCACCCTAAATTAGAATCATCAATATAAAATTTAAACTCTATATGAAAAAAATCGTTTATAACATAAAACATTTGAATAACAATGTGTATATTATAGATTTATATACACAATTATGACATTCTTAACAATTAGTTTTATAAAACATGTCGTTTATAATATAATATTACAATTAGTCACTAAATTTTTAAACAAAAACTCCTAGAACTTAAAATAAAACTAATATTTACGTGGCTCGCCACGTAACTCTCTTCTAGTATATATATATATACACAAAAAAAATACAATAACATAAACACATATATACATACACTATATACATATATAGACATACTTACCCACACAAATATATGAGCTGATTCGATCACGCCTAATAAAGAGAGTAACATGTTACTCTGCCTTCATCATAACTATTCATTGTTATATAATTATATCCAACGGTTGGGAACACTTATAGGAGAAGTGATTATATTTTAAAAAAAACGTCTGATATGGATATGACAATTTAGACTAGCTAGCAATAGGGGTACTATTGCACTTCCTCCTATTACCAGTCATTTCTTTGACACTTTCAATTTTTTATGGGTAATTAACAAAAAAACAAAAAATAAAAAAGATAAAAGTAGAAAAGCATTAAAAAAATATCCCCAAATTATTTAGTAAATAATTTATTGTAATGGTCTCTTTGCTTGTTTGCCTTAAGAAATAGTCACGTTCACTTGACATTTAATTGAGATTTTTGCTTCGCGTTTACCTTAAGATGTAGTCACATTTACTTCATCAGTCTTAAGAAATAATTTATTGTTTTATTTTTTTATATTTTTTTAATTTATTATAATTTTAAATAATTAATATTATGTGGACCACTAAAAATGTTATGTCTACACTTGTGTACACGTGGATAGTCCACTGTGATACTTAATTGAGATTTTTAGATGGAAGTGTAAAGAGTAAAACATAATGTTAGTTTGATAGGTTTTGCTGTTAAAAAATCCGTTTGTGTAATAAGTGTTAAAAAATATAAAATTTGAATGATTTTGCCACCAATATCCCTTTTGTTAATTGTGAGTCCAAAAATATTCAAAGACCAAAGAAAGAAACGTACTACTTCTTGGAGAAGTCCATAACAATATACATCATTTAAATAATTAATTAATATTCAAAATATGTTCAGCAAAAGAAAAAAGGGTAAATACCATTTTGGACCCTCTGTTTTACGAAAGTTACCAATTGGACCCTTGTTTTGTTAAATGACAAAATGGACCCTGTGTTTTGTTAAATGACAAAATGGACCCTGTATTTTTTAAAATAGTATAAATAGGACCCTGAATTGATTTTTTGTCAAAATAAAGTTATAATCCGATCTAAAAGTGCTATGACAAAACTATTTACATTTTTTGTATCTGTTCGTATTAAGCATTGTCTTCAAGTTGGTTGTATTAAAAAAAAGTTGTCAAAAATTAAGCTCAGGGTCCTATTTTTACTTTTTTAGAAAATACAGGGTCCATTTTGTCATTTAACAAAACACATGGTCCAATCTGTAACTTTTGCAAAACACAAGGTCCAAAATAGTATTTACCCAAGAAAAAAACAATAATATTTAGGATATAATTTTTATTTCTTAAAAAAAACTAACATGTAGAATATTATAATGAAAAAAAAATAATGTGCATTCTGCTTAAATAATTATATGTTTGAATGTATTTAGTTGGGCATGGCTTTAGAAGAGCTTTTGAAGTCTGAAAGCTACTTTTAGATATGTTTGGATAAAATATGAGAAGAGCTTTTTAGAAAAGCAATGACTCACCAGCTTTTTTAGGAAAGACTTCTAAAAAAACATGAGAAGCTATTTTTTTTAGTTTAATGAATATTTTATAATACCTAATTTACCCTTTTTTTCTAAAAGAAAATAATTAAATTACATTCTTAATTGTTATATTACGGCAAATCATTTCATATTCTTCTCATAATAAAAACTTAATAGTCTTCAGCCAAGAAAAAATCACAGTAGCTATTTTTATTGAAGGAAGAAAAAATAAAGTCATTGCTTTGTTAAAACAATTGAAGGTTAGTATTCTTTAGCTTTTCTGTTCTTATTAGAATTTATTGACTACTTGTTTGTATTCATAATAAAAAGATTAAAAATTCTTTTAAGCTTTGTTTCCTTTTAAAGTTGTGAATGTTGATCACAACAAAATGAATGATCATTTTTTTTCCTTTAATGATCGTTTTTTATTATATTTTTTATTGATTATTATATTTTTTTTCAAAAAATAATATCTTTTCGAAGATTTTCAAAAATTAGGATTGTTTTATTAGCAGTAAGAAAATAATTAATTTTTTTATTTTTTTTTCTTTATTATTTTGTTAGATGTTTTTTTTTTTTTTTTTGAAAAACATTAAAATCTCATTGTTTGTTAATTAATGAAACAAACAAAGACTCTCTTGCAAAAATAATGGTGATGGCATCATTAACTTGGAGTTAATGTTATGATAAAATTATTAAATTATATATGCACTATAATTTAAGGATCGAAATACCTCCAGCCATTGATTTTTGAGCTTCAAACCCACATAAGCTTTGATCTACAAAGGAAACTGGTTGATGTGGGTAATCGGGCTTCCTCGCTCTCTCAACTCTCTTTAGATGGATTTTGCTGTTATAAACAGAATGAGTGAGGAGCTCGGGGACCGAGACCCTATATTTATAGGTGAGATACTCCATCAGTATCTGTGCCACATTAATTGTCAGAATATTTTGACAATTAATTCAGGAAATCAAATCAGGTAATGAATATAGAAATCTGACCATATATAGAATATTACGTAAGTGATTCTGTCCAGATTCAATGAATATAAAATATTCATTTATCAGAATCAATAATATTATTTTATTTCCTTAATTAGAAATATTCTAATATTCTCCCACTTGGTCAGCATTTAAACTAAAACATTCAAACCCAAACGTTCCACATTATATAATAAACATACGAATCATAGCGACATGTCCTCATTATAAGTCGAGTATTATCTTCCATGTATTACGATATATTTATTATATAACAATGTACTTTATGTGGCAATGTACTTAAGTGAATAAACCCTAACCCTTATGTTTATTCAGGTCCTCTTACGATAATTTTCTCAGATGAAATTAAGGTGCACATAAATATGAGAAAATATCAAAATTAGAGTTTCATTAAATAATTTTTGGTTGTACAAATAAAAAAAAAACTGCATATGGGTTAACTGAATCCCATATTTACTTTATGATCCTTGAATTTGTGTTGCGGCATGCCTTTAGTCAAGGATCTATGCGATCACCCAATTCAGTTTGCGTGATTAATGACCACTTATCACGCCTTTTTATGGCTAAATACTTAATGTCGATATGCTAGCTTCGACCAGTACTCTTAGAGTTATTAGCCATAAATATTGTAGCTGAATTTATCGCAAAATTTTCTTAATGGCCTAATGAAACTGTAATTCTGAACTCTAGGCCTACTATGAAACTCTATAATACATCATACGAGATGTATCCTCAAAACAATAAATGAATCTGACTTCTATAGTGGAAATAACAATCAAGATTCTCTACAATATAACTTACTGGTAATCTTAAGGACGTATTAAAATATTGATTTACGTGAATCAATACAACCAGTGAAGTATGTTAGAATCTAATTGGTTAACTATATTTCCAGATGGTCAATTCATCTTAAAATATGTATGAATATAATATTTAGTATCTTAAAGATACCTCATCACTTTGTATGAAAAATAAAGTGGTCTTAACTTTAGTTATTCTGATACTACTTAACGATCCTGAAACAAATGTAATGCAAAGTCTTATTCAGACTCTTAGGCATACATTAGGCTTCTAAAATAGAAGCAAATGAATGTTCTTAATTTATTCTCACTCCAGATCATTTTTCAGATGCTGGTTCGAGTTGAATTTATCACACTTAAAGATAAAAGTTGTATCAAATGAATAATACATAATTTTATTTAATCAGAGATGCTGTGGCTACTCTCTAATTAATTAAAATTATACATGTTATTTATATTCATTATCTCAAAATAATAATTTGAGATATGAATTATTTCACCTCATATAGAAAACTTTTATCATCATTTGCAAGTAACATATTGTGTACGTATAAAACAAATATTACTCCCACTAACCTTCTGGTATATAATTATTTCCATAATTCTCTTTTCAAGTCTAAATGAAAAGATGATATAATACCAATTTGTGAGATGTTTGTTTTAATCTATAGGTAGACACCTTAAGCTTGCATATGTTCACCACTATTAGAGGAAAATCTTTATGGCAATCTGTATATTCTCCTCTAGTTCACTGTTTGGAACTGATTAATGAATTGAAACGAGCAACAAATGCCAAGGTCTATAATAGAATCATTTATAAAAACAAGTGAGAATATGTAAATCTCTTTTGTTATTGATTCTTAGTTCAAAATGAACTTCTTAGCAATGAATATTCTTTTATATCTTTATGTTTCTCAATGTTGCCTAATGAATATTATTGGTGAAAAAACTTATGCTTTATTAATGTTCTCCACCCCATTAGGCAACTTTACTAAAGATAAACTTTATTGCTCTTTAAGATATTCATTTCTTCATTCATGGCATGTTGTACTACAACTTCAATTCTTTATCATTCTATAATTTAATTTGCGTCTCAAATTAATATTGTAGTTGAACTCTTATTGTACAAAATGTAATCACTAGAAAACATTGATCTTACTGTTCTAATAAGTCATCTTAAGGATGGACCAACAAACTCTTAAAAGAGCAAATGGTTCAATAACATGTTATTTTAGAAATTGTAAGCAATTACTAAATAACATAACTTATTAGAATTTTACCAATGACTTGTATATTATTAATGATTAGTTATGAATTCTCAATAACCATTAATCTTAAGGGTTGTTGTGAATCATAATTAATCTAACACTTGAGGTGGAAGTTTGAGAAAATATGAATGATCTTTCTCGGAAACTAGGTTCCTAGATTGATCACTCACACTGATCAAGTCAATTCTTAATTCCACAATTCTAGTGTTGTGAGATGGATAATAAAATATGTAACCCTTAAACCTTATAGCTTTTCAAATGAAATATGCTCATTTATGGTTTAGGGCCCAGATCTTTTCTTTGACAATTGTACTCTAACTATATATGGGTATTTATAAAATGTGTACTTGTCATCAAGTCGGTTTTCAACCTTATCACAACTCAAAATATGTTTGAGAAACAACTTTGGTTAGAACACGATTCGATATGTACACCCCATTGTTGAGTATCAATAGACAAAGATTTAGGAAAGATTGGAGTTTGCTATGTAGGCTCCACCCCATGTCCAAAAAATGCTTAGTTTCTTAAATCTGTTACACACTATAATTTGGGTGTACCAAGCATATGTATCGGGCAATGAACCCATGCTTTTAAAGAAACTTTACAAATAGACTGGGAGTTTATCCATACTCACGAATTTTAATGTAGTATTCTCCATTTTATATTTGATCTCACTATCTTAATATGCAAAATGCACCATTTCTCTACTTAAGATTTAAATGTCTTTGAAACATATAAATCTATATTTTTGTAGAAAAATTATTTATGTGAGTAATCGTTAAAAAGGAGATGCAAAATTTGAGTCCATGTCTTCAAAATTAATTGACTTGTATGATTTCTAATATGATAGAATTCTAGTATGCACCGATTTTGACTTGTTGGAATACATATTCTTAATGAAATTCACACAAGTTCTAAATAAAGTTAGTAAAATCAAGTGTAATGAAGATCCCCACCATTTACTAACATTTATTCTATTTATAGAGATATGTTCCATAATTTTTGGTGCTATAATGTAGAAGAATTCTTATTAATAACACATTTCTTATTGTCAGATTGAACTTGCATATCTTTATGAGTGACATCATTTGTAGTAAAGACCTCTAAATGTGTCTAAATCAAGTTTCAATAGAATCTTGGAACATAAAGATCTTTGCCAATTTTAAAACAAAGCCACTACTATATTGCTTGTTCCTTAAACTTCTAAATGTGAGAACTTATCTTGTCTGTGGATAAGATTTGCTCACAGTTACTGACTTTCTTAGGTTTATTTGTAAACCTTGCAAGAAATTATGAATGTGGAATAACAATCTAAAATAATCCACTATGTGTTAATAATCACATTAACTGTATTAGAATGAATTCATACACAATAAATTAAAATTTATTGGTGATAATAAAGTGTGATTAATTTTTCTTAATTATACAGTAAAAACTGTATATGCTAGATGAAGTTATCAGAATAAATTTTGAAAATTTCTACTGTTATGGAAGAAATTTTCTACTAGTATGGAAGAAATTTATGAATAGTGATGTAATAAAATTACATATATATTTTTGAGGTTTAAATGAATCATGTTTTTACCAATGAATAAACATGCTTAAATATGAAATCTTATTAAACAAAAATTGTCTGTGGGCTAAATTTTTAATTTAATAAGATTAGATTTAGATGTAGATTATGATAGATTTACACAATTTATGAAAAACTTAAAGTTTAATATTTCTATCTTAATGAAAGGTATGAAACACTTAATTATTTATAAATGTTTCAAAATTTTATACTTTATGATAAAATTATTAAATTAAATCTACATAATTTCCTGTGAGATAAATTAAGAGAATTTAATTTAACATATTAATCATGTGAATATAATAAAATCCCTGTAGGGTAAGATTATTATGTTCACATAATTCATGTCCATTATGTGATCTTAATCCACTTAATATATATAATTTTATATAATTAAGGATGCTGTGGCTACTCCCTAATTATTTAAAATTATGTGGTTCACTAGACACCAAAGTATAAACTGAAGATTAAAATTTTACTAAATCCAAAATTGCCTGTGGGCTAAATTTTAAATTTAATAAAATTAGATGAACTTTATGATAGATTTAATTAAACAATTAGTTTTGGAAAATGAAGGTTTATTATCTATCTTTAATTAAATTTGTGATAACACTATTAAATTAAATCCCCATAACTCCCTGTGGGGTAAATTAAGAGAACTTAATTTAACATATTATCCTAATTAATTATACAAATATAATAAAATCCCTGTGGGGTAAAATTATTATACCTATATAATTAATTACAAGTTATGTCCATTAAGGTGAATTTTAATTAATATATAATTTTATACAAATAAGGATGTTGTGGCTACTCACTAAATATATAAAATTATATTTTCACTTTGACATTAGGTATTGGGCTCTACCTAAAAGTAATTTCGTTATTAACATAGTAGACAATCACTGAGATTAATGCTCCTAGTGTGGTCGTCCGAAGATCATTAAAAACCGTTCTAGATATGAGCATTTGTCCCGAATTCATGTTTTCTTATGTCAAACCACAAAATTACTTACATTTTATTCATATTTTATTCATTTTAGGAAGTTTTATGAATATTTTATGAATAATTTTATGAAGTTTTATGAAACTTAATTGCTAAATAAAATATTTAACATATCTTAATGTTTGAATATTTCTAAATATATCTAGCACTATAAAAGGAATTTATGTATAGCATTTAAATCATACAGATCTAAATTAATTGCATTAAACATAAATTTGTTAAATAAATACAAAATAATACAATTAATGTATGATAACTAATTAAATGCTAATTCCTTAATATGAAATTAATTATGCATTTATGACCATATAATATCTTAAATATTTGCACTAATAATTAATTTGTATAAATAAAGTAAATATACAAATTAGTACAATTAATTATATGAAATGAATTAAATGCAAAATTAAAGAATGTACTTAATGACAGGTTATCAATTAATTCAATCAGTAAATTACTTAATTGGTAAACAAATATAATAATTGCGCACTTAATTGTAGAATAATTAAATATTCACATTCTTAAAATATCACAATTATTATAATTACATGTAAAAATAAAGCATGTAATTAATTTACCAAGTTAAAAATTTTTCATAATAATTTATTACTAAATAACATATAATATATGAAGATATATGTTAAATTAGAATGGAAAGTTTAAGACAAATGTAAGTTAATTGAATAAATCAACAAAAATAAGGAAATAGAATAAAATTCCAAAAATAAATCAAAATAATAAAATTTTGGAATTTTCTTAAATTTTTCTTAATTTTCCTTTTTTTTTTTTTTTGAAAAATGCACTGCACAAACGACATGTCGTTTTTTGCAAAACGCAAAACGACACGTCGTTTTACAAACTAAAGGGCTGATCTCAAAATTGAAAAACGACATGTCATTTTCCATAGGGGAGAAAACGACATGTCGTTTGAGAAAACGACAGCAGCACGATCCTGAAAACGACACGTCGTTTTTCAAAAATAAAAAACGACATGTCGTTTGATCAAACGACAGCAGCCAAAAACACTGAAAAACGACATGTCGTTTGTGGAAAACGACACGTCGTTTGGGTCGTCTCCTTCAGTCAATCCGGGTCATTTTGACCCGTTTTCTGCACGCGGGTTCGACGGACCCGACCCAAACCCGATCGGAAAGAGAATTTAGACGACCAAATTACGTGTTTTTAATTCCGAAATGATCCAAATGAAAAAATAAAGAGATCTATGTGGATTTTATACATCTATAACACGTAAAAGTCGATTTTAATTCCAATGAAGATGAGTTGGGTCCAAAGGTGTTCTTCAAAAAAAAATTTCCAGATTTTGATATTTATTCAAATCTTTTTCATGCACGAAATCACTTTATAATTTTATATGAATGTGATATTACAATAAAGATTTAAAATATACACCCAAAAAATATATATATTTATTTTTTATTATTATTTTTTTTTCTTAACGAAGAACGAAACTTAAAACTTTATGTATATATACATATATACGTATACAATATATATCACATAAAATTATCAATCCAATATGAAATATATATAATGAAAATATATATAATCATACATAAATATATAAATATATATATATGAAAGATGTATATGTATATAAATAACTTTTATGTATATGGATATATATGTATGTAAGTATATATATATATGAACTGAATATGAATGTATATATATAAACTGAATGTATATATAAACAGAATGTATATATAAACAGAATGTATATGAAAATATATATATAAACTGAATGTATATAGGTATATACGTATGAAAATGTATATATATAATGTGAATATATATATATATGAATGTATATACGAAAAACAAATATATAACATGTATATGAATACCGAGTGTATATACGTGTGTATATATATATGAAACTTAAATACAATCAAGGAAGAGATAAAACCGCTCTGATACCAACTGTTATGATAAAATTATTAAATTATATATGCACTATAATTTAAGGATCGAAATACCTCCAGCCATTGATTCTTGAGCTTCAAACCCACATAAGCTTTGATCTGCAAAGGAAACTGGTTGATGTGGGTAATCGGGCTTCCTCGCTCTCTCAACTCTCTTTAGATGGATTTTGCTGTTATAAACAGAATGAGTGAGGAGCTCGGGGACCGAGACCCTATATTTATAGGTGAGATACTCCATCAGTATCTGTGCCACATTAATTGTCAGAATATTTTGACAATTAATTCAGGAAATCAAATCAGGTAATGAATATAGAAATCTGACCATATATAGAATATTACGTAATTGATTCTGTCCAGATTCAATGAATATAAAATATTCATTTATCAGAATCAATAATATTATTTTATTTCCTTAATTAGAAATATTCTAATAGTTAATCCATCGAGACTCACCAAATTATCTCCATTCTATTCTTCTTCACAAACCATATATATTTATTTTATTTTTTAAGATTTATTTTTTTTCAACAAGAAAAAGAATTATATTATTACTATTATTATTAACAAATTTGATATATATTATTTGTAAGAGCTTTTACTTTTTACTACCAAACACTTATAAAAGCTCTTCAAATGGAGAAGAAGTTCTTTCAAAACTAAAATTCAAACACTAAATGAAAAGCTCAAACTTTTACTTCTATTTTTCTACTGTCTAAAAGTAAAAGTATAAGTTATGCCAAACAAACCCTAATGGGTTATAAATAATTAAGCTGCATAACAATACACAATCTCAAGGTTAAAATATTTTTTACACCATAAAAAATAAATATTAAACATACAATTACAATAATATCTCAATAATAATATAATAATAAAAGCTTAAAAATTGTAAAGGGTAAAAGTAATCTATGACAACTAGTACTATTATATTTAAAAAATTAATTAGGATTTTTGTCCCTAAACTTCGACATGTGCCAAATCATGCTCCCTAAACTTTTAAGGTCGCTAAAAATGCTCCCTGAACTATTGAGATTGTTGAATTTAAGGACTTTTTTCTAATTTCATTCAATTTTACTATTTCAGTTATTGTTTATGTATTAAACCATGCTCCCAGACTTTAATATCTACCAAATCATGCCCTCGAACTTTGATATATACTAAATTATGCTCTCTGAACTTTCATACATGTTAGACTTTTTTACTTAACTTAGAAAAAGGTCCTTAAATCCAACAATGTTAATAGTTCAAGGGGCATTTTAACGACTTTAAAAGTTCAGGGAGCATAATTTAGTACATGTCAAAGTTCAGGGGGTAAAAATTCTAATTAGCCTTAAAAAAAAACTACCAATGGGTCTATCACCTATCAACCTTTTTCAGTTTGGTCAGAATTTTTTAGTGTTCAATATATCCCAAAATATTAAACTATTGATAAATAATGGGCAGGTAACATTCCGCGTCCGTACTGAGAAGGTTGGAATTGGTTGTATCATACACGCATATACATATATACTTGTTAAAAAAAAATATAAATACATATTCATATTCATATATACACACACTCACACACATATAAACAACAACAATAAAAAAAATTATATTTTACAATTTTCACAACATTAAATAATTTTCTTAAAAGAAAAATAAAATTATTAACTTAAATTTATACATATATACACAAAATATATAATAACATAAACACATATATATAAATACATACACTATATAAATATACACATACTAACATACACAGACATCTATTCTATATAAAGTGTGGCTATGTAACTAAATTCTTAGTTTAACGATACTTTTTGAATTTCTACGTTAACTTTAGAATATCCTATTAATTAATAGAATATTCTTTATTAATTTTATAATATTATTATAAATATTTAAAAATAAAGATTATGTAGATATTTTATATAAAGAAATTTTAATTTAAATTTAAAATACTTAAAATATTAAAAATATTTTTAATCATATTTTTAAATTTATTGGGTTAACTTTAAATTAAAATAAAAAAAATTATGTAAATATTTTATATATAAAAAAAATAAATTTAAAATATTATAAATATTTTTAACTTTTAAATTTATTATTATTTATTTTATATTTTAAATTAAAAATCTCAACCCCATTTAAAAATTAAAAAAAATACATTATCTAATTAAAAAAAATTAAACATACATGTATTGCATCTAATATCACCTAATTAAAAAAAAAAACTAATTATATGTGTATTGCACGGAACATCAATCTAGGTATCTTTTACAATACGTTTCATTAAAAGTATATATATAAATATATATGCACAAATATGAAATAATGTGTGTTTCTTTTTAGACAGAACATTTAAAACATTACTACACTAGAATAAACATTTTATTACTTGGCAAACAACATATTATATGCATTAGAAGTTACATTTTTATAAAGAATGACAGAATATTCTTCATCCGAGAATTAATTATTTACATGTATTTAATATACATAAAAATAACTTCACAAAATAATTATATTATTTTTTATTGTCTTAATCACTTTATATTAAAAAATTCAAAATTAAATTATATATAATTATTTCTTATATTATTTATAATTAAATTATATATCACCTAATATAAAACTAAACATGTTTGCCTTGCACTTAACTTTTTTCTAGTATATATACATATATAAATGCACACACATATATACAAATATATTCTTGTTAAAAAATACACAAATACATATACATATATATATACACACTCATACACATATAAATAACAATAATAAAAAGAATCATTTTTTTTTTTCATAATTTTCACAACATTAAATCAAATTTTCATAAAAGAAAAATAAAATTATTAACCTTATTTTATATAATTTTCTACAAAAATATTATTCATACATTTACATAATCAGATTTCATTCCAATATAACACAAAAAAATTACACAAAAATAAAAATATAAAAATTACCGTTATATTCCTTAAACATACTATAATCTCTGCATTAAAAAACACACACAAATCAGATTTTTCAAAAACATAAAAAAAAAAATTAGATATTTAAAGAAAAAATACATGAATACACAAATAATTACTGTGAAGAAAATTCGGCCGGTCCAACTGTGAAGGAAAAAAAAAAAATAAAGAAGAAAACAACGGAGGTGGGGGTCTGGCGAGGTGGGTCCGAGCGGTCAGTGGGGTCGAGAGGTCGGTGCGGGAGGCGGAGGGTCGGGCTTTTACTTCAGAGAAGCTTTTTTTTTTTTGTGTTTAAAAAAAGAGAAAAGAAAAAAGAAATGAAGAAGAGAAGGGGGTCAAGGGGTTTTGTTTTAATGAAAACTGGTAAGACTTTTAAGGATTATGGGCGAGAAAAACCCCGCCTTTTTCTAACGTATAGATTTCAATATTTTTAGGGGCGATAAATGTCGCCCCTAATATACTACTGTTGCCCTTATTTTCTCCCATTATACGTGGACCTGGATAAGGCTGACACGTGGATCTGTGAGAATCAACACATAAAAAATCGTCTAAGTCCTAGGCGAAAGGGAAGAATCTCAGGGAGGTGTCTCCCGGAGGAGAGCACAAGAAGTATTTCTACTCTGTGGGAGGCCGGAGGTATGCTAAAGCAGTTCTGGGAGGTGCAGAGATCTCTTGAACGGTCACCTTGTATTTAATGCCACATGGGGGAAGACGTATTAAAATCTCCATAAACGACATGACAGATGGCGTAACCCCCCTTTTTTCAGCTATTATGCTATAATCAATAAGGCTAGTGACAGCTACTTTATGAGGAATCACATCAATCAAGAAGGGATAAAAGATTATATCCACCTAACTCCTAAGATACCTATGGTATAGGTCATGTATCTACAATTTTGTATCTGCTGGGAATATGTGCCCCTATGAAGCTAACACAGAAAGACAAGTAATTCATTCCTAGGGATCACTCCAGAAAAACACTATAAATACCCCACAAAAAGACTGATAAAGGGTCGAGAATTTTGGGTTTAAAGGAATCAAAGAGAGAAACTATTAGAGAAATCCACCAAGAACATTCTCTGTAATAAATACTCTCATTAATAACAAAGACTCGTGGACTAAGGCTCATTAATGCCCCAACCACGTAAAAATCTCATGCATTGAACTTCCTACAGCTTTTCTTATATATTATTTAACTAGTTGCTGAAAACCTCAGTCAACAACTACAGTCTCCCCTAAAAGTTTACAAAGTTAAAAAAACTCAATTTCTTTAAGGGCGACAACTTTCTGTCGCCTCTAATACTGTAACGCCCTAATGCTAAGGCACGCTACAGTGCTTTTTCAATTATTGTGCAATCTTTGCTAATCAAAGAAATTTCTCGAAAAACGTGTAAAATTAAAACTTTTACTTTAATTATTAAACTTTATAATATAATATAATATTTACAAATTCCGGGATCCCGATTTCAAACTTTGTAAAATTTACTGTTTAAACTTTACATTTCAAAATACATAATTTTCAGGTCGCACAGCGACTTTCAAAATATAACTCCCAGATGTCCCGAGACCGAACACTCCAGGTCGCGCCGCTTGACATGTACAACCTCACCCGAGCTCAGGTTCACTCCTGTTCAGCCTTCGCCTTTCCTTTACCTACACATGGAAGCAGAAACTGTGAGTCAACAGACTCAGTAAGAAATGCATATAACATACCATATAATTTCCGACCTGTAAATAGGCGCCCATACACCTATTTACAGAGCTTAACAGATGAGTATGAACATTCAATACCAGGATACAACCACTATACCACATACACATCGTACCTCACTGTACGAGTGTTGGTAGGGTTTATCCCGATCACTGAGTAACACTGAGTGATGTACCACACACCTTAGCATTTTCCCATGCTTGTGTTGGTATCACTGTATCGTACTCACAATCACAACAATCACTGTACCAATACACTCTATAACTTATTCATACAAGTGTTGGTAGTGCTTAACATAATTCAAGCATGCATATATAAACACATATACACACATTCAGATAATCACATCATACGTTATACACAGTTCTTACCTGTTTTCCGAATTCAAGTGTGGTGGCCGACCTGAACGGAATTCACGTGCTAGATGGATGCCCTAATCACAATAATAGTAATACAGATGAGTGACTCGCTAAATCACTTTCCGGGACTTTAAACTTGAAACTAAAAGTTTCCCTATCGATAAACCTCATGGCAATACCCTAAATATCTCAAAATTGGCCAAAACTAGGGTTCTGGAAATTCCCCCAACGAGTGCATGGTTCCCAACCGGCATCCGGTTACGGGTCACCAACCGGTCGACCGGTTGGTATGGCCTCCCGTAACCGGAATTCGGTTCTCCGCCGGGAACCAAAAATCATCCCCCTTAATTCAATTCAATCCCAAACCTTACCAAACTCTCCAGTATACCTATACAATGCATACACAATGATTTCCAGGCAGTATTTCACAGAATAAAACAATAAATCTCCACTTGCCATTAAAGCTCAAAGCTTGAACTCAAAGCTTAAAATTGCATAAAACTAAGAATCAATCTCTAAACCAGCTACCAAGAACTAAAATTAAGCCAAACAAACCCTATAATTCGAACTAAGCAAACCTCAAACCCTAACAGCCCCTATAACCCAAAATCACTTCTTGAAACTAAAATACAACTTCATGAACTTAAAAAAGAAAGGAGCTAGGGTTACCTTAGTTATTTTTCCTTGAATCCTTGGTTGAAAACACAGAAAATTATGAATAAAAATTGAGTTTTCCTTCTGGTTTGTGAGGGCCGAACACCAAGAGAGAGAAGGGAGAAATGATTTCTCTAATTTTAATTTCTTTTCAAAGTAAAACCCCTTTTCATTCAATTACATTAAAATAAAATAGGTGTCATCACCCAAGGCTGCCACCTAACCCTCATTTAACCAATTTACTAATGACTAAAATGCCCTTAAGATTACAACTTAGGTATTTTTAAAGCTAGGGGTAAAATGGTCAATTTCCATAACCCCACTCAATCCCGATAATTTCTTTTCTCTAAAATATTTCCCACTATGAAATAGGATTCTAAACTTACCCATGTGATCAATCTAGCCATCCATCGCATTTTCCGTTGTCGCCGAGCAAAAATTACAAAATTAACATATTTCACATATAAGCTAAATAATACCCCTAGAGTTTAATAAAATCTCCGGAATTGAGAAATTATAACTCTAATATTCATTTCTAAATATTGGGGTCCACAATTAAATTAATTCACAAATAATAATAAAATAATAAAAATTAGTGCTAATTGCCTTTACTAATCCACATTACTAGAGCGGTCATTACAATTATCCCCCCGTTAATAGGATTTCGTCCCCGAAATCTAACCTGAATAGCTCTGGATGTTGAGTCCTCATATCTGACTCCAATTCCCAGGTGGCTTCTTCCACCTTACTGTTCCTCCAGAGCACCTTAACCAGTGCAATAGTCTTGTTGCGAAGAACTTTTTCCTTTCTATCCAAAATCTGAACAGGTTGCTCTTCATAGGATAAGTCTGGTTGTAGTTCAAGGGCTTCATAACTCAAGACATGAGTCGGGCCTGACACGTATTTCCTTAACATAGAAATGTGAAATACGTCATGAACAGCTGATAATGCTGGTGGTAAGGCTAGCCGATACGCTACCTGCCCGACCTTCTCGAGTATCTGAAATGGCCCAATGAACCTAGGGCTTAACTTACCCTTCTTCCCGAAGCGCCTAATACCCTTCATTGGTGAAACTCGAAGGAAAACATGTTCCCCTGCCTGAAATGTAACATCTCTGCGCTTCGGATCAACATAACTTTTTTGCCTGCTTTGAGAAGCAAGCATCCGAGCCTTGATCTTATCAATAGCTTCATTGGTCCTTTGCACTAACTCTGGACCCAGGTACTTCCTTTCTCCTGTCTCGTCCCAATGAATAGGAGAACGACATTTTCTACCATATAACATCTCATAGGGAGCCATCCCTATTGTACTTTGGTAGCTGTTGTTGTAGGAGAATTCAATTAAAGGCAAGTACTTACTCCATGAACCCCCAAAGTCCATGACACAGGCTCGCAGTAGGTCTTCTAAAATCTGGATAGTTCTTTCCGACTGACCATCAGTCTGAGGGTGAAAGGCTGTACTAAACTTTAACTTGGTACCCATAGCCTTCTGAAGACTCACCCAAAACTTCGATGTGAACTTTGGATCCCTATCTGATACAATAGATTTAGGGGCTCCATGGAGACGAACTATCTCCTTTACATACAATTCAGCATACTGATCCACTGAATATGTAACTTTCACTGGTAGGAAGTGAGCTGACTTTGTGAATCTGTCCACGATAACCCAAACAGAATCATACATTCCCGTAGTTCTAGGAAAACCAGTTACAAAGTACATTGCGATGTCCTCCCACTTCCATTCTGGAAGGACTAAAGGTTGCAATAACCCTGCCGGTCTCTGATGTTCAGCCTTAATCTGCTGGCAGGTTAAACACTTGGACACGTAGTCCACCACATCTCTTTTCATCCCATACCACCAGAAGTAGGGTTTCAAATCCTGATACATCTTGGTGGTTCCCGGATGCAACGAATAAGGCGTGGTGTGAGCTTCATCCAGTATTTCTTTCTTAAGCTCATCAACACTAGGAACACAAACTCGAGCCTTATATAACAACATTCCACTGCTCGAGACTGAAAAGCCTCTAGGCCGACCAGCCACTACTTCATCTCGAACTTTAACTAGCTCGGGATCTTCCAGTTGTGCCTTTCTGATTCTCTCCAACAGATCAGATTGGAGTGTTAAATTATGTAATTTCCCGACCACGAACTCAATTCCTGCACTAACCATTTCCGAGGCTAGTTGAGGGGCTATCATAGTCGTAGTATAAACTTGCCCGGGACCCTTTCTGCTTAAAGCATCAGCCACAACATTGGCTTTCCCGGGGTGATACAGTATTTCACAATCATAGTCTTTAACTAACTCCAACCACCTTCTCTGCCTCATATTCAGATCTTTCTGGGTGAAAAAGTATTTAAGACTCTTATGATCAGTATAAATCTCACACTTTTCACCGTAAAGATAATGTCGCCAAATCTTTAAAGCAAAAACCACAGCAGCGAGCTCTAAATCATGAGTTGGGTAACGCTGCTCATAATCCTTCAGTTGACGAGAGGCATAGGCTATGACTCTGTCAGCTTGCATCAGAACACATCCCAGACCCTGTCTGGATGCATCACAATAAACAACGAATTTCTTTTGATCTGATGGCAAAGCTAACACCGGAGCTGTTATCAAACGCTGCTTCAATTCTTGAAAGCTTGCTTCACACCTATCTGACCACACAAATCTCTGATTTTTCTTGGTCAATTCGGTTATGGGCATAGAAAGTTTAGAAAATCCTTCGACGAAACGTCGATAATACCCTGCTAACCCGAGAAAACTTCGAACTTCCGTCACAGACTTGGGCCTCGGCCAATTCTTCACTGATTCTACCTTGTTTGGATCGACCATAATTCCATTCTTTCCAACAATATTACCCAGAAAGGACACCTCGGACAACCAGAATTCGCACTTTTTGAACTTAGCATACAACTTGTGATTCCTAAGTCGCTGTAACACCATTCGAAGATGATGTTCATGCTCCTCTTCTGACTGAGAGTATACAAGAATGTCATCGATAAACACTATAACGCAGTTATCGAGGAAATCCTTGAATACCCTATTCATAAGATCCATAAAAGGCCGCAGGAGCATTAGTCAATCCGAACGACATTACCAGAAACTCATAGTGCCCATATCTGGTTCTAAAAGCAGTCTTCGGTATGTCCTCCTCCCGAATTCTGAGTTGATGATAACCAGATCGTAAATCAATCTTCGAAAACACTGTCTTTCCCTGAAGCTGATCGAATAGATCATCGATCCTGGGCAACGGGTACTTGTTCTTAATCGTCAGCTTGTTTAGTTCCCGATAATCAATACACATTCTGAGGGAACCATCTTTCTTTTTCACAAAAAGAACCGGAGCTCCCCAGGGCGATACACTGGGTCGAATAAACCCAATGTCAAGCATCCCCTGAAGTTGTAACTTAAGCTCCTAGAGTTCCGCTGGAGCCATCCTATATGGAGCTTTAGAAACAGGTTCGACTCCAGGTGCCAAATCAATTACAAAGTCAATCTCTCGCTGTGGCAGCAATCCCGACAACTCCTCGGGAAACACATCAAGAAAATCTTTCACCACCCGGACTACCTCAGGCCCAAATGTTTCAGGTCTGCTGGTGTCAAATACCACTGCTAGAAATCCTACACAACCATTGCATAGTAAATCCCTAGCCCTCAGCACAAAAATAACCGAGATCCGAGACCCCTGAACTGATCCAACATAAACAAATGGATCTTCACCTTCCGGCTGAAAAGTCACCATTTTACGCCTACAATCTATACTGGCCGAATACTTGGATAGAAAATCCATTCCCAGTATAATATCAAACTCAGTTAATTTCAATTCTATGAGGTCAGTACTCAATTCCCTATCTTCGATCCTAATCGGCATAGACCTAATGCGCCTATTAGAGATAACCAATTCCCCGCTAGGCATTAGGGTTCCAAACCCTCTTTCTAAAATATCACAAGGCCTACCCAAAAGATCAATCACTCTTGTAGCCACATATGAACGTGTAGCTCCCGAGTCAAATAATACTGTAAATAACAAGTTGTTGACGGGAAGATGACCTGTCACAACAGAAGGGCTGGCTGCAGCATTAGCTTGGGTAATGGCAAACACACGAGCAGGAACCGGTTTCACCTCAGCTTTCGGCTCCTCTTTCTTTGCTTGGGGGCAATCTTTCTTGAAATGCCCCACCATGCCACACAGAAAGCATGTCTTCCGGTTACACTCTCCCGGATGATGTTTCTTGCACCGTGGACACTCAGGGTAGGAGTAACCCTGGCGTCCTCCTCTGCCTTGGTTCCCACGGAACCTCTTGCTTTGCCCCGAGCCGCCAGAAGCTGGAACAACTTTTCTTTTCTACTCAGTGGTGGAGTCACCACCATCCCTACCATAAACAGGAGTAGGAACAGTGGGGGTTCCACCAACACTCGGAGTCACCCGGGGCTCCTGAAGAAATTTTACTGCACCCTCGGCTCTCAAAGCCTTCTCAACCATATCTGCATACGTGGTTGCTTCAGTAGTGGTAATAACCAGATCATGCCGGATCTTTGCACTCAAACCCGCTAAGTATTTTTCTTTCTTACTGAAGTCAGTGGGCACAATTCCTGCTGCCAACTTAGCCAACCGATCAAACTTCGTCGTGTATTCAGTAACTAACATTCCCTCAGTCTGAACTAGATCAGTGAACTCTTTCCACTTTGCACTGCGGACCGCTTCGTTGTAATACTTGGAGTTAAATAACTCCTTAAATTCTTCCCAGGTCATCAGCGTGACGTCCCGAGTGAGGGTTATCAACTCCCACCACACGAGAGCATCTTCCTGAAACTGGAAAGTGGCGCAGGACACCCGGTCATTTCCAACCACGCCCATAAAATTAAGGATGCGCTCAATCATTGAAAGCCACTGCTCGGCCTTCATCACATCAAGGCCTCCCAGAAACACTGGAGGTGCCTGCTTTCGAAATCTTTCATACAACGGCTCCATACGGTTGCCAACAACAGGTTGTTCTGCTGGCACCGCAGGAACTGCAACAGCCTGAACCAGTTGAGGAGGCACGGCAGGAGGACCCTGCTGCCTCAACCTTTGGATCTCTTCATCTTGCTGACGGATTCTATCTTGCATCTCAGCAAACCTTTGCTCCCAATCAGGAGGAGCTTGAGGTGGATTTACAGGGCGACCACCCTGAGCTCTACCACGGCCACGGCCGCGACCACGAGGATTCCCCTGACCGCCTCCGGTCTCAACCATACCACCCTGACTTCTTGTATTTCGCGGGGCGTCCATTTAATAGGACTTAGCCTGCGAATCCATAAGCCAGGCAGGTTAGACAGCGATCAAAATTAACACCGCTCTTAATAACTTAAAGGCAACACACTTTCTTGTTTTTTTTAAAGAAATATATTTCATTTAAATCTAATATGCTTCCTAACATGCTTTCACATTTATTTAAAATACTAAACAAGTACGGGCTTACTGAACCGTGAACCGAGCTTTCTCTGATGAAGATTGTACATGTCATAGCAAACTTCGGTAGACAAACCTGGCGGCTCTGATACCAAAATTGTAACGCCCTAATGCTAAGGCATGCTACAGTGCTTTTTCAATTATTGTGCAATCTTTGCTAATCAAAGAAATTTCTCGAAAAACGTGTAAAATTAAAACTTTTACTTTAATTATTAAACTTTATAATATAATATAATATTTACAAATTCCGGGATCCCGATTTCAAACTTTGTAAAATTTACTGTTTAAACTTTACATTTCAAAATACATAATTTTCAGGTCGCACAGCGACTTTCAAAATATAACTCCCAGATGTCCCGAGACCGAACACTCCAGGTCGCGCCGCTTGACATGTACAACCTCGCCCGAGCTCAGGTTCACTCCTGTTCAGCCTTCGCCTTTCCTTTACCTACACATGGAAGCAGAAACTGTGAGTCAACAGACTCAGTAAGAAATGCATATAACATACCATATAATTTCCGACCTGTAAATAGGCGCCCATACACCTATTTACAGAGCTTAACAGATGAGTATGAACATTCAATACCAGGATACAACCACTATACCACATACACATCGTACCTCACTGTACGAGTGTTGGTAGGGTTTATCCCGATCACTGAGTAACACTGAGTGATGTACCACACACCTTAGCATTTTCCCATGCTTGTGTTGGTATCACTGTATCGTACTCACAATCACAACAATCACTGTACCAATACACTCTATAACTTATTCATACAAGTGTTGGTAGTGCTTAACATAATTCAAGCATGCATATATAAACACATATACACACATTCAGATAATCACATCATACGTTATACACAGTTCTTACCTGTTTTCCGAATTCAAGTGTGGTGGCCGACCTGAACGGAATTCACGTGCTAGATGGATGCCCTAATCACAATAATAGTAATACAGATGAGTGACTCGCTAAATCACTTTCCGGGACTTTAAACTTGAAACTAAAAGTTTCCCTATCGATAAACCTCATGGCAATACCCTAAATATCTCAAAATTGGCCAAAACTAGGGTTCTGGAAATTCCCCCAACAGGCAGACCGGTTCCCAACTGGCATCCCGGTTCTGGGTCACCAACCGGTCGACCGGTTGGTATGGCCTCCCAGAACCGGAATTCCGGTTCTACTGCTGGGAACCAAAAATCATCCCCCTTAATTCAATTCAATCCCAAACCTTACCAAACTCTCCAGTATACCTATACAATGCATACACAATGATTTCGAGGCAGTATTTCACAGAATAAAACAATAAATCTCCACTTGCCATTAAAGCTCAAAGCTTGAACTCAAAGCTTAAAATTGCATAAAACTAAGAATCAATCTCTAAACCAGCTACCAAGAACTAAAATTAAGCCAAACAAACCCTATAATTCGAACTAAGCAAACCTCAAACCCTAACAGCCCCTATAACCCAAAATCACTTCTTGAAACCAAAATACAACTTCATGAACTTAAAAAAGAAAGGAGCTAGGGTTACCTTAGTTATTTTTCCTTGAATCCTTGGTTGAAAACACAGAAAATTATGAATAAAAATTGAGTTTTCCTTCTGGTTTGTGAGGGCCGAACACCAAGAGAGAGAAGGGAGAAATGATTTCTCTAATTTTAATTTCTTTTCAAAGTAAAACCCCTTTTCATTCAATTACATTAAAATAAAATAGGTGTCATCACCCAAGGCTGCCACCTAACCCTCATTTAACCAATTTACTAATGACTAAAATGCCCTTAAGATTACAACTTAGGTATTTTTAAAGCTAGGGGTAAAATGGTCAATTTCCATAACCCCGCTCAATCCCGATAATTTATTTTCTCTAAAATGTTTCCCACTATGAAATAGGGTTCTAAACTTACCCATGTGATCAATCTAGCCATCCATCGCATTTTCCGTTGTCGCCGAGCAAAAATTACAAAATTAACATATTTCACATATAAGCTAAATAATACCTCTAGAGTTTAATAAAATCTCCGGAATTGAGAAATTATAACTCTAATATTCATTTCTAAATATTGGGGTCCACAATTAAATTAATTCACAAATAATAATAAAATAATAAAAATTAGTGCTAATTGCCTTTACTAATCCACATTACTAGAGCGGTCATTACAAATACCCTCTTTAGTGACGACAATATGTCGCCCCTAAAAACTCAAATTGTTCTAGTGCCTATTAATTAATGCACAGAAAAATGACTATAGTGTATTGTAATTTACTGATAAAAAATGAAATGAATATTAAAAGAAACTTTCCTCTTGCAAGCAAAATTATACCACTCCTTATTTTGGACTTTGGATTTTTGTTAGGATAAAAATCAATTTGAAACGATTTTATTTTCTCATTAATTATGATTTTTTTTAAAAAAATAAATTAGATTAAATATAGTATAAGTTTATGAAATTTAGAACGATTATAAAATTGTAAACAAAAATATAAAAAAATATCTTTTTAAACGTGGACTTATATTCTCCATGAGAAAAGTCTATGACATTGTCAACAAAGAATAAACGAGTAAGCTTAAACTCATTATTCTTTTCATGGTATTTAAACTCATCATGCTCAACTATCCTATTAAGAATTTGAGTTAAAAATACTCCATGCCAAAGATAAAGAAAAGGGGAGAGATGGGATCCCTAGCCTCAAACTCCTTTTAGAATTAAAGAATCCTTGTACACTACCATTAATCATAAAATTGGTAAGACTTTTATAGGGCGGGAAAAACTCTATCTTTTTCTAACGTATAGATTTCAATATTTTTAGGGGCAATAAATGTCCCCTTCAATATACAAAAGTCGCCCCTAAAAGTTTATAAAGTTAAAAAAAACTCAGTTTCTGTAAGGGCAACAACTTTATGTCGCCTCTAATACCTTCTTTAGGGACGACAATATGTCGCCCCTAAAAACTCAAATTGATGTAGTACCTATTAATTAATGATTTTTACATTGCACGAGAAAATGACTATAATGTACTGTAATTTACAGATAAAAAACTGAGACGGATATTAAAAGAAAGTTTCCTCTTGTAAGTAAAATTATACGACTCCTTATTTTGGACTTTGAATTTTTGTTAGGATAAAGATCAATTCGAAACGATTTTATTTTCTCCTTATTAATAATGATTTTTTTTTTTAAAAAAAAAAAAATTAAATTAAACATAGTATAAGTTTATGAAATTTAGAATGATTATAAAATTGTAAAACAAAAACATTAAAAATATCTTATTAAACGTGTAAACTTATGTTATCCGTGAGAAAAGTCTATGACATTATCCACAAAGAATAAATGAGTAAGCTTGAACTCATTATACTTTTCATGGTATTTAAACTCATCATGCTCAACTATTCTATTAAGAATTTGAGTTAAAAATACTCCATGCCAAAGACAAAGAAAAGGGGAGAGGGATCCCTAGCCTCAAACTTCTTTTAAAATAAAGAATCCTTGTACACTACCATTAATCATAAAAAAGACTTTAGGGATTTAGACACAGGTCATAGTGAGATGAATAAATAGAATGGGAAATTTCAAAGCTATTAACATCTCTTTCAAAAAAAATTATTCAATAGTATTATAAGCCTTTCTCAAATTTATTTTGATCAAGCATTGTAGGTTCACATGTTTCCATTTATAGTGCTTCACCATGTCTTGGCAAATGAAAATATTGCGGAAAATTTCTAACCTTTAATTAAATCTCCTTAGTTTTTTGAAATAAAATAGTAAAATTGTGTTCAATCGTTTATATATATTTTGATTCCTACCTTGTAAATGACATTATAACAAGAGATTAGTTTGAACTTAGTTATATTGTTTGGGCAAGCCACTTTAGAAATTAGAGTGATAGTTATAGTATTTGTTTTCTTAAGATCATGCCACTCTCTAAGAAATTCAAAACGACTCTCCACATGCTCACCAACCCCACTGATTTTGAATGAAAAACTGCTAAAACCATTCGGCCCAAAAACTTTACTTCCAAGAATAAAAAAGATAGCCTTGCAGACCTTTTCATTAGTGAAAGGTTGAACCAAAAAGTTGGCTTTGATTTGTATTAAGAGGACCACTTTGCACAATAAGTTTATTCACTGATGTCCTATTTGAGATGGTTTTCCCTAAAAGATCAGTATAGTACTCAAAGGCTTGAGATACATCAAAAGAAGTGCTTACCTTTGTCACCATCTTTGTCTATGATTGAGTAAATCGTATTTTGACTTCTCCTTTCTCTGAGACTTTTATGGGAGACTGAAGTGTTCTCACTATTCCCATATATCCAAGCAACCTTGGCTTTTTGGCTCAAGATTGTGGTGTACATTTTATCTGTTTGTTTTAGTTCCCTCTTGCCTCCATTTCTTCTACCATTAAATTCAAATTTTTAAGATCCTACTGAAGCTCAGATCAATAACAAGAGAATCAGCTGTCTCTTTATCTACTACAACAATATCTCCAATGGAAGATTTTCTAAACTCCTTTAGTGCTGATTTTATTCTCTTCACCTTACTAACCAGCTAATACATTTTGGAGCCATAAACCATGTTGTTTCAATTTTCAGCCACCACTTTATTTAAACCTTCTAGATCTTTCTAGAACTTGAAGAAGTAAAATAGTTTGTGACCAATAATTTTGTGAAGATATATGTCTAGAACATTGAGGCAGTGCTCATACAACCCTTCAAGAAGTAATTCATCTCTACATTCAGAAAAGCATCCAACTAATACATGTTCTCAATACCTCTATCAAGTTTTCTCTTCAAATGACCCTTGGATATACCCTTCTTGTTTAGGTCCTCTAGATATCTTTGACTGACATGTCCTAACCTCGATTGACATAGTCTTGTACTGATCTCAGAATTTTGACTCACAGTAGGTGATGCATCACCAGTCACAGTTTTACCATCTAGGCAGTAGAGTTAATTGTTTAATTGTCCCTCTATGACAACCTTTGAACCTCAAGAAATTCTAAGCATATCTTCTTCAATCTTGATTATACATAAATTTTTATCATTCCAATGGATAATATATTTTTCTTTAAATCTAGCATATATCTCACTTGTTGCACAATTCTTGTAACACCATCATGCATCTGCATAACAACTGATCAAATTTTCTTAACTTCACAAGCTTTGTTGTTCCCAAATAACACAATCCATCACGTTCATATGAGAAAGAACTAAACAGTTCTTTATTGGGTGTCATGTGGAAAGAACATCCTAAATCTAAGATCCAGGCTCCACCTGAAACACAGCTAGATGCAACTAACACATCAACTGATTCATAGCCATCTGCTATATCAGCCTCACCATTCTTGCCCTTGTTTTTATCTCTTTTTAATTTTGCCTTAAGTGCAAAATAATCATCTCTAAAGTGACATTCTTTATTACAATAATAATATTTTGTTAGATTTTTCAATTTGAATCTGTCAGAGTTATCTTTGTTATTGCTGTAAGAATGATTGTGGCCTTTGTATTCATTCTTTGCGAATTTTCCTTTTACTATCAATAGATCATCACCATTGTTTTCTGAACGATAATCTTTTCTTTGAATCTCCTTGGAACACAGCGTCGCCTTGAGTTCTGTCATAGTCAAAGTATCTTTACCATACAAGATAGTATCCAAAAAATGTTCATACATTTTGAGTAGAGAACTTAGGAGAAAGATATATTGGTCCTCCTCTTCGATTTTCACACCTAGATTATTCAGGTCCAGAATAATCTTGTTATAACCATCAAGATATTTTGAAAGTTCTTAGATTCATCCATTCAAAGAATGTAACACCCTAACTACCTTAGGCGTATTACGTGATTTTTAAACGTACTGTGCAGCTCGTTGCTAATCAACGAGGTTTATGGAAAAACGTGATTAATTAAAATTTTGCTTTTTGATTAAACTTGTAAAACATATTATAAAAGACTCGGGATCCCGAATATAAAAATATTTACAAAAAGTTTCACTGTTTAACTATTACATCAAAATAAAAGTCGTCTAACGACAGTTACAAAAATCTCAGCCCTGCTGTCCCGAGGATCGTACGCTCCAGGCCTAACCGCCCCGACATGTACAATCCCATAAGCCCGCTCACGGTCCATCAGCTATAGCCTTGCCTTTACCTACACATGAACATAAACTGTGAGTCGACAGACTCAGTAAGAAAAGCATAAAATATCATACATAATACTAACTGCCGTGTCCAACACGATACTGAGTCCCGCTACTGCCATGTCCAACATGGTACTGAGCCACTACTGCCATGTCCAACATGGTACTGAGTTTTGAACGTTCAGGGGACGGTACTATTGACAAGTATCCTCCGATCGGTCGAACCGGTCATACTCCGCTTGGTCATACTCCAGCCTGTACCGACGGGATAGGTCAATAGCACTGAACCACCAACCAAGTGTCAGCCTGATCGGTCGAACCGGTCATACTCCGGCTGCTGGTCATACTCCAGCCTGTACCGACGTGACATGGTTGGATGGTTCGAAGCCTAAATACATAACTAATGTAATCTAGTAGGCTTCCTATATGCACGCTAAACATGTAATCTACATATGCATACTGTTATACTAATCTTACCTGGATTCCGATTTCAGGTGTGCCGGTCAACCTGACTGGAGCTGAAGCTGAGCGACGGATTACTGGCTCCTAAACCATAAAAATCAAAACGCTATAAGTGACACGCTAAATCACTTCCCGGGGACTAAAACTTGAAACTAAAAGTTTCCCTATCGATAAAAAGCATGGCAATACCCCTAAAAACCTAAAACCGAGAAAAACTAGGGTTCGGAAAAATTCCCCAACCGGTAGACCGGTTGCCCAACCGGAATTCCGGTTCTGGGAATTACTGGACACCCATCCGAATCGTTGCACAACCGGAATTCCGGTTCCTCGCAGGAATTTTTCAAAAATTCATAACTCGATCAAATCTAACCTAAATCATGCAAGATCTTCCAGACCTGATCTATATACCCCAAATAACCATTCAAAGGCAACAAATTCACCCAGAACTCACAGAATCACAAAATGCCATTAAAGACCAAGCTTTGAGTTCCAAAACTCAAACTTGATTAAAATCCACTAACATGCATCCAAACCTATTTAATTCTACTCAAATAAGCATGAATAAGCTTCTGAAGACATACAAGAACACCCAGCAATTTCACAGAAACACAATGAACCATTTCACTCAAAAATCACATATTTGCATAGGAAATTCAAAGCTGTAAACAACACCACTAGCATGCATTAAGACCTATATAATCCATCCATTTAAAACCTAATTAAGCTACTGGAAACAACAATTAAACACAGCAGTAAGAACTTCAAATTAACATGCATTTTCTCAACTTTTTCATCAAACAAACTCAAGAAATCAAGGTAGAGAAATCACATAAAGAAATACCTCAACAAGGGATTATTAGAGCTTGCAATCCAAGCTTGAATCACCACAAAAATTCCAGCTCCAAGCACCCCAAGTTTCGTAGAAAGAGAGAGGGAAAAGAGAGTGTTTTGCTTTGGAAAAATTCTATTTTCAACACTTATCCTAATTTTGTGAAAATGAAAGAATTAAACATATATACCCACTTATCACACTTTATTTCAGCCAAGTAAATATTAAACCAACATTTATTTTTCAAATAATACATTCATATAAGACAAAACACTAATGGGGCAAAAAGACCATTTTGCCCCTCCACCATAAAATCACATAAATCATACTAAAGGGGTATTTTTGGGAACTTCTAAATTCCCGGCCATTCCCGACATTCCCAATGTCTAAAACCCGTCCCCAATCTACTAACATACTAAGTTGTGATTTCTACTGAGCCAAACGCCGAGTTCCAAAATACCGGACACCGGAAATGCGAAATATAAAAATCACTGATGACATAATCATGCATTTCTGAATTCCATAAATAACAGTAATAAATTATTTAAATAGCTATAAATAATTTCATAATTAAACATAAACAACTGCTAATTTCCAAATTAACTAAGCGGGCTTTACAACTTTCCCCCCCTTAAAAGGATTTCGTCCCCGAAATCTAACCTGAATAACTCTGGATATTGAGCTCTCATATCTGACTCTAGCTCCCAGGTGGCTTCCTCCACCTTGCTGTTTCTCCAGAGAACCTTGACCAATGCTATGGTCTTATTCCGAAGGACTTTATCCTTTCTATCCAGGATCTGCACTGGCTGTTCCTCATATGACATGTCTGGCTGAAGCTGAAGACTCTCATAACTGAGTATATGAGAGGGGTCTGAAACGTATTTTCTCAACATTAAGACATGGAATACGTTGTGCACTGCTGATAAGGCTGGAGGCAATGCTAACCGATATGCCACTTGACCTATCTTCTCGAGAATCTCGAAAGGTCCAGTAAATCTAGGGCATAACTTGCCTCTTTTCCCGAAACGTTTAATCCCCTTCATCGGAGATACTCGCAAAAACACATGGTCCCCTACTCGGAACTCAACATCTCTACGTTTCGGATCTGCGTAACTCTTCGTTGCCTTTCCGTGAGGCAAGCATTCTAGCCTTTATCTTTTCTATTGCCTCATTGGTCCGCCGAACCGACTCTGGACCTAGGTACTTCCTCTCCTGTCTCATCCCGGTGGATAGGGGATCTACATTTCCTACCGTACAACAGTTCATAGGGTGCCATCCCTATCGTACTCTGATAACTGTTGTTGTATGAAAATTCTATTAACGGTAGATATTTACTCCATGAACCCTCAAAGTCCATAACACAGGCTCTCAACATATCCTCCAATATCTGAATTGTCCTTTCGGACTGACCATCTGTCTGAGGATGGAATGCCGTCGAATTTTAGCTTTGTACCCATTGCCCGTTGCAAACTTTGCCAAAATTTGGAGGTGAATTTCGGATCCCTGTCCGAAACTATAGACTTCGGTACCCCGTGAAGTCTCACTATCTCCCTGACATATAACTCGCAAACCGATCCACTTTGTAAATGTTGTTCGACCGTGAGAAAATGAGTAGATTTCGTAAATCGGTCCACCACTACCCGGATGGAATCATACGAACCGTGGTCCTAGGTAACCCGACCACAAAATCCATCGTAATATCCTCCCATTTCCATTCGGTAGGGTTAGAGGCCGCAACAACCCTGCCGGTCTCGATGTTCAGCCTTGATCTGGACAAGTGAGGCATCTCGATACGAATTCTACCAAATTCTTCTTCATACCGTTCCACCGTAAGTACGGTTTCAAATCTTGGTACATCTTAGTGGTGCGGGATGCGAGAATATGGGGTAGAATGAGCCTCCTCAAAGATCTCATTTCTCGGTTCCACAACGTTTGGAACACAAACCCCGGCTTTATACAAAAGCATCCCCACTATCCGACACCGAAAAGTCTTTGGCTTGACCGGCCAATACCTCATCTCGGATCTTCACTAACTCCGGATCATCATCCGAGCGACCTTTATTCTTTCCAACGGATCGGATTGCGGCGTCAAGTTGTGAAGCCGACCTACCACAAACTCGATGCCGGATCTAACCATATCCTCGGCTAGGGGAGAGATCCGAACCATGCTAGCTACTTGCCGGGACCCTTTCTGCTCGGGGCATCGGCCACTACATTGGCTTTTCGGGATGATAGAGGATCTCGCAATCGTAGTCCTTCACTAATTCTAACCAACGCCTTTGTCTCATGTTCAAATCTTTCTGAGTAAAGAAATACTTGAGACTCTTATGGTCGGTATAGATCTCACACTTCTCTCCATACAGGTAATGCCGCCAAATCTTCAGTGCAAAAACCACTGCGGCTAATTCTAAATCATGAGTCGGGTATCGCTGTTCATAATCCTTTAACTGACGGGAGGCATAAGCGATAACCCGATCGGCTTGCATCAATACGCACCCCAAACCCTGTTTGGATGCGTCACGATGAACTACGAACTTCTCCTTGTCCGAAGGCAAAGCTAGTACCGGAGCAGTAATCAACCTCTGTTTCAGCTCCTGAAAACTAGCTTCGCATTTATCTGACCAGATAAAACGCTGATTCTTCTTTGTAAGCTCGGTTAGGGGCATTGAAATTTTGGAGAACCCCTCCACGAACCTACGGTAGTACCCAGCTAATCCCAAGAAGCTTCTGATCTCTGTCACTGTCTTCGGTCTCGGCCAATCTCTGACGGATTCAATCTTCCCGGGATCCACCTTGATCCCCTCCTTACTCACAATGTGCCCTAGGAAGGACACCTGAGACAACCAGAACTCACATTTCTTGAACTTGGCGTAGAGCTTATGTTCTCGAAGTCGTTGCAGTACCATCTGTAGATGTGACTCATGCTCCTCTTCTGACTGAGAGTACACGAGGATGTCGTCGATAAACACAATCACACAGATATCGAGGAAATCCTTGAATACTCTATTCATCGTGTCCATGAATCTTTGCGGGAGCATTGGTTAGTCCGAATGACATAACCAGAAACTCGTAATGTCCATACCTAGTGCGGAAAGCCGTCTTTGGAATGTCCTCCTCTCGGATTCTCAACTGATGATAACCCGAACGGAGATCAATCTTAGAAAAGACCGTCTTCCCCTGAAGCTGATCGAACAAGTCATCGATCCTAGGTAATGGATATTTATTCTTCACCGTCAGCTTGTTCAACTCTCTGTAGTCGATGCACATCCTCATAGATCCATCCTTCTTCTTGACGAACAAAACCGGGGCTCCCTAGGGTGATACACTGGGCCGAATGAACCCTATGTCAAGCAACCCTTGGAGCTGAATCTTTAGTTCCTTAAGTTCAGCTGGAGCCATCCTATACGGGGCTTTGGAAACCGGATCCACCCCTGGTGCCAAGTCAATCACGAAATCGATCTCCCGCTGAGGTGGTAACCCTGGAAGTTCTTCGGGAAAGACGTCCAAAAATTCCCGAACCACTGCGATGTCCTCTGGCCGAATGGTGTCTGGCCGAGTGGTGTCCACCACCACGGCCAGAAACCCTAAGCACCCGCCGTGCAATAATTCTCTCGCTGACATAGCCGAGATCACCGGGATCCGAGATCCCTGAACTGAACCCACAAACACGAACGGGTCTTCACTTTCCGGTTGGAAGACCACCATCTTCCTCTTACAGTCAATGCTCGCCGAATATTTAGATAGGAAATCCATTCCTAAAATAATATCGAATTCGACTAAGGTCATCTCTATCAGATCAGCGCTTAACTCTCTACCATCTATCCTGATCGGCATAGACCTAATCCACCTATTAGAGATAACCAATTCTCCGCCAGGTAACAGGGTTCCAAACCTTGATTCATATCTATCAAAGGGTCTACCCAACTTACTAAAGACTCTGGCCGCCACATAAGAATGTGTAGCCCCAGAATCAAACAGCACTGAATAAAGCGAGTTGTTAATAAAAAGCTGACCTGTAACAACTGATGGGCTGGCATCTGCATCAGCCTGCGTGATAGCGAACACCCTGGCTGGAGTGGGTATCGCTGGAGCTCTCGGTGCCTGCGGCGGGCCGGGGACATTCCCTCTTGAAGTGTCCGGGCATGCCACAATGAAAGCATCCCTGCCCCTTGCACTCACCCCGATGATGCCTCTTGCAGCTAGGGCACTCGGGATAGGAGAATCGGGTCTCATTACCACCAGGACGACTCCCTCTGTTCTGGTTCCCCCGAAACCTCTTGTTCTGACTCGAGCCGCCGGAAGCAGTGGGTGCCCTCTTCCTCTGATCAATGGCCGAACCACTACTCCCCCTGCTATAGCAGATGCGGGGAGGGGTAGGAGCTCCGCCACTAATCGGAGTACTAGCTGACTCTGACATGCACCCCACTGCGCCCTCAGCTCGCAGTGCCTTCTCCACCATCTGAGCATAGGTGGTGCTGTCGTCCGTGGTGATCATCAGGTCATGCCTGATCTTGGGATTCAACCCGTCCAAGTACTTCTCCTTCTTGCTGAAGTCGGTCGGCACAATTCCCGAGGCTAACCTCGCCAACCGATCAAACTGAGTAGTATACTCAGTGACGCTCATGTTCTCCCGCTGGGTCAGGTGAACGAACTCTTTCCTCTTGGCGCTTCTGACCGCCTCATTATAGTATTTCGCGTTGAAGAGTTCTTGGAACCTTTCCCAAGTCATGGTGGTGACGTCGTGAATCTGAGACACCATGTCCCACCATACCAGGGCGTCCTCCTGGAACTGAAACGTGGCGCATACCACTCTGTAATTACCGGTGACACCCATGAAGTTCAGAATTTTGGTGATCACCGTCAGCCACTGTTCGGCTTTCATCACGTCCGGACCTCCCAGGAATACCGGAGGTGCTTGCTTCCGGAACCGCTCATACAATGGTTCCAATCTGTGGGCCGCCACCACAATCTCGGCCTGGGCAGCAGGGGCAGGTGCCACTGGAACTATAGGCACTGGAACTGCAGGAGCACCCTGCTGTCTCAACCTCTGAATCTCGAGGTCTTGTTCTTCGATCCGGGCTTGCATCTCCGCAAACCGTAACTCCCAGTTCGGGGCTCCCTGATCGGCCGGGGAGCCCAGGCAGCCCGTGGCGGGTTCTCATCACCCCGGCCCACGAACCCCGCCTCGGGGACCTCTACCTCGCCCCCGCAGTGGGGGAAACTGAGCTCCCTGTCCCTGATTCGACCCTACGGAGTTGCCCTGACTCCTGGTAGTCCGCCTGGCGTCCATCTGATTAGAACCGCCTGCGAAACCAAGAGTTGGCATATCAGGTCGTATTCAAGGCGAGCTTACTAATGCCGCTTAATTTGGAAATTAGAAATGAAACATGCGCCTATTCTACTATCAGGCTACTAACATGCTTCCTAACAGGCTTTTCTTTTTCATAACTGAATAAAATAAACTACTAAAGCAATAAAGGCTTACTGAACCGTGAACCGAGCTAACTGCTGATGATGATTGTACATGTTGTGACGATCTTCGGAAGACAACCCAGCGGCTACGATACCAAATTGTAACACCCTAACTACCTTAGGCATATTACGTGATTTTTAAACGTACTGTGCAGCTCGTTGCTAATCAACGAGGTTTATGGAAAAACGTGATTAATTAAAATTTTGCTTTTTGATTAAACTTGTAAAACATATTATAAAAGACTCGGGATCCCGAATATAAAAATATTTACAAAAAGTTTCACTGTTTAACTATTACATCAAAATAAAAGTCGTCTAACGACAGTTACAAAAATCTCAGCCCTGCTGTCCCGAGGATCGTACGCTCCAGGCCTAACCGCCCCGACATGTACAATCCCATAAGCTCGCTCACGGTCCATCAGCTATAGCCTTGCCTTTACCTACACATGAACATAAACTGTGAGTCGACAGACTCAGTAAGAAAAGCATAAAATATCATACATAATACTAACTGCCGTGTCCAACACGATACTGAGTCCCGCTACTGCCATGTCCAACATGGTACTGAGCCACTACTGCCATGTCCAACATGGTACTGAGTTTTGAACGTTCAGGGGACGGTACTATTGACAAGTATCCTCCTGATCGGTCGAACCGGTCATACTCCGCCGCCGGTCATACTCCGGCTCGTACCGACGGGATAGATCAATAAGACCGAACCACCAACCAAGTGTCGGCTGATCGGTCGAACCGGCCATACTCCGCCGTCGGTCATACTCCAAATTTCGTACCGACGTGACATGGTTGGATGGTTCGAAGCCTAAATACATAACTAATGTAATCTAGTAGGCTTCCTACCTGCACGCTCAACATGTAATCTACATATGCATACTTATACTAATCTTACCTGGATTCCGATTTCAGGTGTGCCGGTCAACCTGACTGGAGCTGAAGCTGAGCGACGGATTACTGGCTCCTAAACCATAAAAATCACAACGCTATAAGTGACACGCTAAATCACTTCCCGGGGACTAAAACTTGAAACTAAAAGTTTCCGTATCGATAAAAAGCATGGCAATACCCCTAAAAACCTAAAACCGAGAAAAACTAGGGTTCGGAAAAATTCCTTAACCGGTAGACCGGTTGCCCAACCGGAATTCCGGTTCTGGGAATTACTGGACACCCATCCGGAATTCCGGTTGCACAACCGGAATTCCGGTTCCTCGCAGGAATTTTTCAAAAATTCATAACTCGATCAAATCTAACCTAAATCATGCAAGACCTTCCAGACCTGATCTATATACCCCAAATAACCATTCAAAGGCAACAAATTCACCCAGAACTCACAGAATCACAAAATGCCATTAAAGACCAAGCTTTGAGTTCCAAAACTCAAACTTGATTAAAATCCACTAACATGCATCCAAACCTATTTAATTCTACTCAAATAAGCATGAATAAGCTTCTGAAAACATACAAGAACACCCAGCAATTTCACAGAAACACAATGAACCATTTCACTCAAAAATCACATATTTGCATAGGAAATTCAAAGCTTTAAACAACACCACTAGCATGCATTAAGACCTATATAATCCATCCATTTAAAACCTAATTAAGCTACTGGAAACAACAATTAAACACAGCAGTAAGAACTTCAAATTAACATGCATTTTCTCAACTTTTTCATCAAACAAACTCAAGAAATCAAGGTAGAGAAATCACATAAAGAAATACCTCAACAAGGGATTATTAGAGCTTGCAATCCAAGCTTGAATCACCACAAAAATTCCAGCTCCAAGCACCCCAAGTTTCAGCCGAAAAGAGAGAGGGAAAAGAGAGTGTTTTGCTTTGGAAAAATTCTATTTTCAACACTTATCCTAATTTTGTGAAAATGAAAGAATTAAACATATATACCCACTTATCACACTTTATTTCAGCCAAGTAAATATTAAACCAACATTTATTTTTCAAATAATACATTCATATAAGACAAAACACTAATGGGGCAAAAAGACCATTTTGCCCCTCCACCATAAAATCACATAAATCATACTAAAGGGGTATTTTTGGGAACTTCTAAATTCCCGGCCATTCCCGACATTCCCAATGTCTAAAACCCGTCCCCAATCTACTAACATACTAAGTTGTGATTTCTACTGAGCCAAACGCCGAGTTCCAAAATACCGGACACCGGAAATGCGAAATATAAAAATTACTGATGACATAATCATGCATTTCTGAATTCCATAAATAACAGTAATAAATTATTTAAATAGCTATAAATAATTTCATAATTAAACATAAACAACTGCTAATTTCCAAATTAACTAAGCGGGCTTTACAAAGAATGTATAGCTTCTTCTTTAAATGTAATTTATTGGCACGAGACTTTTTCATATAAATTGCAGCTAGTTTATTCAATAATCCTAATGTCTTTTCTTCTCCAAAAACTTCCCTCAAGACTTAATCTCCAAGGCTGAGCAAGATTATAAGCTTTTGTTTCAATGTCATATTTCTTCTTCTGGTCATCGATTTCCTTCATAGCCTCTTCATCCAAAGCTTCTGAAATTCCCTCATGAACAAGGAAATGTTTTCATCTTAATTCTCCACAAACTAAAATTGTTTGAACTAGAGAATTTGTCCACGTCGAATATGGTTGATGTCATCTTGGATCAATCTTAGTTTTCTGAACTTGATTCTTAAGTAATCACCCTGATCTCCCTATAGCTCTGATACAATTTGTGGTGCACTTTAGCACCAACAAGACACAAGAGCAGAAAATAGAAACTAAAGCCAGAAAACTAAATGATTAAAAAATGAAATGGACAAGATTTTAACGAGGTTCAATCACAAGTTTTGGATAAAACTTGGACCTAATCCCCGAGTAGAAACAACTCTATTGGCTGTGGTTTTCTTTGTTATTGATTGGCAAGGATGAAGATATCAATACACTGATCAATAATACAAAGACACCAAAGGTTTACACACCAATTACAAACTCAATCTCACTTGAGGCTATCTAATCAAACACATAGAATAGGCTTTTACAACTCTCACTCTAAACTAAGAATTCTAAGAGAAGTAATCTCAATTTGAATTTGTGTCCCTACCTCGATCCCCTCCAAATGAGTCATAAGACTTCTAATTATAATACTTGGAGTTAGGACACCCTTCTACCCTGACAATCGTAGTTGTATTTTTTTTTTTTTTTTGTCTAAGTGAGCTAAACCTCACACGATCCAATCCATCTAATATTTTTCTTAATTATCTAGTCCAAATAATAATTGGACTTAGAAAACCATCATCTATTCTAATCCAATTAGGCTTCAAAATCTAATCCAATCAAAGACTAAATAATTTGATTTTTCGTTCAAGGTCGTTTAGACACTTGATTTTTAGTATTAACTAAAAAAATATATTAATATAAAAAAAATGCATAAAAACTAAACTATAGTTAAGTTTTCTTAAATTTTTTTTTCAAAAATTTTTATTTACTCAAGTGTTATAGGATCTATGAGATTAATAAATAACAAGTAAAATTGAAAAATAAGTTAATTGGATTTCTTTACTGTTTTATTATATATATGAAAATATAATAATTTTTTAATATATATTATAAGTAGTTGGATTGAATAAGTACTTTTTAATTGGATTTTGAAAGTGCTATTCAATAATAAATTAAGCTAATTAGAATTTAAATATTCACATCCAATCCATTCTAATTGTTATTAGATTCAACATTTTGTAATTAGATTAAACTACATTGATTTGACCCTAGATATAGGCAAGTTAGGTCTGTACCTAGGGCCCACTCATTTTAGGAGTCAAAATAAAAAAAAATAATTTTTTTAAAAAATATACATATGTTTTTAACAATTTTTAAAAGTACCATTTATCTTTATAGTAAGGGTCCAATTTTTTTTGCCTATAGTCTATTTCAACTTAGGGCCGGCCCTGGATGTAACTATAAAAAATGAGGAAATTATATTGTAAACCCACTTTACTTTACATGTTTTAATTCTTACATTCATTTCTATATTTTTTAAAATATACCCACTTTTATAGATAATGTCCTCATTATAGCCTTAGATTAATGCAAATTATGTGTTAGATTTAAGTAGAGGGCGATTGTGTATTGGTCAACTCACTCATAAAAGTGAGTATATTTTAATGAAATATATTTTAAGCATATTTTTAATTAATTAATGGATAAAAAAAAAGAGATATTTCTCAACTTATCTCACTATAAATTGGTAGGGTAAGTTGAAAAATACTACTTTTATTAATCAATTAATCAAATTTACCTTTAGTTTTATATTTAATTGAAACATACCTCTTTTTATATGTATTGTACTCAAAATAAGAGATTCACATGGAGAGTATCTTGAAGTGACATGGGCAAAATTGGTACAATGTTTAAAAAAAGAAGTAAAAATAATAGATTTTTTTTTTTTTAAAAAAAGAATAAAAATAAAAGAGGGCAATATAAAAATAGTATAGAGTTTAATTTCCTCCCAAAAAAAATAGTTTTAATCTTGCTCACCCGCTCATATAAGTGACATCAGCCTACTGTCACTTTTTTTTAACTCTACCCAACATTGTCCTCAACTTTTACTATATTATGGAAGTTTATATATTAGATTGAAAAAGTAAAAATTCGCAAAAAAAAAAAAAATAATAAAAAATTAATATAATCTCCCCAGTAATTATTAATTATATAAAACGGTCATAAAAAAATAAGTTATTAATTATATAAATTCTGTGAGTGTGATGTAGTTGTGTTGAATTACGAAGAAGATGTAGCTGCTTATACTGTGAAGGCGGCTTGTGATGAACGAGCAGTGAATCGGGTTATTATATGTAGGCCCCAACATAATATTACTACTCAACTGGATTTGATATCTTCTTGGGAGAGAAAAACAGGTCGCACACTCCAAAGAACCTTTGTTCCCGAGGAGGAATTGATCAACCTCTCTGAAAGTAAGATTTAGAACTTTTTGTCGTACACAACATTAGTAATAATAATAAATTATATATTATTAATAAAAATTTGTCTACTTTTCCCTCTTTTTGCTTATATATGTTCTGTATTATAAAGCAATTAAATAAATTATATATATATATGATGTTATCTGACATATATATTGTTTTGGTGATAGGTCTACCATTTCCAGAGAACATACCTGTGTCTATTATTCATAACATATTCATAAAAGGAGACCAGATGAGTTTCGAACTCACAGAAAGTGACTTGGAAGCCTCTAAGTTATATCCTGATTACAAATATACACTTGTTGACAGTTTACTCGACATTTGCTTGGTCAATCCTTCCAAGCCTAAATTATCTTCATTTTCTTAATTTCTTTAAAACTCATGAATGATATACATTATGTCAAGTTTTCATACTTCTCACAAAAAAAGTTTGATTTCTGTATTAAGTTTAAGGGTGTATTTATTATTTTAGATCCAGACATCTAAATTTTCATGCATTTTTTGAATAATAAAGTATCATCTCTGAATATTAAAATATTTATACAATTTATTTATTTATTTATTTTTTCAAATCTCAATTGATAATTTTTCTAATATTTTTAATTATATAATATTAAAAAATTTATTAAATTATATTTAATTTTAAAGAATATCTAAATACAAAGCCTAATTAGTTTTTTAAAAATTTTGTATCAAATTCTAAAAGAAACTTATATTTCTCGTGTGTAAAAAAAAAATAAGATTATTAATAGGCTAATTAGCAATTTTTCCTCCCGAACTTTAACATGTACTAAATCATGTCCCCTAAACTTTTTTGGTTGTTAAAAATTCTCCCTGAACTATTAAGATTGTTAGATTTAAGGACTTTTGTCTAATTTTAGTAAAAAAATTCTAACATGGATGAAAGTTCAGGGGGCATGATTTAGTACATATCAAAGTTTGAGGGGCATGATTTGGTAGATATCAAAGTCTGGGGAGCATGGTTTAGTACATAAACAATCACTGAAACAGTAAAATTGAATGAAATTAGACAAAAGTCCTTAAATCTAACAATCTCAATAGTTCATGGGGAATTTTTAACGACCAAAAAAGTTCAGGGGGCATGATTTAGTACATGTCAAAGTTCGAGGGAAAATTGCTAATTAGCCTTATTAATATTATATGTATTTAATAAATAATCAAATTCCATTTTGTTCATGAAAATTTAATTAAATTCTATATTTTTTTAAGAAAGTTAAATAAATTCAATTAAATGTATAAAATAATTGTGAGAAAATTACAACTAATGGTGCAGAATTAAATCAACAAAACTTTAAACGATCAAACGATTAGCAATGACAAGATTAATAAACACAAGCAGTAATCGAAAGAAAAACATGGATGAACAGATTATGGAAAACAAGAAAAAATTAAAGTAGTAAAACAATAAAATCAACACCAAGATCTATACTGGTTCAAGTTCGATAAATCGACGTGATCTATGGCTCTACTCCAGCTTTGAACACCACCAAATTCTCTTTATTGATTGAGCAAGAATAGGTACAATACAGTTGAGATCGATTCTCTGATAGATTCTCTCAAAGTATTTCAACTTTCACACTCTTATCCAAGAATCTTCTTCATCTACAGAAGATTCTTCATACAAAAACCCAACCCCTATCTCTCTCTTTTCTCTGTACCTTTTTCTCTCTACCTTTCAATCTTTTGTCTCTTCATCTCTCAACTCATTCTGACCGTTGTGTTCGAAATGATAAGTGTTGGTGGTAGGTATTTATACGCTTAGGATGAAGATCCTAACACTACAAAAAACTGCTACTTTTAGCGACAATTTTTTAGTCACGATATTATTTATTTGTGACTGTGACTTTTAATCACAATAAAATGTTACTTGTCACTAATTTAGTTTTAGTCACAATAAGTATTGAGACTAAAAATACATTTAGTCACAACAAATTATAACTTTTGTGACTAATACTTTTAACCGCGAACTTTTTAGTCACAACATAGAAATTATGATTTATAATTAGTCACAATTTTTTCACTTTTAGTCACAAGTTTTGTTGTGACTAAAAGTAAAATTTAGTGTAAATTCGATGACTGCAAGAAGTTAGGTTGTTAAGTTAGTTAGGCACTAACTAACTTAACCAACTCTCCTATGAGTGAGATCTCCACGTCAACATAATTAAGAGTGCATCTGAGATCGTATATGAGGGCTTTCAGAATCACGAACTAAGGCACTCGCTGAAGGAACTGTTAACTCAAACTCTTAGGTCTCCTTATTTTGATGATTAACAAATATTTGATTATTACTTGTTACTAATGATTTGTTGATTTTGTAGCAAAATTAGAAGAGAAAATAAATCTTTCATGATCAATTGGTATTTTTACCAAACTTTTCAAAGCAACCCAAAATGGATTCAACAAGCATATCCAGAGAAAAAGTTTCATCAAGGGATAAACAACTCAAGACCCTATTCAAAAGAGGTCTTCAAAAGCCCAAAGTGAAAAGTCAACCCGAGAGTCAGTCAAAGTCAAAGTCAAAGTCAACTCTCGAGAAAAGTCAATTTGGGATCAAAAACATGCAAATCAAGCTAGGAGGTTCATCTACATCAAGACTGCCCAAAATCAAATGGTATAAATTTACTTTAGTCTTGTTAAATTGATTTGCATAGCACACTAAGTTTTATAAATTCAAATTTTGGCTCACTCACTAACTTGTGCAACAAGTTTTCTCACAAGATAGTTCAAAAATTTGTTTGATTGGATTTCTTAATCACATTTAATTTAACTAAGAGAACAAAGTTGGAATTTTTGAAATTGGATAATCGAGTAAGAAGTTATGCGCGTTTTAGTCGCAAAAGATGGCATTTTTGCTTGAGCTAGCCATTCGAAATTCTGGTTGGAATCCGGAATTTTGGTTGTCATCAATCCGGAATTCTGGTTCACAGCTGAATCATTTTTGATTATTTTTTATTTTTAGCCGATTTATTTCTCTCATTGATTATTCTGATTCAAATTACAATTTAGAATAATTAGCATGTTTGCCCCCTGAACTTTCGGTACTACTTGATTTTGCCCCCTAAAATATACGGCTTGTTAAAAATTCTCCCTAAAATATAACAGTTACATAATTATGCACTTTCTATTAGGTTCCGTTTCTTTTACCGTTAAAAATTAGTATTTTTACCCCCTGAACTTGACCAATACAAAATTTTGCCCCCTTTTATTAAAAAAAATTAATTTAAAAATTATAATATTCAATCTTTTTTAAAAGCAATTATAATATTCTATTAATTCAAAAAAAATAATAAAATTTTTTAAAAATTAGATAAAATCTTAAATTAATTAAAAAATATTAATTTTACTTAAAAAAATATTTTCAAATTAAATTTTATCTATCAACACCTATCTTAAAAAATCAAACCAAAATTATTGAGAATCTAATAAATAATCTAAATGAACTAATATTTTTTGAGAAAAAACAAACTTATTTATATTTATAAACTCATACAAATAAAAAAAAATAATTAAAAATTCTGTTGCCTCAGATTTTTTCCAAAATACGGGGCAGCTGCTGCGTGCGACACATAGATCTCAAAGAACACCCACTCACAAAAATTGGTTAAGTCATAGACAAAGAAGTGCATCTCACGGAGTGAGCCTCCCGGAGAGGAGCATAAAACACGCATTTACTCTCCGAGAGGCTGGAAATGTAACAATGCATCTCCGGGAGGGAAAGAGATCGTTCGAACAGTCATTTCGCATTTAATGCTGCATGGAGGAAACGTATCAGAATACCTCCATAAGAGGATTTGACAGATGGTGTAAGCCTCTTTTACGGCGATTACACCATAATCGACGAATTTAGTGACGACTCCATTATGAAGACTCACATCAATCAAGGAAGGATAAAAGATTATATTCACCTAATCCCTAAGATACCTACGACATAGGTCATGTATTTCCTATTTTGTATCTGCTAGGAATTCGTGCCCCTAAGAGGCTAACACTTAAAGATAAGTGATCCCCTTCTAAGGATTCTCTCGAAAAAACACTATAAATACCCCAAACATAGAATGTAAAAGGGGTCGATTGATCAAATAAGGAATCGAAGGGAGTAAATAAGAGAGAGAGAGAGAGAGATTCACCGAGAAAATTCTTTGTACAAACACTCTCATAAATAACAAAGACTCGTGGACTAAAACTCGTCAATGCCTGAACCACGTAAAAATCACCTGTATTAAAGCTTCCCTAGCTCTTCTCATTCTTTCATTTAATTGGTTGCCGAAAATCTCGGTCAATATTTTGGTGCTTTCATTGAGAGTTGAAGGAAGCATCGTCTAAAAGACAACAGTAAAAAAAAAAAAGTCAGAGTAACAATGGTAGAAACTCGTAACAATACACGTCAGCCCCGTCCTCCTCAGGATGCTCAAGACCCAGAAGGCGAAGAAGTGGCCTCGCGAGTAAATGTGGGTTCTGAGGAGCGAGATGAGGCAAACGATGAGGAATACGAGGAAAACTTCGAAGGGTATGACACCTATGACGAAGAAAGCTATACAGAACTACTGGTCTTGAGGCAAAAGGCAGCTAATCATGAAGCCAAACTTGCAGCTCAAAAGGAACAGAATAATAGGATGCAAGAGGTGATGGTTGCCATGCAAAAATCCATGGAAACGACAGGGATACATATACATCCCAAGGCCATCTCAGCGGGACCCGAGGAAACACCGAAAGAATCCTCACCAAGTACTCAGAAACCCAAGACCAGGGAACCAAGCCCTATACGATACCCTTCCGAGGAAAACCCTAAGAAAAATCCAACTTCAATCCTAGGGAGAAAGAAAAAGGTGCAAGATCCACAAAAAGTCCGCTCAGATTTCCCGAAAGGGAAAGGTCCGCAGAGGGGAAAGCTCCCTCGAGCGAGTCTTGGCCCTCAGGATCGGGAGGACCGAAAGAGCGTATCCATGCACCAACAACCCGGGGAGAGAGGGAGGAAAAACTGGAGGTACCCTCCAGCTGACCTAAGACAAAAAAATCAATGAAAAGCATGGTGACTTACGAGACCATCTTGACAAGAAGAAACACGCACTGCCAGTTTTCGGGGCCACGTTGAATGAAGGAATCCTAGCTGAGTTATCAAGACTACGCAAAGACATTGCTAGGGTCTCCCGGAGACAAAAAGGGGATGACTCGGATTCTGATTGCGAGGATCGGGAACCATGCGCTCGGCACATACTAGATGCAGAGCTCCCCAAGAACTTTGAGATGCCCGAGATGGCAACTTACACCAGAGATTCGGACCCTAGTGACCATTTGTCCCGGTTCAATCGGGTAATGACTGTCATGAGGGTCAGCAATGACGCAAAGTGTTTTTGCTTTCCACTAACACTGAGCGGTTCCGCTGAAGAATGGTTCAAGAAGTTGGAACCAGGGTCAGTGGACTGCTGGAACAAGCTACAAGTTAGCTTTCGGAGGTAGTTTGTCGTGGCGAGAAAAATTAACCTTGAAGTTAGCGCCCTGACTAATATAAAACAATTGCATGCGGAAACTCTAAAGAACTTTATAAAAAGATTCAAAGAAGAGGCTTCAAGGACCAAGAAGGTGGACGACGGACAACAGATGGCCCTCCTCCAAGCTGGGATCTGCACGGGGACTCATTTTTGGAATGAACTACAACAAGAGGGAGCAGCTAATCTCCAAGATTTCCAGAAAAGGGTCCAAAAGTATATCAACTTGGAAGAAGCCCAAATAGTGGCTTACGGAGGATACCGTGTACCCAGAGCTCAACTCCCAGGAGCCCTGCCTCCGGCCACTCCTCAAATGAGCGGCATACAATTCTCCGCTACCCTAGGGTATAATCAAAGCCTCGCCCTGACTCCCGCATTATCACACTTTGGGACCCGCATGGGCAATCCCTCGGGGATGAGTGTCCAAGCCCCGTCTCAATCCGCACCTGTCACCAGCCTGACTGGACCTCCTCAAAGCTCTCAGAGCAAGAGGTCCTGAAAGGACAGCACCCAGACTGAGGAAAAACGACAGCGTGGGGATACACCCCTCAGTACACTCAATACACGGAGCTTACAGACACGCAGGAGCGTGTATACTTTGCCACCAAGAAAAATACACATTACTAGAAACCTCCTCCCCTGTATAGGGATAGTTCCTGGAGGGATCCCAACAAAAGGTGTGAATATCACAACGACATTGGCCATAGTACCAATGAATGTAAGAACCTAAAAGACAAAATTGAGAACCTAATCTGATTAGGTCATTTGTATGAATGGATCAAGAGTCGATTATCCCATCTTAACCCAACTTTAGTAGGAGGCCCTTTACCTCAGGGAGCACCAGGGGGTAGGCCCAGAGAACAAGCGCCCAGTGTACCCCCCGGAGGAGCACTCCCTCAGCAGGCACCTGGATTGCCACCAAGACCAAATGGGAGAATGGCCATGATCTCCGGTGGGTCCCATATCGGAGGAACCACCAGAAACGAGCTAAAGTGTTATGTTGGGGCCATAAAACATGATGAAGTATGGGAAGTCACTCAACTCCCAGCACAAAGGCCCCAGCTCATGGACCAACCCATTACCTTCATAGAAGACGATGCAAAACTGGTGCGTTTCCCTCACCATGATCCTCTGGTCATAGAGACTCCCATCGCCAATAAAGTTGTGCCAAGAATATTAGTAGATAATGGGAGCTCCGTGAAATTATTGTTCAAAGAAGACTTCACAGCCATAGGCCTCACGGACAGGGATCTATCACCCAGAGGCTCCAGCTCACAGGATTTAACAGGACAACACTTATCCCAATGGGGAAAGTGCGAATTCCTGTCACCCTCTGCCCTACACCCCACAGAGCACTTTCAAATACTGCACCTTCGTAGTAGTGGATTGCCCAATAGCGTACAACACCATCCTTGGTTGATTTCAGAGCAATCACCTCCATCCGACACTTATGCCTCAAATTCCCTGCTTGGGAAGCCGAAGTGGGGACGGTGAGGGGAAACCAAGGAGAGACAAGGCAATGCTACAACCACGCAATGCACTTATCGGTGCTGGTGGTGCACAGGGATGAGGAACCAAGATTGACAGAACAAGATGAGTTGGATCCCCGCGTGGGATCCGAAACAGTTGTAGAACCTATGGAGGACACTGAGGAAGTAAATGTGTGCGACCTCGATTCCACCAAGGTCATCCGTCTAGGAAAAAATCTAGAGCCAGATGAAAGAAGTAAGATTATCAAAACATTAAAGGCAGCCACAGATGTTTTTGCGTAGTGCTAGGGGGGATATGATCGACATAAGCCCCCATGTGATCACCCATGTCTTAAATGTTAACCCAGACATGCCTCCGGTATAGCAAAAGCGACGTCCTCTTGATCCGGTAAAAGCAGACGCCTTAGAGAAAGAGGTAGATAAGCTGTTAACCAATGGCCTCATCCGGAATGGCTGGCTAATCCGGTATTGGTACCCAAACCGAATGGGACATGGCGTGTTTGTATAGACTTCACTGATCTCAACAAGGCCTGCCCAAAAGATTGCTTCCCTTTACCTCGAATTGACAAAATGGTGGACGCCACCTCAGGATTCAAGTTGTTGTCCTTTATGGACGCCTACTCTGGATACAACCAGATCAAGATGCATGTCGCAGATCAAGAATGTACTAGCTTCAGGACCAACAAGGGGGTATACTGTTACTTGGTTATACCCTTCGGATTAAAAAATACTGGTGCTACTTATCAAAGAATGGTGAACCGAATGTTTAAAGGCCTCCTGGGAAGGAATATGGAGGTATATGTGGACGACATGCTAGTCAAATCTAAGACATGCATAGTGTTGGGTTTTGTGCCCTAAATAAAACTCATTTCAATATAATCAGATTTACTTATTAATAAAGATCAGAAATAACATTTTATGTTGCATGGTTCACATGATTTATTTCAAGATTATATATATAATGTATGAATTCTATTTAAGTCCAGAACATATGAATTTGTTAATGATTATAGTGTTGTCAGCACAGTGGAATATAATCTTAATTATATGTTCGAAAGTTTATTCCCTAATTTTTCTGTTCACTAGATTTAGACTGGCATGATATAATCAGCGATAGGTATTCTTACACCTTGGATAAGTGTTATGTCCTTTCCACGGCATTGGCAAAGTTTACCAGTATCAGATGTATGGAGTATACATCGGAAGGGACCGATATTGAACTTTGATTAGATTTGTTAAAATTTACCGTAATATCTATTCAATTCAATATCACATGTTGATCCTAGATCAAATGATCTTAATCCTGATATGGTTAGGTTCGATCTCAAGAATATTATACATGTTCTTTGATTTGTTAGTTAAGCCTAATTTTGAACAGTAAGGGTGATACGTACATTTTGGGAACATGATAGTATAATTGAGTGGGAGCGCTAACATAAATATGGAGTCTATAACTTCTATAGGAATTTATAAGTGAAACGATGATATCCTTCGAGCTTGGCTAAACAGAGATAAATGGTTGAGATCTCACTTCACTTCGCTGAAATATTATTTATACGGAGCTAAGTGTTTTAAGGATAAAATACATTGAAGGTGTAACGGTAATTTAGTGCCTATTCAATGTAGATCATCTATTAGAGGGTCATTGATCAAATTAAGATTATAACAATGGATAGCTAATAGCGTATCTATATCGTGGAACATATAGAGCGTTCTATATGACTGAGAGTGCAATTACAAGTTATAAGTGTGGATTCAATAAGGAATTAATAAGTTAGAGAATTTACTTGGTAAATTCGGTTCGACTTATTGGAAGCTCGGTTATATAGGCCCATAGTCCCCATACTAGTTGAGACCATACTGCTTGTAAGACTCGGTTAATTGATTATAATTAATCAATTATAATTCTAAAGTTAGACTATGTCTACTTTATGAATTTTCACTAAGCAAGGGTGAAATTGTAAAGAAAAGAAATTCTAGGTTTATTTATTAATTAAGAGACTTTATATGTCTAATTAATAAATATATTAAATGACAATATTATTTAATAATTAATTTTTAGTTATTAAATAATTAGAATTGGCATTTAAATGGTTAAATTGGAAAATTAGTATTTTTGAGAAAATGAGATTGAAAAATGACAAAATGGTAAAATTACAAAGTGAGGCCCATTATCCTTATATGGTCGGACACTGTGATTAAATTTTACCATTTATATTTTTCATTATTTTAATGCCATACAATTCTAACCTAAACCTAGATGGCATTCTATAAATAGAAAGTGATGGCTTCACGAAACTATGACTTGCATCTTATTTTCTCTCAGAGAAAAACCTGAGCCTCCTAGCCGCCCCTTTTCTTCTCTTTTCTTCTCTTCAATTTCGAAATACCCTAGTGATAGAGTAGTGCCCACACACACCAAGTGGTATCTCAATCATAGTGTGGAAGATTGTGTAGAATCCAACCATCAAAGGAAGGAGAGAAAGAGATCCAGGTTCAGATCTTGATAATGCTCTGCTACAGAAAGGAATCAAGGGCTAGAGATCTGAACGAAAGGAGTCATTATATTTCGTTGCACCCAATGTAAGGTTTTCTTTAACTCTTATGTGTTTATTTCATTATTTTAGAATTCATATTAGGATGTTAATGAAACATACATGGTAGTAAATCTAGACGCTGGTAAAATATTTCCAACAACTGGCACCAGAGCCATGGTAATGATTTACTTTCATTAAATATGAATTAAAACGATGATATATGTTGATTTGGATGGTTTCATGTTGATCTGTGTGTTATATGATGATTGATTGATGCTTGTGAAATTTTATGAAAAATAATTAAATTTTCGTTTCTGGAATTATTTTTATTGGGTAGTTTGGAAAAAATTAAGCGATTTCTTTCTTTTACAGAACTCAATTTCGATTTTATTTGAATTAGTTATGATTTTTTGAAGATTTGAAAAAATTGGGGGTGGTGACACACACTTGTGCGCGCGGCTGGCTGCTGGCAGCACCCTTTGTGCACCCAAGGATGTGCACCTGGATGGTGTGCTTTGCATACCGTCCGTACAGCTCAAATTTTTTTCGTTTTTCTTCGATTTTTCATGATATTTCATGGAATTAACTTCCGATTTTTTGTGTAGTTTTGTATTTTGATTTTTACTTTTCATATTTCAAATCTAATTATCAGAAATAAATTAATTTGATTTTTTAAAATTAATTTTAGATATTAGTGTAATTTGAATTTGAAAATAAGTAAAAATCTATTTTTGCTTACTTCTTTTCTTATTTTTTAAAATTTGATTATTTTATCTTATTTTTAAATCTAAGGTGAGATATTAAATTCCTTTTATAAAATATTCTATTTTAAGTAATTTGACCTTATTTAGATTTAAAATAAGATTACTAAAATCATGGTATTTTAAATAGAAATAAGATATTTTTGCTAACTTTTAAATTTTATTATTTTTACTTAAATTAAATTATAAAATGAGAAAATTATCATTTTATTTTATTGAATATTTAATTTATAAAATAACATGAAATTTAAAAGGTGGTTAGCAAATTTTTTTTTGAAATGATATTTAGGTTAGTTGAAGCCTAATATTTCAAAATTGTAGGTTTATTTTTAATTTTTTTTTAACCGAAAATATTTTTATTTAAATATTAGTTTCGAAATTTTTTTTATTAATTAATTTAAAATTAAATAAATCCTAAATCCAACTATCCAAATTCAACTTGTTGCAGGAGTATGTGTTTTAGCTTGTTTGTAAGTTTTCTAAAACCTATTATTGCTTGATCTAAATTGCCATGGTTAACTTGTTGACAGGTCCAATGATCTGATTTTAACCCATGGTTCAATTGTCAATAAGTCAAGTAAATAATTTGTAACAGGTAAATTTTACATTCTTCTTTCATCTGTGTATGACCTAGTAATAGGGCTGTACAGAAATTTTCGTAAATTGCCCAACCCGAATAACCCGACTAAACAAAACCGACAAAACCGATAAAAAATACAAACCGACATAACTTAACAAAATTCTAAACCGCCCAATCAGTAAATTGGGAGGGTTGAATTTTGACCCAAACTGCCTAATGAAACCGCCCAAACCGATTTAACCCGATTTTTCAGTTTTTTTTTTTAATTTTATATATATTATATAATATATATTAAAAAAAATTCCAAACCCTAAATTTTAGTCTCTCACTCTCTCTCTCTCTCTCTCTCTCTCTCTCTCTCTCTCTCTCTCTCTCTCTCTCTCTCTCTCTCTCTCTCTCTCTCTCTCTCTCTCTCTCTCTCTCTCTCTCTCTCTCTCTCTCTCTCTCTCTCTCTCTCTCTCTCTCTCTCTCTCTCTCTCTCTCTCTCTCTCTCTCTTGTTAGTTCAAGTTCAGGGGCTTCATCTTCTCGTTAGTCTCAGCCCGATCTCATCTCAACCCGCCTCTCTCTCTCTCTCTCTCTCTCTCTCTCTCTCTCTCTCTCTCTCTCTCTCTCTCTCTCTCTCTCTCTCTCTCTCTCTCTCTCTCTCTCTCTCTCTCTCTCTCTCTCTCTACCTTCATTTGTGGATAAATGTGATAATAAATCTTTGACTGGTGAGGTTGATTGAAGAAGCTCTACAGGAAAAACAGTATATATATATTAAGATTTGGGCCACTCTTATATATATTAGATAGATTTGATTAATTGAATTATATATTACATAGTCATTTCTGGAAAACAGTATTATCAAAACAAGAAAATCTGGAAAAAAAATCTTAATTCGGTTTGGGCGGGTTAACCCGCCCAAACCGTCAGTCGGGTACATAATTTTTTTTTTAAAAATTGGGCAGGTTGCATGCAGAATTGTACAACCCGATCTTTATGTTGGGTTGGAAAATATGTAGTATAAACCGACTAAACCGACCGATGTACAGCCCTACCTAGTAACATGATAGGATCCATCCAAATCTGTGTGCCTGTGTGAGCCTATATGTTTACTTTATGTTTAGATGCATATAGGTTGTTGCTAAATAAAATGTCACACCATGATAGATTTTATTTAGGCCCATTTAGTTTTTGGGCCCATTCAATTAATAACAGTTACTTATTTTAAGGTTAAATTCCTCTCTTTTGGGCCTTGTGTGAGAGTTGGGGGCCAATAGAAGTGGGTACGACATACTGAACCCAACTCCCCCTCACATGAACTACCCCAATTGTGAAGGCCCATTTGCCTGATTTGGATAACTGTGCTAGGTTAATTAAATTAGTTTAACCTAATAAAATTGATTAGCAACATAATTAACTTTTAAAATATATGAAATTTATTTTTATTTTAATATTTTAAAGTTAATTTTAAGAAAAACACTTTTAGTTTAAGATATTATTTCTAGATAAACTATTTGTATTTTTCTTGTATTTAATTAAATAAAAAAATTTAACTAACTAGATTCTTTCTGAAGCTTATTTTAGTTATTTCATTAAATATTCCTATTTAAGTTATATATTAGTTATTACTAACTAATTTTTTCTTATCAACTTAAATTTGAATATCTTTTGAATTTAAAATTAAGTTGAGGAATTCTAGGAGTTGGTTATTGAAGATTCTAGAGATATTTTTTAAGTTGTTAAACTTAAATTGGAATATTCTTAAATTAGGTAGTTACCACTTAATTTTTTTTTTTTTTTTTTTTTTTTTGACAAAGTGATTAAAATCACTCATGAATTTACGACGTCCACGTCTCGCCACCGTACTGAACCTCCTCGAACCAGGATAGCTCATCGTCTAACCGCAGAGCATGCTTTGCCAACCACAGGCCGCTAAAATCTTAGAGCGAGCCCCATGGGACAAAACTGCCCCCGGAAATTTAGACAATAAAGCTATAACATCTTCCAATAACGCTCCCAACTCAATAAAATACTGAAGTTCTACCTGAAAAATATCAAAAAACAGAATAAAACTTTAATTAGAAAATTATTCAAACTAAATAGAATCAACTAACCACCAAGACTAAGCAACTAGATCTCTCTACAAAATACTAGAACTAGCCAAAGGGAGTACCCTTTGGCTAGTAATAACTAAATTATAGCATTCTACTTCATAACCTTCATAGGATCCTTATTCCTTACCTTTACCCTTTTAAAGACAAACATAAATAAAATTTTCCTTTTAATACCCATTATTCCTTAAATATTCAAAATATTATATATTAATTCTTTCATTTATTTCTTAAAAGTATTACTTATTTTTAGACTAAAACATGTTAAAATTTCTTAATAAGTCAAATTGTTTATTATTTTATTTATAGCGTAAAACATGGTATCTATAATCTTTATTCAGCCTAAATTAAACCAAAATTGTATTAATATCCTTAAAACTTAAGATTGTACTCTTCACATTCAAAAATACCTTTTTCCTAATACCTCTTAATCATACATTTAATTAATAATATTAAATTAATATTAATTAATCCAATTCAATAATATGACATAATGCTTCCTTATTTATTATTTTAAAAAATAACCTCCTAATTATTATACCATTCAAATTATTATAAAAACCATTAATATTAGTATCTTCCTATACAACTAATAAGGCAATAATCTCAATATTTCATTAGTATTTACTTCCCATTAATTTCAATATCTTTCCAAAATAAAAATAAAATAAAACAAAATATTCTCAATTCACAATAAATGTTCCTACCTCCAATTAATTACAAAATCTCACATTTATAATTTATATACCAAAATTAATATTATGTTATTTATAATATTATGTTATCTATAATAAACTCATATTTATAATTTATCTAGCCAAAATTAATATTATGTTACCACTTAATTTTGATATTTAATTAAATTTTATTTTGAAATTTTTTAAGTTTTTTTTTTTTAGATTCTTTCTATAACAACTTAAACTAGATATTTTCCAAATTTAGAAAAGATACTTAATTAAATTGAGATATTTTCTAGATAGTTATTTCTATACTAGTTATTATTTCTAATATTAAAATAGGAAAATATCATTGATTGTGAAATTAATTGTTTAATAATTAATTTTTGTACAATTCAAATTAAGAATATTTTTCCTAGTATTAAACTAGAAATTAATAATTAAGCCTTCTCTATACTTAATTATTTATTTCTTGAATTTAATACATTTAATTAAATTGAAAATTAAATATCTAAGTTGATTTTCATCATAATACTTAAATATTGTTATTTTCATGACATTTAATTAAAAAAAAATTATTTTAAGTTGGAAATTTTTTATAACAACTTAAATTTGAATAATTTTGAAAATATATTTTATTTTATTTTATTAATCTTTTTCCCACAATTTCGAAATCGCATTTCTTAAATGCAGAAATTTCGAATTTTTTTTTGAAAAATAGATTAAAGTTGAAAATTATTTATTTTGGACCAACTTAAATCAATGATTTTTTCATTTAATGATTAATTAAAATATATGAACTAAAATATATTATAATTAGAAATTGAATTAATTAGTCAATGAAAATCTAGATAGATATTATCTGTTTTGCTTGAAGTATTTTTCTTGTGATATTTAATTAAATAGAAAATTAATATTTAAGTTGATTCTTAATCATGATACTTAAATATTTGAAATTTTTCTTAAATATTTAATTAAATAGGAAAATTATATTTTTTTATTGTAAATTAATTTTATTAATTTTGGGCCAACATAAAATTAGAATAATTTTTTTCAGGATTTATTTTTATTTTATTTTAAGAAGCATTTTCGAAAATTGTATTCTTATATATACTTCAATTTTTTTCGAAATGCAATATATATATTTATAGCAAATTAAATTTGAGTTGTAAATTAATTTATTGGAAATTATTACTAAGATGGAAATAATTCATGTTATTTTCATATCCATCTAAGTATAATTTATAAATATTAAATTAAAATTTATATTTAGAATTTTTCATTCTAAATTAGAAATTTTAGTTAAATAAATATATATCTAAAATAAACTGATTAAAATAAATATTAGAAGAAAATACACTTTAAATCATGAGCTTTATTATTAGGACATTCGATCTCCATTGTTGGTTTTACATAGCTATTATTTTAGTGAGTAATCCTCCTTAATGGAGGAACGTTCATTAGCAGGTTAGCGCCGTTTAATCTCGAAAGATAAGTAATTTTGTAAGTGTTTTATATTATTATTGATCACCCTAATGGTGGCGACTGTATTTGACTTACAAAAGTATGAAACAATGGTGGAAGCTCATAAGATAGAATAACCTTGACTCTCGCCTAAACGGGACAACGCTGGATTCCAATCTTGATCGAATAAAAGGTTTCTAGAATATTTATCATTTTAGATGAGCTGACAACTCTATTCAATGGATGGTATCACTGACTCTCGCCTAAATGGGACACTGATATCAGTTTGTTGAACACCTTGGAAATTATTTAGGATTGTATGTTTTAGTATTTTCACTTGTCATTCCTACTTGCTATATGTTTAATAATTCCTGAATTGTGTATGAATTTATATTGAACCATGTTATTTTCTGTTATTAAATTGTAGTTTAATTTTGAATCTTCATTGTTGGTCTAACTTGGTTTGTTGTTCTAATGGGATAATTCCCTAATGGATTGTCAACATTAGACAAACATAATAGTGTTAGATCTCGAATGATAAATATTGTATATGCAACATCTATGTAAAGATCGCTTAGTTTAATTGGGAAATTAGCAGTTTATCATGTTTAATTATAAAAAAATTATTTATAGCTATTTAAATAATTATTTATACTGTTATTATTGAATTCTGAGATGCATTTTATGTTATTCAGTAGTTTTCATAATTTTGCATTTCCGGTGTCCGGTAGCATGGAACTCGGTGTTTAGCTCAGTAAAATCACAACTTAGTATGTTAGTAGATTGGGACGGTTTATTAGACATTGGGAATGTCGGGAATGGCCGAGACTTTAGAATTTTTTAAAAATACCCCTTTAGTGTTATTTATGTGATTTTAGTGTGAAGGGGCAAAATGGTCATTTCGCCCCATTGTTAGTTTGTCTTTTGTGACTTAATAAATTGGAAATATATGTTATTTAATTATTCTTTTTGGCTGAAGTAAAATGTGTTAAGTGCCTTAAAATTCATTTTCATTTCAAAACTTAGAAAATTACAAAATTTCTCAAAAAGCTCTCTCTCTTTTCCTCTCTCTTTTTCGGCCACTTGAGGCAGCAAGAAAAGTGGATTTTCCTCTTCAATTTCAAGTGAATTTTCAGCAAGTTAAAGTGTTTCTAGTTGAGGTATTTCTTGTCTAGTTTTCTTCCTTTGTTTTCTTGAAATTTTGATGAAAAAGATGAGTAATGCATGGATGATTTTGATGATGTTGCTGCTGTTAATTGTTGTTGTTGTTTCCATGTTTAAAATGTTGATTTAAGTATGTTTAATTAGGTTGAATTGCATGCTAGCTATTCTTGCTCTAGTTGGATAGATTTCTTGTTAAAAAGCTTGAGTTTTCAAAGAGAAATTGTGTGAATTGTTGCTGTAGTTGTTGCATGATTTAGGGTTAGTTTTCTGCAGTGTTATTATGCTTGTTTATGAAGTTCTAAGCTAGTTTTGAGGCCTGTTAGTGAGCTTTAGCCAAGTTTTAGTTTGAACTCAATGCTTGGAGCTCACATGGTGTTTTTCAATTATGTGCATTCTGGGTGATTTTAATGCTTTAGAAATGTTATTTGGGTTATATAGAACAGGTCTGGAAGGTTTGATGTGATTTGGGTTGGATTTGATTGAGTGGTGAATTTTTGAAAAATTCCTGCGAGGGTGCAACCGGAATTCCGGATGAGGGTCCAGGAATTCTCAGAACCGGAATTCCGGTTGCAGAACCGGTCTACCGGTTGGGGAATTTTCAGAAACCCTAGTTTTCCTCGTTTTTATGTTATTTGGGGTATTGCCATGCTTTTTATCGATAGGGTAACTTTTAGTTCCTAGTTTAAGTCCCCGGGAAGTGATTTAGCGTATCACTTATAGTGTTGTGATTTTTATAGTTTAGGAGCCTGTAATCCGCCGCGCAGATAGTTCCAGTCAGGTTGACCGGCACACCTGAATTCGGAATCCAGGTAAGATTAATATAACAGTATGCATATGTAGATTACATGTTTAGCGTGGATGTAGGAAGCCTGTTAGATTACATTAGATATGTATGTTGGCTTCGAAATATCCAACTGTGTCATGTCGGTACAGGCTGGAGTATGACCAGCAGCCGGAGTATGACCGGTTCGACCGATTAGGCCGACACTGTATCACGTCGGTACAGGCTGGAGTATGACCAGCAGTCGGAGTATGACCGGTTCGACCGATTAGGCTGATACTTAGGTTGGTGGTTCCGTACTATTTGACGTATCACGTTGGTACAGGCTGGAGTATGACCAGCAGCCGGAGTATGACCGGTTCGACCGATTAGGATGATACTGTAACACGTGGGTACAGGCTGGAGTATGACCAGCAGCCGGAGTATGACCGGTTCGACCGATCAGGCTGTTACTTGTCAATAGTACCGTCCCTATGAACATTCAGAACTCGCATGCGTGTTGGACACGACAGTTAGGGGGACTCAGTATCGTGTTGGACATGGCAGTTAGGGTTATGGTCAGGGGTATGGGCGTCTGATCATGACCGGGATTTATGTATGAGTATTATTATGCTTTTCTTACTGAGTCTGTCGACTCACAGTGCTATGTTTATGTGTAGGTAAGGGCAAGGCTAGAGCTGATGGACCGTGAACGAGCCTATGAAGATTGTACATGTCGGGGCGGTTAGGCCTGGAGCGTACAATCATCGGGACAGCGAGGCTATTTTGTAACTAGTCGCTAGGCGACAAATATTTTGTATAAACAGTAAACTTTTGTAAATGATTTTGTAATCGGGATCCCGAGTCTTTTGTATAAATATTTTACAAGTTTAAGTAAAAAGCAAAAATTTTAATTAACCACGTTTTCCATAAACCTCGTTGATTAGCAACGAGCTGCACAGCATGTTTAAAAATCACGTAATACGCCTATGCTAGTTAGGGTGTTACAATCTAGCTGTTCATCAATTGATGACACCTTAGACTAGTATTTACAATATGAAACAAGAAGATTGTATAAATAAGATTACTTTGACTCTCGCTAATTCGAAGCATCATTGGATTCTTATTTAAAAATGAAATTATCCTAATTCCTCTTAGCTTATTCATTTCGAATTAGCTCTATAATATATCATTGGATGAATGGTCTATAAATCATTTCATGTCATTCTATATTTTCTCTTAAGAAATTAAATGACGCATATGATTATATTCCCAAAATTCTATCCCAAAATGATATAAATCCTCAATCTTAAAAATCTCCTACTTGTATGGGCAAATTAGACTTAGAGTTAAATTAGTAGTGGTGGTCCAAGAAAGAATTACTCATTATACAGTTACACTTTCACAAGTGTTTAATAACCATCTTCTATCAATGGATTCAAACTGTATGTTAGTATGGAATATGAGTTTAGTATTCTGTGACCAGAATCCACTTGCACTATTCTAAGAACTCTTTGATGTAACTAAACCTAAGTCATCAAAAGATACAACCACATATTTTTTTTTAAATCTATGGCATTTGTATCTTATTCATAGTGGTTTTGACAAGATCATTCTCTTCAAAGAGTTAATATGCCCATATCCACTGAAAGTAAGTTCATCTCATTCGCAGATGGATGTACATTCAGGGGTGGATATGAGTTTATCGTTATATTCTTAAAACGATCACTCTAGATTTTACCTTAAGCAAAAGAAATTTGAAATGTTTGAAAAATTTCATGAATTTCTAGCAATGGTGAAAAACCATTAAGGTAAGTGGTTAAAGATCTTGCGAACTGATAGGGGTGGAGAAATAGTTAGGAGATATGCAGTTCAAAGATCATTAAGTTGATTTTTGAATTATATCCAAACTTACCTCCCCAGAAATTCGAGTTGCATATTATTGATTAGTTACTAGTCGTTGCCTAAGTCCTTCTATGGTAATACAATTTCAGAATGATGCAATGGTTGGGTAATTTAGTGTAAACCATTACTAGATTCATGGATGACCTAATCGAAATCTTAAGAAAAGCTAGAACTGTTAACCATGGTTTGCATGTTTGTTAGCTACTCTAAGTTATTAGGGGTGGACCATCCCATAGTCATTAGATAAGAAAGTGTTTGTTTAAACAAATACTACTTTTCTAAGAGAATGACTAAGTCTGAAAAATAAAGTAGCAAATAAAGGAGATATTTTTTCTTGATTCCAAAAGTGTTCTATCATCTTATTCTTTACAAGATGATCCCACTGCCTCTGTTGTTTTTGACACAACCGAAGAGGTCAATACCATGTAGTTTTCTTAGACATATATAATTCACGGTACCTTGTCGTAGTGGGAGGGTTTCTAGGAACTCACCTTCTTATAACTTGGAAGACACTAGTGATTAAAATCTATTGTGAGTTTAAACAAGTAATGGATTGTCAAAATAAGAAACTAAGAAGAAAGCCAAGAGAACTATTGTTAAAACCATTCATGTGGAATAACCTAAAGTTTTCTATTACAAGGACATGAAAGGAAATTTTCGTTAATAAGTCTATTCAATGGACTTAACAAAACTTCCTGTTCCTAGTATTATAGGTTTGAGTTTATTTAAACCTATGGCTTCTGGTATACCTGGTAATTACTTACTCTAATGCAAGCAACTTACTTTAGTAAGATGTTGAAGCGTTTTCTTTTCTAATGGCAATCTATAGAAGCTACTCGACTTCTTAGACATAGATTTTATTTATCTAAGGAAAAGTCTCAACTATTCCAAAAAAGATAAAGTCATGAAAGAATTTCTTGAATCAACAGTGAGAGGTCTCAGATATGGTTTAGTATGCCTTAGACCAGACACTTGCTGTTGAGTGGGAGTAATGAGTAGGTATCAGATTAATCCAGGAAAGGAACATTGGAAGACAATCAAGTAAATCTTAAGATTAAGAAGAGGAACTATATGTTAGTCGATAAGGGTGTGTTTAAAACTCTTAGACTACACCACATCAGATTTCGAGACTTGCCTTTGTGCTAGCAAGTCTGCTGATAAGATGGTGATTACTGTGGGGGTGGAGTAGTGATTTTGGAGAAGTGTAAAAACCTATCTGAAGTCTCTAGGTCTACCAGAGAGAGACTGAATGTTAAAGTTGCAGGAAAGGTACTTATTCAGTCTAAGGAAAGTTCTATACATTTGTGGCACTGTTCCAACTTATCTTAACTACTAGTGTTATTTCCTAATAAACCAAAAAGTAGTTGCCAAAAGTATAGAATCCAGTATCCCAAGAGAGTGGACATATAGAGATGAATTTCACAATATCAAGGATTTTGTGATTAAGGAAGAGTAATGGTGGAGAGAAGGTTGTGTTTAATTCAACCTGTCAGATCCTATTACAAGGAGTATACTACTACTACACTTGATTTGTATATCAAGGTGTTGAGATTATTTGAAATGCACATTTTGTTTTATATTAGTGCAAGTGGGAGTTTGTTGGGTTTTGTGCCCTAAATAAAATACATTTCAATATAATCAGATTTACTTATTAATAAAGATCAAAAATAACATTTTATGTTGCATGGTTCACATGATTTATTTCATGATTATATATATAATGTATGAATTGTATTTAAGTCCAGAACATATGAATTTGTTAATGATTATAGTGTTGTCAGCACAGTGGTATATAATCTTAATTATATGTTCGAAAGTTTATTCCCTGATTTGTCAGTTCACTGGATTTAGACTGGCATGATATAATCAGCGATAGGTATTCTTACACCTTGGATAAGTGTTATGTCCTTTCCACGGCATTGGCAAAGTTTACCAGTATCGGATGTATGGAGTATACATCGGAAGGGACCGATATTGAACTTTGATTAGATTTGTTAAAATTTACCGTAATATCTATTCAATTCAATGTCACCTGTTGATCCTAGATCAAATGATCTTAATCCTGATATGGTTAGATTCGATCTCAAGAGTATTATTCATGTTCTTTGATTTGTTAGTTAAGCCTACTTTTGAACAGTCAGGGTGATACGTACATTTTGGGAACATTATAGTATAATTGAGTGGGAGCGCTAACATAAATATGGAGTCTATAACTTTTATAGGAATTTAGAAGTGAAACGATGATATCCTTCGAGCTTGGCTAAACATAGATAAATGGTTGAGATCTCATTTCACTTCGCTGAAATATCATTTATACGGAGCTAAGTGTTTTAAGGATAAAATACATTGAAGGTGTAACGGTAATTTAGTGCCTATTCAATGTAGATCATCTATTAGAGGGTCATTGATCAAATTAGGATTATAACAATGGATAGCTAATAGCGTATCTATATCGTGGAACATATAGAGCGTTCTATATGACTGAGAGTGCAATTCCAAGTTCTAAGTGTGGATTCAATAAGGAATTAATAAGTTAAGGAATTTACTTGGTAAATTCGGTTCGACTTATTGGAAGCTCGGTTATATAGGCCCGTGGTCCCCATACTAGTTGAGACCATACTGCTTGTAAGACTCGGTTAATTGATTTTAATTAATCAATTATAATTCTAAAGTTAGACTATGTCTACTTTATGAATTTTCACTAAGCAAGGGCGAAATTGTAAAGAAAAGAGATTCTAGGATTATTTATTAATTAAGAGACTTTTCTATGTCTAATTAATAAATATATTAAATGACAATATTATTTAATAATTAATTTTTAGTTATTAAATAATTAGAATTGGCATTTAAATGGTTAAATTGGAAAATTGGTATTTTTGAGAAAATAGGATTGAAAAATGACAAAATGGCAAAATTACAAAGTGAGGCCCATTATCCTTATATGGCCGGCCATTGTGATTAAATTTTACCATTTATATTTTTCATTATTTTAATGCCATACAATTCTAACATAAACCTAGATGGCATTCTATAAATAGAAAGTGATGGCTTCACGAAACTATGACTTGCATCTTATTTTCTCTCAGAGAGAAACCTGAGCCTCCTAGCCGCCCCTCTTCTTCTCTTTTCTTCTCTTCAATTTCAAAATAGCCTAGTGATAGAGTAGTGCCCACACACATAAAGTGGTATCTTAATCATAGTGTGAAAGATTGTTTAGAATCCAACCATTAAAGGAAGGAGAGAAAGAGATCCAGGTTCAGATCTTGATAATGCTCTGCTACAGAAAGGAATCAAGGGCTAAAGATCTGAACGGAAGGAGTCATTATATTCCGCTGCACCCAATGTAAGGTTTTCTTTAACTCTTATGTGTTTATTTCATTGTTTTATAATTCATAATAGGATGTTAATGAAACATACATGGTAGTAAATCTAGATCCTGGTAAAATATTTCCAACACATAGAGCATGCAGAGGACCTCACATAATGCTTCGAAGTGGTCCGAAGATATGGGATGAAGCTTAATCCAAAGAAGGGTACCTTTGGCGTCAAATCGGGAAAGTTTCTGGGATTTATCGTCAACCAACGAGGAATAGAGGCAAACCCCAAAAAAATTCAGGCGTTACTAAACATGCCCTCCCCAAGAAACACAAGGATGTGCAAAGGTTGCCGCCTTGAGTCGATTAATTTCCTGGTCAACTGACAAGTGCATCCCGTTCTTCAATATTTTGAAGAAATGTCAAAAATTTGAGTGGAGTGAAGAATGGGAGGAGGCATTCAAAAAAATAAAAGAGCACATGCCAAACCACCGGTACTGTCAAAACCAGTTCACGGAGAGGACTTATTATTATAGTTTGCCGTTTCTGAGAACGCTGTCAACGCGACCCTAGTCTGGGAAGAGGACAAGGTCCAACATCTGGTGTACTATGTTAGCAAGCGCATGATAAGAGCTAAGACACGACATCCTTTAATCGAGAAATTAGTTTTTTGCTTCCTGATGGCTTCGAGGAAATTGAGACCCTACTTTCAGGCCCATCCCATTAAGGTACTTACAATTCATCCGATTCGGGAAGTCTTGCAAAAGCCAGAAGACTCGGGAAGACACCTTAAATGGGCCATGGAATTGAGCCAGATCGACATACATTACATCCCACGCATTTCCATAAAGGGACAAGCCCTGACAAACTTCATAATGAAATGCAATGAGGCGGAGGCCAGCTCAAGTATACCAGCCACACAGACGCCGGCGTGGAAGGTGTTCGTTGATGGGGCATCAAATGAAAGTGGATCCGGCGTCGGGATAGCAATGATATCTCCTGACGGACTTCGGGTCCAGGCTACCCTGTGCTTCGCATTTCCAGCTTCTAACAACGAAGCCGAGTACGAAACCCTAATTGTAGGACTAAGGTTGGAAAAGGTCGTGGGGGCTACAAGGGTAGAAGTACGGGTGTTCGCGGTACGGGTGGTGCGGTTTTCAACCATTTTTTCAAACCAACCCGCACATGTGGTTTTTCCAATTTTCCAAACCGCACCCGCACCGCGATACTAAAAAACCGCAAAAACGGCACCGCTAAAAATGATGCGGTGCGGTGCGGTGCGGTTTATGCGGTTTGAACTATCACAAATTTTTTTTTTGAAATCATCATAAAATAATTAAACTATCATTAATATAATTATTCTAAAACACTTAAGAAAATACAACAAACTTGAGACTAATAAAAGTTATAACAACAACAATAAGTCAATAATCTTTTTTCAAGTTTCAACAACACACCTAAATTAAAATAACAAACTTGAAACTAATTAAATTCCAACAACAATATAAATATACAACTAACATACTTTCAGCAATAGATTAAAAATAAAACACACAAACTTCCAACTCCAAATTTCAATACACATGTATGGGCTCGAGTTTGTTGCTAAGAAGAGAGGGTTTGTGAAGAGTTATGGATTTCGCCCTAAGATTTATGGGCTTGGGTTGGGCTCATATGTATGGACTTAATTAAATAAATATAAAAATTGAAATTTTAAAACATGCGGTGCAGTGTGGTTTGAATTGCGGTTTAATAATTCAAAACAGCAAACCGCACCGCACCGCGTGGTTTGGGAAAAATTCAAACCGCAACCGCACCGTGAAGAATTTCAAACTGCATTTTTTCACGGTGCGGGCGGTTTGAGCGGTTTGATGTACACCCCTAGGTAGAAGTCTTTAGCGATTCGCAGTTAGTGGTCAATCAGGTATTAGCAGAATACCAAACGCATGGAGAAAAAATGGTCGCTTACGTAGCAATTGTCAGAAAACTACTCCATGAGTTCACAGAATACAAAGTGGAAAGAATCCCACGAAAAAAGAACACTCACGCGGACTTTTTAGCTAAGTTAGCCTTGAATAGCGAAATAGAGAAACTGGGGGTGGTACCCGTAGAACACCTCGCGGAACCAAGCATTAAAATCAAAGAAACGGTAGCTGCAAATGAGCAAGGACCGAGTTGGATGGTTTCCATCATCAAATACATAACGAAAGGAGAGTTGCCCCAGGAAAGGGTTGTATCCAGGAGATTACAGTATCAGGCACATCGATATGTAATGATGGATAATATCCTTTACCGGAGAGGGCTCAGCATGCCGTACTTAAGGTGTGTGTCGGACCCTGAAGCTAGATGAATCATGCAGGAGGTCCATGAAGGGTTCTGTGGAGATCACATCGGAGGTCCGACTCTCTCAAAGAAAATACAAAGACAATGATATTTTTGGCCAACAATGAAGAAAGATTGTGTAGACTATGTCCTAAAGTGTGATTCGTGCCAAAGATTAGCAAACATACCGAGAGCCCCGCCCAACGAAAATTACTCTAATGACTAGCCCCTGGCCCTTTGCGGTGTGGGGAAAGTATCTCATTGGGTCCTTACCAACTGGAAAGGGAGGGGTAAAGTATGCCATAGTAGACATAGACTACTGTTGGAATTTATTTTACCAGGATCTTAGATCTACTCACAAGTATGTTTATTAACATACTAAATATGAACTTTCTAAAACGATGAAATAAACACATATAAAGTTTAGGAAACCTTACATTGGGTGCAGCGGAATAATATGACTCCTTCCGTTCAGATATCTAGCCCTTGATTCCTTTCTGTAGCAGAGCATTATTAATATCTGAACCTAGATCTCTTTCTCTGAATCTTTGATGTTGAAACTCCTTTTGCTGAATGTCTTTCTTCACGATCTTCCTCACTATGATTGAGGTATTGCTCGATGTGTGTGGGCACTACTCTAATCACAAAGGATTTTGAAATATTGAAGAAGAAGAAAGGGAGTGGTCAGCCAGATAGGGAGAGAGAAGGCTCAGTTTTTCTGATTCAGAAAGTGTCAGGAAAAAGTCTAATTTTCCTGAAGCCTTCACTATCTATTTATAGCATTACACTAGGGTTAGATTTGAATTATATGGCATTAAAATAATGAAAAAATCAACTTAAAATACACACAAAGGTGGCCGGCCATGCCTTAGTGGATTGGGCCTTGGGTTTTGCAATTTTGCAATTTTAACACCTTTTGTATCTGATTTTCTCAAAAATGCCAATTTCCTAATTCAACCATTTAAATGCCAATTCTAACTATTTAATAACTATAAATAATTATTAAATAATATTGTCATTTATCATATTTATTAATTGAACCATACAAAGTATCATAATTAACAAATATGCCCCTAAAACTCTCTCTTTACAATTTCGCCCTTACTTAGTGAAAAATTCACAAATAGACATAGTCTAATTTGAGAATTATAATTGATTAATCAAAACCAATTACATGAGTCTTACAAGCAATATTATCTTAACTAGTGGGGGGACCATGGGTCTATATAACCGAGCTTCCAATAAGTAGATCAAGAATTTAGCACTAAAATTCACTAACTTATTAATTCTTCGTTGAATCCACGCATAGAACTTAGAATTGCACTCTCAGTATATAGAATGCTCTATATGTTCCACCATATAGACACATCATTAGTTATCCATTGTTATAATCCTAATGTGATCAATTATCCTCTATATGAATGATCTACACAGTAAAGGGATTAAATTACCGTAACACCCTACTATGTATTTTATCCTTAAAACACTTGACCCCGTATAAATGATATTTCAGCTTATGTGAAATGAGATCTCCACCATTTATTTTCGTTTGGTCAAGCTCGAAGGAGATCATCCTTTGCTTACTATTTGCCAGATAGAAGCTATAGATTCCATGTTCATGCTAGCGCTCCCACTCAATTGCACTACCGTGTTCCCAAAAAGTACGTATCACCCTGACCTAAAAGTAGGCTTAACTAACAATTCAAGGAACACGAATAGCCTTTCAAGATTGAGCCTAATCATAACAGGATTAAGATCATTTGATCTAGGATCAACTAGGCGATATTGACTTGAATAGATTTTACAGTAAGTTTAATTAAATCTAAGTCAAAGTTCAATATCGGTCCCTTCCAATGCATACTCCATGCATCCAACCTGAGCTTTACTTTAACCAATGTTCTGGAAAGAACATAGTATTTCTCCAAATACAAGTAAACTCTTGTTGTAGATTATCATATCAGTAAAACCCTGTGTCTGATAAATCTAGGAAACTTTATTCACATAGTCATGTTTACTTTCCAATGTGTTGACGGCACAATAAACAGGATCAAGTATGTGAAAAGGGTTTCAGATGAATCTATACATTATGTACATATAATCATGAAATAAATCATGTGAACCATGCAACATTAAATGTTATTTCTGATTTATATTAATAAGTAAATCTGATTATATTGAAGTGAGTTTTATTTAGGGCATAAAACCCAACAAACTCCCACTTGCACTAATATAAAACAAAAAGTGCGTTTCAAATAATCTCAACACCTTGATATACAAATCAAGTGTAGTAGTAGTAAACTCCTCGTAATAGGATCTGAAAGGTTGAATTAACCACAACCTTTTCTCCACTATTACTCTTCCTTTAATCACAAAATCATTGATAATGTGAAATTCCTCTCTATATGTCTACTCTCTTGGGATACTGGATTCTATACCTTTGGCAACTACTTTTGGTTAATCAGGAAATTAACACTAGTAGTTTAAGGCAATTTGGAATGACGCCAAAAATGTATAGAACTTTCCTTAGACTGAATAAGTACCTTTCCTGCAACCTTAACATTCAGTCCCTCTCTGGTAGACCTAGAGACTTCAGATAGGTTTTTACACTTCTCCAAAATCACTATTCCACCCCCAGAGTAACCACCATCTTATCAGAAAGATTTACTAGCACAAAGGCAAATTTCGAAATCTGATATGGTGTAGTCTAAGAGTTTTAAACACACCCTTATAGACTAACATATAGTTCCTCTTCTTTATCTTAAGATTTACTTGATTGTCTTCCAATGTTCTTCTCCTGGATTAATTTGTTACCTACTCATTACTCCCACTCAACAGCAGGTGTCTGGTCTAAGGCAAACAAAAGCATATCTAAGACCTCTCACTGTTGATATAAGAAATTCTTTCATGGCTTTATCTTTTCTGGAATAGTTGAGACTTTTCCTTAGATAAATAAAATCTATACCTAAGAAGTTGTGAAGCTTCTACAGATTTCCATTAGAAAGAAAATGCTTTAGCATCTTACTAAAGTAAGTTGCTTGCATTAGAGTAAGTAATTACCAGGTATACCACAAGCCATAGGTTTAGATAAACTCAAACCTATAATACTAGGAACAGGAAGTTTTGTTAAGTCAATTGAATGGACTTATTAACTAAAATTTCCTTTTATGTCCTTGTAATAGAAAACTTTAGGTTATTCCATGTGAATGGATTAAACCATAGTTCTATTGGCTTTCTTCTTAGTTTCTTATCTTGACAATCCATTACTTGTTTAAACTTACAATGGATTTTAATCACTAGTGTCTCCCAAGTCATAAGAAGGTGAGTTCCTAGAAAGTCTCCCACTACGACAAGGCACCGTGAATTATGTCTAAGAAAACTAAATGGTATTGATCTCTTCGGTTGTGACAAGACAACAGAGGCAGTGGGATCATCATATGTTATATAAGATGATAGAACACTTTTGGAATCAAGAATTAAATATCTCCTTTATTTGCTACTTGTTTTTCAGACTTAGTCATTTTCTTAGAAAAGTAGTATTTGTTTGAACAAACACTTTCTTATCTATTGACAATGGGATGGTCCACCCCTAATCACTTAGAATAGCTAACAAACCATGGTTAACAGTTCTAGCTTTTCTTAAGATTTTGATTAGGTCATCCATGAATCTAGTAATGATTTACATTAAGTACCCAACCATTACATCATTCTGAAATTGTATTACCACAGAAGGATTTAGGCAACGACTAGTAACTAATCATCAATATGCAACTCGAAATTTTTGGGGAGGTAAGTTTGGATATAATTCAAAAATCAATTTAATGATCTTTGAACTGCATATTTACTAACTATTTCTCCACCCCTATCAGTTCGCAAGATCTTTAACCACGTACCTTAATGGTTTTAACCATTAGTAGAAATTAATGAAATATTTAAACATTTCAAATTTCTTGCTAAAAGATATAATCTAGAGTTTTCGTTTTAAGAATACAACGAAAAACTCATATCCACCCCTGAATGTACATTCATCTGCGAATGAGATGAACTACTTTCAGTGGATATATGCATATTAACTCTTTGCAGAGATTGATCTTGTCGAATCCACTATGAACAAGATACAAATGCCATAGATTAAAAGAATGGTAGTGTCTTTTGATGACATAGGTTTAGTTACATCAAAGAGTTCTTAGAATACTGCAAGTGGATACTGGTCACAGAATACCTAACTCATATTCCATACAGTTTTAATCCATTAATAGAAGATGGATATTAAACACTTGAGAAAGTGTATTGTATTCTGGAATTAGGAATATAAGAAAATTTCTATTTGGAATCTAAAATTAAAGTCAAAGACTTGAATTTATACCAAATATTATGAGTAATTCTATCTTGGACCAGCACTACTAATACAAACTCTAAGTCAGATTTGCCCATACAAGTAGGAGATTTCTAAGATTGAGGATTTATATCAATTGGGAATAGAATTTCGGGATTATAATCATATGCGTCATTTAATTTCTAAAGAGAAAATATAATGACATGAAATGATTTATAGACCATTCATCCAATGATATGTTTTGAAGCTAATTCGAAATGAATAAGCTAAGAGGAATTAGGATAATTTCGTTTATAAATAAGAATCCAACGATGCTTCGATTAGCGAAAGACAAAGTAATCTTATTTATGTAATCTTCTTGTTTCATATTGTAAAAATACTAGTCTAAGGTGTCATCAATTGATGAACAGCTAGATGTTGCATATACAATATTTATCTTTCGAGATCTTACACTATTATGTATGTCTAATGGTGAAAATCCACTCGTGATTTATCTCATTAGATAAACAAACATGTTGGACCAACAATGAAGATTCGAAATTAAACTACAACTTAATAACAGAAAATAACATGGTTCAATATAAATTCATACACAATTCAGAAATTATAAACATATAGCAAGTAGGAATGACTAGTGAAAATACTAAAATATACAATCCTAAATAATTTCCAAGGTTTTCAACAAACTGATACAGTGTCCCGGTAGGCGAGAGTCAAAGCATCATTTATTGAATAGAGTTGTCAGCTCATCTAAAATAGAAACCATTCTAGCAACCTTTTATTCGATCAAAATAAGAATCCAACTTTGTCCCGGTAGGCGAGAGTCAAGGTTATTCTCATTTTATGAGCTTCCACCATTGTTTCATGTTTTATGAGTTTATCTCTAAGTAGTCACCGTAGGGGAGAGTCTAAATAGAGACGAAAACTCACAAAACACTTATCAAATGAAATCTTACGGTGTTAAATGCGTTCAACGAATAACCATCCATAGGGGGACGAAGTCTAGCGTCTCGAGGTTATATTGAATACATTTAAGTTTTGTAAGACCAACAATGGAGATCGAATATCTTAATAATAATCAAGCTCATTATTTAAAGTGAGTTGTATTTTCTTTGATTCTCTTTATTTAATTTATTTATTTTAAATATATATTTATTTAAAATTTCCAATTTAGAATGAAAAATTCTAAATATAAATTTTAATTTAATATTTATAAATTTTACTTAGATGGATATGAAAATAACATGAATTATTTCCATCTTAGTAATAATTTCCAATAAATATTTAGAAAAATATTCAATTTTAAGTTGTTACAAAATTAATATAAATTAATTTAGAACTCAAATTTAATTTTCTATAAATATATATTGCATTTCGAAAAATTAAAGTATTTAAGAATACAATTTTCGAAAATGCATGTTAAAATAAAAAATTAATCCTGGAAAAATTATTCTAATTTAATGTTGGCCCAAAATTAATTAATAAAATTAATTTACAACAAAAAATATAATTTTCCTATTTAATTAAATATATAAGAAAAATTTCAAATATTTAAGTATGATGATGAAAATCAACTTAAATATTAGTTTTCTATTTAATTAAATACACTAGAAAAATACTTCAAGCAAAAATATCATCTATCTAGATTTTCCTTTGACTAATTAATTCAATTTCTAATAATATACTTTAATTCAATTTATTTTAAATTAATCAATAAATGAAAAAATCATTGATTTAAGTTGATCCAAGAATTAATTAAAATAAATAATTAATTTACAACTTAATCTATTTTTCAAGATAAAATTCGAAATTCTAGCATTTAAGAAATGCAATTTCGAAAATTGATTAATAAAATAAAGAAAAAATATATTTTGAAAATTATTTAAATTTAGTTGAAAAAATAAATTTCAACTAAAAATAATTTTCTATTTAATTAAATGTCATGAAAAAGAAATATTTAAGTATGATGATAAAAATCAACTTAGATATTCAATTTTCAAATTAATTAAATGTATTAAATTCAAGAAATAAATAATTAAGTGTAGAGAAGGCTTAAATATTAGTCTCAAGTTTAATACTAGGAAAAATATACTTAAAATAAATTGTACCAAAATTAATTATATAAATAATTAATTTCACAATGTATAATATTTTTCTATTTAATATTAGAAATAATAAGTAGTCTAGAAATAACTATCTAGAAAATATCTTATTTGACTAAGTATCTTTTCCACAAAATTTGAAAAAATATCTAATTTAAGTTGTATTAGAAAAAATCTAGAACTTAAATATTTTCAAATTTAAATTTAATTAAATATCAAAAATTAAGTTGTAACCACTTAATTCAAAAATATTCCATTTTAAGTTAATATTCGAAAAGATATTAACTTAAAAAATATCTAAAGAATCTTAATAACCAATGCCTAAAATTCCTCAACTTAATTTTGAAATTTGAAATTCAAAAGATATTCAGATTTAAGTTGGTTAGTTGTAGATAACTAAATATCAACTTAAATAAGAATATTTAATGAAAAATTTAAATTAAGTTCCAGAAAGAATCTAGATGTTTATAATTCTATATTTAATTAAATACAAGAAAATACATATAGTTTAGCTTAGAATAAAGAATTCTTTAAACTATAATTTTCTTAAATTAATTTCAAAATAAATGAAATTAATTATGTTGCTAATCAATTTTATTAGGTTAAACTAGTGTAATTAACCTAGTACAGTTGTTCAAATCAGGCAAATGGGCCTTCACAATTGGGGTGGTTCATGTGAGGGGCTGCTGGGTTCAGTATGTGGTACCCACTTCTATGGCTCCCAACTCTCACACAAGGCCCAAAAGAGAGGAATTTAACCTTAATAAGAACAACTGTTATTAATTGAATAAGCCCAATAACTAAATGGGCCTAAATAAATTCTATCAAGAACTATGATAATTTATTTTAGCAACAACAACCTATATGTATCTATAATCAAATTAAACACATAAGCTCACACAGGCACACTTTGGATGGGTCCTATCATGTTGCTAGGTCATACACAGATGAAAGAAGATTGTAAATATACCTGTTACAAATTATTAACTTGACCAAGGGAGCCATCAGATCATTAGATCTGGCAAAAAGTAACCGTGGCTATTTGCAATCAAGTAATAATAGGTTTTGAAAACTTACACATAAGCTAAAACACATACTCCTGCAACAAGGTTAGTTGGATAGTTGGATGTAGGATTTCTTTAATTTTAAATTAAATATTTAATTTCGAAAATAATTAATTAAATAATAAAAAAAAATTCGAAAAATTTAAAAAAAATTTGAAAAATTCGAAATTTTTTTAAAAAAATTTAAATTTAAAAATTAAACCTACAATTTTTTGAAAAATTAGGTTTCAACCAACCTAAATATCATTTCAAAAATTTCCTAACTACTTTTAAATTTTTAATGTTATTTCATAAATAAAAATTAAATAAAAAATTAGAAAAGATAAATAAATATCTTTTTCAAATTTTAAATGTAATTTAAATAAATAAAATAACAAAATTTAAAAAATTAGCAAAATATCTTATATCATTTAAAAATTACATGATTATAAATATCTTATTTTTAAATTTAAAATAAGATAAGATATAATCAAATTTTAAAATAAGATAGATTTTTAAGCAAGAAGATAGATACTAATTCTATTCAAATTCAAATTACACTAATATCTTGAATTAAATTTGAAAAATATTAAATTAATTCAAAAAGATATTTAGAATTGAATTAGGAATAGTAATAGTATAAATACAAAACTATACCAAAAATCGGAAGTTAATTCCATGAAAAAGCATGAAAAATCGAAGAAAAACAAAAAAATTGTGAACTGTACATACAGTTTCGCGATCGCAGGAAAATTTCAGCAGAGTCCCGATTTTTCAAATCTTCAAAAATTCATAACTAATTCAAATAAAATCGAAATTGAGTTCTGTAAAAGGCTAACTTGCTTAATTTTTCTCATACTATCCAATAAAAATAATTCCAAAAACAAAATCGCAATTATTTTTCACGAAAATTTACAAACATCAATCAATCATCAAATAACACTCAATACAACATGATACCATCGAAAGAACATACAAACAATCGTTTTAAAGTCCAAATTTCTTGCAAGTAAATCAATTAACCTGGATCTGATACCAGTTTTTGGAATTTATTTTACCAGGATCTTAGATCTACTCACAAGTATGTTTATTAACATCCTAAATATGAACTTTCTAAAACGATGAAATAAACACATATAAAGTTTAGGAAACCTTACATTGGGTGCAGCGGAATAATATGACTCCTTCCGTTCAGATATCTAGCCCTTGATTCCTTTCTGTAGCAGAGCATTATCAATATCTGAACCTAGATCTCTTTCTCTGAATCTTTGATGCTGAAACTCCTTTTGTTGAATGTCTTTCTTCACGATCTTCCTCACTATGATTGAGGTATTGCTTGATGTGTGTGGGCACTACTCTAATCACTAAGGATTTCAAAATATTGAAGAAGAAGAGAGGGAGTGGTCAGCCAGATAGGGAGAGAGAAGGCTCAGTTTTTCTGATTCAGAAAGTGTCAGGAAAAAGTCTAATTTTCCTGAAGCCTTCACTATCTATTTATAGCATTCCACTAGGGTTAGATTTGAATTATATGGCACTAAAATAATGAAAAAATCAACTTAAAATACACACAGAGGTGGCCGGCCATGCCTTAGTGGATTGGGCCTTGGGTTTTGCAATTTTGCAATTTTAACACCTTTTGTATCTGATTTTCTCAAAAATGCCAATTTCCTAATTCAACCATTTAAATGCCAATTCTAACTATTTAATAACTATAAATAATTATTAAATAATATTGTCATTTATCATATTTATTAATTGAACCATACAAAGTATCATAATTAACAAATATGCCCCTAAAACTCTTTCTTTACAATTTCGCCCTTACTTAGTGAAAAATTCACAAATAGACATAGTCTAATTTGAGAATTATAATTGATTAATCAAAACCAATTACATGAGTCTTACAAGTAATATTATCTCAACTAGTGGGGGGACCATGGGTCTATATAACCGAGCGTCCAATAAGTAGATCAAGAATTTAGCACTAAAATTCACTAACTTATTAATTCTTCGTTGAATCCACGCATAGAACTTAGAATTGCACTCTCAGTATATAGAATGCTCTATATGTTCCACCATATAGACACATCATTAGTTATCCATTGTTATAATCCTAATGTGATCAATTATCCTCTATATGAATGATCTACACAGTAAAGAGATTAAATTACCGTAACACCCTACTATGTATTTTATCCTTAAAACACTTGACCCCGTATAAATGATATTTCAGCTTATGTGAAATGAGATCTCCACCATTTATTTTCGTTTGGTCAAGCTCGAAGGAGATCATCCTTTGCTTACTATTCGCCAGATAGAAGCTATAGATTCCATGTTCATGCTAGCGCTCCCACTCAATTGCACTACCGTGTTCCCAAAAAGTACGTATCACCCTGACCTAAAAGTAGGCTTAACTAACAATTCAAGGAACACGAATAGCCTTTCAAGATTGAGCCTAATCATAACAGGATTAAGATCATTTGATCTAGGATCAACTAGGCGATATTGACTTGAATAGATTTTACGGTAAGTTTAATTAAATCTAAGTCAAAGTTCAATATCGGTCCCTTCCAATGCATACTCCATGCATCCAACCTGAGCTTTACTTTAACCAATGTTCTGGAAAGAACATAGTATTTCTCCAAATACAAGTAAACTCTTGTTGTAGATTATCATATCAGTAAAACCCTGTGTCTGATAAATCTAGGAAACTTTATTCACATAGTCATGTTTACTTTCCAATGTGTTGACGGCACAATAAACAGGATCAAGTATGTGAAAAGGGTTTCAGATGAATTTATACATTATGTACATATAATCATGAAATAAATCATGTGAACCATGCAACATTAAATGTTATTTCTGATCTATATTAATAAGTAAATCTGATTATAATTAAATGAGTTTTATTTAGAGCATAAAACCCAACAACTTCTTCACAAAATGGACAGAGGCCGAGCCTATGAAGACCATAACTGCTAAGAAAGCATTAGACTTTGTTATCAAAAACATCGTGTGTCAATACGGCCTACCTCATAAAATAGTCTCAGACAATGGAAAGCAGTTTGACTGCGAAGAGTTCACAAACTTCTGCAACCAACACGGAGTCGTTAAAAGCTTCTCCGGGGTTGCAAGACCGCAAACAAATGGACAGGCAGAAGCCGTCAACAAAATACTAAAAGTCACCCTAAAGAACAAGTTGCTGGCCTGCAAGAACAACTGGCCTGAAGAATTGCCAAGAGTATTATGGGCCTACCAGACCACCCCAAGAACCACAACCAGACACTCACCATTCTCAATGTATACGGGTGTGAAGCTATGGTCCCGGTGGAAACCTTGTTCCCATCCCACAGAAGGGTGACATATGATCCGACAATGAACGAAGCTTTATTACAAGAAGCGTTGGATCAAATCAACGAGCTTCGGGATGAGTCTCAAGTACGAATGGCAGCTTACCAAAAAATGGTGGCTAAATACTTCAACGTCGAGGTCAAAGATAGAAAATTCACCATTGGCGAACTAGTCCTAAGAAGAATCTTCCCAACCACTCAAGAATCCGAAGTGGGGGTACTTGGGCCAAATTGGGAAGGACCATACGAAATTGAGGATGAAATCGGCTCCGGGACCTACAAGCTATAAAGAATGGACGGAACCACAGTGCTTAGGGCCTGGAACGTTGACCACCTCTGAAAGTGCTATCAATATTTAAAGACAATGTTTATATTCTGTAAAAGAACCTGTGCCGAACAAATGTATGCAACCTCTTATGTAATTTTTTAAGACTAAGTGACCTAAAAGTTTCTTTTTATGTCACTTAGGGGGGTATTAAGGCATATTATAAAGGCAAATATAAACAGGACAAATATAAACAGGATAAACATAAGAAAACTGAAAGGTTAAATTGATTCAAAGACATAAATTGTTCAAAGAGTAAGAAAATCCTAAAAAGAAAAGGCCTGGGGACGGGCCATAAAAAGTCTCCCCTTAAAAGAAAGCAGCATTGTCTTATAAGTAAGGGGAAGGACAGGATAAAAAAAAATGAGAAATATACATAAACAAGCTAATCACTTAGTCAGCCCGAGGAGGAAGACAGGGACCCCTGCGCTCTTCCAGCACTGCGTCAAGCCTCTTCTTTTTCTCCCGGAAGCGGACCAGAACCTCTTCAGGTTTGGGATAAAAAGGAAGATGAAGGTTGTAGTCGTTTGCTATCCAACACATGAAAAACCCATCGTCAAAGCTCTTCTGACAGTGTTGACAGGTGACTGGGGCCGGGAGAGCATCCCTTTTTGCCTTAGCCGCTTCTTTACGAGCCTGCTCTTTGAACTCGCGGAGCTCCTTCACTTCAACAGTCAAGTTAGTTGTTGTCTTCAAATCCGTCTAGTGCAGCTCCTCCAAAGATTTCAGGTTGGCAGTCAGTTCTTGAACTTCTTCCTTGGAATCTCGAAGATCCCTCCTCCTCGCAGCAACGACCTCATCCTTGGCCTTCAGTGCCTCTTGGTGGTTCTGCTCCATAAGAGACTCCTTCTGGGCTTCCTCACGGATTGCCTTTTTCTTCTCCTCTGACTCCCAGAGACTTTTCATTACCTCCTCCATACCCTCGAATTCAGACATGGTGTATCCGTGATCAATTAATGTCTTTGAGAGACGACCGGCCTCTGCTGCAATCTGGCAACCAACAAAAAATATATGATATTAGAACCTTGTATCAAAAAGGAAAGAGGCTTGAGAAATCTAAAAGATAAGAACTCACTGCAGTGAGGGTCGCGCTTATGTCTTGGATTTGATACACGGGGTTGGTAGAGGCACAGGCCGCATATGTCTTCATTGGGAGTTGGGTCAGGCTAGCAAAAAAATGGCCCATTTTCTCTGAAGCGAAGGGAGCCAAGCTAGGTCCACAAAGAGTTTGAACCAGTTGGTCAAGGGATCCAAATTCAAATCCCATATGTTCCTGGCGTATTCACTTTGAACAGATCCATCCTGGGCGTCCTTTAGTATTTTCTTCAGGGCCTCCACCTCTGCATTCCCCTGGGTGTACTCCCCCAAGGCGTAGTTGTGTTTGGAAATTCGGAGCTGGGTCCTTTCCTCATCAAGATGAATGGGAGTTAAGATAATGCCGGGAGGCACAGTATACTCGTCCACTTCGGACGGAATCCCCGAATTAGCACTGGGAGCAGGAGTATTTGCTTGCCTCGGTTTTTTAACAGCTTCCGTCTCTACCATCTTGCCTTTACGTTTGCAGTCTAGGGTAGGGATGATCTTACCTTCTTCCTCTTCCTCATCAATCAGGACGACCTAGTCCTCGGGAATGCCAGCAAAAGATCTCCCGGGAGTCACCACTATGTCGCGTGACTCGGGCAGGCCGGATTTAGGACTGTAGGTTCGGGCGAGTACATGTAGGAGGTCCTCCATTGGCTTCGCTGCTCAAAGAAATAAATAAAGATGTCAGAACATCGCCAAAAAATCATGCATGCAAGAATAATATAATGAGACTAATCCTACCCTAGCGATCTAATTCTGCCCTACCAAAGGTATATACTAAAAGGCTGGTGTCGTCGTCCCCTAGAAAGTTGTCCGAGGGGAGGAACCAACTGGAAGATAGATAGGCGGAGTGATCCAAGAAGATGGGTACGGGAGGACCGGAACCCATCCGGGACCGGCCTAGGAAATGACTAAGGTTGGAAAAATAAAAACTCTTGGCGTTATCACCCCAACGTGAATGGGGCATTTAAAATTTATACAACCATTCATCAAATTCCATCGGCCTACAAGCAGAGTAATCCTGAACAGAAGGAACGTGATGAACAATCAGTGGAGACTTACTAGTACCAGAAGTACTGGCATCAGGAGCCCCAGCGTTAGGAACCGTGAAAGGGAATTTAGGTCGAGAGGTCGCCTGTTCCTTCCCTGTTTCTACTCGAAGGATCCTCTTTGAAGCAGCTTGGGCATTGATGTAGACTAACTCTTGTTCCCTCCTTAAGAGATATTTCTTGTATTTATCTTCCGCGAAAGCAATGATATCGTCCCAGAGCGCCTTCTCGGTCTCAGGGTTGCGGATGTTGGGGCAGAGGACTTTGGATAAGTTGAAGTCATCTACTGACTGGCCCTCCGAAATCAACTTAGCCCTCCTGTAATTAGCGGTCGTGACCAAGTCCCCTACGTTCAACCCATCCTTATCGTAATTGGCAAAGACTTTTGCATGTTGAAGGAAGAGTTGAGTAGGGGCGGTACAGTGCATAGGAGGGGCCCTAACCCACTCAGTGAGCAGCTCCGAACGCTCAACGACTTTGAAGCTTGAGGAGAAGATGAATCGGTTGTGGTACTCCTTCACATTCTTCTGAAAGTTGTAAGGCACCGGACCCTCATTGGCAGAATGGGCCTGGAGCGTGAAGAATCCGTCTTTAAGTTTGTCCCCTTTCTTAGGGACAGATAAAAGTTCATAAAAATATAGAATCTCAGCCGGACTGGGCGGGGCCCAGTTCCTGGCAACATAAAAAATGTACAGGCCTCAAAGCATGTGATAAGCTTGGGGAATTAGTTGGTACAAAAATTAAAAAATCTATGAAATAATCTTGGAGCGATAGCATGGCCCCGGACATAAGGTGGGTTTGACTCCAGGCCCCAAAGTCGTCATAGTTACGGTTGGGCGTCTCTTCCTCTCTGGTAGGTAGTGAAAAACTTCAGTCGCAGAAGGCTTGATCCCGACAATCATAACTATCTTCTCCAGTTGGTGAGCACAGGTCAAGGTTGAGTGTAACTCATCCGCCTCCCAACCAGTGGACAGGCAGGTGTATTTCTCATGGACCACCGGTCCTTTCATCACTTCCTCCAAGGTGGCCAAGGTCTTGGACGCCTTGTCTGAAGATTTTGCTCCAGTTGAAGTAGGGGTACACATGTCTTGGGATTGATAAAGTGCTGAAATCTCTTGGTCAAAACCGAAGAAACCGTGTTCGTGAAGGTCGCGGAGAACCTCACTCATCTGAAAAAGAAATCCAGCAGTTAACCCCCAAACCAAACCCTAAAATAAAAGGAGGGAATGGGGGTCTCCTAAACGCTGGAAGGAGGCCCCCTCCAGATGTTGGAAGTTATTTTACCAGGATCTTAGATCTACTCACAAGTATGTTTATTAACACCGTAAATATGAACTTTCTAAAACGATAAAATAAACACATATAAAGTTTAGGAAACCTTACATTGGGTGCAGCGGAATATAATGACTCCTTCCGTTCAGATATCTAGCCCTTGATTCCTTTATGTAGCAGAGCATTATCAATATCTGAACCTGGATCTCTTTCTCTGAATCTTTGATGCTGAAACTCCTTTTGCTGAATGTCTTTCTTCACGATCTTCCTCACTATGATTGAGGTATCACTTGCTGTGTGTGGGCACTACTAATACACTAAGAATTTCGAAATCTCAATGAGAAAGAGAGAGAGAGTGGGTTCGGCCAAAGATAGGGAGAGAGAAGGTTCAATTTTTTCTGAATGAAAAAGTAGAAAATTTAAGTGTGAATTTCCTGAAGCCTTCACTATCTATTTATAGCATTCCACTAAGGTTAGGTTTGAATTATTTGGCATTAAAATAATGAAAATATCAGTTTAAATTGCCTACAAAAGTGGCCAGCCATGCTTAGTGGATTTGGGCCTCACTTTTTGCAATTTTGCAGTTTTATCTTTTCTGCATCTGATTTTCTCAAAAACACCAATTTTCTAATTCAACCATTTAAATGTCAATTCTAACTATTTAATAACTATAAATAATTATTAAATAATATTGTCATTTATCATATTTATTAATTGAACCATACAAAGTATCATAATTAACAAATATGCCCCTATAAACTCTTTCTTTACAATTTCGCCCTTACTTAGTGAAAAAATTCACAAATAGACATAGTCTAATTTGAGAATTCTAATTGATTAATCAAAACCAATTACATGAGTCTTACAAGCAATATTATCTCAACTAGTGCGGGGACCATGAGTCTATATAACCGAGCTTCTAATAAGTAGATCAAGAATTTAGCACTAAAATTCACTAACTTATTAATTTTTCGTTGAATCCACGCATAGAACTTAGAATTGCACTCTCAGTATATAGAATGCTCTATATGTTCCACCATATAGACACATCATTAGTTATCCATTGTTATAATCCTAATGTGATCAATGATCCTCTATATGAATGATCTATACTGTAAAGGGATTAGATTACCGTTACACCCTACAATGTATTTTATCCTTAAAATACTTGACCCCGTATAAATGATATTTCAGCTTATGTGAAATGAGTACTCCACCATTTATGTTCGTTTGGTCAAGCTCGAAGGAGATCATCCTTTGCTTACTATTCACTAGTTAGAAGCTATAGATTCCATGTTTATGCTAGCGCTCCCACTCAATTGCACTACCGTGTTCCCAAAATGTACGTATCACCCTGACCTAAAAGTAGGCTTAACTAACAAATCAAAGAACACGAATAGCCTTTTGAGATTGAGCCTAATCATAACATGATTAAGAACATTTGATCTAGGATCAACTAGGCGATATTGACTTGAATAGATATTACGGTAAGTTTAATAAATCTAAGTCAAAGTTCAATATCGGTCCCTTCCGATGCATACTCCATGCATCCAACCTGAGCTTTACTTTAACCAATGCTCTGGAAAGAACATAGCACTTCTCCAAATGCAAGTAAACTCTGTTGTAGATTATCATATCAGTAAAACCCTATGTCTGATAAATCTAGGAAACTTTATTCACATAGTCATGTTTACTTTCCAATGTGTTGACGGCACAATAAACAAGATCAAGTATGTGAAAAGGGTTTCAGATGAATTTATACATTATGTACATATAATCATGAAATAAATCATGTGAACCATGCAACATTAAATGTTATTTCTGATCTATATTAATAAGTAAATATGATTATATTGAAATGAGTTTTATTTAGGGCATAAAACCTAACACCAGATGTCTGCCAAAGATAGGAAATCCAGGGATTCTCTTAGGCAAACATCGGGTGCAAATATCCGGAAGGCAGTGAAAAAAAAAAGAGAAAATAAAAAAGGAACAAAAGTATGAAAATCACTTCATACTCTCGACGGTCCCTAAGTGAAGAACTTGCTTGCAAAATCCAAAAGGGAAATGACGGTAAGCATACAAAGAATTACGACACACGACGGTCTTCATCATGACCATCTTACCATAGAAATCAAATACGATTAAAATAAAGACACTGCCCTAAATCTTGCCCTAACATGCAAATGAATAATAAAAGTAAAGTGTACCCAGAAACTTACACAATGGTGATGAGCAAGAAGTTGATGTCATCCGACGGTGAACTTGGAATGACAGGGACGCAGGATAGCAGCAAGAAATCGATGATTTCTGGAATTTTTCAAAGGGGTTAATAGAGTCAAAATGGTAGAGTGGCGAGAGTAACTCTGATGGGTTTTGTGCCCTAAATAAAACCCATTACAATCTAATTAGTTATCAATCTAAGAAATTTGAAGTGATTTATGTTTGCATGAATTTTTCATGCTTATGGTTTAATATGTTTAATATATATGCACAAAATCTGTTAAGTTCAGAACATATATTTATTCACAATTACAGTATGGTCAAAACAGTGGAATGTGATTGTGATTATATGATTCAAAAGACTAAGTCCCTGTTTCATCAGTGTTTTGGATTTACACTAATGTGATAATTAGCGATGATGTGTACTTACAGTTGGAGTAAGTGTTATGTTCTTTCCAGGACATTGGTAAAGTATATTAGTTTCGAATGTATGGAGTATACATTGGACTGGACCGATATTGAACTTAGTTAAGATATTATAAACTTACTGTTGTATCTTTCCAAGTCAATATCAGTAGTTGATCTTAGATTAAAAGAATCTAAATCCTGATATGCTTAGGCTCAACTCAGGAGTGCTATTCATGTTCTTTAATTTATTAGTTAAGCCTACTTTTGGGTCAAGGTGATACGTATATTTTGGGAACATGATAGTATGATTGAGTTGGAGCGCTGAACATAAATATGGAATCTATAGCTTCTACTTGTGTATAGAAGTCAAGTGATGATTCCCTTCGAGCTTAGCTAAATAGAAGTAAATGGATGAGCTCTTGTTTCAGTGACTAATTCTTAGATCACTAAAACATCATTTATAGGTAGCTAAGTGTTTTAAGGGGCCAAATACATTGAGGGGTGAAAACGGTAAATTTATCCCATCTCGATGTAAATTGTAACGCCCTAATGCTAAGGCACGCTACAGTGCTTTTTCAATTATTGTGCAATCTTTGCTAATCAAAGAAATTTCTCGAAAAACGTGTTAAATTAAAACTTTTGCTTTAAATATTAAACTTTGTAATATATTATAATATTTACAAATCCCGGGATCCCGATTTCAAACTTTTGAAAATTTACTGTTAAAACTTTACATTCAAAATATACAAGTTCTGGGTCGCACAGCGACTTTCAAAATACAACACCCAGATGTCCCGAGACCGAACACTCCAGGTCGCGTCGCTTGACATGTACAATCTCACCCGAGCTCAGGTTCATTCCTGTTCAGCCTTCGCCTTTCCTTTACCTACACATGGAAGCAGAAACTGTGAGTCAACAGACTCAGTAAGAAATGCATATAACATACCATATAATTTTCGACCTGTAAATAGGCGCCCATACACCTATTTACAGAGCTTAACACATGAGTATGAACGTTCAATACCAGGGTACAACCATTATACCACATACACAACGTACCTCACTGTACGAGTGTTGGTAGGGTTTATCCCGATCACGGAGTAACACTGAGTGATGTACCACACACCTTAGCATTATCCATGCTTGTGTTGGTATCACTGTATCGTACTCATAATCACAACAATCACTGTACCAATACACTTTATAACTTATTCATACAAGTGTTGGTAGTGTTTAACATAATTTAAGCATGCATATATAAACACATATACACACATTCAGATAATCACATCATACATTATACACAGTTCTTACCTGTTTTCCGAATTCAAGTGTGCTGGCCGACCTGAACAGAATTCACGTGCTAGATGGATGCCCTAATCACAATAATGGTAACACAGATGAGTGACTCGCTAAATCACTTTCCGGGACTTAAAACTCGAAACTAAAAGTTTCCCTATCGATAAACCTCATGGCAATACCCTAAATATCTCAAAATTGGCCAAAACTAGGGTTCTGGAAAATCCCCAAACAGGTAAACCGGTTCCCAACCGGCATCCCGGTTCTGGGTCACCAACCGGTCGACCGGTTGGTACAGACCACCCAGAACCGGAATTCCGGTTCTCAGGAACCAAAAATCAACCCCCTTGATTCAAATCAATCCCAAACTTTACCAAACTCTCCAGTATACCTATACAATGCATATACAATGATTTCCAGGCAGCAAATCACAGAACAAACCATCACAACTCAAATTGCCATTAATGAACAAAGCTTTGAACTTTAAACCTAAAATTGCATAACAACCATCTACACCCATTAAAACCAGCAGCTAGGGCTTAGAATCAACTCAACTAAACCCTAAAATTCGAACCCTAAACATTTTAAAACCTAACAGCCACTTACTCCCAAAATCACATGTTCAAACTAAGTCAAAAGCTCAAAAATACAAAAGCAAGAGTTCTAGGGCTTACCTTAGATGAAACCACTTTTAATCCTAGCTTAAATTCAAAGGAATGAAAGGAAAAATTCTGGTTGATCCTTGCTTTGCCTCAGCCGAATAGAGAGAAAGAGAGCTCAAGAGGAAATGTTGTTTTTTTTTTAATTTCTTTTCTTTTCTTTGATTTTCCAAATTGGGAAAAGGATTGACTAATCCTTGGCTGAAAGTAAAGGCCACTTGTCACCTCCCTAGGCAGCCACTACACCAATCTTTTAAAAAGACTTAAATACCCTTAAAGACATAACTTAAGTATTTCTAAAGCTAGGGGTAAAATGGTCAATTTCCATAACCCCGCTCAATCCCGATAATTTATTTCCTCTAAAATATTCCCCACTATGAAATAGGGTTCTAAACTTACTCATGTGATTATCTAGCCATCCATCGCATTTTCCGTTGTCGCCGAGCAAAAATTACAAAATTAACATATTTCACATATAAGCTAAATAATACCCCTAGAGTTTAATAAAATCTCCGGAATTGAGAAATTATAACTCTAACATTTATTTCTAAATATTGGGGTCCACAAATAAATTAATTCACAAATAATAATAAAATAATAAAATAATAAAAATTAGTGCTAATTGCCTTTACTAATCCACATTACTAGAGCGGTCATTACAATTATTCCCCCGTTAATAGGATTTCGTCCCCGAAATCTAACCTGAATAGCTCTGGATGTTGAGTCCTCATATCTGACTCCAATTCCCAAGTGGCTTCTTCCACCTTACTGTTCCTCCAGAGCACTTTAACTAGTGCAATAGTCTTGTTGCGAAGAACTTTTTCTTTCCTATCCAAAATCTGAACAGGTTGCTCTTCATAGGATAAGTCTGGTTGTAGTTCAAGGGCTTCATAACTCAAGACATGAGTCGGGTCTGACACGTATTTCCTTAACATAGAGATGTGAAATACGTCATGAACAGCTGATAATGCTGGTGGTAAGGCTAGCCGATACGCTACCTGCCCGACCTTCTCGAGTATCTGAAATGGCCCAATGAACCTAGGGCTTAACTTACCCTTCTTCCCGAAGCGCCGAATACCCTTCATGGGTGAAACTCGCAGGAAAACATGTTCCCCTGCCTGAAATGTGACATCTCTGCGCTTCGGATCAGCATAACTTTTCTGCCTGCTTTGAGAAGCAAGCATCCGAGCCTTGATCTTATCAATAGCTTCATTGGTCCTTTGCACTAACTCTAGACCCAGGTACTTCCTTTCTCCTGTCTCGTCCCAATGAATAGGAGAACGACATTTTCTACCATATAACATGTCATAGGGAGCCATCCCTATTGTACTTTGGTAGCTGTTGTTGTAGGAGAACTCAATTAAAGGCAAGTACTTACTCCATGAACCCTCAAAGTCCATGACACAGGCTCGCAGTAGGTCTTCCAAAATCTGGATAGTTCTTTCTGACTGACCATCAGTCTGAGGGTGAAAGGCTATACTAAACTTTAACTTGGTACCCATAGCCTTCTGAAGACTCACCCAAAACTTCGATGTGAACTTTGGATCCCTATCTGACACAATAGATTTAGGGGCTCCATGGAGACGAACTATCTCCTTCACATATAATTCAGCATACTGATCCACTGAATAGGTAACTTTCACTGGTAGAAAGTGAGCCGACTTTGTAAATCTATCCACAATGACCCATACAGAATCATACATCCCTATAGTTCTAGGTAAACCAGTTACAAAGTCCATTGCGATGTCCTCCCACTTCCATTTTGGAAGGACTAAAGGTTGCAATAACCCCGCCGGCCTCTGATGTTCCGCCTTAATCTGCTGGCAGGTTAAACATTTGGACACATAGTCCACTACATCTCTTTTCATCCCATACCACCAGAAGTAGGGTTTCAAATCCTGATACATCTTGGTGGTTCCCGGATGCAACGAATAAGGCGTGGTGTGAGCTTCATCAAGTATCTCTTTCTTAAGCTCATCAACACTAGGAACACAAACTCGAGCTTTATATAACAACATTCCACTGCTCGAGATTGAAAACCCTTTAGGCCGACCAGCCACTACTTCATCTCGAACTTTAACTAGCTCGGGATCTTCCAGTTGTGCCTTTCTGATTCTCTCCAACAGATCAGATTGGAGTGTTAAATTATGTAATTTCCCGACCACGAACTCAATTCCTGCACTAACCATTTCTGAGGCTAGTTGAGGAGCTATCATCACCGTAGTACACACTTGACCGGGACCTTTTCTGCTCAGAGCATCGGCCACAACATTGGCTTTCCCGGGGTGATATAGTATTTCACAGTCGTAGTCTTTAACTAACTCCAACCACCTTCTCTGCCTCATATTCAAATCTTTTTGGGTGAAAAAGTATTTAAGACTTTTATGATCCGTATAAATCTCACACTTTTCACCGTAAAGATAATGTCGCCAAATCTTTAAAGCAAAAACCACAGCAGCGAGCTCTAAATCATGAGTTGGGTAACGCTGCTCATAATCCTTCAGTTGACGAGAGGCATAAGCTATGACTTTATCAGCTTGCATGAGAACGCATCCCAGACCCTGTCTGGATGCATCACAATACACAACAAATTTCTCTTGATCTGATGGCAAAGCTAACACCGGAGCTGTTATCAAACGTTGCTTCAACTCCTGAAAGCTTGATTCACACTTATCTGACCACACAAATCTCTGATTTTTTCTTGGTCAATTCGGTTAGGGGCATAGAAAGTTTAGAAAATCCTTCGACGAAACGTCGATAATACCCTGCTAACCCGAGAAAACTTCGAATTTCTGTCACAGATTTGGGCCTCGGCCAATTCTTCACTGATTCTATCTTGTTTGGATCGACCATAATTCCATTTTTCCCAACAATATGACCCAAAAAGGACACCTCGGACAACCAGAATTCGCACTTTTTGAACTTGGCATACAGCTTGTGATCCCTAAGTCGTTGTAACACCATTCGAAGATGATGCTCGTGCTCCTCTTCTGACTGAGAGTATACAAGAATGTCATCGATAAACACTATAACGCAGTTATCGAGGAAATCCTTGAACACCCTATTCATGAGATCCATAAAGGCTGCAGGAGCATTGGTCAATCCGAACGACATTACCAGAAACTCATAGTGCCCATATCTGGTTCAAAAAGCAGTCTTCGGTATGTCCTCGTCTCGAATTCTGAGTTGATGATAACCCGACCGTAAATCAATCTTTGAAAACACAGTCTTTCCCTGAAGCTGATCGAACAGATCATCGATCCTGGGCAACGGGTACTTGTTCTTAATCGTCAGCTTATTTAGTTCCCGATAATCAATACACATTCTGAGGGAACCATCTTTCTTTTTCACAAAAAGAACCGGAGCTCCCCAGGGCGATACACTAGGTCGAATAAACCCAATATCAAGCATCCCCTGAAGTTGTAACTTAAGCTCCTTGAGTTCCGCTGGAGCCATCCTATATGGAGCTTTAGAAACAGGTTCGACTCCAGGTGCCAAATCAACAAAGTCAATCTCTCGCTGTGGCGGCAATCCCGGCAATTCCTCGGGAAACACATCAAGAAAATCTTTCACCACCCGGACTACCTCAGGCCCAAATGTTTCAGGTCTGCTGGAGTCAAATACTACCGCTAGAAATCCTACACAACCATTGCATAGCAAATCCCTAGCTCTCAACACAGAAATAACCGGGATCCGAGACCCTTGAACCGATCCAACATAAACAAATGGATCTTCACCTTCCGGCTGAAAAGTCACCATTTTACGCCTACAGTCTATACTGGCCGAATACTTGGATAAAAAATCCATTCCCAGTATAATATCAAACTCAGTTAATTTCAACTCTATAAGATCAGTACTCAATTCCCTATCTTCGATCCTAATCGGCATAGACCTAATGCGCCTATTAGAGATAACCAATTCCCCGCTAGGCATTAGGGTTCCAAACCCTCTTTCTAAAATATCACAAGGCCTACCCAAAAGATCAATCACTCTTGTAGCCACATATGAACGTGTAGCTCCCGAGTCAAATAATACTGTAAATAACAAGTTGTTGACGAAAAGCTGACCTGTCACAACAGAAGGACTGGCTGCAGCATCAGCTTGGGTAATGGCAAACACCCGAGCAGGAACCGGTTTCACCTCGGCTTTCGACTCCTCTTTCTTTGCCTGGGGCAATCTTTCTTGAAATGCCCCACCATGCCACACAGGAAGCATGTCTTCCGGTTACACTCTCCCGGATGATGTTTCTTGCACCTTGGACACTCAGGATAAGAGTAAACCTAGTAGTTGCCTATAAATAGAAAGTGATGGCTCAGTCAAAAATAAGCTTTTGTGAGTAATTCAAATATTGCCTTTCAGAAAAACTAAGCCTTCCACTTTCTCTCTCTATAGCCGACCCTACCTCTCTCTCTTTTCTTCTTCACAATTTCGAACCCTCTAGTGATAGAGTAGTGCCCACACACAGCAAGTGGTAGATCTTGATAATACTCTGTGACAGAAAGGATACAAGGGTTAGAGATCTGAGTGGAAGGAGACATATTATTCCGCTGCTACCAGTGTAAGGTTTTCTTAACTTTATATGTGTTTAATTATCGTTTTAGAAACTTCATATTTAGGGTGTTAAACAACATACTTGTGAGTAGAACTAAGATCCTGGTAAAATAAATTCCAACAATTTCAACAAAAAGGAAAATGATGGCGTGTATAGGCCAGAAAGGGTGCAAGGCAGTTGTGTTTATACACCATCGTACGGTGGGAATTGGTATCGATTCGCATTCTATGATCCAATGGATGGGATGAATCAGTGTAACGAGGAGAAAGGGCAGTTAAAACTTTTCGCACCTCTCTAACACCAGGATTAAATGCGCAGGTCTATCAATATACGGGAAGCAAATCATTTACCCTTTACTAAATGAGACTTGGGGGATAAATGTTGCCTCAGATTTTTCCCAAAATACGTGGCAGCGGCTGTGTGCGACATGTAGATCTCAAAGAACACCCACTCACAAAAATTGGTTAAGTCATAGACAGAGAAGTGCATCTCACGGAGTGAGCCTCCCGGAGAGGAGCATAAAACACGCCTTTACTCTCCGGGAGGCTGGAAATGTAACAATGCATCTCCGGGAGGGAAAGAGATTGTTCGAACAGTCACTTCGCATTCAATGCTGCATGGGGGAAACATATCATAAGAGGATTTCACAGATGGCGTAAGCCTCTTTTACGGCGATTACACGATAATCGACGAATCTAGTGACGACTCCATTATGAAGACTCACATTAATCAAGGAAGGATAAAAGATTACATTCACCTAATCCCTAAGATACCTACGGCATAGGTCATGTATTTCTTATTTTGTATCTGCTAGGAATTTGTGCCCTAACACTTAAAGACAAGTGATCCCCTTTTAGGGATTCTCCCGAAAAACACTATAAATACCCCAAACATAGAATGTAAAAGGGGTCGATTAATCAATTAAGGAATCAAATGGAGTAAAAGAGAGAGAGAGAGAGAGAGAGAGAGAGAGAGAGAGATTCACCAAGGACATTCTCTATACAAACACTCTCATTAATAACAAAGAGTCGTGGACTAAGGCTCATTAATGCCCGAACCACGTAAAAATCACCTGCATTAAAGCTTCCCTAGCTCTTCTCATTCTTTCATTTACTTGGTTGTAGAAAACCTCGGTCAACAATTTCAATAAAAAAAAATATTTTGAAAAAAGTTATAAATTAAACTAAAAAAATATTAAGTTTATTTAAACAAATCTACATTTTTTTGATAAAAACAAAATATATTCAAGTTTGTTCCTGTAAAATTTAGTTTTGAATATATTTTTTAATATATTTTTACAAATTAAATTTTTAATATATTATTTTAATATCTAAATGAATTTTCTAATAAAAATAAATAATTTTTTATATTGGGTAATTAGTTTCAATTTATTTTTTAATTTTCTTAATCATTCAAAATGATTTTTTTTAAATCTAAAATAATTTTTTAAGATTTACTTAAAAAAATATTGAATCTTTCTCATTTTTATTTTGAGGGAGTATGATTTGATAGTTGTCAAAATTTAGGGGGCAAAGTTGTTAATTGATAAAGACACGTCATCATTTAAACGGAATAATAGAATTGAACCTAACAGAAAGACTAAATTTCTAAAAATGTAACAGTTCAGAGAATTCTTAACAAACTGTATATTTTAGGGGCTAAAATCAATATTGTAATTCAAGGAGAAAATTACTAATTACTTTATACTAAAACAAGCCATTAGTTATTTAGTGAGAGAAAAAAAGGGTTATTTACAAAAATATAGAAAAATGAAGATAAGTTTTGATATAGATGACATAAATACTTAATTACACCAAATATGACATTTTAAAAAAAAAAAAAACAACTTATAAATATGGGAAAAATTTGTGAGGAATGCCATAAAAACTTTAAGTTTGTGTTTCTTTTTATTTTGTTTTTCCTTTTTTAAAAAATAAAATACTAAAATAAATAAAAAATGATCTCAACTGTAGATGTTGTTTTTCTTTTCAGAAATTAAACCTGATTTTTTATTTAAACTACTGTTTGGTTGTTTTTTTTTTTTGGTTAAATACTAATTATTTCATTAAAAGCAGCTGAATAAAAAAAACTAGTTTCATCAACATCATCCTGGAAAAAAACAATATAAAAAATTATAATCTAAAAATAATACAAACTTCAAAAATAAGTTTCATAAACATTGAAAGAAACTAATAAGTTCATTAAAAGAATAAAAAAATAGTTTCATCAACAAGATAATGAAAAAATTTATAATCTAAAAATGATACTATAACTTTAAAAACTACTTTCATCAATACTAAAAGAAACTAATTATTTCATTAAAAGAGGCAAAAAAATAATTTCATCAATAATATAATGAAAAATACACAATGCCTAATAATTAAACTTTTACAAACGATACTAAATTTAAAAACTAGTTTCGAACATATAAATTTTATATCAATACCTTATAACAAAACTTCTAGTTTCATTCTTTATTTTGCCATTTAATTTTTTATTTGCTTGCTCAAAAACTAGAATTGATTTAAGCATATAATATGCAAGAAATATAACAAAGAGAATCAGAAATTAAAATCAAAGAGGGAAAAAGAAACAAAGAAAATTTAAGAGAAAAAAATGCAATAAAAACCATAAAAGAATAACAAAAAAAAATAGTGGAATGTGAGAAACCAGTTAGTAAAATAACCAAAATAAAACAAACAAATAAAAACCAGTTTCTTGAAATAATCAAATAAAAAAATTGAAACTTAAAACTCAATTATGAATAACAATAAAAAAATCAGTTATGAAAATAATAAAATAATATGTGTGTCAGAAACTGATTATTTAAAATAAAATAAAAATTGTTGTTCAAATATCATACAATAATAAAACAGATTTTATACAAACTAAAAAATATACAATAACATCATAAAAATGGAGCAACCCTATTACAGAATAGTTAAAACATGTGAAACCAGTTTCGACGCTATAAAAAATCATAAAAAATAATAAAGTTAACTGAAACTAGTTTCATTAGACAATCAAATGAAAAATGAAAAAAAGAAAAACACATACAAAAATACAAAAAAAAAAAATACTATTCACTAAATATAATCAAAACAACACACAATGCATACCAATAATTTAAAAACAAAATATAAGTGTAAATTTCGAACCTAGAAACAAAGAATAAAAAAGTAATTTAAAATAAAAAATTTGTAATAATATCATAAAATAGAGCAACCCCATTACAGAACTCTCAAAAATATGTAAACCAGTTTCAATTTAGAAAAAAAAAATAACTTAGAAAAAACACTAACAAAAATAATAAAAAACAACACACAACAATAATTTAAGAACATAATATAAATGTAAAAACCAGTTTCAAATTTAGAAAAAAAAAATAATATAAAGAAACTTAAAATAAAAAAAAAATCATAAAATGAAGCAATCTCATTACAAAACCCTCAAAGCCTATGAAACCCGTTTCGACCGTATAAAAAATCATATAAAATCTATGAAACCAGTCTCAAACCTATAAAAAAAATTATCTACACCCCAAAAACTTCTAAAGACATCTCATTTTAAAAACTTTTATTTTAAATAAAATTTATATATTTTATTGTACTAAATTTTGGTTAACTTTTTTTTTTAATTTATATTCTTAAAAAATATGCCTATTAAAATAAAAATAAATTAATTTTTAAATATTATGACAAAAAATTATATAAAATTTTCTTAGAAAAAAATAAATATATATACATGATTTAGAAAAAAAAAAAATATGAAAATAAAATCAAAATAAGTATTGAAATTAATATAAAATAATACGAGAAAATTTTTTTTAAAATATATTAAGAATATTTTTTTAAATTATATAAGTATTTTTCTAATAGGGTGTACTTATCATTTTATGATGTGCAAATAAAACTCATAAAAATCTATAAATTTAATTTTGACTCTATAAAAAGATAATATGACAAACTTAAAATAATAATAATAAAAAAAAAAGACAAAACACAACAAAACAAAAAATGAAGCAATCTCAATACAATAAAATAGAGGTACTCAAAAAAATATAAAAAATAAACTAAGTATTATAATTATAATATTCAATCTCATATTATAGAAAATTTTGTTATAAGGCAACTATAAATTAAAAGAAAAATATCAAGACATCAATCTTGTTAAAATATACAAATCTTTCATAAATTAACTCTGAATAAACTACAAAACACTCCAAAAAAATATATATATTACTTTTATTAATCATGTAAAAGATAGAAAAATATAGGAAGAGTGCTCTTAATTTTTTTTTTTTTTGTAAGAGAGAAAAAAAAATGTAAAAAAAAAAGAGATAAAAATATACACTTATTATATATATTTATATATATAAACAAAGATAAAAAAAATAAAAAAAAAGATAGAGAAATTAGAAAAATAAAAAATAAAAAAGAGAAATAGAGAAGAGAAAGAAAGAAAAATAAAAGCCAGGAATTGACTTAAAAAATAAGAAAAAAAGAGCTAAAATTGACTAAAAAATATATAAAAAAGAAAAAAAAAAGTTTTTTTGAAGCTTTAATAAGTAAAAAACAGTAAAAAAGAAAAAAAAAATTAAGAAAAGTAGAAGAATTTCCTTGTCAAATTATAAATGTAATGTTTGAAAAAAAGTTAGTATTTGGTATAAATTTTCCAAAGAAAAAGAAAGTAGAAATTACATGAAATATGGGAAAATTTTAAAGATTTACTTTTTTATGGGAGAATTAAATAATACTAATGGGGTATGGATTTTTTGTTTTGTTTACATTTTTATGGATTTTTTTGATGACATATTTTTGTAAATAACTTATCTAATCCCATATTTTATCTTTTTTCATTACAAATGAAAGTTACTTAGCCAATCCAAACTCGTCGGAACCTGTCCCACAAGGTTACAACCATTGAGCCACTTCTCAAGACTAGTCAGGTTACCAAACTCACTCAGTATCCGACTCGGCGAGAACGAATTATAAACGAGAAAAAGCTCTCTGAGACTAGAGATGTTACCAAGAGAATTGGGTATAACTCCGTCAAGAAGATTTGTAGAGAGAATAAGCTATTCAAGTTTCTGAAACTGACCAAAGCTTGTAGAAATTCCACCAGTGAAGTTTTTTCCAATAAACTCCAGTTGCCGGAGGTTAGCGATTTTGGAAATACTTCTGGGATGGGTCCCACGAGGAGGTTCTGAGAGAGAACGAGGCTATGGAGATTCTGACAGTCGAAGATAGTGTTCGGGAGAAAGGAGTTGATAAAGTTATTAGAGAGAGTAATGGAAGAGAGAGATTGGAGGATGCAAAGGAAAACAGAGAATATGACTAAATAGTACAGGGCTCCTGAGTTATTGTTGAACTCTTCAAATTATACTGCTTCATGGTTTGTTGGTTGCATATCTATGGAGCTTATGATTAGGAAGCCTTTGTTTCTAAGCAAAGACCATGTTCATCAGATGCGCTTGTTGACAGAGGTAAGGACAAATATACATAAAACAATTTCTTTCAGAAGTGAAGTCTCATCTTATTTGACTTGTACTGTAGATTATAATACCAAATTTCAACTATTGACACCTTTTCCATCTTTGCCAATTTTTCTTTATTTAATGCTAAAATAACTTTTGGAACTATGGCATGATTTTCTAATTAGATACAGATATTCTTTGTTTATTTTAACATCAAAGCTCTTGTGTGTTATATTATACGTTTAATAAAGTAATTACTTATGCATTATTTTGTGTTTCTTAGCTTCTAGGCACACCAACAGAGAGATCTCGGTTTCATTCGAAATGAAGATGATAAAAGATACATACCGCAACTCCCTTCGTTCCCTCGCCAACAGTTAGGCAGGGCTTTCCCACATGTTCATCCAGTACTAGCCATAGACCTCATTGAGAAAATATTGACATTTGATCCAAATAGAAGAATTACTGGTCATTTTTCATACTCAATACTTGACTTTTCGAATAACAATACAAAAAATGAAAGACCTGTCTTTGCATTCTCCTTTGATTCAGATATTAGTGTCTAACTAACTTGGGGAACTTCTGTGTATTCTCCTTTGCTAGTTTAAAAGTTGAATTACAATGCTGGAAATTGCTGTTCAGAGCTACCTTTTGTTGCAGAGTGGGATTTAGGGGGTTTTCCTCCTTGGTTACTAGATATAAAGCCAGCTCTCACGCTAAGATCATCAGATCCCGCTTACCTAAAATTGGTTTGTTTTTTTTTTCTTTTTTGTTGTCTATTTAATTCATGTTTTGCTCTTTCTTGTGTTTATTTTCAACGTTCAAGATGCTTATGCATATTTTACTTTGTATCATTTAAGGTTGAAAGATGGTGGGGAGCACTGTTATATAAATTAACAATTAACCCAAGATCTATTTGTATATAACATAGAACACAATAATAAGATATAATAATTAGGTATGTGTACCTGATTGATCCATAGCAATTATCTCTGATTGATCTACAGCAGTTACTCCAATTTGATAGTGCAATACTATCAACTAAGTCTTCCTCCCTAGATCTCTAAATCAGAAGCAGTTTATTTTCTCTGATTATCAAAAGGTATCCAATTGTGATGAGACAATATGTATTTATAGAGTTAGGGAGGGGACTTAGCTACAAAACCTTAGTTGGGTTGGGCCTGCTCATCAAAGGCTTCAGTCAACTAGAAAAGCCCACACTTCTGCTTCACCTAGACTTTACTCACAGATGCTAAGCCCATTAACAATTGATCACCAACAACATGGGCTAACACAGCAAAGAACTATCCAATCAACCCAAGTTTTAATAAAACCAATAAAATTTAATGTAAGCCCAAATAAAAGTCTAACATTCTCCCACTTGGGCTACATTGATTTTAATACATATATATTATATATCAAAATAATTTTATTTGAAAACGACTCATGGGTTGAACAACAGAAAAACATTTGTGGCCACTTTAAAAAATGATAGTTCTCTGATAGCATCTCAACATACCGGTCCAATTTAACCTTTGATAATGAACTATGACAGTCATATTGTTTTTAGCTCAACAAAAGACATTCATAATCACAAATACCAAAGTATTAAATCGACATGGTCAATAAGTCTAGTAGTGTGGTAAGGAATTATGTTCAACATGTGATCAATATAAAATAACATAATATCCTTATCAGTCCTCAATTTCACTGATACCGTGATGCTTAATAAATAAGCCAGTGAAATTAAACATACACCACTTAAAATAAGTAAGTGTCACTAAACTTGCTTAAAGAATTAAGCCAACAACATATCATTGTCAATAAGCAAATAAATTTAAAAGACAATGATCACAACAATATGAACCACATGCTTTCAATTCAATCATTCTCGAGAATATAACAAAACATAATTGAAAACATATCCATTCAATAATAAAATATTGAAACATAAAATGTAGTTCATAACTTTATTCAGAAAATTATAAATAATAATTTCTAAAAACAAACAAAAAAACAAAACTCCCACTAACCCAAAAGATCAAAAGATTCTAAAATGCCCATATTAACAACATGTTTATTAAACAACACGGCACTTAACCCTTTGGTTAGAGGATCAGCTAACATCGACTCGGTCTTGCAATTTTCAATGACAATGTCTCCTTTCTTGACCAAGTCTCTGACAATGAGATACTTTATTTCCATATGTTTAGAAGCACTACTAATCTTGTTATTCTTTGAAAAGAAAACAAAGAAAGATTATTATCACAATAGATTAGCATAGGTGTGGAAATAGAATCAACCACTCGTATCTCCGAAATAAAATTCTTCAGCCACAAAGCTTGCAAAGATGCCCCATAACATGCAACAAACTCAGCATACATAGTAGATGATGTGATCAAAGTCTGTTTGACACTCTTCCAAGAAATAGCAGCACCTGCCAAGGTGAAAATATAGCCAGAAGTTGACTTTAAATCATCTACACAACCACCAAAATCAATCAATAACCAACAACTCGAAGATTGTCAACCTGCTTATACACAAGCATAAAACTCTTCGTTCTTTGCAAATATCTCAAAACTTTCTTGGCTGCAACCCAATGATCGAGGCCAGGATCAGATAAATATCTCCCAAGAACATTGACTACGAAAGCTATGTCAGGTCGAGTGCAAACCTGAGCATACATCAAACTCCCTACTACACTTGCATAAGGGATGTTCTTCATTGCTCCTCTTTCCAAGTCGTTCTTAGGACATTGCTGCTTAGTGAACTTGTCCCCTTTCGTAATAGGAACAACCAGCTTTACACAAATCCATGTTGAACCTTTTGAGCACACGATTAATGTAAGCTTCTTGAGATAAGCCAAGAACTTTTCGATTCCTGTCACGATGGATCTCAATCCCCAAAACATAGGATGCCTCTCCAAGATCTTTCATATCAAAATTGGAAGACAGAAAATTTTTGGTCTCATTTAGTAGTGACAAATCACTGCTGGCAAGTAAAATGTCATCTACGTAAAGAACAAGAAAAATATCACGACTCCCACTGATCTTCATATAAATACACTGATCAAACTTGTTCTCTACGAAACCAAACGATGTCACAACTCCTGGTCAAACTTCAAGTACCACCGGCGAGATGCTCCGTTTGAGACCATAAATGGATCGTTTCAACTTGCAAACTAAGTGTTCTTTTCCTTTCTCCTTGTAGCCTTCAAGTTGAGACATATAGACTTCCTCATTCAATTCTCCATTCAGAAAAGCAGTTTTAACATCCATTTGATGCAACTCTAAATCAAAATGCGCAACTAAGGCCATAATAATTCTGAATGAATCTTTAGTGGAAACAGGTGAGAAAGTTTCAGTGTAATCAATACCTTCTCTTTGAGTAAAGCCTTTAGCCACTAAACGCGCTTTAAACCTTTCAATCTGTCCCTTTTTATCCCTTTTAGCCTTTAAAATCCACTTACAACCTATTGGTTTAAAACCATCAGGTAATAAAACTAGCTCCCATACACCATTTTTCTTCATGGAGTCGATCTCATCATCCGTAGCTGCTAACCATTTTGAAGATTGTGGACTATTAAGTGCTTCACTAAAAGTGACAGGATCCACAAAATGATCAATATCATATTCTCCTTCTCCAAGATAAACAAAATTATCATGACACTTTGTTGACTTCTTTTGTCTCTGAGATCTTCTTAGAGGAGGTACTTCAGGAATAACTTCTCTTTGTTGATCATTGTTTTGAATAACATCTTCCACAACTGGAATTTCTTCAATAACAGGATTCTCATTAACAATAGGAGCTTCATCATTAATAGGCCCTTCATCAATAATAGGACCTTCATCATCTTCGATATCGGGAGCAATATATTCATCAACAATGGGAGCATTACCAACTGGAGTAGGATGAAGACTACTATTATCATCTCTTGAAAATGACATAGGAATACAAATTCCTTTAGAGGACTCCCCCATTTCAAGAGATGTTGAAGGAATTTTCTCAAAGAACATCAAATTCCGTAAATTTAGCGATGCGAGATTCAACAATTCGCGTACCACGAGTAGGACAAGAAAAGCGATAGCCTTTTGAGCGCATTGGATAACCAATGAAATAACGGCGATTTGTTCTCGGATCTAACTTTTTCAAATTAGGATCATAAATCTTTACTTCACTGACAACCCCATACACGAAGATGATTAAGACTAGGCTTCCGCCCAGTCCACAACTCAAAAGGGGTCTTGGGAACAGATTTACTGGGAACACGATTTAAAATATAAGTTGCAGTCATAAGTGCTTCACCCCATAAAAACTCTGGAAGATTTGTTCTACTCATCATACTTCTAACCATATCCATGAGAGTGCGATTTCTCCTTTCAAAGAACGCCATTTTGCTCGTGAACCGTGCATAGTGTATTGAGCAACTATACCATTTTCTTGTAAGTACTCGGCAAAAAGCCCCATGTGTTGTCCAGATTCTGTATAACGACCATAATATTCTCCTCCACGATCAGAATGAACAACTTTGATGACTCTTCCTAATTGTTTCTCAACCTCATTTCGAAAAATTTTGAGCAAGGGCGTCAGATTTTTCTTTAATTAAATAGGTGAATCCATAACGAGAAAAATCATCGATAAAAGTGATAAAATACTTATTTCTTCACAACGTGGTGGAATAAGGACCACTGATGTCTGTGTGGATAATTTTCAATAAAGATTGACTGCGGTTTGCAGTCTTCTTTCTTGTTTTAGTCAATTTTCCACGAGTACAATCAACACAAGTATCCCAATCGAAGCATCAAGAGGAGGAAGTATTTCGCATTTAATTAAACGATCAACCCTTTCTCTGGAAATATGACCCAATCTTTTGTGCCATAACAATAAGGATGTTTCCTTAATATGAGGTCTTTTACCCACAATATTCACAACATTAAAAGAGGAATCTAAAGGAGCCAATGACAACTTGTAAAGACCATCAGAATAAAAGCAATTTCCAATAATTCGAGAGTCAAGCATAATGTCAACATTATCATTTGCAAAATGAAAAGAATATCCTTGTTTAACCAAAAGCGGAAGCGAAACTAAATTCCTTTTAAAAGTAGGAACATAAAAAGTATTGTTCGTAATAATCTTATCACGAGACCGTAATTCAAGAATAAATGTTCCAACATAGATAACGTCAACTCCAACATCATTGCCCACTTTAAGCTTGGACTCCCTCTCACTTGGCTTCCCGAGATCCCTTAGCCCCCGTAAGGAAGCGAAACATGAACAAGAGCACCACCGTCTAACCACCAAGAATCAATAGGAACATCAACTAGATTAGATTCAAAACAAACACATACCAATGGATTACCCGATTGTGCTTGCCTCTTTTCTAACCAAGTCTTAAATTTGTGACACCGTTCTCCGATGCCCCAATTTTTCACAAAAGTAACACTTCACATTAGAGTATTTGGACTTTCCATTGTTATTCTTCGTTTATTCTTATGCTCCTTACCATTACCATTCGTTTTGTAGCACCATCATTTTTATTCTTGAATTTTCCTTTTCCTTTGTTGGGCTTCGAGGTGAGAAACATAGTTAGCGCATTCATTCTTCTCCCTTTTAAGCTTGCTTTCTTCACTACACACTGAGAAATTAGGTCGCTGATAGTCCATGTTTGATTGTATGTGTTGTAGGCTGTCTTGATAAGGCTGAAAGAGGCGGTGAAGAGCATGAAGAGCTCGATGAATAATGAAAGAGTCGTGAAGAGGAATATTATGATCTTTCAACTTGGACCGAACATTCACCAATTTCGTAATAAAATCTCGCACTCCTTTTAATTCATCATACTTAATGGTTGTCATTTCATCCATAAGATGTCCAAATTTTCGCGTTTTCTCCAAGGGTCGTATAATTTTTCTACAAGATTGAAAAACTCTTTGGCATTTGTAGTGTCTGGCAAACCACTCAATAGATGTTCAGGAATGGATCTTTTCATAGTAAGAAGACTGAGACGACTTGACTTTTCCCATTGTGCATGATGAGTTCTCTCGGCAGCTGTACTGGAGTCAGTAAGTTCAGCAGGTTTTTCTTCTCGTAGGCACAAGTCCATATCCATTATGCCTAAAGTAAATTCCACATCTCGTTTCCATGTCTTGTAGTTGGAAGCATTCAAAATATGGATGGAAGCATTATTGTTGTTCGCAAAAAGGTGACCGAAAAATCCAAAAAATTAAAAAATTGAATAAGCAATATGAGCAATGTATTAGAAAATATTGTAGAATCAACTGGTCATTATAAACTCCCCTTTGGGGTGAGAATATAACACACACATGATCTACCTTCATGAAGTTAACAACAAAGAAAAAATACATATCATTTAAGAATTTTATTACCTTTGGGCAAATAAATTTCTTAAAAATATGTATTAATTCAAACAAAAAATAATAATAAATTTATATATTTAAATTATTACCTTTGGGCAAATAATTAAAATATATACATTTAATATTAACTCACTTCATGGAATGTGAACTAATATATGTAAATACTACCTTTGGGCAAGTAATTACACATATAGTCAACCAAAAATATAATATTTTCTTCAACATGTGAAATTTGGTGATAAAACAATCATTGAAAATTAATAATTTTCAACCAAATTTCCAAAAGAGATATATAATTGCTTTTATTATATTGATAATAAAAAAAAAATAAAGTGTCCACCATAACACATTATTTTTATATCAAATAATCAAGTTTTATAACTTTAGAACAACAATTAATGGAAAAATGTGAAATAAAGAATATTGGTGGAGATTACATAGTCAAAATAAATTAAATAAGAGAGTGACTATGTTTTATGGAACGAGAAGAAACTCAAAAAATTTTCTATGATTGACAAATTTCGAAAAATTATCAAAAATTATTTTTAATAATTTTTTAACTACATAATTATCATTAAAATAATAATAATTATTAAACGGAGTCAAAAAATTAATTAAAAATCATAGAAAAATCAGAAATTTAATTTTAAGCACGATGGAAAAAAAAAACGTCGAAAACGGACCTCCCAGCCGGCCCCACGCGCCCCCACGCGCCGCCTGCGCGAGTGGGCTTCGCGGCTGGGAGTTGTCTTCTTCCTCCAGCCGGGTCTGAAACCGGGTACGCGACCCGGATCTCCTCTAGTCGGGTCTGCTCGTTTTTCCGGCCAAATAATCGACGAAAACACTAGATTTTCGATGAGTTTTGCTCGGGATTGGATTTCTAATCAATCTAAATGTCTAATTTCGGCTATTAATTTCTAAAAAACAATAGATCTAAAGAAAATCTATTCAAAAAATAAAGAACATAAAAAAAATTGATTTGGAATATCAATCTTAATCAAAATACAAAATTAATCATTTAAGAACATTCATAAACAATTAATAATGAGATATCTATAATCAATTTTAGATTAAAAACAATAAAATCAAAATACACAATTATAATTTCACATTATAATCATATAAACCCTAAAACTTTAAAATTGAAATTCTCTTAATATAGACTATTAATTCAAACATATAATATATCAATTGAAAGAGAATTTAACGATCAATAAAATTCCTAAAGTTTTAAGATTTATAAACAAAAAATTACACATAAAATAATAACGAAATTAATATGAAATTATGGATAATTAATATATACAAATTAATTATACTAATTATAGGTTCTAAATCATATACAATAGGCAATCTGATACCACATGTTATATAAATTAACAATTAACCCAAGATCTATTTGTATATAACATAGAACACAATAATAAGATATAATAATTAGGTATGTGTACCTGATTGTTCCATAGCAATTATCTCTGATTGATCTACAGCAGTTACTCCAATTTGATAGTGCAATACTATCAACTAAGTCTTCCTCCCTAGATCTCTAAATCAGAAGCAGTTTATTTTCTCTGATTATCAAAAGGTATCCAATTGTGATGAGACAATATGTATTTATAGAGTTAGGGAGGGGACTTAGCTACAAAACCCTAGTTGGGCTGGGCCTGCTCATCAAAGGCTTCAGTCAACTAGAAAAGCCCACACTTCTGCTTCACCTAGACTTTACTCACAGATGCTAAGCCCATTAACAATTGATCACCAACAACATGGGCTAACACAGCAAAGAACTATCCAATCAACCCAAGTTTTAATAAAACCAATAAAATTTAATGTAAGCCCAAATAAAAGTCTAACAAGCACTACTTCCAAAGATAGCTCCATATCTTTACAAGAATGGAGGTCCTGTTATAATGGTCCAGGTAAGTGGATTTGCAAATCTTATTTGTTCTATCTTCTGTGTCTTTGACATATAAAGAAAGTAAGCAAATAATAGTGAAGAGCTTTTAGATTTTTAATAAACTGAATTGAACCCAAGGGTGGTAAATTTTACCAAAAGTAATTTATGTTGACAGATTGAAAATGAATATGGTTCATATAGAAATGACAAGGCTTATCTTCATCACCTAATCAGATGGCAAAATATCACATTGGAGATGATGTAATTTTGTAAGAGAATTCTCCATTATTTGATAAATATGTTAATCATACTTGATCCAACAAAGTTTTGGCTTGAGATAAACACCTTGATTATTAGAACTTTTTCCTAATTCGAGTGTTGCCATGTATACTACAGATGGAGGAACTAGAGAAACACTTGAGAAGGGAACAATTTGTGGAGATGCTGTCTTTTCAGGTAAAGTTTACGATTGATCCATTACTTAGTTTTATATCTAGCCTTTTCTTTTACGTGTATTTCATTGGTTATTCAATTCTAGAAGTTGTAAATGTACCATATTGTGCAACCTTTCACATCCAAAAGAAGTAATTTATGTTTGTCATATTTATGAAGTCTTTAGTGTTTTATTTAGAATGGAAATAACTGAACCAGAAATCTAACTAAGAATAAAATATAACCGGTTATTTAACTAGTTGATAAATATAATCGGTTTTTTTTATATATATATTATATTTTTAGTTATTGTGTGTTATTATTTGTGTTATTTATTTTGTTATGGAGTTGATTCTTTTCATATTTATGCCTCCGTATTTTTTCAAATTGATCCTCACCTTTTAAAAAAAAATTATAATCGATTTTATGAGGTATTATGTGTTAAGAGGTTTTTTTTATTGTAGAACTAGTTTTGTTTTTAATTTATGTTTTAGTCTTTTAGGAACTGATTTCCCCTTTATTTTTTTAATTGTAATCGTTTTAAATTATTGTGTGTTACTTGTTTGTATTCATTATGTTATATAACCGGTTCTATTTTAGTTATAATCGGTTTTGAGTTATTTCGTGTTATTAATTTTTATTCATTATAACACTGTTATAGAACCAATTCTATTTTAATTATAATTGGTTTAAGTTATTTTGTGTTACTTGTTTTTATTCATTATATTACAGAACCGGTTATATTTTAATAATAATCGGTTTAAGTTATTTTGTGTTATTTATTTTTATTAATTTCTTATAGAACCGTTTCTATTTTTATTATATCCGAGACATTTGATCCCTACTTTTTTTTAAAAAAATTATAACCGATTTTATGAGGTATTATGTGTTATGAAGTATTTTATTATGAAACTAGTTTTGTCTTTAATTTATATTTCATTGTTTTAGGAACTGATTTCTTCTTTGTTTTTAATTGTAATCGGTTTGAGTTATTGCGTATTACTTGTTTGTATTCATTATGTTATATAACCGGTTCTATTTTAATTATAACAAGTTTGAGTTCTTTCGTGTTATTTGTTTTTATTCATTATAACACTGTTATAGAACCGGTTCTATTTTAATTATAACTGGTTTGAGTTATTTTATGTTATTTATATGTATTTATCATGTTACAGAACTGGTTATATTTCAATTATAATCGGTTTGAGTTATTAGTTTTTATTCATATAACCAGTTATATTTTTAGTTACTGTGTGTTATTATTTGTATTATTTATTTTGTTATGGAGTTGGTTCTTTTCATATTTATGCCTCAGTATTTTTTCAAATTGATCCTCACCTTTTAAAAAATATTATAATCGGTTTTATGAGGTATTATGTGTTAAGAGGTTTTTTTTATTGTAGAACTGGTTTTGTTTTTAATTTATGTTTCAGTGTTTTAGGAACTAATTTCTCCTTTATTTTTTAATTGTAATCGGTTTAAATTATTGTGTGTTACTTGTTTATATTCATTATATTTTATAACCGGTTCTATTGTAGTTATAATCGGTTTTGAGTTATTTCGTGTTATTAATTTTTATTCATTATAACACTATTATAGAACCGGTTCTATTTTAATTATAACTGGTTTGAGTTATTTTGTGTTTTTTGTTTTTATTCATTGTAACCACAAAAACCGAATATTTTAATTATAAACCCTCATTGAGTTATTGTGTGTTATTTATTTTTATTCATTATATTATAAAACCGGTTCTATTTTTATTATATCCGAGATATTTGATCCCCACATTTTTTTTAAAAAAAAATTATAACCGGTTTTATGAGGTATTATGTATTATGAACTATTTTATTGTGGAACTAGTTTTGTTTTTAATTTATATTTCAGTGTTTTAGGAACTGATTTCTTCTTTGTTTTTAATTGTAATCGGTTTGAGTTATTGCGTGTTATTTGTTTGTATTCATTATGTTATATAACCAGTTTTATTTTAGTTATAACCGGTTTGAGTTATTTCGTGTTATTTATTTTTATTCATTATAATTCTGTTTTTGGAACTGGTTATATTTAATTATAACTGGTTGGATTTATTTTATGTTATTTGTATTTATTTATTATGTTACATAACCGGTTATATTTCAATTATAACTGGTTTGAGTTATTAATTTTTATTCATATAACCGACTATATTTTTAGTTATATCTGAGACATTTACTTTGGTGACTTTTCCAGCGACGTTGACTTTTCCGGCAACGTTGACTTTTCCGTTGACTTTCTGGTGACTTTTCCGGTGTCGATGACTTTTGTGGTGACTTTTTCGGTGCCACGACTTTTCCGGCAAAACTAATTGTTGTTTTACAAATATGGGATTTCTATTTTTTTTTTACAAAAATATAGCATAAAAAAAACCCATATAAATGTCAAAAAAATTAAAAAACCCATAATCCTATTGTGTTATTTATTTATGCCATAAAAAAGTAGACCATACCCTCAATTCCCATATTTATGAAAATTCCTCATAAATTAAAAAAAAAAAAAATAAAACGAATTAAGCTAAAAACAAAAACATGAAGGGATATTGGCGGCTAAACCACCTGAACTTTACGGTTTGTAACACTTAACCACAAAAACCGAATTTTTGGCGGCTAAACTACCTAAACCCTCATTCCGTTTTGTTCTACACACCTCCGTCCAAAAATCACAGTTAAGTGCCACGGTGGACTATCCACGTGTGTACACGTGACAAAGTGATAATATAGTGTAGATTTTAAACTTTAACTTCAATATCCAAATACATTAAAAATTATTAACTATAAAATCTAAGTTTTAAGTTAAAAATTAAAATGTCCAAACTTTAAATACAAAATAATTTAACTAATAAATGTAATTTATATAATATAAGATATACACTTTTATTAAAAAATATATAAATCGTCCCCTTCGGTTTATTCGGGTTAATTGGGCGGTTTAGAATAATTTGTAAACGACCCAATATATTCATTGGGTCAAAGGGGTTGGATTTTCATTATATTATTTCGGTAATGCTCTAAATTTTTGGTTCCTATGAACTAATAATCTGAAGCAATTAAGTTTTGAAAAGAGAGAGAACTTGACTGTTTGGAGGTGGATACCGTTGGTAGCTCCAGTGACAATAACATTGTGCTTTGGAATAATAAGTGGAGAAGAATGAAGTCTATATGTTAAGACCCTCTGCAAAAGGATTTCCTTCAAGGCCTCCCATATGCCCCTTAACCATGCTCTTCTCTGCAACTCCATCCTCTCTTTCTCTCACACTCTCTCTCTCCTGAATTATAAATAAAATTTGTTGTTGGATTAAACTCTTTCTTGAATTGGTGATGGAGGCGGGAATGAATGGTGTTGTGTTCACTTGTCTGTTGAATTACTCTTGTTTAATGAAAAGCCACAAAATGATGACCGGTGCCGGAGGCCGTCGTTGAAACCGACTTATTGATTGCTTTGGTGAGATTTGATGTCGTTTGATTTGAAGGAGATGACCATGGAATCGTCTTCGCTGCCTTCCTCCGTCGACAGCCTTTGCCTAACGGAGACGGCCGTGAGGGCGGGGATGATGAAGGTGAAGAGCACGAAGAAAATGTAAGGGGGTTCTGTCGAAGAAAAAGAAAGAAAAAGAAAAAAGAGAAAAAAAAAAGGAAAAAAAAGTAAAAAAAAAACAAATAATTTTTTTCATCTGATTTTTAATTTTTTTTAAATATTTATAATTATTTTTTAAAACTAATATTACGTGGACCACTAAAAATTTGCCACGTGTACACACGTGTACAAGTGTGTACACGTGGAAAGTCCACCGTGGCACTTAACTGTGATTTTTGGACGGAGGTGTGCAGAGCAAAACGGAACCAGGGTTTAGGTAGTTTAGCCGCCAAAAATTCATTTTTTTTGGTTAAGTGCTACAAACCGTAAAGTTTAGGTGGTTTAGCATGAAATATGAATTTGGGTATTAGGTTTACAAAAATATGACATATCAAATACTATAAAAAATTTAAATGTAAAAAAAATACCATAAAAAATGATAAATTTATAAATACTATATTTTTGTAATTTTTTTAGGGATAATTGCGGCAAAAGTCCCCAAAAACTTAGGGTTGATGCAGATTAATCCCTAACCTCAAAAATTGGCGGTAATAGTCCCCAAGGTGACATTTTTTGTAAGTCCGTTGGTCCCCAAATTAACTGATCCGTTAAACCCAAATCAAATGATACGTGTCAATTTTTAATTGGTCCAAAAAATAATTTTAATTAAAAAAATTTAAAAAAAACTAAAAAAATATATTTTAAAATCAAAAATTTATTTTATTTTATATTATTTTTCTTTTCTTTATTTTGAGAATAGAATGAATTTACCAAAAGTGCAATAATTGAAAAATCTTCAACTTATCTTGCGGGCACGTCTTGGGAAGACAACAAGTTTGGCTTTGTATGTCTTAAGCCTCTGAACATTAGATTGAAGACCCTCCAATGACCTGTTCCTACGGCAGTGATCTATTGAGATTCCAATGGTGGGAGCAAGCTTCTTTGGAATTCCAGTAAGCTTCTTTGGAATTCCATCTACTGAGATTCCAATGGTGGGAGCAAGATTCAAAATCATATTTTTTTATTTTTTTTTTCTTCTTCTTCTACATCCCCGGTGACTATCTCATCCCCACCCCAACCACACAGCACCCATTCCTAGTCAACCCCAACCCAACCCCAGCCACCCCACCCCACCCCACAATCGACCACCAAAACTCACCATTTTAGTTTTCTATTTATTTATAAAAAATAATTTTAAATAAAATAAAAAAACCCTAATTTTTATCAAGCTAAACTTACTGCATTTTCAAAATATTAGACATAAAACACAGACTTGGTGTTGCAGTGATCGGGAATGGGTTTTGCAGCGCCGATGTTGGAGAGAAAAAATCAAAACTTGGTCAACGACTTCGGGAGAAAGGTCCTTGGAGATCACCGCTGTGGGAGAGAGTAACGCCTTAATCGACTGGGAGGAGGAGGGCTTCGCCATTTCCGTCGATGATGGTAACTTTAACCCTCCAGTCCGACCTTCCACCCTTGAGCCCCTTGGTTGGCCGTCGTTCTCCTTCTCTCCTTCTTGGTTGTGCACGATGTGCGAGCTCCAGTCACCGCAGGCCAAAATGGAGGCCATGGATGATCTCTCTAGGTCCTGAAATCTTGTGGTGGTATTCAAGGGCTCTCATGGCTGGGTCAAAGAAATGAAAGAAGATGAACAAAGAAAAAAAAACAGAAAAGAAAAGAAAAATATAAAAAAATAATAAAATAAATAAAATTCTGATTTTTAAATATATTTTTAAATTTTTTTTATTTTATTTTAAAATTTTTAATTATAATTATTTTTTGGACCAATAAAAAATTGACAGGTGGCATTTAGTTTGGGTTTAACGGATCAGTTAATTTGGGGACCAACGGACTTACAGAAAATGTCACCTTGGGAACTATTACTGCCAATTTTTGAGCTTAGGGATTAATCTGTATCAACCTTAAGTTACGGAGGAGGGAAATATCATATTTCATTAAAATATCATATTTTATTTTATTACCGCCAATAAAATATCATATTTCATTAAAAAAGAAAAAAAAAAGAGTACGTACGTGAGGGAAAAAACCTAGAATATAATAATATTGAAGGTATGACTGTATATCCCGACTAGAATACGTTGAGGATCCATATGGGCGATTGTGATTGGGTTTAAAACATTTGGAATTATTTATGGTCTAAAGAGCCAATTGATGAGTGCCAAATCAACCCCAAGTGAATTCATTAGAACGGTTCATTTCGGGCTTTGCAAGGAGACGAGTGACTGGCAGGTGAGAAACAGGCTTTGCTTTCTCCGTAACGACCTCCTCCTCTCTCTCTCTCTCTCTCTCTCTCTCTCTCTCTCTCTCCTCCCGAACTAAGTCAAAAAAGACAACCTTAACTCTCAAATGACCCAATTTTGACGAACCCAAATCGCAACTCTTTTTCTTCTTATTCTTTTTTTTTTTTTTTTCTGAAAAAAAAAACTGCAAATCTTATTCCAATCTCATTCTACGACTGAAAATTTCACACCACAAATCTCAGTTTGTGATATGAGTCGTAGCCTTTCATCTTCGGGTCTTCGAAATTGTCGTTTTTGGTGGTGCTATTGTTGTTGTACATAGTGATTGATAATAATAGATGTACTCGAGTAATCTCACGGGATTTATCTTGGCGGTCGTCTCTAGCGCCTTCATTGGTTCCAGCTTCATCATCAAGAAAAAGGGTCTCCGAAGGGCTGGCGTAAATGGCCCCAGTGCCAGTACGTTCTCTTGATTTGTTTATTCAATTTTCAATTATTGTTATTTTTTTGGTGTCTAATTATGTGCGTTGAATTAGGTGTTGGAGGGTATGGTTACCTTTTGGAACCTCTTTGGTGGCTGGGAATGGTTACAAGTAAGTGTTTTAGCTCTCTTCCTCTACTTTGGCTGCTGTTTTTTCAGTAGTTAGTATGAGAAAAATAATGATGTTGGTATTTGAGTATGCCCTTTTTCAGAAACCAAATAACCAAATCAATAATGATTTTGCTCTGCTATTTATTATAACTTGTCAATTCAATTTGGGAACGTCTACAACCAAATAGGCAATTGCGTTTCTTAGCTTTTCTTTCCCGGATATTGAATTTCCTTGATTTTTACACTTTAGAGGATGTGATACTACATATTAATGATTTTTAATACTTGGCAGTGATTGTTGGAGAAATTTTAAACTTTGTAGCATATGTTTATGCCCCTGCTGTGCTTGTGACACCGCTTGGTGCACTGAGTATTATTGTTAGGTACATTCTGCCATTCTGTTTTTTTCTTATCAAAACTGCTTCCCTTCCTCTTTTTCTTCTCATTTAATCTTTCTAGCGTTATGCTTAGGTTAGTAATCTGATATATTGATCTGGGAATGGATATGGCAGTGCTGTTTTAGCTCATTTCTTGTTGAAAGAGAAGCTTCAGAGAATGGGGATGGTGGGCTGCCTTCTATGTGTCGTAGGCTCTACTATGATTGTCCTTCATGCTCCTCAAGAACTTTCTCTTACCTCCGTGGAAGAAATCTGGGAATTGGCTATTCAACCAGGTAGATACCTATTATTCATTACTAGTGAAATGGTTTCTTCTTTCCCTTTCTTTATATGGTAATTGATCTGATGTATTCTTACCTCTTGCTTGCAGCATTTCTTTTATACACAGCGTCAGTGGTAGCACTGACATTAGTTCTTATTTTGTATTATTCTCCCCGCTATGGCCAAACCAATATAATGATCTATATTGGGATATGCTCTGTGGTTGGATCATTAACGGTAAGTTACTTTATCATTCTAGCCAAATGCGGCTTCTCCCTTGTGCTTTCACTTTACTATTTATGGAACCTGATATCTTCTGTGATTTGTTCTCCCATTTCCAGGTCATGAGCATAAAAGCCATTGGTATTTCTATAAAACTTACATTGGAGGGCATAAACCAGTTGATATACTTTCAGACATGGATTTTTGCAATGGTTGCCGTCACCTGTATCATAACTCAATTAAATTATCTTAACATGGTTAGTGCATAGTAATACGTCAGTTAAACTTATGGTCATGTTACACCTTATTATATTGCACTATATCGCGTAGTATTGCATTATATTGTGTTATTTACATATATAACTATATCTTTGTTTTAAAGTGTATTAGAATGTCACATTTTCTGTTTCAACTTATTAATAATTAACATTTTAAATAAAATTAACAATTGCAAATTATTTCAAGTGTAGAAGTGATTAAAGAATAAATGAGCTAAAGTGATATGAGAAAACAGAAAGTGATGTAAGCAAAAATGAGTGATAAAATGATGTGCAAAAAAGGTAGAATAGAAAATTAGGAGATAGAAAGAGATGTAAAAGAGAAAGTTAGAGAGAACTGATGTGATAGAAAGTTAGAAGAGAAACTGAGGAAATAGAACGATATAAGAGAGTGTGATGAGAGTGAAAATGATGTTGGAGAAAGTAAATGTGAAAGAAAGTGTTGTGGGTGAAAAGTGAGGAGAAATATTGTCTGCATTATGATGCATTTCTGCCAATAAGTATGTTTTAGGCGGTATAGTTTATGCTAGTTTAAACAACTAAGAGATTTACAAATTTAGAATATGTTTGATGCGGCCTTACTTTAAGGCCTTCTTCTGATTTGGAAGATGTGATTGAGGTTGATAGCCTAACTTTTCTTCATATCTCGTTTGACTAAAATTTTATTTTTGCTTATAGCTAAAAGTATAAGAAGCAAAAATTTCGACTTTTTTTTAATTGTTTAGATAATGATTATATAAATATATTTTTTTTATTTAAAATTCTTTTCAAAGTGTTTGCGCTTCATTAAAAAAAGATCCTCTGTGTAAATATGGAAGTAAGTAAATTATTCTAATTTTAAAAATAACTTCTCAAAAGTCTTTTTAAGAGAAGTTACAGTCCTGTTTGGCTAAGCTTCTACTTTTACTTATAGGTAGAAGTATAAGATAATTATATGTTTTGACTTATTTTTACAGTTTGGATAACTATTGTATGAAGATTTTTTTAGTGAAAAATACTTTTCAAAGTTTTTGGATATCATTTAAAAGAGATCTCTTGTGAGTAAATTATGAATTATATAAATTATTCTAATTTTGAAAATAGCATCTCAAAAGTCCTTTTGGGAGAAGCTACAAATTCAAGCTTCTTCCAAAAGGACTTTTAAATTAAAAAGAGAATTTTCATTTTTTATCCAAACATCCCTAGAAGGACTTTTTTAATTCTAAAAGCTAATACGTCAAAAAAAAAAAAATCTAAAAACCAAAATAGTGCTTATGAAAGCTAAGCCAAACAGGGTCTTAGCTTCTCCCTATAGGACTTCTGAATTAAAAATAAAAAGATTATTTTTTATCTTAACACTCTGAGAAGCATTTTTTTAATCCTAGAAGTTAATAAAGAGCTTAAAGAAGCTAAGCTAAGTTAGTTGTGATTTTGTCTAGCTCTTTTGTTTCTTTTTGGGTTTTTCTCATCTTAGGATAATGAATCCTGGTCTTGCAAGAAAGATAATACAACAGTGTAATTTGCTTTCTCTCTTACTGTGATTGCATAGGAAGTCCTCTTGTCACTTATTATATTTTATATCTTTTTTCTTTGGTTATCAATTGAAATATAATTAGTTAAAATTGAAACGAAGGCGTGGCTTTTCCTTCTTGTATACAAAAAAATAATCAGTACTGGACACTATTTAATTTCGTGAATACAAAACACTTTTTGGCAAGTTTGCCATCCACAATTCCTTCAAATTCCTATTCCCTTGTGCTATGTGTATGAAAGAGGTTTCAATCATAGCTGGTATCAAAATATCTCACCTATACGTTTCTCCCTTGTTTCACTTTTCTTGTTTTACTTTGCTAGCAAATCTGTATGTGAATGCAACTATTTCTGTTAAGGGTTGAAAGTTGACATTTAGTTGCTGGTTCAAATGTTCTGTGAAATCATCCATTGTTCCGAACCAGCTAAACTTTCTCCAAGCATCTGACTCCTTGGGCATTTGCAGGCATTGGATACTTTCAATACAGCAATTGTTTCTCCTATCTATTATGCTATGTTCACATCTTCTACAATATTGGCCAGTGCGATCATGTTTAAGGTATCCTCTCTCACACATGGTGATGAGAAATGATGTGCCCTGTGTGTGGGTAGGGACAATTTCTTATTATCTGGGACTATAATGATTAGGAATTTGTTTTTAAATATTTTTAGGACTATTCTGGTCAAAGTGCAAGCAGCATAGCATCAGAACTTTGTGGGCTCATCACTGTATTATCTGGGACTTCTATTTTGCACAGTACAAGAGATCCAGATCCACCAGCCATTGCAGGTTTGTTAGTATGCTTACGATTCATTACTACTTTTCATAGCATTGGCATAATTGGGATTCAAATAACATGTTTGTAAAAGGAACCTCAACTCTTGTGTATCTCTATTGCATTTGCTTACCTAGGTCTCATAATATGCTTGTTTAATTGATAATGCAATCATTGTTGAAAAATAACTTAGACAAAATTGAACTGTCTAGAGTAGTATTCTTATGAATTTTACCATTTTTTCTAGAAGGAAAAATCAATATTCAGATGGGTCCTGAACAAAACTAATTTAAAAGTATACATGTAGAAGATACAAAATTAAAATGATGGAGTGTGAGCTTCCCTAAGCATGAGGAGAACAAAAAAACAAAATGAAAGAGTGGGAACTAGCTAACATTGGCAGATTTAAGGTTCTGTAGCCATGCTTTTATTATTAATTAGCTAAATCAGTGGAACAACCTTAAAACTAGGAACAAAGATGTCAAAAGTTCATCTTTTGTTTGTCCCAAAAATAAAAAATAAATATTGTTATTTTTATTTAGGTAAATAGCGGCATAAATATCCAAAGAATTGAGTTTGTAAGCGGTATAAACTCAATAATTTTTTTTAGCGATTTAAGTATCCAATGTTAATAAAAGTGCAATTTTCGTCCAGTTTTGTCAGTAGACTTCGTGAATGCCTTAAACAGGACACACATGTAAGATCCATATTCTAAATCATTTGGGTCTGGATGAAAAAATGTAGTATGGGTTACTTCTAACTCTTCTTTTAATAAATTCCAAATGAAATTTGTATTGACGAAGCTGGATAAAAATTAAAGTTGTACTAACATTGGGTAAGTATGCTGCTAAAAGAAAAATTATTGGGATTATGCCTGTTACAAACACAAAATTTTGGGTACTTATGCAACAATTATTCCTTTTTATTTTCATGTGGCCGTCCATTTAAACGACAGTTCATATGGCAGGAAGAAGCAATTTCCAAGGAAAAAAAAAACACTTTAAACCCCCTCGCCTTATGCTCTAGATTTTATTTTTTTTCTTTTTGAATGGTAGATTCTAGCTTGAAATTAAAACGTTAATGAATTACAGAAATGAATTCAGAATTCATAACATTAAATTTAGAAGGGTAATAAATTTAAATTGAAAGGTTAATAAAGGTAGACATTGACTTCATAATGGCAGTTCTTCAATATTTAGTTATCTGTTGTCTTTTTCATGGAGAAGAATGGAATGCTTTAAAGCAGATTCTCTTCTTTAAATTGAAATTTTGTTGCCTGTTCTTATTTCACGTGTTGTTTCGGTTTAGAAATTAATTTAGCATGATGTACATATGTAGGTAAATTTTGTGCCCAGCTGACAAGTGACTTCTTTATTATATAATGGAATTCTTATTTTAAATTTATTATCATGACATTCCCTAGGAACCTGCCTTTATCTGCTTTAAATAGAGAAGTTTCAATTTACATAGGGCAATACAAATAGGTAGTAAGTAGAATCTATTTGCAACAGAGTTATATCTTGTTAATTGCGCATTGGTATAATAGTTCATATAGTTTTATTCCATGGCAAAGCTACGGCCTTTGCTGTAATGGGAGAAGCATTTTAGAGTAGAAAACTTTGGGAGTTGCATGATGCTAAAATCATATAACAAGCTTTCGTTAAATATGTGATTAGAATTAGAAAATGGTGTTTGTACTTTGTAATCTCTTTGAGAAAGAAGTATGTAGCTCTAGTACAACCCTTAAATGTGTGTGATGTTCATCTACTTTCCACTTCGAAATTGTGAACATTTTTGTGAATGATGTAAACCTGCAGACTTGTACACACCATTATCTCCAAAAGTATCATGGTGCATTCAAGGGAATGGAGAATGGAAGCAGAAAGATGAAGACGGGACATCTCCGAATTTCTTCACGATCCTACAACCTGACTATTTCAAGTGATTAAGCTATTGCTCAAGATGATTTGGACTTAGTCACCCCCCAGCCTTCGGTTTCATCGTAAATTTTATTATTGGTGAGAACAGAAGGTTTCTAGTCTGCAATGGGCTTGTTTGTGCCAACAATAACATGCAGCTGCTAGAAATGTCAGACGGTCCCGGTCCGCTTTTTTGGCATTTTTGAATTGAAATTTTTGAGTTCCATCCTGTGCAATAGACGATAGTCAAACAGCTATTGTTTCAGGGAAATGTTTGCCCTCCCTTGTCTCCTAAATTGGTTCCTCCATCCTATTTGCCATATTGTATTTAATTTCTTTTGTACATTAAAGTGGTATGTAATGGTGTGCAGGCTGTACTAGTGAGTTGTCCATGCATTTTGATTCACACAAGAAAATTTAATTTGGTAGTTTTTTTTTTTTTTTTTCAGTTCAAATATAGTTTTGTCTCTGTTCGGAAATGTGATAATTTTTTTTTTGAAGCTTATGGCTCACTCACACAGTTGGTTCGTGGCTCTTTGATCAAAGCTTCCTCCAAGTAGGTGAACAATTTCATACAAGTGACTATTTTAAGACCCAAATTTGGGTTTGTCTAGTGCGTTCTTTTATCGACCTACTTGGGAAATGGGTTTAACATTTTTACTAATAAAAGCAATTTAATTAGTTTATTTTGTAATTAATTTTTGAGAATTTTTAGGGTGTCTGTCAAAAAATAGGTGTACTGTTTCACCATCTTCGTGCTTTTTTTTTTTTTTTTTTTTTTTTTTGACAAAAAGAAATGTATCTTATTCATGATTGGATAAATCATCTATAAAAATAGCTTGAAAAGTAGTAGGGACAAAGCCACCTACCATAGCCACGACCTAGAGAGAAACAAGAAGCAGTCACAAAATAATTGGTTGTCTTGTTCGTAGATTGTTTGACAAAAATACAAGAAACATTGTTAAGATCATAGATTATAGTACGACGATCAGAAATAACTAAACTAAAAGGAGACAATTAAGGAGTCGAATTATACAGGGCATCAATAATGCTTCTATAGTCCGACTCAACAACAACTTGATCTAGGCCTCGTTCTTTGATCTAGCTCAAAGCTTCTTTCAACCCAATTGCCTCTGCCAAAAGAGAAGAGACACGGCCAGGCAATTATTTAGACCAATGAAAAAGGAAAGCTCCATGATGATCACATGACAACCCTCTAATTTCGAAATAAAAAACCCTAGAAGTGACAGAGGCATCTACATTGACTTTAATCAGACCAATATTGGAAACCAACCAATGCTCCACCCGAACACAAGGACTGGAATCCATTGTGTTTGTAGAATTTTTGTGAGCAATCTTCCATTGATTAATGTAAGACAACACAGCAGCCACCACCCCATTTGCAACAAAAAATTTACTTTGCCAAACAAGCTCATTTCTTACTTTCCAAAGAGACCAACAAATCATCGCAACATGACAAACCAAAGTCTTTGAAAATTCGATGACCAGTTGATAAAACCATCCTGAAAAATATGTGACTGAAAGGTTACAAATAGCCCCATCAACCTGCTGCCAACAAGCTTTGACTAAAGGACACTCAACCAAAACGTGGAGGATTGATTCATTCATACCTTGCCACATCGGGCAAATGACAACCACATCAACATGTCAACCTTTTAACTGTGTCAGTGTTGGTAAACACCTAGAACATGCCCTCCAGAGTAAGTCTTTAACCTTAGGAGAAATTTCGCCATAATGCCATCCAAAGGCCAGAATTATTATCTTCCGACCACCTACATGAAGTACCTAGAGAAGCTTGTAAGCACTCTTCACCGAATAAATCCCTGAAGTCTCTTTAAACCAATACCAATGATCTAGCCCAAGATTATCATTGAACACAATACACTTAATTAATCGTTAGTCAGAAGCATTGAACGAATCCTCAAGAACTTCATCATCCCACACTTGGGCCCCTCCCGCTATAATCTGATTGACCTTTGCCCCCTCGAACCTAGGATGGAAAGAAGTAATCCTGGGCTGCTCCTCGCACAAAAGCCACAACTACCCCAGAATGTCAATAGAAGAACCATCAACAACACACCACCTGGAAGCAGCTATTGAAAAGCAAGAATACTTCTCCAAACATAACTAGGACTCGACCTCAACTCTGCAGACAAAAACAATTCACTAGGATAATACCATGCTTAATATATACGACCAGTACAAGCGAATCAGAATGAGTTAAAAGCTGCCACCCTTGCTTCCTAAACATAGCTAGATTAAAATCATGTAAACTCTAAAACCCCATCCTGCCATTATCTTTATGAACTGTCAGCATCTCCCACGATAACCAATGAATACCTAGGCCATTACTACTTGCCCGCCACCAATACATACACATGATTCTCTCTATTTGAGAACAAAGCTTAAGCATAAGTAGAAAAATACTCATAGCATAACTAGGGAGAGATTGAGTAACAAATTTTAAAAGGACTTCCTTTCCCAACTTAAAGAGCCACTTTCCGTCCCAAATTTCCACTCGCTTACACATTTTATCATTGAGAAAACCCAAACTAACGTTTTTATCCCTGCCCATAGTATTAGGAAGACCCAAATACAAACTTTGATCACTTACAACCTGCATCCCCAAAATTTCCTAAACTCGAGCACGATCTACCTTCGAGATATTAGTGCTAAAAAAGATAGATGATTTAGAAATATTCACCTGTTGATCCGAAGCTTGCTCAAACTTTGTTAGGAGCTCCATAATCTTTGCCGCCTCTCTTTCATTAGCTCGACAATAAAGATAATTGCCGCAAACAATGTATGAGAAACAACAGGAGCTCGCCTAGCCACCTTACACCCATGAAGCCACTTATTTGTTTCATATTCCTGATAAGCCTAGAAAAACCTTTAGCACAATTCAGTACCGAGACTTTGACCCCCATGGCCAATTCAGTATCGAACTATTGAAACACATCCTATAATCAACTTTACCCAATGCCGAGGTAAACCCATCTTAATCAAAATTACTTGAAGAAACTCTCATTCGATACGATCATAGGCTTTGCTCATATCCAACTTCAAAGCCGTATACCCATCTTGACCCTATTTCTTCCATGTTAAGTAATGAAGGACCTCAAAAGAGATTAAAATATTGTCTAAAATTAATCTACTAAGAATAAAAGCACTTTGCGCATCAGATATGACCTTGGAAAGGAATCTCAAGACGATTAGCCAAAACTTTTGTGATGACCTTACAAAGAGCATTACAAAGAAAAATAGGACGAAGATCTCCCATGACCGTCGGATTCTTCTTCTTTGAAATAAGGACCAAGTTTGTATCCATCTGGCATCACACAAGAGGCAAAAAAAAATTCCTAACTAATAAAATAACATCCTTACCCACAACTGATCAAAACCTCTGATAAAAAATTGGAGTCATACCATCAAGCCCCAAATTTGTTAGGATGCATTTGAAACAACGCCTCTTTAACCTCTTCATTTGAAATAGCTTTCAACAAGACCAAGTTATGATCAGTCGTAATAGCCGAAGGAATGCAATCAACAATTTCTTGTCACTCGACTGAATATGATGAGAAAATGTTGGAAAAATAATCCAACATGACGTCCCCCAAGACATGCTCCCAGTCAACCCATTGACCTAGGGGTGTTCACTAAGTATTCGATCCAATCTAATCTGCACGATCCAATCCAATTCAATTTGCAAAATGCGGATATCCGCACTTGCGCGTATTAGATTGGATTGAAAAATCTAAATCCGCACGCGCGGATTGGATGTTGTTTGACTTCAAAAAGTAACTGATCCAATCCAATCCAATCCGCACTTAATTATATATATTTTTAAAAAATTAGAATATAGGATATATATTAATTAAGACACAAACTTCTAATTTCTTAATCTTTTTTAGTAATATATTGAGTTGGTGTATTTTATTTGTTTTATAATAAAAAAAATACTAGAAAAATTATTCTTATTCACATAGACACATACACATAAATTTAAATATATATACTAACTTATTTATTTTAGTAATGGATACATATATATATTTTAGTGTAAATCTAAAGATGAATACATATATGTATATGGGTTTGATTTATATATAAATGGAGATAGAAATATATTATTATTGGAGATTAAGAAACAATAGTATTTTTATTTTTTTCTATGAAATTTTAAATAATTTATCATTAAAAAAAACAACCGATCCAATCTGCACTATTGCGGATTGGATTGGATTTAAACTATTATGCGGATCAGATTTGATCCAAAATATGAAATCCACACTTAGTGCGAATTGGATGTTGTTTGACCAAAAAAGTGCGAATTGGATCGAATGAACACCCCTACATTGACCCATAGAATTTTTTAGTTGGTGAATTGTATTATTCTTCCATCTAGTTGTGGCCTTAGAGTGAAAATACTTCGTGTTTCGATCTCCATATTTGTGCCACAATTGCTTCGATCTCTGGCACTAAAAAGTTTCCCGCTGATCTAGTATTACCGCTAGACTTTTCTTTGCTTCATCAAATTGTTGAAAAAGAGACCTCATCACGTCTGTCCTAGAATTTCTTTACAGCAGCCCGAGTAGCAACAATCCTTGCTTCAAAATTTCTTATTATTAATCCTCCCTAATCCATTAACCTCTGCCCACAAGTAGCAACCTTCATAGTAATTGACTGGCCTTGAAGCAAATTTCAAGTATTCTGCACAATCAATCCGCACATTTCCTCCTTAAGCCATACATTTTTAAATCGGAACGTCTTAATTCTCCTGCCAGTAGTCCTAGGCACCGGATGAAGAAAAATAAGACAATGGTCTAAATGCCCAAAATCAAGATTGAAAAGCTTAGCTAAATGGAACCGAGACATCCAAATTGAGTTAGCAAAGGCCCTATCCAACGTGAATTACACCTATTGGCTTGTTCCTTTACCCCATCCCAAGTGAATTGATGACCATGAAGCTCTAACTCATACAAAGCATAGTCTAAAATAGCCAATTGAAACACCTCTAGCAACCATGACGGATAAGGCACTCCTCCTCTCTTATCCATCTGATCCATAACATTATTAAAGTCCTCTATTAGACACCAAGGCAACGAAGATTTATCTTTATGAGTCTCTAACATAGGAAAAATAGGGTCTTCATAAGTAGCTTCAAATGTTGGCTTCTGGTAGTAAGAATGAATATAATCCCATTGTCGGTGGTTGCAAAACCAAATAGCTGGCAAAGCATGTCCACAAGGTATTCTTATAAGCTATAATACACTGCAAGTGGAAGTTCGTTTATCCAAATCAACCGTATATGCACCTCCAATGTTCATCCTAAATTTAAACATTGATGCATTCACACGTGTAACTGAACAGTGTCGTGAAACTTTTTGATGTTGTTTGAAAATCTTCACAATATTATTGTGGACAGTTTCTTTCCACTTCGACATAGATTCTCTTCTCTTGCAAAATCGACACATTAACCAAAACCTTATACTCTCCAAAAGAGTAATAATTGGCTTGTCCCTTACATCCATAATAGCGTGGTTAAAACTTTCACATATGTTGTTGAGTAACATGTCACATTTAAACCCTCTTTAAAATGTGCTTTTGTCTATTATGTTGGTGGTTTAGCAGCCAACCACTTGTAATCACTCTCATTTTGATTCTTTTAACTCTTACATTTTAGAGTCAAACTCTGCTGGTATAGTGGCTCGAGCTGCTGCCCAAAGCATCTATTTCAGCTCGAGCCCAGAATAGTCCTTTTGGAAGTTTCCATACGTGTGTCTCACACGAAAGCAACTGTGCAGGGTGTTGAAGATAGATTCCACAACATTTTGGAAACCCTTTTTCCTATCACTCATCTTAGTGAATGGGTTAGGGTTAGTCAGTGTCAAATCATCCTTCAACAGCTCGAAGAACCATGTCCAATTGCTAGTTGTCTCTTTTTCTATAACTGCATATGCTATTAGAAATATGCATTTAGCCCCATCTATCTCAACAACTACCAACAATACTCATTTGCAATACCCTTTAAAGAAACACCCGTCTAAACCTATCAGTGGTCTGCACTCTCTTAAAAATCCATCCTTGTAGGCCTTCAAGCATATAAATACTCTCTTGAATATTCTTTGTCCATAAACCAGGTCAGTCTAAAGCTTAGCTTTGCTACCAGGATTTGTAGCTAACATCTGATTCCAATAATCCTCCAATATTGCATATTGTTGAGCTACTAATCCCTCTAAAGGCAACATGGATAGATATAAAGTGAGATTCGTGGAAAATGACTACGGTCAAAGAGAAGGCATCAACTATGATGATGTATTTGCTTCAGTTGCTCATCTTGAAACTGTTATATTATTAATAATTTCTTTAGCGGCCCAAAATAGATGGAAGATCTATCAAATGGATGTAAAGTCTACTTTCTTAAATGGTTTCTTCGAGGAAGAAGTCTACATTGAGCAACTATTGGGCTATTAAATAAAAGGGCACGAAAAAAAAGTTATGAAGTTGAAAAAGGCTTTATATGGCCTAAAGCAAGCGCCAAGAGCTTGGACTAGTCAAATTGACAAATACTTTCTAGATAAGGATTTCACTAAGGGTCCATATGAGCATGCACTTTATATCAAAATCAAGAATGAGGATACTTTGATTGTATACTTGTATGTGGATGACTTGATTATCACTGGTAGCAGCTCGAGTATGTTTGAAGAGTTCAAGAAAGATATGGCAAAAGAATTCGAGATGACAGATATTGGGCTCATGTCATATTACCTTGGTATTGAGGTGAAGCAAGAAGGCAAAGGTGTTTTTATCACTCAAGAAGACTATGCTAAATAAGTACTTAAGAAGTTTAAGATAGATGATTCTAATCCAGTTAGCACACTAATAGAATGTGGAGTGAAATTGTCTAAGCATGACGAAGGAGGAAAAGTGGATCCAACTTTCTTTAAAAACCTTGTTGGAAGTTTGTGCTACCTAACTTGTACAAGGCCGAATATTCTCTATGTTATTGGAATCGTTAGTCGCTATATGAAAGCTCCAATAACAACTCATTTGAAGATTACAAAGAGAATACTTCGGTACAAGTACGATCAATTGTGGACTATTTTATTCATCCTCTAATAATTGTGAGATAGTTAGATATAATGATAATAATTGGAGTGGAGACTAGGATGTTAAAAAAAGTACTATTGGATTTGTGTTCTTCATGGGAAACACAGTCTTTACTTGGATGTCAAGAAACAACAATTCATTATGCTATCAACTTGTGAAGCCAAATATGTTGCTGCAACTTCATATGTTTGTCATGCTATTTGGCTGAGAAACTTGTTAAAGGATTTGAATGTGCAACAAGAGAAGTCGATTGAGATTTGTGTTGATAGCAAATCAACATTTGCACTAGCAAAGAATCCATTTTTTCATGAAAGTAGCAAGCACATCGACATCTGTTATCATTACATACGAGAATGCATTAGAAGAAAAGAAGTAAGAGTGGACTATATCAAATCTCAAGATTAAGGAGATATTTTTATGAAACCACTCAAGAGAGAAACATTCATCAAATTACGAATTCTAGGAGTCACAAATCAAGTTTAAGGAAGAGTATTGAAATATTAAACTTGATTTAATATATAGTTAATTTCTAGAATTTTCTTAACTTTCTAGAATAATGTTCTTGTATTTACTAGTTTGTTTGACTACTCTTCAAATTTTTAGAATTTTTTTTCACTTTTTTTAGTAGTGATAATTATATATGTAGAAATTAGCCATTTATTAATGCGTTTAGAATAATCTATAGAGCCCTATAAATAGACATGTAATCCCACCATTTTGTACCAAATAAAAAATCACACAATTTGAGTTATAAAATATAGCCGCTTCCATATTATTCTCTCCAATACTTTCTTATTTCCCAACAACAAAAGGATCTATGAGGTGGAGCTGATCACAGAGGGACTTGCGGACTCCTGAATCGCAGCCACTTCCAAATGAGCCCAAGCAATCCACTGCTCAGTAGTGTCAATGTAGAAATGGAGGCGTTTTTTGTTTGGTCTATGCCAGACAAGCCAAGATAACAGAAGAAGAGGACAAACTCATACCTGGACATATGGCTATAGACATGAATAACGAACTCGAGCTTCAGAGTCGGGACCAGGAAGATACTTAACACTTTTCTATTTCTAAATAATTCATTTAAAAAAAAAAAAAGTTTCAACAATATATTATCTAATAATAAGAATTTATTATTTATTAGTTGGACTTCGCCACATCTCATCAAACTTGTAGTTGCACAGAATCTAATAAATTTTTTAGTGCATATAAATTAAGGAATTAGTAGGTGAATCAAGCAATCGGTGAGCTGGAAGCTAGACAATTAACTGTACGAATGACGATGAAACCCCATTTTATTTATGAAAAACAAAAAAAATAATTGGAAACTCAGCTGTTTTGTACCTTATACTACAAAATGATGATCATCTCAGCTGGGGATATATATATTTAATTATATATATATATATATATATATAGACAACAAAAACAAACAAACAATTAATAAGAAAAGTTAAAAAAAGAAAAAATTATTAGTCTAGTAGTGTTGGGCAAAATGGCCTGTCGGAACCATCTCTGTGGCTAGGAATATTGAAGTGCCTCAACCTTCCCTCTTGCTTCTTCATATAACCCTCACATAGAAAAGCCATGGAGAACTTATCTTCCACAACCCTATTCACATCATGAACAAACACATCGGTCTCTCCTTCTTCTCTGTTCCTGGCCATCATCCCAGCTGTGTAAATGGCAGTCATTCTTCCAGGTGCCTCATCATAGTACCCAGTTGGAGCATCAACCATGATCACATCCCACTTCGTCTCGTACACTAAGCTCGGCAACCCCTTAAGGGCTAGCTGGCACATAGAGAATTTGGGATCGCTGACCGCCGTACACTCCGGCCCCTTCCCCACGTCCATCAGGTTGTCAGCCTCATGCACCTTGCTCTCGTACGTCACATGGTACGATTCCAGCGTTGGGAAGCGGCGTCGGATTTGCTCGATCCACGCCTCGTCCTCTTCGAGGAAAACCGTGCGCCCTCCGTAGTTGAGGGCGCTCCACATGAGGCTGTCGTGCCCTAGCCCGAAGACGAGGAAGTTGCATGGAGACTTCTTCTCAAGAACTCTCGCCGAGACGGATATTTCTCTCAGTGTTTGTTGTGGAGTGATGGTGGAGGTTGTGTAGTGGATTAGGGTTTGGGCTAAAGAAGGTGGTATTTTTGTGCATGTTTGAGTATCATCATGAGGAGGGCATTTGCTACTACTACTGCGCCTAGCGTTGTTATCATTTGTGGGTTCTTTGGAATCTAACGATAAGTTTGATCTTAAGAAGAAGAGAAGCAAAAAGCCTAGGAAAACTCCGACAAGGAGAAACTTGAGGTTGAGTGATTGATGAGCTTTCGTTCTCATGCTTTTATGATGATGAAGAAAAGGAAAAACAGATATATAACAATCAAAAACTGGATTTTGATATTATGGGTGTTTCTAGCTAGCTAGGGAAATTAACGAGACTGTATATAAGATATTTGTTGAAGATATATTATAGACTACTAAGGAGTAAATGATCGGTTTGCAGATCAAAAAGGGATATAGAGATGTGAGATGATGATATGAGCGTTGAAAAAGTAGCAATTGAGATATGATGTGGTAGTATGTACGTATTATATATATATGCTTAAACATCAAGGAATAATAGTGATGACATGGATCTAACGTACGGTTAGAAGCTTGATGAAGACATAAGAGCTGCTGTGGTTTTTGTATTAAGCAAAAGCTTGGTTAGGTAGATCTACTAGTTCGGTGAAAGTTTTTTTTTTTTTTTTTTTAATTTAATCATTTGTTAGGGTTAGTTTGAGTACTGCTTATTCATTTTCGTGAGGCTTGAAAAAGTTCTGTTAGACTTAGATATATGATGAAAAACTATATATGTGACAAAAATATGGTTCATTATAATATATACTATAAATGATCATACATACTTTTAATGTCAAAAGGCAAATCTTGCCAACTTAAAAAGTTTTGGTTTTGAATATATGTGGCATCACAACTTAAAATGGTTTGTAGATATTTGATTACATATTATAATCTATCATCGCTTTGATTGAAACTTTTAAGCAAAACCCTATCTTCATCAAGGACTGTGGAGATTCTTTTCGTTTAAGAAAAATCATGATATCAGCGAAATTATAGTCAAATAATAAGAATAATAAAAAAAAAAATGCCACAAAAGAATAATCTTAAAATTACTTGCAATTTCTTTCATAAGAACTGGAAAGATGATTAATTATTCCAGCAATATAATTAATTTTATCACTCTGAAACTAGAAAAAAGAATCATGGTGTTTGGTGCATTACCTTATGATAAAAATAATTTAATATACAAAAGGTAATACTATAATTTCAAGATGGGGATCGTTGGACTGTCTATTAGTTTGAAGTTAGTTAGTCATATTCTTGTTGCTACTTGTCCCAGTTAATATATTTGGAAGTATATGAAACAAGTCCAATTAAATCCCACTTTGATACAAATAAAAAATAAAAAATCACTAAAACAATACTAATAAACTTCTCTGAACCAGCATTTCTAAATAGATTAATGTCACTTTCAGATTCTCAGCTATAATAATCATACGGCCTTATATTTAATTGTGAAACAGAAAATGACCATTCAAACAACTATTTAATTTTTCTCGTAGCAACCAAAGTACTCAGTCTTGAAGAGAATCTTAGTATTTAATTTTATGTCTAAATTTGTATTTCTTCTGATAATCATAGTGAGATGAGTGAACTGTTTTTCTTTTTATTTTTCCTGTGACAAATACTAATTAGCACCTTTAACTTTAATGTTCTTCCAAACAATCAAAAGCATTAATAGACCCCCTTTCTTAGAAATAATAATAATAATAATAAAAAGCAATGATTGAACGGGTTAAATATGATGTACTTTGGGTTAAGAAACTGATCTTATGATTTGTGGCCTACAATATTTTGGTCAACCGCTGATCCTTTACATAGAACGGGTTAAAATTTGATATCAAAAGAGGTTCGTTCAACTGTACATAATGTCTCTCAGTACTTTGGACAAAACAAGGTGACATTTATCACCAAGTATGTCAATAAATATATCGTATCATAATCAGAAAGATTTCATTTACCCCACAAAGACTTGCGTCAGGATCATTTGAAACAGATTCGTGGCTAGAGCTGTGCTTTTTATGGCATTCATACCTTTCGATGCCATAAACAAATGCCCCCCTGCGGTGAAGTTTCAGAAACCGAAAAGGTCTCCCTATATCTTTCTTAAAATCAAAATTATATGCCCTTCTGCAGGAGCTTCTGCACCATATCAAGGAAACATGAATTTCCTCATCAATCACCCCTTGTCATTTCTACTGTGGTGAAGTAGCGACTCTGTGATCAGTCCAGGGCCGTTGTGTGTTTTTTTGGTTTTCGTCTTATCAACACGGGCTTTACGGACAGCATGCTGGATTTTTTTCTCATGCTCTTTGAGCATCTCATCAAGGTTTCCTCCTGCTGGCATCAATGGTCCAGAGTAATGAATTCGGTTCTTCTTGTAAGCATAAGCCTGAGATAGTAGAGTCAAAGACAAAATGAGGAATATTCTAGCAGCAAAACACTATTTAAACAGTAAACCACCAGCAAAACAATTTTGTTATAGGTTTTAACTGGCCGTGAGAGAATAATTAAAAGCAAACTCTCAAAATATAAGTTTCTGAGTTTTTTGTCAAATGTCTTTTCTAATGCTGCTTTTAATGGGAACATGATAGGTTTCATCAATCAGCACTTGTGGCATAAAATACAAGCATACGAATTGAGATGTTCATATATTCTGCCCAATAAGGATGGCCTCAAACAGCCAATAGAAGGAAAAGAGTGGTCTCAGTTAAATGTCTTACCGCAGAAGGCTCCTTCTCTGACATTGGTTCATCTTTATTCTTATGTGAAGACATTGGCCTCTCCAGCAAATGGTGAGACCATTCTTGTTTTCCAGAAGAATCACCACCATTCAGCTGACTATATCCACCATTAATACGCTCCTCAGGCCAGTGTGAAGTCATACTGGTCTCTCCAGAACTATCAAACCATGATTCACTTCGTGCTGCAACAGAATTGGAAAATCTGGACAACTCAACTGCTCCACGATGCACATTAGATCTTGGTGACCTCAACTCTGCACCGTTCCTAGACTGGCCAGCCCTTGCATCCATATTGTGAGATCCAAAGGCACTCAATAGCATAGACTGCCCAGATTGTGGGATACCATTACGTGACATATCTCTAGGAGGTTCAATAAGGAAACCAGAGCCTCCCTCCTCTTCATGATTGAACTTCTCACTGACGCTTTTAGGGTTATGCTGTCCTTTATGCTTCTGGGGTAAACAACAAAATAAAGATGTTCAACATAAAGGCAACTCTATTTCAGCAAAAGTAATCATGTACTATAACCTTCTTTAGACCATTTAAAGATACCTGTATTGATGACTGCAACTCAGCATTGGCATCCGGTGCTGGCACAGCCTTAGAGACCCTAGAGCCCTTTTTAAGTGACTCATATCCTACTTCTTTACCGGCTGCTTTTAACCTGGTTATAAAATGAAAGAAGAAAGTGTTAAATGCAAACAAAAGAATCTCAGTCTTCAACTAAATATTATAGTAATGCGAACCATTTTCTTTTTAAAAGTTATAGCAATGTGAGCCGTAAAAACATAGAAAAGATCACATGTTGGTGGCTCTGATAATCTAATTCAGTTAAATGTTCACCAATATTTACAAGAATCAAGAGTTATTATTGTAAGTTTGCATGCCCCAACTCCTTAGCTAATAAAATAATTTTATCTTTCTTTTCATGAATCATTTCCTCTTAAGCTTGAGGTATAAAGAAATCAAAGCTTTGGTTACACAGATTCTGATACTAATACTTAAAAGATTTTTCTCCCACGACGATATAGCCAAAATTTACATCTAATTGGTTAAAAGCAGAGCATGACTGGTAAAGCCCATAACCCGAATGTCTTATGCATAGTGTCCAGAAAAAAGAACCAGCAAATGAGAACAGCTCACCTTCTAGCTTCCTCGTCTCGAAGCTTGGCATCAAACTCCTTGCTTGGTGGGTACTTTGGCAAAGTTGATGGATCACAAGGGAGAGGCTTCATTGTGAAGAACTGAAAAGAAAACCTTAGGACTAAGAATTGAACTAAAAGGAATGAAATGAGTAGCACTACAAACAATGTGAAAACTAATATCCAAAAATTCAAGTAGACAACCAAATGAATATAAAGCAAGATTACCACATGCAAATAAACGGGATTTAGGTTTTAGCTAAATGATTACTAAAAGTCCAAATACCTCACTCTGGAGTGCAGAAGAAGCTGTTCCACGGCCTGCAGGCTCTACTGCAAGAAGCTTCTCCAACAGTGATAATGTTGATGAAGGGAAGTCCTTGAATGTTTCAGCAACGCAACGCTTGTAAGGATGAGTAGGTTTAAAAATGGTTGCATGAGGCAACTTTGATCTCTTCCAATATTCTTCAGAAGGTGACCCACAAAGTTTGAAGATCTTATGCAGCTGCTCCACCTATAAAAAGAAAAAAACAGACTCTAGTGAACAATCAATTAGCATAATAGGTTGATTCTGTTTGAGTCCTAATCAATCAAAAGAAGAGCATTTTACAGAATGAATGTAAAACTAGCCAAAAACAAATACTGGATTTGGTTAATAATAAGTTCCTTTCTGGAAAAACAGAAATAGAGTAAGACTGGCCTAACACACTTGCGTAGTTAAACGAAATTCTTTCTTTCATTCTTTCTTTCTTTCTTTCTTTCTTTCTTTCTTTCTTTCTTTCTTTCTGTTCTGTTATATCTCAACAGATATTTACGGTATGCTTATAATGTGTATCTTATGTTAGATTTTGATAAATCCACTAGGTAACATTAAAGCACTCAAAACTCTAAGTGGTGTAATATCTGTGGATATTCATGAGAATGAATAACTCAACAGCCGAAATACCACATTTCTTAAAGCATATCCAGTGCATTTTACTACTGATAATATTACTTTTAAAAGGGGTTACAACAGGATTATAATGTATAGATAAAACACAAAAAATTGCATATAGACCAGTGGGTAAAAAACCAAAAGACAAAGAAGTACCTCAGTTCTGCCCGGCATAATAGGCTTCCCAGCAAACAATTCAGCAACAATACAACCAGCACTCCACAAATCAACAGCAACTCCATATTCTGTAGATCCAAGCAAGAGTTCTGGTGGTCGATACCACAAGGTTACGACACGACTTGTTAGAGGCTGCTTTTGATGAACACCGTAAAAATTTGCCAGCCCAAAGTCACCAATCTTCAGATTTCCATAATTGTCAATCAGAAGATTTGATCCCTTGATGTCACGGTGCAAAACACCATGACTGTGACAATGTTCAAGACCTTGAAGAAGCTGCCGCATATAGCATTTAATCTGTCAGCCCAAAGAGAAAGATGAGCATGTTAGTTGTATGGATGATAAGAAACACTCCAATCTCACCTGTACTGAAACCACCACAAGATAAGCATAGAGATACAGTTGTAAGAATTTTTTTAATCTTTTGTAAGAATATCACCAAATATTTGATTTAATGTCTTTACTACTTGATAAAATACAAGCAACGAACACAAAACAACTTGATACATAATGATAAGTTTAGGAACAAAATCCAGAGTAGCACTGGAAGTTACCATCACAAAGATTGCATAGAACTTTAACAACATTTAAAGATAACTAATTTTTATATGATAACTATTTACCACATAGAAAGATTCAACCCAAAAGGAATTATCTTCTTCAATACATGTCAAGCAGTGTTCTTGCAGCATCAGTATACATAAAAGTTACTTTAGCATATTAAAGATACAGTATAGTAGTTCATGCTAATAGTCAAATACTTAAGCACTTAAGTTTATCACGCTAGAAGGACTCAACAAACCTGTGCCTCCGTAAACTTGACTCCTGGTCTTGATGCAAGCCCTGCAAGATCATGCTCCATGTACTCAAATACAAGGTATAAGCTTCCAGATACCCTTGAGGTAATTAAGCCTTCAAGCTTCATGATATTAGGGTGATCAAGCCTACGCAAAATAAGAATTTCTCTAGCCATAAACCGAACACTTTCTGGATCCATAGTAGCAAATCGAACCTTCTTCAATGCAACTAGTTTGTTTGTGTCAAGATCCCGAGCTTTGTACACGCTGCTATAAGTTCCTTGGCCAATCTGCATAATTGCCAAGGCCCAGGAGAGTCAGTACTAAAAGCAAAAGCAATATAGAAATGATAATGAAGACAAATGTAAAACCCAGTAACTTTTCTTAACCTAGAAGAAGTAAAATTAACATTAAATATTTACCCAAGGAAATATCCTCCAAGATAAAGCATAATTAATTATTAGATACAATACAATCAGTTTAACAATATGTCAACAATAATCCTTGCGTCTGAGTTTGTTAATTTCCTTAGTAGGTTTCTCTCGTTATAAACTTCACATCTATCATTAATTATTAAGAGAGCATTTTCAGACTTGCATAATTTTACAGTTAAGAAAAAGTTTATTAATTACAAAGAGATAATGATGTTCTCCAAGTGGAATAAAAAGCTATAAGTAACAAAGAACACTCATTTTCTTCAACAAAAAAAAAAAAAAAAGAAAGAAAAACACAAATGGCGCTAAGTGATGCATCACAGTTTCTATTCTAACCACACAATTGTAAATAATTTAGTCCCAGTGTCCCACATTCTGAGATAATGTGTGGGTGAAAAATTATCCAACATCATGCAAATTAAGTAGTACCTGCATCCCACATTAAGGTGCAAAAAATAAGTACCCTTCGCATTTACTCAAAAGCTATAACAACATTTAAAGCGTAATCAAGTAGTGCCTGCTGCATGCTCCCTATCCTTCAAATTCAATACTTGATTTGAAAGATAATCCTTAAAGTCAGCTACAATTCAAAACACATAAATGTAGGCCCACATAAAAACATACGCTTTCAAAAAAAAAAACAAGCACAGTATACAATGTAGTGGACCATAGCCATTTAAAATAATAATTTTCATTTGTGAGACCTAATCCTACATTGCTTCCAACATGTTGTGAGATCTAATCCAACACTGCTGCCAACATCTATTAAAATCCATCATGCACAATTATGATTAACAAAGCACCATGAAATACGGCAATGTCATGGCGCCTGACTAGACGAGCCCAGAAAAGAATCTCATTAATCTAGATTCCAACAAACAGGTAGAAAATTAATTCTTGTAAATATTAAAAAGACGCCTGACTATTACATATAGAGAGTAGACATCTTGGTATGGACAAATGTAAGGCAATTAGTGAATTATATGTCATTTTGATAAAACCATTCATTAGAATGTGATGGAAGGACAAAAGGAAAGAGATTTAGCAAACAAATTGTTGTAATAATTTAACTAGGAAAACATGACTACAAGTACTACCGTACGATCCACTACTAATAAAATGGAATGAAAGAACATAGATAATCAAACGATCGAACCAACAACAACAACAACAAAATGTAAAATTAAATGGGGAAATAAATTGACCTTTTCCAACTTCTCAAACGAGTCTGCCTTGCGAGGAACCCACCCACTGATAGCTTCTCCAGCCACAGCAGTTAGCCATGAAGGCCATCCAGCAATAACCTGAGCTCCTTTTTCCCCATTGGTGACGCTTGATGCCCGAGACACCCTGGGATGTACCTGTCCCCCGTTGCCCCCTCCAACTTCTATAGATGAAGGTTGTTTTGGAAGCTGGGGTCTTGTGAGGTTCTCACTAACGACGACTGCCCTTTTCCCAACCTCATCTGATAAAACAGGAGCAAACCCAACATTTTCTTCTGTTCTTGGATTTGAAATCAACCGGGCAGTAGCATCATTCCCACTATTGTCAATGCCTGCATGAGCTTCTAACCGCTTCTTCTTCAAATGCTTATTTGGATTCGCTTCCTTATTTCTCCCATTATTCTCCGCGTCATACTGTTTCGCTAACCCTTTCGAGCAAATGCAGCCCATAATTCCAAACAAAGCTACTCCATAGCTCCAATTGCCAAATGAGAAACTAGAAAATCACTCCGATCCTGAAACAAAAGACAACTTCTTTTTCTTTCTATGTATTATCTTGTGGCACAATTGAAGTTGAGTAATGATCCAACCCTTCAAAAGAAATTTCCCTCCTTCCACAGTTTTTTTACGGCAGCAACTCAAGTCTTCAAATGGGAAAGAACCCAGATCCCCAAATGCCAAAGCCTCGGACCAAAACTGAAACCTTAAGAACCCGGATCACCAATTACAGGTATTGGCGGTCAAAGGACGACCCCAAAACCCAAGTCATAAAAGGAAGATAGCCCAGATCCAAATTTGAGGAGTATGCTAGGATCAAGAATGAGAATTTGTCAGGGCAATGAAAATCAATACAAAAGGAACAGTAAAGGAGAGAATACAGGTACCAGCCAAAATTTTCTGTTTCGAATTGCTGCTGAAAAGCCAAAAATAGAAGGCGGAATCCAACCAAAACCCGAAAAGTTAACAAACAATAAGGTTATCTCAAATTTGAATGGATATGAATATTGGAATGTGCGTTGTGTGACAGACAAGACAGAGAAAGGTGGACGAAGGAGAAGAGATTTTCGAATCAGGGTTGGTGCGAAAATCGCGAATAGCCAATAAAATAACCAAAACAATAAAAATGGAAATGGGAAGAGATCAAGAGAGTGGCGATCTTCTCTCCCACCCAACAAGAACACTTGCTAAGTCTTACAATTTTTATTTATTTTTTTCAAAATATGAAACAGAGGGAATTGAAGAATTATTTATAAAATTAATAATTAATAATAATTATAAAATGTGGGAATTAAAGGTGGGAAGTTGCGAAACCGATTATGACTTATGACACTTTCACCCACCTTCTTCTATATAACAAGCAAAATTGACTTAAAAGGCATGTTTTATTTACTTTAAAATTATCATTTAATTGTGATTAAGGATTTTTACCAAAAAAAAACATTGCAAAAGTATATTGTAGAATATTATATATATTTAATTCTAATTGTTTTAAAATATATATATATTTAAGTCTAATAGTAGTTAAAAAAAATCTTAACATTACTTATTTGAATTGCAATATTTAGTTAGGAAACACATCATATACACTCGTACCACAGCTTCTTTTTGAAAGTAAAAACGTTTATAAATAGCAAATTAGACCTCACGGTCGTTACATAAAATATTGTTCGGGAAAGACGAATCACTCAATCTACCAAACCGGTAGTTCGTGAAAGTCCATTTGGCCACATTATGAGCCATAAAGTTACAACATCTACTAACAAAAGAGAAATTACAACCATCAAACAGTCGAGAGAGTCTTAAACAAAAATTAGAGTAATTTTCAATTCCCCAACAAACATCCAAACCGTTGATTGAATTGATAACCACTCTAGAATCACTCTCTATAATGATAAATTTCCAGCCTGCCTCTTTAGCCACCTCCAAAGCCAAGCAACAAGCAGTCGCCTCTCCACAAAGCGCATCACAGAAAGCCAAACTAGAAGACTGAATTCTTTCCACCACCCCCAGATGGTTTCGAGCCACAACTGCAGCATACATGCTATCCAGCCCCACTTTCACGTCACAATTAAGTTTAATCCAGCCATGAGGGGGAGGCTTCCAGCAAATCACCTCAGATGGGGAAGGAGCTGGTAATAGGGAAGCTCTGTAATCTGCATAAGAGTTGGAAATATAGTCAACACACTGAGATATATTGGACACTTTTTTATTATGTACCTTATCGTTCCTCGTCCTCCAGATAGTGTCAATCACAATTGAAGCATAGAGAAAGACTTCATCTGAATTAATGCCCATTTTGTCAAGTCTCCAGATGAATTTCACCCAGTCCCAGAGACGATTTCCAGGATTAGGATTAGGAGATATTCCCCACGGGAAAGCTCTCCATAAGTGAGAAGCCCAGTTACAAGTAAGAAATAAGTGTTCCAGTGTTTCCTCACTACCCCCACATAAAGGGCACGACACATCCTCAATGGTCAGACGTTTAGCCAGAATAGCACGAACAGGGATGGCCTTTGAAAGAATACACCACCATAGCATTTTGTGCCGCTCTAAGATTTTACTGTTCCACAACCTATTCTAGAGGGTAGGAGCTACATCAACACGTGGCATTCTGTCAAACGCTTGGATTATGTAAGCAGATTTACTAGAAAATCGACCATTGCTCTCTTTCGCCCAGATCCACCTATCCGGTTCCTGACCCGAGGGTTTACCCCCTTTAAGAATAGCCACAACCGTCTCTTTTTCAAACAAAAGGTTTAATTTCCGGACATCCCAATCCCCATCATCAGAAAGGAGATCAAAGACTTTACGATGCATCGACTAACCATCAGCTCTAGCCCTAGGAATGAAGTCCCTACCATGCGGAATCCAGGGGTCATCCCAAATTCTCGTATTCTTCCCGTCCCCTATCACTTTACAGGCCCCTTTACGCAAAATAGTCTTAGACTTAACCACGTTTTTCCAAAACCAGGAGTCAGAGTCTTTATACTGGCAAGATAAGAAATCTTTTCCTCTAAGGTACTTTGCTTCCAATATTTTGCAACAGAGGGACTGGCAACCAATTAAAAGATTCCACCCCCACTTAGCCAAGAAAGCAAGGTTCATTTCTTTTGTTTTCCGAAATCCCAGCCCCCCACGGGATTTGGGAAGACACAACTTATCCCAAGCCTTGAGATGCATGCCCTGGTTACCTTTCTCGAAACCCCACCGGAAATCACGCACCATGCCATCAATCTTATGCATGAGATGATTTGAAAGTTTCGTGGTTTGCATCGCATAACAAGGCATGGCCAAACCCACTGATTTGATAAGAGTTGTCTGACCAGCTTTCGAGAGAGATTTAACTTTCCAACCCTACAGCTTCAAAGTCAGGTTATCCAAAATGGAATTATAATCAACATCCTTTTGTCTAGACCTAAACAGGGGAAGCCCCAGATACCTAGTATTCGTAACAAGGTCACTAGTACCCAGGTTCGTTTTAATGTCGGTTTTAACCTAATCCGACGTGTTTTTGCTAAAAAAGATGGACGTTTTTAGCCTATTGATTCGCTGGCCAGACCACGAACAAAACTCATCCAGACAGTTCCACACTCCCCTAGCTTCATCAACATTAGCCCTCCCAACCAGAATGAGGTCATCCGTAAAAAGATATGAGTGAGAGTCGGACCTTTATTGCTTAGTCTGATACCTTTAATAACCCACTTCTCCAAAGCCTCATTCAACACATAAGAGAGCATTTCAGCCGCGCAAATGAATAGATAAGGAGAAAGAGGGTCACCCTGGCGCAGACCACAAAGGGGTTTAATCTTTCCAACTTGACCCCCATTAAGGCACACATTTAGGGTAGTGGTAGTAATACACTGATCCACCCAGTTACAGAACTGCACTAGGGTATCATAGCACTGGAGCACATGTCTAATGAACTACCAACTCAACATGTCATAAGCCTTCATCAAATAAATTTTAATGGCGAAGGTGTTAGGTTTTATGCCCTAAATAAAACTCCGTTTCAATGTAATCTATTTTATTCAACATCAATAAAGAAACAGAAGTATTTTTCATTCATTTGTGTATGTTTTGGCTCACTTTATCAATTGCTTGTCTAATTGATTTATAAATTCATCTTAAACCCTTTTCACATACTTGATCATGTTTATTGTGCTGTCATCACATTGGAAAGTAAACATGACTATGTGAATAAAGTTTCCTAGATTTATCAGACACAGGGTTTTACTGATATGATAATCTACAACAAGAGTTTACTTGTATTTGGAGAAATACTATGTTCTTTCCAGAACATTGGTTAAAGTAAAGCTCAGGTTGGATGCATGGAGTATGCATCGGAAGGGACCGATATTGAACTTTGAATTAGATTTAATTAAAGTTACCGTAAAATCTATTCAAGTCAATATCGCCAAGTTGATCCTAGATCAAATGATCTTAATCCTGTTATGATTAGGCTCAATCTTGAAAGGCTATTCGTGTTCTTTGATTTGTTAGTTAAGCCTACTTTTAGGTCAGGGTGATACGTACATTTTGGGAACACGGTAGTGCAATTGAGTGGGAGCGCTAGCATAAACATGGAATCTATAGCTTCTATCTGGCAAATAGTAAGCAAAGGATGATTTCCTTCGAGCTTGGCCAAACGAAAATAAATGGTGGAGATCTCATTTCACATAAGCTGAAATATCATTTATACGGGGTCAAGTGTTTTAAGGATAAATTACATGGTAGGGTGTTACGGTAATTTAATCCCTTTACTATGTAGATCATTCATATAGAGGATCATTGATCAAATTAGGATTATAACAATGGATAACTAATGATGTGTCTATATGGTGGAACATATAGAGCATTCTATATACTGAGAGTGCAATTCTAAGTTCTATGCGTGGATTCAACGAAGAATTAATAAGTTAGTGAATTTTAGTGCTAAATTCTTGATCTACTTATTGGAAGCTCAGTTATATAGACCCATGGTCCCCCCACTAGTTGAGATAATATTGCTTGTAAGACTCATGTAATTGGTTTTGATTAATCAATTATAATTCACAAATTAGACTGTGTCTATTTGTGAAATTTTCACTAAGTAAGGACGAAATTGTAAAGAAAGAGTTAACAGGGGCATATTTGTTAATTGTGATACTTTGTATGGTGCAATTAATAAATATGATAAATGACAATATTATTTAATAATTATTTATAGTTATTAAATAGTTAGAATTGGCATTTAAATGATTGAATTAGGAAATTGGCATTTTTGAGAAAATCAGATACAAAAGTGGTAAAATTGCAAAATTGCAAAAATCAAGGCCCAGTCCACCTAGCCTAGGGCCGGCCACTTATGTTATCTTTTTTTAAATGATTTTTTCATTATTTTAATGCCATATAATTCAAATCAAACCCTAGAAGGAATGCTATAAATAGATAGTGAAGGCTTCAGGAAAATTACACTTTACGAATCGAAAAACCTGAGCCTCCACTCTCTTCTCTAGCCGCCACTCTCTCTCTCTTTTCTTCCTCAAAATTTCGAACCTCTCTTAGTGATTAGAGTAGTGCCCACACACATCAAGCAATACCTCAATCATAGTGAGGAAGATTGTGAAGAAAGATCAACAAAGAAAGGAGATTCGGCATCAAGGATTCGGAGAAGAAGATCCGGGTTCGGATCTTGATAATACTCTGCTACGTAAAGGAATCAAGGGTTAGAGATCTGAACGGAAGGAGTCATTATAATTCCGCTGCACCCAATGTAAGGTTTCTTAAACTTTATATGTGTTTAATTTATCGTTTTAGAAAGTTCATATTTAGGATGTTAATAAACATACTTGTGAGTAGATCTAAGATCCTGGTAAAATAATATCCAACAACTGGTATCAGAGCCATGGTAATTGATTTACTTACATGAAATTTGGACTTTAAAACGATTGTTTGTATGTTCTTTGGATGGTATCATGTTGTATTGAGTGTTATTTGATGAATGATTGATGTTTGTTAAATTTTCGTGATAAATAATTGTGATTTCGATTCTGTAATTATTTTTATTGGATAGTATGAAAAAAAATTAAGCAAGTTAGCCTTTTACAGAACTCAATTTGGATTTTATTTGAATTAGTTATGATTTTTTGAAGATTTGACAAAATCGGGGCTGTGCTGATATTTTCTGCGATCGCAGAACTGTCTGTACAGTTTCGGTTTTTTCCCTTTTTCTTCAATTTTTCATACCTTTTCATGGAATTAACTTCCAAATTTTTGTATGGTTTTGTATATATACTAATACTATTCCTAATTCAATTCTAATTATCATTTTGAATTAATTTTTTTTTTTTTTTAAATTAATTCAAGATATTAGTGTAATTTGAATTCGAATAGAATTAGTATTTATCTTTTTGCTTAAAAACCTATCTTATTTTTAAATTTGATTATATTTTTTTTTAAATTTAAGGTCAGATTTTATAAATATTTTAAAAGATATTTTGACCTTATTTAAAATAAGATATTTATAATCATGTAATTTTAAATAGATATAAGATAAAAAGTAGGTTTAATTTTTTAAATTTTTTTTTTTTTTTTTAAATTTTCGAAATTTATTTTTTTTAATTCCGAAATTATTGTTTTCGAATATTAAATTTTTATTTAATTATTTATTTATTCGAAATTTATTATAAAAAAAAAAAAAAATTAAATAAATCCTACTTCCAACTATCCAGCTAACCCTGTTGCAGGAGTATGTGTTTTAACTTATGTGTAAGTTTTCAAAACCTATTATTACTTGATTGCAAATAGCCATGGTTACCTTTTGCCAGATCTAATGATCTGATGGCTCCCTTGGTCAAGATAATAATTTGTAACAGGTATAATTTACAATCTTCTTTCATCTGTGTATGACCTAGCAACATGATAGGACCCATCCAAAGTGTGCCTGTGTGAGCCTATGTGTTTAATTTTATTATAGATGCATATAGGTTAATGTTGCTAAAATAAATTATCATAATTATTGATAGGATTTATTTAGGCCCATTTAGCTTTTGGGCCTATTCAATTAATAACAGTTGTTCTTATTAAGGTTAAATTCCTCTCTTTTGGGCCTTGTGTGAGAGTTGGGAGCCATAGAAGTGGGTACGACATACTGAACCCAGCACCCCCTCACACAAACTACCCCAATTGTGAAGGCCCATTTGCCTGATTTGAATGACTGTACTAGGGTTAATTACACTAGTTTAACCTAATTAAAATTGAATTAGCAACATAATTAATTTCATTTATTTTGAAATTAATTTAGAAAATCATAGTTTAAAGAATTTAATATTCTAAGCTAAACTATATGTATTTTCTTGTATTTAATTAAATATAGAATTATAACCATCTAGATTCTTTCTGGAACTTATTTTAAATTTTTCATTAAATATTCCTATTTAAGTTGATATTTAGTTATACATAACTAACCAACTTAAATCTGAATATCTTTTGAATTCAAAATTTTAAATTAAGTTGAGGAATTTTAGGAATTGGTTATTAAGATTCTTTAGATATTTTTTAAGTTGATATTTTTCAAATATTAACTTAAAATGGAATATCTTAGATATTTTTAGGTTAATATCTTTTTTGAATATTTAACTTAAAATATCTACAAAATTAAGTGGTTACAACTTAATTTTGAATTTAATTAAATCTGATTTGAAAGATATTTAAGTTGATTTTTTAGATTCTTTCTAAAACAACTTAAACAAGATATTTTCAAATTTGTTCCATTTAAAATTCAAATTTTTGAATTTAATTAATAATTGAAAATTAATTAAAGTTGATTTTTTATTTAAATCAATTTTGATTTTTAATTTTTCATTATTATATTATGGAACTTATTCGATATTTATTTGAATTTATTTTTCAAATTTAAATAATAATTGAAAATTAATTAAAGTTGATTTTAATTAAACCAACTTTAATTTGTAATTTTTCATTATTATAATATCGAATATTATGATTATACAAAATACATATATATATATTTTTTTAAATAATGAGCTTTTAATCAAGAGACATTCGATCTCCATTGTGGGTTTTACACCGTGTTTGTTTTAGTGAGTAATCCTCCCTAATGGAGGAACGTTCATTAGCAATTTCGCACCGTTTAACCTCGCATGATAAGTAGTTTGTAAGTGTTTTGTATGGTATAGATCACCCTAATGGTGGCGACCATACTTGACTTGCAAGTTATGAAACAATGGTGGAAGCTCATAAGATAGAATTGCCTTGACTCTCGCCTAAACGGGACAACGCTGAATTCAAATCTTGATCGAATAAAAGGTTGCTAGAATGTTTATCATTTTAGATGAGCTGACAACTCTATTCAATGAATGATGCTTTGACTCTCGCCTAAACGGGACACTGTGTCAGTTTGTTGAAATACCTTGGAAAATAAACTATGTTAGATTTAGTATTTCTATAACATATGTAATTACTTGCTATTTTCTAAATTGTGTATGAATTTATGAGCCAAAACCTTACTTCTGTTTTATTGATGTGTTGTAGTGTCATTATGAATAACCCACACCCCGATCCTCTCTTAGTTACTATCTTAGCAAAAGAACTCTATAGTGTGAAAATGAATCCTGGTAGTTGCATTAACTCGCATCTGTTGATGATGAATCTGAAATTCCAAAAGGCAAATCTACTGGGAATTGATTTATCAAGAGAACAATGGGTCCAACTTATCCTTAATAGTCTTCCTCCGGAGTATAATGAATTTGTTATCTCTTATATGATCAACAATTCTAACTCCTCCGACATGGACAAGCTCGAAACAGAATTACGAGCCCATGAACGGAACTTGATTGCAATGGGTCCCCCTGGGTTTGCAATCAACAATCAAAGGAAAAGGACTAGGTATGAAGGATCTAGCAAAACTGCTTCTTCAAGTACAATTATCAGACATAATCTTCTATGTTCGAATTGTAATGGAAAGGGTCATCATGAAGAACGATGTCCCAGGCTTCTAAACAATTCAAACGAAGGTAATGCTTTTGTCTTTGAATCATGTGTTTTAGAGAACGACAAATCCATCTGGATTGTTGATTCTGGGTCTACTAACCATGTATGTTCTTCACTGCGGCTTGCTTGAAACCTGGGAAAATCTACTTCCAGGAGAGTTACAGCTTAAAGTTGGCAATGGCGAATTAGTATCGGTCAAAGCTAGAGGAAAAGCCCGCATCAAGTTTCAACAAAGATTTTTAATTTTAGAAAATGTTTTATTTATTCCAAACTTTAGTAGAAACTTGATTAGTGTCTCATGTTTGCAAACACAATCTTATATATTGAATTTTTCGAGTACAAATTGTTCAATTTCTCGTAATGGATTTCAAATATGTGTTGCTATAATGGAACAAGGGCTTTATGTTTTAAGACCGAGTACTCAAATCTCACTAAATAGTGAACTTTTCAGTGTAGCTAGACCTAGAAACCTAAAAAGAAAAGAGATTGATAATGATGATCAAACTTATCTATGGCATTTACGTTTAGGTCATATAGGCTTTGATAGACTCAATAGGCTCACCAAAGACGGTCCATTGAAAAATGTCGTCCTAGGTGAACTGCCAGTATGCGAGTCCTGCCTAGAAGGAAAAATGACTAAACGTTCTTTCTCTGCAAAGGGAGAGCGTGCCAAAATCCCTCTAGGGTTAGTGCATTCCGATGTCTGCGGACCTTTGAATGTCAAAGCCCGAGGTGGTTATGAGTATTTTGTCACTTTCATTGACGATTTCTCTAGATATAGTTTTCTTTACCTAATGCAAAAGAAATCTGAAACGTTTGAAAAGTTTCAAGAATTTCATGCTTTGGCCCAAAACCAATTAGGTAAATCATTAAAGATCTTGCGAACTGATAGGGGTGGAGAATATATGGATATGCAGTTCAAAGATCATTTAATTGAACTTGGAATTGAATCCCAATACACTGCCCCAGCTACTCCACAACAAAATGGAGTGCAGAAAGAAGAAATCGCACTCTTTTGGAAATGGTTAGGTCTATGCTGAGTTATTCAACTCTGTCTACGTCCTTCTGGGGATATGCTATACAGATGGCAAATGACATTTTAAATGTTGTTCCATCTAAAGCAGTCCCTAAGACACCCGTCGAACTTTGGAATGGTCGAACACCTAGTTTGCGCCATTACAGAATTTGGGGGTGCCCTGCTCATGTCTTAAGAAAGAAAGAAGGCAAACTTGAATCACGTACCGAAGTATGCATGTTTGTTGGAAATTCTAAAGAGACTAGGGGTGGACTATTTTATAGTCACAAGGATAATAAAGTGTTTGTTTCTACAAATGCTACTTTCCTTGAAGAGAACTATATTAAAGACTACAAACCGAAAAGTAAAGTTGTTCTAGAGGAATTGCTATCAGATATAAGTCCTTCCAATGTTCCGTCCTCTTCCACTCGTGAAGAAGACGATCCCACTCCCTCGGCCTGAACAACCGAGAAATCTACTACTAAAGTTTCTGTTCAGAAGACAACCATACCTCGTCGTAGTGGGAGAGTTTCAACAAAACCTGCTCGTTATGGCTTGGATGGTGAAATCAATATGGTCGTAGGTGACGGTATTGATGACGATCCATTAACCTATAAACAGGCAATGGCTAGTCCGCAACGGAAACGATGGTCAGCCGGAATGGATTCAGAAATGGATTCCATGAAAAAGAACAAAGTCTGGGAATATGTAGACGCACCTGACGACTATCATCCGATAGGATGCAAGTGGGTTTACAAGAAGAAAAGAGGAGCTGGAGGCGAAGTCGAAACTTTCAAAGCTAGACTTGTAGCCAAGGGTTATACCCAAAGAGAAGGCGTGGACTATGAGGAAACTTTTAGTCCTGTTGCCATGCTCAAATCCATCCGAATTCTTCTCTCCATAGCTGCTGCTTTCGATTATGAAATCTGGCAAATGGATGTCAAGACTGCCTTCCTTAATGGGGTACTTGAAGAAACCATCTATATGGAGCAACCAGAAGGTTATGTTCTTCCTGGGCAAGAAAAGAAAGTTTGCAAGTTAAACAGGTCTATCTATGGACTCAAGCAAGCTTCTCGCTCATGGAACAAGAGGTTTGATGAAATCATCAAAACCTACGGCTTTCTTCAGAATGAAGATGAACCTTGTGTTTACCAACTCAAGGAAGACCAAATAGTAGTATTCCTGGTCCTTTATGTTGATGACATTTTGATCATTGGAAACAATGTCAAGAAAATGACTCACATTAAGGAATGGCTCAACACTCAATTCGATATGAAAGATTTGGGTGAAGCAGCCTATGTTCTTGGTATTCAGATTATAAGAAACCGGAAGAACAGATCTCTTGCTCTCTCTCAAACGACCTACATAGACAAAGTCTTAGAGAGATTCTCCATGAGCAACACCAATGGGGCAAACATGCCTTCTAGATATGGTATTCGTCTATCTAAGGAACAGTCACCGACTGATCCTCCAGAGATAGAGGACATGGCGAAAATTCCCTATGCCTCTGCAGTTGGAAGTCTAATGTATGCAATGTTATGCACTAGACCTGACATCTGTTATGCTGTTGGAATCGTGAGCAGGTATCAGTCTAATCCAGGACAAGAACATTGGAATGCAGTTAAGTATATTCTGAAATACTTAAAGAGTACAAGGAATCTTGTGTTAGTCTACAAGGGTGGTGCTTTAAATCCCATAGGCTACACTGATTCAGATTTCCAGGCAAGTCTTGAAGACAGGAAATCAACATCTGGGATGGTGTTTACTCTTGGGGGTGGAGCAGTGGTTTGGAGAAGTGCTAAACAAACCGCAATATCGGACTCAACTATGGAAGCCGAATACATAGCAAGAAATTCGAAGCCGCAAAAGAACTTGTCCGGCTAAGAAAGTTCTTCACCAAAGCATAGGAGTTGTTCCTGGAATGGAAAAGCCTGCGGTACTACTCGTGATAACAATGGAGCAATAGCAACACGGAAAGAACCTCGAAGCCACAAGAGAAGCAAACACATTGAAAGGAAGTATCACATTATCGGAGAATACGTGGCAAGAGGGGACGTACTAGTTGAGAAAGTTGACACGAGAGGACAACCTAGCCGATCCATTTACCAAAGTCTTGGCTGTGACGGCCTTTGAAAAGCACCGTCAGAATTTAGGATTAATTGATATGTACTAATTAGTTTTATATTAGTGCAAGTGGGAGTTTGTTAGGTTTTATGCCCTAAATAAAACTCCGTTTCAATGTAATCTATTTTATTCAACATCAATAAAGAAACAGAAGTATTTTTCATTCATTTGTGTATGTTTTGGCTCACTTTATCAATTGCTTGTCTAATTGATTTATAAATTCATCTTAAACCCTTTTCACATACTTGATCATGTTTATTGTGTTGTCATCACATTGGAAAGTAAACATGACTATGTGAATAAAGTTTCCTAGATTTATCAGACACAGGGTTTTACTGATATGATAATCTACAACAAGAGTTTACTTGTATTTGGAGAAATACTATGTTCTTTCCAGAACATTGGTTAAAGTAAAGCTCAGGTTGGATGCATGGAGTATGCATCGGAAGGGACCGATATTGAACTTTGAATTAGATTTAATTAAAGTTACCGTAAAATCTATTCAAGTCAATATCGCCAAGTTGATCCTAGATCAAATGATCTTAATCCTGTTATGATTAGGCTCAATCTTGAAAGGCTATTCGTGTTCTTTGATTTGTTAGTTAAGCCTACTTTTAGGTCAGGGTGATACGTACATTTTGGGAACACGGTAGTGCAATTGAGTGGGAGCGCTAGCATAAACATGGAATCTATAGCTTCTATCTGGCAAATAGTAAGCAAAGGATGATTTCCTTCGAGCTTGGCCAAACGAAAATAAATGGTGGAGATCTCATTTCACATAAGCTGAAATATCATTTATACGGGGTCAAGTGTTTTAAGGATAAAATACATGGTAGGGTGTTACGGTAATTTAATCCCTTTACTATGTAGATCATTCATATAGAGGATCATTGATCAAATTAGGATTATAACAATGGATAACTAATGATGTGTCTATATGGTGGAACATATAGAGCATTCTATATACTGAGAGTGCAATTCTAAGTTCTATGCGTGGATTCAACGAAGAATTAATAAGTTAGTGAATTTTAGTGCTAAATTCTTGATCTACTTATTGGAAGCTCGGTTATATAGACCCATGGTCCCCCCACTAGTTGAGATAATATTGCTTGTAAGACTCATGTAATTGGTTTTGATTAATCAATTATAATTCACAAATTAGACTGTGTCTATTTGTGAAATTTTCACTAAGTAAGGACGAAATTGTAAAGAAAGAGTTAACAGGGGCATATTTGTTAATTGTGATACTTTGTATGGTGCAATTAATAAATATGATAAATGACAATATTATTTAATAATTATTTATAGTTATTAAATAGTTAGAATTGGCATTTAAATGATTGAATTAGGAAATTGGCATTTTTGAGAAAATCAGATACAAAAGTGGTAAAATTGCAAAATTGCAAAAATCAAGGCCCAGTCCACCTAGCCTAGGGCCGGCCACTTATGTTATCTTTTTTTAAATGATTTTTTCATTATTTTAATGCCATATAATTCAAATCAAACCCTAGAAGGAATGCTATAAATAGATAGTGAAGGCTTCAGGAAAATTACACTTTCTGAATCAGAAAAACCTGAGCCTCCACTCTCTTCTCTAGCCGCCACTCTCTCTCTCTTTTCTTCCTCAAAATTTCGAACCTCTCTTAGTGATTAGAGTAGTGCCCACACACATCAAGCAATACCTCAATCATAGTGAGGAAGATTGTGAAGAAAGATCAACGAAAGGAGATTCGGCATCAAGGATTCAGAGAAGAAGATCCAGGTTCAGATCTTGATAATACTCTGCTACAGAAAGGAATCAAGGGTTAGAGATCTGAACGGAAGGAGTCATTATAATTCCGCTGCACCCAATGTAAGGTTTCTTAAACTTTATATGTGTTTAATTTATCGTTTTAGAAAGTTCATATTTAGGATGTTAATAAACATACTTGTGAGTAGATCTAAGATCCTGGTAAAATAATATCCAACAAAAGGAACCTTCTCTGCCCTTCTTGCGACTAAAGGTATGGATGATTTTTTTAACTATGACATTATTATCTTGAATGCTTCTACCAGGCATAAAAAAGCCGCTTGGGTTGGGCAAATCAATCTAGGCAGGATAGGCTTAAGTTTATTCGCGAGGATCTTTGAAATGACTTTATAAGTAACATTGCGGAGGGATATGGGTCTAAAATGGTTTGTTCTCTTTGGGTTCTGAATCTTAGGAATAAGGACTATATTCGTGTCATTAAATCCCTTATGCATACGACATGAGATAAAGAAATCCTGAATAGCTTCACAGAAGTCATTCCCTACAACCTCCCAATAGTGTTTGTAGAAAAGAGCCGACATTCCATCTGGACCAGGAGCCTTGCCGCTCCCCATCTCGAACAGTGTCTTCTGGATTTCATCATTGTAAAGACCGCTTAGTTTAATTTGGAAATTAGCAGTTAATCATGTTTAGTTATGGAAAATTATTTATAGCTATTTAAATAATTATTTATACTGTTATTGTTGAATTCTGAAATGCATTTTATGTCATTTAGTGATTTTCATAAGTTTGCATTTCCGGTGCCCGGTAACATGGAATTCGGTGTTTGGCTCAGTAAAATCACAACTTAGTATATTAGTAGATTGGGACGGTTTATTAGGCATTGGGAATGTCGGGATTGGCCGGGAATTTAGAATTTCCCAAAATACCCCTTTAGTGTTATTTATGTTATTTTAGCATGGAGGGGCAAATTGGTCATTTTGTCCCATTGTTAGTTTGTCCTTTAGTGGACTTAGTAAGTGGAATTAAATGTTATTTGATTATTATTTTTGGCTGAAACAAAAAGGTTTAATGTTGCATGTTCTCTCATTTCATTCAAAGCTAAGAAAGTTAGAAAAAAAATTAGAATTTCAAGCTCTCCCTCTCTCTCTCTTTCGGCCTCCTTGTGCAACAAGGATTTGTGGCTTCTTCTTAGTGATTCTAGCTTAAATTCATCCAATCTTAGTGTTCTTCAAGTGTTGGTAAGGTTTCTATACCTTTCCCTTTTGTAATTTATTGAAAATGATTAAAAAGATGATTGTTGCATGTTGATTTGTTGTGATGCTTGCTGCTGTGATTTTGTTGTTGTCTACAGAGGATTAATCTTGTTATTTTGAGTGGTCTAGAGCTAGTTTGATGCATGTTATTTGCTTTGATGCAAGTTGGTAGTTTTTAGTTCAAAGTTAGAGTTTTTAAAGAAAGATGATGAAGTTTGTTGTTGTAATTGTTGCTGCAGTTTAGATGTATGTTCTGGAGTTTTATTATGTTGAAATAGGTTGAGTTATGCATGATTTAGTGGCTGTTTGGAGGGATTAGTCAAGTTTTCAGTTTTGAACTCAATCTTGAACCTCTAATGGTGAAATGAGTTTCTGTGGTTGAAGCTCGGTTTTAGTGCTTTGGATTTGTTCCTAGGGGTGTCTAGAACAGGTCTGGAAGATTTGATATGCTTTGGGTTCGAATTGATGGAGTTATGAATTTTTGATTTTGGTCTGCGAGGAACCGGAATTCCGGTTGTGCATCCGGAATTCTGGATGGGGTTTTGAAAATTTCCAAAACCGGAATTCCGGTTGGACAACTGGTCTGCCGGTTGGGTGATTTTCTGAAACCCTAGATTTTCTCGTTTCTATGTTATTTGGGGTATTGCCATGCTTGTTATCGGTAGGGAAACTTTTAGTTTCTAGTTTAAGTCCCCGAGAAGTGATTTAGCATATCACTTATAGTGTTGTGATTGTTATGGTTTAGGAGCCTGTAAACCGCCGCGCAGTTCGTTCCAGTCAGGTTGACCGGCACACCTGAATTCAGAATTGAGGTAAGATTAGTATAATAGTATCCATATATATTACATGTTTAGCGTGCATGTAGGAAGCCTGTTAGATTACATTAGATATGTATGTTGGCTTCGAACCATCTGACTGTGTCACATCGGTACAGGCTAGAGTATGACTAGCAACTGGAGTATGACCAGTGTACCGAGTATAGGCTGACACTGTATCACATCGGCACAGGCTAGAGTATGACTAGCAGCTGGAGTATGAACGATTAAGGTGCCGAGTATAGGTCGATACTCGGGTTGGTGGTTCCGTACTATTTGACGTATCACATCGGTACGAGCTAGAGTATGACTAGCGGTGGAGTATGACCGAGGTGCGAGTATAGGCCGACATCGTAACACATCGGTACAGGCTAGAGTATGACTAGCAGCTGGAGTATGACCAGTGTACCGAGTATAGGCTGTTACTTGTCAATAGTACCGTCTTATGAACGTTCAAGACTCAGTATCGTGTGGGACACGACAGTTAGGGTTATGGTCAGGGGTATGGGCGTCTGATCATAACTCGGGATTATGTATGTTTATTATTATACTTTTCTTACTGAGTCTGTCGACTCACAGTGCTATGTTCATGTGTAGGTAAGGGCAAGGCCAAAGCTGTGGAACCGTGAGGACGAGCCTATGAAGATTGTACATGTCGGGGCGGTTAGGCCTAGAGCGTACGATCCTCGGGACAACAGTGTTTTTTTGTAATTAGTCGCTAGGCGACAAGTATTTTGATTAGTCAGTGAACTTTTGTAAAATGTTTTGTAATCGGGATCCCGAGTATTTTTGTATAAATATTTTATAAGTTTAATTAAAAAGCAAAAATTTTAATTAATCACGATTTCCATAAACCTCGTTGATTAGCAACGAGCTGCACAGTATGTTTAAAAATCACGTAATACGCCTATGCTAGTTAGGGTGTTACAATTTGGTATCAGAGCCGCCAGGTTGTCTTCCGTAGATCGTCACGACATGTACAATCATCATCAGGAGTTAGCTCGTTCTACGGTTCAGTAAGCTTTTATTGCTTTAGTAGCTTATTTAATTTTTATGAATTAAGAAAAGCCTGGTAGGAAGCATGTTAGTAGCCTGATAGTAGAATAGGCGCATGTTTTGTTTTTAATTTCCAAATTAAGCGGCATTAGTAAGCTCTCATTGATCATGACCTGATGTGCCAACTCGGGGTTTCGAGGCTGTTCGGACTAGATGGACGCTAGACGAAATACCAAGAGTTAGGGCAGCTCAGTCGAGTCTAATCAGGGTTAAGGAGCTCAGTTTTCCCCAAGTGTTATTGGCCGAGGTAGAGGTCCCAGGGGCAGGGTTCGTGGTCGGGGTGATGTTAACCCGCCTCAGGCTGCCCAAGCCAATCAGGAAGCCTAGAATTGGGATGTTAAGTTTGCTGAAATGCAAGCCAGAATAGAGGAGCAAGATAATGAGATTCAGAGATTGAGGCAGCAGGGGGCTCCTGCAGTGCCTGTGCCAGAAGTTCCAGTGGCACCTGCCCTTGCTGCTCAGGCCGAAATAGTAGTAGCGGTAAACAGAATGGAACCCTTGTATGAAATGTTCCAGAAGCAAGCACCTCCAGTTTTTCTGGGAGGCCCAGATGTCATGAAAGTCGAACAGTGGCTAATGGTGATTACCAAGATACTGAACTTTATGGGTGTCACCGGGAATGACAGAGTGGTGTGTGCCACCTTCCAGTTCCAAGAAGACGCTCTAGTTTGGTGGGACATGGTGTCTCAGATTCACGACGTCACCACCATGACCTGGGAAAGGTTCCAGGAACTCTTCAACGCAAAATATTATAACGAGGCAGTCAGAAGTGCCAAGAGGAAAGAGTTCACCCACCTGACCCAGCGAGAGAATATGAGTGTGACAGAGTATACCACCTAGTTTGATCGGTTGGCGAGGTTGGCCTCGGGAATTGTGCCAACCGATTTCGGTAAGAAAGAAAAGTATCTGGACGGATTTAATATGAAAATCAAGTATGACCTTATGATCACTACCGACGACAAGATCACCTATGCTGAGATGGTGGATAAAGCACTGCGAGCTGAGGGCGCAGTTGGATGTATGTTGGAGTCAGTTAGGACTCCAGTGAGTGGCGGGGCTCCTACCCCTCGTGGATCAGGTTTCAGCAGGGGAGGTAGTGGTTCGGCCATGGACCAGAAGAGGAAATCATCCACTGCATCCGGTGGTTCGGGGCAGAACAAGAGGTTCCGAGGGAACCAGAATCAAGGCGGTCGTCAGGATAGTGTTGAGACCCGTTAAACCTACCCGGAGTGTCCCATTTGTAAGAGGCATCATCCGGGTGAGTGCTAAGGTCAGGGATGTTTTTAGTGTGACAGTCAGAATCTTTAGTAAATTGGATAGACCGTGTGATAGTTATGAATCAGGGTTTGGAACCCTATTACCTGGCGGAGAGTTAGTTATCTCCAAAAGGTGGATTAGGTCTATGCCGATCAGAATAGATGGTAGAGAGTTAAGTGTTGACTTGATAGAGATAAGCCTAGTAGAGTTCGATATTATTTTAAGAATGGATTTACTATCGAAATACTCAGCCAGTATTGATTGCAAGAGGAAGATGGTGATCTTCCAACCGGAAAATGATGAACCATTTGTGTTTGTTGGTTCAGTTCGGGGATCTCGGATCCCGGTGATTTCGGCCATGTCAGCTAAGGAGTTATTACATGGCGGTTGTTTAGGGTTTCTGGCCGTGGTGATGGACACCACTCGGCCAGATACCATTTGGCCAGAGGACATCAAGGTGGTTCGGGAATTTCTAGATGTTTTTCCCAAAGAATTTCCAGGGTTACCACCTCAGCAGGAGATTGACTTCGTTATAGATTTGGCACCAGGGGTGGAACCGGTTTCCAAAGCCCCGTATAGAATGGCTCCAGCTGAACTTAAGGAGTTAAAGATTCAGCTCCAGGGGTTGCTTGACATAGGGTTTATTCGGCCTAGTGTGTCACCCTGGGGAGCTCCGGTTTTGTTCGTCAAGAAGAAAGATGGAACTATGAGGATGTGTATCGATTACAGAGAATTGAACAAGCTAACAGTGAAGAATAAATATCCATTACCTAGGATCGATGATCTGTTCGATCAACTTCAGGGGAAGACGGTCTTTTCCAAGATTGGTCTCCGATCGGGTTATTATCAGTTTAAAATCCGAGAGGAGGACATTCCGAAGACGGCTTTCCGTACTAGGTATGAACATTATGAATTCCTGGTTATGTTGTTTGGACTAACCAATGCTCCTGCAGCGTTTATGGATTTGATGAATAGAGTATTCAAGGATTTCCTCGATATCTGTGTGATTGTGTTTATCGACGACATCCTCGTGTACTCTCAATCAAAAGAGGAGCATGAGTTACATCTTCAGATGGTATTGCAAAGGCTTCGGGAACACAAGCTTTATGCCAAATTCAAGAAATGTGAATTCTGGCTGTCTCAGGTGTCCTTCTTAGGGCACATCATTAGTAAAGATGGGATCAAGGTGGATCCCGGGAAGATAGAATCCGTCAGGGATTGGTCGAGGCCGAAGACAGTGACAGAAATTAGAAGCTTCTTGGGTTTAGCTGGGTATTATCGTAGGTTCGTGGAAGGATTTTCTAAAATTTCAACACCCTTAACCGAACTTACAAAGAAGAATCGGTGGTTTGTCTGGTCAGACAAGTGCGAAGCTAGTTTTCAGGAGCTGAAACAGAGATTGATTACCGCTCCAGTGCTAGCTTTGCCTTCAGACAACGAAAAATTTGTAGTTTATTGCGATGCATCCAGACAGGGTCTGGGGTGTGTGCTGATGCAAGTCGATCGAGTTATCGCTTATGCCTCCCGTCAGTTAAAGGATTATGAACAGCGATACCCGACTCATGATCTAGAGTTGGCCGCGGTGGTTTTTGCATTCAAGATCTGGCGGCATTACCTTTACGGAGAAAGGTGTGAAATCTATACCGACCATAAAAGTCTCAAGTATTTCTTTACTCAGAAAGATTTGAATATTAGACAGAGGCGTTGGTTGGAATTAGTGAAAGATTACGAGTGTGTGATTCTCTATCACCCTGGGAAGGCCAATGTAGTGGCCGATGCCCCGAGCAAGAAGGGTCCCGGGCAGGTAGCTAGCATGGTTCAGATCTCACCTCAGTTAGCAGAGGACATGGTTAGATCCAGCATCGAGTTTGTGGTAGGTCATCTTCACAACTTAACGCTGCAATCTGATCTGTTAGAAAGAATTAAAGCCACTCAGATAACTGATCCAGAGTTAGTGAAAATCAGAGATGAGGTTTTGGCTAGTCAAGCCAGGGATTTCTCAGTGTCAGACAATGGGATGCTTCTGTATAAAGCTAGGGTTTGTGTTCCGAGTAGTGTGGAACTTAGGAATGAGATCTTTGAGGAGGCTCATTCTACCCCCTTATTCTCTGCATCCCGGCACCACTAAGATGTACCAAGATCTTAAACCGTACTTCTGGTGGAGCGGTATGAAGAAGAATTTGGTAGAATTCGTATCGAGATGCCTCACTTGTCAGCAGATTAAGGCTGAACATCAGAAACCAGCAGGGTTGTTGCAGCCTTTAACCCTACCTGAATGGAAGTGGGAAGATATCACGACGGATTTCGTGGTTGGGTTACCTAGAACCACGGGCTTATTTGATTCCATCTGGGTAGTGGTGGATCGATTCACGAAATCTGCTCATTTTCTGCCTATTAGAACAACATTTACAGTGGATCAGTTGGCAGAATTGTATGTTAGAGAGATTGTAAGACTTCACGGGATACCGAAGTCTATAGTTTCGGATAGGGATCCGAAGTTCACCTCCAAGTTTTGGCAGAGTTTGCAACGAGCAATGGGTACAAAACAAAAATTCAGTACAACATTCCATCCTCAGACAGATGGTCAGTCCGAAAGGACAATTCAGATATTGGAGGACATGTTACAAGCCTGTGTTATGGATTTCGAAGGCTCTTGGAATAAATATCTACCGTTGATAGAATTTTCTTACAACAACAGTTATCAGAGTACGATAGGGATGGCTCCCTATGAACTGTATACGGTAGGAAGTGTAGATCTCCCATCCACTGGGATGAGACAGGGGAGAGGAAGTACTTAGGTCCGGAGTCAGTGCAGCGGACCAATGAGGCAATAGAGAAAATAAAAGCTAGAATGCTTGCCTCACAGAGTAGACAGAAAAGTTACGCAGATCCGAAATGCAGAGATGTTGAGTTCCAAGTAGGGGACCATGTGTTTTTATGAGTATCTCCGATGAAGGGGATCAAACGTTTCGGGAAAAGAGGCAAGTTATGTTGGAAATTATTTTACCAGGATCTTAGATCTACTCACAAGTATGTTTATTAACATTCTAAATAAGAACTTTCTAAAACGATAAATTAAACACATATAAAGTTTAAGAAACCTTACATTGGGTGCAGCGGAATTAAATGACTCCTTCCGTTCAGATCTCTAACCCTTGAATCCTTTCTGTAGCAGAGTATTATCAAGATCTGAACCTGGAACTCTTTCTCTGAATCCTTGATGCTGAATCTCCTTTGCTGATGATCTTTCTTCACGATCTTCCTCACTATGATTGAGGTATTGCTTGATGTGTGTGGGCACTACTCTAATCACTAAGGTAATTTCGAAATTCTAAGGAAGAAGAGAGAGAGAGAGAGTGGCGGCTATAGAAGAGAGAGAGGAGGCTCAGGTTTTTCTAATTCAGAAAGTGTAATTTTCCTGAAGCCTTCACTATCTATTTATAGCATTCCACTAGGGTTAGATTTGAATTATATGGCATTAAAATAATGAAAAAATCAACTTAAAAAGCCTACAAAGGTGGCCGGCCATGGCTTAGTGGATTGGGCCTTGCTTTTTTGCAATTTTACAATTTTAACACCTTTTGTATCTGATTTTCTCAAAAATGCCAATTTCCTAATTCAATCATTTAAATGCCAATTCCAACTATTTAATAACTATAAATAATTATTAAATAATATTGTCATTTATCATATTTATTAATTGAACCATACAAAGTATCATAATTAACAAATATGCCCCTATTAACTCTTTCTTTACAATTTCGCCCTTACTTAGTGAAAATTTCACAAATAGACATAGTCTAATTTGTGAATTATAATTGATTAATCAAAACCAATTACATGAGTCTTACAAACAATATTATCTCAACTAGTGGGGGGACCATGGGTCTATATAACCGAGCTTCCAATAAGTAGATCAAGAATTTAGCACTAAAATTCACTAACTTATTAATTCTTCGTTGAATCCACGCATAGAACTTAGAATTGCACTCTGAGTATATAGAATGCTCTATATGTTCCACCATATAGACACATCATTAGTTATCCATTGTTATAATCCTAGTGTGATCAATGATCCTCTATATGAATGATCTACACAGTAAAGGGATTAGATTACCGTAACACCCTACTATGTATTTTATCCTTAAAACACTTGACCCCGTATAAATGATATTTCAGCTTATGTGAAATGAGATCTCCACCATTTATTTTTGTTTGGTCAAGCTCGAAGGAGATCATCCTTTGCTTACTATTCGCCAGATAGAAGCTATAGATTCCATGTTTATGCTAGCGCTCCCACTCAATTGCACTACCGTGTTCCCAAAAAGTACGTATCACCCTGACCTAAAAGTAGGCTTAACTAACAAATCAAAGAACACGAATAGCCTTTCAAGATTGAGCCTAATCATAACAGGATTAAGATCATTTGATCTAGCATCAACTTGGCGATATTGACTTGAATAGATTTTACGGTAAGTTTAATTAAATCTAAGTCAAAGTTCAATATCGGTCCCTTCCGATGCATACTCCATGCAACCAACCTGAGCTTTACTTTAACCAATGTTCTTGAAAGAACACAGTATTTCTCCAAATACAAGTAAACTCTTGTTGTAGATTATCATATCAGTAAAACCCTGTGTCTGATAAATCTAGGAAACTTTATTCACATAGTCATGTTTACTTTCCAATGTGATGACAGCACAATAAACATGATCAAGTATGTGAAAAGGGTTTAAGATGAATTTATAAATCAAATAGACAAGCAATTGATAAAGTGAGCCAAAACATACACAAATGAATGAAAAATACTTTTGTTTCTTTATTGATGTTGAATAAAATAGATTACATTGAAATGGAGTTTTATTTAGGGCATAAAACCTAACAAACTCCCACTTGCACTAATATAAAACTAATTAGTACATATCAATTAATCCTAAATTCTGACGGTGCTTTTCAAAGGCTGTCACGGCCAAGACTTTGGTGAATGGATCAGCTAGGTTCTCCTCTGTGTCAACTTTCTCAACTAGTACATCCCCTCTTGCCACGTATTATTTGATAATGTGATACTTCCTTTCAATGTGTTTGCTTCTCTTGTGGCTTCGAGGTTCTTTACTGTTTGCTATTGCTCCATTGTTATCACAGAGTAGTACCAGAGGCTTTTCCATTCCAGGAACAACTCCTATGCTGGTGAAGAACTTTCTTAGCCAGACAAGTTCTTTAGCAGCTTCGGCTGCTGCTATGTATTCAGCTTCCATAGTTGAGTCCGATATCGTGGTTTGTTTAGCACTTCTCCAAACCACAGCTCCACCCCCAAGAGTAAACACCATCCCAGATGTAGATTTCCTGTCTTCAAGACTTGCCTGGAAATCTGAATCAGTGTAGCCTATGGGATTTAAAGCACCACCCTTGTAGACTAACACAAGATTCCTTGTACTCTTTAAGTATTTCAAAATATACTTAACTGCATTCCAATGTTCTCGTCCTGGATTAGACTGATACCTGCTCACGATTCCAACAGCATAACAGATGTCAGGTCTAGTGCATAACATTGCATACATTAGACTTCCAACTGCAGAGGCATAGAGAATATTCGCCATGTCCTCTATCTCTTGAGGATCAGTCGGAGACTGTTCCTTAGATAGACAAATACCATATCTAGAAGGCATGTTTGCCCCATTGGTGTTGCTCATGGAGAATCTCTCTAAGACTTTGTCTATGTAGGTTGTTTGAGAGAGAGCAAGAGATCTGTTCTTCTGGTTTCTTATAATCTGAATACCAAGAACATAGGCTGCTTCACCCAAATCTTTCATATCGAATTGAGTGTTGAGCCATTCCTTAATGTGAGTCATTTTCTTGACATTGTTTCCAATGATCAAAATGTCATCAACATAAAGGACCTGGAATACTACTATTTGGTCTTCCTTGAGTTGGTAAACACAAGGTTCATCTTCATTCTGAAGAAAGCCGTAGGTCTTGATGATTTCATCAAACCTCTTATTCCATGAGCGAGAAGCTTGCTTAAGTCCATAGATAGACCTGTTTAACTTGCAAACTTTCTTTTCCTGCCCAGGAAGAACATAACCTTCTGGTTGCTCCATATAGATGGTTTCTTCAAGTACCCCATTAAGGAAGGCAGTCTTGACATCCATTTGCCAGATTTCATAATCGAAAACAGCAGCTATGGAGAGAAGAATTCGGATGGATTTGAGCATGGCAACAGGACTAAAAGTTTCCTCATAGTCCACGCCTTCTCTTTGGGTATAACCCTTGGCTACAAGTCTAGCTTTAAAAGTTTCGACTTCGCCTCCAGCTCCTCTTTTCTTCTTGTAAACCCACTTGCATCCTATCGGATGATAGTCGTCAGGTGCGTCTACATATTCCCAGACTTTGTTCTTTTTCCTGGAATCCATTTCTGAATCCATGCCGGCTGACCATCGTTTCCGTTGCGGACTAGCCATTGCCTGTTTATAGGTTAATGGATCGTCATCAATACCATCACCTACAATCATATTGATTTCACCATCCAAGCCATAACGAGCAGGTTTTGTTGAAACCCTCCCACTACGACGAGGTACGGTTGTCTTCTGAACAGAAACTTTAGTAGTAGATTTCTCAGTTTGTTCAACTGAGGGAGTGGGATTGTCTTCTTCACGAGTGGAAGAGGACGGAACATTGGAAGGACTTATATCTGATAGCAATTCCTCTAGAACAACTTTACTTTTCGGTTTGTAGTCTTTAATATAGTTCTCTTCAAGGAAAGTAGCATTTGTAGAAACAAACACTTTGTTATCCTTGTGACTATAAAATAGTCCACCCCTAGTCTCTTTAGAATTTCCGACAAACATGCATACTTCGGTACGTGATTCAAGTTTGCCTTCTTTCTTTCTTAAGACATGAGCAGGGCACCCCCAAATTCTGTAATGGCGTAAACTAGGTGTTCGACCATTCCAAAGTTCGACGGGTGTCTTAGGGACTGCTTTAGATGGAACAACATTTAGAATGTCATTTGCCATCTGTATAGCATATCCCTAGAAGGACGTAGACAAAGTTGAATAACTCAGCATAGACCTAACCATTTCCAAAAGAGTGCGATTTCTTCTTTCTGCAACTCCATTTTGTTGTGGAGTGCTGGGGCAGTGTATTGGGATTCAATTCCAAGTTCAATTAAATGATCTTTGAACTGCATATCCATATATTCTCCACCCCTATCAGTTCGCAAGATCTTTAATGATTTACCTAATTGGTTTTGGGCCAAAGCATGAAACTCCTGAAACTTTTCAAACGTTTCAGATTTCTTTTGCATTAGGTAAAGAAAACTATATCTAGAGAAATTGTCAATGAAAGTGACAAAATACTCATAACCACCTCGGGCTTTGACATTCAAAGGTCCGCAGACATCGGAATGCACTAACCCTAGAGGGATTTTGGCACGCTCTCCCTTTGCAGAGAAAGAACGTTTAGTCATTTTTCCTTCTAGGCAGGACTCGCATACTGGCAGTTCACCTAAGATGACATTTTTCAATGGACCGTCTTTGGTGAGCCTATTGAGTCTATCAAAGCCTATATGACCTAAACGTAAATGCCATAGATAAGTTTGATCATCATTATCAATCTCTTTTCTTTTTAGGTTTCTAGGTCTAGCTACACTGAAAAGTTCACTATTTAGTGAGATTTGAGTACTCGGTCTTAAAACATAAAGCCCTTGTTCCATTATAGCAACACATATTTGAAATCCATTACGAGAAATTGAACAATTTGTACTCGAAAAATTCAATATATAAGATTGTGTTTGCAAACATGAGACACTAATCAAGTTTTTACTAAAGTTTGGAATAAATAAAACATTTTCTAAAATTAAAAATCTTTGTTGAAACTTGATGCGGGCTTTTCCTCTAGCTTTGACCGATACTAATTCGCCATTGCCAACTTTAAGCTGTAACTCTCCTGGAAGCAGATTTTCCCAAGTTTCAAGCAACTGCAGTGAAGAACATACATGGTTAGTAGACCCAGAATCAACAATCCAGATGGATTTGTCGTTCTCTAAAACACATGATTCAAAGACAAAAGCATTACCTTCGTTTGAATTGTTTAGAAGCCTGGGACATCGTTCTTCATGATGACCCTTTCCATTACAATTCGAACATAGAAGATTATGTCTGATAATTGTACTTGAAGAAGCAGTTTTGCTAGATCCTTCATACCTAGTCCTTTTCCTTCGAATATTGATTGCAAACCCAGGGGGACCCATTGCAATCAAGTTCCGTTCATGGGCTCGTAATTCTGCTTCGAGCTTGTCCATGTCGGAGGAGTTAGAATTGTTGATCATGTAAGAGATAACAAATTCATTATACTCCGGAGGAAGACTATTAAGGATAAGTTGGACCCATTGTTCTCTTGATAAATCAATTCCTAGTAGATTTGCCTTTTGGAACTTCAGATTCATCATCAACATGTGCAAGTTAATGCAACTACCAAGATGCATTTTCACACTATAGAGTTCTTTTGCTAAGATAGTAACTAGTAGAGGATCGGGGTGAGGGTTATTCATAATGACACTACAACACATCAATAAAACAGAAGTAAGGTTTTGGCTCATAAATTCATACACAATTTAGAAAATAACAAGTAATGACATATGTTATAGAAATACTAAATCTAACATAGTTTATTTTCCAAGGTATTTCAACAAACTGATACAGTGTCCCGTTTAGGCGAGAGTCAAAGCATCATCCATTGAATAGAGTTGTCAGCTCATCTAAAATGATAACCATTCTCGCAACCTTTTATTCGATCAAGATTGGAATTCAGCGTTGTCCCGTTTAGGCGAGAGTCAAGGCAATTCTATCTTATGAGCTTCCACCATTGTTTCATAACTTGCAAGTCAAGTATGGTCGCCACCATTAGGGTGATCTATACCATACAAAACACTTACAAACTACTTATCATGTGAGGTTAAACGGTGCGAAATTGCTAATGAACGTTCCTCCATTAGGGAGGATTACTCACTAAAACAAACGCGGTGTAAAACCCACAATGGAGATCGAATGTCTCTTGATTATAAGCTCATTATTTTAAAAAATATTATATATATTTTGTATAATCTTTTAAATTCGATATTATAATAATGAAAAATTACAAACTAAAGTTGGTTTAAATAAAAAAACAACTTTAATTAATTTTCAATTATTATTTAAATTTGAAAAATAAATTCAAATAAATATCGAACAAGTTCCATAATATAATAATGAAAAATTACAAATCAAAGTTGATTTAAATAAAAAATCAACTTTAATTAATTTTCAATTATTAATTAAATTCAAAAAATAAATTTGAATAATAAATGGAACAAATTTGAAAATATCTTATTTAAGTTGTTTTAGAAGAATCTAAAAAAAAACAACTTAAATATCTTTCAAATTAGATTTAATTAAATTTAAAATTAAGTTGTAACCACTTAATTTGAAGATATTCTATTTTAAGTTAATATTTGAAAATATATTAACCTAAAAAATATCTAAAGAATCTTAATAACCAATGCCTAAAATTCCTAAACTTAATTTTGAAATTTTAAATTCAAAAGATATTCAGATTTAAGTTGGTTAGTTGTAAACAACTAAATATCTGTTATAAATATTAATAATTATGTGAATGTCAAAATCTTTTATTTATTACCATGAATTGTAATGAACATTCATCTTTTCCTTAGTTTCCCTTTTTCTTAGTTTCTTAATATCTCACTCTTGTATTTGTATAAATAGGGGTTCACCCCATTGAAATAAACAACTCAGAAATTCTCATTCACTTTCTCTTTCTCTCTTCATCTTCTTCTTCTTTCTTCTCATCTACTTTATATTATTTTATATTATTTTATAACACGTTATCAGCACGAGTCTCTGCCCAAGCTTCAAGCATGAGTCTCTGCCCAAGCTTCAAGCATGAGTCTCTGCCTAAGATCCAATGTAAGTATTTTGTTAAAGTTCTTGAATTGTTTCAAAGTCACGATACACTAAATATATATTTATATATATACTCATCTGACTGAAACAATTTCAATGATCATTTGGTTTCTTTTTTTGTTTTTATCTATATATCTATATATCTATATATTATATATGTATGTATATGTTTTTATATATTTATTATTGATTTCATATATATATATAATATTCTTATCATTCATAATATTTACAATATATGTGTGTCTATGATATGATAGAGAAAATCTATATAAATTATACATATATCCAAAAGATTATGTATTATCGATAAAATATTGCATATATCCTAAAGATTATGCATCATCGATAAAATATTGCATATATCCTGAAGATTATGCATCATCGATAAAAAGTTGTATATATCCTGAAGATTATGCATCCTCGATAAAATATTGCATATACCCTAATGATTATGCGTCCTCAATAAAATCTTGCATATATCCTCAAGATTATGCAAACGTAATATTCATTATATAGTTGATGGATATATAATGAAAGAGATGAATACATATTTATATATATGTTCTTGTATTCTTTGAGGACAATGAAAAGTAATCTAATATCGATATAGATTTTGACAAACATTTCCTGAAGTAAATGTTTTATATTTGTAAAAAAAAATGATTGTATTTATGTGAATACAACTAAAGAATCATTAAAAATGATTATTGTTGATGCAATTTTATAGTGGGTTTTGAATATCCAAAAAGAATGTTAAGAAAATTGCATTGAAACATCAAAGTATAAGAATAACAATGAGCATGACTAATGTTATTTAAATACATGAGGCATGTATTTATTGTTCATCATTCCCTGCAGAGAATGATACGAATTGAAGTGAATTACTTTTAAAGATCCTCGTATTAGTCATGTTATTATACATTGTTATTACTTGCAATGTTGAAAATTATTGAATCTGACATATATTAAAGATTAAATTTTGCATACATCTTGGAGACTATGCAAAAATTACATTCATATATTCTTTGAAATATCGTAAAAGAAATTGTTGAATAATTTCTTATATTTTTTATGGATGAACAAGTAATAAATTTTTAAGAAATTTATAATAATGTTCTACTTGTTCAACGTTATTCCCCGAAGTGAATGTAATGATTTTATATAATCAATGGCATTATTTACTAATCAAATATTTCCAGAAAAAGTGGAAACAACTAAAAGATGAGATACCACACATAATCAAAGTGCATGAAATTTATATATCATGTGTGGAATTGAATAATAGTGGTCGCGTACCTGTAGTACGGACATACTTATAATCAAGATAAAAGTATACTTGATTATTGAATAGAATGTGAATTGTACAAATTTATTGTACATTTAGAATATTTAAATATCATTCCCTAAAGAGAATGAATAGACATGAAATTCTATTTCAAAGAATATAGATTTCACATATATTGGCAATGCCAAAAGTAAATTAATATATACATATTTTATTATTTCTTGAAATCAATAGTTTCAAACTATTGTTAGTACAGGATATGTATATATATAGTTACTATATAATTCAGTTTGCATATTCCCAGAAGTGAATATATAACTTACTAACATTTGTTAGTGATCCAATATAATCAAAGTGATAAAGAATCACAAAATGATTATTTGAAAAGCTTCTTGAAGAAGTCTTACATACAATTGCTACTTGGAGTAGTAAAATATATTTGTATGTACCTAGATGTATAACTTTTATCTAGTTATAAAAGTGATAAGAAATAACTTATTATATGTACTGGTTGTACATTTAAATATATAATATATCAAGTCATGATAATTAGACTGATGAATAGTCTATTAATAAATTAGACGACTTGTTAAAAAGATACCAGGAAAAATGAATGATATATTATGGTTATATCTATTTGACCATTACAATAACATGATAAAGTTGTCATGTATCTTTTAAATTATAAACATCATTGAATTGATGATAGTGATTCCTGAAGAAATATAAAGTTTGATAAACATAATAGTGACTCCTGAAGAGTGTATATGTTTTGGAGAATAATATAATTATATTATTCGTGTATATAAAAATGAAACTTTTTATGATTACTTATATGTTGTAGTGATTTTACATTACCTTGTGAAAGTTTCATTGAAATACAAATTATAGTGAACCTGAAGTTCATGAATTGAATTATTTTGACATGATCAATCATATGCAATAAATTGTCAAAGAATTTGACTAAATTTTGTTGAAGAACCAGAAGATTCTTCTCATTGTTAATTTATAAGGCTCAAAAGAAGAATGTGCATATATTTGCACATAGAAAATATTTAAATTATATTTCCTTAACAATCTTGAGCTATTGTTAGATTTTTATTGCATAGTTTCTTATCGATGTGATAAGATTATATAATCATGCATTTACAAAATGTGTAAATTTATGTATTTCTAATTATACACGTATGACTCATTCTTAGAAATGAATTAAGTTCATAAGGATTGAACTTGAAACTAAAGTTTATTGAACCTAAAGTTCAATGTCATATAGTATATATGAGATTAAACAAATATTGATTCATCGTGATATATTGAAATCCCTACAGGTGTATTAATATTATTAGATATCACAATTTTTAAAAAATCTCTCGATCAGGGGGAGAGAAGCAGTTGGGATCGATGATAATTTTTGAAAAATGATCCTTGCACAAAGTATATAAGAACAATATAGTTCAAAATGATATATACCAACTGCAAATCAATATTATTCAAAGTTGAGATAGAATGAGTTGAAAACGCCTGAAGCGTAAATGAACAATGTAGAAATTATTAATAAATGTTCATTTGATTTGCCCTGAAGTTGTTAAATCTAGAGGTACTCATGGAGATACCTTAATGTTATAAAGTATTAAAATGATAACCGTGATGAAAACGGTACTCGAAAAGACTCCCAAGAGAAGTTAGACATAACACATTTCATCATAATTGAATCCCTGAAGTGATTCGTTATAGGTACCTATAAATGATAAACATATTTGAAAAATATGTAATTTAAAGAGATCTCTATAAGTTATGTCAATATGGGAGGAAATTATTATTTATTGAAATTTTTGTCGACAATAAATATTGAATGTTTGCATATGCAATAAACTAACATGAGATAGCAAGGATCATGGTATTAGATTTGTCGAGAATCATCGACTTACATTTTGATTTTTGGCCAAAATATTATGACGCAATCCAAGCAAATTTACTCACATAAAGTGAAGTAAGACCTGTAGGGTGTGCAAATAAATATTTCTAATGAGAAATTTGCATATATGTATTTGTACATAATGAATTGTTGTACAAAGTTTGCATAGACATGAGATTGATTGAAGTAAGGCTTAAATATTGAGAAAATATAATCATTATTTGATTATAGCATGGAATATATTTTATGAGGATTTATAAGCGTCACATAAATGTTGCAACAAAAGATTATTTATTTGGAGCTCCTAATATAGTGAGAATTTGAAATAAGCCTTATCTAAAAATTCTAGAAGAATTTAATACATGTCTTAAGTGATATAAATTCTAAGTCGCGCGCACTATATGACAAAGATCTTTGTATGAAATAAAGACATGTAAGTAAATTATTGTTTGAAAAATACGTATGGTTGTCTATGCAGTATAAATACGTAAATTATACGTTGTGATAGACTCTTGAAGAGTTTTTGATTAATTGAAGAACAAACTTTTATTTCTTTTGTATATCGAGAAATATTAAATGTATAAAGTTTGTTCATTAGTATTGAAGTCCTGAAGTACTTCATATGTATTAAGAATTATAGATATATGATCATTTGATATGAAAATTAAGATCATACAACAAGATGGAATAAATATATGGTATTGGAGTACCATCATTGTCACAAATGAAATTTATATTATCATTAATGTGTTATGTTCATATCTACTTGAAATGTTAAATTTTAGTATGAACAAGATTGTATATACACATGAATGATACAATTAGTTGGATAAATATTAATGTTCCACGAACCCCTCATCTATAATTTAGAAGTCCATACATACTCTGGAAGAGTTATAGAAAATATATGATCAAAGATTATATATGGTGATATTTTAAAAGTGATAACAATAATCTTATGAGATATATTATCACCAAAAGAATTATGGATCATATGTGCATGAGGGGGAGACATATTCATGTTGCACTCTTTTTCCCTTAGTTCAGGTTTTGTCCCAATAGGTTTTCCTGGCAAGGTTTTTAACAAGGCAACTTACAAATAGTTATGAATATGAAATATATATTGTACTCTTTTTCCCTAGCTCAGATTTTGTCCCACTGGGTTTTTCTGGCAAGGTTTTTAACGAGGCAACTATAAATCATGTTAACATACTTGCATTTTATGAAGCAAGTAGAGAATGTGTGTGAGTGAGAACATTGACATAGCATATTCGGGAAACATATGGATTGCACTCAATAAAGAAGTATCAACCCAAGCAATTCTCTATGGATAATACTGCTTGCATCGTTCAACTAAAAGGAGGTACATTGAAGGAGATAGAGTTAGAACACATTCCATGAAATTCTTCTTTATACGCTTCAAGAAAATGCATATTGGTGTTCAACATATTCAATCAAGTGTCAATCTTACAAACTTATTCACAAAGTTATTACCAACATCAACATTTGAGAAGACGGCAGACAAGATCGAAATTCGTCGATTAGAAGATCTCCACAAATGCCTAAATGAGGGGGAGTTAGTTTACACTATACTCTTTTTCTTTTGATCAAGTTTTCAGTAAGATTTTTAATAAGGCAGTTGTTATGGACATCCAAGGGGGAGTGTTATAAATATTAATAATTATGTGAATGTCAAAATCTTTTATTTATTACCATGAATTGTAATGAACATTCCTCTTTTCCTTAGTTTCCCTTTTTCTTAGTTTCTTAATATCTCACTCTTGTATTTGTATAAATAGGGGTTCACCCCATTGAAATAAACAACTCAGAAATTCTCATTCACTTTCTCTTTCTCTCTTCATCTTCTTCTTCTTTCTTCTCATCTACTTTATATTATTTTATATTATTTTATAACAATATCAACTTAAATAGGAATATTTAATGAAAAACTTAAATTAAGCTTCAGAAAGAATCTAGATGGTTATAATTCTATATTTAATTAATTACAAGAAAATACATATAGTTTAGCTTAGAATATAAAATTCTTTAAACTATGATTTTCTAAATTAATTTCAAAATAAATGAAATTAATTATGTTGCTAATCAATTTTAATTAGGTTAAACTAGTGTAATTAACCTAGTACAGTCATTCAAATCAGGCAAATGGGCCTTCACAATTGGGGTGGTTTATGTGAGGGGGTGCTGGGTTCAGTATGTCGTACCCACTTCTATGGCTCCCAACTCTCACACAAGGCCCAAAAGAGAGGAATTTAACCTTAATAAGAACAACTGTTATTAATTGAATAGGCCCAAAAACTAAATGGGCCTAAATAAATTCTATCAAGAACTATGATAATTTATTTTAGCAACAACAACCTATATGCATCTATAATAAAATTAAACACATAGGCTCACACAGGCACACTTTGGATGAGTCCTATCATGTTGCTAGGTCATACACAGATGAAAGAAGATTGTAAATATACCTGTTACAAATTATTATCTTGACCAAGGGAGCCATCAGATCATTAGATCTGGCAAAAAGTAACCATTGCTATTTGCAATCAAGTAATAATAGGTTTTGAAAACTTACAAACAAGTTAAAACACATACTCCTGCAACAAGGTTAGTTTGGATAGTTGGATGTAGGATTTATTTAATTTTAAATTAAATAATTAATTTCGAAAATAATTAATAAAAAAAAATTTCGAAAAATTAAAAAAAAATAAAAAATAAAAATTTCGAAAATTATTTAAACATTTAAATTTAAAATTAAACCTACAATTTTGAAAAATTAGGTTTCAACCAACCTAAATATCATTTCAAAAAATTTGCTAACTACTTTTAAATTTTGAATGTTATTTTATAAATAAAAATTAAATAAAAAATTAGAAAAGATAAATAAATATCTTTTTCAAATTTTAAATGTAATTTAAATAAATAAAATAACAAAATTTAAAAAATTAGCAAAATATCTTATATCATTTAAAAATTACATGATTATAAATATCTTATTTTTAAATTTAAAATAAGATAAGATATAATCAAATTTTAAAATAAGATAGATTTTTAAGCAAGAAGATAGATACTAATTCTATTCAAATTCAAATTACACTAATATCTTGAATTAAATTTAAAAAATATTAAATTAATTCAAAATGATAATTAGAATTGAATTAGGAAGTTAATTCCATGTATAAGCATGAAAAATCGAAGAAAAACAAAAAAATTGTGAACTGTACGGACAGTTTTCGCGATCGCAGGAAAATTTCAGCACAGCCCCGATTTTTTTCAAATCTTCAAAAATTCATAACTAATTCAAATAAAATCGAAATTGAGTTCTGTAAAAGGCTAACTTGCTTAATTTTTTCCATACTATCCAATAAAAATAATTCCAGAAACAAAATCGCAATTGTTTTTCACGAAAATTTACAAACATCAATCAATCATCAAATAACACTCAATACAACATGATACCATCCAAAAATCATACAAACAATCGTTTTAAAGTCCAAATTTCTTGCAAGTAAATCAATTACCATGGCTCTACTAGTTGTTGGAAATTATTTTACCAGGATCTTAAATCTACTCACAAGTATGTTTATTAACATTCTAAATAAGAACTTTCTAAAACGATAAATTAAACACATATAAAGTTTAAGAAACCTTACATTGGGTGCAGCGGAATTAAATGACTCCTTCCGTTCAGATCTCTAACCCTTGAATCCTTTCTGTAGCAGAGTATTATCAAGATCTGAACCTGGATCTCTTTCTCTGAATCCTTGATGCTGAATCTCCTTTGCTGATGATCTTTCTTCACGATCTTCCTCACTATGATTGAGGTATTGCTTGATGTGTGTGGGCACTACTCTAATCACTAAGGTAATTTCGAAATTCTAAGGAAGAAGAGAGAGAGAGAGTGGCGGCTATAGAAGAGAGAGAGGAGGCTTAGGTTTTTCTGATTCAGAAAGTGTAATTTTCCTGAAGCCTTCACTATCTATTTATAGCATTCCACTAGGGTTAGATTTGAATTATATGGCATTAAAATAATGAAAAAATCAACTTAAAAAGCCTACAAAGGTGGCCGACCATGGCTTAGTGGATTGGGCCTTGCTTTTTCGCAATTTTGCAATTTTAACACCTTTTGTATTTGATTTTCTCAAAAATGCCAATTTCCTAATTCAATCATTTTAATGCCAATTCTAACTATTTAATAACTATAAATAATTATTAAATAATATTGTCATTTATCATATTTATTAATTGAACCATACAAAGTATCATAATTAACAAATATGCCCCTATTAACTCTTTCTTTACAATTTCGCCCTTACTTAGTGAAAATTTCACAAATAGACATAGTCTAATTTGTGAATTATAATTGATTAATCAAAACCAATTACATGAGTCTTACAAACAATATTATCTCAACTAGTGGGGGGACCATGGGTCTATATAACCGAGCTTCCAATAAGTAGATCAAGAATTTAGCACTAAAATTCACTAACTTATTAATTCTTCGTTGAATCCACGCATAGAACTTAGAATTGCACTCTCAGTATATAGAATGCTCTATATGTTCCACCATATAGACACATCATTAGTTATCCATTGTTATAATCCTAGTGTGATCAATGATCCTCTATATGAATGATTTACACAGTAAAGGGATTAGATTACCGTAACACCCTACTATGTATTTTATCCTTAAAACACTTGACCCCGTATAAATGATATTTCACCTTATGTGAAATGAGATCTCCACCATTTATTTTTGTTTGGTCAAGCTCGAAGGAGATCATCCTTTGCTTACTATTCGCCAGATAGAAGCTATAGATTCCATGTTTATGCTAGCGCTCCCACTCAATTGCACTACCGTGTTCCCAAAAAGTACGTATCACCCTGACCTAAAAGTAGGCTTAACTAACAAATCAAAGAACACGAATAGCCTTTCAAGATTGAGCCTAATCATAACAGGATTAAGATCATTTGATCTAGGATCAACTTGGCGATATTGACTTGAATAGATTTTACGGTAAGTTTAATTAAATCTAAGTCAAAGTTCAATATCGGTCCCTTCCGATGCATACTCCATGCAACCAACCTGAGCTTTACTTTAACCAATGTTCTGGAAAGAACATAGTATTTCTCCAAATACAAGTAAACTCTTGTTGTAGATTATCATATCAGTAAAACCCTGTGTCTGATAAATCTAGGAAACTTTATTAACATAGTCATGTTTACTTTCCAATGTGATGACAGCACAATAAACATGATCAAGTATGTGAAAAGGGTTTAAGATGAATTTATAAATTAAATAGACAAGCAATTGATAAAGTGAGCCAAAACATACACAAATGAATGAAAAATACTTCTGTTTCTTTATTGATGTTGAATAAAATAGATTACATTGATATGGAGTTTTATTTAGGGCATAAAACCTAACAAGTTATGCCCTAGATTTACAGGACCTTTCGAGATTCTCGAGAAGATAGGTCAAGTGGCATACCGGTTAGCATTGCCTCCAGCTTTATCAGCAGTTCACAACGTATTCCATGTCTCTATGTTGAGAAAGTACGTTTCAGATCCCTCTCATATACTCAGTTATGAGAGCCTTGAACTGCGGCCATATATGTCTTACGAAGAACAGCTAGTGCAGATCCTGGATAGAAAGGATAAAGTCCTTCGGAATAAGACCATAGCATTGGTCAAGGTACTCTGGACAAACAGCAAGGTGGAGGAAGCCACTTGGGAGCTAGAGTCAGATATGAGAGCTCAATATCCAGAGTTGTTCAGGTTAGATTTCGGGGACGAAATCCTTTTAAGGGGGGAATAGTTGTAAACACCGCTTATTTTAATTTGGAAATTAGCAGTTAATCATGTTTAATTATGGAAAGTTATTTATAGCTATTTAAATAATTATTTATACTGCAATTGTTGAATTCTGAAATGCATTTTATGTCATTTAGTGATTTTCATAATTTTGCATTTCCGGTGCTCGGTAACATGGAACTTGGTGTTTGGCTCAGTAAAATCACAACTTAGTATATTAGTAGATTGGGACGGTTTATTAGACATTGGGAATGTCGGGATTGGCCGGGAATTTAGAATTTCCCAAAATAACCCTTTAGTGTTATTTATGTTATTTTAGCATGGAGGGGCAAATTGGTCATTTTGCCCCATTGTTAGTTTGTCCTTTAGTGGACTTAGTAAGTGGAATTAAATGTTATTTGATTATTATTTTTGGCTGAAACAAAAAGGTTTAATGTTGCATGTTCTCTCATTTCATTCAAAGCTAAGAAAGTTAGAAAAAAATTAGAATTTCAAGCTCTCTCTCTCTCTCTCTCTCTTTCGGCCTCCTTGTCCAGCAAGGATTTGTGGCTTCTTCTTAGTGATTCTAGCTTAAATTCATCCAATCTTAGTGTTCTTCAAGTGTTGGTAAGGTTTCTATACCTTTCCCTTTTGTAATTTATTGAAAATGATTAAAAAGATGATTGTTGCATGTTGATTTGTTGTGATGCTTGCTGCCGTGATTTTGTTGTTGTCTACAGAGGATTAATCTTGTTATTTTGAGTGGTCTAGAGCTAGTTTGATGCATGTTGTTTGCTTTGATTCAAGTTGGTAGTTTTTAGTTCAAAGTTAGAGTTTTTAAAGAAAGATGATGAAGTTTGTTGCTATAATTGTTGCTGCGGTTTAGATGTATGTTCTGGAGTTTTATTATGTTGAAATAGGTTGAGTTATGCATGATTTAGTGGCTGTTTGGAGGGATTAGTCAAGTTTTGAGTTTTGAACTCAATCTTGAACCTCTAATGGTGAAATGAGTTTCTGTGGTTGAAGCTCGGTTTTAGTGCTTTGGATTTGTTCCTAGGGGTGTCTACAACAGGTTTGGAAGATTTGATATGCTTTGGGTTCGAATTGATGGAGTTATGAATTTTTGATTTTGGTCTGCGAGGAACCGGAATTCCGGTTGTGCATCCAGAATTCTGGATGGGGTTTTGAAAATTTCCAGAACCGGAATTCCGGTTGGACAACTGGTCTGCCGGTTGGGTGATTTTTTGAAACCCTAGATTTTCTCGTTTCTATGTTATTTGGGGTATTGCCATGCTTGTTATCGGTAGGGAAACTTTTAGTTTCTAGTTTAAGTCCCAGGGAAGTGATTTAGCCTATCACTTATAGTGTTGTGATTGTTATGGTTTAGGAGCCTGTAAACCGCCGCGCAGTTCGTTCCAGTCAGGTTGACCAAGCACCGAATTCGGAATTGAGGTAAGATTAGTATAACAGTATGCATATATATTACATGTTTAGCGTGCATGTAGGAAGCCTGTTAGATTACATTAGATATGTATGTTGGCTTTGAACCATCCGACTGTGTCACATCGGTACAGGCTAGAGTATGACTAGCAACTGGAGTATGACCAGTGTACCGACTATAGGCTGACACTGTATCACATCGGCACAGGCTAGAGTATGACTAGCAGCTGGAGTATGACCAGTGTGCCGAGTATAGGCTGATACTCGGGTTGGTGGTTCTGTACTATTTGACGTATCACATCAGTACAGGCTAGAGTATGACTAGCAGTTGGAGTATGACCGATTAATGCGAGTATAGGCTAATACTGTAACACATCGGTACAGGCTAGAGTATGACTAGCAGCTGGAGTATGACCAGTGTACCGAGTATAGGCTGTTACTTGTCAATAGTACCGTCTTATGAACGTTCAAGACTCAGTATCGTGTGGGACACGGCAGTTAGGGTTATGGTCAGGGGTATGGGCGTCTGATCATAACTCGGGATTATGTATGTTTATTATTATGCTTTTCTTACTGAGTCTGTCGACTCACAGTGCTATGTTCATGTGTAGGTAAGGGCAAGGCCAAAGCTGTGGAACCGTGAGGACGAGCCTATGAAGATTGTACATGTCGGGGCGGTTAGGCCTAGAGCGTACGATCCTCGGGACAACAGTGTTTTTTTGTAATTAGTCGCTAGGCGACAAGTATTTTGATTAGTCAGTGAACTTTTGTAAAATGTTTTGTAATCGGGATCCCAAGTATTTTTGTATAAATATTTTATAAGTTTAATTTAAAAGCAAAAATTTTAATTAATCACGATTTCCATAAACCTCGTTGATTAGCAACGAGTTGCACAGTATGTTTAAAAATCACGTAATACGCTATGCTAGTTAGGGTGTTACAATTTGGTATCAGAGCCGCCAGGTTGTCTTCCGAAGATCGTCACGACATGTACAATCATCATCAGCAGTTAGCTCATTCTACGGTTCAGTAAGCTTTTATTGCTTTAGTAGCTTATTTAATTTTTATGAATTAAGAAAAGCCTGGTAGGAAGCATGTTAGTAGCCTGATAGTAGAATAGGCGCATGTTTTGTTTTTAATTTCCAAATTAAGCGGCATTAGTAAGCTCTCGTTGATCATGACCTGATGTGCCAACTCGGGGTTTCAAGGCTGTTCGGACTAGATGGACGCTAGACGAAATACCAGGAGTCAGGGCAGCTCAATCGAGTCTAATCAGGGTCAAGGAGCTCAGTTTTCCCCAAGTGTTATGGGCCGAGGTAGAGGTCCCAGGGGCAGGGTTCGTGGTCGGGGTGATGTTAACCCGCCTCAGGCTGCCCAAGCCAATCAGGAGGCCTAGAATTGGGATGTTAAGTTTTCTGAAATGCAAGCCAGAATAGAGGAGCAAGATAAGTTTAATTAAAAAGCAAAAATTTTAATTAATCACGATTTCCATAAACCTCGTTGATTAGCAACGAGCTGCACAGTATGTTTAAAAATCACATAATATGCCTATGCTAGTTAGGGTGTTACAATCATGCTGCGGGATCCTCAGCAGATCCTCTTGCTCAAGGGACGATAATCTTTCATGAATAAGATTTCTACGATTAAGATCTCGTCTAATCCTTGACCTAGAAAAATTCTCACCAAAGAAACTCAAGAACTCTTGCCCAATCAAGTCTCTCCTAGTAAGCCAGATATAATCCTTGCTCAAGATACTTTCAATCGCATTCTTCCTTCCTCTTATAGCGGCAGAGAGGAAAAAGAATTTTGAGCATTTGTCTCCTTCCGTGAGCCACGACACCCGGGCTCTCTGCTTCCAGAACAACTCTTTTTTCTCCCAGTAGACATTCAGAGAGCGTCGGACGTCCTGTTCCTCCCTCCAGTTTCTAGAACCCGCTGGGAGCCTTTGCAAATTATTAAGCTTTCTTTCAAGGTCCTTTATGGTACTGTCAATATTCCCAAATTGACCTCTGTTCCAAGTAGATAGGGCAACCTGTGTTGCGCCAATTTTCTTGAAAATTCTAGCAGGGGCCCACGAGTGAACAATCGACATCCAAGCATGGTCAACAACCATCTTACTTCTATCATCTCTTGTCCAACCTTCCTCAATTTTGAAACTCCTTTTGAATTTGTCACCCAACCCACAAGAGTATAAACACAGGGGACGATGATCAGAGTTGCACGTTTGGAACGAGCAGATAGTTGCATTTGGGAACACATTGATCCAGTCCTGGTTAGCTAAAGTCTTGTCCAAGGCCAATTTAACATGATTACTCCCAGAGCGATGGTTGTCCCAAGTGAGTTTGTCCCCCTGGATCGGGAGATTGATAAGCCCCCAGGAATTAAACAGCCCGGAAATGATAGGAATAAACTGATCTCTCCCCTTTGAGCCTTCTCTTTCCGTATCATGCAGAACAAAGTTTGTGTCGCCCAAAATTAGCCAAGGGCCCCCAAACTAATCTCCCAAAACCATAATCTCAAACCAGAATTTCTTTTTAGCATAAAAATATGGGGGGCCATACACATAAGATAGCAGCCACGGTTGGGAAATAGGATTCGAATAAACCAAACCTGTGATATGATTACAAGAGATAGAGATAGTTTCAAAATCAAACCCCACTCTCCAGGCAAGAATAATATCCCCAGCAGTACCAACATAAGGAACCACAATATTAGAATAAAAAATTAAAGAGTAAAAGATACGTACCAACGGAGACGCGTCCACCTTGAGCTCTGAAAGGAAGACGAAGTCAGGGGAGCACGATCGCACTAGGGACTTCAATTCGCGAACTGTAGAGGTCTGCCCTAACCCTCTATAGTTCCAGGCAACTCCTCTCATGGCTCCTATGAAGAAGATGACTCATGCTCCTCCACAGGGGTACCAAAGGAAACACGGGAACCAGAATCCTCCACTTCCGACACACCCTTCCCAAGCCCAAGGTCCTCATTCAGGCTAATAATCAGATTAACAGAGCTCTCCTGGCCACTGTGTTCCTCAGACAGAGACACACAACGACCAATATCAATCCTGGCCTCTCTATCCCAAGGGAAATCACAAACAACCTTCGGGTGAGGACGTTGAATTTTCCACGGTCCATAGTGAAGAGGAGTAGAGGACTCAAGCAATTTCCTCTACTTGATTGGTGTAGTTCTTTCGTTTTGCTCCGAGGAAGTCTTAACTCCTATATCACCACCCAAATTTTTCATCTCAAAGAGATCAAGGTTACCAAACATTTTTAGTTCTTGAAGAAAAGTGTCTTGGGCTTGAAAAAAATTAGACAAGGCCCTACCCTCATCACATATGACATTCGTCTCTTGACCATTAATGGAAGAACTCCCAGGCCCAATAGCCAATCCATTCCCCACGCACGCATCTCCAAAGTGAACTAACCCAGGCCCAACCACCTTCTTGCACCTAGAATTAGACTTGTAACCTGCTGGCCCAATAGCTTCAATAACACTTAGGACCCCTTCACCACCAGCCTCAGCAAAGTCAGGCCCACATTTCCCTAGGGCCGACCCAACATCCTTCCCAACAGCACCACTCAAACTAACTAAAGCCATTTTCTTTTTGTTGGAAAAGTCCACGTCAGCATCCCTCAAACAAGAAAAAGCCACAGAAGCTTTTCCTCCTTCAGTCAAGCCAGACACGACCCCCTTACCCTTTTCAGGTAAACTCAATTCACGCCCAGTATCCGAAGCTTTGGGGATCCAAATCTGCTGATTACCTTTTCTTTTGACTGCCCGAGGACCTTTAGTCGCATTCAACTTCCTCGAGATCTTCGATTCCGACCGTTTGAAAATAGGGACTGTTGGAAATTATTTTACCAGGATCTTAGATCTACTCACAAGTATGTTTATTAACACCCTAAATATGAACTTTCTAAAACGATGAAATAAACACATATAAAGTTTAAGAAACCTTACATTGGGTGCAGCGGAATTAAATGACTCCTTCCATTCCGATCTCTAACCCTTGTATCCTTTCTGTCGTAGAGTATTATCAAGATCTGAACTTGAATCTCTTTCTCTGAATCTTTGATGCTGAAACTCCATTTGCTGAAAATCTTTCTTCACGATCTTCCTCACTATGATTGAGGTATTGCTTGCTGTGTGTGGGCACTACTCTAATTACTAAAGGGATTTTGAAATTATCAAGGAAGAAGAGAGAGAGAGAGTGGCGGCCAAGGTAGAGAGAGAGGCTCAGGTTTTTCTGAATGAAAAGTGTAATTTTCTTGAAGCCTTCACTACCTATTTATAGCATTCCACTAGGGTTAGGTTTGAATTATTTGGCATTAAAATAATGAAAATATCAGAGGTAAAACTCCTATAAAAGTGGCCGGCCATGGCTTATTGGGTTTGGGCCTCACTTTTTGCAATTTTGCAGTTTTATCACTTTTGTATCTGATTTTCTCGAAAATGTCAATTTTCTAATTCAACCATTTAAATGCCAATTCTAACTATTTAATAACTATAAATAATTATTAAATAATATTGTCATTTATCATATTTATTAATTGAACCATACAAAGTATCATAATTAACAAATATGCCCCTAATAACTATTTCTTTACAATTTCGCCCTTACTTAGTGAAAATTTCACAAATAGACATAGTCTAATTTGAGAATTATAATTGATTAATCAAAACCAATTACATGAGTCTTACAAACAATATTATCTCAACTAGTGCGGGGACCATGGGTCTATATAACCGAGCTTCCAATAAGTAGATCAAGAATTTATCACTAAAATTCACTAACTTATTAATTGTTCGTTGAATCCACGCATAGAACTTAGAATTGCACTCTTAGTATATAGAATGCTCTATATGTTCCACCATATAGACGCATCATTAGTTATCCATTGTTATTATCCTAATTTGATCAATGATCCTCTATATCAATGATCTACACTGTAAAGGGATTAGATTACCGTTACACCCTACTATGTATTTTATCCTTAAAACACTTGACCCCGTTTAAATGATATTTCAGCTTATGTGAAATGAGTACTCCACCATTTATGTTCGTTTGGTCAAGCTCGAAGGAGATCATCCTTTGCTTACTATTCGCCAGATAGAAGCTATAGATTCCATGTTTATGTTAGCGCTCCCACTCAATTGCACTACCGTGTTCCCAAAATGTACGTATCACCCTGACCTAAAAGTAGGCTTAACTAACAAATCAAAGAACACGAATAGCCTTTCAAGATTGAGCCTAATCATAACAGGATTAAGAACATTTGATCTAGGATCAACTAGGCGATATTGACTTGAATAGATTTTACGGTAAGTTTAATAAATCTAAGTCAAAGTTCAATATCGGTCCCTTCCGATGCATACTCCATGCATCCAACCTGAGCTTTACTTTAACCAATGTTCTGGAAAGAACATAGCATTTCTCCAAATGCAAGTAAACTCTTGTTGTAGATTATCATATCAGTAAAACCCTGTGTCTGATAAATCTAGGAAACTTTATTCACATAGTCATGTTTACTTTCCAATGTGATGACAACACAATAAACAGGATCAAGTATGTGAAAAGGGTTTAAGATGAATTTATAAATCAAATAGACAAGCAATTGATAAAGTGAACCAAAAGATACACAAATGAATGAGAAATACTTCTGTCTCTTTATTGATGTTGAATAAAATAGATTACATTGAAATGGAGTTTTATTTAGGGCATAAAACCCAACAAACTCCCACTTGCACTAATATAATCAGTACATATCAATTAATCCTAAATTCTAACGGTGCTTTTCAAAGGCTGTCACGGCTAGGACTTTGGTAAATGGATCAGCTAGGTTGTCCTCTGTGTCAACTTTCTCAACTAGTACATCCCCTCTTGCCACGTATTCTCTGATAATGTGATACTTCCTTTCAATGTGTTTGCTTCTCTTGTGGCTTCGAGGTTCTTTACTGTTTGCTATTGCTCCATTGTTATCACAAAGTAGTACCAGAGGCTTTTCCATTCCAGGAACGACACCTATACTGGTGAAGAACTTTCTTAGCCAGACAAGTTCTTTAGCAGCTTCGGCTGCAGCTATGTATTCAACTTCCATAGTTGAGTCCGATATCGCGGTTTGTTTTGCACTTCTCCAAACCACTGCTCCACCCCCAAGAGTAAACACCATCCCAGATGTAGATTTCCTGTCTTCTAGACTGGCCTTGAAATCTGAATCAGTGTAGCCTATGGGATTTAAAGCACCACCCTTGTAGACTAACACAAGATTCCTCGTACTCTTTAAGTATTTCAAAATATACTTAACTGCATTCCAATGTTCATGTCCTGGATTAGACTGATACCTGCTCACGATTCCCACTGCATAACATATGTCAGGTCTAGTGCATAACATTGCATACATTAGACTTCCAACTGCAGAGGCATAGGGAATTTTTGCCATGTCCTCTATCTCTTGAGGATCAGTCGGAGACTGTTCCTTAGATAGACGAATACCATATCTAGAAGGCATGTTTGCCCCATTGGTGTTGTTCATGGAGAATCTCTCTAAGACTTTGTCTATGTAGGTTGTTTGAGAGAGAGCAAGAGATCTGTTCTTCCGGTTTCTGATAATCTGAATACCAAGAACATAGGCTGCTTCACCCAAATCTTTCATATCGAATTGAGTGTTGAGCCATTCCTTGATGTGAGTCATTTTCTTGACATTGTTTCCAATAATCAAAATGTCATCAACATAAAGGACCAGGAATACTACTATTTGGTCTTCCTTGAGTTGGTAAACACAAGGTTCATCTTCATTCTGAAGAAAGCCGTAGGTCTTGATTATTTCATCAAACCTTTTGTTCCATGAGCGAGAAGCTTGCTTAAGTCCATAGATAGACCTATTTAATTTGCAAACTTTCTTTTCCTGCCCAGGAAGAACATAACCATCTGGTTGCTCCATATAGATGGTTTCTTCAAGTACCCCATTAAGGAAGGCAGTCTTGACATCCATTTGCCAGATTTCATAATCGAAAGCAACAGCTATGGAGAGAAGAATTCGGATGGATTTGAGCATGGCTACAGGACTAAAAGTTTCCTCATAGTCCACGCCTTCTCTTTGGGTATAACCCTTGGCTACAAGTCTAGCTTTAAAAGTTTCGACTTCGCCTCCAGCTCCTCTTTTCTTCTTGTAAACCCACTTGCATCCTATCGGATGATAGTCGTCAGGTGCGTCTACATATTCCCAGACTGTGTTCTTTTTCATGGAATCCATTTCTGAATCCATGCCGGCCGACCATCATTTCCGTTGCGGACTAGCCATTGCCTGTTTATAGGTTAATGGATCGTCATCAATACTGTCACCTACGACCATATTGATTTCACCATCCAAGCCATAACGAGCTGGTTTTGTTGAAACCCTCCCACTACAACGAGGTGCGGTGATCTTCTGAACAGAAACTTTAGTAGTAGATTTCTCAGTTGGTTCAACTGAGGGAGTGGGATTGTCCTCTTCACGTGTGGAGGAGGACGGAACATTGGAAGGACTTAAATTTGATAGCAATTCCTCTAGAACAACTTTACTTTTCGGTTTGTAGTCTTTAATATAGTTCTCTTCAAGGAAAGTAGCATTTGTAGAAACAAACACTTTGTTATCCTTGTGACTATAAAACAGTCCACCCCTAGTCTCTTTAGAATTTCCGACAAACATGCATACTTCAGTACGTGATTCAAGTTTGCCTTCTTTCTTTCTTAAGACATGAGCAGGGCACCCCCAACTTTTTGTTCCATCACTCAGATAAAAAAAAACACCCCGAGTACAAAGGGGCTTCAAGACTAATCTCGACAAGGGCTCTTAAGCAGTTTGTGTTGGGTTTTATGCCTTAAATAAAACTCATTTCAATATAATCAGATTTACTTATTAATATAGATCAGAAATAACATTTAATGTTGCATGGTTCACATGATTTATTTCATGATTATATGTACATAATGTATAAATTCATTTGAAACCCTTTTAACATACTTGATCCTGTTTATTGTGCCGTCAACACATTGGAAAGTAAACATGACTATGTGAATAAAGTTTCCTAGATTTATCAGACATAGGGTTTTACTGATATGATAATCTACAACAGAGTTTACTTGCATTTGGAGAAGTGCTATGTTCTTTCTAGAGCATTGGTTAAAGTAAAGCTCAGGTTGGATGCATGGAGTATGCATCGGAAGGGACCGATATTGAACTTTGACTTAGATTTATTAAACTTACCGTAATATCTATTCAAGTCAATATCGCCTAGTTGATCCTAGATCAAATGTTCTTAATCCTGTTATGATTAGGCTCAATCTTGAAAGGCTATTCGTGTTCTTTGATTTGTTAGTTAAGCCTACTTTTAGGTCAGGGTGATACGTACATTTTGGGAACACGGTAGTGCAATTGAGTGGGAGCGCTAGCATAAACATGGAATCTATAGCTTCTATCTGGCGAATAGTAAGCAAAGGATGATCTCCTTCGAGCTTGACCAAACGAACATAAATGGTGGAGTACTCATTTCACATAAGCTGTAATATCATTTATACGGGGTCAAGTGTTTTAAGGATAAAATACATAGTAGGGTGTTACGATAATCTAATCCCTTTACAGTGTAGATCATTCATATAGAGGATCATTGATCACATTAGGATTATAACAATGGATAACTAATGATGTGTCTATATGGTGGAACATATAGAGCATTCTATATACTGAGAGTGCAATTCTAAGTTCTATGCGTGGATTCAACGAAGAATTAATAAGTTAGTGAATTTTAGTGCTAAATTCTTGATCTACTTATTGGAAGCTCGGTTATATAGACTCATGGTCCCCGCACTAGTTGAGATAATATTGCTTGTAAGACTCATGTAATTGGTTTTGATTAATCAATTATAATTCTCAAATTAGACTATGTCTATTTGTGAATTTTTCACTAAGTAAGGGCGAAATTGTAAAGAAAGAGTTTTAAGGACATATTTGTTAATTATGATACTTTGTATGGTTCAATTAATAAATATGATAAATGACAATATTATTTAATAATTATTTATAGTTATTAAATAGTTAGAATTGGCATTTAAATGGTTGAATTAAAAAATTGGCGTTTTTGAGAAAATCAGATGCAGAAAAGGTAAAACTGCAAAATTGCAAAAAGTGAGGCCCAAATCCACTAAGCATGGCCAGCCACTTTTGTAGGCAATTTAAACTGATATTTTCATTATTTTAATGCCAAATAATTCAAACCTAACCCTAGTGGAATGCTATAAATAGATAGTGAAGGCTTCAGATAAATTACACTTAAATTTTCTATTTTTCCTTCAGAAAAAATTGAGCCTTCTCTCTCCCTATCTTTGGCCGAACCCACTCTCTTACTCTTCTTCATTGAAATTTCGAAATCCTTAGTGTATGAGTAGTGCCCACACACAGCAAGTGATACCTCAATCATAGTGAGGAAGATCGTGAAGAAAGACTTTCAGCAAGAAGGAGTTTCAGCATCAAAGATTCAGAGAAAGAGATCCAGGTTCAGATATTGATAATGCTCTGCTACAGAAAGGAATCAAGGGCTAGATATCTGAACGGAAGGAGTCATATTATTCCGCTGCACCCAATGTAAGGTTTCCTAAACTTTATATGTGTTTATTTCATCGTTTTAGAAAGTTCATATTTAGGGTGTTAATCAACATACTTGTGAGTAGATCTAAGATCCTGGTAAAATAAATTTCCAACAGTTTGACCAGGCAGCAGGCATTTCGTCATTGAAGTCAACAGAAACCACCTTCCCAGCAAGAGCACCCAACAGTTCCCCATTAGCACCGGAAAAATACTCCCGAGGGAGAAGATAAAATTGAACCCACACCTGGAGTGAAGAGATCGAAAACTCATTACCAACCCGTGGAGTCCAGGAGCTGAAAACCAAGGTATATCCTTGAACGCACCAGGGGGCATTATCCAAAGCCCATTGACTATCCTCAGCATTTTTGAAGCTAAAGACAAAACAGTTAAGATTCTTTGAACCTTCCAAGGCACCAACTGTCACAGGTCTTTCCCAAGTCTTCAATAAATATTCTTGCACCTTAGAACCCTCCGCAAACATGTGAGCAACCAACTTCCCATAAAGACAAAAAGAGGAAAGAGCTTTAACTGTCGAGGCACATGGGACCAAAGCCACTGAAGCATCAACAATCGAGATGCACTTACCTTTGCTCCCCGGTTTGGTAGCATTAACTAATGCCATAATGACAGACAAAAGATTCCAACACACCCAAAACTAACATCAACCACCACAACAGACAGATTATAAATCGACATAAGTAACCAAAGTCAAAGAAAACACTCACCAACTCAAAACAGGAGACACAAGAGGAATGAACAAAAGAAAACAAACCAGGTAAAGCCACACTCACAAAATAACTCGAAACAAAGAGAATGAAAGGACAAAAGCACAACACTCAACAGACCAGAAGAAAATCACACCTACAAAACCCACCAGACAAAGGGAGGACCTTAGGGAAGAAAAGTAGAAGACCTTTCTCCATCCTCTTCCACTCGTAGCACTGCTAAAACATATATTTTACATTTATTTCTACACCAATTTTAAACGTTCAATCTAAAGGCTCATTTTTTTTTTTTGAAAAAGTTTGTTATTATAAATTAAAGAAAATTATTTACAACAATAGAGAAAATGGCATAGGGAATCATTATCCAACACTAAAATTTATTTGTCAAACTATGAACAGTTTAGTTAGCATATAATCTAACATGAGATACACAAAGAGAAGGGAGATAAGATAAATGATTTTAATATCAATCAATAAGTCTTGAAAGTAAGAAAGGCTTGATGTTTGATAATTAATAGAGTTCACCAATACTAACGTGTTGACGCGATTTTTTATCAACTGATCTAAAAAGATCGTAAAAATAAAAAGGATTGCGATCAATTAATTTGACTAAATAAAATCACAATAAATAAAGTGGCATCATTGATTTGGTTGAAGGCATCAAGTGGATGAATGAGAGCATCATTTTTCTTTTATAGTGTTTCAACTAGGGCTTAAGACTGAATTATATGGATAACAAAAGAATAAAATACTGGGCAAAAATCACTTAATGGCCGTACACTGTGACCACTTTCTAGTTACAATTTTGCAACTTTATTTCAACCAATTATTCTTCTTTCAATAATACTATATTTTCAAGTCAATCTTATAAATGCCAAAACTATTATTTAATCATTATAATTAATTATCAAATAAAATTATTATTTATATTATTTATTAATTAGACCATACAAAGTCTCTTAATTAATAAATTGACCCCAAAACTTCTTTTCTTCACAATTAAGCCCTTGCTTAGTGAAAATTCATAAATAAGACACAGTCTAATTTTAGAATTATAATTGATTAATTAAAACCAATTAACTAAGTCTGCAAGCTGTAATATCTCAACTAGTGAGGGGACCATTGACCTATATAACCGAGCTTTCAATAAGTAGATCTAGAATTTACCAAGTAAATTCCCTAATTATTAATTCCACCTTACGCCACTATAGATTTGGGATTGAATAGCACTCTCAATTATACAGAACGCTATATATGTACCACGATATAGATACGTTATGATTATCCATTGATACAATCCTAATAGTCAAAGATCATCTATAGATGATCTACACTAAATAGGCACAAATTTACCGTTCTCCCCTTCAATGTATTTTATCCTTAAAACACTTAGCTACCTATTAATGACACTTCAGTAAACTAATATAATTACTGAAATGAGGCCTCAATCATATATCTCTATTCAGCCCAGCTCGAAGGAAATCATCGTTTCACTTCTAAATACTTATAGAAGCTATAGATTCCATTCTATGATCAGTGCTCCCACTCAATTGAATTACCATATTCCTAAGATGTAAATATCCACCAAAACCATAAGTTAGCTTCCACGAACAACTTGAAGAACATAAATAATACAACTAAGCTGAACCTAACCATATCAAGATTAAGATCCATAGACCTAAGATCAACCATTGATATTGACTTAGAAAGATATAATGGTAAGTTTATGATATCTTATCCAAGATCAATATCGGTCCTTTCCAATGTATACTCCATACATCCGATACTGGTAAACTTTGGCAATGCCCTGGAAAGGACATAACACTTATCCAAGGTGTAAGTATACCTTATCGTCAGTCATCATGTCAGTCTAAATTCAGTGAACTGACAAATCATGGGAATTAAACTTTTGAACATATAATCATGGTTATATTTCACTGTTTTGACGACACTATAATCATGAACAAAAATATACATATTTATATATGTTCTGGACTTAATAGAATTTATACATTAAATATAATTATGAAATAAATCATGTGAACCATGCAACGTAAAAGTGATTTCTGATCTTTTATTAATTAGTAAATTTGATTATATTGAAATAAGTTTTATTTAGGGCACAATACCCAACAAACTCCCACTTGCACTAATATAAAACTAAAAGTGTATTTTAATTAATCTCAACACCTTGATATCTAGATCAAGTTTAGTATGTAGTATTATGTTTGTAATAGGATCTGACAAGTTGTATTAATACAACCTTTCCTCTACCATTAGATTTCCTTAATCACAAAATCCTTGATATTGTGAAATTTCTCTATATATGTCTACTCCTCTAGGGATACTGGATTCTTTACTTTTTGGCAACTACTTATGTGTTAGTTAGGAAGTAACACTAGTAGTTAATAAATTATTGGTACAATGCCAAAAATTGTATAGAACTTTCCATAGACTGAATAAGTATATTTCCAACAACTTTAACATTCAGTCTCACTGGTAAAGTTAGAGACTCCAGATCGGTTTTTACACTTCTCCCAAATCACTACTCCACCCCCAAAGTAATCACCATCTCATCAGCAAACTTTCTAGCATCAAGGCAAGTCTAGAAATCTGATTTGGTGTAGTGTAAGAGTATTAACATACCACCCTTATTGACTAACATATAGTTCCTCTTCTTGATCTTAAGATTCACTTGATTGTCTTCCAATGTTCCTTTCCTGGATTAATCTGATACCTACTCATTACTCTCACTCAACAACATGTGTCTGGTCTAATGCATACAAGAGCATACCTGAGACCTCTCACTGTTGATCCTAAGGAATTCTTTCTTTGGCGTTTATCTTTTCAAGAATAGTTAAAACTTTTCCTTAGATAAATAAATCTATGTCTAGAAGTCGAAAAGCTTCTATAGATACAGCCTTTAAAAAAATGCACCAGCATCTTACTAAAGTAAGTTGCTTGCACTAGAGTAAGTTCCTTAGATAATATCAAACCTATAATACTAGGATTAGGAATTTTGTTAAGTCCATTGAATAGAATTATTTTCAAAATTTCTTTTCTTGTCCTTATAATAGAAAACTTTTGGTTATTCCATATGAATGGTTTTAACCATAGTTCTCTTAGCTTTGCTTCTTAGTTTCTTATTCTGGCAATCCATTACTTGTTTAAACTAACAATGGATTTCATCACAAGTGTCTTCCAAGTCATAACAGGGCGAGTTCTTTAAAACCTTCCCACTACGACAAGGTACTGTGACTTTCTGTCTAAGAACATAAGTGGTATTATCCTCATCTATTGTATCAAGACAACATAGGCATTGGGACCATCTTATATAGAATGAGAAGATAGAATAATTTGGAATCAAGAAAAAATATCTCTTCTACTTTGCTACTTTGTTTTTGGACTTAGTCATTTTCTTAAAAAAGTAGTATTTATTGAAACAAACACTTTCTTATCTTAATGACCATAGGATGGTCTGTTGGGTTTTGTGTCCTAAATAAAACCCATTTCAATATAATCAGATTTACTTATTAATAAAGATCAGAAATAACATTTTATGTTGCATGGTTCACATGATTTATTTCATGATTATATATATAATGTATGAATGCCATTTAAGTCCAGAACATATGTATTTGTTAATGATTATAGTGTTGTCAGCACAGTGGAATATAATCTTAATTATATGTTCGAAAGTTTATTCCCTGATTTGTCAGAATACTGGATTTAGACTGACATGGTATAATCAGCGATAGGTATTCTTACACCTTAGAAAAGTGTTATGTCCTTTCTAGGACATTGGCAAAGTTTACCAGTATCGGATGTATGGAGTATACATCGCAAGGGACCGATATTGAACTTTGATTAGATATATTAAAATTTACCGTAATATCTATTCAATTCAATATCACCTGTTGATCCTAGATCAAATGATCTTAATCTTGATATGACTGGGTTCGATCTCAAGAGTATTATACATGTTCTTTGATTTGTTAGTTAAGCCTACTTTTGGGTCAGGGTGATATGTACATTTTGGGAACATGATAGTATAATTGAGTGGGAGCGCTAACATAAATATGGAATCTATAGCTTCTATCTGGCGAATAGAAAGTAAAGGATGATTTCCTTCGAGCTTCACCAAATGAAAAATAAATAGTGGAGTACTCATTTCACTTAGCTGAAATATCATTTATACAAGGTTAAGTGTTTTAAGGATAAAATACATTGTAGGGTGTTACGGTAATTTAATCCCGTTACAGTGTAAATCATCTATATAGAGGATCATCGATCAAATTAGGATTATAACAATGGATAACTAATGACGTATCTATATCGTGAAACATATAGAGCGTTCTATATGACTGAGAGTGCAATTCCAAGTTCTAAGTGTAGATTCAATAAGGAATTAATAAGTTAGGGAATTTACTTGGTAAATTCGGTTCGACTTATTGGAAGCTCGGTTATATAGACCCATGGTCCCCATACTAGTTGAGACTATACTGCTTGTAAGACTTAGTTAATTGATTTTAATTAATCAATTAAAATTCTAAAGTTAGACTATGTCTACTTTATGAATTTTCACTAAGCAAGGGCAAAATTGTAAAGAAAAGAGATTCTAGGTTTTTTTTTTAATTAAGAGACTTTACATGTCTAAATTAATAAATATATTAAATGGCAATATTATTTAATAATTATTTTTAAGTTATTAAATAATTAGAATTGGCATTTAAATGGTTAAATTTGAAAATTGGTATTTTTGAGAAAATGGGAATAAAAAATAACAAAATGGGAAAGTTACAAAATGAGGCCCAATTTCCTTATATGGGCCGCCCACTATGCATAGGATTTTACCATTTTATTTTAATGCCATACAATTCTAATCTAAACCTAGAGGGCATTCTATAAATAGAAAGTGTTGGCTTCAAGAAACATATGACTTTGAACATTGTTTCCTTCAGACAAAAGCCAAGCCGCCCCTTCTCTCTCTTTTCTCATCTAATTTCGAAATTCCCTTGAGTGATAGAGTAGTGTCCACACACATCAAGTGGTACCTCAATCATAGTATGTAAGACTGTGGAAAATTAGCATCAAAGAAGGAGAGAAAGAGATCCAGATTCAGATCTTGATAATGCTCTGCTACAGAAAGGAATCAAGAGCTAGAGATCTGAATGGAAGGAGTCATTATATTCCGCTGCACCCAATGTAAGGTTTTCTTAAACTCTTATGTTTTTATTTCATTGTTTTAGAATTCAGATTAGGATGTTAATGAAACATACTTGGTAGTAAATCTAGATCCTAATAAAATATTTCCAACAACTGGCACCAGAGCCATGGTAATGATTTACTTTCATGAAACATGAATTAAAACGATGTTTTGTGTTGATTTGGATGGTTTCATGTTGGTTTATGTGCTTATGTGATGAATGTATGTGTTGTACGAATTTTTGCCACGAAAAATATTTTTTCTATTTTTGAAAATATTTTATTTGGATTCCTTGTGAAAAATTAAGCAATTTTAGTTTTTACGGAACTCAATTCCGATAAAAATTGAAAAAGTTATGAATTTTGGAAAATCAGGATTCAAGACTGTCGAGTGGGTGCTCGTGAGCACCAGGCACTCGGTCTGGAAGCCCCATCCGCGCGCGTGACACACCCGTGTCACCCTTGCTGTCCGCCCACGAAAATCCTGCAAGGGCCGAAGTCTGTCGCACACGGGAGCCTGCAACGTCCCTCATCCGCGCGCGCTGAGGCTGCTAGCAGCCTCTCCTAGGCTGCAGGCGCAACCTCCTAGCTGCCACCTCCCAAAGTGCGATTTTTGTGGGTTTTTTTTCCCAATAATCCATTTTTTCAAGGGATTGTTTCCCAAAATTTGATTTTTCCAATTTTAAATTTTTCCAATTTGAAATATTTCTAATTTTAAATATTTCTTTTTTTTTTTTGAAATATTTCCAATTTTAAATATTTCCAATTATGGTAAGATTTAAAAATTTGTTAACTTCTTTAATATATATATATTATTTGATTATAAGATTAGATATTTTAATATTTAACATATTTTAAATTAAAAGATAACCTTGTCTTTTTTATTTAAAATATTATATTAAAAATTATCTTATATGACAAATTAAATAATTAATAAATTTGAAATTAACATAGATATTTTTATAGATACACTTACCATAATATTTTCAAATTCAAAATTTGTTATTTTGTTAAATATTTAATTATTTATAAATTATAAGTTTAAAAATGATATTCTTATATATATATATATCATTTTTTTCCTTATTGAAAATTTATAAATCATATCTTGAATATTTAAATAACTTAAATATTTTGTAGAAATTTGAATATTGCTTAATTCGAGATATTTTGACATATAATTATGGTAATTATTATTTATTTATTATTTTATTCCTAAAATAATAATTATCTAACTATATCTATTTTAAAATTGGTTTATTTTATTAAATTATAAGATTTGAAAGTGATATTGAAGATTCTTTCTTTCAAATCATTGATCTTATTTGATATTTAATTTAATTTGATTCAAATAAACCTAGATATTTTGAAATTAGTTTCTTTTTTTGAGATTTTTAAGGTTTGTTTTAACAACCCTAAATCTTTAAAATTTAGTTGGTTAGTTTAAGAATAATAATTTAATTATATTAATATCTTATTTCACATCTGTTACATGGACAATCTTTGTTTATTTATTTATATTGTTTATTCAAAAAAAATTTAACAAACCTATTATTTATTTGATCTAAATTGCTATGATTAACTTGTTGACAGATCCAATGATCTGATTTTAATCATAGTCCAATTGTCAATAGATCTTATGAATAATTTGTAACAGGTAAATTTTGTACTTCTTTCATCTGTGTAAACCTAGTAACATGATAGGGCCCATCCAAATCATTTGACCTGTGTGAGCCTATATGTTTGCTATTGGGCTTAGATGCATATAGGAAGCCCATTTAAGTTTTACTAAGTAAATGGACTAGGTTGCTAAAAATAAAATTTGACATAAGTAATTTTATTTAGGCTCAATTAGATTTGGGCTTATTCAATGAATAACAATTATTTATTTGAAGGTTAAATTCCTCTCTTTTGGGCCTTGTGTGAGAGTTGGGGGCCAATAAAAGTGGGTACGACATACTGAACCCAGCTCCCCCTCACATGAACTATCCCAATTGTGAAGGCCCATTTGCCTTATTTAAATAATTGTATTAGGTTAATTATATTAGTCTAACCTAATTAAAATTGAATTAGCAACATAATTAACTTTTAAAATATATGAAATTTATTTTTCATTTAATATTTTAAAGTTAATTTTAGAAAAACACTTAGTTAATGATATATATTTTAGATAGTTATTTCTATACTAGTTATTATTTCTAATATTAAACAGGAAAATATCATTGATTGTGAAATTAATTGTTTAATAATTAATTTTGGTACAATCTAAGTTTAGTATATTTTCCTAGTATTAAACTAGAATTAATAATTAAGTTTCCTCTATACTTAATTATTTATTTCTTGAATTTAATACATTTAATTAAATTGAAAATTCAATATCTAAGTTGATTTTCATCATGATACTTAAATATTGTTATTTTCATGATATTTAATTAAATTGAAAATTATCTTAAGTTTAGAATTTTATTTCAGAATAGCTTAAATCTGAATAATTTTCAAAATATATTTTATTTTATTTTATTAATCTTTTTCCCACAATTTCGAAATTGCATTTCTTTAATGCAGAAATTTCGAATTTTATTTGAAAAATAGATTAAAGTTGAAAATTATTTATTTTGGACCAACTTAAATCAATGATTTTTTCATTTAATGATTAATCAAAATAAATGAACTAAAATATATTATCATTAGAAATTGAATTAATTAGTCAATGAAAGTCTAGATAGATATTATCTGTTTTGCTTGAAGTATTTTTCTAGTGATATTTAATTGAATAGAAAATTAATTTTTAAGTTGATTCTAAATCATGATACTTAAATATTTGAAATTTCTCTTAAATATTTAATTAAATAGGAAAATTATATTTTTGTTGTAAATTAATTTTTATTAATTTTGGGCCAACATAAAATTAAGATAATTTTTCTAGGATTTATTTTTATTTTATTTTCGAAAGTAGTATTCTTATACACTTCATTTTTCGAAATGCAATATATATTTATAGAAAATTAAATTTGAGTTGTAAATTAATTTAAATTAACTTTGAAACAACTTAAATTGAATAATTTTCTAAATATTTATTGGAAATTATTACTAAGATGGAAATAATTCACGTTATTTTCATATCCATCTAAGTATAATTTATAAATATTAAATTAAAATTTATATTTAGAATTTTTCATTTTGAATTGGAAATTTTAATTAAATAAATATATATTTAAAATAAATTGATTAAAATAAATATTAGAAGAAAATACAACTTTCATTAAATAATGAGCTTTATTATTATTAGGACATTCGATCTCTATTGTTGGTTTTACATAGCTTTTGTTTTAGTGAGTAATCCTCCTTAATGGAGGAATGTTCATTAGCAAGTTAGCACCGTTTAATCTCGAAAGATAAGTAATCTTGTAAGTTTTTTATATAGTATTAATCACCCTAATGGTGGCGACTGTATAAGACTTGCAAGAATATAAAACAATAGTGGAAGCTCATAAGATAGAATAGCCTTGACTCTAGCCTAAACGGGACAACGCTGGATTCCAATCTTGATCGAATAAAAGGTTGCTAGAATGTTTATCATTTTAGATGAGCTGACAACTCTATTCAATGGATGGTATCACTGACTCTCGCCTAAACGGGACACTGATATCAGTTTGTTGAAGACCTTGGAAATTATTTAGGATTGTATGTTTTAGTATTTTCACTTGTCATTCCTACTTGCTATATGTTTAATAATTTCTGAATTGTGTATGAATTTATATTGAACCATGTTATTTTCTGTTATTAAATTGTATTAATTTCGAATCTTCATTGTTGGTCTAACTTGGTTTGTTTTTCTAATGAGATAAATCCCTAATGGATTTTCACCATTAGACTAACATAATAGTGTTAGATCTCAAAAGATAAGTATTGTAAATGCAACATCTAGCAGTTCATCAATTGATGACACCTTAGACTAGTATTTACAATATGAAACAAGAAGATTGTATAAATAAGATTACTTTGACTCTCGATAATCGGAGCATCGTTGGATTCTTATTTAAAACAAAATTATCCTAATTCCTCTTAGCTTATTCATTTCGAATTAGCTCTATAACATATCATTGGATGAATGGTCTATAAATCATTTCATGTCATTTTATATTTTCTCTTAAGAAATTAAATGACACATTTGATTATATTCCCAAAATTCTATCCCGAATCGATATAAATTCTCAATCTTAGAAATCTCCTACTTGTATGGGCAAAACAGACTTAGAGTTAAATTAGTAGTGGTGGTCCAAGAAAGAATTACTCATTATACAGTTACACTTTCACAGGTGTTTCATAACCATTTTCTATCAATGGATTCAAACTGTATGAGTTTAGTATTCTGTGACCAGAATCCACTTGCACTATTCTAAGAACTCTTTGATGTAACTAAACTAAATCATCAAAAGACTACAACCATATTTTTTAAATCTATGACATTTGTATCTTGTTCATAGTGGTTTTGACAAGATCATTCTCTGCAAAGAGTTAATATGCCTATATCCACTGAAATTAACATTCGTAGATGGATGTACATTCAGGGGTGGATATGAGTTTTCATTGTATTCTTAAAACGATCACTCTAGATTTTACCTTATGCAAAAGAAATTTGAAATGTTTGAAAAATTTCATGAATTTCTAGCAATGGTGAAAAACCATTAAGGTAAGTGGTTAAAGATCTTACGAACTGATAGGGGTGGAGAAATAGTTAGTAGATATGCAGTTCAAAGATCATTAAATTGATTTTTGAATTATATCCAAACTTACCTCCCAGAAATTCAATTTGCATATTGATAATTTGTTACTAGTCGTTGCCTAAATTCTTCTATGGTAATATAATTTCATAATGATGCAATGGTTGTATACTTAATGTAAATCATTACTAGATTCATGGATGACCTAATCGAAATCTTAAGAAAAGCTAGAACTGCTAACCCTGGTTTGCATGTTTATTAGCTATTCTAACTGATTAGGGGTGGAACATCCCATAGTCAATAGATAAGAAAGTGTTTGTTTAAACAAATACTACTTTTCTAAGAAAATGACTAAGTTTGAAAATAAAGAAGCTAATAAAGGAGATATTTTTTTTTATTCCAAAAGTGTTCTATCATCTTATTCTACATATGATGATGCTACTGCCTCAGTTGTCTTGACACAACCAAAGAGGTCAATACCATTCTGTTTTCTTGGACATAATTCACAGTACCTTGTCGTAGTGGGAGGGTTTCAAGGAACTCACTCTACTTATGACTTGGAAGACACTAGTGATTAAAATCCATTGTGAGTTTAAACAAGTAATGGATTGTCAAGATAAGAAACTAAGAAGAAAGCCAAGAGAACTATGGTTTAATCCATTCACATGGAGTAACCTAAAGTTTTCTTTTACAAGGACATAAAAGGAAATTTTCGTTAATAAGTCTATTCAATGGAGTTAACGAAACTTCCTGCTCCTAGTATTATAGGTTTGAGTTTATCTAAACCTATGGCTTGTGGTATACCTGGTAATTACTTACTCTAATGCAAGCAACTTACTTTAGTAAGATGCTGAAGCATTTTATTTTCCAATGGAAATCTATAGAAGCTTCACAACTTCTAAGCATAGATTTTATTTATCTAAGGAAAAGTCTCAACTATTCCAGAAAAGATAAAGCCATGAAAGAATTTCTTAAATCAACAGTGAGGGGTCTCAGATATGCTTTAGTATGCCTTAGACCAGACACCTGCTGTTGAGTGGGAGTAATAAGTAGGTATCAAATTAATCCAGGAGAGGAACATTGGAAGACAATCAAGTAAATCTTAAGATTAAGAAGAGGAACTATATGTTAGTCAATAAGGGTGTGTTTAAAACTCTTAGACTACACCACATCAGATTTCAAGACTTGCCTTTGTGCTAGAAAGTCTGCTGATAAAATGGTGATTACTCTGGGGTGGAGTAGTGATTTTGGAGAAGTGTAAAAACCTATCTGAAGTCTCTAAGTCTACCAGAAAGAGACTGAATGTTAAAATTGCAGGAAAGGTACTTATTCAGTCTAAGGAAAGTTCTATACATTTGTGGCACCGTTCCAACTTTCCTTAACTACTAGTGTTACTTCCTGAATAACCAAAAAGTAGTTGCCAAAAGTGTAGAATCCAATATCCCAAGAGAGTAGACATATAGAGAGGAATTTCACATTATCAAGGATTTTGCGATTAAGGAAGAGTAATGGTGGAGAAGAGGTTGTGTTTAATTCAACCTGTCAGATCCTATTACGAGGAGTTTACTACTATTACACTTGATTTGTATATGAAGGTGTTGAGATTATTTGAAATGCACATTTTGTTTTATATTAGTGCAAGTGGGAGTTTGTTGGGTTTTGTGCCCTAAATAAAACCCATTTTAATATAATCAGATTTACTTATTAATAAAGATCAGAAATAACATTTTATGTTGCATGGTTCACATGATTTATTTCATGATTATATATATAATGTATGAATTCCATTTAAGTCCAGAACATATGTATTTGTTAATGATTATAGTGTTGTCAGCACAGTGGAATATAATCTTAATTATATGTTCGAAAGTTTATTCCCTGATTTGTCAGAACACTGGATTTAGACTGACATGGTATAATCAGCGATAGGTATTCTTACACCTTGGAAAAGTGTTATGTCCTTTCCAGGACATTGGCAAAGTTTACCAATATTGGATGTATGGAGTATACATCGGAAGGGACTGATATTGAACTTTGATTAGATATATTAAAATTTACCGTAATATCTATTCAATTCAATATCACCTGTTGATCCTAGATCAAATAATCTTAATCTTGTGATTAGGTTCGATCTCAAGAGTATTATACATGTTCTTTGATTTGTTAGTTAAGCGTACTTTTGGGTCAGGGTGATACGTACATTTTGGGAACATGATAGTATAATTGAGTGGGAGAGCTAACATAAATATGGAATCTATAGCTTCTATCTGGCGAATAGAAAGTAAAGGATGTTTTCCTTCGAGCTTAACCAAACAAAAATAAATGGTGGAGTACTCATTTCACTTAGTTGAAATATCATTTATACAATGTTAAGTGTTTTAAGGATAAAATACATTGTAGGGTGTTACGGTAATTTAATCCCTTTACAGTGTAAATCATCTATATAGAGGACCATTGATCAAATTAGGATTATAACAATGGATAACTAATGACGTATCTATATCGTGGAACATATAGAGCGTTCTATATGACTGAGAGTGCAATTCCAAGTTCTAAGTGTGGATTCAATAAGGAATTAATATGTTAGGTAATTTACTTGGTAAATTCGGTTCGACTTATTGGAAGCTCGGTTATATAGACCCATGGTCCCCATACTAGTTGAGACCATACTGCTTGTAAGACTCAGTTAATTGATTTTAATTAATCAATTAAAATTCTGAAGTTAGACTATGTCTACTTTATGAATTTTCACTAAGCAAGGGCAAAATTGTAAAGAAAAGAGATTCTAGATTTATTTATTAATTAAGAGACTTTACATGTCTAAATTAATAAATATATTAAATGGCAACAATATTTAATAATTATTTTTAAGTTATTAAATAATTAGAATTGGCATTTAAATGGTTAAATTTGAAAATTGGCATTTTTGAGAAAATGGGAATAAAAATAACAAAATGGGAAAGTTTCAAAATGAGGCCCAATTTCCTTATCTGGGCCGCCCACTATGCATAGGCTTTTACCATTTTATTTTTTCATTATTTTAATGCCATACAATTCTAACCTAAACCTAGAGGGCATTCTATAAATAGAAAGTGTTGGCTTCAGGAAACATATGACTTTGAACATTGTTTCCTTCAGACAAAATCCAAGCCGCCCCTTCTCTCACTTTTCTTCTCTTCTAATTTTGAAATTCCCTTGAGTGATAGAGTAGTGCCCACACACATCAAGTGGTACCTCAATCATAGCATGTAAGACTGTAGAAAATCAGCATCAAAGAAGGAGAGAAAGAGATCCAGATTCAGATCTTGATAATGCTCTGCTACAGAAAGGAATCAAGGGCTAGAGATCTGAATGGAAGGAGTCATTATATTCCGCTGCACCCAATGTAAGGTTTTCTTAAACTCTTATGGGTTTATTTCATTGTTTTAGAATTCATATTAGGATGTTAATGAAACATACTTGGTAGTAAATCTAGATCCTGGTAAAATATTTCCAACATGGTCCACCCCTAATCACTTAGAATAATTATCAAACATGCAAACATAAGTAAACAGTTCTAGCTTTTCTTAAGTTCACGATCAGGACATCCATGAATCTAGTAATCATGTAAACTATGTACATAACCATTTCATCATTCTGAAATTTTCCTATCACTAGGGTATTTCCCTAGAAGGACTTAGGTAGCTACTAGTAACTAATCACATATCTTATACTATCATCAATATGCAAATCAAATTTTTGGGGAGGTAAATTTGGATACAATTCGAAAAAATTAACTTAATTATCTTTGAACTGCATATCTACCAAATATTTTTTTACCCCTATCAGTTCGCAAGATCTTTGACCACTTACCTTAATGTTTTTCAACATTGCTAGAAATCCATGAAATTCTCAAACATTTCAAATTTCATTGCATAAGGTAAAATCTAGAGTGATCGTCTTAAGAATATAACCAAAACTCATATCCACCCCTGAATGTACATCCATATTCGAATATAGATGATCGTACTTTCAAGTGGATATAGGCATATTTCTTTTTTCAAAGAATCATCTTGTCAAAACCACTATGAACAAGATGCAAATGTTATAAATATATATAATTGATGGTTGTGGTCTTTTGATGACTTAGGTCTAGTTACAGCAAAGAGTTCTTAGAATAGTCCAAGTGGATTCTGGTCGCAGAATACAAAACTTAAATTCCATACATAAACATACAGTTTGAGTCCAATAACAGAAAATGGATATTAATAATTTCTGAAGTCATATTGTATTGTTCAATGTATTCTAGGAAACTAAAATTTAAAATTTTTATTTGGAATCTAAAATTTAAAGTCAAAGACTTAAATTTATACCAAATATTTCTTGAGTTATTATTCTATCTTGGACCACCACTATAATCTAACTATAAGTCTAGGTTGCCTAAAGTAAACATATACAAGTAGGAGATTGTTAAGATCGAGCATTTATATCATTTCGGGATAGATGTCAGGAATTTAGTTATCTGCGCCATTCAATTTCATAGAAGAAAATAGAATGACATCATAAGCAGATAATTTATAAACCATCTATCCAATAATATACTATTAAGCAAATTTTAAATGAAAAATCTAAGAGGAAGATAAAGGATAATTTTGATTAAAATAAGAATACAATGATGTCATGTTTAGGTAAGAGTCAAAAGTTATTCTTATTTTATAAATTCTTCATTGTTTCATATTGTAAACACTAGTCTAAGCTATAATCTTTGGATGTACAAGTAGATGTTGCATTTACAAATACTAATCTGTTTAGATCTAACACTATTATATTTGTCTAATGGATGACAATCCTTTGGGATTTGTCCCATTAAAAGCAACAAGTTAAGTTAGACCAACAATGAAGATTTGAAATTATACTACAACATTAATAACATAAAATAACATGGTTCAATATAAATTCATGCACATTCAGAAATTATCATACATTTAGCAAGTAAGAAAGACATGTGAAAGTACAAAACAAACACACCTTAAATAATTTCCACGGTTTCTAACAAACTGTTACAGTGTCCCGTTTAGGAAAGAGTCAGAGATATCATTCATTGAATAGAGTAGTCAACTCATCTAAAATGGAGACCATTTTAACAACCTTTTATTCGATCAAGACTAGAATCCGGCATTGTCCCGTTTAGGCGAGAGTCAAGGACATTCTATCTTCTGAGCTTCCACTATTGTTTCATACCTTGTAAGTCTTACTCTTAGCAGCCATTATTGGGGTGGACATTAGTAAGAATAAAACACTTACAATAATACTTATCTTTCGAGATTTTACGACGTTAAATTACTAATGAACGTTCATCCATTAGAGATGATTACTCACTAAAACAAGAACTGTGTAAAACCAACAATGGAGATCGAATGTTCTTATAACTAAAGCTCATTATTTTAAAGGTTGTATTTTCATTTGATACTTATTTTAATCTATTTATTTTAATATAAATTTATTTAATTAAAATCACTAATTTACATGACTCTAAATATAAATTTTAGTTTAATATTTATAAAATTATACCCTAGGAAGATCTGAGAAATAAAAATTATTTTCCATCCATAGTGTAAATTTTCCAATAAATATAATGAAAATTACTTAATTTTAGTTGGTCCAAAATTAACTAAATAATTAATTTTCAACTCAAATTTAATTTTCTATAAATATATAATTGAATTCGAAATCCAATATATTTAGAAATAATACTCTTTTTGAAATAAAATAAAACTTGAAAAATTATTCTAATTTAGAAATATTGAACAAAATCAACTTGAATTTTCTTATTTAATTAAATATATCTAAAAAAATACCAAAAATCTACCTAGAAAATATCTATCTAGATAATTTATAAACTAAATATTATTTTCTAAAATATATTTTAGTCTATTTATTTTAATTAAATCATTAATGAAAATTACTTGAATTAAAGTTAATCTAAAATTAATTAACAAATTAATTTTCAACTTTAATCTAATTTTCAAAATTAAAAAGTTTCAAAATATCTACATTTAAAACAAATGCACTTCAAAATTTTAAGTGGTAATATGATTATTAAAATAAAATAAAATATATTCTGAAAATTACTCTAATTTAAGTTGATTTGAAATTAAAAAATTTCTAGCTTAAATATAATTTTCTATTTAATTAAATTCAATAAAATAGAAATAATTAAGTATCTAGAATAAAATCAACTTAATTATTAATTCTAATTTAATATCTAAGAAAACTAACTAATTTAAGTTGGTCCAAAACTAATTAATAAATTAATTTTCAACTGAAATATATATTTTCTAATTAAATTAAATTTCATGAAATAGTAGCAAATAATTAAGTATCTTGAATAAAATTATCTTAATTATTAATTCTATTTAAGTTCTAAGAAAAAATATTCTAATTTAAGTTGATCTAAAATTAATTAACAAATTAATTTTCAACTTAAATATATTTTCTACTTAATTAAATATTAGAAAATATTAATTAGTTACTAGAAATCACTATCTAGAATCTTTTCTTCAAACTAAGTGTGTTTTTCTAAATTAATTTTAAAATAATCTAATGAAAAATTAATTTCATTTATTTCAAAATTAATTATGTTGCTAATTCAATTTTAATTAGATTAACCTAGTATAATTAGCCTAATACAATTATTTAAATAAGATAAATGGGCCTTCACAATCAGGGTTGTTCATGTGAGGGAGGGCTGAGTTCAGTATGTCGTACCCACTACTAATGACCCCCTAACTCTCATACAAGGCTCAAAGGAGAGGAATTTAACCTTAAATCAAATAATTGTTATTCGTTGAATAAGTCCAATACTAATTGGGCCTAAATAAAACTATCATAGGTGACATTTTATTTTAGCAACCTAGTCCATTTATCTATCTAGAAATAAATGGGCTTCCTATATGCATCTAAGCCCAAAAGCAAACATAAAGGCTCAGACAGGTCAAATTTATTTAGATGGACCTTATCATGTTTCTAGGTTTACACAGATTAAAAAAATATAAAATTTACCTATTACAAATTATTTATAGGATTGATTGACAATTGGAGTATGATTAAAATTAGATCATTGAATTTGTCAACAAGTTAATCGTAGCAATTTATATCAAATAAATAATAGGTTTGTTAAAAAAAAAGTTTGAATAAATAATTTAAATAAACGAACAATGTCCATGTAACAAATTGTGAATTAAGATATTTATATAATTAAATTATTATTTTAATTAACCAACTATTTTAAAAATTTAGGGTTGTAAAAAACAACCTAAAATATCTTTTCAAAAATTTAAAGTTAAAATTAATTTAAAATATCTAGGTTTATTTGAATTGTTTTAATAAATTAAATTAAATATCTAATAAGATAAATGACTTGAAAATAATCAAATAGATATTTTAAATATCATTTTCTAATCTTATAATTTAATAAAATTAAAATAACAAAATAAACTAATTTTAAAATAGATATGGTTAGGCAATTATTGTTTTAGGAATAAAATAATAAACAAATAATAATTCTCCTAATTATATGTCAAAATATCTCAAATTAAGCTTTTTAAAATTTTTACAAAAATATCCAGGTTAATTAAATATTTAAAATACTATTTATAAATTTTTGATAAGTAAAATGATACAAAATATTATTTTTCTAATTTATAATTTATAAACAATTAAATATTTCACAAAATAACCTATTTTTGAATTTGAAAATATTATGGTTAGAATATCTATAAAATATATCTAGGTTAATTTCAAATTTATTAATTATTTAATTTATCTGATAAGATAATTTTAATATAATATAAGGCTATCATTTAATTAAAAATATACTTAATATCAAAATATCTAACTTTATAATTAAATAATATATAATATTAAAGAAATTAACACATTTTAAATCCTGACCATAATTTAAAAAATAAACTAATCAATTTTTAAATTCAAACCTCAAAATATCAAAAATTAATAATAATCTATTAAATTCAATATTATTAATTTGCAAAGTTGATATTTAAGTTTAATTATATTAAAAATAATATTTTCTTTTGATTTTAGTGATTTAAAATTGGTGAAAAAATCACAAGAAAATCAAATTTTTGTGTGCAAGCACCCAGCTGCCATGCAAAAGGTTGCTCGCAGGGTCCTACGCGCGCGCAAGGGGTGATCTGCAGCCTCATATGCCGAGCAATCTCGGCGCTTGCAGCATTCACATGGGCAAGGTGTCGTGTGCATCGTGTCTAAACGTCCGTGTGAGCGAGTTCAGACAAGGTGATGTTTGAGGCACGCACGTGCACACGAGCACCTTCTCTGAGTGACTGGTGCGTGCGATGCGAGCCTCTCGACACTACCTTGACCCGAAACTTCAAATCAACATAACTTTTCTAACTTTTATCAGAATCGAGTTCCATAAAAACCGAAATTGCTTAATTTTTCACAAAGAATCAGTTAACGTAGATTTTTGTTAACTAAATTTGAGCCTAATAGTGACAATCTCACACAGAAAAATAAAAGCTGTAAAATTAAAAAGTATGAACACAAAGGATTTTTTACGTGGTTTTGCAGTTAAAATTCTGCATAGTCCATGAGTCAATCTTATTAGAATTCTGATAGTTTTTCAGGGCCTTTTTTGTGTGATTTTTTCATCCCTTTTTTGATCTTACTTGCCACTATTTATAATCACATAGTAGGCAGTTAATTACAAAGTTGTTTGTAATCTTTACAACGTTTTCACCCTGAAATCATGGGGTTTGACTACATATCACGTAGTATAAATGCGGTTATTATTTGAAAATCATACAACTATAATTTTCCTGCTTTATCTGGGTCAAAATGATCGTGTATTTAAACATGTCTTTAATTGTAGCATTCTATGATACCTCGACAAGAACTTGGTTCTAGTGATCTTGATAGTGATCTGGAGCCTTTTTTTCCTATCTCTCTGAGGTCGATAATATACGCCTCGTTGCTTCTTTATTTGAAAGCTTAACGCTTCATTGTGACAATCGCAGTTTTTATCAGCAAAGAGTTTCTCGAGGCTCATTTGAATGTTTAGCTTCTGACTCATCAAGATTGTAAGTCTCACTAAAAAGATGTTTGAAGTTAAATGGTGGAAGTTACAGGGATGAGCCTTCCTATAGGGAAATAGGCACCTCGCTTACTGAGTCCACTCGACTGTTATACTTGGTTTATGCATTTTACACTAAGTGTTTTCATAGTAGATATGCGTTGTTTTCGTGTTCCCAGATGTAACGAGGTTGATGCCTCGGTTTATGCATATAGTTTCTCGTTAATACGCTAAATAACAGTTTGTATTTCTTTTCCTCGCGTAAGACCTGATAGTCAGGGAGTTGCAAGTATACTCTGTTACTTATGCAATTAATGAGTTATTCCATTAGAAGTGATTTCATCAATCCATATTCCCTTTATCTTGATGAGTGTCCTCCATTGAAATGGTAGCCGAATTTTGGGTATAACAATTGCCCCTTAAAAAGTTCTTTTTAGTAAAAAGTGCTTTTTAATAATTGCAGAGGGCATTTTTGTCATAATCCCTTTTTGGAAAAATGCATCCTTTGATTCTTGCAGTTGTACGGTTTTGAGGGTCATTATGAATTGTCTTTTCATCTTCTGCCCCACTCCCAACCGTTAGATTTCCCAACCTTTGGCCTTCTTGTCACTGGACTTTGAGTATAAAATGGTGGCTTAAGCTTGCCATATTCCATAAACTTCTAGTTTTTCGGTGAGATTCATCTTGAGATTGGATTGTCATTCTCTTGCTAAGATGTCCCATCTGAGTTCAGAAATTTACCCATCTAAATTCATAACACCAGAATGCACCAACCACTTTTCTTCTCTATATGTTCCCAAGAACTTCAAACCTCAATTTGAATTAGAAACGAAGGATTCCAAGGCTGAGGAGCTTACGATCAATCCAAACCAAGGGAACCCCATTGATCGTTATGGGCGATCCTCACAAGTGATTCTTGAGGGTAAGTATTATCCCTCATGAATGGTGGTTTGAACTGGATTATTATTTTTTTTTTTGCTCCATTGATCTTCTATCTCTGTCCCCACAGGATTGGATATAGATTCTGTTGGGTTTTATGCCCTAAATAAAACTCCATTTCAATGTAATCCATTTTATTCAACATCAATAAGGAAATAGAAGTATTTTTCATTCATTTGTGTATGTTTTGGTTCATGTTATCAATTGCTTGTTTATTTGATTTATAAATTCATCTGAAACCCTTTTCACATACTTGATCCTGTTTATTGTGTTGTCAACACATTGGAAAGTAAACATGACTATGTGAATAAAGATTCCTAGATTTATCAAACATAGGGTTTTACTGATATGATAATCTACAACAGAGTTTACATGCATTTTGAGAAATGCTATGTTCTTTCCAGAGCATTGGTTAAAGTAAAGCTCAGGTTGGGTGCATGGAGTATGCATCGGAAAGGACCGATATTGAACTTTAACTTAGATTTATTAAACTTACCGTAATATCTATTCAAGTCAATATCACCTAGTTGATCCTAGATCAAATGATCTTAATCCTGTTATGATTAGGCTCAATCTCAAGAGGTTATTCGTGTTCTTTGATTTATTAGTTAAGCCTACTTTTGGGTCAGGGTGATACGCACATTTTGGGAACACGGTAGTGCAATTGAATGGGAGCGCTAACATAAATATGGAATCTATAGCTTCTATCTGGCGAATAGTAAGTAAAGGATGATCTCCTTCGAGCTTGACCAAACGAAAATAAATGGTGGAGTACTCATTTCACATAAGCTGAAATATCATTTATACGGGGTTAAGTGTTTTAATGATAAAATACATTGTAGGGCGTAACGGTAATCTAATCCCTTTACAGTGTAGATCATTCATAAAAAGGATCATTGATCAAATTAGGATTATATCAATGGATAACTAATGATGTCTCTATATGGTGGAACATATAGAGCATTCTATATACTCAGAGTGCAATTCTAAGTTCTATGCGTGGATTCAACGAAGAATTAATAAGTCAGTGAATTTAGGTTATAAATTCTTGATCTGCTTATTTGAAGCTCAGTTATATAGACCCATGGTCCCCCCACTAGTTGAGATAATATTGCTTGTAAGACTCATATAATTGGTTTTGATTAATCAATTATAATTCTCAAATTAGACTATGTTTATTTGTGAATTTTTCACTAAGTAAGGGCGAAATTGTAAAGAAAGAGTTTTTAGGGCATATTTCTTAATTATGATACTTTGTATGGTTCAATTAATAAATATGATAAATGACAATATTATTTAATAATTATTTATGGTTATTAAATAGTTAGAATTAGCATTTAAATGGTTGAATTTGAAAATTGGCGTTTTTGAGAAAATGAGATGTAGAAATGATAAAACTGCAAAATTGCAAAAAGTGAGGCCCAAATCCACATTGCCTAGGCCGGCCACTTTTATAGGTTTTTTCATCTGATATTTTCATTATTTTAATGCCAAATAATTCAAACCTAACCCTAGTGGAATGCTATAAATAGATAGTGAAGGCTTCAGGAAAATTACACTTTCACATCTGATTTCCTTTAGAGAAAAACTTGAGCCTTCTTTTCTAAACCCTAGCCGCCACTTCTTACTCTTCTTCTTCCTTCATAATTTCGAACCACTTAGTGTTAGAGTAGTGCCCACACACAGCAAGTGATACCTCAATCATAGTGAGGAAGATCGTGAAGAAAGACATTCAACAAGAAGGAGTTTCAGCACTAAAGAAGGAGAGAAAGAGATCCAGGTTCAGATCTTGATAATACTCTGCGACAGAAAGGATACAAGGGTTAGAGATCTGAATGGAATGAGACATTTTATTTTTCTCTGCACCCAATGTAAGGTTTCTCATACTTTATATGTGTTTATTTCATAATCGTTTTAGAAGTTCATATTTAGGATGTTAATCAACATACTTGTGAGTAGATCTAAGATCCTGGTAAAATAAATTTCCAACAACTGGCCTCAGAGCCATGGTAATTGATTTGCTTGCAAGAAATTTGGACTTAAAATGATTTTTTTTGATGTTTTGGATGGTATCATGTTGTTTTGAGTGTTGTTTGATGATTGATTGATGTTTGTGAATTTTCGTGAAAAATAATTGAATATCTGTTTCTGGAATTATTTTTATTGGATAGTATGGAAAAAATTAAGCAATTTACTTTTTTACAGAACTCAATTTCGATTTAATTTGAATTAGTTATGATTTTTTGAAGTTTCGAAAAATATCAGGGTGACATCACTTAGACACGCGCGCGCGGATGGCCTATTTTCTCGGCCAGACGCGTGTTAGGACAAGTTTTGTCCGAAGAACACACGCATGGGGTGTCTGAAACCCCATTCTGCGCGCGGAAATCCTGCTGGACTCCTCCAGCGTTGAGCTTGCTCGGCCGTGCACCCTCTTATGCTTGGGCGGACAGTATGCACATCATACTGTCCGTACAGCTCGCAATTTTTTCGTTTTTCGTCGATTTTTCATGCTATTTAATGGAATTAACTTCCGATTTTTTTGTGTAGTTTTGTATTTTGAATTTTACTTTTCAATTTTCAAATCTAATATCAGAAATAAATTAATTTGAATTTTTTTAAATTAAAATTTAGATATTAGTGTAATTTGAATTTGAAAATAAGTAAATATCTATCTTTTTGCTAGATTTTATATCTTATTTTTAAATTTGATTATTTTATCTTATCTTTTAATTTTAAAGGTCAGATATTAAATATTTTTTAAATTAATTTTTTTAAAAAAATATTTGACCTTATTTAAATTTAAAATAAGATTATTATAATCATGCAATTTTAAATAGAAGTAAGATATTTTGCTAATTTTTTTTAAATTTTGTTATTTTTATTTAAATTAAATTATAAAATCTGAAAAATATTTATTTTTTTTCTTATTTTATATTTAATTTATAAAATAACTTTAAAAATTTAAAAGGTAGTTAGCAATTATTTTTTTTTGAAATGATATTTAGGTTAGTTGAAACCTAATTTTTCAAAAATTGTAGGTTTAATTTTAATTTTTTTTATTATTTTATTTTAAAAAACCGAAATATTTTTTTTATTTAAATATTTTTTCGAAAATAATTATTTTAAAATTAAATAAATCCTACATCCAACTATCCAATTCGTCTAGTTGCAGGAGTATGTGTTTTAGCTTGTTTAGAAGTTTTATAAAACCTATTATTGCTTGATTGCAAATAGCCATGGTTAACTTGTTGACAGATCCAATGATCTAATTTTAACTCATGGTTCAATTGGTCAAATACATAATTTGTAACAGGTAAATTTTACAATCTTCTTTCATCTGTGTATGACCTAGCAAGATGATAGAATTCATCCAAATGTGTGCCTGTGTGAGCCTATATGTTTAATTTTATTATAGATGCATATAGGTTGTTGTTGCTAAATAAAATATCATAGTTTTTTGATAGATTTTATTTAGGCCCATTTAGTTTTTGGGCCTATTCAATTAATAACAGTTGTTCAATTTAAGGTTAAATTCCTCTCTTTTGGGCCTTGTGTGAGAGTTGGGAGCCATAGTAGTGGGTACGACATACTTGTTAGATTTTATGCCCTAAATAAAACTCCATTTCAATGTAATCTATTTTATTCAACATCAATAAAGAAACAGAAGTATTTTTCATTCATTTGTGTATGTTTTGGTTCACTTTATCAATTGCTTGTCTATTTGATTTATAAATTCATCTTAAACCCCTTTCACATACTTGATCATGTTTATTGTGCTGTCATCACATTGGAAAGTAAACATGACTATGTGAATAAAGTTTCCTAGATTTATCAGACACAGGGTTTTACTGATATGATAATCTACAACAAGAGTTTACTTGCATTTGGAGAAATGCTATGTTCTTTCCAGAACATTGGTTAAAGTAAAGCTCAGGTTGGATGCATGGAGTATGCATCGGAAGGGACCGATATTGAACTTTGACTTAGACTTACCGTAAAATCTATTCAAGTCAATATCGCCAAGTTGATCCTAGATCAAATGTTCTTAATCCTATTATGATTAGGCTTAATCTTGAAAGGCTATTCGTGTTCTTTGATTTGTTAGTTAAGCCTACTTTTAGGTCAGGGTGATACGTACATTTTGGGAACACGGTAGTGCAATTGAGTGGGAGCGCTAGCATAAACATGGAATCTATAGCTTCTATCTGGCAAATAGTAAGCAAAGGATGATCTCCTTCGAGCTTGACCAAACGAACATAAATGGTGGAGTACTCATTTCACATAAGCTGAAATATCATTTATACGGGGTCAAGTGTTTTAAGGATAAAATACATAGTAGGGTGTTACGGTAATCTAATCCTTTTACAGTGTAGATCATTCATATAGAGGATCGTTGATCAAATTAGGATTATAACAATAGATAACTAATGATGCGTCTATATGGTGGAACATATAGAGCATTCTATATACTGAGAGTGCAATTCTAAGTTCTATGCGTGGATTCAACGAAGAATTAATAAGTTAGTGAATTTTAGTGCTAAATTCTTGATCTACTTATTGGAAGCTCAGTTATATAGACCCATGGTCCCCACACTAGTTGAGATAATATTGTTTGTAAGACTCATGTAATTGGTTTTGATTAATCAATTATAATTCACAAATTAGACTATGTCTATTTGTGAAATTTTCACTAAGTAAGGGCGAAATTGTAAAGAAAGGGTTATTAGGGGCATATTTGTCAATTAATAAATATGACAAATGACAATATTATTTAATAATTATTAATAGTTATTAAATAGTTAGAATTGGCATTTAAATGGTTGAATTAGAATATTGGCATTTTTGAGAAAATCAGATACAAAAGTGTTAAAATTGCAAAAAGCAAGGCCCAAATCCATCAAGCCATGGCCGACCACTTTTGTAGGCATTTTAAACTGATATTTTCATTATTTTAATGCTAAATAATTCAAACCTAACCCTAGTGGAATGCTATAAATAGATAGTGAAGGCTTCAGGAAAATTACACTTCTGAATCAGAAAACCTGAGCCTTTCTCTCTCTACCTTGGCCGCCACCCTCTCTCTCTCTTCTTCCTTCAGATTTCGAAATTACCTTAGTGCTTAGAGTAGTGCCCTCACACAGAAAGCAATACCTCAATCATAGTGAGGAAGATCGTGAAGAAAGATCATCAGCAAAGGAGTTTCAGCATCAAGGATTCAGAGAAAGAAATCCAAGTTCAGATCTTGATAATACTCTGCTACAGAAAGGATACAAGGGTTAGAGATCTGTACGGAAGGAGTCATTTAATTTGCTGCACCCAATGTAAGGTTTCTTAAACTTTATACGTGTTTATTTCATCGTTTTAGAAAGTTCATATTTAGGATGTTAATAAACATACTTGTGAGTAGATCTAAGATCCTGGTAAAATAAATTCCAACAACTGAACCCAGCCCTCCCTCACATGAACTACCCCAATTGTGAAGGCCCATTTGCCTGATTTGAATAACTGTACTAGGTTAATTAAATTAGTTTAACCTAATAAAATTGATTAGCAACATAATAAATTTCATTTATTTTGAAATTAATTTAAGAAAAATATAGTTTAAAGAATTTTATTCTAACCTAAACTATATGTATTTTCTTGTATTTAATTAATTATAGCATTATAACCAACTAGATTCTTTCTGGAGCTTAATTTAAATTTTTCATTAAATATTCCTATTTAAATTGAAAATTAGTTGTATCTAACGAATCAACTTAAATCTGAATATCTTTTGAATTTTAAATTTCAAAATTAAATTGAGGAATTTTAGGAATTGGTTATTAAGATTCTTTAGATATTTTTTAAGTTGATATTTTTTAAAATATTAACTTAAAATGGAATATTTTCAAATTAAGTGGTTATAACTTTATTTTATATTTAATTAAATCTAATTTGAAAGATATTTAAGTTGATTTTTAGATTCTTCTAAACAACTTAAACAAGATATTTTTAAATTTTTTTCCCTTATTTTCGAATTTAAATAATAATTGAAATTTAATTAAAGTTGATTTTTTATTTAAACCAACATGAATTTGTAATTTTTCATTATTAAAATATGGAACTGATGATTAAATAAAATACATATATTTTTTAAATAATGAGCTTTAATCAAAAGATATTCGATCTCCATTGTTGGTCTTACAAAAGTTAAATTTTTTCAATATAACCTCGAGACGCTAGACTTCGTCCTCCTATGGATGGTTATTCGTTGAAAACTTTTAACGCCGTAAGATCTCCTTTGATAAGTGTTTTGTGAGTTTTGTCTCTATTAGACTCTCCCCTACGGTGACTACTTAGAGATAAACTCATAAAACATGAAACAATGGTGGAAGCTCATAAAATGAGAATAACCTTGACTCTCGCCTACCGGGACAACGTTGGATTCTCATTTTGATCGAATAAAAGGTTGCTAAAATGATTTTATTTTAGATGAGCTGACTACTCTATTCAACTAATGCTATCTTTGACTCTCGCCTACCGGGACACTATATTTCATTATGTTGGAAACCTTGGAAAATAAACTATGTTAGATTTAGTATTTTTTATAACATATGTGATTATTCGTTATTTTCTGAACTTGTGTATAAATTTGAACCAAAACCTTACTTCTATTTTATTGATGTGCTGTAGTGCCAATAACCCTCATCCCATTCCACTCCTAGTTAATATCTTAGCAATTGAACTTGAAGTTATTGTTGGAAATTATTTTACCAAGATCTTAGATCTACTCACAAGTATGTTGATTAACACCCTAAACATGAACTTCTAACACGATTATGAAATAAACACATATAAAGTATTAGAAACCTTACATTGGGTGCAGCAGAATAATATGACTCCTTCCGTTCAGATCTCTAACCCTTGTATCCATTCTGTCGTAGAATATTATCAAGATCTGAACCTGGATCTCTTTCTCTCCTTCTTGTTGAAAGTCTTTCTTCACGATCTTCCTCACTATGATTGAGGTATCACTTGCTGTGTGTGGGCACTACTCTAATCACTAAGTGGTTCGAAATGTTAAGGAAGAAGAGAGAGAGAGGTGTGGCGGCTAGAGTTTAGAAAGAGAAGGATCAGGTTTTTCTCTGAATGAAAGTGTGAAAGTTAAGTGTAAATTTCCTAAAGCCTTCACTATCTATTTATAGCATTCCACTAGGGTTAGGTTTGAATTATTTGGCATTAAAATAATGAAAATATCAGATGTAAAACCCTACAAAAGTGGCCGGCCTATACAATATGGATTTGGGCCTCACTTTTTGTAATTTTGCAGTTTTATCATTTCTACATCTCATTTTCTCAAAAACGCCAATTTTCAAATTCAACCATTTAAATGCCAATTCTAACTATTTAATAACTATAAATAATTATTAAATAATATTGTCATTTATCATATTTATTAATTGAACAATACAAAGTATCATAATTAACAAATATGCCCCTAAAACTCTTTCTTTACAATTTTGCCCTTACTTAGTGAAAAATTCACAAATAGACATAGTCTAATTTGAGAATTATAATTGATTAATCAAAACCAATTATATGAGTCTTACAAGCAATATTATCTCAACTAGTGGGGGGACCATGGGTCTATATAACCGAGCTTCCAATAAGCAGATCAAGAATTTATAACCTAAATTCATTGACTTATTAATTCTTTGTTGAATCCACACATAGAACTTAGAATTGCACTCTCAGTATATAGAATGCTCTATATGTTCCACCATATAGACACATCATTAGTTATCCATTGTTATAATCCTAATTTGATCAATGACCCTCTATATGAATGATCTACACTTTAAAGGGATTAGGTTATCGTTATACCCTACAATGTATTTTATCCTTAAAACACTTAACCCCGTATAAATGGTATTTCAGCTTATGTGAAATGAGTACTCCACCATTTATTTTTGTTTGGTCAAGCTCGAAGGAGATCATCCTTTACTTACTATTCGACAGATAGAAGCTATAGATTCCATATTTATGTTAGCGCTCCCACTCAATTGCACTACCGTGTTCCCAAAATGTACGTATCACCCTGACCCAAAAGTAGGCTTAACTAACAAATCAAAGAACACGAATAGCTTCTTGAGATTGAGCCTAATCATAACAGGATTAAGATCATTTAATCTAGGATCAACTAGGCGATATTGACTTGAATAGATATTACGATAAGTTTAATAAATCTAAGTCAAAGTCAATATCGGTCCCTTCCAATGCATACTCCATGCACCCAACCTGAGCTTTACTTTAACCAATGCTCTGGAAAGAACATAGCATTTCTCCAAAGCAAGTAAACTCTGTTGTAGATTATCATATCTGTAAAACCCTGTGTCTGATAAATCTAGGAAACTTTATTCACACAGTCATGTTTACTTTCCAAAGTGTTGACAACACAATAAATAGGATCAAGTATGTGAAAAGGGTTTAAGATGAATTTATAAATCAAATAGACAAGCAATTGATAAGATGAACCAAAACATACACAAATGAATGAAAAATACTTCGGTTTCTTTATTGATGTTGAATAAACTGGATTACATTGAAATGGAGTTTTATTTAGGGCATAAAACCCAACAAACTCCCACTTGCACTAATATAAAACAAAAAGTGCATTTCAAATAATCTCAACACCTTAATATACAAATCAAGTGTAGTAGTAGTAAACTCCTCATAATGGGATCTGAAAACGTTGAATTAAACACAACCTTTTCTCCACCATTACTCTTCCTTAATCACAAAATCATTGATAATGTGAAATTCCTCTCTATATGTCTACTCTTTTGGGATACTAGATTCTATACCTTTGGCAACTACTTTTGGTTAATTAGGAAATAACACTAGTAGTTAAGGCAATTTGGAATGGTGCCAAAAATGTATAGAACTTTCCTTAGACTGAATAAGTACCTTTCCTGAAACTTTAACATTCAGTCCTTTTCTGGTAGACCTAGAGACTTCAGATAGGTTTTTACACTTCTCCAAAATCACTATTCCACCCCCAGAGTAATCACCATCTTATCAGAAAAATTTTCTAGCACAAAGGCAAATCTCGAAATCTGATGTGGTGTAGTCTAAGAGTTTTAAATACACCCTTATTGACTAACATATAGTTCCTCTTCTTAATCTTAAGATTTACTTGATTGTCTTCCAATGTTTTTCTCCTGGATTAATCTGATACCTACTCATTACTCCCACTCAACAGCATGTGTCTGGTCTAAGGCATACTAAAGCATATCTGAGACCTCTCACTGTTGATTTAAGAAATTCTTTCATGACTTTATCTTTTCTGGAATAGTTAAGACTTTTCCTTAGATAAATTAAATCTATGCCTAGAAGTCGAGAAGCTTCTATAGATTGCCATTAGAAAGAAAATGCTTCAACATCTTACTAAAGTAAGTTGCTTGCATTAGAGTAAGTAATTACCAGGTATACCACAAGCCATAGGTTTAGATAAACTCAAACCTATAATACTAGGAACAGGAAGTTTTGTTAAGTCCATTGAATAAATTTATACACGAAACTTCCTTTTATGTCCTTGTAATAGAAAACTTTAGGTTACTCCACGTGAATGGATCAAACTATAGTTCTCTTGGCTTTCTTCTTAGTTTCTTATCTTGACAATCCATTACTTGTTTAAACTCACAATGGATTTTAATCACTAGTATCTTCCAAGTCATAAGAGGGTGAGTTCCTAGAAACTCTCCCACTACGACAAGGTACCGTGAATTGAAAACTAAATGGTATTAATCTCTTCGGTTGTGACAAGACAACAGAGGCAGTGGGATCATCATATGTCAAATAACATGATAGAACATGTAACGCCCTAATGCTAAGGCACGCTACAGTGCTTTTTCAATTATTGTGCAATCTTTGCTAATCAAAGAAATTTCTCGAAAAACGTGTTAAATTAAAACTTTTACTTTAATTATTAAACTTTGTAATATAATATAATATTTACAAATTCCGGGATCCCGATTTCAAACTTTGTAAAATTTAAACTTTACATTTCAAAATACATAATTTTCAGGTCGCACAGCGGGCTTTCAAAATACAACTCCCAGATGTCCCGAGACCGAACACTCCAGGTCGCGCCGCTTGACATGTACAATCTCACCCGAGCTCAGGTTCATTCTTGTTCAGCCTTCGCCTTTCCTTTACCTACACATGGAAGCAGAAACTGTGAGTCAACAGACTCAGTAAGAAATGCATATAACATACCATATAATTTCCGACCTGTAAATAGGCGCCCATACACCTATCCACAGAGCTTAACAAATGAGTATGAACGTTCAATACCAGGGTACAACCACTATACCACATACACATCGTACCTCACTGTACGAGTGTTGGTAGGGTTTACCCCGAACACTGAGTAACACTGAGTGATGTACCACACACCTTAGCATTTTTCCCGTGCCTGTGTTAGTATCATTGTGTCGTACTCATAGTGTTAGTAATCACTATACCAATGCACTCTATAACTTATTCATACAAGTGTTGGTAGTGCATAACATAATTCAAACATGCATATACAATCACATATACACACATTCAGATAATCACAGCATACATTATACACAGTTCTTACCTGTTTTCCGAATTCAAGTGTGCTGGCCGACCTGAACGGAATTCACGTGCTAGATGGATGCCCTAATCACAATAATAGTAATACAGATGAGTGACTCGCTAAATCACTTTCCGGGACTTAAACTTGAAACTAAAAGTTTCCCTATCGATAAACCTCATGGCAATACCCTAAATATCTCAAAATTGGCCAAAACTAGGGTTCTGGAAACTCCCCCAACAGGCAGACCGGTTCCCAACCGGCAATCCAGTTCTGGGTCACCAACCGGTCGACCGGTTGGTACTGGTCTCCCAGAACCGGAATTTCGGTTCTGCTGCTGGGAACCCAAAAATCATCCCCCTTAATTCAATTCAATCCCAAACCTTACCAAACTCTCCAGTATACCTATACAATGCATAAACATCCATTTCCAACCAATAAATCACAGAAAAAACCAACAAATCAAATTATGCCATTAAAGCTCAAAGCTTGAGTTTCAAATCTCAAGCTTGCTTAGAATCATTATCAAGCATCAAAACCAGCAGCTAGAACCTTAAATCAATCAATATAGAGCATAACAACTAAACCCAAATCATTTCTAAACCTAACAGCCACTAACCTAACAAATCACCTCTTGAAACTAAGCAAAACTTGAGAAAAAACATAACTAGAGAACAACTAAAGTTACCTTGGTTAAATCCTCCTTGATTCCTTGCTAAATCCCAATGAAAAGAGAAGAAAATTCTGGTTTGGTCCTTGGTTTGTCCCAGCCGAAAGCAAGAGAGAGAGAGTTCAAGAGATAATTCAATTTTTCCAATTTTTCTTCTTTATCTCTTAATTTCTCAAAAGAAAAGGGTACCCAATTATTTCTTGCTGAAAAGTAATATGCTAGGTGTCACTCACTCATGGCAGCCACCTATCCACCATTAAACAAAATGTCTAAAATGCCCTTTAGACTTAAAACTAGGGTATTTCTAAAGCTAGGGGTAAAATGGTCAAAATCCATAACCCCGCTCAATCCCGATAATCTATTTTCTCTAAAATATTTCCCACTATGGAATAGGATTCTAAACTTACCCATGTGATCAATCTAGCCATCCATCGCATTTTCCGTTGTCGCCAAGCAAAATTACAAAATTAACATATTTCACATATAAGCTAAATAATACTCCTAGAGTTTAATAAAATCTCCGAAATTGAGAAATTATAACTCTAATATTTATTTCTAAATATTGGGGTCCACATTAAAATTTATTCACAAATAATAATAAAATAATAAAAATTAGTGCTAATTGCCTTTACTAATCAACATTACTAGAGCGGTCATTACAATTATCCCCCCGTTAATAGGATTTCGTCCCCGAAATCTAACCTAAATAGCTCTGGATGTTGAGTCCTCATATCTGACTCCAATTCCCAGGTGGCTTCTTCCACCTTACTGTTCCTCCAGAGCACCTTAACTAGTGCAATAGTCTTGTTGCGAAGAACTTTTTCCTTTCTATCCAAAATCTGAACAGGTTGCTCTTCATAGGACAAGTCTGGTTGTAGTTCAAGGGCTTCATAACTCAAGACATGAGTCGGGTCTGACACGTATTTCCTTAACATAGAGATGTGAAATACGTCATGAACAGCTGATAAAGCTGGTGGTAAGGCTAGCCGATACGCTACCTGCCCGACCTTCTCGAGTATCTGAAATGGCCCAATGAACCTAGGGCTTAACTTACCCTTCTTCCCGAAGCGCCTAATACCCTTCATTGGTGAAACCCTTCTTCCCGAAGCGCCTAATACAAATGCCATAGATTAAAAAAAATGTGGTTCCGTCTTTTTGATGACTAATGTTTAGTTACATTAAAAAGTTCTTAGAATAGTGCAAGTGGATCCTGGTCACAGAATACTAAACTCATATTCCATACAGTTTGAATCCATTGATAGAAAATGGTTATTAAACACTTGTGAAAGTGTAACTGTATTGTATCCTGGAATTAGAAATATAAGAAAATTTCAGTTTGGAATCTAAAATTAAAGTCAAAGACTTAAATTTATACCAAATATAATGAGTAATTCTTCTTGGACCACCACTACTAATTTAAACTCTAAGTTAGATTTGCCCATACAAGTAGGAGATTTCTAAGATTGAGGACTTATATTATGTGGAATAGAATTTTGGGTTATAATCATATGTCATTTAATTTCTTAAGAGAAAATAGAATGACATGAAATGATATATAGACCATTCATCCAATGATATGTTATTGAGCTAATTCGAAATGAATAAGCTAAGAGGAATTAGGATAATTTCATTGTTTAAATTAGAATCCAACGATGCTTCGATTAGCGAAAGTCAAAGTAATCTTATTTATACAATCTTCTTGTTTCATATCGTAAAAATACTAGTCTAAGGTGTCATCAATTGATGAACAGCTAGATGTTGCATATACAATATTTATCTTTCGAGATCTAACACTATTATGTATGTCTAATGGTGAAAATCCATTAGGGATTTATCTCATTAGATAAACAAACCAAGTTAGACCAACAATGAAGATTCGAAATTAAACTACAATTTAATAACAGAAAATAACATAGTTCAATATAAATTCATACACAATTCAGAAATTATTAAACATATAGCAAGTAGGAATGACAAGTGAAAATACTAAATAACATACAATCCTAAATAATTTCCAAGGTTTTCAACAAACTAATATCAGTGTCCCGTTTAGGCGAGAGTCAAAGCTACCATCCATTGAATAGAGTTGTCAGCTCATCTAAAATGTTAAACATTCTAGCAACCTTTTATTCGATCAAGATTGGAATTCAGCGTTGTCCCGTTTAGGCGAGAGTCAAGGCAATTCTATCTTATGAGCTTCTACCATTATTTCATATTTTGTAAGTCAAATATGGTCCCCGCCATTAGGGTGATCCATACCATATAAAACACTTACAAAGCTACTTATCTTTCGAGATTAAACGGTGTGAACTTGCTAATGAACGTTCCTCCATTAAGGAGGATTACTCACTAAAACAAACGCTATGTAAAACCAACAATGGAGATCGAATATCTTAATAATAAAGCTCATTCTTTAAAATGTATTTTCATTATTATTTATAATAAAATATATTCATTAAATATCGAATTTAGAATTAAAATTCTAAATTAGAATTTAATTTAATATTTATAAAACTATACTTAGATGGTGATTGAAATAAGTTGAATTATTTCAATCTCAGTAGTAATTTTGATATATAAATATTAAGAAAATTATTTAAGTTGTATTAATTTAAATTAATTTGCAACTCAAAATAAATTTTCATGAGAATATATTTATTGTATTTTGAAAAAGAAAGTATAAAAACTTTATATTTTCGAAATACTTAAATAATAATTACTTAGAAAAATACTTCAAGCAAAAATATCACCTATCTAGATTTTCCTTTGACTAATTAATTCAATTTCTAATTATATACTTTAATTCGTTTATTTTAAATTAATCAATAAATGAAAAAATCATTGATTTAAGTTGGTCCAAGACTTAATTAAAATAAATAATTAATTTACAACTTAATCTATTTTTCAGGATAAATTCAAAATCACCTTGCATTATGAAATGCAATTTCGAAAATTGATTAATAAAATAAAGAAAAAATATATATTTTGAAAATTATTTAAATTTAAGTTGAAAAAATAAATTTCAACTAAAAATAATTTTCTATTTAATTAAGTGTCATGAAAAAGAAATATTTAAGTATCATGATGAAAATCAACTTAGATATATAATTTTCAATTTAATTAAATGTATTAAATTCAAGAAATAAATAATTAAGTGTAGAGAAGGCTTAATTATTAATCTCTAGTTTAATACTAGGAAAAAATATACTTAAAGTAAATTGTACCAAAATTAATTATTTAAATAATTAATTTCACCATGTATAATATTTTCCTATTTAATATTAGAAATAATAAGTAGTCTAGAAATAACTATCTAGAAAATATCTTATTTGACTAAGTATCTTTTCCACAAAATTTGAAAAAATATCTAATTTAAGTTGTATTAGAAAAAATCTAGAACTTAAATATTTTCAAATTTAAATTTAACTAAATATCAAAAATTAAGTTGTAACCACTTAATTTGAAAATATTCCATTTTAAGTTAATATTTGAAAAAAATATCAACTTAAAAATATCTAAAGAATCTTAATAACCAATTCCTAAAATTCCTCAACTTAATTTTGAAATTTTAAATCCAAAAGATATTCAGATTTAAGTTGATTAGTTATAGATAACTAAATATCAACTTAAATAGGAATATTTAATGAAAAATTTGAATTAAGCATTAGAAAGAATCTAGATGGTTATAATTCTATATTTAATTAAATACAAAAAAATACATATAGTTTAGCTTAGAATAAAATTCTTTAAACTATGGTTTTCTTAAATTAATTTCAAAATAAATGAAATTAAGTATGTTGCTAATCAATTTTATTAGGTTAAACCAATTTAATTAACCTAGTACAGTTATCCAAATCAGGCAAATGGGCCTTCACAATTGGGGTAGTTCATGTGAGGGGGGGCTGGGTATAGTATGTCGTACCCACTACTATGGCTCCCAACTCTCACACAAGGCCCAAAAGAGAGGAATTTAACCTTAAAATGAACTACTGTTATTAATTGAATAGGCTCAAAAACTAAATGGGCCTTAATAAAATCTATCAAAAACTATGATATTTTATTTAGCAACAACAACCTATATGCATCTATAACAAAATTAAACATATAGGCCCACACAGGCACACAATTTGGATGGATCCTATCATGTTGCTAGGTCATACACAGATGAAAGAAGATTGTAAAATTTACCTGTTACAAATTATTTACTTGACCAATGGAGCCATGAGTTAAAATCAGATCATTGGATCTGTCAACAAGTTAACCATGGCTATTTGCAATCAAGCAATAATAGGTTTTAAAAACTTACAAACAAGCTAAAACACATATACTCCTGCAACAAGGTTAGCTGGATAGTTGGATGTAGGATTTATTTAATTTTAAATAATTAAATTTCAAAAAAATAATAAAAAATTTATTTTCGAAAAAAAATATTAATATAATAAAATATATATATTTTCGAAATTAATAAAATAATATTTAAAATTAAACCTACAATTTTGAAAAATTAGGTTTCAACTAACCTAAATATCATTTCAAAATTTGCTAACTACTTTTAAAAATTTAATGTTATTTTATAAATTAAATATTCAATAAAAATAAAAAGATAAATAAATATCTTTTTCAGATTTTATGATTTAATTTAAATAAATAAAATAACAAAATTTAAAAGTTAGCAAAATATCTTACTTCTATTTAAAATTACATGATTATAGTTATCTTATTTTAAATTTAAATAAGGTCAAATTATTTAAAAAAAAAATAATTTAAAATTTAAAATCTGACCTTAAATATAAAAATAAGATAAGATATAATTAAATTTTAAAATAAGATAGATAATTATGCAAAAAAGATAGATATTTACTATTTTCAAATTCAAATTACACTAATATCATGAATTAATTTTTAAAAAAAAATTAATTAATTTAATTATGATATTTAGAATTGAATTAAGAATAGTAAATGTCTTTATACAAAACTACACAAAAAATCGGAAGTTAAATCCATGAAATAGCATGAAAAATCGAAGAAAAACAAAAAAAAAAAAATGCGAGCTGTACGTGCATATTGTCCATGGGCGCGCATCAGGGTGCTTGACCAGGGATGCCAGCGCAGGAGGCTGCATGCAGCCTATTCCACGCGCGGACGCCTGGGTGTCAGACAAAATCTTGTCTGCGCGCGTGCTGTCCGAGGGATGCCCCTCATGCGCGCGCGTGGCTAGTTGCACCACCCTGATATTTTTTGAAACTTCAAAAAATCATAACTAATTCAAATTAAATCCAAATTGAGTGCTGTAAAAAAAGTAATTTGCTTAATGTTTTCCATACTATCCAATAAAAATAGTTACAGAAATAGATAATCAATTATTTTTCACGAAAATTCACAAACATCAATCAATCATCAAACAACACTCAAAACAACATGATACCATCCAAAACATCAAACAAATCGTTTTAAGTCCAAATTTCTTGCAAGAAAATCAATAACCATGGCTCTGAGGCCAGTTGTTGGAAATTATATTACCAGGATCTTAGATCTACTCACAAGTATGTTGATTAACACCTTAAATATGAACTTCTAAAACGATTATGAAATAAACACATATAAAGTATTAGAAACCTTACATTGGGTGCAGCGGAATAATATGACTCCTTCTGTTCAGATCTCTAACCCTTGTATCCTTTCTGTCGTAGAGTATTATCAAGATCTGAACCTGGATTTCTTTCTCTCCTTCTTTAGTGTTGAAACTCCTTCTTGTTGAAAGTATTTCTTCACGATCTTCCTCACTATGATTGAGGTATCACTTGCTGTGTGTGGGCACTACTCTAATCACTAAGTGGTTCGAAATCTCAAGGAAGAAGAGAGAGAGAGGTGTGGCGGCTAGGGTTTAGAAAGAGAAGGCTCAGGTTTTCCTCTGAATGAAAGTGTGAAAGTTAAGTGTAAATTTCCTGAAGCCTTCACTATCTATTTATAGCATTCCACTAGGGTTAGGTTTGAATTATTTGGCATCAAAATAATGAAAATATCAGATGTAAAACCCTACAAAAGTGGCCTGCCTATACAATATGGATTTGGGCCTCACTTTTTGCAATTTTGCAGTTTTATCATTTCTGCATCTCATTTTCTCAAAAACACCAATTTTCAAATTCAACCATTAAAATGCCAATTCTAACTATTTAATAACTATAAATAATTATTAAGTAATATTTTCATTTATCATATTTATTAATTGAACCATACAAAGTATCATAATTAACAAATATGCCCCTAAAACTCTTTCTTTACAATTTTTCCCTTACTTAGTAAAAAATTCACAAATAGACATAGTCTAATTTGAGAATTATAATTGATTAATCAAAACCAATTATATGAGTCTTACAAGCAATATTATCTCAACTAGTAGGGGTACCATGGGTCTATATAACCGAGCTTCCAATAAGCAGATCAAGAATTTATAACCTAAATTCACTCACTTATTAATTTTTCGTTGAATCCACGCATAGAACTTAGAATTGCACTCTCAGTATATAGAATGCTCTATATGTTCCACCATATAGACACATCATTAGTTATCCATTGTAATAATCCTAATTTGATCAATGACCCTCTATATGAATGATCTACACTGTAAAGGGATTAGGTTACCGTTACACCCTACAATGTATTTTATCCTTAGAACACTTAACCCCGTATAAATGACATTTCAGCTTATGTGAAATGAGTACTCCACCATTTATTTTTGTTTGGTCAAGCTCGAAGGAGATCATCCTTTACTTACTATTCGCCAGATAGAAGCTATAGATTCCATTTTATGTTAGCGCTCCCACTCAATTGCACTACCGTGTTCCCAAAATGTACGTATCACCCTGACCCAAAAGTAGGCTTAACTAACAAATCAAAGAACACGAATAGCTTCTTGAGATTGAGCCTAATCATAACAGGATTAAGATCATTTGGTCTAGGATCAACTAGGCGATATTGACTTGAATAGATATTACGGTAAGTTTAATAAATCTAAGTCAAAGTCAATATCGGTCCCTTCCGATGCATACTCCATGCACCCAACCTGAGCTTTAATTTAACCAATGCTCTCGAAAGAACATAGCATTTCTCCAAATGCAAGTAAACTCTGTTGTAGATTATCATATCAGTAAAACCCTGTGTCTGATAAATCTAGGAAACTTTATTCACATAGTCATGTTTACTTTCCAAAGTGTTGACAACACAATAAACAGGATCAAGTATGTGAAAAGGGTTTCATATGAATTTATAAATCAAATAGACAAGCAATTGATAAGATGAACCAAAACATACACAAATGAATGAAAAATACTTATGTTTCTTTATTGATGTTGAATAAACTGGATTACATTGAAATGGAGTTTTATTTAGGGCATAAAACCCAACAGTTATAAACTCCTTGTCAGAGTAATACTTCACATATGCTCATGATGAACATAAAATTCCAGAAAGTAGGTAAGCTGGGAATTGTTCACTCTTAAGAGCAAATAGTTATACTTCAAGCTTAGTTCAAGAAGATAAGAGAAAGTGATTCCACTTCCTCAAGTTATACTTCACAACAAAATGAACCAGCAAGAACAACAATTAACAAACGAATAAGCAGTAATGCTTTAGTCTTCGAATCATGTGTGTTAGAGAATGATAAATCCATTTGGATTCTTGATTCTGGGTCTACAAACCATGTAAGTTGTTCATTGCAATTGCTTGAGAATCGGAATTATTTGAAATCCAGAGAGTTGAAACTTAAGGTTGGTAATGGCGAAATGGTTTCGGTTAGAGCTCGAGGAAAAGCCAAACACAAGTTTCAAAATACAATTTTGGAATTAGACAATGTCTTATTCATTCCAAATTTCAGTATAAACTTGGTTTCTGTTTCATGCTTACAATTGCAACAATACAAATTAGATTTTTCGAGTTCTGGTTCTACCATTTCTCGAAATGACATTCATATTTGTGTTGCATCCATGGAACAGGGGCTTTATGTTCTTAGACGAGAAACACCATTTGCCCTACATAACGAACTTTTAAAGTTGCTAAACCTAGAAACCACAAAAAGCAAAAGATCGATGATGATAATGAAACATATCTATCGCATTTACGTTTGGGTCACATAGGCTATGACAGACTAAATAGGCTAACCAAAGATGGTCCATTGAAAAATGTCGTCTTAGGTGAATTACCTGTTTGCGAGTCTTGCCTAGAAGGAAAAATGACCAAACATTATTTCTCTGCGAAGGGAGAGCGTGCCAAACAACCCCTAGGGTTAGTGCATTCAGATATTTGCGGACCTTTGAATGTAAAAGCCTGAGGTGGTTATGAGTACTTTGTCACTTTCATTGACGATTACTCTAGATAAGGACATATTTACCTTATGCATAAGAAATCTGAAACATTTACAAAGTTTCAGGAATTTCACGCATTGGCTCAAAACCAATTGGGTAAAACATTAAAGATCTTGCGAACTGATAGGGGTTGAGAATATATGGATATGCAGTTCAAAGATCATTTAATTGAACTTGGAATTGAATCCCAATTAACTGCCCCTAGCACCCCACAGCAAAATGGAGTTGCAGAAAGACGGAATCGCACGCTTTTGGAAATGGTGAGGTCCATGCTTAGTTATTCAACTCTACCTACGTCCTTCTGGGGATATGCAATTCAGATGGCAACCGACATTTTAAATGTTGTTCTATCTAAATCAATCCCTAAGACACCTTTAGAACTATGGAATGGTCGTACACCTAGTTTACGCCATTACAGAATCTGGGGGTGCCCTGCTCATGTCTTAAGAAAGAAAGACGGCAAACTTGAGTCACGAACTGAAGTTTGCAAGTTTGTCGAAAATTCTAAAGAGACTAGGGGTGGACTATTTTATAGTTGTAAGGATGATAAAGTGTTTGTTTCCACAAACGCCACTTTCCTTGAAGATGACTATATTAAGAATTTCAAACCACAAAGTAAAGTTGTTTTAGAGGAAATGCTTTCAGATATAACTCCTTCCAATGTTCCGTCCTCTTCCACTCAAGAAGAGGACAATCCCACTCCCTTAGTCGAACCAATTGAGAAAACTACTACCAAAGTTCCTGTTCAGAAGATCACCGCTCCTCGTCGTAGTGGGAGGGTTTCAACAAAACTAGCTCGTTATAGCTTGGATGGTGAAATCAATATGGTCGTTGGTGACGGTATTGAAGACGACCCATTAACCTATAAACAGGCAATGGCTTGTCCGCAACGGAAACGATGGTCAGCCGGCATGGATTCAGAAATGGATTCCATGAAAAAGAACAAGCTCTGGGAATATGTAGACGCACCCGATGACTATCGTCTAATCGGATGTAAGTGGGTTTACAAGAAGAAAAGAGGCACTGGAGGCGAAGTCGAAACTTTTAAAGCTAGACTTGTAGCCAAGGGTTATACCCAAAGAGAATGCGTGGACTATGAGGAAACTTTTAGTCCTGTTGCCATGCTCAAATCCATCCGAATTCTTCTCTCCATAGCTGCTGCTTTCCATTATGAAATCTGGCAAATGGATGTCAAGACTGCCTTCCTTAATGGGGTACTTGAAGAAACCATCTATATGGAGCAACCAGAAGGCTATGTTCTTCCAGGGTAGGAAAAGAAAGTTTGCAAATTAAATAGGTCTATCTATGGACTTAAGCAAGCTTCTCGCTCATGGAACAAAAGGTTTGATGAAATCATCAAGACCTACGGCTTTCTTTAGAATGAAGATGAACCTTGTGTTTACCAACTCAAGGAAGACCAAGTAGTAGTATTCCTGGTCCTTTATGTTGACGACATTTTGATTATTGGAAACAATATCAAGAAAATGACTCACATCAAGGAATGGCTCAACACTCAATTCGATATGAAAGATTTGGGTGAAGCAGCCTATGTTCCTGGTATTCTGATTATCAGAAACCGGAAGAACAGATCTCTTGCTCTCTGTCAAACAACCTACATTGACAAAGTTTTAGAGAGATTCTCCATGAACAACACCAATGGGGCAAACATGCCTTCTAGATATGGTATTCGTCTATCCAAGGAACAGTCTCCTACTGATCCTCAAGAGATAGAGGACATGGCGAAAGTTCCCTATGCTTCTGCAGTTGGAAGTCTAATGTATGCAATGTTATTCACTAGACCTGACATCTGCTATGCAGTTGGAATCGTGAGCAGGTACCAGTCTAATCCAGGACAGGAACATTGGAATGCAGTTAAGTATATTCTGAAATACTTAAAGAGTACAAGAAATCTAGTATTAGTCTACAAGGGTGGTGCTTTAAATCCCATAGGCTATACTGATTCAGATTTCTAGGCATGTCTTGAAGACAGGAAATCTACATCTGGGATGGTGTTTACTCTCGTGGGTGGAGCAGTGGTTTGGAGAAGTGCAAAACAAACCGCGATATCGGACTCGACGATGGAAGCTAATACATAGCCGTAGCAGAAGCTGCTAAAGAGCTTGTCTGGCTAAGAGAAGCAAACACATAGAAAGGAACCTCGATACTAGTATCAGTGTCGTGCCTGGAATGGAAAAGCCTCTGGTCCTACTTTGTGATAATAATGCAGCAATAGGCAATAGTAAGGAACCTCGAAGCCACAAGAGAAGCAAACACATAGAAAGGAAGTATCACATCATCACAGAATATGTGGCAAGAGGGGATGTACTAGTTGAGAAAGTGGACACAAAAGACAACCTAGCTAATCCATTCACCAAAGTCTTGGCCGTGACTGCATTTGAAAAGCACCGTCAGAATTTAGGATTAATTGATATGTACTGATTAGTTTTATATTAATGCAAGTGGGAGTTTGTTGGGTTTTATGCCCTAAATAAAACTCTATTTCAATGTAATCAATTTTATTCAACATCAATAAAGAAACAGAAGTATTTTTTATTCATTTGTGTATGTTTTGGTTCATGTTATCAATTGCTTGTCTATTTGATTTATAAATTCATCTGAAATCCTTTTCACATACTTGATCCTGTTTATTGTGTTGTCAACACATTGGAAAGTAAACATGACTATGTGAATAAAGATTCCTAGAATTATCAGACATAGGATTTTACTGATATGATAATCTACAACAGAGTTTACTTGTATTTGGAGAAATGCTATGTTTTTTCCAGAGCATTGGTTAAAGTAAAGCTCAGGTTGGGTGCATGGAGTATGCATCAAAAGGGACCGATATTGAACTTTGACTTAGATTTATTAAACTTACCGTAATATCTATTCAAGTCAATATCGCCTAGTTGATCCTAGATCAAATGATCTTAATCCTGTTATGATTAGGCTCAATCTCAAGAGGTTATTCGTCTTTTTTGATTTGTTAGTTAAGCCTACTTTTGGGTCAGGATGATACGTACATTTTGGGAACACGGTAGTGCAATTGAGTGGGAGCGCTAACATAAACATGGAACCTATAGCTTCTATCTGCCGAATAGTAACTAAAGGATGATCTCCTTCGAGCTTGACCAAACGAAAATAAATGGTGGAGTACTCATTTCACATAAGCTGAAATATCATTTATATGGGGTTAAGTGTTTTAAGGATAAAATACATTGTAGGGTGTAACGGTAATCTAATCCCTTTACATTGTAGATCATTCATATAGAGGATCATTTATCAAATTAGGATTATAACAATGGATAACTAATGATGTGTTTATATGGTGGAACATATAGAGCATTCTATATACTGAGAGTGCAATTCTAAGTTCTATGCGTGGATTCAACGAAGAATTAATAAGTCTAGTGAATTTAGGTTATAAATTCTTGATCTGCTTATTGGAAGCTCGGTTATATAGACCCACGGTCCCCCCACTAGTTGAGATAATATTGCTTGTAAGGCTCATATAATTGGTTTTGATTAATCAATTATAATTTTCAAATTAGACTATGTCTATTTGTGAATTTTTTCACTAAGTAAGGGCGAAATTGTAAAGAAAGAGTTTTTAGGGCATATTTTTTAATTATGATACTTTGTATGGTTCAATTAATAAATATGATAAATGACAATATTATTTAATAATTATTTATAGTTATTAGATAGTTAGAATTGGCATTTTAATGGTTGAATTTGAAAATTGGCGTTTTTGAGAAAATAAGATGCAGAAATGATAAAACTGCAAAATTGCAAAAAGTGAGGCCCAAATCCACATTGCCTAGGCCGGCCACTTTATAGGTTTTTTCATTTGATATTTTCATTATTTTAATGCCAAATAATTCAAACCTAACCCTAGTGGAATGCTATAAATAGAAAGTGAAGGCTTCAGAAAAATTACACTTTCACATCTGATTTCCTTTAGAGAAAAACCTGAGCCGTCTTTTTTAAACCCTAGCCGCCACTTCTTACTCTTCTTCTTCCTTCATAATTTTGAACCACTTAGTGTTAGAGTAGTGCCCACACACAGTAAGTGATACCTCAATCATAGTGAGGAAGATCGTGAATAAAGACATTCAACAAGAAGGTGTTGCAGCACTAAAGAAGGAGAGAAAGAGATCCAGGTTCAGATCTTCATAATACTCTAGGACAGAAAGGATACAAGGGTTAGAGATCTTAACGGAATTAGTCATTTTATTCCGCTGGACCCAATGTAAGGTTTCTCATACTTTATATGTGTTTATTTCATAATCGTTTTAGAAGTTCATATTTAGGATGTTAATCAACATACTTGTGAGTAGATCTAAGATCCTAGTAAAATAATTTCCAACAGATTCTGCGAGCGATCTTAGAGGTCCTCCTCAGGCTGACAAGGAATCCAGGAAGAAAGTAGTCCTGGTTGGCGTGGTCTCGGATTCTGCTAAAGAACCCAACCAGTCCAAGACCCAAGCTTCCACAAGAAGACCTTCGTGCCAACCTCTCTCTGGTATCGAGAAATTTCCTAAGGCTGGGAATGAGATCTTGGCTGCAGGAAATGGGTGGCTGTAGGAAATGAGATCTTCTGATGTGGAGAATGAGGTCTATGTAGAGGTCGAGACCTTCTACGTGTAGACGGTCTTTCTCGAGCTATGTGTAGCCAGTCTTTCTCCAAGCTATGTGTAGATAGTCTTTCTCTGAACTATATGTAGACGGTCTTTCTCAAGTTTATCAACCCCCTTGTATTCTTTGTTTAGGAAGATGACTTAATGGTTTTCCCTTAGTGGCATTTTTGTAAAGACAAGTTTGTAAACCAACTTGAGTTTTCTCTTATCTTAAATGCTTTGTACTCTTTTCATTCGAACTTAATATAATTGTGTTCGCTTTTATTTTTATTCACAATGTAAACAACTATATTTTGATCAAATGTAAAGTACTTTTGGGTTTTTCCATTGCTTGTAATCTTCCTGTTTAAGTAGTTAGTTCTCTACCAAACTTTTTGATTTTCGAGTAGTTGTCAATTCTGCGTCGCTATGGCAGTTATAATCTGCCTTAAGCAAACTTGAATATACTTTTAATGATTTTATCACTTTGTATATTTTAGATTTGCTCGTATGGATAGTTAGGTTATCTATCCATTTTTTAGGTGCAAGTAATTTTATCAAGACGTCTTGATGTCTCGTTTAGCACTTTCCTAGCTCGCACAAACCGTTAATATTCAGCTTTATACGCGAGTTATGAGTTATATCTCATTTATAACTTTTGAGTTTCTTTCCCGTTAGATAGGTTTTTAATCAAAAATAATAGTTGTTTGATCCCTTCTTCGTCAAAAAAGTTTGATCAAGATGTTATAAGAATTCGACCCATCTCTCATCAAAAAGGTTTGGTCAGGAAGTTATAACAGTTCGACCCCTCTGTCGTCAAAGAGGTTTAGTCGAGAACCTTTAAATTTAATTTTTTTTTTAATTTTTGAAATGGTGGGTTTGCATTGTACCTTGTATTTCCAGATGAATTCTGGTTAATCATACATAAATGCCCCTTAAGTAATTTTAAAGAGTAAAATTTTGTAATTACTTAAATGATAGAAATGATTCTCTTTATTCATAACTGAAGTTAAAATTTAACATTAGCAATGTTAGTTACATCATTTATTTATTGGTAGTAGGGTCGCAAATGGTCCACGTTCTAGTAGTTCTTTGTTAGCGAGCCATTGAGTCGAGCCAATTTGTAAACTCCAGTTCCAATTACTACTTCGATGACATATGGACCCTCCCAGTTCGGGTTGAACACTCCTGCAGATGCATCTCTGTATTTGCAAATACTCGCCTTAGCACCAAGTCTCCAACATTGAATAGTCTTTTCTTGACTCTTTTGTTCAAATATCTTGTTACTCGATGTTGATATGCTGCGTTGGTGATTTACCACTCAAATCGTTTTTCATCAAGTAGATCCAAGGACAATTTTAAAAGTTCCTAGTTTTTTTCTTGATTATAAAACTCTCTTCTGTGAGTCGATATGTTCACTTGAACAGGCAGCATTGCTTCCGAACCAAATGCTAGCGAGAAAGGAGTGTGTCCCGTTGACGTCTTCTAGGTAGTTCTGTGAGCCCAGAGTACTTGAGGTAGCTCGTCGACCCACCTGCCTTTGGCAGGGTCTAACTTCTTCTCGATAACATCCTTTAAGGTTTTGTTAACAACTTCCACTTGTCCATTCGCATGAGACCTGGATATTGGCGAGAAGCCCTTGATAATTTTGTTCCTCTCGCAGAACTCAATGAACAAGTCGCCATCAAATTGGGTTCCATTATCGAATACTATCTTCATGGGAATTCTGAACCTACAGACAATGTTTTTGACGACAAAGTCGAGGACTTTGTTGTAGGTTATGGAAACGAGAGGGTAATGCCCAGTGGGTAATGCCCTAATTAGGTCAATTCCCCACATAGCAAATGGGTAGGGCGAGGTCATCATTCTTAGTTCTATTGGCGGCACGTGAGGTGTATGTGAAAACCTCTGAAACTTATCACATTTCTTAACAAACTCATGGGTGTCCTTATTGATCGTTGGTCAGTAATATCCTTGTCTAGTGATCTTTTTAGATAGACTTTGCCAACCTGCATGGTCCCCACAGAATCCTTCATGAATTTTTCTAATGATTTCATTCGCTTCTGTAGGGAGAACACACCAAAGTAGAGGCATTGAGTACCCTCTTCTATACATTTTACTTTCAATTATTATGTAGCGAGGCACTGAATACAATAGTTTTCGCACCTCGTTTTTGTCATTTGGAAGTTGTCCGTTGAGTAGATAATTGATAATAGGAGTCATCCATGTAGGAGAGCTGTCTATCATCTCTACGTCTTCCATTTCACATATACTTGGCTCGCTTAGCATCTCCACTGGAACTAAGTTCAATTCATCCAAGTCGCTCTGCGAGGCCAGTTTTGCCAAGGCATCGACGTTGGAGTTTTGTTCTCTCATAATTTGTTCGATTTTAAAGTAATCAAATCTTTCCAAGTTCTTCCAAACCTTCTCTAAATACTTTGCCATTTTTAAGCCTTTGGCCTGGTATTCCCCGAGAACCTGGTTCACAAACAGTTGCGAATCACTATGGCAATTGAGGTTTTTGACTATCAACGCTTCAGCTATCTTTAAGCCAGCAATCAAGGCTTCATACTCGGCCTCGTTATTTGATGCGTCAAATTAAAATCTCAAAGCATAGTGAAACTTAAAGCCTTCTGGTGATATTAATATTACCCATGCACCCGAACCTTGCTTGTTGGATGCACCATCTACGTATAACTTCCAAGTTTTCGCTTCTTGGTGTTCAGGCAGAATTTCTTCTAGAGTTATACCTTCTATTAAGAAGTCGGCCAAGGCTTGGCCCTTGATGGATATTTGAGGGTGGTAAGTTATGTCAAACTGCCCCAGTTCAATTGACCATTTTATCAATCTTCCAGAAGCATCTGGTTTTGATAAAACTTGTCTCAAGGGATAATGGGTTAACACTTTTATGGGGTGTGCCTGGAAGTACAGTTGTAGCTTATGAGACGCGTGGACTAGGCACAAAGCGAGTTTTTCTAGAGAGGGATATCTAGATTCTACCCCTAGTAACCTTTTACTTATGTAGTAAATAGGTTGTTGGTGCTTACCCTCTTCTCTTACTATAGCTGCACTAATTGCATCTTTCGAGATAGCCGAATAGAGAAGTAGTGTCTCTTCTGTTATTGGTTTTGCCAAAACTGGAGGCGTCGCTAGATGCCTTTTTATGTTCTAAAAGGCCTCTTCACACTTGTTTGTCCACTCGAACTTCTTGTTGCCTCGCAATACGTTGAAGAATGGCACACATTTATTAGTTGACTTCAAAATGACTCTGTTAAGTGCAGCTATCCTTCCTGTCAAAGCTTGTACTTCATTAGACTTTGTTGGTGATGGCATGTCTATCAATGCCTTGATTTTCTCGGGATTCGCTTCGATACCCCTTGTGTTGACTATGAATCCCAAAAAATTTCTTAAGGAGACTCCAAAGGAACATTTTTTTTGGGTTTAACTTCATGTTATACTTCTCTAATATTTTGAAGCATTCCGCGAGGTCTGCGGTATGATCCCCACTTTTTATTTATTTTACCAACATATCATCGACATAGACCTCCATGTTCCGCCCTATCTGGTTTGTGAACATTTTGTTCACCAGTCGCTGATATGTTGCCCTAGCATTCTTCAGCCCAAACGACATGACTTTAAAACAATAGAGTCCCATATTGGTTACGAAGCTTGTATGCTCTTGATCTTGAACATGCATTTTTATCTGGTTATATCAAGAATATGCATCCATAAATGACATAAGCTCGTGCCCTGCAATTGCATCCACTAATTGGTCGATCCTGGGTAGTGGAAAACAATCTTTTGGGCACGCCTTATTCAAATAAGAAAAATCAATACAAGTTCTCCAAGTTCTGTTAGCCTTTGGGACGAGAACAGGTTTGGCTATCCACAAGAGATAAAAAACCTCTCGTATAAAGTCATTGACTAACAACTTGTCCACTTCTTGTTTTAGTGCCCCTTGTCTCTCGGAATCTGGGGGTCTCCTTTTCTACCTCTTCGCTGGGTAGTTTTGATCAACATTTAAATGATGGCAGATAATGTTAGGGTCGATCCCTATCATATCCCCATGGCTCCAGGCGAATTGATCCTGGTTCACCTTTAAGAAACTTATTAGCTGCTATTTTAGCTGCTTGTCCAGGTTCTTCCCAATGTAAACACACTTTGTGGGATTTCCTAGGTCAAGAATAACTTCTTCCATTCTTCAATCAGTTTTAATAAGTTTCTTTCATCTTGAACTTGGGGGTCAAGATCCTCGTCCTTCTTTTCACTTTCTTTTGCCAAGATCACCATTAACTGATGATCAACTTTCCTATGCTGCAACTCTATGCAATAGTAATTTCGAGCCAGCATCTGGTTGCCCCGCACCACTACACCCTCTGGTGTTTGGAACTTCAAGGATAGGTGCTTGATTGAACTAACTTCCCCTAGTCCGATCAATGTTGGACGACCCAACAATATGTTGTAAGTCGATGGTAGGTCGACAACTAGGAAGTCTTGCATAACAATGGCGGATAGGGTTGCCTCGCCTAAGGTTAATGTGAGCTCGATTATGCCCAGTCTAGCAATGGTGTCTCCAGTGAAGCCGCAAAGATTTACCATACGAGGCCTCAATTTGGCTTTTTCGAGCCCCATCTTCCTCAGTGTTTCCTTATAAAGGATATTTACTGAGCTTCCGTTGTCTATTAACACCATCTTTATCCTTTTATTGGCGAGTTGAATGGTAATCACCAATGGATCGACGTGAGGATATCTCACATTTTTCTCGTCTTCCTCCGTGAATATGATAGGAAGTTCCTCAGTTTTCACCTTCTTGGAAGGTTCTGGGGCGAATGTTAACTGCTCGTTCTTTATCTCTTTCACATATCTCTTTTGGGCGTTATTGTTCTCCCCTGCGATATGTGGCCCTCCCGAAATAACCAAGAGGTTGTAACCCCTGGTTATTTAGGCTATTGGGCAGACTAGGCTGGTTGTGTCCATGGCCCTGTCTCTTCACGTACTGTTTAAAGTGGCCTCGAGCGATGAGACTTTCTATCTCATCCCTCAACTGGCGACATTCGTCGGTCATGTGCCCAATATCCTTATGGAATTTACAATACTTGTTAGGATCTCGCTTGTTCCTCCCGTGCCTCATGGGCTCGGGCTTGCCGAAGGCAACCTTTTGCTCATGTGCGAGGTATATATTCTCCCGAGTTTCATTAAGCTCGATATAAATAGTATACACTGGCACATACTTATCGTGCTTCTTCTTTTTCTTTTTTATCCTTTGACGGTTCCTTAGAGTCATCCTTTCTCTTCGAACTAGAAACCCCCGAGTTATCGATTCTCGTTGAGACAATACTTGTCGAAACGTTGTTGGGTTTGCCTCCCGAGCCTATTTTCAACAAATTCATCTCTTTTCGAATGAGTACGTGAGCCCTTTCATTGAACTCAGTGATGTTTCTTACTAGACGACCTTATAAGTCGTCCCACAGCTCGCCCCCAGCTCGACTGTGGGTCCTTGACCGTCCTGAGGTCACTGCTTCTTCACGCTCTATTCTTTCTCCCTGAGTGTGGTTTGTCGTATTTCCCCCATTTGGGTTAGTACGAGCCCTCTCTCTATAGGTTTGGGAAGAACACTGGTGATTTCTCGCAGGTGAGCTATGTTCTCCAGGCTGAGTCCCAAGATCCTCCTCATTTTCATGAGGAATTTCTCGTTCATCAGTTTCTGGTTGTCTCCCATTCTCATTTCTGTGAGAGGGTTCTGGCTGATCATTTTGATTTTCAGGATGTATCTCATTTTCCCTAGGTTGTTCTTCCTGGGCATTTTCCTATCTCCTAGTTCGTGAGCCATGAGGTCTACCTCGTGGTCTTCTCACTCCAGGTTCAAATTGATTTTGAGTGTTAGTTCCCTGCGTCGCCCTAGCTGCGGCTGCATCACGTTCTAACTCAGCGTTCTGCCGCTGTGCCTCCTCTAGGCGGCGTCTAAGGCGGCGGTTTTCCGTTTCATAAGTGCCTTCTCCCATAGGCTGAGTATCTCCACGAGTGGGCTCCTCATCTGTAGTTCTTAGATTTTGGCCATTCTCATGCTAAGTTCTCCTCGAGCGTGTTGTTCGTGTACTAGGACCAACGTCAAGTTGGGTCCTCTGAGAATGTGTGGTCCGAGTGCTAGGGCCACCCTCAGGTTGAGTCCTCCTGGAGCGGGTGGCCCGTCTAGACTGTGGATCGGAAGACCTTTTGGTGCCCATGGGCTCTTTCCCAGAACGGTGATGAGTTTCCTCATGTGGTGTATTAACATCTTCTGGGTTTTCAGCCATGAAGGAGATGGTTTTTCTTCTAAAGAAAAGAGGGTTTTTTCTGAGCTTTTTCACAAAGGCTCTCAATGAAAGCACCAAACTCTTAATGCAGATTTTCGTTAACCAAATTTGAGCCTAATAGTGATAATCTCACACAGAAAGATAAAAGTTGTAAAATTAAAAAGTATTACCACAAAGGATTTTTTACGTGGTTTTGCAGTTAAATTCTGCATAGTCCACGAGTCAATCTTATTAGATTTCTGATAGTTTTTCAGGGCCTTTTTTGTATGATTTTTTCATCCTTTTTTTGATCTTACTTGCCACTATTTATAATCATATAAAAGGGAATTAATTACAAAGTTGACTGTAATCTTTACAACGTTTTTTCCCTGAAATCATGAGGTTTGATTACATATCACGTAGTATAAATGCGGTTATTATTTGAAAATCACACAGATGTGATTTTCCCGCTTTTACTGGGTCAAAATGATCGTGTATTTAAACACGTCTTCAATTGTAGCGTTCTGGGATACCTCGACAGGAACTTGGTTCCAGTGATCTTGATATCAAGCTGGACCCTTTTTTTCCTATCTCTTCGAGGTCGATAATGTACACCTCGTTGCTTCTTTGTTTAATTAAAAGCTTAACGCTTCATTGTGACAATCGCAGTTTTTATCAACAAAGAGTTTCTCGAGGCTCATTTGAATGTTTAGCTTTTGACTCGTCAAGATTGTAAGTCTCACTGAAAAGATGTCTGAAGTTAAATTGTGGAAGTTACAGGGATGAGCCTTCCTATAGCAAAATAGGCACCTCGCTTACTCAGTCCACTCGACTGTTATACTTGGTTTATGCATTTTGCACTAAGTGTTTTCACAGTAGATATGCGTTGTTTTTTGCCTTCCCAGATGTAACGAGGTTGATGCCTCGCTTTATGCATATGGTTTCTCGTTAATATTCTAAATAACAGTTTGTATATCTTTTCCTCGCGTAAGACCTTATAGTCAGGGAGTTGCAAGTATACTCTGTTACTTATGCAATTAATGAGTTATTCCATTAGAAGTGATTTCATCGATCTATATTACGTTTATCTTGACGCGTGTCCTCCACTAAAATGGTAGCCGAATTTCGGTATTACAGAGTCTAAATAAATTATTTTTTGAACAAAAAATAAAATTATTTCATGGAAATTTTTTGTAAATCACATTCAATCATCAAATAACACATAAACCAACATGAACATATCCAAATCTACACAAAAACAATATTCATCGTTTTAAATCTATATTACATGAAAGTAAATAATTACCATGGCTCTGAGGCCATTTGTTGGGAATATTTTACCAGTAACTAGATTTACTAACAAGTATGTTGAATTAACATCCTAAATATAAGTATCTCTTAAACAATGAAATTAAACACATAAGGATTTAAGAAAACCTTACATTGGTTGCAGCGGAATATAATGACTCCTTCCGCTCAGATCTCTAACCCTTGTTCCTTTCTGTTACAGAGTATTATCAAGATCTGAGCCTAAATCTATTTCTCTCCTTCGGGTTTGGTTACCACCGTCTTACTCATTATGATTGAGTACTTGACTTGCTATGTGTGGGCATGCCACTCTTTCACTAAGGGTTTGAATATGGTGAAGAAAAATGAAGGAGGATGAAATCACTATAGAAGGAACTCTCTCATCTACTAGTTGTCTGACATAGAAAACTAGGTTTGATTTGGTTGAAGGCATCAAGTGGATGAGTGAGAGCATCATGTTCATTTTATAGTGTTTCAACTAGGGCTTAGGGCTGAATTATATAGATTAAAAAAGACTAAAATATTAGGCAAAAATCACTTAATGGTCATACCCTTAAATTTATTTCAAAAACTAACCATTTGTCCAAGTGTTTTCTCTTTTTCTTATGTCCAAAATAAATTCCTGCAAATAAATGAATTAAACTATTATGAAATGATGATGCAACTGTAAATCAACTTGAAAACCATGATACTTAACTCAAATTAACATAGTAGTGATCATTGTGCTTTTTCATCAGTTTTATTTGAATCAGATCAAGTTCCAACTATTATAAAACTAATTTGCAACTATTTACATAAATCGTACCTTGTACATCTGCTATTTGTTGGTACCCATCAACTGAAATTCCTCCATAATTTTTAAACTATATAAATCGATAGGCAACTATAAGGCAACGCCAATAAATAAAAACAGACTTATACGTAACATGTCGTTCCTTGATTAGAATTAGATCTTGTTATTGTGTTTAAAAAATAGAATTGCCTATTGTAAACCAGGAATCAACCAGAATGCAACTGTATATCACGTAGATTTATTATTTAAAAAAATTTCATATCATACCTTGTTTTGGATTTGAGGGGGAGCTTCAGATCTGTTTAATACAGATCTACATTGCATGAATCTAGATTTTCGATTCTGGAGGGAGTTATTTTGAACGATTAAAACCGAAATCAAACGTTGAATTTCAGTTTCTTCCCAGTTTTTCTGGTTTTTTTTCATAATTTTCTGTTTAGATCATTGCAGTTCTTCTTTTCCAATTAATTTTTGTCAGAATTTATGGTTGTATTACCATCGTTTTAATTTCATTCTGGTTGTGTTGCAGATTTGAACGATGGAGGTATGTTCATCTTCTTCGTTCATTCCGTGCGGCTTAAGGTATAGACCAGGTGGTATTTTTGTAATTTTTTTATTCTGGGCTGTATAAATGTTGAATGGGCCGACCCGTAGTAATTTTGTAATTTTTTACCCTTTTTGGAATTTTCCTATTTTTTTTTCCCTATTATTTTTTACAAAATAAATAATTACTATTTTTGTTGGGTTTTTTGTCCTAAATAAAATCCATTTCAATATAATCAAATTTACTAATTAATAAAAAATAAAAAATTATTTTATATTCCATGGTTCACATGATTTATTTCATAATTATATATTTAATGTATAAATTCTATTAAGTCCGGAACATATATATTAGTTCATGATTATAGTGTCGTCATCATAGTAGAATATATTCATGATTATATGTTCAAAAGTTTAAGTCCCATGATTTGTTAGTACACTGGATTTAGACTGACATGATAATTAGCGATAAGGTATACTTATACACCTTGGATAAGTGTTATGTCCTTTTCAGAGCATTAGTAAAGTTTACCAGTATCGGATGTATGGAGTATACATTGGATTGGAGCGATATTAAACTTGGTTAAGATATCATAAAATTACTGGAATACCTGTTGGAATATGTTTTACCAGGATCTAGATTTACTAACAAGTATGTTTCATTAACATCCTAATATGAATTTCTAAAACAATGATATTAAACACATATAAAGTTTAGGAAACCTTACATTGGGTGCAGCGGAATATAATGTCTCCTTCCGCTCAGATCTCTAACCCTTGTATCCTGTCTATCACAGAGTATCACCAAGATCTGAGCCCAAATGGCCTTCTCTTGATTCTGGATTCTTCACAATCTTCCACACTATGATTGAGATACCACTTGATGTGTGTGGGCACTCACTCTATCACTCAAGGGCTTCGGTTTATAAGAGAGGAAGAGAGAGAGAGAAGGTGGCGACTAGGGTATAGGAAGAAGGCTTTGAGTTTTTCTCTGTAGGAATGAGATGCATTATCTTTTTCGTGAAGCCATCACTACCTATTTATAGTAAACCACCTAGGGTTAGGTTAGATTTATTTGGCATTAAAATAATAAAAAAATAAACGGCAAATTGCACTATAAGTGGCCGGCCACGTATGGATAATGGGCCCCACTTTGCAATTTTGACATTTTGTCATTTTTCCATCTCATTTTCTCAAAAACGCCAGTTTTCAAATTTAACCACTTAAATACCAATTCTAATTATTTAATAACTAAAAATTAATTATTAAATAATATTTTCATTTAATGTATTTATTAATTAGACTAATTAAAGTCTCTTAATCAACAAATAAACCCTAGAAACTCTTTCTTCACAATTTAGCCCTTGCTTAGTGAAAATTCATAAACTAGACATAGTCTAATTTTAGGATTATAATTAATTAATCAAAATCAATTATTTGAGTCTTACAAGTAGTATGGTCTTAACTAGTATGGGGACCATGGGCCTATACAACTGAGCTTCCAATAAGCCAAACTAGAATTTACCGAGTAAATTCCCTAACTTATTAATTCCTTGTTGCATCCACTCATAGAACTTGGAATTGCACTCTCAGTCATATAGAACGCTCTATATGTTCCACCATATATATACGCTATCAACATATAACCATCGTTATAATATCAATTATCAAAGATCCTCTATAGATGATTTACACCGAGTAGAAATAAATTTACCGTTTCACTCCTCAATGTATTTTATCCTTAAAACACTTAGCTTCCTGTAAATGATATTTCAGTGAAATATGATCACTGAATAAGAGCTCTTCCATTTACCTCTATTAAGCCAAGCTCGAAGGAAATCATCGTTTCACTTCTAAATACCTATAGAAGCTACAGATTCCATATCTATGTTTAGCGCTCTCACTTAATCATATTACCATGTTTCCAAAATGTACGTATCACCCTGAGCAGAAAGTAGGTTTAACTAACAAATCAAAGAACATGAATAACACTCCTCAGATTGAACCTAAGCATGTCAGGATTAAGATCTTTTGATCTAAGATCAACTAGTGATATTGACTTAGAAAGATACAACAGTAAGATTATAATATCTTTACCAAGATCAATATCGGTCCAGTCCAATGTATACTCCATTCATTCGAAACTAGCATACTTTGCCAATGTTCTGGAAAGAACATAACACTTATGAAAAGTGTAAGTACACTTCATCGCTGATTATCACATCAGTGTAAATCCAATGCACTGATGAAATAGGGACTTTGTCTTTTGAAGCATATAATTACAATCACATTCCACTGTGTTGACATCATTGTAATTGTAAATGACTATATGTTCTGGACTTAACAGGTTTTGTATATATTAAACCATAAACATGAAAACAACATGTAAACATAAATGACTTCTAATCTTTTATTGATAACAAATCAGATTAGATTGAAATGGGCTTTATTTAGGGCATAAAATCCCAACAAACTCCAACTTGCACTAACATAAAAGAAGTTGTGCATTTCAATCAATCTATTGTCTTGATCTTCAGATGAAGTGTAGTATATTTGACTCAACCCAATTTTCTGGAACTATGTTCATAAAACATTATGCAACATTATTTACTATATGCTTTACTCATCAAGGGATACTGAATTCCTTAATGCTTATAAAGTACATCTGAATAAACAAAACAGAAGACATATCTCTCATATTTTTAAAGAATGAAATAGATAACACAATGTAGAATTTTCTTCAGTTGAATAACTTTCTGGTAATTTCTAATTTACAAAGTTATATATCTTCACTGATGGAGCTTGAATTATTATAGATGAGTTTTAACACTCTACTAGAATAACTCCTCCACCCCCAGAGTAACCACCATCTCAGATTCTTTATGAGTTGGTGTAGATATAAGGACTTTTAATATATACATCCCTATTATCTAACATATAGGTCCTTTTCATAAATCTTTCTTGAATGTCCCTTAATGTTCCTTGTTTGATTACATCTCAGATGGCTCCCATTCAACTGTAGGAGTCTGGTTAAATTCATACATAAATAAATTTAGATCAAGAATATATTCTGATAATTTGCTAATTCATTATATTACATCCATGTTTAATTAAAGTATGTGTGCCATAGAGTACTGTCGTGTATTGAGTATAGTCTCGAGTTCAAAATGAACTACATATTTCAATAGTATAGTCCACCCCTAAGTATATAGAGATTATGATCCACCCCTAAGGGATATAGAGATCATGGTCCATCCCTAAGTGATATAGAGATTATGATCCACCCCTAAGGGATATAGAGATCATGGTCCATCCCTAAGTAATATAGAGATCATGTGGAGTTATGAATATAATCCAGAGTTCAAATAGATATAAAAGATCGTTGAACTGCATATTATTCTTAACTTTTTCCACCCCTATCAGATCAAAAGATCTTTCTATTAAACAAATTCTTAATAATTGTTTTGGAATTAACAATTATTCATAAACATAGAATTGAGATTCTAAGTGTTTATGTAGTATTAACTCCTTGTAGAGTTGAATATTCTATAGAATTAGTGTCAATAACAAAACACATACACATACAAACATTAAAACATATAAACATAATTGGTACTGGTATACACAAGATAAAGTAAATGAAGCTCAATTCATAAATGCAATTCATTCTCAAAATAGAAAACTTTATTATAAAATTCTCCAAAATAAAAGGAATTGTCTGCAACAATATGAAAAATAGGAAATAAAAATCCCAAACTAATAATTGAAATCCAAATTGTTTAGAAACTAAAACAATTAATTCAAAAATAAAAGAAGAATTCGAGCTTCATCTTCATCTTGGACTATCCCCACCCATTTGTCCAACCATCCGATTCAACTCGGTAGTATAACATCCGAGTTCAAGCAGCTGGAGCTAAAATAAGAAGAAAAACAAACAAACATGGTTAGTAGGTCCAGAATTAATAATCCAAGTGGATAATAATTCTCTAAAACACATGAGTTTAAAGAAATACCTTGTTTCTTTGCTAGAAATTTAGGGCATTGGGGTTTCCAGTGGCCCTTTTCATTGCTATAGAAGCATTTTCCTTTTGGTTCATCACCAGTAATAGCAGCCTTTTTCTTTTTAACTGTTTTCACCGCTTAAACATGCTTCTTGCTATTATTCCACTTCTTCTTGTTCTTGGGTTTGGAAGTAAAGGCAAAGCTTGCCTCAGCCTTAGCCGCCCCATTAGCATTCCCAGAATTATGAGCTTTAGATCCCTTATTCTGTGGTCCTCCAATCAAATTTTCAAATGTCTGAAGGTCATTAACCAACTCGTGAAAGTCTTGTTCCTTCTTATTCATGACATAATTTGAAGTGTAAGGGAGAAAAGCTAGAGTCAGAGTGTTCAAGATTAGACTTACTTGAGTTGTCTGATCCATAACAGCTCCATGAATCTGAGCTTCCTGGAAATAACTTGCCATTTGGAGAAGGTGATCACGCACATTCTGATGAGGATTCATCCGTGCATTGATGAAATTCCTTGTCGCTTCAAAGCGAGATTGGACTGATGCCATCCCCAATAGTTTAGTTAACTGGTTCATGAATTCTGCAGCTGTGTCAGTGTTTGCAACCTTGTTTTTAAGGTGTTAGCAATTCTAGAAAGCGTGAAGTATCGAGCTTTGTTGTTGGCATTCTGCCAACGCTCGTACTTCTCCTTTACAACTTTGGTTGCATTATCACCCGGCTACTCAGGAGACGGTTCAGTTAACACAAATATGGCATTTTCACCAATGAGAGCAATGTTAATGTTCTCTTTCCATTTGGGAAAGTTAGATCCATTCATCTTATTATCAGTCAACAGTGACACCATGGGGTTGGTCATTGTCATGTTGGATACTACAAATAACAATATATAGAAATCAAGTAAGGTTCAACACAAAATCTCATTCAGAAATTATTAGTACATAGCAAGTAGGAACGACAAGCGAAAATACTAAAACATAAAATCCTAAATAATTTCCAAAGTTTTCAACAAACTGATATCAGTGTCCCGTTTAGGCGAGAGTCAAAGCTACCATCCATTGAATAGAGTTGTCAGCTCATCTAAAATGATAAACATTCTAGCAACCTTTTATTCGATCAAGATAAGAATCCAGCGTTGTCCCGTTTAGGCGAGAGTCAAGGCTATTCTATTTTATGAGCTTCTACCATTATTTCATACTTTTGTAAGCCTTACTAATAGTCGCCACCATTAGGGTGATCCATACTAAAAAACAAAAAACTTACAAATTGTACTTATCTTTCAAGATTCTAAGGCGTTAAATTGCTAATGAACGTTCCTCCATTAGGGAGAATTACTCACTATAACAAGAACTATGTAGAACCAACAATGGAGATCGAATATTGTTCAAAAACAAAAACAACGGAGATCGAATATCCTAATAATAATAAAGCTCATTATTTAAAATATATTTTCTTCTAATATTTATTTCGATCTATTTATTTTAAATATATATATTTATTTAATTAAAATTTCCAATTTAGAATAAAATTCCAAATATAAATTTTAATTTAATATTTATAAAATTACACTTAGATGGATATGAAAATAAAATGAATTATTTCCATCTTAGTAATAATTTTCAATAAATATTTAGAAAATTATTCAATTTAAGTTGTATCAAAATTAATTTAAATTAATTTGCAACTCAAATTTAATTTTCTATAAATATATATTGCATTTTTAAAAATGTATTTAAAAATAAATACAATTTTCGAAAAAAAAATGCTCTAAAATAAAATAAAATAAATCCTGAAAAATTATTCTAATTTTATGTTGGTCCAAAATTAATTAAAAAATTAATTTTCAACAACAAATATAATTTCCTATTTAATTAAATATTAAGAAAATTTAAAATATTTAAGTATCATGATGAAAATCAAATTAAATATTAATTTTCTATTTAATTAAATATTACTAGAAAAATACTTCAAGCAAAACAGATAATATCTATCTAGACTTTCATTAACTAATTAATTTATTTTCTAATTATAATACATTTTAGTTCATTTATTTTAATTAATCATTAAATGAAAAAATCAATGATTTAAGTTGGTCCAAAATTAATTAATAAAATAATTAATTTTCAACTTTAATCTATTTTTTTTTAAAAAAAAAAGTTCCAAATTTTCTGCATTTAAATAAAAATGCAATTTTGAAATTAAATGATTAATAAATTAAAAATAAAATATTTTTGAAAATTATTCAAATTTAAGTTTCTCAAAATAAAATTTCAAACTTAAAATAATTTTCTATTTAATTAAATGTCCTGAAAATAATAATATTTAAGTATCATTAAAGAAATCAACTTAAATATTTAATTTTCAATTTAATTAAATGTCATAAATACAAGAATTAAATAATCAAGTATAAAAGAAACTTAATTATCAATTCTAATTTAATACTAGGAAAAATATTTTTAATTAAATTGATCCAAAATTAAAAATAAATTAATTTTTAACTTAAAATATTTTTCTAATTAAATATTAGAAAATATAACCAGTACTAGAAAAAACTATCTAGGATATATTTCAATTAACTAAGTGTTTTTCTAAAATTAACTTTAAAATATTAAATGAAAAATAAATTTCATATATTTTAAAAGTTAATTATGTTGCTAATTCAATTTTAATTAGGTTAGACTAATATAATTAACCTAATACAATTATTTAAATAAGGCAAATGGGTCATCACCATTGGGGTGGTTCATGTGAGGGAGGGTTGGGTTCAGTATGTCGTAACTCCTGCTATCGGCCCCCTAACTCTCACACAAGGCCCAAAGGAGAGGAATTTAACTATTAAATAAATAATTGTTATTAATTGAATAATCCCAATTCTAATTGGGCCTAAATAAAATTACCTAAGTGAAATTTTATTTTAGCAACCTAGTCTATTTACTTAGTAAAACTTAAATGGGCTTCCTATATGCATCTAAGCCCTATAGCAAACATATAGGCTCACACAGGTCAAATGATTTGGATGGGCCCTAACATGTTACTAGATTTACACAGATGAAAGAAATTGCAAAATTTACCTGTTACAAATTATTTATAAGATCTATAGACAATTGGAGTATGATTAAAATGAGATCATTGGATCTGTCAACAAGTTAATCATAGCAAAATAGATCAAATAAATAATAGGTTTGTAATTTTTTTTTTTTGAATATATATAATAAAATAATTAAACAATACAAACCAAAACAAGTAACTGATTTGGAAAATCTAGAAAGTAGGCTAAAATATCTCAATTTTAAAATTTAAAAAAATTTAAAATTTAAAATAAATATCTTAACTAGAATTTAAATTTAGGTTGTTAGAGAATATTTGAAAAAATTCAAAATTTAACAAACTCCTAAATTCCCTAAATTCTAACTTAAAATCAAAAATATCTAACTGACTTTTCAAATTTCAAGTTTATTCAAAATTTAAAATTTATTTAAATTTCTAATAAGATAATATCATATTATATCTTGAATCTTAAATTTAGATATTCCTAATATTATATTCTAAGTCTTATAATTTAATAAATTTAAAAAAAATACAAAATAAACTATTTGCAAAATAAGATATTTTATATGGTTATAGTATTTTCAATTTTATTAAAAATAATAAAATAAAATAAGTTTAAAAAATTTATGGTTTGAAACCCTAAAATTTATATTCAAACCTAAATTAACCAATTTTTCAAATTTCATGTTATTTTTGCCAAAATATAATTTTAATAAAAAAATATCTAATAAAATAAAATGTTAAAACTAACATATTCCTAATCTTATAATTTTAATTAATAAAATATATTTCAAAAATAACAAATTTGAAAAAAAAAAAAAAAGATATGATATTGTTACCAAACTTTGAAATTTGAACAAGATTATTTAAAAATTATTTTAATATCAAAGTAAGATCATTCAAATTTAATAAAAAATATAATATCTGATATTATAATTAAAATAAATAAAATAATCTAAAATTTCAAAATTAACCATAAGGCTCTTTTTGTGAGAAATCAAATTTTCAAAATTCAAAGCCTACTAATATCTAAAACTAATTTTAATTAATTAAAAATTAATAAAAATTAATTTTATTCTGAAAATTAGCTTTTTAATTGAAAATTCAGATTCTACACAAAATTCTACCAAAAATTGGCTTTTGTTTCAATGAAAAACGATTTTTGAATCAAAAGATATGAAGAAAATAAGTTTGAGGCAAAGGGGTATGTATACCCATGCGCTCGCGGAAGGGGAAGAAATGGTCGAGACAGAGGCTGCAAGCAGCCTCATTTGACCGAGAGACACGGGCATGAGCAGCCATTCAGACAAGGGCTGTGTCCGAGAATTCTTGGTCAGCTCCTTGTCTGAAAGAGCGGCTGTCCGAGCGTCTCCAATGCCCCTCGCGCGCGCGTGTGCAACCCGAAACCAGATATTTTCATTCAAATTCAAAAAATCATAACTAATTCATAAAAAATCCAAATTAGGTTCTGTAAAAGCCAAAATTTATTAATTTTTCGTCTACTTTCTAGTAAAAATAATATTAGATATAAATAAAAAAAATATTTCAGTAACATTCATTGCGATTTCTAAACTATCATCACATAAGCACATAAACCACATGAAACCATCCAAATCAACACAAATCATCGTTTTAATTCATATTTCATGAAAGTAAATCATACCCATGGCTTTGAGGCCAGTTGTTAGAATATATTTTACCAGGATCTAGATTTACTAACAAGTATGTTTCATTAACATCCTAATATGAATTTCTAAAACAATGAAATTAAACACATATAAAGTTTAGGAAACCTTACATTGGGTGTAGCATAATATAATGTCTCCTTCCGCTCAGATCTCTAACCCTTGTATCCTGTCTGTCGCAGAGTATCACCAAGATCTGAGTCCAAATGTCCTTCTCTTGATTCTGTATTCTTCACAATCTTCCACACTATGATTGAGATACCACTTGATGTGTGTGGGCACTCACTCTATCACTCAAGGGCTTCGCTTTATAAGAGAGGAAAGAAAAGAGAGAGAGAGAGAGAGAGAGAGAGAGAGAGAGAGAGAGAGAGAGAGAGAAGGTGGCGGCTAGGGTATAGGAAGAAGGCTTTGAGTTTTTCTCTGTAGGAATGAGATGCATTATCTTTTTCGTGAAGCCATCACTACCTATTTATAGTAAACCACCTAGGGTTAGGTTAGATTTATTTGGCATTAAAATAATAAAAAAAAATGGTAAATTTCACTATAAGTGGCCGGCCATGTATGGATAATGGGCCCCACTTTGCAATTTTGCCATTTTGTCATTTTTCCATCTCATTTTCTCAAAAACGCCAATTTTCCAATTTAACCACTTAAAGGCCAATTCTAACTATTTAATAACTAAAAATTAATTATTAAATAATATTTTCATTTAGTATATTTATTAATTAGACTAATCAAAGTCTCTTAATCAACAAATAAACCCTAGAAACTCTTTCTTCACAATTTAGCCCTTGCTTAGTGAAAATTCATAAACTAGACATAGTCTAATTTTAGGATTATAATTAATTAATTAAAATCAATTATTTGAGTCTTACAAGCAGTGTGGTCTTAGCTAGTATGGGGACCATGGGCCTATACAACTGAGCTTCCAATAAGCCAAACTAGAATTTACCAAGTAAATTCCCTAACTTATTAATTCCTTGTTGCATCCACTCATAGAACTTGGAATTGCACTCTCAGTCATATAGAACGCTCTATATGTTCCACGATATATATACGCTATCAACATTTAACCATCGTTATAATCTCAATAATCAAAGATCATGTATAGATGATTTACACCGAGTAGAAATAAATTTACTGTTTCACTCCTTAATGTATTTTATCCATAAAACACTTAGCTTCCTATAAATGATATTTCAGTGAAATATGATCACTGAAATAAGAGCTCTTCCATTTACCTCTATTAAGCCAGCTCGAAGGAAATCATCGTTTCACTTCTAAATACCTATAGAAGCTATAGATTCCATATCTATGTTTAGCGCTCCCACTCAATCATACTACCATGTTCCCAAAATGTACGTATCATCCTAACTAGAAAGTAGGTTTAACTAACAAATCAAAGAATATGAATAACACTCCTGAGATTGAACCTAAGCATGTCAGGATTAAGATCTTTTGATCTAAGATCAACTAGTGATATTGACTTAGAAAGATACAAAGGTAAGATTATAATATCTTTTCAAGATCAATATCGGTCCAGTCCAATGTATACTCCATACATTCGAAACTAGCATACTTTGCCAATGTTCTGGAAAGAACATAACACTTATGCAAAGTGTAAGTACACTTCATCGCTAGTTATCACATTAGTGTAAATCCAATGCACTGATGAAACAAGGACTTTGTCTTTTGAAGCCTATAATCACAATCACATTCCAACATCAATGTAATTGTAAATGACTATATGTTCTGGACTTAATAGATTTTGTATATGTTAAACCATAAACATGAAAACAACATGTAAACATAAATGACTTCTAATCTTTTATTGATAACAAATCAGATTAGATTGAAATGGGTTTTATTTAGGGCATAAAATCCCAACAATACCTTACTAGTTTAGGTGTATTACCGTTATTTAAACTATATGCAACTCGTTGCTAATCAACGAGTTTATTGAAATTCGTGATTAATTAAAACTTTATTTAGATAATAAATATTAAAATATCATATATATATATAACCAAGATCTCGTGTACAAAATATTTGCAACTGTTTCAAGTACTAGATACAAAAGTTATCGCCTAGCGACTATACAAAATATGTCCAGCTATCCCAAAGACCGTACGCTCCAGGCCTAATCACCCTGACATGTACAATCTTGATCCGCTCGATCTCACGGCTTCTCAACCTTAGCCCTGCCCTTACCTACACATGTAAACAATATATGTGAGTCGCCAGACTCACTCAGAAAAGCATAATCAATAACATAACTATATCCCGGATTATAATCAGGTGCCCATACACCCAACCATAACCCTATCCCCGTGTCCAACACGGTATTGAGTATAGAACGTTTGTATGATAGTACTATTGACCATAATATCAGCCTATACTCGATATGCTAGTCATACTCTAGTCGTACTGATGTGATAGCGTCAATCAGTATATACTTAGCCAAACATATAGTGTCGATGTTCAGTGTAATTATATGTACACTAATATTGTTATTATAATTTGTTATCTAACAGGCATTCATAAACATACACTCTAAACATGTAATCACATATGCATATCATTATACTAATCTCACCTCACTTCCAAATTTAAGTGTGCCGGCCAACTTGAGTGGAATAACTGCTCGACGATTTACAGGCCCCTAAATCACATTATTTGGAAAAATGATGAGTGATACGCTAAATCACTTTTCTGGGACTTAAAATCAAAACCAAAAGTTTCCCTATCGATGGATAACATGGAAATACCTTAAATATCACAAAAAGGGAAAAAACTAGGGTTCTTAAAACTACCTCAACCAGCAGACCAGTTCCCCAATCAAAAAATTAGTTCGGTAGGGTTCCAGGGGACCAACCAGAATTCTGATTCATACAGGTCCCACCGAACCAGACACAAAAAACCCCAACAACAACCACAAATCGACCCCAAAATCTACCAAACCTTCCAGAGTACCTAATTACACCATAATAGATATAATCCATGCAATAAAACAACCAAACATATTCACAATCAAAATCCACCATTAGAGAGTAAAGCTTGAGTTCATAAACTCAAACCTTGCTCAATCACCATAACAACCAACAAGAACAACTTAGAACAGCTCAAATAACCTCAATATATCATTTGAACACGAAATCAAACAACTCTTTAAACCAGAGAACCCTAATTAACAAAAACATGGAAGAAAAGCTATCTTCAAACTTAAGAAATCACAAAAGGATGAGTTAGGAAGCTTACCTAGGATTAGAACCTCAACAATGATTTTAGAATTGCTCTGAATTGTTGAAGAAAACCCTAACCTCTTGCTGATTTCTAGGGAACTTGAGAGAAGAGAGAGAGTTTGGAGAGAGAAATGGTGTTTCTTGATTTTTTTCTTCTTAATTTTGAATAAAAGGAACAAAACTTAGTATTATCTAACATAACAGTGTTGGAAATATTTTACCAGGATCTAGATTTACTAACAAGTATGTTTCATTAATATCCTAATATGAATTCTAAAACAATGAAATAAACACATAAGGGTTTAAGAAACCTTACATTGGGTGCAGCGGAATATAATGACTCCTTCTGTTCAGATCTCTAGCCCTTGATTCCTTTCTGTAGCAGAGCATCACCAAGATCTAAATCTGGATCTCTTTCTCTCCTTCCTTTGATGCTGAATATCCTTCTTGTTGGTTGATTTTCCACAGTCTTACACACTATGATTGAGATACCACTTGATGTGTGTGGGCACTCACTCATTCACTCAAGGATTTCGAAAAGTAAAGAAGCAAAGAAGAGGGAAGTAGTTTCGGCTATAGAGAATAGGAGGCTCAATTTCATCTAACAAAGTTCACAAAGTTAAGTGTGAATGTGAGCCATCACTATCTATTTATAGGTAACCACCTAGGTTTAGGTTAGAATTATTTAGCATTAAAATAATGAAAAATAAATGCTAAAATACACTAAGTGTGGCCGGCCATGGATTGTGGATTGGGCTCACTTTGCAATTTTGCCATTTTATCATTTTTCCATCCCATTTTCTCAAAAACGCCAATTTTCCAATTTAACCATTTAAATGCCAATTCAAATTAATTAATAACTAAAAATTAATTATTAAATAATATTGTCATTCAATATATTTATTAATTAGACATATAAAGTCTCTTAATTAATAAATAAACCTAGAATCTCTTTTCTTTACAATTTCGCCCTTGCTTAGTGAAAATTCATAAACTAGACATAGTCTAACTTTAGAATTATAATTGATTAATCAAAATCAATTAACTGAGTCTTACAAGCAGTATGGTCTCAACTAGTATGGGGATTATGGGTCTATATATCCGAGCTTCCAATAAGTAGATTAAGAATTTATATCTTAAATTCACTAACTTATTCATTCTTCGTTGAATCCACGCATAGAACTTAGAATTGCACTCTCAGTATATAGAACGCTCTATATGTTCCACGATATAGATACGTCATTAGTTATCCATTGTTATAATCCTAATTTGATCAATGACCCTCTAATAGATGATCTACATTGAATAGGCACTAAGTTACCATTACACCTTCAATGTATTTTATCCTTAAGACACTTAGCTCCGTATAAATGATATTTCAGCGAAGTGAAATGAGATCTCCACCATTTATCTCTGTTTAGCCAAGCTCGAAGGATATCATCGTTTCACTTCTAAATTCCTATAGAAGTTATAGACTCCATATTTATGTTAGTGCTCCCACTCAATTGCACTATCATGTTCCCAAAATGTACGTATCACCCTGACCCAAAAGTAGGCTTAACTAACAAATCAAAGAACATGTATAATACTCTTGAGATCGAACCTAAACATATCAGGATTAAGATCATTTGATTTAGGATCAACAGGTGATATTGAATTAAATAGATATTACGGTAAATTTTAACAATTCTAATCAAAGTTCAATATCGGCCCCTTCCGATGTATACTCCATACATCCGATGCTGGTAAATTTTGCCAATGCCCTGGAAAGGACATAACACGTATCCAAGGTGTAAGAATACCTCTCGCTGATTATCATGTCAGTCTAAATCCAGTGAACTGACAAATCAGGGAATAAACTTTCGAACATATAATTAAGATTATATTCCACTGTGTTGACAACACTATAATCATTAACAAATTCATATGTTCTGGACTTAAATAGAATTCATACATTATATATATAATCATGAAATAAATCATGTGAACCATGCAACATAAAATGTTATTTATGATCTTTATTAATAAGTGAATCTGATTATATTGAAATGAGTTTTATTTAGGGCATAAAACCCAACAGACTCCCACTTGCACTAATATAAAACAAAATGTGCATTTTAAATCATCTCAACACCTTGATATACAAATCAAGTGTAGTAGTAGTAAACTCCTCGTAATAGGATCTGACAGGTTGAATTAACCACAACCTTTCCTCCACCATTACTCTTCCTTAATCACGAAATCCTTGATAATGTGAAATTCCTCTCTATATGTCTACTCTCTTGGGATACTGGACTCTATACTTTTGGCAACTACTTTTGGTTATTCAGGAAATAACACTAGTAGTTAAGATAGGTTGGAACGGTGGTACAAATGTATAGAACTTTCCTTAGACTGAATAAGTACCTTTCCTGTAACTTTAACATTTAGTCTCTCTCTGGTAGACTAAGAGACTTCATGTAGGTTTTTACACTTTTCCAAAATCACTACTCCACCCCCATAGTAATCAACATCTTATCAGCAGACTTTCTAGCACAAAGGCAAGTCTCAAAATCCGATGTGGTGTAGTCTAAGAGTTTTAAACACACCCTTATTGACTAACATATAGTTCCTCTTCTTAATCTTAAGGTTTACTTGATTGTCTTCCAATGTTCCTCTCCTGGATTAATCTGATACCTACTCATTACTCCCACTCAACAGCAGGTGTCAGGTCTAAGGCATACTAAAGCATATCTAAGACCTCTCACTGTTGATTTAAGAAATTCTTTCATGGCTTTATCTTTTCTGGAATAGTTGAGACATTTCCTTAGATAAATAAAATCTATGCCTAGAAGTCGAGAAGCTTCTATAGATTGCCATTAGAAAGAAAATGCTTCAGCATCTTACTAAGGTAAGTTGCTTGCATTAGAGTAAGTAATTACCAGGTATACCACAAGCCATAGGTTAGATAAACTCAAACCTATAATACTAGGAACAGGAAGTTTTGTTAAGTCAATTGAATAGACTTATAAAATAAAATTTCCTTTCTTGTCCTTGTAATAGAAAACTTTAGGTTATTCCATGTGAATGGATCAAACCATAGTTCTATTGGCTTTTCTTCTTAGTTTCTTATCTTGACAATCCATTACTTGTTTAAAATCACAATGGATTTTAATCACTAGTGTCTTCCAAGTCATAAGAAGGTGAGTTCCTAGAAACTCTCCCACTACGACAAGGTACCGTGAATTATGTCTAAGAAAACTAAATGGTATTGACCTCTTCGGTTGTGACAAGACAACATGGGCAGTGGGATCATCATATGTCAAATAAGATGATAGAACACTTTTGGAATCAAGAAATAAATATCTTCTTTATTTGCTACTTTATTTTCAGACTTAGTCACTTTCTTAGAAAAGTAGTATTTGTTTAAACAAACACTTTCTTATCTATTGACTATGGGATGTTCCACCCCTAATCACTTAGAATAGCTAACAAACATGCAAACCATGGTTAACAGTTCTAGCTTTTCTTAAGAATTCGATTAGGTCATCCATGAATATAGTAATGATTTACACTAAGTACCCAACCATTGCATCATTCTAAAATTGTATTACCATAGAAGGATTTAGGCATCGACTAGTAACTAATCATCAATATGCAAATCAAAATTTCTGGGGAGGTAAGTTTGGATATAATTCAAAAAATCAAATTAATGATCTTTGAACTGCATATCTACTAACTATTTCTCCACCTCTATCAGTTCGCAAGATCTTTAACCACTTACCTTAATGGTTTTCCACTGTTTAAGGTAAAATCTAGAGTGATCGTTTTAAGAATACAACGAAAACTCATATCCACCCCTGAATGTACATCCATCTGCGAATGAGATGGATTACTTTCAGTGGATATAGGCATATTAACTCTTTGTAGAGATTGATCTTGTCAAAAATACTATGAACAAGATACAAATGCCATAGATTTATAAAATATGGTTGTGTCTTTTGATGACTTAGGCTTAGTTACTTTAAAGAGTTCTTAGAATAGTGCAAGTGGATCCTGGTCACGGTATACTAAAATCATATCCATACTTTAACATACAGTGTTTGAATCCATTAATAGAAGATGGATATTAAACACTTGTGAAAGTGTAACTGTATTCTATTCTGGAATTAGAAATATAAGAAAATTTCTGTTTGGAATCTAAAATTAAAGTCAAAGACTTAAATTTATACCAAATATACATTAGTAATTCTTTCTTGGACCACCACTACTAATTTTAACTCTAAGTCAGACTTGCCCATACAAGTAGGAGATTTCTAAGATTGAGGATTTATATCATTTTGGGATAGAATTTTGGGAATATAATCATATACGTCATTAAATTTCTTAAAAGAAAATAGAATGACATGAAATGATTTATAGACCATTCATCCAATGATATGTTATTAAGCTAATTCGAAATGAATAAGCTAAGAGGAATTAGAATAATTTCGTATTTAAATAAGAATCCAACGATGCTCCGATTAGCGAGAGTTAAAGTAATCTTATTTAACAATCTTCTTGTTTCATATTGTAAAATACTAGTCTAAGGTGTCATCAATTTATGAACAGCTAGATGTTGCATATACAATATTTATCTTTCGAGATCTAACACTATTATGTATGTCTAATGGTGAAAATCCATTAGGGATTTATCTCATTAGAAAAACAAACCAAGTTAGACCAACAATGAAGATTCGAAATTAAACTACAATTTAATAATAGAAAATAACATGGTTCAATATAAATTCATACACAATTCAGAAATTATTAAACATATAGCAAGTAGGAATGACAAGTGAAAATACTAAAACATACAATCCTAAATAATTTCCAAGGTTTTCAACAAACTGATATCAGTGTCCCGTTTAGGCGAGAGTCAAAGCTATCATCCATTGAATAGAGTTCTCAGCTCATCTAAAATGTTAAACATTCTAGCAACCTTTTATTCGATCAAGATTGGAATCCAGCGTTGTCCCGTTTAGGCGAGTCAAGGCTATTCTATCTTATGAGCTTCCACCATTGTTTCATATTTTGTAAGTCAAATACAGTCGTCACCATTAGGGTGATCAATACCATATAAAACACTTACAAATATACTTATCTTTCGAGATTAAACGATAATAACTTGCTAATGAACGTTCCTCCATTAGGGAGGATTACTCACTAAAACAAAAGCTATGTAAAACCAACAATGGAGATCGAATGTCCTACTAAAAATGCTTATTATTTAAAATGTATTTTCTTCTAATATTTATTTTAATCATTTTATTTTAAATATATATTTATTTAATTAAAATTTCCAATTTAGAATGAAAAATTCTAAATATAAATTTTAATTTAATATTTATAAATTTTACTTAGATGGATATGAAAATAACATGAATTATTTCCATCTTAGTAATAATTTCCAATAAATATTTAGAAAAATATTCAATTTAAGTTGTTACAAAATTAATTTAAATTAATTTACAACTCAAATTTAATTTTCTATAAATATATATTGCATTTCAAAAAATTAAAGTATTTAAGAATACAATTTTTGAAATTTCTTGTTAAAATAAAATAAAAATAAATCCTGAAAAAAATTATTCTAATTTAATGTTGGCCCAAAATTAATTAATAGAATTAATTTACAACAAAAAAAATATAATTTTCCTATTTAATTAAATATATAAGAAAAATTTCAAATATTTAAATATCATGATGAAAATCAGCTTAAATATTAATTTTTTATTTAATTAAATACACTAGAAAAATACTTCAAGCAAAACAGATAATATTTATCTAGACTTTCTTTGACTAATTAATTCATTTTCTAATTAAATATATATTTTACTTCATTTATTTTAATTAATCATTAAATGAAAAAATCATTGATTTAAGTTGGTCCAAAATTAAAATAAATAATTTTCAACTTTAATCTATTTTTCAAATAAAATTCGAAATTTTTGCATTTAAGAAATGCAATTTCGAAATTGTGGGAAAAAGATTAATAAAATAAAATAAAATATATTTTGAAAATTATTCAAAATTTAAGTTATTCTCAAATAAGATTTCAAACTTAAAATAATTTTTAATCTTAATTAAATAACATGAAAATAATAATATTTAAGTATCATGATGAAAATCAACTGAAATATTTAAATTTTCAATTTAATTAAATGTATTAAATTCAAGAAATAAATAATTCAGTATAGAGTAGACTTAGTTATTAATTCTAGTTTAATACTAGGAAAAATATACTTAACTTAGATTGTACCAAAATTAATTATTAAACAATTAATTTCACAATCTATAATATTTTCCTAATTAAATATTAGAAAAATAACTAGTTCTAGAAATAACTATCTAGAATAATTCCATTTACTAAGTGTTTTTCTAAAATTAACTTTAAAATATTAAATGAAAAATTAAATTTCATATATTTTAAAAGTTAATTATGTTGCTAATTCAATTTTAATTAGGTTAGACTAATATAATTAACCTAATACAATTATTTAAATAAGGCAAATGGGCCTTCACAATTGGGGTAGTTCATGTGAGAGGGAGCTGGGTTCAGTATGTCGTACCCACTTCTATTGGCCCCCAACTCTCACACAAGGCCCAAAAGAGAGGAATTTAACATTTAAATAAACAATTGTTATTCATTGAATAAGCCAAATCTAATTGGGCCTAAATAAATTTACTTATGTCAAAATTTATTTTAGCAACCTAGTCCATTTACTTAGTAAAACTTAAATGGGCTTTCTATATGCATCTAAGCCAAATTGCAAACATATAGGCTCACACAGGTCAAATGATTTGGATGGGCCCTATCATGTTACTAGGTTTACACCGATGAAAAAAATTGCAAAATTTACCTGTTACAAATTATTTATAAGATCTATTGACAATTGGATTATGATTAAAATCAGATCATTGGATCTGTCAACAAGTTAATCATAGCAATTTAGATCAAATAAATAATAGGTTTGTAAAAAAAAAAATTGAATACATAATAATATAATCAAACAATACAAACAATAATAACTGATCTGGAATATCTGGAAAGTAAGTTAAAATATCTCAATTTTAAAATTTAAAATAAAGATTAAATTTTAAAATAAATATCTTAACTAGAATTCAAATTTAGGTTGTTAGAGAATATTTGAAAAATTCAAAAAATTCAACAAACTCCTAAATTTCTTAAATTCTAACAAAAAATAAAAAAATATCTAACCAATTTTTCAAATATCAAGTTTATTCAAAATTTAAATTTATTTAAAATTTCTAATAAGATAATATAATAAAATATCTTGAATTTTAAATTTAGATATTTCAATATTATATTCTGAGTCCTATAATTTAATAAATTTAAATATTACATAAATAAACTAATTGAAAAATTAGATATTTATATGGTTAGAATATTTAAAAAAAATAATAAAATATTAAGTTTGAAAAATTTATGGTTTGAAACCCTAAAATATCTATTCAAACTAAACTAACCAATTTTTCAAATCTTCATGTTATTTTGCCAAAATATAATTTTAATAAAAAAAATGTCTAATAAGATAAAATGTTAAACCTAACATATTCCTAATCTTATAATTTTAATTAATAAAATATATTTTGAAAATAATAGATTTGAAAAAGATATGATATGGTTAGCAAATTTTGAAATTAGTACAAGATTATTTTTAAAATGTAATATTTTAATATCAAAGTAAGACCATTCAAATTTAATAAAAAAAAAATAATATCTAATCTTATAATTAAAATAGATAAAATAATCTAATATTTCAAAATTAGCCATAAGGCTCCTTTGTGAGAAATTAAATTTTCAAAATTCAAAGCATACTAATATCAGAAACTAATTTTAATTAATTAAAAAATTAATAAAAATTAATTTTATTCTGACAATTAAATTTTTAATTGAAAATTCAGATTCTACACAAAATTCTACCAAAAATTGGCTTTTGTTTCAATGAAAAACGATTTTTGAATCAAAAGTTATGACGAAAACAAGTTTGAGGCACAAGGGTATGCATTGCATACCCCTGCGCGCGCGGAAGCATGGTTTTGGCCTAGGAAAGAGGCTGCAAGCAGTCTCATTTGACCAAGGGACGTGGGCGGGAGCTGCCCTTCAGACAGGGGTGCTGTCCCAGTGTCCGCGAGCGCGTGTGTGCATTCAAATCCTGATATTTTCGTTCAACTTCAAAAAATCATAACTAATTCATAAAAAATCCAAATTAGGTTCTGTAAAAGCCTAAATTTATTATTTTTTTCGTCTAATTTCCAGAAAAAATACTTCCAGATCGAAAAAAAAAATCAGTAACAAATATTGCGATTTCTAAACTATCATCAAATAAGCACATAAACCACATGAAACCATCCATATCAACACATAACATCGTTTTAATTCATATTTCATGAAAGTAAATCATTACCATGGCTCTGAGGCCAGTTGTTGGAAATATTTTACCAGGATCTAGATTTACGAACAAGTATGTTTCATTAACATCCTAATATGAATTCTAAAACAATGAAATAAACACATAAGGGTTTAAGAAACCTTACATTGGGTGCAGCGGAATATAATGACTCCTTCCGTTCAGATCTCTAGCCCTTGATTCCTTTCTGTAGCAGAGCATCACCAAGATCTGAACCTGGATCTCTTTCTCTCCTTCCTTTGATGCTGAATCTCCTTCTTGTTGGTTGATTTTCCACAGTCTTACACACTATGATTGAGATACAACTTGATGTGTGTGGGCACTCACTCATTCACTCAAGGATTTCGAAAAGTAAAGAAGAAAAGAAGAGGGAAGTGGTTTCGGCTATAGAGAATAGGAGGATCAATTTCATCTGACAAAGTTCACAAAGTTAAGTGTGAATGTGAGCCATCACTATCTATTTATAGGTAACCACCTAGGTTTAGGTTAGAATTATTTGGCATTAAAATAATGAAAAAATAAATTGTAAAATACACTAAGTGTGGCCGGCCATGGATTGTGGATTGGGCCCACTTTGCAATTTTTCTATCCCATTTTCTCAAAAACGCCAATTTTCCAATTTAACCATTTAAATGCCAATTCTAATTATTTAATAACTAAAAATTAATTATTAAATAATATTGTCATTCAATATATTTATTAATTAGACATATAAAGTCTCTTAATTAATAAATAAACTTAGAATCTCTTTTCTTTACAATTTCGCCCTTGCTTAGTGAAAATTCATAAACTAGATATAGTCTAACTTTAGAATTATAATTGATTAATCAAAATCAATTAACTGAGTCTTACAAGCAGTATGGTGTCAACTAGTATGGGGATTATGGGTCTATATATCCGAGCTTCCAATAAGTAGATCAAGAATTTATATCTTAAATTCACTGACTTATTAATTCTTCGTTGAATCCACACATAGAACTTAGAATTGCACTCTCAGTATATAGAATGCTCTATATATTCCACGATATAGATACGTCATTAGTTATCCATTGTTATAATCCTAATTTGATCAATGACCCTCTAATAGATGATCTACATTGAATAGGCACTAAGTTACCGTTACACCTTCAATGTTTTTTATCCTTAAAACACTTAGCTCCGTATAAATGATATTTCAGCGAAGTGAAATGAGATCTCCACCATTTATCTCTGTTTAGCCAAGCTCGAAGGATATCGTTTCACTTCTAAATTCCTATAGAAGTTATAGACTCCATATTTATGTTAGTGCTCCCACTCAATTGCACTATCATGTTCCCAAAATGTACGTATCACCCTGACCCAAAAGTAGGCTTAACTAACAAATCAAAGAACATGTATAATACTCTTGAGATCGAACCTAAACATATCAGGATTAAGATCATTTGATCTAGGATCAACAAGTGATATTGAATTGAATAGATATTACGGTAAATTTTAACAAATCTAATCAAAGTTCAATATCGGCCCCTTCCGATGTATACTCCATACATCCGATGCTGGTAAACTTTTCCAATGCCCTGGAAAGAACATAACACTTATCCAAGGTGTAAGAATACCTATCGTTGATTATCATGTCAGTCTAAATCTAGTGAACTGTCAAATCAGGGAATAAACTTTCGAACATATAATTAAGATTATATTCCACTGTGTTGACAACACTATAATCATTAACAAATTCATATGTTCTGAACTTAAATAGAATTCATACATTATATATATAATCATGAAATAAATCATGTGAACCATGCAACATAAAATGTTATTTCTGGTCTTTATTAATAAGTAAATCTGATTATATTGAAATGAGTTTTATTTAGGACATAAAACCCAACAAACGGTCATTTCCGACACCTTGATTATTCCCGACATTCTCAATGTATAATTATATTGCCCCGATAAAACCAAAATACTAAAATGTAATTTTATTGGCCAAACACTGCATTCTAATGCTATCGGGCACAAAACATAAAAAACATGAAATTTTATAAATAACATATATTATACACCCTAAATTTTATAAATCTCCAAATATTCATAAATTATAATTACTAATCTAGTTTCATAATTAAGCCACAACTATCTTCTAATTCCAAATTAAAATTAAGCGGTCTTTACACTTACAGTTATATCTTTCTAAGTCAATATCACTGGTTGATCTTAGGTCTATGGATCTTAATCCTGATATGGTTAGGTTCAACTCAACTGTATTATTTATATTCTTCAAGTTGTTCGTGAAAGCTAACCAATTGTTCTGGCAGATACTTACATCTTAGGAACATGGTAGTTCAATTGAATGGGAGCGCTGATCATAGATATAGAATCTATAACTTCTATAAGTATTTAGAAGTGAAACGATGATTTCCTTCGAGCTTGGCTTAATAGTGATAAATGATTGAGGTCTCATTTCAGTAAATATATTAGTCTACTGAAATGTCATTAATAGGCAGCTAAGTTTTTTAAGGATAAAATACATTGAAGGGTATGACGGTAGATTTGTCCCTTTTTGATGTTAATCATCTATAGATGATCTTTGACTATTAGGATTGTAACAATGGATAATCATAACGTATTTATATCTTGGTACATATAGAGCGTTCTATATAATTAAAGTGCAATTCAATTCCGAATCTATAGTGGCCCAAGGAGGAATTAATAATTAGTGAACTTACTTTGTAAATTCTAGATCTACTTGTTGGAAGCTCGGTTATATAGGCCCATGGTCCTTTCACTAGTTGAGATAATACTACTTCCAAACTCAGTTAATTGGTTTTAATTAATCAATTTTAATTCTAAAATTCATATATATTCTTCTCTTGTTATATATATGTATTATATTACATGTGTTGTATTCTTTTTCTTATACTTTTATATATATGTGCAATATATATAGTGTATATATATGTGTATTGTAATATATATTTAATTAATCTCTTGTTTTAGTCTTTGTATTATATTACATTAGAGTAGTAATATATCTTGATTATCTTCCATTGTAATAAAATCTCTAACATATCGGGCCTGCATAGGACTAGGCCAAAAATCCAAATTTTCTCCAAAACACATATCCCACCATTCTAACCCTAAATCTAATCCAGACTCAAAAATCATGCAAAAAAACGATACTTGCCTTTGACGACATTGTTGATGGAGAAACTGTGGTTGATGGAGAAGCCATTGGGTCTGTGGGTCAATAGGTCTATGGTGGTCATTGGGTCCGTGGGTTGTAGGGTCTGTGGTCGTGAAGAGAAGGGACTAAGGTTGTGGGTGGTGGGTTATGGGTCGAGTCCTTAAGGTGAGTTTAGAGAGCGAGAGAGAGAATTGAGGAAGAGAGAGGGTAGGTGTTTGAAATGAGAGGGGTAGAATTTGATTTTATAAAATGTTAGTCTATTCTACTAATACGAGTTTACTTAAATTTTAAAAAATAATTTTTAATTAATAAATGCATAAAAAATTAAATTTTCCTTACATTTTTACAAAACCTCATGAAAACATCATAAAAATAATATATAAACAAATATACAGCAATAAACATAGTATAACATTGTTGTGAAATAGACTCTTTACTTGCGGTTAAAGGGCTGCAATCTTCACAAGCTTCTATTTTTGATTTCTATAGTTTGTTAACTAATATCTCTCATTTAGTGTCCAATTTCTCTAGAGTGCAGATCTCTCATGTTAATAGATCAACGAATATTGCTGCTCATGTCTTAATTAAGTATGCTCTTTCAATGGACTCTACTTGCTTTTGGTTGGAGGATGTTAAACAATTAATCATTACTTAACAGTTTTCTGTTAATTGTTGTTAAGGCTGGTTTAGTAGTTAAGTTTGTTATTACTGTGTAACAACTTTTTCCTTTTTTGCTTGTAATACATTGGTCTATAAATAAAGATATGGTAACCCTATTTTGGGTAAGCCTTTGCAATTCATTTTTCGTGCCTCTGCTTTTTCTTCTCTGCTCTTAGCATTGTTTTTCTCTGTTCTGGTTTTACCTTCTTCATGGTATCATTGAGTCTCTAACCTGCGTCGATGGAATCTTCCACCTCTGATCCAACGGCCACAATGGCTACCGCTGCTTCTTCGGTTCACTGGAACCCGTTTGAAAACTCTTTGTCCTCTTCCCTCACCGTTAAACTAGACCGCCTCAACTATCTTTTATGGAAGTCTCAGATTGTCCCCACGGTTATAGGGCATGATCTTGATTAGATCTTGTTCTCTGATATCACCCCACCCCAAACTTTGATCAATGGAGCTCAAAATCCCGAGTACCTGCAATGGAAAAAGAAAGACCAACTCCTCCTCTCTTGGATTCGGTCTTCAATGTCTGAACCCATCCTTGCTTCTGTGGCAACCTTTACAACATCTTTCTCAGTTTAGAGGGCACTTGAACAACGATTTTCAAGTCAGACCAAGGCTCGCCTCCTTCAATTAAAGGGTAATTTCTCTAGACTTCAAAAGGGCACCCTGCCAATCGGTGAATATGTTGAGAAAGCTCAAGCCACTGCCGATGCTTTGGCAATTGCTGGCTCACTAGTCAACACACAAGATTTAGTTATCCAACTCTTGAATGGTCTTGGACCAGAATTTGATCCAGTGGTGTCTAGCATCACTTCTCGAAGTGATCATCTTTCTTTTGAGGAGGTCCAGGCATTGTTACTCTCTCATGAATCAAGACTTGAACACCACAGCAGTATAATCGATCTTTCCCTAAAGATGCAAGCCAACTTGAGTGTAAACCAGTCAAGAAATGGGGAAAATCATCACTCTGGTGTTCCTTCTTCTCGTGCTCCAAACGTTGAACCTGGCCGCACAACAGGGTGTTTCTTTGGGCGTGGAAATGGCTCAAAATTGATGTGTCAAGTTTGCCTTCGCATTGGTCACACAGCGGCTGTTTGTCACTACCGCTTTGACAAGAACTTCATCACCCCTAAGTATGGTAGTTCCGCTTCCTCTCATGCTTTTTTAACTGAAATTGACTCTACTTATGATCCACAGGCTTTAACCACAACAATTCTTCCTGATATGGGAGATGATGACCTTTGGTATGTGGACACCGGTGCCACCAACCATGTTAGCCATGGCAATGTCACCTTGGACACTGCTATCCCATACCAAGGAACTGAAACTCTAGCCGTGGGTAATGGTAAGCAATTACTCATTTCCCATATTGGTCAATTGTCTATACCCTCTAGTCATTCATCTTCCTTACATTTACAAAACATTCTACATGTCCCTGCTATTAAGAAAAACTTGGTTAGTGTTTCTCAACTCACCACTGACAATGATGTTTATCTTGAATTCCATAAATCTTGTTGTTTTGTAAAGGACAAGCTAACAGGGACTGTGCTTCTTAAAGAGAGGGCCAAAGATGGTTTATACTAGCTTGGGGAGTCATCTACTTCTGCCATTCAATGTCATCTTACCACAAGTTCTAGGGTAGATAATTCTTGTTGTACATGTTCTTGCTTTTGTCATTCTAATGTACAACCCGATTCTTGTAATTCTCAAGAAATTAATAAAACTACCCAAGATGTTTTTGATGTTTCTCCACAAGTTTTCTCTGTCTCAAAGTTTAATGATATAAATAGTTGGCACTTAAAATTGGGGCACCCTGCTGATTCCACATTGGCAAAGCTTTTACCTCATATCTCTCATACAGGATCTTTAAAAGCATTACAATTTTGCAATGCATGCCATCAAGGAAAAAGCCATAAACTGCCATTTTCTTTATCTACCAGTAGGGCCACCCAACCTTTAGCTCTCATTCACACTGACTTGTGGGGTCCCTCTCATGTTGTGTCAAAAGATAGTTTCAAATACTATGTTCATTTTCTTGATGATTATAGTAGGTACGGTTGGATTTTTCCATTAACTCAAAAAAACCATGCTTTTGATGTTTTCATAAAGTTTAAAAGTCTTGTGGAAAAACAATTTAATCTGCCTATTAAAAGTGTCCAGCTGACTGGGGGGTGAATATAGACCATTTGCTCATTTTTTTATATGACCAAGGGATTCATTTTCAACATCCTTGTCCTAGAACAAGTGAACAAAATGGTCGTGTGGAACGCAAACACAGACACATCACTGAAACTGGTCTCACATTATTAACTCATGCTGGTTTGAGCATGGATTATTGGTGGTATGCTATGTCTTGTGCTGTTTTCATAATAAATAGACTTCCAACACCAGTTATTGGTAATATGAGTCCTTATGAGTGTCTCTTTGGCACTAAGCCAGACTACAATATTTTAAAAACCTTTGGGTGTAGCTGCTTTCCCCATCTGAGGCCATACAATAGTCACAAGCTTGAATTGAGATCTCAGGAGTGTATATTTTTGGGTTATTCTTCTCACCACAAAGGATATTTGTGTGAACACCCAAATGGCAAGGTCTACATCTCACGCAATGTCATTTTCAAAGAGGGACATTTCCCTGCCTTGTCAAACTCACCAAAGGTGTCCTCCAATCAGGTATTGTCCTTGAATCAATCTCCTACTTTTAGTTTTCAGACTAATAACAATAATACATATACTAATGTTGGTGTTGTTCACTCTCCCACCACACATCCTACCACGACTAATGAGGGAATTGACAACACATCACCACAAGGACAACCTGCTACAGCCCCTCCACCAACCACTACCCCACAGTCCATACCTCCTACTACCCCACAAAATGACAACCTCACCACTATTACCCACACTATTCTTTTTTCTAGCATAGACACTACTACAAATGCTATCCCTATACCAAATACATCCCATGATACATTAAATAATTCTTTACCTACTGCCAACTTTCCATCTGTCCCAGTCGAAAGCAACTTTAGCCCACCTATACACTCTAAAGTCCCAACGGCTACAAATGGTACTTTACCATTGCAGCAGACAGTGACAAATAGCCAACAGTCCCCCAATATGCCTCCTAGTGGTGATCAGGACAATCAAGTCACGGGTACTACAACTATAAGGACTCACTCTATGAAGACAAGGTCTTTAAATGGGATTAGAAAACCCAAAGCCTTCACAGCCACCAAATATCCCCTACCCGAGTCACTTTTACCATATGAGCCAAAGAACACTACAGATGCCTTAAACAATCCAAGGTTGTTCAAGGCAATAAATCAAGAATTTGATGCTCTAAAAAAAGCAGGTACATGGTATTTGGTTCCTTATTCTCCACATATGACTGTGATTGGCAACAAGTGGATTCACAAGGTGAAACTTGATGCTTATGGCAATCTTGATCGACTGAAGTCAAGACTTGTAGCTAAGGGCTACTTGCAAACACCTGGCATAGACTATGAGGAAACATTTTCTCCAGCTGTTAAACTAGCAACAGTAAGAATTATTCTTACATTAGCCGTGTCTCTTAACTGGCAAGTGAAGCAATTAAAAGTCTCCAATGCCTTTCTAAATGGTGAGCTACATGAGATTGTCTACATGAGTCAACCAGAAGGCTTTGTTGATCCTACCAAACCTACTCATGTGTGTCAACTTCACAAGGCCCTCTATGGATTAAAGTAGGCCCCTCGTGCATGGAATCAAACACTTAGAGACAAGCTACTGGAATGGGGTTTTAGTGCTTCAAAATCGGACACCTCTTTGTTCACTTATGGTTCGGGTAACAACATCATAATCCTCCTTATCTATGTTGATGATTTTTTAGTAACTGGTCCTAACACTCATCTCATTTCAAAGTTAATTATTGATCTCAACAAGTCCTTCTCTTTAAAGGACCTAGGGCCGGTTCACTATTTCCTTGGTGTTGAAATTTATCGTGATCATTCAGGCATGTATTTGTCACAAACAAAGTATATCACAGATTTACTTGTTCGTCTCAACATGGAAGGAGCTAAACCTTGTTCTAATCCTACAAGTTCGGTCATTAAACTCTCTCTTACAGAAGGAGAACCTTTGGTGATAATACTCTTTACAGAAGCACATTGGGTGCTTTATAATACCTTACCCTCACAAGACCAGATGTAGCATTCATTATCAATAAACTAAGTCAGCTTATTCATGCTCCCACAAGTCTTCACTGGGAAACTTGCAAGAGGCTTATGCGATATCTCAAAGGCACCATATATCATGGTGTTCATATCACACCAGCTCCTTCCTTAACTTTAGAAGGGTATTTTGATGCTGACTGGGCATCGTGTGTTGATGATAGACGAAGTACAGGGGGTTGCTCAGTCCAGTAGTGAGAGTGAGTTCAGGGCTTTAGCTAATGCCATTGCTGAAATCAAATGGTTAGTCTCACTCCTTTTTGAGTTACATGTTACTTCTACTCAATGTCCAATACTATGGGTTGACAATCAAAGTGCAGCTGCTATTGCTGCAAATCCAGTATTCCATGCACGATCAAAGCACATTGAGATAGATTTACATTTTGTTAGAGATCTCATACTCCCTAAAAAAAATCCATTCGGTATGTTCCTGATGGGAATTTATTTTAGCAGGATCTTAGATCTACTCACAAGTATGTTATTTAACATCCTAAATATGAACTTTCTAAAACGATAATAAACACATATAAAGTTAAGAAAACCTTACATTGGTTGCAGCAAAATAATATGTCTCCTTCCACTCAGATCTCTAACCCTTATATCCTTTCTGTCGTAGAGTATTATCAAGATCTGAGTCTGAATGTCCTTCTCTTAGATTTGGATTCTTCACGATCTTCAAGACTATGATTGAGGTACCACTTGCTGTGTGTGGGCACTACTCTTTCACTAGGGTATCTCGAAATTGTGTAGAAGAGAAGAAAGAAAGGAGGGTCAGCTATAGAGAGAAAAGAAGATGGCTCAATTTTCTGAAAAAGGCAGTTTCCTGAATTACTGAATAATTGCATTACTTGGTGTGAGCCATCACTTTCTATTTATAGGCAACTACTAGGTTTAGGTTAGTAATTAATTGGCATTAAAATAATAAAAAATAATAATGGGAAAAAGCTATTCAAGTGGCCGGCCATGGTGTTAATGGGCCTCACTTGGATTTTGTAGTTTTCACAATTTTTATTTCCATTTTCTCAAAAACGTCAATTTTCCAATTCTAACCATTTAAATGCCAAAACTAATTATTTAATAACTAAAATAGATTATTAAATAATATTGTCATTTAATATAATTATTAATTAGGCATATAGAGTGTCTTAATTAATAAATAAACCTAGAATCTCTTTTCTTTACAATTTCACCCATGCTTAGTGAAAATTCACAAACTAGACATAGTCTAAGTTTAGAATTATAATTGATTAAACATAAATCAATTATTGAGTCTTACAAGCAGTATGGTCTCAACTAGGATGGGCACCATGGATCTATATTACTGAGCTTCCAATAAGCCGAACTGAATTTACCAAGTAAATTCCCTAACTTATTAATTCCTTGTTGAATCCACTCTTAGAACTTGGAATTGCACTCCCAGACTTATATAGAGCGTTCTATATGTTCCACGATATAGATACGCTATCTCATTTAACCATCGTTATAATCTTAATGTGATCAAAGATCCTCTATATAGATGATTTACACCAAGAAGGGATAAATTTACCGTTTCACCCCTCCATGTATTTGACCCCTTAAAACACTTAGCTACCTGTAAATGATGTTTTAGTGATCTAAGATATAGTCACTGAAACAAGAGCTCATCCATTTACTTCTATTTAGCTAAGCTCGAAGGGAATCATCACTTGACTTCTATACACCAGTAAAAGTTATAGATTCCATATTTATGTTCAGCGCTCCCACTCAGTCATACTATCATGTTCCCAAAATATACGTATCACCCTGACCCAAAAGTGGGCTTAACTAATAAATCAAAGAACATGAATAACACTCCTGAGGTTGAGCCTAAACATATTAGGATTTAGATTCTTTTAATCTAAGATCAACTAGTGATATTGACTTGGAAAGATACAACGATAAGTTTATAATATCTTGACAAAGTTTAATATCGGTCCAGTCCAATGTATACTCCATACATTCGAAACTAGTATACTTTACCAATATCCTAGAAAGAACATAACACTTACTCCAAGTGTAAGTATACTTCATCGCTGATTATCACATCAGTGTAAATCCAAAACACTGATGAAACAGGGACTTAGTCTTTTGAATCATATAATCACAATTACATTCCACTATGTTGACAATACTGTAATTGTGAATAAATATATGTTCTGGACTTAACTGATTTTGTGCATATATTAAATATATATATTAAACCATAAGCATGTAAAATACATGTTAACATAAATCACTTCAAATCTCTTAAATTGATAACTAATCAGATTGCAATGGGTTTTATTTAGGGTACAAAATCCAACAAACTCCCACTTGCACTAATATAAAACAAGTTATGCATTCTAACCAATCTGTTGTCTTGATCTTCAGATCAAGTGTAGTATATTTGACTCCACCCAAATTTCTAGAACCAAGTTCATAAAACATTATGAAACATCCTTAACTATATGCTTTACTCATCAAGGTATACTGAAATCCCTACTGCTTATTAAGTACATCTGAACAAACAGAAGACATATCTCTCATATTTTAAAGTTTGGAACTAAGATAATACAGTGTAGAATTTTCTTCAGTAGAATAACTTTCTGGTAATTTCGAATTTACAAAGTTATATATATCTTGTCTGATGGAGCTTGAATTATTATAGATGGGTTTTTACACTCTTCTAGAATAACTCCTCCACCCCCAGAGTAACCACCATCTCAAATTCTTAATGAGTTGGTGTAGATATAAGGATACCTAATATACAGATCCTTAATATCTAACATATAGGTCACTTCTCATAAATCTTTCTTGACTGTCCCCTAATGTTCCTCATTTGATTACATCTCAGATGGCTCCCACTCAATAGTAGATGTCTGGTTAAATAATACTTTTAACCTCTTTACTATTGTTTTGAGGGATATCTAATTGTGACTTATTATCTTAGTCTGAAACTGTAAGTTTCTTTAAGACTATGTCAACAACATAGCAGTCTAGTATTTGAAGTGTAAAATACTTGCTAGAGATTAAGCAATCAAATTAAGATACCATAAAATGTTATCAGGATTAGAAATCTTGACTCAAGTCATTCGAATGGACTATGCAAGAATTCTTCTATCTTATTCTCATAATTCTGATAAGTTATTTCTATCCACCTGAATGGTTAGATTTGCTTGATCAGTAGTGTTCTTAAGTTCCTATCACAAGTGTCAACCAAATGAAGATGGGTAAAGAATTTTAAAATTCTCCCACTCAATTAAGGTAGTGTGATACATTATCAAAGAACTTTATTGGTATCATTATCTATTACAACAGTAAATCTAAACTGGAACATATAATCATGATCAAGGATTTATTCTGATACACTAATAGCTAATTCATTATATTACTTCCATGTTTAAAATTATGTGTCACAAAGAGTACTGTGGAATATAGTCCACCCCTAAGTATATAGAGATTATGATCCACCCCTAAAGGTTATAGAGATCATGATTCTCTAAGTATTATAGATATTATGTGGAGTTTCGAATATAATCCAGAATTCATTAGATATAAAAGATCGTTGAACTGCATATTATTCTTAACTTTTTCTCCACCCCTATCAGATCAAAAGATCTTTTTATTAAACAAATTCTTAATAATTGTTTTAGAATTAATAATTATTCATAAACATAGAGAATAATTTCTAGTGTTTATGTAGTAATAACTCTATAAAGAGTTTAAATAACTATAGAATTTGTATCAATAATAAAAACACATACACATACAAACATAATAATTTGGTAATTGTTATATAAGATAAAGTAATGAAGCTCAACTCATAGATTGAAATTTATTTGTAAAATAAAAACTTAATTATAAAATATAAAAAAAAATATTTGCAACATAATGAGAAAAGAACAGGGAATAAAATCCCAAACTAATAATTAAAATCCAAATTGTTCTGAAACTGAAACAATTAATTCAAAATAAATAAACGAGCTTCATCTTTATCTTGGACGAACTCCACCCCTTTGTCTAGCTTTCCGATTCAACTCGCTAAGATAGCACCTGAGTTCAAGCACCTTGGGCTGTAAGAAGAAAAACAAATAAACAAGGTTATGTTGGGTTTTATGCCCTAAATAAAACTCATTTCAATATAATCAGATTTACTTATTAATATAGATCAGAAATAACATTTAATGTTGCATGGTTGACATGGTTTATTTCATGATTATATGTACATAATGTATGAATTCATCTGAAGAGGAACTATATGTTAGTCTATAAGGGTGTGTTTAAAACTCTTAGACTACACCACATCAGATTTCGAAATTTGCCTCTGTGCTAGAAAATCTTTCTGATAAGATGGTGATTACTCTGGGGGTGGAATAGTGATTTTGGAGAAGTGTAAAAACCTATCTGAAGTCTCTAGGTCTACCAGGAAGGGACTGAATGTTAAAGTTACAGGAAAGGTACTTATTCAGTCTAAGGAAAGTTCTATACATTTTTGGCACCATTCCAAATTGCCTAAACTACTAGTGTTATTTCCCTATTAACCAAAAGTAGTTACCCAAAAGTATAGAATCCAGTATCCCAAGAGAGTAGACATATAGAGAGGAATTTCACATTATCAATAATTTTGTGATTAAGGAAGAGTAATGGTGGAGAAAAGGTTGTGGTTAATTCAACCTTTCAGATCCTATTACGAGGAGTTTACTACTATTACACTTGATTTGTATATCAAGGTGTTGAGATTATTTGAAACGTACTTTTTGTTTTATATTAGTGCAAGTGGGAGTTTGTTGGGTTTTATGCCCTAAATAAAACTCATTTCAATATAATCAGATTTACTTATTAATATAGATCAGAAATAACATTTAATGTTGCATGGTTCACATGATTTATTTCATGATTATATGTACATAATGTATGAATTCATCTGAAACCCTTTTCACATACTTGATCCTGTTTATTGTGTCGTCAACACATTGGAAAGTAAACATGACTATGTGAATAAAGTTTCCTAGATTTATCACACACAGGGTTTTACTGATATGATAATCTACAACAGAGTTTACTTGCATTTGGAGAAATGCTATGTTCTTTCCAGAGCATTGGTTAAAGTAAAGCTCAGGTTGGATGCATGGAGTATGCATCGGAAGGGACCGATATTGAACTTTGACTTAGATTTATTAAACTTACCGTAATATCTATTCAAGTCAATATTGCCTAGTTGATCCTAGATCAAATGATCTTAATCCAGTTATGATTAGGTTCAATCTCGTGAGGCTATTTGTGTTCTTTGATTTGTTAGTTAAGCCTACTTTTAGGTCAGGGTGATACGTACATTTTGGGAACACGGTAGTGCAATTGAGTGGGAGCGCTAACATAAACATGGAATCTATAGCTTCTATCTGGCGAATAGTAAGTAAAGGATGATCTCCTTCGAGCTTGACCAAACGAAAATAAATGGTGGAGATATCATTTAACATAAGCTGAAATATCATTTATACGGGGTTAAGTGTTTTAAGGATTAAATACATTGTAGGGTGTAACGGTAATCTAATCCCTTTACAGTGTAGATCATTCATATAGAGGATCATTGATCAAATTAGGATTATAACAATGGATAACTAATGATGTGTCTATATGGTGGAACATATACAGCATTCTATATAATGAGAGTGCAATTCTAAGTTCTATGCGTGGATTCAACGAAGAATTAATAAGTCAGTAAATTTAGGTGATAAATTCTTGATCTACTTATTGAAAGCTCGGTTATATAGACCCATGGTCCCCGTGTTAGGTTTTATGCCCTAAATAAAACTCCATTTCAATGTAATCTATTTTATTCAACATCAATAAAGAAACAGGAGTATTTTTCATTCATTTATGTATGTTTTGGTTCACTTTATCAATTGCTTGTCTATTTGATTTATAAATTCATCTTAAACCCTTTTCACATACTTGATCCCGTTTACTGTGTTGTCATCACATTGGAAAGTAAACATGACTATGTGAATAAAGTTTCCTAGATTTATCAGACACAGGGTTTTACTGATATGATAATCTACAACAAGAGTTTACTTGCATTTGGAGAAATGTTATGTTCTTTCTAGAACATTGGTTAAAGTAAAGCTCAGATTAGATGCATGGAGTATGCATTGGAAGGGACCGATATTGAACTTTGACTTAGATTTATTAAACTTACCGTAATATCTATTCAAGTCAATATCGCCTAGTTGATCCTAGATCAAATGTTCTTAATTCTGTTATGATTAGGCTCAATCTTGAAAGGCTATTCGTGTTCTTTGATTTGTTAGTTAAGCCTACTTTTAGGTCAGGGTGATACGTACATTTTGGGAACATGGTAGTGCAATTGAGTTGGAGCGCTAGCATAAACATGGAATCTATAGCTTCTATCTGGCGAATAGTAAGCAAAGGATGATCTCCTTCGAGCTTGACCAAACGAACATAAATGGTGGAGTACTCATTTCACATAAGCTGAAATATCATTTATACGGGGTCAAGTGTTTTAAGGATAAAATACATAGTAGGGTGTTACGGTAATCTAATCCCTTTACAGTGTAGATCATTCATATAGAGGATCATTGATCACATTAGGATTATAACAATGGATAACTAATGATGCGTCTATATGGTGGAACATATAGAGCATTCTATATACTGAGAGTGCAATTCTAAGTTCTATGCGTGGATTCAACGAAGAATTAATAAGTTAGTGAATTTTAGTGCTAAATTCTTGATCTACTTATTGGAAGCTCGGTTATATAGACCCATGGTCCCCGCACTAGTTGAGATAATATTGTTTGTAAGACTAATGTAATTGGTTTTGATTAATCAATTATAATTCTCAAATTAGACTATGTCTATTTGTGAAATTTTCACTAAGTAAGGGTGAAATTGTAAAGAATTAGTTGTTAGGGGCATATTTGTTAATTATGATACTTTGTATCGTTCAATTAATAAATATGATAAATGACAATATTATTTAATAATTATTTATAGTTATTAAATAGTTAGAATTGGCATTTAAATGGTTGAATTATAAAATTGGCATTTTTGAGAAAATCAGATACAAAAGTGTTAAAATTGTAAAATTGCAAAAAGCAAGGCCCAAATCCATCAAGCCATGGCCGGCCACTTTTGTATGCATTTTAAACTAATATTTTCATTATTTTAATGCCAAATAATTAAAACCTAACCCTAGTGGAATGCTATAAATAGATAGTGAAGGCTTCAGGAAAATTACACTCCTGAATCAGAAAACCTGAGCCTTTCTCTCTCTACCTTGGCTGCCACCCTCTCTCTCTACCTTGGCCGCCACCCTCTCTCTCTCTTCTTCCTTCATATTTCGAAATTACCTTAGTGATTAGAGTAGTGCCCACACACAGCAAGCAATACCTCAATCATAGTGAGGAAGATCGTGAAGAAAGATCATCAGCTAAGGAGTTTCAGCATCAAGGATTCAGAGAAAGAAATCCAGGTTCAGATCTTGATAATACTCTGCTACAGAAAGGATACAAGGGTTAGAGATCTGAACGGAAGGAGTCATTTAATTCCGCTGCACCCAATGTAAGGTTTCTTAAACTTTATACGTGTTTATTTCATCGTTTTAGAAAGTTCATATTTAGGATGTTAATAAACATACTTGTGAGTAGATCTAAGATCCTGGTAAAATAATTCCAACACCCCGCACTAGTTGAGATAATATTACTTGTAAGACTCATATAATTGGTTTTGATTAATCAATTATAATTCTCAATTTAGACTATGTCTATATGTGAAATTTTCACTAAGTAAGGGCGAAATTGTAAAGAAAGAGTTTTAGGGGCATATTTGTTAATTATGATACTTTGTATGGTTCAATTAATAAATATGATAAATGACAATATTATTTAATAATTATTTATAGTTATTAAATAGTTAGAATTGGCATTTAAATGGTTGAATTAGAAAATTGGCGTTTTTGAGAAAATCAGATGCAGAAAAGATAAAACTACAAAATTGCAAAAAGTGAGGCCCAAATCCACTTTGTATGGCCGGCCACTTTTGTAGGGAATTTAAACTGATATTTTCATTATTTTAATGCCAAATAATTCAAACCTAACCCTAGTGGAATGCTATAAATAGATAGTGAAGGCTTCAGGAAATTTACACAAAAATTTCTACACTTAAATTTTCTACCCTTTCATTCAGAAAAAACTGAGCATCTCTCTCTCCCTATCTTTGGCCGACCCCACTCTCTCTCTCTTCCTTATTGAGATTTCGAAATTCTTAGTGTGAGAATAGTGCCCACACACAGCAAGTGATACCTCAATCATAGTGAGGAAGATCGTGAAGATAGACTTTCAGCAAGAAGGAGTTTCAGCACCAAAGAATCAGAGAAAGAGATCCAGGTGCAGATATTGATAATGCTCTGCTACAGAAAGGAATCAAGGGCTAGATATCTGAACGGAAGGAGTCATATTATTCCGCTGCACCCAATGTAAGGTTTCCTAAACTTTATATGTATTTATTTCATCATTTTAGAAAGTTCATATTTAGGGTGTTAATCAACATACTTGTGAGTAGATCTAAGATCCTCGTAAAATAATTTCCAACAGGTTAGTATTCCAGAATTAATGATCCAAATGGATAATAATTCACTAAAACACATCAGTTTATAGAAAGAAATACCTTGTTTCTTTGCAAGAACCTTAGGACATTGGGGTTTTCAATGGCCTTTCTCATTGCAGTAGAAACACTTTCCTTTTAGTGTATCACCAGGAGCAGCAGCCTTTTTGTTCTTAGCTGTTTTCACAGCTTGAGCTCGCTTCTTGGTGTTTTTCCACTTCTTCTTTGTCTTAGGTCTGGAAGTAAAGGCAACGTGTGCCTCAGGTTTAATCGTCCCATTACCATTTCTAGAATTCTGAGGTTTACTCCCTTTTTTCTTGGGTCTTCCAATCAAATTTTCATATGTTTGAAGGTCATTGACTAACGTGTGAAAGTCTTGTTCCTTCTTATTTATGACATAATTTGATGTATAAGGCAGAAAAGCTGAAGTCAGACTATTCAAGATAAGACTCACTTGAGTTGTCTGATCCATTTCAGCGCCATGATTCTGGGCTTCCTAGAAATAACTTGCCATTTGGAGAAGGTGATCACGCACATTTTGATGGGGTTCCATCCGTGCATTAAAGAATTTCTTAGTCGCGTCAAAGCGAGACTGGATAGATGTCATTCCGAATAGCTTAGTTAACTGCGTCATTATTTCTGCAGCCATGACAGTGTTTGCAAACCTTATTTTCAAGGTGTCAACCATGCTGGAAAGCATGAAGTATCGAGCTTTGTTGTTAACATTCTGCCAACGCTCAAAGTTCTCTTTCACAACTTTAGTTGCATTGTCACCCGGCTGTTCTGGAGACGGCTCAGTTAACACAAACAAGACACTTTCACCTATGAGAGCAATATTAATGTTCTCTTTCCATTTAGGGAAGTTAGATCCACTTAGCTTATTTTCAGTCAACAGTGATAACATGGGGTTTGACATGGCTATACAGGATACTACAAAATAATAAATAGAAAACAATTATGATTTAACACAAAATCTTTTCAGAAATTATTAGCACATAGCAAGTAGGAATGACAAGAGAAAATACTAAAACATACAATCCTAAACAATTTCCAAGATTTTCAACAAACTGATATCAATGTCCCGTTTAGGCGAGAGTCAAAGCTACCATCCATTGAATAGAGTTGTCAGCTCATCTAAAATAATAACCATTCTAGCAACCTTTTATTCGATCGAAAAGAGAATCCAACGTTGTCTCGTTTATGCGAGAGTCAAGGTCATTCCTATTTCATGAGCTTCCACTATTGTTTCATACGTTTGTAAGTCTTATACAGTCGCCACCATTAGGGTGATTAATACTAATATAAAAAACTTATAAATATACTTATCTTTTGAGATTCTACGGCGCTAACTTGCTAATGAACGTTCCTCCATTAGGGAGGATTATTCACTAAAACAATAGCTATGTAAAACCAACAATGGAGATCGAATATCTTAATAATAATAAAGCTCATTATTTAAAATGTATTTTCTTCTATTATTTATTTATTTTAAATATATATTTTTTTAATTAATTTCAAATTTAGAATAAAATTCTAAATAAAATTTAATTTAATATTTATAAAATTATACTTAGATGGTTATGAAAATAAAATGAATTATTTCCATCTTAGTATTAATTTGCCAATAAATATTAAGAAAATTATTTAATTTAAGTTGTATTAATTTAAATTAATTTGCAACTCAAATTTAAATTTTCTATAAGAATATATATCGTATTTCGAAAAATTAAAGTATAAAATTATACAGTTTTTGAAATACTTAAAAAATAAATTAATCTTTACTAAAAAAAATACTTCAAGCAAAAATATTATCTATCTAGATTTTTCTTTGACTAATTAATTCAATTTCTAATAATAATATATTTTAGTTCATTTATTTTAAATTAATCATTAAATAAAAAAATCATTGATTTTAGTTGGTTCAAAAATTAATTAAAATAAATAATTAATTTACAACTTTAATCTATTTTTCAAGATAAATTCAAAATCATCTTGCATAATCAAATGCAATTTTGAAAATTGATTAATAAAATAAATAAAATATATTTTGAAAAATTATTCAAATTTAAGTTGTTATAAAAACTTTCAACTTAAAATAAGTATAGAGAAGGCTTAATTATTAATTTCTAGTTTAATATTAGGAAAAATATTCTTAACTTGAATTGTACCAAAATTAATTATTAAACAATTAATTTCACAATTAATGATATTTTTCTATTTTAATATTAGAAATAATAACAAGTATAGAAATAACTATCTAGAAAATATCTCAATTTAACTAAGTATATTTTCAAAATTTGGAAAATATCTAATTTAAGTTGTTATAGAAAGAATCTAAAATAACCAACTTAAAAATTTCCAAATAAAATTTAATTAAATATCAAAATTAAGTTGTAACTACCTAATTTAAGAATATTCCATTTTAAGTTTAACAACTTAAAAAATATCTCTAGAATCTTCAATAACCAACTCCTAGAATTCCTCAACTTAATTTTAAATTCAAAAGATATTCAAATTTAAGTTGATAAGAAAATTAGTTAGAAATATCTAATTTATAACTTAAATAGGAATATTTAATGAAATAATTAAAATAAGCTTCAGAAAGAATCTAGTTAGTTAAAATTCTTTATTTAATTAAATACAAAGAAAAATACAAATAGCTTATCTAGAAATAATATCTAAACTAAGAGTGTTTTTTTTTAAATTAACTTAAAATATTAAAATGAAAATAAATTTCATATATTTTAAAAGTTAATTATGATGCTAATCAATTTTATTAGGTTAAACTAATTTAATTAACCCAATACAGTTATTCAAATCAGGCAAATGGGTCTTCACAATTGGGGTAGTTCATGTGAGGGGGAGCTGGGTTCAGTATGTCGTACCCACTTCTATTGGCCCCCATCTCTCACACAAGGCCCAAAAGAGAGGCATTTAACCTTAAAATAAATAACTGTTATTAATTGAATAGGTCCAAAAACTAAATGGACCTAAATAAAATCTATCAGGGTGTGACATTTTATTTAGCAACAACCTATATATATGCATCTATAATAAAATAAACATATAGGCTCACACAGGCACACAGATTTGGATGGACCCTATCATGTTACTAGGTCATACACAGATGAAAGAAGAATGTAAAATTTGTTAGGTTTTATGCCCTAAATAAAACTCCGTTTCAATGTAATCTATTTTATTCAACATCAATAAAGAAACAGAAGTATTTTTCATTCATTTGTGTATGTTTTGGCTCACTTTATCAATTGCTTGTCTAATTGATTTATAAATTCATCTTAAACCCTTTTCACATACTTGATCATGTTTATTGTGCTGTCATCACATTGGAAAGTAAACATGACTATGTGAATAAAGTTTCCTAGATTTATCAGACACAGGGTTTTACTGATATGATAATCTACAACAAGAGTTTACTTGTATTTGGAGAAATACTATGTTCTTTCCAGAACATTGGTTAAAGTAAAGCTCAGGTTGGATGCATGGAGTATGCATCGGAAGGGACCGATATTGAACTTTGAATTAGATTTAATTAAAGTTACCGTAAAATCTATTCAAGTCAATATCGCCAAGTTGATCCTAGATCAAATGATCTTAATCCTGTTATGATTAGGCTCAATCTTGAAAGGCTATTCGTGTTCTTTGATTTGTTAGTTAAGCCTACTTTTAGGTCAGGGTGATACGTACATTTTGGGAACACGGTAGTGCAATTGAGTGGGAGCGCTAGCATAAACATGGAATCTATAGCTTCTATCTGGCAAATAGTAAGCAAAGGATGATTTCCTTCGAGCTTGGCCAAACGAAAATAAATGGTGGAGATCTCATTTCACATAAGCTGAAATATCATTTATACGGGGTCAAGTGTTTTAAGGATAAAATACATGGTAGGGTGTTACGGTAATTTAATCCCTTTACTATGTAGATCATTCATATAGAGGATCATTGATCAAATTAGGATTATAACAATGGATAACTAATGATGTGTCTATATGGTGGAACATATAGAGCATTCTATATACTGAGAGTGCAATTCTAAGTTCTATGCGTGGATTCAACGAAGAATTAATAAGTTAGTGAATTTTAGTGCTAAATTCTTGATCTACTTATTGGAAGCTCGGTTATATAGACCCATGGTCCCCCCACTAGTTGAGATAATATTGCTTGTAAGACTCATGTAATTGGTTTTGATTAATCAATTATAATTCACAAATTAGACTATGTCTATTTGTGAAATTTTCACTAAGTAAGGACGAAATTGTAAAGAAAGAGTTAACAGGGGCATATTTGTTAATTGTGATACTTTGTATGGTGCAATTAATAAATATGATAAATGACAATATTATTTAATAATTATTTATAGTTATTAAATAGTTAGAATTGGCATTTAAATGATTGAATTAGGAAATTGGCATTTTTGAGAAAATCGTATACAAAAGTGGTAAAATTGCAAAATTGCAAAAATCAAGGCCCAGTCCACCTAGCCTAGGGCCGGCCACTTATGTTATCTTTTTTAAATGATTTTTTCATTATTTTAATGCCATATAATTCAAATCAAACCCTAGAAGGAATGCTATAAATAGATAGTGAAGGCTTCAGGAAAATTACACTTTCTGAATCAGAAAAACCTGAGCCTCCACTCTCTTCTCTAGCCGCCACTCTCTCTCTCTTTTCTTCCTCAAAATTTCGAACCTCTCTTAGTGATTAGAGTAGTGCCCACACACATCAAGCAATACCTCAATCATAGTGAGGAAGATTGTGAAGAAAGATCAACGACGAAAGGAGATTCGGCATCAAGGATTCGTAGAAGAAGATCCGGGTTCGGATCTTGATAATACTCGCTACGTAAAGGAATCAAGGGTTAGAGATCTGAACGGAAGGAGTCATTATAATTCCGCTGCACCCAATGTAAGGTTTCTTAAACTTTATATGTGTTTAATTTATCGTTTTAGAAAGTTCATATTTAGGATGTTAATAAACATACTTGTGAGTAGATCTAAGATCCTGGTAAAATAATATCCAACAACTGGCCTCAGAGCCATGGTAATTGATTTACTTACATGAAATTTGGACTTTAAAACGATTGTTTGTATGTTCTTTGGATGGTATCATGTTGTATTGAGTGTTATTTGATGAATGATTGATGTTTGTTAAATTTTCGTGATAAATAATTGTGATTTCGATTCTGTAATTATTTTTATTGGATAGTATGGAAAAAATTAAGCAAGTTAGCCTTTTACAGAACTCAATTTGGATTTTATTTGAATTAGTTATGATTTTTTGAAGATTTGACAAAATCTGTCTTGATATTTTTACGCGATCATGAGAACTGTCCGTACAGTTTCGGTTTTTTCCCTTTTTCTTCAATTTTTCATACCTTTTCATGGAATTAACTTCCAAATTTTTGTATGGTTTTGTATATATACTAATACTATTCCTAATTCAATTCTAATTATCATTTTGAATTAATTTTATTTTTTTTAAAATTAATTCAAGATATTAGTGTAATTTGAATTCGAATAGAATTAGTATTTATCTTTTTGCTTAAAAACCTATCTTATTTTTAAATTTGATTATATTTTTTTTAAAATTTAAGGTCAGATTTTATAAATATTTTAAAAGATATTTTGACCTTATTTAAAATAAGATATTTATAATCATGTAATTTTAAATAGATATAAGATAAAAAGTAGGTTTAATTTTTTAAATTTTTTTTTTTTAAATTTTCGAAATTTATTTTTTTTTAATTCCGAAATTATTGTTTTCGAATATTAAATTTTTATTTAATTATTTATTTATTCGAAATTTATTATAAAAAAAAAAAAAAAAAAAAAAAATCCTACTTCCAACTATCCAGCTAACCCTGTTGCAGGAGTATGTGTTTTAACTTATGTGTAAGTTTTTAAAACCTATTATTACTTGATTGCAAATAGCCATGGTTACCTTTTGCCAGATCTAATGATCTGATGGCTCCCTTGGTCAAGATAATAATTTGTAACAGGTATAATTTACAATCTTCTTTCATCTGTGTATGACCTAGCAACATGATAGGACCCATCCAAAGTGTGCCTGTGTGAGCCTATGTGTTTAATTTTATTATAGATGCATATAGGTTAATGTTGCTAAAATAAATTATCATAATTATTGATAGGATTTATTTAGGCCCATTTAGCTTTTGGGCCTATTCAATTAATAACAGTTGTTCTTATTAAGGTTAAATTCCTCTCTTTTGGGCCTTGTGTGAGAGTTGGGAGCCATAGAAGTGGGTACGACATACTGAACCCAGCACCCCCTCACACAAACTACCCCAATTGTGAAGGCCCATTTGCACGATTTGAATGATCGTACTAGGGTTAATTACACTAGTTTAACCTAATTAAAATTGAATTAGCAACATAATTAATTTCATTTATTTTGAAATTAATTTAGAAAATCATAGTTTAAAGAATTTAATATTCTAAGCTAAACTATATGTATTTTCTTGTATTTAATTAAATATAGAATTATAACCATCTAGATTCTTTCTGGAACTTATTTTAAATTTTTCATTAAATATTCCTATTTAAGTTGATATTTAGTTATACATAACTAACCAACTTAAATCGAATATCTTTTGAATTCAAAATTTTAAATTAAGTTGAGGAATTTTAGGAATTGGTTATTAAGATTCTTTAGATATTTTTTAAGTTGATATTTTTCAAATATTAACTTAAAATGGAATATCTTAGATATTTTTAGGTTAATATCTTTTTTGAATATTTAACTTAAAATATCTACAAAATTAAGTGGTTACAACTTAATTTTGAATTTAATTAAATACGATTTGAAAGATATTTAAGTTGATTTTTTAGATTCTTTCTAAAACAACTTAAACAAGATATTTTCAAATTTGTTCCATTTAAAATTCAAATTTTTGAATTTAATTAATAATTGAAAATTAATTAAAGTTGATTTTTTATTTAAATCAATTTTGATTTTTAATTTTTCATTATTATATTATGGAACTTATTCGATATTTATTTGAATTTATTTTTCAAATTTAAATAATAATTGAAAATTAATTAAAGTTGATTTTAATTAAACCAACTTTAATTTGTAATTTTTCATTATTATAATATCGAATATTATGATTATACAAAATACATATATATATTTTTTTTAAATAATGAGCTTTTAATCAAGAGACATTCGATCTCCATTGTGGGTTTTACACCGTGTTTGTTTTAGTGAGTAATCCTCCCTAATGGAGGAACGTTCATTAGCAATTTCGCACCGTTTAACCTCGCATGATAAGTAGTTTGTAAGTGTTTTGTATGGTATAGATCACCCTAATGGTGGCGACCATACTTGACTTGCAAGTTATGAAACAATGGTGGAAGCTCATAAGATAGAATTGCCTTGACTCTCGCCTAAACGGACAACGCCGAATTCAAATCTTGATCGAATAAAAGGTTGCTAGAATGTTTATCATTTTAGATGAGCTGACAACTCTATTCAATGAATGATGCTTTGACTCTCGCCTAAACGGGACAACGTGTCGGTTTGTTGAAATACCTTGGAAAATAAACTATGTTAGATTTAGTATTTCTATAACATATGTAATTACTTGCTATTTTCTAAATTGTGTATGAATTTATGAGCCAAAACCTTACTTCTGTTTTATTGATGTGTTGTAGTGTCATTATGAATAACCCACACCCCGATCCTCTCTTAGTTACTATCTTAGCAAAAGAACTCTATAGTGTGAAAATGAATCCTGGTAGTTGCATTAACTCGCATCTGTTGATGATGAATCTGAAATTCCAAAAGGCAAATCTACTGGGAATTGATTTATCAAGAGAACAATGGGTCCAACTTATCCTTAATAGTCTTCCTCCGGAGTATAATGAATTTGTTATCTCTTATATGATCAACAATTCTAACTCCTCCGACATGGACAAGCTCGAAACAGAATTACGAGCCCATGAACGGAACTTGATTGCAATGGGTCCCCCTGGGTTTGCAATCAACAATCAAAGGAAAAGGACTAGGTATGAAGGATCTAGCAAAACTGCTTCTTCAAGTACAATTATCAGACATAATCTTCTATGTTCGAATTGTAATGGAAAGGGTCATCATGAAGAACGATGTCCCAGGCTTCTAAACAATTCAAACGAAGGTAATGCTTTTGTCTTTGAATCATGTGTTTTAGAGAACGACAAATCCATCTGGATTGTTGATTCTGGGTCTACTAACCATGTATGTTCTTCACTGCAGTTGCTTGAAACCTGGGAAAATCTACTTCCAGGAGAGTTACAGCTTAAAGTTGGCAATGGCGAATTAGTATCGGTCAAAGCTAGAGGAAAAGCCCGCATCAAGTTTCAACAAAGATTTTTAATTTTAGAAAATGTTTTATTTATTCCAAACTTTAGTAGAAACTTGATTAGTGTCTCATGTTTGCAAACACAATCTTATATATTGAATTTTTCGAGTACAAATTGTTCAATTTCTCGTAATGGATTTCAAATATGTGTTGCTATAATGGAACAAGGGCTTTATGTTTTAAGACCGAGTACTCAAATCTCACTAAATAGTGAACTTTTCAGTGTAGCTAGACCTAGAAACCTAAAAAGAAAAGAGATTGATAATGATGATCAAACTTATCTATGGCATTTACGTTTAGGTCATATAGGCTTTGATAGACTCAATAGGCTCACCAAAGACGGTCCATTAAAAAATGTCGTCCTAGGTGAACTGCCAGTATGCGAGTCCTGCCTAGAAGGAAAAATGACTAAACGTTCTTTCTCTGCAAAGGGAGAGCGTGCCAAAATCCCTCTAGGGTTAGTGCATTCCGATGTCTGCGGACCTTTGAATGTCAAAGCCCGAGGTGGTTATGAGTATTTTGTCACTTTCATTGACGATTTCTCTAGATATAGTTTTCTTTACCTAATGCAAAAGAAATCTGAAACGTTTGAAAAGTTTCAAGAATTTCATGCTTTGGCCCAAAACCAATTAGGTAAATCATTAAAGATCTTGCGAACTGATAGGGGTGGAGAATATATGGATATGCAGTTCAAAGATCATTTAATTGAACTTGGAATTGAATCCCAATACACCGCCCGCCTACTCCACAACAAAATGGAGTTGCAGAAAGAAGAAATCGCACTCTTTTGGAAATGGTTAGGTCTATGCTGAGTTATTCAACTCTGTCTACGTCCTTCTGGGGATATGCTATACAGATGGCAAATGACATTTTAAATGTTGTTCCATCTAAAGCAGTCCCTAAGACACCCGTCGAACTTTGGAATGGTCGAACACCTAGTTTGCGCCATTACAGAATTTGGGGGTGCCCTGCTCATGTCTTAAGAAAGAAAGAAGGCAAACTTGAATCACGTACCGAAGTATGCATGTTTGTTGGAAATTCTAAAGAGACTAGGGGTGGACTATTTTATAGTCACAAGGATAATAAAGTGTTTGTTTCTACAAATGCTACTTTCCTTGAAGAGAACTATATTAAAGACTACAAACCGAAAAGTAAAGTTGTTCTAGAGGAATTGCTATCAGATATAAGTCCTTCCAATGTTCCGTCCTCTTCCACTCGTGAAGAAGACGATCCCACTCCCTCAGTTGAACAACTGAGAAATCTACTACTAAAGTTTCTGTTCAGAAGACAACCATACCTCGTCGTAGTGGGAGAGTTTCAACAAAACCTGCTCGTTATGGCTTGGATGGTGAAATCAATATGGTCGTAGGTGACGGTATTGATGACGATCCATTAACCTATAAACAGGCAATGGCTAGTCCGCAACGGAAACGATGGTCGGCGGAATGGATTCGTAAATGGATTCCATGAAAAAGAACAAAGTCCGGGAATATGTAGACGCACCTGACGACTATCATCCGATAGGATGCAAGTGGGTTTACAAGAAGAAAAGAGGAGCCGGAGGCGAAGTCGAAACTTTCAATGCTAGACTTGTAGCCAAGGGTTATACCCAAAGAGAAGGCGTGGACTATGAGGAAACTTTTAGTCCCGTTGCCATGCTCAAATCCATCCGAATTCTTCTCTCCATAGCTGCCGCTTTCGATTATGAAATACGGCAAATGGATGTCAAGACCGCCTTCCTTAATGGGGTACTTGAAGAAACCATCTATATGGAGCAACCGAAGGTTATGTTCTTCCACGGGCAAGAAAAGAAAGTTTGCAAGTTAAACGAGTCTATCTATGGACTCAAGCAAGCTTCTCGCTCATGGAACAAGAGGTTTGATGAAATCATCAAAACCTACGGTTTTCTTCGAATGAAGATGAACCTTGTGTTTACCAACTCAAGGAAGACCAAATAGTAGTATTCCCGGTCCTTTATGTTGATGACAATTTGATCATTGGAAACAATGTCAAGAAAATGACTCACATTAAGGAATGGCTCAACACTCAATTCGATATGAAAGATTTGGGTGAAGCGGCCTATGTTCTTGGTATTCGCATTATAAGAAACCGAAGAACGGATCTCTTGCTCTCTCTCAAACGACCTACATAGACAAAGTCTTAGAGAGATTCTCCCTGAGCAACACCAATGGGGCAAACATGCCTTCTAGATATGGTATTCGTCTATCTAAGGAACGATCCGATCGATCCTCAAGAGATAGAGGACATGGCGAAAATTCCCTATGCCTCTGCGAGTTGGAAGTCTAATGTATGCAATGTTATGCACTAGACACGACATCCGTTATGCCGTTGGAATCGTGAGCGTGTATCGGTCTAATCCAGACAAGAACATTGGAATGCGATTAAGTATATTACGAAATACTTAAAGAGTACAAGGAATCTTGTGTTAGTCTACAAGGGTGGTGCTTTAAATCCCATAGGCTACACCGATTCGCATTTCCAGCAAGTCTTGAAGACGGAAATCAACATCCGGGATGGTGTTTACTCTTGGGGGTGGAGCGAGTGGTTTGGAGAAGTGCTAAACAAACCGCAATATCGGACTCAACTATGGAAGCCGAATACATAGCGACGGTAGAAGCCGCAAAAGAACTTGTCCGGCTAAGAAAGTTCTTCACCAAAGCATAGGAGTTGTTCTGGAATGGAAAAGCCTGCGGTACTACTCGTGATAACAATGGAGCAATAGCAAACGGTAAAGAACCTCGAAGCCACAAGAGAAGCAAACACATTGAAAGGAAGTATCACATTATCGGAGAATACGTGGCAAGAGGGGACGTACTAGTTGAGAAAGTTGACACGAGAGGACAACCTAGCCGATCCATTTACCAAAGTCTTGGCGTAGTGACCTTTGAAAAGCACCGTCAGAATTTAGGATTAATTGATATGTACTAATTAGTTTTATATTAGTGCAAGTGGGAGTTTGTTAGGTTTTATGCCCTAAATAAAACTCCGTTTCAATGTAATCTATTTTATTCAACATCAATAAAGAAACAGAAGTATTTTTCATTCATTTGTGTATGTTTTGGCTCACTTTATCAATTGCTTGTCTAATTGATTTATAAATTCATCTTAAACCCTTTTCACATACTTGATCATGTTTATTGTCTTGTCATCACATTGGAAAGTAAACATGACTATGTGAATAAAGTTTCCTAGATTTATCAGACACAGGGTTTTACTGATATGATAATCTACAACAAGAGTTTACTTGTATTTGGAGAAATACTATGTTCTTTCCAGAACATTGGTTAAAGTAAAGCTCATGTTGGATGCATGGAGTATGCATCGGAAGGGACCGATATTGAACTTTGAATTAGATTTAATTAAAGTTACCGTAAAATCTATTCAAGTCAATATCGCCAAGTTGATCCTAGATCAAATGATCTTAATCCTGTTATGATTAGGCTCAATCTTGAAAGGCTATTCGTGTTCTTTGATTTGTTAGTTAAGCCTACTTTTAGGTCAGGGTGATACGTACATTTTGGGAACACGGTAGTGCAATTGAGTGGGAGCGCTAGCATAAACATGGAATCTATAGCTTCTATCCGGCAAATAGTAAGCAAAGGATGATTTCCTTCGAGCTTGGCCAAACGAAAATAAATGGTGGAGATCTCATTTCACATAAGCCGAAATATCATTTATACGGGGTCAAGTGTTTTAAGGATAAAATACATGGTAGGGTGTTACGGTAATTTAATCCCTTTACTATGTAGATCATTCATATAGAGGATCATTGATCAAATTAGGATTATAACAATGGATAACTAATGATGTGTCTATATGGTGGAACATATAGAGCATTCTATATACTGAGAGTGCAATTCTAAGTTCTATGCGTGGATTCAACGAAGAATTAATAAGTTAGTGAATTTTAGTGCTAAATTCTTGATCTACTTATTGGAAGCTCGGTTATATAGACCCATGGTCCCCCCACTAGTTGAGATAATATTGCTTGTAAGACTCATGTAATTGGTTTTGATTAATCAATTATAATTCACAAATTAGACTATGTCTATTTGTGAAATTTTCACTAAGTAAGGACGAAATTGTAAAGAAAGAGTTAACAGGGGCATATTTGTTAATTGTGATACTTTGTATGGTGCAATTAATAAATATGATAAATGACAATATTATTTAATAATTATTTATAGTTATTAAATAGTTAGAATTGGCATTTAAATGATTGAATTAGGAAATTGGCATTTTTGAGAAAATCAGATACAAAAGTGGTAAAATTGCAAAATTGCAAAAATCAAGGCCCAGTCCACCTAGCCTAGGGCCGGCCACTTATGTTATCTTTTTTAAATGATTTTTTCATTATTTTAATGCCATATAATTCAAATCAAACCCTAGAAGGAATGCTATAAATAGATAGTGAAGGCTTCAGGAAAATTACACTTTCTGAATCAGAAAAACCTGAGCCTCCACTCTCTTCTCTAGCCGCCACTCTCTCTCTCTTTTCTTCCTCAAAATTTCGAACCTCTCTTAGTGATTAGAGTAGTGCCCACACACATCAAGCAATACCTCAATCATAGTGAGGAAGATTGTGAAGAAAGATCAACAGCAAAGGAGATTCAGCATCAAGGATTCAGAGAAGAAGATCCAGGTTCAGATCTTGATAATACTCTGCTACAGAAAGGAATCAAGGGTTAGAGATCTGAACGGAAGGAGTCATTATAATTCCGCTGCACCCAATGTAAGGTTTCTTAAACTTTATATGTGTTTAATTTATCGTTTTAGAAAGTTCATATTTAGGATGTTAATAAACATACTTGTGAGTAGATCTAAGATCCTGGTAAAATAATATCCAACAAAATTTACCTGTTACAAATTATTTACTTGACCTATTGACAATTGAACCATGGCTTAAAATCAAATCATTAGATCTGTCAACAAGTTAACCATGGCAATTTAGATCAAGCAATAATAGATTTTATAAAACTTACACATAAGCTAAACACAAACTCCTGCAGCAGGTTGAATTGGATAGTTGGATGTAAGATTTATTTAATTTTAAATAATTAATTAAATTTCGAAAATAATTAAATAATAAAAAAATATTTTCGGATTTTTAAATGAAATAAAATAATATTTAAAATTAAACCTACAATTTTGAAAAATTAGGTTTCAACTAACCTAAATATCATTTAAAAAAAAATTGCTAACCACCTTTTAAATTTCATGTTATTTTATGAATTAAATATTCAATAAAATAAAAAAATGATAAATAAATATCATTTTCTGATTTTATAATTTAATTTAAATAAAAAAAAATAACAAAATTTAAAAGTTAGCAAAAATATATTATTTCTATTCAAAATATCATGATTATAGTAATCTTATTTTAAATTTGAATAAGGTCAAATTATTTAAAAAAGAATAAATTTTAAAAAAATTAAACATCCGACCTTAGATTTAAAAATAAGATAAAATAATCAAATTTAAAAAATAAGATAAAAAATTAAGCAAAAAAGATAGATTTTTACCTATTTTCAAATTCAAATTACACTAATATCTAAAATTAATTTTAAATATTCAAATTAATTTATTTCTGATACTTAGATTTGAAATATGAAAACTAAAAATTAAAATACAAAACTACACAAAAAATCAGAAGTTAATTCCATGAAATAGCATGAAAAATCGAAAAAACGAAAAAAAAAAATTGCAAGTGGTACGGACAGTATGCATTGCATACTGTCCGCGCGCGCTCACAAGGGTGTCTGGCCGAGGATTCTCGGCGCTGGAGGCTGCAAGCAGCCATTCCGCGCGTGGTGCCTGACATTCAGACAAAACGAGAGACACCCGTCCGAGAAAATTCGAACATCTCTCTGTCTGATGCGGGCGTGACCGAGTGAACACTCGGATCTGCGCACGTATGCGGGTGACATCCTCTGATTTTTCCAATTTTTCAAAAAATCATAACTAATTCAAATAAAATCAAAATTGAGTTCTGTAAAAAAAATAAATTGCTTAATTTTTTCTAAACTATCCAATAAAAATAATTCTAGAAACAAAAATTCAATTATTTTTTACGAAAAATTCACAAACATCAATCAATCATCATATAAGACATAGATCAACATGAAACCATCCAAATCACATACAAATAATTTTAAGTCCAAATTTCTTGCAAGAAAATCAATTACCATGGCTCTGATACCAGTTGTTGGGAATTTATTTTACCAGGATCTTAGATCTACTCACAAGTATGTTATTTAACATCCTAAATATGAACTTTCTAAAACGATAATAAACACATATAAAGTTAAGAAAACCTTACATTGGTTGCAGCGGAATAATATGTCTCATTCCACTCAGATCTCTAACCCTTGTATCCTTTCTGTCGTAGAGTATTATCAAGATCTGAGTCTGATTGTCCTTCTCTTTGATTTGGATTCTTCATGATCTTCCAGACTATGATTGAGGTACCACTTGCTGTGTGTGGGCACTACTCTTTCACTAGGGTATCTCGAAATTGTGTAGAAGAGAAGAGAGAAAGGAGGGTCAGCTATAGAGAGAAAAGAAGATGGCTCAATTTTCTGAAAAAGGCAGTTTCCTGAATTACTGAATAATTGCATTACTTGGTGTGAGCCATCACTTTCTATTTATAGGCAACTACTAGGTTTAGGTTAGTAATTAATTGGCATTAAAATAATAAAAAATAATAATGGGAAAAAGCTATTCAAGTGGCCGACCATGGTGTTAATGGACCTCACTTGGATTTTGTAGTTTTCATAATTTTTATTTCCATTTTCTCAAAAACGCCAATTTTCTAATTCTAACCATTTAAATGCCAAAACTAATTATTTAATAACTAAAATAGATTATTAAATAATATTGTCATTTAATATAATTATTAATTAGACATATAGAGTCTCTTAATTAATAAATAAACCTAGAATCTCTTTTCTTTACAATTTCACCAATGCTTAGTGAAAATTCACAAACTAGACATAGTTTAAGTTTAGAATTACAATTGATTAAAGATAAATCAATTATTGAGTCTTACAAGCAGTATGGTATCAATTAGAATGGGGACCATGGATCTATATTACTGAGCTTCCAATAAGCCGAACCGAATTTACCAAGTAAATTCCCTAACTTATTAATTCCTTGTTGAATCCACTCTTAGAACTTGAAATTGCACTCCCAGACTTATATAGAGCGTTCTATATGTTCCACGATATAGATATGTTATCTCATTTAACCATCGTTATAATCTAAATGTGATCAAAGATCCTCTATATAGATGATTTACACCGAGAAGGGTTAAATTTACCGTTTCACCCCTCAATGTATTTGGCCCCTTAAAACACTTAGCTACCTGTAAATGATATTTTAGTGATCTAAGATATAGTCACTGAAACAAGAGCTCATCCATTTACTTCTATTTAGCTAAGCTCGAAGGGAATCATCACTTGACTTCTATACACCAGTAGAAGCTATAGATTCCATATTTATGTTCAGCGCTCCCACTCAGTCATACTATCATGTTCCCAAAATATACGTATCACCCTGACCCAAAAGTAGGCTTAACTAATAAATCAAAGAACATGAATAACACTCCTGAGATTGAGCCTAAACATATCAGGATTTAGATTCTTTTAATCTAAGATCAACTAGTGATATTGACTTGGAAAGATACAACGATAAGTTTATAATATCTTGACTAAGTTCAATATCGGTCCAGTCCAATGTATACTCCATACATTCGAAACTAGTATACTTTACCAATGTTCTGGAAAGAACATAACACTTACTCCAAGTGTAAGTATACTTCATCGTCGATTATTACATCAATGTAAATCCAAAACACTGATGAAACAGGGACTTAGTCTTTTGAATCATATAATCACAATTACATTCCACTGTGTTGACAATACTGTAGTTGTGAATAAATATATGTTCTGGACTTAACTGATTTTGTGCATATATTAAATATATATATATATTAAACCATAAGCATGTAAAATATATGTTAACATAAATCACTTCAAATCTCTTAAATTGATAACTAATCAGATTGCAATGGGTTTTATTTAGGGCACAAAACCCAACAGTTCCAACTATAGACCAAGTTGCAGATGCCTTAACAAAGTCCCTGTCAAAAGATCGATATCTCTATCTTCAGTCCAAACTCAAGATGTGTGACACTCCTTTTCGTTTGAGGGGGGATGTTAAACAATTAATCATTACTTAACAGTTTTCTGTTAATTATTGTTAAGGCTGGTTTAGTAGTTAAGTTTGTTATTACTGTGTAACAACGTTTTCCTTTTCTGCTTGTAATACATTGGTCTATAAATAAAGATATGGTAACCCTATTTTGGGTAAGCCTTTGCTATTCATTTTTCCTGTTGTCGAGTGAATTTCGCAACACCAAAATGTATTATTTAATTAATATAAGAGAGAATTTTCAGGGAAGTGACAAGTGCGAGTATTCGACCTAGAATGGCGAGTACTCGACTGGGAATGCAAGAACAATCAACAAGGCTGGAAAAATATCAATAAGACAAAGAATTATAGTGGTTCAGTCAGATTGTGATCTGCTTAGTCCACTGTAGCAAAGGATTCGTAGGTGCCATTTTCATGGTGGATCACCCCTTTATATACAAAGTAGGTGTCCAAATCGGTTACATAAGGATCACATTCATTGTTAATCCTTTATTTACATATTGAATTGCAATAATTAAACCCAAACAATGTTAACATTAATAAATGAGTGACAGTTACTAAGTCCATCAACGTATGCGTCTTCCGCATCTGCGAGTTGACGGTTCATGTTCCGTTTGTTGAGCTCGCAGGGTCATTAGTACGTTTGGAACGTCTGCGCCCTTAGGTAACCGCCTCTTGTAGACATCGCATGTTGAGCTGGCTGAACCTAGACATGCGAATTTATATCAGTTTGCCAGGGCTATTGGGTCGTTGGGACCAAATTGCATCATAGAGAGTTGGTCTCTATGCTTTCGCAGAAATATAGAGGGGATACTCACACATGTTCTGACACACGCGAGTTGGATATACCCCGCATAATGTGAATTGCGATTACGTGGTTCGACTTAGGTCGTACTCGCAGTATATCGCTGGTTTTATCCTGGGCGAGGTCTAAACTTCGAGAAGTCTCTTACGGACATTTAAACTTTTACTGGAAATTTGAATACACGTGTCCTTTAAATAGGAGTCTGGTCTCGAGTTTCTAGGTGAGAGAAATCTCACTATAACACATGCCCCTAGTTTCGCGATGTGACAGGAGCGGTCACTGAGGGAAACTATTACTCGAGAGACAGGTGAAAGGTTGTCACGAGGAGGTGACCTTTTGGTTGTCCCATCGAGGGTTTCGAAAAATGACGGCTGTAATTATTAGTTTTTATTACATTTATGGTACCACGTCACAAAACTCCTCGGTTTTTGTGTAGGCGTGGCCATCATTGGCCGTTGGATTGGGCGACCTTAGGCATTCTGGCTGCCACGTGTCGTAATCCCAATTAATAAGGGATATGGGTATTTAAATTCTTTGATACGAATCAAAAACTTCCCATTTCTCCCTCTTGCTCTTAACTTCCTCTTTCCCTCCATTTCAGACACTTCAAAAATCCATTCCCAGATTTTCTACCATTTTTCCACAACATTCTCAATCTCAGAAGTGATCGAGAGCAATCGCAGAAATCAGAACTAAAGGTTAGTTTTCAAATCACTGCATTTTCGTTTTCTATTTGGAGAAAATATGCTTTACTTTCTGGGTTCGGGTATTTTAAAGGCTTTTTTAAGAATGTATGCTAGCGGGTGTTTATGAGGCTATGTGTTTTAGGTAAGTAAACCTGGGTAAATTCATAGAGTATGACCTGTAAACTGACCTAACCGCACATAATTCATAGGCACTGTTTCACGTCTCGAATACTCGCGGATATTCGGATGAACAATTTGAATATTCGCTGGTGGTCAGATGAACAGCTTGAATACTCGCATATTGCCAAAATTTACTTCGATTTGACTGTTAGCTAGATCTTTTAGGATTTTTATATGCCGCGGGCTGAGTTGTGAGGGTATCAATCACCGTTCCAAATGGTGGGTGTATCTCAGTATTCTAATGGTCATATATGTGATTATATGCCCCTTGAGATACTGAGGTACACCCAGCCATTTGCAATATGCGATGATACTCAAATTATCGTACTCTTTGGCTGATAGGTAGTCTCGGAACGGTGGGGGTCTCCCAGTAACTTCAGGGTTATGCTCGACAACGCGTACTCCTTGAGTCACTGGGAAACTCCCAGCCGTTTCTGGAGATATACCGCTTGGTCGAGGATGCGTGAATTACTCGCCCAAGAAAGTTTTATCTCTTCTCGCATATTGAGGGGATGGTCAGTATTCGCAAGGAGGCTGGCCATTCTATCGAGTGCGACTTTATAATCTAATGCGGGTGAGATCACTTACTTTGCTTTTCACACATCCATCACGCTGAAAAGATCTTCTATCTTTCAGATGAGCGACTTGTCGGATAGCCAACAGCTCGGCTCCGGAGGCCGTGCATTTGACGGTGAAGCTGACCAGGAGGAGGACAGTTTTCTCCCCACTTCGCTTTCCGAAGAGGAGGCCGCTCCAATAGAGTTAGGCCCGATGTCTTCTGTGGACATCGAGAAGATGGTGCAAGAACTCGTAGAACCCGAGACCATCGATATCCGAGACAGCGAGTCCATAGTGTCGGCACGCGACTATCTTATACACTCGAGGCATGCTCCTGACATCGAGGTCGAGGAGATGGACGAGGAATGGACGACTCCAGTTCGCGAGTTAGGTGAGGAAGAGGAGGAGGCGGAAGGGAGTGGGACAGATTCGGTCGACGATTCCCAGCTGAATGAGCCCTTCGCGTGTGAGGATTTAATCTCGAGGGTTTCCAAATCAGACTTCACCACCTTTGTGAGGTTAAATTTGCTGCGACTCGCGTTTCAGCGACCTAAGCCATCTCAGAGAGCGCATCTTCCATTTACTAACCCTGCGATCATTCCCACAGAGGATGTGGTAGTCTCAATACCCATTCTTCGGTGTGGGGTATCGGTCCCCTTTCACCCCTTCATCGCAGCCATTCTCAGGCGATATGATGTATCGCCCTTTCAGCTAACTCCAAACAGTTACCGCACTGTCCTAGCCTTCTATGCAATGTACATGGAGTATGTCCATAGGGCTCCTTCAGTAGAAGAGTTCAGCTATTTCTACGACATAAAAAGCGTAGGTCTTCATAATGGCTTCTACTGCTTTAGCAAATGGGCGACTTCTGAAATCAACGGAGTTGAAGGAATGTGTCGAACATGGGGGATTGGAAAGTTTTATGTCTTTAAAGTTCCTGGGATTAGGACTGACTTTAACCGCAGACCTAGTATGTCGCGTATTTCTTGACTTAGACATTTTTTGCATTACTTTTGAGATCTTTTGCTTACTCGCTCTTTGTTGTTATCGCAGATAGACCAGCTCGATCGACCCTTGATGCGACTAGCAAGGAGACAGCTAAAATCCTCGGGAGCCTTCCAGTACAAGATCGCGACTGGCGATTACTGTGTACAACTGTGAAGTTGCGAGAACATCAGCTGATTCCTGAGAACGCAAGTCTTCAAAGGGAGCCAGTATATAAAGAACCATCCGAGAAGCAGGAAGAGCGAATTGACAAGCGTCTTTCTAAGCAAACTCCTCGACAAATTTTAGGTACTTCATCTCTTGTTATAAACTGACAGGGAGGGTTTAACTTATACTTATCTTTCATTTATGTTCGCAGATATGACTTTTCTGAAGTCTGCCCCCGTCCTGAAGATCAAACCGAAAGGTGGAGCAACGACGACTTCGCCGGTTGTCGCCCAAAAGAGGAAGAGCGATGCGATGGCTACACTTGTCGCAGACTCTTCCAAGAAGCTGGCCAAGACCACACAAGACAAGGGGAAGAAAGTCGTAATTGATCCACCTGTTCGAGCTCGCGACTTCCTAGCCATGCAAGAGAAGTTCCTGGCTGAGATTCCTTATGAGGAACTTGTTACGCGATCTGCCGAACTGGCCGCGCAGTCGATGGCTCTGTTCATAAAAGCTGCTGCTACTCCTTCGAAGGAAGCCGACTCGCTGAAGAGGCAAAAATGCTCATTTTCAGGAGAACATAAAAAAGCTGAAGCAAGAAATGGCGAGGATGGAGAAAGAGCTCGAGGAACTCAGCAAGGCCAAGGAGAAGGAGCTCGAAGAACTCAGCAAGGCGAAGGAACAGGCGGAGCTTGAAGTCAAGAAATCGCAGGCGACGATCGTGGAGATGGCCCGCGATTTGGAGACTGAGAAAGAGAATGGGAAGAAGCAGTATGATCAGGCAGTGTCTGATTATATCTATACCACTCTTTCCAAAGTCCTAGACTTCGACTTTTCTCTTCTCGGAACAGAAGCTGCTGAGATGGCTGAGGCTTTCCGTGCCATGTGGCCTACTCAGACTCAAGGTGGGGGAGGGAACCTTCTTGACGAGGTCGAGGGCGCACAAGCTGAAGAAGTCGAGAACGAGGTCATCAGCAAAGTCGCGGATGAGGCTGCTCCGGATGAGACTACTCTTGCTGCTCCAGATGCTTAGTTATCCTCTAATTTATGTTGTTTTTTAATTTTACTTCTCTTTCTCTTTTTTATATATGCGGTACAAGGGTACTCGCGCTTTTGTACTTGGACAAATTTTCTTTTTGTTTTGGACAAATTTATATCCTCGCGGGGATAGCTATCCTTTAACATTTACGCAGTACACGGGTACTCGCGTCTTTTATATATATTTGCGACTTCAATTACAGCTTGGTGTAATAAGTAGGAATATTTACAAAGCTGGTAAATTTTTTGAAAATTTAACAAGTAATTTCATTCATATAATCAATAGTACATTCGGGCATATATATCCCCCTATACTTAGGATTTTTCCTTGTTGAATGAAAAATATCTAAGTATAAGTACAAGAATGAACATAATCGAATAATGCGAATACTATTGATAATAAAATTTCAAGCTCTCGCTATTCCATGCTCGTGGAATCGCAGTTCCATCGAGTGTTGCGAGTCGATACGTTGCATCACCAATTTTATCTGCGATGAGGTATGGTCCTTCCCAATTATCCCCGAAGACCCCTTGCGACGGGTTTTTGGTGTTTGGCATTACTCTTCTAAGGACCAAGTCTCCTGCTCGCAGGGCTTTTACTTTCACTTTGGAGTTAAAGTATCTTGTAGTTCGCTGTTGGTAAGCCGCATTTTTTAGGTGCGCTTTGTCACGCTTTTCCTCCAAAAGATCAAGGCAGAATAGTTGATTCTCGTTGTTTTGCGAGATGTCAAAAATATCCCTTCGTAGGGAACCTGCCCCAACTTCAACTGGCAACATGGCCTCGCACCCATAAGAAAGTGAGAAGGGTGTTTCGCCAGTTGTAGATCGAGGGGTCGTATTATAAGACCATAGGACTTGCGGTAACTCGTCTGGCCAAGCCCCTTTGCGATCTTCTAGTTTCCCTTTTATGGTGTGTTTGATTATTTTATTAATGGCTTCAGTTTGTCCGTTACTCTGTGGGTAAGCAACTGCGGAAAAAGCCTTTTTAATCCCCAAATCGTCGCATAGCTGTCGCATCTCTTTACAGTCAAACTGTTTTCCATTATCTGAAATGATTTTATGCGGAATGCCAAAACGACAAATGATGGAGGTATAGACAAACTCGCGCAATTTCGTTGCAGTGATGGTTGCGAGTGCCTTGGCTTCAGCCCACTTTGTGAAGTAATCAATTGCGACTACATCATATTTGACTCCGCCTTTTCCCTTGGGTAATTCGCCGATTAAATCGATTCCCCATATTGCAAAGGGCCAGGGACTTGTGATAGAATGGAGGTTACTCGGAGGCTGGTGTGTGTAAGTGGCTATTCGCTGACATCTATCACACCTTTTTGCAAACGAGAGAGCATCTTGTCGCAATGTTGGCCAGTAATACCCTTGCCGCATAATTTTTAAAGCAAGGGAATTACCTCCGGTATGATTGCCACAAATCCCCTCGTGTACTTCACGAAGTATGTAACCGCAGTCTTCTCCACTGATACATTTTAGAAGCGGTTGACTAAAACTTCTGCGATACAACCTTTGGTCATATATTGCATAACGGGCTGCTCGCTGTCGCAATTTTCTTGCTTCTACTTTATCATCGGGTAGGAGCCCCTTTTCAAGATATGCGAGGATAGGAGTCATCCAGGTAATCTCCTGAATATCATCTATCTCCATGATTGCTTCTCGATCTATGGTTGGGTGAGCCAGTACGTCTACCGAAATCACATCGAGTAATTCGGCTTCTCTAGTTGAGGCCAAACGGGCCAATGCGTCTGCGTGGGCATTTTGAGCACGCGGTACTCGAGATACAACTACATTTTTGAACTTCTGCATTATTTCGCGAACGATGGCTAAGTATTTAACCAATCTTCCGCCTCTTGCTAGGTATTCTCCATTCACCTGGCATACCACGATTTGAGAGTCGCTAAAAGCCTGTAGATACTCGACTTTCATCTCGAGGGCCAGTTTCAATCCTGCGATTAAAGCCTCATACTCAGCTTCATTGTTAGATGCAGAAAATTCAAAACGTAAAGCAGCGTGTACCTTGAAATTATTGGGACTGATTAACAAGATCCCACTGCCAGAACCTTCGTTATTTGAGGCTCCATCGACGTACAATGTCCAGGCTTCTTTGCCTATTATAGCAATGTCATTTCTGTCCTCTACAACTGCCACCTCGGTGCTTGGGAATTCAAGTATAAAATCTGCCAAGGCTTGCCCCTTGATCGCAGTTCTCAGTTTATACTTGATGTCGAACTGACTCAACTCCATCGCCCACTTTAACAATCTCCCCGATGCTTCTGGTTTCGCTAAAACTTGTCTTAAGGGGAATTTTGTCAAAACTTCAATGCTGTGAGCCTGGAAGTAAGGTCGCAATTTTCTTGAGGATATTATCAAGGCGAAAGCCAATTTCTCCATTTGAGGATAACGCGTCTCGACGTCTATTAATCGCTTACTGACGTAATACACCGGGTATTGGCGTCCTTGGTCCTCACGTATTAGTACTGAACTAATCGCATATTCGGAGACGGCCAAATAGATAGACAAAACTTCTCCGGACAATGGCTTCGATAAGATCGGAGGTTGTCCCAAATGCGTTTTTAAAGCTTGAAAGGCTTGCTCGCATTTTTCGTCCCAATGAAACCTTTTGTTGCCTTTCAAAATCCGAAAAAACTCCTTGCACTTATCAGAAGATCTGGATATAAAGCGGTTTATAGCTGGGACTTTACCTGTGAGGCTTTGAACTTCCTTCGGCTTGGTCGGTGATGGCATTTCCACCAATGCCCTGATCTTTGCAGGATTGGCTTCTATTCCTCGCTGATTTACCATAAAACCAAGGAATTTCCCAGAGCCCACCCCAAAGACGCATTTCAACGGATTTAGACGCATCTTGTATCGCTGCAATATGTCGAACATGGCCTGCAAGTGGGTAATATGATCCTTCGCATGTTGCGATTTTACGAGCATATCGTCAACATATACCTCCATTGTCTTTCCAATGAGCTCTGCGAACATCATATTCACTAGCCTTTGATAAGTCGCACCTGCGTTTATTAAACCAAAAGGCATTACTTTGTAACAGTATAATCCTCGATCAGTAATGAACGAGGTATGCTCTTGGTCTGGTTCATACATCGGGATTTGATTATATCCCGAGTATGCATCCATGAAGCTCAAAAGTGCGTGACCTGCAGTGGCATCGACAAGCTGGTCAATGCTAGGAAGAGGAAAGCTGTCTTTGGGACAGGCTTTGTTTAGATCCGTAAAGTCAACGTATGTGCGCCATGAGCCATTAGGCTTTGGTACAAGTACGGGGTTTGCTAACCAGTTGGGGTAAAATGACTCCCGTATAAAGCCGCAGGCAAGGAGGCGGTCGACTTCTTCTTTCAGCGCTTGGTACCTCGCGGGGTCCATTTTGCGGCGCTTTTGTCGGACACCTCGCACTTCGGGGTCAATGTTCAAGCGATGACACATGACCTGCGGAGATATCCCGACCATATCTGAATGTTTCCAGGCAAAGATATCAAGATTTTGCTTTAAAAAAGGTCGTTAATTGTTCTCGCAACTGTATATTTAATTTAGAACCAATTTTTAAAACCTTGTTATTATCTATAGGATCTATAGGTACCTCGATTGTGTCTTCCGCGGCTTGGGCTGCGGCGGTGTGATCAAGGATTCTTAGATCCAAGTCTGGTTCATCCACGTGTGGCATCTCCTCGATCCTGAGGATCTCCTGGCGAGGAGGTGGTGCATCCAAAAGGTAGATAACATTTACCGTACTTTTTTCTGCGAGTTTAACGGCTGCGTTATAACATTCTCGTGAGTCGGATTGGACTCCCCGCACCGAACCTACTCCAGCGGGAGTAGGGAACTTCATGGTCAGATGATAGATCGAGGTTATGATCTTCATCTTCTTCAGGATTGGTCGACCAATTACGGCGTTATACGCTGAGTATTGGTCGATTACTGCGAAGTCGGCCATCGACTTGGCTGTTACTGGGGCAGTTCCCAAAGTGATTGGGAGCTTGATCATTCCTTTAATTGCTATGACATCTCCCGAAAAGCCATAGATGCTTGATGTCATAGGTCGCAAATCCTTCTCTTGCAACCCCATTTGCTTGAAGGCTTGGAAATTCAGCAGATTCACTGAACTCCCATTGTCAACCAGTATACGATGGACATTGTCCCCACTAATATTGGCGACTATTACCAATGCATCAGAGTGCGGGTGATGGACCCATCTCGCATCGCTCTCCATAAAGATGATGTCGTCGCATTCTTTCTTAAAGAGCTTCTCAGGTCGTTCACCAAGATTATTCACATTGGTAAGCGGCTTCTCCTTGGCTTCTCTGGCATACCGTTCTTGTGATTTGCGAGAGTCGCCCGCGATGTGTGGTCCTCCGATTATAGTTAGGATATTGCGAGGTGTTCTGGAGCCACTCGCGTTCTGGGTTTCTCCTTTGCCATCCGCTTGGGGATGACCTTCCTCGCTCCTTTTATACTTGTCGAACTTCCCTCTCCGAATCAGCTCCTCTATTTCATCCTGCAAGACCCAACATTCTAGAGTAGTGTGGCCAATGTCCTTGTGGTACTTACAGAATTTTTTAGGATCCCTCCGGTCGCGATTCCCCCTGATGGGGGGCGGCTTCTTGAAGACTCCGTTCCTTTCTTCAATCGCATAGATATGGTCTCGAGGTACTGCGAGTTCAGTATAGTTGACGAAGCGAGGTCCTCCCTTCCTTTTTGGCGAGGACTCCTTCTTTGGGGGTGACTTAGCCAGCTTCGGACTTCGCTGCCTGCGCGGGCTGCGTCTTCTCGGGCTTCGGCCCCTGGAGTTCTTCCCCCGCGGACTGCGAGATCGTGACCGCGGTATGGGTGACCGACGTTTGTCCTTCCCCTTCTCTAACTCCGCTAGGGAGTTCTCAATTCTTTTGTGAGGTTCGGCCATGGCGAAGAACTCTACCAAGGACTCCGGCCTTCGAGCTTGTAATTCCTTCCAAAAATCGGTCCTCGGCAAAATACCTGTTATCAACATACAAACAAGCGAAGACTCGGGGGCCTTCTCGACCTTTGTTACCTCGGCGTTAAAACGTTTAAAATAGTCTTGTAAAGACTCACCAGGTTCTTGTTTGATGTTGGCCAAAGTCGTATAGGGTGGTCTATACGTCATTGTGGCCTGGAAGTGCGTGAGGAATAAGTCGACGAAGGTTTCCCACGTCGATATTGATGCCTCAGGTAATTGGGTGAACCAATCATGAGCATTTGCCGCAAGAATGCGGCACTTCGCGAGTTGTGGTACCTGGTCTACTTCCATTATAGTATTGAATTTTTCTAAATAATCTATCGGGTTAGAAGTACCTTTATACTTGAGGGATTCGGATAAACGAAACCCTTTCGGAAGTTGAGCCTGCCGCACCTCTGCAGTAAAAGGCGAGGTGCCATGCAGCTTATATATAGGCTTGCGCTGCTGCTCGAGCATCTTTAAAGCTTGCAGAAGCATGCTTTGGTCGATTCCTCCTGTCGCAGGGGCTGGAGTCGCTGCGACTGCGGGGCTCGCAACTACTGCGGCAAGGTTTGCTGGGATATTAATCCCAGTGGTCGCGATCGGCGCGATAGGCGGGTTATTACCTGCGTTGACACCCTGATCGCCCGCCTGGGGATCACGGAGTGTCTCAGTATTATGTGGGCTGCAGGAGCGTGCCCTGAAAACTGCGTTGAGATGATCACGTAGATCACCTCGGTGTACGTGATAACGTCCTCCCTGTTGTGTCTGTACAGAGCCGGACCTTGTATACCTTCTCGGAGTGCGTCCATGCGATGACGAAGAGGCTGACTCTGCGTCGTTGTCTCTCGATGGACGACTGCGAGGATTACGGCGCTCAGGATCTTCGTCAATTTGTGCGCTCTGGTTAGGAAACCTTGCGGATTGGTCTCTTGACGTCGGATGATTCAAGTCTAGAGCTTCAGGGTCAGTTCTTCGTTCCCTGCGTACACGGTTAGTATGACGTCTAGAAGTTGTTACCTGAGGGTTATCGTTGCGAATGGCAGGAACTCGAGGAGGGCGTCGAGCTCGACTCTGTCCATCTACCTCGGCCTGTAGTGCCCGCAATTGATCCTGAATTGCCGCATATTGATCAGTGGTGAGCTGGACCATTCCCTCGATACTACCGCCGGAGTGACGGGGGGAAAATGCATGGTTGCTGGTGGTGTGGACGTGTCCCCAACTTGAGGGCCAGTCGTTTCTGGGAATAGGTTGAGAGGTCTGATATTGCTCCTCCCTACTCCGCCGTTGATGACGTCCACAGGTGGCACTCCAGCTCCAGGCAGTGGTACACTCATCATTCCAATATTGATGGACCCGTTGTTCGCTCCGTTAGCGTGATTTCCAGCCATGATGAATAGTGTTCTTTGGAGTGAATGAAATCTTTTAGTCGAAAATTCCCACAGACGGCGCCAAATGTTGTCGAGTGAATTTCGCAACACCAAAATGTATTATTTAATTAATATAAGAGAGAATTTTCAGGGAAGTGACAAGTGCGAGTATTCGACCTAGAATGGCGAGTACTCGACTGGGAATGCAAGAACAATCAACAAGGTTGGAAAAATATCAATAAGACAAAGAATTATAGTGGTTCAGTCAGATTGTGATCTGCTTAGTCCACTGTAGCAAAGGATTTGTAGGTGCCATTTTCATGGTGGATCACCCCTTTATATACAAAGTAGGTGTCCAAATAAGTTACATAAGGATCACATTCATTGTTAATCCTTTATTTACATATTGAATTGCAATAATTAAACCCAAACAACGTTAACATTAATAAATGAGTGACAGTTACTAAGTCCATCAACGTATGCGTCTTCCGCATCTGCGAGTTGACGGTTCATGTTCCGTTTGTTGAGCTCGCAGGGTCATTAGTACGTTTGGAACGTCTGCGCCCTTAGGTAACCGCCTCTTGTAGACATCGCATGTTGAGCTGGCTGAACCTAGACATGCGAATTTATATCGGTTTGTCAGGGCTATTGGGTCGTTGGGACCAAATTGCATCATAGAGAGTTGGTCTCTATGCTTTCGCAGAAATATAGAGGGGATACTCGCACATGTTCTGACACACGCGAGTTGGATATACCCCGCATAATGTGAATTGCGATTACGTGGTTCGACTTAGGTCGTACTCGCAGTATCTCGCTGGTTTTATCCTGGGCGAGATCTAAACTTCGAGAAGTGTCTTACGGACATTTCAGCTTTTATTAGAAATCTGAATACACGTGTCCTTTAAATAGGAGTCTGGTCTCGAGTTTCTAGGTGAGAGAAATCTCACTATAACATTTCTTGCCTCTGCTTTTCTTCTCTGCTCTTAGCATTGTTTTTCTCTGTTCTGGTTTTACCTTCTTCAGAGAAAATGCCTCCTCCCCTCATGCCTATTGTATTTTAACTCTTGTTTTAATATAATAACATTTGTTCTTAAAAAAAAAAATATTGTTGTGAAAAATAGCATGAAAATAATGGTTAGTATTTTTGTATAAAAGTAAAATTACAACTTAAAAATATTAAAAAACTGTAAATTCATAATTTTGTAATTTTTTTTTATTATTTTTAAATATTTATAAAAATATTCCTTTGCTTTTGGTTAGTTAGCAATTTGATTTTTTTTTTTTTTTGAAAAGATTGAAAAATTTATAAGTAAAATATAGAAATGTAGAAAAGAGAAGTTAAACAACTTTTTTTTAACCGAACAACCTCGTAATTACATGCTCTAAGATTTTCACTTTCTGACTGACTAGTCACACTATGCTTTTGGAGAATCTTATGACGTTTCGCCAAACCAACTTTTTTTTGCTGAATTTTTTGCTAAACCATTTTGTTTTATGAGATTTGAGAATATTTTTAATTTTTATTATTTATCCAATTGAAGCTTTATCAAGAAAATAAATAATATTTCCAGCAGAAAAAAAGAAAAAAAAAGAAAATAAATAATATTAAGATTAATTTCTCATAAGAAGAAAAGAAAAAGGTAGAACTAGAAAATAAAACTAAAAAAAAAAGGTAAAATTGAAAAGCACAAACGCCGCCACGACAGTGCCACGTAGGTTCGAATAAAAACCGAAGCAAGCTGTTCAGTTTCCGAAGCTGGTGGCTCGTCAGACACAGCTGGAGACAGCCTGTCACCAACAAAGTCCCACTCACCTATTCCCCTAACTACGTTCTCTCTCTCTCTCTCTCTCTCTCTCTCTCTCTTTTTCTCTCTCTCTTCGCGCTTCCCTGTCTCTCCTCTCTCTCTCTGTTCCTGGCTGTCTCTGTGTATTAGGGTTTCCTGATCTTGTTCAGCGATTATCAGAATACAGCTTCCACTCTACCGGATCAAGATTCCCACCTTTGTAAGCTCTCCAATGATATGATTTTTTTCTCTAATTTCTGCATTTCGCCACCATTTTTCTTTAATTTAGGGTTTATTATTCGCTTCCAATCTTTCTTTCTGAATAGTATTTCGTTCCCTTAGTTTTCATCGCTATTGTATTGTCTATGGCTGTTATAATCGTTGTGGCAGGGCCGAATTATTTATTTCTGTGTCTGTCTTTAAGATTTGTAAGTATCTATTTGGTATTAGCTGATAATTTATTTTATTGTTAAGTTTTTTTAAAATGAAAATTGTTAATAAATCTTGTGGTAACATCAGAGAATGAAATCAAATTTATCAATTCAGAAAAAATAAAATTAGTTCAATATTGTTTTGGCATATATCTTTTCGGGTGGTATTATCCTGAAGAGTAATTTACTCTTTTAACTGAATAATTAAATAAAAATTTACTTAGTCGAAACTGTTGTTTGACAGTCATTTTCTTTAAATATGTGCATTGACATTTCAAAAATTCCATTCCAGTTTTTCTATTTTCTTTGAAGATGGGCGATAAGGTTTTGTTTTCAGTAATGAAAGGAAATTTAGATTTGGTTTTTGTGTGTATGTACTTGGTAGTTGCGGTCACGTTAAGCAAATCTATGATTATTTGATAGTTTTTATTCGATTACAGTTGCTTTGATTGTGAATAAATTTGTGTCTTTGCCTCCTATTCCAACAGCTTGTACTCTCCAGAATTCAGACTATTATGCTTTTACGTTATGTAAAATGTTTGATAGTTTGATTCATTTCTTTGAAACAAAAGTAAAAGATTTGTTCCTTTTGGCCACAGTTGTTTTATTTGAAAAAGGAAAAGACATTGTATATTGTGGCGTTAAAATTTCCTAAGTTTGTTCATGAGAAGACGATGTTTTGGCCATCACTTTCCTGTTACCTATTATTGCTTTAGGTTTGTAGTTCTGTTGTGTTATAAATCCAAAATTCAAAATTGTGACATTGTCTTTACTCACTACTCTTTACTAAATTGTGAGTGTTTTATATTTGCATGTTTTATGCTAATGGTTTTTGTTGTAATTTCATTGACATTGGAACTACTGAACTTTTACATACCTTGCTTTGAAGTCTTACTGAACCTAGATTATCTGTTTCAAAATTTCTAATTGCGGGGGTAATTTGTTCTCAACCTATGATTACCCTTTTCTCCATCTTCTAATTTAATATGCTGGACTTGAACAATATGGTGCATATGTTGGATTTTGGAATTTGGTATAAGGATCTCGTTTCTTATCCTCTTTGCCCAGTGGTATTGCTTTTATTGTGATATTCAACATATGCTGCTTCATTTTTTTTTTTTTGTTTTTCTTTGATTTCTAATTATTTTATTTTCGTTTATTAGGATACTGGATCATATACACATCTAAAGGTTAGTTCGAAGAATATTTGGATCACATGGTTGGTACTACTGACATGATGCCCTAAGTGAGAAAGTATATTTCGGTTCAATGAGCATCTTTTGGTATCTTCAGCAGAACTTTTTCTGTCATTTCACTTGATTCTGGCCCGAAACTATTTAGGCTACTAGAGGATCTTTTGTATCCATGCTGTTAGAGAGCATGCGTGGAATCTGTGTTTCGGGTAATGCCCCTGACGAGATTTGCTGCCGATGCATTCGGTGTGTTGACAATATGTCTAGTTGCTCTCTTGATTCTTTTAGGTATACTGTGCATCGCTTACTCATTTTACTTCCGGTCTCGCATTCGTAGTCAGGGTTTTATTCAGCTCAGTTACTTTAGTGGTCCTTGGATAATTAGGATTGCTTTCATTTTGGTTACAATTTGTTGGGGTCTCGGTGAAATAATTCGTTTAACGTGGTTAAGACGTGAGGGAAGAGTGTTGAATCTTGATTTGAAATGGCAGGAAACTGTCTGCAAATGCTACATTGTGTCGAACTTGGGATTTGCAGAGCCTTGCCTCTTCCTCACTCTTGTGTTCCTCCTGCGTGCTCCTTTGCAGAAGATGGAATCAGGGATCCTGAGTCGAACATGGAATGGGAAAACAGCAGCATGTGTTATTCTATACTGCCTCCCGCTGTTTGTTCTTCAGCTGTGTCTTATTTTAATTGGACCTCAGTTGATGAAGAATAAGAGTTTACATAAAATGCCTTGGTACTTTACGAGTACAATGACAACTGATGACATTGCTCTCTGCACTTACCCTTTAATAAGCACTATCCTCCATGGGATTTTTGCAACTGTCCTGACTGTCTACTTGTTTTGGCTGGGAAGGAGGATTTTGAAATTGGTCATCAATAAGGGCCTGCAGAAGAGAGTTTATACATTGATAATCTCAGTTTCAGGTTTCTTCCCATTAAGGGTTCTATTACTTGGCTTCTCTGTTTTATCTAAACCAGAGCACTTGCAATTTGAAGCTCTCTCTTTTTCGGCTTTTCTTTCTCTTCTATGTTGTACCGGGGTGTGTATATGCATGCTTGTTTACTGCCCAGTTGCTGATTCTTTAGCCCTGGGGAGTTTACATGACTTGGAGGCTAGGAGAATGATCAACGATGATCAAAATGACTCTATTTCCCTTATTGCTAACCAGAGTCATCTTGAAGAAACAGCTGTTAATAGCCCTGGGAGGAATTCTGATGCATCGACTAAGCGAGGATCAATTTCCTTTCGAACGTTGGAGAAGGTTGGTTCTTCAAGGGGAAACTTTGTGGAACTCAGCCTCTTCTCTCCCAGTAGGGATGCATCTCCCCCGGGCTCACCTCCGCTCCTTGGCTGGCCTATGCGCCCTCCTGCACAAGTTCATGGAACTTAAGAAAGCATGCAAGAAACTGAGAGTAATGCGTGGTGAATATCAATTTTGTGGTAAAGAAAAACTGATTGTAAAGGGTTTTAGCTTCAATAAGGATTCATATTCTTGGTTTGTTTTTCTAATTTTAGATAATGATGATGGTTTTGCTTGAAATGGTATTCATTATCCTTTGATTTTTTTTTTTAATATATTCTCCCTAATGGTATTCGTATCTAGGTAAAGAAATACAGGTGGTGGACTTGGTCAATCTTACTTCTAGCTCCTTTCATAAGTTAAATCTGAATAGATTTTTTCGCCCATTATTTACTTTTTGTTTAATTAATAATTTCTTTTTAAGTAGGCTAACGGAGTTGTGTATCCTTTAAAAAAATTACCAAATTGATTTTGTGATATATATAGGCATTAGTAACATGCTATTTATACTATAGTTTAGATATTTTAAATAAATTTATTATAAAAAGAATGATTAATTGATTGAATTAATGTTTAATTGAAATTTAAATTAAAATTTATATAAAAAATAATTATTTAATTTGTTAATATTTTTAAATATAAATATTTAAAATTATTTTTTCAAAAAAAAAAGTTAATTTATTGATTTAACAATGTTAGTTTTAACCGTTAATTTTAACTAAAAAAAATTAATAAAATTATTCAATTGACAATTTACTATTAGATAACACATTAATAAAATTAAATTGAATTTTTTTATTTGTAAAATAAAAATAAAAAGGAAAAAGAGATTTTATAAAAATACTAGATTTTAGGTAAAAATTTACAATTTTACTATCACACAATTTTTTTTTCTATAAAATACTAAAACAACAAAATAAAACAATTAAAAATAATTGTGAAACAACAGTGAAAATTTAATACAATAGACAGTATAAAAAACATAACATTTTTTAAAAAAAAATTCAATATGTAAGTATAAAAACCTCAAAGAAAAATTATATATGCATATATGATATAAGAAATAATTACTTATTTATCATACAAATTTAAATATACCTAAATCTTAATAATAATTAACATAAATAACAAACATTTATAATTTGTATTCTATATAATTATATCCATATTATTTTAATTAAAATTGTGTAACATTAAATTAATCTTTACTTCATTATTTATTTATTTGTTATTATTATTATTTTTTTTTTAATAAACTTCATTATTTATTTTGATTATTCCTTGTAAGAGAATTATTAAATGAAAAAAAATATAAAATGGGAAATTTACATAAATACTGCTTTTTGACCAAAAGTTTTCAAACATAATGGGACACGGCAAACATAACTTTTTTACTGTCCAAGCCCGTTTTCTTTTCTTTTATACTGCCCAAGCCCAATAACTTTACTTTTATACTATAAACAGTAAAAAAACACAAAAAACGGGATCTCCTTCCTTGTTGGGGACGAGCCAGAATCGGAGATAACCAGGAAAAAGCGATTAAATCCGGGGAAGAGTAACCCCTGCTAAATCTAAGGACAATCGAAGAACGAACAACAAGATTTACAGAAGATTTTTTTTTTCAAAAACAGAGGTAAACACAACAAAACCCAAATTTGTTTAATTCTTAATAAACTACAAAAAAAAAAAAAAACAAACCCGCATTTAGATCCGAAGTTAAAAAAAAAAGAAAAAAAATAATGTGATGTTGTTTAATTTATGATGCGAATGGATAAATTAGGGTTGTTCTAATGTTGTTTTGGCGTTATTAATACAAAATCATTGCTAATTATATGGATCAGAGAAATAATAGATAAAAACACTAATAATAAAAAGTGTACATTATTTTTTATGGTTGTTCTACTGTTGTTTTAATATGAAAAAAGACACGTAAATGTAATATTTGGAACAATGACAGGTAATGGAACATCTACCAGTACTCATAAAGAGCAATGGACAATAATAAAAAAAGAACACCTGAAAACGATTTGAGTGCATTGTTTTGTAGTGTTATTTTACTGTTGTTTTAATATGAAAAAAAAGGCCACATAAATGAAATATTGTGAAAAATGACAAGACATGAAATCTATACCAGTTCTCATAAAGAGCAATGGACAATGGGAAAAAGAACATAATTATTTCAAGAGAATGTGGCAATGCTCAAAAACAACACAGCAATACTTGAAAACAACACAGCAACAATAGAATCATACACATTGGAACACCAATCAGAAGGAGGAGAGTCAAAAATAAGAGAATTTAAAAATGACAAATTCGACATAGTTGTCTATGCGAAGCTGGTTGCTGAAAAAAATAGTAGAAAAACTTGAAAACAACAGTAAAAAACTAGATCCAGAAATCGACATCAACAACGTGAAGCTAATAATAACAGACAAACATCACCAGAAGTAGAAAAAAGTCAAGCATACAAGGACAAGGAAACTTTGAAGAATTTCCTTAGCTACTACGCACAACCAAAGCGGAGGAAAACACTCACTGGAGGAAGGAGTATAGCCAATATTACTTCAATAAAAGTTTCTGCACCCATGATTATGTATAAAAGTTGTATAATTGTAAACATCTATTTGAGCAATAACAATATAAGGAACTTCAACTATATTTTAAAACAAAATGAGATAGGTGTCCGTTAGATGAGTCTTTCGGTGCCACGTAGGCGGATGGTCTTACGCGTGTACAAGATGATAGTCAACATTCATTTAGATTCGTTATATACATAATATATATATTATCAAGGACCACCTAGAAGTAAAGTAGTCTCTATCTTCATTGCATTTTTGACACGTGTAACCAATTAGGACGTTCCATCAACATTTTATACAACATGACAAACTCTCCAGTGAGAGCCACGATTACATGAAGTTGTAGTTTGGACTTTTGCTTCACATGGATAAGGATATTGGTTATAACCAGAAGTTACTACTTTAGAATGGTAGTATTTTGATCAGGTGTTCTTAGATTCCCAATCCTAAAAAAAAAACAAAAGAAAACACTACTAAAAAAACACTACAACAACACCAAAAAAATTAAAGAATAACAAAAACAAGCATAAAAAAAATAGAACAAAAATAATGAAATCACACACCTCTACAACTCTTTTCTTGATTGCACAATCTTTACTGGGGATTTACCCTTTCCCTAAAATTTAACAAAACAAAACCAAAACAACAACAATACACACCATCAAACAAAACAGAAAAACATAAAATAAATGAAACAACAAAAGGAACATACAAAATGAAAAAAAAAAATACAGAGAAATTAACAATACGATAAAACTAAAAAAAAACCTAAAACAACACAAAATCAATTCGAAAATACCTTATCAGATTTAGGAGACTTTACAAACTCTGGCTCCAACTCAAAATCAGAGTCGGAGTTCTCCACCACAGGTCGAGGGGCGTTTTGCTCGAGTGTTCTTCGAAGTTCCAGCACCTAGTTTCCTTTTAGCAGCAACTAAAGAAGTAAGGTTAGGAGGATTATCTTTCAAATTCTTCTTACCCATTGTTGCTCAATTTTTTTTTTTTGGGCTTTTTAGCAACATAGGAGAATGATGATTGTGTAACAATCATTGTAAATAAGGGGAAATAATATTTATAGAAGAATAAGAATGAAAATGGGAGGGGGGGGGAGTGAAGAGGGAAATATTATGAATATGGAATAACTGAAAAAAAAAAAAATTGAACTAAAAAATAAACCACCCAAAAAACTGTATAAACGCTTGAAAAAATAGATATTAGAAGAAGATGAATAGGAAACATGGGAGAGTGGGATTTTAGTAATGATTATTTAACATTTAAAAATATTGAAAAATAATTTTAAAATAAATTAAAACCCCAAAAAAGCACTCTGTCACAAATAGTGACACCATGTCAAATCAAAGCTTTTTTGAAATATTTATAAATAATTTTAAAATAAATCAAAACTCCAAAAGGAAGCACACTGTCACAAATAGTGACACCCACGTTACATCAAAGCTTTTTTTTAAGAAAAAAATTCAAAAAATGAAGTGGCAAAATTTGGTGAAGACACGTGTAAGCCCCAAAGTATTAATAAAATTTATATTAATGGTAGTATACTCCATATAAAACAACAAATTCATACACAGTATAAAAGTAAAAATACGCGTGTAGCAGTATTTTTGAAATAAAATGAAAAAAGTTAGTAAACCATGTAAATTTCCCTTTATTATTTTTTCTTTAACAAAATTTGATATTATGTGTTTTTCCATGAACAAATGTAAAATTCTTATTATATTAGAGATGAGCATATGTTGATATATTATTTATTATTTTTTTAAACAAAATTTAGTATGGTAATTGTAATAGTAAATAGATTCATTATATTGTTTATTTTTTCCTTTTACTTTTGTAATCCATTACAATGTAATAGTTATTACATTAAGTATTGCAATGATGACTACATACAAAAACTAATGTAATCCTCATTACAATTACACTCCAAGAAAAAATATATTTTAATAAAAATATAGTAAAAAAAGCAGAGGCCTATATTATTATTATTATTATTTTTTGAATATTTTAAATTATAAAATAAAATTAATAAAGCTATTTTGATCAATACAAATTTTATTCTATTACATTTGCATATCAAACTATATATAATAATTTTGATTGCAATGTTCATTCTAACTACAAACTAAACATTGTAATTAATTTTTATTACCATTCTTATTCCATTACATTACCATTACTATTACCATTACCATTCCACTACACCAAATCAAACACTATCTAAATATTAAACCATTTTTTCTTATGTATTGTATTCTATAGAATAGTATATATTTATATACAAAGTTAAGAGACTAAATAGGTTACTACTAAATACAATTAATTCTAATTTTACAACTAATATACAACGGAGGAGGTTTCAATAGTTACATCAAATATGTAACCACATGGTTACATTTATTTTTAACCATTAGATCATTGTTGAATGGTTGTGATTAATTTAGAAATTAAAAAAAAATAAATAATAAATAACTTGGGACTTGATACTTTATTTTCTTATAAAAACTTAATTAAAATTGATTTTATTTAAAATTACATAACTAATAATTACTTGGAAAATTTTATTTACACCCCAAAATTTTCTAAAGGCACCCCATTTTCATAATTTTAATTTAATATAAAATTTATATCTTTAGTTATACTAAATTTTTTCAACTTTTTTCTTCCAATTCATAAACTTAAAAAATATACCTATCAAATAAAATTATATTATATTTTAAATATTATGACAAAAAAATTAAAATAAAAATTTTTATGAAATTTTCTTAGTAAAAAATAAAAAAAAAATATATACATGAGTTAGAAAAAATTATGAAAATAAAATCAAAATAAGTATTAAAATTAACATAAAATAATGTGAGAAAAAAATTTTAAAAAAATATCAAGAGTAATTTTTAAAAATTATTTAAGTTTATATTGTTTTTTTAATAATGAGGTGTATTTATAATTTGGTGGGGTGCAAATAAAAGTCCCCTTTATTAATTCTATACAATTTGTTAATAAGTAAAGTTCTTTTAGCAATTATTTTTTAAACTTAAATAATTGAAATAATTGCAACAAAACTCCTTATAATTTAAAGTTATTACACACATAACCTTAATTAATAAAAAATAGTATGAATGACCTCTAATTAGAGGTAATTTTATGCTCAATCTTATTTTTTAACACTTTTAAGTGCCAAATTAGTGTGTCAGTCCAAGATTGGTTCAAGTTATTTAGTTTTTTTTTTCTTTTAAAAAATAAAAAATTAAGTAAAAAAATGTATTAATAACTATAAAATTAATGATTGTTAACTATTTTCGTTCCTCGTTGAAATCATCTTCATCAATCTAAATATTGTAATTTTTTTTTTTATCAAAGTAGATTACCAAGTATTTGAAATTGTTGCTTCTTTTTTACAAATAAGCATAACAGTATAAAAAATAACAAGCAAATTATTAAAACCAAGGAGAAATCTAAGCTGGTTGAATAGAGAAATAAATTTGTGACATAGATGTAGGAGATTGTATTGAAGTGGAAAATTCACATAATGTTAGGTTGGGACAAATTGAAACTCTAATTTTTAAATTTTTTTTATAAAGGAGGAAGATGATGCAGTTGTTGCAAAATCATAATTAGATGTAATTTTTAAAAATTAATTAAGTATTGAAAAATTTATTTTAGAAGGGGTGGAAGTCTAAATTTTGTAAAAAAAAAATAGAATTTTATTATAAATATTATAGTTAAATGGTTTAAATGTTAAAAATATTATAATAGGGACTTAAATATAAAAATAAAATTATTTATAAATATTAATTGCTAAAAAGAGTCTTATTAAATATTTAAATTAAAATTAATTATTTTAGAAAAATTGTTAATTATGATTAATTTAATTATAAAAAAGAATTTTTTACCTATTGGTAATCTGCTATTACAGGTAAAAAAAATAAAAAAAATAATAACCATCATGGTTACAATAAAAATGTAACCATTGAGTAGTCACCCAATATACAAATAGTATTCTAACACTCTCCCTCAAGTTGGAGCATAGATGTTAATCATGCCCAACTTGTTACAAAGATAATCAACCAGCACCCCATTCAAAGTCTGTAAAAATATCTTCTAATTGTTCTCCGATCTTCACATTATTGGTTTTTATAGTTCATATCAAAGTTATAAAAGCGGAAACAAAATTTTGATAAAAATAGTTTTATCCAATATGAACCATAAGCCCAAAAATTTCAACATAATGAATATAGATTAAATCTAATCTACTGAAAGAAATTCAATTACCTCTTGATGCCTATCAAGGTATTCTTGATTATTTTCATGTCCATTATGTGATATTGATCCACTTGATATATATAATTTTATATAATTAAGGATGTTGTGGCTACTCCCTAATTATTTAAAATTATGTGATCCATTAGACACTAAAATATAAACTGAAAATAAAAATTTTACTAAATCTAAAATTGTCTGTGGGCTAAATTTTAAATTTAATAAAATTAGATAAACTTTATGATAGATTTAATTAAACAATTAGTTTAGAAAAATAAAGGTTTATTATCTATCTTAATTAAATTTGTGATAACACTATTAAATTAAATCCTCATAATTCCATAATGGGGTGAATTAAGAGAATTTAATTTAACATATTATTCTAATTAATTATATAAATATAATAAAATCTCTGTGGGGTAAAGTTATTACACCTATATAATTAATTACAAATTATGTCCATTAGGTGAGTTTTAATTAATATATAATTTTATACAAATAAGGATGTTGTCTACTCCCTAATTATATAAAATTATATTTTCACTTTGACATTAAGTATTTAGCTTTACCTAAAAGTAATCTCATTATTAACATATTAGACAATCACTGAGATTAGTGCTCCTAGTGTGGTCGTCCAAAGATTATTGAAAACCGTTCTAGATATGAGCATTTGTCCCAAGTTTATATTTTCTTATGTCAAACCACAAAATTACTTACGTTTTAGTTATATTATGAGCGTTTTATGAATATTTTATGAAATTTTTATGAAACTTAATGTGCTAAATAATATATTCAACCTATCTTATTGTTTGAATATATATTTTTAATTATATCTAGCACTATATATGGAATGTAGTATAACATTTAAATCATACAAATCTAAATTAATTGTATTCATAATAAATTTGCAAAATAAATACAAATTAATACAATTATTGTATGATAATTAATTAAATGCTCAATCCATAATGTGTAATTAATTATACATTTATAACTATATAATATCTTAAATATTTGTACTAATAATAAATTTGTATAAATAAGGTAAACATAAAAATTAGTACAATTTCATAATATAAAATGAATTAAATGTAAAATCCAAGAATATATACTTAACGACAGATTATCAATTAATTTAATCAATAAATTACTTAATTGGTAAATAAATATAATAATAGCATACTTAATTGTAGAATATTCAAATAATCACATACTTAAAATATCACAATTATTATAATTACATGTAAAAATAAAGCATGTAATTAATTTACTAAATTAAAAATTTTCCATAATTATTTCTTACTAAATAACATATATGAAAATATGTGTTAAATAAAAATAGAAAATTTAAACAAATGTAATTTAATTGACTAAATTAGCAAAAATAAGAAAATACAATAAAATTCCAAAATAAATCAAAATAATAAATTTTTGGAATTTTCTTAAATTTTTCTTAATTTTTCATTTTTTTTTTTTTTGGAAAAAACCACTGCCATAAACGACATGTCGTTTTTGCAAAAGGAAAAACGACATGTTTTTCAACAATGAAGGCTGTCCATAACGACGAAAAATGGCACGTCATTTTCAATAAATGATGGCTGCCTTAAAATGTAAAAACGACACGTCCTTTGGAGCTTCTTCAATGGCTGCCAAAAACGAAAAATGACACGTCGTTCGAGGTCGTCTTCTTCAGCAAACTGGGTCGATTTGACCTGTTTTTCTGAATGCGTGTCCGTTCTGTTGGGTTTTATGCCCTAAATATAACTCCATTTCAATGTAATCTTTATGTAAAGCCTGCTTAGTTAATTTGGAAATTAGCAGTTGTTTATGATTAATTATGAAATTATTTATAGCTATTTAAATAATTTATTATACTGTTATTTATGTTATTCAGTATCTTGCATATTTTGCATTTCCGGTGTCCGGTATTTTGGAACTCGGCGTTTGGCTCAGTAGAAATCACAACTTAGTATGTTAGTAGTTTGGGGACGGGTTTTAGACATTGGGAATGTCGGGAATGGCCGGGAATTTAGAATGTCCCAAAAATACCCCTTTAGTATGATTTATGTGGTTTTAAGGTGGAGGGGCAAAATGGTCTTTTTGCCCCATTAGTATTTTGTCTTTTGTGATTTTATGAAATGGAAAATAAGTGTTTATTTGATTATTTGTTGGCTGAAATAAAATGTGATATGTGGCTTATATCCTTTTTCCTTTTTCATTTTAACACTTAAACAAAAAAGATACTAAGTTTAGAAAAATAGAAGTTTCAACTCTCTCTCTTTTTCCTCTCTATTTCGGCTGAAAGCTTGGGGTTCAAGGGCTGATTTTTCTTCAATTTTCAAGCTAGTTTCATCCAATCTAAGTATTCTTCAAATCTTTGGTAAGGTTTCTAATCTTTTCTTGTTGTAATTTCTTGAAAAAAATGATGAAAATGGTGATGCATGCTTGAGGTTTTGATGTTGTTGCTGCTGGTTATTGTTGTTGTTGTTTCTGTGTTTAAAGTGTTGAATTCAGTAGGTTTGATGAGATTGAATTGCATGCTTAAGTTCTTGTTCTAGTTGGTTAGATGTTTATGTGAAAAAGTTATGAATTTTTGAAAGAAATGGTTCAAATTGTTGCTGTGAAGTTGCTGGATATTCTTAGTTGTTTTCAGAGGCTTAATTATGCATGATTTAGTAGATTCTAGCTTGTTTGAATGCTTGATTGTGGGAATTGCTCAAGCTTGAGTTTAGAACTCAAAGCTTGAGCTTTAATGGTGATTTTTGCATCTGTGAATTCTGGGTTAGTTTGATGCCTAGGATTTGTTCTTTGGGGTATTTAGAGCAGGTCTGGAAGGTTTGGATTGATTTGGGTAAGAATTGATCAAGTTTGGAATTTTTGAAAAATTCCTGCGAGGAACCGGAATTCCGGTTGTGCAACCGGAATTCCGGATGAGGGTTCAGTAATTCCCAGAACTGGAATTCCGGTTGGGCAACTGGTCTGCCGGTTGGGGAATTTTTCAGAACCCGTGTTTTCCTCGTTTTTATGTTTTTAGGGGTATTGTCGTGCTTTTTATCGATAGGGAAACTTTTAGTTCCTAGTTTTAGTCCCCGGGAAGTGATTTAGCGTGTCACTTATAGCGTTGTGATTTTTATGGTTTAGGAGCCAGTAATCCGCCGCTCAGCTTCAGTTCCAGTCAGGTTGACCGGCACACCTGAAATCGGAATCCAGGTAAGATTAGTATAACAGTATGCATATGTAGATTACATGTTTAGCGTGCATGTAGGAAGCCTATTAGATTACATTAGTTGTGTGTTGGCTTCGAACCATCCAACCCTGTCACGTCGGTACAGGCTGGAGTATGACCAAGAATGAGTATGACCGGCTTGACCGATCAGCCGACACTTGGTTGGTGGTTCCGTGCTATTGACGTATCCCGTCGGTACAGCTGGAGTATGACCAAGCCGAGTATGACCGGTTCGACCGATCGTAGAGGATATAGTAACACGTCGGTACAGCCGGAGTATGACCAAGCCGGAGTATGACCGGCTCGACCGATCGGGTTGTTACGTGTCAATAGTACCGTCCCTATGAACGTTCGTAACTCGGCACCATGTTGGACATGGCGGTAGTGGCTCGGCACCATGTTGGACATGGCAAGCGGGACTCGCATCGTGTTGGACACGGCAGTTAGAATTATGTATGAGTATTATTATGCTTTTCTTACTGAGTCTGTCGACTCACAGTTTACGTTTATGTGTAGGTAAAGGCAAGGCTATAGCTGATGGACCGTGAGCGAGCTTATGAGATTGTACATGTCGGGGCGGTTAGGCCTGGAGCGTACGATCCTCGGGACAGCAAGGCTGATTTTTTGTAACTGGTCGTTAGACGACTTTTATTTTTATGTAACAGTTAAACAGTTGAAACTTTTTGTAAATGATTTTATAATCGGGATCCCGAGTCTTTTGTAATGTGGTTTATAAATTTAATTAAAAAGCAAAATTTTAATTAATCACGCTTTTCCATAAACCTCGTTGATTAGCAACGAGCTGCACAGTACGTTTAAAAATCACGTAATACGCCTAAGGTAGTTAGGGTGTTACAATTTGGTATCGTAGCCGCTGTGTTGTCTTCCGAAGATCGTCACGACATGTACAATCATCATCAGCAGTTAGCTCGGTTCACGGTTCAGTAAGCCTTTATTGCTTTAGTAGTTTATTTTATTCAGTTATGAAAAAGAAAAGCCTGTTAGGAAGCATGTTAGTAGCCTGATAGTAGAATAGGCGCATGTTTCGTTTCTAATTTCCAAATTAAGCGGCATTAGTAAGCTCGCCTTGAATACGACCTGATATGCCAACTCTTGGTTTCGCAGGCGGTTCTAATCAGATGGACGCCAGGCGGACTACCAGGAGTCAGGGCAACTCCGTGGGGTCGAATCAAGGACAGGGAACTCAGTTTCCCCCACCTGCTAGGGGCCGAGGTAGAGGTCCCCGAGGCAGGGCTCGTGGCCGGGGTGATGAGAACCCGCCACAGCCGCCCAGCTCCCCCACCCGATCGGGGAGCCCCGAATTGGGAGTTGCGGTTTGCGGAGATGCAAGCCCGGATCGAAGAACAAGACCTCGAGATTCGTAGGTTGAGACAGCGAGGTGCTCCCGCAGCCTCTGTGCCCATAGTTCCGGTGGCACCGCCCGCCGCCTGTGCCGAGATAGTGGTGGCGGCCCATAGATTGGAACCTTTGTATGAGCGGTTCCGGAAGCAAGCACCTCCGGTATTCCTGGGAGGTCCGGATGTAATGAAAGCCGAGCAATGGCTGACGGTGATCACCAAGATACTGAATTTCATGGGTGTCACCGGTAACGACAGAGTGGTGTGCGCCACGTTTCAGTTTCGGGGAGGACGCCACGGTATGGTGGGACATGGTGTCTCGCATCCATGACGTCACCACCATGACCCGGGAAAGGTTCCAGAACTCTTTAATGCGAAATACTACAATGAGGCGGTCAGAAGCGCCAATACGAAAGAGTTCGTTCACCTGCCCCAGCGGGAGAACATGAGCGTCACTGAGTATACTACTCGCCTTGATCGGTTGGCGAGGTTAGCCTCGGGAATTGTGCCGACCGACTTCAGCAAGAAGGAGAAGTATCTAGACGGGTTGAATCCCAAGATCAGGCATGATCTGATGATTACCACAGACGACAGCACCACCTATGCTCAGATGGTGGAGAAGGCACTGCGAGCTGAGGGCGCAGTGGGGTGCATGTCAGAATCAGCGAGTACTCCGGTTAGTGGCGGGGCTCCTACCCCTCCTGCATCAGGCTATAGCAGGGGGAGTAGTGGTTCGGCCATTGATCGAAGGAAGAGGGCACCCACCGCTTCCGTGGCTCGAGTCGAACAAGAGGTTCCGGGGAACCGCAACGCAGGAGTCGTCCCGGTGGTACCGAGACCCGATTCTCCTATCCCGAGTGCCCTAGCCGCAAGAGGCACCATCGGGGTGAGTGCAAAGGTCGGTGATGCTTTCATTGTGGCATGCCCGGACACTTCAAGAGGGAATGTCCCCGGCTTCGACCGGAGGCACCGAGAGCTCCGGCGATACCCACTCCAGCCTGTGGTGTTCGCTATCACGCAGCCGATGCGGATGCCACCATCGCCTGTCACAGTCGCCTTTTATTAACAACTCGCTATATTCGCGTCGTTTGATTCTGGGGCTACACATTCTTATGTGGCGGCCAGAGTCTTTAGTAAATTGGGTAGACCCTATGATAGATATGAATCAGGGTTTGGAACCCTGTTACCTGGCGGAGAATTGGTTATCTCCAATAGGTGGATTAGGTCTATGCCGATCAAGATAGATGGTAGAGAGTTAAGCGCTGATCTGATAGAGATGAGTTTAGTCGAATTCGATATTATTTTAGGAATGGATTTCCTATCTAAATATTCGGCGAGCATTGACTGTAAGAGGAAGATGGTGGTCTTCCAACCGGAAAGTGAAGAACCATTTGTATTTGTTGGTTCGGTTCAGGGATCTCGGATCCCGGTGATCTCGGCTATGTCAGCGAGAGAATTGTTGCACGGCGGTTGCTTAGGGTTTCTGGCCGTGGTGGTGGACACCACTCGGCCGTATACCATTCGGCCGCAGGACATCGAGTGGTTCGGGAATTTTTGGACGTTTTTCCGGAGAAGAACTTCCGGGGTTACCACCTCGGCGGGAGATTGATTTCGTGATTGACTTGGCACCGTGGGTGGATCCGGTTTCCAAAGCCCCGTATAGGATGGCTCCAACTGAACTTAAGGAATTAAAGATTCAGCTCCAAGGGTTGCTTGACATAGGGTTCATTCGGCCCAGTGTGTCACCCTGGGGAGCCCCGGTTTTGTTCGTCAAGAAGAAGGATGGATCTATGAGGATGTGCATCGACTACAGGGAGTTGAACAAGTTGACGGTGAAGAATAAATATCCATTACCTAGGATCGATGACTTGTTCGATCAGCTTCAAGGGAAGACGGTCTTTTCTAAGATTGATCTCCGTTCGGGTTATCATCAGTTGAGAATCCGAGAGGAGGACATTCCGAAGACGGCTTTCCGCACTAGGTATGGACATTACGAGTTTCTGGTTATGTCATTCGGACTAACCAATGCTCCCGCAAAGATTCATGGACCTGATGAATAGAGTATTCAAGGATTTCCTCGATATCTGTGTGGTTGTGTTTATCGACGACATCCTCGTGTACTCTCAATCAGAAGAGGAGCATGAGTTACATCTTCAGATGGTACTGCAACGGCTTCGAGAACATAGACTTTATGCCAAGTTCAAGAAATGTGAGTTCTGGCTATCTCAGGTGTCCTTCCTAGGGCACATTGTGAGTAAAGATGGGATCAAGGTGGATCCCGGGAAGATTGAATCCGTCAGGGATTGGCCGAGACCGAAGACAGTGACAGAGATCAGAAGCTTCTTGGGATTAGCTGGGTACTACCGTAGGTTCGTGGAGGGGTTCTCCAAAATTTCAATGCCCCTAACCGAGCTTACAAAGAAGAATCAGCGGTTTATTTGGTCAGATAAGTGCGAAGCTAGCTTTCAGGAACTGAAGCAGAGGTTGATTACTGCTCCGGTGCTAGCTTTGCCTTCGGACAAGGAAAAGTTCGTAGTCTACTGTGACGCATCCAAACAGGGTTTGGGGTGTGTATTGATGCAAGCCGACCGGGTTATCGCTTATGCCTCCCGTCAGTTAAAGGATTATGAACAGCGATACCCGACTCATGATTTAGAATTGGCCGCAGTGGTTTTTGCATTGAAGATTTGGCGGCATTACCTTTACGGGGAGAGGTGTGAGATCTATACCGACCATAAAAGTCTCAAGTATTTCTTTACTCAGAAAGATTTGAACATGAGACAAAGGCGTTGGTTGGAATTAGTGAAGGATTACGATTGTGAGATCCTCTATCATCCCGGAAAAGCCAATGTAGTGGTCGATGCCCTGAGCAGAAAGGGTCCCGGGCAAGTAGCTAGTATGATTCAGATCTCACCTCAGCTAGCAGAGGATATGGTTAGATCCAGCATTGAGTTTGTGGTAGGTCAGCTTCACAACTTAACGCTGCAATATGATCTATTGGAAAGAATAAAGGTCGCTCAGATGACAGATCCGGAGTTAGTGAAAATCCGAGATGAGGTGTTGGCTGATCAAGCCAAGGACTTTTCAGTGTCAGATAGTGGATTGCTTTTGTATAAAGCCAGAGTTTGTGTTCCGAACAGTATGGAACTTAGAAATGAGATCTTTGAAGAGGCTCATTCTACCCCATATTCTCTACATCCCGGCACCACCAAGATGTACCAAGATTTGAAACCGTACTTCTGGTGGAGCGGTATGAAGAAGAATTTGGTAGAATTCGTATCGAGATGCCTCACGTGTCAGCAGATTAAGGCTGAACATCAGAGACCAGCAGGGTTGTTGCAGCCTCTAACCCTACCGGAATGGAAATGGGAGGATATTACGATGGATTTTGTGGTCGGGTTACCTAGGACCACGGGTTTATTTGATTCCATCTGGGTAGTAGTGGATCGATTTACGAAATCTGCTCATTTTCTGCCGGTTAGAACAACATTTACAGTGGATCAGTTGGCAGAGTTATATGTCAGAGAGATAGTGAGACTTCACGGGGTACCGAAGTCTATAGTTTCGGACAGGGATCCGAAGTTTACCTCCAAATTTTGGCAAAGTTTGCAACGGGCAATGGGTACAAAGCTAAAATTCAGTACAGCATTCCATCCTCAGACAGATGGTCAGTCCGAAAGGACAATTCAGATATTGGAGGATATGTTGAGAGCCTGTGTTATGGACTTTGAGGGTTCATGGAGTAAATATCTACCGTTGATAGAATTTTCGTACAACAACAGTTATCAGAGTACGATAGGGATGGCTCCCTATGAACTGTTGTACGGTAGGAAATGTAGATCCCCTATCCACTGGGATGAGACAGGGGAGAGGAAATACCTGGGTCCAGAGTCAGTTCAGCGGACCAATGAGGCGATAGAGAAGATAAAAGCTAGAATGCTTGCCTCACAGAGAAGACAGAAGAGTTACGCAGATCCGAAACGCAGAGACGTTGAGTTCCAAGTAGGGGAACATGTGTTTTTACGAGTATCTCCGATGAAGGGGATTAAACGTTTCGGGAAAAGAGGCAAGTTATGCCCTAGATTTACAGGATCTTTCGAGATTCTCGAGAAAATAGGTCAAGTGGCATATCGGTTAGCCTTGCCTCCAGCCTTATCAGCAGCTCACAACGTATTCCATGTCTCGATGTTGAGAAAATACGTTTCAGACCCCTCTCATATACTCAGTTATGAGAGTCTTCAGCTTCAGCCAGACATGACTTATGAGGAACAGCGAGTGCAGATCCTGGATAGAAAGGATAAAGTCCTTCGGAATAAGACCATAGCATTGGTCAAGGTTCTCTGGAGAAACAACAAGGTGGAGGAAGCCACCTGGGAGCTAGAGTCAGATATGAGAGCTCAATATCCAGAGTTGTTCAGGTTAGATTTCGGGGACGAAATCCTTTTAAGGGGGGGATAGTTGTAAAGCCTGCTTAGTTAATTTGGAAATTAGCAGTTGTTTATGATTAATTATGAAATTATTTATAGCTATTTAAATAATTTATTATACTATTATTTATGTTATTCAGTATCTTGCATATTTTGCATTTCCGGTGTCCGGTATTTTGGAACTCGGCGTTTGGCTCAGTAGAAATCACAACTTAGTATGTTAGTAGTTTGGGGAAGGGTTTTAGACATTGGGAATGTCGGGAATGGCCGGGAATTTAGAATGTCCCAAAAATACCCCTTTAGTATGATTTATGTGGTTTTAAGGTGGAGGGGTAAAATGGTCTTTTTGCCCCATTAGTATTTTGTCTTTTGTGATTTTATGAAATGGAAAATAAGTGTTTATTTGATTATTTGTTGGCTGAAATAAAATGTGATATGTGGCTTATATCCTTTTTCCTTTTTCATTTCAACACTTAAACAAAAAAGATACTAAGTTTAGAAAAATAGAAGTTTCAACTCTCTCTCTCTTTTTCCTCTCTATTTCGGCTGAAAGCTTGGGGTTCAAGGGCTGATTTTTCTTCAATTTTCAAGCTAGTTTCATCCAATCTAAGTATTCTTCAAATCTTTGGTAAGGTTTCTAATCTTTTCTTGTTGTAATTTCTTGAAAAAAATGATGAAAATGGTGATGCATGCTTGAGGTTTTGATGTTGTTGCTGCTGGTTATTGTTGTTGTTGTTTCTGTGTTTAAAGTGTTGAATTCAGTAGGTTTGATGAGATTGAATTGCATGCTTAAGTTCTTGTTCTAGTTGGTTAGATGTTTATGTGAAAAAGTTATGAATTTTTGAAAGAAATGGTTCAAATTGTTGCTGTGAAGTTGCTGGATATTCTTAGTTGTTTTCAGAGGCTTAATTATGCATGATTTAGTAGATTCTAGCTTGTTTGAATGCTTGATTGTGGGAATTGCTCAAGCTTGAGTTTAGAACTCAAAGCTTGAGCTTTAATGGTGATTTTTGCATCTGTGAATTCTGGGTTAGTTTGATGCCTAGGATTTGTTCTTTGGGGTATTTAGAGCGGTGTCCGGGAAGGTTTGGATTGATTTGGGTAAGAATTGATCAAGTTTGGAATTTTTGAAAAATTCCTGCGAGGAACCTAATTCGGTTGTGCAACCGAATTCGGATGAGGGTTCAAGAATTCCCGTAACCGGAATTCGGTTGGGCAACCGGTCTGCCGGTTGGGGAATTTTTCAGAACCCGTGTTTTCCTCGTTTGTATGTTTTTAGGGGTATTGTCGTGCTTTTTATCGATAGGGAAACTTTTAGTTCCTAGTTTTAGTCCCCGGGAAGTGATTTAGCGTGTCACTTATAGCGTTGTGATTTTTATGGTTTAGGAGCCAGTAATCCGCCGCTCAGCTTCAGTTCTAGTCAGGTTGACCGGCACACCTGAAATCGGAATCCAGGTAAGATTAGTATAACAGTATGCATATGTAGATTACATGTTTAGCGTGCATGTAGGAAGCCTATTAGATTACATTAGTTGTGTGTTGGCTTCGAACCATCCAACCCTGTCACGTCGGTACAGGCTGGAGTATGACCAAGAATGAGTATGACCGGCTTGACCGATCAGCCGACACTTGGTTGGTGGTTCCGTGCTATTGACGTATCCCGTCGGTACAGCCGGAGTATGACTAGCAATGAGTATGACCGGCTCGACCGATCGTGAGGATATAGTAACACGTCCAGACAGCCGGAGTATGACCAAGAATGGAGTATGACCGGCTCGACCGATCGTGTTGTTACGTGTCAATAGTACCGTCCCTATGAACGTTCAGAACTCAGTACCATGTTGGACATGGCAAGAAGTGGCTCAGTACCATGTTGGACATGGCAGTAGCGGGACTCAGTATCGTGTTGGACACGGCAGTTAGAATTATGTATGAGTATTATTATGCTTTTCTTACTGAGTCTGTCGACTCACAGTTTACGTTTATGTGTAGGTAAAGGCAAGGCTATAGCTGATGGACCGTGAGCGAGCTTATGAGATTGTACATGTCGGGGCGGTTAGGCCTGGAGCGTACGATCCTCGGGACAGCAAGGCTGATTTTTTGTAACTGGTCGTTAGACGACTTTTATTTTTATGTAACAGTTAAACAGTTGAAACTTTTTGTAAATGATTTTATAATCGGGATCCCGAGTCTTTTGTAATGTGGTTTATAAATTTAATTAAAAAGCAAAATTTTAATTAATCACGCTTTTCCATAAACCTCGTTGATTAGCAACGAGCTGCACAGTACGTTTAAAAATCACGTAATACGCCTAAGGTAGTTAGGGTGTTACACTTTATCTTTTAGATATCAATAAAGAAACAGAAGTATTTTCATCACTTTGTGTGTCATTTGGCTCATGTTATCATTTATATGTTTATTTAATTTATAAATTCATCCAAATCCCTATCACATTTATGTTCTTGTTTATTGTGTTGTCAGCACAGTGGAAAGTAATCAAGATTATGTGATTAAATATATATTCCTAGATTTATCAGAACACAGAGGGTTTAACTGATATGACAATCTACAACATAGTTTACTTGCACCTTGGATAAGTGTTATGTTCTTTACAGGACATTGGTTAAAGTAAAGCTTGGGTTGGATGCATGGAGTATACTTCGGAAGGGACCGATATTGAACTTTTATTCAGATATGTTAAACTTACCGTAATATTTATTCAATTCAATATTACCTAGTTGATCCTAGATAAAATGATCTTAATCTTGATATGGTTAGGTTCGATCTCAGGAATATTATACATGTTATTTGATTTGTTAGTTAAGCCTACTTTTTGGTCAGGGTGATACGTACATTTGGCGAACATGGTAGTGCAATTGAGTGGGAGCGCTAAACATAGATATGGAATCTATAGCTTCTATCTAGCAAATAGAAGTGAAATGATGATTTCCTTCAAGCTTGGCTAAATAGAGATAAATGGTTGAGTACTCATTTCAGTGATTATATTTAGCTTACTGAAATATTATTTATAGGTGGCTAAGTGTTTTAAGGATAAAATACATTGAAGGGTGTAACGGTAATTTAATCCCTATACAATGTAAATCCTCTATAGAGGATCATTGATTATTGGGATTATAACAATGGATAATTGATAGCGTATCTATATCGTGGAACACATAGAGCGTTCTATATAACTTAGAGTGCAATTCCAAGTTCTATGCGTGGATGCAACAAGAAATTAATAAGTCAGTGAATTTACCTAGTAAGTTCTGGGTCTGCTTATTGGAAGCTCAGATATATAGGCTCATGGTCCCCATACTAGTTGAGACAATACTACTTGTAAGACTGAGTTAATTGATTTTGATTAATCAATTATAATTCTAAAGTTAGACTATGTCTAGTTTATGAATTTTCACTAAATAAGGGCAAAATTGTGAAGAAAGAGTTTTTACGGTTCATTTGTTAATTAAGAGACTTTGGTTAGTTTAATTAATAAATATATTAAATGACAATATTATTTAATTATTAATTTTAGTTATTAAATAATTAGAATTGGCATTTAAGTGGTTAAATTGGAAAATTGGCGTTTTTGAGAAAATGAGATGTAAAAATGATAAAATGGAAAAATTGTAAAGTGGGGCCTATTATCCTATACATGGTTGACCACTTATGTAACCTATTTATCATTTATTTTTTCATTATTTTAATGCCAAATAAATCTAACCTAACCTTAGGTGGTTTGCTATAAATAGGTAGTGATGGCTTCAGGAAAAAGATGATGCATCTCATTCTTTCAGAGAAAACTCAAAGCCTTCATCCGATACCTAGCTGCCACCTTCTCTCTCTTCCTCGCTTCTAAAAACCGAACCCTATAGTGAGTGAGTGAGTGCCCACACACATCAAGTGGTATCTCAATCATAGTGTGCAAGATTGTGAAGAATCCAGATTCAAGAGGACATTCAGGCTCAGATCTTGGTGATACTCTGCGATAGAAAGGATACAAGGGTTAGAGATCTGAGTGGAAGGAGACATTATATTCCGCTGCAACCACTGTAAGGTTTCTTATACTTTATATGTGTTTATTTCATATCGTTTTAGAAGTTCATATTTAGGATGTTAAATAACATACTTGTTAGTAAATCTAAGATCCTGGTAAAATAATTCTAACAACTGGTATCAGAGCCATGGTAATTGATTTACTTTCAAGAAATTTGGACTTAAAATGATTTGTGTGTGATTTGGATGGTTTCATGTTCATCTGTGTGTTATATGATGATTGATTGATGCTTGTAAAATTTTATGAAAAATAATTGAATTTTCGTTTCTGTAATTATTTTTGTTGGATAGTTTGGGAAAAATTAAGCAATTCACATTTTTACAGAACTTGATTTCGATTTTATTTGAATTAGTTATGATTTTTTGAAGTTTTGAAAAAATCAGGGGTGGTGTCACACCCTTATGCGCGCGGATCTCCCCTTTTCTCGGGCACATGCGGCTTTGGACAGGCCTATAGTCCGAATTTTCTCGGTCTGTAGGCGGGAATGTCTGAATTTTGACCCTGGGCGGGCGCGGAGAGGCTGCATGCAGCCTCTTGCGCCGTGCTTTCTCGGTCAAGCTGCCCCATACGTGCGTGCGGATGGTATGCACTGCATACTGTCCGTACCACTTGCAATTTTATTTTTCAATTTTTTCATTTTTTCATGATTTTTCATGGAATTAATTTCCAATTTTTTGTGTAGTTTTGTATTTTAATTTTTACTGTTCATATTTCAAATCTAATTATCAGAACTAAATTAATTAGTATTTTTTAAAATTAATTTAAGATATTAGTGTTATTTGAATTTGAAATATGTAAAAATCTATCTTTTTGCTTAATTAATTACCTTATTTTTAAAATTTGATTATTTTATCTTATTTTTAAATTTAAGGTCAGATATTAATATTTTTTAATTTATTCTATTTTGTTTTAAATAATTTGACCTTATTTAAATTTAAAATAAGATTATTTTAATCATGATATTTTGAATAGAAATAGAATATTATGCTAACTATTGAATTTTATTATTTTTTTTATTTAAATTAAATTATAAAATCAAAAAAAGGATATTAAATTATCATTTTATTTTATTGAATATTTAATTTATAAAATAACATGAAATTTGAAAGATAGTTAGCATTTTTTTTTTAAAAGATATTTAGGTTAGTTGAAACCTAATTTTTTTTTTTGAAAAAAAAATTATAGGTTTAATTTTAATTTTTTTTAATTTATTTATTTAAATATTTATTTAACTGATTTTTTTTTATTTTTCGAAAATTATTAAATAAATCATATATCCAACTATCCAACTTGTTGTAGGTGTATGTGTTTTAACTTGTTTGTAAGTTTTATAAAACCTATTATTGCTTGATCTAAATTGCCATGGTTAACTTGTTGACAGATCCAATGATCTGATTTTAACCCATGGTTCAATTGTCAATAGGTCAAGACAATAATTTGTAACAGGTAAATTTTACATTCTTCTTCATTTGTGTATGACTTAGTAACATGATAGAATCCATCCAAATCTGTGTGCCTGTATGAGCCTATATGTTTACTTTATGTTTAGATGCATATAGGTAGTTCATTTAATTTATTTTAATTAAGATGGACTAGGTTACTAAATAAAATATCACACCATGATAGTTTTTATTTAGGCCCATTTAGTTTTTTTTTGGGCCTATTCAATTAATAACAGTTGTTCATTTTAAGGTTAAATTCCTCTCTTTTGGGCCTTGTGTGAGAGTTAGGGGGCCAATAGCAGTGGGTACGACATACTGAACCCAACCCTCCCTCACATGAACCACCCCAACTGTGAAGGCCCATTTGCATGATTTGAATAACTGTACTAGGTTAATTAAATTAGTTTAACCTAATAAAATTGATTAGCAACATAATTAATATCAAAATAAATGGAATTATTTTTCATTTGAATATTTTGAAATTAATTTAAGAAAAATACACTTAGTTTAATAAAATTAATTCAAGATAAACTATACGTATTTTTCTTGTATTTAATTAAATAGAATTATAAGTAACTAGATTCCATCTGAAGCTTATTTTTTATTATTTCATTAAATATTCCTATTTAAGTTGTAAATTGGTTATTTCTAACTATTTTTTTTTGTCAACTTAAATTTGAATATCTATTGAATTTCAAAATTAAGTTGAGGAATTCTAGGAATTAGTTATTGAAGATTCTTAGGATATTTTTGAAGTTAAAAATTTGTAAAAATTTTGGATCAACTTAAAATGGAATATTTTTCAAATTAAGTAGTTACAACTTAATTTGTTATTTAATTAAATTTTGAAAATAATTTAAGTTGAAAATTTAGTTATTTTAAAACAACTTAAATTAGATATTTTTTAAGTAATTATTTTATTATATTTTAAATATTTTTGAAATTTTATTATTTTATATAATGATTTTCGAAAATTAAATATTGAAAATTAAATTAAAGTTGAAAATTAATTTTTTATTAATTTTGGACCAACTTTAAATTAATTTATTTTCATTATTAAAATATATGGATTAAAATAAATGATTAATTAAAAATACTTTTTTTTTTAAAATAATGAGCTTCAATCAAGAGATATTCGATCTCCATTGTTGGTCTTACAATAGTTAAATGTTTTCAATATAACCTCGAGACGCTAGACTTCGTTCCCCTTATGGATGGTTATTCGTTGAAAGCATTTAACACCATAAGATCTCATTTGATAAGTGTTTTGTAAGTTTTCGTCTCTATTAGACTCTCCCCTATGATGACTACTTAGAGATAAACTTATAAAACATGAAATAATGGTGGAAGCTCATAAAATGAGAATAACCTTGACTCTCGCCTACCGGGACAACGTTGGATTCTCATTTTGATCGAAGAAAAGGTTGCTAAAATGGTATCCATTTTTTTAGATGAGCTGACTACTCTATTCAATTAATGTTATCTTTGACTCTCGCCTACCGGGACACTGTATTTCATTATGTTAGAAATCTTGGAAAATAAAAATATGTTATAGTTTTAGTATTTTTGCAAACATATCTGATTACTTGTTTTTTTTTCTGAACTTGTGTATGAATTTATTGAACCAAAAGCTTACTTCTGTTTATTGATATTTGTAGTGCCAAAAATGTACAACCCACATCCCAACACTCTTCTAGAAATTGCCTTTAGGAATGAACTTGAAAGTGTGAATAAGACTCCTGGTCAGAGTAATACTTCACACTTGCTCATGATGAACATGAAATTCCACAAAGCAGCTAAACTAGGAATTGTTCAATCTTAAGAGCAAAGAGTTCATAACTCCGACAATCCTACTACTTCAAGCTCAGTTGAGAAGATTAGAGAAAGTGATTCCACTTCCTCAGATTATACTTCACAACAGATTGAACCACCAATAACAACAATTCAAAAACGATTAAGCAGTGATGCTTTAGTTTTTGAATCATGTGTTTTAGAAAATGATAAATCCATCTGGATTCTTGATTCTGGATCTACAAACAATGTCAGTTGTTCATTGCAATTGCTTGAAAAACGGAATTATTTGAAATTCGGAGAGTTGAAACTTAAAGTTGGTAATGGCGAAATGGTATCGGTTAGAGCAAGAGAAAAAGCGAAACTCAAGTTCCAAAACAGAATTTCGGAATTAGACAATGTCTTATTCATTCCAAATTTCAGCAGAAACTTGATTTCTGTTTCATGCTTACAATTGCAACAATACAAATTAGATTTTTCGAGTTCTGGTTCTACCATTTCTCGAAATGACATTCATATTTGTGTTGCATCCATGGAACAGGGGCTTTATGTTCTACGACAAGACGAACCATTTACGCTTCATAACGAACTGTTTAAAGTAGCTAAACCTAGAAACCACAAACAACAAAAGATCGATAATGATGATGAAATATATCTATGGCATTTACGTTTAGGTCACATAGGCTATGACAGACTCAATAGGTTAACCAAAGACGGTCCATTGAAAAATGTCGTCTTAGGTGAACTATCTGCATGCGAGTCTTGCCTAGAAGGGAAGATGACCAAACGTTCTTTCTCTGCAAAGGGAGAGCGTGCCAAGGAACCACTAGGCATAGTACATTCATATCTATGTGGACCACTGAATGTCAAAGCTAGAGGTGGTTATGAGTACTTTGTCCCTTTCATTGACGATTACTCTAGATATGGTCACATTTACCTTATGCATAAGAAATCTGAAATGTTTGAAAAGTTTCAGGAATTTCTTGCATTGGCTCAAAACCAATTGGGTAAAACGTTAAAGATCTTGCGAACTGATAGGCGTGGAAAATATATGGATATCCAGTTCAAAGATATTTTGATCGAACTTGGCATTGAATCCCAATTAACTGCCCCTAGCACTCCACAGTAAAATGGAGTTGCAGAAAGAAGAAATCGCACGCTTTTGGAAATGGTTAGTGTTGGATATATTTTACCAGGATCTAGATTTACTAACAAGTATGTTTCATTAACATCCTAATATGAATTCTAAAACAATGAAATAAACACATATAAAGTTTAGGAAACCTTACATTGGGTGCAGCGGAATATAATGACTCCTTCCGTTCAGATATCTAGCCCTTGATTCCTTTCTGTAGCAGAGCATTATCAATATCTGAACCTGGATCTCTTTCTCTCCTTCCTTTGATGCTGAATCTCCTTCTAGTTGGTTGGTTTTCCACAATCTTACACACTATGATTTAGATACCACTTGATGTGTGTGGGCACTCACTCATTCACTCAAGGAATTCAAAATTTAGAGAAGAAAAGAAGAGAGAAGATGATTTCGGCTATAAAGAATAGGAGGCTCAATTTCATCTGACAAAGTTCACAAAGTTAAGTTTGAATGAGAGCCATCACTATCTATTTATAGGTAACCACCTAGGTTTAAGTTAGAATTATTTGGCATTAAAATAATGAAAAAATAAATGATAAATGCCTATAAGTGTGGCCGGCCATGGGCCTTGGATAATGGGCCTCACTTATGCAATTTTGCTGTTTTATCATTTTTGCATCTCATTTTCTCAAAAACGCCAATTTTCAAATTCAACCATTTAAATGCCAATTCTAATTATTTAATAGCTAAAAATTAATTATTAAATAATATTATCATTTAATATATTTATTAATTAGACATATAAAGTCTCTTAATTAATAAATAAACCTAGAATCTCTTTTCTTTACAATTTCGCTATTGCTTAGTGAAAATTCATAAAGTAGACTAGTCTAACTTTAGAATTATAATTGATTAATCAAAATCAATTAACTGAGTCTTACAAGCAGTATGGTCTCAACTAGTATGGGGACCATGGGTCTATATATCCGAGCTTCCAATAAGTAGATCAAGAATTTATATCTTAAATTCACCGACTTATTAATTCTTCGTTGAATCCACGCATAAAACTTAGAATTTTACTCTCAGTATATAGAACGCTCTATATGTTCTACGATATAGACACGTCATTAGTTATCCATTGTTATAACCCTAATGTGATCAATGATCCTCTATATAGATGATTTACACTGTAAATGGATTAAATTACCGTAACACCCTACAATATATTTTATCCTTAAAACACTTAACCCTGTATAAATGATATTTCAACTAAGTGAAATGAGATCTCCACCATTTATTTTCGTTTGGTTAAGCTCGAAGGAAATCATCCTTTACTTTCTATTCGCCAGATAGAAGCTATAGATTTCATATTTATATTAGCGCTCCCACTCAATTGCACTACCGTGTTCCCAAAATGTACGTATCACCCTGACCCAAAAGTAGGCTTAACTAACAAATCAAAGAACACGAATAACACTCTTGAGATTGAACCTAATCATATCAGGATTAAGATCATTTGATCTAGGATCAACCGGTGATATTGAATTGAATAGATATTACGGTAAATTCTAATATATCTAATCAAAGTTCAATATCGGTCCCTTCCGATGTATACTCCATACATCCGATACTGGTAAACTTTTCCAATGTCCTGGAAAGGACATAACACTTATCCAATGTGTAAGAATACCTATCGCTGATTATACCATGTCAGTCTAAATCCAGTGTTCTGACAAATCAGGGAATAAACTTTCGAACATATAATAAAGATTATATTCCACTGTGTTGACAACACTATAATCATTAACAAATTGATATGTTCTGGACTTAAATAGAATTCATACATTATGTACATATAATCATGAAATAAATCATGTGAACCATGCAGCATTAAATGTTATTTCTGATCTACATTAATAAGTAAATCTGATTATATTGAAATGAGTTTTATTTAGGGCATAAAACCCAACAGTTAAGTCCATGCTTAGCTACTCAACTCTACCTACGTCCTTCTGGGGATATGGAATTCAGATGGCGACCGACATTTTAAATGTTGCTCCATCTAAATCAGTCCCTAAGACACCTTTAGAACTATGGAATGGTCGTACACCTAGTTTACGCCATTATAGAATCTAGGGGTGCCCTGCTCATGTCTTAAGAAAGAAAGATGGCAAACTTGAAAAGCGAACTGAGGTTTGCATGTTTGTTGGAAATTATAAAGAGACTAGGGGTGGACTATTTTATAGTCGAAAGGATGATAAAGTGTTTGTTTCCACAAACACAACTTTCCTTGAAGATGACTATAGTAAGAATTTCAAACCACAAAGTAAAGTAGTATTGGAGGAAATGCTTTCAGATATAAGTCCTTCTAATGTTCCATCCTCTTCTACTCAAGTAGAGGATAATCCCACTTCCTCGGTTGAACCTTTACAAGTTGATACAACCGAGAGAACTACCACTAAAGTTCCTGTTCAGAAGATCACCGCTCCTCGTCGTAGTGGGAGGGTTTCTACTAAACCATCTCGTATGGCTTGGATGGTGAAATCAATATGGTCGTTGGTGACGGTATTGATGACAACCCATTAACCTATAAATAGGCAATGGCAAGTCCAGAACAGAAACGATGGTCCGCCAGCATGGATTCAGAAATGGATCCCATGAAAAAAGAACAAAGTCTGGGAATATGTAGACGCACCCGATGACTATCATCCAATCAGATGTAAGTGGGTCTACAAGAAGAAAAGAGACGCTGGAGGCGAATTCAAAACTTTTAAAGCTAGACTGGTCACCAAGGGTTACACCCAAAGAGAAGGCGTGGACTATGAGGAAACTTTTAGTCCGGTCGCCATGGTCAAATCCATCCAATTCTTCTCTCCATCGCAGCCACTTTCGATTATGAAATCTAGAAAATGGATGTCAAGACAGCTTTCCTTAATGGAATTCTTGAAGAAACCATCTATATGGAGCAACCAGAAGGCTATGTTCTTCCAGGGTAGGAAAAGAAAGTTTGCAAACTCAATAGGTCCATTTATGGACTTAAGCAAGCTTCTCGCTCCTGGAACAAAAGGTTTGATGAAATCATCAAGACCTACGGCTTTCTTCAGAATGAAGATGAACCTTGTGTTTATCAACTCAAGGAAAACCAAGTGGTAGTATTCGTGGTCCTTTATGTTGACGTCATTTTGATCATTGGCAACAATGTCAAGAAAATGACTGACATCAAGGAATGGCTAGACACTCAATTCGAAATGAAAGATTTGGGTGAAGCTGTCTATGTTCTTGGTATTCAGATTATCAACAGATCCCTTGCTCTCTCTCAAACAACTTACATAGATAAGGTTTTAGAGAGATTCTCAATGACCAACAACAAAGGGGCAACCATGCCTTCTAGATTTGGTATCCGTCAATCTAAGGAACAGTGTCCCACTGATCCTCAAGAGATAGAGGACATGAGAAGGGTTCCTTATGCTTCTGCAGTTGGGAGTCTAATGTATGCAATGCTATGCACTAGACTTGACATCTGTTATGCTGTAGGAATCGTGAGCAGGTATCAGACAAATCTAGGATAGGAACATTGGAATGTTGTTAAGCATATCTTGAAGTACTTGAAGAGTACAAGGTAATTCGTGTTAGTCTACAAGGGTGGTGCTTTAAATCCCGTAGGCTATACTGATTCAGATTTCCAAGCATGTCTTGATGACAGGAAATCTACATCTGGGATGGTGTTTACTATTGGGGGTGGCGCAGTGGTTTGGAGAAGTGCTAAACAAACCGCGATTTCAGACTCTACCATGGAGGCAGAATACATAGCTGCTGCAGAGGCTTCAAAAGAACTTGTCTGGCTTAGAAGGTTCTTCACTGGACTCGGTGTCATCCCTGGAATGGAAAAACCACTGGTTTTTCTTTGTGATAACACTGGAGCCATAGCCAACAGTAAAGAGCCTCGAAGCCACTAGAGAAGCAAGCGTATATAAAGGAAATATCACATCATCAGAGAATATGTGGCAAGAGGGGATGTACTGGTGAAAAAAGTGGACACAGAGGACACCCTAGCAGATCCATTCACCAAAGTCTTGGCAGGAACTGCATTTGAAAAGCACCGTCAGATTTTAGGATTAATTGAAATGTACTGATTATTTTATATTAGTGCAAGTGGAAGTTTTTTGGGTTTTATGCCCTAAATAAAACTTCATTTCAATGTAATCTTTATCTTTTAAACAATAAAGAAACAAAAGTATTTTCATCACTTTGTGTGTCATTTGGTTCATGATATCATTTATATGTTTATTTGATTTATAAATTCATCCAAATTCTTATCACATTTATGTTCTTGTTTATAGTGTCGTCAGCACAGTGGAAAGTAATCAAGTTTATGTGATTAAATATATATTCCTAGATTTATCAGTACACAGAGGGTTTAACTGATATGACAATCTACAACATAGTTTACTTGCACCTTGGATAAGTGTTATGTTCTTTCCAGGACATTGGTTAAAGTAAAGCTTGGGTTGGATGCATGGAGTATGCATCAGAAGGGACCGCTATTGAACTTTTATTCAGATATGTTAAACTTACCGTAATATCTATTCAATTCAATATCACCTAGTTGATCCTAGATCAAATGATCTTAATTTTGATATGGTTAGGTTCGATCTCAGGAGTATTATACATGTTCTTTGATTTGTTAGTTAAGCCTACTTTTTGGTCAGGGTGATATGTACATTTTGCGAACATGGTAGTGCAATTGAGTGGGAGCGCTAAACATAGATATGGAATCTATAGCTTCTATCTAGCAAATAGAAGTGAAATGATGATTTGCTTCGAGCTTGGCTAAATAGAGATAAATGGTTGATTACTCATTTCAGTGATTATATTTAGCTCACTGAAATACCATTTATAGGTGGCTAAGTATTTTAAGGATAAAATACATTGAAGGGTGTAACGGTAATTTAATCCCTATACAATGTAAATCATCTATAGAGGATCATTGATTATTGAGATTATAACAATTAATAATTGATAGCGTATCTATATCGTGGAACATATAGAGCGTTCTATATAACTGAGAGTGCAATTCCAAGTTCTATGCGTGGATGCAACAATGAATTAATAAGTCAGTGAATTTACCTGGTAAGTTCTAGGTCTGCTTATTGGAAGCTCATATATATAGGTCCATAGTCCCCATACTAGTGTAGACAATACTACTTGTAAGACTCAGTTAATTGATTTTGGTTAATCAATTATAATTTTAAAATTAGACTATGTCTAGTTTATGAATTTTCACTAAACAAGGGCAAAATTGTGAAGAAAGAGTTTCTAGGGTTCATTTGTTAATTAAGAGACTTTGGTTAGTCTAATTAATAAATATATTAAATGACAATATTATTTAATAATTAATTTTAGTTATTAAATAATTAGAATTGGCATTTAAGTGGTTAAATTAGAAAATTGGCGTTTTTGAGAAAATGAGATGTAGAAATGATAAAATGGCAAAATTGCAAAGTGGGGCCCATTATCCTATACATGGCCGGCCACTTATGTAGCCTATTTACCATTTAGTTTTTTTATTATTTTAATGCCAAATAAATCTAACCTAACCCTAGGTGGTTTGCTATAAATAGGTAGTGATGGCTTTAGGAAAAAGATGATGCATCTCATTCCTTCAGAGAAAACTTAAAGCCTTCTTCCTATACCTAGCCGCCACCTTCTCTCTCTTCCTCTCTTCTGAAAATTGAACCCTATAGTGAGTGAGTAAGTGCCCACACACATCAAGTGGTATCTCAATCATAGTGTGGAAGATTGTGAAGAATCCAGATTCAAGAGAAGGACATTCGGGCTCAGATCTTGGTGATACTCTGCGACAAAAAGGATACAAGGGTTAGAGATCTGAGAGGAAGGAGACATTATATTCCGCTGCAACCACTGTAAGGTTTCTTATACTTTATATGTGTTTATTTCATATCGTTTTAGAAGTTCATATTTAGGATGTTAAATAACATACTTGTTAGTATATCTAAGATCCTGGTAAAATAATTCCAACACGTTCAACCCGACCCAAAACCCGACCATAAAATTATTTTCCAACGTCCAAAATTTTATGAAACCAATTTTAAAATGATCTCCATGAATAAATTAAGAGATCCATATTGATTTCAAGCATCGAAAATATGCAAAATTATACTTTGATTTCACAAAAAGTTTTCGGGTCCAAAAAACGTGTTCTTAAGAAAATTTCCAAATTTTAATATTTATTCAAATCATATTCATGAAAAAAATCATTATAAACCATGATGTGAATATGATAATGCATAAATGATTCAAAATAAACACTAAAAATGAAAATGAATTTTTTTTAATCACGGATGGAAAACTTACAAATTCATGTATATATAAAGTCATATATACTATGATTTTATTATTGAAAAAATATATGAAACAGATAGAATAAAATATTCTAAACAATAACAATTAATGAAATAATAGATTTATTCAAAAATATATAAACATATATAAAAGGAATATATATATCGTATATATAAATATATATATATATATATTATATATGAAGATAAACATAAACATGAATATATATATGTATACATAAAAATAAATTGAGTATGACTGTATATATATCATCGAGATTATATAATATAAATATGTATATATAATTTATATTATAAATGAAGAATCCTGTACGTATATATATGAATAAAAAAAACTCAAAATAAATCAAGGCAGAGATATTTAATCCGCTCTGATACTAACTATTAGACATTTATGTATATGAAGATGAAGCATATATAATTATAGTATGAAATGCGGATTTAATCAAACATATATGCATTATGAATAAAGATGGAAATACCTCCAGTCATTAATTCTTTGAGCTTCAATCCCACACAAGTTTTGATCTGCAAAGGAAACCAATTAATGTGGATAATCAGGCTTCTAAGCTCTCTCTACTCTCTTTAGATGGATTTACTGTGTTTCACAGACTGAGTAGTAAGCTTGGGGACCGAGACCCTATATTTATATAAGTGAGATCTTCCATCAAAGTCTCTACCACATTAAATATCAGAATATTTGACAATTAATTCAAGAAATTAAATCGAAAAATCAAATATTTGATTAATTATAATCTGACCATAGATAAAATATCAATCAATTAATTGTGTCAAGATTCAATGAATATTAAATATTCATTTATGTTAAATTAATTCTTTGATTCTATTCTTAAAATAGAAATTATTGATTTTAAATCGTTGGGTAACCCTATTAATAAACTAGGAATTTTAAATAATTAGGGTCGGTCCAAAAATTTTGGAGGCCTTGTACAAAAGATTAAAAATTGGGCTTTTTGTAAAAAAAAAAAAAAAATTATGTACATTAAGACCTCCATTGCTAGTTTTTTATTTATTTTTTTTTTAAAAGATATGTTTCTAAACTTTTAAATATAAATATTTTCATGCATTTATAATAATAATAAAGAAAAACTTTTCTTATAAAAAATGGACCTTTAAAAATGGAGGGCCTTGTGCAATGACTCAAGCTGCTCAAAGCTCGGGCCGACCCTGACTATAATACACCGTTGCCTATACTAAACGAGTGTTTAAAACTGATGCCTATTCTCCATTGTATGCATCGGTTTAAAATACACTTAATTTTATTGGTGACGATCCTCGAAAAAAAAGTATTTTAAAGATTGATAGTAATTTTTGTAGTAGTGTTAATTTGAAAATATGAGAAATGCAATGGGCCATAACCAGGCCAAAGCTTTCTCAGCAACTAGAGACAAATCCATAAATAAATGAGGTGTCATTGATGAAGCATCATGTTCAGGGCCGTCTCAAGCTTCAGCAAAGCTTTAGGCAAAGCTTGAACCATGACCTTGGATGAAAATTAAATTAAACATTTCAACAAAATAAAATAATATCAAGATTTATTAAGTTTTGTTTTCAGTTAAAAGATACATTAATTAATTATATTCTTATTTTTAAAATTTTTATTTTAATACTAATTTTACATTACTCTTTACATATTTTATTAATAATTATCACCTCATGACTAATCTGTTTTCTTTATGAATTAATTTCAATTCATTTATAAGAATCTTTCACAAGAAAAAAAATTAACCAACAGTCATAAAACATGATCACAATAAAATAAATATAGTTATAAAGAAAGATTATGATATTATTTAGAGGTGATTTATATATAAAATTTCTCAATAAAAAATAATTAATTATCAATTGATAGTTCAAAATTTTTTAAATTAATTAAAGTGTAATGTTGACATTTAGTAATAAATATTAATGTTTAAATTTATTAAATTTGATATATATCACACATATTATTAAAAAAAACCAATGTATAGTAATAGTACCCTTAAAATGTATGCTTTAAATTTTGTGATGCTTTAAGTAATTACTTAAATTGTCTTATGATGAAGCCAACTCGATCATGTTGGGTTCTCAAGCTTCTCAACTTGCCGAAAGAAGGACCACCCAAAAGTTTTTGCGACATATATTTATGACTATATACGTACAAGAGGGTATGGATATGAGTGAACATTCATTAGTATATATTAATCTTATCAATATTATTATTAGATACTAGTAGTACCGAGTACTTTTAATAGGTAGTATTTCACGATTAGTTAGCGATACTTCCTAAAAATTATTTTCTCAAATTACATGAGAACCCATATTTAATTACACTTATAACAGAATGACATTGAAAAAAATACTAAGAGCATCTCCAAAGACACACTAAATTTAGTGTTGCACTATCACTAAATTTAGCGTCAAAAATATTTTTACTCTAACCATAACACCAAAAATTACACTAAAAAAATATTTCTTATTATTATATTTTTTTAAATAAAAAAAATTAATAATATATTAATTAACAAAAATTACAAAAATTATTATATTTAATTAATAATTTAAATAAATTTACTAATTAAATTAAAGATAATAATACTGTAAAATTAGCGAAATTCTATAAACTAAAATATCATATTGCAATAATATAAATGTTAACTAGAGAATAAACATTATATTCAAAAAAAATTAAATTAAATTAAATCAAACCAATAATTACAAAAAAAAAATATTATAATATGCTTTTATAATGCATCCCTCTAAATAAAGGAGTCACGTGAGAGAAAGTTTGAATTTTATTTTCGGTGTGTTAAATTTTTCTAAATTTTTTAAAATTTTGCAGGATGACTTAAATAACTTTAATGTACACGACCATAAAAAAAAAAGACTAAAAAAGTCTCTCGAATGCCAAAACAGGTTGGAGTATATCAGTGCGCCACTTTTAAAGAAGTGCATTGTTTTCGGCGTGTTAAATTTTTCTAAATTTTTCAAAATTTCTTAAATAATTATAATATACATGACTATATAAAAAATAGACTAAAAAAATTTGTCAGGTGCCAAAACAAATAGGAATAGATTTATACATCACTTTTAAAAATATGTATTGTAAATTTTTTCAAAAATAATTCTCAATTTTATAAATATAATAATATAAATATTAATTAAATTATATATAATATATATGCAATGTCTACAGTGCACGGCATATATACCGTGCACTGTAGACAAAACTTCAAAATGCTGCGTGAAATGCAGTTTCCTTGGACCAATATTCACGACATATATAAAAATATACCGTCTCCTTGCACATGCTTTAAGCACTAATATTTTTGAGCAATTCTCTAATTTTATTAGCATAATAATTGATTAAAGAGTATTGGGTGGTATGTACAGTTCCAAAATAAAATCCCATTAATAATTGGGCTGTATATTTGTAGCTCCATATGACTATATGAATGTTTGTACATCTTATAAGAAAGAAAGAAACCAAAAAAACTAGTATTGTGAGATAGAATACTAAGTTCTCGTTTTGTTCTTGTTTATATCTAAAAAAAAACACAAGTAAAAACCTGACCAATTAAGAAAAATTTAAAGGTTTGATTTTTCCTTTTTAAAAATTATTTTATTTAAGGTAAACATCATTTTGAAATCATTATATATCGCATTTTTTAAAATAGAGAATTAAGTTATCATGAAAATATAGAAAGTTAAGCCACTAAGCTTAAGTTAGTGGTGAGAGAGGCATGAAAAAAAGAAAGAAATCATAGGTTTAAACTCAAAATGTTTAAGCTATTAAGCTAATTAATTATTTATTAAATACCGCTATACTCAAAAAAAAAAAAAAAATAGAAAATCTGATCCCTCACTAAAATAGTATTTACCTTTTTGTTTCTTTGGGTTACTATAATATTATATGATAAAAGATAATAGGAGTTACTCGAAAATTACGTCTTGAAAAGAAATAACCATATATATAAATATATAATTTCTTTATATGATATTTTCTTATATAAATAAAATTTTAAAAATTATAAATTATACGTGAGTCGGTGATTTTAGGAAAACTCCTATTAAAAATAATTCTTATAAAAGGATATATATAATTAACGTTTTCAATAACAAATCCTTAAAAAAAAAAAAGAAAGTTCCAATAAAAATTGAAGGGTTTGAAAAAAACAACCATGGAGACTTCTTCCTTTGATGAATGTCCTCAGTTTTTCAAAGTTTTTGTGCCTCGATTTTCTTCTGAGTGTCTGGTACCTCTCTCTCTCTACAATTACTTCTTTCGAAAAAGAAAAAAATCTATTGAGAATCACAATAAGGGAATGATATCATACGCAAATTTATAGGGTTTTAGTATTTTGTTTGTTTCCCAATAAATCTCTTTTTGTTTGTTTTGCTTGTTTTCTTTTTCTTTTCGTAAAAACCTTTCATGGTTATGTTAACAGTCCGCTATTTATTACTGATAAACAATTTTGAATATGATTAATGATTTTCGTTCTTTATCATGTTTAATATGTATTGATAATTATATATATATTTTTAGATGAACTTGAACTAGTATTTTGATTTTGTTTCAAAATTTATTTGCGGGATTTAATTACTGATGATTGGGTGGTTTTTTTATTTTTTTTTATTAATTTTGATAGCAAATTCCTCCGGCATTTGTTCGGAGATATCTGAAAGAGTTTGAGAAAGAAGTAACATTGAAAGATGATAATGGGAAGTTGTGGTGTATGGGTTTGGTGATTATTGACAAGTACGTGTATTTTGGGATGAATTGGGAGAGCTTTGTGAGAAAACATTCTCTTGTTTTTGGTGACTTTCTCATTTTTAAGTTGCATGGTCATTCATTGTTCTCTGTTAAGCTATTCGGCAGAGATGGATGCAACAAATATATTTTGAATAATGCTAAAGCCAATACTCTTAACAACACTACTACTGTCAAGACTGAAGTACAAGAAGAAGAGCAGTATCCCCCTTATACTGTCAAAAAGCGGTTTAAACGATCCACAAATAAAACATCAGGTACTCCTTCTTAATCCCATCCTTTTATTTGTGCCAGTAGATTTTCTTGAATATATATAATATAATATTTTTATATTCCTCTCTAGGTTTAACTAAACTCACTAATCAACATAAAACAAATAAGAAAGCAGCTTCAACACTTGTCAAAAAGCATAAGAGGAACCCTCGTTTCAAATCGATAATTAGTGACTGTGAATCTAGTAAAGCTTGGGTGGTAAGTCCTAATTTTTAACCTGTGTTTGTTTTGCCATGTTTCCGGTCTCTTTCATCTTATTACTTATCATTAATAGATTAATTAATGTTGTTTTTTTTTTTCATTACAACGATTGCAGTCTATTCCTCGTTCAGTGTTCAAAGGGGTCAAATTGTGCCCAGAAATCGTGCTTTGTAATGAGAATAACAAGAAGTGGCGTGTGAAGTGCACATTAAGGAAAGATGGTCGAGCTGCTTTAACTGTTGGTTGGTCAGAGTTTCGAAAACAGAACAATCTGAAACCAAATGACACTTGTGTATTTGAACTACTTGTCGTTGGCAACCAACACAACAAATGCACTGAAATTAAAGTGATGAAGCCCTCCAACACTAAACCCTGTGCCAAACTTAAGATTTAGTACTCACTTTTGATTTCAAAATTTTGTAGGTTATTGACCGACTCGAGTACTTTTACTGTAAATCACTTTACTTGTTGTAGTTCAGTTTACACTTTAGAATAAAACAAAAGTACAACTGCATTAAATTTAGGATCACTATATGCATGTCTAGCGCCTTAAGAATAAGAATTAGTCATAGTTTAACATGAATCACAAATCCAAACATTCAAGAGATGAAAAAAAAAACTCAAGCATAATATTTGTTTACCGAGGTTTTCGGCAACCAATTAATTACAGATGTATAAAGTATTTAATAAATGTTAGAAGAGAATTTTTACGTAGTTGGAGTTTTAGTCCACGATTCATTGTATGTATGAGAGTATTTATTATAGAATTTTTCAACCGATCCCTCTTTGCTATACATCATTGGAGGTATTTATAGGCTTACAATGGTAGTAAAAGGCCACCATTGTCGTGTTTGTTTGCACTATTCTTTGCACAATTTCTCAAAACTAATTTTAGGACATAATTGCCTACTTTTATGATGGATTTTGCGAAATCAGTGAATGATGGGTTTTAACCCTTAAACACATCTGTAAGTGTAAGGTATTAGATGCTCTTCCCCATGCCGCATTAAATGCGTGTATAGTGTGGTGATCTTCGGGCGACGTGTCATATTTTTATGGTCCTCTTGTATCATTCTTCGGGTAGGAGTGAGCAACGGTCAGTTTGGTTAGTTTTTTACACAAAAGAAATTTGAAATTCGGTTTTTTAGTTTTCATGGTTATAAATCGAAAACTGACCGACCATTATATAAATGTAAAAAAACCAATCGTTTTAATCAAACCGAGCTTCTTTTTTGAAAAAATAAAATTTTAAATTTCCTATAATTATTTGGAAATTAAAAAATTAAAGTATTGTATCAAATATCATATAAATAAAGAACAAAATTTTTTTAGTTAAATAAATAATGTAAATTTTTTTTTAAAATTTTCTCAAATTATTTGTGCTACTAATTGGTAATGAGTTATATTAATAACTCGTATTATTTTATGAATGTGTGTATATAATATGTAAATACATCAAATTATAATAAAATGAAATAATGAGTAATTGAGATTTCAAATAAAAAAGATAAGAAGTAAAACTAGTTTAGTAAAATTGTATATATTAAATATGTACAAAAATAATTATATTATATATGTATAGTTTATAATATATATGTTCGGTCGGTTTTCGATTTAATCGGTCGGTTTGTCATTAACACTAAAACCAACCGTGCAAAGGCGCTTTTAACCGAAGGTGGTTTTTTCAGTTTTTGGTTTTTTTGGTGTTCGAACGGTCGGTGTACTCGGTTTGGTCAATTTTTTAGATTTTTTGCTCACCCCTATCTTCGGGTAGACTTCACTCGCGGAGAAAAAAAGACAACAGACACTCGTTGTCCAGCTAGACCCTCCCAAAGATGACTAATCTGTCATTATTGCTTTTGAAATTATAGACTCCGGGAGTAATTAAGGTGGTGTGTCTTGTAACGTGGGTCCTACTGCCACTTGGCTTCCTCCCAAAATGCCACTTCTTCTGGGAGAAATTTTAGGCAATATATACCTCCCAAGTCCTTTCTTTGCAATTTTGCAAGATGGAACTTGCAATGTGCCTCCTAGAGTATTGACGTCATGCTGATTGTGACCATTTTAAATGTTGCTCATTATTTTCCCTTATTTTGATGAAAGCGATTCGATTTCTTAATCAATTCTGATGCCATTAATTGCAGGACGTCATAGGGGTATTTGAGTAGTGTAACTATCTTTTTGTGTTTGTCCATATGCCAACTGCTCCTCAGTCGTTGGATCATGAGGTTTTTAATCTTTGAATTAGGATCATTGGATGATCCACGATCCATGTCGCCTTAGCCGGTGTATAAAAACCCATTGTTCTTCTTCTTCAAGACCTTTACTCTCATGTTTCTCAAAATCCTCAATCAAGTCAAAATTCTAGGTAGCCCAGATTTTCTTTTACTCTTTCTTCGACATTGTCAAGCTTGATTTACAGGCGCTTCACACCACAGCTGTAACTGCTCGATTTTCTTCTATTTGTAAGTCTACTAGCCACAAGAACTTCGACTTTTCCTTGTTTTATTTTTGTAACTTCATTTGGTGATATGCTTGCATGAATGCGAAGTTGGCACTATATCTGCAATTTGGGGGAATTTTCCCCAGGTTGTCTTTAGTTTTCATCTTTAGGAATTCCCATGCTAGAGCTAGTAGAATTCTCCCTTTTTCCTTTTTTATTCTCTGCACCATTATTTTTCATCATGGTACAGTTAGCACACGATGCACAACATATGAAATTTCCCTATTTTTGTATATGCGATCTAGATTTAGTAACAAGTTTGTTGAATTAACATCTTAAATATGAATCTCTAAAATAATGAAATTAAATATATAAGAGTTTAGAAAACCTTACATTGAGTGCAGCAGAATAATACGACTCCTTCCACTCAGATCTCCAACCCTTGTTCTTTTCTGTCGCAGAGTATTATTAAGATCTGAGGCTGGATTAGGGGTGAGCAACGGTCGGTTCTGTCTGTTTTTTACACACAAAAAATCGAAAATTCGGTTTTCAGTTTTTATGGTTATAATTCGAAAACTGACAGAACATTATATAAATGTAAAAAAATCGGCCATTTTAATCCACGGTTTGGTCGGTTTAAACCGACCAAACCGAGCTTCATTTTTTTAAAAAAATATAAGTCTTTAAATTTGCTATAATTATTTGAAAACTAAAAAAATTAGAGTATTGTATCAAATATCATATAATTTAAGAACAAAAATTTTCTTTGTTAAATAAATAATGTAAAATAAACTTTTTTAAATTTGCTCAAATTATTTGTGCTACTAATATGGTAATGAGTTATATTAAAAAACTCGTATTATTTTATGAATGTGTGTGTATAATACGTAAATACATCAAATTATAATAAAATAAAGCAATGAATAATTGAGACTTTAAATAAAAAAGATAAGTAGTAAATCTAGTTTAATAAAATTGTATATTAAATATGTACAAAAATAATTATGTAGTGTATAATGTATATGTTCGGTCGGTTCTCGGTTTAATCGGTCGGTTTACCATTGACACTAAAACCGACCATGCAAAGGCAGTTTTAACCGAAGGTGATTTTTTCAATTTTTGGTTTTTTTGGTGTTGGTTTTTTCGGTGTTTAGGCGGTCGGTGTACTCGGTTTGGTTGGTTGCTTGGATTTTTTGCTCACCCCTAGCCTAGATCTCTTTCTCTCCTTCAGGTTGGTTACCACCGTCTTCCGCACTATGATTGAGTACTTGACTTGCTATATGTGGGGATGACACTCTATCACTATGGGCGAATTGGTTGAAGAACAATGAAGGAGGGTTTGAATCACTATAGAAAGTGTCTCTCATCTACTAGTTGTCAGAGTATGAAAACTAAGTTTGATTCGGTTGAAGGCAATAGTTGAGTTGGATGAGATGAGAGCATCATGTTCCTTATATAGTGTTTCAACTAGGGCTTAGGTTATGAATTATATGGATTAAAAAAGTTTAAAATATTGGGAAAAAATCACTAGAGTGTGCGACCACTAAAAGGACTAATCTCTAGTTACAATTTTGCCACTTTATTTCAACCAGTTATTCTTCTTTCAATAATTCCATATTTTCCAATTCAATCCTATAAATGCCAAAACTATTTATTTGATAATTATAATTAATTATCAAATAAAATTACCATTTATATTTTTTTATTAATTAGTGCTGGAATTATTTTACAAGGATCTTAGATTTACTAACAAGTATGTTGTTAAACATCCTAAATATGAACTTCTAAAACGATTATAAATAAACACATATAAAGTATGAGAAACCTTACATTAGGTGCAGCGGAATAATATGTCTCATTCCACTCAGATCTCTAACCCTTGTATCCTTTCTGTCGCAGAGTATCACCAAGATCTGAGTCCGAATGTCCTTCTGTTGAATCTAGATTCTTCACGATCTTCCACACTATGATTGAGGTACCACTTGATGTGTGTGGACACTACTCTATCACTCAAGGGATTCAGTTCAATGATGAAGAAGAAAGAAAGTGAGGTGGCGGTTAGGTTAGGTAGAAGGCACTCAAGTTTTTCTCTGAAGGAATAAGATGCATCATCTTTTCCTGAAGCCATCACTACCTATTTATAGTATGCCACCTAGGGTTAGGTTAGAATTATTTGGCATTAAAATAATGAAAATATTAAATGATAAAACCTACAAAAGTGGCCGGCCAAGGCTATTGATATTGGGCCCCACTTTTGCAATTTTGCTGTTTTATCATTTCTACATCTCATTTTCTCAAAAACGCCAATTTTCAAATTCAACCATTTAAATGCCAATTTCAACTATTTAATAACTAAAATTAATTATTAAATAATATTTTCATTTAATATATTTATTAATTAGACTAATCAAAGTCTCTTAATTAACAAATATACCCTAGAAATTCTTTCTTTACAATTTTGCCCTTGCTTAGTGAAAAATCCACAAACTAGACATAGTCTAATTTTAGAATTATAATTGATTAATCAAAATTAATTAACTGAGTCTTACAAGTAGTATTGTCTCAACTAGTGTGGGGACCATGGGCCTATATATCCGAGCTTCCAATAAGCAGACCAAGAACTTACCAAGTAAATTCACTGACTTATTAATTCTTTGTTGAATCCACGCATAGAACTCAGAATTGCACTCTCAGCTATATAGAACGCTCTATATGTTCCACAATATAAACACGCTATTAATTATCCATTGCTATAATCCTAATTTGATCAATGATCCTCTATATAGACGATCTACATTGTATAGGGATTAAATTACCGTAACACCCTTCAATGTATTTTATCCTTAAAACACTTAGCCCCGTATAAATGATATTTCAGCGAAGTGAAATGAGTACTTAACCATTTATCTCTGTTTAGCCAAGCTCGAAGGAAATCATCATTTACTTTCTATTTTCCAGATAGAAGCTATAGATTCCATATCTATGTTTAGCGCTCCCACTCAATTGCACTACCATGTTCCCAAAATGTACGTATCACCCTGACCCAAAAGTAGGCTTAACTAACAAATCAAAGAACACGAATAACACTCTTGAGATTGAGCCTAATCATATCAGGATTAAGATCATTTGATCTAGGATCAACTAGGTGATATTGAATTGAATAGATATTACGGTAAGTTTAATATATCTAAATCAAAATTCAATATCGGTCCTTCTGATGCATACTCCATGCATCCAACCCAAGCTTTACTTTGACCAATGCTCTGGAAAGAACATAGCATTTATCCAAGATGCTAGTAAACTATGTTGTAGATTATCATATCATTAAAACCCTGTATTCTGATAAATCTAGGAATATCTTTAATCACATAGTCTTGATTACTTTCCACTGTGCTAACGACACAATAAACAAGAATATAAATGTGAAAAGGGTTTGGATGAATTTATAAATCAAATAGATAAGTAATTGATAATATAAACCAAATAACACACAAATGAATGAAAAATACTTATGTTTCTTTATTGATATTGAATAATAGAGATTACATTGAAATGGAGTTTTATTTAAGGCATAAAACCCAACAATTAGACCATATACAATCTCTTAATTAATAAATAGACCTCAAAATCTCTTTTCTTCATAATTAAGCCCTTGCTTAGTGAAAATTCATAATGAGACATAGTCTAATTTTAGAACTATAATTGATTAATTAAAACTAATTAACTGAGTCTACAAGCAGTATTATCTCAACTAGTGAGGGGACCATGGACCTATATAACCGAGCTTCCAATAAGTAGATCTAGAATTTACCAAGTTAATTCTCTAACTTATTAATTCCTCCTTGTGCCACTATAGATTCAGAATTGAATTGCACTCTCAGTTATATAGAACGCTCTATATGTACCAAGATATAGATATGTTATGATTATCCATTGTTACAATCTTAATAGTTAAAGATCCTCTATAGATGATCTATATCAAAAAAAAAACAAATGTACAGTTCTACCTTTCAATGTGTTTTATCCTTAAAACACTTGGCTACCTATAAATGATATTTTAGTAAACTAATATAATCACTGAAATGAGGCCTCAATCATTTACTCTATTCAGCCAAGCTCGAAGGAAATTATCTTTTCAATTTTATAGAAGCTATAGATTCCATATCTATGATCAGTGCTCCCACTCAATTGGACTTTCATGTTCCCAAGATGTAAATATCCGCCAGAATCATTGGCTAGCTTCCACAAACATCTTGAAGTACATAAATAATACAACTAAGCTGAACCTAACCATATCAGGATTAAGATCCATAGACCTAAGATCAACCTATAAATGATATTTTAGTAAACTAATATAATCACTGAAATGAGGCCTCAATCATTTACTTTATTCAGCCAAGCTCGAAGGAAATTATCTTTTCAATTTTATAGAAGCTATAGATTTTATATCTATGATCAGTGCTCCCACTCAATTGGACTTTCATGTTCCCAAGATGTAAATATCCGCCAGAATCATTGGCTAGCTTCCACAAACATCTTGAAGTACATAAATAATACAACTAAGCTGAACCTAACCATATCAGGATTAAGATCCATAGACCTAAGATCAACCAGTGATATTGACTTAGAAAGATATAACAGTAAGTTTAAGATATCTTATCCAAGATCAATATCTGTCCAATCCAATGTATACTCCACACATCCAATATTGGTAAACTTTGCCAATACCCTGGAAAGGACATAACACTTATCCAAGGTGTAAGTATACCTTATCGCCGATTATCATGTCAATCTAAATCCAGTGAACTGACAAATCATGAGAATTAAACTTTTGAACATATAATCAGGATTATATTCGACTGTGTTGACGACACTATAATCATGAATAAATATATGTTTTGGACTTAATAGAATTTATGCATTAGATATAATCATGAAATAAAGCATGTGAACCGTGCAACATAGACTGATTTTTAATCTTTTATTAATTAGTAAATCTAATTATATTGAAATGAGTTTTATTTAGGGTAGACAACCCAACAGAACCCCCATTGCATTTCTTATTTAGGACTTGATATGGGGGCTAACTGCTGGGTTAATTCTCGTCTTTTTAGATGAGAGACATCTTGAGGGATCTCCATAAACACGATTTTTGAGCATTCGATAGAGAAATTTTAGAACGTCACTCCAAAGCTAGAATGCCAAACCCTGAAGCTCTAGTTTGTTTGGTTTTGTGCCCTAAATAAAATACATTTCAATATAATTAGATTTACTAATTAATATAAGATCAGAAATCACCTTTATGCTGTATGGTTCACATGATTTATTTCATGATTATGTTTAATGTATAACACTACAACAATAAGGGGCATTACTAATGCCCATATTACTAACGCGTAAATGTCGTTAGTAAAAATATCAATATAAATAACGACATAACAATGTCGTTGGTCTTTTTTTTAGTTTTTTTAAATACCATTAACAACGAAACTTTGTTTTCCAACGACAATGTCGTTGTTGATTAAACAACCACCAATGACATTGTCGTTTGGATTGTTTTTAAAAAGAGCCGTTGAAAAGTTGTTGAATTTGTTGGGATTTTATGCCCTAAATAAAACCCATTTAAATGTAATCTGATCTGTTATCAATAAAAGATTAGAAATCATTTATGTTTACATGTAGTTTTCATGTTTATGGTTTAATGTGTACAAAATCTGTTAAATCCAGAACATATAGTTATTCAGAATTACAGTGTTGTCAACACAGTGGAAGGTAATTGTGATTATATGCTTCAAAAGATAATGTCTCTTGATTCATCAGTCCACTGGATTTACACTGATGTGATAGTCAGCGATAAAGTATACTTACAACTTGGATAAGTGTTATGTTCTTTCTAGAACATTGGCAGAGTATGCTAGTTTCAGATGTATGGAGTATACATTGGACTGGGACCGGTATTGATCTTGGTAAAAATATTATAATCTTACCGTTGTATCTTTCTAAGTCAATATCATTGGTTGATCTTAGATCAAAAGATCTCAATTCTGACATGGTTAGGTTCGATCTCAAGAGTGTTATTTGTGTTCTTTGATTTGTTAGTTAAGCCTACCTTTTGGTCTGGGTAATACGTACATTTTGGGAACATGATAGTACAATTGAGTGGGAGTGCTAAATATAGATATGGAATCTATAGCTTCTATCTGGACATAGAAGTGAAATGATGATTTTCTTCGAGCTTGGCTTAATAGAAATAAATGGAAGAGCTCTTGTTTCAGTGATTATATTAGTTTACTGAAATATCATTTATAGGAAGCTAAGTGTTTTAAGGATAAAATACATTGAGGGATGAAACGGTAAATTTTTCCCTACTCGGTGTAAATCACCTATAGAGGATCTTTGATTATTGGGATTAGAACGATAGTTAAAATTCATAGCGTATCTATATCGTGGAACATATAAAGTGTTCTATATAATTGAGAGTGCAATTCCAAGTTCTATAGTGGTTCAATGAGGAATTAATAAGTTAGGGAATTTACTTGGTAAATTCTAGATCTACTTATTGGAAGCTCGGTTATATAGGCCCATGGTCCCCATACTAGTTGAGACAATACTACTTGTAAGACTCAGTTAATTGATTTTAATTAATCAATTATAATTTTAAAATTAGACTATGTCTAGTTTATTAATTTTCACGAAGCTAGGGCTTAATTTTTAACTATTTATCTTATTTTTCTCAAAAATGCCATATTTTCTAATTTAACCACTTAAATGCCAAAACTATTTATTTAATAATTAAAATTAATTATCAAATAAAATTACCATTTAATAAATTTATTAATTAGACATAATAAAGTCTCTTCATTAACAAAAATTGCAAGTGGTGGGCCCACATCCTATGGCCGACCACTTGAGGTCTATTTTACCATTTATTTTATCAATTTTTTTAATACCAAATTAATTCAAACCTAAACCTCGAAGGTTTCCTATAAATAGATAGTGATGGACTCAAAATTGGAAGCTTAATAATTCACTTGCCTTCAGTCAAATTTTGAGCCTTCTCTTCTCACTCTATTTCGAATCCTTCCTCTCTCTTTCTCTCTTCTATTTTCGAACCCTAGTGACAGAGTATATACCCACACATAACAAGTTGGTACTCAATCATAGTGTGTAAGACTGTGAAGAATCCAATTCAAGTGAAGGAGAATCGGGGCTCAAATCTTGGTGATACTCTGCTACAGAAAGGATACAAGGATTATAGATCTGAGCGGAATGAGTCATTTAATTCTGCTACAACCAATGTAAGGTTTCTTAAACTTTATATGTGTTTAAATTCTATTGTTTTAGAAATTCATATTTAGGATGCTAAACAACATACATGGTAGTAAATCTTGATCCTGATAAAACAATCTTTCAACTACTAGTATCAGAGCCATGGTAATGATTTACTTTCATGAAATAAGGATTTAAAATGATGTTTGTGCTGATTTGGATGGTTTCATGATGGTTTATATGCAAATTTGATGATGGTATGGAAATCGCAATGTATGTTGTAAAATATTTTTTGTTTTATTCTGAAAATATTTTACTAGAAAGTAGACAAAAGATTAATGAATTTAGGCTTTTACAGAACCTAATTTGGATTTTTTATGAATTAGTTATGATTTTTTAAATTTGGATGAAAATATCTAATTTTGGGATGCACGTGTGCGCGTGCGGGGGTGAGTGTGCACTCGGACAACACGCGTTTTCAGACAAGTGCCTGACCGAGGTTACTTGGACAAGGCCCAGTCTGAAGGGCTGCTCACGCCGAGCTCCCTCAGCCAACAGAGGCTGCATGCAACCTGTTTCCTCGGCCATCCCCCTCCATCTGCGTGCGCAGGGGTATGCATTGCATACCCCTGTGCCCAATTTTATTTTTATCATATCTTTTGATTGAAAAATCATTTTTCATTGAAACAAATTCAAATTTTGGTAGAATTTTGTGTAGAATCTGAATTTTTAATTAAAAATCTAATTATCAGAGTAAAATTAAATTTTTATTAAATTTTTTAATTAATTAAAATTAGTTTTAGATATAAGTAGCCTTTGCATTTGAAAATTTGAGTTTTCTACAAATTGGCCTTATGGTTAATTTTGAAATTTTTGATTGTTTTATTTATTTTAATTATAAGATCAGATATTACTTATTTTATTATTAAAATTTGAAATGATCTTATTTTGATACTAAAATATTAATAAAATTTAAAAATAATCTAGTTAAAATTTCAAATTTGCTAACCATATTAGATTTTCAAAATTTGTTATGTTTGAAATATATTTTATTAAATTAAATTATAAGATTAGAAAAATGTTTTTTTTTTAACATTTTATTTTAGTAGATATTTATTTTAATTAAAATTAATTTTTTTTGGGGCAAAATAACATGAAATTTTGAAAAGTTTGTTAATTTTGGTTTGAATAGAAATTTTAGGGTTTCTAACCATAAAATTTTCAAACTTAGGATATTTTGTTTTATTTAATTATTAAATAAAATTGATAGTATCCTAACCATCAAATATCTTATTTTTTAAATTGTTTAATTTTGTTATATTTAATTTATTAAATTATAAGATTAAGAATATAATATTAGAAATATCTAAATTTTAAATTAAGATATTATATTATATTATTAGATATTTAATTAATTTAAATTATTTAAATAAACTGAAAATTTAAAAATTAGTTAGATATTTGAATTTCAATTAGAGTTTGGGATTTTTAGGAGATTTGTTAGATTTTAAATATTTTCTAACAACCTAAATTTTAAATTGTAGTTAAGATATATTTTAAATATTTTAATTTTAAAATAGAAATATCTTAGCCTACTTTCCATTATTTGTTACATGTTTGTAATGTTTATTTAATTATTCAAAAAAAAATTTACAAACCTATTATTTATTTGATCTAAATTGCTATAAATAACTTGTTGACAGATCCAATGATCTGATTTTAATCATTGTTATCCTAATTTCTACACTCTGACATGGCATCACACGATGGTGACACGTGGAATCAACTTTGTGTACCTGCTCGCAAGAGATATCCCGAACAGGGCACCACATATATTCGCTCGGACGAAGCCTTCTTAACCGGGCAGTGAGCAATCCAAACAACACGCCAACACTTAGCAATTTCAGCTTTTGTATCGTGAGTCACTGAAGAAATCCCTATAATTTTGGGATCAGATCACAGAGATAGGGCAAGCTCTCTGAATCCCATGATTAGTGTATTCTGTATTTGATATGCAATCTTTCCAATTATATCAATTGTACTCAAAAGGGAAATTCTTCTCTCTCAAGCTTATAGCCCTATAAATAGTGATTCATACTCACTGGGCAAAGGGTCGAAAAACTTGTCTAAGAATTTATATTCAGAGATACTATTGTAAGAGCTCTAAGAAAAGGGATTATATTCCTTGTTCTTAAGTCAATACAAACGAAGAGGATTAGGCTATTACCGAACTGCTTGGGGCTGAACCTCTATAAAATTCTCGTGTCTTTATTTACTTTATTATATTACATACACATTATACTACTTGTCGCTTATAATCTAGACTCACTCTCGTTGGCCAAAAGCGAGGTCAACATTTTGGTGCTTTCATTGAGAGCTGAACTCAAGATCGTTCTCAGATCTAATCGCAAATACAATGGTGGTACAGACTCGTAGAGGCGTGGTTGATCCGGCAAATCCACAAGTGGTGGATCCTGCACTACAGAACCCAGGGAACACAAGGGTTCCACCAACCACAAATCCCAAACAACCTTCGACCATAGGTCACAGTGTGACGACTCCTGTGAGCGAAATCACGCCTGGTGTGCAAGAGACAGGGAATACCAGTTCAGCAGCTAATCAGGGCATTCCCAACACTGTCGTTACGCCAGTAACAAATGTTCGAACTGTTGGGTTTTGTGCCCTAAATAAAACCCATTACAATCTGATCAGTTATCAATATAAGAAATTTGAAGTGATTTATGTTTGCATGAATTTTACATGCTTATGGTTTAATATGTTTTAATATATGCACAAAATCTGTTAAGTCCAGAACATATATTTATTCACAATTACAGTATTGTCAACACAGTGGAATGTGATTGTGATTATATAATTCAAAAGACTAAGTCCATGTTTCATCAGTGTTTTGGATTTACACTAATGTGATAATCAGCGATGATGTGTACTTACACTTGGAGTAAGTGTTATGTTCTTTCCAGGACATTGGTAAAGTATACTAGTTTCGAATGTATGGAGTATACATTGGACTGGACCGATATTGAACTTAGTTAAGATATTATAAACTTACCGTTGTATCTTTCCAAGTCAATATCAGTAGTTGATCTTAGATTAAAACAGTCTAAATCCTGATATGCTTAGGCTCAACTCAGGAGTACTATTCATGTTCTTTGATTTATTAGTTAAGCCTACTTTTGGGTCAGGGTGATACGTATATTTTGGGAACATGATAGTATGGAATCTATAGCTTCTAGTGGTGTATAGAAGTCAAGTGATGATTCCCTTCGAGCTTAGTTAAATAGAAGTAAATGGATGAGCTCTTGTTTCAGTGACTAATTCATAGATCACTAAAACATCATTTACAAGTATCTAAGTGTTTTAAGGGGCCAAATACATTGAAGGGTGAAAACGGTAAAAGTATCCCATCTCGATGTAAATCATCTATATAGAGGATCTTTGATCACATTAAGATTATAACAATGGTTGAATGAGATAGCATATCAATATCATGAAACATATAGAATGCTCTATATAAGTCTGAGAGTGCAATTCTAAGTTCTAAGAGTGGATTCAACGAGGAATTAATAAGTAGGGATTTACTTAGTAAATTCAGTTCCCTTATTGGAAGCTCAGCATATAGATCCATGGTCCCCATTCTAGTTGAGACCATACTGCTTGTAAGACTCAATAATTGATTTGTAATTAATCAATTATAATTCTAAAGTTAGACTATGTCTAATTTGTGAATTTTCACTAAGCATGGGTGAAATTGTAAAGAAAAGATTCTATGTTTATTTATTAATTAAGACACTCTATATGTCTGATTTGTTGGAAATTATTTTACCAAGATCTTAGATCTACTCACAAGTATGTTGATTAACACCCAAAATATGAACTTCTAAAACGATTATGAAATAAACACATATAGAGTATTAGAAACCTTACATTGGGTGCAGCGGAATATAATGACTCCTTCCGTTCAGATATCTAGCCCTTGATTCCTTTCTGTAGCAGAGCATTATCAATATCTGAACCTGGAGCTCTTTCTCTCCTTCTTCAGTGCTGAAACTCCTTCTTGTTGAATGTCTTTCTTCACGATCTTCCTCACTATGATTGAGGTATCACTTGCTGTGTGTGGGCACTACTCTAATCACTAAGAGATTTCGAAATTCAAGGAAGAAGAAAGAGAAGAAGGTGGCGGCTAGGTACAGAGAGAGAAGGCTCAGGTTTCTCTGAAGGAAAAAGTAGAAAGTTAAGTGTAAATTTCCTGAAGCCTTCACTATCTATTTATAGCATTCCACTAGGGTTAGGTTTGAATTCTTTGGCATTAAAATAATGAAAATATCAGATGAAAAAACCTATAAAAGTGGCCGGCCCTATACAGTGTGGATTTGGGCCTCACTTTTTGCAATTTTGCAGTTTTATCATTTCTGCATCTCATTTTCTCAAACATGCCATTTTTCAAATTCAACCATTTAAATGCCAATTCTAACTATTTAATAACTATAAATAATTATTAAATAATATTGTCATTTATCATATTTATTAATTGAACCATACAAAGTATCATAATTAACAAATATGCCCCTAAAACTCTTTCTTTACAATTTCGCCCTTACTTAGTGAAAAATTCACAAATAGACATAGTCTAATTTGAGAATTAAAATTGATTAATCAAAACCAATTATATGAGTCTTACAAGCAATATAATCTCAACTAGTGGGGGAACCATGGGTTTATGTAACCGAGCTTCCAATAAGCAGATCAAGAATTTATAACCTAAATTCACTGACTTATTAATTCTTCGTTGAATCCACGCATAGAACTTAGAATTGCACTCTCAGTATATAGAATGCTCTATATGTTCCACCATATAGACACATCATTAGTTATCCATTGTTATAATCCTAATTTGATCAATGATCTTCTATATGAATGATCTGTTGGGTTTTATGCCCTAAATAAAACTCTTTACAATCTGATTAGTTATCAACACAAGAAATTTGAAGTGATTGATGTTTGCATGAATTCTACATGCTAATGGTTTAATATGTTTATTACATTTACACACAAAATCAGTTAAATCCAGATCAAATGTTTATTCACAATTACAGTATCGTCAACACAGTGGAATGTGATTGTGATCATATGAATCAAAAGACTTGGTCCCTGTTTCATCAGTGCTATTGGATTTACACTAATGTGATAATCAGCGATGATGTGTACTTACGCTTGGAGTAAGTATTATGTTCTTTCCAGGACATTAGTAAAGTATACTAGTTTCGAATGTATGAAGTATACATTGGACTGGACCGATATTGCAACTAAGTTAAGATATTACAAACTTACCGTTATATATATATATATCTTTCCAAGTCAATATCAGTAGTTGATCTTAAGATTAAAAGAATCTAAATCCTGATATGCTTAGGCTCAACTCAGGAGTACTATTCATGTTCTTTGATTTATTAGTTAAGCCTACTTTTAGGTCAGGGTAATACGTATATTTTGGGAACATGATAGTATGATTGAGTGGGAGTGCTGAACATAAATATGGAATCTATAGCTTCTACTGGTGTATAGAAGTCAAGTGATGATTCCTTTCGAGCTTAGCAAATAGAAGTAAATGGATGAGCTCTTGTTTAACTGACTAATTATTAGATCACTAAACACCATTTACAGGTAGCTAAGTGTTTTAAGGGGCAAAATACATTGAGGGGTGAGAACGGTAAAGAAATCCCATCTCGATGTAGATCATCTATATAGACGATCTTTAAATCACAATAAGATTATAACAATGGTTAAATGAGATAGCATATTGATATCGTGGAACATATAATATGCTCTATATAAGTCTGAGAGTGCAATTCTAAGTTCTAAGAGTGGATTCAACGAAGAATTAATAAGTAGGAATTTACTTGGTAAATTTGGTTCACTTATTGGAAGCTCAGCATATAGATCCATGGTCCCCATTCTAGTTGAGAACATTCTGCTTGTAAGACTCATTAATTGATTCGTGATTGATCAATTATAATTCTAAAGTTAGACTATGTCTAATTTTATGAATTTTCACTAAGCAGGGGTGAAATTGTAAAGAAAAGAGATTCTAGGTTTATTTATTTATTAATGGACTTTATATGTCTAGTTAATAATTAAATTAAATGACAATATTATTTAATAATCTATTTTAGTTATTAAATAATTAGTTTTGGCATTTAAATGGTTAGAATTGAAAAATTGGCGTTTTTGAGAAAATAGAAATAAAATTTGATAAAACTGCAAAATCAAGTGGGGCCCATAACTACACCATGGCCGGCCACTAATTGTGGAGTTTCAAATTGATTTTTTCATTATTTTAATGCCAAATAATTCCTAACCTAAACCTAGTAGTTGCCTATAAATAGAAAGTGATGGCTCAGTCAAATAACATGCTTTCATTAGTTTTCTGACAAAAATTTCTCTCTTCAGAAAAACTGAGCCTTCCCTACTTTCTATACCTGGCCAAAACCTCTCTTCTCTTTTCTTCTTCATAAATTTCGAACCCTAGTGAAAGAGTAAGTGCCCACACACAGCAAGCAGTAACTCAATCATAGATTGGAAGACTGTGAAGGATCAAACTTGAAGAAGAAGGACATTCGGGCTCAGATCTTGATTATACTCTGCTACAGAAAGGATACAAGGGTTAGAGATCTGAGCGGAAGGAGACATTAATTCTGCTGCATCAATGTAAGGTTTTCTTAACTTTATATGTGTTTATTTTATCGTTTTAGAAAGTTCATATTTAGGGTGTTTAAACAACATACTTGTGAGTAGATCTAAGATCCTGGTAAAATAATTTCCAACATGATCTACACTGTAAAGGGATTAGATTACCGTTACACTCTACAATGTATTTTATCCTTAAAACACTTAACCCCGTATAAATGATATTTCAGCTTATGTGAAATGAGTACTCCACCATTTATTTTCGTTTGGTCAAGCTCGAAGGAGATCATCCTTTACTTACTATTCGCCAGATAGAAGCTATAGATTCCATGTTTATGTTAGCGCTCCCACTCAATTGCATTACCATGTTCCCAAAATGTACGTATCACCCTGACCCAAAAGTAGGTTTAACTAACAAATCAAAGAACACGAATAACCTCTTGAGATTGAGCCTAATCATAACAGGATTAAGATCGTTTGATCTAGGATCAACTAGGCGATATTAACTTGAATAGATATTACGGTAAGTTTAATAAATCTAAGTCAAAGTTCAATATCGGTCCCTTCCGATGCATACTCCATGCATCCAACCTGAGCTTTACTTTAACCCATGCTCTGAAAGAACATAGCATTTCTCCAAATGCAAGTAAATTCTGTTGTAGATTATCATATCATTAAAACCCTGTGTCTGATAAATCTAGAAAACTTTATTCACATAGTCATGTTTACTTTCCAATATGTTGACAACACAATAAATAGGATCAAGTATGTGAAAAGGGTTTCAGATGAATTCATACATTATGTACATATAATCATGAAACAAATCATGTGAACCATGCAACATTAAATGTTATTTCTGATCTATATTAATAAGTAAATCTGATTATATTGAAATGAGTTTTATTTAGGGCATAAAACGCAACATGATTAATAATAATATTAAATGACAATATTATTTAATAATCTATTTTAGTTATTAAATAATTAGTTTTGGCATTTAAATGGTTAGAATTGGAAAATTGGCGTTTTTGAGAAAGTAGAAATAAAAATTGTGAAAACTGCAAAATTCAAGGCCCATTAACACCTATGGCCGGCCACTTGGGTGAGGTTTTCCAATTAATATTTTCATTATTTTAATGCCAAATAATTACTAACCTAAACCTAGTAGTTGCCTATTAATAGAAAGTGATGGCTCAGTCAAATAATAAGTTTTTTCAACAAGTTTTCTTAAGATTGCTTTTTCAGAAAAATTGAGCCTTCCACTTTCTCTCTCTATAGCCGACCCTATCTCTCTCTTTTCCTCTTCATAATTTTGAAACCTTAGTGATAGAGTAGTGCCCACACACAGCAAGTGGTACCTCAATCATAGATTGGAAGACTGTGAAGGATCACACACAAAGAGAAGGACATTCGGGCTCAGATCTTTATAATACTCGGCGACCAAAAGGATACAAGGGTTAGAGATCTGAGTGGAAGGAGACATTATTCCGCTGCCATCAATGTAAGGTTTTCTTAACTTTATATGTGTTTAATTATCGTTTTAGAAAGTTCATATTTAGGGTGTTAAACAACATACTTGTGAGTAGATCTAAGATCCTGGTAAAATAAATTCCAACACGAACAACCATTGGAGATGATACTAAAATCTAGAACCTCCGTGCTGCTCTTGGAGTCATGCAAGGTCATACCAACACATTGCATCATGATCAGGAGGAACTCCGCGCCGCGGTAAATCTTGCATTTGAAGAGCAGAGGCACATGTTCGCTGAATGGAAGGACAAAGAGATGGAAACGTTAAAAGCACAGCAAGCAGCCATTAAAGACTGAACCCAGTAGACCACCGTGTTGATACAAAAGGCCTATCAGGCTGTAGGACAACAACCTGCAACCATCATTCCCCTGGGCGAGAAAGACGAAGATCCAGCGGTAAAGTCATCCGTCCAATCCCCAGTCACAGGTTCCACCTGTGGGCCAAGTGGTAGGCGGGCAGACCCTGTCTAGCAACTCATCAGGAGATGTTATACCTAATACTTCCACTCAAGTTAATGGTCCTGGCCAGCTGATTGGCCAAACCAACCAGTCACGGAGATAGCCATGTGTTTCTGTATTTAATCGATTGGGAACAGCACATGATCTCTGAGATGATCTTAATAGAAGGAGAGGGTTGGACGACCAACATGACGCACCAGTCGTTCACCCCGGAGCCCGTGCTCAAAATCCCGCTCAAAGATATGCTGACGTTACTCTGGTCGGCCAAGAGGCCGAACAAGTTAATCCAGTCGTGCAGGCACAACTGGATGAACTAAAAAATATGTTCCAAGGCCTGGCCGGTCAGAGTACAAATGTCCTCGAGTTGGACCGAGCACGTGGATCCCCTTTCTCCCCAGAGATTAATGTTTTAAAATTGTCTCACAAGTTTAAGATGCCAACCTAGAAAATATACACTGGAAAGGAAGATCCCTTATCCCACCTTAAGTATTTTGATGCAAATGGACCTGAAAGGAACCTAAGGAGATGTATGTTGCAGAGTTTTTCCTACCACCCTCTCAGAGGTCGCCCAACAATGGTACTTCAAGTTGGCACCCAGAAGGTTCAACTCATGGAAGGCTTTCTCCTCAGAATTCCATGCACAATTCTCCTCTTCTCGCCAACTTCCGTTGCACTTAAGAGATCTGGTCAAAGTGAAGCAAAGACCAGGAGAACCTCTCCAGGATTACATCAGCAGATTCATGACAGAGGCAACTAAGGTTGCACGGGTGACCAAAGACGGAAAGTTGTCCGCGATACTGGGAGGCATCGAAGTTCTTGGAGAACTTTGGAAGGACATCAGGAAGAATGAACCAGTAGATTCTATGAGTGACTTCCTTGATCGCGTAGAAGGTTTTATTAAGCTTGAAGAAGCCATTCAGCGGGCAGAGGTGGAGCAAAAACCTAGCCAGCCAAAAGCTCCCTCTGCTGGGATGTCCGTCCAGCTCCCCCAGTACCCAAGCAATTGAAGCTCGGGTGGTAAACGGTCCAACAACAATAATAGGCAAGGAAATGGGAAAAAGGAAAAGTTTGCTAGTAAAACCGAACAAGCTCCCAGGGAGAATCCTACCAAGTTTACTGCATTTTCTATCCTGACAGAAGATATAGAAAGCGTGTACATGGCTACTCAGTCATTAGCCCCGTACAAGAAGCCCGCACCCATGAAAAAAGATGTAAGCAAGAGAGACGGGACCAAATTTTACCATTTTCATTGGGATTACAGCCATGACACCAATGAATGCAACAATCTGAAGCGGGAAATTAAATTTCTGATTAGAAAAAATATGCACATGCAAAAGTATGTCAAGGCCGATCAAAATCAAAGGGGCGATAACAACCAAGATTTACTACCACCACCAGTAGATGGAAATTTACAAGTCATTATTGGAGGTCCGCACATAGTTGGAAATTCAGGCAAAGCCCGGGAAACGTATGCCCGAACAGTACAACATGAGCAAGAAGAAGTAATTCTGGCCGTCGAGGAAAGAAAACCAAAGATACCATGGGCAGGGGAGCCCACCATAACATTTAATGATGAAGACGTTGTCAAAATTAGTTTCCCACACAACGACCCATTGGTCGTGGAAGTCTAGATGGCCAACAAGATGGTGGCCAAAACCATGATAGATAATGGAGCCTCTTCCAACATTTTATTCAAGACAACATATGAAAAGATAGGGCTCCAACTCAAAGATTTAACTCCCTGCCTCTAGCCCGTGTATGGTTTCCCCGACCAAGGTGTCGCACCTCTAGGGAAAATTCGCCTACCCCTCACTGTTGGGCAAGCTCCGAAGAGCATAACTATAATGGCACAATTCTTAGTATTGGATGTTCCATCAGCATTCAATGTCATGTTAGGTCGACCAGCTTGATATGACTTAAAGGCTATTACGTTAATATTCTATTCATGCCTTAAGTTCCCAACAAAGAATAGAGTGGGGTGCCTAAGAGGAAACCAGCAAGTTGCTCGGGAATATTATAACCTTCCCATAACCAAGGCTAAAAAGGAAGTATCCTCTAGCCAGAGTTCGGACAAGGGAAAAAACATTGCTAAATAGGGAACCTCCGAAGGCGAGGATGAAGATGTGGATGCTCGACTTGGGGACCCAAGCAGCTAGGGGTGTTCAATAAAATTTACAAACTGTCCAACCCGAATAAACCGCCCAAACCAAACCGAATAAACCGATAAAAAATACAACCCGAAATAATACAATGAAAATCCTAACCGCCCAATGAATATATTGGGTGGTTTACAAATTATTCTAAACCGCCCAATTAACCCGAATAAACCGAATTAAACCGATTTATATATTTTTTAATAAAAGTGTATATCTTATATTATATAAATTACATTTATTAGTTAAACTATTTTGTATTTAAAGTTTGGACGTTTTAATTTTTAACTTAAAACTTAGATTTTATAGTTCATAAGTTTTAGTGTATTTGGATATTGAAGTTAAAGTTTAAAATCTATACCATATTATCACTTTTTTTTATTATTATTTTATGTTTACTCAATTGTATTTATCTTATATTAAAGTTCTTAAAATTAATTTAAACTATAGCATTTTTTAGCTTGAAATATAAATAATATATTTTTATTTTTTAAAATTTAATTACTTGAATTCAAAAAACTAACAATAACAATTATATATATATAAAAAAAAAGAACGGTTTGGACGGGTTAACCCGACCAAACCGACAAAATCATTGGGCGGGTCGAACTTTTTCTAAATTTTCATTGGGTGGGTTACGATTAAATATTTGCAACCCGATATTTATATTGGGTTAATAAAAATATGCTATAACCCGACCAAACCGACCGACGTACACCCCTACAAGCAGCAATGTTGGACCAGTGGAAGAACTAGAAGAGATTGAAATCGACCCGAATATTCTGACCAGAAAGCTTAAGATTAGAAAAGGTTTGTTGCTCGAAGTAAAATCGGTATTGATAAAATTTCTGAAAGCAAACCTAGACATTTTTTCCTGGTCACATGAGGATATGGTCGGAATTGATCCTTCTGTAATTTCACATGTCCTAAATATTGATCCAAATTTCTGGCCAGTTCAACAAAAGCGAAGATTGTTGGACAAGGAGTGAGCCCTGGCTCTGAAAGAAGAAGTAGAGAAGCTACGCAACAATAATTTCATAATTGAAGCTTTCTACCCGGCTTGGGTTGCTAATCTGGTACTGGTACCCAAGCCGAACAAGAAATGGCGAGTTTGTATTGATTTCACCGACCTCACCAAGGCACGCCCCAAAGACTGTTTTCCACTTCCAAGAATCGATCAGCTTGTGGGCGCAATAGCAGGGCACGAAATATTAAGCTTCATGGACGCCTATTCGGGGTACAATCAAATTAAAATGCATCCACAAGACCAAGAACATACAAGTTTCTGAACAGATGTGGGTCTGTATTGCTATAAGGTCATGTTGTTTGGTCTCAAAAATGCTGGAGCTACATACCAAAGATTGGTAAATAAGATGTTTAAAGACCAGATTGGACGGAACATGGAAGTGTACGTGGATGACATGCTCGTAAAATCTAGGAAGGCTGGGGGGCATATAGGTGACCTGAATGAATGCTTCAAAGTCCTCAAGAAGTACAGCATGAAACTCAATCCCTTATAGTGCTCCTTTGGAGTCAGCTCGGGTAAGTTTTTAGGCTTTATCATCAACGCCCGAGGAATTGAAGCCAATCTAGAGAAGATTCAAGCCCTAGAAATTATTACATAAACACTAGAAATTATTTCTATGTTTAAAAATAATTGTTAATTCTAAAACAATTATTAAGAATTTGTTTAATAAAAGGATCTTTTGATCTGATAGGGGTGGAGAAAAGTTAAGAATAATATGCAGTTCAACGATCTTTTATATCTAATAAACTCTGGATTATATTCAACTCCACATAATCTCTATCACACTTAGAGAATCGTGATCTTTATAACCTTTAGGGGTGGATCATAATCTCTATATACTTAGGGGTGAATTTTAATCCACAGTACTCTCTATATGGTATCTTGATTTGATTACTTAATCTCTAGTAAGTATTTTTCACTCCAAATACTAGTCTGGTATGTCGATGATTTAGTCTTAAAAGAAACTTACAGTTTCAGACTAATACAATAAATCACAACTAGATATCCCTCCAAGCAATAAGAGGTTAAAAGTATTATTTAACCAGACATCTACTATTGAGTGGGAGCTATTTGAGATGTAATCAAATAAGGAACGTTAGGGGATACTCAAGAAAGATTTATGAAAGTGATCTATATGTTAGATATTAAGGAACTGTATATTAGTTATCCTTATATCTACCCCAACTCATTCAAGATTTTGAGATGGTGGTTACTCTGGGGGTGGAGGAGTTATTCTATAATAATTCAAGCTCTACCAGAGAAGATTTATAACTTTGTAAATTCGAAATTACCAGAAAGTTATTTTACTGAAGAAAATTCTACACTGTATTATCTCAGTTCCAAATTTTAAAATATGAGAGATATGTCTTCTGTTTATTCAAATGTACTTAATAAGCAGTAAGGATTTCAGTATCCCTTAATGAGTGAAGCATATAGTAAAGGATGTTTCATAATGTTTTTATGAACTTGTTTCCAGAAGTTTGGGTGGATTCAAATATACTACAATTGATCTGAAGATCAAGACAACAGATTGATTGAAATACACAGTTTGTTTTATGTTAGTGCAAGTGGGAGTTTGTTGGGTTTTGTGCCCTAAATAAAACCCATTACAATCTGATTAGTTATCAATCTAAGAAATTTGAAGTGATTTATGTTTGCATGAATTTTTTATGCTTATGGTTTAATATGTTTAATATATATATATATGCACAAAATCTGTTAAGTCCAGAACATATATTTATTCACAATTACAGTATTGTCAACACAGTGGAATGTGATTGTGATTATATGATTCAAAAGACTAAGTCCCTGTTTCATCAGTGTTTTGGATTTACACCGATGTGATAATTGTTGAGTTTTATGCCCTAAATAAAACTCATTTCATATAATCAGATTTACTTATTAATAAAGATCAGAAATAACATTTTATGTTGCATGGTTCACATGATTTATTTCATGATTATATGTATATAATGTATGAATTCTTTTTAAGTCCAGAACATATGAGTTTGTTAAAGATTATAGTGTTGTCAGCACAGTGGAATATAATCTTTATTATATGTTCAAAAGTTGATTCCCTGATTTGTCAGAACACTGGGTTTAGACTGACATGGTATAATCAGCGATAGGTATTCTTACACCTTGGAAAAGTGTTATGTCCTTTCAACGGCATTGGCAAAGTTTACCAGTATCGGATGTATGGAGTATACATCGGAAGGGACCGATATTGAACTTTGATTAGATATGTTAAAATTTACCGTAATATCTATTCAATTCAATATCACATGTTGATCCTAGATCAAATGATCAAAATCCTGATATGGTTAGGCTCAATTTCAAGAGTGTTACTCGTGTTCTTTGATTTGTTAGTTAAGCCTAGTTTTGTATCAGGGTGATACGTACATTTTGGGAACACGGTAATGCAATTGAGTGGGAGCGCTAACATAAATATGGAATCTATAGCTTCTATTTGGCAAATAGAAGTAAAGGATGATTTCCTTCAAGCTTAACCAAACGAAGATAAATGGTGGAGATCTCATTTCACTTAGGTGAAATATCATTTATACAGGGTTAAGTGTTTTAAGGATAAAATACATTGTAGGGTGTTACGGTAGTTGAATCCTGTACAGTGTAAATCATCTATATAGAGGATCATTGATCACATTAGGGTTATAACAATGGATAACTAATGGCGTGTCTATATCGTGGAACATATAGAGCGTTTCTATATGACTGAGAGTGCAATTCCAAGTTCTAAGTGTGGATTCAATGAGGAATTAATAAGTTAGGGAATTTACTTGGTAAATTCGGTTCGACTTATTGGAAGCTCGGTTATGTAGACCCATGGTCCCCATACTAGTTGAGGCCATACTGCTTGTAAGACTCAGTTAATTGATTTTAATTAATCAATTATAATTCTAAAAGTTAGACTATGTCTACTTTATGAATTCTCACAGTTTAAGGATGAAATCGTAAAGAAAAGGGTTTCTAGGTTTAATTATTAATTAAGAGACTTTGTATGTCTAATTAATAATTATTTTAAATGACAATATTATTTAATAATCTATTTTAGTTATTAAATAATTAGTTTTGGCATTTAAATGATTAGAATTGGAAAAATGGCATTTTTGGAGAAATTGAAATAAAATTGAGGAAACTGCAAAATCCAAGTGAGGCCCATATTCCCTCTATGGCCGAGCACTCCCTTTGTGTTTCCCAATTATTATTTTTATTTTTTAATTGTCATGTAATTTCTAATCAAAGCCTAGCTATAATAGGAAAGTGGTGAATCACACTAAATAAGGCAGTTAATCAATTACACAGTAAAAGAGGAAACTGTTTTATTTGGAAAGTTGTGCTCTCCCTTCTCCCTATATAAAGCAACCTTTGTGTCTCTTCTCTTGCATGCTATCAGCCACGAAATTAAGAGAGAAAAGAGAGAGAAATTTCGAAATCCTTGTGAGATGAGTAGTGCCCACACACATCAAGTGGTATCTCAATCATAGTATGGAAGACTATGGAATTTCTGCATCAAAGAAGGAGAAAAGAAGATCCAGGTTCAGATCTTGGTGATGCTCTGCTACAGAAAGGAATCAAGGGCTAGAGATCTGAACGGAAGGAGTCATATTATTCCGCTGCACCCACTGTAAGGTTTTCTAACTTTATATGTGTTTATTTTCATTGTTTTAGAATTCATATTAGGTTGTTAATCCAACATACTTGTTAGTAAATCTAGATCCTGGTAAAATAATTTCCAACAACTGGCACTAGAGCCATGGTAATGATTTACTTTCATGTAATATGAATTAAAACGATGATTGCATGTTTCTGTGTTGATTTGGATGGTTTCATGTTGGTTTATGTGTTGTTTGATGAATGTTGATGTTGTACGAAATTTTTCCATGAAAAATATTTTTTCAATTTTTGAAAATATTTTATTTGGATTCTTTGTGAAAAATTAAGCAATTTTGTTTTTTACGGAACTCGATTCCGATAAAAATTGGAAAAGCTATGAATTTTTGAAATTTGGGTGCCATGGTTGTCAAGTGGGTGCATCGAGTGCACCAGGCACTCGGACGAGCCAGGCACATCCGCGCGCGTATATGCTGCAACAACTCCGTGAAGCACCCTGCTGCTGACCGAGTATTCTCGGTCAGGCATGCTGCAGGAGCCGAGTTTACTCGGCATCAACACCAGCTCCGCGCGCGTATGGGGAATTTTGCAGCCTCTGGAGGCTGCACGTGCAGCCTCCTGGGCAGCTAGCCCAAAGTTGCCCCTTTTGTGATTTTTTCCCAAAAAATCCAATTTGTTCATGGAATTGTTTCCCAAAATTCATTTTTCCAATTTTAAATATTTCTAAATTGAAATGTTTCCAATTTTAAATATTTTCAATTTGGAATTTTTCCAATTTTAATATTTCTATTTTGGATTGTTTCCAATTTTTAAATATTTCCAATTATGGTCAGATTTAAAAATTTGTTAACTTCTTTAATATTTATTTATTATTTAATTATAAGATTAGATATTTTGATATTTAAGATATTTTAAATTAAAAGATAACTTTGTCTTTTTATTTAAAATATTATATTTAAATTATCTTATATGGCAAATTAAATAATTAATAAATTTGAAATTAACATAGATATTTTTATAGATATACTTACCATAATGTTTTTCAAATTCAAAAGTTTGTTATTTAGTTAAATATTTAATTATTTATAAATTATAAGTTTAAAAATGATATTTTTTCTATATATATCATTTTTTCCTTATTAGAAATTTATAAATCATATCTTAAATATTTAAATAACATAGATATTTTTGTAGAGATTTGAATATTGCTTAATTTGAGATATTTTGACATATAATTATGGTAATTATTATTCATTTATTATTTTATTCCTAAAATAATAATTATCTAACCAAATCTATTTTAAAATTGGTTTATTTTATTAAATTATAAGATCTGAAAGTGATATTGAACATTCTTTCCTTTCAAATCATTGATCTTATTAGATATTTAATTTAATTTGATTCAAATAAACCTAGATATTTTAAAATTAGTTTCCTTTATTTGGTTAGTTTAAGAATAATAATTTAATTATATTAATATCTTGTTTTCACATCTGTTACATGGACAATGTTTGTTTATATTGTTTATTCAAAAACTCTTTTTTAACAAACCTATTATTTATCTGATCTAAATTGCTATGATTAACTTGTTGACAGATCCTGTGATCTGATTTTAATCATAGTCCAATTGACGATAGATCTTATAAATAATTTGTAACATGTAAATTTTGTACTTCTTTCATCTGTGTAAACCTAGTAACATGATAGGGTCCATCCAAATCATTTGACCTGTGTGAGCCTATATGTTTGCTTTTGGGCTTAGATGCATATAGGAAGCCCATTTAAGTTTTTACTAAGTAAATGGACTAGGTTGCTAAAATAAATTTTAACACAAGGAAATTTATTTAGGTCCAATTAGATTTGGGCTTATTCAATGAATAACAATTATTTATTTTAAGGTTAAATTCCTCTCTTTTGGGCCTTGTGCGAGAGTTGGGGGCCATAGAAGTGGGTACGACATACTGAACCCAGCTCCCCCTCACATGAACTACCCCAATTGTGAAGGCCCATTTGCCTTATTTAAATAATTGTATTAGGTTAATTATATTAGTATAACCTAATTAAAATTGAATTAGCAACATAATTAACTTTTAAAATATATGAAATTTATTTTTCATGTAATATTTTAAAGTTAATTTTAGAAAAACACTTAGTCAATGATATATTCTAGATAGTTATTTCTAGTACTAGTTATTATTTCTAATATTAAATAGGAAAATATCATAGATTGTGAAATTAATTGTTTCCTAATTAATTTTGGTACAATCTAAGTTTAGTATATTTTCCTAGTATTAAACTAGAATTAATAATTAAGTTTCCTCTTTACTTAATTATTTATTTCTTGAATTTAATACATTTAATTAAATTGAAAATTTCAATATCTAAGTTGATTTTCATCATGATACTTTAATATTGTTATTTTCATGTTATTTAATTAAAGTTGAAAATTATTTTAAGTTTGGAATCTTATTTCAGAATAACTTAAAGCTGAATAATTTCCAAAATATATTTTATTTTATTTTATTAATCATTTCCCAAAATTTTGAAAATGCATTTCTTTAATGCAGAAATTTCGAATTTTATTTGAAAAATAGATTAAAGTTGAAAATTATTTATTTAATTTTGGACCAACTTAAATCATTGACTTTTTCATTTAATGATTAATTAAAATAAATGAACTAAAATACATTATAATTAGAAATTGGATTAATTAGTCTATGAAAGTCTAGATAGATATTATCTGTTTTGCTTGAAGTATTTTTCTAGTGTATTTAATTAAATAGAAAATTAATATTTAAGTGGATTTTTTAATCATGATACTTAAATATTTGAAATTTTTCTGAGATATTTAATTAAATAGGAGAATTATAATTTTTTGTTGAAAATTAATTTTTATTAATTTTGGGCCAACATAAAATTAGAGTAATTTTCCAGGATTTATTTTATTTTATTTTAAAGCATTTTTCGAAATGCAATATATATTTATAGAAAATTAAATTTGAGTTGTAAATTAATTTAAATTAATTTTGAAACAACTTAAATTGAATAATTTTCTAAATATTTATGGAAATTATTACTAAGATGGAAATAATTCACGTTATTTATCTATCTAAGTATAATTTATAAATATTAAATTAAAATTTATATTTGGAATTTTTCATTCTAAATTGAAAATTTAATTAAATAAATATATATATTTAAAATAAATGGATTAAAATAAATATTAGAAGAAAATACAAACCTTCATTAAATAATGAGCTTTATTCTTATAAGGATATTCGATCTCCATTGTTGGTTTTACATAGCTATTGTTTTAGTGAGTAATCCTCCCTAATGGAGGAACGTTCATTAGCAAGTTAGCACCGTTTAATCTCGAAAGATAAGTAATCTTGTAAGTTTTTTATATAGTTTATGACCACCCTAATGGTGGCGACTGTATAAGACTTGCAAGAATATGAAACAATGGTGGAAGCTCATAAGATAGAATAGCCTTGACTCTCGCCTAAACGGGACAATGCGGATTCACATCTTGATCGAATAAAAGGTTGCTAGAATGTTTGACATTTTAGATGAGCTGACAACTCTATTCAATGAATGATAGCTTTGACTCTCGCCTAAACGGGACACTGATATCAGTTTGTTGAAAACCTTGGAAATTATTTAGGATTGTATGTTTTAGTATTTTCACTTGTCATTCCTACTTGCTATGTGCTTCATAATTTCTGAATTGTGTATGAATTTGTATTGAACCATGTTATTTTCTGTTATTAAATTGTAGTTTAATTTCGAATCTTCATTGTTGGTCTAACTTGATTTGTTTTTCTAATGAGATAAATCCCTAATGGATTATCACCATTAGACTAACATAATAGTGTTAGATCTCGAAAGATAAATATTGTATATGCAACATCTAGTTGTTCATCAATTGATGACACCTTAGACTAGTGTTTTACAATATGAAACAAGAAGATTGTATAAATAAGATTACTTTGACTCTCGCTAATCGGAGCATCGTTGGATTCTTATTTAAAACGAAATTATCCTAATTCCTCTTAGCTTATTCATTTCGAATTAGCTTAATGACATATCATTGGATGAATGGTCTATAAATCATATAAAGTCTTAATTTCTCTTAAGAAATTAGATGACGCATATGATTATATTCCCGGAATTCTATCCCAAAATGATATAAATCCTCAATCTTAGATATCTCCTACTTGTATAGGCAAATCATAGAGTTAGATTAGTAGTGGTGGTCCAAGAGAGAATTACTAATTATACAGTTACACTTTCACAAGTGTTTAATAACTATTTTCTTTCAATGGATTTAACTGTATGAGTTTAGTATTCTGTGACCAGAATCCACTTGCACTATTCTAAGAACTCTGTGATGTAACTTAAGTCATCAAAAGATACAACCACATATTTTATAAATCTAAGGCATTTGTATCTTGATCATAGTGGTTTTGACAAGATCATTCTCTGCAAAGAGTTAATATGTCTATATCCATTGAAAGTATAATCATCTCATTGGCAGATGGATGTACATTCAGGGGTGGATATGAGTTTTCGTTGTATTCTTAAAACGATCACTCTAGATTTTACCTTACGCAAAAGAAATTTGAAATGTTTGAAAAATTTCATGAATTTCTAGCAATGGTGAAGGTAAGTGGTTAAAAGATCTTGCGAACTGATAGGGGTGGAGAAAAAGTTAGTAGATATGCAGTTCAAAGATCATTAATTTGATTTTTGAATTATATCCAAACTTACCTCCCCATAAATTCGAGTTGGATATTGATGATTAGTTACTAGTCGTTGCCTAAATCCTTCTACGGTAATAAAATTTCAGAATGATGCAATGGTTGTATACTTTATGTAAATCATTACTAGATTCATGGATGACCTAATCGAACTCTTAAGAAAAGCTAGAACTGCTAACCTTGGTTTGCATGTTTGTTAGCTATTCTAAGTGATTAGGGGTGGAGCATCCCATAGTCATTAGACAAGAAAGTGTTTGTTTAAACAAATACTACTTTTCTAAGAAAATGACTAAGTCTGAAAATAAAGTAGCAAATAAAGGAGATATTTTTTGTCTTGATTCCAAAAGTGTTCTATCATCTTATTTTACAAGATGATCCCACTGCCTCTGTTGTCTTAACACAACTGAAGAGGTCTATACCATTTAGTTTTCTTTGACATAGTTCACGGTACCTTGTTGTAGTGGGAGAGTTTCTAGGAACTCACCTTCTTATAACTTGGAAGACACTAGTGATTAAAATCCATCGTGAGTTTAAACAAGTAATGGATTGTCAAGATAAGAAACTAAGAAGAAAGCCAATAGAACTATGGTTTGATCCATTCACATGGAGTAACCTAAAGTATTCTGTTACAAGGACATGAAAGGAAATTTTTGTTCATAAGTCTATTCAATGGACTTAACAAAACTTCCTGTTCCTAGTATTATAGGTTTGAGTTAATCTAAACCTATGGCTTGTCGTATACCTGGTAATTACTTACTCTAATGCAAGCATGAGATGCTGATGCATTTTCTTTCTAATGGCAATCTATAGAAGCTTCACAACTTCTTAGATATAGATTTTATTTATCTAAGGAAAAGTATCAACTATTCCAGAGAAGATAAAGCCATGAAAGAATTTCTTAAATCAACAGTGAGAGGTCTCAGATATGCTTTAGTATGCCTTAGACCAGACGCCTGTTGTTGAGTGGGAGTAATGAGTAGGTATCAGATTAATCCATGAGAGGAACATTGGAAGACAATCAAGTAAATCTTAAGATTAAGAAGAGGAACTATATGTTAGTCAACAAGGGTGGTTTTGAAACTCTTAGACTACACCACATCAGATTTCGAGACTTGCTTGTGTGCTAGAAAGTCTACTGATGAGATGGTGATTACTTTGGGGGTGGAGTAGTGATTTTGGAGAAGTGTAAAAACCTATCTGAAATCACTTGGTCTACCAGAGAGAGACTGAATGTTAAAAGTTGCAGGAAAGATACTTATTCAGTCTAAGGAAAGTTCTATACATTTGTGGCACTGTTCCAATTTGCCTTAACTACTAGGGTTACTTCCTGAATAACCAAAGAGTCGTTGCCCAAAAGTATAGAATTCAGTATCCCAAGAAAGTAGACATATAGAGAGGAATTTCACATTATCAAGGATTTTGTGATTAAGGAAGAGTAATGGTGAGAAGAGGTTGTGTTTAATTCAACCTGTCAGATCCCATTACGAGGAGTTTACTACTATTACACTTGATTGGTATATCAAGGTGTTAATGATTATTTGAAATGCACTTTTTGTTTTATATTAGTGCAAGTGGGAGTTTGTTGGGTTTTATGCCCTAAATAAAACTCATTTCATATAATCAGATTTACTTATTAATAAAGATCAGAAATAACATTTTATGTTGCATGGTTCACATGATTTATTTCATGATTATATGTATATAATGTGTGAATTCTTTTTAAGTCCAGAACATATGAGTTTGTTAAAGATTATAGTGTTGTCAGCACAGTGGAATATAATCTTTATTATATGTTCAAAAGTTGATTCCCTGATTTGTCAGAACACTGGATTTAGACTGACATGGTATAATCAGCGATAGGTATTCTTACACCTTGGAAAAGTGTTATGTCCTTTCCAGGAAATTGGCAAAGTTTGCCAGTATCGGATGTATGGAGTATACATCGGAAGGGACCGATATTGAACTTTGATTAGATATGTTAAAATTTACCATAATATCTATTCAATTCAATATCACTTGTTGATCCTAGATCAAATGATCGAAATCCTGATATGGTTAGGCTCAATTTCAAGAGTGTTACTCGTGTTCTTTGATTTGTTAGTTAAGCCTAGTTTTGTATCAGGGTGATACGTACATTTTGGGAACACGGTAATGCAATTGAGTGGGAGCGCTAACATAAATATGGAATCTATAGCTTCTATTTGGCAAATAGAAGTAAAGGATGATTTCCTTCAAGCTTAACCAAACGAAGATAAATGGTGGAGATCTCATTTTCACTTAGGTGAAATATCATTTATACAGGGTTAAGTGTTTTAAGGATAAAATACATTGTAGGGTGTTACGGTAGTTTAATCCTGTACAGTGTAAATCATCTATATAGAGGATCATTGATCACATTAGGGTTATAACAATGGATAACTAATGACGTGTCTATATCGTGGAACATATTAGAGCGTTTCTATATGACTGAGAGTGCAATTCCAAGTTCTAAGTGTGGATTCAATGAGGAATTAATAAGTTAGGGAATTTACTTGGTAAATTCGGTTCGACTTATTGGAAGCTCGGTTATGTAGACCCATGGTCCCCATACTAGTTGAGGTCATACTGCTTGTAAGACTCAGTTAATTGATTTTAATTAATTAATTATAATTCTAAAAGTTAGACTATGTCTACTTTATGAATTCTCACAGTTTAAGGATGAAATCGTAAAGAAAAGGGTTTCTAGGTTTAATTATTAATTAAGAGACTTTGTATGTCTAATTAATAATTATTTTAAATGACAATATTATTTAATAATCTATTTTAGTTATTAAATAATTAGTAATTGGAAAAATGACATTTTTGGAGAAATTGAAATAAAATTGAGGAAACTGCAAAATCCAAGTGAGGCCCATATTCCCTCTATGGCTGAGCACTCCCTTTGTGTTTCCCAATTATTATTTTTATTTTTTAATTGTCATGTAATTGCTAATCAAAGCCTAGCTATAATAGGAAAGTGGTGAATCACACTAAATAAGGCAGTTAATCAATTACACAGTAAAAGAGGAAACTGTTTTATTTGGAAAGTTGTGCTCTCCCTTCTCCCTATATAAAGCAACCTTTGTGTCTCTTCTCTTGCATGCTATCAGCCACGAAATTAAGAGAGAAAAGAGAGAGAAATTTCGAAATCCTTGTGAGATGAGTAGTGCCCACACACATCAAGTGGTATCTCAATCATAGTATGGAAGACTATGGAATTTCTGCATCAAAGAAGGAGAAAAGAAGATCCAGGTTCAGATCTTGGTGATGCTCTGCTACAGAAAGGAATCAAGGGCTAGAGATCTGAACGAAAGGAGTCATATTATTCCGCTGCACCCACTGTAAGGTTTTCTAACTTTATATGTGTTTATTTTCATTGTTTTAGAATTCATATTAGGTTGTTAATCCAACATACTTGTTAGTAAATCTAGATCCTGGTAAAATAATTTCCAACAATAATCAGCGATGATGTGTACTTACACTTGGAGTAAGTGTTATGTTCTTTCCAGGACATTGGTAAAGTATACTAGTATCGAATGTATGGAGTATACATTGGACTGGACCGATATTGAACTTAGTTAAGATATTATAAACTTACCGTTGTATCTTTCCAAGTCAATATCAGTAGTTGATCTTAGATTAAAAGAATTTAAATCCTGATATGCTTAGGCTCAACTCAGGAGTGTTATTCATGTTCTTTGATTTACTAGTTAAGCCTACTTTTGGGTCAGGGTGATACGTATATTTTGAGAACATGATAGTATGATTGAGTGGGAGCGCTGAACATAAATATGGAATCTATAGCTTCTACTGGTGTATAGAAGTCAAGTGATGATTCCCTTCGAGCTTAGCTAAATAGAAGTAAATGGATGAGCTCATATTTCAGTGACTAATTCTTAGATCACTAAAACATCATTTACAGGTAGCTAAGTGTTTTAAGGGGCCAAATACATTGAGGGGTGAAAACGGTAAATTTATTCCATCTCGATGTAAATCATCTATATAGAGGATCTTTAATCACATTAAGATTATAACAATGGTTAAATGAGATAGCATATCTATATCGTGAAACATATAGAATGCTCTATATAAGTCTGAGAGTGTAATTCCAAGTTATAAGAGTGGATTCAACAAGGAATTAATAAGTAGGGAATTTACTTAGTAAATTCGGTTCGCTTATTGAAAGCTCAGCATATAGATCCATGGTCCCCATTCTAGTTGAGACCATACTGCTTGTAAGACTCAATAATTGATTTATGATTAATCAATTATAATTCTAAAGTTAGACTATGTCTAATTTGTGAATTTTCACTAAGCAGGGGTGAAATTGTAAAGAAAAGAGATTCTAGGTTTATTTATCAATTAAGAGACTCTATATGTCTAATTAATAATTATATTAAATGACAAAATTATTTAATAATCTATTTTAGTTATTAAATAATTAGTTTTGGCATTTAAATGGTTAGAATTGGAAAATTGGCGTTTTTAAGAAAATAGAAATAAAAATTGTGAAAACTGCAAAATCCAAGTGAGGCCCAATAACACCTGTGGCCGACCACTTGATAGGCTTTTTCCAATTAATATTTTCATTATTTTAATGCCAAATAATTACTAACCTAAACCTAGTAGTTGTCTATAAATAGAAAGTGATGGCTTAGTCAAAATAACAAGTTTTCTTAAGATTACCTTTTAAGAAAAACTGAGCCTTCCATTCTTTCTCTATAGCCGACCCTACCTCTCTCTCTTTTTCTCTTCACAATTTTGAACCCTCTAGTGATAGAGTAGTGCCGACACATAGCAAGTGGTACCTCAATCATAGATTGGAAGACTGTGAAGGATCACATTCAAAGAGAAAGACATTCGGGCTCAGATCTTGATAATACTCTGCGACAGAAAGGATACAAGGGTTAGAGATCTGAGTGGAATGAGACATATTATTCCGCTGCTACCAATGTAAGGTTTTCTTAACTTTATATGTGTTTAATTATCGTTTTAGAAAGTTCATATTTAGGGTGTTAAACAACATACTTGTGAGTAGATCTAAGATCCTGGTAAAATAAATTCCAACAAAAATAACATTCAACATCCGGTCTATTACATCAGTAAAAGACTCATTGAGGCTGAAGGCCGATATCCATTGATAGAAAAGCTCACTTACTGCCTGATTCTAGCAACAAGAAAGCTGAGGCCCTACTTTCAAGCTCACCCTGTTCGGGTATACTCTGACCAACTGTTACGCCAAATATTGCAAAAATTGGACGCCTCTAGACGGTTACTCAAGTGGGCGGTAGAATTAGGTTAGTATGAAATTACCTTTCAACCCCAAACAACGATTAAATGTTAGGCCTTAGCCGACTTTGTAGTAGAATGAACGGGCAAGGAAGGAAGCATATCAGAAAATAACCCCGAGCCAGTACAAATACCTCAGCCAAGTAACAGTGAAGACAAGCCAACTTGGAAATTACATGTGGACGGGTTGGCTACGGATCAACTATTTGGGAAATTTCCCTTGTCACACATGGAGGGTAACACATGCACGCTGGAGTCAAATTTGGATTTAAGGCATCTAATAATGAGGCTGAACATGAAGCTTTGATCGCCGGTCTAAGACTAGCTTGGGAAATGAAGGCTGAACATATTGAGATCTGCAGTGATTCACAGCTGGTGGTAAATCATGTATTTGAAGAATATGAGGCTCGGGGGAAAAGATGATAACGTATCTGAGCAAAATACACGATCTGCTCGCACAGTTCAAAAGCTATGCTCTCAAAATGTTGACCTCACTTTTGGCCAACGACAGTGAGTCTAGATTATAAGCGACAAGTAGTATAATGTGTTTGTAATATAATAAAGTAAATAAAGACACGAGAATTTTATAGAGGTTCAGCCCCGAGCAGTTTGGTAATAGCCTAATCCTCTTGGTTTGTATTTGTTGGAAATATTTTATTAGGATCTAGATTTACTACCAAGTATGTTTCATTAACATCCTAATATGAAATCTAAAACAATGAAATGAACACATATACAGTTCAAGAAACCTTACATTGGGTGCAGCGAAATATAATGACTCCTTCCATTCATATCTCTAGCCCTTGATTCCTTTCTGTAGCAGAGCATTATCAAGATCTGAATCTGGATCTCTTTCTCTTCTTCCTTTAATGCTGATTCTCCTTCTTGATGTTTGGATTCTTCACAGTCTTACACACTATGATTGAGATACCACTTGATGTGTGTGGGCACTACTCTATCACTCAAGGTATTTCGAAATTCAAGAGAAGAAGAAGAAGAGAGGGGCGGCAATGGCTTTTCTCTGAAAGGAACAATATGCAAGTCATAGTTTCCTGAACCCATTACTTTCTATTTATAGAATGCCATCTAGGTTTAGGTTAGAATTGTATGGCATTAAAAAAATGAAAAATATAAAATGGCAAACCCTTTGCATAGTGGCCGGCCATATAAGGAAAATGGGCCTCACTTTGCAACTTTCCCATTTTATCATTTTTCAATCCAATTTTCTCAAAAATGGCAATTTTCCAATTTAGCCATTTAAATACCAATTCTAATTATTTAATAACTAAAAATTAATTATTAAATAATATTGTCATTTAATATATTTATTAATTTAGACATATAAAGTCTCTTAATTAATAAATAAACCTAGAATCTCTTTTCTTTACAATTTCGCCATTGCTTAGTGAAAATTCATAAAGTAGACATAGTCTAACTTTAGAATTTTAATTGATTAATTAAAATCAATTAACTGAGTCTTACAAGCAGTATGGTCTCAACTAGTATGGGGACCATGGGCCTATACAAACCGAGCTTCCAATAAGTCGAACCGAATTTACCAAGTAAATTCCCTGACTTATTAATTCCTTATTGAATCCACACTTAGAACTTAGAATTGCACTCTCAGTCATATAGAACGCTCTATATGTTCCACGATATAGATACGCTATTAGTTATCCATTGTTATAATCCTAATTTGATCAATGACCCTCTAATAGATGATCTACATTGAATAGGCACTAAATTACCGTTACACCTTCAATGTATTTTATCCTTAAAACACTTAGCTCCGTATAAATGATATTTCAGCGAAGTGAAATGAGATCTCCACCATTTATCTCTGTTTAGCCAAGCTCGAAGGATATCATCGTTTCACTTCTAAATTCCTATAGAAGTTATAGATTCCATAATTATGTTAGCGGTCCCACTCAATTATACTATCATGTTCCCAAAATGTATGTATCACCCTGACCCAAAAGTAGGCTTAACTAACATATCAAAGAACATGTACAATACTCTTGAGATCGAACCTAACCATATCAAGATTAAGATCATTTGATCTAGGATCAACGGGTGATATTGAATTGAATAGATATTACGGTAAATTTTAATATATCTATCAAAGTTCAATATCGGTCCCTTCCGATGTATACTCCATACATCCGATACTGGTAAACTTTGCCAATGCCCTGTAAAAGACATAACACTTATCCAAGGTGTAAGAATACCTATCGCTGATTATCATGCCAGTCTAAATCCAGTGAACTGACAAATCATGGAATAAACTTTCGAACATATAATTAAGATTACTGTGCTGACAACACTATAATCATTAACAAATTCATATGTTCTGGACTTAAATAGAATTCATACATTATATATATAATCATGAAATAAATCATGTGAACCATGCAACATAAAATGTTATTTCTGATCTTTATTAATAAGTAAATCTGATTATATTGATTGGTTAGATAATGCCATATTTAGTGGCATTTACTTTTTATGCCATATTTATCATAACCTTAATAATTTTTTTTCATATTTTTAAAAATAGCCCTATTACAAAATTCCTCTCATTTGGGCCTTGTGTGAGAGTTAGGGGGCCATTAGTAGTGGGTACGACATACTGAACCCAACTCTCTCTTACATGAACAACCCCAATTGTGAAGACTCATTTGCCTTATTTAAATAATTGTATTAGGCTAATTATACTAGTTTAACCTAATTAAAATTGAATTAGCAACATAATTAATTTTAAAATAAATGGAATTAATTTTTTATTGGATTATTTTAAAATTAATTTAGAAAAACACACTTAATTTAATGAAATATTCTACATAAAAATTTGGGCTTTTTTCAATTTTAACAAAAAAAAAAGTAACAATATTACAAAAATACTTTCAGCTGGCCAAATAAATAAATATACAGTCTAAATAAAAAAAATTACACAAATACCACTTACACACATCTTCAACCCACGATCCATGCTTCTTGGGCAACTATCGTGCAACCACGCAGTAACCTAACGCAACCGAAACGAAAATTCAATCAAAAAGAGAACTACCATTAATTTCGGCGACTTTACTTAAGAAAATAAGATGATATATTTATAATTTTACTATATATTAAAATTATATTTTAAGTAACAATTATTATAATACTAAAAGAAATTAAATTAGCTACAAGAAAAGCGGCTATATTGCTGAGTTTTTAATATTGGAAGAAAAATTAGTGTTTGCTTAAATTAGTGTTAATTTTATTTTATGGAAAAGATTTGGTGTTAATTCTTAAATTTAGTCGTGTCTAAGGTCTGACAGAAGACGGTCCGGCTGACACTGATACGGAGAGTATTAAAAATATGTAAAGAAGTTGCGGTGAATCCACATGTGCTAATATCTAATCTGCATCGCTATAAATACAGGAGGGCCCACTCTGTTGTTTAACTTTATGGAATTTTATCACTTTTCAATTTCTGGAGAGGGAAGAACCTCATTGATCCTTCTCAATATCCTACTACTTCTACTCTCTCTCTCTACCCATTTCCATTCCCATGGCGGACGAGGCAGCACCTACCGAAGTCACTGCTTCAATTCGTCGTGTTCTGCTCATATCTGCTGGTGCTAGTCACTCCGTCGCACTTCTCTGTAAGCTTCCATTTCTCTTTCTTTTCCTGTTTGGGGGCTGAATAGAAATGAAAACATGGTTTTGATCGCTGAAATCGTAGAGCGTGCTAGTGATTCTCTTAGATTTCTATTAAAAAAAATAAGAAAAGAAAAAGAAAAGCTAGAATATTCGCTATTCTCCAAAGATTTTGAAGATTCAGCGAGAATCAGGTGCTGTAATAGTATTAATACGGTTTCTATTCCTTATCATTCTCTCATTTGTCCTTTTTAACTGTAAATTTGTGTTGTGAGTTTTTTCAGTGTTGGATTTGCTATCGCTTCAATGCTTTCTATGAAATTTCTTGTTAGACGTTGCTAAATCTGAATATGTTTTCGGCTATGTCTTGTCGGTGTTGGTAAAATGTTAGTCATGTGAAAGAGGATGTCTATGTTTGTTTGCCATTGTCTCCCGCGTCTCTGTTTTATTCATGAAAGCACAAGTAGCTTGAACTAATGGGTAATCAACTCAAAAAACAAAAAAAAAATTATAAATAAATAAAAAAAAATTACGTACTTGTTTGAGTTTGTATTGTTGGCTCCTTGAAAAAACCGAATTATTATGGATGAAAATATATTGTACGAAATCATAGGTGAAAGGTAACGAAAAAACAGGGGAGAAGTCTTAAAATAAAAAGAACAAAAGAAAGCGAACAACAAAAAGATTACAAAAAAGACTATTAAATTCAACTATATCCATGTAGATTAAAAAAAAATAATAATAAAATTGGTGTCTTTTTATACTGTTTTAAATAAGATGAAAATACCTCAAAATTTTTGGTCCTCCCTGTAAATTCCTCTTTTAATTGTATTTATTCTCAAAAGCAGCCATTTTTCTCCCTTTCAAACCAAATAATTTAAAATGTAGCCAACAAAGATTATTACAGAGTCATCTCTGTCCACTACCGAATCCAGAAATGTTTATAAGAAAGAAGATCAAAAGTATTCTTAAGTGATCACATTTATGGTAATTTATCTGCTGCATTTTAGTTAATAAATTCAGTATTTTGATTCTTGTTCCTTAGTGCTCCCTTCTCAGTGCTTCTAGACACTATTGGTCGGGGTTTTTCTGGTTTGATTTCTACGGATATGTGTACTTGGTCCTATTTTCATTATAATTGTTTAATTGTGTAAATTTTAAATTGTACACGTCTTTTGCTTCTGGGGTGATCGTTTTGTCTTCATTTGTAAGAGTATAAATGGATTTTTATTGATTATGTACAGCTGGCGATGTTGTTTGCTCTTGGGGAAGAGGGGAGGATGGACAACTAGGCCATGGAGATGCTGAAGATCGACTTACTCCTACGCAATTAAGTGCGTTGGATGGCCTTGAAATATCATCTGTTACTTGTGGTGCTGATCATACAACTGCTTATTCTGAGAGACATATGGAAGTTTATAGTTGGGGATGGTTTGTTCTATTCTTCCACTCTGCACTTATGTATTTAAGTAACCTTATTCCATTTGGTAGTCTAAATTGTGGTCTCACAATTTATTTTTCATAGCATTTTCTTTAATCAGTCAGTACTGCATTATCTTAATTTTGATCTCAATTGGGTGCGAAGTTTTTCTAGATGAATTAATATAAATTTATATCTTATCAGTTCAAAGATTTATTTGCATAGTTTACAGAAATGTTTGTGTCATTTGAATAAAACAAATAACACAGCTTTCTGTAAGTTTTATGCTTTTCAGTTATCATATAAGCATTATACTTTACATTATTTCCAGGGGTGACTTTGGAAGGTTAGGTCATGGTAATTCTAGTGACTTGTTCACTCCTCAGCCCATAAAAGCATTGCACGGTATAAGGATAACGCAAATTGCTTGTGGAGACAGCCACTGTTTGGCAGTCACTATGGAAGGGGAGGTACAAAGGTTAGTTCTCTCACACAGTATAGAGCGTTCACATTTTTTACCATTTTTGATAGGCTGACACATGGTTTTTCTCTTTCAATGCCATTGTCCTTTTTCTTCCCCTGTTTTTCATATTAGCATTTTGTTTGATATTTATCATAATCTAATTTTAAAAGAAGAAAAAAGTGACGAAAATCTGCCAAACATTTAGTTAATAATTTTGTCCAGTTGGTAACAATAATCGGCAAGCGCACTCTACAATGTCCTTAAAATGCAGGCCTGTAATAGGTTGTTAAACACGACCACGAGAAATTCTTGAATCTTCAAAAGAGGACTTTTTGTGAGCTTGTTTACAATTCCTTGCATGCTACATAATATAATAGTTTAATGAACGGCTATAATCATTATTGTTATTAACTTATTATTAACATTATTTATGCATATGCACATGCTTTTTTCCCAGCATAGGGTTTCTTCCTGTGCTTATGAGCCAAACTTTCTTGGTTGGAGCAATTTTATAAAGATATTATATTATTATATACGAAAAAGTTCTAGTACTAATGAGGAAGAATAGTACAATGATGAACAAGAATACATCCAAATATAATTACAGGAAAGACTTTGAATCTCTGCCCAGATAAGAAAAGAAATATTCATGAATTCTTAGTTCTGCTAATTCAGCTAAACTTTGTTGTAGCACTTACACTGTGTTGTCTTTTTATAATCTATATTCGTTTTCAATTAATTCAAGTTCTTTTCTTTTGTTGAAGTTGGGGTCGAAACCAAAATGGCCAGCTTGGTCTTGGGACCACTGAGGACTCTCTTGTTCCACGAAAAATTCAAGCGTTTAAGGTATTGTAGTTGCATATATTACAAATAAAACACAAAATTCTTATATTGTCGTATGAAAATTCTATATATTTCAGCAATATGAAATTGTGAGGTGGCAGCGCATGTGTTCAAGAACCGTGTGCTTGGTTTTGTTTCTGTGTGATGATTTAATTTTAGCTGCTGCTTTGTTGTTTTTTCTTTCTTTTTCAAAATCATTAGTCATCACTTTCTATTTAAAATGACATGATGTTTTAGTCTTTTTTTATGCATTAGACAAGAGTATTGCTATTGGGCACTAGTGGTGCCTAGCACCACCTAGAGGTGGCACCTTGCAATTTATTAGCGACATTTCCTAAAAAATATTATATTAAATTATACGGGACCCGATATTTAATTGCACTAATCGCGTTATAATACAAAGGAGGGTGCTAGGTATCACTGGTGTCTTTTAGCATTTCTTATTAGACAGAGGATTCTTTTCATTCCATTTCTTTTAGTTCTTGTTCGAAGAAATTAAATGAATATAAAAGCAAGTCTTCCAAAAGTGGAACAAGCAGTATATCCAATTGATCACTGCATCATTAATGTAAATATGCAGTTATGAATAATCCAGCCAAAGTAATAGGATTTCTTTTAGTGTTTGTTATACATCAATAACTAAATGAACGAGATTATATTATATTGGTAATTGTTTAGGGCTGTAACTATTATTGAGTCACAGAGTTTTCTTATATAGTGAAATTTAAATTCCCAACTAGTTTCCTTTGGAAGTTTAGAGTTATTTCCTAGATGAGTTAAGATTGATTTACTTGTCTATTGATATTTAGGGTTAGCTATTCTTTTACATTCTTCAGTCTTGCTAATGAAATTATATAAGTATGCATACTATCTACCATTAGTGCTCCTATTTCTTTCTTTCTTTCTTTCTTTCTTATTCTACCTGTCCCTGTCACATATAAAACTTTCACCTTAAGGTGCAAAAATAATATATCAATCTTTGCAGATTTCATATTTTCATGATTACTTTATGGAAATGATACAAGTAATTTATATTTTATGAATCTTTTGTAAGACTAGGTTGCTCAGTTTTTTCCCATTGGTTTGTTTTTATATAGGTTTTCCTTTATTGCGTGAACTTTTTTCTTCCCTTTTTTTGTATTATACTACTATTTTTACAATAATATTTACATTTCTTATGGCCCCCCTTCCCCCAAAAATGTATCTTTTGTAGGGAATCTCTATCAAAATGGTGGCGGCTGGTGCTGAACATACTGCAGCTATTACAGAGGATGGGTCACTGTATGGATGGGGATGGGGCCGCTATGGAAACTTGGGCTTAGGGGACAGAAATGACCGTTTGGTTCCTGAGAAAGTTTCAACTGTTGATGTATGTTCAAAATCTGGTATTGCTTGTTCCTTTAATGTGGAAAACAAACGGCTATACCTTGAAAAAATTGTTTTGCAATGTTGATTCTGTATGGTTAAAGTAGGTATTGCATTATTTGTCATAATAGGTTTATAGCTAGGTATTAGAAATTTTTACCCATTTCTACCATTCTCAATTTAGTATAAAATATTCTACACATTTGTAGAAAAGCTTAACCTAAACTTTTTAGATAATTGAATACTTTAGAATTTTCTAGACATGTGAAATATACAATAGAACATCATAGCATTTCTAGAAAACTTTAGTCTAGAATTATGTATTTATGCATGCTAAGTGTATGGATAAAGTCCTTGAACTAGAAGGATCTAGAGCAAACAATTCTAGTCAGTAGTCACACAAACTTGAAGGCTAGCAACTATAAATACCCATCAAGGATTCTAAATTGTAACCAACATCCAAGATCCAACTAAACTATATCAATAGAACTTTTGATTTTCTACTACCCTAAAACATAAACTCGTCTAAGCCAAATTATTCTCATTTACTAAACCAACATCAATTCATCGTCATCACTACACTACTTCGCTACTTTATCAGAAAAATCATTAAACACTTATTACTTCATATCCACCTATTCTAAACTAAACTAATACAAATTAATTCTCAAACTATTAGTAGTATCAAAGCCTTGTTCGATGGAGGAGGGGGGCGCCTGGTGTACACTATAGGAGGCCGAGGGAGTGGTGGAGGTGGTAGAGGTGGTGGAGGTGGTGGAGGTGTAGACATTGTGGGGGTGACGACCGAGGCAGGTGAAGGAACAAGAGACCCGCCAGAACATGGAGCAGGCGCATAGGATGTGACAGAATAAACCAACAAATCATCATCCTCCCCCTGACTAGTAGAAGTAGTGGAAGATGAAAAATAAGATGTATTTTCTACAAAAGTAACATCAATAGACACAAGATATTTGTTGAGATCAGGACAGTAACACCTATACCCTTTCTGAAGACGAGAATAACCAAGAAAGACACACTTTAGTGCCTTAGGGTCTAATTTGGTGACAGATGGACGGACATCGCGAGCAAAACAAACACTACCAAATACTCGCGGAGCAACTGGAAATAATGACTTATTAGGAAAAAGAATTTTAAATGGAATTTCACCATTAAGAACAGAAGAGGGCATGCGATTAATAAGAAAGCATGCCGTGGAAACTGCATCGGCCCAAAAAGGTTTAGGGACTTTCATTTGAAACAAGAGAGCACGTGCAGTTTCAAGAAGATGTCTGTTTTTACGTTCTGCAACACCATTCTGAGGTGCCGTATCAACACAAGAAGTTTCATGAAGCATGCCATTAGAGGTCATATAAGATTGAAATTGAGCAGACATGTACTCTTTGGCATTATCACTTCTCAAAGTACGAATAGATACATTAAATAGAGTTTGAATCTCGGCCTGAAAAGCACGAATATAGAAAACAACTCGAACGATTTTTCATTAAATATAACCAAGTTAAACGAGAATGATCATCCACAAAAGTAACAAAATACCCGAATCCGGAGTTGAGACAAAATAGGGGAAGGACCCCGAACATCGGAATGAACTAACTCAAAAGGAACACTAGCACGTTTATTGACACGTGGACTCGAACTAACACGATGATGTTTGGCAACCGACATGACTCACATTCTAACGAAGATAAACTACTATATTGGGGACACGGTTTCTTGAGCAAAGGAAGGGATGGATGACCTAAACGACAATGAGCCTCAAGCGGAAGCAACACTCGAACAAGCAATAGAGGTTGGTGGAATTAGGTCAGGAACATACAAGCCACTAGATTCATGTCCTTTACCAATAATCTTCTTCGTCATAAGATCATAAAACAAACAATGATTGGGAAAGAATGAGATGCAACAATTTAGATTATTGGTGATTTGACTAACAAAAAGCAAAGTAAAGGACAAATCGGGTAAATGTAAGGCCGATGACAAAGATAGCATAGGTGTAGGAACAATAGTGCCGGATCCAAGAACGAAGGCCGTTGACCCATCGGCTAAGGTGACAACGAAGTGGGACTGTGAGGCGAAAAGTGGAAAAGAGACGGGAATTACTGTCATATGATGCGTGGCATCGGAATCAATGACCCATTTTGAGGATTTGGAAAGAAGGCGAGGCATTAGAGTTACACGAATCGGCAATCGCGATGTGACGGAAGAAGATGAAGACTTAAGTGTTTCACGATACCTTGAGAACTTGGCAAATTCATCGGCGAAATAAGGACCAGGTTGTCGGATGCATCCTTAGTGCTTGCAATATTGGCGAGTGTTGTTGTCGATTCTTAAATTGTAACTTCCTACACTCGAACTTGGTGTGGCACAGTTTCTTACAATAATTGCACATGATGCTCCCGTAATTTGGTGTGCGGTTATCGGGTCCTTGTGAATTACCTCCTTTAAATCCACTTGGAGTAGAGTTTCTTTCCGTGCGGGGTATTACGACTCACCAAGGCGCTATTCGGAGGAGTTGAAGAGGTAGTCTCTGTGCGAAGAACACGAGTAAACACATCTTGTAAAGAGGAGACATCGAACCGGAGAGAACTTGTGACTTTGCGAGTCAAATTCGGATGAGAGTCTGCAAGAAAACTCATAATAGCCATCTGTTCTCGTTGGCGGCTGTTGAACTTTTACATCAGGACTAAACGGTAATAGCACATTAAGTTCTTCATATGTTTTCTTGAAAGCCATAAAATAATTCATAAGAGACTTATCTTGTTTCTCCGCGCGATAAAAAGCTTTGCAAACATCATATATGCGAGATATGTTGTCTTTGCCAGAATACAAAAACTCCAAGTAACCCATTAGTTCTTTAACCAATTCACAATGATTAATCAAACTAATTACCTCATTATCGATAGAATTTCGAATTTGAAGGAACAAGCGAGCATCCTCACGGAGCCATATTTTCCTTGAATCGTTTGTTTCTTCAGGAGGATCGTCGATCAGTGATCATCTTTGTCAATACTCCTCGAATACAGTCGAATCGTCTTACTCCATTCCAAATAATTCGAACCAATCCACTTATGATCCGTGATTTTAGACATTACGGGAACAACATCAGAAACAACAAGCGATTTTGAATGCGATCTTATCTCGCCATAATCTCGAAAGCAAACACAAAGACGGAGAAAAAGAACAAAAGAACACCAAAGAATGAACACCCGAACACGAAGAAGACAAACAAATACCGAGATTACAACCTAGAACGGATGCGAGTGGGCTTAGAAGAACCCGGTGAAGAATCGGCAACGAACGCCGTCGAAGGCGCGTCACACGCGCCTCCACGCGGCGCGTGAGCCCCACGCGCGAAGCTTCGGGCGGCGCGTGAGCCCCACGCGCGAGGAATCGGCGGCCAGGACTTCGGGGGTTCGTAGGCCGTGGTGAGCGATCCTCCTCATGTGGGCGGTGAGAAACAATGTTCACTCCAAATAGGATTTTCGAAAAAAACAACCCTAAACTCAAACCCTAATTTTTTTTTTTTTTTTTTTTTTTTTTTTTTTTCAGAACCCTAATTTCGAATTTCGAATTTTGAATCACAATGCTCTGATACCATGTAGAAAATAGTGAATCGAATTATATGTGTATTTCATAGAATAGTACATATTTATATACAAAGTTAGGAGACTAGGAAATAGGAAACTACCAACAAAATAGGAAACTACTAAATACAAGTTACCCTAATTCTTTTACACCTAATATACAGCTAATACTCTAACAACAACTCAACAAAAACACCAATTAATCTTCATGTTTTTTTCTGACATTGGAAAATTCCCTTGAGTACTTGGATGGGGTTGGGTTTTAGTTTCTCTCCTTAACATTAGAGATTGGTGACGTTACTAACCAAGATATTTATTTAGTACAATGAATGTTCTCAATTATTTAATTATTATTATCATTAAAGAACATAACGGTAACATCCCCCTTTCTCTGCCCTTGGTAATGTACCATAAAGATCTAAAATGAAGAATGATACTCTCTATCTAAATATGTCCACTATTCTAAACTCATTATAGCGCATATTTTTCTGACAATATCATATTGCTACAATTTCATAGGATTGGATTCACTTTTATCGTTTAAACCATTCTCTTCTGAATATTTCTTTTCATTATTGTTTTACTTTTTTGTTTTTAATACTCCTAGCTTATTTATAAGACTCAAAGTGTAACCTTTATTGCTGTTTATCTTGTTAGAAACTGATGTCACACGTCAACAATTGCATATATTCGGTGATTATAATTTCAATTTGCTCGTTGCACCAACTTATAGTCTTGTTTGCTTAAAATAGATACTTATGATATTAATAACACAGGATGAGAAGATGATTATGGTTGCTTGTGGTTGGCGGCATACAATATCTGTTTCCTCTTTAGGTACTTTATATACTTATGGATGGAGCAAATATGGTCAACTAGGTCATGGTGATTTTGAGGATCACCTTGCTCCTCACAAGCTAGAAGCATTGAGTGGCAGTGTTGTTTCTCAGGTGAGATCCTTATCTTTTCTGTGGACCTCTGTTGAGTACCAGTTTAGTATGTCAAGTCTTTATGCGTTTCTATTTTGCCAAAGTTTGGATTTGTATGCCTATGAGGTGGTTTTTGTTCTTGGATGGATAAACTTAGCAGCGTAATCTCTTTTCTTTCCTTTAGTTCACATTTTCACTCCAAAAAACCTTTCAATACATAGAATTAGGATAGCTCTTTCATTAGTATTTGAATTCAAGCCATTAGTTTAGGCACCTTATCCTTTAGTTGCGTCTCTGATTTGTAATAATGAGTTTATAAGTTTCTTGTAGAATTATAACTTTCAAGCAAGATCTTCATATCTATTGACAAATTTTCATTTTTGTTGCTTGTGTCTTTTTTAAGTATTTTAGAAATACAAATTGTCTATAAATTGAAATGTCTTTCATTTTTCACTTTAAGAATCAGAGTTGGTCGGATGGATTATTAAGATTACAAGTTGAAACTTCTACTTCATCCCCGAAAGGGTGTACTCTTTCAAGATGGAGACTACAAGCCCATAAGTTTGATTACGATGCTCTGCAAGATTATAGGCAAATGTTGGCATCAAGACTTAATGGCATACTGTTAATGATCTCAAAAGCACTATAGATTTTCATTTAGCCTAAACAGATCCTTTGCGTGGTTTTGGTAGCGTTTTAGCTAGCTAGAGACTATCGCGCATCAGGTAGAAAGGTTGCAGTCCTCAAAATTGATTTTAAAAAAGTTAATGATATTGAGAAAAATGGATTTGGTGATCTTGGATTGGTGTATTCTTATCCTTGGTGTTCATTTCCATAATGATCCTTGTGAGACTTGGTATAATTGAAAGAATCAAGAAGTTTGAGACATGAACATCCCTTCATCTCTTTTCCTCTTTACTTTGATGGCTGATGGGATGGGTATAAAATTATTCAGTATGGATTGATAAGGGGATTTGTGATATGAGAAAAGAATATCGATGCTTTGCATCTCCAGTTTACGGATGATTTTCTGGATCCTACGTAGGTTTCTTTGAAAAACTTAGTTTTTCTTCTCTATACCTTTTCCTTGGTGTTGAGGCTTAAAGTTAGTATAGGGAAAGTGTAATGTTGGGAATGAACAGAGGAACAGCTCATGGCCTTTTTAGAGAACTCTGAGTTGTGAGGTAAGAGTCTGGCGTATTAAATATTTGGGACTTCTGGGGGTTATTCAATCAGAATTTTAGGACCCAAAGTAATCAAGTTTACCAAGAGCATAGATGGATAGAAGAAGGCCTGAGTTTTGTGGTGAGGAATAAAATATTTTGCTCTTTCAAATATTAATGTTTTTGGATTGTTGGGAGCTCCGAACAAATTAGATACATGGGAGAATCTATAGAGAAGCCCATTTTATTAGGTCTCTTCATATTGGTGCATATGTGCAAACAAAAATATGAGAATGGTGATCCAATGTTCTTCATTGCTCCTTTATAAGGCCATTTAGGTCAAAATTATTCAGCATACGGGAACTTATCGGGTTTGGCCTTACTAATGCTGCAATGTCTTGCAACATGTGGTAGGCCTATGCCTAGAGGGCTATCGGGGAGCAAAGGATCAAAGGAAGAAGATGTTGTGGAATGTCATCGCTCTTGTTCTTTGGTTATCTGGTTGGAAAGAAATGTAGAATCTTCAATATAAGTAGACATGGAAGTAATTCAGGACAAGATTAAATACTGGATAGCTAATTGGAAGTTATCATCCTCCATGCTATTTTGTGACTTGCTGATGTGTCTTTAAAGCCTAAGGCAAGTAGTGTATATACGAGTCTTGTACAATGTTACTATATGTTTCTTAGGTTGCAGTTTTATATACTGGCTTTTAGGATGTAACTAAGATGATTTTATTCATCTTTTCCAATACATCTTTGTTTCTTATTACCTTCTTACCAACACCCAAGAGTATAAGGAAACAAAAGGTTTGCTGAAATATTATTTCAATTCTCTGATCTTATTTTTTATCTTTTATCTCCCATGTCAGATATATTGGTAAATTGTAATTAATTAAATATCTAAAATGATTAGAGTGAAGTTTCTTTTGCCTTAGACAGGCTGAAGTTTGTTTATCATTCTAATTATGCGTGTATATTCTCTTGAGGTTCGTAGATATCAGGTGGTTGGAGACATACAATGGCGCTAACATCTGATGGAAAACTTTATGGTTGGGGATGGAATAAGGTGCATTTATCATATTCTTATTATTTTATTATTATTATTATTATATTATTATTAATCTTCATTTTTTTTTTCTTTGTCGACAAACATCTCTAACAAATCTGTAACTTAATCATTATTGTAGTTTTCTAGTTCATCAATGATTTTTCTTGATGAAACATGAGATATAAAATAGGAATATTTTCATAAATACGTTTTTTTTTTTGCAATTATATAAATTTAATTTTTCAAAAATACGATTTTAAACTTTCAAAATTACAAAAGTGTGTTTTTCTCGGCAAAAAATAGAAAAGGTAAGAAAACAACTACAAGACAATAAAAAATCAACCTCACAACAACTATAAAACAACATAAAACAACGAGAAAATCAACATCATGATAACAATAAATAAACTATAAAACAACCAAAAGGGAATATCAAATAGTTCATTGTTTTTACTAGAAGAACGTATTTTTGTAAATAAAAAAGTACAAACCGTAAAAATGAAAATTTCTTCGTGTTAATGTATTTTTGTAATTTTTTTTTTGAATTTTTGGTGTGTTATGTAAAAAATTCTTTAAATAAATATTGTGGATGATAAACAACTAATTCTATAAGACACTATCCAGTCCACTTTCTTTCTTTCCATCACAATTCATGATAGTATTTGAAATTTTCGGTTAGTTACTTACCTTCCGTGTACAGTTTGGACAGGTGGGTGCTGGTGATAATGAGGATCACTGTTCACCCGTGCAAGTTAAATTTCCCAATGAGCAGGTGATATGTCATTTCTGATTATACACATAACCATCTCAGTCGTTCTTGCTTCTTCTTAACCTGTCTTAAATGTTTTTATTTTTTTGGCAGAAAGTAGTTAAAATTTCCTGTGGATGGAGACACACTCTTGCTGTCACCGAAAGACAGAATGTCTTTTCGTGGGGAAGAGGCACAAATGGGCAGCTTGGGCATGGTGAATCTGTTGATAGGTAATTAATTGCATTTATCCCTTGACAATTATCTGAATGTATTTACTTCTTTCCTTATTTATGCAGTTTTTTTATTTTTTTTCTCGAAATGGATATTTATGCAGTTTGCTTTACTCATAACTTTTTTTTAGGTTTAAATGCATCAAATATTATGCTTTTTTTAGCAGCAAACATCCAATATTAGTTTTCAGGTTTAAATGCATCCAACATTAATAATAATTAAAGAATGGTAAGTTTGAAAAGAAAATCCTAACTTTAGCATGGGTGCATGTCACATGTGTGTTTCATTTTATTGTAGTTTCTAAATTCTCTGTATTTTTAACAAAGGAAGAGATTCATTTCTAATTAAGAAATGTTGTTGTGGTATAAGGTTATTAAAGTAAATCTGGGCTGTCTATAATGGATTGGGACACTTCCATGATCTTGATAAGCCCCGAGAACTCCAAACTCAAGAACACAATAAAACAGTAGCAATAATAGGAGTAGAACAGTAGCAAAACAGTAGGAAATGTATATTGAATGTATGAGAAACCCAATTACAAAGTATGGGAGCCCTTAGGCCCCTTTGATGCAAACAGAGGTTTACTCAATACAATGCACTCTCCCCAATTCCCCTCAATATTCTATATATATTATTGTATTCCCTTTAAAACACTACCCTCAATACAAAGACTCAATTACCCTTTTATTTAATATATGCTAACACACCATATTAATCCTAGTGCGTAACATTACCGGCCGCCCGAAATTCACCTTGTCCTCAAGGTGATTGATCAAATCACTCAAGTCTAGAGCCCTATGCTGTGTGCGACCTTTGTCAAAGAACCAGGTTAGTAATGTGGTATTCTGACATGTTCTTGATGCACCATTGGCTGGCTGGAGTAGTGTTTGGCGCCCTCTATCAAAAACCCAATGCTTGAATGGCACTAGCAAAGCACCAAAGTTATACTTCTCATCCACCAAACGCATCCTCAGCAACTGAAAGTCAAGCAAAGACAACTTGCCAAACTTCATTACAGCACGAACAAGATCCAATATCCCGAAAGCACCATTGCCAAAACTTAGTAGTGGAGTGATAGTAGCATTGACACCAACATAGAGACCCCCAACTGTTGCTATACTACAAGGGCAGAACCAGTACATGTGTAGAAATTCTTCTATTATTTTATGTTGATGTTCTGCTTTGTCAAAAAATGTCCTAAACATATTAAAAATCTCACTCCAGACTAATCTTAGATGTTCCACATAGTACTTTTCAGATGCATTGAGGCAACCTCTTACCATTCTTGTATGGTTAATCTTAGTAGACAACATGGAGTACTGAAGCATGACCTCAAGAGAACTAACAACCCTTCTCTTGGTCTGGAAAATGTTCAACTGCACCATATCCTGATCCTTAACAAACCCAAAGTCTTCACCCAACTGTATAGTAATTTTATACCTTAGTAGGCCACTTCATCAGCATCTTCAAATCCGCATCCCTTTCTTGTGTTTGAATCATATGACCAAAAGATGCAAAAAGTGTAAAATTCTGTACAAAGAAATGGTAGAGAAGACGAAGCATCCTCTGTCGATCACCGCCTACGAAGCTTCCATAAATGCCGAGGATGCTGCGAAGTGGAAGTGCATAACAATTTGCTTTTGGTCTAAGGCCTGGATCCCAAATGGTAAATGCCTTTGCTGAGTGAAAAATTAGGCCCACGTGTGATATTATATGAGTGACGTATGTAATCCAATTAAAAGGAAAAGAGACTTGGGAGAGATCTGAATTAAAAGTTAAAGAGATGGTTTTAGAATTCTTAGAAGGTGGGCCGGATATAGAGCCCAATTAAATGGACTGGGAGCCCAATTAAATGGCATGGGTTGATTGTGGTAGGGCTTGGGCCTTAAATAATTGGGTTTTAGTAAACTGAAGCTCCTCCCCATCACCGTCTTCTTCGAAAGAAGATCCCCATGTGCGACTGCCTTTGTGGTTTTTAGCAGCTCTTCTCTTTGAGATGATGTCTTCAGCGGTTGAACCTCAAGCGACTCTGCCAGCGACCACGTCTCCCTCTTCTTCGTCGCCAGCGACGACTTCCGCTGTTGGTTCTTCTCCGGCTCCGTCTTCATCGGCGTTTTCATCTTTGGCCATTTGTCTTCTTCTCCTCCAACATTCTTGTTCATCTCAAGCAACGCCACCAGCAGATGCTTCTCCTCAGGCGCTATCCCCAACGATTTGTTCTTCTCTGATGTCGTTCGTTGCCGAGGTGCGAGCGAACTCCATGGGACAACTTCCAGATCCGACGCCGTTCCCAACAAATCCTTCTGCTCAGAAGACTCCACCAGCAGCCACGCCTCTTCCTTCCTCCTCTCAGGCAGTGAATCTCGCTGCTGATTTTTCTCTAGCCATTTATCTTCTTCTCCATTGGAGATGATCTTCGCAGCTTTGAATATCTCAGGCGATGCCACAGATGGAAGGGAATATTCATTTAAGAGCTCCGATTGTATAGCTGCCTCATCACCGTCAACATCTGACACCCACTGTGTCACTCCTGGAATCGATGGTCCTACTTCCTGAACTTGCCATTTGTGTTCTCTGAAGCTGTCGAGTCTAGCAAAGGCTCGTTTGTGTTCTCTTATTGCCATTTCTATCTCTTTATCACCTTCAATATACGTCTCTAGTGTTGAAGGAGTTCCAGAAATTAGGTTCGCCGCGTAGCGATTTCGGATTCCTTCTTGGTTGCGAACCCATACTGATTGCACAGCTTGGTGGATCCACTCATTGAGATCGTTGTCCTCCGATATTGTTGCGACATGACTTCGGAGGTTGCGGGCGAGGTGGAGTAACCTTACTTGCCCAAGAATTACTTGATCCAGAAGCAACGCAAGGTCCTCCAGTGTATTAAATTCAGAATGATAATAATAAGACTCTGATTTCCATTGTTCCTCTAATTTCTCCTCCATTCTTATTATCGGCATCCAAAGAATCGGTGCTCTGATACCAATTGATAAGCCCCGAGAACTCCAAACTCAAGAACACAATGAAACAGTAGCAATAATAGGAGTAGAACAGTAGCAAAACAGTAGGAAATGTATGTTGAATGTATGAGAAACGCAATTACAAAGTATGGGAGCCCTTAGGCCTCTTTGATGCAAACAGAGATTTACTCAATACAATGCATACTCCCCAATTCCCCTCAATATTCTATATATACTATTGTATTCCCTCCAAAATACTACCCTCAATACAAAGACTCAATTACTCTTTTGTTTAATATATGCTAACACACCATATTAATCCTAGTGCGTAACAGATCTCTGGCGTGTTTTGTTTTTTTTTTTTATTTGGTGTATGATCACTGAGTTACAAGAGCTCGTGGAAGTTCATTTCATTAGGATGATTTTGAGTCTCAACTTATGTCACTTATAAACCAGGTATGAGAGATAGAATTCAATTTTGGGAGGGTTTATGAGTGGGGACTGGGGAGTTTGAGTTTTTCTAATAGATTCCCATCATTGTACAGAGTTCCAAATTCAAAAAATTCTTTTAGATGTTGCACTTTTGTTCTTTATTTGACTCAAGGATTTGGAACCTGGGCATTTCAAAGGTATTTGCTTGTAAATCTTTGTTGAAGAAGTTAAACACAGAATTCATGTCCATTGATATGGAAATCTTTGTAGCCTTGAAAATGAAGGTATTTGGGTGGTTAACTGCCTTGATAATTTTTTTTTTTGAAAAAGAGAAAGAGGCCTTTGTCTAAGACTGACCCTCTCCCGTTATATATAGATAACCTCACTTGTGGCGGACGAATACCATGGTTACAAGTGCTATATCAGAAAATATTTAAAATAAAATCAGTCCAAAAAGTCATAAAACAATTCAGGTACTATTAAGCAACATTACTCAGCAATCTCCAATCTCTATGTAAATCTAAGAACGAAAAATGTTCAAAACTCTTAGTTTTGTAAACCCAAACAGCTGTCCAGAATTTGACTTTTTTCCATAAGTCATCAGCTGAAGCTTCAGTCCCTTCAAAAATTCTGTTATTCCTTTCGAGCCAAATAACCCAATTGATTGCTAGAACAGCTGTCCTCCATAGGCATGATCTACTCTTACTACCCCCACCTTGCTCACCATCATTAGAGGGACTGATTCAGGAAATACCCATTGGATCTCAAAGACGTTCAGCAGCTTTATCCAAAGTCTTTGAGCAAGACAACACCCCAAAAACAAATGCGCCGCTTCTTCACTGCTTTTCTTACAACAAACACACCATCCCGGGGACAAGTAAATAAATGGTCGCCTTTTTTGCATCATAGGATGCACATTAATTTTTCCTAATGCCACCAACCATCCGAAGACTTTAACTTTTAGAAGGACACCTTCTTTTCCATAAGGTCTTCGTCCAAAATAACTCGCCAACATTATGGTCTGAAGTAAACCATTTGAATGCTGACTTACAAGAGAACATTCCACCAGGATCTGATTTCCATACTCTGATATCCTCTGAGATATTGAGCAATCTAATATGTTCCAATAGTTGCAGTAACACCATAAGATTAGGCATTTCCTTCTCCATCAAGTTCCTTCTAAACTTAAAATTCCAGCTTGCAACGCAATTTCCTACCTCTCCTTCAATGGCAACAAGATCTTTTATACTCGTATTTTTCGCCTTTGAAACCACTGCCAGGTCCTGAAAGCGACTCTTTAATGTTGTTTCTCCAATCCAAATATCTTCCCAAAACTGAATAGTTGCACCATTTCCCACTTTAAATTTTACCAGCTCCTTCAGGAAAGCTCCATTAGAGTTAATAGGACATGTTAATAGCTTCTAGGCTATAATTCAAGCGATATTTTATTGGTAACTTACTGTGTTTCTATGAAAATAAAAATAGGACATGGGGATATAAGGAAAAGTAAAACATTCATGTCTTGGGTGTAATTTGGTCAAAATACTCATATTCAATAGAAAACGGGAAGAAGTTGAATGCATCTAAAGGATAGGCTATGTAAGCAGAACTATAAAAGGTTCTTCCAAGATACCTCTTACTTGATCTCATAACTTTTATAATTTAGAAAGTTTTGACATTTTTTAAAAATTGTGAAAACTAAACTATCTTATTTTTATCTCTTTTAGCAGCAGTTTCACCAGTCACGCTGTTTTTCTTTTGTAATCTGAATGGTAGAGGGTCCAGACATCTGAATCTTGTTTCTACTCTGTTTTCTGTTGAGTGGTTCCTTTTATAAATAAGTCTCAAATTCTTGATATGAGTGTTGTTGTGAGGCTTTGTGGGTTTTCAGTTGCAAATGCTATATTTGATCTCTTCATGATAATCCTTCTGTCCTGCTGTTGGACACTCTCACCTTCTATTTCTAAGCCATTGCTTAGCTAATTGGTAAAAGGTTATTTAATCGTCATCTCCATCTTGGTGTGCTGTCCAGTCAACATTAGCTCTTTGACACAGAATTGTGATTCTTAATCTATGAACTAGTTATTTTGGTCTTCCTAATTGGTAGAGTGCTTTTGGTTGGAGGAACAATGGCAGAGCTGTAACTAAATGCAATACTTAATTTTTTCTACCTTTGTTGATTTTCTGATTAAAAAAGGAACATATTAAATCTTTGGTGATATTTCTCTAGATCAATTCTTCTTTTGTTGGTGCTTGTTAGGTTATTACTTGTCCTGGTAATGTTCTCTATGCTCTCTTTGATACTGCAACTTTGTTTTGTATCTTGAGTTTGTTGTGCATGAGCCAACTTGAGCTTTGTAGGTCAACTTAACTAGTATTAGGTTGTGTCAAAGGTCTTATCAACAGTGCTTCATGGTTTCACGGTCCTACAATCTTGAATGACCATTCCTGGAGTATAAAGCCTCTCATAGGGTGCCCTTTATAAATCAGTTACTCAAATTGAAGTTTACAACATCTTTTAGAATACCAATTATACCCAACTTATATATACTTGTATTATTGTATATAAACAGCTATAGTAGAATTTACGAGACCACATTTCAGAGTCTGCTAATATTTTGGTCACATTTCTAACCCCTGGGTGCTATAAAATTTTAGGAATACTCCAAAGATGGTAGATGCCCTTAGTGTCGATGGATATAATGGACAGCAGATAGAATCTTCAAAAGTAGATCCATCATCAGGTATGTACCTCCACATTGTCTAAGTATCTTTAATGTCTATTTTCATGAGTTTTTTTTCTGTTCGATATAAAGTGAATGGCATGTCTTTACATATTTGACAGGGAAAATCTGGGTCTCACCTTCAGAAAGATATGCAGTTGTTCCAGATGAGAAAGTAAGTTCTCCAATTTGGTATTCTTAGGAAGTAAAATGGGAAAGAAAGGTTAGAATTTGTGTTGTGAAAACATAGGCATTTTGCATAGATATCTCATAGCAAATAAAAGAGAAGAAAGGAGTTGAGAGGGGGAAGATGAAGTAGAGAGTTGGATATTTTTCAGTTTCTGTTCATAAAATAAATGACATTGTACAATACTTGCATCTCTTCTCCAGGTCCAAGGACAAACGTCTGTTGGCGGGAAAGGAAATGATTTAAGTGTCCCTGAAAATGATGTGAAAAGGGTACGAATTTGAGATACATACTCAAATTTGTGAAAGTACCTCTCACGGCTGCTCTAGTCTTCAGAGTCATAATAAACCAAACCACCCAATGCTACTGATATGTTTGCTGGAACCGGCTGCCTTAGTGTGTAAATTCATATTTATGGTAAAAGCACTACTATCTTCTTACTTATTCGTGTTGTTCTTTTATAAGTAAAAAAACAAAGAACATGTAACTTAACTTTTTGGTAACTTTTTTTTTTGGTGAATACTTTTTGGTAACTTGACTTGTTGTGTTAAAGACTTTCTAGGACGTTTTTGCGAATCTCTTGATTAAGTATAATGATTAGCTATTGATGCTTCCTTGACAGCGCAAGGTTGTAAGATTGTTAAGGAAATAGTGATTTGATTTTATTGTTGGTGTATTTTTATTTTTACACTTCAAATTAGTTTTTTTTTTTTTTTTTTTGACGGAATTCTACATAGAAACTCTTATTGCAACAAAAAATTGTATAGAAACCCCTATTGCAACTAGCGCTGCAAATATTTTAGAAATCCAAACCGTAAATTTAAAAAAATAGTCAAAAAAAATAGTATATAGGGTAATTCTCCTTTATTATTTTATTTGAAAAAAAAAGGTCTACAAAACCACCTTTGGAGCATATAACTAACGTAAGGGCTGAGGTCAGAACAAATTTCATTGGTAATTGACATCTATCAAAATATAAGACTAAATACAATTAGAAAAAGTTGGTCGCAACACAGTATTAATGGCAGCTTTCAAGATATTACCGGATGAAAATTATGGGTTGAGTCGCGAGTTAGTTCGCTCTCCTTAAGACATTTGTGGCATTGTCTAGTGCAAGTAGACACCCCAAGAATAAAACAACACAATCATCGTACACTATCTCAGAACACTAATGTACAGTAACGAACATTTGAAAACACTCTCAATATGATATTGTAGAGGTATGAAAAGGATGTAATTCTCCCATTAGTTTAATTGAATTGTATAGACAGATGGACTAAAAATAAAGGCTAATTAGGATTTTTGCCCCTTGAACTTTGACAAGTACCAAATCATGCCCCCTGAACTTTTAAGGTCATTGAAAATGCCCCCTGAACTATTGAGATTGTTGGATTTAAGGACTTTTGTCTAATTTTATTCAATTTTACTATTTCAATGATTGTTTATGTACTAAACCATGTTCCCTAGACTTTGATATCTACCAAATCATGCCCTTTGAACTTTGACATGCACTAAATTATGCCCCCCTGAACTTTCATCCATGTTAGACTTTTTTACTAAAATTAGAAAAAAGTCCTTAAATTCAACAATCTCAATAGTTGAGGGGGCATTTTCAATGACCTTAAAAGTTCAGGGGGCATGATTTGGTACATGTCAAAGTTCAGGAGGCAAAAATCCTAATTAGTCAAAAATAAAATAAGAAGAATAACAGTTTTAATTAAACACATTTTTCAATAAGTAAAATAATAAAATAAAAATAATTATTTATAAAATAATTTTTGTTTATAAAAAATAAAGTGTCACACCACACTAACGGACTGCGCGCGTGTGTATTCTCCTTTGGGTCCTATCCCAAGTGCTATAATTGCATTTTATTTATTCTTATAAATAAGTGCTCATATCCTATGTGGGACTTTATCTATTTTACATACATTAGGACACTTATTTTGCAAAAAAAATCATTCACTTTGTAAAAAAAATTCCAACAATTTTCCACTTGAATTTTTCCAAAAAATATTTTCATTTTGCAGTATCATTCAACAATAATATTGAACATAAACAAATGTGTCTTTTGATTTGAATCTTTGTATAATGAATGCGATTTAGATTTTAGTAGAGTGACCCGTAGTCTTGAACTCTATCTTTAACATTGTACCACACAATAACCTTTTCAAGGGTTGATGTCGCCCAATTTATTACACTGAGGTCGCGGTAATAAATGGAGTTTGTCGTATCCACAAGGAGGTAAAAACACACTCAAAAGGAAAATTTGCTAAAGAAAGTGACTAAAAATTTAGAGAAGACGATGTAGACAATCGTATTAAGAAAATAAAATTTTGCAAAAGTAATTCAACGAGAAAAAAGTAGTGAGATAAAGATTTACTCATGTTTTTGTATTATACATACAAAATGATTCTAAAAGCTCACTTTATATTTATTTTGAATAAATTAAGTCTTCACAATTATAACAATTGATTATTAATATACGATATCCAAAAAGCGATAAAATATAGTACATAGTAGTTTTGCAGTAAAATATAATCATATATGATAATATTAACATTAACAAAATACTTATATGGCTAAATTACATAAGTAGAGCATGACTAATACTTATATAAAGTATGGCATATAATACTTTGTAAAATAATAAGAAGAAAAAGTGAAGAAGACATGAATAAATTCAAATTGTAGACATTATAACCAAGAGAATCATGTAGCATATAAACACACCAACATAAGAACCTCTCTAATCTCACCAATTGAAAATTTAGCTCAAACTAAACATTATGTTCATTCAAAAAGATAAAGAAAAATAAGAGAGAGAGTGAGACAAAATATTGTGCATATTTTCGCTAAACTCAATTGTTCCCCATTTACACTAATTTTGAGTACTATTTATAGACCATATTTAGTCTAAGCATCAGTTTCTTTCGTGTAAAAAGAAATGGAGAAAGTTGCTGAAAATGTTGATGACAATGGAAAAAGGTAGCCACATGGCGTTGTTGGAGTGCTCGACAGTTTGCGTGGGGCACTTTGGGGTGAGTAGGGATTACTTATTCATGGATTATTGTTGAGAAATGATGATTAAATCCAACTTTAAATTGAGAGATTATTGGGCCTTGCTTGTGAATGGATGAAATGATCAAGCCCGCATTGTAATGTGAAATGAGTTGGCCTGACTTAGAAACATGACTCCTCCAAGTCATTGATGAAGCCATGTAACTATGAAGATCATCTTGGGCCATATTTATTTTGAGCTTTTCCAAATTGGGCTTTTGTATTTTTCTTGGGAAACTTACAAAAATATTGAATTTTGAGTAAAGGTTTACATTTATACTGTCACACGATAAAAATTACATTTATACTTTTCTTTTATACTGTAGATGCCAAAAATCACATACCAAGCCTCTATCTTCCACACCCACATACAGAACTATCCCAGCAATACGAGAACACTTGAAAACAACCATTAATTCCAACAAAATGGAACAAAAATAGAGAAATCGACGTCAAATAAATAATCATGGCAAAACAACCGTAAAACAACACTAACACAAATTAAAAAAAGAAATGATTAAAAAAAGCTAACCATCATCTATACAACTTCAATACTAGATATAATAGCAGCTATATTTATCAGCCCAATTCTGAAAAATTAGAATAAAAAAATTACTAAAACAACACAAAAACAAATGTAAAACAATGAAGCAAATGTAACCACTTAAAAAAAATATAAAAGAACCACACCCCTCAAGATTTTTTTGCCAATGAGCTTGTCAAATGTATTTATAGGAGAATCGGAATAAAAAAAATACAAAAACAGTCATATAGAAGGAAGAAAAAAATATATTTATAGTCTCCATCTTCTACACACACGTATAGAACCACCACATTAACACGAGAACACTTAGAAAACAACCATTAATTCTGGTGAGATGGAGCATGAACAGTGAAATTGATGTCAAATAAATAAATCATGGCAAAACAACCGTAAAACAATACTAAAACAAATAAAAAAATAACAAAAGAAAAAAGAACTAAAAAAAACTAACCATCTTCTACACAGCATCAACATCAAATGCAACAGCAGCTATATTTACAAGAACAGTTCTGAAAATCAAAATAAAAAAATACTTTTATTTTTCCTCAAAAGCGTGACTGAAAATTAGAAAAACTAAAAAAAAAAATGAAAAGAAGAACTGAATAAGAAATAAAATAAAAAACTTATACATTAATGGAGAGAGAGAGAGAGAGAGAGAGAGAGAGAGAGAGAGAGAGAGAGAGAGAGAGAGAGAGAGAGAGAGAGAGAGAGAGAGAGAGAGAGAGAGAGAGAGAGAGAGAGAGAGAGAGAGAGAGAGAGAGAGAGAGAGAGAGAGAGAGAGAGAGAGAGAGAGAGAGAGAGAGAGAGAGAGAGAGAGAGAGAGAGAGAGAGAACTTAAGGAAAATATTGTGAAAAAAAGAGATAATAAGTGTATGGATTTTGAAAAAAAAAAAAGAGAAACTCATGAAGAAGAAGAAGAAGAAGATGACGATGACGATGAGGATAGAGAGAGAAAGAATAAGAAATATGATGATGCATTGAAATGAGAACACGTTTTTGGTCTCATCTTAAACATTATTAAAAAACCGTGTTTTTGCAAATGTCAGTTGTATATAAGAAAATATAAAAACTGTAAGCGTTTGCGACGGCGAGAAAGTAATTTCTGGCAAAAGCGAACGAGCGAGAATATAAAATATTTGCAGAAAAATAAATAACTTGACACAAGAGATTTATACGTGGTATCAGTGTTCTCACGAACACTCCTAGTCCACGGGGCCACGCCCAGAGAATGAAATCAATTAATAAAGTATCAAAATTACAAAGACAATTGACTTAAACAAGTTTAGACTCCCTCTAAAGTATTGCCGCAATCCTTTGTAATCCACTTTATGAATCTGACTTCTTGAAACACCTTCAAGCCCGAACTCCCTTCGTCTTTGAAGTGTGAGTGCTTACTTCCTCCCGAAGTAAGGCTTTAGCAAGTCTTCTCCCGAAGACCAAGTGCTTACTTCCTCCCGAAGTAAGGCTTTATCAAGTCTTCTCCCGAAGACCAATCTCTTGTTCAGTCAAGTAGTTCTTCACAACCTCTAGGATAGAGTAAGAACAGAAATAGAACAACTAGAACCTAGGTGAACAACTAGGCTCTCACAAAACAAAGAAACACTCTCTTCTCACAAAAGATAAATGCAAAAAATGAATAATGGAAGAGGTTATCCGAATGGTTGCTCTCTAGGCTCTATTTATAGATCATAGAAACCAAAGAGGCAACCACAAGTTCGAATTAGCAGCTGTACAAAAACTTTCCAAAAACAAACACGATCTGCTACAACAGATTCGGTTCGACGAAGCGGATACGCCTGAAACGGAAACTTACTAGAATCGGGTCTGATCTTCTTTCAATGCTTGATTCCTGCCAAAAACAGATTAGATATTCTGATTGTATCAAGATACAATCGAAATCAATAAGGAAAAGGCAATAAAGAAAGTTTCCCTAAAAAAGACAACTTTCCAAAAGAGAATTCCTTCTCTTTTGAGAAGATTTCAACAAAGGAAAGTTCAGCTGAAAGTGCAACTTTCCAAACAAGGAAAAGGGCAACTACAATCCGAATTTATAAGGTAAGAAATCGAATATGAATGCACAACAATCTTACCATAAATGGAAAAAATTATTTTGACACCTAACTTGCCAAAAAAAAGACTTAACAATCTCCCCCTTTGGCACTTTAGATGAACAAAATAATTTTTTCCATAAAGTACCTGCAATGCAAAGTTAGCAAGAGCAAACGATACTACTCCCCCTGAGTAACACAATCGAATATCACAATAAAACCAAAAAACATGCTAACTTTAAATATTAAGAAACATTAAGTTCACAGGTACTAACACACCACAACTCCCCCTGAAAAAGAGGGTCCAGAGTTGGGCAACAAACCAAAATAATAAATATCTCTCCCCCTTTTTGTTTATCGGAGGGCCAAAGTAAACAAAGAACAAAAATAAGCCAAAGTTTAAAAAAGAAACAAACTATAACACTTTAATGATTGGAGAGTTTAATCAAGGTGGTCAGTTGCCTGGACATGTCAAGCTGGACATCTGCCATGGCTTCAAGACGAGTGTACACATTCTGAAGTTCAGACTTGACTTCCAGGAGTTCGCGAGCGAGCACGAACTTGCACCGGCGAAGAAGCGACGGCACCAGCCTTTGGCCGTTTTTGGAACACACCAGCAAAATATTCAGAAGGTTGGAATGTAGGGCCAGTGATGGGAGGTTCAAGAGTTTCATGTTCTTGGGCCACATTCTTCTGAGAAGATAAAACCTTATAGATGAGATTTGGAAATACAAGTTTGAAGGTTGGCTTTTTACCTCTTCGAAAGGAGACAATCTGGTTGAGAATATGAGAGGCTAGATCAATGGAAGTTCCAGAGGTGATGCGGTATAGGAGTGTAGCCACTTCTTGAGACACCACGGTCTTGTTCGAATTTGGAACCCAATTGCTTAGTGCAAACCGCATAAGGGAAGCATGAGCAAAAGTGAGGTGAGTAATTCGAAGACTCTCCCCTGGTTTCAATTCTGAACGAGCTCCAGTGAGTTCAGAGTGCATCAAGTCACGATCCATGGACATCACAGCATTGGAGACATTCTCAGGCAATTGCAGAGCCTGAGCAATGTCCTTTTCAGAAAATGAGAACCAGTGACCTCTAACATACACTCTTCTATACAGTCTAGAGTTCTCATCAAGGAAATCATCAGTAAGATTAGCATAAAACTCTTTAACAATGTTAGCAATGAATCCAATAAAACCAGTAAGAGTGTGTTCCCATTGATGAAATTGAATGAACTTCACAATACCATATACACGATGGGCATGCAAATCATAATTCCTCTCACTTTCAAACTTACGAGTTGCATAAAGATTCCAGTCACGCTCATTGTCTCGATAGTAAAAAGTTGGACAGCCAGAGATAGAGGAAGGGATATTACCAGATGGAGGATCTTCCATGGGCCGCTTGCCTTTGGCGACGACGGAGGCCTTTCTTTGTAGAAGCGAGTTTTTGAACGAGGAGGCTGCGGCTCGAGTTCCGTGTCTTCATTGTCCTTCTCGGTATGCGAGATGCGGATTTGTACGAAGAGACTTCCATTGGATCCTCTTCTTCCGAACCGGAACTCGAGGAAGCCGAGGAGGATTCGTCTTGAGTTTCTTCTTGGCTGGAGGAGCGCCTTCTCTCGAGATTGAGAGGCTTGAAGTTCTTTCTCGCCCGAGGCTTGCTGGGCTCGAGTTCGAGTGGAAGGGCTGTTGGAGTGGTGCCGGCCATTGATACGGCGGGGAGGAGGAACGACCAATGGAGGAGGAGATTCCTTTGAGGATTCGAAGAGGAAGTCCGGGTGCGATAGGGCCTTACGGATTTGCGAGCAACTTGCTTGGGTGGACGTTTTGGCTTCACGGCTTGAGATTCACGGCAGGAAGCGATGAATCTCCGGACTTTGCAACGGCGGGAGGAGGAACCGAGGCAAGGCAGGGGTGCACTAGAAGGAGTTGGAACGGTTTCTTCTAATTTTTTAGAGTGCCCTAGATTCTTGGTTCTCACCATTTTGAAACTGAAAGAGAAGATGAATAGTGTTTGACAGAGAAACAAGAAAGGGGGTTCGGGTAGGTGGTGAAATAAGTGACAAAATTTGGTTTATATAACCTTGGAATCAAAACAAGAAAAAGGAAACCAATTTTGAAAATTCAAAAGGAAACCGCCAGCCCATGAACTAAAAGAGGAAACCGCCCACTTCTCAACTCCTTTCCCTTTTTTTTTTTTTTTTTTTTTTTTTAAAAAAAAAAAAATAATAAATAAAAGGAAACTAGAAATACCAACAAATTTTTCCAAAAATAAAGCAATCTTTCAAGAATAAAGACACATTACCATATAAAGATTAATCTTTACTTGGAAAAATATCATAATAAATCAAAGAAAGAATGAATGTTGATACTTACCATTTATGCACAAGATTTTCCTTGACCCATGAAGCAAGTCACACGCCTCCCTCTTTTTCTTTTTTTTTTTTGTTTTATTTTAAAATAAAACCGAAACTAAAAAAAATAATGTGTACAGTGAGTATATGAGATTCGAATCAAGCAGAGAAATCAAATATCATTGACAATTGACAAAGTAGATTACATGTTATGCTTTCAAGGAAAATAACTAATTAGAATCTCATGAGATGATCATACTTAATTGATGTTGAGGAAAAAGATATGCATGTTACTGAGAATTGTGAACCAGGATTATTAATTTAATTTTAATAGAGGAGACTTACAGAGTTGAACACACTTGTCAGACATAAGTGTGTGCAGTGAAAATAGGATCATTGTCCTTGGCATGATTTTTTATTTTCGCCTTTTTCAAATTGATCCCGCAACTGGATGCTTTCACACCATACTGAAGGTAGCCCTTTTCTATGGTAGTGCATCCTCATCATAGTTGCTAATTACAATGTTCCGGCTTACTCATCGGATGGCTTTCACACTTCGGTATGGGTAGCTCTATTCCGGCAAAGGGGCACGACAAGCATGAAACAAAAATTGCTCAACTCTGTATAAGAACATTATTTAATCCCAGACACAAATAAAGAGTAACATGAATCTTTTAACACAACATCACAAAGTATGATCAGACAGAGATCCTAACTAATTATATTCCAAAAGCATAAACATGATTTGTCAAAAACAATGATAGAAGAATTAGAGCTAGAGAAGAATCACACAACACTATTGTACACGAATGATGAACAGAAAAAAAATTAAACAATGCAAACTCCCAAAGACTTTCTGAGGGAGTCAAAGCGACTTGCATCTAGGGCCTTTGTGAAAATATCAGCTAATTGTTTTTCAGTATCAACATATTCTAATTGCAATGATTTATTTTCAACAAGTTCCCTAATAAAGTGGTGTCTTATATCAATGTGCTTTGTTCTAGAGTGTTGAACAGGATTTTTGGAAATATTTATGGCACTAGTATTGTCACAAAAAATAGTCAAAACACCCAAATCAACCCATAATCAATCAACATTTGTTTCAACCACAATAGTTGAGTGCAACAATTGCCAGCAGCTATGTACTCAGCTTCGGCAGTGGATAAGGAGATGGAATTCTGTTTCTTGCTATGCCAAGATACTAGATTATTCCCAAGGAAGAAACACCCTCCACTTGTGCTCTTTCGATCATCAGCATTTCCTGCCCAATCTGCATCACTAAAACAAGCAAGATTTGAATTGGTATCTTTCGAGTACCAAATTCCATAATCAGGAGTGCTATTAACATATCTAATAATCCTTTTTACAGCTGATACATGAGATTCCATAGGATTACTTTGATATCTAGCACACACTCCCACACTGTAACATATATCAGGACGACTAGCAGTTAAATACAGGAGACTTCCAATCATGCTACGATAGAGAGTAGTGTCTACCTTTACTCCATTCTCATCTTTTGTTAATTTCAGAGTGGTGCTCATAGGAGTACTTACCTGCTTAGCCGATTCAAGGCCAAATTTCTTGACAAGGTTCTTAGCATACTTGCTTTGAGATACAAATGTACCTCCTTCCATTTGTCTCACTTGAAGACCCAAAAAGAAATTAAGCTCACCAACCATGCTCATTTCAAATTCACTTTTCATTTGATCAACAAATACCTGCACTTCATGGTTAGATGTAGAACCAAAAACTATATCATCAACATAAATTTGAGCAATGATAAAATCAGATTTTATATGTTTGATGAAAAGAGTTTTATCCACACTACCTCTGTGATAGCCATGAGAAAGTAAAAATTGAGTCAACCTTTCATACCAAGCTCGAGGAGCTTGTTTCAGACCATACAAAGCTTTTTCAAGTTTGTATACATGGTCTGGAAAATGAGGATCTTCGAATCCTTTTGGTTGCTCAACATAAACTTCCTCATTCAAAATACCATTTAGGAAGGCAGATTTCACATCCATTTGAAACAATTTAATATTGAGAATACAAGCAATACATAAAAGTAAACGTATTGATTCTAATCTTGCAACAGGAGCAAAAGTTTCATCAAAATCAATACCTTCTACCTGAGTGTACCCTTGTGCCACCAAACGAGCCTTGTTTCTCACAATTGTACCGAACTCATCACTTTTATTTTTAAATAACCACTTTGTTCCAATAACATTTATACCTTTTGGTCTTCGGACCAAAATCCATACCTTGTTGCGAACAAATTGGTTGAGTTCCTCTTGCATTGCATTGAGCCATTCCTCAAAGGTCATGGCTTCCTTCACATTTTTCGGTTCATATTGAGAAACAAAGCAAAGAAAGCTGATTAAATTAATATACCTTCTGCGAGTTACCATGCTTTCTTCAGGATTTCCAAGGATGAGATCTTTTGGATGATTCGGTTTTGACTCGGTGCTTGGTTCTTTACGAATAGAGTCGGTGATGATGTTTGGATGAGTCAAGATAGACGGTTACGGTTCTCCGGTTTCGGTTGCGACGGCCGATTCGTCATTTGCAGCATCAGCAATGGGTTCTGCTGCATCAGGATCTGTTGTTACAACTTTTGGAGGAGTTTCCAAGAGACTATCTATCTTGGCTTCTGTGGAAAACTCTGAAAAATCTCTAAAATCATCAACAACCACATTAGCTGATTCCAAAACAGTTTGAGTTCTCATGTTATAAACACGATAAGCTCTACTGTTTAAGGAATATCCAATAAACACACCAACATCACTTTTAGCATCAAATTTACCAATATGCTCACGATCTCTATAGACATAACACACACATCCAAAAACATGAAAATGACTTACATTGGGGCGCTTACCTTTCCAGATTTCATAAGATGTTTTTGAGGTACCTGGACGAATAAACACTCTGTTTATTATGTAGCAAGCAGTGTTAATAGCTTCAGCCCATAAGCGCTTTGTCAATTTCTTGCTATTTAACATCACTCTTGCCATTTCCTGCAAAGTTCGATTCTTCCTCTCAACAACTCCATTTTGTTGAGGAGTTTTGGGAGCCGAAAATTCATGAGTTATACTGTAGACTTGCAAAAATCATCATACACGAATTTTCAAACTCCTTACCATGATCACTTCGAATTCGAACAATTTTCCCAATATTACAACCTTTCTCAACTCTTAATCTCAGACAAAGAGTTTTAAAGGCATCAAAAGTGTCAGATTTTTCTCTTAAGAAATCTACCCAAGTAAAACGAGAGAAATCATCAACACACACAAAGATATATCGTTTACCATTCAAACTTTCAACTTGGATTGGACCCATAAGATCCATGTGAAGCAATTCCAATACCTTTGAGGTATTGATATCGGTTTCTGAGCTTGTGAGTGATTTTTAATTGCTTCCCAAGTTGACATGGTTCACACTTACCTTCACTGTCCTTACCAAGCTTGGGAAGACCTCGAACAATACCGCATTTGACAATTTTTTCAGTGTTTTTAAAATTAATATGCCCAAGCTTGGCATGCCACGGATCGATGGTGTTGTTGATAGGCGAGTGACAAGTAAACACGGGGGTTAGAGTGTAACGGTTATCATTGGATCGAAATCCTTGCAAGATACATTCATTGTCATCATACATAACATAACAATGATCACTATCAAAAGAAACGAGAAACCCTTGATCACGATTTGACCGATGCTAAGTAAATTAGCCCTCGGATCCTTCAACTAACATCACATTTTTCGGCCTAGGTAACCCTTCAAAATTTAGAGTTCCCATACCAACAACTTTTCCTGATAAGCCATTACCAAAAGTGACTTCTCCACATTGCATAGGCCGTATGTTAGTCAAGAAATCCTTGTCACCTGTCATATGTCTAGAGCAACCACTGTCAAAATACCACATTTGAGATGCAGCAGTTTTATCAGAAAAACCAGCTAGACACTTCTTTTTCACCCATATTTGTTTCAAACCTTTATGTTTCTTTTGAGATTTTTTTAAATTATCAAAATAATTTGTTTTAAACAGGTTGTTCAATGTGAAACATTTAGGTCTGATATGTCCTTTTCTACCACAAAAATGACAAATGGGAACAAATCTTTTTACCTGAGATCTTACCTTTTTCGAAAATCCTGGAGATTTTGCGGTATCGAAGCTGTTCTTCGCCACGAAGTGTGAAACCTGTTACGGCGAGTTTGTAGCCTCATGGTGAATCGTTGGAACACTAGATTTTACAAACTTCGTGACTCCAGAACTTTCCATTCCATTAGAACCAAGGCTCGCAAAACCTCTCGACCTCTGCATTCTGAGCTTTTTCAAAAATAGAAGATCCAGGATTAAGCATTTGAACATTTTTCTTAAAGTTTTCAAGTTCCTTCTTCAATAGAGAGATTTTTTCATCTTTATTACAAACACTTGTCTCATATTCTTTTATTTTCAACTCACACATTTCAATCTGATGAGACAATTTTTTATTCAATTTATTCAACTCTCTATTTTCAGAAGCAACCTGAATCCATTTTTCATACATGACTTTGTATGATTCAGCAAGAGATTCTTCACAGATTTCAGACTCATCTGAATCTGATTCCTCTTGTTTGGTGGTATTGTTCAGACATACCAATCTATCTTTCACCTGTGAATCACACAACACATTAGTCATAACAGAGGTTAGGGCAACATTTTCAGTACTATCTTCATCACTTTCGGTTTCATCATCACTCCAAGTGACATTGAAACTTTTCTTATTCTTTTTCAAAGTGTTTGCACACTCAGATTGAATATGCCCAAAACCTTCACATTCCCTGCACTGAATTCCCTTTTTGTTAGAGACAGATGGTTTAATGAAAGCATTACCTTTTGAACCTTTCGAAATATTCTTTTTATTTCCCATCTTTTTCATATATTTCTGAAAATTCTTAGTTAATAAAGCAATCTCATCATCACATTCACTATCAGAATTTTCATTATTAGCAACTTTCAAAGCAATACTTTTACCTTTATCAGCAATGGATTTGGGTTTGTCCTTTTGTTTAATCTGTTGATTTAATTCAAAAGTACGTAAGGAACCCATCAATTCTTCCACTTTCATAGTGCTAAAATCTTTAGCTTCCTCCATTGCCAAAAGTTTCGTATCAAACCTCTCTGGAAGAACTCTAACAATTTTTCTCACAAGAACAGAGTCATCAAGCTTTTCTCCAAGAGCAAAATATTCATTAGCAATGTCAGATAATTTTTCATAGAATTCAGTTAAAGTTTCATTATCAGACATTCTAAGCTCATCAAATTTCGTTTGAAGCATGATAAATCTAGATCTTTTCACATCAGAAGTTCCTTCAAACTGAGTTTGAAGAATCTCCCAAGCTTCCTTAGCAGAGACACAAGATGATATAAGTTTAATGTAACCCTCACCTACACCATTAAAGATAGCATGCAAGGCTTTGCTATTGTATGCAGATAGTTTATCATCTTCAATAGACCATTCCAGTTCAGATTTTATAATAGTATTACCTGAAGAATCTGTCTCAACTGGAGGAGACCAACCTGATAGAACCATTCTCCACGCCTTCTCATCTTGAGATTTGATGAAGGCTCTCATTCTAACTTTCCAGTAAGGATAGTTAGAGTCATTAAGCAATGGTGGTCTAGAAATAGAACTTCCTTCTGCAAAAAATGACATTCTAACAAAAACGTTATAGGACCACACTAAGAGTTTAGTGTCCCGCTCTGATACCAATTAAAAAACCGTGTTTTTGCAAATGTCAGTTGTATATAAGAAAATATAAAAACTGTAAGCGTTTGCGAAGAAAGTAATTCTGCTACGGCAAAACCGAACGGGCGTAATATAAAATATTTGCAGAAAAATAAATAACTTGACACAAGAGATTTATACGTGGTATCAGTGTTCTCACGAACACTCCTAGTCCACGGGGCCACGCCCAGAGAATGAAATCAATTAATAAAGTATCAAAATTACAAAGACAATTGACTTAAACAAGTTTAGACTCCCTCTAAAGTATTGCCGCAATCCTTTGTAATCCACTTTATGAATCTGACTTCTTGAAACACCTTCAAGCCCGAACTCCCTTCGTCTTTGAAGTGTGAGTGCTTACTTCCTCCCGAAGTAAGGCTTTAGCAAGTCTTCTCCCGAAGACCAAGTGCTTACTTCCTCCCGAAGTAAGGCTTTATCAAGTCTTCTCCCGAAGACCAATCTCTTGTTCAGTCAAGTAGTTCTTCACAACCTCTAGGATAGAGTAAGAACAGAAATAGAACAACTAGAACCTAGGTGAACAACTAGGCTCTCACAAAACAAAGAAACACTCTCTTCTCACAAAAGATAAATGCAAAAAATGAATAATGGAAGAGGTTATCCGAATGGTTGCTCTCTAGGCTCTATTTATAGATCATAGAAACCAAAGAGGCAACCACAAGTTCGAATTAGCAGCTGTACAAAAACTTTCCAAAAACAAACACGATCTGCTACAACAGATTCGGTTGCTGACGAAGCAGATCTGCCCAGAAACGGGAAACTTACTAGAATCGGGTCTGATCTTCTTTCAATGCTTGATTCCTGCCAAAAACAGATTAGATATTCTGATTGTATCAAGATACAATCGAAATCAATAAGGAAAAGGCAATAAAGAAAGTTTCCCTAAAAAAGACAACTTTCCAAAAGAGAATTCCTTCTCTTTTGAGAAGATTTCAACAAAGGAAAGTTCAGCTGAAAGTGCAACTTTCCAAACAAGGAAAAGGGCAACTACAATCCGAATTTATAAGGTAAGAAATCGAATATGAATGCACAACAATCTTACCATAAATGGAAAAAATTATTTTGACACCTAACTTGCCAAAAAAAAGACTTTACAATTATTAATTTTAAGTAAAAAAAAAAATAAATAAATAAATAAAAAAAAAAACTTATCACAAGGTGACAACATCAATCAATCAAATAAAAACTTTATACATATTTTTATCTTTATCATTATTAATTTTTAATAAAAATGAAAAAAAATTATATTAAAAAAAACATTTAAAAAAATTGAAAATGCCGCTAAAAGTGATAGCTCAAGTCACCATCAAAAGTTTATATATGAAAAAGTTTAAAAATGGCAGTATACTGCCGTATAAAGTATTGAAATTATACAGTATAAATGTAATTTATACCGCATGACAGTATAAAAGTAAAAAATAGGCAAAAGATAGTACATTGTGTAATTTTCCCTTTTTCTTTCTACCACTTTGCCTAAATTTATAAAATAACTCAAAAATTAAAGTAAATTAAATATTTCTATTTAAATAAATTTTACCATTAAAAATAAGGAATATTTAATTTATATTAATTATATATGCATAAATAAAGATTTAAAATGTACAACTTTAAGCCTTAATCACAACCTCCAACTAGCTTATTGCTAGTCTCTAGCAATCTAAGCGAACAAAAAGAATGTCAACATGATATTTTCAGGTTAATTTTTTTTTTAAAAAAAATGACAAAAATATTCAAGCAAAATGTTAGTAATAAGCCAATAAGAACTATACCGAATTACCTTGAATAAATCTAGAGTTGTGAGTATGTGTACAAAACTTGAACATTTCTTACCGTAAACCACAACACATAGATGCTTTCGAAAAATTTACCAAGTGAAAGTCTCAACTCTATTATCCTCACATGTTTTTTTTGAAAATATTTATTTATGGCTAAGGATTTCACTCATGGAGTTGGAAAGATAAAAGTAAGCACTCGGAATGGATAGATCAATTTAGGATAATCATTTAAATAAACATTGAAACGAAGATAGGTTATGAATTATTTGGACAAACCACCATAAGAGTACCACTGTTGTGAAAAATTGTATACGCAAGTGTACACAATCGTAACAAGTAATAAAGTGATAAATCGAGTATCGTCTCCACAGGGATTGAAAATTGGAAATTAATTTATAAAACTAATTACTCACAAATTGGTTTCAACAAAAATAACATAAAGTGATGAGAATATGTAAAAAATTAACAAACACAAACTATGAAGAAAACAAGCTAGAATTATTAAATTGACCTAAAAAAATACAAAGTTGATATAATGGTGCAAATGAGTATTGTTGCAAATTGATGATGTCAACTAGGAATCTAAAATGTAATCCGTTTTCCAAAGTATTTATGGTTTGATTCTCTAATTAATTAACATATTCCTATGCCCAATTAATTTTAAGAATACCAATTTAAGCACAATTCCTTCAAGTCATACAAGGTAAATAACACATTCCTATGCTATTTACAAATCACCCTTTTACAAGTTGATATTCATGCATCATTCAAGAAATTCCACTAACCCTATTTTTTTCAAAATTAAGATTAGCTAGTACTTACTAATGGTGATCAAACAAAAGTAAGCAATTGCACAATAAACACTCTTGAATGAACAAAACCAATTCACTAAACATAGCAATAAAAATACCAAATCACAATTTAAGTCAACAAAATAATTCTAGCAAAATAAAAATTAACTCATAATGGATTGTGCAAAAATTACAAAGTTTAAAATAAGAGAAAGAGGAAAAGAAAAACCCATATTGGAGTTGTCACAATACTCCAAGCTTTTACTTGCCAAAATTTTCTTCTTCTTCCTTTGAATATTTGCCAATCTCTAAAATAAAAATGCTAAATTAAAACTCTAAATAAAACTCTCTCTCACTCTCTTTCTCTTTTTCTTCTTTTTCTTCATTTTTCTCTTTTGTGTGGAACTCTAGCAGCCGCCCCTCCTTCTTGTATGTATCACGCCTCACTCCTTCTTTTTCTCTTATTTTTTTTTTTACAAAGCAAACATATAATGCATATATGATCTTGTAACCACCAACATAGCCCTACGTGGCCCATGCTTCCTTCTCTTTTATTTGTTTTTTAATTTTTTTTCATTCAATTGTTGAAACAAATGCCCAATAACAAAATATCAATATATTTGGACTTTAGTGATTTTAATGATACTTTGATGAAATATTAGCCCCATAATTTTGACCCATGTGATAAGTCCAAAATATGCATTTAAACATTCTACAAAAATACACAACATTGAGATTAACACTTATAAAATGGAAAACTAAATTAAATTGATAAAATATTACAAAATTAATTAAAATTTAATCTAAAAAATACTAAAATTAATATTTATGCAAAACTAAATAAAACCAAATAAAAGTCACTAAAATAAACTAAAAATACTTGAGAACAAAGCTAATTTAATGCCCAAGAAGATATAAATAACTCTATTTTCATAGAGTTATCACACCCCAAACTTAAAACGTTGCTTGTCCTCAAGCAAAAAAGAAAAATAAAGAAAATAAAACACGAGGCAATATGACACTAAAATTGGTGATCTCCACATTTCCTTAAAGCTTAAGGCTGATTAATGAACATAGCTTAGAGAAAAATAAAAAGATTGTCCAATGATTGTGAAAAATTCAAGCACAAGTTTCATTCCAATTTTGATTACTCCCAGTGTGTGAAATGCCTTTTATCAAAATGTTACTTGCAATTTAGATCAATTTATGTAAATATGAATTAAGCACAAAATCTCTAAAGTAACAAATTCTCATAGGTTTGTTTTTCATCTCTCTCTCCACTAATGTAGACAAACACAAAACCAAAGATCAAAAGGACTTTTTTTTAAGCTTGTAATGTAAGGCTTAGGTGAAGGTGGTTAAGAGAAGTTATTTTTGGCTCAAATCACCTAAAAGCACCTTAATTTTCCTAAGACCAAAATGAGACCTCACACTTACTTCCTCAAAGAATATCCCACAAAAAATTTGAGTACTAATATTGCCATTATTTATTGCCCCAAAATTTTCCAAAATAATGTGCTCCCAGGAGTTATAGCAATGCTTTAGCATAGCATTTTTTTTCTGTCTCTGCTCCAGAATGCTGAAGCAATGCTATAACACCAGGGAGTTCAAGCTTCTAAAAAAAAATCTTGCTCTTTTTTTTTTTTTTTTTTTTTTTTTTTTTTTTTGCAAGGGGTGGCACACCCTAAACTTAATTTTAAACACATTTTTTTTTTCAAGGGGTGACACACCTCAAACTTAATTTTAAACACTCTTTTTTTTATTCTTTTTTTTTTTTTAATAACTAACAATATAAATATAATAATGGCAATGTACAAAAAATATGGTATCTTTCAAAAAAAATAAAAAAAATATGGTAACTCTCCCCCAACTTAATATTCAACATTATCCCCAATGGCGAAAATAATAAAATTACACAATGAAAACACTCACCCAATTACCACTCTACCAAAAATACACTTCCCACATCCCCTTCATGACACAACAAACAAATATCTTAGAATAATAAGGTGCTCAAAGGGTATATGGTGGAAAAATTTGTATTTGGCTAGGCTTACATGTGGTAAAAAAAAATAAAGGGATCAATTATGCTCAAAGGGGGTGACTAGGGATGAAATAATACTATGGTTGGCTCGAAAGGCTCAAACGGTCCAAAAATGGCCTAAATCATGTCTTCGGTTAAGCATTGTCTAGGATTTCGCCTCAAGAGAGAATCAAACAAATTCTAAGACTTGTGAGATCACAAAATCATATATTTACACAAATTTTCACCAAATCACACACAATAAAATGATCAAGGCATTCGTGCTCAAAATTGGACATATCTCAATCAAAATGAAACTAGCACAAGAATTAGTCACATGCTCAAACAATATTTACATTTTTCAACAAGCTATGCACACTATCAATCATGTATTAGAATATGGAAAATCACCAAACCAAAGCACATATGCCTCAATTTTTTTTTTCAAACAAGCAAAATAAAAGAAAAGAAAAAAAAATATTTAGTTTCCCAAACTATTGTATGCACAAAATTCTCAAATATGTGTGAGCAAGTTTAAAATTAATAAAGAAGAGTTAAAGAAGAACTCCCCTTTCAATGATGTGAAAACTCGCTAGTGTCAACCTCCGTAGGTGCGCCCAATTCCACTTGACTTTATGCTCGCACCTAAAAGAGAGAAAAAGAAAAGAAAGAGAGAGAAAAAAAACTACAATGCAATTGTCAAAGCTATTTAACATTGCATGTTTATTGAATTTAAAACAAAATAAAGACAAAGTTTAGAAGGCTTGGGTTCCCTCCCAAGAAGCGCTTGATTTAAAGTCATCGGCTTGACTTTTTGAGAAGCCCTCATCAAAGAGCGGCTTTCGCCCATAGAGAGTGGAATATGCCCTCACAAATGGGTCTTTGTCGTGGATGCCCTCAAGCTTGGCGAGATATGGAATTGAAAAGGCGAAATTCTCAACTTGACTTGAATTCGATGAATGCCCATGATGGATGCCAAGGTACCATGCCAATGGTGGAGGAGGAGGTGGTGGCCAAAAAGGATCTTCATAAACATAATATTCCATTACCATGAGCTCTTTGACTTGAGGAATGCAAAAATGCTCTTGCTGAATTTTTTTAAAAACTGGACAGTTTTGCTGTGATAATGCTACAGCATTATGAGCAGCAATAAATGTTGACCAACTTGGAATGCTTGCTTCCTTATCTTTTTTTTCACTACTTTAGATTGAAGTGAGCTCTTGTAATTGCTCAAAATTTTCTCCAAGTATCTCCAACTCATTACCACTCCTCAAAATGACATTTTCACTTTCTTCTTTCTCCTTTGAATTTTCCATATCAATGCCCAAAGTTTCATGGTGTTTATCACACAACTCATTGACCAAAAGCTCAAATTGGTTCTCCAATTTCCTCAAGGATGAAGCTTGGCCTTGAATTAAGGTATCGTTTTTAGCCATGAACTCCATCATCAACACCTCAAGTGAGATTGGTTGAGCCATTTGATGAAGATCTTCTTCTATGTTGAACTCTTGTAAATCTTCTAAAATCTCATCATTTGGTCCTTGAGTGTAAGTGTCAAAATTTGGCTCCAAATTGTTGTAATTGTCCTCCCAAACATGGTCATTGTTTGGACAATTATAACACCACTCATTGTACTCCGCCATGTCTTCCAACATCCAATAGGCTTCATCAATTGATAGTTGGTAGAAATTGGTGGTACCATTTCCTCTTTCTACCCATTTTCGTGTGCTTGGATTCAACCCATTTAGGAAGATTTCTAGTTGACACTCTTTGGACAACCCATGATATGGAAACCTCATTAGAAGTGTCTTGTATCTCCACCATGCTTCATACAAGAACTCCAAGTCATGTTGAACAAAATTCATAAGGACTTGTCGATGAGACATCCCAAGTACCTTGAAAAAGGAACCAAGACAAACAAACAAAGCGTAAAATAGAACAAGGAAAATAAAACGAAACAAATAAAAAACTTAAAAAAAAACAAATTGATAGTAATTAAGTTCCACAAACAAAATTTCACTAAATCAATCCCCGGCAACGGCGCCAAAAACTTGTTGTGAAAAATTGTATACCCAAGTGTACGCAATCGTAACAAGTAATAAAGTGATAAATCGAGTATCGTCTCCACAGGGATTGAAAATTGGAAATTAATTTATAAAACTAATTACTCACAAATTAGTTTCAACAAAAATAACATAAAGTGATGAGAATATGTAAAAAATTAACAAACACAAACTATGAAGAAAACAAGCTAGAATTATTAAATTGACCTAAAAAAATGCAAAGTTGATATAATGGTACAAATGAGTATTGTTGCAAATTGATGATGTCAACTAGGAATCTAAAATGTCATAATCCTTTTTCCAAAATATTTATGGTTTGATTCTCTAATTAATTAACATATTCCTATGCCCAATTAATTTTAAGAATACCAATTTAAGCACAATTCCTTCAAGTCATACAAGGTAAATAACACATTCCTATGCTATTTACAAATCACCCTTTTCCAAGTTGATATTCATGCATCATTCAAGAAATTTCACTAACCCTATTTTTTCCAAAATTAAGATTAGCTAGTACCTACTAATGGTGATCAAGCAAAAGTAAGCAATTGCACAATAAACACTCTTGAATGAACAAAACCAATTCACTAAACATAGCAATAAAATACCAAATCACAATTTAAGTCAACAAAATAATTCTAGCAAAATAAAAATTAACTCATAATGGATTGTGAAAAATTACAAAGTTTAAAATAAGAGAAAGAGGAAAAGAAAAACCCATATTGGAGTTGTCACAATACTCCAAGCTTTTTCTTGCCAAAATCTTCTTCTTCTTCCTTTGAATATTTGCCAATCTCCAAAATAAAAATGCTAAATTAAAACTCTAAATAAAACTCTCTCTCACTCTCTTTTTCTTTTTCTTCTTTTTCTTCATTTTTCTCTTTTGTGTGGAACTCTAGCAGCCGCCCCTCCTTCTTGTATGTATCACACCTCACTCCTTCTTTTTCTCTCTCTTTTTTTTTTTTTTACAAAGCACACATATAATGCATATATGATCTTGTAACCACCAACATAGCCGTACGTGGCCCATGCTTCCTTCTCTTTTATTTTTTTTTTAATTTTTTTTTCATTCAATTGTTGAAACAAAGGCCCAATAACAAAATATCAATATATTTGGACTTTAGTGATTTTAATGACACTTTGATGAAATATTAGCCCCATAATTTTGACCCATGTGATAAGTCCAAAATATGCATTTAAACATTCTAAAAAAATACACAACATTGAGATTAACACTTATAAAATGGAAAACTAAATTAAATTGATAAAATATTACAAAATTAATTAAAATTTAATCTAAAAAATACTAAAATTAATATTTATGCAAAACTAAATAAAACCAAATAAAAGTCACTAAAATAAACTAAAAATACTTGAGAAAAAAGATAATTTAATGCCCAAAAAGATATAAATAACTCTATTTTCATAGAGTTATTGTAAAGCCCGCTTAGTTAATTTGGAAATTAGCAGTTGTTTATGTTTAATTATGAAATTATTTATAGCTATTTAAATAATTTATTACTGTTATTTATGGAATTCAGAAATGCATGATTATGTCATCAGTAGTTTTTATATTTTGCATTTCCGGTGTCCGGTATTTTGGAACTCGGCGTTTGGCTCAGTAGAAATCACACTTAGTATGTTAGTAATTTGGGGACGGGTTTTAGACATTGGGAATGTCGGGAATGGCCGGGAATTTAGAATGTCCCAAAAATACCCCTTTAGTATGATTTTCATGATTTTATGGTGGAAGGGCAAAATGGTCTTTTTGCCCCATTAGTGTTTTGTCTTTTAATGACTTTTTATTTGAAAATTTAAATGTTTAAGTGTTTAATTGTTGGCTGAATAAAATGGGATTTTATAGCTTTTATTTCATTTTTCCCAAACTTAGAAAAATTACATTTTCTCAAAGAAAACTCTCTCAACTCTCTCTCTCTCTTTTCGGCCATTTGAGGCAGCTTCAAGGGTGATTTTTCCTCTTCAATTTCAAGTAAATTTCAGCTAGTTAGTGTGTCTCTAATCAAGGTAATTCTTGTCTAGCTTTTTCTAATTAGTTTTCTTGAGATTTTTATGAAAATTGATGAAATGCATGCTTGATTAGTTGTTGTTGTTGCTGCTGAAATCTGGTTGTTGTTCTGAGTTTAAGCATGTTAGATTAGGGTTGTTTATGTGATTTTGAAAGCATATTGGATAGATTGTTTAAAGCTTTGAATTTTCTATGCAAAAATGTGGTTTTTGGAGGAAAATATAGTGATTCTGTTATTGTGTTGTTGCTGTAGTTTCTAATAGTTTTCAGAGGTGATTTCATGCTTATTTGAGTAGAATTAACTAGGTTTGAATGCATGTTTGTGGGAATTGCTCAAGTTTGAGTTTAGAACTCAAAGCTTGAGCTTTAATGGTGATTTTTGATTCTGTGGTTTCTGGGTTAGTTTGAGGCCTTAGAAATGTTCTAGGGAAGGTATACAACAGGTCTGGAAAGTTTGGAACCATTTGGGGTTGAATTGGTCGAGTTATGAAAAAATTGGTTTGCTGCCTGCGAGGAACCGGAATTCCGGTTGTGCATCCGGAATTCCGGATGAGGGTTCAGTAATTCCCAGAACCGGAATTCGGTTGGGCAACCGATCTGGGTTGGGGAATTTTTCAGAACCCTAGTTTTCCTCGTTTTTATGTTTTTAGGGGTATTGCCATGCTTTTTATCGATAGGGAAACTTTTAGTTCCAAGTTTTAGTCCCCGGGAAGTGATTTAGCGTGTCACTTATAGCGTTGTGATTTTTATGGTTTAGGAGCCGATGTCCGCCGTCACTTCGGTTCCGGTCGGGTTGACGCACACCCGAATTCGGAATCCGTAAGATTAGTATAACAAGTATGCATATGTAGATTACATGTTTAGCGTGCATGTAGGAAGCCTATTAGATTACATTAGTTGTATGTTGGCTTCGAACCATCCAACCCTGTCACGCTCTGCAGACAGCCGGAGTATGACCAAAGAATGAGTATGACCGGCTTGACCGATCAGCCGACACTTGGTTGGTGGTTCCGTGCTATTGACGTATCCCGTCTGCACAGCTGCCGGAGTATGACCAGCAATGAGTATGACCTGGTTCGACCGATCGGGGAGGATATAGTAACACGTCGGTACAGCCGGAGTATGACCAAGACGGCGGAGTATGACCGGCTCGACCGATCGTGTTGTTACGTGTCAATAGTACCGTCCCTATGAACGTTCGTAACTCGGCACCATGTTGGACATGGCAGTAGTGGCTCAGTACCATGTTGGACATGGCAGTAGCGGGACTCAGTATCGTGTTGGACACGGCAGTTAGTATCATGTATGAGTATTATTATGCTTTTCTTACTGAGTCTGTCGACTCACAGTTCTACGTTTATGTGTAGGTAAAGGCAAGGCTAAAGCTGATGGACCGTGAGCGAGCTTATGAAGGTTGTACATGTCGGGGCGGTTAGGCCTGGAGCGTACGATCATCGGGACAGCGAGGCTGATTTTTGTAACTGGTCGTTAGACGACGTTTATTTTATGTAACAGTTAAACAGTTAAACCTTTTGTAAATGATTTTATAATCGGGATCCCGAGTCTTTTGTAATATTATTTTATAAGTTTAATTAAAAAAAGCAAAATTTTAATTAATCACGTTTTTCCATAAACCTCGTTGATTAGCAACGAGCTGCACAGTACGTTTAAAAAATCACGTAATACGCCTAAGTTAGTTAGGGTGTTACAATTTGGTATCAGAGCCGCCAGGTTGTCTTCCGAAGATCGTCACAACATGTACAATCATCATCAGCGGTTAGCTCGTTTCACGGTTCAGTAAGCCTTTATTGCTTTAGTAGTTTATTTTATTCAGTTATGAAAAAGAAAAGCCTGTTAGGAAGCATGTTAGTAGCCTGATAGTAGAATAGGCGCATGTTTCGTTTTAATTTCCAAATTAAGCGGCATTAGTAAGCTCTCGATGATCGTGACCTGAAGTGCCAACTCGGGATTTCGAGACGGTTCAGACTAGATGGGCGCCAGACGAAATATTAGGAGTCAGGGCATCTCAGTCGGGTCAGATCAAGGTCGAGGAGCTCAGTTCCCCTCAAGTGTTTTGGGCCGAGGTAGAGGTCCCAGGGGCAGGGTTTGCGGTTGGAGGATGTTAACTCACCACAGGCTGCCCAAGTCAATCAGGAAGCCCAGAATTGGGAAGTTACGGTTTGCGGAAATGCAAGCTCGGATAGAAGAGCAAGATCTCGAGATTCAGAGGTTGAGACAGCAGGGTGCTCCTGCAGCCCGGCTCCGTAGTTCCGGTGGCACCTCGCCTCGCCGCCTGTGCCGAGATAGTGGTGGCGGCAAATAGATTGGAACCTTTGTACGAACGGTTCCGGAAGCAGGCACCTCCGGTTTTCCTGGGAGGTCCGGATGTAGTGAAAGCCGAGCAATGGCTGACGGTGATCACCAAGATTCTGAATTTTATGGGTGTCACCGGGAACGACAGAGTGGTGAGTGCCACTTTTCAGTGTTAAGAAGACACTCTGGTTTGGTGGGACATGGTATCTCAGATCCATGACGTCGTCACTATGACCTGGGAAAGGTTTTAGGAACTCTTCAGCGTTAAATGTTATAACGAGGCGGTCTGAAGCGCCAAGAGGAAAGAGTTCGCCCACCTGACCCAGCGAGAGAATATGAGCATGACGGAATATATTACTCAGTTCGACCGGTTGGCGAGGTTAGCCTCGGGATTTGCGCCAACCGATTTCAGTAAGAAAGAAAATGTCTCGATGGACTTAATGTGAAGATCAAGTATGACCTTGTGATCACTACCGACGATAAGACCATCTAAGCTGAGATGGCGAAGAAAGCATGGTGAGCTGAGGGCGCAGCTAGATGTATGTGGAATCAGTCAGGACTCTGGAATGTGGCGGGGCTCCTACCCCTTCTGCGTCAGGTTTCAGCAGGGGAGGTAGTGGTTCGGCCATGGACTGGAGGAGGAAATCATCCACTGCATCCGGTGGCTCGAGGCAGAACAAGAGGTTCCGGGGGAACCAGAACCAAGACGGTCGTCAGGGTAGTGTTGAGACCCGTTATTCCTACTGGAGTGTCTCATTAGTAAGAGGCGTCCTATGGATGAGTGTTTAGGCCAAGGATGTCTGGTGTGGCAGCTAGAGTCTTTAGAAAATTGGAAAGATCGTATGATAGATATGAATCCAGGTTTGGAACCCTATTACCTGGCGGAGAACTGGTTATCTCCAATAGGTGGATTAGGTCTATGCCGATCAGGATAGATGGTAGAGAGTTAAGTGCTGATCTGATAAAGATGAGTTTAGTCGAATTCGATATTATTTTAGGGATGGATTTCCTATCTAAATATTCGGCGAGCATTGATTGTAAAAAGAAGATGGTGGTCTTCCAACCGGAAAGTGAAGAACCGTTTGTATTTGTGGGTTCAGTTCAGGGATCTCGGATCCCGGTGATCTCGGCTATGTCAGCGAGAGAATTGTTGCACGGCGGGTGCTTAGGGTTTCTGGCCGTGGTGGTGGACACCACTCGGCCAGATACCATTCGGCCAGAGGACATCAGAGTGGTTCGGGAATTTTTGGATGTTTTTCCCGAAGAACTTCCAGGGTTACCACCTCAGCGGGAGATTGATTTCGTGATTGACTTGGCACCAGGGGTGGATCCGGTTTCCAAAGCCCCATATAGAATGGCTCCAGCTGAACTTAAGGAATTAAAGATTCAGCTCCAAGGGTTGCTTGACATAGGGTTCATTCGGCCCAGTGTGTCACCCTGGGGAGCCCGGTTTTGTTCGACAAGAAGAAGGATGGATCTATGAGGATGTGCATCGACTACAGGGAGTTGAACAAGCTGACGGTGAAGAATAAATATCCATTACCTAGGATCGATGACTTGTTCGATCAGCTTCAGGGGAAGACGGTCTTTTCTAAGATTGATCTCCGTTCGGGTTACCATCAGTTGAGAATCCGAGAGGAGGACATTCCAAAGACGGCTTTCCGCACTAGGTATGGACATTACGAATTTCTGGTTATGTCATTCGGACTAACCAATGCTCCTGCAGCATTCATGGACCTGATGAATAGGGTATTCAAGGATTTCCTCGATATCTGTGTGATTGTGTTTATCGACGACATCTTCGTGTACTCTCAATCAGAAGAGGAGCATGAGTTACATCTTCAGATGGTACTGCAACGACTTAGAGAACATAAGCTTTATGCCAAGTTCAAGAAATGTGAGTTCTGGCTATCTCAGGTGTCCTTTCTAGGGCACATTGTGAGCAGAGATGGGATCAAGGTGGATCCCGGGAAGATTGAATCCGTCAGGGATTGGCCGAGACGAAGACAGTGACAGAGATTAGAAGCTTCTTGGGTTTAGCTGGGTACTACCGTAGGTTCGTGGAGGGGTTCTCCAAAATTTCAATGCCCCTAACCGAGCTTACAAATAAGAATCAGCGGTTTATTTGGTCAGATAAGTGCGAAGCTAGCTTTCAGGAGTTAAAGCAGAGGTTGATCACTGCTCCGGTGCTAGCTTTGCCTTCGGACAAAGAGAAGTTCGTAATCTTTTGTGACGCATCCAAACAGGGTTTGGGGTGTGTATTGATGCAAGCCGACCGGGTTATCGCCTATGCCTCCCGTCAGTTAAAGGATTATGAACAGCGATACCCGACTCATGATTTAGAATTGGCCGCAGTGGTTTTTGCACTGAAGATTTGGCGGCATTACCTTTATGGGGAGAAGTGTGAGATCTATACCGACCATAAAAGTCTCAAGTATTTCTTTACTCAGAAAGATTTGAACATGAGACAAAGGCGTTGGTTGGAATTGGTGAAGGATTACGATTGCGAGATCCTCTATCATCCCGGAAAAGCCAATGTAGTGGCCGATGCCCTGAGCAGAAAGGGTCCCGGGCAAGTAGCTAGCATGGTTCGGATCTCACCCCAGCTAGCTGAGGATATGGTTAGATCCAGCATTGAGTTTGTAGTAGGTCAGCTTCACAACTTGACGCTGCAGTCTGATCTATTAGAAAGAATAAAAGTCGCTCAGATGACAGATCCGGAGTTAGTGAAAATCCGAGATGAGGTGTTGGCTGGTCAAGCCAAGGACTTTTCAGTGTCAGATAGTGGGATGCTTTTGTATAAAGCCAGGGTTTGTGTTCCGAGCAGTGTGGAACTTAGAAATGAGATCTTTGAGGAGACTCATTCTACTCCGTATTCTCTGCATCCCGGCACCACCAAGATGTACCAAGATTTGAAACTGTACTTTTGGTGGAGCGGTATGAAGAAGAATTTGGTAGAATTCGTGTCGAGATGCCTCACTTGTCAGCAGATTAAGGCTGAACATCAGAGACCAGCAGGGTTGTTGCAGCCTCTAACCCTACCAGAATGGAAATGGGAGGATATTGCGATGGATTTTGTGGTCGGGTTACCTAGGACCACGGGTTTGTATGATTCCATCTGGGTAGTGGTGGACCGATTTACGAAATCTGCTCACTTTCTGCCGGTTAGAACAACACTTTCAGTGGATCAGTTGGCAGAACTGTACGTCAGAGAGATAGTGAGACTTCACGGGGTACCGAAGTCTATAGTTTCAGACAGGGATCCGAAATTCACCTCCAAATTTTGGCAAAGTTTGCAACGGGCAATGGGTACGAAGCTGAAATTCAGTACAACATTTCATCCTCAGACAGATGGTCAGTCCGAAAGGACAATTCAGATATTGGAGGATATGTTGAGAGCCTGTGTTATGGACTTTGAAGGCTCATGGAGTAAGTATCTACCGTTGATAGAATTCTCTTGCAACAACAGTTATCAGAGTACGATAGGGATGGCTCCCTATGAACTGTTGTACGGTAGGAAATGCAGATCCCCTATCCACTGGGATGAGACAGGGGAGAAGAAATACTTAGGTCCTGAGTCAGTACAGCGGACCAATGAGGCAATAGAGAAGATAAAAGCTAGAATGCTTGCCTCACAGAGCAGACAGAAGAGTTACGCAGATCCGAAACGCAGACATGTTGAGTTCCAAGTAGGGGAACATGTGTTTTTACGGGTATCTCCGATGAAGGGGATTAAACGTTTCGGGAAAAGAGGCAAGTTATGCCCTAGATTTACAGGACCTTTCGAGATTCTTGAGAAGATAGGTCAAGTGGCATATCGGTTAGCATTGCCTCCAAATTTATCACAGTGCACAACGTATTCCATGTCTCAATGTTGAGAAAATACGTTTCGTACCCCTCTCATATACTCGGTTATGAGATTCTTCGGCTTCGACGGACATGACCTATGAGGAACGGCCCGGTGCGGATCCTGGATAGAAAGGATAAAGTCCTTCGGAATAAGACCATAGCATTGGTCAAGGTTCTCTGGAGAAACAGCAAGGTGGAGGAAGCCACCTGGGAGCTAGAGTCAGATATGAGAGCTCAATATCCAGAGTTATTCAGGTTAGATTTCGGGGACGAAATCCTTTTAAGGGGGGATAGTTGTAAAGCCCGCTTAGTTAATTTGGAAATTAGCAGTTGTTTATGTTTAATTATGAAATTATTTATAGCTATTTAAATAATTTATTACTGTTATTTATGGAATTCAGAAATGCATGATTATGTCATCAGTAGTTTTTATATTTTGCATTTCTGGTGTCCGGTATTTTGGAACTCGGCGTTTGGCTCAGTAGAAATCACACTTAGTATGTTAGTAATTTGGGGACGGGTTTTAGACATTGGGAATGTCGGGAATGGCCGGGAATTTAGAATGTCCCAAAAATACCCCTTTAGTATGATTTTCATGATTTTATGGTGGAAGGGCAAAATGGTCTTTTTGCCCCATTAGTGTTTTGTCTTTTAATGACTTTTTATTTGAAAATTTAAATGTTTAAGTGTTTAATTGTTGGCTGAATAAAATGGGATTTTATAGCTTTTATTTCATTTTTCCCAAACTTAGAAAAATTACATTTTCTCAAAGAAAACTCTCTCAACTCTCTCTCTCTCTTTTCGGCCATTTGAGGCAGCTTCAAGGGTGATTTTTCCTCTTCAATTTCAAGTAAATTTCAGCTAGTTAGTGTGTCTCTAATCAAGGTAATTCTTGTCTAGCTTTTTCTAATTAGTTTTCTTGAGATTTTTATGAAAATTGATGAAATGCATGCTTGATTAGTTGTTGTTGTCTTCGCTGAAATCTGGTTGTTGTTCTGAGTTTAAGCATGTTAGATTAGGGTTGTTTATGTGATTTTGAAAGCATATTGGATAGATTGTTTAAAGCTTTGAATTTTCTATGCAAAAATGTGGTTTTTGGAGGAAAATATAGTGATTCTGTTATTGTGTTGTTGCTGTAGTTTCTAATAGTTTTCAGAGGTGATTTCATGCTTATTTGAGTAGAATTAACTAGGTTTGAATGCATGTTTGTGGGAATTGCTCAAGTTTGAGTTTAGAACTCAAAGCTTGAGCTTTAATGGTGATTTTTGATTCTGTGGTTTCTGGGTTAGTTTGAGGCCTTAGAAATGTTCTAGGGAAGGTATACAACAGGTCTGGAAAGTTTGGAACCATTTGGGGTTGAATTGGTCGAGTTATGAAAAAATTGGTTTGTCGCTCGCGAGGAACCGGAATTCGGTTGTGCATCCGAATTCGGATGAGGGTTCGCATCCGAACCGGAATTCCGGTTGGGCAACCTGTCCGCCGGTTGGGGACTTTTTCAGAACCCTAGTTTTCCTCGTGTTTATGTTTTTAGGGGTATTGCCATGCTTTTTATCGATAGGGAAACTTTTAGTTCCAAGTTTTAGTCCCGGAAGTGATTTAGCGTGTCACTTATAGCGTTGTGATTTTTATGGTTTAGGAGCCGATGTCCGCCGCTCGGCTTCGGTTCCGGTCGGGTTGACGGCACACACCGAATTCGGAATCCAGTAAGATTAGTATAACGGTATGCATATGTAGATTACATGTTTAGCGTGCATGTAGGAAGCCTATTAGATTACATTAGATGTATGTTGGCTTCGAACCATCCAACCCTGTCACGTCGGTACAGCCGGAGTATGACCAAGAATGAGTATGACCGGTTTGACCGATCAGCCGACACTTGGTTGGTGGTTCCGTGCTATTGACGTATCCCGTCTGCAGACAGCCGGAGTATGACCAGCAGCGGAGTATGACCGGTTCGACCGATCAGAGGATATAGTAACACGTCGGTACAGCCGGAGTATGACCAAGAATGAGTATGACCGGTTCGACCGATCAGGTTGTTACGTGTCAATAGTACCATCCCTATGAACGTTCAGAACTCAGTACCATGTTGGACATGGCAGTAGTGGCTCAGTACCATGTTGGACATGGCAGTAGCGGGACTCAGTATCGTGTTGGACACGGCAGTTAGTATCATGTATGAGTATTATTATGCTTTTCTTACTGAGTCTGTCGACTCACAGTTCTACGTTTATGTGTAGGTAAAGGCAAGGCTAAAGCTGATGGACCGTGAGCGAGCTTATGAAGGTTGTACATGTCGGGGCGGTTAGGCCTGGAGCGTACGATCATCGGGACAGCGAGGCTGATTTTTGTAACTGGTCGTTAGACGACGTTTATTTTATGTAACAGTTAAACAGTTAAACCTTTTGTAAATGATTTTATAATCGGGATCCCGAGTCTTTTGTAATATTATTTTATAAGTTTAATTAAAAAAAGCAAAATTTTAATTAATCACGTTTTTCCATAAACCTCGTTGATTAGCAACGAGCTGCACAGTACGTTTAAAAAATCACGTAATACGCCTAAGTTAGTTAGGGTGTTACAGTTATCAACCACAAACCATTTTTTTCGAGACTTTTCAAAGAAAATAGACAATCTTTTACATATATTCTAGGAGCCATAAAAAATAAAATAATATAGCCTTTTCTTTTTTTTTTTCAAGATTAAAAGGCAACATGTTAGATAAATAGATAAAATTGTTGCTCTTGTTTTTTATTTTTTATCAAGAAGGAACAATCTTCATTAATCACAAACAATTACAAAGCTAAACAATCCAAAAAGCTAGGCAACAAACTAGCTTTTACATAAAAATTCTCTCTTTGTATCTCTTCTCATGATCTTTCAAACTTCTTTTTTTAGCTATTTGTAATCTATAATACACTATTTTTTTTTTTTAATTTCCTATGTAGTCTTTGTTGCTGTACTCGAGTATTTGTTGAAAAGGCAATTGTTCATATTGCTCCAAATGCTAAAAATCATGGCTGCCAAGATCGACACATGAATCCGATGCTTCTTGTCCCTATTGTTCTGTAGCAGCCACTGCTGCCAGCTCTGGAAACTAGTCGGCCATCTCTTGATTCCCAGCCAAATGCTCACCTGCTCCATAACCTGCTGAGAGAAACAGCAGTCAAAAAACAAATGGGAGTTGCTCTCTGTTGCTGCTTCACACACCGGACAGTTGAGGCTGTGAAGAGTGATATGAAATTGCACAAACTTGTCTCGAGTTAGAAGCTGAGAGTTGATTACTTGCAAAAAATGAATCTGTGCTTCGGCATGTTAAGGGAGCACCAAATGTACTTGGTGAACTCAAATTGAGTTTGAGGAATGCAGCTGTTGTATAATAGAGCAGCTTTGAACCGGTTTACACTAGCCCCAGCTTTTGCAATGTCTTCACGAGTGAACTTATCCCATAGATGACATAATTTCCTCCAATACCAACTAGTATCACTCTTAAGCACATAGTTCCACAAAGACTTGCTCTTGAGATAAATATTATTGACCCATTTCACCCAAAGGATGTCCCTTTTAGAGGAAATGGCCCAAACATATTTAGCAAGGATGGCTTGATTCTATTTAATTCCATCTTTGAAGCCTAAGCTACCATACGCATTAGGAAGGCACACTTTTTCCCAAGACGCCATATGGAGTTTACTTCTATTCCCATTCCAGCCCCATAAGAACACTCGACAAAGTTCTTCAACCTCCTTTGTAACACTATGAGGTAATATAAAAATGCTCATCCAATAGTTTCTAAGCCCAAGCAAAAAAGAGTGAATGAGTTGAGCCGTACCGACAAATGAGAGATTCCTAGTAGCCCAAGTATGGAGTCTTTGCTTGATTTTCTTGATTATCACACCACAATCTTTTGCTTTCCACTTTGTTGGTCTTAGGGGCACTCCCAAATGTTTGAGAGGATAAGTTCCTTCTTGAAGAGCCAATTTTGTCAGCATTGCTTGCTTTTCTTCCTCTTTCAACCCCCAAAGTAGAGATGAGATTTGTTGGTGTTGATTGCAAGACCAGATGTTGCACTAAATTCATCCAAAATCTCCTTGACCACCTGAATTGAGCCTAAGTCCCCTTTGCAAAATAACATCAAGTCATCCGTGAAGCTCAGATTAATAATCTTAAGATTCTTGCACAACGAATGATGTCTGAACTTAGATTGATTGGCTCCTAGAAGTAATCTCCTGGTCAAGTACTCCATTATCATGCCAAATAAGAGAGGTGATAAAGGATCACCTGTCGCAAACCCTTCTTGCCTTTGAAACTCCCTTGCACTCTTCCATTCATCAAAACCGAGTAAGAAGTAGCTTTTAAACAAGTCATAATCCACGATATAAATCTTCCTAGAAGTTTAAAGTCATTCAGAAGCGCCTCCAAGAACTCCCAATTAACTGTGTCATATGCTTTACTAATATCCACCTTGAGAGTACATCTTGGTGATATGTTCTTCCTTTTGTAATTCTTCAAGAGGTCTTGAAGAATCATGACATTATGAGCTATTCATCTCCCTTGCACAAACGCTCCTTGATTTTGATTGATCAACCCAGAAAGCACTTGAGAAAGTCTCGAACACAACAACTTAGAGATGCATTTATACACAGTTGAGCAGCAGGCTGTAGGTCTAAACTCCGCTGCCTTGGTAGGGTTTTCTGTCTTTGGAATGAGCGTTATCATAGTTGCATGAAACTCCTAAGGCATTAAACCTGTCATGAAAAAATTCTCCACAACTTTAGTGAATTCAGCTCCTACTTCAGGCCACATTGTCTTGAAAAATCCAACTCCATATCCGTCTGGTCCAGGGGATTTAGAATCTGGAATACTGAAAAAATCCTTCTTAATTTCCTTCCTTGTAAACGGTTTGATCATACTCAGTTGCTGCTCCATATTAAGTCTGCTCCCCAGCTCCATACAATCCGATCTTCGGGATTAAGTAGGACTTGAACTAGTTCCCATATAGCCCTGAAAGTGCATTATAAAATGCCTTACCACTTCACTAAAATCGTCTATGACCTCACCTTGGTCATTTGTATAAAATGCTCTTGTTTTTTTTAACTAAGAGGCAACATAAATGATGAAGTATTGCTCTTGTATTATTTTTTTTCTCTTTCCTTTTTTTTTTTTACAAAAAGAAAATAAATACACAAAGGCTCCTTAATAAGATTTGTCTACAGAAAAACTTATCCCTTAAAGCAACATCCAATCAAACCCTAGTACCATGTCCAAAATAATTATAACCATTTCTAAGAATCAATGAAAATTCAAAGGTTGTTTTCCCAAATCTCACCACTCATAAAAATATAAATACTTAAACTTGATAAATTTTTTAAGCAAATATGTGATAACAACCATCTTACCACAAAGTTTGACATGTGTATTTTATAACTCTAGAAAAATTTTAAGTAACAAAGATAGCAAAAATTAGCTTAAAAATAACATTCGACAAGAATAATTGAGTAATTTTTGAAAATTATGACCATGAAAATATTAATATGACAAAATACAAATCACAATACTTAAATATGCTCATCACCCCAACTAAAATCAGACAGTGTCCTCAATGTCTAAAGATATAGAAATTAAAAGAATAAGGAAATAGAACACATGAAAAGCAAGCAACCATGGATAACGATGATATTGATCCTCTAAAAAAAAAAGATAACAAAGGAAATAAACATCGAATAAAATGTAAACAAGGCAATAAACAAAAATAGAAACAACATGATCATTCAGGGTATGCTAGAGTCACAAAGGTGATCTCCTCAGGTAAGCCTACCCTCTTACCGAAAGTTGTCAATATTGCACATGGACCCGAAGAAGCTTTTCATGGATCGGGCCTGTAATCGCAAATTTTCATATTGTGATTGTGATGCTTCATCCTGGGACATCTCAAGAATGGAAGAAACATTGCCTCCCTCAGATGGATAAAGCATATTTTCAGTATCAAAGTCATGGAGGAGATCATTTAAAGAATCAGAATCATCATGAATAAAAATTTCCTCCTCAACAATTGTGTCTATCACATTAGTATGATAGCAATCTTCCTCCTCGTCTGGTGGTTATTTCTCAACATGAAAAATATTGACCTCCATAGTCATATTCCCGAAAGATAATTTCATGAGACCATTCCTACAGTTAATGAGAGCATTTGCTTTTGCAAGGAAAGGCTTACCGAGAATGATGAGAGTTTTTGACCCAATATTAACCTCAAACTGAGTGTCCAAAAGCAAAAAGTCAGTGGGATAATAGAATTTTCCAACTTAAATCAAGATATCTTCAACTATTCATCGTGGTTATTTAATTGAGTGGTCAGCCAATTGTAACACCACAAATGTGGGCTTGATTTCTCCTAGGCCTAGTTGCAAGTAAACTAAATAAAACATGAGATTAACACTTGCGCCTAAGTTTAGGAGGGCTTGACCAAATCCTTGTGTCCCAATTTGGCAAGCGATTGTAGGATAACCTGGATCTTTGTATTTGATTGGTATCTTTTATTTGATCACTACACTTCTATCAAGAATACAATTTTCTTCACATGGTGCTTTCTTTTCATGGTGCATAAATCCTTGATGACATTGGCATATGCTGATACTTGTTGGTGGAAATATTTTACCAGGATCTAGATTTACTACCATGTATGTTGTTTAACATCCTAAATATGAATCTCTAAAACAATGAAAATAAACACATATAAAGTTTAAGAAACCTTACCGTGGGTGCAACAGAATTAAATGACTCCTTCCGCTCAGATCTCTAACCCTTGTATCCTTTCTGTAGCACAGTATCACCAAGATCTGAGCCCGATTCTCCTTCTTATTGATTGGATTCTTCACAATCTTACATACTATGATTGAGGACCAACTTGATGTGTGTGGGCACTTACTCTATCACTCAAGGTATGAAAATATGAAAAGAAGAAGAAGAAAATGTGGTTCGAAATTAATAGGAAAGAAGGCTCAGGAAAATTTGACTGAAGGCGAATATTTCATCATCTTTTGGTGTGAGCCATCACTATCTATTTATAGGCAACCACCTAGGTTTAGGTTAAGATTTATTAGGCATTAAAATAATGAAAAAATTAAATGGAAAATACCCTATAAGTGGCCGGCCATAGGATGTTTGGGCCCCACTTGGAATTTTTCCATTTTATCACAATCTTTCTTTATTTTCTCAAAAATACCATTTTTCCAATTCTAACCATTTAAATGCAAAAACCATTTATTTAATAATTAAAATAACTATCAAATAAAATTATCATTTAATATATTTATTAATTAGACTTAATAAAGTTTCTTAATTAATAAATAAGACGTAGGATCTCTTTTCTTCACATTTAAGCCCTTGCTTAGTGAAAATTCATAAACTAGACATAGTCTAATTTTAGAATTATAATTGATTAACTAAAATCAATTAACTGAGTCTTACAAGCAGTTTGTCTCAACTAGTATGAGGACCATGGGCCTATATAACCGAGCTTCCAATAAGCAGATCTAGAATTTACCAAGTAAATCCACTAACTTATTAATTCCTCATTGCAGAACTTGGAATCGCACTCTCAGTTACATAGAACGCTCTATATGTTCCACGATATAGATACGCTATAATCAATGATCCTCTATAGATGATCTACATTGCATAGGGATAAAATTACCGTTACACCCTTTCAATGTATTTTATCCTTAAAATACTTGGCCACCTATAAATGATATTATAGTGAACTAATATAATCACTAAAATGAGCGCTCTATCATTTATCTCTATTTAACAAGCTCGAAGGAAATTATCGTTTCACTTCTAAATACCTATAGAAGCTATAGATTCCATATCTATGATTAGCGCTCCCACTCAATTGCACTATCATGTTCCCAAAATGTACGTATCACCCTAACCAAAAAGTAGGCTTAGCTAACAAATCAAAGAACATGAATAACACTCTTGAGATCGAACCTAACCATGTCAGGATTAAGATCATTTGATCTAGGATCAACTAGGTGATATTGAATTGAATAGATATTACGGTAAATTTATCATATCTAATCCAAGTTCAATATCTGCCCCTTCTAATGTATACTCCATACATCCGATATTGGTAAACTTTGTCAATGCCCTGGAATGGACATAACACTTATCCAAGGTGTAAGTATACCTATCGCTGATTATCATGCCAGTCTAAATCCAGTGAGATAATTCAAGGAATTAAACTTTTGAACATATAATCATGATTATATTCCACTGTGCTGACAACACTATAATCATGAACAAATACATATGTTATGGACTTAATCGAATTTATACATTAAATATAAACATGAAATAAATCATGTGAACCGTGCAACATAAAATGTGATTTTTGATCTTTATTAATTAGTTTATCTGATTATATTGAAATGGGTTTTATTTAGGGTACAAAACCCAACACTTGTTTGATCACATGCAAGAGAGGCAAGTTGATATTCACTTGTTTTAAATTTTTTAGGATTTCACCTTGATTTCCCAGTAACTTCCTAGTAGATTTTAAAGCTGAGGGAAGGGCACCTTTACTGGAATTCTTTGTGGCATGGCAGCATCTAGAGTGGGCATTTGTACAATATTGGTCTTAGGTAATGGTGAAACCGTACTTTGACCACTTCGAGTAGTAATGGCCTTAACCCCTTGAGATTAGACTTTGAAGAAGTGGAGGTTTGTGCCATATGTTGCCATTTGGGAGTGATTAGAGGCTGAGCGGGAAGCTTACCACACTCTTGAATGGATGAAGAATTATTTAACATCGTTAATTGAATCTTCATGTCCTTCAATTCCCCTATCACCTAAGTGAAATAAGTCCTAAACTCTAGTTGAAATTCGACGAGAATTTTCATGGAATTCTCAAGAGAAATTATGTTATTGATCAGGCCTCCATTGACTCCCAGATGCTTGATTTTGACTTGTATCCTTCCAACTGAAATTGGGATGGTTACAACTGTTGGATATATTTTACCAGGATCTAGATTTACTAACAAGTATGTTTCATTAACATCCTAATATGAATTCTAAAACAATGAAATAAACACATAAGAGTTTAAGAAAACCTTACATTGGGTGCAGCGGAATATAATGACTCCTTCCGTTCAGATATCTAGCCCTTGATTCCTTTCTGTAGCAGAGCATTATCAATATCTGAACCTGGATCTCTTTCTCTCCTTCCTTTGATGCTGAATCTCCTTCTTGTTGGATGGTTTTCCACAGTCTTACACACTATGATTGAGATACCACTTGATGTGTGTGGGCACTCACTCATTCACTCAAGGAATTCGAAATTTAGAGAAGAAAAGAGAAGGGAAGAGGTTCGACCTATAGAGAAAATATAGAGGCTCAGTTTTCATCTGATAGAAATTCAAAAAGTTAAGTGTGAATGAGAGCCATCACTATCTATTTATAGGTAACCACCTAGGTTTAAGTTAGAATTATTTGGCATTAAAATAATGAAAAAATAAATGATAAAATCCATTAAGTGTGGCCGGCCATGGGCCTTGGATAATGGGCCTCAATTATGCAATTTTCCTGTTTTATCATTCCTGTATCTAATTTTCTCAAAAATGCCAATTTTCAAATCCAACCATTTAAATGCTAATTCTAATTATTTAATAACTAAAATAAATTATTAAATAATGTTGTCATTTAATTTAATTATTAGTTAGACATATAAAGTCTCTTAATTAATTAATAAACCTAGAATCTCTTTTCTTTACAATTTCGCCCTTGCTTAGTGAAAATTCACAAAGTAGACATAGTCTAACTTTAGAATTATAATTGATTAATCAAAATCAATTAACTGAGTCTTACAAGCAGTATGGTCTCAACTAGTATGGGGACCATGGGTGTATATATCCGAGCTTCCAATAAGTAGATCAAGAATTTATATCTTAAATTCACTGACTTATTAATTCTTCGTTGAATCCATGCATAGAACTTAGAATTGCACTCTCAGTATATAGAACGCTCTATATGTTCCACGATATAGACACGTCATTAGTTATCTATTGTTATAACCCTAATGTGATCAATGATCCTCTATATATATGATTTACACTGTAAAGGGATTAAATTACCGTAACACCCTACAATGTATTTTATTCTTAAAACACTTAACCCTGTTAAATGATATTTCAGCTAAGTGAAATGAGATCTCCACCATTTATTTTCGTTTGGTTAAGCTCGAAGGAAATAATCCTTTACTTTCTATTCGCCAAATAGAAGCTATAGATTCCATATTTATGTTAGCGCTCCCACTCAATTGCACTACTGTGTTCCCAAAATGTACGTATCACCCTGACCCAAAAGTAGGCTTAACTAACAAATCAAAGAACACGAATAACACTCTTGAGATTGAACCTAATCATATCAGGATTAAGATCATTTGATCTAGGATCAACAGGTGATATTGAATTGAATAGATATTACGGTAAATTCTAATATATCTAATTAAAGTTCAATATCGGTCCCTTCCGATGTATACTCCATACATCCGATGCTGGTAAACTTTACCAATGTCCTAGAAAGGACATAACACTTATCCAAGGTGTAAGAATACCTATCGCTAATTATACCATGTCAGTCTAAATCTAGTGTTCTGACAAATCAAGGAATAAACTTTCGAACATATAATTAAGATTATATTCCACTGTGTTGACAACACTATAATCATTAACAAATTGATATGTTCTGGACTTAAATAGAATTCATACATTATGTACATATAATCATGAAATAAATCATGTGAACTGTTGTCCTCAAAAGTGAGTGTTTTAATATTTATACTCGCAAGTGCACGAATCGTTTCGGAATATAATGTTCATGTAAGTGCAAGGTCGAACCCATGGGAGTTGACAACATCAAAAGAAACTATTTCAAACAAAACAAGAATATTCTAACCTAGTTCCAAATGTTTGATGGGATTTTTGTTTTGCAAAATAAAATAAAAGACAAGTAACTAAAATATTTAAGATTAAATATGAGTGAGTATGAAAATGACTTTCAAATAAGATGTGTAAAATAAGATTATTAAGATATTAGAATCCACAAAATGCAAGTTCAATAATATTTATAAGTATATTGATTTCCAAATTCAAATATAGTTGAAATAAATCACACTATATTTTTCAAAATATATTTTCTATTTAAGCACAAGTTATTTTCAAAAAGATAGGATTTTTCTTCACTTATAAAAGGTATAATTTCTAAGCATTAAATGTGTTACAATTTAATGAAACTACACAAAATCAAAGAAACTATGTTTAGGACAAATATAACACTTATATTCTAAGAATTAGATGTAAACAATTTAATGAAAGACATTTAATCAAAGAGTATTATATTTTTGCATAATGAAGAACTAAGTGGAAATATGCTTTAACAATAAAAAATACATGATATTGAAGATGAAAAAGACATATTTTTGATAGAAAAATCCATGAACTTTATAGCACAAATGGGAAATCAACATACAAACATAAACACTATCTAGTTACATTTTGCTTCATCATCATCTTAATAATCTTGAAAAAAGATTAGAAGCTCATAACTAGATAAAAATTACAAAAGATAAACATACTTGACATGCTCTTCAAAATGTAAAAATGGTAGAAAGAAAATTGTGAAAATGAAGAGTGTGGAATGGAGAAGTGTTTTGGGTTGAAGAGGTGTTTAGGGGGGTGAAGAGATGTGATTTTAAATGGTCTTCCAACACCATATTTATAGGCGAAATTGGGAGTTTAAATTAATCAAAATAAAATAAATAAATTGATTAATTTAATTAGTGTTGGGAAGAGAAGGGATTAATAGAGTATGTGTAAGAGTATTGGAAAAAATAAATGTTTGTTTGGATGGAAAAATAGTGAAAAGATAGGGTAAAAATAAATTAGGAATGTTTATTTAGGTGAAATAAATTGGGAAGAGTAAATGAATATTTAGGGTGTAAGTTGTGGGAGAAATATATGGATTTTGTTGCTTTTATGTGTATGAGAAAATAGGAATAAAGCAATTAATTTAACTGCCTTTTTTTTCTTTGTTCTCAGCAGGTACACGTGGCGAGGGCTGGTTGGAGCTGAAGCTGACGGAATTCCAAATGGCGTGCGCTGGTTTGCTGCTGGGGCTGACTGGGTGCATGCGTGGCGAGCTGAGGCTGGGGCTGGTTGCACGCGTGGCGGAAGGAGAGGGCTGGCAGCTGCTCGTGGGCCCCGCGTGGAAGAAAAGCAGCAGGAGGAGATTGCTCTCACTCTCTCTTGTCTGGGGTGCATCTCACTCGCCACCTGGGTCGTTAGATCTGCAGGCGGACGACTCTGATTGGGTCAAAGAGCTGACCGAGAGTGGGCCTTCTAAAGGGCTGATCTGATTTTCTTTTGAAAATTGCACTTTTAACTCCATTTCTCTAATATTTCTTCAATTTAATCCCAATCTTTTTCTTCTAAACACACCTAAAAATACATAAAATTAATTAGAAAACTAAAGTAAAATTAAAAAATAAATACCACATAACATATTATAATAAAATAATTATAAAAACACACAAAAACATATAAAATTACAATAAAGCTAATAAATTCAAAAATAATTAAACATTTACTAAATTAATTAAAAACTTAAGAGCTAAACCAATTTTTAGTTAAAAAAAATGTGAAAAATAACTCTAATTTCTAGAGTTATCACAACCCCAAACTTAAACTTTGCTAGTCCTCAAGCAAAAGAAAAATTAAAAAACACACATGTTTTTATTTTTTTATTTTGGTGATATAAAAAATGTCCTCAAAAATTGCACATTGAAAAATAGCTTATATAAAATATGAATAAAAATTAAGCTTATCTAATTAATTCAATAGTCAATCTTGCTTTGAAAATATATTTTAAATTCTAAATCTAAAATCTATTCATCAAATTATTATGTGAATTTTAGAAAAATTATTGTAACAAAATATTTATTTCACATAACAAGATGAATAATTTTTTTTTTTCAAAATTAGATTTTTAGCAAAATTGACCCAAGAGTTAAAAATAAAGCTTAAAAGATATTCATATTTTTATAAATTAAAATCAAACTCAATCAAGGGTATTATCATAGGAAAATGGGATATCACCAAAGGGTTTTTTGTTTTTTTTGTTTTTTTTTAATTTTTTTTTATTTTTAAGGCATAAATATATATAGAAAATAAATATATTTTTTTTTTGGTTTTTTTTTACTAGAAAAATAATAATAAACATTTTTTTTAATTTTTTTTTTAAATTATATAATATAACTACTTTAGCATCCAAACAAAAATTTTAAAAGTAAAAAATAATACTCTACCATTTTTAAGCACATGAAAGAAATAACCATAGGAACTCACACCCCAAACTTAATTTATGCATTGTCCTCAATGTATCAAAATACAAATATAAATTGAAAGTAAAAGAGTTGAGAGTTTAGAATGGTCATACCTCATCTTGGAGCAATGTCAAGAGCAACAAAAAGATAACAAAAATCAAAACAAAAAGTTAATCTAAAACATAAAGAAAAACACATTACCAAGAATTGAAAAGAGCAATCAAGGATCATGGTAAATTGGATCCTCAAGGAGGATTTCATCCACTTCAACATTTTTCAATTCTAAAAATGGTTTCAATTTTTGTCCATTAACTTTGAATACATTACCATTATTAGGATTTTCAATTTCAATGGCTCCATGTGGAAAAACATTGCGGATAATGTATGGACCTACCCACCTAGAGCGTAACTTTCCTGAAAAGAGATGCAAACGAGAATTGTATAAAAGGACTTTTTGACTGGGAGAAAAATCTTTTCTCAAGATGTTTTTGTCATGGTAAAATTTCATTCGGCCCTTATACTTTTTCGAATAGTCATATGCATCATGCCTAAGCTCTTCTAACTCATTCAATTGAAGCTTTCTTTTCTCACCCGCTTTGTCTAAGGAAAAGTTTAGTTGCTTAATAGCCCAATAGGCTCTATGTTCTAACTCAACGGGTAAATGGCATGCCTTTCCATAAACAAGTCTATATGGAGACATTCCAATGGGCGTTTTGTAAGTAGTACGATATGCCCATAATGCATCAATGAGTCTTAGGGACCAATCTTTCCTAGTGGGGTTGATAGTTTTCTCTAAGATGTGCTTAATCTCCCTATTTGATATTTCAACTTGGCCACTAGTTTGTGGGTGATAAGGTGTAGTGACTTTATGTGTAATGCCATATTTTTTCATTAAATGTTCAAAAGGCCTATTATAAAAGTGTGTACCATTATCACTAATGATGGCACGTGGTGAGCCAAATCGTGAGAAAATATTTTCTTTCAAAAACTTAAGCACAACTTTGTGGTCATTAGTGTGACATGCAATAGCTTCTACCCATTTAGACACATAATCAACACTAACAAGAATGTACAAATTACCAAAAGAATTAGGAAATGGACCCATAAAATCAATGCCCCAAACATCAAATATTTCAACAATAAGAATAGGATTTAAAGGCATCATGTTTCTTCTAGTTACACTTCCTAATTTTTGACAACGTTCACAAGATTTGTAATATATATAAGTGTCATGAAAAATAGTAGGCCAATAAAATCCACATTGTAAAATTTTCAAAGCAGTTTTCTTACCACTAAAATGTCCACCACATGCATGATCATAACAAAAAGATATGATTTTAAGTTGATCACAGTTTGGAATGCATCTTCTTAGTATTTGATCAGGGCAATATTTAAACAAATAAGGATCATCCCACATGAAATTTTTCACTTCAGCATAAAATTTAGATTTATCTTGTTTAGACCAATGAGAAGGAATTTCACCAGTGACCAAATAATTGACAATATCAGCATACCAAGGAAAAGAAGATACATGCATGAGTTGTTCATTAGGAAAAGTTTCAATGATAGTGGAGGAATCATGATTAGTTTCAACAACAATTCTAGACAAATGATCAGCTACAACATTTTCAAAACCTTTTTTTTATCTCGTATCTCTAAATCAAATTCTTGTAAAAGCAAGATCCAACGAATTAAACGAGATTTAGCATCTTTTTTCGACAAGAGATATTTCAATGCAGCATGATCAGAATAGACAATTATTTTAGATCCTAACAAATAAGACCTAAATTTCTCTAATGCAAACACAACAGCAAGCAATTCTTTTTCAGTTGTAGTGTAATTCAATTGAGCTTCATTTAAAGTTTTGCTAGCATAGTATATTACATGAGGTAACTTGTTAATTCTTTGTCCTAAAACAGCACCAATTGCATAATCAGAAGCATCACACATTATTTCAAAAGGAACATTCCAATCGGGAGGGCGAATAATAGGTGCACTAGTTAAAAGGGATTTCAATTTTTCAAAGGCAACATGGCAATCATTATCAAAGACAAAAGCATTTTCTTTTCCAAGTAAATGACATAAAGGACGTGAAATTTTGCTAAAGTCTTTTATGAATCTTCTATAAAAACCGGCATGGCCTAAGAATGATCTAATTTCTTTTACTGTCTTAGGTGGAGGAAGTTTTGAAATAAGATCTACTTTTGCTTTATCAACTTCTATTCCTTGAGATGAAATCACATGACCTAAGACAATTCCCTTTTTAACCATGAAATGACATTTTTCCCAATTAAGAACTAAATTTATTTCTTTGCAACGAATTAAAACAAGAGAAAGATGGTGCAAACAATCATCAAAAGAATTTCTAAACACAGAAAAATCATCCATAAATACTTCAAGATTTCTTTCAACCATATCAGAAAATATTGCAATCATACATCTTTGAAATGTTGCAGGAGCATTACAAAGACCAAAAGGCATGCGACGATATGCAAAGGTTCCAAAAGGGCAAGTAAAGGTAGTCTTTTCTTGATCTTCGGGGGCAATGGGGATTCGGTTATATCCCGAATACCCATCAAGAAAGCAATAATAAGCATGGACAACTAACCTTTCAAGCATTTGGTCAATGAAGGGTAATGGAAAGTGGTCTTTCCTAGTGACACTATTCAACTTTCTATAGTCTATACACACTCTCCACCCAGTTTGGACTCTAGTAGGGATTAACTCATTTTGTTCATTTTTAACAACAGTGATCCCAGACTTTTTTGGAACAACTTGAACTGGACAAACCCATGGACTGTCAGAAATAGGGTAAATGATCCCTACATCTAACATTTTAATTACATCATCTCTTACTACCTCTTTCATGTTTGAATTTAATCTTGTTTGACTTTCTCAGGAGGGCTTAGCATTTTCTTCTAAATGAATTCTATGCATGCACACACCTGGGCTAATTCCCTTAATGTCTCCCTGTTGGAAATTATTTTACCAGGATCTTAGATCTACTCACAAGTATGTTGTTTAAACACCCTAAATATGAACTTTCTAAAACGATAAATTAAACACATATAAAGTTAAGAAAACCTTACATTGATGCAGCGGAATTAATGTCTCCTTCCACTCAGATCTCTAACCCTTGTATCCTTCTGTAGCAGAGTATAATCAAGATCTGAGCCCGAATGTCCTTCTTCTTCAAGTTTGATCCTTCACAGTCTTCCAATCTATGATTGAGTTACTGCTTGCTGTGTGTGGGCACTCACTCTTTCACTAGGGTCACGAAATTGATGAAGGGAAAAGAGAAGAGAGGGTTTCGGCCAGGTATAGAAAGTGGGGAAGGCTCAGTTTTTCTGAAGAGAGAAATTTCTGTCAGAAAGCTAATGTTCAAAGATGTGTATTTGACTGAGGCATCACTTTCTATTTATAGGCAACTACTAGGTTTAGGTTAGGAATTATTTGGCATTAAAATAATGAAAATATTAATTTGAAAAACCTCATTAAGTGGCCGGCCAAGGTGTAGTAGTGGGCCCCACTTGATTTTGAAGTTTTATCAAATTTTATCTCTATTTTCTCAAAAATGCCAATTTTCTAATTCTAACCTTTTAAATGCCAAAACTAATTATTTAATAATTAAAATACATTATTAAATAATATTGTCATTTAATTTAATTATTAATTAGACATATAAAGTCCATTAATAAATAAATAAACCTAGAAACTCTTTTCTTTACAATTTCACCCCTGCTTAGTGAAAATTCATAAAATTAGACATAGTCTAACTTTAGAATTATAATTGATCGATCACGAATCAATTAATGAGTCTTACAAGCAGAATTTTCTCAACTAGAATGGGGACCATGGATCTATATGCTGAGCTTCCAATAAGTGAACCAAATTTACCAAGTAAATTCCTACTTATTAATTCTTCGTTGAATCCACTCTTAGAACTTAGAATTGCACTTTCAGACTTATATAGAGCATATTGTATGTTCCACGATATCCATATGCTATCTCATTTAACCATTGTTATAATCTTATTGTGATTTAAAGATCCTCTATATAGATGATCTACATCGAGATGAGATTTCTTTACCGTTCTCACCCCTCAATGTATTTTGCCCCTTAAAACACTTAGCTACCTGTAAATGGTTTTTAGTGATCTAATAATTAGTCAGTTAAACAAGAGCTCATCCATTTACTTCTATTTGCTAAGCTCGAAGGGAATCATCACTTGACTTCTATACACCAGTAGAAGCTATAGAGTCCATATTTATGTTCAGCACTCCCACTCAATCATACTATCATGTTCCCAAAATATACGTATCACCCTGACCCAAAAGTAGGCTTAACTAATAAATCTAAGAACATGAATAGCACTCCTGAGTTGAGCCTAAGCATATCAGGATTTAGATTCTTTTAATCTTAAGATCAACTACTGATATTGACTTGGAAAGATATGTATAACGGTAAGTTTGTAATATCTTAACTTAGTTGCAATATCGGTCCAGTCCAATGTATACTCCATACATTCGAAACTAGTATACTTTACTAATGTCCTCGAAAGAACATAACACTTACTCCATGTGTAAGTACACATCATCGCTGATTATCACATTAGTGTAAATCCAAAAACACTGATGAAACAGGGACCAAGTCTTTTGATTCATATGATCACAATCACATTCCACTGTGTTGACGATACTGTAATTGTGAATAAACATATGATCTGGATTTATCTGATTTTGTGTGTGTGAATGTAATAAACATATTAAACTATTAGCATGTAAAATTCATGCAAACATCAATCACTTCAAATTTCTTATATTGATAACTAATCAGATTGTAAAGAGTTTTATTTAGGGCATAAAACCCAACAAACTCCCACTTGCACTAATATAAAACAAACTGTGCAAATAGGTCAATCTGATGTCTTGATCTTCAGATCAAGTGTAGTATATTTGAATCCACCCAAACTTTTGGAACTAGTTCATAAATACACTTATGAAACATCCTTTACTATATGCTTTACTCATCAAGGGATACTGAAATCTTTACTGTTTTAAAAGTACATCTGAATAAACAGAAGACATATCTCTCATATTTTAAAATATGGAATTGAGATAATACAGTGTAGACTTTTCTTCAGTGATATAACTTTCTGGTATTTTCGAATAGACCAAGTTACAATTCTTCTCTGGTAGAGCTTCAATTATTATTCAATAATTCCTCCACCCCTAAAGTAAGCACCATCTCATAGAAATTTCGAAATTAGATGGTGAGATACAAGGACAGCTGATACACAGTTCCTTAATATCTAACATATAGATCACTTTTATAAATCTTTCTTGAATATCTTCTAATGTTCCCTATTTGATTACATCTCAGATAGCTCCCACTCAATAGCAGATGTCTGGTTAAATAATACTTTTAACCTCTGATTGTTTAGAGAGTTACCTAGTTGTGACTTTTGTATTAGTCTAAAACTTTAAGTTAAGACTAAGTCATCAACATAGCAGACTAGTATTTGAAGTGAAAAATACATGCCAGAGATAAAGTAATCAAAAATTAAGATACCATAAAATTTTATGAGGATTAAGAATTCTAGGTTCAAGTCATTCGAATGGACTGAACTAGAGTTCTTTATCTTATTCTCATAATTCTGATAAGCTATACCTATCCATGTGAATGGTTAGAATTTCTTTTCAGTAGTGTTCTTAAGTATCTATCACAAGTATCAACCTGATGAAGATGGGTATAGAACTTTAAAATTCTCCCACTTAATTAAGGTAGTGTGAAACTTTAACAAAGAAATTTTATAGGTATCAATCTTTTACTTACAACAGTAAAAACGAAATGGAACATACAATCAAGATCAAGAATTTATATTGATAATAGCTGACTCATTATATTACTTCCATGTTTAAAGAAGATATGTGTTACATAGGGAATTGTGGAATATGCTCCACCCCTAAGAATATACATATAGGGTACCTGTGGATAACCTCCACCCCTAGGTATATAGAGATTATGATCTATCCTTAAAGGTTGTAAAGATCATGATTCTCATAGTGTGATAGAGTTTATGTGGAGTTAAATACTATCCAGAGTTCAGTAGATATAAAAGATCGTTGAACTGCATAGTTTTCTCAACTTTTCTCCACCCCTATCAGATCATAAGATCCTTTTATTAAACAAATTCTTAATAATTGTATGAGAATTAACAATTATTAATAAACATAGAAATAGTTTCTAGTGTTTATTTAATATAACTCTATGAAGAGTTGTAAATATTATAGAATTTGTATCAATAATAAAAACACTTACACATTCAAACATATAAATATAATGTGGTAATAGTTGATGAAGATAAAATAAATGAAGCTCAATCTCATAATTTGCAATAGTGAATTTCGAAAATAAAACTTTATTAATAATAAAATAAAAAAAGTATATTGCAACAATATGAGAAAAACAGGGATAAATATCCCTAACTAAAATTTGAAATCCAAATTGTCTTTAAACTAAAACAATTAATTCAAAAATAAATTGAAGAGCTTCATCTTCATCTGGACGATTTCACCCTTGGTCCAGCTTGCTGATCCAACTCATCTGAGTTCAAGTAGCTTGGCCTATAAGAAAAATAAAACAAATAAACAAAGTTAGTCCAGAATCATAAATCCAATTGGATAATAATTCACTAAAACTCTTAAAGTTTATAAATAGAAATACCTTGTTTCTTTGCAAGAAGTTTAGGACATTGGGGTTTCCAATGACCTTTTTCATTGCAGTAGAAACACTTTCCTTTAAGTGTAGCATCACCAGAAGGAACAACCTTTTTATTCTTCATGGCTTTTGTTCGCTTCTTGGTGTTCTTCCACTTCTTCTTCGATTTGGGCTTCGAAGTAGAGGCAAAATTTGCTTCAGGTTTCATCGTCCCATTACCATTCCCAGGATTGTGAGGTTTACTCCCTTTCTTCTTGGGTCCTCCAATCAAATTTTCATAAGTTTGAAGGTCATTGACTAATTCATGAAAGTCAATTTCCTTCTTATTCATGACATAATTTGATGTGTATGGTAGAAATGCTGGAGTCAGGCTATTCAAGATAAGGCTAACTTGAGTAGCACTGTCCATTTCAGCACCATGATCCTGGACTTCTTAAAAATAACTAGACATGAGGAGAATATGGTCACGCACGTTTTGATGAGGTTCCATCCGTGCATTGATGTACTTCTTAGTCGCGTCAAAGCGTGACTGAAGTGATGCCTTACCGAATAGCTCATTTAACTTCATCATAACTTCAGCAGCCTTTTCGGTTTTAGAAAACCGAGTTTTGAGGGTGTCAACCATGCTAGAAAGCATAAAGTATAGAGCTTTGTCATTTGCTTTCTGCCAACACTCATACTTTTCTTTCACAGCTTTGGATGCATTATCCCCAGACACTTCAGGTGACGGCTCAGTTAAAACAAACAAGGCACTTTCTCCTATGAGAGCAATATTAATGTTCTCATTCCACTTTTTAAAGTTAGATCCATTCAGCTTGTTTTCAGTCAATAGTGATAACATGGGATTCATTTTGATAATACAGGATACTACAAAATAATAGAATTCAACAAATAGAAATTAATAATGGTTTAACACAAAATCAATTCAGAAATTATAAGCACATAGCAAGTAGGAATGATATGAGAAAATACTTAAAAATTCAATCCTAAATAATTTCCAAGGTTTTTCAACAAACTGATATCAGTGTCCCGTTTAGGCGAGAGTCAAAGGTACCATCCATTAAATAGAGTTGTCAGCTCATCTAAAATGTTAAACATTCTAGCAACCTTTTATTCGATCAAGATTGGAATCCAGCGTTGTCCCGTTTAGGCGAGAGTCAAGGCTATTCTATCTTATGAGCTTCTACCATTGTTTCGCAATTTGCAAGTCAAATATGGTCGCCACCATTAGGGTGATCCATACCATATAAAACACTTACAAACTACTTATCATGCGAGATTAAACGGTGCGAAATTGCTAATGAACGTTCCTCCATTAGGGAGGATTACTTACTAAAACAAACGCGGTGTAAAACCCACAATGGAGATCGAATATCTTAATAATAATAAAGCTCATTCTTTAAAATGTATTTTCTTTATTATTCTAATAAATAAATTCTCATTAAATTCGAAATTTAGAATTAAAATTCAAAATTAAGAATTTAATATAATATTTATAAAATTATACTTAGATGGTGATTGAAATAAAATTAATTATTTCCATCTTAGCAATAATCTTAAATATAAATATTAAGGAAATTAATTTAAGTTGAATTAAATTAAATAATTAGCAACTTAAAAATTTCCTTTGAGAATATATTTATTGAGTTCGAAAATTTAAAGTATATAACAAATACAATTTTCGAAAATAATAAAAATAGAAAAGAAATACTTCAAGCAAAAAGATCACCTATCTAGATTTTCTTTTGACTAGTTAATTCAATTTCTAATAATATCTATATTTTAAATTTATTTATTTTAAATTAATCAATTAAATGAAAAAAATAATTGATTGTAGTTGGTCCAAGAATTAATTAAAATAAATAATTAATTTACAACTCAATCTCCTTTTCAAGATTAAAAATTCGAAAAATATTGCATAAATAAAATGCAATTTTCGAAATTGATTAAGAAAATAAAGAAAAAATATATATTGAAAATTATTTAAATTTAAGTTGATAAATTAAATTTCAACTTAAAAATAATTTTCTATTTAATTAAGTGTCATGAAAAATCAATAAATATTTATATATCATGATGAAAATCAACTTAGATATTTAGATTTTTCAAGTTAATTAAATGTACTAAATTCAAGAAATAATAATTAAGTGTAGAGAAGGCTTAATTATTTATTTCTAATTTAATACTAGGAAAAATATACTTAATAAAATTGTACCAAAATTAATTATTTAAATAATTAATTTCACAAAGTATAATATTTTCCTATTCAAATATTAGAAATAATAAGTAGTCTAGAAATTACTATCTAGAAAATATCTTACTTGACTAAGTATCTTTTCAACAAAATTTGAAAAATATCTAATTTAAGTTATATAGAAATAATCTAAAACTTAAATAATTTCAAATTTAGATTTAATTAAATATCAAAAATTAAGTTATAACCACTTAATTTGAAGATATCTTTTTAAGTTAATATTCGAAAAGATATTAACTTAAAAAAAAATATCTTAAGAATCTTTAATAACTAATGCCTAGGATTCCTCAACTTGATTTAAAATTTAAATCAAATATTCAAATTTAAGTTAGATAAGAAAAATCAGTTTTTACAACTAATTTATAACTTAAATATTAATATTTAATTAAATAAGCTCCAGAAAGAATCTAGTTAGTTAAAATTCAATATTTAATTAAATACAAGAAAAATACAAATAGTTTGTCTAGAAATAATATCTAAAACTAAAAGTGTTTTTCTTAAAATTAACTTTAAAATATTAAAATGAAAATAAATTTTCATATATTTTAAAAGTTAATTATGTTGCTAATTCAATTTTATTAGGTCAAACTAATATAATTAACCTAGTACAGTTATTCAAATCAGGCAAATGGGCCTTCACAATTGGGGTAGTTCATGTGAGGGGGGGCTGGGTTCAGTATGTCGTACCCACTTCTATGGCTCCGAACTCTCACACAAGGCCCAAAAGAGAGGAATTTAACCTTAAAATGAATAACTGTTATTAATTGAATAGGTCCAATAACTAAATGGACCTAAATAAAATCTATCATGGTGTGACATTTTATTTAGCAACAACCTATATGCATCTATATTAAAACAAAATAAACATATAGGCTCACACAGGTACACACTTGGATGGATCCTATCATGTTGCTAGGTCATACACAGATGAAAGAAGATTGTAAAATTTACCTGTTACAAATTATTAACTTGACCAAGGGAGCCATCAGATCATTAGATCTGGCAAAAAGTAACCATGGCTATTTGCAATCAAGTAATAATAGGTTTTGAAAACTTACATACAACCCAAAACCACATACTCCTGCAACAAGGTTAGCTGGATAGTTGGAAGTAGGATTTATTTAATTCTAAATAAATAATTTCGAAAAAAAATAAATAATTAAATAAATAAATAAAAAATAAAATTTAATTTTCGAAAAATTAAATTAAAATAAAATAAATATTTATTTTTGAAATTAAAAAAAATATTAATTTAAATTTCGAAATTATTTAAAAAAAATATTTAAAATTAAACCTACAATTTTGAAAAATTAGGTTTCAACCAACCTAAATATCATTTCAAAATTTGCTAACTACTTTTAAAATTTAAATGTTATTTTATAAATAAAATTAAATAAAAAATTAGAAAAGATAAATTAAATATCTTTTTCAGATTTTAAATTTAATTTAAATAAATAAATAACAAAATTTAAAAGTTAGCAAAATATCTTACATCTATTTAAAATTACATGATTATAGTTATCTTATTTTAAATTTAAACAAGGTCAAATTATTTAAAAAAGATTTAATTTAAAAATAGTTAAAATCTGACCTTAAATTTAAAAATAAGATAAGATATAATCAAATTTAAAAATAAGATAGATAATTAAGCAATAAGATAGATATTTACAATTTTAAAATTCAAATTACACTAATATCTTGAATTAAATTTAAAAAATATTAAATTAATTCAAAATGATAATTAGAATTGAATTAGGAATAGTAAATATATAAATACAAAACTACACAAAAAATCAGAAGTTAATTCCATGAAAAAGCATGAAAAAACGAAGAAAAACGAAAAAATTGTGAGTTATACGGACAGTTTTCACGATCGCAGGAAAATTTCAGCACAACTCCGATTTTTCCGAATCTTCAAAAAATCATAACTAATTCAAATTAAATCGAAATTTAGTTCTGTAAAAAAGTAACTTGCTTAATTTTTTCCATACTATCCAATAAAAATAAATCCAGAAACAGAATCGCAAATATTTTTCACGAAAATTTACAAACACCAATCAATCATCAAATAACACTCAATACAACATGATACCATCCAAAAACAAACAAACAATCGTTTTAAAGTCCAAATTTCTTGTAAGTAAATAAATTACCATGGCTCTGAGGCCAGTTGTTGAAAATTATTTTACCAAGATCTTAGATCTACTCACAAGTATGTTGTTTAAACACCCTAAATATGAACTTTCTAAAACGATAAATTAAACACATATAAAGTTAAGAAAACCTTACATTGATGCAGCGGAATTAATGTCTCCTTCCACTCAGATCTCTAACCCTTGTTTCCTTTCTGTAGCAGAGTATAATCAAGATCTGAGCCCGAATGTCCTTCTTCTTCAAGTTTGATCCTTCACAGTCTTCCAATCTATGATTGAGTTACTGCTTGCTGTGTGTGGGCACTCACTCTTTCACTAGGGTCACGAAATTGATGAAGGGAAAAGAGAAGAGAGGGTTTCGGCCAGGTATAGAAAGTGGGGAAGGCTCAGTTTTTCTGAAGAGAGAAATTTCTGTCAGAAAGCTAATGTTCAAAGATGTGTATTTGACTGAGCCATCACTTTCTATTTATAGGCAACTACTAGGTTTAGGTTAGGAATTATTTGGCATTAATAATGAAAATATTAATTTGAAAAACCTCATTAAGTGGCCGGCTAAGGTGTAGTAGTGGGCCCCACTTGATTTTGAAGTTTTATCAAATTTTATCTCTATTTTCTCAAAAATGCCAATTTTCTAATTCTAACCTTTTAAATGCCAAAACTAATTATTTAATAACTAAAATACATTATTAAATAATATTTTCATTTAATTTAATTATTAATTAGACATATAAAGTCCATTAATAAATAAATAAACCTAGAAACTCTTTTCTTTACAATTTCACCCCTGCTTAGTGAAAATTCATAAAATTAGACATAGTCTAACTTTAGAATTATAATTGATCAATCACGAATCAATTAATGAGTCTTACAAGTAGAATTTTCTCAACTAGAATGGGGACCATGGATCTATATGCTGAGCTTCCAATAAGTGAACCAAATTTACCAAGTAAATTCCTACTTATTAATTCTTCGTTGAATCCACTCTTAGAACTTAGAATTGCACTCTCAGACTTATATAGAGCATATTGTATGTTCCACGATATCAATATGCTATCTCATTTAACCATTGTTATAATCTTATTGTGATTTAAAGATCCTCTATATAGATGATCTACATCGAGATGGGATTTCTTTACCGTTCTCACCCCTCAATGTATTTTGCCCCTTAAAACACTTAGCTACCTGTAAATGGTGTTTAGTGATCTAATAATTAGTTAGTTAAACAAGAGCTCATCCATTTACTTCTATTTGCTAAGCTCGAAGGGAATCATCACTTGACTTCTATACACCAGTAGAAGCTATAGATTCCATATTTATGTTCAGCACTCCCACTCAATCATACTATCATGTTCCCAAAATATACGTATCACCCTGACCCAAAAGTAGGCTTAACTAATAAATCTAAGAACATGAATAGCACTCCTGAGTTGAGCCTAAGCATATCAGGATTTAGATTCTTTTAATCTTAAGATCAACTACTGATATTGACTTGGAAAGATATGTATAACGGTAAGTTTGTAATATCTTAACTTAGTTGCAATATCGGTCCAGTCCAATGTATACTCCATACATTCGAAACTAGTATACTTTACTAATGTCCTGGAAAGAACATAACACTTACTCCAAGTGTAAGTACACATCATCGCTGATTATCACATTAGTGTAAATCTAATAACACTGATGAAACAGGGACCAAGTCTTTTGATTCATATGATCACAATCACATTCCACTGTGTTGACGATACTGTAATTGTGAATAAACATATGATCTGGATTTATCTGATTTTGTGTGTGTGAATGTAATAAACATATTAAACCATTAGCATGTAAAATTCATGCAAACATCAATCACTTCAAATTTCTTATATTGATAACTAATCAGATTGTAAAGAGTTTTATTTAGGGCATAAAACCCAACACTCCCATGGTCCAACCTATGGCCTTTTTATGTTTTCTAAGGATATCTAACAACTTTGTTTCTTCTTTTTCATCTAAATCAGATGCAATGATAACAGGATAAGTGTTAGACTCTCCTAGAAATGCATATTTCAAAGTGTCGGGCAAAGGTTTAAGATCTAACTTTGGTGGTTTAGGAGTTTACTCAACATGCTCTAATGGAATACATGGTTCAATTTTGGCTTTCCATTTTTCAGTATCCATTAGTAGGGTAGACTCAAGCAAAGAATTGACATCATGAATAAAATCATCAACATTTAAGCACATTCCAAACATTTTTGCATAAGTTTCAAAAGATTCATTCATGTCCATTTCAAACATATTTTCCGTGTTAATCATGTTTACTTCATGTATTTCCTCACACTCAACAGATTTAGCAACATTAAAAACATTCAATTCAACAGTCATGTTTCCAAAAGATAATTTCAATACACCATTACGACAGTTGATAATTGCATTAGATGTAGCTAAAAATGGTCTACCTAAAATGATGGGTATTTGAGCATGAGCATTTTCAACAGGTTGAGTATCAAGAACAATGAAATCAACAGGAAAGTAGAATTTATCCACTTTAATTAAAACATCTTCTATAATACCTCTTGGAATTTTCACAGAACGATCAGCTAATTGAAGTGTTATAGAAGTTGGTTTTAATTCTCCTAGACCAAGTTGCTTATAAACAGAATAAGGCAGTAAATTCATACTAGCTCCTAAATCAAGTAAAGTTTTGTTAATAAAATGATCACCAATGATGCATGAAATTGTTGGAGAACCAGGATCTTTATATTTCACAAGGCTTTTATATTGAATTATGGAGCTAACTTGTTCAGTTAAAAATGCCTTTTTTGGAACATTAGTGTTTCTTTTAACAGTGCAAAGGTCTTTCAAGAATTTGGAGTAGGCAGGAATTTGTTTAATGGTATCTAAGAATGGAATGTTGATACTTACTTGTTTGAACACTTCTAAGATGTCACTATATTGGTTGCCTTTCTTGAGTGGAAGTAATCTTTGTGGAAAAGGAGCTTTTGGAATGGAAGGAAGAATTTGATCATTATCTTTTGACAAGTCATTTGTGTTGGAAATTTGAGGTTGGCTTTGGTCTTTTTTAACTTGAGGTATGTAATCGGGTTTGGCAATTTGTTTTCCAGACCTAAGAGTTGAAATAGATTTAGCTTCTTCTTTATGACTAGGAACTCCTACTTCATATTGACCTTTAGGATTTGGGATGGATTGGCTAGGAAATCTCCCTTTTTCTCTCTCAGTTACGGCATTGGCAAGTTGACCCAATTATGTCTCAAGTTTGGCAATGGATTGAGATTGATTTTGCATGATTTGTTGGGTGGATTGCATGAATTGTTGTAAAGTGTCTTTTAAGGAAGGCTTTCTTTGTGGAGGGTAAGATTGACTTGGTTGGGCATGATTCGGATTTGGCATGTTGAATTGGTTTCCTTGGTTCATTTGTGGTTGGTTTTGTCTCCATGAAAAATTGGGATGGTTTCTCCAATTAGGATTGTATGTGTTTGAAAATGGGCTATCATTTGGTTTACCATATGAATGTAATGCATTAGCCTCTTCGGAAAATGTTTCAAGAAAAGAAGGACATGATTGATCATTATGACAAGTACTAGCAAAAATATCTTTTTTAGGTTGAACATGAGAATTCATAGTTTGACTTATGACTAAGGCTTCTTCTTTTCTTGCTAATTTTTCAAAAGATGTTCTCAAATCAGTTTCTTCTTTTATTTCATATTTCCTCCTCTTTTAGGTGAATTATTTGCTCTAGACCTAGGCTCAGAATAATTCCATTGTTGTGAATTAACAGATAATTCTTCAAGAGCTTCCCAAGCCTCTTGCCCTTGTAATTTCAAAAAATTTCCGGTGTGCATAGATTGAATCATTTGTCGGTTTGAAGAGGTTAAACCATCATAAAAATATTTTACAAGTCTCCATTTTTCAAAACCATGGTGGGGACATTTTAATAATAGATCTTTAAATCTTTCCCAACATTCATAAAATTCTTCATTATCTCTTTGATAAAATTCGGAGATTTCTCTTCTTAAATTATCAGTTTTGGACATGGGGAAAAATTTGGCAAGAAATTTATTAAAAAGTTGATCCCAAGTGGTTATGGTTCCGGTTGGAAGTGAGTTTAACCAAGCTTTGGCTTTATCTTTTAAAGAAAAAGGAAACAACCTAAGCTTAACCGATTCATCCAAAAAATTTTGAAAACGAAAAGTTGAGCAAATATCTAAGAAATCTTTTACATGCATATAAGGATCTTCTCTTTCTAAACCATAAAAAGAAGGCAACAATTGAATGATGGATGGTTTAAGTTCAAAATGAGTGGCATTAGTAGTAGGCAAAACAATGCATGATGGAGCATTAGATGAAATAGGTGAAAAATATTCAAGTAGCGTTTTTTCTTGCGCAATATTAGGTTCTTGTTCCATTATGCTTAATTTTTCAAAAACACTTTCAATTTCACCTAAAGTTACTACTCTTTTTACCAAACGATTTTTAGAATCATGTTGCCAATGATGCATGCAATGTCACAAATTTCACAAAGAAACACAAAGTAACACAATAATCTCAAGAAGACAAATTTCTGATGTGGAAGATCAGTTATAAACCGCAACCACAGAGCATACTTTATACCACGAAGAGATTGTGATTTTTTTTAAATTTTAAATTTTTCATTTTTTTTTGTTTGACTTGTTCCCAGGCCTATTTTATTCCACTTACACACGACTTAATAACAACTCCCCGTGGTTAATTATTAAGTGTGGATGGGAACTTTGCCAAATTTCCTTTAAGCAAAAATTGCTTATGTTGAAAGAACAAGCTTTGTTTTTAATTTTTTTTTCAAGTATTTTCTTAAGCAAAGTAAATAAAATTACAACTAAATAAATACAATAAAAAAATGACAATAACGATAATAGATAGTTATATCAAAGTTAAGAGGCACAAAATGCCATCAACTAACTATAATAATAATAGTAGTAGTAGTAGTAGTAGTAATAATAAGATTTTAGGACGCACAAGATGTCATCAACTAAAATGATAAACAAAAATAAAAGCTAGGAGACACTAATGCCATCACTAGAGGAGGGATAATAGGAGGCAAAAATGCACTCAACTATCAAGTATGTAGGAGGCACAAAATGCACTCAACTACTAAAAGAAAAAAAAAAGGTTAGGAGGCAAAAATGCACTCAACTAACAAATAGGTAGGAGGCACAAAATGCCATCAACTACCAATAAATATGTATATAAATAGTATATAATATATAATATATAATATATAACAATATATATGTATAAATATGTATAACTTTCTCTTTTTTTTTTTAACTTTTTTTTTTTTGATTTTTTTTTAGATGAAAGTGAGAATAATAAAAAAAATAACTAGTAGAAGAATATTACTTACCTTGTAGAAAGATCGTTTCTTTTTAGCAACTCCCCGGCAACGGCGCCAAAAACTTGTTGTCCTCAAAAGTGAGTGTTTTAATATTTATACTCGCAAGTGTACGAATCGTTTCGGAATATAATGTTCATGTAAGTGTAAGGTCGAACCCATGGGAGTTGACTAACATCAAAAGAAACTATTTAAAAAAAAACAAGAATATTCTAACCTAGTTCCAAATGTTTGATGGGATTTTTCTTTTGCAAAATAAAATAAAAGACAAGTAACTAAAATATTTAAGATTAAAGATGAGTGAGTATGAAAATGATTTTCAAATAAGATGTGTAAAATAAGATTATTAAGATATTAGAATCCACAAAATGCAAGTTCAATAATATTTATAAGTATATTGATTTCCAAATTCAAATATAGTTGAAATAAATCACACTATATTTTTCAAAATATATTTTCTATTTAAGCACAAGTTATTTTCAAAAAGATAGGATTTTTCTTCACTTATAAAAGGTATAATTTCTAAGCATTAAATGTGTTACAATTTAATGAAACTACACAAAATCAAAGAAACTATGTTTAGGACAAATATAACACTTATATTCTAAGAATTAGATGTAAACAATTTAATGAAAGACATTTAATCAAAGAGTATTATATTTTTGCATAATGAAGAACTAAGTGGAAATATGCTTTAACAATCAAAAATACATGATATTGAAGATGAAAAAGACATATTTTTGATAGAAAAATCCATGAACTTTATAGCACAAATGGGAAATCAACATACAAACATAAACACTATCTAGTTACATTTTGCTTCATCATTATCTTAATAATCTTGAAAAAAGATTAGAAGCTCATAACTAGATAAAAATTACAAAAGATAAACATACTTGACATGCTCTTCAAAATGTAAAAATGGTAGAAAGAAAATTGTGAAAATGAAGAGTGTGGAATGGAGAAGTGTTTTGGGTTGAAGAGGTGTTTAGGGGGGGTGAAGAGATGTGATTTAAAATGGTCTTCCAACACCATATTTATAGGCGAAATTGGGAGTTTAAATTAATCAAAATAAAATAAATAAATTGATTAATTTAATTAGTGTTGGGAAGAGAAGGGATAAATAGAGTATGTGTAAGAGTATTGGAAAAAATAAATGTTTGTTTGGATGGAAAAATAGTGAAAAGATAGGGTAAAAATAAATTAGGAATGTTTATTTAGGTGAAATAAATTGGGAAGAGTAAATGAATATTTAGGTGTAAGTTGTGGGAGAAATATATGGATTTTGTTGCTTTTATGTGTATGAGAAAATAGGAATAAAGCAATTAATTTAACTGCATTTTTTTTCTTTGTTCTCAGCAGGTACACGTGGCAAGGGCTGGTTGGAGCTAAAGCTGACAGAATTCCAAATGGCGTGTGCTGGTTTGCTGCTGGGGCTGATTGGGTGCATGCGTGGCGAGCTGAGGCTGGGGCTGGTTGCACGCGTGGCGGAAGGAGAGGGCTGGCAGCTGCTCGTGGGCCCCGCGTGGAAGAAAAGCAGCAGGAGGAGATTGCTCTCACTCTCTCTTGTCTGGGGTGCATCTCACTCGCCACCTGGGTCGTTAGATCTGCAGGAGAACGGCTCTGATTGGGTCAAAGAGCTGACCGAGAGTGGGCCTTCTAAAGGGCTGATGTGATTTTCTTTGAAAATTGCACTTTTAACTCAATTTCTCTAATATTTCTTCAATTTAATCCCAATCTTTTTCTTCTAAACACACCTAAAAATACATAAAATTAATTAGAAAACTAAAGTAAAATTAAAAATAAATACCACATAACATATTATAATAAAATAATTATAAAAACACATAAAAACATATAAAATTACAATAAAGCTAATAAATTCAAAAATAATTAAAAACTTAAGAACTAAACCAATTTTTAGTTAAAAAAAATGTGAAAAATAACTCTAATTTCTAGAGTTATCATGAACCATGCAATATTAAATGTTATTTCTGATCTATATTAATAAGTAAATCTGATTATATTGAAATGAGTTTTATTTAGGGCATAAAACCCAACAAACTCCCACTTGCACTAATATAAAACAAAATGTGCATTTCAAATAATCTCAACACCTTGATATACAAATCAAGTGTAGTAGTAGTAAACTCCTTGTAATAGGATCTGAAAGGTTGAATTAACCACAACCTTTCCTCCACTATTACTCTTCCTTAATCACAAAATCATTGATAATGTGAAATTCCTCTCTATATGTCTACTCTCTTGGGATACTGGATTCTATACATTTGGCAACTACTTCTTGGTTATTCAGGAAGTAACACTAGTAGTTAAGGCAATTTGGAATGGTGCCAAAAATGTATAGAACTTTCCTTAGACTGAATAAGTACCTTTCCTGCAACTTTAACATTCAGTCCCTTTCTGGTAGACCTAGAGACTTCAGATAGGTTTTTACACTTCTCCAAAATCACTATTCCACCCCCAGAGTAATCACCATCTTATCAACAGACTTTCTAACACAAAGGCAAGTCTTGAAATCGGATGTGGTGTAGTCTAAGAGTTTTAAACACACTCTTATTGACTAACATATAGTTCCTCTTCTTAATCTTAAGATTTACTTGATTGTCTTCCAATGTTCCTCTCCTGGATTAATCTGATACCTACTCATTACTCCCACTCAACAGCAGGTGTCTGGTCTAAGGCATACAAAAGCATGTCTAAGACCTCTCACTGTTGAATTAAGAAATTCTTTCATGGCTTTATCTTTTCTGGAATAGTTGAGACTTTTCCTTAGATAAATAAAATCTATGTCTAAGAAGTTGTGAATAGATTGCCATTAGAAAGAAAATGCTTCAGCATCTTACTAAAGTAAGTTGCTTGCATTAGAGTAACTAATTACAAGGTATACCATAAGCCATAGGTTTAGATAAACTCAAACCTATAATACTAGGAACAAGAAGTTTTGTTAAGTCCATTGAATAGACTTATTAACAAAATTTCCTTTTATGTCCTTGTAATAGAAAAATTTAGGTTACTCCATGTGAATGGATTAAACCATAGTTCTATTGGCTTTTCTTCTTAGTTTCTTATTGTTAGGTTATAATTAGCTTATGTTCCGGGTCTTTAAAGTTAGCAATATCTCGTCTATTGGTGTCTTTTGGAGCAGTTTTACGCTTGATTTTCATGATTTCAGGTTCCCGGGGTGTTAAAGTTCGAATTCAGTCAAATGGCGAAAAACTGGGACAAACTTGGAAAAAATTGGAAAATTCGGCTCCAGACGCATCAGTAGTCGCGACCTCCAGAGAGCCAGGTCGCGACCCTGGTCACGACTTCGAGAATTGGCAGAAACTCGGTTTTTCGAGTTTTGCCTGTAGTCGCGACCAGCTTAAATGCTAGTCGCGACTAGGTAAGGAAATCGCAGATTTGACCTAATTTTGATTTTTCTCTCAATTGGAGGCACACCACTCATCCCTATATAAGGAATACGACATTGAAGGTCAGAAGGAAGCAAAAACAGACCTAATAGTGGAGGCAAGTGGAGAGGAAGCTATCTTGAAGACCTGGAGCGATACCACCTTCTAGTTTCTTTCTTTTACCCTTTTAATTCTTCTTTATGTTTGTTTTTATTTCTGAATTAATTAGGGATGTTTTTAGAGTTATTATGAACTAAATTTCCCAATAAGGGAGGATGATGATTGTTGTTTAAGTTTATGCCTAATTAATAAATAATTGTCATTCCTTCATCTTAGGTGTGAATACTATCTTTATTTGTGTTTAATTCCATGTGCAAGCTTGATCACCTTTTACATGTTTAATGATCTCAATTCGAAATCTGAAAAGTGAGAATTGAGAATGCTAAAATTTGGATAGTCTAGGTTCTGATGTAAAACAAAAGTATTTACATAGCCTCAGTGACTAATAGATTATTGCTTAATGCTGATTTTGTGTTGATTTAATTAAGAAGTTAATTAGAGAACATATTATTTAGAACCTAAAAGATCTGAAAAGAGTTAGGTTAATTTATAATCTGTCTTTCACATTGAGATAAGGATAGCAATTAGGTATTAACATAGGTAGCTTATCAACAGGATTCACCTCCCTATTCTCTCATCTTGATTAATCTTCGTTTATTTTCTCTTTAATTTTCTGAGTTATTTACTTTCAAATTGCAAACTTATTATTTTACCGAATAGAATCATAAGTATAGTTTAGTAGTACTTAATCCAATTCCTTGTGGTTCGACCTCACTTACGTGAGATACTACTTGATTGCGTACACTTGCGTATAAACATAATTTTCGTAACAAGTTTTTGGCGCCGTTGCCGGGGAATTGTTTAAAGATTAATATTACACAAAATTATACTAACTTCTACTTTGGTATATTTTCTCTTGCTGATTTTTTCTAACCTTTTTCTTGCAATAATTTCGTGATCTATTTCAGGAATCATAAGTGTATACGCCGTCAAGGACAAGCTGTGATATTACCAGTTGATCCCGAAATCGAGAAAACTTGTAGGAGAAACCGAAAGAACAAGAGGCAAGAGGTAGTTTCAGCAACTGTTGAAACTTCAGAAATCATGGCTGCTAATGCTGCAAACAATGGAGGCAATAATGGTAATAATGGTGGCGCAGTAGAAGATCAAGCTAATGGCCGCAGCTTGAGAGATTACATTCTCCCTACTCTGACGGGAGTGCAGTCGTGTATCAGGCCACCGGCAGTGGATGCAAATAACTTTGAGATCAAACCTACCATACTTCAAATGGTGCAGTCTTCAGTTCAGTTTGGTGGCCTCCCTTCTGAAGATCCTAACCTGCATCTCTCTAACTTCATGGAACTTTGTGAAACTTTTAAAGTTAATGGAGTTAGTGATGATGCCATTCGACTGAGACTGTTCCCATTCTCACTCAGAGAACGAGCCAAGAGTTGGTTAAACTCCTTGCCACCCAACTCTATTGCCACCTGGAATGATCTAGCAACGAAATTCTTATCAAAGTTCTTCCCTCCAGCAAAGTCTGCAAAGCTGCGAGGAGAAATAAACAACTTCTGCCAACAAGATAATGAATCTCTCCATGAGGCTTTGGAGAGGTTTAAAGATCTGATCAGAAGGTGCCCTCATCATGGTATAGAGAAGTGGATGCTGGTCCACAACTTCTACAATGGGTTGGTAGGAAACACTAAAACTTTAATAGATGCAGCAGCTGGAGGAGCCTTTATGAGAAAGAGTGCTAATGAGGCTTATGATCTATTGGAGGAGATGGCTCTAAACAATCAGCAGTGGCCAACTGAAAGGAGTCAATCAAAGAAGGTAGCTGGTGTGTTAGAGGTTGATGCCATCACAAAGTTGACAGCACAGGTTGAGGCATTGACAAAGATAATTGCAGGGCAAGCTAAACAAGCCCAAGTTGTGTGTGAGTTATGTGGGGGAAGCCATCACTTTTCAGAATGTCAAGCTGATGTGGATGATTTGCCAATGGATGAAGCTAAAGCCATTGGAAACTATTCACAGAACAACAACAACAACTATGGGTTCAACCAGGGTAATAACCGAAGAAACAGTGGGTTCTATCAGCAACGAAATCAGAACCAATCGAATCAACAGTTTAATCAAGAACAAACCTGCGGTGGAAATTCTAGTTTGCGGTACAGTTATTGCTTCAATTCATGACTGAAACTAGATCTTCAATCAAAGACCTGCAGACACAGATGGGCCAACTAGCAACTCAAGTAGCAACCCGTCCTCAAGGGAATTTGCCTAGCACAACTGAAGTAAACCCCAAAGAAAACTGCAAAGCAATTACCCTGAGAAGCGGTAAAAATTATGATTGTCCTGAAATGCCACAACTAGTGAATGGAGAAAAGGAGAATGAAGAGCAACCAATGTCAACCCCAACACCCACTTCAACGAAGGCTACTGATAGTCAAACACAACCACAGCAGTCTCCACCAACTAATAGTGATCACCATGTAAAAATACCATACCCTCAAAGGCTTAGAAAGTCAAGCTTAGACAAGCAGTTCACCAAATTCCTGGAAGTTTTCAAAAGACTTCACATTTACATTCCCTTTGCTGAAGCTTTAGAGCAGATGCCAAGTTATGTGAAGTTTATGAAGGAAATCATGTCAAAGAAGAGAAAGATGGAGGATTATGAGACAGTGGCTCTAACTGAAGAGTGCAGCGCCATCCTACAGAAGAAACTCCCTCCTAAACTCAGAGATCCAGGGAGTTTCACTATTCCTTGTACTATTGGGAAAATTGAGGGAATAAATGCACTTTGTGACTTGGGAGCCAGCATTAACTTGATGCCTCTGTCGGTGTTTAAAAGATTGTAGCTGGGTGTAGCAAAGCCAACAATAGTAACTCTCCAATCGGCGGACCGATCACGAGCCCATCCTAGAGGAGTCATTGAGGATGTGTTAGTTAAGGTTGACAAGTTCATCTTTCCAGCTGACTTCATCGTTTTTGATATGGAAGAAGATAGCAATGTCCCAATTATTCTTGGGAGACCATTTTTGGCAACTGGCCAAGCCTTGATCGATGTTCAGAAGGGTGAATTAAAGCTGAGAGTCCAAGGAGAAGAAGTGGTCTTTAATGTGCTAAAGGCTATGACGTACCCAAAGGCAAGTGATAACTGTTTCTTCATTGACTTGATTGATGAAATGGTGAGTGAGAAAAAGCTGCTAGATGATCCTCTTGAACTAAGTCTAACTGAAGATGAATTGACGGAGCAAGAAGGACAAGAGGTCATGGGTTATGTGAAGTGGCTTGATTCCTATGGGCCCTTGAACAGAAGATATTTTGAGGAATTGGGAGCAGTTCCAAAAGAGCTAAAGCCATCTACTGAAAAGCCTCCAGAACTTGAATTGAAGGTGCTTCCTAGTCACTTGAGGTATGAATTTTTGGGTCAAGATAAAAAGCTGTCAGTTATTGTTTCAGCTTCTCTCTCTGATGTGGAAACTGATAGACTTTTGAGGGTACTCCGAGCTCATAATAAGGCCATCGCTTGGACACTAGGTGATGTCAAAGGAATCAGTCCTTCAACAGTGATGCATCGAATTCTCATGGAAGATAATGCCAAACCAACAATTGATGCTCAATGAAGACTTAATCCACCCATGAAAGAAGTTGTCAGAAAAGAAGTAGTTAAGTGGTTGGATGCTGGAGTTGCTTATCCTATTTCAGATAGTAAGTGGGTTAGCCCGGTGCAAGTGGTCCCGAAGAAAGGTGGAATGACGGTGATCAAGAATGAAAAGAATGAGTTGATTCCTACAAGAACAGTCACTGGTTGGAGGATATGCATCGATTACAGGAAGCTCAACAAAGCAACAAGAAAAGATCACTTCCCTTTGCCCTTCATTGATCAAATGCTAGACAGATTGGCGGGGCAAGAATATTACTGTTTTCTTGATGGATATTCTAGATATCACCAGATAGCTATAGCACCTGAAGATCAGGAGAAGACTACTTTCACATGCCCCTACGGTACCTTTGCTTTCAGAAGAATGCCCTTCGGCTTGTGCAACGCTCCTGCTACTTTTCAAAGGTGTATGATGGCTATCTTTTCAGATTTGATTGAATCTTGCATTGAAATTTTTATGGATGATTTCTCAGTGTTTGGTTCTTCCTTTGATCATTGTTTGGAAAATCTGGACAAAGTGCTAACAAGGTGCGAGAAGTCTAACTTAGTGTTAAACTGGGAGAAGTGCCACTTTATGGTAACAGAAGGAATTGTTCTTGGGCACAAAATTTCAAAGGCCGGAATTGAGGTGGATAAGGCTAAGGTTTCAACAATAGAAAATTTGCCACCTCCAGTTTCTGTAAAAGGAGTGAGGAGTTTCCTAGGACATGCTGGCTTCTACCGCAGATTTATCAAGGACTTCTCCAAAATCTCAAAACCTTTATCTAGCTTACTTGTAAATGGTGTTCCATTTGAGTTTGGAGAAGATTGTTTAAAAGCTTTCAAGATTTTAAAGGAGAGATTGATTACAACACCGATAGTAACTTCACCAAATTGGGAATTGCCGTTTGAATTGATGTGTGACGCAAGTGACTATGCCATTGGAGCGGTTTTGGGTCAAAGAGTTGACAGAGTATTCCACACAATCTACTATGCTAGTAGAACTCTGAATGATGCTCAATTAAATTACGCCACTACAGAGAAAGAAATGTTGGCAATAGTGTTTGCTTGTGACAAATTTCGACCCCACCTGATTGGAAATAAGGTAATTGTCTACACAGATCATTCAGCAATCAAATACCTTATGACCAAGAAGGATGCAAAACCAAGACTGATTCGGTGGGTACTTCTACTTCAAGAGTTTGACTTAGAGATAAAAGATAAAAAGGGCACCAAAAACCTGGTAGCAGACCACTTGTCAAGATTAGAGCTGGAAGAGAGTCAGAATACAAAGGAGGTACAAATAAATGAGCAATTTCCTGATGAACAACTATTTAGTGTGAGGGAAAACCTGATGGTACCGTGGTACGCTGACTATGTTAATTTCTTGGCTGCAAAAATAACTTCGCCCGAGCTTTCGCGTCAACAATTGAAGAAATTCTTTTCTGAGGTGAAACATTACTATTGGGAAGAACCAATCCTCTACAAGCACTGCGCTGATCAGATAATATGGAGATGTGTGCCTGACGAGGAGATGTATTCTATCCTAAATCATTGTCATGCTTTACCATGTGGAGGACATTTTAGTGGAAATAGAACAGCTGCAAAGGTGTTACAAAGTGGATTCTTTTGGCCAACGCTATTCAAGGATGCTACTACCTTTGTAAAGGCATGTGATCGTTGTCAACGAACAGGTAATATCTCAAGAAGAAACGAGATGCCTTTAACAGGAATTTTAGAAGTTGAATTGTTTGATGTGTGGGGAATAGACTTTATGGGTCCTTTTCCTTCATCCTTTAGCAATCAGTACATTCTTTTGGCTGTTGATTATGTGTCTAAATGGGTCGAAGCTTCAGCTACACCTCAAAATGATGGAAAGACAGTTCTCCGCTTCTTACAAAAGAACATTTTTACTCGGTTTGGTACTCCTCGAGCAATAGTAAGCGATGAAGGGAGTCACTTCTGTAACAAGCAGTTTGAAACACTTCTTTCAAGATATGGTGTCCGACATTGAACTGCTTTACCATACCATCCCCAAAGTAATGGCCAAGCTGAAATTTCTAATCGGGAGATTAAGATGATTCTAGAGAAAACAGTGCAAAGATCAAGGAAAGATTGGTCAAGAAAATTAGATGACGCATTGTGGGCATACAGAACTGCTTTCAAAATACCGATTGGCATGTCCCCATATCGGTTGGTGTTTGGAAAGGCTTGTCATCTACCGGTGGAGTTAGAGCATAGAGCTTTTTGGGCCATGAAGACTCTTAACATGGAACTGAAAGCTGCAGGGGAGAAAAGACTGTTACAGCTGAATGAGCTAGAGGAGTTTTGGAACGAAGCCTATGAAAACGCAAAGATATACACAGAGAGAACTAAAAAGTGGCACGATCAAGGTCTAATACGGAAAGAGTTTCAACCAGGGCAGCAAGTGTTACTCTTTAATTCAAGGCTAAAATTGTTTCCTGGAAAGTTGAAATCAAGGTGGTCGGGACCATTCACGGTGGTCAAGGTGTTTCCTTATGGAGCGGTGGAGTTAAAAGGTGAAAGTCCAACAACTTTCAAAGTTAATGGACAACATTTAAAGCTCTACTTGGGAGGTCAGTTTGACCAAGCCAAGTCCGCCATGATCTTGGCGCCACTTTGAAGTGCAAAGCTCAGCGTCCAGCTCTATGACGATAAAGACAGCGCTTCTGGGAGGCAACCCAAGTATTTTTCGTTAGACTTTTGATTATGTTTTAGCATGTTTTAGTATTGTTAGTATTTTCAATTTTTAGATTAGTACCAGACATTATTTCTTTTTAATTGAATCGTGAAAAGCGTGAAAAAAAAAATAAAAAAAATTCGACTTGGAGCCCAGTAGTCGCGAGTAGCCTTTGGCCTAGTCGCGACCTATTTCCCAAGTCGCGACCTCAGTCGCGACTTCCTGATTTTCAAGAGAGGCAGGAAATTTGATCGTAAGCTAGTCGCGACTAGCCTTAGGCCAAGTCGCGACTTGCTCACGAAAATTTCTATAAATTCACACTTTCCCCCTCATTCAACCCTACACCAACAAATTTCAAATTTCAAATCCTCTCAGCCGACCCTACCCTCTTTCCATCTCAAAAATTCAATTTTTCATCCCCAATCCTCAATCTTTTCATCTTTTCTCAAATTTCTTAAACCCAATCTAATCAAAAACCCAATTTCACTCAACAATCTACACATATCATCAAAACCCACACCAAAAATAACCCATAATAGCCCAAATCCAAAAATCACCATTGTTTTCAACTTCAACCTCAAGCTTTCAAGAACATTCAACAATGGAGGTGGAGTAAAGCTTTTTCGAGTTTGTAAGTATCACTTTCTTCATTCTTTAAAGAATTTGATTAATTGTTTTTAGATTTTGAGTGATATAAATGTGTGTGGTGCAAAAATATTGATGATATTGGGTTGTTATTATTGTATTGTGGTATTGAGTGTTTAAGAATATTGTTTGAGTGAATTTTTATTTTTGGGATAGAGAAAATTTAAGGGGAAGTGCTGCCCAATTTTTTTTTTAGAAAAAAAAGTTTTAGAAAAAAAAAAGTTTCAGAAAAAAAAAATGGCACCAAAGAGGACTAGGAATGTTGAGCAAGGTTCGTCTTCAAACCCACCACCAACGGGTTTTGATAGAACCCGCTTTGGAAATATCGAGGCCCACAATCGCTTCGTGAGGTTAAAGAATAGGGCTTATATTGAAGATCGGGGTATTGAATTCCCGGAAAATCCTTTAAGGCGCCAACCTCGGTTTGAAACAATCAGAGCTTAAATAGAAAGAATGAAGTGGGGAAGCTTTGTGGATACTCGGGGTCGGGCTAATGTTACTATGGCCTATGAATTCCTTGCGAATTGGCCCGACCGCCGGAATGGGGAAGTGAAGGTGCGTGGAAAGAAAGTTCCCGCCACTGCTGATGCATTCAATGTGATGTTCTCTGTCCCAGATTACACTAGGGAGGAACAACGCCTCCGAATTATTGAGGAGGAAGATCAGTTTGATATGGTGGATGTGGCAGAGACAGTGGGATTTCCTGGGTTGAGGTTCCATGACAATGATGGCACCGAGGGGTCGCCAAATATTCTATACCGGTGTGAGCTGAACCCGGTGGCAAAAACATGGCTGTACTTTGTGAGTGCTGGGTTAGTGCCCAACAAGCATTTTTTCGATGTCCAAATGGATCGCCTGAAATATGTGTACGCCATAATGAAGGGGTACAACATTAACATTGGACAAGTCATAAGGCAAAGCATTGACCAAATCGTGCAAGGAGCCCCGGGAGGTGGTTTTGGTTTGGCAGGAGTTATCACAGAACTCTGCGGGGCATATGAAGTTCCCCAGTTAGAGTATGACAACACGGTGTTGCCACTTCGCAAGATGGACATCGCCTTTGTCAACAGGCTGAAAGAGCCACACCCCTATGGCCAGCCACCACCTGATGCACCGCAAGGGCGTAGGCGGCAACGTGAGCCTAGTGTTGAAGAAGAAGAGGAGCAACCACTACAATTGCCTGGGCCCATCGATCCTACAACACAATACACTCATGCACAGCTGAGTTATATAATTCAGCAGAATAACCACATGCAACAATACACGGTGCAAAGGAGTCTTTATGATGAGGGACAAGTTCAGCAAGTCAACTCTCTTATCAACAGAATGAATATTGGGATTGATGACCCGAAGTATTTCGCACAACCTCCTCGGTTCTATCCCTATGACCAGCTGCCACCACCCAACCCTTTCTGAAAGGGTCTCAGGTAAGTTTCTTCTCTCTGCATATTACTGTATACAATGGGGACAATGTAATATTTAGTTTGGTGGGAGAGACTTAAAAATTTTAAATTCTGCACTTTAATTTCTGCATTTTAATTTTCTGTTTTAGTTTTTGTTTTAGTTAAGGAATGGCAATAAGCTTGACGATAGTTGTACACTGCTGATTAGCGTGATGTGATCTGAAACTGTAAAATAGCTGTGTGCTTGATTTTGTTAACTCTTTGGATTAGTTTGGATGCTTAGAAACCTGTGTTTTTCTGCAAATACTCAGGTTGTGAAAATTGTTATAATTGTTTTATTATGGTTTGTGGTAAGATTGATAGGATAGCTTAGAACTTGCATGTTTATTCTTTTGAGGCGAAATCCTTGATAGTGTTCAATTGGAATATGATTTAGGCATTTGTTGGATAGTTTGAGCCTTTCAAGCCTACCATAATGTGTATCCCTAGTTACCCGTTTGAGCCTTAACCTGTTGTGTTTTCACCCACTGATTTGAAATTTTGCAACCACACTATTAATTTTTGTTCTCACCATGATTATCCATGATATCATAAGCTATATGATTAGTTTGGGGGAAAAGAAACATTTAGTGTGACGAAATAGTGAGAGGGAGAAAATTTTGTAAGATTGAGAAGAAAAAAAAAAAAAACTTGTAATTCAATGTCACTGAAAAAAAAAAATGAAAAAAAAAGTAAAGTATATGATTTCAGTGATGTTGGAAAATAATAAATTTATCTTCTCTCAATCTTGGTAGATGTGGGAACACTATGGGGTATTGAAAAAGAAAAGTAAGAAGCTTGTGGGTTCTGTTTGTGTGCTTATGATATCTTGAGCCAGAATTGTCTTTTGCCTATCCCTGAATATCTGAGCCATACTACCTAAGCCTTGAAAAGACCTAATGATTCCGAAGAACACTGTTAACATTAGTGGAAAAAGGTAAGCATGCAAGCTTATGAGTTATCGGATCGTGGAACTAATGGAAAGAGTAAAACTCTTATAACAATGTTTCACATTTGAGTAGATTGTTGCAGTTGTACATAGTGTTATTAATTGAGCATCTGAGTTAATTGTTAGAGTTAGTAGGATCAAAATTCTAGTTTATGCAAGGAAGAAAACAGAGCATGAGTCAGCAGCGTAGTAATTATCTGATAGTGTAGTTAGTTTTTTTTATCTTACTCGGGGGCGAGTAAGAATCTAGTTTGGGGGATTTTGTTAGGTTATAATTAGCTTATGTTTCAGGTCTTTAAAGTTAGAAATATCTCGTCTATTCGTGTCTTTTGGAGCAGTTTTACGCTTGATTTTCATGATTTCAGGTTCCCGGGGTGTTAAAGTTCGAATTCAGTCAAATGGCGAAAAACTGGGACAAACTTGGAAAAAATTGGAAAATTCGGCTCCAGACGCATCAGTAGTTGCGACCTCCAGAGAGCCAGGTCGCGACCCTTTTTCCGTGTCGCCACCCTGGTCGCGACTTCGAGAATTGGCAGAAACTCGGTTTTTCGAGTTTTGCCTGTAGTCGCGACCAGCTTAAATGCTAGTCGCGACTAGGTACAGAAATCGCAGATTTGACCTAATTTTGAATTAATCAAGGCTGTTTTTAGAGTTATTATGAACTAAATTTCCCAATAAGGGAGGATGATGATTGTTGTTTAAGTTTATGCCTAGTTAATAAATAATTGCCATTCCTTCATCTTAGGTGTGAATACTATCTTTATTTGTGTTTAATTCCATGTGCAAGCTTGATCACCTTTTACATGTTTAATGATCTCAATTCGAAATCTGAAAAGTGAGAATTGAGAATGCTAAAATTTGGATAGTCTAGGTTCTGATGTAAAACGAAAGTATTTACATAGCCTCGGTGACTAATAGATTATTGCTTAATGCTGATTTTGTGTTGATTTAATTAAGAAGTTAATTAGAGAACATATTATTTAGAACCTAAAAGATCTGAAAAGAGTTAGGTTAATTTATAATCTGTCTTTCACATTGAGATAATGATAGCAATTAGGTATTAACATAGGTAGCTTATCAACAGGATTCACCTCCCTAATCTCTCATCTTGATTAATCTTCGTTTATTTTCTCTTTAATTTTCTGAGTTATTTACTTTCAAATTGCAAACTTATTATTTTACCGAATAGAATCATACGTATAGTTTAGTAGTACTTAATCCAATTCCCTGTGGTTCGACCTCACTTGCGTGAGATACTACTTGATTGCGTACACTTGCGTATAAACATAATTTTCGTAACACTTATCTTGACAATCCATTACTTGTTTAAAATCACAATGGATTTTAATCACTAGTGTCTTCCAAGTCATAAGAAGGTGAGTTCCTAGAAACTCTCCCACTACGACAAGGTACCGTGAATTATGTCTAAGAAAACTAAATGACATTAACCTCTTCAGTTGTGACAAGACAACAGAGGCAGTGGGATCATCATATGTCAAATAAGATGATAGAACACTTTTGGAATCAAGAAATAAATATCTCCTTTATTTGCTACTTTATTTTCAGACTTAGTCACTTTGTTAGAAAAGTAGTATTTGTTTAAACAAACACTTTCTTATCTAATGACTATGGGATGGTCCACCTGTAACACCCTAACTAGCATAGGGGTATTACTTGATTTTTAAATATATTGTGCAGCTCGTTGCTAATCAACGAGGTTTATGGAAATCGTGATTAATTAAAATTTTTGCTTTTTAATTAAACTTATAAAATATTTATACAAAATACTCGGGATCCCGATTACAAAACCTTTTTCAAAAGTTCACTGACTATACAAAATACTTGTCGCCTAGCGACTAATTACAAAATAGCCTTGCTGTCCCGAGGATCGTACGCTCCAGGCCTAACCGCCCCGACATGTACAATCTTCACCGGCTCGCTCTCACGGTCCTTCAGCCTTAGCCTTGCCCTTACCTACACATAAACATAGCACTGTGAGTCGACAGATTCAGTAAGAAAAGCATAATCAAATATCATACATAAATCCTGGGTTATGATCAGACGCCCATACCCCTGACCATAACCCTAACTGTCGTGTCCCACACGATACTGAGTCCTGAACGTTCATAAGACGGTACTATTGACAAGTAACAGCCTATACTCGGTACACTGGTCATACTCCAGCTGCTAGTCATACTCTAGCCTGTACCGATGTGTTACAGTATCAGCCTATACTCGCATTAATCGGTCATACTCCAGCTGCTAGTCATACTCTAGCCTGTACTGATGTGATACGTCAAATAGTACAGAACCACCAACCCTAGTATCAGCCTATACTCGGCACACTGGTCTTACTCCAGCTGCTAGTCATACTCTAGCCTGTGCCGATGTGATACAGTGTCAGCCTATACTCGGTACACTGGTCATACTCCAGCTGCTAGTCATACTCTAGCCTGTACCGATGTGACACAGTCGAATGGTTCGAAGCCAACATACATATCTAATATAATCTAACAGGCTTCCTACATGCACGCTAAACATGTAATATATATGCATACTGTTATACTAATCTTACCTGGTTTCCGAATTCAGGTGTGCCGGTCAACCTGACTGGAACGAACTGCGCGGCGGTTTACAGGCTCCTAAACCATAACAATCACAACACTATAAGTGATACACTAAATCACTTCCCGGGGACTTAAACTACGAACTAAAAGTTTCCCTATCGATAAAAAGCATGGCAATACCCCAAATAACATAAAAACGAGGAAATCTAGGGTTCCTAAAAATTTCCCAACCGGCAGACCGGTTGTACAATCGAAATTCCGGTTCTGGAAATTCCTGAACCCCATCCGGAATTCCGGATGCACAACTGGAATTCCGGTTCCTCGCAGAAATCACCCAAAAATTCAAACATTGCTCAAATCCATTCCAAACTATACCAAAACTTCCAGACCTGCTATTTAGACCCTAAGGAACAATTCTAAAGCATAAAAACCAAGCTTCAAGCAAACACACCAAAATCACCATTGAAGCTTCAAGCTTTGAGTTCCAAACTCAAACTTGATCAAACATCACTAACATGCATTCAATTCAGCCCAAATCTACTTAAACATGCATAAATTAACCTCTGAAAATAGCAGCAAACAACTACAGCAAGCAAAGCAACAAATTCAACATATTTCTTTGAAAACCATAGTTTTGAGCTAAAAACTTCCAAGCTTGAATCAAAGCAAATACCATGCATTAAACTAGCTCTAATCTACTTAAAATAAAAAGATTAAACCTCTGAAATTAACATCAAAACACAGCAGCAACTAGACAACCAAATCAAGCATGCAACCATTTCTTTTCATCAAAATTCAAGAAACTAAAAGAAGACAAGAGTAAGAACAATACCTAAAGCTTGAGTTGCACACAAAATTAGCTTGAAAAACCAAAGAAATTCCCAAATTCTTGCTGCTTCAAAGGGCCGAAAATAGAGAGAGAGAGTTGAGAGAAAAATGCTTTTCCTTTGAATTTTTCTAACTTTCTAATTTTTGAAACTTTGGAAAATGAAAATAAATGCACATAAACCTTTTTATTTCAGCCAACAAATAACATATTATACATTTAAATTCCACTTACAAAGTCCACTAAAGGACAAAATATCATTGGTCATTTTGCCCCCTTCACACCAAAATAGCATAAAAAGCACTAAAGGGGTATTTTGGGAAATTCTAAATTACCGGCCAATCCCGACATTCCCAATGTCTAATAAACCGTCCCACAATACTAACATACTAAGTTGTGATTTTACTGAGCCAAACACCGAGTTCCATGTTACCGGGCACCGGAAAATGCAAAATTATTAAAATCACTAATTGACATAAAATGCATTTCAGAATTCAATAATAACAGCATAATAATTATTTAAATAGCTATAAATAATTTTCATAATTAAACATGATTAACTGCTAATTTCCAAATTAAACTAAGCGGTCTTTACACCACCCCTAATCACTTAGAACAGCTAACAAACCATGGTTAACAGTTCTAGCTTTTCTTAAGATTTTGATTAGGTCATCCATGAATCTAGTAATGATTTACATTAAGTATACAACCATTGCATCATTCTGAAATTGTATTACCATAGAAGGACTTAGGCAACGACTAGTAACTAATCATCAATATGCAAATCGAAATTTCTGGGGAGGTAAGTTTGGATATAATTCAAAAATCAAATTAATGATCTTTAAACTACATATCTACTAACTATTTCTCCACCCCTATCAGTTCGCAAGATCTTTAACCACTTACCTCAATGGTTAATCACCATTGCTAGAAATCAGAAATTTTTCAAACATTTCAAATTTCTTTGCATAAGGTATAATCTAGAGTTATCGTTTTAAGAATACAACGAAAAACTCATATCCACCCCTTAATGTACATCCATCTACGAATGAGATGAACAACTTTCAGTGGATATAGGCATATTAACTATTTACAGAGATTGATCTTGTCAAAACCACTATGAACAAGATACAAATGCCATAGATTAAAAAAATGTAGTTGTGTCTTTTTGATGGCTTAGGTTTAGTTACATCAAAGAGTTCTTAGAATAGTGCAAGTGGATCCTGGTCATAGAATACTAAACTCATATTCCATACAGTTTGAATCCATTGATAGAAAATGGTTATTATACACTTGTGAAAGTGTAACTGTATTGTATTCTTGGAATTAGAAATATAAGAAAATTTCTGTTTGGATTCTAAACTTAAAGTCAAAGACTTAAATTTATACCAAATATAATGAGTAATTCTATCTTGGACCACCACTACTAATTTAAACTCTAAGTCAGATTTGCCTAACAAGTAGGAGATTTCTAAGATTGAGGACTATATCATTGTGGAATAGAATTTCGGGTTTATAATCATATGCGTCATTTAATTTCTGAAGAGAAAAAATAGAATGACACGAAATGATATATAGACCATTCATCCAATGATATGTTATTGAGGTAATTCGAAATGAATAAGCTAAGAGGAATTAGGATAATTTCGTTTATAAATAAGAATCCAACGATGCTTCGATTAGCGAGAGTCAAAGTAATCTTATTTATCTAATCTTCTTGTTTCATATTGTAAAAATACTAGTCTAAGGTGTCATCTACTGATGAACAGCTAGATGTTGCATATACAATATTTATCTTTCGAGATCTAACACTATTATGTATGTCTAATGGTGAAAATTCATTAGGGATTTATCTCATTAGAGAAACAAACCAAGTTAGACCAACAATGAAGATTCGAAATTAAACTACAATTTAATAACAGAAAATAATATGGTTCAATATAAATTCATACACAATTCAGAAATTATTAAACATATAGCAAGTAGGAATTGTTGGAAATTATTTTACCAGGATCTATTTACTATCATGTATGTTGGATTAACAACCTAATATGAATTCTAAAACAATGAAAATAAACACATATAAAGTTAGAAAACCTTACAGTGGGTGCAACGGAATAATATGACTCATTCCGTTCAGATCTCTAGCCCTTGATTCCTTTCTGTAGCAGAGCATCACCAAGATCTGAACCTGGATCTTCTTTTCTCCTTCTTTGATGCAGAATTTCCATTGTCTTACATACTATGATTGAGATACCACTTGATATGTGTGGGCACTACTCATCACTCATGAGAATTCGAAAAACAGAGAAGAAAGAAAGGGAGAGAGTGGCAGTTTCATAGTGTTTGAGAGAATAAATTGTAAAGTGTGTCTCAAACCTGAAGCCTTTACCTTCTATTTATAGAATACCACATAGGGTTAAAGTTGAATTATTTGGCATTTAAAAATGAAAAAAAAAATGAGAAATAGAAGCATTAAGTGGCCGGTCATACATTGAGGAAAACAAATCCTTCCACTTTTCCAACTTTCCTATTTCATCATTTCTAGTTTCCCATTTTCTCAAAATTGCCAATTCTCTCTTTCAACTTCATAAATGTCAAATCTAATTATTTAATAACTATAATTAATTATTAAATAATATATTGTCATTTATTTTATTTATTAATAAAAACTAATCAAAGTTTCCCAATTAATAAATATACCCTTTAAACTCTCTATTTACTGTTTTACCCTTGCTTAGTGAAAATTCATAAAGTAGACATAGTCTAACTTTTAGAATTATAATTGATTAATTAAAATCAATTAACTGAGTCTTACAAGCAGTATGGTCTCAACTAGTATGGGGACCATGGGTCTATATAACCGAGCTTCCAATAAGTCGAACCGAATTTACCAAGTAAATTCCCTAACTTATTAATTCCTCATTGAATCCACACTTAGAACTTGGAATTGCACTCTCAGTCATATAGAACGCTCTATATGTTCCATGATATAGACACGTCATTAGTTATCCATTGTTATAACCCTAATGTGATCAATGATCCTCTATATAGATGATCTACATTAAAAAGGCACTACTGTTACCGCTACACCTTCAATGTATTTTATCCTTAAAACACTTAACCCTATATAAATGATATTTCACCTAAGTGAAATGAGATCTCCACCATTTATCTTCGTTTGGTTAAGCTCGAAGGAAATCATCCTTTACTTCTATTTGCCAGATAGAAGCTATAGATTCCATATTTATGTTAGCGCTCCCACTCAATTGCATTACCGTGTTCCCAAAATGTACGTATCACCCTGACTGTCAAAAGTAGGCTTAACTAACAAATCAAAGAACACGGATAACACTCTTAAGATTGAACCTAACCATATCAGGATTAAGATCATTTGATCTAGGATCAACAGGTGATATTGAATTGAATAGATATTACGGTAAGTTTTAATATATCTAATCAAAGTTCAATATCGGTCCCTTCCGATGTATACTCCATACATCCGATACTGGTAAACTTTGCCAATGTCCTGGAAAGGACATAACACTTTTCCAAGGTGTAAGAATACCTATCGCTGATTATACCATGTCAGTCTAAATCCAGTGTTCTGACAAATCAGGGAATAAACTTTTGAACATATAATTAAGATTATATTCCACTGTGTTGACAACAATATAATCTTAACAAATTCATATGTTCTGGACTTAAAAAGAATTCATACATTATATACATATAATCATGAAATAAATCATGTGAACCATGCAACATTAAATGTTATTTCTGATCTTTATTAATAAGTAAATCTGATTATATGAAATGAGTTTTATTTAGGGCATAAAACCCAACAAGAATGACAAATGAAAATACTAAAACATTCAATCCTAAATAATTTCTAAGGTCTTCAACGAACTGATATCAGTGTCCCGTTTAGGTGAGAGTCAAAGCTACCATCCATTGAATAGAGTTGTCAGCTCATCTAAAATGTTGAACATTCTAGCAACCTTTTATTCGATCAAGATTGGAATCCAGCGTTGTCCTGTTTAGGCGAGAGTCAAGGATATTCTATCTTATGAGCTTCCACCATTGTTTCATATTTTGTAAGTCAAATACAGTCGCCACCATTAGGGTGATCCATACCATATAATACACTTACAAAGCTACTTATCTTTCGAGATTAAACGGTGCAACTTGCTAATGAACGTTCCTCCATTAGGGAGGATTACTCACTAAAACAAACGCTATGTAAAACCAACAATGGAGATCGAATGTCCTAATAATAAAACTCATTATTTAAAGTGTATTTTCTTCTAATATTTATTTTAATCAATTTATTTTAAATATATATTATTAAATTAAAATTTCCAATTTAGAATGAAAAATTCTAAATATAAATTTCAATTTAATATTTATAAATTTTACTTAGATGGATATGAAAATAACATGAATTATTTTCATCTTAGTAATAATTTCCAATAAATATTTAGAAAAATATTCAATTTAAGTTGTTACAAAATTAATTTAAATTAATTTACAACTCAAATTTAATTTTCTATAAATATATATTGCATTTCGAAAAATTAAAGTATTTAAGAATACAATTTTCGAAATTGCATGTTAAAATAAAATAAAAATAAATCCTGTAAAAATTATTCTAATTTAATGTTGGCCCAAAATTAATTTACAACAAAAATATAATTTTCCTATTTAATTAAATATATAAAAAAAATTTAAAATATTTAAGTATCATGATTAAAATCAACTTAAATATTAATTTTCTATTTAATTAAATACACTAGAAAAATACTTCAAGCAAAACAGATAATATCTATCTAGACTTTCATTGACTAATTAATTCATTTTCTAATTAAATATATTTTACTTCATTTATTTTAATTAATCATTAAATGAAAAAATCATTGATTTAAGTTGGTCCAAAATTAAAATAAATAATTTACAACTTTAATCTATTTTTTTTAAATAAAATTCAAAATTTTGCATTTAAGAAATGCAATTTCAAAATTGTGGAAAAAGATTAATAAAATAAAATAAAATATATTTTGAAAATTATTCAAATTTCAGTTATATGAAATAAGATTTCAAACTTAAAATAATTTTCAATTTTAATTAAATAACATGAAAATAATAATATTTAAGTATCATGATGAAAATCAACTTAAATATTTAAATTTTCAATTTAATTAAATGTATTAAATTCAAGAAATAAATAATTAAGTATAGAGAAGACTTAATTATTAATTCTAATTTAATACAAGGAAAAATATACTTAACTTAGATCGTACCAAAATTAATTATTAAACTATTAATTTCACAATCTATGATATTTTCCTAATTAAATATTAGAAAAAATAACTAGTTCTTGAAATAACTATCTAGAATAATTTCATTTACTAAGTGTTTTTCTAAAATTAACTTTAAAATATTAAATGAAAAAATAAATTTCATATATTTTAAAAGTTAATTATGTTGCTAATTTAATTTTAATTAGGTTAGACTAATATAATTAACCTAATACAATTATTTAAATAAGGCAAATGGGCCTTCACAATTGGGGTAGTTCATGTGAGGGGAAGTTGGGTTCAGTATGTCGTACCCACTTCTATTGGCCCCCAACTCTCACACAAGGCCCAAAAGAGGGAAATTTAACCTTTAAATAAATAATTGTTATTCATTGAATAAGCCCAAATCTAATTGGGCCTAAATAAATTTACTTATGTCAAAATTTATTTTAGCAACCTAGTCCATTTACTTAGTAAAACTTAAATGGGCTTCCTATATGCATCTAAGCCCAATAGCAAATATATAGGCTCACACAGGTCAAAAGATGTGGATGGGCCCTATCATGTTACTAGGTTTACACAGATGAAAGGAATTACAAAATTTACCTGTTACATATTATTTATAAGATCTATTGACAATTGGACTATGATTAAAATCAGATCATTGGATCTGTCAACAAGTTAATCATAGCAATTGTGATCAAATAAATAATAGGTTTGTAAAAAAAAATTTGAATACATAATAATATAATCAAACAATACAAACAATAACTGATCTGGAATATCTGGAAAGTAAGCTAAAATATCTCAATTTTAAAATTTAAAATAAAATTAAATTTTAAAATAAATATCTTAACTAGAATTCAAATTTAGGTTGTTAGAGAATATTTGAAAAAAAAATTCAAAATTCAACAAACTCCTAAATTTCTTAAATTCTAACAAAAAATCAAAAATATCTAACCAATTTTTCAAATATCAAGTTTATTCAAAATTTAAATTTATTTAAAATTTCTAATATAATATAATATCTTGAATTTTAAATTTAGATATTTTATTATATTCCGAGTCTTATAATTTAATAAATTTAAATATTACATAAATAAACTAATTGAAAAATAAGATATTTTATATGGTTAGAATATTTTAAAAAATAATAAAATAATAAGTTTGAAAAATTTATGGTTTGGAACCCTAAAATATCTATTCAAACTAAACTAACCAATTTTTCAAATCTTCATGTTATTTTTGCCAAAATATAATTTTATTAAAAAAATGTCTAATAAGATAAAATGTTAAACCTAACATATTCCTAATCTTATAATTTTAATTAATAAAATATATTTTGAAAATAACAAATTTGAAAAAGATATGATATGGTTAGCAAATTTTGAAATTTGAACAAGATTATTTTTAAAAAAGATAATATTTTAATATCAAAGTAAGATCATTTAAAATTTAATAAAAATAATATCTGATCTTATAATTAAAATAAATAAAATAATCTAAAATTTCAAAGTTAACCATAAGGCTCCTTTTGTGAGAAATCAAATTTTCAAAATTCAAAGCCTACTAATATCGAAAACTAATTTTAATTAATTAAAAAATTAATAAAAATTAATTTTATTCTAAAAATTAGATTTTTAATTGAAAATTCAGATTCTACACAAAATTCTACCAAAATTTGGCTTTTGTTTCAATGAAGAACGATTTTTGAATCAAAAGTTATGACGAAAACAACATTTGAGGCACAGGAGTATGCAATGCATACCGCTGCACGCGCGGAATGGAGTGTCTGGCCGAGCAAAGAGGCTGAACGCAGCCTCATTTGACCGTGAGACGTGGGCGCGAGCTGCCCTTCAGACAAGGAGCTGTCTGAGCGTCCGCGCGCGTGTGTGGATTCAAATCCTGATATTTTCGTTCAACTTCAAAAAATCATAACTAATTCATAAAAAATCCAAATTAGGTTCTGTAAAAGCCTAAATCTATTAAGTTTTTGTCTACTTTCCAGAAAAAATAATACTAGATCGAAATAAAAAATATTTTAGTAACGTATATTGTGATTTCTAAACTATCATCAAATAAGCACATAAACCACATGAAACCATCCAAATCAACATATAACATCGTTTTAATTCATATTTTATGAAAGTAAATCATTACCATGGCTCTGAGGCCAGTTGTTGGAAATATTTTACCAGGATCTAGATTTACTAACAAGTATGTTTCATTAACTTCCTAATATGAATTCTAAAACAATGAAATAAACACATAAGAGTTTAAGAAAACCTTACATTGGGTGCAGCAGAATATAATGACTCCTTCCGTTCATATATCTAGCCCTTGATTCCTTTTTGTAGCAGAGCATTATTAATATATGAACCTGGATCTCTTTCTCTCCTTCCTTTGATGCTGAATCTCCTTCTTGTTGGATGGTTTTCCACAGTCTTACACACTATGATTGTGATACCACTTGATGTGTGTGGGCACTCACTCATTCACTCAAGGAATTCGAAATTTAGAGATGAAAAGAGAAGGGAAGAGGATCGACCTATAGAGAAAAGATAGAGGCTCAGTTTTCATCTGACAGAAATTCACAAAGTTAAGTGTGAATGAGAGCCATCACTATCTATTTATAGGTAACCACCTAGGTTTAAGTTAGAATTATTTGGCATTAAAATAATAATAAAAAAAAAATGATAAAATCCATTAAGTGTGGCTGGCCATGGGCCTTGGATAATGGGCCTCACTTATGCAATTTTGCTGTTTTATCATTCCTGTATCTAATTTTCTCAAAAACGCTAATTTTCAAATCCAACCATGTAAATGCTAATTCTAATTATTTAATAACTAAAATAAATTATTAAATAATATTGTCATTTAATTTAATTATTAATTAGACATATAAAGTCTCTTAATTAATAAATAAACCTATAATCTCTTTTCTTTACAATTTTACCCTTGCTTAGTGAAAATTCACAAAGTAAACATAGTCTAACTTTAGAATTATAATTGATTAATCAAAATCAATTAACTGAGTCTTACAATCAGTATGGTCTCAACTAGTATGGGGACCATGGGTCTATATATCCGAGCTTCCAATAAGTAGATCAAGAATTTATATCTTAAATTCATTGACTTATTAATTCTTCGTTGAATCCACGCATAGAACTTAGAATTGCACTCTTAGTGTATAGAACACTCTATATGTTCCACGATATAGACACGTCATTAGTTATCCATTGTTATAACCCTAATGTGATCAATGATCCTCTATATATATGATTTACACTGTAAATGGATTAAATTACCGTAACACCCTACAATGTATTTTATCCTTAAAACACTTAACCCTGTATAAATGATATTTCAGCTAAGTGAAATGAGATCTCCACCATTTATTTTCGTTTGGTTAAGCTCGAAGGAAATCATCCTTTACTTTCTATTTGCCAGATAGAAGCTATAGATTCCATATTTATGTTAGCGCTCCCACTCAATTGCACTACCGTGTTCCCAAAATGTACGTATCACCCTGACCCAAAAGTAGGCTTAACTAACAAATCAAAGAACACGAATAACACTCTTGAGATTGAACCTAATCATATCAGGATTAAGATCATTTGATCTAGGATCAACAGGTGATATTGAATTGAATAGATATTACGGTAAATTCTAATATATCTAATCAAAGTTCAATATCGGTCCCTTCCGATGTATACTCCATACATCCGATGCTGGTAAACTTTGCCAATGTCCTGCAAAGGACATAACACTTATCCAAGGTGTAAGAATACCTATCGCTGATTATACCATGTCAATCTAAATCCAATGTTCTGACAAATCAGGGAATAAACTTTCGAACATATAATTAAGATTATATTCCACTGTGTTGACAACACTATAATCATTAACAAATTGATATGTTCTGGACTTAAATAGAATTCATACATTATGTACATATAATCATGAAATAAATCATGTGAACCATGCAACATTAAATGTTATTTCTGATCTATATTAATAAGTAAATCTGATTATATTGAAATGAATTTTATTTAGGGCATAAAACCCAACAACACCCACCAGGATTGTATGTGTTGGAGTAGGCATTATACGGCTTCTTGTAATCCCTTAAGGAATTACATTGTTCCTCATCTCCTCCCATCAACATACTAAGAGTAGGGCACTCGTGTAGTTGATGATCTGTCCCTCCACAAATAAAGCATGGTTCTTGCTTTTCCGTATTTGTAGACATCTGGAGTACTTTACCTTCTCGAGTTTTGAAAGCCTCGAATTGTTTTTTCAAAGCTTCGAGTTGAGCTTTCACACTGTCATCCTCCTTAAATTGGTAGGCTCCATTTGTTCGTGGCTTGTCCATAGAACTTGGCGCACTCCATGTGTAGGATTTTTTAGAGATTTCTTCAAGATATTCCAAAACTTCTTCGGGATCTTTCTGAAGGAAGTCGCCATTGCACATCATTTGAACAAATTGTCTTTTGTCGGCTATGAGACCATCGTAGAAATAGCTGACAAGACGCCAACTTTCGTATCCATGAAGTTGGCACTGGCCCATCAAATCTTTAAACCTCTCCCAGACCTGATTAATTGATTCATGGTCCTTTTACGTGAAGGTAGAGATTGTTGGAAATTATTTTACCAGGATCTTAGATCTACTCACAAGTATGTTTATTAACATCCTAAATAAGAACTTTCTAAAACGATAAATTAAACACATATAAAGTTTAAGAAACCTTACATTGGGTGCAGCGGAATAATATGACTCCTTCCGTTCAGATATCTAGCCCTTGATTCCTTTCTGTAGCAGAGCATTATCAATATCTGAACCTGGATCTCTTTCTCTGAATCTTTGATGCTGAAACTCCTTTGCTGATGATCTTTCTTCACGATCTTCCTCACTTTGATTGAGGTATTGCTTGATGTGTGTGGGCACTACTCTAATCACTAAGGATTTCGAAATATTGAAGAAGAAGAGAGGGAGTGGTCAGCTAAAGATAGGGAGAGAGAAGGCTCAGGTTTTTCTGATTCAGAAAGTCTGAAGAAAAGTGTAATTTTCCTGAAGCCTTCACTATCTATTTATAGCATTCCACTAGGGTTAGATTTGAATTATATGGCATTAAAATAATGAAAAAATCAATTTAAAATAGCTACATAGGTGGCCGGCCATACACTTAGTGGATTGGGCCTTGGGCTTTGCAATTTTGCAATTTTAACACCTTTTGTATCTGATTTTCTCAAAAATGCCAATTTCCTAATTCAATCATTTAAATGCCAATTCTAACTATTTAATAACTATAAATAATTATTAAATAATATTGTCATTTATCATATTTATTAATTGAACCATACAAAGTATCATAATTAACAAATATGCCCCTATAAACTCTTTCTTTACAATTTCGCCCTTACTTAGTGAAAATTTCACAAATAGACATAGTCTAATTCGTGAATTATAATTGATTAATCAAAACCAATTACATGAGTCTTACAAGCAATATTATCTCAACTAGTGGGGGGACCATGGGTCTTTATAACCGAGCTTCCAATAAGTAGATCAAGAATTTAGCACTAAAATTCACTAACTTATTAATTCTTCGTTGAATCCACGCATAGAACTTAGAATTGCACTCTCAGTTATATAGAATGCTCTATATGTTCCACCATATAGACACATCATTAGTTATCCATTGTTATAATCCTAATGTGATCAATGATCCTCTATATGAATGATCTACACTGTAAAGGGATTAAATTACCGCTACACCCTACAATTTATTTATTCCTTAAAACACTTGACCCCGTATAAATAATATTTCAGCTTATGTGAAATGAGTACTCCACCATTTATGTTCGTTTGGTCAAGCTCGAAGGAGATCATCCTTTGCTTACTATTCGCCAGATAGAAGCTATAGATTCCATGTTTATGATAGCGCTCCCACTCAATTGCACTACCGTGTTCCCAAAAAGTACGTATCACCCTGACCAAAAGGTAGGCTTAACTAACAATTCAAGGAACACGAATAGCCTTTCAAGATTGAGCCTAATCATAACAGGATTAAGATCATTTGATCTAGGATCAACTAGGCGATATTGACTTGAATAGATTTTACGGTAAGTTTAATTAAATCTAAGTCAAAGTTCAATATCGGTCCCTTCCAATGCATACTCCATGCATCCAACCTGAGCTTTACTTTAACCAATGCTCTGGAAAGAACATAGTATTTCTCCAAATACAAGTAAACTCTTGTTGTAGATTATCATATCAGTAAAACCCTGTGTCTGATAAATCTAGGAAACTTTATTCACATAGTAATGTTTACTTTCCAATGTGTTGACGGCACAATAAACAGGATCAAGTATGTGAAAAGGGTTTCAGATGAATTTATACATTATGTACATATAATCATGAAATAAATCATGTGAACCATGCAACATTAAATGTTATTTCTGATCTATATTAATAAGTAAATCTGATTATATTGAAATGAGTTTTATTTAGGGCATAAAACCCAACAGAGATCTCCCTCTTAAGGCTGCTAGCTTAAGAGGTGGGAAAAATTTAGAGAAAAATACTTTTGCCATTTCGTCCCATGTCCTAATAGACCTAGGCCTTAAGGAATACAACCAGCTTTTGACTTTGTCCTTGAGTGAGAAAGAAAAGAACTTCAATCTCACCAAGTTCATGATGCCAGCTCGGTTATTGAATGTGGCCACCACCTCTTCGAAGGCCTGAATATGCACACATGGACTCTCATTTTCCATACCATGAAAGGTTGGTAAAAGTTGAATCATGCTAGGTTTGAAATCGAAGTTGGACATATTCATGGGATACATTATGCAAGAAGCTGTGGTCGTACGCATAGGATGTACATAATCTTGTAGCTTTCTTGGTTGGACTTCCTATTATTGAGCCATCAGTGGCGGTGCAGGAAGTATGGGTGATGGTGGTGAATGAGAACGAGTGGAAGAAGACGATTTAGGAGAGTTTTCTAAAATTTCAACTTGTTGTTTTACAAATCTCCCTAATTTGTCTCTATTTCGTGACATTCACTTTTTTTGTATTTTTTTTTTTTTTGTGTATTTTCACTTGTTAAATAATATAAATTACAACTATGTAATAATGCAAGGGTATTCACACGAGATATTCGCAGGCCGATTGGAAAGGTTGCCAAGGTACCGCTTTGTCCCACACTTTTATTAGAACTCCTCGGGGTTGCAAGAAAGTGTAGAGGATACTCTACCATAAACCTTTAAAGCCAATTTTTCTTAGACAGAATAATTTCAGTTTGTACCACTTATACCATTACACAATTGGGTTTACACTAAAAAATTTATGAAAACATTTTATGCACAACCATTGTTTTGCCTAAAGGATAAAAGTCTACAACTAACTTAAAATAAAATAAAAAGTGTTAATCCTAGAAACAAAAGTGTACAAAGAAAATACTAAATGAAACTAGCAAGTAGCAACCTAATAGTTAAAATAAGACTATGATAAATCAAAAAAACAAAAATTAAAAAAGAAAGAAACTAAGGTGGCGTTTGGTAATACTTTTTTAATCAGTTTTTTATTTTTAAAAGTAGAAAAGTGAAAATATTTTTCAAAAACATGTTCTATAAAACTGTTTTTACTTTTCAATTTTATAATTAGAAATCAAAATTTTAAAAACAAAAAAAAATCACTTTCAATATTTTTTTAAACAGTTTTTTTTCTTAATCAATCTTTTAGATTACGACCAGACCCGAACCCAAATCCCCTCCCTACGGCCCTGGCGCTAACCCGGCTTTTGACTTGAACCCGAATCCGACCCCAGACCTAGACCCGACTTAAATAAAATCAAAAAATAAAAATAAAAATGAACTTTACAGAACACACTTTTGTTTTCTGTTTTTAAAATTGAAAAACAAAAGTGGTTATAGAACGTGTTACCAAACGGCACCTAAATTTAACTAGTAAACTGAATTAAAATTTTTTTTAACTTAAAAAAAGAAAAAAGTTAATATATATATGTACAGTTAACGTTTATAATTTAAGTAAAAGAAACAAATTAAACTTCGAATAAAAAAATGTTACATTTTTTTTAAATGTTATAACTTTTTTTTTTCAAATTAGATGAAACCAAAAACAAAAACAAAACAAAAAAAAAAAGATTAAAAAAAAAGAAAAGAAAAAGTAGAGACAAACTATACTAACCTCTTGTAGTATAGAAACCTTCCCCGACAACGGCATCAAAAAATTGATGCCGCCCAATTTATTACACCGCGGTTGCGATAGTTTGTCATATTCACAGGGAGGTAAAAATACACTCAAAAGAAAAGTTTGCTAAATTAAAATAAATTAGAAAGTGACTAAAAATTTAGAGAATACGATGTAGGCAATTGTAATAAAAAAATAAAATTTTGCCATAGTAATTCAATGAGAAAAAATAGTGAGATAAAGATTCACTCATGTTTTTGTATTATAAATGAAAAATAATTCTAAATGAAGCTCACTTTATATTTATTTTGAATAAATTAAGTTTTCACAATTATAACAAGTGATTATCAATATACGATATTCAAAAAGCGACAAAATACTGTTCATAGTGATTTTGCAGTAAAAGATAATCATATATAATAATATTAACATTAACAAAATACTTATATGGCTAAAGTACATAAGTAGAGCAGGACTAATACTTATATAAAATATGGCATATAATACTTTGTAAAATAATAAGAAGAAAAAGTGAAGAAGACTTAATAAATTCAAATTGTAGACATTACAACCAAGAGAATCATGTAGCATATAAACACACCAACATAAGCTCCTCTCTAATCTTACCAATAAAAAAATTAGCTTAAACAAAACATTATGTTCGCTCAAAAATATAAAGAAAAATAAGAGAGTGAGACAAAATTTTGTGTATATTTTTGCTAAACTCAATTGTTCCCCATTTACACTAATTTTGAGTACTATTTATAGACCCTATTTAGTCTAAGCATCAGTTTCTTTCTTGTAAAAATAAGGAGAGAAAGTTGCTAAAAATAGCAATGGAAAAAGGTAGCCACATGGCGTTGTTGGGGTGCTCGGCAGTTTGTGTGGGGCACGTTGGGGTGAGTGGGGATTACTTATTTGTGGATCATTGTTGAGAAATGACGATTAAATTTAACTTTGAATGGAGAGATTATTAGGCCTTGCTTGTTGTTACGTGCAGTCAATGATGGCACGTTACAAGCTAAGTGATGCTCACAAGTTAGCCAAGTGGTGGTCAAAGTGGTGGCGCATGTTGTGGTGCATGCAGGTGGCATAATGATGCTTAGTTTGTATGCAGTGGCATTTTCGTAAATATCTTCAATATTGTCCGGATCGGGACGGGACTTGGTATTCGCCTTTTATTTGGGTCTACAAATAGAATGGTGCAATCGGTTTGGCGAAACTAGGTGATTTGGTATATGGTGCTTCCCATATGTCTACAGAGCAAAAATCATCTATGTTCCTCGTAGAAGGCTAAAAGATCAGAATGCTCTTTAAGGGGGTACTCTGGTGTCAGCTCTCCACCACCCCTTGCACCTTGGTGCTAAGTGAGCTACTACTAGCCAGTGGGGACTAGTAGGGCGGGCATATGAGGACCACGAGGGGACTCATATGTCTCCATGAGTTGGAGTACTCAGGGACATTATCGGGCCGACCTGGTAGTGCGTCGAAGAATGCCGCCAGAGGTTCAATGGTACGTTTCCCTTGGCTTGTCGGTATGCCGCTTGCACGAGACGTGGCCTAGATCCTCCAAGAGACGTCGTGGTGCGCCTAGGCCACGAGTCTCAACACAAGATGACACGGGTAATCATTCGTGGACTAGTTGCATACGCGCATGGGACGGATGTACCATGTTGGAAAGGGTCAGAGGTCTAATGTATGCAACTTGTTTGGTGGCTTGTCTTGAGGGCCTGCCAACATGCGTGGAGGCATGGTGCCTTGAGGATTGGTCCATGGACGTATGGGAGTCCTTGGGCGACGAGAGAGACTGTTCGGACAGTATCGAATGGGGCATGATAGAGGCGTTGGCACGTTGGCTTGGTGTTGGCATCTTGCCACATATGCTACCTTGGTCACGAGTGACAAGGTGAGCGTCAGTGTTGGGATTTGTCTTACCATGTTAGGAACCTATGGACAATGTGAGTATCTTGGCTAGAGAGCCTCGATGCATGGATGCACTCATGGATGCTTGCGAGCATGACTCGGCGGGAGTTGTTCGAGAGACGGAAGTGTGCACGAGGCACACGGTCGCGCGAAAAATGAGCCCATTGTTACTCGGATGGTTGGAAGGCTGACCTTGGCTTAGAGAAGTCAAGGTGCCGCACGGGTGTTCCGCTGCCTGAAAAGGTGAACCCGTGACAGTTGGTATCAGAGCCAAGTTCATCTCAGTGAGAGGTGAACCTGGTTGGCCTATCCTAGAGAGGATGTAGGCGCGTGAACGGATCGAGATGGTCCGAATGTTGGAACAAGATGTCGTTGAGCCAGTTAGTCTTTTAAAGAGGAACAGTAGGCTGAGATGGAGTTAAGACTGGGTTGCTTTTCTTCATTGGAATACTGGACATCCTAGAGAGAGAACAATGATGGTTGCTTCGAGTTAAGTTAAGAGATGCTAGAAAGACAACTACCACGTGAGACTGTAGAGAGGCGCAACAGAATTTTTGAAACTCGTTGGCATAGGACAGGGTTGAGAGGATAGTCCAAGCTGTATGCTTGGTACACTAGGCCATGTTTGCCTGAGTGACATCGTAAGCCGCAGGAGGCGCTTTTGTTGAAAAGGAAGCTTGTTGGCAGGAGTGTGGAAGTGGTGCAGGGACCGTCAAATCCTTGTTAGTCACGACAGAGGTTGAGAGTTGATAACTGAGATGGGTCTAATTGGGATAGACATGGAATGCTTCAGTTGCTACATGTGTGTGTCAAGATGGCGCACATGGAGACCAAGGGGGCAGATGCCGCAATCGTCAGAGGACGATTGTACTTGGAAGTGTTCGCATGCGAGTTGTATTTGATCCATATGGAAGCGTGAGGCAGTTGGGTTGAGATGTGTTGGCTTGTTGAACCGCCCGAGGGCGTAAGTCACACAAAGATATCGATAGAGACGCGGAGTTGTGGAATAAAGGCATCAAGGAAGCCAGCAAGGCTGAGAAGACCGAGCGCAAGCGTTGAGATGGCGCTAGAGTTTGTGTGGAGGCCAGAGGGCCGTACCAGTGAGACTTAGTAGTCATGTGAGCCTGCGAAGGTCGAGAAGGGTGCTAGAGTTTGCTTGAAGGCCAGAGGGCTGCATTATTGGAACTTAGTACACCGTGGGAGCCAGAAGGGCGTGATGCAAGTGTGAATCAGTTGGATGGTTGAGTGGGAAGTTAGTGCATGCATGTGGAAATCGACAGGGGTGCTAACGAGATAGTTGACTCGAGAGTCACATCCTGCGGGATGCACTTTTAGATGACATGGTGTGCATGAAGAGTTGGGGCGGTCAGGCATTTGCGTGTGGGCATGTTGTCGAGGACGCCAACAAATGAAGTGGGGGAGAGACCTTCACGGTTCACTCAACAAGACTAGTTATTCATTACAAGCATCGAGATGAGTATCATGGAGATTGATTGTTGTTCAGGATGTAAAGTCAAGAAGACTCAGGACACAGGCAGAGCCAGTTATCTAGGGTGAAAGTCTGCTGGACTCAGGTACTAAGATAACATCATGGCAATGTTGGCCTAGGGTGAAAGTCACCAGGACTACAATACTAAGGCAACATTGAAATGTCGAGGGGCGAAGAGTCAGAATGATCGAGGCATTAGTGCAACATCTTCATCAAAGTGAAATGTGGAAGGGAGGAACCGTACGCGAGTATGCGGTTAGCTTGCGAGCTATATCTTGAGGGATATTCCTCTAAGAGAGAAGTTGTTTCCCAAGTTGAAGTGGGGAAGCCCACTAATTCACGTGTTTGAAAAATCAGGGTACTTGTTCAGTTTTGGTATGTGAATCCAGAGGGAAACACTACAACAGATGGTTTGTTCAGGGTGAAGACTTGCATGATTGCTGCAAGCTGCAGATAGACAATATGCAAGGGCGTAGACTGAGATCAAGACTGAGCTAGTTTGCGGCATGTTATGGGCATGTTTTGTGTTTATGGGAACACTAGTGTTGTATGGGGCACTGTAAGCCGAATGGTTCAGAGAACATATGCCGATGGGAGATAGCGGATTGGGATGACTTCAAGTCTTAAGAGTAAGACTGGGTGCCATCAAGTTTATCGAAAGTTAGCGAGTCATCGGAGGATGCAGGGTTGATTTTGGGGGATAAACTTGTGACACAATTTTAGGAGCCGACACAAGCAGGAGCTCAGAAGAGCAAGTATGCAGTGGGTCAGTGGGACCTTTGCATGAAGCCGTGGGTATGCGGTTGGGCTGGAGGGCCAATGTTGTCAACTTCGCGAAGAAATTGGGTGCAAGAGTGCACTTGGTGCTGCATTGGGTGCAGTTGGCTTGCGAGCCTCGTCCAAGTGGGACGCACCAAACTTTATCCTGCGATGAGTGTGTCTTGCTGGATTGCCATCAGGAGGATGGTGCGCCATAGAGTTGGCATGTAAAGTTTCCAGAGGGACTTAGCTTCAGTGGAAGCGTGTTTTGTAGGTGCCGTTGGGAACGGTTGGTTTGCGAACCTCACCCCGAGGGGTGCACCATACTTTGTCCTTGTCGAAAGGAGTATGCATTGGACGATTGGCGAGCGAGCTGCAATCAGAGGATGTGGTAGCTTCAGGGTCAGTGTTGCAAGGGCTACTTGGTTGACTGGAGGGACGTCGTGATGGACTCGGAGGAGTTCATGTTGGGAGAAGAGTGGGGTAAGCTTAGGAGTCGAGATCATGGAGATTAGCCTGCGGTCCGTTGATGAGGGCATCGACATGTTGAAGTGGGGGAGAATGTTACGTGCAGTCAATGATGGCACGTTACAAGCTAAGTGATGCCCACAAGTTGGCCAAGTGGTGGTCAAAGTGGTGGCCCATGTTGTGGTGCATGCAGGTGGCATGATGATGCTTAGTTTGTATGCAGTGGCATTTTCGTAAATATCTTCAATATTGTCCGGATCGGGACGGGAGTTGGTATTCGCCATTTATTTGGGTCTACAAATAGAATGGTGCAATCGGTTTGGCAAAACTAGGTGATTTGGTATATGGTGCTTCCCATATGTCTACAGACCAAAAATCATCTATGTTCCTGGTAGAAGGCTAAAAGCTTAGAATGCTCTTTAAGGGGGTACTCTGCTGTCAGCTCTCCACCACCCCTTGCACCTTTGTGCTAAGTGAGCTACTACTAGCCAGTGGGGACTAGTAGGGCGGGCATATGAGGACCACGAGGGGACTCATATGTCTCCATGAGTTGGAGTACTCAGGGACATTATCGGGCCGACCTGGTAGTGCGTCGAAGAATGCCGCCAGAGGTTCAATGGTACGTTTCCCTTGGCTTGTCGGTATGCCGCTTGCACGAGACGTGGCCTAGATCCTCCAAGAGACATCGTGGTGCGCCTAGGCCACGAGTCTCAACACGAGATGACACGGGTAGTCATTCGTGGACTAGTTGCATACGCGCATGGGACGGATGTACCATGTTGGAAAGGGACAGAGGTCTAATGTATGCAACTTGTTTGGTGGCTTGTCTTGAGGGCCTGCCAACATGCGTGGAGGCATGGTGCCTTGAGGATTGGTCCATGGACGTATGGGAGTCCTTGGGCGACGAGAGAGACTATTCGGACAGTATCGAATGGGGCATGATAGAGGCGTTGGCACGTTGGCTTGGTGTTGGCATCTTGCCACACATGCTACCTTGGTCACGAGTGACAAGGTGAGCGTCAGTGTTGGGATTTGTCTTACCATGGTGGGAACCTATGGACAGTGTGAGTATCTTGGCTAGAGAGCCTTGATGCATGGATGCACTCATGGATGCTTGCGAGCATGACTCGGCGGGAGTTGTTCGAGAGACGAAAGTGTGCACGAGGCACACGGTCGCGCGAAAAATGAGCCCATTGTTACTCGGATGGTTGGAAGGCTGACCTTGGCTTAGAGAAGTCAAGGTGCCGCACGGGTGTTCCGCTGCCTGAAAAGGTGAACCCGTGACACTTGTGAATAGATGAAATGATCAAGCCTACATTGTAATGTGAAATGAGTTGGCATGACTTAGAAACATGATTCCTCCAAGTCATTGATGAAGCCATGTAACTATGAAGATCATCTTGGGCCATAATTATTTTGAGTTTTTCTAAATTGGGCTTTTGTATTTTTCTTTCTACCACTTTGTCTAAATTTGAAAAATAACACAAAAATTAAAGTAAATTAAATATTTCTACTTAAATAGATTTTACCATTAAAAATAAAGAATATTTAATTCATATTAATTATATGTGCATAAATAAAGACTTAAAATGTACAAATTTGAGCCTCAATCAAGGTGTAGCCTAAAAATCCTTGCATTAATGGTCATGCATGTCTATCCTTGTATAGTAAAAATTCTAGAACTTTTTCCCAAAGTTTTATAGAAAGCAGCCCCACTTCCACATTCACATAGGTCAGTCTATCAAGAGTACTCATGTACCTCAGTACTCCACTCCACTTAGAGTATAGAAATCATTAAGAGCTTCTATTAATTTAGCTTTAAATCGCTCCACGAATTCATGCTTCTCTTTTTGTATAATGATAGCATGATCTCATTTTTATCACTTCTTAACTTGTTATTACCCATTGAACTTATTTTTTGGGATTTCCAGTCTATAGGTTGGTTGCCATTATGAAGGATTCATCAATCCGAGGGAAATAGTCTCATTCCTTTCGATATTTTAATGACTTTCTCTCTAGCAAAACATTTTATCAAAGGATCAGCTAAGTTATCATCAGTGCATACATGATCCACTCTAACAGCTCCTATTGAGAGAAACTCTCAAACAATGTTGTGTTAATGACGTATTTTTCGTCTCTTACCATTGTAATAATAATTTTGAGCTTTTGCTATAGCCACGACACTATTGCAATGGATCAACATAGTTGGAATAGGTCTTTCCCATAAAGGAATCTCAGCTAGTAGGCTTCTCAACCAACATGCTTCTTCACTAGCAGTAACCAGTACAATCATTTCAGACTCCATTGTGGATTGAGCTAATATTGTCTGTTTCTTAGACTTACATGAAATAACTCCACCAGCTCTACTAAAATTATAGCCACTTGTTACCTTGGAGTCATCTGATAAAGTGTTCCATTCAGTATCATTGTACCCTTCAACGACAGTTGGAAACTTCTTGTAATGTAATCCAAGATTCAGGATTCTTTTGAGGTATATCATGACCCTCTCAATAACATGTGAATGCTCTACACTAGGTCTACTAGTAAACTGCATAATAATCCCACGACAAAGACAATGTCGCGTCTTGTCCAATATTAGTGGCATATGGAAGACTGCCAATGATGCTCGCGTATTCAGATTGTCTTACACAATTCTTAAATGATTTTACACTGGGATTATATGGTGTACAAAGAGGTTTACAGTTAAAGTAATTATATTTCTTTAAGATCTTCTCAATGTAGTGAGATTGCTCCAAAGAAATTCTCTTTTCAAACCTAGTGATATGTATACCAAGGATCACATTCGCTTCACCTAGATCTTTCATGTCAAAACTTTCACATAACACAAATTTCACATTGTTCACGACATGAATATTTAATCCAAAAATCAGCAAGTCATCCACATATAAGCATATAGTCGTGAAAACACTATTTTTATATATAATAAATGCATTTGTCATTTTCATTTACTTTAAAACCATGTGGATGACAAGATTATCAAATTTCTCATGCCATTGCTTAGGTGCCTATTTCAAACCATACAAGGATTTATCTAATTTACATACTTTATGTTTTTGACCAAGAGCAACAAAGTATTCATGTTGGTCCATGTAAATCTCTTCTTCTAACTACCATTCAAAAAAGTAGTTTTATTATCAATTTAGTGCAGAATAAGATTATGAATAGCAGCAAGAGCAATGAGCAAACAAATAGATGTAAATCTAGTAACAGGTGAATATGTATCAAAGAAATCTATATTTTCTCTTTGTCTAAACCCTTTGGCAATTTTCTCTTTGTCTAAACCCTTTGGCAACAAGATGTGCCTTGTACTTTTCAATAATACCATCAGGTCTCAATTTCTTTTTAAAAATCTACTTACAACCTATTGTCTTACAACCTGGTGTTAACACAGCTACATGCCAGTTCCTTTTGACTCAAGAGAGTCCATTTCATCGTTAATAACTTCATTCCACAAATTAACATCTAGTGAAGTCAAAACTTCTTGGAGGTTAGCAGGATCCTCCTCTAGAGTATATGCATAAAAATGAGAATCAAAATATTTAGATACTCTAGATCTTTTACATCTTCTAAGTTCAATTTCCATACCCTCATCATGCTCATTATTCCTAATAATAGACATGTTACTAGAAGATGCACTCCCACTATTTCTCAATTTAAATGAAAATCTATATTCTTAAAACCTTACACCATTAGATAATAAAATGAGACGCGCATTTGATTCATAAAATCTATATGCATTACTATTAACAACATATCCAATAAGCACGCATTCATATACTCTACTAGTCAATTTAATTCTCCTAGGATCACAAATTCTAACATATGCCAAACAACTCCAAGTTTTAAAATATGAGACATTAGGTTGTTTATTTTTCAAAATTTCATATGGAGAAAATTGTCTTTTAGATTTAGGAACTCTATTAAGCACATAACACACAATCAACAAAATTTATCCCCACCAATGAGAAGCAGCATCAGAATTCAACAAAATAGCACCAACAGATTTAGTAAGAGTTCTATTTTTTTTAGATTTGCTATTCATTTCAGGTGAATACGATGCACTCTTATCATGTATGATTCCATGTAAGTTATAAAAATTAACAAAAGTAATAGAATCATATTCAGTGCCTTTATCACTATGTAATCTCTTGATCTTTCTACTAAGTTGGTTTTCAATTTTAGCCACAAATAACTTAAACATATCAAGAGTTTCACTTTTATTTTTTATTTAATACACAAAGGTAAAATCAGAACAATCATCAATAAAAGTGACAAAGTAGCATTTACCATTTCTAGTAAAAGTTCTATCAAGTTCACAAATATCATAATGGATTAAATCTAAAGGCTTAGTTTCTTTTCCTATCATAGATTTATGTGGTATTTTAGTAATCTTGACTTAGCTACAAAATTCATAATTTTTAAAGTTATTTACAGATAATTTAGGAATCATGCCTAACCTACTCATGTTCTTGATTAAGCATTTATTTACGTGACAAAGTCTATCATGCCAAGTATTAAAACAACACGACATATGAGCAAAAGTATTAACTACGTTAACTTAAGCATTCCCTCAATTGCATACCCCTTCCCCACAAATATCTTATTTTTGGTTAAAGTAAATAAATCAACCCTTATCGTCTGTGTAAAATTGTCTTATTGAGAAGGTAGCCCGAGACTAGATTCTTCTTCATCTCGAGAGTGTGCATCACATCTTTTAGAATCACAGTTCTTCCATAAGTGAAGTTCAACAACACTTTTTGAACTTTTAGATCCTCAATAATAGCAACGTATATTTTAAACATTGTCCTATCATAGTTTTTGGGACTTTTACCTTAAAAATAAGTAATTAATGAATAACATATTATAGAGTATATGAAATGTAATTATAAGATAAATAATATATTAATTATAGAAGTATAATTAATAAATATCTGAAAATTCTTTATTTATATGAAGAAGATATAATCTTGTAAGGTCGCGTAAGAGAATTAAGATTATATACTATAAATAAAACAAGTCAATAGTGTATTAAAATTTAAAAAAAAAAACATTTAATATAGAACTATTACGTATGATTTACTATACACTATACTCTAGTGTATGTGATTTCAATTCAGATCACATATGTGGATAGACATGTAGTAAATGTGTTGTGTATAATTTGATTATACATGAGTGCACCGATATGTAATAACATCTTTCATCAACATGTCGTTTATCATGAAATGGTTATTCATATCACAACAATAATTGTAACGCCATAATGCTTACGCACGCTACAGTGACTTTCTAATAACAGTGCACACTTTTGCTAATCAAAGGGTTTTCTCGAAAATTGTAATAAATTAAAATTTTATTTTAACTTTAAACTTTTATAAACATATACATATATTTATATACAAAACTAAGATCCTGTTTTTAATTACATTCGAAATAGCTTTTATAGACATGTCGCACAGCGACCACAAAATGAAGCTCAAGTCGTCCTGAGACCGAACTCCCCAGGTCGCACCGTCTCGACATGTACAATCATCCCCAAGCTCAGAACTCACTACTGTTCAGTTTTAGCCTTCCCTTTATCTACTCATGAAAGCAATATTTGTGAGTCAACAAACTCACTAAGAATAGCATATAACATACAATATATTACTGACTTGTATTTAGGGGCCCATAAATCTATCCACAAGGCTTAACAAATGATTAAGAATATTCTTAACAGAAGTACGACCTTTGTACCACATGCATTAAGTACTCGTCTTGTACTAGTGTTGGTGGCGCTGAACGGTACCCCTAGTACTACTGAGTGTTGTACCGCATGCACTACGTACTTAACCGTACTAGTGTTGGTAACACCAGATCGTACCCTTTGAACATCATATCCTGTACCAATACACTCAGTATCAATACCGTACTAGTGTTGGTAGTATATGAATCATAACTAGCATGCATATATTACACATACACATATTCATATAAAAATATATTCTATGCTAATCTTACCTCGATTCCAAATTTATTGTTCTTCAAATTTCTGATGATCTGAATACCAAGAACATAAGCAGCTTCACCCAAATCTTTCATTTCGAATTGAGTGTCAAGCCATTCCTTGATGTCAGTAATTTTCTTAATATTGTTGCCAATAATCAAAATGTCATCAACATAAAGGACGAGGAATACTACCACTTGATTATCCTTGAATTGGTAAACACAAGGTTCATCATCGTTTTGGTAAAAGTTGTAGGTTTTTATTATTTCATCAAACCTTTTGTTCCAATAACAAGAAGCTTACTTAAGTTCATAAATGGACCTATTGAGTTTTCAAACTTTCTCTTCCTGCCCTAGAAGCTTATAACCTTTTGGTTGCTCCATATAGATGATTTCTTCAAGAATTTCATTAAGGAAAACTGTCTTGACATCCATTTGCCAAATTTCATAATCGAAAGTAGCAACTATGGAGAGAAGAATTCTGATGGATTTAACATGGCGACCAGACTAAAAGTATCCTCCTAGTCCACACCTTTTCTTTTGTTATAACCCTTTGCGACCAGTCTAGCTTTAAAAGTTTCAACTTCGCCACCAGAACCTCTTTTCTTCTTGTAGACCCACTTACATCCAATTGGATGATAATCATCAGGTGCGTCTACATATTCTCAGACTTGGTTCTTTTTCATGGAATCCATTTCTAAATCAATGTCGGTTGGCCATTGTTTCTGTTCAGGACTTGCCATTGTCTGTTTATAGGTTAATGGATCGTCATCAATACCGTCACCAACGAGCATATTGATTTCACCATCCAAGCCACAACGAGCTGGTTTTGTGGAAACCCTCCCACTACGACGAGGAGTCGTGACCTTCTAAACAGGAACATTTGTGGTAGATTTCTTCGTTGTAATAACTTGCATTGGTTCAACCAAGAGAGTTGGATTATCCTCTACATGAGTAGAAGATGATGGAACACTAGATGGAGTTATATCTGAAAGTATTTCCTCCAATACTACTTTGCTTTGCGGCTTGAAGTTCTTAATATAGTCATCTTCCAGGAAAGTGGTGTTTGTGGAAACGAACACTTTATCAACCTTTCAACTATAAAATAGTCCACCCCTAGTCTCCTTACAATTTCCAATAAACATGCAAATCTCAGTTCGCTTTTCTAGTTTACCATCTTTCTTTCTTAAGACATGAGCAGAGCACCCCCAGATTCTGTAATGGTGTAAACTTGGTATACAGCCATCCCATAATTCTAAAGGTGTCTTACAGACTAATTTAGATGGAGCAACATTTAAAATATCAATTTCCATCTGAATAGCATATCCCCAGAAGGACGTAGGTAGAGTTAAGTAGTTAAGCATGGACCTAACTATTTCTAAAAGCGTGTGATTTCTTCTTTCTGCAACTCCATTTTGTTGTGGAGTGCTAGGGGCAGTCAATTGGGATTCAATTCCAATTTTAATTAAATGATCTTTGAACTGCATATCCATATATTCTCCACCCTTATCAGTTCGTAAGATCTTTAAAGTTTTACCCAATTAGTTTTGAGCCAATGCTAGAAATTCCTGAAACTTCTTAAACGTTTCAGATTTCTTATGCATAAGGTAAATATGACCATATCTAAAGTAATCATCAATGAAAGTGACAAAGTACTCATAACCACCTCTAGCTTTGACATTCAGTGGTCCACAAAGAATTGAATGCACTATACCTAGTGGTTCTTTGGCACGTTCTCCCTTTCCAGAGAAAGAACATTTTGTCATTTTACCTTCTAAGCAAGATTCACAAACTGGTAATTCACCTAAGGTGATATTTTTCAATGTACCACCTCTGGTTAACCTATGAAGCCTATCATAGCCTATATGTCCAAGACGTAAGTGCCATAGATATGTTTCGTCTTCATTTTTGATCTTTTACTTTTTGTGGTTTCTAGGTTTAGCTACCTTAAACAGTTGGTTATTAAGCGCAAATGGTTCATCTGGTCTAAGAACTAAAGCCCTTGTTCCATAGATGCAACACAAATTTGAATGTCATTTCGAGAAATGATAGAATCGGAACTCGAAAATTTCAATTTGTATTGTTGCAACTGTAAACATGAAACAGAAATCAAGTTTTTACTGAAATTTGGAATAAACAAAACATTGTCTGAATTAAAAATTCTGTTCTAAAACTTGAGTTTTGCTTTTTCTCTAGCTCTAACTGATACCATTTAATCATTACCAACCTTAAGTTTCAACTCTCCAAATTTTGAATAATTCCAATTTTTAAGTAATTGCATTGAAGAATAGACATGGTTAGTAGATGTTGTGACCGAAAGCGGTACATTTTACATTTATTAACCCGTAAGCGCACGAATCTTTTTTGTAGTATGGAGATTATGAAGAACGAGGTCGAACTCATGGGAATTGTGCGAGATCAAAGAAAATACTTATTTAATCTAAGTTATTACAACTCTAACCTAGTTCTGAAAATGGTAAAGTTTTTGGTAATAAAATAAAATAAAATAAAGTATTTTAACGGTAAAAATGACAGTAATAGATATTTTCAGTAATATTTGGGGATATCATTAAGTGTTCAAAATCCACTTAAGTGTATACAAAAATATTCATGTTTATATTGATTCTCATAATTTAATCAGTAATCAAACCAATTATTTTCTAACAAAAATAGATTTTCCTTCACTTTTAAAATCATAACTTCTAAGCATTAAATGTGAAACAATTTAATGTAAATACAAAAAATCAAAGAATATTATTTTCTTATAAAATATAGAACCAAGCATTAATAATTTTTAACTATAAAAAATACGTGATATTAAAGATGAAAAAAATTATTTTAAGAAGCAAAAATCATAGGCATATATTGTACTGAGAATAAAAATAAAAATAAATACTTAATTAAATACACTAGGTTTCATCGTCCGCCTTAATAATAAAGAAACTTAGAAACCCATAAGAAAATTAACTAAGAAAAATGGTAAACTAACACTGACCGCTTTGAGCGTTTTCTCTGGATTTTTCAATCCGAGACTGTACTGAATTCTAAAATCCTAAGCTTCTATTTATAGAAGAGTAAAAGGACTAATGTGCAATTAAACTTATTACAAATTGCATGTGGGTAAAAATGTAAATACCAATAATTAAAACTGCAGTGGGACGTGGCAGTCTCGGATTGGTGGATGTGGTAAACTGCTACCACGTGTCGCCATTTAATTGGCCATAAAAATGAGCAATTTTGACTCTTTATGACTGAAGAGAATCAAACTAGACGACGGCCAGTCGCGGGGCATGGCATGAGATGCACGCACAAGTTGGGGGTTGGCCGACCTCAACGAAAAGTCTCGTGAGTTGGCCGACCTCAACAGAAAGTCTCGTGCTGAATGGATGTCCTAATCACATAATAAAACCAGGTAAATCACACGTCAAAACCTAATTCGGGAAACCCGAACCACAACTCAAGGTTCTGTTATTAACACTAGGGACTACACAAACCTAGGAAACAGGGAAACACCCAATTACGACACTGAAATGGGCAAGAATTGAGAAAACGGGTTATTCGGGGAATCTACCAAACCGGTTAACCGGTTTTATAGGTATTGGCAAATCGCTTAACCGATTTGCACCAGTTTTCCCCAAAGAACCCCCAACTTGCTCAAAACTCATCCAAATGCTACCAAAAATTCCACAGTACCTAAATAGGGCATACACAACATATTCTAACCAATAAAACTCAGAAAAATACACTGAATCACAATATGCCATTAAAGACCTAAGTTTGAGTTTCAAAGCTTAAACTTGTGCAATTCCATCACAACACAACATAACCAGTATCCAGAACCTAGAATCAACTCAAAATAAGCTTAGAAATCAAATCACACAACCTTTAAACCCCAACAACCCCTAACTTCCAAAATTGCATAACCAAACCAAGTAGAACCTAAAGAAATCAATACACAAAAGCTTTTAGGGTTTACCTTGGTTAGAACCTCCTCAAATGCTTGCTGGAAACACCAAAAACCAGCAGCAGATCCCTTGGTTCAAGCTGGGTTCGAAGAGAGAGAGAAGGGAAAGAGAGGCTGTTCTTGAATTTTGGCTTTTCTTTGATTTTTCCCTAAAAACTAAAGATTAATTGAATTAATCTTGCTGAAATATGAGTTGTTAGGTGTCAAGTTCCTAGGCAGCCACCAAATCACTCCTTTGGCCAATTACTAAAATGCCTTTTCTCTTATAACTTAAGCAAAATAAAGTCTAGGGGTAAAATGGTCAAAAACCATAACCCCGCTCAAACTCGGTATTTTATTTTCTCCAATACACATCCCACTAAGAAATAAAGTTCTAAACTTACCCATGTGGTTAAACTAGCCATCCATCGCATTTTCAGTCGTCGCACGAGCAAAAATTATAAAAATTGCATAATTCAAATATAATACAAATAATACTCTTAGAGTTTAATAAAATCTTTGGAATTGAGAAATTATAACTCTAATGCCCATTTCTAACAATGGGACCCACAAATAATTAAAATCCACAAGTACTATAAAAATATCAATAATTAAAACTAATTACCTTTACTAATCCATATTATAAATGCGGTCATTATAATTATCCCCCCGTTAAAAGGATTTCGTCCTCGAAATCTAACTTAAACATCTCTTGATATTGAGTCCTCATGTCAGACTCTAACTCCCAGGTGGCTTCCTCCACCTTGTTTATTTCTCCAGAATACTTTGACCAAGATGATGGTCTTGCTTCAAAGAACTTTTTCTTTTCTATCAAGAATCTGAACTGGTTGTTCTTCCTAAGATAAGTCTGACTGTAGTTCAAGGGCTTCGTAACTCAAGACATGAGTCGGGTCTGAAACATATTTTCTCAACATTGAAATATGAAATACATTATGGACAGCCGATAACATTGGTGCTAAGGCTAAGCCAATACGCTACCTGCCCAACCTTCTCGAGTATTTGAAATGGCCCAATGAACCTAGGGCTTAACTTACCCATCCTCCCGAAGCACCTAATACCCTTCACTGGTGAAACCTGCAGGAAAACATGTTCCCCTGCCTGAAATGTAACATCTCTACGCTTCGGATCAGCATAACTTTTTTTGCCTACTTTGGGAAGCAATCATTCGAGCCTTGGTCTTGTCTATAGCGTCATTGGTCCTCTGAACTAATTCCGGACCTAAGTACTTCCTTTTTCCAATTTCGTCCCAATGAATTGGGGAGTGACATTTCCTACCATACAACATCTGATAGGGACCCATCCCTATTGTACTTTGGTAACTGTTGTTGTAGGAGAATTTAATTAAAGGCAAGTACTTACTCCATGAACCCTCAAAGTCCATGACACAGGCTCGCAGTAAATCCTCTATTATCTGAATAGTCCTTTCTGATTGCCCATCAGTCTAAGGTTGGAAACCTGTGCTAAACTTCAACTTTGTACCCATAGCCCTCTGAAGACTCACCCAAAATTTCAATGTAAACTTTGGATCTATGTCTGAAACAATGGATTTAGGAGCTCCTGGAGACGAACTATCTCCTTTACATACAATTCAGCGTACTGATCCACTGTATAGGTAATTTTCACTGGCAAAAAATGAGCTGATTTTGTGAATCGGTCCACTATGACCCATACTGAATCATACATTCCTATGGTTCTAGGCAAACAAACCACGAAATCCATTGCAATGTCCTCCCACTTCCACTCAGGATGGGCTAATGGTTGCAATAACCCTGCCGGCCTTTGATGCTCAACTTTGATTTGCTGGTAGGTTAAGCACTTGGACACATAATCTACCACATCTCTCTTCATCCCATACCAGTAGAAGTAGGGTTTTAAATCATGGTACATTTTTGTGGTTCCCAGATGCAGTGAATAAGGTATAGTGTGGGCTTCGTCGAGGATTTCTTTCTTAAGCTCATTAATATTAGGAACAAAAACCCGAGCTTTGTACAATAACATTTAATTATTTGAGATTGAAAAGTCTTTAGGTCGACCGGCCATCACCTCATCTCGAATCTTGTTCAACTAAGGATCTTCTAACTGTGCTTTTCTGATTCTCTCTAGCAAATCAGATTGGAGTGTCAAGTTATGCAACTTTCCAACTACAAACTCAATTCCTGCATTAACCATCTCTGAGGCCAGTTGAGGAGCTATCATAATAGTGGTGAAAACCTGCCTGTGACCTCTCCTACTCCTCTCTGAGGCCAGTTGAGGAGCTATCATAACAGTGGTGAAAACCTACCCGGGACCTCTCCTACTCAGTGCATCTGCCACAATATTGGCTTTCCCGGGGTGATACAAAATCTCGCAGTCGTAATCTTTAACCAATTCTAGCCACCTTTTATGCCACATATTTAGATCTTTCTGGGAGAAAAAGTATTTGAGACTTTTATGATCAGTATAAATCTCGTATTTTTCACCATAAAGATAGTGTCGCCATATTTTTAGAGCAAATACCACAGCAACAAGCTCTAAATCATGTGTTGGATAGCACTGCTCATAATCTTTCAGTTGACGGGAGGCATAATCTATAACTTTGTCAGCTTGCATCAGAACACATCCCAGACTCTGTCTAGATGCATCACAGTAAATAACAAACTTTTCTCCATTTGATGGCAAAACTAACACGAGTGCTGTTATCAAACGCTGCTTCAACTCTTGGGAACTTGCTTCACATTTGTTTGACCATATAAATTGTTGATTTTTCTTAGTTAACTTGGTTAGTGGCATAGAGATCTTAGAGAATTCTTTGACGAAACATCGATAATACCCTGCCAAACTGAGAAAACTTCGAACTTCTGTACAGATTTTGCTCTCGGCCAATTCTTCACTGATTCAATCTTACTCGGGTAAACTATAATTCCATCTTTTCTGACAATCTGCCTTAGAAAAGATACCTCTGACAATCAGAATTCACACTTTTTGAGCTTTGCATACAACTTATGTCTCTAAGTCACTGTAATACCATTCGAAGATGATGCTCATGCTACTCTCCTGGTTGAGAGTATACGAGGATGTCATCGATAAACACTATGATGCAGTTATCGAGAAAATAATTAATAATTAATAATTAATGTTAATTGCCTTTACTAATCCATATTATAAAAGCGGTCATTACACAGATAATATTGAAAAATCTTTAAAGTAAAAAGGCTCAACTCTAAATCCTCACATGTATTGAAATATTTGAAAAGAGGAAGGGTTGTCACTCTTGGAGTTGAAAAGATATATTAATTGACTCTCAAATGGATAAAGATTTTTAGGACGACAATGTAAACAATTATTGACCCATAGATAGGGTAACCAAAACTATTTTGAAATTCAAATGACAAGTTAACTTTTGGGATTTTATTACAGTACCTAAAGCCAAAAATAAAGAAATAAACAACGATTTTTTTGTTTGGTGACTAATATTTAAAAAAAATAAACTATAGCAAAGTTTTTTTTGATTGATGGTGATTTTTTATATATCTTTATATATTAAAAGTGCCTATCTAACGGTATTTCTTGGTTTAACAGAATATACCTTAAAAGTAAAAGAATATTCTGTTAAATTTAACGATGTTAATAGGTTTGATCTCCCGTTAACAAATAAACCCAATAATTAAACCCAAAAAATTAAACAATCTTTTTTTAAATTAAAAAAAAAAATCATCTTAGCCACATATCTCTCTAACAAACCATATATCCCCAAATTTGGATATTTTACTCTTCCGTTAACTTAAAAAAATTAAACCCATATAAATTAATCTTTCAATCGTAATATATTAAACCCTAAAATATAAATAAAATTTTCAATTGCACAGTCACACCTCGGCAGAGAAATGAGTCGTTGATGGAAAGGTTTTGGAGTTGGACGATTCAAAGTTCGGTTCTGCCATTGCCGCCTTCGACTGTGTATTGGTCGACTTCTACGCTCCCTGGTGTGGCCATTGCAAATGTCTTTCTCCCCAGGTTCCTCTTTCTCTCTCCCTCAATTTTATTTGATAGATTCAATTTTTATCTCGTGTGTTATTTAGATCAACGATTGATTTAAAATTGACTAGCATAGGACTTGAATTTGAAACAATTATTCTAGATAACTCTTACTTCATCAATCTCACCCTTTCGAACATTCTTGGACCTTTTGGTTCGATAACCCTTTCTCTAAGCGTGAGCAAGCTGCTTGGAGTAGGTCTATTTGCCTGACCTTTACATTCACCATTGTTGAGGAGTTTTGCAGGTAAACACATATATAAAGATATATATATTAATGAGAATGAAGTGAATTCTCAGAATAGGAAAGACAGAGTGAGTATATCAGACCACATTACTGGAAAATAAGATATGACATATGGATTGGAAAACAAGGTATAACATAACCATTGGTACAACCAGATTTGCACAATGATTGTCAAAGAAGGATTATCCATAGACGCCTTCATAGGTAAATATTTCTTCTTCTTTTGAATTTTATTATCATTATTATATTTTGGTGTACTTTTAATGTGTTTTTTTTTTTTGTGGCTTATTATCATTATTATATTGAGAATATAGAGGTCATCCATATTGACAAATTTATAATTGATTATGTCATTTGCTTTCTGCTAGATACCGCCTATATTGTAGACTCAATATACACAAAAGTGATGTTACTTGGGTTTATTAAATTCACAGTTTAATTCTGCAACCATATTCAATTCATATCATATTAGTACGTACAACTCACATCTACATGGATGAGGATGTTTATATACAATAAATATCTTTATTCTGCTATTATTTCCTTCTCCTTTACATCACATTGTGATTACATGAAATGCATCTCTCTCTATCTTTCAAGGGATTAACTCAATTTGATGAGATTCTACAAGAAACAGATGGTTTCATTCTATCTCGTGGAAATTTGGGGATAGTCTGCCACCAGAAAAGGTCAGCTTTTTTGTTATATTATGTGCGTTTTGAGAAGAACATATTTTTGGATATTGCTTCCCTTTTCATAAATTAGTACAATCAGCAATTATTTTAATGTTTGATCAGGTCACATAATATTTTGGATCTATTTGGAAAAACAATTCCTCAATACTTAAAATTTAATTTCTTGTACATGAATTTGTTTTAAATGAAAATAATTTCAAGCTACAGCAGATTGTACATTTTAATTTATATTTATCTTCAGAATCTTTTGGTTAAGTGGGAAACCATGAAACTCTCTTTCTTAAAATAATATAATAAGAGTTTTTGTTTGAACAATACTAAATTCAGGATGAATATGGAAAAATATCTCCAAATAATATGAAAAGTAAATTTGGACTTACAATAAATTTTACATGGTCAAGATATCTAATCTCTAAAAATAAATTGTGTGCTTAGTGATTTGAGTACTCATATATGTGCAGCAATATGTAAAGATGAATATTCATGATTTGAAATATCAACAATCAATGCTGACAAATCCCTACTTTTAGTATCACAAAGCAAATATCGTGTTAAGTAGATTGAAAAGGCTGGTGAGTCTGATTGTTATTCTTATTGATCTTGCTGCTCCAGTATAATATTAGTGTTTATTGTGAACACATTTAGTTTATTTGGTACTTTATGTTTCATATATAGTGTGTTGATTATACTTTGGTGAACTTTATTCCATCTTTAGTAACTTTTACCTTAACTAATCCCTTATAATTTGTATAATGTTTCTCTTAACATTTTAATTTATTTTCTAATATTTAATGCATCATTCTGTAAAATTTTGTATTAGGACTTATGATTAAATGGCTTATCATTTTTCTTTTTGTTTGAAGTTGGGGAAGGTATGTGTATCATCATTCATGTTGTTTTCTATTTCTATGTAAAATTTATTGCTTTGAAATTTCATGTAAAAGAGCTTTATTGCTATCATCATTTTCAGTTTAGTTATTAACTTTAAGGTAAATGCTAGAGCCATCTTCTCTATTAGCTTTTCTTTTTTAAATACTAATACTAGAAGCAATTTCTGTTATATTCTTTGTGCAGTGAACAAGCTTTTAAATTCTAAAAGAACTGTGGTGGTGATCTTGAAACAATGATAAGGACATTTAAAAGTCAATCAGTACTCCAGTCTCCAATCCTGAAGCCCTTTTATCAGTTAAAATTGATAGATTGGATGGAAGTGAATTGAACAAATAAATAACAATTCAAAATTTCTAATCAAGAAAATTAAAAGTTTAGATTTATAATCTTTACAAATATGAAAAACTTAAATAGATCTATCTATCATTGTTGTTGTCGTTGCTTAGTTATTGAATTCTTAAACAAAAACCACTAAAACTTATATAAAATTAATATTTACGTTGCTCGCCTTTACGTGGCTCGCCACGTAACTCTCATCTAGTATATTATATATGCATATATTATAACTTTACCTCTTTACCGATATATATTTATTTTGCTAAATAATTAAAACTAAAATATTGCTCTTATATGTTATATATATTATTATTTTTTTAGGCAATATCCACAATAAATAATTACCTTAGGAAAATTTTATTTCGTATATTTTGAATTTTGACCAAGCTACGCTGATAGAGAAATGTTGTTCTTGTTTGATTTTTTTTTGTATATATATAGTATGTATACTGTATATATTTTTATACTCTTTTTTTTTCTTCGTCTTCTTTTTTTTTTGTATATATATAGTATGTACACAATATATATTTATATATGGGTGACTATTCAATAGTTACATTTTTATTGTAACCATCATGGTTACATTTTTCTTTGACCTGTAATAGCAGGTTACTAATAGGTAAACATTCATTTTTTAGAATTAATTAATTATAATTAACTATATTCTTAAAATAATTAATTAAATATTTAACAAGACATCTTTTAGCAATTAATATTTATAAATAATTTTTTTATTTATATTTAAATCCTTACTCTAATTATTTTAACAGTTAATTTTTTTACAAAAAATAAACTTCTTATTACACAAATTAAAATTCTCTTCTTATAACAAATTTTTAAATAATTAATTATTTTTAAGTGATATTTAATTATTTTGTTACAATTAGATGAACTAAGTATGAGGCCTCTAGCTAGTCAATCGATAACAAGTGCAACCATTTTTTTTTTCTAAAAATTCTTTAACTTATTTCACTTTTTATTTTTTAAATATTTAAATAAAAAAATTAAATAATTAAGCATAATAATTTAAAGTTAAGATTACAAGTATAATAAAATTTAAATTATGAAATTATATGTGTATAATTTTAAACTATAAAAAGTTTTGCTATAAAATTTTAAATAATTTAAGTGCAAAAAAATAAAATGCTAAAAGATCCTTATATAGTAATAAATTGCAAAAAATTAATTAATAATTTTAATTAATTTAATTTTAAAATATAATTAATCTTAATTAAAGTTTTATAAGAAAATAAATTATTAGGTTACTTTTAGGTTACAAGTTATTAATTATTATTTTATTTAATTTCCAAATTAATCACAACCATTCAATAGTAATCCAATGGCTTAAAAAAATATAACCATGATGGTTACAATAAAAATGTAACCATTGAAACTTCTTCCATATATATATATATATATATATATGTATATATATTTACTTTTTTTTTTACAAGATGCAACATGTGTGATAATGAAATATAGAGATAATAAATTTATAATTAGGCTCAATTCTAACAAAAAGTATCCATCTAGTAATTGTCATGTTTTTAAATTTCAAAAATTTTGATTTTACCAATTCAGAATATCAATATATGTTCAAAAGTCTTTTTCTCAATTCTCACTTTTCACCAAAAAAATGAAAGCTTTTAACTTAAGGTTTTTCTCAATTAAATATGTTAAAAATAATCAAATCATATGTTTGGTTTGTGCAATTTTTACTGGAGTTACTATCTAAGTAACTAAATATAGTATAAACTAGTCTAACACAATATTTATTTATTCACATAATAAGAACCAGAATTTGACTCAAAATTTTCAAAAAGGTAAGAAATTCATCGAACTTAATGCAAGAATATACTCAGTACCCTCAACTAAAATGAGACAATATCCTCAATGTCTAAATATGTATATGATAAGAACATGAGATGAGAACTGAAAAAAATAGAGAATATGCAGAGTGATAGATGTTGATATTCTAAAAAAACAAATGACAGAAAATAAATTAAAATACTGAAAAATAAAGAAAGCAATTAAAGATAGGACCAGTAGTGAAAGAATTCACTAACCTTGGTAAATCTGGTCGTGAAGGAGTGTTCCCTCCACTTCATGTGGTGTTAATTCTAAAAATAGTTTCAACCTTTATCCATTGACTTTGAATACATTACCGGATTTAGAATTTTTAATTTCAACAGCTCCGTGAGGAAAAACAGTACGAACAGTAAATGGACCAGTCCATTTAGAACATAACTTACCAAGATCAAAAGGAATGTCCGAATCAAGAGGTCGAAATAATGTTTCTGGTTCAGGGAGTGAGTGTGATTCTAATTGGAGAAGAAGTTCAACTGATTCAACTTTAGTTTTCCATTCTTGCGTGTTCATTAATGGTGTAGATTCTAATAACGAATTTACACTATCAAAAAAACTTTTAAAATTCTTACCAAAATTATTTACATAATTTTCAAAAGATTTTTCTTTATCCAGCAAAAAGTTTTGTGTAACAGAATCAACAAATTTTTCCTCATACACATCATCACTTCTCACAAATTTATTAGCAACATTAACAATATTCAACTCAACAGTCATATTTCTAAATGATAATTTAAGAACACCATTACGATAGTTGATGATTGCATTAGATGTGGCTAAAAATGATCTACCCAAAATGATAGGAATTTGAGAATTTATGTCTTCAACAAAATGAGTATCAAGAACAATGAAATCAATAGGAAAAATTAAATTTATCTACTTTTATCAAAATATCTTCTATGATACCTCTAGGAATTTTCACAGATCGATCAACTAACTGAAGTGTCATAGATGTTGGTTTCAATTCTCCTAGACCAAGTTGCTTATAAACAGAATAAGACAACAAGTTCAGACTAGCTCCTAGATCAAGAAAAGCTTTGTTAATCACATGATCACCAATAATACACGAAATTGTGGGACACCCCAAATCTTTATGTTTAACAAGACTTTTATATTGAATTATGGAGCTGACTTGTTCTGTTAAAAATGCTTTTTTGGAACACTGGTGTTTCTTTTTGTAGTACACAGATCTTTCAAAAATTTAGAGTACGCAGGTATTTGTTTAATGGCATCTAAGAAAGGGATATTTATACTTACTTGCTTGAATACCTCTAAGATGTCACCATACCGACTATCGATCAATCTTTGTGGGAATGGAGCTTTTGGAATGAACGACAAAGTTTGACTTGATTCTTCAACCGAGTCTTTGGAATATGAACTTCTAGGCTAACTCTTTTCATTTTCTTTCAATGAGTCTTTATTCATTTCGGCATTAGGTTGAGGTATGTAATCATTTTTTAATAATTTTTCCAGACCAAAGGATAGAAATTGATTTAGCTTCTTCAGAAGGTCTAGATGTACTTACCTCGTACTGACTCTTTGGATTGGGAATGGGTTGATTTGGAAGTTTTCCCTTTTCCCTTTTAGCTACAGCAGTAGCAAGCTGACCCATTTGTGTTTCAAGCCTTAACATGGATTGTTGGGTGGTTTGTATGAACTGTTGTAGGGTATCCTCTAAAGATGGTTTTCTTTGTTGTTGAGGATATGGCATATTAGGTTGGGCATGACTTTGATTGGGCGTGTTGTACAGGTGCCCTTGGTTCATTGGAGGTTGGTTCTATCTCCAATAAATATTTGGATGATTTCTCCAATTTGGATTATAGAATTGAGCAAATGGGCTATCAAATGAATTCCCATAAGTTTGAAGAGCGTTCGCATCTTCAGAAAATGCCTCTTGGTATATAGGCAATGATGGACATGACTGGGCAGTATGACTTGTACTATAACATAGAGAAATAAATTCATTCATGTGTATAGGAGTATTCCTAGATTGACTTAATAAGATAGCTTCAACTCTCCTAGTTAGATTTGCTAACGATGTTTTTAAATCCACGTCATCTTTGACATCGGAAATTGCATCTCTCTTAGGTGTGTTGGAAGCTTTTGATCTAGGATCTTGGCAATTTCACTGTTGAGAATTTACACAAAGATTATGAAGAGACCCCCAAGCCTCTTCCGCTTTAAATTGCAAAAATTTTCCAGTGTGCATTGATTGTTCCATTTGTCGGTTTGAGGGAGATACTCCATCACAAAAGTATTTTACCAATCTCCATTTTTCAAAACCATGGTGTGGATATTTTAGCAATAAATCTTTAAATCTTTCCCAACATTCATAAAATTCTTCGTGATCTCTCTGATAAAATTCAGAGATTTCTCTTCTAATATTATCCGTTGTAGACATGAGAAAAAATTTGGACAAAAATTTAATAACTAATTCATCCCAAGTAGAAATGGATCGGGTTGGGAATGAATTAAACCAGGCTTTAGACTATCTTTTAATGAGAATGGAAAAAGTCTAAGCCTAACAGATTCATCAGAAAAATTTTGAAATCTAAAAGTAGAACAAATTTCTTAAAAATCTTTTGCATGTATGGATCCTCTTTACCTAACCCACAAAAAAATGGTAAAAGTTGAATTATAGAAGGTTTTCAGCTCAAAATGTGTAGCATTTGTTTTAAGAAAAATAATGCATGATAGAGGATTAGCGGAAATAGGAGAAAAATGATCAATGAGAGTTTTTTCTTCAACATTTAATTGATTTGGTTTTATGATGTCAGAATTTTCACTTTTAATTTCAATCCACAATAATTTTTTTTAACTAAACGATTTTAAGAATTTCGTTCCCAGCGAATCATACACCAAGTATCACAAAAATTAAAATAATAGAAAAAATTAGGAAGTAGTGCCTACCATATAAGTGCGAAAATAAAGACTGAATTTAAAATATAGCGGAAAATAAATAATATGTATATATTTAACATAAATATAAATATTAGTATTAATTATAAATAATTATATATATTTATAATAATAAGCTTTTCTTAATAGTTAAGTAATGTATATAATAATAGTATATTAATATTATATGTATTAATAATAAATATATATAATCTTTCAAAACTTACAGTAAACCGTTAATGTAAGTTTTAATAATAATAATAATAATAATAATAACTTTATATATATACGAAGAAACATAATATTATATGTATAATATAATAACTAGTAGAAAAATTATACCAATTTGGATTAAAATAGTTTTTCTTTTTGCAATTCCCCGGTAACAGTGTTAAAAACTTGTTGTGACCGAAAGCCGTACGTTTTACATTTATCAACTCGCAAGCGCACGAATCTTTATTGTAGCATGGAGATTGTGAAGAACGAGGTCAAACCCATGAGAATTGTGTGAGATAAAAAAAATACTTATTTAATCTAAGCTATTACAACTCTAATCTAGTTCTGAAAATGGTAAAGTTTTTGGTAATAAAATAAAATAAAGTATTTTAACAGTAAAAATAACAGTAATAGATATTTTCAGTGATATCTGGGGATATTATTAAGGGATTAGAATAAGTGTATATAAAAATATTCATGTTTATATTGATTCTCATAATTTAATTCCAATTATTTTCTAACAAAAATAGATTTTCATTCGTTTTTAAAATTATAACTTCTAAGCATTAAATGTGAAACAATTTAATGTAAATACAAAAAATCAAAGAATATTATTTTTTTTATAAAATATAGAACCAAGCATTAATAATTTCTTACCATAAAAAATACATGATATTAAAGATGAAAGAAATTATTTTAAGAAGCGAAAATCATAGGCATATATTGTACTTAGAATCAAAATAAAAATAAATACTTAATTAAATACACTAGGTTTTATCATCCGCCTTAATAATAAGAGAACTTAGAAACCCATAAGAAAATTAACTAAAAAAACGGTAAATTAATACGGCCGCTTCGAGCGTTTTCTCTAGATTTTTCTATCTGAAACTCTGAAACGGTATTGAATTCTAAAATCCTAAACTTCTATTAAAAGAAGGGTAAAAGGACTAATATGCAGTTAAACTTATTACAAATTGCATGTGGGTAAAAATATAAATACCAATAATTAAAATCGGAGTGACAAGTTTGGTGGATGTGGTAAACTACTGCCATGTGTCGCTATTTGATTGGCTGAAGCAATTTTGACTCTTAATGGCTGAAGAGAATCGGACCAGACAATGCCCAGTCGCGGGGCATGGCTTGAGACGCACGCTCAGCCAGGGTGAGGCCGTGTGCCTCACCCGCGCGTGGAAGGGAGAGACCTGCCGGTGCTGGCGATGGCAGCTATGGGCGAATGGGAAGAGGCCACGTGGCTGCCTTATCTGTTGGGAGAGAGGGATTTGGGCCAATTGGGTCTTATTTCTTGGATTGTTTTGGCTCTTCAAAAATGCCAATTTTCATAGTTTTGGACTTTTATTTCTGCCATTTTTTTTTCTTTTCTTTTCTTTTAATAATGCTATTTTTTTTTATCCAAACAACAAACAAAATTAAATCCAAACAAAATACTTTTAACATAAAATATATCACAATAATTTTAAAGAAAATATTTATTTAAAACCTAATTAGTTTGTATATCTTTAGATAAAAACAATGCATTTCCTTAACTTTTTATTTCTTTTTCTCTATCATGTCATAAATACTAACTATTATTTATAAACAAAGATAAAATTAAATCTAAATAAAATATTTTCAACATAATAATATATTGCATTAATTTCTTGAAAATATTATTAAAAAATTAATTTTTTTTTTTTTTGTATTTTTGTCATATAAAATATGTAATATTTTGGCATTTAACAGTAGACCCAAAATCAACAATCTAAATGAATTTATCATTCTCTGAAACACATGATTCAAAATTTAAAGCATTACCATTGTTCTTAGTGTTGAGAAGTCTGGGACAATTTGATTTAAAATGTCCTTTCTGTTCACAATTAGAATATTGAATAATATGTCTGCTTGACTGTTCTTGGATTATTCTTATTGATGGTTCAATCTGTTGTGAATGATAATCTGAAGAAGTGGAATCACTTTCTCTATTTTTCTCAATTGAGCCTGAACTAGTAGGATTGTCGGAGGAATCATTCTCAATATCTTCAGCTTTCTGTTTGCCTTTATCTGTATTACTGGAGAAGGACATCCATGCAAGTGACAATGTCCGTTCATAAGCACGCAATTCAGCGTCCAACTTGTCTATGTCGAACGAGTTCCAATTGTTAATCACAAGTTGGTTAAACTCAGGTGATAAGCTATTGAGAATAAAATGAACTCTTTGCTCTCTAGATAAAACAATTCTCAGCATAGCTGCTTTCTAGAATTTCATGTTCATCATGAGCAAGTGTGAAGTGATACTCTGACCAGGAGTCATCTTCACACTTTGGAGTTCATTCCTAAAGGCATATTCTAGATGAGAATTGGGGTGTGGGTTGTACATTTTGACACTATAAATATCAATAAACAGAAATAAATTATTGGTTCAATTAAATCCGTACACAAGTTTAGAAAATAACAAATAAAGTAAATATGTTTGCAAAAATACCAAAATAAAACATATTAATTATTTTCCAAGGTTTCCAACATAATGAAATACAGTGTCCTGGTAGGCAAGAGTTAAAGATTATATTAGTTGAATAGTGTAGTCAGCTCATCTAAAATGGACATCATTCTAGCAACCTTTTATTTGATCAAAATAAGAATCCAACGTTATCCCAGTAGGCGAGAGTCAAGGTTATTCTTATTTTATGAGCTTCCACCATTGTTTCATACTCTGTGAGTTTATTTCTAAGTAGTCACTGTAGGGGAGAGTCTAATAGAAACGAAAACTTACAAAATACTTATCATACGAGATCTTACTGTGTTAAGTGCTTTCAACGAATAACCATCCATAAGGGGGATGAAGTCTAGCGTCTCTAGGTTATATTGAAAACAATTAACCATTGTAAGACCAACAATGGAGATCGAATATCTCTTTGATCAAAGCTCATTATTTAAATTAATGGTTTTTTTAAGTAATCATTTATTTTAATCTATATATTTTAATAATAAAATTACTTAATTTAAGTTGGTCCAAAATTAAATAAAATTAATTTTCAAACAGTAATTTCAAAAATCTATTTATAAATAAATATAAAATTTTGAAATTATACTAAAATATAATAAAATAAAACATGTAAAATGTCTAATTTAAATTGTTCTAAAATAATAAAATTTTCAACTTAACTAATTTTCTAAAATTTAATTAAATAAAAAAATTAAGTATCTTGAACTAATCACCTTAATTTGAAAAAATATCCCTATTTAAGTTGATCTAAAATTAATAAATTTTCAACTTAAAAATATTTTTAAAGAATATTCGAATAGCTAATTTCCTTAGAAAATTCTACTTAATTATTAATTTCAAAATATTCTAATTTAAGTTGATCCAAAATTAGTTTGAAAAACTGATTTTCAACTTAAATATATTTTCTATGAAAATTCAAATAATTAGAGGTTGTTTGGCTTTAAAGTTTAAAAACTGTTTTTTGTTTTTTAAAACTGAAAATAGTTTTTAAAAACTATTAGGAGTCGTTTGGCAAAAAATTTTAAAAACTGTTTTTTAAAAATTGAGTTTTAAAAAACTAGAAAAAAGAAAACATCAAACTGTTGTTTTCAATTTTCAAAAATAAACTTTTTTGTCTAACATATTATATTTTATATTTTTCTCACATACTCGGATCCTAGACCCGAAACCATACCCGAACCTAGACCCGGATGGGTTAATGTCATGGTATGGTGCTAAAATATTGATTTTTTTTTCGTAAGAAAAAATCTAAAAATAAGTTTTAAAAATTTGTGCCAAAGACCATAAAATTTTTAAAATGATAAAAAACTATTTTCTATTCTCACTTTTAAAAACACAATTTTAAAAACTGAAAACTAAAAACACAACCAAACAAGCTCTTAGTATCTAGAAAAATCTAATTAGTTATAACTTCTTTATTTAATTAAATACAGAAAAATACATCTAGTTTATCTTGAATGTGTTTCATTAAACTAAGTTTATTTTTCTTAAATTAATTTCAAAATAATCTGATGAAAAAAAAATCATGTATTTCGAAATTAATTATGTTGCTAATCAATTTTATTAGGTTAAACTAGTGTAATTAACCTATTACAGTTATTCAAATAAGGTAAATGGGCCTTTACAATTAGGGTTGTTCATGTGAGGGAGTGCTGGGTTCAGTATGTCGTACACACTACTAGTGGCCCCCTAATTCTCACACAAGGCCCAAATGAGAGGAATCTAACCTTAATTAAATAACTGTTATTCATTGAATAGGCCCAATACTAATTGAAGATAAATAAAATCTATCACATGTGACAATTTTATTTAGCAACCTAGTCCATTTTAATTACAAAAATTAAATGAGCTCCCTATATGCATCTAGGCCCAAACCAAACATATAGGCACATACACACAATGATTTGGATGGATCCTATCATGTTTATACACAGATGAAAGAAGATTACATAATTTACCTGTTACAAATTATTTATTTGACCTATTGACAATTAAACTATTGGTTAAAATTAATTATTGGATTTGTCAACAAGTTAACCATAGCAATTTAGATCAAACAATAATAGGTTTTATAAAAATAATATATAAAACACACACATGCAACAAACTGGATAGTTGGATATAAGATTTAATTTAAATTAATTAAATAATTAAATTAATTTCAAAAATTCTAAATAATAAATTATTATTTTTGAAAATAATAAAATAAAATTAAATAATCAATTTTCAAATTAAACCTATAAATTTGAAAAAATAGATTTTTAACAAACCTAAATATCTATTCAAAAAAATACCAACTAACTTTTAAAATTTATGTTATTTTTAAAAGAAAATAAAATTAAATATCTAATAAAATAAAATAATAAATAAATATCATTTATCTAATTTTATAATTTAATTTAAATAAAATAACAAAATTTTAAAAGTTGACAAAATATCTAGTTAGATTTTTAAAATTTTCTAGATTAAAATATATCTTATTTTAAATTTCAAATAAGGTCATTTTATAAAATTAATTAAATAATATAAAATATAAAATATCTGACCTTAAATTTAAAAATAAGATAAAATAATCAAATTTTAAAAAATAAGGTAACCAACTAAGCAAAAAATTAAATTTTATCCATTTTCAGGTTCAAAATCTACCAATATTTAAAATTAATTAATTTTATTCTGATAATTAGATTTGAGATTTGAAAAATAAAAATCTAGATACAAAATTACACAAAAAATTTGAAATTAATTCTATGAAAAATGAAAAAATTGGAAAAAATTACTTTTGGTGTGGATGGTATGCATTGCAAACCATCCATGTGCGTGGATTGGGCATCTTGACGAGAAAGCACGACGCAAAAGGCTGCATGCAGCCTCTCCGCGCACGCAGGGGCAGTTTTCAGCCAAAATTTGTCCAAATGGGTGTGGAACCTCGGACACCAGCGTGTCTAAAACCGCGTGCACCCGAGTTTCATGGGCATCTGCGCACGCATGGAGGTGTCACATCTCCTAATTTTTTCTAATTTTTTAAAAATCATAACTAATTCAAATATAATCAAAAGTAAGTTCTGTAAGAAAGTGAATTGCTTAATTTTTTTTCATACTATCCAAGAAAAATAATTCCAGAACGAAATTCTAATTATTTTATGTAAAAATTTTGCAAACATCAATCAATCATCAATAAACACATAGATCAACATGAATCACATCCAAATCACACATACATCGTTTTAAATCAATATTTTTTGAAAAGTAAATCAATTACCATGGCTCGGAGGCCAGTTGTTGGATGGTATTTTACCAGGATCTAGATTTACTAACAAATATGTTTTTAACATCCTAAATATGAATTTCTAAAATGATGAAAATAAACACATATAAAGTATGAGAAACCTTACATTGGTTGCAACAGAATTAAATGACTCCTTCCACTCAGATCTCTAACCCTTGTATCCTTCTGTCGCAGAGTATAATCAAGATTTGAGCCTGAAACTCCTTCAGCTGTTTGGATTCTTCACAATCTTACACACTATGATTGAGGACTAACTTGCTATGGGTGGGCATGCACTAAATCACTAAAGACTTGAAATTTAATGGTGGAGAACACTATAGGATTCGAATTAGAGGAGAGAAAAAAAGAAGAAGAAGTCTCAAACTCTCTAGTTCTCTGACAAGAAGAAAACTAGGTCAAGAGTCATTAGTTGGATTATGAGACCATTTTTTTCTTTTTATACTAATTCACTTAGGGTTAGGATTGATTTATTTGGAATTAAAAATGATAAAATAATAGCAAAAATCACACCTAATGGCCGGCCACATGTGGGCCCATCACTAGTTAGATTTTTACCATTTTTCTCAACCATTTATCTATTTTTCACAAATACTACTTTTTGGAATTTCAATCCTATAAATGCCAAAACTATTTATTTAATAATTCTAATTAATTATCAAATAAATTTATCATTTATATTATTTGTTAATTAGACTCCACAAAGTCTCTTAATTAACAAATAAACCCTAAAATCCTATTTCTTCACAATCAAGCTATAACTTAGTGAAAATTCATAAATTAGACATAGTCTAATTTTAGAATTACAATTGATTAATTAAAATCAATTAACTGAGTCTTACAAGCATTTTGTCTCAACTAGTATGGGGATCATGAGCCTATATAACCGACCTTCCAATAAGCAGATCCAGAATTTACCAAGTAAATTCCCTGACTTATTAATCCCTCCTTGCACCACTATAGATTTGGAATTGCACTCTCAATTATATAGAACGCTCTATGTGTTCCACGATATAGATATGCTATGAGTTATCCATTTGTTATAATCTCAATAATCAATGATCCTCTATAGATGATTTACATTAAGTAGGGACAAATTTACCGTTACATCCTTCAATGTATTTTATCCTTAAAACACTTAGCTACCTATAAATGATATTTAAGTGAACTAATATAATCACTAAAATGAGCACTCTATCATTTATCTCTATTAAGTCAAGCTCGAAGGAAATCATCGTTTCACTTATATGTCTGGATAGAAGCTATAGATTTTGTATCTATGATTAGCGCTCCCACTCAATTGAACTAACATGTCCTTAATCTATATGTCACAAGAAGATCCATTGGTCGACTTTAACGAACAGATTGAAGAACACAAAGAATACAATTGAACTAGAACCTAACCATCTCAGGATTGAGATCATTTGATCTAAGATCAACTAGGTGATATTGAATTGAATAGATATTACGGTAAGTTTATTATATCTAATCCAAGTTCAATATCAGTCCCTTCCGATGATTACTCCATACATCCAACCCAAGCTTACTTTAATTAATGCCTTGGAAAGGACATAGCACTTATCCAAGGTGCAAGTAAACTACATTGTAGATTATCCTATCAGTTAAACCCTGTGTACTGATAAATCATAGGAATACATTTAATTCACACAATCTTGATTACTTTCCACTATGTTGACAACACAATAAATAAGAATATCAGTGTGATAAGAATTTAGATGAATTTATAAATCAAATAAATAAATAAATGATCACATGAACCAAATAACACATTAAACAAGTAATGAAATTAAATCTATTTCTTTATTGATAATTGAATAGAACAGATTACATTGAAATAGAGTTTTATTTAGGGCATAAAGCCCAACAATGCAGCCTATGGAATGTTCTATACAACTTTTGGCATTGTACCAATAATGAATTAACTACTAGTGTTACTTCCTGACAAACACAGAAGTAGTTGCCAAAAAGTAAAGAATTCAGTATCCTAAGAGAAGTTGACATATAAAGAGGAATTTCACAATATCAAGGATTTTGTGATTAAAGATATGTAATGGTGGAGAAAAGGTTGTATTGAATACAACTTGTCAGATCCTATTACGGAGAGTTTACTACATACTACACTTGATCTGGATATTAAGGTGTTGAGATTATTTGAAATGCATTTTTTGTTTTATATTAGTGCAAGTGGGAGTTTGTTGGGTTTTGTGCCCTAAATAAAACTCATTTCAATATAATCAGATTCACTAATTAATAAAGATCAGAAATCGCATTCTATGTTACATGGTTCACATGATTTATTTCATGATTATAGTGTTATCAGCACGGTGGAATATAATCGTGATTATATGTTTAAAAATTTTAGTCCCATGATTTGTCAATACACTGGATTTAGACTGACATGGTTATCAGCAATAAAGTATACTTACACCTTGGATAAGTGTTATGTCCTTTTCTAGGGTATTGGCAAAATATACCAGTATCGGATTTATGGATTATACATTAAATTGGACCGATATTGAACATGGATAAGATATCATAAACTTACCGTTATATCTTTCTAAGTCGATATCACTAATTGATCTTAGGTCTATAGATCTTAATCCTGAGATGGTTGGTTAGATCTTAATTATATTATTTATGTTCTTAAAGTTGTTCATTAAAGTCTAGTCGACTGAGCACTTACATCTTGGGAACATGATAGTTCAAATGAGTTGGAGCGTTAATCATAGATATGGAATCTATAGCTTCTATAAGTATTTAGAAGTGAAACGATATTTTCCTTCGAGCTTGACTTTATAGAGATAAATGATTGAGGCCTCATTTCAGTAATTATATTAGTTTACATAAATATCATTTATAGGTTGTATTATACTCGAAATTCGATTGTACTTCAGAAAGTGACACGCGTCATTCTCGTGGGATATGAACCAATAGATTTAATGATAATTATATTATTAAATGTAAAATGAAATAACTCATTAAATATAGAATAAATCGAGTGTGTCCGTAATTTGTTGGCTAAATAGTATAAAGTGAGACAAGGATATACAAACTATCAGTTCATGTTTTGACGAGAGACCATCTTGCCTCGAAAGGCGCAATATCGAGTGAGCTATAAGAAACAAATAGCAAGGAATCTATCTCGCTCCATTGACGAGACGAATTGGTTATTAGAACACTTAGCATATAATATACATTATAATAACTAAGTGTAATAACTTGAAGGACATGATTCTGAAGTCTGCAAGGCCTTATGGTCAAAGTGCAGTTCTTAAATTTGCTCAGTACACTGGTGCTCATGCCATTGATAGAATATGAGTAAACTAAGTCACTCATTTATGTACTAGGTGAGATGCCTCATCGAGATACATTTGGCAACGTGTTCCTATCCATGTCAGCATTAACCGCCTTAAAAACGGTTAAATCACAGCTGCGTGATTCTCTAATGATATCTTCACGTATTTAAATGTAACGTAATTATAGCCCACAATTTCGAGAATATTGTTACGGGATTCAAATTTAAATGTAATTAATTTCCCACCTATATTACTGTAAATAGGGGCAGATCATATAAAAAAAGGGATGAAAGAGCTCAGAGAGAGAAGAACTTTACTGATTGTAAAACCCTATTTTTGTATCCAGAATAATCTGAATAAGATAGACTCGTGGACTATGCAGAGTTAACTGTAAAACCACGCAAAACCTGGTGTTATTATTATTTCTATTATTCTTCTAAAATCTCTCATAATTTTTCTGCCAAATTTATTACGAAAATAGGCTCATAATTGTTAACGAAAATATGTGTTAACAGTTTGGTGCTTTCATTGAGAGCCTACGTGATAAAAGCTCAAAAAAAATCCCTCCTAACCAAAGAAGAAGGAATTTTTTCTCCATGGATGATAATGGGGAAAACGACAACAGTCCTCCTGAAGAGCCCAATCGTCGTCCTAGAAAAGAGCCAATGGGTTCACGGAGGCCACCCAATTCACGAACAACGCGTTCAACACGTTCAAGAAGAAACCAACATGATAATGATCAAAACTGAGAAATTGGGAATGAGGAAACCAACACTAATGTTGGTGGTTCTATACCTTGAGTGAGGGTGCCTATGATCCCACTAGATACGTACCGTTGGTTGAGTTGGAAAATTGCCAACTCCAACAACGTCTGGCTGAAGCAAACCAACGAAACATTGAGTTAGAGAGGGAGGTAGCCGCAGCCAGGGCGACTCAAGAAAATAACACACAGAACCAACCTGATCTTGGAGTGAGAAGGCCACGAGGTAGAGCTCGGGGCTTAAGAACTAGGAGGCAGGAGACAGCTCAGGAAAACCCCTAGAACACTCAGGAGGAACAACCTGGGGGAACTGGGGATGTTCCAGAAGAGGAACAACCAAATAATCAGGCATCTCGTCAAGAAGTGCCTCAGAGAACTCATAGATTCACAACCCAAGGGAATAAAAACAAAGATATTCCAGAGTCTTCTCGTAGAAACGAGAATGGAAGACAGCACAAGACTAGGGACCAGGAGATCCCTCGTTGTAACAAGAGAAACCCTGAGACTCAACCTAGGACAAGTGGATTACCACTGAGACACCGGCAACTTCCTTCTCGCAGTGATAGGGAAGAGGCCTATACACACCCCAGCATGGGCCATGTATCAAACCTTTCCCAAAGGAGAAAACATGTACGTGATGAGGCAAGTTTTAGCACGAGACGTATAAGATCTCGAGATCACAGTCGATCTACATGAGGAGGGGATAGACCTCGACATAGTAATGATCGAGAAAGTATGAGTCATACAAGGAGTAGTCAATCTGAGAGTTACTCAGATACGAGGTCTATGAGAAACCATGAATGAAGACAGACAGATCTTAATGAACATTTGAATCGGAGTCAACTTGATTTGCGTGAGTGCTTAAATCAGAATGCTCCTGATTTACGCCAACAACTCAATGACAATCTAAAATAATAGGATCCAATCCAATTGCGAATCAGTGAGTTAGGAAAAAAATTCAAGAAATACCAAGATGGGAAACTGCCTGATTACGACTTAGGTGAAGAGCTTAAACCTTTCCATCCAATCATTATGAATTACGAATTTCCCCAAGGTTTTAAGAACCCTCACATCTCGCCATACGATGGGACTACGAATCTGGTCGCTCACCTCAACAATTTTAATACCATAATGTGAGCCAGCAATGTCACGAATAATCTACATTGTATTTTATTCCCCACCTCACTGACTGGGGCATCGAGCAACTAGTGTATTTTATTCCCCACCTCACTGGCTGGGGCATCGAGCAGCTGGTTCAATAAATTCACCCATCACTCAATCACCTCTTAGGAACATCTGTCTAAGGATTTCAAGAAACAATTTCAGGCAGCAAGAGATAGGCGACCTGAAACGTCTTCCCTTACTAATGTGAAGCAACAACCGGGCGAGTCACTTAAGGCCTACTTAAGTCATTTAAATACAGCCGCTGTTAGAGTTAGAAACTTGAACGATAGTATATAGCTTACTGCTCTTCAAGCAGGGATCACGACTGACCTCTCGACAACTGGAGGAAAACTGTGGGATGACTTACAGGGTCATCCAGTAAAAAACATCAATGAGTTCAATGAAAGAGCTCAAGTGTTTGTACAAAAAGAGGAAGCAAGGAACGAGATGAAATTGATAAAGACTGGCTCACAAAATTAACCCAGCACTCTCTCAGGAAGCATTGTCTCGACGAAAGCTGACAATCTTGGAGGCTCTAGCGCCAAGAGAAAAGACTACTCTAGAGAATAAGCCAAAGATAAGAAAAAGCAAAAGAAGCACGATAAGTATGTGCCAATTTCAACTATTTACACCGAGCTTAATGAAACTCAGGAAAATATTTTCCTCGCACATGAGCATAGGGTTGCATTTTGCAAGCCTGAACCCATGAGACGTGTGAGGCACAAACAGGATGCAGCAAAATTCTGTAAATTCCACAAGGAAATAGGGCATACAACAGATGAATGTCGTTGGTTGAACGGCGAGATAGAGAACCTTATCTCGCGTGGTTACTTTCAACAGTATGTAAAATGATAGGGTAATGGACAAAACCAACCAAATCTGCCCAATAACCCAGACAACCAAAGATTACAACCTCCTCCTGTAGAAGGAGAGAACATCTTGGTCATCTCGGGAGGGCCGCATCTTGGTGGAGAAAGTAGTAATGCCCAAAAGAGATATGTTAAGGAAATAAAAAATGGGTGTTTAGTTTTCGCTTTAAAACCATCAAAGAAAGCTAACACTGAGGAATCTCCAATTGTGTTTTCAGAAGAAGACACAAAGCACGTGAGGTATCCACACATCGACCCACTTGTAATACAATCCATCTCGCCAACAAAAGAATAAAAAGGGTGTTGGTGGATGATGGGAGCTCAGTGAATATCCTTTACAAGGATACACTAAAGAAAATGGGATTGCAAAATGCGAAGTTAAAACCTTGCATGGTGAATTTGTGCAGATTCACTGGGGATAGTGTCGCCAGTCAGGGAATAATTGAACTCCCATTAACTGTAGGCGAGTCGCCTTTATCCACGACCTTAATGCAATATTTTTTAGTCGTCGACCTACCATCAGCCTATAATATCATGTTGGGTCGTCTTACACTAATTGGACTTGGAGCAGTTAGTTCAATTAAATACCTGTCTTTAAAATTCCAAACATCATCAGGTGTAGGTGTAGTGTGAGGGGACCAACTACTGGCTCAGAAATGCTATCGCATAGAGCTAAAAAAATAAAAAAGCCGGCCATCAGTTAATGGCAGTCATAATAGAGGAAGGTGAGAAACAGGATGAGGATCTAGATCCTCGAGTTCAAGATGAAAAGAACCTGTTATAACCAATAGAGGAATTGGAGGAAGTTATTTTAGATCCAAAAAATCTCACAAAGTGTGTATTCCTTGAGAAAAACCTGGATGAAAAACTACTAATAAGTTTTCTGAAGGCAAACCAAGATCAGTTCACCTGGAGCCATTTAGATATGACAGGGATTGACCCTAAAGTTATTTGTCACCACTTGAATATCGACCCAAATTACCCAGCTAAGAGACATAAAAGACAGCCCTTGGATTTTGAAAGACAAGGGGCACTCAAAGAGGAAGTGGATAAGTTGTTACTAACGACTTTATACGCGAGGTATTCTACCCCTCGTGGATATTTAATCCTGTCCTTGTCCCAAAACCAAATGGAACTTGGAGAACTTGTATTGACTTTTCAAATTTAAACAAAGTATGTCCAAAGGATTGCTTTCCACTACCAAGGATCAACCAATTGGTGGATGCAACCGCTGGACACGAACTAATGACATTCATGGACACATATTCTGGATATAACAGATCAAAATGCATGTCCCTGATCAAGAGCATACAAGTTTCGAAACCAACATGGGACTTTATTGTTATAAAGTCATGCCTTTTAGTTTGAAGGACGTTGGGGCAACATATCAACGACTAGTAAATGAAATGTTTGAAAAGCAAATAGGAAGAATCATGGAGATCTACATCGACGATATGTTGGTAAAGTCAGTAAAAAGTGAAGATCATACAAAATACCTCCGGAGTGCTTTGAGACACTGAAAAAGTACAATATGAAACTTAACCCAAAGAAGTGTTCCTTTGGAGTCTCCTCAGGAAAGTTTCTAGGATTCATAGTCAACGCGAGGGGCATTGAAGCAAATTCAGAGAAAATTAAGGCTTTGATAGAAATATTGTATCCAACAAAATGGAAGGAAGTCCAGGCCTTAACAGGAAGAATGGCAGCTCTAAATAGATTCATCTTAAAATCAATTGACAAATGCCTACCATTCTTCAATGTGTTGCGAGGCAAAAAAAAAGTTCGAATAGACAGAAGAGTGCGAGGAAGCCTTGATAGCTGGTTTGAAAATAGCTAAAGTGTTAAAAGTTAAGAATTTGGTGTGTTATAGTGACTCACAGTTAATTGTAAATCAAGCTCTAGGCAAATATCAAGCAAAGGGTTTAAGAATGGCAAAATACTTGGAGAAGGTTCAGAAGAACTTGGAAAAGTTTGATTATTTTGAAATCGAACAAATTCCAAGAGAACAAAACTTTAATGCCAACGCCTTGGCAAAACTGGCCTCGCAAAACGAACTTAATAACTTGAATTTGGTACCAGTGGAAGTGTTAAGCGAACCAAGTATATGTGAAAAGGAAGAGGTTGAGATGATTGACGGTTTGCCTACATGGATGATGCCCATAGTTAACTATCTATTCAACGGAAAACTTCTAGCAAACAAAAATGAGGCACCAAAACTCTTATATTCAGTACCTCGCTACACGATCGTAGAAGGAAAATTGTATAGGAGGGGTTATTCAATGCCTCTCCTACGGTGTGTTCTCCCCATAGAAGCAAGCGAGATAATCAAAGAGATACACGAAGACTTTTATGGAGACCATGAAGGTTGGCAGAGTTTGTCAAAGAAAATAATTCGACAAGGATACTACTGGCCAACAATAAACAAAGGCAGACGAATTTGTCAAAAGGTGCGATAGATGTCAAAGATTTTCACATATACCTCGCGTACCACTGACAGAACTAAGAATGATGACCTCACTATACCCATTTGCGATATGGGGGATCGATTTGATTGGGGCATTGCTCACTGGGCAAGGAGGAGCAAAGTACGTAGTGGTGGTCGTCGACTTCTTCACAAAGCGGGCAGAGGCTGGACCTCTAGTTTCTATAGCTTGCAAGAAAGTTCTTCACTTTGTATTCAAGAACATAATCTACGGATTTGGAATACCCATTAAAATAGTGTCTGATAATGGAACTCAGTTTGATGGAGAGTTATGCGCTGAGTTCTACGAAAGGAACAAAATTATTAAGAGCTTCTCGTCAGTCTCAAGGCCTCAAGCAAATGGACAAGTAGAAGTTGTTAATAAAAGCTTGAAGGATACTATTAAAAAGAAGTTGGACGCTGTAAAAGGTAGATGGGTAGATGAACTACCACAAGTACTTTGGGCTCACAGAACGACTGAGAAAACAACAACAGGGCATACTCTGTTCTCATTGGCATTTGGCTCGGAAGCAATGCTACCAGTAGAAGTTAATATTGCAACACACAGACAAAATTTCTAAAATCAAGAAAAAATCCAAGAACTCTTGAAATTGTCCTTGGATCTACTTAAAGAAAAACGTACTGAGTCGCAAATTACTAATGCAGCATACCAGCACCGAGTTACGAGATATTTCAATAAGAAAGTGAAGAAAAGACTCTTTAATGTCGGTGACTTGGTGTTAAGACAAGTGTTTGCAAACACGAGACATGCATTTGCAGGAGTATTTAACCCAAACTAGGAAGGTCCTTATGTAATCGAGGCAATAGTTAGAACGGGGTTTATAAATTGGCTCGGCTTAACAGTTCGCTAATAAAGAACCATTAGAATATTAAGCCTTTGCGACCCTACTACTAGTAAACTCATAAAAATGTTGTAATCTCTCTTTCTGATGTAATTTTTAAAATTCAATTATTATTAATAAAGTTGAAGTATTATTCAAGTAATTACAAAGTCTTATTCTTTAAAATTACTTGAGGGGTATATATATGTGTATGATTAACTAGAATCCATCTCGAAATACATGATATATTGCAAACCCAATTGCAAACTCACTTCACTTTAAAAAAAAAAAATCCAAATTGATTGAAGTTGTCTATGAACAATATAAAGTCAAAAGGAAAATAAAAAAGTAGCAGTTGTAAATGAGATTTAACTCATAAAAACAACTTTAAGCTACATGCGAAGCTGAATTTCTAACGACTTGTATTTTATAGGAATATATTGAATGAGTTACCAAGATGCCTTGAGAAAATACTTAACCTAAAATATGAATAGAAGGCCTAACTATTCATATAGGCTGTTGACCGAGGTTTTCGGCAACCGATTTAATAATATATAAGAAAGTTGTAGGAAGTTTAATGCATGAGATTTTTACGTGGTTGGGGCTTTAATGAGCCTTAGTCCACGAGTCTTTTGTATTTATGAGGGTATTTATTACAGAGAATGTTCTTAGTAGTTTTTCTCTCTTTAGTTCTTATGAAACCCAGAATTCTCGACCCCCATCTTAATGTGTTTGGGGGGTATTTATAGTGTTTTTGTGGGGTGATCCCTAGAACCGAACTACATGTCTTTCTGTATCTTTTCAGTACAGGCACACATTCCCAACAAATATAAAATGGGAAATACATGGTTTATACCCTAGGTATCTTAGGGGTTAGGTGGATATAATCCTTTATCCCTTCTTGCCTGATGTGATCCCTCATAAAGTAGTCGTCACTAGGCTTACTAATCATAGCGTAATAACTTTAGAAGAGGGGTTACGCCGTCAGACTTAATACTTATGGCAGTTCCAATACGCCTTCTCCCATGCGGCATTAAATGCGAGGTGACTGTTCAAATGGGGTCTGGTGCCTCCCAGAGGTGCTTTGCTATAGCTCTGTCCTCCGGGAGTACAAGGACCCTTCATATCTTCTCTGGGAGGTATTTTCTTGTTGATACTCTTGATCGAAAAAGACAGTCAAATTATCTCAGAACCATATTCCTTAAATCCACGTGTCGCAGTCGCATTGGTCTACGTATTTTAGGCAAAATTAAGGGCAACATAGGCAATCAAAGATGTATAAAGTAATTCACAGGATGAATTATTCAAAGTATGTTTAAGTTTTCTTAAAACGGATTATAACTGTTTACGCAAAGTAGAATTGATTAACTGCTCGTGAAAGGAAAGCATAGCAGATGACAACTACTCGCATACATAGTAGATTATTAACTACTTAAGTAATATTAAGAGAAAAACGAGACCAATTGAAATGCTCACTTAAAGTATCTTAAGTTTGATCAAAATATAATTGTTTAAGTTGTGAATAAAAATGCAAACAAGCAAATATATTAAGTTCAAGAATAAAGATGCGAGGCAATAAATAAAAAAAATAAAAGCAAAGTTAGCCATCCAACAATGCAAATTTGTCTTTACAAAAAAGTACCACAAGGGGCAAACCATTGTCTCGGCCAAATGTCCATTTCCTTAAATAAAAAAAAATAATAAATATAAATAGTTAAAAACCAAGACTACATCGTAGGAGACTTGGACGAGTCTTCTTCTTCCTCCTCAGCCTCGACCTCTTCTTCCGCTGTCTTAGCCTGCTTGCAGTAGGAAAGGACTTCCTCCATGCCCTCTCCCAAGAAACTTAAATTCATTTCTGGATTCACCATCCAAGCTCGGTAGATAGAACGCTTGGAAACCGCATTGCATCGCTCCTTGGTATATGCCTCGGCACCCTAAAGCTTCATGGTGGCTGCATTAAGTTCTTCTTGGAGTTTCAAGCACATCTCGAACTTGTCCTTGGCCTCCTTCTAGGCTGCCTCAAGTATAACCTTGTGGGCCCGCTTCACCTCCTCGGCCTCTTTGTTTAGAAGAGTCATCACCGACTGAGCCTCATTCCACTATTTGGCAACGACCTCGCATTGCCCAATGGTTCTCTAAAGCGCACTCTCTAATTGTTTCACCCTGTCGAGACCCCGACGTTGGGCGACGAAGGAAAGGAAGGTTTGCTGAAAATAAATAATAATGAAAATGCATAAGTATTTTTTAGGGTTCTTGAAATAAAAGGCAAAATGAGAAGGAGAAGGAAACTAACTGAGAGAGCAAAAGTGATACTCCTTTCAAGCATCTCGGTCGGAGTGCCATTATTGACCAAGTCCCAATCGCTGGGCACAAAAGACCGGACATGACGCCAGCAAGCCGCAACATAGTACAAAGAGTGTTCCGAACCATCCCAACCTTGATGGGCAAGGCCTCAAGTGCTTGACTTGAAGAAGCTGTGGCCTGACTAGTTTTTAGAATAGGCTCCTCGGTATGTGTGAGGGCAGGAGGATGAGTCTGGACCTGATTCTCAGAAGTCTCGAGATCTATGGTCTGCAAGGCATGCTTCTTATTGGCAGTTGTCATCCCGGGCCTTTTAAGAGGCTCCACGTTGATGTCCGAGGAAGTTTCTGAGGTAGTTATTCTCTTCTTCCCCTTTTTGCTTGAAGTGTGGAGAAGGTCCTCTAAATCCATATCTGCAAGACAAAGAAATGTATCAACACTTATTTAAAAATAGATAAAGGGGAAAATGGGAAATGAATCCCCACTTAAGAGAATTTACCATAATCATAAGATGGCAAAGATGGAGGACTATAATATTCACTAAACTCCCTAGATCCTGTGATCATAAATATGTCGTAGGGGTTTAGTGGGTCTAAGTTCCAATCTGGATGGCTCGCTCTATCCAACATGGTCCCATATTGCTCGGCAATCCCATGATAAGAACTAGTGGAACTAAGTTGCACATGAAAAGGTGCGTACTAACTATTGAACCTATGGGTGATGCAATCTACGAGGAAGGGGTTCCAAATATAAAAATTATATCGGCTATCGTTGAAGGTCACTAACGAAGTTCGACTCGCCCTAAGAATAGTGGGAGACCATCCACATTGATTACCTCGGGATGCTTCTTCTTCAGCTTCCTGAGGGACTGCATTTTGGAGATAATGCGCCTGAGCCACGTAATCTTGGGTTTCCTCGTCACTTGAGACTAGAACCTACTGCCACAACGTATACTTGGGATACTTACAATCACAAGTATACTCACTTTCAGCAAGGAGGCCAACAGATCTCAAATTGGCTTCATTCAAGAGAAATTCTGTTGATCAAAGACCAAAAGGAAGACACAACAGAAGCCTGCGTCGCTCAGCCATTTCAGGAGTTGGAGTTGGTCTTTTCGAGATCACTGTCAAAAGGATAAAATATTATAAGTCAGCGAGGCCAAAATTAAAAACATGGAGTAATTTAAAACCCATTTTGGAACAAATAGCTACTTACGTATTATGCAAAAAATAGTTGTGTTGATTGGGGAAAGGCCACTTGTCTAGAAGAAGTCTTCCTTAAAAGGGGTCTTGTTTGGTAACCCAACAATGATCCTACAATTGCTTGTATGAGTGCCAAGATAGTAAAAGCCTCCTGCACAACGTTTCCTCGCAGGGATTTCCTTGACCGAGTAAAGATAGACTATTTCTAGGGGAGTGGGGCACTCCCATCCTAAAATCTTATGCACAACCCTTATACTTGAAAGGTTTTTGTAGGAAATGGGAACCAACTGGAATGGATCTATTCTGAGATGGTTGATGAACTCTTTAAAGTAATCTCGCAAGGGGAGAATTGCTCCAGCCCTAATGTGCTCGAGGCTCCAAGCGCTTATCCCAGCCGAGCCACTGGTACTTGCTTCGCCACTAGTTTCACCACTGGTTCCCTCGCGTGCCTCGTGAGTAAGTCATTTTGGTGAATAGCAGCTAAATTCACCAAGAGCGATAGATCTAACCTGACACTTTCGTCTCTGATCAATGTCACAAGTCCTTAAAATACCACTTACATAGTCCCCTATGGCTCTTATCCTCGACTCAATGAGTTCGGCCTCGAAGGTGATGTTTGGATCTTTGAAAGTCTTTAAGTTTACGAGGATTGGAAGACATTATTTCAAAGTCCAGGTCACCTGGTGAAAAAGCAATTATGACTCTGGGTAAAAATAAGGGCTTAGCCAAAGAAATAGATGATATATTTGGGGGTTCAGGCCAGGCAGCATCTCGTAAGAAATGACGTTTACCCTCTGTTATTTCTTGTAGGAAACGCCTATAACGACTAGCAATATCATCCTGGTGGGTTTTTATTAAATAGTCTCTAATTTTTGCATCGTTTATTTCTAATTTGGACTGGGGTTTTGAAATTCTAAGTTTGTACGGGATGGCAAGTTCGTTAGGATAATCTATTTCTAAGGATTATGGAGAATAAACTTCTGAATCAGATTGGGACATTTTAACAAAAAAGAGCAATCCCAATTCCTAGATGAAATTTATCAAACCAGAGGCTTAAAAATATGATAAACCTAAAAACTTGTACTCTGCCTAAACCATAAAATTACCCAGAAAAATTTAAACCAAAATTGCTAAAACCAAATAGAATGGCAAAAATGCAAACTATAAAAATAGTGATCAAAACCTAGGAATGTGAAAAAAAAAAAAAGAATAGAGAAGAATGGGTCACTTACTGTTTGAAATTGAGTTGTTGTACGATGAAGAGTTCGTCAACCAAAGACGGAGTGAATGGCGTGATGCTTTTTTTGAACTCTGTAGGTCTAACAAAAAATCCGAGTATACACACAAGAAGAATGTCAGTGACAGTGAGGGCATGCAAAGCTTCGAAAAAATCAGGATGAATTTTTTCGTAGAAAAGCTCAAGAATTTTTGAAATGGTGAAAGTGATGGAAAGGTGGTTCTTTTTTCAGTTTTATACCATTGGCTTTGATCTCTGTTAGATTAAGAAACAAAAGATCCAACATATAGAAATCGAGGGAGAATTGGAAAAGATGGCTCATTAATATTAATGATGTGCCTAAAAAACATAAACTGCCAAATTAAAGAGCATGCATTTTTTTCAAAATGGATTATCACAAATATACCCTCGGTAATCATTTAAAAAGCACTTTTCATTTAAAAGGACCTTTTAAGGGGTAATTGTTATACCTGAAATTCGGCTGTACTTTAAAAACTGACACGTGTCAATCTCGTGGGATATGAACCAACAGATTTAATGATAATTATATTATAACTCATTAAATATAGAATAAATAAAGCATGTCCGTAACTCGCTGGCTGATTAGTATTAAGCGAGACAAGGATATACAAACTATCAATTCATGTTTTGATGAGAAACTATCTTGCCTCAGAAGGCGTAACATCGAGGGAGCTATAAGCAACACATAGCGAGGCATCTATCTCGCTGCATTGACGAAGCGAATTGGTTATTGGAACACTTAGGGTATAATATACATTATAATTACTAAGTGTAATAACTTGAAGGACATGATTGTCCAGTCTGCAAGGCCTTATAGTCAAAGAGTAGTTCTTAAATTTGCTCAGTACACTAGTGCTCATGCCATTGCTGGAATATGAGTAAACTAAGTTACTCATTTATGTACTAGGCAAGATGCCTCAGCGAGATACATTTGGCAACGTGTTCCTATCCATGTCAGCGTTGACCGCCTTAAAGACGGTTTAAATCACAGCTGTGTGATTCTCTAATGATATCTATACATATTTAAATGTAATGTAATTATAGCCCACAATTTCGGGAATATTGTTACGTGATTCGAATTTAAATATAATTAATTGCATACCTATATTACTATAAATAGGGGCAGATCATACAGAAAAAAGGGACGAAAGAGCTGAGAGAGAGAGAGAGAAGAAGTTTACTGATTATAAAACCTTATTTTTGTATCCAAAAATATCTGAATAAGATAGACTCGTGGACTATACAGAGTTAACTGCAAAACCACGTAAAACCTAGTGTTATTATTGTTTCTATTATTCTTCTAAGATCTCTCATAGTTTCTCTGCCTTACAAAAAATAGGCTCATAATCGTTAACGAAAATCTGCATTAACAGGTTGCTAAGTGTTTTAAGGATAAAATACATTGAAGGGTTGAACGGTAAATTTGTCCATATTCAATATAGATCATCTATAAAGAATCTTTGACTATTTGGATTGTAATGATGGATAATCATAATGTATCTATATCTTGGTACATATAGAGCATTTTATATAATTAAGAGTGCAATTCTAAATCTATAGTGGCGCAAGGAGGAATTAATAAGTTAGAGACTTTACTTTGTGAATTCTAGATCTACTTATTGGAAGCTTAATTATATAGGCCCATGGTCCCCACACTAGTTGAGATAATACTGCTTGCAGACTCAGTTAATTATTTTTAATTAATCAATTATAATTCTAAAATTAGACTATGTCTTATTTATGAATTTTCACTAAGCAAGAGCTTAATTGTGAAGAAAAGAGGTTTTGGGGTTAATTTATTAATTAAGAGACTTTGTATGGTCTAATTAATAAATAATATAAATGAAAATTTTATTTGATAATTAATTATAATTATTAAATAAATAGTTTTGGCATTTATAGGATTACAATTAGAAAATATGATATTATTGAAAGAAGAATAAGTGGTTGAAATAAAGTGGAAAAATTGATTAATTAAATATTTTAAATATTTTCAATTTGGAATTTTTCTTGGGCTGCACGTGCAGCCTCCTGGGCCAGTTTCCCAAAAGTTGCGATTTTTGGGATTTTTTTCCCCAAAAATCCAATTTTTTCATGGGATTGTTTCCCAAAATTCATTTTTCCAATTTTAAATATTTCTAAATTGAAATGTTTCCAATTTTAAATATTTTCAATTTGGAATTTTTCCAATTTTTAAATATTTCTATTTTGGAATGTTTCCAATTTTAAATATTTCCTATTATGGTCAGATTTAAAAATTTGTTAACTTCTTTAATATTTATTTATTATTTAATTATAAGATTAGATATTTTGATATTTAAGATATTTTAAATTAAAAGATAACTTTGTCTTTTTATTTAAAATATTATATTAAAATTATCTTATATGACAAATTAAATAATTAATAAATTTGAAATTAACATAGATGTTTTTATAGATATACTTACCATAATGTTTTCAAATTCAAAAATTTGTTATTTTGTTAAATATTTAATTATTTATAAATTATAAGTTTAAAAATGATAATTTTTTCTATATATATATCATTTTTTCCTTATTAGAAATTTATAAATCATATCTTAAATATTTAAATAACATAGATATTTTTGTAGAGATTTGAATATTGTTTAATTTGAGATATTTTGACATATAATTATGGTAATTATTATTCATTTATTATTTTATTCCTAAAATAATAATTATCTAACCAAATCTATTTTAAAATTGGTTTATTTTATTAAATTATAAGATCTGAAAGTGATATTGAAGATTCTTTCCTTTCAAATCATTGATCTTATTAGATATTTAATTTAATTTGATTCAAATAAACCTAGATATTTTAAAATTAGTTTCCTTTAGTTGGTTAGTTTAAGAATAATAATTTAATTATATTAATATCTTATTTTCACATCTGTTACATGGACAATGTTTGTTTATTAATATTGTTTATTCAAAAAAAATTTTTACAAACCTATTATTTATCTGATCTAAATTGCTATGATTAACTTGTTGACAGATCCAATGATTTAATTTTAATCATAGTCCAATTGACGATAGATCTTATAAATAATTTGTAACAGGTAAATTTTGTACTTCTTTCATTTGTGTAAACCTAATAACATGATAGGGCACATCCAAATCATTTGACCTGTGTGAGCCTATATGTTTGCTTTTGGGCTTAGATGCATATAGGAAGCCCATTTAAGTTTTACTAAGTAAATGGACTAGGTTGCTAAAATAAAATTTGACATAAGTAATTTTATTTAGGCCCAATTAGATTTGGGCTTATTCAATGAATAACAATTATTTATTTAAAGGTTAAATTCCTCTCTTTTGGGCCTTGTGTGAGAGTTGGGGGCCAATAGAAGTGGGTATGACATACTGAACCCAGCTCCCCCTCACATGAACTACCCCAATTGTGAAGGCCCATTTGCCTTATTTAAATAATTGTATTAGGTTAATTATATTAGTCTAACCTAATTAAAATTGAATTAGCAACATAATTAACTTTTAAAATATATGAAATTTATTTTTCATGTAATATTTTAAAGTTAATTTTAGAAAAACACTTAGTTAATGGTATATATTCTAGACAGTTATTTCTAGTACTAGTTATTATTTCTAATATTAAATAGGAAAATATCGTAGATTGTGAAATTAATTATTTCCTAATTAATTTTGGTACAATCTAAGTTTAGTATATTTTCCTAGTATTAAACTAGAATTAATAATTAAGTTTCCTCTTTACTTAATTATTTATTTCTTGAATTTAATACATTTAATTAAATTGAAAATTCAATATCTAAGTTGATTTTCATCATGATACTTAAATATTGTTGTTTTCATGTTATTTAATTAAAGTTGAAAATTATCTTAAGTTTGGAGTCTTATTTCAGAATAACTTAAGCTTGAATAATTTTCAAAATATATTTTATTTTATTTTATTAATCATTTCCCAAAATTTCGAAATTGCATCACCTTGATGCAGAAATTTCGAATTTTATTTGAAAAATAGATTAAAGTTGAAAATTATTTATTTAATTTTGGACCAACTTAAATCATTGATTCTTTTTCATTTAATGATTAATTAAAATAAATGAACTAAAATATATTATAATTAGAAATTGGATTAATTAGTCAATGAAAGTCTAGATAGTTATTATCTGTTTTGCTTGAAGTATTTTTCTAGTGTATTTAATTAAATAGAAAATTAATATTTAAGTTAATTTTTAATCATGATACTTAAATATTTGAATTTTTTTTTTTGATATTTAATTAAATAGGAAAATTATATTTTTTGTTGAAAATTAATTTTTATTAAATTTGGGCCAACATAAAATTAGAGTAATTTTCTAGGATTTATTTTTATTTTATTTTAGAGCATTTTCGAAAGTAGTATTGTTATACACTTCATTTTTCAAAATGCAATATATATTTATAGAAAATTAAATTTGAAGTTGTAAATTAATTTTGAAACAACTTAAATTGAATAATTTTCTAAATATTTATGGAAATTATTACTAAGATGGAAATAATTCACGTTATTTTCATATCCATCTAAGTATAATTTATAAATATTAAATTAAAATTTATATTTGGAATTTTTCATTCTAAATTGGAAATTTTAATTAAATAAATATATATTTAAAATAAATTGATTAAAATAAATATTAGGAGAAAATACAACCTTCATTAAATAATGAGCTTTTTATTATAAGGATATTCGATCTCCATTGTTGGTTTTACATAGCTATTGTTTTAGTGAGTAATCCTACCTAATGGAGGAACGTTCATTAGAAAGTTAGCACCGTTTAATCTCGAAAGATAAGTAATCTTGTAAGTTTTTTATATAGTTTATGATCACCCTAATGGTGGCGACTGTGTAAGACTTGCAAGAATATGAAACAATGGTGGAAGCTCATAAGATAGAATAGCCTTGACTCTCGCCTAAACGAGACAACGCGGATTCCAATCTTGATCGAATAAAAGGTTGCTAGAATGTTGATCATTTTAGATGAGCTGACAACTCTATTCAATGAATGGTAGCTTTGACTCTCGCCTAAACGGGACACTAATATCAGTTTGTTGAAAACCTTGGAAATTATTTAGGATTGTATGTTTTAGTATTTTCACTTGTCATTCCTACTTGCTATATGCTTCATAATTTCTGAATTGTGTATGAATTTGTATTGAACCATGTTATTTTCTGTTATTAAATTGTAGTTTAATTTCGAATCTTCATTGTTGGTCTAACTTGATTTGTTTTTCTAATGAGATAAATCCCTAATGGATTTTCACCATTAGACTAACATAATAGTATTAGATCTCGAAAGATAAATATTGTATATGCAACATCTAGCTGTTCATCAATTGATGACACCTTAGACTAGTATTTTCCAATATGAAACAAGAAGATTGTATAAATAAGATTAGTTTGACTCTCGCTAATCGGAGCATCGTTGGATTCTTATTTAAAATGAAATTATCCTAATTCCTCTTAGCTTATTCATTTCGAATTAGCTCAATGACATATCATTGGATGAATGGTATACAATTCATATAAAGTCATTCCATATTTTCTCTTAAGAAATTAAATGACGCACATGATTATATAACCGAAATTCTATCCCAAAATGATATAAATCGTCAAATCTTAGAAATCTCCTACTTGTATGGGCAAATCATAGAGTTAGATTAGTAGTGGTGGTCCAAGAAAGAGTTACTAATTATACAGTTGCACTTTCACAAGCGTTTAATAACCATTTTCTATCAATGGATTCAAACTGTATGAGTTTAGTATTCTGTGACCCGAATCCACTTGCACTATTCTAAGAACTCTTTGTTGTAACTAAAAGATACAACCACATTTTATAAATCTGTGGCACTTGTATCTTGTTCATAGTGGTTTTGACAAGATCATTCTCTGCAAAGAGTTAATATGCCTATATCCAGTGAAATTAAGTTCATCTCATTCGCAGATGGATGTACATTCAGGGGTGGATATGAGTTTTCGTTGTATTCTTAAAGCGATCACTCTAGATTTTACCTTATGCAAAAGAAATTTGAAATGTTTGAAAAATTGTAGGAAATTATTTTACCAGGATCTTAGATCTACTCACAAGTATGTTGATTAACACCCTAATATGAACTTTCTAAAACGATGAAATAAACACATATAGGGCTCGTTTGGAACGCCGTATTAGGTCGTATTGTATTGTATTGTATTATATTGAATTGGATTATATATCATATTTTTATATAATACTATGTTAAACTTTAATTTATACTAAAATATTATATATTTAGGTGTCAATAAAAGTTAATACCACATATAGTTTTACATAAAAATATTGCATAAAATACAATTCAATATAATACAATACAATACAATACGACCTAATACGACGTTCCAAACAAGCCCATAATGTTTGAGAAGCCTTAAATTGGGTGCAGCGGAATATAATGACTCCTTCCATCCAGATATCTAGCCCTTGATTCCTTTCTGTAGCAGAGCATTATCAATATCTGAACCTGGATCTCTTTCTCTGATTCTTTAATGTTGAAACTCCTTCTTGCTGAAAGTCTTTCTTCACGATCTTCCTCACTATGATTGAGGTATCACTTGCTGTGTGTGGGCACTACTCTCACACTAAGAATTTCGAAATATTGAAGAAGAAAAGAAGAGGGAAGTGGCGGCTAAAGATAGGGAGAGAGAAGGCTCAGGTTTTTCTGAATCAGAAGTGTGCAATTTAAGTGTAAATTTCCTGAAGCCTTCACTATCTATTTATAGCATTCCACTAAGGTTAGGTTTGAATTATTTGGCATTAAAATAATGAAAATATCAGTTTAAATTTCCTACAAAAGTGGTCGGCCCTATACAAGTGGATTTGGGCCTCACTTTTTGTAATTTTGCAGTTTTATCCTTTCTGCATCTGATTTTCTCAAAAACGCCAATTTTCTAATTCAACCATTTAAATGCCAATTCTAACTATTTAATAACTATAAATAATTATTAAATAATATTGTCATTTATCATATTTATTAATTGAACCATACAAGGTATCATAATTAACAAATATGCCCCTAACAACTCTTTCTTTACAATTTCTCCCTTACTTAGTGAAAATTTCACAAATAGACATAGTCTAATTTGAGAATTATAATTGATTAATCAAAACCAATTATATGAGTCTTACAAGCAATATTATCTCAACTAGTGCGGGGACCATGGGTCTATATAACCGAGCTTCCAATAAGTAGATCAAGAATTTATTACTAAAATTCACTAACTTATTAATTCTTCGTTGAATCCACGCATAGAACTTAGAGTTGCACTCTCAGTATATAGAATGCTCTATATGTTCCACCATATAGATGCATCATTAGTTATCCATTGTTATTGTAACGCCCTAATGCTAAGGCACGCTACAGTGCTTTTTCAATAATTGTGCAATCTTTGCTAATCAAAGAAATTTCTCGAAAAACGTGTCAAATTAAAACTTTTGCATTAAACATTAAACTTTGAAATTTAATAAAATATTTACAAGTGCCGGGATCCCGATTTTTAAAACTTTACAAACTTTACTTTTTAAATATACATTCCAAAATATACAGATTTACAGGTCGCACAGCGACTTTCAAAATACAACTCCCAGATGTCCCGAGACCGAACACTCCAGGTCGCGCTGCTTGACATGTACAATCTCACCCGAGCTCAGGATCACTCCTGTTCAGCCTTCGCCTTTCCTTTACCTACACATGGAAGCAGAAACTGTGAGTCAACGGACTCGAAGAAATGCATATAACATACCATATAATTTCCGACCTGTAAATAGGCGCCCATACACCTATTTACAGAGCTTAACAGATGAGCATGAACGTTCAATACCAGGGTACAACCACTATACCACATACACAACGTACCTAGCTGTACGAGTGTTGGTAGGGTTTAACCCGATCAGTGAGTAACACTGAGTGATGTACCCCACACCTTAGCATTTTCCTATGCTTGTGTTGGTATCACTGTATCGTACTCAAATCAACAACAATCACTGTACCAATACACTCTATAACTTAATTATACAAGTGTTGGTAGTGTTTAACATAACTCAAGCATGCATATATAAACACATATACACACATTCAGATAATCACATCATACATTATACACAGTTCTTACCTGTTTTCCAAATTCAAGTGTGCTGGCCGACCTGAACGGAATTCACGTGCTAGATGGATGCCCTAATCACAATAACGGTAACACAGATGAGTGACTCGCCAAATCACTTTTCGGGACTTTAAAACTCGAAACTAAAAGTTTCCCTATCAATAAACCTCATGGCAATACCCTATATAACCCAAAATTGGCTAAAACTAGGGTTCTGGAAAAACCCCCAACAGGCAGACCGGATCCAACCGGTATCCCGGTTCTGGGTCACCAACCGGTCGACCGGTTGGTATAGACCACTCAGAACCGGAATTCCGGTTCATCTGCAGAAACCCAAAAATTTCTCCCCCTTGATTCAAATCAAGCCCAATCTTTACCAAACTCTCCAGTATACCTATACAAAGCATATACAATGATTTCCAGGCAGTAATTCTCAGAATAAACCATCACAACTCAAGTTGCCATTAATGAACAAAGCTTGAACTTTAAACCTAAAATTGCATAAAAACCATCTACAGCCATTAAAACCAGTAGCTAGGGCTTAGAATCAACTCAACTAAACCCTAAAATTCGAACCTTAAACTTACCTAAACCTAACAGCCACCATATCACAAAATCACATGATCAAACTAAGAAAAAAGCTCAAAAATACAAAAGCAATAGTTCTAGGGCTTACCTTAGATGAAACCACTTGAATCCTAGCTTAGATTCACAGAATAAGGAAGGAAAAACCCCAGTTTGCTCCTTGATTGCCTCAGCCGAATAGAAAGAGAGAGAGAGAGAGAGAGTGTTCAAGAGGAAAAAGCTTTCTTTTAATTTCTTTTCTTTGATTTTCTAAATTGGGAAATGGATTAACTAATCCTTGGCTGAAAGTATCCTTGCTAGGTGTCAATCAACCAAAAAGCCACCTATCTCTTATCCCTTTCAAATGACAAAAATGCCCTTAGACTTAAACTAAGGTATTTCTTTGAAACTAGGGGTAAAATGGTCAATTTCCATAACCCCGCTCAATCCCGATAATTTATTTCCTCAAAAATATTCCCCACTATGAAATAGGGTTCTAAACTTACCCATGTGATCAATCTAGCCATCCATCGCATTTTCCGTTGTCGCCGAGCAAAAATTACAAAATTAACATATTTCACATATAAGCTAAATAATACCCCTAGAGTTTAATAAAATCTCCGGAATTGAGAAATTATAACTCAAATATTTATTTTTAAATATTGGGGTCCACAAATAAATTAATTCACACATAACAATAAAATAATAAAAATTAGTGCTAATTGCCTTTACTAATTCATAAACTAGAGCGGTCATTACAATTATCCCCCCGTTAATAGGATTTCGTCCCCGAAATCTAACCTGAATAGCTCTGGATGTTGAGTCCTCATATCTGACTCCAACTCCCAGGTGGCTTCTTCCACCTTACTATTCCTCCAGAGCACCTTAACCAGTGCAATAGTCTTGTTCCGAAGAACTTTTTCTTTTCTATCCAAAATCTGAACAGGTTGCTCTTCATAGGATAAGTCTGGTTGAAGTTCAAGGGCTTCATAACTCAAGACATGAGTCGGGTCTGACACGTATTTCCTTAACATAGAAATGTGAAATACGTCATGAACAGCTGACAATGCTGGTGGTAAGGCTAGCCGATACGCTACCTGCCCGACCTTCTCAAGTATCTGAAATGGCCCAATGAACCTAGGGCTTAACTTACCCTTCTTCCCGAAGCGCCGAACACCCTTCATGGGTGAAACTCGCAGGAAAACATGTTCCCCTGCCTGAAATGTGACATCTCTGCGCTTCGGATCAGCATAACTTTTCTGCCTGCTTTGAGAAGCAAGCATCCGAGCCTTGATCTTATCAATAGCTTCATTGGTCCTCTGCACTAACTCAGGACCCAGGTACTTCCTTTCTCCTGTCTCGTCCCAATGAATAGGAGAACGACATTTTCTACCATATAACATCTCATAGGGAGCCATCCCTATTGTACTTTGGTAGCTGTTGTTGTAGGAGAATTCAATTAGAGGCAAGTACTTAACCCATGAACCCTCAAAGTCCATGACACAGGCTCTCAGTAGGTCTTCCAAAATCTGGATAGTTCTTTCTGACTGACCATCAGTCTGAGGGTGAAAGGCTGTACTAAACTTTAACTTGGTACCCATAGCTTTCTGGAGACTCACCCAAAACTTCGATGTGAACTTTGGATCCCTGTCTGATACAATAGATTTAGGGGCTCCATGGAGACGAACTATCTCCTTCACATACAATTCAGCATATTGATCCACTGAATATGTAACTTTCACTGGTAAGAAGTGAGCTGACTTTGTGAATCTGTCCACGATGACCCAAACAGAATCATACATCCCTGTGGTTCTAGGCAAACCAGTTACAAAGTCCATTGTGATGTCCTCCCACTTCCATTCTGGAAGGACTAAAGGCTGCAATAACCCTGCCGGCCTCTGATGTTCAGCCTTAATCTGCTGGCAAGTTAAACACTTGGACACATAGTCCACCACATCTCTTTTCATCCCATACCACCAGAAGTAGGGTTTTAAATCCTGATACATCTTGGTGGTTCCCGGATGCAACGAATAAGGTGTGGTGTGAGCTTCATCAAGTATCTCTTTCTTAAGCTCATCCACACTAGGAACACAAACTCGAGCTTTATATAGCAACATTCCACTGCTCGAGACTGTAAAACCTTTAGGCCGACCAGCTAACACTTCATCTCGAACTTTAACTAGCTCGGGATCTTCCAGTTGTGCCTTTCTGATTCTCTCCAGCAGATCAGATTGGAGTGTTAAATTATGTAATTTCCCGACCACGAACTCAATTCCTGCACTAACCATTTCCGAGGCTAGTTGAGGAGCTATCATAACCGTAGTACACACTTGACCGGGACCTTTTCGGCTTAAAGCATCGGCCACAACATTGGCTTTCCCGGGGTGATACAGTATTTCACAATCGTAGTCCTTAACCAACTCCAACCACCTTCTCTGCCTCATATTCAAATCTTTTTGGGTGAAAAAGTATTTAAGACTTTTATGATCCGTATAAATCTCACACTTTTCACCGTAAAGATAATGTCGCCAAATCTTTAAAGCAAAAACCACAGCAGCGAGCTCTAAATCATGAGTTGGGTAACGCTGCTCATAATCCTTCAGTTGACGAGAGGCATAAGCTATGACTCTGTCAGCTTGCATCAGAACGCATCCCAGACCCTGTCTGGATGCATCACAATATACAACAAATTTCTCTTGATCTGATGGCAAAGCTAACACCGGAGCTGTTATCAAACGCTGCTTCAACTCCTGAAAGCTTGATTCACACTTATCTGACCACACAAATCTCTGATTTTTCTTGGTCAATTCGGTTAGGGGCATAGAAAGTTTAGAAAATCCTTCGACGAAACGTCGATAATACCCTGCTAACCCGAGAAAACTTCGAATTTCTGTCACAGACTTGGGCCTCGGCCAATTCTTCACTGATTCTATCTTGTTTGGATCAACCATAATTCCATTTTTCCCAACTATGTGACCCAAAAAGGACACCTCGGACAACCAGAATTCGCACTTTTTGAACTTGGCATACAGCTTGTGATCTCTAAGTCGCTGTAACACCATTCGGAGATGATGCTCGTGCTCCTCTTCTGACTGAGAGTACACAAGAATGTCATCGATAAACACTATAACGCAGTTATCGAGGAAATCCTTGAATACCCTATTCATGAGATCCATAAAGGCCGCAGGAGCATTAGTCAATCCGAATGACATTACCAGAAACTCATAGTGCCCATATCTGGTTCTAAAAGCAGTCTTTGGTATGTCCTCCTCCCGAATTCTGAGTTGATGATAACCAGACCGTAAATCAATCTTCGAAAACACCGTCTTTCCTTGAAGCTGATCGAACAGATCATCGATCCTAGGCAACGGGTACTTGTTCTTAATCGTCAGCTTGTTCAGTTCCCGATAATCAATACACATTCTGAGAGAACCATCTTTCTTTTTCACAAAAAGAACCGGAGCTCCCCAGGGCGATACACTAGGTCGAATAAACCCAATATCAAGCATCCCCTGAAGTTGTAACTTAAGCTCCTTGAGTTCTGCTGGAGCCATCCTATATGGAGCTTTAGAAACAGGATCGACTCCAGGTGCCAAATCAATTACGAAATCAATCTCTCGCTGTGGCGGCAATCCCGGCAATTCCTCGGGAAACACATCAAGAAAATCTTTCACCACCCTGACTACCTCAGGCCCAAATGTTTCAGGTCTGCTGGAGTCAAAAACTACTGCTAGAAATCCTACACAACCATTGCATAGTAAATCCCTAGCTCTCAACACAGAAATAACCGGGATTCGAGACCCCTGAACCGATCCAACATAAACAAATGGATCTTCACCTTCCGGCTGAAAAGTCACCATTTTACGCCTACAATCTATACTGGCCGAATACTTGGATAAGAAATCCATTCCCAGTATAATATCAAACTCAGTTAGTTTCAATTCTATGAGATCAGTACTCAATTCCCTATCTTCAATCCTAATCGGCATAGACCTAATGCGCCTATTAGAGATAACCAATTCCCCGCTAGGCATTAGGGTTCCAAACCCTCTTTCTAAAATGTCACAAGGTCTACCCAAAAGATCAATCACCCTTGTAGCCACATATGAACGTGTAGCTCCCGAATCAAATAATACTGTAAATAACAAGTTGTTGACGGGAAGCTGACCTGTCACAACAGAAGGACTGGCTGCAGCATCAGCTTGGGTGATGGCAAACACACGAGCAGGAACCGGTTTCACCTCAACTTTTGGCTCCTCTTTCTTAGCCTGGGGGCAATCTTTCTTGAAATGCCCCACCATGCCACACAGGAAGCATGTCTTCCGGTTACACTCTCCCGGATGGTGTTTCTTGCATCTTGGACACTCAGGATAAGAGTAACCCTGGCGTCCTCCTCTGCCTTGGTTCCCACGGAACCGCTTGCTTTGCCCCGAGCCACCAGAAGCTGGAACAACCTTTCTTTTCTGCTCAGTGGTGGAGTCACCACCATCCCTACCATAAACAGGAGTAGGAACAGTGGGGGTTCCACCAACACTCGGAGTCACCCGGGGCTCCTGAAGAAATTTTACTGCACCCTCGGCTCTCAAAGCCTTCTCAACCATATCTGCATACGTGGTTGCTTCGGTAGTGGTAATAACCAGATCATGCCGGATCTTTGCACTCAAACCCGCTAAATATTTTTCTTTCTTACTGAAGTCCGTGGGCACAATTCCCGCCGCCAACTTAGCCAACCGATCAAATTTCGTTGTATACTCGGATCGACATTCCCTCAGTCTGAACTAGATCAGTGAACTCTTTCCGCTTTGCACTGCGGACCGCTTCATTGTAATACTTGGAGTTAAATAACTCCCTAAATTCCTCCCAGGTCATCAGCGTGACGTCCCGTGTGAGGGTTATCAATTCCCACCACACGAGGGCATCTTCCTGAAACTGGAAAGTGGCGCAGGTCACCCGATCATTTCCAACCACTCCCATGAAGTTGAGAATACGCTCAATCATCGAAAGCCATTGCTCGGCCTTCATCACATCAGGGCCTCCCAGAAACACTGGAGGTGCCTGCTTTCGAAATCTTTCATACAACGGTTCCATACGGTTGCCAACAACAGGTTGTTCTGCTGGCACCGCTGGAACTGCAACGGCCTGAACTTCTTGAGGAGGCACGGCAGGAGGACCCTGCTGCCTCAACCTCTGAATCTCTTCATCTTGCTGACGAATCCTCTCTTGCATTTCAGCAAATCTTTGCTCCCAATCAGGAGGAGCTTGAGGTGGATTTACAGGGCGACCACCCTGAACTCTGCCACGGCCACGGCCGCGACCACGGGGATTTTGAGGATTCCCCCGACCGCCTCCGGTCTCAACCATGCCACCCTGACTTCTTGTATTTCGCGGGGCGTCCATTTAATAGGACTTAGCCTGCGAATCCATAAGCCAGGCAGGTTAGACAGCGATCAAAATTAACACCGCTCTTTAATAACTTAAAGGCAACACACTTCTTTTCTTTTAAGAAAATATATTTAATTTAAATCTAATATGCTTCCTAACATGCTTTCACATTCACATTTATTTAAAATACTAAACAAGTACAGGCTTACTGAACCGTGAACCGAGCTTTCTCTGATGAAGATTGTACATGTCATAGCAAGCTTCGGTAGACAAACCTGGCGGCTCTGATACCAAAATTGTAACGCCCTAATGCTAAGGCACGCTACAGTGCTTTTTCAATAATTGTGCAATCTTTGCTAATCAAAGAAATTTCTCGAAAAACGTGTCAAATTAAAACTTTTGCATTAAACATTAAACTTTGAAATTTAATAAAATATTTACAAGTGTCGGGATCCCGATTTTTAAAACTTTACAAACTTTACTTTTTAAATATACATTCCAAAATATACAGATTTACAGGTCGCACAGCGACTTTCAAAATACAACTCCCAGATGTCCCGAGACCGAACACTCCAGGTCGCGCTGCTTGACATGTACAATCTCACCCGAGCTCAGGATCACTTTTGTTCAGCCTTCGCCTTTCCTTTACCTACACATGGAAGCAGAAACTGTGAGTCAACAGACTCAGTAAGAAATGCATATAACATACCATATAATTTCCGACCTGTAAATAGGCGCCCATACACCTATTTACAGAGCTTAACAGATGAGCATGAACGTTCAATACCAGGGTACAACCACTATACCACATACACAACGTACCTAGCTGTACGAGTGTTGGTAGGGTTTAACCCGATCAGTGAGTAACACTGAGTGATGTACCCCACACCTTAGCATTTTCCTATGCTTGTGTTGGTATCACTGTATCGTACTCAAATCAACAACAATCACTGTACCAATACACTCTATAACTTAATTATACAAGTGTTGGTAGTGTTTAACATAACTCAAGCATGCATATATAAACACATATACACACATTCAGATAATCACATCATACATTATACACAGTTCTTACCTGTTTTCCAAATTCAAGTGTCTTTGGCCAGACACCGAACGGAATTCACGTGCTAGATGGATGCCCTAATCACAATAACGGTAACACAGATGAGTGACTCGCCAAATCACTTTTCGGGACTTTAAAACTCGAAACTAAAAGTTTCCCTATCAATAAACCTCATGGCAATACCCTATATAACCCAAAATTGGCTAAAACTAGGGTTCTGGAAAAACCCCCAACAGGCAGACCGGATCCAACCGGTATCCCGGTTCTGGGTCACCAACCGGTCGACCGGTTGGTATAGACCACTCAGAACCGGAATTCCGGTTCATCTGCAGAAACCCAAAAATTTCTCCCCCTTGATTCAAATCAAGCCCAATCTTTACCAAACTCTCCAGTATACCTATACAAAGCATATACAATGATTTCCAGGCAGTAATTCTCAGAATAAACCATCACAACTCAAGTTGCCATTAATGAACAAAGCTTGAACTTTAAACCTAAAATTGCATAAAAACCATCTACAGCCATTAAAACCAGTAGCTAGGGCTTAGAATCAACTCAACTAAACCCTAAAATTCGAACCTTAAACTTACCTAAACCTAACAGCCACCATATCACAAAATCACATGATCAAACTAAGAAAAAAGCTCAAAAATACAAAAGCAATAGTTCTAGGGCTTACCTTAGATGAAACCACTTGAATCCTAGCTTAGATTCACAGAATAAGGAAGGAAAAACCCCAGTTTGCTCCTTGATTGCCTCAGCCGAATAGAAAGAGAGAGAGAGAGAGAGAGAGTGTGTGTTCAAGAGGAAAAAGCTTTCTTTTAATTTCTTTTCTTTGATTTTCTAAATTGGGAAATGGATTAACTAATCCTTGGCTGAAAGTATCCTTGCTAGGTGTCAATCAACCAAAAAGCCACCTATCTCTTATCCCTTTCAAATGACAAAAATGCCCTTAGACTTAAACTAAGGTATTTATTTGAAACTAGGGGTAAAATGGTCAATTTCCATAACCCCGCTCAATCCCGATAATTTATTTCCTCAAAAATATTCCCCACTATGAAATAGGGTTCTAAACTTACCCATGTGATCAATCTAGCCATCCATCGCATTTTCCGTTGTCGCCGAGCAAAAATTACAAAATTAACATATTTCACATATAAGCTAAATAATACCCCTAGAGTTTAATAAAATCTCCGGAATTGAGAAATTATAACTCAAATATTTATTTTTAAATATTGGGGTCCACAAATAAATTAATTCACACATAACAATAAAATAATAAAAATTAGTGCTAATTGCCTTTACTAATTCATAAACTAGAGCGGTCATTACAGTTATAATCCTAATGTGATCAATGATCCTCTATATGAATGATCTACACTGTAAAGGGATTAGATTACCGTTACATCCTACTATGTATTTTATCCTTAAAACACTTGACCCCGTATAAATGATATTTCAGCTTATGTTAAATGAGTACTCCACCATTTATGTTCGTTTGGTCAAGCTCGAAGGAGATCATCCTTTGCTTACTATTCGCCTGATAGAAGCTATAGATTCCATGTTTATGCTAGCGCTCCCACTCAATTGCACTACCGTGTTCCCAAAATGTACGTATCACCCTGACCTAAAAGTAGGCTTAACTAACAAATCAAAGAACACGAATAGCCTTTCCAGATTGAGCCTAATCATAACAGGATTAAGAACATTTGATCTAGGATCAACTAGGCGATATTGAATTGAATAGATATTACGGTAAGTTTAATAAATCTAAGTCAAAGTTCAATATCGGTCCCTTCCGATGCATACTCCATGCATCCAACCTGAGCTTTACTTTAACCAATGCTCTGGAAAGAACATAGCATTTCTCCAAATGCAAGTAAACTCTTGTTGTAGATTATCATATCAGTAAAACCCTATGTCTGATAAATCTAGGAAACTTTATTCACATAGTCATGTTTACTTTCCAATGTGTTGACGGCACAATAAACAGGATCAAGTATGTGAAAAGGGTTTCAGATGAATTTATACATTATTTACATATAATCATGAAATAAATCATGTGAACCATGCAACATTAAATGTTATTTCTGATCTATATTAATAAGTAAATCTGATTATATTGAAATGAGTTTTATTTAGGGCATAAAACCCAACAAACTCCCACTTGCACTAATATAAAACAAAAAAGTGCATTTCAAATAATCTCAACACCTCGATATACAAATCAAGTGCAGTAGTAGTAAACTCCTCATAATAGGATCTGAAAGGTTGAATTAACCACAACCTTTTCTCCACCATTACTCTTCCTTAATCACAAAATCATTGATAATGTGAAATTCGTCTCTATATGTCTACTCTCTTGGGATACTGGATTCTATACTTTTGGCAACTACTTTTGGTTAATCAGGAAATTAACACTAGTAGTTAAGGCAATTTGGAATGATGCTAAAAATGTATAAAACTTTCCTTAGACTGAATAAGTACCTTTCCTGCAACTTTAACATTCAGTCCCTCTCTGGTAGACCTAGAGACTTCAGATAGGTTTTTACACTTCTCCAAAATAACTATTCCACCCCCATAGTAATCACCATCTTATCAGAAAGATTTTCTAGCACAAAGGCAAATTTCGAAATCTGATGTGGTGTAGTCTAAGAGTTTTAAACACACCCTTATAGACTAACATATAGTTCCTCTTCTTTATCTTAAGATTTACTTGATTGTCTTCCAATGTTCTTCTCCTGGAATAATCTGATACCTACTCATTACTCCCACTCAACAGCAGGTGTCTGGTCTAAGGCATACAAAAGCATATCTCAGACCTCTCACTGTTGATATAAGAAATTCTTTCATGGCTTTATCTTTTCTGGAATAGTTGAGACTTTTCCTTAGATAAATAAAATCTATGCCTAAGAAGTTGTGAAGCTTCTATAGATTGCCATTAGAAAGAAAATGCTTCAGCATCTTACTAAAGTAAGTTGCTTGCATTAGAGTAAGTAATTACCAGGTATACCACAAGCCATAGGTTTAGATAAACTCAAACCTATAATACTAGGAACAGGAAGTTTGGTTAAGTCCATAGAATAGAGTTATTAACTAAAATTTCCTTTTATGTCCTTGTAATAGAACACTTTAGGTTACTCCATGTGAATGGATTAAACCATAGTTCTATTAGCTTTTCTTCTTAGTTTCTTATCTTGACAATCCATTACTTGTTTAAACTCACAATGGATTTTAATCACTAGTGTCTTCCAAGTCATAAGAAGGTGAGTTCCTAGAAACTCTCCCACTACGACAAGGTACCGTGAATTATGTCTAAGAAAACTAAATGGTATTAACCTCTTTGGTTGTGACAAGACAACAGAGGCAGTGGGATCATCATATGTCAAATAAGATGATAGAACACTTTTGGAATCAAGAATTAAATATCTCCTTTATATGCTACTTTATTTTCAGACTTAGTCATTTTCTTAGAAAAGTAGTATTTGTTTGAACGAACACTTTCTCATCTATTGACTATGGGATAGTCCACCCCTAATCACTTAGAATAGCTAACAAACCTTGGTTTAACAGTTCTAGCTTTTCTTAAGATTTTGATTAGGTCATCCATGAATCTAGTAATGATTTACATTAAGTATACAACCATTACATCATTCTGAAATTGTATTACCATAGAAGGAATTATTCAACGACTAGTAACTAATCATCAATATGCAAATCGAAATTTTTGGGGAGGTAAGTTTGGATATAATTCAAAAATCAAATTAATGATCTTTGAACTGCATATCTACTAACTATTTCTCCACCCCTATCAGTTTGCAAGATCTTTAGCCACTTACCTTAATGGTTTTAACCATTGCTAGAAATTAATGAAATTTTTAAACATTTCAAATTTCTTGCTAAAAGGTATAATCTAGAGTTATCGTTTTAAGAATACAACGAAAAACTCATATCCACCCCTGAATGTACATCCATCTGCGAATGAGATGAACTACTTTCAGTGGATATAGGCATATTAACTCTTTGCAGAGATTGATCTTGTCAAATCCACTTATGAACAAGATACAAATGCCATAGATTAAAAAAAAATGTGGTAGTGTCTTTTGATGACATAGGTTTAGTTACATCAAAGAGTTCTTAGAATAGTGCAAGTGGATCCTGGTCACAGAATACCTAACTCATATTCCATACAGTTTGAATCCATTAATAGAAGATGGATATTAAACCCTTGTGAAGGTATAACTGTATTGCATCCTGGAATTAGAAATATAAGAAAATTTCTGTTTGGAATCTAAAATTAAAGTCAAAGACTTAAATTTATACCAAATATAATGAGTAATTCTATCTTGGACCACCACTACTAATTTAATTCTAAGTCTGATTTGTCCATACAAGTAGGAGATTTCTAAGATTGAGGTTTATATCAATTGGGAATAGAATTTCGGGATTATAATCATATGCGTCATTTAATTTCTTAAGAAAAAATATAGAATGACATGAAATGATTTATAGACCATTCATCCAATGATATGTTTTGAAGCTAATTCGAAATGAATAAGCTAAGAGGAATTAGGATAATTCGTTTATAAATAAGAATCCAACGATGCTTCGATTAGCGAATGTCAAAGTAATCTTATTTATACAATCTTCTTGTTTCATATCGTAAAAATACTAGTCTAAGGTGTCATCAATTAATGAACAGCTAGATGTCGCATATACAATATTTATCTTTCGAGATCTAACACTATTATGTATGTCTAATGGTGAAAATCCACTAGGGATTTATCTCATTAGATAAACAAGCCAAGTTAGACCAACAATGAAGATTCGAAATTAAACTACAACTTAATAACAGAAAATAATATGGTTCAATATAAATTCATACACAATTCAGAAATTATAAGCATATAGCGAGTAGGAATGACAAGTGAAAATACTAAAACATACAATCCTAAATAATTTCCAAGGTTTTCAACAAACTGATATCAGTGTCCCGTTTAGGCGAGAGTCAAAGCTACCATCCATTGAATAGAGTTGTCAGCTCATCTAAAATGTTAAACATTCTAGCAACCTTTTATTCGATCAAGATTGGAATTCAGGGTTGTCGAATTTAGGCGAGAGTCAAGGCAATTCTATCTTATGAGCTTCCACCATTTTTTCGCAATTTGCAAGTCAAATATGGTCGCCACCATTAGGGTGATCCATACCATATAAAACACTTACAAACTACTTATCTTTCGAGATTAAACGGTGCGAAATTGCTAATGAACGTTCCTCCATTAGGGAGGATTACTCACTAAAACAAACGCGATGTAAAACCAACAATGGAGATCGAATATCTTAATAATAAAGCTCATTATTTTAAAGAGAGTTGTATTTTCTTTGATTCTCTTTATTTAATCTATTTATTTTAAATATATATTTATTTAATTAAAATTTCCAATTTAGAATGAAAAATTCTAAATATAAATTTTAATTTAATATTTATAAATTTTACTTAGATGGATATGAAAATAATATGAATTATTTCCATCTTTGTAATAATTTCCAATAAATATTTAGAAAAATATTCAATTTAAGTTGTTACAAAATTAATTTAAATTAATTTACAACTCAAATTTAATTTTATATAAATATATATTGCATTTCGAAAAATTAAAGTATTTAAGAATACAATTTTTGAAAATGCATGTTAAAATAAAAAATTAATCCTGGAAAAACTATTCTAATTTAATGTTGGCCCAAAATTAATTAATTAAAATTAATTTACAACAAAAATATAATTTTCCTATTTAATTAAATATATAAGAAAATTTTCAAATATTTAAGTATGATGATGAAAATCAACTTAAATATTAATTTTCTATTTAATTAAATACACTAGAAAAATACTTCAAGTAAAAATATCATCTATCTAGATTTTTCTTTGACTAATTAATTCAATTTCTAATAATATACTTTAATTCAATTTATTTTAAATTAATCAATAAATGAAAAAATCATTGATTTAAGTTGATCCAAGAATTAATTAAAATAAATAATTAATTTACAACTTAATCTATTTTTCAAGATAAATTCAAAATCATCTTGCATTATGAAATGCAATTTCAAAAATTGATTAATAAAATAAAGAAAAATATATTTTACTTCATTTATTTTAATTAATCATTAAATGAAAAAATCATTGATTTAAGTTGATCCAAAATTAAAATAAATAATTTACAACTTTAATCTATTTTTCAAATAAAATTCGAAATTCCAGCATTTAAGAAATGCAATTTCGAAATTTGATTAATAAAATAAAGAAAAAATATATTTTGAAAATTATTTAAATTTAGTTGAAAAAATAAATTTCAACTAAAAATAATATTCTATTTAATTAAGTGTGATGAAAAAGAAATATTTAAGTATCATGATGAAAATCAACTTAGATATTTAATTTTCAAATTAATTAAATGTATTAAATTCAAGAAATAAATAATTAAGTGTAGAGAAGGCTTAATTATTAATCTCTAGTTTAATACTAGGAAAAAAATATACTTAAAATAAATTGTACCAAAATTAATTATTTAAATAATTAATTTCACAATGTATAATATTTTCCTATTTAATATTAGAAATAATAAGTAGTCTAGAAATAACTATCTAGAAAATATCTTATTTGACTAAGTATCTTTTCCACAAAATTTGAAAAAAAATATCTAATTTAAGTTGTATTAGAAAAAAAAATCTAGAACTTAAATATTTTTTCAAATTTAAATTTAATTAAATATCAAAAATTAAGTTGTAACCACTTAATTTGAAAATATTCCATTTTAAGTTAATATTCAAAAAGATATGAACTTAAAAAATATCTAAAATATTCCATTTTAAGTTAATATTCGAAAAGATATTAACTTAAAAAATATCTAAAGAATCTTAATAACCAATGCCTAAAATTTTTCAACTTAATTTTGAAATTTTAAATCCAAAAGATATTCAGATTTAAGTTGGTTAGTTATAGATAACTAAATATCAACTTAAATAGGAATATTTAATGAAAAATTTAAATTAAGCTTCAGAAAGAATCTAGATGGTTATAATTCTATATTTAATTAAATACAAGAAAATACATATAGTTTAGCTTAGAATAAAAAATTCTTTAAACTATAATTTTCTTAAATTAATTTCAAAATAAATGAAATTAATTATGTTGCTAATCAATTTTATTAGGTTAAACTAGTTTAATTAACCTAGTACAATTATTCAAATCAGGCAAATGGGCCTTCACAATTGGGGTGGTTCATGTGAGGGGGTGCTGGGTTTAGTATGTCGTACCCACTACTATGGCTCCCAACTCTCACACAAGGCCCAAAAGAGAGGAATTTAACCTTAAAATGAACAACTGTTATTAATTGAATAAGCCCAAAAACTAAATGGGCCTAAATAAAATCTATCAAGAACTTTGATATTTTATTTAGCAACAACAACCTATATGCATCTATAATGAAATTAAACACATAGGCTCACACAGGCACACTTTGGATGGGTCTTATCATGTTGCTAGGTCATACACAGATGAAAGAAGATTGCAAATATACCTGTTACAAATTATTTACTTGACCAAGGGAGCCATGAGTTAAAATCAGATCATTGGATTTGTCAACAAGTTAACCATGGCTATTTGCAATCAAGCAAGAATAGGTTTTGAAAACTTACAAACAAGCTAAAACACATACTCCTGCAACAAGGTTAGCTGGATAGTTGGATGTAGGATTTATTTAATTTTAAATAAATAATTTCGAAAAAAAAATTAATTAATTAAAAAATTATTTTAAAAATTAAACCTACAATTTTGAAAAATTAGGTTTCAACCAACCTAAATATCATTTCAAAATTTGCTAACTACTTTTAAAAATTAAATGTTATTTTATAAATAAAAATTAAATAAAAAATTAAAAAAAAATAAATGAATATCTTTTCAGATTTTAAATGTAATTTAAATAAATAAAATAACAAAATTTAAAAGTTAGCAAAATATGTTACATTTATTTAAAATTACATGATTATAGTTATCTTATTTTAAATTTAAATAAGGTCAAATTATTTAAAAAAATATATTTAATTTAAAAATTTAAAATCTAACCTTAAATTTAAAAATAAGATAAGATATAATCAAATTTAAAAATAAGATAGATTATTAAGCAAAAAAGATAGATACTAACTATTTTTAAATTCAAATTACACTAATATCTTGAATTAAATTTAAAAAATATTAAATTAATTCAATATGATAATTAGAATTGAATTAGGAGTAGTAATAGTATAAATACAGAACTACACAAAAAATCGGAAGTTAATTGCATGAAAAAGCATGAAAAAACGAAGAAAAACGAAAAAATTGCAAGTTGTACGGATAGTATGCCAAGCATACTGTCCATGGGCATGTTGGTGGTTGCTTGGGCGTGCAACCTCGGCAGAATGCAGGATTTGCATGAAATCCGCGCGCGCACAAGGGTGTTGCTCAACCCCGATTTTTTCGAAACTTCAAAAAATCATAACTAATTCAAATTAAATCTAAATTGAGTTCTGTAAAAAAGTAACTTGCTTAATTTTTTTCCATACTATCCAATAAAAATAATTCCAGAAACAGATATTCAATTATTTTTTACGAAAATTCACAAACACCAATCAATCATCAAATGACACTCAATACAACATGATAACATCCAAAAACAAACAAACAATCGTTTTAAAGTCCAAATTTCTTGCAAGTAAATCAATTACCATGGCTCTGAGGCCAGTTGTTGGAATTATTTTACCAGGATCTTAGATCTACTCAAAAGTATGTTGATTAACACCCTAAATATGAACTTTCTAAAACGATGAAATAAACACATATAAAGTTTGAGAAACCTTACATTGGGTGCAGCGGAATATAATGACTCCTTTGATTCAGATACCTAGCCCTTGATTCCTTTCTGTAGCAGAGCATTATCAATATCTGAACTTGGATCTCTTTCTCTGATTCTATAATGCTGAAACTTCTTCTTGTTGAAAGTCTTTCTTCACGATCTTCCTCACTATGATTGAGGTATCACTTGCTGTGTGTGGGCACTACTCTCACACTAAGAATTTTGAAATATTGAAGAAGAAAAGAAGAGGGAAGTGGCGGCTAAAGATAGGGAGAGAGAAGGCTCAGGTTTTTCTGAATCAGAAGTGTGAAATTTAAGTGTAAATTTCCTGAAGCCTTCACTATCTATTTATAGCATTCCACTAGGGTTAGGTTTGAATTATTTGGCATTAAAATAATAAAAATATCAGTTTAAATTTCCTACAAAAGTTGCCGGCCCTATACAAGTGGATTTGGGCCTCACTTTTTGTAATTTTGCAGTTTTATCTTTTCTGTATCTGATTTTCTCAAAAATGCCAATTTTCTAATTAAACCATTTAAATGCCAATTCTAACTATTTAATAACTATAAATAATTGTTAAATAATATTGTCATTTATCATATTTATTAATTGAACCATACAAAGTATCATAATTAATAAATATGCCCCTAACAACTCTTTCTTTACAATTTCGCCCTTACTTAGTGAAAATTTCACAAATAGACATAGTCTAATTTGAGAATTATAATTGATTAATCAAAACCAATTATATGAGTCTTACAAGCAATATTATCTCAACTAGTGCGGGGACCATGGGTCTATATAACCGAGCTTCCAATAAGTAGATCAAGAATTTATTACTAAAATTCACTAACTTATTAATTCTTCGTTAAATCCACGCATAGAACTTAGAATTGCACTCTCAGTATATAGAATGCTCTATATGTTCCACCATATAGATGCATCATTAGTTATCCATTGTTATAATCCTAATGTGCTCAATGATCCTCTATATGAATGATCTACACTGTAAAGGGATTAGATTACCGTTACACCCTACTATATATTTTATCCTTAAAACACTTGACCCCGTATAAATGATATTTCAACTTATGTGAAATGAGTACTCCACCATTTATGTTCGTTTGGTCAAGCTCGAAGGAGATCATCATTTGGTTACTATTCGCCAGATAGAAGCTATAGATTCCATGTTTATGCTAGCGCTCCCACTCAATTGCACTACCGTGTTCCCAAAATGTACATATCACCCTGACCTAAAAGTAGGCTTAACTAACAAATTAAAGAACACGAATAGCCTTTCAAGATTGAGCCTAATCATAACAGGATTAAGAACATTTGATCTAGGATCAACTAGGCAATATTGACTTGAATAGATATTACGGTAAGTTTAATAAATCTAAGTCAAAGTTCAATATCGGTCCCTTCCGATGCATACTCCATGCATCCAACCTGAGCTTTACTTTAACCAATGCTCTGGAAAGAACATAGCATTTCTCCAAATGCAAGTAAACTCTTGTTGTAGATTATCATATCAGTAAAACCCTATGTCTGATAAATCTAGGAAACTTTATTCACATAGTCATGTTTACTTTCCAATGTGTTGACGGCATAATAAACATGATCAAGTATGTGAAAAGGGTTTCAGATGAATTTATACATTATGTACATATAATCATGAAATAAATCATGTGAACCATGCAACATTAAATGTTATTTCTGATCTATATTAATAAGTAAATCTGATTATATTGAAATGAGTTTTATTTAGGGCATAAAACTCAACAAAAATTTCATGAATTTCTAGCAATGGTAAGTGGTTAAAGATCTTGCGAACTGATAGGGGTGGAGAAAAAGTTAGTAGATATGCAGTTCAAAGATCATTAATTTGATTTTGAATTATATCCAAACTTACCTCCCCAGAAATTCGAGTTGCATATTGATGATTAGTTACTAGTTGTTGCCTAAATCCTTCTATGGTAATATAATTTCAGAATGATGCAATGGTTGTATACTTAATGTAAATCATTACTAGATTCATGGATCACCTAATCGAAATCTTAAGAAAGCTAGAACTGCTAACCCTGGTTTGCATGTTTGTTAGCTATTCTAAGTGATTAGGGGTGGATCATCCCATAGTCATTAGATAAGAAAGTGTTTGTTTAAACAAATACTACTTTTCTAAGAAAATGACTAAGTCTGAAATTAAAGTAGCAAATAAAGGAGATATTTTTTCTTGATTCCATAAGTGTTCTATCATCTTATTCGTTACAAGATGATCCCACTGCCTTTGTTGTCTTAACACAACTGAAGAGGTCTATACCATTTAGTTTTCTTGGACATAGTTCACGGTACCTTGTTATAGTGGGAGAGTTTCTAGGAACTCACCTTCTTATAACTTGGAAGACACTAGTGATTAAAATCCATTGAGAGTTTAAACAAGTAATGGATGGTCAAGATAAGAAACTAAGAAGAAAGCCAATAGAACTATGGTTTGATCCATTCACATGGAGTAACCCAAAGTTTTCTGTTACAAGGACATGAAAGGAAATTTTCGCTAATAAGTCTATTCAATGGACTTAACAAAACTTCATGTTCCTAGTATTATAGGTTTGAGTTTATCTAAACCTATGGCTTGTGGTATACCTGGTAATTACTTACTCTAATGCAAACAACTTACTTTAGTAAGATGCTGAAGCATTTTCTTTCCAATGGCAATCTATAGAAGCTTCACAACTTCTTAGATATAGACTTTATTTATCTAAGGAAAAGTCTCAACTATTCCAGAGAAGATAAAGCCATGAAAGAATTTCTTAAATCAACAGTGAGAGGTCTCAGATATGCTTTAGTATGCCTTAGACCATACACCTGCTGTTGAGTGGGAGTAATGAGTAAGTATCAGATTAATCCAGGAGAAGAACATTGGAAGACAATCAAGTAAATTTTAAGATTAAGAAAAGGAACTATATGTTAGTCGATAAGGGTGTGTTTAAAACTCTTAGACTACACCACATCAGATTTCGAGACTTGCCTGTGTGCTAAAAAGTCTGCTGATGAGATGGTGATTACTTTGGGGGTGGAGTAGTGATTTATGAGAAATGTAAAAACCTATCTGAAATCTCTTAGTCTACCAGAAAGAGACTGAATGTTAAAGTTGCAGGAAAGGTACTTATTCAGTCTACGGAAAGTTCTATACATTTGTGGCACTGTTCCAAATTGCCTTAACTACTAGGGTTACTTCCTAAATAACCAAGAAGTAGTTGCCAAAATTATAGAATCCAGTATCCCAAGAGAGTAGACATATAGAGAGGAATTTCACATTATCAAGGATTTTGTGATTAAGGAAGAGTAATGGTGGAGAAGAGGTTGTTGTTGATTCAACCTGTCAGATCCTATTACGAGGAGTTTACTACTATTACACTTGATTTGTGTATCAAGGTGTTAATGATTATTTGAAATGCACTTTTTGTTTTATATTAGTGCAAGTGGGAGTTTGTTGGGTTTTGTGCCCTAAATAAAACTCATTTCATATAATCAGATTTACTTATTAATAAAGATCAGAAATAACATTTTATGTTGCATGGTTCACATGATTTATTTCATGATTATATGTATATAATGTATGAATTCTTTTTAAGTCCAGAACATATGAGTTTGTTAAAGATTATAGTGTTGTCAGCACAGTGGAATATAATCTTAATTATATGTTCAAAAGTTTATTCCCTGATTTGTCAGAACACTGGATTTAGACTGACATGGTATAATCAGCGATAGGTATTCTTACACCTTGGAAAAGTGTTATGTCCTTTCCAGGACATTGGCAAAGTTTACCAGTATCGGATGTATGGAGTATACATCGGAAGGGACCGATATTGAACTTTGATTAGATATATTAAAACTTACCATAATATCTATTCAATTCAATATCACCTGTTGATCCTAGATCAAATGATCTTAATCCTGATATGGTTAGGTTCAATCTCAAGAGTGTTACTCGTGTTCTTTGATTTGTTAGTTAAGCCTACTTTTGGGTCAGGGTGATACGTACATTTTGGGAACACGGTAGTGCAATTGAGTGGGAGCGCTAACATAAATATGGAATCTATAGCTTCTATCTGGCGAATAGAAAGTAAAGGATGATTTCCTTCGAGCTTAACCAAACGAAAATAAATGGTGGAGATCTCATTTCACTTAGCTGAAATATCATTTATACAGGGTTAAGTGTTTTAAGGATAAAATACATTGTAGGGTGTTACGGTAATTTAATCCCTTTACAATGTAAATCATCTATATAGAGGATCATTGATCACATTAGGGTTATAACAATGGATAACTAATGACGTGTCTATATCGTGGAACATATAGAGCGTTCTATATGACTGAGAGTGCAATTCCAAGTTCTAAGTGTGGATTCAATGAGGAATTAATAAGTTAGGGAATTTACTTGGTAAATTTGGTTCGACTTATTGGAAGCTCGGTTATATAGACCCATGGTCCCCATACTAGTTGAGACCATACTGCTTGTAAGACTCAGTTAATTGATTTTAATTAATCAATTATAATTCTAAAAGTTAGACTATGTCTACTTTATGAATTCTCACTAAGTAAGGATGAAATCGTAAATAAAAGGGTTTTTAGGTTTAATTATTAATTAAGAGACCTTGTATGTCTAATTAATTTTAAAAGACAATACTATTTAATAATCTATTTTAGTTATTAAATAATTAGTTTTGGCATTTAAATGATTAGAATTGGAAAAATGGCATTTTTGGAGAAATAGAAATAAAATTGAGGAAACTGTAAAAATCCAAGTGAGGCCCATTTCACCCTATGGCCGGCCACCTCTTTGTGTGTTTCCCAATTATTATTTTCAATTTTAATTGCCATGTAATTGTTAATCAAAGCCTAGCAATAATAGGAAAGTGGTGGATCACACTAAATAAGGCAGTTAATCAATTACACAGTAAAAGATGAAACTGTTTATTTGGAAAGTTGTGCTCTCCCTTTTCCCTATATAAAGCAACCCTTGTTCTCTTCTTTTGTAAGCTTAAGACCATGAAATTAAGAGAGAGAAAGAGAGAAAATTTCGAAATCCTTGTGAGATGAGTAGTGCCCACACACATCAAGTGGTACCTCAATCATAGTATGTAAGACTATGGAAAATCTGCATCAAAGAAGGAGAAAAGAAGATCCAGGTTCAGATCTTGGTGATGCTCTGCTACAGAAAGGAATCAAGGGCTAGAGATCTGAACGGAAGGAGTCATATTATTCCGCTGCACCCACTGTAAGGTTTTCTAACTTTATATGTGTTTATTTTCATTGTTTTAGAATTCATATTAGGTTGTTAATCCAACATACATGATAGTAAATAGATCCTGGTAAAATAATTTCCAACAGTTCCTTCCAATGTCTACTCCATACATCCGATACTGGTAAATTTTACTAATGTCCTGGAAAGGACATAACACTTATCCAAGATGTAAGTATACATTATCGCTAATTATCATGTCAGTCTAAATCTATTGAACTGACAAATCATGGGAATTAAACTTTTGAAACATATAATCATGATTATATTCCACTATACTCATGACACTATAATCACAAACAAATATGTATTTATATATGTTCTACACTTAATAGAATTTATACATTAAATATAATCATGAAATAAATCATGTGAACCATGCAACATTAAAGCGATTTCTGATCTTATATTAATTAGTAATTCTGATTATATTGAAATATGTTTTATTTAGGGCACAAAACCCAACAAACTCCCACTTGCACTAATATAAAATAAAAAGTGCATTTCAATTAATCTCAAAACCTTGATATCTAGATCAAGTGTAGTATGTAGTATTATCTCTCTAATAGGATCTGACAGATTGTATATAGTACAACCTTTCTCCACCATTACATTTCCTTAATCACAAAATCCTTAATATTGTGAAATTCCTCTCTATATGTGTACTCCTCTAGGGATACTAGATTCTTTACTTTTTGGCAACTACATTTGTGTTAGTCAGGAAGTGACACTAGTAGTTAATTAATTATTGGTACAATGTCAAAAACTGTATAGAACTTTCCACAGGCGGAATAAGTATCTTTCCTGCAACTTTAATATTCAGTCTCACTGGTAGAGTAATCACCATCTCATCGGTAGACTTTCTAGCACTAACGCAAGTCTAGAAACCTGATTTGGTGTAGTCTAAGAGTATTAAAGTACCACCCTTATCAACTAACATATAGTTCCTCTTCTTAATCTTAAGCTTTACTTGATTGTCTTCCAATGTTCCTTTCATGGATTAATTTGATACCTACTCATTACTCCCACTCAACAACAGGTGTCTAGTCTAACGCATACTAAAAGCATATGTGCATATCTGAGACCACTCATTGTTGATCTTAAGAAATTCTTTCATTGGCCTTTATCTTTTTTGAAATAGTTGAATCTGTCCCTTAGATAAATAAAATCTAAATTTAGAAGTCGAGAAGCTTTTATAGATTTCCATTAGAAAAAAAAATGCTTCAGCATCTTACTAAAGTAAGTTTCTTGAACTAGAGTAAGTAAATCACCAAGTATACCACAAGCCTTAGGTTTAGATAAAATTAAACCTATAACACTAGGAACAGGAAGTTTTGTTAAGTCCATTGAATAGACTTATTAACAAAATTTCCTTTCCTGTCCTTGTAATAGAAAACTTATAAGTTACTCCATGTGAATGGTTTTAACTATAGTTCTCTTGGCTTTGCTTCTTAGTTCCTTATTTTGACAATCCATTACTTGTTTAAAATAACAATGAATTTTTAATCACAAGTGTCTTCCAAGTCATAACAGGGTGAGTTTCTTGAAACTCTCCCACTACGACAAGGTACCGTAACTTTTTGTCTAAGAACATAAGTGGTAGCGACCTCATCGGTTGTGTCAAGACAACAGAGGCAGTGAGACCACCTTATACAGAATAAGATGATAGAACAATTTGGAATCAAGATAAAAATATCTCCTCTACTTTACTACTTTATTTTCAAACTTAGTCATTTTCTTAGAAAGTAGTATTTGTTAAAACAAACACTTTCTTATCTTAATGACCATAGGATGGTCCACCTCTAATCACCTAGAATAGCTATCAAACATGCAAATATTAGTTAACAGTTCTTAAGGTCACGATCAGGAGATCCATGAATCTAGTAATGGTTTACACTAAGTATACAACCATTCCATCATTTTTAAAATTTCCTATCACTAGGGTATTTCCTTAGAAGGACTTAGGCAACTGCTGGTAACTAATCATAGACCTTTCACTTTTATCAATATGCAATCCAAATTTCTAGGGAGGTAAGTTTGGATACAATTCAAAATTCAACTTAATGATCTTTGAACTGCATATCCAAATATTTCTCCACCCCTATCAGTTAGCAAGATCCTTAACCACTTACCTTAATGGTTTTCCACCATTGCTAGAAATTCATGAAATTTCTCACACATTTCAAATTTCTTTGCATAAGGTAAAATCTAGAGTGATCGTTTTTTAAGAATATAATGATAACTCATATCCACCCCTCAATGTACATCCATACATGCGAATATATATGATCTTACTTTCAAATGGATATAGGCATATTTTCTTTTTTGCAAAGAATCATCTTGTCAAAACCACTATGAACAACATACAAAATCCATAGATATAATAAACTGTGGTTGTGGTCTTTTGATGAAAAAGGTTTAGTTATAACAAAGAGTTCTTAGAATAGTCCAAGTGGATCTTGGTCACAGAATACTAAACCCATATTCCTTACATTAACATACAGCTTGAATCCATTGACAGAATATGGATATTAATAACTTGTGAAAGTCATACAAGTAGGAGATTTCTAAGATCAAGGATTTATATCATTTCGGGATAGAATATCGGGAATATAGTCATCTGTGCCATTCAATTTCATAAGAGAAATTAGAATGACATCATAACAAATGATTTATAAACCATTCATCCAATGATATACTATCATAGAAAATTCTAAATGAAAAAGCTAAGAGGAAACTAAAGTATAATTTCAAATTAAATAAGAATCCAATGATGTCCTGTTTAGGCGAGAGTCAAAGTTATTCTTATTTTATGAATCTCTTCATTGTTTCATATTGTAAACACTAGTCTAAGTTGTCATATTTGGATGTACAACTAAATGTTGCATTTACAAATACTTATCCGTCGAGATCTAACGCTATTATGTTTGTCTAACGGATGACAATCTTTTGGGATTTGTCCCATTAAAACAACAAGGTAAGTTAGACCAACAATGAAGACTCGAAATTTAGAACTACAATTAATAATAGAAAACCACATGGTTCAATATAAATTCATACACATTCAGAAATTATCAAACTTTTAGCAAGTAAGAAAGACTTGTGAAAATACAAAAACAAAAACATCTTTAATGATTTCCAAGGTTTCCAACAAACTGATAGGTGTCCCATTTAAGTGAGAGTCGAAGATATTATTCATTGAATAAAGTAGTCAACTCATCTAAAATGGATACCATTATAGCAACCTTTTAATCGATCAAGACTAGAATCTGGCGTTGTCCCGTTTAGGTGAGAGTCAAGGTCATTCTATCTTATGAGCTTCCACCATTGTTTCATACCTTGTAAGTCTTACCCCTAGCAACCACTTTAGGGTGATGTTACTAAGAATAAAATACTTACAAATAATACTTATCTTTCGAGATTTTACGGCGTTAAATTACTGATGAACGTTCATCCATTAGGGATGATTACTCACTAAAATAAGAACTGTGTAGAACCAACAAAGGAGATCGAATATTCTTATAACTAAAGCTCATTATTTTAAAGAGTTGTATTTTTATTTGATACTTATTTTAATCTATTTATTTTAACATATATTTATTTAATTAAAATTACTAATTTAGATAACTCTAAATATAAATTTTAATTTAATATCTATAAAATTATACCCTAGGAAGATCTGAAAAATAAAAAATTATTTTTCATCCTTAATATTAATTTTCTAATCAATATTATGAAAATTATTTAATTTAAGTTGGTCCAAAATTAATTTAATAATTAATTTTCAACTCAAATTTAATTTTCTATAAATATACACTAATTGAATTAGAAATCTAATGTATTTAGAAGCAAAGCATTTTCGAAATTCACTTAAAATAAAATAAAATAAAATAAAATTGGAAACATTATTCTAATTTATGTTAGTCTAAAATTAAATAAATTAATTTTCAACATAAATATAATTTTCCTATTTAATTAAATTTCTTAAGAAAAATATCAAATATTTAAGTATCTTGAGTAAAATAAACTTAAATATTAATTTTTTAATTTATTTAAATATATCTAAAAAAAATACCAAAAGTCTACCTAGAAAATATCCATCTAGATAATTCATGAACCCATTACTTATTTTCTAATTAAAATATAATATATTTTAGTCTATTTATTTTAAATAAATCATTAATAAAAATTACTTGATTTAAGTTGATCTAAAATTAATTTTCAACTTAATATAATTTTTAAAAATGAAAAATTTTGAAATATCTACATTAAAAATAATGTAATTCGAAATTTAAGTGGGAAATAATTATTAAAATAAAATATACTCTAAGAATTATTCTAATTTAAGTTGATCTGAAATTCAAAAATTTCCAGCTTAAATATAATTTTCTAATTTAATTAAATTCATTAAAATAGAAACAAATAATTAAGTATCTTGAATAAAATCAACTTAATTATTAATTCTAATTTAATATCTAAGAAAATATTCCAATTTAAGTTGGTCTAAAATTAATTAATAAATTAATTTTCAACTTAAGTATAATTTCTAATTAATTAAATTTCTTAAATAGAAATAAACAATTAAGTATCTTGAATAAAATAAACTTAATTATTAATTCTAATTTTAAGTTCTAAGAAAAATATCCTAATTTAAGTTGGTCTAAAATTAATTAACAAATTAATTTTCAACTTAACTATATTTCTCTACTTTAATTAAATATTAGAAAATATAAATTAGTTACTAAAAATCACTATCCAGAATCTTTTCTTTAAATTAAGTGTGTTTTTCTAAATTAATTTTAAAATAATCCAATGAAAAATTAATTTCATTTATTTCAAAATTAATTATGTTGCTAATTCAATTTTAATTAAGTTAAACTAGTATAATTAGCCTAATACAATTATTTAAAATAATGCAAATGGACCTTCACAATTGGAGTTGTTCATGTGAGGGAGGACTGGGTTCAGTATGTCGTACCCACTACTGATGACCCCTAACTATCACACAAGGCCTAAAGGAGAGGAATTTAACCTTTTATTAAATAACTGTTATTCATTGAATAAGTCTAATACTAATTGTGCCTAAATAAAACTATCATAATGTGATATTTTATTCTAGCAACCTACTCTATTTAAATATCTAGAAATAAATGGACTTCCTATATGCATCTAAGCCCAAAAACAAACATGTAGGCTCACACATGTCAAATTGATTTGTATGAGCCCTATCATATTTCTAAGTTTACACAAAAGAAAGAATTACAAAATTTACCTGTTACAAATTCTTTATAAGATCTATTGACAATTGGACTATGATTAAAATCAGATCATTGGATCTGTCAACAAGTTAATCATAGCAATTTAGATCAAATAAATAATAGGTTTGTTAAAAAAAAAAGTTTTGAATAAACAATTAAACATAAACAAACAATGTCCATGTAACAAATGTGAAATAAGATTTATTTCTTATATAATTAAATTATTATTTAACTAACCAACTATTTTGAAAATTTAAGGTTGTTAAAAACAACCTAAATATCTTTTCAAAATTGAAAATTTAAACTAATTTAAAAATATATAGGTTTATTTAAATTAGTTTATCAAATTAAATTAAATATCTAATAAGATAAATGATTTAAAAATAACCAAATAAATATTTTCAATATCATTTTCTAATCTTATAATTTAATAAAAATAAAATAACAAAATAAACCAATTTTAAAAAATAGATATGTTTAGGCAATTATTATTTTAAGAATAAAATAATAAATAAATAATAATTATCTTAATTATATGTCAAAATATCTCAAATTAAGCCTTTTTCAAATTTTTACAAAAATATCTAGGTTATTTAAATATTTACAATACTATTTATAAATTTCTCATAAGTAAAATGATATAAAATAGCATAAATATCATTTTTCTAACTTATAATTTATAAAGAATTAAATATTTCACAAAATAACCTATTTTTAAATTTGAAAATATTATGGTTAGAATATCCATGAAAATATCTAAGTTAATTTCAAATTTATTAATTACTTAATTCAACTTATAAGATAATTTTAATATAATATTTCAAATTAAAAGATAAGGCTATCATTTAATTTAAAATATGTCCAATATTAAAATATCTAACCTTATAATTAAATAATATATAAATATTAACAATTTAATAAATTTTTTAAAATCTGACGATAATTAAAAAAAATAAAATAATTAATTTTTAAATTTAAACCTCAAAATATCAGAAATTAAAAAAAATATATTAAAATTAAATATTATTAATTTGTAATTGATATTTAAGTTTAAATATATTAAAAATAATATTTTATTTTGAGTTTTAGGGTTTGAAATTGGGAAAATTGAAAAAATCCCACAAAATTCAAGTTTGGTGGCTAGCTGCCCAGGAGGGCTGCACGTCCATCCAAATTAGGCTATAGCCAGCCTAGATGCGCACACGTAGGAGAGTTGCAGGGTCCTTGTGCGGGAAACGTAGGCGGGGTGCAGGGTCCGTGCCTGTCTGAACGGGCGTGTGACTGAGCAATCAGACAATTCGTGTTTGAGATCTGTGCGCGCATAAGGGGTGTTGTCCGAGTGCCTGGTGCGATTGAGCACCATCTCGACACCCATGGCATCCGATTTTCAAACAACGATAACTTTTTCAATTTTTATCGGAATTGAGTTCTATAAAAACCAAAATTGCTTAACTTTTCACAAGGAATCCAAATAAAATATTTTTAGAACGAAAATAAAATTATTTTCATGGAAAAATTTTGTAAATCACATTCAATCATCAAATAAAACATAAACCAACATGAACACATCCAAATCAACACAAAAATAATATTCATTGTTTTAAATCCATATTACATGAAAGTAAATAATTACCATAGCTCTGAGGCCAGTTGTTGAGAATATTTTACCAGGATCTAGATTTACTAACAAGTATGTTAAATTAACATCATAAATATGAATTCTCTAAAACATGAAATTAAACACATAAGGGTTTAAGAAAACCTTACATTGGTTGCAACAGAATATAATGACACCTTCCGTTCACATCTCTAGCCCTTGATTCATTTCTGTAACAGAGCATTATCAAGATCTAAACTTGGATCTCTTTCACTCCTTCGGGTTTGGTTACCACCGTCTTACTCACTATGATTGAGTAGTTGACTTACTATGTGTGGGCATGACACTCTTTCACTATAGGGTTCGAATTTGGAAGAATAATGAAGGAGGTTTGAAATCACCATGAAAGGAACTCTCTCATCTACTAGTTGTCTGACAGAGAAAACTAGGTTTGATTTGGTTGAAGGCATCAAGTGGATGAGTGAGAGCATCATGCTCCTTTTATAGTGTTTCAACTAGGGCTTATGGCTGAATTATATGAATTAAAAAAGAATAAAATATTGAGCAAAAATCACTTTAAGGGCCGGCCATAAAGGGACCACTTTCTAGTTACAATTTTGTCACTTTATTTCAACCACTTATTCTTCTTTTAATAATACCATATTTTCAAATTCAATCCTATAAATGCCAAAACTATTTATTTAATAATTATAATTAACTATCAAATAAAATTGTCATTTATATTATTTATTAATTACACCATACAAAGTCTCTTAATTAACAAATTGACCTTAAAACCTCTTTTCTTCACAATTAAGCACTTGCTTAGTGAAAATTCTTAAATAAGACATAGTCTAATTTTAGAATTATAATTGATTAATTAAAATCAATTAACTGAGTCTACAAGCAGTATTATCTCAACTAGTGAGGGGACCATGGGCCTATATAACTGAGCTTTCAATAAGTAGATCTAGAATTCACCAAGTAAATTCCCTAACTTATTAATTTCACCTTGCGCCACTATATATTTGGAATTGAATAACACTCTCAATTATATATAACGCTCTATATGTACCACGATATATATACGTTATGATTATCCATTGTTACAATCCTAATAGTCAAAGATCCTCTATAGATGATCTACATTGAATAGAACAAATTTACTGTTCTACCCTTCAATGTATTTTATCCTTAAAATACTTAGCTACCTATAAATGATATTTTAGTAAACTAATATAATTACTAAAACGAGATCTCAATCATTTATCTCTATCAAGTCAAGCTCAAAGGAAATCATCGTTTCACTTCTAAATACTTATAGAAGCTATAGATTCCATATTTATGTTTAGCGCTCCCACTCAATTGAACTACCATGTTTCTAAGATGTAAATATCTGCCAGAACCATAAGTTAGCCTTCACGAACAACTTGAAGAGCATAAATAATACAACTAAGTTGAACCTTACCATATAAGGATTAAGTTCCATGACCTAAGATCAACCATTGATATTGACTTAGAAAGATATAACGGTAAGTTTATGATATCTTATCTAAGATCAATATCGGTCCCTTTCAATGTATACTTCATACATCCGATACTGGTAAACTTTGCCAATGCCTTGGAAAGGACATAACACTTATCCAAGGTGTAAATATACCTTATCACCGATTATCATGTCAGTCTAAATCCAGTGAATTGACAAATCATGGGAATGAAACTTTTGAACATATAATCATGATTATATTTCACTGTGTTGCCGACACTATAATCATGAACAAATATATATATGTTCTGGACTTAATAGAATTTATACATTAAACATAATCATGTAATAAATCACGTGAACCATGCAACATTAAAGCGATTTTTAATCTTATATTAATTAGTAAATCTGATTATATTGAAATAAGTTTTATTTAGGGTACAAAACCCAACAGATATTGTGTCAACAGAATAATAAGGTGGCATTGAAAATATGGTCTGAGTTTGTGTCCTATTGTGATAAGTGCTAGTGCAGTTTCTCAAGTTGGATGTATCTTGTTTCTGCATCTAGAAGAGTCTTTGAAATATAGTAGATGGGTCGTTGCCTTCCTTCATCTTCTCTGATTAGAACAACGCTGACTGTTGTTTCAGAGACTACTATGTAAAGTGCTTTTCCATCCTTAGGTTTTGCTAAGAGTGGAGGTGAGGCAAGATATTCTTTAAGTTGTCTAAGTGCATATTCACATTCCTTTGTCCACTCAAAGTCCTTCATTTTTCTCAGTGTTGAGAAAAACTAGTGACAACTTTCAAAAGATTTTGAAATAAAACGGTTGAGTGCTGCTATCCTCCTAGTAATGAGTTGAACGTCCTTGATTGATTTTGGTGATTAAATGTTTTGTATGGAGCGTATTTGATCTGGGTTTGCTTTGACTCCTCGCTTTGTCACCAAATACCCTAGAAATTCACCTGAGGAAACACCAAAAGAACACTTGGCAGGGTTGAGTTTCATACTATATTTTAAGTACCTAGAATGACTGTTCGAGATGATTAAGGTGGTCTGTTGCTGTTAGTGATATGACGAGCATGTCATCAATATATACTTCCATTGACTTCCCTAGCATGTCAGCAAACATCTAATTTACCAATCTCTGATATGTTGCACCGACGTTCTTTAGTCCAAATGACATGACCTTGAACAAAAGGTCCCTCATTCTATGATGAATGATGTCTTCTCTTGATCATCTGGGTGCACAAGGATCTGGTTGTACCCAGAAAATGCATCCATGAAGCTAAGAAGCTCGTGCCCATCTGTAGCATCAACAAGCATGCCGATGTGAGGGAACGAGAATGAATCTTGGGGCACGCCTTGTTGAGGTTTATGAAATCGATACAAATCCTCCACTTTCCATTCTTTTTTCGGACGACAACTATGTTGGCCACCCATTCTTCATAGTTGACCTGTCTGACTGATCCAATGTCGATGAGCTTTTGAATTTCTTCATTGATCACTTTATTACGTTCGAATGCAAACTTGTTTCTTTTCTGCTTTACTGGAAGGAAATTGGGGTCTACCTGCAACTTATGCATAACAATGTTAGGATTTATACCTATCATATCTTTGTGAGACCAAGCAAAACTGTCATGATGCCTAATGAGAAATTCGATCAACTTTGCTCGAAGTTCCGGTGTGAGCTTGGCTCCAATTTGTACTTTGTGCTATGGGAATTCCTTGCTAATGCTCACTTTGTCTAGTTCCTCCATCTTAAGCACATCTGGATCAATCATTGCATTTGACTGCTGTAGTTGCTATAAGGTTGATTATTTTTCTTTTAGGGTGCTCTGATAACACTCTCGCACTGCTCTTTGTGCCCTTGTTGTATGCTTTATTCCCCATGGTGTAGGAAATTTGATAAATTGGTGGTATGTGGATGGGACAACTTTCATCTTATAGATCCATGTGTTGGGTTTTGTGCCCTAAATAAAACCCTTTACAATCTGATTAGTTATCAATATAAGAAATTTGAAGTGATTTATGTTTGCATGAATTTTACATGCTTATGGTTTAATATGTTTATTATGTTTATACACAAAATCTGTTAAGTCCAGATCATATGTTTATTCACAATTACAGTATTGTCAACACAGTGGAATGTGATTGTGATTATATGAATCAAAAGACTAAGTCCCTGTTTCATCAGTGTTTTGGATTTACACTGATGTGATAATCAGCGATGATGTGTACTTACACTTGGAGTAAGTGTTATGTTCTTTCCAGGACATTGGTAAAGTATACTAGTTTCGAATGTATGGAGTATACATTGGACTGGACCGATATTGAACTTAGTTATGATATTATAAACTTACCGTTGTATCTTTCCAAGTCAATATCAGTAGTTGATCTTAAGATTAAAAGAATCTAAATCCTGATATGCTTAGGCTCAACTCAGGACTGCTATTCATGTTCTTTGATTTATTAGTTAAGCCTACTTTTGGGTCAGGGTGATACGTATATTTTGGGAACATGATAGTATGATTGAGTGGGTGTGCTGAACATAAATATGGAATCTATAGCTTCTACTGGTGTATAGAAGTCAAGTGATGATTCCCTTCGAGCTTAGCTAAATAGAAGTAAATGGATGAGCTCTTGTTTAAGTGACTAATTCTTATATCACTAAACATCACTTACAGGTAGCTAAGTGTTTTAAGTGGCAAAATATGTTGAGGGGTGTAAACGGTAAAATTATCCCATCTCGATGTAAATCATCTATATAGAGGGTCTTTGATCACAATAAGATTATAACAATGGTTAAATGAGATAGCATATCTATATCGTGGAACATATAATATGCTATATATAAGTCTGAGAGTGCAATTCTAAGTTCTAAGAGTGGATTCAACGAGGAATTAATAAGTAGGGATTTACTTAGTAAATTCGGTTCACTTATTGGAAGCTCAACATATAGATCCATGGTCCCCATTCTAGTTGAGACTATACTGCTTGTAAGACTCAATAATTGATTTGTGATTAATCAATTATAATTCTAAAGTTAGACTATGTCTAATTTGTGAATTTTCACTAAGCAGGGGTGAAATTGTAAAGAAAAGAGATTTTAGGTTTATTTATTAAATAAGAGACTCTATATGTTTAATTAATAATTAAATTAAATGACAATATTATTTAATGATCTATTTTAGTTATTAAATAATTAGTTTTGGCATTTAAAAGGTTAGAATTGGAAAATTGGTGTTTTTGAAAAAATAGAAATAAAAATTGTGAAGATTGCAAAATCCAAGTAAGGCCCATTAACACTTATGGCCGACCACTTGGGTGATGTTTTCCAATTAATATTTTCATTATTTTAATGCCAAATAATTACTAACCTAAACCTAGTAGTTGCCTATATATAGAAAGTGATGGCTCAGTCAAAAATAAGCTTTTTGTCAGAAAATCAGAAATTGCCTTTTTCAGAAAAACTGAGCCTTCCACTTCTCTCTATATAGCCGACCCTATACCTCTCTCTTTTCCTCTTCCCAATTTCGAACCTTAGTGATAGAGTAGTGCCCACACACAGCAAGTGGTACCTCAATCATAGATTGGAAGACTGTGAAGGATCACACACAAAGAGAAGGACATTCGGGCTTAGATCTTGATAATACTCTGCGACAGAAAGGATACAAGGATTAGAGATCTAAGTGGAAGGAGACATTATTCCGCTGCAACCAATGTAAGGTTTTCTTAACTTTATATGTGTTTAATTATCGTTTTAGAAAGTTCATATTTAGGGTGTTAAACAACATACTTGTGAGTTGATCTAAGATCCTGGTAAAATAAATTCCAACAACTGGCCTCAGAGCAATGGTAATTGATTTGCTTGCAAGAAATTTGGACTTTAAAACGTTTGTTTGTGTTTTGGATGGTTTCATGTTGTGTTGTGTGTTATATGATGATTGATTGATGTTTGTGAATTTTCGTGAAAAATAATTGTTTCTGCTTCTGGAATTATTTTTGTTGTATAGTATGGAAAAAATTAAGCAATTTACTTTTTTATAGAACTCAATTTCGATTTAATTTGAATTAGTTATGATTTTTTGAAGTTTCGAAAAATATCGGGATGAAGCACTCACCCACGCGCGCGGAACCGAGTGATCCTCTGTCAGCTGCGTGTTTGGACAAGATTTTGTCCGAGAAACACACCCAGGGGTGTTTGAAACCCCTCATCCGCGCGCGGATATGCTGCAAGGTGATCCTTGGGCCGAGGTTTCTCGGTCGTGCACCTTCCCCAGCGCGCGCGGACAGTATGCATATTGTCCGTAGAGCTCGCAATTTTTTTGTTTTTCTTCGATTTTTCATGCTATTTCATGGAATTAACTTCCGATTTTTTGTGTAGTTTTGTATTTAGATTTTTATTTTTTAATTTTCAAATCTAATATCATAATAAATTAATTTGAATTTTTTAAAAATTAATCTTAGATATTAGTGTAATTTGAATTTGAAAAAAAGTAAAAATCTATCTTTTTGCTTGATTTTTTATCTTATTTTTAAATTTGATTATATTTTATCTTATTTTTAAATTTAAGGTCAGATATTAAATTTTTTAAATTAAATATTTTTTTTTTTAAATAATTTGACCTTACTTAAATTTAAAATAAGATAACTATAATCATGATATTTTGAATAGAAATAAGATATTTTGCTAACTTTTAAATTTTGTTATTTTATTTATTTAAATTAAACTATAAAATCTGAAAAATATATTTATTTATCTTTTTAATTTTTATTGAATATTTAATTTATAAAAATAACATTTTTTTAAAAAAATAGTTAGCAAATTTTTGAAATGATATTTAGGTTAGTTGAAACCTAATTTTTCAAAATTGTAGGTTTAATTTTAAATATTATTTTATTTTTTTTAAAATTCAAAAATATATATTTTTAATTATTTAATTATTTTTTTTCGAAATTAAATTATTTAAAATTAAATAAATCCTACATCCAACTATCCAGTTCATCTTGTTCCAGGAGTAAGTGTTTTAGCTTATGTGTAAGTTTTATAAAATCTATTATTGCTTGATCTAAATTGCCATGGTTAACTTGTTGACAGATCCAATGATCTGATTTTAACCCATGGTTCAATTGTCAATATGTCAAGTAAATAATTTGTAACAGGTAAATTTTACAATCTTCTTTCATCTGTGTATGACCTAGCAACATGATAGGATCCATCCAAATGTGTGCCTGTGTGAGCCTATATGTTTATTTAATTATATAGATGCATATAAGTTGTTGCTAAATAAAATGTCACACCATGATAAATTTTATTTAGGTCCATTTAGTTTTTGGACCTATTCAATTAATAACAGTTGTTCATTTTAAGGTTAAATTCCTCTCTTTTGGGCCTTGTGTGAGAGTTGGGGGCCAATAGAAGTGGGTACGACATACTGAACCCAGCTCCCCCTCACATGAACTACCCCAATTGTGAAGGCCCATTTGCCTGATTTGAATAACTGTGCTAGGTTAATTAAATTAGTTTAACCTAATAAAATTGATTAGCAACATAATTAACTTTTAAAATATATGAAATTTATTTTCATTTTAATATTTTAAAGTTAATTTTAAGAAAAACACTCTTAGTTTTAGATATTATTTCTAGACAAACTATTTGTATTTTTCTTGTATTTAATTAAATAAAGAATTTTAACTAACTAGATTCTTTCTGAAGCTTATTTAATTAAATATTCCTATTTAAGTTGTAAATTAGTTATTTTAACTGATTTTTTTATCTAACTTAAATTTGAATATTTTTTTTAAATTTAAAATTAAGTTGAGGGATTCTAGGTATTAGTTATTGAAGATTCTTAAGATATTTTTTAAGTTAGTTTTAAACTTAAAATGGAATATTTTTCAAATTAAGTGGTTACAACTTAATTTTTGATATTTAATTAAATTTAAATTTGAAAATATTTAAGTTCTAGATTTTTTCTATAACAACTTAAATTAGATATTTTTTCAAATTTTTTGTTGAAAAGATACTTAGTTGAAATAAGATATTTTCTAGATAGTTATTTCTAGACTACTTATTATTTCTAATATTAAATAGGAAAATATTATACATTGTGAAATTAATTATTTAAATAATTAATTTTGGTACATTTTATATTAAGTATATTTTTTTTCCCTAGTATTAAACTAGAGATTAATAATTAAGTCTTCTCTACACTTAATTATTTATTTCTTGAATTTAATACATTTAATTAAATTGAAAATTAAATATCTAAGTTGATTTTCATCATGATACTTAAATATTTCTTTTTCATGACACTTAATTAAATAGAAAATTATTTTTAGTTGAAATTTATTTTTTCAACTTAAATTTAAATAATTTTCAAAATATATCTTCTTTATTTTATTAATTAATTTCGAAATTGCATTTAATTATGCAAGATGATTTTGAATTTATCTTGAAAAATAGATTAAGTTGTAAATTAATTATTTATTTTAATTAATTTTTGGACCAACTTAAATCAATGATTTTTTCATTTAATGATTAATTTAAAATAAATTAATTAAAATATATTATTAGAAATTAATTAATTAGTCAAAAGAAAATCTAGATATGTGATATTTTTGCTTGAAGTATTTTTTCTAAGTAATTATTATTTAAGTATTTCGAAAATAGTAAAGTTTTATACTTTCTTTTTCAAAATACAATAAATATATTCTCATGAAAATTTAATTTGAGTTGTAAATTAATACAACTTAAATAATTTTCTTAATATTTATATTTAAAAATTACTACTAAGATGGAAATAATTCAATTTATTTCAATCACCATCTAAGTATAATTTTATAAATATTAAATTAAATTCTAATTTAGAATTTTATTCTAAATTCGATATTTAATGAATATATTTTATTATAAATAATAAAGAAAATACATTTCAAATAATGAGCTTTATTATTATTATTAAGATATTCGATCTCCATTGTTGGTTTTACATAGCTTTTGTTTTAGTGAGTAATCCTCCCTAATGGAGGAACGTTCATTAGCAAGTTAGCACCGTTTAATCTCGAAAGATAAGTAGCTTTGTAAGTATTTTATATGGTATGGATCACCCTAATGGTGGCGACTGTATTTGACTTACAAAATATGAAACAATGGTAGAAGCTCATAAGATGGAATAGCCTTGACTCTCGCCTAAACGGGACAACGCTGGATTCCAATCTTGATCGAATAAAAGGTTGCTACAATGTTTAACATTTTAGATGAGCTGACAACTCTATTCAATGGATGGTAGCTTTGACTCTCGCCTAAACGGGACACTGATATCAGTTTTTTGAAAACCTTGGAAATTATTTAGGATTGTATTTTTTAGTATTTTCTCTTATCATTCCTACATGCTATGTGCTTATAATTTCTGAATTGGATTTTATGTTAAACCATTATTGATTTCTATTGATTATTTTGTAGTATCCTGTCTAACCATGATGAATCCCATGTTATCACTCTTGACTGAAAATAAGCTAAATGGATCTAACTTTCCAAAATGGAATGAGAACATTAATATTGCTCTCATAGGAGAAAGTGCCTTGTTTGTGTTAACTGAGCCGTCTCCTGAAGTGTCGGGTGACAATGCAACCAAAGGTGTTAAAGAGAAGTACGAGCGTTGGCAGAATGCTAACAATAAAGCTCTATACGTCATGCTTTCCAGCATGGTTGACACCCTTAAAACTCGGTTTTCAAAAACCGAAAAGGCTACTGAAGTTATGACGAAGTTAACTGAGCTATTCGGTAGGGCATCTCTTCAGTCTCGCTTTGACGCGACTAAGAAATACATCAATGCACGAATGGAACCCCATCAGAATGTGCGTGATCATGTTATCCTAATGGCAAGTTATTTTCAAGAAGCCCAGGATCATGGTGCTGAAATGGATCACACTACTCAAGTAAGCCTTATCTTGAATAGTCTGACTCCAGCTTTTCTGCCCTATACATCAAATTATGTCATGAACAAAAAGGACATAGACTTTCATGAGTTAGTCAATGACCTTCAGACATATGAAAATTTGATTGGAGGCCCCAAGAAGAAAGGGGGTAAACCTCAAAATTCTGGCAATGGTAATGGGACGGTTAAACCTGAGGCACATGTTGCCTCTACTTCCAAACCCAAATCTAAGAAGAAGTGGAAAAACACCAAGAAACGAGCCAAAGCTATGAAAAACAAAAAGGCTGCTGCTTCTGGTGATGCACTAAAAGGAAAGTGTTTCTACTGCAATGAGAAAGGTCATTGGAAACCCCAATGTCCTAAACTTCTTGCAAAGAAACAAGGTATTTCTTTCTATAAACTTTAAGAGTTTTAGTGAATTATTATCCAATTGGAGTATTGATTCTGGACTAACTTTGTTTATTTGTTCCTTCTTCTTATAGGCCAAGCTACTTGAACTCAGATGCTATCTTAGTGAGTTGGATCGGAAAGCTGGACAAAAGGGTGAAAATTGTCCAAGATGAAGATGAAGCTCATTTATTTATCTATTTTTAAATTAATTGTAATAGTTTAAAAACAATTTGGATTTCGAATTTTTAGTTTGGGATTTTTATCCCTATTTTCTCATAATGTTGCAATACATTTTTTTATTATTAATAATATTTTATTTTCTATTACAAATAAATTGCAATTTATGAGATTGAGCTTCATTTACTTTATCTTAAACCACAATTACCACATTATATTTATATGTTTGTATCTGTAAGTATTTTTATTATTGATACAAATTCTCTAATATTTACAACTCTTCACAGAGTTATATTAAATAAACACTAGAAATTATTTCTATGTTTATTAATAATTGTTAATTCTAATACAATTATTGAGAATTTGTTTAATAAAAGGATCTTTTGATCTCATAGGGGGGGAGAAAAGTTAAGAAAACTATGCAGTTTAACGATCTTTTATATCTAATGAACTCTGGATTGTATTCAACCCCACATAATCTCTATAACACTTAGAGAATCATGATCTTTATAACCTGTAGGGGTGGATCATAATCTCTATATACTTAGGGGTAGAATTTATCCACAATACCCTATGTAACACACATTTTCTTTAAACATGGAAGTAATATAATGAATAAGCTATTTTCAGTATAAATCCTTGATCTTGATTGTATGTTCCAATTTAGTTTTACTGTTGTAGTAAATAATGATACCTATAAAAGTTCTTTGATAATGTATCACACTACCTTAATTGAGTGGGAGAATTTTAAAATTCTTTACCCATCTTCATTAGGTCGACACTTGTGATAGGAACTTAAGAACACTATTGAAAAACAAATCTAACCATTCATGTGGATAGATATAACTTATCAGAATTATGAGAATAAGATAAAAGAATTCTAGTTCAGTCTATTCGAATGACTTGAGCCAAGATTTCTTAATCCTCATAACATTTTATGGTATCTTAATTTTGATTACTTAATCTCTGGCAGATATTTTTCACTTCAAATACTAGTCTGCTATGTTGATGACTTAGTCTTAACAGAAACATATAGTTTCTGACTAATACAATAAGTCACAACTAGATAACTGTAACGTCCCCGCTTCAAGCCTCCATTGGGTCCTTACACCCACGGAATGAATGGCTCTTATACACGAGTACGCCACTCTGGCTGCTTCATGGACTGATGACTGACCCTACAGACCAACACGAGTGTTTCCAGCGTGCTTTGTCCTCACTCGCACGCTTCCTGGGAAAACTTCCCAGGAGGTCACCCATCCTTAAATTACCCCAAGCCAAGCACGCTTAACTGTGGAGTTCTTTCGAGATGGGCTACCGAAAAACAAGATGCACCTTGTTGACATAGGTAGTACCAATCAATCCATTTAAGCCCTCTTCAACTGTGTAGTCCCATACCTACACAGTCTCAGAATCATCCCACTTGACCTTCCCCAGGCGGTGTGGGATTGCACAGCTTACCCGGTGTTTCCCCTTACGGATCACGGGACTACTGACCGTCACAATCACCCCCCCTTACGGGGTTCGACGTCCTCGTCGACCACACTTCCGGCTGGGTCAAGGCTCTGATACCAAATGAAATTGTAACACCCTAACTACCTTAGGCGTATTACGTGATTTTTAAACGTACTGTGCAGCTCGTTGCTAATCAACGAGGTTTATGGAAAAACGTGAATAATTAAAATTTTGCTTTTTAATTAAACTTATAAACCATATTATAAAAGTCTCGGGATCCCGATTTATAAAATCATTTACAAACGTTTTAACTGTTTAACTTTTACATCAAAATATAAGTCGTCTAACGACAGTTACAAAAATCTCAGCCTTGCCGTCCCGAGGATCGTACGCTCCAGGCCTAACCGCCCCGACATGTACAATCTCATAAGCTCGCTCACGGTCCATCAGCTATAGCCTTGCCTTTACCTACACATAAACGTAAACTGTGAGTCGACAGACTCAGTAAGAAAAGCATAATAATATCATACATAATACTAACTGCCGTGTCCAACACGATGCGAGTCCCGCCATCGCCATGTCCATCATGGTGCGAGCTACTACTTGCCATGTCCAACATGGTGCGGGTTTTGAACGTTCGGGGGACGGTACTATTGACAAGTATCCTCTGATCGGTCGAGCCGGTCATACTCATTCTTGGTCATACTCGGCTGTCTGCAGACGGGATAGGTCAATAAGACCGAACCACCAACCAAGTGTCGGCTGATCGGTCGAGCCGGTCATACTCCATTCTTGGTCATACTCTGCTTTGTACCGACGTGACGGGGTTGGATGGTTCGAAGCCTAAATACATGACTAATGTAATCTAGCGGGCTTCCTACATGCACGCTAAACATGTAATCTACATATGCATCTTGTTATACTAATCTTACCCGGATTCCGAATTCGGGTGTGCGTCAACTTGACCGGAACTTAGCCGACGGCGGATTACATGTGCTCCTAAACCGTAACAATCACAACACCGATAAGTGATACGCTAAATCACAACGGGGACAAAGGTTATAAAACCAAACCTAACTCACTGCAACTTAATACTAAAATACCCCCAAACTAACAGAGAACAACCTGTCTGAAAACCCGAAACTAGCACAAAACGGAAAGTTGAGAAAAACCGGTTTCTCACCCTACTGCAAAATCCGGGTAACCGGTTTCAGAAAAACCACAAAAATCATTTCACCAACCAAAACGATTCCAAACTCAACCAAACTTTCCAGACCTGCTAATTAGACCCTAATAAACATTTTCCAAGTGATAAAACAAAGCTTCAAGCACAGAATCAAAATTTGCCATTAAAGCTCAAGCTTTGAGTTCTAAACTCAAGCTTGAGCAAAACCACCTAGCATGCATTCAAACCCACTCAAATCTACTAAAACATACATAAAATCACCTCTGAAAACTATTAAAAACAATAGTAACATCACAGTAACAGATTCACAACATTTCATCAAAAACCACATATTTTCCATAGAAAGTTCAAAGCTTTAAACAAGGTACTAAACATGCATTTTTAACAGCTTAAATAACCTCAAAATAACATACATACATTCCAGAAATAAACCATAAAACCCAGCAGTAATTACAACTAAGAATCCATGCATGCATCACCAACTTTTCATCAAAACTCAACAAAACACAAAGAGAAGGTACAAGAGCTAACCTAGCTTGAAGTGGACCTTAAAATGAGATGAATTAGCAAGCAACTTCAATGGAGAAATCAGCTCCTTGCTGCTCCAAGGCTTGGCCGAAAAGAGAGAGGCTTGAGAGAGAGAGTTTTTTGAAAAAACTATTTTCTATACTTAAGACTTTGAGTGAAATGAAAATAAAGGAAAAGAAGGCTTTAACTAAATCTATTTCAGCCAAATAATAAAATAATAACATTTATTTTTCAATTTAATTAAGTCACTAAAAGACAAAAGTCAATGGGGCAAAAAGACCATTTTGCCCCTCCACACTAAAATCACATAAAAAATCACTAAAGGGGTATTTGGGGAAATTCTAAATTCCCGGCCATTCCCGACATTCCCAATGTCTAATAGACCGACCCAAACTAATAACATGCTAAGTTGTGATTTCTACTGAGCCAAACGCCGAGTTCCAAAATACCGGGCACCGGAAATGCAAAATATGAAAACTACTGAATGACATAAACATGCATTTCTGAATTCCATAAATAACAGCATAATAAATTATTTAAATAGCTATAAATAATTTCATAATTAATCACAATTAACTGATAATTTCCAATTTAGCTAAGCGGGCTTTACAACTATCCCCCCCTTAAAAGGATTTCGTCCCCGAAATCTAACCTGAATAACTCTGGATAATGAGCTCTCATATCTGACTCTAGCTCCCAGGTGGCTTCCTCCACCTTGCTGTTTCTCCAGAGAACCTTGACCAATGCTATGGTCTTATTCCGAAGGACTTTATCCTTTCTATCCAGGATCTGCACTGGTTGTTCCTCATATGACATGTACGGTCAGCTGAAGACTCTCATAACTGAGTATATGAGAGGGGTCTGAAACGTATTTTCTCAACATTGAGACATGGAATACGTTGTGCACTGCTGATAAGGCTGGAGGCAATGCTAACCGATATGCCACTTGACCTATCTTCTCGAGAATCTCGAAAGGTCCTGTAAATCGAGGGCATAACTTGCCTCTTTTCCCGAAACGTTTAATCCCCTTCATCGGAGATACTCGTAAAAACACATGTTCCCCTACTTAGAACTCAACATCTCTGCGTTTCGGATCTGCGTAACTCTTCTGTCTGCTCTGTGAGGCAAGCATTCTAGCTTTTATCTTCTCTATTGCCTCATTGGTCCGCTGCACTGACTCTGGACCTAGGTATTTCCTCTCCCCTGTCTCATCCCAGTGGATAGGGGATCTGCATTTCCTACCGTACAACAGTTCATAGGGAGCCATCCCTATCGTACTCTGATAACTGTTGTTGTAAGAGAATTCTATCAACGGTAGATATTTGCTCCATGAACCCTCAAAGTCCATAACACAGGCTCTCAACATATCCTCCAATATCTGAATTGTCCTTTCGGACTGACCATCTGTCTGAGGATGGAATGCTGTACTGAATTTTAGCTTTGTACCCATTGCCCGTTGCAAACTTTGCCAAAATTTGGAGGTGAATTTCGGATCCCTGTCCGAAACTATAGACTTCGGTACCCCGTGAAGTCTCACTATCTCCCTGACATATAACTCGCCAACCGATCCACCGTAAATGTTGTTACGACCGTAAAAAATGAGCGATTTTGTAAATCGGTCCACCACTACCCAGATGGAATCATACAAACCCGTGGTCCTAGGTAACCCGACCACAAAATCCATCGTAATATCCTCCCATTTCCATTCTGGTAGGGTTAGAGGCTGCAACAACCCTGCTGGTCTCTGATGTTCAGCCTTGATCTGCTGACAAGTGAGGCATCTCGATACGAATTCTACCAAATTCTTCTTCATACCGTTCCACCAGAAGTACGGTTTCAAATCTTGGTACATCTTGGTGGTGCCGGGATGCAAAGAATATGGAGTAGAATGAGCCTCCTCAAAGATCTCGTTTCTCAATTCCACACTGTTCGGAACACAAACCCTGGCTTTATATAAAAGCATCCCATTATCTGACACTGAAAAGTCCTTGGCTTGACCAGCCAACACCTCATCTCGGATTTTCACTAACTCCGGATCTGTCATCTGAGCGACTTTTATTCTTTCCAACAGATCAGATTGCAGCGTCAAGTTGTGAAGCTGACCTACCACAAACTCAATGCTGGATCTAACCATATCCTCTGCTAGCTGAGGTGAGATCCGAACCATACTAGCTACTTGCCCAGGACCCTTTCTGCTCAGGGCATCGGCCACTACATTGGCTTTCCCGGGATGATAGAGGATCTCACAATCGTAATCCTTCACTAATTCCAACCAACGCCTTTGTCTCATGTTCAAATCTTTCTGAGTAAAGAAATACTTGAGACTTTTATGGTCGGTATAGATCTCACACTTCTCCCCGTAAAGGTAATGCCGCCAAATCTTCAGTGCAAAAACCACTGCGGCCAATTCTAAATCATGAGTCGGGTATCGCTGTTCATAATCCTTTAACTGACGGGAGGCATAAGCGATAACCCGGTCGGCTTGCATCAATACGCACCCCAAACCCGGTTTGGATGCGTCACAAGATGAACTACGAACTTCTCCTTGTCCGAAGGCAAAGCTAGTACCGGAGCGGTAATCAATCTCTGCTTCAGCTCCTGAAAACTAGCTTCGCATTTATCTGACCAGATAAACCGCTGATTCTTCTTTGTAAGCTCGGTTAGGGGCATTGAAATTTTGGAGAACCCCTCCACGAACCTACGGTAGTACCCAGCTAATCCCAAGAAGCTTCTGATCTCTGTCACTGTCTTCGGTCTCGGCCAATCCCTGACGGATTCAATCTTCCCGGGATCCACCTTGATCCCATCTTTACTCACAATGTGCCCTAGGAAGGACACCTGAGACAACCATAACTCACATTTCTTGAACTTGGCGTAGAGCTTATGGTCTCGAAGTCGTTGCAGTACCATCTGAAGATGTAACTCATGCTCCTCTTCTGACTGAGAGTACACGAGGATGTCGTCGATAAACACAATCACACAGATATCGAGGAAATCCTTGAATACTCTATTCATCAGGTCCATGAATGCTGCAGGAGCATTGGTTAGTCCGAATGACATAACCAGAAACTCGTAGTGTCCATACCTAGTGCGGAAAGCCGTCTTCGGAATGTCCTCCTCTCGGATTCTCAACTGATGATAACCCGAACGGAGATGAATCTTAGAAAAGACCGTCTTCCCCTGAAGTTGATCGAACAAGTCATTGATCCTAGGTAATGGATATTTATTCTTCACCGTCAGCTTGTTCAACTCTCTGTAGTCGATGCACATCCTCATAGATCCATCCTTCTTCTTGACGAACAAAACCGGGGCTCCCCAGGGTGACACACTGGGCCGAATGAACCCTATGTCAAGCAACCCTTGGAGCCGAATCTTTAATTCCTTAAGTTCAGCCGGAGCCATCCTATACGGGGCTTTGGAAACCGGTTCCACCCCTGGTGCCAAGTCAATCACGAAATCAATCTCCCGCTGAGGTGGTAACCCTGGAAGTTCTTCGGGAAAAACGTCCAAAAATTCCCGAACCACTCTGATGTCCTCTGGCCGAATGGTATCTGGCCGAGTGGTGTCCACCACCACGGCCAGAAACCCTAAGCAACCGCCGTGCAACAATTCTCTCGCTGACATAGCCGAGATCACCGGGATCCGAGATCCCTGAACCGAACCCACAAACACGAACGGTTCTTCACTTTCCGGTTGGAAGACCACCATCTTCCTCTTACAGTCAATGCTCGCCGAATATTTAGATAGGAAATCCATTCCTAAAATAATATCAAATTCGACTAAGCTCATCTCTATCAGATCAGCGCTTAACTCTCTACCATCTATCCTGATCGGCATAGACCTAACCCACCTATTGGAGATAACCAATTCTCCGCCAGGTAACAGGGTTCCAAACCCTGATTCATATTTATCAAAGGCTCTACCCAACTTACTAAAAACTCTGGCCGCCACATAAGAATGTGTAGCCCCAGAATCAAACAGCACTGAATAAAGCGAGTTGTTAATAAAAAGCTGACCTGTGACTACTGATGGGCTGGCATCTGCATCAGCCTGCGTGATAGCGAACACCCTGGCTGGAGTGGGTATCGCTGGAGCTCTCGGTGCCTCTGGTCGGAGCTGGGGACATTCCCTCTTGAAGTGTCCGGGCATGCCACAATGAAAGCATCCCCGCCCCTTGCACTCACCCCGATGATGCCTCTTGCGGTAGGGCACTCGGGAGTAGGAGAATCGGGTCTCGGTACCACCGGGACGACTCCTGCGTTCGGTTCCCCGAACCTCTTGTTCGACTCGAGCCGCCGGAAGCGATGGGTGCTCTCTTCCTCCGATCAATGGCCGAACCACTACTCCCCCGCTAAAGCCTCGATGCGGGAGGGGTAGGAGCTCCGCCACTAACCGAGTACTAGGCGGATTCGACATGCACCCCACCGCGCCCTCGGCTCGCGGTGCCTTCTCCACCATCCGAGCATAGGTGGTGCGTCGTCCGTGGTGATCATCGGGTCATGCACGATCTTGGGATTCAACCCGTCCGGATATTTCTCCTTCTTCGAAGTCGGTCGGCACAATTCCCGAGGCTAACCTCGCCAACCGATCAAACTGAGTAGTATACTCAGTGACGCTCATGTTCTCCCGCTGGGTCAGGTGAACGAACTCTTTCCTCTTGGCGCTTCTGACCGCCTCATTGTAATATTTCGCGTTGAAGAGTTCTTGGAACCTTTCCCAAGTCATGGTGGTGACATCATGAATCTGAGACACCATATCCCACCATACCGTGGCGTCCTCCTGGGCCCGAAACGTGGCGCACACCACTCTGTCGTTTCCGTGACACCCATGAAATTCGGGATTCGGTAATCACCGTCGCCCATCGCTCGGCTTTCATCACGTCCGACCTCCCGGGAATACGGAGGTGCTTGCTTCCGAACCGCTCATACGGAGGTTCCAATCTATGGGCCGCCACCACTATCTCGGCACAGGCGGCGAGGCGGTGCCCGCGGAACTAGGGGGCAACGGGGCTGCGGGAGCACCTGGCGTCTCAACCTGCGGATCTCGAGGTCTTGTTCTTCGATCCGGCTTGCATCTCCGCAAACCGCAACTCCCGGTCGGGGCTCCCCGATCGGGCAGGGGAGCACAGGCGGCCCGTGGCGGGTTCTCATCACCCGGCCACGAGCCCCGCCTCGGGGACCTCTACCTCGGCCCCTGGCGGTGGGGAACCGAGCTCCCTGTCCTTGGTTCGACCCTACGGAGTTGCCCTGACTCCTGGTAGTCCGCCTGGCGTCCATCTGATTAGAACCGCCTGCGAAACCAAGAGTTGGCATATCAGGTCGTATTCAAGGCGAGCTTACTAATGCCGCTTAATTTGGAAATTAAAAACGAAACATGCGCCTATTCTACTATCAGGCTACTAACATGCTTCCTAACAGGCTTTTCTTTTTCATAACTGAATAAAATAAACTACTAAAGCAATAAAGGCTTACTGAACCGTGAACCGAGCTAACTGCTGATGATGATTGTACATGTCGTGACGATCTTCGGAAGACAACCTGGCGGCTCTGATACCAAATTGTAACGTCCCCGCTTCAAGCCTCCATTGGGTCCTTACACCCACGGAATGAATGGCTCTTATACACGAGTACGCCACTCTGGCTGCTTCATGGACTGATGACTGACCCTACAGACCAACACGAGTGTTTCCAGCGTGCTTTGTCCTCACTCGCACGCTTCCTGGGAAAACTTCCCAGGAGGTCACCCATCCTTAAATTACCCCAAGCCAAGCACGCTTAACTGTGGAGTTCTTTCGAGATGGGCTACCGAAAAACAAGATGCACCTTGTTGACATAGGTAGTACCAATCAATCCATTTAAGCCCTCTTCAACTGTGTAGTCCCATACCTACACAGTCTCAGAATCATCCCACTTGACCTTCCCCAGGCGGTGTGGGATTGCACAGCTTACCCGGTGTTTCCCCTTACGGATCACGGGACTACTGACCGTCACAATAACTCTCCAAACAATAAAGAGGTTAAAAGTATTATTTAACCAGACATCTGCTATTGAGTAGGAGCTATCTGAGATGTAATCAAATTAGGAACGTTAGAAGATTTTCAAGAAAGATTTATGAAAGTGATCTATATGTTAGATATTAAGGAACTGTATATCAGTTATCCTTATATATACCCCAACTCATTAAAATTTTGAGGTGGTGGTTACTCTAGGGGTGGAGGAGTTATTCTATAATAATTCAAGCTCTACCAGAGAAGATTTATAACTTTGTAAATTCAAAATTACTAGAAAGTTATTTTACTGGAGAAAAATCTATGTTGTATTATCTCAATTCCATATTTTAAAATATGAGAGATATGTCTTCTATTTATTCAGATGCACTTTAAACAGTAAGGATTTCAGTATCCCTTGATGAGTAATGCATATAGTAAAGGATGTTTCATATATGTATTTATGAACTAGTTTCCAGAAGTTTGGGTGGATTCAAATATACTACACTTGATCTGAAGATCAAGACAACAGATTGATTAATTTGCACAGTTTGTTTTATGTTAGTGCAAGTGGGAGTTTGTTGGGTTTTGTGCCCTAAATAAAACCCTTTACAATCTGATTAGTTATCAATATAAGAAATTTGAAGTGATTTATGTTTACATGAATTTTACATACTTATGGTTTAATATGTTTATTATGTTTATACACAAAATCTGTTAAGTCCAGATCATATGTTTATTCACAATTATAGTATTGTCAACACAATGGAATGTGATTGTGATTATATGAATCAAAAGACTAAGTCCCTATTTCATCAGTGTTTTGGATTTACACTGATGTGATAATCAGCGATGATGTGTACTTACACTTGGAGTAAGTGTTATGTTCTTTCCAGGACATTGGTAAAGTATACTAGTTTCGAATGTATGGAGTATACATTGGACTGGACCGATATTGAACTTAGTTATGATATTATAAACTTACCGTTGTATCTTTCCAAGTCAATATCAGTAGTTGATCTTAAGATTAAAAGAATCTAAATCCTGATATGCTTAGGCTCAACTCAGGACTGCTATTCATGTTCTTTGATTTATTAGTTAAGCCTACTTTTGGGTCAGGGTGATACGTATATTTTGGGAACATGATAGTATGATTGAGTGGGAGTGCTGAACATAAATATGGAATCTATAGCTTCTACTGGTGTATAGAAGTCAAGTGATGATTCCCTTCGAGCTTAGCTAAATAGAAGTAAATGGATGAGCTCTTGTTTAAGTGACTAATTCTTAGATCACTAGACATCATTTACAAGTAGCTAAGTGTTTTAAGAGGCAAAATATGTTGAGGGTTGATCACAATAAGATTATAACAATGGTTAAATGAGATAGCATATCTATATCGTGGAACATATAATATGCTCTATATAAGTCTGAGAGTGCAATTCTAAGTTCTAAGAGTGGATTCAACGAGGAATTAATAAGTAGGGATTTACTTAGTAAATTCGGTTCACTTATTGTAAGCTCAGCATATAGATCCATGATCCCCATTCTAGTTGAAACTATACTGCTTGTAAGACTCAATAATTGATTTGTGATTAATCAATTATAATTCTAAAGTTAGACTATGTCTAATTTGTGAATTTTCACTAAGCAGGGGTGAAATTGTAAAGAAAAGAGATTCTAGGTTTATTTATTAATTAAGAGACTCTATATGTGTAATTAATAATTAAATTAAATGACAATATTATTTAATAATCTATTTTAGTTATTAAATAATTAGTTTTGGCATTTAAAAGGTTAGAATTGGAAAATTGGTGTTTTTGAGAAAATAGAAATAAAAATTGTGAAAACTGCAAAATCCAAGTAAGGCCCATTAACACCTATGGCCGGCCACTTGGGTGATGTTTTCCAATTAATATTTTCATTATTTTAATGCCAAATAATTACTAACCTAAACCTAGTAGTTGCCTATAAATAGAAAGTGATGGCTCAGTCAAAAATAAGCTTTTTGTCAGAAAATCAGAAATTGCCTTTTTCAGAAAAACTGAGCCTTCCACTTCTCTCTATATAGCCGACCCTATACCTCTCTCTTTTCCTCTTCCCAATTTCGAACCTTAGTGATAGAGTAGTGCCCATACACAACAAGTGGTACCTCAATCATAGATTGGAAGACTGTGAAAGATCACACACAAAGAGAAGGACATTCGAGCTCAGATCTTGATAATACGCTGCGACAGAAAGGATACAAGGGTTAGAGATCTGAGTGGAAGGAGACATTATTCCGCTGCAACCAATGTAAGGTTTTCTTAACTTTATATGTGTTTAATTATCGTTTTAGAAAGTTCATATTTAGGGTGTTAAACAACATACTTGTGAGTAGATCTAAGATCCTGGTAAAATAAATTCCAACACCATGGTCGACCAAGGATGGCATTATATGAAGAAGGACAATCAACAACGATGAACTTGGTTTAGAGAGTTACTCTTTCTACCCAAACATGCAAGTTGACCTCTCCAATCGAGTGCTTCTGCTCACCACTGAACCCGATTAAGACTGTAGATTTGCAGGTGATTATTGACTCGTCAACTTTAAAGGCCAAATGTTTCAACTGAGTGCATCTACAATACTCATTACAAAATAAAGTCTAAAATGAATGAAAAAAATACAACAATGAACAACTATTTATGACGAAAAAACTAAAAAATAACCTAAATCGAACAATATTCTAAATCAGTTAACCTACCACTAATATAACAATAAAACAAATAAAATGTATGAAACCCTAGAACCGAAATCACATGTAAAAACACTAAAAAGAATAAAGACAAAATTTCTAAATTAGGGCAAAATAGAAAAGAAACTAAAACAAAACCTTAGGTATTTCATCGACATTCTTCTTTCCCTTCTTAACTTCTGGTATAGAACTTTTATCACCTTCGTTCCTCTTCAATTTCTTCAAAGGACGACCTTCATGTTTTGTTGCTGGTTAAATAAAATTTTCGTTAGAGTCATATTCTTCCACAATAATTCGTTTATCTTTGCCTTTTTTGCTCAACAATTTCACACCCATTGTTGCATATTTAGAAACACTGGGTTCTTTCACAAAAGGAGATGAAGAAGAAAAGGAACATGTAATAACTATTGATATGGAAATTGATATAAGTAAAAAAAGCAAAAAAAAATAAAATTGTACAATGGAGCTTCAATGACAGTTGGATTTAGTGGGGGAGCTGGGCAAAAATCCTTATTGCATGTGCAAAATGTTTATTAGTAAATAAAACATTAAAAAAATTACAAAAGTTTATTTAACTGTGTGAAGGAATATTTGTAATAAAAGTTAGTTTTGTATTTTTTGTGTTATTTTTTCCTATATAATTATAAAGATAATTAAATTTGACATTAAAATTTGTATAAAGTAAATGCAATTTAAATATAATTAATTAAATTTGACTCTAAAATATAAAATAAATATAATTTTAAAGTAATGGGTACTAAATAAATATTATTATATTTTAGACTACTGATTACCAATTCTATTTTTTTACAAGTCAACATGTCTTAATTACAACTTCCTAAAATATTATGTACTAGTTCTTTTTAATAAGGAAAATTCCGTTAAAAGTATTAGATATTGGTGATTGGTCACATCTTTTCTTCTTTTTCAAAAAAATAATTATAATAAATCAGAATATTGAGGTAAATATTGAAAGGGTTTAATAATTAGAAATCAAAAATAGAAAGGAATAGTCTTCTCTTTTATTTTCTCTCTCCTCTTCTACCGCTCGCATAATCGAGGAGGGTGAGCCTCAAAGATTCTAAAACAAAATAATAATAATAATAATAATTGAAAAGAAAGACAAATAAAAGAAAGGGAAAACAAGAGAGAAGCTAAAGATTAAAAAAAAAAAAAAAAAAAAGGAAATACAAAACAAAAATGCTTTCTTCCCTCACAGCTCATATTTCCAAATCCCATCATCTCATTTGATCTTTTTCTCTCCCACTTTCTCAGATCCCAAACAGCCCCCCTCTCCTCCGTCACCCTTACTATGATCTCCACTTTATAGCGCTTCAACGTAAATCTAAAGTTTCTTCAGATCTTCTCATTCTTGGAAAATTTAATTTAGAAGAGAAATTCAGGGAAGCAATGAACGATTTTGAGGGGCTTTTGGCCACCGATTTCGGGTTTAAACCCTCAAACAAAGCAACTCCAATGGCTGCGGCCTCTACTACTGCCGCTTCTACCAAAGGCTCTGCTAATCTCGTCAACAATTTCGATCTCGGATCTCGTGGACCTCCACGATCCTCTCACGTTTCCAATTCCTTTAGTGGGTCTCTTGCCGATGATCGCGATTCGATCTTTGGCCAGTCCAACGCTCAGAGGTCTCAGGATTTTTCTGGCCTCGGCGATATTATGGGTGGCTCGGCTAGGTTTACTACCAAATCTGACAGTCCAAGGGCCAATTCAGCCTTCAATTTTGATTCTATGTTTCCTAGCTCAACTGAGACCGGTTCAAAATCGTCGGAGCCGGTTTATGACAAACCGGTTTACGATGATGACGACGACATTTTCAATGGTGTCCCGGGGTTGACGAGTTCCACATCCAAGGTTAAGTTCGAAGACGTTTTTTCGTCGGTCTCTTCTTCGCCTCCTAAACGAAACAGCCCCTTTGACGACCTTCTTGGTGGGTTTGGTAAAGCCGAACCCCAATGGAAGAGCACTGGTGCTATTAGACCGGAGAAAACTGATAGGAGTGCGTCTAATTTCGATGATTTGCTACCCGGTTTTGGAGCTACTAGTCCACCAAGTGAAAGGTATTATTTTTATTTTTGTTTGTCGCTGCTTATGCTTTCTTGTAGTCATGTTGTTATGTTCAGTCGATAAATTTTATTGCTCAAGTTCGAACCAATCATGTTGAGCTACTATAAATGTCATATATGTCGCACCCATTTCGCCATTTTGTGGTAGTGGAAGACTTGGAGCAGATTCATAATTCTGACTGAAGAAAATCTGGAATAAGGCATTTGCATGTATTTACCGGGATCTCAGGCGTTTGTAATGCTTCTGTTTGGCGTGTGGGTGGGTTGGTTGGTTGGGGGAAGATGCTGGGGCTGTAAAATATGTGCTTCTTTCATTACAGTGGGTGTGTGTGTTTGTGACATGTGAGGGGGGATTAACAAGGTGAAGATCTTTTAAATTTGTCAAATTTATGGTGAGGATTTGCTAATGGAAGGCAAACAAGGTTTCAAGACTGATCGTTGGTGTATGGACTGACTTGTAGCCCTGGCCTTTTTTTGATTAATGTTGAATTTGAAAGAGATGAACCAATAGTAATTGCTCATTTTATTCATGGGGATGTTCATTTTTTAGGGTTTTAGTCTAAGAAGAAGGGGGGGGGGGACAAATGGTATATATGCAGTATCGATGTCCCTTTTCCATTTGGATGGAAGTCTAATGTTCTTTAAATAGTTTTAACTTGTCTATGCATGTGTGTTTTCTTTTTCAAGTGGCTCAACACGTCTCTTTCAATTAGAATTCTAGCTGTCTTACGAACTTCAAGACACCTTACTTGCCTATTGATATTCTACCCTTCAGTAATAAAGGGTCCACAAAAGCTTAGTGATGGTGTCTAATCTGGTAGGAGAGGAAAACACTTATTTTTTATAAAATAAAGAATGAATTTGTTTTATTGTTGGATCTGTATGAGATCAATGGCAAAAAAGTTCAAAAAGAACTCCATTTTCATTTGATTGTTCATGGTGGGAGAGCTTCTTGGTAAAAGCTTACAAAGTGTTGCATTACATACGGGAAGCTAATTTTTACATTAGAGAATATATTTAGTTTTTCAAATATTGATTTTGTCATTGTGTTGCCATTTTGTTTATTTATGCATTAATATCATATATTTTCTTTAACAGGTCAGCTTCAGGGACAAATTGGCACTCTGAAACTTCTGTTAATGCAACAAAAACAAGCTCCAAGGTAGTGGAAGATCCCTTTGTAGTGCCAGGACAGTTTGGTGATCCATTGGAAGAAATTAGTAAGCCTTCTAATTCTGGAAGTATGAAAAGCGATTCAGTTGGTAATGGGAAAGTATACGATGATGTGGATCCATTTGACGGCCTTGTAAGATCTGCCACATCTTTTACCTCTGAGAGAGATAACAGGGGAAAGGAAGCAAGTACTTTAAGGGCAGATTCAAGTAGCAGCAGGACCAAAATGTTTCCTAATAATGAAAAGTTTGAGAAGCTCTCTGTGAGAAGTCCAGACAACGAAACACAGAAGAAAGTACCTATTGAAAATGACTGGGATTTTGAGATGCCTACAGCTTCCTCCAATCCTCATACATCTGGACAAACTATGCCCCCTTCATTTTATGCCAGTACTAGTTCCAAGGAAGCAAATACTCAAGTGGATAGATCTCCAACATCTGTAGAAAATTTGGATTCATCTGAAGATATTTGGCTTACTGTTTCAGAGGTTCCTCTGTTTACTCAACCTACTAGTGCTCCACCACCTTCAAGACCACCACCTCCAAAACCAGTATCAAAGGCCGGAGTTAATTCTTCTGCCACTACAAATGCAAGAAGAAAGAATAACGAGTTCTCATCTTTTACAAACTCAACTCAAAACTATCAGGTCCCTAATTCATCTCCAATTGATCAACTTGAAGATTTTGCCAGGGTTAAGAGTCGAGATAATGTTGATGAGAATGTCAATGGTTCTTATGGCGAAGAATTGGAAATGAATTCAGCTGCTGCTGCTATGAAGGAAGCTATGGATAGGGCAGAGGCTAAATTCAGGCAGGCTAAGGAAGTGAGGGAGAGAGAGAGTACAAAGGCTGCGAGAAATAAAGAAGCACAGGTAGAAAGAGATGAAAAATCAGCACAGGATGACAGAGCACGCGAAAAGCAGGAGAGGTTTGAGCGTCAACGTTTGCAGAGGGAAAGGGAAGAGGAAGAAATGGAACAAAAGAGACTTGAGAAAGAAAGGGGAAGAGTGAGGGAGTTTGAGAGGGAGCGGGAGGAAAAAGAGAGAGAGCAAAGGAGACTTGAGAGGGAAAGAGAGAGAGCAAGGGAGATTGAGAAGGAAAGGGTAAAAGCTAGACAAGCTGTGGAAAGAGCTACTAGGGAAGCACGTGAAAGAGCATCTGCTGATGCTCGCCAAAGAGCTGAGAGGGCTGCTGTTGACAAGGCAACTGCAGAAGCTCGAGAACGTGCTGAAAGAGCTGCAGTTCAGAGAGCTCAAGCTGAAGCTCGTGAAAGGGCAGCGGCTGATGCAAAGGAAAGAGCAGAGAAGGCAGCTGCAGAAGCCCGGGAAAGAGCAAATTCAGAAGTTAAGGAAAGGGAAGCACGTGATAGGGCTACTACAACCAGAGCTGATGCTGAGGCACGAAACAGAGTAGCAGAGCGAGCTGCTGTTAGTAAGGCTGCTGCTGAGGCTCGGGAAAGGGCAGCCAATGCTGCTAGGGTAAACCAACAGAAGAATGAAAATGATCTCGAATCCTTCTTCAATAATACTCGACCTAATAGTGCGCCAAGGCCCAGGAATTCATCAGTGAGGCCCTCTTAATTTTGCAAACTGTTTTGAGAAACTTAGTATTTGAGTTTTGAACGTAACTTGTGATTTTGTGTTGCAGGATCCCATGTTTGATACTCAATTTCAGAACAGGCAAGAGTCTGAGACAACAAAGTCAACCAGTGGATTTCAATCTAACATAAAGAAGGCAAACTCTACTACGAATATTGTTGAAGACCTTACATCAATATTTAATGGTAGTTCCTTGCCATAATTCATTATTTAACAGATGACAAATACATTAGTTAGTTCTCCATATTTTACATCTGCTGAACTTTCTTTTCTTGTGAAGTTACTACAGCATCACCTGGGCAGTTCCAGGATGTTGAAGGAGAAAGTGAGGAAAGACGAAGAGCTCGATTAGAACGTCAACAGAGGACCCAGGAGAGACAAGTATGTATTTTCTTGCCAATAAAATAATAAATAAAAAAAATATAAAAAAGAAAAAAGTAATAATTCGTTGATTTTTTTTTTTGAGAGGAGTGGAAGTGTATGTTCCACTTAATTTACCCTGTAGTTAAATATACATAATGTGCACCCACACATCCAGTTACAAAGGTTTATCAATTTGGTGCTATGAAGATCTAATAATTAACCTTATTTTTCCAGGCAAAAGCACTAGAAGAGAAGAATCAGCGGGACCTTCAATACCAGAGGGAGCAAGCTGAGAGACATGTAAAATTTCTGTTCTTTTGCAGTTCATTTTTTATTAGTGTTTCTTTTCTTGGAGCTGAGTACATATGTGATGACATGTTGCTTGAGTCAATTGACACCCAGGTGAAGAATTAGAGTATTGGGCCCTATCATGGGTCTGTTCGACAACTTCTTCTAAAACAGCTTTCCTTTTTGATTTTTCAGATAGAAAAGAAGAAATCTTATATTTTATAGCAATTAATAGTTTATTAAAAAAATACTAAACAAAACAACCAATCTTATATTATCATATGAATCTGAATAAATACCTAAAGTGGGGCATCAAACCACCATCATAGAAACTAAATTATTACATGAAGAATTTTCAAATGAAAGTTACATAAAAAAATTCCAATAAAGGATTGTATTTGAATTCCTTCACATTGTGCAGCCAAGTGCCACCCACTGGCTGATCTTTTCTCATAATCTAGAGTAAAAAATTCTATTGCACAACTGGAACAAATGGTAGTTTATAGTTACTTAACTGAGATTTGCAATTACAGTGTTTGGGTATTTATGAAGCCATATTTTTAACAGTACAGTCAATTTTTTCAATTGTTTTTTTTTAAACCCTAAAAGACAGCTTGTTGCTAATGTCAACATTATCTTCACTGTTGTAAGAATGTGCTGAAGTTTTGTTTGTTGCAATCAAGTTACTTTTACCTACTTATTTGTTGCAGTCAACTTTATAATGTGCATTTATGTGTGTATATATATTTTCTGAACATCGTATATATGTGTATATATATATCTTTTATGGATGTATATATTTATGGGGTCCCTCCTGATACTTGAAGTACTCTTTTTTATTTTCCTACTAGTTCATATATATTAGTCATCAAGTTTCTTTTTCTTTTTCTGATGCCAGAGAATTGCTGAAACGCTAGATGTTGAAATCAAACGTTGGGCTGCAGGAAAAGAGGGGAATTTGCGTGCTCTATTATCAACCATGCAATATGTAAGTCATTTATACTCTATCACCTTTTTTCTTTGATTAGTAGTTCCAGTCGGTTAATGGTATTATTTCGTACTCGTGGTTAAAATTTATTAAATGTTTCTGCTTACGTTTTTCCACTTGTTCTTCACATTTTTTTTCTACTTATTTTATAGATCGCACTTCAAATTATATTTAATACTTTTTGGCTGATTCTTTTATTTCAGCAAATTGTTAAAATCCATTTTTCCTTTATTGCTTGGGATTGGAAACGTAAAATCTATGGATGAAACTAAAATTGAAATGTTTATAATACTGGAGATGTTTAAATAAAGACCTTGGTATCCAATAATTGAATTGTGACTTTAACTTGTGATGAGTAGGGAGTCTTAGTAAATGTTTGATTCTTGCCTTCCCATGATTTATTAAATGACCAGTAAAAAATATGAAATACAGCTGTTAATTACATCTGTATTCCTTGGAAAAGTACAGTATTATCTTTGATGAAACTTGTAATTTTAACTTTTTTTAGTATTTTTTAATAGTAAAGTTTTTTTTTTTTTTTTGAAAAAGAGACGGAGATCAAATTTCTTAGACTGACACCCTCCCAAGTTATTACTGACCCTCGCGTATGTTAAGTCTTTGGGTATCAAGTTTGTTTTGTGTTTTCTGTATTATAAGCTTTGTTAGTGTATCTGATAGATCTTTTAAATTCTGATCAATAAATTATCCAACTAGTTTTTCCTAATACATTTTTATAGTTTTGTTTAGTTTGCTTTTAATGATGTTTGATTGGCGACAACTTTTAATTTTTCCTATCTTCTCACTTTTCTCTCTAAATTTTTCGTTTCTTCCTCCTTTTCCTCTTTACCAAACAAAGGGAGCCTAGGATTAATATGTACTGCTAAATAATCTTCTTAACTTGGTGTCTGTATCAAACATTTCTATTTTGTTCATTTTTTTACTTTCAAGTCTTTCCATGATGCTAGCCTTTGTTGAGAAACAACTATTATTGTCTTAACTAATAAATTTTCTTTCTAATACCTGTTATCCCTTCATGTCAATTTTGTTTGTTATAAAATTCCAGTCATAATTTAAGCTCTACAACCATGTGGACTACTTGACTGTCAACGTCTTAGAAATTTAAATTTTATCCAATCCTTAGTTCATTTAGCACTCATGGTGCCTTGAATTTATTTTAAAGCCCATTCTTTTGATGTATATATACTCTAATGTATGTATGGGCTAGTACTATTATTTTTGTTTATGCAACTAAATAGGTTGAGGTGAAATTTGATTATGTACTATTTTTTCTGCCCTTATGGTTTTTGTACGGTTGAAGGCAATGTTGTTAATGGTATGCACCTGGAAATTAACTGGCACTTCTACTTAAAATGATTTACTTATTTGTTAGTAATTGCTTCCTTTTCGGTAATGTTTAGAACTAAACTTTTGTTAGTGAGCCTCTTTTTTTAAATCTTTTTTTTAACGACAAACAGATAATTGTATTTAGGGTAAATATCATTTTGGACCCTCTGTTTTACAAAAGTTACCAATTGGACCCTGTGTTTTGTTAAATGACAAAATGGACCCTGTATTTTCTAAAATAGTAAAAATAGGACCCTAAATTGATTTTTTGTCAAAATAAAGTTTAATTATAATCCGATCTAAAAGTGCTATGACAAAATTGTTTACATTTTTTGTATCTGTTCGTATTAAGCATTGTCTTCAAGTTGGTTGTATCTGTTTTATAAAAGTTACCAATTGGACCCTGTGTTTTGTTAAATGACAAAATGGAATAGGACCCTCAATTGATTTTTTGTCAAAATAAAGTTTAATTATAATTCGATCTAAAAGTGTATGACAAAATTGTTTACATTTTTTGTATCTGTTCGTATTAAGCATTGTCTTCAAGTTGGTTGTATTAAAAAAAAAGTTGTCAAAAATTAAGCTCAGAGTCTTATTTTTACTATTTTAGAAAATACAGGGTCCATTTTGTCATTTAACAAAACACAGGGTCCAATCTGTAACTTTTGCAAAACACAGGGTCCAAAATGGTATTTACCCTTGTATTAATTACAAACAAAGAAATGCCATTCTTTAGGATATTAGGATAAGGTATGTCTCATACTGCTGATTGAAATGTGTTACATATAGCATCGGTGATATTTTTGTTTTGTTGTTGAACTTTATTGGTCATTAAATCTAGTAGTATGATTATTTAAAAACTTTTCTGTTGCCATCGATTGTGTTTCATTATATATTTCTTCTCTTATTTAATTTTTAAATGGTACGGATATCTAATGTTATCAAAAGGTATTCTTTCCATTTCTTTCTCTTTTGTAAGGCAATGATTGCAATTCCAAATATTCCTTGGTATTCAATAATTGTCTAGTTTCCTCAATTTTGTTGCTATTAATCTCTTGTAATATGAATTGTGGGGTAGGAAATAATTATAAATTCTCCGTTTGTATCTTAAAAGTATTTTATTTATGTGAAATGGTTTGATCAATTTTGACCTGTTGTGGTGGACTGTACCATTTGTGATGATCAGGTGCTCTGGCCAGAGTCTGGTTGGCAGCCAGTTTCTTTGACTGATATGATTACTGCTGCATCAGTGAAGAAAGTATATAGGAAAGCCACTTTGTGTATTCACCCAGATAAGGTGCAACAAAAAGGTGCCACTCTTCAGCAGAAATATGTTGCTGAAAAAGTTTTTGACCTCCTCAAGGTATGCAACCAATTACAACGGAATATTATGAATTAATAACACATGCTACTAAAATGCTGTTTTCTTTTATCATGTTTATCTTTAATCCTGTCAATGTTCACACTTCACAATACTTTTCCAAGAGATGCTATGAAGAACTTGCTCTTTTTTTTCTCATTATTTGTAATTGTTATTCTAATTTTTGTTTTGTTTTTGTATTGGTATCAATATCTGGTCTATGTATCTTCACTTATTCGTTGTATAACATAAGAAATTTCATATGACTTGCTAAGTTTGACACAATGCAATAAAATGTTCGGATTATGTAACCTATGTTTTTTCAATTGTTTGGGACACAAAAGACTCTTTGATGGAAATATATTTACTGCAGCCTTGCTTTTTACTAAATGTGAAATATTTTGATGTGGCTACAGGAAGCCTGGAACAAGTTCAATTCAGAGGAGCTTTTTTGAATGCTTTATGATGGAACTTTTCTGCTTCGAGATTCTTCATTTGACCCCTGCAAAATATTTTTTGTTACGAGGGACAAGGGAAAATGCCTATGCTCATAGGAACTGTAACCCCTGTGGAAAGTTTCGGCTGAAGTTGAAGTGCATCAGTGAAACTCGTTCCATTAATTAACCAAGAGTCGTTGATGGTATTTTCCTGGATCTCCTCCCTCTATAGATATCTATATATATGTGTTGTAATTGTTTGCAACAGGAAATTTGATCTGGAATCGTAGGGATTCTGAAGATTTGTGGGTGAAATTGGAATATCCTAAGTTGATGTATAGACAACCAAATTGTGGTATCACGGTTGACCATATTCAGTGATTCGCGTGGGTGAGGAGGACAGGTTGTTTGGGTTATCTTTTTGTCTTATTTTTTATTTTTTATTTGTATTTTTGGGTTTGTGATATATATAGTACATTCAATATAAATCCTCATTATTTTGTATTGATATAAGAACACTAATATATGCTGTGTATGAAAATGAGCTGTGAATTTTACGAAAAAAGTATAATGAGTGTTGCAAATTAATTCACTTATGTGCTGCTGGTGGAAGCCCTCCATATTAAAACCGGACAAGAAACCACCTTAATATAATTAGGGACACGTTCAATGTGCACTTTTTATTTAATTTTTTTTAGTCTATTAATGCGTGTAAATAAATTGTCATATATAATATATTAGATGAATGAGTTATTCTTATTACTAATTAGTTTTGAGGTAGAATTCTTTGCATCTTATTTTAATACGGTATTAGAGTTGTTTGTGATCCGTTGTAAGTTTAAAATGTTGTCAGTCTAAAAAGACGAGCTATAAAAAATTTCTTTGTGATATGTTTTGACTCTGTAATCTCTTAAAAGGTTGTTATATTTACACGTTTCAGCTTCAAATGTGAGAAATATGTATTAAAGTTAGTTTCACATTATTAATGTGTAAAAATAAATTATCATCTATAATAAATTATCACATTGAATTCATATATGTTATCTCTGATCATCAGATTAAATAAAATGAAATGGCCAAAATAAAATCCAATTTCCATCGATTTCTTTGCCTCTGTTTATAATTGTTGTCTGTATCAGTCTTTGTCGGTAAGAGATAAGATGAATGTTAAAGCTTTGCTGAGTATTAAATAAAATTATGAAATTATTAAACCTATGATGCAAGGCAGCTATATGTCATGAGTAGGGATGCACATTTTCCCCACAGGGATGGGGCCCCGCGGGGACGTGCCCCTAATGGGGCGGGGATTCCCCGTCTAAATGGGGAACGGGGCGGGGACGGGGATCACTTTTTGTCCCCGAATGTTAAACGGGGCGGAGACGGGGATCACACTCCCCGCCCCGACGGGGACCCGTTTAGTATTTTGTCTTATATTTTTAATAATATTTTATAATTTATAATTTATGTTTGCATTTTTTTAGTATATTAGTATATTTTTCATGAATTTTAAGTTATATTTTGGATAATAATTAGTTTATTGAATAATAATTAATGTGTAATATTTTAATTTTTATGTAGTTTAATATTTTTGTATATTAAAAATTTCATTATAAACTTTATTTTATTATTAGGGGATTCCCCGCCCCGTCCCCGCCCCATTAGGGGATTCCCCGCCCCATCCCGATGGGGAATAAGCGGGGATGGGGATTAAAATTCTTAACGGGGATGGGGACGGGGGGAGCACTCCCCGCTAATTCCCCGCCTCGTGTGCATCCCTAGTCATGAGTGAGATGGTAATTTCGATTAAGATGCGAGACCCACCATGATGAGCCAAGTTGAAATGTTTTTAAATTGTTCTATATTATGCTTAGAATTTTGTTTTCATCTCTTATATATTTGGATTGTGATCTATAATTTTAATGAAATACTTTTATTTTGCAGTGTGAACTGAACTACTAATTCAGTGATTAAAGAAATGATATTTGCAGATAAAACACTCATATTATTTTGTTTTATAGTTTAAGTTATTACAATTTTATTTTAGTTTATCAGTTGTTTTATTTAAATCCACTTAGTTTAACAGATCCCAATTATCAAAATTAGCACAGTGTAATCGTAAGACATGACATGCCTAATTAGTTAGGGTATTGCATTGTCTATAGAGAGATCAATATGATAGAAACAATGATAATATTGTAATGTATATATTTGGTATATATAGCGTTCCGCGAAATTATGAGTACAATTTTGCGTCTATAGTGAAATCATGAGGAATTAATAAGTTTGGAAATTTATTTGTTAAATTTCGAATATATCTTATTGGGATCTTGGATTTCATGGACCTATGATTCCCGCAGTATCTAGGATAATATGTAATAGTAGATTACAATAATTGATTATTTAATCAATTAATATTCATATTATTGTTTTGTCAATTTGAGAATCTTCCACCAAGTTGGTAAAAATAAAGAAGAAAGAGTTATAAAGGTTTTATTGTTAACTAGGCATTTTGTTGTCAAAAATTAATAATAAGTATTTAAATAATATTTTATTTTATGACACCTACAGAACACTCTTCCATTGAAGCCAAGTCTCTCTGGACAAGTGTCTTTGAAAAATTCACAGGCCAACTCCATGGTGCACCATCCACTTGATGGAAATTGGCCCAAACACGCGAATGCCTGTATGCCCCAACTCTTCATGCACATCGCGTAATTAGAAGTGTATCCTACAAGATGTGTCTCTTGAGTCAACTACTTTATGTAGCACCTCTTTCAATTCCTATATGCGCGCTTTATCCACACAACCAACCATCTAATTTGCACTAGCATCACGCCCCTTTGGGCTCCCCTAAAGTATCAAGCTCCAATGATGCAGCCTTTTGGCCTTCACACAAACTCTAGCACCCTTCTTGACCTTTGTAGGGTCACATGATTACTAAGTCTCACTGGTACAATCCTCTGGCCTCCGTTCAAGCTCTAGTTCCATCTTAACACTTGTGCTCAATCTTCTTGTTGGCCTTGCTAGCCTTCTTGATGCTTTCATTCCACAACTCAACATTTATGTTAATGCCTTAGCGTGACTTGCGCCCTCTATATCTACGAGCCAACCTTTCCCACTTAAGTGTCTCGGTGCTTCTTGTCTGGATCAAATAAAGATCACATGCAAATACCTCCAAGTACGACTGTCCTCTAATGATCGCGACATTTACCCCCTTTGTCTCCATGTGCGACCTTCTTGGCACACACAAGTAGCAACTGAAGCATTCTATGTCTATCCCAATTTGAACCATCTTGGTCATTAACTCTCGACCTCTGTCATGACTAACAAGTTCTGACGACCCCTACCATACTTCCTTTTGGAATTTATTTTACCAGGATCTTAGATCTACTCACAAGTATGTTGATTAACACCCTAAATATGAACTTTCTAAAACGATAAATTAAACACATATAGTTTAGGAAACCTTACATTGGGTGCAGCGGAATAATATGACTCCTTCCGTTCAGATATCTAGCCCTTGATTCCTTTCTGTAGCAGAGCATTATCAATATCTGAACCTGGATCTCTTTCTCTGAATCTTTGATGCTGAAACTCCTTCTTGCTGAAAGTCTTTCTTCACGATCTTTCTCACTATGATTGAGGTATCACTTGCTGTGTGTGGGCACTACTCTCACACTAAGATTTTCGAAATTGAAGAGGGAAGGAGAAAGAGAAGGGTCAGCCAAAGATAGGGAGAGAGAAGGCTCAGTTTTTCTGAATTAGAAGTGTAGAAATTTAAGTGTAAATTTCCTGAAGCCTTCACTATCTATTTATAGCATTCCACTAGGGTTAGGTTTGAATTATTTGGCATTAAAATAATGAAAAAATCAGTTTAAATTTCCTACAAAAGTGGCTGGCCCTATACAAGTGGATTTGGGCCTCACTTTTTGCAATTTTGCAGTTTTATCTTTTCTGCATCTGATTTTCTCAAAAACGCCAATTTTCTAATTCAACCATTTAAATGCCAATTCTAACTATTTAATAACTATAAATAATTATTAAATAATATTGTCATTTATCATATTTATTAATTGAACCATACAAAGTATCATAATTAACAAATATGCCCCTAAAACTCTTTCTTTACAATTTCGCCCTTACTTAGTGAAAAATTCACAAATAGACATAGTCTAATTTGAGAATTATAATTGATTAATCAAAACCAATTACATGAGTCTTACAAGCAATATTATCTCAACTAGTGGGGGGACCATGGGTCTATATAACCGAGCTTCCAATAAGTAGATCAAGAATTTAGCACTAAAATTCACTAACTTATTAATTCTTCGTGGAATCCACGCATAGAACTTAGAATTGCACTCTCAGTATATAGAATGCTCTATATGTTCCACCATATAGACACATCATTAGTTATCCATTGTTATAATCCTAATGTGATCAATGATCCTCTATATGAATGATCTACACTGTAAAGGGATTAAATTACCGTTACACCCTACAATGTATTTATTCCTTAAAACACTTGACCCCGTATAAATGATATTTCAGCTTATGTGAAATGAGATCTCCACCATTTATTTTCGTTTGGTCAAGCTCGAAGGAGATCATCCTTTGCTTACTATTCGCCAGATAGAAGCTATAGATTCTATGTTTATGCTAGCGCTCCCACTCAATTGCACTACCGTGTTCCCAAAATGTACGTATCACCCTGACCTAAAAGTAGGCTTAACTAACAAATCAAAGAACACGAATAGCCTTTCAAGATTGAGCCTAATCATAACAGGATTAAGATCATTTGATCTAGGATCAACTTGGCGATATTGACTTGAATAGATTCTACGGTAAGTTTAATTAAATCTAAGTCAAAGTTCAATATCGGTCCCTTCCGATGCATACTCCATGCATCCAACCTGAGCTTTACTTTAACCAATGTTCTGGAAAGAACATAGTATTTCTCCAAATACAAGTAAACTCTTGTTGTAGATTATCATATCAGTAAAACCCTGTGTCTGATAAATCTAGGAAACTTTATTCACATAGTCATGTTTACTTTCCAATGTGTTGACGGCACAATAAATAGGATCAAGTATGTGAAAAGGGTTTCAGATGAATTTATACATTATGTACATATAATCATGAAATAAATCATGTGAACCATGCAACATTAAATGTTATTTCTGATCTATATTAATAAGTAAATCTGATTATATTGAAATGAGTTTTATTTAGGGCATAAAACCCAACACTTCCATACCCATGCAAACAAGCTTCCTTTTTAACAAAAGTGCCTCCTGTAATATACAATGCCACTCAGGAAAACTCGGCCTAGTGTACCTGTTGGGTTTTATGCCCTAAATAAAACTCATTTCAAAATAATCAGATTTACTTATTAATATAGATCAGAAATAACATTTAATGTTGCATGGTTCACATGATTTATTTCATGATTATATGTACATAATGTATAAATTCATCTGAAACCCTTTTCACATACTTGATCCTGTTTATTGTGCCGTCAACACATTGGAAAGTAAACATGACTATGTGAATAAAGTTTCCTAGATTTATCAGACACAGGGTTTTACTGATATGATAATCTACAACAAGAGTTTACTTGTATTTGGAGAAATACTATGTTCTTTCCAAAACATTGGTTAAAGTAAAGCTCAGGTTGGATGCATGGAGTATGCATCGGAAGGGACCGATATTGAACTTTGACTTAGATTTAATTAAACTTACCGTAAAATCTATTCAAGTCAATATCGCCAAGTTGATCCTAGATCAAATGATCTTAATCCTGTTATGATTAGGCTCAATCTTGAAAGGCTATTCGTGTTCCTTGAATTGTTAGTTAAGCCTACTTTTAGGTCAGGGTGATACGTACATTTTGGGAACACGGTAGTGCAATTGAGTGGGAGCGCTAGCATAAACATGGAATCTATAGCTTCTATCTGGCGAATAGTAAGCAAAGGATGATCTCCTTCGAGCTTGACCAAACAAAAATAAATGGTGGAGATCTCATTTCACATAAGCTGAAATATCATTTATACGGGGTCAAGTGTTTTAAGGATAAAATACATAGTAGGGTGTTACGGTAATTTAATCCCTTTACTGTGTAGATCATTCATATAGAGGATCATTGATCAAATTAGGATTATAACAATGGATAACTAATGATGTGTCTATATGGTGGAACATATAGAGCATTCTATATACTGAGAGTGCAATTCTAAGTTCTATGCGTGGATTCAACGAAGAATTAATAAGTTAGTGAATTTTAGTGCTAAATTCTTGATCTACTTATTGGAAGCTCGGTTATATAGACCCATGGTCCCCCCACTAGTTGAGATAATATTGGTTGTAAGACTCATGTAATTGGTTTTGATTAATCAATTATAATTATCAAATTAGACTATGTCTATTTGTGAATTTTTCACTAAGTAAGGGCGAAATTGTAAAGAAAGAGTTTATAGGGGCATATTTGTTAATTATGATACTTTGTATGGTTCAATTAATAAATATGATAAATGACAATATTATTTAATAATTATTTATAGTTATTAAATAGTTAGAATTGACGTTTAAATAGTTGAATTAGAAAATTGGCGTTTTTGAGAAAATCAGATGCAGAAAAGGTAAAACTGCAAAATTGCAAAAAGTGAGGCCCAAATCCACTAGTATAGGGCCAGCCACTTTTGTAGGAAATTTAAACTGATATTTTCATTATTTTAATGCCAAATAATTCAAACCTAACCCTAGTGGAATGCTATAAATAGATAGTGAAGGCTTGAGGAAAATTACACTAAATTTTCTACACTTCTGATTCGGAAAAACTGAGCCTCTCTCTCTCTCCCTATCTTTAGCTGCCACTTCTTCTCTCTCTTGTTCATTGAAATTTCGAAATTTCTTAGTGTATGAGTAGTGCCCACACACATCAAGTGATACCTCAATCATAGTGAGGAAGATCGTGAAGAAAGATCATTAGCAAAGGAGTTTCAGCATCAAAGATTCAGAGAAAGAGATCCAGGTTCAGATATTGATAATGCTCTGCTACAGAAAGGAATCAAGGGCTACATATCTGAACGGAAGGAGTCATATTATTCCGCTGCACCCAATGTAAGGTTTCTTAAACTTTATATGTGTTTAATTTATCGTTTTAGAAAGTTCTTATTTAGGATGTTAATAAACATACTTGTTAGTAGATCTAAGATTCTGGTAAAATAATTTCCAACAATACCAAGCATAGAGTATGGACCATACAATCAAACCTTGTACTACGACAACGAGTTTTAACCATTTTTAGCACCTCTCTATAATTGCACGTGGTAGTTGTCTTTCTAGCATCCTGGAACTATTTGAAGTAACCATCACTGCCCCCTCTCTAGGATGTCCAGTATTCCAACAAAGAAAAGCAACCTAGTCTCAACTCCGTCTCGGCCTATTGATCCACTTTAGGAAACTAACTAGCTCAACAAAGTATTGTTATATCATTTGGACCATCTTGATCCTTCCTCATGCCTACATTCTCTCTAAGATAGGCCAACAAGGTTCACCTCCCACTAAGATGAACCTGACTCTGGTACTAACTGTCATTGGCTCACCTTCTCTGCCAGCAGAACACCCATGTGGCACCTTGACTTCTCTAATCCAAGATCATCCTTCCAACCATCCGAGTAACAATAGGCTCATTTTTTGCGTAACTGCGTGCCTCCTTTACACTTTCGTCCCTCGAACAACTCTTGTCGAGTCATGATCGCAAGCATCCGTAAGTGCATCCATGCATCGAGACTCTCTAGCCACAATATTCACACTATCCATAGGTTCTCATACGATAAAGTAAATCCCAATACTATCGGTCACATTGTCACTTGTGACCAAGGTATCATGTGTGGCTAGATGCCAACACCAAATTGACATGCCAAACGCCTCTAGTCATGTCCCATTTGATATTGTTCGAAAGTCTCCCTCATGGCCCAAGGACTCCCATACGTCCATGGTCCAATCCTCAAGGCACCATGCTTCAACGCATGTCGGCAGGCCTTCAAGACAAGCCATCAAACTGGTAGCTTACGTAAGACCTCTGTCTCTTTCTAGCATAGTGCATCTATCCCATGTGCGTATGCAAACTAACACACGAATGACTACCTTTGCCATCTCTTATTGAGACTTGTGGCCAAGACGGACCACAAAGTCTCTTGGAGGTTTAGGCCACGTTCCATGCTAGCGACATACTGGTAAGCTAATGGAAATGTACCAACTAACCTCTGGCGGCATCTCTAGAAGCACTACTAGGTCTAGGGATGCACATAGGGACAGGGCAAATCATGGAATGTATTTCTCGCTCCCATACTCGCCTATTAGTTTTTCTCCTGTCCCCGCTCCTTCCCCGTTGGAGAACGGGACGAGGAATCCCCATTGGTAATGGACACCATAATGGGGACCCGTTTATTACAAAAATGCAAAAAATAATAATTATATATATTCAAAATTAATATTTACAAACACTAAATTAAAACAACATAAACTAAATTCTTTCCATAATTGATGGTCATTTAGATAAATTCTAAAATTAAAAATCCTTCCATGTTAAACTTAAAATCCATAAACATAAGTTTAAAACATAAACATAAACTTGAAATCTAAACAAACACATAAAACTTAATAAATTGTAATAATGTCTTCATCTTCAACTTTAAAATCTAGTAGTAATCACCACCACAATTCAAGAGTCTTTAATCTTCAAGTATCGAAATCCATAAAACTTGGGTTCTAAAATAAAAATATCATAAATTATAAGTAAATAGATATTTTAAAAGAAAAAATAGTAAACAAACAAATAAACAAATGCTAACTTCTGCTTCATCATCTTCAATATCATTAAATAATGTACTATATGAAGCCTCATTTTGTGATGCATCTAAGAAATAAACAATATTGGTATTAATTAATTTTTTTTAATATAAAAGAAATTAAATAATAAGAGTAAGTTAGAATAAACATACCTAGTATCTCATCCCATAACCAATCTTGTGTACATACTAATGTCTCTAACATGTTCAGATGAAGCCTATTACGATAAGAAGTCACTTGTCTTCCACTAATTTCGAAAGCAGACTCAGAAGCAATTGTAGACACTGGGATATCCAAAATATCTCTAGCAACTTGTTATAATATTGAATATTTAATACCATTTGTCTTCCACCAAGCTAAAATATCAAACTCTCCACTCCTAGGAAAAATTGCTTCCTTCAAGTATAAGTCTAACTCAAACTTGTAAGTTTCCACATTTGAAGTACTACTAACAAATAAGTCAAAATCAACTAAATCATCTGCACATCCATCATTATCTCTACCAACTCCAGAAACATTGAATAAAGAATCAAGAAGATTTTCTTTTCCATCATTTAGTTTATATTGTTTTACTAAATCATAGCACATCATTCTAATTCACTCAACTTTATTTTGATATTCACCAACATAAATTTTGGAAAGTAATACTCAATCAATTTTATCTTGAATCTTGGATCCAAAATAGTTGCTATGGCTAATATGCCATGAATGGAAGTCCAATATTGCTCAAATTTATCTATCATATTTGATGCCATAATCTTAATATCATCATAGAAATATTTAAGACACTCCTTAAGCAACAACCAAATTTCACAAATCTTAGAGAAGAAATGATTGGCAGTAGGATATTTAGTTCTAAAAAATATCACAGTGACATTGTAAAACAATTTCGTTTTTTACACATAACTTTTACCAAAAGCCAATCTCGCTCACTAGGTTCTTTTTTGTATTTTTTCTCAGTATGTATAAGGCAACTAAATGTTGGGTTTTACTCCATTTCAATGTAATCTATTTTATTCAACATCAATAAAGAAACCAAAGTATTTTTCATTCATTTGTGTATGTTTTGGTTCACCTTATCAATTGCTTGTCTATTTGATTTATAAATTCATCTGAAACCCTTTTCACATACTTGATCCTGTTTATTGTGTTGTCAACACTTTGGAAAGTAAACATGACTATGTGAATAAAGTTTCCTAGATTTATCAGACACAGGGTTTTACTGATATGATAATCTACAACAAGAGTTTACTTGCATTTGGAGAAATGCTATGTTCTTTCCAGAACATTGGTTAAAGTAAAGCTCAGGTTGGATGCATGGAGTGTGCATCGGAAGGGACCGATATTGAACTTTGACTTAGATTTGTTAAACTTACCGTAAAATCTATTCAAGTCAATATCGCCTAGTTGATCCTAGATCAAATGATCTTAATCTTGTTATGATTAGGCTCAATCTGAGGAGGCTATTCGCGTTCTTTGATTTGTTAGTTAAGCCTACTTTTAGGTCAGGGTGATACGTACATTTTGGGAACACGGTAGTAAAATTGAGTGGGAGCGCTAACATAAACATGGAATCTATAGCTTCTATCTGGCGAATAGTAAGCAAAGGATGATCTCCTTCGAGCTTGACCAAACGAAAATAAATGGTGGAGTACTCATTTCACATAAGCTGAAATATCATTTATACGGGGTCAAGTGTTTTAAGGATAAAATACATAGTAGGGTGTAACGGTAATCTAATCCCTTTACAGTGTAGATCATTCATATGGAGGATCATTGATCAAATTAGGATTATAATAATGGATAACTAATGATGTGTCTATATGGTGGAACATATAGAGCATTCTATATACTGAGAGTGCAATTCTAAGTTCTATGCGTGGATTCAACGAAGAATTAATAAGTCAGTGAATTTAGGTAATAAATTCTTGATCTACTAATTGGAAGCTCAGTTATATAGACCCATGGTCTCCCCACTAGTTGAGATAATATTGCTTGTAAGACTCATGTAATTGGTTTTGATTAATCAATTATAATTCTCAAATTTGACTATGTCTATTTGTGAATTTTTCACTAAGTAAGGGCGAAATTGTAAAGAAAGAGTTTTAGGGGCATATTTGTTAATTATGATACTTTGTATGGTTCAATTGATAAATATGATAAATGACAATATTATTTAATAATTATTTGTAGTTATTAAATAGTTAGAATTGGCATTTAAATGGTTGAAGTAGAAAATTGGTGTTTTTGAGAAAATCAGATGCAAAAGTGATAAAACTGCAAAATTGCAAAAAGTGAGGTCCAAATCCATACTGCCATGGCCGACCACTTTTATAGGAATTATCCTCTGATATTTTCATTATTTTAATGCCAAATAATTCAAACCTAACCCTAGTGGAATGCTATAAATAGATAGTGAAGGCTTCAGGAAAATTACACTTTTCATTCAGAAAAACTGAGCCTCTCTCTCTCTACCTTGGCCGACCACTCCCTCTCTCTCTTCTTCCTAAGATTTCTAAACACTTAGTGATTAGAGTAGTGCCCACACACAGCAAGTGATACCTCAATCATAGTGATAGAGATCGTGAAGAAAGACTTTTAGCAAGAAGGAGTTTCAGCACTAAAGAATCAGAGAAAGAGATCCAGCTTCAGATCTTGATAATACTCTGCGACAGAAAGGATACAAGGGTTAGAGATCTGAACGGAAGGAGTCATATTATTCCGCTGCACCCAATGTAAGGTTTCCTAAACTTTATATGTGTTTATTTCATCGTTTTAGAAAGTTCATATTTAGGGTGTTAATCAACATACTTGTGAGTAGATCTAAGATCCTGGTAAAATAATTTCCAACAACTGGTATCAGAGCCATGGTAACTGATTTTCTTGCAAGAAATTTGGACTTTAAAACGATTGTTTGATGTTTTGGATGGTATCATGTTGTATTGAGTGTTATATGATGATTGATTGATGTTTGTGAATTTTCGTAAAAAATAATTAAAATTTTGTTTCTGGAATTATTTTTATTAGATAGTATGGAAAAAATTAAGCAAGTCACTTTTTTACAGAACTCAATTTTGATTTAATTTGAATTAGTTATGATTTTTTGAAGTTTTGGAAAAAATGAGGGTCGTGCAACAGGGCCACGCGCGCGGACAGCATGCATTCAGACAAGGTGCTCGACGAGCGCCTGTCTGAAGCCCCTTATGCGCGCGGATTTCATGCAAAATCCCCCTAGCACCGAGGTTTCTCGGCCATACACCCCTATTGCGCGCGCGGACGTGTATGCACAACATACCGTCCGTACAGCTCGCAATTTTTTCGTTTTTCTTCGATTTTTCATGCTATTTCATGGATTTAAGTTCAGATTTTTTGTGTAGTTCTGTATTTATACATTTACTATTCCTAATTCAATTCTAATTATCATAATTAAATTAATTAATATATTTTTTAATTTAATTCATGATATTAGTGTAATTTGAATTTAAAAATAGAAAATATCTATATTTTTGCTTAATTATCTATCTTATTTTTAAATTTGATTATATCTTATCTTATTTTTAAATTTAAGGTCAGATATTAAATTTTTTAAATTAAATTATTTTTTAAATAATTTGACCTTATTTAAATTTAAAATAAGATAACTATAATCATGTAATTTTAAATAGATGTGAGATATTTTGCTAACTTTTAAATTTTGTTATTTTATTTATTTAAATTAAATTATAAAATCTGAAAAAGATATTTATTTATCTTTTTTATTTTTTTTTATTTAATTTTTTATTTATAAAATAACATTAAATTTTTAAAAGTAGTTAGCAAATTTTGAAATGATATTTAGGTTGGTTGAAACCTAATTTTTTAAAATTGTAGGTTTAATTTTAAATATTATTTTATTAATTTTGAAAATATTTAAATTTTATTTTATTTTATTATTTTCGAAAATAATTTTTTTATTTAATTAATTTCTCGAAATTATTTATTTAAAATTAAATAAATCATACATCCAACTATCCTGCTACCTTGTTGCAAGAGTATATGTTTTAGCTTGTTTGTAAGTTTTTAAAACCTATTATTGCTTGATTGCAAATAGCCATGGTTAACTTCTTGACAGATCCAATGATCTGATTTTAACTCATGGCTCCCTTGGTCAAGTAAATAATTTGTAACAGGTATAGTTACAATCTTCTTTCATCTGTGTATGACCTAGCAACATGATAGGATCCATCCAAATTGTGCGCCTGTGTGCGCCTATGTGTTTAATTTCGTTATAGATGCATATAGGTTGTTGTTGCTAAATAAAATATCATAGTTCTTGATAGATTTTATTTAGGCCCATTTAGTTTTTGGGCCTATTCAATTAATAACGGTTGTTCATTTTAAGGTTAAATTCCTCTCTTTTGGGCCTTGTGTGAGAGTTGGGAGCCATAGAAGTGGGTACGACATACTGAACCCAACACCCCCTCACATGAACCACCCCAATTGTGAAGGCCCATTTGCCTGATTTGAATAACTGTACTAGGTTAATTAAATTAGTTTAACCTAATAAAATCGATTAGCAACATAATTAATTTCATTTACATTGAAATTAATTTAAGAAAACCATAGTTTAAAGAATTTTATATTCTACGCTAAACTATATGTATTTTCTTGTATTTAAATAAATACAAAATTATAACCATCTAGATTCTTTCTGAAGCTTAATTTCAATTTTTCATTAAATATTCCTATTTAAGTTGATATTTAGTTATCTATAACTAACCAGCTTAAATCTGAATATCTTTTAGATTTAAAATTTCAAATTAAGTTGAGGAATTTTAGGCATTGGTTATTAAGATTCTTTAGATATTTTTTTTTTTAAATATTAACTTAAAATGGAATATTTTCAAATTAAGTGGTTACAACTTAATTTTAATTTAATTAAGTCTTATTTGAAAAATATTTAAGTTGATTTTTTTAGATTCTTCTAAAACAACTTAAACAAGATATTTTCAAATTTGTTCGATATTTATTCGAATTTATTTTTCGAATTTAAATAATAATTGAAAATTAATTAAAGTTGATTTTTTATTTAAACCAATTTTAATTTGTAATTTTTCATTATTATAATATGGAATAAATGATTATACATTAAACATATTTTAAAATAATGAGCTTTTAATCAAGAGACATTCGATCTCCATTGTTGGTTTTACATCGCGTTTGTTTTAGTGAGTAATCCTCCCTAATGGAGGAACGTTCATTAGCAATTTCGCACCGTTTAATCTCGAAAGATAAGTAGTTTGTAAGTGTTTTATATGGTATGGATCACCCTAATGGTGGCGACCATATTTGACTTGCTTATGAAACAATGGTGGAAGCTCATAAGATAGAATTGCCTTGACTCTCGCCTAAACGGGACAACGCTGAATTCCAATCTTGATCGAATAAAAGGTTGCTAGAATGATTATCATTTTAGATGAGTTGACAACTCTATTCAATAAATGATGCTTTGACTCTCGCCTAAACGGAATACTGTATCAGTTTGTTGAAAGACCTTGGAAAATAAACTATGTTAGATTTAGTATTTTTATAACATATGTGATTATTTGTTATTTTCTGAACATGTGTATGAATTTATGAACCAAAACCTTACTTCTGTTTTATTGATGTGTTGTAGTGCCATTATGAATAACCCTCACCCCGATCCTCTCCTAGTTAATATCTTAGCAAAAGAACTCTATAGTGTGAAAATGCATCCTGGTAGTTGCATAAACTCGCACCTGTTGATGATGAATATGAAGTTCCAAAAGGCAAATCTACTAGGAATTGATTTATCAAGAGAACAATGGGTCCAACTCATTCTTAATAGTCTTCCTCCGGAGTATAATGAATTTGTTATTTCTTACATGATCAACAATTTCAACTCCTCCGACATGGACAAGCTCGAAGCAGAATTACGAGCCCATGAACGAAATCTGATTGCAATGGGTCCCCCTGGGTTTGCAATTCATAATCAGAGGAAAAGGATTAAGCATGAAAGCTCTAGCAAAGCTGCTACTTCAAGTACAATTATCAGACATAATCTTCTATGTTCGAATTGTAATGAAAAGGGACATCAAGAAGAACGATGTCCCCGGCTTCTAAACAATTCAAACGAAGGTAATGCTTTTGTCTTTGAATCATGTGTTTTAGAGAACGACAAATCCGTTTGGATTGTTGATTCTGGGTCTACTAACCATGTATGTTCTTCACTGCAGCTGCTTGAAACTCGGGAAAATCTGCTTCCAAGAGAGTTAAAGCTTAAAGTTGGTAATGGCGAGTTAGTGTCGGTCAAAGCTAGAGGAAAAGCCGCATCAAGTTTCAACAAAGATTTTTAATTTTAGAAAATATTTTATATATTTTAAAATTTAGTAGAAACTTGATTAGTGTCTCATGTTTGTAAACACAATCTTATATATTGAATTTTTCGAGTACAAATTGTTCAATTTCTCGTAATGGATTTCAAATATGTATTGCAACCATGGAACAAGGGATTTATTTTTTAAGACCAAATACACAAATCTCACTAAACAGTGAACTTTTCAATGTAGCTAAACCTAGAAACCTCAAAAGAAAAGAGATTGATAATGATGATCAAACTTATCTATGGAATTTACGTTTAGGTCATATAGGCTTTGATAGACTCAATAGGATAACCAAAGGCGGTCCATTGAAAAATGTCGTCTTAGGTGAATTGCCAGTATGCGAGTCCTGCCTAGAAGGAAAAATGACTAAACGTTCTTTCTCTGCAAAGGGAGAGCGTGCCAAAATTCCCCTTGGGTTAGTGCATTCCGATGTCTGCGGACCTTTGAATGTAAAAGCCCGAGGAGGTTATGAGTATTTTGTCACTTTCATTGACGATTACTCTAGATATAGTTTTCTTTACCTAATGCAAAAGAAATATGAAACGTTTGAAAAGTTTCAGGAGTTTCATGCTTTGGCACAAAACCAATTAGGTAAATCATTAAAGATCTTGCGAACTGATAGGGGTGGAGAATATATGGATATGCAGTTCAAAGATCATTTAATTGAACTTGGAATTGAATCCCAATACACTGCCCCAGGCAGTCCACAACAAAATGGAGTTGCAGAAAGAAGAAATCGCACTCTTTTGGAAATGGTTAGGTCTATGCTGAGTTATTCAACTCTGTCTACGTCCTTCTGGGGATATGCTATACAGATGGCTAATGACATTTTAAATGTTGTTCCATCTATAGCAGTCCCTACGACACTCGTCAAACTTTGGAATGGTCGTACACCTAGTTTACGCCACTACAGAATTCGGGGGTGCCCTTCTCATGTCTTAAGAAAGAAAGAAGGCAAACTTGAATCACGTATCGAAGTATGAATGTTTGTCAGAAATTCTAAAGAGACTAGGGGTGGACTATTTTATAGTCACAGGGATAATAAAGTGTTTGTTTCTACAAATGCTACTTTTCTTGAAGAGAACTATATTAAAGACAACAAACCGAAAAGTAAAGTTGTTCTAGAGGAATTGCTTTCTAATATAACTCCTTCCAATGTTCCGTCCTCTTCCACTCAAGAAGAGGAAAATTCCACTCCCTCAGTCAAACCAACTGAGAAATCTACTATCAAAGTTTCTGTTCAGAAGATCACCGCTCCTCGTCGTAGTGGGAGGGTTTCCACAAAACCAACTCGTTATGGCTTGGATGGTGAAATCAATATGGTCGGTTGTGACGGTATTGAAGACGATCCATTAACCTATAAACAAGCAATGGCTAGTCCGCAACGGAAACGATGGTCGGCCGGCATGAAAAAGAACAAAGTCTGGGAATATGTAGACGCACCTGACGACTATCATCCGATAGGATGCAAGTGGGTTTACAAGAAGAAAAGAGGAGCTGGAGGCGAAGTCGAAACTTTTAAAGCTAGACTTGTAGCCAAGGGTTATACCCAAAGAGAAGGCATGGACTATGAGGAAACTTTTAGTCCTGTTGCCATGCTCAAATCCATCCAAATTCTTCTCTCCATAGCTGCTGCTTTCGATTATGAAATCTGGCAAATGGATGTCAAGACTGCCTTCCTTAATGGGGTACTTGAAGAAACCATCTATATGGAGCAACCAGAAGGCTATGTTCTTCCAGGGCAGGAAAAGAAAGTTTGCAAATTAAATAGGTCTATCTATGGACTTAAGCAAGCTTCTCGCTCATGGAACAAAAGGTTTGATGAAATCATCAAGACCTACGACTTTCTTCAGAATGAAGATGAACCTTGTGTTTACCAACTCAAGGAAGACCAAGTAGTAGTATTCCTGGTCCTTTATGTTGATGACATTTTGATTATTGGAAACAATATCAAGAAAATGACTCACATCAAGGAATGGCTCAACACTCAATTCGATATGAAAGATTTGGGTGAAACAACCTATGTTCCTGGTATTCAGATTATCAGAAACCGGAAGAACAGATCTCTTAATCTCTCAAACAACCTACATTGACAAAGTTTTAGAGAGATTCTCCATGAACAACACCAATGGGGCAAACATGCCTTCTAGATATGATATACGTCTATCTGAGGAATAGTCTCCTACTGATCCTCAAGAGATAGAGGACATGGCGAAAATTCCTTATGCTTTTGCAGTTGGAAGTCTTATGTATGCAATGTTATGCACTAGACCTGACATCTGCTATGCAGTGGGAATCGTGAGCAGGTATCAGTCTAATCAAGGACAGGAACATTGGAATGCAGTTAAGTATATTCTGAAATACTTAAAGAGTACAAGGAATCTTGTGTTAGTCTACAAGGGTGGTGCTTTAAATCCCATAGGCTACACTGATTCAGATTTCCAGGCAAGTCTTGAAGACAGGAAATCTACATCTGGGATGGTGTTTACTCTTGGGGGTGGAGCAGTGGTTTGGAGAAGTGCAAAACAAACCGCAATATTGGACTCGACTGTGGAAGCTGAATACATAGCTGCAGCCAAAGCTGCTAAAGAACTTGTCTAGCTAAGAAAGTTCTTCACCAGCATCGATGTCATTGCTGGAATGGAAAAGCCTCTGGTCCTACTTTGTGATAATAATGGAGCGATAGCTAACAGTAAGGAACCTCGAAGCCACAAGAGAAGCAAACACATTGAAAGGAAGTATCATATTATCAGAGAATATGTGGCAAAAGGGGATGTACTAGTTGAGAAAGTGGACACAGAGGACAACCTAGCTGATCCATTCACAAAAGTCTTGGCCGTGACTGCATTTGAAAAACACCGTCAGAATTTAGGATTAATTGATATGTACTGATTAGTTTTATATTAGTGCAAGTGGGAGTTTGTTGGGTTTTATGCCCTAAATCAAACTCAATTTCAATGTAATCTATTTTATTCAACATCAATAAAGAAACATAAGTATTTTTCATTCATTTGTGTATGTTTTGGTTCACCTTATCAATTGCTTGTCTATTTGATTTATAAATTCATCTAAAACCCTTTTCACATACTTGATCCTGTTTATTGTGTTGTCAACACTTTGGAAAGTAAACATGACTATGTGAATAAAGTTTCCTAGATTTATCAGACACAGGGTTTTACTGATATGATAATCTACAACAAGAGTTTACTTGCATTTGGAGAAATGCTATGTTCTTTCCAGAACATTGGTTAAAGTAAAGCTCAGGTTGGATGCATGGAGTATGCATCGGAAGGGACCGATATTGAACTTTGACTTTGATTTGTTAAATTTACCGTAAAATCTATTCAAGTCAATATCGCCTAGTTGATCCTAGATCAAATGATCTTAATCCTGTTATGATTAGGCTCAATCTGAGGAGGCTATTCGTGTTCTTTGATTTGTTAGTTAATCCTACTTTTAGGTCAGCATGATACGTACATTTTGGGAACACGGTAGTGAAATTGAGTGGGAGCGCTAACATAAACATAGAATATATAGCTTCTATCTGGCGAATAGTAAGCAAAGGATGATCTCCTTCGAGCTTGACCAAACGAAAATAAATGGTGGAGTACTCATTTCACATAAGCTGAAATATCATTTATACGGGGTCAGGTGTTTTAAGGATAAAATACATAGTAGGGTGTAACGGTAATCTAATCCCTTTACACTGTAGATCATTCATATAGAGGATCATTGATCAAATTAGGATTATAACAATGGATAACTAATGATGTGTCTATATGGTGGAACATATTGACCATTCTATATACTGAGAGTGCAATTCTAAGTTCTATGCGTGGATTCAACGAAGAATTAATAAGTCAGTGAATTTAGGTAATAAATTCTTGATCTACTTATTGGAAGCTCGGTTATATAGACCCATGGTCCCCCCACTAGTTGAGATAATATTTCTTGTAAGATTCATGTAATTAGTTTTGATTAATCAATTATAATTCTCAAATTAGACTATGTCTATTTGTGAATTTTTCACTAAGTAAGGGCGAAATTGTAAAGAAAGAGTTTTAGGGGCATATTTGTTAATTATGATACTTTGCATGGTTCAATTAATAAATATGATAAATGACAATATTATTTAATAATTATTTATAGTTATTAAATAGTTAGAATTGGCATTTAAATGGTTAAATTAGAAAATTGGCATTTTTGAGAAAATCAGATGCAAAAGTGATAAAACTGCAAAATTACAAAAATTGAGGCACAAATCCATACTGCCATGGCCGACCACTTTTATAGGAATTATCCTCTGATATTTTCATTATTTTAATGCCAAATAATTCAAACCTAATCCTAGTGGAATGCTATAAATAGATAGTGAAGGCTGTTGGAAATTATTTTACCAGGATCTTAGATCTACTCACAAGTATGTTGGTTAACACCCTAAATATGAACTTTCTAAAACGATGAAATAAACACATATAAAGTTTATAAAACCTTACATTGGGTGCAGCAGAATATAATGACTCCTTCCGTTCAGATATCTAGCCCTTGATTCCTTTCTGTAGCAGAGCATTATCAATATCTGAACCTGGATCTCTTTCTCTGAATCTTTGATGCTGAAACTCCTTCTTGCTGAAAGTCTTTCTTCACGATCTTCCTCACTATGATTTAGGTATCACTCGCTGTGTGTGGGCACTACTCATACACTAAGAATTTCGAAATATTGAAGAAGAAAAGAAGAGAGGGAGTGGTCAGCCAGATAGGGAGAGAGAAGGCTCAGATTTTTCTGATTCAGAAAGTGTCAGGAAAAAGTGTGTCAGTTTCCTGAAGCCTTCACTATCTATTTATAGCATTCCACTAGGGTTAGGTTTGAATTATTTGGCATTAAAATAATGAAAATATCAGAGGGAAAAACCCTACAAAAGTGGTCGGCCATGCAAGGTGGATTTGGGCCTCACTTTTTGCAATTTTCCAGTTTTATCTTTTGTGCATCTGATTTTCTCAAAAACGCCAATTTTCTAATTCAACCATTTAAATGCCAATTCTAACTATTTAATAACTATAAATAATTATTAAATAATATTGTCATTTATCATATTTATTAATTGAACCATACAAACTGTCATAATTGACAAATATGCCCCTAAAACTCTTTCTTTACAATTTCGCCCTTACTTAGTGAAAAATTCACAAATAGACATAGTCTAATTTGAGAATTATAATTGATTAATCAAAACCAATTACATGAGTCTTACAAACAATATTATCTCAACTAGTGCGGGGACCATGGGTCTATATAACCGAGCTTCCAATAAGTAGATCAAGAATTTAGCACTAAAATTCACTAACTTATTAATTCTTCGTTGAATCCACGCATAGAACTTAGAATTGCACTCTCAGTTATGTAGAATGCTCTATATGTTCCACCATATAGACACATCATTAGTTATTCATTGTTATAATCCTAATGTGATCAATGATCCTCTATATGAATGATCTACACTGTAAAGGGATTAGATTACCGTTACACCCTACAATGTATTTTATCCTTAAAACACTTGACCCCGTATAAATGATATTTCAGCTTATGTGAAATGAGTACTCCACCATTTATGTTCGTTTGGTCAAGCTCGAAGGAGATCATCCTTTGCTTACTATTCGCCAGATAGAAGCTATAGATTCCATGTTTATGATAGTACTCCCACTCAATTGCACCACCGTGTTCCCAAAATGTACGTATCACCCTGACCCAAAAGTAGGCTTAACTAACAAATCAGAGAACATGAATAGCCTTTCAAGATTGAGCCTAATCATAACAGGATTAAAAACATTTGATCTAGGATCAACTAGGCGATATTGACTTGAATAGATATTACGGTAAGTTTAATAAATCTAAGTCAAAGTTCAATATCGGTCCCTTCCGATGCATACTCCATGCATCCATCCTGAGCTTTACTTTAACCAATGCTCTGGAAAGAACATAGCATTTCTCCAAATGCAAGTAAACTCTGTTGTAGATTATCATATCAGCAAAACCCTATGTCTGATAAATCTAGGAAACTTTATTCACATAGTCATGTTTACTTTCCAATGTGTTGACGACACAATAAACAGGATCAAGTATGTGAAAAGGGTTTCAGATGAATTTATACATTATGTACATATAATCATGAAATAAATCATGTGAACCATGCAACATTAAATGTTAGTTCTGATCTATATTAATAAGTAAATCTGATTATATTGAAATGAATTTTGTTTAGGGCATAAAACCCAACAAAGGCTTCAGGAAAATTACACTTTTCATTCAGAAAAACCTGAGCCTCTCTCTCTCTACCTTGGTCGACCACTCCCTCTCTCTCTTCTTCCTTAAGATTTCGAAACACTTAGTGATTAGAGTAGTGCCCATACACAGCAAGTGATACCTCAATCATAGTGAGGAAGATCGTGAAGAAAGACTTTCAGCAAGAAGGAGTTTCAGCACTAAAGAATCAGAGAAAGAGATCCAGGTTCAGATCTTGATAATACTCTGTTACAGAAAGGATACAAGGGTTAGAGATCTGAACGGAAGGAGTCATATTATTCCGCTGCACCCAATGTAAGGTTTCCTAAACTTTATATGTGTTTATTTCATCGTTTTAGAAAGTTCATATTTAGGGTGTTAATCAACATACTTGTGAGTAGATCTAAGATCCTGGTAAAATAATTTCCAACACTAAATACATCTTTATAAATAATGGCACTAGTTAGAATCAAATTAGTATAATTTCACCTAGTCTTGAATCAAGTACTAACCTTTTATTGCTAGAATATGATAATCCTTTCTTAGCCTCTTCAAACTTCTCAACTTTTTCTGGAGTGCCAATCCAAAAACCTACACTCTCACGTATAGTTTCTATGGCACCTTGAATTGCCCCTAATCCTTGCTGAAAAATCAAGTTCAAGATATGAGCAGAGCATTTCATGTGAAGTAGTTCCCCTTTCATTAGTAAAGAAGCATTTTTCAATTTTTCTTTCATTTAATCTATCATGGCAATGTTCACAGTACAATTATCTAAGGTAAGGGTAGAAAACTTACACTCAATAGACAATTCAATCAAACACTACAGCAATACTTTTGCTAGAAGTTTAGCAGTATGAGAGGCATGCACATATATAAACCTGAATGTACACAAAAAAATAATTAGCATATATCGATATCAAATATTGACATAATAAAAAAAATTCTAAGTAATTTATTATATTACCTGATCATTCAATCACACAAAATTCAAGAATCATCAATATAATGTGTAGTCACTACCATATACCCTCTCTTTTGATTATTTGATATCTACATGTTAGTTGTAATCACAACTCTAATACGATTGTCATTCATTGAGTTCATTGTATTGGTATTTTCATTCTCATATATCTTCAATATATCTCTCCTAATATAGTAGTTTGAGATACATGTCTGAATAAAGTGGACTTTTAGTCACAACAAAAAAATTTGCGACTAAATGTATTTTTTATCCCGATGAGCGTGAGAGATTGGCGACGGCGATGAGCATGAGAGATCGGCGGTGACGATGAGCATGAGAGATCGGCGGCGACAATAACGACGATGAGCGTGAGAGATCGATTAAGGATGAGAGGAAGAGAGTGAGGAACAGAGAGGAGGACATTTAGCTTAAAAAAGGAAAACCTAAAACATTAGCTTAAAACATTTAGCCACAAGTAATAGCTGTGACTAAAAAAAGCACAAAAAAAAAATAAATAATAAATAGTTGTGACTAAAAGAGATGTATTAGTCTCAACACACAAAATTAGTAGCTAAATAATAATTAGTCACAAGTTTTGGTCATAAAGATGTATAATTGTAACTAAATGTACTATTAGTCACAATATTTCATTATCACCTTTTACAAATTATAAAATTTAAAAATTTGAAGATTGTCACAAATAATTTATTGTGACTAAAATATTATTAGTCATAAGTTGTTGCTGCCGCCACCGCTGCAAAAGTACGCGAAAGCAGCGTGTTGTTCTTATCTTTCTTCTTCTCCTTCTTCGTCGTCTTCACCACGATCGGTAAGAGCAACGATGTTTCCCAGGCATCATGTGCAGACCTTGTATGTACTCAAAGCACGTATAAAGGACCATTGGAAATGATGGATTCGTTGGATGTTCTACCTTCAAGGTATTATTTCAGTTTGTGAATTTTGATTCTTTGACCTAATATTATTTTCTTTTTCTAGCAATCTTTTAGTATTCAATCACATTTAGGAGAAGAATTGGAGTTGTTCACAACTTAGGAGTTACTGAGAAATTGATTATAAAGTAGTGTTATGTTGATAATTATTAAGACAACCATTGTAGTGGATATTCATTGTTGAGTGTGCTTGGATTGATTAGTTTATTTCTCATATTTTTTTTCTTCATTGCAGTAATAGGAAGAGCACCTCATGAATTCAAGATTGCATGTCTAGAAGTTAAAGTTAACAAAAAGCCTGTAACTAATTTCAAATTTAAACGCATTTCGACAGGCTTCTTCTGACACAATATATTTTTTTTTTCTATGTTTAGGATATTAAGAAGTTGTTCCCTAATGATTACAATCCATTTTATGCGGGTTTTGGGAACAGAGACACTGATGAGCTGAGTTACAGGAAGATTGGGATTCCAAAAGGGAAAGTATTTGTTATCAATCCTAAGGTATTATTCTACTGTATTGTATTGTTGCATAAAAGAGTTGGTAATGGTAGTGTTAATGGAATGATTCCTAATTGGTTTATGAACTGTGAACTTGGCAGGGTGAGGTAGCCATTAGTCATAGGATTGATGTGAAGTCATACACTTCTTTACACACTCTTGTGAATGACATGTTTCCTCCAACTTTATTGATAGGTTTTATGTAGTTTTGCTTGCAAATTCAAAGATGTTAATATGGTTTTCTTGGATTCTATATTTGATTTTTTTTTTCAGCTGTTTAAAGATTTAGCCTTGTTTTGTGGAGATGTGTGAATTATTTTAAATTTCAATAGATGATAGTTATGTGTTGGCCTCTGTTGGGCCACTATAAAGTCAACTGATGATTTGAGATGTCAGAAAAATTTAGGCAATGGAGTTTTGCAACACAACCATTAGCATTGAAAATAAATTCAATTTCTAATGATACCAATGTTTATTCAATTAACCACATAGTCTAATTTCTTAATTTGCACTGTTACAGTTGGGACTTCATCTATGCAGAGTATGTCATGGCTGCTGGACATCATCATCGATCAATTGTTTGGCAGATTAGTAGTTTTCTCCTGTTAATTAATTGGATTGGTCATAATCCTCTTAGTCTTAGTTTAGTGTGTTATTATTTGGGTTGTCTCTCTTAAAATTAAAATGTGATACAGATAGCAGAAGATTATTCTCACTGTGAATTTTCGATACACCTCCCTGGATACTGCCCAAGTAAGTTTCTTTGACATATATCCTAGGCTTTTACCAGATTTTTAACGATTTATTTGCTATGGAAAACCATTCAAGTAACTTGTCAGCATCAAATGTATATATATTATTAGTATGTGGAGTGTTGAGTATGATGTTATATACATTCTATGTAGTTACTAATGTCATTTACATTGCTCTTAACAAGTAATAGGGTGCAACACATGACTTGCCAAATTATCCAATATCTTCTTTTGCTTCAGCTCCTCAGATGATAATTATAACAACTAGATTGCAATCTCTATCACAGGTTTCTATCTATTATTATTATTCTCATTTATATATTGTATTTGATATGGTAAAAGTTAGAATATCTTAGTCTAATCTGTTGTTAGGCATGAAGTTTCATTAGTTGCTATTTTGTGTATAATGCAGTATAAATCTAATGTTGATGGAGAGTGGCGACACGATGAGAATGAGAATTTGAATATGAGATCGTGAACACTATCTTGGTATCTACAAATTCAAACATGGCTCTGACAGGTGTTCCCTCTGAACCACCTGGTAGTATGGATTGTTGGGTTTTATGCCCTAAATAAAACTCATTTCAATATAATCAGATTTACTTATTAATATAGATCAGAAATAACATTTAATGTTGCATGGTTCACATGATTTATTTCATGATTATATGTACATAATGTATGAATTCGTCTGAAATCCTTTTCACATACTTGATCCTGTTTATTGTGTCGTCAACACATTGCAAAGTAAACATGACTATGTGAATAAAGTTTCCTAGATTTATCAGACATAGGGTTTTACTGATATGATAATCTACAACAAGAGTTTACTTGCATTTGGAGAAATGCTATGTTCTTTCCAGAGCATTGGTTATAGTAAAGCTCAGGTTGGATGCATGGAGTATGCATCGGAAGGGACCGATATTGAACTTTGACTTAGATTTATTAAACTTACCGTAATATCTATTCAAGTCGATATCTCCTAGTTGATCCTAGATCAAATGATCTTAATCCTATTATGATTAGGCTCAATCTCAAGAGGCTATTCGTGTTCTTTGATTTGTTAGTTAAACCTACTTTTAGGTCAGGGTGATACGTACATTTTGGGAACACGGTAGTGCAATTGAGTGGGAGCGCTAACATAAACATAGAATCTATAGCTTCTATCTGGCGAATAGTAAGCAAAGGATGATCTCCTTTGAGCTTGACCAAACGAAAATAAATGGTGGAGATCTCATTTCACATAAGCTGAAATATCATTTATACGGGGTTGAGTGTTTTAAGGATTAAATACATTGTAGGGTGTAACGGTAATCTAATCCCTTTACAGTGTAGATCATTCATATAGAGGATCATTGATCAAATTAGGATTATAACAATGGATAACAAATGATGTGTCTATATGGTGGAACATATAGAGCATTCTATATACTGAGAGTGCAATTCTAAGTTCTATGCGTGGATTCAACGAAGAATTAATAAGTTAGTGAATTTAGGTTATAAATTCTTGATCTTCTTATTGGAAGCTCGGTTATATAGACCCATGGTCCCCACACTAGTTGAGATAATATTTCTTGTAAGACTCATATAATTGGTTTTAATTAATCAATTATAATTCTCAAATTAGACTATGTCTATTTGTGAATTTTTCACTAAGTAAGGGCGAAATTGTAAAGAAAGAGTTTTAGGGGCATATTTGTTAATTATGATACTTTGTATGGTTCAATTAATAAATATGATAAATGACAATATTATTTAATAATTATTTATAGTTATTAAATAGTTAGAATTGGCATTTAAATGGTTGAATTAGAAAATTGGTATTTTTGAGAAAATCAGATGGAGAAAAGATAAAACTGCAAAATTGCAAAAAGTCAGGCCCAAATCCACATGTATAGGGCCGGCCACTTTTGTAGGGTTTTACCTCTGATATTTTCATTATTTTAATGCAAAATAATTCAAACCTAATCCTAGTGGAATGCTATAAATAGATAGTGAAGGCTTTAGGAAATTAACACTTAAATTTTCTACTTTTTCATTCAGAAAAAAATGAGCCTCTCAATTGCACTCCAGATAGAAGCTATAGATTCCATGTTTATGTTAGCGCTCCCACTCAATTGCACTACCGTGTTCCCAAAATGTACGTATCACCCTGACCCAAAAGTAGGCTTAACTAACAAATCAAAGAACACGAATAGCCTCTTGAGATTGAGCCTAATCATAACAGGATTAAGATCATTTGATCTAGGAGCAACTAGGCGATATTGACTTGAATAGATATTACGGTAAGTTTAATAAATCTTAGTCAAAGTTCAATATCGGTCCCTTCCGATGCATACTCCATGCATCCAACCTGAGCTTTACTTTAACCAATGCTCTAGAAAGAACATAGCATTTCTCTAAATGCAAGTAAACTCTGTTGTGGATTATCATATCAGTAAAACCCTGTGTCTGATAAATCTAGGAAACTTTATTCACATAGTCATGTTTACTTTCCAAAGTGTTGACGACACAATAAACAGGATCAAGTATGTGAAAAGGGTTTCAGATGAATTTATAAATCAAATAGACAAGAAATTGATAACATGAACCAAAACATACACAAATGAATGAAAAATACTTCTGTTTCTTTATTGATGTTGAATAAAATGGATTACATTGAAATGGAGTTTTATTTACGGCATAAAATCCAACAAACTCCCACTTGCACTAATATAAAACAAAAAGTGCTTTTCAAATAATCTCAACACCTTGATATACAAATCAAGTGTAGTAGTAGTAGTAAACTCCTCGTAATAGTATCTGAAAAGTTGAATTAAACACAACCTTTTCTCCACCATTACTCTTCCTTAATCACAAAATCATTGATAATGTTAAATTCCTCTCTATATGTCTACTCTTTTTTGGGATACTGGATTCTATACCTTTGGCAACTACTTTTGGTTAATCAGGAAATTAACACTAGTAGTTAAGGCTGGTTGGAACTGTGCCACAGCTGTATAGAACTTTCCTTAGACTAATAAGTACCTTTCCTGCAACTTTAACATTTAGTCCTTTTCTGGTAGACCTAGAGACTTCAGATAGGTTTTTACACTTCTCCAAAATCACTATTCCACCCCCAGAGTAATCACCATCTTATCAGAAAGATTTTCTAGCACAAAGGTAAATCTCGAAATCTGATGTGGTGTAGTCTAAGAGTTTTAAATACACTCTTATTGACTAACATATAGTTCATCTTCTTAATCTTAAGATTTACTTGATTGTCTTCCAATGTTCTTCTCCTGGATTAATCTGATGCCTACTCATTACTCCCACTCAACAGCAAGTGTCTGGTCTAAGGCATACTAAAGCATATCTGAGACCTCTCACTGCTGATATAAGAAATTCTTTCATGGCTTTATCTTTTTTGGAATAGTTGAGACTTTTCCTTAAAATCTATGCCTAGAACTCGAGAAGCTTCTATAGATTGCCATTAGAAAGAAAATGCTTCAGCGTTTTACTAAAGTAAGTTGCTTACATTAGAGTAAGTAATTACCAGGTATACCATACGCCATAGGTTTAGATAAACTCAAACCTATAATACTAGGAACAGGAAGTCTTGTTAAGTCCATTGAATAGACTTATACACGAAATTTTCTTTTATGTCCTTGTAATAGAAAGTTTAGGTTACTCCATGTGAATGGATTAAACCATAGTTCTATTGGATTTTCTTCTTAGTTTCTTATCTTGACAATCCATTACTTGTTTAAACTCACAATGGATTTTAATCACTAGTGTCTTCCAAGTCATAAGAAGGTGAGTTCCTAGAAACTCTCCCACTACGACAAGGTACCGTGAATTATGTCTAAGAAAACTAAATTGTATTGATCTCTTCGGTTGTGACAAGACAACAGAGGCAGTGGGATCATCATATGTCATATAAGATGATAGAACACTTTTGGAATCAATAAATATCTCCTTTATTTGCTACTTTATTTTCAGACTTAGTCATTTTCTTAGAAAAGTAATATTTGTTTAAACAAACACTTTCTTATCTATTGACTATGGGATGGTCCACCCCTAATCACTTAGAATAGCTAACAAACCATGGTTAACAGTTCTAGCTTTTCTTAAGATTTTGATTAGGTCATCAATGAATCTAGTAATAATTTAAATTATGTATACAACCATTACATCATTCTGAAAATGTATTACCATAGAAGGATTTAGGCAACGACTAGTAACTAATCATCAATATGCAAATCAAAATTTCTGAGGAGGTAAGTTTGGATATAATTCAAAAATCAATTTAATGATTTTTGAACTGCATATCTACTAACTATTTCTCCACCCCTATCAGTTCGCAAGATCTTTAACCACTTACCTTAATGGTTTTAACCATTGCTAGAAATTTATGAAATTTTTCAAATATTTCAAATTTTTTTGCATAAGGTATAATCTAGAGTGATCGTTTTAAGAATACAACGAAAAACTCATATCCACGCCTGAATGTACATCCATCTACGAATGAGATGAACAACTTTCAGTGGATATAGGCATATTAACTCTTTGCAGAGATTGATCTTGTCAAAACCACCATGAACAAGATACAAATGCCATGGATTAATAAAAATGTGGTTGTGTATTTTGATGACTTAGGTATAGTTACATCAAAGAGTTCTTAGAATAGTGCAAGTTGATCCTGGTCACAGAATACTAAACTCATATTCCATACTTTAATATACAGTTTTTGAATCCATTAGTAGAAGATGGATATTAAACACTTGTGAAAGTGTAACTGTATTGTATTCTGGATATAGAAATATAAGAAAATTTCTGTTTGGAATCTAAAATTAAAGTCAAAGACTTAAATTTATACCAAATATAATGAGTAATTCTATCTTGGACCACCACTACTAATTGAACTCTAAGTCTGATTTGCCAATACAAGTAGGAGATTTCTAAGATTGAGGAGTTATATCATGGTGGAATAGAATTTCGGGATTATAATCATATGCGTCATTTATTTTCTGAAGAGAAAAAATAGAATGACATGAAATGATTTATAGACCATTCATCCAATGATATGTTATTGAGCTAATTCGAAATGAATAAGCTAAGAGGAATTAGGATAATTTCGTTTATAAATAAGAATCCAATGATGCTTCGATTAGCGAGAGTCAAAGTAATCTTATTTATACAGTCTTCTTGTTTCATATTGTAAAAATACTAGTCTAAGGTGTCATCAATTGATGAATAGCTAGATGTTGCATATACAATATTTATCTTTCGAGATCTAACACTATTATGTATGTCTAATGGTGAAAATCCATTAGAAATTTATCTCATTAGATAAACAAACCAAGTTAGACCAGCAATGAAGATTCGAAATTAAACTACAATTTAATAACAGAAAATAACACGGTTCAATATAAATTCATACACAATTCAGAAATTATTAAACATATAGCAAGTAGGAATGACAAGTGAAAATACTAAAACATACAATCCTAAGTAACTTCCAAGGTCTTCAACAAACTGATATCAGTGTCCCGTTTAGGCGAGAGTCAAAGCTACCATCCCTTGAATAGAGTTGTCAGCTCATCTAAAATGTTAAACATTCTAGCAACCTTTTATTCGATCAAGATTGGAATCCAGCATTGTCCCGTTTATGCGAGAGTCAAGGCTATTCTATCTTATGAGCTTCTACCATTGTTTCATATTTTGCAAGTCAAATACAGTCGCCACCATTAGGGTGATCCATACCATATAAAACACTTACAAAGCTACTTATCTTTCGAGATTAAATGGTGCGAACTTGCTAATGAACGTTCCTCGATTAGGGAGGATTACTCACTAAAACAAACGCTATGTAAAACCAACAATGGAGATCGAATATCTTAATAATAATAAAGCTCATTCTTTAAAATGTATTTTCATTATTATTTATAATAAAATATATTCATTAAATATCGAATTTAGAATTAAAATTCTAAATTAGAATTTAATTTAATATTTATAAAATTATACTTAGATGGTGATTGAAATAAGTTGAATTATTTCCATCTCAGTAGTAATTTTGATATGTAAATATTAAGAAAATTATTTAAGTTGTATTAATTTAAATTAATTTGCAACTCAAAATAAATTTTCATGAGAATATATTTATTGTATTTTGAAAAAGAAAGTATAAAAACTTTATATTTTCGAAATACTTAAATAATAATTACTTAGAAAAATACTTCAAGCAAAAATATCAACTATCTAGATTTTCCTTTGACTAATTAATTCAATTTCTAATAATATACTTTAATTCATTTATTTTAAATTAATCAATAAATGAAAAAATCATTGATTTAAGTTGGTCCAATAATTAATTAAAATAAATAATTAATTTACAACTTAATCTATTTTTCAAGATAAATTCAAAATCATCTTGCATTATGAAATGCAATTTCGAAAATTGATTAATAAAATAAAGAAAAAATATATATTTTGAAAATTATTTAAATTTAAGTTGAAAATATAAATTTCAACTAAAAATAATTTTTTATTTAATTAAGTGTCATGAAAAAGACATATTCAAGGATCATGATAAAAATAAACTTAGATATTTAATTTTCAATTTAATTAAATGTATTAAATTCAAGAAATAAATAATTAAGTTTAGAGAAGGCTTAATTATTAATCTCTAGTTTAATACTAGAAAAAAAAATATACTTATAATAAATTGTACCAAAATTAATTATTTAAATAATTAATTTCACAATGTATAATATTTTCCTATTTAATATTAGAAATAATAAGTAGTCTAGAAATAACTATCTAGAAAATATCTTATTTGACTAAGTATCTTATCCACAAAATTTGAAAAAATATCTAATTTAAGTTGTATTAGAAAAAAATTAGAACTTAAATATTTTCAAATTTAAATTTAACTAAATATCAAAAATTAAGTTGTAACCACTTAATTTGAAAATATTCTATTTTAAGTTAATATTTGAAAAAAATATCAACTTAAAAAAAAATATCTAAAGAATCTTAATAACCAATTCCTAAAATTCCTCAACTTAATTTTAAAATTTGAAATTCAAAAGATATTCAGATTTAAGTTGATTAGTTAGAGATACTAATTTTCAACTTAAATAGGAATATTTAATGAAAAATTTAAATTAGGCTTCAGAAAGAATCTAGTTGGTTATAATTCTATATTTAATTAAATCCAAGAAAATACATATAGTTTAGCTTAGAATAAAATTCTTTAAACTATGGTTTTCTTAAATTAATTTCAAAATAAATGAAATTAATTATGTTGCTAATCAATTTTATTAGGTTAAACTAATTTAATTAACCTAGTACAGTTATTTAAATCAGGCAAATGGGCCTTCACAATTGGGGTAGTTCATGTGAGGGGGGCTGGGTTCAGTATGTCGTACCCACTACTATGGCTCCCAACTCTCACACAAGGCCCAAAAGAGAGGAGTTAAACCTTAAAATGAACAACTGTTATTAATTGAATATGCCCAAAAACTAAATATGCTTAAATAAAATCTATCAAAAACTATGATATTTTATTTAGCAACAACAACCTATATGCATCTATAATAAAATTAAACATATAGGCTCACACATGCACACATTTGGATGGATCCTATCATGTTGCTAGGTCATACACAGATGAAAGAAGATTGTAAAATTTACCTGTTACAAATTATTTACTTGACCAATGGAACCATGAGTTAAAATCAGATCATTGGATCTGTCAACAAGTTAACCATGGCTATTTGCAATCAAGCAATAATAGGTTTTATAAAACTTACAAACAAGCTAAAACACATACTCCTACAACAAGACGAATTGGATAGTTGGATGTAGGAATTATTTAATTTTAAATAATTATTTTCAAAAATATTTAAATAATAAAAAAATATTTCGGGTTTAAAAAAAATAAAAATAAAAATTAAAATTAAACCTACAATTTTTGAAAAATTAGGTTTCAACTAACCTAAATATCATTTCAAAAATAATTGCTAACTACCTTTTAAATTTTTAAAATTATTTTATAAATTAAATATAAAATAAATAAATAAATATTTTTAAGATTTTATAATTTAATTTAAATAAAATAACAAAATTTAAAAAATTAGCAAAATATCTTACTTCTATTTAAAATTACATGATTATAATAATCTTATTTTAAATTTAAATAAGGTCAAATATTTTTAAAAAAAAAATAATTTAAAAAATATTTAATATCAGACCTTTAAATTTAAAAGATAAGATAAAAGAATCAAATTTAAAATTAAGATATAAAATCAAGCAAAAAGATAGATATTTACTTGTTTTCAAATTCAAATTACACTAATATCTAAAATTACGCGTCAAAAAAAAAATATCTAAAATTAAATTTTAAAAAAAAAATTCAAATTAATTTATTTCTGATATTAGATTTGAAAATTGAAAAGTAAAAATCAAAATACAAAACTACACAAAAAATCGGAAGTTAATTCCATGAAATAGCATGAAAAATCGAAGAAAAACGAAAAAATTGCGAGCTGTACAGACATTATGCATTGCATACTGTCCGCACGCGCTAGGGAGGGTGCACGGCCAAGCAAGCTTGGCACTGGAGGAGTCCAGCAGGATTTCCGCCCGCAAAATGGGGTTTTTGACACCCCATGCGTGTGTTCTTCGGACAAAACTTGTCCTAACACGCGTCTGGCCGAGGAAATAGGTCATCCGCGCGCGCGTGTCTTAGTGATGTCACCCTGATATTTTTCGAAAATTCAAAAAATCATAACTAATTCAAATTAAATCGAAATTGAGTTCTGTAAAAAAGTAAATTGTTCAATTTTCCATACTATCCAATAAAAATAATTCCAGAAACAGATATTCAATTATTTTTCACGAAAATTCACAAACATCAATCAATCATCAAACAACACTCAAAACAACATGATACCATCCAAAACATCAAACAAATCGTTTTAAGTCCAAATTTCTCGCAAGCAAATCAATTACCATGGCTCTGAGGCCAGTTGTTGGAAATTATTTTACCAGGATCTTAGATCTACTCACAAGTATGTTGATTAACACCCTAAATATGAACTTGTAAAACGATTATGAAATAAACACATATAAAGTATGAGAAACCTTACATTGGGTGCAGCGGAATAATATGACTCCTTCCGTTCAGATCTCTAACCCTTGTATCCTTTCTGTCGCAGAGTATTATCAAGATCTAAACCTGTATCTCTTTCTCTCCTTCTTTAGTGTTGAAACTCCTTCTTGTTGAATGTCTTTCTTCACGATCTTCCTCACTATGATTGAGGTATCACTTGCTGTGTGTGGGCACTACTCTAATCACTAAGTGGTTTCGAAATTTCAAGGAAGAAGAAAGAGAAGAAGGAGGCGGCTAGGTATAGAGAGAGAAGGCTCAAGTTTTTCTCTGAAGGAAAGTCAGAAGTAAAGTGTAATTTTCCTGAAGCCTTCACTATCTATTTATAGCATTCCACTAGGGTTAGGTTTGAATTATTTGGCATTAAAATAATGAAAATATCAGATGAAAAACCCTATAAAAGAGGCCAGCCTAGGCAATATGGATTTGGGCCTCACTTTTTGCAATTTTGCAGTTTTATCATTTCTGCATCTCATTTTCTCAAAAACGCCAATTTTCAAATTCAACCATTTAAATGCCAATTCTAACTATTTAATAACTATAAATAATTATTAAATAATATTGTCATTTATCATATTTATTAATTGAACCATAAAAAGTATCATAATTAACAAATATGCCCCTAAAACTCTTTCTTTACAATTTCACCCTTACTTAGTGAAAATTTCTCCAAATGCAAGTAAACTCTGTTGTAGATTATCATATCAGTAAAACCCTGTGTCTGATAAATCTAGGAAACTTTATTCATATAGTCATGTTTACTTTCCAAAGTGTTGACAACACAATAAACAAGATCAAGTATGTGAAAAGGGTTTGAGATGAATTTATAAATCAAATAGACAAGCAATTGATAACATGAACCAAAACATACACAAATGAATGAAAAATACTTCTGTTTCTTTATTGATGTTGAATAAAATGGATTACATTCAAATGGAGTTTTATTTAGGGCATAAAACCCAACAGAAGTAGCTCATTGGTCCTTACTCGACGGATCTCATAGCCTCCATTTTCAAAGTATAGTCTGTTGGGTTTTATGCCCTAAATAAAACTCATTTCAATATAATCAGATTTACTTATTAATATAGATCAGAAATAACATTTAATGTTGGATGGTTCACATGATTTATTTCATGATTATATGTATATAATGTATGAATTCATCTGAAACCCTTTTCACATACTTGATCCTGTTTATTGTGCTGTCAACACATTGGAAAGTAAACATGACTATGTGAATAAAGATTCCTAGATTTATCAGACATAGGGTTTTACTGATATGATAATCTACAACAGAGTTTACTTGCATTTGGAGAAATGCTATGTTCTTTCCAGAGCATTGGTTAAAGTAAAGCTCAGGTTGGATGCATGGAGTATGCATCGGAAGGGACCGATATTGAACTTTGACTTAGATTTATTAAACTTACCGTAATATCTATTCAAGTCAATATCGCCTAGTTGATCCTAGATCAAATGATCTTAATCCTGTTATGATTAGGCTCAATATCAAGAGGCTATTCGTGTTCTTGGATTTGTTAGTTAAGCCTACTTTTGGGTCAGGGTGATACGTACATTTTGGGAACACGGTAGTGTAATTGAGTGGGAGCGCTAACATAAACATGGAATCTATAGCTTCTATCTGGCGAATAGTAAGTAAAGAATGATCTCCTTCGAGCTTGACCAAGCGAAAAATAAATGGTGGAGATCTCATTTCACATAAGCTGAAATATCATTTATACGGGGTTAAGTGTTTTCAGGATAAAATACATTGTAGGGTGTAACGGTAATCTAATCCCTTTACAATGTAGATCATTCATATGGAGGATCATTGATCAAATTAAGATTATAACAATGGATAACTAATGATGTGTCTCTATGGTGGAACATATAGAGCATTCTATATACTGAGAGTGCAATTCTAAGTTCTATGCGTGGATTCAACGAAGAATTAATAAGTCAGTGAATTTAGGTTATAAATTCTTGATCTGCTTATTGGAAGCTCGGTTATATAGACCCATGGTCCCCGCACTAGTTGAGATAATATTTCTTGTAAGACTCATATAATTGGTTTTGATTAATCAATTATAATTCTCAATTTAGACTATGTCTATTTGGGAGTTTTTTCACTAAGTAAGGGCGAAATTGTAAAGAAAGAGTTTTAGGGGCATATTTGTTAATTATGAATTTTTTTCATTTTTCTTCGTTTTTTCATACTATTTCATGGATTTAACTTCCGATTTTTTGTGTAGTTCTGTATTTATACATTTACTATTCCTAATTCAATTCTAATTATCGTAATTAAATTAATTAACATTTTTTAAATTTAATTCATGATATTAGTGTAATTTGAATTTGAAAAATAGTAAATATCTATCTTTTTTGCTTAATTATCTATCTTATTTTTAAATTTGATTATATCTTATCTTATTTTTAAATTTAAGGTCAGATATTAAATTTTTTTAAAATAATTTGACCTTATTTAAATTTAAAATAAGATAACCATAATCATGTAATTTTAAATAGATGTAAGATATTTTGCTAACTTTTAAATTTTGTTATTTTATTTATTTAAATTACATTTAAAATCTGAAAAAGATATTGATTTATCTTTTTTAATTTTTTATTTAATTTTTATTTATAAAATAACATTAAATTTTTTAAAAGTAGTTAGCAAATTTTGAAATGATATTTATGTTGGTTGAAACCTAATTTTTCAAAATTGTAGGTTTAATTTTAAATATTTTTTTATTAATTTCTAAATTTTTAAATTTTATTTTATTTTATTATTTTTTCGAAAATAATTTTTTTTTATTTAATTAATTTTTCGAAATTATTTATTTAAAATTAAATAAATCCTACATCCAACTATCCAGCTAACCTTGTTGCAGGAGTATGTGTTTTAGCTTGTTTGTAAGTTTTTAAAACCTATTATTGCTTGATTGGAGATAGCCATGGTTAACTTGTTGATAGATCCAATGATGTAATTTTAACTCATGGCTCCTTTGGTCAAGTAAATAATCTGTAACAGGTATATTTACAATCTTCTTTCATCTGTGTATGACCTAGCAACTGTTGGAAATTATTTTACCAGGATCTTAGATCTACTCACAAGTATGTTGATTAACACCCTACATATGAACTTTCTAAAACGATGAAATAAACACATATAGAGTTTAGTAAACCTTACATTGGGTGCAGCGGAATATAATGACTCCTTCCGTTTAGATATCTATCCCTTGATTCCTTTCTGTAGAAGAGCATTATCAATATCTGAACCTGGATCTCTTTCTCTGAATCTTTGATGTTGAAACTCCTTCTTGCTGAAAGTCTTTCTTCACGATCTTCCTCACTATCATTGAGGTATCACTTGCTGTGTGTGGGCACTACTCATACACTAAGAATTTCGAAATTTAAGAGGGAAGAAAGAGAGAGGGAGTGGTCGGCCAGATAGGGAGAGAGAAGGCTCAGGTTTTTCTGAATCAAAAGTGTCAGTAGAAAAGTGTAATTTTCGTGAAGCCTTCACTATCTATTTATAGCATTCCACTAGGGTTAGGTTTGAATTATTTGGCATTAAAATAATGAAAATGTCAGTTTAAATTGCCTACAAAAGTGGCCGGCCCTATACTAATAGATTTGGGCCTCACTTTTTGCAATTTTGCAGTTTTATCTTTTCTGCATCTGATTTTCTCAAAAACGTCAATTTTCTAATTCAACCATTTAAATGCCAATTCTAACTATTTAATAACTATAAATAATTATTAAATAATATTATCATTCATCATATTTATTAATTGAACCATACAAAGTATCATAATTAATAAATATGCCCCTATAAACTCTTTCTTTACAATTTCGCCCTTACTTAGTGAAAATTTAACAAATAGACATAGTCTAAATTGAGAATTATAATTGATTAATCAAAACCAATTACATGAGTCTTACAAGCAATATTATCTCAACTAGTGTGGGGACCATGGGTCTATATAACCGAGCTTCCAATAAGTAGATCAAGAATTTAGCACTAAAATTCACTAACTTATTAATTCTTCGTTGAATCCACGCATAGAACTTAGAATTGCACTCTCAGTATATAGAATGCTCTATATGTTCCACCATATAGACGCATCATTAGTTATCCATTGTTATAATCATAATGTGATCAATGATCTTCTATATGAATGATCTACACTGTAAAGGGATTAGATTACCGTTACATCCTACAATGTATTTTATCCTTAAAACACTTGACCCCGTATAAATGATATTTAGCTTATGTGAAATGAGTACTCCACCATTTATGTTCGTTTGGTCAAGCTCGAAGGAGATCATCCTTTGCTTACTATTCGCCAGATAGAAGCTATAGATTCCATGTTTATGCTAGCGCTCCCACTCAATTGCACTACCGTGTTCCCAAAATGTACCTATCACCCTGACCTAAAAGTAGGCTTAACTAACAAATCAAAGAACACGAATAGCCTTTCAAGATTCAGCCTAATCATAACAGGATTAAGAACATTTGATCTAGGATCAACTATGCGATATTGACTTGAATAGATATTACGGTAAGTTTAATAAATCTAAGTCAAAGTTCAATATCGGTCCCTTCCGATGCATACTCCATGCATCCATCCTGAGCTTTACTTTAACCAATGCTCTTGAAAGAACATAGCACTTCTCCAAATGCAAGTAAACTCTGTTGTAGATTATCATATCAGTAAAACCTTATGTCTGATAAATCTAGGAAACTTTATTCACATAGTCATGTTTACTTTCCAATGTGTTGACGTCACAATAAACAGGATCCAGTGTGTGAAAAGGGTTTCAGATGAATTTATACATTATGTACATATAATCATGAAATAAATCATGTGAACCATGCAACATTAAATGTTATTTCTGATCTATGTTATTCCTGCAACTTTAACATTTAGTCCTTTTCTGGTAGACCTAGAGACTTCAGATAGGTTTTCACACTTCTCCAAAATCACTTTTCCACCCCTAGAGTAATCACCATCTTATCAGAAAGATTTTCTAGCACAAAGGCAAATTTTGAAATCTAATGTGGTGTAGTCTAAGAGTTTTAAACACACCCTTATAGACTAACATATAGTTCCTCTTCTTAATCTTAGGATTTACTTGATTGTCTTCCAATGTTCTTCTCCTGGATTAATTTGATACCTACTCATTACTCCCACTCAACAGCAGGTGTCTGGTCTAAGGCATACAAAAGCATATCTAAGACCTCTCACTGTTGATTTAAGAAATTCTTTCATGGCTCTATCTTTTCTGGAATAGTTGAAACTTTTCCTTAAATAAATAAAATCTATGTTTAAGAAGTTGTGAAGCTTCTATAGATTTCCATTAGAAAGAAAATGCTTCAACATCTCACTAAAGTAAGTTGCTTGCATTAGAGTAAGTAATTACCAGGTATACCACAAGCCATAGGTTTAGATAAACTCAAACCTATAATACTAGGAACATGAAGTTTTGTTAAGTCCATTGAATAGACATACACGAAATTTCCTTTTATGTCCTTGCAATAGAAAACTTAAGGTTACTCCATGTAAATGGATTAAACCATAGTTCTATTGGTTTTTCTTCTTAGTTTCTTATCTTGACAATCCATTACTTGTTTAAACTCACAATGGATTTTAATCACTAGTGTCTCCCAAGTCATAAGAAGGTGAGTTCCTAGAAACTCTCCCACTACGACAAGGTACCGTGAATTATGTCTAAGAAAAGTAAATGGTATGAACTTAAGTATGAACTTAAATATTAATGTTCTATTTAATTAAATACTCTAGAAAAATACTTCAAGCAAAAATATCACCTATCTAGATTTTCCTTTGACTAATTAATTCAATTTCTAATAATATATTTTAATTCATTTATTTTAAATTAATCAATTAATGAAAAAATCATTGATTTAAGTTGGTCCAAAATTAAAATAAATAATTTACAACTTTAATCTATTTTTCAAATAAAATTCGAAATTCCAGCATTTAAGAAATGCAATTTCGAAATTTGATTAATAAAATAAAGAAAAAATATATTTTGAAAATTATTTAAATTTAGTTGAAAAATTAAATTTCAACTAAAAATAATTTTCTATTTAATTAAGTGTCATGAAAAAGAAATATTTAAGTATCATGATGAAAATCAACGTAGATATTTAATTTTCAAATTAATTAAATGTATTAAATTCAAGAAATAAATAATTAAGTGTAGAGAATGCTTAATTATTAATCTCTAGTTTAATACTAGGAAAAATATACTTAAAATAAATTGTACCAAAATTAATTATATAAATAATTAATTTCACAATATATAATATTTTCCTATTTAATATTAGAAATAATAAGTAGTCTAGAAATAACTATCTAGAAAATATCTTATTTGACTAAGTATCTTTTCCACAAAATTTGAAAAAATATCTAATTTAAGTTACATTAGAAAAAATCTAGAACTTAAATATTTTCAAATTTAAATTTAATTAAATATCAAAAATTAAGTTGTAACCACTTAATATTAATGTTCTATTTAATTAAATACACTAGAAAAATACTTCAAGCAAAAATATCACCTATCTAGCCCTTGATTCCTTTCTGTAGCAGATCATTATCAATATCTGAACCTGGGTCTCTCTCTCTGAATCTTTGATGCTGAAACTCCTTCTTGCTGAAAGTCTTTCTTCACGATCTTCCTCACTATCATTGAGGTATCACTTGTTGTGTGTGGGCACTACTCATACACTAAGAATTTCGAAATTTAAGAGGGAAGAAAGAGAGAGGGAGTGGTCGGCCAGATAGGGAGAGAGAAGGCTCAGGTTTCTCTGAATCAGAAGTGTCAGAAGAAAAGTGTAATTTTCGTGAAGCCTTCACTATCTATTTATAGCATTCCACTAGGGTTAGGTTTGAATTATTTGGCATTAAAATAATGAAAATATCAGTTTAAATTGCCTACAAAAGTGGCAGGCCCTATACTAGTGGATTTGGGCCTCACTTTTTGCAATTTTGCAATTTTATCTTTTCTGCATCTAATTTTTTCAAAAACGCTAATTTTCTAATTCAACCATTTAAATGCCAATTCTAACTATTTAATAACTATAAATAATTATTAAATAATATTTTCATTTATCATATTTATTAATTGAACCATACAAAGTATCATAATTAACAAATATGCCCCTATAAACTCTTTCTTTACAATTTCGCCCTTACTTAGTGAAAATTTCACAAATAGACATAGTCTAAATTGAGAATTATAATTGATTAATCAAAACCAATTACATGAGTCTTACAAGCAATATTATCTCAACTAGTGCGGGGACCATGGGTCTATATAACCGAGCTTCCAATAAGTAGATTAAGAATTTAACACTAAAATTCACTAACTTATTAATTCTTCGTTGAATCCACGCATAGAACTTAGAATTGCACTCTCAGTATATAGAATGTTCTATATGTTTCACCATATAGACGCATCATTAGTTATCCATTGTTATAATCCTAATGTGATCAATGATCCTCTATATGAATGATCTACATTGTAAAGGGATTAGATTACTGTTACACCCTACAATGTATTTTATCCTTAAAACACATGACCCCGTATAAATGATATTTCAGCTTATGTGAAATGAGTACTCCACCATTTATGTCCGTTTGGTCAAGCTCGAAGGAGATCATCCTTTGCTTACTATTCGCCAGATAGAAGCTATGGATTCCATGTTTATGCTAGCGCTCCCACTCAATTGCACTACCGTGTTCCCAAAATGTACGTATCACCATGACCTAAAAGTAGGCTTAACTAACAAATCAAAGAACACGAATAGCCTTTCAAGATTCAGCCTAATCATAACAGGATTAAGAACATTTGATCTAGGATCAACTAGGCGATATTGACTTGAATAGATATTACGGTAAGTTTAATAAATCTAAGTCAAAGTTCAATATCGGTCCCTTCCGATGCATACTCCATGCATCCAACCTGAGCTTTACTTTAATCAATGCTCTGGAAAGAACATAGCACTTCTCCAAATGCAAGTAAACTCTGTTGTAGATTATCATATCAGTAAAACCCTATGTCTGATAAATCTAGGAAACTTTATTCACATAGTCATGTTTACTTTCCAATGTGTTGACGTCACAATAAATAGGATCAAGTATGTGAAAAGGGTTTCAGATGAATTTATACATTATGTACATATAATCATGAAATAAATCATGTGAACCATGCAACATTAAATGTTATTTCTGATCTATATTAATAAGTAAATATGATTATATTGAAATGATTTTTATTTATGGCATAAAACCCAACAGCAACATGATAGGATCCATCCAAAATTGTGTTCCTGTGTGAGCCTATGTGTTTAATTTTATTATAGATGCATATAGGTTGTTGTTGCTAAATAAAATATCATAGTTTTTGATAGATTTTATTTAGGCCCATTTAGTTTTTGGGCCTATTCAATTAATATCAGTTGTTCATTTTAAGGTTAAATTCCTCTCTTTTGGGCCTTGTGTGAGAGTTGGGAGCCATAGAAGTGGGTACGACATACTGAACCTAGCACCCCCTCACATGAACCACCCCAATTGTGAAGGCCCATTTGCCTGATTTGAGTAACTGTACTAGGTTAATTAAATTAGTTTAACCTAATAAAATTGATTAGCAACATAATTAATTTCATTTATTTTGAAATTAATTTAAGAAAACCATAGTTTAAGAATTTTATATTCTAAGCTAAACTATATGTATTTTCTTGTATTTAATTAAATATAGAATTATAACCATCTAGATTCTTTCTGAAGCTTAATTGAAATTTTTCATTAAATATTCCTATTTAAGTTGATATTTAGTTATCTCTAACTAATCAACTTAAATCTGAATATCTTTTGGATTTAAAATTTCAAAATTAAGTTGAAGAATTTTAGGAATTGGTTATTAAGATTCTTTAGATATTTTTTAAGTTGATATCTTTTCGAATATTAACTTAAAAATGCATTATTTTCAAATTAAGTGGTTATAACTTAATTTTTGATATTTAATTAAATTTAAATTTTAAAAAATATTTAAGTTCTAGATTTTTTCTAATACAACTTAAATTAGATATTTTTTTTTTTAAATTTTGTGGAAAAAATACTTAGTCAAATAAGATATTTTCTAGATAGTTATTTCTAGACTACTTATTATTTCTAATATTAAATAGGAAAATATTATACATTGTGAAATTAATTATTTAAATAATTAATTTTGGTACAATTTATTTTAAGTATATTTTTCCTAGTATTAAACTAGAGATTAATAATTAAGCCTTCTCTACACTTAATTATTTATTTCTTGAATTTAATACATTTAATTAATTTGAAAATTAAATATCTAAGCTTATTTTCATCATGATACTTAAATATTTCGTTTTCATGACAGTTAATTAAATAGAAAATTATTTTTAGTTGAAATTTATTTTTTCAACTAGATTTAAATAATTTTCAAAATATATTTTTTCTTTTTTTATTAATCAAATTTCGAAATTGTATTTCTTAAATGCTGGAATTTCGAATTTTATTTGAAAAATAGATTAAAGTTGTAAATTATTTATTTTAATTTTGGACCAACTTAAATCAATGATTTTTTCATTTAATGATTAATTAAAATAAATGAAGTAAACTATATTTAATTCGAAAATGAATTAATTAGTCCATGAAAATCTAGATGATATTATTTGTTTTTGCTTGAAATATTTTTCTAGTGTATTTAATTAAATATAAAATTAATATTTAAGTTGATTTTCATCATCATACTTAAATATGTGAAATTTTTCTTATATATTTAATTAAATAGGAAAATTATATTTTTTGTTGTAAATTAATTTTATTAATTAATTTTGGGCCAACATTAAATTAGAATAATTTTTCCAAGATTTAATTTTTATTTTAACATGCATTTTCGAAAATTGTATTCTTAAATACTTTAATTTTTCGAAATGCAATATATATTTATAGAAAATTAAATTTGAGTTGTAAATTAATTTAAATTAATTTTGTAACAACTTAAATTGAATATTTTTCTAAATATTTATTGGAAATTATTACTAAGATGGAAGAAATTCATGTTATTTTCATATCCATCTAAGTACAATTTATAAATATTAAATTAAAATTTATATTTAGAATATTTCATTCTAAATTGTAAATTTTAATTAATAAATATATATTTAAAATAAATAGACTAAAGTAAGTTTCAAAGAAAATACAACTCTCTTTAAATAATGAGCTTTATTATTATTAAGATATTCGATCTCCATTGTTGGTTTTACATCGCGTTTGTTTTAGTGAGTAATCCTCCCTAATGGAGGAACGTTCATTAGCAATTTCACACCGTTTAATCTCGAAAGATAAGTAGTTTGTAAGTGTTTTATATGGTATGGATCACCCTAATGGTGGCGACCATATTTGACTTGCAAATTATGAAACAATGGTGGAAGCTCATAAGATAGAATTGCCTTGAATCTCGCCTAAACGGGACAACGCTGAATTCTAATCTTGATCGAATAAAAGGTTGCTAGAATGTTTAACATTTTAGATGAGCTGACAACTCTATTCAATGGATGGTAGCTTTGACTCTCGCCTAAACGGGACACTGATATCAGTTTGTTGAAAACCTTGGAAATTATTTAGGATTGTATGTTTTAGTATTTTCACTTGTCATTCCTACTTGCTATATGTTTAATAATTTCTGAATTGTGTATGAATTTATATTGAACCATGTTATTTTCTGTTATTAAGTTGTAGTTTAATTTCGAATCTTCATTGTTGGTCTAACTTGGTTTGTTTATCTAATGAGATAAATCCCTAGTGGATTTTCACCATTAGACATACATAATAGTGTTAGATCTCGAAAGATAAATATTGTATATGCGACATCTAGCTGTTCATCAATAGATGACACCTTAGACTAGTATTTTTACAATATGAAACAAGAAGATTGTATAAATAAGATTACTTTGACTTTCGCTAATCGAAGCATCATTGGATTCTTATTTAAACAACGAAATTATCCTAATTCCTCTTAGCTTATTCATTTCGAATTAGCTCAATAACATATCATTGGATGAATGGTCTATAAATCATTTCATGTCATTATATTTTCTCTTAAGAAATTAAATGACGCATATGATTATAATCTTGAAATTCTATTCCCAATTGATATAAATCCTCAATCTTAGAAATCTCCTACTTGTATGGGCAAATCTAACTTAGAGTTTAAATTAGTAGTGGTGGTCCAAGAAAGAATTACTCATTATATTTGGTATAAATTTAAGTCTTTGACTTTAATTTTAGAATCCAAACAGAAATTTTCTTATATTTCTAATTCCAGGAAACAATACATTTACACTTTCACAAGTTTTTAATATCCATCTTCTATCAATGGATTCAAACTGTATGGAATTTGAGTTTAATATTCTGTGACCAGGATCCACTTGCACTATTCTATGAATTCATTGAAGTAACTAAATCTAAGTCATCAAAAGACATAACCACAATTTTATTAATCTATGGGATTTGTATCTTGTTCATAGTGGTTTTAACAAGATCAATCTCTGCAAAGAGTTAATATGCCTATATCCACTGAAAATAGTTCATCTCATTCGCAGATGAATGTACATTCAGGGGTGGATATGAGTTTTTCATTGTATTCTTAAAACGATCACTCTAGATTATACCGTATGCAAAGAAATTTGAAATGTTTGAAAAATTTCATAAATTTCTAGCAATGGTGAAAAACCATTAAGGTAAGTGGTTAAAGATCTTGCGAACTAATAGGGGTGGAGAAATAGTTAGTAGATATGCAGTTCAAAGATCATGAAATTGATTTTTGAATTATATCCAAACTTACCTCCCCAGAAAATTCGATTTGCATATTGATGATTAGTTACTAGTTGTTGCCTAAGTCTTTCTATGGTAATACAATTTCAGAATGATGTAACGGTTGTATACTTAATGTAAATCATTACTAGATTCGTGGATGACCTAATCAAAATCTTAAGAAAAGCTAGAATTGTTAACCATGATTTGTTAGCTATTCTAAGTGATTAGGGGTGGACCATCCCATAGTCAATAGATAAGAAAGTGTTTGTTTAAACAAATACTACTTTTCTAAGATAATGACTAAGTCTGAAAATAAAGGAGATATTTAATTCTTGATTCCAAAAGTGTTCTATCATCTTATATGACATATGATGATCCCACTGCCTCTGTTGTCTTGTCACAACCGAAGAGATCAATACCATTTAGTTTTCTTAGACATAATTCACGGTATCTTGTCGTAGTGGGAGAGTTTCTAGGAACTCACCTTCTTATGACTTGGAAGACACTAGTGATTCAAATCCATTGTGAGTTTAAACAAGTAATGGATTGTCAAGATAAGAAACTAAGAAGACAAGCCAAGAGAACTATGGTTTAATCCATTCACATGGAGTAACCTAAATTTTTCTATTACAAATACATAAAAGGAAATTTTAGTTAATAAGTCTATTCAATGGACTTAACAAAACTTCTTGTTCCTAGTATTATAGGTTTGAGTTTATCTAAACCTATGGCTTGTGGTATACCTGGTAATTGCTTACTCTAATGCAAGCAACTTACTTTAGTCAGATGCTGAAGCATTTTCTTTCTAATGGCAATCTATAGAAGCTTCTCGACTTCTAAGTATAGATTTTATTTATCTAATGAAAAGTCTCAACTATTCCAAAAAAGATAAAGCCATGAAAGAATTTCTTATATCAACAGTGAGAGGTCTCAGATATGCTTTAGTATGCCTTAGACCAGACACGTGTTGTTGAGTGGGAGTAATGAGTAGGTATCAGATTAATCCAGGAGAAGAATATTGGAAGACAATCAAGTAAATCTTAAGATAAAGAAGATGAACTATATGTTAGTCTATAAGGGTGTGTTTAAAACTCTTAGACTACACAACATCAGATTTCTAAATTTGCCTTTATGCTACAAAATCTTTCTGATAAGATGGTGATTACTCTGGGGGTCCAATAGTGATTTTGGAGAAGTGTAAAAACCTATCTGAAGTCTCTAGGTCTACCAGAAAGGGACTGAATGTTAAAGTTGCAGGAAAGGTACTTATTCAGTCTAAGGAAAGTTCTATACAATTTTGGCACCATTCCAAATTGCCTTAACTACTAGTGTTAATTTCCTGATTAACCAAAAGTAGTTGCCAAAGGTATAGAATCCAGTATACCAAAAAGAGTAGACATATAGAGAGGAATTTCACATTATCAACGATTTTGTGATAAAGGAAGAGTAATGGTGGAGAAAAGGTTGTGTTTAATTCAACCTTTCAGATCCTATTACGAGGAGTTTGCTACTACTACACTTGATTTGTATATCAAGGTGTTGAGATTATTTGAAATGCACTTTTTATTTTATATTAGTGCAAGTGGGAGTTTGTTGGGTTTTATGCCCTAAATAAAACTCATTTCAATATAATCAGATTTACTTATTAATATAGATCAGAAATAACATTTAATGTTGCATGGTTCATATGATTTATTTCATGATTATATGTATATAATGTATGATTTCATCTGAAACTCTTTTCACATACTTGATCATGTTTATTGTGCTGTCAACACATTGGAAAGTAAACATGACTATGTGAATAAAGATTCCTAGATTTATCAGACATAGGGTTTTACTGATATGATAATCTACAACAGAGTTTACTTGCATTTGGAGAAATGCTATGTTCTTTCCAGAGCATTGGTTAAAGTAAAGCTCAGGTTGGATGAATGGAGTATGCATCAGAAGGGACCGATATTGAACTTTGACTTAGATTTATTAAACTTACCGTAATATCTATTCAAGTCAATATCGCCTAGTTGATCCTAAATCAAATGATCTTAATCCTGTTATGATTAGGCTCAATCTCAAGAGGCTATTCGTGTTCTTTGATTTGTTAGTTAAGCCTACTTTTGGGTCAGGGTGATACGTACATTTTGGGAACACGGTAGTGCAATTGAGTGGGAGCGATAACATAAACATGGAATCTATAGCTTCTATCTGGCAAATAGTAAGTAAAGAATGATCTCCTTCGAGCTTGACCAAATGAAAATAAATGGTGGAGATCTCATTTCACATAAGCTAAAATATCATTTATACGGGGTTAAGTGTTTTAAGGAAAAAATACATTGTAGGGTGTAACGGTAATCTAATCCCTTTACAGTGTAGATCATTCATATGGAGGATCATTGATCAAATTAGGATTATAACAATGGATTGTTGGAAATTATTTTACCAGGATCTTAGATCTACTCACAAGTATGTTTATTAACATCCTAAATATGAACTTTCTAAAACGATGAAATAAACACATATAAAGTTTAAGAAACCTTACATTGGGTGCAGCGGAATATAATGACTCCTTCCGTTCAGATATCTAGCCCTTGATTCCTTTCTGTAGCAGAGCATTATCAATATCTGAACCTGGATCTCTTTCTCTGAATCTTTGATGCTGAAGCTCCTTTGCTGATGATCTTTCTTCACGATCTTCCTCACTATGATTGAGGTATCACTTGATGTGTGTGGGCACTACTCAAATCACTAAGGATTTCGAAATTCTCAAGAGGGAAGAGAAGAAGTGACAGCTAAAGATAGGGAGAGAGAAGGCTCAGGTTTTTCTCTGAAGGAAAAATAGAAAATTTAAGTGTAAATTTCCTGAAGCCTTCACTATCTATTTATAGCATTCCACTAGGGTTAGGTTTGAATTATTTGGCATTAAAATAATGAAAAAATCAGTTTAAATTTCCTACAAAAGTGGATGGCCCTACACTTAGTGGATTGGGCCTTGCTTTTTGCAATTTTGCAATTTTAACACCTTTTGTATCTGATTTTCTCAAAAATGCCAATTTCCTAATTCAACCATTTAAATGCCAATTCTAACTATTTAATAACTATAAATAATTATTAAATAATATTGTCATTTATCATATTTATTAATTGAACCATACAAAGTATCATAATTAACAAATATGCCCCTATAAACTCTTTCTTTACAATTTCGCCCTTACTTAGTGAAAAATTCACAAATAGACATAGTCTAATTTGAGAATTATAATTGATTAATCAAAACCAATTACATGAGTCTTACAAGCAATATTATCTCAACTAGTGGGGGGACCATGGGTCTATATAACCGAGCTTCCAATAAGTAGATCAAGAATTTAGCACTAAAATTCACTAACTTATTAATTCTTCGTTGAATCCACGCATAGAACTTAGAATTGCACTCTCAGTATATAGAATGCTCTATATGTTCCACCATATAGACACATCATTAGTTATCCATTGTTATAATCCTAATTTGATCAATGATCCTCTATATGAATGATCTACACTGTAAAGGGATTAAATTACCGTTACACCCTACAATGTATTTATTCCTTAAAACACTTGACCCCGTATAAATGATATTTCAGCTAATGTGAAATGAGTACTCCACCATTTATGTTCGTTTGGTCAAGCTCGAAGGAGATCATCCTTTGCTTACTATTCGCCAGATAGAAGCTATAGATTCCATGTTTATGATAGCGCTCCCACTCAATTGCACTACCGTGTTCCCAAAATGTACGTATCACCCTGACCTAAAAGTAGGCTTAACTAACAAATCAAAGAACACGAATAGCCTTTCAAGATTGAGCCTAATCATATCAGGATTAAGATCATTTGATCTAGGATCAACTAGGCGATATTGACTTGAATAGATATTACGGTAAGTTTAATAAATCTAAGTCAAAGTTCAATATCGGTCCCTTCCGATGCATACTCCATGCATCCAACCTGAGCTTTACTTTAACCAATGTTCTGGAAAGAACATAGTATTTCTCCAAATACAAGTAAACTCTGTTGTAGATTATCATATCAGTAAAACCCTGTGTCTGATAAATCTAGGAAACTTTATTCACATAGTCATGTTTACTTTCCAATGTGTTGACGGCACAATAAACAGGATCAAGTATGTGAAAAGGGTTTCAGATGAATTTATACATTATGTACATATAATCATGAAATAAATCATGTGAACCATGCAACATTAAATGTTATTTCTGATCTATATTAATAAGTAAATCTGATTATATTGAAATGAGTTTTATTTAGGGCATAAAACCCAACAAACTCCCACTTGCACTAATATAAAACAAAAAGTGCGTTTCAAATAATCTCAACACCTTGATATACAAATCAAGTGTAGTAGTAGTAAACTCCTCGTAATAGGATCTGAAAGGTTGAATTAACCACAACCTTTTCTCCACCATTACTCTTCCTTTAATCACAAAATCATTGATAATGTGAAATTCCTCTCTATATGTTTACTCTCTTGGGATACTGGATTCTATACCTTTGGCAACTACTTTTGGTTAATCAGGAAATTAACACTAGTAGTTTAAGGCAATTTGGAATGGTGCCAAAGATGTATAGAACTTTCCTTAGACTGAATAAGTAACTTTCCTGCAGCTTTAACATTCAGTCCCTTTCTGGTAGACCTAGAGACTTCAGATAGGTTTTTACACTTCTCCAAAATCACTATTCCACCCCCAGAGTAACCACCATCTTATCAGAAAGATTTACTAGCACATAGGCAAATTTCGAAATCTGATATGGTGTAGTCTAAGAGTTTTAAACACACCCTTATAGACTAACATATAGTTCCTCTTCTTTATCTTAGGATTTACTTGATTGTCTTCCAATGTTCTTCTCCTGGATTAATCTGATACCTACTAATTACTCCCACTCAACAGCACGTGTCTGGTCTAAGGCATACAAAAGCATATCTAAGACCTCTCACTGTTGATATAAGAAATTCTTTCATGGCTTTATCTTTTCTGGAATAGTTAAGACTTTTCCTTAGATAAATAAAATCTATGTCTAAGAAGTTGTGAAGCTTCTATAGATTGCCATTAGAAAGAAAATGCTTCAGCATCTTACTAAAGTAAGTTGCTTGCATTAGAGTAAGTAATTACCAGGTATACCACAAGCCATAGGTTTAGATAAACTCAAACCTATAATACTAGGAACAGGAAGTTTTGTTAAGTCCATAGAATAGACTTATTAACGAAAATTTCCTTTTATGTCCTTGTAATAGAAAACTTTAGGTCATTCCATGTGAATGGATTAAACCATAGTTCTATTGGCTTTCTTCTTAGTTTCTTATCTTGACAATCCATTACTTGTTTAAACTCACAATGGATTTTAATCACTAGTGTCTCCCAAGTCATAAGAAGGTGAGTTCCTAGAAACTCTCCCACTACGACAAGGTACCGCGAATTATGTCGAAGAAAACTAAATGGTATTAACCTCTTTGGTTGTGACAAGACAACAGAGGCAGTGGGATCATCATATGTCATATAAGATGATAGAACACTTTTGGAATCAAGAATAAATATCTCCTTTATTTGCTACTTGTTTTTCAGACTTAGTCATTTTCTTAGAAAAGTAGTATTTGTTTGAACAAACACTTTCTTATCTATTGACAATGGGATGGTCCACCCCTAATCACTTAGAAAAGCTAACAAACCATGGTTAACAGTTCTAGCCTTTCTTAAGATTTTGATTAGGTCATCCATGAATCTAGTAATGATTTACATTAAGTATACAACCATTACATCATTCTGAAATTGTATTACCATAGAAGGACTTAGGCAACGACTAGTAACTAATCATCAATATGCAAATCGAAATTTCTGGGGAGGTAAGTTTGGATATAATTCAAAAATCAATGTAATGATCTTTGAACTGCATATCTACTAACTATTTCTCCACCCCTATCAGTTCGCAAGATCTTTAACCATATACCTTAATGGTGTTTAACCATTGCTAGAAATTGATGAAATTTTTCAAACATTTCAAATTTCTTTGCATAAGGTATAATCTAGAGTTATCGTTTTAAGAATACAACGAAAAACTCATATCCACCCCTGAATGTACATCCATCTGCGAATGAGATGAACTACTTTCAGTGGATATAGGCATATTAACTCTTTGCAGAGATTGATCTTGTCAAATCCACTATGAACAAGATACAAATGCCATAGATTAAGAAAATGTGGTAGTGTCTATGATGACATAGGTTTAGTTACATCAAAGAGTTCTTAGAATACTTCAAGTGGATCCTGGTCACAGAATACCTAACTCATATTCCATACAGTTTTAATCCATTAATGGAAGATGGATATTAAACACTTGAAAAAGTGTAACTGTATTGTATTCTGGAATTAGAAATATAAGAAAATTTCTATTTGGAATCTAAAATTAAAGTCAAAGACTTAAATTTATACCAAATATTATGAGTAATTCTATCTTGGACCAGCACTACTAATACAAACTCTAAGTCAGATTTGCCCATACAAGTAGGAGATTTCTAAGATTGAGGATTTATATCAATTGGGAATAGAATTTCGGGATTATAATCATATGCGTCATATAAAATGACATGAAATGATTTATAGACCATTCATCCAATGATATGTTTTGAAAGCTAATTCGAAATGAATAAGCTAAGAGGAATTAGGATAATTTCGTTTAAAATAAGAATCCAACGATGCTTCGATTAAAGAAAGTCAAAGTAATCTTATTTATATAATCTTCTTGTTTCATATCGTAAAAATACTAGTCTAAGGTGTCATCAATGGATGAACAGCTAGATGTCGCATATACAATATTTATCTTTCGAGATCTAACACTATTATGTATGTCTAATGGTGAAAATCCACTAGGGATTTATCTCATTAGATAAACAAGCCAAGTTAGACCAACAATGAAGATTCAAAATTAAACTACAACTTAATAACAGAAAATAACATGGTTCAATATAAATTCATACACAATTCAGAAATTATAAGCATATAGCAAGTAGGAATGACAAGTGAAAATACTAAAACTTACAATCCTAAATAATTTCCAAGGTTTTCAACAAACTGATATCAGTGTCCCGTTTAGGCGAGAGTCAAAGCTACCATTCATTGAATAGAGTTGTCAGCTCGTCTAAAATGTTAAACATTCTAGCAACCTTTTATTCGATCAAGATTGGAATTCAGCGTTGTCCCGTTTAGGCGAGAGTCAAGGCAATTCTATCTTATGAGCTTCCACCATTGTTTCATAATTTGCAAGTCAAGTATGGTCGCCACCATTAGGGTGATCCATACCATACAAAACACTTACAAACTACTTATCATGCGAGGTTAAACGGTGCGAAATTGCTAATGAACGTTCCTCCATTAGGGAGGATTACTCACTAAAACAAACGCGGTGTAAAACCCACAATGGAGATCGAATGTCTCTATAATAAAGCTCATTATTTGAAAAGAGTTGTATTTTCTTTTATTCTCTTTATTTATTCTATTTATTTTAAATATATATTTATTTAATTAAAATTTCCAATTTAGAATGAAAAATTCTAAATATAAATTTTAATTTAATATTTATAAATTTTACTTAGATGGATATGAAAATAATATGAATTATTTCCATCTTAGTAATAATTTCCAATAAATATTTAGAAAAAATATTTAAGTTGTTACAAAATTAATTTAAATTAATTTACAACTCAAATTTAATTTTCTATAAATATATATTGCATTTCGAAAAATTAAAGTATATAAGAATACAATTTTCGAAAAATGCATATTAAAATAAAAAATAAATCCTAGAAAAATTATTCTAATTTAATGTTGGCCCAAAATTAATTAATAAAATTAATTTACAACAAAAAATATAATTTTCCTATTTAATTAAATATATAAGAAAAATTACAAATATTTAAGTATGATGATGAAAATCAACTTAAATATTAATTTTCTATTTAATTAAATACACTAGAAAAATACTTCAAGCAAAAATATCATCTATCTAGATTTTCCTTTGACTAATTAATTCAATTTCTAATAATATACTTTAATTCAATTCATTTTAAATTAATCAATAAATGAAAAAATCATTGATTTAAGTTGGTCCAAAATTAATTAAAATAAATAATTAATTTACAACTTAATCTATTTTTCAAGATAAAATTCGAAATTCTAGCATTTAAAAAATGCAATTTCGAAAAAAAAAAATTGATTAATAAAATAAAGAAAAAATATATTTTGAAAATTATTTAAATTTAGTTGAAAAATTAAATTTCAACTAAAAATAATTTTCTATTTAATTAAATGTCATGAAAAAGAAATATTTAAGTATCATGATGAAAATCAACTTAGATATTTAATTTTCAAATTAATTAAATGTATTAAATTCAAGAAATAAATAATTAAGTGTAGAGAAGGCTTAATTATTAATCTCTAGTTTAATACTAGGAAAAATATACTTAAAATAAATTGTACCAAAATTAATTATATAAATAATTAATTTCACAATTTATAATATTTTCCTATTTAATATTAGAAATAATAAGTAGTCTATAAATAACTATCTAGAAAATATCTTATTTGGCTAAGTATCTTTTCCACAAAATTTGAAAAAATATCTAATTTAAGTTGTACTAGAAAAATCTAGAACTTAAATATTTTCAAATTTAAATTTAATTAAATATCAAAAATTAAGTTGTAACCACTTAATTTGAAAATATTCCATTTTAAGTTAATATTTGAAAAGATATTAACTTAAAAAATATCTAAAGAATCTTAATAACCAATGCCTAAAATTCCTCAACTTAATTTTTGAAATTTTGAATTCAAAAGATATTCAGATTTAAGTTGGTTAGTTGAAGATAACTAAATATCAACTTAAATAGGAATATTTAATGAAAAATTTAAATTAAGTTCCAGAAAGAATCTAGATGGTTATAATTCTATATTTAATTAAATGCAAGAAAATACATATAGTTTAGCTTAGAATATAAAATTCCTTAAACTATATTTTTCTTAAATTAATTTCAAAATAAATGAAATTAATTATGTTGCTAATCAATTTTATTAGGTTAAACTAGTTTAATTAACCTAGTACAGTCATTCAAATCAGGCAAATGGGCCTTCACAATTGGGGTAGTTTGTGTGAGGGGGTGCTGGGTTCAGTATGTCGTACCCACTTCTATGGCTCCCAACTCTCACACAAGGCCCAAAAGAGAGGAATTTAACCTTAATAAGAACAACTGTTATTAATTGAATAGGCCCAAAAACTAAATGGGCCTAAATAAATCCTATCAAGAACTATGATATTTTATTTAGCAACATTAACCTATATGCATCTATAATAAAATTAAACACATAGGCTCACACAGGCACACTTTGGATGGGTCCTATCATGTTGCTAGGTCATACACAGATGAAAGAAGATTGTAAATATACCTGTTACAAATTATTATCTTGACCAAGGGAGCCATCAGATCATTAGATCTGGCAAAAAGTAACCATGGCTATTTGCAATCAAGTAATAATAGGTTTTAAAAACTTACACATAAGCTAAAACACATACTCCTGCAACAAGGTTAGTTGGATAGTTGGATGTAGGATTTATTTAATTTTAAATTAAATATTTAATTTCGAAAATAATTAATTAAATAAAAAAAATAATTATTGAAAAAATAATTATTAAATATTTATTAAATTTTTCGAAAAATTTAAAAAAATTTGAAAAATTCGAAATTTTTAAAAAATCTAAATTTAAAATTAAACCTACAATTTTTGAAAAATTAGGTTTCAACCAACCTAAATATCATTTCAAAAATTTGCTAACTACTTTTAAATTTTAAATGTTATTTTATAAATAAAAATTAAATAAAAAATTAGAAAAGATAAATAAATATCTTTTTCAAATTTTAAATGTAATTTAAATAAATAAAATAACAAAATTTAAAAATTAGCAAAATATCTTATATCATTTAAAAATTACATGATTATTAATATCTTATTTTTAAATTTAAAATAAGATAAGATATAATCAAATTTTAAAATAAGATAGATTTTTTAAGCAAAAAGATAAATACTAATTCTATTCAAATTCAAATTACACTAATATCTTGAATTAAATTAAAAAAATTTAAATTAATTCAAAATGATAATTAGAATTGAATTAGGAATAGTAATAGTATATATACAAAACCATACAAAAAATTGGAAGTTAATTCCATGAAAAAGTATGAAAAATTGAAGAAAAAGGAAAAAATCCGAAACTGTACGGACAGTTCTGCGATCGCAGAAACTATCAAGACACCCGATTTTGTTAAATCTTCAAAAATCATAACTAATTCAAATAAAATCCAAATTGAGTTCTGTAAAAGGCTAACTTGCTTAATTTTTTCCATACTATCCAATAAAAATAATTCCAGAACCGAAATAACAATTATTTTTCACGAAAATTTCACAATCATCAATCAATCATCAAATAACACTCAATACAACATGATACCATCCAAAGAACATACAAACAATCGTTTTAAAGTCCAAATTACATGTAAGTAAATCAATTACCATGGCTCTGATACCAGTTGTTGGAAATTATTTTACCAGGATCTTAGATCTACTCACAAGTATGTTTATTAACATCCTAAATATGAACTTTCTAAAACGATGAAATAAACACATATAAAGTTTATGAAACCTTACATTGGGTGCAGCGGAATATAATGACTCCTTCCGTTCGGATATCTAGCCCTTGATTCCTTTCGTAGCGAGCATTATCAATATCTGAACCTGGATCTCTTTCTCTGAATCTTTGATGCTGAAGCTCCTTTGCTGATGATCTTTCTTCACGATCTTCCTCACTATGATTGAGGTATCACTTGATGTGTGTGGGCACTACTCAAATCACTAAGGATTTCGAAATTCTCAAGAGGGAAGAGAAGAAGTGACAGCTAAAGATAGGGAGAGAGAAGGCTCAGGTTTTTCTCTGAAGGAAAAATAGAAAATTTAAGTGTAAATTTCCTGAAGCCTTCACTATCTATTTATAGCATTCCACTAGGGTTAGGTTTGAATTATTTGGCATTAAAATAATGAAAAAATCAGTTTAAATTTCCTACAAAAGTGGCTGGCCCTACACTTAGTGGATTGGGCCTTGCTTTTTGCAATTTTGCAATTTTAACACCTTTTGTATATGATTTTCTCAAAACTGCCAATTTCCTAATTCAACCATTTAAATGCCAATTCTAACTATTTAATAACTATAAATAATTATTAAATAATATTGTCATTTATCATATTTATTAATTGAACCATACAAAGTATCATAATTAACAAATATGCCCCTATAAACTCTTTCTTTACAATTTCGCCCTTACTTAGTGAAAAATTCACAAATAGACATAGTCTAATTTGAGAATTATAATTGATTAATCAAAACCAATTACATGAGTCTTACAAGCAATATTATCTCAACTAGTGGGGGGACCATGGGTCTATATAACCGAGCTTCCAATAAGTAGATCAAGAATTTAACACTAAAATTCACTAACTTATTAATTCTTCGTTGAATCCACGCATAGAACTTAGAATTGCACTCTCAGTATATAGAATGCTCTATATGTTCCACCATATAGACACATCATTAGTTATCCATTGTTATAATCCTAATTTGATCAATGATCCTCTATATGAATGATCTACACAGTAAAGGGATTAAATTACGCGTTACACCCTACAATGTATTTATTCCTTAAAACACTTGACCCCGTATAAATGATATTTCAGCTAATGTGAAATGAGTACTCCACCATTTATATTCGTTTGATCAAGCTCGAAGGAGATCATCCTTTGCTTACTATTCGCTGGATAGAAGCTATAGATTCCATGTTTATGATAGCGCTCCCACTCAATTGCACTACCGTGTTCCCAAAATGTACGTATCACCCTGACCTAAAAGTAGGCTTAACTAACAAATCAAAGAACACGAATAGCCTTTCAAGATTGAGCCTAATCATATCAGGATTAAGATCATTTGATCTAGGATCAACTAGGCGATATTGACTTGAATAGATATTACGGTAAGTTTAATAAATCTAAGTCAAAGTTCAATATCGGTCCCTTCCGATGCATACTCCATGCATCCAACCTGAGCTTTACTTTAACCAATGTTCTGGAAAGAACATAGTATTTCTCCAAATACAAGTAAACTCGTTGTAGATTATCATATCAGTAAAACCACTGTGTCCGATAAATCTAGGAAACTTTATTCACATAGTCATGTTTACTTTCCAATGTGTTGACGGCACAATAAACAGATCAAGTATGTGAAAAGGGTTTCGTATGAATTTATACATTATGTACATATAATCATGAAATAAATCATGTGAACCATGCAACATTAAATGTTATTTCTGATCTATATTAATAAGTAAATCTGATTATATTGAAATGAGTTTTATTTAGGGCATAAAACCCAACATGGATAACTAATGATGTGTCTGTTGGGTTTTATGCCCTAAATAAAACTCATTTCAATATAATCAGATTTGTTTATTAATATAGATCAGAAATAACATTTAATGTTGCATGGTTCACATGATTTATTTCATGATTATATGTACATAATGTATAAATTCATCTGAAACCCTTTTCACATACTTGATCCCGTTTATTGTGCCGTCAACACATTGGAAAGTAAACATGACTATGTGAATAAAGTTTCCTAGATTTATCGTACACATGTGGTTTTACCGATATGATAATCTACAACAAGAGTTTACTTGCATTTGGAGAAGTGCTATGTTCTTTCCGAGCATTGGTTAAAGTAAAGCTCGGGTTGGATGCATGGAGTATACATTGGACTGGACCGATATTGAACTTTGACTTAGATTTATTAAACTTACCGTAATATCTATTCAAGTCAATATCGCCTAGTTGATCCTAGATCAAATGATCTTAATCCTGATATGATTAGGCTCAATCTTGAAAGGCTATTCGTGTTCTTTGATTTGTTAGTTAAGCCTACTTTTAGGTCAGGGTGATATGTACATTTTGGGAACACGGTAGTGCAATTGAGTGGGAGGGCTAGCATAAACATGGAATCTATAGCTTCTATCTGGCAAATAGTAAGCAAAGGATGATCTCCTTCGAGCTTGACCAAACGAACATAAATGGTGGAGTACTCATTTCACATTAGCCGAAATATCATTTATACGGGTCAAGTGTTTTAAGGAATAAATACATTGTAGGTGTAACTAAGTAATTTAATCCCTTTACAAAGGTAGATCATTCATATAGAGGATCATTGATCACATTAGGATTGTAACAATGGATAACTAATGATGTGTCTATATGGTGGAACATATAGAGCATTCTATATACTGAGAGTGCAATTCTAAGTTCTATGCGTGGATTCAACGAAGAATTAATAAGTTAGTGAATTTTAGTGCTAAATTCTTGATCTACTTATTGGAAGCTCGGTTATATAGACCCATGGTCCCCCCACTAGTTGAGATAATATTGCTTGTAAGACTCATGTAATTGGTTTTGATTAATCAATTATAATTCTCAAATTAGACTATGTCTATTTGTGAATTTTTCACTAAGTAAGGGCGAAATTGTAAAGAAAGAGTTTATAGGGGCATATTTGTTAATTATGATACTTTGTATGGTTCAATTAATAAATATGATAAATGACAATATTATTTAATAATTATTTATAGTTATTAAATAGTTAGAATTGGCATTTAAATGGTTGAATTAGGAAATTGGCATTTTTGAGAAAATCAGATACAAAATGTGTTAAAATTGCAAAATTGCAAAAAGCAAGGCCCAATCCACTAAGTTTAGGGCCAGCCACTTTTGTAGGAAATTTAAACTGATTTTTTCATTATTTTAATGCCATATAATTCAAATCTAACCCTAGTAGGAATGCTATAAATAGATAGTGAAGGCTTCAGGAAAATTACACTTTTCTTCTGACTTTTTCTATTCAGAAAAATTGAGCCTTCTCTCTCCCTATCTTTAGCTGACCACTCTCTCTCTTCTTCCTTGATAATTTCGAAATCCTTAGTGTATGAGTAGTGCCCACACACATCAAGTGATACCTCAATCATAGTGAGGAAGATCGTGAAGAAAGATCATCAGCAAAGGAGTTTCAACATCAAAGATTCGCAGAAAGAGATCCAGGTTCGTATATTGATAATGCTCGCTACGTAAAGGAATCAAGGGCTAGATATCTCGAACGAAGGAGTCATTATATTCCGCTGCACCCAATGTAAGGTTTCCTAAACTTTATATGTGTTTAATTTATCGTTTTAGAAAGTTCATATTTAGGATGTTAATAAACATACTTGTGAGTAGATCTAAGATCCTGGTAAAATAAATTCCAACAACTGGTATCAGAGCCATGGTAATTGATTTACTTACATGTAATTTGGACTTTAAAACGATTGTTTGTATGTTCTTTGGATGGTATCATGTTGTATTGAGTGTTATTTGATGATTGATTGATGATTGTGAAATTTTCGTGAAAAATAATTGTTATTTCGGTTCTGGCATTATTTTTATTGGATAGTATGGAAAAAATTAAGCAAGTTAGCCTTTTACAGAACTCAATTTGGATTTTATTTGAATTAGTTATGATTTTTTGAAGATTTGACAAAATCTGGGTCGATAGTTTCCTATGCGATCGCGTAACTGTCCGTACAGTTTCGAATTTTTTCAATTTTCTTCAATTTTTCATACTTTTTCATGGAATTAACTTCCAATTTTTTGTATGGTTTTGTATATATACTATTTCTATTCCTAATTCAATTCTAATTATCATTTTGAATTAATTTAAATTTTTTTTTAATTTAATTCAAGATATTAGTGTAATTTGAATTTGAATAGAATTAGTATTTATCTTTTTGCTTAAAAATCTATCTTTTTTTTAAATTTGATTATATTTTTTTTAAATTTAAGGTCAGATATTTTAAGATATTTTAAAAATATCTTATCTTTTAAGATTTTTTAATTAAATCTTTTTAGATATTTTGACCATATTTAAATTTAAAATAAGATATTTATAATCATGTAATTTTAAATAGATATAAGATATTTTGCTAATTTTTTAAATTTTGTTATTTTATTTATTTAAATTACATTTAAAAATTTGAAAAAGATATTTATTTATCTTTTCTAATTTTTTATTTAATTTTTATTTATAAAATAACATTTAAAATTTAAAAGTAGTTAGCAAATTTTTGAAATGATATTTAGGTTGGTTGAAACCTAATTTTTCAAAAATTGTAGGTTTAATTTTAAATTTTTTTTAAATTTCGAATTTTTTTTTTAAATTTTTTTAAAAATTTTCGAAATTTTTTATTTTATTTTATTTATTTAATTAATTATTTTCGAAATTAAATATTTATTTAAAATTAAATAAATCCTACATCCAACTATCCAGCTAACCTTGTTGCAGGAGTATGTGTTTTAGCTTATGTGTAAGTTTTTTAAAACCTATTATTACTTGATTGCAAATAGCCATGGTTACTTTTTGCCAGATCTAATGATCTGATGGCTCCCTTGGTCAAGATAATAATTTGTAACAGGTATATTTACAATCTTCTTTCATCTGTGTATGACCTAGCAACATGATAGGACCCATCCAAAGTGTGCCTGTGTGAGCCTATGTGTTTAATTTTATTATAGATGCATATAGGTTAATGTTGCTAAATAAAATGTCATAGTCATTGATAGATTTTATTTAGGCCCATTTAGTTTTGGGCTTATTCAATTAATAACAGTTGTTCTTATTAAGGTTAAATTCCTCTCTTTGGGCCTCGTGTGAGAGTTGGGAGCCATAGAAGTGGGTACGACATACCGAACTCCAAGACTCCCCTCACACAAACCACCCCAATTGTGAAGGCCCATTTGCTCGATTTGAATGATCGTACTAGGTTAATTAAACTAGTTTAACCTAATAAAATTGATTAGCAACATAATTAATTTCATTTATTTTGAAATTAATTTAAGAAAAATATAGTTTAAGGAATTTTATATTCTAAGCTAAACTATATGTATTTTCTTGTATTTAATTAAATTTAGAATTATAACCATCTAGATTCTTTCTGGAACTTAATTTAAATTTTTCATTAAATATTCCTATTTAAGTTGATATTTAGTTATCTTCAACTAACCAACTTAAATCTGAATATCTTTTGAATTTCAAATTTCAAAATTAAGTTGAGGAATTTTAGGCATTGGTTATTAAGATTCTTTAGATATTTTTTAAGTTAATATCTTTTCGAATATTAACTTAAAATGGAATATTTTCAAATTAAGTGGTTACAACTTAATTTTTGATATTTAATTAAATTTAAATTTGAAAAATATTTAGGTTCTAGATTTTTTTCTAATACGACTTAAATTAGATATTTTTTCAAATTTTGTGGAAAAGATACTTAGTCAAATAAGATATTTTCTAGATAGTTATTTCTAGACTACTTATTATTTCTAATATTAAATAGGAAAATATTATAAATTGTGAAATTAATTATTTATATAATTAATTTTGGTACAATTTATTTTAAGTATATTTTTCCTAGTATTAAACTAGAGATTAATAATTAAGCCTTCTCTACACTTAATTATTTATTTCTTGAATTTAATACATTTAATTAATTTGAAAATAAAATATCTAAGTTGATTTAATCATCATACTTAAATATTTCTTTTTCATGACATTTAATTAAATAGAAAATTATTTTTAGTTGAAATTTTAATTTTTCAACTAAATTTAAATAATTTTCAAAATATATTTTTTCTTTATTTTATTAATCAATTTTCGAAATTGCATTTCTTAAATGCTGGAATTTCGAATTTTATTTGAAAAATAGATTAAGTTGTAAATTAATTATTTATTTTAATTAATTCTTGGATCAACTTAAATCAATGATTTTTTCATTTATTGATTAATTTAAAATAAATTGAATTAAAGTATATTATTAGAAATTGAATTAATTAGTCAAAAGAAAATCTAGATAGATGATATTTTTGCTTGAAGTATTTTTCTAGTGTATTTAATTAAATAGAAAATTAATATTTAAGTTGATTTTCATCATCATACTTAAATATTTGAAATTTTTCTTATATATTTAATTAAATAGGAAAATTATATTTTTTGTTGTAAATTAATTTTATTAATTAATTTTGGGCCAACATTAAATTAGAATAATTTTTCCAGATTTATTTTTTATTTTAATATGCATTTTTCGAAAATTGTATTCTTATATACTTTAATTTTTCGAAATGCAATATATATTTATAGAAAATTATATTTGAGTTGTAAATTAATTTAAATTAATTTTCTAACAACTTAAATTGAATATTTTTCTAAATATTTATTGGAAATTATTACTAAGATGGAAATAATTCATGTTATTTTCATATCCATCTAAGTAAAATTTATAAATATTAAATTAAAATTTATATTTGGAATTTTTCATTCTAAATTGGAAATTTTAATTAAATAAATATATATTTAAAATAAATAGAATAAATAAAGAGAATCAAAGAAAATACAACTCACTTTAAATAATGAGCTTGATTATTATTAAGAAATTCGATCTCCATTGTTGGTCTTACAAAAGTTAAATGTTTTCAATATAACCTCGAGACGCTAGACTTCGTCCCCCTATGGATGGTTATTCGTTGAACGCATTTAACACCGTAAGATTTCATTTGATAAGTGTTTTGTAAGTTTTCGTCTCTATTAGACTCTCCCCTACGGTGACTACTTAGAGATAAACTTATGAAACATGAAACAATGGTAGAAGCTCATAAAATGAGAATAACCTTGACTCTCGCCTACCGGGACAACGTTGGATTCTTATTTTGATCGAATAAAAGGTTGCTAGAATGGTTTTTATTTTAGATGAGCTGACAACTCTATTCAATAAATGATGCTTTGACTCTCGCCTACCGGGACACTGTATCAGTTTATTGAAAACCTTGGAAATTATTTAGGATTGTATGTTTTAGTATTTTCACTAGTCATTCCTACTTGCTATATGTTTATAATTTCTGAATTGTGTATGAATTTATATTGAACCATGTTAATTTCTGTTATTAAGTTGTAGTTTAATTTCGAATCTTCATTGTTGGTCTAACATGTTTGTTTATCTAATGAGATAAATCCCTAGTGGATTTTCACCATTAGACATACATAATAGTGTAAGATCTCAAAAGATAAATATTGTATATGCGACATCTAGCTGTTCATCAATTGATGACACCTTAGACTAGTATTTTTACGATATGAAACAAGAAGATAGTATAAATAAGATTACTTTGACTTTCGCTAATCGAAGCATCGTTGGATTCTTATTTATAAACGAAATTATCCTAATTCCTCTTAGCTTATTCATTTTGAATTAGCTTCAAAACATATCATTGGATGAATGGTCTATAAATCATTTCATGTCATTCTATATTTTCTCTTAAGAAATTAAATGACGCTTATGATTATAATCCCGAAATTCTATTCCCAATTGATATAAATCCTCAATCTTAGAAATCTCCTACTTGTATGGGCAAATCAGACTTAGAGTTATATTAGTAGTGCTGGTCCAAGATAGAATTACTCATTATATTTGGTATAAATTTAAGTCTTTGACTTTAATTTTAGATTCCAAATAGAAATTTTCTTATATTTCTAATTCCAGAATACAATACAGTTACACATTCTCAAGTGTTTATATCCATCTTCTATTAATGGATTAAAACTGTATGGAATATGAGTTAGGTGATTCTGTGACCGTGATCCACTTGCGGTATTCTAAGAACTCTTTGATGTAACTAAACCTATGTCATCAATAAACACTACCACATTTTTTAATCTATGGCATTTGTATCTTGTTCATAATGGATTTGACAAGATCAATCTCTCGCAAAGAGTTAATATGCCTATATCCATCGAAAGTAGTTCATCTCATTCGCGAGATGGATGTACATTCAGTGGGTGGATATGAGTTTTTCGTTTTATTCTTAAAACGATAACTCTAGATTATACCTTATGCAAAGAAATTTGAAATGTTTGAAAATTTTCATTAATTTCTAGCAATGGTTAAACACCATTAAGGTATGTGGTTAAAGATCTTGCGAACTGATAGGGGTGGAGAAATAGTTAGTAGATATGCAGTTCAAAGATCATTAAATTGATTTTTGAATTATATCCAAACTTACCTCCCCAGAAATTTCGAGTTGCATATTGATGATTAGTTACTAGTCGTTGCCTAATTCCTTCTATGGTAATACAATTTCAGAATGATGTAATGGTTGTATACTTAACGTAAATCATTACCAGATTCATGGATGACCTAATCAAAATCTTAAGAAAAGCTAGAACTGTTAACCATGGTTTGTTAGCTATTCTAAATGATTAGGGGTGGACCATCCCATTGTCAATAGATAAGAAAGTGTTTGTTCAAACAAATACTACTTTTCTAAGAAAATGACTAAGTCTGAAAAACAAGTAGCAAATAAAGGAGATATTTATTCTTGATTCCAAAAGTGTTCTATCATCTTATATAACATATGATGATCCCACTGCCTCTGTTGTCTTGTCACAACCGAAGAGATCAATACCATTTAGTTTTCTTCGACATAATTCACAGTACCTTGTCGTAGTGGGAGAGTTTCTAGGAACTCACCTTCTTATGACTTGGGAGACACAAGTGATTAAAATCCATTGTGAGTTTAAACAAGTAATGGATTGTCAAGATAAGAAACTAAGAAGAAAGCCAATAGAACTATGGTTTAATCCATTCACATGGAATAACCTAAAGTTTTCTATTACAAGGACATAAAAGGAAATTTTCGTTAATAAGTCTATTCTATGGACTTAACAAAACTTCCTGTTCCTAGTATTATAGGTTTGAGATTATCTAAACCTATGGCTTGTGGTATACCTGGTAATTACTTACTCTAATGCAAGCAACTTACTTTAGTAAGATCTGCTCAAGCATTTTCTTTCTAATGGCAATCTATAGAAGTTTCACAACTTCTTAGGTATAGATTTTATTTATCTAAGGAAAAGTCTTAACTATTCCAGAAAAGATAAATCCATGAAAGAATTTCTTACCTCAACAGTGAGAGGTCTTAGAGATGCTTTTGTATGCCTTAGACCGTACACTCCGCCGTTGAGTGGGAGTAATGAGTAGGTATCGGATTAATCCAGAGAAGAACATTGGAAGACAATCAAGTAAATCCTAAGATAAAGAAGAGGAACTATATGTTAGTCTATAAGGGTGTGTTTAAAACTCTTAGACTACACCATATCAGATTTCAAAATTTGCCTATGTGCTAGTAAATATTTCTGATAAGATGGTGGTTACTCTGGGGGTGGAATAGTGATTTTGGAGAAGTGTAAAAACCTATCTGAAGTCTCTAGGTCTACCAGAGAGACTGAATGTTAAAGCTGCAGGAAAGGTACTTATTCGGTCTAAGGAAAGTTCTATACATCTTTGGCACCATTCCAATTGCCTTAAACTACTAGTGTTAATTTCACGATTAACCAAAAGTAGTTGCCAAAGATATAGAATCCAAGTATCCCAAGAGAGTAAACATATAGAGAGGAATTTCACATTATCAATGATTTTGTGATTAAGGAAGAGTAATAGTGGAGAAAAGGTTGTGGTTAATTCAACCTTTCAGATCCTATTACGAGGAGTTTACTACTACTACACTTGATTTGCATATCAAGGTGTTGAGATTATTTGAAACGCACTTTTTGTTTTATATTAGTGCAAGTGGGAGTTTGTTGGGTTTTATGCCCTAAATAAAACTCATTTCAATATAATCAGATTTGTTTATTAATATAGATCAGAAATAACATTTAATGTTGCATGGTTCACATGATTTATTTCATGATTATATGTACATAATGTATAAATTCATCTGAAACCCTTTTCACATACTTGATCCTGTTTATTGTGCCGTCAACACATTGGAAAGTAAACATGACTATGTGAATAAAGTTTCCTAGATTTATCAGACACAGGGTTTTACTGATATGATAATCTACAACAAGAGTTTACTTGCATTTGGAGAAGTGCTATGTTCTTTCCAGAGCATTGGTTAAAGTAAAGCTCAGGTTGGATGCATGGAGTATGCATCGGAAGGGACCGATATTGAACTTTGACTTAGATTTATTAAACTTACCGTAATATCTATTCAAGTCAATATCGCCTAGTTGATCCTAGATCAAATGATCTTAATCCTGATATGATTAGGCTCAATCTTGAAAGGCTATTCGTGTTCTTTGATTTGTTAGTTAAGCCTACTTTTAGGTCAGGGTGATATGTACATTTTGGGAACACGGTAGTGCAATTGAGTGGGAGGGCTAGCATAAACATGGAATCTATAGCTTCTATCTGGCAAATAGTAAGCAAAGGATGATCTCCTTCGAGCTTGACCAAACGAACATAAATGGTGGAGTACTCATTTCACATTAGCTGAAATATCATTTATACGGGGTCAAGTGTTTTAAGGAATAAATACATTGTAGGGTGTAACGGTAATTTAATCCCTTTACAGTGTAGATCATTCATATAGAGGATCATTGATCACATTAGGATTGTAACAATGGATAACTAATGATGTGTCTATATGGTGGAACATATAGAGCATTCTATATACTGAGAGTGCAATTCTAAGTTCTATGCGTGGATTCAACGAAGAATTAATAAGTTAGTGAATTTTAGTGCTAAATTCTTGATCTACTTATTGGAAGCTCGGTTATATAGACCCATGGTCCCCCCACTAGTTGAGATAATATTGCTTGTAAGACTCATGTAATTGGTTTTGATTAATCAATTATAATTCTCAAATTAGACTATGTCTATTTGTGAATTTTTCACTAAGTAAGGGCGAAATTGTAAAGAAAGAGTTTATAGGGGCATATTTGTTAATTATGATACTTTGTATGGTTCAATTAATAAATATGATAAATGACAATATTATTTAATAATTATTTATAGTTATTAAATAGTTAGAATTGGCATTTAAATGGTTGAATTAGGAAATTGGCATTTTTGAGAAAATCAGATACAAAATGTGTTAAAATTGCAAAATTGCAAAAAGCAAGGCCCAATCCACTAAGTTTAGGGCCAGCCACTTTTGTAGGAAATTTAAACTGATTTTTTCATTATTTTAATGCCATATAATTCAAATCTAACCCTAGTAGGAATGCTATAAATAGATAGTGAAGGCTTCAGGAAAATTACACTTTTCTTCTGACTTTTTCTATTCAGAAAAATTGAGCCTTCTCTCTCCCTATCTTTAGCTGACCACTCTCTCTCTTCTTCCTTGATAATTTCGAAATCCTTAGTGTATGAGTAGTGCCCACACACATCAAGTGATACCTCAATCATAGTGAGGAAGATCGTGAAGAAAGATCATCAGCAAAGGAGTTTCAGCATCAAAGATTCAGAGAAAGAGATCCGGAGTTCGGATATTGATAATGCTCGCTACGTAAAGGAATCAAGGGCTAGATATCTGAACGGAAGGAGTCATTATATTCCGCTGCACCCAATGTAAGGTTTCCTAAACTTTATATGTGTTTAATTTATCGTTTTAGAAAGTTCATATTTAGGATGTTAATAAACATACTTGTGAGTAGATCTAAGATCCTGGTAAAATAAATTCCAACAGTGTCTATATGGTGGAACATATAGAGCATTCTATATACTGAGAGTGCAATTGTAAGTTCTATGCGTGGATTCAACGAAGAATTAATAAGTTAGTGAATTTAGGTTATAAATTCTTGCTCTGCTTATTGGAAGCTCGGTTATATAGACCCATGGTCCCCCCACTAGTTGAGATAATATTGTTTGTAAGACTCATATAATTGGTTTTGATTAATCAATTATAATTCTCAATTTAGACTATGTCTATTTGTGAATTTTTTCACTAAGTAAGGGTGAAATTGTAAAGAAAGAGTTTTAGGGGCATATTTGTTAATTATGATACTTTGTATGGTTCAATTAATAAATATGATAAATGACAATATTATTTAATAATTATTTATAGTTATTAAATAATTAGAATTGGCATTTAAATGTTCGAATTAGAAAATTGGCGTTTTTGAGAAAATCAGATGCAAAATTGAGAAAACTGCAAAATCCAAGTAAGGCCCATTACACTACATGGCCGGCCACTTGGAATGATTTTTTAAACTGATATTTTTATTATTTTAATGCCAAATAATTCAAACCTAACCCTAGTGGAATGCTATAAATAGATAGTGAAGGCTTCAAGAAATTTACACTGAATTTTCTACTTTTTCCTTCAGAGAAAAACCTGAGCCTTCTCTCTCTATACCTAGCCGCCACGTTCTTCTCTTTCTTCCCTCTTCAATTTCTAAATACTTAGTGATTAGAGTAGTGCCCACACACAGCAAGTGATACCTCAATCATAGTGAGGAAGATCGCGAAGAAAGACTTTCAGCAAGAAGGAGTTTCAGCACTAAAGAATCAGAGAAAGAGATCCAGGTTCAAATATTGATAATGCTCTGCTACAGAAAGGAATCAAGGGCTAGATATCTGAACGCAAGGAGTCATATTATTCCGCTGCACCCAATGTAAGATTTCTCATACTTTATATGTGTTTATTTCATCGTTTTAGAAAGTTCATATTTAGGGTGTTAATCAACATACTTGTGAGTAGATCTAAGATCCTGGTAAAATAATTTCCTACATAGTCTTCAATTTTATCCTTCAATATGAATAGTAGGTCGCGTTCCTTTTATAGGGTCTTGAGGCTTGGTGTCATTAGAGCGACAAGGATAACCTGGTGGAGTAGTTCTATTGGTTCTCTCAGTGGTTCGTGGTTGCTCCACATCAGGTGGAGGGCCCATTGGATGGTGCGCTCGAGCTTGAGTCCTTTCAGACTCTTTCCCAAGGTTTTCTTCCCTCTGGGGAGCCTCAACACCTTTTGTTTGCTTAGTACTTGCACGGTTACGAGGTGTTGTAGAAGTTTTACCTGCATTAAGGGTTTCCCCTTGAGTACTAGTTCCCACATGGCCAGTTGGACAACGGGAAATCTCTCATACCAAATTGAAAAGACCCCTACGGGGGGTAGTCTCGCAACTAAAGCAATAAGCTTCTCTGATTTATTGAGACAGGTTAGCTCTTTGTTGCTCCTGCTTAACTCATTAGCTTTCGATGTTGTGCGAATTCTCTACGAACCAGTTCTGGAACTGTTCGTGTTCTTGTTGAGAGAGTCTCGAAGTTGTTGTGAATTAGCCACAATTTGTCTAAGCTATTCAACCTGAGGATCGACCTCCTTGGGGTCTTCTAGTTTCACACGTGGTTCCCCAGGTGGAATCTAATCGTTGGTTTTAATACCAGGAGCAGTTAGTGCCTTGGGGATGAGCTATAGAGTTGGTTTCGAGGCCTCCACCTAGCATCTGAGATGCAGGTGTAGTCCCATCACCAACTTCAGTAACTGGCGTGCGCCTAGTCTACTAGCCATTTGTTGTGGATCTTCTTTCAACACTTGAGGAGCGTATTACAACCATCTTGTAAGTGATTCCTTAAGTTGTGGCTCTCAATGAAAGCAGCAAAATGTTAACGCAGAAATTAGGAGACAGATCTCTGGGCCACACTCGCTCGCTAGATTGGCGAGAATGAATTATAAGTTAAGTATATATATGATAGACACAAAGATTTATAGTAGTTCACTCCCTATATTGCGAAAGTAATGGAGCTACATCTACTTCAAGTTTTCTTTCATATGAGATGGATTACAGAAAAGTGGCTAAGTCTGGATACTCTAATTCCTAGAGAGGGATGATTTGACCTTATGGCTAATTTTCTGAACCTAAAAATGAGCTTGTGGAGCTCTCCTTTTATAAGAAAAGAGGTCCTATAAAAATGACAATAGAATAATCAAAAAATATGGAAAAATACATTTAGGATATTTTTGATCGTAGATGATGATCTAACGATAAAATTAACTCCAGAGGTCAATCGTCAATTTTTGAAGCTTGAGTCGCGTCTGCAGGACCTGCTTTGGGTAAGTTGTAGCTTAAATTCGTAACTCCCTTGGGGTGAAATTTGGAGTTGATAACTTTAGAATTGAGATTGAAGTGTGATACATGACTTGATAGATCATTGAAATAGCTTCAAAATGCAAGTTGAATCGTGTCAATCATATCAATTTTGAGTGAGTTATGTCCATTTTACTGAAGCCTATTCTGGGCCCAACGCCCAGGTTGACATGTGATGTCAACTTGGACGGTGGGTGAGTGGGAAAACACGCGGGGGATGTATTTTTTGATGCCTAACGGATATTTTGACATTACTTAGTCCATTTGTATGTTCTGGCGAAGGTGGTCACCAATTTTCAGAGGTGTTCTTGTTCTACAAAAATGGGAGACTCGAAACTACCCAGTTTTCAAGTAAATCACCTTGTTAGAAAAGAGAAAATATGGAGTTGTGAATTTGACTCTTATGACTTCATATCTCTTAATTACTATGAAAAACTAGATGAACAGTTGAGATGGAATCATAATCGAATAAGCAGAATCCAACGCACTAAGCCACATGTCAACCTAAGTGTTAGGTGCTTATTTTGGAGCTTCCAGGATGTCGTTTTGATACTTCCAAGGTTATGGAACTTGAGGACAAGGTCTTTTACCCCGTTTTTGACCATTTTAGAGAGAACGCTCCGAGTAGAATTAACATTTGAATGATCGAAACTAGTGCACCAGGTTGATTGTCAACTTATGCGTTGGGCCCGGCACCAGGTCAACCTGGGCGCTGGGCTCAGTTTTGAAGCCCCTATAATTTTTAATTTTTTCTTAGTTCACTTGTATTTTCATTATTTATAATGATGGAAAAATGTCTGGAACACTTTTTCGGAAAACTGATTGGAAACAACCCAGGTTGACAATATGTCAACCTTGGAGCTGGGTCCAATTTTACGCCACCTGGAAGTTCCGTTTGGTCCTCGGAAATATTTGAATCTTAATCTTTGATGAAAACCGAGATGAAAACTGAGAATATGTCTGAAATAAATTTTAGAAAAACTCCTCAGAATCGGCCCAAATTGACAAAATGTCAATGTGGGCGCTGGACCAGCTCCAGGTGTCAACATGGGCGCTGGTCCCTTATTGTGGCACCCATGTTGGGTTGTTTCTTCCTTGAAATCACTTGTTTTCCCATTTTTTATGATGACGAAGAAGATGCATGAGTCATATTTTTGATATGATGCTTGGAAGTGGCCTAGGTTGACAGATTGTCAACTTGGGCGCTAGGTGCCCGGGCAGCGGATGCTCTGAGTGCTCAAAAATGAAAGTTCTTTGAACCTAATTATGATGCCTCAAATATGTTCGCAGTATGTCTATCTCATGTCTCAATGCAAAGTTTGACCCATTTTCATTAGGACGATCCAAAAACTGAAACCCTAGCTGGGGTTGTCAACTTGGGCACTGGTTTTTGAGGTGCTAATTCGTGTATTTTCAGCTCCCGGGACCTGGTTTTGGATATTTTATGTCTTCATGATACATAATACTGAAAGATAATGAGTTAGAATCAACTTATCGGAATCCGAACACCCATCATAGAGTTCCTAGAGTCAACTTAGGCATAGGGCTAGGGACCCCTCCCAAGTCGACCGCTGTGACTCGGGACTACTCAACTTTGAGATGTTATCTTTATTGCCATGTGTCAAACATTAATGTCCACATCACCAAGAAAAGTTTTCAGGTTAACACTACACATAGCCAAGAGTCCTCTTTGTTCTTAGAAATAAGGCTACTGACTATGTGATGTTGAAGGTGATCATCAAGTTGCTTGACATTAGGCAAGACGATGTCCAATGCAATAATCAAAGAATGAGTATTGTTATAAATTTGATAAACACTACAAGAAATATTCAAGAACTACTTACGTTGAGAAAAAGTTTGTTAGACAAGGGAACAAATCCTTGGGAAGGCGACTTAGGTACCAGTTCCCCTCACTTTAAAGTGATGAGTCCACATTGCTATTGCATTTTGTTGAAGCCATCAATTATGTTCAAGTCATGCTTGTTAGAAGTATTATATGAGTGCCAAGAATGACTAGCACTTATATTATTTACATTCTTCCTAAAGTACGAGAATATGTCCATGGAAGATATTGACAGCCCTTTTAGGCTCCCATGATGAAGGTTCCAACAATGGCACAAATAGAATTGAAAGTGAGTTGGTCGATATGCACATTACTGATGAAGGCGACAAGAATCACTATGGGGTGAATCAAAAAAACTCATAAATTCAATGTGATGAGGGTTGAGTATAATCTCATTTGGGGCACAACGGTTTGTGACCCTCCAGTCGAGCTCGCTTAAATTCCTCAAGACTCGCTGATGCAAACATGTCTGGAGCCTTTGCAAATGAAAGAAAAAAATAGCAACTTGAAATTTTAGGAAGAAAGGGAAGAAAAGCAAGAAATAGAAATTTTCCTAACAGTAAACAGAAAGTTGATGTTTCCTCAAAATATAAATAAGGTAACTAAAAACGTGATATCAAAAGAAAAATCTCAACATGTATGGCATGCCTAATCACATTCCTCTCGATCCCGATAATCGTGCTCAAAATGCACATGAGTGGCAAACATGCAAAAGAATGACGGTTACCATTATCAAGATTATAGGGTGCTGACACGTGGCATAAAATATTTGTCCTTGGCTCTTTAGCTTCCACCCCAATCAGACAAGTCAACTCTGCCTTACTAAATAAAAAAGGCCCAAAGCCTAACAACGAAATACCACAGCCCAACCGTGTACGCCTAGGAGAGTTGGCTCATACTAAGTTTTCCTGGTCATGACAGAATAAGGAAATCTATTTCCACTAACATCATCAATCTTCTAAAACGAAAAATGTGTGATGTTGATGTCATCCATTCACGCATCCAAGTCAGTTAGGGCATAAGCGCAAAGTTAGGGGTCCAAAATTCAAATTATTGCTAAGTCAACTACATTTAGCGAGCTCAGTCGTTTTTCTGCCTTTAACAAAACTCTACTATAAAGAGCGTGAAATATTATGGGAAAAAGATTAATTGCTCAAAGAGTTGATTGATCAATTGGTTATTCATTGAATCAACTGAACTCTCTCTCTCAATTCAAAAGGATTAATTGCTCAAAGAGTTGATTGATCAATTGGTTATTCATTGAATCAACTGAACTCTCTCTCTCAATTCAAATTCTAGATTTCTTATATTTTATCTCTCTCAATTCAAATTCTAGATTTCTTATATTTTATCTCTCTAAGCCAGAATCTATACTGACTTGAGCACTGAAAATTTTTTTGCATGAAAAACCCCCAAGGCTCCCGTCAATCAAAACAGAGATAGTCGAAGGAAGAAACAAAGAAAGTGCTAGCAAAATATTTGGAGGGATTCAAAGTGAACCGAAGAATATTCACTTCCAAATTTGACAAGTATTAATCCATGAATTTTTTACCCCAAACACTATGGCAGAAACCCAAAACAAACCAAAGATTGTAACAAAACTCTAATTTCAAAACCTTCAAGGGTTGCTTTTGATACATGTTATGTGAGATGAGAATAATGATATATTGAGAAGAACGATATTTAAACTTTCATTGAAAAGTAATGTACAAACATATACCAAATTAAGAATCTATCTTAGGAAACTATACAAATGAAAAATTAGACTTATGGTAACTAAATAGCCAAGTACAAAAAAAAAAAAATGTTATGTACAAATATATAGCTAACAAATAATTTGTATTAAATTATTTATTTTAAAATTCATTGAAATCATTTTTTGTTTTAAGAACATTTTTAAGTAATTAATCAACTATTAATTATTCTAAGGGTACATGAACAAACTGTTTAGAATTTTTTATTTTTTTTTTACTTAAAAAAAAAGAAGGAACAAAAACAGACGTATATACATACATAGTACATACAAACCTTTCCTTTCTATATTTTCTTTCGTATAATTTCTCATTAAAGCAATCTCCTATAACTATAAGAATATGACAAGTTAAATGTTATGTTATCGGATAAAAAAAAAGACTAGGAATTTTCTCATATATAAACTACAAAAATGCCATGCAAAAACTTCAGTCCACATGCCAGCTCCCAGAACTAACACATTTTCTGTCCCATTAGCATGTTCCTATTCTAGTTGCTTCCTTTACCAGATCATAGCATGATCTAATTTCAACAAAAGAAAAAATTATATATGTGACTATTCTAGTTGCTTGAAATATATATCGTATCACATCAAATATTCCTATGGAATGATGGTATCTCTCTTGTAGTTTGCAATGAAACTGGCTGTTCTCTTACCTGAGACAAGAGAATCGACACTTGTTCAGTTGCCATGTCTAATCTCTCCTTAGACTTGGCTGATTCTGTTACAAGAGTAGATACCAAACTTTGCAAAAACTGAACTTTTTCCCCGTGGTCACTTGGAGCATTCTGAATAAGTTTTAATGGTGTACTGATCCGGCGCCACCGGTCCGGAAGATATCTATCAGGAATCTGAAAGCAATTTCCGGTTGAGAGAACTCGAAGAGCGTGTCGACAAAGAATTCCAGAAAACTCAAAATGATGGCACCTGCAACTTATGATGCCTTCCCGGGGAACCCAATAAACTTTGCGTCCTCCATCAGCTTTTGTATGATGTCTAACAAGAAAGCCATCTTCCATCTGAAAAGACGCATAGTGGGCAGCCAAAACAAGTTGTTCTTGGAGCTTAGAAAAGGCATGAGGAGTTAGGATTGAAGCAGCATGAGACTCCATAGGTGCTCCTGTTTTCAGACATATATTATGGAGATTCTGTTGCATTGTTTGTTGTTCTCCAGCTTGATCTTTGAAATCCACAGCAGCAGCAGCCTGCTTGTTCAATGCAAGAAAATATCAGGAAAATTGTTCACCATAAAACTTTTGACACCCTCCAGATCCTATTGACTATTATATGCATGTTCCATCCATGAACTCAGTCCATTTTCTTTAATCAAACTCTCTCCATGATACAAAAAATATCCCCAATATTAGCAATATATTCACAAAACTCATGTGATTCAAAATTTCCACATGCCCATGAAAAATCATTGTGAAATTATATAAATAATTACATAGACAAAATTTACAGCAATTTAGCCTGTTACAAGTCTCAGAGCCAATCAACATAATTGGTAAAAACTAAGAAGTTCCTTTTTCTTTCAAATTACAGGTTTAGACACTGCCATAGTAAAAAGAAAGCCCAAAACCCCAAGTACCTAAAGAACTTGAAAAAAACTTCGGCGTGTTTGTATTATTCGTTGTGTTGATGTTTCTGTGGCTGGTAAGGCACAATGGAAGCTTTATATGATATTCTTTAAGGATGGATTAAATTTGGGTTGCTCTTGGGAAGATTGATACTAAAGATCCCAAAAATTAGTTATTTCAGCCTTCATTGGCCATTGTGATACTTGGTTGGTTGTCATTATATTTAAAAGGCTATGCCTTGCCATTTTTTTGTCATTGCTTTTCATTATAAATATATCATTCCCTACATTTCTTGAAAAAAAATAAATAAATAACTTTTTCCCTGTCAACATTATGCGTTAAATCTCTTTTAAGACTTCATGGTATTTAATTGCAGCCTAATTTTTTCTTCGTATAATATAATTCCAAATCTAAACATCTACATTTTAGAAGACAGCAGGATTTTTGGAAAGCTTGACTACTATTGCATATTTCTTTCGCAATTCATGGTTTGAAAGTTCATATAACGTAACAGAACTTTAAATCTTACATGCAGAAACGAGTTGCAAAAAGAAAATTTTGAACCGAACCTCTTATTCATGTTTCCTGGTTTTCCTGGTTTGCTATGGTAATATTTTTATCCCATTTCAAGTTTCCTGGTTTTCCTATTTTTATTTATCCTCAGGATTGTTTAATGACTGTATTACTTAGTGACAAATAAAAAGGGTGCTGTATTATAAAACAATTGTATATATGTGACTAAATCTAGCTCAAAAACTTTCACTGTACAACCACAAATGTCACTCACATAGTTATCCATGTTGAGAAAGAGTATGCCTTATATTATTGTCCTTAATGTTAAAAACTGTATAACACTGTCCAGAAAGTTATCCATGTATCCCACTCAACAATAAGAAAAGAAGATATTAGCCTTAATTTGGCCTTTACTAATCTTAATTTTTACTATTTTCATCCCATTCTGTCCAAGATTAGCAGATATGGGGTGTTGAATTTTTCTTTTAGAATGATAAGTAACGTAGCCTACAAGGCATCACGTAAGAAAGTATTAAACACAAATAACATAGCCCACAAATGTAAGAAAATATCAAACACAAGGGGTTTCTACCAAAGTTCATAAACTACAGGTCAGGAAAAGAAATATATATATATCATTTTGTAGCATGTTCCCTTTTCTAATTCATATTAGAGAAAAATTCACAAAATTTTATAAATCAGGACAGTAGGAAATTTCATGGAGCTAATAACCCTAGGGCAGCTAGAATTCTCAAACATCTTTCCATTCATCTGAGCCCTCCATGATAAATACTTGAAAACCATATTGGAAAAACTAAGTCTTCATATGGATATCCTTATGAACGTTGGTCTTATATTAACTACAAAATTACTTCTCTAACAATTTTCTAGTTGTATTTTGTTTACTTATGTTTATCTTTTGTACAATATTATTGCTTAAACTAATAATTCTTTCTTTTAGTGTCCATACAAAACGTGTTAGAATGGGGTGTACTAAGAAATATAGTTTATGGTTTAAAATTATATAAGGATGTTTATGTCAATTCACACAATGCTATATTTGGAAATAACTAATTAATTAGAAAGAGGTGAGATATGAAAAAAAGAGTGTGCTAATAAAACTACCCAAAGTAAATTTAGAAAATTATCCAAGCAAGACAAGAGTTGTGACATGGCAGAATAACTAACTAATAATAATAATAAGGGAGATTTGTGGGATAACTACCCAATGTTTTGGGTTTGTAACCCGGTAGGGATCCATTGGTTTTTTTAGCAGTAAAACTACCCAATGTTATTAAAAGTGTAATTCCGTCTAATTTTGTCCTAATAGGTTTCTTTGCGAGTTTGTTAAGACACATGTAAGAACATGATTCATACTTATTTATTAATACACGATTAAATAAGTATTAATCATGTCCTTACATGTGCGCAAACTCACGAACAGAACCTATTGGGACGAAATTGGATGAAATTACACTTTTAGGAAAATTATTTCGCCACTAAAAGGAATCAATGGGCCCCTGCCAGTTACAGACTCAAAACATTGGATAGTTATGTCACAAATGTCCCTAATAATAATTAGTAGAAGAAGAAGAAATAGCAATGGTAACAACATACTTGTTCGACAAAGTGGGCAAGCCTGGTCTGTGCACTCAAGAATCGTTGTATGAAAGCATTAACTGACTTTGACTGCCCGATTGTAGTCAACCCAGCAAAAAAATGGCTTCTCAAGAAAGGTAATGCCCAAAGTGAGCGTAAGCCATATAAGTTAATGATATGCCTGTTACTATGAAGCCCAAAAGAGTTCACCATTTCCCTCCAACCTAGTTCAAAATCCTCTATTGACTCCAAATTGTAGAGTCGATAAAACTCACCCTTCCATTCATTGTAACGTTCCCCCAATACTGCATTGAACCAGGAAGGGAATTTTGCCACGATCATCCATATGCAAAGTGCATGTTTGGTGGTTGGCATTTCCATGCTTATTGCTTCTTTGAGACACATATTTTGGTCAGTGAGTATCGTCTGAGGTGCCTTTCCGCTCATGAACCCTAAGAACACCTTCCAACCAAAATAGCAATGAAAAGAGTAAATCAATGTAAAACTAAATAATCAAAACTGTTCTTAAAAAAAAAAAGAAATGAAAACGGGCATGTAACATGTGCTCGTTTAGTGATTGTTTTCCAGTCACCATCCTTGTATTTTACTACAAGTTTGTTTTTTATTTTTTTTCAAAAAAAATAAAACCAAGACAAAACAAAGTTCTATTAGATTATGCTTTAAAAAAAGTTATTATATAAATACATATATATATATATATATTTTTGTGTGAGTGGCATTCATTTCATGTCTTAGATATTGATCAACCTCAAAAGGAGTTTTTCCATCAAACTTAAATTTCTTGTTGTTCAAGGAGACTGTAGCAGTGAACACAGTAACAATATACAAGTAATCAGTGATGCATATTTGGCTATTGGTATGAGACAAAGGCCAAGGATTCATACAAACTAACCGCGGAAAGAAGAAAGGAACAAGTGCCCTACCATTTCAAAGGTGCAAATTAAAATACATTTAACCCCTTAAATTATTTTATACTTTTGACAAATGATATACATCAAATAAATCATTCAAACTTGGGACATTCAGCCCACTGCGATTTGAGCATAGCTGAAACCTTGACAGTCACCAGTCACACTAAAGACCTCTTCCATCCCCTCATCGTAGCTATTCAAATTCATAAATAATGGTTTTTCATTCATTCTTCACTAGCTCCAGTTATGTCACATAAAGAAAGAATTAATTGATATAACAAAACCAAATGCACAACTATATGTGCATGACATGATAAATGGTCAGAAAATTAAACCAAAAATATAATACACTGTAACTCTATTACCTTCAATGCCCATGAAAAAGATCCCAAGCTTTCTTCTCTTAGCAGCACACAGCCAAAGAAGCAAGGCATCCCATAATTATTCATACCAACCCATATACCAAGTGGCATGTCAAATACAGTCAATCGATGGCTCGTGTCAAAAACCACTGCATCACCGAAAATATCATATGCCTGGATTGATGATGCGTATGACCAAGCAATGTTCTCTAGTCGGTTGTTGGAATCAAGAGTGTATTCAAATTTGAAGTTGGGGTCTTTCTCCTTTATATTTCTGCACATTCTTAATAAGTCTATGCTCTCTTCTTCATGGTCTAGCTTCCTAAATGACTGCAGTAAATTTCTCACATCCTTCTCAGTGAATGGCAGATATCCCGGTTCCACACATTTCTCAAGCTCCATGAGCCTCATCATTTGCTGCACTGAAATTCCAGTTTTGGCAAACATAAGGATTCGGCTCTTATCTGACTCTGAAATGGTTCTGTATGCTGGAAGAAAACGAACTTGGTTTGGCTCTAATAATTCATGGTTATGATGGTTCGCAAAACCTGTGACACGCCATTCTAGCCCTCCTAATTCTGTTGCCTTGCTAATACGCATGTAGGCCTGACATCCACATCGAGAGGATTTTCTATTTCTTTGAGGTTTGCTTTCATTGGAGGCTTTGATAGGGGTATTGCCAGCACGGTGGCAAACAAAGTAACGTCTTGTAAGTCCTTTGCCAACCCCATCTTTTCCTTCAGTACGGTGGCGACGTATCGAGAATCCACATCGTTTTGCAAATTCACTATAGAATTCATAAGCTGCATCATGAGTAGAGAATCTTTGCCCAATATACGGAACCGTGTCATTTGTGGTTTCTAATGAAAGTCTGGTCTCATCAAGTGATTCTGCAGTGCTGCTTGTATCATCCAGTGATAATGAGCGATGGTCCGAAGGATCATCATAAACCACTAGCATTTCTCCAGCCTCATCAGACATTATGCTCTCATCTATCTGATTAACATCAACCTAAGATCCTAGCTCTATTACTAGAAACAAAAGGGAAAAAAAATCAGATTCATCACAAAAAATATTGTTAGGTCAAGGAAAAACAATCTACTAATCTACATTAAAACAAACCACTAGACACGAACAAAAATCAAATAATTCCCTAGCCACTTAAAATTTTCAAATCAACACACGAAAATTAATAGTTCCTAGCAAACAATAATTGGCATGTATGCGAAACACAAAAGGCTTCACATTGATTCTGTCTCCAATGCTCTCACAGCCGACCAATAAATGTGCAGCAAGATGAAAACTTAAGCTAAAATGTCTTAATCAAAACAATAATGGAGACAGAAAGAGCAACTAGACCAAAAATGAGAATACCCAAAGGATATCAGATATCAAGCACAAGAGAGCAAAAGAGCCTTCCAAACCATATATATTATGAGCAGAATAAAAGAATTTATTAACGAAAATAATAAAACTGGAAAACATGAATTTAAAAGTGTTCCAATCAATTGGGCCCAATAGAGCCATAAAACTCTGTTAATCAAAAGATTCGATCATAACCCAGCTGACATAAGCTTCAGATAGCACTTTTAAATTTACTTTGTAATTTCTGGGCGGGGGACACGAAAATAAAATACATATATGATGGTTCAGATACGAGTACAAATGCATTTTAACTTCAATTTCAAATACTCGTGTACAAGCACCAATTTGGCGGTTCTGATTTGAACCCGAATTTCACTGAAATAAAAGTATAATTGAAAGAAATGGAAGGGGGAAAACTATGTTTGATAGAAATACAATTGTGTGGGATACATGATTGATTATGTGAAATTGAAGCAATGGAGAAGGTCTGAAATTACCAGTAAAAAAATCAAATTCGGGAGAAGAAGATAGCTTGAAGACGGCAGCGTGAAGGCCTTAGGAGGATTGGCCACCAAACAAATTTTTGCATCAATTTTCCCGAGAACCAAACAGAGAGGTTGGGAATTAATGCCGAGGAGATTGAGAGAGAGAGGGAGGGAGTGAGGTTTTCTTCTTCCGGGAGAGAAGTTGCACCTTCACCACGTTTTTATTTTTATTTTCTTATTTAAATTTAAACCGTCTTTTCTTTTTTTTTTTCGTTGCAATTTTTTTTTCCGCAAATTATTACAATGGTACACAAACTATTTAGTATAGAATTTTCATATTATTTTATTCTAATGACCCGAACCAAAATTTGCTATATTAATAGTGTTAGGTTTGGTACGTCGTATTGTAATGTATTGTATTGTATTATATTGGATTGTGTTGTATTGTATTATATTGTATTAGTATTATTTAATACAATACAATATTTAGTATTGACTTGTATTAATTGATTGTGAAAAGTTATAATATATTTTTAATACACTCGATCCCAACACAAACTACTGGTCCGGAGTCCAGGTCCGGGTCCGGTCGGGGTCCGGGTTCAGTCCGGGTCCGGTCCGGGTCTGGGGTCCGCATCCGGATCAGAGATTGGTGTTGACCACAAATCCTTTGTAAATATTATAATACAAGCTAATACAAACCATTTATTATGTATTAAATAATACAACATCCATTGTATTAAAAAATTTGGTCGTAATAATTAATACAATACATTGCTTAATCTAAACATAGTGTTATTTATTATTTAATACAATACGACCCTTATACGACGTACCAAACGAGCCCTTAGATTTTAAATTTACATTAAAACTTTTTCTTTACATTTGAACTATTATTTTATTTTATTTTAAAAAATAATTTTATATTTTAATTTGAAAATTAAAATTTATTATAAAAATAATTAATTTAAAAATATAAAATTAAATAAAATACTAATATTAAATAAAATAAAAAGAACATAATTATAAAATTTAAAAGACAATACAAATAAAAATAAACATTAAGAAAAATAATAATTTAATAGTTAAATTAATTATTAAGAATATTAGTCTTAAAGAATATCAAAATATTAATTATATAAACTTGAAGTATTTTAATAATCTTGATGTTCTCAAATGTTTGATATTGTTGGTAAGTTTTTGTAAAGGCCGCTTAGCTTTAATTTAGAAATTAGCAGATAATTAGGAGTTAATTATGAGAATTATTTATTTATGCTTAATTATTAAATTATGATGATTTATTTGAATTCAGAATGCATTTTTATGTCACAGATAGAAATTTCATAATTTTGCTTATTTTGGTGCCTAGCAACATTAGAACGCGGTGTATGGCTTTTAGAATCACATCTTAGTATTTTTTAGTATAGCGGGACAATAGTTAGACTTTTGGAGTGTCGGGAATAAACGAAATTTTAGAGTTTCCCAAAATACCCCTAAGTACCCCTTTTATGCCTTTTAGTGTGGGAAGGGCAAAATAGTCTTTTTGCCCATTCTTGTTTTGTCTTATGTGAGTTTTAATTAAGTTAATTAAATTAGTTTTTTTAAGTTATATTGGCTGAAATGGTTTAATAAAATAAGGTTTATTTATTCATTTTTCAAAAAAATAGAAAAGATTAGAAAAATTGGAAAATTCTCTCTTTCATTCTCTCTCTCTCTCACGAAATCCCTAGGCAGCTAGGGTTCTGAAAGTTTTGTCTTCAATCTTGCCATTTTACAGCAGTTTTTAGTGATTACAAGCAAGGGTAAGCTTCTAGACAACCTTCCTTTAGTTTTCTTGAAATTTAAGTTATGAAATCATGCATGTTTTGAGAGTTTGAGTCCTTTATTTGCTGTTGATGTTTGATTTAAGTTTCTGCAATCAAATTATGATAGAATATGTTGATTTAGGCTTGAATTGTTAGTTGTTTGAAGCTTTAGTCAAGCTTTGAGTTTTAGAACTCAAGCTTGAAGCTTTAATGGTGAATTTTGATTCTAAGCTTTGATTGTTGTTCTGTTGCTTGGAAAATGTCTATTGGGGTCTAATATGCAGGTCTGGAAAGTTTGGTTGAGTTTGGAAACGGTTTAGTTGGGGGTTTGATTGTTGTTGGTTTTCTGGGTAAAACCGGCTAACCGGTTTTACACTGCCTGTAAAACCGGTTACCCGGTTTTTGCAGCGGGGGGGTGAAACCAGTTTTTTCAACTGGTCATTTTGTGTTAGTTTCAGGTTTTCAGGCAGTTTATTCCCTGCTAGTTTGAGATATTGTTGTATTAAGTTATAGTAGGTTAAGTTTTGGTTTTAAACCTTTGTCCCAGTTGTGATTTAGTGGATCACTTATATGTTTTGAATCCGATGTGATTTAGGAGCCTATAATTCGCCGAACTGTTGTTCCACTCAGGTTGACCGGCACACCTGAATTCGGAATTGAGGTAAGATTAGTACAATATCATGCATATGTCATTACATGTTTAGCGTACATGTGTTATTGCCTGTTAGATTACATTGATAGCAATAATAGTATACATAGAGTTGTACTGATTATTGATAAATGTATGTTGGCTAGAATACTGATCGATGTTGTCACATCAATATGGCTAGAGTATGACTATCATATTGAGTATAGGCTGACATTATGGTCGATAGTATTGTCTTATGAGCGTTCTAGACTCAGTACCGTGTGGGACACGGCGATTAGGGTTATGATCGGGTGTATGGGCGCCAGGATACACCCGATCATAACCCGGTTTATTAGTATGTTTTATGTTATGCTTTTCTTACTAAGTCCGTCTACTCACAGTGCTATGTTGATGTGTAGGTAAGGGCAAAGCCAAAGCTGAGGAATCGTGAGAACGAGCAGATGGAGGTTGTACATGTCGGGGTGGTTAGGCCTGGAGCGTACGATCCTCGGGACATCAGGGCTTTTGTTAATTAGTCGCTGGGCGAAAAACTTTTGATTACATGTATAGCAAACTTTTATAACTGTATTTTGTAAACGGGATCCCGGTATTTTATTAATGTAATATGTTAAGTTTTAATTAAAAAGCAAAATTTTAATTAATCACGTTTTCCAATAACCTCGTTGATTAGCAACGAGCTGCACAGTAAGTTTAAAATCACGTTAACATGCCTATGCTAGTTAGGTGTTACAATTTGGTATCAGAGCCGCCAGGTTGTCTTCCGAAGATCGTCACGACATGTACAATCATCATCAGCAGTTAGCTCGTTTCAGGGTTTAGTAAGCTTTTATTGCTTTAGTAGTTTATTGTAATAAGTATGATTTAAGAAAAGCCTGTTAGGAAGCATGTTAGTAGCCTGATAGTAGAATAGGCGCATGTGTTTTTTTATTTTTTATTTTCTATTTTCAAATAAGCGGCATTAGTAAGTTTTTCTTTGATCACAATCTGACCAGACTAGCTCTTGGTTACGCAGGCTGTTCAGACTAGTATGGACGCCAGGCGAAATACCAGGAGCCAGGGCAATTCGGTTGGATCTAATGTTGGTCAGGGAGCTCAAAATCCCCCAAATGTCCGTGGCCGAGGTAGAGGTCTCAGGGGCAGGGCACGTGGCCGGGGTGACGTTAACCCGCCACAGGTTGCCCAAGCTGCCCAAGATGCTCAGGATACCCAAAATTGGGAAAATAGGTTTGCAGCAATGCAAGCCCGAATTGAGGAACAAGATAATGAAATTCAACGGTTACGTCAGCAGGGTGCTCCCGCAATGCCTGCTCCAGAAATTCCAGTGGCACCTGCCCCTACTGTTCAGGGCGAACCAGTGGTGGCAGTGAATCGGATGGAACCCCTGTATGAAAGGTTCCGCAAGCAAGCACCTCCAGTTTTTCTGGGAGGTCCTGATGTCATGAAAGCCGAGCAATGGCTATCAGTAATTACTAGAATCCTGAACTTTATGGGTGTCACCGGAAATGACAGGGTGGTCTGTGTCACTTTCCAGTTTCAAGAAGATGCACTGGTCTGGTGGGACATGGTGTCTATGATACATGATGTCACGATAATGACCTGGGAAAAGTTCCAGGAACTTTTTAATGCAAAATATTACAATGAAGCAGTTACGAGTGCCAAGAGAAAGGAATTTACTCATCTGACTCAGAAAGAAAATATGAGTGTTACTAAATATACAACGCAATTTGACCGATTGGCGAGGTTGGCCTCGGGAATTGTGCCAACTGACTTCAGCAAGAAAGAAAAATATCTAGATGGATTAAATGCGAAGATCAGACATGACCTGATGATTACTACTGACGATAGAACCACCTATGCTGAAATGGTGGATAAGGCATTGCGAGCTGAGGGCGCAGTGGGATGCATGATAGAGTCTGGTGGGACTCCAGTGGTTGGCGGGACTCCTACCCCTCCTGCATCAGGTTTTAGCAGGGGAGGTAGTGGTTCGGCCATGGACCAGAAAAGAAAGGCATCCACTACAACCAGTGGCTCAGGTCAGAACAAGAGGTTCCGGGGGAACTAGGGTCGGGGCAATCGCCAGAGTGGTACCGAGCCCTGATACACTTACCCAGAGGTTGTAACCATCTGGGGGAGTGTAAAGGGCAAGGATGCTTTCAGTGTGGCATTCCAGGGCATTACAAGAGAGATTGTCCCCAGCTCAGAATTGAGGCACCGAAGGCTGCAGCAAAACCCATTCCAGCTAGGGTGTTTGCGTTAACTCAGGCTGATGCAGAAGCCAGCCCCTCTGTGGTAACAGGTCAGCTCTCGGTCAACAACTCTTATTTCTCTGTGTTGTTTGACTCTGGAGCCACTCATTCTTATGTGGCGGCTAGAGTTTTTAGTAAATTGGATAGACCGCATGATAGTTATGAATCAGGATTTGGAACCCTACTGCTTGGCGAAGAGTTAGTTATCTCCAAAAGGTGGATTAGGTCTATGCCAATCAGAGTAGAAGATAGAGAGTTGAGCAGTGATTTGATAGAGATGAATTTAGTGGATTTTGATATCATACTGGGAATGGATTTCTTATCCAAATATTCAGCCAGTATTGGCTGTAAGAGGAAGATGGTAATCTTCCAACCTGAAGGCGAAGAACCGTTTGTTTTTGTTGGTTCGGTTCAGGGATCTCGGATCCCGGTGATTTCGGCCTTATCAGCTAAAGAATTGTTGTGTGATGGATGTCTAGGGTTTCTGGCCGTGGTAGTTGATACCATTCGGCCAGATACTGTTCGGCCAAAAGACATCAAGGTGGTTCGGGAATTTCTAGATTTTTTTCCTGAAGAACTTCCAGGTTTACCACCTCAGCGGGAAATTGATTTCATAATTGACTTGGCACCGGGAGCGGAACCGATTTGCAAGGCTCCTTACAGAATGGCTCCAGCAGAACTTAAAGAATTAAAAATTCAACTTCAGGGATTGCTTGACTTAGGGTTTACCCGACCCAGTGTGTCACCCTGGGGAGCTCCAGTACTATTTGTTAAGAAGAAAGATGGATCTTTGCGGATGTGCATTGACTACCGGGAATTGAATAAGCTAACAATCAAAAATAAATATCCTTTACCTAGGATAGACGATCTTTTTGATCAACTTCAGGGGAAGACTGTCTTTTCAAAGATTGATCTCCGATCGGGCTATCATTAGTTGAGAATCCGAGAGGAGGATATTCCAAAGACAGCTTTCCGCACTAGGTATGGACATTACGAATTTCTGGTTATGTCTTTTGGACTGACCAATGCTCTTGCAGCTTTCATGGACTTGATGAATAGGGTATTCAAGGATTTCCTCGATATTTGCGTTATTGTATTTATTGACGACATCATTGTCTACTCTCAATCAGAAGAGGAGCACGAGCAACATCTCCGGATGGTTCTACAGCGACTTCGAGAACATAAGTATATGCCAAATTCAAGAAGTGCAAATTTTGGCTGTCACAGGTGTCTTTTCTAGGGCACATTGTTAGTGAAGAAGGGATCAAAGTGGATCCAGGAAAGATAGAATCCGTCAGGGATTGGCCAAGACCGAAAACAGTAACTGAAGTTAGAAGTTTCTTGGGTCTGGCGGGCTACTATTGTTGGTTTGTTGAAGGCTTTTCTAAAATTTCAACACCCTTAACCGAGCTCACCAAAAAGAATCAGCGTTTTATATGGTCAGATAAATGTGAGGCTAGTTTTCAGGAGCTGAAACAGAGGTTGATTACAACTCCAGTGCTAGCTTTGCCTTCTGACAAAGAAAAGTTCGTGGTTTATTGTGACGCATCCAGACAGGGTCTGGGTGTTGGATATATTTTACCAGGATCTAGATTTACTAACAAGTATGTTTCATTAACATCCTAATATGAATTCTAAAACAATGAAATAAACACATATAAAGTTTAGGAAACCTTACATTGGGTGCAGCAGAATATAATGACTCCTTCCGTTCAGATATTTAGCCCTTGATTCCTTTCTGTAGCAGAGCATTATCAATATCTGAACCTGGATCTCTTTCTCTCCTTCCTTTGATGCTGATTCTCCTTCTTGTTGGTTGATTTTCCACAGTCTTACACACTATGATTGAGATACCACTTGATGTGTGTGGGCACTCACTCATTCACTCAAGGAATTCGAAATTTAGAGAAGAAAAGAAGAGAGAAGGTGATTTCGGCTGTAAAGAATAGGAGGCTCAATTTCATCTAACAAAGTTCACAAAGTTAAGTGTGAATGAGAGCCATCACTATCTATTTATAGGTAACCACCTAGGTTTAGGTTAGAATTATTTGGCATTAAAATAATGAAAAAATAAATGATAAAACCCATAAAGTGTGGCCGGCCATGGGCTTGGATAATGGGCCTCACTTATGCAATTTTGCTGTTTTATCATTCCTGCATCTGATTTTCTCAAAAATGCCAATTTTCAAATTCAACCATTTAAATGCCAATTCTAATTATTTAATAACTAAAATTAATTATTAAATAATATTATCATTTAATATATTTATTAATTAGACATATAAAGTCTCTTAATTAATAAATAAACCTAGAATCTCTTTTCTTTACAATTTCGCCCTTGCTTAGTGAAAATAGTCTAACTTTAGAATTATAATTGATTAATCAAAATCAATTAACTGAGTTTTACAAGCAGTATGGTCTCAACTAGTATGGGGACCATGGGTCTATATATCCGAGCTTCCAATAAGTAGATCAAGAATTTATATCTTAAATTCACTGACTTATTAATTCTTCGTTGAATCCACGCATAGAACTTAGAATTGCACTCTCAGAACATAGAACGCTCTATATGTTCCACGATATAGACACGTCATTAGTTATCCATTGTTATAACCCTAATGTGGTCAATGATCCTCTATATAGATGATTTACACTGTAAAGGGATTAAATTACCGTAACACCCTACAATGTATTTTATCCTTAAAACACTTAACCCTGTATAAATGATATTTCAGCTAATTGAAATGAGATCTCCACCATTTATTTTTGTTTGGTTAAGCTCGAAGGAAATCATCCTTTACTTTCTATTCGCCAGATAGAAGCTATAGATTCCATATTTATGTTAGCGCTCCCACTCAATTGCACTACCGTGTTCCCAAAATGTACGTATCACCCTGACCCAAAAGTAGGCTTAACTAACAAATCAAAGAACACAAATAACACTCTTGAGATTGAACCTAATCATATCAGGATTAAGATCATTTGATCTAGGATCAACATGTGATATTGAATTGAATAGATATTACGGTAAATTCTAATATATCTAATCAAAGTTCAATATCGGTCCCTTCAGATGTATACTCCATACATCCGATGCTGGTAAACTTTGCCAATGTCCTGGAAAGGACATAACACTCATCCAAGGTGTAAGAATACCTATCGCTGATTATACCATGTCAGTCTAAATCCAGTGCTCTGACAAATCAGGGAATAAACTTTCGAACATATAATTAAGATTATATTCCACTGTGTTGACAACACTATAATCATTAACAAATTGATATGATCTGGACTTAAATAGAATTCATACATTATGTAAATAATCATGAAATAAATCATGTGAACCATGCAACATTAAATGTTATTTTCTGATCTATATTAATAAGTAAATCTGATTATATTGAAATGAGTTTTATTTTTGGCATAAAACCCAACACTGGGATGTGTGCTGATGCAAGCCGATCGAGTTATCGCTTATGCCTCCCGTCAGTTGAAAGATTATGAACAGCGATACCCGACTCATGACCTAGAACTTGCCGCAGTAGTGTTTGCTTTAAAAATTTGGCGGCATTACCTCTATGGGGAAAGATGTGAAATATATACCGACCATAAAAGTCTCAAATATTTCTTCACACAGAAGTATTTGAATATGAGACAGAGATGTTGGTTGGAGTTAGTCAAGGATTACGATTGTGAGATTCTTTATCACCCTGGGAAGGCCAATGTAGTGGTCGATGCCCTGAGCAGAAAGGGTCCCGGGCAGGTAGCTAGCATGATTCAAATCTCACCTCAAATATAGCAGAGGATATGATTAGGGCTAGCATTGAGTTTGTTGTAGGCAAGCTTCACAACTTGACGTTGCAATCTGATCTGCTAGAACGAATTAAAGCTGCTCAGTTTACTGATCTCGAGTTAGTTAAAGTCAGAGAGGAAGTTTCGGCTGGCCAAGCCAAAGACTTTACAGTCTCAGATAGTGGAATGTTGTTATTTAAGACTAGAGTTTGTGTTCCTAATAGTATGGAACTCAGAAATGAAATTCTCGAAGAGGCTCATACCACTCCCTATTCTCTGCATCCCGACACCACCAAGATGTATCAAGATTTGAAACCCTACTTCTGGTGGAGCGGAATGAAGAAGAATGTGGTAGAATTCGTATCGAAATGCCTAACTTGCCAGCAGATTAAGACTGAACATCAGAGACCAACAGGGTTGTTACAGCCTTTAACCCTACCTCAGTGGAAGTGGGAAGACATCGCAATGGACTTTGTGGTTGGATTACCTAGAACCACAGGTTTATTTGACTCAATTTGGGTAGTGGTGGACCGATTTACGAAATCTGCTCACTTTCTACCAGTTAGAACAACCTTTACAGTGGATCAGTACGCAGATCTGTATGTCAAGGAAATAGTAAGGTTGCACGGTGTGCCAAAATCCATAGTTTCAGATAGAGATCCGAAGTTCACTTCAAAGTTTTGGCAAAGTTTACAACGGGCTATGGGTACCAAACTGAGGTTCAGTACAGCTTTCCATCCTCAGACAGATGGACAATCCGAAAGGACAATCCAAATACTGGAGGATATGTTACGAGCCTGTGTTATGGATTTTGAAGGCACATGGAGTAAGTACCTACCATTGATAGAATTTTCATACAGTAACAGTTACCAAAGTACAATAGGGATGGCTCCCTATGAACTGTTGTATGGCAGAAAGTGTAGATCTCCCATCCATTGGGATGAGACAGGGGAGAGGAAATACTTAGGTCCAGATTCAGTGCAACGGACCAATGAAGCAATTGAGAAGATTAAAGCCAGAATGCTTGCTTCTCAAAGCAGGCAGAAAAGTTATGCAGATCCAAAACGTAGAGATGTAGAATTTCAAGTAGGGGATCATGTGTTCTTACGGGTGTCTCCTATGAAGGGAATCAAGCGTTTCGAGAAAAGAGGCAAGTTATGCCCTAGGTTTACCGGACCTTTTGAGATTCTCGAGAAAGTTGGACAAGTGGCATATCGTTTAGCTTTGCCTCCAGCTCTTTCAACAATTCACAACGTATTTCATGTCTCGATGTTGAGAAGATACGTTTCAGACCCAGCTCATGTACTTAGTTATGAGAATCTTGAGCTACAACCGGATATGTCCTATGAGGAACAACCAGTTCAGATCCTTGACAGAAAGGATAAAGTTCTTTGGAATAAGACCATAGCTTTGGTCAAAGTACTCTGGAGAAACAGCAAGGTGGAGGAAGCAACCTGGGAGTTAGAATCCGATATGAAAGCTCAATATCCAGAGTTATTCACGTTAGATTTCGAGGACGAAATCCTTTTAAGGGGGATAGTTGTAAAGGCCTCTTAGCTTTAATTTAGAAATTAGCAAATAATTAGGAGTTAATTATGAGAATTATTTATTTATGCTTAATTATTAAATTATGATGATTTATTTGAATTCAGAATGCATTTTTATGTCACATATAGAAATTTCATAATTTTGCTTATTTTGGTGCCCGACAATATTGGAACGCGGTGTATGGCTTTTAGAATCACATCTTAGTATTTTTTTAGTATAGCGGGACAATAGTTAGACTTTTGGAGTGTCGGGAATAAACAGAATTTTAGAGTTTCCCAAAATACCCCTAAGTACCCCTTTTATGCCTTTTAGTGTGGGAAGGGCAAAATGGTCTTTTTGCCCATTCTTATTTTGTCTTATGTGAGTTTTAATTAAGTTAATTAAATTAGTTTTTTTAAGTTATATTGGCTGAAATGGTTTAATAAAATAAGGTTTATTTATTCATTTTTCAAAAAAAAATAGAAAAGATTAGAAAAATTGGAAAATTCTCTCTTTCATTCTCTCTCTCTCTCACGAAATCCCTAAGCAGCTAGGGTTTTGAAAGTTTTGTCTTCAATCTTGCCATTTTACAGCAGTTTTTAGTGATTACAAGCAAGGGTAAGCTTCTAGACAACCTTCCTTTAGTTTTCTTGAAATTTAAGTTATGAAATCATGCATGTTTTGAGAGTTTGAGTCCTTTATTTGCTGTTGATGTTTGATTTAAGTTTCTGCAATTAAATTATGATAGAATATGTTGATTTAGGCTTGAATTGTTAGTTTTTTGAAGCTTTAGTCAAGCTTTGAGTTTTAGAACTCAAGCTTGAAGCTTTAATGGTGAATTTTGATTCTAAGCTTTGTTTGTTGTTCTGTTGCTTGGAAAATGTCTATTGGGGTCTAATATGCAGGTCTGGAAAGTTTGGTTGAGTTTGGAAACGTTTTAGTTGGGGGTTTGATTATTGTTGGTTTTCTGGGTAAACCCAGCTAACCGGTTTTACACTGCTTGTAAAACCGATTACCCGGTTTTTGCAGCAGGGGGTGAAACCAGTTTTTTTAGCTAGTCATTTTGTGTTAGTTTCAGGTTTTCAGGCAGTTTATGTTGGGTTTTATGCCCTAAATAAAACTCATTTCAATATAATCAGATTTACTTATTAATATAGATCAGAAATAGCATTTAATGTTGCATGGTTCACATGATTTATTTCATGATTATATGTATATAATGTATGAATTCATCTGAAACCCTTTTCACATACTTGATCCTGTTTATTGTGCTGTCAACACATTGGAAAGTAAACATGACTATGTGAATAAAGTTTCCTAGATTTATCAGACATAGGGTTTTACTGATATGATAATCTACAACAGAGTTTACTTGCATTTGGAGAAGTGCTATGTTCTTTCCAGAGCATTGGTTAAAGTAAAGCTCAGGTTGGGTGCATGGAGTATGCATCGGAAGGGACCGATATTGAACTTTGACTTAGATTTATTAAACTTACCGTAATATCTATTCAAGTCAATATCGCCTAGTTGATCCTAGATCAAATGTTCTTAATCCTGTTATGATTAGGCTCAATCTTGAAAGGCTATTCGTGTTCTTTGATTTGTTAGTTAAGCCTACTTTTAGGTCAGGATGATACGTACATTTTGGGAACACGGTAGTGCAATTGAGTGGGAGCGCTAGCATAAACATGGAATTTATAGCTTCTATCTGGCGAATAGTAAGCAAAGGATGATCTCCTTCGAGCTTGACCAAACGAACATAAATGGTGGAGTACTCATTTCACATAAGCTGAAATATCATTTATACGGGGTCAAGTGTTTTAAGGATAAAATACATTGTAGGGTGTAACGGTAATCTAATCCCTTTACAGTGTAGATCATTCATATAGAGGATCATTGATTACATTAGGATTATAACAATGGATAACTAATGATGCGTCTATATGGTGGAACATATAGAGCATTCTATATACTTAGAGTGCAATTCTGAGTTCTATGCGTGGATTCAACGAAGAATTAATAAGTTAGTGAATTTTAGTGCTAAATTCTTGATCTACTTATTGGAAGCTCGGTTATATAGACCCATGGTCCCCGCACTTGTTGAGATAATATTGCTTGTAAGACTCATATAATTGGTTTTGATTAATCAATTATAATTCTCAATTTAGACTATGTCTATTTGTGAAATTTTCACTAAGTAAGGGCGAAATTGTTAAGAAAGAGTTTTAGGGACGTATTTGTTAATTATGATACTTTGTATGGTTCAATTAATAAATATGATAAATGACAATATTATTTAATAATTATTTATAGTTATTAAATAGTTAGAATTGTCATTTAAATGGTTGAATTAGAAAATTGGCGTTTTTGAGAAAATCAGATGCAGAAAAGGTAAAACTGCAAAATTGCAAAAAGTGAGGCCCAAATCCACTAAGCATGGCCGACCACTTTTGTAGGCAATTTAAGCTGATATTTTCATTATTTTAATGCCAAATAATTCAAACCTAACCCTAGTAAAATGCTATAAATAGATAGTGAAGGCTTCAGGAAAATTACACTTTTCTTCTGACATTTCTGATTCAGAAAAAACTGAGCCTTCTCTCTCCCTATCTGGCCGACCACTTCCTCTCTCTTTCTTCCCTCTTGAATTTCGAAATCCTTAGTGTATGAGTAGTGCCCACACACAGCAAGTGATACCTCAACCATAGTGAGGAAGATCGTGAAGAAAGACTTTGAGCAAGAAGGAGTTTCAGCATCAAAGATTCAGAGAAAGAGATCCAGGTTCAGATATTGATAACGCTCTGCTACAGAAAGGAATCAAGGGCTAGATATCTGAATGGAAGGAGTCATTATATTCCGCTGCACCCAATGTAAGGTTTTCTAAACTTTATATGTGTTTATTTCATCGTTTTAGAAAGTTCATATTTAGGATGTTAATAAACATACTTGTGAGTAGATCTAAGATCCTGGTAAAATAATTTCCAACAACTGGTATCAGAGCCATGGTAATTGATTTGCTTGCAAGAAATTTGGACTTTAAAACGATTGTTTGATGTTTTTTGGATGGTATCATGTTGTATTGAGTGTTATTTGATGATTGATTGATGTGTGTGAATTTTCGTGAAAAATAATTGAATATCTGTTTCTGGAATTATTTTTATTGGATAGTATGGAAAAAATTAAGCAAGTTACTTTTTTACAGAACTCAATTTCGATTTAATTTGAATTAGTTATGATTTTTTGATGATTCGAAAAAATCGGAGTTGTGCTGAAATTCTCATGGGCGCGCGAAAACTGTCCGTACAGCTCGCAAATTTTTCGTTTTTCTTCGATTTTTCATGCTTTTTCATGGAATTAACTTCCGATTTTTTGTGTAATTCTGTATTTATATTATTACTATTCCTAATTAAATTCTAATTATCATAATGAATTAATTTAATATTTTTTAAAATTTAATTCAAGATATTAGTGTAATTTGAATTTAAAAATAGTTAGTATCTATCTTTTTTGCTTAATAATCTTTCTTATTTTTAAATTTGATTATATCTTATCTTATTTTTAAATTCAAGGTCAGATTTTAAATTTTTAAATAATTTGACCTTATTTAAATTTAAAATAAGATAACTATAATCATGTAATTTTAAATAGATGTAAGATATTTTGCTAACTTTTAAATTTTGTTATTTTCTTTATTTAAATTACATTTAAAATCTGAAAAAGATATTCATTTATCTTTTTTTTTTTTAATTTTTTATTTAATTTTTATTTATAAAATAACATTTAAATTTTAAAAGTAGTTAGCAAATTTTGAAATGATATTTAGGTTGGTTGAAACTTAATTTTTCAAAATTGTAGGTTTAATTTTAAATTTAAATTTTAATTTTTTTAAATTTCGAATTTTTCAAATTTTTTTAAAAAAATTTCGAAAAATATTTTTTTTTATTTAATTAATTATTTCAAAATTAATTATTTAATTTAAAATTAAATAAATCCTACATCACTCTATCCAGCTAACCTTGTTGCATGAGTATGTGTTTTAGCTTGTTTGTAAGTTTTCAAAACCTATTATTACTTGATTGCAAATAGCCATGGTTACTTTTTGCCAGATCTAATGAACTGATGGCTCCCTTGGTCAAGTAAATAATTTGTAACAGGTATATTTACAATCTTCTTTCATCTGTGTATGACCTAGCAACATGATAGGACCCATCCAAAGTGTGCCTGTGTGAGCCTATGTGTTTAATTTCATTATAGATGCATATAGGTTGTTGTTGCTAAATAAAATGTCATAGTTCTTGATAGATTTTATTTAGGCCCATTTAGTTTTTGGGCCTATTCAATTAATAACAGTTGTTCATTTTAAGGTTAAATTCCTCTCTTTTGGGCCTTGTGTGAGAGTTGGGAGCCATAGTAGTGGGTACGACATACTGAACCCAGGGAGCCATTTGCCTAATTTGAACAACTGTACTAGGTTAATCACACTAGTTTAACCTAATAAAATTGATTAGCAACATAATTAATTTCATTTATTTTGAAATTAATTTAAGAAAACCATAGTTTAAAGAATTTTATATTCTAAGCTAAACTATATGTATTTTCTTGTATTTAATTAAATATAGAATTATAACCATCTAGATTCTTTCTGAAGCTTAATTTAAATTTTTTCATTAAATATTCCTATTTAAGTTGATATTTAGTTATCTACAACTAACCAACTTAAATGTGAATATCTTTTGGATTTAAAATTTCAAAATTAAGTTGAGGAATTTTAGGCATTGGTTATTAAGATTCTTTAGATATTTTTTAAGTTAATATCTTTTCGAATATTAACTTAAAATAGAATATTTTAAATATTTTTTAAGTTAATATCTTTTCGAATATTAACTTAAAATGGAATATTTTTTAAATTAAGTGGTTACAACTTAATTTTTGATATTTAATTAAATTTAAATTTGAAAATATTTATGTTCTAGATTTTATCTAATACAACTTAAATTAGATATTTTTTCAAATTTTGTGGGAAAGATACTTAGTCAAAGAAGATATTTTCTAGATAGTTATTTCTAGACTACTTATTATTTCTAATATTAAATAGGAAAAATTATACATTGTGAAATTAATTATTTAAATAATTAATTTTGGTACAATTTATTTTAAGTATATTTTTCCTAGTATTAAACTAGAAATTAATAATTAAGCCTTCTCTACACTTAATTATTTATTTCTTGAATTTAATACATTTCATTAATTTGAAAATTAAATATCTAAGTTGATTTTCATCATGATACTTAAATATTTCTTTTTCATGACACTTAATTAAATAGAAAATTATTTTTGGTTGAAATTTATTTTTTCAACTAAATTTAAATAATTTTCAAAATATATTTTTTCTTTATTTTATTAATCAAATTTCGAAATTGCATTTCTTAAATGCTGGAATTTTGAATTTTATTTGAAAAATAGATTAAAGGTGTAAATTATTTATTTTAATTTTGGACCAACTTAAATCAATGATTTTTTCATTAATTGATTAATTTAAAATAAATGAATTAAAATATATTATTAGAAATTGAATTAATTAGTCAAAGGAAAATCTAGATAGGTGATATTTTTGCTTGAAGTATTTTTCTAGTGTATTTAATTAAATAGAAAATTAATATTTAAGTTGATTTTCATCATCATACTTAAATATTTGAAAATTTTCTTATATATTTAATTAAATAGGAAAATTATATTTTTTGTTGTAAATTAATTTTATTAATTTTGGGCTAACATTAAATTAGATTAATTTTTTCAGGATTTATTTTTAATTTTAACATGCATTTTCGAAAATTATATCCTTAAATATTTTAATTTTTCAAAATGCAATATATATTTATAGAAAATTAAATTTGAGTTGTAAATTAATTTAAATTAATTTTGTAACAACTTAAATTGAATATTTTTCTAAATATTTATTGGAAATTATTACTAAGATGGAAATAATTCATATTATTTTCATATCCATCTAAGTAAAATTTATAAATATTAAATTAAAATTTATATTTAGAATTTTTCATTCTAAATTGGAAATTTTAATTAAATAAATATATATTTAAAATAAATAGAATAAATAAAGAGAATCAAAGAAAATACAACTCTCTTTAAATAATGAGCTTTATTATTAAGATATTCGATCTCCATTGTTGGTTTTACATCGCGTTTGTTTTAGTGAGTAATCCTCCCTAATGGAGGAACGTTCATTAGCAATTTCGCACCGTTTAATCTCGAAAGATAAGTAGTTTGTAAGTGTTTTATATGGTATGGATCACCCTAATGGTGACGACCATATTTTACTTGCAAATTGCGAAACAATGGTGGAAGCTCATAAGATAGAATTGTCTTGACTCTCGCCTAAACGGGACAACGCTGAATTCCAATCTTGATCGAATAAAAGGTTGCTAGAATGTTTAACATTTTAGATGAGCTGACAACTCTATTCAATGGATGGTAGCTTTGACCCTCGCCTAAACGTGACACTGATATCAGTTTGTTGAAAACCTTGGAAATTATTTAGGGTTGTAAGTTTTAGTATTTTCACTTGTCATTCCTACTTGCTATATGTTTATAATTTCTGAATTGTGTATGAATTTATATTGAACCATGTTATTTTCTGTTATTAAGTTGTAGTTTAATTTCGAATCTTCATTGTTGGTCTAACTTGTTTTGTTTATCTAATGAGATAAATCCCTAGTGGATTTTCACCATTAGACATACATAATAGTGTTAGATCTCGAAAGATAAATATTTTATATGCGACATCTAGCTGTTCATCAATTGATGACACCTTAGACTAGTATTTTTACGATATGAAACAAGAAGATTGTATAAATAAGATTACTTTGTCTTTCGCTAATCGAAGCATCGTTGGATTCTTATTTAAACAACGAAATTATCCTAATTCCTCTTAGCTCATTCATTTCGAATTAGCTCAATAACATATCATTGGATGAATGGTCTATATATCATTTAATGTCATTATATTTTCTCTTAAGAAATTAAATGACACATATGATTATAATCCCGAAATTCTATTCCCAATTGATATAAATCCTCAATCTTAGAAATCTCCTACTTGTATGGGCAAATCTGACTTAGAGTTAAATTAGTAGTGGTGGTCCAAGATAGAATTACTCATTATATTTGGTATAAATTTAAGTCTTTGACTTTAATTTTAGATTGCAGATAGAAATTTTCTTATATTTCTAATTCCAGAATACAATACAGTTACACTTTCTAAAGTGTTTAATATCAATCTTCTGTTAATGGATTCAAACTGTATGGAATATGAGTTAGGTATTCTGTGACCAGGATCCACTTGCAGTATTCTATGAACTCATTGATGTAACTATACCTAAGTCATCAAAAGACTCAACCACATTTTTTTATTAATCTATGGCATTTGTATCTTGATCATAGTGGATTTGACAAGATCAATCTCTGCAAAGAGTTAATATGCCTATATCCAATGAAAGTAGTTCATCTCATTCGCAGATGGATGTACATTCAGGGGTGGATATGAGTTTTTCGTTGTATTCTTAAAACGATAACTCTAGATTATACCTTATGCAAAGAAATTTGAAATGTTTGAAAAATTTCATTAATGTCTAGCAATGGTTAAAACCATTAAGGTAAGTGGTTAAAGATCTTGCGAACTGATAGGGGTGGAGAAATAGTTAGTAGATATGCAGTTCAAAGATCATTAAATTGATTTTTGAATTATATCCAAACTTACCTCCCCAGAAATTTCGAGATGCATATTGATGATTAGTTACTAGTCGTTGCCTAATTCCTTCTATGGTAATACAATTTCAGAATGATGTAATGGTTGTATACTTAATGTAAATCATTACTAGATTCATGGATGACCTAATCAAAATCTTAAGAAAAGCTAGAACTGTTAACCATGGTTTGTTAGCTATTCTAAGTGATTAGGGGTGGACTATCCCATAGTCAATAGATAAGAAAGTGTTTGTTCAAACGAATACTACTTTTCTAAGACAATGACTAAGTCTGAAAATAAAGTAGCAAATAAAGGAGATATTTATTTCTTGATTCCAAAAGTGTTCTATCATCTTATTTGATATATGATGATCCCACTGTCACAACCAAAGAGGTTAATACCGTTTAGTTTTCTTAGACATAATTCACGGTACCTTGTCGTAGTGGGAGAGTTTCTAGGAACTCACCTTCTTATGACTTGGGAGACACTAGTGATTAAAATCCATTGTGAGTTTAAACAAGTAATGGTTTGTCAAGATAAGAAACTAAGAAGAAAAGCCAATAGAACTATGGTTTAATCCATTCACATGGAATAACCTAAAGTTTTCTATTACAAGGACATAAAAGGAAATTTTCGTTTATAAGTCCATTCAATGGACTTAACAAAACTTCCTGTTCCTAGTATTATAGGTTTGAGTTTATCTAAACCTATGGCTTGTGGTATACCTGGTAATTACTTACTCTAATGCAAGCAACTTACTTTAGTGAGATGCTGAAGCATTCTTTCTAATGACAATCTATAGAAGCTTCACAACTTCTTAAACATAGATTTTATTTATCTAAGGAAAAGTTTCAACTATTCCAGAAAAGACAAAGCCATGAAAGAATTTCTTACATCAACAGTGAAAGGTCTCAGATATGCTTTTGTATGCCTTAGACCAGACACCTGCTGTTGAGTGGGAGTAATGAGTAGGTATCAGATTAATCCAGGAGAAGAACATTGGAAGACAATAAAGTAAATCTTAAGATAAAGAAGAGGAACTATATGTTAGTCTATAAGGGTGTGTTTAAAACTCTTAGACTACACCACATCAGATTTCGAAATTTGCCTTTGTGCTAGAAAATCTTTCTGATAAGATGGTGATTACTCTGGGGGTGGAATAGTGATTTTGGAGAAGTGTAAAAACCTATCTGAAGTCTCTAGGTCTACCAGAAAGGGACTGAATGTTAAAGTTGCAGGAAAGGTGCTTATTCAGTCTTAAGGAAAGTTCTATACATTTTTGGCACCATTCCAAATTGCCTAAACTACTAGTGTTAATTTCCTAATTAACCAAAAGTAGTTGCCAAAGGTATGTATAGAATCCAGTATCCCAAGAGAGTAGACATATAGAGAGGAATTTCACATTATCAATAATTTTGTGATTAAGGAAGAGTAATGGTGGATAAAAGGTTGTGGTTAATTCAACCTTTCAGATCCTATTACGAGGAGTTTACTACTACTACACTTGATTTGTATATCGAGGTGTTGAGATTATTTGAAACGCACTTTTTGTTTTATATTAGTGCAAGTGGGAGTTTGTTGGGTTTTATGCCCTAAATAAAACTCATTTCAATATAATCAGATTTACTTATTAATATAGATCAGAAATAACATTTAATATTGCATGGTTCACATGATTTATTTCATGATTATATGTATATAATGTATGAATTCATCTGAAACCCTTTTCACATACTTGATCCTGTTTATTGTGCTGTCAACACATTGGAAAGTAAACATGACTATGTGAATAAAATTTCCTAGATTTATCAGACATAGGGTTTTACTGATATGATAATCTACAACAGAGTTTACTTGCATTTGGAGAAGTTCTATGTTCTTTCCAGAGCATTGGTTAAAGTAAAGCTCAGGTTGGATGCATGGAGTATGCATCGGAAGGGATCGATATTGAACTTTGACTTAGATTTATTAAACTTACCGTAATATCTATTCAAGTCAATATCGCCTAGTTGATCCTAGATCAAATGTTCTTAATCCTGTTATGATTAGGCTCAATCTTGAAAGGCTATTCGTGTTCTTTGATTTGTTAGTTAAGCCTACTTTTAGGTCAGGGTGATACGTACATTTTGGGAAAACGGTAGTGCAATTGATGTTGGAAGTTATTTTACCAGGATCTTAGATCTACTCACAAGTATGTTGATTTAACAACCTAAATATGAACTTCTAAAACGATAGGAAATTAAACACATAAGAGTATCAGAAATCTTACAGTGATTGCAACGGAATATATGTCTCCTCCCACTCAGATCTCTAACCCTTGATTCCTTTCTGTAGCAGAGTATAATCAAGATCTGAGCCCGATAGTCCTTTGTTGTTTCTGAATTCTACACAGCCTTCCTCACTATGATTGAGGTATTACTTGATGTGTGTGGGCACTACTCTAGCACTTATACATTTCGAAACAGTGAAGGAAGAGAGAGAGAGAGAGTGGCGGCTCAGAGAGAATTTTCTGAGAGAAAATTCTTTCAGAATAATGTTGTGAAAAGGTTGTACAGTTGTGTTCAACTCTGAAGCCTTTGCCTTCTATTTATAGAAGACCACCCAGGGCTATGATTGACATTTGGAATTGAAAAAATCAAAGAGAAAAGGAAGCTAAGTGGGCGGCCTAGGCATTGTGGAAACAAGGCTTGCCACTTTTCCAACTTTCCTTTTCCTACACTGATAGTTTCCTGTTTTGTCAAAAACTGCCAATTCCTTTGTTCAACCACATAAATGTCAAATCTAATTATTTAATAATTAAAGTTAATTATCAAATAATATATTGTCATTTATTTTTTTAATAATGAAACTAATTAAAGTTTCCTAATTAATAAATATGCCCTTCAAAATCTCTATTTACTGTTTTGCCCTTAATAAGTGATAAATTCTCAAATAGACAAGTCTATCTTGAGAATTTTTAATTGATTAATTAAAATCAATTAAATGAGTCTTACAAGTAATATCATCTCAACTAGTGAGGGGACCATGGGTCTATATATCCGAGCTTCCAATAAGCAGATCTAGAATTTACCACTTAAATTCACTGACTTATTAATTCTTCGTTGAATCCACACATAGAACTCAGAATTGCACTCTCAGTATATAGAATGCTCTATATGTTCCACCATATAGACACATTATTAGTTATCTATTGTTATAATCCTAACGTGATCAATGATCCTCTATATGGATGATTTACACTGTAAAGGGACTAAATTACCGTAACACCCTACAATGTATTTTATCCTTAAAACACTTAACCTTGTATAAATGATATTTCAACTAAGTGAAATGAGTACTCAATCATTTATCTCGTTTGGTTAAGCTCGAAGGAAATCACCTTTTGCTTACTATTCGCCAGATAGAAGCTATAGATTCCATATTTATGTTAGCGCTCCCACTCAATCGCACTACCGTGTTCCCAAAATGTATGTATTGCCCAGACTAAAGATTAAGCTTAACTAACAAATCAAAGAACACGAATAATACTCTTGAAATTGAGCCTAACCATATCAGGATTTCGATCATGTGATCTAGGATCAACTTATGATATTGAATTGAATAGATATTTACGGTAAGTTTCAAATCTAATTCAAAGTTCAATATCGGTCCATTCCAATGCATACTCCATGCATCCAACCTGAGCTTTACTTTAACCTATGTTCTGGAAAGAACATAACATTTCTCCAAATGTAAGTAAACTCTGTTGTAGATTGTCATATCAGTAAAACCCAGTGTTCTGATAAATCTAGGAATACTTTATTCACATAGTCATGTTTACTTTCCACTGTGTTGACAACACAATAAACATGATCAAGTATGTGAAAAAGGGGTTTGGATGAATTTATAAATCAAATAGACAAGCAATTGATTAAGTGAACCAAAACATACACAAGTGAATGAAAAATTACTTCTGTTACCTTATTGATATTGAATAATCTGGATTACATTGAAACAGAGTTTTATTTAGGGCATAAAACCCAACAAACTCCCACTTGCACTAATATAAAACAAATCAGTACATTTCAATTAATCCTAAATTCTGACGGTGCTTTTCGAATGAAGTTACTGCCAAGACTTTGGTGAATGGATCAGCCAAGTTATCCTGCGTATCCACTTTCTCCACCAGTACATCCCCTCTTCCCACATATTCTCTGATAATATGATACTTTCTTTCTATATGCTTACTTCTCTTGTGGCTCCGAGGTTCCTTACTGTTGGCTATAGCTCCAGTGTTATCACAAAGCAGGACTAGAGGCCTTTCCATTCCAGGAACTACACCGAGATTGGTGAAGAACTTCCTAAGCCAGACAACCTCTTTAGCTGCTTTAGCCGCAGCTATGTATTCTGCCTCCGTGGTAGAATCCGAAATCGCAGTTTGTTTAGCACTTCTCCAAACCACTGCTCCACCCCCAAGAGTAAACACCATCCCAGATGTAGATTTCCCGTCTTCAAGACATCCCTGGAAATCTGAGTCTGTATAGCCTAAGGGATTTAAAGCACCACCCTTGTAGACTAATACATAATCTCTTGTACTCATTAAGTATTTCAAAATATACTTAACAACATTCCAATGTACCCGTCCTGGATTTGACTGATACCTGCTCACGATTCCAACTGCATAGCAGATGTCAGGTCTAGTGCATAGCATAGGATACATTAGACTTCCAACTGCAGAAGCATAAGGAATTTTTGCCATGTCTTCTATCTCTTGAGGATCAGTAGGACACTGTTCCTTAGATAGACGGATACCATGTCTAGAGGGCATGTTTGCCCCATTGGTATTGGTCATGGAAAATCTCTCTAGAACTTTGTCAATGTAAGCTGTTTGAGAGAGAGCAAGGGATCTGTTCTTTCGGTTTCTGACAATCTGAATACCAAGAACATAGGCTGCCTCACCCAAGTCTTTCATGTCGAATTGAGTGTCAAGCCATTCTTTGATGTGAGTCATTTTCTTGACATTGTTTCCAATGATCAAAATGTCATCAACATAAAGGACCAGGAATACTACTACTTGGTTTTCCTTGAGTTGGTAAACACAAGGTTCATCTTCATTCTGATGAAAGTCGTAGGTTTTGATGATCTCATCAAACCTTTTATTCCATGAGCGAGAAGCTTGCTTAAGTCCATATATGGACCTATTTAATTTGCAAACTTTATTCTCCTGCCCAGGAAGAACATAACCTTCTGGTTGCTCCATATAGATGGTTTCTTCAAGAAGCCCATTAAGAAAGGCTATCTTGACATCCATTTGCCAAATTTCATAATCTAAAGTGGCAGCTATGGAGAGAAGAATTCGGATGGATTTGAGCATGGCAACCGGACTAAAAGTTTCCTCATAGTCCACACCTTCTCTTTGGGTATAACCCTTGGCGACCAGTCTAGCTTTGAAAGTTTCGACTTCGCCTCCAACACCTCTTTTCTTCTTGTAGACCCATTTACATCCAATTGGACGAAAATCATCAGGTGGTTCTACATATTCCCAGACTTTGTTCTTTTTCATGGAATCCATTTCTGAATCCATACCGGCTGACCATCGCTTCCGTTGCGGACTTGCCATTGCCTGTTTATAGGTTAATGGGCCGTCATCAATACCGTCACCAACGACCATATTGATTTCACCATCCAAGCCATAACGAGATGGTTTTGTAGAAACCCTCCCACTACGACGAGGAGCGGTGACCTTCTGAACAGGAGCTTTAGTAGTAGTTTTCTCAGTTGCTACAACTGAGGGAGTGGGATGTTCCTCTTCTTGAGTAGAAGAAGATGGTACATTTGAAGGAACAGTATCTATGAGCATTTCCTCTAATACAATTTCACTTTTCGGTTTGTTGTCTTTCATATAGTTATCTTCAAGGAAAGTAGCATTTGTAGAAACAAATACTTTGTTATCCTTGTGACTATAGAACAGTCCACCCCTAGTCTCTTTAGAATTTCCGACAAACATGCAAACTTCAATTCGCGATTCCAGTTTGCCTTCTTTCTTTCTTAAGACGTGAGCAGGGCACCCCCAAATCCTATAATGGCGCAAACTAGGTGTACGACCATTCCATAGTTCAACGGGTGTCTTAGGGACTGCTTTAGATGGAACAACATTTAAAATGTCGTTTGCCATTTGAATAGCATATCCCTAGAAGGACGTAGACAGAGTTGAATAACTCAGCATAGACCTAACCATTTCTAAGAGAGTGCGATTTCTTCTTTCTGCAACTCCATTCTGCTGTGGAGTGCTTGGGGCAGTATATTGGGATTCAATTCCAAGTTCAATTAAATGATCTTTGAACTGCATATCCATATATTCTCCACCCCTATCAGTTCGCAAGATCTTTAATGTTTTACCTAATTGGTTTTGAGCCAAAGCATGAAATTCCTGAAACTTTTCAAATGTTTCAGATTTCTTTTGCATTAGGTAAAGAAAACTATATCTAGAGAAATCGTCAATGAAAGTGACGAAATACTCATAACCTCCTCTGGCTTTTACATTCAGCGGTCCGCAAACATCTGAATGTACTAACCCTAGGGGTTCTTTGGCACGCTCTCCCTTCGCAGAGAAAGAACGTTTGGTCATTTTTCCTTCTAGGCAAGACTCGCAGACTGGCAGTTCTCCTAAGACGACATTTTTCAATGGACCGTCTTTGGTTAGCCTATTGAGTCTATCAAAACCTATATGACCTAAACGTAAATGCCATAGATAAGTTTGATCATCATTATCAATCTCTTTTCTCTTAAGGCTTCTAGGTTTAGCTACATTGAAAAGTTCAGTATTTAGTGAGATTTGAGTATCAGGTCTTAAAACATAAAGCTCTCGTTCCATGTTTGCAACACATATATGAAATCCATTACGAGAAATTGAACAATTTGAACTCGAAAAATTCAATATATAATAAAGTGTTTGTAAACATGAAACGCTAATCAAGTTTCTACTAAAATTGGGAATATATAAAACATTCTCTAAAAGTAAAAACTTCTTAGAATTAAACTTGATTCGGGCTGTTTCTCTTGCTTTAACTGATACCAACTCGCCATTTCCAACTTTAAGCTTTAACTCATCTGGGTGAAGATTCTCCCAAGTTTCAAGCAGCTGCAATGAAGAACATACATGGTTAGTAGATCCGAAATCAACAATCCAGGAGGATTTGTCGTTCTCTAAAACACATGATTCAAATACAAAAGCATCACCTTCGTTTGAATTGTTTAGAAGCCTGGGACATTGTTCTTCTTTATGTCCCTTTCCATTACAATTCGCACATAGAACATGATGTCTGATAATTGTACTTGAAGAAGCAGCTTTGTTAGAGCCCTCATGCTTAATCTTCTTCCTCTGATTAAAGCTTGCAATACCAGGAGGTCTCATTGCAATCAGATTCCGCTCATGGGCCCTTAACTCAGATTCGAGTTTGTCCATGTCGGAGGAGTTAGGATTGTTCAATAAATAATATAGAACAAAACTGTTATACTCCTGAGGAAGACTATAAAGTATGAGTCTTACCCATTGTTCCTTTGATAAATCAATTCCTAGTAGATTTGCCTTTTGGAATTTCAGATTCATCAACAATAGGTGCGAGTTAATGCAACTACCAGGATGCATTATCACACTATTGAGTTCTTTTGCAAAGATACTAACTAGGAGTGGATCGGGATGAGGGTTATTCATATTGGCACTACAACATATCAATAAACAGAAGTAAGGTTTTGGTTCTATAAATTCATACACAGGTTCAGAAAACAAATAATCACATATGTTATAAAAATACTAAATCTAACATAGTTTATTTCCCAAGGTTTCCAACGAACTGATACAGTGTCCCGTTTAGGCGAGAGTCAAAGCATCATCCACTGAATAGAGTTGTTAATTCATCTAAAATGTCAAACATTCTAGCAACCTTTTATTCGATCAAGATTAGAATTCAGCGTTGTCCCGTTTAGGCGAGAGTCAAGGCAATTCTATCTTATGAGCTTCTACCATTGTTTCGCATTCTTGTAAGTCTTATACAGTCGCCACCATTAGGGTGGTCATGAACCATATAAAAATAAACTTATAAGAATGCTTATCTTTCGAGATTAAACGGCGCTAACTTGCTAATGAACGTTCCTCCATTAGGGAGGATTACTCACTAAAACAATAGCTATGTAAAACCAACAATGGAGATCGAATTTCTCTTGATTAAAGCTCATTATTTAAACATGTATTTTGTTTAATCATTTATATTCCATATCTCAATAATGAAATATTACAAATTAAAGTAAAAACTTTAATTAAATTTCAAAAATAGAATAATTTTGAAAAATGTCTTATTTAAGTTGTTTAGAAAAAATCTAAATACCCAACTTAAAATATTCTTCAAACAATGACTTAATTAAATATTACCAATTAAGTAGTAACCACTTAATTTAGAAGATATTCCATTTTAAGTTCCCATATTTATAAAATATCAACTTAAAAAAAATATCTAAAGAATCTTAATAACCAATTCCCAAAATTCCTCAACTTAATTTATAATAGGAAATTCAAAAATATTCAAATCTAAGTTGATTTGATAGATTTAACTAAATCTCAACTTAAATAGGAATATTTAACGAAATTATAAAATTAAGATTCAGAAAGAATTTATATGGTTATAATTCCATATTTAATTAAAACAAGAAAAATACATATAGCTTTCCAGAATATAACTATTCAAAATATGTTTTTCTTAAATTAATTTCAAGGAAGAATGAAATTAATTATGTTGCTAATCAATTTTTTATTAGGTCAAACTAATATAATTAACCTAGCAAAGTTATCCAAATCAGGCAAATGGGCCTTCACAATTGGGGTTGTTCATGTGAGGGGGGGCTGGGTCCAGTATGTCGTACCCACTTCTAAGGCTCCCAACTCTCACACAAGGCCCAAAAGAGAGGAATTTAACCTTAAAATGAATAACTGTTATTAATTGAATAGGCTCACTACTAAATGAGCCTAAATAAAATCTATCAGTTATGATATTTTATTTAGCAACAACCACCTATATGTATCTATAACAGAAATTAAACATATAGGCTCACACAGGCATACACATTTGGATGGATCCTATTATGTTACTAGGTCATACACAGATGAAAGAAGTTTGTAAAAATTACCTGTTACAAATTATTTACTTGATCTATCATCAATTGAACCATTGGTTAAAATTAGATCATTGGATCTATCTTCAAGTTAACCAAGGCAATTTAGATCAAGCAATAATAGGTTTTAGAAAACTTACAAACAATCTAAAACACATACTCCTGCAACAAGGTTAGATTTGGCTAGTTGGATGTAGGATTTATTTAATTTGAAACATTGATTTCGAAAATAAAATTAAAATTAAACCTACCATTTTGAAAAATTAGGTTTTCGGGTAACCTAAATGTCATTTCAAAATTAAATTGCTAACTTTCCTTTTAAATTTCATGTTATTTAATAAATTAAATAATAAAATAGAAAATGGTAAATACATACCCTTTTCTTGTTTTACAATTTAATTTAATTAAAAAATAACAAAATTTAAAAGTTAACAAAAATACCTTATTTCCTCTTTTAAAATTATCATGATTATTTTGATCTTATTTTAATTAAGGTCAAGTTACCAAAAAAAATAATATCTGACCTTAAAAAAATAAAATAATCAAATTTTAAAGGAAATAAGAAAAAAAAGGTAAGCAAAACTTGATTTTTCCTATTTTCAAAATCAAATTACACTAATATCTAAAATTAATTTTAAAAAATAAAATTAATTTATTTCTGATAATTAGATTTGAAATTTGAAAAACAAAAATCAACATACAAAACTACACAAAAAATCGGAATTTAATTCCATGAAATAGCATGAAAAATCGAAAAAATTGAAAAAATGGATGAACTGTATGGATGGCATGCCATGCATGCCCATCCGCGCGCGTATCTGGGGTGCATGGCCGAGAAATCACGGCGCAGGAAGGCTGCAGGCAGCCATTCCGCGCGCGTGATGAGGTTGCTCGTCACCCCAATTTTTCCAATTTTAAAAAATTCATAACTAATTCAAATTAAATCGAAATCGAGTTCTGTAAAAAAGTAAATTGTTTAGAATTTTCCAAACTATCCAACAAAAATAATTACAGAATCAGAAAAGTAACCATTTTCCCCAGAATTCACAAACAACAATCAAACATCAATATGACACTCAAAGCAACATGATACCATCCAAAAAACAAGCAAATCGTTTTAAGTCCAAATTTCTTGCAAGCAAATCAATTACCATGGCTCTGGTGCCAGTTGTTGGAAGTTATTTTTACCAGGATCTTAGATCTACTCACAAGTATGTTGATTTAACAACCTAAATATGAACTTCTAAAACGATAGGAAATTAAACACATAAGAGTATCAGAAATCTTACAGTGATTGCAGCGGAATATATGTCTCCTCCCACTCAGATCTCTAACCCTTGATTCCTTTCTGTAGCAGAGTATAATCAAGATCTGAGCCCGATAGTCCTTCTTTGTTGTTTCTGAATTCTACACAGCCTTCCTCACTATGATTGAGGTATTACTTGATGTGTGTGGGCACTACTCTAGCACTTATACATTTCGAAACAGTGAAGGAAGAGAGAGAGAGAGGGTGGCGGCTCAGTTTCAGAATAATGTTGTGAAAAGGTTGTACAGTTGTGTTCAACTCTGAAGCCTTTGCCTTCTATTTATAGAAGACCACCCAGGGCTATGATTGACATTTGGAATTGAAAAAATCAAAGAGAAAAGGAAGCTAAGTGGGCGGCCTAGGCATTGTGGAAACAAGGCTTGCCACTTTTCCAACTTTCCTTTTCCTACACTGATAGTTTCCTGTTTTGTCAAAAACTGCCAATTCCTTTGTTCAACCACATAAATGTCAAATCTAATTATTTAATAATTAAAATTAATTATCAAATAATATATTGTCATTTATTTTATTAATAATGAAACTAATTAAAGTTTCCTAATTAATAAATATGCCCTTTAAAATCTCTATTTACTGTTTTGCCCTTTAATAAGTGATAAATTCTCAAATAGACAAGTCTATCTTGAGAATTTTTAATTGATTAATTAAAATCAATTAAAGGAGTCTTACAAGTAATATCATCTAAACTAGTGAGGGGACCATGGGTCTATATATCCGAGCTTCCAATAAGCAGATCTAGAATTTACCACTTAAATTCACTGACTTATTAATTCTTCGTTGAATCCACACATAGAACTCAGAATTGCACTCTCAGTATATAGAATGCTTTATATGTTCCACCATATAGACACATTATTAGTTATCCATTGTTATAATCCTAATGTGATCAATGATCATTTATATGGATGATTTACACTGTAAAGGGACTAAATTACCGTAACACCCTACAATGTATTTTATCCTTAAAACACTTAACCCTGTATAAATGATATTTCAACTAAGTGAAATGAGTACTCAATCATTTATCTCGTTTGGTTAAGCTCGAAGGAAATCACCCTTTGCTTACTATTCGCCAGATAGAAGCTATAGATTCCATATTTATGTTAGCGCTCCCACTCAATCGCACTACCGTGTTCCCAAAATGTATGTATTGCCCAGACTAAAGATTAAGCTTAACTAACAAATCAAAGAACACGAATAATACTCTTGAAATTGAGCCTAACCATATCAGGATTTCGATCATGTGATCTAGGATCAACTTATGATATTGAATTGAATAGATATTTACGGTAAGTTTCAAAATCTAATTCAAAGTTCAATATCGGTTCATTCAAATGCATACTCCATGCATCCAACCTGAGCTTTACTTTAACCTATGTTCTGGAAAGAACATAACATTTCTCCAAATGTAAGTAAACTCTGTTGTAGATTGTCATATCAGTAAAACCCAGTGTTCTGATAAATCTAGGAATACTTTATTCACATAGTCATGTTTACTTTCCACTGTGTTGACAACACAATAAACATGATCAAGTATGTGAAAAGGGGTTTGGATGAATTTATAAATCAAATAGACAAGCAATTGATTAAGTGAACCAAAACATACACAAGTGAATGAAAAATTACTTCTGTTACTTTATTGATATTGAATAATCTGGATTACATTGAAACAGAGTTTTATTTAGGGCATAAAACCCAACAATTGAGTGGGAGCGCTAACATAAACATGGAATCTATAGCTTCTATCTGGCGAATAGTAAGCAAAGGATGATCTCCTTCGAGCTTGACCAAACGAACATAAATGGTGGAGTACTCATTTCACATAAGCTGAAATATCATTTATACGGGGTCAAGTGTTTTAAGGATAAAATACATTGTAGGGTGTAACGGTAATCTAATCCCTTTACAGTGTAGATCATTCATATAGAGGATCATTGATCACATTAGGATTATAACAATGGATAACTAATGATGCGTCTATATGGTGGAACATATAGAGCATTCTATATACTGAGAGTGCAATTCTGAGTTCTATGCGTGGATTCAACGAAGAATTAATAAGTTAGTGAATTTTAGTGCTAAATTCTTGATCTACTTATTGGAAGCTCGGTTATATAGACCCATGGTCCCCGCACTAGTTGAGATAATATTGCTTGTAAGACTCATATAATTGGTTTTGATTAATCAATTATAATTATGATACTTTGTATGGTTCAATTAATAAATATGATAAATGACAATATTATTTAATAATTATTTATAGTTATTAAATAGTTAGAATTGGCATTTAAATGGTTGAATTAGAAAATTGGCTTTTTTGAGAAAATCATATGCAGAAAAGGTAAAACTGCAAAATTGCAAAAAGTGAGGCCCAAATCCACTAAGCATGGCCGGCCACTTTTGTAGGCAATTTAAACTGATATTTTCATTATTTTAATGCCAAATAATTCAAACCTAACCCTAGTGGAATGCTATAAATAGATAGTGAAGGCTTCAGGAAAATTACACTTTTCTTCTGACACTTCTGATTCAGAAAAAACTGAGCCTTCTCTCTCCCTATCTGGCCGACCACTCCCTCTCTCTTTCTTCCCTCTTGAATTTCGAAATCCTTAGTGTATGAGTAGTGCTCACACACAGCAAGTGATACCTCAACCATAGTGAGGAATATTGTGAAGAAAGACTTTCAGCAAGAAGGAGTTTCAGCATCAAAGATTCAGAGAAAGAGATCCAGGTTCAGATATTGATAACGCTCTGCTACAGAAAGGAGTCAAGGGCTAGATATCTGAATGGAAGGAGTCATTATATTCCGCTGCACCCAATGTAAGGTTTCCTAAACTTTATATGTGTTTATTTCATCGTTTTAGAAAGTTCATATTTAGGATGTTAATAAACATACTTGTGAGTAGATCTAAGATCCTGGTAAAATAATTTCCAACAGTTTATTCCCTGCTAGTTTGAGATATTGTTGTATTAAGTTATAGTAGGTTAAGTTTTGGTTTTAAACCTTTGTCCCGGTTGTGATTTGGTGGATCACTTATATGTTTTGAATCCGATGTGATTTAGGAGCCTATAATTCGCCGAACTGTTGTTCCACTCAGGTTGACCGGCACACCTGAATTCGGAATTGAGGTAAGATTAGTACAATATCATGCATATGTCATTACATGTTTAGCGTACATGTGTTATTGCCTGTTAGATTACATTGATAGCAATAATAGTATACATAGAGTTGTACTGATTATTGATAAATGTATGTTGGCTAGAATACTGATCGATGTTGTCACATCAATATGGCTAGAGTATGACTAGCATATTGAGTATAGGCTGACATTATGGTCGATAGTATTGTGTTATGAACGTTCTAGACTCAGTACCGTGTGGGACACGGGGATTAGGGTTATGATCGGGTGTATGGGCGCCAGGTTATAACCCGGGTTATTAGTATGTTTTATGTTATGCTTTTCTTACTGAGTCCATCGACTCACAGTGCTATGTTTATGTGTAGGTAAGGGCAAAGCCAAAGCTAAAGAATCGTGAGAACGAGCAGATGGAGGTTGTACATGTCGGGGCGGTTAGGCCTGGAGCGTACGATCCTTGGGACATCAGGGCTTTTGTTAATTAGTCGGTGGGCGACAAACTTTTGATTACATGTATAGTAAACTTTTATAAATGTATTTTGTAAACGGGATCCCGGTATTTTATTAATCTTATATGTTAAGTTTTAATTAAAAAGCAAAATTTTAATTAATCACGTTTTTCAATAACCTCGTTGATTAGCAACAAGCTGCACAGTAAGTTTAAAATCACGTTAACACGCCTATGCTAGTTAGGGTGTTACAGTTTTTTTTTTTTTTTTTGCATAATCTTTGTTTACTTATTTTGAAAATGATCGTGTATATTAAGAAAATTATAGAATTTCAATATTTTTTTTTGTATTTAATTGATTTAATAAATATTTTATTTTGTTAAATTATTTTAAGATTTTAAATTCTTACTAGTAACCATGATATAATTATAACATAAATTAGTTATTTTAAATTATTAATATAATTAATATAAAATATGAGACATTCTAAGTAAAATATGTTTATTGGATGTGAATCATTGGAATTGCTGCACCAAAAATAAAAGATTTTACACTAAACTGGTGTAGATTCAACAACAAATTGAGGTAACCATTAGAGATGGTCTAAAAGTGTAAAACTTCTCTCTAAAAATGCTTTATTCTGTTATAAATAAGGGTAAATACTATTTTGGACCCTGTGTTTTACAAAAGTTACAGATTGGACCCTCTATTTTGTTAAATGACAAAATAGACCCTGTATTTTCCAAAATAGTAAAAATAGGACCTTAAGCTTAATTTTAGACAACTTTTTTTTTCAATGTAACCAACTTGAAGACAATTCCTAACACGAACAGATACAGAAAATGTAAACAGTTTTGTCATAAAACATTTAGATCGAATTATTATTAAATTTTATTTTGATAAAAAATCAATTGAGGGTCTTATTTGTACTATTTTAGAAAATACATGGTCAATTTTGTCATTTAACAAAATAGATGGTCAAATTGGTAACTTTTACAAAATACAGGGTCAAAAATAGAAATAAATATAAGGAAATTTGATTTTCTACACTTAAAAAACCCTAAAATTATTTTCCTAAACCTAAATGTTATACCATAGGCAATATATGACTACTTTTGCTTTATCCCCGTAATACCCCTCACATTTGAACCAAAGCAATTCTCTCTCTCTCTTTCTCTCTCTCTCTCTCTCTCTCTCTCTCTCTCTCTCTCTCTCTCTCTCTCTCTCTCTCTCTCTCTCTCTCTCTCTCTCTCTCTCTCTCTCTCTCTCTCTCTCTCTCTCTCTCTCTCTCTCTCTCGGCCAAAACAGTTCCACCACCTCCAACGATGACGACGAGGACCACCCAGCCCCCTCTGTCGGACCCGAAGCCTCAACCACACAGCCCCCTCTCTCTCTTCGTCTCTGTCAAACCGAAACAAAAAAAATTACAGTGGTCCGATGGTCGGACCATATGGTCCGATGGGGTCCGACCAATCGGACCCATGGTCCGACTATCGGACCACTGTAATTTTTTTTTCGGTTTGACAGAGACGAAGAGAGAGAGGCTGGGTCCAATGGTCGGACCATGGGGTCCGATGGGTCCGATTGGTCGGACCCCATGGTCCGACCATCGAACCACTGTAATTTTTTTTTCTTTTTTTGTTTCGATTTGAGAGAGACGAAGAGAGAGAGGGGGCTGTGCACGGAGAGAGGCTATGGGGGCCGCTGCGCCGTGCGCCGTCACCGTCGGTTGAGGCTTCGGGGTTGAGGCTTCGGGTTCTCGGGGTTGAGGCTTCGCGACCGAGAGAGGGGGCTGGGTGGGTTGATGCTTCGGGTCCGAGAGAGACGAAGAGAGAGAGGGGGCTGTGTGGTTGAGGGGGCTGTGGGGGGTCGGTCGGAATGGTGCTGTGGGGTGGGCCGGCATTGGGTCGGTGTTCTTGCGATGGGGTATCGCACATCAGAGAGAGAAAAGGGGAAGGAGAGAGAAAAGGGGGAGGTGATTATGAAAGTGGTGTTGGAATTTATTTTACCAGGATCTTAGATGTACTCACAAGTATGTTTATTAACATCCTAAATAAGAACTTTCTAAAACGATAAATTAAACACATATAAAGTTTAAGAAACCTTACATTGGGTGCAGCGGAATATAATGACTCCTTCCGTTCAGATATCTAGCCCTTGATTCCTTTCTGTAGCAGAGCATTATCAATATCTGAACCTGGATCTCTTTCTTTGAATCTTTGATGCTGAAACCTCCTTCTTGCTGAAAGTCTTTCTTCACGATCTTCCTCACTATGATTGAGGTATCACTTGATGTGTGTGGGCAGTACTCAAATAACTAAGGATTTCGAAATATTGAAGAAGAAGAGAGGGAGTGGTCAGCCAGATAGGGAGAGAGAAGGCTCAGTTTTTCTGATTCAGAAAGTGTCAGGAAAAAGTCTTATTTTTCTAAAGCCTTCACTATCTATTTATAGCATTCCACTAGGGTTAGATTTGAATTATATGGCATTAAAATAATGAAAAAATAAACTTAAAATACACACAATAGGTGGCCGGCCATGCCTTAGTGGATTGGGCCTTGCTTTTTGCAATTTTGCAATTTTAACACCTTTTGTATCTGATTTTCTCAAAAATGCCAATTTCCTAATTCAACCATTTAAATGCCGATTCTAACTATTTAATAAGTATAAATAATTATTAAATAGTATTGTCATTTATCATATTTATTAATTGAACCATACAAAGTATCATAATTAACAAATATGCCCCTATTAACTCTTTCTTTACAATTTCGCCCTTACTTAGTGAAAATTTCACAAATAGACATAGTCTAATTTGTGAATTATAATTGATTAATCAAAACCAATTACATGAGTCTTACAAACAATATTATCTCAACTAGTGGGGGGACCATGGGTCTATATAACCGAGCTTCAAATAAGTAGATCAAGAATTTAGCACTAAAATTCACTAACTTATTAATTCTTCGTTGAATCCACGCATAGAACTTAGAATTGCACTCTCAGTATATAGAATGCTCTATATGTTCCACCATATAGACACATCATTAGTTATCCATTGTTATAATCCTAATGTGATCAATGATCCTCTATATGAATGATCTACACTGTAAAGGGATTAGATTACCGTAACACCCTACTATGTATTTTATCCTTAAAACACTTGACCCCGTATAAATGATATTTCAGCTTATGTGAAATGAGATCTCCACCATTTATTTTCGTTTGGTCAAGCTCGAAGGAGATCATCCTTTGCTTACTATTCGCCAGATAGAAGCTATAGATTCCATGTTTATGCTAGCGCTCCCACTCAATTGCACTACCGTGTTCCCAAAATGTACGTATCACCCTGACCTAAAAGTAGGCTTAACTAACAAATCAAAGAACACGAATAGCCTTTCAAGATTGAGCCTAATCATATCAGGATTAAGATCATTTGATCTAGGATCAACTTGGCGATATTGACTTGAATAGATTTTACGGTAAGTTTATTTAAATCTAAGTCAAAGTTCAATATCGGTCCCTTCCGATGCATACTCCATGCATCCAACCTGAGCTTTACTTTAACCAATGCTCTGGAAAGAACATAGCACTTCTCCAAATGCAAGTAAACTCTTGTTGTAGATTATCATATCAGTAAAACCCTGTGTCTGATAAATCTAGGAAACTTTATTCACATAGTCATGTTTACTTTCCAATGTGTTGACGGCACAATAAACAGGATCAAGTATGTGAAAAGGGTTTCAGACGAATTCATACATTATGTACATATAATCATGAAATAAATCATGTGAACCATGCAACATTAAATGTTATTTTTGATATATATTAATAAGTAAATCTGATTATATTGAAATGAGTTTTATTTAGGGCATAAAACCCAACAAGTGGTATTATGGGAATAAAGCAAAAGTAGTCATATATTGCCTATGTTATAACATTTAGGTTTAGGGAAATAATTTAGGGTTTTTTAAGTATAGAAAATCAAATTTCCCTAAATATATCGATATGAATGTTCAAATCTTCTCATTCATTGCTATTTAATTGTAATTATTATTCTATTTTCTTAGTTTCTGACTCTATGATTCAAATATATATATATATATATATATAGTTATAAAACAAAGATATAAGATGGTGGCATAATGCTCTAAAATTATTCTGTAGATATTTTCTCTTGGAGAATTACCTATTGTACAAAGGTTTACTATTTTTTTTACAATTATACATTTCAGTTTTAATATTTTCAATTCTACAAATCATAATTTTCATAAATAACATTCTATTAGATTTTTTAAATCAATTATACCTTTTTTTTTCTTTAATCCTAATTATCTTTGTTAAAAAAACATCTATTCTTCACGCTTTTCATCTTGACCACTGCCGATTTCCTCTTCGACTACAGTTGACCTTTGCTTTGACTTTCGCTAACCTACCTCTGCTTTGACTTTGGCTAACCTTTGCTTCGGTTAACCTCTATTTCAACTTCGATTGATCATGATTCGTCTTTGCATCCGTTTTGAGTTTGCTTTCGACCTCGCCATTGTTCTTATCGACGTTCTACTACTTATCCCTTCTCATAGTTTTAGGCAGTACTAGTAATCCTCTCATTGTTTAGTAATCGATGAGTTCATCCCATTTTTGAAGACTTTGTTAGAAGTCAAGCTAAAGGGTTTGTTATGTTTTCGAAGCTTTATGCTAAGTTTTGAACTAAGTATATGTTTGTTTTGGTGGAAAATGTTTTCACCTTTGATTTTTTTTTTCTAAGTCTAAGATTAGATCAAAAAAAAAAAAAAAAAAAGTTGGAGAAAAAAGAAAGAACTTTCTGTGTTATGATCTCTCGGGTCTATTTTTTTTTTTTTTTTAAAAAAAAAAATAAGGATTGTGTGTATAGTTATTGTAGTTGCCTACATAGTGTTTGATAACATGGCTGTGTGAATAATTAGTTTATATTTTAAAGTGTACAATTTTATTTGTTTTATAGTTAAAACTTTTGGTAAATTTATTTCAAGTATGAGTGGTCTTATCTTGTTTTGTGTTCATCTCACAAACATTGTTCCAAATTTTAAATATTGAATTTGAGTTACTTATACTTATATGTTTGTTTTGTGTATGTTTAGTTTATTGTGAATTAGGGAACTAAGCTGCGCTTCGCGCCGGTTCGACCCTATTTTTATAATTTTTATAATTTTTTATTGTAATTAATTTTTTAATTATCAATCACACAAACATTTATATGGCATGATATGATTATTTATTACTAATAAAAGGTATATATACTATATAATATAGGATGTTTGTATATAAATATATAAATAGTCATTATGTTGTTTAATGTTTATATGTTATGTAACTGAAAAAATTAATTTCTTAAGATACTTGAAAATTTATTAATGAATATAAATTGAGATTGGCTTTTCATATACATGTTTGACTTTTTTATGTCACAATTAAAATTATTAACTAAACTATTTTATATTCTCAATTTAATATTTGTATATTATGTATAAAGAAATTAACTTATTATTTATTAACTAGGGTGAAGTTACGTGCAAATGCACGAATGCTTCTCCCCAATCTTAGTGTGCTTCTTGTCTTACTATTCGACGACTTTACATTCTTTTAAATTGAACATTTAGGGCTCGTTTGGAACGTCGTATTAAGTCATGTTATATTGTATTATATTGAATTAGATTATATATCATGTTTTTATACAATACTATGTTAAATTTTAATTTATACTAAAATATTGTATATTTAAGTATCCATAACAATTAATACCACAGATAGTTTTACATAAAAATATTGCATAAAATACAATTTAATATAATACTATACAATACAATACGGTGCAATACAGCATACCAAACGAACCATGAGAAAATTCAAAAACAAAATTAAAGTAAAAGAAAAAAAAAATAAACTCTACATTTAAATGTAAATATACAATGAAAAGAATTATAAATTTAATGTAACATTTTTTCTCGTAAATGTTAGTAGTTAATAAATACAATAAATAAAAATTATTGCTATATATTAATCCAATTTTTTTTACAGAGTTGCCAATTGTTGGAATTTATTTTACCAGGATCTTAGATCTACTCACAAGTATGTTTATTAACACCCTAAATATGAACTTTCTAAAACGATGAAATAAACACATATAAAGTTTAGGAAACCTTACATTGGGTGCAGCGGAATTAAATGACTCCTTCCGTTCAGATATCTAGCCCTTGATTCCTTTCTGTAGCAGAGCATTATCAATATCTGAACCTGGGTCTCTTTCTCTGAATCTTTGATGCTGAAACTCCTTTGCTGATGATCTTTCTTCACGATCTTCCTCACTATGATTGAGGTATCACTTGCTGTGTGTGGGCACTACTCATACACTAAGGATTTTGAAATTCAAGAGGGAAGAGAAAGAAGAAGTGGCAGCTAAAGATAGGGAGAGAGAAATGCTCAGGTTTTTCTCTGAAGGAAAAATAGAAAATTTAAGTGTGAAATTTTAGTGTAATTTTCCTGAAGCCTTCACTATCTATTTATAGCATTCCACTAGGATTAGGTTTGAATTATTTGGCATTAAAATAATGAAAAAATTAGTTTAAATTTCCTACAAAAGTGGCTGGCCCTATACAAGTGGATTTGGGCCTCACTTTTTGCAATTTTGCAGTTTTATCTTTTCTGCATCTGATTTTCTCAAAAACGCCAATTTTCTAATTCAACCATTTAAATGCCAATTCTAACTATTTAATAACTATAAATAATTATTAAATAGTATTGTCATTTATCATATTTATTAATTGAACCATACAAAGTATCATAATTAACAAATATGCCCCTATTAACTCTTTCTTTACAATTTCGCCCTTACTTAGTGAAAATTTCACAAATAGACATAGTCTAATTTGTGAATTATAATTGATTAATCAAAACCAATTACATGAGTCTTACAAACAATATTATCTCAACTAGTGGGGGGACCATGGGTCTATATAACCGAGCTTCAAATAAGTAGATCAAGAATTTAGCACTAAAATTCACTAACTTATTAATTCTTCGTTGAATCCACGCATAGAACTTAGAATTGCACTCTCAGTATATAGAATGCTCTATATGTTCTACCATATAGACACATCATTAGTTATCCATTGTTATAATCCTAATGTGATCAATGATCCTCTATATGAATGATCTACACTGTAAAGGGATTAGATTACCGTAACACCCTATTATGTATTTTATCCTTAAAACACTTGACCCCGTATAAATGATATTTCAGCTTATGTGAAATGAGATCTCCACCATTTATTTTCGTTTGGTCAAGCTCGAAGGAGATCATCCTTTGCTTACTATTCGCCAGATAGAAGCTATAGATTCCATGTTTATGCTAGCGCTCCCACTCAATTGCACTACCGTGTTCCCAAGAAGTATGTATCACCCTGACCTAAAAGTAGGCTTAACTAACAATTCAAGGAACACGAATAGCCTTTCAAGATTGAGCCTAATCATAACAGGATTAAGATCATTTGATCTAGGATCAACTAGGCGATATTGACTTGAATAGATTTTACGGTAAGTTTAATTAAATCTAAGTCAAAGTTCAATATCGGTCCCTTCCGATGCATACTCCATGCATCCAACCTGAGCTTTACTTTAACCAATGCTCTGGAAAGAACATAGCACTTCTTAAAATGCAAGTAAACTCTGTTGTAGATTATCATATCAGTAAAACCCTGTGTCTGATAAATCTAGGAAACTTTATTCACATAGTCATGTTTACTTTCCAATGTGTTGACGGCACAATAAACAGGATCAAGTATGTGAAAAGGGTTTCAGATGAATCTATACATTATGTACATATAATTATGAAATAAATCATGTGAACCATGCAACATTAAATGTTATTTCTGATCTATATTAATAAGTAAATTTGATTATATTGAAATGAGTTTTATTTAGGGCATAAAACCCAACACCAATAACAACATTCAATATTCAAAGTCATACATAAAAGCCTAAATATTTACTTTGAAACTCTTAGCCTACTTTATAGAATATCAACAACTCTTTCATTTGATGTAAGTGTTGTGTAAGGCCACATATAAATTATAATGAGCTGCAATAGTAAACAATTAATAAATCAAGAATAGTCCAATAGAATCAGCTACATCATACTCTAATAGAACAACCACATCAATGTTTTAGGCTCTCATATAAGTGATGTGGTATACTTTCCTCCTCTCTGATAAAGTGAATCTAGTTATGTAACGCCCTAATAATTTGTCTTATTTTACAAAATACTAATTTTGATGCATTAATTAAAAAGATTCAAATTTGTTTGGAAATACACAGTGGGTTTTACAATAAATATGCAAAAAGGTGAATGATCATTCATATTAAAAACAAAATAAGTAGTTGAGTGCAGAAAAAAATAAATTTGTAACATCCCACTGAGCTAAGATTACTTTACTCTAAAAAAAAAAAAAACAAAACCAAGGCTTCACCGGCGTTCTAGACCGTTTGCTCGTCCATAGCCCCTCGTAGTATACATACCAGAACTGACCCAGTTCATCAAACTTACACTCAATGTTCCCTGTCTATTGCCTGTAGGGGGAAAGTAAGGGGGTGAGCTAAAAGCCCAGTAAGGAAATGCTTATCATACAATACCATATAATATCACACATACCATTAATGTATTTATTAAGTTTTAGCAATATCATACACCTTATTTTATAACTATAGCCAAATAACTGTACACATGAAAACCTTTATCATATAGGTCCATACTAATTGTTCACACCATACACATATCCAGAGATTATAACTCCAATATCATACTCATAACATAATCATATCAATACTATAAATAATAATGTCATTACCATAACATTGGCATATCATAGCCATTACATACATAACCCAGGCCTAGCCTGGCCCTACAATATCCTGGGCCTAATCTGCCCATATAATAACATGGGCCTATACAACCCTACCATTGTTATAGGATACGGTATCTCTATATTCAACAGTAACATCACCGTATCATACCCACCATAACAATCTCATACACGACTCAGTAAAATGCAGGGTAGGATATCTCTACATTCAACGGTCTTATCCCGTATCATACCCCACCATGGTCCCCCACTTTACCTGAGACGTTAGCATACAACATACAACATGCAACATACGAATACAACATACAACATACAGCCTAAAACATACAAATACAACATACAACATATACTAGTCATACAACCATAATCTATGTATCAATTCACAAACTCATATTGTGTCCATACCACACATTATCGGTACCATATACATATTCATAATAACAAATCATAAATCATATTTCAATACATAGAGAATTTAAATTTATGCGGATAAACACATACAAAACTATCTAATTCCCTTACCTCAAATCCCGTTGCTTAAACTTGTTATCTCGTCACTACTACCTATAATAACACATGGGTCAAGGCCCTAACATTAAAATTCGCTCTCTTACAGTATAGCAGAAAGAATACTATTTTTGACAAATAACTACACGAATTCAGTGAAAGTTTCCTTCATAAAAATTATAGGAAATTCAATTATCTTTCCAACGCCACTAGAATCACCTCAATCGGAGTTACAAAACTCCAGATATGGTTATTTTAGTAAAACACTGCGAATTTCTCTAAACTTACAATTTTTCTAACATTAATCAAATAATAATATTATTTAATACCACTTATACAATTAATTAAATCTAATAGATATATTATAAAAATCCTAATGGACTTGCATATCAGTTAAACGATTACCTACTTATGAAAATATCATAATATTTTACTTTCGTAGTTAATACAACTTTAACTTTCTTTAAAAAATTGGTACAACTACTCTAAGCAATAATATCAACTCACTAACAACACAAATAAATGAAATAATTATCCTCGCACAATTAATATCCAAACGAAAAATTAAATACTATTTTAAACTGGATATTACATTCTACCCTCCTTAAAAGAAATTTCGTCCTCGAAATTTAACTTACCAACACTCGGGGTGTTGAGTCTTCATGTCTTTCACCACTTACCGCATTACCTCCTTATCTACTATATGGAGCCAACAAATATGCATTTAACCTATATCTTATCGATCAATCCATAACACATATAATACAAATAACTTATTAATTAAGCATTATTATTTCTCTATACATTACTTAAATATCAGAACGTACTCTATCATAATAAATTACATATACATGCTTTAAATACATAAGTTTTGCAATAGCATGCTCGTAATATTATAAAAAAATTCTTCTCTTATGACCATCCTTACATGACATTAAGAGTGAAACTATTTATTCTTCTATGAGCATCCTTACATGCCATTAAGAGTAAAACTATTTATTCTCTAAATGAACATCTTTACATGTCACTTGAGAACACATTATACAATACAAAATAATAAACACAAGGAGTAGGGTAGAAGACCTTATGCAAACTTCTCTTTAATCATTCCCACTCTTAAGTTAAATGTTATTACGTATAAAAATCTTACTTCTCTACTTGATTTTCTACTGTAAGGCTACAATGTCATTCTTTCAATTTCATAGATGTTACTCACTCCTCGATCGACACTTGTTCCATGACACTTGAAAATAAACATGTAAGCTCTTAAAAAAAATTCTTCTGTATATAAATATTTTAATGATCCATTTCGACCACTTTTTTGTCTAACATTCACTTCTTGATATCCTTTATCCATGCATTCATTGCACTTGTCACGCCTTCCCATTTTCCTAGGTAACTGCTGTTGGTTTCTTTTGTAGTCTCTTTCTTGTATCACTCTATTGTATTTTCTTCGCTAATCTCTCCTATGGTGCTTGGTCCTCCATTACTCCTTTCAATCAAGTTGACTTGATTATGAGATTATCTAGTTTTTCCCATTAACTTTTATCTGCTAGGCAAACATGAGATAACAAATTCAGTCTTTCACTAAGATTTCAAATAGCTATGTCGAACTCAAGTTGATTATGTTTCACCTCTTCCTCGGAGAAAGACGATCAAACAATTCCCAATCGTGGTCCTCGCGGAGCGGATCATCCACATAATATACAAAAAGAAACTCTAGATATTTGGTATCCTTCTCTTTGGATGAGATCTCAATTCTAGCGACAGTTTCATTAGATATCGCCCATAAGCATCTATATTTCATTTTATCATTTATTAACTAAATATTAACTAAGGGATGAACCTAATCCAGAATATGAACCATAAAAGAAAATACCGAGTAAACCGATCACCAGAACACCAGTTACAGTACCTATTATCCAAAGTGGAATCCTTCCAGTAGTATCAGCCATTTGTCCTACTTTCCTCCACATTTCATCAGGTGGTGTTACATTGCTATACTGATGAAGTCTAAATCTGCAATGCTGATAGATTTGTGTAATTGTGTTCAATGATTGTTTCTTCTATTATACTAACCTTCTGGGTATCACATCACTTTCATATTTATAATACCATATATTTTTCTAACCATATTTATGTCTTACATATTGTAGACCTCTATAGTTCACAAAATAAATCCCAACTTCTTAATTGCACTATTAAGACCTCCAAAATCTAAAACCAACTTACATTCGAGTACAGACCATCTACTTTTAGTTAAGTAAGATCATATATGTTAAAATATCGTAAGTGCATTGGTAACCCTTTAAAACGAGTTCAACCTTAACATAGGTTAGGTAGCCCAATTATTTATTTATCATTTACTATTTAACCATAGGTTAATCATGTAATCTCATAATATATCAATCAAGCAAGTTGTCGGGGTAAGGATACTATATACATAATTGTCAAATCATGCCGAACAGACCTTACTCTGTTCATCGTTACTATACCTCCTACACCCCACTTGTATCTGATTTGCTACCAGAGACTCACTTTTCATAATTATTTAGCCAGGGCTCTTTGACTCGTACTTCCTAAACTACCTTTAAAAATAAGTCCAAACTTCACTTAAGCATCTTCATTCCATATCTGAATGCAATCATGTTATCAATATATACATCCTTTTCTCTTTCCTTATAAGTTCCTCACTTCCAATTAGATAAACTTTAGTTATTTTCCAAACAATGACTATTGTCTTATTCCATCTTAGTATGTTCCTCTAGGATATTGCTCCATTACTAGTCCTCTGGGTCGAGAAAGTTTCAAATATTTGTCTGAATTCTTAGCTCTTGACAACTTTAACTTTTGGCAGATCTGATGTCATTCTTTCCTCTAACACTATATAGCATAGAAATGCCACCTCTCTTGACCAAAATTAACACTTTTGTAAGTTTTTTTTTTCTTATTTGCTTCTATTCACTTAAACATACTCATGCTATTGTCCACAAAGCAAATCATGAGTAGATTGTAGTATCATTTACATACTCTGTGCCTTTTATGTTGCTTGATCATTTTATAATCCCAACACTTCACAAAAACTCGTATGGTCCTTGTCGTTCCATGAAATTCTTCTAGATGTATCACTTTAGTCCTAGTTGTGTCTCACTTGTCTCTTGCCTTTGAGTGAGGCTTTCCTAACCTCTTCTCCTTGAGTTATGATCTACACCGTTGTTGTATCGATGGGTATTTAGAATCTAGGGATGTCACCCTTGAATATTAATTTCCCCTCTTCCTCAAGTCTTGAATTTATGATCTACTTTCTATAGTTGTTTATTTTTTTTCATCCTTTACGAAGCTATATCTATGATCTCTAAGTTGTCCAGTTTGAATTGTTCTGTATAGTTGTCCTCTATGTTGCCTCTCATTCATGTTGTACCCAAATTGTTAGCCGTGTCTAAATCTTCTTTTTCTTCCTCCTTTGAAATTGTCTTTATCGAAACCATGCACATTTTACTTTATTGTCTCCTCACAAAGTAGCTGACCTTGAGTTTGAAGCTTACAATTTTCCTTCGGTAATCTAACATTTGTTGATGCTCTACTTATCTCTTGGTGTTCAAGATACCTTCATAAATCATTACTTTAAAAAGATTATATCAGGTCTCTTTCTAACTTCTTATTCTAGATTCTGTTCAGTACGCTACACTCCTTTCTACGTGATGGCATAGTCCTCTTTGGGCTAATTTGTATAATAGACTTTTCTCTAAAGTCTTCATATCTAACTTAGGGGTGTGTATCCATAGAATATCCATCAAGACAGTACTAGCTCCTTATAGGTCTATTCTTTCATCTTTCTTAATAAGTGAGTTTCATAAAATACCCTATCTAGTCTAGTATAGCATCCACTATCTTAAATCATTCCCTACTCCTTATAGGTTGGGCTTCCTTTCATAACTAGGTGTAGAGAATTCATCTTTAACCATTTGTAGACAGGTGCAATTCTATGCATCGATACTTAGTTGGCTATTGGTACATTTCATTATGTGCTTCAAGTTCCACTACTAGTGTTGGTGATCTATTGCGCTGAGCCTGTGAAAACTCTTCAACAAATCATCTTTGTCATGCTTACATTCCTTCCAATGCCTCTATTAGATCGTTAGCCTTAACTACTATTGGGTTCGATCTGGAACATCAACCATTTGTGGGTCAGTGGAACACACATCCTTAGCCCCCACCTCTACTGGTCGTTCCTTTCAAATTGATTCTAACTGATCTTCTAGTTGCATGTGTGAGCTCTTACAAGAAAGGTTGATTTAATAGAAACAAAAGAGTTCAATTATAGGGAGAGAAGATTCCATGAACATATCTAAACTTAATGTTGTCAAGTTTAACTAGTAATATTCTATTTATCAAACAAAGTCTTATGAATTCCTAATATAATTTATTCTAAATTTTTAAGAAAGGAACACTGTCCTTCCTAGTTTCAATTCAAAGCAATAAAGAAATATAAAACATATTCATCTTCTTCGTAAAATGTGTAATCAATCATAAGAGGTAATATACTCTTAATTTCTCTAAGCACCCACTACAGATGATGCTCTAATTCTAGGAAACATATTTTAACAAAAATCTATGTATCACATATAAAACTATTAATAGCAATACTAAGCATATTAAAACTAACACTTACGTTATAGTGAGAGGGATCTTTTCAGTCTTCTGTATGTATACTGTGAGTATCATTCGGGCTAAGGAACGATCGGCTCTGATACCAACTGTAACGCCCCAATAATTTGCCTTATTTTACAAAATACTAATTTTGATGCATTAATTAAAAAGATTCAAAGTTGTTTGGAAATACACAGTGGATTTTACAATAAATATGCAAAAAGGTGAATGATCATTCATATTAAAAACAAAATAAGTAGTTGAGTGCAGAAAAAAATAAATTTGTAACATCCCACTGAGCTCAGATTACTTTACTATAAAAAAAAATAAAACCAAGGCTTCACCAGCGTTCTAGACCGTTTGCTCGTCCATAGCCCCTCGTAGTATACATACCAGAACTGACCCAGCTCATCAAACTTACACTCAATGTTCCCTGTCTATTGCCTGTATGGGGAAAGTAAGGGGGTGAGCTAAAAGCCCAGTAAGGAAATGCTTATCATACAATACCATATAATATCACACATACCATTAATGTATTTATTAAGTTTTAGCAATATCATACACCTTATTTTATAACTATAGCCAAATAACTGTACACATGAAAACCTTTATCATATAGGTCCATACTAATTGTTCACACCATACACATATCCAGAGATTATAACTCCAATATCATACTCATAACATAATCATATCAATATTATAAATAATAATGTCATTACCATAACATTGGCATATCATAGCCATTACATACATAACCCAGGCCTAGCCTGGCCCTACAATATCCTGGGTCTAATCTGCCCATATAATAACATGGGCCTATACAACCCTACCACTGTTATAGGATACGGTATCTCTATATTCAACAGTAACATCACCGTATCATACCCACCATAACAATCACATACACGACTCAATAAAATGTAGGGTAGGGTATCTCTATATTCAACGACCTTATCCCGTATCATACCCCACCATGGTCCCCCACTTTACCTGAGACGTTAGCATACAATATACAACATGCAACATACGAATACAACATACAACATACAACCTAAAACATACAAATACAACAGACAACATATACTAGTCATACAACCATAATCTGTGTATCAATTCACAAACTCATATTGTGTCCATACCACACATTATCAGTACCATATACATATTCATAATAACAAATCATAAATCATATTTCAATACATAGAGAATTTAAATTTATGCGGATAAACACATACAAAACTATCTAATTCCCTTACCTCAAATCCCGTTGCTTAAACTTGTTATCTCGTCACTACTACCTATAATAACACATGGGTCAAGGCCCTAACATTAAAATTCGCACTTTTACAGTACAGCAGAAAGAATACTATTTTTTACCAATAACTACACGAATTCAGTGAAAGTTTCCTTCATAAAAATTATAGGAAATTCAATTATCTTTCCAACGCCACTAGAATCACCTCAATCGGAGTTATAAAACTCCAGATATGGTCATTTTAGTAAAACAGTTTCTAAACCTGCGAATTTCTCTAAACTTACGATTTTTCTAACATTAATCAAATAATAATATTATTTAATACCACTTATACAATTAATTAAATCTACTAGATATATTATAAAAATCCTGATGGACTTGCATATCAGTTAAACGATTGCCTACTTATGAAAATATCATAATATTTTACTTTCGTAGATAATACAACTTTAACTTTCTTTAAAAAATTGGTACAACTACTCTAAGCAATAATATAAACTCACTAACAACACAAATAAATGAAATAATTATCCTCGCACAATTAATATCCAAACGAAAAATTAAATACTATTTTAAACTGGATATTACAACTTATATCTCATCTCATGCTAAAAATGTCTACACATCAACTCTTTCTGCATATGAATAAAAGGATCTTATTGAAATTGGCAAATAACATATGTGAATGTCATTCAGTACTTAGCATTGCGTCTAACCTTTAAAAGAAAAATCTAAAATTAACACATAAAAGAATAGATGATGTGTTGGCCTTTTAATTGTTCCAACGAATAAAATTATACCCCCACATATTGTTGTGTTTTATGCCCTAAATAAAACTTCATTTCAATGTAATCTATTTTATTCAACATCAATAAAGAAACATAACTATTTTTCATTCATTTGTGTATGTTTTGGTTCACCTTATCAATTGCTTGTCTATTTGATTTATAAATTCATCTGACACCCTTTTCACATACTTGATCCTATTTATTGTGTTGTCAACACTTTGGAAAGTAAACATGACTATGTGAATAAAGATTCCTAGATTTATCAGACACAGGGTTTTACTGATATGATAATCTACAAGAAGAGTTTACTTGCATTTGGAGAAATGCTATGTTCTTTCCAGAGCATTGGTTAAAGTAAAGCTCAGATTGGGTGCATGGAGTATGCATCGAAAGGGAGCGATATTGAACTTTGATTTAGATTTATTAAACTTATCGTAAAATCTATTCAAGTCAATATCGCCTAGTTGATCCTAGATCAAATGATCTTAATCCTGTTATGATTAGGCTCAATCTTAAGAGGCTATTCGTGTTCTTTGATTTGTTAGTTAAGCCTACTTTTAGGTCAGGGTGATACGTACATTTTGGGAACACGGTAGTGCAATTGAGTGGGAGCGCTAACATAAACATGGAATCTATAGCTTCTATCTGGTGAATAGTAAGCAAAGGATAATCTCCTTTGAGCTTGACCAAACGAAAATGAATGGTGGAGTACTCAGTTCACATAAGCTGAAATATCATTTATACGGTGTCAAGTGTTTTAAGGATAAAATACATAGTAGGGTGTAACGGTAATCTAATCCCTTTACAGTGTAGATCATTAATATAGAGGATCATTGATCAAATTAGGATTATAACAATGGATAACTAATGATGTGTCTATATGGTGGAACATATAGAGCATTCTATATACTGAGAGTGCAATTCTAAGTTCTATGCGTGGATTCAACAAAGAATTAATAAGTCAGTGAATTTAGGTAATAAATTCTTGATCTGCTTATTGGAAGCTCGATTATATAGACCCATGGTCCCCCCACTAGTTGAGATAATATTGCTTGTAAGACTCATATAATTGGTTCTTATTAATCAATTATAATTCTCAAATTAGACTATGTGTATTTGTGAATTTTTCACTAAGTAAGGGCGAAATTGTAAAGAAAGAGTTTTAGGGGCATATTTGTTAATTATGATACTTTGTATGGTTCAATTAATAAATATGATAAATGACAATATTATTTAATAATTATTTATAGTTATTAAATAGTTAGAATTGGCATTTAAATGGTTGAATTAGAAAATTGGCGTTTTTTGAGAAAATCAGATGCAAAAGTGATAAAACTGCAAAATTGCAAAAAGTGAGGCCCAAATTCATACTGCCATGGCCGGCCACTTTTATAGGAATTATCCTCTGATATTTTCATTATTTTAATGCCAAATAATTCAAACCTAACCCTAGTGTAATGCTATAAATAGATAGTGAAGGCTTCAGGAAAATTACACTTTTCATTCAGAAAAACCTGAGCCTCTCTCTCTCTCTATCTGGCCGTCCACTCCCTCTCTCTTTTCTTCCTTAAGATTTCGAAATACTTAGTGATTAGAGTAGTGCCCACACACAGCAAGTGAGACCTCAATCATAGTGAGCAAGATCGTGAAGAAAGACTTTCAGCAAGAAGGAGTGTCAGGGCTAAAGAATCAGAGAAAGAGATCCAGGTTCAAATCTTGATACTACTCTGCGACAGAAAGGATACAAGGGTTAGAGATTTGAACGGAAGGAGTCATATTATTCCGCTGCACCCAATGTAAGGTTTACTAAACTTTATATGTGTTTATTTCATCGTTTTAGAAAGTTCATATTTAGGGTGTTAATCAACATACTTGTGAGTAGCTCTAAGATCCTGGTAAAATAATTTCCAACAACTGGCCTTAGAGTCATGGTAATTGATTTGCTTGCAAGAAATTTAGACTTTAAAACGATTGTTTGATGTTTTGGATGGTATCATGTTGTATTGAGTGTTATTTGATAATTGATTATGTTTGTGAATTTTCGTGAAAAATTATTGAATATCTGTTTCTGGAATTATTTTTATTGGATAGTATGGAAAAAATTAAGCAATTTACTTTTTTACAGAACTCAATTTCGATTTAATTTGAATTAGTTATGATTTTTTAAAGTTTCGAAAAAATTAGGAATCGTGCAACCAGTTTCCGCGCGCGGAAATCATGCTGGTAACCCCCCTGCGCCGAGAAACCTCGGCTGTGCACTTCCCTGCGTGCGCGGACATGTATGCACATCATACCGTCCATACAACTCGCATTTTTTTGTTTTTCTTCGATTTTTCATGCTATTTCATGGATTTAACTTCCGATTTTTCTGTATTTATACATTTACTATTCCTAATTCAATTCTAATTATCATAATTAAATTAATTAATATTTTTTTCAATTTAATTCATGATATTAATGTAATTTGAATTTGAAAATAGTAAATATCTATCTTTTTGCTTAATCATCTATCTTATTTTTAAATTTGATTATATCTTATCTTATTTTTAAATTTAAGGTCAGATATTAATTTTTTTTTTAAATAATTTGACATTATTTAAATTTAAAATAAGATAACTATAATCATGTAATTTTAAATAGATATAAGATATTTTGCCAACTTTTAAATTTTATTATTTTATTTATTTAAATTAAATCATAAAATCTGAAAAAGATATTTATTGATCTTTTTTAATTTTTATTTAATTTTTATTTATAAAATAACATTAAATTTTCAAAAGTAGTTAGCAAATTTTGAAATGATATTTAGGTTGGTTGAAACCTGTAATAACCGGTAAAAATATACATATATTTTAAATTTTATTTGTTATACAATTTGTGTGAGAATAAGTATTTTATTTATTTTTACTAATAGTGAATAGAGATAATTGCTTAGAATAGTATTGATAGATTTCTAAACATAGTTGAAATTATAGTAAGTGTCAAGGTAAAATTATGGTGTTTTTATGAATTAGGATAATTACTCAATTAAAGCCCAATATCAAAGTATATTAGAGTTTTATACATTATTTAGTGGGTTTAATTTATTGTATGAAGTGCATTAAATAACATTATAATGGAATTAATGTTAAAAAAATTCGTAGGTTTGGATAAATTCGCAGGATTAAAAACTGTTTTACTAAAATGATCATATCTAGAGTTTTAGAGCTCCGATTGAGGTGATTCTAGTGGCGTTGGAAAGATAATTCAAAGATCTATAAATTTTGTAGGAATAGTTATATCATAATTCGGAAGTTTTCTAGGTGAAATCTGAGTCTAAAGTTACGAGATAGATGGCTTATTTTTAAATTTAAAAATTAGATATTTGTTGATTTAATAATATTTTAGCATTTTATTATATATTATTATTTTTAGTTAACCTAAACCTATCAGAATACGATATCTCATAATCTTTTTTATCAAACCCTAAACATTTTATTTTTCCTCTCCAAACCAATTAGTCAAAGCTTCATTCTTCTTCATGGTTACTCCTCTCAAACCTTCCACACTTCTTCTTATTTTTCTACCTTCATTCTTAAAGTTTTGGATTTATAATCAAGGCTTGTGGGCTTGAGACATCAAATAGAAAGTTATGAAGAGGTATGAAATATTTTCTTGCTCAATAATGCTAAATGTTATCTAAGGTTCGGACCTGTTATATTTTTCGTTTTCAGAAAAAACAAGTTTCAGTAAAGTGATGATATCTCTCTTGATATTGATCTGTTTTTAGAGATTTTTGTATCTTTGGAAAGCTTATTCGATGATCTAAAATTTTTATCAAGAAACAAATAACCAATTCGCTGTTCTTCTAAGTCGAAAATTATCATCTTTCTGCTATGGTTGTAATTCGTTTTCTTTATATTTCCAGAAAAAGTACTTTCACTTAAAATACAATAACTCTCTCAATTCTCATCCATTTTTAATGATCTATATGTGGTTTTAAAGATTATTCAATTTTCCATTAGTTTTATGAAGAAACTTTTTATTAATTCTGTTAATTCTATTTTTGGCATATTTAATTGACAAAAATATTTTATTATTCATTGTATATTTTCGGCTGGTATACATTAATATAGTTTCCTATTTGGTGTATTCAAACTTGAAAGGAAAGTTGTCTAGCTTTCCTATTTTTGGAAAAAAGGTAAAAATGGTAAGTTTGGTTACCCATTTCGTTTTTTATCTAACCAGCTGTGTAATCTGATCTTGTGTTGAGTTTCCCATTTTCTTAGATCAGGTTTCTTGAAGAGAAAACCGGAGCTAGACTTTCCTTTTCTATAAAAGGAAAGTTGTAGTTACTGCCCACGATTCTGTATGTACAGAAACGGAAATTCCTGGACTGATTGAAGAATTATTTTAGGGAAGTTTCTAGTGGGTTGAGGTCTTGTTCAGACCGAATGTAAGCTGTCTATGAGATGTATATTCATTATAAATACATCTTATAGTAGCTAGGTTTTGCATCTCTTTCATACACTTAGAATAGCTTTCATATCTTAAGGAAAGAGTGTCTTTGTTTAGTACCTCTCTTGGTACCTCTCTTGTATCTTTGAATTTCATTCATATCTTTAGAAAAGAGAGTCTTTGATTTGTAGAGAAGAGTTGTTCTACTCTTACTCTGTTTATTTGTTGTTTGTATTGTCTTGAGTCTGTATTCAAGTCTACAACGAAGAAGAACATCAGTGCACCTTCGGGAGAAGGGTATTTACAAGCTTTCGGGAGATTGCTTTTGAAGTCTTGCATCGGGAGGATACAAGCACACAACCTTCGGGAGATGGTTGTATAGGCTTTCGGGAGATAGCCTTTAAGCCTTGAATCGGGAGGATTCAAGCACTCTTCAAGGTGATCGAAGGGAGTTCGAGCACTTGGAGTTTTATCAAGATTCGGTTAGTAGGTGGAATACATCAAGCTTGCGGCATACAATAAGAGGGAGTCTATTTATGCATAAGTCAATTACTTTGTATTTTTGATACCGATCTAATGAATCTTATCTCTGGGCGTGGCCCCGTGGACTAGTAACAATCTGAAAGGATTGTTGAAACCACGTACAAAAATCTTGTGTGTTTTTACTTTTATGCACTGTTTGTTTTTCTGGGTTTCTCTGGAGTTACAGAGTTGCATTCTGTAACTACAGAAAACTGTTTTTCAGTACCAGTTTTATTATTCCGCATTTAATTAATCATTTAATTAAATAATCAAACTGGGAATATTAAAATACGGAATTTCAATTGGTATCAGAGCAAGTCACTAAATTCTTAGTGAGATCTTGAGGTTATTCCGTTTAACTTGTTTTGTGTGAGATGTCTTTGTTTGCAGAAGGAAGTTCCATCTCTAGACCTCCTCTATTGAATGAGTCGAATTATCCTTATTGGAAGGTCAGGATGAGAGCTTTCATCAAATCGCAAGATGAGAAAGCATGGAGAGCTATTCTTACAGGATGGTCTCAACCTACTGAAAATGATGAAAAAGGTAATACTCAGGTAAAATCTGAACTCAGTTGGACCACTGAAGATGAAAAACTGTCTGGTTATAATAATAAGGCTTTACATGCTATTTTTAATGGTGTTGGTGAAGGTTTTATTAAATTAATATCATCTTGTGAATCTGCAAAAGAAGCATGGGAAATCCTTCAAATTCAATTTGAAGGTACTGCTGATGTAAAAAGATCACGATTTACCATGCTTCAAACTAGATTTGATGAATTGAGAATGTCAGATACTGAAACTTTAAATGATTTCTATGAAAGATTATCTGACATCTCTAATGAGTTTTTTGCCTTGGGAGAAAAACTAGATGAATCTGTCTTGGTTCGAAAAATTGTTCGAGTTCTTCCTGACAGGTTTGATACAAAATTGCTTGCAATGGAAGAGGCGAAAGATTTTGGCAAAATGAAGGTTGAGGAACTCATGGGATCTTTAAGAACCTTTGAGTTGAATCAACAAATCAAGAAAAAGAGTAAGCAAAATCTCTCGAATGAGAAAAGCAAAGGTATTGCCTTTAATGCTTCTGAAAATATTGTTTCTGATGATGAAATGGCTCTATTGGCAAAAAATTTCCAAAAATTCTTGAAATCTGGTGGAAATAAAAAGTTCTTTTCAAAGAACCCAAAAGGTAACATTTCTGGTAACATTCCCTCTAAACCTTTTCCATCTAACAATAAAAAAGGTATTAAATGCAGAGAATGTGAAGGTTTTGGTCACACTCAATCTGAATGTGCTAATACCTTAAAGAAAAATAAAAAGGGATTGAATGTTACTTGGAGTGATGATTCTGAGAGTAGTGAGGATGAAAAAGTTGTCCTAACAAGTGTTTTGTCAAGAAATTTGCAGGAAAAAGGAAAAAGCATTTGCTTGAACAATATCCTGATCAATGACAACAAGGAAGAATCCAGATCCGAATCAGATGAGTCAGAAATTGATGAGGATTCCATGATTGAATCTTACAAGGTAATGTTTGGTAAGTGGTTGGAAACTAGTGCTGAAAATCGCTCCCTGGTTAAAGATAATAAAATTTTGTGTAACAACATTAATGAGTTGGAAGATAAACTCAAATGTTGTGAATCTGAATTGTCCTTAAAAGAGTCAAAAATTATTTCTTTAACCAAGGAAATTGATAACATTAAAAAGAATGTTAAAATGTTAAATCCAGGTTCCACCATCTTTGAAAAAATTCAAAAATCTGGCCAAACCAATCATGCTGGGCTGGGTTATGTTCCAAATCAACCTGTGTGTAATACCACTAATAGTTTTGTTTTTGGAAGAACTGTTTCTACCTCGCAGGTCTCTGTCTCGACAGCAAAGCACTCTGTTGTTACAGAAAAGAAGCAGCACGGTAAGTTTGACAACTTCAAAGGGAAAGGAAGACGTTTCATTCCTATTTGCCATTTTTGTGGAGTAAAAGGTCACATTCGACCTAAATGCATAACCATGCATAACATGTTTAAATCTAATTACATTGGAAATAAACATGTTTTACAAAAACAAAAATGGGTTGTCAAAAACAAATGCTTGGTAGGTTCTACTTGTTTTAAAACTGTTGCTTCTAACATGTGGTATTTTGATAGTGGTTGTTCCAAACACATGACAGGTGAAAAAGAATTTCTTGTGAACATAAGACCAATGCACTGTGGAGAAGTTACATTTGGTAACGGTCTTACTGGTAAAGTCATAGGAATGGGAACTCTCAAGTTCGAAGGGCTTCCTAAACTAAAGAATGTCATGTTGGTTGAAGGACTAAAAGCTAATCTACTTAGCATTAGTCAGATTTGTGATCAGGGTTATACTGTGAGCTTTGATAGCAATCATTGCTATGTATATAATATTCTTGATGAAATTGTGTTACAAGGGCTGCGATCTAGTGATAATTGTTATACTCTCACTACGCATGCCACTTGTCATTCTGTCATTGAAAATGTTACTGACCTATGGCATGAAAAACTTGGTCACATTCACTTTAAAAATCTGAAAAAATTATCTGTTTCAGGGATTGTTGGAGGATTACCTAAATTAGGTAAAGAATCATTGGGAAAATGTGGTCCATGCCAGTTAGGTAAGCAACTGAAAATTTCTCACAAGAGTGTCCCAGATGTGAATACTTCCAGAGTTCTCGAACTCTTGCACATGGACTTAATGGGTCCAATCCAGGTAGAAAGCTTAAATGGTAAAAGATATATTTTTGTTTGTGTTGATGATTTTTCTCGATTCTCATGGGTGGATTTTTTGAGAGAAAAATCTGATACTTTTGAAGCTTTCCAAACTCTGTGTTTGAAATTACGAGTTGAAAAAGATTGTAACATTGGCAAAATTGTTAGGATTAGGAGTGATCATGGTAAGGAATTTGAAAATACTGTATATGATGAATTTTGTAAAGCTAACGGTATTTCTCATGAATTTTCTGCTCCTAAAACTCCTCCACAAAATGGAGTGGTTGAAAGAAAGAATCGTACTCTAGCAGAAATGGCTAGAGTAATGTTGAATAGCAAGAAGCTCACAAAGCGCCTTTGGGCCGAAGCCATTAACACTGCTTGCTATACTATCAACAGAGTATTCTTGCGCCCAGGTACTCACAAAACACCATATGAAATCTGGAAAGGTAAGAAACCAAATGTAAGTCACTTTCATGTGTTCGGATGTAAGTGTTATATTTTACGAGATCGTGATTACATTGGTAAATTTGATTCTAAAAGTGATGAAGGTGTTTTCTTAGGGTATTCCACAAATAGTAGGGCATATCGTGTGTATAACATGAGAACCCAAACTGTTATGGAATCTGCTAATGTTGTTGTTGATGATCTAAAAGATTTTTCTGAGTTTTCCACAGAAGAACAGATTGAAGATTTGCTTGAAAAACCCGCTCGAGGAAAAGGAACCCGACGAAGCTTCGAAGCGATCGTCGAGGTTATCGTGCGAGAATCGTTGCTACAGAAAATCCAACAACAAAAGAATCCGAGTATCCTTTAAATTCAATCACTGATCCAATACAGAGGGAACCATCCTCCAGGGTTAAAAAGAATCATCCTTCAGATCTCATCCTTGGAAACTTGGATGAGAGCATGGCTACAAGAAGAAAATATGCCAATATAATTCAATTTTTATGTTTTATTTCTTCTTTAGAACCTAAATCTGTAAAAGAAGCTTTAATGGATGAAGATTGGTTTTTAGCTATGCAGGATGAGCTTCATCAGTTTGTTCGAAACAAAGTCTGGAAAATGATTCCAAGACCACCGTTTGTGAACATCATTGGAACCAAGTGGATCTTCAAAAATAAGAGTGATGAGTTTGGCACTATCATTCGAAACAAGGCAAGGTTGGTTGCCCAAGGATACACTCAAGTTGAGGGTATTGACTTTGATGAAACATTTGCTCCAGTAGCTAGACTGGAATCGATCAGGTTACTTCTTTCCATAGCTTGCATTCTTGGTATTAAATTGTATCAAATGGATGTCAAATCCGCTTTTTTGAATGGGCTGTTAAAAGAAGAAGTGTATGTGGAACAACCTAAAGGGTTTGAGGATCCACATTTTCCTGATCATGTTTATAAGTTAGACAAGGCTTTGTATGGTCTAAAACAAGCACCACGTGCTTGGTATGAGCGTCTAACTGAATTCTTGCTTTCTCATGATTACAAGAGAGGAAATGTTGATAAAACACTTTTCATCAAAAACATTAATTACGATGTGATTGTTGCTCAAATATATGTTGATGATATTGTGTTTGGCTCTACCTCTAACTCGAAGTGTGTTTTTGTTTCCCAAATGCAAAAGGAGTTCGAAATGAGTATGGTAGGTGAACTCACTTATTTTCTCGGACTTCAAGTGAAGCAATCAGATGAGGGAACTTTTGTCACTCAAAGCAAGTATGCCAAGAATTTGGTGAAAAAGTTTGGCCTTGAAAAAGCCAAACATACCAACACTCCCATGAGCACTACTTTGAAATTAAGCAAAGATGAACAAGGAGTAAAGGTAGATCAAACTTTGTATCGAAGTATGATAGGAAGTTTGCTTTATCTTACTGCTAGTCGTCCTGACATTTGCTATAGTGTTGGTGTTTGTGCACGTTATCGCTAATCCCATGGAATCCCATCTTTCCGCCGTGAAAAGAATCATTCGCTATGTAAATAGCACTATTGATTTTGGGATTTGGTTTTCAAAAGACACTAATTCTAACCTTGTTTGCTTTAGTGATGCTGATTGGGCAGGTAATGCTGATGATAGAAAAAGTACTAGTGGTGGATGTTTCTATCTTGGAAACAATTTGGTTTCATGGCATAGCAAGAAGCAAAACTCAATCTCTCTGTCCACCGCAGGCCGAATACATTCTTTGCGGGTAGTTGTTGTACCCAATTGTTATGGATGAAACAAATGATGGCAGATTATGGGTTTGATTTGAAAACTTTAACCATTTTTTGTGATAACACTAGTGCTATAAACATTTCTAAGAATCCTGTTCAACACTCTCGCACTAAGCACATAGACATTCGTCATCACTTTATTAGAGAGCTTGTGGAAAATAAAATTCTTGTCTTAGAATATGTTGAAACTAGCAAACAAATTGCAGATATTTTTACTAAAGCTCTTGACTCGGTCCGATTTATTTCTCTAAGGAAATCCTTAGGGGTTTGTACTGTTTAATGCTTTTATTTTTCCATAATCCTTGATATTTGAGTTGTCTTAGAGTTCATAATGTCTTGTCTTTGTCCTAGAAGAAAATTTCAACCTTAAAAGAATTTCAGTCATTATTTTATTGCTAATGTTGTAATATTATGATGTCATACAGGTTTGTCAGGAAAATTGTCCACTCCTCACAGGAATATTCAGGTTCATCAAACAAGTGTTATGTAAGCTACCATTTTCGAATGTTGTTGTTCAAAAACTGTGTGTTCAAGCTCCATTGGATGAATAGAGCTACCTATCTCAATGTGTGAAAGCCATCTCTGAGTAAGTTGGAACTATGTAATTAGGAGTTATGTAGAAGATACGCTACCATTGAAAAGGGCTACCATTGAGGTAGTGTGACAAATACTCCTATGGGTACAATTTATCAGAAAAAGTCTTTTTGACAAATTGGGCAATGTTCCCTGCTTACACTTTCACACACTAATGCTTGACACAGTTTGTGGTAAAATTTGTTTATTCTCGAAAATGGTGTTATAAAGCTATTACATACTGTTTGATGTGCTTTAATATTCTTGGTGATGGAGTCAATTTTTCCTGTGAACCGGTATGACCTCATTCTATTACTTCATTAGTTTGATAAAATAATTTCTGATTATTCTTATGAGTTTGATTTTTTCATCAGGGACAAAGACAAATGGACATTGTGAATTCTAGTTGCAAAAATATCAAGGTTATTTTATTTTTCTGTCTTTTAATCAAAAAATAAAAAAAAATAAAAAATAAAAAATAAAAAACAAAAAAAGGTTCGTGATCGAGTTGTCAAGTGAGCTTTGTTAAAAATTTTGTTATTTTTTTGTTATGTTTCATTATGTTCTTAGACACAATTTTTGCTCTTAAGTGGTGATTAGTGCTTTTGTGTCTTGGTGTGTTCTCTTGTTCCTTATTTGCAATTTTTTCTTTGGGGGGCATTTTCTGAAAAAATAAAAGAAAAAGGGGGGCATATTTTTTTTTCGAATTCTTTTTCGAATCCTTGTATATATTTTTTCTTTTATTTTTTTTTTATTTTATGGAAACATGTTTTAATTGTATTTATTTATTTATAATGTTTCCTTTATTTGTGGAGATTTGGTCTTTTTGGTGTATATAGGAAACGTGTTCTTAATTAATTAATTTAATTTTTGGTTTCCTTGTTGGTGGCATTTTCGGATTTGGTAGGGTTATTATTTCTTAGATTTTGTGGGAATAATTGGTTTCCTTTTTTCCATTTAAGGAAACATTGACTATATTTGAAAAACTTTTTTGGTTTCCTCTTTTTCTCTCCACACGTGGGTCAAAGGTAAGGAAGTTACCTTCCTTTTCAGTTTTTTTTTAATTTGGGCATTTAAAATTGGAAGTTATATATTCTCAACTCCCCATTATCCCACGATCACATCTCTCTCTTCTCTTTTTATTGTTTTCTCTCAAAAGTCTAACATTGTTCAAAGTAAGAGGGTTTGTGTTCTAGGGTTTCAAAGAAAAAATGGCCAAAACTAAGAATGCCCAACCTTCCAAGAAGCCCATTCGTGGCTCTGCTTCTGCTTCACCGGTGTCTCCGCCTGCGCCGCCTGCTCCAAAGAACCGAGCTTCTGGTTCGTCCTCTGCTCCGACGAAGTCTGCCAAGAAATCGAAGACCCAAGCTCGAAAATCAGTGGCAAAATTTTCATCTCCTCTTGTTGGTGCCTCTCCTATTGCTTCTCCAACACCTGGGTTGGGTGATCATGATGAATCCCATTCATCCGATCACACATTGTCGAAGTCCTCTTCTTCGAATGGTGCTCCTAATGTCGACCAAACTTTGGTGACTTTGCCCACGGTGAGTTCTCGAACAAGGTCCAAGGTTTCCACTCCTTCTAAGCCTGAAGTGGTTAAACCTAAAATTGCATCCAAAGGGAAAAAGGTGGTTTCTTCATCTTCAAAGGCCAAAAATCTCAAGGAGAATCCCCCTTCGGTCTCTTCCTCGGATTCTGAACCAGAAGAAAGTGAGGAGGATCATGATTCAGAGGGCTTGTCTGATTCAAGTGAAGAATTTGTGCCCAAAGATCTTCCTGTTGTTGATGATTCTGGATCCGAGAGTGAAGAACCGAACCGAGCCCGTCACTACTGCACCGCTCCGGGCCTCCCGCCGTTCCAAAGAAGGACAAAGGAAAAAGGCCCATTGTCTCTAATCCTGTTCTTCCACAGAAAAGAAAGAGGCCCTCTGGTATTTCTCTTGATAACTTCAAGCCTCACTCTCATTATTTTTGTTATAATGATCATGCTAGAGATATGAAATTCTATGAGAATAGGAATTTTACTGTGGAGAAAAATTTTAATGTTATTGCTCATAAGCCTTTTGGAGTGTATAACATGTTGAAAGAAAGACAATGGGTAGATACCTTGATCGGTTTTGATGGGTATGTGGATAGAATTGTGAAGGAATTTTATGCTAACATCACTGATGAGTTTCTCGATGAGGACTCTTTCATGTTTGGCAAAGTTTTTGTCAGAGGACACTGGTATTCCTTCACTGTGAAGGATGTTGCTGAGGCTCTCAATTTGCCTATGGGAATTGAGCCAACTGATGTGGAGTTTGATCGTCAAAAGGTGTTCGGTTATCTCTCAGGTGATAATGAAATTGAACTCTCCGACACCATGCATATGTCTCAACTCACCTATCAACATGCTGCTCTCATGAGGTTTGCCCTATCCAATTGGTTTCCTTGCTCCAATCCGGTAAATGTTTCAAATGAACTTGCTTTCTTTTTATATAAAGTTTCAATTGGTGCTAAAATTGATTTGGCTGACATGATTTGGGAGCAAATTGTCTCTCTTCGAAAGGGTAAGAAACCTAGGCTCAATCTCATTTTTCCTCACTTAATCTATAAAATTTTATCTGATCAAGAGGAATTGATTCTTGAGAATGAATCAATTGAGATGCCTGCTGTTGGAACCACTTTCAAAATTCCTGAGAAGCCTCCTCAAGGAAAAGTTGCTCAAAGAAAGGCTCGGTCTGCTTCCCCGGTCTTACAAATGATCCCGCCGTTGGATCTGCTTCCACTTCGCTCCCGCAAATGGCAGAATTCAACTTGCGTTTGGGAAGAATGGAGACCAGTCAGGCCTTGCTTCTTAGGAAGATGGACAGCATCATGAAATACTTCCGACCCAATGATGATGAATAAGTGGTTCAATCTTTTATCTTTTGCTTTTTATTAATGTTTATTTGAATTTATGACTTTGTTCTTGTTTGTTTTTGTTATCTTTGGCTCCTTGTTAGACAAAAAGGGGGAGTAGTCATATTTTTTTTTGGATTCATTGAACTCTTTGTTTCAACTCTGGACCCTTGGTTTTAGGGGGAGTTGCTTGTTTGTGGTTTAACACTTTTCCGTTTAAAAAGTTGTTTGTGGTTTAACACTTTTCCATTTAAAAAGTTGTGTTCTTCGGTTTGCAAGCTTTTCCGTCCAAAAAAAGTTAAATGTTTTATGTGTTAGAGAGCTTTCATGCAGGGGGAGTATTTTCTATACTCTTGTATCTTTAAAAAAGCTATTTGCTTTGGTTTCTAACACTTAATGCAGGTTTTCTCATAATAAAATGTTTTGTCAATCAAAGTGCCAAAGGGGGAGATTGTTAATTCCATTTTTGGCATATTTAATTGACAAAAATATTTTATTATTCATTGTATATTTTCGGCTGGTATACATTAATATAGTTTCCTATTTGGTGTATTCAAACTTGAAAGGAAAGTTGTCTAGCTTTCCTATTTTTGGAAAAAAGGTAAAAATGGTAAGTTTGGTTACCCATTTCGTTTTTTATCTAACCAGCTGTGTAATCTGATCTTGTGTTGAGTTTCCCATTTTCTTAGATCAGGTTTCTTGAAGAGAAAACCGGAGCTAGACTTTCCTTTTCTATAAAAGGAAAGTTGTAGTTACTGCCCACGATTCTGTATGTACAGAAACGGAAATTCCTGGACTGATTGAAGAATTATTTTAGGGAAGTTTCTAGTGGGTTGAGGTCTTGTTCAGACCGAATGTAAGCTGTCTATGAGATGTATATTCATTATAAATACATCTTATAGTAGCTAGGTTTTGCATCTCTTTCATACACTTAGAATAGCTTTCATATCTTAAGGAAAGAGTGTCTTTGTTTAGTACCTCTCTTGGTACCTCTCTTGTATCTTTGAATTTCATTCATATCTTTAGAAAAGAGAGTCTTTGATTTGTAGAGAAGAGTTGTTCTACTCTTACTCTGTTTATTTGTTGTTTGTATTGTCTTGAGTCTGTATTCAAGTCTACAACGAAGAAGAACATCAGTGCACCTTCGGGAGAAGGGTATTTACAAGCTTTCGGGAGATTGCTTTTGAAGTCTTGCATCGGGAGGATACAAGCACACAACCTTCGGGAGATGGTTGTATAGGCTTTCGGGAGATAGCCTTTAAGCCTTGAATCGGGAGGATTCAAGCACTCTTCAAGGTGATCGAAGGGAGTTCGAGCACTTGGAGTTTTATCAAGATTCGGTTAGTAGGTGGAATACATCAAGCTTGCGGCATACAATAAGAGGGAGTCTATTTATGCATAAGTCAATTACTTTGTATTTTTGATACCGATCTAATGAATCTTATCTCTGGGCGTGGCCCCGTGGACTAGTAACAATCTGAAAGGATTGTTGAAACCACGTACAAAAATCTTGTGTGTTTTTACTTTTATGCACTGTTTGTTTTTCTGGGTTTCTCTGGAGTTACAGAGTTGCATTCTGTAACTACAGAAAACTGTTTTTCAGTACCAGTTTTATTATTCCGCATTTAATTAATCATTTAATTAAATAATCAAACTGGGAATATTAAAATACGGAATTTCAAATTCGAAGTCATACTATGTCAAAAAGTTAGTTTTGTTTCAATATCATGTGATTCGTTTCTAGAATCTTGTTCTTGCAAAACTGTTTGGGTAAAATTATAATATCTCTTTGAATATAATTCTAATTTCAAAGATTTTGGTATCATTGGAAAGGTAATTTAATTTCCTAAAACTTTGATGAAGATGTTATCTTCTAGTTCTGAACCACTCAATGTCAAAAGTTTGTACTTTTTCTAATTTGTGTAATTCGTTACTCCATATTTCTTCTCAGAAATAGTTTCAGTAAAACAATCATAACTCCCTCAGTTTTAATCCATTTTTAATGATCTTTATATCATTGGAAAGATAATGAAATTTCCTATAATTTTTATGAGGACAACGTTCACTCAATTAGTATAGTTATTGGTCAAAAATAGTGATCTTTCTGCTGTACTTTAAGAGTACGAATTTTAATGTTAGGGCCTTGAACCATGTGTTGTTATAGGTAGTAGTGACGAGATAACAAGTCTTAAGCAGTGGGATTTGAGGATCTTGTCCTCAACAAGAAAATTCATTGAGATGCTTGGAGTAGCAAGAAGGTGTTCTTAACAACTGAGGTAAGAAGAGTGGACATCTGTGCACAGGGTGTATGTTGAAACATACAACTGTATTATGGGTTTGTATTTACATGTTTTATGGTAGATTGTTGTTTTATGCTAATGTTATTAGTGTGTGATAGTGATAAGGCTTTTGACTGTTTGTGTGAGGATATCACTTATAGGATAGGTTTTCTGCTGCTGGTGTGAGCATAGCACTGCAGGACATATTTTTGGCTGCTTGTATGGGTTTACTTGCAGGTTATCCTATCATGGGTGAGTACAACTTGTGATAAGGGATTGCCCTATTGGATGCCGAGTGTGAGAACAGCACAAGGCAGGGCAAGTTACACTTCATGTCTGATCAACATGAGTGGGAGTAGATTATCGTATGTGAGGACAATGTGCGATAAGATACTATGTGTTATGTGTGTGAGTATAGCATGCATTAAGATTACACTGTGATATGATGTTGTATTGTATGTGAGAATAATGTGTGATATGACATGTTGTTATATGTATTCAAGTATGGTATGAATTGATTTGATGTTGTGATATTGTTATACTTATGACTATGTTATCTGGTTGGGGGGGTTATGTCCTACAAAGCTCTTCTTACTGGGCGTTAGCTCACGGGTACTCTGTGTGCAGGTAAAGGCAAAACTATACAGTGAGGGTGGCGAGCTCGAGGCATGGATTACATGTTAGGGGATTGTCATGATGTTTTGGTTCTAAAATATTTCATTAAAGATTATGATTCAAATAGTTTTTGTAAAGCTTTATATTTTAAGGTTATGAATAAATAAATATTTTGTTTTAAAAATAATGAGATCTCATGCTTAGTTATTTTTCATTAAAGAAGTCTTTTACTGTCTTTATCTTAAATGGTTTTAAACGGACTAGCTAGTGTGACGTCTCGGGAAATCGGGGCGTTACAATATGGTATCAGAGCAATACGGTCCTAAAGGATGTGGTTGACCCTAACATGTAAAGTTCATTGCCACGAGACGAGCTCGACTCACTGTACAGTAAATTTTAGTTAATCTGTTCATGTTAGTATTACATATTTTATGTTGCGTTACATCTTCAGTGTAACTAGAAATTTTCCTTGTGTTTAGAAGAATATGTCTTAAAATTTTATGGGTAGGATTCGATCAATGAGATATTTTTGGAAAAAAAAATTTAAGAAAATATTTCAAGGTATTGCTATATTACGTAATTTAAGTTTGATCTTTGATAAGTTGTACTTATTTTCATAAATAAGGAGCATAAGAAGAGTGTTTTTCAAAAGGAATTGTGTTATAAGCAGATTGAAATAGAGTATGTTAGGAAAAAAAAAGAATTTAGTTGTTATATTAGTATTTCTAACGAGAGTGTATGTTTCAGGTTTAATAAATTAGACATATATAACTATTGGTACGTTCTTAAGTTTGATTTTTTTTAACTATTAATGGATAGATAATTTTAAGCTCTACTCTACTTATTAGAAATAATTAAGTTGAATTTTGGTTAAGGGTGAAATCTAATCATTAAGGTTATAGTAGAAGAACAGATTGTGACAGTCAGTAGTCCCGTGATCCGTAAGGGGATATATCGGGTAAGCTGTGCAATCCCACACCGCTTGGGGAAGGTCAAGTGTGATGATTCTGAGGCTGTGTAGGTATGAGACTACACAGTTGAAGAGAGCTTAAATGGATTGATTGGTACTATCAGTAGCCAGAGTAGTGTACTCGTGTATAAGAGTCATTCATTCTGTGGGTGAAAGGGCCCAATGGAGGCTTGAAGCGGGGGCGTTACTAATGGTATATGATTAAGTGAGTAAAAGAAAAATGTATATGAGAATTGGATTAAGCGATTTTGTTCTCGAGTTATTCTTAGAAAGAGTGATTTTGATAGTAAATTTTTTTCCTATTTCATAAGTTGGATGGATTAGTAAATGTTTCTTTTATAGTGATATGCATGTAGCTCATTCCTGAGAGTATGTTAACTTGTGTGCTTCTAAGCCTATATATTGGCTAGCTCGCATGTGTAAGAAGACCTTAAACGATCTTTAGCTTACATGTAGTTTATGTAATTTATAGAAGATATATGGTCTCTTGAATGACATCGGTTTGTTGATGATATATTAGATCGTTATGTGTAGGGCAACATTCTTAATAATTATGCTACGAAACTATAATAACGGAATTGTAGCTTTATGGAGGAAATTAAGTTAAAAAAAAATTAACATTCAATGAAAGAATGGGAACAATTAAAGAGAAGTTTGCATAAGTTCTTCTACCCTACTCCTTGTTGTTTGTTATTTTTGTATTGTATAATGTGTTCTCAAGTGGCATATAAGGATGTTCATAAGAGAAGAGTTTTTTTTATAAAATTACGAGCATGTTATTGCAAAATTTATGTATTTAAAGCACGTATATATAAGTTATTGTGATGGAGTATGTTTTGTTATTTAAGTAATGTATAAAGGAATAACAATACTTAAATTAGGTTGTATATGTTATATGTGTTGTAGTTTGACCAATAAGATAAAAGTTAAGTACATATTTTTTTTGTTAATTAGTATCCATTTATTGAAGGAAAACAAACTTAATAGCCACAAAGGGAGGCTACTTCCCTACCAAAACCAACAAACTGGATTCTCCCTATACGAGCCCTACGGGCAAGGAGATCCGCAAGACCATTAGCAGTGCGATTGATAAAGATAAAAACTACTAACTCGAAATCTTTGGCCATAGAGATACAATCCTTAAAAACTGAAAAACTACCCCAACAACCTGGAAACTGTTCTGTCTGTAACCCACGAATTGCCTCAGCACAATCTGATTCAATAGCAACCTTTGACCAGCCTTTGGATGCTGCAGTAGAGAGAGCCAGTGAGATGGCAGCTAACTCCCCATCCACCACACTGTGAACTGACCTGAAATCAAGGGCAACTGTAGAATTACTCCAATTGTCTTCTAGTTTTTCGATCGCAGCAATGCCCGCTACTGAGTCGCTCACCGAAGCGTCAACTTGGAACACCGGTATGTCGTGATTTCCCATCTGAGGAAGAATTGAGATTGATGAAGGAGGATTGTAATCTGTCTCCTGTTCCCTTAGTGAGAACTCTTGCGATCTGTAGTGACACTCCTTTGCCAGCAGAGGAATATCCCAGGGAGTGTATTCATGTACAATCTTGTTGCGCCAAAACCACAGCACTTCCACGATGCACACAGCAAACACCTTTAATTCATGGTCCTCAAGATCCAACCACCATTTCACAAAGTCCATGATGCTGATCCAGCCCATCTGGTCTATACGAATCCCCCATTTGCTCTTGAACCAAATTCCGCGAGTAATGTTACATTTAGCAATTAGATGCATCATATCTTCCGTTTCTTCCTGGCAGAAAACACAGGCTCTGTTATGGTTCTTGAGAAATCTGAGTCTGCCAAAGGTTGGAACGCAATCTGCCATCACTTTCCATATGAGTAGTAAGAGACGCGTATGAATCTTCGATTTCCACAGTTGCATCCAAATCGGATTGGTCCCCAAGAATCTATCATGTTGATGTAACCAATAGGCGCTTTTAACAGAAAACTTTCCAGACTTAGCCGCTTTCCAAAAAAAAATGTCATTTCCTTCCCCAAGTGGCTTAATGTTGAGTATAGTCTCCGCCATATCGTGATCAAAACATGTTCTTATAAGTTCATCATTCCATTGCCTTGTGCCTTCCATGAACAGATTAGAAACCTTATGAAAGGCATGAACTCTGTTGTAGCTGAAACTGTCCTTAACTTCTTGATTAGTCTTCCATGGCACCCAAGGTTTGGTCCAGAGGTCAGAATCGCCACTTGCTACGATTATCCCAGCCCCTCTTAGACAAATTGGTCGAGTAGAGAGAATGCTTTTCCAAACAATCGAGTCATGATCATTTGGTTCGACCATCCAAGCATCTAATGTATTGCAATACTTACCCAATAGAATCTTCACCCACAATTTGTTTTCCTGATTTAGGACCATCCAACAAAGTTTGGCAACTAAAGCAGTATTCATATCATGGAATCTCCTGAATCCTAGACCCCCACAGTTCTTCGGTTGACATAAGTCCCCCCAAGACTTCAAAGCACAATACCGTTCCTTATCTGAATTCGAACCTACCCACCAGAACCGAGCCACTATCTTATCCAATTCCTCGCACGTTGTCTTTGGAACCATAATAGTCGACATGAAGTAAGTTGGAATACTTTGGAGAACAGATCTTACCAGAGTAGTTCTAGCCGCTTGTGACATAGATTTTGCTTTCCAACCCTCGATACGCTTGAGAATTTTTTGCTTCAAAAATTTGAAATCCTCCGTTCTCCTGCCCGTGAAGAAGAAAGGGTTACCCAAGTATTTTTCTTTGGCATTAAGTCTTTGCATTGACAAAATTCCCATAATATCCTCTTTCTTCCTACCACAGGTATTGGGCGAGAAAACTAACCCACTCTTGCTTTTGTTGATCCTTTGTCCAGACCAAGCTTCATATTTATCAAAGATTTCTAATAGACACTTGGCATTTGATTCAGTGGCTTGGCAATAGAATATGGCGTCGTCCGCGTATAAGAGGTGGGAAATTGCCATTGCATTTCGAGCAACTTTAATACCCCTTATCTCCTTTTCTTGTTCCGCCCTTAGGATCATCTTAGATAAGACTTCACTACAGAGTATAAACAGAAAGGGGGAGAGTGGATCTCCCTGTCTGAGACCTCGATTAGGATTGAAGGGAGCAAGTGGTGCTCCATTGAGAAGAATTGAGTAACTAACAGTTGTGACACACGCCATAAGCAGTTGAATCGACTTTGCCGAGAAACCATTTGAAAGCAGTACTCGTCGAATAAAACTCCATTCTAGCCTATCATAGGCTTTGCTCATATCAGTCTTCACAACCATGATTCCCTCTCTGCCTTTCTTGATTTTGATTGCGTGGTTGACTTCCTGAGCAAGGACCGAACAATCTGCAATCCATCTTCCTGGAATGAAGGCGGATTGATGAGGAGACACCAGCCTATCCATAATACTCTTCAGGCGGTCCGTTAGAATTCGGGAAACAATCTTATAGCAAAAATTACAAAGACTTATGGGGCGAAACTTGTCGAACGAACTCGCATTGGCCTCCTTGGGGATAAGGCATATGAGAGTGTGATTCGTTTGCCCCTGCATCTTCCCATGAATGAAAAACTCTTTAACCATTTTACACACATCCTTGCCAACAATACTCCAGTATTTTCGATAGAATATTCCGGAGAAACCGTCGGGTCCAGGCGATTTTAAAGGATGCATTTTAAAAACTACTTCACGGATTGCTTCGTCTCCCGGGATATGGCACAACATGGAGTTGTCTTCTTCTGCAATTTTATTGTTGAAAAGTCCATCAAAGTCTTCTGAAATCTCAGGATTGGAAGACTTATACAGTTCTTGGAATTTTTCCTAAAAATAAAGCCCAATTTCTTGTCTGCTCCGAATCCAACAGTTAGGATTCCTTTCAATGCAACTAACACGATTCTGCCTTCTTTGCACCACCGTTGAAGCATGAAAAAACCGTGTGTTATTATCTCCGTATTTCAACCAGTTTTCTCTTGATTTTTGTTTCCAGATTCTTTCCATCTTTGCTTCCATCTCTAGGATCTCCAATTGTATTCCAGCTTCATTTTCCAGCATGTGTTGAGAAATCGGGGCTCCTTGAATCAAACCCAGAGTATGCTTAAGTTGTTTCAGCTTGCAATCGACATAGCCAAATTTTTCCACATTCCAAACTTTGAGATCCTTCTTAGTGTTCTGAAGTTTTCTCTGAAGTCTATTATGATGAGATACAGTGTTGGTCCATGCCCGATCAATTACCTCTCCACATTCTGTACTCGAGGTCCAAACTTCCATGAATCTAAAAGGGTAGCAAAGCTTCTCTCTATCTCCCCACACTTTCAAACAGAGCGGAGCATGATCAGATCCATATATAGGAAAATGACAGACCGATGCATTAGGAAACTGAACACACCAATGAGAATCGGCAATCGCTCTATCAAGACGTTTCCGGATATGTTGGGTCGTATTTCTAGCATTCTGCCAAGTAGCAGGAGGCCCAACAAATCCCAGATCAATCCCACCAGAGTTTAGTAAAAATTCCGTCAAAATGTTTCCCTCGTTGGACTGAAAGGGTCTTCCTCCTATCTTCTCTTTAGCCTCCAGAATGATATTTAAATCTCCCATCAAGGCCCAAGGCAAAGTGCATTCCTGAACCTTTTCTAGCATCTGATCCCAGAAAGGTTGCTTTAAGGCTCCATAAGGAGGACCATATATGCAGAATAAGATCCACGACTCACATCCAATCATAGACAAAACATTAACTTTAAACCCCAAATTCAAAGTCTCCATTACAGTAACTTGTATTCTTCTCCACGCAATACATAACCCCCCAGCCAATCCCGAAGCAGGTATGCAACAAACATTTAGAAATCCCAGTCTGTTAGCTACATTAACCATAAAGTCCACGCTCACCTTAGTTTCCAAGAGAAAGATGATATCCGCATCTGTGTCTCGAATTAGACTCCGAAGAGTCCTTTCTGCAGAAGGCCGCCGAAGCCCTCTGCAGTTCCAAGATAAGCACCTCATTGGGGAGGTGGGGGCATGCTTTCGGCCGCCTCCTCGCCTTGCCCAAAATTCTGAACATAAGTGATTGGGATTTCCACATAGTTTGCAAGAATATCTCCCAAGTTTCCTTGCATAATTTCCTGAGTTTCCAAAGCTGCCTTTCTCTTGCTTCGTGTCTTAACTCCTGAGCTCTGTTTCTTCCTTGAATTAATGGACGATACGTTTTTGCCTCGTGTTTTCCTCTTCGATGATTCCCCTTGTTCCGTACTTCCCATTGCGAAGCATGCCTCAGGGTCACTAGAGAACTTTTTTCCCGCGTCATGATTTGCAGGGGTCTCGTTATCATTCATGCTGGCAATAAAACAGTGCGAAGGTGATGGAATTGGTAAGTACCAGGTATGGGCCTTCCTCTTACGGGTCCCAAGTAAATGATTTATCAATTCAGATAAGTCAGGAGGATTTGTGATTAAAGAAGGGTGGGCCTGGAACTTATTTGTGATCTCCCACCCATAAAGACTCATGAAGACTTTCTGTAACTCAGGGTCATTGATGGGCCATTTAATAGGCACCTCATCAGGATAGTTATGAGGCCTTTGAGAGGCACAGACCCACGAATGGGGTATTTCAAGAGTTTGGGCTAAAGTAGGCCCAGTATCAGGGATTCTGTCCTCCCCAGCATTTGCAAAGTCTGGGTTAGGTAGGTCCAAGTAATTGGGCCCAATTGGCAAAGGGACTCTCTCATTTCCAAAATTTCCCGCCACTCGATCAATAGACATCTTCTGAGACGTCGTACCATCCACAGGAACACGATCTCTGTCGTTCACAGAGGAAGTGGCGTGAACCATCCTCGACACCATACTGACAGTCTCAGTACCTTCCTGGCGGCCCTTTGTACTGCCCTCCCCGTCGGAGTTTAGCTTGCCCTGTCTTCTCTTCCAAGACCCTTTTCTTTCTTTTTTCCGGCTACCTAGAGCATTTTCCGGTAGCTCAATCATATAACGAGAGACCCCTTTCCCAGCCATAGAGAAGCAGTTGCTTCTTCCTGTATCGTTCTTGACCCACGGGCCGTACATTTGGACAGCATTACCATTTTTTGGAATCACCATAGCCGTTGGTACATGACAGATCCTTTCCAAATGGGCAAGCTTACCACAGGTAAAGCACAAGAATGGTAACTTCTCGTACTTGAACTGTATCCATGATTCCTCCCTTCCTTCGGCTTTCAAAAAGAAACCAACAACAAAAGGATGAGTTATCCAAACATCAATCCAGCATCTTAGATATCCACGTCGAACTAGTTCGACTTTGGATTTTCCATCCGTCTTCACAAACTGTCCTGCTTTCTTGGCAATGATAGCAGTGTTCTCATCCGATAAACACCTCGTTGGGAGACCGTGAAACTGAACCCAGAAGCGAGCCACCTCGAACTCCGCCACACGGACTTCACCTTCTACAGGCCAGGGTTTTAGGTTAAGAAGCATTCCATTAACCAGCCATGGCCTCTTGTCCATAATGTAAGAGCAATCTTCCTCTGTCTCAAAGAAAAATCCTAAAACTCCCTCTCCACATTTTTTCATACGCCAGCTTCCAATATTCCTCCAGACCCCCATGAGAATTTTTTTTACTACAGATGCTGGCATATCCTTGCATCCCATGACTTTCCCAACACAAGCCTTGTTGAGAACTACATCTTCCAGGGTGATATCTTCAAATAGCTCCAGCATCTCCATCTCCATAGCACTATCTCTTTCAAGCAGCTTCCCCTTCTCCATGTCGACCATATCAACAGGCACATCTATCGTAGCCGCACTTCCTTTCTCCATCGGTGGAAACCAAAAGCCACAAAAACTTAGAAGATCGAAAACAAAATAGTAGCAGAATGCACTCCCAAGCCACAAAAACTTAGAAGAACGAAAACAAAATAGTAGCATAATGCACTCCCAAACGCCAAAGATATCAGTGTTTAGCACCCGCAACTATGTCAATAACAGACCAGACCCTACTTGGGGACATTCTTCTCCTATCCATTTTGTTATAGTATTTCTAGCAAAGTAATTGAATGCAAGAATTAGAAGAAAAAAAATAGCAGCTTCGTCCATATGGTAGATAAGGAGGTCATGTAGTAAGTGGTGATAAACAACATGAAGTCCCTCGTGTATTTGTTAGTTAAATTTCGAGGACGAAATTTCTTTAAGGAGGGTAGAATGTAATAACCGGTAAAAATATACATATATTTTAAATTTTATTTGTTATACAATTTGTGTGAGAATAAGTATTTTATTTATTTCTACTAATAGTGAATAGAGATAATTGCTTAGAATAGTATTGATAGATTTCTAAACATAGTTGAAATTATAGTAAGTGTCAAGGTAAAATGGTGTTTTTACGAATTAGGATAATTACTCAATTAAAGCCCAATATCAAAGTCTATTAGAGTTTTATACATTATTTAGTGGGTTTAATTTATTGTATGAAGTGCATTAAACAACATTATAATGGAATTAATGTTAAAAAAATTCGTAGGTTTGGATAAATTCGTAGGATTAAAAATTGTTTTACTAAAATGATCATATCTAGAGTTTTAGAGCTCCGATTGAGGTGATTCCAGTGGCGTTGGAAAGATAATTCAAAAATCTATAAATTTTGTCAGAATAATTATATCATAATTCGGAAGTTTTCTACGTGAAAACTGAGCCTAAAGTTACGAGATAGAGGGCTTATTTTTAAATTTAAAAATTAGATATTTGTTGATTTAATAATATTTTAGCATTTTATTATATATTATTATTTTTAGTTAACCTAAACCTATCAGAATACGATATCTCATAATCTTTTTTATCAAACCCTAAACGTTTTATTTTTCCTCTCCAAACCAATTAGTCAAAGCTTCATTCTTCTTCATGGTTACTCCTCTCAAACCTTCCACACTTCTTCTTATTTTTCTACCTTCATTCTTAAAGTTTTGGATTTATAATCAAGGCTTGTGGGCTTGAGACATCAAATAGAAAGTTTTGAAGAGGTATGAAATATTTTCTTGCTCAATAATGCTAAATGTTATCTAAGGTTCGGACCTGTTATATTTTTCGTTTTCAGAAAAAAAAAACAAGTTTCAGTAAAGTGATAATATCTCTCTTGATATTGATCTGTTTTTAGAGATTTTTGTATCTTTGGAAAGCTTATTCGATGATCTAAAATTTTTATCAAGAAACAAATAACCAATTCGCTGTTCTTCTAAGTCAAAAATTATCATCTTTCTGCTATGGTTGTAATTCGTTTTCTTTATATTTCCAGAAAAAGTACTTTCACTTAAAATACAATAACTCTCTCAATTCTCATCCATTTTTAATGATCTATATGTGGTTTTAAAGATTATTCAATTTCCCATTAGTTTTATGAAGAAACTTTTTGTTAATTCGAAGTCATACTATGTCAAAAAGTTAGTTTTGTTTCAATATCATGTGATTCGTTTCTAGAATCTTGTTCTTGCAAAACTGTTTGGGTAAAATTGTAATCTCTTTGAATATAATTCTAATTTCAAAGATTTTGGTATCATTGGAAAGGTAATTTAATTTCCTATTCCTTTGATGAAGATGTTATCTTCTAGTTCTGAACCACTCAATGTCAAAAGTTTGTATTTTTTTTCTAATTTATGTAATTCGTTACTCCATATTTCTTCTCAGAAATAGTTTCAGTAAAACAGTCATAACTCTCTCAGTTTTAATCCATTTTTAATGATCTTTATATCATTGGAAAGATAATGAAATTTCCTATAATTTTTATGAAGACAACGTTCACTCAATTAGTATAGTTATTGGTCAAAAATAGTGATCTTTCTGCTGTACTTTAAGAGTACGAATTTTAATGTTAGGGCCTTGAACCTTGTGTTGTTATAGGTAGTAGTGACGAGATAACAAGTCTTAAGCAGTGGGATTTGAGGATCTTGTCCTCAACAAGAAAATTCATTGAGATGCTTGGAGTAGCCAGAAGGTGTTCTTAACAACTGAGGTAAGAAGAGTGGACATCTGTGCACAGGGTGTATGTTGAAACATACAACTGTATTATGGGTTTGTATTTACATGTTTTATGGTAGATTGTTGTTTTATGCTAATGTTATTAGTGTGTGATAGTGATAAGGCTTTTGACTGTTTGTGTGAGGATAGCACTTATAGGATAGGTTTTCTGCTGCTGGTGTGAGCATAGCACTGCAGGATATATTTTTGGCTGCTTGTATGGGTTTACTTGCAGGTTATCCTATCATGGGTGAGTACAACTTGTGATAAGGGATTGCCCTATTGGATGCCAAGTGTGAGAACAGCACAAGGCAGGGCAAGTTACACTTCATGTCTGATCAACATGAGTGGGAGTAGATTATCGTATGTGAGGACAATGTGCGATAAGATACTATGTGTTATGTGTGTGAGTATAGCATGCATTAAGATTACACTGTGATATGATGTTGTATTGTATGTGAGAATAATGTGTGATATGACATGTTGTTATATGTATGCAAGTATGGTATGAATTGATTTGATGTTGTGATATTGTTATACTTATGACTATGTTATCTGTTGGGGGGGTTATATCCTATATAGCTCTTCTTACTGGGCGTTAGCTCACGGGTACTCTATGTGCAGGTAAAGGCAAAACTATACAGTGAGGGTGGCGAGCTCGAGGCATGGATTACATGTTAGGGGATTGTCATGATGTTTTGGTTTAAAAATATTTCATTAAAGATTATGATTCAAATAGTTTTTGCAAAGCTTTATATTTTAAGGTTATGAATAAATAAATATTTTGTTTTAAAAATAATGAGATCTCATGCTTAGTTATTTTTCATTAAAGAAGTCTTTTACTGTCTTTATCTTAAATTGTTTTAAACGGACTAGCTAGTGTGACGTCTCGGGAAATCGGGGCGTTACAAAACCTAATTTTTCAAAATTGTAGGTTTAATTTTAAATATTATTTTATTAATTTCGAAAATATTTAAATTTTATTTTATTTTATTATTTTTCGAAAATAATTTTTTTTTAATTAATTTTTCGAAATTATTTTTTTAAAATTAAATAAATCCTACATCCAACTATCCAGCTAACTTTGTTGCAGGAGTATGTGTTTTCTTGATTGCAAATAGCCATGGTTAGCTTGTTGACAGATCCAATGATCTGATTTTAACTCGTGGCTCCCTTGGTCAAATAAATAATATGTAACAGGTATATTTACAATCTTCTTTCATCTGTGTATGACCTAGCAACATGATAGGATCCATCCAAATTGTGTGCCTGGGTGAGCTTATGTGTTTAATTTTATTATAGATGCATATAGGTTGTTGTTGCTAAATAAAATATCATAGTTCTTGATAGATTTTATTTAGGCCCATTTTTTTTTAACATTATTTAGGCCCATTTAGTTTTGGGCCTATTCAATTAATAACAGTTGTTCATTTTAAGGTTAAATTCCTCTCTTTTGGGCCTTGTGTGAGAGTTGGGAGCCATAGAAGTGGGTACGACATACTGAACCCAGCATCCCCTCACATAAACTACCCCAATTGTGAAGGCTCATTTGCCTGATTTGAATAACTGTACTAGGTTAATTAAATTAGTTTAACCTAATAAAATTGATTAGCAACATAATTAATTTCATTTATTTTGAAATTAATTTAAGAAAACCATAGTTTAAAGAATTTTATACTCTAAGCTAAACTATATGTATTTTCTTGTATTTAATTAAATATAGAATTATAACCATCTAGATTCTTTCTGAAGCTTAATTTAAATTTTTCATTAAATATTCCTACTTAAGTTGATATTTAGTTGTCTATAACTAACCAGCTTAAATCTGAATATCTTTCGGATTTAAAATTTCAAAATTAAGTTAAGGAATTTTAGGCATTGGTTATTAAGATTCTTTAGATATTTTTTAAGCTGATATTTTTCAAATATCAACTTAAAATGGAATATTTTCAAATTAAGTGGTTACAACTTAATTTTAATTTAATTAAATCTAATTTGAAAGATATTTAAGTTGATTTTTTAGATTCTTCTAAAACAACTTAAACAAGATATTTTCAAATTTGTTCCATTATATTCGAATTTATTTTTCGAATTTAAATAATAATTGAAATTTAATTAAAGTTAATTTTTTATTTAAACCAACTTTAATTTGTAATTTTTCATTATTATAATATGGAACTTGTTCGATATTTATTCGAATTTATTTTTCGAATTTAAATAATAATTGAAATTTAATTAAAGTTGATTTTTTATTTAAACCAACTTTAATTTGTAATTTTAAATTATTATAATATGGAACAGATGATTAAATAAAATACATATTTTTTTTAAATAATGAGCTTTAATCAAAAGATATTCGATCTCCATTGTTGGTCTTACAATAGTTAAATTTTTTCAATATAATCTCGAGACGCTAGACTTCGTCCCCCTATGGATGGTTATTCGTTGAACACTTTTAACACCGTAAGATTTCATTTGATAAGTGTTTTGTGAGTTTTCGTCTCTATTAGACTCTCCCCTACGGTGACTACTTAGAGATAAACTCATAAAACATGAAACAATGGTGGAAGCTCATAAAATGAGAATAACCTTGACTCTCGCCTACCGAGACAAAGTTGGATTCTCATTTTGATCGAATAAAAGGTTGCTAAAATGTTTAATTTTAGATGAGCTGACTACTCTATTCAACTAATGTTATCTTTGACTCTCGCCTACCGGGACACTGTATTTCATTATGTTGGAAACCTTGGAAAATAAACTATGTTGGATTTAGTATTTTTATAACATATGTGATTATTTGTTATTTTCTGAACTTGTGTATGAATTTTGAACCAAAACCTTACTTCTGTTTTATTGATGTGTTGTAGTGCCAATAACCCTCTTCCCATTCCACTCCTAGTTAATATCTTAGCAATTGAACTTGAAGTTATAAAATCCTTGTCAGAGTAATACTTCACATATGCTCATGATGGACTTTAAATTCCAGAAAGCAGGTAAGCTGGGAATTGTTCACTCTGAAGAGCAAATAGTTCATAACTCCATAAATCCTACTACTTCAAGCTTAGTTGAGAAGATAAGAGAAAGTGATTCCACTTCCTCAAGTTATACTTCACAATAAATTATACCATCAAGAACAACAAATCACAGACGAATAAGCAGTAATGCTTTAGTCTTCGAATCATGTGTGTTAGAGAATGATAAATCCATTTGGATTCTTGATTCTAGGTCTACAAATCATGTAAGTTGTTCATTACAATTGCTTGAGAATTGGAATTATTTGAAATCCGGAGAGTTGAAACTTAAGGTTGGTAATGGCGAAATGGTTTCGGTTAGAGCTAGAGGAAAAGCCAAACTCAAGTTTCAAAACAGAATTTTAGAATTAGACAATGTCTTATACATTCCAAATTTCAGTAGAAACTTGGTTTCTATTTCATGCTTACAATTGCAACAATACAAATTAGATTTTTCGAGTTCTGGTTCTACCATTTCTCGAAATGACATTCATATTTGTGTTGCATTCATGGAACAGTGGCTTTATGTTCTTAGACCAGAAACACCTTTTGCCCTACATAACGAACTTTTTAAAGTAGCTAAACCTAGAAACCACAAAAATCAAAAGATCGATGATGATAATGAAACATATCTATGGCATTTACGTTTATGTCATATAGGCTTTGATAGATTCAATAGGCTAACCAAAGACGGTCCATTGAAAAATATCGTCTTAGGTGAACTGCCAGTATGTGAGTCCTGCCTAGAAGGAAAAATGACTAAACGTTCTTTCTCTGCAAAGGGAGAGCGTGCCAAACAACCCCTAGGGTTAGTGCATTCTGATGTCTGCGGACCTTTGAATGTAAAAGCCCGAGGTGGTTATGAGTACTTTGTCACTTTCATTGACGATTACTCTAGATATGGACATATTTACCTTATGCATAAGAAATCTGAAACATTTGCAAAGTTTCAGGAATTTCACGCATTGGCTCAAAACCAATTAGGTAAATCATAAAAGATCTTGCGAACTGATAGGGGTGGAGAATATATGGATATGCAGTTCAAAGATCATTTAATTGAACTTAGAATTGAATCCCAATTAACCACCCCTAGCACTCCACAGTAAAATGGAGTTGCAGAAAGACGAAATCGCACGCTTTTGGAAATGGTTAGGTCCATGCTTAGTTTTTCAACTTTACCTACGTCCTTCTGGGGATATGCAATTTAGATGGCAACCAAAATTTTAAATGTTGTTCCATCTAAATCAATCCCTAAGACACCTTTAGAACTATGGATTGGTCGTACACCTAGTTTACGCCATTATAGAATCTGGGGGTGCCCTGCTCATGTCTTAAGAAAGAAAGATGGCAAACTTGAGTCACGAACTGAAGTTTGCATGTTTGTCGGTAATTCTAAAGAGACTAGGGGTGGACTATTTTATAGTCGCAAGGATGATAAAGTGTTTGTTTCTACAAACGCAACTTTCCTTGAAGATGACTATATTAAGAATTTCAAATCACAAAGTAAACTAGTGTTGGAGGAAATGCTTTCAGATATAAGTCCTTCCAATGTTCCGTCCTCTTCCATTCGTGAAGAGAACAATCCCACTCCCTCAGTCGAACCAACTGAGAGAACTACTACCAAAGTTCCTGTTCAGAACATCACCGCTCCTCGTCGTAGTGGGAGGGTTTCAACAAAACCAGCTCGGTATGGCTTGGATGGTGAAATCAATAAGGTCGTTGGTGACGGTATTGAAGATGATCCATTAACCTATAAACAGGTAATGGCTAGTCCGCAACGGAAACGATGGTCAGTCGGCATGGATTCAGAAATGGATTCCATGAAAAAGAACAAAGTCTGGGAATATGTAGACGCACCTGACGACTATCATCTGATAGGATGCAAGTGGGTTTACAAGAAGAAAAGAGGAGCTGGAGGCGAAGTCGAAACTTTTAAAGCTAGACTTGTAGCCAAGGGTTATACCCAAAGAGAAGGCGTGGACTATGAGGAAACTTTTAGTCCTGTTGTCATGCTCAATGGGGTACTTGAAGAAACCATCTATATGGAACAACCAGAAGGCTATGTTCTTCGAGGGCAGGAAAAGAAAGTTTGCAAATTAAATAGGTCTATCTATGGACTTAAGCAAGCTTCTCGCTCATGGAATAAAAGGTTTGATGAAATCATCAAGACCTACCGCTTTCTTCAGAATGAAGATGAACCTTGTGTTTACCAACTCAAGGAAGACCAAGTAGTAGTATTCCTGTCCTTTATGTTGACGACATTTTGATTATTGGAAACAATATCAAGAAAATGACTCACATCAAGGAATGGCTCAACACTCAATTCGATATGAAAGATTTGGGTGAAGCAGCCTATGTTCTTGGTATTCAGATTATCAGAAACCGGAAGAACAGATCTCTTGCTCTCTCTCAAACAACCTACATTGACAAAGTTTTAGAGAGATTCTCCATGAACAACACCAATGGGGCAAACATGCCTTCTAGATATGGTATTCGTCTATCTAAGGAACAATCTCCTACTGATCCTCAAGAGATAGAGGACATGGCGAAAATTCCCTATGCTTCTGCAGTTGGAAGTCTTATGTATGCAATGTTATGCACTAGACCTGACATCTGCTATGCAGTGGGAATCGTGAGCAGGTATCAGTCAAATCCAGGACAACAACATTGGAATGCAGTTAAGTATATTCTGAAATACTTAAAGAGTACAAGAGATCTAGTATTAGTCTACAAGGGTGGTGCTTTAAATCCTATAGGCTATACTGATTCAGATTTCCAGGAAAGTCTTGAAGACAGGAAATCTACATCTGGGATGGTGTTTACTCTTGGGGGTGGAGCAGTGGTTTGGAGAAGTGCAAAACAAGCCGCAATATCGGACTCGACTATGGAAGCTGAATACATAGCTGCAGCCGAAGCTGCTAAAGAACTTGTGCGGCTAAGAAAGTTCTTCACCAGCATCGGTGTCGTGCCTGGAATGGAAAAGCCTCTGGTCCTACTTTGTGATAATAATGGAGCGATAGCTAATAATAAGGAACCTCGAAGCCACAAGAGAAGCAAACACGTTGAAAGGAAGTATCACATTATCAGAGAATACGTGGCAAGAGGAGATGTACTAGTTGAGAAAGTGGACACAGAGGACAACCTAGCTGATCCATTCACCAAAGTCTTGGCCGTGACTGCATTTGAAAAGCACCGTCAGAATTTAGGATTAATTGATATGTACTGATTAGTTTTATATTAGTGCAAGTGGGAGTTTGTTGGGTTTTATGCCCTAAATAAAACTCCATTTCAATGTAATCTATTTTATTCAACATCAATAAAGAAACAGAAGTATTTTTCATTCATTTGTGTATGTTTTGGTTCACCTTATCAATTGCTTGTCTATTTGATTTATAAATTCATCTGAAACCCTTTTCACATACTTGATCCTGTTTATTGTGTTGTCAACACTTTGGAAAGTAAACATGACTATGTGAATAAAGTTTCCTAGATTTATCAGACACAGGGTTTTACTGATATGATAATCTACAATAAGAGTTTACTTGCATTTGGAGAAATGCTATGTTCTTTCCAAAACATTGGTTAAAGTAAAGCTCAGGTTGGGTGCATGGAGTATGCATCGGAAGGGACCGATATTGAACTTTGATTTAGATTTATTAAACTTACCGTAAAATCTATTCAAGTCAATATCGCCTAGTTGATCCTAGATCAAATGATCTTAATCCTGTTATGATTAGGCTCAATCTTAAGAGGCTATTCGTGTTCTTTGATTTGTTAGTTAAGCCTACTTTTAGGTCAGGGTGATACGTACATTTTAGGAACACGGTAGTGCAATTGAGTGGGAGCGCTAACATAAACATGGAATCTATAGCTTCTATATGGCGAATAGTAATCAAAAGATGATCTCCTTCGAGCTTGACCAAACGAAAATAAATGGTGGAGTACTCATTTCACAAAAGCTGAAATATAATTTATACGGGGTCAAGTGTTTTAAGGATAAAATACATAGTAGGGTGTAACGGTAATCTAATCCCTTTACAGTGTAGATCATTCATATAGAGGATCATTGATCAAATTAGGATTATAACAATGGATAACTAATGATGTGTCTATATGGTGGAACATATAGAGCATTCTATATACTGAGAGTGCAATTCTAAGTTCTATGCGTGGATTCAACGAAGAATTAATAAGTCAGTGAATTTAGGTAATAAATTCTTGATCTGCTTATTGGAAGCTCGGTTATATAGACCCATGGTCCCCCCACTAGTTGAGATAATATTGACTGTAAGACTCATATAATTGGTTTTGATTAATCAATTATAATTCTCAAATTAGACTATGTCTATTTGTGAATTTTTCACTAAGTAAGGGCGAAATTGTAAAGAAAGAGTTTTAGGGGCATATTTGTTAATTATGATACTTTGTATGGTTCAATTAATAAATATGATAAATGACAATATTATTTAATAATTATTTATAGTTATTAAATAGTTAGAATTGGCATTTAAATGGTTGAATTAGAAAATTGGCGTTTTTTGAGAAAATCAGATGCAAAAGTGATAAAACTGCAAAATTGCAAAAAGTGAGGCCCAAATCCATACTGCCATGGCTGGCCACTTTTATAGGAATTATCCTCTGATATTTTCATTATTTTAATGCCAAATAATTCAAACCTAACCCTAGTGGAATGCTATAAATAGATAGTGAAGGCTTCAGGAAAATTACACTTTTCATTCAGAAAAACCTGAGCCTCTCTCTCTCTATCTGGCCGTCCACTCCCTCTCTCTTTTCTTCCTTAAGATTTCGAAATACTTAGTGATTAGAGTAGTGCCCACACACAACAAGTGATACCTCAATCATAGTGAGGAAGATCGTGAAGAAAGACTTTCAGCAAGAAGGAGTTTCAGCGCTAAAGAATCATAGAAAGAGATCCAGGTTCAGATCTTGATAATACTCTGCGACAGAAAGGATACAAGGGTTAGAGATCTGAACGGAAGGAGTCATATTATTTCGCTGCACCCAATGTAAGGTTTACTAAACTTTATATGTGTTTATTTCATCGTTTTAGAAAGTTCATATTTAGGGTGTTAATCAACATACTTGTGAGTAGATCTAAGATCCTGGTAAAATAATTTCCAACACATATATAATTGTTCTAAAAACAAAAAAGAATATAACAAGTACCAAACAAATGATCAATCACAATTATCATTTTAGCTCATTAAAAAATCTTTATGTCATCAATTATTTATGTAAGGTAAATTCGTAACAATTTTGATTTATGACACTAAAAGTTCATACTTCTATCCGCAAGAGAAGAAACATTATCATTCCACTTTGTCTCCTAATAAATGACAAGTTGCAAGATATCATTCTAATTAATAAACTACATTTAGAAATTGAAGAAAACAATGCTTCTGTCTTGTTGAAGTCACCTGCTTATTTAAAAGCAAACCATGCTCAATTTATTAGGATTCTTTACATAATGGACCAAACCCAGCATTACAAATGTATTTTTTATTTTCTGTTTGCTAGTTTTAGTGCTCTTAGATTTGAATCTTTACATTGATTGAAATCAAGCAGACATGTAGATTGGCAAATAGTAAATCGTTTCATTTGATGAATAATTCCATAACAAAGAATTTGGCAAAGTAAACAAACAAATTTGATGTCCACCACACGATTAGTATTGTTACTTGGAGTCGTAAAGGCTAATTCTAACCTGGTGCTCCAAGAAGACAATTCAAGCTCTGCTTTGTAGATTGTATCATTCCATGCAAGATTTTAAACAGAAAAAGATCAAAAGTTACAAGAATCGATCAATTAATACAATGATTTGAAGGATTACTTTTCTAATTCCTTACTCACATCTATTTAAAGTGGCAACACCATTAATAATAATGGGTGAAGACCAACTATATATATTGTTTAGCTTTTATGAATATAATAACGAGAAAGGTAATTTAAATTTATCTGCTTGAAGCCAAAAAGGTCCCGATCATGCTCCATTAACTACAATAGTTTTAGAGAAAGCGTGATTGGTAAAGCAACCACTCACCCCTAAAACAGTGAATAGGAGAACCAACCAGACGGAAGGGTCCCTATTTCGTTTCAATTTTAAAAGAGGATATCTCATTTGGATAAACATATACATGTAATTTTAATTTAAAAAAAAAATTGCATAGTTTGAGAGCAGTATGAATCAAGATTAAATGCGTACAATGAAAGATAAGTATTTTAGTTCAATCAAATTAATGTGAGAAAAGATATTCAATGATCAATTCTATCATAATAAGAAGAACAATAAGAAAAACCAATAGTATAAAATTAGTGACTATGTACAGAACAATGAACAATTTGATTACAACAATGTTAAGAAATATACTACTTAAATTGTATTTAGAAGCCCACCAATGGTCCCTTCAAAAAAAAAAAAGAAAAGCCTACCAATGGTTTTAGGAACTGCTTCTCCAAAAATACCCATAATTATGCAACCTAATCAAACATTAAAACAAGTGTTAATTTTACTAATTCATAAAAAGGGAAGCAATATCCAAAAATTTGTTCTTCTCAATGAACAAGAAACCAGATGTAATTTACTCATTTTCAAACTTAATAATCTCATTCTATCCAATATCAATTTGCTCAGAACCATAAGCAATAACAAATCAAATATGATTATGTGTAAATTGTCAACCAATATTCAAATCACTCATACCAATGGGCTTTTCCTCGATCTCTATGTTGAAATAAACTTTGTGGGTCACTTTTTCCAAATACAAAACTATTCCCTGTGAAATATTTAAATAAAAAATAATGAACCATTCTTTGAATACCAAAACAAGGGGTCTAATTACAAAGACAAAGGCATAGAAATTACCTCATAGGGCTCCTTTTCGACAATAGCTTGTACAAGGCTTCGCTTAATGTGCTTTGATATCAGTTACCCAAATATTAAACTTAGAACAATTACAATGGATCATAATAAAAAAAGGAATCTTTTGTAAACCCATTATCCTCTCAAATTTATATAGCTAATAAATTATCTTTTTACATTTTCTTCTTGAAGGCGGTCTTCAGTTATATTATGAGCAGCTGATTTTGAATTATTTTTTTTCTATACCCAATTATAATAGCGAGTCACAATCGAATCGTATCAACAATAAATGTACGGAGATACGAAAAGGCTAGTTTACCGCATTATAGGTGCTAAAAATGCTTAACATTCGAATTGATAAGGCGATAGAGCTCCTCCGACTCTGTAGAAGAGAAAATGGCCATATCAAATTGTACGATGTCCTTTGGAACAGTGCATCGCACTCTTAGAATCTCCATTAATACTCTCTCGCCTGCTTCTCCATCCTTCAGAGAAATAAAACTCAATGAATCCTATCACCACCACCATTGGAGAAGTCTACAATTCCAAAATTAGATATATTAAATGAAAGAAAAAAATTGCAGAAAAAGAATATGATGAATCGAAAAAGAAAATGAATTTTAACTTTGAGCCTTGTGGTAGCGTTATCACAGATGGAGAATGTAAGTGAGATCCCTGCTTTTCAATTTCTCTTTCTTTCGAATTGAAACGAAACTTGAATTGGAATTTTTTGTTTAATAAAATCAATTCTTTTTAATGTGTGCAAACTTACGATTAAATCAGCTTCAATTGTTCCTTCTTCAATGCAATTGAAATCAAAGGGGTGAAGAATGTCTACGGATCAATCGATGTAGGTTTGGGTTTGAGAGAGAAGATCGAATAAAGGTCAATCGCAATAACGAGGAAGAAGAATAACAATTATTTATTAGTATAAAATTAAGTAACGGATGTTAAACTCTCCGTTAAATGTAACAGAAAAATAAAAATACTATCGTTAAACCAAGAATTGCCGTTAGATAGCCACTTTTAATATACTAGTTAGAAGTTACGTGCCGAGGCACGTAAATATTAGTTTTATTTAAAGTTTAATTCTTTATTTTTATTTAGATTTCTATAACTACAGGTATGATTATGGAAATGATTTGTTGTGTTAAATTGATATTTGTGCTATTATATTTGGTTAGTAAAATATAATTGTGTATATATAAGTCATAACAAAATAATATTTATTATTTACTTATAGAAAATTTAGAGGAGCAAGATATAGGTTTTACAAAATTTAAAGCAAATATTATGTAACAAAAATTAAAAAAAAAAATATGCAAGGCACGTATACTTAGTTTCATTTTAAATTATTTATAAAAGAAATGACAAGTTAAATATAAATAATATATCCCCATCCAAGGACATAATAGCCATGTTTCTAAACTAACATTTTTAAGCAATAAAAATTCACACTACCATTCCAATAAAAATTCACACTACCATTCCAAACGAACATGTTTAGTTTAGTATAATGTGGATTGTAATAGAATCATTATTACTATTACAATGTTTGCTTTTATTTTTAAAGCTTTGTAATGTCTTTATATTGTAATGGTCATTACAGTATGTATTGTAATCCCCATTACATTATAAAACCAATGTAATGATGATTACATTGTTAGAACATATTTTTTTGTCTTTTTTGTTACTTTAATTTAAATTTTAAATATTAAAAATAATAAAACTAAAAGTATTTTTGTCAATATACAATTTATTTTATTTGATTACAATGTTTATTAGTTAAACCAATCATCAAAATACCATTTTTATTATAATTCTTATTCCATTATATTACCATTTATATTATAATTACCATTCCCATTACATTATATTACATTAAAGCAAAAACCACCATACTATAAAGAAAACTTAAAGAAAAAAAAGAATTAAAAAAAGTTTTATTATGAATCAAGAATACATAGTAAGTATTTATATAAGTATGGAAAAACCAGCTAGAGCCACTGAGGTATAAAGAGTTACATTTAATATCATACTGTATTTGACTCTAGTTTAACAATCATAGAAAAAAACTCAATATAAACAAGAAAGCTGAGCTTTTAGTTCCTTCTTTAGCATGTTTTAAAGTAACTCCTGGCTGAATAAGTAGGAATAAACAAATAATTAAATTCCCTTTAGCATGTTAGCTTCCTTTAAATTCCCTTGTCACATGCGTTTTGCATCAGGTCAAATTAAATTTCAATTAAAAGAAATCAAAAAGTAAAAAAACAAGGAATACATGTTAAATAATAACATTACATAATTAAAAGATGCAGCCTCCAAAGATATGGCGAAGTTGACCCTATGGTCTTTATTACTTAACAAAAGCAGTGATTGGAAATAGCAACTAAGTCAAAACAATAACAGGCCGAATAAAATATGTTCAAGACTATTAACAGTAGCTACATTTAATACTCCTCTAATGCTTGTTAATGCTTCAAAATTTCTGCATTTTCTAAGAGAAAGTTGTTATCACTAATATTTGACTTAAGCATGAAATTCATATTGAAATTTTCATGCCACAAGATATGAGGCAAGTTGCAATTCTGCAAGGTGTAATCAGCTCCCCACCACCATTTCTTGTATGCCTCAAGTGTTAAGGAGAAAAGAACAAAAGCAATTGAGATGCCATAGCTCAAGTGAGAAATGTTACCAACATATATCCATTAATAGTTTTTCTAATAAATACTTGCTTCACACCTTGTGAAATTCCAGTATACATTCATGCCATATACTCTCCAAATCTCTAAAGATTATAGGATTTTATTATAATATCCTCCAATATGTTTACACAATGAATACTTAGGTAAATATCAGATCTAGGCTTTGGGCATAAGATCGAACCTTAAATATTGTACTTGCCTCCATTATACAGCTAAAACTACCAAGATATAAATCATATGTCTAATTAAAGATGCCATTTGCCAACCAATGCTAAACAAAAGTACCAACCAATAGAAACCAACAAATTACCAGTTGTCGACTAACCGAATTTTCAAAATTCTCATAGTCCCTCCAAATTTGTTTAATGTGATGCACAGGAGTGACAATGGCTTTTTGATACATCAATCATTCGTAATGACTCTTCCTATGGATGTGATGCCTGCAATCGTCTCATTCGAACAACAAAACTGATTAATAGAAGCAAGATATGTATCATGTTCAATCTTGTGAGGTCTATAATTAAAGTCAGAAATCAGAGAGATAAGAACGAACCAGCAATGACTTTAAGAAAGTGATGTATTCCATCCACACAGACTTCCGTAATGTCAGATCTCCTAAAAGAAAGATAATGTTAATTCGATATACCAATTGCCAGTCCAAGAAAAAGATAACAACTCTTAAAAAAGTATATTACCTGTTAATTGCTTGCAGAAATCGGAAAACGTTTATGCTCTGCCTCTCTTCCAGAAGCTGAACCAACAAAGATATAATGGGAATTAGACAAGAATTATTCCTTCAAAAACCATCCACTGGAATGATAATTGTGTGGTATGCATATAAAAAAAAAGTGAATAAAATTCCAAGAACGCATATGAAAAGTGCTTGATCTTTATATTTTATTTATTAAGAAAAATCTCAAATACTAAATTTTCTGCATGCTTGAACTATATCTGACTCAGGGACTTTGGTACTACCACGAACTTCCTGTTAAAATATAAATGAAAGATTAGTCAGGCTCAGCAATAGTAAAGTTTATACGTGCAAATAAAACACAAATTCATAAGAAACTTAAATCAATTAATGTTATACATCAAAACTTTTTCCAAAATAAAATAAGAAATTGGAATCCACATTAAGAAAATCTAACCTTTGCCCACATAGATAGTGACCTAAACTCGTTCAAAAATCATTGCAATTTCTTCTGAGTATCGGCTGAAGAATGAGTGAGCCAGTGAGGTGAGTGTTGTTGGAATTTTATTTTACCAGGATCTTAGATCTACTCACAAGTATGTTTATTAACATCCTAAATAAGAACTTTCTAAAACGATAAATTAAACACATATAAAGTTTAAGAAACCTTACATTGGGTGCAGCGGAATATAATGACTCCTTCCGTTCAGATATCTAGCCCTTGATTCCTTTCTGTAGCAGAGCATTATCAATATCTGAACCTGGATCTCTTTCTCTGAATCTTTGATGCTGAAACTCCTTTGCTGATGATCTTTCTTCACGATCTTCCTCACTATGATTGAGGTATCACTTGATGTGTGTGGGCACTACTCATAAACTAAGGATTTCGAAATTCTAAGGAAGAAGAGAGAGAGTGGTCAGCAAAAGATAGGGAGAGAAGGCTCAGTTTTTTCTGATTCAGAAATCTGAAGAAAAGTGTAATTTTCCTGAAGCCTTCACTATCTATTTATAGCATTCCACTAGGGTTAGATTTGAATTATATGGCATTAAAATAATGAAAAAATCAATTTAAAATAGCTACATAGGTGGCCGGCCATAGCATTAGTGGATTGGGCCTTGGGCTTTGCAATTTTGCAATTTTAACACCTTTTGTATCTGATTTTCTCAAAAATGCCAATTTCCTAATTCAATCATTTAAATGCCAATTCTAACTATTTAATAACTATAAATAATTATTAAATAATATTGTCATTTATCATATTTATTAATTGAACCATACAAAGTATCATAATTAACAAATATGCCCCTATAAACTCTTTCTTTACAATTTCGCCCTTTCTTAGTGAAAAATTCACAAAAAGACATAGTCTAATTTGAGAATTATAATTGATTAATCAAAACTAATTACATGAGTCTTACAAGCAATATTATCTCAACTAGTGGGGGGACCATGGGTCTATATAACCGAGCTTCCAATAAGTAGATCAAGAATTTAGCACTAAAGTTCACTAACTTATTAATTCTTCGTTGAATCCACGCATAGAACTTAGAATTGCACTCTCAGTATATAGAATGCTCTATATGTTCCACCATATAGACACATCATTAGTTATCCATTGTTATGATCCTAATGTGATCAATGATCCTCTATATGAATGATCTACACTGTAAAGGGATTAAACTACCGTTACACCCTACAATGTATTTATTCCTTAAAACACTTGACCCCGTATAAATGATATTTCAGCTTATGTGAAATGAGTACTCCACCATTTATGTTCGTTTGGTCAAGCTCGAAGGAGATCATCCTTTGCTTACTATTCGCCAGATAGAAGCTATAGATTCCATGTTTATGATAGCGCTCCCACTCAATTGCACTACCATGTTCCCAAAATGTACGTATCACCCTGACCTAAAAGTAGGCTTAACTAACAAATCAAAGAACACGAATAGCCTTTCAAGATTGAGCCTAATCATAACAGGATTAAGATCATTTGATCTAGGATCAACTAGGCGATATTGACTTGAATAGATATTACGGTAAGTTTAATAAATCTAAGTCAAAGTTCAATATCGGTCCCTTCCGATGCATACTCCATGCATCCAACCTGAGCTTTACTTTAACCAATGCTCTGGAAAGAACATAGCACTTCTCCAAATGCAAGTAAACTCTGTTGTAGATTATCATATCAGTAAAACCCTGTGTCTGATAAATCTAGGAAACTTTATTCACATAGTCATGTTTACTTTCCAATGTGTTGACAGCACAATAAACAGGATCAAGTATGTGAAAAGGGTTTCAGATGAATTCATACATTATGTACATATAATCATGAAATAAATCATGTGAACCATGCAACATTAAATGTTATTTCTAATCTATATTAATAAGTAAATCTGATTATATTGAAATGAGTTTTATTTAGGGCATAAAACCCAACAAACTCCCACTTGCACTAATATAAAACAAAAAGTGTGTTTCAAATAATCTCAACACCTTGATATACAAATCAAGTGTAGTAGTAGTAAACTCCTCGTAATAGGATCTGAAAAGTTGAATTAACCACAACCTTTTCTCCACCATTACTCTTCCTTAATCACAAAATCATTGATAATGTGAAATTCCTCTCTATATGTCTACTCTCTTGGGATACTGGATTCTATATCTTTGGCAACTACTTTTGGTTAATCAGGAAATTAACACTAGTAGTTTAAGGCAATTTGGAATGGTGCCAAAGATGTATAGAACTTTCCTTAGACTGAATAAGTACCTTTCCTGCAGCTTTAACATTCAGTCCCTATCTGGTAGACCTAGAGAATTCAGATAGGTTTTTACACTTCTCCAAAATCACTATTCCACCCTCAGAGTAACCACCATCTTATCAAAAAGATTTACTAGCACAAAGGCAAATTTCGAAATCTGATATGGTGTAGTCTAAGAGTTTTAAACACACCCTTATAGACTAACATATAGTTCCTCTTCTTTATCTTAAGATTTACTTGATTGTCTTCCAGTGTTCTTCTCCTGGATTAATCTGATACCTACTCATTACTCCCACTCAACAGCAGGTGTCTGGTCTAAGGCATACAAAAGCATATCTAAGACCTCTCACTGTTGATTTAAGAAATTCTTTCATGGCTTTATCTTTTCTGGAATAGTTGAGACTTTTCCTTAGATAAATAAAATCTATACCTAAGAAGTTGTGAAGCTTCTATAGATTGCCATTAGAAAGAAAATGCTTCAGCATCTTACTAAAATAAGTTGCTTGCATTAGAGTAAGTAAATACCAGGTATACCACAAGCCATAGGTTTAGATAAACTCAAACCTATAATACTAGGAACAGGAAGTTTTGTTAAGTCAATTGAATGGACTTATAAACGAAAATTTCCTTTTATGTCCTTGTAATAGAAAACTTTAGGTTATTCCATGTGAATGGATTAAACCATAGTTCTATTGGCTTTCTTCTTAGTTTCTTATCTTGACAATCCATTACTTGTTTAAACTCACAATGGATTTTAATCACTAGTGTCTCCCAAGTCATAAGAAGGTGAGTTCCTAGAAACTCTCCCACTACGACAAGGTACCGTGAATTATGTCGAAGAAAACTAAATGGTATTGATCTCTTCGGTTGTGACAAGACAACAGAGACAGTGGGATCATCACATGTTATATAAGATGATAGAACACTTTTGGAATCAAGAAAAAATATCTCCTTTATTTGCTACTTGTTTTTCAAACTTAGTCATTTTCTTAGAAAAGTAGTATTTGTTTGAACAAACACTTTCTTATCTATTGACAATGGGATGGTCCACTCCTAATCACTTAGAATAGCTAACAAACCATGGTTAACAGTTCTAGCTTTTCTTAAGATTTTGATTAGGTCATCCATGAATCTAGTAATGATTTACATTAAGTACCCAACCATTACATCATTCTGAAATTGTATTACCATAGAAGGATTTAGGCAACGACTAGTAACTAATCATCAATATGCAACTCGAAATTTCTGGGGAGGTAAGTTTGGATATAATTCAAAAATCAATTTAATGATCTTTGAACTGCATATCTACTAACTATTTCTCCACCCCTATCAGTTCGCAAGAGCTTTAACCACTTACCTTAATGGTTTTAACCATTGCTAGAAATTAATGAAATTTTTCAAACATTTCAAATTTCTTGCTAAAAGGTATAATCTAGAGTTATCGTTTTAAGAATACAACGAAAAACTCATATCCACCCCTGAATGTACATCCATCTGCGAATGAAATGAACTACTTTCAGTGGATATAGGCATATTAACTCTTTGCAGAGATTGATCTTGTCAAATCCACTATGAACAAGATACAAATGCCATAGATTAAAAAAAATGGTAGTGTCTATTGATGACATAGGTTTAGTTACATGAAAGAGTTCTTAGAATACTTCAAGTGGATCCTGGTAACAGAATACGTAACTCATATTCCATACAGTTTTAATCCATTAATAGAAGATGGATATTAAACACTTGAGAAAGTGTAACTGTATTGTATTCTGGAATTAGAAATATAAGAAAATTTCTATTTGGATTCTAAAATTAAAGTCAAAGACTTAAATTCAACCAAAAATAATGAGTAATTCTTTCTTCGACCACCACTACTATTTAAACTCTAAGTGAGATTTGCCCATACAAGTAGGAGATTTCTAAGATTGAGGATTTATATCAATTGGGAATAGAATTTCGGGATTATAATCATATGCGTCATATAAAATGACATGAAATGATTTATAGACCATTCATCCAATGATATGTTATTAAAGCTAATTCGAAATGAATAAGCTAAGAGGAATTAGGATAATTTCGTTTAAAATAAGAATCCAACGTTGCTTCGATTAGCGAAAGTCAAAGTAATCTTATTTATACAATCTTCTTGGTTCATATCGTAAAATACTAGTCTAAGGTGTCATCAATTGATGAACAGCTAGATGTCGCATATACAATATTTATCTTTCGAGATCTTACACTATTATGTATGTCTAATGGTGAAAATCCATTAGGGATTTATCTCATTAGAAAAACAAACATGTTAGACCAACAATGAAGATTCGAAATTAAACTACAACTTAATAACAGAAAATAACATGGTTCAATATAAATTCATACACAATTCAGAAATTATAAGCATATAGCAAGTAGGAATGACAAGTGAAAATACTAAAACATACAATCCTAAATAATTTCCAAGGTTTTTCAACAAATTGATACAGTGTCCCGTTTAGGCGAGAGTCAAAGCATCATCCATTGAATAGAGTTGTCAGCTCATCTAAAATGATAACCATTCTAGCAACCTTTTATTCGATCAAGATTGGAATTCAGCGTTGTCCCGTTTAGGCGAGAGTCAAGGCAATTCTATCTTATGAGCTTCCACCATTGTTTCATAATTTGCAAGTCAAGTATGGTCGCCACCATTAGGGTGATCCATACCATACAAAACACTTACAAACTACTTATCATGCGAGGTTAAACGGTGCGAAATTGCTAATGAACGTTCCTCCATTAGGGAGGATTACTCACTAAAACAAACGCGGTGTAAAACCCACAATGGAGATCGAATGTCTCTTGATAATAAAGCTCATTATTTAAAAAGAGTTGTATTTTCTTTTATTCTCTTTATTTATTCTATTTATTTTAAATATATATTTATTTAATTAAAATTTCCAATTTAGAATGAAAAATTCTAAATATAAATTTTAATTTAATATTTATAAATTTTACTTAGATGGATATGAAAATAACATGAATTATTTCCATCTTAGTAATAATTTCCAATAAATATTTAGAAAAAATATTTAAGTTGTTACAAAATTAATTTAAATTAATTTACAACTCAAATTTAATTTTCTATAAATATATATTGCATTTCGAAAAATTAAAGTATATAAGAATACAATTTTCGAAAAATGCATATTAAAATAAAAAATAAATCCTGGAAAAATTATTCTAATTTAATGTTGGCCCAAAATTAATTAATAAAATTAATTTACAACAAAAAATGTAATTTTCCTATTTAATTAAATATATAAGAAAAATTTCAAATATTTAAGTATGATGATGAAAATCAACTTAAATATTAATTTTCTATTTAATTAAATACACTAGAAAAATACTTCAAGCAAAAATATCACCTATCTAGATTTTCCTTTGACTAATTAATTCAATTTCTAATAATATACTTTAATTCAATTTATTTTAAATTAATCAATAAATGAAAAAATCATTGATTTAAGTTGATCCAAGAATTAATTAAAATAATTAATTTACAACTTAATCTATTTTTCAAGATAAAATTCGAAATTCTAGCATTTAAGAAATGCAATTTCGAAAATTGATTAATAAAATAAAGAAAAAATATATTTTGAAAATTATTTAAATTTAGTTGAAAAATTAAATTTCAACTAAAAATAATTTTCTATTTAATTAAATGTCATGAAAAAGAAATATTTAAGTATGATGATAAAATCAACTTAGATATTTAATTTTCAAATTAATTAAATGTATTAAATTCAAGAAATAAATAATTAAGTGTAGAGAAGGCTTAATTATTAATTTCTAGTTTAATACTAGGAAAAATATACTTAAAATAAATTGTACCAAAATTAATTATTTAAATAATTAATTTCACAATGTATAATATTTTCCTATTTAATATTAGAAATAATAAGTAGTCTAGAAATAATTATCTAGAAAATATCTTATTTGACTAAGTATCTTTTCCACAAAATTTGAAAAAATATCTAATTTAAGTTGTATTAGAAAAAATCTAGAACTTAAATATTTTTCAAATTTAAATTTAATTAAATATCAAAAATTAAGTTGTAACCACTTAATTTGAAAATATTCCATTTTAAGTTAATATTCGAAAAAATATTAACCTAAAAAATATCTAAAATATTCCATTTTAAGTTAATATTCGAAAAGATATTAACTTAAAAAATATCTAAAGAATCTTAATAACCAATGCCTAAAATTCCTCAACTTAATTTTGAAATTTGAAATTCAAAAGATATTCAGATTTAAGTTGGTTAGTTGTAGATAACTAAATATCAACTTAAATAAGAATATTTAATGAAAAATTTAAATTAAGTTCCAGAAAGAATCTAGATGGTTATAATTCTATATTTAATTAAATACAAGAAAATACATATAGTTTAGCTTAGAATAAAAAATTCTTTAAACTATATTTTTCTTAAATTAATTTCAAAATAAATGAAATTAATTATGTTGCTAATCAATTTTATTAGGTTAAACTAGTGTAATTAACCTAGTACAGTTGTTCAAATTAGGCAAATGGGCATTCACAATTGGGGTGGTTTGTGTGAGGGGGTGTTGGGTTCAGTATGTCGTACCCACTTCTATGGCTCCCAACTCTCACACAAGGCCCAAAAGAGAGGAATTTAACCTTAATAAGAACAACTGTTATTAATTGAATAGGCCCAAAAACTAAATGGGCCTAAATAAATTCTATCAATAACTATGATAATTTATTTTAGCAACATTAACCTATATGCATCTATAATAAAATTAAACACATAGGCTCACACAGGCACACTTTGGATGGGTCCTATCATGTTGCTAGGTCATACACAGATGAAAGAAGATTGTAAATTATACCTGTTACAAATTATTATCTTGACCAAGGGAGCCATCAGATCATTAGATCTGGCAAAAAGTAACCATGGCTATTTGCAATCAAGTAATAATAGGTTTTGAAAACTTACACATAAGCTAAAACACATACTCCTGCAACAAGGTTAGTTGGATAGTTGGATGTAGGATTTATTTAATTTTAAATTAAATTTTTAATTTCGAAATAATTAATTAATTAAAAAATAATTTTTCGAAAATTTTAAAAAAAAATTTGAAAAATTCGAAATTTTTAAAAAAAATTTAAAATTAAACCTACAATTTTTGAAAAATTAGGTTTCATCCAACCTAAATATCATTTCAAAATTTGCTAACTACTTTTAAAAATTAAATGTTATTTTAAAAATAAAAATTAAATAAAAATTAGAAAAGATAAATGAAATATCTTTTCAGATTTTAAATTTAATTTAAATAAATAAAATAACAAAATTTAAAAGTTAGCAAAATATCTTATATCTATTTAAAATTACATGATTATAAATATCTTATTTTAAATTTAAATATGGTCAAAATATCTAAAAAGATTTAATTAAAAAATCTTAAAAGATAAGATATTTTTAAAATATCTTAAAAGATAAGATATTTTTAAAATATCTTAAAAGATATTATAAATATCTTAAAAGATATTATAAATATCTTATAAAATCTGACCTTAAATTTAAAAAAAATATAATCAAATTTAAAAATAAGATAGATTTTTAAGCAAAAAGATAAATACTAATTCTATTCAAATTCAAATTAAACTAATATCTTGAATTAAATTAAAAAAAATTAAATTAATTCAAAATGATAATTAGAATTGAATTAGGAATAGTAATAGTATATATACAAAACCATACAAAAAATTGGAAGTTAATTCCATGAAAAAGTATGAAAAATTGAAGAAAAAAGAAAAAATTCGAAACTGTACGGACAGTTCTGCGATCGCAGGAAAATATCAAAGATGTACCGATTTTGTCAAATCTTCAAAAAATCATAACTAATTCAAATAAAATCCAAATTGAGTTCTGTAAAAAGCTAACTTGCTTAATTTTTTCCATACTATCCAATAAAAATAATTCCAGAAACGAAATCACAATTATGTTTTACGAAAATTTCACAAACATCAATCAATCATCAAATAACACTCAATACAACATGATACCATCCAAAGAACATAAAACAATCGTTTTAAAGTCCAAATTTCTTGCAAGTAAATCAATTACCATGGCTCTGAGGCCAGTTGTTGGAATTTTATTTTACCAGGATCTTAGATCTACTCACAAGTATGTTTATTAACATCCTAAATAAGAACTTTCTAAAACGATAAATTAAACACATATAAAGTTTAAGAAACCTTACATTGGGTGCAGCGGAATATAATGACTCCTTCCGTTCAGATATCTAGCCCTTGATTCCTTTCTGTAGCAGAGCATTATCAATATCTGAACCTGGATCTCTTTCTCTGAATATTTGATGCTGAAACTCCTTTGCTGATGATCTTTCTTCACGATCTTCCTCACTATGATTGAGGTATCACTTGATGTGTGTGGGCACTACTCATACACTAAGGATTTCGAAATTTTAAGGAAGAAGAGAGAGAGTGGTCAGGAAAAGATAGGGAGAGAAGGCTCAGTTTTTTCTGATTCAGAAATCTGAAGAAAAGTGTAATTTTCCTGAAGCCTTCACTATCTATTTATAGCATTCCACTAGGGTTAGATTTGAATTATATGGCATTAAAATAATGAAAAAATCAATTTAAAATAGCTACATAGGTGGCCGGCCATAACATTAGTGGATTGGGCCTTGGGCTTTGCAATTTTGCAATTTTAACACCTTTTGTATCTGATTTTCTCAAAAATGCCAATTTCCTAATTCAATCATTTAAATGCCAATTCTAACTATTTAATAACTATAAATAATTATTAAATAATATTGTCATTTATCATATTTATTAATTGAACCATACAAAGTATCATAATTAACAAATATGCCCCTATAAACTCTTTCTTTACAATTTCGCCCTTTCTTAGTGAAAAATTCACAAAAAGACATAGTCTAATTTGAGAATTATAATTGATTAATCAAAACTAATTACATGAGTCTTACAAGCAATATTATCTCAACTAGTGGGGGGACCATGGGTCTATATAACCGAGCTTCCAATAAGTAGATCAAGAATTTAGCACTAAAATTCACTAACTTATTAATTCTTTGTTGAATCCACGCATAGAACTTAGAATTGCACTCTCAGTATATAGAATGCTCTATATGTTCCACCATATAGACACATCATTAGTTATCCATTGTTATAATCCTAATGTGATCAATGATCCTCTATATGAATGATCTACACTGTAAAGGGATTAAACTACCGTTACACCCTACAATGTATTTATTCCTTAAAACACTTGACCCCGTATAAATGATATTTCAGCTTATGTGAAATGAGTACTCCACCATTTATGTTCGTTTGGTCAAGCTCGAAGGAGATCATCCTTTGCTTACTATTCGCCAGATAGAAGCTATAGATTCCATGTTTATGATAGCGCTCCCACTCAATTGCACTACCGTGTTCCCAAAATGTACGTATCACCCTGACCTAAAAGTAGGCTTAACTAACAAATCAAAGAACACGAATAGCCTTTCAAGATTGAGCCTAATCATAACAGGATTAAGATCATTTGATCTAGGATCAACTAGGCGATATTGACTTGAATAGATATTACGGTAAGTTTAATAAATCTAAGTCAAAGTTCAATATCGGTCCCTTCCGATGCATACTCCATGCATCCAACCTGAGCTTTACTTTAACCAATGCTCTGGAAAGAACATAGCACTTCTCCAAATGCAAGTAAACTCTGTTGTAGATTATCATATCAGTAAAACCCTGTGTCTGATAAATCTAGGAAACTTTATTCACATAGTCATGTTTACTTTCCAATGTGTTGACAGCACAATAAACAGGATCAAGTATGTGAAAAGGGTTTCAGATGAATTCATACATTATGTACATATAATCATGTGAACCATGCAACATTAAATGTTATTTCTGATCTATATTAATAAGTAAATCTGATTATATTGAAATGAGTTTTATTTAGGGCATAAAACCCAACAAGTGTCTGAGTGTCCGAGGCTCTCGTCGCTGGATCTCCTAAGGTTTTGCGCCCTCAGCTCAATGTCGTCCTTGTCGTGGCTCGATTCCTTTCAAAATGCCCAGATTACACCGATCTCCGTCCTAAAGCAGTGGTCTTGGAGTTCTTTCGTTCTATTTTGGCTTCATTCAATCGATCGTTTTGGCCGCAAGCATTCAGAACTGATGCGATAATACTTAACTACTTTCCAGTTTTTTTAGGCTGTAGATAAATTGTATAATATTTTTTTATTCAAATAATTTATAAAATAATATCAAATTAATTATGGATATTCTGTTAAAGAATGGTATATTCTGTTTAAACAAACAGATAAACCAAAAAGAATCGTTAAACCAAAAATTGCTGTTAGATAGGCACTTTTAATTTATAAAGATAAAGATATAAATGATCTTTTTACCAGAGAAAATAATTAATAAATAAGAATATGAAAAGATCATTGGTTTAATTATTATAAACTATTTTAATAAAAAAATTTATTAATAAGATTTTTCCCGTTACACTTAGAGTAAAAATGGTATTGACATTGTCATCTAAAAAACTTTTGCGATGTATTAAAGAACTCGTACATAAAATTTATGCATATAAAATTCATTACAATACAGATTAAAAAAAAATCGTTACAAAAATATACAATATCTTTTTTTTTTTTGCTAAATTCATATTAAAAAAAATATTTATCTTTTTGGAATCTTTACCATGGTTCGTCATATGATATTGACTTTAAATTACTCACAAACTATATATTGTAAAACAAATACTTCAATTTTGTTTTGCACAAACTCTCTTAATTCTTTTATTTATTTATTTATTTATTTATTTAAATCTTCTTTTTTTGATGTCAAGTTTTGTCTTGTTGGTATTTAACAATACTTAAAATAAAAAGAAACAAAATATTATCAAAGTTGGATTGATTCCCATATTTCCATGGATACAACATAATTTGTACCCACACACAATATGCAAATATATAAAAAAAAATACATGTTAATATATTGTTGGGATGATATAACTAAACTCACATACATTTAATATTGCGTCGTCTGGAAAATTAAAAATATCTAGATTCTACCACTTTGAAGCTATTGTAACAATTACACTCACAAGAGCTTTTATTTTGATATACATATGTTATTCGAAAGCTCTTATCTTCGTCTTGTTGGAGAAGAGGATGACATTTAATAAATCAGAGACTTATCCAATACATTTTTCTATAAATATAATTTAACTTTAGTTTTTTTATTTTTGTCAGCCCCTGTAGATAAAGACACGATAAGTTAATTAATAGTAACGAATATATATATACTAAAATAAAAGCCAATAACAGACATTGTGGTAAAAAAAATTAGCTCTTTTTTTTTTTATTTCAACTAATAAATTAAATAATTTTAATACTATTTCTGGTTTGATACAAATAATTTATTTTAATGATAGAAAAACCACAAACCTCAATAATCATCAATTTAGTAGAAAACTAAACAAATTGATACAAAGCCAAATATGATTTAAACTAAATACTTTCTAAAAACTCGAAACACTCTGAAAATAAGTATCATAATTGCATAAACCAATTACCAAATAATGAAAAAAAAATTATAAAAATAAAATAAAAGACAAACAAATAAGCAAATAATGAAAATTGCACAGTAAAATAAATAAGAACAACAAATAAATCTCTTACTCATGTCACTTTTTTGAAAGTTTGAGCAGCATAATATTAAATAATGCATTCAACATATGGATACTAAATTGTGAGAACAACTCTGAGTGGCAAACACCAAAAGCAATGTGGCAAACACCAAAAGCAATATCTCTACAATTTCATTTGTGTTCCTCTTTATAAAGCTCTAGTGCCATCAACTTTGGACATTCTTCTGTTTCACAAATTGATGGATTCCAAAAGAAAAAGAAAAAGAAATAATAATTCATAATTTTTGGTAATGAGTATCTCAAATCTATACATACATATCTATATATAGATATTCTTTGTAATTACTTTTATGTTTGATTTAATAATAATAATTCTTTTCACATTCTTGTAACTTTTCACATTCTTATAACATATCTATATAAATATTAAAGAGTAATTAGTATTGTAATAAAATTGAAACATAAATAAATATTAATGTGTAGGAATAGGAATAAAATAATAAATGATTAAATAAAAAATTAAGAAAAATGAGAAAGAATGAGAGAGCAAATAAATTGAAAGAAATGCCATATAAGATGCCATGTCAGCTCTTTAAAGTTTTCCTTTATATATATTGATATAGATATTGATAATAATATAATAATAATAATAATAGTGTAAGTTATAATAATAGAGACTACATAATAGTGTAAGTTATAGAAATAAAAAGACACATTAATTATGTGATAATATATAAAAAATTATAAATAAATTAAAAAAAATTAAAAAATTGAGAAATCAAAGAAGAGGATGAAAAACTCATACAAATTGCCACCTCAACTCCTTAATGCTTTATTGATTTGTATGCAAGTGAAAAACACATAGAGCAAGCATGAAAGGTGCAAGGAAGAATTTGAAGAAGGATAAAATGCAAGTGTTGTCCCTCAAAGGTTCTAATCTCATTGAGGTAATACTTGTAAATAACTTCTACTATGTCCTTTACTCTCTTAGTTTCCATTTTGTAAATACTTGCATTTCACATATTTAAGGTTAAATGCTAGTTATTTCCATTTCACAAACTATTTGAAGTTAAATTATTTCTATTTTGTTGTTTTTATTTTACATATATGAGGTTAAATGCTAGTCGTTTTGTATTTTGAAGTTTGTTTTCATTTTTAATGTGAGTTGTTTCTATTTTTTATGATATTCGTTTTCATTTCATATATATGAGCTACTAGCTACTATTTTTTTGTAAAGTAGATTGTCGATAACTTAATTGATTTATCTTTTGTATATGTATACAGTGATAGCAATATATATATATATATATGTTATTTGCTTGGTACTTTTCTAAAAAACAAGGACATACCAATTAATTTTGATGTTGGCGTTCATAGAATTACGCTGTCTTTTTTGCTTTATTCTCATGCAAAAGCGAAACAAGTTTTAGGATATGAGAGTGAATCTGTGTACATATGTTGGGCTCCTGCACCTTGCATGGCTTTGGAGGAAAAGGAAAAGGCAACTAGAAAGAGAAAGGGAAAGGGCTATAAATAATGTAGTTTGTTGTTAGTTTTAAACATGTAATGTGAAGAACCAATTTTTGATGCAACCTTATCAGAAACACAAAAAAAAAAAAAAAAAAACTGATTGTAAAAAAAGATTGCAAATTTTTTATTTATATAATGTAATATTTATTTAATAGTATCCATTTTAAGTATATTAATTCCTATGGAAAGGCTATTTTTTAAGAAAAAAAAATCCTATGGAAAGGCTTGTACTTAATGGTTTCCATTTGATAAGTTTATAGTTTCCATTCCAATGCAAATTTAATTGACCTAAGTATAAGCTTAAATCTTGTAAAAAAATATTATTACCTTTCAAATCTTTGAATCCATACATATGATTTTTTTACTTGCAGCATTCTTCAGATTGCAAAACATATGAAATAGTATCACCTTATACTGGAGTATCATTTTTTGAATGAGACATTTTAGATATTCATTTTAATTAAGAGACGGTGTCATTTTGTCTCATGAAATTATTTTATTAATTAATGATGCAATATCATGATACTTGGAGGTACAATTAATATTAAATGCATATATAAGAAACCACCCATAAGAATTTCTATTAAGAATAAATAATGTGAAACAAGAAACTATCATTTTTTATGATTTTTATTTCTATTTTTTATGATATTTGTTTTCATTTCACATATAGTTATTCTCATTTAATAAACTATAATTTTCATTTAAAGATTAGATTATTTCTATTTTTGAGGTGTTATACCCGAAATTTGGCTGGAGGTCACGTGTCAAGGTAAAGGAAATGTGAATCGGTGTCATATTTTTTTATGGAATAACTCATTAATTTCATAAGTATCAGAGTATGTTTGTAACCCGCTGACTGTAAGGTTATAGGCAAAGAATCAATGTACGAACTGGTACTTAGTGTATTAACGAGAAATCATATACTGCTAAAGGAGAATAGCGAGGCACCAGGGAAGAGTAATACATACCTTAGCTTATAATAAGCAAACCAAGTGTAAATGTCAGATCGACTCGAAGAACAAGAATGCGAGATGACCATCTTGTTGGAAATATTTTACCAGGATCTAGATTTACTAACAAGTATGTTTCATTAACACCCTAATATGAATTCTAAACAATGAAATAAACACATATAAAGTTTAGGAAATCTTACATTGGGTGCAGCGGAATATAATGACTCATTCCGTTCAGATCTCTAGCCCTTGATTCCTTTCTGTAGCAGAACATAATCAAGATCTGAACATGGATCTCTTTCTCTCCTTCCTTTGATGTTGATTCTCCTTCTTGTTGTTTGGAATCTCCTACAGTCTTACACACTATGATTGAGATACCACTTTATGTGTGTGGGCACTCACTCATTCACCCAAGGTTCGAAAAATTGAAGAGGGAAAGAGAAGAAGAAGTGGCGGCTAGGGTAAATAGAAAGAGGCTCAGTTTTCATCTGACAAAGTTAAGTGTGAATGAGGGTCATCACTATCTATTTATAGGTAACCACCTAGATTTAAGTTAGAATTATTTGGCATTAAAATAATAAAAAAAATAAATGATAAAATCCATTAAGTGTGGCCGGCCATGGGCTTTGGATAATGGGCCTCACTTATGCAATTTTGCTATTTTATCATGTCTGCATCTCATTTTCTCAAAAATACCAATTTTCAAATTCAACCATTTAAATGTCAATTCTAATTATTTAATAACTAAAAATTAATTATTAAATAATATTTTTATTTAATATATTTATTAACTAGGGAACAAAGCCGCGCCTCGCGCGGGTTCGACCCAAGTTTTGTAAATTTTATTTTACGGATTAAGTGATGTAATGTAAAATATAATATTTTGATATTTATATTATAAATAAAGGAAAATTAGAAAATTAGAAATGTAAATTATTATTTTAAATATGTAAAAAGGGGCTAAAATTAACATATGAAATAAATTTGCTTGTGTCTTTACAATAAAATAAATGAAAAAAAATTATAAGTTTAACAAACATTACATTTAAACAAAAAATGTATGTCTTCTCCATAGGTGAATGTATGATAACAGTTGCGAAAGGGACCACACAACATTTTTTGTAAGCTGTAATTGATGAATTATGTAGAATATTAGTGATTGAAGTTTTCTATCTAAATAATTAGGTAAAATCATTAATTTGAACAAATTATGTAAAGATGAAATTTGTACCTTAAATTGTAATGTGAGAATAGGAGGTGATGATCCATAAGACTAATCTTTTCCATACTGAAATATTTGCTTGTGTTACTATCTTTCTTGATGATAAATATAAACAATGTGCATATTAAAAAAGAAATTGTGAAAATGTGATACTTTTGTTTTGGGGGATGATGAGTGAGTGTTTTGAAATACTTCTTTGTAGACGATATTCTTGATTAAAATTGGCTCTTCTACTTCATCATCAGCGTTTATTATAATCAATCCTTCTCTTGAAGTTACTCGAGACACTGCGACATATAATTGGCCATGAGTGAATACTTGCTTAGGGAGGTACAATCCGACATATTTAAGCGATTGTCCTTGACTTTTATTGATTGTCATGGCAAAGCAAGGTGCTAAAGGAAGTTGCCTTCTATTGAGCTTGAATGGCCACTTGGATTCATTTGGGGACATGATTATTCTTGGAATAGTTACATTTTCACCAATATTTGTTCCAGAGATTATATTTGCTCTAATTGACCATTTACCAAGACGGGTGACAATCAATCTTGTGCCATTGCATAAACCTTTTTTTTGATTTAGATTTCTGAGGAGCATTACAGGGGCGCCTTCCTTTAGGTGTATGTCATGATTGGGGATGCCATTAAATTTCAAACTATGCAAAAACTCAGTTGGATACAAAAGATCCTCTTCATTTGTGTTTATACTTGCTTTGCATATACTGTCTGAGCTAAAATAGGTCATCCCTTCTCCTGGTATCATATTCATAATTATCTCATTCAACTCATGGACCATTTCATTTTTTGGCGTTAGTATTGCTCTTTCTTTCAAATATGTCGGGTCACTATAATTATGCAATAGTGAAGGGTAGATAGCTTCGACTATAGAATTCATGGGATGATTAGATGGTCTTCTGTAGATGTCTGAAGGAATTTTGATAAATTCCCTATTAATGTCATGATATTATGAACCATCCCCAATTTGCAACAACCATTTATCAAAAGAAGCTATTTTAGCAACCTCATCCTCATTGACATTTCCATTATAAAGCCTCATATTTTGCTTCAGCTCATATATTTTAAAAAAGGGATAATTGCGGCAAAAGTCCCCAAAAACTTGAGGTTGATACCGATTAGTCCTCAACCTCAAAAATTGGCAGTGAAAATACCCAAGGTGGACAAAGTTGTTTGTCCGTTCATACTCAGTCCGTTAGTGAGACTAACGGGACACGTGGACGCACCAGATTTAATCCCCTTTTTTATTTTTAATTTTCCCCTAAAATATAAAAGTATTAACTAAAAAAAATTAATAAAACCTAAAAAAATAAATAAAACAAATTAATATAACAAATTAATTAAACAAATTAATTTAAAACCTGAAAACATTTCAAAAAAAAAAAAAAAAAAAAACTTCATTACAGAAGTAAAAACCAAACACACTGAAAACATGAAGCCCTAAATCAAACCTAAATCCCTAAATCCCTAGGTCGAAGGTTTAAGAACGACGATGATGGACGAAGCTTAACAACAACGAAGCTTGGACGAAGGTTGAGAAGAATGGATGGGGAAGGTTCGTACAGTAGTTCTGGTGTCAATAATAGAAGGTTGAGAGTAGCTGGTGGTTCAAACCATGAAAGGGAACCTCAAAATTGCTACTGTGGTATCCCGTGGATTGCAAGAACATCGAACACAGAGGCAAACCCAGGTCGTCGTTTCAGGAGGTGCAGATTTTCAAGTGTAAGGATTTAATTTTTGAATTATCCCTACATCATATAAATTGAACTTAGAACCTTATGTGTGCAGCAGCTTATTTTTCAACTTTCGATATTATTTTTCACGGTTTGTTCAACTTTAGAGCAACACTAACTTGAAGATGATCAAGTTAGACATAATATGTATTTTGTTGTGAAAATTCAGTGTTTTGTGAATAATGGATCTTTTACTTGATCCCACCACATCTATATTTTACTTTTACTTTCAAAATATATTAAATTAGTTAAAAATGAGCAATTGAAGTTTGCAGAATGTTGGCTTGCTTATATAGCAAATGAAAGGTTTAGCCAGATTAAGTACAAATATATGTAATACACTTGAATTCAACTGTCTTCACTTGTGTTCACTCAGTAGTTATTTGTCATTATTTTTTCAGGCTGATGGAGGATGTAAGTTCTTTGAATGGATGGATGTTGAATCTTGTGGAAGGTGCAGAGAAATAATTCCAGGACTTTTGAGAAAGATAACCAAACTTGAAGATCAATTGATGTTGTATGAAGCAAATGAACATTTGCAAGCAAATCAAGATTTGGGAAAGGTTCATGGTTGTGATTGTGGGCACATATGGGTACTGAGAAATTAGAGAAAAATTCGATGATTACTTGTGTATTTGTTTTTGTAAGTTATCTGGTGAAGTAGTGCTAATCTCTATGTAATGGCAATTTTCAATTTTATGTAATGGTAGTATGTAATGGACATGGCACTTGTATTGCCATTGTTAATGGAATGTATTTTTGGTACAATATGTGGTACTGGTACTGGTTTTGGTACAATATGTAATGGTATTATGTAATGGACATGGCACTTGTATTGTCATTGTTAATTGAATGTATTTTTGTCAAGTATGTGGTACTGGTTTTGGTGTGTGTACAACAAAAGTTGTTAATGGAATGTATTTTTCAGACAATATGGCAATGCATTACTGAAATTGTAGTTTTAGTACAATTAGAACTATGTCATTTGAAGCAAAACCTGTAATTTGATTTTTGGTAATGCAATATCACAAAAACAGTATATAAACCTGTAATCAAGAACTTCATACAACAAAATATTGAACTATTAAGACAATACCCTTTAAAAAAGCACAAGGCAATGTTCTAATTCAGTGATCAAAGCACAAAGCAGTAGGCAATGTGATCAAAAAGATCATACAATATTACATTCACTACTGATACCATTAAAAATGCACAAAGGCAATGTTTTAAGTCTGTCATCAAAGCACAAAGCACTAGGCAATGTGATAAAAAAGATCATAAAACATAACATTCACTACTAATAATATGCCATCTAAGGTGTTCACAAAATATGGCCTTAATTACTATGACATAAGCCAAAATACAATACAAAAGTTGAGTAGTGCAGCAACTAATTTGCAGATGATGGTGGTTGAGTGTTTCTTGATTCCCTTTCTTGCTGCTTGGTTCTCCTCATGTTCCTCTTAACAATTTGAGGATCTGGATTCTTTTTGGGAGGACGACCCATCTTTTTCTTCTGGGGAGGTTCCTGATACCATGATAAATGTTAGGTTATATGTATACCATGGAAAAATCAATACAAAGTTAATTGACATTAATGAAATAATATACCTTCTCCTGTACTGGTTGTTTGCAAGTGGTCTTTGTATGGCCTGGTTTTTTGCAATTAGAACAGTTGTTAGACTGCCCGAATCTCCTCATTTTAGTTACACCAGGTGGAGGTTCATCTACTTCTCTTCTCCTTGATTTCTTGGGCTGCCGCTGTAGAACAGTTTCTGCTGGTGGAAGGATTGGATTCAGGCCTTTATTAGGCCAATGTTCAGGACCAGGCATAGGTGCAATTGACCCTTCATAAGTTGCTAAGAAGGCTTCTTTCTTGTAACATTCAGCAAGAAAATCATACTCACTGAGGTTGGAATACCGTATGCAAGCTAATGCATGACCACAGGGAATACCTGTGAGGTCATAAGATCTGCAAGAGCATGTTTTGGTCTCCAAATTTGTTGTTTCCACCTGGCCAGTAGACACTGTCACTTGGAACAAGCCTCCAACAGATTTTGTACACTGACATTTCATTGCTAACTTCCTATTCTTCTGCAGGATATCAAAGATTCTCTTCCCAACTGGTTTTGTCCACTTACTAACACTTTCTCTTTGCTTTCTCATTCTATCCATCAGCCAGTATCTTACATACTCTAACAGAGTTATGATTTCCTTGTCTCTTCCATCTAGTATGGCTGAGTTGAAACTCTCACAGAGATTATTTAGCAACATATCACACTTACTGAAAGTCCTAAAGTGGGACTTGGTCCATTCAGATGGTGACTTTTTGGACAACCATTCAAAAGCTGCTGCATTAGTCTCCTTTAGTTCATCCATTCTCCTTTTGAATTCTTCCACTGTTGTAGCTCTAGCACAAACCCATAATTGTTGCTTCAACAACAATCCAGGGAACTCCTTCTTGAAGTTGGCATAAAGATGCCTAACACAAAAACGTATTTCAGAACCTTCATAAATTTCTGCTACAGCCCTTTCCAGCCCCTTCTGCCTGTCTGAAATGAATGTGAACAATCTTGTGTCTTGTACATCTAGGTCCTCTTTCAGTAGTTGCACAAACCAAGTCCAACTATCAGTGTTTTCCTTCTCAACAACAACATATGCAAGAGGAAACATGTTGTTGTTTGCATCTATACCAATGGCTACAAGCAACATACCCCTGCAATACCCTTTCAAAAAGCAACCATCTAACCCGATGATGGGCCTACAGAACTTGAAACCAGCTTTACATGCTGCAAGGCATATGTAAACCATCTCGAAATACCTTACATCATCCACTAAGCTTGTTCTGATGAAAGTTGTGCTACCAGGATTCAGTTTCACTAATATAGCACAATAATCATGCAGAATAGCATATTGATCTTTAACGGTTCCATGTATCTTGGTCATTGCTTTGTTCTTAGCTCGATAAAAAGTCCAGGAGGAAAGTTTGGAGTACTTACCCTCAAGATTTGCTTTCTTGAAATCACCAAAAGACATGGCTGGATTTGCTCTGAACTTCTCCAAGAACTCTTTTGCAATCCAATTAGCATCTACCAGCCTGTTCTCCCATAAAATTCCACAGTTGTGTTCTTCCTCAAATTTGTTGATTCGCATTGTAGTGCAATCATCTCTCATCCTTCGAGCATACATTAACCATTTGCAGCCTTCTCCTTGGCATACAATTCTAATTCTTAACCTATCATTGTGAATATACTTGTACTGCCTGTCAATGCTGATGAAATGCTCCTTCAATGCTTCCCTCAAGTGCTCAACAGTAGGGAATTCCATTCCCAACTCAAACTTGATGTTCTCAGGCTTGAAGTGTGGATCAAACTCAATGTGTTTCTTTTTAAGCACTGGTCCATCTTCTTCATCACTAACCAAGCTGACCAAATCATCATCCTCTTCATATCCTCCACCATCATCATCATCTTGGTAAGCTTGACTGCATAGATCATTGACTGACCCCCACCATTGGCTAGGGTCAGTTGCTCCTTCTTCTGCTAATTCAGGATCTTGGGTATCTGCAGCATATTCCTCTTCCAAAAAATCTTCCTCTTCCACTGATTGGTTTTTTTTCTTCTTGGTTGGTGTTTTGGATGGTGTTTGTCTTGTTCTCTTTCTGGTTTGGGTTGGTGTTTTGGTTTGTGTTTCTCTTCCTCTTTTTCTGCTTTGGGTTGGTGTTTTGGTTGGTGTTTCTCTTGGTCTTTTTCTGGTTTGGGTTGGTGTTTTGGATGGTGTTTCTCTTACTCTCTGTCTAGTTTGAGCTGGTGTTCGAGATACACTTTTGGATCTGGTTTGGGGTGGTGTTTGAGATACATTACTGGATCTAGTACAGGGTGGTGTTTGGGCTAATGTGTGACTGTTTTGAGGTGTTGTAGAAGCTCTTTGGGATCTGGTTTGTGGTGTTCTCGAACAACCCTCTCCTTTCCTAGTTCTGGATGTTGTTTGAGCTTTGTTTTGGGGTGATTTGTTGAGGTCTGACTGCCCTTTGTTTTTCCTGGTTTGGGGTGGTGTTTTGGATGGAGTTTTTGACCTACTTTTGGGTGATTGGAACAGCTCAGTCTGGCAACTTTTTTTCTTGGTTGGAGGTGGTGTTTTGGATGTTAATTGGGACCTTCTATTGGGTGATGTGCAGGGATTTAAATGGCCAGTTTTGCCTTGTGTTTGGGATCTGGTTTTTGGTGTTCTTTTACTGGTTTGGGCTTTTTCTGGTTTGGATGGTGTTTCAAATATGTTTTGGGCATGTGTTTGGGTATTGGGGTGTAAATAGGCCTCCTCTGTTGGGCCTTCATTGTCAGACTCAATATCCACCACTGTCTCAATACTTTGGACACTAGAATCAGTGTCTTCATCACTTCCTCCAACACCATCTTCCATGTCAAACTCTGGCATGTCAATATCTGGCATGTACACAACAAACTCATCAACCCCATCATCAGAATCACCACTGGAATCCTGTAAATTCTCTGCCAATTCCTCTTCAACATCCCTCATTACTGCTTTGGACATAACATAGTCATCTGGTCTAGCACTTACCCGAGCATCAACAATCACATTTGCATCATCTGGTAGCTCCTCTATTATGCATCTTTTCAGCTTACTTCCAGCAGGTGGTGTATTCTCAACACTCACATTTGCATCAACAGGCACAATTGCTAATTCACCATTATTGCCTCCAAAAGTTCCAGATAAATCAGCATAAACATCCACCTTCCTATATCTCTGTTGTCTCATGTCCTCAAACATAGCCAACAAATCCTTGTCAGTCTTAAGCTCAAATCCATCATGTAGTTCTTTGTCTTTAGGCTTAAACCAGAAATACAGAGGGGAACCATGACACCACTGTACTTGCAAAAGCATCCCTTCAAGTTCCATCATATTGAAGAAATATGTATGGCACTTATCAAACTCGGTTGTAGTGCCACCCACATAGTGTTTCAACCCATTTCTAGTGCACCAAGAACCCCCATGGTGCATATTCACACTAAAATACAAACCTGCCAGCAACAAACTGTTGGAATTTATTTTACCAGGATCTTAGATCTACTCACAAGTATGTTTATTAACATCCTAAATATGAACTTTCTAAAACGATAAATTAAACACATATAAAGTTTAAGAAACCTTACATTGGGTGCAGCGGAATATAATGACTCCTTCCGTTCAGATATCTAGCCCTTGATTCCTTTCTGTAGCAGAGCATTATCAATATCTGAACCTGGATCTCTTTCTCTGAATCTTTGATGCTGAAACTCATTTGTTGATGATCTTTCTTCACGATCTTCCTCACTATGATTGAGGTATCACTTGATGTGTGTGGGCACTACTCTAATCACTAAGGATTTCGAAATTCAAAGGAAGAAGAAAGAAGAAGTGGTAGCTAAAGATAGGGAGAGAGAAGGCTCAGTTTTTCTGATTCAGAAGAAGTGTTTTTCCTGAAGCCTTCACTATCTATTTATAGCATTCCACTAGGATTAGATTTGAATTATATGGCATTAAAATAATGAAAAAAATCAATTTAAAACATACACAATAGGTGGCCGGCCATGCCTTAGTGGACTGGGCCTTGGGTTTTGCAATTTTGCAATTTTAACACCTTTTGTATCTGATTTTCTCAAAAATGCCAATTTCCTAATTCAATTATTTAAATGCCAATTCTAACTATTTAATAACTATAAATAATTATTAAATAATATTGTCATTTATCATATTTATTAATTGAACCATACAAAGTATCATAATTAACAAATATGCCCCTATAAACTCTTTCTTTACAATTTCGCCCTTACTTAGTGAAAATTTCACAAATAGACATAGTCTAATTTGTGAATTATAATTGATTAATCAAAACCAATTACATGAGTCTTACAAGCAATATTATCTCAACTAGTGGGGGGACCATGGGTCTATATAACCGAGCTTCCAATAAGTAGATCAAGAATTTAGCACTAAAATTCACTAACTTATTAATTCTTCGTTGAATCCACCCATAGAACTTAGAATTGCACTCTCAGTATATAGAATGCTCTATATGTTCCACCATATAGACACATCATTAGTTATCCATTGTTATAATCCTAATTTGATCAATGATCCTCTATATGAATGATCTACACTGTAAAGGGATTAAATTACCGTTACACCCTACAATGTATTTATTCCTTAAAACACTTGACCCCGTATAAATGATATTTCAGCTTATGTGAAATGAGTACTCCACCATTTATGTTCGTTTGGTCAAGCTCGAAGGAGATCATCCTTTGCTTACTATTCGCCAGATAGAAGCTATAGATTCCATGTTTATGCTAGCGCTCCCACTCAATTGCACTACCGTGTTCCCAAAAACTACGTATCACCCTGACTTAAAAGTAGGCTTAACTAACAATTCAAGGAACACGAATAGCCTTTCAAGATTGAGCCTAATCATAACAGGATTAAGATCATTTGATCTAGGATCAACTAGGCGATATTGACTTGAATAGATTTTACGGTAAGTTTAATTAAATCTAAGTCAAAGTTCAATATCGGTCCCTTCCGATGCATACTCCATGCATCCAACCTGAGCTTTACTTTAACCAATGCTCTGGAAAGAATATAGCACTTCTCCAAATGCAAGTAAACTCTTGTTGTAGATTATCATATCAGTAAAACCCTGTGTCTGATAAATCTAGGAAACTTTATTCACATAGTCATGTTTACTTTCCAATGTGTTGACGGCACAATAGACAGGATCAAGTATGTGAAAAGGGTTTCAGATGAATTTATACATTATGTACATATAATCATGAAATAAATCATGTGAACCATGCAACATTAAATGTTATTTCTGATCTATATTAATAAGTAAATCTGATTATATTGAAATGGGTTTTATTTAGGGCATAAAACCCAACACAAACCAAGGCCAATTTACAATAAAGTTGATGACATAGAGCCTAAAACTATGTGCAAAGATGCTTACATGCTCACATGCTCACTAGTCAAAGCCTATACCCCACACAACATTGAAAATAGTTTAATAACAACTTTATCATGTCCCAACAAAAACAATATAGATCAATTAAATGTGTACACCTAACACATTATACTCAACCCTATATAAATATCAAACTGCCATCATCTACACACTTTTTTCATACAGTGAATGGGAAATGGAAAAAAATACACAGTAAAACTTACAAACCATTTCTCAGTAAAACCATAGACAAAAAATTTACTGCAAACCATTTTTCTTCACTAAAATTACATAATAAACTATGAATAAGCAAGGAAATGAAAAATGGGATTGTACCTTCACCATCGTCGTCCTCCATTATACGACTGGTTTTTTGGGGACCTCCTTTGCTATATCTTTAACCTTTAGGGATTTAGCTTAGGAATGCTCTTCGAATGGGGTCAATATTCAAAAAATCGACTGCATTTTAATGGATACACAGTGTTCGCCTTCGATTTTGAGGGATTTAGTTTCAAATTCATGATTAGGGTTTAGGTGTGGACAGAGGGCCTCGATTTCGTGTTCAGTGTGTTTGGTTTTTACTTCTGTAATGAAGTTTTTTTTTTTTGAAATGTTTTTCAGGTTTTAAATTAATGTGTTATATTAATTTGTTTTATTTATTTTTTTAGGTTTTATTAATTTTTTTTAGTTAATACTTTTATATTTTAGGGGAAAATTAAAAATAAAAAAGGGGATTAAATCTGGTGCGTCCACGTGTCCCGTTAGTCTCACTAACGGACTGAGTATGAACGGACAAACAACTTTGTCCACCTTGGGTATTTTCACCGCCAATTTTTGAGGTTGAGGACTAATCGGTATCAACCTCAAGTTTTTGGGGACTTTTGCCGCAATTATCCCTTTAAAAAATGGCCATAGGTATGATGAATTAAGAGATGCATCAACAATGTCAGCTCTTGTACCCTTTGGAACAACTGGCAATATTTACCGAAAATCTCCGCCGCATATTATTGTAAGTCCTCCAAAAGGTTTGGTAGTGCTATTCTCATACCTTGTTCTTAGAATATCTCTTAAGGTCTTATCTAAAGCCTCAAAGCAATACTTATTTGCCATTGGTGCTTCATCCCAAATGATCAAAGAAGTCTGCATCAAGAGTTCAGCTAGTAGGGTGCCATGTCGAATTTCACATGTTGACTCAGCTGTAACCTCCAAGGGAATATGAAATCGTGAATGAGCGGTCCTGCCATTAGGCAATAATAAGGCTGCTATGCCTGAAGTTGCAACAGGCAAGACTATCTTTGATTCTGATCTGAGCTTTGCAATTACTGTATTCCATAAAAATGTTTTTCATGTACCACCATGTCCACTGATGAAAAATAATTTTCCTTCTTCATTCTCTACAGAATTCAGTATTGCTTCATAAGCTATTTTTTGTGAAGGATTTAGAAGAGCAAATGATTTGTCATGGAGGATTTTCAATTGTTTTGTGTCATAATCCAATTCTTCATTGACCAATCTATTACCTGTATCTCTCATCAAAGATGAATTAGGCTGGGGCATTCCATCTATGTCTTTCAGACTTTTTTCCCATTTTTTGCATGATACATTCAATTTCAAACAATGTGTATGCTTCAACTTGTTGATCATTTAGCTGAAGATCCTTCATCTTGAATCTTTTTCTTTGTAATGCAGTAATGTCTTCTGACAATGTGGTGTAGTTTGATTTCCAAAGTTTTGTGACATCAGAAACCTGACAATTAATGAGGATTGTTACAAAAAGATGCCTTAATTCATTTCCAGTGGCCCAAAGTGTAGCTTCAGTCAAGCAATCAATCCATTCTTTATCATCATCTAATAATCCGAGAGCATAACATGCACCTTTGAAAGTAGAATATGTGACTCCGTTCACTGTTCTGATACTTTCGTAAGAAGTGCATCCTTTCACAAAATTTAGCATCATTCTCATGTAGAAGCGTTCTCCTGTTGAAGGGTGTGCAAAGTATATTCTTCCAATTGCAATACCTTGTTTTCTTCTTGTCCATATTTTATCTTTCGAATTCCAAACCCAACATGTAGGGAAATCAGAATAAGTTAGCTCCCGAGCATCCTCGTTATTCTTGTTTGTCTCTAACCATTCAGTAAACTTTGTTTTGTCTACTCCAGGTGTGCCAAGAACATTTTCAGGGCACTTATCTTCTCCGAATATCACTGTATGCTCTCCAAGTAAATGGAATGGCAATCTTTCAACTGATGGCTTTCGATAATGTATGTCGAATTGGAAGATTCTCCAGCAAGCTTCAGTTGCTGAGATGTATCTGCAATCAAGATATGTTTTAATCTCGTCTATCCCTTCGGTGTTGTCGATTGATTGCACTGTTGCAGTTGTTTTATCAGACCCTTTATGGACATACTTAAAAAGATATTTTATGGATCTTGAGTAATTGCAAAGCTCAACATTAATATGTGCATCGAATTTGACTATTAAATTTCTATGGTAAGGGACAACATAACGATTACCTAATAAGATATTCTTTTTCTCAACACGAATACCTGTAAAAAAAACTTGTTTTTTTTAATAAATTGATGAAATTAAGTATATTGTTATAAATTTTGTAATTATAATATTTAAGTACCTGTATCTCTTCTTTTGTAGATTGGAAAGCCATCTGTGTCGATTGTAGTTTTATCATTGAATTTTTTTTGGAAAATGTTTCGTGCACTTGTCTTTCATCATACATGGAGACTTTGTATTGAGCTTTCCACATGGTCCATGAATCATAAACTTTTTTACTGCATTATAGCCATCAGGGTCAACATTGATGTCTGGAATTTCTGCACTTATTATTTTATCAATATGTGCTGCTGAAGGATTTTTCATGGTTGGGTGCAAGAAAAGTAGTATGTGAGCATGAGGAAAACCTCTTTTTTGAAACTCAATTGTGTAGATACATGTGACAACATGTAACAAAATTTATTGTTTAGTGATTTTGTTAAAAGTTTTTGGATAAGTGTTCTTATATACATATTTTATCAAAATGGTGGCCATGATAACAAAGAGAACTTACATGCAATTATTTTTCCAAATGGTTGTTCTCGTTTGAGGTCTTGCATTAGCTGGTATAACTTTATATAAAAGACTCTGCATATGATATCAACTCGATTCTCATCATCTTTTTGTCCAATTAAATTGAGCATGTCTTGTAATTCTGGCCATTTTGGGTTGCAAGTGAAAGTCAAGAACAAATCAGGATATCCAGCCCATTTACAAATGACCATGGCATCTTGATAATTTTGTGCTCTATATCGTGGTCCCCCTGTATGTGATGAAGGAAGTATAATTGATTTCCCAACTTTTGTACAATCTGAATCACCTCGATGAATCGCGTCCATTAAACCAGAGTAAAGGTGAGTTCTTAGTTTATTTTGGTGCTTTCGTACATAGCGAAATTTTTCCTCTTCAATTGCCATGTAAGAATCAACTATATATTGTTGTAACAGTCTCCCTGCTCGAAGTAGAGTGTACCCCTCGTTTAATCTTTGTTGGAACCTGAAGGAATAATATTGCAACATTGTCAACTGTTTTGTTTCAGGAGTTATTTCTTTTACACCTCTGAAAGGTATTCGAAGTCTGTATCCATCTTCACCATAAGGGTGTATCAATGGGTATGTCATGGACATGAAGCTTGGATGTAAATCTGTTATTCTTTGAAGTCCATTAGTTCGGTGCTCTACAATGACATCGCGTTCGTAGTTTGCTTCACTAAAATCACCCACTATTAACCCTACTACTTCAGAAATTGTTGGCATATTGTATTGACGACCATCGCTAGCTCTATTTTGTAGAAGTCGTAAGCGTAATGTAGCTTCTGGTTGTTCTTTGTATTTATCCCTCACCATTCTAAAAGATTTGACCAAAGTATTGTGTTGGTCTAACATTTTAGATAACTCGACAACTATTTCGTTGTCAATTTCTGTCTTTTTTTCTGGGTTTAGCAACGTGTTCATTCTATTATCAATCTCATTTTTCGTGTCATATATATAGAACTGAGCAAATTGTGGACGTTTCCCATCTTCTGGCAACAACGAACCAATGTGGTGATAATTTTGACCGCTCATTCGAAAAACATAAGGACCTTTTGATTGATTAATTGATCCGTCAATTCGGCCTCCCATTGATGTGAATGCAAACATGGAGTTGTATACCCTTATATTTTTGCGGAATTTTATACCTTTTTGTCAAGAGTTCTCTCCTAGGAGATATTTAAGTAATGGGGGTGATTCTGTCAATAATGGTATTTGTACGCATCCTTCCATACAACAAAATGAGAATTTGGGATTCCGAGTTTTTTGTAATTTTTGGGTTCGTTCCTCATACCATAGAATGGCATCACAATATTTACATGTGTGTGAAGGAGGTCCAAAATTCCACGTTGTTTTTCAATTAGCTATTTAGTTAGCAAATGAAAATATTAAAACAAATAATGAATTAAATTTTGTTAAAGTGAATATTGTAATTTTATAAAATTATTATGCTACCATGGCTTTCTTGACTTTGGATATTCTGAAGGACTTGGTTGTCAATTCCATCATTTGCGTCATCATCATTATATGGATTAATAACTATTTAGTAAATATTAAAATAGTTAGATAAGGGTGAAATAATAACTTATTATCAAGTGTGTAGATATATAGTTTTGCAGGAAGAATTACCTTTTTGTGAGTTGGCATTTAATGGACAATTTACGGACATATGTGTGACTTCATTGAGAGAGGGGCACACTCTTGTTACTTCTCCATGTTTTGCTGGACAATTATTATTTTAAAAAAAATAAAGAAGGTTAGTAGTCGAAAATTTAGAAAGATGAATATTAACTAACAATACCAATTTTTTATATGAATATACCGATCTGAAGTCGATGTTTTTTGGCCGTTGGTTGTCTGTGTCTATTATCCACTCCTTGATTCTGTTGCAGAAGATTGAAAACTGAAGTATAGTACAAAAATATTGTTATTTCATAATAAAAATTAATTATTTTGATTGATATAAATATGAATAACAATTTTAATATCAATGATGTCATTACCTTCTGATTGAAGTAATTCAATGTGATATGAAATTTTGTCTAACTTCATAGATTTTGTGAAATAGATCACAATTTCTAACATCAAAATAATTTTTTTTCTTAAATCATATTTGTATCGATTGTAGGTAGTAGTCACTTTTCGCTTGAATCTTGCATACTTGCATATCTTCCTTTGGAGAACAGCTAAGTTATCGGTTATTGTTGGAGATACGACCCTTAAGGAATATTTCTTGACTTGCAATTTTATTTTTCTATCTTGTCGATTTAAAGCTGACAGTTGATGATGCAAGTAAGAAAATTGAATTGGTATATTTATTGATTCACTAAATTCTTTGATAGTTGCAGAAATCAATTCCATCGAATCTGTAGAATAATATAAAATAGTAAATTATATTATCTATTTTAATTAAAATTGTATTTATTTATAGGGTTAAACATGAAATGATAATTCCAAAATAATTATTAATTTAATATAAGTTAAGTGGTAACATAACTGTAAAAATAAAATAAAAAATATATTGTAATAATTTTAACAAATATTATGTAGTTATATTATTAGTCATTTGTATTTAGATTTTAATGTTTAAAGTTTAAATTCTCTCACAAAATAATAAAATTGAAGGAGAAAAAATATGTACATCTTTTTGAAGGATGAAAATAAAACATTTGAACATACATATATATATATATAAAAAAATTTAATAAGATATAAATAAAATATTTGAACACGGTTATTTTGTAAAATATTAAAATACTTAAAGTGACAAAATAAAATTATTTTTTTGGGAAAAAAAGAACAAAAAAAAAAACCAATCAATATAATTAGATAAAAATAAATATCTAATCTTTATCAATGTTGCGGTTGATCGTTGGTTATCTCTGCTTTAATCTTTGTCATTGGGAGATAAAATACAAGAGTATTTTATTTAAAAAAAAAAAAGAGAGAGAGTTAAAAGTAGTAAATAATAGAATAATTAATAATCTATCAATTTAATATTAATAAATTTATATTGAATTATTTTTGTTTTTCAATAATACAATTGCATATATGTACCAAATATTAATTGAAAGATATAAGTTAATATCTATATATATATATATATATATATAAGAAATAATAAATGATGAATTGTTATAATAGAATTTAGAATTCTTTTTTTAATGAATGGATGTCATATATATTACAAATAATTATAAAGGTACTCAAAATAATTCATATTGATAGAGCGTTAAAAGTAGTAAATAATAGAATAATCAATAATCTATTAATTCAATATTAATAAATTTATATTGAATTTTTTTTTATTTTTTAATAATATAATTACATATATGTACGAAATATTAATTGGAATACATAAGTTAATATATATAGAAATAACAAATAATAAATGATGAATTGTTATAATAGAATTTAGAATTCCTTTTTTAATAAATGGATGTGATATATATTACAAATAATTATAAAGGTATTCAAAATAAATTGTATATTGATATAAAATATCATACAAATAATACATGTTAGATTTATATTTAGATGTAGTATATATTATTTTGAATTTAAAAGAACTAAGATGTAATATAAATTACAATAAATTTTAAGTCTAAGGTTTTTTTTTTTTTTCCTGTCATTGGATGCCAAAAATACATATAAAATGTAATTATTATACATAAACAGATATAGAATAAAATGTAATCATTATTGTTAATGACTATATTTAGAAGAAAATGACCATTATAAGATATAAAAGTAAACCATATAAGAAATTAGATAAAATTAAATAATTTAAACAATTATGAAAATAAAGAATATGGAAAGTATTTTCAATGTTTTAAACCAATTTAAAGATTATGAATTACAGTTTATATCAAGTAATAAATATTTACCTTGGGTTTGAAGAATTACACTTTTGTAGTAGTGAAACATTCTAAAGGCTTCTTTCAAAAAAAAAAAAATCTATCATATTCATATAAATTTTAAACACTCATCACATTATTGACTATTTCTTTTATAGAGATAATGTTAATGTTAATGACTATCAATGATATTAAAAAAAAAATTGAAGTGAGTCCATCAAAATTATTATTTAGAATTTTTCCTAAATGACCAACTTCATTGTATAATATTAAATTATTAAAATCATCATGCTTTAGAGAACAAATTAATTGTAGGTGGAATATTTAAAATATACTTACATATATATGAGAGAGGTATCTCACCGCATGGCTAAAATAAGATTTTGTCACCAGCTATGAATTGTTGACTCCTTGTCCAACCAATGCTCCTTCACCAACCACATGAGTACCTCTTTCACTATCTCATCACGCTCAACTTTTCCTTTCATCAGTTATATAAATACACAACAGGTAATACCAGGAATGTAGGGAAGATTTTTCCAGACCACTCGATTCAAAGTGCTTCCATTTTTACCAAAATCTCATTATTTTTGGGAGTAGTCGCTGGAACCTCAACATGTTGAAACCAAAATCCAGTACCATATCACAATTACAATCTATATCTTTACCAAAAAGAAAAAAAAATTATATATAACTAGATTGTTTATTAATTAGATGAAGGAGAAAAAAAAAACAATATACCTTTGTTATTGATAACCACGTTGGGATTCTTGTGCCCTTGACTCAATGGTTTTTTCCGCATAAATTGTTTCGTTAGTTTCTGTAGTTCATAGGCAAGAGGAGAAGAAAAAAGAATACGAAAGTTGAAAGGTTAGGGTTTTCTCATTATTTTGTTTTGTTAATATCTTCTCCAAGTAATTATTGATTTTTTTTTTCAGATTACTTGTTGATTTCTCTAAAATCAATTTGAAGAGTCATTCGTTATCTTTCCTCCATTAATAATTTGAATGTGTATTTTATTGTATGAGCTATAATTGTAATTTTTTTTTTTTTTTGTGTGTGTATTCAATTACAATTTATTATAGTGCTAAGTAATTGAAAAGTGCATATATATATATAAATTAATATCAGTTGCAAACATATATAACTCATTAAATTTTTAATTATTAGATATTAAATAATCTTTATTAGTATTTATCTCAAAAATTTATAGTCTCTTCAGCAAGTTTTTTAAAAAAAGAGTAATAAATTTATACTGAAAAATTTATTTATATTTATTAATTATTTAAAAAAAAAAAGTTAGAAAGTTGTGATTGAATATAAAAGTTATATAATTGTAACCGAAATATTTTGTCATTATTATTTTTAGTTATAAAGAGCATTTATATTTAAAAAGTGTGGGAAAAAAAACTATAAAGGGTACAGTGTCATATAATAAGTAATCAAATTTTTTTAATGGAATCAATGTTTTATTATATATTTCCGTTTTTATAATTTATTAGTCAAATGTAATTTATATGCTTTTATTATTCACAATTATTAATCTTTATGTTGTTTTCACATTTTGTTTTTAATTTGTATTTTATTCACTCTATATTATCCAAATTAAAGCCATAATAAACTCTAATTGTTTCATGAAACGTATATATAATTTTTTTAACGTGACAAATTAATAGAGTCTATATAACTATGTGGTGTTATAATTTAATTATTCTAAATTATAAAAAAAGTTAAATATTTTAGTTGATTATTTATTTTTTTAATTAATTTATTTATTAAAGTTCTATTATGTTTGTTATTATAATAAACAAATCATAATAAAAATAATTTTGAAACGTAATTATTATTTGGAACTTAAAACCATAGTTTTGAAAAAAAAATACAAACAATTATAACAATGTACATTACTTGTTACAAAAAACTGAAAAATTAAGAGCACACAGATTAAAAAAGAGTAATAAATTTTTATTGAAAAATTTATTTATATTTATTAATTATTTAAAAAAAAAAGTTAGAAAGTTGTGATTGAATATAAAAGTTATATAATTGTAACCGAAATATTTTGTCATTATTATTTTTAGTTATAAAGAGCATTTATATTTAAAAAGTGTGGGAAAAAAAACTATAAAGGGTACAATGTCATATAATAGGTAATCAATTTTTTTTAATGGAATCAATTGTTTATTATATATTTCTGTTTTTATAATTTATTAGTCAAATGTAATTTATATGCTTTTATTAGTCACAATTATTTCTCTTAATGTTGTTTTCACATTTTGTTTTTTATTTGTATTTTATTCACTCTATATTATCCAAACTAAAGTCATTTTTTCAACGTGACAAATTAATAGAGTCTATATAACTATGGTGTTATAATTTAATTATTCTAAATTATAAAAAAAGTTAAACATTTTAGTTGATTATTTATTTTTTTAATTAATTTAATTATTCTAAATTATAAAAAAAGTTAAACATTTTAGTTGATTATTTTTTTTAGTTAATTTATTTATTAAAGTTCTATTATGTTTGTTATTATAACAAACAGATCTTAATAAAAAATAATATTGAAACGTAATTATTATTTTGAACTTAAAACCATAGTTTTGAAAAAAAATACAAATGTATAATTATCATTGTTTCATTTTTTTCTTTTTATTTTCACACTTGTCTCCCATGTTTATTTTAAAATTAGTAAAAAAGTGAATTGTTATTTGTTTATTAACAGAAAAAAGAATACACATTAAAGTTTAAAACTATACGTTTTTGGAATTTGATTAAGTAAAAAAAAAAAGTAAAATCTATTTTCCCAGTTCGAGTGAAAAGTGAGAAAATCCACTGTAGTGTTGGGTTGGAGATGTTTTTGGTAAAAAATTATAGATTATACCAAATCTTTTTTTATTAATTTTTAATATATAAATAATAATATATTAGAGATTTATATGGATTATAAAAATCATACTAATATTAGTGAATCATATTTGGGAATAGAAATTTATCTAGATTATCAATTTTGTGGAAGATACCAAACTGAAGAAGATGAAGAGGGGGGAAGAAGTAGAGACAATATTACGAAATAAAATATACATTAGTCTTGTCATCTTCTCACTCCCACACTCTCTTTCTATTCAATTTTGGCAATTGTCATCCATCCATCTATCAGATTAGAAATTATCAAATCCAAAAACAAAAAATCTATGATTTATGTTGCATGCTCCAAATCTAAAACTTGCTATTGAAAATAAATCATCAGAGAAAATAAGAATAAATGAAAAAAATTAAAAGAAGAGAGATTAGTTTATACATGTTGATGATGATGATGATTGATGATTTGAAAATAGTAAAAAACTCCTTCAACCAAAATACACACACCACAGAAATCTCACCTGAAGGATGTAATTTTGCCAAGAACAATTTCGTCCAAACGTAGCAGAAGAGGCCATGAAAAATAGTGGTTTTTTAAAAAAAAAATTGAATGGAAAGGGATAAAACTCTAAAAGAAAATAATGGAAAAGAGAGGCCATGAAAAATAGTGTTTTTTTTTTAAATTGAATGGAAAGGGATAAAACTCTAAAAGAAAATAATGAAAAAGAGAATACGATACATTACTCTAAAATAAATTTGCAAAAAACATTTAAGATCATTAAAATCAATTAATGAGTTTAAACAAATAAATTAGAAAAAATAAGAATAAATCAAAAAATTAAGAAATGAGAGATTAGAAAAGGATCGCAATGAGGCTGCCACATCACCTCTTAAAAAGATTCCTTTATATATATATATATATTGATATTGATGATTAGACATTTAAAGTCTCTTAATTAACAAATAAACCTAGAATCTCTTTTCTTTATAATTTCGCCCTTGCTTAGTGAAAATTCATAAACTAGACATAGTCTAACTTTAGAATTATAATTGATTAATCAAAACCAATTAACTGAGTCTTACAAGCAGTATGGTCTCAACTAGTATGGGGACCATGGGTCTATATATCCGAGCTTCCAATAAGCAGATCAAGAATATATATCTTAAATTCACTGACTTATTAATTTTTCGTTGAATCCACGCATAGAACTTAGAATTGCACTCTCAGTATATAGAACGCTCTATATGTTCCACCATATAGACACGTCATTAGTTATCCATTGTTATAATCCTAATTTGATCAATGATCCTCTATATAGATGTTCTACACTATAAAGGGATTAGATTACCGTAACACCCTACAATGTATTTTATCCTTAAAACACTTAACCCCGTATAAATGATATTTCAGCTAAGTGAAATGAGTACTCCATCATTTATTTTCGTTTGGTCAAGCTCGAAGGAAATCATCCTTTACTTTCTATTTGTAACGTCCCCGCTTCAAGCCTCCATTGGGTCCTTACACCCACGGAATAAATGGCTCTTATACACGAGTACGTCACTTTGGGTACAACTTCTGGATCGATGGTGACCCTACAGACCAACACGAGTGTTTCCAGCGTGCTTTGTCCTCACTCACACGCATCCTGGGAAAACTTCCCAGGAGGTCACCCATCCTTGAAATTGCTCCCAAGTCAAGCTCGCTTAACTGTGGAGTTCTTTCGAGATGGGCTACCGAAAAACAAGATGCACCTTGTTGATATAGGTAGTACCAATCAATCCATTTAAGCTCTCTTCAACTGTGTAGTCTCATACCTACACATCTCGAAATCATCCCACTTGACCTTCCCCGGGCGGTGTGGGATTGCACGGCTTTACCGGTGTTTCCCACTTACGGATCACGGGACTGCGGCTTCGTCACGATCACCCCCCTACGGGGTCCGACGTCCTCGTCGACCACACTTCCGCCGGGTCGAGGCTGCGATACCATTTGTAACGTCCCCGCTTCAAGCCTCCATTGGGTCCTTACACCCACGGAATAAATGGCTCTTATACACGAGTACGTCACTTTGGCTGCTTCCTGGATCGATGACTGACCCTACAGACCAACACGAGTGTTTCCAGCGTGCTTTGTCCTCACTCACACGCATCCTGGGAAAACTTCCCAGGAGGTCACCCATCCTTGAAATTGCTCCCAAGTCAAGCTCGCTTAACTGTGGAGTTCTTTCGAGATGGGCTACCGAAAAACAAGATGCACCTTGTTGATATAGGTAGTACCAATCAATCCATTTAAGCTCTCTTCAACTGTGTAGTCTCATACCTACACAGTCTCAGAATCATCCCACTTGACCTTCCCCAGGCGGTGTGGGATTGCACAGCTTACCCGGTGTTTCCCCTTACGGATCACGGGACTACTGACTGTCACACTATTTGTCAGATAGAAGCTATAGATTTCATATTTATGTTAGCGCTCTCACTCAATTGCACTATCATGTTCCCAAAATGTACGTATCATCCTGACCCAAAAGTAGGCTTAACTAACAAATAAAAGAACATGTATAATACTCTTGAGATCGAACCTAAACATATCAAGATTAAGATCATTTGATCTAGGATCAACAGGTGATATTGAATTGAATAGATATTACGGTAAATTTAATATATCTAATCAAAGTTCAATATCGGTCCCTTCCGATGTATACTCCATACATCCGATATTGGTAAACTTTGCCAATGCCCTGGAAAGGACATAACACTTATCCAAGGTGTAAGAATACCTATCGCTGATTATCATGTCAGTCTAAATCCAGTGAACTGGCAAATCAGGGAATAAACTTTCGAACATATAATCAAGATTATATTCTACTGTGCTGACAACACTATAATCATTAACAAATTCATATATTCTGGACTTAAATAGAATTCATACATTATAAACATATAATCATGAAATAAATCATGTGAACCATACAACATTAAATGTTATTTCTGATCTTTATTAATAAGCAAAACAGATAATATCTATCTAGAGTTTCATTGACTAATTAATTCATTTTTTAATTAAATATATTTTACTTCATTTATTTTAATTAATCATTAAATAAAAAAATCATTGATTTAAGTTGGTCCAAAATTAAAATAAATAATTTTCAACTTTAATCTATTTTTCAAATAAAATTCGAAATTTCTTCATTTAAGAAATACAATTTCGAAATTGTGGGAAAAAGATTAATAAAATAAAATAAAAAATATTTTGTAAATTATTCAAATTTAAGTTATTATGAAATAAGATTTCAAACTTAAAATAATTTTCAATTTTAATTAAATAACATGAAAATAATAATATTTAAGTATCATGATGAAAATCAACTTAAATATTTTAATTTTCAATTTAATTAAATGTATTAAATTCAAGAAATAAATAATTAAGTATAGAGAAGACTTAATTATTAATTCTAATTTAATGCTAGGAAAATATACTTAACTTAGATTGTACCAAAATTAATTATTAAACAATTAATTTCACAATCTATGATATTTTCCTAATTAAATATTAGAAAAAATAACTAGTTCTAGAAATAACTATCTAGAATAATTTCATTTACTAAGTATTTTTATAAAATTAACTTTAAAATATTAAATGAAAAATTAAATTTCATATATTTTAAAAGTTAATTATGTTGCTAATTCAATTTTAATTAGGTTAGACTAATATAATTAACCTAATATAATTATTTAAATAAGGCAAATGGGCCTTTACAATTGGGGTAGTTCATGTGAGGGGGAGCTGGGTTCAGTATGTCGTACCCACTTCTATTGGCCCCCAACTCTCACACAAGGCCCAAAAGAGAGGAATTTAACCTTTAAATAAACAATTGTTATTCATTGAATAAGCCCAAATCTAATTGGGCCTAAATAAATTTACTTATTTTAAAATTTATTTTAGCAACCTAGTCCATTTACTTAGTAAAATTTAAATGGGCTTCCTATATGCATCTAAGCCCAATAGCAAACATATAGACTCACACAGGTCAAATGATTTGGATGGGCCCTATCATGTTACTAGGTTTACACAGATGAAAGAAATTGCAAAGATTTACCTGTTACAAATTATTTATAAGATCTATTGACAATTGGACTATGATTAAAATCTGATCATGGATCTGTCAACAAGTTAATCATAGCAATTTAGATCAAATAAATAATAGGTTTGTAAAAAAACGTTTTGAATACATAACAATATAATCAAACAATACAAACAATAATAACTGATCTGGAATATCTGGAAAGTAAGCTAAAATATCTCAATTTTAAAATTTAAAATAAAATTAAATTTTAAAATAAATATCTTAACTAGAATTCAAATTTAGGTTGTTAGAGAATATTTGAAAAAATTCAAAATTCAACAAACTCCTAAATTTCCTAAATTCTAACAAAAAATCAAAAATATCTAACAAATTTTTCAAATATCAAGTTTATTCAAAATTTAAATTTATTTAAAATTTCTAATAAGATAATATAATAAAATATCTTGAATTTTAAATTTAGATATTTCATTATTATATTCTAAGTCATATAATTTAATAAATTTAAATATTACATAAATAAACTAATTGAAAAAATAAGATATTTTATATGGTTAGAATATTTAAAATAATAATAATAATAAGTTTGAAAAAATTGTGGTTTGAAACCGTAAAATATCAAATCAAACTAAACTAACCAATTTTTTCAAATTTCATGTTATTTTTGCCAAAATATAATTTTAATAAAAAAAATGTCTAATAAGATAAAATGTTAAACCTAATATATTCCTAATCTTATAATTTTAATTAATAAAATATATTTCAAAAAATAACAAATTTGAAAAAAAAAATGATATCGTTAGCAAACTTTGAAATTGGAACAAGATTATTTTAAAAGATAATATTTAAATATCAAAGTAAGATCATTCAAATTTAATAAAAAATAATATCTGATCTTATAATTAAAATAAATAAAATAATCTAAAATTTCAAAAATAACCATAAGGCTCCTTTGTGAGAAATCAAATTTTCAAAATTCAAAGCCTATTAATATCAGAAACTAATTTTGATTAATTAAAAAAATTAATAAAAATTAATTTTCTTCTGACAATTAGATTTTGGATTGAAAATTCAGATTCTACACAAAATTGTACCAAAAATTGGCTTTTGTTTCAATGAAAAACGATTTTTGAATCAAAAGTTATGATGAAAACAAGTTTGAGGCACAGGGGTATGCAATGCATACCCCTGCGCGCGCGGAATGGGGTGTCTGGTCGAGCATCAAGGCTGCATGCAGCCTACCTGACCGAGGGACACGGGCGGGACAAGGACATGCTTCAGACACGCCTGTTGTCTAAAGCGTTTTTGTCCGAGCGAGTCCAAGCACCGTGCGCACGCGTGTGACACTCAAAACCTGATATTTTCATTCAACTTAAAAAAAATCATAACTAATTCATAAAAATAATTCTAGATCGAAATAAAAAATATTTCAGTAACATATATTGCAATTTCTAAACTATCATCAAATAAGTACATAAACCACATGAAACCATCCAAATCAACACATAACATCGTTTTAATTCATATTTCATGAAAGTAAATCATTACCATTGCTCTAAGGCAAGTTGTTGGAAATATTTTACCAGGATCTAGATTTACTAACAAGTATGTTTCATTAACACCCTAATATGAATTCTAAAACAATGAAATAAACACATATAAAGTTTAGGAAACCTTACATTGGGTGCAGCGGAATATAATGACTCCTTCCGTTCAGATCTCTAGCCCTTGATTCCTTTCTGTAGAAGAACATAACCAAGATCTGAACCTGGATCTCTTTCTCTTCTTCCTTTGATGCTGATTCTCCTTCTTGTTGTTTGGAATCTCCTACAGTCTTACACACTATGATTGAGATACCACTTGATGTGTGTGGGCACTCACTCATTCACTCAAGGTTCAAAAAATTGAAGAGGGAAAGAGAAGAAGAAGTGGCGGCTAGGGTAAATAGAAAGAGGCTCAGTTTTCATCTGACAAAGTTAAGTGTGAATGAGAGCCATCACTATCTATTTATAGGTAACCACCTAGGTTTAAGTTAGAATTATTTGGCATTAAAATAATGAAAAAATAAATGATAAAATCCATTAAGTGTGGCTGGCCATGTGCTTTGGATAATGGGCCTCACCTATGCAATTTTGCTGTTTTATCATTTCTGCATCTCATTTTCTCAAAAACGCCAATTTTTAAATTCAACCATTTAAATGCCAATTCTAATTATTTAATAACTAAAAATTAATTATTAAATAATATTGTCATTTAATATATTTATTAATTAGACATTTATAGTCTCTTAATTAACAAATAAACCTAGAATCTCTTTTCTTTACAATTTCGCCCTTGCTTAGTGAAAATGTTGGGTTTTGTGCCCTAAATAAAACTCATTTCAATATAATCAGATTTACTTATTAGTAAAGATCAGAAATAACATTTTATGTTGCATGGTTCACATGATTTATTTCATGATTATATATATAATGTATGAATTCCATTTAAGTCCATAACATATGAATTTATTAATGATTATAGTGTTGTCAGCACAGTGAAATATAATCTTAATTATATGTTCGAAAGTTTATTCCTTGATTTGTCAGAACACTGGATTTAGAATGACATGGTATAATCAGCGATAGGTATTCTTACACCTAGGAAAAGTGTTATGTCCTTTCCAGGACATTGGCAAAGTTTACCAGTATCGGACGTATGGAGTATACATCGGAAGGGACCGATATTGAACTTTGATTAGATATATTAGAATTTACCGTAATATCTATTCAATTCAATATCACATGTTGATCCTAGATCAAATGATCTTAATCCTGATATGATTAGGTTCAATCTCAAGAGTGTTATTCGTGTTCTTTGATTTGTTAGTTAAGCCTACTTTTGGGTCAGGGTGATACGTACATTTTGGGAACACGGCAGTGCAATTGAGTGGGAGCGCTAACATAAATATGGAATCTATAGCTTCTATCTAGCGAATAGAAAGTAAAAGATGATTTCCTTCCAGCTTAACCAAACGAAAATAAATGGTGGAGTACTCATTTCACTTAGCTGAAATATCATTTGTACAGGGTTAAGTGTTTTAAGGATAAAATACATTGTAGGGTGTTACGGTAATTTAATCCCTTTACAGTGTAAATCATCTATATAAGGGATCATTGATCACATTAGGATTATAACAATGGATAACTAATGACGTGTCTATATCGTGGAACATATAGAGCGTTCTATATGACTGAGAGTGTAATTCCAAGTTCTAAGAGTGGATTCAATAAGGAATTAATAAGTTAGGGAATTTACTTGGTAAATTCGGTTCGACTTATTGGAAGCTCGGTTATATAGACCCATGGTCCCCATACTAGTTGAGACCATACTGCTTGTAAGACTCAGTTAATTGATTTTGATGAATCAATTATAATTATAAAGTTAGACTATGTCTACTTTATAAATTTTCACTAAGCAAGGGAGAAATTGTAAAGAAAAGAGATTCTAGGTTTATTTATTAATTAAGATACTTTATATGTCTAAATTAATAAATATATTAAATGGAAATATTATTTAAAAATTATTTTTAAGTTATTAAATAATTAGAATTGGCATTTGAATGGTTAAATTGGAAAATTGGCATTTTTGAGAAAATGAGAACGAAAAATAACAAAACAGGAAAGTTGCAAAGTGAGGCCCAATTTCCTTATATGGGCCGCCCACTATGCAAGAGGTTTACCATTTTATTTTTTCCATTATTTTAATGTCACACAATTCTAACCTAAACCTAGAGGGCATTCTATAAGTAGAAAGTGTTGGCTTCAGGAAACTCAATGACTTTGCACATTTGTTTCTTTCAGAAAAAAGCCTACACGCCACTTTCTCTCTCTTTTCCTCTCTACAATTTCGAAATCCTTGAGTGATAGAGTAGTGCCCACACACATCAAGTGGTACCTCAATCATAGTATGTAAGACTGTGGAAAATCAGCATCAAAGAAGGAGAGAAAGAGATCCAGATTCAGATCTTGATTATGCTCTGCTACAGAAAGGAATCAAGGGCTAGAGATCTGAATGGAAGGAGTCATTATATTCCGCTGCACCCAATGTAAGGTTTTCTTAAACTCTTATGTGTTTATTTTCATTGTTTTAGAATTCATATTAGGATGTTAATAAAACATACTTGGTAGTAAATCTAGATCCTGGTAAAATATTTCCAACAGAAAATTCATAAACTAGACATAGTCTAACTTTAGAATTATAATTGATTAATCAAAACCAATTAACTGAGTCTTACAAGCAGTATGGTCTCAACTAGTATGGGGACCATGGGTCTATATATCCGAGCTTCCAATAAGCAGATCAAGAATATATATCTTAAATTCACTGACTTATTAATTCTTCGTTGAATCCACGCATAGAACTTAGAATTCCACTCTCAGTATATAGAACGCTCTATATGTTCCACCATATAGACACGTCATTAGTTATCCATTGTTATAATCCTAATTTGATCAATGATCCTCTATATAGATGATCTACACTGTAAAGGGATTAGATTACCGTAACACCCTACAAAGTATTTTATCCTTAAAACACTTAATCCCGTATAAATGATATTTCAGCTAAGTGAAATGAGTACTCCATCATTTATTTTTCGTTTGGTCAAGCTCAAAGGAAATCATCCTTTACTTTCTATTTGTCAGATAGAAGCTATAGATTCCATATTTATGTTAGCGCTCCCTCTCAATTGCACTATCATGTTCCCAAAATATACGTATCACCCTGACCCAAAAGTAGGCTTAACTAACAAATCAAAGAACATGTATAATACTCTTGAGATCGAACCTAAACATATTAGGATTAAGATCATTTGATCTAGGATCAACATGTGATATTGAATTGAATAGATATTACGGTAAATTTAATATATCTAATCAAAGTTCAATATCGGTCCCTTCCGATGTATACTCCATACATCCGATACCGGTAAACTTTGCAATACCCTGGAAAGGACATAACACTTATCCAAGGTGTAGGAATACCTATCGCCGATTATCATGTCAGTCTAAATCCAGTGAACTGACAAATCAGGGAATAAACTTTCGAACATATAATCAAGATTATATTCCACTGTGCTGACAACACTATAATCATTAGCAAATTCATATGTTCTAGACTTAAATAGAATTCATACATTATGTACATATAATCATGAAATAAATCAAGTGAACCATGCAACATTAAATGTTATTTCTGATCTTTATCATTTCTGCATCTTATTTTCTCAAAAATGTCAATTTTTCAATTTAACCATTTAAATGCCAATTCTAATTATTTAATCACTAAAAATTAATTATTAAATAATATTGTCATTTAATATTGTTGACCGAGGTTTTCGGCAACCAATAAAATAATAAAAGATTAAAGAGCTGTAAGAAATTAAGAGAAGGATTTTTACGTGGTTGGGGCGTTAATGAGCCTTAGTCCACGAGTCTGTATATTTATGAGTGTATTTAATACAAAGAATGTTCTTAGTGAGTATTTACTCTTCTTGCACTTATGCAACCCAAAATTATCGACCCCCATTAATGAGCTTTGAGGGGTATTTATAGTGTTTTTTGTAGGGTGATTCCCAGAATTATAGTACATGTATTTCTGTAACTATCAATAAAGTTGGGTATTCCCAATGAATATACCATGGGTAATGCATGGTCAAATCCCTAGGTGCTGTAGGGATTTTATGTGGATTGTCCTTATTGCCTTTTGACTGATGTGATTCTTCACAGTGTAGCCTGTTGGAAGTTATTTTACCAGGAACTTAGATCTACTCACAAGTATGTTGATTTAACAACCTAAATATGAACTTCTAAAACGATGGAAAATTAAACACATAAAAGTATCAGAAATCTTACATTGGGTGCAGCGGAATATATGTCTCCTCCCACTCAGATCTCTAACCCTTGATTCCTTTCTATAGCAGAGTATAATCAAGATCTGAGCCCGATAGTCCTTCTTTGTTGTTTCTGAATTCTACACAGCCTTCCTCACTATGATTGAGGTATTACTTGATGTGTATGGGCACTACTCTAACACTTATAGATTTCGAAACAGTGAAGGAATATAGAGAGAGAGGGTGGCGGCTCAGAGAGAAAATTCTGTCAGAGTAATGTTGTGAATGTGTTGTTGAAAACTGAAGCCTTTGCCTTCTATTTATAGAAGACCACCCAGGGCTATGATTGAATTAATTGACATTTAAAATTGAAAAAATCAATGAGAAAAAGAAGCTTGAGTGGCCGGCCTAGGCATTGTGGAAACAAGGCTTGCCACTTTTCCAACTTTCCTTTTCCTACATTGATAGTTTCCTGTTTTGTCAAAAACTGCCAATTCCTTTGTTCAACCACATAAATGTCAAATCTAATTATTTAATAATTAAAAATAATTATCAAATAATATATTGTCATTTATTTTATTAATAATAAAACTAATTAAAGTTTCCTAATTAATAAATATGCCCTTCAAAATCTCTATTTACTGTTTTGCCCTTAATAAGTGATAAATTCTCAAATAGACACAGTCTATCTTGAGAATTATAATTGATTAATTAAAATCAATTAATTGAGTCTTACAAGTAATATTATCTCAACTAGTGGGGGGACCATGGGTCTATATATCCGAGCTTCCAATAAGCAGATCTAGAATTTACTACTTAAATTCACTAACTTATTAATTCTTCGTTGAATCCACACATAGAACTCAGAATTGCACTCTCAGTATATAGAATGCTCTATACGTTCCACCATATAGACACATCATTAGTTATCCATTGTTATAATCATAATGTGATCAATGATCATCTATATGGATGATTTACACTGTAAAGGGACTAAATTACCGTAACACCCTACAATGTATTTTATCCTTAAAACACTTAACCCTGTATAAATGATATTTCAACTAAGTGAAATGAGTAATCAATCATTTATCTTGTTTGGTTAAGCTCGAAGGAAATCACCCTTTGCTTACTATTCGCCAGATAGAAGCTATAGATTCCATATTTATGTTAGCGCTCCCACTCAATTGTACTACCGTGTTCCCAAAATGTATGTATTACCCTGACCAAAAAGTAGGCTTAACTAACAAATCAAAGAACACGAATAACACTCTTGAGATTGAGCCTAACCATATCAGGATTTCGATCATGTGATCTAGGATCAACTTAGTGATATTAAATTGAATAGATATTTGCGGTAAGTTTTATAAATCTATTTCAAAGTTCAATATCGGTCCATTCCAATGCATACTCCATGCATCCAACCCGAGCTTTACTTTAACCAATGTTTTGGAAAGAACATAGCATTTCTCCAAATACAAGTAAACTCTGTTGTAGATTGTCATATCAGTGAAACCCAGTGTTCTGATAAATCTAGGAATACTTTATTCACACAGTCATGTTTACTTTCCACTGTGTTGACAACACAATAAACATGACCAATTATGTGAAAGGGGTTTGGATGAATTTATAAATCAAATAGACAAACAATTGATTAAGTGAACCAAAACATACACAAATGAATGAAAAATACTTCTGTTACTTTATTGATATTTAATATTCTGGATTACATTGAAATAGAGTTTTATTTAGGGCATAAAACCCAACATAGCCGTCATTAGACTTAAGTGATCATAGCCTTGTAGGTGCAGATCGGGGGTTGTGTCGTCAGACTTTATTGCGTGTGGCAGTTCCAACACGTTTCCTCCCATGCGGCATTAAATGCGAGATGATTGCTCAGAGGAAGCCTGACACCTTGCGGAGATGCTTTGATGCCACTTAGGCCTCGGGGAGCATAGGGGACTTCGTATGCCTTCTCCAGGAGGCAGATCCCGGATGACGCCAGTCTTTATAAAGACTTAGCTAATAATTTGAGTGTTAAGATCTTCGTGTCCACGTGTCCCTGTTTGGTTGGTCCACGTATATTGGACAAAATCAGGGGGAACATTTACCCCCCAAGCCTTGTTTAATTGAAAAATGAACAAGTCTTGTTCAGATGCCTCCGGTTGGCTCCTCGGTTTCCTGGCACGTGCTTTGGGCGCGTGAAGGTGTAATTAATGATAGCCATTACTGCAGCGATTCACTTTTTGTAGGCGTCGATTCATTTCACGTCCATTAATTGATACGGCGCATTAATGTGTGTCAGACGAACACTCAAGCGTTTCCACTGCCTTGATGACGAACCAATCTAGCCGTTGGATCTTGGGAATTCGAATCGTGCGCCTCCCTAGCCATTCGATTGGTAGGTGATTGCGCCTGTTCCACATGCACCTTGGCCTATAAAAGCCACCATTCTTCCTTCATTTGGTCACTTTCAGCCTTTCACCAAATTTCTTCGAATTTTCCAGAGAGAAAGAAAACCAGAAAACCAGAAAACCTTCAAACTCTATAGGTTTCTTACTAACCTTCATTCGTTACTGTCAGTCAACATTTCATCGTCGATCAACAACAACTCCCAGTTCTAACACTTTATGTAAGTTTTTCGCATCCCTTACTTTATCTTTTGCGTTCATGGCATGCTTTACTGTTCATATGCTTTTCTGGGTTTAATGTTCGAAGTTTCTGAGAATTTTTCGCCTTGAGTTTCTGTGTAACACGTTTAGATTTCTCTTTTCTGGTGTTTGAATCACTCTTATTTTGCACATTATATTTTTCCAAAGGCCCATCTGTTCTTTACGTAATGACCTTCAAGGGTACAGAGAAGACTTTGTCTTTCTCATTTTCTACCCTTTCACTTTCTTTTCCTTTCTTTGCTTATGTGGAATGTCACTATCTGTAAGATTCTTGCACCCGACTTTTGTCCAGGAAATCCTTCTAAGGCTTTCTTGTTGACAATCGTCCGGAGGGGGCCTCTTTCCAGCGGTTAGGGGACCCCCATTCCCTTTTTTGACTTAGGGTTTGGTATGGGGCCTAACTGCTGGAATTTTAAATCTTTTTCAGAACCAAAATGTCTACACCTGGTTCCAAATCGTCCAAGAAAGGAGGGAAGCACCTTGCCACCCTGGAAGAGGTGATGATGGGTCCCGTCGCCCAGGAGGGGTATAAGCCTCGGGCCACGGGATGGGAAGCAGCCGAGCTTCACTCTACCTTAACTTACCCTCATCAGCTGGAGCACATCGTGGTAGTGGCCGGCATCAAGCCTGCGACTTCCAGGACGTACCACCGGCCGCCCCATGACGTGGAGACGCCCAACCACAATTACGGAGGCTTCGGAGCTTGGAGCCAGACGCATTTGATGACCGGGGCTATGCTTCCCCTTCAGGATTATTTCATTAATTTTCTTGTATTTGTCGGCCTTGCGCCATACCAACTTATTCCACAAGCTTACCGCCTGCTTTTAGGCTAATTTATTTTTTACTCTCCCCGGGGCTGGGGCTCCCCCAGTTCGGCAGAGATATTGTATTTTTATGAACTCGTTTCAGTCCCCAAGAAGGGGGACAAACTTAAGGACAGTTTTTACGGCTTTCGGGCCCACCCTTTGAATGAGGGCCCGGTCCCCTTCAACCAGCAAAATACGTCAAGGAGTACCGTCACCGCTTCTTCTTCTCCTCCGGGTTCCTGGCTGTGGAACATCCGGAGCTTCTCACGGAGTGGGTTAGGATCCCTCCGTATGAGCGGACTGCGCCTACTCAGCTCTTCCTCCAACGGGCCAAGACCTTCGCCACATATGACAAGAAGGACCTTGACGTCGGGGGGTTGGTCACGACGGAGAATTGCCAGAAGGCCAAGCTGATCTTGGGGCATCAGTCGGTGGAGGACTCCAACCTTTCTAAGGTTATCTGCCCGAACGTAAGGGTTCCGGCCGCGGAGAAGACCTTCCGGGAGGAGATCATTGCCACAGCAGATTAGAAGTACCGAGAGTACCTCTACCGGAAGGCCCAGGAGAAGGCTTACACTAAGGCCCAGGCGGCTGCTGGGAGGCCCCTTCGCGTTGGGAGCCCGGTTCAGAGGAGGACCCAGGCGACTGTCGAGAGGCCCCTTCGTATCGGAAGCCCGGTAGAGAGGAGGGCCCCCAGACCAAGGCCTACTGTCCAGGTGCCGAATACGGGGGCTCTTGATGCCAAAACTTCCGGTTCTGGTAAGTCTCCTTTAACAATTCATTACGTCCCTCCTGTTCGTGAGTACGCTAGCCTTAGGCCCGTAGGGTTCGATGAACGTCTCCTTAGGTTTAGAATGCCCTCTACTCGGTGGGGGGATCATGCAAAGGAGTATCATTTCTCCAACTTAGGTGATTACTTAGGCCGGTCCCGAATGAGTTATGGACCTCCGATGCCTGTTCCCTTGGATCCTTTGGCCTATCTTTCTTCTAGCTGGTTTCGTCCCTCAGATAGCAATCTTGGGGACGATGCAACCAGTGCTAAGATTCGAGACTTTGCTAGGGCCGAATTAGAGAGTCGGGGTAGGACTAGCTTGATTACTTTTTTAAGTGTTCACTGCTTTCACAGATATTCTAACACTTAACTCTTTTCTCTTGTTGTACCAGCTAATCCCATGGAGGCGATCTTGGCCACTCTTGCTGGAGCCCATAGTCTTGATGCTGCTTCCCTTCCTCCCACTTCTTCCCAAATGGTCACCCCCATGAAGGCTTCTTCCAGTGCCCCTCCAAACACTATTGACTTAGTGGATGAGGAGGATGTACTTCTTGAGGAAGCTAAAGAAGGTCAAGAAGATCAATGGGCTCTTCCTGGGGAAGTTGAAGAAAGTGAAGAAGAGCAAGAGGTTGCTCTCGTGCGCAAGCGCAAAGGCAAGATGGTTGCAGAGGAGTCCTCCAATCAGCCGCGGAGGGTGGACACTCCGGCCCCGAGTCATGATTCTGGGATCCCTCCCGAGGCGGAGGAGTTTACAGTGCCTCACGGCATTGTGCTGACTCCGGTCCCCGGAGATGAGGCAAGGCAAGAGCTTCGGATAACCAAGTATAATTATGCCCTTGACGAGTACTCCCGGGGGCATGCCGAGGTGGAGGCCTTGAGGAGGGTTTTGCGAGAGGAGGTGCGAAATTCCCTCAACGAGGAGAACTACCAAAATCCGTGGGATCTAAACCTGGAACCCCTGACGGACTGGTTCAACCGTTTCCTCGGGCCTACCTTGGCTCCTTTCGCCGCTGAGATGACCGGTGAGTACGTCTCTCAGCTGACTCGGTGCGCGCCCAAGCGGTACGCTGCTTGTGCATCCTTGAACTCCGTCTTCCAAGTTCAGGGTCTCAGCCACGCCTTGGCTGCAGTAAATACTTTGTGATTTACTACTTCTTTTCTCATTATTTTTTTTAAGGCCTTCAGTCACTCTTGCTTCCTTTTCCAGATTACTGTAGAGGTCGGCCGCCTTTCCAAAACCATAATTAACCCCGGCTTCGTCTTGTCCGAATTTGGGGGCATAGACGAAGTCGTGAAGATCCTGCAGGACCTGTCTGCTGAAAGGCGGGCGTTCCAAGAGGAGGCTGCGCGGCAAGAGGCTCTTGCTAAGGCCAAGTTCGAAGAAGTGGCTAAGCAAAGGGAAGCCCAAGCGGAGGCGATGATCCGAGAGGAGGTCCTTCGGAGGGATAAGCTGGAGGCGAAGCACCGGGAAGCGTTGAGGGCAGAGGGCGAGGCTACTGCCAAGGCCAAACAGGAGCTTCGGGAGGCCAAGGAGGCCTTAGACGAGATGGCCGCCAAGGTGAGGTCCTTAGAGGAATTGCACCAGGCAGACTTGGAGTCCAGGGCTAACTTGTCTGTGGAGCTGAAGGAGCTCAAGGACTTTAAAGACCAAGCCTTGAAGAAGGCTAAGAAAGATGAGCTCCTTTCCCCAATCTCCTGCAGTCGTTGCATCAAGCGCTTCGATGACGGCTTCTACATGGCCTGGTCAACAAATGGCCAGAGTATCAAGCTTGACTTCTACCCAAATGCGGAGATGATTGCCAAATTCCGGGAGAAGAAGAAGAAGCTTGACGCCATGCTTGAGGCGCGCATTGGTCCTCGCCTTCCTCCTCGCATTGATTACGCCGTTCCGAATCCAGCCCATTTCAACCAAGATTTTTGTTATCTCTTTTTTTTTTTTTGATTTACAGCTATTTTGCTTTTACTTAAGACAATCTTTATTTAATAGTTGTTTTATTTTCTAAGGGGAGACAATGAGTAAGGCCTGTCCCCGAGCCCTTTGTATGTATATATTTTTTTTTACCTGCCCTTTAGGGCCAGGATTTTATATATATATATATGATCTTTTTTGACGCACATATATTTTTTCTTTCTGGACCTGCCCTTTGGGTCAGGATGTTTATACATACGCTCTTTTTTGATGCATACTTTTTTCTTTTTGGACCTGCCCTTTGGGTCAGGATGTTTTATTTTTGGCTTGTTTTTTGTCTGTCTGTGTGGTATGCCTTAGTACCCCCTGAGTGGCATGAAAACTTAGTTTTTAAGGCACTCAGTTTTATTTAAAATACAGAGGTTGTATACACTTAGACGGTACAAACCCTTTAAACAAAGCCTAAGTTACATATTTGGACTATTGGTAATATTTTCGGAGATGATCGGCGTTCCAGGCCCTTGGCACAATGGTTCCATCCATCGTTTTTAGCTTATAAGTTCCTGAACCGATTTCGTCCTCGATTTCATATGGCCCTTCCCAGTTTGGCCCAAGTACCCCCACTCCGTGTTCTTGGGTGGCTGGGAAGACTCTTCTTAAGACCATATCCCCAATAGTGAATTTTCTGTTTTTAACTTTGGAGTTAAAATATTTGGTCACCTTCTTTTGATAAGCTGCCATTCGTATTTGTGACTCGTCCCGGAGTTCTTCAACTTGATCCAGCGCTTCTTGTAATAAAGCTTGGTTTGTAGCTGGGTCGTAAGTCGTTCTCATGTGGGACGGGAATAACGTTTCTACCGGGACCATCGCTTCACAACCGCACACCATTGAGAAAGGCGAGTGGCCGGTCTTGGTTCTGGGGGTCGTTCGGTAGGCCCATAACACTCTTGGCAACTCTTCGAGCCAGTTGTTTTTGCAGGCCAGCAGCTTTTTCTTTAGGGTGACCTTTAGAATTTTGTTGACTGCTTCTGCTTGTCCGTTTGTTTGCGGCCTTGCCACCGTGGAGAAGCTTTTTACGACTCCGTGTTGGTTGCAGAAGTCAGTGAACTCTTCGCAATCAAATTGCTTTCCATTGCCAGAGACTATTTTGTGAGGCAAGCCATATCGACACATTATGTTTTTGATAACAAAGTCTAGTGCTTTTTTAGCAGTTATAGTCTTCATGGGCTCAGCCTCCGTCCATTTGGTGAAGTAGTCTACTGCTACTATTGCATACTTTACTCCTCCCTTTCCTGTTGGCAGGGACCCAATAAGATCTATCCCCCAGACCGCGAAGGGCCAGGGGCTAGTCATCAGGGTAATCTCATTGGGAGGAGCTCTCGGTATGTTCGCGAACCTTTGGCACGAATCACATTTTTGGACGTAGTCTATGCAATCTTTTTTCATTGTTGGGCAGAAGTATCCTTGTCTCAATATTTTCTTTGAGAGACTCGGTCCTCCTGTATGATCTCCACAGAACCCTTCATGGACCTCTAGCATAATTTGCCTAGCTTCAGGGTCCGATACACACCTTAAATAAGGCATGCTGAGTCCTCTTCGGTAGAGAATTTTATCCATCATTACATAACGATGAGCCTGATACTGGATCTTTCTGGACAGTGCCCTTTCTTGGGGCAACTCACCTTTTGTTATGTATTCAATGATGGGGACCATCCAGTTGGGTTCTTGCCCAACCGTTACTATGGCCTCTTTTATTTTGATGCTTGGCTCTGCCAAGCGTTCCACGGGTACTACCCCCAGTCCTTCAATTTCACTGTCTGAAGCTAACTTAGCCAGGCAGTCCGCGTGAGCGTTCTTTTCCCGAGGGATTCTTTCTACTTTGTAGTCCATGAACTCGTGGAGCAGTTCCCGGACTATGGTTACATATGCGGCCATTCGTTCACCGCGCGTTTAATACTCTCCCGATATCTGGTTTACGACCAGTTGGGAGTCGTTGTAGACTTCTACTCTTTTGGCCCCCACGACCTTTGCTAATCTCAGCCCTGCTATCAGGGCTTTATACTCGGCTTCGTTGTTTGAAGCTGAGAAGTCAAACCGTAGGGCTGCCTGGAGTCGAAGCCCGGTCAGGGATATCATCGCAACCCCCACTCCGGATCCATTTTCGTTGGAGGCTCCGTCCACGAATACTCTCCATGTGGGGACCGATGGTACCGGCGCGTTCGCAGTTGCCTCGGCTTCATTACATTCAGTGATGAAGTTTGCCAACGCTTGTTCCTTTATAGAGACGCGGGGTATGTAGTGTAAGTCAAACTAACTTAACTCCATCGCCCATTTGAGGAGCCTTCCGAATGCCTCTGGCTTTTGCAGGACTTGCCGGAGTGGGTGATTGGTCAACACCTTGATTGGGTGCGCTTGAAAGTATGGGCTTAATTTTCTTGAGGCTATTAGGAGGCAAAAAACTAGTTTTTCGATGACGGGGTACCGTGTCTCCGCCCCTATCATTCGCTTGCTAACGTAGTACACGGGATGTTGGGTTTTCTCTTCTTCCCAGACTAAGGCCGCGCTGACCCCGTGCTCAGAGACGGCCAAATATAGGAACAGGTCCTCTCCGAGGACGGGTTTTGACAGGATTGGAGGCTTGGCCATGTGCTCTTTCAGTTTTTTGAATGCCTCCTCGCACTCGTCAGACCATTCAAACTTCTGGCACTTCTTCAATATGTTGAAGAAGGGAATGCACTTGTTTGTAGACCGGGAGATAAAACGGCTCAGGGCAGCAACCTTTTCGGTTAGGCTCTGCACATTTTATGCTTCTTGGGGGATGGCATGCTCAGGAGAGCCTGAATTTTCTTTGGGTTTGCCTCAATCCCTCTCTGGCTGACGATGAAGCCCAGGAACTTCCCTGATTTGACCCCAAAGGTGCATTTCTTTGGGTTGAGCTTCATTTCGTATCTCCAGACTACCTCGAAACACTCTTCTAAGTCGTCCGCATGGCTATTTCATGCTTTAGACTTGACTAGCATGTCGTCTACGTACACCTCCATGTTTTGCCCCAAGAGGCCTTTGAACATTCGGTTGACCATTCTTTGGTAGGTCGCACCAGCATTCTTCAGTCCGAAAGGCATGACCAGGTAGCAGTATACCCCCTTATCGGTCCTGAAGCTAGTGCACTCTTGGTCTGTCGTGTGCATCTTTATCTGGTTGTATCCAGCGTATGCGTTCATGAAGGATAGTAGCTTGAATCCGGAAGTGGCGTCTACAATCTGATCGATCCTGGGCAGAGGGAAACAATCCTTCGGACAAGCTTTGTTTAGATCGGTGAAGTCTATACAAACTCGCCAGGTTCCGTTAGGTTTCAGCACCAGGACCGGATTGGCTAGCCATTCCGGGTAGTAAACGTCGCGGATCATACCGCTTGTTAAAAGCTTATCCACCTCTTTCTCTAAGGCCTCGGCCTTCACTGCATCGAGGGGTCGTCGCTTTTGCTGGACCGGAGGCATGTCCGGGTTGACGTTGAGGACGTGGGTGATGACGTGGGGACTTATGCCAGTCATGTCCTCTTGGCGCCATGCAAAAATGTCAATGGCGCCCTTCAGTGTCTTTATTATTTTTTCTTTTTCCTCCGGGTCTAGGCTTTTTCCTAGCCGGAGTACCTTGGTGGAGTCGAGGTCACACACTGATATTTCCTCGACGTCCTCCATTGGTTCTACAATTTTTTCGGACCCCACGCGGGGATCCAATTCGTCTTCTTCAGCCATTTCTGGCTCAATGGTTTCTCGGACCATCAGTACGGGCAGGTGGGTCGCAACGTTGTAACATTGTCTCGCCTCCCCCTGATTTCCTCTCACCGTCCCTATCCCAGCTTCCTAGGTCGGGAACTTTAAGCACAAGTGCCGGATGGATGTGACTGCACCGAAATCTACCAAGGCCGGTCGGCCGAGGATTGCGTTGTATGCGGTCGGGCAGTCTACCACCACGAAAGTGCAGTACTTGAACGTGCTTTGGGGGGTGTCCGGGCACAAGGTGATGGGAAGTCTCACTTTCCCCATTGGGATAAGTGTCGTTCCGTTAAACCCCGTGAGTTGGGAACCACTTGGAGAGAGGTCTCGGTCCGTTAGGCCTATTGCAGTAAAGGCCTCTTTGAAAAGTAGATTCAGGGAACTTCCGTTGTCAATCAAGACTCTGGCCACCACTTTGTTGGCGATGGGGGTCTCTATGACCAACGAGTCATGGTGGGTAAAACGCACAGTCTTGGCGTCTTCTTTCGTGAATGTGATGGGTTGATCCATCAGCCGGGGCCTTTGAGCTGGGAGTTGAGTAACTTCCCAAACCTCATTCTGTTTCACAGCCCCTGCGTACCGCTTTAGTTCTTTGCGCGTTGTTCCCCAGATATGAGGTCCTCCTGAGATCATGGCCACTCTCCCATTAGGTCTGGGTGGCAGACTGGGGATATGTTGGGCATCTCCGGTGGGAGCAACTGGAGCCAATACTCCTATTGGACCCCCTGGTATTCCCTGTGGCAAAACTCTAGTCGCTTGTCCTGGGTTGAGATGAGGCAGCCGATTCTTGATCCACTCGTAGAGGTGTCCCAATCGGATTAGGTTTTCGATCTCATCTTTGAGATTTTCGCATTCATTGGTACTGTGCCCAATGTCGTTATGATACTCGCATCTCTTGTTGTGGTCCCTCCGGGAACTATCCTTGTACAAGGGAGGTGGTCTCCGATAGTGTGTATTTTGCCTAGTAGCAAAGTACACACGCTCTTGGGAGTCCGTTAACTCCGTGTATTGGGTGTATTGGGGAGTGTACCCCCTTTTTTGTCGCTTTTCCTCCGTCCGGGTGCTGCCTTTGGAGGATCTTTTATTCCTCGAGCCCTGAGAAGGACCTGTCAGGCTGGCAGTTGGAGCAGAGTGTGAGGGGGCTTGTCCATTCATACCCGAGGGATTCCCAAAGTGGGACGATGCGGGGGCCAAGGCCTGGCCCTGACTGTATCCGAGAGTAGCAGAGAATTATAAGTCGCTCATTGGTGGAGCTGCAGTCAGGACAGTACCCGATGGCTGGGCTCCTGGCATATACCCTGCTATCCCGGTGGGATAATATCCTCCATACGCCACTATTTGGGCCTCTTCAAGATTGATGTATTTTTGGACTCTTTTCTGGAAGTCCTGAAGGTTTGCAGCTCCTTCCTGTTGTAGTTCGTTCCAGAATGGAGTCCCTGTACGGATGCCTGCCTGGAGAAGGGCAAGCTGTTGTCCGTATCAACTTTCTTAGTCTTCGAGGCTTCCTCTTGGAACGTCTTTATATAGTTCTTTAAGGTCTCCGTAGGCAGCTGCTTGATGTTAGTCAAGGCACTGACCTCCAGGTTGACCTTTCTTGCGGCGACAAACTGTCTCCGGAAGTTGGTCTGTAACTTATTCCAACAGCCCATGGATCCTGGCTCCAGTTTCTTGAACCATTCCTCCGCGGACCCGCTTAGAGTAAGCGGGAAGCACAGAAATTTTGCGTCATTGCTGACTCTCATGACCGTCATGACACGGTTGAACCGCGACAGGTGGTCCCTTGGATCGGAGTTCCCAGTATAAGCTGCCATTTCGGGCATCTTAAAGTTCTTGGGGAGCTATGCTTCAAGGATGTGCTTGGCACATGGCTCCCCGTCCTCACAGTCAGAGTCAGAGTCATCGCCTTTCTGTCTCCGGGAGACTCGGGCGATATCTTTTCGGAGTATGGCGAGTTCTGCCATGATTCCTTCATTTAACGTTCCCGTGGAGTCCGCGGGTCCGTATCTCTTTTGGTCAAGGTGATCCAGGAGGTCACCTTGATTCTCATTGATTTGATTTCTCAAATCGACGGGGGGACATTTCTGTCCTCTTCTCCCTCTACCTCCGGGATCCTGGTGCACGGAAACGCCTTTTCGGTCCTCTCGATCCTGAGGGCCAAGACTCCCTTTTTGGAGTTTGCCCCTCTGCGGACCTTTCCCTTTCGGGAAATCTGAGCGGACCTTTTGCGGATCCTACATATTTTTCTTTTTCTCGGGGTTTGAAGTAGGGTTTTTCTTTTGGTTCCCTTCAGCGGGATACCTTATAGGGCTTGGTTCCCTAGATTTTTGTCGTTGAGTACTTGGTGAGGATTCCTCTGGTTCCTTTCCAAGTCCAGCAGACATGGCTTTGAGATGCACGTGGATGCCAGCTGCCTCCATGGCTTGGTTCCCTAGATTTGTGCTTTTTGGGCTGCGATCTCAGCTTCATGATCGACAGCCTTTTGTCTTAGAAGCACTAACTCTGAGTAGCTACTGTCATCGTAGGCGTACTCATCAAGGTTTCCCTCGTAATCATCATCGGGAATTCCTTCTTCTTCCTCAGAGCCCTCAGTTGCTCTTGAGGCTACGTCTTCCTCATTTGGATCTTGAGCATCTTCTAGAGGGCGAGGTTGGCGAGTGCTTCGAGTTTCCACCATTGTTGTAACGTATTGTGTGTTTACAGAAGCTTTCTTCAGCTCTCAATGAAAGCACCAAAATATTGACCGAGGTTTTCGGCAACCAATAAAATAATAAAAGATTAAAGAGCTGTAAGAAATTAAGAGAAGGATTTTTACGTGGTTGGGGCGTTAATGAGCCTTAGTCCACGAGTCTGTATATTTATGAGTTTATTTAATACAGAGAATGTTCTTGGTGAGTATTTACTCTTCTTGCACTTATGCAACCCAAAATTCTCGACCCATATTAATGAGCTTTGAGGGGGTATTTATAGTGTTTTTTGTGGGGTGATTCCCAGAATTATAGTACATGTATTTCTGTAACTATCAATAAAGTTGGGTATTCCCAATGAATATACCATGGGTAATGCATGGTCAAATCCCTAGGTGCTGTAGGGATTTTATGTGGATTGTCCTTATTTCCTTTTGACTGATGTGATTCTTCACAGTGTAGCCGTCATTAGACTTAAGTGATCATAGCCTTGTAGGTGCAGATCGGGGGTTGTGTCGTCAGACTTTATTGTGTGTGGCAGTTCCAACACGTTTCCTCCCATGCGGCATTAAATGCGAGATGACTGCTCAGAGGAAGCCTGACACCTCGCGGAGATGCTTTGATGCCACTTAGGCCTCTGGGAGCATAGGGGACTTCGTATGCCTTCTCCGGGAGGCGTATCCCGGATGACGCCAGTCTTTATAAAGACTTAGCTAATAATTTGAGTGTTAAGACCTTCGTGTCCACGTGTCCCTATTTGGTTGGTCCACGTATATTGGGCAAAATCAGGGGCAATAAATATATTTATTAATTAGACACATAAAGTCTCTTAATTAACAAATAGAACCGAGAATCTCTTTTCTTACAATTTGGCCCTTGCTTAGTAAAAATTCATAAACTAGACATAGTCTAACTTTAGAATTATAATTGATTAATCAAAATCAATTAACTGAGTCTTACAAGCAGTATGGTCTCAACTAGTATGGGGACCATGGGCCTATATGATCGAGCTTCCAATAAGCCGAACCGAATTTACCAAGTAAATTCTCTAACTTATTAATTCCTTATTGTATCCACACTTAGAACTTGGAATTGTACTCTCAGTCATATAGAACGCTCTATATGTTCCACGATATAGATACGCTATTGATTATCCATTGTTATAATCCTAATTTGATCAATGACCCTCTAATAGATGATCTACATTGAATAAGGACTAAATTACCGTTACACCTTCAATGTATTTTATCCTTAAAACACTTAGCTCCGTATAAATGATATAGCAAAGTGATCTCTTCCCTCCAAACTTAAAGCCCTATAAATAGTGATCTATTCTCATTGGGCAAAGGGGTCGAGAAACTTATCTAACAATTCATATTCAGAGATATTATTGTAAGAGCTCTAAGAAAAGGAATCATTATATTCTTTGTTCTTAAATCAATACAAACTAAGAAGAGTACGCTATTACCGAACTGCTCGGGGTCGAACCTCTATAAAACTCTTGTGTCTTTATTTATTTCATTATATAATATATATCATACTACTTGTCGCTTACAATCAAGACTCACTGTCGTTGGCTAAAAGCGAGGTCAACACCAACGTTGAAGGGCACATACTTGGCAGAGAAATTGTTAGACATGGTACAATAGCACCGAGCTTCGTCCCTAATGTTCTCATCGGAGCGACGAACCTTAAGAGAAGGAGGCAAAGTGGAGAGGGATAGCTAAGAGAGAGAAAGATAGAGATTAGGGTTTTTAGAAGAAGAAGAAAGATTGTAATTTTTTAAAAAATGTAACAAGCAATTTGATAGATTGTAATTTTTTTATAATGTATATGTTGATATGTTTTGTATAATTTTTATTTTGTCTATTTTTTTACATGAGAATATCGTTGTTTTGTATCTTTTATTGTATTTTTTTTATTTGTTTTATGTGAGAATCACATGCTTTCTTTTGTTATTTTCCTTTTTTTTCATTCAATTTTATTGTATTAAGAAGCACCCAATAAATTAATATATGATTTGCATGTTTATATGTCATCTTTTTTTTTTAAAAAAAAAAAAAATATTTTTATATATCTTTTTCAATCAAAACTCAAATGTTGCTTCATATACTTTAATATTATTTATTTTTAATTAATAAATAAAATAAATATAAACAAAAGGCTTAAACAAAAATTATTGAAATGGATATAATAATTATTAATTGTTATTTGTATCAATTATAAAGTTTATTATTATTATTATTATTATTATTATTATTATTATTATTATTATTATTATTATTATTATTATACATCAATCTATATATTTATTTAGACAATTAAAAATTAAGGTGATATATAGTTAAGGAATAAAGAAGTAAAAAATGACCTCTTTTAAAGTTTTTTTTTTCTTTCTTTCTATTATTCATTATATTATAATTTTTTTCAACTTATATATTTTTCTTTTTAATTATCATAGTATAATAATTTACATAATCATATACTTTAGAAATCGTATTAATTTAATATATACATATACTAAGATCAATATATAATTATAATAAATTAATGTATAACCATGTAACTGTAATATATAATATATACAAAAAAAACTTATCATTATTATCTCCAATAACTTAATAATATTATAATTAAAATCACAAATGTATCATAATTCTCATAAGTATTTATACAAATAACATTCTTAACACCACACAATAAAATAATTTTAAAAAAATTATTGTATTTTTAATTAATATATTTATTATATATTAATAGCTCCTAATAATTTTTCTTAAAAATAACTCACATCGTTAATTTATTAACAATTTATGTATTTATTTTCTCAGAAATAAAAATATAATTTATGTATTTATTGAAATAATATAATTAATAAGTTAATAATTATATTATAAAGGTGTAATTTTTTTATTATTATTATTTTAGTTACATAATATGTAGGTGTGTTATGGTTTTTGTTTCGATAAAATTAAAAAGAAATGAAACACAAAAAACATGTTATATGATGTGAATCCAATCAGTAAAACAATTATAACATATGCATACTAATTGATCTTTATATACTCTTTTAAAATTAAAAATTATACATTAAAATAATATATAGTATGTCTCTCTTTTTAGAGTGTTTGCTTGTCTCTCCTCTGTGAGTGTCTTGTGATTGTTTGTGTTTGTCTCCTGTGATCTGATTTTCTCCCTGTACGTCCCTGTCCCATGGCCTCCAGTAGCACACCATTAAATGAGATAGAAGAAGGATGGAGAAATATCCAGCTTGATGAAGAAGAAGCAGAGGAAACTTTCTATGAAGAAACAGAGGCCGACGATGATCAGCACATTGACAGTCCATGGTATCTCGTTGGGCGGCTGTTAACTGGAAAGATCTTTGATTTTCGTATCTTTCATAACATTATGGCAGATTTGTGGAAACCCGACAGAGGTATGTACGCTAAACAACTTGATCAAAATTGTTTTTTGTTTCAATTCTATCATGAGATCGATATTCAACGAGTTATCAAAGGCAGTCCGTGGACTTACGATCGAAAACAACTCATAATCAAGCGTCTCAACGAAGGTGACAATCCTAGGGCTGTGCCGCTCAACACACTTGATCTATGGGTTCAGATTCATGATCTTCAGGCCGGTTTCTCGACCATGAAAATGGCCAAAGATGCTGGTAATTACGTTGGTAAGTTTCTCGAATCTGACCCCAACAAATTCACAGGCATTTGGCGTGAATTTCTGCGGATCCGTGTCACTATTTCTCTCGATTCACCCTTGAAAAGACGTATGAATTTTAAGAAACGTGATGGGTGCTCCTTCTACGCCATTTTTCGGATGAAAACGTCCCAACGTTCTGCTTTATTTGTGGTCTCATGGGGCATTCGGAACGCTTCTGCCCACGACTTTTTGATACTCCTGAGCATCTTATCGTAAAACCATACAGTCTTCACATGAAAGCAGCTTCTCGGCGGCATCAAAATTTCACTGAATCTCCTTACCTCCGATCGGGCAAAGCTGACAGCAGCTTCTCTCCTGGTGTGAACGCAACCGGTCCAGCCCATACCAGTGCCAACCCCAACCGTGCTAATTTCATGGGATTGTCTTCCCCTGATTTTCGTAACAAAAATAAGGAGGTGATTGTTTATAGTAATCAAGAAGAAGATGCTGATGAGTTGGCACAAACAGAGTTAAAAAGGAAAAGATTTGCTAGTGTTTTAAATAATGAAGCCCAATCTACTACTATGGGCCACGTTAACATCATGGGCCATGCTACTACTACGGGCCACACTAACACTATGGGCCAAATTCATATTGATCCAAAAAACTTGCATTCGGTGGGTTCTAGTTTCCAGGCCCACCAGCCATTATGAATACTTTAAGTTGGAATTGTCGTGGGCTTGGGAACCCACGGGCCTGTCAATTCCTTGAGAACATTGTTGTTCAAAAGAAGCCCAATTTTGTTTTCTTGTGTGAAAATTTTTGCAAAACTGATGTTGTGACTCAGATAAAATACAAGCTCGGTTTTGAAGGAGCTTACTGTGTGGAAGGTCACGGCCACAAAGGGGGTCTTGCTCTTCTTTGAAGAGTTAATGATGATGTTCTTTTTTTTGGGTGTTCAAGTAATCATATTGATGTAGTTGTTCGTGCTCCTAATTGCATCCCTTGGCGTTTGACTGGTATCTATGGGGAACCAAATCGAAGCTTTCGGTTCAAAACTTGGAAACTCATTGATTCTTTAGCCGCTTCTTCTCAACTCTTGTGGTGTATTATTGGTGATCTCAACAACATTGGTGATCAATCTGAGAAGCGAGGAGGTAGACTTTATCCACATTCTCTTATTCATGGCTTTCAGAGTGTTCTTGGAAGATGCAATCTTGTTGACTTAAAGCTTCATGGCCACCCTTACACTTGGGAAAGAGGGAAAGGCACGGCTAACTGGGTTGAAATCAGGTTGGATAAAGCACTTGTGTCTCAGCTTTGGCTTGATTCTTTTCCACAAGCTGTCTTAACCAATTGTGATATTTCTTCTTCTGATCATACGCCCATTTTTCTTCAGCCTGAGCCGACTGCTGTAACTAGCTTTGTGTATCATTTTAAGTTTGAAAATGCTTGGACTCGTGAGCCTCTCTGTAGTCAAATTGTTCAATCTTGTTGCGAGGACTTTCCTCATGCGTCTTTTTCGGAGAAAATAAAGCAATGCAGCCTCCTGTTAGCCGATTGGGGTAGGAGTCTCACTTGCAATTTTAAGCAGAAAATCAAAAGAAGCAAAGCCAATCTTTCTGCTTTAAAAGGTAAAACCGATCCCACCTCTGTACATGATTTTTGTCAAGAGCAAAATAATTATTTTGAGATCCTTGCCCAACAAGAATTATACTGGAACCAGCGATCAAAGCAATTCTGGCTTAATAGTGGTGATAAAAATTCTAAGTTCTTTCATGCTATGGCTAGTTCAAGGAAAAGAGCCAATAACATTCATCAATTACAAAGAGCTGACGGGTCATGGGCTACTTGGGATAATGGTTTGCAAGATATTATTGTTCAGTATTTTCAAGATATCTTTACTGCTAGAAATCCTAACTTTGATTATGTCACAGCTGGTATAAGGTGCTTTATCACTGATTTACACAATGATATGCTTTTGCAACCGATCAGTGATGATGAGGTTCGACTTGCTCTCCTCCAAATGCATCCTGATAAAGCACCGGGGCCTGATGGCATGGGACCTGGTTTCTTTCAGAAACACTGGCATATTGTGGGTTCAGATGTTATTTCTCTTGTGAGAGATTTCTTTGAAACAAGCTCTTTCCCCGAAAGCCTCAATGACACCAGCTTGGTTCTCATTCCTAAAAGAAAGACTCCAGTTACCATGGGTGATCTCCGTCCTATTGCTTTGTGTAATGTTGCATACAAAATTACTGCCAAGGTGCTTGCCAACAGAATGAAACCTCTACTTGATCAGGTAATCTCCCCTACTCAAAGTGCCTTTATTCCCGGACGCCTTATTTTTGATAATATAATGATAGCTTTTGAAGTTATGCATTACTTGAAACATAAAGTTCAAGGAAAGAAAGGCTATATGGCACTTAAGCTTGACATGAGCAAAGCCTATGATCGAGTAGAATGGGGTTATCTACGGGCGGTTATGCTTCAAATGGGATTCAGTCTTCGATGGGTTAATCTGATAATGTCTTGTGTGACCAGTGCTCGCTATTCTATTATTCATGGTGGCCATGTCATGGGACCCATCCTTCCCACTCGTGGTATTCGACAAGGCGATCCCCTATCCACTTACTTGCTCATCATTTGTGCTGAAGGTTTCTCGGCTCTCATTTCCAAGTTCGAAAGTGACACATTGTTGCAAGGCTGCCGTGTTGCTAACGATGCTCCCACCATATCTCATATGTTGTTTGCTGATGACAGCTACCTCTTTTGCCAAGCTAATTCGGGTGCAGCACGCAGTGTCATGACTCTTCTTCGTCGATTTGAAACTGCTTTCGGTCAACAGGTTAATCTCACAAAGTCTTCCATTTTCTTCAGTCCAAATGTCCAACATGTTGTTCAGCACCAGATATGCTCACTTCTTGGTATGGATGAAGCTTTTGACAACAGCTTTTACCTGGGTCTACCAAACATCATTGGGCGAAATAAAAAATCAATCCTTGGTTTTCTGAAGAATAAAGTGATTAACAGAATCAATAGTTGGACTGGAAAATTATTATCTGGCGCTGGTAAAGAAATTCTGTTGAAGACGGTTGTCCAATCCCTTCCTACTTATGCTATGAGTGTGTTCCTTCTTCCTTTGGGTACCTGTGATGAAATTGAAAAACTTATGGCTCGTTTCTGGTGGAAGACTACTGGTAGCAAAGGCAACGGTATTAATTGGATGAATTGGAATCGACTCTCTCAACCAAAACATGAAGGCGGTTTGGGTTTTCGTCTCCTCCATGATTTCAATCTTGCTATGCTTGCTAAGCAAGGTTGGAGATTTTTGACACACCCGAACTCTTTGGTTTCTAGAATCTACAAGGCTTGTTATTTCCCACATGATGACTACCTATCGGCCGATCTTGGAAGGAATCCAAGCTTTGTTTGGAGGAGTATTTGGCAAGCTCAGTCTTTAGTTCGTTTGGGGGCTAGACGAACCATTGGTAATGGTTTGACGGTCAGTATCTTACACCAACCTTGGCTGCCTCATTCCACTAACCCATATGTCACTTCCTCTCATGTGGGTCTAATTGGTCATACTGTGAGTTCTCTTTTCTCTGTTGATGCTGGAACTTGGGATATTGAACTTGTCCAGGATATGTTCAACCACCGTGATGCTGATCTTAATCTTAGTATTCCACTGAGCTTCTCGGCTTCAGGTGACTTTTGGTCATGGTCTGGCGAACATTCTGGTCTCTTTTCTGTCAAAAGTGCCTATCGCATGCTTCTGGATAACAAGGATCCACGGTCAGGTGTTAACTGTTGGGTTTTATGCCCTAAATAAAACACATTTCATATAATCAGATTTACTTATTAATAAAGATAAGAAATAACATTTTATGTTGCATGGTTCACATGATTTATTTCATGATTATATGTATATAATGTATGAATTCTTTTTAAGTCCAGAACATATGAGTTGGTTAAAGATTATAGTGTTGTCAGCACAGTGGAATATAATCTTAATTATATGTTCAAAAGTTTATTCCCTGATTTGTCAGAACACTGGATTTAGACTGACATGGTATAATCAGCGATAGGTATTCTTACACCTTGGAAAAGTGTTATGTCCTTTCCAGGACATTGGCAAAGTTTACCAGTATCGGATGTATGGAGTATACATCGGAAGGGACCGATATTGAACTTTGATTAGATATATTAAAACTTACCGTAATATCTATTCAATTCAATATCACCTGTTGATCCTAGATCAAATGATCTCAATCCTGATATGGTTAGGTTCAATCTCAAGAGTGTTACTCGTGTTCTTTGATTTGTTAAGTTAAGCCTACTTTTGGGTCAGGGTGATACTTACATTTTGGGAACACGGTAGTGCAATTGAGTGGGAGCGCTAACATAAATATGGAACCTATAGCTTCTATTTGGCAAATAGAAGTAAAGGATGATTTCCTTCGAGCTTAACCAAACGAAGATAAATGGTGGAGATCTCATTTCACTTAGGTGAAATATCATTTATACAGGGTTAAGTGTTTTAAGGATAAAATACATTGAAGGTGTAGCGGTAACAGTAGTGCCTTTTCAATGTAGATCATCTATATAGAGGATCATTGATCACATTAGGGTTATAACAATGGATAACTAATGACGTGTCTATATCGTGGAACATATAGAGCGTTTCTATATGAATGAGAGTGCAATTCCAAGTTCTAAGTGTGAATTCAATGAGGAATTAATAAGTTAGGGAATTTACTTGGTAAATTCGGTTCAACTTATTGGAAGCTCGGTTATATAGACCCATGGTCCCCATACTAGTTGAGACCATACTGCTTGTAAGACTCAGTTAATTGATTTTAATTAATCAATTATAATTCTAAAAGTTAGACTATGTCTACTTTATGAATTCTCACAGTTTAAGGATGAAATCGTAAAGAAAAGGGTTTCTAGGTTTAATTATTAATTAAGAGACTTTATTTGTCTAATTAATAATTATTTTAAATGACAATATTATTTAATAATCTATTTTAGTTATTAAATAATTAGTTTTGGCATTTAAATGATTAGAATTAGAAAAGTGGCATTTTTGGAGAAATAGAAATAAAATTGAGGAAACTACAAAATCCAAGTGAGGCCCATTTCCCTCTATGGCCGGCCACTCCCTTTGTGTTTCCCAATTATTATTTTCAATTTTAATTTCCACGTAATTGCTAATCAAAGCCTAGCAAAAATAGGAAAGTGGTGGATCACACTAAATAAGGCAGTTAATCAATTACACAGTAAAAGAGGAAGCTGTTTTATTTGGAAAGTTGTGCTCTCCCTTCTCCCTATATAAAGCAACCTTGTTCTCTTCTCTTGCATGGATGATAAGCCACGAAATTAAGAGAGAAAAAGAGAGAAACATTTCGAAATCCTTGTGAGATGAGTAGTGCCCACACACATCAAGTGGTATCTCAATCATAGTATGTAAGACTATGGAATTTTTGCATCAAAGAAGGAGAAAAGAAGATCCAGGTTCAGATCTTGGTGATGCTCTGCTACAGAAAGGAATCAAGGGCTAGAGATCTGAACGGAAGGAGTCATATTATTCCGCTGCACCCACTGTAAGGTTTTCTAACTTTATATGTGTTTATTTTCATTGTTTTAGAATTCATATTAGGTTGTTAATCCAACATACTTGTTAGTAAATCTAGATCCTGGTAAAATAATTTCCAACAAGTGGCACCAGAGCCATGGTAATGATTTACTTTCATGTAATATGAATTAAAACAATGATTGCATGTTTCTGTGTTGATTTGGATGGTTTCATGTTGGTTTATGTGCTTATGTGATGAATGTATGTGTTGTACGAAATTTTTCCGTGAAATTTATTTTTTCAATTTTTGAAAATATTTTATTTGGATTCCTTGTGAAAAATTGAGCAATTTTCGTTTTTACGGAACTCGATTCCGATAAAAATTGAGAAAGATATGAATTTTGGAAGATTGGAAATCATGGTTGCTGCATGCTGGCAGTTCCCCACAAATTGCGAATTTTTGAGGTTTTTTTCCCAAAAATCCAATTTTTTCATGGGATTGTTTCCCAAAATTTATGTTTCCAATTTTAAATATTTTCAATTTAGAATTTTTCCAATTTTTAAATATTTTTATTTTGGAATGTTTCCAATTTTAAATATTTCTTATTATGGTCAGATTTAAAAATTTGTTAACTTCTTTAATATTTATTTGTTATTTAATTATAAGATTGGATATTTTGATATTTAAGATATTTTAAATTAAAAGATAAATTTGTCTTTTTATTTAAAATATTATATTAAAATTATCTTATATGACAAATTAAATAATTAATAAATTTGAAATTAACATAGATATTTTTATAGATATACTTACCATAATGTTTTTCAAATTCAAAAATTTGTTATTTTGTTAAATATTTAACTATTTATAAATTATAAGTTTAAAAATGATATTTTTTCTATATATATAATTTTTTCCTTATTAGAAATTTATAAATCATATCTTAAATATTTAAATAACATAGATATTTTTGTAAAGATTTAAATATTGCTTAATTTGAGATATTTTGACATATAATTATGGTAATTATTATTCATTTATTATTTTATTCCTAAAATAATAATTATCTAACCAAATCTATTTTAAAATTGGTTTATTTTATTAAATTATAAGATCTGAAAGTGATATTGAAGATTCTTTCCTTTCAAATCATTGATCTTATTAGATATTTAATTTATTTGATTCAAATAAACTTAGATATTTTAAAATTAGTTTCCTTTATTTGGTTAGTTTAAGAATAATAATTTAATTATATTAATATCTTATTTCACATCTGTTATATGGACAATGTTTGTTTATTTATATTGTTTATTCAAAACTTTTTAACAAACCTATTATTTATCTGATCTAAATTGCTATGATTAACTTGTTGACAGATCATGATCCAATGATCTGATTTAAATCATAGTCCAATTGACGATAGATCTTATAAATAATTTGTAACAGGTAAATTTTGTACTTCTTTCATCTGTGTAAACCTAGTAACATGATAGGGCCCATCCAAATCATTTGACCTGTGTGAGCCTATATGTTTGCTTTTGGGCTTAGATGCATATAGGAAGCCCATTTAAGTTTTTACTAAGTAAATGGACTAGGTTGCTAAAATAAATTTTGACATAAGGAAATTTATTTAGGTCCAATTAGATTTGGACTTATTCAATGAATAACAATTGTTTATTTTAAGGTTAAATTCCTCTCTTTTGGGCCTTGTGTGAGAGTTGGGGGCCATAGAAGTGGGTACGACATACTGAACCCAGCTCCCCCTCACATGAACTATCCTAATTGTGAAGGCCCATTTGCCTTATTTAAATAATTGTATTAGGTTAATTATATTAGTCTAACCTAATTAAAATTGAATTAGCAACATAATTAACTTTTAAAATATATGAAATTTATTTTTCATGTAATATTTTAAAGTTAATTTTAGAAAAACACTTAGTCAATGATATATTCTAGATAGTGATTTCTAGTACTAATTACTATTTCTAATATTAAATAGGAAAATATCATAGATTGTGAAATTAATTGTTTCCTAATTAATTTTGGTACAATCTAAATTTAGTATATTTTTCTAGTATTAAACTAGAATTAATAATTAAGTTTCCTCTTTACTTAATTATTTATTTCTTGAATTTAATACATTTAATTAAATTGAAAATTTCAATATCTAAGTTGATTTTCATCATGATACTTTAATATTGTTATTTTCATGTTATTTAATTAAAGTTGAAAATTACTTTAAGTTTGGAATCTTATTTCAGAATAACTTAAGTTTGAATAATTTTCAAAATATCTTTTATTTTATTTTATTAATCATTTCCCAAAATTTCGAAATTGCATCACCTTGATGCAGAAATTTCGAATTTTATTTGAAAAATAGATTAAAGTTGAAAATTATTTATTTAATTTTGGACCAACTTAAATCATTGATTTTTTCATTTAATGATTAATTAAAATAAATGAACTAAAATATATTATAATTAGAAATTGGATTAATTAGTCAATGAAAGTCTAGATAGTTATTATCTGTTTTGCTTGAAGTATTTTTCTAGTGTATTTAATTAAATAGAAAATTAATATTTAAGTTGATTTTTTAATCATGATACTTAAATATTTGAAATTTTTCTAAGATATTTAATTAAATAGGAAAATTATATTTTTTGTTGAAAATTAATTTTTATTAATTTTGGGCCAACATAAAATTAGAGTAATTTTCCAGGATTTATTTTAAAGCATTTTTGAAATGCAATATATATTTATAGAAAATTAAATTTGAGTTGTAAATTAATTTGAATTAATTTTGAAACAACTTAAATTGAATAATTTTCTAAATATTTATGGAAATTATTACTAAGATGGAAATAATCCACGTTATTTTCATATCCATCTAAGTATAATTTATAAATATTAAATTAAATTTTATATTTGGAATTTTTCATTCTAAATTGGAAATTTTAGTTAAATAAATATATATTTAAAATAAATTGATTAAAATAAATATTAGAAGAAAATACGACCTTCATTAAATAATGAGCTTTATTATAAGGATATTCGATCTCCATTGTTGGTTTTACATAGCTATTGTTTTAGTGAGTAATCCTCCCTAATGGAGGAACGTTCATTAGCAAGTTAGCACCGTTTAATCTCGAAAGATAAGTAATCTTGTAAGTTTTTTATATAGTTTATGCTCACCCTAATGGTGGCGACTGTATAAGACTTGCAAGAATATGAAACAATGGTGGAAGCTCATAAGATAGAATAGCCTTGACTCTCGCCTAAACGGGGCAACGCGGATTCCAATCTTGATCGAATAAAAGGTTGCTAGAATGTTGATCATTTTAGATGAGCTGACAACTCTATTCAATGGATGGTAGCTTTGACTCTCGCCTAAACAGGACACTGATATCAGTTTGTTGAAAACCTTGGAAATTATTTAGGATTGTATGTTTTAGTATTTTCACTTGTCATTCCTACTTGCTATGTGCTTCATAATTTCTGAATTGTGTATGAATTTGTATTGAACCATGTTATTTTCTGTTATTAAATTGTAGTTTAATTTCGAATCTTCATTGTTGGTCTAACTTAGTTTGTTTTTCTAATGAGATAAATCCCTAATGGATTTTCACCATTAGACTAACATAATAGTGTTAGATCTCGAAAAATAAATATTGTATATGCAACATCTAGCTGTTCATCAATTGATGACACCCTAGACTAGTATTTTACAATATGAAACAAGAAGATTGTATAAATAAGATTACTTTGACTCTCGCTAATCAGAGCATCGTTGGATTCTTATTTAAAACGAAATTATCCTAATTCCTCTTAGCTTATTCATTTCGAATTAGCTTAATGACATATCATTTGATGAATGGTCTATAAATCATATAAAGTCTTATTTTCTCTTAAGAAATTAGATGACGCATATGATTATATTCCTGGAATTCTATCCCAAAATGATATAAATCCTCAATCTTAGATATCTCCTACTTGTATAGGCAAATCATAGAGTTAGATTAATAGTGGTGGTCTAAGAAAGAATTACTAATTATACAGTTACACTTTCACAAGTGTTTAATGACTATTTTCTTTCAATGGATTCAAACTGTATGAGTTTAGTATTCTGTGACCAGAATCCACTTGCACTATTCTAAGAACTCTTTGTTGTAACTAAAAGATACAACCACATATTTTATAAATCTATGGCATTTGTATCTTGTTCATAGTGGTTTTGACAATATCATTCTCTGCAAAGAGTTAATATGCCTATATCCACTGAAAGTAATTTCATCTCATTCGCAGATGGATGTACATTCAGGGGTGGATATGAGTTTTCGTTGTATTCTTAAAACGATCACTCTAGATTTTACCTTATGCAAAAGAAATTTGAAATGTTTGAAAAATTTCATGAATTTCTAGCAATGGTAAAGGTAAGTGGTTAAAGATCTTGCGAACTGATAGGGGTGGAGAAAAAGTTAGTAGATATGCAGTTCAAAGATCATTAATTTGATTTTTGAATTATATCCAAACTTACCTCCCCAGAAATTCGAGTTGGATATTGATGATTAGTTACTAGTCGTTGCCTAAATCCTTCTATGGTAATAAAATTTCAAAATGATGTAATGGTTGTATACTTAATGTAAATCATTACTAGATTCATGGATGACCTAATCGAAATCTTAAGAAAAGCTAGAACTGCTAACCTTGGTTTGCATGTTTGTTAGCTATTCTTAAGTAATTAGGGGTGGACCATCCCGTAGTCATTAGATAAGGAAGTGTTTGTTTAAACAAATACTACTTTTCTAAGAAAATGACTAAGTCTGAAAATAAAGTAGCAAATAAAGGAGATATTTTTTTTCTTGATTCCAAAAGTGTTCTATCATCTTATTTTACAAGATGATCCCACTGCCTCTATTGTCTTAACACAACCGAAGAGGTCTATACCATTTAGTTTTCTTTGACATAGTTCACAGTACCTTGTTGTAGTGGGAGAGTTTCTAGGAACTCACCTTCTTATAACTTGGAAGACACTAGTGATTAAAATCCATTGTGAGTTTAAACAAGTAATGGATTATCAAGATAAGAAACTAAGAAGAAAGCCAAGAGAACTATGGTTTGATCCATTCACATGGAGTAACCTAAAGTTTTCTGTTACAAGGACATGAAAGGAAATTTTCGTTAATGAGTCTATTCAATGGACTTAACAAAACTTCCTGTTCCTAGTATTATAGGTTTGAGTTTATCTAAACCTATGGCTTGTGGTATACCTGGAAATTACTTACTCTAATGCAAGCATGAGATGCTGAAGCATTTTCTTTCCAATGGCAATCTATAGAAGTTTCACAACTTCTTAGATATAGATTTTATTTATCTAAGGAAAAGTCTCAACTATCCCAGAAAAGATAAAGCCATGAAAGAATTCTTAAATCAACAGTGAGAGGTCTTAGATATGCTTTTGTATGCCTTAGACCAGACATCTGCTGTTGAGTGGGAGTAATGAGTAGGTATCAGATTAATCCAGGAGAGGAACATTGGAAGACAATCAAGTAAATCTTAAGATTAAGAAGATGAACTATATGTTAGTCAATAAGAGTGGTTTTTGAAACTCTTAGACTACACCACATCAGATTTCGAGACTTGCCTGTGTGCTAGAAAGTCTGCTGATGAGATGGTGATTACTTTGGGGGTGGAGTAGCGATTTTGGAGAAGTGTAAAAACCTATCTGAAATCTCTTGGTCTACCAGAGAGAGACTGAATGTTAAAAGTTGCATGAAAGATACTTATTCAATCTAAGGAAAGTTCTATACATTTGTGGCACCGTTCCAACTTGCCTTACCTACTAGGGTTACTTCCTGAATAACCAAAGAGTAGTTGCCCAAAAGTATAGAAACCAGTATCCCAAGAGAGTAAACATATAGAGAGGAATTTCACATTATCAAGGATTTTGTGATTAAGGAAGAGTAATGGTGGAGAATAGGTTGTGTTTAATTCAACCTATCAGATCCTATTGCGAGGAGTTTACTACTATTACACTTGATTGGTATATCAAGGTGTTAATGATTATTTGAAATGCACTTTTTGTTTTATATTAGTGCAAGTGGGAGTTTGTTCGGTTTTATGCCCTAAATAAAACTCATTTCATATAATCAGATTTACTTATTAATAAAGATCAGAAATAACATTTTATGTTGCATGGTTCACATGATTTATTTCATGATTATATGTATATAATGTATGAATTCTTTTTAAGTCCAGACCATATGAGTTGGTTAAAGATTATAGTGTTGTCAGCACAGTGGAATATAATCTTAATTATATGTTCAAAAGTTTATTCCCTAATTTGTCAGAACACTGGATTTAGACTGACATGGTATAATCAGCGATAGGTATTCTTACACCTTGGAAAAGTGTTATGTCCTTTCCAGGACATTGGCAAAGTTTACCAGTATCGGATGTATGGAGTATACATCGGAAGGGACCGATATTGAACTTTGATTAGATATATTAAAACTTACCGTAATATCTATTCAATTCAATATCACCTGTTGATCCTAGATCAAATGATCTCAATCCTGATATGGTTAGGTTCAATCTCAAGAGTGTTACTCATGTACTTTGATTTGTTGAGTTAAGCCTACTTTTGGGTCAGGGTGATACTTACATTTTGGGAACACGGTAGTGCAATTGAGTGGGAGCGCTAACATAAATATGGAATCTATAGCTTCTATTTGGCAAATAGAAGTAAAGGATGATTTCCTTCGAGCTTAACCAAACAAAGATAAATGGTGGAGATCTCATTTCACTTAGGTGAAATATCATTTATACAGGGTTAAGTGTTTTAAGGATAAAATACATTGAAGGTGTAGCGGTAACAGTAGTGCCTTTTAAATGTAGATCATCTATATAGAGGATCATTGATCACATTAGGGTTATAACAATGGATAACTAATGACGTGTCTATATCGTGGAACATATAGAGCGTTTCTATATGAATGAGAGTGCAATTCCAAGTTCTAAGTGTGGATTCAATGAGGAATTAATAAGTTAGGGAATTTACTTGGTAAATTCGGTTCGACTTATTGGAAGCTCGGTTATTAGACCCATGGTCCCCATACTAGTTGAGACCATACTGCTTGTAAGACTCAGTTAATTGATTTTAATTAATCAATTATAATTCTAAAAGTTAGACTATGTCTACTTTATGAATTCTCACAGTTTAAGGATGAAATCGTAAAGAAAAGGGTTTCTAGGTTTAATTATTAATTAAGAGACTTTATATGTCTAATTAATAATTTTTTTTAAATGACAATATTATTTAATAATCTATTTTAGTTATTAAATAATTAGTTTTGGCATTTAAATGATTAGAATTGGAAAAGTGGCATTTTTGGAGAAATAGAAATAAAATTGAGGAAACTACAAAATCCAAGTGAGGTCCATTTCCCTCTATGGCCGGCCACTCCCTTTGTGTTTCCCAATTATTATTTTCAATTTTAATTGTCAGGTAATTGCTAATCAAAGCCTAGCAAAAATAGGAAAGTGGTGGATCACACTAAATAAGGCAGTTAATCAATTACACAGTAAAAGAGGAAACTGTTTTATTTGGAAAGTTGTGCTCTCCCTTCTCCCTATATAAAGCAACCTTGTTCTTTTCTCTTGCATGGATGATAAGCCACGAAATTAAGAGAGAAAAAGAGAGAAAAATTTCGAAATCCTTGTGAGATGAGTAGTGCCCACACACATCAAGTGGTATCTCAATCATAGTATGTAAGACTATGGAATTTCTGCATCAAAGAAGGAGAAAAGAAGATCCAGGTTCAGATCTTGGTGATGCTCTGCTACAGAAAGGAATCAAGGGCTAGAGATTTGAACGGAAGGAGTCATAGTATTCCGCTGCACCCACTGTATGGTTTTCTAACTTTATATATGTTTATTTTCATTGTTTTAGAATTCATATTAGGTTGTTAATCCAACATACTTGTTAGTAAATCTAGATCCTGGTAAAATAATTTCCAACATTAACAACTCAGGGTTTTGGCGGAATCTTTGGCAACTCAAGATCCCACCAAAAGTCAAGAATCTTCTCTGGCCCGCTGCATCTGGGGTCTTACCAACTTGCGTGAATCTGAGAATTAAACATGTGGATATTCCTTCCACTTGTCCAGTTTGCCATTCTGCTCCAGAGACAATATCTCATGCTCTTCTTTCTTGTCATTTTACTTCATGCTGTTGGAATTCTATGGGTCTGCCTGCTGGAATTGCTCTTGATGACTCCTTTCCAACCTGGTTAGATAATATTTTTCACAAACTTGATGATGATCGTGTTTGCCAGATGGTTATGGTTTGTTGGTCTCTTTGGAAAGCAAGAAACTCTATTGTTTGGAAAAACAAAGCTCTCACTGTTGCAAATGTTTTAGCTTCAGCACGGATATCTCTTGATCATTGGATTAAAGCTCAGGATAACACTTCCCTATCTTCCATTAATTTCCATAATAATGGAGATGGGGCTGAGCTATGGACTAAACCGGATACAAACACAATCAAGATAAATGGTGATGCTGCTACATTTGCTATTGAGAACAGATATGGTTATGGAATGGTTGCAAGAAATGACTCAGGCATCATTATTGACGGTAAAGCTGGTTGTAATACTGGGACCTTTACTCCTGAAGTTGCAGAAATAATTGGCATCAAGGAAGCCTTAAGCTGGATTAAAACTCATAACTGACACACTGTTGAGTTAGAGACTGATAGTCTGCTTTCTGTTCAGGCTATTCGAAGCAGTGTTCCTCTTAATTCGGTTTTTGGTGTTCTTGTCCATGATTGCCAAGTTCTTTTATCTTCTATTCCTTTTTTCACAATTTATTTTGTAAAACGTTCAGCAAACTGTCTAGCACATGCTGTTGTTAGGTTGTCTCGGTCTTTATCTGAACGTAGCTTCTGTGTGTCTAACGCTCCAGCATATCTGCTGGATATTATGTATTCAGAATGCTAAATTTAATGAAGTTCTCCTTTCATCAAAAAAAAAAAAATTATACATTAAATAAAAAAAAAAGTATAATGTCAATAGAATAATGTTACTTAATAATTTTGGTACTTTGAAGGAGTAATTTATGGTTCTCCTATTTCAATATTTTTTTTTTTTTTTTTTTTTTGTAATTTATAAAATACTGGGCGAAGCGCAGTTCCATTTTCTAGTTTAATAATAAAATATTAAAAATGTAATGGTAAATAGCTCTAAAGAGTTGATGGTGCCAAATTTTAATTGTAAATTGTGCAAGTTCAAGAAATTTGGCCTCAAATTACAAATATGAGTTTGAGTCTTGCCCATTCTGGCGAAGAGAAGTGTGTGAAGTGAAGAAGTTAAGTGAAAAATAATAATTAATTAGCAATGGAGGAGGAAACCCTAACCTTAGAATCTCAGCTGCCAACTGACGGAGACGAACCGATGCCGGACATGGCTCACCAAAGCCCTCAATCGGACTCAGACTCCGATTCTGACTCCGACGACGATGCTCGGGACAACCTTCAACTTCAAACTCTGGAAACTGAGCTCTCAACTAATCCTTCCAACTACGACGCTCATATTCAGGTACTTCATTCATTTTTGGACCCTTCTCTTTCTTTATATAGCTATTTCTCTGTCTGGTTTCCTAGAATGACCTGAAAGGAAAACCAGAACTAGAAAATATTGACCTTTGGAATATCGTGGTTTGATTGATTATAAGTTCGTTTTCTAGTTTTTTTTTTTTGAGCTGATGTTGTCAATGCTTTCCAGTACATAAACCTTCTTAGGAAAACGGGTGACATTGAGAAGTTGAGAAGAGCAAGAGAAGCCATGAGTGACCTGTTCCCGTTGATCCCTGTTATGTGGCAGGAATGGGCTAGAGATGAATCTTCTCTTATCTCAAGGTGATGCATGCCATTTTCCTCTTATTTTCATTATCTGCCCTTTACAATTTGTGGTAAAATTTTCACTTTCCGATAGGTGTATAGATATGCATTGTAGAGTTAATTGTCATATATGTACGTCCCTGAGTTTCTATATATTAATTTGGGTCTGGTTTTTGTTTGTGTTTACATGTTAGAACTGAGGCATTTCCTGCAATTGAAAAGCTTTACGAGCGAGGAGTATCCGATTATCTGGTTAGTACTGCTTTTTGTTGAGACAATCGGATTAAATTTATCTTCATTTGCTTTGCATACCAGAAAGCAAAAGGGTGTGAAAAGATCTTCCATGGACTGGAGGATGGCATATTTCGTTTTGTACTTGAGTCTTTTCTGTCTATCTTTTGAAGATAAAAAATTAGAAATTTATACTAAAATACCACTGAAGCTCAACCATTTCTTTTAATGTATATAAGTAAATGTTGAGAATGAGATATGTAACACTTTTCTTGCCATTGTCACGACTGTTTTCTGACATGAAGGTTTTTGTCCTTGTCAAAACCTCCAATATATATTTCCGAAGCATTTGAATATTTAATTGCTTTTATATCGTTTAGTTTACATCACCATGAAAATGATAACCATAACAGTCAAAACTTAAAAGTAAATAAAATGTGATTATGTTAATGTACATTATCAACATAGGAGTACAGGACAATGTTTGCCTTTTAATTTGATAAATAAATTGAATTCATAAATTTAACATGATGCTCTTGAAAGGGCCTTTGGTAGATCCTTATAATGCAGGGCTTTACTTTATTGTTATTTTTTTCCTATTTGTTATGTTTGGGTTCTCTAGTCTTTGAAGTTTCAATTAAATGTAAGTTATGCAATCTACAAGAGAGGTTTTACGAGTGACATATTTAGCCTAGTAGTTTTTTTACTTGTCCTTAGTATCCCCCCTTTTTCAATGTTTCACATGTTTATTGGAGAATTAACATTTAACTGCATTACTTTTGATGTAGTCTGCCTCTCTTTGGTCTGACTACTTAGATTTCATTCAAGAATATGATGCTTCAGTAAAAGATTGTTCACCTGCTGGTATCTCCAAGGCAAGAGATCTATTCGAACGTGCTCTTACAGCCACTGGTTTGCATGTTTCTGAAGGAAGTAAGATATGGGAAGCATATAGAGATTTTGAGCAAGCTATTGTTCATACTGTCAATGAGAGCGATATTCAGGTTAAAAACTTACTATTTGTCTTTATGTTCTTGGTTTATTATTGCTTGGACTTAGTTTCATTTTCATTGTGAGTGTTGACTTATAATTTCATTTCAAGTTACATTTTCATTTTGTCTTCCATCACCTGTAGGTTTTTTTTTTTTTTTTTTTTTTTTTTTTTTTTGTATATTACAAGAAAACCTTGTATCTTATCTTTAGTGGTCTGGTTCTTGATAGTTTATGGTGTTGTAATGTGTAAATAACTTGTATTGAGAAAATTTGCTTCATGCATGTTTTAGTTCTTGGCTATGTTAGTTGTGTAGTGACAAATCTATTTGGTAGCAAGGTTTACAAAAATATATTGGGATTACAGTTGATTTCCTCAGTTAAGTCGAATGTATGTTTTGAATTGGATGGGGGTGAAAGTGGTGCAATATTCAAATGGGATTAAAATAAATCATTAAATTAATGTATATGTGTAATTACAAGTTAAAACATAATATTTATTTAGGTGACGGTTGGTAACACTTTTATTTTTTAATTTTTTAATCACAAAAATGAAATTAAAATTTTTGTTTTTAAATTTTGTTTTTGAAAAACAAAAATGTGTTCTGTAAATTTGAAACAAAAATTACTAGAAACAAAAATGCGTTCATTAAAAGTAGAATTCTATGCGTTCATAAAAAGTCACATGAGAAGGATGACCAAGTTCAAAAAACTGCATAGAAATTTGAAAAACATAAAAATTTAGGGGCTGATTGGTTGGTGATTGAGAAGTTGTGTTTTCCAAAGGAGTAAATTTGAAACAAAAATTTGAATTTTGTATGTGAAAAATTAGTTTTAAAAGCCTGATTGGCAGTAATGATGCCATGAGTTTTTAAAAAAAATGAATTGGTGATTGGTTGGTAATCTCAAAACAGAAAAGTAAAGGAATTTTTGAAGGGTTTTTGGAATCAATGATTTGAAAACTCAAAAATCATAAAAATTATGTTTTCATTTTTAAGCCTAAAACTTAAAAACTTATTTGGATTTGCTTTTAAAAAACCCTAGACTCCCACATTTAAATTTACAAAATGATAATTTTTTTTTTTCAAATTCTATTTCAAAATGACAGAAATAGTGCAGAATAGAAGTTACATTTTATTTCTGTGTTTTTTATTTTATTTTGTTATATTGTTATTTGCTTTTCGTTTTCCAAGATCTAATTGTAATAAAAACGTAAGCATTTAAAGAAAGAAACAAAATAATTCTCAAGGTAAATGTTAAACAACTAAAGCAAAGTTCCCCAATTCAAACCCATGTCAAGTATGTTTCAAAATCTAACAAATCGAATGCTTCAATAATTCGATCAATCAAGGTGTAGATGTTGAACAATTCTGCAATTTTGATTTTAGTTTTTTCCTGCACCGCAGCTCAACTAAATGGGTTTGAAAATGCAAGTGTGAAATCGTTTTTTTTTTTAATCGGCAGTTATTTTTGTTGCTTCATTCTTCCCTTCCTCACAGTATTCTATTACAATTAGAATTTTCCTGGGATCTATGTGTGAGGAGTAACATCTTAAATTTGCAGGCAAAAGAAAAGCAAATACAGCGTGTTCGAAGTATATTCCATCGTCAATTGTCTGTCCCTCATTTAGATATGAGGTCAACACTTCTTGCTTACAAGACCTGGGAGGTGGAGCAGGGAAGTATGGCTGATGTCCAATCTGGTGACTTGGATGGGGTGCCTTCTCATGTTGCCTCAGCATACCAGAAGGCATTGGATATGTATAATGCTCGTGTTAATCTTGAAGAAAAGATTTCTACGCTGGATAAAGCTGACACAGAAAGATTCCAAGAGTACATGGTACATTGATTTAGAATTATTATATATAAAAATTCAGATTTTGCTTTTACTTTTCTTTAAGGTTGATAATTATGGTTATTATGTTATTTTTATAGAAAAGATATGTTTGATACTCTTGCATGGAAAATAAAATAAAATAAAGCAACTACTTTGACTATATCGCTCATGGATGTATAAATGATTGGATTTAACATTTATGATTTTACCTACATTTTTTAGGTTACTAAATTGCATTTGTGTTCATTAGAAATGGTAGTCTTGCTACCACTTGGTGCTCATGTGGTTTGGTGTGAGTGTGTGGGGAAGGGGGGAAGGGGTTCTTGTATAAATAAACAAATAAATAAAAAAGGAAATGGCAGTCTTGTTTTGGAAGAAGTTTTTCTCTCCTCCTGCAAGGAAAAAATAAAGCCACTAGTTTGCTTATTTCTTTGGTTTCATTATTTATTTTTTATTTTTTATCTGATTCTTTGTTTTAAGGAATATTCATTCATCCTGCAGAATTACTTGAAATTTGAGCAATCTCTTGGAGATCCAGCACGTGTTCAAGTTCTTTACGAACGTGCTATTACAGACTTTCCTGTATCGAGTGATCTATGGCTTGACTATACTCGCTATTTGGATAAGACCTTCAAGGTTTTTCTCTTGTACACATACCATATTATTTGTTTATTTAATCATTTTTTTATGGCTGTAATGCGATTGTAGTTGCAAACTTTTATATCTCTTTTGTTTAGGTTGGCAATGCCATAAGCAAAGTTTATTCAAGGGCCGTAAGAAATTGTCCCTGGGTTGGACAACTTTGGGTTCGATATTTGCTCTACATGGAACGCAGCCGTGCCTCTGAAAAGGAAATTGCTGCTGTATGTGTTGGATCTTGTACTAGTACACCTTTACTTGATGATATTTCTCTTTGAAATGAAGTAAACTGTTCAAATTTTCATTTTCCTGTTTGATGTCTTTATCAATGAAATAAATTACTAGCTGGTCTGTGCTTATTTATTTAATATTGATTATTTTTGGGTGGGGGGTGGGGAGAGAAGGGAGGGATTGTAAAGCCAGCTTTTAGTTTTCCATACATTTGCTTGCTAGAAAATCTGCTCTAAGAATTGTAGTGTACAAATTTCATTGCACTCTCTACGAAAAATTCCTGTGTTTCACCTTTTATCTTCTTAAGTGGGTGGTTTTTCTTATTCAATTTTAGGTATTTGAGAAGGCCTTGCAATGCACTTTTTCCACTCTTGACGAGGTACAAATTTACCATGCTTTGTAATTTACCGTTGGCTGTTCCTTATTCTTAAATGCTTCTGGATGTGAGTGCTTCATTTTTGGTACCTGTTATTGTCAGTACCTGGATTTATTCCTCACTCGAGTAGATGGCTTGCGGCGAAGAATCTTGCTCAGTAGTGAAGTTGAGGATGTTTTGGATTATTCTTTAGTAAGGGAAACATTTCAGGTTTGTTTTATATCTTATTTGTGCATCGCTTCTATTTGTTTAGACTTAGTGGAGTTAAGGATAAAGCTTTTGTTGTTAGCTTGTTGTATTCCGAGTTAGTTATTCATGTTTTTTTAATTTAGTCAATGTTATCTTCTTATTTCATGGTTTTGAGTACCATTATTCCCTTGATTGTCTAAATCATAATTCTATAATATTTTAAAGTGGGGGCATACTTGATTTCTTGAAGAGTTTATCTATAGACTTAGATCAACATGTGGAAACTTCCAATCTTGAAGTTACCATTTGATATACCTAAGAGTATCTCCAATAAGTGATAGAAAGCTAAATTATAGCTCACTTAGCAAAAAATGTGCTCTAATGGTGTGCCAAAATGTGATGCAAATTTGGCACATAGCAAATCTTGTGCCGAATTTGGCATAACATTTGCTGTGATAGAAAATTTGTTTCACAATAAATGCACTATTTTATTTACATTTATGCCAGTTGTATTATTTTATTAGTTTATTTTACTATATTATTAAATTTAGTATTCATATTTTTTTTTATTGTTCTACACAATAAAATAATTATAAAATTAATGGTAAAATTATTATTAGAAGTTGCTACATATTTCTACAATAGTAATTACTCTAGAATGTTCTAGGCATTTGTAGAAAAAATTCTCTAAGAACTTTAGTGATTTCTAGATGATAGTCTTTACTCTTACCGGTACTACTTTAATTAATGATGCATCACTTGATCAATTTAAAGAACCTGTGAATTCTTGGCAATGTATATTGATCCATAATGGTTTCAAAATATGCAACTTTAGAAATCATGAGGATATTCTAGCCCTATATAACCAAGCTTAAATCCCCTAAATCGTACTTGGTTAGACAAACCAAAAAAATGGAAGTGATCCTCTCAAATTATCAACCTACTGAAAATTTGAAGGGGGAAAAAGACCACTTACTTAAGGCCTTTGAGCAAGGTGGAAAACCCTATTAATTAGGATGGATAATGTGACTGTTGAGATGCCATAGGAAAGCTGAAATGGGAGGTTGCAATTGTGCATTTTCATTGGCCTTCACAATATGCAATTGAAATACTACAAGGAACCCTTCTGGAATGTAGATACTCATTGGCCATAATAGAATTAACAAAGCCCAGGAACAGATATGGCCTTTCTGGGAGTGCAGTGAATGCTATAATGGGCTATGGTTATTGTAAATAGTATTGTATTTCTATGGTTCTGCTGAAGTAATTATACTGAGTTTGTTGTAATTCAGAACAATTCATGACTTTCAGCTTGCATCAGATTACCTCTCTCCACACCTGAAGAACACAGACGCTTTTCTTCGACTACATACTTATTGGGCACGATTAGAGCTAACCCTAGGAAAAGATTTGGTTGCAGCTCGTGGAGTATGGGAGACTTTTCTTAAGATCTGGTTTGATCAATTAATTCTCATTTACACAATTTTGTTTGCTCGCTAAATAAACCTTGTTCCTATTTTTTAAAATCCGGTACAATACTTTCCATTTACTTTCAGTGGTTCAATGCTGGAAGCCTGGGGAGGTTACATAGCAATGGAAATAGAGTCGGGTCATATCAAGGAAGCTCGGTCCATATATAAGAGATGCTACAGTAAAAGATTTCCTGGGACCGGTTCAGAGGTAGTGCTTTTTATTTTTATTTGTTATTTATTTCATTTTGAAATTTGATAGCTAGTTACTATTTAAGAAAAGAAATATACACCTATTAGATAGGTTAGGCATAAAGCTGGGGAATGCTACCTTTTTGCTTTGGTTGTTGTGGGTTGGGATTTAAATCGGGGTTGGTTTCTAGCTGGGGAGTAGGCCGTGGTTGTCTAATAGAAATTTAAAGGCTTTATAATTAATGTCCAATACGGCTTTAAAAAGTGTTGATATTTGCTTAATCATATAGAAGGGTTGCTTAATCATATAGAAAGGGAGTAGGCCGTGGTTGATCTTTGCTTAATCATATAGAAAGGGTTGGTTTAAGTTCTGGCGATGATTGTTGAACCCAAAATATTGACAAGGAATAAGCCTTTCATTTGAATATTAAGTATTTTAAATTAGATGATACCTTCCCTTCCTAAAAACAGAATCATTCAGGACATCTGCCATGCTTGGTTACGCTTTGAAAGGGAGTTTGGCACACTGGAGGATTTGGATCACGCAACACAAAAGGTATGTGAAGTCTTTCTATTTAAGGTTATGCTTTGGAACTCTTTCTATTAAAGGCAAATGAATCTTTCAGATGACTATTTAGAATAAAAAGTGTGGAGAAATGGGATACAATTTCCATTCGGACATGATTTTTTTTTTTTTTTTTTTTTTTTTTTTTATATGTATAATAGATAATTACAATTTCATTGTTTTCACGCTATTAGTATTTTTATTACCTGATATGGTAAGAACCTATGCCAAAAAGGAGGGAAAACTACACATCAAAGAAAATGCAAGCATTATATATTGTTTTGTTGCAACATATTTCTGATTCTGATTTACTTTTACATTGTTAGTGTTTCTAAGACAAAAGGTTTTACCATCAAGCCTCTTTACATCTATTCTCGTTTTCCAAACTAACTCCTTACTGGAAAATAAATGCATGTGAAATGCAAGCATAGAGTTTGAAACACAAAAATGCTCTTCTTCTTTGTTGTCAGTTGCAAGATAAGTACTAGCCTAAATTTTTTGGAGGTATCCATGTTTGGGAGGAAAAAATAGTTTTATGGGGTGTTTATAGTTAGTATTTCGTGATAATTACCTTCCAACTTTCCTCCTAAATGATGCGTTCATGACTAAACATGATGCAGAAGAAATTGTGATAAAAGAAGATTTTATTGTTCATTGTTGCTGCCTCTTTTAGGTTACTCCCCGTCTGGAAGAATTACAGTTACTTAGGTCACGGGAAGAATCTAAATTGGCAGAGAGGGAAAGCATTTCTGAGAAGAATACTCGAGAAAAGAGAAGGCCAACCTCAGATATAACTCTTGAGCAGTCTCCAGCAAAGAGGCGTAAAGATGCTGTCCAAAACCTAAACAAAGTCGGCGAAAAGGGCAAAGCTCATGTGTCAAATTCAGTTGAGAAGCAAAAGATAGAAGAGACCAATGCAGAAGTAGAGAAAACATGTGGGAAAAAAGAGGAGCATTCTAAAGACTCTAACCAGGAGAAAGCAAGGGTGTACACTGACCAGTGCACTGCATTTGTATCAAATCTTCCCCTCAAGGCAAGTGAACATTCCATTTACTGCTGCTTTGTATCTGTTGAGTAGATTATGAGCATAATCCTCATAGTTTGAACTTTGTCCAGGCAACCTCAGAAGATCTGACCAAATTTTTCAGTGATGGTGGAGTTGGTGGTATCCGAATACTACGTGACAAGTTTACTGGAAAATCACGGGTCTCTCTCTTACTCTATAAATTTGTTTAGTATATGTGCCTACCTATTACCTATCAAAGTGCATATATTTATTTTCCATCTCCCAGTCACATTCTTTTATTTGATCTGCTTATATTTTAATGTAAAAATATTATTTATCCTTGTACACACTATTATTCAGTCTCCTGTGGTGATAGATTCTGAATAAGCAGTATTCTAGTGCTAGTGCAGATGTCAGTTTATTGAAGGGATAAACTATATATCTAACTATTCAATTAAAAAGCAATTGAACTATCAAGTATCAACAAAATTGAATTGTATAATTGTTGACGAGTTTTCTCTGTGAACTAAACGACCAATTACAAATTTATAGAGCAAACGCTTGTAATTGGTGATATTTTGTTAGTTCTCTTTTCTTCTCTTTATTAATTTATTTATTATTTTGAAGGGTCTGGCTTATGTGGATTTCTTAGATGATGCACACCTTGCTGCTGCTATATCAAAGAACAAGGAGACTCTACTTGGAAGGAAGCTGAGCATTGCACGGTCAGAACCAAAGCGTGGCAAAAGAGATCTCTCTGATCGAAATCTCCCACACGGGCTAGGTAGGCTGGGCGGATTTATTTTGTCATGCTCGCTGTATATTGTTGTTTGAGCTTTTAGGCAACTAACAGGGGTGTACAAGAATGCATGTCCTGCAGTGGTTGGGCCATCAGCATAGTAAATCTAGATCCTGTACACTCCAATAAGTTTTTCCGTATCTGTTGGTCATTCTGAGTAGTTATTTTGTTAGGGTATAACAACTTTTGAAAGTAGTGCTATCGTTAGAAAAGTTTTTAGGATCCACATCTGGAATGAAGTGGCTTTTATCAAAAAAAGAATGAAGAAGACCCTCTAGTATTATTTTAATTATTAATAATATAGGTGTGATGTTTTCTTTAAAGGAACAATGGAGAAAGCTCATATATATGATTTTAAATTTCATTTTTGTTATACTAACCAATATTTTCCATGTCATGGCTTGAAGATGCAATCTTGAAAAACAATTAAATACATGTATTTCTACAGTTTAATATTTTCTTTGTTTGCTTGTACTTGCATCTTGATAGAGGGATCTCCATCCAATTATTAGATAAGTAATTTTGGTGTTGTGAACTTGTCATAGAAACATTGTTGGATTTGATTCTTTCTTCTTCGTTATTTAAAATATTTGTTCAGTGCTTGATGTTATTTATCTTTTAGATTAATAATTTTGGTGCTGGTTTCTCCTGAAACATAAACGTTTGATATAATCTGACAGTAGCTGATCTGTCAAATGATTTGTTTTTCCCTTTATTGTTTCTGCTCTCTTGTTAACCATGGTGGTGTGATATTGCAGCACGACGTCCTGATTGCACCGATGCAGCTAAGGACTCTGCATCTGGGGAGTCTGTCAGTTCCTCTCAACAATCTGGGCCACCCCATGCAGCACAGTCTAATGCACGCAAGCCTAGAGTTGAACATATCCAGCTCAAAGGAAAAAACACATTTGCACTTCCGAGGAACGTGGCTGCACTTAATCTGAGTTCAAAGAAACCCGAAACAGAGGAAAAGCATGACGAACAGCCAAAATCCAATGATGAGTTCAGAAAAATGCTCAGTCAAGGCTAAACGCTTGTAATTGTTTTTGCATAAGCGGATGTTTCACTGCCTGAGCCTTGAGATTATTTACGAATGATAGAGTAGGTGATGAAGATGTTAGGCAGGGAAACATTGGTTAAAGAGTGTGTCCAAGGGCTGTCTTAAATTACATTCAATGTTATTTGTAGTATTAACTTACTGTTATTTATTCTCGCAAGACATTTGTTCAATATTAAGGCTATGCTTGGTAGGGTGGACGGAGAGAGTAAGATGGAAGGGGATTTTAGGAAGAATGGGGAGGATACTAACTCTTCTTTGTGTTGTATGGTATTAGGAATAAAGCTAGAAGAATGAAGAGTTAGGAGTAAAGTTGGAAGGATGGGGAGAAAGTTATTAAATTAGTATTCTGTTTGGTCAAAATATTTGTTATTTCTTAGAAGGATAATTTTGATATTAGTATATTTAGTTTGTCTTTTTCTTATGTGAGGGATTAGATTTTTAGGATTGGAGGGAGAAGGTTCCCCGCTTCAACTCTCATCTCCCTCTCATTTGCTCTCCTACTAAACAATGAATTCTAGTGTGTCCTCCTCTCATCCTCCACCCCTCTCCATTTACTCATCTCTTCTTACCAAATGTACCCCTCTCATCCTCCATCCCTCTCCATTCACTTATATCTTCTTACCAAACAGTGTAGATCATGCGCGCAATATTAGGATATGTAGGTTTTAAAGGGGAAGTTAAAGTTTGGTATGGAGTGACATTTGTTTTTATTTTATTTTTCCTTTTAAGAAAAAGAGGAAAATTTACACCTAGCTAAACTATTATACATGATTGATATATATATAGGGAAATTTGAAATTCTATGCTTAAAATACCATTTAATTTTTTTTCCTAAATGCATAGTTATTAAAATTGGTCCTATATGACAATTTTTCTAATTTTCCTAAACTACCCCTCACATTTCAAACAATCATCCTCTCTCTTCCTCTTGCTCAGCCGAACCCTCCCCCACGAAACCCATCTCTCACAGCCAAAAAATTTTCAACCGAGGCTCAACCCATCCCTCTCACAGCCACCCAGCTCCGTCGACGCTCAACCCCGAAGCCTCAACCCACCCAGCCCCCTCTCTCTCTTCGTCTCTCTCGGACCCGAAGCCTCAACCCACCCAGTCCCCTCTCTCTCTTTGTCTCTCTGAAACTAAAAAAAAAAAAAAAAAAACACTCCAGTGGTCCGATGGTCGGACCATGGGGTCCGATGGGTCCGACCATCGGACCCAACCCCTCTCTCTTCGTCTCAACCGAAAAAAAAAAAAAACTCAAGTGGTCCGATGGTCGGACCATGGGTCCGATGGGTCCGATCCCATCGGACCCATAGTTCGACCATCGGACCACTCGAGTGTTTTTTTTTTTTTTTTTTTTTTTTTTTCGCCTCGAGACGAAGAGAGAGAGGGGGCTGGTTGGGTTGAGGCTTCGGGTCCGAGAGAGACGAAGAGAGAGAGGGGGCTGGGTGGGTTGAGGCTTCGGGGTTGAGCGTCGACGGAGTTGGGTGGCTGTGAGAGGGATGGGTTTCGTGGGGGATGGTTCGGTTGAGCAAGAGGAAGAGAGAGGATGATTGTTTGAAATGTGAGGGGTAGTTTAGGAAAATTAGGAAAGTTGTCATATAAGACCAATTTTAATAACTATACATTTAGGGGAAAAATTAAATAGTATTTTAAGCATAGAATTTCAAATTTCCCTATATATATATATATGGCAGCGATTCCAACCCGCGTGGTACGGCTGCGAAATGGCTCACGCCCAATGTATTATATATACAGTAATAAATTCTGACAAATAATCAATAATAAAGGTTTCTAGGTTAGGAGTCCACAAATGAATTTTAAAATTAAATTATAATTTTGGTAGGGTCATCTATTTACCTGTTATAATTTTTAATACTTAAATATTAGGTCTTAATTTAGATATTTTAATATTTTACTGCTTAATATTATTTTTTAATTATATACATTGTATTGTATTTTTTTTTTTGATTCAAGCGTTTATATATTACACAATACATAACCTGGGACTCGAACCCAGGACCTCCAACACACACGCACCCTCCTATGGCCACTTGAGCTACCCTCAAGTGGTTATATACATTGTATTGTATTGTAACATAATCGTGTATGACATAACACATTATATAGGTTAAAAGACACAATTATTTTAATAGGATACACATTATTTTTTTATTGATTGAAAATGTTGGCCGATTTTTGTTAATTAAAAAAATGAGTAAATTGTGGTATAAATACCTAATGTTTCAGAATTTATACACTTAAATACCTTTTTTTATTTTTGGAGGCAAAAATACTCAATGTTACAATTCTCTTACATCTGTTACTACCACTTTCGTTAACTCATAATATAGACACGTGGAGGGCGCAAATGAATTATATTTATTTATTTTATTTTAAAATTTAATATTCTTAATATAAAAAACGAAGTGCTACTTGTTTTTTTTTTTAAAAAAAATAAAAGAGATACAAAACTAAATTATCATAACTGAGTGAAACAGTGCAATATATGTGAAAATTATTATGAGAACTAATTTTTTTTAAAACAAGTATCATTTAGTTTCTGATATTAAGAATTTTAAGTTTTAAAATAAAAAAAATAAATGTAATGCATTTGGGCGCTTTACGTGTCCATATTTATGAGTTAAGAGAAGTGGTAGTAACGAGTGTAAGATAATTGTAACATTGGGTATTTTTGCCTCCAAAAATAAATATAAAGTATTTAAGTGTATAAAATCTTAAACATTAAGTATATATACCGCAATTTACCCTTAAAAAAATGGATTGTATCATTATCATGAATAAACTCAAATATGTGACAATCAATTTATATACTTATATAAAGCAAAATCTTGAAGAGATGATGTGGCGTACTATCATCTTTATTTTTTTAATTTATCTATTTTAATAGGATTTTTACACTAGAATCTCATATTATTCTACTTTTTCCAATAAATAATAAAATAACTTCTCATAATTATTAATTATTTTTGTATAACCTTTTAAATAAAATGTAAAAAAATTACATTAAAATAATTAAAAAAAATTATAAAAAGGGGTTGAGCTCGATCAAAGCGCAGCTTAATTTCCTAGTATCATAATAAAATAAAATGTAGAGTAACAAAGGTCTTAGAAAAATTCTAAAATAATATTAATAATGAAGAAAGGTAAAACGAAAAAGAAAAAACAAAGAGTTATTGACAACACTTCATATTTTATTCACTTAACTAAATTATTGTTACATGTATTGCATGTATACTTGGTTATATTTTTATTTTTTATATTTGTTATGTATATTTTTTAAAAAAATTTTATAATTAAAAGAAACTAAGTAATTTTTTAATTTTGTATTTTTTTAAAAAATATTTAAAGATATAAAAATTTAAGGAAAATAATAAATAAAGTTTAAGAATATTAAAGTTGAATGTACTCCTAATATTGAAAATAATAAAAAAAAAAATAATATTATAAATAATATATTAATATTTATATATATTTAAATTAATTTAGTACCTAAATCTTTATTTTGACGTCGGTAAATTGTATTGCGCACGCATGAACACCGGTAACACTTCACCTGCCAAATTAAAAAAAGCGCACTAACTTTCAATGGCACATAATTGTACCGACAAAAATTTTTAGTGATCTTTTAGCCAACAATTAACAACGGTGGGTCACTTTTTGCTTGCAAAGAAAATTATCGGTGCGAAGTAGTTTTGCTGATGAAAATTCGTAAATGCACCAACAAAACCTGTTTTACCGACCAAGTATTTGCGGTATAAGAATTACCAGCATTTATGCGTCGACAAAAGTTTACTGGCGCATTTGCGCCGGGAAAAGCCTTCTTTCTTGTAGTGAATTAGCTAAAAACTTAATCATCTCATGGTTGAGATCAACTGATATATAATCAACTAAGTGATGTTGAATCGAAAAAGATATAACAATAAGTTTATTCTCTTTTTCACTATTAATATCGGTCCAGTTTGATGTAAATTAACTCTATACATTTGATCCTTGTTGACCAAGTGATCATAATATATAATTTATATTTTCTTATTAATAATAATAATAATTGTTGACTGAGGTTTTCGGCAACCAATATAATAATATATAAGAAAGCTGTAAGAAGTTTAATGCATGAGATTTTTACGTGGTTGGGGCATTAATGAGCCTTAGTCCACGAGTCTTTAGTATTAATGAGAGTATTTATTACAGAGAATATTCTTGGTGACTTTTCTATTTAGTTCTTATGAAACCCAGAATTCTCGACCCCTGCCTTAATGTGTTTGAGGGGTATTTATAGTGTTTTTCCTGGGGTAATCCCTAGAATTGTCCCATATATATTTCTGTGTAACTTCAGTAGGGGTATGCATTCCTAGCCCATGCAAAATAAGAAATGCATGGTCTGTTCCCTAGGTATTTTAGGGATTAGATAAATATACTCATTTATCCCTTTCTTGACTGATATGATTCCTCATAAAGTAGCCGTCAGTAGGCTTATTAATCATAGCGTAATAGCTGCAGAAGGGGGTTACGCCGTCAGACTTTAATATTTATGGCAGTAACAATACGCCTTCTCCCATGCGGCATTAAATGCGAGATGACTGTTCAAAGAGGGTCTGATATCTCCCGAAAGTGCTCTGCTATAGCTTTGCCCTCCGGGAGTGCGTGGTTTCCTCACACCTTCTCCGAGAGGTGTCTCTTTGGCCGACCCTCTAGGTTTATAAAGACTTAGCCAAAATATATCAAAGCCATACTCTTCAGATCTACGTGTCGCGATTGAATTGGTCCACGTATTTTGGGCAAAATCAGGGGCAACAATAATAATAATAATAAATGTATACATATTGAATTGAGTTTTAATTAAAGCATAAAATCTTAACAAGGTTGGTTTTATGAATTTGGTGTCACCTACCAGATATAATAGCTCCAAATTTAATACAAAATAATTTGGGCCCTTACTATAAAGATAAATAGTGTTTTAAAAAATTATTAAAAAAATATATATTTTTTAAAAAGGCAATTTTTTGATTTGGGCCCCTAAAATGAGTGGGCCCTAGATGCGGGCCTAGCTCGCCTATGCCAAGAGCCGGTCCTGGCAAAATGAAAAGTGTTGGCAAAAATAACTTTTCTCAGCACGTAAATGTGTTGGTAAAAGTTAAAAAATTTTCACTGCAAATGTGCACTGGTAAAACTTTGACATTTTTGCCAGTGCAATTTGCGAGAGGCGCTGGTAAAAGTAACTGGTAAAAGTAATTTTTACCAGTTTTACCAATGCAGTAACAAACTGCGCTGGTAAAAGTGACATTTTTTGTAGTGTTCCTTAGCTACTCTTTGGTAAATAATAAGAAATCCATAAAAGAAAAAAAATTGAAATAAAATGTAGAAATATTTGATACTATTTTTAAGTGTCAACTCGCTGCTATTTTTTTACTTAAGGTTATATGTGTAACAATTGTAAATATTAAAGGGATTTCGCCGGAAATATCCCTTATTCATATAATATAATAATAATAATAATAGATTAATTTAAAAAAAATACTAATTCAGAAAACAAAAAAGAAAAAAATAAATAAAAATCTAAGGAAATCACTTTTTAATTACTATCATTAGTGTATACTATTTTAAAAATAGCATTATAAAAAAGTTAAAAAATAGAAAATAAATGCATTTATATGGATAGCTTTGTTAGAGCCGTAGTATTTTAGACTATTACAAAAAAAAAAAAAAAAAACTAACAGTAAAATATAGCTCACTCATATTTATATATATAAATGATTAGTGACGTGGCATAGGCGGAACAAGTTCAGCTCTGTAAAAGGCGTGACTGAATCGTTACCCTATATATATAGAATATATTGGACATATTAATATGGTAATTAAAATTTTAAAACTTGTTATTTAAGTTATTAAATATTAAAATTTGGGTTAAAGCGTGCGAATTCACTCCATGGGAAGGAGAAAGAAAAAACTTTAGAAGCTTGAGATTTAGACCATCGGCTTTGTCTCAACTGATTAGGAGCTCCCTTTGATCCAGAAAAATGTGGAAGAACCAAGTTAGATTGGGGGTTTTCATGATACTCGAAATTGGGGATAGATTGGGGGTTTTCATGATACTCGAAATTGGGGATAGATTTGGGGCTACCAAATGAGATTGATCTGAATCGATTTGGGATTTGATCTTGGGAGAGGAGGTTGAGGCAAAGGACTTCAAATCATTAGTAAAGGAAGTTTGGACCAAATTTAAGGCTAATTAGGTTAGGACACCTACTAAACTTAATTTTATTGAACCAATTAAACATGGTGATTAGTTAATTGCTAAAATAGATGTGGATGAGGTTGAAGCTGAGGCTTCATTTTGCAAAAGCTTGGTCATAAGTGTTGTTTTTAGAGCTAATCCCCCGTTTCGTGTGTTTGAGGGCTTCATCAAACAGAAGTGGGGAAATCTGGGAGTTGATCGCATTGTGAGAATGCACTTCGGTTTCACTCTAGTTAGCTTTAGAGATGAAGCTACCAAGGATCTTGTGCTGGAAATTGTGGTTGTCCACTTTGATAAAAAAAAAACCAATGGTAATTAGATCGTGCTCATTTGATCTTGATTCCCTCAAGCTTGTTAAATTTGTTCTTGTCCCTGGATTTGCTTGAATGGTTTGGGATTGCAATATTGGGGTAGAGATACTCTCATTGCCCTTGTGAGTACTATTGGCAATCTGATTATGACTGACAAGGTAACAAGTGAACATTCGATGGTAAATTTGCTCGGGTGCTTGTTGAAGTGCCTATCTTAGATAAGCCTCTACTTAACATTAATTTCTTCAATGAGAGAGGACAAATTTGAAGGATCATGTTATCGAATATGAATGGCTTCCCACAACCTGTGCAACCTGTGGTCTCTTGGGGCATAATGTCAGTTTATGTGCCAAAGATAAAGGCTTAATTTGGGTGAAGAAAACTAAAATAGATCATGGAAAGGAAAAGGTTGATGTTAGTAAGCTGGTTAAGGATGAGGATACGTATAGACTTCTAATATTAAGTAGGAAATCTAACCCCCATCGCTTCAAGTCTCAATTGGGCATATTGCCATGGACTAATGGCTGTTTCTTGGATTGACGTCTGACCCTACAAACAACCATGAGTGTTTCCAGCGTGCTTTGTCCTCACTTGCACGCTCCTTGGGTGAATTTCCCAGGAGGTCACCCATCTCAAGATTACTCCAAGTCAAGAACACTTAACTTTGGAGTTCTTAAGGGATGGGTACCTCCTGAGAAGTTTACTTAGGGAGTGTACGAGTTAGGACAAAGTACGCTAGAAACACTCGTGATTGTTTGTAGGGTAAGTCGTTAATCCAGAAAGCAATCAGAGTGACATACCCGTGTATAAGAGCCATTAGCTCACGAGTACTCCGTGTGCAGTAAAGGCAAAACCAAGCAGTGAGGATGGAGAGCTCGAGGCATAAACTTCATGTTAGGAAATTGTCACTGTGTTTTGGTTTAAAAATATTTCGTTAAAAATTATGACTCAATTAGTTTTGTAGAAGTTAATATTTTAAAGTTTATAAATGAATCAAGTGTTTTGTTTTAAAACTATGAGATCTCATGCTTTGTTTATTTTTAATAAATTAGTTTATCATCTTTTTATAAATGCTTTTAAATGGACAATCGAGTGTGACGTCTCGGGAAAGGGATGAGTGACCTCCTGAAAAGCTTACCCAAGGAGCGTGCGAGTGAGGACAAAGCACGATAAAAATACTAGTGGTTGTTTGTAGGGTTAGTCATTAATCCAAGAAGCAACCAAAGTGATGTACCCGTGTATAAGAGCCATTAGTTCGTGGGAGTATGCCATAATGGAGGCTTAAAGCAGGGGCGTTAAAATGGTATTAAAGCCTTGACCCAACCAAAAGTGTGGTCAACGAGGACGTTAAACCCCGTGAGGGGGTGATTGTGACAGTCAGTAGTCATGTGATCTGTAAGGGGAAATACTGAGTAAGCTATGCAATCCCACATTGCCTGAGGAAGGTCAAGTGTGATAATTCTTAGACTATGTAGGTATAGGAATACATAGCTGAAGAGGGCTTATATGGATTGACAGGTACTACCTATATCAATGAGGTGCATCTTGTTTTGTAATAGCCTATCCATTAAGAATTCTAATGTAAAGACCACTTAACTTTAATTTAGAAATTAGCAGATAAATAGGGTTTATTCATGAAACTTGCATATTAGTTATGAATTATTATTTTTCGAAGATTTATTTGAATTCAAAAAGCATTTTATATGTCATACATAGAATTTCATGTTTTTGTATGTTTTATGCCCGACAATATTGGAACGCGGCGTTTGGTTATTAGAATCAAATTTTAGTATTTTTAGTATAGCGGGACAATATAGTTAGACATTTAGAATGTCGAGAATAGTTGATATGTTAAAATTGACCAGACTACCCCTAAGTGATTTTATGACTTTTGGTGTAGGCAAGAGCATTATGGTCTTTTTGTCCTTTAGTGAGATTTTATTTGATTATTAATATGATTTTTTTTGGCTGATATTAAGTTGATAAAACCAATTTTATTTTTATTTTTAAGGATTAAAAGAAAAACACAAAAAAAATCACATTTTCTCTCTCTTCAACTCTCTCTCTCTCTCTCTCTCTCTCTCTCTCTCTCTCTCTCTCTCTCTCTCTCTCTTTCCCTAGAGCAGGTAGGGTTTGATTTTGTTCTTCAGTAATTCAGAGATTTCTAGCAAGTTTCTAGTGTTCCAATCCAAGGTATAACTCCCTTAGACTCTCCTCTTTGTTTATTTTATGTTTTTAGTTGAGTTCAAGCATGTTTTTCTTGAGATAGGGTTCTGTAGTAGTGAGTGATGTGTGTAGTTGTTTTCTAAAGTTTAGTTAAGATTTTTTTTATAATGAATTGAAGTGGTGTTAGGGGCTGTTGTGGTGTTTGAGCAAGCTTTGAGTTTAAGAATTCAAGCTTTGCTCTCTAATGGTGTTTTATGATTTTGAGCATGTTAGGTTGTTTTATTGCCTTGTTTATGTTCCTTGGGATATATTGAACATGTCTGAAAGATTTGGTTGAGTTTGGGGTTGATTTGAGTGAGTTGTGAATTTTTGAAGTTTTCCTACATTGAAGTTTTCAGTGGGACCTGTAGGAACCGGAATTCTGATTGTCCTTAGGAAACCCCATAAAAGCGGAATTCCGGTTGGGGCAGTTTTGGGAACCCTAGTTTTTCCCTTTTTGTGATATTTAGGGTATTTCCATGTTGTTTTGATAGGAAAACTTTTAGTTTCAAGTTTAAGTCCCCGAAAAGTAATTTAGCGTGTCACTCACCAGTTTTACGAATAATGTGATTTAGGGGCATGTAATTCGTCGAGCAGCTGTTCCACTCAGGTTGGCCGACACACCTGAATTCGGAAACGAGATAAGATTAGTATAATGATATGCATATGTATTTACATGTTTAGTGTGCATGTTAGTTAAGCCTGTTAGATTACATTAGAAATGTATGTTGGCTTAAGTACTATTCGACAGTATCACATCGGTACGGCTACAGTACGACTAGCGTACTGAGTATAGACTGATATTATGGTCGATAGTACTGTACTACTTGACAGTATCACATTGGTACGACTAGTTGAACGACTAGCAAACTGAGTATATGATGATATTATGGTCAATAGTACTGCCGTACGAACGTTCTAGACTCAACACCGTGTTGGACACGGAGATATGATTATGATTGGGGGTATGGGAGCCTGATCATAATCCAGGATACTGCTATGTTATTATTTATGATTTTCTTACTGAGTCTGTCGACTCACATTTATTATTTGCATGTGTAGGTAAGGGCAAGGCTAAGGGTGAGTAGCCGTGAGAGCGAGCAGATGGAGATTGTACATGTCGGGGCAGTTAGGCCTGGAGCATACAATCTTTGGGACATCAGGGATTATTTTGTATAGTCGCTAGGCGACGAACTTTTGTGTATGCACAATGAAAATTTTGTAAATATTTTTATAAACGGGATCCCAATTTTATATAAGTATGTTATTTTAATGTTTATAATTAATTAAGCAAAATTTTAATTAATCACTATTTTCAATAAACTCGTTGATTAGCAACGAGCTGCACAATTAGTTAAAAATCACGTTAACATGCCTAATATAGTTAGCGTGTTACATCTAAAGTTAAGTGTGCTTGACTTGGAATAACCTTAGGATGGGTGACCTCTTGAGAAGTTTACCAAGAAAGCGTGCAAGTGAGGATAAAGCACGTTGGAAACACTCGTGGTTGTTTGTAGGGTCAATCGTCAATCCAAGAAACAACTAGAGTGATGTACCCATGTATAAGAGCCATAAGTTCGTGGGAGTATGCCTAACGGAGGCTTGAAGAAAGGGCATTAGAAGAAATTGGTCTGATGGAGCAAAAGATCGAGATGGTTGATGATATTGGTACAAAGGTTGAAAAACTGCTTGTGCATCAGAGCTCAAACAATGGTGGTCAATAGATTACTCCCCAAAGAAACAGAATCAATAAAATGACAACTCAGATTAGTGATGATTGTAATGTTGGTGCTGACTTGAATGCTTCAACTAGTGATGTCTATAAGGTCTTGCAAGAGCCTATGGATGAGAGTGGTCCTAGATCTACTTCTCTTCTAGATGGAGTGTTGTAATATTATGAGTTGGGATGTTAGGGGCATGAATAAAGTCAATAAACAAAAATCCATACTGAATGTTTGTTGATTGAATAAGATTGGATTTGTTGCTTTGTTGGAAACTAAGGTTTGGGGGGTAAAATAAGGGTGCTTGAGACTTAGAGGAATTAGGTTTAGGTTGATGTTCTTTATATAGGAGAGCTTACGAGAGAATAATAACCTAATATCCATAAAAAATAAGAATTATAAAGTATTTGTTATTACATAATAAAATAATATATAATAAATAGGTTAGCTATCCCACAAGAATAGGTAAATAGTTGATATTTACCCCTATTTTTGGGGGTTATTGAAGCCCAATTCGCAACTTGGGTTGCTGTCCCAAATGAAAGCTCCACATCAAGTGCCTGCTAAGGTCCAAGCTGGTTGGCCAAGTGCATGTCAGGATAAAGGCTGTCTGGCCCTTCATTTGCTGGAGGTTGGCCAGCCTATGCTGGCCATAGGGTCAGCCAGGGGGATCCGGCCAGACCCCTTAAGGTGGCCAGTTTGTTGTCTCTTTGTCTCGCTTAAGTACTCAGACTTCCCATCAACTATTATGTTGTGTACGGTGCCTTAACCTTCTTGTTGACACGTTGTGCTCCACGTGGCATTGATCTTGCTCACGTGGACATGCCACGTCATGTGGGCAAAAATTGGGATAACAGTTATATGTGTTATAATTTAAAATTATAAGGAGTTTTGCTATAAATATTTTAATAATTTAAGTGTAGAAAAAATTAATTGCTAACAGAACCCTGTTTAGTAATAAATTGTAAAAAAAATAAATTGTAACGTCCTTGCTTCAAGCTTCCATTGTGCCCTTACACCCATGGAATGATGGCTCTTATACATGGGTACGTTACTCTGACAACTTTGTGGAGTGACGACTGACCCTACAAATCAACATGAGTGTTTCCAGCATGCTTTGTCCTCACTCACACACTTCCTGGGAAAACTTCCTAGGAGGTTACCCATCTTGAAATTATCCCAGGTCAAGCACACTTAACCATGGAGTTCTTTTGTGATGGACTACTAAAAACAAGATGCACCTTGTTGATATAGGTAGTACCAATCAATCTATTTAAGCCTTCTTCAACTGTGTAGTCCCATACCTACACAGACTCAGAATCATCCCACTTGACCTTTCCTAGGCGATGTATGATTGCACAGCTTACCCGGTGTTTCCCCTTACGGATCACGGGACTGCTGACTGTCACAATCACCCCCCTTACGGGGTTCAATATCCTCGTCGACCACACTTTCGGCTGGGTTAAGGCTTTGATACCATTTGTAACATCCCCGCTTTAAGCCTCCATTGGGCCCTTACACCCATAGAATAATGACTCTTATACACGAATATGCCACTCTGGCTGCTTCATGAGTATTTCCAGCGTGCTTTGTCCTCACTTGCACACTTCTTGGGAAAAATTCTCAGGAGGTTACCTATCCTGAAATTACCCCGGGTCAAGCATGCTTAACTATGGAGTTTTTTCGTGATGGGCTGCCGCAAAACAAGATGCATCTTGTTGATATAGGTAGTACCAGCAATCAATCCATTTAAACCTTCTTCAACTGTGTAGTCCCATACCTACACAGTCTCAGAATCATTCCACTTGACCTTCCCAAGCGATGTGAAATTGCACAACTTACTCGGTGTTTCTCCTTACGGATCACGGGACTACTGACTGTGACAATTATTATTTATATTTACTACTTAATATTTTTTTTTCTATTTTTACACTATATCGAAAATATGTTTATATTTAACATTATTTTTTATCCTTTTTTCTCTAACTCAAACTCAATTTTTTTTATCTCTCTTTATTTTATAGAACAACTTTAATTATATAATGCATAAATGAAAAGTTTATTTTAATTAGATAGTAAAATTAAGTATAAAAATTCAATTTTTTCTAATAATACTTCTTCACCGTAATATTAATTAACAGTACATATATGTTAAGAGAAGAATCATAACAACACATTTTGTAGGCATTTGAGTCGCCTCTATTAGGGCTAATCAACGGTGGTGAGAGATTTGTCAAAAACATTATGCATGCATCCTTCACAGTAGTACGTACTATATTTATATATTTACTGGATAGATGTTACGTGCAAAGTCCCGTATATTAATTTTATTTTAATTTTTTAGTTTTTTTTAATATCATAATTTTAAAATTAATAATATTCAATGTAATTATTGAAATTTGAAAGCATAATAATGATTTAAATAAAAATAAAAATTACTATTATACTTTGTAATTGTAATTAAAAAAAGTTATTATTCGTCAAATTTATCTTCACAATTAATGAAAATACTTTAAACAATCAAAAATTCAAATTTAATTTAAAATTTAACTAATTCTAAATATCAAAATTTAAAAATAATTTTTAATAAAAAAATAAACAATATGAACAAATTTATTATTAATTGCAACACTTTAGAGATTAATTATATTTAAGTTTAACTAACTACATTTAATAAAAAAAAAATAAACAATATGAATAAATTTATTATTAATTGCAACACGGATTAATTATATTTAGGTTTAACTAAGGGCTTTTTTCATAAATGTACAACAAAAATAACAAAATTACAAAAAATGTGGAAAAAAAATTATTTTAAAAACTTATACATTTTGAAAATTTATTACATGAAACTAAACATTTTAATCATTAAATAATAAAATATGTTTATTAAAACTCAAAATAAACAATTTCGTAAAATAATTAAACAGTTTTATAAAAATAAACAAATTAAATATTTTTTTTTTATTAAAAGATAAATGTTTATTATCTATTTTAGTATGAATTATTATAATTTAATAAGATTTTTTTTAATAAAATACAATATCAAAATTATAAACACTAATGTATATAAATATAAATCAATACTTAAAATTACTAAAAATAAACATGACACATAGAGTGATATAATAAACATATGTGAATATTATTATTTTGTTTATTAAATTAGTATGTTTAATAGATAGAAAACAAAATAAACATATATATACAAATTATTTTATATTATTAGTATGTTTATTATAATTGTAAACATAAAAATAGACAGAACCAATTTATATTATACTAAAATAAGTATATTTTTTTTTTTCTATTGTTTCTATATATTGATTATTTTTTAATGAGTTAGTGAACGAATTTTCTATTGAAATATAATTCTTACATCAAACAATAAATAAACAAACATAACTTTATAAACTCCAAAAATTATTTAATTAGAAAAAAATAAACATGACACAATAAACAAAGAAAAAGATAAAGATAAGCAATTTTTTTAATATATATTATTTATTTTTTAAAAAATTACTAGAAAATAAATATAACACACATAGAGTGATATAATAAACCTATGTGAATATTATTATTTTGTTTATTAAATTAATATGTTTAATTAATAGAAAATAAAATAAACACATATATAAAATATTTTATATTATTGGTATATTTATTATAATTGTAAACATAAAAATAAACATAGTCAATATTACCATATATATAATAATCAATAATTATTATCATATATATATTACAAAAAAAATTGAAAAAAAGTTTTTAGTTATATATAAAAATGTATGAGAAAATGATAATGAGTTTTTTTACATATATTTTGTAATTAATTAAAATAATGTATACAAAATTGTAAAATACCCTTTAACTAATTACGTAGATGCTACCCTTTACGTGGTAACATCTAATAATTTGTTATTTTTTTTATTTAAAAAAAAAGTTACCCAATAATTTTTCATAAATCAAGAATTTTGTTATATAGCCACATTTTATATAGAATAGATATATATGACTGTACTAGTATCCAATAATAGTAGTCTTTGTCGTGAGTATTTTTTTTTCTTCTGTAACAAATTAATTGATGGTACCTCCTAATATAGAAAAGATTTATATATACTACTCATTTCATTTTTTCCTTTCTCAATTCTTACACGCTACATCTAATTATTTTCAGGTCATATATATATATATATATATAAATATATATATAAGATATGTCTATGTACCTTAATTTTGTTCCAATAGTAGGTATATATTTAGAGCTATAAATATTTAATCTGACAGTCATAAATTGATGAGTTGCATATAAATAATTAATACTTAGAATGTATTAAATTATTTCTAAAATTATTTTTTAATAATATATTCAATAGAGAATGCAAAGAAATTCGCACTAGTCAAGGTATGTTTAACACTTGTCTTTTATTTTTCAATGCATGTATTTCACTTGAGATTCAACCATGCGTAACTCTTTAAGATTTTTGTTCTATTTTGATTTAGTTTTATAATTGTTGGAACTGTTTTTTTTTTTTTTTCAAGTTGGAGTCTTTTTGCCATTTGAGTCTAGCTCGAGTTGTGGCTCACTTGAGTCTAGCTCATGATGATTAAACACACACCAGTTTTGTACATCCCTCCTCTCTTTTCTTAGTTAAAGAGTGAATAGAAATCCACTCTTATTTAGCTAAATCTAATGAATGAATGAGCTGGACAATTACTAATGGAAAAATCTCTCACTTAAGTGTTTAGGGCCAGTTTGGTACAGTTGTGTTGTAGAAAAAAGCAGTTGTAGTTGTGCTGTGAGGAAAAACAGCTGTAGCAGAACTGTGGAAAAAAGCTGAGGTGAGTGTTTGGTAAATTATAATTTTTAAAGTGTTTAGGGCCAGTTTGGCACAGTTGTGTTTTGAAAAAAAGCAGTTGTAGTTGTGCTGTGAGAAAAAGCAGCTGTAGCAAAACTGTGGAAAAAATCTGAGGTGAATGTTTGGTAAATTATAATTTTTAAAGTGCTGCGACTTGTTAAGATTTTATTATAATAATGATAATATTTTAATCTAGTTCATTATAATCACAAATATATATATAAAAAAATATGTTATATAAAATTTTTATTTTTTATATATTTTTAATTATTTTTTATAGTATAAATTTATATGCATTTGATAATAATAATTTTTAATATTTTTAAATTATATTTTTATCACTTGTAAAAAATAAAATTGTAGTTTATTAGAAACCTAAATTGATATTGTTTGTTAATAATAAAAATATAAAATATAAAATATTTTTTAAACTAAAATAAAAAATTAGAAATTTAAATACTATTTATTTTTAAATATTTTTTCGTTTTAAAAAATATTTTTATTTTTTATAATATATAATAAATAATTAAATAAATTTTTAGTAAAAATAATTTATTATAGAGTCTTTTAATCAAAATATCTTTTTCTAAAAGTTAGGTTATACCACCTTTAGCTTTTAGCTGTAGTTTTTCTATAAATTCTTCAATAAGCTATTTTTTAACTGCTTACCAAATATCTTTTTATCACGGCATTTTTGAAAAGCAGCTTTTAGTTTTTCCAAAACTTGTGCCAAACGGGCCCTTAGTTACTAGATACTTATAACTAAATTTAAAAGTAAGATTTTTGCTAAAACACAGCTAATAAATGAGAATATTTCAAAAAATTATTATATATATCATTTACTTAACATAATTTTATTTTATTTTTATAAGGTACTGTAAATAGTGTTTGGGTTTTGTGGTCTTTTTTTTCTTGAAAAAAAAAAGCAATCATATTTGGGTCTCTATTTTTACTTCTTTATAGTTGTTAATAGAGTGTAATTAGTATTTGGTTTAAAAAATTAGAGCATTTAAATCAATAGCTGCTGATATAGTTTGTATCGACAATTTGCTTTTAGACAAAGGCATCATAATCTGCCAAGAAAAAGTGAGAATAGAAGATGTTTTGCTGATGTTGATGCTCATAAGCAGCAATGGGCGCATTTATTCTCACATTAGGTGCATTCCAATAAGAAACTTACGGTACCTAGGAATGCACTCTCGTTTGCCGATACTGATGGTGGGCAACTTACGGACCAGATGTACGGTCCGTTTCCAGCGGCTTAGGCAACTGTTCCAGTCTCAAATTATTCACGGCCGCTGACAATGACATCAATGGATCAATCCCTGTAGAGTTGGGTCATCTCTAGAATCTCCAAAACCTCAACCTCATCAACGACAGCCTCTCCGATAAGCTACCAAGTGAACTGGCAGTCATCTCTCTCAGTATCGCAAACTCAGCCGCACGACCTCCCTTGTGAGGAAATCCCTCTGCTTCATCAGAATGAACGTTACAACTGCTTACTTGTTGGCTGTTTTGGGTGGAAATGGTTCTCCCCTTGTGGCGGGTTAGAACCCTTAGAAGGAAAAGGGGAAATAGAAAAATGGGGCTCGTGGGGAAAGGATAAATAAGATTAAAAATTGAGTTTTTAAAAGAAAATTAAATAAAATTAATTTTGATTGGTTGTTATTTTTTTTTTAATTGGGTGTCAGAATTTTTTTTTTTTTTAAAAAAAGAAATTTTAATAACCTACAAATAAATACATCTTACACAATCTAGACTTTTAAAAATCATATAAATTAATGATTAAAAAAGTGTATGTATAGTATAGGAACAAAAACATAATCACTTAATAAAATTATTCTATATATTTATAAATATGTATATATTTACAGATGTTATGTCTGATAAGGGTTAGGTTAGTGGAGACCTATGTCTTCAATTATTTGAAATAACCGAAGACATATAAGTACACGGGTTGGCAGGTTTATCGGGTTTCGGGTTGGCGGGTTTCGGGTTCACGGGTTTTAGGTTCAAAAAATTAAAACCGAACCCGGACCCGAATAGGGCACGGGTTGGCGGGTTTCGGTTGGTCGGGTTTAGCGGGTTGGCTGGTTGACCCGGTCAACTCAGTCAAATCGGTCAACTCTTTAAAAAAACTTAATTTTTTATTCAAATAATTATTTTTTTTTTATTTTTTTTATTTATTAAATTAAGCATATATGATATAACAATTTGTTCATAGTATCTACTATTGAAGAAAAAATGCATTAATCAATCCAACCAACAAACAAACAACCTATTTATCAAAGATTCAAATCAAACTTCATATTCATGTTCATGAATCATGATAAAAGTGAAAACTAAAATATTTCAAAATACATCCATATCCAATATCCATAGTCCATAAAAATCTAAAGTCCATATTATATATATAAAAACAGTAATAAAAAAACTATATAATATATTTATAAACTGGGTTGGCGGGCGGGTTCGCGGGTTCAACCCAAAACCTGGTACCCCTAAAATCTCAACCCGCCAACCCACCCGAAGGGTACCGGGTTGAACCCAACCCGCCCGAAACTTTTTTAATTTTTTTTTTGCGGGTTCACTAGTTCGGGTTCGGGCGGGTTGCTCGGGTTCGGGTCAAACCCACTCAAAATGTTTAGCCCTACTTATGTGTTTTCGATTATTTCAAAATAACTGAAGACATAGAGTGTTAGGTTTTATGCCCTAAATAAAACTCCATCTCAATGTAATCTATTTTATTCAACATCAATAAAGAAACAGAAGTATTTTTCATTCATTTGTGTATGTTTTGGCTCACTTTATCAATTGCTTGTCTAATTGATTTATAAATTCATCTTAAACCCTTTTCACATACTTGATCATGTTTATTGTGCTGTCATCACATTGGAAAGTAAACATGACTATGTGAATAAAGTTTCCTAGATTTATCAGACACAGGGTTTTACTGATATGATAATCTACAACAAGAGTTTACTTGTATTTGGAGAAATACTATGTTCTTTCCAGAACATTGGTTAAAGTAAAGCTCAGGTTGGATGCATGGAGTATGCATCGGAAGGGACCGATATTGAACTTTGATTTAGATTTAATTAAACTTACCGTAAAATCTATTCAAGTCAATATCGCCAAGTTGATCCTAGATCAAATGATCTTAATCCTGTTATGATTAGGCTCAATCTTGAAAGGCTATTCGTGTTCTTTGATTTGTTAGTTAAGCCTACTTTTAGGTCAGGGTGATACGTACATTTTGGAAACACGGTAGTGCAATTGAGTGGGAGCGCTAGCATAAACATGGAATCTATAGCTTCTACCTGGCGAATAGTAAGCAAAGGATGATTTCCTTCGAGCTTGACCAAACGAAAATAAAAGGTGGAGATCTCATTTCACATAAGCTTTAATATCATTTATACGGGGTCAAGTGTTTTAAGGATAAAATACATAGTAGGGTGTTACGGTAATTTAATCCCTTTACTGTGTAGATCATTCATATAGAGGATCATTGATCACATTAGGATTATAACAATGGATAACTAATGATGTGTCTATATGGTGGAACATATAGAGCATTCTATATACTGAGAGTGCAATTCTAAGTTCTATGCATGGATTCAACGAAGAATTAATAAGTTAGTGAATTTTAGTGCTAAATTCTTGATCTACTTATTGGAAGCTCGGTTATATAGACCCATGGTCCCCCCACTAGTTGAGATAATATTGTTTGTAAGACTCATGTAATTGGTTTTGATTAATCAATTATAATTCACGAATTAGACTATGTCTATTTGTGAAATTTTCACTAAGTAAGGGCGAAATTGTAAAGAAAGAGTTAATAGGGGCATATTTGTTAATTATGATACTTTGTATGGTTCAATTAATAAATATGATAAATGACAATATTATTTAATAATTATTTATAGTTATTAAATAGTTAGAATTGGCATTTAAATGATTGAATTAGGAAATTGGCATTTTTGAGAAAATCAGTTACAAAAGGTGTTAAAATTGCAAAATTGCAAAAAGCAAGGCCCAGTCCACTAAGCCATGGCCGGCCACCTTTATAGGTATTTTAAGTTGATTTTTTCATTATTTTAATGCCATATAATTCAAATCTAACCCTAGTGGAATGCTATAAATAGATAGTGAAGGCTTCAGGAAAATTACACTTTCTGAATCAGAAAAACCTAAGCCTTCACTCTCTCTTCTCTAGCCGCCACTCTCTCTCTTGCTTCTTCCTTTGGATTTCGAAATTACTTTAGTGATTAGAGTAGTGCCCACACACATCAAGCAATACTTCAATCATAGTGAGGAAGATCGTGAAGAAAGATCATCAGCAAAGTAGATTCAACATCAAGGATTCAGAGAAAGAGATCCAGGTTCAGATCTTGATAATACTCTGCTACAGAAAGGATTCAAGGGTTAGAGATCTGAACGAAAGGAGTCATTTAATTTCGCTGCACCCAATGTAAGGTTTCTTAAACTTTATATGTGTTTAATTTATCGTTTTAGAAAGTTCTTATTTAGGATGTTAATAAACATACTTGTGAGTAGATCTAAGATCCTGGTAAAATAATTTCCAACAACTGGCCTCAAAGCCATGGTAATTGATTTACTTGTAAGAAATTTGGACTTTAAAACGATTGTTTGTATGTTCTTTGGATGGTATCATGTTGTATTGAGTGTTATTTGACGATTGATTGATGTTTGTGAAATTTTCGTGAAAAACAATTGCGATTTTATCTCTGGAATTATTTTTATTGGATAGTATGGAAAAAATTAAGCAAGTTAGCCTTTTACAGAACTTAATTTGGATTTTATTTGAATTATTATGATTTTTTGAAGATTTGAAAAATCGGGGCTGTGTTGATATTTTCCTGCGATCGCAAATCTGTCCGTACAGTTCACAATTTTTTTGTTTTTCTTCGATTTTTCATGCTTTTTCATGGAATTAACTTCCGATTTTTTGTATGGTTTTGTATATATACTATTACTATTCCTAATTCAATTCTAATTATCATTTTGAATTAATTTAATATTTTTTAAATTTAATTCAAGATATTAGTGTAATTTGAATTTGAATAGAATTAGTATCTATCTTCTTGCTTAAAAATCTATCTTATTTTAAAATTTGATTATATCTTATCTTATTTTAAATTTAAAAATAAGATATTTATAATCATGTAATTTTTAAATGATATAAGATATTTTGCTAATTTTTTAAATTTTGTTATTTTATTTATTTAAATTACATTTAAAATTCGAAAAAGATATTTATTTATCTTTTCTAATTTTTTATTTAATTTTTATTTATAAAATAACATTTAAAATTTAAAAGTAGTTAGCAAATTTTTGAAATGATATTTAGGTTGGTTGAAACCTAATTTTTCAAAATTTGTAGGTTTAATTTTAAATTTTTTTTTAATTTTCGATTTTTTCAATTTTTTTTAAATTTTCAAAATTTTTTTTTTAATTAATTATTTTCGAAATTAAATATTTAATTTAAAATTAAATAAATCCTACATCCAACTATCCAACTAACCTTGTTGCAGGAGTATGTGTTTTAACTTGTGTGTAAGTTTTCAAAACCTATTATTACTTGATTGCAAATAGCCATGGTTACCTTTTGCCAGATCTAATGATCTGATGGCTCCCTTGGTCAAGATAATAATTTGTAACAGGTATAATTTACAATCTTCTTTCATCTGTGTATGACCTAGCAACATGATAGGACCCATCCAAAGTGTGCCTGTGTGAGCCTATGTGTTTAATTTTATTATAGATGCATATAGGTTGTTGTTACTAAAATAAATTATCATAGTTCTTGATAGAATTTATTTAGGCCCATTTAGTTTTTGGGCCTATTCAATTAATAACAGTTGTTCTTATTAAGGTTAAATTCCTCTCTTTTGGGCTTTGTGTGAGAGTTGGGAGCCATAGAAGTGGGTACGACATACTGAACCCAGCACCCCCTCACATGAACCACCCCAATTGTGAAGGCCCATTTGCCTGATTTGAATGACTGTACTAGGTTAATTACACTAGTTTAACCTAATTAAAATTGATTAGCAACATAATTAATTTCATTTATTTTGAAATTAATTTAGAAAATCATAGTTTAAAGAATTTTATATTCTAAGCTAAACTATATGTATTTTCTTGTATTTAATTAAATATAGAATTATAACCATCTAGATTCTTTCTGGAACTTAATTTAAATTTTTCATTAAATATTCCTATTTAAGTTGATATTTAGTTATCTACAACTAACCAACTTAAATCTGAATATCTTTTGAATTCAAAATTTCAAAATTAGGTTGAGGAATTTTAGGCATTGGTTATTAAGATTCTTTAGATATTTTTTAAGTTAATATCTTTTCGAATATTAACTTAAAATGGAATATTTTAGATATTTTTTAGGTTAATATCTTTTCGAATATTAACTTAAAATGGAATATCTTCAAAATTAAGTGATTACAACTTAATTTTAAATTTAATTAAATCTGATTTGAAAGATATTTAAGTTGATTTTTTAGATTCTTCTAAAACAACTTAAACAAGATATTTTCAAATTTGTTCCATTTTTATTCAAATTTATTTTTTGAATTTAATTAATAAATGAAAATTAATTAAAGTTGATTTTTTATTTAAATCAATTTTGATTTGTAATTTTTCATTATTATATTATGGAACTTGTTCGATATTTATTTGAATTTATTTTTCAATTTAAATAATAATTGAAAATTAATTAAAGTTGATTTTTTATTTAAACCAACTTTAGTTTGTAATTTTTCATTATTATAATATCGAATTTAAACGATTATACAAAATACATATATTATTTTTAAATAATGAGCTTTTAGTCAAGAGACATTCGATCTCCATTGTGGGTTTTACACCGCGTTTGTTTTAGTGAGTAATCCTCCCTAATGGAGGAACGTTCATTAGCAATTTCGCACTGTTTAACCTCGCATGATAAGTAATTTGTAAGTGTTTTGTATGGTATAGATCACCCTAATGGTGGCGACCATTGTTAGGTTATTTTTAGTATTAATTTTAGATTAATTTTAGTATATTTTTAATTGAGTTTTAATCGTGTTTGGAGCATTTTTACGCTTGTTATCTTTTATTTTTACAGATTTAAAATAGAAGAAGATTAGAAAATATCAGAGAAAAAGATGGGAAAAAGATAAAAATATCATGATATTTAAAATAGAGAAAATTGTGCAAGCCGAAACTTCAAGCCTTAATTCGACGATGTTCTGTTCAGACTTTAGAAAATGTCAAAACATGAAAGTTCTAGATCTCTCTTTTATCTTTCCAGAACATCTTGAATCGTCCAATTCCGAGCAATTTCAGAGAGAAAAAAAGAGAGAATTCAGATACAGAGTGGAGAGATCAACTGCAATATTGGAGGCATTCTTCAGAGGGTTTTCAACATTCTTCTCTTCTCTATTTTCATGTCTTTTCTTAAAGTTAATATGTGTGATTGTGCTCTCATAAACATGAGTAGCTAAACACTTTATTAGGGTTAGATGGATATTGTTTAACATTATTTATGGTTTTAATATGATTTATTTTCCCCCTAATTTCTATGTATTCTATTTTATTTGTGCTTAATTACTTTTAATTGCCTGATCACCAATTAACTGTTTATAATTTTGATGCGAGATCTGAAAAGTGAGTGTCAATTATGCTATAGTAGAATAGAACTGAATTTCGATATAGGACGAGAGTACCTATATGGTTTAGATAGCTTATAGGGTTTCTGTGTTTAATGCCTGTTGCATGTTAAATTTATCACGAAAGTAGAAAGTTTGCATGTAATTGAGATTTATATATCTGAGAAGACTATAAATTACCTTAGTAAACCTGCTATTGCATAGAAATTAACATTAGAAAAATAATCATATTAGGCCATAATCAATGGATACAATTGAAATCGAAGCCCTAATTTTTATTAACTGTTTATTTCCTTAAATTGTTTCTCCTATCACTGTTTTTATTATTTTTCTAGTTTTAACCTATTCTTAATTTTTATTTAACCAAATAGAAGTAAAAGTTTAATTTTAACGTACTTAACTACAGTCCTCGTGGGATCGACCTCACTCCTGGCGAGTTTACTACTTGTAACGATACGTACACTTGCGTGTGCAAAATATCACAACAAGTTTTTGGCGCCGTTGCCGGGGATTGATAGTTAATATTATTAAAAATTAAATTTTGTTCTAATTTGGTTTTTCTTTTTAGTTTTAGTATTAATTTTTTTTTTTGTTTCAAATTTTTATCTTTTTAGTACTAATTTAGTTTTATTTTATTTTACTAATGTTTTATTGATGAGCTTGACCTGCAAGATAAATTCAGATCCTATATCTTGAGGATTTTGCCAAACAACACAATGAACCATTCTATTCTGCTTGGAGGAGATTTAAAGAGTATGGAGAGAGATGTTATCCCACTTTCTCAAGTGGGTGTTTTACGTGGCTCTTTTATAATGGACTTAATAACGAAACAAGAAGCTGGGTTGATTATGGAGCAGAGGCAACTGGAGCACCTCTATTAATGAGAGGCTATGATGTAATAAATCTGTTAAATAACATGGCAGATTTTGATTACGACTAGCATTGGGATCCATCACTTCAGGGTTGGAGTCACCAATACCCACCTTATTGCCCAAATTCATCCCAACAAACTGAAAAAGAGGAGCAACTACTAGCACTTATGCAATCACTTTCAGGAGAGATTAATCGCTTAACAGACATGGTGAGATCCTTATGTGATAATTTAGTGGCTCATGATTCAGGATGTAATAACTCCAATAATGAAAGTTATGAGAGTTATTGCTACAATGAAGAAGGGTCATTAGTTGAATACAAGGAAGATAATGAGCCTACAATTGAAGATCAAGATCATTGTGAAGAGGAACTCATTGAACATGAAATCACAAGCAAGGTTATGGATAGCCAAGTGGAGAGTGAGCAACAAGAAAAAAAGTTGTTCGATGAAAGTGTAGATACTGTGACATTGGAGGATGAGGAAGAACATGGTATCATTGATTCGACTTCATCAATGATATTGACAAATAAACCACCACTGAATCCATATATTTCATCAACACCATATTATATCCTCTGCGAGCTACGAAAGGCTTCTCCCCAAGCACATCATCCAAAGTCTTATGTTGTTGGTGTTGACTTTGGTTCAAACTCATCGCTTGCCAAGCTTGAAGGCAAGTACAATAACAATTTTCAAGTTGTCTTGCATGATGCTTATTATGGGCGTCAACCGCTTATTGATGTGGCACCCAGGTAAGTTTCCTTTCCTTTTTCTTTAATGTCACATTGGGGACAATGTGTCACTTTAGTTTGGGGGAGGAGTGACTTAATTTTTATTTTGAGTTTTTAAGGTTTATGTCTTTTAATTTTTAATTTTTAGTTTTTTATTGTTGTGAGTCAATTTGCTTAATGTGAGTCAATTTGAAAGTAGGTAGGCAGCATGATTTGAAAAGTTTATTTATTTTTTTTCGAAAATCCGTGTGCTTGGTGATATTACATTCTTGACTAATTTTTATTTTATACTTAAAAGAACATAGAATCATATTAGGTAATTTTTTCGCAATTGAATTGATTTATGTATGCTAAATTGGAACATGCGGAAAGTTGTTTAAAATAAATTCTAGAACTTGCTTGCTTGCTATTTGAGGCGAAATAATAAATTATGCATGATTAGGAAAGTGATTTAGGCAATTTTTTGGATCGATTGTGCCTTTCAAGCCATCCTTGTAATTTTTATCCTAGTTACCTTTTTTGAGCCTTAACCTATTCTTTGTTCTACACATATTGAGCATAAAAAGATAAATCCATGAATATCCACAATTTGACCCTAATCATACCATAAGTAGATCTTTAGTTTTGGAGAATTTAGATGGGAAGTTTGTTGTATGTGTGTGGAAAAGGTGTGAAAATTGAGAGAATATAAAAAAATTTGATTGGAAACAACTTGAAAAAAGAAAAGAAAAGAAAATCTGACAATCAGTGTCAAATCTAGAAAAAAAAAATAAATATAAAGTTGTTACAATTTTGTTGAAAAAAAAAATTAATTAAATATCTCTCAAGTAATTAGAAAAAGAGGTATTGGGATTGTGTGAAAAATATTTTGGGTGACATGATTGGAAAAGCTTATGGTATAGACAAGCCTAAATGACCATTTCAACTACCTTTACCCTAAGCCTAACAATACAAGCCTAGAAAGACCTTCTGATTCTTAGTTCTGCATTAATCTATATAAGTGGAGAATAGTAAGTATTGCAAGCATATGGAATTCTGGGTTAATGGATTGTGATTGTAATTGGCATGCATAAAGTGGTTTAATTGTTAGTTAATTGCATTATATGGTTTTATGAGCTAAATGAAAATAAATTAAAATCTGTCAAGGGTGTAATTGAGCTGAAATTCTGGATTATATGCATAAGTGAATTTTTTCATAATCATGTTATTGAAGCTACTTGAAAATTACTCATTTTTTGGAGATTGACTTGTCTAATGTTTATTTAGTGTTTTACTCGAGGACAAGTAAAAGCTTAGTTTGGGGGAATTTGTTAGGTTATTTTTAGTATTAATTTTAGATTAATTTTAGTATATTTTTAATTGAGTTTTAATCGTGTTTGGAGCATTTTTACGCTTGTTATCTTTTATTTTTACAGATTTAAAATAGAAGAAGATTAGAAAATATCAGAGAAAAAGATGGGAAAAAGATAAAAATATCATGATATTTAAAATAGAGAAAATTGTGCAAGCCAAAACTTCAAGCCTTAATTCGACGATGTTCTGTTCAGACTTTAGAAAATGTCAAAACATGAAAGTTCTAGATCTCTCTTTTATCTTTCCAGAACATCTTGAATCGTCCAATTCCGAGCAATTTCAGAGAGAAAAAAAGAGAGAATTCAGATACAGAGTGGAGAGATCAACTGCAATATTGGAGGCATTCTTCAGAGGGTTTTCAACATTCTTCTCTTCTCTATTTTCATGTCTTTTCTTAAAGTTAATATGTGTGATTGTGCTCTCATAAACATGAGTAGCTAAACACTTTATTAGGGTTAGATGGATATTGTTTAACATTATTTATGGTTTTAATATGATTTATTTTCCCCCTAATTTCTATGTATTCTATTTTATTTGTGCTTAATTACTTTTAATTGCCTGATCACCAATTAACTGTTTATAATTTTGATGCGAGATCTGAAAAGTGAGTGTCAATTATGCTATAGTAGAATAGAACTGAATTTCGATATAGGACGAGAGTACCTATATGGTTTAGATAGCTTATAGGGTTTCTGTGTTTAATGCCTGTTGCATGTTAAATTTATCACGAAAGTAGAAAGTTTGCATGTAATTGAGATTTATATATCTGAGAAGACTATAAATTACCTTAGTAAACCTGCTATTGCATAGAAATTAACATTAGAAAAATAATCATATTAGGCCATAATCAATGGATACAATTGAAATCGAAGCCCTAATTTTTATTAACTGTTTATTTCCTTAAATTGTTTCTCCTATCACTGTTTTTATTATTTTTCTAGTTTTAACCTATTCTTAATTTTTATTTAACCAAATAGAAGTAAAAGTTTAATTTTAACGTACTTAACTACAGTCCTCGTGGGATCGACCTCACTCCTGGCGAGTTTACTACTTGTAACGATACGTACACTTGCGTGTGCAAAATATCACAACAAGTTTTTGGCGCCGTTGCCGGGGATTGATAGTTAATATTATTAAAAATTAAATTTTGTTCTAATTTGGTTTTTCTTTTTAGTTTTAGTATTAATTTTTTTTTTTGTTTCAAATTTTTATCTTTTTAGTACTAATTTAGTTTTATTTTATTTTACTAATGTTTTATTGATGAGCTTGACCTGCAAGATAAATTCAGATCCTATATCTTGAGGATTTTGCCAAACAACACAATGAACCATTCTATTCTGCTTGGAGGAGATTTAAAGAGTATGGAGAGAGATGTTATCCCACTTTCTCAAGTGGGTGTTTTACGTGGCTCTTTTATAATGGACTTAATAACGAAACAAGAAGCTGGGTTGATTATGGAGCAGAGGCAACTGGAGCACCTCTATTAATGAGAGGCTATGATGTAATAAATCTGTTAAATAACATGGCAGATTTTGATTACGACTAGCATTGGGATCCATCACTTCAGGGTTGGAGTCACCAATACCCACCTTATTGCCCAAATTCATCCCAACAAACTGAAAAAGAGGAGCAACTACTAGCACTTATGCAATCACTTTCAGGAGAGATTAATCGCTTAACAGACATGGTGAGATCCTTATGTGATAATTTAGTGGCTCATGATTCAGGATGTAATAACTCCAATAATGAAAGTTATGAGAGTTATTGCTACAATGAAGAAGGGTCATTAGTTGAATACAAGGAAGATAATGAGCCTACAATTGAAGATCAAGATCATTGTGAAGAGGAACTCATTGAACATGAAATCACAAGCAAGGTTATGGATAGCCAAGTGGAGAGTGAGCAACAAGAAAAAAAGTTGTTCGATGAAAGTGTAGATACTGTGACATTGGAGGATGAGGAAGAACATGGTATCATTGATTCGACTTCATCAATGATATTGACAAATAAACCACCACTGAATCCATATATTTCATCAACACCATATTATATCCTCTGCGAGCTACGAAAGGCTTCTCCCCAAGCACATCATCCAAAGTCTTATGTTGTTGGTGTTGACTTTGGTTCAAACTCATCGCTTGCCAAGCTTGAAGGCAAGTACAATAACAATTTTCAAGTTGTCTTGCATGATGCTTATTATGGGCGTCAACCGCTTATTGATGTGGCACCCAGGTAAGTTTCCTTTCCTTTTTCTTTAATGTCACATTGGGGACAATGTGTCACTTTAGTTTGGGGGAGGAGTGACTTAATTTTTATTTTGAGTTTTTAAGGTTTATGTCTTTTAATTTTTAATTTTTACTTTTTTATTGTTGTGAGTCAATTTGCTTAATGTGAGTCAATTTGAAAGTAGGTAGGCAGCATGATTTGAAAAGTTTATTTATTTTTTTTCGAAAATCCGTGTGCTTGGTGATATTACATTCTTGACTAATTTTTATTTTATACTTAAAAGAACATAGAATCATATTAGGTAATTTTTTCGCAATTGAATTGATTTATGTATGCTAAATTGGAACATGCGGAAAGTTGTTTAAAATAAATTCTAGAACTTGCTTGCTTGCTATTTGAGGCGAAATAATAAATTATGCATGATTAGGAAAGTGATTTAGGCAATTTTTTGGATCGATTGTGCCTTTCAAGCCATCCTTGTAATTTTTATCCTAGTTACCTTTTTTGAGCCTTAACCTATTCTTTGTTCTACACATATTGAGCATAAAAAGATAAATCCATGAATATCCACAATTTGACCCTAATCATACCATAAGTAGATCTTTAGTTTTGGAGAATTTAGATGGGAAGTTTGTTGTATGTGTGTGGAAAAGGTGTGAAAATTGAGAGAATATAAAAAAATTTGATTGGAAACAACTTGAAAAAAGAAAAGAAAAGAAAATCTGACAATCAGTGTCAAATCTAGAAAAAAAAAAAAATATAAAGTTGTTACAATTTTGTTGAAAAAAAAAATTAATTAAATATCTCTCAAGTAATTAGAAAAAGAGGTATTGGGATTGTGTGAAAAATATTTTGGGTGACATGATTGGAAAAGCTTATGGTATAGACAAGCCTAAATGACCATTTCAACTACCTTTACCCTAAGCCTAACAATACAAGCCTAGAAAGACCTTCTGATTCTTAGTTCTGCATTAATCTATATTAGTGGAGAATAGTAAGTATTGCAAGCATATGGAATTCTGGGTTAATGGATTGTGATTGTAATTGGCATGCATAAAGTGGTTTAATTGTTAGTTAATTGCATTATATGGTTTTATGAGCTAAATGAAAATAAATTAAAATCTGTCAAGGGTGTAATTGAGCTGAAATTCTGGATTATATGCATAAGTGAATTTTTTCATAATCATGTTATTGAAGCTACTTGAAAATTACTCATGTTTTGGAGATTGACTTGTCTAATGTTTATTTAGTGTTTTACTCGAGGACAAGTAAAAGCTTAGTTTGGGGGAATTTGTTAGGTTATTTTTAGTATTAATTTTAGATTAATTTTAGTATATTTTTAATTGAGTTTTAATCGTGTTTGGAGCATTTTTACGCTTGTTATCTTTTATTTTTACAGATTTAAAATAGAAGAAGATTAGAAAATATCAGAGAAAAAGATGGGAAAAAGATAAAAATATCATGATATTTAAAATAGAGAAAATTGTGCAAGCCAAAACTTCAAGCCTTAATTCGACGATGTTCTGTTCAGACTTTAGAAAATGTCAAAACATGAAAGTTCTAGATCTCTCTTTTATCTTTCCAGAACATCTTGAATCGTCCAATTCCGAGCAATTTCAGAGAGAAAAAAAGAGAGAATTCAGATACAGAGTGGAGAGATCAACTGCAATATTGGAGGCATTCTTCAGAGGGTTTTCAACATTCTTCTCTTCTCTATTTTCATGTCTTTTCTTAAAGTTAATATGTGTGATTGTGCTCTCATAAACATGAGTAGCTAAACACTTTATTAGGGTTAGATGGATATTGTTTAACATTATTTATAGTTTTAATATGATTTATTTTCCCCCTAATTTCTATGTATTCTATTTTATTTGTACTTAATTACTTTTAATTGCCTGATCACCAATTAACTGTTTATGATTTTGATGCGAGATCTGAAAAGTGAGTGTCAATTATGCTATAGTAGAATAGAATTGAATTTCGATATAGGACGAGAGTACCTATATGGTTTAGATAGCTTATAGGGTTTCTGTGTTTAATGCCTGTTGCATGTTAAATTTATCACGAAAGTAGAAAGTTTGCATGTAATTGAGATTTATATATCTGAGAAGACTATAAATTACCTTAGTAAACCTGCTATTGCATAGAAATTAACATTAGAAAAATAATCATATTAGGCCATAATCAATGGATACAATTGAAATCGAAGCCCTAATATTTATTAACTGTTTATTTCCTTAAATTGTTTCTCCTATCACTGTTTTTATTATTTTTCTAATTTTAACCTATTCTTAATTTTTATTTAACCAAATAGAAGTAAAAGTTTAATTTTAACGTACTTAACTACAGACCTCGTGGGATCGACCTCACTCCTGGTGAGTTTACTACTTGTAACGATACGTACACTTGCGTGTGCAAAATATCACAACAACCATACTTGACTTGCAAGTTATGAAACAATGGTGGAAGCTCATAAGATAGAATTGCCTTGACTCTCGCCTAAACGGGACAACGCTGAATTCCAATCTTGATCGAATAAAAGGTTGCTAGAATGGTTATCATTTTAGATGAGCTGTCAACTCTATTCAATGGATGATGCTTTGACTCTCGCCTAAACGGGACACTGTATCAGTTTGTTGAAATACCTTGGGAAATAAACTATGTTAGATTTAGTATTTCTATAACATATGTCATTACTTGTTATTTTCTAAATTGTGTATGAATTTATGAGCCAAAACCTTACTTCTGTTTTATTGATGTGTTGTCGTGTCATTATGAATAACCCTCACCCCGATCCTCTCTTAGTTACTATCTTAGCAAAAGAACTCTATAGTGTGAAAATGCATCCTGGTAGTTGCATTAACTCGCACATGTTGATGATGAATCTGAAGTTCCAAAAGGCAAATCTACTAGGAATTGATTTATCAAGAGAACAATGGGTCCAACTTATCCTTAATAGTCTTCCTCCGGAGTATAATGAATTTGTTATCTCTTATATGATCAACAATTCTAACTCCTCCGACATGGACAAGCTCGAAGCAGAATTACGAGCCCATGAACGGAACTTGATTGCAATAGGTCCCCCTAGGTTTGCAATCAATAATCGAAGGAAAAAGACTAGGTATGAAGGATCTAGCAAAACTGCTTCTTCAAGTACAATTATCAGACATCATCTTCTATGTTCGAATTGTAATGGAAAGGGTCATCATGAAGAACGATGTCCAAGGCTTCTAAACAATTCAAACGAAGGTAATGCTTTTGTCTTTGAATCATGTGTTTTAGAGAACGACAAATCCATCTGGATTGTTGATTCTGGGTCTACTAACCATGTATGTTCTTCACTGCAGTTGCTTGAAACTTGGGAAAATCTGCTTCCATGAGAGTTACAGCTTAAAGTTGGCAATGGCGAATTAGTATCGGTCAAAGCTAGAGGAAAAGCCCGCATCAAGTTTCAACAAAGATTTTTAATTTTAGAAAATGTTTTATTTATTCCAAACTTTAGTAGAAACTTGATTAGTGTCTCATGTTTGCAAACACAATCTTATATATTGAATTTTTCGAGTACAAATTGTTCAATTTCTCGTAATGGATTTCAAATATGTGTTGCTATAATGGAACAAGGGCTTTATGTTTTACGACCGAGTACTCGAATCTCACTAAATAGTGAACTTTTCAGTGTAGCTAGACCTAGAAACCTTAAAAGAAAAGAGATTGATAATGATGATCAAACTTATCTATGGAATTTACGTTTAGGTCATATAGGCTTTGATAGACTCAATAGGCTCACCAAAGACGGTCCATTGAAAAATGTCGTCTTAGGTGAACTGCCAGTATGCGAGTCCTTCCTAGAAGGAAAAATGACTAAATGTTCTTTCTCTGCAAAGGGAGAGCGTGCCAAAATCCCTCTAGGGTTAGTGCATTCCGATGTCTGCGGACCTTTGAATGTCAAAGCCCGAGGTGGTTATGAGTATTTTGTCACTTTCATTGACGATTTCTCTAGATATAGTTTTCTTTACCTAATGCAAAAGAAATCTGAAACGTTTGAAAAGTTTCAGGAGTTTCATGCTTTGGCCCAAAACCAATTAGGTAAATCATTAAAGATCTTGCGAACTGATAGGGGTGGAGAATATATGGATATGCAGTTCAAAGATCATTTAATTGAACTTGGAATTGAATCCCAATACACTGCCCCAGCAACTCCACAACAAAATGGAGTTGCAGAAAGAAGAAATCGCACTCTTTTGGAAATGGTTAGGTCTATGCTGAGTTATTCAACTCTGTCTACGTCCTTCTGGGGATATGCTATACAGATGGCAAATGACATTCTAAATGTTGTTCCATCTAAAGCAGTCCCTAAGACACCCGTCGAACTTTGGAATGGTCGAACACCTAGTTTACGCCATTACAGAATTTGGGGGTGCCCTGCTCATGTCTTAAGAAAGAAAGAAGGCAAACTTGAATCACGTACCGAAGTATGCATGTTTGTCAGAAATTCTAAAGAGACTAGGGGTGGACTATTTTATAGTCACAAGGATAATAAAGTGTTTGTTTCTACAAATGCTACTTTCCTTGAAGAGAACTATATTAAAGACTACAAACCGAAAAGTAAAGTTGTTCTAGAGGAATTGCTATCAGATGTAAGTCCTTCCAATGTTCCGTCCTCTTCCACTCGTGAAGAAGACGATCCCACTCCCTCGCCTGAACAACCGAGAAATCTACTACTAAAGTTTCTGTTCAAAAGACAACCGTACCTCGTCGTAGTGGGAGGGTTTCAACAAAACCTGCTCGTTATGGCTTGGATGGTGAAATCAATATGGTCGTAGGTGACGGTATTGATGACGATCCATTAACCTATAAACAGGCAATGGCTAGTCCGCAACGGAAACGATGGTCAGCCGTCATGGATTCAGAAATGGATTCCATGAAAAAGAACAAAGTCTGGGAATATGTAGACGCACCTGACGACTATCATCCGATAGGATGCAAGTGGGTTTACAAGAAGAAAAGAGGAGCTGGAGGCGAAGTCGAAACTTTTAAAGCTAGACTTGTAGCCTAGGGTTATACCCAAAGAGAAGGCGTGGACTATGAGGAAACTTTTAGTCCTGTTGCCATGCTCAAATCCATCCGAATTCTTCTCTCCATAGCTGCTACTTTCGATTATGAAATCTGGCAAATGGATGTCAAGACTGCCTTCCTTAATGGGGTACTTGAAGAAACCATCTATATGGAGCAACCAGAAGGTTATGTTCTTGCTGGGCAGGAAAAGAAAGTTTGCAAGTTAAACAGGTCTATCTATGGACTTAAGCAAGCTTCTCGCTCATGGAACAAGAGGTTTGATGAAATCATCAAGACCTACGGCTTTCTTCAGAATGAAGATGAACCTTGTGTTTACCAACTCAAGGAAGACCAAATAGTAGTATTCCTGGTCCTTTATGTTGTTGACATTTTGATCATTGGAAACAATGTCAAGAAAATGACTCACATTAAGGAATGGCTCAACACTCAATTCGATATGAAAGATTTGGGTGAAGCAGCCTATGTTCTTGGTATTCAGATTATCAGAAACCGGAAGAACAGATCTCTTGCTCTCTCTCAAACAACTTACATAGACAAAGTCTTAGAGAGATTCTCCATGAACAACACCAATGGGGAAAACATGCCTTCTAGATATGGTATTCGTCTATCTAAGGAATAGTCACCGATTGATCCTCAAGAGATAGAGGACATGGCGAAAATTCCCTATGCCTCTGCAGTTGGAAGTCTAATGTATGCAATGTTATGCACTAGACCTGACATCTGTTATGCTGTTGGAATCGTGAGCAGGTATCAGTCTAATCCAGGACAAGAACATTGGAATGCAGTTAAGTATATTCTGAAATACTTAAAGAGTACAAGGAATCTTGTGTTAGTCTACAAGGGTGGTGCTTTAAATCCCATAGGCTACACTGATTCAGATTTCCAGGCAAGTCTTGAAGACAGGAAATCTACATCTGGGATGGTGTTTACTCTTGGGGGTGGAGCAGTGGTTTGGAGAAGTGCTAAACAAACCGCGATATCGGACTCAACTATGGAAGCTGAATACATAGCAGCAGCAGAAGCTGCTAAAGAACTTGTCTGGCTAAGAAAGTTCTTCACCAGCATAGGTGTTGTTCCTGGAATGGAAAAGCCTCTGGTACTACTCTATGATAACAATGGAGCAATAGCAAACTGTAAAGAACCTCGAAGCCACAAGAGAAGCAAACACATTGAAAGGAAGTATCACATTATCAGAGAATACGTGGCAAGAGGGGATGTACTAGTTGAGAAAGTCGACACAGAGGACAACCTGGCTGATCCATTTACCAAAGTCTTGGCCGTGACAGCCTTTGAAAAGCACCGTCAGAATTTAGGATTAATTGATTTGTACTAATTAGTTTTATATTAGTGCAAGTGGGAGTTTGTTAGGTTTTATGCCCTAAATAAAACTTCATCTCAATGTAATCTATTTTATTCAACATCAATAAAGAAACAGAAGTATTTTTCATTCATTTGTGTATGTTTTGGCTCACTTTATCAATTGCTTGTCTAATTGATTTATAAATTCATCTTAAACCCTTTTCACATACTTGATCATGTTTATTGTGCTGTCATCACATTGGAAAGTAAACATGACTATGTGAATAAAGTTTCCTAGATTTATCAGACACAGGGTTTTACTGATATGATAATCTACAACAAGAGTTTACTTGTATTTGGAGAAATACTATGTTCTTTCCAGAACATTGGTTAAAGTAAAGCTCAGGTTGGATGCATGGAGTATGCATCGGAAGGGACCGATATTGAACTTTGATTTAGATTTAATTAAACTTACCGTAAAATCTATTCAAGTCAATATCGCCAAGTTGATCCTAGATCAAATGATCTTAATCCTGTTATGATTAGGCTCAATCTTGAAAGGCTATTCGTGTTCTTTGATTTGTTAGTTAAACCTACTTTTAGGTCAGGGTGATACGTACATTTTGGGAACACGGTAGTGCAATTGAGTGGGAGCGCTAGCATAAACATGGAATCTATAGCTTCTACCTGGCGAATAGTAAGCAAAGGATGATTTCCTTCGAGCTTGACCAAACGAAAATAAATGGTGGAGATCTCATTTCACATAAGCTGAAATATCATTTATACGGGGTCAAGTGTTTTAAGGATAAGATACATAGTAGGGTTTTACGGTAATTTAATCCCTTAACTGTGTAGATCATTCATATAGAGGATCATTGATCACATTAGGATTATAACAATGGATAACTAATGATGTGTCTATATGGTGGAACATATAGAGCATTCTATATACTGAGAGTGCAATTCTAAGTTCTATGCGTGGATTCAACGAAGAATTAATAAGTTAGTGAATTTTAGTGCTAAATTCTTGATCTACTTATTGGAAGCTCGGTTATATAGACCCATGGTCCCCCCACTAGTTGAGATAATATTGTTTGTAAGACTCATGTAATTGGTTTTGATTAATCAATTATAATTCACGAATTAGACTATGTCTATTTGTGAAATTTTCACTAAGTAAGGGCGAAATTGTAAAGAAAGAGTTAATAGGGGCATATTTGTTAATTATGATACTTTGCATGGTTCAATTAATAAATATGATAAATGACAATATTATTTAATAATTATTTATAGTTATTAAATAGTTAGAATTGGCATTTAAATGATTGAATTAGGAAATTGGCATTTTTGAGAAAATCAGATACAAAAGGTGTTAAAATTGCAAAATTGCAAAAAGCAAGGCCCAGTCCACTAAGCCATGGCCGGCCACCTTTATAGGTATTTTAAGTTGATTTTTTCATTATTTTAATGCCATATAATTCAAATCTAACCCTAGTGGAATGCTATAAATAGATAGTGAAGGCTTCAGGAAAATTACACTTTCTGAATCAGAAAAACCTAAGCCTTCACTCTCTCTCTTCTCTAGCCGCCACTCTCTCTCTTGCTTCTTCCTTTGGATTTCGAAATTAGTTTAGTGATTAGAGTAGTGCCCACACACATCAAGCAATACCTCAATCATAGTGAGGAAGATCGTGAAGAAAGATCATCAGCAAAGGAGATTCAGCATCAAGGATTCAGAGAAAGAGATCCAGGTTCAGATCTTGATAATACTCTGCTACAGAAAGGATTCAAGGGTTAGAGATCTGAACGGAAGGAGTCATTTAATTCCGCTGCACCCAATGTAAGGTTTCTTAAACTTTATATGTATTTAATTTATCGTTTTAGAAAGTTCTTATTTAGGATGTTAATAAACATACTTGTGAGTAGATCTAAGATCCTGGTAAAATAATTTCTAACATAGAGATGCGGTTTTTTTTCTTCCTTACTTTTACTTTTTGGATTTTATATTTTGTATCGTATAAAATTAAAAATATATACTATTATTTTTACACAAAATATATACATGTACCCCAATATAATCTCATCAACTATATATTTATGAAAATTTATGTAGTCTCAGGATCTTCTCTAGCTATTTTATTTTAGGGCCTAGAATTTTAAAAATGAGTTTTTTATTTGAGAAATAAAGTAAAATTCAAATTATTCTTTACATAATTTTTGTAGGAAAAAAGTTTTTTTTTGGGACTTTATAGCTTTTTTTTTTTTTTTTTTTTTTTTTTTTTTAAATAAGATTATTACATAAATATACAATTTTTTTTTATTTTACATTTTGGCGGATTTTTTAGTTTTGTTTTTTCTACAAAAATACATAATACTATATTTCTATTGTTTTTGAAATAGCGTTGTTTTAATAAATCTGCAGGAAAGCATTATGATTTTTTTTTTTTATAACTATACAGAGTATTAATTTTCCATAATTTTAAAATAATGGTGTTTTGACATTGGGAAAATAATATGAAAGCAATATATATATATTTTTTTAAAAAAAATAAACAAAAACTAGTACAAAATAGAATTCGTAAAAAAAGTAAATAAAAAAAGTTTCATGAAAATATAAAAATCTTTCAATTTTAAATGTATTAGGTAATTTTTTTTAAAAAAAAAATTCTCAAAAAATAAAGAGATTGGGAGACCTCTTAGATTGAGGGGTTTGGACAATGGCTCCAGCTGTCCTATCCTAAAGACGGACCTTTGTAGTCTCTTTGAAATCCCATAATATGATGTACAACTAAGACTCTCTCTTTTTTTTAAATTGAAAAAATTTAGAGATGATTACTGAGGTGGAGAGAAAAAATGATATTTTTTTTTAAGCTAATTAAGATTTTTACTTTTTAAATTTTGACATGTACTAAATTATGCCTTTTGAATTTTTAAGATGGTTAAAAATACTCCTTAAACTATTAAGATTGTTGAATTTAAGGATTTTTTTTTCTAATTTTAATAAAAAAATCTAACATGAATAAAAGTTCACGAACCATAATTTAGTACATGTCAAAGTTTGAGTGGTAAGATTTATTAGATATTAAAATCTGGGGAGTATGGTTTAGTACATAAACAATCACTGAAATTAGACAAAAGTCCTTAAATACAACAATCTCAATAATTTAGGGAGTATTTTTAACGACTTTAAAGTTTAGAGAGCATAATTTAGTAAATGTCAAATTCAAAAAGTGAAAATACTAATTAACTTTTTTTTTTTTGTAAATATATATGATTAGTGAAAGTTTAATTAATATTGTTTGAAGGAATAAGAGTACATATTGAAATATAAGATGATATGAATAATTAAAGGAACTTGAAATGCGTGCGGGGAGCCGTTGTCAGAAAGAGAAGGATGTATTATTCACGATGCTAAGTGGGCCTGTCCTCTGGAAATCATTATGTTGAGTTTATTAGTTTTTATACACTTATTTTATTGTATGTACACTTATTGCGAAATACTACAGCACGGAAAATATTACTATTGGTTACAGTTAAATATGGGGTGGAGTGGAGGCCACATATTTAATTTAATAAATAAGATGAATAATTATTAATCAGTTGCTCTAATATATGTAGAGAGAGGCCAAAGACAAAAAGCTTTAAAAAGAGTTATATAAAAAAAAGAAAAAGAAAAAGAAGTGTTATGGAAACTGCATGCGTCTCTCTCTCTCTCTCTCTCTCTCTCTCTCTCTCTCTCTCTCTCTCTCTCTCTCTTGTCTCTGAGAAATGTCTGTCTTTGCATGCTTAATTTGGAGTGTTTCTCTTGGATCACGCAATGCAGCAATAAAATGAAAATTCATTCCTTCTTCTCTGTTTTGTTACAACTGATAATAAATAGATTATTTTATTACTAACTTCTCCAATTCTAATCCCCTTAATTATCATTTTCTGTTGAGCCCTTTACTCTGCATGTACGTATTTTGATTAACACGTAATTAGATGTGATCATTCAATCGAATCTATACTATTTTATTCATAGTGTATCTGATCCGCATTAAATACAGATTTAATTTTTTGGATCCAATTCAATCTGCATAATAGTTTAAATACAATTTAATTCAATCCACAAAAGTGTTTATTGGATCGGTTATTTTTGATTGATTATATTTTAATATTAATGTAAAAAATATTATTTTTCATATAACTAGCAACAAAATAAAATAAATTATATTATTATTTTATTTCTCCAATAATAAATTAAAATAAATAAAATAACAACTTTAAAGAAAACAAAATTATGTGTATAAAGAAATATTTTATTTGGTTTTACCTGTAGAAAAATAATTATATATAAGAATGTAATATACATGTGATGTATTATGTTTTGAAATATAATTATACTATAAGTATTGGACTTTTGAATTATTATTTTCTTTACATTAAAATATTATTTGTATATATAATTTTTTAGTTTTTTTTTTATATATATGCGTGGATTCGATTGAATCGGTTACTTTTACATGTCAATCAATATCCAATCCGCACAAGTGCAGATTTTGAATTTTCAAATTCAATCGAATCCGCACAACTACAGATATTCACACTTTACGAATTGGATTAGATTAGATTAAATCGTACAGATTGAATTTAATCAGCTATTTTATGAACACCCATGTCTCTTTTTGCCAAACAAGAGATTCAATCTCTCCTTCCATCACTCTCCCTTCACCCCTCCATCTATCTCTCTCTTACCAATATAGTTTTAGTATATAAAATTTGAAGGTAAATAAGGAAGTTATTCTTTCAAAACAAAATAACTAAGTTATAAAAATAGCTAAATTTATATTATAAATATGGAGGGAGACATTCTTTCTCCAAATTTTAAAAATTTAATTATTCTAATTTTGTAAAAATTGTAAAAAAAAGACAAAATAGAATATTGTAATTTTACTAATTAAATTTATCTTCTTTATTCCAACCTCACACACCAAACAACACAAAACATATAGCAACTATGCTTTCTATCTCTCCTACTCTACATCCTCTCCATCCTACGTACCAAATATAGCCTAAAACCACTAAAATATCTTTCCCTTTCTTTTATCTTTGAGAAATATTACATCACCCGAGAAGAATAGTATTAGATTGCTACACAATTGTCACTTTGTATAAATAAAATTTTTGGGAACCTATAACGCAAATGATGCATGCTTATTTATTCATTTATACATACATATATACAATATATATGTTATCTTTTGTCCTATAATAATACTACATCTAACAAATAAAATAAGTCATAATTCTTTAGTTGAATATATATATTTTTTTCGAAATATTACAAGTTATTTCATATAGACTGACCTAAGTGATAAAATCAGAATTTTTATACAATTTTTTATTGGACCCAACCCTCGTGTCTAGCTTTGCCAAAACATGTACAAGTATTTCTCAAAACCTTCAAACTCATGGTTGATCTGACACTACTTTACTCTTACCTGCACAATAGAGCACTCGTGAGCCAAGATCCAACAAAATAAAAAATAATACAGTATGAGCGCAATTATAATAAATACATTTCATACATTACACTTCTGTGTATATAACTATGCCACAACACTATTTATTACATTATTTCATATATAATAATGTCTGTATAGCATAGACCTATGTTTTACGTTCACACGTCTTTTTAATTTATTTAAGGCCTTAATATGTTTTATCGCAGTTATAGTTACTGAGTCTAACCTTGTTATGCCTTACTCGCATAACTCTATTCAATTATCCACTTAACATATTATTGCATATTCATCATAGTACGTACTTAGGGTAATAACTCCAATTCACGGTTCTATAATACCAATCAAATAACATATAACTATGCCATCACACTATACTCTACGTGCTTAGTTTGTTGTCTTACCTGATTTTCAATGTATGTAAAAGAATCCCAAATCACAGGTGATTTTGACCAAGCGCTACTATTCCTAGTCACAATTCTTGAGTTTCACAAACTAGGATTAATCCCCAAAATAACATTATCAATAATTCACAATTAATTCTCCAACTCTAGACCAAATAACAGAGCTTGAAACGAGCTTTCTAACGATATATAGAACATCTAAATTAGAGTTTGGAGTCAAAAGTTATGCTCAAAACAAAATAACAAAAATTGAACTGTCGCTGCCATCCCTTCGCGACCAATTATCGTCGCAACTAGATTGGGCTCGCCACGACCAGATAGGGCCAGGGGCTAACCCCTTTTTTGGGTTTGAGCCTCGTCGTGGTGACCTTATATGTAACGCCCTAATGCTAAGGCACGCTATAGTAATTTTTCAATTACAGTGCTATCTTTGCTAATCAAAGAACTTTCTCAAAAATCGTGTCAAATTAAAACTTTTATATTAAATATGAAACTTTATAAACTTTACATAATTAATTACAAAAATCGGGATCCCATTTCTAAACCTTTTTGCAAAATATTCCAAAATACATATGTCAGGTTGCACAACGACTACAAAATGGAAACCCCAGATGTCCCGAGACTGAACACTCCAGGTCACGCTGCCATGACATGTACAATCCCATCCCAGCTCAGGCTCACTCCTGCTCAGCTTTTTCCTTTCCTTTACCTACACATGAAAGTAAAACTGTGAGTCGACAGACTCGGTAAGAAAAGCATATAATACCGACTTGTATCTAGGTGCCCATACACCTATTTACAAGGCTTAACAGATGAGTAAGAACGTTCCATACTAGGGTACAGCCACTGTACCACATACACTACGTACCTCACTGCACGAGTGTTGGTAGGGTTTGTTTCGTACCCTGAGTACCATTGAGTGATATACCACACACACCCTGTACTCTCTCGTACTTGTGTTGGTATCACCGTAATGTACTCTTTAACATTATACACTATACCAATACACTCTGTACCATAACCGTACAAGTGTTGGTAGTGTAACAATCATAACAAGCATGCATATACTGTTGGGTTTTGTGTCCTAAATAAAACCCATTTCAATATAATCAGATTTACTAATTAATGAAGATAAAAAATCGCTTTTATGTTGCATGGTTCACATAATTTATTTCATGATTATATCTAATGTATAAATTCTATTAAGTCCAGAACATATATAAATATATGTATATATATTTGTTCATGATTATAGTGTCATCAGCACAGTGAAATATAATCATGATTATATGTTCAAAAGTTTAATTCCCATGATTTGTCAGTTTACTGGATTTAGACTGGCATGATAATCGGCGATAAGGTATACTTACACCTTGGATAAGTGTTAAGTCCTATCCAGGGCATTGAAAAAGTTTACCAGTATCGGATGTATGGAGTATACATTGGAAGGGACCAATATTAATTTTAGATAAGACATCATAAACTTATTGTTATATCTTTCTAAGTCAATATCAATGGTTGATCTTAGGTCTATAGATCTTAATCCTGATATGGTTAGGTTCAACTTAGTTGTATTATTTATGTTCTTCAATTTATTTGTTAAAGTCAACCAATTGGATCTTCTTGTGACATACAGATTAAGGACATGGTAGTTCAATTGAGTGGGAGCGCTAATGATAGATATGGAATCTACAACTTCTATAGGTATTTAGAAGTGAAATGATGATGTCCTTTGAGCTTGGATTGATAAAGATAAATAATTAAGATCTCATTTCCATATTATATTTGTTACCGCAGATTTTCGTTAACCAAAAATTGAGCCTAATAGTGATAATCTCACATAGAAAAATAAAAACAGTAAAGGAAAAAGTATGAACACAAAAGATTTTTTACGTGGTTTTGTAGTTAAAATTCTGCAAAGTCCACGAGTCAATCTTATTAGATTTTTGATGGCTTTTCAGGGCCTTTTTCTTATAATTCTTTTGTCTCCTTTTTTTGATCTAACTTGCCACTATTTATAATTACATAATACGCAATTAATTATAGAGTTGATTTTACAATGCTTGTCCCCTGAAATTTTGGGGTTTGATTACATATCACGTAGTATAAATGCGGTTATTGTTTGAATATCACACAGTTGTGATTTATCCGCTTTTACTGGGTCAAAATGATTGTGTGTTTAAACACGTCTTAAATCATAGCGTTCTGGGATGTCTTGACAGGAACTCGGTTCCAATGACCTTGATAGTGAGCTGGAGATTTTTCCCCTATCTTTTCGAGGTCGACAATGTACGCCTCGTTACTTATTTATTTGAAGGCTTAATGCTTCGTTTTGACAATCGTAGTTCTTAATTACAAAGAGTAGCTTAGCAGTCATTTGAATGTCAGCTTCTGACTCATCAAGACTATAAGTCTCACTGAAAGACGTCTGAAGTTAATTGGTCAAAGTCACATGAGTGTGCCTTCCTATAGCGAGATAGGCACATCACTTATTAGGTCTTGAGTCCACCCGACTGTTATACTTAGTTTGTATATCATACGCTAAGTGTTTTCACAGTCAATATGCATCACCTTTTGTCTTCCCAGGGGTAACGGAGTCGATGTCTCACCTTATGCATCCAATGCAGTATGCTTTCTCGTTAATACATGAGGTAACAGTTTGTATATCTTTATCTCGCATAAGACCTTATAGTCAGCGAGTTGCAAGTATACTCTGTTACTTCCGTATTTAATGAGTTATTCCATTAAAAATGATTACCGTTTCACACATCGATCCATGTTCCCCTTTGTTTTACCCAAAATTCGGCTAAAGGACACGTGTTAAGATAAAGGGAATGTGAAATGGTGCAATAGCTTTTTATGGAATAACTCATTAATTACGTAAGAGTCAGAGTATATTTATAACCCGCTGATTATAAAGTCTTAGGGGAGGAATCAATGTACAAACTGGCACTTAGTGTTTTAGCGAGAAACAATTCATTGCTGAATGCCAATAGCGAGGCACCAGAGAAAGTGACACATACCAACTTTAAAAGTCCTTAGCTTGCAATAAGCAAACTAAGTGTAAAAGTCAGGTTGGCTCAAAGAACAAGTATGGAAGATGATCATCTTGCTATGGGAAGACTTCCTATAGCTTCATCGAACTAACGGGAGCGAGGCTCACGACCCTGGCGAGTCAGAAGATTTCTTTATAAATAACCGCAATTGACACAAACATACATCGTCGACCTCGGAAGGAAGAATGGCCCCAGCTCGCTATTGGGATCACTATAATCAAGTTTCTATCGAGACATCTCCAGATTCGACAATTAAAAACGTGTTTAATAAACGACAATTTTGACCCAGTAAAAGTTGGAAAATCACAACTATATGATTTTCAAATCACAAATCGCATTTACATTTCGTGATATGTAATCAAATCCCATGATTTTAAGGATAATTGCTGTAAACATATTCTGGTCAACTTTGTAATTAACTGCCTACTATGTAATTATAAATAGTGGCAAACAAGCTCAAAAAAGGGACGAAAAAACTCATATGAAAGAGGCCCTGAGAAAAATACTAAAAAATCAGAATAAGATTGACTCGTGGACTATGTAGAATTTTAACTGCAAAACCACGTTAAAAACCCTATGTTCATACATTATTTTTATATAGCTTTTTTTTTCTGTGTGAAATTATTATCGTGAGGCTCAAATTTGGTTAACGAAATCTGCGTTAATAGTTTGGTGCTTTCATTGATAGCCTCTGTGAAAAAGCTCAAAAAAACCCTCATTTCATTCGAAGAAAAACAACCTCCTATATGGCTGAAAATCCAAAAAAATGTTAACACCCCACCTGAGGAAGCCAACCATTGTTTTGGAAAAGAGCCCATGGGTTCCAGAAGATGTACCGATCCGCCATCCAGAAGGACCACCCGTTCTAGGAGGGCCCAACCTGAGGGTGGCCCCAGTGCGCGAACCACACGTTCCTAGAGAACTCAATCCGACATTGGTCCTAGTACGCGGACAACACGCTTGAGGAGAACTCAGTGGGGGAATGGTCAGAACCCCAGGATGAGGGATGAAGAGCTCAATCATGGATGTGCCCAATCTGTGGGTGAAAGAACTTATGAAACGGAAAGTAGTCACCTGAGACGCAGTTTGGAAGAGGTGTAGCGTAGGAACGCTGAGTTAGAACGTGAGGCAGTCTTGGCCAGGGTGGCGCTGGGGACGAACGCTCAAAATCAACATGAACTTGGAGTGAGAAGACCACGAGGCAGTCCTCGTGGGTCATAAATCAGGAGACAGGAAAAGGCTCGGGAAGAACAACCCGGGGAAAATGAGACACCCCCTGAGAATCAGGATGAACATCCAGATGGGAGACAATCGGAAACTAATGAATGAGAAATCCCTCATGAAAATGAGGAGGATCTTGGGACTCAACTGGAAGAACGGAGATCACCTGCTAGAAATCACCAACGTTCTTCTCAAACCCATAGAGCGAGGACTCGTACGTACCCTGATAGGGGAATTACGACAAACCGCTCTCGGAAGGAAAGAACAGAGCGTGAAGAAGCAAGTGTGACTTTGAGGCGATCCAAAACCCATAGTCGAGGAGAAAGTACGCAACAAGCTAATGATCGAGAAAGTATGGGAACCAGTAAATCCGCGAGCCACTCAAAGACAAAGTCAATGAGTAAGACGCGATCTATGAGTAAGACAAGATCTACCAACAATTACTCCCACCTGGATCTGCGAGAGCACTTCAATTGAAAAAAACCTGACCTTCGCCAACAGCTTGGTCCAAAGCAAGGGGATCCAATCCAATTGCGGATAAACAAGCTGGAGGACAAGTTCAAGAGATATCAAGTGGGGGAATTAGGTAAACTATCTTGATACGACTCTGACAAGGAGCTTAAGCCGTATCACCCTGATATTATGAATACCCCATTTCCTTCAAGATTCAAAAACCTGCATGTCTCGTCTTATGACGAAACCACAGATCCGGTCTCGCATTTGAATAAATTTAACACAATAATGCGAGCGAGTAATGTAACGAACAATTTACGCTGTATTTTGTTCCCCACCTCGCATGTTCGAGCAGCGAGTAGCTGGTTTAACAAGTTTACTCATCATTCACTAACTTCCTGGGAGCAGCTGTCTAGGGATTTCAAGAAGCAATTTCAGGCCGATAGGGATATGAGACCCAAAGCGGCCTCGCTAACCAATATAAAGTAGCAGCCCGACGAAACACTTAAGGTGTACTTAAGTCATTTTAGCACGGCTGCCGCTAGGGTTAGAAATTTGGATGACAGCACGCAACTTACAACCCTTTAGGCAGGGATCTCTACTGATCCATTAACCGTAGGGGGCGAGTTGTGGGATGACTTACAAGGACGTCCGGTAAGAAGCATCACTGAGTTCAACGAAAGGGCTCAGGTGTTTGTCCGGAAGGAAAAAGCCTGAAAGGAAATGAACTTGTTGAAAATAGGCTTGGGAGGTAAACCGAGCAATGTTTCAACAGGTACTGCTTCCACGAGAATTGATAACTCGGGGGCTTCTGGTTCGAAGAGAAATGACAAAATTAAGGACCGTCAAAGGAGAGAAAGAAACAAAAGAAGCATGACAAATACGTGTCAGTGTATACTATTTATACCGAGCTTAATGAAACTCGGGAAAATATTTACCTCGCACATGAACAGAAGGTAGCCTTCGGCAAACCCGAGCCTATGAGGAATTTGAGGAGCAAAAGAGATCCTAACAAATATTGTAAGTTCTATAAGGATATTGGGAATACGACCGACGAATGTCGCCAACTGAAAGATGAGATCAAAAGTCTCATCGCTCGCGGCCATTTTAAGCAGTACATGAAAAGACAGGGCAAGGGATACAACCAGCCCAGTCTACGCAATAACCCAAACAACCAGGGGTTAAAACCTATTCCTGTGGAAGGAGAGGATATCCTGGCTATTTCGGAAGGCCCAGAAATTGCAAGGGAAAGCAATAACACCCATAAAAGATATGTGAAAGAAATAAAGAACGAGCAGTCAGTCTTCGCTCTAGAACCTTCCAAAAAGGTGAAAACTGAGGAACTTCTCATTACATTCACGGAGGAAGATGAGAAAACGTGAGATATCCTCACGTCGATCCATTGGTGATAACCATTCAGCTCGCCAATAAAAGGATCAAGAGAGTGTTAATAGATAATGTTGGAAATTATTTTACCAGGATCTTAGATCTACTCACAAGTATGTTGATTAACACCCTAAATATGTACTTCTAAAACGATTATGAATTAAACACATATAAAGTATGAGAAACCTTACATTGGGTGCAGCGGAATAAAATGTCTCCTTCCGTTCAGATCTCTAACCCTTGTATCCTTTCTGTCGCAGAGTATTATCAAGATCTGAACCTGGATCTCTTTCTCTCCTTCTTTAATGCTGAAACTCCTTCTTGTTGAATATCTTTCTTCACGATCTTCATCACTATGATTGAGGTATCACTTGCTGTGTGTGGGCACTACTCTATCACTAAGAGGTACAAAATTCAAGAGAGAAGAAGTGTATAAGTGGCGGCTAGAGTTTAGAAGAGAAGGCTCAGGTTTTTCTCTGAAGGAAATCAGAAGTAAAAGTGTAAATTTCTTGAAGCCTTCACTATCTATTTATAGCATTCCACTAGGGTTAGGTTTGAATTATTTGGCATTAAAAAAATGAAAATATCAGATGATAAACCCTATAAAAGTGGCCAGCCATGGCTATGTGGATTTGGGCCTCACTTTTTGCAATTTTGCAGTTTTATCATTTCTGCATCTCATTTTCTCAAAAATGCCAATTTTTAAATTCAACCATTTAAATGCCAATTCTAACTATTTAATAACTATAAATAATTATTAAATAATATAGTCATTTATCATATTTATTAATTGAACCATACAAAGTATCATAATTAACAAATATGCCCTAAAAACTCTTTCTTTACAATTTCGCCCTTACTTAGTGAAAAATTCACAAATAGACATAGTCTAATTTGAGAATTATAATTGATTAATCAAAACCAATTATATGAGTCTTACAAGTAATATTATCTCAACTAGTGGGGGGGGACCATGGGTCTATATAACCTAGCTTCCAATAAGCAGATCAAGAATTTATAACCTAAATTCACTGACTTATTAATTCTTCGTTGAATCCACGCATAGAACTTAGAATTGCACTCTCAGTATATAGAATGCTCTATATATTCCACCATATAGACACATCATTAGTTATCCATTGTTATAATCCTAATTTGATCAATGATCCTCTATATGAACGATCTACACTGTAAAGGGATTAGATTACCGTTACACCCTACAATATATTTTATCCTTAAAACACTTGACCCCGTATAAATGATATTTCAACTTATGTGAAATGAGATCTCCACCATTTATTTTCGTTTGATCAAGCTCGAAGGAAATCATCCTTTGCTTACTATTCGCCAGGTAGAAGCTATAGATTCCATGTTTATGCTAGCGCTCCCACTCAATTGCACTACCGTGTTTCCAAAATGTACGTATCACCCTGACCTAAAAGTAGGCTTAACTAACAAATCAAAGAACACGAATAGCCTTTCAAGATTGAGCCTAATCATAACAGGATTAAGATCATTTGATCTAGGATCAACTTGGCGATATTGACTTGAATAGATATTACGGTAAGTTTAATAAATCTAAGTCAAAGTTCAATATCGGTCCCTTCCGATGCATACTCCATGCACCCAACCTGAGCTTTACTTTAACCAATGCTTTGGAAAGAACATAGCATTTCTCCAAATGCAAGTAAACTCTGTTGTAGATTATCATATCAGTAAAACCCTGTGTCTGATAAATCTAGGAAACTTTATTCACATAGTCATGTTTACTTTCCAATGTGTTGACAACACAATAAACAAGATCAAGTATGTGAAAAGGGTTTCAGATGAATTTATAAATCAAATAGACAAGCAATTGATAAGATGAACCAAAACATACACAAATGAATGAAAAATACTTCTGTTTCTTTATTGATGTTGAATAAAATGGATTACATTGAAATGGAGTTTTATTTAGGGCATAAAACCCAACAAACTCCCACTTGCACTAATATAAAACTAATCAGCACATATCAATTAATCCTAAATTCTGACGGTGCTTTTCAAATGCAGTCACGGCCAAGACTTTGGTGAATGGATCAGCTAAGTTGTCTTCTGTGTCCACTTTCTCAACTAGTACATCCCCTCTTGCCACATATTCTCTGATGATGTGATACTTCCTTTCTATGTGTTTGCTTCTCTTGTGGCTTCGAGGTTCCTTACTATTGGCTATTGCTCCATTATTATCACAAAGTAGGACCAGAGGCTTTTCCATTCCAGGCACTACACCGATACTGGTGAAGAACTTTCTTAGGTAAACAAGCCCTTTAGCAGCTTCTGCTGCAGCTATGTATTCAGCTTCCATCGTCGAGTCCGATATCGCGGTTCGTTTTGAACTTCTCCAAACCACTGCTCCACCCCCAAGAGTAAACACCATCCCAGATGTAGATTTCCTGTCTTCAAGACATGCCTGGAAATCTTAATCAGTATAGCTTATGGGATTTAAAGCACCACCCTTGTAGACTAATACTAGATTTCTTGTACTCTTTAAGTATTTCAGAATATACTTAACTACATTCCAATGTTGTTGTCATGGATTTGATTGATACATGCTCATGATTCCAACTGCGTAGCAGATGTCATGTCTAGTGCATAACATTGCATACATTAGACTTCCAACTGCAGAAGCATAAGAAATTTTCGCCATGTCCTCTATCTCTTGAGGATCAGTAGGAGACTGTTCCTTAGATAGACGAATACCATATCTAGAAGGCATGTTTGCCCCATTGGTGTTGTTCATGGAGAATCTCTCTAAAACTTTGTCAATATAGGTTGTTTGAGAGAGAGCAAGGGATCTGTTCTTTCGGTTTCTGATAATCTGAATACTAAGAACATAGGCTGCCTCACCCAAATCTTTCATATCGAATTGAGTGTTAAGCCATTCCTTGATGTCAGTCATTTTCTTGATATTGTTTCTAATAATCAAAATGTCGTCAACATAAAGGACATGAATACTACTACTTGGTCTTCCTTGAGTTGGTAAACACAAGGTTCATCTTCATTCTGAAGAAAGCGGTAGGTCTTGATGATTTCATCAAACCTTTTATTCCATGAGCGAGAAGCTTGCTTAAGTCCATAGATAGACCTATTTAATTTGCAAACTTTCTTTTCCTGCCCTGGAAGAACATAGCCTTCTGGTTGCTCCATATAGATGGTTTCTTCAAGTACCCCATTAAGAAAGGCAGTCTTGACATCCATTTGCCAGATTTCATAATCGAAAGCAGTAGCTATGGAGAGAAGAATTCGGATGGATTTGAGCATGGCAACAGGACTAAAAGTTTCCTCATAGTCCACACCTTCTCTTTGGGTATAACGCTTGGCTACAAGTCTAGCCTTAAAAGTTTCGACTTCGCCTCCAGCTCCTCTTTTCTTCTTGTAAACCCACTTACATCCGATTGGATGATAGTCATCAGGTGCGTCTACATATTCCCAGACTTTGTTCTTTTTCATGGAATCCATTTCTGAATCCATGCCGGCTGACCATCGTTTCCATTGCGGACTAGCCATTGCCTGTTTATAGGTAAATGGGTCGTCTTCAATACCGTCACCAACGACCATATTGATTTCACCATCCAAGCCATAACGAGCTGGTTTTGTTGAAACCCTCCCACTACGACGAGGAGCGGTGATCTCTGAACATGAACTTTGGTAGTAGTTTTCTCAGTAGGTTCGACTGAGGGAGTGGCATTGTCCTCTTCACGAGTGGAAGAGGACGGAACATTGGAAGGACTTATATCTGAAAGCATTTCCTCCAACACTACTTTACTTTGTGGTTTGAAATTCTTAATATAGTCATCTTCAAGGAAAGTGGCGTTTGTGGAAACAAACACTTTATCATCCCTGCGACTATAAAATAGTCCACCCCTAGTCTCTTTAGAATTTCCGACAAACATGCAAACTTCAGCTCGTGACTCATGTTTGTCGTCTTTCTTTCTTAAGACATGAGCAGGGCACCCCCAGATTCTGTAATGGCGTAAACTAGGCGTACGACCATTCCATAGTTCTAAAGGTGTCTTAGGGATTGCTTTAGATGGAACAACATTTAAAATGTCGGTTGCCATCTGAATTGCATATCCCCAAAAGGACGTAGGTAGAGTTGAGTAACTAAGCATGGACCTAACCATTTCCAAAAGCGTGCGATTCCGTCTTTCTGCAACTCCATTTTGCTGTGGAGTGCTAGGGGCGGTTAAATGGGATTCAATTCCAAGTTCAATTAAATGATCTTTGAACTGCATATCCATATATTCTCCACCCCTATCAGTTTACAAGATCTTTAATGTTTTACCTAATTGGTTTTGAGCCAATGCGTGAAATTCTTGAAACTTTTCAAATGTTTCAGATTTCTTATGCATAAGGTAAATATGTCCATATCTAGAGTAATCGTCAATGAAAGTGACAAAGTACTCATAACCACCTCGGGCTTTTACATTCAAAGGTCCGCAAACATCTGAATGCACTAACCCTAGGGGTTGTTTGGCATGCTCTCCCTTTGCAGAGAAAGAACGTTTGGTCATCTTTCCTTCTAGGCAAGACTCGCAAATAGGTAATTCACCTAAGACGACATTTTTCAATGGACCGTCTTTGGTTAGCCTATTTACTCTGTCATAGCCTATGTGACCCAAACGTAAATGCCATATATATGTTTCATTATCATCATTGATCTTTTGCTTTTTGTGGTTTCTAGGTTTAGCTACTTTAAAAAGTTCATTATGTAGGGCAAATGGTGTTTCTGGTCTAAGAACATAAAGCCCCTGTTCCATGGATGCAACACAAATATGAATGTCATTTCGAGAAATGGTAGAACCAGAACTTAAAAAATCTAATTTGTATTGTTGCAATTGTAAGCATGAAACAGAAACCAAGTTTCTACTGAAATTCAGAATGTATAAGACATTGTCTAATTCCAAAATTCTGTTTTGAAACTTGAGTTTGGCTTTTCCTCTAGCTCTAACCGAAACCATTTCGCCATTACCAACCTTAAGTTTCAACTCTCCGGATTTCAAATAATTCCATTTCTCAAGCAATTGCAATGAACAACTTACATGGTTTGTAGACCCAGAATCAAGAATCCAAATGGATTTTTCATTCTCTAAAACACATAATTCGAAGACTAAAGCATCACTGCTTATTCGTTTGTGAATTGTTGTTCTTGCTGGTTCATTTTGTTGTGAAGTATAACTTGAGGAAGTGAAATCACTTTCTCTTATCTTCTCAACTAAGCTTGAAATAGTATGATTTATGGAGTTATGAACTATTTGCTCTTCAGAGTGAACAATTCCCAGCTTACCTGCTTTCTGGAATTTCATGTTCATCATGAGCATATGTGAAGTATTACTCTGACCAGGAGTTTATACCTTCAAGTTCATTTGCTAAGATATTAACTAGGAGTGGAATGGGATGAGGGTTATTGGCACTACAATACATCAATAAAACAGAAGTAAGGTTTTGGTTCAAATTCATACACAAGTTCAGAAAATAACAAATAATCACATATGTTATAAAAATACTAAATCTAACATAGTTTATTTTTCAAGGTTTCTAACATAATGAAATACAGTGTCCCGGTAGGCGAGAGTCAAAGATAACATTAGTTGAATAGAGTAGTCAGCTCATCTAAAATAAAACCATTTTAGCAACCTTTTATTTGATCAAAATGAGAATCCAACGTTGTCCCGGTAGGCGAGAGTCAAGGTTGTTCTCACTTTATGAGCTTCCACCATTGTTTCATGTTTTATGAATTTATCTCTAAGTAGTCACCGTAGGGGAGAGTGTAATAGAGACGAAAACTCACAAAACACTTATCAAATGAAATCTTACGGTCTTAAAAGTTTTCAACGAATAACCATCCATAAGGGGGACGAAGTCTAGCGTCTCGAGGTTATATTGAAAAAATTTAACTATTGTAAAACCAACAATGGAGATCGAATATCTTTTTGATTAAAGCTCATTATTTAAAAAAAATATGTATTTTATTTAATCATCTGTTCCATATTTTAATAATGAAAAATTACAAATTAAAGTTGGTTTAAATAAAAAATCAACTTTAATTAAATTTCAATTATTATTTAAATTCGAAAAATAAATTCGAATACAATGGAACAAATTTGAAAATATCTTGTTTAAGTTGTTTAGAAGAATCTGAAAAATCAACTTAAATATCTTTCCAATTTTAATTAAATATAAAATTAAGTTGTAGCCACTTAATTTGAAAATACTCCATTTTAAGTTAATATTTGAAAAATATCAACTTAAAAAATATCTAAAGAATCTTAATAACAAATTCCTAAAATTCCTCAACTTAATTTTTGAAATTTAAAATTCAAAAGATATTCAGATTTAAGTTGATTGGTTAGAGATAACTAATTTTCAACTTAAATAGGAATATTTATTGTAAAATTTAAATTAAGCTTCAGATAGAATCTAGTTGGTTATAATTCATATTTAATTAAATACAAGAAAGTACATATAGTTTAGCTTAGAATAAAATTCTTTAAACTATGGTTTTCTTAAATTAATTTCAAAATAAATGAAACTAATTATGTTGCTAATCAATTTTATTAGGTTAAACTAATTTAATTAACCTAGTACAGTTATTCAATTCAGGCAAATGGGGCTTCACAATTGGGGTAGTTCATGTGAGGGGGTGCTGGGTTCAGTATGTCGTACCCACTACTATGGCTCCCAACTCTCACACAAGGCCCAAAAGAGAGGAATTTAACCTTAAAATGAACAACTGTTATTAATTGAATAGGCCCAAAAACTAAATGGGCCTAAATAAAATCGATCAAAAACTATGATATTTTATTTAGCAACAACAACCTATATGCATCTATAACAAAATTAAACATACAGGCTCACACATGCACACATTTGGATGGATCCTATCATGTTGCTAGGTCATACACAGATGAAAGAAGATTGTAAAATTTACCTGTTACAAATTATTTACTTGACCAATTGAACCATGGGTTAAAATCAGATCCTTGGATCCTATCATGTTGCTAGGTCATACACAGATGAAAGAAGATCATTGGATACTATCATGGGTTAAAATCAGATCATTTGGATGGATCCTATCATGTTGCTAGGTCATACACAGATGAAAGAAGATTGTAAAACTTACCTGTTACAGATTATTTACTTGACCAATTGAACCATGGGTTAAAATCAGATTATTGGATTTGTCAACAAGTTAATCATGGCTATTTGCAATCAAGAAATAATAGGTTTTATAAAACTTACATACAAGCTAAAACACATACTCCTGCAACAAGATAAATTGGATAGTTGGATGTAGGAATTATTTAATTTTAAATAATTATTTTCGAAAATATTTAAATAATAAAAAATATTTTGGCTTTAAAAAATAAATAATAAAAAAAATTAAATTAAACCTACAATTTTTGAAAAATTAGGTTTCAACTAACCTAAATATCATTTAAAAAATAATTGCTAACTACCTTTTAAATTTTTAAAATTATTTTATAAATTAAATATAAAAAAAATATTTTTCAGATTTTATAATTTAATTTAAATAAAATAACAAAAATTTTAAAAAAATTAGCAAAATATCTTACTTCTATTTAAAATTACATGATTATAATAATCTTATTTTAAATTTGAATAAGGTCAAATAATTTAAAAAAAATTTAATTTAAAAAATATTTAATATCTGACCTTTAAATTTAAAAAATAAGATAAAATAATCAAATTTAAAAATAAGATATAAAATCAAGCAAAAAGATAGATATTTACTTGTTTTCAAATTCAAATTACACTAATATCTAAAATTAAATTTAAAAAATTCAAATTAATTTATTTCTGATATTAGATTTGAAAATTGAAAAGTAAAAATCAAAATACAAAACTACACAAAAAATAGGAAGTTAATTCCATGAAATAGCATGAAAAATCGAAGAAAAACGAAAAAATTGCGAGCTGTACGGACAGTATGCATAGCATACTGTCCGCGCGCACACATCAGGGTGCATGACCGAGAATCCTCGGCGCAGGAAGCTGCATGAAGCCTCTCCGTGCGCGTGAGGCTCGGTTTCAGACAAAATCTTGTCTGTGCGCGTGCTGTCCGAGGGTTGCCCCTCATCCGCGCGCGTGGGTTGATGCACGACCTCTGATATTTTTCGAAACTTCAAAAAATCATAACTAATTCAAATTAAATCGAAATTGAGTTCAGTAAAAAAGTAAATTGCTTAATGTTTTCCATAATATCCAATAAAAATAATTCTAGAAATAGATTTTCAATTATTTTTCACGAAAATTCACAAACATCAATCAATCATCGTACAACACAAAAAACAACATGATACAATCCAAAACATCAATCAAATCGTTTTAAGTCCAAATTTCTTGCAAGAAAATCAATTACCATGGCTCTGATACCAGTTGTTGGAAATTATTTTACCAAGATCTTAGATCTACTCACAAGTATGTTGATTAACACCCTAAATATGTACTTCTAAAACGATTATGAATTAAACACATATAAAGTATGAGAAACCTTACATTGGGTGCAGTGGAATTAAATGTCTCCTTCCATTTAGATCTCTAACCCTTGTATCCTTTCTGTCGCAGAGTATTATCAAGATCTGAACCTGGATCTCTTTCTCTCCTTCTTTAATGCTGAAACTCCTTCTTGTTGAATATCTTTCTTCACGATCTTCCTCACTATGATTGAGGTATCACTTGCTGTGTGTGGGCACTACTCTATCACTAAGAGGTTCGAAATTCAAGAGAGAAGAAGTGTATAAGTGGCGGCTAGAGTTTAGAAGAGAAGGCTCAGGTTTTTTCTCTGAAGGAAATCAGAAGTAAAAGTGTAAATTTCCTGAAGCCTTCACTATCTATTTATAGCATTCCACTAGGGTTAGGTTTGAATTATTTGGCATTAAAAAAATGAAGATATCAGATGATAAACCCTATACAAGTGGCCAGCCATGGCTATGTGGATTTGGGCCTCACTTTTTGCAATTTTGGCAGTTTTATCATTTCTGCATCTTATTTTCTCAAAAATGCCAATTTTTCAAATTCAACCATTTAAATGCCAATTCTAGCTATTTAATAACTATAAATAATTATTAAATAATATAGTCATTTATCATATTTATTAATTGAACCATACAAAGTATCATAATTAACAAATATGCCCTAAAAACTCTTTTTTTACAATTTCGCCCTTACTTAGTGAAAAATTCACAAATAGACATAGTCTAATTTGAGAATTATAATTGATTAATCAAAACCAATTATATGAGTCTTACAAGTAATATTATCTCAACTAGTGGGGGTACCATGGGTCTATATAACTGACCTTCCAATAAGCAGATCAAGAATTTATAACCTAAATTCAATGACTTATTAATTCTTCGTTGAATCCACGCATAGAACTTAGAATTGCACTCTCAGTATATAGAATGCTCTATATGTTCCACCATATAGACACATCATTAGGTATCCATTGTTATAATCCAAATTTGATCAATGATCCTCTATATGAATGATCTACACTGTAAAGGGATTAGATTACCGTTACACCCTACAATATATTTTATCCTTAAAACACTTAACCCCGTATAAATGATATTTCAGCTTATGTGAAATGAGTACTCCACCATTTATTTTCGTTTGGTCAAGCTCGAAGGAGATCATCCTTTACTTACTATTCCCCAGATAGAAGCTATAAATTTCATGTTTATGTTAGCGCTCCAACTCAATTGCACTATCGTGTTCCCAAAATGTACGTATCACCCTGACCCAAAAGTAGGCTGAACTAACAAATCAAAGAACACGAATAACACTCTTGAGATTGAGCCTAATCATAACAGGATTAAGAGCATTTGATCTAGGATCAACTAGGTGATATTGACTTGAATAGATATTACGGTAAGTTTAATAAATCTAAGTCAAAGTTCAATGTTGGTCCTTTCCGATGCATACTCCATGCACCCAACCTGAGCTTTACTTTAACCAATGCTCTGGAAAGAACATAGCATTTCTCCAACTGCAAGTAAACCCTGTTGTAGATTATCATATCAGTAAAACCATGTGTCTGATAAATCTAGGAAACTTTATTCACATAGTCATGTTTACTTTCCAATGTGTTGACAACACAATAAACAAGATCAAGTATGTGAAAAGGGTTTCAGATGAATTTATAAATCAAATAGACAAGCAATTGATAAGATGAACCAAAACATACACAAATGAATGAAAAATACTTCTGTTTCTTTATTGATGTTGAATAAAATGGATTACATTCAAATGGAGTTTTATTTAGGGCATAAAACCCAACAGATAATGGGAGCTCGGTAAATATCCTTTTATAAGGAGACCCTAAAGAAAATGGGGCTTGAAAAAGCTAAATTAAGGCCTTGAATGGTGAACCTTTGTGGATTCACCGGAGACAGTATCGCTAGCCTTGGCGTAATCGAGGTTGCATTAACTTTAGGCGAGGCGCCTTTATCTGCTACGGTCATGCAAGACTTCTTAGTCGTTGACCTGCCCTCGGCTTACAACATATTATTGGGTTGTCCATCACTGATCGAACTATGGGCATTCAGTTCGATTAAGCAACTATCCTTGAAATTACAAACACCAGATGGTGTGGGAGTGGTGCGTGGCGACCAGATGCTGGCTCGCGATTGCTATCGCATAGAGTTACAGCATAGGAAAGTCGGTCATCTATTGATGACGATCTTGGCAGGAGAAAATGAGAAGAAATATAAAGATCTTAATCCTTGAGTTCAAGATGAAAGAAACCCGCTAAGACCAATCGAAGAGTTAGAAAAGGTTATTCTCGACCCAGGAAATCCCACAAAATGTGTATGCATTGGGAAGAACCTAGACGAGCAGCTCAAATAGCAGCTAATAAGCTTTTTGAAGGCAAACCAGGATCAGTTCGCTTGGAGCCATGGAGATATGATTGGGATCGACCCTAATATTATCTGCCATTGTTGTCGAGTGGATTTCGCAACACCAAATTATATGATACTATTAGTGACAAGAAACAATTTACGTGAAAGAACAAGTGCGAGTATTCAACCTAGAATGGCGAGTACTCAACTGGGAATGAGAAACAATTAAGAAAAAACTGGAAAACAACAATGAGACAAAGAATTATAGTGGTTCAGTCAGATCATGGTCTGCTTAGTCCACTGTAGCAAGAGTTTTCGTAGGTCCCATTTCATGGTGGATCACCCCTTTATATACAAAGCAGGTGTCCGATCAGTTATACAAGGATTGCATTCATTGTCAATCCGTTTTTACACATTGAATTACAATAATTAAACTAAACAACGTTAACATTAATAAATGAATGACAGTTACTAAGTTCATCAACGTATGCGTCTTCCGAATCTGCGAGTTGACTGTTCATATTCCGATGTTAAACTCGCAGGGTTATCATTATGTTTAGGATGCCTGAGTCCTTAGGTAGTCGCCTTTTGTAGACATCGTATGTCGAGCTGATAGAACCTAGACATGTGAGTCTATATTGCATTATAAAGGCTGCAGGGTTCTTAAGATCAACTCGTATTTACAGAGAATTATTCTCCTGGGTTATACAAGGACACGGGGAGGATGCTCGCATATATTCGATATATGCGATCTACTCTCTTGTCTCGGATGCGATTAGACTTCAGTCATGCTCGCCACCTCTTGATGGTTATATCTTAAGAGAGGTTTAAAACTTCGAGGAGTCCCTCAGGGACATCTCAGCTTTCTTTGGAAAATCTGAGTATACGTGTCCTTTAAGTAGGGGTCTGGTCTCGAGTTTCTAGGTGAGAGAAATCTCACTATAACTCATGCCCCTAGTTTCGCGATGTGACAGGTGCGGTCACAAAAGAAACTATACTTGAGAGACAGGTGAAAGGTTGTCACGAGGATGTGACCTTTGGTTGTCCTTTCGAGGGTTTCGAAAAATGACGACTATAATCATTGCTTTTATTGCATTTATGGTGCCACGTCACAAAACTCTTTGGTTTCTGTGTAGGCGTGGCATCTCTGGCCGTTGGATTGGGCGAATCTAGGCATTCCAACTGCCACGTGTCGTGATCCGAATTAATGAGGGATTTGGGTATTTAAACCCCCTGATTCGAACCTAAAATCCCTATTTTTCCTCATTTTTCTTCAACTCCCTTAACTCTTCTGTTTCTTCACTCTCAGAGAAAAAACTTCCACAAATTGCCCAGCTTTTCGCCTTTCTCCGTGGGTTTTTCCTTGATTCTACATTGCTGTCAAGGGTGATTCGTGGGAACTGATTTGGCAAAGTAAAAGGTTAGTTTTTTCGAATCTTCACCGTGCTTTGTTTTTCTATTTGAGTAGGGACTGTATTTTCTGGGTTTTTAGTATGCATGAGGGTTGTCTAAGAATGAATGTTTATAGATGGTATGTATGAGGTTATGTTTTTTGGGTAAAAACCTGGGTAACTTTATAGGGAATGACCTGTAAGTTGGCATAACCGCATACGGTGTAAGAAGTACTTGAATAAGCACTGTTACATGCTTTGAATACTCGCGGGTATTCGGATGAACAATTCGAATACTCGCATATTTGCGAGATTTACTTACTTCTGATTGTTGGTTAGATCTTTTAGGATTTTATATACTCTGAATTTAGTCGCGAGGACATTAACCGAGTTTCCAAATGGTGGATGTGTCACAGTATTCTAATGGTCATATACGCGGGTATATGTCCCTTGACATACTGTGATACACCCAGCCATTTGCGACATGCAGTAAGGTTCTAATGAGCGTACTCTTTGGCTGGTAGATATTCTCAGAACGGAGGGAGTACCTCAGTAACTTCAGGGTCATGCTTGAGAACGCATGCCCCTTGAGTCACTGAGTTGCTCCCAGCCGTTTCTAGAGGTATATCGCTTGGCCAAGGATGCGTGACTTATTCGCACTTTTAGTATTATCTCTACTCGCATATTAATGGGGTGGTCAGCATTCGCAAGGATGCTGACCATTCTATCAAGTGTGACCTTGTAGTTTAATGCGGGTGAGATCACTTATTTTGCTTTCACACATTCACCACGCTGAAAAGATCTTCTATCTTTCAGATGAGCGACCTGTCGGATAGTCAACTGCTCGGCTCGGGAGGCCACGCATTCGATGGTGACGAGGAGCAGGAGGAAGATGTTGTTGGAAATTATTTTACCAGGATCTTAGATCTACTCACAAGTATGTTTATTAACATCCTAAATATGAACTTTCTAAAACGATGAAATAAACACATATAAAGTTTAAGAAACCTTACATTGGGTGCAGCGGAATATAATGACTCCTTCCGTTCAGATATCTAGCCCTTGATTCCTTTCTGTAGCAGAGCATTATCAATATCTGAACCTGGATCTCTTTCTCTGAATCTTTGATGCTGAAGCTCCTTTGCTGATGATCTTTCTTCACGATCTTCCTCACTATCATTGAGGTATCACTTGATGTGTGTGGGCACTACTCAAATCACTAAGGATTTCGAAATTCTAAGGAAGAAGAGAGAGAGTGGTCAGCTAAAGATAGGGAGAGAGAAGGCTCAGTTTTTCTGAATAGAAAAAGTCAGAAGAAAAGTGTAATTTTCCTGAAGCCTTCACTATCTATTTATAGCATTCCTACTAGGGTTAGATTTGAATTATATGGCATTAAAATAATGAAAAAATCAGTTTAAATTTCCTACAAAAGTGGCTGGCCCTAAACTTAGTGGATTGGGCCTTGCTTTTTGCAATTTTGCAATTTTAACACCTTTTGTATCTGATTTTCTCAAAAATGCCAATTTCCTAATTCAACCATTTAAATGCCAATTCTAACTATTTAATAACTATAAATAATTATTAAATAATATTGTCATTTATCATATTTATTAATTGAACCATACAAAGTATCATAATTAACAAATATGCCCCTATAAACTCTTTCTTTACAATTTCGCCCTTACTTAGTGAAAATTCACAAATAGACATAGTCTAATTTGAGAATTATAATTGATTAATCAAAACCAATTACATGAGTCTTACAAGCAATATTATCTCAACTAGTGGGGGGACCATGGGTCTATATAACCGAGCTTCCAATAAGTAGATCAAGAATTTAGCACTAAAATTCACTAACTTATTAATTCTTCGTTGAATCCACGCATAGAACTTAGAATTGCACTCTCAGTATATAGAATGCTCTATATGTTCCACCATATAGACACATCATTAGTTATCCATTGTTATAATCCTAATGTGATCAATGATCCTCTATATGAATGATCTACCGTAAAGGGATTAAATTACCGTTACACCTACAATGTATTTATTCCTTAAAACACTTGACCCCGTATAAATGATATTTCAGCTTATGTGAAATGAGTACTCCACCATTTATATTCGTTTGGTCAAGCTCGAAGGAGATCATCCTTTGCTTACTATTCGCCAGATAGAAGCTATAGATTCCATGTTTATGATAGCGCTCCCACTCAATTGCACTACCGTGTTCCCAAAATGTACGTATCACCACGACCTAAAAGTAGGCTTAACTAACAAATCAAAGAACACGAATAGCCTTTCAAGATTGAGCCTAATCATATCAGGATTAAGATCATTTGATCTAGGATCAACTAGGCGATATTGACTTGAATAGATATTACGGTAAGTTTAATAAATCTAAGTCAAAGTTCAATATCGGTCCCTTCCGATGCATACTCCATGCATCCAACCTGAGCTTTACTTTAACCAATGTTCGGGAAAGAACATAGTATTTCTCCAAATACAAGTAAACTCTTGTTGTAGATTATCATATCAGTAAAACCTGTGTCTGATAAATCTAGGAAACTTTATTCACATAGTCATGTTTACTTTCCAATGTGTTGACGGCACAATAAACAGGATCAAGTATGTGAAAAGGGTTTCAGATGAATTTATACATTATGTACATATAATCATGAAATAAATCATGTGAACCATGCAACATTAAATGTTATTTCTGATCTATATTAATAAGTAAATCTGATTATATTGAAATGAGTTTTATTTAGGGCATAAAACCCAACAAACTCCCACTTGCACTAATATAAAACAAAAAGTGCGTTTCAAATAATCTCAACACCTTGATATACAAATCAAGTGTAGTAGTAGTAAACTCCTCGTAATAGGATCTCGAAAGGTTGAATTAACCACAACCTTTTCTCCACCATTACTCTTCCTTTAATCACAAAATCATTGATAATGTGAAATTCCTCTCTATATGTTTACTCTCTTGGGATGTTGGATTCTATACCTTTGGCAACTACTTTTGGTTAATCAAAGAAATTAACACTAGTAGTTTAAGGCAATTTGGAATGGTGCCATAGATGTATAGAACTTTCCTTAGACGAATAAGTAACTTTCCCTGAAATTTAACATTCAGTCCTTTACGGTAGACCTGTAGACTTCAGATAGGTTTTTACACTTCTCCAAAATCACTATTCCACCCCCGAGTAACCACCATCTTATCGAACGATTTACTAGCACATAGGCAAATTTCGAAATCTGATATGGTGTAGTCTAAGAGTTTTAAACACACCCTTATAGACTAACATATAGTTCCTCTTCTTTATCTTAAGATTTACTTGATTGTCTTCCAATGTTCTTCTCCTGGATTAATCTGATACCTACTCATTACTCCCACTCAACAGCATATCTAAGACCTCTCACTGTTGATATAAGAAATTCTTTCATGGCTTTATCTTTCTAAATAGTTAAGACTTTTCCTTAGATAAATAAAATCTATACCTAAGAAGTTGTGAAGCTTCTATAGATTGCCATTAGAAAGAAAATGCTTCAGCATCTTACTAAAGTAAGTTGCTTGCATTAGAGTAAGTAATTACCAGGTATACCACAAGCCATAGGTTTAGATAAACTCAAACCTATAATACTAGGAAACAGAGTTTGTTAAGTCCATAGAATAGACTTATTAACTAAAATTTCCTTTTATGTCCTTGTAATAGAAAACTTTAGGTTATTCCATGTGAATGGATTAAACCATAGTTCTATTGGCTTTCTTCTTAGTTTCTTATCTTGACAATCCATTACTTGTTTAAACTCACAATGGATTTTAATCACTAGTGTCTCCCAAGTCATAAGAAGGTGAGTTCCTAGAAACTCTCCCACTACGACAAGGTACGCGTGAATTATGTCGAAGAAAACTAAATGGTATTAACCTCTTTGGTTGTGACAAGACAACGAGATAGGTGGGATCATCATATGTCATATAAGATGATAGAACACTTTTGGAATCAAGAATTAAGTATCTCCTTTATTTGCTACTTGTTTTTCCGGACTTAGTCATTTTCTTAGAAAAGTAGTATTTGTTTGAACAAACACTTTCTTATCTATTGACAATGGGATGGTCCACCCCTAATCACTTAGAATAGCTAAGAAACCATGGTTAACAGTTCTAGCCTTTCTTAAGATTTTGATTAGGTCATCAATGAATCTAGTAATGATTTACATTAAGTAGCCAACCATTACATCATTCTGAAATTGTATTACCATAGAAGGAATTAGGCAACGACTAGTAACTAATCATCAATATGCAACTCGAAATTTCTGGGGAGGTAAGTTTGGATATAATTCAAAAATCAATGTAATGATCTTTGAACTGCATATCTACTAACTATTTCTCCACCCCTACCGCAAGATCTTTAACCACATACCTTAATGGTGTTTAACCATTGCTAGAAATTAATGAAATTTTTCAAACATTTCAAATTTCTTTGCATAAGGTATAATCTAGAGTTATCGTTTTAAGAATACAACGAAAAACTCATATCCACCCTCGAATGTACATTCATCTGCGAATGAGATGAACTACTTTCAGTGGATATAGGCATATTAACTCTTTGCAGAGATTGATCTTGTCAAATCCACTATGAACAAGATACAAATGCCATAGATTAAGAAAATGTGGTAGTGTCTATGATGACATAGGTTTAGTTACATCAAAGAGTTCTTAGAATACTTCAAGTGGATCCGGGTCACAGAATACCTAACTCACATTCCATACAGTTTTAATCCATTAATAAAAGATGGATATTAAACACTTGAGAAAGTGTAACTGTATTGTATTCTGGAATTTGAAATTTAAGAAAATTTCTATTTGGAATCTAAAATTAAAGTCAAAGACTTAAATTCAACCAAATTTAATGAGTAATTCTTTCTTGGACCACCACTACTAATACAAACTCTAAGTCAGATTTGCTTATACAAGTAGGAGATTTCTAAGATTGAGGATTTTTATCAATTGGGAATAGAATTTCGGGATTATAATCATATGCGTCATTTAATTTCTTAAGAGAAAATATAATGACATGAAATGATTTATAGACCATTCATCCAATGATATATTATGGAGCTAATTCGAAATGAATAAGCTAAGAGGAATTAGGATAATTTCGTTTATAAATAAGAATCCAACGATGCTTCGATTAGCGAAAGACAAAGTAATCTTATTCATGTAATCTTCTTGTTTCATATTGTAAAAATACTAGTCTAAGGTGTCATCAATTGATGAACAGCTAGATGTCGCATATACAATATTTATCTTTCGAGATCTAACACTATTATGAATGTCTAATGGTGAAAATCCACTAGGGATTTATCTCATTAGATAAACAAGCCAAGTTAGACCAACAATGAAGATTCGAAATTAAACTACAACTTAATAACAGAAAATAACATGGTTCAATATAAATTCATACACAATTCAGAAATTATAAGCATATAGCAAGTAGGAATGACAAGTGAAAATACTAAAACTTACAATCCTAAATAATTTCCAAGGTTTTCAACAAACTGATATCAGTGTCCCGTTTAGGCGAGAGTCAAAGCTACCATTCATTGAATAGAGTTGTCGGCTCGTCCTAAAATGTTAAACATTCTAGCAACCTTTTATTCGATCAAGATTGGAATTCAGCGTTGTCCCGTTTAGGCGAGAGTCAAGGCAATTCTATCTTATGAGCTTCCACCATTGTTTCATAATTTGCAAGTCAAGTATGGTCGCCACCATTAGGGTGATCCATACCATACAAAACACTTACAAACTACTTATCATGCGAGGTTAAACGGTGCGAAATTGCTAATGAACGTTCCTCCATTAGGGAGGATTACTCACTAAAACAAACGCGGTGTAAAACCCACAATGGAGATCGAATGTCTCTATAATAAAGCTCATTATTTGAAAAGAGTTGTATTTTCTATTATTCTCTTTATTTATTCTATTTATTTTAAATATATATTTATTTAATTAAAATTTCCAATTTAGAATGAAAAATTCTAAATATAAATTTTAATTTAATATTTATAAATTTTACTTAGATGGATATGAAAATAATATGAATTATTTCCATCTTAGTAATAATTTCCAATAAATATTTAGAAAAAATATTTAAGTTGTTACAAAATTAATTTAAATTAATTTACAACTAAAATTTAATTTTCTATAAATATATATTGCATTTCGAAAAATTAAAGTATATAAGAATACAATTTTCGAAAAATGCATATTAAAATAAAAAATAAATCTTGGAAAAATTATTCTAATTTAATGTTGGCCCAAAATTAATTAATAAAATTAATTTACAACAAAAAATATAATTTTCCTATTTAATTAAATATATAAGAAAAATTACAAATATTTAAGTATGATGATGAAAATCAACTTAAATATTAATTTTCTATTTAATTAAATACACTAGAAAAATACTTCAAGCAAAAATATCACCTATCTAGATTTTCCTTTGACTAATTAATTCTATTTCTAATAATATACTTTAATTCAATTTATTTTAAATTAATCAATAAATGAAAAAATCATTGATTTAAGTTGATCCAAGAATTAATTAAAATAATTAATTTACAACTTAATCTATTTTTCAAGATAAATTCGAAATTCTAGCATTTAAGAAATGCAATTTCGAAAATTGATTAATAAAATAAAGAAAAATATATTTTGAAAATTATTTAAATTTAGTTGAAAAAAATAAATTTCAACTAAAAATAATTTTCTATTTAATTAAATGTCATGAAAAAGAAATATTTAAGTATGATGATAAAAATCAACTTAGATATTTAATTTTCAAATTAATTAAATGTATTAAATTCAAGAAATAAATAATTAAGTGTAGAGAAGGCTTAATTATTAATCTCTAGTTTAATACTAGGAAAAAAAAATATACTTAAAATAAATTGTACCAAAATTAATTATTTAAATAATTAATTTCACAATGTATAATATTTTCCTATTTAATATTAGAAATAATAAGTAGTCTATAAATAACTATCTAGAAAATATCTTATTTGACTAAGTATCTTTTCCACAAAATTTGAAAAAATATCTAATTTAAGTTGTATTAGAAAAAAAAATCTAGAACTTAAATATTTTTCAAATTTAAATTTAATTAAATATCAAAAATTAAGTTGTAACCACTTAATTTGAAAATATTCCATTTTAAGTTAATATTCGAAAAGATATTAACTTAAAAAATATCTAAAGAATCTTAATAACCAATGCCTAAAATTCCTCAACTTAATTTTGAAATTTTGAATTCAAAAGATATTCAGATTTAAGTTGGTTAGTTGAAGATAACTAAATATCAACTTAAATAGGAATATTTAATGAAAATTTTAAATTAAGCTCGTAGAAGAATCTAGATGGTTATAATTCTATATTTAATTAAATACAAGAAAATACATATAGTTTAGCTTAGAATATAAAATTCCTTAAACTATATTTTTCTTAAATTAATTTCAAAATAAATGAAATTAATTATGTTGCTAATCAATTTTATTAGGTTAAACTAGTTTAATTAACCTAGTACTCATTCAAATCGTGCAAATGGGCCTTCACAATTGGGGTAGTTTGTGTGAGGGGGTGCGGGTTCGCATGTCGTACCCACTTCTATGGCTCCCAACTCTCACACAAGGCCCAAAAGAGAGAATTTAACCTTAATAAGAACAAATCGTTATTAATTGAATAAGCCCAAAACTAAATGGGCCTAAATAAAATCTATCAATGACTATGACATTTTATTTAGCAACATTAACCTATATGCATCTATAATAAAATTAAACACATAGGCTCACACAGGCACACTTTGGATGGGTCCTATCATGTTGTAGGTCATACACGGATGAAAGAAGATTGTAAATATACCTTACAAATTATTATCTTGACCAAGTGGAGCCATCGGATCATTAGATCCGGCAAAAAGTAACCATGGCTATTTGCAATCAAGTAATAATAGGTTTTAAAAACTTACACATAAGCTAAAACACATACTCCCGCAAACAAGGTTAGTTGGATAGTTGGATGTAGGATTTATTTAATTTTAAATTAAATATTTAATTTCGAAAATAATTAATTAAATAAAAAAAATAATTATTGAAAAAATAATTATTAAATATTTATTAAATTTTTCGAAAAATTTAAAAAAAATTTGAAAAATTCGAAATTTTTAAAAAAAATTTAAATTTAAAATTAAACCTACAATTTTTGAAAAATTAGGTTTCAACCAACCTAAATATCATTTCAAAAAAAATTTGCTAACTACTTTTAAATTTTAAATGTTATTTTATAAATAAAAATTAAATAAAAAATTAGAAAAGATAAATAAATATCTTTTTCAAATTTTAAATTTAATTTAAATAAATAAAATAACAAAATTTAAAAAAATTAGCAAAATATCTTATATCATTTAAAAATTACATAATTATAAATATCTTATTTTTAAATTTAAAATAAGATAAGATATAATCAAATTTTAAAATAAGATAGATTTTTAAGCAAAAAGATAAATACTAATTCTATTCGAATTCAAATTACACTAATATCTTGAATTAATTTAAAAAAAAATTAAATTAATTCAAAATGATAATTAGAATTGAATTAGGAATAGTAATAGTATATATACAAAACCATACAAAAAATTGGAAGTTAATTCCATGAAAAAGTATGAAAAATTGAAGAAAAAGGAAAAAATCCGAAACTGCATGGACAGTTCTGCGATCGCGAAACTATCGACAAATTTCCGATTTTGTCAAATCTTCAAAAAATCATAACTAATTCAAATAAAATCCAAATTGAGTTCTGTAAAAGGCTAACTTGCTTAATTTTTTCCATACTATCCAATAAAAATAATTCCAGAAACGAAATCACAATTATTTTTCACGAAAATTTCACAAACATCAATCAATCATCAAATAACACTCAATACAACATGATACCATCCAAAGAACATACAAACAATCGTTTTAAAGTCCAAATTTCTTGCAAGTAAATCAATTACCATGGCTCTGAGGCCAGTTATTGGAAATTATTTTACCAGGATCTTAGATCTACTCACAAGTATGTTTATTAACATCCTAAATATGAACTTTCTAAAACGATGAAATAAACACATATAAAGTTTAAGAAACCTTACATTGGGTGCGGCGGAATATAATGACTCCTTCCGTTCGGATATCTAGCCCTTGATTCCTTTACGTAGCAGAGCATTATCAATATCTCGAACCTGGATCTCTTTCTACGAATCTTTGATGCTGAAGCTCCTTTGCTGATGATCTTTCTTCACGATCTTCCTCACTATCATTGAGGTATCACTTGATGTGTGTGGGCACTACTCAAATCACTAAGGATTTCGAAATTCTAAGGAAGAAGAGAGAGTGGTCGGCTAAAGATAGGAGAGAGAAGGCTCGGTTTTCGAATAGAAAAAGTCGAAGAAAAGTGTAATTTTCCCGAAGCCCTTCACTATCTATTTATAGCATTCCTACTAGGGTTAGATTTGAATTATATGGCATTAAAATAATGAAAAAATCAGTTTAAATTTCCTACAAAAGTGGCTGGCCCTAAACTTAGTGGATTGGGCCTTGCTTTTTTGCAATTTTGCAATTTTAACACCTTTTGTATCTGATTTTCTCAAAAATGCCAATTTCCTAATTCAACCATTTAAATGCCAATTCTAACTATTTAATAACTATAAATAATTATTAAATAATATTGTCATTTATCATATTTATTAATTGAACCATACAAAGTATCATAATTAACAAATATGCCCCCTATAAACTCTTTCTTTACAATTTCGCCTCTTACTTAGTGAAAATTCACAAATAGACATAGTCTAATTTGAGAATTATAATTGATTAATCAAAACCAATTACATGAGTCTTACAAGCAATATTATCTCAACTAGTGGGGGGACCATGGGTCTATATAACCGAGCTTCCAATAAGTAGATCAAGAATTTAGCACTAAAATTCACTAACTTATTAATTCTTCGTTGAATCCACGCATAGAACTTAGAATTGCACTCTCAGTATATAGAATGCTCTATATGTTCCACCATATAGACACATCATTAGTTATCCATTGTTATAATCCTAATGTGATCAATGATCCTCTATATGAATGATCTACACTGTAAAGGGATTAAATTACCGTTACACCCTACAATGTATTTATTCCTTAAAACACTTGACCCCGTATAAATGATATTTCAGCTTATGTGAAATGAGTACTCCACCATTTATATTCGTTTGGTCAAGCTCGAAGGAGATCATCCTTTGCTTACTATTCGCCAGATAGAAGCTATAGATTCCATGTTTATGATAGCGCTCCCACTCAATTGCACTACCGTGTTCCCAAAATGTACGTATCACCCTGACCTAAAAGTAGGCTTAACTAACAAATCAAAGAACACGAATAGCCTTTCAAGATTGAGCCTAATCATATCAGGATTAAGATCATTTGATCTAGGATCAACTAGGCGATATTGACTTGAATAGATATTACGGTAAGTTTAATAAATCTAAGTCAAAGTTCAATATCGGTCCCTTCCGATGCATACTCCATGCATCCAACCTGAGCTTTACTTTAACCAATGTTCTGGAAAGAACATAGTATTTCTCCAAATACAAGTAAACTCTTGTTGTAGATTATCATATCGGTAAAACCACATTGTCCGATAAATCTAGGAAACTTTATTCACATAGTCATGTTTACTTTCCAATGTGTTGACGGCACAATAAACAGGATCAAGTATGTGAAAAGGGTTTCAGATGAATTTATACATTATGTACATATAATCATGAAATAAATCATGTGAACCATGCAACATTAAATGTTATTTCTGATCTATATTAATAAGTAAATCTGATTATATTGAAATGAGTTTTATTTAGGGCATAAAACCCAACAGAAGATAGCTTTCTCCCAACTTTGATCTCATAGGGGGAGATCGCACCTACTGTAGGCATAGAGCTAGGTCCGATGTCTTCTTCGGACATAGAGAAAATGGTGCAAGAGCTCGCTGAGCCTGGGACCATTGATATTCGAGATAGCGAGTCCACGGTGTCAGCCCGCGACTATCTTATTCATTCGAGGCATGCACCTGATGTCAAGGTCGAGGAGACAGACGACGACTGGACGGCCCCAGCTCGCGAATCAGGCGATGAAGAGGAAGAGGCAGAAGGGAGCGATACTGACTCGGTCGATGACACCCAGCTGAACGAGCCTTTCTCGTGCAAGGGTTTGGTTTCGAGGGTTACCAAATCAGACCTCACCACCTTTACAAGGCTGAACCTGCTGCGACTTGCATCTTTACGTCCTAAGCCAACTCAGAGGGCGCACCTTCCTTTTACAAATCCTGCGATTATCCCCACAGAGGATGTGGTAATCTCAATACCCATTCTCCGATGTGGGGTATCAGTCCCTTTCCATCCCTTTATCGCGACTATCCTCAAACGATATGACGTATCACCTTTCCAGCTAACTCCCAACAGTTATCGCACCACCCTGGCTTTTTACGCGATGTATATGGAGTACGTTCATAGGGCTCCCTCGGTAGAAGAGTTCAGTTACTTCTACGATATAAAAAGCGTAGGCCTTCATAATGGTTTCTACTGCTTTAGCAAATGGGCGACTTCTGAAATTAACGGGGTAGAAGGGATGGTATCTAATATGGGAGATTGGAAATCAAAGTGGTTCTACATATTCAAAGTCCCAGGGATTAGAACTGATTTTAACCGTAGACCTAGTACGTCGCATGTTTTCTGACTTAGACATTTTTCTGAGTTGCTTTGAGGTTTTAATCTGACTTGCTCTTTTCTTTTGGTTTTCGCAGATAGACCGTCTCGTCCCACACTCGACGCGACTCGCAGAGAAACAGTAGAAATTCTTGGAAGCCTTCCTGTACAGGATCGCGACTGGCGATTGTTATGTACGACTGCTAAACTTTGCGAACATAAACTGATCCCTGAGAACGCGAGTCTTTGGAGAGAGCCGGTGTATAAGGAACCTTCTGAAAAGCAGCAAGAGCGAATTGATAAACGCCTTTCTAAGCAAACTCCTCGACCATCATCAGGTATTTTATCGCATACGCAGACTTAAGGTGTTAGAATTTTATCCCTAGTTATATTAACCCTTTTTTTTTGTAATTGCAGAAATGACTTTCCTAAAGTCCGCTCCTATGCTCAACCGCAAACTAAAACCCGGGACAGCAGTGACTTCTCCTATTACGTCCCAGAAGAGGAAAAGTGATGTGGTGGTCACTCCTATCGCAGATTCCTCCAAGAGGCCTGCTAAGGGTGTTCAAGAGAAAGGGAAGAAGGTCGTGATCGATCCAGCGGCTCGAGCTCGTCATGTGCTGTACCTTCAGGAGAGGTTTGTCAGCGATGAGTTTTTGTCGAAGATTGACAAGTCATCTTCAGAGGAGCTGCTTCCTCGTGCTGCGGAGTTAGCTTCGCAGTTGATGGCTACATTTGCGAAGGCTTTTGCTATAGGGCCCAAAGAAGCTGAAACCGCGAAGAAGCATATTACTCATCTCCAAGAAGAAGTTAAGAAGCTGAAGCAAGATGCGTCTTCCAAGGCCAAAGAATTAGAGGAAATTCGTAAGGCCAAGGAGCAAGTCGAGCTTGAAGCCAAGGCGAAGATTGAAGAGATGTCTCGCGACCTGGAATCTGAGAAGGAGAACGGCAAGAAACAGTACGACCAGGCGGTCTCGGACTACATCTATACTACTCTTTCCAAAATTCCAGACTTCGACTTCTCGATTCTTGGAGCGGAAGTCGCAGAAATGGCCGAGGCTTTACGCGCTATGTCACCCACACCAACTCAAGGCGGTGGAGGGATCCTTCTGGAGGAGACTGAAGTCGCGGAGGCAGAGGAGGTTGAGAACGAGGTGGCCAGTAAAGTCGTTGATGACTCTGTTCCTGCTGCTCCCAACGCTTGATTTTTCCCTTCTATGTTTGAACTATATTTCTTTTAAATTTGCTAGTTTTTTGTTTATGCGGTACAGGGGTACTCGCACTCTGTACTTAGACAAATTTGCAATTTATTTTGGACAAATTCATATCCTCGCGGGGATAATCAATGTTTAACATTTTCGTAGTACACGGGTACTCGCGTTTTAATATATTCGGTTTTAATTACAGCCTGGTGTAATAAGTAGAAAATCTCACAAGACTTTGACAAAAAATTAGGCATTTCCTTTATATAATCAATAGTACATTATGGTATGCTCCCCTATACAAAGGATATTTTTTATAAAAAATGACTAAGTATAAGTACAAAGCGAACATAAAATGCGAGTACTACTGATAATATAATTTTAGGCTTTCGCCATTCCAAGCTCGGGGAATCGCAGTACCATCGAGTGCTGCGAGTCGGTATGTAGCGTCGCCTATTTTTTCCGCTATGAGATATGGTCCTTCCCAATTATCTCCAAAGACCCCATGCGCTGGGTTCCTGGTGTTTGGCATTACTCTTCTATGGACCAAGTCTCCTGCTCATAGGACTTTTGCTTTTACCTTAGAATTAAAGTATTTTGCAGTTCGCTGTTGGTAAGCCGCATTTTTTAAGTGTGCTTGATCGCGTTTTTCTTCTAGAAGATCAAGGTAGAGTGAATGCTTTTCTTCGTTCTGCGAGATGTTGAAAACATCTCTGCGTAGGGAACCTGCCCCAATTTAAACTGGCACCATGGCCTCGCACCCATAGGAAAGCGAGAAGGGTGTTTCGCCAGTTGTGGATCGAGGAGTTGTATTATAAGACCACAGGACTTGCGATAACTTGTCTGGCCAAGTCCCTTTGCGTTCTTCTAGTCTTCCTTTAATGGTGTGTTTTATTATTTTGTTAACAGCTTCGGTCTGTCCGTTGCTTTGCGGGTAAGCAACTGCGGAGAACGCCTTCTTGATTCCCAGATCGTCACATAATTGTCGCATCTCTTTACAATCGAACTGTTTTCTATTGTCTGAAATGAGTTTGTATGGAATACCAAATCGACAAATTATGGAGTTATAGACAAACTCGCGCAAATTAGTTGCTGTAATGGTTGCGAGTGCTTTGGCTTCGGCCTATTTCGTGAAATAATCTACTGCGACTACCGCATATTTGACTCCACCTTTCCCTTTGGGTAGCTCGCCTATTAAGTCGATCCCCCATACTTCGAAGGGCCATGGACTTGTGATAGAATGTAGGTTACTCGGAGGTTGGTGGGTATATGTGGCTATTTGCTGGCACCTGTCGCATTTCTTCGCAAAAGCGAGAGCATCTTGTCGCAAGGTTGGCCAGTAATACCCTTGTCGCATGATTTTTAATGCAAGGGAGTTACCCCCTGTATGATTGCCGCAAATTCCCCCGTGTACCTCACGAAGTATATAATCGCAATCTTCCCCGCTGATGCATTTGAGTAGCGGTTGACTAAAACTTCTGCGATACAACCTTTGATCATACATTACATAACGGGCGGCTCGTTGTCGCAGCTTTCTTCCTTCTACTTTGCCATCGGGTAAGACGCCCTTTTCTAGATATGCGACGATTGGAGTTATCCAGGTGACCTCCTGAACGGTATCTATCTCCATGATCACTTCATAATTTATAGTTGGGTGAGCTAATACATCTACCGGAATTACATCGAGCAATTCGGCTTCTCTGGTTGAGGCCAAACGGGCCAATGCATCTGCGTGTGAATTTTGAGCACGCGGTATTCGAGACACAATTACTTTTTTGAATTTTTGTATTAGCTCGCATACAATGGCTAAATATTTAACCAATCTCCCGCCTCTTGCTATATATTCTCCATTCACCTGACACACCACGATTTGGGAGTCGCTAAAAGCCTGAAGATACTGACTTTCATCTCGAGAGCGAGTTTCAATCCTGCGATTAATGCCTCGTACTCGGCTTCATTGTTAGATGCAGAAAATTCAAAACGTAAAGCAGCATGTACCTTAAAATTACTGGGACTGATTAATAAGACTCCGCTACCAGAACCCTCGTTATTTGAGGCTCTGTCGACGTACAATGTCCACAGCTCTCTATTCGCTATAGCAATGTCGCTCGTGTCCTCTACGAGTGCTACCTCAGTGCAGGGGAATTCAAGGATAAAATCTGCTAGGGCTTGCCCCTTGATCGCAGTTCTTGGTTTATACTTGATGTCGAATTGACTCAACTCCATCACCCATTTCAATAACCTCCCTGATGCTCTAGTTTGGCCAACACTTGCCTTAAGGGGTAGTTTGTCAAAACCTCAATGCTGTGAGCCTGGAAATAAGGTCGCAATTTTCTTGACGATGTTATCAAGGCAAACGCCAACTTTTCCATTTGGGGGTAGCGCGTCTCGGCATCCAGTAATCGCTTACTGACATAATACACCGGGTTTTGCCGTCCTTGATCCTCGCGTATTAGTACTGAACTAATCGCATATTCCGACACTGCTAAATAGATGGACAAGACTTCACTGGTCATTGGCTTTGACAAGATCGGAGGTTGCCCCAAGTGCATTTTTAAGGTTTGAAAAGCCTGCTCACATTTTTCGGTCCAGTGGAACCTTTTGTTGCCTTTTAGAATCTGAAAAAACTCCTTGCACTTATCAGAAGATCGCAATATAAAGCGGTTTAAAGCAGTCACTTTACCTGTGAGGCTTTGTGTTGGGTTTTATGCCCTAAATAAAACTCATTTCAATATAATCAGATTTACTTATTAATATAGATCAGAAATAACATTTAATGTTGCATGGTTCACATGATTTATTTCATGATTATATGTACATAATGTATAAATTCATCTGAAACCCTTTTCACATACTTGATCCTGTTTATTGTGTTGTCATCACATTGGAAAGTAAACATGACTATGTGAATAAAGTTTCCTAGATTTATCAGACATAGGGTTTTACTGATACGATAATCTACAACAGAGTTTACTTGCATTTGGAGAAGTGCTATGTTCTTTCCAGAGCATTGGTTAAAGTAAAGCTTAGGTTGGATGCATGGAGTATGCATCAGAAGGGACCGATATTGAACTTTGACTTAGATTTATTAAACTTACCGTAATATCTATTCAAGTCAATATCGCCTAGTTGATCCTAGATCAAATGATCTTAATCCTGATATGATTAGGCTCAATCTTGAAAGGCTATTCGTGTTCTTTGATTTGTTAGTTAAGCCTACTTTTAGGTCAGGGTGATACGTACATTTTGGGAACACGGTAGTGCAATTGAGTGGGAGCGCTAACATAAACATGGAATCTATAGCTTCTATCTGGCGAATAGTAAGCAAAGGATGATCTCCTTCGAGCTTGACCAAACGAACATAAATGGTGGAGTACTCATTTCACATAAGCTGAAATATCATTTATACGGGGTCAAGTGTTTTAAGGAATAAGTACATTGTAGGGTGTAACGGTAATTTAATCCCTTTACAGTGTAGATCATTCATATAGAGGATCATTGATCGCATTAGGATTATAACAATGGATAACTAATGATGTGTCTACATGGTGGAACATATAGAGCATTCTATATAACTGAGAGTGCAATTCTAAGTTCTATGCGTGGATTCAACGAGGAATTAATAAGTTAGTGAATTTTAGTGCTAAATTCTTGATCTACTTATTGGAAGCTCGGTTATATAGACCCATGGTGCCCGCACTAGTTGAGATAATGTTGCTTGTAAGACTCATGTAATTGGTTTTGATTAATCAATTATAATTCTCAAATTATACTATGTCTATTTGTGAATTTTTTCACTAAGTAAGGGCGAAATTGTAAAGAAAGAGTTTATAGGGGCATATTTGTTAAATATGATACTTTGTATGGTTCAATTAATAAATATGATAAATGACAATACTATTTAATAATTATTTATAGTTATTAAATAGTTAGAATTGGCATTTAAATGGTTGAATTAGAAAATTGGCGTTTTTGAGAAAATCAGATGCAGAAAAGGTAAAACTGCAAAATTGCAAAAAGTGAGGCCCAAATCCACTAGTATAGGGCCGGCCACTTTTGTAGGAAATTTAAACTAATTTTTTCATTATTTTAATGCTAAATAATTCAAACCTAACCCTTGTAGAATGCTATAAATAGATAGTGAAGGCTTCAGGAAATTTACACTTTTCTTCTGACACTTCTGATTCAGAAAAAACTGAGCCTCTCTCTCTCCCTATCTTTGGCCGAACCCACTCTCTCTTTCTTCTTCCACAAATTTCGAAATACTTAGTGTATGAGTAGTGCCCACACACAGCAAGTGATACCTCAATCATAGTGAGGAAGATCGTGAAGAAAGACTTTCAGCAAAAAAGAGTTTCAGCATCAAAGATTCAGCGAAAGAGATCCAGGTTCAGATATTGATAATGCTCTGCTACAGAAAGGAATCAAGGGCTAGATATCTGAATGGAAGGAGTCATTTAATTCCGCTGCACCCAATGTAAGGTTTCTCAAACTTTATATGTGTTTATTTAATCGTTTTAGAAAGTTCATATTTAGGGTGTTAATAAACATACTTGTGAGTAGATCTAAGATCCTGGTAAAATAAATTCCAATAACTGGCCTCAGAGCCATGGTAATTGATTTACTTGCAAGAAATTTGGACTTTAAAACGATTGTTTGTTTGTTTTTGGATGGTATCATGTTGTATTGAGTGTTATTTGATGATTGATTGGTGTTTGTGAATTTTCGTTAAAAATAATTGAATATCTGTTTCTGGAATTATTTTTATTGGATAGTATGGAAATAATTAAGCAAGTTACTTTTTTACAGAACTCAATTTCGATTTAATTTGAATTAGTTATGATTTTTTGAAGATTCGAAAAAAATTGGAGTTGTGCTGAAATTTTCCTGCGATCGCGAAAACTGTTCGTACAGCTCACAATTTTTTCGTTTTTCTTCGATTTTTCATGCTTTTTCATGGAATTAACTTCCGATTTTTTGTGAAGTTCTGTATTTATATTATTACTATTCCTAATTCAATTCTAATTATCATTATGAGTTAATTTAATATTTTTTAAATTTAATTCATGATATTAGTGTAATTTGAATTTGAAAATAGTAAATATCTATCTTTTTTGCTTAATTATCTATCTTATTTTTAAATTTGATTATATCTTATCTTATTTTTAAATTTAAGGTCAGATTTTAAATTTTTAAATTAAATCTTTTTTAAATAATTTGACCTTATTTAAATTTAAAATAAGATAACTATAATCATGTAATTTTAAATAGATGTAAGATATTTTGCTAACTTTTAAATTTTGTTATTTTATTTATTTAAATTACATTTAAAATCTGAAAAAGATATTCATTTATCTTTTTTAATTTTTTATTTATAAAATAACGTTTAAATTTTAAAAGTAGTTAGCAAATTTTGAAATGATATTTAGGTTGGTTGAAACCTAATTTTTCAAAATTGTAGGTTTAATTTTAATTTTTTTTTTAATTTTTCGAAATTTTTTATTTTTTTTTAAAATTTTTTTTACGAAAATATATTTTTATTTTTCGAAATTATTTATTTAAAATTAAATAAATCCTACATCCAACTATCCAGCTAACTTTGTTGCAGGAGTATGTGTTTTAGCTTGTTTGTAAGTTTTCAAAACCTATTATTACTTGATTGCAAATAGCCATGGTTACTTTTTGCCAGATCTAATGATCTGATGGCTCCCTTGTTCAAGATAATAATTTGTAAGAGGTATATTTACAAACCTCTTTCATCTCTGTATGACCTAGCAACATGATAGGACCCATCCAAAGTGTGCCTGTGTGAGCCTATGTGTTTAATTTCATTATAGATGCATATAGGTTGTTGTTGCTAAATAAAATATCATAGTTCTTGATAGATTTTATTTAGGCTCATTTAGTTTTTGGGCCTATTCAATTAATAACAGTTGTTCATTTTAAGGTTAAATTCCTCTCTTTCGGGCCTTGTATGAGAGTTGGGAGCCATAGTAGTGGGTACGACATACTGAACCCAGCACCCCCTCACATGAACCACCCCAATTGTGAAGGCCCATTTGCCTGATTTGAATAACTGTACTAGGTTAATTAAACTAGTTTAACCTTATAAAATTGATTAGCAACATAATTAATTTCATTTATTTTGAAATTAATTTAAGAAAAATATAGTTTAAAGAATTTTTATTCTAAGCTAAACTATATGTATTTTCTTGTATTTAATTAAATATAGAATTATAACCATCTAGATTCTTTCTGAAGCTTAATTTAAATTTTTCATTAAATATTCCTATTTAAGTTGATATTTAGTTATCTACAACTAACCAACTTAAATCTGAATATCTTTTGGATTTAAAATTTCAAAATTAAGTTGAGGAATTTTAGGCATTGGTTATTAAGATTCTTTAGATATTTTTTAAGTTAATATCTTTTCGAATATTAACTTAAAATGGAATATTTTAGATATTTTTTAGGTTAATATCTTTTCGAATATTAACTTAAAATGGAATATTTTTGAATTAAGTGGTTACAACTTAATTTTTGATATTTAATTAAATTTAAATTAGAAAATATTTAAGTTCTAAATTTTTTCTAATACAACTTAAATTAGATATTTTTTCAAATTTTGTGGAAAAGATACTTAGTCAAATAGATATTTTCTAGATAGTTATTTCTAGACTACTTATTATTTCTAATATTAAATAGGAAAATATTATACATTGTGAAATTAATTATTTAAATAATTAATTTTGGTACAATTTATTTTAAGTATATTTTTTCCTAGTATTAAACTAGAGATTAATAATTAAGCCTTCTCTACACTTAATTATTTATTTCTTGAATTTAATACATTTAATTAATTTGAAAATTAAATATCTAAGTTGACTTTCATCATGATACTTAAATATTTATTTTTCATGACACTTAATTAAATAGAAAATTATTTTAGGTTAAATTTATTTTTTCAACTAAATTTAAATAATTTTTAAAATATATTTTTCTTTATTTTATTAATCAAATTTCGAAATTGCATTTCTTAAATGCTGGAATTTCGAATTTTATTTGAAAAATAGATTAAAGTTGTAAATTATTTATTTTAATTTTGGACCAACTTAAATCAATGATTTTTCCATTTAATGATTAATTCAAATAAATGAAGTAAAATATATTTTTCTTTATTTTATTAATCAATTTTTGAAATTGCATTTTTTAAATGCTGGAATTTCGAATTTTATCTTGAAAAATAGATTAAGTTGTAAATTAATTATTTATTTTAATTAATTTTTGGACCAACTTAAATCAATGATTTTTTCATTTATTGATTAATTTAAAATAAATTAAAGTATATTATTAGAAATTTAATTAATTAGTCAAAGGAAAATCTAGATAGATGATATTTTTGCTTGAAGTATTTTTCTAGTGTATTTAATTAAATAGAAAATTAATATTTAAGTTGATTTTCATCATCATACTTAAATATTTGAAATTTTTCTTATATATTTAATTAAATAGGAAAATTATATTTTTTGTTGTAAATTAATTTTATTAATTAATTTTGGGCCAACATTAAATTAGAATAATTTTTCCAGGATTAATTTTTTATTTTAACATGCATTTTCGAAAATTGTATCCTTGAATACTTTAATTTTTCGAAATGCAATATATATTTATAGAAAATTAAATTTGAGTTGTAAATTAATTTTGTAACAACTTAAATTGAATATTTTTCTAAATATTTATTGGAAATTATTACTAAGATGGAAATAATTCATGTTATTTTCTTATCCATCTAAGTAAAATTTATAAATATTAAATTAAAATTTATATTTTGAATTTTTCATTCTAAATTAGAAATTTTAATTAAATAAATATATATTTAAAATAAATAGATAAAATAATGAGAATCAAAGAAAATACAACTCTCTTTAAATAATGAGCTTTATTATTAAGATATTCGATCTCCATTGTGGGTTTTACACCGCGTTTGTTTTAGTGAGTAATCCTCCGTAATGGAGGAATGTTCATTAGCAATTTCGCACCGTTTAATCTCGAATGATAAGTAGTTTGTAAGTGTTTTGTATGGTATGGATCACCCTAATGGTGGCGACCATACTTGACTTGCAAATTATGAAACAATGGTGGAAGCTCATAAGATAGAATTGCCTTGACTCTTGCCTAAACGGGACAACGCTGAATTCCAATCTTGATCGAATAAAAGGTTGCTAGAATGTTTGACATTTTAGATGAGCTGACAACTCAATTCAATGGATGGTAGCTTTGACTCTCGCCTAAACGGGACACTGATATGAGTTTGTTGAAAACCTTGGAAATTATTTAGGATTGTAAGTTTTAGTATTTTCACTTGTCATTCCTACTTGCTATATGTTTATAATTTCTGAATTGTGTACGAATTTATATTGAACCATTTTATTTTCTGTTATTAAGTTGTAGTTTAATTTCGAATCTTCATTGTTGGTCTAACTTGGCTTGTTTATCTAATGAGATAAATCCCTAGTGGATTTTTACCATTAGACATACATAATAGTGTTAGATCTCGAAAGATAAATATTGTATATGCGACATCTAGCTGTTCATCAATTGATGAGACCTTAGACTAGTATTTTTACAATATGAAACAAGAAGATTGTATAAATAAGATTACTTTGACATTCGCTAATCGAAGCATCGTTGGATTCGTATTTATAGATGAAATTATCCTAATTCCTCTTAGCTTATTCATTTCGAATTAGCTTCAAAACATATCATTGGATGAATGGTCTATAAATCATTTAATGTCATTCTATATTTTCTCTTAAGAAATTAAATGACGCATATGATTATAATCCCGAAATTCTATTCCCAATTGATATAAATCCTCAATCTTAGAAATCTCCTACTTGTATGGGCAAATCTGACTTAGAGTTTGTATTAAAAGTGGTTGTCCAAGATAGAATTACTCATTATATTTGGTATAAATTTAAGTCTTTGACTTTAATTTTAGATTCCAAATAGAAATTTTCTTATATTTCTAATTCCAGAATACAATACAGTTACACTTTCTCAAGTGTTTAATATCCATCTTCTATTAATGGATTAAAACTGTATGGAATATGAGTTAGGTATTCTGTGACCAAGATCCACTTACAGTATTCTAAGAACTCTTTGATGTAACTAAACCTATGTTATCAAAAGACACTACAACATTTTTTAATCTATGGAATTTGTATCTTGTTCATAGTGGATTTGACAAGATCAATCTCTGCAAAGAGTTAATATGCCTATATCCACAAAAAGTAGTTTATCTCATTCGCAGATGGATGTACATTCAGGGGTGGATATGAGTTTTTCATTGTATTCTTAAAACGATCACTCTAGATTATACCTTATGCAAAGAAATTTGAAATGTTTTAAAAATTTCATTAATTTCTAGCAATGGTTAAAACCATTAAGGTAAGTGGTTAAAGATCTTGCGAACTGATAGGGGTGGAGAAATAGTTAGTAGATATGCAGTTCAAAGATCATTAAATTGATTTTGAATTATATCCAAACTTACCTCCCCAGAAATTTTGATTTGCATATTGATGATTACTTACTAGTCGTTGCCTAAGTCCTTCTATGGTAATACATTTTCAGAATGATGCAATGGTTGTATACTTAAAAGCTAGAACTATTAACCATGGTTTGTTAGCTATTCTAAGTGATTAGGGGTGGACCATCCCATTGTCAATAGATAAGAAAGTGTTTGTTCAAACAAATACTACTTTTCTAAGATAATGACTAAGTCTGAAAACAAGTAGCAAATAAAGGAGATATTTTTCTTGATTCCAAAAGTGTTCTATCATCTTATATAACATATGATGATCCCACTGGCTCTGTTGTCCTTTCACAACCGAAGAGATCAATACCATTTAGTTTTCTTCGACATAATTCACGGTACCTTGTCGTAGTGGGAGAGTTTCTAGGAACTCACCTTCTTATGACTTGGAAGACACTAGTGATTCAAATCCATTGTGAGTTTAAACAAGTAATGGATTGTCAAGATAAGAAAATAAGAAGAAAGCCAAAAGAACTATGGTTTAATCCATTCACATGGAATAACCTAAAGTTTTCCATTACAAGGACATAAAAGGAAATTTTCGTTTATAAGTCTATTCAATAGACTTAACAAAACTTCCTGTTCCTAGTATTATAGGTTTGAGTTTATCTAAACCTATGGCTTGTGGTATACCTGGTAATTACTTACTCTAATGCAAGCAACTTACTTTAGTAAGATGCTGAAGCATTTTCTTTCTAATGGCAATCCATAGAAGCTTCACAACTTCTTAGGTATAGATTTTATTTATCTAAGGAAAAGTCTTAACTATTCCAGAAAAGATAAAGCCATGAAAAAATTTCTTATATCAACAGTGAGAGGTCTTAGATGCTTTTGTATGCCTTAGACCAGACACCTGCTGTTGAGTGGGAGTAAGGAGTAGGTATCAGATTAATCCAGGAGAAGAACATTGGAACACAATCAAGTAAATCCTAAGATTAAGAAGAGGAACTATATGTTAGTCTATAAGGGTGTGTTTAAAACTCTTAGACTACACCATATCAGATTTCGAAATTTGCCTTTGTGCTAGTAAATCTTTTTGATAAGATGGTGATTACTCTGGGTGTGGAATAGTGATTTTGGAGAAGTGTAAAAACCTATCTAAAGTCTCTAGGTCTACCAGAAAGGGACTGAATGTTAAAGTTGCAGGAAAGGTACTTATTCAGTGTAAGGAAAGTTCTATACATTTTTGGCACCATTCCAAATTGCCTAAACTACTAGTGTTATTTCCTGATTAACCAAAAGTAGTTGCCAAAGATATAGAATCCAGTATCCCAAGAGAGTAGACATATAGAGAGGAATTTCACATTATCAATGATTTTGTGATTAAGGAAGAGTAATGGTGGAGAAAAGGTTGTGTTTAATTCAACCTTTCAGATCCTATTACGAGGAGTTTACTACTACTACATTTGATTTGTATATCGAGGTGTTGAGATTATTTGAAATGCACTTTTTGTTTTATATTAGTGCAAGTGGGAGTTTGTTGGGTTTTATGCCCTAAATAAACTCATTTCAATATAATCAGATTTACTTATTAATATAGATCAGAAATAACATTTAATGTTTCATGGTTCACATGATTTATTTCATGATTATATGTACATAATGTATAAATTCATCTGAAACCCTTTTCACATACTTGATCCTGTTTATTGTGTTGTCATCACATTGGAAAGTAAACATGACTATGTGAATAAAGTTTCCTAGATTTATCAGACACAGGGTTTTACTGATATGATAATCTACAACAGAGTTTACTTGCATTTGGAGAAGTGTTATGTTCTTTCCAGAGCATTGGTTAAAGTAAAGCTTAGGTTGGATGCATGGAGTATGCATCAGAAGGGACCGATATTGAACTTTGACTTAGATTTATTAAACTTACCGTAATATCTATTCAAGTCAATATCGCCTAGTTGATCCTAGATCAAATGATCCTAATCCTGATATGATTAGGCTCAATCTTGAAAGGCTATTCGTGTTATTTGATTTGTTAGTTAAGCCTACTTTTAGGTCAGGGTGATACGTACATTTTGGGAACACGGTAGTGCAATTGAGTGGGAGCGCTAACATAAACATGGAATCTATAGCTTCTATCTGGCGAATAGTAAGCAAAGGATGATCTCATTCGAGCTTGACCAAACGAACATAAATGGTGGAGTACTCATTTCACATAAGCTGAAATATCATTTATACGGGGTCAAGTGTTTTAAGGAATAAATACATTGTAGGGTGTAACGGTAATTTAATCCCTTTACAGTGTAGATCATTCATATAGAGGATCATTGATCGCATTAGGATTATAACAATGGATAACTAATGATGTGTCTATATGGTGGAACATATAGAGCATTCTAAATAACTGAGAGTGCAATTCTAAGTTCTATGCGTGGATTCAACGAAGAATTAATAAGTTAGTGAATTTTAGTGCTAAATTCTTGATCTACTTATTGGAAGCTCGGTTATATAGACCCATGGTCCCCGCACTAGTTGAGATAATATTGCTTGTAAGACTCGTGTAATTGGTTTTGATTAATCAATTATAATTCTCAAATTAGACTATGTCTATTTGTGAATTTTTTCACTAAGTAAGGGCGAAATTGTAAGGAAAGAGTTTATAGGGGCATATTTGTTAATTATGATACTTTGTATGGTTCAATTAATAAATATGATAAATGACAATATTATTTAATAATTATTTATAGTTATTAAATAGTTAGAATTGGCATTTAAATGGTTGAATTAGAAAATTAACGTTTTTGAGAAAATCAGATGCAGAAAAGGTAAAACTGCAAAATTGCAAAAAGTGAGGCCCAAATCCACTAGTATAGGGCCGGCCACTTTTGTGGGTAATTTAAACTGATTTTTTTATTATTTTAATGCCAAATAATTAAAACCTAACCCTAGTGGAATGCTATAAATAGATAGTGAAGGCTTCAGGAAATTTACACTTTTCTTCTGACACTTCTGATTCAGAAAAAACTGAGCCTCTCTTTCTCCCTATCTTTGGCCGAACCCACTCTCTCTTTCTTCTTCCTCAAATTTCGAAATACTTAGTGTATGAGTAGTGCCCACACACAGCAAGTGATACCTCAATCATAGTGAGGAAGATCGTGAAGAAAGACTTTCAGCAAAAAGGAGTTTCAGCATCAAAGATGCAGAGAAAGAGATCCAGGTTCAGATATTGATAATGCTCTGCTACAGAAAGGAATCAAGGGCTAGATATCTGAACGGAAGGAGTCATTTAATTCCGCTGCACCCAATGTAAGGTTTCTCAAACTTTATATGTGTTTATTTCATCGTTTTAGAAAGTTCATATTTAGGGTGTTAATAAACATACTTGTGAGTAGATCTAGGATCCTGGTAAAATAAATTCCAACACTTTGGACCTCTTTCGGCTTGGTTGGCGATGGCATTTCCACCAATGCCCTGATCTTCGCAGGATTGGCCTCTATTCCTCGCTGGTTAACCATGAACCCAAGGAATTTTCCGGAGCCAACTCCAAAGACACATTTTAGAGGGTTTTGCCGCATCTTATATCGTCACAATATATCGAACATGGTCTGTAAATGGGCAATATGATCCTTTGCATGTTGAGATTTTATGAGCATATCGTCAACATATACTTCCATGGTGTTTCCAATGAGATCTGCGAACATCATGTTCACCAGCCTCTGATAATTCCCACCTGCGTTTATTAAACCAAATGGCATAACTTTGTAACAGTATAGTCCTCGATCAGTAATGAACGAGGTGTGTTCCTGGTCGGGCTCATACATCGAGATTTGATTATATCCCGAGTATGCGTCCATAAAGCTCAGGAGTTCGTGACCTGCAGTGGCATCAACAAGCTGGTCAATACTAGGAAGGGGAAAGCTGTCTTTGGGATAGGCTTTGTTTAGGTCTATAAAGTCAACGCATGTGCGCCATGAGCCATTAGGCTTAGGCACGAGTACGGGGTTCGCTAACCAGTTGGGGTAAAACGACTCCCGTATAAAGCCGCAGGCCAGGATGCGGTCGACTTCTTCTTTTAGCGCTTGGTACCTCGTAGGGTCCATTTTGCGGCGCTTTTGTCGGACACCTCGCACCTCTGGGTCAATGTTCAAGCGATGACACATGACTTGCGGAGATATCCCGACCATATCTGAGTGTTGCCAAGCAAAAACATCAAGATTTTTCTTTAAAAAGGTCGTTAATTGTTCTCGCTATTGAAAATTTAACTTAGAACCAATTTTTAAAACTTTGTTATTATCTACAGGATCTATAGGTACCTCAATGGTGTCTTCCGCGGCTTGGGCTGCGGCGGCGTGATCGAGAATTCTTGGATCCAAATCTGGTTCATCTATGTGCGGCACCTCCTCGATTCTGAGGATCTCCTGGCGAGGAGGTGGCGCCTCCAACAGGTAGATAACATTTACCGTCCCTTTCTCCGCGAGTTTGACTGCTGTGTTGTAGCATTCTCGCGAATCTGCTTGGACTCCCTGACAGAACCTACTCCAACGGGAGTAGGGAACTTCATTGTCAGATGATAGATCGAGATTATGATCTTCATCTCCTTCAGGATCGGTCGACCAATCACGGCATTATATGCAGAATACTGGTCGATTACTACGAAGTCAGCCATTGACTTGGCTTTTACCGGGGCGGTTCCCAAGGTGATTGGGAGTTTGATCATTTCTTTTAATGCTATGACGTCGCCAGTAAAACCATAGATGCTCGACGTCACAGGCCGCAGGTCCTTTTCCTGCAATCCCATTTGTTTGAAGGCTTGGAAGTTCAACAGATTCACAAAACTTCCGTTGTCGACGAGTATGCGGTGGACATTATGCCCGCCAATATTGGCGATGATAACTAGTGCATCGGAATGCGGGTAATGGACCCATCTTGCATCACTCTCCATAAAGGGGATGTCGTCGCATTCCTTCTTAAATAGCTTCTCGGGCCGCTCACTAAGATTGTTCACATTGGTGAACGACTTTTCTTTGGCTTCTCTGGCATATCGCTCTTGTGACTTGCGAGAGTCTCCAGTGATATGGGGTCCTCCAATGATAGTTAAGATGTTGCGAGGTGTTTTGGAACCGCTCGCATTTTGGTTTTCTCCATTGTCATCCGCTCGGGGATGACTCTCCTCGCCCTTCTTATACTTGTCGAACTTTCCTCTTCGAATCAGCTCCTCGATTTCATCCTGCAAGACCCAACATTCTAAGGTAGTATGACCAATGTCTTTGTGGTACTTACAGAATTTTTTGGGGTCTCGTCTGTCGCGATTTACCCTGATGGGGGGCGACTTCATGAAGACTCCATTTCTCTCTTCGATTGCATAGATATGGTCTCGGGGTACCGCGAGTTCATATAATTGACGAAACGAGGTCCGCCCTTCCTCTTCGGCGAGGATTCCTTCTTGGGAGGATACTTGGCCAACTTCGGACTTCGCTGTCTCCGCGGGCTGCGTCTTCTTGGGCTTTGGCCCCTGGAGTTCTTCCCACGGGGACTGCGAGATCGTGAACGCGGTATTGGCAATTTGTGCTTGTCCTTGCCCTTCTCCAACTCTGCCAGAGAATTCTCGATTCTCTTGTGGGGTTCGGCCATGGCGAAGAATTCGACTAAGGATTCTGGTCTTCGAGCTTGCAACTCTTTCCAGAAGTCGGTCCTCGGCAAAATACCTGTTATCAGCATACAAACAAGCGAAGACTCGGGAGCCTTCTCGACTTTTGTTACCTCTGCATTAAACCGTTTAAAATAGTCTTGTAAAGACTCACCGGGTTCTTGCTTGATGTTGGCCAAAGTCGTATAAGGTGGCCTATAGGTCATCGTGGCCTGGAAATGTGTGAGGAATAAGTTGACGAAGGTTTCCCATGTCGATATTGATGCCTCAAGCAATTGGGTAAACCAATCGTGGGCGTTTTCCTCGAGTGTTGCCGGAAGAATGCGGCATTTTGCAAGCTGTGGTACCTGATCCACCTCCATTATAGTATTGCATTTTTGAAGATAATCTATAGGGTTAGAAGTACCTTTATACTTTAGGGATTCGGATAGAAGAAATCCCTTGGGAAGTTGGGCTTGTCGCAGGAGTCGGGGCTGCCGCGACTGCGGGAGTCGCAACTACTGCGGCGAGGTTTGCTGGGACGGTGATCCCAGTGGTCGCGATCGGCGCGGTAGGCGGATTATTGTGAGTGTTGACACCCTGATCGTCCGCATGGGGATCACAGAGTGTCTCTGCGTTATGAGGGGCACGAGAACACGCTCTAAAAACTGCGTTGAGGTGATCACGCAGATCACCTCGATGTACCTGATAACGTCCTCCCTTCTGCATTTCTACAGAGCCGGACCTTGTATATCTACTCGGTGTACGACCATGCGATGACGAAGAGGCTGATTCTGCGTCGTTGTCTCTTGATGGTCGACTGCGAGGATTGCGTCGTTCAGGGTCTTCATCAACCTGTGTGCCCTGGTTTGGATACCTTACGGATTGTTCCCTCGACGTTGGATGGTTCAGGTCCAAATTTTCAGGGTTGGTTCTTCGTTCCCTGCGTACACGGTTAGTATGACGTCTAGAATTTGTTACCTGAGGGTTGTCCGTGCGAGTAGTAGGGACTCGAGGGGGCGTCGGGCCCGGTTTTGTCCATCCACTTCGGCCTGTATTGCACGCAGTTGGTCCTGAATCGCAGTATATTGATCAATGGTGAGCTGGATGATTCCCTCGGATACCACTGCCAGAGTGACGGGGGCAAATGCATGGTTGCTGGTGGTGTGGATGTATCCTCGACTTGAGGGTCAATTGTTTCTGGGAACAGGTTGAGAGGTCTGATATTGCTCCTCCCTACTCCGCCATTAACGACGTCCACAGGCGGCATTCCAGCTCCGGATAATGGTACGTTCATCATCCCAATGTTGATGGACCCGTTGTTAGCTCCTCCGTTTGTTTGATTTCCAGCCATGATAGTATTTTTCTTGAAATGAATAAAATCTCAGTTCTCGTTTCCCACAGACGGCGCCAAATGTTGTCGAGTGGATTTTGCAACACCAAATTATATGATACTATTAGTAACAAGAAACAATTTACGTGAAAGAACAAGTGCGAGTATTCAACCTAGAATGGCGAGTACTCAACTGGGAATGAGAAACAATTAAGAAAAAACTGGAAAACAACAATGAGACAAAGAATTATAGTGGTTGAGTCAGATCACGGTCTGCTTAGTCCACTATAGCAAGAGTTTTCGTAGGTCCCATTTCATGGTGGATCACCCCTTTATATACAAAGCAGGTGTCCGATCAGTTATACAAGGATTGCATTCATTGTCAATCCGTTTTTACACATTGAATTACAATAATTAAACTAAACAACGTTAACATTAATAAATGAACGACAGTTACTAAGTTCATCAACGTATGCGTCTTCCGAATCTGCGAGTTGACTGTTCATATTCCGATGTTAAACTCGCAGGGTTATCATTCTGTTTAGGATGCCTGCGTCCTTAGGTAGTCGCCTTTTGTAGACATCGCATGTCGAGCTGATAGAACCTAGACATGCGAGTCTATATTGCATTATAAAGGCTGCAGGGTTCTTAAGATCAACTCGTATTTACAGAGAATCGTTCTCCTGGGTTATACAAGGACACAGGGAGGATGCTCGCATATATTCGATATATGCGATCTACTCTCTTGTCTCGGATGCGATTAGACTTCGGTCATGCTCGCCACCTCTTGATGGTTATATCTTAAGCGAGGTTTAAAACTTCGAGGAGTCCCTCAGGGACATCTCTGCTTTCTTTGGAAAATCTGAGTATATGTGTCCTTTAAGTAGGGGTCTGGTCTCGAGTTTCTAGGTGGGAGAAATCTCACTATAACAGCCATCACTTAAATGTTGATCCAAGCTACCCAGCAAAGAGACAGAAAAGGAGGCCCTTAGATTCCGAGAGGCAAGAGGCACTAAAATGGGAGGTTGACAAGTTGTTAGCAAATGACTTTATGCGCGAGGTATTTTATCCCCCGTGGATAGCCAATCCTGTTCTCGTCTCGAAGCCCAACGGAACTTGGAGAACTTGTATTGACTTCTCCGATCTAAATAAGGCGTGCCCAAAAGAATGTTTTCCACTTCCTAGGATCGACTAGTTAGTGGATGCAACTATTGGACATGAGCTTATGTCATTTATGGATGCATATTCTGGATATAACCAGATAAAAATGTATGTCTAAGATCAAGAACATACAAGCTTCGTAACCAACATGGGACTCTATTGTTATAAAGTCATGACGTTCGGACTAAAGAATGCTGGGGCAACGTATCAGTGACTAGTAAACGAAATGTTTGCAAACCAAATAAGGGGAAATATGGAGGTTTATGTCGATGATATGTTGGTGAAATCGATAAAGAGTAAGGATCATACCTTAGACCTCGCGGAATGCTTTAAAATGCTAGAAAAGTATAACATGAAGCTAAATCCAAAAAAATGTTCCTTTGGAGTCTCCTCAGGAGAGTTTTTGGGATTCATAGTTAATGCCAGGGGTATTGAGGCAAATCCTAAAAAAATCAAGGCATTAATAGACATGCCATCACCGACAAAGCCTAAGGAAGTACAGGCCCTGACAGGAAGAATGACGACACTTAACAAATTCATTTTGAAGTCAACTAATAAGTGTATGACATTCTTCAACATATTGCGAGGGAACAAAAAGTTCGAGTGGACAAAAGAGTGCGAAGAGGCCTTTTAGAACATAAAAAGGCATCTCGCAATGCCTCCAATTTTGGCAAAACCAATAACGGGAGAGACGTTGTTTCCCTATTTAGCCATCTCGAAAGATGTGAGTAGTGCAGGTATAGTGCGAGAAGAGGGCAAGCACCAACAACCTATTTACTACGTAAGTAAAAGGTTACTAGGGGCAGAATCTAGATATCCCCTCTAGAAAAACTTACGTTGTTCCTAGTCCATGCGTCTCGTAAACTATGGCCATACTTCCAAGCTCACCCCATAAAAGTGTTAACCGATCAGCCCTTGAGACAAGTGTTATCAAAACTTGATGCTTCTGGAAGATTGATAAAGTGGTCGATTGAACTGGGCTAGTTCGACATAACATACCATCCTCAAACATCTATCAAGGGCCAAGCTTTAGCTGACTTCTTGATAGAAGGTATAAGTCTAGAAGAAATTCCATCTGATTAGCGAGGCGAGGAAACCTGGAGGTTATACGTGGATGGCGCATCGAACGAGCAAGGTTCGGGTGCAGGGGTAATATTAATATCACCAGAAGGCTTTAAGTTTCACTGTGCTATGAGATTCCAATTTGATGCATCTAATAACGAGGCTGAATATGAGGCCTTGATTGTCGGATTAAAGACAACAGAGGCATTGAAAGTCAAAAATCTCATTTGTCATAGTGATTCACAACTGATCGTGAACCAGGTCCTCGGGAAATACCAGGCCAAAGGCTTAAAAATGGCGAGGTATTTAGAGAAAGTTCAGAAGAACTTGGAAAGATTCGGTTACTTTAAAATCAAACAAATTCCGAGAGAACAAAAGTCCAACGTTGATGCCTTAGCTAAACTAGCCTCGCAGAATGACCTGGATGAACTGAATCTAGTCCCGATAGAGATGCTACGCGAGCTAAATATATGTGGAACTGAAGATGTCAAGATGATAGATAGCTCTCCAACATGGATGACACCTATTATCAATTATTTACTCGACGGACAACTTCCATATGACAAAAACGAGGTGCAAAAACTATTGTATTTAGTGGCTCGCTACACAATGATCGAAGGAAAACTATATAGAAGAGGGTATTCAATGCCCCTACTTCGGTGTGTTCTCCCCACAGAAGCAAATGAAATCATTAGAGAAATTTATGAAGGCTCTTGTGGGGATCATGCGGGTTGGCAAAGTCTGTCTAAAAGGATCATTAGACAAGGATATTACTGGGCAACGATCAATAAGGACACACACGAGTTTGTCAAGAAATGTGATAAGTGTCAAAGGTTTTCACATATACCTTGTGTACCACCAACAGAACATAGAATGATGACCTTGCCTTACCCATTCACTATATGGGGGATTGATCTAACTGGGGCATTACCCACTGGGCGAGGAGGAGTAAGTATGCGATAGTAGCAGTCGACTTCTTCACTAAATGGACGGAGGCCGAGCCCCGTGTTCCATAACATGCAAGAAAGTCCTTGATTTTGTTGTTAAGAACATTATCTGCAGGTTCGGAATCCCCATGAAGATAGTATCCAATAATGGAACCTAATTTTATGGCGACTTGTTCACTGAATTCTTCGAGAGGAATAAAATTATTAAAAGCTTCTCGTCAGTATCCAGGCCTCAGGCAAATGGACAAGTGGAAGCCATCAATAAAACCTGAAAGGATACTATAAAGAAGAAGCTAGACGCTGCCAAAGGCAGATGGGTTGACGAGCTACCTCAGGTGCTCTGGGCCCACAGAACTACCGAGAAGACAGCTACGAGACACACTCCTTTCTCGCTAGCATTTGGCTTGGAAGCAATGCTTCCTGTTGAAGTGAACACATCAACTCACAGAAGAGAGTTTATAATCAAGAAGAAAACCAAGAACTTTTAAAATTGTCCTTGGAGTTGGATCTACTTGAAGAAAAACGAATGGAGTCGCAAATCACCAACGCAGCATACTAACACTGAGTTACAAGATACTTCAACAAAAAAAGTCAAGAAAAGACTATTCAATGTTGGAGACTTGGTGCTAAGATGAGTCTTTGCAAATACGAGAGATTCATAAGCAGGAGTGTTCAACCCGAACTGGGAGGGTCCATATGTCATCGAAGTAGTAGTTGGAGTCAGAGTCTATAAATTGGCTCGACTTGATGGCTCGCTAATAAAGAACTACTGGAACATAGAACATTTGCGACCCTACTATCAATAAATAAATGATGTAACCCGCATTACTAATGTAAACTTTAAACATCAGTTATGAATAAAGAGAATCATTTATATTAAGTAATGACAGAGTTTCGTTCTTTGAAAATTACTTAAGGGAAATTTATGTATGATTAATCGGAATTCATCTAGAAATATATTATATAATGCAAACCCGTCATTTCAATGTTTTTTTTGAAATTCAAAGGTTCTCGGCTAAACCTCTTTGACGAAAGTTGAGTCGAACCGTTATAACTCCGTGACCAAACCTTTTTGATGAGAGAGGGGTCGAATAGTTATAACACCTTGATCAAACCTTTTTGACAAATAAGGGATCAAACAATTATAATTTTTGATTTAAAACCTATCCGACGGGAAAGGAAAATCGAAATTTATAACTCGCATATAAAACTACATACTAACGGTTCTCGCAAGCTAGGAAAGTACAAAACGAGGCATCACGATGCCTTGATAAAAGTACTTAAACCTAGAAAGTGGATAGATAATATAACTATTTATACGAACAAATTAAAAATATACAAAGTGATAAAATCCTTAAAGTATATTTAAGTTTGCTTAAGGCAGATTATAACTGCAACTGCGAGGCAAAATTGACAACTGCTCGAAAATCAAAAAATTTGGTAGATTACTAACTACTTAAACAGGAAGATTACGAGCAATGGAGAAACCCAAAAGTACTGTATATTTGATCAAAATATAGTTGTTTACATTGTGAATAAAAATACAAGCAAACAAAATTGTATTAAGTTTAAATGAAAATACTACAAGGCATTTAAGATATGAAAAACCTAAAACTGGTTACAAACTTGTCTTTACAAAAATGCCACTAGGGAAAAACCATGAAGTCATCTTCCTAAGTCAAGGATGATAGGGGAGGCCGATGAACTCGAGATAGATCGGGTACATATAGAGAGCCTTGATCTCTGCACAGACCTTATTCCCCTCATCATCAGAAGATCCCCTTTCCTGAAGTCGAGATCTTTTTCCTTGCCTCAAGATATTCCTCGATACCAAAAGGAGGTTGACGCAAAGATCTTCTGGCACAGGTTAAGGTCTTAGGTTGGTTGGATTCTCTGATAGAAACCACGCCAACTTCCTTCCCAGATTCATCTGCAACCATGCCAACCTTCCTCTAGAATTCTTTATCAGCCTGAGGGGGACCTTTAAGATCGCTCACAAGATCTATACCCTCAGGGATCACTTGTGAGGATTGGCCATGACAGGCTGAGGGGTTCCCCTAATTTGGATTGGTTGGAAGCTCCTCAACCCTAGAATCCATCATTTCTTGCTCCGGTTGAGGCTTGAAGTCTGTACGAACAAGTGGAAAACGGTTGGTGCATCTAGGTATTATGAGGGACATTTTGGCAGGAAAGAGATGATCCATTCTAAAAATGGATCTCACTAAAGAGGAAGAAGGTTTGTGAAAAATGACAAGCTTGAGCCGCCCTTTTATACACGAAGTCCAGTGACAAGAAAGCCAAAGATTGAGAAATCTAACAGTTGGAAGTTGTGCAAAATATGAAGAGATGATTCATAATGACTATCAAAACTATACAACCGCCAAAATTAAAGGATGCGTTTTTTCTAAGAAAAGATCTTGACAAAAATGCCCTCTATAACTATTAAAAATCTCTTTTTACTAAAAAAGAACTTTTTAAGGGGCAATTGTTATACCTAAAATTCAACTGGAGGACACGTGTCAAGATAAATGGAATGCGAAATAGTACAATAGCTTTTTATGGAATAACTCCTTAATTACGTAAGAGTTAGAGTATATTTATAACCCGCTGACTGTAAAGTCTTAGGCAGAGAATAAATGTACAAATTGACACTAAGTGTATTAGAGAGAAACCATACATTGCTAAATGCAAATAGCGAGGCACCGGAGAAAGTGACACATACCAACTTTAAAAGTGCTTAGCTTGCAATAAAGAGTAAAAGTCAGATCGACTCAAAGAATAAGTATGCGAGATGACCATCTCGCTATGGGAGGACTTCCTATAGCTTCATCCAACTAACAGGAGCGAGGCTCACGACCCTGGCGAGTCAGGAGATTTCTTTATAAATAACCGCGATCGACACAAAACATACATCGTTGACCTCGAAAGGAAGAATGGCCCCAGCTCCCTATTGGGATCACTATAATCAAGTTTCTGTCAAGACATCTCCAAATTCAACAATTAAAGAAGTGTTTAATACATATTAATTTTGACCCAATAAAAGCGGGAAAATCACAAATATATGATTTTCAAATCATAAACTGCATTTACATTTCGTGATATGTAATCAAATCCCATGATTTTAGGGATAATTGCCGTAAACATATTCTGGTCAATTTTGTAATTAACTGCCTACTATGTAATTATAAATAGTGGCAAACAAGCTCAAAAAAGGGACAAAAAAACTCATATGAAAGAGGCCCTCAGAAAAATACTCAGAAATCTGAATAAGATTAACTTGTGGACTATGCAGAATTTTAACTACAAAACCACGTAAAAAACCCTGTGTTCATATATTATTTTTCTATAGCTTTTATTTTTTCTTTGTGAAATTATTATCGTGAGGCTCAAATTTGGTTAATGAAAATCTGCGTTAACACCCTTAATTTGACACGTGTCCTCCACTGAAATGGTAGCCAAATTTCGGGTATAACAATTTCCCCTTAAAAAGTTCCTTTTAATGAAAAGTTCCTTTTAATTATTACAGAGGGCATTTTCATCATATTCCCTTTTGGAAAAACGTGTCCTTTGATTTTGGCGGTTGTATATTTCGAGCGTCATTATGAACCGTCTTTTCATCTTCTGCCTCACTCCCAACCGTTAGATCTCCCAACCTTTGGCCTTTCCGTTTACCAGGTTCTGGTATAAAATGGTGGCTTAAGCTTGCCATATTCCATAAACTTCTGGTTTTTTGGTGAGTTTCATCTTGAGATTGGATTGTCATGCTCTTGCTAAGATGTCCCATCCAAGTTCAGAAACTTATCCCTCCAAATTCGTAACACCAGAATACACCAACCACTTTCCCTCTCTACACGTTCCTAAGAACCTTAAACCTCAATTTAAACTGGAAACAAAGGATTCCAAGAATGAGGAGCTTCTGATCAATCCCAAGCAAGGAGATGCAGTTGATCATTACTGGCGATCCTCACAAGAGATTTTTTAGGGTAAGTATCATCCCTCGCGAATGGTGGTTTGATCTGAATTATTACAATGTTTTTGTTGCTCCATTGATCTCTTATCTATGTCCCTACAGGAATGGACATGGATCTTGAGAACAAGTTCAGAGGTCCTCCTCAGGATGATAAGGAATCCAGGAAGAAGGTAATCCCAATTGGCGTGGTCATTGATTCTACTGAAGAACCCAACTGGCCCAAGACCCAAACTTGCACGAGGGGACCTTTAGACCAGTCAATCTGTGGTGTTGAAAAATTTCCTGAGGCTGGGAATGAGGCTCGACTGTAGGAAATGGGATCTTTTGATGTGGAGAATGAGGTCTATGCAGAGGTTGAGACCTTTTAAGTGTAGACGGTCTTTCTCGAGCTATGCGTAGATAGTCTTTCTCGAGTTCATCAACCTCCCATGAATAACCTTGTATTCTTTGTTTGGGAAAATGGCTTAATGATTTGCCCCTAGTGGCATTTTTGTAAAGACACGTTTGTAAACCAACTTGGGTTTTCTCTTATCTTCAATGCCTTGTACTTTTTTCGTTTGAACTTAATATAATTGTATTTGCTTGTATTTTTATCACAATGTAAACAATTATACTTCGATCAAATGTAAAGTACTTTTTAGGTTTTTCTATTACTCGTAATTTTCCTTTTTAAGTAGTTAGTTATCTACCAAACCATTGATTTTTGAGCAATTGTCAATTCTGCCTCGCTATGGCAGTTATAACCTGCCTTAAGCAAACTTGAATATACTTCTAATGATTTTATCACTTTGTATATTTTTGATTGCTCGTATAAATAGTTAGATTATCTATCCATTTATTAGGTTCATGCATTTTTATCAAGACGTCTTGATGTCTCGTTTAGTACTTTCCTATCTTGCGCGAGCTGTTAATATTCAACTTTGTACGCAAGTTATAATTTTAGATTTTCCTTTCTCGTCAGATAGGTTTTTAATCAAAAATTATAGTTGTTCGATCCCTTCCTCGTAAAAAAGGTTTGATCAGGATGCTATAACAATTCGACCCCTCTCTCGTAAAAAAGGTTTGGTTAGTAAGTTATAACAGTTCGACCCCTCTTTCGTCAAAAAGGTTTAGTCGAGAACCTTTAAAAAATTCAACTTTTATTTTTATTTTTGAAGTAGTGGGTTTGCATTGTATCATGTATTTCCAGATGAATTCCGGTTAATCATACACAAATGCCCCTTAAGTAATTTTAAAGAATGAAACTTTGTAATTACTTAAATAATAGAAATGATTCTCTTTATTCATAACTGAAGTTAAAATATTACATCAGTATTGTGAGTTACATCATTTATTTATGGGTAATAGGGTCGCAAATGTTCCACGTTCAAGTAGTTCTTTATTAACGTGCCATTGAGTCGAACCAATTTGTAAACTCCAATTCCAACTACTGCTTTGATTACATATGGACCCTCCCAGTTTGGGTTGAACACTCCTGCAGATGCATCCCTCGTTTTTGTAAATACCTGCCTTAGCACAAAGTCTCCAACATTGAATAGTCTTTTCTTGACATTTTTTGTTGAAATAACTTGTAACTTGGTGTTGATACGCTGCATTAGTGACTTGCGACTCAGTTCATTTTTTATCAAGTAGATCCAAGGATAACTTTAGAAGTTCCTGGTTTTCTTCTTGATTATAAAACTCTTGTCTGTGAGTCGATATGTTCACTTTAACAAACAACATTGCTTCTGAGCCAAATGCTAGCAAAAAGGGAGTGTGTCCCGTTGCCGTCTTCTCGGTAGTTTTTTGAGCCTAGAGTACATGAGGTAACTCGTCAACCCACTTGCCTTTGGCATCATCTAACTTCTTCTTGATAGTATCCTTTAAGGTTTTATTAATAGCTTCCACTTGTCCATTCACCTGAGGCCTGAATACTGACGAGAAGCTCTTAATTATTTTGTTTCTCTCACAGAACTTAGTGAATAAGTCGCCATCAAACTGGGTTCCATTATCAGATATTATCTTCATGGGAATTCCAAACCTCTAGACAATGTTCTTGACGACAAAGTCGAGGAATTTCTTGCAGGTTATGGAAACAAGAGGCTCAACCTCAGTACATTTAGTGAAGAACTCAACCGCTACAACCGCGTACTTGGCTCCTCCTCGCCCAGTGGGTAGTGCCCCAATTAGGTCAATCCCCCATATAGCAAATGGGTAGGGCGAGGTCATCATTCTTAGTTCTGTTGGCGACACGTGAGGTATATGTTAAAACTCTGACACTTATCACATTTCTTGACAAACTCATGGGTGTCCTTATTAATTATTGGCCAGTAATATCCTTGTCTAATGATATTTTTAGACAGGCTTTTCCAACTTGCATGATCCCCACAAAAGCCTTCATGAATTTCTCTGATGATTTCGTTCACTTCTGTAGGGAGAACACACCGAAGTAGAGGCATTGAATAACCTCTTCTATATAGTTGGCCTTCAATTATCGTGTAGCGAGGCATTGCATACAAGAGTTTTTGTGCCTCGTTTTTTCCAATTGGAAGTTGGCCGTCGAGTAGATAGTTGATTATAAGAGTCATCCATGTAGGAGAGTTGTCTATCATCTATATGCCTTCCATTTCACATATACTTGGCTCACTTAGCATCTCCACCGAAACTAAATTCAATTCATCCAAGTCGTTCTGCGAGGCAAGTTTTGCCAGGGCATCAGCATTGGAGTTTTGTTCTCTTAGAATTTGCTCAATTTTAAAGTAATCGAATCTTTCCAAGTTCTTTCAAACCTTCTCTAAATACTTTGCCATTTTCAAGCCTTTGGCCTCCTATTCCTCGAGAATCTTGTTCACAATCAGCTGCGAACCACTATGGCAAATAAGATTTTTGACATTCAATGCCTTGGCTATCTTTAAGCCAGCAATCAAGGCTTCATATTCAGCCTCATTGTTTGATACGTCAAATTGAAATCTCAAAGCATAATGAAACTTAAAGCCTTCTGGTGAGATTAATATTACCCCTGCACCCGAATCGTTTTCGTTAGATTCACCATCCACGTACAACTTCTAAGTTTCCGCGTCTCGGTGAACAGGAAGAATTTCTTCTGGAGTTATACCTTTTGTTAAAAAGTCTGCCAAGGCTTGGCCCTTGATGGATGTTCGAGGGTGGTATGCTATGACGAACTGCCCTAGTTCAATTGACCATTTTATCAATCTTCCGAAAGCATCTTGTTTTGATAAAACCTATCTTAAGGGCTGATTGGTTAACACTTTTATGGGGTGTGCCTAGAAGTACAGTCGTAGCTTGCGAGACACGTGAACTAGGCACAAAGCGAGTTTTTCAAGAGGGGGATATCTAGATTCTACCCCTAGTAACTTTCTAGTTATATAGTAAATAGGTTGCTGGTGCTTACCCTCTTCTCGCACTATAGTCGTACTAATCACATATTTTGAGATAGCCAGATAGAGGAGTAACGTTTCTCTAGTTATTGGTTTCATTAAACTAGAAATAAATAATTAAGCCTTCTCTACACTTAATTATTATTTCTTGAATTTAATACATTTAATTAACTTGAAAAATCTAAATATCTAAGTTGATTTTTATCATGATACTTAAATATTTATTGATTTTTCATGACACTTAATTAAATAGAAAATTATTTTTAGGTTGAAATTTAATTTTTCAACTTAAATTTAAATAATTTTCAATATATATTTTTCTTTATTTTCTTAATCAATTTCGAAAAATTGCATTTTATTTATGCAATTTTTTTTAATTTATTTTGAAAAATAGATTGAGTTGTAAATTAATTATTTATTTTAATTAATTCTTGGGCCAACTTCAATCAATGACTTTCTCATTTAATTGATTAATTTAAAATAAATGAATTTAATATATATATATATATATATATATATAACATTAGAAATTGAATTAATTAGTCAAAAGAAAATCTAGATAGGTGATATTTTTTCTTGAAGTATTTCTTTTCTATTTCTTATTATTTTCGAAAATTGTATTTTTATATACTTTAAATTTTCGAACTCAATAAATATATTCTCAAAGGAAATTTTTAAGTTGCTAATTATTTAATTTAATTCAACTTAAATTAATTTCCTTAATATTTATTGTTGACCGAGGTTTTCGGCAACTAATAAAATATGATTATACTATCGAGCTGTAAGAAAGTGAGAGAAGGATTTTTACGTGGTTGGGGCGTTAATGAGCCTTAGTCCACGAGTCTTTGTTATTAATGGATGTGTTTAATACAGATTTTATACTTGGGAGAATGTCACCCTTATAAATACAGAGAATGTTCTTGGTGAGTATTTACTCTGAAAGTGCTACTAGTAGATTTTATTGATTCAAGTTACCAAGTTGTACATCTTTAAATTGATCGATTTCAAGATATGAGTTATGAACAAGAATTAAGCTTTAAGCAGTAAATCACACATCAATTTACAAGCTTCATCTGCACTGAGAACACATCTCAGCCGACTAGTGCTTGGGTTCCCCGAACCAGGGTAAATTCATCCACTATCAATCAAAGGTTCATATTACAATTACCAATTCTCTCTAAAGGAATCAAATACAACCTTTTCAGCAAATAGTAATGAATTACCAACGACAATCAAGAACACTGATTGTCAATGCACAATCCCTTGTGCAGCAACTGAGCTCCTCTTCAACATGTCTTCAATCTGAAATCCCTTCAGATCTGATGATGAAGATGACACTGAAATCCCTTCAGTTTGAACTCAACGATTCCAGATTCAGATCATTCCGCCATTGACGAACCCTCTCAAGCTTCAAGATCTAACCTGTAATCACAATCACAAGAAACAAGATACGACTATCTCTCTAAAAACAACCGAAATAACTGTCTGAATGATTAATTGGATAACCACCTTACTAACAGAAACTGATTATATATATGACCACAACGATAAGTCCAGGTGGCACTAACTAACACTTAAAAAGACTCTCGTAAACAAACGTTAGTGCAGATATAACAGTCTAAAATTCCAGACACGACTAGACATTGAACAGAACATACACTGTCACAAAATAATGACACTAACATTCTCCCCCTTGACAGGTTATGTTCAATGACTAACACACAAAACTAAAGACCAGAAAATATTGATAAACCAGATATAAAAGTTTTTAGGAATATAAACAAATCAACTACACAAGCAAAACATATATCTCCCCCTTCATTGAATATGATCTGTAGGTGCCTGTGCTGTGCCAGACTCCCCCTGGGAAGGTGGTCCTGTCGACACAAAGGGTGTTGCAGTGTCAGCTGGAGGATCTAGATCAGGTTGTGCTGAACTAGTGACTGGATCCAAGGCTGAAGGCTCCCCCTGCATATGTGCATTATTCCCAGATGTGTCTGATGAGGCGCCAAACGAATCACGATGAAACTCAGGCAGAGAGATGTCAGGCAGAGAATCCCCAGGAAAATGGTGCAAAAGAGTGGACTTGATAGAGCAAACCATTTGATACATTGAGGCCTCAAAGGCAAGCTGACGCTTTTGATCCTTCTTATAGCGTTTGGCAAAAGATTGAAACTCAGTAAACATTTGTACCTGCCAGCTGGAATCCGAGAGCCCTTTGAACATAGGAGACTTGCCTTTACTCACTGTGGTTGCTGAGGGAGTGGTTGAAGAAGGCTTCCTGTTGACCACCGAGAGAAAGCTCTTACTGAGAATCGGATTCTGAACTTGATAATCATGCGTGGTGAGTGGAGGGTGAGCATCCATGAGAACCCGTTGAACTAAACTTGGAAATGGTAGCTTGTTACGAGTGCCAGTGGATTCAGATGCTTCCAGTACCCGGTCAAAGATGAGCGAGGGCAGATCAATGGATACATTAGTGCCTACAGCATACAAGAACTTGCCAATCTCAAGGGTAACAGCAGACAAATGAGAATTAGGAAACCAATTGTACAAGGCTACTCGATGAAGAACCCTATAGAATGGAGTCAACTGAGTAACCAGTATTTCCTGTTTGTCCCAAATATAGTCATCCCTGCCAGTTAGCACTCGACCCATCAAAGATTGATCTGGATTAAAGTGTTTCCCATATGTTGGATTCCTGATAGACTCAACTTGCAATAAGGAAGCAATAGTGGAAGGACCAAAAGGAACTCTATGACCCCTAACAAAGGCACTCACACACCCTGGATGACCCTCAGCAATAACAGTTCTATCCAGATTGGCATAGAATTCTCGAACTAATATGGGGTGGGGAGCAGACAAGTTAGTGACCGTGTTGACCCATTTCCTAAGTTTTAAAAACTCATGCAGTTCAGGAAAATCATCTAAAATGACCACTTGTTCGAACCAAAGCTCACGACTACCAAACCACCGTTGATAGACAGAGGCTTTAGAGGCATCAACAAAGCATTGTACTGTTGCAGGGTCGACAGTTGATATAGGAACTTTGGGAAGTTTGGACTTTTTAGAACCTCTAGACGACCGTTTGGGAGATGACTCTGTAGAGGCAACTGGAGTGGGTTTTTTCTTGGATTTCTTTTCAGGGGGATGATACGTGGTGTCAGCAGAGGATTTTCTTTTGGGTTGAACACGTTCACTGGTTGGGGTAGGAATAGAGACCTTAGATGGAGGACGAGGAGGGCCTATAGGTTTTGAGGGAGACTGGTGACTCGACGAAGAACGAGTGACACGTTTGGACACAGGTGGGGAAGGAGATGAAAGAGAAGGACGAACCTTTTTAGAGATAGGAGGAGCCTTACCTTGAAATGTACGAGGTTTCTGACTGACCGGAGGTGAGGTAGGAGACGGAGTTGACTCTGAACTCGGGAAAGGTGCAGAACCACCAGCCTCCGACTGGTAAAGGACAATGTCACGACAGGGATTAGGTAATGCAGACGCGACAGTAGGAGGCACTGGAGGATCATCAGTCGACTCCATGGATGGAACAACCATAGCAACAGGGGTGACTGCAATGGGTGTGATATTCTCCATGATAGAGAGAAAAGAATTTGGATGAATCAGAGCTTAGGGTTTCAGAGAGGAAAGTGAAGAAGTGAGACTGAGCACTTACCGTAGGCCTTAAGTATAGGCACCCTGACACAACTGACCAGGCAAAAAAAATGATGATGATTTTTTTTAAAATTTGATTTTTGCCAAATAAACCGTACGCGCCCAAATTGAATATTTACTACCACATCATACGGCACACTAAACGAAACAAACCAACGTCATCAGGCAATAAGTGTATCAAAGAACCCAGACTTGTGACAAATATACCCCAATATATGCATTTAGCCCACACTTAGACAAAACAGAAAAATAACAAAAAAAAAAACTTCAAGATACTCAACTTTTAAGACAAAAAATATATATCAGCTGATCAATGAACAGAGTGTCTGAGAGCACACGAACTACACAACTAGAGCAACAAATCATTCCCCTGCCCCATCGACAATGATACTGACAAAAGCACTACACATTGAATCTCCATTCGTGTGTGAACAGTGACCTCATGTGGTCCAAGAAGAGTGAAATTCAGCTGGACCACTCTCTCAATTAAGAACCAACAGATAGTTGGAAAATAACGATTTTTGTATTGTTGTTTTTTATTTGAAGCCTTTTTTTTTTTTTAATATATCACTCTGGCTTTTGCTTTAGTACCCAGACATGGCTTTCACTCTCTTCCAGAGATGTAGCCGTCCTCTTTGAGTACCAAGAACTAATATAGAAGGAGCATACTACTTATTAGAACCTGGTGTATGAGAGCTCTTCCCATTGCATCTGGAAGAGGTAGCCTTTTTGACTGGGGAAGATTCAAGTGTAGTAACAATCAATGTAGTATATAGTAGATGGGGAAGGACAGAAGAACCATTGCTGAAGAACTGTGACATACATGCATGCTCATAGACAAAATAGATTGATCAGATGACACTACGAACAGTTTAGATGGTACAGAGACCAATACATGTTCTTAAATGAGTAAAAGTTTGAGTATCTAAAGCTTTAGTGAACAAATCTGCTAATTGATTTGTTGTGGGCACATGAGATATTGACAGCATATTTGACTCAACTAGTTCTCGGATAAAGTGATACCTGATGTCGATGTGTTTGGTCCGAGAGTGCTGCACAGGGTTTTTAGAGATGTTGATGGCGCTTGTACTGTCACAAAAGATGGTCAGTGTGTGTTGAGGATACCCATAATCGGTAAGCATTTTATTCAGCCATATCAATTGAGTGCAACAGCTGCCTGCTGCAATATATTCTGCTTCTGCAGTGGAAAGGGAGATGGACTGCTGTTTTTTGCTATACCACGAGACAAGGTTATTCCCAATGTAAAAGCAACCCCCTGAAGTGCTTTTCCTATCATCTATACATCCTGCCCAATCAGAGTCACTATATCCTACCAAAGAGGTGTTCGTGTCACAACTATACCAAAGACCATAATTAACCGTCCCAGCTAGATATTTGAAAATTCTTTTGACAGCAGAGAGATGAGACTGTTTAGGATTGGCTTGATACCTGGCACATAAACCTACACTAAAGGATATATCAGGGCGACTTGCTGTGAGATACAGTAAGCCACCTATCATACTTCTGTATAGAGTGGGGTCAACAGGGTCACCAGACTCATCTCGTGACAATTTGGACGTGGTGCCTATTGGTGTGTGTGCATGCTTGACCTGAGAGTAGCCAAACTTATCTAACATAGACTTGACATATTTAGACTGTGAAATGAATGTACCATGATCTAGTTGTTTGATTTGGAGTCCTAGAAAGAAAGTAAGGTCACCTATTAAACTCATTTCAAACTCATTAGTCATTAAAGTGACAAATGTTTGGACTTCAGTATCACAAGTTGAGCCAAAAATGATATCATCCACATATATTTGGGCAACAAAGATTCCTTTGTCAATATGTTTAATGAATAGAGTGCTATCTGCAGTACCTCGAGTGAAGCCATGAGAGATGAGAAATGAAGTGAGTCTATCATACCACGCACGTGGGGCCTGCTTCAGTCCATATAAGGCTTTATTGAGCTTGTACACATGGTGTGGATGATGCGGATCTTCAAACCCCTGTGGTTGTTTGACATAGACTTCCTCTTGAATTACCCCATTGAGAAAGGCACTCTTGACGTCCATTTGAAAGAGTTTGATCTTCAAAAAACATGCAATGATAAGAAGTAGCCGAATGGATTCTAATCGAGCCACGGGTGCAAATGTTTCATCAAAGTCGATGCCTTCGACCTGACTATATCCTTGAGCCACAAGTCGTGCTTTATTTCGAGTCACTGTCCCAAATTCATCAGACTTGTTTTTAAATAACCATTTCGTCCCTATAACATTTGCACCATCTGGTCGAGGGACCATTATCCAGACACCCAGTCTCTTGAAATTTCCCATTTCATCCTGCATGGCAGCCAACCAGAACTCATCTAATAATGCATCTCGAACACTTTTGGGCTCAATCTGTGACAGATAGCAGGCAAAGGCTAACAAATTCTGCAGTTTACGTCTAGTGACCACTGTATCATTTGGATTTCCTATGACAGTGGCTTGAGGATGAGCTTTCTCAACCCAGGATGGGGGCCCGTTTTTATGAACTTTGACCTGTTGGAGTTCATTGGTCATGGCACTATCAACTTCATTTTCTCTTCCTGTACCACTGGCACTGGCTTGATTGTCACCTGATATACCTGATGCTGTATTTAGAGACTCTGTAGAAGTATCAGGGTACACCTGAGACTGTCTAGTGAGGACTGGTCTAGAGCCTGAGAGAACAGGAGAGTCATCTTCGATCCACACATCTTCATGTTCTTCTAAATCATCAAATTTCACATTCATTGATTCAACTACAGTGAGAGTCCGTTTGTTGAATACTCTGTAAGCCCGACTGTTGGTGGAGTACCCCAAAAATGTTCCTTCATCACTCCTGGGATCAAACTTGGTCAAGTGATCCCGATCGAATGTAACATAACACGTACATCCAAAGATATGCATGTGGCCCACGTTAGGAGGTCTTCCTTTCCATAGCTCATAGGCAGTTTGAGAGGTACCAGTGCGAAGATGAACTCTATTGCACACGTAACAGGCAGTATTGACAACTTCAGCCCAAAATCGTTTTGAAAAATCCTTGGCCTGCATCATGACCCGAGCCATTTCCTGTAGTGTTCTGTTTTTTCGTTCAACAACTCCATTCTGCTGAGGAGTTTTTGGGGCTGAGAACTCGTGGTGAATTCCCATGCCATTACAGAACTCTGAGAATATGGAATTTTCGAACTCTTTTCCATGGTCACTTCTTAGTCGAAAAACTTTGCCAACTTTGGAGTCTTTCTCAGTTTGCAATCTCAGTATCAAGGCAGAGAATGATCCAAATGTGTCAGACTTGTCTCTAAGAAATTCAACCCAGGTAAACCGAGAGTAGTCATCCACCAAGACCATTACATATCTTTTCCCACTGATACTTTCATTCTGCATTGGCCCCATTAAGTCCACATGCATGAGTTCCAGCACACGAGAGGTGAGAAGTCTATTAATTGTGGGATGAGATGCCTTATGCTGTTTTCCAAGCTGACATGGACCACATACTCTTTCCTTGGAAACTTTCATGTCGTGAATTCCCTTTACAAATTGAAGCTTCACCAATCTTCGGAGATCTCGTAGTTCAAGTGTCCCACCGTAGTGCCATAAGTCAGGTTTGTCCAAGAAGGTCCTGTTGCACACTATGGTATTGCACACAGCATAGCACTGGTCTACAGTTCTGTTTCCTGTTAAGACAACACACCCATCAGATGAAACTAAACATTGAGTTTTAGTGAAACTTACAGAGAGATTGTCGTCACACAATTGACCGATGCTGATGAGATTTGCTTTGAGTCCTCTCACATATAAGACATTTGTCAGGTGAGCTGCTCCATTCACATTTACATCACCTCTCCCAGCAATCTGTCCTTTGTTGCCATCCCCAAAAGTGACAGATCCTCCTTTTTCATCTTTGAAGTTAACTAGCAATTTCTTATTTCCAGTCATGTGACGCGAACATCCACTGTCGAAGTACCACTGACCTTCAACAAAGGCAGACAGAGATAGCTTTGCAACCAAACCAACATCAGAATTTGGTTTGGATTTTATTTTCCATTCTCGACGAGGTTTGCGTCCATGTGACTTATTTGGAGGAGGGAAACTATTTGGTCGATTGATCATGGCTTTCAAGTAGTTCTCGCAATTTGTAACACTTAGGACGGATGTGACCTCTCCTATTACGTAAATGACATGTAGGAATGAAATTGTCATTCCGTGGAAAGTTGTCGGCATCGGTCCTCCTTCCTTCAAATTTGAGTTTGGTGGGTCCAGTTGGAACCTGTCTCCTCTCAGATGAGTCAGATTCATTAATGGTGACTGAGGTGTCAGGAGACCCATCTTCCTTCTTTGATGAATTGACATTGGAGGGTAAGGAATGCTCAACAGACAATTCATTTCCTTGCTTGTAAAGCATCTTATATCCTAATGAAGTTCGATCACCATAGGGCTTCTGAAGCTGTAGGGTTTGATTGATGGCAGCAGTGCCTGGGGGAATGAACTGTAACGCTTGCTTGGTTCGGATTAGATCAGCTGTGAGTTTGTAAATCTCATTCTCCTTTTCATCAAGAAGTCGGTTGAGATTTTTGACAGAGTCTTCTAACTTTCCTTTTTCAGTCTCCACTTGCTCAAGGGAGTTCTTTAGGGCACGAATCTGTTTAGTCATGTACTCCCATTGTGCAAACATTTCTTCATAAGCATGTTGACGACCTGTGCTGTCTGCTTCTGATGAAGTGGAGACTGCATCATCTTCAGATTCAACTGGATTACAGCTTTGGGCCATGAATGCAAGTACCTGCTTCTCCTCATCTGATCCTTCACTGGCTGTGGAGTTCTTTTCCTCATCACTATCACTCCAAGTTGCTGCAAGGGCCTTTTTCTTTTTTAGTGTGTTGGCACACTCAGCCTGAATGTGACCATATCCATCACATTCTCTGCACTTAATCCCTCGCCCCTTTTGATCAGTTGAGGCTTGTCCTGGTTTGAAATTTACTCCTTTGTTTCTCTTGAGCAGATTTTCTTTGTCAGCTGATGAATTCTTCCTGTAGTTCTTTTTCAAGAACTTTGCATAGTTTCTTGTTAACATGGCAACAGTTTCATCTGTAATGCCATTTAAGTCCTCCAGAACAGGTTTTTTGTTTTCTTGGTGAATAAGTGCAACCCCAACCTCTGATTTTTCTTTCACCATCTCCTTTTGTTTCTTGGTTTTCTTCCACCTAGACAGTGATAGCTCATAGTTTTGTAATGATCCGATGAGCTCGTCAAGATCGAGTTCCTCAATGTTTCTCATTTCTTCGATAGAGGTAACTTTGGACATGAATCTTCTGGGGAGGACACCAAGCACCTTTCGAACCAGTTTCGAGTTAGAGTAAGTTTTCCCCAGAGAATAAGATTCATTAGAAATGTCACAAAGTTTTGCATGGAATTCAGCCACAGACTCATCCTCCTCCATGGTGAGATTTTCGAAAGCCTTTGCCAAGGCACGCAGTCTTGATTTCTTGACAGCATCAGTTCCCTCGTTCTTAATCTTTAGCTTCTCCCAAGCTTCCTTAGCAATTTCACAATTGGCTATAACCTTCAACTGGTTAGTTGAGACAGCGTTGAACAAGGCATGAAGAGCCTTTGAGTTGAAATTTGCTCTTTCCATTTCAACAGTGGTCCATTGACTCATTGGTTTGGGTATGACGATTTCATTCTCCATCATCGTTGGTTTCCACCACCCTTCTTCTATGGACATCCATACTCTTTCATCAACAGCTCTCAAGAAAGCACGCATCTTGGTTTTCCAGTATGGATAATTGGCTCCTTCCAGCATAGGAGGTCTCGAGGTGGAGCCTCCTTCTCTGAACATTTCCATCCTGCACACAGAAGTGATAAACAGAAACACAATTGTTCTGTAGTTCTTTGAGAGAGAACTCAGAGGAAGTTAGTTGCAACAGAATCGATCGTCAAGGATGATTCAAGAATCAACAATCAAGAATCATACAGCAGTAGGATCTAACACAAATTTTTATAAAATTTCAAGCTCTGATACCAATTGAAAGTGCTACTAGTAGATTTTATTGATTCAAGTTACCAAGTTGTACATCTTTAAATTGATCGATTTCAAGATATGAGTTATGAACAAGAATTAAGCTTTAAGCAGTAAATCACACATCAATTTACAAGCTTCATCTACACTGAGAACACATCTCAGCCGACTAGTGCTTGGGTTCCCCGAACCAGGGTAAATTCATCCACTATCAATCAAAGGTTCATATTACAATTACCAATTCTCTCTAAAGGAATCAAATACAACCTTTTCAGCAAATAGTAATGAATTACCAACGACAATCAAGAACACTGATTGTCAATGCACAATCCTCAGGTAAAGAATCGAGCTCCTCTTCAACATGTCTTCAATCTGAAATCCCTTCAGATCTGATGATGAAGATGACACTAAAATCCCTTCAGTTTGAACTCAACGATTCCAGATTCAGATCATTCCGCCATTGACGAACCCTCTCAAGCTTCAAGATCTAACCTGTAATCAAAATCACAAGAAACAAGATACGACTATCTCTCTAAAAAAAACCGAAATAACTGTCTGAATGATTAATTGGATAACCACTTTACTAACAGAAACTGATTATATATATGACCACAACGATAAGTCCAGGTGGCACTAACTAACACTTAAAAAGACTCTCGTAAACAAACGTTAGTGCAGATATAACAGTCTAAAATTCCAGACACGACTAGACATTGAACAGAACATACACTGTCACAAAATAATGACACTAACATACTCTTCTTGCTCATATGCAGCCCAAGATTCTCGATCCCATTTAATGAGCTTTGAGGGGGTATTTATAGTGTTTTGGTGGGGTAATCCCTAGAAGTGCTCTTACAAGTGTATCTGTAAGTATCCATAAAGTTGGGTATTCCCAATGAATATACCATGAGTAATGCATGGTCAAATCCCTAGGTGTTGTAGGGTTTTTATGAAGAATGTCCTTTTTGCCTTGTGATTGATGTGACTCTTCGCAGTGTAGCCGTCGCTAGACTTAAATGATCATTACTGTGGCGCTGCTGGTTGGAGGTTGTGCCGTCAGACTTTATTGCGTGTTGCAGTCCCAACTTGCTTCCTCCCATACAACATTTAATGCGACTTGATTGCTCAGGAGAATCCTGACACCTCACGGAGAGGCTTTATGCTATGCGTCTTGCACTCCGGGTGCCTCCTCCGGGACCTATGTTCAGGATGTTTCCTAGTGGCATACAAAGACTTAGCAAATATTTATAAATTATCTGATCCACGTGTCCCTGTCCGGTTGGTCCACGTATATTGGGCGAAATCAGGGGCAACATTTATATTTAAGATTATTACTAAGATGGAAATAATTTATTTTATTTCAATCACCATCTAAGTATGATTTTATAAATATTATATTAAATTCTTATTTTTGAATTTCAATTCTAAATTTCGAATTAAATGAGAATTTATTTATTAGAATAATAAAGAAAATACATTTTAAAGAATGAGCTTTATTATTATTAAGATATTCGATCTCCATTGTGGGTTTTACACCGCGTTTGTTTTAGTGAGTAATCCTCCCTAATGGAGGAACGTTCATTAGCAATTTCGCACCGTTTAATCTCGCATGATAAGTGGTTTGTAAGTGTTTTATATGGTATAGATCACCCTAATGGTGGCGACCATATTTGACTTGCAAATTGCGAAACAATGGTAGAAGCTCATAAGATAGAATAGCCTTGACTCTCGCCTAAACGGGACAACGCTGGATTCCAATCTTGATCGAATAAAAGGTTGCTAGAATGTTTAACATTTTAGATGAGCTGACAACTCTATTCAATGGATGGTAGCTTTGACTCTCGCCTAAATGGGACACTGATATCAGTTTGTTGAAAAACCTTGGAAATTATTTAGGATTGAATTTTTAAGTATTTTCTCATATCATTCCTACTTGCTATGTGCTTATAATTTCTGAATTGATTTTGTGTTAAACCATTATTAATTTCTATTTGTTGATTTCTATTATTTTGTAGTATCCTGTATTATCAAAATGAATCCCATGTTATCACTGTTGACTGAAAACAAGCTGGATGGATCTAACTTTAATAAGTGGAATGAGAACATTAATATTGCTCTCATAGGAGAAAGTGCCTTGTTTGTTTTAACTGAGCCGTCACCTGAAGTGCCTGGGGACAATGCTTCCAAAGCTGTGAAAGAAAAGTATGAGCGTTGGCAGAAAGCAAATGACAAAGCTCTATAGTTTACTCGACTCACATCAGGACCCCCAGTTCAACACTTCATTGTAAGTTTCTTGCATCCTTTGGTAGTGACATGCTTTTACTCGTTCTGTTTGTTCTTTTCTGGGTTCGCATTCGAGATTTCTGGGCATGCAAGTGTTTAAGTCCTTCATGTATTCTGTTTTGCATTTACTGCTTTAGTTGTAGGATCGCCATTGTCATGCCTCTGTTTTTATTGTGCATTTTTATTGTAGAAGACCATACGCTCTTCGTTCAATGGTTGTTTAGGGCATAGAATAGGATCTTTTCTTTCTGTTCCCCTTATTGTGTAAAACCACCTTCTGCGATTTTACTGCACCCGACACTTGTTTAGGGAATCCTTCTAGGGTTTCCCGTGTGACACGTGTCCGGGGGGGGCCTCTTTCCAGCGGTTAGGGGACCCCCATTCCCTTTTTCTTGACTTAGGGTTTGGTACGGAGCCTAACTGCTGGAATTTTCTCTTTCTTCTTCTTTGTTTTTCACAGAATAGACAATGTCTACCTCTGGTTCGAAGTCCTCAAAGAAAAGCGGGAAACGCATGGCTACTCTGGAGGAGGTCTCCTTGGGACCCGTTGCCCAGGAGGGGTATAAGTCCCGGGCAACCGGATGGGAAGCGACCGAGCTTCATTCCACCTTAACCTGTCCCCATCAACTGGAGAATATTGTGGAAGTTGCTGGGATCAAGCCTTCCACATCAGGAACCTACCATCGGCCACCTCGCGACTCGGAGACGCCCAACCATAATTATGGCGGCTTTGGAGCCTGGAGCCAGACGCACCTGATGGCCGGTGCCATGCTTCCTCTTCAGGACTATTTTGTTAATTTTCTTGTTTTTGTCGGCCTTGCGCCATACCAACTCATTTCCTAAGCTTATCGCCTGCTCTCAGGCTTATTTATTTTTTATGCCGCCCGCGGATGGGGATCTCCCCGCCCGGCGGAAATTTTGTATTTTTATGAACTTGTATCCGTCCCCAAGAAGGGGGACAAACTTAAGGACAGTTTTTATGGGTTCCGGATCCATCCCGCTAACGAAGGGGTGGTTCCGTATAATAGGCAGACTCACGTCAAGGAGTATCACCATCGCTTTTTCTTTTCCTCCGGGTTCAGGGCAATGGACCACCCGGAGCTCCTTACCGAGTGGGTGAGGATCCCTCCCTATCAGCGGACGGCCCCTACACAGACCTTCCTCCGGAGGGCCCAGGCCTTTGCCTCCTATGACCGAGCCGACCTTGACGTCGGGGGTTTCGTCACTACAGAAAACTGCAGGAAGGCCAAACTTATCCTTCCGCATCAATCCGTGGAGGACTCTAACCTCTCCCGGGTCATCTGTCCCAATGTAAGCGCGCCGGTCGCGGAGAAGACCTTCCGGGATGAGATTATCGCCACGGCGGAGAAGAAATACCAGGACTATCTCTACCGGAAGGCCCAGGAGAAGGCATACTCTCAGGCCCAGGCGGCCTCCGGGAGGGGACTTCGTGTGGGGAGTCCGGTGGTAAGAAGAAGCCAGGCGATTGCCGGGAAGTCCGAGGCTAAATTTTTTGACAAGATTCTTCAAGAAGAGATTGGAGATCGTCCCGCCGGGAGGCCCCTTCGCATTGAGGATTCTTCGGAGAGAAGGGCTCCCAGGCCACAGCCTTCGGTTCCAGAGCCAAACTCAGGGGCTCCTGGTGCCAGCACTTCCGGTGCCGGCGGTAAGTCTCCTTTGATAATTCATTATGTTCCTTCCGTTGGCGAATATGCCAGTCGTAGGCCCGTAGGGTTCGACGAGCATCTATATGGGTTTAGGATGCCCTCGACCCGGTGGGGGGATCGTTTGAAGGAGTTTTACTTTTCAAACTTAGGAGATTTTCTAGGTCGGTCCCGGATGGGTTCTGGCCCTCCGGAACCTGTTCCCTTAGGTCCTTCAGCTTACATTTCATCCAGCTGGTTCCGGCCTTCGGACAACTATCTCGGAGATGATGCTGCCAGCATTAAAGTTCAGGACTTTACTAGGGCCGAATTAGGAAGTCCGGGTAGGAGTAGCTTATTTGCCATATCTTGTGTAAGTGGTTTCCCACGGATGTCTAACACTTGCCTATTTTTGTTAAACAGGTACCTCCATGGACGCCATCTTGGACCAGCTTGCCGGAGTTCATACTCCTGAGGCTCCTCCGGCCTTTACTTCTTCCCCAATAGCCCCTGCCCTAAAGGCCTCTTCCAGCGCTCCCCCTGGCACTATTGACTTAGTGGATGACGAGGAGGTGCTGCCGGGAGAAGGTCAAGAAAAGCAATGGGGCTTTTCTGAGGAAGTCGCAGAAGGTGCGGGAGAGCTCCGGGCTCTTCCTGAGGAAGCTGAAGAAGGTGAAGAAGAGCCTGAGATTGCTCTGATTCGCAAGCGCAAGGGCAAGATGGTTGCCCAGGACGAGCCCAAGCGGCCTCGAAGAGCTGACACTCCTGCCCATGGTCTCGACGGTGGGGTTTCCCCCATGGAAGAACATCCGGCTCCTCCCAACATCGTGCTGACTCCAGTTCCTGGGGATGAGGTGAGGCAAGAGCTCCGGATAGCCAAGTATAACTATGCCATGGACGAATACTCCCAGGGGTTTGCCGAGGTGGAAGCCCTTAGGAGGGTTCTGCGGGTTGAGATGCACGAAACCATCAACAACCCGGAGTACCAGGATCCGTGGGACCTAAACTTAGACCCTCTGTCGGACTGGTTCCGTCGCTTCCTTGGGCCCACCTTGGCTCCCTTCGCCGCGGAGATGACTGGTGAGTTTGCTTCTCAGCTTACCCGGTGCGTGCCCAAGCGGTTCGAAATTTGTGCCTCCCTGAACTCTATCTTCCAGGTCCAGGACCTCTGCCACTCCCTCACTGTGGTAAGTGCTTTGTAATTTTGCTTTTCCCTTTATTTTTCTTTTTTGGGGATTCTTTCTTACACTTGTATTGTTTTTCAGCTTGCTGCTGAGGCTGGCCGCCTCTCCAAGAACATCATTAATCATGGCTTCGTTCTGTCTGATTTTGGGGACATGAACGACGTCAGGAAGGTCCTTTAGGACCTTACTGCGGAGAGGCAGCTCTATCAGGAGGCTGCTGAGCGCCGGGAGGCGGCTGCCAAGGCCAATGAGGAGGAGGCCAAACGGAGGGAGGCCCAAGCGGAGGCCATGATCCGGGACGAGGCCCAGCGGAGGGACAGGCTGGAGGCCCAGCATTAGGAGGAGCTGAGGGCACAAAGCGAGGCTGCTGATAAGGCCAAGCGGGAGCTCCGGGAGGCCAGGGAAGCTTTGGACGAAATGGTTCCCAAGGTGAGATCCTTAGAGGAAACTCACCAGGCGAACTTAGAGTCCAAGGCTGCTCTAGCCGCGGAGTTGAAGGAGCTCAGGGACTTCAAGGAGCAAGCCATCAAGAAGGCAAAAAGAGCCGAGCTCCTTTCTCCTGTTTCCTGCGGCCGGTGCCCAAAGCGCTTCGACGATGGAGTTTACATGGCTTGGTCTACCAACGACCAAAATATTAAGCTTACCTTCTATCCCAAACCTGAGGAAATGATTGCCAAATTTCGGTAGAAGAAGAAGAAGCTTGATGCCATGGTAGAGGCGCGTATTGGACCTCGCCTTCCTCCGCGCATTGACTGAGCTGCTTTGAGATTGACCCAGTACAACCAAGATTCCACCCGCTTCTTTTATTATTATTATCTCTTTTTTTTTCTTTGTACATATTTGCTGCTGCCTTGGAACAATATATTTAGGTAGCAGTTTTTATTCGAAGGGGAGACAATTTTTTTTTTAAGGCCTATCCCCGGGCCATTTGTATGTATATGACCTGCCCTTTGGGTCAGGATATTTATATGTGATCTTTCTTTTGCCACATATTTCTCTTTTTAACCCGTCCTTTGGATCAGGATTTTTATACTTATGCTTTTTATTTTTGTGCATACTTTTTGACCTGCCCTTTGGGTCAGGATATTTTACTTAGTTTGTTTTTCTGTCTGTCCGTGCGGTATACCCTAGTACCCCCCTGAGTGGCATAGAAACTTTGTTTTTAAGGCACTCAGTTTTATTTAACATGTAGAGGAGGTATACATTTGGACGGTACAAACTCTTTGAACAAAATCTAAGTTATATTTTTGCTATTGGTAATATTTTCTGAGGTGATCGGCATTCCAAGCTCTTGGCACAATGGTTCCATCCATTCTTTTTAGCTTGTAAGTGCCGGAGCCGATTTCGTCCTCGATTTCATATGGTCCTTCCCAGTTTGGCCCAAGTACCCCTACTCCGGGTTCCTGGGTGGCTGGGAAGACTCTTCTTAGGACCATATCCCCAATAGCAAATTTTCTGTTTTTAACCTTAGAGTTAAAATACTTGGTCACCTTCTTTTGATAAGCAGCCATCCGTATTTGAGACTCATCCCGGAGTTCTTCGACTTGATCCAAAGCCTCTTGAAGCAGAGCTTGATTCGTGGCAGGATCGTAAGTCGTCCTCCTGTGGGATGGGAATAATGTTTCTACCGGGACCATCACTTCACTACCGTACGCCATTGAAAAAGGTGAGTGGCCGGTCGTGGTTCTGGGGGTCGTCCGGTAGGCCCATAATACCCTTGGCAATTCTTCAGACCAGTTGTTTTTGCAGGCCAGTAGCTTCTTCTTCAAGGTGACCTTCAGGATTTTATTGACTGCTTCCGCCTGGCCGCTTGTTTGAGGCCTGGCTACCGCGGAGAAGCTTTTCACTACTCCGTGTTGGTTACAGAAGTCAGTAAATTCCTCGCAATCAAATTGCTTTCCATTGTCAGAGACTATTTTGTGAGGCAAGCCATATCGACACACTATATTTTTGATAACAAAGTCAAATGCTTTCTTGGCAGTTATTGTCTTCATAGGCTCAGCCTCTGTCCATTTGGTGAAGTAGTCTACTGCTACTATTGCATACTTTACCCCTCTTTTTCCTGTCGGTAGGGACCCGATGAGATCTATTCCCCAAACCGCAAAGGGCCAAGGACTAGTCATCAGGGTGATTTCATTTGGAGGAGCTCTCGGTATGTTCGCGTACCTTTGGCACGAGTCACACTTTTGGACATAGTCTATACAATCTTTTTTCATTGTTGGCCAGAAGTACCCTTGCCTCAATATTTTCTTTGAGAGGCTGGGTCCTCCCGTATGATCTCCACAGAACCCTTCATGGACCTCTAGCATGATTTGTCTAGCTTCAGGGTCCGATACACACCTTAAATAAGGCATGCTGAGTTCTCTCCGGTAGAGAATTTGATCCATCATCACATAACGATGAGCCTGATACTGAATCTTCCGAGACAGTGCCCTTTCTTGGGGCAACTCACCTGTTGTTATGTATTTTATGATGGGGACCATCCAGCTGGGTTCTTGCCCAACCGTTAGTGTGGTCTCTTTTATTTTGATGCTTGGTTCTGCCAAGCGTTCCACTGGTACTAACCCCAGCTCTTCAATTTCGCTATCCGAGGCTAACTTAGCCAGACAGTCCGCGTGAGCGTTCTTTTCTCGGGGGATTCTTTCTATTTTGTAGTCCGCGAACTCGTGGAGCAGCTCTCGGACTATTGTTACGTACGCAGCCATCCGCTCGCCGCGAGTTTGGTATTCTCCGGATACCTGGTTTACAACCAGTTGGGAGTCACTGTAGACTTCCACTCTTTTGGCTCCTACAGCTTTTGCTAATTTCAGCCCTGCTATCAGGGCTTCATATTCGGCCTCATTGTTTGAAGCTGCGAAGTCGAATTGGAGGGCCGCCTGGAGTCGCAGTCCAGTTTGTGATATCATAGTCACTCCGGCTCCAGAACCGTTCTCATTAGAAGCTCCGTCCACAAATACCCTCCACGTGGGGATTGGTGGCACCGGCGTGTTTGCTGTTGCCTCGGCTTCGTTGCATTCAGTAATGAAGTCTGCCAAGGCTTGGCCTTTTATGGAAATCTGGGGGACGTAGTGCAAGTCGAATTGACTTAGTTCCATTGCCCACTTGAGGAGCCTTCCGGACGCTTCAGGCTTTTGGAGAACTTGCCGGAGCGGGTGATTGGTCAGAATCTTGATCGGATGGGCTTGGAAGTATGGCCTTAACTTCCTTGACGCCATTAGGAGGCAAAATACCAGTTTTTCAATGATCGGGTATCTCGTTTCGGCCCCTATCATGCGCTTACTGACATAATACACGGGATGCTGAGTTTTTTCTTCTTCCCGACTGTGGCGACGCTGACCGCGTGTTCGGAGACGGCCAAATAAAGAAATAAGTCTTCTCCGAGGACGGGTTTTGATAGGATAGGAGGCTTGGCCATGTGGTCTTTTAGCTTTCTGAATGCCTCCTCGCACTCATCCGACCATTCAAACTTTTGGCATTTCTTTAGCACGTTGAAGAAGGGTATGCACTTGTCCGTGGACCGTGAGATAAAACGACTCAATGTAGCTACCTTTCCGGTCAAGCTCTGCACATCTTTATGCTTCTTGGGGGATGGCATATTTAGGAGGGCGTGGATTTTTTCCGAATTTGCTTCAAACCCCCTTTGGCTGACTATGAAACCCAGGAACTTTCCTAATTTGACCCCGAAGGTGCATTTCTTTGGGTTGAGTTTCATGCCGTATCTCCGGACAACTTCAAAGAATTCTTCTAAGTCGCTTGCATGGCTGCTGCATGCTTTGGATTTGACGAGCATGTCGTCCACGTATACCTCCATGTTTCGCCCCAGGAGGCCTTTAAACATCCGGTTAACCATTCTTTGATAGGTTGCTCCGTCATTTTTTAGTCTGAAAGGCAGGACTAGGTAGTAGTATACCCCCTTGTCGGTCCTGAAGCTAGTGCACTCCTAGTCTGCCGTATGCATTTTTATTTGATTGTACCCAGCATAGGCGTCCATGAAGGATAACAACTTGAATCCGGAAGTGGCATCTACCATTTGGTCGATCCTGGGCAGCGGGAAACAGTCCTTTGGACAAGCTTTGTTTAGATCGGTGAAGTCTATACAAACTCGCCAAGTTCCATTTGGCTTGGGCACCAGGACCGGATTGGCCAGCCACTCCGGATAGTACACGTCGCGGATCATGCCGTTAGTCAAAAGTTTGTCCACCTCTTTCTCTAGAGCTTCGGCTTTCACCGAGTCGAGCGGGCGTCTCTTTTGTTGGACAGGAGGCATGTCCGGGTTGACATTGAGTACATGTGTGATGACATGAGGTCTTATGCCAGTCATGTCTTCTAGGCACCATGCAAAGATGTCGATGGCGCCTTTCAGTGTTTTTATTATTTTGTCTTTTTCCTCCTGGTCAAGGTTTTTCCCTAACCGGAGTACTTTGGTGGAGTCGACGTCGCACACTGATATTTCTTCGACGTCCTCCATTATTCCACGATTCTTTCGGAGTCCTCTTCAGCCATCTCTGGCTCAGCGGACTCCCGGACCATAAGTACGGGTAGGTGGGTTGCAACATTATAACATTGCCTTGCTTCCCCCTGATTTCCCCTTACAGTCCCGACTCCGGCCTCCTGGGTAGGGAACTTTAGGCACAGATGTCAGATTGAAGTGATTGCGCCAAAGTCTACTAGGGCCGGTCGGCCGAGGATCGCGTTGTAGGCTGTCGAACAGTCCACCACCACGAAGGTGCAGTATTTGAATGTGCTCTGGGGAGTGTCCGGGCACAGGGTGATCGGGAGCCTCACTTTTCCCATTGGGATAAGTGTCGTCCCGTTAAACCCTGTGAGCTGGGATCCACTAGGCGAGAGGTCGCGATCTGTCAAGCCTATCGCGGTGAAGGCTTCTTTGAAGAGCAAGTTCACGGAACTCCCATTGTCAATTAAGACTCTGGCCACCACCTTATTCGCGATGGGGGTCTCTATGACCAATGGGTCGTGATGAGGGAAGCGCACCATCTTGGCGTCTTCTTCCGTAAATGTGATGGGTTGGTCCATCAGCCGAGGCCTTTGAGCTGGGAGTTGAGTAACTTCCCATATCTCATTGTGTTTTGCGGCCCCGACGTATCTCTTTCGCTCCTTGCGAGTATTCCCTCCGATATGGGACCTTCGGAGATCATGGCTACCCGTCCATTAGGCCGGGGCGACAGTCCGGGGATATGCTGGGCATCACCTGCGGGAGCAGCTGGAGCCAATACTCCTGCTGTACCCCCTGGTGTTCCCGGAGGCATACCCCCGGCCACCTGACCCGGATTGAGGTGGGGCAACCTATTCTTGATCCACTCATAGAGGTGGCCCAATCGGATTAGATTTTCGATCTCGTCCTTGAGATTCTTACATTCATTGGTGCTATGACCAATGTCGTTGTGGTACTCGCATCTTTTGCTCGGATCTCTCCGGGAGCTGTCTTTGTATAATGGTTGTGGTCTCCGGTACTGTGTATTTTGCCTAGTGGCGAAGTACACACGCTCTTGGGAGTCCCATAGCTCTGTGTATTGAGTATATTGGGGGGTGTACCCCCTTTTTTGGCGCTTCTCTCCCGTCCGGGTGCTACCTTTGGAGGACCTTTTACTCCTTGATCCCTGGGAAGGGCCCGTTAAGCTAGCAGCCGGAGCGGAATGTGAAGGAGTTTGCCCATTTACTCCGGACGGGTTGCCAAAATGAGAAGATGCTGGTGCCAAAGCTTCGCCCTGGCTATACCCGGGGGTAGCAGAGAATTGTATGCCACTTGCTTGTGGAGTTGCGGTCGGGGGCGATTGCGAGGGCGATACTCCGGGCATGTACCCTGCTATCCCGGTGGGATAGTAGCCTCCATAAGCCACGATTTGGGCTTCTTCGAGGTTGATATATTTTTGGACTCTCTTCTGGAAGTCCTGGAGGCTAGCAGCCCCTTCTTGCTGCAACTCATTCCAGAAAGGAGTCCCAGTACGGATTCCTGCTTGGAGAAGTGCAAGCTGTTGTCCGTCATCAACCTTCTTGGTCTTCGAGGCTTCCTCTCGGAACCTCTTGATGAAATTCTTCAAGGTCTCGGTGCGCAGTTGCTTGATATTAGTTAAGGCACTGACCTCCAGGTTGACCTTTCTTGCGGCGACGAACTGTCTCCGGAAGTGGGTCTGAAGCTTGTTCCAACAGCCCACGGATCCTAGTTCCAGCTTTTTGAACCATTCCTCCGCGGACCCACTCAGAGTGAGTGGGAAGCACAGACACTTGGCGTCATTGCTGACCCTCATGACCGTCATGACACGGTTGAACCGTGACAGGTGGTCGCTGGGATCGGAGTTCCCGGTATATGCTGCCATTTCGGGCATCTTGAAGTTTTTAGGGAGCTCCGCCTCTAGGATGTGCTTGGCACATGGCTCGCGATCCTCGCTGTCCGAATTGGAGTCGTCTCCCTTCTGCCTCCGGGAGACTCGGGCAATGTCTTTTCGGAGTATGGCGAGTTCCGCCATAATCCCTTCATTCAACGTACCCGAGGAAACCACGGGCCCGTATCTTTTTTGGTCAAGGTGATTACGAAGGTCACCTTGGTTCCCATTGATTTGATTTCTCAGATCAACGGGAGGACATCTCTGTCCTCTTCTCCCTCTACCCCCGGGTTCCTGGTGTACAGAAACGCTTTTTCGGTCCCCTCGATCCTGAGGGCCAAGACTCCCTTTTTGGGGCTTGCCCCTCTGCGGACCTTTCCCTTTATGGAAATCTGAGCGGACCTTTCGCGGATCCTGCACCTTTTTCTTTCGCCCAGGGGTAGAAGTAGGGTTTTTTGTTTGATTCCCCTCAGCAGGATATCTTATAGGGCTAGCCTCCCTAGATTTCTGCTGCTGGGAATTAGGCGAAGATGTCGCTGGCTCCTTGTTGAGTCCAGCGGTCATTGCCTTAGGGTGCACGTGAATGCCAGCTGCTTCCATGGCTTTTTGCATGGCCAACATCACTTCCTGCATTTTCTGGTTTTGCGCTTTCTGAGCTTCGATCTCGGCTTCGTGATCGATAGCTTTTTGTCTAAGAAGCACCAGTTCTGAGTAACTACCTTCGTCATAGGCATACTCGTCGAGGTTTCCCTCGTAGTCATCGTCGGGGACTATTTCTTTTTCCTCGGACTCCTCTGCTGCTGTTGAGGCTACATCTTCCTCGTTTGGGTCTTGAGCGTCTTCCAGAGGGCGAGGCTGACGAGTACTTCTTGTCTCCACCATTTTTGTGAAGTCAAATGCTTGTTTTGTAGCAGCTTTCTTCAGCTCTCAATGAAAGCACCAAAATGTTGATCGAGGTTTTCGGCAACTAATAAAATGTGATTATACTATCGAGCTGTAAGAAAGTGAGAGAAGGATTTTTACGTGGTTGGGGCGTTAATGAGCCTTAGTCCACGAGTCTTTGTTATTAATGGATGTGTTTAATACAGATTTTATACTTGGGAGAATGTCACCCTTATAAATACAGAGAATGTTCTTGGTGAGTATTTACTCTTCTTGCTCATATGCAGCCCAAGTTCTCGATCCCATTTAATGAGCTTTAAGGGGGTATTTATAGTGTTTTGGTGGGGTAATCCCTAGAAGTGCTCTTACAAGTGTATCTGTAAGTATCCATAAAGTTGGGTATTCCCAATGAATATACCATGAGTAATGCATGGTCAAATCCCTAGGTGCTGTAGGGTTTTTATGAAGAATGTCCTTTTTGCCTTGTGATTGATGTGACTCTTCGCAGTGTAGCCGTCGCTAGACTTAAATGATCATTACTGTGGCGCTGCTGGTTGGAGGTTGTGCCGTCAGACTTTATTGCGTGTTACAGTCCCAACTTGCTTCCTCCCATACAACATTTAATGCGACTTGATTGCTCAGGAGAATCCTGACACCTCACGGAGAGGCTTTATGCTATGCGTCTTGCACTCCGGGTGCCTTCTCCGGGACCTATGTTCAGGATGTTTCCTAGTGGCATACAAAGACTTAGCAAATATTTATAAATTATCTGATCCACGTGTCCCTGTCCGGTTGGTCCACGTATATTGGGCGAAATCAGGGGCAACATTTACATTTAAGATTATTACTAAGATGGAAATAATTTATTTTATTTCAATCACCATCTAAGTATGATTTTATAAATATTATATTAAATTCTTATTTTTGAATTTCAATTCTAAATTTCGAATTTAATGAGAATTTATTTATTAGAATAATAAAGAAAATACATTTTAAAGAATGAGCTTTATTATTATTAAGATATTCGATCTCCATTGTGGGTTTTACACCGCGTTTGTTTTAGTGAGTAATCCTCCCTAATGGAGGAACGTTCATTAGCAATTTCGCACCGTTTAATCTCGCATGATAAGTGGTTTGTAAGTGTTTTATATGGTATAGATCACCCTAATGGTGGCGACCATATTTGACTTTCAAATTGCGAAACAATGGTATAAGCTCATAAGATAGAATAGCCTTGACTCTCGCCTAAACGGGACAACGCTGGATTCCAATCTTGATCGAATAAAAGGTTGCTAGAATGTTTAACATTTTAGATGAGCTGACAACTCTATTCAATGGATGGTAGCTTTGACTCTCGCCTAAACGGGACACTGATATCAGTTTGTTGAAAAACCTTGGAAATTATTTAGGATTGAATTTTTAAGTATTTTCTCATATCATTCCTACTTGCTATGTGCTTATAATTTCTGAATTGATTTTGTGTTAAACCATTATTAATTTCTATTTGTTGATTTCTATTATTTTTTAGTATCCTGTATTATCAAAATGAATCCCATGTTATCACTGTTGACTGAAAACAAGCTGAATGGATCTAACTTTAATAAGTGAATGAGAACATTAATATTGCTCTCATAGGAGAAAGTTCCTTGTTTGTTTTAACTGAGCCGTCACCTGAAGTGCCTGGGGACAATGCTTCCAAAGCTGTGAAAGAAAAGTATGAGCGTTGGCAGAAAGCAAATGACAAAGCTCTATACTTTATGCTTTCTAGCATGGTTGACACCCTCAAAACTCAGTTTTTTAAAACCGAGAAGGCTGCTGAAGTTATGACGAAGTTAAATGAGCTATTCGGTAATGCATCACTTCAGTCACGCTTTGACGCGACTAAGAAGTACATTAATGTATGGATGGAACCTCATCAAAACGTGTGTGACCATGTTCTCCTCATGTCAAGTTATTTCCAAGAAGCCCAGGATCATGGTGCTGAAATGGACAGTGCTACTCAAGGTAGTCTTATCTTGAATAGCCTGACTCCAGCATTTCTACCATACACATCAAATTATGTCATGAATAAGAAGGAAATTGACTTTCATGAATTAGTCAATGACCTTCAAACTTATGAAAATTTGATTGGAGGACCCAAGAAGAAAGGGAGTAAACCTCATAATCCTGGTAATGGTAGTGGGACGATGAAACCTGAAGCAAATGTTGCCTCTGTTTCAAAGCCCAAATCGAAGAGGAAGTGGAACAACACCAAGAAGCGAACTAAAGCCATGAAAAATTAAAAGGCTGTTCCTTCTGGTGATGCTACACTTAAAGGAAAGTATTTTTACTGCAATGAAAAAGGTCATTGGAAACCCCAGTGTCCTAAAATTCTTGCAAAGAAACAAGGTATTTCCATTAATAAACTTTAAGAGTTTTAGTGAATTGTTATCCAATTGGATTTATGATTCTGGACTAAACTTTGTTTATTTGTTTTCTTCTTCTTATAGGCCAAGCTACTTGAACTCAATTGAGTTGGATCAGAAAGCTGGATCAAAGGGTGAAATCGTCCAGATGAAGATGAAGCTCTTCAATTTATTTTTGAATTAATTGTTTTAGTTTAAAGACAATTTGGATTTCAAATTTTAGTTAGGGATATTTATCCATGTTTCTCTCATATTGTTGCAATACATTTTTTTATTAATAAAGTATCTAATTTTCGAAATTTAATATTGCAATTTATGAGATTAAGCTTCATTTAATTTATCTTCATCAACAATTACCACATTATATTTATATGTTTGTATGTGTAAGTGTTTTTATTATTGATGCAAATTCTATAATATTTACAACTCTTCATAGAGTTATATTAAATAAACACTAGAAATTATTTCTATGTTTATCAATAATTGTTAATTCTCATAAAATTATTAAGAATTTGTTTAAGAAAAGGATCTTTTGATCTGATAGGGGTGGAGAAAGGTTAAGAAAACAATGCAGTTCAACGATCTTTTATATCTAATGAACTCTGGATAGTATTCAACTCCACATAAACTCTATCACACTAAGAGAATCATGATCTTTACAACCTTTAGGGGTGGATCATAATCTCTATATACTTAGGGGTGGAGGTTATCCATAGTACCCTATATGTATATTCTTAGGGGTGGAGTCCATTCCACAATTCCCTATGAAACACATATCTTGTTTAAACATGGAAGTAATATAATGAGTCAGCTATTGTCAATATAAATTCTTGATCTTGATTGTATGTTCCATTTCGTTTTTACTGTTGTAAGTAAAAATTTGATACCTTTGAAAGTTCTTTGTTAAAGTTTCACACTACCTTAATTGAGTGGGAGAATTTTAAAATTCTATACCCATCTTCAACAGGTTGATACTTGTGATAGGTACTTAAGAACACTACTTAAAAGCAAATCTAACCATTCACATGGATAGGTATAGCTTATCAGAATTATGAGAATAAGATAAAGAACTCTAGTTCAGTCCATTCGAATGACTTGAACCAAGAATTCTTAATCCTCATAAAGTTTGATGGTATCTTAATTTTGATTACTTTATCTCTGGCATGTATTTTTCACTTCAAAATACTAGTCTGCTATGTTGATGACTTAGTCTTAACTTAAAGTTTCAGACTAATACAAAAGTCACAACTAGGTAACTCTCTAAACAATCAGAGGCTAAAAGTATTATTTAACCAAACATCTGCTATTGAGTGGGAGCTATCTGAGATGTAATCAAATAGGGAACATTAGAAGATATTCAAGAAAGATTTATGAAAGTGATCTATATGTCAGATATTAAAGAACTGTGTATCAGTTGTCTTTGTATCACACCATCTAATTTCGAAATTCTGTAAGATGGTGCTTACTTTGGGGGTGGAGGAATTATTGTATAATAATTCAAGCTCTACCAGAGAAGAACTATAACTTGGTCTATTCGAAAATACCAGAAAGTTATATCACTGAAGATAAGTCTACACTGTATTATCTCAATTACATATTTTAAAATATGAGAGATATGTCTTCTGTTAATGTAGATGTACTTTTAAAACAGTAAAGATTTCAGTATCCCTTGATAAGTAAAGCATATAGTAAAGGATGTTTCATAAGAGTATTTATGAACTAGTTCTAGAAGTTTGGGTGGATTCAAATATACTACACTTGATCTGAAGATCAAGACATCACATTGACCTATTTGCACAGTTTGTTTTATATTAGTGCAAGTGGGAGTTTGTTGGGTTTTATGCCCTAAATAAAACTCTTTACAATCTGATTAGTTATCAATATAAGAAATTTCAAGTGATTGATGTTTGCATGAAATTTACATGCTAATGGTTTAATATGTTTGATATGTTTATTACATTCATACACACAAAATTAGTTAAATCCAGATCATATGTTTATTCACAATTACAGTATCGTCAACACAGTGGAATGTGATTGTGATCATATGAATCAAAAGTTTTGGTCCCTGCTTCATCAGTGTTATTGGATTTACACTAATGTGATAATCAGCGATGATGTGTACTTACACTTGGAGTAAGTGTTATGTTCTTTCGAGGACATTAGTAAAGTATACTAGTTTCAAATGTATGGAGTATACATTGGACTGGACCGATATTGCAACTAAGTTAAGATATTACAAACTTACCGTTATACATATATTTCTAAGTCAATATCAGTAGTTGATCTTAAGATTAAAAGAATCTAAATCCTGATATGCTTGGGCTCAACTCAGGAGTGCTATTCATGTTCTTTGATTTATTAGTTAAGCCTACTTTTGGGTCAGGGTGATACGTATATTTTGGGAACATGATAGTATGATTGAGTGGGAGTGCTGAACATAAATATGGAATCTATAGCTTCTACTGGTGTATAGAAGTCAAGTGATGATTCCCTTCGAGCTTAGAAAATAGAATTAAATGGATGAGCTCTTGTTTAACTGACTAATTATTAGATCACTAAACACCATTTACAGGTAGCTAAGTGTTTTAAGGGGCAAAATACATTGAGGGGTGAGAACGGTAAAGAAATCCCATCTCGATGTAGATCATCTAAATAGAGGATCTTTAAATCACAATAAGATTATAACAATGGTTAAATGAGATAGCATATTGATATCGTGGAACATACAATATGCTCTATATAAGTCTGAGAGTGCAATTCTAAGTTATAAGAGTGGATTCAAAGAAGAATTAATAAGTAGGAATTTACTTGGTAAATTTGGTTCACTTATTGGAAGCTCAGCATATAGATCCATGGTCCCCATTCTAGTTGAGAATATTCTGCTTGTAAGACTCATTAATTGATTCGTGATTGATCAATTATAATTCTAAAGTTAGACTATGTCTAATTTTATGAATTTTCACTAAGCAGGGGTGAAATTGTAAAGAAAAGAGATTCTAGGTTTATTTATTTATTAATGGACTTTATCTGTCTAATTAATAATTAAATTAAATGACAATATTATTTAATAATCTATTTTAGTTATTAAATAATTAGTTTTGGCATTTAAAAGGTTAGAATTGGAAAATTGGCGTTTTTCAGAAAATAGAGATAAAATTTGATAAAACTGCAAAATCAAGTGAGGCCCATTATAACACCATGGCCGACCACTTAAGTTGGTTTTTCAAATTAATATTTTCATTATTTTAATGCCAAATAATTCCTAACCTGAACCTAGTAGTTGCCTATAAATAGAAAGTGATGGCTTAGTCAAATACACATCTTTGAATATCATCTTATGACAGAAATTTCTCTCTTCAGAAAAACTGAGCCTTCCCCACTTTCTATACCTGGCCGAAACCCTCTCTCCTCTTTTCTCCTTCATCAATTTCGACCCTAGTGAAAGAGTAAGTGCCCACACACAGCAAGCAGTAACTCAATCATAGATTGGAAGACTGTGAAGGATCAAACTTGAAGAAGAAGGACATTCGGGCTCAGATCTTGATTATACTCTGCTACAGAAAGGATACAAGGGTTAGAGATCTGAGGGGAAGGAGACATTAATTTCGCTGCATCAATGTAAGGTTTTCTTAACTTTATATGTGTTTAATTTATCGTTTTAGAAAGTTCATATTTAGGATGTTTAAACAACATACTTCTGAGTAGATCTAAGATCCTGGTAAAATAAATATTCCAACACTTACCCTCTTCTCACACTATAGTCGTACTAATCACATATTTTGAGATAGCCAGATAGAGAAGTAACGTTTCTCTAGTTATTGGTTTCATTAAAACTGGATGCGTCGCTAGGTGCCTTTTTATGTTCTGAAAGGCCTCTTCGCACTCTTCTGTCCACTCAAATTTCTTATTGCCTCGCAATACATTGAAGAATGGTAAGCACTTATCAGTTAACTTTGAAATGAATCGGTTGAGTGCAACCATCCTTCATGTCAGGACTTGTACTTCCTTAGGCTTTGTTGGTGATGGCATGTCTATCAATGCCTTGATTTTTTTAGGGTTTTCTTCGATACCCCTCGCGTTGACTATGAATCCCAAAAATCTTCCTGAGGAAACTCCAAAGGAACATTTTTTTGGGTTTAACTTCATGTTATACTTCTTTAATATTTTTAAGCATTCCCCGACGTCTGTGGTATGACACCCACTTTTTATTAATTTTACTAACATGTCATCGACGTAAACCTCCATGTTCCGCCTGATCTGGTTTGCGAACATCTCGTTCACCAATCACTGATATGTTACCTCACTGTACTTCAGCTCAAACGACATTACTTTATAGCAGTAGAGTCCCATTTTGGTTACGAAGCTCGTATGTTCCTGATCTGGGACATGCATTTTTATCTAGTTATATCTAGAATATGCATCCATAAATGACATAAGCTCGTGCCCAGCAATTGCATCCACTAACTGGTCGATCCTGGGTAGTGGGAAACAGTCTTTAGGGCACACCTTATTCAGATAAGAAAAAACAATAAAAGTTTTCCATGTTACGTTAGGATTTGGGACAAGAACATGATTGGCTATCCACAAGGGATAAAACACCTCGCGTACAAAGTCATTGACTAATAACTTGTCCACTTCCTATTTTAGTGCTCCTTTTCTCTAAGAATCCAAGGTTCTCCTTTTCTGCCTCTTACCTGGGTAATTTGGATCGACATTTCAATGATGGTAGATAATGTTAGGGTCGATCCTTATCATATCTCCATGGCTCCAGGCAAACTGATCTTGGTTCGCCCTTAAGAAACTTATTAGCTGCTCGTCCAGGTTCTTCCCAATGTGAAAATAGTTTGTGGGATTTCTTGGGCCGAGAATAATTTCTTCCAATTCTTCAATTGGTTTTAATAAGTTTCTTTCATCCTTAACCTGACGGTCAAGATCCTCGTCCTTCTTTTCGCTTTCATCTGCCAAAACCACCATTAGCTGGTGACCGACTTTTCTATGCTGCAATTCTATGCGATAGCAATCGCAAGCTAACATCCGATTGCCTCGCACCACTCCTACACCTTCTGGTGTTTGTAACTTCAGGGATAGGTGCTTGATCGAACTAACTGCCCTTAGTCCGATCAATGCTGGGCGACCCAACAATATAATGTAAGCCGATGGCAGGTCGACAACTAGAAATTCTTGCATAACTGTGGCAGATAGGGGGGCCTCACCCAAGGTTAATGCAAGCTCGATTATTCCTTCACTAGCAATACTGTCGCCAGTGCAGCCACAAAGATCTACCATGCAAGGCTTCAATTTGGCTTTTTTGAGCCCCATCTTCCTTAGCGTTTCCTTATTAAGGATGTTTATAGAGCTCCCATTATCTATTAACACCCTCTTTATCCTTTTATTGGCGAGTTGAATAGTGATCACCAATGGATCGACGTGAGGATATCTCACGTTCTTCTCATCCTCCTCTGAAAATATGATTGGAGGTTCCTCAGTTTTTACCTTCTTGGAAGGTTCTAGAGCAAATGTCGATCGTCCGTTCTTTATCTCTTTCACATATCTCTTTTGAAATAACCAAGATGTCCTCTCCTTCAGCAGGAAGAGGTTGTAACCCCTGGTTATTTGGGTTATTGGGCAAACCGGGCTAGTTGTGTCCATTGCCATATCTCTTCACGTACTGTTTGAAGTGGCCTCCAGTATGAGACTTTCTATCTCATCTTTCAACTGGCGGCATTCGTCGGTTGTGTGTCTAATGTCCTTATGGTATTTACAATACCTGTTAGGATCTCTTTTGTTCCTCGCATGCCTCATGGGCTTGGGCTTGCTGAAGGCAACCTTGTGCTCATGTGCGAGGTAAATATGCTCTCATGTTTCATTAAGTTCGATATAAAAAGTATACACTAGCACATACTTATCGTGCTTCTTCTGTTTTTTTTTATCCTTTGATAGTTCCTTAGAACCGCCGTTTCTCTTCGAGCCAGAAGCCCCCGAGTTTTCAACTCTCGTTGAGACAGTACTTGTCTAAATATTGCTGGTTTGCCTCCCGAGCCTGATTTCAACAAATTCATTTCTTTTTGGGCGTCCTCTTTTTGAACGAACACCTGAGCCCTTTCGTTGAACTCAGTGATGATTTTCACTGGACGACCCTGTAAGTCATCCCATGGCTCGCCCCCAGCGGTTGATGGATCAGTAGAGATCCCCACCTGAAAGGCTGTAAGTTGTGTACTATCATCCAAATTTCTAACCCTTGTAGCAGCCGTTCTAAAATGACTTAAGTATGCCTTAATTGTCTCACCAGGCTGTTGCTTTGGTTAGCGAGGCCGCTTCGGGTCGTCTATCCCTTACAACAGGGAACTGTTTCTTGAAATCCCTGGACAGCTATTCCCAGGAAGTTATTGAATGGTGAGTAAACTTGTTGAACCAGATACTTGCTGCTACTACTAGCGAGGTGGGAAACAAGATACAACGTAAATTATTTGTCACATTACTAGCTTGCATTACTGTGTTGAAGTTGTTCAAATACGAGACCAGATCGTTGGTTCTATCATATGATGAGACATGTGGGTTTTTAAATCTCGAGGGAAAAGGGGTATTCATGATATCTGGGTGGTATGGCTCAAGCTCCTTGTCTAAGTCGTATCTAGATTGTCTCCCTAATTCTTGCATTTGATATCTCCTGAACTTACCCTCCAACTCGTCTATTCGCAATTGGATAGGATACTCTTGCTTTGGACTGAGTTGTTGGTGAAGATCAGGTTTCTTCCGATTCAAGTGCTTTCGCAGATCCGATTGAAAGTAATTACTAGCAGACCTCGTTTTACTCACAGACGACATCCTACTCACGGACCTCGTCTAGCTCATAGACTTCGTCCTTGAGAGACTCACTAATTTACTGGTTCCCATACTTTCTCTATCATTAACTCGTCGAGTACTTTCTCCTCTTCGAGTTGATCAACTGTGGGTCCTTGAACGCCCTGAGGTCACACTTGCTTCTTCATGCTCTGTTCTTTCCCCTGAGTGTGGTTTGTCGTATTTCCCCCATTAGGGTCTGTACGAGCCCTGTCTCTATGGGTTTGGGAAGAACGTTGGTGATTTCTAGCAGGTGACCTACGTTCTCCAGGTTGAGTCCCAAGATCTTCCTCTTTTTCATGAGGAATTTATTGTTCTTCAGTTTCTGGTTGCCTCCTATTCTCATTTCTATGAGAGGGTTCTGGCTGATCATTCTAATTTTCAAGGGGAATCTCATTTTCCCTAGGTTGTTCATCCTGGACATTTTCCTATCTCCTAGTTCGTGAGCCACGAGGCCTGACTCGTGATCTTTTCACTCTAGGTTCAAGTTCATTTTGAGTGTTAGTCCCCTATGCCACGCTAGCTGCAGCTGCATCACGCTCTAGTTCATTGTTCCACCGTTGTGCCTCCTCCATGCGGCGTCTAAGGCGGTGGTTTTATGTTTCATAAGTGTTCTCTCCCATAGGTTGAGTATCTTCACGATTGGGTCCTTCATCCCTTATTCCAGGATTCTGGTCATTCCTTTGTTGATTTCTCCTCGAACGTCTTGTTCGCGTACTGGGAGCAACGTCAAGATGGGTCCTCCTAGAACGAGTGGTCCAGTGTTGGGGCCACCCTCAGGTTGAGTTCTCCTAGAGCGGGTGGTCTGTCTAGACTGTGGGTTGGAAGACCTTCTGGAGCCCATGGGTTCTTTCCTAGAATGGTGATGAGTTTCTTTGTGTGGTGTATTAGTGTCTTCTGGGTTTTCAGCCATGAAGGAGATGGTTTTTCTATAAAATAGGAGGGTTTTTTCTAAGCTTTTTCATGAAGGCTCTCAATGAAAGTACCAAACTGTTAAAGAAAATTTTCGTTAGCCAAAAATTGAGCCTAACAATGATAATCTCACACACATAAATAAATACAGTAAAGGAAAAAGTATGTACACAAAAGATTTTTTACGTGGTTTTGCAGTTAAAATTCTGCATAGTCCACGAGTCAATCTTATTAAATTCTTGATGACTTTTCAGGGCCTTTTTCTTATGATTTTTTTGTCTCCCTTTTTTGATCTAACTTGCCACTATTTATCATTACATAGTAGGCAGTTAATTACATAGTTGACTATAATCTTTACAACACTTATCCCCTGAAATCTTGGGATTTGATTACATATCACGTAGTATAAATGTGGGTATTATTTGAATATCACACAGCTGTGATTTATCCCCTTTTACAAGGCCAAAATGATCGTGTGTTTAAACACATCTTAAATCATAGCATTCTGGGATGTCTCGACAAGAACTCGGTTCCAATGACCTTGATAGCGAGCTGGAGCTTTTTCTCCTATCTTTCCAAGTTCGACAATGCACGCCTCGCCGCTTTTTTGTTCGAAGGCTTAACGCTTCATTTTGACAATCACAGTTCTTATTTATAATGAGTACCTTAGCAATCATTTGAATGTCAGCTTCTGACTCATCAAGACTATTAGTCTCACTGAAAGACATCTGAAGTTAATTGGTCAAATTCACAGGAGTGTGCCTTCCTATAGTGAGATAGGCGCATCGCTTATTAGATCTTGAGTCCACCCGACTGTTATACTTAGTTTGTATATAATATGGTAAGTGTTTCCACAGTCAATATGTATCGCTTTTTTGCTTCCCAAAGGTAACGGAGTCGATGTCTCACCTTATGCATCCAATGCAGTATGGTTTCTTGTTAATACCTGAGGTAACAGTTTGAATATCTTTATCTCGCATAAGACCCTATAGTCAGCGAGTTGCAAGTATACTCTGTTACTTCCGCATTTAATGAGTTATTCCATCAAAAATGATTACCATTTCACGCATCGATCCAGTTCCCCTTAATTTGACATGTTTCCTCCACTGAAATGGTAGCCGAATTTCGAGTATAACAATATTAGTTTACTGGAATATCATTTATAGGTAGCTAAGTGTTTTATGGATAAAATACATTGACGGGTAGAACGATAAATTTGACCATATTCAGTGTAGATCATCTATAGAGGATCTTTGACTATTAGGATTACAACAATGGATAATCATAACGTATCTATATCGTGGTACGTATAGAGCATTCTATAAAACTTATATAACTGAGAGTGCTATGATCAATTCCAAATCTGTAGTGGCGCAAGACAGAATTAATTAGTTGGGAATTTACTTGGTGAATTCTAAATCTACTTATTGAAAGCACAGTTATATAGGCCCATGGTCCCCTTACTAGTTGAGATAATACTGCTTGCAGACTTAGTTAATTGATTTTGATTAATAAATTATAATTCTAAAATAAGACTATGTCTTATTTAGGAATTTCCACTAAGCAATGGCTTAATTGTAAAGAAAAGAGGTTTTGTGGTCAATTTGTTAATTAAGAGACTTTTTATGGTCTAATTAATAAATTACATAAATGAAAATTTTATTTAGTAATTAATTATAATTATTAAATAAATAGTTTTGGCATTTATAGGATTGAATTGGAAAATATAGTATTATTGAAAAGAAGAATAAGTGGTTGAAATAAATTAGTAAAAATCTAACTAGAAATTGGTCTTATGGTGTACGACCATGATGTAGATTTTTGCCCAATATTTTATTCATTTTTAATCCATATAATTCAGCCCTAATCCCTAGTTGAAACACTATAAAAGGAACATGATACTCTCAAATCCACTTGATGCCTTCAACCAAATCAAAACCTAGTTTTCTATGTCACAAAATAGTAGATGAGAGAGTTCCTTCTAGAGTGACTTCAACCTCCTTCATTGTTCTTCCATATTCGAACCCATAGTGAATGAGTGTCGTGCCCACACATAGTAAGTCAAGTACTCAATCATAGTGAGTAAGATGGTGGTAACCAAACCCAAAGGAGATAAAGAGATCCAGGTTCAGATCTTGAATGGGAGGAGTCATTATATTCCGCTGCAATCAATGTAAGGTTTTCTTAGACCCTTATGTGTGTATTTTGTTGTTTTAAAGAATTCATATTTAGGATGTTAATTCAACATACTTGTTAGTTGTTGACTTCGCTTTTAGCCAACGACAATGAGTCTTTTTGATAAGCGATAAACGATATGTCGTAATGAGAATATATATAAGAAAGCAATAATAAGACACAGGAATTTTATAGAGGTTCAGCCCGAGCAGTTCGGTAATAGTCTAATCCTCGTTATTTGTATTGACTTAAGAACAAGGAAGAAGTTTCGTTTTCTTATAGCTCTTATAATAGTATCTCTGAATATAAAATTCTTAGATAATAGAATAGCCTTCGCTTAGCTGCGTATCGACTTATAATTTTTTCGGTCCTTTGCCCAGTGAACATTCCTCACTATTTATAGGGCTGGGAAACTTGAGGAGGAAGAGTTTCCTCTCTCGTTACAATGCGCATAAACAGAAAGATTGTGTGACCAATGCTGAATGCAAGGATCGTGGGATTGAGGCTGAGTACACTGATAGTGGGATCGTGTGTATGCCATATCCACGTAAGTTGATCCCTGAATTGTAGGGATTGAGCTGATGACTCATGATGCGAAAGTTGAATTCGCTAAGTGTTGATCACCCTGCATGGCTCGTTAAATATTTCATTCTGGATGTGCCAGCGAGGCGTCCTGTTCGGTCTATCGTTCCGAGCAGATGCTCTAAGTGGGCTCCACCTGTCACCATGCTCGTGATGCCACGTCAGAGTGCCAAATTTGGGATAACATTTGCCCCCAAGTCTGTACGGGACCTCTGAGGTTGCGTGTAGACTTATTCCGAGCTGGCTCTGCTTTTGGATGGGGACACGTGTCGAGCATGACCGTTCGAGACTCGATGTAAAGCTGACTGGGCATCCCTTCGCTTTTCGGCTAATTAATGCTCTAACAATTAATATTTTGAAAAGCCAATTTTCTCTCTCCACGGCTGACGGTTGCACTTGATTACTTTTGATTTCCCATATTCGCTTTTGAGGCAGGAAGTCGAGGCCTCTAAGGTTCCTTTGGATACAGTTACCCCTTTGGCAATAAATACTCATCGTACTGGCACATAACCCATTTTATCACCGTTCGTTGTTAAGTAAACTCCAGAGCGAAAAGAGAGTTTTCTGGCTTCAAAGTTGTCGAAGTGCCTTCAGACGATTGCTAGCTTGCTTGATGTCGCTTGAACTCAGACATTCGAATCTTTGAGTAAGTTTCTGATTTACTTTATGCTTTTCTATGCATGTTTACACTTTGAATGCAACTGTTCTGTAGGAAGAATGCTTAGGAAACCCTAGGGTTAGAAACTACTGCGATTCATTTTTACGATGTCTTCATGTGGGCTTACAGCCATAGAGCTTGTCTTTGAACCGCATTGTGTCTGTCTTCCATCTTGCTTGTTCTTAGCTTCATGAACTTTTTGCCCTAACCCAAGAAAACTTTCTGACTTCTTGAGATTTGACTTTTCTTTAAACATAGTCATTCTTTAATCTGTTGAGTACTCCTGGTCGGCATATTTGCTTGTTTCTCGTTTGATACTCTGTCCAACACTCATCTTGTGTGTTGTCTTTTGTAGATGAACCCCGGTGAGTCTTGGGAACTCGGGCATCAGATCGACCAGGATTTGCTTCAACTTCTGCACAAGGTTCATCCTCATCTTCGTGCTAGTCCTCCTTCTAGCGAAGGAAACTCTTATGACCTCGTACCCAGCCATAGGATGATGGCTCGTACAAAGAAAACCACGCTTCTGGTCGATGCTTCTGATACTTAAGTGGCTCGACTTGCTACTCTGCCTGACACTGAACAGGATTCGGCCGTCCCGATGGAAGAGGACCGTGAGGGGGCACTGAGGTCTAGGAGGTTGAGGAGCTGGACGAGGTGCGTCCGGGCAGTCCTTCGGAGGTGGAGGGAGAGGAAGAGGTTGAACCCCCTAACTTCGGGGAGTACAACGAGGCTGGGCAGCCAGTCGATGTTGATGGAGACGTCTTGGTTGAGGGCATGGACTACGTCATTGATGAGCTTGCTAAGGCGGTTTCTCATAGGAGGCAGGGTGCCTTGGGCGCCAGGTGGGTAAGTCCTCCGTCCAAGATTTCGGAGGCATGCCTCTGAACACTCGACCAGGACGGGTACCTGGGCGAGCTGGACTGCTACATTCCCGCCCACAACAATCACGCCACAAATCCTAATAAGGGAATGTGCGCTTGGTCAGGGGCTCACAGCCAGCAAGGGGCGTTGATGCCCTTGCACAAGTACTTGAGGGATGTGGCAGACTTCTTTGGCCTCTGCCCGGCCCAAATTACTCCAAAGGGCATTAAGTATTTATCCGCTCTCTTCGTCCTCTATGCTTCCCAAGGATGGGGTGCTCCTTCTCCCCACGAGGTTGCCTGGTTCTTCGACCTGAAGTCTACCCCCAAGCGAGGCAGGTCGGGGTACTTCTACTTCTCTCAGCCAGGCTTCAAGTGGTTGAGCGGCACGAATGACAAGGCCATTAGCAAAATAGGGCGTTTTGTTGATGAGTACTACACGGTGAAGGATCTGAGCATCACCCGGACTCGGTTTTAGCAGATTGCGACGTATCACCGTCCTCCCCTCACCCTTGCTCTTAGGGATAGAGCTCAAAAACTTGCCCGGTTGCCGGAGGAAGACAGCAATATCATCCAGTTGACCTCCATTGATAATCTGGTGAAGTATGGGCTTTACCCTGAGGACTTTTCTCCTAAGTCCATGGCGGGGAAGAAGAGGAAGTTTGGTGCTGGCCGGTCTAAACGAGCTCATCCAGAGAATGAGTTGATTCAAATGAAGCGAGAGGCTAAGTTGAAGGGAGGTGTCAGGGCCAAGCAGTATGCTCAGGAGCCTTTGGATCCTGAGGATGAGGTTGAGGCTGAAGCTGAGCAGGTGACCCCATTGAAGAGGAAGAAGAAACTCCCAGCCACGCCCAAGCCTGTTGAACATGCAATTCGCATAAGGGAGCCCACTTCACCTGTTCGGCCATCTCCCCCCTTTGCTGGAAAAGGGAAGGTTGTCATGTCTGAAATAAAATCGATGTCAGGTGATGATGGACTTTTGAATCTCTGTGCGGGCGGTCACCTTGTATTTTCTTTACTTTTGAGCTTCTTGACACCCATGCCTTATGTTTTCTGATGGCTGTTTTCTAACCACACTGTTTCGGTAGATGCTCTAAGGAAGAGAATGCCTTAGAGACAGCCGGCCTTGAGTTGTTCTTCGATTTCTGGAAGGCTAATCCCTGGGCCAATTTTGACTACTTGGGCGAGGCTAAGGACATGTACCTTGAGTGCTGCACGACCCAAGTTGCTTATGGTGGGAACGAGGCGGCTGCTTCGACCTGTGACCAAGATGCTTCAACCTCTGGCCAGGCTGCTGATGCTTCTCCTGTTCGAACAACAGATCCTCCTGCTCCAGTTGGCCCAGAAGAACCGAACCAAGAGCCTGGGACTCCAGCTGTTTGAACACTTCTCTTTTTATCCCCTTTATATATATATATATTATATTCGGCCTCAAGGCCTTTTTTAAGACATCATGACCGACCAAGCGGTCTTTAAACTTGGAATTATTTTTCATTTTTTGGACAACGGGCTAACCGGGCAGCTTTTAATCCCTTAATGAATTTCATTCTTTGTTTATAATTGCCATGCAATTGTGATTGTTTTATTTTTACCAAATGCTTTGTACAGGTATAGGTGCCCCCCAAGTGACTGAGCAGACGTATGACTCTTGGTCACTTGTCTTTCGCAAATATATTGCTTATCTGTTCATTGTTTTGGGTTCGACTAAACCTTTTGTACGCACTTTAGGTAAATTATAATCATGCTGATTTTTTCGACTCAATAGAATTGGAAATACTATCTTTATTCATTTATTGATCGAAAATGTATTTGTTACCGTAGTAACTTACATCAGAGCTAGTGATCTAATCTGATCTTTTAGCTTAACATGACATAAAACAAATTGCAGACATAAGAAACTGTACTTTAAAGTGGTCTTGCCGACATGAGTGCTTTTGTTTCTGAAACCTTTGCGCGTAGTACACCTAGAAGGCCATTCACTTAGAAGCGAATGTTCATTTAGTACTTTGAAATGGTCTAGCTGACCTGAGTACTTTGAAGTGGTCTAGCCGACCTGAGTACTTTAAAGTGGTCAATCCGACCTGAGTACTTTATTGGTAGTATTTCCTTAAATGTTCTCCATTCCAGTACCGTGGTACTAGAATGAGTTGCATTTTTTCGTCATACTTACCTAATTTTAATGCTCCGGAGTCGAGAACTTCAACCACCTGGTATGGTCCTTCCCAATTAGGTCCTAGTATACCTGACGTGCTGTCTTTGGTGTTTAGGAATACCCTTCTTAGGACCATATCTCCCACGAAGAATTTCTGAGCTTTCACTTGTTTGTTGAAATACCGAGCTACTTTTGGTTGATGAGCTACCAACTTTAAGTTTGCAGTTGCTCGTTTTTCTTCGATTTCATCAAGTGATTCTACAAGGAGTATGTGATTGCTACCTTGATCGTACGTTAATCTTCTGTGGGAAGGTGGCTCGAGTTCGACGGACAGCATAGCTTCATAACCGTACGCCATTGCAAATGGTGTCTAATCGGTTGCTGTTTTTTCCGTTGTACGGTATGACCATAGAACTTCGGGGAGTTCTTTTGGCCAGTTTCCTTTGGCATCTTCGAGTTTCTTTTTTAGTGTATCCTTCAAGGTTTTGTTGACTGCTTCAACTTGATCGTTTGCTTGAGGATGTGCCACTGCGGAGAAACTTTTGATGATACAATGGTTCGCACTTAAATCAGTGAAAGATTGGCTGTCGAACTGTTTGTCGCTGTCCGAGACTATTTTGTATGGTAGTCCGAACTGGCATATGATGTTCTTCACTATAAACTCTTGAACCTTCTTTGATGTGATGGTTGCAAGTGGTTCAGCTTCAGTCCACTTAGTAAAGTAGTCAACTACTACCACTGCGTACTGCACCCCGCCTTTACCTCTAGGTAACTGTCAGACTGTCAGATTAGGTCAATTCCCCAGATGGCAAAGGGCCACGGACTTTGCATGTGTGTCACCTCGTTGGGCGGAGCTCTTGGTATCTTTGAAAATCTCTGGCATTTGTTGCACTTCTTGACATAGTCTTTCGAATCTTCAATCATCGTTGGCCAGAAGTAGCCTTGCCTTAGAATTTTCTTTGATAAGCTCTGTCCGGCTGCATGATTTCCACAGAATCTATCGTGAACTTCAAATAGAAGCCGTGCAGCTTCATCTGGTGTGACACATCTGAGTAATGGCATCAAGAATCCTCTTCTGTACATGATTCCTTCTACTATGATGTATCGTGCTGCCTTTCTTCTCTTTTAACAAGCCTCATTTTGGTTATCTGGGAGTTCCCCAGAGTTGAGGTAGGCTGCTATTGGCGTCATCCAATTTGGAGATGTGTCGATCATTTCGATTTCTTCCGTGCCAGTGATGCTAGGCTCCTCAAGGAACTAGATAAGGACCAGGTTTGCCTTGTCACTTATATTGCTGCACGCCAATCGAGCTAACGCATCTACATTTCTATTTTCTTCTCTTGGAATTTGTATGAGACTGTAGCTTTTGAATTGTGCGATCAGATCATGTATTTTGCTCAGATATGCTATCATTTTTTCTCCCCGAGCCTCTTATTCACTGGATACATGATTTACCACCAGATGTGAATCGCTGGAGATGCCAATATGTTCGGCCTTCATTTCCTTCGCTAGTTTAAGTCCAACGATTAGGGCTTCGTATTCGGCTTCGTTGTTAGAGGCTTTGAATCCGAATTTGACCACAGCGTGCAGGTGTTGCCCCCCAGGTGTGACAAGGGAAATTCCTGCACCAGATAGTTGATCTGTTGCCGACCCATCTATTGGGTTTTATGCCCTAAATAAAACTCCATTTCAATGTAATCCATTTTATTCAACATCAATAAAGAAACAGAAGTATTTTTTCATTCATTTCTGTATGTTTTGGTTCACCTTATCAATTGCTTGTCTATTTGATTTATAAATTCATCCGAAACCCTTTTCACATACTTGATCCTGTTTATTGTGTTGTCAACACATTGGAAAGTAAACATGACTATGTGAATAAAGATTCGTAGATTTATCAGAACACGCGTTCTTATTGATATGACAATCTACAACAGAGTTTACTTGCATTTGGAGAAATGTTATGTTCTTTCCAGAGCATTGGTTAAAGTAAAGCTCAGGTTGGGTGCATGGAGTATGGGGACCGATATTGAACTTTGACATAGATTTATTAAACTTACAGTAATATCTATACAAGTCAATATCGCCTAGTTGATCCTAGATCAAATGATTTTAATCCTGATATGATTAGGCTCAATCTCAAGAGTGTTATTCGCGTTCTTTGATTTGTTAGTTAAGCCTACTTTTGGGTCAGGGTGATACGTACATTTTGGGAACACGGTAGTGCAGTTGAGTGGGAGCTCTAACATAAATATGGAATCTATAGCTTCTATCTGGCGAATAGAAAGTAAAGATGATTTCCTTCGAGCTTCACCAAACGAAAATAAATGGTGGAGTACTCATTTCACATAGCTGAAATATCATTTATACGGGGTTAAGTGTTTTAAGGATAGAATACATTGTAGGGTGTTACGGTAATCTAATCTCTTTACAGTGTAGATCATTCATATAGAGGATCATTGATCAAATTAGGATTATAACAATGGATAACTAATGACGTGTCTATGTGGTGGAACATATAGAGCGTTCTATATTCTCAGAGTGCAATTCTAAGTTCTATGCGTGGATTCAACGAAGAATTAGTAAGTCAGTGAATTTAGGTTATAAATTCTTGATCTGCTTATTGGAAGCTCGGATATATAGACCCATGGTTGCCCCACTAGTTGAGACAATATTACTTGTAAGACTCATTTAATTGGTTTTGATTAATCAATTATAATTCTCAAATTAGACTATGTCTATTTATGAATTTTTCACTAAGTAAGGGCGAAATTGTAAGGAAAGAGTTTTTAGGGCATATTTGTTAATTTAGATACTTTGTATGGTTCAATTAATAAATATGATAAATGACAATATTATTTAATAATTATTTATAGTTATTAAATAGTTAGAATTGGTATTTAAATGGTTGAATTTGAAAATTGGCATTTTTGAGAAAGTAAGATGCAGAATTGATAAAACTGTAAAATTTGCAAAAATGAGGCCCAAATCCATATAGCCTTGGCCGGCCACTTTTATAGGAGATGTCATCTGATATTTTCATTATTTTAATGCCAAATAATTCAAGCCTAACCCTATGTGGTATGCTATAAATAGATAGTGAAGGCTTCAGAAAATACACACTTTCACATCTTGTTTCCTTCAGAGAAAAATCTGAGCCTTCTCTCTCTAAACCTAGCCGCCACCTTTACCCTCTTCTTCTTCATTGTAAATTTCGAACCTCTTAGTGATAGATGAGTGCCCACACACAGCAAGTGATACCTCAATCATAGTGAGGAAGATCGTGAAGAAACACATTTAACAAGAAGGAGATTCAACACTAAAGAAAGGAGAGAAAGAGATCCAGGTTCCGATCTTGATAATACTCTGCGACAGAAAGGATACAAGGGTTAGAGACCTGAACGGAAGGAGACATATTATTCCGCTGCACCCAATGTAAGGTTTCTCATACTTTATATGTGTTTAATTTATAATCGTTTTAGAAGTTCATATTTAGGGTGTTAATCAACATACTTGTGAGTAGATCTAAGATCCTGGTAAAATAATTTCCAAAAACTGGCCTCAGAGCCATGGTAATTGATTTTCTTGCAAGAAATTTGGACTTAAAACGATTTGTTTGTTATTTGGATGGTATAATGTTGTTTTGTGTGTTGTATGATAATTGATTGATGTTTGTGAATTTTCGTGTTAAATAATTAAATATCTATTTCTGTAATTAATTTTATTGGATAGTTTGGAAAAAATTAAGCAATTTACCTTTTTACAGAACTCAATTTTGATTTTATTTGAATTAGTTATGATTTTTCGAAAATCGGAAAAATATCGGGATGGTGCAACTATCACACGCGTGCGCATGAGGGGCTTCCTTCGGACAGCACACGCTCAGACACGGTTTCGTGTCTGAAACCGAGCCTTCCGCGCGTGGAGAGGCTGCATGCAGCCTCCTGCGCCGGCATTCCTCGGTCAGTCCAGCCCGTGCACGCCCAAGGACAGTATGCAATGCATACTGTCCATACAGCTTGCAAATTTTTTCGTTTTCTTCGATTTTTCATGCTATTTCATGGAATTAACTTCCAATTTTTTGTGTAGTTTTGTATTTTGATTTTTACTTTTAAATTTTCAAATCTAATATCATAAATAAATTAATTTGAATTTTTAAATTTAATTTTAGATTTTAGTATAATTTGAATTTAAAAACAAGTAAAAAATCTATCTTTTTGCTTGATTTTATATCTTATTTTCATATTTGATTATTTTATCTTATTTTTAAATTTAAAGGTCAGATATTAATTATTTTTTAATGCCATATAATTCAAATCTAACCCTAGTGGAATGCTATAAATAGATAGTGAAGGCTTCAGAAAAATAAGACTTTTATTCTGACACTTTCTGATTCAGAAAAACTGAGCCTTCTCTCTCCCTATCTTTAGCTACCACTTCTTCTTTCTTCTTCCTTTGAATTTCGAAATCCTTAGTGATTAGAGTAGTGCCCACACACATCAAGCAATACCTCAATCATAGTGAGGAAGATCGTGAAGAAAGATCATCAGCAAAGGAGATTCAGCATCAAAGATTCAGAGAAAGAGATCCAGGTTCAGATATTGATAATGCTCTGCTACAGAAAGGAATCAAGGGCTAGATATCTACACGGAAGGAGTCATTATATTCCGCTGCACCCAATGTAAGGTTTCCTAAACTTTATATGTGTTTATTTCATCGTTTTAGAAAGTTCTTATTTAGGATGTTAATAAATATACTTGTGAGTAGATCTAAGATCCTGGTAAAATAATATCCAACAACTGGCCTCAGAGCCATGGTAATTGATTTACTTGCAAGAAATTTGGACTTTAAAACGATTGTTTGTATGTTCTTTGGATGGTATCATGTTGTATTGAGTGTTATTTGATGATTGATTGATGTTTGTGAAATTTTCGTGAAAAATAATTGCGATTTTATCTTTGGAATTATTTTTATTGGATAGTATGGAAAAAATTAAGCAAGTTAGCCTTTTACAGAACTTAATTTGGATTTTATTTGAATTAGTTATGATTTTTTGAAGATTTGAAAAAATCGGGGCTGTGTTGATTTTTTCCTGCGATCGCAAATCTGTCCGTACAGTTTCGAATTTTTTTGTTTTTCTTCGATTTTTCATGCTTTTTCATGGAATTAACTTCCAATTTTTTGCATAGTTTTGTATTTATACTATTACTATTCCTAATTCAATTCTAATTATCATTTTGAATTAATTCAAGATATTAGTGTTATTTGAATTTGAATAGTATTAGTATCTATGTTATTGCTTAAAAATCTATCTTATTTTTAAATTTGATTATATCTTATTTTTTTTAAATTTAAGGTCAGATTTTATAAGATATTTATAAAATCTTTTAAGATATTTTTAAGATATCTTATCTTTTAAGATATTTTTAATTATATCTTATCTTTTAAAATATTTTTTTAAAATTAAATCTTATTAGATACTTTGACCTTATTTAAATTTAAAATAAGATATTTATAATCATGTAATTTTAAATAGATGTAAGATATTTTGCTAACTTTTAAATTTTGTTATTTTATTTATTTAAATTAAATTTAAAATCTGAAAAGATATTTTATTTATCTTTTCTAATTTTTTATTTTTAAAATAACATTTAATTTTTAAAAGTAGTTAGCAAATTTTGAAATTATATTTAGGTTGGTTGAAACCTAATTTTTCAAAAATTGTAGGTTTAATTTTTAAATTTTTATTTAAAATTTCGAATTTTTTCAAATTTTTTTTAAAAATTTTCGAAATTTTTTTTATTTAATTAATTATTTTCGAAATTAATATTTAATTTAAAATTAAATAAATCCTACATCCAACTATCCAGCTAACCTTGTTGCAGGAGTATGTGTTTTAGCTTATGTGTAAGTTTTCAAAACCTATTATTACTTGATTGCAAATAACCATGGTTACTTTTTGCCAGATCTAATGATCTGATGGCTCCCTTGGTCAAGATAATAATTTGTAACAGGTATATTTACAATCTTCTTTCATCTGTGTATGACCTAGCAACATGATAGGACCCATCCAAAGTGTGCCTGTGTGAGCCTATGTGTTTAATTTTATTATAGATGCATATAGGTTAATGTTGCTAAAATAAATTATCATAGTTTTTGATAGATTTATTTAGGCCCATTTAGTTTTTGGGCCTATTCAATTAATAACAATTGTTCATTTTAAGGTTAAATTCCTCTCTTTTGGGCCTTGTGTCAGCGTTGGGGGCCAATAGAAGTAGGTACGACATACTGATCCCAGCTCCCCCTCACATGAACTACCCAATTGTGAAGGCCCATTTGCCTGATTTGGATAACTGTACTAGGTTAATTAAATTAGTTTAACCTAATAAAATTGATTAGCAACATAATTAATTTAATTTATTTTGAAATTAATTTATGAAAAACATAGTTTAATGAATTATATTCTAAGCTAAATTATATGTATTTTCTTGTATTTAATTAAATATAGAATTATAACCAACTAGATTCTTTCTGAAACTTAATTTAAATTTTTCATTAAATATTCCTATTTAAGTTGAAGATTAGTCATCTCTAACTAATCAACTTAAATCTAAATATCTTTTTTAATTTCAAATTTCAAAATTAAGTTGAGGAATTTTAGGAATTGGTTATTAAGATTCTTTAGATATTTTTTTTAAGTTGATATTTTTTCAAATATTAACTTAAAATGGAATAATTTTTTAAATTAAGTGGTTACAACTTAATTTTATATTTAACTAAATCTAATTTGAAAGATATTTAAGTTGATTTTTTAGAATCTTCTAAACAACTTAAACAAGATATTTTCAAATTTGTTCCATTATTTTCGAATTTAAATAATAATTGAAATTTAATTAAAGTTGATTTTTTTAAAATCGACTTTAATTTGTAATTTTTCATTATTATAATACAGAATAAATGATTAAATAAAATACATATTTTAAAATAATGAGCTTTAATCTAGAGACATTCGATCTCCATTGTTGGTTTTACATAGCTTTTGTTTTAGTGAGTAATCATCCCTAATGGAGGAACGTTCATTAGCAAGTTAGCACCGTTTAATCTCGAAAGATAAGTAGCTTTGTAAGTGTTTTATATGGTATGGATCACCCTAATGGTGGCGACTGTATTTGACTTACAAAATATGAAACAATGGTTGAAGCTCATAAGATAGAATTGCCTTGACTCTCGCCTAAACGGGACAACGCTGAATTCCAATCTTGATCGAATAAAAGGTTGCTAGAATGATTATCATTTTAGATGAATTGACAATTCTATTCAATGGATGATGCTTTGACTCTCGCCTAAACGGGACACTGTATCAGTTTGTTGAAAACCTTGGAAAATAAACTATGTTAGATTTAGTATTTTTATAACATATGTGATTATTTGTTATTTTCTGAAATTGTGTATGAATTTATTTGAACCAAAACCTTACTTCTGTTTTATTGATGTATTGTAGTGCCAATATGAATAACCCTCACCGCGATCCACTCCTAGTTAATATCTTAGCAAAAGAACTCTATAGTGTGAAAATGCATCCTGGTAGTTGCATAAACTCGCACCTGTTGATGATGAATCTGAAGTTCCAAAAGGCAAATCTACTAGGAATTGATTTATCAAAAGAACAATGGGTACAATTCATTCTTAATAGTCTTCCTCCGGAGTATAATGGATTTATTGTATCTTACATGATCAACAATTTTAACTCCTTCGACATGAACAAGCTCGAAGCAGAATTACGAGCTCATGAACGGAATCTCATTGCAATGGGACCTCCTGGGTTTGCAAATCTTAATCAGAGGAAAAGAATTAAGCATGAAAGCTCTAGCAAAGCTGCTTCTTCAAGTACAATTATCAGACATAATCTTCTATGTTCGAATTGTAATGAAAAGGGACATCAAGAAGAACGATGTCCCCGGCTTCTAAACAATTCAAACGAAGGTAATGCTTTTGCTTTGAATCATGTGTTTTAGAGAACGACAAATCCACTTGGATTGTTGATTCTGGGTCTACTAACCATGTATGTTCTTCATTGCAGCTGCTTGAAACTTGGGAAAATCTGCTTCTAGAAGAGTTAAAGCTTAAAGTTGGGAATGGCGAGTTAGTGTCGGTCAAAGCTAGAAAGAAAGCTCGTATCAAGTTTCAACAAAGATTTTTAATTTTAGAAAATGTTTTATTTATTCCAAACTTTAGTAGAAACTTGATTAGTGTCTCATGTTTGCAAACACAATCTTATACATTGATTTTTTTCGAGTTCTTATTGTTCAATTTCTCGTAATGGATTTCATATATGTGTTGCTCCCATGGAACATGGGCTTTATGTTTTAAGACCAACTACTCAAATCTCACTAAGTAGTGAACTTTTCAATGTAGCTAAACCTAGAAACCTTAAAAGAAAAGAGATTGATAATGATGATCAAACTTATCTATGGCATTTACGTTTAGGTCATATAGGCTTTGATAGACTCAAAAGGCTAACCAAAGACGGTCCATTGAAAAATGTCGTCTTAGGTGAATTGTCAGTATGCGAGTCCTGCCTAGAAGGAAAAATGACCAAACGTTCTTTCTCTGCAAAGGGAGAGCGTGCCAAACAACCCCTAGGGTTAGTGCATTCAGATGTTTGCGGACCCCTGAATGTCAAAGCACGAGGTGGTTATGAGTATTTTGTCACTTTCATTGACGATTACTGTAGATATAGTTTTCTTTACCTAATGCAAAAGAAATCTGAAACATTTGAAAAGTTTCAGGAATTTCATGCTTTGGCTCAAAACCAATTAGGTAAAACATTAAAGATCTTGCGAACTGATAGGGGTGGAGAATATATGGATATGCAGTTCAAAGATCATTTAATTGAACTTGGAATTGAATCCCAATACACTGCCCCAGGCACACCACAGCAAAATGGAGTTGCAGAGAGAAGAAATTGCACTCTTTTGGAAATGGTTAGGTCTATGCTGAGTTATTCAACTCTGTCTACGTCCTTCTGGGGATATGCTATACAGATGGAAAATGACATTTTAAATGTTGTTCCATCTAAAGCAGTCCCTAAGATGTTCTATAAAATTTGGGGGTGCCCTGCTCATGTCTTGAGAAAGAAAGAAGGCAAACTTGAATCACGAACTGAAGTTTTCATGTTTGTCGAAAATTCTAAAGAGACTAGGGGTGGACTGTTTTATAGTGACAAGGATAACAAAGTGTTTGTTTCTACAAATGCTACTTTTCTTGAAGAAAACTATATTAAAGACAACAAACCGAAAAGTAAAATTATATTAGAGGAAATGCTTTCAGATATAATTCCTTCCAATGTTCCGTCCTCTTCCACTCAAGAAGAGGACAATCCCACTCCCTCAGTCGAACCAACTGAGAAAACTACTACCAAAGTTCCTGTTCAGAAGATCACCGCTCTTCGTCGTAGTGGGAGGGTTTTCACAAAACCAGCTCGTTATGGCTTGGATGGTGAAATCAATACGGTCGTTGGTGACGGTATTGATTACAACCCATTAACCTATAAACAGGCAATGGCTAGTCCGCAACGGAAACGATGGTCAGCCGGCATGGATTTAGAAATGGATTCCATGAAAAAGAACAAAGTCTGGGAATGTGTAGACGCACCTGATGACTATCATCCAATCGGATGTAAGTGGGTTTACAAGAAGAAAAGAGGCGCTGGAGGCGAAGTCGAAACTTTTAAAGCTAGACTTGTAGCCAAGGGTTATACCCAAAGAGAAGGTGTGGAGTATGAGGAAACTTTTAGTCCTGTTGCCATGCTCAAATCCATCCGAATTCTTCTCTCCATAGCTGCTGCTTTCGATTATGAAATCTGGCAAATGGATGTCAAGACTGCCTTCCTTAATGGGGTACTTGAAGAAACCATCTATATGGAGCAACCAGAAGGCTATGTTCTTCCGGGCGGGGAAAAGAAAGTTTGCAAATTAAATAAGTCTATCTATGGACTTAAGCAAGCTTCTCGCTCATGGAACAAAAGGTTTGATGAAATCATCAAGACCTACGGCTTTCTTCAGAATGAAGATGAACCTTGTGTTTACCAATTCAAGGAAGACCAAGTAGTAGTATTCCTGGTCCTTTACGTTGACGACATTTTGATTATTGGAAACAATATCAAGAAAATGACTAACATCAAGGAATGGCTTAACACTCAATTCGATATGAAAGATTTGGGTGAGGCAGCCTATGTTCTTGGTATTCAGATCATCAGAAACCGGAAGAACAGATCTCTTGCTCTCTCTCAAATAACCTATATTTACAAAGTTTTAGAGAGATTCTCCATGAACAACACCAATGGGGCAAACATGCCTTCTAGATATGGTATTCGTCTATCTAAGGAACAGTCTCCTACTGATCCTTAAGAGATAGAGGACATGGCAAAAATTCCTTATGCTTCTGCAGTTGGAAGTCTAATGTATGCAATGTTATGCACTAGACCTGACATCTGCTATGCAGTTGGAATCGTGAGCAGGTATCAGTCAAATCCAGGATAGGAACATTGGAATATGCAGTTAAGTATATTCTGAAATACTTTAAGAGTGCAAGGAATCTTGTGTTAGTCTACAAGGGTTGTGCTTTAAATCCCATAGGCTATACTGATTCAGATTTTCAGGCATGTCTTGAAGACAGGAAATCTACATCTGGAATGGTGTTTACTCTTGGGGTCGAGCAGTGGTTTGGAGAAGTGCTAAGCAAACTGCGATATCAGACTCTACGATGGAAGCAGAATACATAGCTGCAGCAGAAACTGCTAAAGAGCTTGTCTGGCTAAGAAAGTTCTTTACCAGTATCGGTGTCGTGCCTGGAATGGAAAAGCCTCTGGTCCTACTTTGTGATAATAATGGAGCAATAGCCAATAGTAAAGAACCTCGGAGCCACAAGAGAAGCAAACACATAGAAAGGAAGTATCACATCATCAGAGAATAAGTGGCAAGAGGGGATGTACTGGTTGAGAAAGTGGACTCAGAAGACAACATAAAAGATCCATTCACCAAAGTCTTGGCAGTAACTGCATTTGAAAAGCACCGTCAGAATTTAGGATTAATTGATATGTACTGATTAGTTTTATATTAGTGCAAGTGGGAGTTTGTTGGGTTTTATGCCCTAAATAAAACTCCATTTCAATGTAATCCATTTTATTCAACATCAATAAAGAAACAGAAGTATTTTTTCATTCATTTGTGTATGTTTTGGTTCACCTTATCAATTGCTTGTCTATTTGATTTATAAATTCATCTGAAACCCTTTTCACATACTTGATCCTGTTTGTTGTGTTGTCAACACATTAGAAAGTAAACATGACTATGTGAATAAAGATTCCTAGATTTATTAGAACACGGGGTTTTACTGATATGACAATCTACAACAAAGTTTACTTGCATTTGGGTGCATGGAGTATGCATCAGAAGGGACCGATATTGAACTTTGACATAGATTTGTTAAACTTACCGTAATATCTATTCAAGTCAATATCGCCTAGTTGATCCTAGATCAAATCATCTTAATCCTGATATGATTAGGCTCAATCTCAAGAGTGTTATTCGTGTTCTTTTATTTGTTAGTTAAGCCTACTTTCGGGTCAGGGTGATACGTACATTTTGGGAACACGGTAGTGCAATTGAGTGGGAGCGCTGACATAAATATGGAATCTATAGCTTCTATCTGGCGAATAGAAAGTAAAGATGATTTCCTTTTAGCTTCACCAAACGAAAATAAATGGTGGAGTACTCATTTCACATAGCTAAAATATCATTTATACGGGGTTAAGTGTTATAAGGATAAAATACATTGTATGGTGTTACGGTAATCTAATCCCTTTACAGTGTAGATCATTCATATAGAGGATCATTGATTAAATTAGGATTATAACAATGGATAACTAATGACGTGTCTGTATGGTGGAACATATAGAGCGTTCTATATTCTGAGAGTGCAATTCTAAGTTCTATGCGTGGATTCAACGAAGAATTAATAATTCAGTGAATTTAGGTTATAAATTCTTGATCTGCGTATTGGAAGCTCAGATATATAGACCCATGGTCCCCCCACTAGTTGAGACAATATTACTTGTAAAACTCATTTAATTGGTTTTGATTAATCAATTATAATTCTCAAATTAGACTATGTCTATTTGTGAATTTTTCACTAAGTAAGGGCGAAATTGTAAAGAAAGAGTTTTTAGGGCATATTTTTTAATTAAGATACTTTTTATGGTTCAATTAATAAATATGATAAATGACAATATTATTTAATAATTATTTATTGTCATTAAATAGTTAGAATTGGCATTTAAATGGTTGAATTTGAAAATTGGCATTTTTGAGAAAGTAAGATGCAGAATCGATGAAACTGCAAAATTTGCAAAAGTGAGGCCCAAATCCATATAGCCTTGGCCGTCCACTTTTATAGGAAATATCATCTAATATTTTCATTATTTTAAAGCCAAATAATTCAAGCCTAACCCTATGAGGTATGCTATAAATAGATAGTGAAGGCTTCAGGAAATACACACTTTCACATCTTGTTTCTTTCAGAGAAAAACCTGAGCCTTCTCTCTCTAAACCTAGCCACCACCTTTACCCTCTTCTTCTTAATTGTAAATTTCGAACCTCTTGTTGGGTTTTATGCCCTAAATAAAACTCATTTCAATATAATCAGATTTACTTATTAATATAGATCAGAAATAACATTTAATGTTGCATGGTTCACATGATTTATTTCATGATTATATGTACATAATGTATAAATTCATCTGAAACCCTTTTCACATACTTGATCCTGTTTATTGTGTTGTCAATACATTGGAAAGTAAACATGACTATGTGAATAAAGTTTCCTAGATTTATCAGACACAGGGTTTTACTGATATGATAATCTACAACAGAGTTTACTTGCATTTGGAGAAATGCTATGTTCTTTCCAGAGCATTGGTTAAAGTAAAGCTCAGGTTGGATGCATGGAGTATGCATCGGAAGGGACCGATATTGAACTTTGACTTAGATTTATTAAACTTACCGTAATATCTATTCAAGTCTATTCAAGTCAATATCGCCTAGTTGATCCTAGATCAAATGATCTTCATCCTGTTATGATTAGGCTCGATCTCAGGAGGCTATTCGTGTTCTTTGATTTGTTAGTTAAGCCTACTTTTAGGTCAGGGTGATACGTACATTTTGGGAACACAGTAGTGCAATTGAGTGGGAGCGCTAACATAAACATGGAATCTATAGCTTCTATCTAGCGAATAGTAAGTAAAGGATGATCTCCTTCGAGCTTGACCAAACGAAAATAAATGGTGGAGATCTCATTTCACATAAGCTGAAATATCATTTATACGGGGTTAAGTGTTTTAAGGATTAAATACATTGTAGGGTGTAAGGGTAATCTAATCCCTTTACAATGTAGATCATTCATATAGAGGATCATTGATCAAATTAGGATTATAACAATGGATAACTAATGATGTGTCTATATGGTGGAACATATAGAGCATTCTATATACTGAGAGTGCAATTCTAAGTTCTATGCTTGGATTCAACGAAGAATTAATAAGTTAGTGAATTTTAGTGATAAATTCTTAGCTCGGTTATATAGACCCATGGTCCCCGCACTAGTTGAGATAAAATTGCTTGTAAGACTCATATAATTGGTTTTGATTAATCAATTATAATTCTCAAATTAGACTATGTCTATTTGTGAAATTTTCACTAAGTAAGGGCGAAATTGTAAAGAAAGAGTTTTAGGGGCATATTTGTTAATTATGATACTTTGTATGGTTCAATTAATAAATATGATAAATGACAATATTATTTAATAATATTTATAGTTATTAAATAGTTAGAATTGGCATTTAAATGGTTGAATTTAAAAATTGGCGTTTTTGAGAAAATCAGATGCAGAAAAGATAAAACTGCAAAATTGCAAAAAGTGAGGCCCAAATCCAGTAATCATGGCCGGCCACTTTTGTAGGGAATTTAAACTGATATTTTCATTATTTTAATGCCAAATAATTCAAACCTAACCCTAGTGGAATGCTATAAATAGATAGTGAAGGCTTCAGGAAAATTACACTTAAATTTCCTATTTTTCCTTCAGAGAAAAACCTGAGCCTTCTCTCTCCCTATCTGGCCGACCACTCCCTCTCTCTTTCTTCCCTCTTGAATTTCGAAATTCTTAGTGTGAGAGTAGTGCCCACACATAGTAAGTGATAGCTCAACCATAGTGAGGAAGATCGTGAAGAAAGACTTTCAGCAAGAAGGAGTTTCAACACCAAAGATTCAGAGAAAGAGATCCAGGTTCAGATATTGATAATGCTCTGCTACAGAAAGGAATCAAGGGCTAGATATCTGAACGGAAGGAGTCATTATATTCCGCTGCACCCAATGTAAGGTTTACTAAACTTTATATGTGTTTATTTCATCGTTTTAGAAAGTTCATATTTAGAGTGTTAATCAACATACTTGTGAGTAGATCTAAGATCCTGGTAAAATAATTTCCAACAACTGGCCTCAGAGCCATGGTAATTGATTTGCTTGCAAGAAATTTAGACTTTAAAATGATTGTTTGATGTTTTGGATGGTATCATGTTGTATTGAGTGTTATTTGATGATTGATAGATGTTTGTGAATTTTCGTGAAAAATAATTGAATATCTGTTTCTGGAATAATTTTTATTGAATAGTATGGAAAAAATTAAGCATGTTTTGGATGGTATCATGTTATGATTTTTTGATGTTTCGAAAAAATCGGGGTTGAGCTGAATCCCACCTGCGCGCGCGGAGAGGCTGCTAGCAGCCCCCTGCGCCTAGGTTTCACGCCCAAGCCAGCCCATGCGCACCGATGGACAGTATACTGTCCGTACAGCTCGCAATTTTTTCGTTTTACTTCATGTTTTCATGCTTTTTCATGGAATTAACTTCCAATTTTTTGTGTAGTTCTGTATTTACACATTTACTATTCCTAATTCAATTCTAATTATCATAATTAATTTATTTAATATTTTAAATTTAATTCATGATAATAGTGTAATTTGAATTTAAAAATAGTAAATATCTATCTTTTTTGTTTATTTATCTATCTTATTTTTAAATTTGATTATGTCTTATCTTATTTTTAAATTTAAGGTCGGATTTAAATTTTTTAAATTAAATCCTTTTTTTTATAAATAATTTGACCTTATTTAAATTTAAAATAAGATAACTATAATCATGTAATTTTAAATAGATGTAAGATATTTTGCTAAATTTTAAATTTTGTTATTTTATTTATTTGAATTACAAATAAAATTTGAAAAAGATATTTATTTATCTTTTTTAATTTTTTATTCAATTTTTATTTATAAAATAACATTAAATTTTTAAAAGTAGTTAGCAAATTTTGAAATGATATTTAGGTTGGTTGAATCCTAATTTTTCAAAATTGTAGGTTTAATTTTAAATATTTATTTTATAATTTCGAAATTTTTTAAATTTTAAATTTTTTTTAAATTTTCGAAAATAAATTTTTTATTTATTTAATTAATTATTTTTCAAAATTATTAATTTAAAATTAAATAAATCCTACATCCAACTATCCAGCTAATCTTGTTGCAGGAGTATGTGTTTTACCTTGTTTGTAAGTTTTAAAAAACTATTATTGCTTGATTGCAAATAGCCATGGTTAACTTGTTGACAGATCCAATGATCTGATTTTAACTCATGGCTCCCTTGGTCAAGTAAATAATTTGTAACAGGTATATTTACAATCTTCTTTCATCTGTGTATGACCTAGCAACATGATAGGACCCATCCAAAGTGTGCCTGTGTGAGCCTATGTGTTTAATTTCATTATAGATGCATATAGGTTGTCGTTGCTAAATAAAATGTCATAGTTCTTGATAGATTTTATTTATGCCCATTTAGTTTTTGGGCCTATTCAATTAATAACAGTTGTTCATTTTAAGGTTAAATTCCTCTCTTTTGGGCCTTATGTGAGAGTTGGGAGCCATAGTAGTGGGTACGACATACTGAACTCAGCACCCCCTCACATGAACTACCCCAATTGTGAAGGCTCATTTGCCTGATTTGAATAACTGTACTAGGTTAATTAAACTAGTTTAACCTAATAATATTGATTAGCAACATAATGAATTTCATTTATTTTGAAATTAATTTAAGAAAAACATAGTTTAATGAATTATATTCTAAGCTAAACTATATGTATTTTCTTGTATTTAATTAAATATGAATTATAACCATCTAGATTCTTTCTGAAGCTTAATGTAAATTTTTCATTAAATATTCCTATTTCAGTTGATATTTAGTTATCTACAACTAACCAACTTAAATCTGAATATCTTTTGAATTTAAAATTTCAAAATTAAGTTGAAGAATTTTAGTCATTGGTTATTAAGATTCTTTAGATATTTTTTAAGTTAATATCTTTTCGAATATTAACTTAAAATGGAATATTTTAGATATTTTTTTAAGTTAATATCTTTTCGAATATTAACTTAAAATAGAATATTTTCAAATTAAGTGGTTACAACTTAATTTTTGATATTTAATTAAATTTAAATTTGAAAATATTTAAGTTCTAGATTTTTTCTAATACAACTTAAATTAGATATTTTTTCAAATTTTGTGGAAAAGATACTTAGTCAAATAAGATATTTTCTAGATAGTTATTTCTAGACTACTTATTATTTCTAATATTAAATAGGAAAATATTATACATTGTGAAATTAATTATTTATATAATTAATTTTGGTACAATTTATTTTAAGTATATTTTTCCTAGTATTAAACTAGAGATTAATAATTAAGCCTTCTCTACACTTAATTATTTATTTTTTGAATTTAATACATTTAATTAATTTGAAAATTAAATATCTAAGTTGATTTTCATCATGATACTTAAATATTTCTTTTTCATGACACTTAATTAAATAGAAAATTATTTTTAGTTGAAATTTATTTTTCCGACTAAATTTAAATAATTTTCAAAATATATTTTTTCTTTATTTTATTAATCAAATTTCGAAATTGCATTTCTTAAATGCTGGAATTTCGAATTTTATTTGAAAAATAGATTAAAGTTGTAAATTATTTATTTTAATTTTGGACCAACTTAAATCAATGATTTTTTCATTAATTGAGTAATTTAAAGTAAATGAATTAAAATATATTATTAGAAATTTAATTAATTAGTCAAAGAAAAATCTAGATAGGTGATATTTTTGCTTGAAATATTTTTCTAGTGTATTTAATTAAATAGAAAATTAATATTTAAGTTGATTTTCATCATCATACTTAAATATTTGAAAATTTTCTTATATATTTAATTAAATAGGAAAATTATATTTTTTGTTGTAAATTAATTTTATTAATTAATTTTCGGCCAACATTAAATTAGAATAATTTTTCCAGGATTTATTTTTTATTTTAACATGCATTTTCGAAAATTGTCTTATTAAATACTTTAATTTTTCGAAATGCAATATATATTTATAAAAAATTAAATTTGAGTTGTAAATTAATTTAAATTAATTTTGTAACAACTTAAATTGAAAAATTTTCTAAATATTTATTGGAAATTATTACTAAGATGGAAATAATTCATGTTATTTTCATATCCATATAAGTAAAATTTATAAATATTAAATTAAAATTTATATTTAGAATTTTTCATTCTAAATTGGAAATTTTAATTATATAAATATATATTTAAAATAAATAGATAAAATAAAGAGAATCAAAGAAAATACAACTCTCTTTAAATAATGAGCTTTATTATTAAGATATTCGATCTCCATTTTTGGTTTTACATCGCGTTTGTTTTAGTGAGTAATAGGAATGTTCATTAGCAATTTCGCACCGTTTAATCTCGAAAGATAAGTAGTTTGTAAGTATTTTATATGGTATGGATCACCCTAATGGTGGTGACTATATTTGACTTGCAAATTGCGAAACAATGGTGGAAGCTCATAAGATAGAATTGCCTTAACTCTCGCCTAAACGGGACAACGCTGAATTCCAATATTGATCGAATAAAAGGTTGCTAGAATGTTTAACATTTTAGATGAGCTGACAACTCTATTCAATGGATGGTAGCTTTGACTCTCACCTAAACGGGACACTGATATGAGTTTTTTGAAAACCTTAGAAATTATTTAGGATTGTATGTTTTAGTATTTTCACTTGTCATTCCTACAATCTATATGTTTAATAATTTCTGAATTGTGTATGAATTTATATTGAACCATGTTATTTTCTGCTATTAAGTTGTAGTTTAATTTCGAATCTTCATTGTTGGTCTAACTGTTGGGTTTTATGCCCTAAATAAAACTCTTTACAATCTGATTAGTTATCAATATAAGAAATTTGAAGTGATTGATGTTTGCATAAATTTTACATGCTAATGATTTAATATGTTTATATTGAACCAGATCATATGTTTATTCACAATTACAGTATCGTCAACACAGTGGAATGTGATTGTGATCATATGAATCAAAAGACTTGGTCCCTGTTTCATCAGTGTTATTGGAGTTACACTAATGTGATAATCAGCGATGATGTGTACTTACACTTGGAGTAAGTGTTATGTTCTTTCCAGGACATTAGTAAAGTATACTAGTTTCGAATGTATGGAGTATACATTGGACTGGACCGATATTGCAACTAAGTTAAGATATTACAAACTTATTGTTATACATATCTTTCCAAGTCAATATCAGTAGTTGATCTTAAGATTAAAAGAATCTAAATCCTGATATGCTTGGGCTCAACTCGGGAGTGCTATTCATGTTCTTTGATTTATTAGTTAAGCCTACTTTTGGGTCAGGGTGATACGTATATTTTGGGAACATGATAGTATGATTGAGTGGGAGCGCTGAACATAAATATGGAATCTATAGCTTCTACTGGTGTATAGAAGTCAAGTGATGATTCCCTTCGAGCTTAGCAAATAGAAGTAAATGGATGAGCTCTTGTTTAACGGACTAATTATTAGATCACTAAACACCATTTACAGGTAGCTAAGTGTTTTAAGGGGCAAAATACATTGAGGGGTGAGAACGGTAAAGAAATCCCATCTCGATGTAGATCATCTATATAAAGGATCTTTAAATCACAATAAGATTATAACAATGGTTAAATGAGATAGTATATTGATATCGTGGAACATACAATATGCTCTATATAAGTCTGAGAGTGCAATTCTAAGTTCTAAGAGTGGATTCAACGAAGAATTAATAAGTAGGAATTTACTTGGTAAATTTGGTTCACTTATTGGAAGCTCAGCATATAGATCCATGGTCTCCATTCTAGTTGAGAACATTCTGCTTGTATGACTCATTAATTGATTCGTGATTGATCAATTATAATTCTAAAGTTAGACTATGTCTAATTTTATGAATTTTCCCTAAGCAGGGGTAAAATTGTAAAGAAAAGAGTTTCTAGGTTTATTTATTTATTAATGGACTTTATATGTCTAATTAATAATTAAATTAAATGACAATATTATTTAATAACCTATTTTAGTTATTAAATAATTAGTTTTGGCATTTAAAAGGTTAGAATTGGAAAATTGGCGTTTTTGAGAAAATAGAGATAAAATTTGATAAAACTGCAAAATCAAGTGAGGCCCATTATAACACCATGGTCGGCCACTTATTGTGGGATTTCAAATTAATATTTTCATTATTTTAATGCCAAATAATTCCTAACCTAAACCTAGTAGTTGCCTATAAATAGAAAGTGATGGCTCAGTCACATAACATGCTTTCACAAGTTTTCACAAGCCTTTCTGACAGAAATTTCTCTCTTCAGAAAAACTGAGCCTTCCCCACTTTCTATACCTGGCCGAAACCCTCTCTCTTCTTTTCTCCTTGTTCAATTTCGACCCTAGTGAAAGAGTAAGTGCCCACACACAGCAAGCAGTAACTCAATCATAGATTGGAAGACTGTGAAGGATCAAACTTGAAAAAGAATAACATTCGGGCTCAGATCTTGATTATACTCTGCTACAGAAAGGATACAAGGGTTAGAGATCCGAGTGGAAGGAGACATTAATTCCGCTGCATCAATGTAAGGTTTTCTTAACTTTATATGTGTTTAATTTATCGTTTTAGAAAGTTCATATTTAGGGTGTTTAAACAACATACTTGTGAGTAGATCTAAGATCCTGGTAAAATAATTTCCAACACTAACTTGGCTTGTTTATCTAATGAGATAAATCCCTAGTGGATTTTCACCATTAGACATGCATAATAGTGTTAGATCTCGAAAGATAAATATTGTATATGCAACATCTAGCTGTTCATCAATTGATGACACCTTAGACTAGTATTTTTACAATATGAAACAAGAAGATTACATAATAAGATTACTTTGACTTTCGCTAATCGAAGCATCGTTGGTGTAAAGTCTTTTTTTGGCAAGTTAGTTGACAAAATAATTTTTCCACTTATGGTAAGATTGCTATGCATTCATATTCGATTTCTTGCCTTATAAATTCGGATTGTAGTTGCCATTTTCCTTGTTTGGAAAGTTGCACTTTCAGCTGTACTTTCATTTGTTGAAAACTTCTCAAAAGAGAAGGAATTCTCTTTTGGAAAGTTGTCTTTTTTAGGGAAACTTTGATTATTTCCTTTTCCTTATTAATTTCAATTGTATCTTGATACAATCAGAATATCTAATCTGTTTTTGGCAGGAATCAAGCATTGATAGAGGATCGGACCCGATTTTAGCAAGTTTCCCGTTTCTGGTCAGATCTGCTGCGTCAGCATCCGAATCTGATGTAGCAGATCTTGTTTTCTTAGGAAAGTTTTTGTACAGCTGCTAATTCGAACTTGTGGTTGCCTCTTTGGTTTCTATGTTCTATAAATAGAGCCTAGAGAGCAACCATTCGAATTACCTCTTCCATTATTCATTTTCTACATTTATCTTTTGAGAGAAGAGAGTCTTTCTTTGTTTTGTGAGAGCCTAGTTGTTCATCTAAGTTCTAGTTGTTCTATTTCTGTTCTTACTCTATCCTAGAGGCTGTGAAGAACTACTTGACTGAACAATAGATTGGTCTTCGGGAGAAGACTTGATAAAGCCTTACTTCAGGAGGAAGTAAGCACTTGGTCTTTAGGAGAAGACTTGTTGAAGCCTTACTTCGGGAGGAAGTAAGCACTTGGTCTTCGGGAGAAGACTTGTTGAAGCCTTACTTCGGGAGGAAGTAAGCACTCACACTTCAAAGACGAAGGGAGTTCGGGCTTGAAGGTGTTTCAAGAAGTCAGATTCATAAAGTGGATTACAAAGGATTGCGGCAATACTTTAGAGTTAGTCTAAACTTGTTTAAGTCAATTGTCTTTGTAATTTTGATACTTTATTAATTGATCTCATTCTCTGCGCGTGGCCCCGTGGACTAGGAGTGTTCGGGAGAACACTGATACCACGTATAAATCTCTTGTGTCAAGTTATTTATTTTTCTGCAAATATTTTATATTCTGCCTGTTCAGTTTTTCTGTAGCAGAATTACTTTCTGCTGCTGCAAACGCGTACAGTTTTTATATTTTCTTATATACAACTGACATTTGCAAAAACACGGTTATTCAATTGGTATCAGAGCGGGACACTAAACTCTTAGTGTGGTCCTGTAACGTTTTTGTGTTAAAATGTCATTTTTTGCAGAAGGAAGTTCTATTTCTGGACCACCATTGCTTAATGACTCTAACTATCCTTGTTGGAAAGTTAGAATGAGAGCCTTCATCAAATCTCAAGATGAGAAAGCTTGGAGAATGGTTCTTTCAGGTTGGTCTCTTCCAGTTGAGACAGATTCTTCAGGTAATACTACTATAAAATCTGAACTGGAATGGTCTATTGAAGATGATAAACTTTCTGCCTACAATAGCAAAGCCTTGCATGCTATCTTTAATGGTGTAGGTGAGGGTTACATTAAACTTATATCATCTTGTGTTTCTGCTAAGGAAGCTTGGGAGATCCTTCAAACTCAGTTTGAAGGAACTTCTGATGTGAAAAGATCTAGATTTATCATGCTTCAAACTAAATTTGATGAGCTTAGAATGTCTGATAATGAAACTTTAACTAAATTTTATGAAAAATTATCTGACATTGCTAATGAATATTTTGCTCTTGGAGAAAAGCTTGATGATTCTGTTCTTGTGAGAACAATTGTTAGAGTACTTCCAGAAAGGTTTGATACTAAACTTTTGGCAATGGAGGAAGCTAAATATTTTAGCACTATGAAGGTGGAAGAATTGATGGGTTCCTTACGTACTTTTGAATTAAATCAACAGATTAAACAAAAGGACAAACCCAAATCCATTGCTGATAAAGGTAAAAGTATTGCTTTGAAAGCTGCTGATATTGAAAATTCTGATAGTGAATGTGATGATGAGATTGCTTTATTAACTAAGAATTTTCAGAAATATATGAAAAAGATGGGAAATAAAAAGAATATTTTGAAAGGTTCAAAAGGTAATACTTTTATTAAACCATCTGTCTCTAATAAAAAGGGAATTCAGTGCAGGGAATGTGAAGGTTTTGGGCATATTCAAGCTGAGTGTGCAAACACTTTGAAAAAGAATAAGAAAAGTTTCAATGTCACTTGGAGTGATGATGAAACCGAAAGTGATGAAGATAATGCTGAAAATGTTGCCCTAACCTCTGTTATGACTAATGTGTTGTGTGATTCACAGGTGAAAGCTAAATTGGTATGTCTGAATAATACCACCGAACAAGAGGAATCAGATTCAGATGAGTCTGAAATCTGTGAAGAGTCTCTTGCTGAATCATACAAAGTCATGTATGAAAAATGGATTCAAGTTGCTTCTGAAAATAGAGAGTTGAATAAATTGAATAAAAAATTGTCTCATCAAATTGAAATGTGTGAATTGAAAATAAAAGAGTATGAGACAAGTGTTTGTGATAAAGATGAAAAAATTACTCTCTTAAAGAAGGAACTTGAAAATTTTAAGAAAAATGTTCAAATGCTTAACCCTGGATCTTCTATTTTTGAACAAGCTCAGAATGCAAGTCAAAGAGGTTTCGCAGGTCTTGATTCAAATGGAATGGAGAGTTTTGGAGTCACAAAGTTTGTAAAATCCAGTGTTCCAACGAACCACTCTGAGGCTACAAAGTCTGTTGTAACAGTTTCACAGCCTGTCGCAGCAAGAGCAGTTTCTGATGCTGCAAAATCTCCAGGATTTTCGAAAAGAGTAAGATCTCAGGTAAAAAGATTTGTTCCCACTTGTCACTTTTGTGGTAGAAAAGGATATATCAGACCTAAATGTTTCACGTTGAAAAATCTGTTTAAAACAAATTATTTTGATAATTTGGAAAAATCTCAAAAGAAACATAAAGGTTTGAAACAAATATGGGTGAAAAAGAATTGTCTAGCTGGTTATTCTGATAAAACTGCTGCATCTCAAATGTGGTATTTTGACAATGGTTCCTCTAGACATATGACAGGTGACAAGGACTTTTTGACTAACATTCGGCCTATGCAATGTGGAGAAGTCACTTTTGGTAATGGCCTATCTGGAAAAGTTGTTGGTATGGGAACTCTAAATTTTGAAGGGTTACCTAGACTGAAAAATGTGATGTTAGTTGAAGGACTGAGGGCTAATTTACTTAGCATCAGTCAAATTTGTGATCAAGGGTTTACTGTTTCTTTTGATAGTGATCATTGTTATGTTCTGAATGATGACAATGAATGTATCTTGCAAGGTTTTCGATCCAATGATAACTGTTACACTCTAACCCCTGTGTTTACCTGTCATTCAGCTATCAACAACACCACAGATCTGTGGCATGCCAAGCTTGGGCATATTAATTTTAAAAACCTGAAAAAATTGTCAAATGCAGGTATTGTTCGAGGACTTCCCAAGCTTGGTAAGGAAAGTGAAGGTAAGTGTGAACCGTGTCAACTTGGGAAGCCATTAAAAATCACTCACAAGCCTGTGTCTGATATCAATACCTCAAAAGTATTGGAATTGCTTCACATGGATCTTATGGGTCCAATCCAAGTTGAAAGTTTGAATGGTAAACGATATACCTTTGTGTGTGTTGATGATTTCTCTCGTTTTACTTGGGTAGATTTCTTAAGAGAAAAATCTGACACTTTTGATGCCTTTAAAACTCTTTGTCTGAGATTAAGAGTTGAGAAAGGTTGTAATCTTGGGAAAATTGTTCGAATTCGAAGTGATCATGGTAAGGAGTTTGAAAATTCTGTGTATGATGATTTTTGCAAGTCTACAGGTATAACTCATGAATTTTCAGCTCCCAAAACTCCTCAACAAAATGGAGTTGTTGAGAGGAAGAATCGAACATTGCAGGAACTGGCAAGAGTGATGTTAAATAGCAAGAAGTTGACAAAGCGCTTATGGGCTGTTAACACAGCTTGCTACATAATAAACGGAGTGTTTATTCGTCCAGGTACCTCAAAAAAATCTTATGAAATCTGGAAAGATAAGCGCCCCAATGTAAGTCATTTTCATGTTTTTGGATGTGTGTGTTATGTCTATAGAGATCGTGAGCATATTGGTAAATTTGATGCTAAAAGTGATGTTGGTGTGTTTATTGGATATTCCTTAAACAGTAGAGCTTATCGTGTTTATAACATGAGAACTCAAACTGTTTTGGAATCAGCTAATGTGGTTGTTGATGATTTTAGAGATTTTTCAGAGTTTTCCACAAAAGCCAAGATAGATAGTCTCATGGATGCTCCTCCAGAAGCAGCAAAAGCAGATCCTGATGCAGCAGAACCCATTTCTGATGCTGCAAATGATGAATCTGCTACTGCAACTGAAACTGGAGAACCAGAACCGTCTATCTTGACTCATCCAAACATCATCACTGATTCTATTCAGAAAGAACCAAGCACCAGAGTCAAATTGAATCATCCAAAAGATCTCATTCTTGGAAATCCTGAAGAAAGCATGGTAACTCGCAGAAGGTATGTTAATTTAATCAGCTTTCTTTGTTTTGTTTCTCAATATAAACCGAAAAATGTGAAGGAAGCCATGGCCTTTGAGGAATGGCTCAATGCAATGCAAGAGGAACTCAACCAATTTGTTCGCAACAAGGTATGGATTTTGGTCCGAAGACCAAAAGGTATAAATGTAATTGGAACAAAGTGGTTATTTAAAAATAAAAGTGATGAGTTCGGTACAATTGTGAGAAACAAGGCTCGTTTGGTGGCACAAGGGTACACACAGGTAGAAGGTATTGATTTTGATGAAACTTTTGCTCCTGTTGCAAGATTAGAATCAATTCGTTTACTTTTGTGTATTGCTTGTATTTTGAATATTAAATTGTTTCAAATGGATGTGAAATCTGCCTTCCTAAATGGTATTTTGAATGAGGAAGTTTATGTTGAGCAACCAAAAGGATTCGAAGATCCTCAATTTCCAGACCATGTATACAAGCTTGAAAAAGCTTTGTATGGTCTGAAACAAGCTCCTCGAGCTTGGTATGAAAGGTTGACTCAATTTTTACTTTCTCATGACTATCACAGAGGTAGTGTGGATAAAACCCTTTTCATCAAGCATATAAAATCTGATTTTATCATTGCTCAAATTTATGTTGATGATATAGTTTTTGGTTCTACATCTAACCATGAAGTGCAGGTATTTGTTGATCAAATGAAAAGTGAATTTGAAATGAGCATGGTTGGTGAGCTTAATTTCTTTCTGGGTCTTCAAGTGAGACAAATGGAAGGAGGTACATTTGTATCTCAAAGTAAGTATGCTAAGAACCTTGTCAAGAAATTCGGCCTTGAATCGGCTAAGCAGGTAAGTACTCCAATGAGCACCACACTGAAATTAACAAAAGATGAGAATGGAGTAAAGGTAGACACTACACTCTATCGTAGCATGATTGGAAGTCTTTTGTATTTAACTGCTAGTCGTCCTGATATCTGTTACAGTGTGGGAGTGTGTGCTAGATATCAAAGTAATCCTATGGAATCTCATGTATCAGCTGTAAAAAGGATTATTAGATATGTTAATAGCACCCCTGATCATGGAATTTGGTACTCAAAAGATACTAATTCAAATCTTGCTTGTTTTAGTGATGCAGATTGGGCAGGCAATGCTGATGATCGAAAGAGCACAAGTGGAGGGTGTTTCTTTCTTGGGAATAATCTAGTATCTTGGCATAGCAAGAAACAGAATTCCATCTCCTTGTCCACTGCCGAAGCTGAGTACATAGCTGCTGGCAGTTGTTGTACTCAACTATTGTGGTTGAAACAAATGTTGATTGATTATGGGTTTGAATTAGGTGTTTTGACTATTTTTTGTCATAATACTAGTGCCATAAATATTTCCAAAAATCATGTTCAACATTCTAGAACAAAGCACATTGATATAAGACATCACTTTATCAGGGAACTTGTTGAAAATAAATCATTGCAATTAGAATATGTTGATACTGAAAAACAATTAGCTGATATTTTCACAAAGGCCCTAGATGCAAGTCGCTTTGACTCCCTCAGAAAGTCTTTGGGAGTTTGCATTGTTTAATTTTATCATGTTCATAATTTTTGTACAATAGTGTTATGTGATTCTTCTCTAGCTTTTAATCTCCTATCATTGTATTTTGACAAATCATGTTTATGCTTTTGGATTATAATCAGTTAGGATCTCATTCTGATCATACTTTGTGATGTTGTGTTAAAAGGTTCATGTTACTCTTTATTTGTGTCTAGAATTAAATAATGTACTTATACAGAGTTGAGCAATTTTTGTTTCAGTCTTGTCAGGCCCCTTCCTGGAATAGAGCTACCCATACTGAGGTGTGAAAGCCATCTGTTGAGTAAGCTGGAACATTGTAATTAGCAACTATGACGAGGATGCACTACCATAGAAAAGGGCTACCTTCAGTATGGTGTGAAAGCATCCAGTTGCGGGATCAAATTGAAAAAGGCAAAAATGAAAAATCTTGCCAAGGACAATGATCCTATTTTCACTGCACACACTTATGTCTGACAAGTGTGTTCAAATCTGTAAGTCTCCTCTATTAAAATTAAATTGATAATCCTAGTTCACAATTTTTAGTAACATGCATATCTTTTTCCTCAACATCAATTAAGTATGAGTATTTCCTGAGATACTAATTAGTTATTTTCCTTAAAAGCATAACATGTATTTTATTTTGTCAATTGTCAATGATATTTGATTTCTTTGCTTGATTCGAATCACATATATTTATTGTACACATTGCATTTTATTTTCGGGTTTAATTTAAAAAATAATAAAAAAAAAAGAGGGAGGCGTGTGACTTGCTTCATGGGTTAAGGAAACCTTGTGCCTAAATGGTAAGTATCAACATTCATTCTTCTTTGATTTATTTTTGATATGTTTCCATTTAAAGATTGATCTTTTATATAGTAATGTGTCTTTAATCTTGAAAGATTGACTTATTTTTGGAAATATTGTTGGTAATTGTAGTTTCCTTTTATTTTTCTTTTAAAAAAAAAGGGGGAAAGAAGTTGCAAGGAGTGGGCAGTTTCCTTTTGTAATCGTGGGCTGGTGGTTTCTCAAATATGTTGAAATTGGTTTCCTTTTTGCTAAACTCTCCCATGTTTATTTCAACCAATTTTTGTCATTCACTCTCACCACCTACCCGATTCTATTTCTTTGTCTCTCTTGTTTGTTTGCTGTTCATTGTCTCTTTCAGATCAAAATGCTGAGAACAAAGAACCTAGGGCATGCCAAAAAGGAAAATGGTGGAATCTAAACAAGCCCCCTCAAATGCTCTTCTTGCTGCTCTAATCGTCTTGCTGCCATGGAGGAGGTTCAGCAAGAGATGTCCAAGCAGTTGTCCTCATTGATCAAGCTTTATGGGGCATAAGTTTTCTTTCTTTTTGTTTTTGTTGGACATACTTCTATATTTTCATTTCTTTTTGTCTTTGGCCCTTATAGATAAACAAAAAGGGGGTGTAATTGTATACTCAACTGTCTAGGGGGAGTTGAGGTTTGTGTTTGTGTTTGTGTTCATCTTTGGTCAAAGTTAGCTGTTTATTTTGGTTTAATGTTGTGCTTCTCAGGGGGAGTTTTTATGTTTATTTTGCTAACTTTGTTTTGTAGGTGTTTGTTAATTAATAATATTTTGATTATCTAAAGTGCCAAAGGGGGAGATTGTTAGGTCCTTTTTTGGCAATTTAGTTGTCAAAATATTTCTTAATTAATGTGCATTTTATTGAGCATTCAATTTGTTTTTATCAACTCTAGACCCTTTTTCCAGGGGGAGTTGTGTTTGGTACTTGTGAACTTATTTGGATTAAAAGTTAGCATGTTGTTTTGTTGTTTTACAATTTCGAGTGTGTTACTCAGGGGGAGTTGTTATTTGCTCTTGGTAACTTTAACTTGCAGGTACTTTATGTTAAAAATTATTTTGTTCATCTAAAGTGCCAAAGGGGGAGATTGTAAAATCTTTTTTTGGCAAGTTAGTTGACAAAATAATTTTTCCACTTATGGTAAGATTGCTATGCATTCATATTCGATTTCTTGCCTTATAAATTCGGATTGTAGTTGCCATTTTCCTTGTTTGGAAAGTTGCACTTTCAGCTGAACTTTCCTTTGTTGAAAACTTCTCAAAAGAGAAGGAATTCTCTTTTGGAAAGTTGTCTTTTTTAGGGAAACTTTGATTATTGCCTTTTCCTTATTAATTTCGATTGTATCTTGATACAATCAGAATATCTAATCTGTTTTTGGCAGGAATCAAGCATTGATAGAGGATCGGACCCGATTTTAGCAAGTTTCCCGTTTCTGGTCAGATCTGCTGCGTCAGCATCCGAATCTGATGTAGCAGATCGTGTTTTCTTAGGAAAGTTTTTGTACAGCTGCTAATTCGAACTTGTGGTTGCCTCTTTGGTTTCTATGTTCTATAAATAGAGCCTAGAGAGCAACCATTCGAATTACCTCTTCCACTATTCATTTTCTACATTTATCTTTTGGGAGAAGAGAGTCTTTCTTTGTTTTGTGAGAGCCTAGTTGTTCATCTAGGTTCTAGTTGTTCTATTTCTGTTCTTACTCTATCCTAGAGGTTGTGAAGAACTACTTGACTGAACAAGAGATTGGTCTTCGGGAGAAGACTTGATAAAGCCTTACTTCGGGAGGAAATAAGCACTTGGTCTTCGGGAGAAGACTTGTTGAAGCCTTACTTCGGGAGGAAGTAAGCACTTGGTCTTCGGGAGAAGACTTGTTGAAGCCTTACTTCGGGAGGAAGTAAGCACTCACACTTCAAAGACGAAGGGAGTTCGGGCTTGAAGGTGTTTCAAGAAGTCAGATTCATAAAGTGGATTACAAAGGATTGCGGCAATACTTTAGAGGGAGTCTAAACTTGTTTAAGTCAATTGTCTTTGTAATTTTGATACTTTATTAATTGATTTCATTCTCTGGGCGTGGCCCCGTGGACTAGGAGTGTTCGGGAGAACACTGATACCACGTATAAATCTCTTGTGTCAAGTTATTTATTTTTCTGCAAATATTTTATATTCTCGCCTCGTTCGCTTTTGCCGAAAGGTAATTACTTTCTGCTGCTGCAAACGCGTACAGTTTTTATATTTTCTTATATACAACTGACATTTGCAAAAACACGGTTTTTCAGTTGGATTCTTATTTATAAACAAAATTATCCTAATTCCTCTTAGCTTATTCATTTCGAATTAGCTCAATAACATATCATTGGATGAATGGTATATATATCATATCATGTCATTCTATATTTTCTCTTAAGAAATTAAATGACGCATATGATAATAATCCCGAAATTCTATTCCCAATTGATATAAATCCTCAATCTTAGAACTCTCCTACTTGTATGGGCAAATCGACTTAGAGTTAAATTAGTAGTGGTGGTCCAAGATAGAATTGTTTGAATTTATTTTACCAGGATTTTAGATCTACTCACAAGTATGTTTATTAACATCCTAAATAAGAACTTTCTAAAACGATAAATTAAACACATATAAAGTTTAAGAAAACTTACATTGGGTGCAGCGGAATTAAATGACTCCTTCCGTTCAGATCTCTAACCCTTGTATTCTTTCTGTAGCAGAGTATTATCAAGATCTGAACCTGGATCTCTTTCTCTGAATCCTTGATGCTGAATCTCCTTTGCTGATGATCTTTCTTCACGATCTTCCTCACTATGATTGAGGTATTGCTTGCTGTGTGTGGGCACTACTCTAATCACTAAGGTAGGTTCGAAATATGAAGGAAGAAGAGAGAGAGTGAGTGGCGGCTAGGGAAGAGAGAGAGGAGGCTTAGTTTTTTCTGATTCAGAAAGTGTGAAGTGTAATTTTCCTGAAGCCTTCACTATCTATTTATAGCATTCCACTAGGGTTAGGTTTGAATTATTTGGCATTAAAATAATGAAAATATCAACTTAAAAAGCCTACAAAGGTGGCCGGCCATGGCTTAGTGGACTGGGCCTTGCTTTTTGCAATTTTGCAATTTTAACACCTTTTGTATCTGATTTTCTCAAAAATTCCAATTTCCTAATTCAACCATTTAAATGCCAATTCTAACTATTTAATAATTATAAATAATTATTAAATAATATTTTCATTTATCATATGTATTAATTGAACCATACAAAGTATCATAATTAACAAATATGCCCCTATTAACTCTTTCTTTACAATTTTGCCCTTACTTAGTGAAAATTTCACAAATAGACATAGTCTAATTTGTGAATTATAATTGATTAATCAAAACCAATTACATGAGTCTTACAAACAATATTATCTCAACTAGTGCGGGGACCATGGGTCTATATAACCGAGCTTCCAATAAGTAGATCAAGAATTTAGCTCTAAAATTCACTAACTTATTAATTCTTCGTTGAATCCACGCATAGAACTTAGAATTGCACTCTCAGTATATAGAATGCTCTATATGTTCCACCATATAGACACATCATTAGTTATCCATTTTTATAATCCTAATTTGATCAATGATTCTCTATATGAATGATCTACACTTTAAAGGGATTAGATTACCGTAACACCCTACTATGTATTTTATCCTTAAAACACTTGACCCCGTATAAATGATATTTCAGCTTATGTGAAATGAGATCTCCACCATTTATTTTCGTTTGGTCAAGCTCGAAGGAGATCATCCTTTGCTTACTATTCGCCAGATAGAAGCTATAGATTCCATGTTTATGCTAGCGCTCCCACTCAATTGCACTACCGTGTTCCCAAAAAGTACGTATCACCCTGACCTAAAAGTAGGCTTAACTAACAATTCAAGGAACACGAATAGCCTCTTGAGATTGAGCCTAATCATAACACGATTAAGATCACTTGATCTAAGATCAACTTGGCGATATTGACTTGAATATATTTTACGGTAAGTTTAATTAAATCTAAGTCAAAGTTCAATATCGGTCCCTTCCGATGCATACTCCATGCATCCATCCTGAGCTTTACTTTAACCAATGTTCTGGAAAGAACATAGTATTTCTCCAAATACAAGTAAACTCTTGTTGTAGATTATCATATCAATAAAACCCTGTGTCTGATAAATCTAGGAAACTTTATTCACATAGTCATGTTTACTTTCCAATGTGATGACAGCACAATAAACATGATCAAGTATGTGAAAAGGGTTTAAGATGAATTTATAAATCAAATAGACAAGCAATTGATAAAGTGAACCAAAACATACACAAATGAATGAAAAATACTTCTGTTTCTTTATTGATGTTGAATAAAATAGATTACATTGAAATGGAGTTTTATTTAGGGCATAAAACCTCAAAAGAATTACTCATTATATTTGGTATAAATTTAAGTCTTTGACTTTAATTTTAGATTCCAAACAGAAATTTTCTTATATTTCTATTTCCAGGATGCAATATAGTTACACATTCACAAGGGTTTAATATCCATCTTCTATTAATGTATTCAAACTGTATGGAATATGAGTTAGGTATTCTGTGACCAGGATCCACTTGCACTATTCTAAGAATTCTTTGATGTAACTAAACCTAAGTCATCAAAAGACACTACCACATTTTTTTTAATCTATGGCATTTGTATCTTGTTCATAGTGGATTTGACAAGATCAATCTCTGCAAAGAGTTAATATGCCTATATCCACTGAAAGTAGTTCATCTCATTCGCAGATGGATGTACATTCAGGGGTGGATATGAGTTTTTCGTTGTATTCTTAAAACGATCACTCTAGATTATACCTTATGCAAAGAAATTTGAAATGTTTGAAAAATTTCTTAAATTTCTAGCAATGGAACACCATTAAGGTAAGTGGTTAAAGATCTTGCGAACAGATAGGGGTGGAGAAATAAGTTTATATACATTTCAAAGATCATTAAATTAATTTTTGAATTATATCCAAACTTACCTCCCTAGAAATTTTGAGTTGCATATTGATGATTAGTTACTAGTCGTTGCCTAAATCTTTCTATGGTAATACAATTTCAGAATGATGTAATGGTTGGGTACTTAATGTAAATCATTACTAGATTCATGGATGACCTAATCAAAATCTTAAGAAAAGATAGAACTGTTAACCATGGTTTGTTAGCTATTCTAAGTGATTAGGGGTGGACCATCCCATAGTCAATAGATAAGAAAGTGTTGTTGGAAAATTATTTTACCAGGATCTTAGATCTACTCACAAGTATGTTGTTTAAACATCCTAAATATGAACTTTCTAAAACGATAAATTAAACACATATAAAGTTAAGAAAACCTTACATTGATGCAGCGGAATTAATGTCTCCTTCCACTCAGATCTCTAACCCTTGATTCCTTTCTGTAGAAGAGTATAATCAAGATCTGAGCCCGAATGTCCTTCTTCTTCAAGTTTGATCCTTCACAGTCTTCCAATCTATGATTGAGTTACTGCTTGCAGTGTGTGGGCACTCACTCTTTCACTAGGGTCACGAAATTGATGAAAGGAAAAGAGAAGAGAGGATTTCGGCCAGGTATAGAAAGTGGGAAGGCTCAGTTTTTCTGAAGAGAGAAATTTCTGTCAGAAAGGCTTGTGAAAACTTGTCAAACCATGTATTGTGACTGAGCCATCACTTTCTATTTATAGGCAACTACTAGGTTTAGGTTAGGAATTATTTGGCATTAAAATAATGAAAATATTAATTTGAAAAACCTAATCTAAGTGGTCGGCCATGGTGTTTAATGGGCCTCACTTGATTTTGCAGTTTTATCAAATTTTATCTCTATTTTCTCAAAAACGCCAATTTTCCAATCCTAACCTTTTAAATGCCAACACTAATTATTTAATAACTAAAATAGATTATTAAATAATATTGTCATTTAATTTAATTATTAATTAGACATAAAAAGTCCATTAATAAATAAATAAACCTAGAAACTCTTTTCTTTACAATTTCACCCCTGCTTAGTGAAAATTCATAAAATTAGACATAGTCTAACTTTAGAATTATAATTGATCAATCACGAATCAATTAATGAGTCTTACAAGCAGAATGTTCTCAACTAGAATGGGGACCATGGATCTATATGCTGAGCTTCCAATAAGTGAACCAAATTTACAAAGTAAATTCCTACTTATTAATTCTTCGTTGAATCCACTCTTAGAACTTAGAATTGCACTCTCAGACTTATATAGAGCATATTGTATGTTCCACGATATCAATATACTATCTCATTTAACCATTGTTATAATCTTATTGTGATTTAAAGATCCTCTATATAGATGATCTACATCGAGATGGGATTTCTTTACTGTTCTCAACCCTCAATGTATTTTGCCCCTTAAAACACTTAACTACCTGTAAATGGTGTTTAGTGATCTAATAATTAGTCAGTTAAACAAGAGCTCATCCATTTACTTCTATTTGCTAAGCTCGAAGGGAATCATCACTTGACTTCTATACACCAGTAGAAGCTATAGATTCCATATTTATGTTCAGCACTCCCACTCAATCATACTATCATGTTCCCAAAATATACGTATCACCCTGACCCAAAAGTAGGCTTAACTAATAAATCAAAGAACATGAATAGCACTCCTGAGTTGAGCCTAAGCATATCAGGATTTAGATTCTTTTAATCTTAAGATCAACTACTGATATTGACTGGGAAAGATATGTATAACGGTAAGTTTGTAATATCTTAACTTAGTTGCAATATCGGTCCTGTCCAATGTATACTCCATACATTCGACACTAGTATACTTTACTAATGTCCTGGAAAGAACATAACACTTACTCCAAGTGTAAGTACACATCATCGTTGATTATCACATTAGTGTAAATCCAATAACACTGATGAAACAGGGACCAAAACTTTTGATTCATATGATCACAATCACATTCCACTTTGTTGATGATACTGTAATTGTGAATAAACATATGATCTGGATTTAACTGATTCTGTGTGTATGAATGTAATAAACATATTAAACCATTAGCATGTAAAATTCATGCAAACATCAATCACTTCAAATTTCTTATATTGATAACTAATCAAATTGTAAAGAGTTTTATTTAGGGCATGAAACCCAACAAACTCCCACTTGCACTAATATAAAACAAACTGTGTAAATAGGTCAATCTGATGTCTTGATCTTCAGATCAAGTGTAGTATATTTGAATCCACCCAAACTTCTGGAAACTAGTTCATAAATACTCTTATGAAACATCCTTTACTATATGCTTTACTTATCAAGGGATACTGAAATCTTTACTGTTTTAAAAGTACATCTGAATTAACAGAAGACATATCTCTCATATTTTAAAATATGTAATTGAGATAATACAGTGTAGACTTTTCTTCAGTGATATAACTTTCTGGTATTTTCGAATAGACCAAGTTATAGTTCTTCTCTGGTAGAGCTTGAATTATTATACAATAATTCCTCCACCCCCAAAGTAAGCACCATCTCATAGAAATTTCGAAATTAGATGGTGAGATACAAGGACAACTGATACACAGTTCCTTAATATATATCATATAGATCACTTTCATAAATCTTTCTTGAATATCTTCTAATGTTCCCTATTTGATTACATCTCAGATAGCTCCCACTCAATAGCAGATGTCTGGTTAAATAATACTTTTAACCTCTAATTGTTTAGAGAGTTACCTAGTTGTGACTTTTGTATTATTCTGAAACTTTAAGTTAAGACTAAGTCATCAACATAGCAGACTAGTATTTTGAAGTGAAAAATACATGCCAGAGATAAAGTAATCAAAATTAAGATACCATCAAATTTTATGAGGATTATGAATTCTTGGTTCAAGTCATTCGAATGGACTGAACTAGAGTTCTTTATCTTATTCTCATAATTCTGATAAGCTATACCTATCCATGTGAATGGTTAGATTCGCTTTTCAGTAGTGTTCTTAAGTACCTATCACAATTATCAACCTAATGAAAATGGGTATAGAATTTTAAAATTCTCCCACTCAATTAAGGTAGTGTGAAACTTTAACAAAGAACTTTCAAAGGTATCAAACTTTTACTTACAACAGTAAAAACGAAATGGAACATACAATCAAGATCAAGAATTTATATTGACAATAGCTGACTCATTATATTACTTCCATGTTTAAACAAGATATGTGTTTCATAGGGAATTGTGGAATAGCTCCACCCCTAAGAATATACATATAGGGTACTATGGATAACCTCCACCCCTAAGTATATAGAGATTATGATCCACCCCTAAAGGTTGTAAAGATCATGATTCTCTTAGTGTGATAGAGTTTATGTGGAGATGAATACTATCCAGAGTTCATTAGATATAAAAGATCGTTGAACTGCATAGTTTTCTTAACTTTTCTCCACCCCTATCAGATCATAAGATCCTTTTATTAAACCAATTCTTAATAATTGTATGAGAATGAACAATTATTGATAAACATAGAAATAATTTCTAGTGTTTATTTAATATAACTCTATGAAGAGTTGTAAATATTATAGAATTTGCATCAATAATAAAAACACTTACACATACAAACATACAAATATAATGTGGTAATAATTGATGAAGATAAATTAAATGAAGCTCAATCTCATAAATTGCAATAGTAAATTTCGAAAATAAAACTTTATTAATATAAAAAATGTATTGCAACAATATGAGAGAAACAGGGATAAATATCCCTAACTAAAATTTGAAATCCAAATTGTCTTTAAACTAAAACAATTAATTCAAAAAAAATTGAAGAGCTTCATCTTCATCTGGACGATTTCACCCTTGGTCCAGCTTTCTGATCCAACTCAATTGAGTTCAAGTAGCTTGGCCTATAAGAAGAAGAAAAACAAATAAACAAAGTTAGTCTAGAATCATAAATCCAATTGGATAATAATTCACTAAAACTCTTAAAGTTTATAAATGGACATACCTTGTTTCTTTGCAAGAAGTTTAGGACATTGGGGTTTCCAATGACCTTTCTCATTGCAGTAGAACTTTCCTTTAAGTGTGGCATCACTGGAAGGAGCAGCCTTTTTATTGGCTTTTGATCGCTTCTTAGTTTTGTGCCACTTCCTCTTCGATTTGGGCTTTGAAGCAGAGGCAACATTTGCTTCAGGTTTTATCGTCCCATTACCATTACCAGGTTTATGAGGTTTACTCCCTTTCTTCTTGGGTCCTCCAATCAAATTTTCATAAGTTTGAAGGTGATTGACTAATTCATGAAAGTCAATTTCCTTCTTATTCATGACATAATTTGATGTGTATGGTAGAAATGCTGGAGTCAGGCTATTCAAGATAAGACTAACTTGAGTAGCACTGTCCATTTCAGCACCATGATCCTGGGCTTATTGGAAATAACTGGACATGAGGAGAACATGGTCATGCACGTTTTGATGAGGTTCCATCCGTGCATTAATGTACTTCTTTGTCGCGTCAAAGCGTGACTGAAGTGAGGCCTTACCGAATAGCTCATTTAACTTCGTCATAACTTCAGCAGCCTTCTCGGTTTTAGAAAACCGAGTTTTGAGGGTATCAACCATGCTAGAAAGCATAAAGTATAGAGCTTTGTCATCTGCTTTCTGCCAACGCTCATACTTTTCTTTCACAGCTTTGGAACCATTGTCCCCAGGCACTTCAGGTGACGGCTCAGTTAAAACAAACAAGGCACTTTCTCCTATGAGAGCAATATTAATGTTCTCATTCCATTTATTGAAGTTAGATCCATTCAGCTTGTTTTAAGTCAACAGTGATAACATGGGATTCATTTTGATAATACAGGATACTACAAAATAATAGAAATCAACAAATAGAAATTAATAATGGTTTAACACACAAAATCAATTCAGAAATTATAAGCACATAGCAAGTAGGAATGATATGAGAAAATACTTAAAAATTCAATCCTAAATAATTTCCACGGTTTTTCAACAAACTGATATCAGTGTCCCGTTTAGGCGAGAGTCAAAGCTACCATCCATTGAATAGAGTTGTCAGCTCATCTAAAATGTTAAACATTCTAGCAACCTTTTATTCGATCAAGACTGGAATCCAGCGTTGTCCCGTTTAGGCGAGAGTCAAGGCTATTCTATCTTATGAGCTTCTACCATTGTTTCGCAATTTGCAAGTCAAATATGGTCGCCACCATTAGGGTGATCTATACCATATAAAACACTTACAAACCACTTATCATGCGAGAATAAACGGTGAGAAATTGCTAATGAACGTTCCTCCATTAGGGAGGATTACTCACTAAAACAAACGCGGTGTAAAACCCACAATGGAGATCGAATATCTTAATAATAATAAAGCTCATTCTTTGAAATGTATTTTCTTTATTATTCTAATAAATAAATTCTCATTAAATTCAAAATTTAGAATTGAAATTCAAAATAAGAATTTAATACAATATTTATAAAATTATACTTAGATGGTGATTGAAATAAAATTAATTATTTCCATCTTAGTAATAATCTTAAATATAAATATTAAGGAAATTAATTTAAGTTGAATTAAATTAAATAATTAGCAACTTAAAAATTTCCTTTGAGAATATATTTATTGGGTTCGAAAATTTAAAGTATATAAAAATACAATTTTCGAAAATAATAAAAATAGAAAAGAAATACTTCAAGCAAAAATATCACCTATCTAGATATTCTTTTGACTAGTTAATTCAATTTTTAATAATATATATATTTTAAATTCATTTATTTTAAATTAATCAATTAAATGAAAAAATTATTGATTGAAGTTGGTCCAAGAATTAATTAAAATAAATAATTAATTTACAACTCAATCTATTTTTCAAAATAAAAAAAAAATTCGAAAATATTGCATAAATAAAATGCAAATTTCGAAATTGATTATTAAAATAAAGAAATATATATATTGAAAATTATTTAAATTTAAGTTGAAAAATTAAATTTCAACCTAAAAATAATTTTCTATTTAATTAAGTGTCATGAAAAATCAATAAATATTTAAGTATCATGATGAAAATCAACTTAGATATTTAGATTTTTCAAGTTCATTAAATGTATTAAATTCAAGAAATAATAATTAAGTGTAGAGAAGGCTTAATTATTAATTTCTATTTAATACTAGGAAAAATATACTTAATAAAATTGTACCAAAATTAATTATTTAAATAATTAATTTCACAAAGTATAATATTTTCCTATTTAAATATTAGAAATAATAAGTAGTCTAGAAATTACTATCTAGAAAATACCTATTTGACTAAGTATCTTTTTAACAAAAATTTGAAAAATATCTAATTTAAGTTATATAGAAAAAATCTAAAACTTAAATAATTTCAAATTTAGATTTAATTAAATATCAAAAATTAAGTTGTAACCACTTAATTTGAAGATATCTTTTTAAAGTTAATATTTGAAAAGATATGAACCAAAAAATATCTAAAATATTCCATTTTAAGTTAATATTTGAAAAGATATTAACTTAAAAAATATCTTAAGAATCTTTAATAACTAATGCCTAGGATTCCTCAACTTGATTTAAAATTTAAATCAAATATTCAAATTTAAGTTAGATAAGAAAAAATCAGTTGTTACAACTAATTTATAACTTAAATAGGAATATTTAATTAAATAAGCTCCAGAAAGAATCTTAGTTAGTTAAAATTCTATATTTAATTAAATACAAGAAAAATACAAATAGTTTGTCTAGAAATAATATCTAAACTAAAAGTGTTTTTCTTAAAATTAACTTTAAAATATTAAAATGAAAATAAATTTCATATATTTTAAAAGTTAGTTATGTTGCTAATTCAATTTTATTAGGTCAAAGTAATATAATTAACCTAGTACAGTTATTCAAATCAGGCAAATGGGCCTTCACAATTGAGGTAGTTCATGTGAGGGGGTGCTGGGTTCAGTATGTCGTACCCACTTCTATGGCTCCCAACTCTCACACAAGGCCCAAAAGAGAGGAATTTAACCTTAATAAGAACAAATGTTATTAATTGAATAAGCCCAATAACTAAATGGGCCTAAATAAATTCTATCAAGAACTATGATAATTTATTTTAGCAACAACAACCTATATGTATCTACAATCAAATTAAACACATAGGCTCACACAGGCACACTTTGGATGGGTCCTATCATGTTGCTAGGTCATACACAGATGAAAGAAGATTGTAAATATACCTGTTACAAATTATTTACTTGACCAAGGGAGCCATCAGATCATTAGATCTGGCAAAAAGTAACCATGGCTATTTGCAATCAAGTAATAATAGGTTTTGAAAACTTACATACAAGCTAAAACCACATACTCCTGCAACAAGGTTAGCTGGATAGTTGGAAGTAGGATTTATTTAATTTTAAATAAATAATTTCGAAAAATAAATAAATAAATAATTAAAAAAATATATTTAATTAATTTCGAAAATAAAATAAAATTAAATTTAAATTTTGAAATTATTAAAAAAAATATTTAAAATTAAACCTATTTTTTTGAAAAATTAGGTTTCAACCAACCTAAATATCATTTCAAAAATTTGCTAACTACTTTTAAAAAATTAAATGTTATTTTAAAAATAAAATTTAAATAAAAATTAGAAAAGATAAAAGAAATATCTTTTCAGATTTTAAATTTAATTTAAATAAATAAAATAACAAAATTTAAAAGTTAGCAAAATATCTTACATCTATTTAAAATTACATGATTATAAATATCTTATTTTAAATTTAAATAAGGTCAAAATATCTAAAAAAGATTTAATTTTTTTTAAAAAAAATATATATAAAATCTGACCTTAAATTTAAAAAATAAGATAAGATATAATCAAATTTAAAAATAAGATAGATTTTTAAGCAAGAAGATAGATACTAATTCTATTCAAATTCAAATTACACTAATATCTTGAATTAAATTTAAAAAATATTAAATTAATTCAAAATGATAATTAGAATTGAATTAGGAATAGTAATAGTATATATACAAAACTATACAAAAAAATCGGAAGTTAATTCCATGAAAAAGCATGAAAAATCGAAGAAAAACGAAAAAATTGTGAACTGTACGGACAGTTTCGCGATCGCAGGAAAATTTCAGCACAGTTCCGATTTTTCCAAATCTTCAAAAATTCATAACTAATTCAAATAAAATCGAAATTGAGTTCTGTAAAAGGCTAACTTGCTTAATTTTTTCCATAATATCCAATAAACATAATTCCAGAAACAAAATCGCAATTATTTTTCACGAAAATTTACAAACATCAATCAATCATCAAATAACACTCAATACAACATGATGTTGGGTTTTATGCCCTAAATAAAACTCATTTCAATATAATCAGATTTGCTTATTAATATAGATCAGAAATAACATTTAATGTTGCATGGTTCACATGATTTATTTCATGATTATATGTACATAATGTATAAATTCATCTGAAACCCTTTTCACATACTTGATCCTGTTTATTGTGCCGTCAACACATTGGAAAGTAAACATGACTATGTGAATAAAGTTTCCTAGATTTATCAGACACAGGGTTTTACTGATATGATAATCTACAACAGAGTTTACTTGTATTTGGAGAAATACTATGTTCTTTCCAGAGCATTGCTTAAAGTAAAGCTCAGGTTGGATGCATAGAGTATGCATCGGAAGGGACCGATATTGAACTTTGACTTAGATTTAATTAAACTTACCGTAAAATCTATTCAAGTCAATATCGCCTAGTTGATCCTAGATCAAATGATCTTAATCCTGATATGATTAGGCTCAATCTCGAGAGGCTATTTGTGTTCTTTGATTTGTTAGTTAAGCCTACTTTTAGGTCAGGGTGATACGTACATTTTGGGAACACGGTAGTGCAATTGAGTGGGAGCGCTATCATAAACATGGAATCTATAGCTTCTATCTGGCGAATAGTAAGCAAAGGATGATCTCCTTCGAGCTTGACCAAACGAACATAAATGGTGGAGTACTCATTTCACATAAGCTGAAATATCATTTATACGGGGTCAAGTGTTTTAAGGAATAAATACATTGTAGGGTGCAACGGTAATTTAATCCCTTTACAGTGTAGATCATTCATATAGAGGATCATTGATCACATTAGGATTATAACAATGGATAACTAATGATGTGTCTATATGGTGGAACATATAGAGCATTCTATATACTGAGAGTGCAATTCTAAGTTCTATGCGTGGATTCAACGAAGAATTAATAAGTTAGTGAATTTTAGTGCTAAATTCTTGATCTACTTATTGGAAGCTCGGTTATATAGACCCATGGTCCCCCCACTAGTTGAGATAATATTGCTTGTAAGACTCATGTAATTGGTTTTGATTAATCAATTATAATTCACAAGTTAGACTATGTCTATTTGTGAAATTTTCACTAAGTAAGGGCGAAATTGTAAAGAAAGAGTTTATAGGGGCATATTTGTTAATTATGATACTTTGTATGGTTCAATTAATAAATATGATAAATGACAATATTATTTAATAATTATTTATTGTTATTAAATAGTTAGAATTGGCATTTAAATGGTTGAATTAGAAAATTGGCGTTTTTGAGAAAATCAGATGCAGAAAAGGTAAAACTGCAAAATTGCAAAAAGTGAGGCCCAAATCCACTAGTATAGGGCCTGCCACTTTTGTAGGAAATTTAAACTGATATTTTCATTATTTTAATGCCAAATAATTCAAACCTAACCCTAGTGGAATGCTATAAATAGATAGTGAAGGCTTCAGGAAAATTATACTAAAATTTCTATTTTTCCTTCAGAGAAAAACCTGAGCCTTTCTCTCTCCCTATCTTTAGCTGCCACTTCTTCTTTCTCTTCCCTCTTGAATTTCGAAATTACCTTAGTGTATGAGTAGTGCCCACACACAAGAAGTGATACCTCAATCATAGTGAGGAAGATCGTGAAGAAAGACTTTCAGCAAGAAGGAGTTTCAGCATCAAAGATTCAGAGAAAGAGATCCAGGTTCATATATTGATAATGCTCTGCTACAGAAAGGAATCAAGGGCTAGATATCTGAACGGAAGGAGTCATTATATTCCGCTGCACCCAATGTAAAGTTTCTTTAACTTTATATGTGTTTATTTCATCGTTTTAGAAAGTTCATATTTAGGATGTTAATAAACATACTTGTGAGTAGATCTAAGATCCTGGTAAAATAAATTCCAACAACTGGCCTCAGAGCCATGGTAATTGATTTACTTGCAAGAAATTTGGACTTTAAAACGATTGTTTGTATGTTCTTTGGATGGTATCATGTTGTATTGAGTGTTATTTGATGATTGATTGATGTTTGTGAAATTTTCGTGAAAAATAATTGCGATTTTATCTCTGGAATTATTTTTATTGGATAGTATGGAAAAAATTAAGCAAGTTAGCCTTTTACAGAACTTAATTTGGATTTTATTTGAATTAGTTATGATTTTTTGAAGATTTGAAAAATCTTGCCGATATTTTCTCGATCGCAGATCTGTCCGTACAATTTCGAATTTTTTTGTTTTTCTTCGATTTTTCATGCTTTTTCATGGAATTAACTTCCAATTTTTTGTATAGTTTTGTATTTATACTATTACTATTCCTAATTCAATTCTAATTATCATTTTGAATTAATTTAATATTTTTTAAATTTAATTCAAGATATTAGTGTAATTTGAATTTGAATAGAATTAGTATCTATCTTCTTGCTTAAAAATCTATCTTATTTTTAAATTTGATTATATCTTATTTTTTTTTTAAATTTAAGGTCAGATTTTATAAGATATTTATAAAATCTTTTAAGATATTTTTTAAAATATCTTATCTTTTAAGATATTTTTAATTATATCTTATCTTTTAAGATTTTTTTTTTTTAAAAATCTTTTTAGATATTTTGACCTTATTTAAATTTAAAATAAGATATTTATAATCATGTAATTTTAAATAGATGTAAGATATTTTGCTAACTTTTAAATTTTGTTATTTTATTTATTTAAATTAAATTTAAAAGCTGAAAAGATATTTCATTTATCTTTTCTAATTTTTATTTAATTTTTATTTATAAAATAACATTGAAAATTTAAAAGTAGTTAGCAATTTTTTTTTTGAAATGAAATTTAGGTTGGTTGAAACCTAATTTTTCAAAAATTGTAGGTTTAATTTTAAATTTAAATTTTTTAAAATTTTCGAATTTATTTTATTTTTTTAAATTTTCGAAAAATAAATATTTTATTTATTTAATTAATTATTTCGAAATTAATTATTTAATTTAAAATTAAATAAATCCTACATCCAACTATCCAGCTAACCTTGTTGCAGGAGTATGTGTTTTAGCTTATGTGTAAGTTTTCAAAACCTATTATTACTTGATTGCAAATAGCCATGGTTACTTTTTGCCAAATCTAATGATGTGATGGCTCCCTTGGTCAAGATAATAATTTGTAACAAGTATAATTTACAATCTTCTTTCATCTATGTATGACCTAGCAACATGATAGGACCCATCCAAAGTGTGCCTGTGTGAGCCTATGTGTTAAATTTGATTATAGATACATATAGGTTGTTGTTGCTAAAATAAATTATCATAGTTCTTGATATAATTTATTTAGGCCCATTTAGTTATTGGGCTTATTCAATTAATAACAGTTGTTCTTATTAAGGTTAAATTCCTCTCTTTTGGGCCTTGTGTGAGAGTTGGGAGCCATAGAAGTGGGTACGACATACTGAACCCAGCACCCCCTCACACAAACCACCCCAATTGTGAAGGCCCATTTGCCTGATTTGAAAAACTGTACTAGGTTAATTAAACTAGTTTAACCTAATAAAATTGATTAGCAACATAATTAATTTCATTTATTTTGAAATTAATTTAAGAAAAATATAGTTTAAGGAATTTTATATTCTAAGCTAAACTATATGTATTTTCTTGTATTTAATTAAATATAGAATTATAACCATCTAGATTCTTTCTGGAACTTAATTTAAATTTTTCACTAAATATTCTTATTTAAGTTGATATTTAGTTATCTACAACTAACCAACTTAAATCTGAATATCTTTTGAATTTCAAATTTCAAAATTAAGTTTAGGAATTTTAGGCATTGGTTATTAAGATTCTTTAGATATTTTTTAAGTTAATATCTTTTCGAATATTAACTTAAAATGGAATATTTTTCAAATTAAGTGGTTACAACTTCATTTTTGATATTTAATTAAATTTAAATTTGAAAATATTTAAGTTCTAGATTTTTTCTAGTACAACTTAAATTAGATATTTTTTCAAATTTTGTGGAAAAGATACTTAGTCAAATAAGATATTTTCTAGATAGTTATTTCTAGACTACTTATTATTTCTAATATTAAAATAGGAAAATATTATAAATTGTGAAATTAATTATTTATATAATTGATTTTGGTACAATTTATTTTAAGTATATTTTTTCCTAGTATTAAACTAGAAATTAATAATTAAGCCTTCTCAACACTTAATTATTTATTTCTTGAATTTAATACATTTAATTAATTTGAAAATTAAATATCTAAGTTGATTTTTATCATCATACTTAAATATTTCTTTTTCATGACATTTAATTAAATAGAAAATTATTTTTAGTTGAAATTTAATTTTTCAACTAAATTTAAATAATTTTCAAAATATATTTTTTCTTTATTTTATTAATCAATTTTCGAAATTGCATTTCTTAAATGCTAGAATTTCGAATTTTATCTTGAAAAATAGATTAAGTTGTAAATTAATTATTTATTTTAATTAATTCTTGGATCAACTTAAATCAATGATTTTTTCATTTATTGATTAATTTAAAATAAATTGAATTAAAGTATATTATTAGATTTGAATGAATTAGTCAAAGGAAAATCTAGATAGGTGATATTTTTGCTTGAAGTATTTTTCTAGTGTATTTAATTAAATAGAAAATTAATATTTAAGTTGATTTTCATCATCATACTTAAATATTTGTAATTTTTCTTATATATTTAATTAAATAGAAAAAATTATATTTTTTGTTGTAAATTAATTTTATTAATTAATTTTGGGCCAACATTAAATTAGAATAATTTTTCCAGGATTTATTCTTTATTTTAATATGCATTTTTTCGAAAATTGTATTCTTAAATACTTTAATTTTTCGAAATGCAATATATATTTATAGAAAATTAAATTTGAGTTGTAAATTAATTTAAATTAATTTTGTAACAACTTAAATTGAATATTTTTCTAAATATTTATTGGAAATTATTACTAAGATGGAAATAATTCTTGTTATTTTCATATCCATCTAAGTAAAATTTATAAATATTAAATTAAAATTTATATTTAGAATTTTTCATTCTAAATTGGAAATTTTAATTAAATAAATATATATTTAAAATAAATAGAATAAATAAAGAGAATCAAAGAAAATACAACTCTCTTTAAATAATGAGCTTTATTATTAAGACATTCGATCTCCATTGTGGGTTTTACACCGCGTTTGTTTTAGTGAGTAATCCTCCCTAATGGAGGAACGTTCATTAGCAATTTCGCACCGTTTAATCTCGCATGATAAGTAGTTTGTAAGTGTTTTGTATGGTATGGATCACCCTAATGGTGGCGACCATACTTGACTTGCAAATTATGAAACAATGGTGGAAGCTCATAAGATAGAATTGCCTTGACTCTCGCCTAAACGGGACAACGCTGAATTCCAATCTTGATCGAATAAAAGGTTGCTAGAATGCTTAACATTTTAGACGAGCTGACAATTCTATTCAATGAATGGTAGCTTTGACTCTCGCCTAAACGGGACACTAATATCAGTTTGTTGAAAACCTTGGACATTATTTAGGATTGTAAGTTTTAGTATTTTCACTTGTCATTCATACTTGCTATATGTTTATATTTCTGAATTGTGTATGAATTTATATTGAACCATGTTATTTTCTGTTATTAAGTTGTAGTTTAATTTCGAATCTTCATTGTTGGTCTAACTTGGCTTGTTTATCTAATGAGATAAATCCATAGTGGATTTTCACCATTAGACATACATAATAGTGTTAGATCTCGAAAGATAAATATTGTATATGCGACATCTAGCTGTTCATCAATTGATGACACCTTAGACTAGTATTTTTACGATATGAAACAAGAAGATTGTATAAATAAGATTACTTTGACTTTCGCTAATCGAAGCATCATTGGATTCTTATTTTAAACGAAATTATCCTAATTCCTCTTAGCTTATTCATTTCGAATTAGCTTTAAAAACATATCATTGGATGAATGGTCTATAAATCATTTCATGTCATTTTATATGACGCATATGATTATAATCTCGAAATTCTATTCCCAATTGATATAAATCCTCAATCTTAGAAATCTCCTACTTGTATGGGCAAATCTGACTTAGAGTTTGTATTAGTAGTGGTGGTCCAAGAAAGAATTACTCATTATATTTGGTTGAATTTAAGTCTTTGACTTTAATTTTAGAATCCAAACAGAAATTTTCTTATATTTCTAATTCCAGATACAATACAGTTATACTTTCTCAAGTGTTTAATATCCATCTTTTATTAATGGATTCAAACTGTATGGAATATGAGTTAGGTATTCTGTAACCAGAATCCACTTGCAGTATTCTAAGAACTCTTTGGAGTAACTAAACCTATGTCATCATAGACACTACCGCATTTTTTTTAATCTATGGCACTTGTATCTTGTTCATAGTAGATTTGACAAGATCAATCTCTGCAAAGAGTTAATATGCCTATATCCACTTAAAGTAAGTTCATCTCATTCGCAGATGGATGCACATTCAGGGGTGGATATGAGTTTTTCGTTGTATTCTTAAAACGATAACTCTAGATTATACCTTTTAGCAAAGAAATTTGAAATGTTTAAAAATTTCATTAATTTCTAGCAATGGTGAAAACCATTAAGGTAAGTGGTTAAAGATCTTGCGAACTGATAGGGGTGGAGAAATAGTTAGTAGATATGCAGTTCAAAGATCATTAAATTGATTTTTGAATTATATACAAACTTACCTCCCCAGAAATTTCGAGTTGCATGTTGATGATTAGTTACTAGTCGTTGCCTAATTCCTTCTATGGTAATACAATTTTAGAATGATGTAATGGTTGGCTACTTAATGAAAATCATTACTAGATTCATGGATGACCTAATCAAAATCTTAAGAAAAGCTAGAACTGTTAACCATGGTTTCTTAGCTATTCTAAGTGATTAGGGGTGGACCATCCCATTGTCAATAGATAAGAAAGTGTTTGTTCAAACAAATACTACTTTTCTAAGAAAATGACTAAGTCTGAAAAACAAGTAGCAAATAAAGGAGATATTTAATTCTTGATTCCAAAAGTGTTCTATCATCTTACATATGATGATCCCACTGCCTCTGTTGTCTTGTCACAACCAAAGAGGTTAATACCATTTAGTTCTCTTCGACAAAATTCACGGTACCTTGTCGTAGTGGGAGAGTTTCTAGGAACTCATCTTCTCATGACTTGGGAAACACTAGTGATTAAAATCCATTGTGAGTTTAAACAAGTAATGGATTGTCAAGATAAGAAACTAAGAAGAAAGCCAATAGAACTATGGTTTAATCCATTCACATGGAGTAACCTAAAGTTTTCTATTACAAAGACATAAAAGGAAATTTACGTTTATAAGTCTATTCAATGGACTTAACAAAACTTCCTGTTCCTAGTATTATAGGTTTGAGTTTATCTAAACCTATGGCTTGTGGTATACCTGGTAATTACTTACTCTAATGCAAGCAACTTACTTTAGTAAGATGCTGAAGCATTTTCTTTCTAATGGCAATCTATAGAAGCTTCACAACTTCTTAGGTATAGATTTTATTTATCTAAGGAAAAGTCTCAACTATTCCAGAAAAGATAAAGCCATGAAAGAATTCCTTAAATCAACAGTGAGAGGTCTTAGATATGCTTTTGTATGCCTTAGACCAGACACCTGCTGTTGAGTGAGAGTAATGAGTAGGTATCAGATTAATCCAGGAGAAGAACATTGGAAGACAATCAAGTAAATCTTAAGATAAAGAAGAGGGACTATATGTTAGTCTATAAGGGTGTGTTTAAAACTCTTAGACTACACCATATCAGATTTCGAAATTTGCCTTTGTGCTAGAAAATCTTTCTGATAAGATGGTGATTACTCTGGGGGTGGAATAGTGATTTTGGAGAAGTGTAAAAACCTATCTGAAGTCTCTAGGTCTACCAGAGAGAGACTGAATGTTAAAGCTGCAGGAAAGGTACTTATTCAGTCTAAGGAAAGTTCTATACATCTTTGGCACAATTCCAAATTGCCCTAAACTACTAGTGTTAATTTCCTGATTAACCAAAAGTAGTTGCCAAAGGTATAGAATCCAGTATCCCAAGAGAGTAAACATATAGAGAGGAATTTCACATTATCAATGATTTTGTGATTAAGGAAGAGTAATAGTGGAGAAAAGGTTGTGGTTAATTCAACCTTTCAGATCCTATTACGAGGAGTTTACTACTACTACACTTGATTTGTATATGAAGGTGTTAAGATTATTTGAAACGCACTTTTTGTTTTATATCAGTGCAAGTGGGAGTTTGTTGGGTTTTATGCCCTAAATAAAACTCATTTCAATATAATCAGATTTGCTTATTAATATAGATCAGAAATAACATTTAATGTTGCATGGTTCACATGATTTATTTCATGATTATATGTACATAATGTATAAATTCATCTGAAACCCTTTTCACATACTTGATCCTGTTTATTGTGCCGTCAACACATTGGAAAGTAAACATGACTATGTGAATAAAGTTTCCTAGATTTATCAGACACAGGGTTTTACTGATATGATAATCTACAACAGAGTTTACTTGTATTTGGAGAAATACTATGTTCTTTCCAGAGCATTGCTTAAAGTAAAGCTGAGGTTGGATGCATAGAGTATGCATCGGAAGGGACCGATATTGAACTTTGACTTAGATTTAATTAAACTTACCGTAAAATCTATTCAAGTCAATATCGCCTAGTTGATCCTAGATCAAATGATCTTAATCCTGATATGATTAGGCTCAATCTCGAGAGGCTATTTGTGTTCTTTGATTTGTTAGTTAAGCCTACTTTTAGGTCAGGGTGATACGTACATTTTGGGAACACGGTAGTGCAATTGAGTGGGAGCGCTATCATAAACATGGAATCTATAGCTTCTATCTGGCGAATAGTAAGCAAAGGATGATCTCCTTCGAGCTTGACCAAACGAACATAAATGGTGGAGTACTCATTTCACATAAGCTGAAATATCATTTATACGGGGTCAAGTGTTTTAAGGAATAAATACATTGTAGGGTGCAACGGTAATTTAATCCCTTTACAGTGTAGATCATTCATATAGAGGATCATTGATCACATTAGGATTATAACAATGGATAACTAATGATGTGTCTATATGGTGGAACATATAGAGCATTCTATATACTGAGAGTGCAATTCTAAGTTCTATGCGTGGATTCAACGAAGAATTAATAAGTTAGTGAATTTTAGTGCTAAATTCTTGATCTACTTATTGGAAGCTCGGTTATATAGACCCATGGTCCCCCCACTAGTTGAGATAATATTGCTTGTAAGACTCATGTAATTGGTTTTGATTAATCAATTATAATTCACAAGTTAGACTATGTCTATTTGTGAAATTTTCACTAAGTAAGGGCGAAATTGTAAAGAAAGAGTTTATAGGGGCATATTTGTTAATTATGATACTTTGTATGGTTCAATTAATAAATATGATAAATGACAATATTATTTAATAATTATTTATTGTTATTAAATAGTTAGAATTGGCATTTAAATGGTTGAATTAGAAAATTGGCGTTTTTGAGAAAATCAGATGCAGAAAAGGTAAAACTGCAAAATTGCAAAAAGTGAGGCCCAAATCCACTAGTATAGGGCCTGCCACTTTTGTAGGAAATTTAAACTGATATTTTCATTATTTTAATGCCAAATAATTCAAACCTAACCCTAGTGGAATGCTATAAATAGATAGTGAAGGCTTCAGGAAAATTACACTAAAATTTCTATTTTTCCTTCAGAGAAAAACCTGAGCCTTTCTCTCTCCCTATCTTTAGCTGCCACTTCTTCTTTCTCTTCCCTCTTGAATTTCGAAATCCTTAGTGTATGAGTAGTGCCCACACACAGCAAGTGATAACTCAATCATAGATAGGAAGATCGTGAAGAAAGACTTTCAGCAAGAAGGAGTTTAAGCATCAAAGATTCAGAGAAAGAGATCCAGGTTCATATATTGATAATGCTCTGCTACAGAAAGGAATCAAGGGCTAGATATCTGAACGGAAGGAGTCATTATATTCCGCTGCACCCAATGTAAAGTTTCTTTAACTTTATATGTGTTTATTTCATCGTTTTAGAAAGTTCATATTTAGGATGTTAATAAACATACTTGTGAGTAGATCTAAGATCCTGGTAAAATAAATTCCAACACATGATACTATCCAAAAACAAACAAACAATCGTTTTAAAGTCCAAATTTCATGCAAGTAAATCAATTACCATGGCTCTGATACGAGTTGTTGGAAAATTATTTTACCAGGATCTTAGATCTACTCACAAGTATGTTGTTTAAACATCCTAAATATGAACTTTCTAAAACGATAAATTAAACACATATAAAGTTAAGAAAACCTTACATTGATGCAGCGGAATTAATGTCTCCGTCCACTCAGATCTCTAACCCTTGATTCCTTTCTGTAGCAGAGTATAATCAAGATCTGAGCCCGAATGTCCTTCTTCTTCAAGTTTGATCCTTCACAGTCTTCCAATCTATGATTGAGTTACTGCTTGCTGTGTGTGGGCACTCACTCTTTCACTAGGGTCACGAAATTGATGAAAGGAAAAGAGAAAAGAGGATTTCGGCCAGGTATAGAAAGTGGGAAGGATCAGTTTTTCTGAAGAGAGAAATTTCTGTCAGAAAGGCTTGTGAAAACTTGTCAAAGCATGTATTGTGACTAAGCCATCACTTTCTATTTATAGGAAACTACTAGGTTTAGGTTAGGAATTATTTGGCATTAAAATAATGAAAATATTAATTTGAAAAACCTAATCTAAGTGGCCGGCCATGGTGTTTAATGGGCCTCACTTGATTTTGCAGTTTTATCAAATTTTATCTCTATTTTCTGCCAATTTTCCAATTCTAACCTTTTAAATGCCAAAACTAATTATTTAATAACTAAAATAGATTATTAAATAATATTGTCATTTAATTTAATTATTAATTAGACATATAAAGTCCATTAATAAATAAATAATGAGTCTTACAAGCAGAATGTTCTCAACTAGAATGGGGACCATGGATCTATATGCTGAGCTTCCAATAAGTGAACCAAATTTACAAAGTAAATTCCTACTTATTAATTCTTCGTTGAATCCACTCTTAGAACTTAGAATTGCACTCTCAGACTTATATAGAGCATATTGTATGTTCCACGATATCAATATACTATCTCATTTAACCATTGTTATAATCTTATTGTGATTTAAAGATCCTCTATATAGATGATCTACATCGACATGGGATTTCTTTACCGTTCTCACCCCTCAATGTATTTTGCCCCTTAAAACACTTAGCTACCTGTAAATGGTGTTTAGTGATCTAATAATTAGTCAGTTAAACAAGAGCTCATCCATTTACTTCTATTTGCTAAGCTCGAAGGGAATCATCACTTGACTTCTATACACCAGTAGAAGCTATAGATTCCATATTTATGTTCAGCACTCCCACTCAATCATACTATCATGTTCCCAAAATATACGTATCACCCTGACCCAAAAGTAGGCTTAACTAATAAATCAAAGAACATGAATAACACTCCTGAGTTGAGCCTAAGCATATCAGGATTTAGATTCTCTTAATCTTAAGATCAACTGCTGATATTGACTTGGAAAGATATGTATAACGGTAAGTTTGTAATATCTTAACTTAGTTGCAATATCGGTCCAGTCCAATGTATACTCCATACATTCGAAACTAGTATACTTTACTAATGTCCTGGAAAGAACATAACACTTACTCCAAGTGTAAGTACACATCATCGCTGATTATCACATTAGTGTAAATCCAATAACACTGATGAAACAGGGACCAAAACTTTTGATTCATATGATCACAATCACATTCCACTGTGTTGACGATACTGTAATTGTGAATAAACATATGATCTGGATTTAACTGATTCTGTGTGTATGAATGTAATAAACATATTAAACCATTAGCATGTAAAATTCATGCAAACATCAATCACTTCAAATTTCTTATATTGATAACTAATCAAATTGTAAAGAGTTTTATTTAGGGCATAAAACCCAACAAGTGTTTGTTCAAACAAATACTACTTTTCTAAGATAATGACTAAGTCTGAAAATAAAGTAGCAAATAAAGGAGATATTTATTTCTTGATTCCAAAAGTGTTCTATCATCTTATATGACATATGATGATCCCACTGCCTCTGTTGTCTTGTCACAACCAAAGAGGTTAACACCCTTTAGTTTTCTTAGACATAATTCACGGTACCTTGTCGTAGTGGGAGAGTTTCTAGGAACTCACCTTCTTATGACTTGGGAGACACTAGTGATTAAAATCCATTATGAGTTTAAACAATTAATGGATTGTCAAGATAAAAAACTAAGAATAAAGCCAAAAGAACTATAGTTTAATCCATTCACATGGAGCAACCTAAACTTTCTATTACAAGGACATAAAAGGAAATTTTCGTTTATAAGTCTATTCAATGGACTTAACAAAACTTCCTGTTCCTAGTATTATAGGTTTGAGTTTATCTAAACCTATGGCTTGTGGTAAACCTGGTAATTACTTACTCTAATGCAAGCAACTTACTTTAGTAAGCTGCTGAAGCATTTTCTTTCTAATGGCAATCTATAGAAGCTTCACAACTTCTTAGGCATAGATTTTATTTATCTAAGGAAAAGTCTCAACTATTCCAGAAAAGATAAAGCCATGAAAGAATTTCTTATATCAACATTGAGAGGTCTTAGATATGCTTTTGTATGCCTTAGACCAGACACCTGCTGTTGAGTGGGAGTAATGAGTAGGTATCAAATTAATCCAGGAGAAGAACATTGGAAGACAATCAAGTAAATCTTAAGATTAAGAAGAGGAACTATATGTTGGTCTATAAGGGTGTGTTTAAAACTCTTAGACTACACCACATCAGATTTTGAAATTTGCCTTTGTGCTAGAAAATCTTTCTGATAAGATGGTGATTACTCTGGCAGTGGAATAGTAATTTTGGAGAAGTGTAAAAACCTATATGAAGTCTCTAGGTCTACCAGGAAGGGACTGAATGTTAAAGTTGCAGGAAAGGTACTTATTCAGTCTAAGTAAAGTTCTATACATTTTTGGCACCATTCCAAATTGCCTTAAACTACTCGTGTTATTTCCTGATTAACCAAAAGTAGTTGCCAAAGGTATAGAATCCAGTATCCCAAGAGAGTAGACATATAGAGAGGAATTTCACATTATCAATTATTTTATGATTAAGGAAGAGTAATGGTGGAGAAAAGGTTGTGTTTAATTCAACCTTTCAGATCCTATTACGAGGAGTTTACTACTACTACACTTGATTTGTATATAAAGGTGTTGAGATTATTTGAAATGCACATTTTGTTTTATATTAGTGCAAGTGGGAGTTTGTTGGGTTTTATGCCTTAAATAAAACTCATTTCAATATAATCAGATTTACTTATTAATATAGATCAGAAATAACATTTAATGTTGCATGGTTCACATGATTTATTTCATGATTATATGTACATAATGTATAAATTCATCTGAAACCCTTTTCACATACTTGATCCTTCTTATTGTGTTGTCAACACATTGGAAAGTAAACATGACTATGTGAATAAAGTTTCCTAGATTTATAAGACACATGGTTTTACTGATATGATAATCTACAATAGAGTTTACTTGCATTTGGAGAAATGCTATGTTCTTTCCAGAGCATTGGTTAAAGTAAAGCTCAGGTTGGATGCATGGAGTATGCATCGGAAGGGACCGATATTGAACTTTGACTTAGATTTATTAAACTTACCATAATATCTATTCAAGTCAATATCGCCTAGTTGATCCTAGATCAAATGATCTTAATCCTGTTATGATTAGGCTCGATCTCAGGAGGCTATTCGTGTTCTTTGATTTGTTAGTTAAGCCTACTTTTAGGTCAGGGTGATACGTACATTTTGGGAACACAGTAGTGCAATTGAGTGGGAGCGCTAACATAAACATGGAATCTATAGCTTCTATCTGGCGAATAGTAAGTAAAGGATGATCTCCTTCGAGCTTGACCAAACGAAAATAAATGGTGGAGATCTCATTTCACATAAGCTGAAATATCATTTATACGGGGTTAAGTGTTTTAATGATTAAATACATTGTAGGGTGTAACGGTAATCTAATCCCTTTACAGTGTAGATCATTCATATAGAGGATCATTAATCAAATTAGGATTATAACAATGGATAACTAATGATGTGTCTATATGGTGGAACATATAGAGCATTCTATATACTGAGAGTGCAATTCTATGTTTTATGCGTGGATTCAACGAAGAATTAATAAGTTAGTGAATTTTAGTGATAAATTCTTGATCTACTTATTCGAAGCTCGGTTATATAGACCCATGGTCCCCGCACTAGTTGAGATAATATTGCTTGTAAGACTCATATAATTAATTCTCAAATTAGACTATGTCTATTTGTGAATTTTTCACTAAGTAAGGGCGAAATTGTAAAGAAAGAGTTTTAGGGGCATATTTGTTAATTATGATACTTTGTATGGTTCAATTAATAAATATGATAAATGAAAATATTATTTAATAATTATTTATAGTTATTAAATAGTTAGAATTGGCATTTAAATGGTTGAATTTGAAAATTGGCGTTTTTGAGAAAATCAGATGCAGAAAAGATAAAACTGCAAAATTGCAAAAAGTGAGACCCAAATCCACTAAGCATGGCCGAACACTTTTGTAGGGAATTTAAACTGATATTTTCATTATTTTAATTCCAAATAATTCAAACCTAACCCTAGTGAAATGCTATAAATAGATAGTGAAGGCTTCAGGAAAATTACACTTAAATTTTCTATTTTTCCTTCAGAGAAAAACCTGAGCCTTCTCTCTCCCTATCTGGCTGACCACTCCCTCTCTCTTTCTTCCCTCTTGAATTTCGAAATTCTTAGTGTGAGAGTAGTGCCCACACACAGCAAGTGATACCTCAACCATAGTGAGGAAGATCGTGAAGAAAGACTTTCAGCAAGAAGGAGTTTCAGCACCAAAGATTCAGAAAAAGAGATCAAGGTTCAGATATTGATAATGCTCTACTACAGAAAGGAATCAAGGGCTAGATATCTGAACGGAAGGAGTGATTATATTCCGCTACACCCAATGTAAGGTTTACTAAACTTTATATGTGTTTATTTCATCGTTTTAGAAAGTTCATATTTAGGGTGTTAATCAACATACTTGTGAGTAGATCTAAGATCCTGGTAAAATAATTTCCAACACCTCTTAGTGATAGAGTAGTGCCCACACACAGCAAGTGATACCTCAATCATAGTGAGAAAGATCGTGAAGAAAGACATTCAACAAGAAGGAGATTCAACACTAAAGAAAGGAGAGAAAGAGATCCAGGTTCAGATCTTGATAATACTGTGCGACAGAAAGGACACAAGGGTTAGAGATCTGAATGGAAGGAGACATATTATTCCGCTGCACCTCATGTAAGGTTTCTCATACTTTATATGTGTTTAATTTATAATCGTTTTAGAAGTTCATATTTAGGGTGCTAATCAACATACTTGTGAGTAGATCTAAGATCCTGGTAAAATAATTTCCAACACCATCCACATGTAGCCTCTAGGTCGGTTTGTCTTCAATATTATGTTGGAATTTATTTTACCAGGATCTTAGATCTACTCACAAGTATGTTGTTTAACACCCTAAATATGAACTTTCTAAAACAATAAATAAACACATATAAAGTTAAGAAAACCTTACATTGATGTAGCGGAATTAATGTCTCCTTCCACTCAGATCTCTAACCCTTGTATCCTTTCTGTCGCAGAGTATTATCAAGATCTAAGCCCGAATGTCCTTCTTCTTTGTGTGTGATCCTTCACAGTATGATTGAGTTACCACTTGCTGTGTGTGGGCACTTACTCTATCACTAAGGTTCGAAATTTAGAAGAGGAAAAGAGAGAGGGCTGATTTCGGCTATAGAGAGAAAAGGGAAGGCTCAGTTTTTCTAAAGAGAGAATTTTCTGACAGAAAAGATTATTGAAAACTTATGATTTGACTGAGCCATCACTTTCTATTTATAGGCCACTACTAGGTTTAGGTTAGGAATTATTTGACATTAAAATAATGAAAATATCAATTTGAAAAACCACTATAAGTGGCCGACCATGGTATGTAATGGGCCCCACTTAGTTTTTGCAGTTTTCACAAATTTTATTTCTATTTTCTCAAAAACGCCAATTTTCCAATTCTAACCATTTAAATGCCAACACTAATTATTTAATAACTAAAATAGATTATTAAATAATATTGCCACTTAATTTAATTATTAATTAGTCATATAAAGTCTATTAATAAATAAATAAACCTAGAATCTCTTTTCATTACAATTTCGCCCCTGCATAGTGAAAAATTCACAAATCAGACATAGTCTACCTTTAACTTTAGAATTATAATTGATTAATCACAAATCAATTATTGAGTCTTACAAGCAGTATAGTCTCAACTAGAATGGGGACCATGGATCTATATGCTGAGCTTCCAATAAGTGAACCGAATTTACTAAGTAAATTCCTACTTATTAATTCTTCGTTGAATCCACTCTTAGAACTTAGAATTGCACTCTCAAACTTATATAGAGCATATTATATGTTCCACGATAAAGATATGCTATCTCATTTAACAATTGTTATTATCTTATTGTGATCAAAGATCCTCTATATAGATGATTTACATCGAGATGGGATAATTTTACCATTCTCACCCTTCAATGTATTTTTCCCCTTAAAACACTTAGCTACCTGTAAATGATGTTTAGTGATCTAAGAATTAGTCACTTAAACAAGAGCTCATCCATTTACTTCTATTTAGCTAAGCTCGAAGGGAATCATCACTTAACTTCTATACACCAGTAGAAGCTATAGATTCCATATTTATGTTCAGCACTCCCACTCAATCATACTATCATGTTCCCAAAATATACGTATCACCCTGACCCAAAAGTAGGCTTAACTAATAAATCAAAGAACATGAATAGTACTCCTGAGTTGAGCCTAAGCATATCAGGATTTAGATTCTTTTAATCTTAAAATCAACTACTGATATTGACTTGGAAAGATATAACAGTAAGTTTATAATATCTTAACTAAGTTGCAGTATCGGTCCAGTCCAATGTATACTCCATATATTCGAAACTAGTATACTTTAGTAATGTCCTGGAAAGAACATAACACTTACTCCAAGTGTAAGTACACATCATCGCTGATTATCACATTAGTGTAAATCCAAAACACTTATGAAACAGGGACTTAGTCTTTTGATTCATATGATCACAATCACATTCCACTGTGTTGACGATACTGTAATTGTGAATAAACATATGATCTGGACTTAACTAATTTTGTGTGTAAATGTAATAAACATATTAAACCATTAGCGTGTAAAATTCATGCAAACATAAATCACTTCAACTTTCTTATATTGATAACTAATCAGATTGTAAAGGGTTTTATTTAGGGCACAAAACCCAACATATTACTTGGCTGTGGTATTGGCTCGAGATTGCTTTTTGGCATGCTTTCTGTTTTTCCTGTGCATTCCACCACAAAGTCGGCCAAGGTTTGGCCCTTGATAGCAGTTCGGGGTTGGAAATTGATTTCGTACTGACCCAATTCAACCGCCCACTTGAGTAACCGTCTAGAGGCATCTGGCTTCTGTAGTATTTGTCGTAGTGGTTAGTCGGTATACACCCGAACAGGATGAGCTTGAAAGTAAGGCCTCACCTTCCTTGTTGCTAAATGAGGCAGTAGGCAAGCTTTTCTTTCAACGGGTATCGGCCTTCAGCTTCGACTAGTCTTTTACTGATGTAATAGACTGGATGTTGCACGGTGTCCTCTTCTCTGATCAGCACGGCACTCACGGCATGCTCCGTGACTGCTAGGTATATCCCCAGTTCCTCACCTTCCAGAGGTTTAGAAAGGACAGGAGGTTTTGCGAGCTGTGCCTAAGCTCTTTCACATTCTTCTGTCCACTCAAACTTTTTGTTTCCTCGTAGGATGTTGAAGCATGGAACACATTTATCCGTTGATTTTGACATGAATCTGCTAAGTGCAGCAATTCGACCAGTTAGGCTTTGCACCTCTTTAGTTTTTGTTAGCGAGTTCATATCCAGGAGGGCTTGGATTTTTTCTAGATTGGCCTTAATTCCTCGAGCATTGACAATTAAGCCTAGAAACTTTCCCGAGCTGACTCCAAAGGAGCATTTTAAGGGATTTAGTTTCATGTTGTATTTCCTGAGGACTTTGAAACATTCGTCCAGGCCGTCTATGTGCCCCCCAGCCTTTCTGGATTTGACGATCATGTCATCCACGTACACTTCCATATTTCTGCCGATCTGGTCTTCAAACATCTTGTTGACAAATCTTTGGTATGTTGCTCCGACGTTTTTAAGACCAAACGGCATGACTTTGTATGTGTTGGGTTTTGTGCCCTAAATAAAACCCATTACAATCTGATTAGTTATCAATTTAGAATTTTGAAGTGACTTATGTTTACATGTATTTTACATGTTTATGGTTTAATATACATATTTAATATATGCACAAAATCAGTTAAATCCAGAACATATATTCATTCACAATCACAGTATTGTCAATACAGTGGAATGTGATTGTGATTATATGATTCAAAAGACTTTATCCCTGTTCATCAGTCTTTTGGATTTACACTGATGTGATAATCAGCGATGAAGTATACTTTCACTTGGAGTAAGTGTTATGTTCTTTCCAGGACATTGGTAAAGTATACGAGTTTCGAATGTATGGAGTATGTTGGAATTATTTTACCAGGATCTTAGATCTACTCACAAGTATGTTGTTTAAACACCCTAAATATGAACTTTCTAAAACGATAAATTAAACACATATAAAGTTAAGAAAACCTTACATTGATGCAGCGGAATTAATGTCTCCTTCCACTCAGATCTCTAACCCTTGTATCCTTTCTGTAGCAAAGTATAATCAAGATCTGAGCCCGAATGTCCTTCTTCTTCAAGTTTGATCCTTCACAGTCTTCCAATCTATGGTTGAGTTACTGCTTGCTGTGTGTGGGCACTTACTCTTTCACTAGGGTCAAAATTTATCAAGGAGAAAAGAGGAGAGAGGGTTTCGGCCAGGTATAGAAAGTGGGGAAGGCTCAGTTTTTCTAAAGAGTGAAATTTCTGTCAAATTACTAATGAAAGCCTTTTTTTTATGTGACTGAGCCATCACTTCTATTTATAGGCAACTACTAGGTTTAGGTTAGGAATTATTTGGCATTAAAATAATGAAAATATTAATTTGAAAAACCTATTTAAGTGGTCGGCCATGGTGTGTTATTGGGCCTCACTTAATTTTGCAGTTTTATCAAATTTTATCTCTATTTTCTCAAAAACGCCAATTTTCCAATTCTAACCTTTTAAATGCCAAAACTAATTATTTAATAACTAAAATAGATTATTAAATAATATTGTCATTTAATTTAATTATTAATTAGACATATAAAGTCCATTAATAAATAAATAAACCTAGAAAACTCTTTTCTTTACAATTTCACCCCTGCTTAGTGAAAATTCATAAAATTAGACATAGTCTAACTTTAGAATTATAATTGATCAATCACGAATCAATTAATGAGTCTTACAAGCAGAATGTTCTCAACTAGAATGGGGACCATGGATCTATATGTTGAGCTTCCAATGAGTGAACCAAATTTACCAAGTAAATTCTTACTTATTAATTCTTCGTTGAATCCACTCTTAGAACTTAGAATTGCACTCTCAGACTTATATAGAGCATATTGTATGTTCCACGATATCAATATGCTATCTCATTTAACCATTGTTATAATCTTATTGTGATTTAAAGATCCTCTATATAGATGATCTACATCGAGATAGGATTTCTTTACCGTTCTCACCCCTCAATGTATTTTGCCCCTTAAAACACTTAGCTACCTGTAAATGGTGTTTAGTGATCTAATAATTAGTCAGTTAAACAAGAGCTCATCCATTTACTTCTATTTGCTAAGCTCGAAGGGAATCATCACTTGACTTCTATACACCAGTAGAAGCTATAGATTCCATATTTATGTTCAGCACTCCCACTCAATCATACTATCATGTTCCCAAAATATACGTATCACCTTGACCCAAAAGTAGGCTTAACTAATAAATCAAAGAACATGAATAGCACTCCTGAGTTGAGCCTAAGCATATTAGGATTTAGATTCTTTTAATCTTAAGATCAACTACTGATATGCTTAGGCTCAATCTCAGGAGTGTTATTCATGTTCTTTGATTTATTAGTTAAGCCTACTTTTGGGTCAGGGTGATACGTATATTTTGGGAACATGATAGCATAACTGAGTGGGAGTGCTGAACATAAATATGGAATCTATAGCTTCTACTGGTGTATAGAAGTCAAGTGATGATTCCCTTCGAGCTTAGTTAAATAGAAGTAAATGGATGAGCTCTTGTTTCAGTGACTACATATTAGATCACTAAAACATCATTTACAGGTAACTAAGTGTTTTAAGGGGCAAAATACAATGAGGGGTGGAAACGGTAAATTTATCCCATCTCGATGTAAATCATCTATATAGAGGATCTTTAATCACATTAAGATTATAACAATGGTTAAATGAGATAGAATATGTATATAGTGAAACATATAGTATGCTCTATATAAGTCTGAGAGTGCAATTCCAAGTTCTAAGAGTGGATTCAACAAGGAATTAATAAGTTAGGGATTTACTTGGTAAATTTGGTTCAACTTATTGGAAGCTCAGCAATATAGATCCATGGTTGCCATTCTAGTTGAGACCATACTGTTTGTAAGACTCTATAATTGATTTATGATTAATCAATTATAATTTTAAAAGTTAGACTATGTCTAATTTTAGAATTCTCACTAAGTAAGGGTGAAATTGTAAAGAAAAAGGGTTTCTAGGTTTAATTATTAATTAAGAGACTTTCTATGTCTAATTAATAATTATATTAAATGACAATATTATTTAATAATCTATTTTAGTTATTAAATAATTAGTTTTGGCATTTAAATGGTTAGAATTGGAAAAATAGCATTTTTAGAGAAATAGAAATAAAATTGAGGAAACTGCAAAACCCTAGTGAGGCCCAAGTCACACCTATGGCCGGCCACTATAGTGTGTTTCCCAATTATTATTTTCAATTATTTTAATTGCCAAGTAATTGCTAACTTAAACCTAGCAATAATAGGAAAGTGGTGGATCACACTAAATAAGGCAGTTAATAAATTACACAGTAAAAGAGGAAACTGTTTATTTGGAAAGTTGAGCTCTCCCTTTTCCCTATATATTGCCGTCCCCTCTCTTCTCTTGGTATGCATCAGTATCACACGAAATCAAGAGAGAAAAAGAGAGAGAAATTTCGAAATCCTTTGTGAGAGAGAAGTGCCCACACACAACATACAATACCTCAATCATAGATTGGAAGACTGTGAAGGATCACATCCATCTGAAGGACTTTCAGGCTCAGATCTTGATTATACTCTGCTACAGATAGGAATCAAGGGTTAGAGATCTGAGTGGAAGGAGACATATAATTCCGCTGCGATCACTGTAAGGTTTCTTAACTTTTACGTGTTTTTATTTATCGTTTTAGAAGTTCATATTTAGGTTGTTAAATCAACATACTTTTGAGTAGATCTAAGATCTTGGTAAAATTAATTCCAACAGTATGTTCTTGGTCTGGCGGATGCATTTTGATCTGATTGTAGCCCGAATAAGCATCCATGAAGCTTGATATTTCGTGCCCGGCTGTTGCATCGACGAGCTGATCGATTCTTGGAAGTGGAAAACAGTCTTTAGGGCATGCTTTGTTGAGATCTGTGAAATCAATACAGACTCGCCATTTCTTGTTCGGCTTAGGCATGAGTACGTGGTTCGCGACCCAAGCCGGGTAAAAAGCTTCAATGATGAAGTTGTTGTTGCGCAGCTTTTCAACTTCATCTTTCAGGGCTACTGCTCATTCTTTATCCAGCAATCTTCGTTTTTGCTGAACTGGCCGGATGTTAGGATCGATATTCAGGACGTGTGAAATAATAGAAGGATCGATTCCGACCATATCCGCATGTGACCAGGCAAAAACATCTAGGTTTGCTCTTAAAAATTTTATCAACTTTGATTTTACTTCGAGCAACAAACCCTTTCCAATTTTTAGCTTTCTGACCAGGATAGCTGGATCGATCTCGATCTCTTCTAGCTCTTCCACAGGTCCAACATTGTTGTTCGGGTCCCCAAGTCGAGGATCCACATCTTCATCCTCGCCTTGGGCAGTTTCCTACTTGGGAATGTTTTTTCCCTTGTCTGGGCTCTGGCTGGAGGATATTTCCTTCTTAGCCTTGGCCACTGCAAGGTTGTAACATTCCCGAGCAGATTGCTGATTCCCTCTTAGACACCCTACCCCATTTTCGGTTGGGAACTTTAGGCACGAGTGAAATATTAATGTGACAGCTTTTAAGTCATACAAGGCTATTCGGCCAAGCATAACGTTAAGGGCTGAAGGAACATCCAATATTAGGAACTGTGCCATGATAGTTATGCTCGTCGGAGCTTGTCCAACTATGAGGGGTAGCCGGATTTGTCCTAGAGGTGCAACTCCTTGACCGGAGAAACCATAGACAGGCTGGAGGCATGGAGTCAGATCCTTGAGCTGGAGTCCCATCTTCTCGTAAGCAGTCATGAACAAAATGTTTGAAGAAGCTCCATTATCAATCATGGTTCTAGCCACCATTTTGTTTGCTATCTGGACTTCCACGACCAGCGGGTCGTTGTGCAGGAATCTGATCTGGACAACATCTTCATTGTTGAAAGTTATGGTTGGCTCTCCTGCACGAGGAACTTTGGGCTTCCTCTCTTCCACGGGCAGGATGACTTCTTCTTGCTCGTACTGAGCTATTCGGGCATATCTCTCTCGAGCTTCGCCCCTGCATAGTGAAAAATTCACAAATCAGACATAGTCTACCTTTAACTTTAGAATTATAATTGATTAATCACAAATCAATTATTGAGTCTTACAAGCAGTATAGTCTCAACTAGAATGGGGACCATGGATCTATATGCTGAGCTTCCAATAAGTGAACCGAATTTACTAAGTAAATTCCTACTTATTAATTCTTCGTTGAATCCACTCTTAGAACTTAGAATTGCACTCTCAAACTTATATAGAGCATATTATATGTTCCACGATAAAGATATGCTATCTCATTTAACAATTGTTATTATCTTATTGTGATCAAAGATCCTCTATATAGATGATTTACATCGAGATGGGATAATTTTACCATTCCACCCTTCAATGTATTTTTCCCCTTAAAACACTTAGCTACCTGTAAATGATGTTTAGTGATCTAAGAATTAGTCACTTAAACAAGAGCTCATCCATTTACTTCTATTTAGCTAAGCTCGAAGGGAATCATCACTTAACTTCTATACACCAGTAGAAGCTATAGATTCCATATTTATGTTCAGCACTCCCACTCAATCATACTATCATGTTCCCAAAATATACGTATCACCCTGACCCAAAAGTAGGCTTAACTAATAAATCAAAGAACATGAATAGTACTCCTGAGTTGAGCCTAAGCATATCAGGATTTAGATTCTTTTAATCTTAAAATCAACTACTGATATTGACTTGGAAAGATATAACAGTAAGCTTATAATATCTTAACTAAGTTGCAGTATCGGTCCAGTCCAATGTATACTCCATATATTCGAAACTAGTATACTTTAGTAATGTCCTGGAAAGAACATAACACTTACTCCAAGTGTAAGTACACATCATCGCTGATTATCACATTAGTGTAAATCCAAAACACTTATGAAACAGGGACTTAGTCTTTTGATTCATATGATCACAATCACATTCCACTGTGTTGACGATACTGTAATTGTGAATAAACATATGATCTGGACTTAACTAATTTTGTGTGTAAATGTAATAAACATATTAAACCATTAGCGTGTAAAATTCATGCAAACATAAATCACTTCAACTTTCTTATATTGATAACTAATCAGATTGTAAAGGGTTTTATTTAGGGCACAAAACCCAACATATTACTTGGCTGTGGTATTGGCTCGAGATTGCTTTTTGGCATGCTTTCTGTTTTTCCTGTGCATTCCACCACAAAGTCGGCCAAGGTTTGGCCCTTGATAGCAGTTCGGGGTTGGAAATTGATTTCGTACTGACCCAATTCAACCGCCCACTTGAGTAACCGTCTAGAGGCATCTGGCTTCTGTAGTATTTGTCGTAGTGGTTAGTCGGTATACACCCGAACAGGATGAGCTTGAAAGTAAGGCCTCACCTTCCTTGTTGCTAAATGAGGCAGTAGGCAAGCTTTTCTTTCAACGGGTATCGGCCTTCAGCTTCGACTAGTCTTTTACTGATGTAATAGACTGGATGTTGCACGGTGTCCTCTTCTCTGATCAGCACGGCACTCACGGCATGCTCCGTGACTGCTAGGTATATCCCCAGTTCCTCACCTTCCAGAGGTTTAGAAAGGACAGGAGGTTTTGCGAGCTGTGCCTAAGCTCTTTCACATTCTTCTGTCCACTCAAACTTTTTGTTTCCTCGTAGGATGTTGAAGAATGGAACACATTTATCCGTTGATTTTGACATGAATCTGCTAAGTGCAGCAATTCGACCAGTTAGGCTTTGCACCTCTTTGGTTTTTGTTAGCGAGTTCATATCCAGGAGGGCTTGGATTTTTTCTAGATTGGCCTTAATTCCTCGAGCATTGACAATTAAGCCTAGAAACTTTCCCGAGCTGACTCCAAAGGAGCATTTTAAGGGATTTAGTTTCATGTTGTATTTCCTGAGGACTTTGAAACATTCGTCCAGGCCGTCTATGTGCCCCCCAGCCTTTCTGGATTTGACGATCATGTCATCCACGTACACTTCCATATTTCTGCCGATCTGGTCTTCAAACATCTTGTTGACAAATCTTTGGTATGTAGCTCCGACGTTTTTAAGACCAAACGGCATGACTTTGTATGTGTTGGGTTTTGTGCCCTAAATAAAACCCATTACAATCTGATTAGTTATCAATTTAGAATTTTGAAGTGACTTATGTTTACATGTATTTTACATGTTTATGGTTTAATATACATATTTAATATATGCACAAAATCAGTTAAATCCAGAACATATATTCATTCACAATCACAGTATTGTCAATACAGTGGAATGTGATTGTGATTATATGATTCAAAAGACTTAGTCCCTGTTCATCAGTCTTTTGGATTTACACTGATGTGATAATCAGCGATGAAGTATACTTTCACTTGGAGTAAGTGTTATGTTCTTTCCAGGACATTGGTAAAGTATACGAGTTTCGAATGTATGGAGTATGTTGGAATTATTTTACCAGGATCTTAGATCTACTCACAAGTATGTTGTTTAAACACCCTAAATATGAACTTTCTAAAACGATAAATTAAACACATATAAAGTTAAGAAAACCTTACATTGATGCAGCGGAATTAATGTCTCCTTCCACTCAGATCTCTAACCCTTGTATCCTTTCTGTAGCAAAGTATAATCAAGATCTGAGCCCGAATGTCCTTCTTCTTCAAGTTTGATCCTTCACAGTCTTCCAATCTATGGTTGAGTTACTGCTTGCTGTGTGTGGGCACTTACTCTTTCACTAGGGTCAAAATTTATCAAGGAGAAAAGAGGAGAGAGGGTTTCGGCCAGGTATAGAAAGTGGGGAAGGCTCAGTTTTTCTAAAGAGAGAAATTTCTATCAGATTACTAATGAAAGCCTTTTTTTTATGTGACTGAGCCATCACTTCTATTTATAGGCAACTACTAGGTTTAGGTTAGGAATTATTTGGCATTAAAATAATGAAAATATTAATTTGAAAAACCTATTTAAGTGGTCGGCCATGGTGTGTTATTGGGCCTCACTTAATTTTGCAGTTTTATCAAATTTTATCTCTATTTTCTCAAAAACGCCAATTTTCCAATTCTAACCTTTTAAATGCCAAAACTAATTATTTAATAACTAAAATAGATTATTAAATAATATTGTCATTTAATTTAATTATTAATTAGACATATAAAGTCCATTAATAAATAAATAAACCTAGAAAACTCTTTTCTTTACAATTTCACCCCTGCTTAGTGAAAATTCATAAAATTAGACATAGTCTAACTTTAGAATTATAATTGATCAATCACGAATCAATTAATGAGTCTTACAAGCAGAATGTTCTCAACTAGAATGGGGACCATGGATCTATATGTTGAGCTTCCAATGAGTGAACCAAATTTACCAAGTAAATTCTTACTTATTAATTCTTCGTTGAATCCACTCTTAGAACTTAGAATTGCACTCTCAGACTTATATAGAGCATATTGTATGTTCCACGATATCAATATGCTATCTCATTTAACCATTGTTATAATCTTATTGTGATTTAAAGATCCTCTATATAGATGATCTACATCGAGATAGGATTTCTTTACCGTTCTCACCCCTCAATGTATTTTGCCCCTTAAAACACTTAGCTACCTGTAAATGGTGTTTAGTGATCTAATAATTAGTCAGTTAAACAAGAGCTCATCCATTTACTTCTATTTGCTAAGCTCGAAGGGAATCATCACTTGACTTCTATACACCAGTAGAAGCTATAGATTCCATATTTATGTTCAGCACTCCCACTCAATCATACTATCATGTTCCCAAAATATACGTATCACCCTGACCCAAAAGTAGGCTTAACTAATAAATCAAAGAACATGAATAGCACTCCTGAGTTGAGCCTAAGCATATTAGGATTTAGATTCTTTTAATCTTAAGATCAACTACTGATATGCTTAGGCTCAATCTCAGGAGTGTTATTCATGTTCTTTGATTTATTAGTTAAGCCTACTTTTGGGTCAGGGTGATACGTATATTTTGGGAACATGATAGCATAACTGAGTGGGAGTGCTGAACATAAATATGGAATCTATAGCTTCTACTGGTGTATAGAAGTCAAGTGATGATTCCCTTCGAGCTTAGTTAAATAGAAGTAAATGGATGAGCTCTTGTTTCAGTGACTACATATTAGATCACTAAAACATCATTTACAGGTAACTAAGTGTTTTAAGGGGCAAAATACAATGAGGGGTGGAAACGGTAAATTTATCCCATCTCGATGTAAATCATCTATATAGAGGATCTTTAATCACATTAAGATTATAACAATGGTTAAATGAGATAGAATATGTATATAGTGAAACATATAGTATGCTCTATATAAGTCTGAGAGTGCAATTCCAAGTTCTAAGAGTGGATTCAACAAGGAATTAATAAGTTAGGGATTTACTTGGTAAATTTGGTTCAACTTATTGGAAGCTCAGCAATATAGATCCATGGTTGCCATTCTAGTTGAGACCATACTGTTTGTAAGACTCTATAATTGATTTATGATTAATCAATTATAATTTTAAAAGTTAGACTATGTCTAATTTTAGAATTCTCACTAAGTAAGGGTGAAATTGTAAAGAAAAAGGGTTTCTAGGTTTAATTATTAATTAAGAGACTTTCTATGTCTAATTAATAATTATATTAAATGACAATATTATTTAATAATCTATTTTAGTTATTAAATACTTAGTTTTGGCATTTAAATGGTTAGAATTGGAAAAATAGCATTTTTAGAGAAATAGAAATAAAATTGAGGAAACTGCAAAACCCTAGTGAGGCCCAAGTCACACCTATGGCCGGCCACTATAGTGTGTTTCCCAATTATTATTTTCAATTATTTTAATTGCCAAGTAATTGCTAACTTAAACCTAGCAATAATAGGAAAGTGGTGGATCACACTAAATAAGGCAGTTAATAAATTACACAGTAAAAGAGGAAACTGTTTATTTGGAAAGTTGAGCTCTCCCTTTTCCCTATATATTGCCGTCCCCTCTCTTCTCTTGGTATGCATCAGTATCACACGAAATCAAGAGAGAAAAAGAGAGAGAAATTTCGAAATCCTTTGTGAGAGAGAAGTGCCCACACACAACATACAATACCTCAATCATAGATTGGAAGACTGTGAAGGATCACATCCATCTGAAGGACTTTCAGGCTCAGATCTTGATTATACTCTGCTACAGACAGGAATCAAGGGTTAGAGATCTGAGTGGAAGGAGACATATAATTCCGCTGCGATCACTGTAAGGTTTCTTAACTTTTACGTGTTTTTATTTATCGTTTTAGAAGTTCATATTTAGGTTGTTAAATCAACATACTTTTGAGTAGATCTAAGATCCTGGTAAAATTAATTCCAACAGTATGTTCTTGGTCTGGCGGATGCATTTTGATCTGATTGTAGCCCGAATAAGCATCCATGAAGCTTGATATTTCGTGCCCGGCTGTTGCATCGACGAGCTGATCGATTCTTGGAAGTGGAAAACAGTCTTTAGGGCATGCTTTGTTGAGATCTGTGAAATCAATACAGACTCGCCATTTCTTGTTCGGCTTAGGCATGAGTACGTGGTTCGCGACCCAAGCCGGGTAAAAAGCTTCAATGATGAAGTTGTTGTTGCGCAGCTTTTCAACTTCATCTTTCAGGGCTACTGCTCATTCTTTATCCAGCAATCTTCGTTTTTGCTGAACTGGCCGGATGTTAGGATCGATATTCAGGACGTGTGAAATAATAGAAGGATCGATTCCGACCATATCCGCATGTGACCAGGCAAAAACATCTAGGTTTGCTCTCAAAAATTTTATCAACTTTGATTTTACTTCGAGCAACAAACCATTTCCAATTTTTAGCTTTCTGACCAGGATAGCTGGATCGATCTCGATCTCTTCTAGCTCTTCCACAGGTCCAACATTGCTGTTCGGGTCCCCAAGTCGAGGATCCACATCTTCATCCTCGCCTTGGGCAGTTTCCTACTTGGGAATGTTTTTTCCCTTGTTTGGGCTCTGGCTGGAGGATATTTCCTTCTTAGCCTTGGCCACTGCAAGGTTGTAACATTCCCGAGCAGATTGCTGATTCCCTCTTAGACACCCTACCCCATTTTCGGTTGGGAACTTTAGGCACGAGTGAAATATTAATGTGACAGCTTTTAAGTCATACAAGGCTATTCGGCCAAGCATAACGTTAAGGGCTGAAGGAACATCCAATATTAGGAACTGTGCCATGATAGTTATGCTCGTCGGAGCTTGTCCAACTATGAGGGGTAGCCGGATTTGTCCTAGAGGTGCAACTCCTTGACCAGAGAAACCATAGACAGGCTGGAGGCATGGAGTCAGATCCTTGAGCTGGAGTCCCATCTTCTCGTAAGCAGTCATGAACAAAATGTTTGAAGAAGCTCCATTATCAATCATGGTTCTAGCCACCATTTTGTTTGCTATCTGGACTTCCACGACCAGCGGGTCGTTGTGCAGGAATCTGATCTGGACAACATCTTCATTGTTGAAAGTTATGGTTGGCTCTCCTGCACGAGGAACTTTGGGCTTCCTCTCTTCCACGGGCAGGATGACTTCTTCTTGCTCGTACTGAGCTATTCGGGCATATCTCTCTCGAGCTTCGCCCGTATCTCCAGCGATGTGTGGGCCTCCAATAATGACTTGCAAGTGTCCATCTATTGGTGGAGGTAACAGATCCTGGTTGTTCTGACCTTGGTTGGCCTTGACATACTTCTGTAAGTGCGGGTTGTTTTTCTTGATTAGATATTCTATTTCTCGCTTCAGGTTGTAGTATTCGTTGGTGTCGTGGTCGTAGTCTCTGTGGAACCGACAACATTTCGTCATGTCCCTTTTGTTGGTACTTTCTTCATGGGCCTGGACTTCTTGTACGGAATTAATGACTGAGTTTCCATATACACACTCTCTATATCTTCAGTTAGAATAGTGAATGTAGTGTGTTTGGCATGATCACGGGGAGTCTATCCGGATTTCTCGGTGAATTTTTCTTTCTTCCCGTTTCCTTGCTTGTGGTTGTTGCTTGAACGCTTGCCACTTGAATTGTTGGAATAATTGGGATGTTGGGCGGATGTTCCAGTGGAAGGAGCCTTCGCTTTGCTCAGTTTTTGCTCACCTTCTGCTCATTGAATGGCTTCTTCGAGCTTGATGAAGCCTTTGGCTCGGTCAAGGAAATCACTCATTGAGTTGACCGATCCATTTTTCCTTCTATCCTTCCATAGTTCACCAAGGACTTCAATGCCCCCCGGTATCGCGGATAACTTTCCATCCTCGGTTACCCGCGACACCTTGGTCGCTTCTGTCATGAATCTGCTGATGTATGCCCAGAGTGGCTCGCCTGGTCGCTGCTTTTCTTTGACCAAATCTCCTAGATGCAATGGGACCTGACGTGAGGAAGAGAATTGTTCATGGAATTTCGAAGAGAAGGTTTTGCATGAACTAAACTTTGCAGGAGCCAACTTGAAATACCATTGCTGTGCGGCTTCCGGCAGAGTGGTGGGGAAGATTCTGCAACATACGTCCCCTCGCCCTCCCTGTAAATCCATTTGCATCTCAAAATACTTGAGATGGGAGAGAGGATCTTCTCTCCTAGCATACATCTTCCATGTTGGCATTTTGAACTTGTGGGGTAGTGGCAAGAGATTGATCTCTGGTGAGAAGGGAGTTCCGCGAGCACTGTCTAACTCAAGATTATTGTTACGCTGTCCGGCCATGCCATGAAACATATTCTTCAACTCGTCAAGCTGAGCCTGTACGGCTGGGCTGACTTGATTGGCATTTTGGTCGGCTTGGATTACGTCAGTGTCTTTTTGAGCGGGGATCTGAGCATGGGCTCCGGGCTGCACGATCGTCGTAGTATTCTGCTCGTCTGTTCCCCTTATTCTATTTAGATTGTCCCTTCGGTCATGGGTCATTCCCAGCCTATCGAACACAGAAGAGCACGGTTGCCTTAGCGATTGATTCGCTTGGTTGACAGGCAAAATGACTCCATTATTCTGATTGGATCCGTCAGGTATGGCTCCTCCTGATGAATTCCCGGACAAGGTCTGCCCGCCTACCTCTTGGCCCACGAGTGGAACTCGTGACCGGGGATTGGACGGCTGACCATTGGTTGTCTGGGAGGCATTCATCGTCGGGTCATCCTCCGTTTCTCCCAGGGGAATGACGTTCGGCGTTTGCTGGCCTACAGTCTGGTAGGCTCTTCGTATCAGCACGGTAGCTTGCCGACTACAATCTTTGATCTTTGCATGGTGAGCCCTTAATGCCTCCATCTCTTTGTCTCTCCATTCAGCGAACATACGCCTCTGTTCATAAAACGCGAGATTTACTGCAGCACGCAGTTCATCTTGATCAAATGCAGAGTGTTGTTATGACTCTGCATGAGTCCGAGCACAACACGGATATTTTGCAATTCGGTTGCGTCTCTGATGGTCGTTTGGGCGTTGGTTCCTGACGGAATAGTCGTGTTATGAACGCCCTGGCTGTGTGCGGAACTGTTCTTCCCAGCCTCTTGCACAACAGTTGTAGTTTTAGTAACAGGAGCTGTCCCACCATTCACCACGTTTCCCGTCTGTCCAGGATTGACAGCGGGTGGAACCCTTGAACTCCCTGGGTCCTGCAATGTCAGATCCAACATCTATGAATTTGCGGGTCAGACAGGCCTCTACGAGTTTGTACCATTGTGTTGAATGTCGAAAAGAGCGATCTGCGATTCTCTTCTCAATGAAAGCACCAAAATGTTGTCTTTACTTTTAGCCAATGACAATGAGTCTTTTTGATAATCAATAAACGTATGTCATAATGAGAATATATATAAGAAAGCAATAATAAGACACAAGAATTTTATAGAGGTTCAGCCCCGAGCAGTTCGGTAATAGCCTAATCCTCGTTATTTGTATTGACTTAAGAATAAGGAAGAAGTTTCCTTTTCTTATAGCTCTTACAACAATATCTCTGAATATATAATTCTTAGATAATAGAATAGCCTTAGCTTAGCTGCGTATCGACTTATAATTTTTTCGGTCCTTTGCCTAGTGAACATTCCTCACTATTTATAGGGCTGGGAAACTTGAGGAGGAAGAGTTTTCTCTCTCATTACAATGCGCATAAACAGAAAGATCGTGTGACCAATGCTGAATGCAGGGATCGTGGGATTGAGGCTGAGTACACTGATAGTGGGATCATGTGTATGCCATATCCACGTAAGTTGATCCCTGAGTTGTAGGGATTGAGCTGATGACTCATGATGCGAAAGCTGAATTCGCTAAGTGTTGATCGCCCTGCACGGTTCGTTGAATATTTCATTCTGGATGTGCCAGCGAGGCATCCTGCTCGGTCTATCATTCCGAGCAGATGCTCTAAGTGGGCTCCACGTGTCACCTTGCTCGTGATGCCACGTTAGAGTGCCAAATTTGGGATAACATTAGTAAATCTAGATCTTAGTAAAATATTCCCAACAACTGGCCTCAGAGCCATGGTAATGATTTACTTTCATGAATATGAATTTAAAACGATGAATATTGTTTGTATGTTGATTTGGATGTGTTCATGTTTATTTATGTGTTATTTGATGATTGAATGTGAATTACGAAATTTTTATATAAAAATAATTTTATTTTCATTCTGAAGATATTTTATTTGGATTCCTTGTCAAAAGTTAAGCAATTTTCATTTTTACGGAACTCGATTCCGATAAAAATTGAAAAAGATATTAAGTTTTAAAAATCGGGTGCACAGTGCTCAATCGCACGCACCAGGCCTCGAACAAGGAGGTGATGCACACGCGGACACGGGACACACACATGTCTGAAGCCCCAATGTCCCTCGTTCAGACACACGCCTGCCCACGTTTCTCGCACACGAAGGCTGCATTGCAGTTTCCTGCAGGCGCGGACGAGGCTGCCAACAGCCTATGTGCACTCCAAACGTGTTGTTCACCCGAAAATCCGATTTTTTTGGGATTTTTCACCCAATTTCATATTTCTCAATTTTAAACCCTAAATATCAAAATAAAATATTATTTTTAATATATTTAAACTCAAATACCAATTTTAAATTAATAATATTTAATTTTTAATAGATTATTATTAATTCTTTGATATTTTGAGGTTTAAATTTAAAAATTAATTATTTTATTTTTTAAATTGTGGTCAGATTTTAATTATTTTTAAATTTTTTTAATATTTATATATTATTTAATTATAAGATCAGATATTTTAATATTAGCTATATTTTAAATTAAAAGATACCTTAATCCTTTTAATTTGAAATATTATATTAAAATTATCTTATATGTTAAATTAAATAATTAATAAATTTGAAATTAACCTATTTTTATAGATATTCTAACCATAATTTTTTTCAAATTCAAAATTGGTTATTTTACTAAATACTTAAATGTTTATAAATTATAAGTTAGAAAAATGATATTTTATATTATTTTATTTATTAAAAATTTATAAATAGTATTTTAAATATTAAATAGCCTAGATATTTTTATAGAAATTTAAAAAATGCTTAATTTGAGATATTTTTACATATAATTAGGATAATTATTATTTTTTTTTATTATTTTATTACTAAAATAATAATTTCCTAACCATATCTATTTTAAAATTTGTTTATTTTACTTTTTTTTTTTTGAACAAGAAAAGAAATCTTTATTCAAACAAGCAAGAGCAAACAACAAACCCCAAACTCCCCAAAGCAACAAACCAACCTCCCAGCCCTCTGCCCCTCACGGCCAGTTAGCAATTACATTAAGAATAAAACTATCAAGCTTCCCTTTTCCCCCAATACAACCATTTAGACACCTAGATTTAACACAAGACTTAACACCTAGATTTATTTTGCTATTTTAATTTTATTAAATTATAAAATTAGAAAATGATATTGAAAATATCTATTTGGTTATTTTCAAATTATTTATCTTATTAGATATTTAATTTAATTTGATGAAATAATTCAAATAAACCTAGATATTTTAAAATTAGTTGAATTTTTAATTTTGAAAAGATATTTAAGGTTGTTTTTAACAACCCTAAATTTTTAAAATAATTGGTTAGTTAAAATAACAATTTAATTATATTAATATTTTATTTCACAATTTGTTATGTGGACATTGTTTGTTTAATTTAAATTGTTCATTCAATTTTTTTTAACAAACATATTATTTATTTGATCTGAATTGCTATGATTAACTTGTTGACAAATCCAATGATCTGATTTTAATCATAGTCTAATTGTCAATAGATCTTATAAATAATTTGTAACAGGTAAATTTTGTACTTCTTTCATCTGTGTAAACCTAGAAACATGATAGGGTCCATCCAAATAAATTTGACATGTGAGCCTATATGTTTGCTTTTGGGGTTCGATGCATGTAGGAAGTCGATTTATTTCTAGATATTTAAATGGACTAGGTTGCTAAATTAAAATATCACCAATGATAGTTTTATTTAGGCTCAATTAGTAAGTGACTTATTCAATGAATAACAATTATTTAAATAATGGTTAAATTCCTCTCCTTTGGGCCTTGTGTGAGAGTTAGGGGGCCATTAGTAGTGCGTACGACATACTGAACCCAGCCCTCCCTCACACGAACAACCCCAATTGTGAAGGCTCATTTGCCTTATTTAAATAATTGCATTAGGCTAATTATATTAGTTTAACCTAATTAAAATTGAATGAGCAACATAATTAATTTTGAAATATACGGAATTAATTTTCCATTAGATTATTTTTAAATTAATTTATAAAAATACACTTAGTTTAAAGAAAAGATTCTAGATAGTGATTTCTTTTAACTAATTTATGTTTTCTAATATTTAATTAAGTAGAAAAATATATTTAAGTTAAAAATTAATTTTTTAATCAATATTTAGACCAACTTAAATTAGGATATTTTTCTTAGAACTTAAATAAAAAAAATAATAATTAAATTGATTTTATTCAAGATACTTAATTATTTATTTCTATTTCAAGAAATTTAATTAAATTAGAAAACATATTAAAGTTGATAATTAATTTTTTAATTAATTTTATACCAGCTTAAATTAAAATATTTTCTTAGATATTAAATTAGAATTAATAATTAAGTTGATTTTATTCTAGATACTTAATTATTTCTATTTTAAGAATTTAGGTAAATAGAAAATAATATTTAAGTTTGAAATTTTTCAATTTCAGATAAATTTAAATTAGAATAATTTTCAGAATATATTTTATTTTATTTTAAGAATCATTTCCCACATTAATTTTGAAATGCATTTATTTTAAATACATATATTTCAAAAAATTTTATTTTGTTAAAGTTGAAAATTAATTTTTTTATTAATTTTAGATCACCTTCATAAATTAATTTTCATTAATTAGTTATTTAAAATAAATAGACTGATATATATTATTTTAATTAGAAAATAAGTAATTAATTTTGAATTATCTAGATATATATTTTATAGGTAGACTTTTGGTATTTTTTTAGATATATTTAATTAAATTAGAAAATTAATATTTAAGTTGATTTAATTCTAGACACTTAAATATTTTATATTTTTCTTAAGATATTTAATTAAATAGGAAAATTATATTTATGTTGAGAATTGATTTATTTAATTTTAGAGCAACATAAATTAGAATAATTTTTCTATTTTTTATTTTATTTTATTTTAATGATTAATTCAAAAATGTATTTTCAATACATTGGATTTCGAATTCAATTAGTTATATATTTATAAAAAATTAAATTTAAGTTAAAAATTAATTTTTAATTAATTTTGGACCAACTTAAATGAAATAATTTTCATAATATTTATTATAAAATTAATACTAAGGATGAGAATTTTTTTTTCAGATCTTCATAAGTATAATTTTATAAATATTAAATTAAAATTTATATTTAGAGTTATCTAAATTAGTAATTTTAATTAAATAAATATATATTAAAATAAGTATCAAAAGAAAATACAACTCTTTAAATTAATGAGCTTTAGTTATAAGGATACTCGATCTCCATTATTGGTCCTACATGGTTAATTTGTTTTCAATATAACCTCGAGACGCTAGACTTCGTCCACCTTATGGATGGTTATTCGTTGAAGCAATTAACACCGTAAAGATCTCAAAAGATAAGTATTTGATAAGTTTTTGTCTCTATTAGACACTCCCCTACGGTGACTACTTAGAGTTAAGTTTAAGAAATATCAAACAATGGTGGAAGCTCATAATATAAGAATAACCTTGACTCTTGCCTACTGGGACAACGTTGGATTCTTATTTGGATCGAATAAAAGGTTGGTAGAATGGTGTCCATTTTAGATGATCTGACAACTCTATTCAATGAATGATATCTTTGACTCTCGCCTACCTGGACACTGTATCAGTTTGTTGGAAACCTTGGAAATTATTTAAGATATGATTGTTTTGTATTTTCATATGTCTTTGTTACTTGCTAAATGCTTAATAATTTCTGAATGGTGTATGAATTTATATTGAGCCATGTTATTTTGTGTTATTAATGTTGTAGTATAATTTCAAATCTTCATTATTGGTCTAACTTACCTTGGTTTTTTAATGGGACAAATCCCAAAGAATTGTCATCCATTAGACAAATATAATAGTGTTATATCTCGACAAATAAGTATTTGTAAATGCAACATCTAGTTGTACATCCAAAGATGACAACTTCGACTAGTATTTACAATATGAAACAATGAAGAAGTTTTTAAAATAAGAATAACTTTGACTCTCGCTAAACGGGACATCGTTGGATTCTTATTCTAATCAAAATTGTCCTTTATTTTTCTGTTAGCTTATTCACTTCGAATTTGCTTTAATAGTATATCATTAGATGAATGGTTTATAAATCATTTGCTTATGATGTCATTCTAATTTCTCTTATGAAATTAAATGGCACAGATGACTAAATTCTTGATATTCTATCTCGAAATGATATATATCCTCGATCTTGGAAATCTCCTACTTGTATGTGTTTACTTTAGGCAATCTAAACATAGAGTTAGATTAGTAGTGGTGGTCCAAGAGAGAATATCACTCACTGTATATTTGGTATAAATTTAAGTCTTTGACTTTAAATTTTAGATTCGAAAGTAAAATTTTTAATTTCAGTTTCGTAGAATACATTGGACAATACAGTATGAATTTCACAAGTTATTAATATCCATTTTCTATCAATGGATCCAAACTGTATGTTTATGTATGGAATACGAGTTTAATATTCTGTGACCAGGATCCACTTGGACTATTCTAAGAACTCTTTATTGTAACTAGACCTAAGTCATCAAAAGACCTCAACGATAATATATCTATTGCATCTTGTTCCTAGTGGTTTTGACAAGATCATTCTCTGCAAAGAGTAAATATGCCTATATCCACTTGAAAGTAAGATCATCTATATTCAAACATGGATGTACATTCACGGGTTGATATAAGCTTTCGTTATATTCTTAAAATGATCATTCTAGATTTTACCTTATGCAAAAAAATTTGAAATGTATGAGAAATTTCATGAATTTCTAGAAATGTTGAAAAACATTAAGGTAATAGGTTAAAGATCTTGCGAACTGGTAGGGGTGGAGAAATATTTGGTAGATATGTAGTTCAAAGATCATTAAGTTAATTTTTTGAATTGTATCTGGACTTAACAAAACTTCCTGTCCTAGTATTAAATGTTTGAGTTTATCTAAACCTATGGCTTGTGGTATGCCTGGTAATTTACTTACTCTAGTGCGAGCAACTTACTTTAGTAAGATGCTAGAGCATTTTTCTAATGGCCATCTATGGAAGCTTCTCGACTTCTAGACATAGATTTCATTTATTTAATAAAAAGTTTTAACTATACCAGGTAAGATAAAAGCCATGAAGGAATTCCTTACGATCAACATTGAGTGGTCTCAGATATGCAGATATGCTTTTAGTATAAATTAGACCAGACACCTACTGTTGAGTGGGAGTAATAAGTTGGTACCAGATTAATCCAGGAAAGGAACATTAGAAGATAATCAAGTAAATTTTAAGATCAAGAAGAGGAACTATATGTTAGTCGATAAGGGTGGTATTTTAATACTCTTAGACTACACCAAATCATGTTTCTAGACTTGCCTTAGTGCTATAAAGTCTACTAATGAGATGGTGATTACTCTGGGGGTGGAGCAGTAATTTTGGAGAAGTGTAAAAGCCGAATTGAAATCTCTAACTCTACCAATGAGACTGAATGTTAAAGTTGCAATAAAGATACTTATTTAGTCTATGGAAAAATGTATACAATTTTGGCATTGTACTAATAATTAATTAACTACTAGTGTTACTTCCTGACTATCACAGAAGTAGTTGCCAAAAAGTAAAGAATCCAGTATCTATAGAGGAGTAGACATATAGAGAGGAATTTCACAATATGAAGGATTTTGTGACAAAGGAAATGTAATGGTGGAGGAAAGGTTGTATTGAATACAACTTGTCAAATCCTATTATGGAGAGAATACGACATAATACACTTGATCTGCATATCAAGGTGTTGAGACTATTTAAAATGCACTTTTTGTTTTATATAAGTGCAAGTGGGAGTTTGTTGGGTTTTGTGCCACTACTACAAAAAGGACCTTTTGCTTCGGTTTTGAAGTGACACATAAACAATTTGCTTCGGTTTGAGCAGTTGACGTTATTACCGTAGACGCAAATTTTGATTTTCTTACTTCAATTTTGGACCGACGCTAAATGTTTTTTTTTTTTTTGCTTCAGTTATGAACCGAAGCAAAAAAAAAACAAGTGCACAAACGGTAATTGGTTTTTTGCTTCGGTTATGAACCGAAGTAAAAGACTTTTTAAAAAGAAAAAAATCAACACCATCGCACCACCACCACCACCACCATACTATTATACATCTCACACCACCACATATACACATATTTGAACAACCATTTTAACTCAAAATCAAGAAGTTTAAACCAGCGCACCACCACCACTACACCATCACCACCGCACCACCAACATCGCACGCCACCACTGCACCACCACCCATGGCGACTGCACCACCGCAACCCTAAAAAATTAGCCAACATCAAATGAGAAAAAGAGAGATAGAGAGAGAGAGAGAGAGAGAGAGAGAGAGAGAGAGATCAAAAGAGAAAAATAAAAAGAGAGAGAGATGAGAAGGGGGAAAGAGAGAAAGATATTACTGTGATAGGGTGGCTGCATGGCGTCCGTCCAAGGTAGTGGTGTGAGCAGCGGCCTTCGTCATCTAGCCTCCATCGTGGTGGTCCGTCATAGAGAGAGAGAGAGAGATAGAACCGAGAGAGAGATAGAACTGAGAGAGAGAGAGAGAGTGTGTGTGTGTGTGTGAAACGAAATGGGCAACTGATGGAATAATGTTACGTTGTAATATATATAAGTAGGGTTTTTTAAAGATGGCCCAAAGCCAGTAACTAATTTTTTTAATGCCTTTTTGCTTCAGTTGTAGACCGACGCTAATAATGTATAATATGGATTTTTGTATCGGTTGTAAACCGACGCTAATAGTGTATATATATTTTTTTTATATTTTATCTTTTGCTTCGGTTTTTGTTTTACCGTCGAATAGATAACCGACGCTAATTAATTATTATTGGTGTCGGTGGATAACTGAAGTAAAAAAATGTAGGTTGACTTTTGCATCGGTGGATAACTGAAGTAAAAAAATGTAGGTTTGACCAGACACGTTCACCGACGCAAAAACCCCTTTTTGTAATAGTGTGTCCTAAATAAAATACATTTTAATATAATCAGATTTACTAATTAATAAAGATCAGAAATCACTTTTATGTTGCATGGTTCACATGATTTATATCATGATTATATTTAATGTACAAATTCTATTAAGTCAAGAATATATATAAACATATATATATATATATGTATATATATATTTGTTCATGATTATAGTGTCGTCATTACAGTGGAATATAATCATGATTCTATGTTCAAAAGTTTAATTCCCATGATTTGTCAGATCATTGGATTTAGACTGGCATGATAATTAGCGATAAGGTATACTTACACCTTGGATAAGTGTTATGTCCTTTCCAGGGCATTGGCAAAGTTTACTAGTATCGGATGTATGGAGTATACATTGGAAGGGACCAATGTTGATTTTAGTTAAGATATCGTAAACTTACCGTTATATCTTTCTAAGTCAATATAGATGGTTGATCTTAGGTCTATGGATCTTAATCCTGATATGGTTAGGTTCAACTTAGTTGTATTATTTATGTTCTTCAATTTGTTCGTGAAAGTCGACCAATTGGATCTTCTCGTGACATACAGATTAAGGACATGGTAGTTCATTGGAGTGGGAGCGCTAATCATAGATATGGAATCTACAGCTTCTATAGGTATTTAGAAGTGAAACGATGATTTCCTTTGAGCATGGCTTGATAGAGATAAATGATTGAGATCTCATTTCAGTAATTATATTAGTTTACTAAAATATCATTTATAGGTAGCTAAGTATTTTAAGGATAAAATACATTGAAGGGTAGAACGGTAAATTTGTCCCTATTGAGTGTAGATCATATATCGAGGATCTTTGACTATTAGGATTGTAACAATAGATAATCATAACGTATCTATATCGTGGTACATATAGAGCATTCTATATAGCTGAGATTGTTATTCAATTCCAAATCTATAGTGGCACAAGGCGGAATTAATAAGTTGAGAATTTACTTGGTGAATTCTAGATCTACTTATTGAAAGCTCCATTATATAGGCCCATGGTCCCCTCACTAGTTGAGATAATACTGCTTGCAGACTCAGTTAATTGATTTTAATTAATCAATTAGAATTCTAAATATAGATTATGTCTTATTATGAATTTTCCCTAAGCAAGAGCTTAATTGTGAAGAAAAGAGGTTTTGGGGTCAATTTATTAATTAAGAGACTTTGTATGGTATAATTAATAAATTACATAAATAAAAATTTTACTTGGTAATTAATTATAATTATTAAATAAATAGTTTTAGCATTTATAGGATTGAATTGAAAATATGGTATTATTGAAAAAAAGAATAAGTGGTTGAAATAAAGTGGCAAAAATCTAACTAGAAATCGGTCTTATGGTGTACGACCATGATGTGAATTTTTGCGCAATATTTTATTATTTTTTAATCCATATAATTCAGCCCTAGTCCCTAGTTGAAACACTATAAAGGAACATGATACTCTCACTCATCCACTTGATGCCTTCAACCAAATCAAAACCTAGTTTTCTATGTCAGACAACTAGTAGATGAGAGAGTTCCTTCTAGAGTGATTTCAGCCTCCTTCATTGTTCTTCCATATTTGAACCCATAGTGAATGAGTGTCGTGCCTACACATAGCAAGTCAAGTACTCAATCATAGTGAGTATGACGGTGGTAACCAAACCTGAAGGAGAGAAAGAGATCCAGGTTCAGATCTTGATAATGCTTTGCTACAGAAAGGAATCAAGGGCTAGAGATCTTGAACAGAAGGAGTCATTATATTTCATTGCAATCAATGTAAGGTTTTCTTAGACCCTTATTTGTTTATTTCATTGTTTTAGAGAATTGATATTTAGGATGTTAATTCAACATACTTGTTAGTAAATATAGATCCTAGTAAAATATTCCAAACATATACACTTAACATATACATACATTTGTATATTCATATCACACATTATACACAGTTCTTACCTCCTTTCTAGATTCCAGTGAGTTGGCCGACCTAAACGAAAAGTCTTGTGCTGGATGGATGCCCTAATCACATAACATAATGTTGGGTTTTATGCCCTAAATAAAACTCTTTACAATCTGATTAGTTATCAATATAAGAAATTTGAAGTGATTGATGTTTGCATGAATTTTACATGCTAATGGTTTAATATGTTTATTATGTTTACACACAGAATCAGTTAAATCCAGATCGTACGTTTATTCACAATTACAGTATCGTCAACACAGTGGAATGTGATTGTGATCATATGAATCATATGGAGTATACATTGGACTGAACCGATATTGCAACTAAGTTAAGATATTACTAACTTACAGTTATATATATCTTTCCAAGTCAATATCAGTAGTTGATCTTAAGATTAAAAGAATCTAAATCCTGATATGCTTAGGCTCAACTCAGGAGTGCTATTCATGTTCTTTGATTTATTAGTTAAGCCTACTTTTAGGTCAGGGTGATACGTATATTTTGGGAACATGATAGTATGATTGAGTGGGAGTGCTGAACATAAATATGGAATCTATAGCTTCTACTGGTGTATAGAAGTCAAGTGATGATTCCCTTCGAGCTTAGCAAATAGAAGTAAATGGATGAGCTCTTTTTTAACTGACTAATCATTAGATCACTAAACACCATTTACAGGTAGCTAAGTGTTTTAAGGGGCAAAATACATTGAGGGGTGAGAATGGTAAAGAAATCCCATCTCGATGTAGATCATCTATATAGAGGATCTTTAAATCACAATAAGATTATAACAATGGTTAAATGAGATAGCATATTGATATCGTGAAACATATAATATGCTCTATATAAGTCTGAGAGTGCAATTCTAAGTTCTAAGAGTGGATTCAACGAAGAATTAATAAGTAGGAATTTACTTGGTAAATTTGGTTCACTTATTGGAAGCTTAGCATATAGATCCATGGTCCCCATTCTAGTTGAGAACATTCTGCTTGTAAGACTCATTAATTGATTCGTGATTGATCAATTATAATTTTAAAGTTAGATTATGTCTAATTTTATGAATTTTCACTAAGCAGGGGTGAAATTGTAAAGAAAAGGGTTTCTGGGTTAATTTATTTATTAATGGACTTTATATGTCTAATTAATAATTAAATTAAATGAAAATATTATTTAATAATCTATTTTAGTTATTAAATAATTAGTTTTGGCATTTAAAATGTTAGAATTGGAAAATTGGCGTTTTTGAGAAAATAGAAATAAAATTTGATAAAACTGCAAAATCAAGTGGGGCCCACTACTACACCTTGGTCGGCCACTAATTGAGGTTTTTTAAATTAATATTTTCATTATTTTAATGCCAAATAATTCCTAACCTAAACCTAGTAGTTGCCTATAAATAGAAAGTGATGGCTTAGTCAAATCACAAGTTTTCAATAACCTTTTCTGACAGAAATTTCTCTCTTCAGAAAAACTGAGCCTTCCCCACTTTCTATACCTGGCCGAAACCCTCTCTTCTCTTTTCCCTTCATCAATTTCGAACCCCAGTGAAAGAGTAAGTGCCCACACACAGCAAGCAGTAACTCAATCATAGATTGGAAGACTGTGAAGGATGAAACTTGAAGAAGAAGGACCTTCGGGCTCAGATCTTGATTATACTCTGCTACAGAAAGGATACAAGGGTTAGAGATCTGAGCGGAAGGAGACATTAATTCCGCTGCATCAATGTAAGGTTTTCTTAACTTTATATGTGTTTAATTTATCGTTTTAGAAAGTTCATATTTAGGGTGTTTAAACAACATACTTGTGAGTAGATCTAAGATCCTGGTAAAATAAATTCCAACACATAACAGGTTAAATCACATGTCAAAACCCTAATCCAGGAAACCCAAACCTACAAATCAAGGTTCTGTTATTCCTAATAGGAACTACAATACCCTAGGGAACAGGGAAATACCCAACTAAGGCACTGAAATAGGCAAGAATTGAGAAAGTGAGTTGTTCGGGGAATCTGCCAAAACTGGTTAACCAATTTTACAGGACCTGACAAACCGGTTTGCACCAGGTTTTCCCAACAACTCCAAAACTCACTCAAAACTTATCCAAATCCCACAAAACCATCCATTGTACCTAAACAGGGCATACACAACATATTTAGACCAGTAAAACTCAGAAAAACACACTGAATTAAATTATGCCATTAAAGACCTAAGTTTGGGTTTCAAAACTCAAACTTGTGCAATTCCATCCCAACACAACAAAACCAGTACCCAGAACTTAGAATTAACTCAAAATAAGCTTAGAAATCAAATCACACAAACTTTAAACCCTAATAGCCCCTAACTTCCAAATTTGCATATCCAAACCAATATCAAAGCTAGAAAAGCTAAAAGCAAAAGATCTAGGGGTTATGTCTGTTGGAATTTATTTTACCAGGATCTTAGATCTACTCACAAGTATGTTGTTTAACACCCTAAAATATGAACTTTCTAAAACGATAATTAAACACATATCAAGCTAAAAAAACCTTACATTGGTAGTAGCGGAATAATATGTCTCCTTCCACTCAGATCTCTAACCCTTGTATCCTTTCTGTCACAGAGTATTATCAAGATCTGAGCCCGAATGTCCTTCTCTTTGAATGTGATCCTTCACAGTCTTCCAATCTATGATTGAGGTACCACTTGCTCTGTGTGGGCACTACTCTATCACTAGAGGGTTCTAAATTATGAAGAAGAAAAGAGGGAGAGGTAGGGTCGGCTATAGAGAGAGAAAGAGGAAGGCTCAGTTTTTCTGAAAAGGCAATCTTAAGAAAACTTGTTATTTTGACTGAGCCATCACTTTCTATTTATAGGGAACTACTAGGTTTAGGTTAGTAATTATTTGGCATTAAAATAATGAAAATATTAATTGGAAAAAGCCTATCAAGTGGCCGGCCATAGGTGTTATTGGTCCTCACTTGGATTTTGCAGTTTTCACAATTTTTATTTCTATTTTCTCAAAAACGCTATTTTCCAATTCTAACCATTTAAATGCCAAAACTAATTATTTAATAACTAAAATGGATTATTAAATAATATTGTCATTTAATATAATTATTAATTAGACATATAGAGTCTCTTAATTAATAAATAAACCTAGAATCTCTTTTCTTTACAATTTCACCCCTGCTTAGTGAAAATTGACAAATTAGACATAGTCTAACTTTAGAATTTTAATTGATTAATTATAAATCAATTATTGAGTCTTACAAGCAGTATGGTCTCAACTAGAATGGGGACCATGGATCTATATGCTGAGCTTCCAATAAGCAAACCGAATTTACTAAGTAAATTCCCTACTTATTAATTCCTTGTTGAATCCACTCTTAGAACTTGGAATTGCACTCTCAGACTTATATAGAGCATTCTATATGTTTCACGATATAGATATGCTATCTCATTTAACCATTGTTATAATCTTAATGTGATCAAAGATCCTCTATATAGATGATTTACATCGAGATGGGATAAATTTACCGTTTTCACCCCTCAATGTATTTGGCCCCTTAAAACACTTAGCTACCTGTAAATGATGTTTTAGTGATCTAAGAGTTAGTCACTGAAACAAGAGCTCATCCATTTACTTCTATTTAGCTAAGCTCAAAGGGAATCATCACTTGACTTCTATACCCCAGTAGAAGCTATAGATTCCATATTTATGTTCAGCGCTCCCACTCAATCATATTATCATGTTCCCAAAACATACGTATCACCCTGACCCAAAAGTAGGCTTAACTAATAAATCAAAGAACATGAATAGCACTCTTGAGTTGAGCGTAAGCATATCAGGATTTAGATTCTTTTAATCAAAGATCAACTACTCATATTGACTTGGAAAGATACAACGGTAAGTTTATAATATCTTAACTAAGTTCAATATCGGTCCAGTCCAATGTATACTACATACATTCGAAACCAGTATACTTTACCAATGTCTTGGAAAGAACATAACACTTACTCCAAGTGTAAGTACACATCATCGCTGATTATCACATCAGTGTAAATCCAAAACACTGATGAAACAGGGACTTAGTCTTTTGAATCATATAATCACAATCACATTCCACTGTGTTAACAATACTGTAATTGTGAATAAATATATGTTCTGGACTTAACTGTTTTTGTGCATATATATTAAACATATTAAACCATAAGCATGGAAAATTCATGCAAACATAAATCACTTCAAATTTCTTAGATTGATAACTAATCAGATATTAATGGGTTTTATTTAGGGCACAAAACCCAACAACCTCAACCTTGAATCCCACTTGAATCCTTGCTGAAAACACAAAATTCAGCAGCAATCCCCTTGGTTCCTTGCTGGGTCGAAGAGAGAGAAGGGGAAGAGAGGGTATTTTTTTATTTTTTGGTATTCTCATCTTTTTCTCTTATTTTCTAAAATGAAAATAAAGATTAAATAAATTATTCTTTGGCTGAAGTAAACCTAGCTAGGTTCAACACCCTAGGCAGCCACAAAATCACTCATTTGGCCAATTACTAAAATGCCCTTTCTCTTATAACTTAAGCAAAATAAAGTCTAGGGCCAAAATGGTCAAAAACCATAACCCCGCTCATACTCAGTATTCTATTTCCTCCAATATATATCCCACTAAGAAATAAGGTTCTAGAGTTACCCATGTGATCAAACTAGCCATCCATCGCATTTTCCGTTGTCACCGAGTAAAAATTGTAAAAATAACATAATTCATATATAATTCAAATAATACACCTAGAGTTTAATAAAATCTCTAGAATTGGAAAATTATAACTCTAATGCCCACTTTTGATAATGGGACCCACAATAAAATAAATTCACAAATAACTATAAAAATACTAATAATTAATGCTGATTTCCTTTACTAATCCATATTATGAAATGCGGTCATCACTGTTAACGCATATTTTTGTTAACCAAAATTTGAGCCTCACAGTGATTCTTTCACACAGAAAAAATGAAAGCAGTAAAGTAAGAGGTATGAACACAAAAGATTTTTTACGTGGTTTTGCAGTTTAAATTCTGCATAGTCCACGAGTCAATCTTATTAAATTTCTGATAGTTTTTCAGGGCTTGTTTTGTATGATTTTTTTGTCCCTTTTTTGATCTTACTTGCCACTATTTATAATCGCATAGTAGGCAGTTAATTACAAAATTGACTGTAATCTTTACAATATTTTTCCCTTAAAATCATCAGGTTTGATTACATATCACGTAGTATAACTGCGGTTATTACTTGAAAATTGCATAGTTGTGATTTTCCCGCTTTTACTGGGTCAAAAAAATCGTGTATTTAAACATGTCTTTAATTGTAACATTTTGGGATGTCTCGACAGGAACTTGGTTCCAATGACCTTGATAGCGAGCTGGATCTTTTTTTTTTCTTATCCTTCCGAGATCGACCCTGTACGTCTTGTTGCTTCTTTGTTTGAAAGCTTAACGCTTCATTTGTGACAATCACGGTTCTTATTAACAGAGAGTTTCTCGAGGCTCATTTGAATGTTAGCTTCTGACTTGTTAAGATTTTAAGTCTCATTGAGAAGATGTCTGAAGTTAACTGGGGGAAGTTACAGGAATGGGCCTTCCTATAGCGAGATAGGCACCTCGCTTATTATGTCTCGAGTCCACTGGACTGCTATACTTAGTTTGTGCATTTTACACTAAGTGTAATCACAGTTGATATGCGTCGCTTCTGTCTTCCCAAATGTAACGGAGTTGATGTCTTGCTTTATACATCCAATAAGGTATGGTTTCTCATTTATACACTAAACAACAGTTTGTATATCTTTTCCTCGCATAAGACCTTACAGTTAGCGAGTTGCAAATACACTCTGCCACTTACCCAATTAATGAGTTAATCCATTAAAAGTGATTTCATCGATCCATATTCCCTTTACCTTGACACGTGTCCTCCACTGAAATGGTAACCAAATTTTGGGCATAGCAATTGCCCCTTGAAAAGTTCTTTTTTAATAAAAAGGGCTTTCTAATAATTATAGAGGTCATTTTCGTCATATTCCCTTTTTGAAAAAATGCATCCTTTGATTTTGCGGTTGTATGGTTTCGATGGTCATTATGAATTGTCTTTCCATCTTCTGCCCCACTCCCAACTGTTAGATTTCCTTACCTTTGGCCTTCTTGTCACTGACTTTGAGTATAAAATGGTGTCTTAAGCTTTCCATATTCCACACACTTTTGGTTTTTTGTTTAGTTTCGTCTTGAGATTGGATTGTCATTCTCTCATCAAGGTGCCCCATCTGAGTTCAGAAATTTGTTCCTCTAAATTCATAACACCAAAATTCGCCAACTACCTCTCTTCTCTATACGTTCCTAGGAACTTCAAACCTCAACTTGAATTGGAAACAACGGATTCCAAGGCTGAGGAGCTTCTGATCAATCCAAACTAAGGAAACGTCGTTGATCGTTATGGGTGATCCTCACAAGTGATTCTCGAGGGTAAGTATTATCCCTTGTGAATGGTGGTTTGAACTGGATTATACATATTGTTATTTTTTATTGCTCCATTGATATTTTATCTCTATCTCCACAGGAATGGACATAGATTTTACGAGCGATCTTAGAGGTCCTCCTCAGGCTGACAAGGAATCCTGGAGGAAAGTTAGCATGGTTTCGGATTCTACTAAAGAACCCAACCAACCCAAGACCCAAGCTTGCAGAAGAAGACCTTTGTGCCAACCTCTCTCTGGTATTGAGAAATTTCCTGAGGAAGGGGATGAGGTCTCGGCTACAGGAAATGGGATCTTTAGATGTGGAGAATGAGGTCTATGCAGAGGTCGAGACCTTCTACGTGTAGACGGTCTTGCTCGAGCTATGTGTAGCCGGTCTTTCTCCAAGCTATGTGTAGATAGTCTTTCTTGAGTTTATCAACCCCCCTTGTATTTTTTGTTTAGGAAGATGACTTAATGGTTTGCCTCTAGTGGCATTTTTGTAAAGATAAGTTTGTAAGCCAACTTGGGTTTTCTCTTATCTTAAATGCCTTGTACTCTTTTCATTCGAACTTAATATAAATGTGTTCGCTTACGTTTTTATCCACAACATAAACAGCTATATTTTGATCCAATGTAAAGTACTTTTGGGTTTTTCCATTGCTCATAATCTTCCTTTTTAAGTAGTTAGTTATCTACCAAACTTTTTGATTTTCGAGCAGTTTTCAATTCTGCCTCGCTATGGCAGTTATAATCTGCCTTAGGCAAACTTGAATATACTTTTAATGATTTTATCACTTTGTATATTTTAGATTTTCTCGTACGAATAGTTAGGTTATCTATCCATTTTCTAGGTTCAAGTACTTTTATCAAGACGTCTTGATGTCTCGTTTAGCACTTTCCTAGCTCGCGTGAACCGTTAATATTCAGTTTTATACGCGAGCTATGAGTTATATCTCATTTATAACTTTTGATTTTCCTTTCCCATTGGATAGGTTTTTAATCAGAAATTATAGTTGTTTGATCCCTTCTTCGTCAAAAAGGTTTGATCAGGATGCTATAACAGTTCGACCCCTCTCTCGTCAAAAATGTTTGGTCAGGAAGTTTTAATAGTTTGACCCCTCTTTCGTAAAAGAGGTTTAGTTGAGAACCTTTATATTTATATTTAATTTTTTTTTATTTTTGAAATGGTGGGTTTGTATTATACCATGTATTTCCAGATGAATTCTGGTTAATCATACATAAATGCCCCTTAAGTAATTTTAAAAGAGAAACTTTGTAATTACTTAAATGATAAGAAGGATTCTCTTTATTCGTGATTGAAGTTAAAATTGTACATCAGTAATGTGAGTTACATCATTTATTTATTGGTAGTAGGGTCACAAATGTTCCATGTTCCAGTAGTTCTTTATTAGCGAGCTATTAAGTCGAGCCAATTTGTAAACTCCAATTCCAACTACTGCCTTGATGACATATGGACCCTCCCAGTTCGGGTTGAAAACTCCTGCATATGCATCTCTCGTATTTTCAAATACTCGCCTTAGCGCCAAGTCTCCAACATTGAATAGTCTTTTCTTGATTCTTTTGTTGAAATATCTTGTAACTCGGTGTTGATATGCTGCGTTGGTGATTTGGGACTCAACACATTTTTCATCAAGTAGGTCCAATGACAATTTTAGAAGTTCATGGTCTCTTCTTGATTATTAAACTCTCTTCTGTGAGTCTATATGTTCACTTATGTAGGCAGCATTACTTCCGAGCCAAATGCTAGTGAGAAAGGAGTGTGTCCCATCACCATCTTCTCGGTAATTCTGTGAGCCTAGAGTACTTGAGGTAGCTCGTCGACCCACCTGCCTTTGGCAGCGTCTAACTTCTTCTTTATAGTATCCTTTAAGGTTTTGTTAATAGCTTCTACTTGTCTATTCGCCTGAGGTCTGGATACTGAAGGAAAGCTCTTGATAATTTTGTTCGTCTTGGAGAACTCGCTGAACAAGTCGCCATCAAATTGGGTTCTATTAGCAGATACTATCTTTATGGGAATTCCAAACCTACAGACATTGTTCTTGACGACAAAGTCGAGGACTTTCTTGAAGGTTATGGAAACGAGAGGCGCGACCTCATTCCATTTTTTGAAGAAGTCAACTGCTACAACTGCATATTTAGCTCCTCAACCAATGGATAATGCACCAATTAGGTCAATTCCCCTTATAGCAAATGGGTAGGACGAGGTCATCATTCTTAGTTCCGTTGGTGGCATGCGAGGTATATGTGATTACCTCTAACACTTATCAAATTTCCTGACGAACTCATGGGTGTCCTTATTGATCGTTTGCCTGTAATATCATTCTCTAATGATCTTTTTAGATAGACTTTGGCAACCTGCATGATCCCCACAAAAGTCTTTATGAATTTCTCTGACGATTTCGTTTGCTTCTGTAGGGAGAACACACCGAAGTAGAGGCATCGAATAACCCTTTCTATATAGTTTGCCTTCAATTATTTTGTAGTGAGGCACTGAATACAATAGTTTTTGTCCCTCGTTTTTGTTAGTCGGAAGTTGTTTGTCAAGCAAATAACTGATAATAGGATTCATCCAAGTAGAAGAGTTGTAAAGCCCGCTTAGTTAATTTGGAAATTAGCGGTTGTTTATGTTTAATTATGAAATTATTTATAGCTATTTAAATAATTTATTACTGTTATTTACGGAATTCAGAAATGCATGATTATGTCATCAGTAGTTTTTATATTTCGCATTTCCGGTGTCCGGTATTTTGGAACTCGTCGTTTGGCTCAGTAGAAATCACAACTTAGTATGTTAGTATTTTGGGGACGGGTTTTAGACATTGGGAATTTCGGGAATGGCCGGGAATTTAGAATTTCCCAAAAATACCCCTTTAGTATGATTTATGTGATTTTATGATGGAGGGGCAAAATGGTCTTTTTGCCCCAATGACTTTTTGTCTTTTAGTGACTTTTATTTGGAAATTAAATGTTTATTTATTTAATTGTTTTTGGCTGAAATGGATTTAATAAATGGTTATGTTAAGTGGGTTTATATTATTTCTTTCATTTTTACAAAAAAACACTTAGAAAAGAAAATAGAATTTTCCAAAAACTCTCTCTTTTCCTCTCCACTTTCGGCTGGGTATTTGGGGTGCAAAAGCTGGGTTTTTTCTTCAATTTTCAAAGCTAAATTCAACCTAATTGTGAACTCTAGGTTGTGGTATGTAATCTCTAACTCTTTCCCTTTATTTTCTTGAATAAAAATGGTGAAAATATGAGTAAATGCATGCTTACTTGAGGTGTTGTTGCTGCTGTGTTTGTGATATGATTTCTGAGGTTTAAATCTTGTTCAATTGAGTAGAATAGAGCTAGTTATGATGCATGCTAGTTGTGTTGTTCAAAGTTTTGATTTTTAGCTCAAAAATATGGTTTTCAAAGAGAAATGTCTATGTCCTGTTGCTGTGATATTGTTGATGTTTTGATTGTTTTCAGAGGCTTAGTTAAGCTTGTTTAAGTAAGTTTAGATGGATTTGATTGCATGCTAGCTAGGTTTGCTCAAGTTTGAGTTTAGAACTCAAAGCTTGAGCTCTAATGGTGATTTTTGAATTCGTGCAATCTGGGTGGTTTTGTTGCCTTAGAAATGTTCTAGGGGAGGTATAGAACAGGTCTGGAAGGTTTCATGTGATTTGGGGTTGAATTGTGCAAGTTATGAATTTTTATGTTTGCTGCCTGCGAGGAACCGGAATTCCGGTTGTGCATCCGGAATTCCGGATGAGTGTTCTGAATTTTCCCAGAACCGGAATTCCGGTTGGGCAACCGGTCTACCGGTTGGGGAATTTTTTCCGAACCCTAGTTTTCCTCGTTTTTAGGTTTTTAGGGGTATTGCCATGCTTTTTATCGATAGGGAAACTTTTAGTTCCAAGTTTTAGTCCCCGGGAGGTGATTTAGCGTGTCACTTATAGCGTTGTGATTTTTATGGTTTAGGAGCCGATGTCCGCCGCTCAGCTTCAGTTCCAGTCAGGTTGACCGGAACACCTGAAATCGGAATCCAGGTAAGATTAGTATAACAGTATGCATATGTAGATTACATGTTTAGCGTGCATGTAGGAAGCCTGCTAGATTACATTAGTTATGTATTTAGGCTTCGAACCATCCAACCCTGTCACGTCGGTACAGGCTGGAGTATGACCAGCAGCCGGAGTATGACCGGTTCGACCGATCAGGCTGACATTTGGTTAGTGGTTCAGTGCTATTGACCTATCCCGTCGGTACGGGCTGGAGTATGACCGACGGCGGAGTATGACCGGTTCGACCGATCAGGAGGATACTTGTCAATAGTACCGTCCCCTGAACGTTCAAAACTCAGTACCATGTTGGACATGGCAGTAGTGGCTCAGTACCATGTTGGACATGGCAGTAGCGGGACTCAGTATCGTGTTGGACACGGCAGTTAGTTTTATGTATGTTATTATTATGCTTTTCTTACTGAGTCTGTCGACTCACAGTTTATGTTCATGTGTAGGTAAAGGCAAGGCTGTAGCTGATGGACCGTGAGCGAGCTTATGAGATTGTACATGTCGGGGCGGTTAGGCCTGGAGCGTACGATCCTCGGGACAGCAAGGCTGAGTTTTTTTGTAACTGGTCGTTAGACGACTTTATTTTGATGTAAAAGTTAAACAGTTAAAACGTTTGTTAATGATTTTATAAATCGGGATCCCGAGACTTTTATAATATGGTTTATAAGTTTAATTAAAAAGCAAAATTTTAATTAATCACGTTTTTCCATAAACCTCGTTGATTAGCAACGAGCTGCACAATACGTTTAAAAATCACGTAATACGCCTAAGGTAGTTAGGGTGTTACAATTTGGTATCAGAGCCGCCAGGTTGTCTTCCGAAGATCGTCACGACATGTACAATCATCATCAGCAGTTAGCTCGGTTCACGGTTCAGTAAGCCTTTATTGCTTTAGTAGTTTATTTTATTCAGTTATGAAAAAGAAAAGCCTGTTAGGAAGCATGTTAGTAGCCTGATAGTAGAATAGGCGCATGTTTCATTTCTAATTTCCAAATTAAGCGGCATTAGTAAGCTCGCCTTGAATACAACCTGATATGCCAACTCTTGGTTTCGCAGGCGGTTCTAATCAGATGGACGCCACGCGGACTACCAGGAGTCGGGGCAACTCCGTAGGGTCGAATCAGGGAAAGGGAGCTCAGTTTCCACCACCTGCCAGGGGCCGAGGTAGAGGTCCCCGAGGCAGGGCTCGTGGCCGGGGTGATGAGAACCCGCCACAGGCTGCCCAGGCTCCCCGGGCGATCGGGGAGCCCCGGGCGGGAGTTACGGTTTGCGGAGATGCAAGCCCGGATCGAAGAGCAAGACCTCGAGATTCAGAGGTTGAGACAGCAGGGTGCTCCTGCAGTTCCTGTGCCCATAGTTCCAGCGGCACCTGCCCCTGCTGCCCAGGCCGAGATAGTGGTGGCGGCCCACAGATTGGAACCATTGTATGAGCGGTTCCGGAAGCAGGCACCTCCGGTATTCCTGGGAGGTCCGGACGTGATGAAAGCCGAACAGTGGCTGACGGTGATTACCAGAATCCTGAATTTCATGGGTGTCACCGGTAACGACAGAGTGGTGTGCGCCACGTTTCAGTTCCAGGAGGACGCCCTGGTATGGTGGGATATGGTGTCTCAGATTCATGATGTCACCACCATGACCTGGGAAAGGTTTCAGGAACTCTTTAATGCAAAGTACTACAATGAGGCGGTTAGAAGCGCCAAGAGGAAAGAGTTCGTTCACCTGACCCAGCGGGAGAACATGAGCGTCACTGAGTATACTACACAGTTTGATCGGTTGGCGAGGTTAGCCTCGGGAATTGTGCCGACCGACTTCAGCAAAAAGGAGAAGTATCTGGACGGGTTGAATCCCAAGATCAGGCATGACCTGATGATTACCACCGACGACAGCACCACCTATGCTCAGATGGTGGAGAAGGCACTGCGAGCTGAGGGCGCAGTGGGGTGCATGTCAGAGTCAGCTAGTACTCCGATTAGTGGCGGAGCTCCTACCCCTCCCCGCATCGGGCTATAGCGGGGAGTAGTGGTTCGGCCATTGATCGAGGAAGAGGGCACCCATCGCTTCCGGCGGCTCGAGTCGAACAAGAGGTTCGGGGGAACCGGAACGGAGGAGTCGTCCTGGTGGTAATGAGACCCGATTCTCCTATCCCGAGTGCCCTAGCTGCAAGAGGCACCATCGGGGCGAGTGCAAAGGTCAGGGATGCTTTCATTGTGGCATGCCCGGACACTTCAAGAGGGAATGTCCCCAGCTCCGACGCGCAGGCACCGCGAGCTCCAGCGATACCCACTCCAGCCAGGGTGTTCGCTATCACGCAGGCTGATGCAGATGCCAGCCCATCAGTAGTCACAGGTCAGCTTTTCATTAACAACTCGCTTTATTCAGTGCTGTTTGATTCTGGGGCTACACATTCTTATGTGGCGGCCAGAGTCTTTAGTAAGTTGGGTAGACCCTTTGATAGATATGAATCAGGGTTTGGAACCCTGTTACCTGGCGGAGAATTGGTTATCTCCAATAGGTGGATTAGGTCTATGCCGATCAGGATAGATGGTAGAGAGTTAAGCGCTGATCTGATAGAGATGAGCTTAGTCGAATTTGATACTATTTTAGGAATGGATTTCCTATCTAAATATTCGGCGAGCATTGACTGTAAGAGGAAGATGGTGGTCTTCCAACCGGAAAGTGAAGAACCGTTTGTATTTGTGGGTTCGGTTCAGGGATCTCGGATCCCGGTGATCTCGGCTATGTCAGCGAGAGAATTATTGCACGGTGGGTGCTTAGGGTTTCTGGCCGTGGTGGTGGACACCACTCGGCCAGACACCATTCGGCCAGAGGACATCAGAGTGGTTCGGGAATTTTTGGACGTCTTTCCCGAAGAACTTCCAGGGTTACCACCTCAGCGGGAGATCGATTTCGTGATTGACTTGGCACCAGGGGTGGATCCGGTTTCCAAAGCCCCGTATAGGATGGCTCCAGCTGAACTTAAGGAATTAAAGATTCAGCTCCAAGGGTTGCTTGACATAGGGTTCATTCGGCCCGGTGTGTCACCACGGGGAGCCCCGGTTTTGTTCGTCAAGAAGAAGGATGGATCTATGAGGATGTGCATCGACTACAGAGAGTTGAACAAGTTGACGGTGAAGAATAAATATCCATTACCTAGGATCGATGACTTGTTCGATCAGCTTCAGGGGAAGACGGTCTTTTCTAAGATTGATCTCCGTTCGGGTTATCATCAGTTGAGAATCCGAGAGGAGGACATTCCGAAGACGGCTTTCCGCACTAGGTATGGACATTACGAGTTCCTGGTTATGTCATTCGGACTAACCAATGCTCCTGCTGCATTCATGGACCTGATGAATAGAGTATTCAAGGATTTCCTCGATATTTGTGTGATTGTGTTTATCGACGACATCCTTGTGTACTCTCAATCAGAAGAGGAGCATGAGTTGCATCTTCAGATGGTACTGCAACGACTTCGAGAACATAAGCTCTACGCCAAGTTCAAGAAATGTGAGTTCTGGTTGTCTCAGGTGTCCTTCCTAGGGCACATTGTGAGTAAAGATGGGATCAAGGTGGATCCTGGGAAGATTGAATCCGTCAGGGATTGGCCGAGACCGAAGACAGTGACGGAGATCGAAGCTTCTTGGGATTAGCTGGGTACTACCGTAGGTTCGTGGAGGGGTTCTCCAAAATTTCAATGCCCCTAACCGAGCTTACAAAGAAGAATCAGCGATTTATCTGGTCAGATAAATGTGAAGCTAGCTTTCAGGAGCTGAAGCAGAGATTGATTCTTGCTCCGTACTAGCTTTGCCTTCGGACAAGGAGAAGTTCGTAGTCTACTGTGACGCATCCAAACAGGGTTTGGGGTGCGTATTGATGCAAGCCGATCGGGTTATCGCTTATGCCTCCCGTCAGTTAAAGGATTATGAACAGCGATACCCGACTCATGATTTAGAATTGGCCGTAGTGGTTTTTGCACTGAAGATTTGGCGGCATTACCTTTATGGGGAGAAGTGTGAGATCTATACCGACCATAAAAGTCTCAAGTATTTCTTTACTCAAAAAGATTTGAACATGAGACAAAGGCGTTGGTTGGAATTAGTGAAGGATTACGATTGCGAGATCCTCTATCATCCCGAAAAAGCCAATGTAGTGGCTGATGCCCTGAGTAGAAAGGGTCCCGGGCAAGTAGCTAGCATGGTTCAGATCTCACCCCAGCTAGCAGAGGATATGGTTAGATCCAGCATTGAGTTTGTGGTAGGTCAGCTTCACAACTTAACGCTGCAATCTGATCTGTTGGAAAGAATAAAGGTTGCTCAGATGACAGATCCGGAGTTAGTGAAGATCCGAGATGAGGTATTGGCTGGTCAAGCCAAAGACTTTTCAGTGTCAGATAGTGGGATGCTTTTGTATAAAGCCAGGGTTTGTGTTCCGAACAGTGTGGAATTGAGAAACGAGATCTTTGAGGAGGATCATTCTACCCTATATTCTCTGCATCCCGGCACCACCAAGATGTACCAAGATTTGAAACCGTACTTCTGGTGGAACGGTATGAAGAAGAATTTGGTAGAATTCGTATCGAGATGCCTCACTTGTCAGCAGATCAAGGCTGAACATCAGAGACCAGCAGGGTTGTTGCAGCCTCTAACCCTACCAGAATGGAAATGAGAGGATATTACGATGGATTTTGTGGTCGGGTTACCTAGGACCACGGGTATGTATGATTCCATTTGGGTAGTGGTGGACCGATTTACGAAATCTGCTCATTTTCTGCCGGTCAGAACAACATTTACAGTGGATCAGTTGGCAGAGTTATATGTCAGGGAGATAGTGAGACTTCACGGGGTACCGAAGTCTATAGTTTCGGACAGGGATCCGAAATTCACCTCCAAATTTTGGCAAAGTTTGCAACGGGAAATGGGTACAAAGCTAAAATTCAGTACAGCATTCCATCCTCAGACAGATGGTCAGTCCGAAAGGACAATTCAGATATTGGAGGATATGTTGAGAGCCTGTGTTATGGACTTTGAGGGTTCATGGAGTAAATATCTACCGTTAATAGAATTTTCATACAACAACAGTTATCAGGGTACGATAGGGATGGCACCCTATGAACTGTTGTACGGTAGGAAATGTAGATCCCCTATCCACTGGGATGAGACAGGGGAGAGGAAATACCTAGGTCCAGAGTCAGTTCAGCGGACCAATGAGGCAATAGAAAAGATAAAAGCTAGAATGCTTGCCTCACAGAGCAGACAGAAGAGTTACGCAGATCCGAAACGTAGAGATGTTGAGTTCCGAGTAGGGGACCATGTGTTTTTGCGAGTATCTCCGATGAAGGGGATTAAACGTTTCGGGAAAAGAGGCAAGTTATGCCCTAGGTTTACAGGACCTTTCGAGATTCTCGAGAAGATAGGTCAAGTGGCATATCGGTTAGCATTGCCTCCAGCCTTATCAGCAGTGCACAACGTATTCCATTTCTCAATGTTGAGAAAATACGTTTCAGACCCCTCTCATATACTCAGTTATGAGAGTCTTCAGCTTAAGCCAGACATGTCATATGAGGAACAACCAGTGCAGATCCTGGATAGAAAGGATAAAGTCCTTCGGAATAAGACCATAGCATTGGTCAAGGTTCTCTGGAGAAACAGTAAGGTGGAAGAAGCCACCTGGGAGCTAGAGTCAGATATGCGAGCTCAATATCCAGAGTTATTCAGGTTAGATTTCGGGGACGAAATCCTTTTAAGGGGGGGATAGTTGTAAAGCTTGCTTAGTTAATTTGGAAATTAGCGGTTGTTTATGTTTAATTATGAAATTATTTATAGCTATTTAAATAATTTATTACTGTTATTTACGGAATTCAGAAATGCATGATTATGTCATCAGTAGTTTTTATATTTCGCATTTCCGGTGTCCGGTATTTTGGAACTCGTCGTTTGGCTCAGTAGAAATCACAACTTAGTATGTTAGTATTTTGGGGACGGGTTTTAGACATTGGGAATGTCGGGAATGGCCGGGAATTTAGAATTTCCCAAAAATACCCCTTTAGTATGATTTATGTGATTTTATGATGGAGGGGCAAAATGGTCTTTTTGCCCCAATGACTTTTTGTCTTTTAGTGACTTTTATTTGGAAATTAAATGTTTATTTATTTAATTGTTTTTGGCTGAAATGGATTTAATAAATGGTTATGTTAAGTGGGTTTATATTATTTCTTTCATTTTTACAAAAAAACACTTAGAAAAGAAAATAGAATTTTCCAAAAACTCTCTCTTTTCCTCTCCACTTTCGGCTGGGTATTTGGGGTGCAAAAGCTGGGTTTTTTCTTCAATTTTCAAAGCTAAATTCAACCTAATTGTGAACTCTAGGTTGTGGTATGTAATCTCTAACTCTTTCCCTTTATTTTCTTGAATAAAAATGGTGAAAATATGAGTAAATGCATGCTTACTTGAGGTGTTGTTGCTGCTGTGTTTGTGATATGATTTCTGAGGTTTAAATCTTGTTCAATTGAGTAGAATAGAGCTAGTTATGATGCATGCTAGTTGTGTTGTTCAAAGTTTTGATTTTTAGCTCAAAAATATGGTTTTCAAAGAGAAATGTCTATGTTCTGTTGCTGTGATATTGTTGATGTTTTGATTGTTTTCAGAGGCTTAGTTAAGCTTGTTTAAGTAAGTTTAGATGGATTTGATTGCATGCTAGCTAGGTTTGCTCAAGTTTGAGTTTAGAACTCAAAGCTTGAGCTCTAATGGTGATTTTTGAATTCGTGCAATGCAGGTGGTTTTGTTGCCTTAGAAATGTTCTAGGGGAGGTATAGAACAGTGCAGGAAGGTTTCATGTGATTTGGGGTTGAATTGTGCAAGTTATGAATTTTTATGTTTCTTTGCGAGGAACCGAATTCGGTTGTGCATCCGGAATTCCGGATGAGTGTTCTGAATTTTCCCAGAACCGGAATTCCGGTTGGGCAACCGGTCTACCGGTTGGGGAATTTTTTCCGAACCCTAGTTTTCCTCGTTTTTAGGTTTTTAGGGGTATTGCCATGCTTTTTATCGATAGGGAAACTTTTAGTTCCAAGTTTTAGTCCCCGGGAGGTGATTTAGCGTGTCACTTATAGCGTTGTGATTTTTATGGTTTAGGAGCCGATGTCCGTAGCTCGGCTTCGGTTCCGGTCGGGTTGACGGAACACAGAAATCGGAATCCGGGTAAGATTAGTATAACGGTATGCATATGTAGATTACATGTTTAGCGTGCATGTAGGAAGCCTGCTAGATTACATTAGTTATGTATTTAGGCTTCGAACCATCCAACCCTGTCACGTCGGTACGAGCCGGAGTATGACCGGCGGCGGAGTATGACCGGTTCGACCGATCAGGCTGACATTTGGTTAGTGGTTCAGTGCTATTGACCTATCCCGTCGGTACAGGCTGGAGTATGACCAGCAGCCGGAGTATGACCGGTTCGACCGATCAGGAGGATACTTGTCAATAGTACCGTCCCCTGAACGTTCAAAACTCAGTACCATGTTGGACATGGCAGTAGTGGCTCAGTACCATGTTGGACATGGCAGTAGCGGGACTCAGTATCGTGTTGGACACGGCAGTTAGTTTTATGTATGTTATTATTATGCTTTTCTTACTGAGTCTGTCGACTCACAGTTTATGTTCATGTGTAGGTAAAGGCAAGGCTGTAGCTGATGGACCGTGAGCGAGCTTATGAGATTGTACATGTCGGGGCGGTTAGGCCTGGAGCGTACGATCCTCAGGACAGCAAGGCTGAGTTTTTTTGTAACTGGTCGTTAGACGACTTTATTTTGATGTAAAAGTTAAACAGTTAAAACGTTTGTTAATGATTTTATAAATCGGGATCCCGAGACTTTTATAATATGGTTTATAAGTTTAATTAAAAAGCAAAATTTTAATTAATCACGTTTTTCCATAAACCTCGTTGATTAGCAACGAGCTGCACAGTACGTTTAAAAATCACGTAATACGCCTAAGGTAGTTAGGGTGTTACAAGAGTTGTCTATCATCTCTACCTCTTCCGTTTCACATATACTTGGGTCGCTTAGCATCTCCACCGGAACTAAGTTCAATTCATCCAAGTCGTTCTGCGAGGCCAGTTTTGCTAAGGCATTGGTGTTGGAGTTTTATTCTCTCGGAATTTGCTCGATTTTAAAGTAATCGAATCTTTCCAAGTTCTTCTGAACCTTCTTTAAATACTTTGCCATTTTTAAGCCTTTTGGCATGGTATTCCCCGAGGACCTGGTTCACAATCAGCTGCGAATCACTATGGCAGATGAGGTTTTTGACCTTCAACGCTTCGGCTATCTTTAAGCTAGCAATCAAAGCTTCATACTCAACCTCGTTATTTGATGCATCAAATTGAAATCTCAAAGCATAGTGAAACTTAAAGCCTTCTGGAAAAATTAATATTACCCCAGCACCCGAACCTTGCTCGTTGGATGCACCATCCATGTTTAACTTCCAAGTTTCCGCTTCTCGGTGTACAGGTGGAGTTTTTTCTAGAGTTATACCTTTTCTTAAGAAGTCAACAAGGGCTTGACGCTTGATGGATGTTTAAGGGTGGTATGTTATGTCAAACTGCCCCTGTTCGATTCACCATTTTATCAATCTTCTAGAAGCATCTGGTTTTGATAAAACTTGTCTCAAGGGCTGATCGGTTAACACTTTGATGGGCTGTGCCTGGAAGTACGGCTGTAGCTTACGAGATGCGTGGACTAGGCACAAAGCGAGTTTTTCTAGAGGGGGATATCTAGATTCTGCCCCTAGTAACCTTTTACTTACGTAGTAAATAGGTTGCTGGTGCTTACCCTCTTCTCGTACTATAGCTACACTAAGCGCATCTTTCGAGATAGCCAAATAGAGAAGTAGCGTCTCTCTAGTTATTGGTTTTTCCAAAACTGGAGGCATCACTAGATGCCTTTTTATGTTCTGAAAGTCCTCTTCACACTCTTTTGTCCACTCGAACTTCTTGTTGCCTCGCAATACATTGAAGAATGGCACACACTTATCAGTTGACTTCTAAATGAATTTGTTAAGTGCAGCCATCCTTCCTGTCAGGGCTTGTACTTCCTTAGGCTTTGTCGGTGATGACATGTCTATTAATGCCTTGATTTTCTCATGATTTTCTTGGATACCCCTCGCGTTGACTATGAATCCCAAAAACTTTCCTGAGGAGACTCCAAAGGAACATTTTTTTGGGTTTAACTTCATGTTATACTTCTTTAATATTTTGAAGCATTCCGCGAGGTCTGTGGTATGATCCCTATATTTTGTTGATTTTACCAACATATCATCGACATAAACTTCCATGTTCTTCCAGATCTAGTTTGTGAATATTTCGTTCACCAATCGCTGATACGTTGCCCCAACATTCTTCAGCCCAAACGGCATGACTTCATAACAGCAGAGTCCTATGTTGGTTACAAAGCTTGTATGTTCTTGATCTGGGACATGCATTTTTATCTTGTTATATCCAAAATATGCATCCATAAATGACATAAGCTCGTGCCCAGTAGTTGCATCCACTAACTGGTCGATCTTGGGTAGTGGAAAACAATCTTTTGGGCATGCCTTATTTATATAAGAAAAATCAATACAAGTTCTCCAAGTTCTGTTAGGCTTAGGGACACAAACAAGATTAGCTATCCACGAGGGATAAAACACCTCACGTGTAAAGTCATTGACTAATAACTTCTCCACTTCCTGTTTTATTGTCCCTTGTCTCTCAGAATCCAAGGGTCTCCTTTTCTGTCTCTTCGCTAGGTAGTTTGGATCAACATTTAAATGATGGCAGATAATGTTAGGGTCGATCCCTATCATATCTCCATCGCTCCAAGTGAATTGATCGTGGTTCGCCCTTAAGAAACTTATTAGCTGCTATTTGAGCTGCTCGTCCAGGGTTCTTCCCAATGTATACACATTTTGTGGGATTTCCTGGGTCGAGAATAACTTCTTTCAACTCTTCAATTGGTTTTAATAGGTTTCTTTCATCTTGAACTCGGGGGTAAAGATCTTCGTCCTTCCTTTCACTTTCTTCTGCCAAGATTGCCTTTAATTGGTGACCGGCTTTCCTATGCTGCAACTCTATGCGATAGCAATTGCGAGCTAGCATCTAGTTGCCCCGCACCACTCCCACACCTTCTGGTGTTTAGAACTTCAAGGGTAGGTGATTGATCGAACTAACTGCTCCTGGTCCGATCAATGCTAGACGACCCAACAATATGTTGTAAGCCGATGGCAGGTCGACAACTAGGAAGTCTTGCATAATAGTTGCGGATAGGGGTGCCTCGCCCAAGGTTAATGTGAGCTTGATTATGCCCAGGATGTTATTGAATGGTGAGTAACCTTATTAAACCAGTTGCTTGCTGCTCCAACAAGCGAGGTGGGGAACAACATACATCGTAAATTGTTTATCACATTACTTGCTCGCATTATTGTGTTAAAGTTGTTCAGATGCAAGATCGAATCGGTGGTTCCATCATACAATGAGACATGCGGGTTTTTAAATCTTGAAGGAAAACGGGTATTCATGAAATCTGGGTGATATGGCTCAAGCTCTTCGTCTGAGTTATATCCAGATTGTCTCCCTAATTCCCCCACTTGATATCTCCTGAACTTGTCCTCAAACTTGTCTATTCGCAATTGAATAGGATCCTCTTGCTTTGGACCAAGTTGTTGACGAAGGTCAATTTTCTTTCGATTCAAGTGCTCTCGCAGATCCGGTTGGGAGTAATTTCTGACAGACCTTGTTTTACTCATAGATTGTGTCCTACTAAACAGACCTCATCTTGCTCATGGAATTTGTCCTTGAGTGACTCGTGGATTTACTGGTTCCCATGCTTTCTCGATCATTAGCTCGTCGAGTACTTTCTCCTCTTCGAGTTGATCGACTGTGGGTCCTTGACCTCCTTGAGGTCGCACTTGCTTCTTCGCGCTCTGTTCTTTCCCCCTGAGTGTGGTTTGTCATATTTCCCCCATTAGTGTCTGTACGAGCCCTCTCTCTATGGGTTCAGGAAGAATGCTGGTGATTTCTCGCAGGTGACCTACGCTCTCTAGGCTGAGTCCCAACATCCTCCTCATTTTCATGAGGAATTTCTCGTTCATCATTATCTGGTTACCTCCCATTCTGATTTCTGTGAGATGGTTCTTGCTGATCATTTTGATTTTTAGGGGGTATCTCATTTTCCTTGGGTTGTTCTTCTCGAGAATTTTCCTATCTCTTGGTTCGTGAGCCACGAGGCCTGCCTCGTGGTCTTCTCACTCCAAGTTCAGGTTGATTTTGAGTGTTAGTCCCTTGTGCTGCCCTAGTCGCGGCTGTGTCACTCTCTAGTTCAGCGTTCTACCGCTGTGCCTCTTCCAGACGGCGTCTAAGGCGACAATTTTCTGTTTCATAAGTATCTTCTCCCATAGGCTGAGTACGTCCATAATTGGGCTCTTCATTTCTCATTCCAAGGTTTTGGCCATTCCCACGCTGAGTTCTCCTTGAGCGTGTTGTTCGCGTACTAGGACCAACTACAGGTTGGATCCTTCGAGAACGTGTGGTTCGAATGCTGGGGCCACCCTCAGGTTGAGTCCTCCTAGAACGAGTGGTCCGTCTAGACTATGGGTTTGTAGACCTTCTGGAACCCATGGGTTCTTTCCGAGAATGATGGATGAGTTTCCTCATGTGGTGTGTTAACATTTTCTAGGTTTTCAGCCATGAAGGAGATTATTTTTCTTCAAAAGAAAGGAGGGTTTTTTTTTTGAGCTTTTTCACAAAGGCTCTCAATGAAAGCACCAAATTGTTAATGCAGATTTTCGTTAACCAAAATTTGAGCCTCACAGTGATAATTTCACACAGAAAAATTTAATGGAGTAAAGAAAGAGGTATGAACACAAAGGATTTTTTACATGGTTTTGCAGTAAAAATTCTACATAATCCACGAGTCAATCTTATTAGATTTCTGATAGATTTTCAGGGCTTGTTTTGTATGATTTTTTTGTCCCTTTTTTGATCTTACTTTCCACTATTTATAATCATATAGTAGGCAGTTAGTTACAAAATTGATTGTAATCCTTACAATATTTTTCCCCTGAAATCATGGGGTTGAAAATTGCACAACTGTGATTTTCCCAGTTTTACTGGGTCAAAATGATCGTGTATTTAAACATGTCTTTAATTGTAGCGTTTGGGGATGTCTCGACAGGAACTTGGTTCCAATGACCTTGATAGTGAGCTGGAGCTTTTTTTTTCTTATCCTTCCGAGATCGACAATGCACGCCTTGTTGCTTCTTTGTTTGAAAGCTTAACGTTTCATTTGTGGCAATTGCAGTTCTTATTAACAGAGAGCTTCTCAAGGCTCATTTGAATGTTAGCTTCTGACTCGTCAAGATTGTAAGTCTCATTGAGAAGATGTCTGAAGTTAACTGGGGGAAGTTACAGGAATGGGCCTTCCTATAGTGAGATAGGCACCTCGCTTATTATGTCTCGAGTGCACTCGACTGTTGTACTTATTTTTTGCATTTTACACTAAGTGTTATCACAGTCGATATGCATCCCTTTTGTCTTCCCAGATGTAACAGAGTTGATGTCTCGCTTTATACATCCAATGACGTATGGTTTCTTGTTAATACACTAAACAACAATTTGTATATCTTTTCCTCACATAAGACCTTACAGACAGCGAGTTCCAAAGATATTCTGCCACTTACGCAATTAATGAGTTATTCCATTAAAAGTGATTTCATCGATCCATACTCCCTTTATCTTGACACATGTCCTTCACTAAAATGGTAACCAAATTTCGGATATAACAATTACAATATCTATTTGAAAAGTGGTTATTGATATTTCTAGGATGTTCAGATATTCTCTCAAGTGGTTGAGAGATTCCCTCTTAAATATTAGTAACCAAATCCAGTTATAGATATCTATTTATTTAAAAAATTAAATAATGATTTAACTACTATAAATAGGAGCCTGATTTGAGTAATCATAACACTTCTTTATACTACAAAATTTGAAATATACAAAGAGAAAAGTAAATTAGTTTTTCTCTCTATTGTTCTTACTCATGTGTTGAGACTCAACCAGAACATAGGTTATACACTTTATCCTAATAGCCCACACTATTCCTTGTGTGTGGTGGATCAATTTGGATGACACTGGTGTGAGTCCAATTGCAATTTCCTCATCAACTAGATTAAGGGGCACAACATACGAGAACTTTTGAGGATACCCTGATAGGGTTGAAGAGGTATACTCTAATCTTAGTACTTTTATTACTTTGATTTAATGTATACACATCTGGAGATCCTTTGGGCTATGATACAATGATAATCACATAATACGAAACTCGTCTATTGCGTACATGATGTAGTACCATAAAACCAACACCTATAGGGTGCCTTGAACCAGGTCACAAGAAGTATCTCATAAGTAGAGATGTGGTGTTTAAAGAGGATGAAATGGCCATTAAAGGAAAGGAGGATACAATAGCTGGTACATCTCAGACACAAGGTGACAATTTATTGTTTCAGGTGGAACAAGGTACCAAATTAGATCAAATTATAAAAATCCTACCAAATGATTCAACAAAAAATAAATCTGTTACACACAGATGCAACTCAAGGTGGACTAAGTACTTACCAGTTGGCTTAAGATAGAGAAAGGAGAGACATAAGGGCACTAAAAAATATGCCTATGCTGAATTTACAGTCTATGCCTTGGCTGTTGCAGAAGAAATTGAAAGTTTTTAACCAACTAGTGTTATTAAGAAGCCATTAAAGGGAAGAATGGGAAAGCTTGGTCACAAGCTGTTCATGAAGAAACGATGTCCTTTAAGAAGAACCAAACCAAGATAGTTGCTCCTAGGCCTGCAAACTAGAGATTGATAGGGTGCAAAGGGATTTTCAGGGTAATAGAAAGAATTTTAGGGATATAAGGAACAAGATTCAATGTTAGGCTTGTGGATAAGGGGTTCACACATTAACAGGATATAGATTTCAATGATATATTCTCATTTGTAGGAAACCAAACATCCATCAAAATTATTATGGAAATGGTACAAAATTTTATCTTGAGGTGGAGTAGATGGATGTTAAAACAACTTTTCTACATGGGGTTTTGGAAGAGAAGATCTATATGAAACAACTAGAGTGATATGACAATGGAGATCCCAACCAGGTTTGTCTTTTAAAAAAGTTTCTTTATGGTCTAAAGCAAGGACATGGGCAATGAAACTTAAAGTTTGATGAGTTTATTATGAAAATTGTTTTCACCAAGAGTAAACATGATCCATGTGTTTACTACTTAAACAAGATATATCTATTATTGTATGTTGATGACATACTTAGTTGGCAAGGAAAAATTGGTTATGAACTAGGTAAAATAACAACTTAAGAGTGAGTTTAAGATGAAAGACCTAGGTGTAGCCAAAAGAATACTTGGCATTAAGATTTTCAGGAATAGGCCACACGTAATCACTCTATCTTAAGAAGGCTATCTTTAGAAAGTGATTGACAAGTTTGGAATAAAACAAGCTAAGCTTGTTTCTACGCCACTAGCTCCGCATTTTAGAGTGTCGTGTGAAAAATCTCCCAAAACAGAAGCTGAGATGGTAAAAATAGAGTAAGTCCCCTATGCTAGTTATGTACGTAGTCTCATGTATGCCACGGTCTACACAAGACCGAATTTTTCATATTGTATGTGTGTGATAAGCAAATACATTACAAATTTATGATAACATCACTAGACTACACTCAAATAAATTTTGAGATATGTTAGAGCAACAATGAGCACAGGTCTGGTGTATGGAGGAGAAACAAAACAAAGTGAGGAAGAAGTATCTTAATTTGTAGATTTAGACTTGTTGAAAATATCGATACAAGGAAGTCATTGACTAGCTATGTGTTTACAGCTCTAGGAGGGTGTATAAGTTTGATATCAACCTTTAAAATGATTGTAGCACTCTCATCAACTGAGGTAGAGTACATGACTGCAATAGAAGCAATCAAGGAAGCTATAAGGCTCACATGATTGACAAAGAAAATGGGATTCAACTCAGATAACATCATAGTGCACTGTGATAATCAAAGTGCACCCCATTTAATGAAAAATTTGATGTTCCATGAGAAATCCAAAAATATAGACATAAAGTTATACTTTATCAGAGATGTCATTGTTGCGAAAATATTTGGTGTGAAGATGATAAGCACACATGTCAATCAAGCTGACATGTTTACTAACCTAGTTTAGGCTATGCAAAACACTAAAATTACCAAAAATGGAAATCTCCCAACATTTCTTCTAAAAAATCAACAACAACAACAATCAAGCATAAATCTGAATAATAAAGTAATAAAAATACTAAAACACACACTAATATAGACTCTAAAAATGCATAAAAATAAACCTAACAGTAACGATATTTTGATGTATCCTATCATCATTATCCTAGAGTTAGCTAAGTTAACTTTGGTAGAAGATGATCATAAAGCATGGTAGTTTTGTGTAGTCTAATACAACTTTTGTGATAATAGATAACAATTATCAATGGCATCTTCATCCTTAATACGTTTCCCTCTTGAATGTCAATCTCGATGTTTTAATGAGGCAATTTGTTTTTAGAGAAACAATATGTAAAATAAAATTATACATTCCATTTTTTTACCTTTTTAAAATTGAGGGGAGTGTCATTTCCTATTTCTGGCTATGAACTAAATGGTACAACTTGAAACTGAATTGGGATAACTGGTACATAATCTACTTTCAGAGTATAAGTGATAAAACTTGAAAGAGAATTGTGTTAGGACTATTATGGATGTTAGTTAGCTTTGTTACAGGTAGTTATTTATCTCAATTATTATAAGCTAAGATTTATCTCAATTATTATAAGCTAAGATGATAATAGTTTTGTTATTCTATTACTTCTCTTATTGTAACTTGTATATATGCAGAGCTACTGCTCATTCATCAATGTACATACTCATTCTTTCTTCAATTGTTCTCTCTCTCTCTCTCTCTCTCTCTCTTTTCCTAACATGGTATCAGAGTAGTTTCATTTTCGATATGAACCACACAACAATTGTGATGAAACCCGATGCCAATTATGGCAGCCTCTAAGAATTCTCGAAATTTTAATGTGGAACTGCGACCCAATGCTTAGTTAAGCATGAACCTTGGTATGAAGGAAGACACCACAATCTGTGGTGGAAATCCATTTGATAAGTCAGGTTGAATGCCACAAGGAATACTCCTTGATAAGTTCGAATAGTTCTCTCAAGAACTAAAGAAGAAAACATTTCAAAATATTATTCCCAAAATATTCTAATTTTTCAAAGTGTTCACAAGGCTTTATATAGCCAACTTACAACCAAAAAAAAGGAAACTAAAAGAAAGAAAATCTTCCAACTAAAACAAAGACAAAATAAAGGAAGCAAAATTAAAAAGGATAGCTGCCAAATGGCTTGAAAAACGTGCTAAGCTCAATTTGAGTCTAAATTGAGTCTACTTTAATGAGAAGCATAAATCTTTGTTCTCCTTCAGTGTTGACTGCGGTCTCCTCTTATTTTAAAACTCTGTTGACTAAGTTGTTGAGTTCTTCTTTGAATCTCTTGGATTGCGCCCTTGTCACCGGCCCAACTGGAACTTTACTTGTATCTTTAGCCTTAGTTTTCTCATCACTTTCAAAAAATTTTGTTTCTTCCTTTTTTGTTTCATTACGATCTCAATTTTTTATTTTCAATCGTCAGAATCTACTCTGGTAGCAACTGTTGCTACTCTAGCCACAACTTTTCATTCTATCCTACTTTCTCACAAGATCTCTATCAAGCTTGACAATAACAATTTCTTGCTATGGCGTCCTCAAGTGTTGTCCGCTATCAGAGGTCACTAGATGTTTGACTATATTTCCTCATTTGTTCAACCACCTAAGAAATTTCTCTCTGAACAAGACCGTCTCTCTCACACAATCAATCCCTAATACAATTAGTGGGAGCGGAAGGATCAAGTCCTATACTCGTGGTTACTCTCCTCGATGACTGAAGGTGTTCTGACTCGTGTGGTTGGTAGTGAGACTTCAGCTCAAGTCTAGAATACACTTGAGGTATATTTCTCCACTCAAACTCTAGCTGACATGCACCTTTCTTTACTCTCCATCAATAGTTATTTAATTCACATCAATTTATTTGTGGATTGCCTTGTCTTTTTGGTGCTCTTGTCTTTGTTAAAGAACATGTTTCTACTATATTCAAGGGTCTTCCTTCAGAGTATGACACCTTTGTGATCTCGGTTAGCTCTAAGAATCAACCTTACACGGTTGTTGAGATCGAATCCTTGTTACTTTCTCAAGAACACATGATGGAGAATCATCATCGTGGCTTTGATTTAGTTAACTTGGCCACAAATCATTCAAACAAGGGTAGAGCCACTAGATCTGGACCTTCCGACTTTAACAACTCTGGATCTAATCAACCCTTATGATATTAATCCTTGAGGTGGTGGTTCCTCCTCAGCTTCCTTTCGTTGTGGTCAAATGAATCTCCCTAGTAATGCCTCTTCCTTAGCTTCTAACATTGTTGGCTCTAGATCAGTATTTCAGTTGTGGTCTAAGTTAGGTCACATAGCAGCTCACTATTTTCAATGTTTTAATTTTGATTTCTCTGGAGTAGGAGCTGCTAATGTTGATCAATACTCTATAAATATTGCTACATTTAACATGACATCTGATCCAGCTTGGTATCCTGACTCTGGGCCACTAGTCATTGTATTGCCAATGAGAGCAACTTCACTGAGAAAGAGCCTTCTTTTAGCCTTGAGCAGACGCGTACGGGGCATGGTGCATGTATGAACATGAAATATGTTGGTAAGAAACTATTCAATACTTCTTATACCTCTAAAACACTCACTCCTAATCATTTACTTCATGATCCACACATTATCAAAAATTTTATCAGTGTAGCCCAATTTACAAATGCTAATAATGCTTCTTTTGAATTTTATCGTACTCACCCTGTTGTCAAGGATATGGACTCCAAGAATCTGTAATGGAAGAGCATCTTAGGCATGGTCTCTATGTCATTCCTCCTACTCATCTTCAGTCCAAATCTCCTCAAATTCCTCCTTCAATTGCACCAACTCTCTCATTTTTTTTTATAAATCATGCGTGAAAGAGCTCATGCAATAACTAACCAACCAATTTTTCCTTGTGGCATAATCGGTTGGCTCATCCTTCTAATAGGATAGTTAAACAAATAATTTCAATGTGTAATATTTCTAGCAATAATAACACATATGCTATTTTTTATGATGCTTGTTGTAAAGGATAAATTCATAAGTTCCCCTTTACTCATTCTCAAACTATGTACATCTAGCCTCTTAAATTAATCCACAATGATCCGTGGGGACCTTCCTTTGTCCTCTCATCAAGTGGATATCATTACTATATCAATTTCATTGATGCCTATAGTAAGTATACATGGGTCTTTTTTTTAAAAAGCGAAATCTAAGGCAATTTAAACTTTTATAGATTTTAGAACATAGTTTGAAAAAGAGTTTGAATGTTGAATTAAGTCTCTTCAATCTGACTGGAGAGGAGAGTACCAAGCTTTTCAATCCTACCTATTAACTAATGGTATTTCACATAGGTTATCCTGCCTTACTAACCATGACAAAAATGGTGTAGCAAAAGAAAACACAGTCATCTAATTGAATCTTCTTTAACATTCCTTACTCATGCCTCAATGCCTTTATCTTTTTGGGATGAAGCTATTAGATCTTTTGCCTTTATCATGTCAATAGTCTTCCTACACCTATTTTGAACAATAAAACACTTCTCACCCTTTTGTTTCAACAAGCATAGACTATTCCCAGCTGAGCATTTTGGGGTGTGCCTGCTACCCAAATATTAGGCCTTACAACAAAAATAAACTCAAATATAGGTCTATTAAGTGTACCTTTTTTGAATATAGTATCAAACATAGGGTTACAAATGTCTCTCCCTTACTGGAAGGATTTACATCTTAAGAGGTATTCTTTTCAATGAACATCTCTTTCCCTATGCTACACTGTCCACACAATCCTGCTCAAGATTATTCTTCAACCACTGCAAAAACTTTAGAGTCTAACTCAAATAACAACACTACTACAACCACTTCTTCCACTAGTTCTCTTCCAACTAATGCTGCACCTAATACTAGAGCTACTAGCTCTACTCCATTGACCCTAGCACCATCTGCTCCTATCAAAAATCACCATATGGCTACCTAGGCTAAAGTTGGTATAACTAAACCCAAGGTTCTTCTTGTTACCCCAGAACCTCACTCTTACAAAGCAGCTCTGTAGCATCCACAGCAGAATTATACCGTGAAATGTGAGATGTATGATCTCCAAAAGAAAGGTACATGTACTTTGGTACCCTTTCCCCCTAATGGTACCATTTTTAAATTAAAAGCAAGACTTGTTGCAAAGGACTTCTTGAAACAAAATGGTTTTAATTGAATTGAGATTTTTAGTCCAGCGATCAAACCAGCCACAATCAAGATTGTCTTAACTATCACTTTGTCCTACAATAGGTCTTTAAGACAACTTAATGTAAATAATGCATTCATGAATGAGGAGCTTCAAGAAGAGATTTATATGGCCCAACCTCCTCGTTTTATTGACACTAAGAATCCTCATCTTGTTTGCAAACTACATAAAGCTTTCTATGGATTAAGGCAAGCTCCAAGAGCATGATTTGACAAGTTAAGGTTTATTCTTTTGTGTTTTTGTTTTCACCTATGCAAAGGCTGATCAATGCTTATTTTATAGACATACCAGTGGTTACTCCACATTTCTTTTGGTATATGTGGATGACATATTGCTAGCAAGTAACTCCACTCTTGTTGTCAATACATTAATTAAGCACTTGCATCAGATGTTTTCTCTTAAGGATCTAAGCCCCCTCACCTATCTTCTTTGTATTAATGTTGCTCATACAACAAATGGTTTACCCTTGTGCTAGAAAAAGTAAATAATAAATCTTCTTATCAAGGCCAATATGGTTCAAGCTAATACTCTACCTAACCAATGCTAGGAGGGGAGAAACTGTCTGCTCATAATGATGATCAATACAGTGATCCACATTGTTGGATGGGAAAATTGCCAACTAAGTCGGAGTTAACAAATTCTAATTAATCACCAATAAGGAGTTAAGGATAATAAATAAATAGAAAGAACACATAGAATTATAGAGCTTCGATCCCTTAGTTATGGGTATTGAGTTACTCCCCTTTTAGTTGTATTAATTATGAGATAAATCAATGCAGATCGCTAAGGAAGATAAAGTGAATTCTAGCTACAACTCTCAAGATGTTTACAGAGAATATTCGACAAAGTGCTCTTAAGTGTGAGATTATGATTTCAAGTCTCTTCTGCTTGTGAACTCACTCACTATTTATATGGGGGGAGGTTGATACAATTAGCTCCATAGAAGGCGTGATCCAAAAGTAGATATTTTTATATTATTAGGTACAGTTAGCATCTGTTGAAGCTCCTACAATCTTGGGTAGATCATTTGGATCCACATTTGTATGATTCAGTTAAAGATATTTGTGAAAGTTGTTTGAGAAAGAAATCAAGGCTTTTGTAGCCTTGTCTATCATTCATGGCATCGTTTCTCCTAGCCAACACATTGACAACCTGGCCAGACACTTTCCGAGACTTGTCTCTCTTGTGGGATTACTTGTGAAACATTCTTGCAAGGTAAGTCAATCTCGCCTTCTCTAGCTAGCATGTTAATGGGCCAGCTAGATTCTTTCTAGAAGCCCATCTAGAGCACATGGATATCAGCATCATATGGGATCTGCCAGGTACATTTCTGCCTGGAAGTCTCTTGTCATGTTAAAGGTCAGCACGACTATGGCACGTGTAAGTGCCACATTAGATGTGAAAACTTTGAGATAACATTTTCCCCCTAAGTCCTCGTGCAAACATCTATTCGGATAGGGACTTTTGATACTTGTACAGATGTTGGCAGACATGCAAGCTCCACATAATTGGTACTCTGGTGACTTTTCTATGAAGAAGTGAACGGTCACGCTTCAGTCGATTCAACTAGCCATCAGGTGTTAGTTGTCATAATGGCAGTTTCAAATCACACTTTATGGGGGATCGTGTTGACATCTTCAATCCCCCATAAATGGATTTTTTTTTCACTTTTCACTTTCCTATAGAAATTTTATAGGGAATGCATTTTCCATTTAATTTTTTGGGGGGGGGGGGGAATTAAATAAAAAAGACCTATATCAAGCCTCCACTTCCTTCCACACCCACCCTTCGTGGGTTATCAAGGCATGTTAGGGTAGAATAATGTAGGGATTCTACCTTAAAAAAGGTTGAATCTTTTCCTTGTTTTCCACATCTTTGATCATGGGTTTTGAAGAATAAAAATAACCTGGTTTTCATGGTTTTTTTGTAGAATAGGTTATTTAGATCTGTTAACAACCCTGGTCAATCTATGTATGGTGTTTTTATTGTGACCAGCTAATTTGGTATTGCCCGTATGGTTTTTATGTTGTATGGATGTTCACCTCCCTCTTCCCTTTTGCAAAATGAACCCTCGCTTCTACTAAGGAGGTCAACACTGGATAGACGCAGACCTCCTCAGCCTTCTCTTTGAGGATCAACTCGTACTCCAAGCAAGTGGTTCATCATCTAGTGATTCTTTGGCTAGGTATTTGGGTAGTTATTCAAACTTAGAAGTCAATAGTGGTTCCCCCAAGCCGAAGATTACAACATTATCACTACTTTGAACAGATCAAACGAGAGATGTATGGACATTTCATTTAGCAACTGAACTGAGGTTGGAGGAAATTCCTCAAAACTTCTTAGACATATATCGTCCAGCTAGGTGTCTAGGTGTCACAGACATCATGCCAAAGGGATGTAGATCTTCGTTACTAAAAAAACCCTTTTTAGGCTAAGTTGTCATCACTGTTGCGCGGTATATCGGCTAGGATCCAATCCTCGCCAAGACAAAGTAAACCTACCATGACACCCCTTCAACTGACCCCTATATTGCTAAATAATGGCAATGGGATAGGTTGCACTGACTGATCAAGTTGAGAGGCCTGCTGATCAGGTTGAGAGGCCTGTAGAGCCTAAGGAAAAATGGTGGCCTGCCTAGAGGATAGTCAAAAAGTGTGATGTGCTCACAGATAATCCCCTAGGGGTACAATGAGGCTAGGGAGCCTCTTAATGAAAATGGGGAGCCACCCCATGTGGGGATTGATCATTATGAGGAAGAGTTGGCAACTCCAAAGCATTTTCCTCAAAGAGGGGAGCCAGAGGCTGCTTGGGTGTCTCCTCAATCCAAACTTCTTCCTGCAAGGTTTAAGAACCTTCTGATCAAAAAGTTGGCTGGGGATCTAAACACTGACCTGCCAGGTGAGGAATACCTTCCACATGCCCCTCCTATGAGCAGGATGACATGGTTTGGTTCCCACCCAGAGCAAGGAGCTATTTTGCCACTTCATTCATACTTCAGGGATATAGAAAACTATTAAGGGATCTACCCAGCATAGTTGACTAAAAAGGGGATCAAGTTCTTGGTTGCTCTCTTCATTTTATACGCTTAGATGGGCTGGCCGCAACCTACTCCTTTCAAGATCAGTTAGTATTTTAATTTGAAATCCAACCCTTATTAGGGCCGACGAGGTTACTTTTATTTCAGCCAGCTAGGCTTCATTTGGTTGAGTAGCATAAATTATTCTTTCATATTCAAGATTTGTGGGTATTCCAGGGATTATTTTATGATATATGGTGCAGAGGGTGTGCACCTCATTTTGGAGGGCTCCCACCTTTGACCGGCCAATACCTACATTGAAGCTTAGGGATAGAGCTAACCATATGCTCTCCTTGTTGGCTTCAAAACAAAATATTTGTGAGTTGGCAACGAGAGAGTACCTTAAGTCGAAGTTCCCTCTAATAAAATTTTTAAGAAGAAGATAGAAACCAAGAGAGAGAGAGAGAGAGAGAGTTATTCAGAAGAGGCTTTAGAGAGGTGAATCTTTGGAAGAGGCTCCTATCCTCATAAGGGCTTAAGGATTAGAGTTTGTTAGGATTGCCCGCCCAACTGTTGTGGAGGGAAAAGGTAGAGGTATTGGTAATGAAAACAGTGAAGAGTCTTCTTCAAATGATGAAGACATTCCGTACAACCTACTTTAGGATGATAATCCCGAGCTGTCCAAGGGTAAAGATCTTTTCCAACTTGCACTCTTATTCTTGTTCTTTAAGATATGTCTTCTAACCTATGCATCTTGTGTCTTTTCATGTATTGCTTCCAAATTATGAGATTTTTTCAAGAGGAAACCAATGGGGGCTTCTAGGGACGAATCCCCAGCCAAGGCTGCTCAAAAAGAGGGATCTAGCTCTGCCCACTCGAGTCTTCTGCCACCTCCTCCTTACTCTCCTCTGACTAACCAGCCCATGGTGGGAAACTTGGCGGGGCGTCCCACTCCTCTAAGGGATCGCATGACGTCCAGTTAGACATCTCCTCCAGCCAGTGTAGAGAAAGCTATGGAGGTGGTTCACAACTACATGGAAAGGTGTCTCACCCAGGTCGGGAACAACTTCAAGACTCAAACAACGGGTCTTTTAAGGCCTTGGCTTCTTGTCTTCTGGAGGAGCTTTCCTCAATAAGTGATGCTTTTCTGCCAGGAGCATTTTTATATACCGTACTTCCTGACCTAACTTTCCTTTCTTCATTGTTTCAGGAAACCTTAAAGTTTGGGCATACTTATGCTTGCCTCAAAGGGACTGACACCACCGCCAAGAAGAAAATCGAAGACTTGGAGGTCTAGCTTGATGAGGTGAACAAATAGTTATTTGCTACCAAAAATCTTGTCAAAGAACCTAAGCAGCAAATTGAACACATGCCATCTACCGCAAAGTTAGAGAAGGACATGGAAGAGTCAGAGAAGCAAGCAAGGGAGATGCAGGACCAAAGAGAAAGCTATTTTTAATTTCCTAGAATGGGGAGATTTTAAACTTAAGGAGGAAGTTGAAGATGTTAAGATAAAATTGGAAAAATTAGAGCAAACCAAGGATACGGAGAAGGAAAAATATGGCAACTTGGCCATTAAAACCTTCTACAAGTTCTGGAAGTGGAATCCCAAGGGTGACTATGGATACATGGACTCTAGGTTGCTTGAATCCCTAGTGGCTTGGGCCAGGAATTAGAGGCATCTAAACCCCCTAGGAGGATATCTCCGTTCACGATGCTGTCTCTTTTGGCCAGGCTACTGATGATGTCACCCAGACGATTGATCTCATTGACCCTCTTACTGGGCTATCCTCTGAACCTACTGTCAAGGATTAGGCTAGTGAAAATTTGAACCCACCAACTCCTTTTGATATTCGAGAGATTTGGAGCTCTTATTTTTTTTTTTTTTCTGCACAACCTTAAAGGCCATTCAGTTTAAGACATATTGTAGACCATGCAGCTTTTAACCCTGGCTTTATTTTCTATGAAGACATATGGTTGGTCGGGCAGCCTTTATTCCCAGACTGATTTTCTTTTATGTGTAACAAAGTCACTTTTTAACATACTTAGCTTCCAATTTTTTTGCATTAACCTTGCTTTAAATATTTTTCTTAAGTATTCAAACATTTTTGCATGGCATACCATGCAAAAGCACTTAAGAGTGATGTGTTATAAACAAATTATCAAATTTATTGGCGGCATACCGTCTGTGAACCACTTCTTAAGCGTAGTGTTTCTCAAAAATAAGCTTATTGATAGTACTTTCTGAGATGTTATCCATTCCAATATCTTCGTAACAGTATTAGTTCCATTTTCTCATTATACCGGCCAAGTTTGTATGTGCTTGAATTTGTGATATCTGTAACTTGGTACGGTCCTTCCCAATTTAGGCTGAGTACCCCTCCTACAGGGTCTTTGGTGTTTAGAAATACTCTTCGAAGGACCATATCTCCCACAAAAAATGTTCTATCCTTGACATGCTTGTTAAAGTATCTTGCCACCTTTTGTTGGTAGGTGTGTACCTCTAAGTTGGTCTAATCACTCTTTTCTTCGATTTCATCAAGGGATTCTGTTAGGAGGGTGTGGTTTACTTCTTGGTTGTAGGATATTCTCTTGCGTGATGGTGGTTCCAATTCAACGGGCAACATTGCTTTATAGCCTTAAGTTAAAGCAAATGGTGTTTGCGTGGTGGTCGTCCTCTCAATGGTCCTGTGTGACCAAAGTACTTCTGGAAGTTGTTCGATCCAGTTACAGCTTCTACTTGCCTGTTCTCTTATGGGTGAGGAACTGTAAAAAATCTTTTAATAATGATGTGTTGATTGCAAAATTCAGTGAACATATTGTTGTTGAGCTATTTATTATTGTCTGATACAATTTTCTATGGGACACTCTATCGACAAATGATGTTTTTAACAATAAAATCTAAGACTTTCTTTAAAGTTATAGTGGCTAGCGGTTTTGTAATGCCCTAACAATTGGCACGCTACGCCAACCGATTATGAAACTCTAATCCCCTAATTCAGGATTACTAGAAGGATAAGCGCGATAAATTTAAACTTAATTTGAAATAGAATGAAAATAAAACTTGTAATAATTTTAGACTTTATAGATAACCAAAAGATACATGTTTCGGGATCCCGTAAATATTTTCACAAAATATTACAAGTTTATTTCACGAGCCGACCTAAGCAAAAAAATCAGAGTTACACAATACATAACTGGTAGACCCCAACCCGCTTGGTCTAGTATGGCCCAAAAATGTACACAGATCGCCATGCTCTCACACTCATTGTAGATCACCGACTAGTTTATCCTTTTCTGTACAGTAGAGCCCCCGTGAGCCAAGCTTAGCAAGATGGTATAAATCACCATATACAGAATAGATATATATAGCACATAAGTAATGGTGCCACCAAACTATTTATCTATTTGATATAGACCTGGGTGTTATGCTCACACACCTATATATGTCTATCCGACATAGACCCACGTGTTACACTCACATGTCTATTTATGTCTATGTAGCATAGACCCACATGTTATACTTACACGTCTATTTACAGTAAGGCCTTAGTAGGGTTTATCTCGGTTATAGTTACCGAGTCTAACCTGATTATGCCTAGCCCGCATAACCCTATTCATAAATATGTAATTCATACGTTATGTTCTTTCAGTGGTTTATCTTGATGATATATATCAGGTCTAACCCAGTTTGTCTTATACACATAACTTTGGCCATATATGCGTACATTCAATATATACTATATATATAAAATCTTAGGGTAATAACCCTAACTCGCATTCCAAATAATTACGCAAATGACATATTATAGCATGCTCAAAATAATACCTATATAGGGTAATAACCCTAATTCATGCTTTTATTTGATTAGCAATAATATTGTACATCATTGCTTTCTTACCTTTATATAAATTCTAGGGTAATAACCCTAGATCGCATTATTATCAAACTCAATGTACTAATTTATTGAGTTTAACTTAATTATTCCTTGAGCACATAATTCTTTATTCCAACATATTTAGCATGGCATAACACTCAAAATCATTTAATTACTAGGGTAATAACCCTAGACCATATAACCGCTCATTTTAGGGTAATAACCCTAATCTCAGTTCTTAACTAATCATAACCATAATATAAAATATGAGTGCCACCACGCTTAAATCTATGTGCAAACTACTGTCTTACTTGATGTCCCGCAAATGTGGAGATTCCAATTCCCTGGGTGCTCCTGACCAAGTGCCGGTAATCCTAATCACAATATTTTAGGATTCACAAATTGGGTTAATCCCTAGATCCATTCTCACATAATTATAAAATTGGCATTCAAAATATAGATAAGAATATAGAGGTCGAAATAAGCTTTCTGACGATATAAAGAACGTCCCAAACGGAGTCCCGAGTCAAAAGTTATGACGAGAACAAAATCCATAAAAAATATAATAAACTGCCAAAGCCATGGTCGCGACCAGACTTGCGATGGTTGCGACTAGAGCCCAAATAGGGGACTCACCCTCTCTAGTTGAGCACTAGGTCATGAACACTAAAATAGGTCGCGACCACTGGGTTTAAAAACCTTGAAAATCATATTTAACTCAATTGAAACTTAGGCAAAATTATCCCAAACCTACCAAATCATGGTAGGGCATTAAAACACATAATTTCAAGCTTAATTCTCATGTAAACATACATCGCAAACAAAAATAATCAAGGCCAATAATCAGATTTCTAACTCTGAAAACAACCCTAAAAATTCACTAACAAGTATAGATGCATAACTCATAATTTAACAAGTTCAAACGACCAAATAGCCATCAATTTACTCCAATCCTTTACACATGCATTCAAGATAAAATTTTTGAATAGAGCATGCTTTTCAAACTACAACAAATCTAAATAGAAAGTTCAGCAAGAAAACCTTAGGAGCTTACCACAAATTCAAGCACCTACCCACAATAGATTCAACTCCAAACACCTCCAACTTCAAGAACAATTAACAAAGTCTAAACTTTTTTAGAAGATAGGTGAAAGAGGAGAGGGGGGTTTTGGTTTAGGGTAGGAGGAAAACAACTCAAAAAATGTGTTTCATAATTATCCAACATCACATTTTATTGAAAGTAGAATTAAAGGGTCAAAAAGACAAAACTGCCCCTAGGGCCATAACACCACATATAATTCATCCACGGGCGAAATTTTCATTATCACACAACACATTTACTCAAATAATTTTCAGAATATTCATTAAATAATAAAATGCCAATATAAAATCCCAAAAATATATTTCGGCCCCAAAATACCGAATTGTGACTATACCGCACCAACTTGTCAGAAAACACTTGCAAAAAGGACACAGCAAGTATACTATATAATAATATAGCCCATAAGCGTGCAATTAAATTAAATTTACAGTTTTACCGTTCTCAGGTTAAAATTACAAAAATGCCCTTGACTCGCCAATGGGGCTTAACATGCCATTTATCAACTTAATTCACATACAATAAATTATGTAATAATATAATTCCATTCTAATACATATTTAACTAGTTAGGGTTCGCTAATCAATTTTTTAATCTTAGGATATTACAAGTTTGGCCTCTGCCAATTTTATGAAATAGTCGACAACGACAAAGACATATTGCAGTCCTCCTTCCCCTTGGGGAGTCATTCGATGAGATCTATCCCCCATGGAGACTGTATTTGTATGAGCTTGTTCAGTGGAGCTCTTGGGATCTTAGAGAACCTCTAGTACTTGTCACATTTTTTGACATAGTCCATTGAATCCTCAATCATTGTAGGCTAAAATACCCTTCTCTAAGTATTTTCTTTGAAAGACTGCCCCCAACATGATTACTACAAAAAATTTCATGAACTTTGATTAGGAGTCGTGCAGCTTCCTCTTTGGCAAAACACCTTGAAAGTGGCATCATAAAACTACGACAGTACATAATTCTGTCAAGGATTAGATACCGGGTAGCTTTCCTCATTATCTTTCTTGCTTCTTTCTTATTTTCTGGTATGACTCCTGAAAAAGGTATGGTACTATTGGTGTCATCCAGGTTGGGCTATCATCTAGCATCTCTATTTCTTCTGGTATAAAGATACTTGGATTTTGTAAGTATTGAATAGGGAATAGATTGGTCTTGTCTTCTATTGTGTTGCTAGCTTGCTGGGCAAGGGCACCTGTTGTGGAATTTTCTTATTGAGGGATCTATTTGATGGTGTACCATTTGAATTAAGTTAGTAAATCTTGTATCTTACTTAGGTAGTCCATCATTTTTTCTCCCTAGGCAGCGTATTCACCTAAGAATTATTAACCACAAGTTGCGAGTCACTGAATATGTCTAGGTACTTTGCTCGAACCTCGTATGCCAATTTTAGCTGGACAATAAGGGCTTCATATTTTGCTTCATTGTTTGAGGCTTTGAAACCAAACTTTATGGCATTGTGTAGTTGTTGCCCTCAGGTGTAATGAGGGCGATTCCTTTGCCAGATAATTAATTTGCACAAGAGCCATTTACGTGCAACTTCCATGCTAATTTTTCTTGCTCTTGCTCTTGCTTCTTCTCTTACATTCACCTCTTCTCTAGCTTTTGCTTCTGCTCTTGCTCTTGCTCAGAGTTTTTAGGAGCTACATTCGTGCATTTAGCCATAAAGTTGGTGAGAGCTTGGCCTTTTATTGCTACCCTTGTCTCATAGGTTGTCTCATATTATCCCAGTTCAATTGCCCATTTAAGCAGCCGGCCAGATGCATCAGGCTTTTGTAGCACTTGACATATAGGTCGGTCAATTTATACTCTAATAGGATGAGCTTGAAAGTAAGGTCGTAGTTTTCTAGAAGCTAGTAGCAAGCAATATATTAACTTTTTGATTGGAGAGTATCAACTTTCTACATCGATAAGCCTTTTGCTAACATAGTATATTAGATGTTGAACTCTATCTTCTTCTCAGATGAGGAGTGCACTTACAACAAATTTTGTAACTGCCAGGTATATTCTAAATTCTTCAATATCTAGGGGTATTGACAAGATGGGAGGTTAAGCTAGTTGCTTTTATAATTCTAAAAAGGAAACTTCACACTCCTCTGTCCATTCAAACTTCTTCTTTCAGCAGAGGATGTTGAAGAAAGAAACACACTTATTTGTTGATTTTAATAAAACATTTCTTAGTGTTGCTATTTGGCCAGTTAGACTTTGTACCTCCTTAATATTTGTGGGCGATTTCATGTCCAAAAAAGCTTGGATCTTCTCAAAATTTGCTTTAATTCCCTAGGAATTTATTATGAAGCAAGGAACTTGCCCGAGTTGACTCCAAATGAAAACTTGAAGGGCTTGATCTTCATGTTGTATTCTCAAAGAACTTTAAAGCACTCGTTCCGGTTCTCTATGTCCCCCATCCTTTTTGGACTTGACTAATATGTCATCCACGTAGACTTCCATGTTATGGCCGATTAGGTCCTTGAACATTTTATTGACAAGTGGTTGGTAGGATGCTCCTGAATTTTTTAGCCCAAAGGGCATCACCTTGTATCAATACACGAGAAGGTTTTAGAGAGATCCCTTGCTCTCTTGATGATAGATCCCTTGCTCTCTCTCAAACAACTTACATAGATAAGGTTTTAGAGAGATTCTCAATGACCAACACCAAAGGGGCAACCATGCCTTCTAGATTTGGTATCCGTCTATCTAAGGAACAGTGTCCCACTGATCCTTAAGAGATAGAGGACATGAGAAGGGTTCCTTATGCTTCTGCAGTTGGGCCTCTAAGGTATGCAATGTTATGCACTAGACCTGACATCTGTTATGTTGTTGGAATCGTGAGCAAGTATCAGACAAATCTAGGACAGGAACATTGGAATGCTGTTAAGCATATCTTGAAGTACTTGAAGAGTACAAGGAAATTCGTGTTAGTCTACAAGGGTGGTGCTTTAAATCCCGTAGGCTATACCGATTCAGATTTCCAGGCATGTCTTGATGACAGGAAGTCTACATCTGGGATGGTGTTTACTCTTAGGGGTGGAGCAGTGGTTTGGAGAAGTGCAAAACAACCGCGATTTCAGACTCTACCATGGAGGCAGAATACATAGCTACTGCAGAGGCTGCAAAAGAACTTGTCTGGCTAAGAAAGTTCTTCACTAGACTCGGTGTCGTCCCTAGAATGGAAAAACCACTGGTTTTGCTTTGTGATAACACTGGAGCCATAGCCAACAGTAAAGAGCGTCAAAGCCACAAGAGAAGCAAGCATATCAAAAGTAAGTATCACATCATCAGAGAATATGTGGCAAGAGGGGATGTACTGGTGGAAAAAGTGGACACAGAGGACAACCTAGCTGATCCATTCACCAAAGTCTTGGCAGGAACTGCATTCGAAAAGCACCGTCAGAATTTAGAATTAATTGAAATGTACGGATTATTTTATATTAGTGCAAGTGGGAGTTTATTGGGTTTTATGCCCTAAATAAAACTCCATGTCAATGTAATCTTTATCCTTTAAATATCAATAAAGAAACAGAAGTATTTTTCATCACTTTGTGTGTCATTTGGTTCATGTTATCATTTACTTATTTATTTGATTTATAAATTCATCCAAACCCATATCACATTTATATTCTTGTTTATTGTGTCGTCAGCACAGTGGAAAGTAATCAAGATTATATGATTAAATATATATTCCTAGATTTATCAGTACACAGGGTTTAACTGATATGACAATCTACAACATAAATTTCTTGCACCTTCGATAAGTTCTATGTTCTTTCCAAGGCATTGGTTAAAATAAAGCTTGGGTTGGATGAATGGAGTATGCATCGGAAGGGACCGATATTGAACTTTGATTCAGATATATTAAACTTACCGTAATATCTATTCAATTCAATATCACCTAGTTGATCCTAGATCAAATAATCTTAATCCTGATATGGTTAGGTTCGATCTCAGGAGTATTATACATGTTCTTTGATTTGTTAGTTAAACCTACTTTTTGGTCAGGGTGATACGTACATTTTGGGAACATGGTAGTGCAATTGAGTGGGAGCGCTAAACATAGATATGGAATCTATAGCTTCTATCTAGCAAATAGAAGTGAAATGATGATTTCCTTCGAACTTGGCTAAACAGAGATAAATGGTTGAGTACTCATTTCAGTTCACTGAAATATCATTTATACGGGGCTAAGTGTTTTAAGGATAAAATACATTGAAGGGTGTAACGGTAATTTAATCCCTATACAATGTAAATTATCTATAGAGGATCATTGATTATTGGGATTATAACAATGGATAATTGATAGCGTATCTCTATGGTGGAACATATAGAGCGTTCTATATAACTGAGAGTGCAATTCTAAGTTATATGCGTGGATGCAACAAGGAATTAATAAGTCAGTGAGTTTAGTTGGTAAGTTCTTAGTCTGCTTATTGGAAGCTCGGATATATAGGCCCATGGTCCCTATACTAGTTGAGACAATACTACTTGTAAGACTGAGTTAATTGATTTTGATTAATCAATTATAATTCTAAAATTAGACTATGTCTAGTTTGTGAATTTTCACTAAGCAAGGGCAAAATTGTGAAGAAAGAGTTTCTAGGGTACATTTGTTATTTAAGAGACTTTGGTTAGTCTAATTAATAAATATATTAAATGACAATATTATTTAATAATTTATTTTTAGTTATTAAATAATTGGAATTGGCATTTAAATGGTTAAATTGGAAAATTGGCCTTTTTGAGAAAATGAGATGTAAAAATGATAAAATAACAAAATTGCAAAAGTGGGGCCCATTATCCTATACCTTGGCCGGCCACTTATGTAGGTATTTATCATTTATTTTTCCATTATTTTAATGCCAAATAAATCTAACCTAACCCTAGGTGGTTGACTATAAATAGGTAGTGATGGCTTCAGGAAAAAGATGGTGATGCATCTTATTCCTTCAGAGAAAACTGAGTGCCTTCTTCCTAAACCTAGCCGCCACTCTCTCTTCCTCTTCTTCACTTCTGAAAACCGAACCCTGTAGTGAGTGAGTGAGTGCCCACACACATCAAGTGGTACCTCAATCATAGTGTGGAAGATTGTGAAGAATCCAGATTCAAGAGAAGGACATTCGGGCTCAGATCTTGGTGATACTCTGCGACAGAAAGGATACAAGGGTTAGAGATCTGAGTGGAAGGAGACATTATATTCCGCTGTAACCACTGTAAGGTTTCTCATACTTTATATGTGTTTATTTCATATCGTTTTAGAAGTTCATATTTAGGATGTTAAACAACATACTTGTTAGTAAATCTAAGATCCAGGTAAAATATTTCGAACAGTTATTTACGCGTAGCTTTTGAACTTCATCTTTCAATGCTTGTGCTTGCTCTTTATCAAGTAGCCTCCATTTTTGTTGTACTGGATGGATGTTTGGATCTATATTAAGGGCATGAGAAATTATAAATGGATTGATTCCCACCATGTCTTCATGTGACCAAGCAAAAATGTCAAGATTTGCCCTTAGAAATTTGATCAATTTGAATTTTATTTGTACTGCTAAACCTTGACTAATTTTTAGTTTCTTGGTCAACATGGAAGGGTTGATCTTTGCTTCTTCTAATTCCTCCACTTGTCCAAATCTATTGGTAGGATCCCCAAAACGAGGATCTATGTCTGTTTCCTTGCCTTGGGTGGATCATTAATGCCCTTTGCCGGACTCATTGTTCGAGCTCTTGGTGGGAAGGTCTTCCTTTTTTCTTTGGAAAGAGCGATGTTGTAACATTACTGAGTAGAATATTGGTCTCCCCTTAGGCACCTGACACCATGCTTGATTGGAAACTTGATGCATATATGGTAAATTGAAGTGATTGATTTTAGGTCATACAGGGTTGGTCACCCTATCTTGACATTGAATGCAGATTCCATGTCTATAATTATGAATTAGACCAAGACTGCATTTTGTGCAAGACTTTCATCGATTGTCAATGGCAATCGGATATACACTAGAGGATCCAGTCCTTGGTTCGAGAACCCATACATAAGCTGGATACAGGGTGTTAGATCTTTCAAATGAAGTCCCATATTCTCATACACTGTCTTGAAAATGATGTTCGAAGAGGATCCATCATCCACCATGTAGTGCGCTACCCTCATATTCCCTATTTTAGTGGTTATGACCAGAGGGTCATTATGAGGGAATCTGACATGGGCATCATCTTCTTCAGTAAAGATGATGGTAGGCTCTTCTACCTTTGGCTACATTAGATTTCATTCCTCTACAGCCATGACTTTGTTTCTTTGCTCATGACAAAGAGTTTTATCGTATATGTCCAGTGCTTTGTTTAAATCCCCAATAATGTGGGGTCCACTGATGATGACTTGTAAATGACCAGGAACCAGTGGGGCCAATAAGTTGTTATTTTATTGGACTTGTGCCTAGTTTTGGTTGGCTCCGACATACCGACATAGGTGGGGATTATTCCTTCTTATCACGAACTCAACCTCTTCTTTCAAGTTTATATACTCATTAGTGTCATGGCCAAAATCTTTATGGAATCAGCAGAACTTGGTGGGATCCCTCTTATTGATGTCTTTTTTCATCCGAGGTGGCTTCTTGTAGGGAACAATGGCTTGTGTTGCCATTAGATAGTCTCAGAAGTGTCTGTCAGGACGGTGAAGGAAGTGAACTTCTCCTCCTTTTCCCAAGAGTGTTGTTGTGTAGGGGAATTGTTTAATTTCCCTTTCCTTCCATTTCCTTATCCAAAACTATTATTATTCAGTTTCCCTCCATTATTGTTGTTGGTTTGGAGTTGGGCAGTATTGGTACTGTGTTTTTGGGGGCAGCTGTCTTCTACCTCGCCAATTTTCACCTACCAAACAGTTTTTTCAAGTTTTATAAAATCGTCAGCCAGATCTTGAAACTCTCTCATATTGTTGGTTGATCTTTTTCTGATGTCTTACCAAAGGTCACTCAGATATACAATACCCCCTAAAATGGTTGTATTCCGCCATTTTTCAGTCAGACGTTTGACTTTCGTGGCCTCGGTCATGAACCTTTGAATATAATCTTTCAAAGGTTCTCCCAACCTTTTTCTTTTATTTTAACCAAGTCCTCCAATTGAGATGGTTTTTTCATTGGTGAAAACGTCCCTAGAATCAAATCTCCTGGAGGACAGCTTAGAATACAACTATTGTGCGGTGTCGAACAAGGTCGCTAGAAAGATCCAGGAATTGACATTGCCTATCACCCCTTCCAGATCCATTTGGATCTCAAAGTATTGGATATTTGCCAAAGGATCTTCTTTCCTGGTAAACATCTTCCAAGTTAGCATCTTGAACTTAGTTGGTAGGGGAAATGCATTAATGCACGCAAAAAAAGACGATCCTTGAGCCCTGTCAATTTCTGGGTAGAAAAGCTTTGGACCAAAAAGGCCATGTACAAGGCTCTTTAGTTAATCCAACTGTGCTTGCACTGCATGATCAACTCTAGTCTTCCTTTGTTCAATCGACTCCTCTCTTGGGTTGGCAGGAGGTTAGTCGTATGGGTCGATAGGAGTTGGCCTATCTTGTGCCCTTGGTGAATCATTTTAAGACGAGATATATCTATCCTTGTTATTCCATCTATGGTTTAAGTTATTCTGAAGGTATTCTCCAACTCGAGGGCCCATTCTATCAAACACAGAGTCCCTAGGCCTCAAGTCAGACTGCGTTTGAGCATTCCAGGGAGGAACTTCGTTATTACGACCGGTGTTATTATGAGTTTTCTGGTTAGTGTGCCCATCAATGGGGTGGCTAGTGGTACCATCCTCATTAAGGTTGGGGTAAGACTCCCCACTGCGAGACCTACTTCGGCCCTAGTTAGGTGGATTATCTTCCCTCCTTTCATCCTTACACAGGTCTTGGAGTTGGTTAGTCCTACCGTATGCCTTTTTACAAAAGATTTCTTCATTATTTGGCTGAATGGGAGGTGGCCCTGCATGGTAAGTAGTTGGGCCCACCGGGTGTGAGGTTTTCCCACGATCCTTCAGCCATTAAGGGGATCCCTTATGAGAGGCAGCTTTTCAACCCGAGATCTAGCCATTTTATTGAATCTTCTAATCAATTCATTTGCCTACCTATTCTAGTGGTTCAACTTTGCCTAGTGGGCTTGTAGGATCACGACTTGTCTATCCATCCATTCCTGGAATGTGCATCTCTGCTGGGCGAAATCATCACTCACAGTAGCACGTGTTTCTTCTTGTTCATGGATGAGTTTAGTATGATCTTAGACTTTCCCTATGGCCTCTCTTATCCTGGCTAGCTCACAATCATGCAAAAAGTCAATATGGGGTTCATTAACACTAGGTTGGCCAACCCTAGGCCTAGTTTCTCCAGTGTATACTTGGGCGTAGTCCTTGTTAAAGGACCCCCATGGTACTTTGGGCAGGTTGTCTAGCATTGGTAGGGCCCTGCCCAGTATTTGTTGATCTTGCTTAATATTAACTAGGCCTTCTAGTCGGAACCCATCAGGTGGGTTTGCTCGAGGTGGCCAGGCAGAGTTGGCAAAATTGTCACCAGGTGGTGGAACACAAACATTGGGATCCATAGCCATCAAATATTGGGAAAGAGATGAGATCTTCGTAAGAATGTTGAAGCTCTCAATGAAAGTACTAAAAATCTTGACTGGGAAAATTACCAACTGACTCAGAGCCTAACAAACACTGATTAATCACCAACAAGGAATTAAGGATAATAAATAAATAGAAAGAACACATAGAATTATAGACGTTCGCCCCCCTTAGTTATGGGTAATGACCTACTCTCCTTTTACTTCTATTGATTATGAGATTATGTCATGCAGATCACTAAGGAAGACAAAGTGAATTTTAGCTACAACTCTCAAGATGTTTACAGAAATATTCAAAAAAGGGCTCTTAAGTGTCAGATTATGATTTCAGGTCCCTTCCACTTGTGAATTCATTCAATATTTATAGGGAGAAGGTTGTTACACTTAGCTCTATAAAAGGAGTGATCAAAGAGTAAATATTCCTATATTCTTGAGTGCAGTTTTGATCTTTTGAAGCTCCTACAAACTCAGGTAGATCATTCAGATCCACATTTGTAGGATTCATTTAGAGATATTTGCAAAAGTTATTTGAGGAAGAAACTGAGGCACGTGCAGCCCTGCCAATCATTCTTCACATCGTTTCTCATGGTCGGCACATTGACTACTCAACCAGGCTCTTTCCAAGACTTGTCTCTCTTGTTGGATTACTTGTGAAAAATTCTTGCAAGGTAAGTTAATCTCCCATTCTCTCGCCGTCATGTTGATGGCCCGTCAAGATTTTTCCTGGAAGCCTATATAGAGCTCATGGATATTAGCATCATATGGGATCTGCCAAGTACATTTTTGCATGGAAGTCACTTGTTGTGTTAAAGGCTAGCAGGACTATGCCACATGTAAGTGACACGTCAAATGTGCAAACTTTAGGATAATACACATTTTTATAAGAGCATCATTGGTGCTCTTTAGTATGCAACTGTTACTAGGCCAGACATTTCTTATACAGTAAATGGCGTCTCTCAATTTGTGAAATCTCCACTTGAATCTTATTGGAAAACTGTGAAGATTATCCTTAAGTATCTCTCTGGCACAATTGATCTTGGCCTACATTTCAAGCCTGTCTCTACTCTTACCTTGACAGATTTTTGTGATGTTGACTGGGCTTCAAATCCTGATGATTGGAGATCTACATCTAGTTTTTGTATTTTTCTTGGTCTTAATGTTGTTTCCTGTGTTGGGTTTTATGCCCTAAATAAAACTCTTTATAATCTGATTAGTTATCAACATAAGAAATTTGAAGTGATTGATGTTTTCATGAATTTTACATGCTATTGGTTTAAATATGTTTATTACATTCACACACACAAAATCAGTTAAATCCAGATCATATGTTTATTCACAATTACAGTATCGTCAACACAGTAGAATGTGATTGTGATCATATGAATCAAAAGACTTGGTCCCTGTTTCATCAGTGTTATTGGATTTACACTAATGTGATAATCAGTGATGATGTGTACTTACACTTGGAGTAAGTGTTATGTTCTTTCCAGGACATTAGTAAAGTATACTAGTTTCGAATGTATGGAGTATACATTGGACTGGACCGATATTGCAACTAAGTTAAGATATTACAAACTTACCGTTATACATATCTTTCCAAGTCAATATCAATAGTTGATCTTAAGATTAAAAAAATCTAAATCCTGATATGCTTAGGCTCAACTCAGGAGTGCTATTCATGTTCTTTGATTTATTAGTTAAGCCTACTTTTGGGTCAGGGTGATACGTATATTTTGAGAACATGATAGTATGATTGAGTGGGAGTGCTGAACATAAATATGGAATCTATAGCTTCTACTGGTGTATAGAAGTCAAGTGATGATTCCCTTCGATCTTAGTAAATAGAAGTAAATGGATGAGCTCTTATTTAACTGCCCAATTATTAGATCACTAAACACCATTTACAGGTAGCTAAGTGTTTTAAGGGGCAAAATACATTGAGGGGTAAGAACGGTAAAGAAATCCCATCTCGATGTAGATCATCTATATAGAGGATCTTTAAATCACAATAAGATTATAACAATGGTTAAATGAGATAGCATATTGATATCGTGGAACATACAATATGCTCTATATAAGTCTGAGAGTGCAATTCAAAGTTCTAAGAGTGGATTCAACGAAGAATTAATAAGTAGGAATTTACTTGGTAAATTTGGTTCACTTATTGGAAGCTCAGCATATAGATCCATGGTCCCCATTCTAGTTGAGAACATTCTGGTTGTAAGACTCATTAATTGATTCGTGATTGATCAATTATAATTCTAAAGTTAGACTATGTCTAATTTTATGAATTTTCACTTAGCAGGGGTGAAATTGTAAAGAAAAGAGTTTCTAGGTTTATTTATTTATTAATGGACTTTATATGTCTAATTAATAATTAAATTAAATGACAATATTATTTAATAATCTATTTTAGTTATTAAATAATTAGTTTTGGCATTTAAAAGGTTAGAATTGGAAAATTGGCGTTTTTGAGAAAATAGAGATAAAATTTGATAAAACTGCAAAATCAAGTGAGGCCCACTATAACACCATGGCCGGCCACTTATTAAGGGTTTTTCAAATTAATATTTTCATTATTTTAATGTCAAATAATTCCTAACCTAAACCTAGTAGTTGCCTATAAATAGAAAGTGATGGCTCAGTCACAACAGATGCTTTCATAAGTTTTCAATAACCTCTTCTGACAGAAATTTCTCTCTTCAGAAAAACTGAGCCTTCCCACTTTCTATACCTGGTCGAAACCCTCTCTCTTCTTTTCCCTTCATCAATTTCGACCCTAGTGAAAGAGTAAGTGCCCACACACAGCAAGCAGTAACTCAATCATAGATTGGAAGACTGTGAAGGATCAAACTTGAAGAAGAAGGACATTAGGGCTCAGATCTTGATTATACTCTGCTACAGAAAGGATACAAGGGTTAGAGATCTGAGTGGAAGGAGACATTAATTCCGCTGCATCAATGTAAGGTTTTCTTAACTTTATATGTGTTTAATTTATCGTTTTAGAAAGTTCGTATTTAGGGTGTTTAAACAACATACTTGTGAGTAGATCTAAGATCTTGGTAAAATAAAAGTCCAACAACTGGCCTCAAAGCCATGGTAATTGATTTACTTACAAGAAATTTGGACTTTAAAACGATTGTTTGTTTGTTTTTGGATGGTATCATGTTGTATTGAGTGTTATTTGATGATTGATTGGTGTTTGTAAATTTTTGTGAAAAATAATTACGATTCTGTTTCTGGAATTATTTTTATTGGATAGTATGGAAAAAATTAAGCAAGTTACTTTTTTACAGAACTCAATTTTGATTTAATTTGAATTAGTTATGATTTTTTGAAGATTCGGAAAAATCGGAGTTGTGCTGAAATTTTCCTGCGATCGCGAAAACTCTCCGTACAACTCACAATTTTTTCGTTTTTCTTCAATTTTTCATGCTTTTTCATGGAATTAACTTCCGATTTTTTGTGTAGTTTTGTATTTATATATTTACTATTCCTAATTCAATTATAATTATCATTATGAATTAATTTAATATTTTTAAATTTAATTCAAGATATTAGTATAATTTGAATTTTAAAATAGTAAATATCTATCTTATTGCTTAATTATCTATCTTATTTTTAAAATTGATTATATCTTATCTTATTTTTAAATTTAAGGTCAGATTTTAAATATTTTTAAATTAAATCTTTTTTAAATAATTTGACCTTATTTAAATTTAAAATAAGATAACTATAATCATGTAATTTTAAATAGATGTAAGATATTTTGCTAACTTTTAAATTTTTTTATTTTATTTATTTAAATTAAATTTAAAATCTGAAAAAGATATTTAATTTATCTTTTCTAATTTTTATTTATAAAATAACATTTAATTTTAAAAGTAGTTAGCAAATTTTGAAATGATATTTAGGTTGGTTGAAACCTAATTTTTCAAAATTGTAGGTTTAATTTTAAATATTTTTTTTAAATAATTTCGAAATTTATATTAATTTTTTTTTATTTTCGAAAATAAATATTTATTTTTTTTATTTATTTTTCGAAAATTAAATTATTTATTTTTTTAATTAAATATTTTTTTTATTTAATTATTAATTTCGAAATTTATTTATTTAAAATTAAATAAATCTTACTTCCAACTATCCAGCTAACCTTGTTGCAGGAGTATGTGGTTTTAGCTTGTGTGTAAGTTTTCAAAACCTATTATTACTTGATTGCAAATAGCCATGGTTACCTTTTGCCAGATCTAATGATCTGATTGCTCCCTTGGTCAAGTTAATAATTTGTAACAGGTAAATTTTACAATCTTCTTTCATCTGTGTATGACCTAGCAACATGATAGGACCCATCCAAAGTGTGTCTGTGTGAGCCTATATGTTTATTTTGTTTTAATATAGATGCATATAGGTTGTTGCTAAATAAAATGTCACACCATGATAGATTTTATTTAGGTCCATTTAGTTATTGGACCTATTCAATTAATAACAGTTATTTATTTTAAGGTTAAATTCCTCTCTTTTGGGCCTTGTGTGAGAGTTGGGAGCCATAGAAGTGGGTACGACATACTGAACCCAGCACCCCCTCACATGAACTACCCCAATTGTGAAGGCCCATTTGCCTGATTTGAATAACTGTACTAGGTTAATTATATTAGTTTGACCTAATAAAATTGAATTAGCAACATAATTAACTTTTAAAATATATGAAATTTATTTTCATTTTAATATTTTAAAGTTAATTTTAAGAAAAACACTTTTAGTTTAGTTATTAATTCTAGACAAACTATTTGTATTTTTCTTGTATTTAATTAAATATGGAATTTTAACTAACTAGATTCTTTCTGGAGCTTATTTAATTAAATATTCCTATTTAAGTTATAAATTAGTTGTAACAACTGATTTTTCTTATCTAACTTAAATTTGAATATTTGATTTAAATTTTAAATCAAGTTGAGGAATCCTAGGCATTAGTTATTAAAGATTCTTAAGATATTTTTTAAGTTAATATCTTTTCGAATATTAACTTAAAATGGAATATTTTAGATATTTTTTAGGTTAATATCTTTTCGAATATTAACTTAAAAAGATATCTTCAAATTAAGTGGTTATAACTTAATTTTTTATATTTAATTAAATCTAAATTTGAGATTATTTAGGTTTAAGATTTTTTCTATATAACTTAAATTAGATATTTTTCAAATTTTTTTTGAAAAGATACTTAGTCAAATAAGATATTTTCTAGATAGTAATTTCTAGACTACTTACTATTTCTAATATTTAAATAGGAAAATATTATACTTTGTGAAATTAATTATTTAAATAATTAATTTTGGTACAATTTTATTAAGTATATTTTTCCTAGTATTAAACTAGAAATTAATAATTAAGCCTTCTCTACACTTAATTATTATTTCTTGAATTTAATACATTTAATTAACTTGAAAAATCTAAATATCTAAGTTGATTTTCATCATGATAGTTAAATATTTATTGATTTTTCATGACACTTAATTAAATAGAAAATTATTTTTTTTGGGTTGAAATTTAATTTTTCAACTTAAATTTAAATAATTTTCAATATATATTTTTTCTTTATTTTCTTAATCAATTTCAAAAATTGCATTTTATTTATGCAATATTTTTCGAATTTTTTATTTTGAAAAATAGATTGAGTTGTAAATTAATTATTTATTTTAATTAATTCTTGGACCAGCTCAAATCAATAATTTTTTCATCTATTGATTAATTTAAAATAAATGAATTTAAAAAAAATATATATATAATATCAGAAATTGAATTAATTAGTCAAAAGAAAATCTAGATAGGTGATATTTTTGCTTGAAGTATTTCCTTTCTATTTTTATTATGTTCGAAAATTGTATATTTTTTTTAATATATACTTTAAATTTTCGAATTCAATAAATATATTCTCAAAGGAAATTTTTTAAGTTGCTAATTATTTAATTTAATTCAACTTAAATTAATTTCCTTAATATTTATATTTAAGATTATTACTAAGATGGAAATAATTAATTTTATTTCAATCACCATCTAAGTATAATTTTATAAATATTATATTAAATTCTTATTTTTGAATTTTAATTCTTAATTTCGAATTTAATGAGAATTTATTTATTAGAATAATAAAGATAATACATTTTAAAGAATGAGCTTTATTATTATTAAGATATTCGATCTCCATTGTGGGTTTTACACCGCGTTTGTTTTAGTGAGTAATCCTCCCTAATGGAGGAACGTTCATTAGCAATTTCGCACCGTTTAATCTTGCATGATAAGTAGTTTGTAAGTGTTTTATATGGTATAGATCACTCTAATGGTGGCGACCATATTTGACTTGCAAATTGCGAAACAATGGTAGAAGCTCATAAGATAGAATAGCCTTGACTCTCGCCTAAACGGGACAACGCTGGATTCCAATCTTGATCGAATAAAAGGTTGCTAGAATTTTTAACATTTTAGATGAGCTGACAACTCTATTCAATGGATGGTACTTTGACTCTCGCCTAAACGAGACACTGATATCAGTTTGTTGAAAAACCTTGGAAATTATTTAGGATTGAATTTTTTTTAAGTATTTTCTCATATCATTCCTACTTGCTATGTGCTTATAATTTCTGAATTGATTTTGTGTTAAACCATTATTAATTTCTATTTGTTGATTTCTATTATTTTGTAGTATCCTGTATTATCAAAATGAATCCCATGTTATCACTGTTGACTGAAAACAAGCTGAATGGATCGAACTTTAATAAGTGGAATGAGAACATTAATATTGCTCTCATAGGAGAAAATGCCTTGTTTGTTTTAACTGAGCCGTCACCTGATGTAACGCCCTGTCCAACAGGGACGCCACGTGTGTGCACTTTATTTAAAATACCAATAATTATATAAGATGTAATTATACTAAAAGTGTGGGTAATTAAAATTTTGATAGTTAAAACTCAACCTTAAAATTGTTTAACAAAAGATAAGTAACATGATTTATGGGGTCCCCCTGTTTTCAAAATATTTACAAACTGGTTTCAAAGTATTTTACAACATAAACTTTATATTTTCCAAAATACAATCAAAATAGAGCATCCTCAGTAAACCGTGCCGCCCGCGCTGGTATGTACATTGCTGCTGTGACCATAACTCATGGTTGTTCGACTTTAGCTTTTCCTTTACCTGCACCATAAAGCACCAGTGAGTCACAGAGACTCAGCAAGAAAGTGATCAAAACAATAATTGAAAGAAAATGATTATCAACTTATTCTCATGCCATTATGTTTACTCACTATTCGATAATAACAAGCATTTTCTTAAACATCATACATTCCTGGTACTTAATAAAGTACCACTTTTACCACTCGTTACATACGAGCTGAATATGTCACTATCGTTGCCCGATAACGCAAACGATAAGTAAGAAACCTAACCGCGGTTTCAAGAGTAATTACTCATAACGGTAATAACCGTTTCCAACCCTAGGTAATAACCTAGGCTTAATAAGCTTTAATCAACATCATGATAATAATCAAGATCACCTCCATTCATTCATTGATTTTTAACCACATATGGTGCTTACCACTTTTCTTACCTTAATTCAGAAGTCAAGAATATGGCCGACCTGGGTGGAAAAACAAGCTAGGCAATCCCGGTCCTATGTCACGACAATTGAGAAACACAAATAAATACCTTAACATAATATTCCGGATTAAAACCCTAATTCTAAACCGATTAGACTTAGCCTTCACCATCAATATAATAATTCAAATAACTCAAAATTATTCAAAGGCAGGTACTAGGTTCAACCCCGAGCTAAACGCGGATCAGAGAAAAACCCGAGAATTGTTCCCCGTCAGAATCGGCCGACCGGTTCGATATAGCGAACCAACCTGGCCGACGGCTGTCGCTGCACCGAACAATTCGGTTTTTCTCCTCCAAACTCGAACCAAAACCAAATCATACCTAATTTGCACTTCCGGAAACGCTTCAACATACTAAATACAATGCATTCAACATATCATTTAATCACAATTCATCATGTTACTCAAAATCAACATCTCACTTGTCAATTTTCATTAAAAACATCACTTTCCACACCTATTTGTTGCACAGCCCTTAATCTCCCTCAATCTTCATTCACACAAGTTCCAAATCACCCTAAGAACCTACCCTAACTTCAGCTTATACCCCGGCTGAATTAAATGAAAACCCTCACCAAAACCTAATCTAAACTCATGGAAACCAACCAAGAAAAGAGTAGAAACCTTACCTCCACTTAGCTAGCTCCTAGGGTTAGGATTAGCTCAAGAATTTGAAGAAAAAGAAGTGAGTTTTTCCCTGGTTCCAGCAGCTACAAGAATCGGCAGAAGGGAAAAGGAGAAAAGAAGCTTGGAGCTTTTGTTTTTTTTTTGAAAAAAATGATTACTTGTCATGGAAGGAAGCTCCCTTAAATAAGGGTTTTCATTCTTTTTTTTTTTTTTTCCTTGCAGCCACAAAATAAATAAGTAAAGAAAAGAAATTGCCAAAAATAAAATGACTAAACTATCCCTCAAAATAACCTAAACTTAAATTATAACCTAGGGGCATTTTGGTAATTTTACTAATTCCCCAATCCGACATTCTAATAAAATTCTAACTTAATCCGGGATATTCTTAAAATAATTCTTTCATTTAATGTCGTGACATTGCTAACCACATGGCTAAAATTCCACAATTGCCGGGCCCAAAATAACGTATTTCGTTAAATAATTTCTCAACAATTTATCTATGTAAGATCATAATCCTACTTCATTTTCCAAGTAATTACATATTTAATAAAATATGTCCATTTAATATTATTTATTTTCTGGGATATTACAACTATCCCCCACTTATAGGAATTTCGTCCTCGAAATTTACCTGAAAAGCTCGGGATACAACTCCCGCATCTGCGACTCTAGTTCCCAAGTCGCTTCTTCAACTTTACTATTCCGCCACAACACTTTGACTAGTGGAATAGTCTTGTTTCGCAACACCTTTTCTTTTCTGTCTAAGATCCGTACCGGTTGTTCTTCATATGACGAGTCGGTTTGAAGCTCAATGTCTTCATAACTTAAGATATGAGTTGTATCGGATACATATTTCCGAAGCATCGAGACATGAAACACATTATGAACCCCGGTATAAGGCAAGGAGGTAGAGCCAACCGATAAGCTACCTGACCTACTTTCTCAAGAATCTCAAATGGACCAATAAATCTGGGACTCAACTTTCCCTTCTTCCCAAACCTTCGAATTCCCTTCATTGGGGACACCCGAAGAAAAACAAAATCCCCAACTTGGAATTCAACATCTCTACGCTTTGGATCCGCGTAGCTTTTCTGTCTACTTTGGGAAGCAAGCATACGAGCTCGAATCTTCTCAATAGCCTCGCTCGTTCTTTGGACAGCTTCAGGTCCAAGATACCTACGTTCACCAGCCTCATCCCAGTGAATAGGTGATCGACATTTCCTTCCATAAAGCATCTCATACGGAGCCATGCCAATGGTACTCTGATAACTATTGTTATAAGAAAACTCAATTAGAGGTAGGTACTTGTTCCAAGAACCTTCAAAGTCCATTATACATGCCCTCAACATATCCTCAAGTATCTGGATAGTTCTTTCAGATTGACCATCGGTTTGAGGATGAAAAGTCATCTTGAATTTCAACTTAGTGCCCATTGCTTCCGTAAACTTTCCCGGAATTTGGATGTAAATTTTGGATCTCGATACGAAACTATCGACTTTGGGGCACCATGAAGTCGAACTATCTCTTTAATATACAAATCGGCATATTGATCCACTTGTATACGTTGTCCTCACCGGAGAAAGTGAGCGGACTTCGTATATCGATCCACTATCACCCAAATAGAATCATAATACCCTACCGTTCAGGTAATCCCACCACAAAATCCATGGTGATGTCTTCCCATTTCCATTCGGGAATCTTTAGGGGTTGAAGCAAACTGCCGGCCTTTGGTGTTCTGCTTTAATTTGTTGACAGGTTAAACATTTCGACACATATTCAACAATATCCCTCTTCATACCCGGCCACCAGTATAAAGCTTTTACATCATGATACATCTTGGTTGTTCCCGGGTGTAAGGAGTACGGTGTGGTATGAGATTCATCAAGGATCTCTTGTCTGATTTCTTTGTCAACCGGTACACAGATTCTGTTTTTGTATCGCAACAACCCATCAGATAAGCATGAAAAGTCTCTTGCCAATCCAGCCTCTAACTTCTCCTTATGTCCCTGTAGCTCAAGGTCACCTTGTTGGGCTATTCTAATTCTTTCCAACAGATTAGATTGTATGGTGATATTAGCAAGTTTTCCAATTACAAATTCAATTCCCGCTCTCGTCATATCCTCAGCCAACTTGGCTGAAATTTCCTTTAGTTCACAAACTTGCCCTGGTCCTTTCCGACTTAGAGCATCCGCTACCACATTTGCTTTACCAGGGTGGTAGAGAATCTCGCAGTCATAATCCTTGACCAGTTCTAACCATCGTCGTTGCCTCATATTTAAATCCTTCGAGTGAAAAAGTACTTGAGACTTTTGTGATCCGTATAAATTTCACACTTCTCACCGTACGTATAGTGACGCCAAACTTTTAGTGCAAAGACAACCGCCGCTAATTCAATATCATGGGTAGGATATCGTTGTTCATACTCCTTCAATTGCTCGGATGCATAAGCAATCACTTTCCCCGACTGCATAAGAACACAACCTAACCCTTGTTTGGATGCATCACAATAAATCACAAACTTTTCATCACCTTTTGGTAAGGTTAGCACAGGAGCGGTAATCAACCTTTGCTTCAATTCTTGGAAACTACCTTCACACTTGTCAGTCCAAACAAACTTACAATTCTTTCGGGTCAACTCAGTTAAAGGCGTAGAAATCCTTGCAAAGCCCTCAACAAATCTTCGGTAATACCCTGCTAACCCCAGGAAACTTCTAACTTCAGTTGCTGACTTAGGTTGAGGCCAGTCACGCACTGCTTCAACCTTTACTGGATCCACTAAAATACCATCTTTACTCACCACATGCCCCAAGAAACTCACCTGAGGTAACCAAAATTCACATTTCTTAAATTTGGCATACAACTTATGCTCCCTGAGACGTTGTAATACCATTCGAAGATGTCTTTCGTGAGTCTCTTCCGAGTCTGAATAAATTAGAATATCATCGATAAAGACAATAACGAAATCATCTAGAAAATCTTTGAACACTCGGTTCATCAAGTCCATAAATGCTGCCGGGACATTCGTTAATCCGAAGGACATTACCAGGAATTCATAATGACCATACCGGTCCGAAAAGTCTGTCTTGGGAATATCCTCCTCTCTAATCCTCGGTTGGTGATAACCGGATCGAAGATCAATCTTAGAAAAGACAGCTTTACCCCCGCAACCGATCAAATAAATCATCTATTCTTGGCAGAGGGTACTTGTTCTTCACTGTTAATTTGTTTAACTCCCGATAATCTATACACATTCGCAATGTTCCATCTTTCTTTTTCACAAACAAAACTGGTGCACCCCAAGGTGAAGTGCTAGGTCTAGTGAATTTTAAATCCATCATCCCCTGTAATTGAACTTTTAGCTCTTTCGGCTACGCAGTGCCATCCTATAGGGAGCTTTCGATACGGGCTCGGCTCACGGTATTAAATCAATCTCAAAATCAATTTCACGTTTTGGTGGCAACCACAGTAACTCTTCCGGGAACACATCCAAATTCTCGAACCACCGGGACATGCTCCGGTCCGCTAGTGGTTCCCCGGAAATATCCACAACACTTGCTAAGAAACCAATGCACCCCTCACACAACAAATCCCTTGCCTTAAGGGCTGAAATTAAGGGAATCCGAGATCCTTGCATTTTACCCACAAATACAAAAGGGTCCTCGCCCTCGAGTGAAAAGTTACCATCTTTCTTTTACAATCAATGGTGGCGTTGTATTTAGCAAGCCAATCCATCCCCAAAATAACATCAAAATCCTCCGCATTTAATTCTATCGGATCAATCGATAACTCTCTTCCTTCCACAAACACCGGAAGGGATCGAACCCACCTGCCGGAGATAACCAACTCCCCAAGTAGGCAACAAGGTTCCAAAACCTCTAGAAAGCACATCACTAGGTTTATTCACCGCTCAATTATTCTACTTGAAATATAAGAATGCGTCGCACCGTAATCAATTAATACGATCAATAAAGTACCGGCAACGTAAAGGCGACTGTCACGGTAGAAGGACCGGCATCGGCCTCGGCTTGAGTCGTGGCAAACACTCGAGCGAGGAGCGGGTGTATCATTCTTCTTTTGCTCTAACCGTAGCAATTGTGGGCAATTTCTCTTCATATGACCCACCATTCCACGGTGGAAACAGCCCTAGCCTGACACTCGCCCAGGTGATGCTTTTTACACCTCGGACATTCAGGAAAAGTCCGCCAGTTTTCATTCCCACTACGACGGAAACCTTGGTTACCCTGGAATCTTTTGTTTGGGCCTGCTGCTGATGTTTCACTAGGTCTTTTCTGCGGTCACCAAGATCGGTACCCTACCCGAACCGGCACACTGCTGTTTGTTTCCATGAATCTCTCCCCGGCAATATTTTTCTTTCGTATCCGAGCCTCTCGCACCCTCGAAACTAAAGCCAACTCAACTATCCGAGCATAAGTTCGGGCAACCCCCGATTGTTTAGAAGCAACAATCACATCCCGGCGATGTGTTCATCCGGCCCCGAATAAACTTGGCTTTTCTAGCGGCTTCGGTAGCCACCTCATCCGAGGCAAACTTTGCCGATCGATCAAACTTAGTAGCATACTCTGTCACGGTCATACTACCCTGAGTTAACCGTATAAACTCTTCTGCCTTTGCTGCCTTAATAGACTCATTATAATACTTCTCAAAAAATAAGGCCCGAAAAGTTTCCCAGGTCATATTATTCAGATCATGGCCCTGAGATACAATCTCCCACCAAATACGGGCATCATCTCGTAGCATATAGGTAGCACACACGACCGGTCATTATCTTCAACTCGCATAAAATCGAAAATGGATGTTATCATACTCATCCATTGCTCGCTTTGAGTGGATCGGCACCACCCTCAAACACCGGCGGGTTACGCTTCGAACCGTTCATATAATGGTTCCAAACGATTTCACCGCATCCGTGGCACTACTAAAGGTGCCGGAGGATCGGGATTCGCATTTAGAGCAGCCGAGCTCGCCGCTCTCTTAATTCTCTCGATTTGATCACCTTGCCGCCGAATAGTTTCTTGCATAGCGGCATATAAGCGTTCCCAATTAGGTGGTGGTAAAGGGTTCTCTCCCTCACCTACAGCCCCCCGAGCCCAGTAGCTCGCGGGCACCCCTACCCGATCCGCCTTGGGTGCATAACTATACACCTGCGATCACATTCCAAGTAATAACAATACTGATAAGTATTTCCATATATTATAATCCTTCCCACAACATTCTGATATCGATATAATTCAGATAATCAGGTAATCAGAAAATTAACAAGCTATCTTTTAACTTAAAACTTACTAAACCATGAGTCGATCAGGTCCTTGCAGCCAATGTACATATCAAACCGATCTTCAGGATCTAAAAACCTTGGCGCTCTGATACCATGTTGTAACGCCCTGTCCAACAGGGACGCCACGTGTGTGCACTTTATTTAAAATACCAATAATTATATAAGATGTAATTATACTAAAAGTGTGGGTAATTAAAATTTTGATAGTTAAAACTCAACCTTAAAATTGTTTAACAAAAGATAAGTAACATGATTTATGGGGTCCCCGTTTTCAAAATATTTACAAAGCTGGTTTCAAAGTATTTTACAACATAAACTTTATATTTTCCAAAATACAATCAAAATAGAGCATCCCGTAAACTGCCGCTGCGGCTGGTATGTACATTGCTGCTGTGACCATAACTCATGGTTGTTCGACTTTAGCTTTTCCTTTACCTGCACCATAAAGCACCAGTGAGTCACAGAGACTCAGCAAGAAAGTGATCAAAACAATAATTGAAAGAAAATGATTATCAACTTATTCTCATGCCATTATGTTTACTCACTATTCGATAATAACAAGCATTTTCTTAAACATCATACATTCCTGGTACTTAATAAAGTACCACTTTTACCACTCGTTACATACGAGCTGAATATGTCACTATCGTTGCCCGATAACGCAAACGATAAGTAAGAAACCTAACCGCGGTTTCAAGAGTAATTACTCATAACGGTAATAACCGTTTCCAACCCTAGGTAATAACCTAGGCTTAATAAGCTTTAATCAACATCATGATAATAATCAAGATCACCTCCATTCATTCATTGATTTTTAACCACATATGGTGCTTACCACTTTTCTTACCTTAATTCAGAAGTCAAGAATATGGCCGACCTGGGTGGAAAAACAAGCTAGGCAATCCCGGTCCTATGTCACGACAATTGAGAAACACAAATAAATACCTTAACATAATATTCCGGATTAAAACCCTAATTCTAAACCGATTAGACTTAGCCTTCACCATCAATATAATAATTCAAATAACTCAAAATTATTCAAAGGCAGGTACTAGGTTCAACCCCGAGCTAAACGCGGATCAGAGAAAAACCCGAGAATTGTTCCCCGTCAGAATCGGCCGACCGGTTCTGATATAGCAGAACCAACCGGTCGACCGGTTGTCGCCGTACTGAACAATTCTGGTTTTTCTCCTCCAAATCGAACCAAAACCAAATCATACCTAATTTGCACTTCCGTAACGAGTTCAACATACTAAATACAATGCATTCAACATATCATTTAATCACAATTCATCATGTTACTCAAAATCAACATCTCACTTGTCAATTTTCATTAAAAACATCACTTTCCACACCTATTTGTTGCACAGCCCTTAATCTCCCTCAATCTTCATTCACACAAGTTCCAAATCACCCTAAGAACCTACCCTAACTTCAGCTTATACCCCAGCTCTGAATTAAATGAAAACCCTCACCAAAACCTAATCTAAACTCATGGAAACCAACCAAGAAAAGAGTAGAAACCTTACCTCCACTTAGCTAGCTCCTAGGGTTAGGATTAGCTCAAGAATTTGAAGAAAAAGAAGTGAGTTTTTCCCTGGTTCCAGCAGCTACAAGAATCGGCAGAAGGGAAAAGGAGAAAAGAAGCTTGGAGCTTTTGTTTTTTTTTTGAAAAAAATGATTACTTGTCATGGAAGGAAGCTCCCTTAAATAAGGGTTTTCATTCTTTTTTTTTTTTTCCTTGCAGCCACAAAATAAATAAGTAAAGAAAAGAAATTGCCAAAAATAAAATGACTAAACTATCCCTCAAAATAACCTAAACTTAAATTATAACCTAGGGGCATTTTGGTAATTTTACTAATTCCCCAATCCGACATTCTAATAAAATTCTAACTTAATCCGGGATATTCTTAAAATAATTCTTTCATTTAATGTCGTGACATTGCTAACCACATGGCTAAAATTCCACAATTGCCGGGCCCAAAATAACGTATTTCGTTAAATAATTTCTCAACAATTTATCTAAGTAAGATCATAATCCTACTTCATTTTCCAAGTAATTACATATTTAATAAAATATGTCCATTTAATATTATTTATTTTCTGGGATATTACAACTATCCCCCACTTATAGGAATTTCGTCCTCGAAATTTACCTGAAAAGCTCGGGATACAACTCCCGCATCTGCGACTCTAGTTCCCAAGTCGCTTCTTCAACTTTACTATTCCGCCACAACACTTTGACTAGTGGAATAGTCTTGTTTCGCAACACCTTTTCTTTCCTGTCTAAGATCTGTACTGGTTGTTCTTCATATGACAGGTCGGTTTGAAGCTCAATGTCTTCATAACTTAAGATATGAGTTGTATCAGATACATATTTCCGAAGCATCGAGACATGAAACACATTATGAACCCCAGATAAGGCAGGAGGTAGAGCCAACCGATAAGCTACCTGACCTACTTTCTCAAGAATCTCAAATGGACCAATAAATCTGGGACTCAACTTTCCCTTCTTCCCAAACCTTCGAATTCCCTTCATTGGGGACACCCGAAGAAAAACAAAATCCCCAACTTGGAATTCAACATCTCTACGCTTTGGATCCGCGTAGCTTTTCTGTCTACTTTGGGAAGCAAGCATACGAGCTCGAATCTTCTCAATAGCCTCGCTCGTTCTTTGGACAGCTTCAGGTCCAAGATACCTACGTTCACCAAACCTCATCCCAGTGAATAGGTGATCGACATTTCCTTCCATAAAGCATCTCATACGGAGCCATGCCAATGGTACTCTGATAACTATTGTTATAAGAAAACTCAATTAGAGGTAGGTACTTGTTCCAAGAACCTTCAAAGTCCATTATACATGCCCTCAACATATCCTCAAGTATCTGGATAGTTCTTTCAGATTGACCATCGGTTTGAGGATGAAAAGCTGTACTGAATTTCAACTTAGTGCCCATTGCTTGCTGTAAACTTTTCCAGAATTTGGATGTAAATTTTGGATCTCGATCTGAAACTATCGACTTTGGGGCACCATGAAGTCGAACTATCTCTTTAATATACAAATCAGCATATTGATCCACTGTATACGTTGTCCTCACCGGGAGAAAGTGAGCAGACTTCGTATATCGATCCACTATCACCCAAATAGAATCATAATACCCTACTGTTCTGGGTAATCCCACCACAAAATCCATGGTGATGTCTTCCCATTTCCATTCAGGAATCTTTAGGGGTTGAAGCAAACTGCCGCCTTTGGTGTTCTGCTTTAATTTGTTGACAGGTTAAACATTTCGACACATATTCAACAATATCCCTCTTCATACCCGGCCACCAGTATAAAGCTTTTACATCATGATACATCTTGGTTGTTCCCGGGTGTAAGGAGTACGGTGTGGTATGAGATTCATCAAGGATCTCTTGTCTGATTTCTTTGTCAACCTAAGCATACGTATTCGTTTTTGTATCGCAACAACCCATCAGATAAGCATGAAAAGTCTCTTGCCAATCCAGCCTCTAACTTCTCCTTATGTCCCTGTAGCTCAAGGTCACCTTGTTGGGCTATTCTAATTCTTTCCAACAGATTAGATTGTATGGTGATATTAGCAAGTTTTCCAATTACAAATTCAATTCCCGCTCTCGTCATATCCTCAGCCAACTTGGCTGAAATTTCCTTTAGTTCACAAACTTGCCCTGGTCCTTTCCGACTTAGAGCATCCGCTACCACATTTGCTTTACCAGGGTGGTAGAGAATCTCGCAGTCATAATCCTTGACCAGTTCTAACCATCGTCGTTGCCTCATATTTAAATCCTTCTGAGTGAAAAAGTACTTGAGACTTTTGTGATCTGTATAAATTTCACACTTCTCACCGTACGGCATAGTGACGCCAAACTTTTAGTGCAAAGACAACCGCCGCTAATTCAATATCATGGGTAGGATATCGTTGTTCATACTCCTTCAATTGCTCGGATGCATAAGCAATCACTTTCCCCGATCGCATAAGAACACAACCTAACCCTTGTTTGGATGCATCACAATAAATCACAAACTTTTCATCACCTTTTGGTAAGGTTAGCACAGGAGCGGTAATCAACCTTTGCTTCAATTCTTGGAAACTACCTTCACACTTGTCAGTCCAAACAAACTTACAATTCTTTCGGGTCAACTCAGTTAAAGGCGTAGAAATCCTTGCAAAGCCCTCAACAAATCTTCGGTAATACCCTGCTAACCCCAGGAAACTTCTAACTTCAGTTGCTGACTTAGGTTGAGGCCAGTCACGCACTGCTTCAACCTTTACTGGATCCACTAAAATACCATCTTTACTCACCACATGCCCCAAGAAACTCACCTGAGGTAACCAAAATTCACATTTCTTAAATTTGGCATACAACTTATGCTCCCTGAGACGTTGTAATACCATTCGAAGATGTCTTTCGTGAGTCTCTTCCGAGTCTGAATAAATTAGAATATCATCGATAAAGACAATAACGAAATCATCTAGAAAATCTTTGAACACTCGGTTCATCAAGTCCATAAATGCTGCCGGGGCATTCGTTAATCCGAAGGACATTACCAGGAATTCATAATGACCATACCGGGTCCGAAAAGCTGTCTTGGGAATATCCTCCTCTCTAATCCTCAGTTGGTGATAACCAGATCGAAGATCAATCTTAGAAAAGACAGTTTTACCCTGCAACTGATCAAATAAATCATCTATTCTTGGCAGAGGGTACTTGTTCTTCACTGTTAATTTGTTTAACTCCCGATAATCTATACACATTCGTAATGTTCCATCTTTCTTTTTCACAAACAAAACTGGTGCACCCCAAGGTGAAGTGCTAGGTCTAGTGAATTTTAAATCCATCATCCCCTGTAATTGAACTTTTAGCTCTTTCAGCTCTGCAGGTGCCATCCTATAGGGAGCTTTCGATACAGGCTCAGCTCCTGGTATTAAATCAATCTCAAAATCAATTTCAACATATGTTGCCACTGCTTAGCAAATGTTGAAAGGGAGTAAACCTCACAATCCTGGGAATGGTAATTGGACGATGAAACCTGAAGCAAATGTTGCCACTGCTTCAAAGCCCAAATCGAAGAGGAAGTGGAACAACACCAAGAAGCGAACAAAAGCCATGAAAAATAAAAAGGCTGCTCCTTCTATTACAAGGACATAAAAGGAAATTTTAGTTAATAAGTCTATTCTATGGACTTAACAAAACTTCCTGTTCCTAGTATTATAGGTTTGAGTTTATCTAAACCTATGGCTTGTGGTATACCTGGTAATTACTTACTCTAATGCAAGCAACTTACTTTAGTAAGATGCTAAAGCATTTTCTTTCTAATGGCAATCTATAGAAGCTTCTCGACTTCTAGGCTAGATTTTATTTATCTAAGGAAAAGTCTCAACTATTCCAGAAAAGATAAAGCCATGAAAGAATTTCTTAAATCAACAGTGAGAGGTCTTAGATATGCTTTTGTATGCCTTAGACCAGACACCTGCTGTTGAGTGGGAGTAATGAGTAGGTATCAGATTAATCCAGGAGAAGAACATTGGAAGATAATCAAGTAAATCCTAAGATTAAGAAGAGGAACTATATGTTAGTCTATAAGAGTGTGTTTAAAACTCTTAGACTACACCACATCAGATTTCGAAATTTGCCTTTGTGCTAGAAAATCTTTCTGATAAGATGGTGATTACTCTAGGGGTGGAATAGTGATTTTGGAGAAGTGTAAAAACCTATCTGAAGTCTCTAGGTCTACCAGAGAGGGACTGAATGTTAAAGTTGCAGGAAAGGTACTTATTCAGTCTAAGGAAAGTTCTATACATTTTTGGCATCATTCCAAATTGCCTTAACTACTAGTGTTAATTTCCTGATTAACCAAAAGTAGTTGCCAAAGATATAGAATCCAGTATCCCAAGAGAGTAGACATATAGAGAGGAATTTCACATTATCAATGATTTTGTGATTAAGGAGGAGTAATGGTGGAGAAAAGGTTGTGGTTAATTCAACCTTTCAGATCCTATTACGAGGAGTTTAATACTACTACACTTGATTTGTATATCAAGGTGTTGAGATTATTTGAAATGCACTTTTTGTTTTATATTAGTGCAAGTGGGAGTTTGTTGGGTTTTATGCCCTAAATAAAACTCATTTCAATATAATCATATTTACTTATTAATATAGATCAGAAATAACATTTAATGTTGCATGGTTCACATGATTTATTTCATGATTATACGTACATAATGTATGAATTCATCTGAAACCCTTTTCACATACTTCATCCTGTTTATTGTGCCGTCAACACATTGAAAAGTAAACATGACTATGTGAATAAAGTTTCCTAGATTTATCAGACATAGGGTTTTACTGATATGGTAATCTCCAACAGAGTTTACTTGCATTTGGAGAAGTGCTATGTTCTTTCCAGAGCATTGGTTAAAGTAAAGCTCAGGTTGGATGCATGGAGTATGCATCGGAAGGGACCGATATTGAACTTTGACTTAGATTTATTAAACTTACCGTAATATCTATTCAAGTCAATATCGCCTAGTCGATCCTAGATCAAATGTTCTTAATCCTGTTATGATTAGGCTCAATCTTGAAAGGCTATTCGTGTTCTTTGATTTGTTAGTTAAGCCTACTTTTAGGTCAGGGTGATACGTACATTTTGGGAACACGGTAGTGCAATTGAGTGGGAGCGCTATCATAAACATGGAATCTATAGCTTCTATCTGGCGAATAGTAAGCAAAGGATGATCTCCTTCGAGCTTGACCAAACGAACATAAATGGTGGAGTACTCATATCACATAAGCTGAAATATCATTTATACGGGGTCAAGTGTTTTAAGGAATAAATACATTGTAGGGTGTAACGGTAATTTAATCCCTTTACAGTGTAGATCATTCATATAGAGGATCAGTGATCACATTAGGATTATAACAATGGATAACTAATGATGTGTCTATATGGTGGAACATATAGAGCATTCTATTATACTGAGAGTGCAATTCTAAGTTCTATGCGTGGATTCAACGAAGAATTAATAAGTTAGTAAATTTTAGTGCTAAATTCTTGATCTACTTATTGGAAGCTCGGTTATATAGACCCATGGTCCCCGCACTAGTTGAGATAATATTGCTTGTAAGACTCATATAATTGGTTTTGATTAATCAATTATAATTCTCAATTTAGACAATGTCTATTTGTGAATTTTTCACTAAGTAAGGGCGAAATTGTAAAGAAAGAGTTTTAGGGGCATATTTGTTAATTATGATACTTTGTATGGTTCAATTAATAAATATGATAAATGACAATATTATTTAATAATTATTTATAGTTATTAAATAGTTAGAATTGACATTTAAATGGTTGAATTTGAAAATTGGCGTTTTTGAGAAAATCAGATGCAGAAAAGATAAAACTGCAAAATTGCAAAAAGTGAGGCCCAAATCCACTAAGCATGGGCAGCCACTTTTGTAGGCAATTTAAACTGATATTTTTATTATTTTAATGCCAAATAATTCAAACCTAACCCTAGTGGAATGCTATAAATAGATAGTGAAGGCTTCAGGAAATTTACACTTAAATTTCTACACTTTTGATTCAGAAAAAACTGAGCCTTCTCTCTCCCTATCTTTGGCCGAACCCACTCTCTCTCTCTTCCTCATTGAGATTTTGAAATTCTTAGTGTAAGAGTAGTGCCCACACACAACAAGTGATACCTCAATCATAGTGAGGAAGATCGTGAAGAAAGACTTTCAGCAAGAAGGAGATTCAGCATCAAAGATTCAGAGAAAGAGATCCAGGTTCAGATATTGATAATGCTCTGCTACAGAAAGGAATCAAGGGCTAGATATCTAAACGGAAGGAGTCATTATATTCCGCTGCACCCAATGTAAGGTTTCCTAAACTTTATGTGTTTATTTCATCGTTTTAGAAAGTTCATATTTAGGGTGTTAATAAATATACTTGTGAGTAGATCTAAGATCCTGGTAAAATAAATTCCAACAATGATTCCCTTCGAGCTTAGCAAATAGAAGTAAATGGATGAGTTCTTGTTTAACTGACTAATTATTAGATCACTAAACACCATTTACAGGTAGCTAAGTGTTTTAAGGGGCAAAATACATTGAGGGGTGAGAACGGTAAAAAAATCCCATCTCGATGTAGATCATCTGTATAGAGGATCTTTAAATCACAATAAGATTATAACAATGGTTAAATGAGATAGCATATTGATATCGTGGAACATACAATATGCTCTATATAAGTCTGAGAGTGCAATTCTAAGTTCTAAGAGTGGATTCAACGAATAATTAATAAGTAGGAATTTACTTGGTAAATTTGGTTCACTTATTGGAAGCTCAGCATATAGATCCATGGTCCCCATTCTAGTTGAGAACATTCTTCTTGTAAGACTCATTAATTGATTCGTGATTGATCAATTATAATTCTAAAGTTAGACTATGTCTAATTTTATGAATTTTCACTTAGCAGGGGTGAAATTGTAAAGAAAAGAGTTTTTAGGTTTATTTATTTATTAATGGACTTTATATGTCTAATTAATAATTAAATGAAATGACAATATTATTTAATAATCTATTTTAGTTATTAAATAAGTAGTTTTGGCATTTAAAAGGTTAAAATTAGAAAATTGGCGTTTTTGAGAAAATAGAGATAAAATTTGATAAAATTGCAAAATCAAGTGAGGCCCACTATAACACCATGGCCGGCCACTTATTAAAGGTTTTTCAAATTAATATTTTTATTATTTTAATGCCAAATAATTCCTAACCTAAACCTAGTAGTTGCCTATAAATAGAAAGTGATGACTCAGTCACAACAGATGCTTTCATAAGTTTTCAATAACCTCTTCTGACAGAAATTTCTCTCTTCAGAAAAACTGAGCCTTCCCCACTTTTTATACCTGGCCGAAACCCTCTCTCTTCTTTTCCCTTCATCAATTTCGACCCTAGTGAAAGAGTAAGTGCCCACACACAGCAAGCAGTAACTCAATCATAGATTGGAAGACTGTGAAGAATGTAAGGTTTTCTTAACTTTATATGTGTTTAATTTATCGTTTTAGAAAGTTCATATTTAGGGTGTTTAAACAACATACTTGTGAGTAGATCTAAGATCCTGGTAAAATAAAAGTCCAACATCCTGGTCATCTAAGAAACAAAAAAATGTCCCCGATCCAATTATGAGACAGAGTACTGTAGCCTTGCGCATGCTACAACAAACTTAATATGGAGCCAAGCTTTCCTTATTGAAGTTTGTGTTCATCTGAAGCATCTTCCAATCATTTGGTGTGATAACCAAAGTGCAATTCTGATGTTTGCCAACCCAATCATGCATTCTCGAACCAAGCATATACAACTGGTTCTATATTTTGTTCGAGAGAAAGTTCTCAACAAACAACTACTTATTAAATATATTTCAACCTGTAACTAGCACAAGATTTTTGTATCTTAGAGAAAAACTTAGTCTAGATTTTTTATCAACACTAAGTTTGAGGGGGTGTTGGACTGTTGTGGATGCTAGGTTGTTGATTTTTATTACTTCTCTTATTGTAACTTGTATATATTTAGAGCTATTGCTCATTCATAAGTGTTTCTCTCTTCAATTGATCTCTATTACTAACAAATTGAGCTAATTGGTACATATAGGGTTCTAGCTGATTTTTTTTTTTTTTTTTTAATTTCGTTAGATAAATATACATAATAATAATGTATTTGGTCATGACCAGAAGAGTGATCTCTCTCTCTCTCTATATATATATATATCTATGTATAGGATATTGGAATAATCTTTCTATACATGTTTCGTTGTCTCATACTTTTCTGCATCACAACTCTCAAGTATAGTTTTGGATACAAGTTAATTATCATATATATATCATGGAAACCATAAATTAATTTAACGCGGAAAAAGAAACGTGGAAACTCAAATTTTATGGCTAAAAATTAAAAATGTTGAAAGAAACTGAAGAAAGAAAGAAATTAAATTAAATAGTCTTGCAAAATATATAGAAGCAACATGATTGCAAAGATATGTAGGATATGATCGTTTGACAGTATGAGATGTTAATAGTGAAAGTAAAGCAATTCTCAATACTTATGTATGTATTCTGAAACTTTGAAACAAAAGGAACCAAAACACATGCATTAAAGAGCTGTTATGCTTTTAGAAGAATGAAAACGAGTCCCGTTTCTTTAAAAGGAGAGAGTGAGAGTGAAAGAAAGAGAAGAAAAGAAAAGATCAAAAGAAAAAGTTGGCTTCAATATTCCTGAATATTATTAAGTTATAGCAAAAAATGATACCCTTTAACAGTGTGTGGTGGTCACCTCCTTTTACCATCTATATTATTATCTCTCTATATCCCTGGCATTCATTAATTTCTAGTACTTAAGAGAACAATATTGTTGAGTAGTTTTCAAGCAAAGGCAACCAAAGTTTCCTTTGGGTAAGTAATACTTGAAATGTGTAATCACTAGTACTACACAAGAAAAGCAAGAAAAGACCCTTAAGAAAAGATGCGTATTATGTTAAAACAAAATATATGCACATAAAATATAACTGTCTAATTTGGGAAAAGCTTGAAACAATTATATATGTTTTGTTCTCTTGATGAGAAGCATATCTAAGTAATGAAACCATGGAGATATATATATAATTTTAAGAAATATCAATAAGACTACGTAATTTGATTTGTAAACATCAAAACTCATAATTGGCCATCTTAAAGGAAGTTTTGGTTTCCTAAGACAGGCACACCTTTAGGGAGAGAGAAATAAAGAGGAAGTTGGTGAGATTATATTATGTAATAAAATTAAAAGAAAAATCGCTATATGATCTCTCTCATAAAGTAAAATAAATATATTAAATATATTTATTTATTTAAATGAGAGGGGACATCAGATATGGGATTTGTTTGTTATTATCAAGATAAGATGTGGTTGACCATCAACATTAATTTTGTGCTTTTAGCAGATCAAAAGTTTACTCTTTAGTTATACATGAGATAAGCAAAAAAGAAAAAACAAGTGAATATTAGCTACATAGAATCATCTTTATATGTTCTATACAGCTCTTTTGTTCTTTGTTTTGTTCCTATAAAGATTACAAAAATAAAAAATTAAGGAGAACAAAAATTGAGTACAACATCTTTGGACCATGTACACATTTATATTATATATATTCTGTCTTCTTTTATTTTTATTTTTATTTTAATAGCTGATTTCAAATACTATACACATACTGTTACCTCAGGTCCCCACATTTAATGCAGTCTAATTAGTAGGAATCCAAATTACACAACCTTTTCTCTTTCTTTTCAATATTACTGTCTCTTAGATTTAGAAAAAAAAAACGAAATAATAATAAGATAATAAAAATCAATGAAGTTCTTAGAATAATTAGTCTTCGATAAGTATATATTTATAATAAGTTTGATTTAACAAACCTTATTCTATGTTTTTCTTTTTTGTCTATATAATTTTCTGTTTTGTCGTTTTTATTACAAATAACATTACAACTTGACACTAAATCTGTAGACAATAACTTAGGGATCTGGGCGTGTCATGTACTCATGTGGGTCTAACCAAGTAGCTAGCTGCTATTTGTTTTTGAGATATATATCCATCCAAATGTGATCTCAAATCATACAAATCATCAATTATTGAAAAGTTTATTAAATTTGTCAAATCCAAACACCATTAATTATATTTTGGCTTTTCTCTGTTGTATATATTACGTCAACACCATATGTTGAAATTGGGTATTTATATGTTACATGCTATTGGTATTAATTTTGCTCATATCTACACTCAAACTATCATAATTAAACAGTTGTGTGTTTAGAAGATTAAATTGAACACAAGATAAATACAGAGTTATTATTCACACTTAGGATGTATTAAGAAGCTGGTTAATTAAAGAACAATAAAAAAGACTATTAAAATTTTGTGCAATCAAAACTTAATTTAGACTTTAAAAAGCTCCAGAGTTACTGCTAAAATTACTGGAAATTTTAGCCCTGTGACACTTACACGCATAATTAGGATGAATACATACGTATGTATTTAAATTATTTTGGGGGGTCATTGAGGGTAAGAGTACCTTGAAAATTGTGAAATGAAGCTGTTGGTTGTGTCAACTGTGTCATCAACACCATTTATTTCTGTGGCCCCTTCCTTCCCAGTACCATAATAAATAATAAATCTCTCTCTCTCTCTCTCTCTCTCTCTCTCTCTCTCTCTCTCTCTCTCTCTCATTTACAAAAACTTGTGAAAAACAAAGTTTTATTTTATGAAAAGAAAGTCAAATCTGTAATGATATCTGACTAATAATATTAAATATTTTGTTGTTTTTGTATATATTCTTTTGATTTCAGTGTCAATCTTCTTTACAATCAGGTTATGTTATTGGATTAAATATAGTGTTTATTCTACACTTATATATTTTGAGATAATTGTATACAATAATTATTATAATAATAGAGATCTTGGAGCCATAAATTTAAAATTTGATAGTTTTGAAGAAATACAAGAAAATGACGAAAGGAAAATTAAAGTCAGATCTAGAGAGGGAATATAACTAAATGAAACCTACATAGAAAAAAGAAAAGCAACAAAGGAAAAGTAATCATCGAGAGAATTAGTAGAAGATGAGACAACAAAGATAAAAACAAAAAAACTAAAGATGGATAAAAGGCTTTTAAGTGTGGTGTATATTGTGGAATAAAGGCAAGATAATAAAGGAATAAAGTGGATGATAATATAATAAAGGCTCGACTGTTTTCCTAATTCTTTAATTTTCATTTTATTTTTCTTAACTTAGCTTTCTCCATGCATAAAATACAACTTACATAGTTAAGTTTATTTAGCTACATACATGAGTACGTATCTTTAAAAATTTACAGAATATTTCTTTAAGAAATAAAAAAAAAAAAAAAATTACCAGACAGAAAAGTGAAAAAAAAAAAGTGAGGAATATATTCCTCTGTATATAAGACTTTCTGCTTGTAACAGTACTTATCTTACTATACATTGTTAAGAGTATATCTGTGAACTGTGATATATACTTCTAATTGGCCACTCATCATTTCATTTATGTGTTCATATTGATTATTTTAGTGTATAATATAGCAAACTTAAACTACATTAGTAAATTTAATCTACACAATTTATTCATTATTATTGAACATATAATTCCATAATAAGTGGGGTTCTGTAAAAAAGGTAAAGGGAATGGTGGGATTGTTGGGATGAACAATTTAAATCCATCATTGTATTTTGATTTTGGTACTTATAGACTTTAGTTTAGGTGGTAACCTTGTTGGCCACTACAAAAAGTGAGAGGCGTATTGTAGTTCATAAGTTAATACATAACTATAGAGAGAATTGGTTTGTTATTAAAAAAACACTAATTAACACCGGCCCAAAACAGAAAGGTATATATCATAACCTTTCTTTGCAGGGATTCCATATAATTTAAGTATTGTCTGATATATTCAGCCTAATAATTTAAGTTAAACTAATCCTACTTTCCAAACATTCTTCAGAAATTAAGAGTAGTGTGTTAGAGATTTTATTATGATAGAAAAGAAGAAAATCAAAATATATTACAACTTTATTGTAAAATAATACAAGAATTAAAATAAGAGATTAATTAAATTTACAATACACATATATACACTATATATATTGCATATATATAAAGAAAATGTAGAATAAGAAGATTACAACACATGTAATATAATAATATATGTCTATACACTCACTTATGACAACCTTCAGTGAAGAATACTGGGGATCACCATGACTTGAACAAGGTATTACACGTTTGTTCAAAAGCTTATTTCCCCTTATCTCTAAGCACCAAGGGAACTCTCATTGAAATAGCTTTGTGAATTATCAAGCCTTAGGGTTTTTTAGCAATGTGTTTTTTTTTATATATAAAAAAAACTTCTCTTCAATTTAAGCACTTTAGACCTCTTTATATAGTGTTTAGGATATCACCATTTGAAATTCAAATTCATAAGTCATAATCTCCATAGATGTTATGGACTCAATAAAGAGATGTAACTCATGCACACCATAACTCTTATAGAGATGTAACTCATGCACACACCATAACTCTTATAGCATTAAAAATTTCAAATTAAGATGTATAACACCTTTTATACTCTTAATGTTGGTGATAATGGTGGATGTTACTCATAGTAACAAGTAACTCCCCCAAATATTACAAAAAGAAGACAATTTGCCATATGTTACATATTAATTTGTTATACATATTTAATCTATACATTATATTATTGATAAATAATAGAACATATAATGTTTCTACAAACTACTTTAAAAAAATGTATTGATGCACTTTTTACTTGTTTTGACATTCAGAAAAATTTATTAATTTAATTTTTTTTATAATATACATTATAGTAATTGAAGATATTCTATAAAATTTTGAAAAATTCGAAATAATTTACAATATAGAAAATAATATTAATAATACCTAATATGTACTTAATAAATATTACAAACTGTATTATATTTAAACTGAGAAACTAAATTTTAATAAAAAAAAGTATCACATCACTATAGATTAAATTATTATAATAAGATTTATTTTACTTTGGTTTTTCACATTTATCACATGCATTAATTTGAAGTCACACTTTGTATAATATAATCTCTCTCTTTCATGTGATCAATCTGAACAAATTAAAATGTCATTTGTACTATTTAGAATCCAAAGAGTGCATCATTGAGATATTGAGACTCTTTAGAAACCTAACTAGTGTAATAGTGAGTATGAAAGAGAGGATATGTTTTATGATCTGAAATAATTTGAAGGGTTTAATTTTTAATTTTTTCTCCCAAAATTAAACATATATATCAACTCATCACTCATCAGTCATGCTAATCAATTAATTAGAATCAAGTTAATATTATTCTCACTTTTGTAATCTCAAATATGTAGACTATTTTTCTTGAAAGCAAATTTATTTCAGATAATATTGTGATTTTGTTTAAGATCATACATTATTTAAAAAAGATAAAATATAGACGCAATGGTTTTATGGCTTTAAAATTAGACATGACTAAAGCATATGATAAGATGGAGTGGGAATATCTTCGAGTTGTGTTGTTGCATATGGGTTTTGATAGTAGATGGATTAACTTAATTATGACTTGTGTTGAATCGATCTCTTATAAGTTTATCCATGTTGGTCGTGAAATGGGTCTAGTGGTACTGTCTCATGGTATTCGACAAGGGGATCCTATATCACCATATTTATTTATTTTATGTGGTGAACGTTTTTCTCCTTTGTTGAAGAAGTATAAGGCCAGCGAATGGAAAGATTCATGGGTGTGAGGTTGCTACGGGGCTCCTATCGAAAAAACTTTAAGGTTGGATAGTTTTTTCCAAGTAAATTGATAGTTGGGGGAGTTTTGCCGCAAATTACTCTTAAATTTTTTATTTTTATTTTGTAAAATATGGCCATGTAGGATAATTTTTTAATGACCTGTCATTGCCACGTGGGCAAAATTAGGATTTAACGAGGGTGAACAGACGGCGCCTTAAAAATGTAAACGAAACAGTACTTTAGAGGGTTTTCCCACCAAAATATGAGGTTAGATGGTTTTTTGCAAGTAAATTGATAATTAAAGGGGTTTTACCACAAATTACTCTTAAAAAAAATAGTTACAAGTTAATTTCATATACATATTTTAACTTTCTCTTCTACATTTCTCACAGGTACTTTCAAAAGCAGTAGTGCCACACGTAAAAAATAGCAGAGCTACATCAATTATATTTTTGATGGGAAAGAATATAGCAATATTGAAAATGATGATATGTATATATTTAAAGATATGTACATAATAACCTATGCTAAAATCCCATATAAATTAATGTAGAATATAAACAACATTCTGTGTAGTTAATAATTTGATGGCAGTATTTTATGTATTAATTTCTTTTGTTGTTAGTAATAAATTATTCACATGATTAGCATGCAGGACACAACTGCAAATCCATGAGACTTAAAAGGACTAGATTACATGGAGAGGCATTTATATATATGAATTCAATCTTCATGCATGTCATAACTTCTGAAAGAAACAGAAACAATATAGCTGACAACCCCAAGAAAATTAAATAAAAATGGTAATTAAGGGCATGATTTTCTTCATATCTGATATAGATGTCTGTCATAGTAAATATGCAAAGACATGAAATAACACCCATTTGGCTATTTACTTATTTTGAATTCAAGAAACTTGTCTTTTAGTTCTTGGATGGCTTCTATAAACACTGTAGTACTAGCTACTATACATAACATCTCTCATAATAAATATGAGGATAACCAAGGGTAAGAGTAGTGGACTAACAAATTGCAAGGGTAAAAGTGTCAAATCAGTACATATATTTTTTTTAAAACTGTACATTACATGATATATAGAGAGAGACAGAGAGAGTAGATTTTTTATATTTATTGTTTATTTTTCAAAATAAGAACATGCATTTGTTTTTATATTTTTCTCTTTCTCTCTCTATATGTCTGTAGTCCTCTCCACTCTCTGACACACTACTCACTATATGGCGTAAACTTGATGCCTGATAGTGCAAGCAAAGCAACCCTCTTTTTCTAATTTTAATTTTCTTTTTTATAAAACTCCCTTCGTATAATTTCCTCTTTGCCTGAAAAAAATCTGTTTCTCTCTCTTTTATGGTTGTGTCTCTACTACTATAAGGCATAACATCTTGTTTAGTGCTTCACTAACAAAACCCACCTCTTAAACTCTTTCACTTCCTCTCTTCTTTTCCTTCTCTCTCTCTATAGGTTTTTTTTTTTTTTTCTCTTGACTGTTTGCTGTATTAAACCTAAATATTTCTATATCTCAACCTTTTCTCCATCTGTTATTTTCTTTTTATTGAAATTGCACTTAGGAGCAGCGAAACTATCGCTGTATATAAGAGGTTTAAAAGAAAATTTGACATTGGTTTTGTCTGTTTCAGCGTTCTTCATGTTATTTGATGATGCCTTGTTTGTGCTCACTCTCTCTCTCTCTCCCAATTCCTATTTCTAGTGAGAAATAAAGAGATAGAAGGGTTTACTTATTGATATTTTCCACACATTTAGTACCCATCGATCCCTTTCTCTCTCTCTCTTTTAGTTGATGATAAGTCTTTTGTTTTGAGTGTTTTGACTCATGAGTGACCACCATTTCTTTTGATCAGTGAAGATAGACAAGTATATATATATATAAATAAAAGAGATGCAAACAGCGGAAAGAAAGTTCCTTATTTGCATGGCCAGTTCTCTTCTGCGGCCGCCAGTTTTTGGACTGCAGTATTAGTAGTATATGCTTCTTCGATTTCCTTTTCCTTCTAAGTTTGACTTCTGGAAAATGAAATGGATATTCAAAGTATGGCCATGAAGAACCTTTTGCACCTGTTCTTTGATCAAAAGGCTTGGCCCAACTAGACCCCATCAGAATTTATAGTTTATACTCTTATTTCTCTCTCTCTCTCTCTCGCTGTGTTTATTCCTAATAGCCTAAGTTCGTTCATTGTGTTTTTTTTTCTTCTTTCCCTTGTCTTAGTTTTGATTGGTCTGGTAGAGAATTGATCGAAAAAGGTGAGTGATGAAAGACATGAAGCAGCCCTAAAGAGAACATCCAGTACTGTTTCTATTTCTCTCCTATTGTGTTAATTTGCTTCAAAAAGAGTGGACAATTTTCAAGAAGAGATTAATTCTATCTTAGGGTAGGACATATTTTGAGAATATATTTATATATATATTTATATATATATATTATTTGTTTTACCATTTCAAATTATTTCTCCATAGAGCTGCTACCTTCCAATTCAACACATACACACTCTCTTCCTCTTGTCTTGTTCCTTTCTTCTCATCTCTTTTTTGGTTTTTGGTCTTCCCCACAGAAGAAAACTACAAAAAAAAGACCTTAGAGTGGGGGAGAGAGAGAGAGAGAGATCATAAAAAGCTCAGGCCATATTATCATGGAACTTTCTAGTCATCAAGAAGGAGACATCCCAATCCCCTTAAACAGTACTCCATATGGGGATGGTGGGCATGGGCATGGGCATCTGATCCATCATGACCCATCACCCCACAACCACATAATTCCTTCTTCGGCAGTAGCCCAAATCATCCCTTCCAATAATGGCTCCTCCATCCCCACAAGCCTGGAGGACCATGTGCCCTACTGTAATAATACTAATAATAACAAGAAAGGTGTTAAGTACAGAGAGTGCCTGAAGAACCATGCAGCTTCTATGGGAGCTAATGCCACTGATGGGTGTGGTGAGTTCATGCCTAGCGGAGAAGAAGGAACCATTGAAGCCCTCAAGTGCTCAGCCTGCAATTGCCACAGAAATTTCCACAGGAAAGAAGTTGAAGGTGAGCCTACCCCTTATGATCAGTTCCACCATAGCAATAATATTAATTCCCCACATCTCAGTAGAATGGCTGCTGGGAGGAAATTCATCTTAGGTCCTCCTCATCACAAGGGTATGCTAGGCCCAGATTCATTACCAGGGTACCCTACAGCCACAGGTACTTTCATACCTTCAAGAACAGGTCCAATGCCCCATCATATGATCATGTCCTACAACATGGCTGGGTCCCTCCCTTCTGAGTCAGACGAGCAAGAAGATGTTGGTGGTGATGGCGGTGGAGGTGGAGGTGGGTCTGTGGCCTACAGGCCTCCACATTTGGCTAAAAAAAGATTCAGAACTAAGTTCACTCAAGAACAGAAGGACAAAATGCTTAACTTTGCTGAAAAAGTTGGATGGAAAATTCAGAAGCAAGAAGAATCTGTGGTCCAACAGTTCTGCCAGGAGATTGGAGTCAAGAGGAGAGTTCTCAAGGTTTGGATGCACAACAACAAGCATAATCTAGCAAAGAAAAATCCTCCACCTGCCTAATTAAAAAGGAACCAAGATCGAAATGAACTCTTTTCTCTAGCTCTCCCTATATATTCGATCTTCTTCTTCTTCTTCTTCTTTTATTTTTAGTTTGTTCTTAAGTAGTTTTTTTTTTTGTTTCACACTGTACCTTTTGTCATTTTTGTCACTCTTTTTTGTGTCTATTTTTATCTGGGTTTTCGTTGGTACTTATATTAAAATAACATTGGTTTCTGCTACTTAGTATATTAGGTAACAAACTGGGTTTGGGTGGTCTAGTGTTGGATATGATATATTGATATTATTCTTGTCTAATCCATTTATGCTAATATGGATTCAGATTTGAGGTGTTCGTGCTATATATGAATTCTGATGAGGTACTCCAAGAGATGTAATACTAAAGTTAGCTAGTCTAAAGTAGTAAGAACTTCCTAATTAGTTTATTGTTACTTTTTCTATCTCGTGATCTTCTTCTTTAAGTACTAATATGCATATTATTATTGGCAAAACATTCCATTAGATTGTAAAAGTGGAGAAAGGAAAATCTTAAAGAAACACCATGCATATATACATAATAATATAATATAATATAATATAATAAAACAATTTATGAATACATGCAATAATTAACTTTGGATGCACTTTTGCTGTTATTAATCCCTTTAAGACTGCATCTCATTATTAGCAATTCCTTTTGCCTTTTGTAAAGTTTAGTTAAATACTTATACATGCGAGTTTCTTATTCCTGCTTTATCTATACTTTTGGCAAGTAATTATTTTGTTAAACATCGTGTTTGAATACACACTTTCTTTGTTTTCTTTATTTCTCATTTGTTGATTAGTCAAATAAATTAGATCCTACAATCCTAGATATATAACTGTTCTGTACTAGTACACACTGATCAAATAATGTGAAATTTTACACTTCTTTTTTATTGCAAATAACATGAATGATCAAAATCAACCTGTAAATTATCCATTTAAATTATACTATAGACTCATATAAATACATAATTAAATAACTCTATAATTATAATAAAAAATATTATTAATAAAACTAGCATCATTCATTATATTATATATATATGGATGCACTCTTAATGGTTATTACCCATAAATAGGTAAAATTTAAAAATTTTGAATTTTTATCCTTAATTTTTTCTATCTAATTAAAAAAATCTCTCATTTTTATATCATATGGGTTGAGATTTTTCAATCGGCTAAAAAAAAAATTAAAATAAAAAGTTTTTTAGCAAGAAAAATAAGAAAAGAAAAAGTTGAGTTTGAGTTGAATATTTTGTATGAATATATTTTTGATATAGTGTAAAAAGAGATATTTTTTGATATTTTTTTTTTAATTAAGTAGTTAAATTAAGCATAGAAATTTAAATTTGTGATTTCATTATTCTATATTAGATCAAAATTCGATGGTTTGATATTTTTAAAATTAATATTTATAGTTAAATTTGTTTAGTAACCATTCATCGTTAATATTCATTAAAAAGTGTTCCATATATATATGAGTAAGATCAACTTATCGCTCACCAAATAATTAAATTTGATAATTCATATAACAATATTTTAAATAACATTGATCTTCATTATCATCACTTACATAACTATTTAAATGATATAAACTATATAACAATATTTTAAATAACATTGATCTTCATTATCATCACTTACATAACTATTTAAATGATATAAACCGTCCATTTAAAACTAACTAGATACATGGAAAAAGATATATAAAAAAGATCAATGAGTATGATAAGAATAATATGTTGTCTTCTCAACTCCCAGGATCAAAATGGGTTCTTAGAAAAAGAAAATAGGAGGTGAGTTTATAAAATCAATAAAAAAAATACAAATATTTAATTAATATCAAAAGACCCTTAGTTAATAAAATAAAATAATAATAATCATTATTATGTTTAAACAACAAAGTGGGCCATAGGGAAAGAAAAAAAAAATTGGGCCCTTATGTTAGAAAAAATATGGTATTTTTCAAAATCGATAAAAAAAATGTATAATTTTAAAAGAGAAAAAGAAAACTTGGGCCCCTGGGCTGGGTGGGCCCTAGGCACAGGCCTAGCCTGCCTTTGCCCAGGGCCGGGCCTGAAGTGACCATATGTAGTAAAACAGAATGGCAGAGAAAGAAAAAGAACGCAGAAACGAAAAGAAAAATATGAACAGCTTACTTTATTGAATTGAAGGAAATTAGTATTTATACAAGTGTAATAGACGCAAGAAAAGCCAAAACAGAAAAATTGAAATAACAGAGCAGTTAGTTGAGAAGACACCTCAACTAACTTTTAACCACTTTAACAAAACACTTAGTTATCTGTTACATCTCCCCTCAAACTAAATGGGGTAGAGACCATTTTTAGTTTGGATTTTAGATAAGTAAAGCGATCTGTTGAGAAAAACTTAGTGAGAATATCAGCAGCTTGATCGATGGCAGGGACATAGCAGACTAATATTTGTTTGGCCATGATTTGATCTCGAACAAAATGTAAATCGATCTCTATATATGTTTTGACCTACCATGGAAAACAGGATTGGCAGCTAGTGCAGTGGCACTTTGATTGTCTACCCAAATAATAAGGCAATGGGCTAAAGGAACTTGAAGTTCAGCAAGACGAGAACGAATCCACTTAAGTTATGCTACAACATTTGCCAAAGCACAAAACTCACTTTCAGTGCTTGACCTTGCAACAACTTGTTGCTTTTTGACAGATTTCCTCCTAGAAACACCAAGTAACCCCCAGTTGATCTTCGATCATCTACATAGCTTGCTCAATCTGCATCAGAGTAGGCATGATGTGTTGGAGCAGCAACAGGCTTGAGACATAACCCTTTTTTAATAGTGCCTTTGAGGTATCTAAGCAACCGTTTGCAGGCTTCCCAGTGCAGAGTAGTAGGTGCTTGCAAAAACTGACTTAGTTTATTGACAATAAAGGCAACATCCAGGTGAGTAAGAGATATGTATTGCAATGCCCCTATGGTGCTTCGATACATAGTAACATCCCGGAATGGCACCCTCTTTTAATGACAATTTTGTGTTGGCACTTACAGGATTCGAACACGACGTTGCCCCCTCCATCTGAACTTCTAGCAGTAAATCAATGATGTACTTTGTTTAGCTTAAGTACATCCCTGAATTGTCCGTGTATATCTCAACTCCAAGAAAATAGTGAACTTGACAAAGATCTTTGAGAGAAAAGCTTTTGTTCAGGTCAACAACAAGCTTAGTAATTAACTTGGCATTCGGTCTAAGTTACCGAAATTTCATCAACATAGACTAAGAAGATGACTAAGTTGTGCCCTAAGCCATAAACAAATAAGGAACTGTCAGACCGTGATCTGTGAAAGCCTCAATCAAGTAATGTTTGCCTTAACAAGTACTCATTCCAAGCACGGGGTGCTTGTTTAAGACCATATATTGCCTTGTGCAACTTACACACATGTGTAGGGCAATTTTTACCCTCAAAACCAGGTGGTTGTTTCATGTAAACAACTTCATTTAATGGTCCATTGAGAAACGCATTAGTAACATGTTGTGGGTTTTACTATAGAGCTAAAGGTCTCCTCAAAATTGATGCCTGCCTCTTGAAGATATCCCTTAGGTACCAACCAAGATTTGTATCTGTCAAGTGACCCATCTTTGTTCATTTTGACACGATGAACCCATTTACAACCTATGACATTCATTAAGGGATGATATGGAACCAATGTCCATGTCTTGGCTTTGTGAAGGGCTCCCATTTCTATACTCATAGCATTGTTCCAGTGTGGATTACTCAAGGCATCTTTGAGACTTTTTGTTCAGATGGAAACATGGATTCAGGCAAGGGATTCTTTGTTTCCATGTAGGATTTTGGTTTAGTGATGCCATTTTGAGACCTGGTGTGCATGTTATGAGTTTTATTGCTTGTAGTAGCAACTTGTGGTATAGATGAAGATTGGGTTATATTGGTTGGTTGAGGTGTTGTTTGTGTTTCATTATGGGGCTGTGTCTCAGTAGAAGGATTGGAGTTACTGATATGGTTTATAAGGATGAGACTGTTTCTGGTATAGGATTTTGAGCTGTGATAGGTGTGGAGGGTTCGCTAGTGGCTGAGGTAGATGGCACAGATATGTGAGGGGTTGAAGCATGGCCAGGTTGCTCAGTGACAAAGGAACCAGAGTTGTCCACAGGTGGAATAGAAGAGTTAGAACCAATATTATGTGGCCTAGAAGTTGAAAAAATAGCAGTAGGCAAATTAGAGACTGGTTTAGATTGTACTTGAGGAGCTGAAGCCAATGAATTTGCAGGAAATGTAGTTTCATCAAAGACTACATTTCTTGCAATGAACAACCTTCCTTGGGAATTTTCACATAGGTATCCCTTATGAACAGAGGAATAACCAAGAAAAATGCATTGCTGGGATCGAAACTCCATTTTGTGCTTGTTGTATAGCCTCAAGTGTGGGTAACATGCACACCCAAATGGTTTAAGAATTGTGTAATCAGGGATTTGGCCAAGTCGACATTCTAGAGGAGACTGTTGCTGTAGCACTGGAGTTGGGAGCCTATTGATTAAAAAAGCTGCTGTATGGAATGCATGCCACCAATATGTAAAATCTAACCCTGATTGTGCAAGAAGAGTGTGTCCCATCTCTATTCTATGTCGATGTGTATGTTGGGTTTTATGCCCTAAATAAAACTCATTTCAATATAATCAGATTTACTTATTAATATAGATCAGAAATAACATTTAATGTTGCATGGTTCACATGATTTATTTCATGATTATATGTACATAATGTATAAATTCATCTGAAACCCTTTTCACATGCTTGATCCTGTTTATTGTGTCGTCAACACATTGGAAAGTAAACATGACTATGTGAATAAAGTTTTCCTAGATTTATCAGACACAGGGTTTTACTGATATGATAATCTACAACAGAGTTTACTTGCATTTGGAGAAGTGCTATGTTCTTTCCAGAGCATTGGTTAAAGTAAAGCTCAGGTTGGATGCATGGAGTATGCATCGGAAGGGACCGATATTGAACTTTGACTTAGATTTAATTAAACTTACCGTAAAATCTATTCAAGTCAATATCGCCTAGTTGATCCTAGATCAAATGATCTTAATCCTGTTATGATTAGGCTCAATCTTGAAAGGCTATTCGTGTTCCTTGAATTGTTAGTTAAGCCTACTTTTAGGTCAGGGTGAAACGTACTCTTTGGGAACACGGTAGTGCAATTGAGTGGGAGCGCTATCATAAACATGGAATCTATAGCTTCTATCTGGCGAATAGTAAGCAAAGGATGATCTCCTTCGAGCTTGACCAAACGAACATAAATGGTGGAGTATTCATTTCACATAAGCTGAAATATCATTTATACGGGGTCAAGTGTTTTAAGGAATAAATACATTGTAGGGTGTAACGGTAATCTAATCCCTTTACAGTGTAGATCATTCATATAGAGGATCATTGATCAAATTAGGATTATAACAATGGATAACTAATGATGTGTCTATATGGAGGAACATATAGAGCATTCTATATACTGAGAGTGCAATTCTAAGTTCTATGCGTGGATTCAACAAAGAATTAATAAGTTAGTGAATTTTAGTGCTAAATTCTTGATCTACTTATTGGAAGCTCGGTTATATAGACCCATGGTCCCCCCACTAGTTGAGATAATATTGCTTGTAAGACTCATGTAATTGGTTTTGATTAATCAATTATAATTCTCAAATTAGACTATGTCTATTTGTGAATTTTTCACTAAGTAAGGGCGAAATTGTAAAGAAAGAGTTATAGGGGCATATTTATTAATTATGATACTTTGTATGGTTCAATTAATAAATATGATAAATGACAATATTATTTAATAATTATTTATAGTTATTAAATAGTTAGAATTGGCACTTAAATGTTTGAATTAGGAAATTGGCATTTTTGAGAAAATCAGATACAAAAGTGTTAAAATTGCAAAATTTCAAAAAGCAAGGCCCAATCCATTAGTGTATGGCCGGCCACCTATTGTAGTATTTTAAGTTGATTTTTTCATTATTTTAATGCCATATAATTCAAATCTAACCCTAGGGGAATGCTATAAATAGATAGTGAAGGCTTCAGGAAAAACTACTTCTTCTGATTCAGAAAAACTGAGCCTCTCTCTCTCTCTCCCTATCTTTAGCTACCACTTCTTCTTTCTTCTTCCTTTGAATTTCGAAATCCTTAGTGATTAGAGTAGTGCCCACACACATCAAGTGATACCTCAATCATAGTGAGGAAGATCGTGAAGAAAGATCATCAGCAAAGGAGATTCAGCATCAAGGATTCAGAGAAAGAGATCCAGGTTCAGATATTGATAATGCTCTGCTACAGAAAGGAATCAAGGGCTAGATATCTGAACGGAAGGAGTCATATTATTCCGCTGCACCCAATGTAAGGTTTCTTAAACTTTATATGTGTTTAATTTATCGTTTTAGAAAGTTCTTATTTAGGATGTTAATAAACATACTTGTGAGTAGATCTAAGATCCTGGTAAAATAATTTCCAACAACTGGTATCAGAGCCATGGTAATTGATTTACTTGCAAGAAATTTGGACTTTAAAACGATTGTTTGTATGTTCTTTGGATGGTATCATGTTGTATTGAGTGTTATTTGATGATTGATTGATGTTTGTGAAATTTTCGTGAAAAATAATTGCGATTTCATCTCTGGAATTATTTTTATTGGATAGTATGGAAAAAATTAAGCAAGTTAGCCTTTTACAGAACTTAATTTGGATTTTATTTGAATTAGTTATGATTTTTTGAAGATTTGAAAAAATCGGGGCTGTGCTGATATTTTCCTGCGATCGCAAATCTGTCCGTACAGTTTCGAATTTTTTTGTTTTTCTTCGATTTTTCATGCTTTTTCATGAAATTAACTTCCAATTTTTTGTATAGTTTTGTATTTATACTATCACTATTCCTAATTCAATTCTAATTATCATTTTGAATTAATTTAATATTTTTTAAATTTAATTCAAGATATTAGTGTAATTTGAATTTGAATAGAATTAGTATCTATCTTCTTGCTTAAAAATCTATCTTATTTTTAAATTTGATTATATCTTATTTTTTTTTTAAATTTAAGGTTAGATTTTATAAGATATTTATAAAATCTTTTAAGATATTTTTAAGATATCTTATCTTTTAAGATATTTTTAAGTATATCTTATCTTTTAAGATATTTTTTTTTTAAATTAAATCTTTTTAGATATTTTGACCTTATTTAAATTTAAAAATAAGATATTTATAATCATGTAATTTTAAATTGATGTAAGATATTTTGCTAACTTTTAAATTTTGTTATTTTATTTATTTAAATTAAATTTAAAATCTGAAAAGATATTTATTTATCTTTTCTAATTTTTTATTTAATTTTTATTTATAAAATAACAATTAAAATTTAAAAGTAGTTAGCAAATTTTTGAAATGATATTTAGGTTGGTTGAAACTTAATTTTTTCAAAAATTGTAGGTTTAATTTTAATTTTTTTTTATTTAATTAATTATTTTCGAAATTAAATATTTAATTTAAAATTAAATAAATCCTACATCCAACTATCCAACTAACCTTGTTGCAGGAGTATGTGTTTTAGCTTGTTTGTAAGTTTTCAAAACCTATTATTACTTGATTGCAAATAGCCATAGTTACTTTTTGCCAGATCTAATGATCTGATGGCTCCCTTGGTCAAGTTAATAATTTGTAACAGGTATATTTACAATCTTCTTTCATCTGTGTATGACCTAGCAACATGATAGGACACATCCAAAGTGTGCCTGTGTGAGCCTATGTGTTTAATTTTATTATAGATGCATATAGGTTGATGTTGCTAAAATAAATTATCATAGTTCTTGATAGAATTTATTTAGGCCCATTTAGTTATTGGGCTTATTCAATTAATAACAGTTGTTCTTATTAAGGTTAAATTCCTCTCTTTTGGGCCTTGTGTGAGAGTTGGGAGCCATAGAAGTGGGTACGACATACTGAACCCAGCACCCCCTCACACAAACCACCCCAATTGTGAAGGCCCAATTGCCTGATTTGAACAACTGTACTAGGTTAATTAAACTAGTTTAACCTAATAAAATTGATAAGCAACATAATTAATTTCATTTATTTTGAAATTAATTTAAGAAAATTATAGTTTAAAGAATTTTTTATTCTAAGCTAAACTATATGTATTTTCTTGTATTTAATTAAATATAGAATAATAACCATCTAGATTCTTTCTGGAACTTAATTTAAATTTTTCATTAAATATTCTTATTTAAGTTGATATTTAGTTATCTACAACTAACCAACTTAAATCTGAATATCTTTTGAATTTCAAATTTCAAAATTAAGTTGAGGAATTTTAGGCATTGGTTATTAAGATTCTTTAGCTATTTTTTAAGTTAATCCCTTTTCGAATATTAACTTAAAATGGAATATTTTCAAATTAAGTGGTTACAACTTAATTTTTGATATTTAATTAAATTTAAATTTGAAAAATATTTAAGTTCTAGATATTTTCTAATATAACTTAAATTAGATATTTTTTCAAATTTTGTGGAAAAGATATTTAGTCAAATAAGATATTTTCTAGATAGTTATTTCTAGACTACTTATTATTTCTAATATTAAATAGGAAAATATTATACATTGTGAAATTAATTATTTATATAATTAATTTTGGTACAATTTATTTTAAGTATATTTTTCCTAGTATTAAACTAGAAATTAATAATTAAGCCTTCTCTACACTTAATTATTTATTTCTTGAATTTAATACATTTAATTAATTTGAAAATTAAATATCTAAGTTGATTTTTATCATTATACTTAAATATTTCTTTTTCATGACATTTAATTAAATAGAAAATTATTTTTAGTTGAAATTTATTTTTTTCAACTAAATTTAAATAATTTTCAAAATATATTTTTTCTTTATTTTATTAATCAATTTTCGAAATTGCATTTCTTGAATGCTAGAATTTTGAATTTTATCTTGAAAAATAGATTAAGTTGTAAATTAATTATTTATTTTAATTAATTCTTGGATCAACTTAAATCAATGATTTTTTCATTTATTGATTAATTTAAAATAAATTGAATTAAAATATATTATTAGAAATTGAATTAATTAGTCAAAGGAAAATCTAGATAGGTGATATTTTTGCTTGAAGTATTTTTCTAGTCTATTTAATTAAATAGAAAATTAATATTTAAGTTGATTTTCATCATCATACTTAAATATTTGAAATTTTTCTTATATATATTTTATTAAATAGGAAAATTATATTTTTTGTTGTAAATTAATTTTATTAATTAATTTTGGGCCAACATTAAATTAGAATGATTTTTCCAGGATTTATTTTTTTTTATTTTAATATGCATTTTTCGAAAATTGTATTCTTAAATACTTTAATTTTTCAAAATGTAATATATATTTATAGAAAATTAAATTTGAGTTGTAAATTAATTTAAATTAATTTTGTAACAACTTAAATATTTTTTCTAAATATTTATTGGAAATTATTACTAAGATGGAAATAATTGATGTTATTTTCATAACCATCTAAGTAAAATTTATAAATATTAAATTAAAATTTATATTTAGAATTTTTCATTCTAAATTGGAAATTTTAATTAAATAATATATATTTAAAATAAATAGAATAAATAAAGAGAATCAAAGAAAATACAACTCTTTTTAAATAATGAGCTTTATTATTAAGATATTCGATCTCCATTGTGGGTTTTACACCGCGTTTGTTTTAGTGAGTAATCCTCCCTAATGGAGGAACGTTCATTAGCAATTTCGCACCGTTTAACCTCGCATGATAAGTAGTTTGTAAGTGTTTTGTATGGTATAGATCACCCTAATGGTGGCGACCATACTTGACTTGCAAATTATGAAACAATGGTGGAAGCTCATAAGATAGAATTGCCTTGACTCTCGCCTAAACGGGACAACGCTGAATTCCAATCTTGATCGAATAAAAGGTTGCTAGAATGATTATCATTTTAGATGAGCTGACAACTCTATTCAATGGATGATGCTTTGACTCTCGCCTAAACGGGACACTGTATCAGTTTGTTGAAAAACCTTGGAAATTATTTAGGATTGTAAGTTTTAGTATTTTCACTTGTCATTCCTACTTGCTATATGCTTATAATTTCTGAATTGTGTATGAATTTATATTGAACCATGTTATTTTCTGTTATTAAGTTGTAGTTTAATTTCGAATCTTCATTGTTGGTCTAACATGTTTGTTTTTCTAATGAGATAAATCCCTAATGGATTTTCACCATTAGACATACATAATAGTGTAAGATCTCGAAAGATAAATATTGTATATGCAACATCTAGCTGTTCATCAATTGATGACACCTTAGACTAGTATTTTTACAATATGAAACAAGAAGATTACATAAATAAGATTACTTTGTCTTTCGCTAATCGAAGCATCGTTGGATTCTTATTTATAAACGAAATTATCCTAATTCCTCTTAGCTTATTCATTTCGAATTAGCTCCATAATATATCATTGGATGAATGGTCTATAAATCATTTCATGTCATTATATTTTCTCTTAAGAAATTAAATGACGCATGTGATTATAATCCCAAAATTCTATTCCCAATTGATATAAATCCTCAATCTTAGAAATATCCTGCTTGTATGGGCAAATCTGACTTAGAGTTTGTATTAGTAGTGGTGGTCCAAGAAAGAATTACTCATTATATTTGGTTGAATTTAAGTCTTTGACTTTAATTTTAAAATCCAAACAAAAATTTTCTTATATTTCTAATTCCAGAATATAATACAGTTACACTTTCTCAAATGTTTAATATCCATCTTCTATTAATGGATTAAAACTGTATGGAATATGAGTCAGGTATTCTGTGACCAGGATCCACTTGCAGTATTCTAAGAACTCTTTGATGTAACTAAACCTATGTCATCAAAAGACATTACCATTTTTTTAATCTATGGCATTCGTATCTTGTTCATACTGAATTTGACAAGAACAATCTCTGCAAAGAGTTAATTTGCCTATATCCACTGAAAGTAGTTCATCTCATTCGCAGATGGATGTACATTCAGGGGTGGATATGAGTTTTTCGTTGTATTCTTAAAACGATCACTCTAGATTATACCTTATGCAAAGAAATTTGAAATGTTTGAAAAATTTCATTAATTTCTAGCAATGGTTAAAACCATTAAGGTAAGTGGTTAAAGATCTTGCGAACTGATAGGGGTGGAGAAATAGTTAGTAGGTATGCAGTTCAAAGATCATTAATTTGATTTTTGAATTTACCTCCCCAGAAATTTCGAGTTGCATGTTGATGATTAGTTACTAGTCGTTGCCTAAATCCTTCTATGGTAATACAATTTCAGAATGATGTAATGGTTGTATACTTAATGTAAAACATTACTAGATTCATTGATGACCTAATCAAAAATCTTAAGAAAAGCTAGAACTGTTAACCATGGTTTGTTAGCTTTTCTAAGTGATTAGGGGTGGACCATCCCATTGTCAATAGATAAGAAAGTGTTTGTTCAAACAAATACTACTTTTCTAAGAAAATGACTAAGTCTGAAAAACAAGTAGCAAATAAAGGAGATATTTAATTCTTGATTCCAAAAGTGTTCTATCATCTTATATAACATATGATGATCCCACTGCCTCTGTTGTCTTGTCACAACCGAAGAGATCAATACCATTTAGTTTTCTTAGACATAATTCACGGTGCCTTGTCGTAGTGGGAGAGTTTCTAGGAACTCACCTTCTTATGACTTGGGAGACACTAGTGATTAAAATCCATTGTGAGTTTAAACAAGTAATGGATTGTCAAGATAAGAAACTAAGAAGAAAGCCAATAGAACTATGGTTTAATCCATTCACATGGAGTAACCTAAAGTTTTCTATTACAAGGACATAAAAGGAAATTTTCGTTTATAAGTCTATTCAATGGACTTAACAAACTTCCTGTTCCTAGTATTATAGGTTTGAGTTTATCTAAACCTATGGCTTGTGGTATACCTGGTAATTACTTACTCTAATGCAAGCAACTTACTTTAGTAGGATGCTGAAGCATTTTCTTTCTAATGGCAATCTATAGAAGCTTCACAACTTCTTAGGTATAGATTTTATTTATCTAAGGAAAAGTCTTAACTATTCCAGAAAAGATAAAGCCATGAAAGAATTTCTTATATCAACAGTGAGAGGTCTTAGATATGCTTTTGTATGCCTTAGACCAGACACCTGTTGTTGAGTGGGAGTAATGAGTAGGTATCAGATTAATCCAGGAGAAGAACATTGGAAGACAATCAAGTAAATCTTAAGATTAAGAAGAGGAACTATATGTTAGTCTATTAGGGTGTGTTTAAAACTCTTAGACTACACCATATCAGATTTCGAAATCTGCCTTTGTGCTAGTAAATCTTTCTGATAAGATGGTGATTACTCTGGGGGTGGAATAGTGATTTTGGAGAAGTGTAAAAACCTATCTGAAGTCTCTAGGTCTACCAGAGAGGGACTGAATGTTAAGGTTGCAGGAAAGGTACTTATTCAGTCTAAGGAAAGTTCAATACATTTTTGGCATCATTCACAAATTGCCTTAAACTACTAGTGTTAATTTCCTGATTAACCAAAAGTACTTGCCAAAGATATAGAATCCAGTATCCCAAGAGAGTAGACATATAGAGAGGAATTTCACATTATCAATGATTTGGTGATTAAGGAAGAGTAATGGTGGAGAAAAGGTTGTGGTTAATTCAACCTTTAAGATCCTATTACGAGGAGTTTACTACTACTACTACACTTGATTTGTATATCAAGGTGTTGAGATTATTTGAAACGCACTTTTTGTTTTATATTAGTGCAAGTGGGAGTTTGTTGGGTTTTATGCCCTAAATAAAACTCATTTCAATATAATCAGATTTACTTATTAATATAGATCAGAAATAACATTTAATGTTGCATGGTTCACATGATTTATTTCATGATTATATGTACATAATGGATAAATTCATCTGAAACCCTTTTCACATGCTTGATCCTGTTTATTGTGCCGTCAACACATTGGAAAGTAAACATGACTATGTGAATAAAGTTTTCCTAGATTTATCAGACACAGGATTTTACTGATATGATAATCTACAACAGAGTTTACTTGCATTTGGAGAAGTGCTATGTTCTTTCCAGAGCATTGGTTAAAGTAAAGCTCAGGTTGGATGCATGGAGTATGCATCGGAAGGGACCGATATTGAACTTTGACTTAGATTTAATTAAACTTACCGTAAAATCTATTCAAGTCAATATCGCCTAGTTGATCCTAGATCAAATGATCTTAATCCTGTTATGATTAGGCTCAATCTTGAAAGGCTATTCGTGTTCCTTGAATTGTTAGTTAAGCCTACTTTTAGGTCAGGGTGAAACGTACTCTTTGGGAACACGATAGTGCAATTGAGTGGGAGCGCTATCATAAACATGGAATCTATAGCTTCTATCTGGCGAATAGTAAGCAAAGGATGATCTCCTTCGAGCTTGACCAAACGAACATAAATGGTGGAGTATTCATTTCACATAAGCTGAAATATCATTTATACGGGGTCAAGTGTTTTAAGGAATAAATACATTGTAGGGTGTAACGGTAATCTAATCCCTTTACAGTGTAGATCATTCATATAGAGGATCATTGATCAAATTAGGATTATAACAATGGATAACTAATGATGTGTCTATATGGTGGAACATATAGAGCATTCTATATACTGAGAGTGCAATTCTAAGTTCTATGCGTGGATTCAACGAAGAATTAATAAGTTAGTGAATTTTAGTGCTAAATTCTTGATCTACTTATCGGAAGCTCGGTTATATAGACCCATGGTCCCCCCACTAGTTGAGATAATATTGCTTGTAAGACTCATGTAATTGGTTTTGATTAATCAATTATAATTCTCAAATTAGACTATGTCTATTTGTGAATTTTTCACTAAGTAAGGGCGAAATTGTAAAGAAAGAGTTAGAGGGGCATATTTGTTAATTATGATACTTTGTATGGTTCAATTAATAAATATGATAAATGACAATATTATTTAATAATTATTTATAGTTATTAAATAGTTAGAATTGGCATTTAAATGTTTGAATTAGGAAATTGGCATTTTTGAGAAAATAAGATACAAAAGTGTTAAAATTGCAAAATTGCAAAAAGCAAGGCCCAATCCATTAGTGTATGGTCGGCCACCTATTGTAGTATTTTAAGTTGATTTTTTCATTATTTTAATGCCATATAATTCAAATCTAACCCTAGTGGAATGCTATAAATAGATAGTGAAGGCTTCAGGAAAAACTACTTCTTCTGATTCAGAAAAACTGAGCCTCTCTCTCTCCCTATCTTTAGCTACCACTTCTTCTTTCTTATTCCTTTGAATTTCGAAATCCTTAGTGATTAGAGTAGTACCCACACACATCAAGTGATACCTCAATCATAGTGAGGAAGATCGTGAAGAAAGATCATCAGCAAAGGAGATTCAGCATCAAGGATTCAGAGAAAGAGATCCAGGTTCAGATATTGATAATGCTCTGCTACAGAAAGGAATCAAGGGCTAGATATTTGAACGGAAAGAGTCATATTATTCCGCTGCACCCAATGTAAGGTTTCTTAAACTTTATATGTGTTTAATTTATCGTTTTAGAAAGTTCTTATTTAGGATGTTAATAAACATACTTGTGAGTAGATCTAAGATCCTGGTAAAATAATTTCCAACAGTGTACGCTCTGCCCTCCCATTTTGTTCACTTGTTTTGGGACAAGAATGTGTAAATTCAATTCCTTGGTCTGTGAGAAACTTGGCAAAGGGTCGATATTCCCCTCCCCAACCTGCCTGCACCCTTTTAATAGGAAGATTAAATTGCTTCTCTGCCATGATTTTGAATTTAATAAAGATTTCAAAGGCTTGGGATTTGAGGGTGATAGATATAGATCCAAGTAAGTCTGCTATGATCATCTAGGAAGTGAACATAATAGCAATAGCCATCTTTGGACTTGATGTGGGAGGGGCCCCATAAATCGGTCTGAATAAGTTCCAAAGGTTGGGAAGCTCTTAATGTGGAGATAGGAAGGGTAGTTTATGGCTTTTACCCAATCGACAGGCCTCAAAGAATTCTAATTGATTGAGGGAACCAGATGAAGAGACTTGTTGTATAATTTTGCTTAAAACATGTTTAGAAGGGTGTCCAAGTTTCTGATGCCAGGTATTTACATTAGATTGCTTGCAAGAAAGATAAGCAGTAGGACAACAATGTAAAAGATCAACATTTTTATTACTTGACTCAAGATTACAAGTGGTAGTTGTGTTTACAAGGCTACTGTTATCTTGATTGGTACAGATCATAGCAGTGGGATTACAAGCATAAACCATAGACTTTCTTGATTTAGCCACATCTGGTTCTTGGGCATTATCAGCAAGCACATACATCCCTTCTTTATGCATTGCCTTGAGTAGAACTTTCTCAGTTTGTTTGTCCTTGACAAAGCAACATGTTTTGTGAAATTCAAGAAACAGATTATTGTCACGAAATAGTTGAGAAACTCTAACTAATTTTTTTGTAATTGAAGGAACATGAAGCATTGAATCTAAACTAAGTGGTATGGAATGAATAGAAGATAAAGTGCTCGAATATGAGAAATTGACAATTTCTTACCGTCTCCTACATCCGCACCCTCTGAGCTAGTGTAAGGAACAGAACTGTCAAAATTGTCTGTACCAGAAGTAATGTCGTTGGCAGCACCAGTGTCCACGAACCAGCCTGAATCATCTCCAAAATCAGGCAAGAAGGATGTAGCATAAGCCTGAGGATCATAGTCAAAATTCATGTTCTGTGACAAGAGCACAAGGGGAAGGATTAGATGTGTTGGTGGGCTGATTGGTTGTGCTTGGTTTGGGAGGAGCCCAGTTCTTGTCAAAGCGATAATGGCACACAGGGGCAGTGTGGCCAAATCGTAGGCACAATTGGCACTGGGGCCTATTGTTCTGATTACTTCAACAAAAACCTCTTCGATTTCCAATCTTGGAGCCTTGTGGTGGTCTGTAGGGGTTAGTTCTTGATCCTGAGAAAGCCACATTGGCTTGTAGCTTCATGATTAGATCAGTAACGAAGTTGTGATGCTCCAGGCAACTTTTGTGTGAAATAAGGAGATCCTGCACTTCCTTAGGAGTAAGAGAGTCACTGCGCGTGGTGATGCCCGAAATCACAGAGTCGAACTATAGTCCAAGACCGTTTACCAGTTGAAGAACAAAATCTTGATCTGGAATTGGTGATCCAGCAATGGCTAGGGAGTCTGTGATCGATTGCATCTTGTCGACATAATCAGAAATGGAGAGGCCGCCTTTTTTGAGAGTAGAGAATTGGCTTTTGAGTTGAAGAAGCCTGGCCTTGGATTGACTGGAGAACCTCTATTCCAATGCACACCAAACAGAGTGTGACGATGTAAAATTGGCAACGGAAGCTAGGACGCCCTCAGTCATGGAGGAACGAATCCAAGAGAACAGTAACTGATCTTGACGTTTCCATTGATTGTAAATTGGATTTGGAGCACCAGTGACAAATGTGACAGTAGGGGGAATCCCTGGGAGAAAGATGTCGCCATGATCGTGCCCTACAACAGTTGCAAGCACCTGAGATTTCCAAGACAAGAAGTTAGATCAATCAAGTTTGATTGTTAATGTTGAAGAAAGAGAGTGAGAAAATGATTCCAGGAGGAATTCTACGGATTCATGTGGTCGTCGGTTGCCTGAGTAAGGACTGGGGAAGCCATGGGAGCTTGAAAAGGATCAGTGGACGTAGACTCCATTGAAGACGTAGGTCCAGGCGACTGATACCATGTAGTAAAATAGAGTTGCAGAGAAAGAAAAAGAATGCAGAAACAAAAAGAAAAATATGAACAACTCACTTTATTGAATTGAAAGAGATTAGTATGTATACAAGTGAAATAGACTCAAGAAAAGCCGAAACAAAAAAGCTGAAATAACAGAGCAGTTAGTTGAGAAGACACCTCAACTAACTTTTAACGACTTTAACAGAACTTAGTTATCTATTACACCATATGATTACAAGAGACAAGCTAGGCATATGCATATTATACATTGTCCACTAGATTCTTAGCTCCTGATATCTATCATGGAGAAACATTCTAAACCAGGAAGTTGAACTTGAGAACCACCCTAATGCTAATATTGAGACTCATATTCACTTTCTATACATGTCTTAATAATGTCTGCCCCTACAGGTGAGCGCACATATGTGTACTTAATAAGATGACACAAATGTTAGGATTTATAAAATACTCAAGAAATATAAATATCACAGATCCAAAACATATTCCTAAAAGTACTTTAATGTAGAAAACCCTAAATCAGAAATTTATAGAACCTTTGCTAAATTAAAGAAGAAGAAGATGATGATAAAAGATGAGCGAAAGCACTAACTTGAAGCCATTGTTGGAGATTGCAGAGAAGGTTTTGATCTTCTAAGAATACACTATATTTCTAAAGTATTTTCTCTGATGGAGAAGGAGAGAATACAGAATTCCCAGTGTTTCTTCGGAACCACTACCTATTTATAGGCTCATTATATAATGAGTTTTGGGTATTTATAATTTAGCCCCTCAACAAATTATAAATTAACTTATGGTATCTACACATTATTTCCATGACAATTTAATACCCTTTTGATACCCATAACATAATTGGTCACTTAATTTTGTATCACACTTTATAATAGCATATACATTATAAATATGTGCCCACAATAGGATTTTAATCCAACAATCTCCCACTTGGGCAACATATATTACCTTATAAATGTATAACACTATGAGCTCAAAATTTGTTATTATGTAAAGGTATTCACAACAATCTCTTCCATCAACTATACCCATATAGGATCTAAGCAATTTTCGTCATATCAATCATGACTAAACCCATCAATGGTCACATATACAAATATAGCCAAATTCATAGATCAATCATGGATGTGTAGCATGGAAATTACATGCAATGTGAACCGAACATGCCTGTTTCTAAATGTTCCTCCTTAAACCAAAGTGAGATCAAACTAAAACAAACAAAATAGAGTGAATGGACTGAAAACTTTATTTTTGATCAAAAAAATAACAAAATACATAAATGTCTTAAACAAACATAAAGCAAAGAAAATACAAACTCCCACTAATTCATGATATCTTCAAGCAATACTACACCCATATGAGCAGTGTGCCCATGAAAGACCTTGGGTTGTAATCCTTTTCTGAGCGGATCCGTTATCATGGAGTTTGTCCAAATGTGCTCTATGGATATCTTTCCACTCTGCACTCTTTCTTTCACAACTAGGAACTTTACACCAATATGCTTTGACTTGGATGAGCTCCCTTTGTTATTGGAATATAGCACTGCTGATTTATTGTCACAAAATATCTTGAGTGGTCTTTCTGCATTCTCCAAAATACACAGCCTAGTGACAAAGTTTCTCTGCCATATTCCCTGATTTGATGCCTCATAACATGCTACGAATTCTGCTGCCATAGTGGAAGAAGCTATAAGTGCCTGTTTGACACTTTTCCAGGATATAGCTCCTCCAGCTAACAGGAAAATGTAGCTTGTTGTAGATGTTCTGCTATCTTGCCATCCAGCGAAATTAGAATCAGAATACCCTACGACCTCCAAATAATTTGACTTCCTGTATGTGAGCATGTAATCTTTTGTTCTCTGAAGAGACCTCATAACCCTCTTGGTTAATATCCAATGGTTCATACCAAGGTTGCTTAAATATCTGCCTAACATCCCAATAATGTACGTAACATCTGGACGCGTACATACTTGTAGATACATTAGACTCCCAACAACTGATGCATAGGGAATCTTTCTCATTTCTTGAATTTCAAGGCTGCTTTTAGGGCATTGACTAAGACTGAATTTGTCTCCTTTAGAAATAGGGGTATCACTTGGTCTACAGTCTTGCATGCCAAACCTTTTAAGTACTTTATCGATATAGCTCTTTTCTGATAATCCAAGAATATCCCGAGAACAATCTCAACGTATTTGAATTCCTAAAACAAAAGAGGCGTCACCAAGATCTTTCATATCAAATTTCTTAGATAGAAATCTCTTGGTTCTGTGCAATAAGCCTATATCATTAGTGGCAAGCAATATGCCATCGACATATAAAACCATAAATATATATTTACTCCTACTGAACTTGTGATATACACAATCATCAATAATATTTATCTCAAAACTAAATGAGATAATTACTTGATGAAACTTATGATACCATTGACAAGAAGATTGTTGGAAATATTTTACCAGGATCTTACATTTACTAAGAAGTATGTTGTTTAACATCCTAAATATGAACTTCTAAAACGATTATAAATAAACACATATAAAGTATGAGAAACCTTACAGTGGTTGCAGCGGAATATAGTGTCTCCTTCCATTCAGATCTCTAACCCTTGTATCATTTCTGTCGTAGAGTATCACCAAGATCTGAGCCTGAATGTCCTTCTGTTGAATCTAGATTCTTCATGATCTTCCACACTATGATTGAGGTACCACTTGATGTGTGTGGGCACTTACTCTATCACTCAAGGGGTTCAGTTAAATAGTGAAGAAGAGAGATTGGAGGTGGCGGCTAGGTTAGGTAGAAGGCACTCAGGTTTTTCTCTGAAGGAAATAAGATGCATCATCTTTTTCTGAAGCCATCACTACCTATTTATAGTATGCCACCTAAGGTTAGGTTAGAATTATTTGGCATTAAAATAATGAAAAAATAAATGATAAAAACCTACAATAGTGGCCGGCCTGGGCTTTGGATATTGGGCCCCACTTTTGCAATTTTGCTGTTTTATCATTTCTACATCTCATTTTCTCAAAAACGCCAATTTTCAAATTCAACCATTTAAATGCCAATTTCAACTATTTAATAACTAAAATTAATTATTAAATAATATTTTCATTTAATATATTTATTAATTAGACTAACCAAAGTCTCTTAATTAACAAATGTACCCTAAAAACTACACTTTTTCCCTTGCTTAGTGAAAAATTCACAAACTAGACATAGTCTAATTTTAAAATTATAATTGATTAATCAAAATCAATTAACTGAGTCTTACAAGTAGTATTGTCTCAACTAGTATGGGGACCATGAGCCTATATATCTGAGCTTCCAATAAGCAGACCAAGAATTTACCAAGTAAATTCACTGACTTATTAATTCTTTGTTGCATCCACGCATAGAACTTAGAATTGCACTCTCAGCTATATAGAACGCTCTATATGTTCCACCATATAGACACGCTATTAATTATCCATTGTTATAATCCTAATTTGATCAATGATCCTCTATATAGATGATCTACATTGTATAGAGATTAAATTACCGTAACACCCTTCAATATATTTTATCCTTAAAACACTTAGCCCCGTATAAATGATATTTCAGCATAATGAAATGAGTACTCAACTATTTATCTCTGTTTAGCCAAGCTCCAAGGAAATCATCATTTACTTTCTATTTGCCAGATAGAAGTTATAGATTCAATATATATGTTTAGCGCTCCCACTCAATTGCACTACCATCTTCCCAAAATGTACGTATCACCCTGACCCAAAAGTAGGCTTAACTAACAAATCAAAGAACATGTGTAATACTCCTGAGATTGAACCTAATCATATCAGGATTAAGATCATTTGATCTAGGATCAACTAGGTGATATTGAATTGAATAGATATTACGGTAAGTTTAATATATCTGAATCAAAGTTCAATATCGGTCCCTTTCGATGCATACTCCATGCATCCAACCCAAGTTTTACTTTGACCAATGCTCTAGAAAGAACATAGAATTTATCCAAGATGCAAGTAAATTATGTTGTAGATTGTCATATCAGTAAATCATGTGTTCTGATAAATCTAGGAATATATCTTTAATCACATAATCTTGTTACTTTCCACTGTGCTGACGACACAATAAACAAGAATATATATGTGAAAAGGATTTGGATGAATTTATAAATCAAATAGACAAGTAATTGATAACATGAACCAAATAACACACAAATGAATGAAAAATACTTCTGTTTCTTTATTCATATTGAATAATAGAGATTACATTGAAATGGAGTTTTATTTAGGGTATAAAACCCAACAAACTCCCACTTGCACTAATATAAAACTAATCAGTACATATCAATTAATCTTAAATTCTGACGGTGCTTTTCGAATGCAGTTCCTGCCACATATTCTCTGATGATGTGATATTTCCTTTCTATATGCTTGCTCCTCTTGTGGCTTTGAGGCTCCTTACTGTTGGCTATGGCTCCAGTTTTATCACAAAGCAAAACTAGAGGTTTTTCCATTCCACGGACGACACCAAGACCTGTGAAGAACTTTCTTAGCCAGACAAGTTCTTTGGCAGCCTCTGCAGCAGCTATGTATTCTGCCTCCATGGTAGAGTCTGAAATCGCGGTTTGTTTAGCACTTCTCCAAACCACTGCTCCACCCCGAAGAGTAAACACCATCCTACGGGATTTAAAGCACCACCCTTGTAGACTAACATAAATTGTCTTGTACTCTTCAAGTATTTCAGGATATGCTTAACAGCATTCCAATGTTCCTAACCTAGATTTGTCTGATACGTGCTCACGGTTCCTACTGCATAACAGATGTTAGGTCTAGTGCATAACATTGCATACATTAGACTTCCAACTACAGAAGCATAAGGAACTCTTCCCCTGTCCTCTATCTCTTGAGGATCAGTGGGACACTGTTCCTTAGATAGACGGATACCATATCTAGAAGGCATAGTCACCCCTTTGGTGTTTGTCATTGAGAATCTCTCTAAACCTTATCAATGTAAGTTGTTTGAGAGAGACCAAGGGATCTGTTCTTCCAGTTTCTGATAATCTGAATACCGAGAACATAGGCAGCCTCACCCAAATCTTTCATTTCGAATTGTGTGTCTAACCATTCCTTGATGTCAGTCATTTTCTTGACATTGTTGCCAATGATCAAAATGTTGTCAACATAAAGGGCCAAGAATACTACCAGTTGGTCTTCCTTGAGTTGGTAAACACAAGGTTCATCTTCATTCTAAAGAAAGTCGTAGGTCTTGATGATTTCATCAAACCTTTTGATCCATGAGCAAGAAGCTTGCTTAAGTCCATAAATAGACCTATTTAGCTTGCAAACTTTCTTTTCCTCCCCTGGAAGAACATAGCCTTCTGGTTGCTCCATATAGATGGTTTCTTCAAGAATTCCATTAAGGAAGGCTGTCTTGACATCCATTTGCCAGATTTCATAATCGAAAGCGGCTGCAATGGAGAGAAGAATTCAGATGGATTTGAGCATGGCGACTGGACTAAAAGTTTCCTCATAGTCCACACCTTCTCTTTGGGTATAACCCTTGGCGACAAGTCTAGCTTTAAAAGTTTTGACTTCGCCTCCAGCGCCTCTTTTCTTCTTGTAGACCCACTTACATCCGATTGGACGGTAGTCATCGGGTGCGTCTACATATTCCCAGACTTTGTTCTTTTTCATGGAATCCCTTTCTAAATCCATGCCGGTTGACCATCGTTTCCGTTCTGGACTTGCCATTGCCTGTTTATAGGTTATTGGGTCGTCTTCAATACCGTCACCAACGACCATATTGATTTCACCATCCAAGCCATAACGAGACGGTTTTGTAGAAACCCTCCCACTACGACGAGGAGCGGTGATCTTCTGAACAGAAACTTTAGTGGTAGTTTTCTCAGTTGTTTCGACTGAGGGATTGGGATTATCCTCTTCTTGGGTAGAAGAGGACGGAACATTGGAAGGAGTTATATCTGAAAGCATTTCCTCTAATACAACTTTACTTTTCAGTTTGTAGTCTTTAATATAGTTTTCTTCAAGGAAAGTAGCATCTGTAGAAACAAACACTTTGTTATCCTTGTAACTATAAAATAGTCCACCCCTAGTCTCTTTAGAATTTCCGACAAACATGCAAACTTCAGTTTGCGATTCTAGTTTGCCTTCTTTCTTTCTCAAGACATGAGCAGGGCACCCCCAAATCCTATAATGGCGTAAACTAGGTGTACGGCCATTCCATAGTTCGACGGGTGTCTAAGGAACTGCTTCAGATGGAACAACATTTAGAATGTCGTTTGCCATCTGAATAGCATATCCCCAGAAGGACGTAGACAGAGTTGAATAACTCAGCATAGACCTAACCATTTCCAAAAGAGTGCGATATCTTCTTTCTGCTACTCCAGTTTGCTGTGCAGTGCTTGGGGTAGTATATTGGGATTCAATTCCAAGTTCAATTAAATGATCTTTGAACTTCATATCCATATATTCTCCACCCCTATCAGTTCGCAAGATCTTTAATGTTTTACCTAATTGGTTTTGAGCCAAAGCATGAAATTCCTGAAACTTTTCAAACGTTTCAGATTCTTTTGCATTAGGTAAAGAAAACTATATCTAGAGAAATCGTCAATGAAAGTGGTGAAATACTCATAACCACCTCAGGCTTTGACATTTAGGGGTCCGCAAACATCTGAATGCACTAACCTTAGGGGTTATTTGGCACGCTCTCCCTTTGCAGAGAAAGAACGTTTGGTCATTTTTCCTTCTAGGCAAGACTCGCATACATGTAATTCACCTAAGACGACATTTTTCAATAGAACCGTCTTTGGTTAGCCTATTGAGTCTATCATAGCCTATGTGACCTAAACGTAAATGCCATAGATAAGTTTGTTCATCATTATCAATCTCTTTTCTTTTAAGGTTTCTAGGTCTAGCTACATTGAAAAGTTCACTGTTTAGTGCGATTTGTATATTTGGTCTTAAAACATAAAGCCCTTGTTCCATGTGAGCAACACATAATTTAAATCCATTACGAGAAATTGAACAATAAGAACTCGAAAAATTCAATATATAAAATTGTGTTTGTCAGCATGAAATACTAATCAAGTTTCTACTAAAGTTTGGAATAAATAAAACATTTTCTAGTAAAAATCTCTTTTGAAACTTGAGGCGGGCTTTTCCTCTTGCTTTGACCGATACTAACTCGCCATTAACAACTTTATGCTTCAACTCTTCTGGGTGCAGATTCTCCCAAGTTTCAAGCAGCTGCAATGAAGAACAAACATGGTTAGTAGATCCAAAATCAACAATCCATATGGATTTGTCATTCTCTAAAACACATGATTCAAACACAAAAGCATTACCTTCGTTTGAATTGTTTAGAAGCTAGGGACGTCGTTCTTTTTGATGTTCCTTTTCATTACAATTTGAACATAGAAGATTATGTTTAATAATTGTATTTGAAGAAGCAGCTTTGTTAGAAGCTTCATGCTTAATCCTTTTCCTCTGATTAAAGTTTGCAAAACCAGGAGGTGGCATTGCAATAAGATTCCGTTCATGAGCTTGTAATTCTTCTTCGAGCTTATCCATGTCGGAAGAGTTAAAATTGTTGATCATGTAAGATACAACAAATGCATTATACTCTGGAGGAAGACTATTGAGTATGAATTGTACCCATTGTTCCTTTGATAATTCAATTCCAAGTAGATTTGCCTTTTGGAACTTCAGATTCATCATCAATAGGTGCGAGTTGATGCAACTACCAGTATGCATTTTCACACTGTAGAGTTCATTTGCTAAGAGATTGACAAGGAGTGGGTCAGGGTGTGGGTTATTCATATTGGCACTACAACTATCAATAAAATAGAAGTAAGGTTTTGGTTCAATAAATTCATACACAAGTTTAGAAAAGAACAAATAATCACATATGTTTATAAAAAAACCAAAATTCTAACATATTTTATTTTCCAAGGTTTCCAACAAACTGATACAGTGTCCCGTTTAGGCTATAGTCAAAGCATCATCCATTGAATAGAGTTGTCAATTCATCTAAAATGATAAACATTCTAGCAACCTTTTATTCGATCGAAAAGAGAATCTGACGTTGTCCCGTTTAGGCGAGAGTCAAGGTCATTCCTATTTCATGAGCTCCCACCATTGTTTCATACTTTTGTAAGCCCTATAATAGTCGCCACCATTAGGGTGATCTATACTAATATAAAGCACTTACAAATAGTACTTATCTTGCGAGATTCTACGGCAAGTTGCTAATGAACTTTCCTCCATTAGGGAGGATTACTCACTAAAACAATAACTATGTAAAACCAACAATGGAGATCGAACGTCTCTTGATTAAAGCTCATTATTTAAAAAAATATGTATTTTATTTAATCACTTATTTTATTCTATATTTTAATAATGAAAATTACAAATTAAAGTTGGTTAAAAAAATTTAAAATTTAAAAAAAAAATCCAACTTTAATTAAATTTTCAATTATTTAATATTCGAAAAATAAATTTGAAATTAAATAAATAATTAAAATATAGTAAAATAAAATTTGAAAAAATATCTAATTTAAGTTGTTATAGAAAAATCTAAAATATCCAACTTAAATATTTTTCAAATAAAATTTCATTAAATATAAGAATTAAGTTGTAACCACTTAATTTGAAAATATTTCATTTTAAGTTTATCCATATTTTTTTAAAAATATATCAACTTAAAAAATATCTAAAGAATCTTCAATCCAATTCCTAGAATTCTTCAACTTAATTTTAAAATTCAAAAGATATTCAAATTTAAGTTGATAAATAAAATTAGTTAGAAATAACTAATTTTACAACTTAAAAAGGAATATTTAATGAAATAATTAAAATAAGCTTCAGAAAGAATCTAGATAGTTATAATTCTATATTTAATTAAATAGAAGAAATATACATATTGTTTATCTAGAAATTAAATCATTAAACTAAGTGTATTTTTCTTAAATTAATTTCAAAATATACGAATGGAAAATTAAATTCCATTTACTTTGAAATTAATTATGTTACTAATCAATTTTATTAGGTTAAACTAATTTAATTAACCTAGTACAGTTATCCAAATCAGGCAAATGGGCCTTCACAGTTGGGGTTGTTCATGTGAGGGAGAGTTGGGTTCAGTATGTCGTACCCACTTCTATTGGCCCCCTAACTCTCACACAAGGCCCAAAAGAGAGGAATTTAACCTTAAAATAAACAATTGTTATTAATTGAATAGGCCCAAAAACTCAATGGGCTTAAATAAAATCTATCATGGTGTGACATTTTATTTAGCAACCTAGTTCATCTTAATTTAAAAAATTAAATGAACAACCTATATGCATCTAAACATAAAGTAAACATATAGGCTCACACAGGCACACAGATTTGGATGGATCCTATCATGTTACTAGGTCATACACAGATGAAAGAAGAATGTAAAATTTACCTGTTACAAATTATTTACTTGACCTATTGACAATTGAACCATTGGTTAAAATCAAATCATTGGATCTGTCAACAAGTTAACCATGACAATTTAGATCAAGCAATAATAGGTTTTATAAAACTTACACATAAGCTAAAACACATACTCCTGCAACAAGTTGAATTGGATAGTTGGATGTAGGATTTATTTAATTTTAAATTAATTAATTAAAAAAATCAAAAATATTAAATAAATATATAAAAAATTCAGTTTTTTAAATAAATTTGAATAAAATAAATTAATATTTAAAATTACACCTACAAATTTGAAAAATTAGGTTTCAACTAACCTAAATATCATTTCAAAAAAAAATTTTGCTAACTATCTTTCAAATCTCATGTTATTTTATAAATTAAATATTCAATAAAATAAAATGATAATTAAATATCCTTTTCTAATTTTATAATTTAATTTAAATAAAAAAAATAACAAAGTTTAAAAGTTAGCAAAATATCTTATTTCTATTCAAAATATCATGATTATAGCAATCTTATTTTAAATTTAAATAAGGTCAAATAATTTTTTAAAAATAGAATAATTTAAAAAAAATAATATCTAACCTAAAATTTAAAAATAAGATAAAAAATCAAGCAAAAAGATAGATTTTTACCTGTTTTCAAGTTCAAATTACACTAATATCTTAAATTAATTTTTAAAAACCTAATTAATTTATTTCTGATAATTAGATTTGAAATATGAAAAGTAAAAATCAAAATACAAAACTACACAAAAAATCGGAAGTTAATTCCATGAAACAGCATGAAAAATCGAAGAAAATCGAAAAAAATGTGAGCTGTACGGATGGTATGCAGTTGCATACCCATCTGCGCGCGTCACTAGGTGAGCAGCCAAGAAATCTCGGCGCCAGGAGGTCCCCGCATGATTGTCGCGCGCACAGGAGAGGGATTTAGACATCCCTGGGTGTGTTGCTCAGACAGCGCCTTGTCCGAACACGCTCCTGACTGTGTGAATGGGCCATCCGCGCGCGTGGAAGAGGGTGATCACCTTATCCTTTTTCAAAACTTTAAAAAATCATAACTAATTCAAATAAAATCAGAATTGAGTTCTGTAAAAAAGTGAATTGCTTAATTTTTTTTCAAACTATCCAATAAAAATAATTCAAGAAACAAAAATTCAATTATTTTTCATAAAAATTTCACAAGCATCAATGAATCATCATATAACACACAGATCAACATGAAATCATCCAAATCACACACAAATCGTTTTAAGTCCAAATTTCATGAATGTAAATCAATTACCATGGCTCTGAGGCCAGCTGTTGGAAATATTTTACCAGGATCTTAGATTTACTAACAAGTATGTTGTTTAACATCCTAAATATGAAATTCTAAAATGATTATAAATAAACACATATAAAGTATGAGAAACCTTACAGTGGTTACAGCGGAATATAGTGTCTCCTTCCACTCAGATCTCTAACCCTTGTATCCTTTCTGTCGCAGAGTATCACCAAGATCTGAGCCCGAATGTCCTTCTGTTGAATCTGGATTCTTCACGATCTTCCACACTATGATTGAGGTATCACTTGATGTGTGTGGGCACTTACTCTATCACTTAAGGGGTTCGGTTCAATAGTGAAGAAGAGAGATTGGAGGTGGCAGTTATGTTAGGTAGAAGGCACTCAGGTTTTTCTCCGAAGGAAATAAGATGCATTATCTTTTTCTGAAGCCATCGCTACCTATTTATAATATGCCACCTAGGATTAGGTTAGAATTATTTGGCATTAAAATAATGAAAAAATAATTGATAAAACCTACAATAGTGGTCGGCCTGGGCTTTGGATATTGGGTCCCACTTTCGCAACTTTGCTATTTTATCATTTCTACTTCTCATTTTCTCAAAAATGCCAATTTTCAAATTCAACCATTTAAATGCCAATTTCAACTATTTAATAACTAAAATTAATTATTATATAATATTGTTATTTAATATATTTATTAATTAGACTAACCAAAGTCTCTTAATTAACAAATGTACCCTAGAAACTCTTTCTTTACAATTTTGCCCTTGCTTAGTGAAAAATTCACAAACTAGACATAGTCTAATTTTAAAATTATAATTGATTAATCAAAATCAATTAACTGAGTCTTACAAGTAGTATTGTCTCAACTAGTATGGGGACCATGGGCCTATATATCCGAGCTTCCAATAAGCAGACCAAGAATTTACCAAGTAAATTCACTGACTTATTAATTCTTTGTTGCATCCACGCATAGAACTCAGAATTGCACTCTCAGCTATATAGAACGCTCTATATGTTCCACTGTATAGACACGCTATTAATTATCCATTGTTATAATCCTATCAATGATCCTCTATATAGATGATCTACATTGTATAGGGACTAAATAACACTTAGCCCTGTATAAATGATATTTCAGCGTAGTGAAATGAGTACTCAACCATTTATCTCTGTTTAGCCAAGCTCGAAGGAAATCATCATTTACTTTCTATTTGCCAGATAGAAGCTATAGATTCCATATCTATGTTTAGCGCTCCCACTCAATTGCACTACCATGTTCCTAAAATGTACGTATCACCCTGACCCAAAAGTAGGCTTAACTAACAAATCAAAGAACATGTGTAATACTCCTGAGGTTGAACCTAATCATATCAGGATTAAGATCATTTGATCTAGGATCAACTAGATGATATTGATTTGAATAGATATTACGGTAAGTTTAATATATCTGAATCAAAGTTCAATATCGGTCCCCTCCGATGCATACTCCATGCATCCAACCCAAGCTTTACTTTGACCAATGCTCTGGAAAGAACATAGCATTTATCCAAGATGCAAGTAAACTATGTTGTAGATTGTCATATCAGTAAAACCCTGTGTTCTGATAAATCTAGGAATATATCTTTAATCACATAATCTTGATTACTTTCCACTGTGCTGACGACACAATAAACAAGAATATAAATGTGAAAAGGGTTTGGATGAATTTATAAATCAAATAGACAAGTAATTGATAACATGAACCAAATAACACACAAATGAATGAAAAATACTTCTGTTTCTTTATTGATATTGAATAATAGAGATTACATTGAAACAGAGTTTTATTTAGGGCATAAAACCCAACAAAGATTTCTTCAGTCCATAGATGGATTTCTTTAATTAGCAAACCATATTCTTTGGGTCACCAACCACAAAGTTTTCTGGTTGCTCCATATAAATTGTCTCATCAATGTCACCATTGAGAAACACTGTTTTAACATCCCTCTGATGTAACTCAAGGTAAAAATGAGCAACAAGTGCCAATATTATCCTAAAAGACTCTTTCGAGGAAACTAGAGAGAAAGTCTTTGTATAATCAATGTCTTGTTTCTTTGTATAGCCTTTTGCTACAAGACGTGCCTTAAATCTCACCACATTACCAAATTTATCCTTCTTGGTTTTAAGTATCCACTTACAACCAATTGGTTTTACACCTTCTAATGATGGGACAACTTCCCAAACCTTATTATCTTGCATAGACTTATTCTCTTCATTCATGACATCAAACTGCTTTTGAGAGTTAGAACTTTTCATGGCCTGATGCAAGTAAATTGGATCGCCTTCCATCATTCCAATTTCATCCTCATGTTGTTGAAGAAATACAAAATAATCATCTGAAATAGCATTTTTTCTCTCTCTTGTGGACCTCCTTAATGGCTCTTGTTCTTGAGGGTGTTGAATTTGTTCTTCAAGAACAATAACCTCATCCTGATTCGGGAGTTGTTCAACATTGACTTGTTGAGGTTCCTGATTCATTTCTTGATCAATGAAAGGTGTGGAAGCGTGAAAATTGTCTAAAATGATAGTAGGAACTGAGGTTGAATTCAATTCCTCCTCAAAAGTAATGTCTCTAACCTTATTTCTCCCCTCAAATTTAACATCCTCAAAAAATGTTGCAGTTCCCGTCTCAAAAATATTTCTGACAGTGGGATCATAAAACTTATAGCCCCTAGATCGCTGAGAATAACCAATAAAGTAGTTGCTAATTGTTTTAGAGTCCAATTTATTTTTATGTGGCCTATAAGGCCTATCCTCAGCTGGACATCCTCAAATATGGAAATGCTTTAGACTAGGCTTTCGACCTGTCCAAAGCTCATAAGGTGTTTTTGCAACTGCTTTACTTGGTACTCTATTCAGAATGTAAGCTGCTATCTTTAATGCTTCTCCCCAAAGGGACTCAGGTAAGGTAGAATGAGCGATCATGCTCCTTACCATATCCTTAAGAAACCTATTTTGTCTCTCAGCAACACCATTCATGCTAGGCGATCCTAGCATGGTATACTATGGGACAATACCACATTCCTCTAGGAATTTAGCAAATGGTCTTGGACGTTGTTCACCTGAGTCATCATATCTACCGTAGTACTCACCACCACGATCAGATTTTACATTCTTAATCCTTTTGTTGAGTTGATTCTCAACTTCAACTTTGTAAGCTTTGAACACGTTCACAGACTGAGATTTTTCATGAATGAGATATAGGTACCCATAACGTGAGTAATCTTCTATGAATGATATAAAATATTGTTGACCATTCCAAGATGCTGTAGGGAGTGGCCCACAAATATCTGTGTGAATCAATTTTAAGACTTTTAAAGCTCTATTGGCACATAGTCTTTTGGTTTCGGTCTGTTTTCCCTTGATACAATCTACACAGACATTGAAATCTTTGAAGTCAAGAGACTCTAAGATGTCATCAGACACAAGACGATCAATTCTACCTCTTGAGATATGACTTAAGCGTTTATGCCATAATGACGCTGAATGTTTTTTTTTTTAAGTTGCGTTTAGTACCTCGTGATTCCACATGCAAGGTTTCATTATAGGATACAATTGTTTCTAGCAAATAAAGATTGTCATAAGAATTTAAATAACCAGTTCCAAGAACATTTGAATTTAAAGACAAAGTAAACTGATTGTTTCCAAATGAACAGCAATATCCAAATTTGTCCAACAAAGAAACAGAAACTAAATTCCGTCTAAAAGACAGCACAACAAAAGTGTCTTTCAAATCCAAATAAAAACCAGTTCCCAATAACAATCTGAAATGCCCAATTGCTTCCATTTCCACCGACTGTCCATCACCCACAAAGATGTATCTTTCACCATCACTTGGCTTTCAGTAGCTCAGGCAACCCTGCATAGAAACACTTATGTGAGTAGTAGCACCAGAATCTACCCACCAAGTGTTTCTAGGTACTGAAACTAAATTAACCTCAAAACAGACCAAAGCAAGATTAATACCTTCCTTTAACGCCATGTGTGATATTTGGCACAATCTTTCTTAACATGTCCATGTTGATTACAAAAGAAACAACCCTTGGAATCCTGTTGTTGTTTCTTTTGAGCTGGACCCTTAGCAGCTTCATTCTCAAATTTTCTTTTATTACCCTTATCCTTAGGTGTAGTGGCCGAGTGAGCACTTTCAGTTTTGTCCTTTTTCAACCATTCTTCCTCTTGCACACAATGGGAAATGAGCTCGTTGAGAGTCCATTTCTCCTTTTGACAGTTGTAACTAATTTTAAATTGGTTAAACTGTGGAGGAAGCGTTAACAAAACCATGAGTACAAGTACATCATCCAAAAGCTCAATCTTAAGTGTCCTTTATCTTGAGACAATATGATGCATTTCCATAATGTACTCCCTTACATTTCCTTGACCCTTATACTTCATGTTCATTAAAGAACCAAGAACTGTTGTCATTTTAACCTTATCATTTTTAGCTAAATGTTCCTCAATTTGTTCAAGGAAATTCTTAGCCATAGTAACTCCTTCGAATTCTGTGCCCCAAAAGGCTTCTAGAATGCTGTGTTTTATAATCATTAGACTCATGCGATTTAAACGGTCCCACCTCTCAAATTCCCTTTTATCATCATGGGAAATTTCCTTAGTGAGAGGTGCAGGTTGTTCATTCCTTAGTGCATAGTCTAAATCTATACATCCCAGAACTATAAGTAAGTTCCTTTTCCAATCCTTGAAATTGGCCCCATTAAGCATAAGAATAGAATTAATATTAGCAGATATTGAGGCAGCAGAAGATGAACTAGCTGAATATAGAACAAATAAAATAAGCTCACATTAATATGTATAATAAAATAATAAATTCAAAAATTAGTTAATCCCATCTCAAGATACCAAACACACATTAATATCAAGTCTGTGGACAGTAATATTAACTGTAAGCGGTACTCTTGGTGTAGCAATCAAACATTGACAATAAAATTGCATCAAACAATAGATTAATCTTTGGACTAACGTATTGTTTACACAAAATACCTTATAATTGTCACACATTTATTGCCACAGGTATGTTTGACATTTAGCAAAATATTCACTTACCTTTGGGTCAATCAATATAAGCATCAATTGTTGGGAATATTTTACCAGGATCTAGATTTACTAACAAGTATGTTGAATTAACATCCTAATATGAATTCTCTAAAACAATGAAAATAAACACATAAGGGTTTAAGAAAATCTTACATTGATTGCAGCGGAATATTATGACTCCTTCCGTTCAAGATCTCTAGCCCTTGATTCCTTTCTGTCACAGAGCATTATCAAGATCTGAACCTGGATCTCTTTCTCTCCTTCGGGTTTGGTTACCACCGTCTTACTCACTATGATTGAGTACTTGACTTGCAATGTGTGGGCATGTCACTCACTCACTATAAGCAGAATTAGGTGAAGAACAATGAAGGAGGTTTGAATAACTAAGGAAGGAACTCTCTCATCTAGGTTTGGTTGAATAGTCAAGTTCACATTAATTGGATGAGTGAGAGTATCATGTTCCTTTTATAGTGTTTCAACTAAGGCTCACGGTTGAATTATATGGATTAAAAAAGAATAAAGTATTGGGCAAAACCTCTTTTCTTCACAATTAAGCCCTTGCTTAGTGAAAATTCTTAAATAAGACATAGTCTAATTTTATAATTATAATTGAATGATTAAAATCAATTAACTGAGTCTGCAAGCAGTATTATCTCAGCTAGTGAGGGGACCATGAGCCTTTATAACCGAGCTTTCAATAAGTAGATCTAGAATTCACTAAGTAAATTCTCAACTTATTAATTCCTTATTAAACCACTATAGAACTTGGAATTGAATATGCTCTAAGTTATATAGAACGCTCTATATGTACCACAATATAGATACGTTATTATTATCCATTGTTACAATCCTAATAGTCAAGGATCCTCTATAGATGATTTACACTGAATAGGGACAAATTTACCGTTCTACCCTTCAATGTATTTTATCCTTAAAACACTTAGCTACCTATAAATGATATTTTAGTAAACTAATATAATTACTGAAATGAGATCTCAATCATTTATCTCTATTCAGCCAAGCTCGAAGGAAATTTTCGTTTCACTTCTATGTCCAGATAGAAGTTATAGATTCCATATCTATGATTAGCGCTCCCACTCAATTGTACTATCATGTTCCCAAAATGTACGTATCACCCAGACCCAAAGGTAGGCTTAACAATCAAAGAACACAAATAACACTCTTGAGATCGAACCTAACCATGTCATGATTAAGATCCATATACCTAAGATCAACCATTGATATTGACTTAGAAAGATATAATGGTAAGTTTAGGATATCTTATCTAAGATCAATATCGGTCCCTTCCAATGTATACTCCATACATCCGATACAAGTAAACTTTGCCAATGCCCTGGAAAGGACATAACACTTACCCAAGGTGTAAGTGTACCTATCGTAGATTATCATGCAGTCTAAATCCAGTGAACTGACAAATCATGAGAATTAAACTTTTGAACATATAATCATGATTATATTCCACTGTGCTGACAACACTATAATCATGCACAACTACATATGTTCTGGACTTAATAGAATTTATACATTTAATATAATCATGAAATAAATCATGTGAACCATGCAACATAATATGATTTCTGATCTTTATTAATTAGTAAATCTATTATATTGAAATGAGTTTTATTTAGGGCACAAAACCCAACAAACTCCCAATTGCACTAATATAAAACAAAAAGTGCATTTCAAAATAATCTCAACACCTTGATATCCAGATCAAGTGCAGTATGTAGTATTCTCTACGTAATAGGATCTGATAGGTTGTATTCAATACAACCTTTCCTCCACCATTACATTTCCTTAATCACAAAATCCTTGATATTGTGAAATTCCTCTCTATATGTCTACTCCTCTAGGGATACTGGATTGTTTACTTTTTAGCAACTACTTCTGTGTTAGTCAGGAGGTAACACTAGTAGTTAATAAATGTTGGTACAATGCCATGTATAGAACTTTACATAGACTGAATAAGTATCTTTCCTGTAACTTTAACATTCAGTCTCTCTGGTAGACTTAGAAACTTTAGATAGGTTTTTACACTTCTCCAAAATCACTACTCCACCCCTAGAGTAATCACCATTTCATCAGTAGACTTTCTAGCACTAAGACAAGTCTAGAAACCTGATTTGGTGTTGTCTAAGAGTATTAAATACCACCCTTATCGACTAACATATAGTTCCTCTTCTTGATCTTAAGATTTACTTGATTGTCTTCCAATGTTCCTTTCCTAGATTAATCTGATACCCACTCATTACTCCCACTCAACAGCAGTTGTCTGGTCTAATGCATTGCAAAGCATATTTGAGACCTCTCACTGTTGATTCAAGGAATTCTTTCATTGGCCTTTATCTTTACTGGAATAGTTAAAACTTTCCCTTAGATAAATAAAATCTATCTCTAGAAGTCAAGAAGCTTCTATAGATTTCCATTAGAAAAATGCCCCAGTATCTTACTAAAGTAAGTTGCTTGCACTGGAGTAAGTAAATTACCAGGCATACCACAAGCTATAGGTTTAGATAATCTCAAACCTATAATACTAGGAACAGGAAGCTTTGTTAAGTCTATTGAATAGACTTATTTTCAAAAATTTCCTTTCTTGTCCTTGTAATAGAAAACCTTTGGTAACTCTATATGAATGGTTTTAATCATAGTTCTCTTGGCTTTATTTCTAAGTTCCTTATTCTTACAATCCATTACTTGTTTAAACTAACAATGGATTTCATCACAAGTGTATTCCAAGTCATAACAAGGTGAGTTCCTTGAAACCCTCCCACTACGACAAGGTACCGTGACTTTCTGTCTAAGAACACTAAATGGTATTTTCCTCTTCGGTTGTGTCAGGACAACAGAGGCAGTGGGATCATCTTATATAGAATAAGATGATAGAACACTTTTGGAATCAAGAAAAAAAATATCTCCTCTACTTTGCTACTTTGTTTTCACACTTAGTCATTTTCTTAGAAAAGTGGTATTTGTTGAAACAAACACTTTCTTATCTTAATGGCTATGGGATGGTCCACCCCTATTTTGAAGGAGATGAAGATTGTGACCTCCATCTACCATCTCACAATGAAATTTCCTACCCCTGCTAGTGTAGGATGTGTGCGAGGAGTCCAATCGGATTCAAGAGAGTGCTATAACGCAGCACTAAAACTCCCAAAAAAGAAGAAGTCGGTTAATGTAATATATCTATTGGAAGCACCACCTCCTCGACAAGAAGTTATTAGAATCGAGAAGATACCGCACATAGAGAAACCTGATCTGGATCCAAGGATCCTCGATTATACCAACACCGCACATGCTGCAGAGGATACAATTAAGGTACCAATCGATCCTTCTGATCATAATAAAGTTTTAAAAATTGGTTCTAAACTAACCTTTCAATAGCGAGAAAGGCTTGTCACTTTTCTCAAACAAATATAGATGTTTTCGTGTGGAAACATTCAAATATGGTCGGGATATCACTGCAGGTCATGTGTCATCGATTAAACATTGACCCTAAAGTGCGAGGTGTCCGACAAAAGTGCTGCAAAATGGACCCCGCGAGGTACCAAGCGCTTAAAGAAGAAGTAGATCGCCTTTTGGCATGTGGCTTCATAAGGGAGCATTCTACCCAAACTGGTTAGCAAATCCCGTACGAGTGCCCAAGCCCAATGGCTCATGGTGCACATGCATTGATTTTACTGATTTAACAAGAAAGAACTTAGAAGAAAATCCCAAGAGAACAAAACTCTAATGCTAAGTATCTAGAAAACTCTAGAAAGAGTTTGGAAGAACTTGGAAAGGTTCAATTATTTCAAAATCAAGCAAATCCCAAGAGAACAAAACTCTAACATTGATGCCTTAGCAAAACTGGCCTCGCAGAACGACTTGGATGAACTAAACTTGGTTCCAGTGGAAATGCTAAATGAGCCTAGTATATGTGAAATGGAAGACATTGAGATGGTAAATAGCTTGTCCACATGGATGACTCCTATAATCAACTATCTACTCGACGGACAACTTCCAACTGACAAAAATAAGGCACGAAAACTCTTGTATTTAGTGCCTACACAATAGTAGAAGGCAAGCTGTACAGAAGGGAATACTCGATGCCTCTCCTTCGGTGTGTTCTTCTTGCAGAAGCAAACAAGATCATCAAGGAAATCCACAAAGGCTTCTGTGGGGATCATGCATGTTGGCAAAGTCTATCAAAAAAAGATCATTGGACAAGGATATTACTGGCCAACTATCAACAAGGAAATCCATGAAGTTGTCAAAAGATGTGATAAGTGTCAGAGATTCTCAGATATACCTTGTGTACCACCGACGAAACTAAGAAAGATGACCTCGCCTCACCCTTTTGCATATGGGGGGTTGACTTGATTGGGGCACTTCCCACAGGGCGAGGAGGAGCCAAATACATAGTGGTGGCAGTTGATTTCTTCACTAAATGGATAGAGGCTGCACCTTTCGTCTCCATAACCTCCAAGAAAGTCCTCAACTTTATTGTCAAAAACATTGTCTGCAGGTTTGAAATTCCAATGAAGATAGTATCCGATAACGGAACTCAGTTCGATGGTGACTTATCCACTGAGTTCTGCGAGAGGAATAAAATAATTAAGAGCTTCTCATCAGTATCTAGGCCTCAGGCGAATGAACAAGTGGAAGCTGTTAACAAAATCTTCAAAGATACTATCAAGAAGAAATTAGATGCTACCAAAGGTAGTTGGGTCGATGAACTACCTCAAGTACTATGGGCTCATAGAACTACTAAGAAGACAGTAATGGGACATACTCCATTCTCGCTAGCATTTGGCTCGGAGGTAATGTTACTTGTGGAAGTAAAACATCTCGACTCGTAGATGAGAGTTTTATAATCAAGAAGAAAACTAAGAACTCTTAAAATTGTCCTTGGATCTACTTGATGAAAAATGTACGGAGTCCCAGATCACTAATGTAGCACAACAACACCGAGTAACGAGATACTTCAACAAAAGAGTGAAGAAAAGGTTGTTCAACATTGGAGACTTGGTACCAAGGTGAGTATTCGCAAATACGAGAGATGCATATGCAAGAGTATTCAACCCAAAATGGGAGGGTCCTTATGTGATTGAAGCGATAGTGGGAACCGGGGTTTACAAATTAGCTCGACTGAATGGCTCGCTAATAAAAAACTACTGGAGCGTGGAACACTTACAATCCTACTATCAGTAAATTATTGCTGTAACTCACATTTCTGATGTAATATTTTAAACTTCAGTTATGAATAACGTTAAGCATTTTTTTCAAGTAATTACAAAGTGTTACTTTTTAAAATTACTTGAGGGGCATATGTGTATGATTAACCGGAATTTATCTGGAAATACATGATATAGTGAAAACCCACCACTTTAAAAAAAAAATCTTTTAAAGTTCTTGTTGATCAAACCTTTCCGACGAGAAAGGAGGATCAAACTATTATGAATAACTTTTTTGATTAAAAATCTATCTGACGAGAAAGGAAAATCAAAAGTCATAAATGATACATAATTCATAACTCACATGTGAAGCTGAACACTAATGGCTCACAGTGAATAGGAAAGTATTAAACGAGACACTAAGGTGCCTTGAAAAAATACTTAAACCGAATATATGAATAGACAACCTAACTGTTCATATAAGCAATCAAAAATATACAAAGTGATAAATCATTTAAAGTATATTCAAGTTTGCTTGAAAGAGATTATGACTGTTATTGTGAGGCAGAATTGATAACACAAATCAAAAGCATAGCAAATAGCAACTGCTCGCACACATAGTAGATTACTAACTACTTAAATATTATCAAAGGAAAATATGAGCAGTGGAAAGACCTAAAGTATTTTGTATTTGATCAAAATATGATTGTTTAAGCTATGAGTGAAAACGCAAACAAATAGATATATTAAGTTCAAATATAAAAATATGAGACATTCAAGATATAATAAAAGCAAAGTTGGCCATCCAACCTTGCAAATTTGTCCTTACAAAAATGCCACAAGAGGAAAGTCTTGGCCTTAAGGCCATTTTCCTAAACAAAATAAAAAATAAATAAAAAACAAGCCTACCTAGTGGGAGACTTTGACGGATCTTCTTTTTCTCCTGCATCGGCTTCTTCCTCCTCCTTCTTGGTCTTCTCGCAGTAAGCAGAATTTCCTCTTCAGACTCTTCCAAGAAACTTGTATCCATATTCGATTTTCCATCCAAGCTTGATAAATGGTACGAAGGCCAATGACGTTACATCGCTCTTGTGTTTCAGCCTCTTTCCTCAAGTATCACCTTGGCAGCTTCAAGTTCCCCTTTTAGTTTCTTGCATTCATCGGTTTTGTCCTTTGTCTCCTTCCCGTCAGCTTCAAGATTCTTCTTCACCTTCTCGGCTTCTTTGGTAAGGCAAGTAATCTCTAATTAGGCATCATTCCATTTCTTGGCCACAACCTCGCGTTGACCTATTAATTTTTGGACCTCACTCTCCAAGTATTTTACCTTTTCCAAGCCTCGCCACTGAGCGGCAAAAGAGATGAAAGAAGCCTGGAAATCCACAAACAAAGATGTATGAGTAAAAAGAAAAAGAACGAGAAAAGGAATAAAAGAAGTGAACAAATAAGGATAAAGAAACTTACCAAGAGGCTGTGAGACAAACTCCTTCTTAGCACTCCCTCCAAATCCTCATGGTTGGTTAAATCCCAATCATGGGGAAGGAGAGCCTTGAACTGATGCCAATACGCAGCTCCAAACTCTGTGGTAAACTCTGAGCCAGTCTTTCTGGCCTCGACAGGTAGTGTTTCAATGGTCTGGCTCGAGGAGGCAAAGGCTTGAGTCACTTTAGGGAGAGGCTCGTCGGTACTTGCAGAGAACGAAGGAGGAATCAAATCCTGGGTTTCAGACTCAGGGACCTCAAGATTAGCGATCTAGGAGGCTCATTTCTTGTTAGTTGTGGTCTTCTTCTGCCTTTTGAGGGGCTCCACCTCCACCTCGGAAGGAGTCTCCGAGGAGGTCACTCTCTTCTTCCCTTTCCTGTAGACGATACCCTCAAAATGCATTTGTGCAAGACAACATAAAGTGCTTGCATTAATTGAAGACAAGTAAAAGGAGAGATTGGGGTATGATTTTCTACCTAAGGAATTTACCATAATCACTAGAAGACGAGGTATCACTAGAAGATGGGGTAGAAGGACCATAATATCCACTAACATCCCTACAACCCGTGATCCTGAATATATCATAGGGATTAAATGGTTTTAAATTCCAACTCGTGTCTAAATGACTCGCCCTATCCATCATAGTCCCGTACTGCTCGGCTACTACGTAGTACGACTCAATACAGCTAATTTGGACATGGATTCTGGGATACCAACTATCAAACCTATGTGTAATGCAATCTACGAGGAGGGGATGCCAAATATTAAAATTAAAGCAGCTATCACAAAAGGTAACTAGGGTGTTACGCTCAACCCTAAGCTATGTGGGTGACCAACCACATTGATTCCCTTGGGATGCTCCTTTTCCGGCTTCCTGAGGGGCAGTATTCTAGAGATATTGTGCCCGAGCCACACAATCATGAGCCTTCTCCTCATCTGGGACGGGAACCTGCTGCCAAGAAGAATACTTGGGATATTTATAATCACAAGTACACTCCTTGTCAGTTAGGAGATCCACAGACCTCAGGTTGACCTCATTCAGAAGGAAGTTGCATGCCCTAAGGCCAATCGGGATAGTTAGTAAGAGCCTGCGTTGCTCGGCCATCTAAGGAGAAGGAACAGGTCTTGTAATACCCTAGAATTGGAAAGTGGATTAGCAAAACCCTAATTAGATAATTATGAATAATTGAGGAATTATATTATTATATAGTTCAATATATGAGAATTTATTTGATTCTTACTATGTTAAGACCTTGTTGGTGAGCCAGGGGCATTTTAGTAATTATGACCTGAGAAGGGTAAAATGGTGAAATTAATTTAATTACGTGCTTCTGGAACTATATTATTATATAGTGTGTCTGTGTTATCTTTTTCAGGTGTGTTCTAACAGGTTGGCGCGGTATAGTCACAACCGGGTGTTTTGGGCCGAACCGGGTTTGGGCCCGAAATTCATTTGGGATTGAAATAATTGGAATTTTTATTATTGATGAATAATCTGAAATTATATTGGATTTATGTGTGAATGAAATGGCTAAATTGCCCATGTGAGTGTATATGCATGTTTTATAGCCCTAGGGGCAAAATGGTCTTTTGACCTTTATTGATTTACTTTAATAAAAGATGAATTTTGAGGAAAAACAAATGAATTTCTAGCCTTTGTTTCCTCCTTGCCTGACCCTTCTCTCTCTCAAACCCACTTTGATTTTCCAAATTTGACTTGGTGGAAATTGCTTGGAATTTAGTTATTGATTGGAGCTTTGAAGTTGTGGAATCTTTAAGCTTGGAATTGAGGTAGTATTCCTACTATTTTATGCTTTGAATTCTTGCTGAAATTGAAATGAAATTGTGAGTTTTTAAGCTTTAGATGTTCTTGGTATGCATGAATTGGATATGGGTGTGATTTTGTTAAACTCATGCTTGTTTGAGTAGGAATTGGTGTGGATTGCTCTTGGTATGACTTGGGGGTAATTTTTGAGGTTGGATTTGTGTTGAAATGTGATTTTAAATTCTGTAAAATGTTGTGTTCAAGCATGAGGTATTTGGGGTTTTGATGTTCATGGTTATGGACTTGATTTCTAGGTTGAATTTTGCTCAAGTGTTGAGCTTGACTTGAGTGTTGTTAATCTAAATTTTGGGATGCATATTCTGTGGTGAATTTAAGCATGAAATTTGTGTTTTTACTCTTTGATTTGGTTGAGGTTCGAATATATGGTAAAGTGAGCATTTTTAGACCTTAAAATCTGGTTTTCTGGGTTTTTCGAACCCAGTGGCCGCGGCCAGATTTATGGTCGTCGCGGCCATAAAACCTAGCAGAGAGCCATCTTTTTCCCGATTTTGTTTTGGTCATAAATTTTGACTCGGGACTCCATTTTGGACGTTCTTTATATCCTTGGAAAGCTCGTTCCGAGCTCTTTATGATTATCTATATTTTGAATGCCAACTTTATATTTTGTGAAAGTGGAATTAGGGATCCCTATTTGTGAAATCCCGAATTGTGTGACTAGGATTACCGGCACCTAATCAGGAGCACCCAGGGGTTTGGAATCTCTGTTATTGCGGGACAACAGGTAAGACAGTAGTTTGCACGTAGAGTATGCACGGTAGCACTTATGTTGAATATGATATATGTGAGTAATTGTAACCGGGATTAGGGTTATTACCCTAATATGAGCGGTTAATAGCCTAGGGTTATTACCCTAGTGAACTGTATTGTGTAAATGCTATGCCATGCTATGTCTAATAAGATTATGGATTATGCATTCAAAGCATAATTAAGCTAGACTCGGTAAACTAGTACCTTGAGTTTAATGAGGTCTTGGGTTATTACCCTAGAATATTATGAAAGTAAGAAAGTGTTAACATATGGTAATGCTATTAATCCAATGAAAATATGAGTTAGGGTTATTACCCTAAGATTTTATATGATGTGATAAATATTGAATACATGCAGGTATGTTAAGTGTTATGTGTGTAAAACATAACTGGGTTAGACCTGGTATATATCACCAGGATAAACCACCGAAAGAACGTAATGTATGGATTACATATATATATGAGTAGGGTTATGTGAGAAAGCCATAACTAGGTTAGGCTCGGTAACTAGAATCGAGGTAAGCCTTACTAAGGCCTTGTTGTATATAGACATGTGAGAGCAACACGTAGGTCTACGCCACGTAGACATAAATAGGCATGTGAGCGTAACATGCAGGTCTATAGCAAATAGAAAAATAGTGTAGTGGCACCATTAATTATGTGTTATACATATTGAGATTAAGGATTATGCGTTCAAGGCATAATCAAGTTGAACTCGGTAACTAGAACCGAGATGAACTATTCTAAGGCCTTATTGTAAATAGACGTGTGAGAGCAACACGTAGGTCTACGCCACGTAGACATAAATAGACGTGTGAGCACAACACGTAGGTCTACGCCACGTAGACATAAATAGACGTGTGAGCGCAACACGTAGGTCTACGCCACGTAGACATAAATAGGCATGTGAGCCCAACATGCAGGTCTGTGTCACACAGACAGATTTAAATGGCATTACTGTTTATATTATATGACGAGCATATTATTGATATACTTTATACTGTCTTGCTGGGCTTGGCTCACGGGTGCCTTACTGTGCAGGAAAGGGTAAGACTATTGTTGATCAGCCATGAGTGCAGGAGCTGGATGAAGAATGTACATGTCCAGGCCCTTCAGACCAAGCGGGTTGGGGTCTACCAGTGTTGCATTTTTTAGACTCTATTTTGCTGCTTAGGCCGGCTGAAAGAAAAAGGACTTGTAATAATATTTTGTAAATGTTTTCGGGATCCCAATTTATGTAACTTTTTTATCGTAAAGTTTAAATTATTATAAGTTTTATTTTTACTCTGTTAATGATTAAAGTTTAAATTCTGCGCTAATTTCATTAGTAAGCCCGTTTAGGGGATTAGGGTTTCATAGGTATCTTGGGTAGCGTGCCTAATTATTTAGGGCGTTACAGGTCTTTTTGAAATAGATGTCGAAAAGAAAAAAAAAATTGCAGTCAGAAAAACTAGAATAAAAGGCATGGATTAATTTAACTAAGTCTAATGCAAATAATTACTTATGAATTATACGGAAGGTGATTCTGCTGATGGGAGAAAGGTCGTTCGTCCAAAAGAAGTCGTCCTTGAAAGAAGTTTTGTTGGGAAAATCCATGATGATCTTGCGATCGCCTGTGTCAGTCCCAAGATAGTAGAAACCCCCTGGCCGCATTCTTCCTCGCTGGAATAGCCTTGACAGAGTATATATACTCTATTTCCAAGAGGTAGGGCACTCCCAATTCAGGATTTTGTACATAACCCTCAAACTGGCAAGGATTCTGTAGGAGATGGGATTTAGTTGAAACGGGGCAAGCCCAAGGTGGTTTATGAAGTCCTTAAAGTAGTCTTACAAACAGATTATAGCTCCAGCCCTGATGTGCTCAAGGCTCCAAGTTCCTATACCAGTCGAGCCACTTGTACTGGTCTCGCTACTGATTCCCTCAGAGCAGTACAAGAAAATTGAGTTTTAGTGACACTCCACACGTGTCACTGAAACCTTTTAGTGACACTTCAATGCGTGTCACTAATGAGGCTGACTGGAAAGGCAGTTTTTAGTGACACTCCACATGTGTCACTGAAACCTATTGCACTCGTTTTTTGCACGTCACTATAGGGATATAGTGTCATGTTTTGCCAGACTAAAAAGGTAACAGCCACATACATGGAGTGTCACTATATCCTATTTTTTGTTCTTTTTTATTAATATTTTTAGAGATATAGTGACACACAAAAAGTGTCACTATATTAAATATTTTTCTACAAAAAATAACATTTTATTGTTTTTTTTCTAAATTTTTATTTTTATTTATTACCTAATGTTATTATTGTGCATTAATATATGATTTTTTTGAATTTAATTTTATTTTACTTTTTAATGAAAAAGACAATAAACTTAAAACTACAAATAATATAAAAAAAATATTTAATAATATATACAATTTACTGTATCGATGAGCATGTTTTTCATTCTGACCATCAGATTTATTTACTAAATTTCTAAATTGTATTTTAGGGAATTAGTTTGCATACATTAGCCATTTTTCTTACCACCTAGCACAAAGTTAATAGTTAATGCAAATTATGAAATTGTGACAGGCGTCTCATAAACTACATATAAATAAACTATACCAAAATAACAATGGTATAGGCAAATCCTCATTTCTAGGACTATAGATCCAGAATTTGACAACATACGATCATATCCAAAAAAAAAAACCAAAATAGGAATAAAGATCTTCAACCCCGATGACAAACTCTCTGCAATCAAATCACAACAGGCTTAGAGCCTGAAAAAGGCAAACATAACAAATCAACAAAGCGGATATGGTCACCAGAAACATTATAAGCAACAACATAATTTTGTACACTTTAGAACAAACTGCACTAATAGACTTACATATTTTGTTGAAGGCCACAATATCACAACTCTGGACATACTCGTTAATTGGTTCAGCAGTAAGACGTTCCTCAATGAGCGAGTCAACAGAGTCCAGATCGTCCACAATGGTGAGCATTATCTGCAATTTCTTGATACCTACCCAACAGCTACAAGTTTGGCTGTGACACAAGAAGATGTAGCCAATTAAGAAACATAACTTACTTATAAAATTTTGAAAAATATCTACATAGCTAAAAATGTTGGCATACATGCTCCCCAAAATAAACCCTCCATCTCGACACTTCTGACTGCCTCTTCAAGCTTTTTCATGTCTGTCTCATTGCCACCTTATATTTATACGTATTAAATAACTTCAGCACCACCTTGAACTGTCGAGAGAGAACTGGAGAAATGGAGGAGGATCGCAGGGGGTGGAGATGGCCAAGTCGTCAAAAGTGTCTCATTGTGGTGGAGTCGAGCGGAGCGAGAGAGAGAGAGAGAGAGAGAGAGAGAGAGAGAGAGAGAGAGAGAGAGAGAGAGAGAGAGAGAGAGAGAGAGAGAGAGAGAGAGAGAGAGAGAGAGATAAATATGGGAGAGGGACGAGAAAGAGAAAGCAAGCTTGAGGTTTTTCTTGGGCATGGACGGCTGGAGAAGGCTGCCGCCGGTGAGGGAAAAGAGAGCAGAGAGAGCTCTCGTGACTTAGAAGATGAAAAGTGATTTGGGTTTTAGGGTTTCATCCTTTTCCTTTTATATACCAAACCTAAATAAATAAAATTAAAAAGGGTAATAAATTAAAAATTTGGTCTGCCTTTAATTTAATAAAAAAAATCTGGTCAGCCCTTTTTTTTAACATATAGTGACACGCTTGGCGTGACTGCATACACATGTCCCAACATACCTGGCGTGTCACTGTATCATAAATTTAAATTTATTTAAAATAATTTAAATTTCTTAACATGTAGTGACACGCATGGCGTGACTGAATACACATATCCCAACACGCTTGGCGTGACTCTATAGGTCAACATTTTAAATAAAAAAATAGAAAATAATGGGTATTACTCTTTAGTGACACTTCATATTTTTAGTGACACACATTATAAGAGACTAATATCGTAAGTTTAGAGTCTAGTTGTGCGCGTCACTAAAAATCACTCTTAACTCTTTAGTGACGCACACAAAAGTACATGTTACTAAATAGTGTCACTAAAAGGCTAAATTGTAGTAGTGGAGGTTTCGCGAGTAAGATGCATTGGCGAGTAACAACTGAACTTGCCGGCTCGCACCGACCTAACCCAGAAATCTCGCTTGTACTCAATACCACAAGTCCGTAGTGCGTCACCTACATAACATGCGATGGCTCTCACCTTCGACTTTATTAACTCTACCTCGAAAGTGACGTTGGGGTCCTGGGGAGTCTTTGATTTACATGGTTTAGGAGACATTATTTCAAAATCCAAGTCACCTGGTTCAAAAGCAATTGTGACCTTGGGTAAAAACAGAGGCTCAGCTAAAGGAATATAGAAAACACACTAGGAGGTTCGGGCCAAGTAGCTTCTCGCAAGAAATGGCACTTGCCTTCAGTAATCTCTTGCAAGAAGCATCTGTGGCGACTAGCAATGTATTCTCGGTGAATTTTTACTAGGTGATCCCTAATTTTGGCTTCATTTACCTCTAATTTGGATCTGGGTTTTGAAATCTTGCGTTTGTAGGGGATGGCAAATTCAGTAGGATGCTCAATTTCTAAATTTTTGGGATGATAAACTTCTGAACCAGATTGGGACATTGCTACAAGGAGAAAGCAATCCCAATTACTGGAAGAAATTTATCAAACAAGAAGTTGGTAAATTGGAGAATTTAGAACATTTGCGTACTCTCTAAGCCCTAACATTTACCTAGATACAGTTCAGCCCTAAAAATTTCTAAAACCAAATAAGATAACAATGATGCTAACCAAGAAGATGGTAAATAAACCCAGAAATACAACGTAACCAGCATGTAAGAAAACAATGAGAAAAGTCACTTACTGTTTCAAGTTGGGTTTCGGGGCAATGAACAGCTCTGAAATCTACAAATCAACGAACGTCGTGAAGATCCCTCCGAATGCTTGAAGTCGAAAAATTAAATCAGATGGAACTCATAGAAAAAATTTTAAAGACAGAGATGGCATGCAAATTTTCGAGAAAATTTGGTAAAGGTTTTTCAACGGAAAAGCTTAAAAAATTCTCAGGGTTTCTAAAATGGCCAAGGTCATGCAAAGATGCTTCCTTTTTCCATTTTATACTCTTGGGTTAATCACCGTTAGATCAGGGAGATAATTGATCCTACGGGTAGGATTTGAATATGAAGTGGAAAAGATGGTTTTTAAATACTGATGTACCTCGAAACCACAAAACTGCCAAAATCAAAGGACATGCATTTTTTCAAAAGGGATTATGATAAATATACCCTTTGTAATCATTTAAAAAACATTTTTTATTAAAAATAACTTTTTAAGGGGCAATTGTTAATACCCAAAATTCTACTGGTACTTCAGAGAAGGGCACGTGTCAACTTGGGAGAATACGAATCAACAAATATAATAGTAATTATATTAAAAGATGTTAAAATGGAATAACTTATTAAATACTGAACTGGTAGAGTATATCTACAACTCGCTGACTGTAAAGTCTTGGGCCAGAAAAAGCTGTACAAACTATTAATTCACATATTAACGACAAAACCATTTCGTATATGAAGATATGATCGGCAGGACGACATCATTAATCCAAAGCGAGGCACCAACCTCGCTACGTATGAAGAAAAGTAAGCGAGACATGTTAACTGTTAGAACACTTAGCGTATAATGTACATTATAAAAACTAAGCATAACAGTTGGGTGACTTGAGCAACAAATAGCAAGGCATCCATCCTGCTATAAGGAGACATGCTCATAGTACCTACACTATTCAACTTCAGATATCTTTCAGCAAGATCCACTGCCCTGTCGAGTCAGCTCTCTCAGATAGAAGCTGACATTCAAATGATGTTAACTACTGAAGTTCACCTTGTCACCAAGAACTGCGATTGTCAGATGGGGCGTTATGTCTCCAAGCACAAAAACGATGAGATTTACATTATCAACCTCGGAAAGACATGGGAAAAGCTCTAGCTTGCTACCAGGGTTATTGTTGTTATGTTCCCAGCGAGATGTCCTAGAACAATATGCTTTGCAACGTATTTAATATACGTATGCATTGACCCAGTAAAAGCAGACCAATCACAGCTGTGATATTTTAAATAATAACCGCATTTATTTTACGTGGGACGTAATCAAATCCCACAATTTCAGAAGATTATTGTTGTAAGATATCAGCCTGATTTTTAATTAACCGCCCTCCTATGTAACTCTTAATAGGGGCAGGATACACTGAAAATGGGACTGAAAAATCCTTTAGAGAAAAAACCCTAGAATTGTATCAGCAATATCTAATAAGATAGACTCGTGGACTATGCAGAATTTTAACTGCAAAACCACATAAAAAAAGCTTTGTGTTCTTTAGTTTTTTCCTTATTGCTATTACTTTCTGTGCAAATCCATCACGATTTAGGCTTTAATATAGTTAACAAAATCTTCGTTAATAGTATGTTTTACATTTATCAACTCATAAGCGCACGAACCTTTATTGTATTATAGAGATTGTGAAGAACGAGATCGAACCCATGAGAATTGCGTCAGATCGAAGAAAATACTTATTTAATTAAAGCTATTAAAACTCTAACCTAGTTCTAAAAATGGCGAGGCTTTTGGTAACAAAAATAATAAAGTGCTTTAACAGTAAAATGATAGTAACAGATATTTTCGGTGATATTTGGGAATATTATTAAGAATTTAGAATCCACTTAAGTGTATATAAAAATATTTATGTTTACATTGATTCTCATAATTTAATTAGTAATCAAACTAATTATTTTCTAACAAAAAATAAATTTTCCTTTGCTTTAAAATTAAAATTATAACTTCTAAGCATTAAATGTGAAACAATTTAATATAAATAGAAAAATTCAAAGAATATTATTTTTAATAAAATGTAGAACTAAGCATTAATAATTTCTAACTATCAAAAATACATGATATTAAAGATGAAAGAAATTATTTTAAGAAGCAAAAATCATAAGCATATATTGTATTGAGAATCAAAATAAAAATAAATACTTAATTAAATACACTAGGTTTCATTGTCCTCCTTAATAATAAGGGAACTTAGAAACACCTAAGAAAATTAACTAAGAAAAGTAGTAAACTAACACTGAGCGCTTCGAGCAGTTTCTTTAAAACTATATTGAATTCTAAAAACCTAAGCTTCTATTTATAGGAAAGTAAAAGGATTAATGTGCAATTAAACTTATTACAAATTGCATGTGGGTAAAAATGCAATTACCCTATAGTTAAAACTAGAGTGCCACATGTCACTCTCTCATTGGTTTCATGTGGACATGTGGCAAGAGGAGAGAAAGCCACGTGGAAAGTGGCTAAAACTAATTTGGGCTGATGGGGCTCGTAGAGAGAAGGCCCACTCTCGGGCTTGGGTGTGAGGCACACGCACGGCTAGGGTGAGGTCATGTGTCTCACGCGCGCGTGATGGACGGGAAGGGGACAAGCCCCTGGTGCGACTGTGCGGACGAACGGGAAGGTGCCACGTGTTGTGGCTGTCGACTGGGAAGGAAAATGGGTCGGTTGGGCCTGATGCTATTTGAGCTCAATTTGGTCTTCAAAAATACCATTTTTCTCTTGTCTTGGGCCACATTTCTATCATCCTTTTTTATTTCTTTTCTTTCTTTTTATAAATTTTACTCAATCAAACACAAACAAAATTAAATCCAAACAAAATATTATCAACACAAAAATATATCACACTAATTCAATGAAAATATTTATTTAAAATCTCATTAATTTGTAATTTTTATAATAAAAATAATACATTTTTTATTTTTTCTATTTCTTTTCCTCAATTATGCAATAAATACTATTTATTATTTATAAACAAAGATAAAATTAATCTTAAATAAAAAAAATCAATATAAAAATATATAACTTTAGTTTCATGATAATATTATTTAAAATTCAATTAACTTTGTATTTTTTATACTATGAAATATGTAATATTTTTGCATTTAACACAATTCCTGTGGAGACGATACTCAACTTATCATTATAATACTTGTTGTCGATTGTGTACACTTGCATATAGATATATAATTTTTGCAACAAGAATGTTATTTATATTAAGGCTCTACAGGCCTCATGCTACAAGTTGATTTTCGTGGTCCTTGGAGACAACTAGTACGAGGTACACCTATTAACTCCAGATGTAAGAGTAGTGGTTGCAAGGGTAGTAGTTGCAGGGGCGTGGCTGTCAAAGAACTTGGTGGTCCCAGCAGCTGATTCCCTTGTACACAGCTCTGTCACCACTACTTTTTGGGTGCAGAGGTCAAGTTAGTATGTAGCACACTCTAAAGGACATTTTGTCAGGCCTTTCAGTCCCCCTACTCCATTACAATTTGGCGTCTAGTTCACCTTCTTTAGACCATGGGACTTGTGTTGCGTTTTTTCACTAAGTGGTAAGATAAAAGGAATGGAGATTTGAGCTACCTTAGCACCAAAAACTTTCTTGGTGCCAAAAGGAGGAGATATGAAAAAATGAGAGGAGAAAGGAATGGAGATTACTCATTGGCGCCTAGAGTGTTAGTGGCGCCAAGGAGAGAGGAAGAGAAAGAAAAGTGGAGAAGGTAGGTCCTTGGCGCCGAGGGTGTTGGTGGGGCCAAGGAGAGAGAAAGAAAGAATAAGGATGGACGAAGAGAAAAGAAGGAAAAAGATGAGGGTAGTGGCGCCAAGACCTCCTTGGCGCTAAGGAGAGAGGGAGAGAGAAGAGAAGAGAAAGAATGGGGGTAGTGGTGCCAAGAAGAGAGAAAGAAGGGAGAGAATAGAAGGTAAAAGGAATAAGTGGGTAGGCGTGATGTCCTATTGGGACTTACATTAGTTTCCATGTCATTTATTTCTCTGCGCTTTAATTATAACTTTGACATTTACAGTGGTTTAAATGTCGGGGTTAACAATTATTTTATTCATTTAATCTAAACTATAATTTTCCTATGTAAAGGAAGCAAAGAATAGAGTTTCAACACACTTAGCATTCAATATTTTCTCTGTTAGAAAATTGAGAGCTCCAAAACACTTTGATTCCTCTATAGGTTGAACCACGACCTCTCTCTCTCTCATATTTTAGCTACCACACTATAGTGAGTTGAGTAGTTGATCACTCTAATCTAGTGTGATGCCCAGGGCAATAAGAAAGACCGTAAAAAAAATAGTTCATTCTCAAGTATTTTCAAGTACGGTTCAAAGTCATGAAATAATACTTTTAATCATGTGGAAGGTTGAATGGCTCCTTACGTAGAGTCTCGTCTCATTGAAGACTAAGGATTTTTTCCTTTCACCCATTTTTCTTGACTACTTACATTTCTCTTTCCCCTGGTTTTTTCAGTTTTTAAGTCTGCAATGGCAAAGGATATTCACGTTGAAATGGTTGATGAGGAAATGAACAAAGTGCTGCAACGAGATAGCCAACTCGAGATGGAGTTTTTGGAACTGTTCGAGGATATTATGTTGGAGGAGGTTGTCTCAAACAAGGCTTGTGTTGGAAAGGTTATTTGTTGCAAAGATATGGTGGTTACGATTGCTAAAAAGATTTTGACTGGTGTTTCGCAGAGGTTGGGACCCTGGAGAATGAAAAAATGTGATGAAGGTGTGTTGGGGTTCTTTTTCCAAGATGAGGATGACTGTAACATCGTTCTGGAGAATAGACCTTGGCTGGTAAATGGGGTGGCTCTGAATCTAAAACCATGGCCTGTGGAGGGTGACGTGAGAGTTGCTGACTTTGAGGTAGCAAGGTTTTCGGGTCCAATTTCATGGTCTATCAACCCGTTGTTTGTCTAATGAGAATGCCCCTATTATTGCCAAGAAAGTAAGGTCTTTCATCAAGGCTGATTCCAAGAGGAAAGAGGAACTGGTTCTGAGAGGCTATATATGGGCTTAGATTGATGTATGGCTTTCACAACCAATCCCAGTGGGATTCTTCTTGACAGCTGATGGCAAACTGGAGTCATGGATTCAATTCAAGTACGAAAAATTATCACGCCTTTATTTTAATTGCGCTAAGCTTGCACACTAGGATAAATCTTGTCATGTTCTGACGGCTATGGGATCCCTGCAATTTGAGAAGCAGTCCCAATGTATGGGATATGGATTAAAAGTGAGATTGGTTGGAGCAACTGTTTTAATCATGCTGGAAAAGGAAGCACGAAGCGCATAAATGATAATGAGGGGACACCGGAGTGGGAAATCAACAGAAAAGTTCAAAAAGGGCTATGGAAGAGAAACCAGCAGTGATGAACTCAGAATGCACTACTGGAAAAGGAAAAGAAAAGCTTCTTCAGGCAGGGCAGACGGCTGCTCCGGGGAAGCCAAATAGTGACGTGGCAAAAAAGATGCTTGTTGCAACGGCCACTAAGATGTACTCGACTGACAATCACGGTACAATTGGTACGTGCAGTAGTCGTAATTTTGAAAAGAATCGGAATATTGGAAACACTGACAGTGTAGAGAATGAGATGGTAAATGAAAACATGATCAATATGGATAATACAGTACCTAATTTCTCTATGGGGCCTGAAGTTCAGGATTTGCCACGCCCTGACTTTGCTTGATTTGATGTCAACAATGAGTTAATCCCAGATATTGGTCCTTTGATTGCCCAAAGCTTAGAAATACCAAATAATTGGGTTTGTCTATCTCAAAAGCCTCACTTATTTCCTGAGCCCACTCCTATTGGCTGGCCCAATCATGACCCTGTAGCCCAACAAACCTTTCTTAAGCTTTACGGTCCAGAATATTTGAACCTACACAAGGCCCCACAATCTTTATTATCTAACCCTCAAAATCTTTCTGAGATGATCTTTAGTAATAATAGAAAAAGAAAATCCCACACTTGGTTCCAACCTTATAATCCCAATTCACCTAGCCAAAACTTCACTTCTAATGCTGATGTGGTTACTGAGATTGGTTCAACAAGTGAAGCTTCCTCTGATGTTCAGAAGTTTGTTATTGGTGCTGGAGACAAGGATGATGAGTCGAGTAGAAGGGGTAGCAATAAGCTATCGAAGAGAAGGAACAAGAGAGATTCGATCAAACGTTCTTTTGGAGTCAAAACTACAAGTCGTAAGAAGAAAGGTGATGCTAATGTCAATGATTCATTGACGGGAACTGGAAATCTCGACGAGATACTTGCAAACTGTATTGAGGTTAGAGTGGAATACAATCAAAATTTTCAAAATGGCAAGGAGGCGGGCGTATCCATGCCCCCACCGCCACCATGAGGTGCCTGGCGTGGAACTGTCGTGGGCTGCGTAGGCCCACAACAGAAAGAACCCTGCGGGGTCTCATCCGCAACAGCAACGCGGATTTTATTTTTCTAGCGGAAACTAAAGTAGATGTGGAAACTATGAGACTTGTTACTAATCAGTTGGGATTCATTAATTCTAATTGTATTCCCTCTTTTGGCACTGCGGGTGGCTTCTAAGTTGCTTGGAGAAGGGGAGTTAATTGTCAAGTTTTGGAAACTTATGAGGTTGGGTTCTGTATATCTATTTCAGCTGAATTGGGGGCTCCCACTTGGTGTTTGTTCTGTATCTACGGTACTCCGTACTACTCACAAAAAAGAGATTACTGGAATTGGCTCACTGATAAATTTATTGATTGTAATGAGCATTGGGTTCTCATGGGAGACTTAAAATGCCATTCTTGATGAAGCAGAGAAAGAAGGAGGGAAAGCCTTTTCTAGGCGAGAAGGAGAATTTCTTAGGGACTTCCTGTTCAACTCGGGTGGACTTGATCTTGGTTTTGATGGAGGTGCTAAAACTTGGCAAAACTCTAGAATTGCCTGTAATAGAGTGAGGAAAAGGTTGGATAGAGCCATCGCGGATGCTAATTGGTGCAATGCCTTCCCTCGGGCTAGCGTGACTAATCTTCCTATCTTTGGCTTTGACTGTAACGCCCTAATGCTAAGGCACGCTACAGTGCTTTTTCAATTATAGTGCAATCTTTGCTAATCAAAGAATTTTCTCGAAAAACGTGTCAATTTAAAACTTTTATATTAATTATTAAACTTTATAATATAATAAAATATTTACATATATCGGGATCCCGTTTTTAAACTTTGTAAAATTAACTTCTCAAAATATACATTTATTACAGGTCACACAGCAACTACCAAAATACAAATCCCCAGATGTCCCGAGACTGAACACTCTTGGTCGCGCTGCTTTGACATGTACAATCTCACCCGAGCTCAGGTTCACTCCTGTTCAGCCTTCGCCTTTTCTTTACCTACACATGGAAGTAGAAACTGTGAGTCAACAGACTCAGTAAGAAATGCATATAACATATTACATAAATCCCGACCTGTATATAGGCGCCCATACACCTATCTACAGGGCTTAACAGATGAGCAAGAACGTTCTAACTTCTTGTGCTACTGACCATGATATCACTCCTACCAGCACTATAATCGTGCTATAGGACCGGCACTATGTTCGTGCCGCTATGATAGCATCAATAGCATCCAAAAGTATGATTGGCCATGATATCACTCTTAACGAGTACGATGCCTGTACTACTGAACCGACACAATGGTTGTGTCGCTATGATAGTACCAAATCATACTTTCCAGGGTGAATAACACTCTTAACCAGTACGATGCCTGCACTGCTGAACCGACACAATGGTTGTGTCGCTATGATATCACCCAAACATATACAAGGATACACACAACATGCATATATATATCATACATATACATACACCCAGATATTTATATCACATGTTCTATTTAGTTCTTACCTGTTTTCAAGTGTGCTGGCCGACCTGAACGGAAATCACGTGCTAGATGGATGCCCTAATCACAATAATTGTAACACAGATGAGTGACTTGCTAAATCACTTTCCGGGAATTAAACTTGAACTAAAAGTTTCCCTATCGATAAACCTCATGGCAATACCCTAAATATCTCAAAATTGGGCAAAACTAGGGTTCTGAAAATTCCCCCAACAGGCAGACCGGTTCCCAAGCGGAAATCCGGTTCTGGGTCACCATCCGGTCGACCGTTTGGTATAGGTCCCCCAGAACCGGAATTCCGATTCTGTGCTGGGAACCCGAAAAATCTCCCCTTGAACTCAAAATTCAACCAAACTTAACCAAACTTTCCAGGGTACCTATACAATGCATAAACAACCATTTCTAACCAGAATTTCACAGAACAAACCATCAATACTCAACTTGCCATTAAAGACCAAAGCTTTGAACTCCATGTTCAAAGTTACAGAAAACCAATCAAATAAACTCAAAACCAGCTGCTAGGGGCTAAATTCAACTCAACCTAACCCTAGAATTCGGACCAAACCAACATCAAACTCTAACAGCTCCTATAACACAATTTCACCATTTCAAACTAAGCAAAACTTAAAAAAAAACTAAAAAGGGGTTCACTAGGACTTACCTTAACTTGAATCTCCCAAAGTTTCCTTGCTGAAATCACCAAGAATCAGCAACCCCTTCCCTTGTTCTTGTTGCCTTCGAAGAGAGAGAGAGAGAGAGAGAGAGAGAGAGAGAGAGAGAGAGAGAGAGAGAGAGAGAGAGAGAGAGAGAGAGAGAGAGAGAAGAAAGAGCTTCTCTTTCAAAATGACATTTTTTTCTAATTTTCCTTTCTTTCTTTGATTTTCTAAATTGGGAAAAAGGACTAATTAAACCCTTTGCTGAAAGTTAAATGCTAGGTGTCAAATACCTAGGGCAGCCACCTATCTCTCATTTACTAAAATGACAAAAATTCCCTTAAAGTTATAACTTGGGTATTTCTAAAGCTAGGGGTAAAATGGTCAATTTCCATAACCCCGCTCAATACCAATAATTTATTTCCTCAAAAATATTACCCACTAAGAAATAAGGTTCTAAACTTACCCATGTGATCAACCTAGCCATCCATCGCATTTTCCGTTGTCGCCGAGCAAAAATCACAAAAATAACATATTTTATATATAAGCTAAATAATACCCCTAGAGTTTAATAAAATCTCCAGAATTGAGAAATTATAACTCTAATATTTATTTCTAAATATTGGGATCCATTATTAAATAAATTCACAAATAATAATAAAATAATAAAAATTAGTGCTAATTGCCTTTACTAATCCAAATTACTAAAGCAGTCATTACAATTATCCCCCCGTTAATAGGATTTCGTCCTCGAAATCTAATATGAATAGCTCTGGATGTTGAGTCCTCCTCATATCCGACTCCAATTCCCAGGTGGCTTCTTCCACCTTACTGTTCCTCCAGAGCACCTTAACCAGTTCAATAGTCTTGTTCCGAAGAACTTTTTCCTTTTTATCCAAAATGTGTACAGGTTGCTCCTTATAGAATAAATCTGGTTACAGTTCAAGGGCTTCATAACTCAAGACATGAGTCGGGTCTAATACGTATTTCCTCAACATAGATATGTGAAATACGTCATGAACAGACGATAACGCTGCTAGCCGATATGTTACCTGCCTGATCTTCTCGAGTATCTGAAATGGCCCAATGAACCTAGGGCTTAACTTACCCTTCTTCCCGAAGCGCCTAATACCCTTCATTGGTTAAACCCGCGAGAAAACATGTTCTCTTGCCTGAAATGTAACATCTTTGCGCTTCAGATCAGTATAACTCTTTTGCCTGCTTTGAGCAGTAAGCATCCGAGCCTTGATCTTATCAATAGCTTCATTGGTCCTCTGTAATAACTCTGGACCCAAGTACTTCCTTTCTCCTGTCTCATTCCAATGAATAGGAGAACGACATTTTCTACCATATAACATCTTATAGGGAGCCATCCCTATTGTACTCTGGTAGCTATTGTTGTAGGAGAATTCAATTAAAGGCAAGTACTTACTCCAAGAACCCTCAAAGTCCATAACACAGGCTCGCGGTAAGTCTTCCAAAATTTGAATAGTTGTTTCTGACTGACCATCAGTCTGAGGGTGAAAGGATGTACTGAATCTTAACTTGGTACCCATAGCCTTCTGAAGACTCACCCAAAACTTCGATGTAAACTTTGGATCCCTATCTGACACCATAGATTTAGGGGCTCCATGGAGACGAACTATCTCCTTCACATACAATTCAGCGTACTGATCCACCAAATATGTAACTTTCACTGGTAGAAAGTGAGATGACTTTGTGAGTCTGTCCACGATGACCCATACTGAATCATACCTCCCCGTAGTTCTAGGTAAACCGGTTACGAAATCCATTGCAATGTCCTCCCACTTCCATTCTGGAAGGACTAAAGGTTGCAATAACCCTGTCGGCCTCTGATGTTCAGCTTTAATCTGCTCGCAGGTTAAACATTTGGACACGTAGTCCACCACATCTCTTTTCATCCCATATCACCAAAAATAGGGTTTCAAATCCTGATACATTTTGGTGGTTCCCGGATACAACGAATAAGGTGTGGTATGAGCTTCATCCAGTATTTCTTTCTTAAGCTCATCAACACTAGGAACACAAACTCGAGCTTTATATAACAATATTTCACTGTTCGAGACTGAAAAGCCTCTAGGCCGACCAGCCATTACTTTGTCTCGAACCTTAACTAGCTCAGGATCTTCCCGCTGTGCCTTTCTGATTCTCTCTAACAGATCAGATTGGAGTGTTAAATTATGTAATTTCCCGACCACGAACTCAATCCCTGCACTAACCATTTCTGAGGCTAGTTGAGGGGCTATCATAACTGGGGTAAAAATTTTCCCGGGACCTTTTCTGCTTAGAGCATCAGCTACAACATTGGCTTTCCCGGGGTGATACAAAATTTCACAATCGTAGTCCTTAACCAGCTCCAACCACCTTCTCTGCCTCATATACAAATCTTTTTGGGTGAAAAAGTATTTGAGACTCTTATGATCAATATAAATCTCACACTTTTCACCGTAAAGATAATGTCGCCATATCTTCAAAGCAAAAACCACAGCAGCAAGCTCTAAATCATGAGTTGAATAGCGCTGCTCATAATCTTTCAGTTGACGAGAGGCATAGGCTATGACTCTGTTAGCTTGCATCAGAACACATCCCAGACCTTGTCTGGATGTATCACAGTACATCACAAATTTCGCTTGATCTGATGGCAAAGCTAACACTGGAGCTGTTATCAAACGTTGCTTCAACTCCTGAAAGCTTGTCTCACACTTATCTGACCACACAAATCTCTAATTTTTCTTGGTCAATTCGGTTAGGGGCATAGAAAGTTTAGAAAATCCTTCGAAAAAATGCCGATAATACCCTGCTAATCCGAGAAAACTTCGAACTTCCATCACAGACTTGGGCCTCGGCCAGTTCTTCACTGATTCTACCTTGTTTAGATCAACCATAATTCCATTCTTCCCAACAGTATGACCCAGAAAAGACACCTCAGACAACTAGAATTCGCACTTTTTGAACTTTGCACATAACTTGTGATCCCTAAGTCGCTGCAATACCATTCGAAGATGATGCTCGTGCTCCTCTTCTAACTGAGAGTATACAAGAATGTCATCGATAAACACTATAACGCAGTTATCGAGGAAATCCTTGAACACTCTATTCATGAGATCCATAAAGGCTGCGGGAGCATTAGTCAATCCGAATGACATTACCAGAAACTCATAGTGCCCATATCTGGTTCTAAAAGCAGTCTTCGGTATTCTCTCGAATTCTGAGTTGATGGTAACCAAATCATAGATCAATCTTTGAAAACACTGTTTTTTTTTTCCGAAGCTGATCGAACAAATCGTCGATTCTGGGCAACGGGTACTTGTTCTTAATCGTCAGCTTATTAAGTTCCCGATAATCAATACGCATTCCAAGGGAACCATCTTTCTTTTTCACAAATAGAATCGGAGCTCCCCAGGGTGATACACTGGGTCGGATAAACCCAATGTCAAGCATCCCTTGAAGTTGCAATTTAAGCTCCTTGAGTTCTGCTGGAGCCATTCTATATGGAGCTTTAGAAACAGGTTCGACTCCAGGTGCCAAATCAATTACAAAATCAATCTCTCATTGTGGCGGCAATCCCGGCAACTCCTCGGGGAACCCATCAAGAAAATCTTTCACCACCCTGACTACCTCAGGCCCAAATGTTTCAGGTCTGCTGAAGTCAAAAACCACCGCTAGAAATCCTACACAGCCACTGCATAGTAAATCCCTAGCCCTTAATACAGAAATAACCGGGATCCGAGACCCCTGAACTGATCCAACATAAACAAATAGATCTTCACCTTCTGGCTGAAAAGTCACCATTTTCCACTTATAATCTATACTGGTCGAATACTTGGATAGAAATCCATTCCCAGTATGATGTCAAACTCAGTTAATTTCAATTCTATAAGGTCAGTACTCAATTCCCTATCTTCGATTCTAATCGGCATAGACCTAATGTGCCTATTAGAGATAACCAATTCCCCGCTAGGCATTAGGGTTCCAAACCCTCTTTCTAAAATATCCCAAGGCCTACCCAAAAATGAATTATTCTCATAGCTACATAAGCTACATATGCACGTGCAGCTCCCGAATCAAACAACACGATATAAAAGAAGTCGTTTACAGGGAGCTAACCTGCCACTACAGAAGGGCTTGCTGCATCATCAGCTTGAGCATTAGCATACACCGGAGTAGGAACAAATATCGCTTCCTGCTCTTGCTCTTCTTTCTCCACCTGTGGGCAATCTTTCTTAAAATGCCCAACCTTGCCACATTGAAAACATACTTTTCGGTTGCATTCTCCGAGATGGTGTTTCATGCAACGTGGGCACTCAGGGTAAGAATAACCCTGGCGTCCTCCTTTGCCTTGAAACCTTCGGAACTGCTTGTTCTGTCTTAAACCCACCACTGGTGACGTAGGTTTCCTCTTCCGCTCAATCATGGAGCTCCTACCACTTCCACCATAATTTGAATTCAGGCAAATAATATTCTGACCCTCTACCATAATCTCCTGAGGTCTCATAATAATTTCCTCAGGGCTTTCAACCCAAGAAGCATTCTTCACATTTGAACCTCCCTGAAAGTCTGAAGGTTCTTGGATCCAAATCTTTCCATGCAATGGTTCCACTTGAGTACCAGCCATTCCATGCTTCGCTGGTAATACCGAATCAAAAATGCTTGGCATATGTGGTAAAGATACTACAGGAGACCTTTGTTGTTTCAACCTCTGAATCTCTTCTTCATGTCGTTGAATCACAGCTTCTATTTTTGCAAACCTTTGCTCCAAATCCAGCGGAGCCTGTGACGGATAACCATCACTCCCGTCGGAAGCCCTCCAAGGGCTTTCACCTTGGTTACGGGGACAATTTGGACTCCATCCTCTCCAACTGTTACTAGCCCTGGCCACTTTACTCTGACTCTCCATATTGCACTGGGTGTCCATTTTATAAGACTAACCTGTCAGTTAGTAAGTCAGTCTGGTCAGGCAACGGCCTATTTACATACTTACTACCGCACTTACGGATTTTAAGGCAATGCACTTAACATAAATAATTATAATCTAATATGCTTCCTAACATGCTTTCACATTTGCAATTATTTAAAATACTAAACAAGTACGGGCTTACTGAACCGTGAACCGAGCTTTCTCTGATGAAGATTGTACATGTCTTAGCAAGCTTCGGTAAACAAACCTGGCGGCTCTGATACCAAAATTGTAACGCCCTAATGCTAAGGCACGCTACAGTGCTTTTTCAATTATAGTGCAATCTTTGCTAATCAAAGAATTTTCTCGAAAAACGTGTCAATTTAAAACTTTTATATTAATTATTAAACTTTATAATATAATAAAATATTTACATATATCGGGATCCCGTTTTTAAACTTTGTAAAATTAACTTCTCAAAATATACATTTATTACAGGTCGCACAGCGACTACCAAAATACAAATCCCCAGATGTCCCGAGACCGAACACTCTAGGTCGCGCTGCTTTGACATGTACAATCTCACCTGAGCTCAGGTTCACTCCTGTTCAGCCTTCACCTTTTCTTTACCTACACATGGAAGTAGAAACTGTGAGTCAACAGACTCAGTAAGAAATGCATATAACATATTACATAAATCCCGACCTGTATATAGGCGCCCATACACCTATCTACAGGGCTTAATAGATGAGCAAGAACGTTCTAACTGCTTGTGCTACTGACCATGATATCACTCCTACCAGCACTATAATCGTGCTGTAGGACCGGCACTATGTTCGTGCCGCTATGATAGCATCAATAGCATCCAAAAGTATGATTGGCCATGATATCACTCTTAACCAGTACGATGCACATGTCTTCTTTGAACCGACACAATTGTTGTGTCGCTATGATAGTACCAAATCATACTTTCCAGGGTGAATAACACTCTTAACCAGTACGATGCCTGTACTGCTGAACCGACACAATGGTTGTGTCGCTATGATATCACCCAAACATATACAAGGATACACACAACATGCATATATATATATATCATACATATACATACACCCAGATATTTATATCACATGTTATATTCAGTTCTTACCTGTTTTCCGAATTCAAGTGTGCTGGCCGACCTGAACGGAAATCACGTGCTAGATGGATGCCCTAATCACAATAATTGTAACACAGATGAGTGACTTGCTAAATCACTTTCCGGGATTTAAACTTGAACTAAAAGTTTCCCTATCGATAAACCTCATGGCAATACCCTAAATATCTCAAAATTGGGCAAAACTAGGGTTCTGAAAATTCCCCCAACAGGGAGACCGGTTCCCAAGCGGAAATCCAGTTCTGGGTCACCATCCGGTCGACTGGTTGGTATAGGTCCCCCAGAACCGGAATTCCAGTTCTGTGCTGGGAACCTGAAAAATCTCCCCTTGAACTCAAAATTCAACCAAACTTAACCAAACTTTCCAGGGTACCTATACAATGCATAAACAACCATTTCTAACCAGAATTTCACAGAACAAACCATCAATACTCAACTTGCAATTAAAGACCAAAGCTTTGAACTCCATGTTAAAAGTTACACAAAACCAATCAAATAAACTCAAAACCAGCTGCTAGGGGCTAAATTCAACTCAACCTAACCCTAGAATTCGAACCAAACCAACATCAAACTCTAACAGCTCCTATAACACAATTTCACCATTTCAAACTAAGCAAAACTTAAAAAAAAACTAAAGAGGGGTGCACTAGGGCTTACCTTACCTCTAATCTCCCAAAGTTTCCTTGCTGAAATCACCAAGAATCAGCAGCCCCTTCCCTTGTTCTTGCTGCCTTCGAAGAGAGAGAGAGAGAGAGAGAGAGAGAGAGAGAGAGAGAGAGAGAGAGAGAGAGAGAGAGAGAGAGAGAGAGAGAGAGAGAGAGAGAGAGAGAGCTTCTCTTTCAAAATGAGATTTTTTTCTAATTTTCCTTTCTTTCTTTGATTTTCTAAATTGGGAAAAAGGACTAATTAAACCCTTTGCTGAAAGTTAAATGCTAGGTGTCAAATACCTAGGGCAGCCACCTATCTCTCATTTACTCAAATGACAAAAATGCCATTAAAGTTATAACTTGGGTATTTCTAAAGCTAGGGGTAAAATGGTCAATTTCCATAACCCCACTCAATACCAATAATTTATTTCCTCAAAAATATTTCCCACTAAGAAATAAGGTTCTAAACTTACCCATGTGATCAACCTAGCCATCCATCGCATTTTCCGTTGTCGCCGAGCAAAAATCACAAAAATAACATATTTTATATATAAGCTAAATAATACCCCTAGAGTTTAATAAATTCTCCAGAATTGAGAAATTATAACTCTAATATTTATTTCTAAATATTGGGATCCATTATTAAATAAATTCACAAATAATAATAAAATAATTAAAATTAGTGCTAATTGCCTTTACTAATCCAAATTACTAAAGCGGTCATTACATTGACCATGCCCCGATCCTGCTTAATCCTTGAGGTAATGAGCCAAAGCTTCGATATCCTTTCAGGTTCTTAGAAGTTTAGACCTCGAGCCCTGGCTGTGGAAAAGTTGTTGATCAAGCTTGGGGAAAAGTGCCTGCAACCATAACAGATGTTCAATATCAAAAGAAGTTAATTACGACAAAGTATGAGCTCAAAAAATGGCATCAGGATGTTTTTGGGTTTTGTGACAGATAACTCATGTCTCTTCGAAGTCAATTGGGGCGTCTTCAAAACGAACCAATAACTACATCTACGGTGGAATTAGAAGCTCAAATTCAGATTGAGATTATGGAACTTGAAGGCAGAATGGATAGGATTTGGAGGCAGAAATCTCGTGAAAATTGGATTCGGTTCAAGGATGGAAACTCCAAATTTTTCCATGCCTCTACTATCATTCGTAGAAGACAGAATTTCATTGGGAGTGTAGTAACTTCGGAAGAAATTTGGCTGACACAGAGAGATAGCATCGGAGATCATCTCCAGGAGAATTTTATTTCTCTTTTCACTTTGGACGAGGTAGTGAGCCGGAGTTGGATACTCTCTTCATCGATAAAGTGATGGATATGGAGAATGATTTAATCTACAAAATCCCTGAGAATAGTGAGATCAAGGAGATTGTTTTAAAACTCCATCCTCTGAAATCTCCAAGACCTAACGGCTTCTCAAGTATATTTTTTAGAAAATACTGGCATATTGTGGGAGGGGATGTATGTCACTTGATTAAGGTTTTTTTCTCGACTGGGGTTTTAAATAAGAAACTCAACCATACTTTTATCTGCCTTATCCCTAAAGTCTTAAATGATGATCGCGTAGACCTCTTTAGACCCATCAGCCTGTAGAATTTCAGCTATGAAATTATCTTTAGAATTCTAACGGATTGGCTTAAAGAAGTTATGGATAGGTTGGTGTCCCTGTTTCAATCGACCTTCATCTCGGGTCGCTAGATCACCGAATGCTCTTTGATAGCTCAAGAAGTTCTTCACTCTATGAAAAATAAGAAAGGGAAAACTGGTATTATGGCCATTAAAATTGATATGAACAAAGCTTACGATTGTCTCGAATGGTCCTTTCTTCTTCGTGTGCTGAAAGCTAATGGTTTCAGTGGCAAAGTATGTAATTTAATCATGCAATTTGTAACCATGGTCAGTTACTCTATTCTTCTCAATGGCGCTCTATTGGCTCCCTTCGATCCCAAACGTGGTTTAAGGCAAGGTGACCTACTGTCCCCGTTCTTATTTATCTTATGCAATGAAGTTTTGTCAAAACTTGTTCAGAAGAGAATAAAGAGATCACAGGGATTCGGTATCTCGTAATTCTTGTCCTATATCCCACCTGTTTTACGCAGATGATTCGATAATCTTTTGTCATGCTACAGTAAAGAATGCAGAAAACCTTATGCAGTGCATTCAAAAATATGAGAAATGGTCAGGCCAATGTGTGAGCGAACCGAAAAGCGGGGTGGTGTTCTCTCCAAATACAAGCCAAAGGACTCGGGACGATATCAAGTCAATTGTTGGCATGAACCCCATTAAAGCTACTGAAAAGTACCTGGGCAATCCATTCTTTTTCACAGCTAAAAAAAGAGATGACTATCTTTTTTCGAAGGAAAAAATTATGACAAGATTAGAGGGGTGGAAAGCAAAACTTCTTTCACAAGCTGGGAGAAAACCCTTAATTGGGTCTGTCCTCCAAAGAATTCCTAATTACTTCATGTCAACTACTCAAGTCCCTAGTACTCTTTGTGGACAACTTGATCGACTACTTGCTAGATTCTGGTGGGTGGGAAATGCTGATAAAAGACACTACTGCGCATTAAAATGCTGGGACAAGATATGCCAACCCAAGAGATGTGGAGGCCTTGGTTTTCGGAGGTTTAAAGATATGAATATGGCTCTTCTTTCTAAGTTGAGTTGGATGGTTCTTCAGGGACAAGACAAGGTGTGGGTGAAACTACTTTTGGATAAACACTGTTCTAAGGTAGATGTTTGGCAGATAGAAAAGCATGGCACCGACTCTAGATGCTGGAAAAGTTTGCTTGAAGCTAGAAGTATTTGCGTGAAAGGTGCTGGTATCTTGATTGCTGATGGTTCGAGTGATATTTGGGATAGACCTTGGATCCCTTGCCGTAACTCGGAAGAGATAAAAGATAGATTTCAGTTCATACATAATCAAGCTCTTTGGAAGGTTAAAGATCTATTTCTTGATGGAACTCGTGAATGGAATGCAGCTTTGATCAAGGAGTGTTTTGAAGAAGATATTACAAGTGATATCCTGAAGATAAGACTGCTGCAAGAAAGTCCTGATATTATTTTTTGGAATGCAGCAAAGTCGGGTAAATTTTCAGTAAAGAATGCGTACTGGATCATCCAAAGACGAAGATTCAAAGAACCAAAGCTGATTTGGGAAAAAATGTGGAAGACTAAACTCCACCCCAGACTAAAACTGTTCCTTTGGAAAATGTTCTCTGATATCCTCGCCTAAAGTTTCAGAACTGGAGTTCTCCATGGTGTCACTCTCACTTGTGGTTTCTACAATGTGGAAGTAGAGTCCACATTCCATCTGTTTTGTCAATGCTCTTTCACTAGAGGCTTATGGTTTAGAAAAGGAATTCGGTTAGACAGCTTTGTTTGGAATAATCTACTGGATTTTGGTTTGTGGTGGTGTACCATTCAGGACCCTGAGATCCAACTTTTCACAACGTGCATTTGCGAAATGATTTGGAAATGGCACAATACTGCTCTGTTTACAGATAAACAATGCTCTATGGATGCAGTATACTTCGACTGTCTTCACAGAATGGACGAGTTCTTAAAGCACGAGCCTTGGTTCAATCAGAGGATCCCCCTGCTGCATGTCCTCTGCTGCAATCTACAACGGAGGGTGTTGATTACTAGTGTGTCAAAGTGGATGCCTCAGTTGTGGGGACTGAAGTAGGCTTCGCTACAATCCATCAGCAGGATTTGTTAGCTGATTCTTGGATCTCAGTTGGTTTTTCTCATGTTAAGGATATCCTTGAAGGGGAATTGTGCAGAATAGCCTGTGCTCTACATCTAGCCTTGAAAAAGAAGATAACAAAGGTTCGGATTGAGACTGATTCGAAGACTGTGTCTTAGCTTTTGCGTCTCAGGAACTTCCTTTTGGTTGGAATACTTACCCTCTTTTTTTTGTTCTGCTTATCTCTTTGTAAGTCCTTCTCGGATGTCTAGGTTGTGTTTATTCCTAGGACGGAAAATGTAATTGCAGACTCTTTAGCTCGTTGGGCTAGAGTTACTAAGACTAAGAACATCGGTTTGTTAAGGGAAGTGGCCCCTTCTGTGGCTACTAGGTTTTCTATTTTTTCAATAAAGTCTTCACTTATCAAAAAGAAAAAGTACGGTTGAAAGTCTTTATTATACGCTACTACAAATAGAATTCAAGGGTTAGAGGACTTGAAAGGAGGAGTCATAATTCTGAATTACCACTCTAAGTATACTCGTACTTACATGTTTTAATTATGCCTTAGTTTGCATATTCTAGATAGTTTAATATTTAGGTTAAATATTAGAATTCATAATTATAAATAAGATTTTGATAAAAGCAATTTCAGCTGAAAAATTCAAAAACGTAATTTAGTAATATTAAAATTCATGAGACAGATATCTTAACCAAATTACAATTTATATATCCTTCTATAGAACTTCCCAATATGTAAGCCAATTTTATACTACTAATAAATTATCAACATCATCCAAACATATGAAACACAAAAACAAACATATAAAACACTAAATAAATCAGAGAAGCTGACAACAATAGACAGACATGACACAAGAGGTAATAGAGTGAACGACTTTGACCTAACAATGCACAACTCTTCAGAGCTCAGAGTTAAAAGGAAGAAAACAAAAAAGTTAATAACACGCATGCATGCTCTTCTACAGCATCAGAAATTGGACAGTTTGTTCCAAAAAAATTATTTGCTGCATTCGGAGTTCAAGGCTCATAATAGAGTTCCCTAATGTTAGAATGGCTTACAAGGAAACTTAACGATGAAAACTGATTTCTATATATAATACAGTACTACATATATAATGTTGATGTGAAGTGAAAAAAGATTAAAGATATTAAATAAAAGGCTATTTAAAAATTTTAACTCTCAAACTAATTTAGTCCAATGTTTTATCATACGGCCAACAAGAGAACAAAACTAATACTAAAAAAAATTATATTATTTTTTTTTTTCAAATTACACAAGTACTTGTACTGGCCCGTAACAATAAACTAAACAGCCACATAAATGTTCTATCGTATGACAAAACTTTACAGAAAGATCACTTTACAACACTTAATAGTTCGGAAATCATGTTTTATGGGCTGAAAAAAAAAACACAATAATGTATAGGTTATACAGTTAGCCGAAAAAGAAAAATGGCGATAAACTCGAAATAAAACCTCCTAGCAAGTAATATGAAATTGTAATATATGCACTAACACGTACTATCTACAATTGAGCTATTTCTAAACTCTTAAAACAGTATAACATGCCGTCTCCAACCGAACAAAGAGCAAATGAGAAGAATAAGAGAGCACATTGGCTTCATAGGAGACATGTTTCTTATGATGCCATGGATCTGGTAATCCTTACGAAGGTTTTGTCCCAACCATCAACTCGCATTCAACCAAGTATAGAACAGCCTCAGCGTCTCTTTCCCAATTAAGCACTCTAACATATACGAGCGCGGCCTGGATTAAGTAATGATTCTGACATTGTCCAACCCTACAAAACATTTTGATATTCTCACAACGTCAAGGAGAGATGCAACTATCATAACATGCAAATCATCACGTATACAAATCAACTAGAATTTATTTGCCATAAAACAAACATCACAATGATAAATCCATGTACCTACAAAATTTATTAGGGACCAGACTTCGTTGGAAGGTTTCATTTAAAGAAGACCGAGCATAATTAGGGTACGGTATATTAGGTTAAACACAAGAATATGAATGGGAATGAGAAATATAAATAGAAATCAAATGGAATGGAATAAAATTTCTAATGTTTTTTTCTCATCTTACATTGAAATGGTTTTTCCTTCTATTTCAAAATAACAGAAAAATCATTTCATTAGAATAACATTCCAATACTTTAAAATACAACCAAACAAAGAAATAGAATGAACATTGATTTCTTTCCATTCCATTTCATTATTCCCAACCAAACGCAACATTAGTAACTAAAAACGAATTGAAAAAGACAAAATAACTGGACACTTGAGAAGTAAAATTGTTGTGGCTAATCCAAACAAGTGGGAATTATCCACTTGATTAGAGGCATGAGGAAGGTAGGTTTAGGTTTTCTAAGGTTACATAGTATTGTCAGAAATTGCTAGGGTGGCAGTCAAGGATCAATTTCCAATACGTATAGCACATTGATCAGGGAAAGGACACTGGGTGAACTTCACGTTGCAAAAACACATTAACACCTGAAGCTAAAGTCCAACCTGAGTTACTTGCCAGCAACAAGCTCAGTGTTTAGCTTTAAATGAAGCACTCATATCAGCATCGCCAAAATCTCACTTTCTCTATTTTACGTCACACTTTAATATTACACCATACATCAACTATTTTATTTTTTTCATCATACCATTAAAATATTATATCTTTTAACATATTTTATTTATACAAACCAAAATGTTGAAAATATTAAATGATCAAAAAATAAGGAATTGGAGAGAAATTATTAAACAATTATTTGAAGAATGAATGCACTATTCATAATGTATAATTTTGAGCTATTTTAGCTCAATTGATAGAGCATTTTTTAACACATTTTCTTTATATTTTACTTTTTGAGCTATTTAGCTCATGAGATGTAAGTGAGGCATGAGTATAAAATGACTACTCATAAAGAAACAAATCATAAAGAGGAGTAATCAAGACATAAACTATAACTAACACGTTAAATGATGTTTACCTGCTCAGCAGTTTTATGCTTGAAAAGAACATACGATGCCGAGACTATCCTACATGACTCCGCAATCTGAGCTTCTAGATCAACTGCTGTGGTGGGCACAGTGTTTGAATGACCATCTTTCCTCTTTTGAGATGCTGAACGGCGGCCCCCGTATGATGAGAGTATGAAATGAGAAAGTACATGAGCCTGTAATGGAAGGTAACATGAATATCAAACAACATTGGGTCCTTAATATTCATCACTTGCAGCTAGACACAAAAATTAAGTTGCATGTCTCACATGAAACGCTGCCTTCAGAATGTCATCTGGCTTCGCCTGGTCCTTTAGCAACGCATATACTTGGTCCTTTGATGGATTATATGTAACAATATATTTCTCCCTCTGTCATCAATCAATTCAAAGACCGTAACATATTTATGAGAAACACAGTGTTGGTCAAGAAGAACTTCAAAAGTATCGATGAGTCTGAACATAATTTTAGGGGAGGAAGAAATATAGAGGCTGAGACTTGGGAAAGAGAAATTCTCTCTCAAACACACAAATAATAAATAAAAAAAATGACACAGCAAGCACACCTCAAAGAAAGGCTCTACCGCAAGATACTCCCCTGGGTCTTGGAATGCATCTTTGAATCTTGGTCCTGCATGCAATTTAAAATGATTCAGGTTCAAATCAAGATCTAGCAACTCATAACTCCCAAATAAAAGGCATATTCAATCAGCAAGCTTATTACTTGAACATACCAAGAACTACATGGCTCTCTTTCAACCATGGGAAACTAAATATGTTTTCATTCTTGTTTCCCTCCTTCAATGAAGGTACACGTCCTGTGATATATAGCACAGATAAGACATCCATCAGCAATTTGTAATTGAGCTCCCAATGAAACTCTCATGAATGGACAAAACAAGGAAGTTTAAAAGACAAATAGATCAACAAAAAAATAAATATGTGAATCCCCATTGCACATTGTATGTAACCTGTCTTTAGGAAGGACTCTACAGCAACAGTGAATCTTGCCCGGTTCAACGTATGCAACACAACAGATTTAACCTGCCAAAACAAATAATTGCAATATGAGAAAAAAAAAAGTACCAGACGCAAGAGAATTGAGAGCAATGAAACTATAAATGATATATACTGCTATGTGAATTATACCTCTTGGTAAGAGCTGAGAACATATCCACATGAAAGCAAAGCAAATGTAGTAACCAACGAAGGATTTCTTTTTGAAATCAGTATGCTCATCCCAGTTCCCAGCTTCAAAAACATAGAGTGCTTTAATAATAATAATTTAAAAATTGTGTCTGAGCCTCAGTGGACACTACAAGTTTGCTTTAATAATAATAATTTAGTTTAAAAAAAATACAAAACCTTTTCCTACATTTGAAACTAGCATTTTCAAAACTCAGCAATATTAATAGCACTACCATCTGTCATGCTGTTTCCTCTCCTTGTCTACTGCATACCTTCCTCCCAATAAGATCATTGACATTTTTTTCTAATGCTCTAGCAGAATTACTTTTTTTTTTTTTTGGAAAAAGAGAAAGAGACCACTTGTCTTAGACAGGCCTCAAACAGAAGAGTGATGTTACCCTATGCCATAAATGAGTTCTTTGTTTCATTGGCTCTCAATTCCAAGATTCTAAGTGAGGAGCTCATGTACATAAATCCTTTTAAAGACACAAACCTATAGTTGACAAAAGGAACTTCCAAAATCTTAAAAGGAAGATAAACCACTAAAAGCAATTACAAAAATAAGAAAACAAACACCTAGAAGTTCCAGATGTTTGCTTAAATACACCACCACATGGAAATTGAACACTTGTGTTGTACTTTTTCAAGAATCATAGGTTTTGATTCTGTTGACAGCATAATCTAAAAGATAGATTATTAGATTCTTATAATGGCTGAATAAAGGTGTTACGTATTGATCCCATATTGGCCTGTAAATCTTATTAGACTGTACACCTTTTTTGACATTTTTGTCTTCTTAAGCTCAAAGATCGAAATGAATGAATTTTATGTTAGGGTTTTAAAAGTAAAAAACCAAGGTTCATCATCATATTGTCTTTTTTTCTTTCACATCTTTAACCTGTGTTTCTAGTTTATCTCAGCCTTCTTTTTTGCATAAAACTCATCCACAGACGAATATAAAGTGTTACAAGCATACCAGGTCTGCAATATTTCCAACACATTCTCCTTTAGCAGTGACATCTCCAATATTTTCTCCTTTAGCAAAGGCTTTGTAAATGGGTGTACGAGTTGATGTCGATGTCACAGCAGCAATGTTCTATCAGGAAAAAATATACTTAGATATAAAACAGAGAGACTCAATCATGAAGAAAAGATGCTACAACAAAACTATTAAAAACCTTCGCCACATTAGCTGCACACGCCAAAGGAAGAAAAAGGTGAGGCACAGTGGCAGTGGCCAACTCCACACCAGCACCCAACTCCATGAGAAGATCACCAGCAAATCGCATCTGAATCACAAAATGATGGGCAAAAGATTGCTTGACTAATAAGAATATGCTTAGTAGCAATTTACCATAAACTTGATAGGATAGCAACTTAAACTAATTCTACCTGTTTTAGATCATAATCAAATTTCTTTCCCTGCCGGGCAAAAAGCATTTTCCCAACACGACCAGCACCATCCTGCATTCATATATTCAATTCATTTTGACATTTGGCATAGACAATTTCCAATTATCTCATGAGTAGGACTAGATCATAATAAATTGCATCCGTATGAAAATTCTCATTTTGCCATTTTTTCCTAAAATCCAATGGAAGATTAAAGGTCAGCAAAACACGAGAAAATGAACTCCAGATTAAGCCATTAATCTGCAGTTATGTTATAAACTTATTTTAATCTAGATGCATAAACTTCATGCTTATTAAGCAGTTTCAGCGAATTCCCTATGATTAAACAATGCAGGCATGTGAATTCAAATACTGATGCATTTCAAGATGTGAGATTAGCATCAGGTCCAAAATTATCTACTTTCAAGTGCATATGTTAACAAAAACTAGCTTGATATATGGAAGGTGACTTCACAAATTCATACAGTTTTGGAAAGCCAAGCTACAGCAATAAAAAGAAATCTTCTGCCAAACTATATGAATGCTTCTATTACCAAGTATATAAAGTTAACGTTCTTGAGATCGATTAGCAAAGACCATTAACTTACAACCTTAACCATAAAAGTGACACAATGTACATACAGTATCACTCTTACCTTGAGAATCCAATTAATGGCGATAGCACCAGGAGTAGCCCTATTTCTGGAGACACCAACTGAATTTAAAAGAGTTTGAGTTGTGAAAACACCCATTGCTCCCCCAAAGAAGTGCTGAAACACATATAGGCAGAATGACAAAAATGTATCATTTACTGGAAGCAGAAGGCAGCTATTAGCAAGGTTTAACAAGAACTGTACTTTCAAATTATCTAGTTGCATAGTTAGACTTTTACATACCTTCAAAGCTCTCCATGTCATATAGGGGACGTAGGATGGGGTTACACTATCAGGGAAACCCTCTGGAACAACATAGGATCTAACAAATGCTACCAAACCCTGCACTCAAATATCCATATATTATTAAATCATAGCAGAAAAATTCTCTTCAAAACCAAAAATTGGGACCACATTTCTCAAATGCAATATAAATTAGAGACTTAATAAGAAAATTGTACAACAATACCTTAAGAATCCAAACTCGTATATCTAATTATAAAATAATAGTAATAAGAAACAGCAAGAATCGCAGAATGAAATAATCACAAGAAACTAACGTCCAACGGGAGTTGCGGAGTTTGCAAGCTGAGGGCTCGGAAGGATCCTTTCTTAAAGCTTAGACCGGAGGGATCACTCTCAGCGACGTACTGCCATCGGCGGCCATCGAGTTCCTCGCAGCAAATCAATCTCAAGCTGGAGGCTATGAACTCGTCCTCGACCAGGCCGAGCTTGCGATTAGTCTGGCGGTGGCCGGCAACCGAAGGCAGAGAGGATGGCGACACATCGGGCGGAGCAGAGGCCAAACCGGCGCTAATTCGAAGAGTCTCGCGAACAAGAAGGCGAGCATCCTGGCCAGTAGTGGCGGTCAAGGTTTGGGCAGCGGAGGAGGAAGATTGCTTGAGATTAAGGGGCGGAGGAGGAGGAGCCATTGGAGAAAGAAGAAGAAGAGAATGAGAGGAGTTGGAGTTGAAATTGAGAAGAGAAAATGTGAAGAGAGGTTGTTATTGTTGTTCAGCTTTGGAAGTAACGAAAGAAGCATTGGGGAAATATATGAGAGAAATGGCGGTGTGAGTGTGAGGCTGAGGCAGGTGGCCTACCATGTTTCCTTTAATGCCATCGGCGTCGGAGCTCCTGAGATTCCAATAAAAAGAGCTTTCCAATTCCAAACTCAACATCTCATCTCTCTAATCTCCACCGTCCATTCTTTTGGCCGTTTCCTATTCTTCTCCTCATTTTTCACTATGCAATTCTACATCTCTCCATTTATTTATTTATTTATTTATTTATTCATTTGTTATCGACTCCCTTTTCCTATCATCTCTTAAGTAATAATATTCTTCACTACATCTGTCAGTATTTTTTTTCTAATAATGAACAAACATTTCATTCAAAATCCATAAAAAAGAGTACATCAACAAAAAAAAAATGAAAGAACCATCTAAATTAATTAACTATCCATCTTGAGTGCACACAGTGCTAATTCATGAATACCAACATGAATTAAGAACACCTCAAAAAAAATCTATATCTATATATTCAAATAAAACAAAGCACAAACACGATGATGTGGCAGTCTCTATGAACATCTTCACTATTTCACTATTTTCAAGCATTCAAATTTCTCTCTTTTTTTTTAATAAAAAAATATTATTTTTTTATGTATTATATTTATCATTATTTATTGCTAATTTATTATTATTTTTTTGAATAATTACTAATTTATTATTTAAAAATGAAACTTCTAACATTTTTTTTTAAAACATCTTTTCATCATTTATTGCTAATTGGTCTTTCCCTCTCATAACAACATGGTATTTATTCAATCGACCCCCATTTTTTATTATTTTCTACAACTATCTCTCTCAATTAAACTCTCACTCTTCTTCTTCATATAAATATATATATCAATAAGGGAATATGCAATCAAAAATTGAAGAATGATATGGAAAAATACTATTATTCTCTCGCTTAGAAAGTTGAAGTTATAGAGAAGAATTTTCATTGTCCTCTATGGCCCTCAAAATTGAGTCAACAGGTGTCATTCATTTTTTAGGTGATATTTTTCTATTTTCTCTATTTTAAGTCATTTATTCCTTTTTCAATTTTGTAATTTTGAAGGTTTTTTGTTTTTTTTTTTTTTTTTTTTTTTTTTGCCTTTAGTTTCTATGATAATTTTCTTGATAATGTGTTGTGGTGAGTGAATTGCTTTACTTATCTTTGTACATAACATTCTATTATTATCATATGTAATTTGTGGTATGTTCTATCTTATTGGTTTGAATAGACATTTTTGTGATATGTTCATTAATTCTGTTATCATTTGTAAGTCTGTGTAAATTTAGATCTTTCTTTCTATATCCTAAAAAAAATTAGAAAGCTCCATAGAATACTGTTTAGAGTTTTTGTTTTATGTCCATAATTAAAAGAAGTGGGATGGCAAGGGAAGAACCCATCAATAGATTTTAGGTATGAATTATATTTCTATGGTTATTTAGATATTAATGCGGAAAATAAAAAGGGAAAAGTTCATTGATGAAGTTGAATTGATACAGATTAAGAAATACAGAGGATCCGAAGTGCTATATATACAAGACTTACTTAACCGACTAAGACCACAAAAATAGCAACTGTAATAACGGTAACAACTGTAAAATAAACAAAGTCTAACCAACTAACAGTAGGCCTAACTAATGTAACAGTAGATAACAAATACACAATAGACTTATACTTAATACCCCCCCCCCCCCTCAAGATGGACTGTACACATCGTGGACAGACATTTTGCGAATGTGAGAATGTAAGGTGGTTGAAGCAAGAGGCTTTGTGAAAACATCAGCTAGTTGTAAGGTGGTGTTGACAGGACTTAGTCGAATTTTGGAGCGGTTGATCTTGTCAAGGATGAAATGGCAGTCGAGCTCAATGTGTTTTGTTCTTTCGTGAAAAGTTGGGTTGTTGGCGATGTGTATCGCTGAGTGATTGTCACAAAAGATGAAGGCAGGTTGCGTTTGTGGTATATGAAAGTCTTGAAGCAAATATTGCAGCCAAGTAATCTCGCTGCCAGTGGCAACCAATGCACGATATTCTGCTTCAGCGGAGCTTCGGGATATGGTGGGTTGTTTCTTGGTTCTCCAAGAAATTAAACAGTCCCCAAGGAAGATGCAGAAACCAGTTGTAGAACGCCGTGTAGTTGGGCAGGAAGCCCAGTCTGAATCGGAAAAACCTCAAAGTTGTAGAGAGGATGAGGTTGAGTATAATAGACCTTGCCCAGGGCTTCCTTTGAGGTATCGAAGTAGATGATGTGCGGCTTGTAAGTGAGGTGTACGAGGTGAAGACATGAATTGGATTAATAGGTTGACGGCATAAGTTATATCAGGCCGAGACAGTGTTAAGTAGAGTAATTTACCAACAATTTGTCGGTATGAGGATGGATCAGTGAGGGCCTCTCCTTGTTGATCATCTAGCTTTAGCCGTGGGTCCATGGGAGTCTTTGTTGGCTTGCTGCCAGAATACCCAGTTTCTTCAAGGAGTTGCATAGTATATTTTCTTTGAGAGAGGACCAATCCTTTTGTAGCACGAGCAATTTCAAAACCAAGGAAATATTTGAGAGTACCAAGAATTTTGAGAGAGAACTTGTTGTGCAAAGTGGATTGAAGTTGATTCAGCAAGGATAGATTTGGTCCAATACTATATTGGGATATTGGCGGCTAAACCACCTGAACTTTACGGTTTGTAACACTTAACTACAAAAACTGAATTTTTGGCGGCTAAACTACCTAAACCCTGGTTCCATTTTGCTTTGCACACCGCCGTCCAAAAATCACAGTTAAGTGACACGGTGGACTGTCCACGTGTACACACTTGTACACGTGGCAAATTTTTAGTGGTCCACGTAATATTAGTTTTAAAAAATAATTATAAATATTTAAAAAAATTCAAAAATCAGAATTTTTTATTTTTTTTTCTTTTTTACTTTTTTTAATTTAAAAAAATTAAAAAAAATTACTTTTTTTTTCTTCTTTCCAGCCCAATAAACATCATCACTTCACTCCACTGTACCTTCTTCTTCTTCGTCTTCCAACTTCAAATCCACAATCACTCAGCTCTCACACCCCACAACACACTTTCTCCTCCTAGAACCCCTCATCCTCTTTCCTCTCCTCTTAATATCACCTCATCCAAGCCTCTCTGCACCTACGTCGTCCCCAATGCCAAAAGCCACGGAGTCTCTCATCACGGACCCTCCGAGCGTGAAGGCCCAAGGTATCCGAACAAGCTCCAACCTTCAGAGAGGCGCAAGAAGAGCCAACCGATGTGGGATACTCTTATTTTAAACCACGTTATAATTATGGTTAGGGCTTTATTTGCTATGTTGAAATCAGTCTCTGTAGCTTGGAAGAGAGAATAGTTGTACAATATGAGACTCCTTACTCATAACATGCTGTCCTCTAACATCAAGGGGGGTCACCAATGGCTTCCCTCTCCGGATCGAAGTGGTGAAAGTAGTCAAGAAAGAGGTTGAACTAAACCCTGATTTTCTCAAATCCATGTTCTCCAAAATTGACTAGAACGCCCTAGTCGAGGCCGCTCGCTCAATCGGCAACACTGAGCTCCCCAACGAGGTTGATCCTTCTATGCTCGACTCCGACGACTTCCTTCGCCGTTTTCACCACACCCTCCTCCAACTTCACCTCGAAGAAGGCGCCCTTATCTGGCCCGAGATTGGTCGTCGATTTCCTGTCACCAAGTGAATCCCCAATATGCAGAAAAAGAAGAAGAAAGAAAAAGAAAAAGAAAAGTAATTTTTTAATTTTTATAAATTAAAAAAAGTAAAAAAAAAACTAAAAATTCTGATTTTTAATTTTTTTAAAATATTTATAATTATTTTTTAAAACTAATATTACGTGGACCACTAAAAATTTGCCACGTGTACAGGTGTTTACACGTGGACAGTCCACCGTGGCACTTAACTGTGATTTTTGGACGGAGGTGTGCAGAGCAAAACGGAACTAGAGTTTAGGTAGTTTAACCGCCAAAAATTCAGTTTTTGTTGTTAAGTGTTACAAACCGTAAAGTTCAGGTGGTTTAGCCGCCAATATCCCTACTATATTTATATGTGGCACTTTATTGATCAACTAACAGAACGTTAAATTGAGTGTTAAGTTTAGAAATTTGAGATATCAATAGGAACTATAATGATGACATCAACTTTATATGATCATGATATAAAAATAATGCATTATGAAAAAGTTTGATTCATATAATCTCACACCTACTTTTTTTGTTGTTCAATTCATAATGTTTGATTCATAATATATTCCTTCTATATAAAAAAAAACACTCTTCCTATATTCTGCAAGTAAAAAAAACCTTCACATATATAGTTATGATTACGTATATATATATATATATACTAGATTATTGTTACGTGCAGCATGCACGTATAATTAGTTTTATATTAGTTTAGCCAATTTTTAAAATGTAAAATTAAATGTTCCTACATGTATGAGTTAGTCCTTGAAGATACATTCATTTTAAGGTAACATGATCATTGTTTCTTAAGTACCACCATAAGGAAATAAGAGAAAATGTTTGAAAATAGTAAAAACAAAATGACATAATTATTTATGTTGAATCAAAATACTTGAGAAAAAATTATATATAAAAGTGACATATATATAATTAATGCAAGCAATATCATATCTAAATAAAATAAGCTATTATTTTAGAGAAAGTTTTAAGCTTTAAAAATGAAAAAGTAACACTTGTAATACCGGTAGTTTTTTCCTAAACAAGTATCATGTAACTGCCATAATCAAACCTAGTAACAAATAATTAAAGGCACAAGATTATTTGCTGTCACAAAAGCTGAGCTTAAGAATATTGCAGGAGCTAATCTTCCTAATAATGAAAACCAAACCAGAAATAATATTTTAAAGACTTATACATTTTTTATTTTCTACATTTTGCTATTTTAACATTTGGGATGAGAAGTCTTTAAAAGTTGATTAGATAAGAAGCTCTTATCGAATAAAAAATGTATAATTGGATAAGAAGCTCTTATCGAATTATTAGATAGGTTCAAAAGTTGATTCAAAATGATAATGAGTCAAAAGACCACTCATTGACTATGAGTTATTCCACTCTAATTGTTGCCATTTTCCACTTATTGTCGAATGATTTTTAAGTTGAAAGCCCATGATCTAAATAAGACATGTATTGAACTAATTAACCGAAATGGCTTTCAACAAATAAAATTGTAGATAGTAATAATTTTAAACTAATTCTCAGTTTCTTGGAGAATTAAAAAGTTGGTATAAAAGAATATAGGGGAAGAAATAATTCTTAATCTTACTCTTCGCCAATAGCCAATTGCATTGCCCTTCACAATTTGATCATATACATGGGGCAAAGAAATAAAGTACGAAAATTGCTCATTCTTCTTCCGAAGCTATACCTGAAAACACTTTTTGATTTCTAATATATGTATAAATTTTTGAAGAAAAAAAAATGACAGAAACCAATTGTGAGAGGAAATAATTTTTCATTTTTATAGAGCTTCGATTGATAAAAACATAATATTTACCACTTTGTATGTAGATAATATTTCTTTTATGATGACTTCATTAATAAGAATAATTTCTTAACCACCAGATAATAAAAGAAAAAGAGTATAGTATATGATACATCATTGAGATCTTAACAGCCGTGAACCCGTGCTTTAAATGAATTTTGATTAAAGCCCGTGCAAGAGTTAGCAATCGTCAATTTGCTAAAACTAATTAGTAGATTTTGAAAGTTTGTAGTTTAAACGAAACAAAAAAGAAGAATCAAATGAACAGAATAATCCCTCACACAAATATTTACCAGCCTGAATAGGTATGTATACTTGAACAAAACTTTTGATTTTCTCCAAGAAGCGAAGTCTCCAAAATCAGAATATCGAAGAATGGGTATATGGGTCAGTTGTTATCGATAAGTTATTGTAACACAAAATAAGCCAATTTGAGAGCGAGCTTAAGAATTTGAGACTTCGTTCCCAGAAGGAACCACAATATAGTCTCGCCTAAAAAGGCTCTGCTTTTCTCGATTGTTTTAGAAAAGTTTTGTGCGTAGTAAGAGGTTGTAACAATGGTGGCTTTTAACCCTCGTGAAGCGAAGAGCTTGGCCATGTCCATGGTTGGCATTGTGTGGCCTTGAGCATGGTGCTTCTTCTCACCGTCGGATACACGTGGTTTTGCTCTCTTTCCATCATCATCCTCGTCGCTGCCGATATCTTTATATTTTCCTTTTTTTTTTATCTTCATTGTTTGATAAATTAGGTCGCCCATTCTTCAGTCATAACCCTGATTTAGTTGACGGCAGAGGTGATTCAAGTGACGTTTTCTTTTTAAATGGAGTGTGATTGTAAAATATTTAATATCAGTTCAAATATTAGTAGGATTTGTTTTATTATTATTTTATTATATATAAATAATATTTTATTATTTTATTAAATAAAAATTAAGAGTCACCCATAAATTTCTCAAAAATCAAGAATTTCAGTTATATAGGTACACTCTATATAGAATAGATATAAATAATTTAATATTATTAATTTAATTTATATTTATTATTATATGTTGTTTTAAAAAAAATAATTAATTTATGATGGATATTTTTATGAAAAAATTATTAAAATAATAGTAAAATATTAATTTGTAAATTTATGTTTTAATGAAATATTAAAATGAGAGAATTAAAGAGAAAAAAAAAATAACTTTTAAGAGATTTTAGAGTGTCATGCCGCCGTTTTATTCTTTTCCTTCATATATATTGATGATTGATGATTTCGTTTAACTTTTTTTCACAATTTTGCTGCTGTTATTTTTTCTCACTAGCAGTCTAGCACAGCTACAACTATTTTTCTCCATAACACATTTTTTCTCACTAACAGAGCTACAACAACTTTTCTCTACAGTACAACTGTATCAGCTCTGAAACTGCAATTGCCTCGCTTCACGAGGGTTAGTATAAATTTGTTTGATCCTAGTTCATTTTATAATGAGTTGTCATTTTATACTAATATTCATTGAAAATATCAATTCTTCGGCCCCCTTGATCTAAATAAAATGAAAGCGTGCTTTATAGGATTTTGCAAGAAGCATATAATATTATTTTCAACATTCCAAATTACTTTCTACCATATTTCCACCACAAATTTCCCATATACTTTATAAAGACGATAACTTTACAGTTTGACAATGTCTCTACTCTGGCATAATTTTATACAAAAGCTATTCAACTAACAAATTACAAGCTCACAGCTCTTGACTCAATCTCTGATTCTCCTTGTAGTTGCTCACCCTCACCTACACACCCTTCTACCTGAAATTCATCTCCACAACCTTTTAAATTTAATATCAAAACAAAACCAAATAACAGATTATAAAATAATAAATAAATGCAAATAACAGAATATAAAATAAATAAATTGACATTTTTGTTTTGAAAGTGATTACTCTGAAAATAGAAAAATATTTAATGCATACCGTTGGTTCTTTTGACTTTGTTTTCTGAAGATTTTGCTCAAATGCACTGTGGCGGCGGATAAGTTTTGCCCCTTTGCATGGAGAATGAACTGATCCAACTGCTTCTTCATCAACCAAAACAGTATCGACAACATCAATGTCTTTCTCAGTGTCTGGAACCTGTGCAAACAAAAATGATTGGTACAATAGGCTTACACAAACATAAATTAATCTACATTTATTCATTTTTATGTATATTACCTCAAACATTGCCTCCATAAGAATATTTTCTAGTATGGATCTTAAACCTCGAGCACCGGTGTTCTTTGCCATTGCTTTCTTTGCAATCAATCTCAAAGCACACTCAGTAAAATGCAGCTTCACCTGAAATGTTACCCAGAATAGGGAGCTACTTTAAAAATATATATCTCCACAAATGAAGTGTGATATTAGGAAAGCAAAACGACAAACTTACCCTGTTCATGCTGAACATCTTCTTGTACTGTTTGCCAAGGGCATTTTTTGGTTCTGTCAGGATCTGTTCCACAGGGCAAGTAGAATGTAAATCTGACTATTTCTTACAAGCGACATAAAAAAAATTAAACAAAATGTTCATGATTTTGATACTTTCACTAGTTAAGCTTCAATTTTTAACAAGTTTGGACTTGGTTAATAAATGTTCAGTAACAAACAAGCCATGCGTGAGCTCACTACATATAATAATACTAAACTTATGATTATGATTCTGAATCCCTTGACAGCTGGTCATGAAAATATGTTCTTTCACTATTGCAATGAATAGCAAGAACCCACCTGCACAAGCTGATCCTCGTTTAATGCTGACAAGCACACTAATATTGGAAGTCGTCCAATAAATTCAGGTATCAAGCCATATGCAATAAGATCCCCACTTTCTACCTGTAAGTTTATCAATAATATTAAGTCTCTTTGTAATTTCAATAACATGACACAGACTGAAACGGAGACAGAATGAGAAACCCAATTGAATGTCAACTCAATACGGAAAGCAAACATTTTGAAAAAAATAAAGATGCAAACTCAATAACCATGTTAGAATTTGATTCTCACAGATTCCAGCAATGATGATGTCACAAAAGAATCAGTCATTGTACTATTCTGCATGTTTGTCCGGACAGGAACTCCAAAGCCAATGGAAGAATCTTGCCTTCTGAAAATTCAATCCAGTTACTGATCACTACCTAGGTTCCAAATTCTAGTAGCAGTGGAGGAATAAAATGAAAAATATATACAAGAAGCACCCATCATCCGAAACAACAAAGGAAAAAAAAACAATTACCTTTCTGAAATAGTCTTCTCCAAATTGACAAATGCTCCACCACATATGAAAAGGATATTCTTGGTATCAATCTAGGTAGAATTGGAATGAGGTAAACAAATAAACTAGGGAAGAACATCATTGGTTTAAAACATAAATAAGGGGGAATCAAGACAATGGAACACATAATTCCCTAAAGTCTGCAAGCATGAAATCAACTTTAGTTAAAATGCAACTTAGTCACATAATGTCATTTGCATTTAGTTAGGGTGCGTTTGGTAACACTTTTTTAATCAGTTTTTTGTTTTTAAAAGTAGAGAAGTAAAAATATTTTTTAAAATCGTGTTCTATAAAACTGTTTTTACTTTTCAATTTTTTAATTAAGAATTTAAATTTTAAAAACAAAAAAAATCATTTTTTTAAACAGTATTTTTCTTAATCAATATTTTGGACTCTGACCCCAACCTAGACCTTGGGACCCGGACTCTGGCGCCGGCCCCGGTCCTAGACTCGGACTACGGCCCCGGCCCCAAACCCGGACCTGACTTAAATAAAATTGAAAATAAAAATAAAATTGAAAGTTATAGAACACACTTTTGTTTTCTGTTTTTAAAATTGTAAAACAAAAGTGGTTATAGAACACATTTTTATTTTTTAAAAACAAAATTTTAAAAACACAAATTTTACTTTTGTTTTTTGTTTTTAAAATTAAAAAACAAAAGTGTTACCAAACGTCCCCTTAATAAATATACTTAAAGAAACAAACAGCAAGCCAGACAGTTCAGAATTCAGATGGTCATCTATATGGTTTTAACTGCACCGAGCAAAGCACTTGCCATGAGGCCCAGTGCATCAGACAAATTCTTCATAGGACTTTTAGCATATCATTCTACTAAAACTATTGAGAGAATAGGGGGAAATGATTCATAGATCAACGAAAAAACTGTCAAGTTCAGTTTACCTGAATAGTATCACCACGAAGATGCTTTCGAGATCCTTTATCAGGAACACTCACAACCTAAAAATTGAAGGCAATAAGTTACATTGTGCATTGCAAAAACATATTTTTAGAAAAACTCAGTTCTATCTTTATCACTTCAAAGATATCCAACAAGGCACTGCAATCTTTCCCATTGACATAAGAAATAAGGTACATGATTGAAAAAAAAAAAACAAACAAACACACACACATAAACCTCAAGAATCACTGGGAATTTTTAAATCATCATCCTCATAGCCCATTCCCAGCAAACTTGGTTAACTAGTCACAGTGTTTAAATAAACAAAGAAAAGTGGGTCATTCATACATATGCAGGAAAGTTCCATGATCAGATTTGCTGATGAGTTCCATTGGGGGATGGTGTATTACGGAATTTTTTACTCTGAATTATGACTATTTTAAAATATGGTCTCCAGAATTATTGCCCCTTTATGTGGTTATGGGCCACACATATAGTTGAAGTACAAGAATTTATTAAACTAACTTAAGCTAGCTAAAGTTGAGTTTATTGGTACTTAACATAGAAACATTTGCTTGAAAAATACAGATAATATTCTGGGAATTTGTTATTTGACAACTATTTATGTACGTATTTTCTGCCTGAGCTCTTGAATTGCATCAAATTAGCGCTAAATAAATAAACTCCTTAAAAAAATGAATGAAATGCAAGCAAATGATAGATTGCAATAGTTGCTATAATTGGAGGGAATGTTTTCCACACACACAAAAAGAGTTTATGAGTCAAAACTCTACAAAGATCATAGTTCAAGGAAAAAAAAAAGACTATTTGTCCTTTTAAATATTTAGGGATCTTGTTGACGAAATGATCAGGTAGAAGGGACCAACCATTGCACTCTCACTAGGAGTCTAGGAGGAAATTCCTTGAAAACTTCTTTCCTAAAGAAAACTATTTAAATATATGTACAGACAAAAAACAAACCGGGCACTAAACTTAGATAATCCATTAGTAGCTGTCAGTTTCTACAATGATGAAAGAAATGCACATTTTTAAATTCAATGTCTTTAATAGCTAAATAAGATTAGGGACCATTGTACCATGCAAATTTCATACAAAATAGAAATTCCAATTCATTTCCTGTCCTTCCGCTAGACACATAAATCAACAATACTTTTTCCTCTCTAAGAGCTTAGCCAAACTAGGGGAAGCCTCTCTAAGACTTCCATCATCACAGCAAATGCCATCTCAAAAGCGAATTAAACTCCCATTATCCTCTTTAAATTTAATCAGTTTCCAAATTCTTAATGAAGGGCAGCCATATTCCTCTAGACGTCTTATTCCCATTTTTAGAATCCCACCCATTCTCGTGCATCTTGTACTTACCTTTTGTGATGCCATGCCCCAAGGAATCATTTCATGAGGAAAGTTTTATATTTCTATCACCAAGCTGTCCAATTCCCCAGACCTACTTTAGATTTTGGCAAGCATATACTCTCCCACAGACCAAGTGATCTCCTCCTTCTAAGTCACCTCATATCTCCTACCCATAGAAAATCTCTCAGCAGCTTCTCCATAAGCTCAATGATTAGGACTGATGCCAGAATAATCGACTAGTATATTGACAAAAAAGAAAGAGCTCTTGATAAATAAACACATTTCAACCCGCCAATAATTTGGTCATTGTAGCCACAACCCTAAGGGATGAAGGGCAAACCTCTGCAGAAGAAAACTTTTCAACAATAGTTTCTGAATATTTTAATCTGCTGTTCTCCTAGGCCAATTCTACCAAAACACAGAAACAAAGAAGTCCTTGCATCAGCTAGTTTGCTATAACCCAAGGACTTTCGTTTTTTTTTACATTAAATCAAATTTCTAACAGAAAAAAACCTAGCGCTTGAAATGTTTGTATAAATATATATATGATTAGTTTTAATTACTATCTATAGGTATTTTTCGTTTTATATTTTGAAAAAGAGAAGGAGGCCACTTGTCTTAGACCGGGCTCCCTCCCATTATGTATTGATAATCCTCACTTGTGGCGGAGGAAGACCGTGGTTACATAAAAAGAACTTAGCAAAAGACAAAACAGATTACCACAAAGGAGATTTTACAAATAATTACATCAAAGTTCTCCATTCCCTAGTCAGGTCTAAGAATGTTAGGTCCTCGAAGTGCTTAGTCTTGTAAACCCAAGTGGTGGTCCAAAATCTAACCCTCTCCCATATTTCTTCTAGTGAACATTCAACCCCTTCAAAATTCAGCTATTTCTTTCCAACCAAATTGCCCAGAAAATAGCCATAACTGTAGTTTTCCACAACAAGGTCCTACGCTTACTTCCACCCACTTTGCTTACCATCATTAGAGGTACAAAGTCAAGTATTACCCATTTACATCAAATTCATTCAGCAAAAGAATCCAAAGTTAGTAGAAAAGCTACATTTCAAAAACAAGTGTGCCAGCTCTTCCCCACTTCTTTACAACATGCACACCAGCCCAGAAATGGCCTTCTCTTTTGCATCATTTCGTGCACAATTAATTTACCTAGAGCCACTAACCAACCAAAAACCTTGACTTTAGAAGGGCCTCTAGCTTTCCATAAGATCTTAGTGCAGCACAACTCTCTTTGATTCTGACTCGCAAGGAACCAATTGAACGTTGATTTGCAGGAGAAAACCCCACTCAAATCTGGTTTCCACACTCTACTATCATCCAAAACATTAAGTAGTCTAATGTTATTCCAATTGATGAATTGTATTTTCAGTATATAGATAAATCGTAATTCTATTTTTATTTTACATGACGGTATATAATATAATTACAGAGGACCTCACACAAATTTTCAAAAAATTCCGAACATAGAATGTCAAAATTAGGACTAACACCTAAACTACATTACAAATTTGAATCATGATTAAGACATCCTAGATTATTTTGAATTTCCTACAAAATACTTGTCGGGGTTCCGTGTAACTACATTATATATTTTCATGTAAAAAAACGGAGTTGCAACTTATAGGTAGTGATTAAAATTAATCACTACTATAGTTGTACCAGTATATATGGAACACTTCTCAATGGGTATACCGTATATGTCAATGGTTACTCAAAAAAATATCACCATGCACTTGGAAATTTCAAATCCAATTTAGAAACCCACAATAAAAAAAAATACCATTTGGCTGCATAGTTAGAAACAGAATATAAGTATAGGATAGTAATTTAGAAAATGAGAATAAGTGCATAAATACAATTTCCTTAATCCATGGGTGACAAACTCTCCAACCATCAAGATAGCATGATTCAATTTAGAGTAAAATGGTGAATGAACCCAAGGAGATGAACAATCTTAACTTTGCATCCTCTATTGTAAACAATAACAATTAGTACGTGCATGATGCTTATTTACATGCATAAGAAGCTACTTAAAGATCAGTTTACTCACGGTTCCTTCCAACATTTTAAGCAATGCCTGCTGAACACCCTCTCCGGATACATCCCTGCCAATGTTTAAGCTCTCGACCTGCATAACATTCATCTTGGTTAACCTAACCAATAACTTTAGTATCTAAATTCTAAAGTGAATAATCATATGCTTGGAAAAAAAAAAAAAACCTTTTTAGTTATCTTATCAACTTCATCAATGTACACAATTCCTTTCTCGGCTGCTTCCACATTGAATTCAGCTTCCTACGCACACCAAAATAATCAAATTTACTCAACTCCGTTACTTGTAGGAACATCCAAAATAGTATATCTTGTTAAATGACCAAATATAAATGAATAAGTAAATAAATAAAACCCAACACATAACATCTGACTTGAACAAGACATACATGAAAAAAAAAAAAGGAAAAAGCATAAATCATACCACGAGTAGCTTATACAATATCGATTCAACATCTTCCCCAACATAACCAGCCTGTAGATAGAGAAATAAATTTGTCAAATCTCTAATGATCAGCCAACATTTATGATACAAATTGAAAATAATATTGCATATCCTGTTTGAATTGGAAAAAAAAAAACATAATGCCTACAGAGTAAAAATAAAACCAATTGTAAACAATACATCCACAATTCATTAAAATACCAGCGCAGAAAATCAAGAAAGAAAAGAAATGTGAAACTCTTCCTACAAAAGACTTGCAAAGTTAACTCCAGGATAACTCTACCACATACATTCAAGAACTGAAAAATGCTGCTGTAAAAATAAATGATTGCAAGCAATAGAAGAAACTACAGCCAAAATATCATTAACATAATGTGTTTATGAGAAGTAAGCAATAGTCTACTTGCCTGAGTTAATGTTGTTGAATCAGCGATAGCAAAAGGAACATTCACAACGCGAGCTAGAGTTTTTGCAAGTAAGGTCTTCCCTATCCTTACCCATCACGGTAAACGTACATGAATCAGAAAAGCAATCCTTTCAAGCTGCAGATTCCGATAACCATGGCTTTCATAGACACACTAATAAGAACACACAATTTACCTGAACCAGTGGGACCCATCAATAATATGTTGCTCTTCTCCAATTCCACAGAATCATTGTCATCATTTTCACCTTCACACTTACCAGATTGTATCTTTGACCTGGTATCAAGGGTAACCATCCTCAGATAAAGAACATCAAAATCTTTAGGGGAAAAAAACAGTTTATGTTCTGTTAGATTTATGGGAGATTGGAAGCCCAGACCATTCATACACATTCACCATCCAACCACTTGAGTTAGCCTCAAGAAATTGCCCATTACCACCTTAAACATCATGACCAAAACAAAACATTATGGAGCTAACCTTTTCAGCTCAGAGGTATGATGTAATCTCTTGTAATGATTGTAAACAGCCACAGAAAGCACCTGTTAAAACATTCGATGCATCGATAAAGTATTATATCTTAAGTAATCAATGGATACATATGAAATACTAACCACATAATCAAACAAATTTAAAAGGCACTATTATGAACAACTTGTCATATTGCACATGCCGTTCTATTATGAACAAATTCTTAATGAAGAATGATCAGTCAATAAACCAAGAACATTGATTAGACATATTCTACACAATTTTTCAAAAATAAAAAACAAACCTTTTTGGCTTTCTCTTGGCCAATAACAAATTCATCAAGGGCCTTGCAAATCTCTTTAGGCGTGGGCAAACTCAAATCTTTTCCTAACCCACGCCCGTTGTCATCCTCCTCCTCACACGACGCCGTTTCAGTAGCACAGACACCTCTCCGAAACCTATCCCCGTCGTTATCCGAATCCCTGTCAGAAGCTGAAGCCGAGACCGAGACGGCATTTGCGCCCTTAACTCTACCAATCTCGATAAAGCTTCCCTGTAAAGGCTCAAGCTTTAAGGGTCTGAAATAGAAGGCAGTCTTGCAATTGGGGCAGAGATTAACCGCCTGGAAAACTCCCATCTCTCGACCCGTAATCGAGAGTGGGCGGTTCGAGAAGAGAACCGTCATTTTCTTGGAGCAACGAGGGCAGTTCACTTCAGCCCTGATGTTATCGTACTCTCCTCCGCCATCGCCATTGCCATCGAATGTCGGACCGTCGCAATTGTGGCGGAGGATGTGGGAAAAAGGTTGTTGTATTCGGAGTGCACTTGTAGTGGCGGTGATGAGAGTGTGGGGTATAGGACGATGGCGGAAGAAGAAACCAGCGGCGGCTGTGACTGTGCGTGGCAGAGAGGATCTGCTCAATCTGATGAAGGACAGCATCTGTTTCGAGCTGCGTTTGTGGCCGTTGCGTTGAGGGTTTAGGTATGTTGTTTTTCCATGGAAATGGAGGTTTAGGTACAGAATACAGATACCTCTCTAGCAGTGGAGGCCGATAGTCTAATTTGAAAATAAACTTCACCACAGTCCACTGCACTCGCTCACTGTTTGTCACAGTGACACAAACCGCTAGCACCACGCCACACCCACAAAAATGCAAATTTTGTTTGGTGCGGTTGCAGTTTGTGTTTTTGCCAAACCATAGAGTGTTGTGCAGTCTACGATTTAGAATTTAGGGCAGTTTGGCAAGGCTGTGCTGTCCGAAAAAGGCAGTTGTAGCTGTGTTGTGAGAAAAATAGCTGCAATAGAACTGTGAAAAAAAACTGAGTTGAGTGTTTGGTAAATTATAAATTTTAAAATTTTGTGAATTTGTTAAGATCTATTATAATGATAATTTTATAAGAGAAATTTCATTTTTAATGCTTAAAAAAACACCCTCTAACAAAATTTAGACTCCTAATTAATTTATACAATCAAATGCTATTATTTTCAATTTTTACCCAAACTACCCTCCCTTTCATTTTCCTTCTCTCTGTGTCTCTTTCTCTTCTTCACTCTCTCTTCTTCTTCCTCGCACCACCGAGACCAACCAGACCCAGGCACCAAGACCACCCAACCACCATTATCGAACCTCCTTTCCTCCACCACCGAACCTTTTCATCTATCCAAAAACCCAGACGAAACCCAGAGGCCCAAGACCGGTCTGACCTCCATAGCACTCAAGCATCGAAAAACCCAGAGGCCCCGAACCTCTGTCTCCGTCTTCATCTTCGTGTTTATTTTTTTTATTGGATTTTTTTTATTACATTTATCGATAGGTTATCGATAGTTTATCGATGACATTTATCGATAGGTTATCGATAGTATATCGATGACATTTATCGATAAGTTGTCGATAGGTTATCGATAGGTTATCGATGATTTCTGTTTGCACACAAAAAAAGCAGTGTGTAGACAAAACCATCGATAAACTATCGACAAAGTATCGATAACCTATCGATAATTCCATTTTGGCCAGAAAATCATACCCTCCACCACCATCTAATGTCTTAAACAAATACGAATTCAATGAGCTTCTGATTGGGGGAGGGTTAAGTGGGCGGTGGCGAATGGCGATGGTGGTTGAGAGAAGTCGAGGAGGAGGAAGAGAAAAAGATTTGGGTAGGTGAGATTTGGGGGTTGTTGGATTAAGTTTTGGGTAGATGAGGAGGTTCGGTGGTGGAGGAGAAGAGGTTCAGTGGTGGTGGTTGGTGGTCTGCGTGAGTTTGAGGGAAAGAGAGTGAGGAAGAGAAAGAGACAAAGAGAGAAAGAAAATGAAAGGGGGGCATTTTAGGTAGAAATTGAAAACAATAGCATTAAATTGTATTAATTATGAGTCTAATTTTTGTTAAAAGGTTTTTTTTTAAGCATTAAAAATAAAATTTCCCTTTTATAATCTAGTTTATTATAATCATAAATATGTATAAATTTGTTTTTAATAATGTTTATTTTTTATATATTTTTAATTTTTTTTTTTTTTGCAAATATAAATTTATATACATTTGAGGGATATTGGCAGTTAAACCACCTAAACTTTACGATTTGTAACACTTAACCACAAAAATCGAAAATTTGGCGGCTAAACTACCTAAACCCTGGTACCGTTTTGCTCTGGACACTTCTGTCCAAAAATCACAGTTAAGTGGCACGATGGATTGTCCACGTGTACACACTTGTACACGTGGCAAGTTTTTAGTGGTCCACGTAATATTAATTTTAAAAAATAATTATAAATATTAAAAAAAATCAAAAAATTAGAATTTTTTTTTTCTTTTTTACTTTTTTTTAATTTAAAAAAATAAAAAATTAATTTTTTTTTTATTTTATTTTCTTTTTCTTCTTCTTCTTTCTACTTCTTCTTCTTTCTTCTTTCTTCTTCTTTTTCTGCAGAAACCCTCCCAGCCCTCTTACTTCCATTATCTTTTCTCCTCTTGGCTAGGATCGTCTGCGCTCGTTTCCTCCTCCACTAGCTACAACCGTCTCCACCTTTCTTCTCCATATTCCTCCACACAAGTGTTGGGTTTTATGCCCTAAATAAAACTCATTTCAATATAATCAGATTTACTTATTAATATAGATCAGAAATAACATTTAATGTTGCATGGTTCACATGATTTATTTCATGATTATATGTACATAATGTATGAATTCATCTGAAACCCTTTTCACATACTTGATCCTGTTTATTGTGCTGTCAACACATTGGAAAGTAAACATGACTATGTGAATAAAGTTTCCTAGATTTATCAGACACGGGGTTTTGCGATATGATAATCTACAACAAGAGTTTACTTGTATTTGGAGAAATACTATGTTCTTTCCAGAACATTGGTTAAAGTAAAGCTCAGGTTGGATGCATGGAGTATGCATCGGAAGGGACCGATATTGAACTTTGACTTAGATTTAATTAAACTTACCGTAAAATCTATTCAAGTCAATATCGCCTAGTTGATCCTAGATCAAATGATCTTAATCCTATTATGTTTAGGCTCAATCTTGAAAGGCTATTCGTGTTCTTTGATTTGTTAGTTAAGCCTACTTTTAGGTCAGGGTGATACGTACATTTTGGGAACACGGTAGTGCAATTGAGTGGGAGGGCTAGCATAAACATGGAATCTATAGCTTCTATCTGGCGAATAGTAAGCAAAGGATGATCTCCTTCGAGCTTGACCAAACGAAAATAAATGGTGGAGATCTCATTTCACATAAGTTGAAATATCATTTATACGGGGTCAAGTGTTTTAAGGATAAAATACATAGTAGGGTGTTACGGTAATTTAATCCCTTTACTGTGTAGATCATTCATATAGAGGATAATTGATCACATTAGGATTATAACAATGGATAACTAATGATGTGTCTATATGGTGGAACATATAGAGCATTCTATATACTGAGAGTGCAATTCTAAGTTCTATGCGTGGATTCAACGAAGAATTAATAAGTTAGTGAATTTTAGTGCTAAATTCTTGATCTACTTATTGGAAGCTCGGTTATATAGACCCATGGTCCCCCCACTAGTTGAGATAATATTGCTTGTAAGACTCATGTAATTGGTTTTGATTAATCAATTATAATTCTCAAATTAGACTATGTCTATTTGTGAATTTTTCACTAAGTAAGGGCGAAATTGTAAAGAAAGAGTTTATAGGGGCATATTTATTAATTATGATACTTTGTATGGTTCAATTAATAAATATGATAAATGACAATATTATTTAATAATTATTTATAGTTATCAAATAGTTAGAATTGGCATTTAAATGATTGAATTAGGAAATTGGCATTTTTGAGAAAATCAGATACAAAAGGTGTTAAAATTGCAAAATTGCAAAAAGCAAGGCCCAATCCATTAGTGTATGGCCGGCCACCTATTGTAGTATTTTAAGTTGATTTTTTCATTATTTAATGCCATATAATTCAAATCTAACCCTAGTGGAATGCTATAAATAGATAGTGAAGGCTTCAGGAAAAACACTTCTTCTGATTCAGAAAAAACTGAGCCTCTCTCTCTCCCTATCTTTAGCTACCACTTCTTCTTTCTCTTCCTTTGAATTTCGAATTACCTTACTGTGAGAGTAGTGCCCACACACATCAAGCAATACCTCAATCATAGTGAGGAAGATCGTGAAGAAAGATCATCAGCAAAGGAGTTTCAGCATCAAAGATTCAGAGAAAGAGATTCAGGTTCAGATATTGATAATGCTCTGCTACAGAAAGGAATCAAGGGCTAGATATCTGAACGGAAGGAGTCATTATATTCCGCTGCACCCAATGTAAGGTTTCTTAAACTTTATATGTGTTTATTTCATCGTTTTAGAAAGTTCATATTTAGGGTGTTAATAAACATACTTGTGAGTAGATCTAAGATCCTGGTGCCCTTCAATCATCTATCTCATAGTCTCCACCATAAGCATAGCTACACTCGTCCACACCCTAACAGTAGGCAAGCTCACACTACTCAGTGAGTCACTACCATTGACCACCGCTCTCCTCAGCCGTAAACTCCGCCTCAGCGCCGCCTGGATTTTCCTAATCACATTACAAGTGTGCGTGAGTTTATTGATCGAAGGAATCGTTTCATTGGGAACCGATTTTTCGAGCTTCGGTACGGACAGGACTTTGGTGAGTCGAGTCATTTTCTTTCTCGGCTTGCACTAAACGATGCTTCATTGCTTCCAGGGAATTTTAAAAAAGAAAAAGAAAAAGAAGAAGAAGAAGAAGAAAAAGAAAAAAAAAAGTAAAAACAAAATTAATTTTTTTTAATATTTATAATTATTTTGTAAAATTAATATTACGTGGACCACTAAAAACTTGCCACGTGTTCAAGTGTGTACACGTGGACAGTCTACTGTGGCACTTAACTGTGATTTTTGGACGGAGGTGTGCAGAGCAAAACGGAACCAGGATTTAGGTAGTTTAGTCGCCAAAATTTCGATTTTTGTGGTTAAGTGTTACAAACCGTAAAGTTCAGGTGGTTTAGCCGCCAATATCCCTACATCTGATAAAAATAATTCATAGTATTTTATATTATGTTTTATCAAATCTAAAAAAATTAGAACTCAAGTATATAAGAAAAATTTAAGTTGATGTCGTTTATTAATATTAAATAAAATATAAATTATTTTTTTTCTAAAAAAAATAAGAGATTTAATAATTATTTATTTTATTATAATTAATTTATTTTAAATATTTTAATTTTTTAATATATAATAAATAAGTAAACATGATTTTAGTACAAAAAAAAATTATTATAGTCTTTTAATCAAAACATCTTTTTCTAAAAGTTGAGTTAGAGCAGCTTTAGCTTCTCCAAAAATTCTTCAAAAAACTGTTTTTTGACTACTTACCAAACACGTTTTTATCACAACTTTTTCAAAAAGTAGCTTTTAGCTTTTCCAAAAGTTGTGCCAAACGGGCCCAATAATTACAATTCAAACTGCACAATATTAAATATTATAAAAATATTAATTTTTATACTATAATTTATTTATTTTTTAAATATGAACAATTCATATACTTACAAAATATAAATCATACAATTAAATTTTGGAAAAAAACAGGAAAATACAAAAAAGAAAAAAAAAATTAATAAAATATATTGGGTCGGCCATTTAAACTATTATACAGCTCACAAATAAATATTTACAAAAATATCACATTCTCTAAACCTTTAGCCGCATGAAATAGAACGATGAAGAACAACAATCTCGATCGTTCAAACCAGCAACACAACCGAAATGAAACCAAATCAAAAGGAAGACCACCATTAATTCCGGCGAATTTTACTGGAAAAGAAGACATGGAACAATCTAAACGGAAATTGAGGAAAAACATATCAGAAAAACTGGGACGAAATTGAATTAAACACTGATTTTCAATTTTATTCGATCAAAACAACTCCTCCTAATATCGAAATTCAGATTCATATAATGTAGATCTCTAACAAAAAGATCTGGAGCTCCCCCCAATCCAAAACCAGGTATAATGTGAAAAATAAAAAATAAAAGAGGTCATGAATAATAGATCTAAGGTATATACAATTGTATTTTGGTTGATTTCTGATTTCCAATGTGGAATATATTTATTTATAAACACAATAAGAAAAGCAAATTTGAATTAATCTACAGCCAGTTACGTATAAGTATGATTCTGTTTTTTTTTTTTTTTTTTGTGCTTGTATTATTGTTTCATAATAGTTTTTATCAAATTTGTAGGAATTTCATTTGACGGTGAAAAAGAAAGATCACTTCGAAAAAATCGCTTCTACATGGTAAGTTTAATGAAAATAGTTGCATATTCGTTTTACAATAGTTGCAAAAAAGTTTTGATACAAACAAAAATATTGAAAAAAACAGGGTTCGCAATTGGCAACAACTGACTTGAAATAACAAAAAGATCAGGAGCTCTCAATCAATCCAAATCAGTTATAATGCAAAATACAAGAAATCATAAATAATATAGCTAAGGTATATTCAGTTGCATTGTCGTTTTTTTTTTCTAATTTCCAAATTTAATTAATCTACAACCATGTTAATTGGAATTATATTCCAAGTTTTTTCAAGTTCATTTGTAGTCGCATCGTCGTTTCATTATGGTATTAATCAATATTGCAGGAATTTCTTTTGACAGCGAAAAAAGAGAAAATACTTTGACAAAATGGTTAGTTTGTATAAAATTATTGAAAACGTTGTTGATTAGTTGCATTTTAGTTTTTTAACAGTTGCATAACAGTACTGAAACAAACAAAAAAATAAAAAATACAGGGTTCAGAATTGGAAATAAAAGACTTGAACAGAAGAAAGTCAATAGAAGTAAGTTTCTTTTCTATTTCATAAAGATCATTTTAATTTTTGTTTTATAAATTTGTATCAAAAATGTTTGGAAACATTAATAACAAAAGCAATTACAGATTCAATATAGTTTCAAATTAGTTGATTTACACTAATATTAATAATTTCATATTCACAGGAAAAAGACGACATTCCATTCTTAGTCTTTTGCAATGGACAATTTGATGATCGAATGAATTATGAAAATTATGAAGCTAGTGGACAATACATCTCAATCGATTGTAAATATGATAAACTAATACACAAGCTGAAAGAGGTCCTGGAATGCAACCAAGAAAATATTGTCCTGCAACTGAAATACCAAGTGAAAGAAGGATACCAACCGTTGAGGATAACTGATGATCAAAGCCTACATTTCTACATACAACTAAAATTGAAGGAATCTGACTTCAAAACATATCCATTGCGTGTGAACATCATCAACCACACAACAACAACCATCAATCCATCGTTCTTAGAAAATAGTAGCACATTAGTTGCACAGAAATGCAATAGAAGCAATGGAATACAATGCACCAACAACAGAAGAATCAACAACTCAACAACATACAATGCAAGGGACAATGCTGGAAGATGGGGAAAATTTTTGACTTCATGGACTATGCAAAACTTGTGGCAGGGGAAATAGTTGAGCAACTGGAAAACAACAAGGACAAAGAGGCAGAAATCACATATTATGACTAACTACTCATCACAGATCCGCAACATCCTGAAATAGAAGAAGCACAAATATACAAGGACAAAGAAACACTTCAAAGTGTGCTTGGTTTCTATGAAATTAGAAACAACTTCTAGGTGAAAAAGTCTTGCACAAGAACATACAAAATTTGTTGCTTGGATCCAAAATGCAAGTGGGCACTCACGGCATCTAGAAACGGACCAACCAAGTCATTCATAATCTGTAAATATGACAGAAAGGTGATTCACACTTGTGATCTAAACATAAGATTTGCAGACAAAAGACAGGCTACAAGAAATTTGATTGGAAACTACATCAAGCCAAGGTTTACCAACATAAAACCAACTTAAATGCCACAAGACATCAAAGGAGAAATAAAACATAAGTATGGCATAAGAATGAACTACATGAAAGCATGGAGAAGCGAAGAGCACGCGCAAGAAGAATTACGAGGAAAAGTACACGAATCATACAAGTTGCTGCCAAGTTTTTTGCACATGATGTAGAAAACTAATCCCGAAACAATTGTACACATGCATACAGAAGAAGATAACAACTTTAAGTACTTGTTTGTAGCACTAGATGCTTCAATAAAAGGATGGAAGAAGTGCAAACCCATAATAGTTATTGATGGAACTTTCCTTAAATCAACATATGGAGGGACATTGCTCTTTGCTTGTACACAAAATGCCAATGGACATATTTTTCCTCTAGCTTTTTCTGTTGTGGATTCAGAAAAAAAAACAACTCATGGCAATAGTTTTTCATAAAATTAAGGGAAACATATGGGATCATAGAAGAACAGTGCTTGATATCAGATAAACATGAGAGCATAATTAAGGCAGTTGCTCATGTATTTTTAGAAATAGCGGATGGCTATTGTGTGTACCACCTGTTAAGCAACCTGAAAGCAACCTTCAAGAAGAATGCAAGCAAGTTGGATAAACTATTTTACCAGGATCTAGATTTACTAACAAGTATGTTGAATTAACATCCTAAATGTGAATATCTCTAAAATAATGAAATTAAACACATAAGAGTTTAGAAAACCTTACATTGATGGCAGCGGGATATAATGACTCCTTCCGCTCAGATCTCTAACCCTTGTTCCTTTCTGTCAAAGAGTATTACTAAGATGTGAGCCTGGATCTCTTTCTCTCCTTTGAGTTTGGTTACCACCGTCTTACTCACTATGATTTGAGTACTTGACTTGCTATGTGTGGGCATGGAACTCTATCACTAATGTTCGAATTGAATGAAGAACAATGAAGGAGGTTTGAAATCACTATAGAAGGAACTCTCTCATCTACTAGTTGTCTGACGGAGAAAACTAGATTTTTGGCAGGTTGAAAATTAAGTGTTTCAACTAGAGCTTACGGCGGAATTATATGGATTAAAAAATAATAAAAAATTGGGCAAAAATATACACTAGGGTCGGCCATGTAATGGACCAATCTCTAGTTACAATTTTACCACTTTGTTTCAACCACTTATTCTTCTTCCAATAATACCATATTTTCCAATTCAATTCTATAAATGCCAAAATTATTTATTTAATAATTATAGTTAATTATCAAATAAAATTATCATTTATATTATTTATTAATTAGACCATACAAAGTCTCTTAATTAATAAATTGACCCTAAAACCTCTTTTCTTCACAATTAAGCCCTTGCTTAGTGAAAATTCATAAATAAGACATAGTCCAATTTTAGAATTATAATTGATTAATTAAAATCAATTAACTGAGTCTGCAAGCAGTATTATCTCAACTAGTGAGGGGACCATGGCCTATATAACCGAGCTTTCAATAAGTAGATCTAGAATTTATTTGATAAATTCTTTAACTTATTAATTCCGCATTTTGCCACTATAGATTTGGAATTGAATAGCACTCTCAATTATATAGAACGCTCTATATGTACCACGATATAGATACGTTATGGTTATCCATTGTTACAATCCTAATAGTCAAAGATCCTTTATAGATGATCTACACTGAATAGGGATAAATTTACCGTTCTACCCTTCAATGTATTTTATCTTTAAAACACTTAGCTTCCTATAAATGATACTTCGGTAAACTAATATAATTATTGAAATGAGGTCTCACTCATTTATCTCTATTTAGCCAAGCTCGAAGGAAATTATCGTTTCACTTCTAAATACTTATAGAAGTTATAGATTCCATATCTATGATCAACGCTCCCACTCAATTGTACTACCATGTCCCCAAGATGTAAATATTCGCCAGAACCATTAGTTAGCTTCCACAAACAGCTTAAAAAATATAAATAATACAAGTAAGCTGAACATAACCATATCAGGATTAAGATCTATAGACTTAAAATTAACCATTGATATTGACTTAGAAAGATATAATGGTAAGTTTATGATATTTTATCCAAGTTCAATATCGGTCCCTTTCAATGTATACTCCATACATCTGATGTTGGTAAACTTTGCCAATACCCTGGAAAGGAGATAACACTTATCTAAGGTGTAAGTATACCTTATCACCGATTATCATGTCAGTCTAAATCTAGTGAACTGACAAATCATGGGAATTAAACTTTTGAACATATAATCATGACTATATTACACTGTGCTAACGACACTACAATCATGAACAAATATATATATTTATGTATGTTCTAGATTTAATAGAATTTATACATTAAACATATCATGAAATAAATCATGTGAACCATGCAACATAGAATGATTTCTGATCTTATATTAATTAGTAAATTTGATTATATTGAAATGGGTTTTATTTAGGGCACAAAACCTAACAGTAACGTATGCGACTTTCATAGTGCAAGTTATCTGTTCATCTGCTCGCACAAGCTCGCAGGCTTAAGGTGCGTTATTGTTAAGACGAGATTAACGAGTCTCGTACTTAGGTATTTGCGTCCTAATCAAGTCGCACCTGCGGATACCTTACCAATGTTGATGATCTGGAACGTGCAAGTCCTTATCGAATCATCGAGCATATTAAGTCTTTCGTACTAACTCGCTATGTAAAGGAACGGTCTTTACTAATTCGCAGGAGAAGTCTTCGTAGACATCGTGTATATCTTGGTATATGCGAGTCTTGAATATTTCTTTCTTGGTCCTACGTCATGCGAGGCGCAATAATGCGACTTGACTCTGTCAAGGTCACATCATCTTGCTAAGTTTGATTCAGGCGAGGTTTGTCCTCGAGTGGTCTCCTGCTGATAGCTCAGCAATCCTCGAGGAGAGTGAGTCCACATGTCATTTTTACGGGAGCTTGGTCTCAAGTTTCTAGGTGGAATTTTCACATTATAACAGATTCCGAATCTACTTTTCATCTATTTTGTTGTTGTCCTTTCACACGTGGGATTTGGTTTAGAAGGGGAATTCACATTGACTGCTTAAACTGGAATAATCTCACAGATTTTGGCATCTAATGGTGTAATTTGAAGGATTTTGAACTTTAAATTTTCATTGCCTGTACCTGTGATACATTGTGGAAGTGGCACAATGATTTGATTTTCAAAGATAAACAGTGTGATATAAATTTGGTGTATAAGGATTGTATTTCGAGAGTTGCAAAATTTTTTAGTAACCGATTGTGGTTCGAACATTTGGACGAGGCTGCTGCAAAGATACATATGCTTGAAAATTGTTCTGAGGAGGACTACTGGTGCTGTATTCTAGACGCTTCTGTCGTTGGGAAAATAGCAGGTTTTGCTATTATTCACAAGCATGATCAGGTCTTAGAGGACTCATGGGTTGCTGTGGGGTTCTCTTCTGTCGACGGTGTACTTTGTGGTATAGCTTTGGCTTTGCAAACGGCTTTGGAGAAAGATGGGCCAAAAGTTCGAATTGAAACCGACTCGAAGACGACAGCTCTTGCCTTCACGATTGGTTCTTTACCGTATGGTTGGAACGTTTTCTCTTTGTTCTCGTATTGTTTGTTCCTCTGTACGTCTTTTAACGAAATTACTGTGTCCTTTGTTCCTTGGACGAAGAATGTGTTTGCTGATATATTAGCTTGTTGGGCTAGAGAGGCAAAAGTCAAAAATTCTAGTTTGTTAAGGGAAGTGGCCCCCTTTTGTGGCTACTAGTTTGGGTTTTCTTAAATAAAAGTCTTTAATTATTAAAAAAAAAAGATACGAAAACCACATAAAATTCAAAAATAGAATATTGTGCAAATTATTTTGCAAAATAATAACAAGATTTTAGCAAGGAAAAGAAAATAGGACTACTGGAAGTAGAAAAGAAGATTAATCCTCATTCATATCGCCTTAAGTTGATTAATAGTATCAATCACATCTTACATTCAAGTTGGAAATATAACATCATAAATTATACAAATATAAGACATTATGCTTTAGTACATCTTATTCGTACATGGTAATTAAATTGTCTGCTCTGCTTAATTAGAGATAATAGAATCGAAATTCTATTTCTTCTTTAGCTTCATCACTAACATAAGCATATTATACTCTATTTCACAAGCAAATTCAAACACATGAATGCATGGCACACATTCTTATTTTATCTAACATATATATTTATTATATGCGCCAAACATGATTTTATAGTAAAGACTCGTGCGTACGTGATCAAAACAAACATTGCATCCTAATAAAGTCATACTCAAACCCGAAGCTCCATAGAGTGAACAGTAGTAGTACTTTCATGGCAATTGTTATCTTGCCCATTATTTCTTTCTTCAAACTTCGTATACTTGTAAAACTTTGCACACAAAATGTAGACCATAAGATCCACAGTGGTTAAAGCTGCCAGGAGAAAATAAAACCTCTCCAAATGACCCTTGTTGAGGTTTGCAGGGATCCAACCAGGCATATCATCTGTTGTAGAGATTTTCATTACCATAATCACTAACAAGCTACTCACATAGTTCCCAAGAGATATAGAGGTCATGCACAATGCACTGCCAAAGCTCTTCAAGCCATCCGGGGCTTGACCATTAAAGAACTCCAATTGCCCAACATACATAAAAACCTCTGAAGCTCCCACAAGAACATATTGTGGAATTTGCCAAAAAATGCTCAAGGAACTTTGGCTTGATACTGATGATCCACTACTACTACATATTATGCCAGTGGTAGCATTATTACACTCCTCTTCTATGTACTTTAACCTGTACACTTCAACAACTCCAGCTGATACCATTGACATTATGGCTATAACAAGGCCTATTCCCATTCTTTGGAGCTCTGTGAGTCCTTTAGGGTTTTTGGTGATTCTAATAGCTATGGGGTCAAGGACTCTCCGGTAGAAGAAAATCATGGCGGCGACACTGAGAATGTCGAAGCTGGACATACTCGCTGGTGGAATATGGAAGTCAACAAGTTTGGTATTCATTACAGCGCCTTGCTCAACGAAGAGTGAGGCCATCTGTGTGAAGACGACAGAGTAGAGAATTGTGCAGAGCCAAATGGGGAGTAGTCTTAGTATACTTTTAACTTCCTCCACTTGTGTCACTGTGCAAAGATGCCATGGATTCGTGTGAACAACATTATCTTTCATTCGGTTGAGGTCTTTCTTAGTGATGACTGCCGCTTTATCCAAAAATCTGAAGTAATAATAAAACAAATTATTAATAATCACTTCGTTGTTCTTTCATATTACGTGGCAAACATCTACAATGTTCAATATTATATTATCATTAATTACTTGCACATATAGGTTCTTCTCTATTCCTTTTTCACTTAATAAAGAAATTGATTAATAAGAAGCAATCAATTAACAAGGACCAAAACTTACTTGAAACCTTGGGTGTGTAGCATGTTTCTAGCACCATTTTGAGATGTCAATTGTGAAACATCCTCGAACAAATTGTCTCCACTTGGCGTCATCTCAACCTTCCATTTTCTAGCCGCTGCAACCACCACTTGACAAAACCTAGAAAGCGGGTTGCCCTTAGGACTAAAGTGTCGGTACTGTGGTGTACCACAAAGGAACAACAACAAGGCTAGGCCAGCAGATCCAGTAGAAGCCCAAAATCCCAAAGTCCACATCCCTTTGTCCTCAAAATAGCCTAAAATTGTGTTTGAAAATAGGGATCCAAGATTCAAAGCCAAGTAGAAGTAACTGAAGAAAGCGATCTTTGCTTGACCTTCTATAGGGTCCTCCTCATCAAACTGATCTGCTCCAAAAGTGGCTATGTTGGGTTGGTACCCTCCGTTTCCTAAGGCAATCAAATAAATGGAGATGTAGAACAATGCTATCCCCAAACTTGAATGGTCTTCACAACTAGATTTTTCATCACCGCAGCCTCTAGGCTTGAGTAAAAATATGTATGTCGATAGTGATAGTGAAGCCAAACCCTACCATGCATGCACAAGGAAACGAATAATTAAAGAAATAAACAATATATATGTAAAAAATTGGTGGTGAGTTTAGAGATTTTACAAAGACAAAGATTGCTTGAAAGATAGCACATGTTTTGAACCTTCCCCAATAAGCGTCACTTAGGAAAGCCCCAACAAGAGAGCAAAGGTAGACAGTGCCAGTCCATTTGCTGACATTATTTGCAGCCTCTGCGTTGTCTTGATCCAACACCCTCGTCAAGAACAACACCAAGTTCACTCCTACCCCGAAGAATGCCAATGTTGCCAAACCTTGGTTTACTACAAACATTTCATATTTCTTTAAATTCAATTTATTATATTTTCTTATTTTTTTATTACTACGTACAAAGTGAAATCTAACTTTAGCATAATATCCAGTGGTCAAAATTTAATTTTTATTGGTAGCATAATAATTAAAATTGAAAAAAAAGACCAAGTTATTATCAAGATTTATTTAAATAATTTTTTAATCATATAGCCTTATTTTGTAGTCTCTTTATTCTTCATTATTACTACACTTTATCCCTCATATCGTCTTGTGTCGTTGCTCTACTTTATATATTTTAGTTTACTTAAATAAATAATAGTAATTAAAAAAAGTTATTAAACACATTTTTATATAGGATCATTTTTTTTTTATTAAAAATACTTTTTTTTATGTATTTGGATATTATTAAAAAAATCTTTTATTAGTAAATTAAAATTTATGTCAATTATTTTAATTTTAAAAATAATTTTTCAAAAGTCTTTTTGTAGAAACTATAAATCTTAACTTCTTTACTTTTAAATTAAAAACATACTTTTCATTTTTTTTATCCAAACACTATGACATTTTTTCTATCTTCTTACTTTACTTAAATAAATAATAATAATAATAATAATAATAATAATAAAAGTTACTAAACATATATTTTTCTTTTCAAAAATAAAATTTGTTTTCAATATCAATGTTTTAAAAATTGAGAAACTAAAATTTTATCAATGTTTTCAATATATCTAGTATAATTTTAACCATACAAATTATAGTGATGTGATTCCCATTAAAATTACTATTTTTGGCTGAAGTTAATTAATTAGTTGATATAATAATTATTTTATTTTACCAAATAATTAAATGGATATATTGAATACATTTTTTATGGAATGCAACTTTTGCAAAGTATATTATTAACATGCTGTGTGACATATTTGATCTTATTAAGGACCAATACACAAACATATTAGTCAAAATCTCACTATTCTCTCTAAAATAGGACTGTAAAACAAAAATTATACTAGCTATACGCTATTTAATTTTTTAAAATGTACTATTTGTATATTATCTCAATGTATATAAGTACATAGTAAATATTTACTAAAATAAAATAAAAACATAATAAATTAAAAAAAATAGGAAATACATACTAAATTAGTGTTTTTGGTTGCAGATGCATGCTTGCCGTAAAAAGAATATATATAGGGAAAAAGGAAAGAATAACCCACGTATCCATATCATATGTCTCCCTTAAAACTAGTGTTGGATCTCATTAAGCATTTGGAAAAAACAATGATGAATTATACTATACTGTATATAAATATGAGATGGAGGTGTAATATTTATATTTACTAATGTGCATATACGTACGTAGAATGAGAATTCCAGCAAACCAAGAGCCAGTCCTCCCTCGAACTGCTGGGCCACCTTGCCTATCAATACTTCCATCAAGGGTAAACATAATTATTCCCTTATCCTCTTCATCGTCGTGTCCCTGCCATCATCAATGTATACATAATTTAATTGTGTTAACTTGTATAAAGCAAGTATTTTTTGTTTCTTTAAAAGAGATAGAATAATTTCATGCATTAATTGCTGATCCTGATCGGTTCATAAAATAAACCGGTCAACACTGTACGTATTGATGATTTTATATACATGCTATATATCAATACGAACATTACTATCGGACCTTTTAATTAATGCTTTAAATTTTATTTAGTAATTAATTTGTTGACAAATTCTGTTACGTAAAGTAGAAAATTAATCTTTATTGTTTACTGTGCTTTGTTCTGGTCTATATATCTAGATTATTTATTGAAAATTAGTACATAAATTAAACTTTATACACATCATGAACTTATAAGTCATAACAAGAGTACAATACCATTATACGTATTATTAGTGTTGTGATCATAGGAATAAATTCCAATATATAATTACCTGCTGTTTGCAGAGGTTGAGGCAATCCATTGTCATGGTAGTGAAGACAAAAAACGAACTATAAGTAATATGAGAGAATATGAATATTTGATTTTGAGGTTACACAAAAGAGAGTGAGAAAGAAGCAATAGAAGTACTTCTACTTGTGATTGAGAAGGGAAGAAAGATGTTGTGATATATATGAGGGATATATGGCAACATTTATATAGAGAGAACCAAATAACACCAATTTAATTAAACTAAATTCAATGAGAGAGGCAATGTTGTAAGCACAAACAATTTTGATATTAAATAATTAATTCAAATTAAATAAATAGAAAGAAACGTGACACTATTAAATTTTACTCAAGAGTATATGCTGTACTACTCGATTTGGTGTAGGGACATAGTCAATATATTATAGTGTTGTCAGCGTAAGTGCTAGCCTACTTGAGCTTTGTTTGTTCTCTTATTTTAATTGCTTTTATATAAACATGAAATTATATTTTCTTTTTCAATTTATTTTTCTGTTCAATTGATAAATTGTCTATTTGTCGATTCTCCTGAAAGAGAAGTAGGCCGTTATTAATTAATAATCTTTTCTCTCAAGAAAAAAAAAATGAAGTGAGTGATCAATATATGTGTGTGTTTTATGCTTCACATATATATTCAAATAAATATTATATAACCGACATATATATAATAGATGTGATTGTGTGGAATGCAAATACTAACTCAGTTGCACAGCTGCAGCAACTAACCCATGCTCAAACGAAATGTGATCAGTACTGACAATACTATAAATCAATTAGCGGTATAAAATATTAGTGGAAGGAATCATTAGGTGTCTACTATCATACAAACGTTTTTTAAATTGATAATAATAATCATATGTCAAATATATCATGCAGCCCTAACTTGTTTCTATCATAATAATGTTATGTATAAAAATAATAACACTTGGAAGATAGTTAACAAGTATTGAGAGTCTCTAAGAAAAAATTACTATAAAAAAAAAAACACACACCCACACAAAGTGCTAAGACAGAGTTAAATTCTCATTACTACCTAAGCATCACCTGCTACATGTGGAGACCATAAACCAATCAAAAAAACACATTGTAGAGTAAGAGAAAGAGCATGCCAACGATTTACTTATAACATGTAAAATCTTCTTTGAAAATTTAATTGCCAAAATAGTATTTAATTTATTACAGATATTTAATATAAATTTTAGTTTTATAGCTGTCATTTATAATTAGGAAAGTTTTCATAATAGAGAATGAATTCCCTTTATGAAAAGTTTGATTAAATTATTTATATACCATATAATTGATCCTAATTAATGGTAATTTATCCTTTTGGTTTTGCTATGTATATAATAGGTTATTTAACCCTTTTATGGAAGGTGTTATTTTAATTTCCGTACAGGGTAATGTGGCACTCAATAGGGTGACACGTGGAGTTCATTTTAAGAGCTGGACAGAATATACTCACATGAGGTTCCGTCTAGAACAATTCAGGGTTAAATCGTCAAAGTCTAGTTCTTCAGCAGGGAGAATCCGAACAGGTCCTGTACCTCGCAATGTTCCGAGCAGAATACGTGTATCCACCTAAGCATCGTTATCTGCGTAGAAGGATGCGACATTTAGAAATTTCTTATAATATTTTCCTTAAATGTTACCATAATTATAGCTTAATTAGAATCTTTATATTTGTGAGATTGATTTGTACAACCGAGAGATGGGTGAGAATTAATATTTAGTTTTCTGATTCTTTTTCTATTATTTTGGGTAACACACCCTTGTATAGTGGAGCCATTCCATTATTTAGAGATCCAAATTTCAACTTTCTAGAGAGCTATTATGCTAATAAATACTTGTAAACATTCTACAGAATATTAAAAAACTCACCTAGTCAGATCTTCGTGATCTTAATAATTCTTTACGTAATACAAAGAAAATGAGAGTAGGCTATTACCATTATCATAGGGTCAAATCTCTAGAAATTTCTTATGTTCTCATATCGCTTTATTATTATTATTATTATTATTATTATTATTATTATTATTATTATTATTATTATTATTATTATTATTATTATTGGTAATTGATTCATTCAATTCAATCGCTTTAAAGACTCAGTGTCGTTAGCTAAAAGCGAGGTCAATATTTTGGTGCCTTCATTGAGAGCAAAGGAATACAGTCTCATCCTTGAAAAATTTTTGATCCTTTAACAATGATTCTTACAAGGAAATATCAATCCACCCAGCCACACGACCTAATGGCAACAAATCTCAACGTTCAAATTCCCACTTACTTAGGGGTTGAGAATCTAACACACGACTACCACCTTAGGGTAATCCATATATAGTTCCTTCTAGCCAATGTCAATTCAAGGGGAACTGGAATTACATCTTCCCTCACTAGAGTCACATTTGGTGTCTTAGAAACTAGAAATACTAGCTAGGTGTATATTGGAGAAACTCGAGCGAGCATCGGACAACCGTCACACTACAACATATCACTCTATTAGCGGCAGACCACTCCACCGCTAATAGCCCTCCAATCGGCCGCAATAGGTTATTAGCGGTGGAAGTTCCCCGCTAAAGGTCCGCCGCTAATAGATGGCCGCTAATACTATTGTTAGCGACGAAATTAGGTTCCGCTGCAAATAGCTTTTAAAACAAAAAATATATATATTAATTTTATAAATAATATTATTTATATATATCAAATAATTAATAATAAATATATAAATAATAAATTAAATATAATAAATCAAATTATAAATAATATAATTTAAATCCAATAAAATTTATTAATAATTTAAAAATGTCTAAAAATAAACTACTTTAACGTTAATTCCATTACAATATTGTCTTAAAATTAAACTAAATTATTAAAAAACATAAACAAATTATTCCATAAAATTTTCATTAAGGTCTCGAGTTATAAAGTCTTGATCCGCATTATTATCATTACGAGTTCCCGATGGCCGTGGCGGAAAAGGAACATATGCTTGATCTGATGATAAACCCAGTGTTAGATTCCTCGGCTGAGCTTGGTTAAAAATAGGAGTTGAAAAAAATTGTTGCTCCTGCGAGGAACTCCCAAATTATCCAAAATCAGCGAAATTTTCAAATATAACAAAGCTATGATATATCTTTGTAAATATACCAAAGCTATGACATATTCTTTTCAACTATTTCTTATTAACATATTTGTAAAATGTTATGATTATTTTATGAATTACACACATATTATTTCATCTTTTAAGTATAACAATAATATTTTAAAAATTTAAATAAAAAATTTATTCATTTAATTACAATTAATTTTGGAATTAAAAAATAAACAAATTCTTCTCTATTAACTTTTTAATTTTTAATATTTATGATATTTATTAATTTATTTAAAAAATAACATATTACTAAACATATTTTCTAAAATTAAACAAATGTAAATCAATAATTTTTTAAAACAAATTATTATCATTTAAAAATTTATATAATTGATTATAATTTAAACTAATTTTTTATTTAATTCCTAAAATAAAAAATTTATCTTTATAAAAGAAAAGTATATTAAATTATACTTTTTTTTTTTAATTTTACATTATTTTCTCAATTTTTTATGATAATAAAATTATACCAACATCAAATTATATTAACAAATTATTTCTTAAAATTTTTTTAAAAAATTTTATTCAATTAATTATAATTTATATTTGAATTAAAAAATATATAAATTCCTCTTATTTAACTTTATAATTTTAGATATTTAAGTTATTTATTAATTTATTTAAAAATTGTCAAATTACTAAACTTAATTTCTAAAATTATATAAATATAAATTATTAATTTTTTTAAACATATTAAATTAATTTAAAATTTTATATTATTTATTAAGATATAAACTAATTTTTTATTCAATTCACAAACTTAAAAATTTATCTTTATAAAATAAATTTATTTTAGATTATATTTTTTTTAATATTTTCATTATTCTCATTTTTTTAAGATATTACATCTTTAACAAACCCAATAAAAATAATTAAATCAAATAAAAATAAAATATATTACAAAAGAAGATACACATTAATAAAAACATACATTTCACAAAAGAAATTTTGTGTCCACCTCCTTTAAACTTCTAAAGATCTTTTTGTTGAATCTCAAAAAATAACAAATAAAAAAAATAGTTTTAATGACAGAGATAAATTTTAAAAAATAAAAATAACATACAATAAAATATATATAAATAAACTGTATAAAATATATTTTGAATATAAATAAGAGATTTTTTCTATTATAAACTTAAAATGTAATAAATTTACATTTATGACCCTAAAAAAGGAAATAAACAAAAATAGAAACTATAAAGTTGTTAATTACAAAAATGCCGGCCAAGCAAAACGGAACACCATCTTCTTCGTGACCCAAATTCAGCCTTCTTCGTGACCCAGCGATCCAACCCCAACAACCCAATCTCAACCATCTTTCTTCCAAAACCAGCAAAATCAAAATCTAAAAAAATGTAGCACTCCTAGGAAACAAGCTGAATCCCGAAAATCCAAAATCAAAAACGAACAGGAAAAAAAAAAAAAACCAGTAAACCTCCATTGATGTACAAAAAAACTCAAAAACAACAATCATTGAACAAAGAAATCGCGATCAGAGGAGAAGAACCGAGTAGAAGGAGAGCTGGAAATCAAAGAAACTCACCCATGATTGAATCAGAAGGAGAATTGAAGGTAAACAATTTTTTTAATGAACGTGAAAAAAAATTTCAGTGTAGATGAATAGAAATTTGATATTAATTGATGAAAACCGGATTAAATTGAAATAATAATGAAATATTGATGAATCTGAGAAAAAAACAACAACGGTTTGCATGAAAATAAACATTAAGGCATATAAATAGTTGCTACAGTGTTTTATTCTGAAACTGTTGTTTACAAGTTGTTTTACAGTGGAATAATAGTTGTTTGGGATCTACAAACTGGAAAATATGAATGTACTGTTATTAATTGGTGATCAGTTTTGAAATAGTTGTTTGATAGTTGATTTAACCTATATAAATAGTCGGTCAGATGAAAGTGTTAGATGCATAAGTTATTGTTGGAAAGAGTTGTTTATTGGTTGTTTTGACAGATTAAAATAGTTGTTTGCAACTACAAAAACTGAACCAAGTAAATAATTTACATTATTTCGGTGAAACGGAACCATTACAAATATTGGTGCGGAGCAATGGGCATTGGGATGACAACGTAAACTATGTTGATTATGAATCAAGTGGAGAATTAATTTCGACCAAGTGCACTTTTGAGGAACTAATTAGAATAATGATGGAAGAACTCCAATGCAACCATGAATCAACACAACTACAACCGAAATATCAACCGAAGGAAGGAGGCCAACCACTACAAATCAAGGATGACAAAAGTCCGTTGTTCTACATAAAGCTATTAACGAAGGAGGTTGATTTCACAAGGTACCCATTGTGTGTGAACAAAACCAAGAACACGGCACCACCTAACCAAACAATGGTGTGGAACAATATGATCATGGAATCGTATGAGAACAACGCAAAGACAGAAGACTTGCAGCAACTCCGGAAACAACACGGCAACAACTTCCAAGCAACAACTATCTGCGCAGACGATGGGATCTGGTGAAGTTGATGCATTTTTCCTAGAAACAGTAACAGTGTCATCAGAATCAACCATACAACAACCAGACAACAACAGAGAAAAAACTACAGCAGTAGATGAAGATTTTGACTTCATCGACTATGCAAAGCTTGTGGCTGCAGAAATGGTACAGCAACTAGAAAACAACCAGGAAGAAGAAGAGGAAGTGGACAACACAGAAATGATGATCATCAATGACAAACGACATGAAACAATAGAGAAGGGGCAAATTTACAAGGACAAAGAAACATTGATAAGTACACTATGCTACTTTGCAATCAAGAAGACATTTCAATACAAAGTAGTGAAATCTTGCACAAAAGAATACAACATAGTGTGTTTGGACACAAACTGCAAATGGAGTTTAAAGGCTACAAAAAATGGAAACACAGAAACATTCATAATAAGGAGCTACGAAGAAGAACACACATGTGCAGTTACAATAAGATTTGGAGATCAACGACAAGCTACATCAAAGTTGATAGCAGACTTTGTAAAACCAAAATTCTTGAACCTGAAAACAAAGTGCAGCCCTGCAGACATAAAGACAGAAATGAAAGACAAATACGGAATAAAGATGAATTACATGCAAGCATGGCGTAGTAAAGAGCGAGCACAAACCCAGCTACATGGAAATGCTAAAGAGTCGTACAATCTCTTGCCTAGATACCTGTACATGCTACAGAAAACAAATCCAGGTAAAAAAAAATTTAAAAATTTTACTGTGAAAATATTTGTGAAAAATAGTTGTTTTTGAGTTGTTATTTCGTTGAGTACATGTTGTTTGAAAAAATTCTGTTTGATTAAAATTCAGGAACATTAATAGACATAGAGAAAGATGATGATGACAGTTTCAAATATGCATTTGTTGCATTGAATGCTGCTATAAAAGGTTGGCCAAACTGCAAACCAATCATCGTGGTAGACGGTACATTCCTAAAGGCCGTGTATGGAGGCACGTTGCTCACTGCCAACACACAAGATGCGGTAATCTAAAATTTTTCCACTAGCATACCGCATAGTTGATTCGAGAACGATAAATCGTGGGAGTGGTTCTTAAAAAAAATAAGAGAAGCATTCGGGTTCGAGAATGTCAATGCCTAATATCGACGTACATGAAAGCATCATCAAAGCAACTAGGAAAGTGTTCCCCGAAATAACACATGGCTATCGCATCTTCCACCTCTTGTCGAACCTCAAAACAAAATTCAAGAAAAATGCAAAGCATTTCGTAGTGCCATTCTTTGCGCAAAAGCTTACACAGAAATGGAGTTTGAATTCCATATGAGGGAGCTAGACAACTTGGATAAGCGCATAAGACCGTACCTGGAGAAAATTGGCCATGAAAAATGGTCAAGGTATCATTCAGAAAACAACAGGTGAAAACTAATAAGAAGGATAAAATTAATGATATGTTCACCTATTTATAGCGTTGTATTTGCGTTGTTTTTGCGTTGCGTTTGAGTTTTTTTCCAAAAGTAGAACTATGACAGAAACTGTCCAAATTGTAGGTACTCTACCATGACATCAAACATAGCTGAGGCACTGAACTCAGCAAATTTAGCAGCAAGGGAAACACCAGTGACAACATTAATGGAGTGCTTCGAGGGCACAAATGCAAGAGTGGACATACAATAATAGAAAGGAGGCACAAAAATGCACAACAAGGCCGACACCATCATCCGAGAAAAACTCATAGGGAACTATGTACGGTCATTGCGACTAACGGAAGTTCGCATTATCGTTCGCATAAAGTAAAATTAAAACGAGCTTGTGTTTGCATAGTTTTTTGGTTGTTTTAAAGTTGGTTTAAAACATGCAGTGAAACCAAAGCAAACCGTAACTCCGTTTGAGGTGATAGATGAAGACAGAACAAGAATAGTAAACTTGAAGGAGAAGACGTGCACATGCAATAGATTTCAAAAAGATGAAATGCCATGTAACCATGCAGTCGCCGTCATGAAGGACTTGAACATAAACACATACAACTACTGTGCACAATACTACACATCAAAAGCATGGCTGCAAACATATGAAGAAACAAGATACCCGATTGGAAACGTAAGAGAATGGGAACTTCCAGATTTTTTGAAGAAATCATAGTGTTGCCTCCAAAGGAGAGAATCAAGTCTGGAAGGCCGAGGAAAAGAAGAATGGCAGCAGCTTGGGAAACAAAGAAACAAAACAAGTGTGGCAAGTGTGGACAAAAGGGACATAACAAAAAGACTCCGCAGAAGAATTACAGCATAGAAGTGGAAACAACTACACATCAACCAAAAAACAACTATATTAAAACATTTAGAAAACACATACTGCATATTACGATTGGTTGTTACATACATTTTTTTATTGTGATTTTTTATGTGGAGAGATATTGATAATAGGGAATTGGTATTATTATCATTAATATACAAAAGAACATCAAATATTATAGTTAAATAATTAAATGAGTGGAAGAAGGTTGAAATTAATAAGAAGGAAAATTAAACTACATAAAGTGATTACAAATGCAATTTAGTTGTTTGTCAGATGGTTGTAATAAGGTTGTTTATAGTATGCTGTCATGACTAAGAGTAAATATAAAGATTAAAAATCCAAAAATATGAACAAATTAAAAACCAATTCCAATTAAGAAAAAAACATGATAGAAACAACAACTTGTCTATGATTATGAACATAATCTCGGTAATAGAAAAACAAAAGCTACATAAAAAAAAGTAGTATTTCCAACAACAACCAATAGATAACTAAGACAAATTCTTCTTTGGACCCTTCGGAGGAGCCTCATCTTCACTATCAATAAATTCCACTTCTTTCATGCGAGCATACTTATAGAACAACACAAAGAAGCCTATCACGGTGTTTCTCAACATCAAATATGGGAGGAATCGGTTTCATATCAATAAAGTATTCGGCGAACGATGCAACGAAACAACCACAAATCGCAAAACAACCAAAAAACAACAGCAGAAAAACTTAGAAAAGGAAAATAACATTACAAATTTTAAAAACATTTGAAAATAAAAAATAAAAACAACTTACTTCGAGGTTTGTTGAGGCAAACCATCAACCTTAACAACTTCGAAAGGGTCTAAACAAACCGGTTTGTTTTCCTTTTTGAACTCATCAAACAAAGCAAAAAAGTGGGGCAACAACACCGCAAATGGCTGACAAGCTTTGATAGCAAGACTATCTTTCATAGCGATCGACAAGGAGTTGTACATGTACACACGCCTTTCCTCAATATTCAATCGACCAAGAATCCAATGTGATTCAGTCTCCATATGGATGATAAAGAAAACATGATCGCACAAATGCCAAGGGGAACCACATAACATTTTTCTACCTCTTATATAATCAAGCAATGGCATGTCAAGTGCTTATCAAAGAAAGATTTTTTTTCTCGTGCAATAAATTTTTCATACGCAGCATGAATGGTTTTGAAGAATAAGCAATCGGTGGTTGTGAACTTAACCTTTGGCTCCTTTGCATACTTTCCTTTTTTACGTAGATAGTAAAAAATGATGTCCAGATGCTGAACAATAAAAAATGATAAATGTTGGAAAATCAGAAAATGAATTATATTTCAACAACTAAAAAACAACCAACAAACAACATGAATAAAACTATAGACTGAAATTTTTGAAAAAAATCAAAAGAAAAAATAAATTAACTTACAGAATTAGTCAAACATTGGCCAGGATATGCAAGCTTGTGGAACCACATCTTGGTTGCAACATCTTCCACGCCAAAACGAAAAGGGGGAACAATCTTATCCTTACCCTTCAAGTAAACCTTCTCCTTATCATGCCTAACATTTAAAAAAAAAATGAAACATAAATAGTAAAGTAAAAAACAAAAAATACAAAAACACAACAAAAATGCTGAAAATAAACACTTACGGATCTTTCTTCGATCGGCGTCCTTCACCAAGCCACAAGTCAAAATCAATCTCGTCTTTATGTTCTACATCTTCACCAATCTTATCATCGAGAGGACACAACCCAGCCACATACTTAACAACTCCATAACCAGAACCATCTTTAGAACTAGAAATGGAAGAGTCATACTCCATAAACGGAGACGTCAGCGCTATGGGTTTCTTAGATTTCCTCTTGTCAACAAGAGGAGTTTCTTCAACGGGAATTGGGTCATCTTCAAGTTCAATGTTAGAATCAACATTGAGACCTGTTGCACCCATCTAATATATTTTTTCCACAAAAATGAAAGAAAATAGACAGTGTTAAACACAAAAAGTATGAAGAAACTAAAAAACAACCAAAAAAAAAAAATATACCTCAAAACAAACAAGACGACGATCCGTAACCTCAACATTTTCAGAAACTGAAATCTGTTTACAAGGATCACCACCAATTCCATCTGAAGACATCTGTTTATATATGGTATTAAAAAGGAATTAGAGCATGGTTAAAAAATAACAACCTTTACACAACCAAAAAACAACACAAAAGCAACATTACCATAAGCTCAACTCGCTTTTACCCCGAACCAAACAGTAGCCTCAACATCTATTTGAGTAGGGCCGTCATTGAAATCAACGAAATTCTTGATACAGAAAATAAAGGAAAAAGAAAATGGAAAAAAGTGAAGTTATTTTTTGTGAAATACTTCAACAACTAAAAAAAAACTACATAACAAAATAAAAACAACAAGTAAAATAATAAGACCAACAATAAATTCCGAACAACATAATCTACAAACACAACCATATAAATAACATAATAAATACAAATAAATAGTCTGAAAATAGTTGCAAATTTCTGAAAAATAAAACATAACAAGAGACATAACAATAACATAGAATTACAAGAGCACTACCTAAAACGGACTTACAACAAAATAAACCACACAAAGTAACTAAAACCTAGTTACATTGTCTACTTATCTACCTTCTCCTCACTATCAGTGGCATCATCATCACTGCCATTATCATTTTTTTCTTTTGAGTCAGAATCTTCATCGGCTTGATCATCCTTCTCTTCACCTTCACTACCCTCCCCTTCGTCATCACCCATAACATTCTCTTCTTCATTTTCATCAGTTTCTTCAGATTCATTTAAATCAAAATCTGCTTCATCACCACCTCCATCATCATCATTAGAAGAGTCACTGCCTTTTTCCTATATTGAAATTACAAATTAAATTAGTATAAAACAACTTAAAAAAAACCGAAAAACAACTATTGAAAAACTAAAATACCTTGGCATAGGAATCGGCAAAAACAGTAGAAAACTGTGTCTGCATTGAAGCCATCTGAGCACCAAAAGAAACAAACTGTGCAGACACAAACTCTTTCAACTCAACCAAATCAGATGAAATCTTCTGTTGGGAAGTATGCAACGAATCGATCTTGACCTCCAACCCATGAAATTTCTCAGAAAAGGCCTCAAGCTTGACGAGAATGTCACTCCGAGCAACAGCTTGGCTCTTCGGGGACAGGAAGACTCTTGTAAGAGTTGAAGTCGGTGTCGAACTTGAAACCGCTCGCTCAAAGCTTTGAACTCACCAGCCGTGGGCCTCATATTTGAAAGTTGCAGCTGATCAAAAAACACCAAAATTTAAAATTTCAATTATGAAGATTAATAATAATGAAAAACAACACAAAAACAACTACTGAAAAACCAAATTACAACAAACAGATATACCTTATCTTTGGAAACATCAAAGATAGTAGTCTTCAAAACTTTGAAAGTAGGTTGACTATTGCATGTCCACTGAGTGATCCTTGGAATACGAGAGCTTTCCTTTTGGCAAGATTTACCTTTCATGTACTTACAACACTCGTAGAACCAAACTTGAAGAACATGAGGACAACCAATCAAAGTGTAAAAAACACTCGACCTCTTTCCCGAACTCTTTGCCTTCCTAACCCCCTCAACCCAACTATCAAGCTTACCCTTCAATGAGGAAATAGTCAATTCAAAAGAACTCCGGCCCCAAGCAAATTCATTGTACCTCCCACTATCTACAACATCTAAAATAGACTTGGGTACATTTTTATGCTTAGTGCCACTAAGCAAGAACCACTCCACGAAATACAAAACTGCCAACTTCACAAAGCATCCTCATCGTAATCACCCCACCTCTTGGTGGTAAAACATTCCCTACCGTATTCCTTAGTGATAGAGGACGAAGTTGGCCAATATCTTTCACAAAGACTATTAACCTCTTGCTTAAAATCTAAGACACTACAAATACCTTCACAGCCTAACCCAAATAATCAATGCAAATTCCTCAATGCTAAACCTAAGCCTAACACCGCGTATCATAACCCACAACTCAAAGATCATTAGGTTGCCGAACCTCTCGAGCAACAACCCATGAAACACTTGGGGTTGAACTTTAAAATCGGGAAGGTTAAGGAAATGACCAAAACAGTTTTTGAAAAGATTTCAAGTCGTACATCCGAAAGACAAGATTTAATGTTCTCTATCACCCGGAAAGTAGCAAAGTGGAAAAGGCTTTAGCAATGAACAGATTCTTCGGTCATAAATATAATCCCATTCCCGTAGCAATATAAACAAAATAAATCAGACAAAAACAAAAAAACTAAAAAAAAAAATAGAAAACAAATAATCAAAATAATATTTTTTTTTAAAAAAAAGACACCTTAGGGGGATTTTTCTTTGGTAGGTCAACTCCTTCAACCTTCACTGAGGTCCTAGCATGGACCTCGCAACAAAAAAGAAAAACAAAAGAAACAAATCTTAGATACAATAACAATGAATATATAAAAATGTAGTAACCAAATTACAAACCAATAAAAAACCTAAAAACAACGTTTATGAAACCCTTACGTATGATAAATGTAAGAGATAAACAACTTTCAAAAAAATATAAACAACTAAAATAAAAACAACACCGTACAAACTCGTTGTTATGAAATTTCGAAAATGGTAGTCGATAATAGTAGTGTGACAAACAACCGAGAAAAAACTCGACAATAAACATATACAAAACTAAAGAATAAACTGAAAGATCTTGTTGCAATTGAAATTAGTAAAATGCTTCTCAATACCAATAGTGTGTAAAACAACCGAAAACAAATTCACAATAAACATATAACCAACCAATGGGGAAAAGCAATTCAAAACTGTGACAAAATACGAATTGAACCGGGGTTTTTTTTCAACAACCAAACAACAACCGAATAAAAACAACAAAACAACATCAACCACAATACATGACAGAAATACATAAAGAACACCATAAAAACATAAAAACATCCTAATAAACACCTAAACCAGTGACCTAAAAAGCTCATGTAAAAATTAACACACTAAAATGAAACCAAGCAAATTTAAATTACCTTTGATTCAACTTTGGGCTTTTGGTCCTCACCATGCACTTCATCCTCAAAATCAGAATCTGAGGAAACCTAGAACAAAAAATGGGGAAAACTTTAAATCATCAAATGTAACACCGTAAATAAAACAACTTAAAAAAAACTAAAGAAAAATTTAAAAACAACAAAGAGAAACTTACATCGCGTGCAGACTTGGAAATTTTTGCTCTCTTAGTCTTAGGAGCATCTACTTTAACAGGAAGGGCTCTTTTCTTAGAGGCCGATGTCTCTGGAACATCAGCCACTAAATTTTTAGCAATTTTTTTTAACCCCATTTTAGGTTCGACTTTGGAAGTAACAGTTGGAGCCTTCTTCGATTTTTTAGAAACTTTCTTCGCCGGAGATGGTGATTTCGAACCACTTCTAGTGGTTGCCATTTATATAGAGAAAAAATAGAGGAGGATGACAATGTAGGTTGAGGAAAACGTGGGTGAGGGCTTGGAGAAGGTGATCGTGGGAAGAAAAAATTGGTTAGGGCTTGATAATGGTGATCGTGGGAAGCTCGGTTTGAAGAGTGGAAGAATCAGGTAAATGAAAAATTCAAAAAAAAAAAAAAGAAAGGATTTATGAGGTGGCGTGCGTGTACGTGTGTAAGGAAGAAGGGAAAAGGTAAAATTGTAATTATTAAACTTTTTGAAAAGTAAAATTGAAAAATGTAAAAGTTAAAAATGTTTAAAAAACCGTGTAAGGATAAAAATGTAAAAAAGGTGTCAATTTTGACATGAGGTGTAAAAATCTCTATAAATAAATCTATCATAACTATATATACCTTATATATATACATATAAATAAACAAAACATATATATTTAAATAATCTCTATATATATAATGTAACACCCTAACTAGTATAGGCGTGTATAACGTGATTTTTAACGTATTGTACAGCTCGTTGCTAATCAACGAGGTTATTAGAAAAACGTGAATAATTAAAATTTTGATTTTTAATTAAAACATAACATTTTATACTTAAAATATTCTGGGATCCCGTTTACAAAATACACTTACAAAAGTTTACTTTTCATTTACAAAAGATTTGTCACCCAGCGACTAAACAACAGAAGCCCTGATGTCTCGAGGATCGTACGCTCCAGGCCTAACCGCCTTGACATGTACAATCTTTACCTGCTCCCTCTCACAGCTCCTCAGCTTTAGCCTTGCCCTTACCTACACATAACAATAGCACTGTGAGTCAACAGACTCAGTAAGAAAAGCATAACATAATAAACATACTAATCCCAGGTTATAATCAGGCGCCCATACACCTAACCATAACCCTAACTGAATCAGGAATGTTCTTGACAAAGTATGATCAACCGCGAATCCAGCCTATACTCAATACTCTAGTCGCACTGATGTGGTAGCAGTTAATCCATACTATCTGATAGCGTAGCATATATCTGATGGCATCTCGGTGCAACTCTATGTACAGCTCACTGTTGCCCTGATATGCTAATCTGATGGCTATATAAAATTTGCCTAACATATATCTAATATGTTATTCTGACGGCAACTAACATGTACTTTAAACATGTATAAGCATATGCATGACATTATACTAATCTTACCTCGATTCTGAATTCAGGTGTACCGGTCAACCTGAGTGGAGCAGCTGCTCGACGAATTACAAGCTCCTAAATCACATCAATCGTAACATAGGTGAGTGACACGCTAAATCACTTTCCGGGGATTTAAACTTGAAACTAAAAGTTTCTCTATCGATAAATAACATGGCAATACCCTAAATAACATAAAAATGGGAAAAACTAGGGTTCCCAAAATTGCCCCAACCGGTAGACCGATTCCCCAACCGGAATTCCAGTTCCTACAGGCCCCTCTTAACCAGAATTCTGTTACGAAAATTATGATCACTACGCAAGTATACGCAGTTAAGTAGTAGCTCACGCAAGTGAGGTCGAACCACAGGGAATTGGACTAAGTACTACTAAATTATACTTATGATTCTATTTGGTAAAACAATACTTTTTGCGAATTAAATAAAACAATTTAGAAAATTAAAAGAATAAATGAAGATTAATCAAGATGAGAGATTAGGGAGGTGAATCCTGTTGTTAAGTTACCAATGTTAATACCTAATTGCTATCCTTTTCTCGATGTGAATGACAGATTATGAATTAACCTAACTCTTTTCAGATTTTTTAGGTTCTAAACCTCATGTTCTCTAATTAACTTCTTAATTAAACCAACATGAAATCAGCATTAAGCAATAATCTTTTTATCACTAAGGCTATGTAAATACTTTCGTTTCACATCAAAAACTAGACTATCCAATTTTAGCATTCTCAATTCTCACTTTTCAGATTTCGAATTGAGATCATTAAACATGTAAAAGGTGATCAATCTTGCACATGGAATTTAAACACAAATATAGATAATATTCATAATCAAGATGGAGGAATGGCAATTATTTATTAACTAGGCATAAACTTAAACAACATTCATCATCCTCCCTTAATGGGAAATTTAGCTCATAAAAATAATAAAAACATCCATGATTAAGTCTGAAACAACAATAGACATAAAAGAAAGAAATAAGGGTAAAAGAAAGAAACTAAAGGGGATATCGCTCCGGGTCTTCAAGATAGCTTCTTCTCCACTATTCAGGTCTATTTCTACTTAATTTGACCTTATGAGTCGTATTCCTTATATAGGGATGAAAGGTGTGCCTCCAATTGAGAGAAAAATCAAAATTAGGTCAAAACTGCGTTTTCCGTACCTAGTCGAGACTAGCCTATAAGCTGGTCGCGACTACTGGCAAAACTCAAAAAACCGAGTTTCTACCAAATCCTCGAAGTCGTGACCAGAGTCGCGACCACAGAAAAGGGTCGCGACCTGGCTCAATGGTGGTCGCGACTACTGACGCCTCTTGAACAGATTTTTCCGATTTTTTGCCAGTTTGTCCCGTCTTTTCACCAATTGACTGAATTTGAACTTTGATACCCTGGGAACCTGAAACAATGAAAATCAAGCGTAAACTGCTCCAAAAGACACCAATAGACGAGAAAATGCTTACTTTTCAAACCCAGAACATAGGCTAAATATAATCTAACAAATTCCGGTTCAGTGCAGGAAAGACCAAAACTCTCATATCTCAACCAAATCAACCCCAATTCAAATCAAACTTTCCAGACCTGCTATTTAGACCATAAAGAACAAAACCTAAGCAACAAAACAACTACGAAACCTCAAAATCAAATTTCATCATTAAAGACACTACAAGAAAAGCTACTTTTGCCGGCGCAGTTGACCAATTGCGCCGGCAAAAGTTGTCGGCATTAATGAGATGCTGAATTTGGGATTGGATTCAGCTATACCTTTTACCGGCGCAATGAAATGCGCCGGTAAAAGATGAATACTGAACCGCCAAATGGCGCAAACACATGTCCAATTCTGTAAGGCTTTTACCGGCGCACAATGGCGCCGGTAAAAGTTTCCCAAATTTTGGTGGGAATGTTAACCGCCCTCGTGAAAATTTGGGGGGAAATAAAACTCGTGGTAGGTGGGGTTACTTTTACCGGCGCATTACTGCGCCGGTAAAAGTGTTAAGCCAAACGGTGCGTTTGGTTTTAGGGTTATATGACCACTTTTACCGGCGCAATTCAATGCGCCGGTAAAAGTGTTCATATATCCCCTTCGACGAGCAGAGGCCATTTCTGCATTTTTTTTTCAGAAAATTTTTTTTTTCTCTCAAAAAATTTCCCCTTCATCTCCTTCATCCCTCTCTTTCAATCTCACTCATTCTCACTCAATCTCACTTCTCTATCAATCTCACTCAAAATCCCACTCATTTCTCTAAAAAAATTTGTTTTTTTTTTTTGGAAAAAAATCCCCACCGCCGTGACCCACTCACCACCGTCCGTCGGGCACCACCACCGCCGCAAGTAGCCTCCACCGCACACCCCGAAGCCCCACCTCCTGGTATTTTTTAATTTTTTAATTTTCATTTTTTTTTTGAAAAGTTTATGTAAATGTGTATGTGTATGTGTAAATGTGTTTATTAGTGTATATATGTGTATATATATGTATTTCTGTATGTGTATGTATGTATGTGTATGTGTATGTGGATGTGGATGTATATATGTGTATGTATGTATGTGTATATGGGTGTATGTATATATATGTATATGTGTATGTGGGTGTATATATGTATATATGTATGTATGTATATGTGTATGTATGTGGGTGTATGTATATATATATGTATATGTGTATATATATTTATGTGAGAGTATATGTAAATATGTGAGAGTATATAGGTGTTTATGTGTGTATATGTATATGTGTATGTGTTTATGTGTGTGTGTGTATGTATGTGTATGTGTATATATATTTAAGTTTAAGTATAAGTGTATGTATATATATTTATGTGTGTATATGTATGTTGATATTTTAATTATTGAGTTTTATTTTTATGAAATTAGGTCCCGTTGACCGCCCGAAGCACCGCCTCCCGCTTGTTGTTGTCATTTTTGACCGCTTCGGAGTTTGTTTTTTTTTTCTTTATATTAGTAATTAATTTAATAGTTTTGTTATAAGTTAGTATGCCTATACATGTTAGTGAAGTAGGTTCTGTGATAAAATACTGCAGTCTGATCGGTGGTGTGATTTATTGTTTTTCATATGTTGTTATCGAAAGTTTGTTTGTGCTATATTGATAGGTTTTGAAAATTTTGGGTTTACGCTTTTTAAGCCGTTATGCTGCCCAAATTTTGGTAGATAGTTATGTAATGTAATTTTTAATTTAAATAAATTAAATAAAAATTTGTAAAATAATGTATATCATAAAATGTCAAAAGTATTCCAAAAAATGTATTTGAAATTTTTAAACTTTATAATATTCAATTTAAATAAATAAAATAGAAAAATATAAATTAGTATATATTAAAAAATATAATAAGTAATCAAAATATTTGTTTTAGTAATCTTTAATTTAAATTAATATATATTATAAAATATAATAGGTAATCAAAATTTATTTTTTATTTTAAAAAATTTGTAATCTTTAATTTAAATAAATAATATTAAAAAATTAGTAGGTAAAATGTAAAATTAATTAATTGTTTAAAAAAATTAAGAATAACTAGCTAAAGTAATTGTTGATAAAATAAAATAAATAAAGTAAAACATAAAATTGAAATTGGAACATGTAATTTAAAAATTTAGTGAAGTAATTTTATTTAAAAAAAAATATTTTCAATTTAAATAATAAATAATTAGAAAAATATTTAATTAAAAAATGTAATGTATAAGTTAAAATGTAATAAAGTGGTATTAAATGTTTTTAAAAAGTTAGTAATTTTAATGTAAATAATAAATGATAAAAAAATATTAATAAAAATAAAAAATAATGTAATATATAATTTACTATATATTAAAATTTTTAAAAAGTTAGTAACTTTAATTTAAATAATAAATGACAGTGAAAAAAAAAATAAATTAAAAAATGTAATATATAAATTAGTATATATTATAATCTATAATAGGTAATCAATTATTTATTATTTTAAAAAAAATTTAATCTTAAATTTAAATGAATAAATGTGAAAATTATAAATTACTACTTATTGTTTAATTTTAAAAAGTAAGTAAGTGATATTATTAACTTTAAAAAGGTTGTAATTTTTAAGTTAAAAAAAGAATAGAAAATTATGAAATAACTTTTATAATAAAAATTAAAATTTAATAAAGTGATATTTTTAAAATTTTAAAACTTTTATACTTATAATCTAAAAATAAAATAAAATAAAATTTTAAAGTAATTATATTTAGAATTTAATCAAGTTATCATAAAGTAAGTGTAACTATAAAGTAACTATAAATGAGCATAAGATATTAAAATAGCATAAAATTAAATTGTTTTTATCTTTTCTTCATCTCTTTGGTTATACACCAAAGATAGGATAGAACAATTGTATTTGTATTATCACATAGTGATAATTTAATTTTTTTTCAATTTTACACATGCACGAAATACCTTAGACCCGTTTGGAGAGGCTGAGTCAGTAAGGACTCTTAAATACGCTTCTCCAAATTATCCAGGACTGTTTGTCCGCATGGATAGTTTGGGCTTGTTTTATACTTATAGTATGATCTATTGCTTATTTGATTATTTCATTAGTAGATATTTTGGTACAACGTCTTCTTACACGTTCTTGTAAGTCGGCAAACTTAATTACTACAAGTTTGCTAACTTATAAGAACTGTGGGGAGGTGCTGCCGAAATTTTTACAAAAATGAAATAATCTTAAGAGCGTAGATTGCACTATATGTATATTACAAACATGAATGGGATAGGTTCTTTACCCTTTTAGTAATGGAGTGAGAAGGTGGATTAGGACACTTGCACATTTTTTTGTTTGTTTTTAAATTGTTTTTGTTAAATACTTCGTAGTGGAAGATGCCTGCCAACCGAAGTTGGATGAAGGCGCACCGCGCTCTCGCAGTTTCGAAGTGGCGTTGACGAGTTCGTTGCGGTAGCAACGAACCACGTGAACGCTGACGGATTAGCTCGATGCCCATGCATGCGGTGTTTGAATGTCAATTTTCACACACCTGCAACTATAAGGGTTCATTTATTTCTCAGCGGGATCCAACCTTCGTACAACCCCTGGTATTTCCACGGGGAGACTTTCTCTCGGCCCGCTGAACTTCCTGAAAATGACGAAGAGGAAATGGCAGATGTGTTGGCGGACATGTTAAGAGGGGACCCTGGGTTTGACGAATCTGCTAACACTACTGATTCTTTCAATGAACCCCCTATCAACGACAACAACAAGTTCGATGACTTGTTTAAGGAGATGGAGGCTGAGTTATATCCAGGTTGCAAAAAATCAGCCCTTAATGCACTGGTAAAGCTTATGCACTGCAAGGTTTTGAATAGGTGGAGCAACCACTCTTTCGATATGTTGCTGTCCATCTTGATTGATCTATTTCCACAGGGGACAAAATTACCGAAGTCGCATTATGAGTCGAAGATGCGATTGCGCAATCTAGGTTTGGGTTACGACTCAATAGATGTGTGCAAGTATAATTGTGCTATTTTCTGGAAGGAGAATGAGAAGAAGGAGTTTTGCCCCGTATGTGGCGAATCACGATGGGTGAAAAGAAAGGGTAAGGGGAAAAAAGTTCCTCACAAAGTTATGCGTTACTTCCCACTCACACCTAGGCCGAAACGATTATATTGCTCAAGACACACCGCGGAGGATATGCGGTGGCATTACTCGCGAGAGACCAAAAGAAAACGGTGTGCTTAGGCATCCCGCGGATGCCGAAGAATGGAAGCAGCTTGACCGCCTTCATCCGTCTTTTGCCGTTGAACCTAGAAATGTCGACCGGGATTGGCGACGACGGTTTTAATCCATTTGGCAACATGAGCAACTCTTACGTACTCGTGGCCGCTATTTGTGTCCCCTATAATTTGCCACCGTGGAAGTGTATGAGTTACGAATCGTTGTTGTTGACCTTATTAATTCCGTGTCCATCATCTCCCGGGAAAGACATAGATGTATTCATGAGACCGTTAATTGATGAACCGAAACAAGCTTGTGGGAGACGGGTGTTGAAACCCGAGATGCCTACAACGAACCGTGTTTTCAATGCGTGCGGCTGTTGTGGACAATAAATGATTTTCCTGCTTATGCTCTAATGTCTGGTTGGAGCACAAAAGGGTATATGGCGTGTCCCACTTGCAATGAACATACTCCTTCCATTGGCCTAAATAGTAAGATTGGATATGTTGGCCACAGACGCTTTCTCGAAATGAGTGATCCGAGAAGGAGAAGCAAAAAGTACAATGGTAAGCCTGAGAAGAGAGCACCACCTCCTGTATTGACGGGGATGATATTTTATCTCAATTAGACCGAATTCCATTGACTTTGCCCGGAAAACACAAACAGCTTCGGGGGTGTGAAACGGAAGCGTTCTAGTGAAGAGCTCAATTGGTCTAAAAAAAGTATTTTTTTTGAGCTTCGATCTTGGAAGTCAAAGTCCTTACGACATAATCTTGATGTAATGCACATTGAGAAAAATGTGTGTGATAGCTTAGTAGGTACTCTTCTAAGTATCGACGGGAAGTCAAAGGATACCGACAAGGCGAGAATGGATTTGCAAGACTTGCAAATACGACGAGAGTTGTGGTTGTATGAAGACCGAAACGGGAAGTGGAAGAAGCCTCCAGCTAGTTACACACTTAGTGTTCAAGAACGGATTGAATTTGCGTACTTCATAAAGTCCGTACGATTTCTGACGGTTTTGCAAAGCACACTTAGACAAAAATGTCAACTTGGATACGGCAAGATTTCCGGCTCAAATCACATGATTGTCATGTGTTGTTACAACGTTTACTACCGGCAGGTATCCGTAAGTTCTTGAAAAAAGAAATCCGGGACACAATCATTGAGCTGTGTGTGTATTTTAAACAATTATGCTCAAGAACACTTCATGTTTCGGATTTAGAAAAAATGCAAACAAATATTTTAACTATTTTGTGCAAGTTAGAAACAATTTTTCCACCGGCCTTCTTCGACATAATGGTTCACGTAGTTATGCATCTCCCTAAAGAAGCTATACTAGGTGGACCAGTGCAGTACAGGTGGATGTATCCCATTGAGCGCTCAATGTCTGTGTACAAGCAATATGTCAGGAATCGTGCCCGCCCGGAAGGCTCTATTGCTGAATCTTTTGTGGTTAATGAGGCATTAACCTTTTGCTCAATGTACTTTCGGGAAGTGGAAACTCGATTCAACCGTCCTGACCGGAACAATGACATTGTCCAAAACATGCCAACTCGACAATTTTCTGTATTCAAGCATGTTGGTCGACCCATCGGTATGAGGACAGTCGACACCTTACCCATGCAAAGCAAGCGTAAGGCGGAGTGGTACATTTTGAACAATTGCACAGAGGTTGAACCGTATATCAAGTAAGTATAAATTCCATAAACACAAACACACAATAGTCGACTTCATCTAAAAAATTCTTAACTTACTAATAACTGGATTACATTATATAGTGAGCACAAGGAGTTGCTTCAAGCAAGGGGTGTAGGCAATATTGAGACAGTGCAAGAGACTGAGTTCCCTGAATGGTTCAAAACTCAAGTAAGCCTTGTTGCCTCTCAATACTGTTAATCTTGTTCTCAATAACTGTTCAACTTTTCTTAACTTAATATTTTCCCTGATATGTAGATTAATGAACTACGGTTGACCAACCAGGGTGCAGTGTCAGATGAGTTGTATGCTATCGCTAACCCAGCGAATACAGCAATTTATTTTTATCCAGGGTGCATAGTGAACGGTATTAAATTTTTGGTCAAGGAAAGGGATGATAACCGCAAAACACAGAATAGCGGTGTCATGGTCCCCGTGAAGATGGCCAAAATTTTTACGGCACACTTGAAAAAATTATGGAGTTCACTTATTTGAAAGATTGCAGTGTTCTCTTATTTTTTTGTAAGTGGTTTGACACTAACGGGAGTAGAATGGATAGTGACGGTGTTATTACTAGCATCTGCGTCAACCGACAGTGGTACCAAAATGAACCGTTCATACTTGCATCTCAAGCAAAATTGATCTACTACATTCCTGATTTAAAGAACGGTAAAGACTGGCTGATTGTAAATGAGTACATACCGCGCAATGTTTGGGACTTCCCGGACACGGATGGGGAGACACCCTTTGTACAGGAAAACAATTCAATTGAAACCGAGTTCGTTGTTCAACTTCCACAGTTGGATGATGTTGACTATGTTCGCCATGATGTCGACCCAACTAAAGTTGCAAACATCCATCGTGTGAATTCACAAATTTCAACAATTAGATGATTTCATTGTCGATGATGACAACGAGGGTCTAAATACCGAAGAAGACAACTCCTTAGAATTAGAGAGTGACAGTGATGATAATGCTGTATATGTAACTGATGATGAGGATGATGAATTGTAATTGACATAGTGTTTTAAATAAAATAAAAAATTACAACCCTTCTTCTTTAATATGTTTGCAATATGTTAGTTTATTTTAAATAAACAATATGTGTTGTATATGTAGTATGTCTACACCAAAGCCGAAGCTCGAGAAAGAAAGGCGTCAGAGGTAAATACAAGGGCAAGAATGTTGAGGAGGAGCTCTCCAAAACACAATCTGCCAAGTTACCGATTGAGGTGCACGCAGAGACTGGCACCCCCGTAGGCAAGAACGGAAAAAAATTCAACAATATGGCCAAATGGATGACTCGGATGTCTATCCCCATTAATAAATTCAAATGGGAAGATGTCAGTAGAGCTGACATCAACGCACTGTGGGATAGACTTGAGGTATGCCTTACTAATTTTTTTAATTTCTAAATTACTATACTCTTATTAAATTGTAATTAATGTATTAATGTGTAACTTTTTCCAGACCAAGTTTATCCTCCCACGAGATAACCCTACATTCGTAGACTACGGTGAGTACGAGATGTCAAAGGGTTTACGTGACTGGAGGGCAGACTGCAAGAAGAAGTGGATACAAAACATTGAGGAGCTTGGACAGGAGAGGGCCGACATGTCACCTCCTGAGGGAGTAACTCAAGAGGTGTGGACTGACTGCATCGCTTATTGGAGCACAGACAAACAAAAGGTACATTTTTTAAAATTTTAAATTTTGGTAATGTTTAATTTATATAGTCAATAATAAATAATTAATTGTTATAAAAATTATTAATTTCAAAGTAGAGCAAATGAAAAATAAAGAAAGTCGGGGTAAGATGAAATTTTTAGGAGGCTGGGGCTCCAAGCCCATTGTTTCACATGTTGTCGAAGGGGTAAGTTTATATTTAACTATCATTCATTTAACTTTCTCTATTAAAATAACAGTACTAATATATTTTCTCTTGAAAATAGGCTAACCCCGACACAGGAGAACTGCCAACTGCGGTGGAAACTTTTCAAAAGTTTCACCATAAAGGCAACGATTGGCGCAACGAGTTCGCGCAACAAGCTTACGTAAGTTTACGTTTTAATTCAATTTTCATTTATTTCTTTCAATTTATTTTGTGTTAAAATTAACCATTTAACTTACTTGTTTAATTGTTTTAGGAGCAAATGGTTGAAATAGCGGCAACTCAACCAGCGCCCACTGCAGATGAGCCCGAAGAGCCTGCTGTCGATCCTACACAGTACCCCCGAGACTTACCTGTTATGACGCAAGTACTCGGGGAACGATCTCGGCATCTTAGAGGCTTTGGTCATCTCCCCAGACTGAAGGGAGTTGGGGCCAAAAGAGCACCTGCCACGCATCCTTCAGCCCAACCAACTGTTACAATGGAACAGTATGAGGCTTTACAGAAAAAAGTGGAGGAAGCGGAGCAGACAACTCAACATACGAGGCAAAGCGGTATGAGACACAACAACTCTACCTCAGACGATTCCAAGATCAGTTTGAGTATCTTTCTCGAGCTGTGCCGGGTTTCAACTTGCCTCCCATGGATCTTCCACCATTGCCCACTCCCCGGTGCCGGATCATCTGGCCGTCGTCAGTGCCGGGATCGTCATCGCAGCCTCCCGAGACTCAGAGAAACAACGATGACGACATTACCCGCCTATAGAACTGTACTTTTTTTATTATCCAGTTCGAAGATTTAACATTTTGTTTATATACTGATTTTAGTAGTAATTAATGTTGGTTTATCTTGTAATGTAAATTATGTTGGTTTATTTTGTTAATATAATATTATAATTATTTAAAAAAATATAATTAATTATATTTAATTAATTAATATTAAAATTAATTAAATATAATTAATTAAATTTTTTTAAAAATAAAATTTAATACTTTTGCCGGCGCAATAGTGCGCCGGTAAAAAGTGACAAAAACAATTGGCGCCAACAGCCAGGTTGGCGCCAATAGTTTTCCCGGCGCACTACATGCGCCGGCAAAACTATTGGCGCCAACTGCGGGCGTTGGCGCCAATAGTTTTGCCGGCGCACTATTGCGCCGGCAAAACCTAATCATAGCAGGTTCAAGGCGGATAAGGGTATTTTTTAACACCGGCGCTTATTTATTGCCGGCGTTATTCCTCGCCGGTAAAAGGACGTTTTACCGGCGCAGTTAATGTACGCGCCGGTAAAAAGTCCTTTACCGACCAAGCTTCCCGCATAAGCTTTGCCGGCGCACAACCGCGCCGCAAAGCTTTACCGGCGTTAGCCGTGTACTTTTGCCGGCGCAACAATGCGCCGGTAAAAGCTGGATTTCTTGTAGTGAGACCAAAGTTTGAGTTCAAACTCCAAACTTGATTAAAACCAACCAACAACCACTAGAACCTGCTTAAATCCATTTATCTAAACATAATTAAGCTTTAGAAAACAAAACAAAACATTAACAGCAGTCACAGCAACATAACACCAAGCATGCAAAAATTCACTTTCCTTAAACTTCAAGAAAATAAAGAGGAGGTGCAAGAGCTATACCTTGGCTTGGATTTACTAACAATTAGCTAAGAAAGACTTGAATTACTGGGAAAGATCCAACCCTAGCAGCCCCAAGAAATTTTCGAGAGAGAGAGAGAGAGAGAGAGAGAGAGAGAGAGAGAGAGAGAGAGAGAGAGAGAGAGAGAGAGAGAGAGAGAGAGAGAGAGAGAGAGAGAGAGAGAGAGAGAGAGAGAGAGAGAGCTTGAGAGAAAATGAATTTTCCTTTACCTTTCTTTTCTTGAAAATGGGATAATGGTGATAAATTAAAAAGCATCAGCCATTACACTAAAAGAATCAAGTTACTAAATGTATCTAAGTCCACTAAAGGACAAAATACACATGGGGCAAAATGACCATCTTGCCCCTCCCACACTAATACAACATAAAAGGGTACTAAGGTTATTTTGGGAAATTCTAAATTCCTGACTAATCTCGACATTCTCAATGTCTAACTATATCGCCCCACTATACTAAAATACTAAGATGTGATTCAACTAAGCCATACACCGCGTTCCAATGTTGCCGAACACTGAACATGGAAAAATATGAAATTTCTATATATGACATATAAAATGCATTCTGAATTTAAATAAATCATCATAAATTAATAATTAAGAATTAATAACTAATTTTCATAATTAAACCCTAATTATCTACTAATTTCCAAATTTAAGCTAAGCGGTCTTTACATATAATACACAAAAAATATATTATACTTCAAAAATATATACAGTTATAATATATATACACATAACAGAAAAAAAAAATATATATATACATAGACAAAGCATATCAACAAAAAAAATCCAAAAATTAAGAACTCAAACCCTAAATCATTTACAGTGATCTTGAAACAAACAAAGAAAGTTTTCATAGAAAAAATGTTAAAAACAATGGAGATTGGAGATGACTTACAGTGAGTTGTCTAGGACTTTGCGACCGTTTTTGAATTTTTGCACGAAATCAACCCTCCTCAGTCTTTGGCTAGTGCTAGGTTCGAAAATAAAGAAAAAAAAAAACGGAATAGGCAGAGTAGTAAAATCAAATAAAACATGTCAATCTTTAACAAAAATCAAATAAAACAAGAAGAAGAATGGGCGGAGTAATAAAATACACATACCTTGGAAGACTTTTGAGGAAGAAGAACAAGAAGAAGAAGAATGGGCGGCCGAATAGGGGATGAGAAATTAGGGTTTGAGTTTTGAAGAGAAAAGAGGGGAAAATGGAGAATGTTGGTTTGATGGGGTATATATAGGGGTATTAGCGGCGGCCGATAGTCCGCCACTAATAGTAATTAATAATTTTTTATTTTTTAATTATTATTAGTGGTGGGGTCCGCCGCTAATAATATTCGAACTGAATGGGCGGGAAAAATCCCGCCCATTTACTAACGGCGGGGTATTAATAGCAGACCCTGCCATTACTAGTATTAGCGGCGGGCATTAGCGACGGACAGTCCGTCGCTAATAGTATTTTTTTTTTAAAAAAAATTGCCCAATCAGCGACATACATCAATGTTCGCCGCTCATACCACCAATATTAGTGGCAGATTTTGTCTATCGCTAATAACTCTACCGCTATTTAGCATATTTGTTAGTGTCAGTGGGAGAACCTCGAGTCAATTTGGGAGAAAACTCTAATCTAGAGACCCTAAGAGAAGTGGTAGGGAAAGCCCAGACTCACACTAATACCCTTCACCATAATCAAGAGGAAACACGCGCTATGGTGAACCATTTGTTCAAAAAATAGAGGCGTAAATTCCAAGTGTGGATGGATAAACGAGCTGAGTCCATGCACGCCCAGTAGGAAGAAATCAATCACATATAAAGGAAAGATACCGACTTAATTAAAAGATTCCACCAACAAACTGGGGACAGGTACTGGAAACCCACCGCTCAGAAGAGATCCTAACTAGGGAAAAGAGCCTCACATCCCCTCTAGAGGACAACAGTATGGCTTAGAGGAGCGCCCAACAAATTATGTGCAAACACCCCGACACAACATAACATCCAACTTGCACAAAAGAGATAAAAATAACTGAGGCTTTGATGTTACTAGTTTATATTCAAAATATTAAAAAATTGAAAACTCTAGGTCTCGAGATCAAACTGTTAAAAACCTAGTGGATGACCAAGTTTTTCTCGGTCATCACCTTAGAAGAGAAGACCAACACAACTTTTGACCCCAACCTGAAGGAAGGATGGATGATGGACCTCCCGAACTAGCTAAGAGATCTTGAGGACGTGTGGCAGTGTACAACCAAGATGGGCAAGTCCAAATCTATAGGCTACCTCAACATACAGGCCAACAACCTCCTTAAGGTCGTACAAATTCTCATTATGGGCAACCGTACTCGAGCAAAACTAATGTTGGAGCTAATAGTGGACAGCACAACAATTGTCGTCGTGATAATCATCGTACCCACAAAAAAAATTAGAAAAATCCTCCAAACGATGATAATCTCCATAGGCCACCTCGGTCCACGAGCCAACTAAGTAGAAGAGCTCTGGGTGACTCTGTCTTCCAAAAGATAGGGCCCAGAGCTTATCTTCGAGACGATTTGAATCGTAAGTGAGAAAATCGAGACGAACATTTTTTCCCTCTGCCTAACAATCAACTGAGTAATGTGGAGAAATACATTCCACAAAACAAAGACACACCTTTGTACCTTTTGATGCTCGGTCAACAGGTGACAGGGGCCGATCAACAAGCAAGTCAAGTTGATCCAGGGGCACAAGCCCAATTGGATCAACTTAAAAGCCTCATTCAAGCCCTGGCGAGCCCAAAACTCATTGACTTGGAGCTTGATCAAACAAGAGGATCACCATTTTCTATACAGATCAATTCCCTAAATCTTTCGACAAAATTGAAAATGCCTTCTTGGAAGATGTATACGAGAAAAGAATATCCATTTTTGCATATTATATACTTTGAGATACAAATGGACCTATAGATAGTGAAGGATGATGTACAATGTAAAATTTTCTCTGGTACCTTGGCAGAGGCCGCCCTGGAATGGTACTTCAAGTTAGCACCATGAAAATTTAATTCGTGGGATGTCTTTGCCTCAGAGTTCTACGCGCAATTCACATCTCCAAGACAGCTCCCCACTCACTTAGAAGACCTGGTCGACACAATCAATTTCGCTAAGAGATGCGACAAGTGTCAGCGCATTGCTACATATGTCTATAGCCCCCAAGAAAATTGAACTCCATCACAAGCCCATGGCCATTTGTAGGATGGGGCATATATCTAATTGGCGAGCTGCTAAAAGGCAAGAGAGGAGTCAAGTATGTCATCATCGCAATTGATTATTTTACCAAGTGGGCCGAAGTAGAAGTACTCACCACCGTTACTGTTGTAAAACTTTACGAGTTTGGATTTTGAGCTATAATGTGCAAGTTCAGCATACCCTAAAAACTAATTTCTGACAATGGTAAACCTTTTGATTATACAGAAATATAGTAACTGTGCAAGAACTTAGGGATACAGAAGGCTTTTTTTGCAACCGCATGCATATCCCCAGAGTAACGGGAAAACTGAGGCATTCAACAAGTTAATCAAGCATACCATCAAAGGAAAGCTCAAAGAAAGGAAAGACATATGGCAAGAAGAATTACCTAAAGTATTGTGGTCGTACAATACCACACCGCAGTCAACAATTGGCAAAACTCCCTTCTTACTTTCTTATGGGTGCAAAGCCATTGTTCCAGGTGAAGTAGAGGCAGGTTCACTCCATCGCGATGCTTTCAATGTCAAAGAAAATGAACTGGGATAGCTTCTCCCATTAGATTTGTTGGAAAAAAAACGTAATCAAGCTAAAATAAAAAAAAATGTAGCCTATATATCAACAATGCACGATGCATTATTTTATTTCGAAGGTTAATGAAAGAAACCTGCAAGTAGGAGACTTGGTACTCTGCAAAGTCGCGGTTTATCAAGTCGCATATGTTGCTGCACTTAATTCAAGAACTGATGAAACTTTTTTTTTCATTTATTCTTTAAACGTTTATTTTGATTTGATTCTGTAATATATTGTAATAACGGCCCTGCTAGACAAATTATGTAATCCTAAAGGGAACTTATTTTCTATATAAATGAATGATCCAAATCAAATAAATTAGGCTGAAATTATTACCATAAGTGAACTAAGCAAACCAAACTCTAACCACTATAATTCTCTTATTTTCTCTTTATTTTTGCTTTCATTTTTGTCTATTTTAGTAGCTTATATTATGAGTACTTACTATTTTATTAAGTCAGTACTCGCATAACTGTTAGTGAATATTCTAACTTTGTTTGAGTAATCGCAATATTTAGTGTTGTCTAAATTCTACCGACAACATGATGTATTTGTAATACCCTAGAATTAAGAAATGAATTAGCAAAATCCTAAATAGATAATTATGAATAATTGAGGAATTATATTATATATAGTTCCATAAATGTGAATTAATATGATTTATTATATGGTAAGATCCCGTTGGTGAGCCAGGGGCATTTTAGTAATTAAGACCCGAGAAGGGTAAAATGATTAAATAAATTTAATAACGTGCTTATTAAAACTATATTATTATATAGTATGCCTGTGTTGTCTTTTCAGGTGTGTTCTGACAGGTTGGCGCGGTATAGTCACAACCGGGTATTTCGGGCAGAGCGGGGTTCGAGCCCGAAATACAATTTGGGATTAAATGTTTGCATTTTATTTGATATTTGATAATCTGAATTTTATTTGGAAAATTTATGAGTGTGATATGACAATTATGCCCTTGTTTGTGTGGATATATGGAAATTGGCCCTAAGGGCATTTTAGTAATTTAGCCTTTATGAGTTATGAGTTGGGAAATTGGATTTTTGACAAAATGAATTAGAAATTCTGGTCTTTCTCTCTCTCTTGGATGAACCATCTTTCCCTCTCTAACCCTCTTGAAAGTTTCAAGTTTTATAGTGAATTGCTTGAGTTTTGCTTGAAAATTGAAGTGGAATATTGGGGAAGTTATTGTGCTTAGCCTTGCAAGAATTTGAGGTAGCTTCTAAAGCTTTAATTCTTATGTTTATTGCTGATTTTTGATGTTGGATGATCATGGAAAAAGGGTTGTGAAGCTTGGTGTTGCATGTGTTTGAATTTTGAATTGCCCTAAATGAGTTTATACATGTTTTGTTGTGATTTTGTTGTTGAGCCTTAGATGAAATGATTAGGGTATTTTCTTACTTATATTCAGGTCTCAAATTTAATGTTTATTGTTGGAAATAAATTGAGATGCTTGGCTTTGAAGTTGTTAGCTATGAGCTTGAAGTTTTGGAGTTTAAACATGAGTTTGAGTTGATTTTTATAATATGAAATTGTGAATTTTATGCATGAAGTATGTGTTGTAAACTCTCTGTATGATGATTAAAAACTTATTTTGTGGTTTGGGAGTTTTGGTTATGAATTGGGTTGTTTGGATGTGATTTAAGGGCTGAAATTCGTGGTTCACTGCTAGTTTTTTGGGTTTAAAACCCAGGTGCCGCGGCATGGTTTTAGCATGCCGCAACGCGCCCTTTTCTTTCTGGGTAGATCCTTTTTGCAAACTTCAAATAGCCATAACTTTGTGATTTGGATTCCAATTTGGGAGTTCTATATACCACTGGAAAGCTCTTTTCGAGCTCTATCTGAATATGTGAATTTTAAATGCCATGTGAATATTTTATGAAAGTGAAATCAGGGGTTAACCCTATTTATGAAAATCCCAGATTTGTTTGACTAGGATTACCGGCACCTGATCAGGAGCACCTAGGGATTCAGAATCTCTGACATTGCGGGACAACAGGTAAGACAGTGATCAGCACGTAGAGTATGCGTAGTGGCACTTATATTAAAAATAGTAACCGGGATTAGGGTTATCACCCTAATATGAGCGGTTGATGGCCTAGGGTTATTACCCTAGTGATATATGTGTATAAATGCCATGCCATGTTAAATGTAATGAGATTTATGGATTATGCACTCAAGGCATAATCAGGTTGGACTCGGTAACCACTACCGAGATGAACCATTCTAAGGCCTTATTGTATTTAGACGTGTGAGAGCAACACGTAGGTCTACGCCACGTAGATATAAATAGATGTGTGAGCGCAACACATAGGTCTATGCCACGTAGACATAAATAGGCATGTGGGTGTAACATGCAGGTCTGTGACACACAGACATATATGAATGGCATTACTGTTTAAATAGCGTGATGAGCATATTATTTTTGTTATGATTTATACTGTCTTGCTGGGCTTGGCTTACGGGTGCTCTACTGTGCAGGAAAGTGTAAGGCATTAGCTGATCAGCCATGAGTTTAGGAGCTGGGCGAAGAATGTACATGTCCGGGCCATATCAGACCAAGCAGGTTAAGGGTCTACCAGTGTTGAATTTTTGAAATTCTATTTTACCGCTTAGGCCAGCTAACTGAAAGAGACTTGTAATAAAGTTTGTAAATATTTTTGGGATCCTAACTGTTGTAAAGTTTAAATTATTACAAGTTTTATTTTCATTCTATTTATTGCAAAAGTTTAATTTCTCCGCTATTTTGATTAGTAATCTCGTTTAGGGGATTTGGATTTCGTAAATAACTTGGGTATCGTGCCTAATTATTTAGGGCGTTACAGTATTTGTATCAATTATAATTATCATTATGCTCAAATAAAAACATGCAAAATTTGATGAAAATTTTAATATTTCATAAATATTTTTATTAACATATAAAAGCAAATAACTTTATTATTGTCTTTATTGTGTAATTAATAAAAAAAATGAATGTACATAGTTTATAGTCAATCTATATGGTTAACTATACTAATAAAATAGTATAAATGACATAAAAGTAAATAAGAAAATAGTAATTGTGCTAAATTTTACACAATATTTTTATATGCAAATTTACATCATATATTAGCACATAGAACACATAATTTCCTAAATATATTTTAAATTTGCATTACTTAATTAAATTTTTTAGACATAATTTTGGACATTGACCCAACTCTATTACTTGACACATGTAAGTAGTAATTAACTAGCTTAGGCTTATTTTATTTTAATTTAACCGTTATATAATCAAAGAAATAAAGGGTGCATTTGGTAACACTTATTTTGTAATACCCTAAGATTACAAAAAATTAGATTAGCAAATCTTAACTAATTAATTGTGCATTAATAAGAAATTATATTACTATATAATTTAATATATGAATTATACTAATAAATAATATTTTAAGATCCCGTTGGTAAGCCAAGAGCATTTTTGTAATTTTGACCCGAGAAGGGGTAAAACCATAATTGTAATGATATATCATGCTTATAGAATATATTATTATATAGTATATTTATTCTGTCTATCTGCATGTATTTTTTGACAAGTCGGCACGGTATAGTTACAACTGAGTATTTTAGGCCGAACTGGGTTTGGGGCCCAAAATACATTTATGGAATTTATTTTGGCATTCTTTGGATAAATGGGAAATCTAAAATTTATATATTATTTGTGTGTGTGTGGTGAAATCACAAGTTTGCCCTTGATGAGTGTGTATGTTTATTTTGGCCTTGAAGGGTATTTTGGTCATTTGACCATATTTGATATTATTAACAAAATAGAATTTTTCGCAAGGAATTAATCCAATTTTCTAGTTTTGTTTTCCTAAACCGACCTCTCTCTCTCTCTCTCTCTCTCTCTCTCTCTCTCTCTCTCTCTCTCTCTCTCTCTCTCTCTCTCTCTCTCTCTCTCTCCTTTCTCATATTCTTCAAAGTTTGGTAATTTTTTTTTAAAAAAATTTAGCTTCAATTGGAGGTGTTCTTGGTGTGTTTTGTGTTTAAAGCTTAAGAAACTTGTGGTAAGTTCCTATTCCTCCTTTATTTGAGTTTGATTTTTGAAGTTTTGAGCTTGTGTTTTATGTTTGATGTTCTTGTGTTGGTTTAGATAGATGTTGGTAGGAATTGAAGTGAAAATAGTTGGTTTTTATGGTGATTAAGCTTGTAGATTTTTGAGTTATGCATATCTAGACTTCTTTTTTGAGAATTTTAGAGTCAAAATTGTGATTTAATTTCTGAATATATACTCTGAATTTTCTTCATGTTTTATGCTGTCTTTAAGCTTTGTGCTCATGCTTGTGAAATGGAAGATTATGTTGGTTTTGGCTCAAAGTTTGTTGCTAGTTTTGATTCTTGTAGAACTTGTGTAATTTGCATAATTTGATGTGGTTAAGAGCTTTTTTTTGTGCTCTTAACTTTTTGTTATTGATGTATGCGGTTAGAGAAATGTTTTGGGGGAAAAATCAAACCTAGAAATAAACGGCCAAATAAAATAAACAACGCAAAAAAGGCCCACGTTAAAAGGCCCACAAAAATGAATGCATCTAGGCCCAAGGATATAGAGGGAGGCCCAACTCGGTGTGGACCAGTTATTGATCCTAGTTATTAATCATTAAGAGGCTGCTACGGACAAAAAGAAGGAAAATTATAAACGACGAGAACAAGTAAAGAAAGCACCGACGGAAGCGGAAGAAAGAAAGGGAGAGAATAGGTAACTAACGGATTGAAGATCAACTGTAAGTGAAACGATAAACCGAAATCCGATGAGGCATCCAGATGACTTGCCGACGGAGGAAGTACCTGAAACACAATAGAGGGAGGGTACCGAGGTAACACCACTAGCGAAACAAAGGCCCCCGACGGAGGAGAACTCGGATCCCCTCATACGAGATCTCCGGCAGAAAAAGAAGGTCTCGAGCATAAAGTAAGAAATTGATACTGTCAAGAATGCGATGCCGACGGACACGACACCGCCGAATTTAAGGGAAATAATAGCATTAAAACCCACTAAAAACACAGACACGTGTGACACTGGAGTTATCTATTAGAATACGAACACGTGGCAGGGGTAAAAAGAATAATAGGAAGAGAACACGTGTCGATAAGGGGATAGGAGGATGATAGATCGTCCATGCAAGAGAAGGACGTACATATAAATATAAGAAAAAGGACGTAAGAAAAGGGATTAGGAACTGGAAAAAAAAAGAGCTCACAAAAAGAAATTTTTTCTGTTTTCGACCAAAACAAGAAATTTGTATGTGAATTGTGCATGCCTTGTTGGGGTTTTATTTTGAGTTAGGTGCAAATTCGAGTTAAATGAAATTGGTATTTTCTGGGTGTTCAACCCAAGTGCCGCGGCCCGCCTGTTGGTGTTTCTGGGTTTCCAACCCAGGTGCCACGGCATGGGCTTTGCATGTTGCAGCCTGCTTGGGGTTTTAAGGGTAGTTTGGATCCAAAACTTATTTTGTTTATAACTTTTTAGTCCAAACTCCGTTTGGGACGTTCCAATTATCATTTAAAAGCTCGTTTTGAGCTCTATATGTTTATGCATAATTAAAATGCCAATTATATGATTATGTGAAAGTAGATTTGGGGGTTAATCCTATTTGTGAAATCTCGAGAATTTGTGACTAGGACTACTGGCACATGCTCAGGAGCACCTGGAGATTTGGAATCTCCACATACTTAGGATACCAGGTAAGACACTAGTTAGCACGTAGGGTTAAGCACAGCGGCGCTCATATTTGATATTATGATTGTAACTAAATGTGGAACCTTGGATTATGTTTATTACCCTAAAGTGAGCGGTTATATAGCCTAGGGTTATTACCCTAGTGTTTAAGTAGTTTTGTGTATAATGCCATACTTTATATGTTGAAATGAAGAATTATGTGTTCAAGGCATAATTAGGTTACACTCACTAATTAGAACTGACATAAACCATTCTAATGTCTTATTGTAAACAGACATGTGAGCGTAACACGTGGGTCTATGCCATATGGACATAAATAGGTGTGTGAGCTAACACGCAGGTCTATGTCAAATAGGCAATAAGTGCAGTGCCATCAATAATTATGTGATATTTATTTATTGTGTATATTGGTATTTTTACTGTCTCTCTGGGCTTGGCTCTCAGGTGCTCTACTGTGTAGGAAAGGATAAATCTGTTTGTAATCAACCATGAGTTCAAGGGCTTGGCGGTAGATGATACATGTTCGGGCCATACTAGACCATGCGGGTTGGGTCTACCAGTGGATGTATTTTGTTCTCTTGGATTTTGCCGCCTAGGTCGGCATGTAAAGAAACTTGTAATATTTTGCAAAAAATTTTATGGGATACCGTAACACGTTGTCTTTCTAGAATGGTAGTAAAGTTTAAATAATTACAAGTTATATTTTACTCTGTACTAGATTTAAAGTTTAAAAAATTTTCTTGCTCTTATTTCTAGTAATCCTGGTTTAGCGGGATTAGGTTATATTATTGGTTGTTGTAGCGTGCCTAATTCTTAGGGCGTTACAATTTTTGATCAGTTTTTTGTTTTTTAATTAGAATAGTGAAATATTTTCCTAAAATATCTCTTATAAAACTCTTTTCACTTTTCAATTTTTTAACTGAGAATCAAAGTTTTGAAAACAAAAAAAAAAGTTACTTTTAATTTTTTAAACAAATTTTTTATTATTATTTTATTTTCTTAATCAATATTTTGGACTCTAAATCCAACCTGAACCTTGGGACCCAAACCCCACCCGAACCCTAATGTTGGTCTGGACCTCAGACCTAGACCAAAACCTGAACCCAGATCTAGACCTTGGCCTCGGACTCGTACCCGAACCTCGATCCTAGACTAAGACCTAGACCCTAGCCTCGGCCCACACCCAAACCCGGCCTCGAACTTGGATCCCTAACTCAGACCCAAACCTCGGCCTTGATTCTAGACTCGACTCGGATCCAAACCCGAACTCTGGCCACGGACCTGGACCTGGACCTAACTTAAATAAAATCAACAAATGAAAATGAAATGAATTTTATAGAACACACTTTTGTCTGCTTTTAAAATTGAAAATCAAAAGTAGTTATAAAACATATTATTAATTTTAAAAAATAAAATATTTAATTTTTATTTTTAAAAATAATAGTGTTATCAAATGTGATCTAACATATAACTTTTATATATGTTGTAGTTTCATGGTAATTAAAAACAAGAGATATATAATGGACAAGCTAAACATATTGTGCGGGTCAACTACCTCACTAAGTATTGAATACATATGATTGATTGTTGTCAAAATGTTTACTTATCTTTTCAAGTCAAATTTTTAAAGTTAATTAATTGATTAGTTTTCACTGTAGCTATATCTAACAAAACATAAATGTCTTTTTTGTAATACTTTGAATGAATTTGATTAATACATCATGTTAGTTGAGAGATATTTTGTAAAACACAATTAGTTGCTATACTCTTAATATAGGATAACAGGATAAAACAATAACTTTTATTCTATTTTATACCTCGATCTCAATAAAGTGTAATTATAAATCAATTCTAGTACTGATCATGTAAGCTCTTTTTCTTTTTACTGGGAATAAGACTCATAAATATAGACAAAGACAACCTTATATTTGTATTGTTCACTTTAAATTTATAAGTGTACATTATTCTCAAAAAATTTCGTATTAATAGAATAGTATTCATATTCTTATTTAATTGCATATCTAACAATTACTAAAAGATATTAATCATACATATCTCATTTATATACTATAATAATACACATAAAAAAAAGCTCATATAATAATAATTATCAAACAACTGAAGACAAGTGACACATCTCCTAATTAAAATGTTAACTTAATTAATTCGATTTTATTAGTCGAAATGAAGGTGATATACAAGTTGTAGCAGTTTCTAAACGTATTAATTTAATATGTTCTTGTATAATATTTTTATATTGGTTACATGTGATCATTCCAGAAATAATGATAAGCACTTATATAACATACTGTATAATTGATCTTATCCTCATAAGAATACAACGCTCTCTTATGCATTTATGCTTATTTATAGAAATACATTAATTTGTATAAGAAGTAATACTTTATCAATTATAGAAAATTAAAAATTATGATGTTACAATAATATTATAACAATATTTAAAAGTAACATAGAACTTTCTATGAAAATCATAATAATATTATAGAGTCGTAATGATGTTGCTTCTCTCGTAAACAAACAAAATTTTGTAATATATTATGATTAATCTTGAAAACATTTACTACATGCAAGTTGGATTATTTTCCTAATTCTATATATAGTATCACATATAGAAAAAGAAAAATAAAGAAGAAATCAAGTTGATGCCATCCAAGAGATTTCTTAAATAACTCTTTTGTTAAATATACACAACAAAGTCAATGATAAAACAAGCAAGCAAGTAATCACTTTCTACAGAGAAAACTTCCAAAAGACTTGAGTCCAAATACACTTAAAAACTGTAAAGAACAGCAGAAAAAACAAAAATTGAAAAGCAACTGCTCCTATTTGAATGTAGCTCATCTATTTTTTAACTTATCGCTTATCAGTTTTAGAGAGTTGAATTATTACTCAACAACGACGTACGTATATATATGGCATAAGCAGAAGCGAATATCTCGTTCAAAGAAAACATTGCATTTGTTTCATTATATTAATTTATACCTATTATCATTAATTAATCAAGTTGCTTAGTTTTTAAAACATGGTTGATGTTGCATATTGATTTTCCTAGCTGGCCCTTTCTATGTTTGATAAGTACTTATTGACTAATGATATAAACAAATAAGAGGCCCAAATATTTAAATATATGTTTATTTATACGTGATAAATACAAATATTTGTGATTAGGTGATAAACTTAAGAAGATATATTAAAATATATATTTATTAATATTTTAAATTTTCTATCCTCTGCTAGGGTTTGTTGTTCCTAAATCCTTAATTGTCTAGGTCCTCTTGTCTTTTTCCTCCACCCTGGCCCAAAGTCTTCTATGGGCTTCAGTGTGGCTTGGTCGAGGTCTATAATTGAGCAGCAGGCGTAGCATGATGGACTCTCTCTCTCTATGTGTTGTAATTCTTTTCTCCATGGGTTGTTCTGTGACATCGACAATTTCTTTTGAGTTTTGGCCCTTGTCCGGTGCAATTGGGAGGTTCGTCTGATCGAGATCTAGGTAGGATTGTTGGTGGTGACATGGTGGTCTAAGGATGGCCCTTCTTTCGAATCGGGCAGGGACTCGATCTGGGCTTCGATCGATGGTGTTATGACAGGAGGTCAGTTGTTCCAATTCAGATATGGTATTAGGTTTTCCTACTACGATTAGGTTCTGAGTAAATTGCGGTAAAATCCACAAAACTTTCACTTAGGTAGCAATTAAATCCAAAACCCAAATTTTAATAATAAAATTCCCAAAATTCGTGTTCTATTAGCTAGCAATTTACCATTTTAATTAATTTTTAGGTATTAGCTGACATGTTGTACTGTCCACGTGATCACAATATATTGTCCACACGGACACAATGTACACATTATGTACACATGGCACAATTAATTAAAAAAAATGTAAATTAATTAGAATTGAAAGTAATAAAAATGTTAAAATCGTAAACCCATAAAATTCATCGCTCTTAAGATTTACATCAAAATTAGATTGAAAGAATGACTTAAATCCCAAATCTCAATTTAAACAAAAACTAATATTTAGACTCATTTATCGTATACTAATAATCTAACAAAAACTCAAACAATTCAAAATTACAAACCCAAAATATAGACTTGTTTGAGTTTGTATCTAATGATCTTGTAAAAGAGAAGCACCCATTCGTAGGACCTCAAAGAGTTGTTAATCTATCATTCTCTTCCATAAACCGTTGAACTTCTACATTTTTTTTTACATTTTCTCAACATAATAATGATAAAAATAAAAATCTCAACATCATAAGAAAATAAAGGTTGAAATTAGGCTAACTGTTCTATCTTCAAGCTTAACACCAAACACAAACCCAGATAAATTAAAAGGCTCATTGAAATTCAAACTCTTTTTTTCAAATCCAAAGAAATTCAAAAACCCTCCTGACACTAGTAATGTTTGACTGTCTAAACAAAAAAAATATAACACTTGATAAGAGGAGGGGCTCCATGTTGGAAATTTATTTTACCAGGATCTTAGATCTACTCACAAGTATGTTTATTAACATCCTAAATAAGAACTTTCTAAAACGATAAATTAAACACATATAAAGTTTAAGAAACCTTACATTGGGTGCAGCGGAATAATATGACTCCTTCCGTTCAGATATCTAGCCCTTGATTCCTTTCTGTAGCAGAGCATTATCAATATCTGAACCTGGATCTCTTTCTCTCAATCTTTGATGCTGAAACTCGCTTGCTGATGATCTTTCTTCACGATCTTCCTCACTATGATTGAGGTATTGCTTGATGTGTGTGGGCACTACTCTAATCACTAAGGATTTCGAAATATTGAAGAAGAAGAGAGGGAGTGGTCAGCCAGATAGGGAGAGAGAAGGCTCAGGTTTTCTGAATCAGAAGAAGTGTTTTTCCTGAAGCCTTCACTATCTATTTATAGCATTCCACTAGGGTTAGATTTGAATTATATGACATTAAAATAATGAAAAAATCAATTTAAAATACCTACAAAGGTGGCCGGCCATACACTTAGTGGATTGGGCCTTGTTTTTGCAATTTCGCAATTTTAACACCTTTTGTATCTGATTTTCTCAAAAATGCCAATTTCCTAATTTAAACATTTAAATGCCAATTCTAACTATTTAATAACTATAAATAATTATTAAATAATATTGTCATTTATCCTATTTATTAATTGAACCATACAAAGTATCATAATTAACAAATATGCCCCTATAAACTCTTTCTTTACAATTTCGCCCTTACTTAGTGAAAATTTCACAAATAGACATAGTCTAATTTGTGAATTATAATTGATTAATCAAAATCAATTACATGAGTCTTACAAGCAATATTATCTCAACTAGTGGGGGGACCATGGGTCTATATAATCGAGCTTCCAATAAGTAGATCAAGAATTTAACACTAAAATTCACTAACTTATTAATTCTTCGTTGAATCCACGCATAGAACTTAGAATTGCACTCTCAGTATATAGAATGCTCTATATGTTCCACCATATAGATACATCATTAGTTATCCATTGTTATAATCCTAATGTGATCAATGATCCTCTATATGAATGATCTACACAGTAAAGGGATTAGATTACCGTAACACCCTACTATGTATTTTATCCTTAAAACACTTGACCCCGTATAAATGATATTTCAGCTTATGTGAAATGAGATCTCCACCATTTATTTTCGTTTGGTCAAGCTCGAAGGTGATCATCCTTTGCTTACTATTCGCCAGATAGAAGCTATAGATTCCATGTTTATGCCAGCGCTCCCACTCAATTGCACTACCGTGTTCCCAAAAAGTACGTATCACCCTGACCTAAAAGTAGGCTTAACTAACAATTCAAGGAACACGAATAGCCTTTAAGATTGAGCCTAATCATAACAGGATTAAGATCATTTGATCTAGGATCAACTTGGCGATATTGACTTGAATAGATTCTACGGTAAGTTTAATTAAATCTAAGTCAAAGTTCAATATCGATCCCTTCCGATGCATACTCCATGCATCCAACCTGAGCTTTACTTTAACCAATGTTCTGGAAAGAACATAGTATTTCTCCAAATACAAGTAAACTCTTGTTGTAGATTATCATATCAGTAAAACCCTGTGTCTGATAAATCTAGGAAACTTTATTCACATAGTCATGTTTACTTTCCAATGTGTTGACGGCACAATAAACAGGATCAAGTATGTGAAAAGGGTTTCAGATGAATTTATACATTATGTACATATAATCATGAAATAAGTCATGTGAACCATGCAACCTTAAATGTTATTTCTGATCTATATTAATAAGTAAATCTGATTATATTGAAATGAGTTTTATTTAGGGCATAAAACCCAACAAACTCCCACTTGCACTAATATAAAACAAAAAGTGCGTTTCAAATAATCTCAACACCTTGATATACAAATCAAGTGTAGTAGTAGTAAACTCCTCGTAATAGGATCTGAAAGGTTGAATTAACCACAACCTTTTCTCCACTATTACTCTTCCTTTAATCACAAAATCATTGATAATGTGAAATTCCTCTCTATATGTCTACTCTCTTGGGATACCGGATTCTATACCTTTGGCAACTACTTTTGGTTAATCAGGAAATTAACACTAGTAGTTTAAGGCAATTTGGAATGATGCCAAAAATGTATAGAACTTTCCTTAGACTGAATAAGTACCTTCCCTGCAACCTTAACATTCAGTCCCTCTCTGGTAGACCTAGAGACTTCAGATAGGTTTTTACACTTCTCCAAAATCACTATTCCACCCCCAGAGTAACCACCATCTTATCAGAAAGATTTACTAGCACAAAGGCAAATTTCGAAATCTGATATGGTGTAGTCTAAGAGTTTTAAACACACACTTATAGACTAACATATAGTTGCTCTTCTTTATCTTAAGATTTACTTGATTGTCTTCCAATGTTCTTCTCCTGGATTAATCTGATACCTACTCATTACTCCCACTCAACAGCAGGTGTCTGGTCTAAGGCATACAAAAGCATATCTAAGACCTCTCACTGTTGATATAAGAAATTCTTTCATGGCTTTATCTTTTCTGGAATAGTTAAGACTTTTCCTTAGATAAATAAAATCTATACCTAAGAAGTTGTGAAGCTTCTATAGATTGCCATTAGAAAGAAAATGCTTCAGCATCTTACTAAAATAAGTTGCTTGCATTAGAGTAAGTAATTACCAGATATACCACAAGCCATAGGTTTAGATAAACTCAAACCTATAATACTAGGAACAGGAAGTTTTGTTAAGTCCATTGAATGGACTTATAAACGAAAATTTCCTTTTATGTCCTTGTAATAGAAAACTTTAGGTTATTCCATGTGAATGGATTAAACCATAGTTCTATTGGCTTTCTTCTTAGTTTCTTATCTTGACAATCCATTACTTGTTTAAACTCACAATGGATTTTAATCACTAGTGTCTCCCAAGTCATAAGAAGGTGAGTTCCTAGAAACTCTCCCACTACGACAAGGCACCGTGAATTATGTCTAAGAAAACTAAATGGTATTGATCTCTTCGGTTGTGACAAGACAACAGAGGCAGTGGGATCATCATATGTTATATAAGATGATAGAACACTTTTGGAATCAAGAATTAAATATCTCCTTTATTTGCTACTTGTTTTTCAGACTTAGTCATTTTCTTAGAAAAGTAGTATTTGTTTGAACAAACACTTTCTTATCTATTGACAATGGGATGGTCCACCCCTAATCACTTAGAATAGCTAACGAACCATGGTTAACAGTTCTAGCTTTTCTTAAGATTTTGATTAGGTCATCCATGAATCTAGTAATGATTTACATTAAGTACCCAACCATTACATCATTTTGAAATTGTATTACCATAGAAGGATTTAGGCAACGACTAGTAACTAATCATCAACATGTAACTCAAAATTTCTGGGGAGGTAAGTTTGGATATAATTCAAAAATCAATTTAATGATCTTTGAACTGCATATCTACTAAATATTTCTCCACCCCTACCAGTTCGCAAGATCAATAAAGAAACAGAAGTATTTTTCATTCATTTGTGTATGTTTTGGTTCACCTTATCAATTGCTTGTCTATTTGATTTATAAACTCATCTGAAACCCTTTTCACATACTTTATCCTCTTTATTGTGTTGTCAACACTTTGGAAAGTAAACATGACTATGTGAATAAAGTTTCCTAGATTTGTGAGACACAGGGTTTTACTGATATGATAATCTACAACAAGAGTTTACTTGCATTTTGAGAAATGCTATGTTCTTTCCAGAACATTGGTTAAAGTAAAGCTCAGGTTGGATGCATGGAGTATGCATTGCAAGGGACCGATATTGAACTTTGACTTAGATTTATTAAACATACCGTAAAATCTATTCAAGTCAGTATCGCCTAGTTGATCCTAGATCAAATGATCTTAATCCTGTTATGATTAGGCTCAATCTCAGGAGGCTATTCGTGTTCTTTGATTTGTTAGTTAAGCCTACTTTTAGGCCAGGGTGATACGTACATTTTGGGAACACGGTAGTGCAATTGAGTGGGAGCGCTAACATAAACATGGAATCTATAGCTTCTATCTGGCGAATAGTAAGCAAAGGATGATCTCCTTCGAGCTTGACCAAACGAAAATAAATGGTGGAGTACTAATTTCACATAAGCTGAAATATCATTTATACGGGGTTAAGTGTTTTAAGGATAAAATACACAGTAGGGTGTAACGGTAATCTAATCCCTTTACAGTGTAGATCATTCATATAGAGGATCATTGATCAAATTAGGATTATAACAATGGATAACTAATGATGTGTCTATATGGTGGAACATATAGAGCATTCTATATACTGAGAGTGCAATGCTAAGTTCTATGCGTGGATTCAACGAAGAATTAATAAGTTAGTGAATTTAAGTAATAAATTCTTGATCTACTTATTGGAAGCTCGGTTATATAGACTCATGGTCCCCCCATTAGTTGATTTCTTGTAAGACTCATGTAATTGGTTTTGATTAATCAATTATAATTCTCAAGTTCGACTATGTCTATTTGTGAATTTTTCACTAAGTAAGGGCGAAATTGTAAAGAAAGAGTTTTAGGGGCATATTTGTTAATTATGATACTTTGTATGATTCAATTAATAAATATGATAAATGACAATATTATTTAGTAATTATTTATAGTTATTAAATAGTTAGAATTGGCATTTAAATGGTTAAATTAGAAAATTGGCATTTTTGAGAAAATCAGACGCAAAAGTGATAAAACTGCAAAATTGCAAAAAGTGAGGCCCGAATCCACACTGCCATGGCCGACCAATTTTATAGGATTTATCCTCTGATATTTTAATTATTTTAATGCCAAATAATTCAAACCTAACCCTAGTGGAATGCTATAAATAGATAGTGAAGGCTTCAGGAAAATTACACTTTCATTCAAAAAAACCTGAGCCTTCTCTCTCTACCTTGGTCGCCCACTCTCTCTCTCTCTCTGTCTCTCTCTTCTTCCTTGAGATTTGGAAATACTTAGTGATTAGAGTAGTGCCCACACACAGCAAGTGATACCTCAATCATAGTGAGGAAGATCGTGAAGAAAGACTTTCAGCAAGAAGGAGTTTCAGCACCAAAGAATCAGAGAAAGAGATCCAGGTTCAGATCTTGATAATACTTTGCGACAGAAAGGATACAAGGGTTAGAAATCTGAACGGAAGGGGTCATATTATTCCGCTGCACCCAATGTAAGGTTTCCTAAACTTTATATGTGTTTATTTCATCGTTTTAGAAAGTTCATATTTAGGGTGTTAATCAACATACTTGTGAGTAGATCTAAGATCCTGGTAAAATAATTTCCAACAACTGGCCTCAGAGCCATGGTAATTGATTTGCTTGCAAGAAATTTGGACTTTAAAACGATGGTTTGATGTTTTGGATGGTATCATGCTGTATTGAGTGTTATATGATGATTGATTGATGTTTGTGAATTTTCGTAAACAATAATTGAATATCTGTTTCTGGAATTATTTTTATTGGATAGTATGGAAAAAATTAAGCAAGTTACCTTTTTACAGAACTCAATTTCGATTTAATTTGAATTAGTTATGATTTTTTGAAGTTTCGAAAAAAAATTCGGGATTGAGCAACAGGAACACGCGCGCGGAAATCATGCAATCTCCTCCCAGCGCCGTGTCCCCTCGCCCAAGCATCCCCCATGCACGCGCGGACCGGTATGCACAGCATACCGTCCATACAACTCTCATTTTTTTCGTTTTTCTTCGTTTTTTCATGCTATTCCATGGATTTAAGTTTCGATTTTTTGTGTAGTTCTGTATTTATACATTTACTATTCCTAATTCAATTCTAATTATCATAATTAAATTAATTAATATTTTTTAAATTTAATTCATGATATTAGTGTAATTTGAATTTGAAAAATAGTAAATATCTATCTTTTTTGCTTAATTATCTATCTTATTTTTAAATTTGATTATATCTTATCTTATTTTTAAATTTAAGGTCAGATATTAAATTTTTTAAATTAAATCTTTTTTTAAATAATTTGACCTTATTTAAATTTAAAATAAGATAACTATAATCATGTAATTTTAAATAGATGTAAGATATTTTGCTAACTTTTAAATTTTGTTATTTTATTTATTTAAATTAAATTTAAAATCTGAAAAAGATATTTACTAATCATTTTCAATTTTTATTTAATTTTTATTTATAAAATAACATTAAATTTTTTAAAAGTAGTTAGCAAATTTTGAAATGATATTTAGGTTGGTTGAAACCTAATTTTTCAAAATTGTAGGTTTAATTTTAAATATTATTTTATTAATTTCGAAAATATTTAAATTTTTAATTTTTTTTTAATTTTCGAAAAATAATTTTTTTATTTAATTAATTTTTCGAAATTATTTATTTAAAATTAAATAAATCCTACATCCAACTATCCAGCTAACCTTGTTGCAGGAGTATGTGTTTTAGCTTGTTTGTAAGTTTTTAAAACCTATTATTGCTTGATTGCAAATAGCCATGGTTAACTTGTTGACAAATCCAATGATATGATTTTAACTCATAGCTCCATTGGTCAAGTAAATAATTTGTAATAGGTATATTTACAATCTTCTTTCATCTGTGTATGACCTTGCAACATGATAGGATCCATCCAAATTGTGTGCCTGTGTGAGCCTATGTGTTTAATTTCATTATAGATGCATATAGGTTGTTGTTGCTAAATAAAATATCATTAGGTCCATTTAGTTTTTGGGCCTATTCAATTAATAACAGTTGTTCATTTTAAGGTTAAATTCCTCTCTTTTGGGCCTTGTGTGAGAGTTGGGAGCCATAGAAGTGGGTACGACATACTGAACCCAGCACCCCCTCACATGAACCACCCCAATTGTGAAGGCCCATTTGCCTGATTTGAATAACTGTACTAGGTTAATTAAATTAGTCTAACCAAATAAAATTGATTAGCAACATAATTAATTTCATTTATTTTGAAATTAATTTAAGAAAACCATAGTTTAAAGAATTTTATATTCTAAGCTAAACTATATGTATTTTCTTGAATTTAATTAAATATAGAATTATAACCATCTAGATTCTTTCTGAAGCTTAATTTAAATTTTTCATTAAATATTCCTATTTAAGTTGATATTTAGTTATCTATAACTAACCAGCTTAAATCTGAATATCTTTTGGATTTAAAATTTCAAATTAAGTTGAGGAATTTTAGGCATTGGTTATTAAGATTCTTTAGATATTTTTTAAGTTGATATTTTTTCAAATATTAACTTAAAATGGAATATTTTCAAATTAAGTGGTTACAACTTAATTTTAATTTAATTAAGTCTATTTTGAAAAATATTTAAGTTGATTTTTTAGATTTTTCTAAAACAACTTAAACAAGATATTTTCAAATTTGTTCGATATTTATTCGAATTTATTTTTCGAATTTAAATAATAATTGAAAATTAATTAAAGTTGATTTTTTATTTAAACCAACTTTAATTTGTAATTTTTCATTATTATAATATGGAATAAATGATTATACAAAATACATATTTTTAAATAATGAGCTTTTAATCAAGAGACATTCGATCTCCATTGTTGGTTTTACATCGCGTTTGTTTTAGTGAGTAATCCTCCCTAATGGAGGAACGTTCATTAGCAATTTCGCACCGTTTAATCTCGAAAGATAAGTAGTTTGTAAGTGTTTTATATGGTATGGATCACCCTAATGGTGGTGACCATATTTGACTTGCAAATTATGAAACAATGGTGGAAGCTCATAAGATAGAATTGCCTTGACTCTCGCCTAAACGGGACAACGCTGAATTCCAATCTTGATCGAATAAAAGGTTGCTAGAATGATTATCATTTTAGATGAGTTGACAACTCTATTCAATGGATGATGCTTTGACTCTCGCCTAAACGGGACACTGTATCAGTTTGTTGAAAGACCTTGGAAAATAAACTATGTTAGATTTAATATTTTTATAACTTATGTGATTATTTGTTATTTTCTGAACATGTGTATGGATTTATGAACCAAAACCTTACTTCTGTTTTATTGATGTGTTGTAGTGTCATTATGAATAACCCTCACCCCGATCCTCTCCTAGTTAATATCTTAGCAAAAGAACTCTATAGTGTGAAAATGCATCCTGGTAGTTGCATAAACTCGCACCTGTTGATGATGAATCTGAAGTTCCAAAAGGCAAATCTACTAGGAATTGATTTATCAAGAGAACAATGAGTCCAACTCATTCTTAATAGTCTTCCTCCGGAGTATAATGAATTTGTTATTTCATACATGATCAACAATTTCAACTCCTCCGTGTTGGAAATTATTTTACCAGGATCTAGATTTACTAACAAGTATGTTGGATTAACAACCTAATATGAATTCTAAAACAATGAAAATAAACACATATAAAGTTAGAAAACCTTACAGTGGGTGCAGCGGAATAATATGACTCCTTCTGTTCAGATCTCTAGCCCTTGATTCCTTTCTGTAGCAGAGCATCACCAAGATCTGAACCTGGATCTTCTTTTCTCCTTCTTTGATGCAGAAATTCTATAGTCTTCCATACTATGATTGAGATACCACTTGATGTGTGTGGGCACTACTCATCTCACAAGAATTTCGAAATTTCTCTCTATTTTTCTCTCTCAATTTCGTGGCTCATGGTTCATATGATGTGCAAGAGAAGAAAACAAGGGCTGCTATATATAGGGAGAAGGGAGAGCACAACTTTTCAAATAAAACAGTTTCCTTAATTATTGTGTAATCAATCAACTGCCTTATTTAGTGTGATCCACCACTTTCCTATTTTTGCTAGGCTTTGATTAGCAATTACATGGCAATTAAAAAATAAAAATAATAATTGGGAAACACAAAGGGAGTGCTCGGCCATAGAGGGAATTGGGCATCACTTGGATTTTGCAGTTTCCTCAATTTTATTTCTATTTCTCCAAAAATGCCATTTTTTCAATTCTAATCATTTAAATGCCAAAATTAATTATTTAATAACTAAAATAGATTATTAAATAATATTGTCATTTAAAATAATTATTAATTAGACATGCAAAGTCTCTCAATGAATAATTAAACCTAGAAACCCTTTTATTTACGATTTCATCCTTAAACTGTGAGAATTCATAAAGTAGACATAGTCTAACTTTTAGAATTATAATTGATTAATTAAAATCAATCAACTGAGTCTTACAAGTAGTATGGCCTCAACTAGTATGGGGACCATGGGTCTATATAACCGAGCTTCCAATAAGTCGAACCGAATTTACCAAGTAAATTCCCTAACTTATTAATTCCTCATTGAATCCACAATTAGAACTTGGAATTGCACTCTCAGTCATATAGAAACGCTCTATATGTTCCACGATATAGACACGTCATTAGTTATCCATTGTTATAACCCTAATGTGATCAATGATCCTCTATATAGATGATTTACACTGTACAGGGATTAAATTACCGTAACACCCTACAATGTATTTTATCCTTAAAACACTTAACCCTGTATAAATGATATTTCACCTAAGTGAAATGAGATCTCCACCATTTATCTTCGTTTGGTTAAGCTCGAAGGAAATCATCCTTTACTTCTATTTGCCAAATAGAAGCTATAGATTCCATATTTATGTTAGCGCTCCCACTCAATTGCACTACCGTGTTCCCAAAATGTACGTATCACCCTGATACAAAACTAGGCTTAACTAACAAATCAAAGAACACGAGTAACACTCTTGAAATTGAGCCTAACCATATCAGGATTTCGATCATGTGATCTAGGATCAACAGTTGATATTGAATTGAATAGATATTACGGTAAATTTTAACATATCTAATCAAAGTTCAATATCGGTCCCTTCCGATGTATACTCCATACATCCGATACTGGTAAACTTTGCCAATGTCCTGGAAAGGACATAACACTTTTCCAAGGTGTAAGAATACCTATCGCTGATTATACCATGTCAGTCTAAATCCAGTGTTCTGACAAATCAGGGAATCAACTTTTGAACATATAATAAAGATTATATTCCACTGTGCTGACAACACTATAATCTTTAACCAACTCATATGTTCTGGACTTAAAAAGAATTCATACATTATATACCTATAATCATGAAATAAATCATGTGAACCATGCAACATAAAATGTTATTTCTGATCTTTATTAATAAGCAAATCTGATTATATGAAATGAGTTTTATTTAGGGCATAAAACCCAACAAACTCCCACTTGCACTAATATAAAACAAAAAGTGCATTTCAAATAATCATTAACACCTTGATATACCAATCAAGTGTAATAGTAGTAAACTCCTCGTAATGGGATCTGACAGGTTGAATTAAACACAACCTCTTCTCCACCATTACTCTTCCTTAATCACAAAATCCTTGATAATGTGAAATTCCTCTCTATATGTCTACTCTTTGGGGATACTGGATTCTATACTTTTGGGCAACTACTCCTTTGTTATACAGGAAGTAACCCTAGTAGTTAAGGCAAGTTGGAACACTGCCACAAAAGTATAGAACTTTCCTTAGACTGAAAAAGTATCTTTCCTGCAACTTTTAACATTCAGTCTCTTTCTGGTAGAGCAAGAGATTTCAGATAGGTTTTTATACTTCTCCAAAATCGCTACTCCACCCCCAAAGTAATCACCATCTCATCAGCAGACTTTCTAGCACAAAGGCAAGTCTTGAAATCTGATGTGGTGTAGTCTAAGAGTTTCAAAAAACACCCTTATTGACTAACATATAGTTCCTCTTCTTAATCTTAAGATTTACTTGATTGTCTTCCAATGTTCCTCTCCTGGATTAATCTGATACCTACTCATTACTCCCACTCAACAGCAGGTGTCTGGTCTAAGGAATACAAAAGCATATCTAAGACCTCTCACTGTTGATTTAAGAAATTCTTTCATGGCTTTATCTTCTCTAGAATAGTTGAGACTTTTCCTTAGATAAATATAATCTATATCTAAGAAGTTGTGAAGCTTCTATAGATTACCATTGGAAAGAAAATGCATCAGCATCTTATGCTTGCATTAGAGTAAGCAATTTCCAGGTATACCATAAGCCATAGGTTTAGATAAACTCAAACCTACAATACTAGGAACAGGAAGTTTTGTTAAGTCCATTGAATAGACTTATTAACGAAAATTTCCTTTCATGTCCTTGTAATAGAAAACTTTAGGTTACTCCATGTGAATGGATCAAACCATAGTTCTATTGGCTTTCTTCTTAGTTTCTTATCTTGACAATCCATTACTTGTTTAAACTCACAATGAATTTTAATCACTAGTGTCTTCCAAGTTATAAGAAGGTGAGTTCCTAGAAACTCTCCCACTACAACAAGGTACCGTGAACTATGTCTAAGAAAACTAAATGGTATAGACCTCTTCAGTTGTGTTAAGACAACAGAGGCAGTGGGATCATCTTGTAAAATAAGATGATAGAACACTTTTGGAATCAAAAAAAATATCTCCTTTATTTGCTATTTTATTTTCAGACTTAGTCATTTTCATAGAAAAGTAGTATTTGTTTAAACAAACACTTTCTTATCTAATGACTATGGGATGCTCCACCCCTAATCACTTAGAATAGCTAACAAACATGCAAACCAGGGTTAGCACTTCTAGCTTTTCTTAAGATTTCGATTAGGTCATCCATGAATCTAGTAATGATTTACATTAAGTATACAACCATTACATCATTCTGAAATTACCATATAAGGATTTAGGCAACAACTAGTCATCAATATGAAACTTGAATTTCTGAGGAGGTAAGTTTGGATATAATTCAAAATCAAATTAATGATCTTTGAACTGCATATCTACTAACTTTTTCTCCATCCCTATCAGTTCGCAAGATCTTTAACCACTTACCTTCACCATTGCTAGAAATTCATGAAATTTTTCAAACATTTCAAATTTCCTTTGCATAAGGTAAAATCTAGAGTGATCGTTTTAAGAATACAACGAAAACTCATATCTACCCCTGAATGTACATCCATCTGCGAATGAGATGAAATTACTTTCAGTGGATATAGGCATATTAACTCTTTGCAGAGAATGATCTTGTCAAAACCACTATGAACAAGATACAAATGCCTTAGATTTATAAAATATGTGGTTGTATCTTTTGATGACTTAAGTTTAGTTACATCAAAGAGTTCTTAGAATAGTGCAAGTGGATTCTAGTCACAGAACACTAAACTCATACAGTTTGAATCCATTGAAAGAAAATGGTTATGAAACACTTGTGAAAGTGTAACTGTATAATTAGTCATTCTTTCTTAGACCACCACTACTAATCTAACTCTATGATTTGCCTATACAAGTAGGAGATATCTAAGATTGAGGATTTATATCATTTAGGGATAGAATTCCGAGAATATAATCATATGCGTCATCTAATTTCTTAAGAGAAAATAAGACTTTATATGATTTATAGACTATTCATCCAATGATATGTCATCAAGCTAATTCGAAATGAATAAGCTAAGAGGAATTAGGATAATTTCGTTTTTAATAAGAATCCAACGATGCTCCGATTAGCGAGAGTCAAAGTAATCTTATTTATACAATCTTCTTGTTTCATATTGTAAAACACTAGTCTAAGGTGTCATCAATTGATGAACAGCTAGATGTTGCATATACAATATTTATCTTTCGAGATCTAACACTATTATGTTAGTCTAATGGTGAAAATCCATTAGGGATTTATCTCATTAGAAAAACAAATCAAGTTAGACCAACAATGAAGATTCGAAATTAAACTACAATTTAATAACAGAAAATAACATGGTTCAATACAAATTCATACACAATTCAGAAATTATGAAGCACATAGCAAGTAGGAATGACAAGTGAAAATACTAAAACATACAATCCTAAATAATTTCCAAGGTTTTCAACAAACTGATATCAGTGTCCCGTTTAGGCGAGAGTCAAAGCTATCATCCATTGAATAGAGTTGTCAGCTCATCTAAAATGTCAAACATTCTAGCAACCTTTTATTCGATCAAGATGTGAATCCGCGTTGTCCCGTTTAGGCGAGAGTCAAGGCTATTCTATCTTATGAGCTTCCACCATTGTTTCATATTCTTGCAAGTCTTATACAGTCCCCACCATTAGGGTGAGCATAAACTATATAAAAAAACTTACAAGATTACTTATCTTTCGAGATTAAACGGTGCTAACTTGCTAATGAACGTTCCTCCATTAGGGAGGATTACTCACTAAAACAATAGCTATGTAAAACCAACAATGGAGATCGAATATCCTTATAATAATAAAGCTCATTATTTAATGAAGGGTTGTATTTTCTTCTAATATTTATTTTAATCCATTTATTTTAAATATATATTTATTTAATTAAAATTTCCAATTTAGAATGAAAAATTCTAAATATAAATTTTAATTTAATATTTATAAATTATACTTAGATAGATAAATAACGTGAATTATTTCCATCTTAGTAATAATTTCCATAAATATTTAGAAAATTATTCAATTTAAGTTGTTTCAAAATTAATTTACAACTCAAATTTAATTTTTTATAAATATATATTGCATTTTCGAAAATGCTTTAAAATAAAATAAAATAAATCCTGGAAAATTAGTCTAATTTTATGTTGTCCCAAAATTAATTAAAAAATTAATTTTCAACAAAAAATATAATTTTCCTATTTAATTAAATATCTAAGAAAAATTTCAAATATTTAAGTATCATGATTAAAAAATCAACTTAAATATTAATTTTCTATTTAATTAAATACACTAGAAAAATACTTCAAGCAAAACAGATAATATCTATCTAGACTTTCATAGACTAATTAATCCAATTTCTAATTATAATATATTTTAGTTCATTTATTTTAATTAATCATTAAATGAAAAAATCAATGATTTAAGTTGGTCCAAAATTAATAAAAAAATTAATTTTCAACTTTAATCTATTTTTCAAATAAAATTCGAAATTTCTGTATCAAGGTGATGCAATTTCGAAATTTTGGGAAATGATTAATAAAATAAAATAAAATATATTCTGAAAATTATTCAAACTTAAGTTATTCTGAAATAAGATTTCAAACTTAAAATAATTTTTAACTTTAATTAAATAACATGAAAATAACAATATTAAAGTATCATGATGAAAATCAACTTAGATATTGAAATTTTCAATTTAATTAAATGTATTAAATTCAAGAAATAAATAATTAAGTAAAGAGGAAACTTAATTATTAATTCTAGTTTAATACTAGGAAAATATTCTAAACTTAGATTGTACCAAAATTAATTATGAGACAATTAATTTCACAATCAATGATATTTTCCTATTTAATATTAGAAATAATAACTAGTACTAGAAATAACTATCTAGAATATATCATTGACTAAGTGTTTTTCTAAAATTAACTTTAAAATATTACATGAAAAATAAATTTCATATATTTTAAAAGTTAATTATGTTGCTAATTCAATTTTAATTAGGTTAGACTAATATAATTAACCTAATACAATTATTTAAATAAGGCAAATGGGCCTTCACAATTGGGGTAGTTCATGTGAGGGGGAGCTGGGTTCAGTATGTCGTACCCACTTCTATGGCCCCCAACTCTCACACAAGGCCCAAAAGAGAGGAATTTAACCTTAAAATAAACAATTGTTATTCATTGAATAAGCCCTAATCTAATTGGGCCTAAATAAATTTCCTTATGTCAAAATTTATTTTAGCAACCTAGTCCATTTACTTAGTAAAAACTTAAATGGGCTTCATATATGCATCTAAGCCCAAAAACAAACATATAGGCTCACACAGGTCAAATGATTTGGATGGACCCTATCATGTTACTAGGTTTACACAGATGAAAGAAGTACAAAATTTACCTGTTACAAATTATTTATAAGATCTATCGTCAATTGGACTATGATTAAAATCAGATCTAGGATCTGTCAACAAGTTAATCATAGCAATTTAGATCAGATAAATAATAGGTTTGTTAAAAAGTTTTGAATAAACAATATAAATAAACAAACATTGTCCATGTAACAGATGTGAATCAAGATATTAATATAATTAAATTATTATTCTTAAACTAACCAAATAAAGGAAACTAATTTTAAAATATCTAGGTTTATTTGAATCAAAATTAAATTAAATATCTAATAAGATCAATGATTTGAAAGGAAAGAATCTTCAATATCACTTTCAGATCTTATAATTTAATAAAATTGAAGTAATAAAATAAACCAATTTTAAAATAGATTTGATTAGATAATTATTATTTTAGGAATAAAATAATAAATGAATAATAATTACCATAATTATATGTCAAAATATCTCAAATTAAGCAATATTCAAATCTCTACAAAAATATCTATGTTATTTAAATATTTAAGATATGATTTATAAATTTCTAATAAGGAAAAAATAATATATATAGAAAAAATATCATTTTATACTTATAATTTATAAATAATTAAATATTTAACAAAATAACAAATTTTTGAATTTGAAAATATTATGGTAAGTATATCTATAAAAATATCTATGTTAATTTCAAATTTATTAATTATTTAATTTGTCATATAAGATAATTTTAATATAATATTTTAAATAAAAAGATAAAGTTATCTTTTAATTTAAAATATCTTAAATATCAAAATATCTAATCTTATAATTAAATAATAAATAAATATTAAAGAACTTAACAAATTTTTAAATCTGACCATAATAGGAAATATTTAAAAATTGGAAACAATCCAAAATAGAAAATATTTAAAATTGGAAAGAATTCCAAATTGAAAATATTTAAAATTGGAAACATTTCAATTTAGAAATATTTAAAATTGGAAAAATAAATTTTGGGAAACAATCCCATGAAAAAAAATGGATTTTTGGGGTTGCAATTTTTTGGGAAAGCAGCCCAGTAGGCTGCATCTGCAGCCCAGGAGAGGCTGCTAGCAGCCTGTCACGCGCGCGGATGGAGTGCTCACGCCAAGGAAGCTCGGCGCCTGCAGGGTGCCTGATCGAGAAAACTCGGTCAGCTGCAGGGTGCACGCCCAGTCTTACGCGCGCGGAGGGGAAGGCTGATCCGAGGGTCTAGTGCGCATGAGCACCACCCTTGACAGCCTTGAATCCCGATTTTCCAAAATTCATATCTTTCTCAGTTTTTATCGGAATCGAGTTCTGTAAAAAACAAAATTGCTTAATTTTTCACAAGGAATCCAAATAAAATATTTTCAAAAATTGAAAAAATATTTTTCATGGAAAACAAAACTGTACAACATATACATTCATCACATAAGCACATAAACCAACATGAAACCATTCAAATCAACACAGAACATATCAATCATCGTTTTAATTCATATTACATGAAAGTAAATCATTACCATGGCTCTGGTGCCAGTTGTTGGAAATTATTTTACCAGGATCTAGATTTACTAACAAGTATGTTGGATTAACAACCTAATATGAATTCTAAAACAATGAAAATAAACACATATAAAGTTAGAAAACCTTACAGTGGGTGCAGCGGAATAATATGACTCCTTCTGTTCAGATCTCTAGCCCTTGATTCCTTTCTGTAGCAGAGCATCACCAAGATCTGAACCTGGATCTTCTTTTCTCCTTCTTTGATGCAGAAATTCTATAGTCTTCCATACTATGATTGAGATACCACTTGATGTGTGTGGGCACTACTCATCTCACAAGGATTTCGAAATTTCTCTCTATTTTTCTCTCTCAATTTCGTGGCTCATGGTTCATATGATGTGCAAGAGAAGAAAACAAGGGCTGCTATATATAGGGAGAAGGGAGAGCACAACTTTCCAAATAAAACAGTTTCCTTAATTACTGTGTAATCAATCAACTGCCTTATTTAGTGTGATCCACCACTTTCCTATTTTTGCTAGGCTTTGATTAGCAATTACATGGCAATTAAAAAATAAAAATAATAATTGGGAAACACAAAGGGAGTGCTCGGCCATAGAGGAAAATGAGCCTCACTTGGATTTTGCAGTTTCCTCAATTTTATTTCTATTTCTCCAAAAATGCTATTTTTTCAATTCTAATCATTTAAATGCCAAAAATAATTATTTAATAACTAAAATAGATTATTAAATAATATTGTCATTTAAAATAATTATTAATTAGACATGCAAAGTCTCTCAATTAATAATTAAACCTAGAAACTCTTTTATTTACGATTTCATCCTTAAACTGTGAGAATTCATAAAGTAGACATAGTCTAACTTTTAGAATTATAATTGATTAATTAAAATCAATCAACTGAGTCTTACAAGCAGTATGGCCTCAACTAGTATGGGGACCATGGGTCTATATAACCGAGCTTCCAATAAGTCGAACCGAATTTACCAAGTAAATTCCCTAACTTATTAATTCCTCATTGAATCCACAATTAGAACTTGGAATTGCACTCTCAGTCATATAGAAACGCTCTATATGTTCCACGATATAGACACGTCATTAGTTATCCATTGTTATAACCCTAATGTGATCAATGATCCTCTATATAGATGATTTACACTGTACAGGGATTAAATTACCGTAACACCCTACAATGTATTTTATCTTTAAAACACTTGACCCTGTATAAATGATATTTCACCTAAGTGAAATGAGATCTCCACCATTTATCTTCGTTTGGTTAAGCTCGAAGGAAATCATCCTTTACTTCTATTTGCCAAATAGAAGCTATAGATTCCATATTTATGTTAGCGCTCCCACTCAATTGCACTACCGTGTTCCCAAAATGTACGTATCACCCTGATACAAAACTAGGCTTAACTAACAAATCAAAGAACACGAGTAACACTCTTGAAATTGAGCCTAACCATATCAGGATTTCGATCATGTGATCTAGGATCAACAGTTGATATTGAATTGAATAGATATTACGGTAAATTTTAACATATCTAATCAAAGTTCAATATCGGTCCCTTTCGATGTATACTCCATACATCCGATACTGGTAAACTTTGCTAATGTCCTGGAAAGGACATAACACTTTTCCAAGGTGTAAGAATACCTATCGCGGATTATACCATGTCAGTCTAAATCCAGTGTTCTGACAAATCAGGGAATCAACATTTGAACATATAATAAAGATTATATTCCACTGTGCTGACAACACTATAATCTTTAACCAACTCATATGTTCTGGACTTAAAAAGAATTCATACATTATATACCTATAATCATGAAATAAATCATGTGAACCATGCAACATAAAATGTTATTTCTGATCTTTATTAATAAGCAAATCTGATTATATGAAATGAGTTTTATTTAGGGCATAAAACCCAACACTCCGACATGGACAAGCTCGAAGCAGAATTACGAGCCCATGAACGGAATCTGATTGCAATAGGTCCCCCTGGGTTTGCAATTCATAATCAGAGGAAAATGATTAAGCATGAAGGCTCTAGCAAAGCTGCTTCTTCAAGTACAATTATCATACATAATCTTCTATGTTCGAATTGTAATGAAAAGGGACATCAAGAAGAACGATGTCCCATGCTTCTAAACAATTCAACGAAGGTAATACTTTTGTCTTTGAATCATGTGTTTTAGAGAACGACAAATCCGTCTGGATTGTTGATTCTGGGTCTACTAACCATGTATGTTCTTCACTGTAGCTGCTTGAAAGTTGGGAAAATTTGCTTCCAGGAGAGTTAAAGCTTAAAGTTGGCAATGGCGAGTTAGTGTCGGTCAAAGCTAGAGGAAAAGCCCGCATCAAGTTTCAACAAAGATTTTTAATTTTAGAAAATGTTTTATTTATTGCAAACTTTAGTAGAAACTTGATTGGTGTCTCATGTTTGCAAACACAATCTTATATATTGAATTTTTCGAGTACAAATTGTTCAATTTCTCGTAATGGATTTCAAATATGTGTTGCTACCATGGAACAAGGGCTTTATGTTTTAAGACCGAATACACAAATCTCACTAAACAGTGAACTTTTCAATGTAGCTAAACCTAGAAACCTCAAAAGAAAAGAGATTGATAATGATGATCAAACTTATCTATGGCATTTACGTTTAGGTCATATAGGCTTTGATAGACTCAATAGGCTAACCAAAGGCGGTCCATTGAAAAATGTCGTCTTAGGTGAACTGCCAGTATGCGAGTCCTGCCTAGAGGGAAAAATGACTAAACGTTCTTTCTCTGCAAAGGGAGAGCGTGCCAAAATCCCCCTAGGGTTAGTGCATTCCGATGTCTGTGGACCTTTGAATGTAAGAGCCCGAGGAGGTTATGAGTATTTTGTCACTTTCATTGACGATTACTCTAGATATAGTTTTCTTTACCTAATGCAAAAGAAATCTGAAACGTTTGAAAAGTTTCAGGAGTTTCATGCTTTGGCTCAGAACCAATTAGGTAAATCATTAAAGATCTTGCGAACTAATAGGGCTGGAGAATATATGGATATGCAGTTCAAAGATCATTTAATTGAACTTGGAATTGAATCCCAATACACTGCCCCAGGCACTCCATAACAAAATAGAGTTGCAAAAAGAAGAAATCGCACTCTTTTGGAAATGGTTAGGTCTATGCTGAGTTATTCAACTCTGTCTACGTCCTTCTGGGGATATGCTATACAGATGGCTAATGACATTTTAAATGTTGTTCCATCTAAAGCAGTTCCTAAGACACCAGTCGAACTTTGGAATGGTCGTACACCTAGTTTACGCCACTATAGAATTTGGGGGGTGCCCTGCTCATGTCTTAAGAAAGAAAGAAGGCAAACTTGAATCACGTACCGAAGTATGCATGTTTGTCGGAAATTCTAAAGAGACTAGGGGTGGACTATTTTATAGTCACAAGGATAATAAAGTTTTTGTTTCTACAAATGCTACTTTTCTTGAAAAGAACTATATTAAAGACAACAAACCGAAAAGTAAAGTTGTTCTAGAGGAATTGCTTTCAAATATAAGTCCTTCCAATGTTCCGTCCTCCTCCACTCGTGAAGAGGACAATCCCACTCCCTCAATCGAACCAACTGAGAAATCTACTACCAAAGTTTCTGTTCAAAAGATCACCGCTCCTCGTCGTAGTGGGAGGGTTTCAACAAAACCAGCTCGTTATGGCTTGGATGGTGAAATCAATATGGTCGTTGGTGACGGTATTAAAGACGATCCATTGACCTATAAACAGGCAATGGCTAGTCCACAACGGAAATGATGGTCGGCCGGCATGGATTCAGAAATGGATTCCATGAAAAAGAACGAAGTCTGGGAATATGTAGACGCACCTGACGACTATCATCCGATAGGATGCAAGTGGGTTTACAAGAAGAAAAGAGGAGCTGGAGGTGAAGTCGAAACTTTTAAACTTGTAGCCAAGGGTTATACCCAAAGAGAAGGCGTGGACTATGAGGAAACTTTTAGTCCTATTGCCATGCTCAAAGCCATCCGAATTCTTCTCTCCATAGCTGCTGCTTTCGATTATGAAATCTGGCAAATGGATGTCAAGACTGCCTTCCTTAATGGGGTACTTGAAGAAACCATCTATATGGAACAACCAGAAAGCTATGTTCTTCCAGGGCAGGAAAAGAAAGTTTGCAAATTAAATAGGTCTATCTATGGACTTAAGCAAGCTTCTCGCTCATGGAACAAAAGGTTTTATGAAATCATCAAGACCTACGGCTTTCTTCAGAATGAAGATGAACCTTGTATTTACCAACTCAAGGAAGACCAAGTAGTAGTATTCCTGGTCCTTTATGTTGATGACATTTTGATTATTAGAAACAATATCAAGAAAATGACTCACATCAAGGAATGGCTCAACACTCAATTCGATATGAAAGATTTGGGTGAAGCAGCCTATGTTCTTGGTATTCAGATTATCAGAAACCGGAAGAATAGATCTCTTGCTCTCTCTCAAACAACCTACATTGACAAAGTTTTAGAGAGATTCTCCATGAACAACACCAATGGGGAAAACATGCCTTCTAGATATGGTATTTGTCTATCTAAGGAACAGTCTCCAACTGATCCTCAAGAGATAGAGGACATGGCGACAATTCCCTATACTTCTGCAGTTGGAAGTCTAATGTATGCAATGTTTGTTGGAAATTATTTTACCAGGATCTTAGATCTACTCACAAGTATGTTTATTAACATCCTAAATATGAACTTTCTAAAACGATGAAATAAACACATATAAAGTTTAAGAAACCTTACATTGGGTGCAGCGGAATATAATGACTCCTTCCGTTCAGATATCTAGCCCTTGATTCCTTTCTGTAGCAGAGCATTATCAATATCTGAACCTGGATCTCTTTCTCTGAATCTTTGATGCTGAAGCTCCTTTGCCGATGATCTTTCTTCACGATCTTCCTCACTATGATTGAGGTATCACTTGATGTGTGTGGGCACTACTCAAATCACTAAGGATTTCGAAATTCTAAGGAAGAAGAGAGAGAGTGGTCAGCTAAAGATAGGGAGAGAGAAGACTCAGTTTTTCTGAATAGAAAAAGTCAGAAGAAAAGTGTAATTTTCCTGAAGCCTTCACTATCTATTTATAGCATTCCTACTAGGGTTAGATTTGAATTATATGGCATTAAAATAATGAAAAAATCAGTTTAAATTTCCTACAAAAGTGGCTGGCCCTAAACTTAGTGGATTGGGCCTTGCTTTTTGCAATTTTGCAATTTTAACACCTTTTGTATCTGATTTTCTCAAAAATGCCAATTTCCTAATTCAACCATTTAAATGTCAATTCTAACTATTTAATAACTATAAATAATTATTAAATAATATTGTCATTTATCATATTTATTAATTGAACCATACAAAGTATCATAATTAACAAATATGCCCTTATAAACTCTTTCTTTACAATTTCGCCCTTACTTAGTGAAAAATTCACAAATAGACATAGTCTAATTTGAGAATTATAATTGATTAATCAAAACCAATTACATGAGTCTTACAAGCAATATTATCTCAACTAGTGGGGGGACCATGGGTCTATATAACCGAGCTTCCAATAAGTAGATCAAGAATTTAACACTAAAATTCACTAACTTATTAATTCTTCATTGAATCCACGCATAGAACTTAGAATTGCACTCTCAGTATATAGAATGCTCTATATGTTCCACCATATAGACACATCATCAGTTATCCATTGTTATAATCCTAATTTGATCAATGATCCTCTATATGAATGATCTACACTGTAAAGGGATTAAATTACCGTTACACCCTACAATGTATTTATTCCTTAAAACACTTGACCCCGTATAAATGATATTTCGGCTTATGTGAAATGAGTACTCCACCATTTATGTTCGTTTGGTCAAGCTCGAAGGAGATCATCCTTTGCTTACTATTCGCCAGATAGAAGCTATAGATTCCATGTTTATGATAGCGCTCCCACTCAATTGAACTACCGTGTTCCCAAAATATACGTATCACCCTGACCTAAAAGTAGGCTTAACTAACAAATCAAAGAACACGAATAGCCTTTCAAGATTGAGCCTAATCATAACAGGATTAAGATCATTTGATCTAGGATCAACTAGGCGATATTGACTTGAATAGATATTACGGTAAGTTTAATAAATCTAAGTCAAAGTTCAATATCGGTCCCTTCCGATGCATACTCCATGCATCCAACCTGAGCTTTACTTTAACCAATGCTCTGGAAAGAACATAGCACTTCTCCAAATGCAAGTAAACTCTTGTTGTAGATTATCATATCAGTAAAACCCTGTGTCTGATAAATCTAGGAAACTTTATTCACATAGTCATGTTTACTTTCCAATGTGTTGACGGCACAATAAACAGGATCAAGTATGTGAAAAGGGTTTCAGATGAATTTATACATTATGTACATATAATCATGAAATAAATCATGTGAACCATGCAACATTAAATGTTATTTCTGATCTATATTAATAAGTAAATCTGATTATATTGAAATGAGTTTTATTTAGGGCATAAAACCCAACAAACTCCCACTTGCACTAATATAAAACAAAAAGTGCGTTTCAAATAATCTCAACACCTTGATATGCAAATCAAGTGTAGTAGTAGTAAACTCCTCGTAATAGGATCTGAAAGGTTGAATTAACCACAACCTTTTCTCCACTATTACTCTTCCTTAATCACAAAATCATTGATAATGTGAAATTCCTCTCTATATGTTTACTCTCTTGGGATACTGGATTCTATATCTTTGGCAACTACTTTTGGTTAATCAGGAAATTAACACTAGTAGTTTAAGGCAATTTGGAATGATGCCAAAAATGTATAGAACTTTCCTTAGACTGAATAAGTACCTTTCCCCAGCCTTTAACATTCGGTCCTCTCTCGGTAGACCTAGAGACTTCAGATAGGTTTTTACACTTCTCCAAAATCACTATTCCACCCCCAGAGTAACCACCATCTTATCAGAAAGATTTACTAGCACAAAGGCAAATTTCGAAATCTGACATGGTGTAGTCTAAGAGTTTTAAACACACCCTTATAGACTAACATATAGTTCCTCTTCTTTATCTTAAGATTTACTTGATTGTCTTCCAATGTTCTTCTCCTGGATTAATCTGATACCTACTCATTACTCCCACTCAACAGCAGGTATCTGGTCTAAGGCATACAAAAGCATATCTAAGACCTCTCACTGTTGATATAAGAAATTCTTTCATGGCTTTATCTTTTCTGGAATAGTTGAGACTTTTCCTTAGATAAATAAAATCTATGCCTAAGAAGTGGTGAAGCTTCTATAGATTGCCATTAGAAAGAAAATGTTTCAGCATCTTACTAAAGTAAGTTGCTTGCATTAGAGTAAGTAATTACCAGGTATACCACAAGCCATAGGTTTAGATAAACTCAAACCTATAATACTAGGAACAGGAAGTTTTGTTAAGTCCATAGAATAGACTTATTAACTAAAATTTCCTTTTATGTCCTTGTAGTAGAAAACTTTAGGTTATTCCATGTGAATGGATTAAACCATAGTTCTATTGGCTTTCTTCTTAGTTTCTTATCTTGACAATCCATTACTTGTTTAAACTCACAATGGATTTTAATCACTAGTGTCTCCCAAGTCATAAGAAGGTGAGTTCCTAGAAACTCTCCCACTACGACAAGGTACCATGAATTATGTCGAAGAAAACTAAATGGTATTGATCTCTTCGGTTGTGACAAGACAACAGAGGCAGTGGGATCATCATATGTTATATAAGATGATAGAACACTTTTGGAATCAAGAATTAAATATCTCCTTTATTTGCTACTTGTTTTCAGACTTAGTCATTTTCTTAGAAAAGTAGTATTTGTTTGAACAAACACTTTCTTATCTATTGACAATGGGATGGTCCACCCCTAATCACTTAGAATAGTTAAGAAACCATGGTTAACAGTTCTAGCTTTTCTTAAGATTTTGATTAGGTCATCCATGAATCTAGTAATGATTTACATTAAGTATACAACCATTACATCATTCTGAAATTGTATTACCATAGAAGGAATTAGGCAACGACTAGTAACTAATCATCAATATGCAACTCGAAATTTCTGGGGAGGTAAGTTTGGATATAATTCAAAAATCAATTTAATGATCTTTGAACTGCATATCTACTAACTATTTCTCCACCCCTATCGCCCGCAAGATCTTTAACCACTTACCTTAATGGTTTTAACCATTGCTAGAAATTAATGAAATTTTTCAAACATTTCAAATTTCTTGCTAAAAGGTATAATCTAGAGTTATCGTTTGAAGAATACAACGAAAAACTCATATCCACCCCTGAATGTACATCCATCTGCGAATGAGATGAACTACTTTCAGTGGATATAGGCATATTAACTCTTTGCAGAGATTGATCTTGTCAAATCCACTATGAACAAGATACATCGCCATAGATTAAAAAAAATGGTAGTGTCTATTGATGACATAGGTTTAGTTACATCAAAGAGTTCTTAGAATACTGCAAGTGGATCCTGGTCACAGAATACCTAACTCATATTCCATACAGTTTTAATCCATTAATAAAAGATGGATATTAAACACTTGAGAAAGTGTAACTGTATTATATTCTGGAATTAGAAATTTAAGAAAATTTCTATTTGGAATCTAAAATTAAAGTCAAAGACTTAAATTTATACCAAATATAATGAGTAATTCTATCTTGGACCAGCACTACTAATACAAACTCTAAGTCAGATTTGCCCATACAAGTAGGAAATTTCTAAGATTGAGGATTTATATCAATTGGGAATAGAATTTCGGGATTATAATCATATGCGTCATATAAAATGACATGAAATGATTTATAGACCATTCATCCAATGATATGTTTTGAAAGCTAATTCGAAATGAATAAGCTAAGAGGAATTAGGATAATTTCGTTTAAAATAAGAATCCAACGATGCTTCGATTAGCGAAAGTCAAAGTAATCTTATTTATATAATCTTCTTGTTTCATATCGTAAAAATACTAGTCTAAGGTGTTATCAATTGATGAACAGCTAGATGTCGCATGTACAATATTTATCTTTCGAAATCTAACACTATTATGTATGTCTAATGGTGAAAATCCACTAGGGATTTATCTCATTAGATAAACAAGCCAAGTTAGACCAACAATGAAGATTCGAAATTAAACTACAACTTAATAACAGAAAATAACATGGTTCAATATAAATTCATACATAATTCAGAAATTATAAGCATATAGCAAGTAGGAATGACAAGTGAAAATACTAAAACTTACAATCCTAAATAATTTCCAAGGTTTTCAACAAACTGATACAGTGTCCCGGTAGGCGAGAGTCAAAGCATCATTTATTGAATAGAGTTGTCAGCTCATCTAAAATAGAAACCATTCTAGCAACCTTTTATTCGATCAAAATAAGAATCCAACGTTGTCCCGGTAGGCGAGAGTCAAGGTTATTCTCATTTTATGAGCTTCCACCATTGTTTCATGTTTCATAAGTTTATCTCTAAGTAGTCACCGTAGGGGAGAGTCTAATAGAGACGAAAACTTACAAAACACTTATCAAATGAAATCTTACGGTGTTAAATGTGTTCAACGAATAACCATCCATAGGGGGACGAAGTCTAGCGTCTCGAGGTTATATTGAAAACATTTAACTTTTGTAAGACCAACAATGGAGATCGAATATCTTAATAATAATCAAGCTCATTATTTAAAGTGAGTTGTATTTTCTTTGATTCTCTTTATTTATTCTATTTATTTTAAATATATATTTATTTAATTAAAATTTCCAATTTAGAATGAAAAATTCTAAATATAAATTTTAATTTAATATTTATAAATTTTACTTAGATGGATATGAAATAATATGAATTATTTCCATCTTAGTAATAATTTCCAATAAATATTTAGAAAAATATTCAATTTAAGTTGTTACAAAATTAATTTAAATTAATTTACAACTCAAATTTAATTTTCTATAAATATATATATTGCATTTCGAAAAATTAAAGTATATAAGAATACAATTTTCGAAAAATGCATATTAAAATAAAAAAAATAAATCCTGGAAAAATTATTCTAATTTAATGTTGGCCCAAAATTAATTAATAAAATTAATTTACAACAAAAAATATAATTTTCCTATTTAATTAAATATATAAGAAAAATTTCAAATATTTAAGTATGATGATGAAAATCAACTTAAATATTAATTTTCTATTTAATTAAATACACTAGAAAAATACTTCAAGCAAAAATATAATCTATCTAGATTTTTCTTTGACTAATTAATTCAATTTCTAATAATATACTTTAATTTAATTTATTTTAAATTAATCAATAAATGAAAAAATCATTGATTTAAGTTGATCCAAGAATTAATTAAAATAAATAATTAATTTACAACTTAATCTATTTTTCAAGATAAAATTCGAAATTCTAGCATTTAAGAAATGCAATTTCGAAAATTGATTAATAAAATAAAAAATAAATATATTTTGAAAATTATTTAAATTTAGTTGAAAAATTAAATTTCAACTAAAAATAATTTTCTTTTTTTAATTAAATGTCATGAAAAAGAAATATTTAAGTATGATGATTAAATCAACTTAGATATTTTATTTTCAAATTAATTAAATGTATTAAATTCAAGAAATAAATAATTAAGTGTAGAGAAGGCTTAATTATTAATCTCTAGTTTAATACTAGGAAAAATATACTTAAAATAAATTGTACCAAAATTAATTATATAAATAATTAATTTCACAATTTATAATATTTTCCTATTTAATATTAGAAATAATAAGTAGTCTAGAAATAACTATCTAGAAAATATCTTATTTGACTAAGTATCTTTTCCACAAAATTTGAAAAAATATCTAATTTAAGTCGTATTAGAAAAAATCTAGAACCTAAATATTTTTCAAATTTAAATTTAATTAAATATCAAAAATTAAGTTGTAACCACTTAATTTGAAAATATTCCATTTTAAGTTAATATTCGAAAAGATATTAACTTAAAAAATATCTAAAGAATCTTAATAACCAATGCCTAAAATTCCTCAACTTAATTTTGAAATTTGAAATTCAAAAGATATTCAGATTTAAGTTGGTTAGTTGAAGATAACTAAATATCAACTTAAATAAGAATATTTAATGAAAAATTTAAATTAAGTTCCAGAAAGAATCTAGATGGTTATAATTCTATATTTAATTAAATACAAGAAAATACATATAGTTTAGCTTAGAATATAAAATTCCTTAAACTATATTTTTCTTAAATTAATTTCAAAATAAATGAAATTAATTATGTTGCTAATCAATTTTATTAGGTTAAACTAGTTTAATTAACCTAGTACAGTCATTCAAATCAGGCAAATGGGCCTTCACAATTGGGGTGGTTTGTGTGAGGGGGTGCTGGGTTCAGTATGTCGTACCCATTTCTATGGCTCCCAACTCTCACACAAGGCCCAAAAGAGAGGAATTTAACCTTAATAAGAACAACTGTTATTAATTGAATAAGCCCAAAACTAAATGGGCCTAAATAAAATCTATCAATGACTATGACATTTTATTTAGCAACATTAACCTATATGCATCTATAATAAAATTAAACACATAGGCTCACACAGGCACACTTTGGATGGGTCCTATCATGTTGCTAGGTCATACACAGATGAAAGAAGATTGTAAATATACCTGTTACAAATTATTATCTTGACCAAGGGAGCCATCAGATCATTAGATCTGGCAAAAAGTAACCATGGCTATTTGCAATCAAGTAATAATAGGTTTTAAAAACTTACACATAAGCTAAAACACATACTCCTGCAACAAGGTTAGCTGGATAGTTGGATGTAGGATTTATTTAATTTTAAATAAATATTTAATTTCGAAAATAATTAATTAAATAAATAAAAAAAAATAAAAATTTCGAAAATTTTTAAAAAAAAATTTAAAAAAAAATTCGAAATTTAAAAAAAAAATTAAAAATTAAACCTACAATTTTTTTTTTTTTTTGAAAAATTAGGTTTCAACCAACCTAAATATCATTTCAAAAATTTGCTAACTACTTTTAAATTTTAAATGTTATTTTATAAATAAAAATTAAATAAAAAATTAGAAAAGATAAATAAATATCTTTTTCAAATTTTTAAATGTAATTTAAATAAATAAAATAACAAAATTTAAAAAATTAGCAAAATATCTTATATCTATTTAAAATTACATGATTATAAATATCTTATTTTAAATTTAAATATGGTCAAAATATCTAAAAAGATTTAATTAAAAAATCTTAAAAGATAAGATATTTTTAAAATATCTTAAAAGATATTATAAATATCTTTAAAAGATAAGATATTTTTAAATATCTTAAAATATCTGACCTTAAATTTAAAAAAAAATATAATCAAATTTAAAAATAAGATAGATTTTTAAGCAAAAAGATAAATACTAATTCTATTCAAATTCAAATTACACTAATATCTTGAATTAAATTAAAAAATTTAAATTAATTCAAAATGATAATTAGAATTGAATTAGGAATAGTAATAGTATATATACAAAACCATACAAAAAATTGGAAGTTAATTCCATGAAAAAGTATGAAAAATTGAAGAAAATTGAAAAAATTCGAAACTGTACGGACAGTTCTGCGATCGCAGGAAACTATCAGCACAGCCCCGATTTTGTCAAATCTTCAAAAAATCATAACTAATTCAAATAAAATCCAAATTGAGTTCTGTAAAAGGCTAACTTGCTTAATTTTTTCCATACTATCCAATAAAAATAATGCCAGAACCGAAATAACAATTATGTTTCACGAAAATTTCACAATCATCAATCAATCATCAAATAACACTCAATACAACATGATACCATCCAAAGAACATACAAACAATCGTTTTAAAGTCCAAATTACATGTAAGTAAATCAATTACCATGGCTCTGAGGCCAGTTGTTGGAAATTATTTTACCAGGATCTTAGATCTACTCACAAGTATGTTTATTAACATCCTAAATATGAACTTTCTAAAACGATGAAATAAACACATATAAAGTTTAAGAAACCTTACATTGGGTGCAGCGGAATATAATGACTCCTTCCGTTCAGATATCTAGCCCTTGATTCCTTTCTGTAGCAGAGCATTATCAATATCTGAACCTGGATCTCTTTCTCTGAATCTTTGATGCTGAAGCTCCTTTGCTGATGATCTTTCTTCACGATCTTCCTCACTATGATTGAGGTATCACTTGATGTGTGTGGGCACTACTCAAATCACTAAGGATTTCGAAATTCTAAGGAAGAAGAGAGAGAGTGGTCAGCTAAAGATAGGGAGAGAGAAGGCTCAGTTTTTCTGAATAGAAAAAGTCAGAAGAAAAGTGTAATTTTCCTGAAGCCTTCACTATCTATTTATAGCATTCCTACTAGGGTTAGATTTGAATTATATGGCATTAAAATAATGAAAAAATCAGTTTAAATTTCCTACAAAAGTGGCTGGCCCTAAACTTAGTGGATTGGGCCTTGCTTTTTGCAATTTTGCAATTTTAACACCTTTTGTATCTGATTTTCTCAAAAATGCCAATTTCCTAATTCAACCATTTAAATGCCAATTCTAACTATTTAATAACTATAAATAATTATTAAATAATATTGTCATTTATCATATTTATTAATTGAACCATACAAAGTATCATAATTAACAAATATGCCCTTATAAACTCTTTCTTTACAATTTCGCCCTTACTTAGTGAAAAATTCACAAATAGACATAGTCTAATTTGAGAATTATAATTGATTAATCAAAACCAATTACATGAGTCTTACAAGCAATATTATCTCAACTAGTGGGGGGACCATGGGTCTATATAACCGAGCTTCCAATAAGTAGATCAAGAATTTAACACTAAAATTCACTAACTTATTAATTCTTCATTGAATCCACGCATAGAACTTAGAATTGCACTCTCAGTATATAGAATGCTCTATATGTTCCACCATATAGACACATCATCAGTTATCCATTGTTATAATCCTAATTTGATCAATGATCCTCTATATGAATGATCTACACTGTAAAGGGATTAAATTACCGTTACACCCTACAATGTATTTATTCCTTAAAACACTTGACCCCGTATAAATGATATTTCAGCTTATGTGAAATGAGTACTCCACCATTTATGTTCGTTTGGTCAAGCTCGAAGGAGATCATCCTTTGCTTACTATTCGCCAGATAGAAGCTATAGATTCCATGTTTATGATAGCGCTCCCACTCAATTGAACTACCGTGTTCCCAAAATATACGTATCACCCTGACCTAAAAGTAGGCTTAACTAACAAATCAAAGAACACGAATAGCCTTTCAAGATTGAGCCTAATCATAACAGGATTAAGATCATTTGATCTAGGATCAACTAGGCGATATTGACTTGAATAGATATTACGGTAAGTTTAATAAATCTAAGTCAAAGTTCAATATCGGTCCCTTCCGATGCATACTCCATGCATCCAACCTGAGCTTTACTTTAACCAATGCTCTGGAAAGAACATAGCACTTCTCCAAATGCAAGTAAACTCTTGTTGTAGATTATCATATCAGTAAAACCCTGTGTCTGATAAATCTAGGAAACTTTATTCACATAGTCATGTTTACTTTCCAATGTGTTGACGGCACAATAAACAGGATCAAGTATGTGAAAAGGGTTTCAGATGAATTTATACATTATGTACATATAATCATGAAATAAATCATGTGAACCATGCAACATTAAATGTTATTTCTGATCTATATTAATAAGTAAATCTGATTATATTGAAATGAGTTTTATTTAGGGCATAAAACCCAACAATGTTATGCACTAGACCTGACATCTGCTTTGCAGTGGGAATCGTGAGCAGGTATCAGTCTAATCCAGGACAGGAACATTGGAATGCAGTTAAGTATATTCTGAAATACTTAAAGAGTACAAGGAATCTTGTGTTAGTCTACAAGGGTGGTGCTTTAAATCCCATAGGCTACACTGATTCAGATTTCCAGGCAAGTCTTGAAGACAGGAAATCTACATCTGGGATGGTGTTTACTCTTGGGGTGGAGCAGTGGTTTGGAGAAGTGCAAAACAAACCGCGATATCGGACTCGACTATGGAAGCTGAATACATAGCTGCAGCCGAAGCTGCTAAAGAACTTGTCTGGCTAAGAAAGTTCTTCACCAACATCGGTGTCGTCCCTGGAATGGAAAAGCCTCTAGTCCTACTTTGTGATAATAATGGTGCGATAGCTAATAGTAAGGAACCTCGAAGCCACAAGAGAAGCAAACACATTGAGAGGAAGTATCACATTATCAGAGAATACGTGGTAAGAGGGGATGTACTAGTTGAGAAAGTAGACACAGAGGACAACCTAGCTGATCTATTCACCAAAGTCTTGGCCGTGACAGCATATGAAAAGCACCGTCAGAATTTAGGATTAATTGATATGTACTGATTAGTTTTATATTAGTGCAAGTGGGAGTTTGTTGGGTTTTATGCCCTAAATAAAACTCCATTTCAATGTAATCTATTTTATTCAACATCAATAAAGAAACAGAAGTATTTTTCATTCATTTGTGTATGTTTTGGTTCACCTTATCAATTGCTTGTCTATTTGATTTATAAATTCATCTGAAACCCTTTTCACATACTTTATCCTGTTTATTATGTTGTCAACACTTTGGAAAGTAAACATGACTATGTGAATAAAGTTTCCTAGATTTATCAGACACAGGGTTTTACTGATATGATAATCTACAACAAGAGTTTACTTGCATTTGGAGAAATGCTATGTTCTTTCCAGAACATTGGTTAAAGTAAAGCTCAGGTTGGATGCATGGAGTATGCATCGCAAGGGACCGATATTAAACTTTGACTTAGATTTATTAAACTTACCGTAAAATCTATTCAAGTCAATATCGCCTAGTTGATCCTGGATCAAATGATCTTAATCCTGTTATGATTAGGCTCAATCTCAGGAGGCTATTCGTGTTCTTTGATTTGTTAGTTAAGCCTACTTTTAGGTAAGGGTGATGCGTACATTTTGGGAACACGGTAGTGCAATTGAGTGGGAGCGCTAACATAAACATGGAATCTATAGCTTCTATCTGGCGAATAGGAAGCAAAGGATGATCTCCTTCGAGCTTGACCAAATGAAAATAAATGGTGGAGTACTCTTTCACATAAGCTGAAATATCATTTATACGGGGTTAAGTGTTTTAAGGATAAAATACACAATAAGGTGTAACGGTAATCTAATCCCTTTACAGTGTAGATCATTCATATAGAGGATCATTGATCAAATTAGGATTATAAAAATGGATAACGAATGATGTGTCTATATGGTGGAACATATAGAGCATTCTATATACTGAGAGTGCAATTCTAAGTTCTATGCGTGGATTCAACGAAGAATTAATAAGTTAGTGAATTTAAGTAATAAATTCTTGATCTACTTATTGGAAGCTCGGTTATATAGACCCATGGTCCCCCCACTAGTTGAGATAATATTGCTTGTAAGACTCATGTAATTGGTTTTGATTAATCAATTATAATTCTCAAGTTAGACTATGTCTATTTGTGAATTTTTCACTAAGTAAGGGCGAAATTGTGAAAGAAGAGTTTTAGGGGCATATTTGTTAATTATGATACTTTGTATGATTCAATTAATAAATATGATAAATGAAAATATTATTTAATAATTATTTATAGTTATTAAATAGTTAGAATTGGCATTTAAATGGTTGAATTAGAAAATTGGCGTTTTTGAGAAAATCAAATGCAAAAGTGATAAAACTGCAAAATTGCAAAATGTGAGGCCCAAATCCACACTGCCATGGCCGGCCACTTTTATAGGATTTATCCTCTGATATTTTCATTATTTTAATGCCAAATAATTCAAACCTAACCCTAGTGGAATGCTATAAATAGATAGTGAAGGCTTTAGGAAAATTACACTTTTCATTCAGAAAAACCTGAGCCTTCTCTCTCTACCTTGGCCGCCCACTCTCTCTCTCTCTCTCTCTTCTTCCTTAAGATTTGGAAATACTTAGTGATTAGTGTATGAGTAGTGCCCACACACAGCAAGTGATACCTCAATCATAGTGAGGAAGATCGTGAAGAAATACTTTCAGCAAGAAGGAGTTTCAGCACCAAAGAATCAGAGAAAGATCCAGGTTCAGATCTTGATAATACTCTGCGACAGAACGGATACAAGGGTTAGAGATCTGAAGGGAAGGAGTCATATTATTCCGCTGCACCCAATGTAAGGTTTCCTAAACTTTATATGTGTTTATTTCATCGTTTTAGAAAGTTCATATTTAGGGTGTTAATCAACATACTTGTGAGTAGATCTATGATCCTAGTAAAATAATTTCCAACAATTTCAAAGGGTGGGAAACTCGATTTTGGACTTGGCTTGGGCTGGGGATGGCCGAAGATGGTGGCTTGTCTTGGACAGAGGATTCAAACTAGGGGCAGAGTTGTATTAGATAGAGAGAGTGTGTGTAACGTCCCCACTTCAAGCCTCTATTGGGAATTCCCCCACAAATTTATGGCTCTTATACCTGAGTACGTGAGTTTTGCTACTTCTTGGACTAATGACTGGCCCTACAAACCAGCACGAATGTATCCAGCGTGAGCTCACTCACACACTTCTTGAGAAAACTTCCCAGGAAGTCATCCATCCTGAAATTACCCCAGTTCAAGCACGTTTAACTGTGGAGTTCTTTCGTGATGGCTACTAGAAAACAAGATGCACTTTGTTGATATAGATAGTATGATTCAATCCATTTAAGGCCTCTTATACTTTGTAGTCTCATACCTACAAAGTCTCAGAATCAACACACTTGACCTTCCCTAGGCGATGTGGGATTGCACAACTTCCCGAGTATTTCCCCTTACGGATTACAAGACGATTGACTGTCACAATCATCCCCTCTTATGGGGTCTGACGTCTTCGTCGACCACACTTCTAGATGGGTTAAGGATGTGATACCATTTTGTAACACCCTACTAATTCTAAGATACTAAATTGTATCTAAGTGACATAATTGGCTAAAATATCAATTTCTACTATTACTAGGCATAAAACGTGAAAATACTAAAAGTCATATAAGATATGTATGGCACACCTAAAATCTAATAAAATCTCTATAATCAAGCAATTATAACACTAATGCCTATTTTTGACAATATGACTTATTTTTTGCTAATACACATAAAAATTATTAATTAAATCGTTAATATTCTACTAATTTTCATATCTAATTATGCGGTCATTACATAAAGAGAGAGAGAGAGAGAGAGAGAGAGAGAGAGAGAGAGAGAGAGAGAGAGAGAGAGAGAGAGAGAGAGAGAGAGAGAGAGAGAGAGAGAGAGAGAGAGAGAGAGAGAGAGAGAGAGAGAGAGAGAGAGAGAGAGAGAGAGAGCATGAATTCTGAGAAAAAATAGCAGAAAAGAAAAAGAAAGAAAGTAGAAAAAAAATAATTAAAATGATTTATGTTTTTATATTAAATTATTTTATTTTTATTTTTAAATATTTATTTACGTGACCCAATAATATGGTGTCATGTGTACACTGCATCCATGTAGACAATACTATATGTACACATGGACAACAAACTTGGCAGTTAACTGCCAAAAATGGATAGAAATGTTAGTCCTGAAAAGCCTGCGAATACATACCTAATTATTAATAAAGAATTGCACATTTTGATATATGTATGAATGTTAAATTATTAATATTTATTATTTAATAATATATGTAAATATCAGGAAATTCATTATTCATATATGAAGTTGTGACTTGTAGCTGTATAGACAAAACTAAGATCACTTACCTATAAATAAAATAGTCAGCAACATATTAAAATTATGAATCTTTAATCAATGGTTGCTAGTACCGCTCATTGATGCCCATTCTTCAATACAAGTAATATCAATTCAGATTATTGATGTAGTATAACATCTATGTGAAGGTGTTGTATATTAATTGAAATTATATATGACAATGACCTATATGAATAAAGTTGTCTTTATCAAACATGTCATTTACCATAAAGACTTAATTCATATCTTAATGATAATCAATGGTAAATCGACCTAAATCCTGAGTAATCATGAACTCGTGTTCTTGTTACTAGTTTCTTTGATTCATTCGTTAAAGTTTCTCAAAGAAGATGATTCTTACAACTTCTATTTTGGGAATCTAATAATGTGAATGACTGGAAATATGATCTACAATTATGGAATCCTAACTTTCTTGATAGATAGAATGTTAGTTACCTTTATGTGTTAATTCTAGAATTAAAAAGTTGCTCACAAATTTAGATGGGCTCTGAATTATACTTTCACTAGTTAATTAATGGTATTAAAGGATAAAGAAGTAATTAGAAGTGTAAATGGTAATTTGACCAAAACTAATTACGAACCAACACAAGGAGGACTAATCACTATAATTGATTATATTAATGGACGCTGCAATAAAAATTAGTAAACATAATTCTTTAATTACTAAGAGTTCAATTCCATATTTATAGTGGAGTAATCATGGAACTAATAAATAAAGATTCTTTAGTTGATGAGTTTCAATAAATAATTTAGTTTATTGGAGCTTAGAATTATAGGTCCATGGTCCTCCAATCGCCTCCTTGAAATACTCTTAAGGGTAAGGATAAGGAGTTGTATAATATTGTTCAAAAAATCTATTTTAAATTGGAAAAATAGTAATTATTTATTTTTGTAAAAAATAAATAATTTTTCAAACTAATTAAATAGACAAAAGTTGTTAAGACAAAATTTATTGAGACAAAAGTTATCAGGACAAAAGACACCATCATTGTCTTAATTAAGACAAGGCAGGTTCAGTCATTCTAGCTGTTCGTAATTCACAAACTATTCCTGCAGGCGGTCAGAATTTTTTTGAATATGTTCTTGAATTCATTCAAGACGTGAGCAAAACTGAGATTAGAGAAGAATGGTCAGGGGCTCTTTTACCTTAGAAAATCATAGAGAACTACAACAAAAACTCCCTTTTAAGTCCATCAATGTTGGACTAGATAAATTTTATGAGTCCATTTTGTGTTGGACATAATAGCCTCCTGAGACATATAAGGGTATTTTTCTAGTCCAACATTATTAGACTAGAAAAACATTTGTAGTCCAACAATAGTGGACATGAAAATAAGACCAACAAAAATATTAGGTATCACGTCTAGGAAAGGTAGACTTGAATCCCTATTTGATATATAAGAAAATAAATCATAAATAATTTAAATATATTTTGTTATATATATTTATATATTAAATTATAAATAATTATTCATTCATTTATTTATGTATATATAAAATTATAAATAAATTTAATTAACATTAATTCTATTTAATTCAATTATTGTTTCACTAACAAAAAAATAAAATACATTTCACTAAAAAATGTACAAACACTAATAATGTAAGAACACTTCAAATGAAAAAAATATTCGTTGCACTAAAAATATATATACGACAACACAATTTTCATTAACAGTTTACACTAAAAAAAATTAAAATAAATTACCCAAAATTAAAAAAAAAAAAAATTAACTAGAAGCCTTTGGCTGCAAAAATTATATCACCATCGCCTTCGTTCTGCCAATTTATTTTCTTTCAAGATTACTTCATTGGGTAAATTGCGGCATAAGTACTTAATGTTTCAGATTTTATACACTTAAATAACTAATGTTTATTTTTGGAGGCAAAATACCTAATGTTATAATTCTCTTACACCGTTACTACCACTTCCGTTATTAACTCATAAATATGGACACGTGGAGGGCCCAAATACATTACATTTATTTATTAACCAAATACTACTTTTTTTTTTTAAAAAAAAAAAAGAGAAATGCAATATTCAATTACCATAGCTGAGTGAACCAGTGTAGTATATGGAACATGATTATCGAATTGAAGTGCCAATATCATGTGAAAATTGTTATGAGAACATTTTTTTTTTTTGAAACAAGAAGCATTTAGTTTCTGATATGAAGAATATTAAGTTTTAAAATAAAATAAAAATAAATGTAATGCATCTGAACCCTCCACGTGTCCATATTTATGAGTTAACAGAAGTGGTAGTAACAGTGTAAGAGACTTGTAACATTAGGTATTTTTGCCTCCAAAAATATATATTAGGTATTTAAGTGTATAAAACCTAAAACATTAAGTATTTATGCCGCAATTTACCCTACTTCATTCAGTGGTTTGAAGAATTCAACTAATCCTCCAAGATCTAGTTTCTGCAAATAGCAAATAAAACACATTTGAGACAACAAACTAAGACTGATAATCGTTTGATCAATAAAGTTTATACTAAGACTATACCAGAACAAAAACTCGTGCCGATAATTTTTTGATCAATAAATTCATTAACATACATAAAATTTTTAGAAGAAAATAGACCCATATATATCAAATATATCTGATCCAAGCACAAACCCTCACCATAGACCACGGAGAGGCGGAGCATCCATCGACCACTATCCCGCACCATAGATCTTGAACAAATCAGAGAGAAAGGGAGAGATAAAGAGAAACCGAGATAATAGAAAATAAAGGGAGAGAGAACTAACTTTCGAGGTCTGCGAGAACCACGGTGGTGCCAGATTCCTCTTTTCTCATGAATCGATGCTTTCATCGTCGTGGCCAACTCACTAGTCGGAGCAATAGAGAGGGCCTAACAAGCTCCGTTGAGACCCCAGATTTGGGCCACGGGCTTCCTATCCCGTCATCGTCGAACGGTGTCAATGTCCTCGTCCTGTCCCCACCGGGCATAGCCTGCAAAATAAGAAGTGAGGAGAAGAGAGATCTGAAAACAAAATTGCAATGAGCGGCTGAGTAGAGAAGAGGATAAAGGGTTTTCTTAGGTTTAGGTTTATTAAATGAGTTAAGAAAATAGAGAGAGAAAAGAGATAATAATAATAATAATAATAATAATAATAATAATAATAATAATAATAATAATAATAATAATAAGGTAATTAGATTTGTTTTTTAAAGATACTCACGTCCAGCAATTATGTGGGACGAAAATTATAGTTCAAAATTAAAAAAAAATATATTTAATTAAATTACTAAGTATATAACGTCCCTCTATTTGATTAAGGAAAAAAAAACAGAAAAATACAAAAAAGGAAAAAAATTACAAAAATACTTTGGGCCGGCCCATTAAACATTTATACAGTCCACATACAAATATTTACAAAATACCACATGCACTAAGCCTTCAGCTGTACAGAGCGAACCATGAAGATGAAAATACCTCGATCGTTTCAAAACCGCAAAACAACCAAAACGAGGAAAATACAACTATTAATTCTGGCGAAATCAACTGAAAAAGAAGACCTGCAATGATCTAAACAGAAAATGACGAACAAAATCAGAAAAACTGTGAAGAAACTGAAATTACACATTTGTTTTCTGTTTTATTCGATCAAAATAACTCCCCCTAATATCAAAATCTATATTCATGAAATGTAGATATGTAACAAACAGATCTGGAGCTCCCATCAAATCCAAAACAATGTATGATGTGAAAAATAAAAAAACAAAAACTCATGAATAATACATCTACGTTATATACAGTTGCATTTTGATTGATTACTGGTTTCCAATATAAATATATTTTTTAGAAACACAATAAGAAGAGTAAATTCGAATTAAGGTACAACCAGTTACGTATAAGTCTGTTTATTTTTTGTTTTGGTTGCCTTATAGTTGCATTATCGTTTTATGATAGTTTATATATTATGCAAGAATTTAATTTGACGGGGACTAAAGTTATACATAGTAAGTTTTGTGCAAATAGTTGCATATTAATTTTATAATGAAATAACATATGCAAGTAGCAAAACTATAATAAAACTACTAAACAACTGTACACAAACTAAAATACAAGAAAAACTCTTTGAACATCAACATCAATGATAAATCTCATTGTTACCCATTGATAATATAAAAATGGACAAGAAACAACTAGATAAAAAACATATTAAAAAAAATACATACAGAAGGTGTTTACATTATGAAAAAACTATTACAAAATGAGAAATAATAAAATGAAGAAACTGAAATGAAAAATAATAAAACATCTCGAAAAACAAAAACAGAAAAAAAAAACAACAAAATAAAACAGAAATTAAGACTAAACAAACGAAAATGAAAAACTCATAAAAAGAACAAATAAATTAAACTAAGAAAATAGAAGTCCTAAAAAACCAAACAAAACTAAAAGAAATGTTAAAATAAAAAACCTAAAATAGTAAAATCAATAAACACAAAACACACTAATGTCAAATACGAAAAAAATTTCAAAAATGGGGAAAATGAAAAAGAAACTGATAACAAACCTGAGATCGAAGACCAGCTCCATCTTAATCATTTTTTGAGCATCGTCTTGATGAATTTTTTCTTGGGCAGCAACCTTTGATTTTTTTTTAGGAGGACCTCGCTCACGTTTCGACAATTGAGGAGCAAAATCGGAGTCATCGTCTTATTCCTATTAGCTACAGATTTCAATCCCATTTTAGAACTTTTCTTTGGCAAAGGGGAAGGAGAAGAGTTCAGCTATGGAGGTTTTATTTAAAAAAAAAACTAAAAAAGAAATTGAAAATAATAAAAAAAAAGAAGAAGAGAAAAAGATAAGGCAATGATGTAAGGTGTGATTGATATAAGTCATCAATCATGACGTGTGTGGCTGCATGCATAGATTGTGTGTGCAAGTGGTAAAAGTGTAACAAAATAAATTTAATGTGTATAAATGTTGGTTCAACCGTGTGAAGATATATATGTAATAAAGTGTGTATTTTGTATTTTTAGTGTAAAAATTTCTTTGATTAAGTCCACAATTGATGGACATAATATAAATTTTTTTCTAGTCCATTAATATTGGACATAAAAATTTTTAAAAAATATTTTATGTCCAACACTATTTTTGTTGGACATGAAAAAGGGACATACAATAGGTTTTTTTGTAGTAGTGGAGTTACCTCATGGTGAGTTAGTCGCACCCACAAATGATATAAATACTACCGTTGCTTTAGCTTTACTCGCGCCAGTAGCATATTTCTATGAGGACCTTAGGAAAAAAGGATTAGGGTATTTTGGTAAATACATTCAACCAACTCCAATCCTTTTACCAATTAACATCTTAGAAGATTTCACAAAATCCTTATCGCTTAGTTTTGACTCTTCGAAAATATATTAGATGATGAATTAGTAGTTGTTGTTCTTATTTCTTTAGTACCTTTAGTTGTTCCTATAGTTGTCATGTTCTTAGGATTATTTACAAGTGGAATTCAAGCTCTTATTTTTGCAACTTTATTCTGAATTCTATGATTTCAATAAACTCCCGCACCTGTTCGTCTTGAACAAGATCTAGAATTGCCCTCAATAGTTTATGTAGCCATAAAGCCTATTTTCTATTCATTGAGATCTGTTGACTTTGTATACCATTCCGTTATAAATAAATAATCTTAGCATAGATCTATTGTGGTCTCTTAATAATGATGGAAACAACAATCCTAGTTGCCATAATTATATCTAGTTTACTTGTATGTTTTACTGGGTACGCCTTATATACTGCTTTTGGGCAACCCTCTCAACAACTAAGAGATCCATTCGAGGAAAACGGGGACTAGTTGAAGTAATGAGCCTCCCGATATTCCTAAGATTAAGAAAATAAAAGATATAAAAAACTAAATTCAATAAAAAAAATAATAATCAAATTACACCATCTCGATAATAGGCGAATAAAATTAAAAAGATCCTATCAATAAAATTTCCATTTATTCGAGATCTTGACATAGGCAGAATTTATTCTATACTTTCTTTTAATTATCTTTCATGCGAAAATAAAAAATCCCACAAAAAAAGGCATTTTACAATACGAAATAACATAAAAACAGACTCATTAAAATAAAACTTCTACTCAAATTGATTCCTGTCAAAAGGAATCAATAAAAACTATGATAGAAATATTTGAAGCCGATTAGATTTCATCCAAATAAAAATAGAATAACCGCATGTTATGTATTGTGTGTAGAACTGTATACGTTGACAATTAAATCTAAAAATTCTTGCTGCCTTTGATAAATTTCGAATAAATCAATGGGGTAAGGGTTTCTTGTTGAAAGATCTAAAATTTTAAAAAAATGTATAATCACAATGTCATTTTTTAGTTTTTTATTTTATTTTTAAACACTGTTGTGAATCGCTTTGATTTACTTTATAATACACAGACACGTCCTTTATTATATTGCTTTGATTAGATTTCTTTTTTTGTTTTAATTTTAATTAAAGTGACTGTAAATAAATAAAAAATTAAGAAAAAAAAGAACAAAAAATTCTTGAATAATGTATTTTTATGTTACGGCTTAAATAGTTTTGTGAAGTCATATCCGTCAAAAACCGCTAGCAAAAGACTTGGTTTTTAATTAGTTAAATGAGTTTGCGTTTCCTAATCTCATTAAGTCCTCTCGGTACCGCTCTAATTTTTATGATTCTTTTTTATCCTATTTTTTAATTACACCTGAGTTGCTTGTTTGACAAAAAGTCCCTTTATATATAATAATGAGATTGTAGTGGGTATAGTTTAGTGGTAAAAGTGTGATTCGTTCTATTAACCCCTTATATAGTTAAGGGATCCCTCAGTTTGATGAATATTCCATTCCGATGAAAAATCTTATCTCGTAAAAAGGATTTAACCCTTTTCCTCTCAAGAAAAAATTTGAGGAAAAATATACATTCTCGTGATTTGTATCCAAGAGTCAATTACAAATTAAAAAAATTGATTGTGGAATTACGAAACATAAATTTAAAAAATTGGATCAATACTTCCAATTGAATGAGTATGAGTAAGGAATGCATGGATAAAGAGAGAAAGTTTATTTCTAACCTTAACTAAATCTTCCATTTTTTTTTGTTATAGGAAAAATTGAAGCAAAATAGCTATTAAATAATGACTTTGGTTTACTAGAGACATTGACAAATTTTTTAGCTTGGTAGAAATAAAATGCTTTTCCTAAGGATTCTTTAAATTATAAATAGAGAACGAAGCAACTAGAAAAAGTGTTAGAATTCCCTTCTTTTCTATAAGGATCATCTAAAAAGTAGGTCATTTTGAATGCACTCATATAGAAAAGCTGACGTAGATGTTATAGGTTTACATTTAGAAATTTATTCATATTCCATAAAGGAGCCGAATAAAATCAAAGTTCCACCTTTGATTCTGAATTAGAGATGTTAAATTAAAACTAATGAATCAACATCCACTATAACTCCTAACCTTCCAAGCTAACGATGCGGATTTGATTCCCGCTACCCGCTTGTGCTTGCTTGATTTCTTATCTCTATTCACTATTCTTAATAGGCTTATATAAAAAGGATGTTATACGTGTTATACCCTAAGGTTTAGGAAACCGAATTAGCGACCCTAACTTGTTTAATTATGTATTAATGAGGAATTATATTATTATATATTTAATATATGAAACTAAATTGATAGATTGCATTTTAAGATCCCGTTGGTGTACTAGGGGTACTTTTGTAATTTTTAATCGAGATGGGTAAAATCATCATTTTAATGATATATCGTGCTTATAAAATATATTATTATATAGTATGTTTATTCTGTCTATTTGCAGGTGTTTTTTGACAAGTCGGAGCGGCATAGTCACAACCGAGTATTTTGGGCTGAACTGGGTTCGGGGCCCAAAATACATTTTTGGGATTTAATTTTGGTAATATTTGATAAATATGAAAACCTGAAAATTATGTGTTATGTGTATGTATGTTGTTTAATAAATTTTCCCTTACTTATATATATGTGGATATAATTGCTTATGGGGTATTTTGGTCATTTAACCATTTAGTGTATTATTCATCAAGAAAATCATTTTTTTGGTAAATGAGAAAAAATATTTTTGGTGTGTGTTGGGTTTTATGCCCTAAATAAAATCTATTTCAATATAATCAGATTTACTAATTAATAAAAGATCAAAAATCATTTTATGTTGCATTGTTCACATGATTTATTTCATGATTATGTTTAATCTATAAATTCTATTAAGTTCAGAGCATATATATAAATATGTATATATATTTGTTCATGATTATAGTGTCGTCAGCACAGTGGAATATAATCATGATTATATGTTCAAAAGTTTAATTCTCATGATTTGTCAGTTCACTGGATTTAGACTGGCATGATAATCGTTGATAAGGTATACTTACACATTGGATAGGTGTTATGTCCTTTCCAGGGCATTAGCAAAGTTTACCACTACCGGATGTAAAGAGTATACATTGGAAGGAACCGATATTGATTTTAGATAAAATATCATAAACTTACTATTATATCTTTCTAAGTTAATATTAATGGTTGATCTTAGGTCTGTGGATCTTAATCCTGATATGGTTAGGTTCAATTTAGTTGTATTATTTATGTTCTTCAAGTCATTTGTGGAAGCTAACCTATGGTTCTGACGGATATTTATATCTTTGGAACATGGTAGTTCAATTGAGTAGGAGCGCTGATCATAGATATGGAATTTATAGCTTCATAAGTATTTAGAAGTGAAACGATGATTTCTTTTGAGCTTGGCTTGATAGAGATAAATGATTGAGATCTCATTTCAATAATTATATTAGTTTACTGAAATATCATTTATAGGTAGCTAAGTACTTTAAGGATAAAATACATTGAAGGATAGAACGTTAAATTTATCCCTATTCAGTGTAGATCATCTATAGAGGATCTTTGATTATTAGGATTGTAACAATGGATAATTATAATGTATCTATATCGTGGTACATATAGAGTGTTCTATATAATTGAGTGTGTTATTAAATTCCAAATCTATAGTGGCGCAAGGCGAAACTAATAAATTAGAGAATTTACTTGGTAAATTTTAGATCTACTTATTGAAAGCTCGGTTATATAGCCCATGGTCCCCTCACTAGTTTAGATAATACTGCTTGCAGACTCAGCCAATTGATTTTAATTAATCAATTATAATTCTAAAATTAGACTATGCCTTAGTTATGAATTTTCACTGAGCAAGGGCTTAATTGTGAAGAAAAGAGGTTTTGGGGTCAATTTATTAATTAATAGACTTTGTATAGTCTAATTAATAAATAATATAAATGGCAATTTTATTTAGTAATTAATTATAATTACTAAATATATAATTTTAGCATTTATAGTATTGAATTAGAAAATCTGGTATTATTGAAAGAAGAATAAGTGGTTGAAAAGTGGCAAAATTGTAAATAGAGATTGATCCTTTAGTGTTCGGCGCTAGAGTTGAGTTTTGCCCAATCTTTTATTCTTTTTTAATCCATATAATTTAGCCCTAAGCCCTAAACGAAATACTATAAAAGGAACATGCTGCTCTCATCTCATCCTCTTGTCAACTTGACTTTTGACAATTTAACTATTGCTTTCAATCTAGATGAGAGAGTTCCTTCCTTAGTGATTTCAACCTCCTTCATTGTTCTTCCATATTCGAACCTTGAGTGCATGGGTACATGCCCACACATAGAAAGACAAGTCCTCAATCATAGTGAGTAAGACGGTGGTAACCAAACCCGAACGAGAGAAAGAGATCCAGGTTCAGATCTTGATAATGCTCTACTACAGATTGGAATCAATGGCTAGACATATTAAACGGGAGGAGTTATTATATTCCGCTGCAATCAATGTAAGGTTTTCTTAAACCCTTATGTGTTTAATTTCATTATTTTAAAGAATTCATATTTTAGATATTAATCAGCATACTTGTTAGTAAATCTAGATCCTGGTAAAATATTCCCAACAACTGGCCTGAGAGCCATGATAATGATTTACTTTCATAAAATATGGAGTTAAAACGATGAATATTATTTTTGTATTGATTTGGATGTATTCATGTTGGTTTATGTGTTGTAATACCCAAAATTCAACTGTACTTCAGAAGGTGACACGTGTCAATCTCAGGGAATATGAATCAACGGATATATTGATAATTATATCATTAAATATTAAATGGAATAGCTCATTGAATGCAGAGTTAATAGAGTATGTATATTTATAACTCGCGGATTGCACAGTCTTTAGCAAGACAATGATGTACGAACTATTGATTCACGTATTGATGAGAAACAATTTCGCGTCAGAAGGCATAATCTCAAGGAAGACATAAACAACGCATAGCTAGGCATCTACCTTGTAGTATGTAAAATGGTGTTGACTAGGCAAATTGACTATTAGAACACTTAGTGTATAATATACATTATAACAGCTAAGTGAAGTAACTTGAAGGACAAGATTGCCCAGCCTGCAAGGCCTTATGGTCAAAGAGCAGTTCTTAAATTTTCTTTGTACATTGGTGCTCATGCCATTGCTGGAAGGCTTACGAATAAACCAAGTTGTTCATGTACTAGGCGAGACACCTCAGCGAGATACCTTTGGCAGTGTATCCTAATCCACGTTAGCGTTGAATTCCTTCAAAAAGGTTTAAATCACAGCTGTGTAATTTTAAAATAATAACTGCATTTACTTACGTGGAGCATAATTAAAGCCCATTTGGGGAATATTATTATGGGATTTGAACTTAAGTGTAATTAATTGGCAACCTATATTAATATAAATAGGGACAAATTATACGAAAGAAAGGGATGAAAAATCATATAGAAAAAGAAGGAATATACTGATTGTAAACCCTAGTTTTCTATCAAAAATATCTAAATAAGATTGATTCGTGGACTATGCAGAGTTATCTGCGAAACCACGTAAAAACTTAGTGTATTGTCTATTTCTATTATTTTTCTTAAATCTCTTATAATTTCTGTGCCAAATCTATTACGAAAATAGGCTCATAATCGTTAACAAAAATCTGCGTTAACAGTTTGGTGCTTTCATTGAGAGCCTATGTGATAAAAGCTCAGAAAAATCCCTCCTAACCAAAAAAGGAATTTCTTCTCCATGGTTGATAATGGGGAAAATGACAACACTCATCCTGAAGAGACTAATTGTTGCCTTGAAAATAAGCTAATGGGCTCACGGAGGCCACCCAATTCGCAAACATCGCGTTCAACACGATCAAGAAGAGGCCAACATGATGATGACCAAAACCCAGAAATTGGAAATGAGGAACCCAACACAAATACTGATGGTTATATACCTCGGAGTGAGGATGCCTACGATCCCACCAGGTACGTGCCATTGGTTGAATTGGAAAATTGTCAACTTTGACGACGTCTGGAAGAGGCAAACCAACGAAACGCTAAGTGGAGAGGGAGGCAGCCGCAGCTAGGGCAACATAAGAAAACAATGCAAAAAACCAACTTGATCCTGAAGTGAGAAGGCCGTGAGGTAGACCTCGAGAACCAGGAGGCAGGAGACAGCTCAAGAAGACCCCCAGAACACTCAGGAGGAGCAACTTGGGGAAACTAGGGATGTTCCTGAAGATGAACAACCAAATGATCAGGCACCACGTCAAGAAGTGCCTCGAAGACCCCAGGGATTGACAACCCAGGGGAATGGAACAATGATTTGCCAGAGTCTTCTCGTAGAAATGCGAGCAGAAGACAACCCTAAACTAGGGAACAGGAAATCCCTCATGGTAACGAGAGAAATCTTAAGACTCAACCTAGGACAAGCGGGTTGCCACTGAGACACCGTCAACAATTAAAAAAAACTCTCCAATCATCCCTATCAACACTGGTGATAGCAATGACAGGTAAATATATATACATATATATAAATATTAAAAAATGAGAAAAAAAGATACACTACATATGTGCATTTGTAAATTTCTCATAATAATATAAATATATATAAATTAAAGATGAATTTTAGACAAAAACTATATCATTTTGCATTTCTTGATAATGAGACGTGAATTAATAAATATTTATTGAGACTAAGAAGTTTCACAAACTAACTACATGTTACACTAAAAATGTAACATTATGAAACTTTTATTTTTAAACATATACACACGTAATCAAAAAGTCACTGAATAATATGAATCAAAATCGGTTACTATAATTTATATATAGAACATAAACAAAGAGAAGACTTATTAGAAACCAATTTCTTACAGATATAGTGAAATAAAGACATATAATTTGCAAAATAAACAAAAAAAGTAATCGGTTTCCTAATAAATCATAATTTTTAACTATTTATTTACAATATTTTACAGGAATGACTCAATAATGTGTGTGGTTCAATATGGAGGGAAATGGAAAGAGGGAAAAAAATATGAAGACTACATAATGACTGGACTACTAATACCAACCAATTGTAACCTAAACAGTTTGTTGTAATTAGTAAAGAATGAAATCAGATGCAACACTCCAATAGAAATGCATTACCAGTTATGCCCAGGGTCATCACCAATGAAAATAATAAGTGGCAAGTCACTGTAGTTCTACTTGGAACTCAGAAAGAAACAGAATGCAATTATTGAATCTCTACTTTGCATCACAACTAAAGATGAGACAAGATTCCAAATCATTGCTCAATAAACATCTGAAAATGAAGCTGTAACACAAAGCACATATGTTCAGAAACTGGTTTTATAAATAACCAACCAGCCAGCATACGACTGTAGGCAATACAATGATGAAACTTCATAAATAAGCGAGGTACTAGCATTACCAAATATATTTCAAGTAGCTGATAATGTTATTAATTGTATGATTGAGAAAACACAAGAAAACAAAATGAAAAGGGAGGAAGAAGAAAGAGAAATAATAACAGATCATAAGATTTTCAAAATTGAAAAAGGATAGATTACAAGACAAGAAAATATTGAATTTTGCATTGTGTTTTTTTGCTATGATCAACAATTTCCAATTTAAAACCAAAAGATCTGAACCAAGAGAGTATGTGGTCACTTGTATGGAGGAACACTGTAACTGGTTTCTTACAGCTTCAAAGTTTAAAAAAACCTCAACATTCAAAGTAAGAAAATATGTCCAAGATCGCAATTGCTCATTGGATATTATAATGGGAGACCACATGCAGGAAAACTACAACATGATTGCAGAAACGATAAAAAAAAGAAATTTATGCCAATCAAGAGAGATCATAAACCAAATGACATTATGATAGACATGGTTGATGATTTTGGAGTTTCAATGGGCTATCATACAACTTGGAGAGCAAGAGAAAAAGCTTTGGAGTTAGCAAGACGAAGACAAGATGAATCTTTGCAGCGACTACAAAAATACCTACACATGCTAAAAGTAGCAAATCTCGGAACAATTGCACAATTAGAAACAGATAAGAAGGATTGTTTCAAATATTTGTATCTAGCATTTTCAAACTCAATAAAAGGTTGGAAACATTGCAGGCCAATCATTGTAATCGATGGAATGTTTTTAAAAATATCATTTGGAGGAACTCTATTCACTGCTTCTACCATGGATGCAAACAACTACATATTCATTATAGCATTTGGGATAAGAGACTCAGAAAATTACTACTCTTGGGAATGGTTCTTCACAAAACTAAGGGAAACATTCAGAGATAGAGGAGGTGCACTATTAAAAAAAACTAATTTCGTTTGATCTAAATTCAAGCTAAAATTTTAACTTTATATATAAAACATGTAATAAATTGCATGCATTTTGTTACAATTACAAACATCAATGATAGAAAATAGGTGTTATCTAATAACAAATAAAGAAATAAATTAGAAATTTGTTTCCACTAAATAAAAATAAATGATGATGCTTCGAAAAATAATTATTTATCATACACTTACCTACTGATCTCATTAAAACTGGTTTCCAGGAGCAAGGTTGACAATCATATCAGACAGGCATAAAAGTATTGAAAAGGCGGTGAACAATGTCTACCCAAACCACTTCCACGGAGCATGCATATTCCACCAGCTAAAGAACATCAAAACAAACTTTGGAGTGCATGGAGATGATCTGACAATAAACTTCGTAAAAGCAGCAAAGACATACAAGTTGACCTCATTTGAGCATTACATGACAGAAATAGATAAAATTGACAAAAGTATAAGACCATACCTAGAGAAAATTAGACATGAGGTTTGGACCAGGAGCCACTGCCCTACAAGAAGGTACACTATGATGACTTCAAACATAGCATATCAATAAATTCAGCGATCCTAGCTGGAAGATCATTGCCTATTACAACAATGATTAAGTGATTTAGAAGCCTTGTGCAAAAATGGGTGTGGAAAAAATGTTGGAATTATTTTACCAGGATCTTAGATCTACTCACAAGTATGTTTATTAACATCCTAAATAAGAACTTTCTAAAACGATAAATTAAACACATATAAAGTTAAGAAACCTTACATTGGGTGCAGCGGAATAATATGACTCCTTCCGTTCAGATATCTAGCCCTTGATTCCTTTCTGTAGCAGAGCATTATCAATATCTGAACCTGGATCTCTTTCTCTGAACCTTTGATGCTGAAACCTCCTTCTTGCTGAAAGTCTTTCTTCACGATCTTCCTCACTATGATTGAGGTATCACTTGCTGTGTGTGGGCACTACTCTTACACTAAGAATTTCAAAATCTCAATGAGGAAGAGAGAGAGAGTGGGTTCGGCCAAATATAGGGAGAGAGAAGGCTCAGTTTTTTTCTGAATGAAAAATTAGAAAATTTAAGTGTGTAATTTTCCTGAAGCCTTCACTATCTATTTGTAGCATTCCACTAGGGTTAGGTTTGAATTATTTGGCATTAAAATAAACAAAATATCAGTTTAAAAATTCAAACCAAGTGGCCGGCCATGTACAGTAATGGGCCTTACTTGGATTTTACAGTTTTCTCAATTCTGCATCTGATTTTCTCAAAAACGCCAATTTTCAAATTCAACCATTTAAATGTCAATTCTAACTATTTAATAACTATAAATAATTATTAAATAATATTATCATTTATCATATTTATTAATTGAACCATACAAAGTATCATAATTACCAAATATGCCCCTAAAACTCTTTCTTTACGATTTCGCCCTTACTTAGTGAAAATTTCACAAATAGACATAGTCTAAATTGAGAATTATAATTGATTAATCAAAAAAAATTATATGAGTCTTACAAGCAATATTATCTCAACTAGTGCGGGGGCCATGGGTCTATATAACCGAGCTTCCAATAAGTAGATCAAGAATTTAGCACTAAAATTCACTAACTTATTAATTCTTCGTTGAATCCACGCATAGAACTTAGAATTGCACTCTCAGTATATAGAATGCTCTATATGTTCAACCATATAGACACATCATTAGTTATCCATTGTTATAATCCTAATGTGATAATTGATCCTCTATATGAATGATCTACACTGTAAAGGGATTAGATTACCGTAACACCCTACTATGTATTTTATCCTTAAAACACTTGACCCCGTATAAATGATATTTTACCTTATGTGAAATGAGTACTCCACCATTTATGTTCGTTTGGTCAAGATCGAAGGAGATCATCCTTTGCTTACTATTCGCCAGATAGAAGCTATAGATTCCATGTTTATGATAGCGCTCCCACTCAATTGCACTACCGTGTTCCCAAAATGTACGTATCACCCTGACCTAAAAGTAGGCTTAACTAACAAATCAAAGAACACGAATAGCCTCTCGAGATTGAGCCTAATCATACCAGGATTAAGATCATTTGATCTAAGATGAACTAGGCGATATTGACTTGAATAGATATTACGGCAAGTTTAATAAATCTAAGTCAAAGTTCAATATCGGTCCCTTCCGATGCATACTCCATGCATCAAACCTGAGCTTTACTTTAACCAATGCTCTGGAAAGAACATAACACTTCTCCAAATGCAAGTAAACTCTGTTGTAGATTATCATATCAGTAAAACCCTCTGTCTGATAAATCTAGGAAACTTTATTCACATAGTCATGTGTACTTTGCAATGTGTTGACAGCACAATAAACAGGATCAGGTATGTGAAAAGGGTTTCAGATGAATTCATACATTATGTACATATAATCATGAAATAAATCATGTGAACCATGCAACATTAAATGTTATTTCTGATCTATATTAATAAGTAAATCTGATTATATTGAAATGAGTTTTATTTAGGGCATAAAATCCAATAAACTCCCACATGCACTAATATAAAACAAAATGTGCATTTTAAATAATCTCAACACCTTGATAAACAAATCAAGTGTAGTAGTAGTAAACTCCTCGTAATAGGATCTGAAAGGTTGAATTAACCACAACCTTTTCTCCACCATTACTCTTCCTTAATCACAAAATCATTGATAATGTGAAATTCCTCTCTATATGTCTACTCTCTTGGGATACTGGATTCTATACCTTTGGCAACTACTTTTGGTTAATAAGAAAATTAACACTAGTAGTTTAAGGCAATTTGGAATGGTGCCAAAGATGTATAGAACTTTCCTTAGACTGAATAAATACCTTTCCTGCAGCTTTAACATTCTGTCCCTTTCTGGTAGACCTAGAGACTTCAGATAGGTTTTTACACTTCTCTAAAATAACTATTCCACCCCCAGAGTAATCACCATCTCATCAGAAAGATTTTCTAGCACAAAGGAAAATTTCGAAATCTGATGTGGTGTAGTCTAAGAGTTTTAAACACACCCTTATAGACTAACATATAGTTCCTCTTCTTAATCTTAAGATTTACTTGATTGTCTTCCAATGTTCTTCGCCTGGATTTATCTGATACCTACTCATTACTCCCACTCAACAGCAGGTATCTGGTCTAAGACATACAAAAGCATATCTAAGACCTCTCACTGTTGATTTAAGAAATTCTTTCATGGCTTTATCTTTTCTGGAATAGTTGAGACTTTTCCTTAGATAAATTAAATCTATGCCTAGAAGTCGAGAAGCTTCTATAGATTGCCATTAGAAAGAAAATGCTTCAGCATCTTACTAAAGTAAGTTGCTTGCATTAGAGTAAGTAATTACCAGGTTTACCATAAGCCATAGGTTTAGAGAAACTCAAACCTATAATACTAGGAACATGAAGTTTGTTAAGTCCATAGAATAGACTTATTAACTAAAATTTCCTTTTATGTCCTTGTAATAGAAAACTTTAGGTTATTCCATGTGAATGGATTAAACCATAGTTCTATTGGCTTTTCTTCTTAGTTTCTTATCTTGACAATCCATTACTTGTTTAAACTCACAATGGATTTAATCACTAGTGTCTCCCAAGTCATGAGAAAGTGAGTTCCTAGAAACTCACCCACTACGACAAGGTACCGTGAATTATGTTTAAGAAAACTAAATGGTATTTAACCTCTTTGGTTGTGACAAGACAACAGAGGCAGTGGGATCATCATATGTCAAATAAGATGATAGAACACTTTTGGAATCAAGAAAAATATCTCCTTTATTTGCTACTTTATTTTCTGACTTAGTCATTTTCTTAGAAAAGTAGTATTTGTTTAAATAAACACTTTCTTATCTATTGACTATGGGATGGTCCACCCCTAATCACTTAGAATAGCTAACAAATCATGGTTAATAGTTCTAGCTTTTCTTAAGATTTTGATTAGGTCATCCATGAATCTAGTAATGATTTACATTAAGTATACAACCATTACATCATTTTGAAATTGTATTACCATAGAAGGAATTAGGCAATGACTAGTAACTAATCATCAATATGCAACTCGAAATTTCTGGGGAGGTAAGTTTGGATATAATTCAAAAATCAATTTAATGATCTTTGAACTGCATATCTACTAACTATTTCTCCACCCCTATCAGTTCGCAAGATCTTTAACCACTTACCTTAATGGTTTTAACCATTGCTAGAAATTAATGAATTTTTTCAAACATTTCAAATTTCTTGCTTTAAGGTATAATGTAGAGTTACGTTTTAAGAATACAACGAAAAACTCATATCCACCCCTGAATGTACATCCATCTGCGAATGAGATGAACTACTTTCAGTGGATATAGGCATATTAACTCTTTGCAGAGATTGATCTTGTCAAATCCACTATGAACAAGATACAAATGCCATAGATTAATAAAAAAAATGGTTGTGTCTTTTGATGACTTAGTTTTAGTTACATCAAAGAGTTCTTAGAATACTGCAAGTGGATCCTGGTAACACAATACCTAACTCATATTCCATACAGTTTTAATCCATTAATAGAAGATGGATATTAAACACTTGAGAAAGTGTAACTGTATTGTATTCTGGAATTAGAAATATAAGAAAATTTCTGTTTGGAATCTAAAATTAAAGTCAAAGACTTAAATTTATACCAAATATTATGAGTAATTCTATCTTGGACCACCACTACTAATTTAACTCTAAGTCAGATTTGCCCATACAAGTAGGAGATTTCTAAGATTGAGGATTTATATCAATTGGGAATAGAATTTCGGGATTATAATCATATGCGTCATTTAATTTCTTAAGAGAAAATATAATGACATGAAATGATTTATAGACCATTCATACAATGATATATTATTGAGCTAATTCGAAATGAATAAGCTAAGAGGAATTAGGATAATTTCGTTTATAAATAAGAATCCAACGATGCTTCGATTAACGAAAGCCAAAGTAATCTTATTTATGTAATCTTTTTGTTTCATATTGTAAAAATACTAGTCTAAGGTGTCATCAATTGATGAAGAGCTAGATGTTGCATATACAATATTTATCTTTCGAGATATTACACTATTATGTATGTCTAATGGTGAAAATCCACTAAGGATTTATCTCATTAGATAAACAAACATGTTAGACCAACAATGAGGATTCGAAATTAAACTACAATTTAATCACAGAAAATAACATGGTTCAATATAAATTCATACACAATTCAGAAATTATTAAACATATAGCAAGTAGGAATGACAAGTGAAAATACTAAAACATACAATCCTAAATAATTTCCAAGGTTTTCAATAAACTGATACAGTGTCTGTTGGAAATTATTTTACCAGGATCTTAGATCTACTCACAAGTATGTTTATTAACATCCTAAATAAGAACTTTCTAAAACGATAAATTAAACACATATAAAGTTTAAGAAACCTTACATTGGGTGCAGCGGAATATAATGACTCCTTCCGTTCAGATATCTAGCCCTTGATTCCTTTCTGTAGCAGAGCATTATCAATATCTGAACCTAGATCTCTTTCTCTGAATCTTTGATGCTGAAACTCCTTTGCTGGCGATCTTTCTTCACGATCTTCCTCACTATGATTGAGGTATTGCTTGATGTGTGTGGGCACTACTCTAATCACTAAGGATTTCGAAATTCAAAGGAAGAAGAAAGAAGAAGTGGTAGCTAAATATAGGGAGAGAGAGAGGCTCAGTTTTTCTGAATCAGAAGAAGTGTTTTTCCTGAAGCATTCACTATCTATTAATAGCATTCCACTAGGGTTAGATTTGAATTATATGGCATTAAAATAATGAAAAAATCAACTTAAAATAGCTACATAGGTGGCCGGCCATACACTTAGTGGATTGGGCCTTCCTTTTTGCAATTTTGCAATTTTAACACCTTTTGTATCTGATTTTCTCAAAAATGCCAATTTCCTAATTCAACCATTTAAATGCCAATTCTAACTATTTAACAATTATAAATACTTATTAAATAATATTGTCATTTATCATATTTATTAAGTGAACCATACAAAGTATCATAATTAACAAATATGCCCCTATAAACTCTTTCTTTACAATTTCGCCCTTAGTGAAAAATTCACAAATAGACATAGTCTAATTTGAGAATTATAATTGATTAATCAAAACCAATTACATGAGTCTTACAAGCAATATTATCTGAACTAGTGGGGGGACCATGGGTCTATATAACCGAGCTTCCAATAAGTAGATCAAGAATTTAGCACTAAAATTCACTAACTTATTAATTCTTCGTTGAATCCACGCATAGAACTTAGAATTGCACTCTCAGTATATAGAATGCTCTATATGTTCCACCATATAGACACATCATTAGTTATCCATTGTTATAATCCTAATGTGATCAATGATCCTCTATATGAATGATCTACACTGTAAAGGGATTAAATTACCGTTACACCCTACAATGTATTTATTCCTTAAAACACTTGACCCCGTATAAATGATATTTCAGCTTATGTGAAATGAGTACTCCACCATTTATGTTCGTTTGGTCAAGCTCGAAGGAGATCATCCTTTGCTTACTATTCGCCAGATAGAAGCTATAGATTCCATGTTTATGATAGCGCTCCCACTCAATTGCACTACCGTGTTTCCAAAAAGTACGTATCACCCTGACCTAAAAGTAGGCTTCATTAACAATTCAAGGAACACGAATAGCCTTTCAAGATTGAGCCTGATCATAACAGGATTAAGATCATTTGATCTAGGATCAACTAGGCGATATTGTCTTGAATAGATTTTACGGTAAGTTTAATTAAATCTAAGTCAAAGTTCAATATCGGTCCCTTCCGATGCATACTCCATGCATCCAACCTGAGCTTTACTTTAACCAATGTTCTGGAAAGAACATAGTATTTCTCCAAATACAAGTAAACTCTTGTTGTAGATTATCATATCAGTAAAACCCTGTCTCTGATAAATCTAGGAAACTTTATTCACATAGTCATGTTTACTTTACAATGTGTTGACTGCACAATAAACAGGATCAAGTATGTGAAAAGGGTTTCAGATGAATTTATACATTATATACATATAATCATGAAATAAATCATGTGAACCATGCAACATTAAGTGTAATTTCTGATCTATATTAATAAGTAAATCTGATTATATTGAAATGAGTTTTATTTAGGGCATAAAACCCAACAAACTCCCACTTGCACTAATATAAAACAAAAAGTGCGTTTCAAATAATCTCAACACCTTGATATACAAATCAAGTGTAGTAGTAGTAAACTCCTCGTAATAGGATCTGAAAGGTTGAATTAACCACAACCTTTTCTCCACTATTACTCTTCCTTTAATCACAAAATCATTGATAATGTGAAATTCCTCTCTATATGTCTACTCTCTTGGGATACTGGATTCTATACCTTTGGCAACTACTTTTGGTTAATCAGGAAATTAACACTAGTAGTTTAAGGCAATTTGGAATGGTGCCAAAGATGTATAGAACTTTCCTTAGACTGAATAAGTACCTTTCCTGCAGCTTTAACATCCAGTCCCTCTCTGGTAGACCTAGAGACTTCAGATAGGTTTTTACACTTCTCCAAAATCACTATTCCACCCCCAGAGTAACCACCATCTTATCAGAAATATTTACTAGCACATAGGCAAATTTCGAAATCTGATATGGTGTAGTCTAAGAGTTTTAAACACACCCTTATAGACTAACATATAGTTCCTCTTCTTTATCTTAGGATTTACTTGATTGTCTTCCAATGTTCTTCTCCTGGATTAATCTGATACCTACTCATTACTCCCACTCAACGGCGGAGTGTACGGTCTAAGGCATACAAAAGCATATCTAAGACCTCTCACTGTTGATTTAAGAAATTCTTTCATGGCTTTATCTTTTCTGGAATAGTTGAGACTTTTCCTTAGATAAATAAAATCTATGTCTAAGAAGTTGTGAAGCTTCTATAGATTGCCATTAGAAAGAAAATGCTTCATCATCTTACTAAAGTAAGTTGCTTGCATTAGAGTAAGTAATTACCAGGTATACCACAAGCCATAGGTTTAGATAAACTCAAACCTATAATACTAGGAACATGAAGTTTTGTTAAGTCCATTGAATAGACTTATAAACGAAAATTTCCTTTTATGTCCTTTTAATAGAAAACTTTAGGCTATTCCATGTGAATGGATTAAACCATAGTTCGATTGGCTTTTCTTCTTAGTTTCTTCTCTTGACAATCCATTACTTGTTTAAACTCACAATGGATTTTAATCACTAGTGCCTCCCAAGTCATAAGAAGGTGAGTTCCTAGAAACTCTCCCACTACGACAAGGTACCGTGAATTATGTCGAAGAAAACTAAATGGTATTGATCTCTTCGGTTGTGACAAGATAACAGAGGCAGTGGGATCATCATATGTTATATAAGATGATAGAACACTTTTGGAATCAAGAAAAATATCTCCTTTATTTGCTACTTGTTTTCAGACTTAGTCATTATCTTAGAAAAGTAGTATTTGTTTGAACAAACACTTTCTTATCTATTAACTATGGGATGGTCCACCCCTAATCACTTAGAATAGCTAACAAACCATGGTTTACAGTTCTAGCTTTTCTTAAGATTTTGATTAGGTCATCCATGAATCTCGTAATGATTTACATTAAGTATACAACCATTACATCATTCTGAAATTGTATTACCATAGAAGGAATTAGGCAACGACTAGTAAATAATCATCAATGTGCAAATCGAAATTTCTGGGGAGGTAAGTTTGGATATAATTCAAAAATCAAATTAATGATCTTTGAACTGCATATCTACTAACTATTTCTCCACCCCTATCAGTTCGCAAGATCTTTAACCACTTACCTTAATGGTTTTAACCATTGCTAGAAATTAATGAAATTTTTCAAACATTTCAAATTTCTTTGCTAAAAGGTATAATCTAGAGTTATCGTTTTAAGAATACAACGAAAAACTCATATCCACCCCTGAATGTACATCCATCTGCGAATGAGATGAACTACTTTCAGTGGATATAGGCATATTAACTCTTTGCAGAGATTGATCTTGTCAAATCCACTATGAACAAGATACAAATGCCATAGATTAAAAAAACATGTGGTAGTGTCTTTTGATGACTTAGGTTTAGTTACATCAAAGAATTCTTAGAATAGTGCAAGTGGATCCTGGTCACAGAATACCTAACTCATATTCCATACAGTTTTAATCCATTAATAGAAGATGGATATTAAACACTTGAGAAAGTGTAACTGTATTGTATCTGGAATTAGAAATATAAGAAAATTTCTATTTGGATTCTAAAATTAAAGTCAAAGACTTAAATTCAACCAAATATAATGAGTAATTCTTTCTTGGACCACCACTACTAATATAACTCTAAGTGAGATTTGCCCATACAAGTAGGAGATTTCTAAGATTGAGGATTTATATCAATTGGGAATAGAATTTCGGGATTATAATCATATGCGTCATTTAATTTCTTAAGAGAAAATATAATGACATGAAATGATTTATAGACCATTCATCCAATGATATATTATGGAGCTAATTCGAAATGAATAAGCTAAGAGGAATTATGATAATTTCGTTTATAAATAAGAATCCAACGATGCTTCGATTAGCGAAAGACAAAGTAATCTTATTTATGTAATCTTCTTGTTTCATATTGTAAAAATACTAGTCTAAGGTGTCATCAATTGATGAATAGCTAGATGTCGCATATACAATATTTATCTTTCGAGATCTAACACTATTATGTATGTCTAATGGTGAAAATCCACTAGGAATTTATCTCATTAGATAAACAAACATGTTGGACCAACAATGAAGATTCGAAATTAAAGTACAACTTAATAACAGAAAAAAACATGGTTCAATATAAATTCATACACAATTCAGAAATTATAAGCATATAGCAAGTAGGAATGACAAGTGAAAATACTAAAACTTACAATCCTAAATAATTTCGAAGGTTTTCAACAAACTGATATCAGTGTCCCGTTTAGGCGAGAGTCAAAGCTACCATTCATTGAATAGAGTTGTCAGCTCGTCTAAAATGTTAAACATTCTAGCAACCTTTTATTCGATCAAGATTGGAATTCAGCGTTGTCCCGTTTAGGCGAGAGTCAAGGCAATTCTATCTTATGAGCTTCCACCATTGTTTCATAATTTGCAAGTCAAGTATGGTCGCCACCATTAGGGTGATCCATACCATACAAAACACTTACAAACTACTTATCATGCAAGGTTAAACGGTGCGAAATTGCTAATGAATGTTCCTCCATTAGGGAGGATTACTCACTAAAACAAACGCGGTGTAAAACAAACAATGGAGATCGAATATCTTAATAATAAAGCTCATTATTTAAAAGAAAATTGTATTTTCTTTGATTCTCTTTATTTATTCTATTTATTTTAAATATATATTTATTTAATTAAAATTTCCAATTTAGAATGAAAAAATTCTAAATATAATTTTTAATTTAATATTTATAAATTTTACTTAGATGGATATGAAAATAACATGAATTATTTCCATCTTAGTAATAATTTCCAATAAATATTTAGAAAAAAATATTTAAGTTGTTACAAAATTAATTTAAATTAATTTACAACTCAAATTTAATTTTCTATAAATATATATTGCATTTCGAAAAATTAAAGTATTTAAGAATACAATTTTCGAAAAATGCATATTAAAATAAAAAATAAATCCTGGAAAAATCATTCTAATTTAATGTTGGCCCAAAATTAATTAATAAAATTAATTTACAACAAAAAATATAATTTTCCTATTTAATTAAATATATATAAGAAAAATTTCAAATATTTAAGTATGATGATGAAAATCAACTTAAATATTAATTTTCTATTTAATTAAATACACTAGAAAAATACTTCAAGCAAAAATATCACCTATCTAGATTTTCCTTTGACTAATTAATTCAATTTCTAATAATATACTTTAATTCAATTTATTTTAAATTAATCAATAAATGAAAAAATTATTGATTTAAGTTGATCCAAGAATTAATTAAAATAAATAATTAATTTACAACTTAATCTATTTTTCAAATAAAATTTGAAATTCCAGCATTTAAGAAATGCAATTTCGAAATTTGATTAATCAAATAGAAAAAATGTATTTTTGAAAATTATTTAAATTTAGTTGAAAAATAAATTTCAACTAAAAATAATTAATAATTTAATAAAATGTCATGAAAAAGAAATATTTAAGTATGATGATAAAAATCAACTTAGATATTTAATTTTCAAATTAATTAAATGTATTAAATTCAAGAAATAAATAATTAAGTGTAGAGAAGGCTTAATTATTAATCTCTAGTTTAATACTAGGAAAAATATACTTAAAATAAATTGTACCAAAATTAATTAATAAATAATTAATTTCACAATGTATAATATTTCCTATTTAATATTGGAAATAATAAGTAGTCTAGAAATAACTATCTAGAAAATATCTTATTTGACTAAGTATCTTTTCCACAAAATTTGAAAAATATCTAATTTAAGTTGTATTAGAAAAAATCTAGAACTTAAATATTTTTCAAATTTAAATTTAATTAAATATCAAAAATTAAGTTGTAAGCACTTAATTTGAAGATATTCCATTTTAAGTTAATATTTGAAAAGATATTAACTTAAAAAATATCTAAAGAATCTTAATAACCAATGCCTAAAATTCCTCAACTTAATTTTGAAATTTGAAATTCAAAAGATATTCAGATTTAAGTTGGTTAGTTGTAGATAACTAAATATCAACTTAAATAAGAATATTTAATGAAAAATTTAAATTAAGTTCCAGAAAGAATCTAGATGGTTATAATTTTATATTTAATTAAATACAAGAAAATACATATAGTTTAGCTTAGAATAAAGAATTCTTTAAACTATAATTTTCTTAAATTAATTTCAAAATAAATGAAATTAATTATGTTGCTAATCAATTTTATTAGGTTAAACTAGTGTAATTAACCTAGTACAGTTGTTCAAATCAGGCAAATGGGCCTTCACAATTGGGGTGGTTCATGTGAGGGGGTGCTGGGTTCAGTATGTCGTACCCACTTCTATGGCTCCCAACTCTCACACAAGGCCCAAAAGAGAGGAATTTAACCTTAATAAGAACAACTGTTATTAATTGAATAGGCCCAAAAAACTAAATGGGCCTAAATAAATTCTATCAAGAACTATGATAATTTATTTTAGCAACAGCAACCTATATGTATCTATAATAAAATTAAACACATAGGCTCACACAGGCACACTTTGGATGGGTCCTATCATGTTGCTAGGTCATACACAGATGAAAGAAGATTGTAAATATACCTGTTACAAATTATTAACTTGACCAAGGGAGCCATCAGATCATTAGATCTGGCAAAAGGTAACCATGGCTATTTGCAATCAAGTAATAATAGGTTTTGAAAACTTACAAACAAGCTAAAACACATACTCCTGCAACAAGGTTAGCTGGATAGTTGGATGTAGGATTTATTTAATTTTAAATTAAATAATTAATTTCGAAATAATTAATTAAATAAATAAAATATTTATTTTTCGAAAATTTTAAAAAAATAATAAAAAAAAAAATTCGAAAAATTTAAAAAATTTAAATTTAAAATTAAACCTACAATTTTTGAAAAATTAGGTTTCAACCAACTTAAATATCATTTCAAAAATTTGCTAACTACTTTTAAATTTTAAATGTTATTTTATAAATAAAAATTAAATAAAAAATTAGAAAAGATAAATAAATATCTTTTCAGATTTTAAATTTAATTTAAATAAATAAAATAAAAAAATTTAAAAGTTAGCAAAATATCTTACATCAATTTAAAATTACATGATTATAAATATCTTATTTTAAATTTAAATAAGGTCAAAATATCTAAAAAGATTTAATTTAAAAAAAAAAACTTAAAAGATAAGATATAATTAAAAATATCTTAAAAGATAAGATATCTTAAAAATATCTTAAAAGATTTTATAAATATCTTATAAAATCTGACCTTAAATTTTAAAAAAAAATAAGATATAATCAAATTTAAAAATAAGATAGATTTTTTTTAAGCAAGAAGATAGATACTAATTCTATTCAAATTCAAATTACACTAATATCTTGAATTAAATTTAAAAAATCTTAAATTAATTCAAAATGATAATTAGAATTGAATTAGGAATAGTAATAGTATAAATACAAAACTATACAAAAAATTGGAAGTTAATTCCATGAAAAAGCATGAAAAATCGAAGAAAAACAAAAAAATTCGAAACTGTACGGACAGATTTGCGATCGCAGGAAAATATCAGCACAGCCCCGATTTTTCCAAATCTTCAAAAAATCATAACTAATTGAAATAAAATCCAAATTAAGTTTTGTAAAAGGCTAACTTGCTTAATGTTTTCCATACTATCCAATAAAAATAATTCCAGAGATAAAATCGCAATTATTTTTCACGAAAATTTCAAAAACATCAATCAATCATCAAATAACACTCAATACAACATGATACCATCCAAAGAACATACAAGCAATCGTTTTAAAGTCCAAATTTCTTGCAAGTAAATCAATTACCATGGCTCTGAGGCCAGTTGTTATAAATTATTTTACCAGGATCTTAGATCTACTCACAAGTATGTTTATTAACATCCTAAATAAGAACTTTCTAAAACGATAAATTAAACACATATAAAGTTTAAGAAACCTTACATTGGGTGCAGCGGAATATAATGACTCCTTCCGTTCAGATATCTAGCCCTTGATTCCTTTCTGTAGCTGAGCATTATCAATATCTGAACCTGGATCTCTTTCTCTGAATCTTTGATGCTGAAACTCCTTTGCTGAGGATCTTTCTTCACGATCTTCCTCACTATGATTGAGGTATTGCTTGATGTGTGTGGGCACTACTCTAATCACTAAGGATTTCGAAATTCAAAGGAAGAAGAAAGAAGAAGTGGTAGCTAAAGATAGGGAGAGAGAGAGGCTCAATTTTTCTGAATCAGAAGAAGTGTTTTTCCTGAAGCCTTCACTATCTATTTATAGCATTCCACTAGGGTTAGATTTGAATTACATGGCATTAAAATAATGAAAAAATCAACTTAAAATAGCTACATAGGTGGCCGGCCATACACTTAGTGGATTGGGCCTTGCTTTTTGTAATTTTGCAATTTTAACACCTTTTGTATCTGATTTTCTCAAAAATGCCAATTTCCTAATTCAACCATTTAAATGCCAATTCTAACTATTTAACAATTATAAATAATTATTAAATAATATTGTCATTTATCATATTTATTAAATGAACCATACAAAGTATCATAATTAACAAATATGCCCCTAAAACTCTTTCTTTACAATTTCGCCCTTACTTAGTGAAAAATTCACAAATAGACATAGTCTAATTTGAGAATTATAATTGATTAATCAAAACCAGTTACATGAGTCTTACAAGCAATATTATCTCAACTAGTGGGGGGACCATGGGTCTATATAACCGAGCTTCCAATAAGTAGATCAAGAATTTAGCACTAAAATTCACTAACTTATTAATTCTTCGTTGAATCCACGCATAGAACTTAGAATTGCACTCTCAGTATATAGAATGCTCTATATGTTCCACCATATAGACACATCATTAGTTATCCATTGTATAATCCTAATGTGATCAATGATCCTCTATATGAAAGATCTACACTGTAAAGGGATTAAATTACCGTTACACCCTACAATGTATTTATTCCTTAAAACACTTGACCCCGTATATTTCAGCTTATGTGAAATGAGTACTCCACCATATATGTTCGTATGGTCAAGCTCGAAGGAGATCATCCTTTGCTTACTATTCGCCAGATAGAAGCTATAGATTCCATGTTTATGATAGCGCTCCCACTCAATTGCACTACCGTGTTCCCAAAAAGTACGTATCACCCTGACCTAAAAGTAGGCTTCACTAACAATTCAAGGAACACGAATAGCCTTTCAAGATTGAGCCTGATCATAACAGGATTAAGATCATTTGATCTAGGATCAACTAGGCGATATTGTCTTGAATAGATTTTACGGTAAGTTTAATTAAATCTAAGTCAAAGTTCAATATCGGTCCCTTCCGATGCATACTCCATGCATCCAACCTGAGCTTTACTTGCATTTGGAGAAGTGCTATGTTCTTTCCAGAACATTGGTTAAAGTAAAGCTCAGGTTGGATGCATGGAGTATGCATCGGAAGGGACCGATATTGAACTTTGACTTAGATTTATTAAACTTACCGTAATATCTATTCAAGTCAATATCGCCTAGTTGATCCTAGATCAAATGTTCTTAATCCTGTTATGATTAGGCTCAATCTTGAAAGGCTATTCGTGTTCCTTGAATTGTTAGTTAAGCCTACCTTTTGGTCAGGGTGATATGTACTTTTTGGGAACACGGTAGTGCAATTGAGTGTGAGCGCTATCATAAACATGGAATCTATAGCTTCTATATGGCGAATAGTAAGCAAAGGATGATCTCCTTCGAGCTTGACCAAACGAACATAAATGGTGGAGTACTCATTTCACATAAGCTGAAATATCATTTATACGGGGTCAAGTGTTTTAAGGAATAAATACATTGTAGGGTGTAACGGTAATTTAATCCCTTTACAGTGTAGATCATTCATATAGAGGATCATTGATCACATTAGGATTATAACAATGGATAACTAATGATGTGTCTATATGGTGGAACATATAGAGCATTCTATATACTGAGAGTGCAATTCTAAGTTCTATGCGTGGATTCAACGAAGAATTAATAAGTTAGTGAATTTTAGTGCTAAATTCTTGATCTACTTATTGGAAGCTCGGTTATATAGACCCATGGTCCCCCCACTAGTTGAGATAATATTGCTTGTAAGACTCATGTAATTGGTTTTGATTAATCAATTATAATTCTCAAATTAGACTATGTCTATTTGTGAATTTTTCACTAAGTAAGGGCGAAATTGTAAAGAAAGAGTTTATAGGGGCATATTTGTTAATTATGATACTTTGTATGGTTCAATTAATAAATATGATAAATGACAATATTATTTAATAATTATTTATAGTTATTAAATAGTTAGAATTGGCATTTTTGAGAAAATCAGATACAAAATGTGTTAAAATTGCAAAATTGCAAAAAGCAAGGCCCAATCCACTAAGTTTATGGCCGGCCACCTATGTAGCTATTTTAAGTTGATTTTTTCATTATTTTAATGCCATATAATTCAAATCTAACCCTAGTGGAATGCTATAAATAGATAGTGAAGGCTTCAGGAAAAACACTTCTTCTGATTCAGAAAAACTGAGCCTTCTCTCTCCCTATCTTTAGCTACCACTTCTTCTTTCTTCTTCCTTTGAATTTCGAAATCCTTAGTGATTAGAGTAGTGCCCACACACATCAAGCAATACCTCAATCATAGTGAGGAAGATCGTGAAGAAAGATCATCAGCAAAGGAGTTTCAGCATCAAAGATTCAGAGAAAGAGATCCGGAGTTCGTATATTGATAATGCTCGCTACGAAGGAATCAAGGGCTAGATATCTGAACGGAAGGAGTCATATTATTCCGCTGCACCCAATGTAAGGTTTCTTAAACTTTATATGTGTTTAATTTATCGTTTTAGAAAGTTCTTATTTAGGATGTTAATAAACATACTTGTGAGTAGATCTAAGATCCTGTAAAATAATTTCCAACAAGTATGTCGTACCCACTACTATGGCTCCCAACTCTCACACAAGGCCCAAAAGAGAGGAATTTAACCTTAATAAGAACAACTGTTATTAATTGAATAGGCCCAAAAACTAAATGGGCCTAAATAAATTCTATCAAGAACTATGATAATTTATTTTAGCAACAACAACCTATATGCATCTATAATAAAATTAAACACATAGGCTCACACAGGCACACTTTGGATGGCTCCTATCATGTTGCTAGGTCATACACAGATGAAAGAAGATTGTAAATATACCTGTTATAAATTATTATCTTGACCAAGGGAGCCATCAGATCAATAGATCTGGCAAAAGGTAACCATGGCTATTTGCAATCAAGTAATAATAGGTTTTGAAAACTTACACACAAGCTAAAACACATACTCCTGCAACAAGGTTAGCTGGATAGTTGGATGTAGGATTTATTTAATTTTAAATTAAATTATTAATTTCAAAATAATTAATTAAATAAAAAAAATAATTTTCAAAAATTTAAAAAAAATTTGAAAAAAATTCAAAATTTTAAAAAAATTAAATTTAAAATTAAACCTACAATTTTGAAAAATTAAGTTTCAACCAACCTAAATATCATTTCAAAATTTGCTAACTACTTTTAAAATTTAAATGTTATTTTATAAATAAAAATTAAATAAAAAATTAAAAAAGATAAATGAATATCTTTTTCAGATTTTAAATGTAATTTAAATAAATAAAATAACAAAATTTAAAAGATAACAAAATTTAAATGATGATTTTGGAGTTTCAATGGGCTATCATACAACTTGGAGAGCAAGAGAAAAAGCTTTGGAGTTAGCAAGACGAAGACAAGATGAATCTTTGCAGCGACTACAAAAATACCTACACATGCTAAAAGTAGCAAATCTCGGAACAATTGCACAATTAGAAACAGATAAGAAGGATCGTTTCAAATATTTGTATTTAGCATTTTCAAACTCAATAAAAGGTTGGAAACATTGCAGGCCAATCATTGTAATCGATGGAATGTTTTTAAAAATATCATTTGGAGGAACTCTATTCACTGCTTCTACCATGGATGCAAACAACTACATATTCATTCTAGCATTTGGGATAGGAGACTCAGAAAATTACTACTCTTGGGAATGGTTCTTCACAAAACTAAGGGAAACATTCGGAGATAGAGAAGGTGCACTATCAAAAAAAACTAATTTCGTTTGATCTAAATTCAAGCTAAAATTTTAACTTTATATATAAAATATGTAATAAATTTCATGCATTTTATTACAATTACAAACATCAATGATAGAAAATAGGTGTTATCTAATAACAAATAAAGAAATAAATTAGAAATTGGTTTCCACTAAATAAAAATAAATGATGATGCTTTGAAAAATAATTATTTATCATACACTTACCTACTGATCTCATTAAAACTGGTTTCCAGGAGCAAGGTTGACAATCATATCAGACAGGCATAAAAGTATTGAAAAGGCGGTGAACAATGTCTACCCAAACCACTTCCACGGAGCATGCATATTCCACCTGCTAAAGAACATAAAAACAAACTTTGGAGTGCATGGAGATGATCTAACAATAAATTTCGTAAAAGCAGCAAAGACATACAAGTTGACCTCATTTGAGCACTACATGACATAAATAGATAAAATTAGCAAAAGAATAAGACCAAACCTGGAGAAAATTAGACATGAGGTTTGGACCAGGAGCCACTGCCTTACAAGAAGGTACGCTATGATGACTTCAAACATAGCATAATCAATAAATTCAGCGATCCTAGCTGGAAGATCATTGCCTATTACAACAATGATTAAGTGATTTAGAAGCCTTGTGCAAAAATGGGTGTGAAAAAAATGTTGGAAATTATTTTACCAGGATCTTAGATCTACTCACAAGTATGTTTATTAACATCCTAAATAAGAACTTTCTAAAACGATAAATTAAACACATATAAAGTTAAGAAACCTTACATTGGGTGCAGCGGAATAATATGACTCCTTCCGTTCAGATATCTAGCCCTTGATTCCATTCTGTAGCAGAGCATTATCAATATCTGAACCTGGATCTCTTTCTCTGAATCTTTGATGCTGAAACCTCCTTCTTGCAGAAAGTCTTTCTTCACGATCTTCCTCACTATGATTGAGGTATCACTTGCTGTGTGTGGGCACTACTCTTACACTAAGAATTTCGAAATCTCAATGAGGAAGAGAGAGAGAGTGGGTTCGGCCAAAGATAGGGAGAGAGAAGGCTCAGTTTTTTTCTGAATGAAAAATTAGAAAATTTAACTGTGTAATTTTCCTGACGCCTTCACTATCTATTTATAGCATTCCACTAGGGTTAGGTTTGAATTATTAGGCATTAAAATAAACAAAATATCAGTTTAAAAATTCAAACCAAGTGGCCGGCCATGTACAGTAATGGGCCTTACTTGGATTTTGCAGTTTTCTCAATTCTGCATCTGATTTTCTCAAAAACGCCAATTTTCAAATTCAACCATTTAAATGCCAATTCTAACTATTTAATAACTATAAATAATTATTAAATAATATTGTCATTTATCATATTTATTAATTGAACCATACAAAGTATCATAATTAACAAATATGCCCCTAAAACTCTTTCTTTACAATTTCGCCCTTACTTAGTGAAAATTTCACAAATAGACATAGTCTAAATTGAGAATTATAACTGATTAATCAAAACCAATTATATGAGTCTTACAAGCAATATTATCTCAACTAGTGCGGGGACCATGGGTCTATATAACCGAGCTTCCAATAAGTAGATCAAGAATTTAGCACTAAAATTCACTAACTTATTAATTCTTCGTTGAATCCACGCATAGAACTTAGAATTGCACTCTCAGTATATAGAATGCTCTATATGTTCCACCATATAGACACATCATTAGTTATCCATTGTTATAATCCTAATGTGATCAATGATCCTCTATATGAATGATCTACATTGTAAAGGGATTAGATTACCGTAACACCCTACTATGTATTTTATCCTTAAAACACTTGACCTCGTATAAATGATATTTCAGCTTATGTGAAATGAGTACTCCACCATTTATGTTTGTTTGGTCAAGCTCGAAGGAGATCATCCTTTGCTTACTATTCGCCAGATAGAAGCTTTAGATTCCATGTTTATGATAGTGCTCCCACTCAATTGCACTACCGTGTTCCCAAAAAGTACGTATCACCCTGACCTAAAAGTAGGCTTCACTAACAATTCAAAGAACACGAATAGCCTTTCAAGATTGAGCCTAATCATAACAGGATTAAGAACATTTGATCTAGGATCAACTAGGCGATATTGACTTGAATAGATTTTACGGTAAATTTAATTAAATCTAAGTCAAAGTTCAATATCGGTCCCTTCCGATGCATACTCCATGCATCCGACCTGAGCTTTACTTTAACCAATGCTCTGGAAAGAACATAGCACTTCTCCAAATGCAAGTAAACTCTGTTGTAGATTATCATATCAGTAAAACCCTATGTCTGATAAATCTAGGAAACTTTATTCACATAGTCATGTTTACTTTCCAATGTGTTGACAGCACAATAAACAGGATCAGGTATGTGAAAAGGGTTTCAGATGAATTCATACATTATCTACATATAATCATGAAATAAATCATGTGAACCATGCAACATTAAATGTTATTTCTGATCTATATTAATAAGTAAATCTGATTATATTGAAATGAGTTTTATTTAGGGCATAAAACCCAACAAAAAAGGCAGTGAAGCATATGCAATATTTACCGAAGTATCATCAGAAGCTGAAGCACTACTTAGAGAAAATTTGGTTAAGGCAATTAAATACCAGGTAATAAAACTTAAATATAAAAAAAGATCAATGATTAAAAAAACGTTTCTTTATAATGTTCCAAAACCATTTCTAACCCATTATTTTTTTTCAATAAATCCACAGGTCATAGCAATCACAACAATCCTATACCAAGTAAAGGTCCAAGAAAAAGGCGATTTCACAATCAACCTACTGGACAAAACATGCAGCTGCAAAAGGTTCCAATAAGATGTGATACCATGTGCACATGCAATAGCTGTATTTGCAAAAAGGGGATTAAGACCTTATGACTATATTGCCGACTACTACAAAACTGCAATAATGAAGGCAATATATGAAAGAAATGTACATCCTCTACCAAATGAAAGAGAATGGACTATATTTGAGAGTCTCGAGCAGATAGTGTTGCCACCAAAATCAAGAAAGCCAGCAGGGAGGCGTAGAAAGAAAATAATAAGATCAAAAGGAGAATCAAAAGTTGACATAAAATACACAAGATGTGGAAAAATTGGACATAATCGTAGAACGTGCAGTAATCCACAACTTTATAAACCTCCAAAATAGAATAACAAAAACAATGAGTCAAAGAAGAAGCATTGATCAACTAAAAATAAATAAATACAGATTAACAGTTTATGAAAACTGGTTTTTCAACATTGATTAAATTTGAGAACTCTAATGCTTTTTCAATAAGATACTTACAATAACATTTTTAGATTTCTAAACTATGATCTGGTTAAATAAACTTTGCTTTAAAGATTTTTTCATAATTTCATATATTTTAGAAATTAAATTCAATCCAGTTACTTTTATGAAATAAAGTTACATGAAAAACATTTAATTTTACATAATAAGAAACGAGTTATTGATAAAGCAAGAAGAAAATAAAATTCAAAACCAACTTACCTAGAAATATAAATAATACATTGACCATTGAATATATCATCACAAACTGCTATTTTATTACCTACAAAAAAAAACAAAAATGAACTCAATTAACTACACATTCAAAGTAACTATAAAAAAAATAATATAATGAAAAAAAAATTTAAAAAAACCAGCAAACAAATAAAAACTCATAATATAAAGTGGCATTCATTCAACATCCAGTCTTTATAAAAAAAGATAACCACTAAAACTTAACATCAGTCTTTACAAAAGATAACGACTAAAAAACTATATAACACTATCTTTAAGTACCAAATACAAAATAAAACCAAAAGAAACAAGTTTTCCATCAGCATAGGAACATATATCCAACAAAAAGAAAAGTATTATAAACATCTAATCATTCATCTCTAATCATTTGCCTTTACCTTTGCCTTTTCTCTTTCTCTTTGTCATATCCTTTGCTTTAACCTTTGTCTTATCCCTTGCCTTATCATTTGCATTATCCTTTGATTTTTGCCCCCTTTTCAACACTTCATCATCTGTTATATAACCACAAATTTTTTTCCTTCTAGCATGAATAAATAAACTGATAGTAAGATCATCTCGATATCTTGCGACCATATTTGCCATCTTAGATGGAATGTCATCAATTTTTCCACGAATAAATAAGTTAGCAAACTTAATGACATATACTCCACAGTCACTGCATGAAACAAAACAATAAATTATAGGAAAGATAAAGTCCATGAATCGATTTCTATACAAAATAATACCATAATTGACACATTAAAAACAGAGCAAATAATAAAACTAGTTTCTATAAAAAAAAATATTAAGATCAAAATAGGACAAATTACCTATTGACCTGACTTGAAAGCCCTTTAATAAACTTGTAATTCAATAGTTCTCTTTTTCCAACTGAATATGGACCTTCAACCAAATTAATATCATCTCTAGAAGAATAAACATCAAGATACTCCAAAGAAAACAGTAGCATAGTAGAATAAGTTTTGACATGATCCAATGCACGTTTCTTATTGACGGCACCGAACATATAGTTATATACGTTCAATATCCTCTCCTTGATATCAAAATGAACCAACATCCAATATTTTTGCTTTTGAATATTCACATATATAAGAACATAGTCAGTAAGCACCCATGGAGTATTGCCAAACATATACTCACCAATAATGTATCTAGGAATGACATTATCAAAATTAATCTTAGAAGGATTAGAACCCAATTTTTCATATGACTTGTATCATCTTGCTTTATCTTCTTCCTTAAGTAATAGAATACCTCATCTAAATGCTACAAAACATAAAGCAAACAAAAAAAAACATGTACATGAAACTGGTTTTGACACAAATTGAGAACAAATATATAAACTAAATAAATTTCAAACTTATAAAAAAAAATGAACATAAAAAAAGTATAAAAAAAACTGGTTTTTTACACAGTCGTTCAAAAATTCACCACAACAATGAAGCTGGTAGAACCACATCTTTTCTGATATTTTGATGAAAGAAAAATCTGTAGGTGGCGATAATAAGTTGTCAACATCCAAGTACTTCTTTACACAACTCAAAACAATAACAAAAAAACACAAATAAAGTTAAAAATAGAAAACAAAAAACATAAAAAGACATTTAAAAAAAAATATACTGACCCCTTATTCATGAGGATGTTCTCATCAATAAATTTAGAAAACTTAACATACTGCTCAGAACCAATATTCAAACTAATTTCATCTTTAAATGGATTGACTCCATGCACAATCCTCATTAAGTCTTCCTTTGAAGATAAAGACGAACCAAAGTCCACAACATAGGGCGACAAAACAATAGAGCTTGGTTTTGGCTGCCTCTGTTGAATCTCTGGTAACAAATATGATTCATCGTACAAAACCAAACTCATCCTATCACTCTCATCAGGAAACAAAACATCATCCGTCTTTAAAGCACTCTTGATAGTGCTATCAACCACACCCTTAAGAAAATCAAGATCAACAAATATGTTATCGAAATTCAAACTGTCTCTTTCTTCCTAAAAAATAAAAGAAAAAAATAGTTAGAACAAACAATGAAATAATAATGTTAAAAGCTTATACCTTAGCTTGAGCAGTATGAACTGACAACTGTAACCCACCACCATCATCAGATGTATCCTAATAATATGCCTGCACAAAAAATAAAATAAAAACCAGTTTTTTAACATAGAAATATACAATGCAGAAACTGATTTCATGTAAAAAAACACACAACAACGTAGACATATAACCCCAAAATAGAAAATAGTTTCAACTAATCGATAAAAAAAATATAATAACACTAAAAACAATTAAAATGAACAAAAATTACTAAACAAAGAAATTAGTTACCTCTCTTACAGGAGATAAAAAAAATTCAGAATCCTTTGAATTGTCATCACTCTTCTTCTTCATACTATTGAGAATTTCTCCTAATTTAGCAAACTCACCCAAAAAGTCAAGCCCCAAACTAAAAATTCTATCTATAATTTGTTTTGACACTCTTTCATAGAATTCACTTCTACGCAAATCTGAGCCAATTTTTTATTTGGAAACTCTATATTAGACAAAAAAATATATGTAAATAAATAATGATAAAAATAGAATTTACAAAATACAAAATAAAATAATTTTAACATAAGAAACTGGTTTTCAATACTTTCACCTTATCATTAACCTCATCAAAATATAAAAAATCATCAATCCTATTAGGAATGTATTGGGGATTAAACTTAAAATTCTCGAAGAGACTTTGAGACTTCTCACCATACAAAGCAACAAAATCTCTAACAATAAGCTGAAAAGATAAAATTAAAGATACAGTTTAAAAAACCAAAAAAAAAAATATGACAAACAATAAACAAAAAGTAAAATTTGAAAAAAATAATTACCTTCAAATTGTTAAACACCTTCTAAATCAACTCACTTAATTCTGAGGTAGGGTTATTCTCCCAATTTAAAACATGAGGAATTTTGTTACCAATTCTTTTACAAAATCAAAGTGACAAAGATAGAATGATCTCGTACAGCCATATTAAGAACGCAATAGAATATCCTTTAAGCTTATAACCCTTCTCAATCTTTCTTTTTTTAGCTAGCTATTCAAAAATATCATTACCATCCTTCAATGCACTCTTGAGGTGATATAATGTCTTCTCCCACAATAACTTTTCCCATCCAAACATATTCAACACTTTAATATAATCATCCCCATCAACCATAGCAAAAATAAAGTTGTCAATCTTCTTGCCTTGGAGATAACCATATAAATAACTAGAAAAGAAGTATACAAGAGCTATCTTCACCATATCTTCATCATCTTTCAATACACCGCTAAAGAAAATAGTGGCAACATCCCTCACAGTTACCTTTTTAGTAGTTCCATGCATAGAAAAGATCTCTTCCTTGAAACCAAGTAACTTCTTCGATTTGAAAAGATCAACATCATAAGATTTCTTACAATTCAAACCAGTTATTAATGAAAACTATTCAATACCAAATCTAAGAGCCTTGTTTCTCAATTCAAACCACACCTCAACATCATCCCGATCAGTGTGAATTTGACGCAAAAGAACAAGATGAATAAATTGTATTTTGTAAAGTCCTTTTTTGGCAAGTTAGTTGACAAAATAATTTTTCCATTTATGGTAAGATTGATATGCATTCATATTTGATTTCTTGCCTTATAAATTCGGATTGTAGTTGCTCTTTTCCTTGTTTGGAAAGTTGCACTTTCAGCTGAACTTTCATTTGTTGAAAATTCTCAAAAGTGAAGGAATTCTCTTTTGGAAAGTTGTCTTTTTTAGGGAAACTTTGATTATTGCCTTTTCCTTATTAATTTTGATTGTATCTTGATACAATCAGAATATCTAATCTGTTTTTGGCAGGAATCAAGCATTAATAGAGGATCGGACCCGATTATAGCAAGTTTCCGTTTAAATTACGTCTGCTTTGCGTCGGCATACGAATACGATCTTTGAGATCGTGTTTTCTTTGGAAAGTTTTTGTACAGCTGTAGATTCGAACTTGTGGTTTCCTCTTTGGTTTCTATGCTCTATAAATAGAGCCTAGAGAGCAACCATTCGAATTACCTCTTCCATTATTCATTTTTTGCATTTATCTTTTGAGAGAAGAGAGTGTTTCTTTGTTTTGTGAGAGCCTAGTTGTTCATCTAGGTTCTAGTTGTTTTATTTCTGTTATTACTCTATCCTAGAGGTTGTGAAGAACTATTTGACTGAACAAGAGATTGGTCTTCGGGAGAAGACTTGATAAAGCCTTACTTCGGGAGGAAGTAAGCACTTGGTCTTCGGGAGAAGACTTGTTGAAGCCTTACTTCGGGAGGAAGTAAGCACTTACACTTCAAAGACGAAGGGAGTTCGGGCTTGAAGGTGTTTCGAGAAGTCAGATTCATAAAGTGGATTACAAAGGATTGCGGCAATACTTTAGAGGGAGTCTAAGCTTGTTTAAGTCAATTGTCTTTGTAATTTTGATACTTTATTAGTTGATTTCATTCTCTGAGCGTGGCCCCGTGGACTAGGAGTGTTCGTGAGAACACTGATACCACGTATAAATCTCTTGTGTCAAGGTATTTATTTTTCTACAAATATTTTATATTCTGGCTGTTCAGTTTTGCTGTAGCAGAATTACTTTCTGCTGCTGCAAACACTTACAGTTTTTATATTTTCTTATAGACAACTGACATTTGCAAAAACACGATTTTTCAATTGGTATCAGAGCGAGGCACTAAACTCTTAGTGTGGTCCTATAACGTTTTTGTGTTAAAATGTCATTTTTTGCAGAAGGAAGTTCTATTTCTAGACCACCGTTGCTTGATGACTCTAACTATCCTTATTGGAAAGTTAGAATGAGGGCCTTCATCAAATCTCAAGATGAGAAGGCTTGGAGAATGGTTCTATCATGTTGGTCTCTTCCAGTTGAGACAGATTCTTCAGGTAATACTACTATAAAATCTGAACTGGAATGGTCTATTGAAGATGATAAACTGTCTGCCTACAATAGCAAAGCCTTGCATGCTATCTTTAATGGTGTAGGTGAGGGTTACATTAAACTTATATCATCTTGTGTTTCTGCTAAGGAAGCTTGGGAGATCCTTCAAACTCAGTTTGAAGGAACTTCTGATGTGAAAAGATCTAGATTTATCATGCTTCAAACTAAATTTGATGAGCTTAGAATGTCTGATAATGAAACTTTAACTGAATTTTATGAAAAATTATCTGACATTGCTAATGAATATTTTGCTCTTGGAGAAAAGCTTGATGATTCTGTTCTTGTGAGAAAAATTGTTAGAGTACTTCCAGAAAGGTTTGATACTAAACTTTTGGCAATGGAGGAAGCTAAAGATTTTAGCACTATGAAGGTGGAAGAATTGATGGGTTCCTTACGTACTTTTGAATTAAATCAACAGATTAAACAAAAGGACAAACCCAAATCCATTGCTGATAAAGGTAAAAGTATTGCTTTGAAAGTTGCTGATAATGAAAATTCTGATAGTGAATGTGATGATGAGATTGCTTTATTAACTAAGAATTTTCAGAAATATATGAAAAAGATGGGAAATAAAAAGAACATATCGAAAGGTTCAAAAGGTAATACTTTCATCAAACCATCTGTCTCTAACAAAAAGGGAATTCAGTGCAGGGAATGTGAAGGTTTTGGGCATATTCAAGCTGAGTGTGCAAACACTTTGAAAAAGAATAAGAAAAGTTTCAATGTCACTTGGAGTGATGATGAAACCGAAAGTGATGAAGATACTGCTGAAAATGTTGCCCTAACCTCTGTTATGACTAATGTGTTGTGTGATTCACAGGTGAAAGCTAGATTGGTATGTCTGAATAATACCACCGAACAAGAGGAATCAGATTCAGATGAGTCTGAAATCTGTGAAGAGTCTCTTGCTGAATCATACAAAGTCATGTATGAAAAATGGATTCAGGTTGCTTCTGAAAATAGAGAGTTGAATAAATTGAATAAAAAATTGTCTCATCAGATTGAAATGTGTGAATTGAAAATAAAAGAGTATGAGACAAGTTTTTGTGATAAAGATGAAAAAATCACTCTCTTAAAGAAGGAACTTGAAAATTTTAAGAAAAATGTTCAAATGCTTAACCCTGGATCTTCTATTTTTGAAAAAGCTCAGAATGCAGGTCAAAGAGGTTTCGCAGGCCTTGGTTCAAATGGAATGGAAAGTTCTGGAGTCACGAAGTTTGTAAAATCTAGTGTTCCAACGAATCACTTTGAGGCTACAAATTCTGCCATAACAGTTTCATAGCCTGTTGCAGCAAGAGCAGCTTCTGATGCTGCAAAATCTCCAGGATTTTCGGAAAGGGTAAGATCTCAGGTAAAAAGATTTGTTCCCATTTGTCATTTTTGTGGTAGAAAAAGACATATCAGACCTAAATGTTTCACGTTGAACAATCTGTTTAAAACAAATTATTTTGATAATTTGAAAAAATCTCAAAAGAAACATAAAGGTTTGAAACAAATATGGGTGAAAAAGAAGTGTCTAGCTGGTTTTTCTGATAAAACTGCTGCATCTCAAATGTGGTATTTTGACAGTGGTTGCTCTAGACATATGACAGGTGACAAGGATTTTTTGACTAACATTCGGCCTATGCAATGTGGAGAAGTCACTTTTGGTAATGGCCTATCTGGAAAAGTTGTTGGTATGGGAACTCTAAATTTTGAAGGGTTACCTAGACTGAAAAATGTGATGTTAGTTGAAGGACTGAGGGCTAATTTACTTAGCATCAGTCAAATTTGTGATCAAGGGTTTACTGTTTCTTTTGATAGTGATCATTGTTATATTCTGAATGATGACAATGAATGTATCTTGCAAGGATTTCGATCCAATGATAACTGTTACACTCTAACCCCTGTGTTTACTTGTCATTCAGCTATCAACAACACCACAGATCTGTGGCATGCCAAGCTTGGGCATATTAATTTTAAAAACCTGAAAAAATTGTCAAATGCAGGTATTGTTCGAGGACTTCCCAAGCTTGGTAAGGAAAGTGAAGGTAAGTGTGAACCGTGTCAACTTGGAAAGCAATTAAAAATCACTCACAAGCCTGTGTCTGATATCAATACCTCAAAAGTATTGGAATTGCTTCACATGGATCTTATGGGTCCAATCCAAGTTGAAAGTTTGAATGGTAAACGATATATCTTTGTGTGTGTTGATGATTTCTCTCGTTTTACTTGGGTAGATTTCTTAAGAGAAAAATCTGACACTTTTGATGCCTTTAAAACTCTTTGTCTGAGATTAAGAGTTGAGAAAGGTTGTAATATTGGGAAAATTGTTCGAAAATTCTGTGTATGATGATTTTTGCAAGTCTACAGGTATAACTCATGAATTTTCAGCTCCCAAAACTCCCCAACAAAATGGAGTTGTTGAGAGGAAGAATCGAACATTGCAGGAAATGGCAAGAGTGATGTTAAATAGCAAGAAGTTGACAAAGCGCCTATGGGCTGAAGCTATTAACACAGCTTGCTACATAATAAACAGAGTGTTTATTCGTCCAGGTACTTCAAAAACATCTTATGAAATCTAGAAAGGTAAGCGCCCCAATGTAAGTCATTTTCATGTTTTTGGATGTGTGTATTATGTCTATAGAGATCGTGAGCATATTGGTAAATTTGATGCTAAAAGTGATGTTGGTGTGTTTATTGGATATTCTTTAAACAGTAGAGCTTATCGTGTTTATAACATGAGAACTCAAACTGTTTTGGAATCAGCTAATGTGGTTGTTGATGATTTTAGAGATTTTTCAGAGTTTTCCACAGAAGCCAAGATAGATAGTCTCATGGATGTTCCTCCAGAAGCAGCAAAAGCAGATCCTGATGTAGCAGAACCCATTTCTGATGCTGCAAATGACGAATCTGCTACTGCAACTGAAACTGGAGAACCATAACCGTCTATCTCGACTCATCCAAACATCATCACTGATTATATTCAGAAAGAACCTAGCACCAGAGTCAAATTGAATCATCCAAAAGATCTCATTCTTGGATATCCTGAAGAAAGCATGGTAACTCGGAGAAGGTATGTTAATTTAATCAGCTTTCTGTGTTTTGTTTCTCAATATGAACCAAAAAATGTGAAGGAAGCCATGACCTTTGAGGAATGGCTCAATGCAATGCAAGAGGAACTCAACCAATTTGTTCGCAACAAGGTATGGATTTTTGTCCGAAGACCAAAAGGTATAAATGTAATTGGAACAAAGTGGTTATTTAAAAATAAAAGTGATGAGTTCCGTACAATTGTGAGAAACAAGGCTCGTTTGGTGGCACAAGGGTACACTCAGGTAGAAGGTATTGATTTTGATGAAACTTTTGCTCCTGTTGCAAGATTAGAATCAATTCGTTTACTTTTGTGTATTGCATGTATTTTGAATATTAAATTGTTTCAAATGGATGTGAAATCTGCCTTCCTAAATGGTATTTTGAATGAGGAAGTTTATGTTGAGCAACCAAAAGGATTCGAAGATCCTCAATTTTCAGACCATGTATACAAGCTTGAAAAAGCTTTGTATGGTCTGAAACAAGCTCCTCGAGCTTGGTATGAAAGGTTGACTCAATTTTTACTTTCTCATGGCTATCACAGAGGTAGTGTGGATAAAACTCTTTTCATCAAGCATATAAAATCTGATTTTATCATTGCTCAAATTTATGTTGATGATATAGTTTTTGGTTCTACATCTAACCATGAAGTGCAGGTATTTGTTGATCAAATGAAAAGTGAATTTGAAATGAGCATGGTTGGTGAGCTTAATTTCTTTTTGGGTCTTCAAGTGAGACAAATGGAAGGAGGTACATTTGTATCTCAAAGTAAGTATGCTAAGAACCTTGTCAAGAAATTTGGCCTTGAATCGGCTAAGCAGGTAAGTACTCCAATGAGCACCACACTGAAATTAACAAAAGATGAGAATGGAGTAAAGGTAGACACTACACTCTATCGTAGCATGATTGGAAGTCTTTTGTATTTAACTGCTAGTCGTCCTGATATCTGTTACAGCGTGGGAGTGTGTGCTAGATATCAAAGTAATCCTATGGAATCTCATGTATCAGCTGTAAAAAGGATTATTAGATATGTTAATAGCACCCCTGATTATGGAATTAGGTACTCAAAAGATACTAATTCAAATCTTGCTTGTTTTAGTGATGCAGATTGGGCAGGCAATGCTGATGATCGAAAGAGCACAAGTGGAGGGTGTTTCTTTCTTGGGAATAATCTAGTATCTTCGCATAGCAAGAAACAGAATTCCATCTCCTTGTCCACTGCCGAAGCTGAGTACATAGCTGCTGGCAGTTGTTGTACTCAACTATTGTGGTTGAAACAAATGTTGATTGATTATGGGTTTGAATTGGGTGTTTTGACTATTTTTTGTGATAATACTAGTGCCATAAATATTTCCAAAAATCTTGTTCAACATTCTAGAACAAAGCACATTGATATAAGACACCACTTTATCAGGGAACTTGTTGAAAATAAATCATTGCAATTAGAATATGTTGATACTAAAAAACAATTAGCTGATATTTTCACAAAGGCCCTAGATGCAAGTCGCTTTGACTCCCTCAGAAAGTCTTTGGGAGTTTGCATTGTCTAATTTTATCATGTTCATAATTTTTGTACAATAGTGTTATGTGATTCATCTCTAGCTCTTAATCTCCTATCATTGTATTTTGACAAATCATGTTTATGCTTTTGGATTATAATTATTTAGGATCTCTGTCTGATCATACTTTGTGATGTTAAAAGGTTCATGTTACTCTCTATTTGTGTCTAGGATTAAATAATGTACTTATACAGAGTTGAGCAATTTTTGTTTCAGTCTTGTCAGGCCCCTTGCTGGAATAGAGCTACCCATACTGAGGTGTGAAAGCCATCTGTTGAGTAAGCTGGAACATTGTAATTAGCAACTATGATGAGGATGCACTACCATAGAAAAGGGCTACCTTCAGTATGGTGTGAAAGCATCCAGTTGCGGGATCAATTTGAAAAAGGCGAAAATGAAAAATCTTGCCAAGGACAATGATCCTATTTTCACTGCACACACTTATGTCTGACAAGTGTGTTCAAATCTGTAAGTCTCCTCTATTAAATTAAATTGGTAATCCTGGTTCACAATTTTTAGTAACATGCATTTCTTTTTCCTCAACATCAATTAAGTATGATTTGTTCTTGAGATACTAATTAGTTATTTTCCTTTAAAGCATAACATGTATTTTATTTTGTCAATTTTCAATGATATTTGATTACATTGTTGGTTTAGAATCTCATATATTTATTGTACACATTGTATTTTATTTTCGGTTTTGGCTTAAAAATAAAAAAAATAAAAAAAAGAAGGAGAGGGAGGCGTGTGTCTTGATTCATGGGCTAAGGAAATTTTGTGCTTAATGGTAAGTATCAACATTTATTCTTCCTTGATTTATTTTTGATATGTTTCCATTTAAAGATTGATCTTTTATATGGTAATGTGTCTTTAATCTTGAAAGATTGACTTATTTTTGGAAATATTGTTGGTAATTCTAGTTTCCTTTTATTTTTTTTTAAAAAAAAGGAAAGGAGTTGCAAGAGAATGAGCGGTTTCCTTTTGTGTTCTTGGGCTGGTAGTTTCTCTTTTTAAGTTGGTTTCCTCTTTTAATCCTCTCTCACATGTTTATAGAAACCAACTTCCTTTGTTTTTTATCACCTAGCTACCCGATCCCTATTTTTTGTGTTCTTGCTTCTTTGTTTCTCATTCTTACTTTCAGAAATTCATTGCTACAACCAAGAACCTAGGGCATCCAAGGAAAATGGTGGAATCCGAACAAGCCCCCCCAAATGCTCTTCTTGCTGCTCCAATCGTCTTGCTGCCTTGGAGGAGGTTCAGCAAGAGATGTCCAAGCAGCTGTCCACATTGATCAAGCTTTATGGGGCATAAGTTTTCTTTCTTTTTGTTTTTGTTGGACATATTTCTATATTTTCATCTCTTTTTGTCTTTGGCCCTTTTAGATAAACAAAAAGGGGGAGTAATTGTATACTCAACTGTCTAGGGGGAGTTGAGGTTTGTGTTTGTGTTTGTGTTTGTGTTCGTCTTTGGTCAAAGTTAGCGTTTTATTTTGGTTTAATGTTGTGCTTCTCAGGGGGAGTTTTTATGTTTGTTTCGCTAACTCTGTTTTGTAGGTGTTTGTTAATTAATAATATTTTGATTATCTAAAGTGCCAAAGGGGGAGATTGTTAGGTCCTTTTTTGGCAATTTAGTTGTCAAAATATTTTTTAATTATTGTGCATTTTATTGAGCATTCAATTTGTTTTTATCAACTCTACACCATTTTTCCAGGGGGAGTTGTGTTTGGTACTTGTGAACTTATTTGGATTAAAAGTTAGCATGTTGTTTTGTTATTTGTGATATTCGATTGTGTTACTCAGGGGGAGTAGTTATTTGCTCTTGCTAACTTTAATTTGCAGGTACTTTGTGTTAAAAGTTATTTTGTTAATCTAAAGTGCCAAAGGGGGAGATTGTAAAGTCCTTTTTTGGCAAGTTAGTTGACAAAATAATTTTTCCATTTATGGTAAGATTGATATGCATTCATATTCGATTTCTTGCCTTATAAATTCGGATTGTAGTTGCTCTTTTCCTTGTTTGGAAAGTTGCACTTTCAGCTGAACTTTCCTTTGTTGAAAACTTCTCAAAAGAGAAGGAATTCTCTTTTGGAAAGTTGTCTTTTTTAGGGAAACTTTGATTATTGCCATTTCCTTATTAATTTCGATTGTATCTTGATACAATCAGAATATCTAATCTGTTTTTGGCAGGAATCAAGCATTAATAGAGGATCGGACCCGATTATAGCAAGTTTCCCGTTTCTGGTCTGATCTGCTGCGTCAGCATCCGAATCTGATGCTGCAGATCGTGTTTTCTTTGGAAAGTTTTTGTACAGCTGTAGATTCGAACTTGTGGTTGCCTCTTTGGTTTCTATGTTCTATAAATAGAGCGTAGAGAGCAACCATTCGAATTACCTCTTCCATTATTCATTTTTTGCATTTATCTTTTGAGAGAAGAGAGTGTTTCTTTGTTTTGTGAGAGCTTAGTTGTTCATCTAGGTTCTAGTTGTTTTATTTCTGTTATTACTCTATCCTAGAGGTTGTGAAGAACTACTTGACTGAACAAGAGATTGGTCTTCGGGAGAAGACTTGATAAAGCCTTACTTCGGGAGGAAGTAAGCACTTGGTCTTCGGGAGAAGACATGTTGAAGCCTTACTTCGGGAGGAAGTAAGCACTTACACTTCAAAGACGAAGGGAGTTCGGGCTTGAAGGTGTTTCAAGAAGTCAGATTCATAAAGTGGATTACAAAGGATTGCGGCAATACTTTAGAGGAAGTCTAAACTTGTTTAAGTCAATTGTCTTTGTAATTTTGATACTTTATTAATTGATTTCATTCTCTGGGCGTGGCCCCGTGGACTAGGAGTGTTCGTGAGAACATTGATACCACGTATAAATCTCTTGTGTCAAGTTATTTATTTTTCTGCAAATATTTTATATTACACTTTGTTCGATTTCTTTGTAGCGAAATTACTTTTACTGTTCTTTGCAAACACTTACAGTTTTTATATTTTCTTATAGACAACTTGTTGGGTTTTATGCCCTAAATAAAACTCTGTTTCAATGTAATCCAGATTATTCAATATGAATAAAGTAACAGAAGTAATTTTTCATTCACTTGTGTATGTTTTGGTTCACTTAATCAATTGCTTGTCTATTTGATTTATAAATTCATCCAAACCCCTTTCACATACTTGAACATGTTTATTGTGTTGTCAACACAGTGGAAAATAAACATGACTATGTGAATAAAGTATTCCTAGATTTATCAGAACACTGGGTTTTACTGATATGACAATCTACAACAGAGTTTACTTACATTTGGAGAAATGTTATGTTCTTTCCAGAACATAGGTTAAAGTAAAGCTCAGGTTGGATGCATGGAGTATGCATTGGAATGGACCGATATTGAACTTTGAATTAGATTTTGAAACTTACCGTAAACATCTATTCAATTCAATATCAGAAGTTGATCCTAGATCACATGATCTAAATCCTGATATGGTTAGGCTTAATTTCAAGAGTGTTATTCGTGTTCTTTGATTTGTTAGTTAAGCCTAAAACTTTAGTCTGGGCAATACATACATTTTGGGAACACGGTAGTGCGATTGAGTGGGAGCGCTAACATAAATATGGAATCTATAGCTTCTATCTGGCGAATAGTAAGCAAAGGGTGATTTCCTTCGAGCTTAACCAAACGAGATAAATGATTGAGTACTCATTTCACTTAGTTGAAATATCATTTATACAGGGTTAAGTGTTTTAAGGATAAAATACATTGTAGGGTGTTACGGTAATTTAAGTCCCTTTACAGTGTAGATCATCCATATAGAGGATCATTGATCACATTAGGATTATAACAATGGATACCTAATAATGTGTCTATATGGTGGAACATATAGAGCATTCTATATACTGAGAGTGCAATTCTGAGTTCTATGTGTGGATTCAACGAAGAATTAATAAGTCAGTGAATTTAAGTGGTAAATTCTAGATCTGCTTATTGGAAGCTCGGATATATAGACCCATGGTCCTCTCACTAGTTGAGATGATATTACTTGTAAGACTCATTTAATTGATTTTAATTAATCAATTAAAAATTCTCAAGATAGACTTGTCAGTTTGAGAATTTAGCACTTATTAAGGGCAAAACAGTAAATAGAGATTTTGAAGGGCATATTTATTAATTAGGAAACTTTAATTAGTTTCATTATTAATAAAACAAATGATAATATATTATTTGATAATTATTTTTAATTATTAAATAATTAGATTTATCATTAATATGGTTGAACAATGGCATTGGCAATTTTTCACAAAAAGGGAAACTATCAAGTGTAGGAAAAGGAAAGTTGGAAAAGTGGCAAGCCTTGTTTCCACATTGCCTAGGCCGGCCACTTAACTCCCTTTTCCCTTTGATTTTCTCAGTTGAAAATGTCAATCATAGCCCTTGGTGGTCTTCTATAAATAGAAGGCAAAGGCTTCAGAGTTGCATACAACTGAAAAAGCTTTTCACAGCATTATTCTGAAAGAATTTTCTCTCAGAAAATTCTCTCTGAGCCGCCACCCTCTCTCTCTCTCTCTTCCTTCACTGTTTCGAAATGTATGAGTGCTAGAGTACTGCCCACACACATCAAGTAATACCTCAATCATAGTGAGGAAGGCTGTGTAGATTTCAGAGGCAACAAAGAAGGACTTTCGGGCTCAGATCTTGATTATACTCTGCTACAGAAAGGAATCAAGGGTTAGAGATCTGAGTGGGAGGAGACATATATTCCGCTGCAATCACTGTAAGATTTCTGATACTCTTATGTGTTTAATTTCATATCGTTTTAGAAGTTCATATTTAGGTTGTTAAATCAACATACTTGTGAGTAGATCTAAGATCCTGGTAAAATAACTTCCAACACAACTGACATTTGCAAAAACACAGTTTTTCATATTTGATAATTGAAATTACTGACATCTTACTGACATCAATAAAGTGACCAAAAGGAGACTTCCGAAACTACTCCTTCTGTACATGTAAAAGTTTTGCATTTAGATCTTTGAAGACACTATAAGGATTATAAAGTTGAGGTTTTCCTGCAAACCTCTTCTTAACATCAACTTTGAAATAATATTCCTACGAGGAAAAAAGAATCCCAACAAAAAAGTATAAAATTACATAGAAAACAAAATATTTAAAAACTAGTTACACAAAAAAAAAAAAAAAACTTAAAAATAAACAATATAGATTAAAGAAACTAATTTCAAAGAACATAAAAATAGCCTAATAAAAAAAAGTTAAACAATAAAAGATAAAGATGAACAAAAAGATTTCACAAAATAAAAATAAATTATGAAAAATAATACTATAAACAAAAAACCTAAAACAAGAAAAATCATAAATAAAGAAACCAGTTTCATTTGATAAGAAAAATTACAAAGGGAGCAAAAGGCACAGACGCATCAACAGGAGTCTCACTCTTTTTCTTGCCAAGTGATTTGAAAACAGGTTTTTTTTTTTATCTTTGTTAATGACATTAACCAGTTTCTCATCATTATCAAATTTTGATTGGCACACTTTTTCCTAACAATAAAAAATACAATTCAATTAATGAACAAAATTCAATAAAAAACTATGAAAACAAACATAGAGTTTTAAATTTATACAAAAAGAACAAAATTTAATAAAACAAGACAACACACATATCAACCAAAAATATAAAAGAACAAAAAGACATACCAAATTAGAATCCTTAACAGGGGCCTTAGTTCTACTCTTTTTTGATACACTAGCATCATCACTAATAGACTTTTTTTTTTGGTCGGAACAACTTCTGAGACAACCTTTGTAAAGTCCTTTTTGGCAAGTTATTTTTTCTTTAATGGTAAGATTGTTTTGCATTTATAACCGATTGTCTTACCTTGTATATTAAGATTTAGTTGATCTTTTCTATGTTAGGAAAGATGCTTTTACAGCTGAACTTTTGTTTGTTTGGAAACTTCTTGTAAGAGAATCAATTCTCTTATGGAAAGTTGGTTTTTAAAGGAAACGTTGATTAATTGCCTTTTCCTTATTCAATTCGGTTGTATCTTAATAAAATCAGAATATATAATCTGTTTATGGGAGGAACCAAGACTTAATAGAGGATCGGACCCGATTATAGCAAGTTTCCTTTTTCTGGTCTGATTTACTGCGTCAGCTTCTAATTCTGATGCTGCAGATCGTGTTTATCTTAGGAAATTTTTGTACAGCTGTAGATTCGATCTTGTGGTTGTCTCTAGGGTTTCTATGTTCTATAAATAGCACCTAGAGAGCAGCCATTCGAATGAGCTCTTCCATTATTCATTTTTTGGATTTATCTTATTTGAGAGAAGAGTGTTTCTTTGTTATGTGAGAATAGGGGTGGGCATCCGATTCAATCCAACATTTTTTCCTCATCCAATCCAATCCAATTAGTAATTGGATTTGGAAAATCATCATCCGATCAAATCCAATTAGATCTCAAAATCCAATCCAATCCAATCCAATTACTAATTGGATTGGATCCGTTTTTTAATTGGATATCCAATTGTGCACCTAAATTTCAATATTAACTTAAAAATATGAAGAAAAAAAAAGTTTTAAGTTTAATACTTCATATACATACTATTCTTATAAGTGTAATGTAGCTACAAATTTTAAATAATTAAAACAATAACATTTCTAAGTAATAAAATAGAACAAAATATCATAAAAATAAATACACAAAACAATCAAGTATTACAAATTGAACATACAAAACAATTCTAATAAAAATATAATATATATATTATATTTTTCAATATTTTTATTATATAAATAATTTTTTAATATATAAAATGTAACTGGATTGGATCGGTTTTTAATTGAATTTTGAGATTGACATCCAATAACCGATCCAATCCAATTAAAATCCAACTTTTAGCATCCAATCCAATCCAATTGTAATTGCATATCCAACTTTTTGTAATTGGATTGGATTGGATTGGTTCGGTTCAATTGGATTGGATTGGATGATGCCCACCCCTATGTGAGAACCTAATTGTTCATCTAGGTTCTAGTATTTTATATATCAGTTCTTACTCTGTCCTAGAGTTTGTTAGAACGACTTGACTGAATAAGAGAGTGATCTTCGGGAGAAGACTTATTGAAGCCTTACTTCGGGAGGAAGTAAGCACTTTGGTCTTCGAGAGAAGACTTGTTGAAGCCTTACTTCGGGAGGAAGTAAGCACTCACGCTTCAAAGACGAAGGGAGTTCGGGCTTGAAGGTGTTTCAAAAGTTAGATTCATAAAGTGCATTACAAAGGATTGCGGCAATCATTTAGAGGGAGTCTAAACTTGTTTAAGTCAATTGTCTTTGTAATTGTTGATACTTTATTAATTGATTTCATTCTCTGGGCGTGGCCCCGTGGACTAGGAGTGTTCAAGAGAACACTGATACCACTTACAAATCTCTTGTGTCAAGTTATTTTATTTTTGTAAATATTTTTATATTCCGCCTGTTCTGTTTTGTCGTTGCGAAATTTGTTTCTACAGACGTATACAGTTTTATATTTTCGTATGTATTATTGACATTTGTAAAAAAATGGTTTTTCAATTGGTATCAGAGCGGGAAACTAAAATCTTAGTGTGATCCTTTTAACGTTTTCTTGTGTTTTTTTAACCTTTGCAGAAGGAACTTCTATTGTTCGTCCACCACTCCTCAATGATTCCAACTATCGTTATTGGAAGGTTAGAAAGAGAGCCTTTATCAAGTCTCAAAATGAGAAAGCATGGAGGATGGTTCTTTTGTTGGGTTTTATGCCCTAAATAAAACCTTTTACAATCTGATTAATAATCAATATAAGAAATTTGAAGTGATTAATGTTTGCATGAATTTTACATGCTAATGGTTTAATATGTTTATTACATTTATACACCAAATCAGTTAAATCCAGATCATATGTTTATTCACAATTACAGTATCGTCAACACAGTGGAATGTGATTGTGATCATATGAATCAAAAGACTAAGTCCCTGTTTCATTAGTGTTTTGGATTTACACTAATGTGATCATCAGCGATGATGTGTACTTACACTTGGAGTAAGTGTTATGTTCTTTCCAGGACATTAGTAAAGTATACTAATTTCGAATGTATGGAGTATACATTGGACTGGACCGATATTGCAACTTAGTTAAGATATTACAAACTTACCGTTATATATCTTTCCAAGTCAATATCAGTAGTTGATCTTAAGATTAAAAGAATCTAAATCCTGATATGCTTAGGCTCAACTCAGGAGTACTATTCATGTTCTTTGTGTTGGGTTTTATGCCCTAAATAAAACTCATTTCAATATAATCAGATTTACTTATTAATATAGATCAGAAATAACATTTAATGTTGCATGGTTCACATGATTTATTTCATGATTATATGTACATAATGTATGAATTCATCTGAAACCCTTTTCACATACTTGATCCTGTATATTGTGCCGTCAACACATTGGAAAGTAAACATGACTATGTGAATAAAGTTTCCTAGATTTATCAGACACAGGGTTTTACTGATATGATAATCTACAACAGAGTTTACTTGCATTTGGAGAAGTGCTATGTTCTTTCCAGAGCATTGGTTAAAGTAAAGCTCAGGTTGGATGCATGGAGTATGCATCGGAAGGGACCGATATTGAACTTTGACTTAGATTTAATTAAACTTACCGTAAAATCTATTCAAGTCAATATCGCCTAGTTGATCCTAGATCAAATGATCTTAATCCTGTTATGATTAGGCTCAATCTCGAGAGGCTATTCGTGTTCTTTGATTTGTTAGTTAAGCCTACTTTTAGGTCAGGGTGATACGTACATTTTGGGAACACGGTAGTGCAATTGAGTGGGAGCGCTATCATAAACATGGAATCTATAGCTTCTATCTGGCGAATAGTAAGCAAAGGATGATCTCCTTTGAGCTTGACCAAACGAACATAAATGGTGGAGTACTCATTTCACATAAGCTGAAATATCATTTATACGGGGTCAAGTGTTTTAAGGAATAAATACATTGTAGGGTGTTACGGTAATTTAATCCCTTTACAGTGTAGATCATTCATATAGAGGATCAGTGATCAAATTAGGATTATAACAATGGATAACTAATGATGTGTCTATATGGTGGAACATATAGAACATTCTATATACTGAGAGTGCAAATCTAAGTTCTATGCGTGGATTCAACGAAGAATTAATAAGTTAGTGAATTTTAGTGCTAAATTCTTGATCTACTTATTGGAAGCTCGGTTATATAGACCCATGGTCCCCCCACTAGTTGAGATAATATTGCTTGTAAGACTCATGTAATTGGTTTTGATTAATCAATTATAATTCTCAAATTAGACTATATCTATTTGTGAATTTTTCACTAAGTAAGGGCGAAATTGTAAAGAAAGAGTTTATAGGGGCATATTTGTTAATTATGATACTTTGTATGGTTCAATTAATAAATATGATAAATGACAATATTATTTAATAATTATTTATAGTTATTAAATAGTTAGAATTGGCATTTAAATGATTGAATTAGGAAATTGGCATTTTTGAGAAAATCAGATACAAAAGGTGTTAAAATTGCAAAATTGCAAAGCCCAAGGCCCAATCCATTAAAGGCATGGCCGGCCACCTATTGTAGCATTTTAAATTGATTTTTTCATTATTTTAATGCCATATAATTCAAATCTAACCCTAGTGGAATGCTATAAATAGATAGTGAAGGCTTCAGAAAAATTACACTTTTCTTCTGACTTTTTCTATTCAGAAAAACTGAGCCTTCTCTCTCCCTATCTTTAGCTGACCACTCTCTCTCTTCTTCCTTGATAATTTCGAAATCCTTAGTGTATGAGTAGTGCCCACACACATCAAGTGATACCTCAATCATAGTGAGGAAGATCGTGAAGAAAGATCATCAGCAAAGGAGTTTCAGCATCAAAGATTCAGAGAAAGAGATCCAGGTTCAGATATTGATAATGCTCTTTTACAGAAAGGAATCAAGGGCTAGATATCTGAACGTAAGGAGTCATTATATTCCGCTGCACCCAATGTAAGGTTTCCTAAACTTTATATGTGTTTAATTTATCGTTTTAGAAAGTTCATATTTAGGATGTTAATAAACATACTTGTGAGTAGATCTAAGATCCTGGTAAAATAAATTCCAACAACTGGCCTCAGAGCCATGGTAATTGATTTACTTGCAAGAAATTTGGACTTTAAAACGATTGTTTGTATGTTCTTTGGATGGTATCATGTTGTATTGAGTGTTATTTGATGATTGATTGATGTTTGTGAAATTTTTGTGAAACATAATTGCGATTTTATCTCTGGAATTATTTTTATTGGATAGTATGGAAAAAATTAAGCAAGTTAGCCTTTTACAGAACTTAATTTGGATTTTATTTGAATTAGTTATGATTTTTTGAAGATTTGAAAAAATCGGGGCTGTGCTGATATGTTCCTGCGATCACAAATCTGTCCGTACAGTTTCGAATTTTTTTGTTTTTCTTCGATTTTTCATGCTTTTTCATGGAATTAACTTCCAATTTTTTGTATAGTTTTGTATTTATACTATTACTATTCCTAATTCAATTCTAATTATCATTTTGAATTAATTTAATATTTTTTAAATTTAATTCAAGATATTAGTGTAATTTGAATTTGAATAGAATTAGTATCTATCTTCTTGCTTAAAAATCTATCTTATTTTTAAATTTGATTATATCTTATTTTTTTTAAATTTAAGGTCAGATTTTATAAGATATTTATAAAATCTTTTAAGATATTTTTAAGATATCTTATCTTTTAAGATATTTTTAATTATATCTTATCTTTTAAGATTTTTTTTTAAATCTTTTTAGATATTTTGACCTTATTTAAATTTAAAATAAGATATTTATAATCATGTAATTTTAAATAGATGTAAGATATTTTGCTAACTTTTAAATTTTGTTATTTTATTTATTTAAATTAAATTTAAAATCTGAAAAGATATTTCATTTATCTTTTCTAATTTTTATTTAATTTTTATTTATAAAATAATATTTAAAATTTAAAAGTAGTTAGCAATTTTTTTTAAATGAAATTTAGGTTGGTTGAAACCTAATTTTTCAAAAATTGTAGGTTTAATTTTAAATTTAAATTTTTTAAATTTTTGAATTTTTTTTATTTTTTCGAAAAATAAATATTTTATTTATTTAATTAATTATTTCGAAATTAATTATTTAATTTAAAATTAAATAAATCCTACATCCAACTATCCAGCTAACCTTGTTGCAGGAGTATGTGTTTTAGCTTATGTGTAAGTTTTTAAAACCTATTATTACTTGATTGCAAATAGCCATGGTTACCTTTTGCCAGATCTAATGATCTGATGGCTCCCTTGGTCAAGATAATAATTTGTAACAGGTATATTTACAATCTTCTTTCATCTGTGTATGACCTAGCAACATGATAGGACCCATCCAAAGTGTGCCTGTGTGAGCCTATGTGTTTAATTTAATTATAGATGCATATAGGTTAATGTTGCTAAAATAAATTATCATAGTTTTTGATAGAATTTATTTAGGCCCATTTAGTTTTTGGGCTTATTCAATTAATAACAGTTGTTCTTATTAAGGTTAAATTCCTCTCTTTTGGGCCTTGTGTGAGAGTTGGGAGCCATAGAAGTGGGTACGACATACTGAACCCAGCACCCCCTCACACAAACCACCCCAATTGTGAAGGCCCATTTGCCTGATTTGAATGACTGTACTAGGTTAATTACACTAGTTTAACCTAATTAAAATTGATTAGCAACATAATTAATTTCATTAATTTTGAAATTAATTTAAGAAAAATATAGTTTAAAGAATTTTTTATTCTAAGCTAAACTATATGTATTTTCTTGTATTTAATTAAATATAGAATTATAACCATCTAGATTCTTTCTGGAGCTTAATTTAAATTTTTCATTGAATATTCCTATTTAAGTTGATATTTAGTTATCTACAACTAACCAACTTAAATCTGAATATCTTTTGAATTTCAAATTTCAAAATTAAGTTGAGGAATTTTAGGCATTGGTTATTAAGATTCTTTAGATATTTTTTAAGTTAATATCTTTTCGAATATTAACTTAAAATGGAATATTTTCAAATTAAGTGGTTACAACTTAATTTTTGATATTAAATTAAATTTAAATTTGAAAAATATTTAGGTTCTAGATTTTTTTTTTCTAATACAACTTAAATTAGATATTTTTTTTTCAAATTTTGTGGAAAAGATACTTAGTCAAATAAGATATTTTCTAGATAATTATTTCTAGACTACTTATTATTTCTAATATTAAAATAGGAAAATATTATAAATTGTGAAATTAATTATTTATATAATTAATTTTGGTACAATTTATTTTAAGTATATTTTTTCCTAGTATTAAACTAGAAATTAATAATTAAGCCTTCTCTACACTTAATTATTTATTTCTTGAATTTAATACATTTAATTAATTTAAAAATTAAATATCTAAGTTGATTTTTATCATCATACTTAAATATTTCTTTTTCATGAAATTTAATTAAATAGAAAATTATTTCTAGTTGAAATTTAATTTTTCAACTAAATTTAAATAATTTTAAAAATATATTTTTTCTTTATTTTATTAATCAATTTTCGAAATTGCATTTCTTAAATGCTAGAATTTCGAATTTTATCTTGAAAAATAGATTAAGTTGTAAATTAATTATTTATTTTAATTAATTCTTGGATCAACTTAAATCAATGATTTTTTCATTTATTGATTAATTTAAAATAAATTGAATTAAAGTATATTATTAGAAATTGAATTAATTAGTCAAAGGAAAATCTAGATAGATAAGATTTTTGATTGAAGTATTTTTCTAGTATATTTAATTAAATAGAAAATTAATATTTAAGTTGATTTTCATCATCATACTTAAATATTTGAAATTTTTCTTATATATTTAATTAAATAGGAAAATTATATTTTTTGTTGTAAATTAATTTTATTAATTAATTTTGGGCCAACATTAAATTAGAATAATTTTTCCAGGATTAATTTTTTATTTTAACATGCATTTTCGAAAATTGTATTCTTAAATACTTTAATTTTTCGAAATGCAATATATATTTATAGAAAATTAAATTTGAGTTGTAAATTAATTTAAATTAATTTTGTAACAACTTAAATTGAATATTTTTCTAAATATTTATTGGAAATTATTACTAAGATGGAAATAATTCATGTTATTTTCATATCCATCTAAGTAAAATTTATAAATATTAAATTAAAATTTATATTTAGAATTTTTCATTCTAAATTGGAAATTTTAAATAAATATATATTTAAAATAAATAAATTAAATAAAGAGAATCAAAGAAAATACAACTCACTTTAAATAATGAGCTTGATTATTATTAAGATATTCGATCTCCATTGTTGGTCTTACAAAAGTTAAATGTTTTCAATATAACCTCGAGACGCTAGACTTCGTCCCCCTATGGATGGTTATTCGTTGAACGCATTTAACACCGTAAGATTTCATTTGATAAGTGTTTTGTAAGTTTTCGTCTCTATTAGACTCTCCCCTACGGTGACTACTTAGAGATAAACTTATGAAACATGAAACAATGGTGGAAGCTCATAAAATGAGAATAACCTTGACTCTCGCCTACCGGGACAACGTTGGATTCTTATTTTGATCGAATAAAAGGTTGCTAGAATGGTTTCTATTTTAGATGAGCTGACAACTCTATTCAATAAATGATGCTTTGACTCTCGCCTACCGGGACACTGTATCAGTTTGTTGAAAACCTTGGAAATTATTTAGGATTGTATGTTTTAGTATTTTCACTAGTCATTCCTACTTGCTATATGTTTATAATTTCTGAATTGTATATGAATTTATATGGAACCATGTTATTTTCTGTTATTAAGTTGTAGTTTAATTTCGAATCTTCATTGTTGGTCTAACATGTTTGTTTATCTAATGAGATAAATCCCTAGTGGATTTTCACCATTAGACATACATAATAGTGTAAGATCTCGAAAGATAAGTATTGTATATGCGACATCTAGCTGTTCATCAATTGATTAGTATTTTTACGATATGAAACAAGAAGATTGTATAAATAAGATTACTTTGACTTTCGCTAATCGAAGCATCGTTGGATTCTTATTTTAAACGAAATTATCCTAATTCCTCTTAGCTTATTCATTTCGAATTAGCTTTAAAAACATATCATTGGATGAATGGTCTATAAATCATTTCATGTCATTATATTTTCTCTTAAGAAATTAAATGACGTATATGATTATAATCCCGAAATTCTATTCCCAATTGATATAAATCCTCAATCTTAGAAATCTCCTACTTGTGTGGGCAAATCTGACTTAGAGTTTGTATTAGTAGTGTTGGTCCAAGATAGAATTACTCATTATATTTGGTATAAATTTAAGTCTTTGACTTTAATTTTAGATTCCAAATAGAAATTTTCTTATATTTCTAATTCCAGAATACAATACAGTTACACTTTCTCAAGTGTTTAATGTCCATCTTCTATTAATGGATTAAAACTGTATGGAATATGAGTTAGGTATTCTGTGACCAGGATCCACTTGCACTATTCTAAGAACTCTTTGATGTAACTAAACCTATGTCATCAAAAGACACTACCACATTTTTTTTTAATCTATGGCATTTATATCTTGTTCATAGTTAATTTGACAAGATCAATCTCTGCAAAGAGTTAATATGCCTATATCCACTGAAAGTAGTTCATCTCATTCGCAGATGGATGTACATTCAGGGGTGGATATGAGTTTTTCGTTGTATTCTTAAAACGATAACTCTAGATTATACCTTTTAGCAAGAAATTTGAAATGTTTGAAAAATTTCATTAATTTCTAGCAATGGTTAAAACCATTAAGGTCAGTGGTTAAAGATCTTGCGAACTGATAGGGGTAGAGAAATAGTTAGTAGATATGCAGTTCAAAGATCATTAAATTGATTTTTGAATTATATCCAAACTTACCTCCCCAGAAATTTCGAGTTGCATATTGATGATTAGTTACTAGTCGTTGCCTAATTCCTTCTATGGTAATACAATTTCAGAATGATGTAATGGTTGGCTACTTAATCATTACTAGATTCATGGATGACCTAATCAAAATCTTAAGAAAGGCTAGAACTGTTAACCATGGTTTGTTAGCTATTCTAAGTGATTAGGGGTGGACCATCCCATAGTCAATAGATCAGAAAGTGTTCGTTTAAACAAATACTACTTTTCTAAGATAATGACTAAGTCTGAAAACAAGTAGCAAATAAAGGAGATATTTAATTCTTGATTCCAAAAGTGTTCTATCATCTTATATAACATATGATGATCCCACTGCCTCTGTTGTCTTGTCACAACCGAAGAGATCAATACCATTTAGTTTTCTTCGACATAATTCACGGTACCTTGTCGTAGTGGGAGAGTTTCTAGGAACTCACCTTCTTATGACTTGGGAGACACTAGTGATTAAAATCCATTGTGAGTTTAAACAAGTAATGGATTTTCAAGATAAGAAACTAAGAAGAAAGCCAATAGAACTATGGTTTAATCCATTCACATGGAATAACCTCAAGTTTTCTACTACAAGGACATAAAAGGAAATTTTAGTTAATAAGTCTATTCTATGGACTTAACAAACTTCCTGTTCCTAGTATTATAGGTTTGAGTTTATCTAAACCTATGGCTTGTGGTATACCTGGTAATTACTTACTCTAATGCAAGCAACTTACTTTAGTAAGATGCTGAAGCATTTTCTTTCTAATGGCAATCTATAGAAGATTCACAACTTCTTAGGTATAGATTTTATTTATCTAAGGAAAAGTCTTAACTATTCCAGAAAAGATAAAGCCATGAAAGAATTTCTTATATCAACAGTGAGAGGCCTTAGATATGCTTTTGTATGCCTTAGACCAAACACCTGCTGTTGAGTGGGAGTAATGAGTAGGTATTAGATTAATCCAGGAGAAGAACATTGGAAGACAGTTAAGTAAATCCTAAGATTAAGAAGAGGAACTATATGTTAGTCTATAAGAGTGTGTTTAAAACTCTTAGACTACACCACATCAGATTTCGAAATTTGCCTATGTGCTAGTAAATATTTCTGATAAGATGGTGGTTACTCTGGGGGTGGAATAGTGATTTTGGAGAAGTGTAAAAACCTATCTGAAGTCTCTAGGTCTACCAGAGAGGGACTGAATGTTAAAGCTGCAGGAAAGGTACTTGTTCAGTCTAAGGAAAGTTCTATACATCATTGGCATCATTCCAAATTGCCTTAAACTACTAGTGTTAATTTCCTGATTAACCAAAAGTAGTTGCCAAAGATATAGAATCCAGTATCCCAAGAGAGTAGATATATAGAGAGGAATTTCACATTATCAATGATTTTGTGATTAAAGGAAGAGTAATAGTGGAGAAAAGGTTGTGGTTAATTCAACCTTTCAGATCCTATTACGAGGAGTTTACTACTACTACACTTGATTTGTATATCAAGGTGTTGAGATTATTTGAAACGCACTTTTTGTTTTATATTAGTGCAAGTGGGAGTTTGTTGGGTTTTATGCCCTAAATAAAACTCATTTCAATATAATCAGATTTACTTATTAATATAGATCAGAAATAACATTTAATGTTGCATGGTTCACATGATTTATTTCATGATTATATGTACATAATGTATGAATTCATCTGAAACCCTTTTCACATACTTGATCCTGTTTATTGTGCCGTCAACACATTGGAAAGTAAACATGACTATGTGAATAAAGTTTCCTAGATTTATCAGACACAGGATTTTACTGATATGATAATCTACAACAGAGTTTACTTGCATTTGGAGAAGTGCTATGTTCTTTCCAGAGCATTGGTTAAAGTAAAGCTCAGGTTGGATGCATGGAGTATGCATCGGAAGGGACCGATATTGAACTTTGACTTAGATTTAATTAAACTTACCGTAAAATCTATTCAAGTCAATATCGCCTAGTTGATCCTAGATCAAATGATCTTAATCCTGTTATGATTAGGCTCAATCTCGAGAGGCTATTCGTGTTCTTTGATTTGTTAGTTAAGCCTACTTTTAGGTCAGGGTGATACGTACATTTTGGGAACACGGTAGTGCAATTGAGTGGGAGCGCTATCATAAACATGGAATCTATAGCTTCTATCTGGCGAATAGTAAGCAAAGGATGATCTCCTTTGAGCTTGACCAAACGAACATAAATGGTGGAGTACTCATTTCACATAAGCTGAAATATCATTTATACGGGGTCAAGTGTTTTAAGGAATAAATACATTGTAGGGTGTTACGGTAATTTAATCCCTTTACAGTGTAGATCATTCATATAGAGGATCAGTGATCAAATTAGGATTATAACAATGGATAACTAATGATGTGTCTATATGGTGGAACATATAGAACATTCTATATACTGAGAGTGCAATTCTAAGTTCTATGCGTGGATTCAACGAAGAATTAATAAGTTAGTGAATTTTAGTGCTAAATTCTTGATCTACTTATTGGAAGCTCGGTTATATAGACCCATGGTCCCCCCACTAGTTGAGATAATATTGCTTGTAAGACTCATGTAATTGGTTTTGATTAATCAATTATAATTCTCAAATTAGACTATGTCTATTTGTGAATTTTTCACTAAGTAAGGGCGAAATTGTAAAGAAAGAGTTTATAGGGGCATATTTGTTAATTATGATACTTTGTATGGTTCAATTAATAAATATGATAAATGACAATATTATTTAATAATTATTTATAGTTATTAAATAGTTAGAATTGGCATTTAAATGATTGAATTAGGAAATTGGCATTTTTGAGAAAATCAGATACAAAAGGTGTTAAAATTGCAAAATTGCAAAGCCCAAGGCCCAATCCATTAAAGGCATGGCCGGCCACCTATTGTAGCATTTTAAATTGATTTTTTCATTATTTTAATGCCATATAATTCAAATCTAACCTAGTGGAATGCTATAAATAGATAGTGAAGGCTTCAGAAAAATTACACTTTTCTTCTGACTTTTTCTATTCAGAAAAACTGAGCCTTCTCTCTCCCTATCTTTAGCTGACCACTCTCTCTCTTCTTCCTTGATAATTTCGAAATCCTTAGTGTATGAGTAGTGCCCACACACATCAAGTGATACCTCAATCATAGTGAGGAAGATCGTGAAGAAAGATCATCAGCAAAGGAGTTTCAGCATCAAAGATTCAGAGAAAGAGATCCAGGTTCAGATATTGATAATGCTCTGCTACAGAAAGGAATCAAGGGCTAGATATCTGAACGGAAGGAGTCATTATATTCCGCTGCACCCAATGTAAGGTTTCCTAAACTTTATATGTGTTTAATTTATCGTTTTAGAAAGTTCATATTTAGGATGTTAATAAACATACTTGTGAGTAGATCTAAGATCCTGGTAAAATAAATTCCAACACTTTGATTTATTAGTTAAGCCTACTTTTGGGTCAGGGTGATACGTATATTTTGGGAACATGATAGTATGATTGAGTGGGAGTGCTGAACATAAATATGGAATCTATAGCTTCTACTGGTGTATAGAAGTCAAGTGATGATTCCCTTCGAGCTTAGCAAATGGAAGTAAATGGATGAGCTCTTGTTTAACTGACTAATTATTAGATCACTAAACACCATTTACAGGTAGCTAAGTGTTTTAAGGGGCAAAATATATTGGGGGTGAGAACGGTAAAATTATCCCATCTCGATGTAAATCATCTATATAGAGGATCTTTGATCACAATAAGATTATAACAATGGTTAAATGAGATAGCATATCTATATCATGGAACATATAATATGCTCTATATAAGTCTGAGAGTGCAATTCTAAGTTCTAAGAGTGGATTCAACGAAGAATTAATAAGTAGGAATTTACTTGGTAAATTCGGCTCACTTATTGGAAGCTCAGCATATAGATCTATGGTCCCCATTCTAGTTGAGAACATACTGCTTGTAAGACTCAATAATTGATTCGTGATTGGTCAATTATAATTCTAAAGTTAGACTATGTCTAATTTGTGAATTTTCACTAAGCAGGGGCGAAATTGTAAAGAAAAGAGATTCTAGGTTTATTTATTTATTAATAGACTTTATATGTCTAGTTAATAATTAAATTAAATGACAATATCATTTAATAATCTATTTTAGTTATTAAATAATTAGTTTTGGCATTTAAATGGTTAGAATTGGAAAATTGGCCTTTTTGAGAAAATAGAAATAAAATTTGTGAAAACTGCAAAATCAAGTGGGCCCATTATCTACACCATGGCCGGCCACTTATTTAGGTTTTTCAAATTGATATTTTCATTATTTTAATGCCAAATAATTCCTAACCTAAACCTAGTAGTTGCCTATAAATAGAAAGTGATGGCTCAGTCACATAACATGCTTTCATAACATCTTCTGACAGAAAATTCTCTCTTCAGAAAAACTGAGCCTTCCCTTTTTCTTACCTTGGCCGAACCCCTCTCTTCTCTTTTCTTCTTCTATATTTTCACCCTAGTGAAAGAGTGAGTGCCCACACACAACAAGTAGTCACTCAATCATAGATTGGAAGACTGTGAAGGATCAAACTCAAAGAGAAGGACATTCGGACTCAGATCTTGATAATACTCTGTGACAGAAAGGATATAGGGGTTAGAGATCTGAGTGGAAGGAGACATTAATTCCGCTGCATCAATGTAAGGTTTTCTTAACTTTATATGTGTTTATTTTATCGTTTTAGAAAGTTCATATTTATGGTGTTAAACAACATACTTGTGAGTAGATCTAAGATCCTGGTAAAATAAATATCCAACAACTGGCCTCAGAGCCATGGTAATTTATTTGCTTGCAAGAAATTTGGACTTTAAAACGATTATTTGTTATTTGGATGGTTTCATGTTGTATTGAGTGTTATATGATGATTGATTGATGTTTGTGAATTTTCGTGAAAAATAATTGAAATTTTGTTTCTGGAATTATTTTTATTGGATATTATGGAAAAAATTAAGCAAGTTACTTTTTTACAGAACTCAATTTCGATTTAATTTGAATTAGTTATGATTTTTTGAAGATTCGAAAAAAGATAAGGATGCTGCAACACCCCACGCGCGCGCGGAACCGAGTGCACCTCGGTCACATGCGTGTTCGGACAGCATCCTGTCTGAGCAACAAGCACGGGTGTCTGAAGACACCCCTCTCCGCTCACGGAAATCATGCGCATCCCTCCCAGCACCGAGGTTTCTCGGCAGGCTCCCTAGTGTGCGCGCGCGGACGGGTATGCACTGCATCCCGTCCGTACAACTCGCAATTTTTTCGTTTTTCTTCGTTTTTTCATGCTTTTTCATGGATTTAACTTCTGATTTTTTGTGTAGTTTTGTATTTAGACATTTACTATTCCTATTTCAATTCTAATTATCATAATTAATTTAATTAATATTTTTTAAATTTAATTCATGATATTAGTGTAATTTGAATTTGAAAATAGTAAATATCTATCTTTTTGCTTAATTATCTATCTTATTTTTAAATTTGATTATATCTTATCTTATTTTTAAATTTAAGGTCAGATATTAAATTTTTTAAATTAATTTTTTTTTAAATAATTTGACCTTATTTAAATTTAAAATAAGATAACTATAATCATGTAATTTTAAATAGATGTAAGATATTTTGCTAACTTTTAAATTTTGTTATTTTATTTATTTAAATTAAATTTAAAATCTGAAAAAGGTATTTAATTTATCTTTTTTAATTTTTATTTATAAAATAACATTTAATTTTTAAAAGTAGTTAGCAAATTTTGAAATGATATTTAGGTTAGTTGAAACCTAATTTTTCAAAATTGTAGGTTTAATTTTAAATATTATTTTATTATTATTTTTGAAAATAAATAAATATTTTTTTTTTTATTTTTTCAAAAATTAAATATTAATTTTATTTATTTATTTAATTATTTTATTTTCGAAATTTAATTATTTAAAATTAAATAAATCCTACTTCCAACTATCCAGCTAACCTTGTTGCAGGAGTATATGGTTTTAGCTTGTTTGTAAGTTTTTTAAAACCTATTATTGCTTGATTGCAAATAGTCATGGTTAACTTGTTGACAGATCCAATGATCTGATTTTAACTCATGGCTCCCTTGGTCAAGTTAATAATTTGTAACAGGTAAATTTTACAATCTTCTTTCATCTGTGTATGACCTAGCAACATGATAGGATCCATCCAAGTGTGTGCCTGTGTGAACCTATATGTTTATTTTATTATATAGAGATGCATATAGGTTGTTGCTAAATAAAATGTCACACCATGATAGATTTTATTTAGGTCCATTTAGTTATTGGACCTATTCAATTAATAACAGTTATTTATTTTAAGGTTAAATTCCTCTCTTTTGGGCCTTGTGTGAGAGTTGGGAGCCATAGAAGTGGGTACGACATACTGAACCCAGCACCCTCTCACATGAACTACCCCAATTGTGAAGGCCCATTTGCCTGATTTGAATAACTGTACTAGGTTAATTATATTAGTTTGACCTAATAAAATTGAATTAGCAACATAATTAACTTTTAAAATATATGAAAATTTATTTTCATTTTAATAGTTTAAAGTTAATTTTAAGAAAAACACTTTTAGTTTTAGATATTTTTTCTAGACAAACTATTTGTATTTTTCTTGTATTTAATTAAATAAAGAATTTTAACTAACTAGATTCTTTCTAGAACTTATTTAATTAAATATTCCTATTTAAGTTATAAATAGTTGCATCAACTGATTTTTCTTACCTAACTTAAATTTGAATATTTTATTTAAATTTTAAATTAAGTTGAGCAATCCTAGACATTAGTTATTAAAGATTCTTAAGGTATTTTTAAGTTGGTTTTAAACTTAAAATGGAATATTTTTCAAATTAAGTGGTTACAACTTAATTTTTGATATTTAATTAAATTTAAATTTGAAATTATTTAAGTTCTAGATTCTTTCTAAACAACTTAAATTAGATATTTTTCAAATTTTTTGTTGAAAAGATACTTAGTCAAATAAGATATTTTCTAGATAGTTATTTCTAGACTACTTATTATTTCTAATATTTAAATAGGAAAATATTATACATTGTGAAATTAATTATTTAAATAATTAATTTTGGTACAATTTTATTTAAGAATATTTTTCCTAGTATTAAACTAGAAATTAATAATTAAGCCTTCTCTACACTTAATTATTTATTTCTTGAATTTAATACATTTAATTAAATTGAAAAATTTAAATATCTAAGTTGATTCTTATCATGATACTTAAATATTTATTTTTCATGACACTTAATTAAATAGAAAATTATTTTAGGTTGAAATTTAATTTTTTAACTTAAATAATTTTCAAAATATATTTTTCTTTATTTTGTTGATCAATTTCGAAAAATTGCATTTTAATTATGCAATATTTTTGAATTTATCTTGAAAAATAGATTGAGTTGTAAATTGATTATTTATTTTAATTAATTCTTGGACCAACTTAAATCAATGATTTTTTCATTTAATTGATTAATTTAAAATAAATGAATTAAAATATATTATTAGAAATTGAATTAACTAGTCAAAAGAAAATCTAGATAGGTGATATTTTTGCTTGAAGTATTTTTCTAAGAATTTATTATTTTCAAAAATTTGTATAGTTTTTATACTTTCTTTTTTCGAATACAATAAATATATTCTTATGGAAATTTTAAGTTGCTAATTAATTTAAATTAATACAACTTAAATTAATTTCCTTAATATTTATATTTAAATTACTACTAAGATGGAAATAATTTATTTTATTTCAATCACCATCTAAGTATAATTTTATAAATATTATATTAAATTCTTATTTTTGAATTTTTAATTCTAAATTTGATATTTAATGAATATATTTATTAGAATAATAAAGAAAATACATTTTAAAGAATGATCTTTATTATTATTAAGATATTCGATCTCCATTGTTGGTTTTACATCGCGTTTGTTTTAGTGAGTAATCCTCCCTAATGGAGGAACGTTCATTAGCAATTTCGCACCGTTTAATCTCGAAAGATAAGTAGTTTGTAAGTGTTTTATATGGTATGGATCACCCTAATGGTGGCGACCATATTTGACTTGCAAATTGCGAAACAATGGTAGTAGCTCATAAGATAGAATAGCCTTTACTCTTGCCTAAATGGGACAACGTTGGATTCCAATCTTGACCGAATAAAAGGTTGCTAGAATATTTAACATTTTAGATGAGCTGACAACTCTATTCAATAGATGGTAGCTTTGACTCTCACCTAAACGGGACACTGATATCAGTTTGTTGAAAAACCTTGGAAATTATTTAGGATTGAATTTTTTTCTTAAGTATTTTCTCATATCATTCCTACTTGCTATGTGCTTATAATTTCTGAATTGATTTTGTGTTAAACCATTATTGATTTCTATTTGTTGATTTCTATTATTTTGTAGTATCCTGTATAAGCATGATGAATTCCATGTTATCACTATTGACTGAAAATAAGCTGAATGGATCTAACTTTCCTAAATGGAATGAGAACATTAATATTCCTCTCATAGGAGAAAGTGCCTTGTTTGTTTTAACTGAGCCGTCACCTGAAGTGTCGTGGGATAATGCATCCAAAGCTGTGAAAGAAAAGTATGAGTGTTGGCAGAAAGCAAATGACAAAGCTCTATACTTTATGCTTTCCAGCATGGTTGACACCCTCAAAACTCGATTTTCTAAAACTGAGAAGGCTGCTGAAGTAATGACGAAGTTAAATGAGTTATTCGGTAAGGCATCACTTCAGTCTCGCTTTGACGCGACTAAGAAGTACATCAATGCACGGATGGAACCCCATCAAAACGTGCGTGACCATGTTCTCCTCATGGCAAGTTATTTCCAAGAAGCTCAGGATCATGGTGCTGAAATGGATAGCGCTACTCAAGTAAGCCTTATCTTGAATAGTCTGACTCCAGCATTTCTACCATACACATCAAATTATGTCATGAATAAGAAGGAAATAGACTTTCATGAGTTAGTCAATGACCTTCAAACTTATGAAAATTTGATTAAAGGACCCAAGAAGAAAGGGAGTAAACCTCACAATCCTGGGAATGGTAATGGGACGATAAAACTTGAAGCAAATGTTGCCTCTGCTTCGAAACCCAAATCGAAGAAGAAGTGGAAGAACACCAAGAAGCGTGTAAAAGCCATGAAAAACAAAAAGGCTGCTGTTTCTGGTGATGCTACACTCAAAGGAAAGTGTTTCTACTGCAATGAGAAAGGTCATTGAAAACCCCAGTGTCCTAAACTTCTTGCAAAGAAACAAGGTAATTCTATTTATAAACTTTAAGAGTTTTAGTGAATTATTATCCACTTGGATTTATGATTCTGGACTAACTTTGTTTATTTGTTTTCTTTTTCTTATAGGCCAAGCTACTTGAACTCAATTGAGTTGGATCGGAAAGCTGGACCAAGGGTGAAATCGTCCAGATGAAGATGAAGCTCTTCTGTCTATTTTTTTGATTTAATTGTTTTAGTTTAAAAACAATTTGGATTTCAAATTTTAGTTAGGGATATTTATCCCTGTTTTTCTCATATTGTTGCAATATTTTTTTTATTATTAATAAAGTTTATTTTTATTTTCGAATTCAAACCATTGCAATTTATGAGATTGAGCTTCATTTACTTTATCTTCATCAACAATTACCACATTATATTTATATGTTTGTATGTGTAAATGTTTTTATTTTGATGCAAAATTCTATAATATTTACAACTCTTCATAGAGTTATAAACACTAGAAATTATTTCTATGTTTATTAATAATTGTTAATCCTAATACAATTATTAAGAATTTGTTTAATAAAAGGATCTTTTGATCTGATAGGGGTGGAGAAAAGTTAAGAAAACTATGCAGTTCAACGATCTTTTATATCTAGTGAACTCTGGATAGTATTCTACTCCACATAAACTCTATCACACTTAGAGAATCATGATCCTTACAACCTTTAGGGGTGGATCATAATCTCTATATACTTAGGGGTGGAGTTTATCCACACTACCCTATATGTATATACTTAGGGGTGGAGTCTATTCCACAATTCCCTATGTAACACATATTTTCTTTAAACATAGAAGTAATATAATGACTTAGCTATTATCAATATAAATCCTTGATCTTGATTATATGTTCCATTACTATTGTAGTAAAAAGTTTGATACCTATAAAAGTTCTTTGATAAAGTTTCACACTACCTTAATTGAGTGGGAGAATTTTAAAATTCTATATTCATATTCGTTAGGTTGATACTTGTGATAGGAACTTAAGAACACCACTGAAAAGCAAATCTAACCATTCACATGGATAGGTATAACTTATCAGAATTATGAGAATAAGATAAAGAACTCTAGTTCAGTCTATTCGAATGACTTGAACCAAGAATTCTTAATCCTCATAAAATTTTATGGTATCTTAATTTTGATTACTTAATCTCTGGCATGTATTTTTCACTTCAAATACTAGTCTGCTATGTTGATGACTTGGTCTTAACTTAAAGTTTCAGACAAATACAAAAGTCACAACTAGATAACTCTCCAAACAATAAGAGCTTAAAAGTATTATTTAACCAGACATCTGCTATTGAGAGGGAGCTATCTGAGATGTAATTAAATAAGGAGCATTAGAAGATATTCAAGAAAGATTTATGAAGATGATCTATATGTTAGATATTAAGCAACTGTGTATCAGTTGTCCTTGTATCTCACCATCTCATTTCGAAATTCATAAGATGGTGCTTACTTTGGGGGTGGAGGAGTTATTCTATAATAATTCAAGCTCTACCAGGGAAGAATTATAACTTTGTAAATTCGAAAATACCAAGAAAGTTATATTATTGAAGAAAAGTCTACGCTGTATTATCTCAATTTCATATTTTAAAATATGAGAGATATGTCTTCTGTTTATTCAGATGTACTTTTAAAACAGTAAAGATTTCAGTATCCCTTGATCAGTAAAGCATATAGTAAAGGATGTTTCATAAGTGTGTTTATGAACTAGTTTCCAGAAGTTTAGGTGAATTCAAATATACTACACTTGATCTGAAGATCAAGACATCAAATTGACCTATTTGCACACTTTGTTTTATATTAGTGCAAGTGGGAGTTTGTTGGGTTTTATGCCCTAAATTAAACTCTTTACAATCTGATTAGTAATCAATATAAGAAATTTGAAGTGATTAATGTTTGCATGAATTTTACATGCTAATGGTTTAATATGTTTATTACATTTATACACAAAATCAGTTAAATCCATGTCATATGTTTATTCACAATTACAGTATCGTCAACACAATGGAATGTGATTGTGATCATATGAATCAAAAGACTAAGTCCCTGTTTCATCAGTGTTTTGGATTTACACTAATGTGATAATCAGGGATGATGTGTACTTACACTTGGAGTAAGTGTTATGTTCTTTCCAGGACATTAGTAAAGTATACTAGTTTCGAATGTATGGAGTATACATTGGACTGGACCGATATTGCAACTTAGTTAAGATATTACAAACTTACCGTTATATATCTTTCCAAGTCAATATCAGTAGTTGATCTTAAGATTAAAAGAATCTAAATCCTGATATGCTTAGGCTCAACTCAGGAGTACTATTCATGTTCTTTAATTTATTAGTTAAGCCTACTTTTGGGTCAGGGTGATACGTATATTTTGGGAACATGATAGTATGATTGAGTGGGAGTGCTGAACATAAATATGGAATCTATAGCTTCTACTGGTGTATAGAAGTCAAGTGATGATTCCCTTCGAGCTTAGCAAATAGAAGTAAATGGATGAGCTCTTGTTTAACTGACTAATTATTAGATCACTAAACACCATTTACAGGTAGCTAAGTGTTTTAAGGGGCAAAATATATTGGGGGTGAGAACGGTAAAATTATCCCATCTCGATGTAAATCATCTATATAGAGGATCTTTGATCACAATAAGATTATAACAATGGTTAAATGAGATAGCATATCTATATCATGGAACATATAATATGCTCTATATAAGTCTGAGAGTGCAATTCTAAGTTCTAAGAGTGGATTCAACGAAGAATTAATAAGTAGGAATTTACTTGGTAAATTCGGCTCACTTATTGGAAGCTCAGCATATAGATCCATGGTCCCCATTCTAGTTGAGAACATACTGCTTGTAAGACTCAATAATTGATTCGTGATTGGTCAATTATAATTCTAAAGTTAGACTATGTCTAATTTGTGAATTTTCACTAAGCAGGGGCGAAATTGTAAAGAAAATAGATTCTAGGTTTATTTATTTATTAATAGACTTTGTATGTCTAGTTAATAATTAAATTAAATGACAATATTATTTAATAATCTATTTTAGTTATTAAATAATTAATTTTGGCATTTAAATGGTTAGAATTGGAAAATTGGCCTTTTTGAGAAAATACAAATAAAATTTGTGAAAACTGCAAAATCAAGTGGGCCCATTATCTACACCATGACCGGCCACTTATTTAGGTTTTTCAAATTGATATTTTTATTATTTTAATGCCAAATAATTCCTAACCTAAACCTAGTAGTTGCCTATAAATAGAAAGTGATGGCTCAGTCAAATAACATGCTTTCAAAACATCTTCTGACAGAAATTTCTCTCTTCAGAAAAACTGAGCCTTCCCTTTTTCTATACCTTGGCCGAACCCCTCTCTTCTCTTTTCTTCTTCTATATTTCGACCCTAGTGAAAGAGTGAGTGCCCACACACAGCAAGTAGTCACTCAATCATAGATTGGAAGACTGTGAAGGATCAAACTCAAAGAGAAGGACATTCGGACTCAGATCTTGATAATACTGTGCGACAGAAAGGATACAAGGGTTAGAGATCTGAGTGGAAGGAGACATTAATTCCGCTGCATCAATGTAAGGTTTTCTTAACTTTATATGTGTTTATTTTATCGTTTTAGAAAGTTCATATTTAGGGTGTTAAACAACATACTTGTGAGTAGATCTAAGATCCTGGTAAAATAAATATCCAACATCTTTCAGGATGGTCTCCTCCTACTGTGGTAGATTCCGAAGGTAATTCTAAATTAAAATCTGAACTTGAATGGTCTACTAAAGATGATAATTTGTCTGCTTATAATAGCAAAGCTTTGCATGCTATATTTCATGGAGTAGGTGAAGGTTATTAGAGTTCTTCCAAACAGGTTTGACAATAAACTCTTGGCTATGGAGGAACCAAAAGATTTTAACAAGATGAAGGTGGAAGAATTAATGGGTTCTTTGCGTACTTTTGAATTGAATTAACAAATCAAGTAGAAGGGAAAACCCAGGTCCGTTGCTGATAAAGGTAAAGGTATTGCTTTTAATGTTGCTGAAAAAGAAATTTCAGATGATGAAGAAGATGATGAGATGGATGTTTTAACTAAAAACTTTCAGGAATAGATGAAAAAGATAAGTGACAAAAAGAATTTTCCAAAATTCTCCAAAGGTAATACTTTTTCAAAACCTTCAATGACTAACAAAAAGGGAATTCAGTGCAGGGAATGTGACGGTTTTGGACATATTCAATCTGAATGTGCAAATACACTGAAAAAGAATAAGAAAAGTTTCAATGTCACATGGAGTGACGATGAAACTGATAGTGATGAAGATATTTCTAAAAATGTTGCACTAACCTCAGTTTTTTCTAAGTTTGTTTGTGATTCACAGGTGAAAGAAAGATTGGTGTGTTTCAATAATACCATTGAAGAAGAAAATTCTGATTCTGATTCTGATGAATCTGACATCTGTGAAGAGTCATTGGCTGAGTCTTACAAGGTTATGTATGAAAAGTGGATACAGGTTACTTCTAAAAATAGATCATTGTCAAAAATAAATAAACAATTGTCTCATCAAACTGAATCTCTTGAATTGAAAATTAAAGAATTTGAGACTGATTTTTGTTTAAAAGATGAAGAAATTATTCTATTAAAGAAGGATCTTGAAATTTTTAAGAAAAATATTCAAATGCTTAACCCTGTATCTTTTATTTTTGAGGAAGTTCATAATGCAGGTCAAAGAGGCTTTGCTAGTCTTGGATCAAATGGTACTGAAAGTTCTGGAAAAACAAAATTTGTAAAATCTAGTGTTCCAGCGAATTTATCTGCTGCTGCAAATTTAAGATCTGCTGCAACAAAAATGTCGTCTACAGAAGTAAAGTCTCCAGTAAGTTCAAAAAGGATAAGATCTCAGGTAAGAAGGTTTGTTCTAATCTGTCATTTTTGTGGTATTAAAGGGCATATTCGACCTAAATGTTTCACCATGCAAAATTTGTACAAAACAAATTATTTTGGTAATTTGAAATTTTTTCAAAAGAAACAAAGTGCTTTGAAACAAAAATGGATTGAAAAAGAAAAATGTCTAGCTGGTTTTTCTGATAAAAGTGCTGCTTCTCAAATGCGGTATTTTGACAGTGGTTGTTCTAGACATATGACAGGTGACAAGGACTTCTTTAGTGAATATCAGACCAATGCAATGTGGTGAGGTCACGTTTGGTAATGTTTTAACAGGAATTGTCATTGGTATGGGAACTCTCAATTTTGAAGGGTTACCAAGGTTGAAAAATGTTATGCTTGTTGAGGGACTAAAAGCTAATTTACTTAGCATTAGTCAAATTTGTAATCAAGGGTATACCGTCAATTTTGACAATCATCATTGTTTTGTTCTTAACAGTGATAAAAAAATGCATTTTACAAGGGTTTAGATCTGTTGATAATTGTTATACTCTGACATCTATTCTTACTTGTCATTCTGCATGTGAAAATACCAGTGTTGTATATATTTCTAAAAATCTTGCTCAACATTCTCGTACAAAACACATTGATATAAGACATCATTTTATTCGGGGACTTGTTGAAAATAAATCTTTGCAATTAGAATATGTTGATACTGAAAGATAATTAGCTGATATTTTCACTAAGGCCCTAAACTCAAGTCGTTTTGACTCCCTCAGAAAATCTTTGGGAGTTTGCATTGTCTAATCTCTCTTGCTCTTGTTTTTGTACAATATTGTTAAGTTATTCTTTACTTGCATCTAATCATCTCTCCTTCTATTATTTTTTTTTTTTTTTGACAAAGTCATTAAAATCACTCATGAATTTACGACGCCCACGTCCGCCACCGGCGCTGGAACCTCCTCGAACCAGGATAGCTCATCGTCTAACCGCAGAGCATGCTTTGCCAACCATGGGCCGCTAAAATCTTAGAGCGAGCCCCGTGGGACAAAACTGCCATCGGAAATTTAGACAATAAAGCTATAACATCTTCAAACAACGCTCCTAACTCAATAAAATACTGAAGTTCCACCTGAAAAAAATATCAAAAAACAGCATAAAACTTTAATTAGAAAACTATTCAAACTGAAGAGAATCAACCAACCACCAAGACTACGCAACTAGGTCTCCCTATAAAATACTAGAACTAGCCAAAGGGATTACCCTTTGGCTAGTAACACCTTTTGGCTAGTTCTAACTAAATTATAGCATTCTACTTCATAACCTTCATAGGATCTCTATTCCTTACTTTTACCCTTTTAAAATCAAACATAAATAAAATTTTCCTTTTAATACCCATTATTCCTTAAATATTCAAAATATTATATACTAATTATTTCATTTTATCTCTTAAAAATATTACTTATTTATAGACTAAAACATGTTAAAATCCTTAATAAGTCAAATTATTTATTATTTTATTTATAGCGTAAAACATAGTATCTATAATCTTTATTCAACCTAAATTAAACCAAAATTGTATTAATATCCTTAAAGCTTAAGATTGCACTTTTCACATTCAAAAGTACTATTTTCCTATTACCACTTCATCATACATTTAATTAATAATATTAAATTAATATTAATTAATCCAATTCGATATTATGACATAATGCTTCCTTATTTATTATTTAAATAAACAACCTCCTAATTATTATACCATTCAAATTATTATAAAAACTATTCATATTAGTATCTTCCTATACAACTAATAAGTAGGCATGACAAAAAGATCCATTCATTCAGGTCGGGTCAGTGATCCGATCCGACGGATCATTACTGATCTGAAACATTCGGATAGTTATTGGATCTTGGATCAGATCCAACCCGCCCCGCTTAATTTTTTTACGGATCGGATCTGACCCGATCCGTTTTAAATATATATATTTTGACTTTTTAATATATATTTTTTTTTAAAAAAAAAACAAAGATTAGTTAAAGCATAAGGAAACATTCATAGAAGTCCGTACACGAGTTGCATATACAGACCACAGTGGCTAACAAGTCTTACCATAAAATACTTACAATACATTTATTTAAAAAAAATAGAACTTTGTGAGCAATCAATGGAACAAAAGGCAGGATCATGATCATGTTAGTCTCAAAGTGAAAAAACAAACATGAAACATGAAAACAACAATATTACAGTAGAAATTAATTGCAATAAACAGAATTAGAAAAGAACCACCGAAAATTGTTCCGTACTCTACTTAAATCCAGTATAGGTAGTCCCTTGTATACCCAATGGTTATTATAAAATAGATTTTGTTTCCCTTAGTATAAAGAAATAGTCTCAATAGAGAACTCTATCCGAGATAATGTATTTTACAAATATATTTCAATATCTGTTAGACCTTATGTTTAGGAGAGTGTGGGAGGGTATAGTGAATAAAAGGTTGTGTTTGAGTCATTGTGCATTGGCCATTGAGGGTAGTTATTGAATGAAAAAATGTGATAGTGTATATATATATTAGAGGGGAGTCAAGGAGAGAGACGTTATGTGAGAATTGAGGTTATACATGATCAAATTTTTATGTGATAAGAATTTGATATTTTTTTTTATTGATTTTGACAAATAAAATAAAAATATATAAGAAAAAAATGATGCATTATTAGTTCTTAAACAAATAAATTTTGGAAAAAATAATTATAAATTTAGATATAAAATAATTTTTTTTTAAAAAAAAAAAAGTTATGTCGGATCAGATCCGATCCGTATAAGGCGGGTCAGATCTGATCCGATCCGAATATATGATCTAGCGGGGCGGGCCGGGGCAGATTCGTACATGATCTGGATCAGGTCGGATCATAGTCGGATCAGATTCGACCTGCCCCATTGACATTCCTACTAATAAGGCAATAATCTCAATACTTCATTAGCATTTACTTCCCATTTATTTCAATATCTTCCCAAAAATAAAGCATAAAATAAAACAAAGTATTCTCAATTCACAATTAATGTCCCTATCTCCAATTTATTACAAAATCCTTCATTTATAGTTTATATACCAAAATTAATATTATGTTATCTATAATAAACTCATATTTATAATTTATATACCCAAAATTAATATTGTGTTATCTATAATAAACTAATAAGGCAATAATCTCATAATTATATACCATAATTGTTAGCTATTAAATTTTATAATATTTTTAAAATTCATGATATCTTGTAATTTTAACCAATTACCATAAATAATTAGGGGCAGCCATAAATCATGCGCGAAAACCTTAAAAGGCACCAAAGCCATAAACAATGGCGCAACTCATCCATCAAATTTGTACTTCCATTTCTTCCATCAAAAAACTAATACCATTCATCCAGAAATTCTTTAAAAATACAAATAATATAATAATTTTGGTACATTCCCATAATATTGAGAACAAACTAAATTTTCATAATAATTTGACTTCCCAAATATATCTAAACAAATATATTCTCATTAGACCATTAGTGTTTCCACCTCCCTTAATTACAAGATCCTCAAGATTCTTATTCTTCAATTTACTTAATTTATTATATTATTAAAATCGGAATACTAAAATTCAAAACACTTTCCTTTTATGCTGAAAATTTCTAAAAAAATATAAACCAAAACATAGCTAATAGGAATTAGCGTTTAAAGTAAACCCTCTTAAACCTTATTTCAGTTTAAAATATTCTTTAAATCATACCTTAACCAAAATAATCCTTTTATTCCGACTAATAAATCTGTATAGTGCATAACTTATTAACTTTAAAATATTATTGTGTCAAACTTTTCTTATACATTCAATACCGAAAAATATGAAAATTTAAACAAACTACCTTAAATAATTAGGGGCCCAACCATATAATAGGTGCTAAAGCCTTGTAAGGCGCCAAAGCCATATATTGTAACGCCCCAATATTTTGCCTTATTTTACAAAATACTAATTTTGATGCATTAATTAAAAAGATTCAAAGCTGTTTGGAAATACACAGTGGGTTTTATAATAAATATGTAAAAAAGTGAATGATCATTCATATTAAAAACAAAATAAGTAGTTGAGTGCAAAAAAATAAATTTGTAACATTCCACTGAGCTCAGATTACTTTACTATATAAAAAAAAAAAAAAAACAAAACTAAGGCTCCACCGGCGTTCTAGACCGTTTGCTCATCCATAGCCCCTCGCAGTATACATGCCAGAACTGACCCAACTCATCAAACTTACATTCAATGTTCCCTGTCTATTGCCTATAGGGGAAAGTAAGGGGGTGAGCTAAAAGCCCAGTAAGGAAATGTGTAAAGACCGCTTAGTTAATTTGGAAATTAGCAGTTAATTATGATTAATTATGAAAATTATTTATAGCTATTTAAATAATTTATTATACTGTTATTTATTGAATTCAGAAATGCATTTTTATGTCACGTAGTAGTTTGCATAATTTTGCATTCCGGTGCCCGGTATTTTGGAACTCGGTGTTTGGCTCAGTAGAAATCACAACTTAGTATGTTAGTAGTTTGGGACAGTTTATTAGACATTGGGAATGTCGGGAATGGCCGGGAATTTAGAACTTCCCAAAAATACCCCTTTAGTGTGTTTTTTGTGATTTTAGTGTGGAGGGGCAAAATGGTCTTTTTACCCCAATGATATTTTGTCTTTTAGTTATTTTGTTAATTGAAAATAAATGTTTATTTTATATGTTTATTTGGCTGAAATGATATAGGTTTATGTTAGATGGCTTTTATTTCATTTTACAAAAAATTCAACACTTAGAAAATAGAAAAAAATTTCAAAACCTCTCTCTCTTTTCCTCTCTCTTTTTCGGCCCCCTTGAGCACCAAGCTAGGTGGTGTTTTCTCTCCATTTTCAAGTGGTTTTTAGCAAGATCAAAGTGGTTCTAGTTGAGGTATTTCTTTATAGAGTTTCTTACTTTGTTTTCTTGAAATTTTTAATGAAAAAGTTGAGTAATGCATGATGATTTTGGTGAAGTTGCTGTTGTTTATTGTTGTTGTTGTTTCCTTGATTAAAATGTTGAGTTAAGTAGGTTTAATTAAATTGAATTGCATGCTTGAATTCCTTGTTCTAGTTGGATAGCTTTTTAAGTAAAAAGCTTGAATTTTCAAAGAAAAATGGAGGTTTTGGTGGCTGTTGTGTTTGCATGAGTTAGATTCTAGTTTCTGAAGTTGTTATTAGCTTGATTATGAGTTTGAAGCATAGATTGAATGCATGTTAGGTGATTTTACTCAAGTTTGAGTTTAGAACTCAAAGCTTGAGCTCTAATGGTGATTTTTGTTTGGGTGCAATCTGGGTGGTTTTGGTGCCTTAGAAATGTTCTTTGGGTCATATGGAGTAGGTCAGGAAGGTTTGAATTGATTTGGAGTCGATTTGTGCAAGTTATGAATTTTTGAGTTTGCTGCCTGCGAGGAACCGGAATTCCAGTTGTGCATCCGGAATTCCGGATGGGGGTTCTGAATTTTCTCAGAACCGAAATTCCGGTTGGGGAAAATTCTGAAACCCTAGATTTCCTCGATTTTATATTTTTGGGGGTATTGCCATGCTTTTTATCGATAGGGAAACTTTTAGTTCCTAGTTTAAGTCCCCGGGAAGTGATTTAGCGTATCACTTATAGTGTTGTGATTTTTATGGTTTAGGAGCCTGTAATCCGCCGCGCAGTTAAAGTTCCAGTCAGGTTGACCGGCACACCTGAATTCGGAATCCAGGTAAGATTAGTATATAACAGTATGCATATGTAGATTACATGTTTAGCGTGCACGTAGGAAGCCTGTTAGATTACATTAGTTATGTATGTTGGCATCGAACCATCCAACCCTGTCACGTCAGTACAGGCTGGAGTATGACCAGCAGCCGGAGTATGATCGGTTCGACCGATCAGGCTGACACTTGGTTGGTGGTTCCGTACTATTGACGTATCCCGTCGGTACAGGCTGGAGTATGACCAGCAGCCGGAGTATGACCGGTTCGACCGATCAGGTGGATATAGTAACACGTCGGTACAGGCTGGAGTATGACCAGCAGCCGGAGTATGACCGGTTCGACCGATCAGGCTGTTACGTGTCAATAGTACCGTCCCTATGAACGTTCAGAACTCAGTACCGTGTTGGACACGGCAGTAGTGACTTAGTACCGTAATGATAGAGTGGTGTGTGCCACTTTCCAGTTCCAGGAGGACGCTCTGGTCTGGTGGGACATGGTGTCTCAGATTCACGACGTCACCACCATGACCTGGGAAAGGTTCCAGGAACTCTTCAACGCCAAGTACTATAATGAGGCGGTCAGAAGCGCCAAGAGGAAAGAGTTCGCTCACCTGACCCAGCGTGAGAACATGAGCGTCACCGAGTATACTACTCAGTTTGACCGGTTGGCGAGGTCAGCCTCGGGAATTGTACCGACCGATTTCAGCAAGAAAGAGAAGTATCTGGACGGGTTAAATGCGAAGATCAAACACGATTTGATGATCACTACGGACGACAGCACCACCTATGCTCAGATGGTGGAGAAGGCACTGCGAGCTAAGGGCGCAGTTGGGTGTATGTCAGAGTCAGCTAGTACTCCGGCGAGTGGCGGGGCTCCTACCCCTCCTGAATCAGGCTTTAGCAGGGGGAGTAGTGGTTCGGCCATTGATCAGAGGAAGAGAGCACCCACTGCTTCCGGTGGCTCGAGTCAGAACAAGAGGTTCCGGGGGAACCAGAACAGAGGGAGTCGTCCTGGTGGTACTGAGACCCGATTCTCCTATCCTGAGTGCCCTAGCTGCAAAAGGCACCATCGGGGTGAGTGTAAAGGTCAGGGATGCTTTCACTGTGGCATGCCCGGACACTTCAAGAGGGACTGTCCCCAACTCCGATCAAGAGGCACCGAGAGCTCCGGCGATACCCACTCCAGCCAGGGTGTTCGCCATCACTCAGGCTGATGCAGATGCCAGCCCATCAGTTGTGACAGGTCAGCTTTCTATTAATAACTTACTTTACTCAGTACTGTTTGATTCTGGGGCTACACATTCTTATGTGGCGGCCAGAGTCTTTAGTAAATTGGATAGACCGTACGATAGATATGAATCAGGGTTTGGAACCCTATTACCTGGCGGAAAGTTGGTTATCTCCAACAGGTGGATTAGGTCTATGCCGATCAGGATAGATGGTAGAGAGTTAAGTGTTGACTTGATAGAGATGAGTTTAGTAGAGTTCGATATTATTTTAGGAATGGATTTCCTATCTAAATATTCGGCGAGCATTGATTGTAAAAGGAAGATGGTGATCTTCCAACCGGAAAGTGAAGAACCATTTGTGTTTGTTGGTTCAGTTCAGGGATCCCGGATCCCGGTGATTTCGGCCATGTCAGCTAGAGATTTATTGCATGGCGGTTGTTTAGGGTTTCTGGCCGTGGTGGTGGACACCACTCGGCCAGATACCATTCGGCCAGAGGACATCAAAGTGGTTCGGGAATTTTTGGATGTTTTTCCCGAAGAACTTCCAGGGTTACCACCTCAGCGGGAGATTGACTTCGTGATAGATTTGGCACCAGGGGTGGAACCGGTTTCCAAAGCCCCGTATAGAATGGCTCCAGCTGAACTTAAGGAATTAAAGATTCAGCTCCAAGGGTTGCTTGACATAGGGTTTATTCGGCCCAGTGTGCCACCCTGGGGAGCCCCGGTTTTATTCGTCAACAAGAAAGATGGATCTATGAGAATATGCATCGACTATAGAGAATTGAACAAACTGACGGTGAAGAATAAATATCCATTACCTAGGATCGATGATTTGTTCGATCAGCTTCAGGGGAAGACAGTTTTTTCTAAGATTGATCTCCGTTCGGGTTATCATCAGTTGAGAATCCGAGAGGAGGACATTCCGAAGACGGCTTTCCGCACTAGGTATGGACATTACGAATTCCTGGTTATGTCATTCGGACTAACCAATGCTCCTGCAGCATTCATGGACTTGATGAATAGAGTATTCAAGGATTTCCTCGATATCTGTGTGATTGTGTTTATCGACGACATCCTCGTGTACTCTCAATCAGAAGAGGAGCATGAATTACATCTTCAGATGGTACTGCAACGGCTTCGGGAACATAAGCTTTATGCCAAGTTCAAGAAATGTGAGTTCTGGCTATCTCAGGTGTCCTTCCTAGGGCACATTGTGAGCAAAGATGGGATCAAGGTGGATCCCGGGAAGATCGAATCCGTCAGGGATTGGCCGAGACCGAAGACTGTGACAGAGATCAGAAGTTTCTTAGGTTTAGCTGGGTACTACCGTAGATTCGTGGAAGGGTTTTCAAAAATTTCAATGCCCCTAACTGAGCTTACAAAGAAGAATCAGCGATTTATCTTGTCAGACAAGTGCGAAGCTAGTTTTCAGGAGCTAAAGCAGAGGTTGATTACCGCTCCAGTGCTAGCTTTGCCTTCAGACAAGGAGAAGTTTGTAGTTTATTGTGACGCATCCAAACAGGGTTTGGGGTGTGTGTTGATGCAAGCCGATCGGGTTATCGCTTATGCCTCCCGACAGTTAAAGGATTATGAACAGCGATACCCGACTCATGACCTGGAGTTGGCAACGGTAGTTTTCGCATTGAAGATTTGGCGGCATTACCTTTACGGGGAAAAGTGCGAAATCTATACCGACCATAAAAGTCTCAAGTATTTCTTTACTCAGAAGGATTTGAATGTGAGACAAAGGCGTTGGTTGGAATTAGTGAAAGATTACGACTGTGAGATCCTCTATCACCCCGGAAAGGCCAATGTAGTGGCCGATGCCCTGAGCAGAAAGGGTCCCGGGCAAGTAGCTAGTATGGTTCAGATCTCACCTCAGCTAGCAGAGGATATGGTTAGATCCAGCATTGAGTTTGTGGTAGGTCAGCTTCACAACTTAACGCTACAATCTGACCTATTGGAAAGAATAAAAGTCGCTCAGATGACGGATCCAGAGTTAGTGAAGATCAGAGATGAGGTGTTGGCTGGTCAAGCCAAGGACTTTTCAGTGTCAGATAACAGGATGCTTTTGTATAAAGCTAGGGTTTGTGTTCCGAATAGTGTGGAACTCAGGAATGAAATCTTTGAGGAGGCTCAGTCTACCCCGTATTCTATGCATCCCGGCACCACTAAGATGTACCAAGATTTGAAACCATACTTCTGGTGGAGCGGTATGAAGAAGAATTTGGTAGAATTCGTATCGAGATGCCTCACTTGTCAGCAGATTAAGGCTGAACATCAAAGACCAGCAGGGTTGTTGCAGCCTCTAACCCTACCAGAATGGAAGTGGGATGATATCACGATGGATTTTGTGGTCGGATTACCTAGGACCACGGGTTTGTTTGATTCCATCTGGGTAGTGGTGGATCGATTCACGAAATCTGCTCACTTTCTACCGGTTAGAACAACATTTATAGTGAATCAGTTGGCAGAGTTGTATGTCAGAGAGATAGTAAGACTTCACGGGGTACCCAAGTCTATAGTTTCGGACAGGGATCCGAAGTTCACCTCCAAATTTTGGCAGAGTTTGCAGCGAGCAATGGGTACAAAGCTGAAATTCAGTATAGCATTCCATCCTCAGACAGATGGTCAGTCCGAAAGGACAATTCAGATATTGGAGGACATGTTGCGAGCCTGTGTTATGGATTTCGAAGGCTCATGGAATAAGTATCTACCGTTGATAGAATTTTCTTACAACAACAGTTACCAGAGTACGATAGGGATGGCTCCCTATGAACTGTTATACGGTAGGAAATGTAGATCTCCCATTCACTGGGATGAGACAGGGGAGAGGAAATACTTAGGTCCCGCAGTCGTGCGGCAATGGACCAATGAGGCAATAGAGAAGATAAAAGCTAGAATGCTTGCCTCACAGAGTAGACAGAAGAGTTACGCAGATCTAAAACGCAGAGATGTTGAGTTCCAAGTAGGGGACCATGTGTTTTTACGGGTATCTCCGATGAAGGGGATCAAACGTTTCGGGAAAAGAGGCAAGTTATGCCCTAGATTTACAGGACCTTTCGAGATTCTCGAAAAGATAGGTCAAGTGGCATACCGGTTAGCATTGCCTCCAGCTTTATCAGCAGTTCATAACGTATTCCATGTCTCAATGTTGAGAAAATACGTTTCAGATCCCTCTCATATACTCAGTTATGAGAGCCTAGAACTGCAGCCAGACATGACTTATGAAGAACAGCCAGTGCAGATCCTGGATAGAAAGGATAAAGTCCTTCGGAATAAGACCATAGCATTGGTCAAGGTTCTCTGGAGAAACAACAAGGTGGAGGAAGCCACCTGGGAGCTAGAGTCAGATATGAGAGCTCAATATCTAGAGTTATTCAGGTTAGATTTCAGGGACGAAATCCTTTTAAGGGGGGGATAGTTGTAAAGACCGCTTAGTTAATTTGGAAATTAGCAGTTAATTATGATTAATTATGAAAATTATTTATAGCTATTTAAATAATTTATTATACTGTTATTTATTGAATTCAGAAATGCATTTTTATGTCACGTAGTAGTTTGCATAATTTTGCATTCCGGTGCCCGGTATTTTGGAACTCGGTGTTTGGCTCAGTAGAAATCACAACTTAGTATGTTAGTAGTTTGGGACGGTTTATTAGACATTGGGAATGTCGGGAATGGCCGGGAATTTAGAACTTCCCAAAAATACCCCTTTAGTGTGTTTTTTGTGATTTTAGTGTGGAGGGGCAAAATGGTCTTTTTGCCCCAATGATATTTTGTCTTTTAGTTATTTTGTTAATTGAAAATAAATGTTTATTTTATATGTTTATTTGGCTAAAATGATATAGGTGTATGTTAGATGGCTTTTATTTCATTTTACAAAAAAAATTCAACACTTAGAAAAAGTTAGAAAATTTCAAAACACTCTCTCTTTTCCTCTCTCTTTTTCGGCCCCCTTGAGCACCAAGCTAGGTGGTGTTTTCTCTCCATTTTCAAGTGGTTTTTAGAAAGATCAAAGTGGTTCTAGTTGAGGTATTTCTTTATTGAGTTTCTTACTTTGTTTTCTTGAAATTTTAATGAAAAAGTTGAGTAATGCATGATGTTTTTTTGGTGAAGTTGCTGCTGTTTATTGTTGTTGTTGTTTCCTTGATTAAAATGTTGAGTTAAGTAGGTTTAATTAAATTGAATTGCATGCTTGAATTCCTTGTTCTAGTTGGATAGATTTTTAAGTAAAAAGCTTGGTTTTCAAAGAAAAATGGAGGTTTTGGTGGCTGTTGTGTTTGCATGAGTTAGATTCTAGTTTCTGAAGTTGTTATTAGCTTGATTATGAGTTTGAAGCATAGATTGAATGCATGTTAGGTGATTTTACTCAAGTTTGAGTTTAGAACTCAAAGCTTGAGCTCTAATGGTGATTTTTGTTTGGGTGCAATCTGGGTGGTTTTGGTGCCTTAGAAATGTTCTTTGGGTCATATGGAGTAGGTCTGGAAGGTTTGAATTGATTTGGAGACGATTTGTGCAAGTTATGAATTTTTGAGTTTGCTGCCTGCGAGGAACCGGAATTCCGGTTGTGCATCCAGAATTCCGGATGGGGGTTCTGAATTTTCCCAGAACCGGAATTCCGGTTGGGCAACCGGTCTACCGGTTGGGGAAAATTCTGAAACCCTAGATTTTCTCGATTTTATATTTTTGGGGGTATTGCCATGCTTTTTATCGATAGGGAAACTTTTAGTTCCTAGTTTAAGTCCCCGGGAAGTGATTTAGCGTATCACTTATAGTGTTGTGATTTTTATGGTTTAGGAGCCTGTAATCCGCCGCGTTAGCTTAAAGTTCCAAATCGGGTTGACCGCACACCTGAATTCGGAATCCAGGTAAGATTAGTATAACAGTATGCATATGTAGATTACATGTTTAGCGTGCATGTAGGAAGCCTGTTAGATTACATTAGTTATGTATGTTGGCTTCGAACCATCCAACCCTGTCACGTCGGTACAGGCTGGAGTATGACCAGCAGCCGGAGTATGACCGGTTCGACCGATCAGCCTGACACTTGGTTGGTGGTTCCGTACTATTGACGTATCCCGTCGGTACAGGCTGGAGTATGACCAGCAGCCGGAGTATGACCGGTTCGACCGATCAGGTGGATATAGTAACATGTCGGTACAGGCTGGAGTATGACCAGCAGCCGGAGTATGACCGGTTCGACCGATCAGGATGTTACGTGTCAATAGTACCGTCCCTATGAACGTTCAGAACTCAGTACCGTGTTGGACACGGCAGTAGTGACTCAGTACCGTGTTGGACACGGCAGTAGTGGGACTCAGTATCGTATTGGACACGGCAGTTAGGGTTTTGATCAGGGGTATGGGCGTCTGATCATGACCGGGATTTATGTATGAGTAATATTATGCTTTTCTTACTGAGTCTGTCGACTCACAGTTCTACGTTTATGTGTAGGTAAAGGCAAGGCTAAAGCTGATGGACCGTGAGCGAGCTTATGAAGGTTGTACATGTCGGGGCGGTTAGGCCTGGAGAGTACGATCCTCGGGACAGCGAGGCTGATTTTGTAACTAGTCGCTGGGCGACATTTATTTTGTATAAACAGTTAACTTTTGTAAATGATTTTGTAATCGGGATCCCGAGTCTTTTTGTAATTATATTTTAAAAGTTTAATTAAAAAGCAAAAAATTTTAATTAATCACGTTTTCCATAAACCTCGTTGATTAGCAACGAGCTGCACAGCATGTTTAAAAATCACGTAATACGCCTATGTTAGTTAGGGTGTTACAAAATGCTTAACATACAATAGCATTCAATACACTAAAAATATCTTAAAATTCACAATAATACAATTCTTTATAATATTAACGTATCCAGTCTTAACAATATTATATACCTTAGCTCATAATTGTAACTTAAATAACTCCAGATATGGGAAGCTATATCATATACCATATATTTGTACTAAACGAAACCATTACATATATGTAGGGATCGCAACCCTGACATTATACTCATAGCACAATCATAGCCATAACATATAATAATTATTTCAATCATATCATGTCTTTACCATAATGTGGCGTGTCATAGTCACTCCATACACAACCTGGGCTTAACTGGCCCTACAATAACCTGGGCACATTTAGCCCTACCATTGCTATGGAATAAGGTATCTCTATATTCAACAGCATTGTCGCTGTATCATACCTTACCATAATAATGTCATACACAAATCAGACAAATGTAGGGTAGGGTATCTCTACATTCAACGGCCTTATCCCGTATCATACCCCACCATAATAATCTCATACACGACTCAGAAAAATGCAGGGTAGGGTATCTCTACATTCAACGGCCTTACCCCGTATCATACCTCACCATGGTCCCTCACTTACCTGAGACGTTAGCATACAACTTGCAGCATACAACACACAATATATGAATGCAACATACAACATATACAAGTCAAAACAACCCTAATCAATATATCATAAACTCATATTGTGTCCATACCACACATTCTCAGTACCACATACATATTCATAATAACAAAGTATAAACCATATTCTAACACATAAAGAATTTAAATTTATCCAAATAAACACAAACAAAACTATCTAATTTCCTTACCTCAAATCTCGGTGCTTAAACTTGTTATCTCATCACTACTACCTATAATAACACATGGGTCAAGGTCCTAACATTAAAATTTGCACTCTTACAGTACATCAGAAAGAATACTATTTTTGACATATAACTACACAAATTCAGTGAAAGTTTTCTTCGTAAAAGTTATAGGAAATTCAATTATCTTTCCAACACCACTAGAATCACCTCAATCGGAGTTATAAAACTTCAGATATCGTCATTTTAGTAAAACAGTTTCTAAACCTGCGAATTTATCTAAACTTACGATTTTTGTAACATTAATCAAATAATAATATTATTTAATACCACTTATACAATTAATTAAATCTAATAGATATAGTATAAAAATCTAATGGACTTTCATATCGGGCTTTAATTAAACGATTACCTACTTATGAAAATATCATAATATTTTACTTTCGTAGTTAATACAACTTTAACTTTCTTTAAAAAAATTGGTACAACTACTCTAAGCAATAATATCAACTCACTAACAACACAAATAAATGAGATAATTATCCTCGTACAATTAATATCCAAACAAAAAATTAAATACTATTTTAAACTGGGTATTACATTCTACCCTCCTTAAAAGAAATTTCGTCCTCGAAATTTAACTTACCAACACTCAGGGTGTTGAGTCTTCATGTCTTTCACCACTTACCGCATTACCTCCTTATCTACTATATGGAGCCAACAAATATACATTTAACATATATCTTGTCGATCAATCCATAACACATATAATACAAATAATTTATTAATTAAGCATTATTATTTCTTAAATATCAAAACGTACTCTATCATAATAAATTACATATACATGCTTTAAATACATAAGTTTTGTAATAGCATGCTTGTAATATTATAAAAAAAAAATTCTTCTCTTATGACCATCCTTACATGACATTAAGAGTGAAACTATTTATTCTTCTATGAGCATCCTTACATGTCATTAAGAGTAAAACTATTTATTCTCTAAATGAACATCCTTACATGTTACTTGAGAACACATTATACAATACAAAATAATAAACACAAGGAGTAGGGTAGAAGACCTTATGCAAACTTCTTTTTGATCATTCTCATTCTTTAGTTAAATGTTACTACGTATAAGAATCTTACTTCTCTACTTGATTTTCTACTGTAAGGCTACAGTGTCATTCTTTCAATTTCATAGATGTTACTCACTCATCGATAGACACTTGTTCCATGACACTTGGAAATAAATATGTAAGCTCTTTAAAAGGTCTTCTATATATAAATATTTTAATGATCCATTTCGACCACTTTTTTGTCTAACATTCACTTCTTGATATCCTTTATCCATGTATTCATTGCACTTGTCACGCCTTCCCATTTTTTCTAGGTAACCGCTGTTGGTTTCTTTTGTAGTCTCTTTCTTGTATCACTCTATTGTATTTTCTTTGCTAATCTCTCCTATGGTGCTTGGTCCTCCATTACTCATTTCAATCAAGTTGACTTGATTATGAGATTATCTAGTTTTCCCCATTAACTTTTGTCTGCTAGGCAAACATGAGATAACAAATTCAGTCTTTCACTAAGATTTCAAATAGCTATGTCGAACTTAAGTTGATTATGTTTCGCCTCTTCCTCGGAGAAAGACGATCAAAAAAATTCCCAATCATGGTCCTCGCGGATCGGATCATCCATATAATATACAAAAAGAAACTCCAGATATTTGGTATCCTTCTCTTTGAATGAGATCTCAATTCCAGCGACAGTTTCATTAGATATCGCCCATAAGCATCTATATTTCATATTATCATTTATTAACTAAATATTAACTAAGGGATGAACCTAATCCAGAATATGAACCATAAAAGAAAATACCAAGTAAACCGATCACCAGAACACCAAGCATAAAGACCTATTATCCAAAGAGGAATCCTTCCAGTAGTATCAGCCATTTGTCTTACTTTCCTCCATATTTCATCAGGTGGTGTTACATTGCTATACTGATGAAGTCTAAATCTGCAATGCTGATAGATTTGTGTAATTGTTTTCAATGATTGTTTCTTCTATTACTAACCTTCTGGGTATCACATCACTTTCATATTTATAATACCATATATTTTTCTAACCATATTTATGTTTAACATATTGTAGACCTCTATAGTTCAAAAAATAAATCCCAACTTCTTAATTGTACTGTTAAGACTTCCAAAATCTAAAACCAACTTACATTTGAGTACAGGCCATCTACTTTTAGTTAAGTAAGATCATATATGCTAAAATATCGTAAGTGCATTAGTAACCCTTTAAAACGAGTTCAACCCTAACATAGGTTGGGTAGCCCAATTATTTATTTATCATTTACTATTTAACCATAGGTTAATCATGTAATCTCATAATATATCAATCAATTAAGTTGTCGGGGTAAGGATACTATATACATAATTGGCAAATCATGCCGAACAGACCTTACTCTGTTCATCGTTATTATACCTCCTACACCCCACTTGTATCTGATTTGCTATTAGAGACTCACTTCTTATAATTATTTAGCCAGGGCTCTTTGACTAGTACTTCCTAAACTACCTTTAAAAATAAGTCCATACTTCACTTAAGCATCTTCATTCCATATCTGAATGCACTCATGCTATCAATATATACATCCGTTTCTCTTTCCTTATAAGTTCCTCACTTCCAATTAGATAAACTTTAGTTATTTTCCAAACAATGGCTATTGTCTTATTCCATCTTAGTATGTTCCTCTAGGATATTGCTCCATTACTAGCCCTCTGGGTCGAGAAAGTTTCAAATATTTGTCTGAATTCTTAGCTCTTGAGAACTTTAACTTTTGGCAGATCTGATGTCATTCTTTCCTCTAACAGTATATAGCATAGAAATGCCACCTCTCTTGACCAAAATTAACACTTTTGTAAGTTTTTTTTTTCTTATTTTCTTCTATTCACTTAAACATACTCATACTATTGTCCACAAAGCAAATCATGAGTGGATTGTAGTATCATTTGCATACTCTGTGCCTTTTATGGCTCTTGAACATTTCATAATCCCAACACTTCTCAAAAACTCATATGGTCCTTGTCGTTCCATTAAATTATTCTAGATGTGTCACTTTAGTCCTATTTGTGTCTCATTTGTCTCTTGTCTCTGAGTGAGGCTTTCCTAACCTCTTCTCCTTGAGCTATGATCTACCTCGGTGTTGTTGTATTGATGGGTTTTTAGAATCTAGGGATGTCACCCTTGAATATTAATTTCCCCTCTTCCTCAAGTCTTGAATTTATGATCTACTTTCTATAGTTGTTTATTTTTTCATCCTTTACAAAGATGTATCTATGATCTCTAAGTTGTCCAGTTTGAATTGTTCTGTATAGTCATCCTCTGTGTTGCCTCTCATTCATGTTGTACCCAAATTGTTAGCCGTGTCTAAACCTTCTTTTTCTTCCTCCTTTAAAATTGTCATTATCGAAACCATGCGCATTTTACTCTATTTTCTCCTCACAAAGTAGCTGACCTTGAGTTTGAAGCTCACAATTTTCCTTCGGTAATTTGATATTTGTTGATGCTCTACTTATCTCTTGGTGTTCAAGATACCTTCATAAGTCATTACCTCTATCAATTTTATCATGTCTCTTTTTAACTTGTTATTTTGGATTCTATTCAGCACGCTACACTCCTTTCTATATGATGGCATCATCCTCTCCTGACTCAATTCTATAACAGACTTCTCTCTAAAGTCTTTGCATACACTATTTATACTTCTTACCATCTAACTTAGGAGTGTGTAACTTATGGAATATCCAAGAAGATAGTACTTGCTCCTTAAAGATCTATTCTTTCATCTTTCTTAATAAGTGGGTTTCGTAAAATATACTGTACCAGTCTGGTATAACGTCTACTATTCTAAGTCATCCCTACTTCCTATATGTTGGGCTTCCATTCATAGCTAGGTGTCGAGACTTCATCTTTAACATTTGTAGACAGGTGCAATTCTATGCATCGGTACTTAGTTGGCAATTGGTACATTTCATTATGTGCTTCAAGTTCCACTACTAGTGTTGGTGATCTATTGTGCTGAGCCTGTGAAAACTCTTCAACAAATCGTCTTAGTCATGCTCACATTCCTTCCAATGCCTCTATTAGATCGTTAGCCTTAACTACTATTAGGTTCTCTGGAACATCAACCATTTGTGGGTCAGCGGAACACACATCCTTAGCCCCCACCTTTACTAGTTGTTCCTTTCACATTGATTCTAACTGATCTTCTAGTTGCATGTGTGAGCTCTTACAAGAAATGTTGATTTAATAGAAACAAAAGAGTTCAATTATAAGGAGAGAAGATTCCATGAATATATCTAAACTTAATGTTGTCAATCTTAACTAGTAATATTCAATTTATCAAACAAAGTCTTATGAATTCCTAATATAATTTATTCTAAATTTTCAAGAAAGGAACACTGTCCTTCCTAGTTTCAATTCAAGACAATAAAGAAAAATAAAACCTATTCATATTCTTCATAAAAAGTGTAATCAATCATAACAGGTAATATACTTTTAATTTCTCTAAGCACCCACTACAGATGAGGCACTAATTCTAGGAAACATATTTTAACAAAAATCTATGTATCACATATAAAACTATTAATGGCAATACTACGCATATTAGAACTAACACTTACGTTATAGTGAGAGGGATCTTTTCAGTCTTTAGTATGTATACTGTGAGTATCCCTTCGGGCTAAGGGACGATCGGCTCTGATACCAACTGTAACGCCCCAATATTTTGCCTTATTTTACAAAATACTAATTTTGATGCATTAATTAAAAAGATTCAAAGCTGTTTGGAAATACACAGTGGGTTTTATAATAAATATGCAAAAAAGTGAATGATCATTCATATTAAAAACAAAATAAGTAGTTGAGTGCAAAAAAAATAAATTTGTAACATTCCACTGAGCTCAGATTACTTTACTATATAAAAAAACAAAACCAAGGCTCCACCGGCGTTCTAGACCGTTTGCTCGTCCATAGCCCCTCGCAGTATACATACCAGAACTGACCCAACTCATCAAACTTACATTCAATATTCCCTGTCTATTGCCTGTAGGGGGAAAGTAAGGGGGTGAGCTAAAAGCCCAGTAAGGAAATGCTTAACATACAATAGCATTCAATACACTAAACATATCTTAAAATTCACAATAATACGATTCTTTATAATATTAACGTATCTAGTCTTAACAATATTATATACCTTAGCTCATAATTGTAACTTAAATAACTCCAGATATGGGAAGCTATATCATATACCATATATTTGTACTAAACGAAACCATTACATATATGTAGGGATCGCAACCCTGACATTATACTCATAGCACAATCATAGCCATAACATATAATAATTATTTCAATCATATCATGTCTTTACCATAATGTGGCGTGTCATAGCCACTCCATACACAACCTGGGCTTAACTGGCCCTACAATAACCTGGGCACATTTAGCCCTACCATTGCTATGGAATAAGGTATCTCTATATTCAACAGCATTGTCGCTGTATCATACCTTACCATAATAATGTCATACACAAATCAGACAAATGTAGGGTAGGGTATCTCTACATTCAACGGCCTTATCCCGTATCATACCCCACCATAATAATCTCATACACGACTCAGAAAAATGCAGGGTAGGGTATCTCTACATTCAACGGCCTTACCCCGTATCATACCCCACCATGGTCCCTCACCTTACCTGAGACGTTAGCATACAACTTGCAGCATACAACACACAATATATGAATGCAACATACAACATATACAAGTCAAAACAACCCTAATCAATATATCAATTCATAAACTCATATTGTGTCCATACCACACATTCTCAGTACCACATACATATTCATAATAACAAAGCATAAACCATATTCTAATACATAAAGAATTTAAATTTATCCAAATAAACACAAACAAAACTATCTAATTTCCTTACCTCAAATCCCGGTGCTTAAACTTGTTATCTCATCACTACTACCTATAATAACACATGGGTCAAGGCCCTAACATTAAAATTCGCACTCTTACAGTACATCAGAAAGAATACTATTTTTGACATATAACTACACGAATTCAGTGAAAGTTTCCTTCATAAAAGTTATAGGAAATTCAATTATCTTTCCAACACTACTAGAATCACCTCAATCGGAGTTATAAAACTTCAGATATCGTCATTTTAGTAAAATAGTTTCTAAACCTGCGAATTTATCTAAACTTACGATTTTTCTAACATTAATCAAATAATAACATTATTTAATACCACTTATACAATTAATGAAATCTAATAGATATATTATAAAAATCTAATGGACTATCATATCAGACTTTAATTAAACGATTACCTACTTATGAAAATATCATAATATTTTACTTTCGTAGTTAATATAACTTTAACTTTCTTTAAAAAATTGGTACAACTACTCTAAGCAATAATATTAACTCACTAACAACACAAATAAATGAGATAATTATCCTCGTACAATTAATATCCAAACAAAAAATTAAATACTATTTTAAACTGGATATTACATATATAATGGCGCAAAATAGAACAAAATCATTATAAATAATGCTATATTTATAATCATGATTCCAAAAAAAGGTAAACGTACAAATATAATTATTACTCCCAAAATCAAAGAAAATGCAAATTAAATTAAATACCATAAATGTAGAAACCATAATTATAGGAAAAATTAACACTGATATCAATCAATAATTAAGTATACACAAACTTAAGAAAATTATGTAACGTCCTTCAATTTCTTTTTCAACTAAGTGGTCAAATCGAATATCCACCACATCCTCACTCAACAAAAACCCGGGTTGGTCACATCCAATGTACAGTAATGGCACACAGCAATGACAAAAACTTAACGCCGGCATTATAGAGAGAAAAAAATATCAATGAAGATATGAATCCTTTCAGCACACAATACCATAATCCTGAACAGACCTAAATATGGACGGAAATAACAACAACACTACCAAAATCTCTACCACACTGTTAGCAAAACACATATATACAATGAAAAAAGAAATCAAGAACTAAATTCTCATGAGATTACTTTTTTGAATACCCAAATGAAGGGAAGAAAAATTTCAGAACTCAAAAAGTGATGATAAAAGAAACTATATACAAATATAGATTAGAAAGTACATAATTGAAAAAAGAAAAAAAGTTTAGATATCAAACGAAGCTATACAAAGAAAAGAACAAACTCATCAAGTTATTACATAACTCAATCTTAGCTAAAGGAAAGCTCATTTTTGACATATTTATCAAACTAACACTTTCCCAGAAGCAAAACAACAAACACATAAAGCTTTCATTTTTTTATTCATAAATTTGTACATTGATTATCAATCTCAAAAGCTCATTTGCACAAAAAAAATCTTTTGCAAATTAGCCCCCACGGCCAAAAATAAACTCAAAAAATAAAATGGCAAACCTTTGTTGCAGAGGATCAGTAAACGTCAGATTGAGTAGAGGTAGCGCAAAACAATAAACGATACCACCCAGTTCGACGCCGGAAAACAAAGAACATCCCTATATATTTCATGGTCGTTATGCACTGAAAAACTAGACCAACAATGGTAGTACCAGTCTTTCGAAAAGGCGGTGGCTTTAAACCTTTCTTCGAAAGCATAGCGTTTCTTCTCCCTTATCTAACTCTTCTCTCATTCTAATTTGACAATTCATGTTTATGCTTTTGGATTATAATTAGTTAGGATCTCATTCTTATCATACTTTTTAAGGTTAGGTTAAAAGTTTCATGTTACTTTTTATATGTGTTTGGGATTACATAATGTTCTTATACAGAGTTAAATGTATTTTGTTTCAGTTACTTGTTAGGCGCCTTGCTGGAATAGAGCTACCCATACTGAGGTGTGAAAGCCATCTTTTGAGTAAGCTGGAACATTGTAATTAGAAACTATGATGAGGATGCACTACCATAGAAAAGGGCTACCTTCAGTATGGTGTGATAGCATCCAGTTGCGGGATCAATTTGAAAAAGACGAAAATGAAAAATCTTGCCAAGGAACAATGATCCTATTTTCACTGCACACACTCATGCCTGAAAAGTGTGTACAAGTTTGTAAGTCTCCTCTACTAAAATAAATTAAAATCCTGGTTCACATTTTCTTAGTAACATGCATATCTTTTTCCTCAACATCTACTAAGTATGGTTTGTTCTTGAGATATTAATTAGTTATTCACTTTTGAAAGCATAACATGTATATTTGTCATTTGTGATGAATTTTGATTAAATTGCTTGCTTAGAATACCTTATATCTATTGTAAATATTTTATTTTATTTTGTATTATTTTCGAGTTTTCAAAATAAAAAAATAAAAAAAATAATAAAAGAGAGGGAGGCGTTGGTGACTTGTCTTGTGGGCTAATTTTTTTTTTTTTGGTAAGTATCATCATTTATTCTAAATTAATTTATTTTGATATATTTTCTTTTAAAGTTTGATATCATATTCATTGTTTTCTTGTAATTGATCTTGAAGGATATTCTTAAATTGCTATATTTGGAAAGTATCTTGGTTAGTCTAGTTTCCTTTTATTTATTTTCTAAAAAAAAGATAATTTTGGAAAAAAGAGGGGCGGTTTCCTTTGTGTTCGTGGGCTGGTAGTTATTCAAAATTCGAAATTGGTTTCCTTTTTGCTCCACTCTCCCATGTTTATTTAAACCAATTTTTACTTGTCATTTATTTTCACCACCTACCCGATTCCTTCTTCTTAGTGTTCTTGTTCTTTGTTTTTAATTCTTCTTTCAGAAATTCATAGCTAAGACTAAGAACCTAGGGCATCCAAGCAAGATGGTGGAATCTGAACAAGCCCTCCTCGAATGCTCCTCTTGCTGCTCCAATTTTGCTGTCCTCATTAATCAAGCTTTACGGGGCATAAGTTTTTCTTTCTTTCTATGTTTTTGTTGGACATATTTCTATATTTTCATGTCTTTTTGTCTCTGGCCCTTAGATAAACAAAAATGGGGAGTAATATTTATTTTTTAACTGTTTGTTGTCTCAACTCTGGACCCTTTTTTCAGGGGGAGTTGTGTTTGGTACTTGTGAACACTTTTTTGGTTTAAAAGTTAGCATGTTATTTTGTTGTTTTTGATTTTTGATTGTGTTACTCAGGGGGAGTTGTTATTTGCTATTGCTAACCTTAATTTGCAGGTACTTTATGTTAAAAATATTTTGTTCATCTAAAGTGCCAAAGGGGGAGATTGTAAAGTCCTTTTTGACAAGTTAGTTGACCAAATATTTTTTCTTTAATGGTAAGATTGTTTTGCATTTATAATCGATTGTCTTACCTTGTATATTCGGATTTAGTTGATGTTTTCTATGTTAGGAAAGATGCTTTTACAGCTGAACTTTCCTTTGTTTGGAAACTTCTTGTAAGAGAATCAATTCTCCTATGAAAAGTTGGTTTTTAAAGGAAACTTGATTAATTGCCTTTATTGAATTCGATTGTATCTTAATACAATCAGAATATATAATCTATTTATGGCAGGAATCAAGACTTAATAGAGAATCGGACCCGATTATAGCAAGTTTCCTTTTTCTGGTCTGATTTGCTGCGTCAGCTTCCGATTCTGATGCTGCATATCGTGTTTATCTTAGAAAAGTTTTGTACAGCTGTAGATTCGATCTTGTGGCTGTCTCTAGGGTTTCTATGTTCTATAAATAGGACCTAGAGAGCAGCCATTCGAATGAGCTCTTCCATTATTTATTTTTTGCATTTATCTTATTTGAGAGAAGAGTGTTTCTTTATTATGTGAGAACCTAATTGTTCATCTAGGTTCTAGTATTTTATATATCAGTTCTTACTCTGTCCTAGAGTTTGTTAGAACAACTTGACTGAACAAGAGAGTGGTCTTCGGGAGAAGACTTATTGAAGCCTTACTTCAGAAGGAAGTAAGCACTTTGGTCTTCGGGAGAAGACTTGTTGAAGCCTTACTTCGGGAGGAAGTAAGCACTCACGCTTCAAAGACGAAGGGAGTTCGGGCTTGAAGGTGTTTCAGAAGTCAGATTCATAAAGTGCATTACAAAGGATTGCGGCAATCATTTAGAGGGAGTCTAAACTTGTTTAAGTCAATTGTCTTTGTAATTGTCGATACTTTATTAATTGATTTCATTCTCTAGGCGTGGCCCCGTGGACTAGGAGTGTTTGGGAGAACACTGATACCACGTACAAATCTCTTGTGTCAAGTTATTTTATTTTCTGTAAATATTTTTATATTCTGCCTGTTCTGTTTTGTCGTTGCAAAACTAGTTTCTGCAGTAACAGAATTACATTCTGCTTCTGCAGACGTATACAGTTTTATATTTTCGTATATATTATTGACATTTGCAAAATCTTGGTTTTTCAACCTTCTCAGTTTGAAAATCATCATCATCATCTGCTTGATGGTCATTAGAAGCCTTCTTGCTCACCTTCTTACTATGATGTTTCTCAGTAACAAAATCTGGATCATCAACTTTAACTTCTTATTTATCATCCTAAAAAAATATACAAAAACAAAATAGAACAAATTAATAAATCACAAACAAACACAATAACCAGATAAAAAAAAAATTACATACCACAAAAAATCGGTTTCATAAAACAAACTCTAAATTACAAACAAACATATATACATGAAAACACAGATTTTTTGGTACAAAATTTTAGAAAATTAAAAATATATACAATTAAGAAACAATAATGAACAGAACAAAAAAAAAAAAGCTCAAAATCAAGTTTCAATAAAAACTCAAATCATACATTAACTTTTTGTGGAGATTTTCTTGTTGGTACTTTAACGAAAATTTTTTCTTCAACAATGGCAGCCTTAAAAAACATAAAAAAATTGATTTCATCAAAAACAATTAATAAAGGAAAAAATGAATAAACTTAAAAAACTAGATTCTATATAATCTTAGAACATACTTTAGTTTTTTTGGGAGATTTCCTCGTTTGAACTTTAACAATATTTTCTTCTTCAACAGAAGCATCCTAAAAAAAGATATAAAAACCAGTTTCATAAAAATCAACAAAGAAAATAAAAACAACACTAAAGATTAAAAATCGATTTCATAAAAATCTTAAAACATATTTTAGCTTGTCGTGCAGATTTCTTTGATCGAACTTTAGCCTTTTTGCAAGGCTCAACCTTTTCAATAAGAGAAAGAACTTTAGAATCTGATGCACTTCCATCTGATAAAAAACATGAGTACAAAATAAAAATTAGACCCAAAAGACTTATCAATCATAAAAACAAACATAAAAACTAATTTCTAAAACAACATAAAAATAACAAAATAACAAAAATTACAATGACACTTGATTTGGGCAAAATATCAAAAGAACAAAATAACAAACATAAAAATCAATTTCTAAAACAACCTAAAAAAGGACAACCATAAATTTAGGCAAAAAGGGATTTTTAAGAATAATATCTACAAATGATAAGCTCTTTAATGATTAACATTGCATTCCAAAAATAAACAAACATATAACACAAAAAAAACCCTTAAAAACCGAAACTACACAAAACAACAACAAAAACCCTATTAAAAAACAAGTTTTTGCCAATTCAAAAAAAAAAAAAAAAACATTAATAACACCAAAAAAACCAACACTAATCACAACCAAAACAAAATCGTTAAAAAGTAGAAAAAAAACAATCTGATGTTGAAAAAAAAAATTAAAAAAGGAAAACTAAAAACCAACAAAACACTAAACACACAACCAAACGAAAACAAAAAATACCCATAAACATAAAACATTATCTAAAAAAAATAACACAATAATCACTTTAGAAGAAGTATTTTCCAAAAAAAAAATAACAAAAAATTCAACACATTGAAATGCTCATCACCTAAGCGACACACAATAGACATATTGGAAAAATTATAGAACCACAAACATCACTTCCAAAAACTAAAACTGAGAGATGAAAAAAAAAACCCTGAAATAAGTCTAAATGAAAAAAAAAAAAAAAAGAGAGAGAGAGAAATACCTTCAACAACTAACGAGAACGACCACAAATCTTAATCCAAACACAATGACAACACCATCGAGTAAAAACAAAATGCAGAAAAGACAAAATGAGAAGAAACAACGAAGATAAAAAATGGAAGAAAAGGAAAAAAAGAGAAGACAGAAGAGGATGAAATAGAGAGAAAAGAGAAATAGATAGGCGGTTTGAACAAATAAACTGAAAAAAATAGAGAGGGAGAAGCAACCATCAAATCACACCCAGTAGGCTAGACGTGATCATTACATGCAAAAACAAAAAAAAAAAAACAGTTATTTACACTTAAAAAAAATTGATACAACTATTTGCACCCTATAAAATGATAAATATATCCCATTATTAAAAAATAATAACTTAAATCATTTTTAAAAATTATTTGTATATTTTTTTTAAAAAAATTTCTCACATTATTTTATGTGAATTTCAATACTTATTTTGATTTCATTTTCATAATTTTTTCTAGCTCATGTCTACATATATTTTTTTAAAAAAATCATATAAGTTTTAATTTTAATTTTTTGTCATAATATTTAAAATATAATTTATTTTTGTTTGATGGGTATATTTTTTAAGAATACAAATTAGAAGAAAAAAAGTTAAAAAAAACTTAGTACAATTATAGATATAAATTTTATGTAAAATAAAAATTATTAAAATTGAGTGTATTTAAAAAATTTTAGGGTGTAAATAAAATTGGGAAATTTTCACATGCCTAACATGTTTTGGGATGCGTGCACACATTTTTTTGTCTTTCTATTTTTTATGTAAAGAACAATTAGAATAGACAATATTCTTTTTTTTTCTATTTTTTTCACTATGTGAATTGGTTATTTATGGTGAATATATATTTTTTCTTTATTTCAAAAATAAAATAAATTATTGAGGTACCTTTAATATCAATTATATACTGATTAGTTACCATTAAATTATATTAATATTTTAAAAAAATTAATTTGTAATTAGTTTCTACCCTTTCTAAAATAAAATAAACTTGGAGGTTATTCAAATATATTTTGAATAATAGGATATTATAATATAACATAAAAATAACTAATTTATTATTATTATTTTTTTTGAATAATAATGAAATTTCATTAAATCAAATTTTCCAAAACAAAGGAAGCAATTACAGTAGGTAACTCAACACTACTAAAAACACGGTCAGCCTCAATAAGAGAAGATTGCGCCAAAGAATGCGCAACCTTATTAGCAGACCGCTTAACAAAGTTAAAAGAAACATCAGCAACAGAGGCTAACAAAGCCTTACAATCTAGAATTATATGACCATAAGGAGAGGCCATATCTTTATTTCCTTGAAGATCCAACACAACTCTACGACAATCCGACTCCACTATCACACTAGGCCATTCGTCGTCTTTAATCCAACTCAGAGCCTCTTTTATTCTAATGGCTTCCACTTCATGAGGTTGTAAATCACTAGCCTTCTTCAAAGTTTTTGCTTGAATAACCATACCATTACTATCTCTAGCTACCAAGCCAATACCATAGCTCTTCTCATTTGAAAAAAGTGCACCATCGACATTAACTTTACATTTGGGAAAATTTGGGGGGGTCCAATGCTCAATTGAAACCTGATTGGGTTCATTAGGAGATCCTAACTCTTGGTGTTGAGTATTATACCAATCAACAAAGTTTAGTTTTGCCAAAAATAAAACTTCCTCAGATGTAGGCTGTTTCTCATTCCAAACTACCTCATTTCTAACCTTCCAAATCGACCATAGAATCTTACATGCCTCCAAACACTCGGCCTCATTCCATGCATTTAATCCTTCTTCCCACCAGCTGCAAAACAACATTGCATCCGTTCCAACAGCAGGAATTCGAGCCTGCCGCCAGCAGCTCTGAGCAAAATGGCAACGAACAAGGACATGTAAAGAAGTTTCTGGGGCAGCCAAACACATAGGACAGTCGAAATTTATTGGGACATGTTTAGTGGTAAGCTGAAATCGGGTAGGGAGACTATTTGTGCACACACGCCATAGGAAATCTTTGACTTTTTGAGGTAATTTGAGCTGCCATAACTTTGTCCATGCACCAGAAGAAGTCGGCTGCTCCATGTTTAACTTTTGCTGCTGCAGAATTGCATATGTACTTCGCACAGTGAACAAACCTGAATCCTCCTTCCTCCAAAACCAACCATCTCTTTCACCATCGGATGACAAAGGTATCTTCCACACTAGTTCTTGGTCCCTTGCCGTGAGCACATCCCTTATAACATCCTCATCCCATTCATGCACATCGACTTTCATTAGGGAGTTCACCATTCTATCCACAAGGCACATTTGTTGAGACTCAACAAAGGTATTAACATCATCCATTAGCCACGGGTCATTGAGGATGCTAACAGTTGAACCATTACCCACTAATCTTCTAACTCCATCCCGCACCAACCCTTGAGCCTCCAAAACACTCCTCCAAATATAACTTGGGTTATTTCCTAGTGTTGTCGTAAGGAAGGTACCATTGGCAAAATACATTGCTTTGAATATTTTCTCAACCAAGCTATTTTCACAAGTAAGCAACCTCCAACCTTGTTTAGCAAGTAAAGCAATATTAAAATCACAGAAATCCCGAAAGCCCATTCCACCCATACTCTTATGTTTCGAGAGCCTATCCCAACTCATCCAATGTATTCCTTTATTGTTGTTAGAACGCCACCAGAACTTGCTTATCGATTGTTCAATATCTTGGCAAATACCAACAGGAATTAGGAAGGCATTCATAGTGTAAGCAGAAAGAGCTTGAACCACCGATTTAATAAGAACTTCTTTGCCTGCTCTGGAAAGAAACTTGTTATCCCAACTTTGAATTCTCTTTTGAACTTTATCAGTCAGGTAACTGAAAATTGCCTTCTTATTTCTTCCAATAGTGCTTGGAAGACCCAAGTACTTGCTACGGTCATCAGCCTCATGAATACCCAACCGTTGACAAATCATTTCTCTCATTGTTGATGTAGTATTGCTACTATAAAAAACAGTGGATTTGTTAAAATTCACCCGTTGCCCCGATGCCTTGGCAAAACTCTCCAAAAGATTTATGATGTGGGAGACTTCCTCATTTGTTGCTTTACAGTACAAAAAGCTGTCATCTGCAAAGAGCATATGGGAAACCATCGGAGCACCATTCGCCACTCTACACCCATGAATCCATTTCCTTTCTTCATATCTTCTCATAAGGGCTGAGAGTCCTTCAGCACAGACCAAAAACAAATAAGGTGAGATTGGATCGCCTTGCTGAAGCCCTCTACTAGGAACAATAGGGCCAAGAGTGTAGCCACTGCTTACAACATTGTATTGCACAGTGGAAAGACAACCATATATTATACGAACCCATTTTTCAGCAAATCCCAACCGAGAGAGCATTGCACATAGAAAATTCCAATCCACTCTATCATATGCTTTACTCATGTCCAACTTCATCGCCATGTAGCCATCTTTGCCAACCTGTTTCCTTTTAAGATAGTGCAAAATCTCAAAGGAAACCATTATATTATCAGTAATAAGCCTCCCTGGAATGAACGCACTTTAGTTAACAGAAATAACCTCTGAAAGAAGACTCTTCATCCTATTGGCTAGGACCTTGGTGATAATTTTAGCAACAACATTCTACAAAGAGATGGGACGTAACTCACTCATCAAATCAGGTTTCTTTTTCTTAGGAATCAAAAAAATATTAGTATTATGCATCCCCTCAGGCATCAGTTCAGTTCGAAAGAAATCCTTCACAGAACTTACAACATCATTTCCAACAATATGACAATACTTTTGAAAGAATTTAGGATTCATACCATCTGGTCCCGGAGAATTATCAGGGTGCATTTGAAAAAAAGCATCTTTCACTTCTTGATCACCAATAGGCCGAAGCAAACTTTGATTGTGTTCCTCAGTTACTCTCGGCACCACACACTCAAGAACATCTCCCCATACACCATCTTCAGCCTTAACAATTTCATTGAAGTAGTCCACCATAACATCCCCCAACCCGTTTTCCCAATTTCTCAACATTTCGGTAGTATCTCTCAACTGGATAATTTGATTGTTTCGTTTACGAGCCGATGGTTTAGCATGAAAGAACTGTTGGAATTTATTTTACCAGGATCTTAGATCTACTCACAAGTATGTTTAGTAACACCCTAAATATGAACTTTCTAAAACGATGAAATAAACACGTATAAAGTTTAGGAAACCTTACATTGGGTGCAGCGAAATATAATGACTCCTTCCGTTCAGATATCTAGCCCTTGATTCCTTTCTGTAGCAGAGCATCATCAATATCTGAACCTGGATCTCTTTCTCTGAATCTTTGATGCTGAAACTCCTTCTTGCTGAAAGTCTTTCTTCACGATCTTCCTCACTATGGTTGAGGTATCACTTGCTGTGTGTGGGCACTACTCATACACTAAGAATTTTGAAATCTCAATGAGGAAGAGAGAGAGAGAGTGGGTTCGGCCAAAGATAGGGAGAGAGAAGGCTCACGTTTTTCTCTGAAGGAAAAATAGAAAATTTAAGTGTAATTTTCCTGAAGCCTTCACTATCTATTTATAGCATTCCACTAGGGTTAGGTTTGAATTATTTGGCATTAAAATAATGAAAATATCAGAGATAAATTCATATAAAAGTGGTCGGCCCTATACTAGTGGATTTGGGCCTCACTTTTTGCAATTTTGCAGTTTTATCTTTTCTGCATCTGATTTTCTCAAAAACGCCAATTTTCTAATTCAACCATTTAAATGCCAATTCTAACTATTTAATAATTATAAATAATTATTAAATAATATTATCATTTATCATATTTATTAATTGAACCATACAAAGTATCATAATTAACAAATATGCCCCTATTAACTCTTTCTTTACAATTTCGCCCTTACATAGTGAAAAATTCACAAATAGACATAGTCTAATTTGAGAATTATAATTGATTAATCAAAACCAGTTATATGAGTCTTACAAGCAATATTATCTCAACTAGTGCGGGGACCATGGGTCTATATAACTGAGCTTCCAATAAGTAGATCAAGAACTTAGCACTAAAATTCACTAACTTATTAATTCTTCGTTGAATCCACGCATAGAACTTAGAATTGCACTCTCAGTATATAGAATACTCTATATGTTCCACCATATAGACACATCATTAGTTATTTAATGCTATAATCCTAATTTGATCAATGATCCTCTATATGAATGATCTACACTGTAAAGGGATTAGACTACCGTTACACCCTACAATGTATTTATTCCTCAAAACACTTAACCCCGTATAAATGATATTTCAGCTTAGAATTCAGCGTTGTCTCGTTTAGGCGAGAGTCAAGGCAATTCTATCTTACGAGCTTCCACCATTGTTTCGCAATTTGCAAGTCAAATATGGTCGCCACCATTAGGGTGATCCATACCATATAAAACACTTACAAACTACTTATCTTTCGAGATTAAACGGTGCGAAATTGCTAATGAACGTTCCTCCATTAGGGAGCATTACTCACTAAAACAAACGCGATGTAAAACCAACAATGGAGATCGAATATCTTAATAATAAAGCTCATTATTTAAAGAGATTTTTATTTTCTTTGATTCTCTTTATTTAATGTATTTATTTTAAATATATATTTATTTAATTAAAATTTCCAATTTAGAATGAAAAATTCTAAATATAAATTTTAATTTAATATTTATAAATTTTACTTAGATGGATATGAAAATAACATGAATTACTTCCATCTTAGTAATAATTTCCAATAAATATTTAAAAAAATATTCAATTTAAGTTGTTACAAAATTAATTTAAATTAATTTACAACTCAGATTTAATTTTCGATAAATATATATTGCATTTCGAAAAATTAAAGTATTCAAGGATACAATTTTTGAAAATGCATGTTAAAATAAAAAATTAATCCTCGAAAAAATATTCTAATTTAATGTTGGCCCAAAATTAATTAATAAAATTAATTTACAACAAAAAATATAATTTTCCTATTTAATTAAATATATATAAGAAAATTTTCAAATATTTAAGTATGATGATGAAAATCAACTTAAATATTAATTTTCTATTTAATTAAATACACTAGAAAAATACTTCAAGCAAACATAGATAATATCTATATAGATTTTCCTTTGACTAATTAATTCAATTTCGAATAATATACTTTAATTCAATTTATTTTAAATTAATCAATAAATAAAAAAATCATTGATTTAAGTTGGTCCAAAATTAAAATAAATAATTTACAACTTTAATCTATTTTTCAAATAAAATTCGAAATTCCAACATTTAAGAAATGTAATTTCGAAATTTGATTAATAAAATAAAGAAAAAATATATTTTGAAAATTATTTAAATTTAGTTGAAAAAATAAATTTCAACTATAAATAATTTTCTATTTAATTAAGTGTCATGAAAAAGAAATATTTAAGTATCATGATGAAAATCAACTTAGATATTTAATTTTCAAATTAATTAAATGTATTAAATTCAAGAAATAAATAATTAAGTGTAGAGAAGGCTTAATTATTAATCTCTAGTTTAATACTAGGAAAAATATTCTTAAAATAAATTGTACCAAAATTAATTATTTAAATAATTAATTTCACAATGTATAATATTTTCCTATTTAATATTAGAAATAATAAGTAGTCTAGAAATAACTATCTAGAAAATGTCGTATTTGACTAAGTATCTTTTCCACAAAATTTGAAAAAATATCTAATTTAAGTTGTATTTGAAAAAATCTAGAACTTAAATATTTTCAAATTTAAATTTAATTAAATATCAAAAATTAAGTTGTAACCACTTAATTTAAAAATATTCCATTTTAAGTTAATATTTGAAAAGATTTTAACTTAAAAAATATCTAAAGAATCTTAATAACCAATGCCTAAAATTCCTCAACTTAATTTTGAAATTTTAAATCCAAAAGATATTCAGATTTAAGCTGGTTAGTTATAGATAACTAAATGTCAACTTAAATAGGAATATGTAATGAAAAATTTAAATTAAGCTTCAGAAAGAATCTAGATGGTTATAATTCTATATTTAATTAAATACAAGAAAATACATATAGTTTAGCTTAGAATAAAAAAAATTCTTTAAACTATAATTTTCTTAAATTAATTTCAAAATAAATGAAATTAATTATGTTGCTAATCAATTTTATTAGGTTAAACTAGTTTAATTAACCTAGTATAGTTATTCAAATCAGGCAAATGGGCCTTCACAATTGGGGTGGTTCATGTGAGGGGGTGTTGGGTTCAGTATGTCGTACCCACTACTATGGCTCCCAACTCTCACACAAGGCCCAAAAGAGAGGAATTTAACCTCAAAATAAACAACAGTTATTAATTGAATAAGCCCAAAAACTAAATGGGCCTAAATAAAATCTATCAAGAACTATGATATTTTATTTAGCAACAACAACCTATATGCATCTATAATGAAATTAAACACATAGGCTCACACAGGCACACTTTGGATGGGTCCTATCATGTTGCTAGGTCATACACAGATGAAAGAAGATTGTAAATATACCTGTTACAAATTATTAACTTGACCAAGGGAGCCATGAGTTAAAATCAGATCATTGGATCTGTCAACAAGTTAACCATGGCTATTTGCAATCAAGCAATAATAGGTTTTGAAAACTTACACACAAGCTAAAACACATACTCCTGCAACAAGGTTAGCTGGATAGTTGGATGTAGGATTTATTTAATTTTAAATTAAATAATTCATTTCGAAATAATTAATTAAATAAATAAAATATTTATTTTCGAAAATTAAAAAAAATAAAAAAATTTCGAAAAATTTAAAAAAATAAATTAAATTTAAAATTAAACCTACAATTTTGAAAAATTAGGTTTCAACCAACCTAAATATCATTTCAAAATTTGCTAACTACTTTTAAAAATTAAATGTTATTTTATAAATAAAAATTAAATAAAAAATTAAAAAAGATAAATGAATATCTTTTTCAGATTTTAAATGTAATTTAAATAAATAAAATAACAAAATTTAAAAGTTAGCAAAATATCTTACACCTTTTTAAAATTACATGATTATAGTTATCTTATTTTAAATTTAAATAAGGTCAAATTATTTAAAAAAAAGATTTAATTTAAAATATTTAAAATCTGACCTTAAATTTAAAAATAAGATAAAATATAATCAAATTTAAAAATAAGATAGATTATTAAGCAAAAAAAAAATAGATACTAACTATTTTCAAATTCAAATTACACTAATATCTTGAATTAAATTTAAAAAATATTAAATTAATTCAAAATGATAATTAGAATTGAATAAGGAATAGTAATAGTATAAATACATAGCTACACAAAAAATCGGAAGTTAATTCATGAAAAAGCATGAAAAAACGAAGAAAAACGAAAAAATTGAGAGCTGTACGGACAGTTTTCGCGATCGCAGGAAAATTTCAGCACAACTCCGATTTTTTCGAATCTTCAAAAAATCATAACTAATTCAAATTAAATCGAAATTGAGTTCTGTAAAAAAGTAACTTGCTTAATTTTTTCCATACTATCCAATAAAAATAATTCCAGAAACAGATATTCAATTATTTTTAACGATAATTCACAAACACCAATCAATCATCAAATAACACTCAATACAACATGATACCATCCAAAAACAAACAAACAATCGTTTTAAAGTCCAAATTTCTTGCAAGTAAATCAATTACCATGGCTCTGAGGCCAGTTGTTGGAATTTATTTTACCAGGATCTTAGATCTACTCACAAGTATGTTGATTAACACCCTAAATATGAACTTTCTAAAACGATGAAATAAACACGTATAAAGTTTAGGAAACCTTACATTGGGTGCAGCGGAATATAATGACTCCTTTCGTTCAGATATCTAGCCCTTGATTCCTTTCTGTAGCAGAGCATCATCAATATCTGAACCTGGATCTCTTTCTCTGAATCTTTGATGCTGAAACTCCTTCTTGCTGAAAGTCTTTCTTCACGATCTTCCTTACTATGGTTGAGGTATCACTTGCTGTGTGTGGGCACTACTCATACACTAAGAATTTCGAAATCTCAATGAGGAAGAGAGAGAGAGTGGGTTCGGCCAAAGATAGGGAGAGAGAAGGCTCAGGTTTTTCTCTAAAGGAAAAATAGAAAATTTAAGTGTAATTTTCCTGAAGCCTTCACTATCTATTTATAGCATTCCACTAGGGTTAGGTTTGAATTATTTGGCATTAAAATAATGAAAATATCAGAGGTAAATTCCTATAAAAGTGGCCGGCCCTATACCAGTGGATTTGGGCCTCACTTTTTGCAATTTTGCAGTTTTATCTTTTCTGCATCTGATTTTCTCAAAAACGCCAATTTTCTAATTCAACCATTTAAATGCCAATTCTAACTATTTAATAACTATAAATAATTATGAAATAATATTGTCATTTATCATATTTATTAATTGAACCATACAAAGTATCATAATTAATAATATGCCCCTATTAACTCTTTCTTTACAATTTCACCCTTACTTAGTGAAAAATTCACAAATAGACATAGTCTAATTTGAGAATTATAATTGATTAATCAAAACCAATTCTATGAGTCTTACAAGCAATATTATCTCAACTAGTGCGGGGACCATGGGTCTATATAACCGAGCTTCCAATAAGTAGATCAAGAATTTAGCACTAAAATTCACTAACTTATTAATTCTTCGTTGAATCCACGCATAGAACTTAGAATTGCACTCTCAGTATATAGAATGCTCTATATGTTCCACCATATAGACACATCATTAGTTATCCATTGTTATAATCCTAATTTGATCAATGATCCTCTATATGAATGATCTACACTGTAAAGGGATTAGATTACCGTTACACCCTACAATGTATTTATTCCTCAAAACACTTAACCCCGTATAAATGATATTTCAGCTTATGTGAAATGAGTACTCCACCATTTATTTTCGTTTGGTCAACCTCGAAGGAGATCATCATTTGCTTACTATTCGCCAGATAGAAGCTATAGATTCCATGTTTATACTAGCGCTCCCACTCAATTGCACTACCGTGTTCCCAAAATGTACGTATAACCCTGACCTAAAAGTAGGCTTAACTAACAAATCAAAGAACACGAATAGCCTTTCAAGATTGAGCCAAATCATAACAGGATTAAGAACATTTGATCTAGGATCAACTAGTCGATATTGACTTAAATAGATATTACGGTAAGTTTAATAAATCTAAGTCAAAGTTCAATATCGGTCCCTTCTGATGCATACTCCATGCATCCAACCTGAGCTTTACTTTAACCAATGCTCTGGAAAGAACATAGCACTTCTCCAAATGCAAGTAAACTCTGTTGTAGATTATCATATCAGTAAAACCCTATGTCTGATAAATCTAGGAAACTTTATTCACATAGTCATGTTTACTTTTCAATGTGTTGACGGCACAATAAACAGGATCAAGTATGTGAAAAGGGTTTCAAATGAATTTATACATTATGTACATATAATCATGAAATAAATCATGTGAACCATGCAACATTAAATGTTATTTCTGATCTATATTAATAAGTAAATCTGATTATATTGAAATGAGTTTTATTTAGGGCATAAAACCCAACAAGAACTTTTCATTGTGATCCCCTTCTTTCAACCACAATTGTTTGGATCGTTGACACCAAAAAATCTCTCTTTGGTTAAGCACTTGAAACAACTGTTGCTTTGCTTGTTTGAACCTTTGCTTTCCTTCCACATCTCTCCTCTTTTTAAATTGCTTCATGGTCTTGTTGCATTGCTTTATCTGAGAAGAAAAATTCCCCGTCACTCCCTTACCCCAATCTTGTAGAGCTTGACCACATTGCTGAATTTTTTGATCTAGCCGAGTACCATCTGTTGCACACCAACTATTTCAGACTATAGTTTCACATTCTTGATGGTTGCACCAGCAATTTTTGAACTTAAAAGGCCGCAACTTGTAACACCCTAACTATCTTAGGCGTATTACGTGATTTTTAAACGTACTGTGCAGCTCGTTGCTAATCAACGGGGTTTATGGAAAAACGTGATTAATTAAAATTTTGCTTTTTCATTGAACTTATAAACCATTTTACAAAAAGTCTCGGGATCCCGATTTATAAAAATATTTACAAACGTTTTTACTGTTCAACTTTTACATCAAAATAAAGTCGTCTAACGACAATTACAAAATCTCAGCCGTGCTGTCCCGAGGATCGTACGCTCCAGGCCTAACCGCCCCGGCATGTACAATCCCATAAGCTCGCTCACGGTCCATCAGCAACTGCCTTGCCTTTACCTACACATGAACGTAAACTGTGAGTCGACGTACTCGCAAGAAAAGCATAATAATAACATACATAAAACCGACCGCCGTGTCCAACACGATACCGAGTCCCGCTTATCGCCATGTCCAACATGGTACCGAGCACTACTGCCATGTCCAACATGGTACTGAGTTTTGAACGTTCAGGGGACGGTACTATTGACAAGTATCCTCCGATCGGTCGAACCGGCCATACTCCGGCCGCCGGTCATACTCCAGCCTGTACCGACGGGATAGGTCAATAGCACTGAACCACCAACCAGTGTCAGCCTGATCGGTCGAACCGGTCATACTCCGGCTGCTGGTCATACTCCAGCCTGTACCGACGTGACAGAGTTGGGTGGTTCGAAGCCTAAATACATATCTAATGTAATCTAACAGGCTTCCTACATGCACGCTAAACATGTAATCTACATATGCATACTGTTATACTAATCTTACCTGGATTCCGATTTCAGGTGTGCCGGTCAACCTGACTGGAACTGAAGCTGAACGGCGGACATCGGCTCCTAAACCATAAAAATCACAACGCTATAAGCGACACGCTAAATCACTTCCTGGGGACTAAAACTTGAAACTAAAAGTTTCCCTATCGATAAAAAGCATGGCAATACCCCTAAAAACCCAAAAACGAGGAAAACTAGGGTTCTGAAAAATCCCCAACCGGCAGACCGGTGGCCCAACCGGAATTCCGGTTCTGGGAAAATTCCGGACCCCATCCGGAATTCCGGATGCTCAACCGGAATTCCGGTTCCTCGCAGGCAGCAACCAAAAATTCACATATCTTGACCAATTCGAACCCAATTGATCCCAAACTTTCCAGACCTCCTCAATAGGTCCCAAATAACAATTCTAGAGCATCAAACCTACCCAGAAATCCCACATGCAAAATTCACCATTGAAGCTCAAGCTTTGAGTTCCAAACTCAAGCTTGAGCAAAACCAACTAAACAAGCAATCCACTAGCTTAAATCACCTTAAACTAGCATAATATAACCTCTGAAAACAAACAATAACATCCAGCAATAACACAGAAACAAAACATCACATTTTCTTTCAAAATTCATAACTTTTCCAAAGAAAACTCAAGGCTTTAACAATCTAACCTACATGCTTCTAACATAGCTTAAACAACAACAATAATCATGCTTTAAACAACTTAAATCAACAACAAAACACAGCAGAAACATCTCTCAAAAATCACATGCATTATCATCCATTTTCATCATTTTTCTCAAGCAATTTAAAGAGAAAGAGTTAGAATTTACATACCACAACCTAGAGTTCACAATTAGAATGATTTTAGCTTTGAGAATTGAAGAAAAACCCAGCTTTGCACCCCAAGGTTCCCAGCCGAAAGCAAGAGGAAAAGAGAGAGAGTTTTTCTTTTGAAACTTTTCTATTTTTTTCTAAGTGTTGGAAAAGAAAGGAAAAAGGATTTTTCAAGCATATATTAACCTTTTATTAAATCCATTTCAGCCAAAAGACTATTTAGAAATAAACATTTAATTCATTTATTAAATCATATAAGACAAATCACTAATGGGGCAAAAAGACCATTTTGCCCCTCCACCATAAAATCACTAAATTCATACTAAAGGGGTAATTTTGGGACATTCTAAATTCCCGGCCATTCCCGACATTCCCAATGTCTAAAACCCGTCCCCAAAATACTAACATACTAAGTTGTGATTTCTACTGAGCCAAACGCCGCGTTCCAAAATACCGGACACCGGAAATGCGAAATATAAAAACTGCTGATGACATAATTATGCATATCTGAATTCCATAAATATCAATGATAAATTATTTAAATAGCTATAAATAATTTCCTGATTATCAAAAAAATAACTGCTAATTTCCAAATTAACTAAGCGGGCTTTACAACTATCCCCCCCTTAAAAGGATTTCGTCCCCGAAATCTAACCTGAATAACTCTGGATATTGAGCTCGCATGTCTGACTCTAGCTCCCAGGTGGCTTCTTCCACCTTACTGTTTCTCCAGAGAACCTTGACCAACGCTATGGTCTTATTCCGAAGGACTTTATCCTTTCTATCCAGGATCTGCACCGCCGTTCCTCATAAGACATATCCGACCGAGGCCGAAGGCTCTCATAACTGAGTATATGAGAGGGGTCTGAAACGTATTTTCTCAACATTGAGACATGAAATACGTTGTGCACTGCTGATAAAGCTGGAGGCAATGCTAACCGATATGCCACTTGACCTATCTTCTCGAGAATCTCGAAAGGTCCTGTAAACCTAGGGCATAACTTGCCTCTTTTCCCGAAACGTTTAATCCCCTTCATTGGAGATACTCGTAAAAACACATGGTCCCCTACTCGGAACTCAACATCCCTACGTTTCGGATCTGCGTAACTCTTCTGTCTGCTCTGTGAGGCAAGCATTCTAGCTTTTATCTTTTCTATTGCCTCATTGGTCCGCTGAACTGACTCTGGACCTAGGTATTTCCTCTCCCCTGTCTCATCCCAGTGGATAGGGGATCTACACTTTCTACCGTACAACAGTTCGTAGGGTGCCATCCCTATCGTACTCTGGTAACTGTTGTTGTAAGAGAACTCTATCAACGGTAGATATTTATTCCATGAACCCTCAAAGTCCATAACACAGGCTCTCAAAGATATCCTCCAATATCCGAATTGTCCTTTCGACCGACCATCCGTCCGAGGATGAAATGCTGTACTGAATTTTAGCTTTGTACCCATTGCCCGTTGCAAACTTTGCCAAAATTTGGAGGTGAATTTCGGATCCCTGTCCGAAACTATAGACTTCGGTACCCCGTGAAGTCTCACTATCTCCCTGACGTATAATTCTGCCAACTGATCCACTGTAAACGTTGTTCTAACCGGCAGAAAATGAGCAGATTTCGTAAATCGGTCCACCACTACCCAGATGGAATCATACATACCCGTGGTCCTAGGTAACCCGACCACAAAATCCATAGTAATATCCTCCCATTTCCATTCTGGTAGGGTTAGAGGCTGCAACAACCCTGCTGGTCTCTGATGTTCAGCCTTGATCTGCTGGCACGTGAGGCATCTCGATACGAATTCTACCAAATTCTTCTTCATACCGCTCCACCAGAAGTACGGTTTCAAATCTTGGTACATCTTGGTGGTGCCGGGATGTAGAGAATATGGAGTCGAATGAGCCTCCTCAAAGATCTCGTTCCTCAAGTCCACACTGTTCGGGACACAAACCCTGGCTTTATACAAAAGCATCCCACTATCTGACACTGAAAAGTCCTTGGCTTGACCAGCCAATACCTCATCTCGGATCTTCACTAACTCCGGATCTGTTGTCTGAGCAACCTTTATTCTTTCTAACAGATCAGATTGCAGCGTTAAGTTGTGAAGCTGACCTACCACAAACTCAATGCTGGACCTAATCATATCCTCTGCTAGCTGAGGTGAGATCTGAACCATGCTAGCCACTTGCCCGGGACCCTTCGCTCGGTGGCATCGGCCACTACATTGGCTTTCCCGGGATGGTAAAGAATCTCACAATCATAGTCCTTCACTAATTCCAACCAACGCCTTTGTCTCATGTTCAAATCTTTCTGAGTAAAGAAATACTTGAGACTTTTATGGTCGGTATAGATCTCGCACTTCTCACCATACAAGTAATGCCGCCAAATCTTCAGTGCAAAAACCACTGCGGCCAATTCTAAATCATGAGTCGGGTATCGCTGTTCATAATCCTTTAACTGACGGGAGGCGTAAGCGATAACCCGATCGGCTTGCATCAATACGCACCCCAAACCCTGTTTGGATGCGTCACAATAGACCACGAACTTCTCCTTGTCCGAAGGCAAAGCTAGTACCGGAGCAGTAATCAATCTCTGTTTCAATTCCTGAAAACTAGTTTCGCATTTATCTGACCAGATAAATCGCTGATTCTTCTTTGTAAGCTCGGTTAGGGACATTGAAATTTTGGAGAACCCCTCCACGAACCTACGGTAATACCCAGCTAATCCCAAAAAGCTTCTGATCTCTGTCACTGTCTTCGGTCTCGGCCAATCCCTGACGGATTCAATCTTCCCGGGATCCACCTTGATCCCGTCTTTACTCACAATGTGCCCTAGGAAGGACACCTGAGACAACCAGAACTCACACTTCTTGAACTTGGCGTAGAGTCTATGTTCTCGAAGTCGTTGCAGTACCATCTGGAGGTGTAACTCATGCTCCTCTTCTGACTGAGAGTACACGAGGATGTCGTCGATAAACACAATCACACAGATATCGAGGAAATCCTTGAATACCCTATTCATCGTGTCCATGAATGTCGCAGAGCATTGGTTAGTCCGAATGACATAACCAGAAACTCGTAGTGTCCATACCTAGTGCGGAAAGCCGTCTTTGGAATGTCCTCCTCTCGGATCCTCAACTGATGATAACCCGAACGGAGATCAATCTTAGAAAAGACCGTCTTCCCCTGAAGCTGATCGAACAAGTCATCGATCCTAGGTAATGGATATTTATTCTTCACCGTCAGCTTGTTCAACTCTCTGTAGTCGATGCACATCCTCATAGATCCATCCTTCTTCTTTACGAACAAAACCGGGGCTCCCCAAGGTGACACACTGGGCCGAATGAACCCTATGTCAAGCAACCCCTGGAGCTGAATCTTTAACTCCTTAAGTTCAAATTTTGGAGCCATCCTATACGGGGCTTTAGAAACCGGATCCACCCCTGGTGCCAAGTCAATCACAAAGTCAATCTCCCGATGAGGTGGTAACCCTGGAAGTTCTTCGGGAAAAACGTCCAAAAATTCCCGAACCACATTGATGTCCTCTGGCCGAATGGTGTCTGGCCGAGTGGTGTCCACCACCACGGCCAGAAACCCTAAGCACCCACCGTGCAATAACTCTCTCGCTGACATAGCCGAGATCACCGGGATCCGAGATCCCTGAACCGAACCCACAAATACGAACGGTTCTTCACTTTCCGGTTGGAAGACCACCATCTTCCTCTTGCAATCAATGCTCGCCGAATATTTAGATAGGAAATCCATTCCTAAAATAATATCAAATTCGACTAAGCTCATCTCTATCAGATCAGCACTTAACTCTCTACCATCTATCCTGATCGGCATAGACCTAATCCACCTGTTGGAGATAACCAATTCTCCGCTGTAACAGGTTCCAAACCCTGACTCATATCTATCAAAGGGTCTACCCAACTTACTAAAGACTCTGGCGGCTACATAAGAACGTGTAGCCCCAGAATCAAACAGCACTGAATAAAGCGAGTCGTTAATAAGAATCTGACCTGTAACAACTGATGGGCTGGCATCTGCATCAGCCTGCGTGATGGCGAATACCCCCGGGCCGAGTGGGTATCGCTGGAGCTCTCGGTGCCTCTGGCCGGAGCTGGGGACATTCCCTCTTGAAGTGCCCGGGCATGCCACAATGGAAGCATCCCTGCCCCTTGCACTCTCCCCGATGGTGCCTCTTGCAGATAGGGCACTCGGGGTAGGAGAATCGGGTCTCATTACCACCAGGACGACTCCCTCGGTTCTGGTTCCCCCGAACCTCTTGTTCGACTCCTCGAGCCGCCGGAAGCGATGGGTGCCCTCTTCCTCTCGATCAATGGCCGAACCACTACTCCCCGCTAAAGCCCGATGCAAGAGGGGCAGGAGCTCCCGCCACCAACCGAGTACCGGGCCGAATCCGACATACACCCCACCGCGCCCTCGGCTCGCAAGGCCTTCTCCACCATCCGAGCGTAGGTGGTACCGTCGTCGCGGGTAATCATCGGGTCATGCTCGATCTTGGGATTCAACCCGTCCGTATACTTCTCCTTCCCCGCCGAAGTCGGTCGGCACAATTCCCGAGGCTAACCTCGCCAACCGGTCAAACTGAGTAGTATACTCAGTGACACTCATGTTCTCCCGCTGGGTCAGGTGAACGAACTCTTTCCTTTTGGCGCTTCTAACCGCCTCATTGTAGTATTTCGCGTTGAAGAGTTCCTGGAACCTTTCCCAGGTCATGGTGGTGACGTCATGGATCTGAGACACCATGTCCCACCATACCAGGGCGTCCTCCTGGAACTGAAATGTGGCGCACACCACTCTGTCGTTGCCGGTGACACCCATAAAGTTCAGAATCCTGGTGATCACCGTAAGCCACTGCTCGGCTTTCGACACATCTGGACCTCCCAGGAATACCGGAGGTGCTTGCTTCCGGAACCGCTCATATAAAGGTTCCAATCTGTGGGCCGCCACCACTAACTCGGCCTGGGCAGCAGGGGCAGGTGCCACTGGAACTACTGGCACTGAAACTGCAGGAGCACCCTGCTGTCTCAACCTCTGAATCTCGAGGTCTTGCTCTTCGATCCTGGCTTGCATTTCCGCAAACCGCAACTCCCAGTTCGGGGCTCCCTGATCGGCTGGGGGAGCCTGGGCAGCCTGTGGTGGGTTCTCATCACCCCGACCACGAGCCCTGCCTCGGGGACCTCTACCTCGGCCCCTAGCAGGTGGGGGAAACTGAGCTCCCTGTCCCTGATTCGACCCTACGGAGTTGCCCTGACTCCTCGTGGTCCGCCTGGCGTCCATCTAGTTAGAACCGCCTGCGAAACCAAGAGTTGGCATATCAGGTCGTATTCAGGGCGAGCTTACTAATGCCGCTTAATTTGGAAATTAGAAATGGAACATGCGCCTATTCTACTATCAGGCTACTAACATGCTTCCTAACAGGCTTTTCTTTTTCATAACTGAATAAAATAAACTACTAAAGCAATAAAGGCTTACTGAACCGTGAACCGAGCTAACTGCTGATGATGATTGTACATGTCGTGACGATCTTCGGAAGACAACCTGGCGGCTCTGATACCAAATTGTAACACCCTAACTATCTTAGGCGTATTACGTGATTTTTAAACGTACTGTGCAGCTCGTTGCTAATCAACGGGGTTTATGGAAAAACGTGATTAATTAAAATTTTGCTTTTTCATTGAACTTATAAACCATTTTACAAAAAGTCTCGGGATCCCGATTTATAAAAATATTTACAAACGTTTTTACTGTTCAACTTTTACATCAAAATAAAGTCGTCTAACGACAATTACAAAATCTCAGCCGTGCTGTCCCGAGGATCGTACGCTCCAGGCCTAACCGCCCCGACATGTACAATCCCATAAGCTCGCTCACGGTCCATCAGCAACTGCCTTGCCTTTACCTACACATGAACGTAAACTGTGAGTCGACAGACTCAGTAAGAAAAGCATAATAATAACATACATAAAACTGACTGCCGTGTCCAACACGATACCGAGTCCCGCTTACCGCCATGTCCAACATGGTACCGAGCACTACCGCCATGTCCAACATGGTGCGAGTTTTGAACGTTCGGGGACGGTACTATTGACAAGTATCCTCCCGATCGGCCGAATCGGTCATACTCCGGCTGCTGGTCATACTCCGGCTGTACCGACGGATAGGTCAATAAGCCTTTGAACCACCAACCGGTGTCGACTGATCGGTCGAACCGGTCATACTCCGCCGCTGGTCATACTCCACTGTCACCGACGTGACAGGGTTGGGTGGTTCGAAGCCTAAATACATATCTAATGTAATCTAACAGGCTTCCTACATGCACGCTAAACATGTAATCTACATATGCATACTGTTATACTAATCTTACTCGGATTCCGATTTCAGCGTGTGCCGTCAACTCCGACTCGGAACCGAAGCCGAACGGCGGACATCGGCTCCTAAACCATAAAAATCACAACGCTATAAGCGACACGCTAAATCACTTCCTGGGGACTAAAACTTGAAACTAAAAGTTTCCCTATCGATAAAAAGCATGGCAATACCCCTAAAAACCCAAAAACGAGGAAAACTAGGGTTCTGAAAAATCCCCAACCGGCAGACCGGTGGCCCAACCGGAATTCCGGTTCGGGAAAATTCCGGACCCCATCCGAATTCCGGATGCTCAACCGGAATTAGGTTCCTCGCAAAGAACCAAAAATTCACATATCTTGACCAATTCGAACCCAATTGATCCCAAACTTTCCAGACCTCCTCAATAGGTCCCAAATAACAATTCTAGAGCATCAAACCTACCCAGAAATCCCACATGCAAAATTCACCATTGAAGCTCAAGCTTTGAGTTCCAAACTCAAGCTTGAGCAAAACCAACTAAACAAGCAATCCACTAGCTTAATTCACCTTAAACTAGCATAATATAACCTCTGAAAACAAACAATAACATCCAGCAATTCACAGAAACAAAACATAACAATTTCCTTCCAAAATTCATAACTTTTCCAAAGAAAACTCAAGGCTTTAACAATCTAACCTACATGCTTCTAACATAGCTTAAACAACAACAATAATCATGCTTTAAACAACTTAAATCAACAACAAAACACAGCAGAAACATCTCTCAAAAATCACATGCATTATCATCCATTTTCATCATTTTTCTCAAGCAATTTAAAGAGAAAGAGTTAGAATTTACATACCACAACCTAGAGTTCACAATTAGAATGATTTTAGCTTTGAGAATTGAAGAAAAACCCAGCTTTGCACCCCAAGGTTCCCAGCCGAAAGCAAGAGGAAAAGAGAGAGAGTTTTTCTTTTGAAACTTTTCTATTTTTTTCTAAGTGTTGGAAAAGAAAGGAAAAAGGATTTTTCAAGCATATATTAACCTTTTATTAAATCCATTTCAGCCAAAAGACTATTTAGAAATAAACATTTAATTCATTTATTAAATCATATAAGACAAATCACTAATGGGGCAAAAAGACCATTTTGCCCCTCCACCATAAAATCACTAAATTCATACTAAAGGGGTAATTTTGGGACATTCTAAATTCCCGGCCATTCCCGACATTCCCAATGTCTAAAACCCGTCCCCAAAATACTAACATACTAAGTTGTGATTTCTACTGAGCCAAACGCCGCGTTCCAAAATACCGGACACCGGAAATGCGAAATATAAAAACTGCTGATGACATAATTATGCATATCTGAATTCCATAAATATCAATGATAAATTATTTAAATAGCTATAAATAATTTCCTGATTATCAAAAAAATAACTGCTAATTTCCAAATTAACTAAGCGGGCTTTACACAACTTCTCACGGGCTTCATGATGTTGAACATCAAGAAGAAGTGGGCAATGGTCCGAAGGTGATACTTCTAAATTAAATAACCTTGCTGTCGAAAAAATATTCAGCCAACTCTGACTACACGTCGCCCTATCAAGCTTGGCCTCAATCAAATTCGGAGTGTCACGACTTTTTTCCCAAGTGTATGGATGCCCAAACATGTCCAAATCGCATAAGCCACATCGTTGCACAACCTCCTGGAATCCATCAATTAACCATGTTGGATAAGGATTGCCACCAACCTTCTCATTCTGATGAAGAATATTATTGAAATCCCCCATAATACACCATGGTGCAATTGATCGAGCATGGAGAGTACGAAGAAGAGCCCAAGTTTGTTGTCTTAAACTTCGATTCGGCTCACCATAAAACCTTGTAAACCGAAATGGTTGATGCCCTTCAAATGTTACCAAACAATCAATATGATTCTTGGAGAAAGAATCAATCACCACATCTTCATTATTCTTCCAAATCAAAGCAACTACCCCACTGTGTCCCTGGGCCTCAACAGTAAAGACCCTTCAAACTTCAAACTTGTGCACACATAATCAATCTTTTTCTTATTGCTTAATGTTTCACATAGGAAAATAACATTGGGCCTCTTTTAGGCAACAAGCTCTTTAAGGAACTGAATATTTCGTGACGGCCCAAGCCCACGACAGTTCCAACTCAATATTTTCATAATTGTGGGCGAGCCCCATTTCCAAGGCCCGCCAAGCTTGAGTTTTTTGAATTTTCTCCAATATATCCTTCTCCCCCCACGTGACCAACACCATTATCCTCTCCCACTTTCCTTTTTTTGCTATCATAAATAACCAATATATCTTCTTGATCACCCATGGTATCCTTTCCCCTATTCTTCCCCTGATTCTCTCCTTGATTTTCCCCAGCATTATTACCATATTTACCAATCACCTGATTAGCACCAAGGTTACCCGAAACTTGTGCTCTATTGAGAAAATCACTCCTCACTTTATTGATCTCCAAGTCAACACCTGTAGGACCTTCCATATTTGGATTCGACTGTCCAGCCATGCTATGCGATTCACCTCCGCCACTGGTGGAGTCCAGCCTCTTGTTCGAAGCCATCTAGCCCCAATATTCTTATGGTTGCGTTGCGGTTGGGCTCTCATAACTCTCCGTATGGTTTCACAACTTGATCGATTGCTTGATGAAAAAGCTTGCTACAAAATCTCTCGGTGTGTCCGATAATACCACATATGAAACAGAGTGTTGGCACTCTCTCATACTTAAATGTCACCCAAAGCCATCTCCCATCTTCTTTCGTCAGCTTCAACCTTCTTCTCAGAGGTTTAGTGATATCGATAGTAACTCTCATACGGAGGTAATCTCTCCAAACGCCAATAAAATTCTTAGGATCGGATTCAAGAAACTTACCAATCGCATTGCCTACTCCCTTAACCGTGGCCTCTGTCATACACCCTGGTTGAACATCATGAATCTGAATCCATATGTCCAACGTATTAAGCGCTAGTGTTTTAGGATCTCCACCTACTGGTAGTCGTTCTATGATCAATTACATCCTATCGTAAGTCCATGGGCTCCCGTCAATGATCCTTTTGATATCCACTTCATGATAAAACTGAAACAAGAAACGATTATTGTCTAATTGTTTGACGAACATCCCCATCCCTGGTTGCCATAGTGACGCTAGAATATTCTGCATTTTGTCAAAATCAATCATCCGATTCGACAGAAATCTCCTTACCAAACACCATCTATCATCAATATCTTCATTCCCACCATCCACTCGCACAGCCATCTCTTCCAGTTCTTCTTCTTCAATTTGAAAATTGAAAATATCCTCCCCTGAACCGCCCATACTCCCACTACCAGCCTCCATTTCGAACACACAAAGTAATACCAATCGGTCAAAACTATAACACTTTCCACAACAAATCACAAAATAACAATCAAAACCATGTCAATGGACAAGACATAACTCAAATTCCCTTTATTTCATTGTAAAATTTTAATCTTGTCACATTTTACATATTAATATGGGAATAATATATATTTATTGTAGGTTATAATATATGAGATATGATATAATTAAACACATATTTGTGTAACATATGTGAGGTTACAATAACTAATTTATTATTAAGATGTATACAATTAAATTTTGGAAGAAACCAAAAATGTATCTCAAATTATATACTGATTAGTTATTATTCTGCAACTTTTATTTAGTTAACAAATCAAATTTATTTTTAAAAATAAAAATACTTAATTACTTATACGAAATAAAACTATTTCATATACAGTTTAACCTCTATCCAAGAATACACTTAGGACCAAGTAAATTATATTCTTATTAGGAGGTTATAACTAAATAGAGTTACACTAGAAAAAAAATTAAAAAACTAAAAAATATCAATGTAACAATAATAACAATAAATAATCATTAATACTATATCATAATAAAAATATTTATAGTAAATATAATTTCATACATGTATTATAATTTAAAATAAAATTATTAATTTTACATAAATAAATTTACAAAATACATGCATATATGTTATTAAGATGTAATTATTCTTATATAGAGGTATACTTTGTTAATACAGGACTTAAAAAATGTATAACTAATTACAATTTAGAGGTTATTCCTATTTATAACTGGCCCAAATCGGAACTTAATTTTTTATAACAAATTAGAAGTTCTTCTTGAATAGAGTATTTTTAAATAGAGGTTCTACTGTATATGCTTACTTGTTATATTATAGACTTGAATAGACTTGAATGTGAGTTTTTTTTTTCTACTTCATTGTGACTTATTAGTTTATTAATTAGACTTGAATGTAATGTAAATATTGTTATAAAAGAAAAATAAAAAAAGTAATGTAAAAGTAATTAAACAACAAAACAATGTAATATAATCTAAAAATAAGCACATAGATTTCAAAGTAACAAAAATGTACATAAAGTAAATGGTATATAAAAATAGTAGCTTATTATATTACATGATAACTCATTAGTTTCAAAAATAAATTTTAAGGTTACCCAATGTATTTTACATAATAATATATCATAATACAACTTAAATTAAATATTTGATTATTAAGATGTTTGCAAATAAATTTTGGAGGAAACTAAATTGTATCTCAAACTATATGATATAAAAATATATATTTTTTAAAATGTAAAAGTAACTAATTAGTTTCTTATCGGCATTATAAGTAACCAAAAGGTTACTTTTGAAAACACAGGAAAATTAAAAAAAAAAAAAAAACACAGAATTTAGAATTATTTTCATTTCAGGCATATTAGTTTGGAATTGAGATATTTTTTTGATGATGTATCAAGGTATTATTGTAATTGAGATTTATTAAGGGATTTTCGTGATTAGTTTGTATTTTAAGTATATAACTGAAAAAATCCCTTTTAATAATTTTAATTTAATATAAATTTATATCTTTAATTGTACTAAATTTTTTTAATTTTTTTTTCTTCCAATTCATATTCTTAAAAAATATACCTATCAAACAAAATTAAATTATATTTTAAATATTATGACAAAAAACTTTAAAATAAAAAGATTTATGAAATTTTCTTAGAAAAAAATAAAAAAATATATATATGAGTTAGAAAAATTATGAAAGTGAAGTCAAAATAAGTATTGAAATTAACATTAAATAATGTGAGAAAAAAATTAAAAAAAAATATCAAGAGAATTTTTTAAGAATTATTTAAGTTTATATATTTTTTTTAATAATTGAGTGTATTTATAATTTTATGCTGTGCAAATAAAAGTTCCCATAAAATTTCCCATTAGAAAAAGATAAAATTACAAAATTAGACAAAATATGAGCTTTTTTAAAAGAGTAATTTGAGGCATAAATACATAAGTTTTATGCCGAGTAGCAGATAAATACCTAAGTCGTATTTTTGGCGGTAAAAATATCTTCCGTCACTAGTGTGAAACATCCGTACGTACCTGGCCGTTATGTGCCAAGTTAGTGTCCACGTGTCACTATGTGATTAGTCCAGATCATTTAATTTTAATTTTTTATTTGGAAATCAAATTAAAATATTAAAAATAGAACAAAAAATAGTTTAAAATCAAAATAAAATAATAAATATTTCATATTTATATTTTCATTAAATTAAAATAAAATAAAATAAATTAGTAATTAAAACCCAAAAACTAAAACATCTCTTCGTCATCTTCCTGTTCTTCTTCCTGCTCTTATGAAACCCTAATCTTCTTCCTGCTTTTCTTTTCTTGCTGAAAGCCATTCATAAAATCATTATTCATATATATTTATCAAAGTAACACTATTTCATCATCATCACCTTCCTCGTTATCCAGTTGCAGCAAAAGAAAAAGGGGCAAAAAGACACAAACACAAAGAACAATCAGAGACCCACTCACTCAAAATCAAACCTAGATCTAGATCTGCTTCGATGGTGAGGAGGAAAAAGGTGTCGATGAGGAGGAGGAAGAACGCGTCGATGAGGAGGAGGTTCTCTCCATCTCTTTCTGGGCACTGTGGTGAAATAGGGCTGCTCCAATGGTGAGGAGGAAGAAGGGGTAGATGAGGAGTGTTTGCAGGCTGTAATAACCAAAATATTTAGTTATTATTTTCTATTACGTTAGTCTAGATGACTCAATGTGGAAATAGTGATTGCATAAAATATGTTACTATCTTTTAAAGAATAGAAAGTGGTATTTTTATTTAATTAAAGTAGAAAGTATTCTTACTTTGTTGGGCCTTATATTTTTTTGGCTAGGAATTTAAGAAAAATTATGTTGGTATTATGTACTATGTTATTATAAAGAATATACAAGTTCATCCCGGGCCTAGACATTTACATACATATTGTAAGGGATTAATATAATTATTATTATTTTTCATTATTAATATTAGTATAGTTAGTCATTTATGTGGGTGCATGATTTAAGTGTTTATGATTTGAATTAGAGACCTACACGTGGGCATATAGTTAGTTTGAGCAATGCATGGAATATAATAGACTTTTTCCAATTAGGTGGAGATGTGTGTGGAAAATTAAGAATTTTGAGAAGGTTGATAACGTGGCTTCCATTGAGAGATTAGCTCTCATTTTTGTTAGTCCTTGAAGACCATTTCCTTCCTACATATGTGTAACTTTGAAGATAAAAGGAAAAGTATTTTATTCCTTAAGTATTTGACACATGTGCTATTAAGTGGGATCATGAACGGTATAGTTAGAAGAGTTGATATGTTATTTAAAATTTGAATCATACTAGTAGGATATACGACTATTAAGGGGTGTGATAGGGGAAGATAGCTTTAGGTGGTTACTTTCCAAGCTTATATATAGAGCTTTAGGTATTCATTCTTCACTCATCAATTAAGCTATCACATATAAAAGATTACTCTCTCTTTCTCATCTCTTGTTACTACTCCCTATTTCGTCTTTTATGCCATAATATTCATTGCTTATTACCTCCCGCCACCATCAATACCATCATCCTTTATCATTTTCTCTATCATCTTTTTTTTTTTTTACAATTTCTTTTTCTATCATTTCACCATCATCTCAACACTAATCCCAACCAATTATTTCATCTCCATCATTCTTGTCATACTCACATATCACCACCACCAACCTCTTACTTATTCATATATAGATACTCCACTATTATTTACTTATATATATCAACATCATCACCACCATAATTCTATCATTTCACATTCAAGTTTTAGTGCCTAACTAGATTTCGGGAGTTAAGGTAATTTTATAATTTTTGGTTTGTAGATTCAAAGTTATGGTTTCATGTATATATATTTTATACTCCTATAATATTTTCTAATTAATAAGTGTAAAATCTAGGTTTGTCATAAGAAAATTATTGTTTCTCAAGGATCACTCTTATTGCAATCAAAGCTAGGACTCCACATTCGAGGTAAGGAAATTAAGTAGAAAAAACATAAGTTTTCTGTATGTAATAACATTCATAGAAAGAGTGGGAATAGTAAAAGAGAAGTTAACTAAGGTCTTCTGCCTGACTCTTTATTGTTTGTTATTTAATGTACTGTATAATATATATTTAAATAATGTGTTTATAAGATTCATGTTATTTATGTATGTTTACAGTATTAGAGCATGACCATTGCTAAAGGTATATATTTAAATAATGTGTTTATAAGATTCATGTTATTTAAGTATGTATGTAAATAGTGTGTTTATAAGATTCACATTATTTAGTTATGATTGTTATGTTATTTAAATAATGTATAGTAGTTTGACATTATTTAAATTAGATAGATTATAGTTTATGTGACATGGTTTGACCGAGAAGATAATGGTTAAATACTTGACTCTTGGGTCTATATGGTAGATAGGGGGCCATTTAGTAGTGGGTACGATTTTACTGAACCCAGCCCTCCGCCATTTAGTCCAATCGCTCGGGTTTATTTGCCTAAGTCGGATTCGGGCGTAATCATTTTATGTGATTTAGCTTAGAACCTAGTTATTACCTACTAGTGATATGATTAAGTTTATGTTTTGCTAGTTGTCTTGTTGGGTTTTATGCCCTAAATAAAACTCATTTCAATATAATCAGATTTACTTATTAATATAGATCAGAAATAACATTTAATGTTGCATGGTTCACATGATTTATTTCATGATTATATGTACATAATGTATAAATTCATCTGAAACCCTTTTCACATACTTGATCCTGTTTATTGTGCCGTCAACACATTGGAAAGTAAACATGACTATGTGAATTAAGTTTCCTAGATTTATCAGACACAGGGTTTTACTGATATGATAATCTACAACAAGAGTTTACTTGTATTTGGAGAAATACTATGTTCTTTCCAGAACATTGGTTAAAGTAAAGCTCAGGTTGGATGCATGGAGTATGCATCGGAAGGGACCGATATTGAACTTTGACTTAGATTTAATTAAACTTACCGTAAAATCTATTCAAGTCAATATCGCCTAGTTGATCCTAGATCAAATGATCTTAATCCTGTTATGATTAGGCTCAATCTTGAAAGGCTATTCGTGTTCCTTGAATTGTTAGTTAAGCCTACTTTTAAGTCAGGGTGATACGTACTTTTTGGGAACACGGTAGTGCAATTGAGTGGGAGCGCTAGCATAAACATGGAATCTATAGCTTCTATCTGGCGAATAGTAAGCAAAGGATGATCACCTTCGAGCTTGACCAAACGAAAATAAATGGTGGAGATCTCATTTCACATAAGCTGAAATATCATTTATACGGGGTCAAGTGTTTTAAGGATAAAATACATAGTAGGGTGTTACGGTAATTTAATCCCTTTACTGTGTAGATCATTCATATAGAGGATAATTGATCACATTAGAATTATAACAATGGATAACTAATGATGTGTCTATATGGTGGAACATATAGAGCATTCTATATACTGAGAGTGCAATTCTAAGTTCTATGCGTGGATTCAACGAAGAATTAATAAGTTAGTGAATTTTAGTGCTAAATTCTTGATCTACTTATTGGAAGCTCGGTTATATAGACCCATGGTCCCCGCACTAGTTGAGATAATATTGCTTGTAAGACTCATGTAATTGGTTTTGATTAATCAATTATAATTCACAAATTAGACTATGTCTATTTGTGAAATTTTCACTAAGTAAGGGCGAAATTGTAAAGAAAGAGTTTATAGGGGCATATTTGTTAATTATGATACTTTGTATGGTTCAATTAATAAATATGATAAATGACAATATTATTTAATAATTATTTATAGTTATTAAATAGTTAGAATTGGCATTTAAATGATTGAATTAGGAAATTGGCATTTTTGAGAAAATCAGATACAAAAGGTGTTAAAATTGCAAAATTGCAAAAAGCAAGGCCCAATCCATTAAAGGTATGGCCGGCCACCTATTGTAGTATTTTAAGTTGATTTTTTCATTATTTTAATGCCATATAATTCAAACCTAACCCTAGTGGAATGCTATAAATAGATAGTGAAGGCTTCAGAAAAATAAGACTTTTTCCTGACACTTTCTGAATCAGAAAAACCTGAGCCTTCTCTCTCCCTATCTGGCTGACCACTCCCTCTCTTCTTCTTCAATATTTCGAAATCCTTAGTGTATGAGTAGTGCCCACACACAGCAAGTGATACCTCAATCATAGTGAGGAAGATCGTGAAGAAAGATCATCAGCAAAGGAGTTTCAGCATCAAAGATTCAGAGAAAGAGATCCAAGTTCAGATATTGATAATGCTCTGCTACAGAAAGGAATCAAGGGCTAGATATCTGAACGGAAGGAGTCATATTATTCCGCTGCACCCAATGTAAGGTTTCTTAAACTTTATATGTGTTTAATTTATCGTTTTAGAAAGTTCTTATTTAGGATGTTAATAAACATACTTGTGAGTAGATCTAAGATCCTGGTAAAATAATTTCCAACAACTGGCCTCAGAGCCATGGTAATTGATTTACTTGCAAGAAATTTGGACTTTAAAACGATTGTTTGTATGTTCTTTGGATGGTATCATGTTGTGTTGAGTGTTATTTGATGATTGATTGATGTTTGTAAATTTTCGTGAAAAATAATTGCGATTTTGTTTCTGGAATTATTTTTATTGGATAGTATGGAAAAAATTAAGCAAGTTAGCCTTTTACAGAACTCAATTTCAGTTTTATTTGAATTAGTTATGAATTTTTGAAGATTTGAAAAAATCGGGGCTGTGCTGAAATTTTCCTGCGATCGCGAAACTGTCCGTACAGTTCACAATTTTTTTTGTTTTTCTTCGATTTTTCATGCTTTTTCATGGAATTAACTTCTGATTTTTGGTATAGTTTTGTATTTATACTATTACTATTCCTAATTCAATTCTAATTATCATTTTGAATTAATTTAATATTTTTTAAATTTAATTCAAGATATTAGTGTAATTTGAATTTGAATAGAATTAGTATCTATCTTCTTGCTTAAAAATCTATCTTATTTTAAAATTTGATTATATCTTATCTTATTTTAAATTTAAAAATAAGATATTTATAATCATGTAATTTTTAAATGATATAAGATATTTTGCTAATTTTTTTAAATTTTGTTATTTTATTTATTTAAATTACATTTAAAATTTGAAAAAGATATTTATTTATCTTTTCTAATTTTTTATTTAATTTTTATTTATAAAATAACATTTAAAATTTAAAAGTAGTTAGCAAATTTTTGAAATGATATTTAGGTTGGTTAAAACCTAATTTTTCAAAAATTGTAGGTTTAATTTTAAATTTAAATGTTTTTTTTAAAAAAAAAAAAATTCGAATTTTTCAAATTTTTTTTTAAAATTTTTCGAAATTTTTTTTTATTATTATTTAATTAATTATTTTTGAAATTAATAATTTAATTTAAAATTAAATAAATCCTACATCCAACTATCCAGCTAACCTTGTTGCAGGAGTATGTGTTTTAGCTTGTTTGTAAGTTTTCAAAACCTATTATTACTTGATTGCAAATAGCCATGGTTACTTTTTGCCAGATCTATTGATCTGATGGCTCCCTTGGTCAAGTTAATAATTTGTAACAGGTATATTTACAATCTTCTTTCATTTGTGTATGACCTAGCAACATGATAGGACCCATCCAAAGTGTGCCTGTGTGAGCCTATGTGTTTAATTTTATTATAGATGCATATAGGTTGTTGTTGCTAAAATAAATTATCATAGTTCTTGATAGAATTTATTTAGGCCCATTTAGTTATTGGGCTTATTCAATTAATAACAGTTGTTCTTATTAAGGTTAAATTCCTCTCTTTTGGGCCTTGTGTGAGAGTTGGGAACCATAGTAGTGGGTACGACATACTGAACCCAGCACCCCCTCACATGAACCACCCCAATTGTGAAGGCCCATTTGCCTGATTTGAACAATTGTACTAGGTTAATTAAACTAGTTTAACCTAATAAAATTGATTTGCAACATAATTAATTTTATTTATTTTGAAATTAATTTAAGAACATTATAGTTTAAAGAATTTTTTTTTATTCTAAGCTAACTATATGTATTTTCTTGTATTTAATTAAATATAGAATTATAACCATCTAGATTCTTTCTGGAACTTAATTTAAATTTTTCATTAAATATTCTTATTTAAGTTGATATTTAGTTATCTACAGCTAACCAACTTAAATCTGAATATCTTTTGAATTTCAAATTTCAAAATTAAGTTGATGAATTTTAGGCATTGGTTATTAAGATTCTTTAGATATTTTTTAAGTTAATATCTTTTCGAATATTAATTTAAAATGGAATATTTTAGATATTTTTTAGGTTAATATCTTTTCGAATATTAACTTAAAATGGAATATTTTCAAATTAAGTGGTTACAACTTAATTTTTGATATTTAATTAAATTTAAATTTGAAAATATTTAAGTTCTAGATTTTTTCTAGTACAACTTAAATTAGATATTTTTTTAATTTTTGATATTTAATTAAATTTAAATTTGAAAATATTTAAGTTCTAGATTTTTTCTAGTACAACTTAAATTAGATATTTTTTCAAATTTTGTGGAAAAGATACTTAGTCAAATAAGATATTTTCTAGATGGTTATTTCTAGACTACTTATTATTTCTAATATTAAATAGGAAAATATTATACATTGTGAAATTAATTATTTATATAATTAATTTTGGTACAATTTATTTTAAGTATATTTTTTCCTAGTATTAAACTAGAGATTAATAATTAAGCCTTCTCTATACTTAATTATTTATTTCTTGAATTTAATACATTTAATTAATTTGAAAATTAAATATACAAGTTGATTTTTATCATGATACTTAAATATTTCTTTTTCATGACACTTAATTAAATAGAAAATTATTTTTAGTTGAAATTTATTTTTTCAACTAAATTTAAATAATTTTCAAAATATATTTTTTCTTTATTTTATTAATCAAATTTCGAAATTGCATTTCTTAAATGCTGGAATTTCGAATTTTATCTTGAAAAATAGATTAAGTTGTAAATTAATTATTTATTTTAATTAATTTTGGACCAACTTAAATCAATGATTTTTTCATTAATTGATTAATTTAAAAATAAATTGAATTAAAGTATATTATTAGAAATTGAATTAATTAGTCAAAGGAAAATCTAGATAGATGATATTTTTGCTTGAAGTATTTTTCTAGTGTATTTAATTAAATAGAAAATTAATATTTAAGTTGATTTTCATCATCATACTTAAATATTTGAAATTTTTCTTATATATTTAATTAAATAGGAAAATTATATTTTTTGTTGTAAATTAATTTTATTAATTAATTTTGGGCCAACATTAAATTAGAATAATTTTTCCAGGATTTATTTTTATTTTAACATGCATTTTTCGAAAATTGTATTCTTAAATACTTTAATTTTTCGAAATGCAATATATATTTATAGAAAATAAAATTTGAGTTGTAAATTAATTTAAATTAATTTTGTAACAACTTAAATATTTTTTTAAATATTTATTAGAAATTATTACTAAGATGGAAATAATTCATGTTATTTTCATATCCATCTAAGTAAAATTTATAAATAAATATAAATTAAAATTTATATTTAGAATTTTTCATTCTAAATTGGAAATTTTAATTAAATAAATATATATTTAAAATAAATAGAATAAATAAAGAGAATCAAAGAAAATACAACTCTTTTTAAATAATGAGCTTTTAATCAAAATACATTCGATCTCCATTGTGGGTTTTACACCGCGTTTGTTTTAGTGAGTAATCCTCCCTAATGGAGGAACGTTCATTAGCAATTTCGCACCGTTTAACCTCGCATGATAAGTAGTTTATAAGTATTTTGTATGGTATGGATCACCCTAATGGTGGCGACCATACTTGACTTGCAAATTATGAAACAATGGTGGAAGCTCATAAGATAGAATTGCCTGGACTCTCGCCTAAATGGGACAACGCTGAATTCCAATCTTGATTGAATAAAAGGTTGCTAGAATGGTTATCATTTTAGATGAGCTGACAACTCTATTCAATGGATGATGCTTTGACTCTCGCCTAAACGGGACACTGTATCAGTTTGTTGAAAAACCTTGGAAATTATTTAGGATTGTATGTTTTAGTATTTTCACCTGTCATTCCTACTTGCTATATGCTTATAATTTCTGAATTGTGTATGAATTTATATTGAACCATGTTATTTTCTGTTATTAAGTTGTAGTTTAATTTCGAATCTTCATTGTTGGTCTAACATGTTTGTTTTTCTAATGAGATAAATCCCTAATGGATTTTCACCATTAGACATACATAATAGTGTAAGATCTCGAAAGATAAATATTGTATATGCAACATCTAGCTGTTCATCAATTGATGACACCTTAGACTAGTATTTTTACAATATGAAACAAGAAGATTGTATAAATAAGATTACTTTGACTTTCGCTAATCGAAGCATCGTTGGATTCTTATTTAAACAACGAAATTATCCTAATTCCTCTTAGCTTATTCATTTCGAATTAGCTTCAAAACATATCATTGGATGAATGGCCTATAAATCATTTCTTGTCATTATATTTTCTCTTAAGAAATTAAATGACGCATATGATTATAATCCCGAAATTCTATTCCCAATTGATATAAATCCTCAATCTTAGAAATCTCCTACTTGTATGGGCAAATCTGACTTAGAGTTTGTATTAGTAGTGTGGTCCAAGATAGAATTACTCATTATATTTGGTATAAATTTAAGTCATTGACTTTAATTTTAGATTCCAAACAGAAATTTTCTTATATTTCTAATTCCATAATACAATACAGGTACACTTTCTCAAGTGTTCAACATCCATCTTCTATTAATGGATTAAAACTGTATGGAATATGAGTTAGGTATTCTGTGACCAGGATCCACTTGCAGTATTCTAAAAACTCTTTGATGTAACTAAACCTATGTCATCATAGACACTACCACATTTTTTTTAATCTATGGCATTTGTATCTTGTTCATAGTGGATTTGACAAGATCAATCTCTGCAAAGAGTTAATATGCCTATATCCAGTGAAAGTAAGTTCATCTCATTCGCATATGGATGCACATTCAGGGGTGGATATGAGTCTTTCGTTGTATTCTTAAAACGATAACTCTAGATTATACCTTAAGCAAAGAAATTTGAAATGTTTAAAAATTTCATTAATTTCTAGCAATGGCTAAAACCATTAAGGTAAGTGGTTAAAGATCTTGCGAACTGATAGGGGTGGAAAAATAGTTAGTAGATATGCAGTTCAAAGATCATTAAATTGATTTTTGAATTATATCCAAACTTACCTCCCCAGAAATTTCGAGTTGCATGTTGATGATTAGTTACTAGTCGTTGCCTAAATCCTTCTATGGTAATACAATTTCAGAATGATGTAATGGTTGCATACTTAATGTAAATCATTACTAGATTCATGGATGACCTAATCAAAATCTTAAGAAAAGCTAGAACTGTTAACCATGGTTTGTTAGCTATTCTAAGTGATTAGGGGTGGACCATCCCATTGTCAATAGATAAGAAAGTGTTTGTTCAAACAAATACTACTTTTCTAAGATAATGACTAAGTCTGAAAACAAGTAGCGAATAAAGGAGATATTTAATTCTTGATTCCAAAAGTGTTCCATCATCTTATATAACATATGATGATCCCACTGCCTCTGTTGTCTTGTCACAACCAAAGAGGTTAATACCATTTTCTTAGACATAATTCACGGCACCTTGTCGTAGTGGGAGAGTTCCTAGGAACCCACCTTCTTATGACTTGGGAGACACTAGTGATTAAAATCCATTGTGAGTTTAAACAAGTAATGGATTGTCAAGATAAGAAACTAAGAAGAAAGCCAATAGAACTATGGTTTAATCCATTCACATGGAGTAACCTAAAGTTTTCTATTACAAGGACATAAAAGGAAATTTTCGTTTATAAGTCCATTCAATAGACTTAACAAAACTTCCTGTTCCTAGTATTATAGGTTTGAGTTTATCTAAACCTATGGCTTGTGGTATACTTGGTAATTACTTACTCTAATGCAAGCAACTTATTTTAGTAAGATGCTGAAGCATTTTCTTTCTAATGGAAATCTATAGAAGCTTCACAACTTCTTAGGTATAGATTTTATTTATCTAAGGAAAAGTCTAAACTATTCCAGAAAAGATAAAGCCATGAAAGAATTTCTTATATCAACAGTGAGAGGTCTTAGATATGCTTTTGTATGCCTTAGACCAGACACCTGCTGTTGAGTGGGAGTAATGAGTAGGTATCAGATTAATCCAGGAGAAGAACATTGGAAGACAATCAAGTAAATCTTAAGATTAAGAAGAGGAACTATATGTTAGTCTATATAAAACTCTTAGACTACACCATATCAGATTTCGAAATTTGCCTTTGTGCTAGAAAATCTTTCTGATAAGATGGTGATTACTCTGGGGGTGGAATAGTGATTTTGGAGAAGTGTAAAAACCTATCTGAAGTCTCTAGGTCTACCAGAGAGAGACTGAATGTTAAAGCTGCAGGAAAGGTACTTATTCAGTCTAAGGAAAGTTCTATACATTTTTGGCATCATTCCAAATTGCCTTAAACTACTAGTGTTAATTTCCTGATTAACCAAAAGTAGTTGCCAAAGATATAGAATCCAGTATCCCAAGAGAGTAGACATATAGAGAGGAATTTCACATTATCAATGATTTTGTGATTAAAGGAAGAGTAATAGTGGAGAAAAGGTTGTGGTTAATTCAACCTTTCAGATCCTATTACGAGGAGTTTACTACTACTACACTTGATTTATATATCAAGGTGTTGAGATTATTTGAAACGCACTTTTTTGTTTTATATTAGTGCAAGTGGGAGTTTGTTGGGTTTTATGCCCTAAATAAAACTCATTTCAATATAATCAGATTTACTTATTAATATAGATCAGAAATAACATTTAATGTTGCATGGTTCACATGATTTATTTCATGATTATATGTACATAATGTATAAATTCATCTGAAACCCTTTTCACATACTTGATCCTGTTTATTGTGTCGTCAACACATTGGAAAGTAAACATGACTATGTGAATAAAGTTTCCTAGATTTATCAGACACAGGGTTTTACTGATATGATAATCTACAACATGAGTTTACTTGTATTTGGAGAAATACTATGTTCTTTCCAGAACATTGGTTAAAGTAAAGCTCAGGTTGGATGCATGGAGTATGCATCGGAAGGGACCGATATTGAACTTTGACTTAGATTTAATTAAACTTACCGTAAAATCTATTCAAGTCAATATCGCCTAGTTGATCCTAGATCAAATGATCTTAATCCTGTTATGATTAGGCTCAATCTTGAAAGGCTATTCGTGTTCCTTGAATTGTTAGTTAAGCCTACTTTTAAGTCAGGGTGATACGTACTTTTTGGGAACACGGTAGTGCAATTGAGTGGGAGCGCTAGCATAAACATGGAATCTATAGCTTCTATCTGGCGAATAGTAAGCAAAGGATGATCACCTTCGAGCTTGACCAAACGAAAATAAATGGTGGAGATCTCATTTCACATAAGCTGAAATATCATTTATACGGGGTCAAGTGTTTTAAGGATAAAATACATAGTAGGGTGTTACGGTAATTTAATCCCTTTACTGTGTAGATCATTCATATAGAGGATAATTGATCACATTAGGATTATAACAATGGATAACTAATGATGTGTCTATATGGTGGAACATATAGAGCATTCAGTATACTGAGAGTGCAATTCTAAGTTCTATGCGTGAATTCAACGAAGAATTAATAAGTTAGTGAATTTTAGTGCTAAATTCTTGATCTACTTATTGGAAGCTCGGTTATATAGACCCATGGTCCCCCCACTAGTTGAGATAATATTGCTTGTAAGACTCATGTAATTGGTTTTGATTAATCAATTATAATTCACAAATTAGACTATGTCTATTTGTGAAATTTTCACTAAGTAAGGGCGAAATTGTAAAGAAAGAGTTTATAGGGGCATATTTGTTAATTATGATACTTTGTATGGTTCAATTAATAAATATGAAAAATGACAATATTATTTAATAATTATTTATAGTTATTAAATAGTGAGAATTGGCATTTAAATGATTGAATTAGGAAATTGGCATTTTTGAGAAAATCAGATACAAAAGGTGTTAAAATTGCAAAATTGCAAAAAGCAAGGCCCAATCCATTAAAGGTATGGCCGGCCACCTATTGTAGTATTTTAAGTTGATTTTTTCATTATTTTAATGCCATATAATTCAAACCTAACCCTAGTGGAATGCTATAAATAGATAGTGAAGGCTTCAGAAAAATAAGACTTTTTCCTGACACTTTCTGAATCAGAAAAACCTGAGCCTTCTCTCTCCCTATCTGGCTGACCACTCCCTCTCTTCTTCTTCAATATTTCGAAATCCTTAGTGTATGAGTAGTGCCCACACACAGCAAGTGATACCTCAATCATAGTGAGGAAGATCGTGAAGAAAGATCATCAGCAAAGGAGTTTCAGCATCAAAGATTCAGAGAAAGAGATCCAGGTTCAGATATTGATAATGCTCTGCTACAGAAAGGAATCAAGGGCTAGATATTTGAACGGAAGGAGTCATATTATTCCGCTGCACCGAATGTAAGGTTTCTTAAACTTTATATGTGTTTAATTTATCGTTTTAGAAAGTTCTATTTTAGGATGTTAATAAACATACTTGTGAGTAGATCTAAGATCCTGGTAAAATAATTTCCAACATGTCTATATATGAGCATGTGCATTTTTAGTTAAGTTTTATTTTTATTTATGTGACTACCTGACACACATTTCCTTACTGAGTTTAGTAGCTCACCCTTATTAAATTACCATGTGCAGACCAAAGTAACTGAAAGTCTAGAATGCCGGTGGCGAGTGGAATTTTGGACGCTTGTGTGTGAACTCGCTGAGGGCCATATAACTGCGGGCGGTCTAGGGCGCTCTATTTATTTATTTACGTAATTAAACTTATGTCACAATTATTTTAGTTATTAATTATTATGTCTTTTGTACGAAAACTGGCCAGTTGTGAACATTTTCAAGTATTAAATAAAAATGCGACATTAAGATTTTCTGCGTTTAACGCTTGTAAATAAAATTAATATTTTTATAAAAGTACAGGCGTTACATAGGCCGACACCGATGAGGGAGAAGAACAATGGCTCATGGTTCCTGGAAGGCGATAAGGGATGAAAAGAACATGAAATCTGTTCTCATTCGCAGAAGTGAAGGGGAAGAGAACGTGATTTTAGGGGTTAGGGATGGTTTTTACCAATGAATTTATTTTCTTTTTTCTTTTACAGAATCAATCCAGTTTAGAGAGAAATCTTTTATTACATACTTGATTAAAGAAGAGGGCAAAATGTGCCAATTCAACAGCCTGATCCACATCCGCATCATCAAAAACAATAAATGGGGATTTCCCTCCAAGCTCCAAAGTTACTGGTTTGAGATTGCTTCTTGCAGCAAGTTCAAGTACAGTTTTACATGTCACAGTTGAACTAGTAAAAGCAAGCTGCAAAGAGATTAATTGGTAGATTTATTTTTGTTTTTTTTTTATATATTTTTAAAATCATTTTTAAACATTTAAATAATAATAAAAAAAAAAATTAATGGCATGGACCAATGAACGAGTGACACGTGGATCCTAACCTGGCACTTAATGACCAGGTACCTACGGAAGTTCCACACTAGTGACGGAAGGTATTTTTACCGCAAAAAATACGATTTAGGTATTTATCTGGTACTCGGCATAAAACTTAGGTATTTATGCCGCAAATTGCTCTTTATAAAATACATAAGTTATCCGATCCAATCCTAACCGACCGATCCAATTCCAACCGATCAATTACAATCGGATATCCAATCATAATTGGATTGGATCGGATGCAAATTTTAAAAATCCAATTGGATCGGATCGGATGTTGGATGAGACATCTGATCCAATGGACAACTGAACCGATCCAATCCAATATCATCCAATGTCCATCCAATCATATTTAATATTTATAATTTCATATATTTAATTATTTTGTTTTAAAAAAAAAATATTAATTATTAATAGGTTTTACTCTTATTAATTAGAAGCTGGTAATATGCATCTATTGTTTTAATTTTAATTTATAATCTTTTTAATGGAATATACTAATTTATTTTTGTTTTGTTTTGTTGTGTTTTTTTTGTAGAAATTCTTAATGGAGTTGGTGACCTTAAAATTGAGTAAACATCCTCTTTTGTGAGATTGGACCATCAAAGATTAAACTCAAGAGAGTGATTGATTTAATATTTTAGAGTAATTTGTGGCATAAATACTTAACTTTTATGCCGAGTAGCAGATAAATACCTAAGTCGTATTTTTAGCGGTAAAAATACCTTCCGTCACTAGTGTGGAACTTCCGTAGGTACCTGACCGTTATGTGCCAGGTTAGTGTCCACGTGTTATTCTTTGATTAGTCCACGTCATTTAATTTATATATTTTATTTAAAAATTAAAAAATAAAACAAAAATAATTTAAATCAAAATAAAATAATAAATATTTAATATTCATATTTTAATTAAATTAAAATATAATAAATTATTAATTAAAACCCAAAACCTAAAACTAACAAATAAACCCAATAGAAAATTGAAAGGTCATCCCTTCATCATCCTCTTCTTCTTCCTGCCATTCTTCTTCTTCCTGCAATTCTTCTTCTTCCTGAAAACCAAGGTAATCTTGTCTACATCTCTATCCCATTTCTCTATCAAAAGCCCTAATTTATTTTCCCCATTTTGCATAGTTATAGTGTTATAGGAAGAAACATAGAGAGAAAAAGAAAGAGAAAGAGTTATGGCAAATTTAAAGACAATACTTGTTGTGCTTTCAGTAATGGCGACCTTGGCATGGATGCCCACTTTGTTGATTGGGCATGCTGCTAGTGAAATGGAGGCTAGTATTTGGCAGCGCTTATTAAATTAAGGGTTTGTGAGTTTCAATTGATTTGGGAATTTGGGGATAGGCAAAAACCCTTCTTTCATTTTGTTCAAACATGTTATTCTTCATTTTTTTCTGATTGTGATGCTCTTGCACCCATGACTGAACTTTTTTTCCAGTTCTTTCATCATTGTTTGGAGATTTATTGTTATGCAATAAGTTTGGGTGTTATAGCAGAAAGGAGAAATATATGGAGGTTATGTTGAGAGAAATTTGTCTTTCTGTTTTACTTCTGTTAATGCATTTAGGTATTTTATCAGGAAGCTGTGAAATCATGGGTGAGTTTAGTATCCAAATTAGCCGCAACCTGGTGAATAGCCTTGCTGACAATGAAGAAGATAAATCGAAGAAGAAGACCAAAAAAACTAGTATCCTTCTCTCTGTTTCTCTCTATGCGAAGTGTGAGGGAGATATGGGTGAGTTCGACAGAACACTTGGGCTTGGCAGAAATCTGGTCATCAACGGAACCATTATGGTTTGATTTTTTTTACTGGATGTATTACAGGTTTCTTTGCTCATCGTTAAGGATTTTTTAGGAATGTTTGTATTATTTTTTCTGGGTTTTTTTTTTTATTATTATTCAAGTTTTTCTGGGTTTTTTTGGTGGTCCAATTTGTGTTGTCAATTTGATTTTGCTAGATAGATGTTGGTGAGTGATGAGGTTTTCGATCGCATTGATGTTGCTACACATTTAAGTGGGATCTGAGTAAAAAAATTTGGGGAAGAACAATGGATGAATTTGAATTGGGGTTAGAAATTTTTTGGGTTCGGGAGCAATGGATGAATTTGAATGAATATATTAAATGTATTTAATTTTATTTTAAGTATGTCATTTAGTTTTTTATATAAATTAAGTTTTATTGTAATATAATTTTTATATTTTTTTAATGATTGTTTTAATTTTAAAATACTTTTAAATGTTTAAATTAATTTTTTAAATAAAATATATAAATTAAATGACATGGACTAATCAAAGAATGACACGTGGACACTAACCTGGCACATAACGGTCAGGTACCTACGGAAGTTCCACACTAGTGACGGAAGGTATTTTTACCGCCAAAAATATGACTTAGGTATTTATCTGCTACTCGACATAAAACTTAGGTATTTATGCCGCAAATTACTCAATATTTTATATTATATTTGCATTTGATGTATTGGACTTGTTTATTAAGACTTTTGCTTATTAAATTAGATTTGTGTTATATTTTTATTATGGGATCATGAAAGTTAGGTTGGATTTGGATTAAACTATTGTTTATTATCTATGTTCGATTATTAGGTTTTAAATTATGGTGACGTTTGGTAACATTTTTTAATCAGTTTTCTGTTTTTAAAAGTGGAAAAGTGAAAATATTTTTCAAAAACATGTTCTATAAAACTGTTTTTACTTTTCAATTTTATAATTAGAAATCAAAATTTTAAAAACAAAAAAAATGACTTTCAATATTTTTTTAAACAGTTTTTTTTCGTAATCAATTTTTTGGATTACGACCAGACCCGGACCAAATCTCCTCCCCACGGCCCTGGCGCTGAACCCGGCTTCTGATCCGAACCCGAATCCGACCCCGGACCTAGACCAAACTTAAATAAAACAAAAAATAAAAATAAAAATGAACTTTACAAAACACACTTTTGTTTTCTGTTTTTAAAATTGAAAAACAAAAGTTGTTATAGAACACATTTTTGTTTTTCAAAAATAAATTTTTTAAAAACAAAAATTTTACTTTCATTTTGAGATTAAAAAATTAAAAAATAAAAGTGTTACCAAACGGCACCTATGCTTTTTCATAAATTTTTTTCTTTTTAATGAAATAGCCTAAATAGTGGCTAAAATGAATTGGATTCATCCATTGGATCCATTGGATCCATTGGATGGATCCAATCCAATCCAATACAAAACCAGTTAAAGCATCCAATGAATGGAACCGATCCAATCCAATACATCCATTGGATCGAATCGGATCAGATGACTCAATTCAATTGGATTGGATCGGATGACAAAATCTAATATCCAATAAATAATTAGATTGGATTGGATGAGTCCAAATCCATTAAATGTGATCCAATGAACACCCCTAGGGTTTAAAAACTTATAAAACAGGTCCAATTTTTTTTTTTTTTTTAAAAAAAAGCCATAAAAAATGGCAAAACATAAATATGCGATATTTATAGAAAAACTTTTCAAAAATCTGTAATTTCCACCATTTTTTATTGTAGTTTCAAAAATACCGGTGATTGTTTTATGTCCGATGTGCGAGGTATGATAGTTAAACTTTGTGTGTACTTTTGTAATAAAAATGTAGAATAAGTAATACTTCTAAAAAAAACACAATAAAAGTGCGACTTGGGCTAAACGGGCCGAAGAATGGGGTCGTGAGTAGAAAGGAAAACATCGTCAACTCAAGATAAATATATACCAGATTCATTCCAACACACTGAAGCACCCAAGAACCAAGACACAAAGAAGGGAAGCCTTTGCCGTTTGGGTTTCCACTTTCCAATTCCATTATACTCCCAAATCTCAAATCCCTTCTTCATTCAAGATTCGGCAAAAGAATTTCTTCTAAGAAATTTAATAGTTAATTCATTTTTTTTTTCTTTCAAAAAGAAAATGGAAGGAGGAGAAGAGGGAGAAGAGGTAAGCATAGAAGAGCTCGCCTCCAATCTCTCCACCTATAAGGAACAGCTTCTCCAGGTATACGAATTCATCTTTCTTCCTCTTTTCGTTTTACATCTATATATGTATATCTGTATTTATGTTATTGTGAACATCTTAGCTGTTTAGGTTTATGTCTTACTGGTTCCATTACTTCAGATAGGGTTTACTTCATAACGTTAATACATATGATTGTGTGTGTCTCTGAGTTTTTCACATAACTAAATTCTCACTATTGTGAAGCACTTTTCTTTAATTTTTCATTCGAGTGAAGTTTTGGGGCCGCTAAATTTTCATAATTGAACTCAAAGTTCGAGAGAAAGTATGGATTTTTATCGCCCAAGCCTACTTATGATTTACTTATTGGGGTAGGGTGGGGATTTTGAAGGTGAAGCCTTAAGGTGGCTATGATTTCTGCTCCTTGTTTATCTTATTTTTTACCTGACTCTTAAGACTTTGGAAGATACGTGATAAAATAGCTAGACATATATTGTAGTAAAATTGTTAATCCATGGATGGAGGTAATCTGTTTAGCTCATGCACACATGGAATTGAACTAAACTAAGAGTTTGTTGGTGTGACGGAGCAAAGGAAGGAGAGAGGGGTATGTGGGTGGATTTTGGGGTAGGGTACTGATTTGGATGGAAGATATTGTTGGAGATTTCAATCCCAATTTTAACTAATTTTTAAGTGTTTGCCCTCTTCAAAAAATTTCCCAATCCCTTTTGATTTTCCCTCCTACCAAACAAAGAGAGAGATTAGGGGCTCTTTGGTTGGGAGAATGATGAATTTGGAACAAGAACAAGAATGACATACAGTATACTTTATTGAGTAAGAAAAAGAATTAAGGTCCTCTCACAAGGTCTGAGGTCCCTCTTGTGTACCTATATAGTAATTGCTATAGTTTCATGGTCCCCAAATATTGTAGGGTTAGGCGGGGGATCTAGTTTTTTAAAAAAAAAGTATTAAAAAAACTAAATTATATTTAAGAATAGTTTTTCTTTCCATTTCTTCATTTTATTTTAGGAACAGTGATTCCGCTAAAATAGTGGACCAGTCATTCTATTTTGAATGGCATTCCAATGCCCTAAATTACATCACCTTCCTTCGATATTCTTTTTTCCTTGGTAATTTACGTCACCTTCTTAGCTACCTTCCTCTCCTTTACTAAAACACAGCCTTGGTCTATTTATCTTTTGATGAGAACAACAGAAATTCACTGACCTTTCATGCTTTTTTTTCTCTCTGTGAATGTATTACTGAGAATAGCTCGACTCAGACATTTCTTTTGTATGGTAGAATTAACTTATAATGAAGCTATAATCGTTTGCTAATAGGTTGCATTATCAACACTCCAACAACACTAACTTTAGTTTATACTGTTTTCATGGATATGGTTTTAAGACATTCAAGAATCCTGTATTGAAAACTAAAATATTTGTAGTTGGGTATTTTGTCGTGAAATGTTACAGACTTGTTTGTTAGTTGGTTTCATTTATTTTTATGTTACTTTAAAAGCCACTAGCTTGGTTGAGTAGTGAGGGGGTTGGGGTAAGTGAAAGGTCCACGGTTCGAACCTTAGATCTCTTGCATAGGAGGCTCTTAGTCTCATTTAAGCACACCTGATAATTTTTTTTGTTGCTTTGTCCTTCAATTAACACAAGTTATATGATAAGAGTTGTACAGCTATAGGCCATTATCCCTGCTCTCTATATTTGCAGTTCTACATCTTTCCTATGGTATTATGCATGACACATCTGTCACTGATTTCTTGTTCTGTCGATCAGGTCAAGCAGCTGTTGGCTGATGATCCTGGAAACTCGGAATATGCTGACATGGAAAGGGAGCTCAATGAGGTAATTTTGTTAAGGACTTTTATTTTCTTGTATGTGTTGTTGAATATCCAGTTACACCTTCCAGTCAAATAATGGGCTTCTGTTGTGTACTTGTGTTACTCGACTTTATGACACAATGTGAGTGGTTATTATGTGATAGAGCTACAGGAGCATCTTCTGTAGTGTCTTATAGATCAATGATTGTAAAGAAAATTGTAGATATTCTTTTTTTGGTTGTCTAGATCAGTGCAATTACCGTTCTTCTTCTATTTTCCTCCTCTCTTTTGAAGGCACCAAAATGTTGCTCATCAAGCAACATCAGTTAAGCTAATGGCTACCTTGGGAGTTTGTTGTCATTACAGGGTTGTTAAGGTGAGGATGGCTTTATGTTAACTTAAGTTCATACACTCCAGAAATGAGAACTCTTTGGAGAAAAGAATACTGGATCTTAATGTAGAATTAGAACATCATCAAGATGCACATCACTTCTATCTTGATTCTTGTGCAGGTTTGCTGTGTGTCGTGATGGCCAGCCTGCTCTCTCTCTCTTTCACAGTCACTGATTTTGGATGTTCACAATCAGATTCTATGTTCGAATCACAACAATGATATGTTCTTCAAAATGCTATACTCGTAGTAGCTCGTCCTTTCTTTGCATTGTTTAGGGATATTCTTTGCTTTTTTTACTATCTGTTTTTCCAAAGAGATGAAGACTTTTCTTATAAAGAAATAAAAAACAAATACACTTTTCATGCTTTGGTATTCATATGTTTACTATATTATCATTCCTTCTTGAGGCTAGCTCAAGTAGTTGGGTGGGTAAGCTGAGTGATCCACTGAGTCCTTGTCTGTGTAACTTATAAAAAAAAAAAATCATGTTTTCTATTCCTTCTGAAATTTATGATTGCACTAAAGTTCTAAGATTGCAGGTAATTGCCTTAACGGAGGAACTGCTGGAAACTGCAAAGCAAAATGAGAATTCTGTATCCAATGTTGTGACTGGGGCAAGTGTTGATACATCTCCTGATTGGAATGATAAGGTATGACAAATAAGGTCTGGTTTTGCCCAAATATTGTAGGGTTAGGCGGGGATCCTAGTTTCAAAAATAAAAAATTAAGGCTTGGTTTTGTTTCCTCTATTGTTGTGTCTTGTGTGTGAGAGAGAGAATGAGAGAGCTGTATAAAAGTTCATACATCCATATAATTGAAATTTCTGTCGATTCTTGCGGCCTGTCAGAACCTTTGTGGTCTTCATGTATTTGCTAAAGATTCATTGACCTTTTGATGCTAAACGTCTAAATATTTATATAGACATGATATTTCATGGCATTGTTATCCATTGATATTGTGTATGTAAATGTGTGCTGATGTCGGAGCTATCTCATATCTTTGGTTCTTATACCGTGTACTTTTACTGATTTCAAATGTAGGATTCACTAAGCCTTTCTGACCATCAAGAGAAGTTTCCTGTTGGCACAAAGGTGCAAGCTGTTTGGAGTGAAGATGGCGAATGGTATGTGATAAAATGTTGATATTATTTATCTGTACATGAACCAATTCACGTTTATATTATCACATTGGTTATATTTATATTCTCTCCTCCCCCAGGACCCCCACTTCTCTCTCTCTCTCTCTCTCTCTCTCTCTCTCTCTCTCTCTCTCTCTCTCTCTCTCTCTCTCTCTCTCTCTCCTATACATATTTTTAAGCCAATGTTTAATTAGTTGAATGCCTAGGTATGATGCAACAATTGAGGCTCATACTCCAATTGGGTATTACGTTGCTTATGTTGAATGGGGCAATAAAGAAGAGGTATTATTTTTCTCTAAACATTCAATTAAGTCATTATCTTACTACTTTGAACTCATTTATGAGCTTTTCTTCTAGGATGTATGTGATATCATATCTTATATCCTAACCTAAGATGATGAAACTATGAAGTCTCGTTAATGATTTTGTTGGTTTTAAAAAAATGATTTTGTTGGTTTCCTATAGTTCATTAATTATCTTCTGGTCTTCATTAGTGTCTTTTTTCTTCATAGTTGTGCTTTTTGATCATTTATCACCGTGGAGTGAATACCTGCAGTGAGTGCTGCTACTTATATATACATTTTTTTTTTTAATTCCAGGTGGATCCTGATAATATAAGGCCAATTCAAGAAGGCGCTGTGAATGCATTGGTGGAAGCAGAGAAGGTAGCTGAAGCTACAAAGCAAGCTATTAAGAGAAAAATTGCTCAAGCTGCTTCTGTTGACTTCCAATCTCGAACCTTGCCAGCTAAACTTCGTATAGAACCTGATGACCCCGAGGATGTGGTAAGCTATCTATCTTTTTGTTTAAAAAAAGAAAAAAAAATAAAAGAAAAAAGGAACCCTCAAGCTTGCTTTGGTTAGAAAAGAATTACAAGCACAAGTAGGAAAAGATCCTAGAACAAAATCCCGAGGATGTGGTAAGCTATCTATCTTTTTGTTTACAAAAAGAAGAAAAAAAAATAAAAGAAAGAAGGAACCCTCAAGCTTGCTTTGGTTAGAGAAGAATTACAAGCACAAGTAGGAAAAGATCCTAGAACAAAATCTTGACATAGATAATAGATTAGAGAAATGTACATCTATAAACTACTTAACATCAACCAGCAAATTGCCTCTCAAAAGTTGAGACTTCCCAAATGTGATCTTTATGTCGACCTTGACTCCTTTAGAGATTTATTTTTATCAAACAATGGTGAATGAAGGAGATCTATACCATGCAGCAGATATGTTTACATTACTTAGAGAGTGTAAACCATAATCTAAGAGCAAAGGAATATGATACAACCACTTGGGTGGAACCTAACAATACACTCCCCCCTTAAAGGCGATGTCGATGATGGCCCACTCTGGGCCTAATCCACAGGTTGCCCCTTCCATGACATCTGGGTGCATGACTTTGATACCACTTGATACAATCACTTGGGTAGATTTCACTTTCAAAAGCTAGCTTAAGATCATAGGGTGCCCATGTAGTTATATACCACCAATATTGTAGAATGAACAGCTATAGGTACACATTTACTCTACACGCTCAAGATGTGCACAATGGTGTGACATGCATCTTAATACACGTAAAAGTAATAGGCCCTGCCTTAAAATTTTGACAGGTTTAAGATGGATGCCACATTAATTTGTGTATTTCGAGTTTGTAAAATAGGTGTGCCCACTAATAAGCGATTGTTGTTTTCTCCACTCATCTTGCATATAACTCCACTAATAGGGTCTTGTTTTCTAAAAGAGATGTATGAACATTAGCAAAGTAAACACATCCACTTTAGGAGGCATAGGGCTTTTCCTTATCTTTACCCAAGGAGGGATCCCCCATCCTATCCATCATTAGCTAACTTAATTTGTAGATTTGGATTCTACAAATTAAATCAACTTATTCTAGAAAGTAGATACTCTATCATTCAAACCTCCGATTTAGTGTATGTTTCAATTACTTTCCAGTCAGTCCTCCCTAAGGCACAAGTCGTTGGTACATACATCTATTCTTTTTGTTGATAGTCTGCAAGCATGGGGAGCAAATATTTAGGAAAAAAATTGATGTAGCACTGTCTTTCCAGAACAGTAAATTCTTGCCACTCACAACCTTAAATAAGCTTGACCAACTGCTGGAATTTTTATATATAGAAGCAATGTCCTTCCAAGGGTTTCTCAAAGATACTCTTTCCCACCAGTATCCAACCCATTCTCTTCCATTTTATATTTGCTTTTAACAATATTATGCCACAATGATTGCCTCTCGTTTGGGAACCGCTAAAGCTATCACACAAGAAACACGTTGTTCCTTTCCTTTAAGTTTCCAACCCGGATTGCTCCTTGGAGCTTTGATTTTCTATTATCTATATGAATTCCTTTTATTTATGAATGTTACCTTTTCTAAGGTGTTAGGCTATAACAATTGATGTATATATATCATATCCTTGCCACTCATCAATGTAAATCTACATAATTTTGATGGGGATTAAATGACAAATGAATCATTGGTATTAATAAGAACCGTTGGCATTAATTATTATACTTTAAATTTAAAAAGCTTTTTTCTTTTCATTTATAGATTTAATTACACAAAACACAGCATTTACCCTGTTACTATAACCTAATCGTGGGGTTAAGACTTGGTAGCTGCTAAGTGTAATAATAAACATAAACATAAAGGCCTAGAAATCAATGAATATGAACTTTTACAGCATGTACGAACACCATAACTTAGTAATTGCTTTGATGCTGAGAGGTATTTTACTATACACGGCTGCTGTTTTATATTTCTCCAAATTGTTCTCTGCAGAAAGCAACCAAGCGAAAGAAGATACATGCTTTCAAATCAAAGATGCGGTTTGAGCAGCTTGAAGTTACACAAAATAAGCGCCAAAATGCTTGGCAGCAATTCCAGACAACAAAAGGCAAGACAAAGAAGGTATGCTTTGAGATTCTTATTTAAATGTAGATGCACTTGCAATGTTGAACCAATCACTCTTGACTGCTATAAGAGTACAAGAGTGGTGTCAATTGTTTTAACTCTTGTTTATTTTGTTATTTGTACATTTTATTTGTGGGCCGACCCAAGAGCAATCAAAAATCCATTGCACATTATACTTATGCTGAGTCCAGATGGATTTGCCAATTATGATCTAATGTAAATTTAACACTGAACAAGAAATATTAAGATTCTTAGAATTGGTGCATCTGCGTATTTTGATGATTATTATTATTATTATTATTGTGATTGTGCATTTTCAGGTTGGTTTCTTCTCTGGACGCAAGCGAGAGAGCATCTTTAAGTCTCCTGATGATCCGTTCGGTAAGGTTGGTGTGACTGGAAGTGGGAAGGGTTTAACAGACTTTCAGAAGAGAGAAAAGCATTTGCACCTTAAGGGCGGAAGCGGAGAGACAGATGAGCAGTAGTAGGGGCTTAATTTAACATAGCATTATGTCATTTTCTGTATTTAACATACATTAAATAATTAATAATTTACTCTTGCTAATGCAAAATGCTCGCATAGGTCTGCGATTTTTTGTTGATGAAATATTTGACCTGCTTTCATGTTGGCCTCTTGCTTTATTGTTACTTCTTTTGACCTATTTATTGATAGGATGGGATGAGAGCACGGTTTGGTCGTACCATCACTGTTCTTTAATGTAAAAAAAAATGTAAAAATTGTATGGGTAGTATTCAAAGTTTTAAGTTTGTAAGCGGTAAAAACTTAATATTTATTTTTAACGGCATAAATATTTAATATTTGTAAAATTGTAATTTCCCTCTAGTTTTTTTTAATACAGAATTTGTTTTGAATTTTTCAAAAGAAATTTTAGAAGTAATTTATACTACATGTTTATATTTAGATCTAATGATTTAGAATTTAGGTTTTATATGTGTCATGTTTAAGACAATAATAGAGTTTGTACTGACAAAATTAAAGAAAAATTATAATTTTATAAACATTGAGTATTTATGCCATTAAAAATAAATATTAGATTTATGCTACTTACAAATTTAAAATTTTAGGTATTTATGTCTATTTACCTAAAGTATATTGCATTAGAAAAATAAAAGATTAAAAAACAAATATATTTAGAGATTTTTTTTTTTCCAGATAAATAAATAAAAGAGTTGAAAGAAATTGAGGAGAAATGTTACAAGGCAAAATTAATGGTTAAAATAATGAGAAATTAGTGGAGATTGGAAAAGTAATAAAAAGTTTGTAGTATAATGAATATTTATTAGAGCATAGTTTAGTCAAAATTAATAAATACTAAAGAGTGGTGTTAAACATTATTATTATTGTAATAGAATTTTATTATGAATACAAATCGTCAAAATGAAAATTACTTTCGTTGAAAACTCGAATAGGAAGCTCTAGATGAACTATTTTCTTAGTAGAATGATACACATAATAAAAAGACTCTGCATATACAATCAAATAAGTGTCTATAGTTATTAACAACTAAACCAAAATGAGAGATCATCATTAAATCGCCACTAAGCGATCCATCTCTAGAACCACCATCGACCAATCTTTATCCTTAATCTAACTAAGAGCTTCTCGAATTTCCATAATCTTAGCCAACTCAGGTGCCACATTACCATACTGACACATGATGCGTGCTTCAATAAGACGGTACATGTGATCACGAGCTACCATACCAACTGTAATGCCCTAATAAAAGGCACGCTACTAACAACCATTAATATAATCTAATCCCGTCAAACTGGGATTACTAGAAAATAAGAGCGAAAAAATTTAAACTTTAAATCAAGTAGAGAGTGAAAATATAACTTGTAACTATTTAATTTATAAACCATTCCAAAAGGTTACACATGTTTCGGGATCCTGTAAAGCTTTTTACAAAATATTATAAGTCATTTTAACATGTCGACCTAAGCGACAAAAACTGAGAATACAAAATCAATTAGCTGGTGGACCCAACCCGCGTGGTCTAGTGTGGCCCGAACATGTACAATCTACCGCCAAGCCCTCGAACTCATAGCCGATCACAAACTGATTTACCCTTTCCTGTACAGTAGAGCACCCGTGAGCCAAGCCCAGCAAGACAGTATAATTAACAATATGTAATATATTCTCAATTCAGATAAATACTGATGCTACCGCATCTACTGTCTATTTAACATAGACCTACGTGTTGCGCTCACACGTCTATTTACATTAAGGGCGCCTTAGATTAGTTTATCTCGATTCTGATTACCGAGTCTAACCTAATTATGCCTTAACTGCATATTTCTTTATCTCAACATATATAGCATGGCATTGCATTCAAAATCATTGAATCACTAGAGTAATAACTCTAGACCATATAACTGCTCACTTTAGGGTAATAACCCTAATTCCGGTTTCTCATTTAATCATAAGCATAATATCAAACATGAGCGCCACCGCGCTTAACTCTACGTGATAACTACTATTTTACCTGATATTCTAAGTATGTGGAGATTTTAAATCCCCGGATGTTGGAAAAAGAAAAAAGGAGATGAATAAAAAGCTGCTCAAAAAGTTGTGCGGTACTTTTTCCTAACTTTGAGACTGAAGAGGTTATACAATTCAAGGCACTCGACCGAGGACATGCAGTGGCATTAAGCTTATGCGGTTAACGAATCATTAAGCTTTTCTTCCATGTACTTCTGGATGTTGAAACTCGATTTAACTGACTAGATCAAAATATTGAATGTCCTCCCAAATAAGCCTAAAAAAGAATTCTCTGTATTCAAGCATGTTAGGCGACGCATTGATAAGAGGACTATCGTATTTTTACCAATGCGGGAAAAGCTTAAGGCAGAGTGATACATAGGGAGCAATTATAATAAAGTGGAGAAGTAGTAAGATATTTTTATTATTAAATAAATATAACTAAGTATATAATAAACAGATTAAATATTAAAATACGATAGTTTAGGAATATTAATATTTTAAAGGTCCTAAGGGTACCAAAGTGGGTACTTTTTACAAACGTATGCTACCAAGATCATTAATTGTTCAAAACAAAACTGACCAAGTGTGAATTTTAACAAAATACAAGATATTAAAAAAGTGGTTACCGTATTATGTAAGTATTGTATATCTGATGACTGTAGCTTGTTTAATTATTTTGTTATATAATTTTCTTATATCCCTTTCATGGAATAAGTAAGCCATGTTATATAGCACTAGAAATTTGATCTAATCATACATTATCTCTTAATTTGATCTAATTTAATTAGTAATTAGATTTGAAATATAACACTATCTCATTATTAATAAAATGTGTACATCTTTCTCTTTAAACTCACTAGGGTTTCGCTCTAGTAGTTTTTACCATCTGCTTGATTTTTTTTTGCCTGACCAAGGCTCGTAAGCCATTTCTCGGCCCTACGACGTGGCTCTAGTCGGGTCTTGTTAACTCCCACACTATTTTTTATTTTGATGGAGTAGTTGATATCCTTCTGCCTGAGTGTTCTTTTCTTCCTTTCTCTAGATGTATGTCTCAGAGATTTGAGTTGCTCATATTGGCTCTGGATTGCATCTATTCACTGATGTTAATCCTCTTAGTGTGTTATTTTTATTTGATATGTTTTATTTTTTATGTTTAGTTTTATTTTCAATTATGTTGTGGTTACACCACCTTGCTATTGTTATAGTAGTAAGATTTTATTCATTCTTGGCAAGGAATTTTAGTTATGTTTCTTTTTGGGGCCGGGCATTGATGGAATCTCAATTTGCTCAAAGCAAGTTTATGTTAGTAGCATGACTATCATTGGCCATGTTCAAATCTAAGAAATTCTAAGATTTTTATTCGCCCCATTGTTTATGGTGCGATTGTTATCACTATATGGTTAGTTGTTTAATTGGTTGTTTTCTTTTAGTATAAATTGAATCATAGGATTGTTATTATACCCAATTTTTATTAGAAGATCTTTGACTATAGTCATTGATATTTGTGATTTGTCACATGATCATTTGGATTGGAGATTTAGCATTCTTCACACTTCTTGATGCTTCAACCCTAGAGGCTTATTGATATTTTAGTTGAAGGTGCTATTAGGGTTTTCATTCCTATTTTTGTAAACATTATGTTTGGCTATCTTGTTGATTTTGTTCTTTGAATGATATATCATCATGTAATGGAATATTGTCTGATGTGCCTACTAATGGAATTTCCATTCTCTTGAAAAAATTATTTAGAATATCATCATCTGATCAAATCTAACAAGACCTCAAAATTCTATCAACTCAATCTAATCAGTAATTGGATTTGATCTATTTTTTAAATGGATATCTAATTACATACTTACTTTTTAATATATTAACTTGATATATATAAAAAATACGTAAAAATTAAATATTGTTATAAAATAATATAGAATAATATAAAGTAAATGAGAAGAAAGAAGAAGAAGATGAAGAGAGAAAGAGAAAGTGAATGAGAATTTCTGAGTTGTTTATTCCAATGGGGTGAACCCCTATTTATACAAATACAAGAGTGAGATATTAAGAAACTAAGAAAAAGGGAAACTAAGAAAAAGAGGAATGTTGATTACAATTAATAGTAGTGAATAAAAGATTTGGACATCCACATAATTATTAATATTTATAACACTCCCCCTTGGATGTCCATAATAACTACCTTATTAAAAATCTTGCTGAAAACTTGATCAAAGGAAAAAGAGTATAGTGTAAACTAACTCCCCCTCATTTAGGCATTTGTGGAGATCTTCTAATCGGCGAATTTCGATCTTGTTTGCCGTCTTCTCAAATGTTGATGTTGGTAATAACTTTGTGAATAAGTTTGCAAGATTGACATTTGATTGAATTTGTTAAACACCAATATGCATTTTCTTGAAGCGTATAAAGAAGAATTTGGTGAAATGTGTTCTAACTCTATCTCCTTCAATGTACCCTCCTTTTAGTTGAGCGATGCAAGCAGTATTATCTTCATAGAGAACTGTTTGTGTTGATACTTCTTTATAGAGTGCAATCCATATGTTTCTCGAATATGCTATGTCAATGATCTCACTCCCACACATTCTCTACTTGCTTCATAAAATGCAAGTATGTCAACATGATTTATAGTTGCCTCGTTAAAAACCTTGCCAGAAAAACCCAGTGGGACAAAATTTGAGCTAGGAAAAAGAGTACAATGTATATTTCATATTCATAATTATTTGCAAGTTGACTCGTTAAAAACCTTGCCAGGAAAACCCAGTGGGACAAAACCTGAACTAAGGGAAAAAGAGTGCAACATGAATATGTCTCCCCCTCATGCACATATGATCCATAATTCTTTTGGTGATAATATATCTCATAACATTATTGTTATCACTTTCAAAATATCATCATATACAATCTTTGATCATATATTTTCTATAATTCTTCCAGAGTATGTATGGACTTCTAAATTATAGATGAGGGGTTCGTGGAACATTAATCTTTATCCAACTAATTGTATCATTCATGTGTGTACGCAACTTTATTCATACTAAAATTTAAAATTTCAAGTAGATATGAACATAACACATTGATGGTACTATAAATTTCATTTGTGACAATGATGGTACTCCAAGACCATATATTTGTTCCATCTTGTTGTATAATCTCAATTTCCATATCAAATGATCATATATCTATAATTCTTGATACATATGAAGTACTTCAGGACTTCAATACTAATGAACAAACTTTATACATTTAGTATTTCTCGATATACAAAAGAAATAAAAGTTTGTTTTTCAATCACTTATAATGTAATCAAAAACTCTTCAAGAGTCTATCACAACGTATAATTTACCTATTTATATTGCATAGACAACCATACATATTTTTCAAACAATAATTTACTTACATGTCTTTATTTCATACAAAGATCTTTCTCATATAGTGCGCGTGACTTTGAATTTATATCACTTAAGACATGTATTAAATTCTTCTAGAATTTTTAGATAAGGCTTATTTCAAATTCTCACTATATTAGGAGCTCCAAATAAATAACCTTTTGTTGCAACATTTATGTGACGCTTATAAATCCTCATAAAAAATATTCCAGGCTATAATCAAATCATGATTATATTTTCTCAATATTTAAGCCTTACTTCAATCAATCTCATGTCTATGCAAACTTTGTACAACAATTCATTATGTACAAATACATATATGCAAATTTCTCATTAGAAATATTTATTTGCACACCCTACAGGTCTTACTTCAATTTATGTGAGTAAATTTGCCTGGACTGCATCATAATATTTTGGTCAAAAATCAAAATGTATGTCGATAATTCTCGACAAATCTAATACAATGATCCTTGCTATCTCATGTTAGTTTATTGCATATGCACACATTCAATATTTATTGTCGATAAAAATTTCAATAAATGATAATTTCCTCCCATATTGACATAACTTATAGAGATCTCTTTAAATTACATATTTTTCAAATATGTTTATCATTTATAGGTACCTATATAGAATCACTTCAGGGATTCAATTATTATCCAATGTGCTATGTCTAACTTCTTTTGGGAGTCTCTTCAAGTACCGTTTTCATCACGGTTATCATTTAAATACTTTATAACATTAAGGTATCTCCATGAGTACCTCTAGATTTAACAACTTCAGGGCAAATCAAATGAACATCTACTAATAATTTCTATATTGTTCATTTACGCTTCAGGCGTTTTCAACTCATTCTAACTCAACTTTGAATAATATTGATTTGCAGTTGGTATATATCATTTTGAACTATATTGTTCTTATATACTTTGTGCAAGGATCATTTTTCAAAAATTATCATCGATCCCAACTTCTTCTCTCCCCCTGATCGAGATAATTTTTTTAAAATTGTGATATCTAATAATATTAATATACCTGTAGGGATTTCAGTATATCACAATGAATCAATATTTATTTAAACTCTTCAGCTTCAAGTTCAATCCTTATGAACTTAATTCATTTCTAAGAATGAGTCATACATGTATAATTAGAAATACATAAATTTACACATTTTGCAAATGCATGATCATATAATCTTATTACATCGATAAGAAACTATGCAATAAAAATCTAATAATGGCTCAAGACTGTTAAAGAAATATAATTTAAATATTTTCTATGTGCAAATATATGCACATTCTTCTTTTGAGCCTTATAAATTAACAATGAGAAGAATCTTCTGGTTCTTCAACAAAATTTAGTCAAATTCTTTGACAATTTATTGCATATGATTGATCATGTCAAAAAATTCAATTCATGAACTTCAGGTTCACTATAATTTGTATTTCAATGAAACTTTCAAAAGGTAATATAAATTCATTACAACATAATCATTACAAGTTTCATTTTTATATACATGAATAATATAATTATATTATTCTCCAAAACATATACACTCTTCAGGAGTCACTATTATGTTTATCAAATTTTATATTTCTTCAGGAATCACTATCATCAATTCAATGATGTGTATAATTTAAAAAATACATGACAACTTCATCATATTATTGTAATGGTCAAACATATATAAACATAATATATCATTTATTTTTCCTGGTATCTTTTTAACAAGTCGTCTAATTTATTTAATAGACTATTCATCAGTCTAATTATCATGACTTGATATATTATATATTTAAATGTACAATAAGTACATATAATAAGTTATTTCTTATCACTTTCATAACTAGATAAAAGTTATACATCTAGGTACATACAAAGATATTTTACTACTCAAAGTAGCAATTGTATGTAAGACTTTTTCAGGAAGCTTTTCAAATAATCATTTTGTGATTCTTTATCACTTTGATTATATTGGATCACTAACAAATATTAGTAAGTTATATATTCACTTCTGGGAATATACAAACTGAATTATATAGTAACTATATATATGCATATCCTGTACCAACAATAGTTTGAAACTATTGATTTCAAGAAATAATAAAATATGTATATATTAATTTACTTCTGGCATTGCCAATATATGTGAAATCTATATTCTTTGAAATAGAATTTCATGTCTATTCATCCTCTTTAGGGAATGATATTTAAATATTCTAAATGTACAATAAGTTTGTACAATTCACATTCTATTCAATAATCAAATATACTTTTATCTTGATTATAAGTGTGTCCGTACCACAGGTACGCGACTACTATTATTCAATTCCACACATGATATATAGATTTTATACACTTTGATTGTGTGTGGTATCTCATCTTTTGGTTGTTTCCAATTTCTTCTGGAAATATTTGAGTAGTAAATAATGCCATCGATTATTTAAAATCATTACATTCACTACGGGGAATGACGTTGAACAAGTAGAACATTATTATAAATTTCTTAAAAATTTATTACTTGTTCATATATAAAAAGAAATTACTCAGCAACTTCTTTAACAATATTTCAAAGAATATATGAATACAATTTTTGTATAATCTCCAAGATGTATGCAAAATTTGATCTTTAATATATGTCACATGCAATAATTTACAACATTGCAAGTAATAACAATGTATAATAACATGACTAATACAAACAATCTTTAAAAGTAGTTGAATTTAATTCGTATCATTCTCTGCAGGGAATGATGAACAATAAATACATGTCTCATGTATTTAAATAACATTAGTCATGCTCACTGTTATTCTTATACTTTGATGTTTCAATGCAATTTTCTTAACATTCTTTTTAGGTATTCAAAACCCACTATAAAATTGCATCAATAATAATCATTTTTAATGATTCTTTAGTTGTATTCACATAAATACAATCATTTTTTTTTTGACAAATATAAAACATTTACTTCAGGAAATATTTGTCAAAATCTATATCGATATTATATTACTTTTCATTGTCCTCAAAGAATACAAGAACATATATCTAAATATGTATTAATCTCTTTCATTATATATCCATCAACTATATAATGAATATTACGTTTGCATAATCTTCAGGATATATGCAAGATTTTATTGAGGACGCATAATCATCAGGATATATGCAATATTTTATCGATGATGCATGATCTTCAGGATATATGCAATATTTTATCGATGATGCATAATCTTCAGGATATATGCAACATTTTATCGATGATGCATAATCTTTAAGATATATGTAATATTTTATCGATGATACATAATCTTCTGGATATATGTATAATTTATATAGATTTTCTCTATCATATCATAGGCACACATATATTGTAAATATTATGAATGATAAAAACATAATATATATGTATATATGAAATCAATAATAAATATATAAAAACATATACATACATATATAATATATAGATATATAGATAAAAAGAAAAAAGAAACCAAATGATTCTTGAAATTGTTTCAATCAGAGGAGTATATATATAAATATATATTTAGTGTATTTTGACTTTGAAACAATTCAAGAACTTTAACAAGATACTTACATTGGGACTTGGGCAGAGACTCATGCTTGAAGCTTGGACAGAGACTCGTGCTGATAACGTGTATAAAATAATATAGAATAATATAAAGTAAATGAGAAGAAAGAAGAAGAAGATGAAGAGAGAAAGAGAAAGTGAATGAGAATTTCTGAGTTGTTTATTCCAATGGGGTGAACCCCTATTTATACAAATACAAGAGTGAGATATTAAGAAACTAAGAAAAAGGGAAACTAAGAAAAAGAGGAATGTTGATTACAATTAATAGTAATGAATAAAAGATTTGGACATCCACATAATTATTAATATTTATAACAAATATCATATTTTATTTAAGTTTAATACTGATCTATAAAGATATCATCCCGATATGTTTAATACAACTAAAATTTTGAAATAATTAAAACAAAAACACTATCAAGTAATATAATAGAACAGAATATCAAGAAAATAAATACACAAAACAACTAAGTGTCACAATATATTTTCTAAGAAAACAACCACTACAATTTTTTTTTTATTTTTTTAACATTGTTATTATTTAAGAAGTATTCTAAATATATATATATATATATGGAACACTTCTTAATGGGTATTACCCCTCAATGGTTACTAAACAAATTTAACTATAAATATTAATTTTAAAAATATCAAACTATCGAATTTTGATCTAATAACGAATAATTAAATCACAAATTTGAATTTCTATGCTTAATTTAACTACTTAATTAAAAAAAATATCAAAAAATATCTCTTTTTACACTATATCAAAAATATGTTTATACAAAAATATTTAACTCAAACTCAACTTTTTCTTTTTTTATTTTTCTTGCTAATTTTTTTTTTTATTTGTTTTTACCGATGGAACAATCTCAACCCATATGATATAAAAAGGAGATTTTTTTTTTTTAATTGGATAGAAAAATTAAGCATAAAAACTCAAAATTTTCTAATTTTAGCCATTCATGGGTAATACCCATTAAGAGTGCACCCATATTTATATAAATGTAATTAGATTTTGAGATTGACATCCCATAACCCATCTAATCTAATTAAAATTTAACTTTTAATATCCAATTCATTCCAATTGTAATAAGATATTCAATTTTTTTATAATTGAATTGAATTGAATCAATTCTGCTTAATTATATGGTATTGAATCCCTAATGTTATTTGACATAATAAAGCCACATGATTTTGTTTGCTTTAAAGATAATATCTTTTAATATCTTCTGTTCTTCATTTTTTTTTTTTTACTATCTTATTAGTTTTGTTTACCTTTTATTTCATTACGTGAGATAATTTTTTTTTTTAAAAATTATATTAAATCATCAGGTTAATGATTTATCAACTTGCTATTGTTAGTTTTCTTTATGAGGCACCAAAAAGTTACTCTTGATTTTATGGAAAGGACTACCATGTCCATGTGAAGATTTTTCCATAAACTTATAGAAATTTTTCATCAAATGATAATGTTATGTCCAACTAATTTTGTTTTTCTTTTAACAAGAGATATCGAATTAAATTCTAACTCAACTCCGAGTCTCTCATAGCTTATGTTAAAATATAAAAATTGGAGGAGACATCGATACCATATGGTGTAATATTGGTACTATAGATAAATTAAATCAATATTACTATTGGTTTATTTGGTGTGATGATTTATAATACTAAGATAAACTCATTAATATTGCTCCCGGACATGACACCACTAGCCATAGGTGTGTCCTGCTACAAATGCTCTGCCATTGCCCACCATTCTCACCACTGGTTTGAGTCTTCACCATATCTTAGAACCCAATCCAACTTGGAATGACTTTACAATTGTGCAATCGTAAATACTGTGTAGCCCAAACTCCAAATATATGTTTTCAAATATTAGTTGTCACACTCACCAGCATATATTATTAATCATTGAAACAAATATAAGTGAGTACTGGACTCGAGTCTCCAGTGATAAGACTGGGAGTAACATTATGTATCAACAGTATCCGTAGTATAAAATAAATGCACTTCATTCTTCTAATTTTGTCTTTTTCTTGTTAGTTTTTCATTTGTGTAGATTGAAAAGAATGGGCAAGGCCCAAAAGTTGATGGTTCATTTTTTGATATGAAGGAAATCAAACTTTTGGTTATATGGCAGCCTTGCAAGGTGCGCGCGGGGCTTCCACCATACCATGTCTTACGGCGACGCTCAAGGGGTCAAGGAGAAAAAGATGGCCTTATTACCTTTGGTATTGGACAAGTCAACATCAATTGCCAAATCAGTAGTCCTAACATTTTTTCCTAACTACGTACTGTAGTCACCAAAGTATAATAGCCACTATAGCTAGCCAACTACCAAAGTGGTGTCTTAATCAGCCAAACTCTCACATCGAGTATATTTGTCATACAACAAATATTATATAAAATTCAAAATAAATAGAATTTTTCGAAAAATTATCCTAGAACTATAAAAATCTTTAAAAATATTCCTTTATATTTGCATTCCGATCATTTACTTACAAAATTTATTAATATAACACTGACATAAAAGTAAAATTAATTAAGATTTTTGCTTCTTGAACTTTGACATATATCAAATTATGCCTCCTGAACTTTTAAGATCGTTAAAAATACCCTCTGAACTATTGAGATTGTTGGATTTAAGAACTTTTTTTTTTCCAATTTTAGTAAAAAAGTCTAACATGGATGAAAGTTCAGGAGCCATAATTTAGTACATGTCAAAATTTGAGAGGCATGATTTGGTAGATATCAAAGTCTGGGGAGCATGGTTTAGTACATAAACAATAACTGAAATGGTAAAATTGAATGAAATTAGACAAAAGTCCTTAAATCCAACAATCTCAATAGTTCAGGGGGCATGATTTGGTACATGTCAAAGTTCAGGGGGCAAAAATCCTAATTATAAAAGTAATTTAACTCAATTCAAGAGCTCAAACAAAAATTAAATACATAGATTACAATCTAATAATAAATTATGAGAATATGAATGTGCATTTTTAAAGCTATCGTTTTTATATTTAATGTCAATAATTTAAATTTTAAATAGCTTAAAGTTATTAAATAAATGTCTGTAGTGCAATTAAATAGGAAATTATTTTAAAAAATGAGCAGAATGTAGGAGCGGATATTTGCAACAATTTACGCAATTCCAAAAGAATTTTTGCAACCGAACGAAATTTAAAGAGCAAAACTTTACAAATATCATAATTTAGGGAGAAAAATCCTATTTATTTTGAAATTTATGACTTTACTTTATATGACTATGAACTTTTATGATTTTAGAGTTGAAATTTATATGACTATGAATCAATCTATTGCTTTGCACTGCACAAGCATAAATGGCTATCTGATTTTAGAGTTGAAATCCTACCCTATAATGTCAGATCTTATTATCTACATATATGTATAACTTTCATCAAGGAGCTTCCCACAATGTATTTCCTTTTTTTTTTATAATGGATGACCCCTACCAATATGACTCTCTTTTATCTGACTTTAGGCTCATCACTTTTACCCCATTCATACATCAGTTCAGGACCAGTGTACTATCTTTTCCCTTTTAGCATTCAGATTTGATTGTGTACTGCCCAATTTTAGAGCACCACAATTTAATATTGTTTTGAAATAAATATAGTTTTTTTTTTTTTGAAAGTTATTGATTGTATCCTTTATTCTCTTAAATAACATGAAATAATATTGTATATCTTCTAAAATAATATAAATAGGATTTTAAGTTCAATTTTCTACTATTTTTCTTTTTAATATAACTAACTTAAAGATAGTTTGTAGTAAGAACAAATGTAGAAAATGTAACTATTTTTGTAATAACACATCTATTCGAATTATTTTAAGTTTTATTTTGACAAAAAATTATTTCAAAGTAGTATTTAGTACTATTTTTGAAAATTCAGTGTCCAATTGATCATTTAAAAATAATATTAACTCTAAATTTAGAAAGGTCAATTAATATATATTTATATAACTTACCTATTATACAATAAAGGGATTTTTACACAAATTACCACTTTTTCTATAACTTAAACATTTATATGGTTTCATGTTTCAATTTTCATTTTTACCAATTTCTTAAACTAAAATACGGTTATTATTTAACCTAATTACACTTTGTACAGTTTATGTGATGTCATTAAGGAAAATAATTACACATTTCTCTCTCATGTCATCAATCAATCACTATACACGATATACATTTCCCTCCCAATTTTACACTCTCTAGCTCACTCTATGTATCACTCTCTCATTTACTCCCATTATTTTCTTTTCTCTCTGATGTAGTATACTCATTATCATCATCATCATCCTGCTGGCAAGGCCCAGATACACATGTGACATGTCCCAAGGACTCCCCAACTAGTTTTTAATGGCTCTGGTTGCTTCCTTCTGATGTAACTCTAGGGTTGTAGCTACACAAGGCGACAAGAACGACATTGAGTGAACTTCGCTCAAAGTCGCTGGCCTCTACCAACAATACCGTAACTAGGCCTCACTAGTAGCCCAACAGACGTCTATGGTATTGGGTTTTGTGCCCTAAATAAAACTCATTTCAATATAATCAGATTTACTTATTAATAAAGATCAGAAATAACATTTTATGTTGCATGGTTCACATGATTTATTTCATGATTATATATATAATGTATGAATTCTATTTAAGTCCAGAACATATGAATTTGTTAAAGATTATAGTGTTGTCAGCACAGTGGAATATAATCTTAATTATATGTTCGAAAGTTTATTCCTTGATTTGTCAGAACATTGGATTTAGACTGACATGGTATAATCAGCGATAGGTATTCTTACACCTTGGAAAAGTGTTATGTCCTTTCCAGGACATTGGCAAAGTTTACCAGTATCGGATGTATGGAGTATACATCAGAAGGGACCGATATTGAACTTTGATTAGATATATTAGAATTTACCGTAATATCTATTCAATTCAATATCACCTGTTGATCCCAGATCAAATGATCTTAATCCTGATATGATTAGGTTCAATCTCAAGAGTGTTATTCGTGTTCTTTAATTTGTTAGTTAAGCCTACTTTTAGGTCAGGGTGATACGTACATTTTGGGAACACGGTAGTACAATTGAGTGGGAGCGCTAACATAAATATGGAATCTATAGCTTCTATCTAGCGAATAGAAAGTAAAGGATGATTTCCTTCGAGCTTAACCAAACAAAAATAAATGGTGGAGTACTCATTTCACTTAGCTGAAATATCATTTATACAAGGTTAAGTGTTTTAAGGATAAAATACATTGTAGGGTGTTACGGTAATTTAATCCCTTTACAGTGTAAATCATCTATATAGAGGATCATTGATCAAATTAGGATTATAACAATGGATAACTAGTGACGTATCTGTTGGAAATTATTTTACCAGGATCTTAGATCTACTCACAAGTATGTTTATTAACACCCTAAATATGAACTTTCTAAAACGATGAAATAAACACATATAAAGTTTAGGAAACCTTACATTGGTTGCAGCGGAATATAATGACTCCTTCCGTTCAGATATCTAGCCCTTGATTCCTTTCTGTAGCAGAGCATTATCAATATCTGAACCTGGATCTCTTTCTCTAAATCTTTGACGCTGAAACCTCCTTCTTGCTGAAAGTCTTTCTTCACGATCTTCCTCACTATGATTGAGGTATCACTTGCTGTGTGTGGGCACTACTCATACACTAAGAATTTCGAAATCTCAATGAGGAAGAGAGAGAGAGTGGGTTCGGCCAAAGATAGGGAGAGAGAGAGAGGCTCAGTTTTTTCTGAATCAGAAGTGTCAGAAGAAAAGTGTAATTTTCCTGAAGCCTTCACTATCTATTTATAGCATTCCACTAGGGTTAGGTTTGAATTATTTGGCATTAAAATAATGAAAATATCAGAGGGAAAAACCCTACAAAAGTGTCCGGCCCTACACAGTGGATTTGGGCCTCACTTTTTGCAATTTTGCAGTTTTATCTTTTCTGCATCTGATTTTCTCAAAAACGCCAATTTTCTAATTCAACCATTTAAATGCCAATTCTAACTATTTAATAACTATAAATAATTATTAAATAATATTGTCATTTATCATATTTATTAATTGAACCATACAAAGTATCATAATTAACAAATATGCCCCTATAAACTCTTTCTTTACAATTTCGCCCTTACTTAGTGAAAAATTCACAAATAGACATAATCTAATTTGAGAATTATAATTGATTAATCAAAACCAATTACATGAGTCTTACAAGAAATATTATCTCAACTAGTGCGGGGACCATGGGTCTATATAACCGAGCTTCCAATAAGTAGATCAAGAATTTAGCACTAAAATTCACTAACTTATTAATTCTTCGTTGAATCCACGCATAGAACTTAGAATTGCACTCTCAGTTATATAGAATGCTCTATATGTTCCACCATATAGACACATCATTAGTTATCCATTGTTATAATCCTAATGTGATCAATGATCCTCTATATGAATGATCTACACTGTAAAGGGATTAGATTACCGTTACACCCTACAATGTATTTTATCCTTAAAACACTTGACCCCATATAAATGATATTTCAGCTTATGTGAAATGAGTACTCCACCATTTATGTTCGTTTGGTCAAGCTCGAAGAAGATCATCCTTTGCTTACTATTCGCCAGATAGAAGCTATAGATTCCATGTTTATGTTAGCGCTCCCACTCAATTGCACTACCGTGTTCCCAAAATGTACATATCACCCTGACCTAAAAGTAGGCTTAACTAACAAATCAAAGAACACGAATAGCCTTTCAAGATTGAGCCTAATCATAACAGGATTAAGAACATTTGATCTAGGATCAACTTGGCGATATTGACTTGAATAGATTTTACGGTAAGTTTAATTAAATCTAAGTCAAAGTTCAATATCGGTCCCTTCCGATGCATACTCCATGCATCCAACCTGAGCTTTACTTTAACCAATGCTCTGGAAAGAACATAGCACTTCTCCAAATGCAAGTAAACTCTGTTGTAGATTATCATATCAGTAAAACCCTGTGTCTGATAAATCTAGGAAACTTTATTCACATAGTCATGTTTACTTTCCAATGTGTTGACGGCACAATAAACAGGATCAAGTATGTGAAAAGGGTTTCAGATGAATTTATACATTATGTACATATAATCATGAAATAAATCATGTGAACCATGCAACATTAAATGTTATTTCTGATCTATATTAATAAGTAAATCTGATTATATTGAAATGAGTTTTATTTAGGGCATAAAACCCAACAGTATTTATATCGTGGAACATATAGAGCGTTCTATATGACTGAGAGTGCAATTCCATGTTCTAAGAGTGGATTCAATAAGGAATTAATAAGTTAGGGAATTTACTTGGTAAATTCGGTTCGACTTATTGGAAGCTCGGTTATATAGACCCATGGTCCCCATACTAGTTGAGACCATACTGCTTGTAAGACTCAGTTAATTGATTTTAATTAATCAATTATAATTCTAAAAGTTAGACTATGTCTACTTTATGAATTTTCACTAAGCAAGGGCGAAATTGTAAAGAAAAGAGATTCTAGGTTTATTTATTAATTAAGATACTTTATATGTCTAAATTAATAAATACATTAAATAGAAATATTATTTAATAATTATTAAATAATCAGAATTGGCATTTGAATGGTTAAATTAGAAAATTGGCATTTTTGATAAAATGGGAATGGAAAATAACAAAATGGGAAAGTTGCAAAGTGAGGCCCAATTTCCTTATATGGGCCGCCCACTATGCATAGGCTTTTACCATTTTATTTTTTCATTATTTTAATGCCATACAATTCTAACCTAAACCTAGAGGGCATTCTATAAATAGAAAGTATTGGCTTCAGGAAACTCATAACTTTGCACATTGTTTCCTTCAGAGAAAAGCCAAGCCGCCCCTTCTCTCTCTCTTTTCTTCTCTTTGAATTTCAAAATCCTTGAGTGATAGAGTAGTGCCCACACACATCAAGTGGTACCTCAATCATAGTATGTAAGACTATGGAAAATCAGCATCAAAGAAGGAGAAGAAGAGATCCAGATTCAGATCTTGATTATGCTCTGCTACAGAAAGGAATCAAGGGCTAGAGATCTGAATGGAAGGAGTCATAATATTCCGCTGCACCCAATGTAAGGTTTTCTTAAAATTTTATGTGTTTATTTCATTATTTTAGAATTCATATTAGGATGTTAATAAAACATACTTGGTAGTAAATCTAGATCTTGTTAAAATATTTCCAACAGATGGAACTGACGGTCTCCTCTCAGTGGCCGCCATCACATGATCATTTTTCGAGGAACTTTACCACTTGGAAAAAAGGCAGGGGAAGTAGTTGTCGGAAGACAAATCCGACCCTCGCGTAGGCACCGACGCTGGAGTTTCTAGCTGGATAAAGTCATTGCATCTGACGACCCCTCCAGAGTTAGTCGTCGTAACCACATCAGGTCATAACTCCTTTGTTTGGCCCTAGCACCTCTTGCACTGCTCTGTCTGTGTGTAGTGACACAGTGGGGGGTCTAAGCCTAAGGATATCGGCAGTCGGCCTTGCCCCCAGAGAGTTGGCTGGCCAGATTTGAGCTTCTAAGGACGGATATCAGGGCAGCATGTGTTTTAAGACCGTGTGTGTTTGTTTCGGCCAGACGAAGGCATCAAATCTTTTTATGGGCACCACCTCGGATTTGCACATTTTAGGCCTTCGGCCGGACCTCGACAAGTGATCAAGAGGTCTTCCTTCTTCTTTTCCACAAACCTTCTTCCTGACGGTCTTGCGTCGGTAACCGCCGTGCATATCTCTTTCTTCAACTCTCAATGAAAGCACCAAAATATTTATCGAGTTTTTTGGCAACCGAATAATTTTAGATCTTAAGAAAGTAATGAAGGTATAAATAATGCAATAACAAACAATAGATTTTTTCTTGGTTCAGGCGTTAACTATCCTTAGTTTACGAGTCTATTTTATTAGGCTCTTTGGCCAATGATTGTTTATACAAATAAAAAACAATGGACTTTTACTCCTTTCCACCGTGTTCCTCTTGAAGAAGAGGAAGCTTAGTAAGAATATTTTGGAGTTAATAATGGGATTACAATAATGTGTTTGATGAGGAATAAGTCTTCAGCTTTGAGATGGAGGTCTAAAAACAGATTGAAAGCCTCCACCAAATCCCAGGAAAAAGATCCCCCCTTTGTGCTTCTTCGGAGGTATTTATAGGCCGACTCCATAGCATGGGCTATCTTGGATGGATTTTCATAGAGATGAATTTCCATCGTAGGATTGGTAGGTGGCATAATTCTCATGTGGCTTTTATGGAAATCAGATTGTACTAGCTGGGTTTTTGATGCGTGTCACCTCAGAGCGACTCTCATTTGAATTTCCCTCGTTCCTAGGCATTGGATTTTTTGGTTTAGTACACAAGAACATGCATGTTCTGCATGGTAGCGTGGCGTGGGAGACAACCTGATCTAACATTGTACACGAAAATGCCCTATCATTGGGTTTATAGCCTGTGACGTGTGGGCTAAGCTTCCGCGGGTCAAAGACATCCCCTGGACTGGTGCATCCTGATAGAAGATCCGTACTCCTCGCGGGAGCAAAGGGTCCCGTCTTCTGGAGTGGAGAGAGACATTAGCTCACGGACATCTTTTGCGTTTCCCGTGCTCGGGGAGACTTCTTTTGCAGAGACCTTTCCCGCGCGAGGTTAGTGCCTTTATTATCCGAGAGCGTGAAGTGAAGCACTTGGGTGTCTTAATGACTCCTTGATCTTCTTTAATTAGTGTCCACATGTCATCTATCGAAAATACGGTTAACAATATATTTGAGTGTAATTATTTGGGTATAATTTATTTACTATTCAGTGTAATTATTTGAGTTGAATATAAGAATTAAAAATTAGTTGTTTGTGAATCAAGAATTTGTTGTTGTGAATTAAGATTTTGTCTGCTAAATTTTATGATTGTTAATTTTTTTAATTTTTATTTATATTATTATTGTTATTAGATAATAATTAATATATAATAAACTAGCATATTTTTTAATCTATATAATATTTTTGTCAACAATTATAAATAGTCATTGAAAGTAATTTTTTTTCGCTGTTATAAACTGTCATTTAAAGTAATTTTTACCAACAGTTATAAATCGTCTTTTAATGTTTTGCACTTTTATGACACTAGCCAACGATTTTAGAAACCCATAAGAAATATATAGTATTGTTAATACAGATTTTGGTTAACTATATTTAAGCCTAAATCGTGATGGATTTGCACAGAAAATAAAAGCAGTAAAGAAAAATAAGAAGAACACAAGGGTTTTTTAATGTAGTTTTACAGTTAAAAATTCTGCATAGTCCACAAGTCAATTTTATTAGATTTCTGATACAGTTCTAGGGCTTTTTTCCTCATAATCTTTCGTCCTTTTTTTTTAGTATAACATGCTCTTATTTATAATTACATAGGAGGGCAGTTAATTACAAATTTGACTGATATTTTACAATAATCGTCCCCTAAAATTGTGGGATTTGATTACATCCCACGTAAAATAAATGCGGTTAATATTTGAAAATTACACAGCTGTGATTGGTCCGCTTTTACTAGGTCAATGTAAACGTGTATTAAATATGTTGTAAAGCGTATCGTTGTGGGACGTCTCGCTGGGAACATAGCAACAATAACCCTAGTTGCGAGCTAGAGCTTTTCTCATGTCTTTTCGAGGTTGATAATGTAAACTGTTGGAAATTATTTTACCAGGATCTTAGATCTACTCACAAGTATGTTGTTTAACACCCTAAATATGAACTTTCTAAAACGATAATTTAAACACATATAAAGTTAAGAAAACCTTACATTGATGCAGCGGAATTAATGTCTCCTTCCACTCAGATCTCTAACCCTTGTATCATTTCTGTCGCAGAGTATTATCAAGATCTGAGCCCGAATGTCCTTCTCTTTATGTGTGATCCTTCACAGTCTTCCAATCTATGATTGAGTTACCACTTGTTGTGTGTGGGCACTTACTCTATCACTAAGGTTCGAAATTTTAGAAGAAGAAAAGAGAGAGAGAGATTTCGGCTATAGAGAGAAAAGGGAAGGCTCAGTTTTTCTGAAGAGAGAATTTTCTGACAGAAAGCTTGTTGAAAACTTATGATTTGACTGAGCCATCACTTTCTATTTATAGGCAACTACTAGGTTTAGGTTAGGAATTATTTGGCATTAAAATAATGAAAATATCAATTTGAAAAACCACTATAAGTGGCCGGCCATGGTGTGTAATGGGCCCCACTTGGATTTTGCAGTTTTCACAAATCTTATTTCTATTTTCTCAAAAACGCCAATTTTCCAATTCCAACCATTTAAATGCCAAAACTATTTATTTAATAACTAAAATAGATTATTAAATAATATTGTCAGTTAATTTAATTATTAACTAGACATATAAAGTCTATTAATAAATAAATAAACCTAGAATCTCTTTTCTTTACGATTTCGCCCCTGCTTAGTGAAAATTCACAAATTAGACATAGTCTAACTTTAGAATTATAATCGATTAATCACAAATCAATTATTGAGTCTTACAAGCAGTATATTCTCAACTAGAATGGGGACCATGGATCTATATGCTGAGCTTCCAATAAGTGAACCGAATTTACTAAGTAAATTTCTACTTATTAATTCTTCGTTGAATCCACTCTTAGAACTTAGAATTGCACTCTCAGACTTATATAGAGCATATTATATGTTCCACGATATAGATATGCTATCTCATTTAACCATTGTTATAATCTTATTGTGATCAAAGATCCTCTATATAGATGATTTACATCGAGATGGGATAATTTTACCGTTCTCACCCCTCAATGTATTTTGCCCTTTAAAACACTTAGCTACCTGTAAATGATGTTTAGTGATCTAAGAATTAGTCACTTAAACAAGAGCTCATCCATTTACATCTATTTAGCTAAGCTCGAAGGGAATCATCACTTGACTTCTATACACCAGTAGAAGCTATAGATTTCATATTTATGTTCAGCACTCCCACTCAATCATACTATCATGTTCCCAAAATATACGTATCACCCTGACCCAAAAGTAGGCTTAACTAATAAATCAAAGAACATGAATAGTACTCCTGAGTTGAGCCTAAGCATATCAGGATTTAGATTCTTTTAATCTTAAGATCAACTACTGATATTGACTTGGAAAGATATAACAGTAAGTTTGTAATATCTTAACTAAGTTGCAATATCGGTCCAGTCCAATGTATACTCCATACATTCGAAACTAGTATACTTTACTAATGTCCTGGAAAGAACATAACACTTACTCCAAGTGTAAGTACACATCATCGCTGATTATCACATTAGTGTAAATCCAAAACACTGATGAAATAGGGACTTAGTCTTTTGATTCATATGATCACAATCACATTCCACGGTGTTGACGATACTGTAATTGTGAATAAACATATGATCTGGATTTAACTGATTTTGTGTGTATATGTAATAAACATATTAAACCATTTGCATGAAAAAAATTCATGCAAACATAAATCACTTCAATTTTCTTATATTGATTATTAATCAGATTGTAAAAGGTTTTATTTAGGGCACAAAACCAAACATAAACCTCGCCGTTTCTGTGCTTGAAGACATAACGCTCCATCTAACAATCGCAGTGCTTGGTGACAAGGTGAACTTCAGCAGTCAACATCATTTGAATGTCAGCTTCTATCTGAGAGAGCTGACTCGACGGAGCTGTGGATCTCATTGAAAGATGTCTGGAGCTGATTAGTGAAGGTATCACGAGTGTGCCTTCCTATAGCAAGATAAATGCCTCTCTATTAGTTGTTTGGATTCGCTCGACTGTTATACTTAGTTTGTATAATGTGTATTATACGCTAAGTGCCTTAACAGTCATCATGTCTCGTCTATTCTCGTCATTCATAGCGAAGTTGTTGCCTTGTCTTGCACTACTGATGTCGTATGGTTTCTCGTTAACGGACAAGGCAACAGTTTGTATATCTTTATCTCGCTTAAGACCTTACAGTTAGCAAGTTGTGAATATACTCTGTCAGTTCCACATTTAATGAGTTATTCTATTTTCAAATATAACTGTCATTATATTCGTTGATTCATATTCTCCAAATTTGGCACGTGTCCTCCTCTGAAGTGCTAGGCGAATTTTGAGTATAACAAGTATAAAAAATAGTTATAAATTGTTAGGAAAAACTAATTTTATTATAGTGTTAGTGACCACTTAAGAGTGTATTTCTCTTTTCAAAACATGTGTTCCTCATTCGAAAACACAACACTGATAACATTAGAGAATACCACTACTACAATATTAGGCTTTAACTTAATTTTTTTTTTAAATAATAATAAAAAATAATAATTTTTTTTTTATTTTGTGTTGATTAAATTAGTGTTAAGATAAATAATTTTATATTATTCAACTATTTTTATTTTACTATTTTAATTATTTACTAAATAAAAAATATGATAAAATATTTTATTATATATTTATAATATATATTTAATTATATATGATACATTATTTTATAATTTATTTATTTATTTTTGCTACGAATTATTCATTTTTATTTATCTGTTATTATATATTTTAACTTTAATTTATTATTATATATTTTTATTTTTATTTAATTTAAGTTTTTCTTTTTCTAAAAGGAAATAAATAAAATAGTCTAGTCTATTTATTTTAGACTATTTGCAAAAAGCTTATGATACAGTGGAATGGGACTTCATTGAAGAGATGCTTATGGCTTTCAAATTTCCAGTTAGCTTTGTCAAGCTAATTATGGTATGTGTCCGAACTCTGAAATTCTCATTGATGTTTAATGGGTCTCTTCACGGTTACTTTGAATCAAAAAGATGTTTGAGGCAAGGTGACCCAATATATTGTTGTTTGTCTTGGGAATGGAATACTTATCCAAAATAATGAAGAAAGTTGGGCTCAAACAGGACTTCAAGTTTCATGAGAGATGTGGAGATTTGAAGCTCAACCACCTTAGCTTTGCAGATGATGTTCTGTTGTTTTGTAATGGTGACTACAAAAGCATCTATCTCATGCTTCAAGGTCTTGAGCTATTTTCGCAAACATCAGGTTTGAAACCGAATCCTTCTAAAACTGTTGTTTATTGTAATAACATGGGCGATGTAGATATCCAAAGAATTTTAGATGCTTCTCGTTTCTCAAAACAAGAAGTACCATTCAAATATTTGGGTATTCCCATTTGCCCAAAAAAGCTTTCAGCTAAGCAGTGTGATCTTTTAGTGGAAAAGATGGTTGCCCGAATTAGAACCTGGAGCTCTAGAAATTTATCTTTTGCAGGGAGAATTGTGCTCATAAATTCAGTCTTGATGGCAATCCACTCATATTGGAGTCAAATAATGGTCCTCCCTAAGACCATTAAAAAGGAAATAGAGTCTATCTGTTGAGGCTTTCTGTTGAATGGGAAGCATCAATTGACAGGTGTGGCTGCTGTTGCTTGGAGTAAGGTGTGCAATACAAAATCAACAGGTGGATTGGGGTTGAAATCAGTAGGGGATTGGAACAATGCAGCAATGTTTAAGTACATATGGGCGGTAGCTAAAAAAAAGGATAATCTATGGGTGAAATGGGTTCATTGTGTGTACATTAAAGGGGCAGCTTGGTGGCAATATAGTGCTAACACAAGTGATAGCTGGTATTGGAGAAAATTAGTTGCATTAAAGGGTAAAGTCTTGGAGCTATTTGATGAAAATGAAAGACAAAACTGCTGCAAACAGTACAAAGTGTCAACTGGGTATTCAAAGTTGGTTCCTGCTTGTGTGAAAAAGCAGCGGACTTCTATGGTGTGGAGCCGATTAAATTGTCCTAAGCATAGTTTTATCTTATGGCTCTCTATGCTAGAGAAATTGAAGACAAAGAATAGAGTGAAGATTTATAGACCCGAGATAGATAGCAGCTGCATTTTATGCAGCAGTAATGCAGAAGAGAGTGTTGATGATCTTTTTTTTGCTTGCTCTTTCACCCGAGAGTGCTTTGATTTGGTTAAGAAATGGTTGGGTTGGAAGACTAGTGTGCAAACTGTAGAAAGGGCTGTGTTGTGGCTTGGAAAAGCTAGGATGAGCAAGCTCAAGAGAGGCGTGTATGCTGCTGCTCTTGCTGCCATGATCTACCAACTGTGGCTTTGCCGAAATCTCAAGCTTTGGGATGGTAAAGAGAATAATTGTAAGGTGATTTTTCAACAAGTACAAAATGTAACAAAGAATAGAGTATCATGTATATGGCCAAAAAAGTTTCTAATAGTGACAAAGTGTGGCTTGATTTCTTGTAAAGTGTATATGGTATAGAAGTGAGGTCCTCTCTTTTTATTTGAGGATGCTCTTTGGGTGTACAATTGGTTGTTTGGAGTAATGAAATCATCTTATTCATAAAAAAAATAGTCTAGTCTATTGTTAAACCAAACACTGGATTACTTTTAGCATAATCCAATCTTGTCCAGTCCAGTTCAATCCTTTTCAGTCCAATCCTGCTTACCAAAAGGGTCTTTATGTATTTACAGGGATATGTGTGGATTTAAATTGATGCTATTTAGTATATATATATAGGGATATGATTTTGTACCGTGATGTACTTTCACGGAATGTATTCCGTGGTACATTAGGTGGGTCTCAGAGTACATTAAATGAGTGTCAGGGTACGTTTCTACTTTTTAACCCTAATTACCCCTAGATCAATCTCAGCTGTTAGATGAAATAACTCCCTCATCTGAGGGCTGCCGTACATCACGGATTACAATCCGTGAAAGTACAATAACGGGACAAAATCATATCCCTATATATATATATATGTATATATTTGTATGATAGTGTTGAGAGGTTTGTGTGGGGGACCCCCTCTATCTTAAAAATGCCAATCTTTTAGCCAACACTACATTTATGCAAGTTTTCCATTACTTTAAGAAGGAATTGCAAATGGGTGAGAAAGGGGTCCTACCTCCAACATAGAAGACATGTCCCAGACATGTCTCTTCGTAGAAAGGTAAGAGCTGAGAAGCTTCAAATGGGATGAATAGCATATAACATTTATTCTAGTTTTTCTTCTTAATCAGTTACTATATATATCTCTCTTTTTGGAAATTACTTTTACTTTTTGACTTCGTTAATAATTAAATTTATTTTTTCGTAAAAAAGTTGTGAGTATAGCTAATTTTATAATTTCGTATCTATATATATATATTTATACCAAATTCATGCATCACGTCAGTGCAGTAAGATTTTCATGAAAGCACCAACTTTATTCAAGTAAGAACGCACTAGCAATAGGAAGCACTTACAAATCCTTATTTTATGCCTCCCAACAACAAAGTGATGGAAAGACGCCTACCCTTAATCAAAGGGGGATCATCCACAGCCATCCACATATATATATGTCAAGTTTTTCAACTTATTATATTTTAGTGCAATGAATCTTCTAATTATATATAATAACATATATACATTATTATATATGTATAGCTTTAATTTATTATTATACCGGAAATTCCCATAGACTTATCTTTTTCAAATCAACATGCACACAAACTGCTTGGTCCTCAAAAAGTTGGTCATTCTATTATTTATTCAGATATGCTACAATATTATTGTTCCAATATATTGTAACACATGACTTAGAAATATTGTTAATAAAAGAACTAGCAATTACACAAATAATATATATTTAGTTAGCTTTCCAATATGTTTTAATTCAAAGAAATTGGGGCGAAATATATATTTGTCTAAATTAAGGATATTCAAATTAAGAGATCTAGATGAAATCCATGCCACTTTCTCATATATATCACTAATATTATGGTGCTGTATAACACATACAGCTAGCTAGCTTATATTATTTCTATACATTTTATGGAAACAATTAGATAATTTTTCCTTTTTTTGTATATGATTTTTTTTTTCAGCAACTTAATTATATAATATATATTTCAGGCTACACCCAGCTAGATTTAAATATATAATAATTAATAATTAAGCAGCAGAAGTAGTTATGGTATATTCTGTTCGCCTAATTGAGCAGCATCGAGTTTTGAGGAGTTGAAGCAATGAATTTTATTGAGGTGATCCTGTTCCATGTTCTGGTGGCCAGTAGTTGAAGACGATGAAGATGAATAATCGTCACGAGAGAACCATCTAGACCAAAAGAGATAATTGAGAAAGTTAAGGAAACTTAGTGCTGCAAGTAGCCAATAGAAGAGGTCAAGCCTGTCCTTGTTGAGATTATTATCACCCAACCAACCCCCATCAGAGGACCTTGAAGTGATCTTATTAACAATAGACACCAAAAGGGAGCTCAAATAGAATCCAAATGAGTATGAACAATAGGTTATGGCTGTCAAGAAAGCTTGCATCCCTTTCATGGATTGTTTGTAGAAGAACTCAATGAGACCTACAGCTGTAAACATCTCAGATATTCCGAAGATCAAGAATTGTGGAGTGATCCAAAAGATAGAGATTATTTCATTTGATTTCGTGGCAGAGTCCCTTCTTTTCTTCTCCATTAGGGCAGCGGAAACCATGGAAAAGGTCGCGAAGAAGAGGCCAAATCCAATTCGCTGCAAGGGCGAGATCCCGGAGGGGTGGCCGGTGAAACGGCGGATGAATGGGACGAAGAAAGCGTCGTAGAGAGGGACCACGAAGATGAGCATGATGTATGGGATGGACTGGAGGGAGGCTGGGGGAATGTGGAAGGATTTGGTGAGACGGGTGTCCATCATGCTCCCTTGTTGGACTGAGAAAGTTTGGAGCTGAGCTAAAATGGTGTTGAAAATGATTGTGCAAGCGAAGATTGGAATCACTGACAACAATATCTTCACTTGATTCACTTGACTAACACTGCATAATCTCCATGGAGACTCTTTTCTGTTACTGCTAGTAGTACTACTACTCATCGTCCCATCTTGGCTTTTGATGCAAGCTTTGTCCAAAAACCTGAAATTAATTATTAATTTGCATTATATATTACATACATTGACCTTTATACCACATATACTAATCACTATTATATAATAATCTTTATGAAAATAAATGGGCACCTAATAATAGTGATGGCAAATTAATAATTAATTTCAGGTTCTGATATAAATATATATATAGCGGAATTATAGTTAAGGTTGTGTTCATAGTCCCTTGCAAATACGACGAAATTTATTTATTCTATATTTAATTTTCAATACGTACACATATAGCTTTGTATGTATTTCATATAAAGGTCATACATTGTATATGTATATATAAGACAAGTGCATGCATGACCAAAGTAATTGGTGTAGACAACATGACAAGAAAGTATCATATATAATAAAAGTGAATTATTTTTAAGTAGCGTACGTATTTATATTATACCTGAACTTTTGGGTGTGAGGAAATAAAGTGTCAGCATCAGACGAAAAGCCAACGTTGTTGTTGTAGTTCATGTTATGGATTCCATGAAGCATTTGTGGATTTGATGGATAAGCCTGGTTTCTCTTCACTATAGCAGCCACAAAAACCTTGAAAATAAAAATTAACCAGATTATTTTTAATAAATAAAAAATTAATTAAGTTAATATATATACACGTAATAATACTTTATCTATACTTAAAATCCAACATGTAATATTACGATTGAGTCAGTAGAGAGCTGACTGTCAATAATTATTTTCAAACAGTCTCTTGTCTTATTCAATCTTAGTAAATATGTGTCGACCACAAGTTCAAAAGCCATACAGTACTGTTGTCCATGTGATCAAAGTCTATATCAACTTTTGAAACTCAAATTTACCTTCCGACCAAACCAAACATAGCGTATTTACCAAAATATACATATACATATATAACATAATATAAAATAGGGGTGTAACTATATGTGAACCAAACACCTAGCTAGACATTAAATCTTGGACTAACTATTTTAAAAAGAGTTTGAACACGTGTGCCGCTGTGTGTATTATGTACTCTTAATTAATTATAAAATATAGAAAAATTAAATCACACCAAAAAAATTAGAAAATATATTAGGAAGATTGATTTACTTGAGCAATGGGAGTGAGAATGCTTCCTTGAGGAGGTTTATTCCGGTAATACAAAGTACCAGAGACTAAGCTGATGAGGCCCATGGCCATGGCTGCGGCTGAGACACCGAACCCGACATCCATGCCGGAATGAGTTTGGACCCAAACAAGGAGTGTGAGAGCAATGAGCTCTCCCATTGAGAAAGCAAAGTAGGCAGCGTTGAAGTAGGTGGACAACTTCTTGGTCTGTTTGGGATTATCTGGGTTGAACTGGTCAGCTCCATGAGCTATCATGTTAGGCTTCACACACCCACTTCCCAACGCCACCAAATATAGTGCTATGAAGAATATCAACGCTTTGAAACCCTTCGCTTCTTCGCACACCTCTCCACTCGTTATGTTGCATTTTGGTGGCTTTAGCTGAGGAAGATGAGCTTGGACTGACAGTAATATGAACCCCTGATCCATCATCACAATTTAATTTATTTAATAAATAGTATAATTACACGTTTCATTGTAGCGAAAAAGGTGACGCATCACTACATAAATAGAATATATATGTTTAAATAATAGATTTGACATTGTTGTGACATTAGTGATACATATATATTTATGTATTGTGGTGGTGACTGCGCTAAGTGGTAATGGCCTTCAATGATGATATCTGTGTTAAGTGGTTTACAGAATATAATATATATAAGTTGACAAATAGATTATTTGAGTCAAATTATAGGAATTGAATCAATAATTATATGTGCGGTGGAGGAAAATTAAACCGATAAGGTTGCAATACACACTTTATTTAGTCAACTCTTGAAAATAATATATTTATTATTTTTATAATATTTTATTTCGTAATATATTGGGTTAAAAGATGGAGAGAGAAGTTGACAGTGTGATAAATATATATATTTATATAAGAGAGAGAGAGGGAGAGAGAGAGAGAGAGAATTACAGAAAGTTCAACGAAGCCAAAGATTAGCATGGTCCAGAAACTGCCTAGATAAGAATCAGAGAGATATCCACCAAGAAGAGCCAAGAGAAAGACAGTTCCAACAAAGTTTGTCACTATGTTAGCTGAGTTTGAAAGAGGGAAGTGCATTTCGTTTATCACATACGTTATGAGGTTGTTGCCCACTGCTGCTATCCCCATTATCTCAAACGATTGAAGCCCTGCATAATTAATATATATAAATTATGTCTCTCTCTGTCTCATTATTTTTATCATATATTTAATTTTTTCCGTTCTCCTTTAAATAATAAAACCGTAAAAAATGTTCCTTTCAAAGCTAGCTTATATAGGCATATGACAATAATGGCAAACCCACTTTAAAAGAAACGTGTTAATACATATATATTTATTTAGTAAATATAGTTTTTTTTTTTTTTTGAAATAATTTAGTAAATATAGTTTTATATATATCCAAACTAAACTAAACTAGTTAGGCTGAATTGTAAGAGCTAGCTAGCTAGTCGAAATAAGAAAAATATATACATGCATGTAGGAATCAGCAAAATAATAAATAAAATAGCCTGAAGAAAAAGGATATGAAAATACTTATACTAATATAAGGCCACACACAAGATAATAAAAAAGGAAAAAAGAAAAAAGAAGATAGACTTTCCTGCCAATACTTCTAGTGGAATTTTATATATATGTATATATGTATAATATATACATACCAAGAACAAAAGCCGCAGCCCTCATACCACCATGCTTAGGCTTGGAAGGTCTGCCTCTCCAATCAACAGTGTTGTCTTCAACTGCTACATCACTCGTCATAGTATTATCTCCTTTGTAATACTCCATGGATTGTTGCCTTCTTACACCTTCCATTACATATATATATAAAGAGTTATGGTCTCTCTTAAGTACTGAATTTCCTTTTTATTAAGAACTCACCTTCTTCTCCCAACTAAAAGTTCTAAGCAAGAGAAGGAGAAGAGAGATGAGATGCTGCTTAGTATTTGATATCTCTGGTTTGAATAAGAGGCAAGTGGGCTTGTCCCCAATTTATAGGGCCAAAAAGCCACAACCTCTCTCCGGCTCTTACTCTCTCTCAGATTCTTAAAGCAAAATGTTAATTTGCAAACCCCACCCGCACTACAGCCACGTGGAATACACTTTCTCCGAAGAAGACTCTCACCCCAGCGTTTAGGGTTATACAACCAACTTTAACAAAATTAAAATAAAGCATAAATAAATTATAATAAAGACATGTTTTCATGATATTTATATATATGCTAACAAATAAAGCATAAATAAATTATAAAGACATGTTTTCATGATATTTATATATATGCTAAGAATTTTGTATATACCAAATGTCCCTTTAAAACGGTTAAAAATTTTATTTTAATAAAGAAATTTTTTACATGGATGATGAAAAGTTAGAGGTATAAGTCAAAATTCAAGAGACATAATTTAATACATACAGTAGAACCTCTATTCAAGAATACTCTATTCAAGAATAACCTCTAATTTGTTATAAAAAAATGAAGTCCCAATTTGGGCCAGTTATAAATAAGAATAACCTCTATATTGTAATTAGTTATACATTTTTTAAGTCCCGTATTAATAAAATATACCTCTATATAAGAATACTAAGATCTTAAATAAATATATACATATATTTTATAAATTTACTTATGTAAATTTAATAATTTTATTTCAAATTATAGTACATGTATAAATATTATATGTACTCGAAAATAATTTTAATATAATATAGTATTAAGAATTGTTTATTGGTATTTTTGTTACATTGATATTTTTTGATATTTTGATTTTTTTTTTCAAGTGTAACTCTATTTAGTTATAACCTCTCAATTAGAATATTATTTTCTTGGTCCAAGTGTATTCTTGAATAGAGGTTCTACTGTATTAAAATAATTTGTGAGCATGATTTAGTACATAAATATTGATCGAATTAGTAAATTGAATTAATTAGACAGATATTCTTAATTTCAACAATCTTAATAATTTAATATAAATTTTTAACCCACAAAAAATATGAGAGGGCATTATAAAAATTAATTTTTTTTCGGCAATATGTTTGTTTCATCACCCCATCTTTTAAGTCTTCTCTTTTCTCACTCGAGTGTAGGCGTTTTTGTGGTCCATATTCTCTATACTTCTTATGTAAAATTAAAACTTTGAAGGAAATTTCTTATATAATAGTTGAATTTGTAGCCCATTAGCAACTCGCGCGTTTGGACAATATAATTGAATTGGATTTATTATTGGGTGTGAGTGGGATTAAATTAGATTGAATAGGACTACAATGATTTATTATTATAATGTTGAACTGTATAATAGCTACATACATAAATTAGATTAATACAAATTAACGTAAAAATAATAATTTTAATAAAAAAATTAAAATTAAATTATCTAATTATTTATTATTATTAATTTAATTTTTTACAGAATAAAATAAAATTATATGCAATATATATTTTATAAGAAACTGAAGAACTAAAATTAAAGGGAATTACCTCATATAGTATTTTTTTTAACTTTTTTTTTTCTTTTTAAATTTCAGTTTGTGTTTATAATAAAATGGTTGCAGCATTAGTTGCAATAGAGGTTTCTATACGATTTTTTGTTGCAAATTAAGTTGCAGCGTTAGTTGCAATATAGTCGATTTAGGTTAACCAGTTTCAAATAGGTTAACCGATTCGAAGCCGGTGAACCGGTTTGCCTAGTGGGAGTCTCATTTTTCGTGTCCAACGGCTATAAACGACTATTTTTCACCCCAACACTATATAAACTCGATTTTGACTCAAAAAATTAAGTTAGCTGAGCATTAATGTCATACACCTAACCTATCTAAGTGAGATTAATGAGCTTTCAAGTTTAAAATCCAACAAACATTTTTCACACTTTTTGAGCCAAAATTTGTGTTTATTCATCTTGAGTGTGCTTGCTTATCACTCTAGGTTTCCATTATATTATCATAACTCTAGAGTGATTTTTCTTGTAATATCAAACACATTTTCATATTGTGATTGAGGTGAGGTTGGCACCGGTGTTGTAAACAACCCAATTATAGTGAGATTGGCACTTCAACAATCCGAGAAAGAGGTTAATAGTCCTCGGTGGTGTGAAACTATGGTCAGAGGTTTGGAAACACCTTGGTAAAAATTTCCCGGTTGTAAGGGTTAGTCAAGCCCGTTAACTTGGCTCGATATTGGAACTCAAAGCTAGGTCCATAGCTTTGAAGACCAAGGACGTAGGTGGCATAGTTGTACTGAACCTTGTAAAAATCGAGAGTTTGCATTTTCTAATCCTTAAACTATTTACTTTACAAGTTTGAATATTTGTTATAATATATTGCTTGCCATATTACTTGCATTTATTTGATTAATTGTTTAATTGCTTAATTTTGTGTTAAAAGTTTTAATTTACCGAAATTAGTTTAAATTTCCAATTCACCCCCTCTTAGAAACATATCTTGGGCTAACAATTGGTATCAGAGCAAGGGCTCAAATTATTTGATTATATTTCACAATCTAGAGCATGGCATTTCCAAGTAATTCACAAAATAACTTGTTAGAAGGTTTTAGCACAAATAGAGCACCATACATTAATGAAGTAGATTTTCCTGCTTATTGGAAAATTAGAATGGAAACTTACCTTCAATTTATAGACTATGATTTGTGGCATATTGTGTCTAGTGGTCCTTACATTGCTAATCATGTCATAAATGGTGTTGAAGTAATCAAGACTTATGAGACATATGATGAAAATGAACAAGCCTCTACCGCTTTTGATATGTGGAAAATGCTTGAAGTTACTCATCAAGGAACTAGTGCTATGAAAGAGACTAAAATTCAAATTTATTCCACTCAATATGAGAACTTTAAGATGAAGGCGGATGAAACCATTGCTAACATGTATACTCCCTTCACTACAATTACTAATGGTTTGAATTCTCTTGGCAAGGTACTTACTCAAAAGGATATGGTGACCAAGATTTTGAGAAGTCTCACCAAGGCTTATCAAGGAAAGGTGGTTGTCATTCAAGAAGCTAAGGATCTCTCAACACTTCCCTTGGAAGAATTAATTGGCTCACTAATGAACCATGAAATTTTCATGAGTGTCGAGAAGAAGAGGAAGTTGAGAAGAAAAAGAAGACTATTGCATTCAAGTTTTCCTCCTCCCATGCCATTAGTGAAAAAGATGAGGAAAGCTTATATAGTGACATGGAGGACTTGGCACTCTTCTCTAAGAAATACAAAAAGTTCATGAAATTCGAAAAAGAACTTTGGGAAGAAGCCACAAAGAGGGAGTGACTCAAAAGAAAGAAAGAGCAAAGATGATCCACCAATTTTCTTTGAATGCAAGAAGCCCAGACATATGAAGATGGATTGTCCAATAAGGAAGAAGAACAAGTACAAAGGAAGGGCAATATTGGCGGATTGGCTCAATAGTGATGAAGAGGACTCCGAAGAAGAAGGAAAGAATGAAGTAGCAAACATGTGCATGATGGCACTTGATGATGGGGTAAGCATTTCTAGCCAAAAGGATTGCGATAGTGAAAATGATGATGATAACTTAGATATGTCATATGATGATTTGTCTAATTCATTTAAGGAACTATTTAATAATTTTGGTAAATTGCTTGTTAAAAACCAAACCCTTAGAGAGAAGACCAACATACTTTTAAAAGAAATTGAGATTTTGAAAATAAATGAAAGAGATCTTCTAGCTAAATCTCAATGTGCTACATGTGCTTCACCTAAGAAAGAAATTTTTGAATTAAAAACCATGTGAAAAGCCTAAAAAATGACATATATACTTTCACTAGATGTAAAGAAGGCTATGATCTCATGGTAGGAAGCCAATCATGTGGTTTTTCAAAAAATTGTATTGGTTATGATCCTAGTAGAAAACAAAAGTTCTTGAGAAACTTTTTTGTGAAATCATCTAGTCTACCTCACTTTACATGCACATATTGTAACCGAGATGGTCATACTATTTCCTATTGTCATGTGAAGAAATATGCACATCTAGGCAAGACTAAATTGGTACCAAAGGGTTCTAGAACTAACAAGAAAGGACCCAAAGTTATGTGGGTACCAAAAGCCTACAAATGAACTTATTTTTGTAGGAATCAACAAGAAAGAGCCTAAGCTTATGGTTCTTGGATAGTGGATGTTCAAAGCATATGACCGGTGATCCATGAAGATTTTCAAGCTTTAAAAGCAAGGAAAGTGGCTCTGTCACTTTTGGAGACAATTCAAAAGGAAAAATCTTGGGTATTGGTGATATCGGTAACATATACTCTCATGTATTAAAAATGTGCTTCTTGTTGATAATCTTAAACATAACTTGCTTAGTATTAGTCAATTATGTGATATTGGTTTTCTTGTTGTGCTTGAAACCTCAAAGTGCTCCATTGAAAATGTTTCAACTAATGAAGTTATTTTCCATGGGGAAAGGAAGGATAATGTGTATGTTATTGATGTTGATTCATTTGATAGTAAAAATAAATATTTAACTGTTATGAATGATAATGTTTGGTTGTGGCATAGAAGATTAGGACATGCTAGTATGGATTTTATCTCAAAATTGGTTAGAAAAGATCTTGTTATTGGTTTGCCATCAATTCCTTTTGTCAAAGATAAACTTTGTGATGCATACCAATTTGGAAAACAAATTAAAATGTCTTTTCAATCCAAGAAAGAGATTTCAACTACTAGACCTTTACAATTGCTTCATATTGATTTATTTGGTCCTTCTAGAATTGCTAGTCTTGGTGATAAATACTATGCATTTGTAATTGTTGATGATTTTTCAAGATTTACACGGGTTATCTTCTTGACTCTGAAAAGTGATGTTTTGGAAAACTTTGTCAAATTTTGTAAGAGTGTGCAAAATGAAAAATGATGTTCTATTACCTCCATTAGGAGTGACCATGGTGGTGAGTTTGACAATGATGCCTTAGAATTGTTTTGTGATAAACATGATTTTAACCATAACTTTTCGGCTCCAAGAACTCCACAATTCAAGAAATGGCTAGGTAAATGTTAAATGAAATCTCATTATCAAAATATTTTGGGCCGAGGCCGTCAATACTTCTTGTTATATTTTGAATCGTTTTTTCATTAGGCCCAACATTAATAAAACCCCTTATGAGCTTTGGAAAGAGAGAAAACTCAATATTGGCTATTTTAGAGTTTTTGGATGCAAATGCTATATTTTAAACACCAAGGACAACCTTGGAAAATTTGATGCAAAATCTGATGTTAGAATTTTTATAGGGTATTCAACACATAGTAAAGATTATAGAATTTATAACAAAAGAACTAATGTTGTTGAAGAATCTATTCATGTTGCTTTTGATGAGACTAACCCGCATACAAGCAATTTTAGATGATGATGTTGTAGGTTTGGAAGATGAGGTTCAAAATCTTGAAATTGGAGAGACTTCAAATGCTCCTTCACAAACTCCCAAAGAAGAACTACCCGTGGAAACGGTAAATGAAAGCCAAGGTATGAATTCTAACCTTCCACATGATTGGAAATTCAAAAGTGCTCATCCTATAGACCAAATTCTAAGTGATCCTTCTGAAGGTATCACTACTAGAAACTCCTTTAGAAACTTGTGCGATTTCATTGCTTTTATTTCTCAAATTGAACCAAAAAATTTTAAAGAGGCCGAAGTTGATGAATTTCGGATTCTAGTTATGCAAGAAGAAATAAATCAATTTTATAAGAAATAATGTTTGGGAGTTAGTTCGAAGACCGTCACATCAATTGGTGATTGGAACAAAATGGGTCTATAGAAATAAGGTAGAAAAGCATGGGGTCATTGTGCGTAACAATGCTAGATTAGTGGCCCAAGGTTACAATCAAGAAGAAGGAATTGATTATGAGGAAATCTTTGCCCCGGTAGCAAGACTTGAGTCCATTAGAATATTGTTAGCTTTTGCATGCCACGAGAATTTTCTCTTGTACCAAATGGATGTAAAAAGCTCATTCTAAAATGGGTACATTATGGAAGAGGTTTATGTCTCTCAACCACCCAATTTTTAAAATCATAAATACCCTAACCATGTTTACAAATTGAAAAAGGCTTTATATGGTTTAAAGCAAGCTCCTAGAGCTTGGTATGAAAGATTAAGCACTTTTCTTGTAACACCCTAACTATCTTAGGCGTATTACGTGATTTTTAAACGTACTGTGCAGCTCGTTGCTAATCAACGAGGTTTATGGAAAAACGTGATTAATTAAAATTTTGCTTTTTAATTAAACTTATAAACCATATTATAAAAGTCTCGGGATCCCGATTTATAAAATCATTTACAAACGTTTTAACTGTTTAACTTTTACATCAAAATGAAAGTCGTCTAACGACAGTTACAAAAATCTCAGCCTTGCTGTCCCGAGGATCGTACGCTCCAGGCCTAACCGCCCCGACATGTACAATCTCATAAGCTCGCTCACGGTCCATCAGCTATAGCCTTGCCTTTACCTACACATGAACATAAACTGTGAGTCGACAGACTCAGCAAGAAAAGCATAATAATATCATACATGAAACTGACTGCCGTGTCCAACACGATACTGAGTCCCGCTACCGCCATGTCCAACATGGTACTGAGCACTACTGCCATGTCCAACATGGTACTGAGTTTTAAACGTTCAGGGGACGGTACTATTGACAAGTATCCTCCTGATCGGTCGAACCGGTCATACTCCGGCTGCTGGTCATACTCCAGCTATCGTACCGACGGATAGGTCAATAGCACGAACCACCAACCAAGTGTCGGCTGATCGGTCGAACCGGTCATACGCCGGCTGCTGGTCATACTCCAGCCTGTACCTACGTGACAGGGTTGGATGGTTCGAAGCCTAAATACATATCTAATGTAATCTAGCAGGCTTCCTACATGCACGCTAAACATGTAATCTACATATGCATACTGTTATACTAATCTTACCTGGATTCCGATTTCAGTGTGCCGCCAACCCGACCGGAACCGAAGCCGAGCGGACATCGGCTCCTAAACCATAAAAATCACAACGCTATAAGTGACACGCTAAATCACTTCCCGGGGACTAAAACTCGAAACTAAAAGTTTCCCTATCGATAAAAAGCATGGCAATACCCCTAAAAACCCAAAAACGAGGAAAACTAGGGTTCTGAAAAATCCCCCAACCGGAAGACCGGTTGCCCAACCGGAATTCCGGTTCTGGGAAATTCAGGACCCCCATCCGGAATTCCGGATGCACAACCGGAATTCCGGTTCCTCGCAAAGCGACCAACTAAAAATCCCATAACTCGACCAATTCAACCCCAATTGGTCCCAAACTTTCCAGACCTGTTCTAAACTATCCCTAGAACAAATCCAAAGCCTCAAAATCACCCAGAAAGCACATATACAAAATTCACCATTAAAGACCAAGCTTTGAGTTCAAAAACTCAAACTTGGTTAAATCCACTAACATGCATCCTAACCTAGTTAATTCTACTTAACTAAGCATAAAATCACCTCTGAAAACATACAAGAACACCCAGAAATTTCACAGAAACGAAATGAACCATTTCACTCAAAAATCACATATTTGCATAGGAAATTCAAAGCTTTAAACAACACCACTAGCATGCATTAAAACCTATGTAATCCAACCATTTAAAACCTAATTAAGCTACTGGAAACAACAATTAAACACAGCAGCAAGAACTTCAATTTAACATGCATTTTCTCAACTTTTTCATCAAACAAACTCAAGAAAACAAGGTAGAGAATTTAAATAAAGAAATACCTCAACAAGGGATTACTAGAGCTTGCAATCCAAGCTTGAATTACCACCAAAAATTCCAGCTCTTGAACCCCAAGTTTCAGCCGAAAAAGAGAGAGAGCAAAGAGAGTGTTTTCTTTGAAATTTTTCTTTTAATTTGACTAAGTGTTGAAATTGTGAGGAAAAAGGAATATAAGCCATATATCACATTTTATTTCAGCCAACAAATAAATAAATAAACAATTAACATTTATTTTCCATTTCATAAATCATATAAGACAAAAATACTAATGGGGCAAAAAGACCATTTTGCCCCTCCACCATAAAATCACATAAATCATACTAAAGGGGTATTTTTGGGACATTCTAAATTCCCGGCCATTCCCGACATTCCCAATGTCTAAAACCCGTCCCCAAATTACTAACATACTAAGTTGTGATTTCTATTGAGCCAAACGCCGAGTTCCAAAATACCGGACACCGGAAATGCGAAATATAAAAACTACTGATGACATAATCATGCATATCTGAATTCCATAAATAACAGTACCATAAATTATTTAAATAGCTATAAATAATTTCATAATTAATCCCAATTAACTGGTAATTTCCAAATTAGCTAAGCGGGCTTTACAACTATCCCCCCCTTAAAAGGATTTCGTCCCCGAAATCTAACCTGAATAACTCTGGATATTGAGCTCTCATATCTGACTCTAGCTCCCAGGTGGCTTCTTCCACCTTACTGTTTCTCCAGAGAACCTTGACCAATGCTATGGTCTTATTCCGAAGGACTTTATCCTTTTTATCCAGGATCTGCACTGGCTGTTCCTCGTATGACATGTCTGGCTGAAGCTGAAGACTCTCATAACTGAGTATATGAGAGGGGTCTGAAACGTACTTTCTCAACATTGAGACATGGAATACGTTGTGCACCGCTGATAAGGCTGGAGGCAATGCTAACCGATATGCCACTTGACCTATCTTCTCGAGAATCTCGAAAGGTCCTGTAAATCTAGGGCATAACTTGCCTCTTTTCCCGAAACGTTTAATCCCCTTCATCGGAGATACTCGCAAAAACACATGGTCCCCTACTCGGAACTCAACATCCCTACGTTTCGGATCTGCGTAACTCTTCCGTCTCGCTTCCGTGAGGCAAGCATTCTAGCTTTTATCTTTTCTATTGCCTCATTGGTCCGCCGAACCGACTCGGACCTAGGTATTTCCTCTCTCCTATCTCATCCCGAGTGGATAGGGGATCTACATTTCCTACCGTACAACAGTTCATAGGGTGCCATCCCTATCGTACTCGATAACTTGTTGTTGTAAGAGAATTCTATCAATCGGTAGATATTTACTCCATGAACCCTCAAAGTCCATAACACGGAGCTCTCGGCATATCCTCCAATATCCGAATTGTCCTTTCTGACCGACCATCCGTCCGAGGATGAAATGCCGTACCGAATTTAAGCTTCGTACCCATTGCCCGTTGCAAACTCGCCAAAATTTGGAGGTGAATTTCGGATCCCCGTCCGAAACTATAGACTTCGGTACCCCGTGAAGTCTCACTATCTCCCCGACATATAACTCGCCAACCGATCCACCGTAAATGTTGTTCGACCGTGAGAAAATGAGCGTATTTCGTATATCGGTCCACCACTACCCGGATGGAATCATGCAAACCCGTGGTCCTAGGTAACCCGACCACAAAATCCATCGTAATATCCTCCCATTTCCATTCGGTAGGGTTAGAGGCCTGCAACAACCCCGCTGGTCTCGATGTTCAGCCTTGATCCGCCGACAAGTGAGGCATCTCGATACGAATTCTACCAAATTCTTCTTCATACCGCTCCACCAAGTACGGTTTCAAATCTTGGTACATTTTGGTGGTGCCGGATGCGAGAATACGGGGTAGAATGAGCCTCCTCAAAGATCTCATTTCTAAGTTCCGCACTGTTCGGAACACAAACCCTGGCTTTATACAAAAGCATCCCACTATCTGACACTGAAAAGTCTTTGGCTTGACCAGCCAATACCTCAACTCGGATTTTCACTAACTCCGGATCTGTCATCTGAGCGACTTTTATTCTTTCTAATAGATCAGATTGCAGCGTCAAGTTGTGAAGCTGACCTACCACAAACTCAATGCTAGATCTAACCATATCCTCTGCTAGCTGAGATGAGATCTGAACCATGCTAGCTACTTGCCCGGGACCCTTTCTGCTCAGGGCATCGGCCACTACATTGGCTTTTCCGGGATGATAGAGGATCTCACAATCATAATCCTTCACTAATTCCAACCAACGCCTTTGTCTCATGTTCAAATCTTTCTGAGTAAAGAAATACTTGAGACTTTTATGGTCGGTATAGATCTCGCACTTCTCCCCATAAAGGTAATGCCGCCAAATCTTCAGTGCAAAAACCACTGCGGCCAATTCTAGATCATGAGTCGGGTATCGCTGTTCATAATCCTTTAACTGACGGGAGGCATAAGCGATAACCCGATCGGCTTGCATCAATACGCACCCCAAACCCTGTTTGGATGTGTCACAGTAGACTACGAACTTCTCCTCGTCCGAAGGCAAAGCTAGTACCGGAGCAGTAATCAATCTCTGCTTCAGCTCCTGAAAACTAGCTTCACATTTATCTGACCAGATAAATCGCTGATTCTTCTTTGTAAGCTCGGTTAGGGGCATTGAAATTTTGGAGAACCCCTCCACGAACCTACGGTAGTACCCAGCTAATCCCAAGAAGCTTCGATCTCCGTCACCGTCTTCGGTCTCGCCAATCCCCGACGGATTCAATCTTCCCGGGATCCACCTTGATCCCATCTTTACTCACAATGTGCCCTAGGAAGGACACCTGAGACAACCAGAACTCACATTTCTTGAACTTGGCGTAGAGCTTATGTTCTCGAAGTCGTTGCAGTACCATCTGAAGATGTAATTCATGCTCCTCTTCTGATTGAGAGTACACGAGGATGTCGTCGATAAACACAATCACACAGATATCGAGGAAATCCTTGAACACTCTATTCATCAGGTCCATGAATGCTGCAGGAGCATTGGTTAGTCCGAATGACATAACCAGAAACTCGTAGTGTCCATACCTAGTGCGGAAAGCCGTCTTTGGAATGTCCTCCTCTCGGATTCTCAACTGATGATAACCCGAACGGAGATCAATCTTAGAAAAGACCGTCTTCCCCTGAAGCTGATCGAACAAGTCATCGATCCTAGGTAATGGATATTTATTCTTCACCGTCAGCTTGTTCAACTCTGCCGTAGTCGATGCACATCCTCATAGATCCATCCTTCTTCTTCACGAACAAAACCGGGGCTCCCCAAGGTGACACACTGGGCCGAATGAACCCTATGTCTAGCAACCCTTGGAGCTGAATCTTTAATTCCTTAAGTTCAGCTGGAGCCATCCTATACGGGGCTTTGGAAACCGGATCCACCCCTGGTGCCAAGTCAATCACGAAGTCAATCTCCCGCTGAGGTGGTAACCCTGGAAGTTCTTCGGGAAAAACGTCCAAAAATTCCCGAACCACTCTGATGTCCTCTGGCCGAATGGTGTCTGGCCGAGTGGTGTCCACCACCACGGCCAGAAACCCTAAGCACCCACCGTGCAATAATTCTCTCGCTGACATAGCCGAGATCACCGGGATCCGAGATCCTTGAACCGAACCTACAAACACGAACGGTTCTTCACTTTCCGGTTGGAAGACCACCATCTTCCTCTTACAGTCAATGCTCGCCGAATATTTAGATAGGAAATCCATTCCTAAAATAATATCGAATTCGACTAAGCTCATCTCTATCAGATCAGCGCTTAACTCTCTACCATCTATCCTGATCGGCATAGACCTAATCCACCTATTGGAGATAACCAATTCTCCGCTGTGTAACGGGGTTCCAAACCCCGATTCATATCTATCAAAGGGTCTACCCAACTTACTAAAGACTGCGGCCGCCACATAAGAATGTGTAGCCCCGTAATCAAACAAAGACCGAATAAAGCGAGTTGTTAATAAAAAGCCGACTGTAACAACCGATGGGCCGGCATCCGCATCACCGCGTGATAGCGAACACCCCGGCCGGGAGTGGGTATCGCCGGAGCTCTCGGTGCCTCGGCCGGGCCCGGGGACATTCCCTCTTGAAGTGTCCGGGCATGCCACAATGAAAGCATCCCACGCCCCTTGCACTCACCCCGATGATGCCTCTTGCGGCTAGGGCACTCCGGGATAGGAGAATCGGGTCTCATTACCACCGGGACGACTCCCTCCGTTCGGTTCCCCGAACCTCTTGTTCTGACTCGAGCCGCCGGAAGCAGTGGGTGCCCTCTTCCTCTGATCAATGGCCGAACCACTACTCCCCCTGCTAAAGCCTGATGCAGGAGGGGTAGGAGCCCCGCCACCAACCGGAGTACTGACTGAATCTGACATGCACCCCACTGCGCCCTCAGCTCGCAGTGCCTTCTCCACCATCTGAGCATAGGTGGTGCTGTCGTCGGTGGTAATCATCAGGTCATGCCTGATCTTGGGATTCAACCCGTCCAGATACTTCTCCTTCCTACTGAAGTCGGTCGGCACAATTCCCGAGGCTAACCTCGCCAACCGGTCAAACTGAGTAGTATACTCAGTGACGCTCATGTTCTCCCGCTGGGTCAGGTGAACGAACTCTTTCCTCTTGGCGCTTCTGACCGCCTCATTATAGTATTTCGCGTTAAAGAGTTCTTGGAACCTTTCCCAAGTCATGGTGGTGACATCGTGAATCTGAGACACCATGTCCCACCATACCAGGGCGTCCTCCTGAAACTGAAACGTGGCGCACACCACTCTGTCATTACCGGTGACACCCATGAAATTCAGAATTCTGGTAATCACCGTCAGCCACTGCTCGGCTTTCGATACATCTGGACCTCCCAGGAATACCAGAGGTGCTTGCTTCCGGAACCGCTCATATAAAGGTTCCAATCTGTGGGCCACCACCACTATCTCGGCCTAGGCAGCAGGGGCAGGTGCCACTGGTACAATAGGCACTGGAACTGCAGGAGCACCCTGCTGTCTCAACCTCTGAATCTCGAGGTCTTGCTCTTCGATCCTGGCTTGCATCTCCGCAAACCTTAACTCCCAGTTCGGGGCTCCCTGATCGGCTGGGGGAGCCTGGGCAGCCTGTGGCGGGTTTTCATCACCCCGGCCACGAGCCCTGCCTCGGGGACCTCTGCCTCGGCCCCTAGCAGGTGGGGGAAACTGAGCTCCCTATCCCTGATTCGACCCTACGGAGTTGCCCTGACTCCTGGTAGTCCGCCTGGCGTCCATCTAGTTAGAACCGCCTGCGAAACCAAGAGTTGGCATATCAGGTCGTATTCAAGGCGAGCTTACTAATGCCGCTTAATTTGGAAATTAGAAATGAAACATGCGCCTATTCTACTATCAGGCTACTAACATGCTTCCTAACAGGCTTTTCTTTTTTTCATAACGGAATAAAATAAACTACTAAAGCAATAAAGGCTTACTGAACCGTGAACCGAGCTAACTGCTGATGATGATTGTACATGTCGTGACGATCTTCTGAAGACAACACAGCGGCTACGATACCAAATTGTAACACCCTAACTATCTTAGGCGTATTACGTGATTTTTAAACGTACTGTGCAGCTCGTTGCTAATCAACGAGGTTTATGGAAAAACGTGATTAATTAAAATTTTGCTTTTTAATTAAACTTATAAACCATATTATAAAAGTCTCGGGATCCCGATTTATAAAATCATTTACAAACGTTTTAACTGTTTAACTTTTACATCAAAATGAAAGTCGTCTATCGACAGTTACAAAAATCTCAGCCTTGCTGTCCCGAGGATCGTACGCTCCAGGCCTAACCGCCCCGACATGTACAATCTCATAAGCTCGCTCACGGTCCATCAGCTACAGCCTTGCCTTTACCTACACATGAACATAAACTGTGAGTCGACAGACTCAGCAAGAAAAGCATAATAATATCATACATGAAACTGACTGCCGTGTCCAACACGATACTGAGTCCCGCTACTGCCATGTCCAACATGGTACTGAGCACTACTGCCATGTCCAACATGGTACTGAGTTTTGAACGTTCAGGGGACGGTACTATTGACAAGTATCCTCCTGATCGGTCGAACCGGTCATACTCCGCCATTGGTCATACTCCGGCTATACCGACGGATAGGTCAATAGCACCGAACCACCAACCAAGTGTCGACTGATCGGCCGAACCGGTCATACTCCGCCATTGGTCATACTCCCCGTACCGACGTGACGGGGGTTGGATGGTTCGAAGCCTAAATACATATCTAATGTAATCTAGCGGGCTTCCTACATGCACGCTAAACATGTAATCTACATATGCATACCGTTATACTAATCTTACTCGGATTCCGATTTCGGGTTTTGCCGGTCAACTCCGATCGGAACCGAAGGGTTTGAGCGGCGGACAGGCTCCTAAACCATAAAAATCACAACGCTATAAGTGACACGCTAAATCACTTCCCGGGGACTAAAACTCGAAACTAAAAGTTTCCCTATCGATAAAAAGCATGGCAATACCCCTAAAAACCCAAAAACGAGGAAAACTAGGGTTCTGAAAAATCCCCCAACCGGAAGACCGGTTGCCCAACCGGAATTCCGGTTCGGGAAATTCGGGACCCCCATCCGAATTCCGGATGCACAACCGGAATTCCGGTTCCTCGCAGGCAGCCAACTAAAAATCCCATAACTCGACCAATTCAACCCCAATTGGTCCCAAACTTTCCAGACCTGTTCTAAACTATCCCTAGAACAAATCCAAAGCCTCAAAATCACCCAGAAAGCACATATACAAAATTCACCATTAAAGACCAAGCTTTGAGTTCAAAAACTCAAACTTGGTTAAATCCACTAACATGCATCCTAACCTAGTTAATTCTACTTAACTAAGCATAAAATCACCTCTGAAAACATACAAGAACACCCAGAAATTTCACAGAAACGAAATGAACCATTTCACTCAAAAATCACATATTTGCATAGGAAATTCAAAGCTTTAAACAACACCACTAGCATGCATTAAAACCTATGTAATCCAACCATTTAAAACCTAATTAAGCTACTGGAAACAACAATTAAACACAGCAGCAAGAACTTCAATTTAACATGCATTTTCTCAACTTTTTCATCAAACAAACTCAAGAAAACAAGGTAGAGAATTTAAATAAAGAAATACCTCAACAAGGGATTACTAGAGCTTGCAATCCAAGCTTGAATTACCACCAAAAATTCCAGCTCTTGAACCCCAAGTTTCAGCCGAAAAAGAGAGAGAGCAAAGAGAGTGTTTTCTTTGAAATTTTTCTTTTAATTTGACTAAGTGTTGAAATTGTGAGGAAAAAGGAATATAAGCCATATATCACATTTTATTTCAGCCAACAAATAAATAAATAAACAATTAACATTTATTTTCCATTTCATAAATCATATAAGACAAAAATACTAATGGGGCAAAAAGACCATTTTGCCCCTCCACCATAAAATCACATAAATCATACTAAAGGGGTATTTTTGGGACATTCTAAATTCCCGGCCATTCCCGACATTCCCAATGTCTAAAACCCGTCCCCAAATTACTAACATACTAAGTTGTGATTTCTATTGAGCCAAACGCCGAGTTCCAAAATACCGGACACCGGAAATGCGAAATATAAAAACTACTGATGACATAATCATGCATATCTGAATTCCATAAATAACAGTACCATAAATTATTTAAATAGCTATAAATAATTTCATAATTAATCCCAATTAACTGGTAATTTCCAAATTAGCTAAGCGGGCTTTACATTTCTTATCTCAAATGGTTTTTCAATGGGTAAAGCGGATAATACACGTTTTATAAAAAGAAAATCGAAAGACATTATTATAGTACAAATTTATGTTGATGATATTATCTTTCGTGCTACTAATAATGCTCTTTGTGAAGACTATGCATAGTGAGTTTGAGATGAGCATAATGGGAGAACTCAACTTTTTCCTTGGACTTCAAATCAAGCAACAAAAGGATGGCATATTCATAAGTCAAACCAAGTACATCAAAGATCTTCTTCAAAAGTTTGACTTAGCAAATGCAAAGTCCATGAATACCCTCATGAGCACATCTATAAAGATGGACAAAGATGAAGTGGTAAGAATGTAGACATCACCAAGTATCGAGGTATGATTGGCGCTTTATTATATTTAACCGCTAGTAGACCGGATATTTTGTTTAGTGTTGGGCTTTGTGCTAGGTACCAATCTTGTCCTAAAGAATCTCACTTCAGTGTCGTTAAGAGAATATTTAGATACTTGATAGGCACAATGAATCTAGGACTTTTGTACCCTAAGAACTCAAACATTGAAATTGTAAGCTACTCGGATGTCGACTTTGCAAGTTGTAAGACAGATTGAAAAAGTACTAGTGGCACATGTCACTTTCTAGGAAATTCCTAGGTGTCATGGTTTTGCAAGAAACAAAACTCGGTAGCTCTATCCACAACCGAAGCTAAATATATAGCTGCGGGTAGTTGTTGTGCACAAATACTTTGGATGAAACAAACTCTTAAGGATTTTGATGTTGATTTTGAATGTACACCCATAAAGTGTGACAGTACTAGTACCATCCACCTCTCTAAGAATCTAATATTGCATTCTAGAGCCAAGCATATTGACATAAGACACTCCTTCCTTAGAGACCATATCCAAAGAGGTGATATTATGCTAGACTGTGAGAGCACCGAGTTCCAATTAGCGAATATATTCACCAAGCCTCTTAGTGTTGAGAGATTTAGTTTCATTAGAAGATAGCTGGCATGACCAACGTAAATGAAATATAAGGTTTGCTTGCAATGAAAATTTCATATCTAGTTACTTATTTTTGCATTTCATTTCAAACATGATATTTATGTGATCTATATGCATAAATGAGAAAAATTCTTGACACTTGACCTTTATAAACTATACTTGTTGAAAACTCCAAATTATAGGTCATTATGTGAATTCTTGGTGAACTTTGGACTTGATTTTAAACAAGTGAACATGTGAATTTTTTCATATTTCATTATCTTGTGTGTCTATATGTTTGAACATGTGAAATTAAATGTATTTAGTGTGCCTATAGGTTTGTCTTGACTGAAATAGTGTTTTTCGCGAAACTTTCTCATTTTTTAACATTTTTTTATTCTGTAAGTTTGTACACCTCAAATTTTACTTCATCAAACTACTGGAAAAAGAATTTTTCAATTTCGTTACATGAAACTCATTTTCAGTAAGGTTCTAGTTTTCTTGGCAATTTTCGATAAAGCTTACCGTAAATCGTCATTTTTCATCATTTTTTAGTGTTTCTTGTTTGAGAAATTTCGTTTTATCATATTTGAGGTGCTGAAAAAATTTGGGTCCAAACGGTTGGACAAAACAAGTGTTAGAGCCGTTTCGGGGAATCTTCCTCCTACACAAACCGGTTGTGCATACCTGGTAAATCAGTTTCCTCGTTGGGCACGATTCCAAGGCTGTTTTAGTCTTTTTCAAATTGATTTTTTCGCTATAAAAAACCCACTACCGAAATTTTGACTCCCCATTCAGATACTTTAACCCTAAATAGAGCCTCAAACCCTTTTTCTCTCAAATTTTTTACCCTCTAATCATAATTTTCTTATTCTCTTCAACCTTCTACCACCATGGCCTCTTCTTCAAGACCAAAGAGGCAAAGAGTGACAATGCAACAAAGGGAGCAAAGAACTAAGGCAAGGCATGAGCTCTTCTCACATGGAAAATATGAAAAAAAGTTCAATGAAGATTTCTCACAAAGGGATGTCATCAATGGTAAGCAATGTGATCTCCAAGCCCTTGAGTATGTCAATTTTAATTTTCTTATTGAACGTATGGGATGGGAAACATTGTTAGAAATTCAAACAAATATATATCCTAGGTTAGTTAGAGCTTTCTATGCTTCCATTGAGTTTAGTTGTGATCCACATAGCGTTAAGGGAATTCTGAAAGAGATACCATTTGAGTTAACTATATACTTGCTTAATGATCTTCTTAATGCACCTAAAGAAGGCCTCTTGCTTGACCATAGACCTCGCCTTACAAATGATGCCTCTTTCAATTTTAACCTTTTCAATAATCATGTGTGTAGGTAACAACTTTAGGTTAAAACCAAGAAGAACCTACCTCACCCTTCAAGGGAAAATTGTCCATGCCTTCATATGTTCTAATCTTATCGCTAGGAATGGCCATCAAGATGAAGTAAGTGCCACTGATCAAGTGCTCCTATACAATCTTATAGTGGGTGATAACAAAATTAACATAGGCTATCTCATCCTTAAAACCATAAGTAAAGTGTTTAAACCTTAAAAAGGGCTGTTACAAAAATTATGAACAATACGCAAGTGCACGTAATCAAGTAGTAAACTCACGCAGGTGAGGTCGAACCATGGGGCATTGAACTGAATACCACTAAATTAGACTTATAATTCTATTTGGTAGATAAATAATTTTGATAGATTTTGAAATAAAGAAAAATAAGAAAATTAAAGAAAGCAATAAAGGTGTTTAATCAAGGATGAGAAATTAGTGAAAAGAATTCTGTTGATTTAATTACCCAATTGTTAATGCTAATTACTATTCCTCTTTCTACACGTGAATGACAGATTATAAAATTAACCTAACTCTTTTCAGATCTTTTAGGTCCTAAATCACATGTTATCTAATAATCTCTGAGATAGATTAACATATAATCAGCATTAAGCAATAATCTAAATGTCACAAAGGCTATGCAAATACTTTCGTTTTACATCAAAACCTTGTTTATCCAATTTTAGCATTCCCAATTCTCACTTTTTAGATTTTGAATTAAGATCATAGAACATGTAGAAGGTGATCAATCTTAAACATGTAATTAACACAAATATGGATAAATTCACAATCAAGAAAGGAGAAATAACAATTATCATTAACCAAAAGTAATTTCAATCAACATTCATCATCTCCCTAAATAGGAGTTTAGTTCATAAAATCCATAATACATCCATAATCAAAACTAAAACAGAAATTAACATAGAAATTAAGAGTTTAAGAAAGAACTAGTTGGTGATTGCATTCCGGATCGCCACCATTGCTTCCTCTGCCTCCTTCTTTCACTTTTGGATCCAATTTCTGCCTCCTTTCCTTCTAAAACATGAGACCCTTAAATAGAAATTAGGGTTGCTACCTTTGAAAAAGTCAAAAACTGGCCAAAAATCCCGTATTTCGCCCCTGGTCGCGACCATATAAAGCCTAGTCGCGACCATAGGCAAAATACGAAAAAAAAACTTACTATTTGGCCTCCTAGTCGCGACCATGGTCGCGACCAAGAAAAAGGATCGCGACCATAGAAAGTGGTGGTCGCGACTACTGAAGCAAAATTTGACAGCTTCAGCATCTTTCAGTAAAATGTACATAACTTTCACATACAAACTCCAAATGAGTTGATTCAAGATGAGTTGAAAAGAAGGAAAAGAAATATAAAACTTTTATGTTTTGACCTTTTCCAAAATCGGATCAGAACATAGTCAAATTTAAGCTTGAAGTTTCAGCTTTATTTTCCTGCAGAATTTTCTCTATTCTATAGATTGTTGTTTTCCAAAATTTGATCAATTTATACATTCCAAGTATGAAACCTGAAACCAAAGAAAATAAGCGTAATTCTATTCCAAATATAATAATAAAGAAGGAAAACAACTATAAAAAGTGACCCAAAATATAGGCTAAAAATAGCCTAACAAATTCCCCCAAACTAGATTCTTACTCGCCCTCGAGTAAGACTAAGAGTAACACTAAAACTCGATTAACGAAGCTATTAGATAATTATATTACTGCTAGCTCATCAGAAATTTCCTTTCATTAACTAAACTAGATTTTCAATTCCAAAAACTCTAACAATTAATTAGGATGCTCATTTTATCACACAATGCAGAGATACAAACTAACTTTAGTATTGAAATAATGTCATAATGGTTTCACTCCATCAAACTAGTCCACAAACCAATAGCCAATATGCTTGCATGCTTACCTCTCTCGACTAATGTTGAAAATATTCTTTTCGGAATCAAAAGGACTTTTTAAGGTTAGAATTTATGACTTAGATATTTTGAAATTGAAAGATAATTTTTGGCTAAAGATATCATAAGCACAATAGAACCCACAAGCTTCTCATAATTTTAAAATTTCCCCGAAGTGTTCCCACAACTAACCATGATTGAGATTTTTCTACTTTTTTTTCAATCACTAAACATCATTGAAATTTTCTTTTATTTCTGATTTTTTTCATTTTTTTCTTTTTTCAAGTGATGCCGAGTTACAATTCTTTCTTTTTTTTTTTCACATGTTTCTCAATCACGTAAGATTTTTTTTTCTTTTCTTCAATACTTCCACACACTATATATTTCACTCCCCCAAACTTATTGTAAGGCTTATGATACCATTCAAAATGTAATGAGGACAAAAATAACAATGTGGATACATCTTTTAGTTCAATGGGTGAAGAAATGAAACAGGTTTAGGATCAAAATGGTTCACTAAGGATATTAATTTTATGGTAGGATTGAAAGGCTCAAACTATCCAAACAAACTACCTAAATCATGTTCTTAGTAAATGTTGTCAAGGATTTCTCCTTAAAAGAATAAGACATGCAAGTTCTAAGCTATTCAATCAATCTTACCACAAACCACAATAAAACAATTATAACATATTTCACATACCGTCAAATCGCATTCATGCACAGGTTTCACAAGCATCCAAACTAATCCAAAGAGTTAAAAAAATTAAGCACACAGTTTCAAAATTTTAGGACATATCATAATTAACAGCAGCACACAACTATCTTCAGTTTATTTAATCGACTAACAACCAAACAAAAAGACTAAACTAAAGCAAAATAACGAAAAAGAACAAAATAACTAAAACAAATAATTTTAAGCCCCTCCCCAAACTAAAATTCACATTGTCCCCAATGTGCTATTAAAACTAAAGGGAAACAGACTTACCTGAGACCCCCATCAGATTGGATCAAGTCCACCCCTTGCATCCAAAAGAGCCCTCGTACCGAATGAAGAAAATTGACCTCCAATATTGTTAATTTCAGAGTTTTGCACAAGAGTAAGTTCACCTTCAGAACTACCACACATCAATCTTTTCCAACGATGTCGAATCGTTCGAAGTCGCTCTTTAGGCTTTACTCTCTTCTTATCAGCTTTAACAAAAGAACCCTTCACCATCTCAATCTTGCAATAGGTAGGAATGTCGTTTGGGGCAAAAACATTAAAATTGACCTCTTCATCTTGCACTCGCAACTTTAACTCTCCCTTTTGAACATCTATTAATGCTCGTCCCGTGGCTAAGAATGGTCTTCCCAAGATAATGGGAATAGTTGAATCTTCCTCCATATCAAGAATTAGGAAATCAGCAGGGTAGATAAACTTACCAACCTTCACCAGTACATCTTCAATTATCCCACGAGGATGAGTCAAAGAATGATCCGCCAGTTGTAAAGTCATTGTTGTGGGCTTTGCTTTTCCCAATCCTAGCCTTTTGAAGACAGACAAGGGCATTAGATTAATGCTTGCTCCCAGATCACATAGAGCTTTAGTTTCCACCGAACCCCCTATAGAGCATGGAATATTGAAACTACTTGGATCTTTAAGCTTAGGCGGTAGTTTCCTCTGCAAAATTACACTGCACTCCTCAGTGAGTGCCACTGTCTCGAATTCTTCCAACTTCCTTTTCTTAGCTAACATTTCTTTCATGAACTTCAGGTAAGTTGGCATTTGCTCCAAGGCCTCCGCAAATGGAATGTTAATGTGCAGTTTCCTGAATATTTCAAGAAATTTTGAAAACTGCTTGTTGAGGTTGTTCTTGCGAAGTCTTTGAGGGTAAGGAATTTTAATATGGTGATCTATGCTGATCGAAGGTGAAACTTCTTTCGGTGAAAGACTTTCAATAGTCTTCTTTTCCTTTGGTGCCTGTGTCTGTGCCTGTTGATCCTGAACCACATCTTCAACTAGTTGATTGCCACTAGGTTCCTCATAACTCTTTCCACTCCTAAAGGAAATTGCTTGACATTGCTCTTTTCCCCTTGCCTCACTAGTGCTAGGTGAATTCCCTTGAGTACGGTTGCCCATTTGAGCTGTCAACTGTCCCATTTGAGTTTCCAATGTTTTAATGGAGGCTCTAGTCTCCATCATGAATTGGAGCAATAAGTCAGCTTGGATATTTAAGCCTCCACTAGGATTTTGTTGTTGCAGTTGTTGTTGGTTTTGTTGGGGCTGATTTCTCTGTTGGTAGAACCCCTGTTGGGTGTGCCCATAATTATTGTTTTGAGAATAGTTCCCAATGGCTTTTGCTTGATCCATTGGCAAACTGTTCACATCCACCGGGCATGTGTCATATGTGTGAGGGCCCCCACATAGCTCACAAGTAACTTGAGCCTGTTTCACCTGAGCAGTCATCAACTTCGTCAGGGCCTCCACTTGGGCTATCAACTTGGTAATGGCGTCTACCTCGTGCGTACCAGCAACTTTCTTCATTTGGCTTCTTTCAGTTGGCCATTGTTGGTTATTCATGGCCATTTCTTCGAGCATATCATAGGCCTCGTTTACACTTTTTCTCATAAATGGCCCACTAGCTGCGACATCTATAATTGTTCTGGTATTACGAATCAGCCCATTGTAGAAATTATGAACCAACATCCACTTTTTGATCCCATGATGTGGACATTTTCTGATGAGATCCTTGAACCTCTCCCAAGCCTCATAGAGAGATTCATTGTCAAGTTGACAAAAATTATTAATTTCACCTCGCAGTTTGGTAGCTTTTGCTAGAGGAAAAAACTTGGACAAGAACTTTGTCCCCAAATCAGTCCATGTTGTAAGAGAGTTCGGTGGCAAGGAGATCAACCAACTCTTAGCTCGCTCTCTCGGCGAGAATGGGAAAAGTCTCAAGCAGATTGCATCATCACTGACTCCATTTACTTTGAAGGTCTGACATAACTCCATGAAATTTGACAAGTGCAGATTGGGGTCTTCAGAGGGGAGTCCACCGAACTGAACTGAGGATTGCACCATTTGGAGTATGGCAGGCTTTATTTCAAAGTTGGAAGAATGTAGTCCCTCAAACTACGACCATTTGCTTGATCTTCAATGGCACCACCATTATTACCGTTGTTGCCTCCATTGTTACCGCCATTGGCATTATAAGCCATGATTTCTTCTGTTTCAGCAGTTGCTGAGACTCTTTCTTGCCTCTTGTTTCTTCTGTTTCTTCTACAGGTCTTCTCAATTTCAAGATCAACCGGCAGTATTACACTTTGTCCTTGACGTCGCATGCACCCCCAATGCCTAAAATAAGACAATCTAAGAGAAACAGATTAGCAATAAGCAAGAAAAATTAACCAAAGTAGAATTTTAATCTAATTTTTTTGTAATATCATTTTTTAAACAATTCCCCGGCAACGGCGCCAAAAACTTGTTACGAAAAATTATGAACAATACGCAAGTGCACGTAATCAAGTAGTAAACTCACGCAAGTGAGGTCGAACAACAAGGAATTGAACTGAATACCACTAAATTAGACTTATGATTCTATTTGGTAGATAAATAATTTTGATAGATTTTGAAATAAAGAAAGACAAGAAAATTAAAGAAAGCAATAAAGGTGTTTAATCAAGGATGAGAAATTAGGGAAAGGAATCCTGTTGATTGAATTACCCAATTGTTAATGCTAATTACTATTCCTCTTTCTTTATGTGAATGGCAGATTATAAAATTAACCTAACTCTTTTCAGATCTTTTAGGTCCTAAATCACATGTTATCTAATAATCTCCGAGATAGATTATCATATAATCAGCATTAAGCAATAATCTAAATGTCACAAAGGCTATGCAAATACTTTCGTTTCACATCAAAACCTAGTTTATCCAATTTTAGCATTCCCAATTCTCACTTTTTAGATTTTAAATTAAGATCATAGAACATGTAGAAAGTGATCAATCTTAAACATGTAATTAAACACAAATATGGATAAATTCACAATCAAGAAAGGAGAAATAACAATTATCATTAACCAAAAGTAATTTCAATCAACATTCATCATCTCCCTAAATAGGAGTTTAGTTCATAAAATCTATAATAACATCCATAATCAAAACTAAAACAGAAATTAACATAGAAATTAAGAATTTAAGAAAGAACTAGTTGGTGATTGCATTCCGGATCGCCACCATTGCTTCCTCTGCCTCCTTCTTTCACTTTCGGATCCAATTTCTGCCTCCTTTCCTTCTAAAACACGAGCCCCTTAAATAGAAATTAGGGTTGCTACCTTTGAAAAAGTCAAAAACTGGTCAAAAATCTCGTATTTCGCCCCTAGTCGCGACCATATAAAGCCTAGTCGCGACCATAGGCAAAATACGAAAAAAAAAACTTGCTGTTTGGCCTCCTAGTCGCGACCATGGTCGCGACCATGAGAAAGGGTCGCGACCATGGAAAGTGGTGGTCGCGACTACTGAAGCAAAATTTGACAGCTTCAGCATCTTTCAGTAAAATGTACATAACATTCACATACAAACTCCAAATGAGTTGATTCAAGACGAGTTTGAAAGAAGAAAAAGAAATCTAAAACTTTTATGTTTTGACTTTTTCCAAAATCTGATTAGAATATAGTCAAATTTAAGCTTGAAGTTTCAGCTTTATTTTCTTGCAGAATTTTCTCTATTCTATAGATTGTTGTTTTCCGAAATTTGATCAATTTATACATTCCAAGTATGAAACCTGAAACCAAAGAAAACAAGCGTAATTATATTTCAAATATAATAATAAAGAAGGAAAACAACTATAAAAAGTGACCCAAAACGTAGGCTAAAAATAGCCTAAGAAGGGCATTACCCTATGGCTATCTCCTTAGCTATTTATTCCCACTTCAAGGAATCCCAATAGAAGATGAAACCAATGTTTATGAACCCAAGGATTCCACACTCTTGGTGAGATCACATTCAAATTCATGCTCTACAAATTCAATGAAGAGGAAAAAAAGTGGATTCCCACCAATCCAATTTCACATGCCCATGATGAAGAACACTTGGTCCCAAGTGAAGGTGAAGGGGAAGAGCAAGAAGTCCAAGCTCAAAGTGAAGAGGAAGGCGAAGAGGAAGTGCCTCCAATACCCCAAGCTCTTCACTTCAAACCTTGAAGAAGATTTTGCTAACCTTACCACCTCCATGACCTCTAATTTCAACAACTTGAGAGGTGAAATGAACAACCAATTTTCCACTCTTCAACATGAGATGACAACCATAAGGGGTGATATTACCACATTGAGAGGATACATGGAGCAAGGGTTTGACAACATGCAAGTGGAAATGGCACAATGGAGGGCATACATGGATCATTTTGGACCTCCACCACATTAGTTTTCTTGCATATTTTTTAGCATCTTTACTCTTGTTTTATTTTATTTTGTTTGTGTGCAAAGGCTTCATGCCTTTTGACTTTATATGTTGGATGTTATTTTTTTCTGTTTTGTTTTTCTTGTTAGATGTTATTTTTTCTTAGTTTTGTTGGATGTTATGAGTTTGATATTTTTTTTTGCATGGTCTGTGTTACTTTATTTTTCTCTTTATTTTGTGAATTCATTGCCACCCTTTTTGATGAATGAAAAGGGGGAGAAAATCCATATGATTATTTCTGGCACAAACTCAATTTTTTTTGGATATCTAATATTTTCTTAAGTATAAAATTGAGGGGGAGTTTACAAAATCATGCAAGGTAAAATTTCATTTCTTGCACACATTAAAAGGGAGCTAATCCAATATACATTGTTTAAATTTTTTCTTTCCCTTTTCAAAATAATAATATATTTGATATCATAAAAAAGGGAGAGTTAACTCAAACTTTTAGGTCTCCTTATTTTGATGATTAACAAATATTTGATTATTATTTGGTACTAATATGTTAATTTTGTAGCAAATTTATAAAAGAAAATAAATTTTTAAGACAAATTGGTATTTTTACCAAACATCATAAAGTGACCCAAAATGGATTCAACAAGCATATCAAGAGCAAAAGATTCATCAAGGGATCAACACCTCAAGACCCTATTCAAAAAAGATCTTCACAAGCCCATAGTCAAAAGTCAACTTGAAAGTCAAAGTCAAAGTCAACTCTCGGGAAAACTCAACATGGGATCAAAAACATGCAAATCAAGCTAGGAGGCTCATCTACATCAAGACTACTAAAAATCAAATGGTATAAATTTACTTTAGTCTTATTACAGTGATTTGCATAGTACACTAGGCTTTATAAATTCAAATTTTGGCCCATTCACTAACTTGTGCAACAAGTTTTCTCACCCGATAGTTCAAATTTTTTTTGATTGTATTTCTAAATCACATTTAATTTAACTAAGAGAACAAAATTGAAATTTCTAAAATCGAATAATCGAGTAGAGAGTTATGGCCATTTTAGTGCGAAAAATTGGACTTTTTCCCATTTCCTGGATTTAGGTTAACCGGTTTCAAAGAGGTTAACTGATTGGAAACTGGTGAACCGGTTTGCCCAGTGGGAGTCTCATTTTTCGTGTCCAACGGCTATAAATGACTATTTTTCACCCCAACACTACATATACTTGATTTTCACTCAAAAAATTAAGTTGGCTGAGCATTTCTGTCATACACCTAACCTATCTAAGTGAGATTAATGAGCTTCCAAGTTTAAAATCCAACAAACACTTTTCACACACTTTGAACTTGTGTTTATTCCATTTGAGTGTGCTTGCTTATCACTCTAGGTTTCCATTGTATTATCATAACTCTAGAGTTACTTTGCTTGTAATATCAAACATATTTTCATATTGTGATTGAGGTGAGGCTGACACTGGTATTGTAAACAACCCAATTATAGTGAGATTGGCACTTCAACAATCTGAGAAAGAGGTTAATAGTCCTCGGTGGTGCGAAACTATTGTAAGAGGTTTAGAAACACCTTGGTGAAAATTTCCCAGTTGTAAAGGTTAGTGAAGCATGTTAACTTGGCTCGATATTGGAACTCAAAGCTAGGTCCATAGCTTTGAAGACCAAGGACGTAGGTGGCATAGTTCTATCGAACCTTGTAAAAATTGAGAGTTTGCATTTTCTAATCCTTAAACTCTTTACTTTACAAGTTTGAATATTTGTTATATTATATTGCTTTCCATATGACTTGCATTTATTTGATTAAGAGTTTAATTGCTTAATTTTGTGCAAAAAGTTTTAATTTACCAAAATTAGTTTAAATTTCCAATTCACCACCCTCTTGGAAACATATTGTAACGCCCTGTCCAACAGGGATGCCACGTGTGTGCAATTTTATAAAATACTCTGATTTATATAATATATAATTATACTGAAAAGTGTGGGTAATTAAATTTTTATAATTAAAATTGAACTTTTAAAACTGTTTAACAAAAGATAAGTGATATAGACTACGGGATCCCCCTATTTTCAAAATATTTACAAACTCGTTTCAAAGTATTTTACAACATAAACTTTATATTTCCAAAATACAATCAAAATAGAGCATCCTGTTTACTGGGCCGTGCCATTGCGGCTGGTATGTACGTTGCTGCTGCGACCACAAACTCATGGTTACTCAACTTTTGCCTTCCCTTTACCCGCACCATAAAGCACCCGTGAGTCACAGAGACTCAACAAGAAAAGTAACCAAAACATGAACTGAAAATGATTATCAATTTAATCTCATACCAATATGTTTACTCATTACACAATATCATAAAGTATTCCTTTACACATTACACATTCCCATTATACAATCTTGGTACTTTATAAAGTACCCCTTTACCACTCGTTAACCACGAGCTGTATATGTCACTATCGTTGCCCGATGAAGCAAACGATAAGTAAGAAACCTAACCACAGTTTCAAGAGTAATTACTCGTAACGGTATTAACCGTTTCCAACCCTAGGTCATAACCTAGGCTCAACAAATATTTAATCAAAGTCTTGATAATAATCAAGGCCATAACCGTTCAGCCATTAATATTTAACCACATACGGTGCTTACCACTTTTCTTACCTTAGTTTTGAATTCAAGCGTACGGGCCGACTTGAGTAGAAAACAAGCTAGGCGATTCCGGTCCTATGTCACTACAACCAAAACTCAATAAAACCTTAATCAAAATTCTGATAATCAACTCTAATTCTCACAATTGAACACACCCTACTTTCCCCCAGATCAAACTAGCTTAACCATCTCTAAAACACCCTGAATTCCACTCCGAAAGACACCCCGAATCAGATCGGACTTGAGGAGAAAAACCCAAAATCCTCCTTTCCTGGGAAAAACGGTTGACACCCCGAAAAAGGACCTGCCTTTTTTTCCTGGCAGCCATGGTGATTTCTGGTTTTTCACCCCAAAAACCAATCAAACCTCCACCAAACCTAACCAAACTTTCCTGTACAGTACATTATGGCAATTATAACATAACCAAACAACTATTTCAATGCAATATATCAATTTGCTCAAAATCACACTTCAAAGTGAAGAAAAACTCAATTTTCTCTCAACAACCATATCCAATTTCAACCAGCCATTAAAACCACTTAATTCAAACTTCAACACACTCCAAAACAAACCTAAAAACACCATCTCAAACCAAACTAAGCCTACAGCCACGAAATCCCAATACCCTCACCCAAAACCAACCTAAAACCAATTAAATTCTTAAGACAAAGAATAGAACTTACCTTGATTGCTTCTAGGTTGGGCCTAGGTTCTACAAGCTGCTTCAATTCAAGAATAAAGGGTGGAATTTTGATCCCTTGCTGGCTGGTTTTGGTTCACACGAAGGGGAGAAGAAGAAGAAGTTTACTTGCCTTGTAAGCTTTCTCCTTAAATAGGGTTTTTCATCTCATTTCATTTCATTTCTTTCTTTCTTTCTTCTTCTTTTTTTTTTTCTTTTTTTTTTTTTTTAATAATAGGCAGCTAAAAAGAAAAGTCAAAAGCACCATGAATTTACTAATCTACCCCTCTTCCATAATTTTTTTTTTAAAAAAACCCTAGGGGCATTTTGGTAATTTCACTAATTCCCCAACCCGACATTCTAATAAAATTCTAACTTAATCCGGGATATTCTCAAAATAATTCTTTCATTAATGTCATGACATTACTAACCACATCGCTAAATTCTCACAATTGCCGAGCCCGAAAATACCGTATTTCATTAAATAATTTCTCAATAATTAACCTAAGTAAGATCATAATCTTACTTCGTTTCCAAAATAATTACATATTTAATAAAATATGTCTATTTAAATATTATTTATTTTCTAGGATATTGCAACTATCCCCCACTTATAGGAATTTTGTCCTCGAAATTTACCTGAAAAGCTCGGGATACAACTCTCGCATCTGCGACTCTAACTCCCAAGTCGCTTCTTCAATCTTGTTGTTCCGCCACAGCACTTTAACTAGCGAAATAGTCTTGTTCCGCATCACCTTTTCTTTCCTATCTAAAATATGTATTGGTTGTTCTTCATATGACAGGTCGGTTTGAAGCTCAATGTCTTCATAACTTAAGACATGAGTTGTATCTGATACATATTTTCGAAGCATCGAGACATGGAACATATTATGAACCCCAGATAAAGCAGGAGTTAAAGCCAACCGATAAGCTACCTGACCTACTTTCTCAAGAATTTCAAACGAACCAATAAATCTGGGACTCAACTTTCCTTTCTTCCCAAACCTTCGAATTTCTTTCATTGGGAATAACCGAAGGAAAACAAAATCCCCAACCTGGAATTCATCATTTCTACGCTTTGCATCTGCGTAGCTTTTCTGTCTACTTTGTGAAGCAAGCATACGAGCTCGAATCTTTTCAATAGCCTCACTCGTTCTTTGGACAACTTCAGGTCCAAGATACCTACGTGCACCAGCCTCATCCCAGTAAATAGGTGATCGACATTTCCTTCCATAAAGCATCTCATACGGAGCCATGCCAATGGTACTCTAATATCTATTGTTATAAGAAAACTCAATCAGGGGTAGATACTTGTTCCAAGAACCTTCAAAATCCATTACACATGCTCTCAACATATCCTCAAGTATCTAGATTGTCCTTTCCGATTGACCATCAGTTTGAGGATGAAAATCTGTACTAGATTTTAATTTAGTACCCATTGCTTGCTGTAAACTTTCCCAGAATTTGGATGTAAATTTTGGATCTCGATCTAAAACTATCGACTTTGGGGCACCCTAAAGTCGAACTATCTCCTTGCTATACAAATCATCATATTGATCCATTGTATACGTTGTCCTCACCGGGAGAAAGTGAGCAGACTTCGTATATCGATCCACTATCACCCAAATAGAATCATAATACCCTACTGTTCTGGGCAATCCCACTACAAAATCCACGGTGATGTCTTCCCATCTCCATTCAGGAATCTTTAGAGGTTGAAGCAAACCTGCCGGCCTTTGGTGTTCTGCTTTAATCTATTGACAGGTTAAGCATCTTGACACATATTCAACAATATCCCTCTTCATACCCGGCCACCAGTATAAAGCTTTCATATCATGATACATCTTGGTTGTTCCCGGGTGTAAGGAGTACGGTGTAGTATGAGATTCATCAAGAATCTCCTGTCTGATTTCTTTGTCAACCGCCACACAGATTTTGTTCTTGTATCGCAACAACCCATTAGATAAACACGAAAAGTCTCTTGCCAATCCGGTCTCTAACTTCTCCTTATGCCCTTGTAGCTCAAGATTGCCTTGTTGAGCTATTCTAATTCTTTCCAATAGATCAGACTGTAGGGTAATGTTAGCAAGTTTTCCAATTACAAATTCAATTCCCGCTCTAGTCATATCCTCAGCCAACTCTGTTGAAATTTTCTTTAGTTCACAAACTTGCCCTGGTCCATTTTGACTTAGAGCATCTGCTACCACATTTGCTTTACCAGAGTGGTAGAGAATCTCGCAGTCATAATCTTTGACCATTTCTAACCATCGTCGTTGCCTCATATTTAAATCCTTCTGAGTGAAAAAGTACTTGAGACTTTTGTGATCTGTATAAATCTCACACTTCTCGCCATATAGATAGTGACGCCAAACTTTTAATGCAAAGACAACTGCTGCCAATTGAATGTCATGGGTAGGATACCGCTGTTCATACTCTTTCAATTCCCTAGATGCATAAGCAATCACTTTCCCTGACTGCATAAGAACACAACCTAACCCTTGTTTGGATGCATCACAATAAATCACAAACTTTTCATCACTTTTTGGTAAGGTTAACAAAGAAGCGGTAATCAATCTTTGCTTCAATTCCTGGAAACTACCATCACACTTGTCAGTCCAAACAAACTTACAATTCTTTCGGGTCAATTCAGTTAAAGGCGTAGAAATCTTTGCAAAGCCCTCAACAAATCTTCGATAATACCCTGCTAACCCCAGGAAACTTCTAACTTCGGTTGCTGACTTAGGTCGAGGCTAGTCACGTACTGCTTCAATCTTTACTGGGTCCACTAAAATACCATCTTTACTCACCACATGCCCCAAGAAACTCACCTGAGGTAACCAAAATTCACATTTCTTAAACTTGGCATACAACTTATGCTCTCTGAGACGTTGTAATACCATTCGAAGATGTCTTTCGTGAGTCTCTTCTGAGTCTGAATAAATTAGAATATCATCAATAAAGACAATAACAAAATCATCGAGAAAGTCTTTGAACACTCGGTTCATCAGGTCCATAAATGCTGCTGGGGCATTTGTTAATCCGAAGGACATTACCAAGAATTCGTAATGGCCATACCGGGTCTGGAAAGCTGTCTTGGGAATATCCTCCTCCCGAATCCTCAGTTGGTGATAACCAGACCGAAGATCAATCTTGGAAAAGACAGTCTTTCCCTGCAGCTGATCAAATAAATCATATATTCTTGGCAAAGGATACTTATTCTCCATTGTCAACTTGTTTAACTCCCGGTAATCTATGCACATTCGTAAAGTTCCATCTTTCTTTTTCACGAACAAAATTGGTGCACCCCAAGGTGAAGTGCTAGGTCAATTAAATTTTAAATCCATCATCCCCTGTAATTGAACTTTTAAGTCTTTCAGCTCCGCAGGTGCCATCCTGTAGGGAGCTTTGGATACAGGTTCAGCTCCTGGTATTAGATCAATCTCAAAATCAATTTCACATTTTGGCTGTAACCCCGGTAACTTTTCTGGAAAAACATCCAGAAATTCTCGAACCACTGGGACATGCTCCGGTCCCGCTTGTGGTTCCCAGGTAGTATCCACTACATTTGCTAAGAAACCAATACACCCCTCACACAACAAATCTCTTGCCTTAAGCGCTGAAATTAAGGGAATCCGGGATCCATGCATCTTACCCACAAACACAAAGGGATCCTCACCCTCAGGCTGAAAAAGTTACCATTTTTCTCTTGCAATCAATGGTGGTGTTGTATTTAACAAGCCAATCCATCCCCAAGATAACATCAAAATCCTCCAGATTCAATTCTATCAGATCAACTGATAACTCTCTTCCTTCCACAAATACTGGAAGGGATCGAACCCACCTGTTGGAGATAACCAACTCCCCAGTAGGCAGCAAGGTCCCAAAACCTCTAGAAAGCACATCACTAGGTCTATTCAACTTCTCAATTATTCTACTTAAAATATAAGAATGTGTCGCACCAGAATCAATTAGAACAATCAATAAAGTACCAGCAACAGAAAGCTAACCTGTCACAGTGGAAGGACCAGCATCAGCCTCAGCTTGAATCAGGGCAAACACTCAGACAGGAGTGGGTGTATCATCCTTCTTTTGCTCTAGTCGTAGCAATTGCGGACAATTTCTCTTCATGTGACCCACCATTCCACAGTGGAAACAGGCTCTGGCCTGACACTCGCCCAGGTGATGCCTTTTACATCTCGAACATTCAGGAAAAGTCTGCCAATTTTTGTTTCCACCACGACGGAAACCTTGGTTACCATGGAATCTTTTGTTTGGGCCTGCCGTTGATGATTCACTAGGTCTTTTCTTGCGGTCACCGGGATCAGTACCCCTAACAGAACCAACACCTGCTGTTTGCTTCCATGAATCTCTTCTGGTAATATTTTTCTTTCGTATCTGAGCTTCTGCACCCCTAGAAACTAGGGCCAGTTCAACTATCTGAGCATAAGTTCGAGCAACCCCCGGTTGTTTAGAAGCAACAATCACGTCCCGGGCGATGTGTTCATCCAGCCCTTGAATGAACTTTGCCTTCCTAGCAGCTTTAGTAGCCACCTCATTTGAGGCAAACTTTGCCAATCGATCAAACTTAGTGGCATACTCTGTCACAGTCATACTACCCTGAGTTAACCGTATAAACTCTTCTGCCTTTGTTGCTCGAATAGACTCATTATAATATTTCTCATAAAATAAGGCCCGGAAGGCTTCCCAGGTCATGTTATTCAGATCATGACCCTGAGATACAATCTCCCACCAAATACGGGCATCATCTCCCAGCATATAAGTAGCACACCTGACCCGGTCATTATCTTCAACCCGCATAAAATCAAAAATGGATGTTATCATACTCATCCATTGCTCCGCCTTGAGTGGATCAGCACCACCCTCAAACACTGGCGGGTTCTGCTTTTGGAACCGCTCATACAAAGGTTCTAAACGGTTCCCTGCATCCGGTGGCACTACCAGAGGTGCCGGAGGATCAGGATTAGGGTTTAGAGCAGGCTGAGCTTGCTGCTCTCTCAGTTCTCTGATTTGCTCACCCTATTGCCGAATAGTCTCTTGCATTGCAGCATATAACTCTTCCCAGTTTGGTGGTGGTGGAGGGTTCTCGCCCTCACCAGGAGCCCCGAGCCCAGCTAGCTCACGGGTACCCCTACCAGTCCGCCTCGGGTGCATAATCTATACACCTGCGGTCACATTCCAGGTAATAACAATACTAATAAGTATTTCCATATATTATAATTCTACCCACACCATTCCCATATCAACATAATTAAAATAATCAGGTAATCAGAAAATTAACAAGCTATCTTTTAACTTAAAGCTTACTAAACCATGAGTCGATCAGGTCCTTGCAGCTAATGTACATATCAAACCAGTCTTCAGGATCTAAAAACCTTGGTGCTCTGATACCATGTTGTAATGCCCTGTCCAACAGGGATGCCACGTGTGTGCAATTTAATAAAATACTCTGATTTATATAATATGTAATTATACTGAAAAGTGTGGGTAATTAAATTTTGATAATTAAAATTTAACTTTTAAAATTGTTTAGCAAAAGATAAGTGATATAGACTACGGGGTCCCCCTGTTTTCAAAATATTTACAAACTGGTTTCAAAGTATTTTACAACATAAAATTTATATTTTCAAAATACAATCAAAATAGAGCATCCTGTTTACTGGGCCGTGCCACTACGGCTGGTATGTACATTGATGCTGCGACCACAAACTCATGGTTACTCAACTTTTGCCTTCCCTTTACCTGCACCATAAAGCACCCGTGAGTCACAGAGACTCAGCAAGAAAAGTAACCAAAACATTGACTGAAAATGATTATCAATTTAATCTCATACCAATATGTTTATGTTGGAAATTATTTTAACAGGAACTTAGATCTACTCACAAGTATGTTTATTAACACCCTAAATATGAACTTTCTAAAACGATGAAATAAACACATATAAAGTTAAAGAAACCTTACATTGGGTGCAGCAAAATCTAATGACTCCTTCCATTCAGATATCTAGCCCTTGATTCCTTTCTGTAGCAGAGCATTATCAATATCTGAACCTGGATCTCTTTCTCTGAATCTTTGATGTTGAAACTCCTTCTTGCTTAAAGTCTTTCTTCACGATCTTCCTCACTATGGTTGAGGTATCACTTGCTGTGTGTGGGCACTACTCATACACTAAGAATTTCGAAATTTAAGGAAGAAGAAAGAGAGAGTGGGTTCGGCCAAAGATAGGGAGAGAGAAGGCTCAAGTTTTTCTGAATCAGAAGTGTCAGAAGAAAGTGTAATTTTCCTGAAGCCTTCACTATCTATTTATAGCATTCCACTAGGGTTAGGTTTGAATTATTTGGCATTAAAATAATGAAAATATCAGAGGTAAATTCCTATAAAAGTGGCCGGCCCTATACTAGTGGATTTGGGCCTCACTTTTTGCAATTTTGCAGTTTTATCTTTTCTGCATTTGATTTTCTCAAAAATGCCAATTTTCTAATTCAACCATTTAAATGCCAATTCTAACTATTTAATAACTATAAATAATTATTAAATAAGATTGTCATTTATCATATTTATTAATTGAACCATACAAAGTATCATAATTAACAAATATGCCCCTAAAACTTTTTCTTTACAATTTCACCCTTACTTAGTGAAAAAATTCACAAATAGACATAGTCTAATTTGAGAATTATAATTGATTAATCAAAACCAATTACATGAGTCTTACAAGAAATATTATCTCAACTAGTGCGGGGACCATGGCTCTATATAACCGAGCTTCCAATAAGTAGATCAAGAATTTATTACTAAAATTCACTAACTTATTAATTCTTCGTTGAATCCACGCATAGAACTTAGAATTGGACTCTCAGTATATAGAATGCTCTATATGTTCCACCATATAGATGCATCATTAGTTATCCATTGTTAGAATCCTAATGTGATCAATGATCCTCTATATGAATGCTCTACACCGTAAAGGGATTAGATTACTGTTACACCCTACAATGTATTTTATCCTTAAAACACTTGACCCCGTATAAATGATATTTTAGCTAATGTGAAATGAGTACTCCACCATTTATGTTCGTTTGGTCAAGCTCGAAGGAGATCATCCTTTGCTTACTATTCGCCATATAGAAGCTATAGATTCCATGTTTATGCTAGCGCTCCCACTCAATTGCACTACCGTGTTCCCAAAATGTACGTATCACCCTGACCTAAAAGTAGGCTTAACTAACAAATCAAAGAACACGAATAGCCTTTCAAGATTGAGCCTAATCATAACATGATTAAGAACATTTGATTTAGGATCAACTATGTAAAGCCCGCTTAGTTTAATTTGGAAATTAGCAGTTAATTATGATTAATTATGAAATTATTTATAGCCATTTAAATAATTTATTATACTGTTATTTATTGAATTCAGTGATGCATTTTATGTCATTCAGTAGTTTTCATATTTTGCATTTCCGGTGCCCGGTATTTTGGAACCCGGCGTTTGGCTCAGTAGAAATCACAACTTAGTATGTTAGTAGTTTGGGACGGTTTATTAGACATTGGGAATGTCGGGAATGGCCGAAAATTTAGAATTTCCCAAAAATACCCCTTTAGTGTGTTTTATGTGATTTTAGTGTGGAGGGGCAAAATGGTCTTTTTGCCCCAATGGTATTTTGTCTTTTAGTGATTTTATTATTTGAAAATAAATGTTTATTTTATTTGATTGTTGGCTGAAATGAAATGATATAAGTGGCTTTATTTCATTCTTTTCTTTTTACAAAAAAAATACAAAGTTTAAAAAATAGAAAATTGGAAAAAACTCTCTCAACCTCTCTCTCTCCTTTCGGCCCTCCTTGAGCAGCAAGGAAGTGAAGTTTTCCTTGGTGATTCAAGCTCATTTTGAGCAGATTTAGTGATCCCTATTTGCTAGTAAGCTTTCTTCATCCTTCTATAATGTTTCTTGAAGTTTTTGAAGTAAAATGATAGGTTGCATGTTAGTTTTGGATGGCTGTTGTTGCTGTGTTTATTTGTTGTTTGCAGAAGCTTAATTAGGTCTAAAATGATTGAATTATCTAGGTTTTAATGCATGCTTACTATCATGTTTAAAGTTATGATTTTTCTAAGCTAAAACTATGATTTTTGAAAGAAATTGTAGAATCTGTTGCTGGGTTGTTGCTTGATGTTTTTAGTTGTTTTCAGAGGTTATAATATGCTTGTGTAAGAGGATTTAAGTTGGTTTGAATGCATGTTAGGTGATTTTACTTAAGTTTGAGTTTAGAACTCAAAGCTTGAGCTTTAATGGCACTTTTTGCTATGGTGCAATCTGGGTGGTTTTGGTGCCTTAGAAATGTTCTTTGGGTCATATGGAATAGGTCTGGAAGGTTTGAATTGATTTGGAGTCGAATTGTGCAAGTTATGAATTTTTATGTTTGCTGCCTGCGAGGAACCGGAATTCCGGTTGTGCATCCGGAATTCCGGATGGGGGTTCTGAATTTTCCAGAACCGGAATTCCGGTTGGGCAACCGGTCTACTGGTTGGGGAAATTTCAGAAACTCGTGTTTTCCTCGTTTTTATGTTTTAGGGGGTATTGCCATGCTTTTTATCGATAGGGAAACTTTTAGTTCCTAGTTTAAGTCCCCGGGAAGTGATTTAGCGTGTCACTTATAGTGTTGTGATTTTTATGGTTTAGGAGCCTGTAATCCGCCGCGCAGTTAAAGTTCCGATCGGGTTGGCACACCTGAATTCGGAATCCAGGTAAGATTAGTATAACAGTATGCATATGTAGATTACATGTTTAGCGAGCATGTAGGAAGCCTGTTAGATTACATTAGATATGTATGTTGGCTGCGAACCATCCAACCCAGTCACATCGGTACTGGCTGCAGTATGACCAGCAGCCGGAGTATGACCGGTTCGACCGATCAGGCTGACACTTGGTTGGTGGTTCCGTACTATTGACGTATCTCGTCGGTACAGGCTGGAGTATGACCAGCAACTGGAGTATGACCGGTTCGACCGATCAGGTGGATATAGTAACACGTCGGTACAGGCTGGAGTATGACCAGCAGCCGGAGTATGACCGGTTCGATCGATCAAGCTGTTACGTGTCAATAGTACCGTCCCTATGAACGTTCAGAAGTCATTACCGTGTTGGACACGGCAGTAGTGGCTCAGTACCGTGTTGGACACGGCAGTAGCGGGACTCAGTATCGTGTTGGACACGGCAGTTAGGGTTGTGATCAGGGGTATGGGCGTCTGATCATGACCGGGATTTATGTATGAGTATTATTATGCTTTTCTTACTGAGTCTGTCGACTCACAGTTCTACGTTTATGTGTATGTAAAGGCAAGGCTAAAGCTGATGGACCGTGAGCGAGCTTATGAAGGTTGTACATGTCGGGGCGGTTAGGCCTAGAGAGTACGATCCTCGGGACAGCGAGGCTGATTTTGTAACTGGTCGCTAGGCGACATTATTTTGTATAAACAGTTAAACCTTTTTGTAAATGATTTTGTAATCGGGATCCCGAGTCTTTTGTAATATTATTTTCTAAGTTTAATTAAAAAGCAAAAATTTTAATTAATCTCGTTTTTCCATAAACCTCGTTGATTAGCAACGAGCTGCACAGCATGTTTAAAAATCACGTAATACGCCTATGTTAGTTAGGGTGTTACAATTTGGTATCAGAGCCGCCAGGTTGTCTTCCGAAGATCGTCACGACATGTACAATCATCATCAGCAGTTAGCTCGTTTCACGGTTCAGTAAGCCTTTATTGCTTTAGTAGTTTATTTTATTCAGTTATGAAAAAGAGAAGCCTGTTAGGAAGCATGTTAGTAGCGTGATAGTAGAATAGGCGCATGTTTCGTTTTTAATTTCCAAATTAAGCGGCATTAGTAAGCTCTCCTTGAATACGACCTGATATGCCAACTCTTGGTTTCGCAGGCGGTTCTAATCAGATGGACGCCAGGCGGACTACCAGGAGTCTGGGCAACTCAGTCGGGTCGAATCAAGGTCAGGGAGCTCAGTTTCCCCCACCTGTTAGGGGCCGAGGCAAGGCTCGTGGCCAGGGTGATGAGAATCCGCCACAGGCTGCCCAGGCTCCCCCAGTCGATCAGGGAGCCCAGAATTGGGAGGTTCGGTTTGCGGAGATGCAAGCCCAGATAGAAGAACAAGACCTCGAGATTCAGAGGTTGAGACAGCAGGGTGCTCCTGCAGTTCTAGTGCCCGTAGTTCCAGTGGCACCTGCCCCTGCAGTTCTAGTGCCCGTAGTTCCAGTGGCACCTGCCCCTGCTGCCCAGGCTGAGATAGTGGTGGCGGCGAATAGATTGGAACCTTTGTACGAACGGTTCCGGAAGCAAGCACCTCCGGTTTTCCTGGGAGGTCTGGACGTGATGAAAGCCGAGCAGTGGCTGACGGTGATTACCAAGATCCTGAATTTCATGGGTGTCACCGGTAATGATAGAGTGGTGTGTGCCACTTTCCAGTTCCAGGAGGACGCTCTGGTCTGGTGGGACATGGTGTCTCAGATTCATGACGTCACCACCATGACCTGGGAAAGGTTCCAGGAACTCTTTAACGCGAAGTATTACAATGAGGCGGTCAGAAGCGCCAAGAGGAAAGAGTTCGCTCACCTGACGCAGCGTGAGAATATGAGCGTCACTGAGTATACTACTCAGTTTGATCGGTTGGCGAGGTTAGCCTCGGGAATTGTGCCGACCGACTTCAGCAAGAAAGAGAAGTATCTGGACGGGTTGAATGTGAAGATCAAGCATGATTTGATGATCACCACGGACGACAACACCACTTATGCTCAGATGGTGGAGAAGGCACTGCGAGCTGAGGGCGCAGTTGGGTGTATGTTGGAGTCAGCTAGTACTCCGGCGAGTGGCAGGGCTCCTACCCCTCCTGCATCAGGCTTTAGCAGGGGGAGTAGCGGTTCGGCCATTGATCAGAGGAAGAGAGCACCCACTGCTTCCGGTGGCTCGAGTCCGAACAAGAGGTTCTGGGGGAACCAGAACAGAGGGAGTCGTCCTCGTGGTACAGACACCCGATTCTGCTATCCCGAGTGCCCTAGCTGCAAAAGGCACCATCGGGGAGAGTGCAAAGGTCAGGGATGCTTTCACTGTGGCATGCCCGGACACTTCAAGAGGGACTGTGCCCAGCTCCGATCAGAGGCACCGAGAGCTCCGGCGATACCCACTCCAGCCAGGGTGTTCGCCATCACTCAGGCTGATGCAGATGCCAACCCATCAGTTGTCACAGGTCAGCTTTCTATTAATAACTCGCTATATTCAGTGCTGTTTGATTCTGGGGCTACACATTCTTATGTGGCGGCCAGAGTCTTTAGTAATTTGGATAGACCGTTCGATAGATATGAATCAGGGTTTGGAACCCTATTACCTGGCGGAGAATTGGTTATCTCCAATAGGTGGATTAGGTCTATGCCGATCAGGATAGATGGTAGAGAGTTAAGTGCTGATCTGATAGAGATGAGTTTAGTCGAATTCGATATTATTTTAGGAATGGATTTCCTATCTAAATATTCGGCGAGTATAGATTGTAAAAGGAAGATGGTGATCTTCCAACCGGAAAGTGAATAACCATTTGTGTTTGTTGGTTCAGTTCAGGGATCCCGGATCCCGGTAATTTCGGCCATGTCAGCTAGAGATTTATTCCATGGCGGTTGTTTAGGGTTTCTGGCCGTGGTGGTGGACACCACTCAGCCAGATACCATTCGGCCAGAGGACATCAAGGTGGTTCGGGAATTTTTGGATGTTTTTCCCGAAGAACTTCCAGGGTTACCACCTCAGCGGGAGATTGACTTTGTGATAGACTTGGCACCAGGGGTGGAACCGGTTTCCAAAGCCCCGTATAGAATGGCTCCAGCTGAACTTAAGGAATTAAAGATTCAGCTCCAAGGGTTGCTTGACATAGGGTTTATTCGGCCCAGTGTGTCACCCTGGGGAGCCCCGATTTTATTCGTCAAGAAGAAAGATGGATCTATGAGGATGTGCATCGACTACAGGGAATTGAACAAGCTGACGGTGAAGAATAAATATCCATTACCTAGGATCGATGATTTGTTCGATCAGCTTCAGGGGAAGACGGTCTTTTCTAAGATTGATCTCCGTTCGGGTTATCATCAGTTGAGAATTCGAGAGGAGGACATTCCGAAGACGGCTTTCCGCACTAGGTATGGACATTACGAATTTCTGGTTATGTCATTCGGACTAACCAATGCTCCTGCAGCATTCATGGACTTGATGAATAGAGTATTCAAGGATTTCCTCGATATCTGTGTGATTGTGTTTATCGACGACATCCTCGTGTACTCTCAATCAGAAGAGGAGCATGAGTTACATCTTCAGATGGTACTGCAACGGCTTCGAGAACATAAGCTTTATGCCAAGTTCAAGAAATGTGAATTCTGGCTATCTCAGGTGTCCTTCCTAGGGCACATTGTGAGCAAAGATGGGATCAAGGTGGATCCCGGGAAGATTGAATCCGTCAGAGATTGGCCGAGACCGAAGACAGTGACAGAGATCAGAAGCTTCTTGGGTTTAGCTGGGTACCACCGTAGATTCGTGGAAGGGTTTTCAAAAATTTCAATGCCCCTAACCGAACTTACAAAGAAGAATCAGCGATTTATTTGGTCAGACAAGTGCGAAGCTAGTTTTCAGGAACTAAAGCAGAGGTTGATTACCGCTCCAGTGCTAGCTTTGCCTTCAGACAAGGAGAAGTTCGTAGTTTATTGTGACGCATCCAAACAGGGTTTGGGGTGTGTATTGATGCAAGCCGATCGGGTCATCGCTTATGCCTCCCGTCAGTTAAAGGATTATGAACAGCGATACCCGACTCATGATCTAGAGTTGGCCGCGGTGGTTTTTGCATTGAAGATTTGGCGGCATTACCTTTACGGGGAAAAGTGTGAAATCTATACCGACCATAAAAGTCTCAAGTATTTCTTTACTCAGAAGGATTTGAATATGAGACAAAGGCGTTGGTTGGAATTAGTGAAAGATTACGATTGTGAGATCCTCTATCACCCCGGAAAAGCCAATGTAGTGGCCGATGCCCTGAGCAGAAAGGGTCCCGGGCAAGTAGCTAGTATGGTTCAGATCTCACCTCAGCTAGCAGAGGATATGGTTAGATCCAGCATTGAGTTTGTGGTAGGTCAGGTTCACAACTTAACGCTGCAATCTGACCTGTTGGAAAGAATAAAAGTCGCTCAGATGACGGATCCAGAGTTAGTAAAGATCAGAGATGAGGTGTTGGCTGGTCAAGCCAAGGACTTTTCAGTGTCAGATAACGGGATGCTTTTGTATAAAGCTAGGGTTTGTGTTCCGAATAGTGTGGAACTTAGGAATGAGATCTTTGAGGAGGCTCATTCTACCCCGTATTCTCTACATCCCGGCACCACTAAGATGTACCAAGATTTGAAACCGTACTTCTGGTGGAGCGGTATGAAGAAGAATTTGGTAGAATTCGTATCGAGATGCCTCACTTGTCAGCAGATTAAGGCTGAACATCAGAGACCAGCAGGGTTGTTGCAGCCTCTAACCCTACCAGAATGGAAGTGGGAAGATATCACGATGGATTTTGTGGTCGGGTTACCTAGGACCACGGGTTTGAATGATTCCATCTGGGTAGTGGTGGACCGATTTACGAAATCTGCTCATTTTCTGCCGGTTAGAACAACATTTTTAGTGGATCAGTTGGTAGAATTGTATGTTAGAGAGATCGTAAGACTTCACGGGGTACCGAAGTCTATTGTTTCAGACAGGGATCCGAAATTCACCTCCAAATTTTGGCAAAGTTTGCAACGGGCAATGGGTACAAAGCTGAAATTTAGCGCATCATTCCATCCTCAGACAGATGGTCAGTCCGAAAGGACAATTCAGATATTGGAGGACATGTTGAGAGCCTGTGTTATGGACTTTGAAGGCTCATGGAATAAGTATCTACCGTTGATAGAATTTTCTTATAACAACAGTTATCAGAGTACGATAGGGATGGCTCCCTACGAACTGTTATACGGTAGGAAGTGTAGATCTCCCATCCACTGGGATGAGACAGGGGAGAGGAAATACCTAGGTCCAGAGTCAGTGCAGCGGACCAATGAGGTAATAGAGAAGATAAAAGCGAGAATGCTTGCCTCACAGAGCAGACAGAAGAGTTACGCAGATCCGAAACGCAGAGATGTTGAGTTCCAAGTAGGGGACCATGTGTTTTTACGGGTATCTCCGATGAAGGGGATTAAACATTTCGGGAAAAGAGGCAAGTTATGCCCTAGATTTACAGGACCTTTCGAGATTAAGGCAAGTTATATCCTGGATAAAAAGGATAAAGTCCTTCGAAATAAGACTATAGCATTGGTCAAGGTTCTCTGGAGAAACAGCAAGGTAGAGGAAGCCACCTGGGAGCTAGAGTCAGATATGAGAGCTCAATATCCAGAGTTATTAAGGTTAGATTTCGAGGACGAAATCCTTTTAAGGGGGGGATAGTTGTAAAGCCCGCTTAGTTTAATTTGGAAATTAGCAGTTAATTATGATTAATTATGAAATTATTTATAGCCATTTAAATAATTTATTATACTGTTATTTATTGAATTCAGTGATGCATTTTATGTCATTCAGTAGTTTTCATATTTTGCATTTCCTATGTCTCGTATTTTGGAACCCGGCATTTGGCTCAGTAGAAATCACAACTTAGTATGTTAGTAGTTTGGGACGGTTTATTAGACATTGGGAATGTCGGGAATGGCCGGGAATTTAGAATTTCCCAAAAATACCCCTTTAGTGTGTTTTATGTGATTTTAGTGTGGAGGGGCAAAATGGACTTTTTGCCCCAATGGTATTTTGTCTTTTAGTGATTTTATTATTTGAAAATAAATGTTTATTTTATTTGATTGTTGGCTGAAATGAAATGATATAAGTGGCTTTATTTCATTCTTTTCTTTTTACAAAAAAAATACAAAGTTTAAAAAATAGAAAATTGGAAAAAACTCTCTCAACCTCTCTCCCTCCTTTCGGCCCTCCTTGAGCAGCAAGGAAGTGAAGTTTTCCTTGGTGATTCAAGCTCATTTTGAGCAGATTTAGTGATCCCTATTTGCTAGTAAGCTTTCTTCATCCTTCTATAATGTTTCTTGAAGTTTTTGAAGTAAAATGATAGGTTGCATGTTAGTTTTGGATGGCTGTTGTTGCTGTGTTTATTTGTTGTTTGCAGAAGCTTAATTAGGTCTAAAATGATTGGATTATCTAGGTTTTAATGCATGCTTACTATCATGTTTAAAGTTATGATTTTTCTAAGCTAAAACTATGATTTTTGAAAGAAATTGTAGAATCTCATTCTTTAAGGTTGTTGCTTGATGTTTTTAGTTGTTTTCAGAGGTTATAATATGCTTGTGTAAGAGGATTTAAGTTGGTTTGAATGCATGTTAGGTGATTTTACTCAAGTTTGAGTTTAGAACTCAAAGCTTGAGCTTTAATGGCACTTTTTGCTATGGTGCAATCTGGGTGGTTTTGGTGCCTTAGAAATGTCCTTTGGGTCATATGGAATAGGTCTGGAAGGTTTGAATTGATTTGGAGTCGAATTGTGCAAGTTATGAATTTTTATGTTTGCTGCCTGCGAGGAACCGGAATTCCGGTTGTGCATCCGGAATTCCGGATGGGGGTTCTGAATTTTCCAGAACCGGAATTCCGGTTGGGCAACCGGTCTACCGGTTGGGGAAATTTTAGAAACCCGTGTTTTCCTCGTTTTTATGTTTTAGGGGGTATTTCCATGCTTTTTATCGATAGGGAAACTTTTAGTTCCTAGTTTAAGTCCCCGGGAAGTGATTTAGCGTGTCACTTATAGTGTTGTGATTTTTATGGTTTAGGAGCCTGTAATCCGCCGCGCAGTTAAAGTTCCAACGGAGGTTGGCCAAGCACACCTGAATTCGGAATCCAGGTAAGATTAGTATAACAGTATGCATATGTAGATTACATGTTTAGCGAGCATGTAGGAAGCCTGTTAGATTACATTAGATATGTATGTTGGCTTCGAACCATCCAACCCAGTCACGTCGGTACAGGCTGGAGTATGACCAGCAGCCGGAGTATGACCAGTTTGACCGATCAGGCTGACACTTGGTTGGTGGTTCCGTACTATTGATGTATCCCGTCGGTACAGGCTGGAGTATGACCAGCAACCGGTGTATGACCGGTTCGACCGATCAGGTGGATATAGTAACACGTCGGTACAGGCTGGAGTATGACCAGCAGCCGGAGTATGACCGGTTCGACCGATCAGACTGTTACGTGTCAATAGTACCGTCCCTATGAACGTTCAGAACTCAGTACCGTGTTGGACACGGCAATAGTGGCTCAGTACCGTGTTGGACACGGCAGTAGCGGGACTCAGTATCATGTTGGACACGGCAGTTAGGGTTGTGATCAGGGGTATGGGCGTCTGATCACGACCGGGATTTATGTATGAGTATTATTATGCTTTTCTTACTGAGTCTGTCGACTCACAGTTCTACGTTTATGTGTAGGTATAGGCAAGGCTAAAGCTGATGGACCGTGAGCGAGCTTATGAAGGTTGTACATGTCGGGGCGGTTAGGCCTGGAGAGTACGATCCTCGGGACAGCGAGGCTGATTTTGTAACTAGTCGCTAGGCGACATTATTTTGTATAAACAGTTAAACCTTTTTGTAAATGATTTTGTAGTCGGGATCCCGAGTCTTTTGTAATATTATTTTCTAAGTTTAATTAAAAAGCAAAAATTTTAATTAATCACGTTTTTCCATAAACCTCGTTGATTAGCAACGAGCTGCACAGCATGTTTAAAAATCACGTAATACGCCTATGTTAGTTAGGGTGTTACAAACTAGGTGATTTTGACTTGAATAGATATTACGGTAAGTTTAATAAGTCTAAGTCAAAGTTCAATATCGGTCCCTTCCGATGCATACTCCATCCATCCAACCTGAGCTTTACTTTAACCAATGATCTGGAAAGAACATAGCACTTCTCCAAATGTAAGTAAACTTTGTTGTAGATTATCATATCAGTAAAACCCTATGTCTGATAAATCTAGGAAATTTTATTAACATAGTCATGTTTACTTTCCAATGTGTTGACGGCACAATAAACAGCATCAAGTATGTGAAAAGGGTTTCATATGAATTTATACATTATGTACATATAATCATGAAATAAATCATGTGAACCATGCAACATTAAATGTTATTTCTGATCTATATTAATAAGTAAATCTGATTATATTGAAATGAGTTTTATTTAGGGCTAAAACCCAAAAGTTTACTCATTACACAATATCATAAAGTATTCCTTTACACATTACACATTCACATTACACAATCTTGGTACTTTATAAAGTACCCCTTTACCACTCGTTAACCACGAGCTGTATATGTCACTATCGTTGCCCGATGAAGCAAACGATAAGTAAGAAACCTAACCGCGGTTTCAAGAGTAATTACTCGTAACGGTATTAACCGTTTCCAACCCTAGGTCATAACCTAGGCTCAACAAATATTTAATCAAAGTCTTGATAATAATCAAGGCCATAACCTTTCAGCCATTAATATTTAACCACATACGGTGCTTACCACTTTTCTTACCTTAGTTTTGAATTCAAGCGTATGGGCCGACTTGAGTGGAAAAAAGCTAGGCGATTCCGGTCCTATATCATGACAACCAAAACTCAATAAAAACCTTAATCAAATTTCTGATACTCAACTCTAATTCTCACAATCGAACACACCCTACTTTCCCCCAGATCAAACTAGCTTAACCATCTCTAAAACACCCTGAATTCCACTCCGAAAGACACCCCGAATCAGATCGGACTTGAGGAGAAAAACCCAAAATCCCCCTTTCCTGGGAAAAACGGTCAGCTGTTTTTTAGACACCCAGAAAAACGGCCTGCCTTTTTTTCTTGGCAGCCTTGGTGATTTCTAGTTTTTCACCCTAAAAATTAATCAAACCTCCACCAAACCTAACCAAACTTTCCAGTACAGTACATTATGGCAATTATAACATAACCAAACAACTATTTCAATGTAATATATCAATTTGCTCAAAATCACATTTCAAAGTGAAGAAAAACTCAATTTTCTCTCAACAACCATATCCAATTTCAACCAGCCATTAAAACCACTTAATTCAGACTTCAACACACTCCAAAACAAACCTAAAAACACCATCTCAAACCAAACTAAACCTACAGCCACAAAATCCCAATACCCTCACCCAAAACCAACCTAAAACCAATTAAATTCTTAAGACAAAGCATAGAACTTACCTTGATTGCTTCTAGGTTGGGCCTAGGTTCTACAAGCTGCTTCAATTCAAGAATAAAGGGTGAAATTTTGATTCCTTGCTGGCTAGTTTTGGTTCACACGAAGGGGAGAAGAAGAAGAAGTTTACTTGCCTTGTAAGCTTTCTCCTTAAATAGGGTTTTTCATCTCATTTCATTTCATTTCTTTCTTTCTTTCTTCTTCTTCTTCTCTTTTTTTTTTTTTTTTTAATAATAGGCAGCTAAAAAGAAAAGTCAAAAGCACCATGAATTTACTAATCTACCCCTCTTCCATAAATTTTTTTTTAAAAAAAAACCCTAGGGGCATTTTGGTAATTTCACTAATTCCCCAACCTGACATTCTAATAAAATTCTAACTTAATGTGGGATATTCTCAAAATAATTCTTTCATTAATGTCATGACATTACTAACCACATTGTTGAATTCTCATAATTGCCGAGCCCGAAAATACCGTATTTCATTAAATAATTTCTCAATAATTAACCTAAGTAAGATCATAATCTTACTTCGTTTCCAAAATAATTACATATTTAATAAAATATATCTATTTAAATGTTATTTATTTTCTGGGATATTACACATATCTTTGGCTAACACTAAGTGTTTTAAGGATCATCTATAGAGGATCTTTAATTATTGGGATTAGAACGGTGGTTAAATTTTTACAGCGTATTTATATCATAGAACATATAGAGTGTTCTATATAATTGAGAGTGCAATTCCAAATCTATAGTGGTGCAAGAAAGAATTAATAAGTTAGGGAATTTACTTGGTAAATTCTAGATCTGCTTATTGAAAGCTCGATTATATAGGCCCATGGTTCCCATTATAGTTGAGACAATACTGCTTGTAAGACTCGGTTAGTTGATTTTAATTAATCCATTATAATTCTAATATTAGACAATGTCTTATTTATGAATTTTCACTAAGCTAGGGCTAAATTGTGAAGATTAGAGATTCTAGGGTTTATTTGTTAATTAAGTGACTTTAATAAGCCTAATTAATAAATATGTTAAATGCCAATTTTATTTGATAATTAAATTTAATTATTAAATAAATATTTTTTGCATTTAAGCAGTTGAATTGGAAAATATGGCATTTGTGAAAGAATAGGATAAATAGTTGAAAAATAGCAAAATTACAAGTGGTGGACCCACATCCTATGGTCGGCCACTTAAGGTCTCTTTTACCAATTATTTATCAATTTTTTAATGCGAAATAATTCAAACCTAAACCTAGAAAGAATTCTATAAATAGATAGTGATAGACTCAAAACTGACAGTTGATGACAGCCTAAGTTACACTAGCCTTCAGTCAAATTTTGAGCCTTCTCTTTCTCTCTCTATTTCGAATCCTTCTTTCTCTCTTTCTCTTCAATATTTATTCCCTTATAATGATAGAGTACATGTCCACACATAGCAACTAGGTACTCAATCATAGTGTATAAGACTGTGAAGAATCCAATAAAATGAAGGAGAATCGGGCTCAAATCTTGGTGATACTCTGCTACGGAAAGGATACAAGGGTTAGAGATCTGAGTGGAATGAGTCATTTAATTCCGCTGAAACCAATGTAAGGTTTCTTGAACTTTATATGTGTTTAAATTCCATTTTTTAGAAATTCATATTTAGAATGTTAAACAAAATACATGGTAGTAAATCTAGATCCTGGTAAAATAATCCCCAGCAAAAACAATATTATCGCAGTTAGAGCGGGGACCATGGGCCTATGTAACTAAGATCTCAATAAGTAGATCAAAAATTTACCAAGTAAATTTGCTAACTTATTAATTCCTACTGATTCCACTATAAATTATGAATTACACTCATGATTACGTAGAGCGCTCTATATACTAAATATAGATACGGTACAAATTATCTATTGTTTCAATGCAAATAATCAAAAATCCTCTATAGATGATCTACATCAAGTAGGGATAAATTTACTATTCTACCCTTTAATTTATTTTATTCATAAAACACTTAGCATACTTGTAAATGATATTTTAGTAAATTAATATAATTACTAAAATGAGCTCTCTATCATTAATCTCATTAAGCCAAGCTCGAAGAAAATCATTGTTTCACTTCTAATAGTTATAGAAGATATAGATTCTATATCTATGATTAGTGCTACCACGCAATTGTACTACCATGTTCTCAAGATATAAGTATTGGGCCAATCCATTTGGCCAGCTTTCACAAAACAAGTCAAAGAACACAAATAATACATTTAAGCCAGAACCTAACCATCTCAGGATTAAGATCTATATTAACCTGAGATAAACTAAGTGATATTGACTTAGAAAGATATAACGGTAAGTTTATGATATATTTTTCATTGTCAATATCGAAACAGTCTGATGTATACCCAATACATTCGATACTAGTATACATTACTAATGCCCTGAAAAAGACATTCAACATAACACTGTGTAAGTAAACTTTATCGTTGATTATCAAGTCAGTGTAAATCCAGTGCCCTGATAAATCATGGAACGAAATACTTTGAATCATATAATCATGATTATTTTTCATTATGTAGACAACATTATAATCATGAATAACTATATGTTCAGGATTTAATAGAATTTATATAATAAATATATATAATCATGAAACTAGTCATGTGAACCATGTAACATAAAATAATTTCTGATCTTTTATTAATTATTAAATCTGATTATTTTGAAATGAGTTTTATTTAGGGTATAAAATCCCAATATTAGCAACAAGCTATCCGGGAGAGACATTCTATACACGGTACAAGCTTATCTAGAAGTACCTTCCGGATTCTACAAGACCTTTTGCACAGGGCTTTCCGGATCCACACTAAGCTTCCAATATCACTCTCTCCGGATAATCAGCTTCTACTCCTGAATGACAAAACTTGTAACCATAACTAACAAATACTTAACGGGTCCCCTCGGGGCGGGGAGTGTCATCCGCATGCATGCCCCATTTAACATTTGGGGACAAAAATAATCCTCATTACCACCCTATTCCCCATTTAGATGAGGAATTCTCACTCCATTAGAGGCAGGTTCCCGCAGTCGACCCGTTCGCTTAGGAAAAATGTGCATCCCTATATATAATATAATAATATAATATATATTAACCAATATTACTAAATGACATCTTTTCAATCATCAGTTGGTACAAAATATTAGAAAACATGTATTTCTGTTAGTACTATAATAATTTTATAGGATATGCCGACATTTGAAAAACAGAAAAAAAAAAATGGAAAATTGGCTGATCATAATAGGTAAGGAATGATATGGGTAGGAAACAATAGAGAACAATATAAAATGGAAAGAGTTATAATTATCATGAGTTGTGTATTGGTCTTCCTTGCATAATCGAAAGGCCAACATAATAAATTAGTACTTTTGACGCTGATTATAAGAAGTATTTGGTGTGAGTAAAAATAAAGCATGTAAACAAAGGTCAAAAGTTGTCGGTTAATTTAATGATTTATTTAATTAAAAGGTGTTAAAAATATACTTTCCATTAATAAAAAGTTGACTATATATAATGTAAGAGGGAAAACAATTTGTTGAAATACCTTTTGTGGATGTGCATATGAGGGATCAACTAATATGCGTGGGACGTAATATTTGAAAAAATGACCATCATTTTTCTCATCCCAAAAATATGAAATAGAAAAGCTATCTTTTGCAATATATACGGTAAATTTATTGTAGGATTTAGTATTCTTACCTTATTGTATAGGGAAACAAATTAAGCCAGTCAGAGTTTAAAGAAAACAGATTGTATAGAATTTTTGTTTCTGCATGTGTTGAAGATTATTACATTATATTATATAATAATACCAGGCAACTAAGCTGCGCTTCGTGCGGTGTTGCTAAACTTTTGTAAATTATATGTATATTATATTAAATGAGTGATATAATCTAAAATATAACATTTTGATGTGTGTATTATAAACAAAGTAATAATATTAAAACTAAAAACATAATTTTAAAATACATAGAAAGATAACGATTTTGTGGCAAATATTAAATGGTAAAATTAACAAAGAAATTGCATGTGTTTTTATAATAAAATAATGAAAAAAGATAACAGTTTTTGAATTTAACAAACTCAGCTTGTGACTGATGATGTTGTTGTTTTTAAAATATTGTTTAGACATTTTTGTTAATAGAAAGAAATAATTTAAATACAATTTATGGAAGTTTTTACATTTTATTTTGTGGTATAGGTGGAACATTTTCTCCACAAAAATGAATGTAGGATGACAATTGTAAAATAATTCGTCATAACATTATATGTTTTTAAGAACTGAAAAATTAGGATTTTATATAAAAATATTAGTGATAGAATTTTTATCTATGAAATATATAATAAGAAGATTAATTTTAATAAATTATGTGAATGTGTTAATTTCTACTTTAAATGAAAAGGAAAGTCATGATTCATATAGCTAATTAGTTCTATAATGACATGTGTATTTGTCTTAATATTTTGTGGCAATTAAGATGATAAGTACAGTATAAATTTGGTTGAGCGCTCGCGCGATCGTTATAATCATTAAAAAATAAAAGTTAACTTATGATTATTTGGTTATTTCAGAAATTCATATATTAAGTAGATGTTAATATTTTTACTAAATAAGTAAAATATTATAATTATTTTCTTTTCATTTCTAAATAAAAATTGAAATAATTTTTTATTATTTTATATATATAATAATATTATATATATTCAACTCAAATTAATAATTTAAAATAAAAATAAATCTATTTTTTTTTTTCATTTGTTAAAGAACTTAAAGGATTTTTTTTTAATTTTTAATATTTAACAAATTTTGAAAAATGCAAAAGTGCATGTTTCTTTGATTTTAAAAAAATTATAAGGGTGACTAAGAAATTATGTTTAATTATTTTAAATAATTTTAAATACAATTAAAAGAAAATTACGACAAAAAACTTTTAAGAAAAAACTTTTTATATGAAATACTTGACAAAGATTAAAAAATATAAAGAATGTGTTTTTCATTCATTTATAACTATTACAACTGATTGTGCATGATTGAGTTTTTCAATCACTTACAGAAAAATAAATAAATAAATGATACTAATTTTGAGATAAATTAAAGTGAAAAAATAGTAATCTATATATAACCTACATCTATATCACCACAATGGTTTCTAAACCATGTGGAACTTTTTAAAAATAACTCTCATATTCTAAAGATATAAAGAAAATATATATAAAAAAAAAGTGTGAAAAAAAGAGAAAATACAAGAAAAAAAAAAAAATTATAGCATGTCTCCTTAATTTTTTTAGGTCATCTTTTCTGTATTTTTTTAAGGTATATTCAAATTAAATTACAATAAAACACATTAAAAAATACAAATTATGTTTTGCATTCATTTTTTTTTTTTAAGAAAAAACATATAACTAATTAAGTTATACAATTACCTACATAAAAATAAATAAATAATCTTATCTTTGTAATAAATTAAAGTAAAAAAAAAATAGTGATCTATATATAACCTAGAAGTATATCACCACAATAATTTCTAAATCACGTGGGACTTTTCGAAAAAAAAAAAAAACTCTAAATATAGAAAAATATATATATAAAAATAGAGAAAAAAATAAGAAAATACAAAGAAAAATTTATAGTCACATCAACTTTGTTTAGGCTCTCCTTTATATATATATATATATATATATATATACAAGATTAAGTTCATCAATTGCTCACATAGAAAATAAAGAATATTAATTTTGAGACAAACTAAACTAAAAGATAATGATCTATATAACATAAAAGTATATCATCAATAAAATGAATTCTAAACCAATTCGGACTTTTGAAAATAGCTCTTATATTACCAAAAATATAAAAAAATAATAAATAAAAAATGAGAAAACAAAGAAAATAAAAGGAAACTCATATAAGGTATCACATCATTCTTTTTGTGCTTTCCTTTATACATATTTATATATGGGTATACTCTTAATGGGTATTACCCATGAATAGGTAAAATTAAAAATTTTTGAGTTTTTATGCTTAATTTTTCTATCTAATTAAAAAAATCTCTCATTTTTATATCATATGGGCTGAGATTGTGTTATCGGTAAAAAAAATTTTTAGCAAGAAAAATAAGAAAAGAAAAAGTTGAGTTTGAGTTAAATATTTTTGTATGAACATATTTTTAATATAGTGTAAAAAGAGATATTTTTTAATATTTTTTTAATTAAGTAGTTAAATTAAGCATAGAAATTCAAATTTGTGAGTTCATTATTCGTTATTAGATCAAAATTCGATGGTTTAATATTTTTAAAATTAATATTTATAGTTAAATTTGTTTAGTAACCATTCATGGGTAATACCCATTAAAAAGTGTTCCATTTATATATATGTATAGATAGTGATATTGATATTGATACATTGATATGAAACTGTCATAAAATTTTAAAAATAGAACTAAAAAATATAAAATCATTTTTTTTATTTTCCTTTATTAAGGTAAAGAATGAAAAATTCATATTTTTATCTCCGATTTGACCATTTAAATAATTTAAACTAAACTTACAAAAAAAAATAATAACAAAAATGCTAAAATAAAAAAAATCAATTTGTATAAATACATGACATTGACAATCGCTATTTAAAAATAAAATTTTAACTTTTGAACAAATAAAAATTAAGAGAAAATATTTTAGTTGTAAAAAATTATTTTAACTTGAACAAATAACAATATAAGAATACTGAATAGTACAAATTAAGTTCTTAAAATAAAATAATTTTAATATATATTTGATATGAACCTCTCACAAAATTTAAAAAATAGAAAAAAAATATAAAAACACTTTTATTTTCCTTTATTGAGGTAAAAAAGAAAAGCATCTATTTCTATCTCTAATTTGATTATTTAAATAATTAAACTTACAAAATAAAAATAACAACAAAAATGCTAAAATAAAAAAAAATAACAACAAAGAGCTAAAAAAAAAAAAAAAATCAATTTGTACAAATATTTATGTTCTATATTTTAAAATTGAAATAATAAAAATCATAACAAAAAATATACATATAAATATATATAAATATATATATATATATAATGAAGAGTATTAAAATAGTCATATATGATATTGACAATCACTTCTTACAAATAAAATAAAAAATAAAATTTTAACTTTTGAACAAATAAAAATTAAAATAGAATATTTTTACTTTAACAAATAACAATATAAGAATACTCAATAATGCAAATAAAATTCTTAAAATAAAATTACTTTCATAAATATATATGAAAATAATTATGAAAAAATCAATTGTTCAAAATAAAATACTTATGGGATAAGACATTAATCAATCACCCTTAAAATATAAAAAAAAAAATAGAAGACTAAGGAAAGAAATTTAACTAAAGTATTATTTATAATCAACATAGATAATACCTAAAAACTATCTAAGCGATGTGGGACTTTAGTTTGCATTTGTGGATTATTTTACAAACAAAATAAGGACAATGTGTCATAAAATTAGAAAAATAGGAAGAAAAAAAGATAATATGCCACATGGACTACTTATGTTTTCCTTTATATATATACTAGGTAACTAAATCGCGCTTCGCACGGTATTGTCTAATTTTTATAATTTTTATGTATATATATCTATTTATATTAAATGATAAAATTTAAAATGTAATATTTTAAAGTGTATATTATAAACAAACTAATAGTGTTGAAACTAAAAATATAATTTGCTATTTAAAAATATATAAAAAAAAAAAGTAAAATTTTTATGACAAATATTAACGTTATAATTATTAAAAAAAAAATAAAATTTATTTTATGATTAATTTTTTCGTATTTTTTATTTCATAAATTTATATTCTAATAAAAAGTTGTAAATATTTTTACTAAATGAGTAAAAATATTATAAATCATGATCGTTTGTCATTTCTTAATTATTTTTAAATTTAAATGAAATAATTTTTAAATTCTTACTCTATCACTTTAATTTTCTTATTGATTCATTTAATTATTATAAGATATTATTATTAATTATTATAAAAATAATTGATTATATATTCATTAATTTAATCATAATTAGATCTATAATATCATTATTTATATTTTATAGTTGTACATAATTTTAGTAAGTATATCAAACGTCACTTAGAAAAGAAATTTATAAAAAATTATGTAAAAGAAAAAAGAATCCTAAAATAATAGGATGCTGCATTTAAAAAAAATAATAAATAATAGGATGATGCCACACATTTTCTAACCATATATTTTCCAACAGAAGTTAGTGTAAGAATACTTTATTTATAATTTAGAGATATAGTAATTATGTCGTTCTTAATCCATATAGGATTTTTACAAATAATAATAATAAATTTTTCTAAAAACTCATATTTCTTAACATCTACAAATATATAAAATAAACTAAATTTACTAAAATTCTTTTAATAGTTAAAATGGATCAAAATATAGTAGGATGTCTTTAGTGCTTTATTTTATATTTATATATAGATATAGATGATTTATTTATTAAAAATTAATTTTTTTAATTTAAAATATTTTACAAAGATTAAAAAATATAAAAATATGTGTAAATAAATAATATCTATCATTCACATATTTGATGAAATATATATTACTTAAAAATTTAACACTCATAGTAGTCTCATATCACAGAAGTATATAGAAAAAATATATATTTAAGGTGTCTTATTATTCTTATAAATATCATATATTAATAAGGAACACTTCTTAATGGGTAATACCCATTGATAGAAACTAAAAAAAATTAATAAGGTAACAATTTAATAACCTTTTATGACAAGTTTCTAACAATTATTTTTTTAAAAAAATTATATTTATTTTTTATAAAATTGGAAATAATAATTACAATTAATAGTTTGAAAAAAAAATTATAAATTATTTTTAAAAATTAATTAAAATTACTACTTTATTATTTTATGAAATTGTGAGTATATTAATAATTTATTATTGTAAAACTAAAAATCATTTACATTAATATTAATGTGTTTTTTTATTAGGAGAATAAGAGCTTGATTGTGGAATCCAATTGTCCTAATATTATTCATACTCTTAAAAATAAAACGCTACAATACTTCTTAGTTCTTACTTAGGCTATCATTGTTAGAGAAATATTATTATCATCCAATGATTTTTTTGATATTACCATGCATCATTCTCCTAGAATAACTAATGAGGTGTTGTTCATTATTTATATTTTTAGGATTGAAAGATGATAATCTTGTCTAGGGGTCAAATATAATTTTTTGTGTTGAAATTCTTGTGTTGGTAATTGCCATTATTCAATAATGTTTATGACACTTTGTTCTTCCTTCATTTTTTTTGTTAAAATTTTCTTCATTGGTTTTGTTCTTATAGATTTGGTAAGCTCAAGAATTTAAAAAAAAAAATAAAAAACATACAAATAATTGTTAATTATTATAAAATTAAAGATTTTAGGTTTAGAAAAAATCTTATACATTTTATATGTATTACAGTTTAAAGCTTAAAATTATTATTTTTTTGTTTTCAGTAATGCAATTTAGAATTTTAGATTAAAGAAATTTTATAAAAAGATAAATATACACTTAATTTCTTTTTAATCTTTAAAATGATTTTTATTAAAAAAATAGTTTGTTAGTTTTTTAGTGTGTTTTATTTTTTAAATAATAATTCCATTTATAAATTTTTTATTTCTATTAATAGTTTTATCTATTTTAGGAATATAGAGAATAACAAAATAGGAAATATTAATTTTTTAATATTTAATTAATGATTATAAATATCAACCATTAGATATTTGATCCAATGGTCAAGAATAAAATACCCATACACGGGTAATACCCATTAAGAGCATACCCATATTAATAAATCCTTATAGTTTTAATTATTTAAATAAAATTAAAATAAATAATTATAAAAAATTATTTTTATATGAAAAAACAATTAAATTATTTTTTTATAATTATTTTAAACTTAACAAAAATTGAAAAATGCAAAAATGTATCCTACATTCAGTTAAAAAAAAATCAATAGGCAAGATTAAGTTCACCAATCACCTTGCAAGGGATCATGCTGGCAAGGTGATCTGGGTGTCTACTTTGAAGTTGGAGTTTTCTAATGTTCTCAGCGGGGAAGCGGCGGCCTGCTGTTTTGCCTTAGAGGAGGCTAAAGCTCGTGGTGTTGAGTTTCTGATTGTGGAGAGTGAATCGAGGGTAGTGATCAACGCTCTTAATGGAAAGGAGTCCCGTTGGGAGCTTGACAACTACGTCTCCTTTTGTAAAACACTCTCCTCCTTTTTCATTGGCTGTAGTTTTCAACATGTTAGTAGACAATGTAATTATATGGCCCATAATGTGGCTAAGTGGGCCTTTTCCCATCAAAGGTTCGGCGTTGTGCCAATTTCCTCTATGCCCAGCATTATATTTTGTAATGACCGCGAGGTCTAACTGCTTTTGATCTAATATATGCACGCTTTTCTTCAAAAAAAAAATAATAAACTTAACAAATATTGAAAAGTACAAAAATATATTTTGCATTCTCTTTAGCAAAAAAAATAAAAAATTAAAACTAATTGGGCAAAATAAAAACTTGGGTAAGATATTAATCAATCACCCATAAAAAAATAATATTTTTTAGACAAAGGAAAATAATGTAGTAAGAATATTATTTATAACCTACATAAATAAAACCTAAACAGTTTTGAAACAATGTGGGACTTTTAGTTTGTTTGTGTGATTCAGTTTTAAAAAAATAGGAAAATATGTTAGAAAATAAGAAAAATAGGAAGACAAATTTTTAAAATGACACATAAACTCTTATTATGTTTTTTTTTTTTTTGTTAAAATAATTTATATATTTTCTGTCCATATATTTTTTTACAAAAGTTAGTGTAAGAATACTTTGTTTATAATTTAGAAGTATATTAATTATGTAGTTCTTAATCCATTTGGGATTTTCACAAATAATAATAATAAAAAAATTACTAAGAAGTCATATTTCTCAATATCTATAAATATATAAAATAAACTAAATTTACTAAAATTCTTTTAATAGTAAAAATGGATTAAAATATTGTAGGATGCCACTTGATTTTCAAAAATTAATATTTTAACACCATACCATGACATTAACTCATCCAGGTTTTGGTTCGAGTATGGTTCCGAGTCTAAGATCTAAGTGTGCGAGCAAAAATATAAAATATGATATGATAGACAAAAAAAATGTTTTTGAAAATTGAAAACAACATTTTTATATTTTCTGTTTTCTAGATTTTTAAAGCTCAATTTTAAAAAACTGTTTTTAAAATTTTTTGTCAAACGACCCTTATTAGTTTTTTAAAAAATATTTTCAGTTTTAAAAAATAGAAAACAATTTTTAAGCTATGAAGTCAAACAGCCTCTTAGTTTGTTTGTGAGGTTTGGTTTTCCATTAAAATAGGAAAAATATGAAGAAAAATTTATAAAATGACACATAAACTCTTCTTGTGCTTTCCTTTTATTTAGTGTTTTCTTTTATATTTATATATAGATAACATATTGATTTATTTGTTAAAAATTTATTTTCTTTTAATTTTAAATATTTTGCAAATATTAAAAAAATGTAAAAATATGGGTAAATAAATGTTGACCGAGGTTTTGGGCAACCGATTTAAAAATATATCTGAAAAATCTGTAGGAAGTTTATGTTGGGTTTTATGCCCTAAATAAAACTCTATTTCAATGTAATCCAGATTATTCAATATCAATAAAGTAACAGAAGTAATTTTTCATTCACTTGTGTAAGTTTTGGTTCACTTAATCAATTGCTTGTCTATTTGATTTATAAATTCATCCAAACCCTTTTCACATACTTGATCATGTTTATTGTGTTGTCAACACAGTGGAAAATAAACATGACTATGTGAATAAAGTATTCCTAGATTTATCAGAATACTGGGTTTCACTGATATGACAATCTACAACAGAGTTTACTTACATTTGGAGAAATGTTATGTTATTTCCAGAACATAGGTTAAAGTAAAGCTCAGGTTGGATGCATGGAGTATGCATTGGAATGGACCGATATTGAACTTTGAATTAGATTTTGAAACTTACCGTAAACATCTATTCAATTCAATATCATAAGTTGATCCTAGATCACATGATCTAAATCCTGATATGGTTAGGCTTAATTTCAAGAGTGTTATTCGTGTTCTTTGATTTGTTAGTTAAGCCTAAAACTTTAGTCTGGGCAATACATACATTTTGGGAACACGGTAGTTCGATTGAGTGGGAGCGCTAACATAAATATGGAATCTATAGCTTCTATCTGGCGAATAGTAAGCAAAGGGTGATTTCCTTTGAGCTTAACCAAACGAGATAAATGATTGAGTACTCATTTCACTTAGTTGAAATATCATTTATACAGGGTTAAGTGTTTTAAGGATAAAATACATTGTAGGGTGTTACGGTAATTTAAGTCCCTTTACAGTGTAAATCATCCATATAGAGGATCATTGATCACATTAGGATTATAACAATGGATAACTAATAATGTGTCTATATGGTGGAACATATAGAGCATTCTATATACTGAGAGTGCAATTCTGAGTTCTATGTGTGGATTCAACGAAGAATTAATAAGTCAGTGAATTTAAGTGGTAAATTCTAGATCTGCTTATTGGAAGCTCGGATATATAGACCCATGGTCCCCTCACTAGTTGAGATGATATTACTTGTAAGACTCATTTAATTGATTTTAATTAATCAATTAAAAATTCTCAAGATGGACTTGTCAGTTTGAGAATTTAGCACTTATTAAGGGCAAAACAGTAAATAGAGATTTTGAAGGGCATATTTATTAATTAGGAAACTTTAATTAGTTTCATTATTAATAAAATAAATGATAATATATTATTTGATAATTATTTTTTAATTATTAAATAATTAGATTTGTCATTAATATGGTTGAACAATGGAATTGGCAGTTTTTCACAAAACAGGAAACTATCAGTGTAGGAAAAGGAAAGTTGGAAAAGTGGCAAGCCTTGTTTCCACATTGCCTAGGCCGGCCCACTTAGCTTCCTTTTCCCTTTGATTTTTCCAATTCAAAATGTCAATCATAGCCCTTGGTGGTCTTCTATAAATAGAAGGCAAAGGCTTCAGAGTTGTACACAACTGAAAAAGCTTTTCACAGCATTATTCTGAAAGAATTTTCTCTCAGAAAATTCTCTCTGAGCCGCCACCCTCTCTCTCTCTCTCTCTTCCTTCACTGTTTCGAAATGTATGAGTGCTAGAGTAGTGCCCACACACATCAAGTAATACCTCAATCATAGTGAGGAAGGGTGTGTAGAATTCAGAGACAACAAAGAAGGACTTTCGGGCTCAGATCTTGATTATACTCTGCTACAGAAAGGAATCAAGGATTAGAGATCTGAGTGGGAGGAGACATATATTCCGCTGCAATCACTGTAAGATTTCTGATACTCTTATGTGTTTAATTTCATATCGTTTTTAGAAGTTCATATTTAGGTTGTTAAATCAACATACTTGTGAGTAGATCTAAGTTCCTGGTAAAATAACTTCCAACAACTGGCACCAGAGCCATGGTAATTGATTTGCTTGCAAGAAATTTGGACTTAAAACGATTTGCTTGTTTTTTGGATGGTATCATGTTGCTTTGAGTGTCATATTGATGTTTGAGTGTTATTTGTGAATTCTGGAAAAAATGGTTACTGTTCTTATTCTGTAATTTTTTTTGTTGGATAGTTTGGAAAATTCTAAGCAATTTACTTTTTTACAGAACTCGATTTCGATTTAATTTGAATTAGTTATGAATTTTTGAAAATTGGAAAAATCGGGGTGACGAGCAACTCATCACGCGCGCGGAATGGCTGCTTGCAGCCTTCCTGCGCCGTGATCTCTCGGTCAAGCACCCTGGATCCGCGCGCGGATGGCCATGCACTGCATGCCATCCGTACAGTTCATCCAATTTTCTAATTTTTTCGATTTTTCATGCTATTTCATGGAATTAAATTCCGATTTTTTGTGTAGTTTTGTATGTTGATTTTTGTTTTTCAAATTTCAAATTTAATTATCAGAAATAAATTAATTTTAATTTTTAAAATTAATTTTAGATATTAGTGTAATTTGATTTTGAAAATAGAAAAAAAATCAAGTTTTGCTTACCTTTTTCTTATTTCCTTTAAAATTTGATTATTTTATTTTTTTTAAGGTCAAATATTAATTTTTTTTTTTGGGTAACTTGACCTTAATTAAAATAAGATCATAATAATCATGATAATTTTAAAAGAGGAAATAAGGTATTTTTGTTAACTTTTAAATTTTGTTATTTTTTAATTAAATTAAATTGTAAAACAAGAAAAGGGTATGTATTTACCATTTTCTATTTTATTATTTAATTTATTAAATAACATGAAATTTAAAAGGAAAGTTAGCAATTTATTTTGAAATGACATTTAGGTTACCCAAAACCTAATTTTTCAAAATGGTAGGTTTAATTTTATTTTTATTTTTCGAAATAAATGATTAAAATTAAATAAATCCTACATCCAACTATCCAAATCTAACCTTGTTGCAGGAGTATGTGTTTTAGATTGTTTGTAAGTTTTCTAAAACCTATTATTGCTTGATCTAAATTGCCTTGGTTAACTTGATGATAGATCAGATGATCTAATTTTAACCAAAGGTTCAATTGACGATAGATCAAGTAAATAATTTGTAACAGGTAATTTTTACAAACTTCTTTCATCTGTGTATGACCTAGCAACATGATAGGATCCATCCAAATGTGTATGCCTGTGTGAGCCTATATGTTTAATTTCAATTATAGATACATATAGGTGGTTGTTGCTAAATAAAATATCATAACTGATAGATTTTATTTAGGCTCATCTAGTTGTGAGCCTATTCAATTAATAACAGTTATTCATTTTAAGGTTAAATTCCTCTCTTTTGGGCCTTGTGTGAGAGTTGGGAGCCTTAGAAGTGGGTGCGACATACTGGACCCAGCCCCCCCTCACATGAACAACCCCAATTGTGAAGGCCCATTTGCCTGATTTGGATAACTGTGCTAGGTTAATTATATTAGTTTGACCTAATAAAAAATTGATTAGCAACATAATTAATTTCATTCTTCCTTGAAATTAATTTAAGAAAAACATAGTTTGAATAGTTATATTCTGGAAAGCTATATGTATTTTTCTTGTTTTTAATTAAATATGGAATTATAACCATATAAATTCTTTCTGAATCTTAATTTTATAATTTCATTAAATATTCCTATTTAAGTTGAGATTTAGTTAAATCTAACAAATCAACTTAGATTTGAATATTTTTGAATTTCCTATTATAAATTAAGTTGAGGAATTTTGGAAATTGGTTATTAAGATTCTTTAGATATTTTTTAAGTTGATATTTTCTAAATATGGGAACTTAAAATGGAATATCTTCTAAATTAAGTGGTTACTACTTAATTGGTAATATTTAATTAAATCATTGGTTGAGGAATATTTTTAAGTTGGGTATTTAGATTTTTCTAAACAACTTAAATAAGATATTTTTCAAAATTATTCCATTTTTGAAATTTAATTAAAGTTTTAACTTTAATTTGCAATATTTCATTATTGAGATATGGAATATAAAAATGATTAAACAAAATACATGTTTAAATAATGAGCTTTAATCAAGAGAAATTCGATCTCCATTGTTGGTTTTACATAGCTATTGTTTTAGTGAGTAATCCTCCCTAATGGAGGAACGTTCATTAGCAAGTTAGCGCCGTTTAATCTCGAAAGATAAGTATTCTTATAGGTTTATTTATATGGTTCATGACCACCCTAATGGTGGCGACTATGTAAGACTTATAAGAATGCGAAACAATGGTAGAAGCTCATAAGATAGAATTGCCTTGACTCTCGCCTAAACGGGACAACGCTGAATTCCAATCTTGATCGAATAAAAGGTTGCTAGAATGTTTGACATTTTAGATGAATTGACAACTCTATTCAATGGATGATGCTTTGACTCTCGCCTAAACGGGACACTGTATCAGTTCGTTGGAAACCTTGGAAAATAAACTATGTTAGATTTAGTATTTTTATAACATAAGTGATTGTTTGTTTTCTGAACCTGTGTATGAATTTATAGAACCAAAACCTTACTTCTGTTTATTGATATGTTGTAGTGCCAATATGAATAACCCTCATCCCGATCCACTCCTAGTTAGTATCTTTGCAAAAGAACTCAATAGTGTGAAAATGCATCCTGGTAGTTGCATTAACTCGCACCTATTGTTGATGAATCTGAAATTCCAAAAGGAAAATCTACTAGGAATTGATTTATCAAAGGAACAATGGGTAAAACTCATACTTTATAGTCTTCCTCAGGAGTATAACAGTTTTGTTCTATATTATTTATTGAACAATCCTAACTCCTCCGACATGGACAAACTCGAGTCTGAGTTGAGGGCCCATGAGCGGGATCTGATTGCAATGAGACCTCCTAGCATTGCAAGCTTTAATCAGAGGAAGAAGATTAAGCATGAGGGCTCTAACAAAGCTGCTTCTTCAAGTACAAATATCAGACATCATGTTCTATGTGCGAATTGTAATGGAAAGGGACATAAAGAAGAACAATGTCCCAGGCTTCTAGACAATTCAAACGAAGGTGATGCTTTTGTATTTGAATCATGTGTTTTAGAGAACGAAAAATCCTCCTGGATTGTTGATTCGGATCTACTAACCATGTATGTTCTTCATTGCGGTACTCGCTTGAAACTTGGGAGAATCTTCACCCGGATGAGTTAAAGCTTAAAGTTGGAAATGGCGAGTTGGTATCAGTTAAAGCAAGAGGAACAGCCCGAATCAAGTTTAATTCTAAGAAGTTTTTACTTTTAGAGAATGTTTTATATATTCCTAATTTTAGTAGAAACTTGATTAGTGTTTCATGTTTACAGACACAATTTTATATATTGAATTGTTCGAGTTCAAATTGTTCAATTTCTCGTAATGGATTTCATATATGTGTTGCAAACATGGAACGAGGGCTTTATGTTTTAAGACCTGATACTCAAATCTCACTAAATACTGAACTTTTCAATGTAGCTAAACCTAGAAGCCTTAAGAGAAAAGAGATTGATAATGATGATCAAACTTATCTATGGCATTTACGTTTAGGTCATATAGGTTTTGATAGACTCAATAGGCTAACCAAAGACGGTCCATTGAAAAATGTCGTCTTAGGAGAACCGGCCAAATCTGCGAGTCTTGCCTAGAAGGAAAAATGACCAAACGTTCTTTCTCTGCAAAGGGAGAGCGTGCCAAAGAACCCCTAGGGTTAGTACATTCAGATGTTTGCGGACCGCTGAATGTAAAAGCCAGAGGAGGTTATGAGTATTTCGTCACTTTCATTGACGATTTCTCTAGATATAGTTTTCTTTACCTAATGCAAAAGAAATCTGAAACGTTTGAAAAGTTTCAGGAATTTCATGCTTTGGCTCAAAACCAATTAGGTAAAACATTAAAGATCTTGCGAACTGATAGGGGTGGAGAATATATGGATATGCAGTTCAAAGATCATTTAATTGAACTTGGAATTGAATCCCAATATACTGCCCCTAGCACTCCACAGCAAAATGGAGTTGCAGAAAGAAGAAATCGCACTCTCTTAGAAATGGTTAGGTCTATGCTGAGTTACTCAACTCTGCCTACGTCCTTCTGGGGATATGCTATTCAAATGGAAAACGATATTTTAAATGTTGTTCCATCTAAAGCAGTCCCTAAGACACCCGTCGAACTATGGAATGGTCGCACACCTAGTTTGCGCCATTATAGGATTTGGGGGTGCCCTGCTCACGTCTTAAGAAAGAAAGAAGGCAAACTGGAATCGCGAACTGAGGTTTGCATGTTTGTCGGAAATTCTAAAGAGACTAGGGGTGGACTATTCTATAGTCACAAGGATAACAAAGTGTTTGTCTCTACAAATGCAACTTTCCTTGAAGATAACTATATGAAAGACAACAAACCGAAAAGTGAAATTGTATTAGAAGAAATGCTCACAGATACTGTTCCTTCAAATGTACCATCTTCTTCTACTCAAGAAGAGGAACATCCCACTCCCTCAGTTGTAGCAACTGAGAAAACTACTACTAAAGCTCCTGTTCAGAAAGTCACCGCTCCTCGTCGTAGTGGGAGGGTTTCTACAAAACCATCTCGTTATGGCTTGGATGGTAAAATCTGTTGGAATTTATTTTACCAGGATCTTAGATCTACTCACAAGTATGTTTATTAACATCCTAAATAAGAACTTTCTAAAACGATGAAATAAACACATATAAAGTTTAGGAAACCTTACATTGGGTGCAGCAGAATATAATGACTCCTTCCGTTCAGATATCTAGCCCTTGATTCCTTTCTGTAGCAGAGCATTATCAATATCTGAACCTGGATCTCTTTCTCTGAATCTTTCATGCTGAAACTCCTTTGCTGATGATCTTTCTTCACGATCTTCCTCACTATGATTGAGGTATCACTTGATGTGTGTGGGCACTACTCATACACTAAGGATTTCGAAATTATCAAGGAAGAAGAGAGAGAGTGGTCAGCTAAAGATAGGGAGAGAAAAGGCTCAGGTTTTTCTCTGAAGGAAAAATAGAAAAATTTAGTGTAATTTTCCTGAAGCCTTCACTATCTATTTATAGCATTCCAGTAGGGTTAGGTTTGAATTATTTGGCATTAAAATAATGAAAATATCAGTTTAAATTTCCTACAAAAGTGGCAGGCCCTATACTAGTGGATTTGGGCCTCACTTTTTGCAATTTTGCAGTTTCACCTTTTCTGCATCTGATTTTCTCAAAAACGCCAATTTTCTAATTCAACCATTTAAATGCCAATTCTAACTATTTAATAACTATAAATAATTATTAAATAATATTGTCATTTATCATATTTATTAATTGAACCATACAAAGTATCATAATTAACAAATATGCCCCTATAAACTCTTTCTTTACAATTTCGCCCTTACTTAGTGAAAAATTCACAAATAGACATAGTCTAATTTGAGAATTATAATTGATTAATCAAAACCAATTACATGAGTCTTACAAGCAATATTATCTCAACTAGTGGGGGGACCATGGGTCTATATAACCGAGCTTCCAATAAGTAGATCAAGAATTTAGCACTAAAATTCACTAACTTATTAATTCTTCGTTGAATCCACGCATAGAACTTAGAATTGCACTCTCAGTTATATAGAATGCTCTATATGTTCCACCATATAGACACATCATTAGTTATCCATTGTTATAATCCTAATGTGATCAATGATCCTCTATATGAATGATCTACACAGTAAAGGGATTAGATTACCGTAACACCCTACTATGTATTTTATCCTTAAAACACTTGACCCCGTATAAATGATATTTCAGCTTATGTGAAATGAGTACTCCACCATTTATGTTCGTTTGGTCAAGCTCGAAGGAAATCATCCTTTGCTTACTATTCGCCAGATAGAAGCTATAGATTCCATGTTTATGCTAGCGCTCCCACTCAATTGCACTACCGTGTTCCCAAAGTGTACGTATCACCCTGACCTAAAAGTAGGCTTAACTAACAAATCAAAGAACACGAATATCCTTTCAAGATTGAGCCTAATCATAACAGGATTAAGAACATTTGATCTAGGATCAACTAGGCGATATTGACTTGAATAGATTTTACGGTAAGTTTAATTAAATCTAAGTCAAAGTTCAATATCGGTCCCTTCCGATGCATACTCCATGCATCCAACCTGAGCTTTACTTTAACCAATGCTCTGGAAAGAACATAGCACTTCTCCAAATGCAAGTAAACTCTGTTGTAGATTATCATATCAGTAAAATCCTGTGTCTGATAAATCTAAGAAACTTTATTCACATAGTCATGTTTACTTTCCAATGTGCTGACAACACTATAATCATTAACAAATACATATGTTCTGGACTTAATAGAATTTATAATCATGAAATAAATCATGTGAACCATGCAACATTAAATGTTATTTCTGATCTATATTAATAAGTAAATCTGATTATATTGAAAATGAGTTTTATTTAGGGCATAAAACCCAACAAACTCCCACTTGCACTAATATAAAACAAAAAGTGCGTTTCAAATAATCTCAACACCTTGATATACAAATCAAGTGTAGTAGTAGTAAACTCCTCGTAATAGGATCTGAAAGGTTGAATTAAACACAACCTTTTCTCCACCATTACTCTTCCTTTAATCACAAAATCATTGATAATGTGAAATTCCTCTCTATATGTCTACTCTCTTGGGATACTGGATTCTATACCTTTGGCAACTACTTTTGGTTAATCACGAAATTAACACTAGTAGTTTAAGGCAATTCGGAATGATGCCAAAAATGTATAGAACTTTCCTTAGACTGAATAAGTACCTTTCCTGCAGCTTTAACATTCCTCTCTCTGGTAGACCTAGAGACTTCAGATAGGTTTTTACACTTCTCCAAAATCACTATTCCACCCCCAGAGTAACCACCATCTTATCAGAAAGATTTACTAGCACAAAGGCAAATTTCGAAATCTGATATGGTGTAGTCTAAGAGTTTTAAACACACCCTTATAGACTAACATATAGTTCCTCTTCTTTATCTTAAGATTTACTTGATTGTCTTCCAATGTTCTTCTCCTGAATTAATCTGATACCTACTCATTACTCCCACTCAACAGTAGGTGTCTGGTCTAAGGCACACAAAAGCATATCTAAGACCTCTCACTGTTGATATAAGAAATTCTTTCATGGCTTTATCTTTTCTGGAATAGTTGAAACTTTTCCTTAGATAAATAAAATCTATACCTTAGAAGATGTGAAGCTTCTATAGAATGCCATTAGAAAGAAAATGCTTCAGCATCTTACTAAAGTAAGTTGCTTGCATTAGAGTAAGTAATTACCAGGTATACCACAAGCCATAGGTTTAGATAAACTCAAACCTATAATACTAGGAACAGGAAGTTTTGTTAAGTCCATTGAATAGACTTATAAACGAAAATTCCTTTTATGTCCTTGTAATAGAAAACTTTAGGTTATTCCATGTGAATGGATTAAACCATAGTTCTATTGGCTTTCTTCTTAGTTTCTTATCTTGACAATCCATTACTTGTTTAAACTCACAATGGATTTTAATCACTAGTGTCTCCCAAGTCATAAGAAGGTGAGTTCCTAGAAACTCTCCCACTACGACAAGGTACCGTGAATTATGTCTAAGAAAACTAAATGGTATTGATCTCTTCGGTTGTGACAAGACAACAGAGGCAGTGGGATCATCATATGTTATATAAGGTGATAGAACACTTTTGGAATCAAGAATTAAATATCTCCTTTATTTGCTACTTGTTTTTCAGACTTAGTCATTTTCTTAGAAAAGTAGTATTTGTTTGAACAAACACTTTCTTATCTATTGACAATGGGATGGTCCACCCCTAATCACTTAGAATAGCTAAGAAACCATGGTTAACAGTTCTAGCTTTTCTTAAGATTTTGATTAGGTCATCCATGAATCTAGTAATGATTTACATTAAGTATACAACCATTACATCATTCTGAAATTGTATTACCATAGAAGGAATTAGGAAACGACTAGTAACTAATCATCAACATGCAACTCGAAATTTCTGGGGAGGTAAGTTTGGATATAATTCAAAAATCAATTTAATGATCTTTGAACTGCATATCTACTAACTATTTCTCCACCCCTATCAGTTCGCAAGATCTTTAACCACTTACCTTAATGGTTTTAACCATTGCTAGAAATTAATGAAATTTTTCAAACATTTCAAATTTCTTTGCTAAAAGGTATAATCTAGAGTTATCGTTTTAAGAATACAACGAAAAACTCATATCCACCCCTGAATGTACATCCATCTGCGAATGAGATGAACTACTTTCAGTGGATATAGGCATATTAACTCTTTGCAGAGATTGATCATGTCAAATTCACTATGAACAAGATACAAATGCCATAGATTAAAAAAAATGTGGTAGTGTCTTTTGATGACATAGGTTTAGTTACATCAAAGAGTTCTTAGAATAGTGCAAGTGGATCCTGGTCACAGAATACCTAACTCATATTCCATACAGTTTGAATCCATTAATAAAAGATGGATATTAAACACTTGAGAAAGTGTAACTGTATTGTATCTGGAATTAGAAATATAAGAAAATTTCTGTTTGGATTCTAAAATTAAAGTCAAAGACTTAAATTTATACCAAATATAATGAGTAATTCTTTCTTGGACCACCACTAATAATACAAACTCTAAGTCAGATTTGCCCATACAAGTAGGAGATTTCTAAGATTGAGGATTTATATCAATTGGGAATAGAATTTCGGGATTATAATCATATGCGTCATTTAATTTCTTAAGAGAAAATATAATGACATGAAATGATTTATAGACCATTCATCCAATGATATGTTTTGAAGCTAATTCGAAATGAATAAGCTAAGAGGAATTAGGATAATTTCGTTTATAAATAAGAATCCAACGATGCTTCAATTAGCGAAAGACAAAGTAATCTTATTTATGTAATCTTCTTGTTTCATATTGTAAAAATACTAGTCTAAGGTGTCATCAATTGATGAACAGTTAGATGTCGCATATACAATACTTATCTTTCGAGATCTTACACTATTATGTATGTCTAATGGTGAAAATCCATTAGGGATTTATCTCATTAGAAAAACAAACATGTTAGACCAACAATGAAGATTCGAAATTAAACTACAACTTAATAACAGAAAATAACATGGTTCAATATAAATTCATACACAATTCAGAAATTATAAACATATAGCAAGTAGGAATGACTAGTGAAAATACTAAAACATACAATCCTTAATAATTTCCAAGGTTTTCAACAAACTGATACAGTGTCCCAGTAGGCGAGAGTCAAAGCATCATTTATTGAATAGAGTTGTCAGCTCATCTAAAATAGAAACCATTCTAGCAACCTTTTATTCGATCAAAATAAGAATTCAACGTTGTCCCGGTAGGCGAGAGTCAAGGTTATTCTCATTTTATGAGCTTCCACCATTGTTTCATGTTTCATAAGTTTATCTCTAAGTAGTCACCGTAGGGGAGAGTCTAATAGAGACGAAAACTTACAAAACACTTATCAAATGAAATCTTACGGTGTTAAATGCGTTCAACGAATAACCATCCATAGGGGGACGAAGTCTAGCGTCTCGAGGTTATATTGAAAACATTTAACTTTTGTAAGACCAACAATGGAGATCGAATATCTTAATAATAATCAAGCTCATTATTTAAAGTGAGTTGTATTTTCTTTGATTCTCTTTATTTATTCTATTTATTTTAAATATATATTTATTTAATTAAAATTTCCAATTTAGAATGAAAAATTCCAAATATAAATTTTAATTTAATATTTATAAATTTTACTTAGATGGATATGAAAATAACATGAATTATTTCCATCTTAGTAATAATTTCCAATAAATATTTAGAAAAAATATTTAAGTTGTTACAAAATTAATTTAAATTAATTTACAACTCAAATTTAATTTTCTATAAATATATATTGCATTTCGAAAAATTAAAGTATATAAGAATACAATTTTTGAAAAATGCATATTAAAATAAAAAATAAATCCTGGAAAAATTATTCTAATTTAATGTTGGCCCAAAATTAATTAATAAAATTAATTTACAACAAAAAATATAATTTTCCTATTTAATTAAATATATAAGAAAAATTTCAAATATTTAAGTATGATGATAAAAATCAACTTAAATATTAATTTTCTATTTAATTAAATACACTAGAAAAATACTTCAAGCAAAAATATCACCTATCTAGATTTTTCTTTGACTAATTAATTCAATTTCTAATAATATACTTTAATTCAATTTATTTTAAATTAATCAATAAATGAAAAAATCATTGATTTAAGTTGATCCAAGAATTAATTAAAATAAATAATTAATTTACAACTTAATCTATTTTTCAAGATAAAATTCGAAATTCTAGCATTTAAGAAATGCAATTTCGAAAATTGATTAATAAAATAAAGAAAAAATATATTATGAAAATTATTTAAATTTAGTTGAAAAAATAAATTTCAACTAAAAATAATTTTCTATTTAATTAAATGTCATGAAAAAGAAATATTTAAGTATCATGATGAAAATTAACTTAGATATTTAATTTTTCAAATTAATTAAATGTATTAAATTCAAGAAATTAATAATTAAGTGTAGAGAAGGCTTAATTATTAATCTCTAGTTTAATACTAGGAAAAATATACTTAAAATAAATTGTACCAAAATTAATTATTTAAATAATTAATTTCACAATTTATAATATTTTCCTATTTTAATATTAGAAATAATAAGTAGTCTAGAAATAACTATCTAGAAAATATCTTATTTGACTAAGTATCTTTTCCACAAAATTTGAAAAAATATCTAATTTAAGTTGTATTAGAAAAAATCTAGAACTTAAATATTTTTCAAATTTAAATTTAATTAAATATCAAAAATTAAGTTGTAACCACTTAATTTGAAAATATTCCATTTTAAGTTAATATTCGAAAAGATATTAACTTAAAAAATATCTAAAGAATCTTAATAACCAATGCCTAAAATTCCTCAACTTAATTTTGAAATTTGAAATTCAAAAGATATTCAGATTTAAGTTGGTTAGTTGTAGATAACTAAATATCAACTTAAATAAGAATATTTAATGAAAAATTTAAATTAAGCTCCAGAAAGAATCTAGATGGTTATAATTCTATATTTAATTAAATACAAGAAAATACATATAGTTTAGCTTAGAATATAAAATTCTTTAAACTATGATTTTCTAAATTAATTTCAAAATAAATGAAATTAATTATGTTGCTAATCAATTTTAATTAGGTTAAACTAGTGTAATTAACCCAGTACAGTCATTCAAATCAGGCAAATGGGCCTTCACAATTGGGGTGGTTTGTGTGAGGGGGTGCTGGGTTCAGTATGTCGTACCCACTTCTATGGCTCCCAACTCTCACACGAGGCCCAAAAGAGAGGAATTTAACCTTAATAAGAACAACTGTTATTAATTGAATAAGCCCAATACCTAAATGGGACTAAATAAATTCTATCAAGGACTATGATAATTTATTTTAGCAACAACAACCTATATGCATCTATAATAAAATTAAACACATAGGCTCACACAGGCACACTTTGGATGGGTCCTATCATGTTGCTAGGTCATACACAGATGAAAGAAGATTGTAAATTATACCTCTTACAAATTATTATCTTGACCAAGGGAGCCATCAGATCATTAGATCTGGGAAAAAGTAACCATGGCTATTTGCAATCAAGTAATAATAGGTTTTAAAAACTTACATACAAGCTAAAACCACATACTCCTGCAACAAGGTTAGCTGGATAGTTGGATGTAGGATTTATTTAATTTTAAATTAAATATTTAATTTCGAAAATATTTAATTAAATAATAATAATAAAAAAAATTCGAAAAATTTAAAAAAATTGAAAATTCGAAATTTTAAAAAAAATTTAATTTAAAATTAAACCTACAATTTTTGAAAAATTAGGTTTCAACCAACCTAAATATCATTTCAAAAATTTGCTAACTACTTTTAAATTTTAAATGTTATTTTATAAATAAAAATTAAATAAAAAATTAGAAAAGATAAATAAATATCTTTTTCAAATTTTAAATTTAATTTAAATAAATAAAATAACAAAATTTAAAAGTTAGCAAAATATCTTACACCTATTTAAAATTACATGATTATAAATATCTTATTTTAAATTTAAATAAGGTCAAAATATCTAAAAAGATTTAAAAAAAAATCTTAAAAGATAAGATATAATTAAAAATATCTTAAAAGATAAGATATTTTAAAAAATATCTTAAAAGATTTTATAAATATCTTATAAAATCTGACCTTAAATTTAAAAAAAAAAATAAGATATAATCAAATTTAAAAATAAGATAGATTTTTAAGCAAGAAGATAGATACTAATTCTATTCAAATTCAAATTACACTAATATCTTGAATTAAATTAAAAAAATATTAAATTAATTCAAAATGATAATTAGAATTCAATTAGGAATAGTAATAGTATAAATACAAAACTATACAAAAAATTGGAAGTTAATTCCATGAAAAAGCATGAAAAATTGAAGAAAAACAAAAAATTTCGAAACTATACGGACAGATTTGCGATCGCAGGAAAATATCAGCACAGCCCCGATTTTTTCAAATCTTCAAAAAATCATAACTAATTCAAATAAAATCCAAATTAAGTTCTGCAAAAGGCTAACTTGCTCAATTTTTTCCATACTATACAATAAAAATAATTCCAGAGATAAAATCGCAATTATTTTTCACGAAAATTTCACAAACATCAATCAATCATCAAATAACACTCAATACAACATGATACCATCCAAAGAACATACAAACAATCGTTTTAAAGTCCAAATTTCTTGCAATTAAATCAATTACCATGGCTCTGAGGCCAGTTGTTGGAATTTATTTTACCAGGATCTTAGATCTACTCACAAGTATGTTTATTAACATCCTAAATAAGAACTTTCTAAAACGATGAAATAAACACATATAAAGTTTAGGAAACCTTACATTGGGTGCAGCGGAATATAATGACTCCTTCCGTTCAGATATCTAGCCCTTGATTCCTTTCTGTAGCAGAGCATTATCAATATCTGAACCTGGATCTCTTTCTCTGAATCTTTGATGCTGAAACTCCTTTGCTGATGATCTTTCTTCACGATCTTCCTCACTATGATTGAGGTATCACTTGATGTGTGTGGGCACTACTCATACACTAAGGATTTCGAAATTATCAAGGAAGAAGAGAGAGAGTGGTCAGCTAAAGATAGGGAGAGAGAAGGCTCAGGTTTTTCTCTGAAGGAAAAATAGAAAAATTTAGTGTAATTTTCCTGAAGCCTTCACTATCTATTTATAGCATTCCACTAGGGTTAGGTTTGAATTATTTGGCATTAAAATAATGAAAATATCAGTTTAAATTTCCTACAAAAGTGGCAGGCCCTATACTAGTGGATTTGGGCCTCACTTTTTGCAATTTTGCAGTTTCACCTTTTCTGCATCTGATTTTCTCAAAAACGCCAATTTTCTAATTCAACCATTTAAATGCCAATTCTAACTATTTAATAACTATAAATAATTATTAAATAATATTGTCATTTATCATATTTATTAATTGAACCATACAAAGTATCATAATTAACAAATATGCCCCTATAAACTCTTTCTTTACAATTTCGCCCTTACTTAGTGAAAAATTCACAAATAGACATAGTCTAATTTGAGAATTATAATTGATTAATCAAAACCAATTACATGAGTCTTACAAGCAATATTATCTCAACTAGTGGGGGGACCATGGGTCTATATAACCGAGCTTCCAATAAGTAGATCAAGAATTTAGCACTAAAATTCACTAACTTATTAATTCTTCGTTGAATCCACGCATAGAACTTAGAATTGCACTCTCAGTTATATAGAATGCTCTATATGTTCCACCATATAGACACATCATTAGTTATCCATTGTTATAATCCTAATGTGATCAATGATCCTCTATATGAATGATCTACACAGTAAAGGGATTAGATTACCGTAACACCCTACTATGTATTTTATCCTTAAAACACTTGACCCCGTATAAATGATATTTCAGCTTATGTGAAATGAGTACTCCACCATTTATGTTCGTTTGGTCAAGCTCGAAGAAAATCATCCTGTGCTTACTATTCGCCAGATAGAAGCTATAAATTCCATGTTTACGCTAGCGCTCCCACTCAATTGCACTACCGTGTTCCCAAAATGTACGTATCACCCTGATCTAAAAGTAGGCTTAACTAACAAATCAAAGAACACGAATAGCCTTTCAAGATTGAGCCTAATCATAACAGGATTAAGAACATTTGATCTAGGATCAACTAGGCGATATTGACTTGAATAGATTTTACGGTAAGTTTAATTAAATCTAAGTCAAAGTTCAATATCGGTCCCTTCCGATGCATACTCCATGCATCCAACCTGAGCTTTACTTTAACCAATGCTCTGGAAAGAACATAGCACTTCTCCAAATGCAAGTAAACTCTGTTGTAGATTATCATATCAGTAAAACCCTGTGTCTGATAAATCTAGGAAACTTTATTCACATAGTCATGTTTACTTTCCAATGTGTTGACGGCACAATAAACAGGATCAAGTATGTGAAAAGGATTTCAGATGAATTTATACATTATGTACATATAATCATGAAATAAATCATGTGAACCATGCAACATTAAATGTTATTTCTGATCTATATTAATAAGTAAATCTGATTATATTGAAAATGAGTTTTATTTAGGGCATAAAACCCAACAAAATCAATATGGTCGTTGGTGACGGTATTGATGACGACCCATTGACCTATAAACAGGCAATGACAAGTCCGCAACGGAAGCGATGGTCAGCCGGTATGGATTCAGAAATGGATTCCATGAAAAAGAACAAAGTCTGGGAATATGTAGAACCACCTGAAGATTTTCGTCCAATTGGATGTAAATGGGTCTACAAGAAGAAAAGAGGTGCTGGAGGCGAAGTCGAAACTTTCAAAGCTAGACTGGTCGCCAAGGGTTATACCCAAAGAGAAGGTGTGGACTATGAGGAAACTTTTAATCCTGTTGCCATGCTCAAATCCATCCGAATTCTTCTCTCCATAGCTGCCGCTTTAGATTATGAAATTTGGCAAATGGATGTCAAGACAGCCTTTCTTAATGGGCTTCTTGAAGAAACCATCTATATGGAGCAACCAGAAGGTTATGTTCTTCCTGGGCAGGAGAATAAAGTTTGCAAATTAAATAGGTCCATATATGGGCGTAAGCAAGCTTCTCGCTCATGGAACAAAAGGTTTGATGAGATCATCAAGACCTACGGCTTTCATCAGAATGAAGATGAACCTTGTGTTTACCAACTCAAGGAAAACCAAGTAGTAGTATTCCTGGTCCTTTATGTTGATGACATTTTGATCATTGGAAACAATGTCAAGAAAATGACTCACATCAAGGAATGGCTTGACACTCAATTCGACATGAAAGACTTGGGTGAGGCAGCCTATGTTCTTGGTATTCAGATTGTCAGAAACCGGAAGAACATATCCCTTGCTCTCTCTCAAACAGCTTACATTGACAAAGTTCTAGAGAGATTTTCCATGACCAATACCAAAGGGGTAAACATGCCCTCTAGACATGGTATCCGTCTATCTAAGGAACAGTATCCTACTGATCCTCAAGAGATAGAAGATATGGCAAAAATTCCTTATGCTTCTGCAGTTGGAAGTCTAATGTATGCTATGCTATGCACTAGACCTGACATCTACTATGCAGTTGAAATCGTGAGCAGGTATCAGTCAAATCCAGGAAGGGTACATTGGAATGCTGTTAAGTATATTTTGAAATACTTAAAGAGTACAAGAGATTATGTATTAGTCTACAAGGGTGGTGCTTTAAATCCCTTAGGCTATACAGACTCAGATTTCCAAGGATGTCTTGAAGACAGGAAATCTACATATGGGATGGTGTTTACTATTGGGGGTGGAGTAGTGGTTTGGAGAAGTGCTAAACAAACTGCGATTTCGGATTCTACCATGGAGGCAGAATACATAGCTGCAGCTGAAGCAGCTAAAGAGGTTGTCTGGCTTAGGAAGTTCTTCACCAGTCTCGGTGTAGTTCCTGGAATGGAAAGGCCTCTAGTCCTGCTTTGTGATAACACTGGAGCTATAGCCAACAGTAAGGAACCTCGGAGCCACAAGAGAAGTAAGCACATAGAAAGAAAGTATCATATTATCAGAGAATATGTGGCAAGAGGGGATGTACTGGTGGAGAAAGTGGATACGCAGGATAACTTGGCTGATCCATTCACCAAAGTCTTGGCAGTAACTTCATTCGAAAAGCACCGTCAGAATTTAGGATTAATTGAAATGTACTGATTTGTTTTATATTAGTGCAAGTGGGAGTTTGTTGGGTTTTATGCCCTAAATAAAACTCTGTTTCAATGTAATCCAGATTATTCAATATCAATAAAGTAACAGAAGTAATTTTTCATTCACTTGTGTAAGTTTTGGTTCTCTATATGATTTATAAATTCATCCAAACCCTTTTCACATACTTGATCATGTTTATTGTGTTGTCAACACAGTGGTAAATAAACATGACTATGTGAATAAAGTATTCCAAGATTTACCAAAACACTGGGTTTCACTGATATGACAATCTACAACAGAGTTTACTTACATTTGGAGAAATGTTATGTTATTTCCAGAACATAGGTTAAAGTAAAGCTCAGGTTGGATGCATGGAGTATGCATTGGAATGGACCGATATTGAACTTTGAATTAGATTTTGAAACTTACCGTAAACATCTATTCAATTCAATATCATAAGTTGATCCTAGATCACATGATCTAAATCCTGATATGGTTAGGCTTAATTTCAAGAGTGTTATTCGTGTTCTTTGATTTGTTAGTTAAGCCTAAAACTTTAGTCTGGGCAATACATACATTTTGGGAACACGGTAGTGCGATTGAGTGGGAGCGCTAACATAAATATGGAATCTATAGCTTCTATCTGGCGAATAGTAAGCAAAGGGTGATTTCCTTCGAGCTTAACCAAACGAGATAAATGATTGAGTACTCATTTCACTTAGCTGAAATATCATTTATACAGGGTTAAGTGTTTTAAGGATAAAATACATTGTAGGGTGTTACGGTAATTTAAGTCCCTTTACAGTGTAAATCATCCATATAGAGGATCATTGATCACATTAGGATTATAACAATGGATAACTAATAATGTGTCTATATGGTGGAACATATAGAGCATTCTATATACTGAGAGTGCAATTCTGAGTTCTATGTGTGGATTCTACGAAGAATTAATAAGTCAGTGAATTTAAGTGGTAAATTCTAGATCTGCTTATTGGAAGCTCGGATATATAGACCCATGGTCCCCTCACTAGTTGAGATGATATTACTTGTAAGACTCATTTAATTGATTTTAATTAATCAATTAAAAATTCTCAAGATGGACTTGTCAGTTTGAGAATTTAGCACTTATTAAGGGCAAAACAGTAAATTGAGATTTTGAAGGGCATATTTATTAATTAGGAAACTTTAATTAGTTTCATTATTAATAAAATAAATGATAATATATTATTTGATAATTATTTTTTAATTATTAAATAATTAGATTTGTCATTAATATGGTTGAACAATGGAATTGGCAGTTTTTCACAAAACAGGAAACTATCAGTGTAGGAAAAGGAAAGTTGGAAAAGTGGCAAGCCTTGTTTCCACATTGCCTAGGCCGGCCCACTTAGCTTCCTTTTCCCTTTGTTTTTTTTTTTCAATTCAAAATGTCAATCATAGCCCTTGGTGGTCTTCTATAAATAGAAGGCAAAGGCTTCAGAGTTGTACACAACTGAAAAAGCTTTTCACAGCATTATTCTGAAAGAATTTTCTCTCAGAAAATTCTCTCTGAGCCGCCACCCTCTCTCTCTCTCTTCCTTTGCTGTTTCGAAATGTATGAGTGCTAGAGTAGTGCCCACACACATCAAGTAATACCTCAATCATAGTGAGGAAGGCTGTGTAGAATTCAGAGACAACAAAGAAGGACTTCGGGCTCAGATCTTGATTATACTCTGCTACAGAAAGGAATCAAGGGTTAGAGATCTGAGTGGGAGGAGACATATATTCCGCTGCAATCACTGTAAGATTTCTGATACTCTTATGTGTTTAATTTCATATCGTTTTTAGAAGTTCATATTTAGGTTGTTAAATCAACATACTTGTGAGTAGATCTAAGTTCCTGGTAAAATAACTTCCAACAGTTTAATGTATGAGATTTTTACATGGTTGGGGCATTAATGAGCCTTAGTCGATGAGTCTTTTTTTATTTATGAGAGTATTTATTACAGAGAATGTTCTTGGTAGTTTTTCTCTCTTTGATTCTTATAAACCCAGAATTCTCGACCCCTGTCTTAATGTGTTTGGGGGATATTTATAGTGTGTTTCTGGGATGATCCCTAGAATCATACTTCTAGACTTTTTGTGTATTTTTAGTAGGGGCACACTGTTGGAATTTATTTTACCAGGATCTTAGATCTACTCACAAGTATGTTGTTTAACATCCTAAATATGAACTTCTAAAACGATAATAAACACATATAAAGTTTAGGAAACCTTACATTGGTTGCAGCGGAATAATATGTCTCCTTCCACTCAGATCTCTAACCCTTGTATCCTTTCTGTCGCAGAGTATCACCAAGATCTGAGTCCGAATGTCCTTCTCTTCAAGTTGGATTCTTCACGATCTTTCAGACTATGATTGAGGTACCACTTGCTGTGTGTGGGCACTACTCTATCACTTAGCGTATTTTGAAATTGGAAGAGGAAAAGAGAGAGAGAGGGGGTCGGCTATAGAGAGAAAGTGAGTGGCTCAATTTTCTGAAAGACAATCTCTTGAAGTACTGAATAATTCTTATTTTGGTGTGAGCCATCACTTTCTATTTATAGGCAACCACTAGGTTTATGTTAGTAATTATTTGACATTAAAATAATGAAAATATTAATTGGAAAACCCTCTTCTAGTGGCCGGCCATGGTGTTAATGGGCCCCACTTGGAATTTTGCAGTTTTAACAATTTTCATTTCTATTTTCTTAAAAACGCCAATTTTCTAATTCTAACCATTTAAATGCCAAAACTAATTATTTAATAACTACAATAGATTATTAAATAATATTGTCATTTAACATAATCATTAATTAGACATATAGAGTCTCTTAATTAATAAATAAACCTAGAATCTCTTTTCTTTACAATTTCTCCCTTGCTTAGTGAAAATTCACAAACTAGACATACTCTAATTTTAGAATTATAAATGATTAATCACAAATCAATTAACTGAGTCTTACAAGCAGTATGGTCTCAACTCGAATGGGGACCATGGGCCTATATTTCTGAGCTTCCAATAAGCTGATCAAGAATTTACCAAGTAAATTCACTAGCTTATTAATTCCTTGTTGCATCCACTCTTGGAACTTAGAATTGCACTCTCAGTCATATAGAACGCTCTATATGTTCCACCATATAGATACGCTATCACATTTAACCATCGTTATAATCTAAATAATCAAAGATCCTCTATATAGATGATTTACACAGAGTAGGAACTAATTTACCGTTTCACCCCTCAATGTATTTTGATCCTTAAAACACTTAGCTACCTGTAAATGATATTTATGTGAACTAAAATATAATCACAGAAATAAGAGCTCTTCCATTTACATCTATTTAGCTAAGCTCGAAGGAAATCATCACTTTACTTCTAAATACATGTAGAAGCTATAGATTCCATATTTATGTTTAGCGCTCCCACTCAATCATACTATCATGTTCCTAATATGTACGTATTGTCCTGACCCAAAAGTAGGTTTAACTAACAAATCAAAGAACATGAATAGTACTCCTGAGATTGAACCCAAGCATATCAGGATTAAGATCTTTTGATCTAAGATCAACTAGTGATATTGACTTGGAAAGATATAACGGTAAGTATTATAATATCTTGACTAAGTTCAATATCGGTCCAGTCCAATGTATACTCCATACATTCAAGACTAGTATACTATGCCAATGTCCTGGAAAGAACATAACACTTACTCCAAGTGTAAGTATACTTCATCGCTGATTATCACATCAGTGTAAATCCAAAACACTGATGAAACAGGGACTTAGTCTTTTGAATCATATAATTGTTGGGTTTTATGCCCTAAATAAAACTCTGTTTCAATGTAATCCAGATTATTCAATATCAATAAAGTAACAGAAGTAATTTTTCATTCACTTGTGTAAGTTTTGGTTCACTTAATCAATTGCTTGTCTATTTGATTTATAAATTCAACCAAACCCTTTTCACATACTTGATCATGTTTATTGTGTTGTCAACACAGTGGAAAATAAACATGACTATGTGAATAAAGTATTCCTAGATTTATCAGAACACTGGGTTTCACTGATATGACAATCTACAACAGAGTTTACTTACATTTGGAGAAATGTTATGTTCTTTCCAGAACATAGGTTAAAGTAAAGCTCAGGTTGGATGCATGGAGTATGCATTGGAATGGACCGATAGTGAACTTTGAATTAGATTTTGAAACTTACCGTAAACATCTATTCAATTCAATATCATAAGTTGATCCTAGATCACATGATCTAAATCCTGATATGGTTAGGCTTAATTTCAAGAGTGTTATTCGTGTTCTTTGATTTGTTAGTTAAGCCTAAAACTTTAGTCTGGGCAAGTCATACATTTTGGGAACACGGTAGTGCGATTGAGTGGGAGCGCTAACATAAATATGGAATCTATAGCTTCTATCTGGCGAATAGTAAGCAAAGGGTGATTTCCTTCGAGCTTAACCAAACGAGATAAATGATTGAGTACTCATTTCACTTAGCTGAAATATCATTTATACAGGGTTAAGTGTTTTAAGGATAAAATACATTGTAGGGTGTTACGGTAATTTAAGTCCCTTTACAGTGTAAATCATCCATATAGAGGATCATTGATCACATTAGGATTATAACAATGGATAACTAATAATGTGTCTATATGGTGGAACATATAGAGCATTCTATATACTGAGAGTGCAATTCTGAGTTCTATGTGTGGATTCTACGAAGAATTAATAAGTCAGTGAATTTAAGTGGTAAATTCTAGATCTGCTTATTGGAAGCTCGGATATATAGACCCATGGTCCCCTCACTAGTTGAGATGATATTACTTGTAAGACTCATTTAATTGATTTTAATTAATCAATTAAAAATTCTCAAGATGGACTTGTCAGTTTGAGAATTTAGCACTTATTAAGGGCAAAACAGTAAATAGAGATTTTGAAGGGCATATTTATTAATTAGGAAACTTTAATTAGTTTCATTATTAATAAAATAAATGATAATATATTATTTGATAATTATTTTTTAATTATTAAATAATTAGATTTGTCATTAATATGGTTGAACAATGGAATTGACAGTTTTTCACAAAACAGGAAACTATCAGTGTAGGAAAAGGAAAGTTGGAAAAGTGGCAAGCCTTGTTTCCACATTGCCTAGGCCGGCCCACTTAGCTTCCTTTTCCCTTTGATTTTTTCAATTCAAAATGTCAATCATAGCCCTTGGTGGTCTTCTATAAATAGAAGGCAAAGGCTTCAGAGTTGTACACAACTTAAAAAGCTTTTCACAGCATTATTCTGAAAGAATTTTCTCTCAGAAAATTCTCTCTGAGCCGCCACCCTCTCTCTCTCTCTTCCTTCACTGTTTCGAAATGTATGAGTGCTAGAGTAGTGCCCACACACATCAAGTAATACCTCAATCATAGTGAGGAAGGCTGTGTAGAATTCAGAGACAACAAAGAAGGACTTTCGGGCTCAGATCTTGATTATACTCTGCTACAGAAAGGAATCAAGGGTTAGAGATCTGAGTAGGAGGAGACATATATTCCGCTGCAATCACTGTAAGATTTCTGATACTCTTATGTGTTTAATTTCATATCGTTTTTAGAAGTTCATATTTAGGTTGTTAAATCAACATTTTTGTGAGTAGATCTAAGTTCCTGGTAAAATAACTTCCAACAATAATCACAATCACATTCCACTGTGTTGACAATACTGTAATTGTGAAAGAATATATGTTCTGGACTTAACTGATTTTGTGCATATATTAAATATATACATATATTAAACCATAAGCATGAAAAATACATGTAAACATAAATCACTTCAAATCTCTTAAATTGATAACTAATCAAATTAGATTGTAATGGGTTTTATTTAGGGCACGAAACTCAAGAAACTCCCACTTGCACTAACATAAAACAAGTTGTGCATTCCAATCAATCTGTTGTCTTGATCTTCAGATCAAGTGTAGTATATTTGACTCCACCCAAATTTTTGGAACCTTGTTCATTCAACATCCTTTACTATATGCATTACTTATCAAGGGATTTTGAAATCCTTACTGCTTATTAAGTACATCTGAATAAATAGCAGACATATCTCTCATACTTTAAAATTTGGAACTGAGATAATACAGTGTAAAATTTTCTTCAGTAGAATAACTTTCTAGTAATTTTGAATTTACAAAGTTATTTATCTTCACTGATGGATCTTGAATTATTACAGAAAGGTTTTTACACTCTTCTAGAATAACTCCTCCACCCCCAGAGTAACCACCATCTTAAAATCTTAATGAATTGGTGTGTACATAAGGATTACTAATATATAGTTCATATAGGTCAATTTTATAAATCTTTCTTGACTGTCACCTAATGTTCCTTATTTGATTACATCTCAGATGGCTCCCACTCAATAGTAGATGTCTGGTTAAATTGTGCTTTTAACTTCTTACTATTGTTTTGAGGGATATCTAGTTGTGACTTATTATCTTAGTCTGAAAACTGTAAGTTTCTTAAAGACTAAGTCATCAACATAGCAATCTTAGTATTTGAAGTGTAAAATACTTGCTAGAGATTAATTAATCAAATTGATACACCATAAAATGTTATGAAGATTAGAAATTTTTGCTCAAGTCATTCGAATAGACTATGCAAGAATTCCTGTATCTTATTCTCATAATTCTGATAAGTTATTTCTATCCATGTGAATTGTTAGATTTACTTTTTCAGTAGTGTTCTTAAGTTCTTATCACAAGTGTCAACAAAAGAAGATGGGCAAAAAAATTTAAAATTCTCCCACTCAATTAAGGTAGTGTGAACATTATCAAAGAACTTTATTGGTATCATTTTCTATTACAACAGTAAATATTAAACTAAAACATATAATAACGATCAATGATTTATTCTGATAATAGCTAATTCATTATATTACTTCCATGTTTCAAATTATGTGTCACAAAGAGTACTGTGGAATATAGTCCACCTCTAAGTATATAGAGATTATGATCCACCCTAAGGGATATAGAGATCATGGTTCTCTAAGTGTTATAGAGATTGTGGAGTTTCGAATATAATCCAGAGTTCAAAAGATATAAAAGATTGTTGAACTGCATATTGTTCTTACCTTTTTCTCCACCCCTATCAGATCAAAAGATCTTTTTATTAAACAAATTCTTAATAATTGTTATAGAATTAACAATTATTCACAAACATAGAAAATATATCCTTAGTGTTTATGTAGTATTAACTCTATGAAGAGTTTAAGATACTATAGAATTTGTATCAATAATAAAAACACATACACATACAAACATATAAATATAATTGGTAATCGTTACATAAGATAAAGTAGATGAAGCTCAACTCATAAATGCAATTTCCAAAATAGAAAACTTTATTATTATAAAAATCTTCGAAAATTAAAGGAATTGTTTGCAACAATATGAAAAATAGGGAATAAAATCTCAAACTAAAAAATTGAAATCTAAATTGTTCTTAAACTAAAAACAATTAATTCAAAATAAAATAAAATAAATATTCTGAGCTTTATCATCATTTTGGACTATCTCCACCCTTCTGTCCAACTATCCGACTCAACTCGCTAAGATAACATACGAGTTCAAGCAGTTGTGGCCGAAATAAGAAGAAAACAAATAAACATGGTTAGTAGGTCCAGAATTAATAATCCAAGTGGATAATAATTTACTAAAACACATCAGTTTATAGGAAAAGATATACCTTGTTTCCTTGCTAGCAATTTAGGGCATTGGGGTTTCCAGTGGCCTTTTTCATTGCAATAGAAGCATTTTCCTTTTGGTTCATCACCAGGATCAGCAACCTTTTTCTTTTTAACTGTTTTCATAACTTTAACAGGCTTTTTGCTATTTTTCCATTTCTTCTTGTTCTTGGGTTTGGAAGTAAAGGCAAGGTTTGCCTCAGCCTTAGTCGCTCCATTACCATTTCCAGAATTATGAGCTTTAGACCCTTTCTTCAGTGGTCCTCCAATCAGATTTTCAAATGTTTGAAGGTCGTTAACCAACTCGTGAAAGTCATGTTCCTTCTTATTCATGACATAATTGGAGGTGTAGGGCAAAAAAGGTGGAGTCAGACTATTCAAGATTAGACTAACTTGAGTTGTCTGATCCATTTGAGCTCCATGATTCTGAGCTTCTTGGAAATAACTTGCCATTCGGAGAAGGTGATCACACACATTCTGATAACTAAAAATATATATACCATTCACCAGTTTCTTTTACAAATTATTTATTTTTAATAAGTACACCAACCAAAGTATACTGAATACGAAAAATATTGACCACGTAATACGTAGGAGAGAGAAACCCTAGAGCGAGTCGACAAGTCAAGGGGTGAGAAGTCGAGATGCTTCTGCCATAACTGTACAGGCGCGTCGATTCCAGGAGCGTCACTGGCAGGTCGTCGTCTGTTCGGTCAACGTTGGCCGGAGTCACCGATCAACGATGGCCACCGCCTTGTCTTTTGTCTTTTATCTTCCGTTCGGTTCCGTTACTACAAGTCTTGTCTTTTGTGACATGGTGTGATTGTTTTATGGTCTGAGATTGGTTCTTGTTTGTTGGTTTGGAATTTATCTGGTTTTTGCCATTGTGTTTTGGTTTGAGAGTCTAAGTTTTCTTCTTTGAGAGACTAAGTTTTTAGTTTGAGATGTCTTATGGTTGTCTGGTTTGAGATGGTTGAAGGCAGGTTTGGGTGGGGTTGTGTGGCTCGCGACTGCCATGGTAATATCGTGGAGGCTTTCAATCGGGGTCATGTAGAGAGGATTCAACCTGAAGTTGTTGAGATGGTTGGCATCGAAGAAGCATTAAGTTGGATTGATCGTCATAATTGGAGACAAGTAATTTTCGAATCAGACAACTTGGTATGCGTACAAGCTATTCAAAGTAAAGTCTCTATGTCATCTTCTTTTAGTCTTTTAGTGCATGATGTTCGTGCGTTGCTTTTATCTTTAAACAATGTTAAATTGGGTTTTGTCAAACGATCTACAAACCAGCTGGCTCACTGTTTAGCCAGAGATTCTTGTTTCTCTCCAAATCGTGTGCTTCAGTTGGAGGATTGTTCCTCTGAAGCACGTTCTATTGTTTTTAACGATTTGATTAGTTAATAAAGATACCAATTTGAGTCAAAAAATATACCATTCATCAAAATATATATACTAATAATAATAAAAATATATATTACAAATATATATACAAATTAATGAGTTTTGTTACGATGAACCACACTCAAATTTGGGCATACTAATGCATTTGTTTTTTGTTTGTTTATGATATTCAAATGATTATAATCTTAATTATATATATATGATGATGATATTTATTCTAGTTATTTAAGACTTTAGTGTTGTAATTATTTAATACATTTTAAGAGAATCAGAATAATTGTCATGCAAAAACTAGGATTCAAATATTATATTTCACATGCATATAAAATAAAAGAGACATATGTGCAACAAGTTGTATTGGGTACTGTTGACCGAGGTTTTCGGCAACTATCAAAATATGATTATAATAATGAGCTGTAAGAAAGTGAGATGAAGACTTTTTACGTGGTTGGGGCGTTAATGAGCCTTAGTCCACGAGCCACTGCTATTAATGGATGTATTTAATACAGATTCTACACTTGAGAGAATGTTTTTCTCTTAAATACAGAGAATGTTCTTGGTGAGTATTTTCTCTTCTTGCTCTTTTGCAACCAAGATTCTCCGACCCCATTAAATGAGCTTTGAGGGGGTATTTATAGTGTTTTGGCGGGGTAATCCCTAGAATTGTTCTTACACATGTGTCTGTAAGTATCCATAAAGTTGGGCATTTCCGATGAATATACCATGGGTGATGCATGGTCAAATCCCTAGGTGCTGTAGGGCTTTTATGGAGAATGTCCTTTTTGTCTTATGATTGACGTGACTCTTCGCAGAATAGCCGTCGCTAGACTTAAATGATCATTCTTGTAAGCGGCTTCTTGTTTGGGGGTTGTCTTGAGTCGGACTTTATTGCGTGTTACAGTCCCAACACGCTTCCTCCCATGCAACATTAAATGCGACTTGATTTCTCGGGAGAGACCTGACACATCCCGGAGTGCCTTTATGCTATGTTAGCTTCCGGGAGTACCTCGTACTCCGGGTATATCCTCCGGGACCCATGCGAATAACGCTTCCTGGTGGCATAAAAAGACTTAGCAAATCTTTCCAAGTTATCTGATCCACGTGTCCCCTCTTGACTGGTCCACGTATTTTGGGCGAATTTTGGAGCAACATTTACCCCCCAAGCCTTGTTTACTTAGTAAAAATAAACCAAGGCTTGATCAAGTGTCTCCGGTTGACCACTCGTTTCCCTAGCTCGAGCCTCGAGCACGTGGGGGCACATTAAATGATGTCATTTAATGCAGCAATATGTTTGTTTGCAGGAATGTTTCCAGCCGCCTCCTCGGTCTTCTGATATGACTTGGGGGCGCGTGAAGGTGTGTCTAATAATGGCATTAAATGCGGCGATTCACTTTTGCAGAGGTCGATTCGTTTCACGCCCCATGATTGATGCGGCGCATTGATGGTGTCAGACGGATACTCAAACGTTTCCACCGCCTTAATGGTAGATTGATCTGGTCCGTTGATTTATTGGGAATTCGAATCGCGCGTTTCCCCCACCGTACGATTGGTAGGTGAAGACGCCTGTTCCTCATGCACTTTTGCCTATAAAAGCCACCACCTTTCCTTCATTTCGGTTACTTTCCATTCCTTGCCATTTCTGCTCGAATTTCTCAGAGAGAAAATTCCTCAAAGTAGCACAAACTGCTTCAACACTTAAACACTTCTTTTAATTTTCCAGTGTTCGGTTTTGCCAGTGCCTCTCAACTCTCATTCAACCATACTCAGTACCCCCAGTTCAACAATCAACTGTAAGTTTCTTGCATCTTTAAATAATAACATGCTTACATTTACTTTGTTTGTTTTCTGGGTTCGCACTTAGAGACTTCTGGGTGTGTGAGTGTTTGAGTTCTCCGAGTTATGCCTTATGTTTACTGTGTTAGTTGTAGAGTCGCCATTGTCATGCCTCTATCATAGGCATACAGCTTTGCTTGAAGGAGGCCATGTGTTCTTCGTTTAGCAATTGCTTAGGGCATAGGAAGGCTTTTCTCTTTTCTTTTTCTTTTTGCAAAACCACTTTTCTGCGATTTTACTGCACCCGACACTTGTTCAGGGATTCTCTCCTGAGTTTCCCAGGTGACACGTGTCCGGAGGGGGCCTCTTTCCAGCGGTTAGGGGACCCCCACTCCCTTTTTCCTGATTTAGGGTTTGGTATGGGGCCTAACTGCTGGGTTTTTTCTTTTTGTTTTTCTCGTAACATAAAATGTACGCTTCTGGCTCGAAATCTTCGAAGAAGAAAGGGAAAAACATAGCCACCCTGGAGGAGGTTTCTCTCGGGACTCCGTTGCCCGGGGAAGGGTACAAGTCCCGCGCCACTGGTTGGGAAGCGGCCGAGCTTCGATCGACCCTGACTTGCCCTCACCAGCTGGAGAACATCATTAATGTGGCTGGGATCAAACCCTCTACCTCAGGGACCTTCCACCGGCCTCCTCGCGACTCGGAGACGCCTAATCACAACTATGACGGCTTCGGGGCTTGGAGTCAGACCCATTTGATGGCCGGTGCCATGCTCCCGCTCCAGGATTATTTTGTTAATTTTCTTGTATTTGTCGGCCTTGCGCCATACCAACTTATTCCTCAAGCTTACCGCCTGCTCTCAGGCTTATTTATTTTTTACACCGCCCGCGGCTGGGGGTCTCCCAGCCCGGCGGAAATTTTATATTTTTATGAACTTGTATCCGTCCCCAAGAAAGGGGACAAACTTAAGGATGGTTTTTATGGGTTCCGGATCCACCCTGCTAACGAGGGGATGGTTCCGTATAATAGGCAGACTCATGTTAAGGAGTACCGCCACCGATTTTTCTTCTCGTCCGGGTTCAGGGCCGTGGATCACCCGGAGCTTCTCACGGAGTGGGTGCGGATCCCACCTTACCAGCGGACGCTCCCCACTCAGGCTTTCCTTCGAAGGGCCCAAGCCTTCGCCTCCTACGACCATGCCGATCTTGATGTCGGGGGCCTGGTCACCACGGAGAATTGCAGAAAGGCTAAACTTATCCTTTCTCATCAATCCGTGGATGACTCCAACCTCTCCAAGGTCATCTGCCCTAATGTGAGGGCGCCGGTTGCCATGAGAAGGCCTTCCGGATGAGCTCATTGCTACGGCAGAGAAGAAGTACCAAGATTATCTCTACCGGAAGGCCCAGGAGAAGGCGTATTCTAAGGCCCAGGCTGCCTCTGGGAGAGGGCTTCGCGTGGGGAGTCCGGTGGTGCGAAGGAGCCAAGCCATTGGCGGGAAGTCCGAGGAAAATTTTTTTGACAAGATTCTTCAAGAAGAGATTGGGGGTCCTTCCGCCGGGGGGCCCCTTCGTCTTGAAGGTTCTTCTGAGAACCAGACTTCCCGGCCTCAGCCTTCAGTCCCCGAACCAAACTCGGGTGCTCCCGGTGCTAGCACTTCCGGTGCTGGTGGTAAGTCTCCCTTGATAATTCACTATGTCCCTTCCGTTGATGAATATACCAGTCGTAGGCCCATAGGGTTCGACGAGCGTCTCCGTAGGTTTAAGATGCCGTCGACCCGGTGGGGGGATCATTTGAAGGAATTTTATTTTACAAACTTAGGAGATTACCTAGGTCGGTCCCGGATGGGCCCCGGCCCTCCGGAACCTATTCCCTTAGGTCCGTCGGCTTACATAGCGTCCAGCTGGTTTCGGCCCTCGGACAGTTATCTTGGAGATGATGCTGCCAGCATTAAAGTTCGGGACTTTGCTAGGGCCGAATTAGGAAGTCCGGGTAGGAGTAGTTTATTTGCTGCACCTTTTGTAAGCAGTTTCTCACGAACTTCTAACACTTGCTTATTTTATTGGGACAGGTACCTCCATGGATGCCATCCTGGAACAGCTTGCCGGGGTCCATACTCCGGTGGCTCCTCCGGCTTTCACCCCCTCTCCCCCGGCTCCTTCCTTGAAGGTTCCTTCCGGCGCTCCTCCCGAAACCATTGACTTAGTGGATGACGAGGAGGTGCTTCCGGGAGAAGGCCAAGGGAAAGGGTGGGACTTCTCGGAGGAAGCCGCCGAGGGTACTGGAGAGCCTCAAGCCCTTCCAGTGGTAGCAGAGGAGGACGAGGAGGAGCCTGAAGTGGCTCTGATTCGCAAGCGTAAGGGCAAGATGATTGCCCAGGACGAGCCGAAGAGGCCTCGGAGGGCCGACACTCCCGCTCATGGCCTAGACGGCGGGGTTTCTCCGATGGAGGAAAATCCTGCTCCTCCTCACATTGATCTTACCCCGATTCCGGGGGATGAGGTGAGGCAGGAGCTTCGCATAGCCAAACACAACTACGCTATGGACGAGTACTCCCGGGGATATGCCGAGGTGGAGGCCCTTAGGAGGATTCTGCGAGCTGAGGTTGAGGCGAGCATCAACCATCCGGACTATCATGATCCGTGGAACCTCAACCTGGATCCTTTAACGGACTGGTTCCGTCCTCTCCTAGGGCCCACTTTGGCTCCCTTTGCCGCGGAAATGACCGGTGAGTTCGCTTCTCAGCTTACACGCTGTGCGCCCAAGCGGTTTGCCACTTGCGCTTTCCTGAACTCCATCTTCCAGGTCCAGGACCTCAGCCATTCCCTCACAGTGGTAAGTACTTTGCAATTTTTTGCGTTTCCTTTTTGTTGTTTGTATCTTGTTTTCTTCCTTTGAGAAATTTTTTCTTATACCCCGTTATGGTTCAGCTTGCTGCTGAGGCTGGTCGCCTCTCCAGGAACATCATAAACTATGGCTTCGCTCTGTCCGACTTTGGGGACATGAACGACGTCAGGAAGGTCCTCCAAGACCTCACAACGGAGAGGCAGATCTACCAAGAGGCTGCCGAGCGCCAGGAAGCAGCGGCCAAGGCCAAGGAAGAGAAGGCCAAGGCCAAGGAGGAGGAGGCCATCCGGAGGGAGGCTCAGGCGGAGGCCATGATCCAGGCCGAGGCCCAGCGGAGAGGCAGGATGGAGGCCTATCATCAGGAGGAACTAAGGGCTCAAACCGAGGCTGCCGAGAAGGCCAGGCGAGATCTTCGGGAGGCCAGGGAGGCTTTGGATGAAATGGCCGCCAAGGTGAGGTCTCTAGAGGAGACTCACCAGTCGGATATCGAATCCAAGGCCGCTCTAGCTGCGGAGTTGAAGGAGCTTCGGGACTACAAAGATCAGTCTACCAGGAAGGCCAAGAGGGCCGAGCTCCTTTCTCCTGTCTCCTGCGCCCGGTGCCCGAAGCGCTTTGATGATGGTGTCTACATGGCTTGGGCCACCAATGATCAGAGTATCAAGCTTACTTTTTATCCCAAACCCGAGGACATGATTGCCAAATTTCGAGAAAAGAAGAAGAGGCTTGATGCTGAGCTTGAGGCACGGATTGGACCTCGTCTTCCGCCGTGGGCTGACTGAGCTGCCATATTATTGACCCAGATTTTACCCGTTCTTTTTTTTTTTTTTGTACATACTTGCTGCTGCCTTAGAACAATTTACATACAGGCGGCAGCTTTTATTTGAAGGGGAGACAATTTAAGGCCTGTCCCCGGGCCATTTACATGTGTATGACCTACCCTTCGGGCTAGGATATTTTTTATTTATTTATATATATATGCGATCTTTTTTTCACACTTATATATTTCAACCTGTCCTTTGGCTCAGGGTTTTTATACTTACGCTCTTTATTTTTGCGCATATTTTTTGACCTGCCCTTTGGGTCAGGATATTTTACTTAGCTTGACCTGCCCTTTGGGTCAGGATATTTTACTTAGCTTGACCTGCCCTTTGGGTCAGGATATTTTACTTAGATTGTTTTTGTTTGTCCGTGCGGTATACCCTAGTACCCCCCTGAGTGGCATAAAAACTTTGTTTTTAAGGCACTCAGTTTTATTTAATATAAAGGAGGCATACATTTGGACGGTACAAACCCTTTGAACAAAATCTAAGTTTAATTCGCTACTGGTAATATTTTCTGAGGTGATCGGCATTCCAGGCTCTCGGGACAGTAGTTCCGTCCATTCTTTTCAGTTTGTAAGTGCCGGAACCGATTTCGTCCTCGATTTCATATGGTCCTTCCCAATTTGGTCCAAGTACCCCCACTCCGGGTTCTTGGGTGGCTGGGAAAACCCTTCTTAGGTACATATCCCCAATAGCGAATTTTCTGTTTTTAACCTTGGAGTTAAAATACTTGGTCACCTTCTTTTGATAAGCGGCCATCCGTATTTGGGACTCATCCCGGAGTTCTTCGACTTGATCCAGAGCTTCTTGGAGCAGGGCCTGATTGGTGGCCGGATCGTAAGTCGTCCTCCTGTGGGATGGGAATAATGTTTCCACCGGGACCATTGCTTCACAACCGTACGCCATTGAGAACGGCGAGTGACCGGTTGTGGTTCTGGGGGTCGTCCGATAGGCCCACAATACCCTTGGCAATTCTTCAGGCCAGTTATTTTTTACAAGCCAGCAGCTTCTTTTTCAAGGTGACCTTTAGGATTTTATTGGATCGCTTCCGCCCGGCCGTTTGTCCGAGGCCGGCTACCGCGGAGAAGCTTTTCACTACTCCGTGTTGGTTGCGAAGTCGATAAATTCCTCGCAATCAAATTGCTTTCCATTGTACGAGACTATTTTGTGAGGCAAGCCGTATCGACACACTATGTTTTTAATAACAAAGTCCAACGCCTTCTTAGCGGTTATTGTCTTCATAGGCTCGGCCTCGTCCACTTGGTGAAGTAGTCCGGCTACTATTGCATACTTTACTCCTCCTTTTCCCGTAGGTAGAGACCCGATGAGATCTATGCCCCGTACCGCGAAGGGCCGGGGGCGGTCATCGAGTGATCTCATTTGGAGGAGCTCTCGGTATGTTCGCGTACCTTTGGCACGAGTCACATTTCTGGACATAGTCTATACAATCTTTTTTCATTGTTGGCCGAAGTATCCCCCTCAATATTTTCTTTGAGAGGCTGGGTCCTCCCGTATGATCTCCACAGAACCCTTCATGGACCTCCAGCATGATTTGTCTAGCTTCAGGGTCCGATACACACCTTAAATAAGGCATGCTGAGTCCTCTCCGGTAGAGAATTTGATCCATCATTACATAACGATGAGCCTGATACTGAATCTTTCGAGACAGTGCCCTCTCTTGGGGCAACTCACCTGAAGTTATGTATTTTATGATGGGGACCATCCAGCTGGGTTCTTGCCCAACCGTTTGTGTGGTCTCTTTTATTTTGATGCTTGGCTCTGCCAAACGTTCCACTGGTACTACCCCCAGCTCTTCGATTTCGCTGTCCGAGGCTAACTTAGCCAGACAGTCCGCGTGAGCGTTCTTTTCTCGGGGGATTCTTTCTATTTTATAGTCCGTGAACTCGTGGAGCAGTTCTCGGACTATTGTTACGTACGCGGCCATCCTTTCGCCGCGAGTTTGGTATTCTCCGGAAACTTGGTTTACTACCAGCTGAGAATCGCTGTAGACTTCCACCCTCTTGGCTCCTACAGCTTTAGCCAATTTTAGCCCTGCTATCAGGGCCTCATATTCGGCTTCATTATTCGAAGCTGTGAAGTTGAATCGGAGTGCTGCCTGGAGCCGCAACCCAGCAGGTGATATCATAGCCACTCCGGCTCCTGAACCGTTTTCATTAGAAGCTCCATCCACAAATACTCTCCAAGTGGGGATGGGTGGCTCCGGTGTATTGGCTGTTGCCTCGGCTTCATTACATTCGGTGATGAAGTCCGCCAAGGCTTGGCCTTTTATGGAAATCCGGGGCACGTAATGTAAGTCGAACTGACTCAGCTCCATTGCCCACTTGAGGAGTCTTCCGGATGCTTCGGGCTTTTGGAGAACTTGCCGGAGTGGATGATTGGTCAAAATTCTGATCGGATGGGCTTGGAAGTATGGTCTCAACTTCCGTGATGCCATCAGGAGGCAGAATACTAACTTTTCAATAACCGGGTACCTTGTCTCGGCCCCTACCATGCGTTTACTAACATAGTACACGGGGTGCTGAATTTTTTCTTCCTCCCGGACCAATGCAGCACTGACCGCATGCTCGGAGACGGCCAAGTAAAGGAACAAGTCTTCTCCAAGGACGGGTTTTGATAGGATAGGAGGTTTGGCCATATGGTCTTTTAACCTTTTGAATGCCTCCTCGCATTCATCCGTCCATTCGAACTTCTGGCATTTCTTCAGTATGTTGAAGAAGGGTATGCACTTGTCCGTGGACCGTGAGATAAAGCGGCTCAGTGCGGCTACCTTTCCGGTCAAACTTTGCACGTCCTTATGTTTTTTGGGGGATGGCATGTCCAGGAGAGCTTGGATTTTCTCCGGGTTCGCCTCGATCCCCCTTTGGCTGACTATGAAGCCCAGGAATTTTCCCGACTTGACCCCGAAGGTGCATTTTTTCGGGTTGAGTTTCATGCCGTATCTCCGGACGACTTCGAAACATTCCTCTAAGTCGCTTGCATGGCTGTTGCATGCTTTGGATTTGACGAGCATGTCGTCTACATATACTTCCATGTTTCGTCCCAGGAGGCTTTTAAACATCCGGTTAACCATTCTTTGATAGGTTGCTCCGGCGTTCTTCGATCCGAAAGGCATGACTAGGTAACAAGATACCCCCTTATCGGTCCCGAAGCTAGTGCACTCCCGATCCGCCGTATGCATTTTTATTTGGTTGTACCCGACATAGGCATCCATGAAAGCTAGCGGTTTAAATCCGGACGTGGCGTCCACCATCCGGTCGATCCTGGGCGGCGGAAAGCGATCCTTTGGGCGAGCTTTGTTTAGATCTGTGAAATCTATACAAACCCGCCAAGTCCCGTTTGGCTTGGGCACCAGGACCGGATTGGCCAGCCATTCCGGATAGTATATGTCGCGGATCATGCTATTGGACAAAAGTTTATCCACCTCTTTCTCTAAGGCCTCAGCTTTCACCGAGTCGAGCGGGCGTCTCTTTTCTTGTACAGGGGGCATGTCCGGGTTGACATTGAGTACATGGGTGATGACATGAGGGCTGATGCCGGTCATGTCTTCTTGGCGCCATGCAAAAATGTCGATGGCGCCCTTCAGTGTTTTTATTATTTTATCTTTTTCCTCCGGATCTAGGCTTCTCCCTATCCGGAGTACTTTGGTGGAGTCGTCGTCGCACACTGGTATCTCTTCGACGTCCTCCATTGGTTCTACGACCCTTTCGGATCCTATGCGAGGATCCAGCTCGTCTTCTTCAGCCTTCTCTATTTCAGGGGGCCCCCGGACCATGAGTACTGGCAAGTGGGTGGCAACATTGTAACATTGCCTGGCCTCTCCTTGATTTCCCCTCACCGTTCCGACTCGGCTTCTGGGTAGGGAATTTTAGGCATAGGTGTCGGATTGAAGTTATTGCACCAAAGTCGACGAGGGCGGTCGGCCTAAGATTGCGTTGTAGGCCGTTGGACGGTCTACCACCACAAAGGTGCAATACTTGAATGTGCTTTGGGGGTATCCGGCACAGGTAACTGGGAGCCTGACTTTTCCCATCGGGATTAGCGTTGTCCCGTTAAACCCTGTGAGCTGCGATCCACTAGGAGAGAGGTCCCGGTCGGTCAATCCTATCGCAGTGAAGGCCTCTTTGAAGAGCAAGTTCACGGAACTTCCGTTGTCAATCAGGACCCTAGCCACCACTTTATTTGCAATGGGGGTCTCTATGACCAGCGGGTCGTGATGAAGAAAACGCACCGTCTTGGCGTCTTCTTCCGTGAACGTTATGGGCTGGTCCATTAGCCGAGGCCTTTGAGCTGGGAGTTGAGTGACCTCCCACACCTCACTGTGTCTTGCGGCCTCGGCATATCTCTTTCGCTCCTTTCGAGTGTTTCCTCCGATATGGGGACCTCCGGAGATCATGGCTACCCGTCCATTAGGCCGGGGCGGTAGTCCGGGTATATCTTGGGCGTCACTCGCGGAGCAAATTTCGGAGGCAATACTCTGCCGTACCCCCCGGTGTTCCCGAAGGCATACCCCCGCCACCGCCCGGGTTGAGGTGGGGTAACCTATTTTTGATCCACTCATAGAGGTGGCCCAAACGGATCAGAGTCTCAATCTCATCTTTGAGATTTTTACACTCATTGGTGCTGTGGCCAATGTCGTTGTGGTACTCGCACCTTTTACTCGGATCTCTCCGGGAGCTGTCTCTGTACAATGGCTGGGGTCTCCGGTAGTGCGTATTCTGCCTTGTGGCAAAATAGACACGTTCCTGAGAGTCCGTGAGCTCTGTGTCTTGGGTGTATTGGGGTGTGTACCCCTTCTTTGGCGCTTCTCTCCGTTCGGGTCTGCCCTTGGAAGACCTTTTGCTTCTCGACCCACAGGTAGGGCTGTCAAGCTAGCGGTCGGGGCAGCCCGTGAAGGAGTCCGTCCATTCACCCGGACGGGTTGCCGTAATGGGAAGATGCGGGGGCAAAGCTTGGCCACGGTCGTATCCGGAGTAGCGAAAACCGTATGCCACTTATCGGAGGGGTCGCGGTCGGGACGGTGCCGAGGGCGATACTCCTGGCATGTATCCCGCTATCCCGTGGGATAATAGCCTCCGTAAGCCACGATGCGGGCTTCTTCGAGGTTAATATATTTTTGGACTCGCTTCGGAAGTCCCGAAGGCTAGCGGCGCCTTCTTGTTGTAATTCGTTCCAGAAGGGAGTCCCGGTGCGGATTCCTGCTTGGAGAAGCGCAAGCTGTTGTCCGTCGTCGACCTTCTTGGTCTTTGAGGCTTCCTCTCGGAACCTCTTGATGTAATTCTTCAAGGTCTCGGTGGGCAGTTGCTTGATGTTGGTCAAGGCACTAACCTCCAAGTTGACCTTCCTGGCGGCGACAAATTGTCTCCGGAAGTTGGTTTGGAGTTTGTTCCAACATCCCACCGATCCTGGTTCCAATTTCTTGAACCATTCCTCTCGCCGATCCGCTCGAGTGAGGGGGAAGCATAGGCATTTGGCGTCATTGCTGACCCGCATGATCGTCATGACTCGGTTGAATCGTGACAAGTGATCACTGGGGTCGGAGTTCCCAGTATATGCCGCCATCTCGGGCATCTTGAAGTTTTTAGGGAGCTCCGCCTCCAGGATATGTTTGGCACAAGGCTCCCGATCCTCACTGTCCGAGTCGGAGTCATCTCCCTTCTGCCTTCGGGAGACTCGGGAAATATCTTTTCGAAGTATGGCGAGTTCTGCCATAATCCCTTCGTTTACAGTACCCGAGGAGACTACGGGTCTGTATCTTTTTTGGTCAAGGTGATCCCGGAGGTCACCTTGATTCCCATTGATTTGATTTCTCAGATCAATGGGTGGACATCTCTGTCCTCCTCTTCCTCTACCCCCTGGTTCTGGTGCACGGAAACGCTTTTTCGGTCCCCTCGATCCTGAGGGCCAAGACTCCCTCTTTGGGGCTTGCCCCTCTGCGGACCTTTCCCCTTAGGGAAATCTGAGCGGACCTTACGCGGATCCTGCGCCTTTTTCTTTCGACCAGGGGCAGAAGTAGGGTTTTTTGTTTGGTTTTCCTCAGCAGGGTGCCTTATAGGGCTAGGTTCCCTAGGCCTTTGCTGCTGGGAATTAGGCGAAGACGTCGCTGGCTCCCCGTCGAGTCCAGCGGCCATCGCCTTAGGATGCACGTGAATGCCAGCTGCCTCCATGGCTTTCTGCATGGCTAGCATCACTTCATGCATTTTTTGATTTTGCACTTTCTGAGCTTCGATCTCAGCCTCATGATCGATAGCTTTTTGTCTGAGGAGCACCAGCTCTTGGTAGCTTCCATCATCATAAGCGTACTCGTCGAGGTGTTCCTCGTGGTTTTCATCGGGAACTATTCCTTCTTCTTCTTCCTCGGACTCCTCTGCTGCCCTTGAGGCTACATCTTCCTCATTGGGATCTTGAGCGTCTTCTAGAGGGCGAGGATGACGTGTAGCTCTTGTCTCCACCATTATCGTGAAGTTAAATGCTTGTTGTGAAGCAGCTTTCCTCAGCTCTCAATGAAAGCACCAAAATGTTGACCGAGGTTTTCGGCAACTATCAAAATATGATTATAATAATGAGCTGTAAGAAAGTGAGATGAAGACTTTTTACGTGGTTGGGGCGTTAATGAGCCTTAGTCCACGAGCCACTGCTATTAATGGATGTATTTAATACAGATTCTACACTTGAGAGAATGTTTTTCTCTTAAATACAGAGAATGTTCTTGGTGAGTATTTTCTCTTCTTGCTCTTTTGCAACCAAGATTCTCCGACCCCATTAAATGAGCTTTGAGGGGGTATTTATAGTGTTTTGGCGGGGTAATCCCTAGAATTGTTCTTACACATGTGTCTGTAAGTATCCATAAAGTTGGGCATTTCCGATGAATATACCATGGGTGATGCATGGTCAAATCCCTAGGTGCTGTAGGGCTTTTATGGAGAATGTCCTTTTTGTCTTATGATTGACGTGACTCTTCGCAGAATAGCCGTCGCTAGACTTAAATGATCATTACTGTAGCGCTGCTGTTTGGGGGTTGTGCCGTCAGACTTTATTGCGTGTTACAGTCCCAACACGCTTCCTCCCATGCAGCATTAAATGCGACTTGATTTCTCGGGAGAGACCTGACACATCCCGGAGTGCCTTTATGCTATGTTAGCTTCCGGGAGTACCTCGTACTCCGGGTATATCCTCCGGGACCCATGCGAATAACGCTTCCTGGTGGCATAAAAAGACTTAGCAAATCTTTCCAAGTTATCTGATCCACGTGTCCCCTCTTGACTGGTCCACGTATTTTGGGCGAATTTTGGAGCAACAGGTACACTATAAAAGCTCCTTGTATATTATTATGGATGTTGAAATAATAGGGACAATATTAATTTAAAAATAATTATATTTTTTGTAAAGGGTGTACCGTAAAAATTATTTGTATATTATTATTGATATGTTCATAAAATTTAAAAATTTATTTATTTTATTTAAAAATAAAATAATAATAAAGAATACATTTTTTTTGTAACTTTTAATACTGTGGTTTGAATAGAGTTAAAAAAGAAGAAAGAACTTAAATGTTGATGATTAATAATCTATATCATTCTAAATTTTTATCTCCAGAAAACATATTAGAAGTTGTTTTAGAAATAATAACATTAAATCTTTTCTAAAATTTCCCTTTATAATTATATTTAAAATTTGAAAATCATGCTGAGAATGTTGTCACAACTTACAACTTACTTTATCACAAAATATAAAAGATCTCATTGTGACTTTCTTAAGTTACAGCCTCAATACATGGGAATTTTTTTTATCGTGACTATTCTAAGTCGATATTTTTTAAAAATAAGTTTTCTTTATTTTTTTGTTATTTAAAAAAATTATAGATAAATCATTTTTTAGGGATTAAAATATTATTTGATTATTTGGTGCTAGAAAAATATTTAATTATTTTTAAAAAGTAATTATTTAAAATTACACAATTTAAGTTACTTTGTAAAAAAAAGAATTATTAATTATTAATTGAATGTGATGTTAAATAAACTATTACAAAATATTTTATTTTTATTTTTTAAAGGATTACAAAAATAATATTACTTTTTAAAATAATAGTTATTAGTTATTTATATTAAAAAATTAGTTTTAGTCTTACTTTTTAATTAATGATATAATAGTATTATTTTTAAAATTTAATATTATTTCTAATACTAAAAGGGAATATAGGATTTTTAATAAAAAAAATACTCATATATCACAGAATATATGTGTTATCTCAATTTAATTATATATACACATAATTCTCTTTTATTATATTGTATGCTTATTAATATATAAGCATGGTTATATAAATGATAATTATTAGAAAAATTAACTTAAAAAAAATAAAGAAGTATTATTGATTTGAAAATATACTTATTGATAGCAATCAAAAAAAAAAAAATATAAGACAAAATGATCATTTTCACAAATATTCACAAAAGATAAAATGTTAATTAGAGGGGAAGTTTAGTTTAGAAGAAAAAGAAGTAAGTAGTGTACATTATTCAATTGCCTAATTTAAATTTCTTACAATTGAATATATAGTGAAGGCTGATTGTGTAATTCAATTAGTGAAAGCCCAAAAAACTATTCTCACTTTTATATAGGTTATAGATTACACATATGACTTTAATTAAAAAAAAGTGGTAATACTTTATTTTACGAATTTGTTGCTCGTTGCTTTTTTTAGTTGTTAAGTGTCAATTAAGCCCGCTAAGTGATAGCTCAAAAATGCGTAGCGACATATTACTTTAGCTTATTTAATACATTGTCTAATAATATATCGTCATGTGTTTTTGAATTGACACTTAATGGTCAAAAAAGGGTACGACTTCAACAAAATTATAAGATAAAGTATTTTTATTGCCAATTTTTTTGATTAGGGTCATATGTGTAACAATTATAAATATTAAGTAAATTATTCCACAAATATCCTTATATATTTTTTGAACAACACAAATATCCTTATATTAAATGTCATAAAATATGTATTTTTAGAATGAGAATTGTTAAAAGGTATAATTGGTGCCTAGTATTTTTCTTGGTGTCATACTGTTATTGGTGTAATTAAATATCGAGTCTTATATAACTTTAAAAATAGCATTTAGGTGATATCGTTAACTAATCGTAAAACGGCACTTATAAAAAGTGTTAAAATATTCGATAACAATGCTCTTTTTGAATATACTCGAAATAATTAATTAGTTATGAGGGGAGAAAAGAAGAAATAGAACAAACAGTTAATGTTAAAAATTGAATAGATTCAGTAACAAGAGAAAGACGATGACAGTTATCTATTGAAAGAACAACTAATTGGGGAATCAAGATTTTTTGGCCCAATAAGCTAGCTAGTTTCCACCATAAAGCTCTTGTAAAGACATAATTGATTGGAAGTACTGAACTGTAGTATAATGACATATTAGCACGTGGCATTTAAATATTGGTAGGTCGGTGGTTAAGTGATATCCAATTACATCTATGTATCAAAGTTGCATAGCTTTTCTATTGTAATCTTTCTGGCCCCTCCCCATCTTATTATATGGTTTTAATCTTCAAGTACAAGGGGGAGTTTGTGTTTTTATCTTTAAGAGGAGAACAAACAAGTATTTAAAAGTGGGGGACAAAGTGGAGACACAACACTTGGATCCTAAGTGGATTTCATAAAATCACATGGTGTAATCCTATTTTCCCCCAAAAATGGCGGGAGTTTCACCACTATCCACTTCATTTAGGCAACCTAAACATATCTAACCCCCTTTTCTCACAATCTCACAAATGGAAAATTTACAAATTTATAATTAATTATATTATATGTACATAAAAACTTATTTATAATTTATTATACATTTTTTCCTTTAACATAATTTATCATACATTTTATGAAAAATATATTCTTAATTTTATATAATAAAAACACGACACATCAATTAGTGAGAATAAATTTATTAAAGTAGAGAAGCTCTGGATTATTCTTTATTTTGCAATTTTTTTTCTTTCTATAATATGAGTTTACAGAGAAACTGTTCGTACTTTTTATTACTCTTCATCTTCTTCTTCTATTTTTTTTTTCCTTTCACTGTAAATTTATGATAGCAAGTCTATTTCTTTACTCTCTCATCTTCAATTTTTATTTAGATCTAAAATGCAAAAAATGGTCGGGATGTGAAAATTCAGGTAGTGGCTTGATGGCAACGACACATGACTTGAAAGGATGAAATCTGGGCAGGCTGATGCAGACGACTGTAATGTCTCTGCTTCAAGCCTCCATTGGGCCCTTACACCCACAAAATGATGGCTCTTATACACGAGTACGTAACTTTGGCAGCTTCATGGAATGGTGACCAATCCTACAAACCAACACGAGTGTTTCCAACATGCTTTGTCCTCACTCGCACGCTTCTTGAGAAAACTTCCCAGGAGGTCGCCCATCCTGAAATTACCTCAGGCCAAGAACGCTTAACCATAGAGTTCTTTCGTGATGGGCTACCGAAAAACAAGATGCACCTTATTGATATAGGTAGTACCAATCAATCTATTTAAGTCGTCTTCAACTGTGTAGTCCCATACCTACACAGTCTTAGAATTATCCCACTTGATCTTTCCCAGGCAATGTGGAATTGTACAACTTACCTAGTATTTTTCCTTACGGATCACGGGACTACTGAATGTCACAATGACCTTGTGTGCGAATCTAGACAGTGAAGACCTTGGGAACAATCTAGCATGGCAACGACCTTTCAAATGGATATAAGTAGTGATGATTGAGATATGGGCGGCGACGAGCTTGCGAACAGATCTAGCCAGCGGTGACCTTGCGAATAGATCTAAGCGAGATGACTAAAATCTAGGCAGTGGCCACAAAGTATCAAATCTTTGTTATGCTATATATTGATTTTTTAAAGAAGTATTATCATAAATATTTTCATAATAAATAGATTAGATTAATAATTAATAAATAATATATATTAATTCTATTGAATCATAATTATAGTAAACATATTAGATTAATAAGAGCTTTATAATACTAATCAAATATTTAATAAATATATTATATATATAAAAACTGTATATAAAAAATAAACAAAATTTGTAAATATATTTGTATATTTTTATTTTTCATTTCGTATTAAATTTTAGTAGACATATTATTTTAGTACTACATCAAAATAGAGATATTAACTTATGCATTTATATATTTAACTTTATGTAATTTTTTTTTAAAAAAAATGAACTGAAAATAAACATAAACATACATGTTTATTTGTAAATATTTATAAAATTGTATAAAATTATGTAATTATATTTTCTTTACATTCTTTTTGTAAAATAGTACAATATTTATTTATATATAATTAAAAATTGCACTTAAAAAGTTATGTAGCTAAATCTAGTCTCTTAGACAATTTTTATATTATAAAAATATTATATTATATTGTATAAATAATTATATTTAGTACAATTTTTAATTTTTTTTTTCAATATGTGGTTGTAAAAACAAATACCAAAATGAATGGTCCATTATTTGAATTTGATCATTGTAATGACGCCATAAATAGACATGTAAAATTAGTAATTAATCAATATTGTAGTAAATTATAGAATAATATGTGATTTTTGAAATAAATACTTATTATTGGAAAATAGATAAATATTATTACTCAATTATAGAGATTTTATAAAATTATGTGTTTGTTGTATATAATATGTATTTATTATGTTTATGATCGACCACAATGGAAACTCGACAAATTGATAAAAATATCACAATAGTATAAACTAATATTTTAAAGGTACTGGTAATTTTTATGAACACCTGGTAATCTTTATGAACAATTATTATTATTGGATTATGTGGGTCACTAGAGAAATGACCATTTTATCCTTAAGTTTAAGTATATGTTTGTTTATGTGAAGGGCATTTTGGTAATTGCCCTTATTATTATTACTCAAAGCTAAATTAACTTAAATAATGATCTATTTTTTATTTATACCATAATAAATTTATTCATTGCATTTAAATACTTATAATTAATTTTCTAACAACTAAATGTCTAATTACTAATAACACATTTATTATCTCTTTCTTCTTTATCTTCAATAATATAGTGGAATATTCTCAAAATTAACAAAACAGTGAATATTAATTGATTAAATAACCAATTATTGTAATATTATCTTAAATATAGGGAAGATCACAGGCTCATGAAATTTAGGCTCCTAAGATAGATCCAAAATTTTAAAAAATAAATTTTCTAACTTATTAATTTCTCATAACTCTACTTTAGACTCGAAACCGCACTCCTAATTTCACGGAATGCTCTACATATCAAATATAGATACGTTATAATATTATCTATTTTTTCTACCATATCGATCAATAATCATTTATAATTAATAGGGATTAAAATTATTATTTTATCCATAAATCATCTAGTTGACTTAATGATATTTCAGTGAACTAATATGATCACTGAAATGAGCACTTTATCATTAAATACTCTAACTTAGCTCGAAGGAATTTGGCATTTCACTAATAACATAGAGGTTATAGATTTCCATATCTATGATTAACACCCTCCCACATAATTTTTTAGTTTTATAATACTAAATTAGGTACGCAGCAAAAAAAATTATTTCTAATTATCATTGTACCATATGTCCAAAATCGCCATATGTATATATATTAAACAAAAAGTTAATAGATGAAAATAATATTTATCTATTCATGCTTATTGGAATATCCTTAATTCTTTTCATATATTGTGTACTTTTGGGCTGATTGGATATTCTCTCGAAGTTGTTGAGAGATTCTCTCCAGGCGGTTAAAATGTTCTCTTAATTAGTTATTAGATACTTATTACTTTAAACTAAATATTTAAATTTGAAAATAATATCAATAATAAAATTGGTTACATATATTAATTTAAATATTATAATATGATTATTTATTATTTTTAAATAAATAAATATCTTAATTAATTAAACACTTAATATTATTTTATTAGTTATAATCAATATACTTGTATAAATCTAAATCTATATATATATATATATGATATATTTAGAAAACCTAAAAAGTTGAATCATATGTAATTCTTTTTTATTTTCAAGTAAAAACTGTCCTTGCTCATGTTGAGAAAAAATCTACGAATATATTTTCTATATCCTATTTACCAAGACTGATCCTTGTGTATTTTTCTTGATTTAGAAGATCATAGTGTGAAACATTATTGTTTCTTGGATACAACTTAAGAAAATACTCGAAGATACTGGTTGCTTCATCAAGACGTAGCTTTTTTGTTCATCTTTTTATTTTCTTATTTAATATATATAGATGTGGAAGATCCTAAGATGTGGTACGATGATAATTTTATTAAATGCTTAAGCTCCACACCAGATTTAGTACCGCAAAATAAAAAGAATGGTACTAGAATTGGTTCTATTATGTATATATATATATTAAATATTGTGTGAGTTTTCTTGTATTTTATATATATATATGCGATGTGTATGTGAATGGATGATAATCTGTATTGTCAATGTATATTTAATGATGGATCCTTAATTATATGGTAATATTAGGTGTACGAATTGCTTTTATTTTTCTAGGAAAAATTATAAGCGATTATTGTGGCATATGAATTTTATGTAATTTTTTTCTCTGAAATTATTTTACGTTGAGTTATTACGACGTAATTGGATCCTTACGAGGTCTACAATCTCTTGCGTAGTGTCCAGATTTTCCACACACAAAACAATGGCCTCTCGCTTCTTTGAATTGGCTAATGTCTTTTCTTAGACCCAAATATTTTCTACCTCTTTTATTATTGTTGTTGCCTTTGTAATACTTGTTTGAGACTGCATTGGCCTTAGAAACCTTATCTTTAGGCTCTTTCACATTTTCCTTATCTCTAAATTTTGATTTCTCTTCAATTCGAATATGTTTTTGGATCTCTTCTAACGAATAATCCTCATTTTTATAGACGATTCTTTTCCTATATCCCTTCCAAGTTGGTGGCAACTTTGCCACAATCGCACCAACTTGAAATTCCTCGGGAAGCTCAATCTTGAGAACCTTTAACTTGTTCACATTAGTTTGTAACTCATGGATTTGAGGAAGAAGATCTTTAGCATCACTAAAAGAAAATTCAAAATATTATGAAATTAAAAATTTTCTTGTACCTTCTTCCTCCGCCTTGCATTTTGCTTCCAAAGCATTCCAAATCTGCTTTGCGGATTTAGTATTAGTGTAGAGATCATATAGCCTATCAAACAAGGCACTTAGAATATGGCCTTTACCTAGGAGATTGTCCTCCTCTCTCTTCCTTCTATTCTCCACGATCTCGTGGGTGTCTTTCTCAGATTGAGCGGGTAGAGGCTCCAAAGTAGACTCAAGAGTATATGCTATCTTGAATGTGGTCAAGAGGAACCTCACTTTGTCTTGCCACCTAGTAAAGTTGGATCCATCAAACCTATCCAACCTCATTAGGTCTTGATTCATCATTTTGATGGTCTCACATTCCATTGAAGCTAGGTAGAAGGGTAAGCTTTTTATTGTTGGAAATTTATTAGTGCTTTAATAGAAAAACTAATGCCAAAATACAACTCAAAGACAAGAAGTACAATAATATTGATAAAATAATGTTACAACTCTTAACAAAATATACACATAAATGTAAAAAAGAAGATGAAGAGAAGATTACAAAAATACAATATAAATAGTAGTATATATATGTGAGAACAATCTTAACACCACTAACACCAAGTGCCAAGTAGGAGAATCACAAAACTGGAACAAGGTCTTACACCTTTGTCCAAAAGCTTATTTCTCCATACCACAAGCACTTAGGGAAGAAAAAAATGGAAATAGCTTTCTGAATTTACCAAGCTCATAGTTTCTAGCAAAGTGCTCTCTTTGATAGAAATTCACAAAAAGGTGTCTTCACAAGTGAACCAAAGACCTCTATTTATAGTGTTTACGATCACACACTTTAAAATTCAAAGTCATAACTCTCATAGATGTTATGGACTCAAATGTAACTCGTGCACACACCATAACTCCTATAGCATTATAGAATTTTAAATTAAGATGTGTAACACTTTTTTACACACTTAATATTGGTGATAATTGTGGAGGTTACAAAGTGTAAGTAACTCTACCTCTTATGTTATAATTTTGTAAATATTACATGTATATAACTCTCAATCACATTATATACATTAATCTTATATCAATGTATAATATATCAAATTTTAGTATTTTAATCTATTTTATCATGTACACACCATAACTCCTATAGCATTATAGAATTTCAAATCAAGATGTGCAATATTTTTTTACACACTTAATATTGGTGATAATTGTAGAGGTTACAAAACATAAGTAACTCTACCTCTTATGTTATAATTTTGTAAATATTACATGTATGTAACTCTCAATAACATAGGAAGTCGTGAGCGTCTGCCCACTAAATGCTCTGAGGCAGTTATTGTATTGTGATTTTTTTTCATTTGTCTTCTTAATCAACCTTCAGTAACCACCATCTTCCTCCCTAAATTTATCTTTTTTTTTTCATTGTTCTAGTAATCCTTTTTTACTATACATCATATGGATTCACTTGAATATTCCATGAATTACATACTTCTCCACTTTGATGGAGAAAATTTTAGATCTGTATCAACAATCCAAAAAGTAGAAGTTCTTGAAAATAAAGATGTACCACCATATGTGCTCCCTGCTCCAGTCCCTTGGAAGCCGCCTATGGTCCAAGATGCTTTTGGGTGTGTAATAGCAGCGATGTCGAGGCCAATCTCTGATTTTCATCCAATTAAAATGGATCTAAAGGAGAAATGATCTACATTATTTCAAGAGCCTATACTCATAAAGAAATGGCTTAACCCACCATCAGGACGTCTCAAATGTAGAATGGATGAAGCAATTGTGTTATCGATTTAAGTAATCGGTATTGCAATATACGAGAGAAACTCTATGAGAGATATGGTGGACATTACATTCATCATTGTTTAGGACTATACTCAACTACAAGAAATTGATGCTCTCACATTCTTTTATTTCTAAAGTGGCTGGATATGCAGTTTCTTTTGATTTCATTGATATAAAATTTTTTAAAGTTGTTTGAGTTCTTTTATTTTACAATCTTGTATCCAATTTCCTTAAGGCACAAATCATTCATGTTCTTTGATTTGTTAATGCTTTTTGGTGGATGTTGATTGAATTTGGTTGGAGTATATTTCCTTCCTCAATTCTGTTGTGTATAATGATTTTATATCAATACAATAGTTTCTATCTCAAAAAAAAAAAAAAAAAAACTCTCAATAACATAGTATACATTAATCTCATATTAATATATATATATATCAAATTTTAATATTTTAATCTATCTTATCATGCGCACACCATAACTCCTGTAAAGTCCTTTTTTGGCAACTTAGGTGACAAAATAATTTTTCATTTTTATGGTAAGATTGCTATGCATTCATTTTCGAATTCTTACCTCTTTTATTCGGTTATTAGTTGCCATTTTCCTTGTTTGGAAAGTTGCACTTTCAGCTGAATTTTCCTTTGTTGAAAACTTCTCAAAAGAGAAGGAATTCTCTTTTGGAAAGTTGTCTTTTTTAGGGAAACTTTGTTTATTGCCTTTTCCTTATTGATTTCGATTGTATCTTGATACAATCAGAATATCTAATCTGTTTTTGGCAGGAATCAAGCATTGAAAGAAGATCGGACCCGATTTTAGTAAGTTTCCCGTTTCTGGGCAGATCTGCTTCGTCAGCATCCGAATCTGTTGTAGCAGATCATGTTTCTTTTGGAAAGTTGTTGTACAGCTGCTAATTCGAACTTGTGGTTGCCTCTTTGGTTTCTATGATCTATAAATAGAGCCTAGAGAGCAACCATTCGAATTACCTCTTCCATTATTCATTTTTTTACATTTATCTTTTGAGAGAAGAGAGTGTTTCTTTGTTTTGTGAGAGCCTAGGTGTTCACCTAGGTTCTAGTTGTTCTATTTCTGTTCTTACTCTATCCTAGAGGTTGTGAAGAACTACTTGACTGAATAAGAGATTGGTCTTCGAGAGAAGACTTGATAAAGCCTTACTTCGGGAGGAAGTAAGCACTTGGCCTTCGGGAGAAGACTTGTTAAAGCCTTACTTCGGGAGGAAGTAAGCACTCACACTTCAAAGACGAAGGGAGTTCGGGCTTGAAGGTGTTTCAAGAAGTCAGATTCATAAAGTGGATTACAAAGGATTGCGGTAATACTTTAGAGGGAGTCTAAACTTGTTTAAGTCAATTGTCTTTGTAATTTTGATACTTTATTAATTGATTTCACTCTCTGGGCGTGGCCCCGTGGACTAGGAGTGTTCGGGAGAACACTGATACCACGTACAAATCTCTTGTGTCAAGTTATTTATTTTTCTGCAAATATTTTATATTCTGCCTGTTCAGTTTTGCTGTAGCAGAATTACTTTCTGCTGCTGCAAACTCTTACAGTTTTTATATTTTCTTATATACAACTGACATTTGCAAAAACACAGTTTTTCAATTGGTATCAGAGCGGGACACTAAACTCTTAGTGTGGTCCTATAACGTTTTTGTTAGAATGTCATTTTTTGGAGAAGGAAGTTCTATTTCTAGACCACCGTTGCTTAATGACTCTAACTATCCTTATTGGAAAGTTAGAATGAGGGCCTTCATCAAATCTCAAGATGAGAAGGCGTGGAGAATGGTTCTATCAGGTTGGTCTCCTCCAGTTGAGACAGATTCTTCAGGTAATACTATTATAAAATCTGAACTGGAATGGTCTATTGAAGATGATAAACTATCTGCCTACAATAGCAAAGCCTTGCATGCTATCTTTAATGGTGTAGGTGAGGGTTACATTAAACTTATATCATCTTGTGTTTCTGCTAAGGAAGCTTGGGAGATTCTTCAAACTCAGTTTGAAGGAACTTCTGATGTGAAAAGATCTAGATTTATCATGCTTCAAACTAAATTTGATGAGCTTAGAATGTCTGATAATGAAACTTTAACTGAATTCTATGAAAAATTATCTGACATTGCTAATGAATATTTTGCTCTTGGTGAAAAGCTTGATGATTCTGTTCTTGTGAGAAAAAATGTTAGAGTTCTTCCAGAAAGGTTTGATACTAAACTTTTGGCAATGGAGGAAGCTAAAGATTTTAGCACTATGAAAGTGGAAGAATTGATGGGTTCCTTACGTACTTTTGAATTAAATCAACAGATTAAACAAAAGGACAAACCCAAATCCATTGCTGATAAAGGTAAAAGTATTGCTTTGAAAGTTGCTGATAATGAAAATTCTGATAGTGAATGTGATGATGAGATTGCTTTATTAACTAAGAATTTTCAGAAATATATGAAAAAGATGGGAAATAAAAAGAATATTTCGAAAGGTTCAAAAGGTAATACTTTCATTAAACCATCTGTCTCTAACAAAAAGGGAATTCAGTGCAGGGAATGTGAAGGTTTTGGGCATATTCAAGCTGAGTGTGCAAACACTTTGAAAAAGAATAAGAAAAGTTTCAATGTCACTTGGAGTGATGATGAAACCGAAAGTGATGAAGATATTGCTGAAAATGTTGCCCTAACCTCTGTTATGACTAATGTGTTGTGTGATTCACAGGTGAAAGCTAGATTGGTATGTCTGAATAATACCACCAAACAAGAGGAATCAAATTCAGATGAGTCTGAAATCTGTGAAGAATCTCTTGCTGAATCATACAAAGTCATGTATGAAAAATGGATTCAGGTTGCTGTTAGGTTATAATTAACCTATATTTCGGGTCTTTAAAGTTAGCATTATCTCGTCTATTGGTGTCTTTTGGAGCATTTTTACGCTTGATTTTCATTATTTCAGGTTCCCGGGGTGTTAAAGTTCGAATTCAGTCAAATGGCGAAAAACTGGGACAAACTTGGAAAAATTGGAAAATTTGGTTCCTGAAGCATCAGTAGTCGCGACCTCTGATGAGCCTGGTCGCGACCCTTTTTCCTGGTCGTGACTTCGTAAGATAGGCAGAAACTCGGTTTTTCGAGTTTTGCCTGTAGTCGCGACCAGCTTAAATGCTAGTCGCGACTATGTACGGAAATCGCAGATTTGACCTAATTTTGATTTTTCACTCAATTGGAGGCTCACCACTTATCCCTATATAAGGAATACGACATTGAAGGTCAAAGGCAAGCAAAAACAGACCTAATAGTGGAGGCAAAGTGGAGAGGAAGCTATCTTGAAGACCCGGAGCGATACCACCTTCTAGTTTCTTTCTTTTACCCTTTTTATTCATCTTTATGTTTGTTTTTATTTCTGAATTAATCATGGATGTTTTTAGAGTTATTATGAACTAAATTTCCCAACAAGGGAGGATGATGAATGTTGTTTAAGTTTATGCCTAGTTAATAAATAATTGCCATTCCTTCATCTTATGTGTGAATACTATCTTTATTTGTGTTTAATTTCATGTGCAAGCTTGATCACCTTTTACATGCTCTATGATCCTAATTCGAAATCTGAAAAGTGAGAATTAGGAATGCTAAAATTTGGATAGTCTAGGTTTTGATGTAAAACGAAAGTATTTACATAGCCTAGTGACTAATAGATTATTGCTTAATGCTGATTTTGTGTTGATCTAATTAAGAAGTTAATTAGAGAACATATTATTTAGAACCTAAAAGATCTGAAAAGAGTTAGGTTAATTTATAATCTGTCTTTCACATTGAGATAAGGATAGCAATTAGGCATTAACATAGGTAACTTATCAACAGGATTCACCTCCCTAATCTCTCATCTTGATTAATCTTCGTTTATTTTCTCTTTAATTTCTGAGTTATTTACTTTTAAAATTGCAACTTATTATTCTACCAAATAGAATCATAATTATAATTTAGTAGTACTCAATCCAATTCCCTGTGGTTCGACCTCACTTGCGTGAGATACTACTTGATACGTACACTTGCGTAATAAACAGAAAATTCGTAACAAGTTTTTGGCGCCGTTGCCGGGGAATTGTTTAAAGATTAATATTACACAAAATTATACTAACTTCTACTTTGGTATATTTTCTCTTGCTGATTTTTCTAACCTTTTTCTTGCAATATTTTCGTGATCTATTTCAGGAATCATAAGTGTATGCGCCGTCAAGGACAAGCAGTGATATTACCAGTTGATCCCGAAATCGAGAAAACTTGTAGGAGAAACTGAAGGAACAAGAGGCAAGAGGGAGTTTCAGCAACTGCTGAAACTTCAGAAATCATGGCTGCTAATGCTGCAAACAATGGAGGCAATAACGGTAACAATGGTGGCGCAGTAGAAGATCAAGCTAATGGCCGCAGCTTGAGAGATTACATTCTCCCTACTCTGACGGGAGTGCAGTCGTGTATCGGGCCACCGGCAGTGGATGCAAATAACTTTGAGATCAAACCTGCCATACTTCAGATGGTGCAGTCTTCAGTTCAGTTTGGTGGCCTCCCTTCTGAAGATCCTAATCTGCATCTCTCTAACTTCATGGAACTTTGTGAAACCTTTAAAGTTAATGGAGTTAGTGATGATGCTATTCGACTGAGACTGTTCCCATTCTCTCTTAGAGAACGAGCCAAGAGTTGGCTAAACTCCTTGCCACCCAACTCTATCGCCACCTGGAATGATCTGGCAACGAAATTCTTGTCAAAGTTCTTTCCTCCAGCCAAGTCTGCAAAGCTGAGAGGAGAAATTAATAACTTCTGCCAACAAGATAATGAATCTCTCCATGAGGCTTGGGAGAGGTTTAAAGATCTGATCAGAAAGTGCCCTCACCATGGTATAGAGAAGTGGATGCTGGTCCACAACTTCTACAATGGGTTGGTAGGAAACACAAGAACTTTAATAGATGCTGCAGCTGGAGGAGCCTTTATGAGGAAGAGTGCTAATGAGGCTTATGATCTATTGGAGGAGATGGCTCTAAACAATCAACAGTGGCCAACTGAGAGGAGTCAATCAAAGAAGGTAGCTGGTGTGTTAGAGGTCAATGCCATCACAAAGTTGACAGCACAGGTTGAGGCATTGACAAAGATAATTGCACGGCAAGCTAAACAAGCCCAAGTTGTGTGTGAGTTATGTGGGGGAAGCCATCACTTTTCAGAATGCCAAGCTGATGTGGATGATTTGCCAATGGATGAAGCTAAAGCCATTGGAAACTATTCACAGAACAACAACAACAACTATGGGTTCAACCAGGGTAATAAGCGAAGAAACAGTGGGTTCTATCAGCAACGAAATCAGACCCCGAATCAGAATCAACAGGTTAATCAGCAACAAACCTGCGGTGGAAATTCGGTTTGCGTACGCATTTATTGCTACAATTCATGACTGAAACTAGATCTTCCATTAAAGACCTGCGTACCTCGTATGGGCCAATTAGCAACTCAGGTAGCAACCCGTCCTCAAGGAAATTTGCCTAGTACAACTGAAATTAATCCTAAGGAAAATTGCAATTCAATTACCCTGAGGAGCGGTAAGAAGTATGATGGGCCTGAATTGACACAACCAATTGATGTAAATAAGGAGATTAAAGTTCAACCAGTGCCAACCCCAACACCAACAGTAGAGAAGGCTACTGATAGCTCAACACAACCACAACAAATTCCCACCAATCGCATTGATCATCATGAAAAGATACCTTATCCTTAGAGACTTCGTAAGACCAATCTAGACAAGCAGTTCACAAAATTTCTAGAGGTCTTCAAAAGACTACACATCAACATTCCTTTTGCTGAAGCCTTAGAACAAATGCCCCGTTATGTGAAGTTCATGAAGGAGATATTGTCTAAGAAGAGAAAATTGGAGGACTATGAAACAGTGGCATTAACTGAGGAGTGTAGTGCCATTTTGCAAAAGAAACTACCGCCCAAGCTTAAAGATCCGGGTAGTTTCAATATTCCATGCTCTATAGGGGGTTCGGTGGAAACTAAAGCTCTATGTGATCTGGGAGCAAGCATTAATCTAATGCCATTGTCTGTCTTCAAAAGGCTAGGATTGGGAAAGGCAAAGCCTACAACAGTGACTTTACAACTGGCAGATCGTTCTTTGACTCATCCTCGTGGGATAATTGAAGATGTACTGGTGAAGGTTGGTAAGTTTATCTTCCCTGCTGATTTCCTAATTCTTGATATGGAGGAAGATTCAACTATTCCCATTATTTTGGGAAGACCATTCTTAGCCACGGGCCGAGCAGTAATAGATGTTCAAAAGGGAGAGTTAAAGTTGCGAGTGCAAGATGAAGAGGTCAATTTTAATGTTTTTGCCCCAACCGACATTCCTACCTGTTGCAAGATTGAGATGGTGAAGGGTTCTTTTGTTAAAGCTGATAAGAAGAAAGCAAAGCCTAAAGAGCGACTTCGAACGATTCAGCGTTGTTGGAAAAGATTGATGTGTGGTAGTTCTGAAGGTGAGCTTACTCTTGTGCAAAACTCTAAAATCAACACTATTGGTGGTCAATTTTCTTCATTTAGTACGAGGGCTCTTTTGGATGAAAAGGGTCCACCCAACCCTTTTTGAAAGGGTCTCAGGTAAGTTTCTTCTCTCTGCATTTTACTGTATACATTGGGGACAATGTAATATTTAGTTTGGGGGGAGAGGCTTAAGAAAATTTTTTTTTTAAAATTTCTGCACTTTAAATTCTGCACTTTAATTTCTGCATTTTAATTTTCTGTTTTAGTTTTTTGTTTTAGTTAAGGAATGGCAATAAGCTTGATGATAGTTGTATACTGCTGATTAGTGTGATGTGATTTGAAACTGCAAAATAACTGTGTGCTTGATTTTGTTAACTCTTTGGATTAGTTTGGATGCTTAGAAACCTGTGTTTTTCTGCAAATACTCAATTTGTGAAAATTGTTATAACTGTTTTACTATGGTTTGTGGTAAGATTGACAGGATAGCTTAGAACTTGCATGTTTATTCTTTTGAGGCGAAATCCTTGATAGTGTTCAATTGGAATATGACTTAGGCATTTGTTGGATAGTTTGAGCCTTTCAAGCCTACCATAATGTGTATCCCTAGTTACCCTTTTGAGCCTTAACCTGTTGTGTTTCCACTCACTGATTTGACATTTTGCAACCACACTATTAATTTTTATTCTCACCATGATTATCCGTGATATCATAAGCTATATGATTAGTTTGGGGGAAAACAAACATTTAGTGTGACGAAATAGTGAGAGGGAGAAAAATTTGTGTAAGATTGAGATGAAAGAAGAGAAAAAAAATTGTTGTGTAATTCAATGTCACAGAAAAAAAAAAAAAAGAAAAAAACAAAGCATTGAGAAAAAAGAAGTAAAGAATATGATTTCAGTAATGTTGGAAAATAAAGAAATATATCTTCTCTCAATCTTGGTAAACTTGGGAACAGTATGGGGTTTTAGAAAAAGAAAAGTAAAAAGCTTGGGGGTTCTGTTTGTGTGCTTATGATATCTTGAGCCAAAATTGTCTCTTGCCTATCCCTGAATATCTGAGCCATATTACCTAAGCCTTGAAAAGACCTAATGATTCCAAAGAATACTGTCAACATTAGTGGAGAAAGGTAAACATGCAAGCTTATGAGTTATCGGGCTGTGGAACTAATGGAAAGAGTAAAACTTTTATAACGATGTTTCATATTTGAGTAGATTGTTGCAGTTGTACATAGTGTTATTAATTGAGCATCCGAGTTAATTGTTAGAGTTAGTAGGATCCAAATTCTAGTTTATGCAAGGAAGAAAACAGAGCATGAGTCAGCAGCGTAGTGATTATCTGATAGCGTAGTTAGTTTTTTTTATCTTACTCGGGGGCGAGTAAGAATCTAGTTTGGGGGAATTTGTTAGGTTATAATTAACCTATATTTCGGGTCTTTAAAGTTAGCATTATCTCGTCTATTGGTGTCTTTTGGAGCAGTTTTACGCTTGATTTTCATTATTTCAGGTTCCCGGGGTGTTAAAGTTCGAATTCAGTCAAATGGCGAAAAACTGGGACAAACTTGGAAAAATTGGAAAATTTGGTTCCTGAAGCATCAGTAGTCGCGACCTCTGATGAGCCTGGTCGCGACCCTTTTTCCTGGTCGCGACCCAGGTCGCGACTTCGTAAGATAGGCAGAAACTCGGTTTTTCGAGTTTTGCCTGTAGTCGCGACCAGCTTAAATGCTAGTCGCGACTATGTACGGAAATCGCAGATTTGACCTAATTTTGATTTTTCACTCAATTGGAGGCTCACCACTTATCCCTATATAAGGAATACGACATTGAAGGTCAAAGGCAAGCAAAAACAGACCTAATAGTGGAGGCAAAGTGGAGAGGAAGCTATCTTGAAGACCCGGAGCGATACCACCTTCTAGTTTCTTTCTTTTACCCTTTTTATTCATCTTTATGTTTGTTTTTATTTCTGAATTAATCATGGATGTTTTTAGAGTTATTATGAACTAAATTTCTCAATAAGGGAGGATGATGAATGTTGTTTAAGTTTATGCCTAGTTAATAAATAATTGCCATTCCTTCATCTTATGTGTGAATACTATCTTTATTTGTGTTTAATTTCATGTGCAAGCTTGATCACCTTTTACATGCTCTATGATCCTAATTCGAAATCTGAAAAGTGAGAATTAGGAATGCTAAAATTTGGATAGTCTAGGTTTTGATGTAAAACGAAAGTATTTACATAGCCTAGTGACTAATAGATTATTGCTTAATGCTGATTTTGTGTTGATCTAATTAAGAAGTTAATTAGAGAACATATTATTTAGAACCTAAAAGATCTGAAAAGAGTTAGGTTAATTTATAATCTGTCTTTCACATTGAGATAAGGATAGCAATTAGGCATTAACATAGGTAACTTATCAACAGGATTCACCTCCCTAATCTCTCATCTTGATTAATCTTCGTTTATTTTCTCTTTAATTTCTGAGTTATTTACTTTTAAAATTGCAACTTATTATTCTACCAAATAGAATCATAATTATAATTTAGTAGTACTCAATCCAATTCCCTGTGGTTCGACCTCACTTGCGTGAGATACTACTTGATACGTACACTTGCGTAATAAACAGAAAATTCGTAACAGTTGCTTCTGAAAATAGAGAGTTGAATAAATTGAATAAAAAATTGTCTCATCAGATTGAAATGTGTAATTTGAAAATAAAAGAATATGAGACAAGTTTTTGCGATAAAGATGAAAAAATCTCTCTATTAAAGAAGGAACTTGACAACTTTAAGAAAAATGTTCAAATGCTTAATCCTGGATCTTCTATTTTTGAAAAAGCTCAGAATGCATGTCAGAGAGGTTTCGCAGGCCTTGGTTCTAATGGAATGGAAAGTTCTGGAGTCACGAAGTTTGTAAAATCTAGTGTTCCAACAAATCACCTTGAGGCTACAAACTCTGCCGTAATAGTTTCACAGCCTGTGGCAGCAAGAACAGCTTCTGATGCTGCAAAATCTCCAGGATTTTCGAAAAGGGTAAGATCTCAGGTAAAAAGATTTGTTCCCATTTGTCATTTTTGTGGTAGAAAAGGACATATCAGACCTAAATGTTTCACGTTGAACAATCTGTTTAAAACAAATTATTTTGATAATTTTAAAAAAACTCAAAAGAAACATAAAGGTTTGAAACAAATATGGGTGAAAAAGAAGTGTCTAGCTGGTTTTTCTGATAAAACTGCTGCATCTCAAATGTGGTATTTTGACAGTGGTTGCTCTAGACATATGACAGGTGACAAGGATTTTTTGACTAACATTCGGCCTATGCAATGTGGAGAAGTCACTTTTGGTAATGGCCTATCTGGAAAAGTTGTTGGTATGGGAACTCTAAATTTTGAAGGGTTACCTAGACTGAAAAATGTGATGTTAGTTGAAGGACTGAGGGCTAATTTACTTAGCATCAGTCAAATCTGTGATCAAGGGTTTACTGTTTCTTTTGATAGTGATCATTGTTATGTTCTGAATGATGACAATGAATGTATCTTGCAAGGATTTCGATCCAATGATAACTGTTACACTCTAACCCCTGTGTTTACTTGTCATTCAGCTATCAACAACACCACAGATCTGTGGCATGCCAAGCTTGGGCATATTAATTTTAAAAACTTGAAAAAATTGTCAAATGCAGGTATTGTTCGAGGTCTTCCCAAGCTTGGCAAGGAAAGTGAAGGTAAGTGTGAACCGTGTCAACTTGGGAAGCAATTAAAAATCACTCACAAGCCTGTGTCTGACATCAATACCTCAAAGGTATTGGAATTGCTTCACATGGATCTTATGGGTCCAATCCAAGTTGAAAGTTTGAATGGTAAACGATATATCTTTGTGTGTGTTGATGATTTCTCTCGTTTTACTTGGGTAGATTTCTTAAGTCTGAGATTAAGAGTTGAGAAAGGTTGTAATATTGGGAAAATTGTTCGAATTCGAAGTGATCATGGTAAGGAGTTTGAAAATTCTGTGTATGATAATTTTTGCAAGTCTACAGGTATAACTCATGAATTTTCAGCTCCCAAAACTCCTCAACAAAATGGAGTTGTTGAGAGGAAGAATCGAACATTGCAGGAAATGGCAAGAGTGATGTTAAATAGCAAGAAGTTGACAAAGCGCTTATGGGCTGAAGCTATTAACACAGCTTGCTACATAATAAACAGAGTGTTTATTCGTCCAGGTACCTCAAAAACATCTTATGAAATCTGGAAAGGTAAGCGCCCCAATGTAAGTCATTTTCATGTTTTTGGATGTGTGTGTTATGTCTATAGAGATCGTGAGCATATTGGTAAATTTGATGCTAAAAGTGATGTTGGTGTGTTTATTGGATATTCCTTAAACAGTAGAGCTTATCGTGTTTATAACATGAGAACTCAAACTGTTTTGGAATCAGCTAATGTGGTTGTTGATGATTTTAGAGATTTTTCAGAGTTTTCCACAGAAGCCAAGATAGATAGTCTCATGGATACTCCTCCAGAAGTTGCAACAGCAGATCCTGATGCAGCAGAACCCATTGCTAATGCTGCAAATGACGAATCTGCTACTGCAACTGAAACTGGAGAACCAGAACCGTCTATCTTGACTCATCCAAACATCATCACTGACTCTATTCAGAAAGAACCAAGCACCAGAGTCAAACTGAATCATCCAAAAGATCTCATCCTTGGAAATCCTGAAGAAAGCATGGTAACTCGCAGAAGGTATATTAATTTAATCAGCTTTCTTTGCTTTGTTTCTCAATATGAACCGAAAAATGTGAAGGAAGCCATGACCTTTGAGGAATGGCTCAATGCAATGCAAGAGGAACTCAATCAATTTGTTCGCAACAAGGTATGGATTTTGGTCCGAAGACCAAAAGGTATAAATGTTATTGGAACAAAGTGGTTGTTTAAAAATAAAAGTGATGAGTTCGGTACAATTGTGAGAAACAAGGCTCGTTTGGTGCCACAAGGGTACACACAGGTAGAAGGTATTGATTTTGGCAAGTTAGGTGACAAAATAATTTTTCCTTTTTATGGTAAGATTGCTATGCATTCATTTTCGAATTCTTACCTCTTTTATTCTGTTATTAGTTGCCATTTTCCTTGTTTGGAAAGTTGCACTTTCAGCTGAACTTTCCTTTGTTGAAAACTTCTCAAAAGAGAAAGAATTCTCTTTTGGAAAGTTGTCTTTTTTAGGGAAACTTTGTTTATTGCCTTTTCCTTATTGATTTCGATTGTATCTTGATACAATCAGAATATCTAATCTGTTTTTGGCAGGAATCAAGCATTGAAAGAAGATCGGACCCGATTTTAGTAAGTTTCCGTTTAAGGCGTATCCGCTTCGTCGGCATCGCGATCCGAATCTGTTGTAGCAGATCGTGTTTCTTTTGGAAAGTTGTTGTACAGCTGCTAATTCGAACTTGTGGTTGCCTCTTTGGTTTCTATGATCTATAAATAGAGCCTAGAGAGCAACCATTCGAATTACCTCTTCCATTATTCATTTTTTTACATTTATCTTTTGAGAGAAGAGAGTGTTTCTTTGTTTTGTGAGAGCCTAGGTGTTCACCTAGGTTCTAGTTGTTCTATTTCTGTTCTTACTCTATCCTAGAGGTTGTGAAGAACTACTTGACTGAACAAGAGATTGGTCTTCGGGAGAAGACTTGATAAAGCCTTACTTCGGGAGGAAGTAAGCACTTGGTCTTCGGGAGAAGACTTGTTAAAGCCTTACTTCGGGAGGAAGTAAGCACTCACACTTCAAAGACGAAGGGAGTTCGGGCTTGAAGGTGTTTCAAGAAGTCAGATTCATAAAGTGGATTACAAAGGATTGCGGCAATACTTTAGAGGGAGTCTAAACTTGTTTAAGTCAATTGTCTTTGTAATTTTGATACTTTATTAATTGATTTCATTCTCTGGGCGTGGCCCCGTGGACTAGGAGTGTTCGGGAGAACACTGATACCACGTACAAATCTCTTGTGTCAAGTTATTTATTTTTCTGCAAATATTTTATATTCTGCCTGTTCAGTTTTGCTGTAGCAGAATTACTTTCTGCTGCTGCAAACTCTTACAGTTTTTATATTTTCTTATATACAACTGACATTTGCAAAAACACAGTTTTTCAACTCCTATAGCATTATAGAATTCAAATTAAAATGTGTAACACTTTTTTACACACACTTAATATTAGTGATAAATGTGGAGGCTATACCATAACTCCTATAGCATTATAGAATTTCAAATTAAGATGTGTAATACTGTTTTACACTTAATAATGGTAATAATTGTGGAGGTTACAAAATGTAAATAACTCCACTTTTATGTTACAATTTATGTGAATATTATATGTATGTAACTCTCAATCATATTATATACCTTAATCTCGTATTAATATATAATATATCACATTTTAATATTGTAATCTATCTTACATATAACCTATAATAATTAGATTATTCTTTCATTTAAACTTATATAATATAATCAGATTATAATCAAGGGAATTATTCCCTAGTATATTCGGTCAACAAAGATGTTAAAAAGAAACAATTTTGGTTGATAGACAAATTTGGATGACATGAGCACTAAGAAATTCGTATATTTACAACTTTCATGAAGGTCTCAAGGGCTTGGCTACTCGTATTTGTACTCATTATGGTACTTTCATTCTCTATCCACTCCAGCAATAAAGTTTTTTTTTTTTTTTCTAATAATTGGAACATGTATAACAAATTTATAAATTTATCTAAATTTTTGGAAATTTTCTCTGAATGAAGATCTAATTTAATTTTTATATTGAGCAATTATATATAATATGCTTTTAAAATAATTTAATTTTTTTTTCTGAAAAATCATTGTATATATAAAATTATAATTTATATATTACTGTTTTAGAAATTATCCACGTGCGTAGCACGTGTAGGCTTCACTAGTATTATCTTAAATATTGGGAGGACTATGGGCTCATGAAATTTTGGCTCCAAATAAGATAGATCCAAAATTTTAAAAAATAAATTTTCTAACTTATTAATTTCTCATAACTCCACTTTAGATTCGAAATCGCACTCGTGATTTCAAAGAATGCTCTATATATCAAATATAGATACGTTATAATATTATATATTTTTTCTATAATATCGATCAATAATCATCTATAATTAATAGGGATTAAAATTAGGGAAAAAAACATGAATATTCTAAAAAGGGAAAAATATTACAACAATACTGTGGGCCGGCCCAATGAACATTTGTACAGCCCAAAAGGAAAATATTACAAAAATACCACTTGCCCTTACCTTCAGCCGCACGTCACAAACGGAGAGGATGAATGAAGCTCCATCGATGCAGTCGGCCACGCAACCATAATGAAACCAGATCGAACGTAAAACAGCTGTAAATCCCGTCGAATTTCAATAGGAAACGATCAAATCCAACGATCTAAACATAAATTTTTTTTAAAAAAAGAGCAGGACAACCGTGGAGAAACTGAAATTCAACATTTGATTTCGGTTTTTATAGTGCAATATCACTCAAACGATCGTCGAAAATTCAGATTGAAGCAATGTAAATCTGTATTGAACAGATCTGGAGCTCCCCCTCAAATCCAAAAAAAAGGTATGAACTGAATTTTTTTTTCAACAATGATACACAGCATTTTTAGTTGCATTCTGGTTGATTCAATGGTGTGCAACAGGCAATTCATATGGTAAAACCAATAAACAAGAACTGATTCTGATTAAGGAAACAAGGGATACTAATAACTTTTTTTTAATTTTTTTTGCGTTGGCTTACAGTTGCATTATCGTTTGAAAATGGTTTAGAAATCATGAAGAAGTGTTATATGACAAGTACCAAGAGCTAGCATATATACAAGGTAAGATGTATGTTAATGGTAGCAAATTAGTTTTATAATAGTTGTAAATCGATCTGATTCGAATAAACATGATGAAAAATGACAATGCGTAAGAACTATGTAATTTTGGGGATATAATTGTGGTTTTTCAGTTGGTTTACAGTTGCATAATCATTTAATAATAGTTTCATTACGTTTTTTGCAGGAATTTATTGTGGAAAAGATAGAGGACAGAACAGTTTGAGAAATGGTTAGCTTCCCAAAATTTAAATGAAGTTTCTTAATAGTTTTATTCTCGTTTCTTTGTAGTTTATTAACAACCAAAAAAATGGCAAAATCAGGAATCAGGACAGGAAATACAATGCTTGAACAAAGGAACAGAGATAGAAGTAAGTTTGTACTCTATTTCATAACATAATAAAACCAGTTTTAAAATTCGTTGCCTCGAACTAATAACCATTGCAAAAACACAGGAAAGGAAAGACATTCCATTCCTAGTCTTCTACAATGGAAAATTGATGATCGAATGAATTATGAAAATTATGAAGCCAGTGGACACTACATTTCTGCCAATTGTAACTATGAAGATTTGCAACAGAAACTCAAAGATGCCCTGGAATGCAACCAAGAAAACACTGTTTTGCAACTGAAATATCAAGTGAAGGAAGGATACCAACCATTGAGGATAAAGGATGATCAAAGCCTGCATTTCTACATACAACTCAAACTGAAAGACCCCGACTTCACAACATACCCAATGTGTGTGAATGTCATCAACAACCCAACAACAACCATCGATGCAACATTCTTTGGAAATGACAATTCATTAATTACACATAGAAGCGCCTTCCAACCAATCGAATACAATGCAGCAACAACAGAAGACTCAACAAATCAACAACATATAATTGAAGCAAGAGTACTGGAATTTGGGGAAGAAAGTTTTGACTTCATGGACTATGCAAAACTTGTGGCAGAGGAAATGGTTGAGCAACTGGAAAACAACAGAAAAAAGGAACCAGAAATCACAGATTATGACGAACTACTAATCACAGATCCGCATCATCCAGAAATAGAAGAAGCACAAATATACAAAGACAAAGAAACACTGCAGAGTGTGCTTGGTTTCTATGCAATTAGGAACAACTTCCAATTCAGAGTTAAAAAATCATGTGCAAGAACATACAAGATTTGTTGTTTGGATCCAAAATGCAAGTGGGCACTAACAGCATCCAGAAACGGGCCAACAAAGTCATTCATCATTCGAAAGTACGACAGAAAGGTGATACACACTTGTGATCTAAACATCAGATTTGCCGACAAGAGACAAGCTACAACGAAATTGATTGGAAACTACATCAAGCCACGGTTCACCAACATAAAAACAACTCAAACGCCACAAGACATCAGAGGAGAAATGAAACACAAGTATGGGGTCAGAATGAACTACATGAAAGCATGGAGAAGCAAAGAGCACGCGCAAGAAGAATTACGAGGAAAAGCCAACGAATCATACAGGTTGCTGCCCGGTTTTTTGCACATGTTGCAAAAAACTAATCCCGGAACAATAGTGCACATGGAAACAGAGGATGACAACAGCTTCAAGTACTTGTTTGTCGCACTGGATGCATCAATAAAAGGATGGAAGAAATGCAAACCTATAATAGTTGTTGACGGAACTTTCCTTAAATCAACATATGGAGGTACACTGCTCTCTGCTTGTACACAGGATGCAAATGGGCACATTTTTCCACTAGCTTTTTCGTTGTGGATCTCGTAAAACAACAACTCATGGCAATGGTTTTTCACAAAAGTGAGAGAAACATATGGGATTAGAGAGGAACAGTGCTTGATCTCAGATAGACATGAGAGCATAAGTAAGGCAGCTTGTCAAGTATTTCCAGAAATCACACATTGCTATTGTGTATACCACCTGTTAAGCAACCTAAAAGCAACCTTCAAGAAGAATGCAAGCAAGCTGGATAAACCATTCTTCGCTGCAGCCAGAGCATACACAGAGAGGAAATTTGAATACCATATGAGCGAGTTGGACAGCTTGGACATCCGTGTAAGACCATATTTACAACAAGTTGGATACCACAAATGGTCAAGATACCACTGCAAAAACAACATGTATTCAACTATGACTTCAAACATTGCTGAATCTCTAAATGCAGCAAACTTGGCAGCTAGAGAGCTACCAATCACAACACTGATGGAGTCATTGAGAGCATTGATTCAACAATGGACATACACAAACAGGAAAAAAGCACAGAAAACAACAACATTTTTAACACCTACAGCAGAAAAGAAATTAGTCGACAACTTTGTGGAATCATTGACAGAAAATGTAATGACATGTTAAATATTTTAGTTGCATTTTAGTTTCTTTATAGTTTGTTTTTCGTTGTTATACATATTAACAGTTTTACACTTAATCCGCAGGTAAAACCAATAAACGAGACCATGTTCGAAGTCATTGAACTAACCAGATCATGGGTCATCAACCTCAAGGAGAAAACATGCAGTTGCAACAGATTCCAACTTGATGAGTTACCGTGTGCTCATGCGCTTGCTGTTATAAAAGAGATGAACTTGAATGTTTACAACTACTGTTCGGGTTATTACACCACGCGAACATGGCTTGAAACATACAGCGGCTCAACATATCCGGTACACAATCACACAACTTGGGATGTGCCACAAAACATAAAAGATATCATTGTTCTGCCACCAAACCAAAAAATAAGATCTGGAAGACCAAGGAAACGAAGGTTTTTATCTGAATGGGATACAAAAAAACATAACAGGTGCGGCAAATGTGGACAACACGGACACAATCGAAAGACATGCAACAATCAAGCAATAAAATAGATACATATGAAATATTTGAATTGTTTAATTTTGTGTGCAAATTCAAACAAAGTTGATCTGTGATGTTCTAAATACATGGGATTTTATTTTTATGAAATTTGGTACAGCTTTTTACTAGTTTCAAAATCGTTTTGTTACAGTTGCGACCCTTTGTAAAATATTAAGTACCGGAATGACTTCTTCTTTACAGTTTTAAAGGCAGTCAGTCAATAATTGATAAAACATAACTTGAATAAGGGAAAAGAGTTAATGGAATACGAAGAATAAATATACATTCATAGCACTATTTAGGAAAAATGAAAACATAGTTTGTATTTAGTTGGTTAATAGTTTCTCCATAGTTGTGCGACCTTATATAAGAACTTGAACAATTAAAAAAACACACAACTTTGGGAAATACAAACCTATACAATAAAGATATTATAAGGAGTGAATGTCAAATATCCTAAAAGTTTTAAACCAGCTACATAGTATAAAATCAAATATAATACCTACATTGAAACAACAACACTAAAACTTGTCAAGTAAATAGATTCAACAAATAACAGAATAGAGCCACCAAATTAAAAGATCCTATTTCTTCAATTTAGATGCCTTAGAAGACTTGGTTTGCTTCTCATCCTCGCTGTCAATACTTTCGTCAATTTTCCTTTGTCCGTACGAGTAGAAAAGTGAAGCAAGTCGGGTTCGATAAACTTCGATGTCAAAGTCTGCAGGGACATCCTTTCCGTGTATAAAGAATTCAGCAAAGGCAGCAACATATGCTCCACAATCACTGTTAAAAAACATAGAGAAAAAATAAACAGATTAGAAACTAAAAAACAACATAAAAGAAACTTAAAAGAAACACTCACTTCTTCTGCTGAGACGCAAGACCACTAAGCTCCACGATTCTGAATGGAGCTGTAGGGTCAGAAACTGAGGCAGGAGCTTGTGCTCTATTCTTCCAGAACCCAAGTAAATCGAAAAACAAAGGCAGCAACACGGAATAAGCCTTCATCGCATTCCTAGCTGCGGCATTCATCTTCGCGGTTCTCAAAGAATTGTACAGAAATAACGTCCCTTCGTTCACGTCAAGACGCCCAAAAACCCAATGACTTTCCCTTCTTAAATTGATGATGAAAAGCACGTGATCGGCTTCATACCAAGGCTTGGAACAAGGAATGCGCATACCTCGGATGTAATGCGCAATTGGGTGGGCAGCGTGAATGTGTGACATCTTAGTCTTCATTGACTTGGCCTTGTTAAATTTGTGGTACAATGCTTGGATGGAATCATCAAAAAGACAATCAAAAGTAGTTGCGAAATTCAACGTCACGGCGGAAGAATACTTACCTTTTTTTCCGAAGGTAATAGAATATGGTGTTCATATGCTGAGAAAAAAAAAACAACACAGAAACACAAATGAAAAGGTTTAACAACTGTAAAAAAACTGAAATGTAGTATCAAAACTAAAAAAACATTTATAAAGCAACTAAAAACAAACTACCATAAGTACAATATAAATTGGAAACTTTACCGAGTCGTTCATAAACATGTCGCATGTGGCCAAATGGTAAAACCAAGTTTTATCCTCAACATAATCAACACCTAGCCTAAAACCCGGGGTAAATTTCTTTGCGCCGTCTTCATAACAATTATAATGCCTACAACAACAAAAAAACAGCAAAAAAATAGCATTAAAACAGGAATAAAACTGGAAAAAAAAATAATACAAAAACAGATTTAATAAAAAACAGTCACCTGGGATGTTTAAGCAATCCTTCACCAATCCAAAAGTCAAATTTTGCCTCAATCTCGGTAGATACGGGATCAGCAAAAGCATCATTAAGAGCATAAAGGCCCTTCACATAAGTCACCATTTTGAAATCCCTATCATCCCCAACTGATTGAGAACCTGAGGACATAAGCTCCATTGGAGTGCTCCCGACATCAGCAGACCCGAAATCAACAAATGGAGATTTCAAGGCCGAGCACGCTTCCTCTTATCCAACAGAGGTGTATCAGAGACAGTATCCTCAGTTTCTTCATCAGTATGAAGGGCATCTGACTTTTCACCAACAACATCTGGATTGGGTGCGGGGACCTAAAAAATAAAGAATGCATTAAAACAGTTGCAAAACATACTAGAAACTAATGAGCAACCAAAAAGAAACCTAGTTTTTTTGAAAACAATTAAAAGTAAACTTACATTGATTTTAGCAACAGCCTCCAAGCCAGCCAACACAACTTGATCATCATCTATTACAAGCTGGCTCAACCCATCAAAGAAATCGTCCCCCTTCAATCGAGACTCATCGCCCTTCGGCTTCTCAACATCCTTAACATTTTTATCACTCCCTCCAACATCCTCAGAAGGATTCACATCAGCAGAAGGAACAGCAGTAACAGCCTTGTCAGCATCATCAGCATCCCCACCAACTTTAACCAACTCACCACCATCGTCGGAGTCGGAATCAATATTTTCTGGATCAGGCAATTGCTTCTCATCATCCTCGGCATCATCATCATCATCATCATCATCATCAGCATCATCATCAGAATCTTGAGTTACTAATTCATCCGATGACTTTCCCTGTATCAACCAACATAAATGAAACTTAAATAAAACAGTAAAGAAACTATACAAAAAAAAATATAAAAAAACCTAAACAATAAAATAAGAATAAATACCTCGTCAGAAGGACGACGATGAATGGCATTAACCTTCTCTTGGATATCCTTAATTACAGTCATTACGGATTTGAAATTAAAATCAACAAAACACCTCAACGAAATGAAGTCCTCGGCCAATGATGATTGATTCGAAATGAGCATCTCCAGCTTAGATTTCATCCAATCAATATCTGCTGAATCAGACTTCTTTGAAGATGACCCACCCTCGAAGGATTGCTTCGCTACACCACGTTCATCAATAGATTCATCGATAAATAGACCGTCAAGTTGAAGCTGCTGCCTCTCTTCATCAGTAGGACGCATGTTTTTTATCTTCAACTGAACAGCATAATCAAACATAATATGAAAAAAAATTAAAACAATTGGAAAAACCAAAAAACAACAACATAAATAAAACTGAAAAGAAACGGGGAAAAAAACGAGAAGAAACTGTAAAGTACCTTCTCCAAAGGTAAATCAAAAATCTTGCCCTTCAAGTCTCGAAGGGTTGGATTTTTGGTGACGATGGTGTTGCTCCGATTCGTAATCCTGGGAATAGAAGATGAAACTCTCTTATAGAAAGAGTTCACCATTGCAGGACAGCATTCATCAAACCAAACAGTGAAAACCCAAGGACATCCCAATGCCCTATACCGCCCATCATATTGGCCTCCCTTCTCTGCCTTTCTATTTTTCATAATGATCCCATGCTCAATCCTACCTTTGAATGAGTCAATTGTCAATTCAAATGATTCCCTACCCCAACAATACTCATCCACCGACCGCTATCAACTACATCTAGAACAAACCTAGACACTTCTTTGTCAGGAGTATTGCTAAGAAGAAAACACTGAATGAAATACAAAACAGCCATTTTCAAACCAATAGACTCATCCAAACCCCACCGACTACCCAAAAAAGCATCCTCGATGGCTTTGTTGTCAATAGTTTTTACACCACGGAAACATGTTTCTACCAATTGATTTGTTTCCTGTGAAAACAACAACTTGTTGCAATCACCGAAACAATCTAAACCGTAAATCGGGTAAAATTCTTCGGCACTAAACCGTATGCAACGGCCGGCAACCTTAGCCCAAAACTCCTTAGGATTAGGTCAAAACTTCCCTTAGTAATAAACTATGAACGACTTGTGGATGAAAAACAAACTCGTGCATATCCGTAAAATGCCCAAACCGAGTTTGACGAAACAAAGAAAGCAAATTAACGAGATAAAGTGTTTTTAATATTATTTATCACGGAATAAACACCGGTGCATACACACTTAGATCCGTAAAAATCGAAGGACTAAATTTACGGTCCCAAACTCGCAACATAACAAAAAAGGGCCAAGATAAATTATAAATCCCTGAATAAAACAGTATGAAAACTGTAATACAACTACAAACAAACTAAAAACAAACTATCAATGGCAAACAACTACACAGAAAATAACAGCAAAGACCTTAAATCGTTTGGAAACATAAAAAAAAACAGTAAACAACTAACCCTAAAAGAAATCGAAAAATGCAGTATAAGAAGAACAACAAAACTATATTAAAACAACAAACAAACTAAAAAAAATATACAACTATAGAAAAATATAGAGCAAAGATTTGAAAATCGTTTTGAAATCTAAAATATAACAGCAAACAACTAAACCTAATGAAAATCGAAAACACATCAAAACATACCAGTAACAAACTATTAAAAAACTGAAAAGAAACTACCGAAGACTGATTGAAAACACCAAAAACGAAAACAAAACACATAACCTGTAAGCACAAAAAAACACTGAAAATAAAGAAAACAAAACAAAATTAAAGAACAACACCTGCACGAATCAAATGAAATGATCAAAAGCAACAATAAATAACTAAAAAATTTAAAAACATGAAACAAAATGCGCAAATGAAACCCTAAAATCACACAAAGCATAATGAACATGAAAACGCCAAAATCTGGGTAAAACATAAATGGCAGAAAGGGGGAAACGAAAATAAAACTAAAAACCAACCTCGATCCGATCTTCAAGATGTGTAATAGATTTTTGAAATTTTTTCCCAGAAATTTCTGGAAGCGTGGGCTCCTCCAAGTTCAGCTTCGTTTTCTTCGAAGACTGGGGTCTCACACGCTTCGCCATTGGAGCTTCAAAATCAGAATCAAAATCATCAATGATTGGGCGTTTACCCTTGGATTTGTTGGCCAAAGATTTCTTGCCCATTTTTTATTTCTTTTTGAGAACTGGAGAAGGGGATGAAGATGACCGAGTGATTGCCATGGTATAAATAAGATTGAAAAAAAATGAAACAGAGAGGGAAAAACAGTTGCTAAATCGTGGGCTAAGAGGAAGTTGAAAATTCGTGGATGAACCAAAAATAAGAGGGAAAAACGTGATAAATTATGGGTGGTTAATGGAGGTTACTTGAATTCAAAATGAACTTAGAGAACAGAAATGAAGAATCGAAAATGAAATGAAAACAAAATGAAAAAAGAGAGGGAAGAGAGTATGATTTGATTGATGATGCATGGGGAGAGCACACGTGTATGCATGGTATGATGAGTAAGTGGTAAATGTGTAATAAAAATAACTTTGTAAGTAGAAATGTAGTAATAGGCGTGTGAGGGTAATTTTGTAATAAAGTGTGTAAAAAGAATTTTTCATGTAAAAATTTCTTAAAATTATTGTTTTATCCATTTAATTATATTTTATCCTTAAATCATCTAGTTGACTTAATGATATTTGAGTGAACTAATATGATCACTCTATCATTAAATACTCTAACTTAGCTAGAACGAATCTCGCATTTCACTAATAACATAGTAGCTATAGATTTCCATATCTATGATTAACAAACTCTCACTTAATTTTTTAGTTTTATAATACTAAATTAGGTACGCAGCAAAAGAATTATTTTTAAGTATCATTGTACCATATACCTAAAATCGTCATATGTATATATATTAAATAAAAAGTTAATAGATGAAAATAATATTTATCTCTTCATGCTTATTTGAATATTCTTAATTCTTTTCATATATTGTGTCTTTTTGGGCTGATTGGATATTCTCTCGAAGTTGTTGAGAGATTATCTCTAGGTGGTTAAAATGTTCTCTTAATTAGTTATTAGATACTTATTACTTTAAATTAAATATTTATATTTGAAAATAATATCAATAAAAATATTAGCTACATATATTAATTTAAGTATTATAATATGATTATTTATTATTTTTAAATAAATAAATAACTTAATTAATTAAACACTTAATATTATTTTATTAGTTATAATCAATATACTTGTATAAATCTAAATCTATATATATGTATGATATATTTAGAAAACCTAAAAAGTTGAATCAAATATAATTTTTTTTCTTTCAAGTAAAAACTGTCCTTGTTCATGTTGAGAAAAAATCTACGAATATATTTTTTATATCCTATTTACCAAGACTGATCCTTGTGTATTTTTCTTGATCTAGAAAATCATAGTGTGAGACATTATTGTTTCTTGAATACGATTTACGAAAATACTCAAAGATACTTGTTGGTTCATCAAGACGTAACTTTTTTGTTCATCTTATTATTTTCTAATTTAATATATATATAGAGATGTTGAAGATGCTAAGATGTGGTAGGATGATAATCTTATTAAATGCTTAAGCTCCACACCAAATTTAGTGCCACAAAACAAAAAATGGTACTAGAATTAGTTCTATTATGTATATATATTAAATATTATGCGAGTTTTCTTGTATTATATATATATGCGATGTGTATATGAATCATCCGGTGTACGAATTACTTTTACTTTTCTAGGAAAAATTATAAGCCATTATTGTGGCATATGAATTTTATGTAATTTTTTTCTCTGAAATTATTTTACGTTGAATTATTACGATGTAATTGGATCCTTACGAGGCCTACAATCTCTTGCGTAGTGCCCAGATTTTCCACACACAAAATAATGGCCTCTCACTTCTTTGAATTGGCTAATGTTTTTTCTTAGACCCAAATATTTTCCACCTCTTTTATTATTGTTGTTGCCTTTGTGATGCTTGTTTGAGACCGCATTGGCTTTAGAAATCTCATCTTTAGGTTCTTTCACATTTCCATTATCTCTAAATTTCGATTTCTCTTTGATTCGAATATGATTTTGGATCTCTTCTAACGAATAATCCTCATTTTTATAGAAGATTATTTTCCTATATCCCTTCCAAGTTGGTGGCAACTTTGCCACAATTGCACCAACTTGAAATGTCTCAGGAAGCTTAATGTTGAGAACCTTTAACTTGTTCACAATGGTTTGTAACTCATGGATTTGAGGAAGAAGATCTTTAGCATCACTAAAAGAAAATTCAAAATATTGTGAAATTAAAAATTTTCTTGTACCTTCTTCCTTCTCCTTGCATTTTGCTTCCAAAGCATTCCAAATCTCCTTTTCGGATTTAGTATTAGTGTAGAGATCATATAGCCTATCAGACAAGGCATTTAGAATATGGCCTCTACATAGGAGATTGTCCTCCTCTTTCTTCCTTCTATTCTCCACAATCTCGGGGGTGTCTTTCTCAGATTGAGCGGGTAGAGGCTTCAAAGTAGACTCAAGAATATATGCTATCTTGAATGTGATCAAGAAAAACCTCACTTTGTCTTGCCACCTAGTAAAGTTGGATCCATCAAACCTATCCAACCTCATTAGGTCTTCATTCATCATTTTGATGGTCTCACCTTCGATTGAAGCTAGGTAGAAGGGTAAGCTTTTTATTGTTGGAAATTTATTAGTGCTTCAATAGAAAATCTAATGCCAAAATACAACTCAAAGACAAGAAATACAATAATATTGATAAAATAATGTTACAACTCTTGACAAAATATATACATAAATATAGAAAAGAAGATGAAGAGAAGATTACAAAAACACAATATAAATAGTAGTATTATATGTGAGAACAATCTCAACACCACTAACACCGAGTGCCAAGTAGGAGAATCACAAAACTTGAACAAGGTTTTACACCTTTGTCCAAAAGCTTATTTCTCCCTACCACAAGCACTTAGGGAAGAAATAAATGGAAATAGCTTTCTGGATTTACCAAGCTTATAGTTTCTAGGAAGGTGCTCTCTTTGATAGAAACTCACGAAAAAGGTGTCTCCACAAGTGAACCAAAGACCTCTATTTATAATATTTAAGATCACACACTTTAAAATTCAAACTCATAACTCTCTTAGATGTTATGGACTCAAATGTAACTCGTATACACACCATAACTCCTATAACATTATAGAATTTCAAATTAAGATGCGTAACACTTTTTTACACACTTAATATTGGTGATAAATGTAGAGATTACATCATAACTCCTATAGCATTATAGAATTTCAAATTAAAATGTATAACACTTTTTTACACACTTAATATTGGTGATAATTGTGGAGGTTACAAATGTAAGTAACTCTACTCTTATGTTGCATTTTATGTGAATATTATATATATGTTACTCTGAATCACATTATATATATTAATCTCGTATTAATGTATAATGTATCAAATTTTAATATTTTAACCTATCTTATATATAACATATAATATTCAGATTATTCATTCATTTAAACTTATATAATATAATCAGATTATAATCAAGGGAATTATTCCCTCGTATATTCGGTCAACAAAGATGTTAAAAAGAAACAATTTTGGTTGATAGACAAATTTGGATGACATGAGCACTAAGAAATTCGTATATTTACAACTTTCATGAAGGTCTCAAGGGCTTGGCTACTCGTATTTGTACTCATTATGTTACTTTCATTCTCTATCCACTCCAGCAATAAAGTTTTTTTTTTTTTTCTAATAATTGTAAGCCATAAATTGTAATTTATTGAGAACGTTTAGTTATATTCTTGTCACAAATTTATATAATCGATTTGCAAGGTAGAATAAATACAATGTACCTTAATCATAATGATGTGTAGATCTCGAATCTTCCGAGAACAGCTGACTGTTTGAGCAATGGTATTGAGATGGTCGATCTTTGCGTTGTATAGATCATTGATGAAAAAGTACAATATTTTATTTGATTTTCTTTTCACTTACTACAAATAAATCTTTTGTGGATTAGAGGCACTTGAGCGCCAGTTTCTCTATATGGCACTACTGTGTACAAATAACCGCAGTACTGGTTATAATGGTGGAGCCGGTGTTACAATTAATATACTAGGTAGGAGTTACGTGCCGAGGCACGTAAATATTAGTTTTAGGTAAAATTTAGTTTTTTTTTTTATTTCTTCTTATTTAGATTGTATGTAAAGGTATGATCATACGAATAATTTGTTTTATCAAATTAATATTTGTACTATTATAATTGGTTGGTAAAATATAATTAGGTATATATAAATTATAATAAAATAATACTTATTATTTATTTTTAGAAAACTGGGTATATGAAATACTTGCATACACTACTCCATGTAAATCCATAAATAACAAGTCAAGAGAAAGAAAAAGAAGCTCGACACCAAGAAAAGTCTCAACACTAAATAAAATAAAATTAATGTAAAAAAAAAAAAAAAAGGTAACTTCGGCCTAATCTTCCATTGGTTCAACTGCTTGAATGGTGAACTGATTGTACTTTGAAGTCATTGTTCGGTTTGCATCTACGTACAACTGAATTCTCTATTTTTTGGCTGATAATTGCTTCGTAGTTTTTTGGACAAACAACTTATGATTCTGTAAAAAAAAAATGATTAGTTATAAGTTTTAATGTATTTCTATGTACGAAAATGTATAAATTTTACATATTTATTTTTTTATAGTTACCTCGTCCGAATATGATTAAAAAGATAGTATGAAGCTTAAATAATAAATTCCTATAATGACAAAGCTAGTATTTGGGCAAAATTTCATTTCAGAAGTCAACAATTCACCACTACTCGATAAATGACAAACTGAACAAAAAACACAAAATTTTAGGTAATTGTTCCAAAACCCCACCAGAATCAAAACCTCAAAGTCCATAAATTAGCATTAGAAGATCTCGAAGAACCAAAATTCAACACAAAATTAGGTAGCAGCATAAATATTCAGCATAAAAAAATTGAACATGATTTTTTTTCATTTTGTTTTTTTAAGAGAAAGTGGCTGATGTTAACAAGTGAACAAGTATATCATTTTAGAATTACAAAAAGAAGCAGTTGCTTAAACCATATTTAATTTTACAGTTGTACCATTTGGAGATCATGACATATAAATTGTATGCAGAAGATTGACACCAAGTAATCACAAAGATGAGAATAAAGTGTCCCCAACAACCTACGACCGTTCCTCTACAATAGTAGAAAAGATGCAGCAAAGGGAATGGAAATCTGTTGCTTTTACCTTGCAAGTAAATGCCATGCGGGTTTTAGCTTCCTTATCCTTTCGCTTACTTGGATTGGTAGCCATGCCACTATTTGAATTAAACCTATCATGTGTTTGTTCCATATCCTCCAAATGACTGACATCTCCAGTTTGAGAAAGGGGTTCTTCTCCATTATGTTGTTCAGAACAACCTGGATCTACAATTTGCATTTCATGCTCATTATTAATCTCATTTTGTTGGAATTCTGTCCCAAGAAAATTACTACACCTGCCAACAGGCTCCAGTGAATCATGAATCAGCCCCTTAAAAGTCTCTGAAGTGTTGGGTGAATCAAAAATCAAGATAGCATCAGACATTAGACATTCCCAGTCACCTATGGCCCCTTGTTTTTTCGACTCACTCAGACACACTTCTTGGATTTGGGCTTCATTATCAGATGGACCAATTTCAGGTGCCACTTGCACATGAGGAACAAGATTAGCCGATGGATCACTCGAATTGGATTCAAAATCCGCCACAACATCATGAGGCGTTGAGACACAATCAGGGCTACCACAATCATACTTCAAAACACGTGGTAGCTCAATCACAAAAGCTGAACCTTCATTTTGTGGCCCAGCAGAAGCTTCTTCAACATTAACATCTGATTTACGATTTTCACGAAGCTCAACCGAGTTGTTGTATACTTGGACCGTTTCAATGACAGCATCATCACTTGCAGGAACATCAACTCCATTTTCTGAAGAAACCTCAGGCTTTGCTTGATCATAAGTATTGTACCTAAAGAGATGAAAAAGGTATTCTTAGATACAGAAAAAATAGATAGGGCCTATAATAAGAAGAAGACCAATATCAAATTACCTCCTGAGAAATCTTGACTCCTTGTTAGAACTGACATGGGGTGAAGTGAAAACTGATGGAGGAGATCCAAAACTAAGAGAGCTAAAGGTCTGAGTAATGTGAAGAGACTTCACTGGCTTGATAGGAGAAAGGCTACTGATATAATTGAAGACAGGAGAATCCTGCACAATATTGAAAAAGATTTTAGTACAAGGAAACGAGAAGTGAAAAAGAGAAACAAGTTTACACAAATACAATCAACCATTAAAAGCACAGTACCATTTAAAATGAATATAATACTTTTTTAGAAATACTAACTTCTGGTCAAAAAATTCACAATAACACAGAAGAAGAACAGAAAAAGAAAAAAAAAATTGGTGTGTAAATAAATAATTGTGAAAAGGATTTTTGCACATAATGGTTTAGTTACAGCAACAAAATCAGTATAAAGAGAAAATATTTTAGTCTCAAAAGTCACTACAACTAAGAGAAAGTAAATGAAAACCTCCATTGAAATTGAGGGGTCTTCAATTCTGTATCTCTTGCAACAGACGCATGGGTATAAAGAAGAAAAGAAAAAACACTTCTCTGCACAACCTTACCAGAAATCCCATAATAATGTGCTCATTATTATTGAAAATATCGAAACAAGTAAAAAAAAAAAATACAATGCCGAAACGGCAAAGTTTTTAAAAGAAGAATGGCAAAGCGATTTATACTTAAAATTGCATGCTTTAGGTTGAAATCGAGATCCAAACTTCATTCTAACAATTTTCACAGAAGCAAAAAACCAGTAGGGCAGTTTTCTTTTCAACATCAAAAGTTTTTATAAACCTCTTGAACATAATACTCAATTATGGATAAATAATATTTACTTGAGAAAGAGCATTAACTTTCTCAAGAAAAAGCTCAAACATCCCAGACCCATAATAACAAACAAACCCAAAAGAAAAAAAAAAACAGAGAGCTTTATGAGATCAATGTCTTCACACACACACACCGAAAAAATACCCATAAACTAAAACAAAAACTCAAACTAAAAAAACGAACCGACCCCAAAAGATTTCCCATTCACAATCATGTTTTCTAGATGAATATATATATATTTATTAATATACTCGTACCTTGAAAATCTGAAACATTACATTCTGGGACTGGGAAAAGAGAAAGAGGCGAAGGCTTTTCCCGAGGAACTATTCTTCAATCGTCGACTCCGATTGATAGTGAGAAAACGATTCAACTAAAAGGAAAGGAAAGTTACTCCAATTGAGAGTGAGAAAACGATTCAAAAAAAATGGTGGACGATTCTTTTTGGGGTTAAATTTAACAGAATATTCTTTTATTTGTAAAGTATATTCTGTTAAACCAAGAATTGCCGTTAGATAGGCACTTTTAATATATAAAGATATAGATAGTAGGTGTATTTTTAATGAGTATTACCCATATATAAGTAATATTAGAAAAATTTAAGTTTTTATGTTTAATTATTTTTATCTAAATGGACAAATTAAAAAAAAAAATAGCCTGAAATTGTTTCATCGGAAGAAAAACAAAATTAAAAAAATTAGCAATAAAAAAATAAAAAAGATTAAGTTCGATTTAAATATTTTATATAAATATATTTTTCATATATTTTTTTTTATTTTTTTAATTACGTACGTAAGTTAAGCTTAGAAATTCAAATTATTCTTTAATTATTCGTTATTGGATTAAATCTAAAGACTTTTTTCCTATTATATCTAAAAAAGATAAAAAAAAAATTACAATGATACATTGAGCTGCTATTATAATTATTATACAACCCACATAAAAAAAAACTTACAAGAATACCTCTTACACACAATTTCAAGCAGCACAAACACATGAATCACTTTTCTCATCCTCAAAGCCATCGTGCGATCAAACGAGGACAATAACAGCAAATAAACCCAACCAGCCGATGATCCACCATTAATTTGGGCAACGTGACTGGAAAAAAAGAAGAAATTATTTAGAAAATCAATCATTACTGATTGGTAAACAACATTGCATATAAATTGGTTTGAAACACAAATTCACCATCAATTACGATTCAGATTCCGCAAATTAATCCTCCTATATTCAAATTACAGATTCAAAAAAATGTAGTTCTGAACGAATAATGGAGTTCCCAATCGATCCAAAACAGGTTTAATCTAAAATACACATATCAACACATATTTGATAATGTCATAATTGTTGCATTAAAGTTGTTTTCCAAATTTTTAATCCTGTAATTATTCAATTCTGATCATGACAATAACAGAAAATTCGCATTCATCTAGCGCCACGGATCTGGAAATATTGATTTAAATTTTTGTTTTTTTTAAAGTTCAATTACAATTGTCTTTTTATTTTATTCACGCACTCATAATTGAAGACGACACTCCTAAAATACAATACATAATGTTAACGCAGATTTTTATTAACCAAATATATAAACCTTTACGTAATAAATATACTACATAATTAATGATAATAAAAAATGATCATTAGATATTTTTACATAATTTTGTAGTTAAAATCTACATACTCTACAAGTCTATCTTATTAGGGATGTTAATTTGGATACAGAGTACAATCAATATCATAGATAGCTTTTTCTCATAAATTTGCCGTCATTTTTTACCATAGATCCAATCGCGATTTATATGTGTACAGGGTGGCAGTTATTTTCATTGGACTTTAATCATTTATAACTGCTCATGAAATGTGGACATTCCCCACATTTCATTTCTATGCACATGGGATAATATTTAGTAACTATCCAACCGCTCTTTTGTCTTTATCCTTAAATGGTTATGCTGAGTATGTAGGTTGTTTCTCGCTAAGTACGAGTTGTCTTTTACCGTCATTGTAGGAAAAAACGCTAAGTATAGATATACTCCTCCTTGCAGTGTCTTGTATTATAATGATATTAGCGAGGTGGTTATTCTATCATATAGAGGGCGAGATGGATGAATGTATGGTTATTCTCTCCATGTATACATACGTGGATAAATTAGTTGCCAGCTCTTATTCCTAAGTATGTAGGTCAATGAGCTGCAGGCTCTTACTCCCAAGTATGTTGGTCAATGAGTTAGAAGCTCTTACTCCCAAGTATGTGGGTCAATGAGCTGCAAGATCTTTGTTATCTTGTCTTGAACATTTATTAGACACTCTGTCTATCCGAGATGGACTTATTATCTCACTAATCTTTAACGGGCAATAGTTATTATTCTTATCTGGCATTTGCTTATGTGGTAGTGAGTTTGAATATTTTTATCGACTATAATTTATTGAAACGAATTATTTAAGTTGCATTTAATGATGCAATTTAATACTATAATCATTGAGTTGATTCATATTCCTCCTGAAGTACACGTGTCAGCTTTTGGTTGATAGCCGAATTTCAGGTATAACAATTGCCCCCTAAAAAGTGCTTTTTTAATTAAAAATGACTTTTTAATTAAAAGGAAATTTTTAATTAAAAATGACTTTTTTAAATGTCTTCAACGGTATTATTGTATTTTTCCCAAAAATTTGCATGCTTAGAATTTTAGCGGTTCAAAACTTGGAGGCACATCATTTCTCATTTAATTCTCTGACTGTTATTTTCTTGTACAATTCCCATCTGTTTGATTAGATTACCCTTAATCGAATGGTTGCCATCTTTTAGGAATAAATTTGAAATTGTGCATCATTTTTTCCATCTTCAGCCTACAAACCTTCAAGCTTTGACAAAATCTCAACCACCCTCTCTTTTATATTTGCATGCCCTCTTTGTCTCTCACATTCTTCTTGCAGATCTCATCTGATTGTGCTCCTTCTCTTCAAAGTCATCATGACCCAGCTTTTCGATCATCAGAATCTTCACCAATAAGTCCTTTTTTGCACAGAACATCTCATCAAACTAGTAAGTGGCATTTCTCTTTGTTGATGCTTCCTTTGTGTGTTCAATTTCAATTTATTGGTATGTGTTTTTCTTATCTGCATTGTTTTCTTGCTTGGGTAATTTGGTTTTGAGTGCTTGGATTTTAGGGCTAGAAAATTTAAGGTTATTATGATTCACAGAGTTTTTGGGTTTTATTTGTGCTTTGTTTTTCTTGGAATTGGGGTATTTTTTATTATCATGTCCCAATTGATCCTTGAATTTGCAATCCCAGAATCTTTAGAATTGGTTTGTCCTCAATTTTATGCCATAGAATATAAGCCCAAAATTTGAAGACCTCAAACCATTCTTGAAATAAATGATGAGAAAATTAGGGATCATCTCTTTAAATCTGGTTAAGAAGAAACCTCTAGATGTTATAGGCAATTTTGCAAGAAATTATTGAAGGTAGGCGTCAGTATTTTCCAGAAGCAGCTTGGCTTGATCTGGTGGATGCATCATGATCTGGTTGATCCTTGGAAGCAGAAAGTAGTCCTTTGGACATGCTTTGTTCAGGTTGGTGAAGTCTATGCACACTCTTTACTTTTTATTTGGTTTGGGCATGAGCACAGGGTTGGATACCCAAAGTGGATAGAATGCCTCGGTGATGAAGTCATAGGCCTGTAGCCTTTTGACTTCATCTTTGAGGGCTTGGGCGCATTGTTTTTCTAATAACCTCCTTTTTTGTTACACAGGTAAGAAGTTTGGACCAATGTTTAAGGCATGGGTCATCATAGAAGGGTCTATTCTGACCATGTCTCCATGTGACCATGCGAAGAAGTCCAAGTTTTCCCTTAGAATTTTATCATTACTGATTTTATTTCCAATGCTAAATGGGTGCAATGCCTTGCCCAAAGAAGCCATACATTACTTGTGTGCAGGATGCCACATTGGTTAGTTGGAGCCCCTATCTCTTCATATGTTGATCTGAAAAGAATGTTGGAGGAGACTCCATGTCCACTATGCATCTTACAACGGTCATATTCTTAATTTGTGTAGTAATGACAAGGGGTCATTGTTGGGTTTTATGGCCTAAATCAAACTCCATTTCAATGTAATCTTTATCTTTTAAATATCAATAAAGAAACAGAAGTATTTTCATCACTTTGTGTGTCATTTGGTTCATTTTATCATTTATATGTTTAGTTGATTTATAAATTCATCCAAATCCTTATCACATTTATGTTCTTGTTTATTGTGTCGTCAGCACAATGGAAAGTAATCAAGATTATGTGATTAAATATATATTCCTAGATTTATCAGTACACAGAGGGTTTAACTGATATGACAATCTACAACATAGTTTACTTGCACCTTGGATAAGTGCTATGTTCTTTCCAGGACATTGGTTAATGTAAAGCTTGGGTTGGATGTCTGGAGTATGCATCGGAAGGGACCGATATTGAACTTTGATTCAGATATGTTAAACTTACCGTAATATGTATTCAATTCAATATCACCTAGTTGATCCTAGATCAAATGATCTTAATCGTGATATGGTTAGGTTCGATCTCAAGAGTATTATACATGTTCTTTGATTTGTTAGTTGAGCCTACTTTTTGGTCAGGGTGATACGTACATTTTGGGAACATGGTAGTGCAATTGAGTGGGAGCGCCAAACATAGACATGGAATCTATAACTTCTATCTAGCAAATAGAAGTGAAATGATGATTTCCTTCGAGCTTGGCTAAACAGAGATAAATGGTTGAGTACTCATTTCAGTGATTATGTTTCACTGAAATATCATTTATAGGTGGCTAAGTGTTTTAAAGATAAAATACATTGAAGGGTGTAACAGTAATTTAATCCCTATACAATGTAAATCATCTATAGAGGATCATTGATTATTGGGATTATAACAATGGATAAGTAATAGCGTATCTATATCGTGGAACATATAGAGCGTTTTATATAACTGAGTGTGCAATTCCAAGTTCTATGAGTGGATGCAACAAGAAATTAATAAGTCAGTGAATTTACCTGGTAAGTTCTTGGTCTGCTTATTGGAAGCTCAGATATATAGGCCCATGGTCCCCATACTAGTTGAGATAATACTACTTGTAAGATTAGTTAATTGATTTTGATTAATCAATTATAATTCTAAAATTAGACTATGTCTAGTTTATGAATTTTCACTAAGCAAGGGCAAAGTGAAGAAAGAGTTTCTAGGGTTCATTTGTTAATTAAGAGACTTTGATTAGTCTAATTAACAAATATATTAAATGACAATCCTATTTAATAATTAATTTTAGTTATTAAATAATTAGAATTGGCATTTAAATGGTTAAATTAGAAAATTATTGTTTTTGAGAAAATGAGATGTGAAAATGATAAAATGGAAAAATTGTAAAGTGGGGCCCATTATCCTATACATGGTCGGCCACTATGTAGTCTATTTATCATTTATTTTTTCATTATTTTAATGCCAAATAAATATAACCTAACCCTAAGTGGTTTACTATAAAATGATAGTGATGGCTTCAGGAAAAAGATGATGCATCTCATTCCTTTAGAGAAAAACTCAAAGCCTTCTTCCTATACCTAGCCGCCACCTTCTCTCTCTTCCTCTCTTCTGAAAACCGAACCCTATAGTGAGTGAGTGAGTGCCCACACACATCAAGTGGTATCTCAATCATAGTGTGAAAGATTGTGAAGAATCCAGATTCAAGAGAAGGACATTCGGGCTCAGATCTTGGTGATATTCTTCTACAGAAAGGATACAAGGGTTAGAGATCTGAGTGGAATGAGACATTAGGGGTGCACAATTAGACCTGCAAACCCAAAAAATCTGACTACCCGCCCCGACCTGCCGCCAAAAAAACCGATCACCCAAAAACCCGTGTGGTCGGGTGGGTTCAACCCGAAAAGGACTCCAAACGGGTTTCGGGTTCGGGATTGATTTTTGGTTTTTTTCTAGTCGGTTTATAACCCGTAACCCGAAATTATAATTTTTTTTAATTAAAAAATTAATACTTAATTACTAATTTAATAATTAATATCATTTCAAAAAGAAACCTATTCGTCGACTATTTGTATTCTTAATTATCTGACAGAATCTAAGCCTATTACTAATCTATTATTGTATAAATCATAAATGTATTATGCACCCCTAAATTAGTAATAAATAATTTCTAATTTATTACATTCAATTTCAAACAAAAGCTAAGCCTATTCGTATTCTCTTCTCAATACTCAATTTTCAATTCTGTGTGAAATGTGAATCTATATACACTCTTAAACCAGTACCAGTCGACTCACCCACACTAGTGACCAGTTGACTTGACACCCACCCACGCATGGTAGGCACCCACCCACGACGGTGAGTGGTTCTCTTTTCGGCTCAGTTCGGCGTCCTGTGTCCACCCGCCAATCGGCGACGGCGACTGCTCTCTTCTCCGGCGAGATATGTTCTCTTCTCCGGCGAGATATGTTCTCTTCTCTGACTGGTTCTCATATTTCCTATTTTCCTTTTGTCTTCAATTTTCAGTGGGTGTATACACTTATTATTAAAAAATATATACTTATTACTAACACTCATCTAGCTCATTAAAAAGCATAGTATTACTAACATATTATTATTACATATTATATATAAAGCAGTTCTCAGTTTTCACCTTTTTATTAAAAAACATATACTTATTACTAACACTACTATATATAAAGCAGTAAAGCACTACATATTAATTATAATATAGAATATTGTACAATATGAAAAAAATATTAATTATAAAAAACAAAAAGGTCCAACTAATGTTAAAAATAAAACAAATGGTATTTTTAAAAATTAAATTTTATTTCAGCCCATAAATTAAACATTCGGGCTCAGTCTAATAGGACCGTAACCTGACGACACCCAATCCGAAAAAACCTGACCCGATACCCGGCGCACCCGTACACCCAAAAACCGGGTTCAATTATGCATTTCCAAGACCCGAAGCCTAAAAACCCAAACCTGAAACCCCAAAAACCTGAATACCCGACCCGTGTGCACCCCTAGGAAATATTATATTCTGCTGCAACCACTGCAAGGTTTCTTATACTTTATGTGTGTTTATTTCATATCATTTTAGAAGTTCATATTTAGGATGTTAAATAACATACTTGTTAGTAAATCTAAGATCCTGGTAAAATAAATTCCAACAGTGATTGTGTGGGAAATTGACTTGAGCAGCATCTTCTTTTGTGAAAGAGGTAGTGGTTTCTCCGAGCTTCGGTTGCTTGGAGCCCCTTTTTTATGGACAGGATATCGCTTTTAGGCTCATGAAACAGTGTCCAAGCATAGCAATCTCTAGTCTTGCTGGTCTCTCCTGCAATGTGGGGTTCGCCAATAATGACCCCTAAGTGATCCGCCACTGAAGGTGGCATAGGGTCTCCATTTTGTGCACCTTGTGCATGAGATTGGTCAATCCACACATAACAAAGAAAGTGGGGATTTTTTTTCCTTATGAGGAATTCAATCTCCTTCTTTAAATTCTAACACTTGTTGGTGTCGTGGCTGAAGTCATTGTGAAACTGGCAGAACTTTGACATGTCCCACTTGCTCATATCCTTTTTGATAGGAGGGGGCTTCATGTATGGGATAGTTCCCTTAGTGGTCATGTAGATGGTCTCAGGTTTCTCCATTATGAGGGTGAAGTAGGTGAACCTTTTCTCCTTATCTTCCTAGTTTCGTGTCGTGGGAGAAGTGTTGTACTTCCCCTTTTTGCCACTGTTTCTTCCAGAGCTGTTATTGTTCCGCTTACCCCTAGTGTTCTTGCCACTAGAGGTCTGCACAGAAGTGTTAGTTCCTACATGCGCATTTGGAAAGTTGTGGGGCTATGGGGCACCCTAAGACTGCCTATTGCCAACTTGCCATGTCTAGGCTTGTTAGATAGCTTCGTCTAACTTCATAAAGTCGTCAGCTCTGTCAAGAAAATCCTTCATGTTGTTGGTTGAGATCCTCTAGATATCTTTCCAGAAGCCACTCAATGGAAGGATGCCCCCTAGTATGGCCATATATCGGCCTTTGACCTTGGTGGCCTCGACCATGACCCTTTTGGAGGTAATCCTTTAAAGGTTCTCCTTGTCATTGTTTGACCTCGACAAGGTCTTTCAACTGCGATGGTATCAATGTGAAGGATTAGAACTCTCTGTAGATGTTATCCAAACAATTTTCCTTCTGATGTGGCATATCCACGTAAGCCAAAGATAGGGTACAAGTGGAGTACATCCATGCTAGTAGCAGAACAGGGCATCTAGGAAAGTTATTGCAAAACCATCAAGCAACAACCGAATGGAGTGAAGTGAGCCCTAAAGGAGCTGTTCCAACATCCTTGGCCAGCCAACAGAAGCCTATAGTCCCGCCAGGGTGAGCCTACAGGCTGGCCAGGATCTGTGCACAAGCTGGTCGGCCAGGAAGTGACTTCCGGACAAAGGAAGCTTTCGTTCAACCAAGGGAACGTGGTCTCTACAAGGAAATGGTGTACAAAGCTGTCCTCAACTTGAAAGAGATTGGCCTCTACACTCAAAGGCTGGCTCCCTATTGGTGGAGCTATAGTGACTTGCAAAGTCCTGCCAGATCCTGTAGGCCTTGTCCTGCCAAATCTTATAGGCCTTGTCCTGCTAGGTCCTGGTAGGACCATGGCCGATCAGGATTGACTTGGCAAGACCATGGCCAACCAGACATCCTTGTAGGTCTATAGGCAACCAAGATTGACCTAGCAAGACTCTATGTACAATCCAAAATGTGGACACAAGGCATGGGCTGCAAATTGGGCCTTAAAAGCCCAATAGAATGGCTGAACAATATCTAGATTCAAGGGCACTTTAATCTTTTGTAATTATCTAACAAGCTTTGTAAATATCTAGGATTTAAACTTGTAATCTAGGGTTTAGTCCTCCTATATAAAGGCCTTAACCCTAGCCTAAAAACCTATGTCACTAAGCCTCTAAATCACTCTAAGTCTGAAACCTTATCCTCTCTCTCTCTCTCTCTCTCTCTCTCTCTCTCTCTCTTGTACACGCTCAATAAGGCTCTCTCTCCCTCTCTTCTCTTCATTTCTCTCACACACCTCTAAGACAATCTCACTCTCTCATTAATGATCTACCTATTGATTCATGTTTTGTATCCTTATAGAGAGCTATATCAGATCCCACCTATAGTGATTTGAATAGTATTATCTCTAGGTATCAATACAACCAAAAGGGGAGTAGGTCATTACTCGCTATCACAAGGGGGCCAAACCTCTATGACAAAACTCTGTGTTTATTGCTTTTTTTATTCTATTTGTGTAACACGTGGCAAGTATCAGATCTATATGACCCAGCTATCGGTTGATCACTTTTTGAGAACAACAGTAGAATTCTCGAGAAAACTCATTCCCAGAATTGAATTTTCTTAGAGATAGATTAAAGTACCATTGCTAAGCTATTTCTATTAGCGTTGCTGGGAAAATTCAACACCCCACATCACTAGTAATTTTCTGGACATCGATTTGCATCTCGAAGTACTTGATGTGAGCTAGTGCATCTTCTTGTTCGGTATACATCTTTCATATCAGCATCTTAAACTTAGGCATGGGTAAGGGCAAGGCATTGATATATACCGAGAATGGTGATCCCCTTGACCTATCCAGTTCAAGGTCGAAAGGTTTTAGGCTAGCTAGGCCCTTGATCATGTCTCTTATTTAATCCAATTATGCTTGCACAGAAGGATCTGCAACTGCAGCGACTTGGATGATTGACCCCTCTTGATTGGGTTGTAACCTCGAATGGGCCAAGGTTTGGTTGGCCATTCCTAGAGAGGTGGACTAGCCTTGGCCCACCAATCCCATTATGGGCAATTTTTCATGGCTAGCCAACCCTATGTTGGGTAGGGTTTGGCCACCCGTTCTCCCTTGATTAGCTGATGTAGCCTGTGTGTTGATAGGGAGTAGATCACACCAGTTGCTGGAGTTAGGTGGATCTAGATATTGAAGTGATTAGACTCACTTTTCAAGTTGTTATCTTGGGTGTTTTCACCCATTCTTGAACCTAGCTAGTTAAAGATTGGCATTTGGGTTACTATTTCCTAGGGGCCCCGGGATGGGAGTTTACCCTACTTGCCGACCAGAGGTGTACCACCAAGGGGATCGCCAGCCAGAGGTTAACCAATTAGGGGTGTTGTTGAGCTTGAGATTGTTGATCAACCCCTTAGACCGCTGGTTTTTAGAATCTAGGTGTTCTCGCCACAAAATCTTCGTGGCAAGACATGTCCTCCTTCAGGTAAGGGAAGGTCTGTCCTGGTTCCTAGGAACCTGGTTGGATAGTTTATTGATAGACCCTCCCTGATCTATTGAATATCTCCCTTGTAGAGGATATTTAATGAGATCCTGACCTCGTCCAACAGTTCTCTCATTTTACTACCTTATTAGATCGCTAGCTTCTTAATTATGGCAGTCCAGCTCTGCCTGGTGAGATCAGAGGATGTAAACTTGATTATCCATCAATCTATAAATTTGTGTCTCTGTTGTGTAAATAGCAGCCAACAACGCGTGGTTCTTCGATTGGGCGACTTGTCAGATGGCTTATCTAAGTCTAGATAACTCGATATCTTCTTTGAAGTCTACATGGGGCCCGCACAATGGCTGACTTGTCAATTTCTAGGCCCATCTCTCTAGCATAATACTAGGGACAAAATCTAATTGTGATGCCTGAGGGTTACTCCACATGGGTCATTTGTTTAGTACGAGGTGCTAGTGGAGGGTCCTCCCTGGGTGGCATAGGTCGATCATTGAGACTAACTGGATTGGTCGTGTCGACCTGGCCAGTTGTACTTGCCAGGTTCGTGGTGCCTGCCGAAGTGGCAGGAGTGGCCATATATGTTGGGTTTGTGGGGATTCCATTTGTGATAGGATCATGATCATTAGGATCAGCGGCCATAGGATCTTGAGGAAGACTCGAGGAGGCAGATGTTGTAGCTGGAGTTGTTCTCCTTATGTTAACCATGATGTTTGATCAGATAAATTAACAACTCGCTCTCAATGGAAGCACCAAATGGTTGACCTCAGACTTAGCCAACCAACAGCGGAGTCATATTTATTATTGATTCTTGCCACGTGTTACATAACAAGAATAAAAAAGTTAATAAGACACGAGATTTTGTAGAGGTTTAGCCTCCTTAGTTAGCGGGTAATGACCTAATCTCCTTTTAGTTGTATTGATACCAGAGATAATACTACTTTGAGAACAAGTGTTATTGAATCTACAGTAGCTCTCTTAAGATTACAATATAGGAATCAAGTAAGCAAATCTCAAGTAAGAGAGAGAGAGAGCCCTAGGGCATGTAGAAGAGAGGGAGAGAGAGAGTTAGGGTTCCAGACATTAAGTTGAGAGCTTTAGTGAGGCTTGGAGACTTAAGACTTAGAGAGTTAGGGTTTGACTAATGCTCTTTATATAGTAGAGCTTACATCCCTATTATTCATTACAAATAGGAAAGAAAGCTATATTTATATAATTAATTGATAAAGTTTAAATGACTTAATTATCCCTTGAAAATAGGGATGTTGCTGATATTTTCGTGGGCTATCAAGGCACAGTTTGTAGTTTAGCTTGTTGTCCACAGATGAAGGTTGCGCACCAAAGGCTTGCCAAGTAAAGGCTGGCTGACCATGCACCTACCAAGTGTAGGCTGGCTGGCCACACAATGTCTACAGACTAGGCTTTGGCTGGCCATGCTCCTGCTAGGGTCTGGTCGGTCATTTTCCTACCAGAGTCTGGCAAGTTATGTTCCTACCAGCTTTGGCAAGTGTTGGCTAGTCTTAGTATAACATTTCATTGCAGAGGTCAGACTTCCTTTCTCAAAGAAGAACCTCCTTACTCTAAAAGTCACCTTTGGCCGGCCAGCTTGTGCCCAAACCCTGGTCGGCCATATTTGCTCATCTTGACAAGCCTATATACTCCCTTTGGTCAGCCAGGCATAGTTGTCCAGCTTTTTGATGGCCTGCTTAACTCCTCTTGCTTGTTTCTTGATGATTCTACCATGCCTTGTAAGGAGACTTCGTCCTGCTATTGACAAGGCTATATTCTACGTGTCCTCAGTCTTGGCTTACGTGGACATGCCACGTTAGGTGGAAAAAATTTGAGATAACAATTGCAATTCATGAGGAAAGTCGAGAATGTGTATGGTTAATATCAATGATACAACATATTTGAGTAACATGTGGATTGAGATCTAATAAAGAACTACCAATAATTTTTAAGAGAATGGTGATATCGATGTTCAACAAATTCGATGAAGTGATAATCTTGTAGACTTATTCACAAATTCATTACCAACATCAATAGATAGTTCACAAGATTAGAATGTATCGATTAAAAAATCTCCATGAATGCCAAAATGAGGGGGAGTAATTTCATACTGCACTCTTTTTTCCTTGATCGAGTTTTGTCCCACTAGGTTTTCTTGGTGAGGTTATTAATGAGGCAGTTATTATGGACATTCAAGGGGGAGTTTTATAAATATTAATAAATATATGTGTAAAGACCGCTTAATTTTAATTTGAAATTAGTAGATAATTAAGGCTTAATTATGAAACTAGAATATTAATTATGATTTATCATTTTATGGAGATTTATATGAATTCGAGGTGTATTATTTATGCCATATATGAAATTTTATAATTTTTTTTGCATGTTCTGTGTCTGGATACATTGAAGCGCGACGTTTGGCCAGTAGAATCACATGTAGTATTTTTGTAGTGGCGGGACAATATAGTTAGACGTTTGAAATGTCAAGAGTTTTCGATGTGTGTGAAATGACCAAATTAATGGTTTAGAAGTTTTTTTGGTATAAGTTGGGGTCAAAGGGTCATTTTGTGCCTTAAGACTCTTTTGTCCTCTTGTGGGTTTGATTTTTAGATTATATGCTGATGTTATTAGATTGATAATAGATAAGATTACATTTATTTTCTTTTATTCAAGTAAATCAAGAAGAAAAACACATAAATTATCTTCTCTCTCTTTGACCTTCTTTCTCTCAAGCCTTAAGGAAACCCAGCAAGAGGTTGAGTTTCAGCTGCTCAATTTAAGATTTCTAGCAAGTCTTTTGTGAATCAAGCTAAGGTAAAACTCTTTAGCCTCTGTTTTTATGGTTTCTTAAACTTTAAGTTAAGTTCTTATAGATGTTTTTGTAATTAGGGTTCTGTGGTTTTAAGAGTTGGTTGATTTTGTATTTTGATGATATATTGAGGTTATTTGAGTTGTTTTGAGTTGTTCTTGTTGGTTGTTGTCGTGATTGAGCAAGGTTTGAGTTTATACACTCAAGCTTTGCTCTCTAATGGTGGATTTTGATTTTGGTTATCTTGGATTATTTTATTGCATGGATTATGTTTATTATGATGTACATATGTGATCTAGAAGTTATTGTGTGGCTTGGAATTGAATTGAGGAGTGTAGAAGGCTTTGAGTGTTTCCTGCACTGAATCGGTCGACCGGTTCAGTGGGACCTGTAGGAATCGAAATTTTGGTGGTCCCCAGGAAACCTCACAGAATCAAAATTCCAGTTAGGGAACTAGTCTACCGATTGGGGCATTTTAAGGAACCCTAGTTTTTCCCATTTTTTTGATATTTAGGGTATTGCCATGTTATTCATGGATAGGAAAAATTTTAGTTTCAAGTTTTTGTCCCCGAAAAGTGATTTAGCGTGTCACTCATCAAGTTTATGAATAATGTGATTTAAGGGCCTATAAATCGTCGTGCAACTATTGGCTGCCACACCTCAATTCGAAAGAGAGGTAAGAGTAGTATAATGGTTGCATATATGTATACATGTTTAGCGTACATGTTAGTTGCCGTCAGAATAACATATCAGGGTATCAATGAAGTGTACATAGAGCTGCACTGAGAGACCAATATACATCTGTTAGGCAAATCAATAGCCATCAAATTAGCATATCAGGGTTTTAGTGAAGTGTATATAGAGTTGCATAGAGATGCCAATAGATATATGCAAGGCTATCAGATAGTATGAACTAACTGCTACCACATCAGTACGACTAGAGTACTGAGTATAAGTTGGATTTGCAGTTAGTCATACTTTATCGAGAACGTTCCTAACTGAGTTAGTAGATTGTGATTAGGTGTATGGGCGCCTGGTTGCGGTTTGGATATATGTTTATGTTTATGATCATGCTTCTCTTAATGGGTCTATCGACTCACAGTTATTACTTGCTTGTGTAGGTAAGAGCAAGGCTAGGGCAGAGCAACCGGGAGACCAAGCAAATTAAGATTGTACATGTCGGGGCGGTTAGGCCTAGAGCGTACGGTGTTTGGAATAGCTTAGCGTATTTTATACAGTCGCTAGGCGACAACTTTTGTATTATGCACTATGAAACTTTTATAAATATTTTGTAAACGGGATCCCAATTATACATACTATTATTTTTGTATCTATAAGTAATTAAATAAAGTTTTAAATAATCACGATTTTTAATAAACTCAGTGATTAGCAACGAGCTGCACAATGAAGTTTAAACACGTTAACACGCCTAAACTAGTAGGGTGTTACAATATGGATGTCCAAATCTTTTCTTTATTACCATTAATTGTAATTACTATTCCTTTTTTCTCAGTTTCCTAATCTTTGACTTTGATATTTATATAAATAGGAGATCACCCATAAAAATAAGAAACTGAAAAATTCTCATCTCTTCTCTATTTTCTTTCTCCAAATTATAATATTTTATAATATTTAGGCTATTTTTGACCGTAGATGTTGATCTAACAGTAAAAATTAACTTTTGAGGTTTATCATCAATTTTTAGAGTTTGAGTCACGGCGGCGAGACCCACTTTGGGTAAGTTGTAGCTTAAATTTGTAACTTTCTTAGGGGTAAAATTTGGAATTAATAACTTCACAATTGCGATTAAAGTGTGAGACATGACATTATAGATCACTGAAATATCTTCAAAATTCAAGTTAAATGATGTCAATTAGATCAATATTGAGGGAGTTATGGCTATTTTATTGAAGGTTGTTCAGGGCCTAGTGCCCAGGTTAACATCCAGCGCCCAGGTTGACATGTGATGTCAACCTAGACACTATGTAAGGGGAAAATGTGTTGGGGATGTATTTCTTTTTTTGTTTAAGTGATATTTTAACATCACTTAGACCATTTCTATGCTCTGACGAAGCTGGTCACTAGTTCTCTAAGATGATACTGTTCTGTAGAAATGGGAAACTCGAAATTATCCAGTTTTTGAGTAAATCACCTTGTCAAAAATGTGAAAATGTGAAGTTGTGAATTTGACAACTTTAACTTCATGTCTCTTAGTTATTGTGAAAAACTAGATGAATGTTCAAGACGGAATCAAAATCGGATAAGTAGAACACAATGCATTAGGCCATATGTCAACTTGGGCATTGGGTGCTTATTTCAGAGCTTTTCAGATGCTGTTTTGATACTTCCAAGATTCTAGAACTTGAGAACAAGGTCTTTGACCCCGTTTTTGACCATATCAGAGAGAATTCTCGGTACAGAATTGGCATTTGAGTGATCAAAACCAGCGCACCAGATTGATTGTCGACTTGGGCATTAAGCCCAACACCAGGTCAACCTGGGTGCTGGGCTCTGTTTCCAGGCCCTCCAAATTGTGGTTTTCTCCGCATGTTTGCTTGTATCTCATTATTTCTAATGTTGGAAAAAATGCCCAGAATACTTTTTTAGAAAGCTGATTAGAGAAAGCTCAGGTTTATAATATGTCAACCTGGGCGTTGGGCCCACTGCCAGGTGTCAACCTGGATGCTCGGTCTAGTTTCAGGTCACCTGGAAGTTATGTTTGGACCCCAGAAATAGTTGAATCTTAATCTTTGTTGAAAAATTGAGAATATGCCTGGAATACTTCTCAAAAACAATCCTCAGAAATGGCCCAGGTTGACAAAATGTCAACCTGGGCATTGGGCTCTTATTCTGGCACCTAGGGAATTGTTACGGGATGGATGTCTAGGGTTTGGGAAGACATCAAGGTGGTTTGGGAATTTTAGATGTTTTTCCTGATAAACTTCTGGGTTTACCACCTCAGAGAGAAATTGATTTTGTTATTGATTTGGCACCTGGAGCAGAACCAGTTTCTAAGGCCCCTTCCAGAATGGCTCTAGCAGAACTTAAAGAACTAAAAATTCAGCTTCAGGGGTTACTTGACCCAGGGTTTTTACGGCCTAGTATGTCACCCTTGGGAGCTCCTGTACTATTTTTCAAGAAGAAAGATGGATCTTTGCGTATGTGTATGGACTACCGAGAATTGAATAAATTGACAATCAAGAACAAGTATCCCTTACCTAGGATCGATGATCTTTTTGATTAGCTTTAGGGGAAGACGGTCTTTTCTAAGTTTGACCTATGATCAGGCTATCATCAGTTGAGAATTCGAGAGGAGGGCATTCTAAAGACAACTTTCCATACTAGGTATGGGCATTACGAATTTCTGCTTATGTCTTTTGGACTAACCAATGCTCCCGCAGCTTTTATGAACCTGGTTTCCTCACATTTGTGTTATTGTATTTATCGATGACATCCTTGTGTACTCTCATTCAGAATAGGAGCATGAGAAACATCTTCAGATGGTTCTACATCGTCTTCAAGAACGTAAGTTGTATGCCAAATTCAAGAAGTGTGAGTTTTGGCTATCTCAGGTGTCCTTTCTTAGACACATTGTCAGTGAAGATGGAATTAAAGTGGATCTGGCGAAGATTGAATCCGTCAGGGATTGGCCGAGAGTGAAAATAGTTACAGAGGTTAAAAGTTTCTTGGGTCTGGCTAGTTATTACTGTCAGTTTGTAGAGGGGATTTCTAATATTTCAACGCCCTTTATCGAGCTTACGAAAAAGAATCAGTTATTTGTGTTAATGGACAAGTGTGAAGCAAGCTTTCAGGAGCTAAAGCAGAGGTTAATCACAACTCTATGGTTAACCCTACCTTCTGATAAAGAAAAGTTTGTAGTTTATTGTGATGCATCCAGACAGGGTCTTGGGTGTGTATTAATGCAGGCCGATCGGGTTATCACCTATGCCTCTCGTCAGTTGAAAGAATATGAACAATGATACCCGACTCATGATCTAGAACTTGCAGTGGTAGTGTTTGCTTTGAAGATTTGGCGGCATTATCTCTACGGAGAGAAATGTGAAATTTATACTGACCATAAGAGCCTCAAATATTTCTTTACTCAAAAAGATTTAAATATGAGACAGAGGCGTTGATTAGAGTTGGTTAAGGATTATGACTCTAAAATCCTTTACCATCTTGGGAAGGCCATTGTAGTGGCTGATGCCCTAAGAAGGAATGGTCCCAGGCAGGTAATTAGTATGATTCGGATTTCACCTCAATTAGCAGAGGACATGGTCAGATCAAGCATCGAGTTTGTTGTAGCTAAACTTCATAACTTGACGCTACAATCTGATCTGTTAGAACAAATTAAAGCTACTCAATTAACTGATCCAGGATTAGTGAAGATCAGAGAAGAGGTTTTTGATGGTCAAGCCAGAGATTTTACAGTGTCAGATAGTGGAATGTTGTTGTTTAAGACTAGGGTTTGTATTCCAAGTAGTCCCGAACTTAGAAATGAAATTCTTGAAGAGGCTCATACCACTCCATACTCCTTGCATCTTGGCATCACTAAAATGTACCAAGATCTTAAACCCTACTTCTAGTGGAGCGGGATGAACAAGAATGTGGTAGAATTTGTATCTCAGTGCCTAACTTGTCAGCAAATTAAGGCTAAACATTAGAGACTGGCAGGTTTGTTGCAGCCTTTGGCACTTGTTGAGTGGAAGTGGGAGAATATCACCATGGACTTTGTGGTTGGGTTACTTAGAACCACGAGTATGTACGATTCAATTTGGGTTGTGGTAGATCGATTCACGATGTCTGCACATTTTCTACTGATAAAAACAACTTTTACAGTGGATCAATATGCAGATTTGTGCATCAAAGAGATAGTAAGATTACATGGTGTTCCAAAGTCTATCATATCAGATAGGGATTCGAAGTTTACTTCTATGTTCTGGCAGAGTCTTCAGCAAGCTATGGGTACCAAACTGAAATTCAGTACGACTTTCCATCCTCAGACTGATGGACAGTCCGAAAGGACAATTTAGATTCTGGAAGATATGTTACGAGCTTGTGTAATGGATTTTGAGAGCTCCTGGAGTAAGTATCTACCACTAATAGAGTTCTCATATAATAACAGTTCAGAGTACAATAGGGATGGCTCCCTATGAATTGTTATATGGCAGAAAGTGTAGATCTTCCATTCACTGTGATGAAATGGGAGAGAAGTAATACTTAGGTCCGGAATTTGTACAACGGACTAATGAAGCAATAGAGAAGATTAAAGCCAGAATGCTTGTCTCTCAGAGTAGGCAAAAGAGTTATGCAAATCTGAAACGCAAAAATGTAGAGTTTCAGGTAGGAGATCAATTGTTCCTATGGGTGTCTCCAATGAAGGGGATTAAACGTTTCGGGAAAAGAGGCTAATTAGCATACCCTTTAGCTTTGCCTCCAACTCTTACAGCAGTTGACAATGTATTTCATGTTTCCATGTAACGGAAGTACGTTTCAGACCCTGCTCATATACTAAGCTATGAAAATCTTGAGCTGCAACCAGACTTATCATACGGAGAACAGCCAGTTCAGATCCTAGACAGAAAGGATAAGGTTCTTCGGAACAAGACCATAGATTGGGTCAAGGTACTTTGGAGAAAGAGCAAGGTGGAGAAAGCCACTTGGGAGTTAGAGTCCTACATGAGGGCTCAGTATCGAGAGTTGTTCAGGTTAGATTTTAAGGAGGAAATCCTTTTAAGGGGGGATAATTGTAAAGACCGCTTAACTTTAATGTAGGAATTAGTAGATAAATAGCGTTTAATTATGAAACTTACATATTAGTTATGATTTTTTATTTTATTAAGCTGATATTATATTAGATAAAACCAATTTTCTATTTCTTTTTATGAAAAATAAGAAATTAAACAAAAAAAGAGTTTTCTCTCTCTAAGTCCTCTGTCTCTTTCGAACCCCCCTTAGAACCCAGCTAGGGTTTAGTTTTTCTTCAGCAATTCAAGGTGATTTTAGCAAGCTTTAAGTTTTAACAAGTCAAGGTAAGGTTCTTAGCATCTCTTTCTTTGGTTTTAAAAGCTTTAAGTTGAGATTTATGCATGAATTTGTATGTTTGGGTACTGTACTTGTTGTTGTTGATGTTTATTGTTGTTTTATGGAGTTAGGTTATGGTTAATTATGTTTAATTAAGCTAGTTTTGATAGCTGTTGTAAGGTTTGAACAAGCTTTGAGTTTTAGAACTCAAGCTTGGCTCTTTAATGGTGAATTTTGATTTTGAGCATGTTATGTTGTTCAGTTGCTTGGGTTATGTTTATTGGGGTATAATATGCAGGTCTGGAAGGTTTGGATTCGAATTTGTTGGGTTTCGAAATTGTTTGGGTTACCTAGTGTGGCTTGTAAAACTAGTTAACCGGATCTGCAGCTGGGTTCTCGAACTTTTCGTGTTAGTTTCAGAGTTTTGGTTGGGCAATTCCTGGTTAGTTTAGGGTATTGCCATGTTAACTTTTAGTAGGAAACTTTTGGTTTAAAACCTTAGTCCCCGGATGTGATTTAGCGTGTCACTTACCCGTGTTATGAATGATGTGATTTAGGGGCCTGTAATTCACCGAGTAGTTGTTCCGCTCAGGTTGCTCGGCACACCTAAATTCAAAAATAAGGTAAGATTAGTATAATGTTATGCATATGTATTTACATATTTAGCGTACATGTTGTTTATGCCTGTTAGAGTACATTGATAGCAGTGTCAGTATACATAGAGTTGTACTGGATACTGATAAATGTAAGTTTGGCTAGAATGCTGATCGATGCTATCACATTAATATGGCTAGAGTATGACTAGCATATTGAGTATAGACTGATACTATGGTCAATGATATTGTCGTATGAACGTTCTAAACTCAGTACCGTGGACACGAGGACAGGGTTTTGGTTGGGTGTATGGGCGCCTGAGTATAACCCGAGATATTATTATGTTTAATGTTATGCTTTTCTTACTCAGTCTGTTGACTCACATTTGCTATTTCCATGTGCAGGTAAGGGCAAGGCTAAGGCTGAGCAGCCGTGAGAGCGAGTAGATGGAGATTGTACATGTCGAGGCGGTTAGGCCTGGAGGGTACGGTCTTTGGGACATCAGGGCTTATTTTGTATAGTTGCTAGGCGACAAACTTTTGTATATGCTCAATGAAATTTTTGTAAATAATTTTGTAAGCGGTAATGTGAAGACCGCTTAACATTAACACTTTGGGTTAATTAATAACTAGGGTTTATTCATGAGATTAAATTTATTTATAATATGCATATTGTGGAAATTTATTTAAGTTAGTATATATTTATTTATTATGCCATTTATGTAAATTGCTTAATTTCTGTGACTGTGTTCGGAAGCTGTGGAAAGTGACGTTGGGCCTTTAGAGAGTCGCATTTTGTTGGGTATAGAATTTTATTATCATCGGGGTGTTATTTTTAGGTTTTGATAATATTGAAAATGAGTTATTTGACTATTGACCAAACTACCCTTGATTACCATTAATTTTTGAATTATTAGTTAAGGGAAGATAGGTAATTTGATGGATGATTGGTTTGTCTTTTGTGGGCATTGGGGGCTAGTTTCCTTAGTTATTGATAAGGGTTGATTTTATTTTCAGCAAGTAAAATAAAAAGAAAAAGAAGAATAAAGGTTATAGAAAACAAAGTTAGAACCTTCTCTATCTTTCTCTTCCTCTCTTTCGAATTCCTTGAGCCAGCAAGGTTTGGGATTTTTCTTGGTTTAATTCAAGAATTTCAGCAAGGATTTAGAATCTCTAACCCAAGGTATAATTTTCTAGAACTCTTTTTGTGGTCTCTTTGAATTTAGAGTGAGTTGTGATTATATATTTGTAATTTTAGTTGCTATGATAATTGGAGTTGTTGGATTTCATATTCTGGAGCTAAATTGAAGTTGATTGTGTTGTTTTTAAGTTAATTTGGTTGAATGGTTAGGTTTTGTGAAAGTTGGATGTTTGAGAACTCAACCTAGGTCTTTAATGGTGTCTTTGGATTTTGATTAAATTGTTGAGTCCTTTTGCTTGGGTTTTGTTTATTGTAGTATTTAGAGGTATTCTGGAGGTTGTGAGTGAATTTGGGTTTGATTTGAGTTGTGGGGGGACTTTTTCGGGTTCCCAACATAGAACCGGTCGACCGGTTTTGGGGGACCTATAGAACTCGTCAACTGGTTGGTACCCAGGAACCGGGGTTCCGCTTGGGAACTGGTCTGTCGGTTGGGCCATTTTCTAGAACCTTAGCTTTCCCCATTTTTGTGTTGTTTAGGGTATTAGCATCCTATTTATTGATAGGGTTATCCTTAGTTTCAATTTTAAATCCCCGATAAGTGTTTTAGCGTGTCTCTCATCGAGTTTTGAACATTATGGTTTAGGGCCCTGTAAAGCGTCAAGATGCGTTTCCATTCAGGCTGACCGACACACTTGAGCACATAACGAGGTAAGATAGCATAAATGATATGTATTTGAATATATGCTTAATATTAATTGTCTACACTACTAACACTAAATGAGATGTGAATTTAAGGGTGTTAGTGGAGTGTAGCATTCTAGGATGGTTACAGTGTTACCAACACGAGAACTAGAGGGTACGTCGTGCATGTGGTACAAAACTTAGTAACTTCCAGGAGTACAATAATGGCTCTACCAACACGAGTACCGAGTTGGTACTTTAGTGCATTTGGTATAGTGGTCGTACTTCCCTTAAGAACGTTCTTAACTATTTGGTGGGCTCGGTTGTTGAGCTCAGGGCGGCTTAAGCATAAATTCGGTATAACATTGCTTATAATATCTTACTGAGTCTGTTGGCTCATCAGTTTGCTACCTTGTGTAGATAAGGGAAAAGCTAAGCTGGAGGAACAGAGAGATGGAGCTCGGCAGTGATTGTACATATCGCGGCAGTGCAACCTGGAGGGTTTCGATCTTTTAACATTTTGAGTTACTTTTGTTGTTGCCTGTCATTTGTTTTAAAAAAAATGTTTAGGGATTTTGTAATAGCAAATGTGGTTTTCAACTGTGTTTATAACTCGGGATCCCGACCTACATAGTTAATTAATTATAATATAATAAAATTAGCTCTTGAGTTTAAGCAAGTTTCAAATACGGGTGTTACAGGGATCCCGGTTTTATTTTAATGTTTATAATTAATTAAGCAAAGTTTTAATTAATCACGATTTTCAATAAACTCGCTGATTAGCAACGAACTGCACACTTAAGTTTAAAATCAGGTTAACATGCCTAGAATAGTTAGGCTGTTATACCTCCTAGGTTGACTGGTATGACTCAGGACTACTCAACTTCGAGATGTCATTTTTCTTGCCATGTATCAAACATAGATGTCAACGTCACTAGGAAAAGTTTCAGGGTTAATATTTTTCCCCAAGTCAACTTTACACTATTGTGGAGTTGACTTAATGACGTGAATCGGGCGCGTTTCTCTTGAAACTACTACATGGTCATCAATTATGACCATCTTAGACAATTGTTTCTAATCATCAAGCATGTTCAATAGAATTAGGATTTTGAATTCCCTTGCTCTTGTGTTAGGGAATTTTATTAAATTGTTAAGCAAAGAAAAAGAGGAAAACTTATCATTTTTCACTTATCTTTTATCTTTTTATTTGAAAACTTATAATTTTCATGTATTTCTTATGGTATTAGGATTTATTGGATTGAAATACTATTGTTGAACATGCCATTCGAAAATTAAGGGTGTGTTTGGAAGTAACTGTGTAATTGCTAGGATGGTAATTACACAGTTTAGTAATTACACTATATTTTAAAATGCAAGGTGTGTTTAGATATGAGGTGGTAATTACATATGAATTCCTAATATCTTGTTTGGCAAAATAGTTAGTAATTACATGGGAAAATAATATTTTTAGTAGCTAATGTTTAATATAAAAAGTTTTTAGTAATTACACAGTGTAATTACATTCAATTCTCACGGGGGGCATGAGAATTTGAGAGTATAAATTGGAACTCCTCAACTACTTCCAATTACACAGTTACAGTGTAATTACATGGTTAGACAAACATGCCACATTGTTTAATTACCTCCAAGTACAGATAAATCCAATTACATTGTGGCTTTCCAAACGCACCCTAAAAAAAATAGAAGAAAAGATAAGATCTTTGATCTTTTGCTTATTATTTTTTTAAACTCTAGATTTATTTGAATCTTAATAGCATTAAGAATTGCTTTTACCTTCTAAATTAAGAATTCTTATTCCTATTCTCATAGAAATTTTAAAATTACTAAGCCATAAGGAAAAGAGAAAAGATATTTTGATCTTTTTCTTTGAAGTTTTACATTTAATAGACTCCCAATTAGATTAGGAAACTGATAATCTTAAGCTAACACTAAATTATTAGATATAGCTTAACTAATAGTCAAAATTCGTAGAGAAAAAATTATAACACTTATGGCATGTTTACTAATAAGTAATGGGAATCAATGGTATGGTAATCATTCCCTTACATTTGTTTACTTACATTATTAAAATTAAGAAAGAGAAAACTTGGTTAAATAAGGGAGAAAAGAAGGGAGAACATCCCCCACAAATTTTGTAAGGAATGTCATTAAGGGTAATGGATTTTAATTATTTTTATTTTATTTTTAATATTAAATATACAATGACAATTTTATCCTTTAAAATATGTCTTACAAAAGAACTACTATATAATATGGTTTAACTCAAAAGGGCACTTTAGTCAATTTAAGCATTCCGATTACGTTTCTTAATAAAGTAAACAAAATAAATCACAACTATTCCATTTTCAAAAAACTTTAGTAAACAACATATTACAAATATTGATTTCGATTATTTTTATTTATTCCGTTACATTCATTTGTTAATTTATTATGATTTTGATTACTGTATAGTAAACGTGCCATTAATGAGAACATAGATACAGCCTAAAAATGTTATTAAGAAAAAAAAATTGAAATGTTAAAATATATATATATGGGTATGCTCTTAATGGGTATTACCCATGTATGGGTATTTTATTCTTGACCATTGGATCAAATATCTAATGGTTGATATTTATAATCATTAATTAAATATTAAAAAATTATTATTTCCTATTTTGTTATTCTCTATATTCCTAAAATAGATAAAACTATTAATAGAAATAAAAAATTTATTTTTGGAATTGTTATTTAAAAAATAAAACACACTAAAAAAACTAACAAATTATTTTTTTTTTAATAAAAATCATTTTAAAGATTAAAAAGAAAAAAGTGTATATTTATCTTTTTATAAAATTTCTTCGAACTAGAATTATAAATTGCATTACTGAAAACAAAAAAAAAAATAATAATTTTAAGCTTTAAACTGTAATACATATAAAATGTATAAGATTTTTTCTAAACCTAAAATCTTTAATTTTATAATAATTAACAATTATTTATATGTTTTTATTTTTTAAGAAATACTTGAGCTTACCAAATCTATAAGAACAAAACCAATGAAGAAAATTTTAACAAAAAAAAAAAATGAAGGAAGAAAAATGTGTCATAAACATTATTGAATAATGGCAATTGCCAACACAAGAATTTCAGCACAAAAAATTATATTTGACCCATAGACAAGATATATCATTTTCCAATCCTAAAAATATAAATAATGAACAACACCTCATTAGTTATTCTAGGAGAATGATGCATATTAATATTAAAAAAATCATTGGATGATAATAATATTTCTCTAACAATGATAGCCTAAGTAAGAACTAAGAAAAATTGTAGCGTTTTATTTTTAAGAGTATGAATAATATTAAGACAATTGGATTCCACAATCAAGCTCTTATTCTCTTAATAAAAAAAAAAACACATTAATATACATGTAAATGATTTTTAGTTTTACAATAATAAATTATTAATAAACTCACAATTTTATAAAATAATAAAGTAATAATTTTATTTAATTTTCAAAAATAATTTATAATTTTTTGTCAAACTATTAATTGTAATTATTATTTCTAATTTTATAAACAATAAATATAATTTTTTTAAAAAAATAATTGTTAAAAACTTGCCATAAAAAGTTATTAAATTGTTACATTATTAATACTTTTTAGTTTCTATCCACAAGTGTTCTAAATATATATATATATGGAGTATATATTATATTTATTATGGTATAAACTGGAGGGATCCTCTAAACATTAAACTATATTGTAAACAGAATTGGTGTAAAAAGTCGAAAATAGATTCAACACGGACAAGCGTGAAAAGGTTCAAATCAAATTGACCTTGATACAAAATACCAAACTAGTTTCAAAATAATATATCCAAGGATTATCTAAGTTGGTAGGTGAGCACATAATATAAAAGAGAATGTATATATTAACAAATTAAAATGAATCCAAACAAAAAAAAAATTAAAATGTAATTTATATTAAAAAAATTTGTACACGATATATACATGTGTATACTATTTTCTTTTTAATAGAAATGTGAGTTTTTAGTGTTATGATGGTGGCTCTATTTCTTTTTGTTCTACATGTATATTCCCAAAGAATTATATATAGGCATGTCAGGTCAATGTTATTTTCTTATATACAAATACATGAGCCGAAATTTAAATTTTTTTATTATGAGAGTAAAGTAACATGTGCTTATATATTGCATTATTATATTTATGATAATATTTAGTTGTAGGTAGAATAGAATAGAAATTATTTTTATACTATTTTTTTTATTTAGTTGTATTTTAAAATATTCAATTATTATTTTTATTCTTATTCTTATATTTATGTTTTTATTTCTGATAACTAAACACTATTTTACTATTTTAGTGATTATATGATAAGGTCTCTTAACAAAATTGAAAACATAAATAAATCATTTTTATTTTAAAAGTATAATGTATGTATTTACATTTTTACGTAGAATAAACAAAATTCTCTCTTAAACTTAATTTATTAGTTTCTTAAGTTTATTTTTATTTTTTCTGTAAAATTTTTTATGTAATACAATATATTATTTTGTGAAATATTTAAATATATTTCTTTTGAAAGTAAAAATTAAAATATTATTAGTAAATTTGTGATATGGTATATTCTTTTCTTTTTTATTATTGTTTGTAATAGTATTTTTTTAATATTAAAAATAAAATTTTATTCTTTTTTTTCTTTGTAAATTATATATTTATGTTGCTAAGTTTTTTTTGAATGTATATATAAATCTTCTAGAAGAGTATAGATGTAATTCATGTTAGAGATTTTATTACAATGGAAGAAAATCAAGATTTATTACAACTCTATTGTAAAATAATACAAGGACTAAAATAAGAGATTGATTAAATATATATTACAATACATATATATACACTATATATTATATATATATGAAAGGTAGAAGAGAAGATTACAACACATGTAATATAAAATATGTATATATATAACAAGATAATAATATATATATACACTCACTCACAACCTTGAGTGTAGATTAGTGGGGATCACCATGACTTGAACAAGGTATTACACCTTTGTCCAAAAGCTTATTTCCCCCTATCTCTAAGCACTAAGGGAACTCTCATAGAAATAGCTTTGGGAATTATCAAGCCTTTTAGGGTTTTCTAGCAAAGTGCTTTCTTGATAGAAAACTTGACATCTCTTACTCCCAAATGAGCACCATAGACCTCCTTTATATAGTGTTTAGGATATCACCATTTGAAATTCAAACTCATAACCCCTATAGATGTTATGGACTCAAATGTAACTCTTACACACACCATAACTCCTATAGCATTAAGAATTTCAAATAAAGGTGTGTAACATCTTTTACACTCTTAATGTTGGTGATAATGGTGGAGGTTACTCATAGTAACAACTCCTCAAATGTTACAAAAAGATGACAAGTAATATAGTCATATGTTACATATTATTAGTTTATTACACATATTTAATCTATATATTATATTATTATAAATAATATAACAATCCCCCACTAGATTAAATATTATCTCTTTAGTAATAAACTTGTAACATTTGTAACATTTATTTAATCAATCAAAAATATTATATCAAAATATAACATTCCCCCACTTTGATTGACTAAATACACACTTTTAAGAAGTCTTGCTTAGGTGCATTAGGTAAAATGTCTTTCGATTTGAATTTTACCTTAGTGTAGTTACCACAAAGTTTGATGAAATTTTGGTTGCCGTAGCATTGAACCATTATTCCTTTAATACAAACCGGTGATAACACACACACCCTCGCTAATGCTCACTTGAGACCGCATGTCTCGCTCTTGCACCGTTAATGGCCATGTGCAAAATTCCAATTCATGGACTCTCTAGAGAATAACTCCCAATTCTCATAAGAGGCGGCACCACCTCTAGTCCATATAGGTGGAGTTTTAGTGTCTCACCACTCTTTAGACACTTCTTAAGCTTAAGTGAGTTTTCTTAAGCTTAAGCTCCATTAAAAAACCTTTTGGTTTTAACCCTCAATTTTCACAACATGTACTCATCCATAGATGGGACAATTGAGTACCATATTCACTCTATTGACTTGTTATTACCTATTGAACTTAAGACTAGATGTTTACTAGTGTCAAGATAGGTTACCATCAATGAGAGAAACACTAAGGGAGTTTAGGCCCCATCCCTCGAAAATTCATGCTTTAATCTTGTACGGAGATTAAGCGATTTGTTATAACCTCTCACTATTGATTCCATGTGAATCATGCATGCCAAAAAATAGTGTTCACTTTGTGACCACTTTTCTCCTTAAGTACTTAAGCTTTGAAAATTCAATCATAAAAGATTAATTTTCACACAACTCAAATTCTCAATAATTTAGATACCAAACATATCAAAATTAAACACTAATTTAGACACCAAACATGTCTAAATTATACTTTATTTTAAGACACCAAGCATGTCTTAAACTTTTTACATTGGAGTATCACCCCCACACTTTCACATTTCACTATCAAGATAATATCTTGATTTTAAAATATAGAAGACCACTTTGTCTCTATAACTCTTTTAATTAATTTCCTTCTTGAAATTATTTTTACCAAAAATTTGACACCAAATATGTCAATATTTTCACTTATGCACATAGCCAAACTTGATTTAGAATTTGAATTCAAAATCAAAAATATCAACAATGTCTCATCACATTTTGATTAAATTTGTGGCTCACCCCCACACTTTCACATTAAATCTCTTATCCTTGTATTCTCACAATCTTGATTTATCTCCTCTTCCATTGAAAAGGGATAAGCTTTTGATTGTTAGAGATTTTATTACAATGGAAGAAAATCAAGATTTATTACAACTCTATTGTAAAATAATACAAGGACTAAAATAAGAGATTGATTAAATATATGTTACAATACATATATATACACTATATATTATATATATATGAAAGGTAGAAGAGAAGATTACAACACATGTAATATAAAATATGTATATATATAACAAGATAATAATATATATATACACTCACTCACAACCTTGAGTGTAGATTAGTGGGGATCACCATGACTTGAACAAGGTATTACACCTTTGTCCAAAAGCTTATTTCCCCCTATCTCTAAGCACTAAGGGAACTCTCATAGAAATAGCTTTGGGAATTATCAAGCCTTTTAGGGTTTTCTAGCAAAGTGCTTTCTTGATAGAAAACTTGACATCTCTTACTCCCAAATGAGCACCATAGACCTCCTTTATATAGTGTTTAGGATATCACCATTTGAAATTCAAACTCATAACCCCTATAGATGTTATGGACTCAAATGTAACTCTTACACACACCATAACTCCTATAGCATTAAGAATTTCAAATAAAGGTGTGTAACATCTTTTACACTCTTAATGTTGGTGATAATGGTGGAGGTTACTCATAGTAACAACTCCTCAAATGTTACAAAAAGATGACAAGTAATATAGTCATATGTTACATATTATTAGTTTATTACACATATTTAATCTATATATTATATTATTATAAATAATATAACAATTCAACAGCAAAAAGTCCAAAATATTGTGACTTTTAATTAAGTTACAGATATAGATATTTTTTTAAAGAGATTTATATATATAATAAGCTATTGTTACGTGCAATATTCCACGTATACTTACTTATATTTTTAGTTTTTATTTTTATCATGTGCATTTTTAAAATTTTATAAATAAAATAGAATCCACTTATCAATATTTTATTTTTTAAAAAATAAATAATATTTAAAGTTTTAAACACTTAAAGAAAATAAATATAAAGTTTAAGAATATTAAAATTGAACATACTCTAATATTAAAAATAAAAGTAAAAAATAATAATATTACAAATAATATATTAATATTTATATATACTTAAATTAATCTAAAATGAATAATATTAATATTATATATATTTAAAAAACTAACTCTACTAACAACGTTAAATTTAACAAAATATTTTTATATTCTTAGGGAGCGTTTGGAGTGAAGTTTTAAAAATAATTTGATTATAGGGAATATTATGAAAGAGAATATAATTATATAGAAATGTGTAAATTGTGTTTAGCTGTATAGGGCAATATGTAATCATATTCGAGTTCATTGAATTATACTGTTTAGTTGAGTACAGGAATCTTCTATATTATTTTAAAAAATTTAAATAAGAAAACTTTTTATTATACCTGTTTAATGTTTATTATACATAAAAATAAAAAAATTATTCATTAAAGAAATATATTTATTAATTAGTAAATATTAAATTTTATTATATTTTTTAATAATTAAAATGAACATTTCTATATATTTTATCACTATGTTTTTTATTTGTGTTTGCTATGTCATTTATGTATACCATCCGCATAAAATTTATGTATAATGCATATATATGTTATTGCTAATAACATAAAAATAGCTTAGTTAAAAAAAATTGATCTCATAGACTAAATATATATTGTAAAATTTTATTTATAATATCAAAATATTAATGGTATTTAAATTTATTTTTTAATTCAAAAATGTTATTCAAATTAATATAATGAAAGGAAATAATTTAATCCCACTATTTTTTAAGCTATCAACATCACACTCCTTGAAGGTAGTTATATTACTAAGGGAATCACAAGCTTAAACTGTAACACCTTACTAGATTAGGTGTGTTATCGTAATTTTACATTAATTGTTAATTCGTTGCTAACCAACAGATTTATTGAAAAACGTGATTAATTAAAACTTTATTGGATTACTCTTAAATTTCAAAGTAAATAACATATATAATAGGAATCACATATTTAAAATATTTACAATTGAGTTACAAAATATTTGATACAAAAGTTTTCGCCTAGCAACTATACAAAATATAGATTGTTGTCCTAAAGATCGTAGCTCCAGGCCTAACCGCCCTAGCAAGTACAATCTTCATCCGCTTGAGCTCACTACTTCTCAGCCTTAGCTTTACCCTTACCTACACATGCAAACAATAACTGTGAGTCGACAGACTCAGTAAGAAAAGTATAATCATCATCATAAATATAACCTTGGATTACAATTAGGTGCCCATACACCCAACCATAACCCTATTTTCACATCCTACGCGATACTGAGTCTAGAACGTTCGTACGACAGTACTATTGACTATAATATCAGTATATACTCGGTACTCTAGTTGTATTACTGTGATAGTGCCAATCATTACTTAAGCCAAACATATATTTATCGGTATCCAATACATCTCTACGTATATTGACACTGCTATTTTAATGTAATCTAATAGGCATCATAAACATGCACACTAAATATATAATCACATAGGCATATCATCATTCTAATCTGACCTCGTTTTCAAATTCAGGTGTGCCGATCTACTTGTGTGAAACTGCTGCTCGATGATTTATAGGCCCCTAAATCACAATATTCATAAAATTGGCGAGTGACGCGCTAAATTACTTTTTGGGGACTTAAAATGAAAACTAAAGTTTTCCTATCGATGGACCACATGAAAATACCCAATATACCATAAAACGAGAAAATCTAAACTGCCCCAACCAGTAGACCGGTTCCCAGGGGTCTATTTGGGGATGAACTAGAATTCTGGCTCCTACAGGTCCATACTGAACCGGTCGACCGTTTTAGTACAGGAATCCCCAAAAACTACAAAAATACCTCAATTCGATCCCAAATCAAACCTAACTTTCTAGATCACCTATTCAAGCCATAATGAACATAAACCATGGAAAAGAACTGAATAAAACCCTCATAAACAAAAGTCATCGTGAGAGAGCAAAGTTTGAGCTTTAAAGTTCAAAGTTTGTTCAAACACAACAACAACACTCAAATAAGTTTTAAACCAACTCAAATGACATCAAAATAACCTCTGAAAGAAAAATCAAACATCTTTTAAAACTACATAACTCTAACTCCAAAAATAAAGCAGAGAACCTAACTTGGAACTTTTGAAAACAAAGAGAGCTGAGATTGGGAGTTTACCTTTGATTGAATCCTACAAATTCTGCTAGAACACCAAGAATTGAGTAATCAATTAGCTTTGATTTTCTGTTGGGTTTCAAGAAGGGTCGAGAGAGAGAGAGAGAGAGAGAGAGAGAGAGAGAGAGAGAGAGAGAGAGTGTGTGTGTGTGTGTGTTTTGCGTCTAATTTTCTATTTTTTGAATAAAGGAATATTGCTAAGGTATTATCTAATATCAAACCTAATAAAATAAAATTATAAAACTTAATAATAAACTTCTATGTCACTAAAAGACAAAGGTTAACCCAAGGCAAAAGACTATTTTGCTCCTTGTTTCACTAAGAATCAATCTTGCCACCTAAGGCATTTTGGTCAAATTTAAAAGTACCAATATTCTAAACATTCCCAATATCTATCTAAATTTCCCCGCTATTTTTAAAATACTAAACCATACGAAAATGTTACTCTATCGACCAAACGTCGCATTCCACTATTCCAGGCATAAAATAAGAAAAATATGAAATTTCTTATATAACATAAATAACACACCTAGAATTCAAATAAATATCCATAAATTCATAAATCAAAAATAAAAGTCTAATTCATAATTAAACTTTAATTATCTGCTAACTCTCATACATAAAATTAAGCTATCTTTACAATTATCCCTTCATTAAAAGGATTTCGTCCTCAAAATCTAACCTGAATAACTCTAGATATTGAGCCCTCATGTCGGACTCCAACTCCCATGTGGCTTCCTCCACCTTACTGTTTCTCCAGAGTACCTTAACTAAAGTTATAGTCTTGTTTCGAATGGCTATCTTTTCTCTCCAGAACTTGAACTAGTTGCTCTTCGTATGATAAATTCACCTGGAGCTCTAGGTTTTTGTAACTTAGCACATGAGTGGGATCCAAAGTGTATTTTCGTAACATGGAAACATGAAATACGTTATTGACTGCTGAAAGTGCTGGTGGCAAGGCAAGATGGTAAGCTCCCAATCCAACCTTTTTGAGGATTTCGAAAGGCTTTGTAATCCTAGGGCATAACTTGCCCCTTTTCCCAAAACATTTAATCCCTTTCATCGGAGACACTCGTAGGAATACATGATCTCTTACCTAAAATTCTACATTTCTGCATTTTGGATCAGCATAAGTCTTTTGCCTACTCTGAGAGGCAAACATTATGGCCTTGATCTTTTCCATAGCCTCATTGGTCCGTTGTACAGAGTTAGGACCTAAATATTTCTTTTCTCCAATTTCATCCCAGTGAATTGGAGGTCTACACTTCCTTCCATACAACATCTCATAGGGAGCCATCCCTATAGTACTCTGATAGCTGTTGTTGTATGAAAATTCTATCAGTGGTAGGTACTTGCTCCAGGAGCCCTCAAAATCTATCACACAGGCTCGCAACATATCATCAAGTATCTGAATTATCCTCTAGGACTGTCCATCAGTTTGAGGATGGAAAGTTTTACTAAACTTCAGCTTAATACCCATGGCTCATTGGAGACTTTGCCGAAATTTTGAGGTAAACTTCAGATCTCTATCCGATATAATGGAATTCGGAGACCCATGTAACCTCACTATTTCTTTAACATATAATTTTATGTACTGATCCACTATAAAGGTTATTTTCACTTGTAGTAAATCGATCCACCACAACCCAAATAAAATCGAACATCCCTGTGGTTCTAGGTAACCCAACCGTGAAATCCATGGTGACATCTTCCCATTTCCACTCAGGAAGAGTCAAAAGCTGCAACAACCCTGCAGGTCTCTAGTGTTCAGCCTTAATCTAGTGACAAGTCACACATCGAGATACAAATTCTACCACATCTTTCTTCATTCTGCACCACCAATAGAAGTGTTTTAAATCTTGATACATTTTGGTAGTGCAAGGATGCAACAAATAAGGAGTGGATTGAGCTTCTTCAAAAATATTATTTCTAAGTTCTACATTGCTTGGAACACAAACTCTAGTTCTATACAATAGCATCCCATTACCTAACACTGTAAAGTCCTTAGCTTGACAAGCTAAAACCTCTTCTTGGATCTTTACTAATTATGGATCAATTAATTGAGCAGCTTTAATTTTTTTTTTGACAGATCAGATCGTAATGTCAAATTATTATGTTTTCATACTACAAACTCAATGCCTTATCTGACCATGTCAGTTGCTAGCATGGGTGAAATCATAGTCATGCTAGATACTTGCCTAGGACCCTTCCTGTAACACCTTAACTAACTTAGGCATGTTAGCGTGATTTTAAATGTACTGTGCAGCTCGTTGCTAGTCAACTAGATTAACGAAAAACGTGATTAATAAAAATTTACTTATTTATTTAGAAACTTAAAGTATTACATATATAAAATTTCAGGATCTCGTTTACAAAATACATTTACAAAAGTTTACTACTCAAATACAAAAGATTTGTCGCCAAGCGAACAATCTTCACCTGCTCGCTCTCACGGCTCCTCAACTTTAGCGTTGCCCTTACCTACACATGGAAATAGCACTGTGAGTCGACAGACTCAGTAAGAAAAGCATAAACAATAACACAACAATAACTCGGATTATGATCGGACGCCCATACCCCCAATCGTAACCCTATCCCCGTGACCCGCACAGTGTTGAGTCTAGAACGTTCGTACGACAGTACTATTGACCATAATATTAGCCTATACTCGGTACGCTAGTCATACTCTAGCCGTACCGATGTGATACTATCGAGTAGTATGGTACTATTGACCATAATATTAGCCTATACCCGGTACGCTAGTCATACTCTAGACGTACCGATGTGATACTGTCGGATAGTACAAAAGCCAACATACATATCTAATGTAATCTAACAGGCTTAACTAACATCCACACTAAACATGTATATAAATATTCATACCATTATACTAATCTTATCTCGTTTACAAATTTAGGTGTGCCGGGCAACCTGAGTGGAACAACTGCTCGGCGAATTACAGGCTCCTAAATCACATCAATCATAACATAGGTAAGTGACACGCTAAATCACTTTTCAGGGACTTAAACTTGAAACTAAAAGTTTCCCTATCGATAAACAACATGGAAATACCCTAAAAATCACAAAAATGGGAAAAACTAGGGTTCCCAAAATTGCCCAAACCGGTAGACCAGTTCCCAACCAGAATTCTTGTTCTGCGGGGTTTCCTGGGGACCAACCAGAATTCCGGTTCCTACAGGTCCCCCTGAACCGGAATTCTAGTTCAGTGCAGGAAACACACAAAAATTTACTACAACCTCAAATCAACTCCAAACACCACAATAACTTCCAGACCTGCTATTTAGACCACATAGAACATATTCAAAGCAACAAAAGACTTCTACAAACAAAGAATCAAATTCTACCATTAAAGCTCCAAGTTTGAGTTCTAAAACTCAAAACTTGGTTAAATCCACTATCAACCATTACAACTAGCTCAAAACAACATAATCTAACATAGATAAACCTCTGAAAATAATAACAAACAACCATAGCAAGAACAGTAGCAAAATCATCAATTCATGCAAAATTTTACTTTCTTAAAAACCAAGAAACTTAAGAAGGAGTTGCATAAATGTTACCTTAGCTTGAATTCACTAAAAACCTGCTATAATCTGCTTGAAATGCTGAAGAGAAATCCAACCCTAGCTGGTTTTAGGAGGGTTCAAAGGAGAGAGAGAGAGAGAGAGAGAGAGAGAGAGAGAGAGAGAACTGAGAGAAAATGAGCTTTTTTGATAATTTTCTATTTTTTTTGTAAAATAATGAAGTAACATAGGTTTTATTAAAATCATTTTCAGCCAAATAATTTTAAAAAACTGATTGTATTATTTAATTGCTTTCACAAAAGGACAAAAAGGCTAAATGCGGCAAAATGACCATTTTGCCCCTCGCACACTACAAGTCATAATAGGTCGTTTAGGGTATTTTGGGAAATTCTAAAATCCTGACTATCCCCGACATTTCCAATGTCTAACTTTATTGTCCCGCTATATTAAAAAAAATAATAAGATGTGATTCTAATAGCCAAACACTGCGTTCCAATGTTGTGGGGCACAAAACATGCAAAATTTATGAAATTTCTATTTATGACATAAAAATGCATTCAGTATTCAAATAAATCATCGTAAATAAATAATTCAATACTAATAAATAATTTCCATAGTTAAATCCTAATTATCTGCTAATTTCCAAATTAAAGTTAAACGGTCTTTACACTTCCTGTTTAAGGCATATGTCACCACATTGGCCCTCATGGGATGGTAAAGGATTTCACAGTCGTAATCCTTGACCAGCTCCAACCATCGCCTCTGTCTCATATTCAAATATTTTTGGGTAAAGAAATCTCTGAGGCTCCTGTGGTTAGTGTAAATTTCACACTTTTCTCTGTAGAGATAATGCCGTTAAATCTTTAAAGAAAAAACTATCGCGACAAGTTCTAAATCGTGAGTTGGGTATTGTTGGGTTTTATGCCCTAAATAAAACTCGTTTCATATAATCAGATTTACTTATTAATAAAGATCAGAAATAACATTTTATGTTGCATGGTTCACATGATTATATGTATATAATGTATGAATTCTTTTTAAGTCCAGAACATATGAGTTGGTTAAAGATTATAGTGTTGTCAGCACAGTGGAATATAATCTTTATTGTATGTTTAAAAGTTGATTCCCTGATTTGTCAGAACACTGGATTTAGACTGACATGGTATAATCAGCGATAGGTATTCTTACACCTTGGAAAAGTGTTATGTCCTTTCCAGGACATTGGCAAAGTTTACCTGTATCGGATGCATGGAGTATGCATTGGAATGGACCGATATTGAACTTTGAATTAGATTTTGAAACTTACCGTAAATATTTATTCAATTCAATATCATAAGTTGATCCTAGATCACATGATCGAAATCCTGATATGGTTAGGCTCAATTTCAAGAGTATTATTCGTGTTCTTTGATTTGTTAGTTAAGCCTAATCTTTAGTCTGGGCAATACGTACATTTTGGGAACACGGTAGTGCAATTGAGTGGGGGAGCGCTAACATAAATATGGAATCTATAGCTTCTATTTGGCAAATAGAAGTAAAGGATGATTTCCTTCGAGCTTAACCAAACGAAGATAAATGGTGGAGATCTCATTTCACTTAGGTGAAATATCATTTATACAGGGTTAAGTGTTTTAAGGATAAAATACATTGTAGGGTGTTACGGTAATTTAATCCCTGTACAGTGTAAATCATCTATATAGAGGATCATTGATCACATTAGGGTTATAACAATGGATAACTAATGACGTGTCTATATCGTGGAACATATAGAGCATTTCTATATGACTGAGAGTGCAATTCCAAGTTCTAAGTGTGGATTCAATGAGGAATTAATAAGTTAGGGAATTTACTTGGTAAATTCAGTTCGACTTATTGGAAGCTCGGTTATATAGACCCATGGTCCCCATACTAGTTGAGGCCATACTGCTTGTAAGACTCAGTTAATTGATTTTAATTAATCAATTATAATTCTAAAAGTTAGACTATGTCTACTTTATGAATTCTCACAGTTTAAGGATGAAATCGTAAAGAAAAGGGTTTCTAGGTTTAATTATTAATTAAGAGACTTTGTATGTCTAATTAATAATTATTTTAAATGACAATATTATTTAATAATCTATTTTAGTTATTAAATAATTAGTTTTGGCATTTAAATGATTAGAATTGGAAAAATGGCATTTTTGGAGAAATTGAAATAAAATTGAGGAAACTGCAAAATCCAAGTGAGGCCCATTTCCCTCTATGGCCGAGCACTCCCTTTGTATTTCCCAATTATTATTTTATTTTTTAATTGTCATGTAATTGCTAATCAAAGCCTAGCTATAATAGGAAAGTGGTGGATCACACTAAATAAGGCAGTTAATTGATTACACAGTAATTAAGGAAACTGTTTTATTTGGAAAGTTGTGCTTTCCTTTTCCCTATATAAAGGAACCTTGCTCTCTTCTCTTGCACATCATTATATGGACCATAAGCCACGAAATTGAGAGAGAAAAATTGAGAGAAATTTCGAAATCCTTGTGAGATGAGTAGTGCCCACACACATCAAGTGGTATCTCAATCATAGTATGGAAGACTATGGAATTTCTGCATCAAAGAAGGAGAAAAGAAGATCCAGGTTCAGATCTTGGTGATGCTCTGCTACAGAAAGGAATCAAGGGCTAGAGATCTGAACGGAAGGAGTCATATTATTCCGCTGCACCCACTGTAATGTTTTCTAACTTTATATGTGTTTATTTTCATTGTTTTAGAATTCATATTAGGTTGTTAATCCAACATACTTGTTAGTAAATCTAGATCCTGGTAAAATAATTTCCAACAGGTATCACTATTCATACTCCTTTAATTGACGGGAGGCATAAGCGATTACTCGATCAGCTTGCATCAAAACACATCCCAGACCCTATCTGGATGCATCACAGTAAACTACAAACTTTTCTTTATCAGATGGTAGGCCCAATACCGGAGCTGTAATCAATCAGTGTTTTAATTCCTGAAAGTTTGCTTCACACTTGTTTGTCCATAGAAATTGCTGATTCTTTTTAGTTAGTTCTGTTAAGGGTGTTGAAATCTTAGAAAATCCCTCAATAAACCAACGATAATAACCAGCTAATCCTAGAAAACTTCTGACTTCTATAACTATCTTCAGTCTCGGGCAATCCTTGACGGATTCAATCTTCCTTGGATCAACCTTGATCCCATCCTTACTGATAATGTATCCAAGAAAAGACACATGGGATAACCAAAATTCACACTTTTTAAACTTGGCAGACAATTTATGTTCTCGTAATCACTGCTAAACCATTTGGAGGTGTTGCTCATGCTTCGGTTCTGATTGAGAGTACACCAGGATGTCGTCGATAAATACTACAACACATATGTCGAAGAAATCCTTGAATACCCTATTCATCAGATCCATAAAAAGCTGCCAGAGCGTTGGTTAGTCCAAAGGACATAACAAAAAATTCATAGTGCTCATACCTAGCGCAGAAAGCAATCTTTGGAATGTCGTCCTCTTGGATTCTCAACTGATGATAGCCTAATTGGAGATCAATCTTAGAGAATACTGTCTTCCCCTGAAGCTAATCAAACAAGTCATCGAACATAGGTAAAGGATATTTATTCTTGGTAGTTTATTTAGTTCTCGGTAGTCAATACACATGCGTAGGGATCTATCTTTCTTCTTAACAAACAACACTAGAGCTCCCTAGGGTAACACGCTGGGTTGAGAAAACCCTAGGTCATGCATCCCCTGAAGCTGAAGCTGAATCTTTAATTCTTTAAGCTCTATTGGGGTCATTCTATAAGGTGCTTTAGAAACTGGCTCTGCTCCAGGTGCTAAATCGATAACGAAATCTATTTCTCGCTTCGCGATGTACATCTAAAAATTCCTGAACCACTCTGATGTCTTTTGGTTGAATTATTTAGGTAGTGTGGTATCCAATACCACTGCCAAAAACCCTAGGCATCTATCTTGTAACAAATCCCTAGATTTTAATACCGAGATAACTAGAATTTGGGATCCCTGAACTGATCCCACAAATACAAATAGTTCCTCGCCCTTGAGTTGGAAGGTCACCATCTTCTGCTTACAGTCAATACTAGCAGAATACTTGGACAAGAAATCCATTCCAAGTATGATATCAAAATCCACCAAGCCCAAATCAACTAAATTTGCACTCAACTCTCTATCCTCAATTCTGATCGGCAAAGACCTAATCTACTTTTTGGAGATTACTAATTATCTGCCAAGTAGTAGGATTCCAAAACCCCTTATCATAAATATCAAACGATCTACCCAATTTATCAAAAATTCTGGCCGCGACATATGAATGAGTGGCCCAAAGTCAAACAATACAAAGAAATAAGAGTTGTTGACCGAGAGCTGACCTACAACAAATGAGGGGCTAGCTTCTGCATCAGCCTGAGTAAGAGTAAACACCCTTGCTGAAGCGGGTTTTGCTTCTGTCTTTTGCTCTTCTTTCTTGAGTTGCAGGCAGTCTCTCTTGTAATGTCCAGTCATACCACACTGGAAACATCCTTACCCTTTACACCAACCTAAATGATTCTTCTTACAGTTGGGACATTTCGAGTAAGTGTATCGGGTTTCAGAACCACTCTGATGGTTGCCACGACCTTGGTTCCCTCAAAACCTCTTGTTCTGACTCGAGACATCAAGTGCAAATGGTGCCTTTCTTTTCTGATCAGTGGTTGAGTCACTACGACCCCTACCATAACTAGAGGTAGGAAGAGCAGTAACCCCACCAATAATCTGAGTCCCCTAGGACTCCTGAATGCACTCAACTGTGCCCTCAGATCGTAGTGCTTTTCCCACCATATCAGCATAGGTGGTGTTATCATCCGTTGTAATAATTAGGTCATGTTTGATTTTAGGGTTTAGTCCATCAAGATATTTTTCTTTCTTACTGAAGTTAGTTGGCACAATTCCTAAGGCTAATCTGGCCATCCTATTAACATGGATTGTATACTCTGTAACGATCATATTTTCCTTCTGAGTCAGCTGAGTAACTTCTTTTCTTTTTGTACTATGGACTACCTCATTGTAGTACTTTACATTAAATAACTCCTGAAACTCTTCTCAGGTAATGGTAGTAGCATACCGAGTAAGAGCCACCATATCCCACCAGACCAGGGCATCCTCCTGGAATCGGATTTGGGACAAGCCACTTTGTCGTTTCCAGTGACTCCCATAAAATTTAGAATTCGTGTAATAATAGTCAGCCATTGTTTGGCTTTCATCACATCTGGACCTCCTAGAAAAACTGGAGGTGCCTGCTTACAAAACCTTTTGTACAGTGGTTCCATCCGATTCACAACAACAACTAGCCCTTCCTGCACAGTAGGGGCAAGAGCCACTTGCATTTCAGGAGCAACCATTGCAAGAGCACCCTACTGCCTCAAATTTCTTATTTCTTCGTCTTGTTCATTAATTTTGGCTTGCATTGATGTAAACCTACCTTCCCAATCCCGGGCAGCATGCGGTGGGTTAACTTTTCCTTGACTGCATGCCCTGCCTATTGGGCCTCTACCTTGGCCACGAATATTTAGGGGAAACTGAACTGCCTAACCGCCATTGGATCCAACCGAATTTCCCTGGCTTCTCGTGTTTCTCCTAGCATCCATTCTAATAGAACAGCCTACAAAACAGTGAGCTAGCCTGGTCACGTTACGATTAAGAATAATTTACTAATTATTACTTATTCCAAAAATTAAAGCATGTGCCTATTCAGCTATCAGGCTACTAACATGTTTCCTATCAGGCTTTTCTTCAAACATAATAATAAAATAACTACTAAAGCAATAAAGGCTTACTAAACCACGAGTCAAGCTTATCTCTAATGATGATTGTACATGTCGTAATGCTCTTTAGAAGACAACCTGGTGGCTCTGATACCAAATTGTAAAACCCTACTAGATTAGGCGTGTTATCGTGATTTCAAATTAATTGTCCAATCCGTTGCTAACTAACGGGTTTATTGAAAAAATGTGATTAATTAAAACTTTACTGGATTACTCTAAAATTTCAAAGTAAATAACCTACATATAACTGAGATCCCAAATTTAAAATATTTACAACTAAGTTACAAAATATTCGATACAAAAGTTGGCACCTAGTGTAACACCCTAACTATCTTAGGCGTATTACGTGATTTTTAAACGTACTGTGCAGCTCGTTGCTAATCAACGAGGTTTATGGAAAAACGTGATTAATTAAAATTTTGCTTTTTCATTAAACTTATAAACCATTTTACAAAAGTCTCGGGATCCCGATTTATAAAAATATTTACAAACGTTTTCACTGTTTAACTTTTTACATCAAAATGAAAGTCGTCTAACGACAGTTACAAAATCTCAGCCATACTGTCCCGAGGATCGTACGCTCCAGGCCTAACCGCCCCGACATGTACAATCTCATAAGCTCGCTCACGGTCCATCAGCAACTGCCTTGCCTTTACCTACACATGAACATAAACTGTGAGTCGACAGACTCAGTAAGAAAAGCATACTAATATCATATATAAAACTGACTGCCGTGTCCAACACGATACTGAGTCCCGCTACTGCCATGTCCAACATGGTACTGAGCACTACTGCCATGTCCAACATGGTACTGAGTTTTGAACGTTCAGGGGACGGTACTATTGACAAGTATCCTCCTGATCGGTCGAACCGGTCATACTCCGCCGCTCGGTCATACTCCACTGTACCGACGGGATAGGTCAATAGCACCGAACCACCAACCGGTGTCACTGATCGGTCGAACCGGTCATACTCCGCCGTCGGTCATACTCCACTCGTACCGACGTGACAGGGTTGGGTGGTTCGAAGCCTAAATACATATCTAATGTAATCTAACAGGCTTCCTACATGCACGCTAAACATGTAAACTACATATGCATACTGTTATACTAATCTTACCTGGATTCCGATTTCAGGTGTGCCGTCAACCCGACCTGAACCGAAGCCGAACGGCGGATTGACATCGGCTCCTAAACCATAAAAATCACAACGCTATAAGTGACACGCTAAATCACTTCCCGGGGACTAAAACTCGAAACTAAAAGTTTCCCTATCGATAAAAAGCATGGCAATACCCCTAAAAACCCAAAAACGAGGAAAACTAGGGTTCGAAAAATCCCCAACCTACCAGACCGGTTGCCCAACCGAATTCCGGTTCGGGAAAATTCAGACCCCATCCGGAATTCCGGATGCTCAACCGGAATTCCGGTTCCTCGCAGGCAGCAACCAAAAATTCACATATCTTGACCAATTCGAACCCAATTGATCCCAAACTTTCCAGACCTCCTCCAAAGGTCCCAAACAACAATTCTAGAGCATCAAACCTACCCAGAAATCACACATGCAAAATTCACCATTAAAGACCAAGCTTTGAGTTCAAGAACTCAAACTTGGTTAAATCCACTATCATGCACCCTAGCCTAGTTAATTCTACTTAACTAAGCATATAATCACCTCTGAAATCATACAGAAACACCCAGCAACTTCACAGCAACATATTCACACATTTTCCTTCCAAAATTCATATTTTTACAAAGAAAACTCAAGGCTTTAACAATCTAACCTACATGCTTCTAACATAGCTTAAACAACAACAATAATCATGCTTTGAACAACTTAAATCAACAACAAAACACAGCAGAAACATCTCTCAAAGATCACATGCATTATCATCCATTTTCATCATTTTTCTTCAAGAATTTAAAGAGAAAGGGTCTAGGAAACACATACCACACAAGAGATCAATAAAGCTTGCAAACTAGGGCTTGAATCACCAAAGAAAACCAGCCCTTTTGAACCCCCAAGCTCAGCCGAAAGAGAGGAAAAGAGAGAGAGAATTTTTCTTTTGAAACTTTTCTATTTTCTTTAAAATTTGACTAAGTGTTTGAAATGAGAGAAAAAAAAAAGGATTTATAACATATTACTCATTTAATTTCAGCCAAGAAAAATAATTAAAAATAAACATTAATCCATTTATTAAATCATATAAGGCAAAACACTAATGGGGCAAAAAGACCATTTTGCCCCTCCACCAAAAATCACTAAAATCATACTAAAGGGGTATTTTTGGGACATTCTAAATTCCCGGCCATTCCCGACATTCCCAATGTCTAAAACCCGTCCCCAAAATACTAACATACTAAGTTGTGATTTCTACTGAGCCAAACGCCGCGTTCCAAAATACCGGACACCGGAAATGCGAAATAAAAACTACTGATGACATAATTATGCATATCTGAATTCCATAAATAACAATGATAAATTATTTAAATAGCTATAAATAATTTCCTGATTAACATAAATAACTGCTAATTTCCAAATTAACTAAGCGGGCTTTACACCTAGCGACTATACAAAATACAGACTGTTGCCCCAAATATCGTATGCTCTAAGCCTAACCAACCAACATGTACGATATTCATCCGCTTGAGCTCACTACTGCTCAGCCTTAGCTTTGCCCTTACCTACACATGCAAACAATAAATCTGAGTCGACAAACTCAGTAGGAAAAGTATAATCATAATCATAAAAATAACCCGGATTACGATTAGGTGCCCATACACCCAACCATAACTCTATCCCCGCGTCCTATGCGGTACTGAGTCTAGAACATTCGTACGATAATACTATTGACCATAATATCAGCCTATACTCGGTACTCTTGTCGTACTGATATGATAGCACCATTCAGTACTAATGCCAAACATACATTAATCAGTATCCAATAAAACTCTACGTATATTGACACTGCTATTTCAATGTAATCCAACAGGCATTCATAAACATGCACACTAAACATGTAATCACATATACATATCATTATACTAATCTTACCTCTTTTCCAAATTCAGGTGTGCTAGTCAACCTAAGTGGAACTGCTGCTCGACGATTTAAAGGCCCCTAAGTCACAATATTCGTAAAACTGGTGAGTGACACACCAAATCATTTTTTGGGGACTTAAAATTAAAACTAAAAGTTTCTCTATCGATAGATAACATAGAAATACCCTATATATCATAAAAATGAGAAAATTTAGGGTGCCCTAAAATACCCGAATCGGTAGACCGATTCCCAACTGGGAAACCAGTTTTGAGGGGTCTGTCTAGGGATGAACTAGATTTCCGATTCCTACAGGTCCATAATGAACTGATCGAACGGTTTAGTATAGGAATCCCTAAAAACCACAAAAACACCTCAATTTGACCTTAAATCAAACCTAACTTTTTAGATCACCTATTCAAGCCATAATGAACATAAACCATGCAAATGCAAAAGAACTGAATAAAAACCTCATAAACAAAAATCACCATGAGAGAGCAAAGTTTGAGCTCTAAAGTTCAAACTTTACTCAAACATAACAACAACACTCAAATCAGTTCTAAACCAACTCAAATAACATCAAAACAACCTCTGAAAGTAAAATCAAATATCTTTAAAAACTATAAAACTCAAACTCCAAAAATCAAGCATAGAACCTAACTTGGAAATTAAGAAAACAAAGAGAAGTGAGCTTGAGAGTTTTCCTTGGATTGAATCCTACAAATTCTTCTAGAACACCAAGAATTGAGTAATCAAGCTTTGATTTTCTGCTGGGTTTCAAGAAGGGTCGAGAGAGAGAGAGAGAGAGAGAGAGAGAGAGAGAGAGAGAGAGAGAGAGAGAGAGAGAGAGAGAGAGAGAGAGAGAGAGAGAGAGAGAGAGAGAGAGAGTGTGTGTTTTATGTCTAATTTTCTAGTTTTTTGAATAAAATAATAATGCCCAACTATTATCTAATATCAAACCTAATAAAATCATATGATAAAACTTAATAATAAACTTCTAAGTCACTAAAAGACAAAGGTCAACCCAAGAGACTATTTTGTCCCTTGCTTTACCCAAAAGCAATCTTGCTACCTAAGGATATTTTGGTCAAATCTAAAACCACTAATATTCTCAATATTCTCAATGTCTATTTAAATTGTCCCGCTATTTCTAAAATACTAAACCATACGAAAATGTGACTCTATCTGTCAAACGTTGCGTTCTACTATTATCGGGCATAAAATATGAAAGATATGAAATTTCATATATAACATAAATAACACACCGAGAATTCAAATAAATGTCTATAAATTCATAAACCATAATTAATATTCTAATTTAGAATTAAACTTTAATTATATGCTAACTCTCATACTTAAAATTAAGCGGTCTTTACATAAACTCTCAAAATAAACAAGGTAATCTTTCATATTACCATTCTCTTGCTAGCATTAACCCATTCCAAACAGTCCTTTAAAATATTCTATTAAACCAGCAAAAATTATTTGATAACTATATTTATACATAAAGATAAATATATTTATATATATTTGCATCCACTAAAATGGCAGCATACATTACATTTTTTTTTATCTATTACTAATATGTAAAAATTTATTTTTTATAATTATATATTAATTGAAATTAATTATATACTTGTGAACATTAATTAATTCAAATATTTTATAGATATTTTTTTAATAATTAATATTCATAAATATTTTTATTTTCATATTTAAGTCTTTATTCTAATTTTTTTTTTAACAATCAAGTCATATGATTATAATATTTGTCATAAATTTTTTTTTTTTTACAAAAGTTACACTTCAAGCCTTTTTAAAATAAATTTATTATAAGTAAATAATTTTTTAAAAGACATTTAGTTGATTAAAAATACAAACAAATATAATTTTTAAAATAATAAAAGAAAAATCGTTTGAATTTTTTTAAAAAAATAATATGATCAAAACATTTTCAGCTTACAAAAAGAATAAATTCAAATATTTGTTGACGGATAGCGGCTTGAATTGAAAGAGTACTTAAAGTAAATGAGAGAAAAAAAATTAGTAGTCTACATATTTATTTTTTTGTTGCTTTTATATAATATAAATGTAGATAACCATTAAAAAAAGTAATGGAGATAATGTATGATACCAATTGGTGTAGAGGTACACGTGGGTGTGCACACAATTAAACGATAAAAACAAATTGACGCTAGCTTTATTTGATACGTATTTACAACTAAAACTAATAAGGTTATAATTAAATAGTAAAATGAATATAAGCATGACACTTTATAAAAAATGGGAGACTTTAGGTGTTGAAATATATTTTACGAGGATCTAGATTTACTAACAAGTATGTTTTTAACATCCTAAACATGAAATTCTAAAACGATATAAAAAAAACACATAAAAGGTATGAGAAACCTTACAGTGGTTGCAGCGGATCTAAATGGCTCATTCCGCTCAGATCTCTAACCCTTGTATCATTTCTGTAGCAGATTATGACCAAGATCTGAGCCCGATTCTCCTTCTCTTGAATTTGGATTCTTCACAGCCTTACACACTATGATTGAGTACCACTTGATGTGTGTGGGCACTTACTCTAACCATTCTAGCATTCAGTTTTTGAAGAGAGAAAGACAGAGAGAGAGAGAGGGTTTCAAAATAGGTATAGAAAAGATGGCCCAAATTTGACAGAAGGAAAGTGTTTGCATCATCTTTTCCTTTGAGGCCATCACTACCTATTTATAGGAATCTACCTAGGGTTAGGTTAGATTTATTTGGCATTAAAATAATGAAAAAATTAAATGATAAATTGCCCATTAAGTGGTCGGCCACGGATATTGGACCCACTTTGTAATTTTGCTAATTATTCATCTTATTTTCTCAAAAATACTATTTTTCTAATTTAACCACTTAAATACCAAATCTAATCATAAAATTACTTATTAAATAAAATTACCATTTAATATATTTATTAATTAGACTTAATAAAGTCTCTTAATTAACAAATAAACCCTAGAATCTCTTTTCTTCACAATTAAACCCTAGCTTAGTGAAAATTCATAAACTAGACATAGTCTAATTTTAGAATTATAATTGATTAATTAAAATCAATTAAGTGAGTCTTACAAGCAGTATTGTCTCCACTAGTATGAGGACCATGAGCATATATATCTGAGCTTCCAATAAGCAGATCTAAAATTTACCAAGTAAATCCACTAACTTATTCATTCCTCATTGCATCCACCATAGAACATGGAATTGCACTCTCAGTTATATAGAACGATCTATATGTTCCACGATATAGATACACTATTAATTATCCATTTTTATAATCCCAATAATCAATGATCCTCTATAGATGATTTACATTGCATAGGGATTAATTTATAGTTACACCCTTCAATGTATTTTATCTTTAAAATACTTAGCCACTTATAGATGATATTTCAGTGAACTAACATAATCACTGAAATGAGTACTCAACCATTTATCTTTTTTTAGCCAAGCTCGAAGGAAATCATTGTTTCACTTCTATGTCCAGATAGAAGCTATAGATTTCATATATATGATTAGCACTCCCACTCAATTGTACTACTATGTTCCCAAAATGTACGTATCACCCTTATCAAAAAGTAGGCTTAACTAAGAAATCAAAGAACATAAATTATCTCTTAAGATCGAACCTAACCATGTTAGGATTAAGATCATTTGATCTAGGTCAACTAGGTGATATTGAATTAAATAAATATTACGGTAAATTTATCATATCTAATCCAAGTTCAATATCAGTCGCTTCCAATGCATACTCCATACATCCAACCCAAGTTTTACTTTAACCAATGCCCTAGAAAGGACATAGCACTTATCCAAGGTGCAAGTAAACTATGCTGTAGATTATCATATCAGTTAAACCCTCTAAACTAATAAATCAAGGAATACATTTAATCACATAATCTTGATTACTTTCCAATGTGCTGACGACACAATAAACAAGAGTATCAATGTGATAAGGATTTGGATGAATTTATAAATCAAATAAACATATAAATGATAACATGAACCAAATGACACACTAAATAAGTGATGAAAATACTTCTGTCTCTTTATTGATAATTGAATGATAAAGATTACATTGAAATAGAGTTTAATTTAGGGCACAAAGCCCAACAAACTCCCACTTGCACTAATATAAAAACAATTAGTACATTTCAATTAATCCTAAATTCAGTCGGTGCTTTTCAAATGTAGTTCCTTCCAAAACTTTGGTGAATGGATCAGCTAGGTTGTCTTCAGTGTCCACTTTCTCCACCAGTACATGCCCTCTTGCCATATATTCTCTGATGATATGATGTTTCCTTTCTATGTGTTTGCTTCTCGTGTGGCTTCGAGACTCCTTACTGTTGGTGATGGCTCCAATGTTATCACGAAGTAAAACTAGTATTTTTTCCATTCCAAGAACAACACCAAGTCCTGTGAAGAACTTTCTAAGCCAGACAAGTTCCTTAGCAGCCTCCGCGGTAGCTATGTATTCGGCCTCCATGGCTGAGTCTTAAATTGTGGTTTGTTTAGCACTTCTCCAAACCACTGCTCCACCCCCAAGAGTAAACACCATCCCAGATGTAGATTTCTTGTCATCAAGACATGCCTGAATATCTGAATCAGTATAGCCTACGGGATTCAAAGCACCACCCTTGTAGACTAACACGAATTGCCTTGTACTTTTCAAGTACTTCAGAATGTGCTTAATAGCATTCCAATGTTCCTGTCCTGGATTTGTCTGATACCTGCTCACAATTCCTACTGCATAACAGATGTCAGGTCTAGTGCATAACATTGCATACATTAGACTTCCAACTGCTGAAGCATAAGGAACCCTTCTCATGCCCTCTATCTCTTGAGGATCAGTGGGACACTGTTACTTAGATAGACAGACACCAAATGTAGAAGGCATTTGTGCCCCTTTGGTGTTTGTCATTGAGAATCTCTCTAAAACCTTATCTATGTAAGTTGTTTGAGAGAGAGCAAGGGATCTGTTCTTTCGGTTTCTGATAATCTGAATACCGAGACCATATGCAGCTTCACCCAAATCCTTCATTTCGAATTGAGTGTCAAGCCATTCCTTGATGTCAGTCATTTTCTTGATATTGTTGCCAATAATCAAAATGCCATCAACATAAAGGACCAGGAAGACTACAACTTGATTTTCCTTGAGTTGGTAAACACAAGGTTCATCTTCATTCTGAAGAAATTCGTAGGTCTTGATGATTTCATCAAACCTTTTGTTCCAGGATCGAGAGGCTTGCTTAAGTCCATAAATGGACCTATTGAGTTTGCAAACTTTCTTTTCCTGCCCTGGAAGAACATAGCCTTCTCGTTGCTCCATATAGATGGTTTCTTCAAGAATTCTGTTAAGAAAGGCTGTCTTAACATCCATTTGCCAAATTTCATAATTGAAAGCAGCTGCTGTGAAGAGAAGAATTCGGATGGATTTGAGCATGGCGACCGGACTAAAAGTTTCCTCATAGTCCACGCCTTCTCTTTGGGTGTAACCCTTGTTGACAAGTCTAGCTTTAAAAGTTTCGACTTCGCCTCCAACGCCTCTTTTCTTTTTGTAGACCCACTTACACCCAATTGGACGATAGTCATCGGGTGCGTCTACATATTCCCAGACTTTGTTCTTTTTCATGGAATCCATTTCTGAATCCATGCTGGCTGACCATTGTTTCTGGTCGGGACTTGTCATTGCCTGTTTATAGGTTAATGGGTCGTCATCAATACCGTCACCAATGACCCTATTGATTTCACCATCCAAGCCATAACGAGATGGTTTTGTGGAAACCCTCCCACTACGACGAGGAGTCGTGGTCTTCTGAACAGGAACATTAGTGGTAGATTTCTCAGTTGTATCAACTTGCAAAGGTTCAACAGAGGGAGTGCGATTATCCTCTACTTGAGTAGAAGAGGATGGAACATTAGAAGGAGTTATATCTGAAAGCATTTCCTCCAATACTACTTTGCTTTGCGGCTTGAAATTCTTAATATAGTCATCTTCAAGGAAAGTGCCGTTTGTGGAAACAAATACTTTATCATCCTTGCGACTATAAACATGCAAACCTCAGTTTGCTTTTCTAGTTTGTCATCTTTCTTTCTTAAGACATGAGCAGGGCACCCCCAGATTTTGTAATGGCGTAAACTAGGTATACGACCATTCCACAATTCTAAAGGTGTCTTAGGGACTGATTTAGATGGAACAACATTTAAAATGTCAGTTTCCACCTGAATAGCATATCCCTAGAAAGACGTAGGTAGAGTTGAGTAGCTAAGCATGGACCTAACCATTTCGAAAAGCGTGTGATTTCTTCTTTCTACAACTCCATTTTGTTGTGGAGTGCTAGGGGCAGTTAATTGGGATTCAATGCCAAGTTCAATTAAATGATCTTTGAACTGCATATCCATACATTCTCCACCCCTATCAGTTCGCAAGATCTTTAAAGTTTTACCCAATTGGTTTTGAGCCAATGCTAGAAACTCCTGAAACTTTTCAAACGTTTCAGATTTCTTATGCATAAGGTAAATATGACCATATCTAGAGTAATCGTCGATGAAAGTGACAAAGTACTTATAACCACCTCTAGCTTTTACATTCAGTGGTCCACAAAGATCTGAATGTACTATGCCTAGTGGTTCCTTGGCACGCTCTCCCTTTGTAGAGAAAGAATGTTTTGTCATTTTGCCTTGCGCAAGATTCATAAACTGGTAATTCACCTAAGGTGACATTTTTCAATGGACCACCTTTGGTTAACCTGTGAAGTCTATCATAGCCTATATGACCAAGACGTAAGTGCCATAGATATGTTTCATCTTCATTATCGATCTTTTGCTTTTTTGTGATTTCTAGGTTTAGCTACTTTAAACAGTTCGTTATTAAGCGCAAATGGTTCTTCTGGTCTTAGAACATAAAGCCCATGTTCCATAGATGCAACACAAATTTGAATGTCATTTCGAGAAATGGTAGAACCACAACTCAAAAAATCTAATTTGTATTGTTACAATTGTAAGAATGAAACAGAAATCAAGTTTCTACTGAATGAATAAGACATTGTCTAATTCCAAAATTCTGTTCTGAAACTTGAGTTTGCCTTTTCCTCTAGCTCTAACCGATACCATTTCGCCATTACTAACTTTAAGTTTAAACTCTCTGGATTTCAAATAATTCAAGTTTTCAAGCAATTGCAATGAACAACTGACATTGTTTGTAGATCCAGAATCAAGAATCCAGATGGATTCATCATTCTCTAAAACACATGATTCAAAAACTAAAGCATCATTGGTTAACCATTTTTGGATTGTTCTTATTGCTGGTTCAATCTGTTGTGAAGGATAATTTGAGGAAGTGGAATCACTTTCTTTATTCTTCTCAACTGAGCTTGAAGTAGTAGGATTGTCGGAGCAATGAACTCTCTGCTCTTCAGATAAAACAATTCCCAGCTTAGCTGCTTTCTGGAATTTCATGTTCATCATGAGTAAGTATGAATTGATACTCTGACCAGGAGTCATCTTCACACTTTGAAGTTCATTCCAAAAGGCATATTCTAGATGAGGATTAGGGTGTGGGTTGTACATTTTGACACTACAAATATCAATAGACAGAAGCAAATCATTTGGTTCAATAAATTCATACACAAATTCAGAAAATAACAAGTAAGCAGATATGTTTGCAAAAATACCAAAAACTAAACATATTTATTATTTTTCAAGGTTTCCAACATAATGAAATACAGTGTCTCAGTAGGCGAGAGTAAAAGATAACATTAGTTGAATAGAGTAGTCAGCTCATCTAAAATGGACACCATTTTAGCAGCCTTTTATTCGATTAAAATGAGAATCCAACGTTGTCCCGGTAGGCGAGAGTCAAGGTTATTCTCATTTTATGAGCTTCCACCATTATTTTATATTCTGTAAGTTTATCTTTAAGTAGTCACTGTAGGGGAGAGTCTAATAGAGACGAAAACTTACAAAATACTTATCATATGAGATCTTACGGTGTTAAATGCTTTCAACGAATAACCATCCATAAGAAGAACGAAGTCTAGCATCTCGAGATTATATTTAAAATATTTAACTATTGTAAGACCAACAATGGAGATCGAATATCTCTTGATTAAAGCTCATTATTTAAAATAATGTATTTTTAATTAATCATTTATTTTAATCCATATATTTTAATAATGAAAATTACTTAATTTAAGTTGATCCAAAATTAATTAAAAATTAATTGTCAACTTTAATTTAATTTTCGAAAATCATTATATAATAATATATAAAATTTCAAAAATTTTAAAATATAATAAAATAAATACTTGAAAAATATTTAATTTAAGTTGTTCTAAAATAACAAATGGGTCTTCGCAATTGGGGTTGTTCATGTGACGGAGGGCTGGGTTCAGTATGTCGTACCCACTTCTATGGCCCCCTAACTCTCACACAAGGTCCAAAGGAGAGGAATGTAACCTTAAATGAACAACTGTTATTAATTGAATAGGCCCAAATACTAATTGGGACTAAATAAAATCTATCAAAAGTGACCATTTTATTTAGCAACCTAGTCCATTTTAATTACGAAAATTAAATGGGCTAATATGCATCTAAGCCCAAAGCAAACATATAGCCTCACACAGGCACACTAATTTGGATGGATCCTATCATGTTACTAGGTTTATACACAGATGAAAGAAGATTGCAAAATTTACCTATTACAAATTATTTATTTGACCTATTGACAATTGAACCATTGGTTAAAATCATATCATTGGATCTGTCAACAAGCTAACCATGACAATTTAGATCAAATAGGTTTTATAAAATTAGTTTAATAATTAAACAATATATAAAATACACAAACGTGTAACTAGTTGGATAGTTGGATATATGATTTATTTAATGTTAAATTAATTAATTAATTTATTAATTTAGAAAAAAAATAAACAAAAAAAATCGGAATAAAAAAATTAAATTAAATCAAAAAATTAATTTTAAAATTAAACCTATAAATTTGAAAAATTAGGTTTCAACTAACCTAAATATCCATTTCAAAAAAAATGCTAACAACTTTTCAAATTTAATATTATTAAAATAAAATTAAATATTCAATAAAATAAAATGATAAAAAAATATCATTTTTCTAATTTTACAATTTAATATAAATATAATAACAAAATTTAAAAGTTAGAAAAATATCTTCTTTCAATTTAAAATTTCATGATTAAAATAATCTTATTTTAAATTTTAAATAAGGTCATTTTATTAAAAAAAAAAATTAAAATATTAAATACGTGACCTTAAATTTAAAAATAAGATAAAATAATCAAATTTTAAAAATAAGATAACAAACTAAGCAAAAAGATAGATTTTTACCTATTTTCAAGTTTCAAATTTCACTAATATCTTAAATTAATTTTAAAAAAATAATTAATTTAATTCTGATAATTAGATTTGAAATATGAAAAAAAAAATTAAATACAAAATTACACAAAAAATTCGAAATTAATTCCATGAAAAAGCATGAAAAATGAAGAAAACGAAAAAAAAAATGGGTTTGATGCGGATGGTATGCACTGCATACCATCCGCGCGCGCACACTAAGGGGACTGGCCGAGAAAACTCGGACAAGGAGGCTGCTTGCAGCCTGTCCCACGCGCGTATGGGTGGAATTCAGACATCCTGGGCGTATCACTTCGAACAGCCCGTGTCTGAACACGGGTGACACACCAGTATGTCACTTTATCCGTGCGCAAATGGGGTGTGTCACCACCCCTATCTTTTTTCAATCTTCAAAAAATCATAACTAATTCAAATTCAATCGAAATTGAGTTTTGTAATGAAGTAAATTGCTTAATTTTTTCCAAAATATTCAACAAAAATAATTCCAAAAAAAATTCAAATTATTTTTTGTAAAATATTTGCAAACATCAAACAATCATCAAAAATACATAGATCAACGTGAATCACATCCAAATCACACATGTATCATTTTAAGTCCAAATTTCTTGAAAGTAAATCAATTACCATGGCTCTGAGGCCAGTTATTGGAATATATTTTATCAGGATCTAGATTTACTAACTGTATATTTTTAACATCCTAAACATGAACTTCTAAAACGATATAAAATAAACACATAAAAGGTATGAGAAACCTTACAGTGGTTACAGCGGATTTAAATGACTCCTTCCGCTCAGATCTCTAACCCTTGTATCCTTTCTGTAGCAGAGTATCACCAAGATCTGAGCCCGATTCTCCTTCTCTTGAATTTGGATTCTTCACAGCCTTACACACTATGATTAAGTACCACTTGATGTGTGTGGGTACTTACTCTAATCACTCTAGGGTTCGGTTTTTGAAGAGAGAGAGAGAGAGAGAGAGAGAGAGAGAGAGAGAGAGAGAGAGAGAGAGAGAGAGAGAGGGTTTCGAAATAGGTATAGAAAAGATGGCTCAAATTTGACTGAAGGAAAGTATTTGCATCATCTTTTCCATTGAAGCCATCAATACCTATTTATAGGAATCCACCTAGGGTTAGGTTAGATTTATTTGGCATTAAAATAATGAAAAAATTAAATGGTAAATTGCCCATTAAGTAGCCGGCCATGGATATTGGGCCCCACTTTGCAATTTTTCCATTTTTCCAATTATTTATCTTATTTTCTCAAAAATGTCATTTTATACTTTAAACACTTAAATGCCAAATCTAATTATTTAATCATTAAAATTAATTATTAAATAAAATTATCATTTAATATATTTATTAATTAGACTTAATAAAGTCTTTTAATTAACAAATAAACCCTAGAATCTCTTTTCTTCACAATTAAGCCCTAGCTTAGTAAAAATTCATAAACTAGACATAGTCTAATTTTAGAATTATAATCGATTAATTAAAATCAATTAATTGAGTCTTACAAGCAGTATTGTCTCAACTAGTATGGGGACCATAGGCATATATATCCAAGCTTCCAATAAGCAGATCAGGAATTTACCAAGTAAATCCACTAACTTATTAATTCCTCATTCCATCCATCATAGAACTTGGAATTGCACTCCCAGTTATATAGATGCTCTATATGTTCCACGATATAGATACGCTATTAATTATCCATTGTTATAATCTCAATAATCAATGATCCTCTATAGATGATTTACATTGCATAGGAATTAATTTACCATTACACCCTTCAATGTATTTTATCCTTAAAACACTTAGCCACCTATAAATGATATTTCAGTGAACTAACATAATCACTGAAATGAGTACTCAACCATTTATCTTTGTTTAGCCAAGCTCGAAAGAAATCATTGTTTCACTTCTATGTCAATATAAAAGTTATAGATTTCATATCTATGATTAGCGCTCCCATTCAATTGTACTACCATGTTCCCAAAATGTACGTATCACCCTAACCAAAAAGTAGGCTTAACTAACAAATCAAAAAACATAAATAATACTCTTGAGATCGAACCTAACCATGTCAGGATTAAGATCATTTGATCTAGGATCAACTAGGTGATATTGAATTGAATAGATATTACGGTAAATTTATCATATCTAATCCAAGTTCAATATCGGTCGTTTCCAATGCATACTCCATACATCCAACCCAAGTTTTACTTTAACCAATGCCCTAGAAAGGACATAGCACTTATCAATGGTGCAAGTAAACTATGTTGTAGATTATCATATCAGTTAAACCTTGTGTACAGATAAATCTAGGAATACATTTAATCACATAATCTTGATTACTTTCCAATGTGCTGACGACACAATAAACAAGAGTATCAATGTGATAAGGATTTGGATGAATTTATAAATCAAATAAACATATAAATGATAACATGAACCAAATGACACACTAAATAAGTCATGAAAATACTTCTGTCGCTTAATTTATTGATAATTGAATGATAAAGATTATATTGAAATAGAGTTTTATTTAGGGCACAAAACTCAACATTAGGTGTAGTCTAATTGAGCATTCTCTATTAGTTTTATAATTATTTTCTTATTATTTTTATTAGATTTTAAATTAGTTTGTATTTAACTTTAAATTTTTAAATGATTTTATTTTGAAAAAAAAATAAAAATAAATATTTAAGAGTGATAACTTTAAATTATAAGATTATATGTGTTATACTTTTAAATTATAAAGAGTTTTGTTAAAAATATTTTACATAAAAAAAATCAATTACTAAAAGTGTAACGCCCTAATGCTAAGGCACGCTACAGTGCTTTTTCAATAATTGTGCAATCTTTGCTAATCAAAGAAATTTCTCGAAAAACGTGTCAAATTAAAACTTTTGCATTAAACATTAAACTTTGTAATTTAATGAAATATTTACAAGTGTCGGGATCCCGATTTTTAAAACTTTACAAACTTTACTTTTTAAATATACATTCCAAAATATACAGATTTACAGGTCGCACAGCGCGTGCACCACAATACAACTCCTGAGATGTCCCGAGACCAAGAACACTCCAGGTCGCGCTGCTTGACATGTACAATCTCACCCGAGCTCGGAGTTCCTCTGTTCAGCCTTCGCCTTTCCTTTACCTACACATGGAAGCGAAGCGTGAGTCAACGGACTCGGTAAGAAATGCATATAACATATCATATATAATTTCGACGTAAATAGGCGCCCATACACCTATTTACAGAGCTTAACAGATGAGTATGAACGTTCTAACTGGGACACGACCATGTACCATGTACCACATACACTCATTATACCTTCGTATTAGTATAGGTAAGGTATGACCGCACCCTGAGTACCATCTAGTGTTGTACCATAGACACCTTGTACTTTCCCGTACAAGTGCTGGTAACATTATGATGTACTTCCAACATCACACATCTTACCAATGCACTCCGTACCACAACTGTACAAGTGTTGGTAGTGTATGAATCACAATAAATAAGCATGTATACACATTAACACATACATACATTCAGATAATCACATCATACATTATACACAGTTCTTACCGTTTTAGAATTCAAGTGTATGCCCGAGCTGAACGGAAATTTGCATGCTAGATGGATGCCCTAATCACATTTTGAAACCAAGGTAAGTCACATGATTAAAACCTAATCTGAAACCCAAAACCAAAACCCTAGGTTACGCAATACCTAAAGGGATTATTTTAACTTTCGGGAAATGGGGAAACACCCAGCAGGACTTTGAAATGGACGAAAATTGAGAAAACGAAGTGTTCGGGAATCCTGCCAAAACCGGCAAACCGGTTTTTGGGGCATGGCAAACCGGTTTGCCGGTTTGCACCAGTAATCCCAAAACACTTCCTTCTTTGCTCAATTTTCCACCAAATGATACCAAACTTTCCAGAGCTCCTATACAATGCATACACAATAAATCCCAGCCAGTATTTCACAGAAAAACACAATAAATATCAACTTGCCATTAAAGCTTAAAGCTTGAACTCAAAGCTTAGAATTGCTCAAAACCAACAACCAATCTCTAAACCAGCTACCATGAACTAGAATCAAGCTAAACAAACCCTAAAATTCGAACCTTAAGCAAGCCTAAACCTAACAGCCACTAATTCTCAAAATTACAAGTTCAAACTAACTTTTAAAGCTTTAAAACATAATACCATAGTTCTAGGGTTACCTTTGATTGCTCCTCCTTCAATCCCTAGCTTAAATTCAGAGAATTTGGAAAGAAAATTTGATCTTAGCTCTGGTTTTTGTCTCAGCCGAACAAGAGAAAAAGAGAGAGTTCAAGGGAAATGCAATTTCCTTTAATTTTGACTTTTCTTTGATTTTCCCCCAAATGAAAAGGTTTTTTTTTTTTTAAATTACTCATGGCTGAATAGTCATAAGCTAGGTGTCAATTAAAGAGACAGCCACCTAATCACCATTAAACCAAATGTCTAAAATGCCCTTTAGACTTAAAACTAGGGTAGTTTTGAAACTAGGGGTAAAATGGTCAATTCCATAACCCCGCTCAATCCCGATAAAATATTTCCTCTAAAATATTTCCCACTATGAAATAAGGTTCTAAACTTACCCATGTGATCAATCTAGCCATCCATCGCATTTTCCGTTGTCGCCAAACAAAAATTACAAAAATAACATATTGCACATATAAGCTAGATAATACCCCTAGAGTTTAATAAAATCTCCGAAATTGAGAAATTATAACTCTAATATTTATTTCTAAATATTGGGGTCCACATTTAAATTTAATTCACAAATAATAATAAAGTAATAAAAATTAGTGCTAATTGCCTTTACTAATCCATAAACTAGAGCGGTCATTACAATTATCCCCCCGTTAATAGGATTTCGTCCCCGAAATCTAACCTGAATAGCTCTGGATGTTGAGTCCTCATATCTGACTCCAACTCCCAGGTGGCTTCTTCCACCTTACTATTCCTCCAGAGCACCTTAACCAAGGTCTGATAGTTTTGTTAGAAGAACTTTTTCTTTTCTATCCAAAATGCGAACGGGTTGCTCTTCATAGGATAAATGCGGATTTGAAGTTCAAGGGCTTCATAACTCAAGACATGAGTCGGGTCGACACGTATTTCCTTAACATAGAAATGTGAAATACGTCATGAACGGTGACAATGCTTGGTGGTAAGGCTAGTGATACGCTACTGCCCAGGCCTTCTCAAGTATCTGAAATGGCCCAATGAACCTAGGGCTTAACTTACCCTTCTTCCCGAAGCGTCTAATACCCTTCATTGGTGAAACCCGCAGGAAAACATGTTCCCCTGCCTGAAATGAAACATCTCTGCGCTTCGGATCAGCATAACTTTTCTGCCTGCTTTGAGAAGCAAGCATTCGAGCCTTGATCTTATCAATAGCTTCATTGGTTTTCTGCACTAATTCTGGACCCAGGTACTTCCTTTCTCCTGTCTCGTCCCAATGAATAGGAGAACGACATTTTCTACCATATAACATCTCATAGGGAGCCATTCCTATTGTACTTTGGTAGCTGTTGTTGTAGGAGAATTCAATTAAAGGCAAGTACTTACTCCACGAACCCTCAAAGTCCATGACACAGGCTCGTAATAGGTCTTCTAAAATCTGGATAGTTCTTTCTGACTGACCATCAGTCTGAGGGTGAAAGGCTGTACTAAACTTTAACTTGGTACCCATAGCCTTCTGGAGACTCACCCAAAACTTCGATGTGAACTTTGGATCCCTGTCTGATACAATAGATTTAGGGGCTCCATGGAGACGAACTATCTCCTTCACATACAGTTCAGCATATTGATCCACTGAATATGTAACTTTCACTGGTAAGAAGTGAGCTGACTTTGTGAATCTGTCCACGATGACCCAAACAGAATCATACATTCCTGTAGTTCTAGGTAAACCAGTTACAAAGTCCATTGCGATGTCCTCCCACTTCCATTCTGGAAGGACTAAAGGCTGTAATAACCCTGCCGGCCTCTGATGTTCAGCTTTAATCTGCTGGCAAGTTAAACACTTGGACACGTAGTCCACCACATCTCTTTTCATCCCATACCACCAGAAGTAGGGTTTCAAATCCTGATACATCTTGGTGGTTCCCGGATGTAACGAATAAGGTGTGGTGTGAGCTTCATCAAGTATCTCTTTTTTAAGCTCATCCACACTAGGAACACAAACTCGAGCTTTATATAGCAACATTCCACTTTGCTCGAGCGTAAGAACCTTTAGGCCGACCCGGCTATCACTTCATCTCGAACTTTAACTAGCTCGGGATCTTCCAATTGTGCCTTTACGATTCTCTCCAACGGATCGGATTGGAGGGTTAAATTATGTAATTTCCCGACCACGAACTCAATTCTAGCACTAACCATTTCCGAGGCTAGTTGGGAGCTATCATAACCGTAGTACACACTTGACCGAACCTTCTTGCACTCGGAGCGTGGCCCATACATTGGCTTTCCCGGGGTGATATAGTATTTCACAATCGTAGTCCTTAACTAACTCCAACCACCTTCTCTGCCTCATATTCAGATCTTTTTGGGTGAAAAAGTATTTAAGACTTTTATGATCAGTATAAATTTCACACTTTTCACCGTAAAGATAATGTCGCCATATCTTTAAAGCGAAAACCACAGCAGCGAGCTCTAAATCATGAGTTGGATAACGCTGCTCATAATCCTTCAGTTGACGAGAGGCATAGGCTATAACTGCAGTCGGCTTGCATCGAACACATCCAGGACACTGCGGATGCATCTCACAATACACAACAAATTTCTCTTGATCGATGGCAAAGCTAACAGGAGTGTCATTATCAAACGGCTCTCAACTCCCGAAAGCTTGATTCACACTTATCGACCACACGAATCTCTGATTTTTCTTATTCAATTCGGTTAAGGGCATAGAAAGTTTAGAAAATCCTTCGACGAAACGTCGATAATACCCTGCTAACCCGAGAAAACTTCAAATTTCACTGAGACTTAGGCCTCGGCCAATTCTTCACGATTCCACCTTGTTTGGATCAACCATAATTCCATTCTTTCCCACAATATGACCCGAAGGATACCTCGGACAAGCAGAATTCACACTTTTTGAACTTGGCATACTTCGTGATCCCTAAGTGTTTGTAACACCATTCGAAGATGATGCTCGTGCTCCTCATCTGACCGAGAGTATACAAGAATGTCATCGATAAACACTATAACGCAGTTATCGAGGAAATCCTTGAATACTCTATTCATAAGATCCATAAAGGCCGCAGGAGCATTAGTCAATCCGAATGACATTACCAGAAACTCATAGTGCCCATATCTGGTTCTAAAAGCAGTCTTCGGTATATCCTCCTCCGAATTCGAGTTGATGATAACGATAAGTAAATCAATCTTTGAAAACACGAGTCTTTCACGAAGCGATCGAACGGATCGTCGATTCGGGCAATACTTATTTTTAATCGTCGGCTTGTTAAGTTCCGATAATCAATACACATTCGAGGGAACCATCTTTCTTTTACAAAGAGAGCGGAGCTCCCCGGGCGATACCTTGGGTCGAATAAACCCAATGTCCGGCATCCACGAAGTTGCAACTTAAGCTCCTTGAGTTCTTTGGAGCCATCCTATATGGAGCTTTAGAAACGAGGTTCGACTCCGGGTGCCAAATCAATAACAAAATCAATCTCTCGTTGTGGCGGCAATCCGCAACTCCTCGGGAAACACATCAAGAAAATCTTTCACTACCGAACTACCTCGAGGCCCAAATGTTTCGGTCTCTTGAGTCAAATACTACCGCTGAAATCCTACACAACCATTGCATAGTAAATCCCTAGCTCTCAACACGAAATAACCGGGATCCGAGACCCACAGGCAGATCCAACATAAACAAATGGATCTTCACCTTAAGTGAAAAGTCACCATTTTACGCCTACAATCTATACGGCCGAATACTTGGATAAGAAATCCATTCCCGCATAATATCAAACTCGCTAGTTTCAATTCTATGAGATCGCACTCAATTCCCTATCTTCGATCCTAATCCGCATAGACCTAATGCGCACAATTAGAGATAACCAATTCCCGCTAGGCATTAGGGTTCCAAACCCCCTTTCTAAAATTTCACAAGGCCTACCCAAAGATCAATTACTCTTGTAGCCACATCTGAATGTGTAGCTCCCGAGTCAAATAATACCGTAAATAACAAGTTGTTGACGGAAGGTGACTGTCTACATGAAAGAAGTGGGCTAACGGCCGCAAAGGCTTGGGTAATGGCAAACACACGAGCAGAACCGGTTTCAACGGCTTTCGGCTCTCTTTCTTTGCACAGGGGCAATCTTTCTTGAAATGTCCCACCATGCCACACAGGAAGCATGTCTTAGGTTACACTCTCCGGATGATGTTTCTTGCACCTTGGACACTCGGGATAAGAGTAACCCTGGCGTCCCCTCTGCCTTGGTTCCCACGGAACTGCACTTGCTTTGCCCCGAGCCAGGAGCCGGAACAACTTTTCTTTTACGCTCGGTGGTGGAGTCACCACCATCCTACCATAAACGGGGAGTAGGAATAGTGGGGGTTCCACCAACACTCGGAGTCACCCGAGCCTCACCGAAGGAACTTTACCGCACCCTCGGCTCTCAAAGCCTTTTCAACCATCTCCGCATAAGTGGTTGCCTCGGTAGTAGTAATAACCGGATCATGTCTAATTTTTGCACTCAAACCCGCCAAGTATTTTTCCTTTTTCCTGAAGTCGGTTGGCACAATTCCCGCTGCCAACTTGGCCAACCGGTCAAACTTCGTCGTATATTCAGTAGCAGGCATTCCCTCGCCTTGAACCGGATCGGTGAACTCTTTCGCTTTGCTACCGGGCTTGCTTCATTGTAATACTTGGAGTTAAACAAGTCCTTGAATTCTTCCCAGGTCATCAGCGTGACGTCTCGAGTGAGGGTTCTTAACTCCCACCACACGAGAGCGTCTTCCTGAAACTGGAAAGTGGCACAGTTACCGGTCATTTCCAACCACTCCCATAAAATTGAGGATGCGTTCTATTCACAGAAGCCCCTTGCTCGGCCTTCATCACATCGGGCCTCCCGAAGACACCTGGAGGTGCTGCTTTCGAAATCTTTCGTACAACGGTTCCATACGGTTGCCAACAACAGAGCCTGTTCGGCACCGCAGAACTGCAACGGCTGAACTACTTGAGGAGGCACGACGGGAGGTCCTGTTGCCTCGGCCTTTGGATCTCTTCATCTTCTTTGGCGGATTCTATCTTGCATCTCCGCAAATCTTTGCTCCCGATCGGGAGGGGCTTGAGGTGGATTTACGGGCGACCACCACGAGCTCGCACGGCCACGGCCGCGACCACGAGGATTTTGAGGATTCCTCTGACCGCCTCCGGTCTCAACCATGCCACCCTGACTTCTTGTATATCGCGGGGCGTCCATTTAATAGGACTTAGCTGCGAATCCATAAGCTGTGACAGGTTAGACGATCAAAATTAACACCGCTCTTAATAACTTAAAGGCAACACACTTTCTTTTCTTTTAAGAAAATATAATTAATTTAAATCTAATATGCTACCTAACATGCTTTCACATTCACATTTATTTAAGAATCTTAAACAAGTACGGGCTTATTTCGGAAACCGTGAGCAAGGCTTTCTACGATGAAGATTGTACATGTCATAGCAAGCTTCGGTAGACAAACACGGCGGCTACGATACCAAAATTGTAACGCCCTAATGCTAAGGCACGCTACAGTGCTTTTTCAATAATTGTGCAATCTTTGCTAATCAAAGAAATTTCTCGAAAAACGTGTCAAATTAAAACTTTTGCATTAAACATTAAACTTTGTAATTTAATGGAATATTTACAAGTGTCGGGATCCCGATTTTTAAAACTTTACAAACTTTACTTTTTAAATATACATTCCAAAATATACGAGATTTACGAATTCGCACGAGCGTGTTTCAAAATACAACTCCCGGATGTCCCGAGACCGAACACTCCAGTCGTTTGCTTGACATGTACAATCTCACCGAGCTCGGGTTCACTCTGTTCAGCCTTCGCCTTTCATTTACCTACACATGGAAGCAGAACCGGAGTCAACCGGACTCGGTAAGAAATGCATATAACATATCATATAATTTCCAGGCACAGTAAATAGGCGCCCATACACACTATTTACGTAGCTTAACAGTATGAGTATGAACGTTCTAAGCTGACACGACCATGTACCATGTACCACATACACTCATTATACCTTCGTATTAGTATAGGTAAGGTATGGTAGCACCACGAGTACCATGCGTGTTGTACCATAGACACCTTGTACTTTCCCGTACAAGTGCTGGTAACATTATGATGTACTTCCAACATCACACATCTTACCAATGCACTCCGTACCACAACTGTACAAGTGTTGGTAGTGTATGAATCACAATAAATAAGCATGTATACACATTAACACATACATACATTCAGATAATCACATCATACATTATACACAGTTCTTACCTGTTTTCCGAATTCAAGTGTGCTGAGCTTGAACGGAATTTACGTACTAGATGGATGCCACTAATCACATTTTGGGCAGGTAAGTCACATGATTAAAACCCTAATCCCGGGAAACCCAAAACCAAAACCCTGGGTTCTGCAATACCACAAGGGATTATTTTAACTGCGGAAATGGGGAAACACCCAATAGAGCCTTTGAAATGGACAAAAATTGAGAAAACGAAGTGTTCGGGAATCTGCCCAAAAGCCGCAACCGGTTTTGGGGCATGGCAAACCAGGTTTCTTAGGTTTGCACCGCAATCCCGAAAACACTTCCTTCTTTGCTCAATTTTCCACCAAATGATACCAAACTTTCCAGAGCTCCTAAACAATGCATACACAATAAATCCCAGCCAGTATTTCACAGAAAAACACAATAAATATCAACTTGCCATTAAAGCTTAAAGCTTGAACTCAAAGCTTAGAATTGCTCAAAACCAACAACCAATCTCTAAACTAGCTACCATGAACTAGAATCAAGCTAAACAAACCCTAAAATTCGAACCTTAAGCAAGCCTAAACCTAACAGCCACTAATTCTCAAAATTACAAGTTCAAACTAACTTTTAAAGCTTTAAAACATAAAACCATAGTTCTAGGGTTACCTTTGATTGCTCCTCCTTCAATCCCTAGCTTAAATTCAGAGAATTTGGAAGGAAAATTTGATCTTAGCTCTGGTTTTTGTCTCAGCCGAACAAGAGAAAGAGAGAGAGTTCAAGGGAAATGCAATTTCCTTTAATTTTGACTTTTCTTTGATTTTCCCCCAAATGAAAAGGTTTTTTTTTTTTTAAATTACTCATGGCTGAATAGTCATAAGCTAGGTGTCAATTAAAGAGACAGCCACCTAATCACCATTAAACCAAATGTCTAAAATGCCCTTTAGACTTAAAACTAGGGTAGTTTTGAAACTAGGGGTAAAATGGTCAAATTCCATAACCCCGCTCAATCCCGATAATTTATTTTCTCTAAAATATTTCCCACTATGAAATAAGGTTCTAAAATTACCCATGTGATCAATCTAGCCATCCATCGCATTTTCCGTTGTCGCCAAACAAAAATTACAAAAATAACATATTGCACATATAAGCTAGATAATACCCCTAGAGTTTAATAAAATCTCCGAAATTGAGAAATTATAACTCAAATATTTATTTCTAAATATTGGGGTCCACATTTAAATTTAATTCACAAATAATAATAAAGTAATAAAAATTAGTGCTAATTGCCTTTACTAATCCATAAACTAGAGCGGTCATTACAAAAAGAACTTTGTTCAGTAACAAATTGTAAAAAATTAAATAATAATTATAATTAATTTAATTTTTAAATAAAATTAATTTTAATTAAAGTTTTATAAAGAAATAAAGTATTAAATTATTATTAGATTACATGTCATTTGTTATTTATTTTATTTAAATGTTAAATTAATCACAGCCATTTAATAGTGATCACATAATCAAAAATAAATATAATCATTATTGTGACATATTGAATGTAACATTAAAATATTCTATATATATATTAAAAAAAATTCAATAATTACACCAAAGGTTACAACTGATTACATTGTAATTATTTAAAGTAGAAATATAATAGTTTGTTTTATATTATTTATATAATATTAACCCTATCGTAAATTATTAAATCTTTTTGACAAATTTATCAAATATTTTAAATAATAATAACATAAATAATTATATAATAATTACGTAAAATTGATTGAACTTATAACATAGGGTTGGCAATATGGGTCATGACATGACGATACAATTAAAAAATGATACGAAATAAATGGGTTTGGGTGACACGTTTAATAATCGTGTTGTGTTCATGTTTAAATTTCTGACACGTTTAATAATAACCGGTCGTGTTCGTGTTTAAGTTTTTTGACACGTTTAATAATCGTATCGTGTTCTTGTTTACCTTAATTGTGTCGTGTCATACTCGTGTTGACACATTTAGTAATAGTATTGACACGACAACACAAATTAATTTTCATATATTTTATTAAAAAACTCAAATTTTTGTTTTTATAATGATAAGCATCTCATAATGGTGTTATCGTGTCGTGTTGTGCTCATATCGTGTGACCTACTAATTAATCATGTCGTGTTGTGTTTGAGGTTTCGAAACGTTTAATAAATGTGTCGCGTTCATATTTAGGTTTTAACAAATTTAATAAACGTGTTGTGTTCGTATTTACTTTAATCATGTCGTGTCATAAACTTGTCGATACGAACACCACACGATAACACAAATTGCCAGCCCCATTATAACTTTTCACGTGTGGAAAACAGAGAAGAAATACATAATAATATAATTTGTGTATATGTAAATATTAAAATTTGGAATAAAAGTGATTAAGGTGCATGGGTTTCATCTCAAAACCAATTAGCAATAGGAGGAGTAGCATATTCATCTTACATATGAGAATTTATTTCCACACATTATCAATGTGGAACTAACTGTAATACACCCTCCTCGTAATATTTGAGCCTGGAAGGTGTATGTATAACGAGCGACCTTGAAGAGACCATAAGACTGAATGTGACATTTGAAAGAATTCCACAAAGCTAAATATCAGAACATTTATAGGTGTATACGTCGGAAAATTTATGGATTTTGAAACTGGTCAAACACCTCCAACACTGGAAACTAGTACATATTGGCCGAAAGGTCACAAATAAAGGTTAAAGGTGAAACAACGAATGTTTTTAGTTTGACTCGTCTTTTTGGACTGACGGTACTTTGGACTCACAACAGATCATAAACAGATCTGATACCATATTAGAATTTTAAGTGAAAGTAATTAAAGTGCATGAAATTCTATCTCTAAACTAATTAATAATAAAAAAATAAATAATTCATCTTATATATACACCCTCCTCGTAATATTTGAGCCTAGAAGGTGTATGTATAACGAGCGACCTTGAAGAGACCATAAGACTGAATGTGACATTTGAAAGAATTCCACAAAGCTAAATATCAGAACATTTGTAGGTGTATACGTCGGAAAATTTATGGATTTTGAAACTGGTCAAACACCTCCAACACTGGAAACTAGTACATATTGGCCGAAAGGTCACAAATAAAGGTTAAAGGTGAAACAACGAATGTTTTTAGTTTGACTCGTCTTTTTGGACTGACGGTACTTTGGACTCACAACAGATCATAAACAGATCTGATACCATATTAGAATTTTAAGTGAAAGTAATTAAAGTGCATGAAATTCTATCTCAAAACTAATTAATAATAAAAAAATAAATAATTCATTTTATATATAATAATTTATTTTCATCATCTCAGACTAACTAGCGAAAGAGAAATTGAAAAATAAAAGCTTTTGAGCCATTTAAAAAAGGATGAGCAATAACAATCTTTATCACCATCTTTATCTTTATGGAGACAAAATTCAAATAGACTCATCATTACAAACATGTTTTGTGATGTTCATATGCAGATCTTGACAACCACTACTAAAATGAAATGAAATGGATTTGTCCATAGAAGCGCTGACCATACCCAAAAAGTTATTATTTTAAGAATTATTAAGATTTAATTAAAACTATACTTTAATTTATATATCTCCTTTTATATTTGCTTATCTTATAATATATTATAATAAATTCCTGCCTTCACATAAATATTGTGGGCTAGAGGCCAATGACACATTATTCTTCCTATATATGGATGAGTTGAGATAACTCAATACGTAGATATAGCTGTTGTAGTGACCACTATCCAAACCCATTTATGCGCATATATATTTATATAAAAACAGAGATTTCCACGTTTCTTGGCTTAAAAAGCCGAGAAACCAAGTTGACTTGAGTTTTAATTACTCACTTTGTAGCATGCTTCATTTGTTTTGCCCACGATTATTGACTTTGAAGATTCATATTTAATGATATTAGTAAAGCCAGTCACTTTGTACATGTTGAATATTTGATATGAATCACTTGATTCATCATCATATATCTTAGAAATATTTCCAGGAAATGTCACTAAATAATTGTCGGTCCTCGGCGCCAAGTCGGGTAATTAAAGAAAATATAGTTTGTCAACTAAAATTGGTTTAGTTTTATTTTATTCAATTATTTTAAAAAATAAAATTCCAATAATCAGTACCCAATTTGAAAATAATTCTTTTGTATGCTTTAAATTAAAAATAATTTTATTTGAACAAATTAAAAATAATTCATCCACAAAATGTTCATTGAATCCCACAATTGGAAGGGATATTTTGCATGGCTGAAAATCAATGTCGACCAAGCTTGCTCATTTTCTTATTTATATGGATTTTTCAAAAGGTATATTTGCTTATATAAGATAGTAATTGGTTACTTTCTAAAAATAATTTTATTTCACTACAATAAAAATATTATTTTGTGTCCAAAACCATAATGGTTCTCTTCCTACCGACTTTAACAAAATCATTTTCCTCTTAATCCCTAAGAAGAAGCAGCCTATGGATATGGGGATTTAAGACCCATTGCATTATGCAATGTGCTGTACAAGATTGTGTCTAAAGTGGTTGCTAATAGACTTAAGAGTGTTATGTTGTCTATCATATCTGATACTCAAAGTGTGTTTTTACAAGGCCAGTTAATTTTGGATATTGCTTACGAGATTATGCATCACTTAAAGAGAAAACGAAGAGGGAGGGATGGTTATATGGCACTCAAGCTAGATGTTAGGAAAGCCTGTGATAAGGTTGTGTAACACCCTAACTACCTTAGGCGTATTACGTGATTTTTAAACGTACTGTGCAGCTCGTTGCTAATCAACGAGGTTTATGGAAAAACGTGATTAATTAAAATTTTGCTTTTTAATTACACTTATAAAACCATATTATAAAAGACTCGGGATCCCGATTATAAAAATATTTACAAAAAGTTTAACTGTTTAACTATTACATCAAAATAAAAGTCGTCTAACGACAAGCAGGCTTACAAAATTCAGCCTCGTCGTCCCGAGGATCGTACGCTCCAGTGCCTAACCGCCCCGACATGTACAATCTCATAAGCTCGCTCACTTCGTCCATCGCCCTATAGCCTTGCCTTTACCTACACATGAACATAAGCTGTGAGTCGACAGACTCAGTAAGAAAAGCATAATAATATCATACATAATTCTAACTGCCGTGTCCAACACGATACTGAGTCCCGCTACTGCCATGTCCAACATGGTACTGAGCCACTACTGCCATGTCCAACATGGTACTGAGTTTTGAACGTTCATGTGACCCGTACTATTGACACGTAACAACCCGACCTGGCCGAACCGGCCATTATACTCCGCCGTCGGTCATACTCACCGTACCGACGTGTTACTATATCCTCCCCGACGGCCGAACCCACATACTCCGCCGCCGGTCATACTCCACCGTACCGACGGGATACGTCAATAGTACGAACCACCAATCCAGGACACTGACGGCCAAACCGATCATACTCCGCCGTCGGTCATACTCCACTCGTACCGACGTGACAGGTTGGATGGTTCGAAGCCAACATACAACTAATGTAATCTAATAGGCTTCCTACATGCACGCTAAACATGTAATCTACATATGCATATCGTTATACTAATCTTACTCGGATTCCGATTTCTGTGTGTGCCGTCAACCCGACCGGAACCGAAGCCGAGTGGCTGACATCGGCTCCTAAACCATAAAAATCACAACGCTATCGCTGACACGCTAAATCACTTCCCGGACTAAAACTTGGAACTAAAAGTTTTCCTATCGATAAAAAAAGCATGGCAATACCCCTAAAAACCTAAAAACGAGGAAAACTAGTGGTTCGTAAAATTCCCCAACCGGCAGACCCATGTCTAACCGGAATTCCGGTTCGGGAATTATCGAACCCTCATCCGAATTCCGATGCACAACCTAATCTGCCCTCGCAAAGTGTACCCAACTAAAATTCTCATAACTCGACCAATTCAACCCCAATTGGTCCCAAACTTTCCAGACTTGTTCTAAACTATCCCTAGAACAAATCCAAGGCATCAAAACCACCTTAAAACACATATACAAAAATCACCATTAAAGACCAAGCTTTGAGTTCCAAAACTCAAACTTGGTTAAATCCACTAACATGCATCCCAACCTAGTTAATTCTACTCAACTAAGCAAGAATAAGCTTCTGAAAACACACAAGAACATCCAAGAACTTCACGAAAAAACAAATGAACCATTTCTTTCAAAAATTCATAACTTTTTCACATAAGCATTTAACCAACTAGAACAAGGATTCAAGCATGCTATACAATCTCATTAAACCTAATTATTTCAACATTTAAACAAAGAACAACAACAATAATAATCAGCAGCAACAACATCAAAGATTCAAGCATGCAACACCCATTTTCATCATAAATTTCAAGAAAAACAAAGTAAGAAATTAAAGCCAAGAAATACCTCAATGAAAATTCACTTTGATCTAGCTAAACCACTTGAAATCACCAAGCAAAACCCAGCCCTTGCACAGCCAAGCCTTGGCCGAAAAGAGGGAGAGAGAGAGAGCTTGAGTGTTTTGAAAATTCCTTTTAAATTTTACTAAGTGTTGAATTTTAAGAAAAGAAGAATATAAATCACATTACTCATTTTATTTCAGCCATGTAATAATAAAATAAACATTTATTTTTCCATTTCATAAAGCCACAAAAGACAAAACACTAATGGGGCAAAAAGACCATTTTGCCCCTCCACCATAAAATCACATAAATCATACTAAAGGGGGTATTTTTGGGACATTCTAAATTCCCGGCCATTCCCGACATTCCCAATGTCTAAAACCCGTCCCCAAAATACTAACATACTAAGTTGTGATTTCTACTGAGCCAAACGCCGAGTTCCAAAATACAAGACACCGGAAATGCAAAATATAAAAACTACTGATGACATAATCATGCATTTCTGAATTCCGTAAATAACAGTATCATAAATTATTTAAATAGCTATAAATAATTTCATAATTAAACATAAACAACTGCTAATTTCCAAATTAACTAAGCGGGCTTTACAGGTTGAGTGGGGTTATCTCCAGGCTATGATGGTAAGGATGGGCTTTGATGGTCGTTGGATTAATTTAGTTATGCAATATGTATGTTCTGTTTCCTATACCATTTCACATGGCGGGAAGGAGTTGGGGCCCATTGTTGCTCAAAGAGGGTTGCGCCAAGGGGATCTTTTATTACCATATCTATTTATTCTTTGTGCTAAAGAATTCTCTAGTTTGTTGTGGAGTTATGAACAAAGTGGCTTACTCACGGGGTGTAAAATTGCTCGAGGTGTGCCGGTAATCTCTCATATTCTCTTTGCTGATGACAGCTACATTTATTGTAAGGCAACTGAGGAAGAAGCGTACAATGTGAAGGAGTTGCTGCATACTTACGAGGTGGCTTCGGGGCAAAGAATCAATTTCTCTAAGTCTTTTGTGTTTTGCAGCAATAACACTAGAATTGAGGTGCGGGATTCTATTTGTGCTATGTTGGAAATTTATGAGGCTGATGAAAATAACTATTACCTGGGTCTGCTGTGTTCCGTTGGGAGAAATAAGAATGCTATCCTTAATTTTCTTAAGGATAAGCTTCGGAAGAGAATTCAAGGGTTGGAAGGGCGTATCTTATTCCGTGCGGGAAAGGAGGTATTGCTGAAATTTATTGCTCAAGTCTTGCCGAGTTATGCTATGAATGTGTTTCTCTTGCCTTCAGACACTTGCAAGGAGTTAGAGCGGCTTGTGGCCAAGTTCTGGTGGCACTCAGATTCGAGTAGCGCTAAAGGTATTAATTGGATGAGCTGGGAGCGGTCGTGTTGCCATAAACATGCAGGTGGATTGGGATTCCAAAGCTTGAGAGACTTTAATTTGGCTCTTTTGGGGAAGCAATATTAGTGTTTGTTGGTTAATGTTGATTCTTTGGTTAGTAGGCTTTATAAGGCTAAATATTATGCTACTGGTAATATGTTTTCTACTGTATTGGGACACAATCCTAGTTTCATTTGGCGTAGTATTCTTGAAGCAAAAGATCGTATCCACGCTTGTGCTCAAAGAACAATTGCTAATGGGGAAAATGTCTCCATTCTTAATGATCCTTGGCTCCCACATAGTTCTAAAAGCTATGTTGTCTCACACAACCCTGCTCTTGTGAATAAGTCGGCCAGCTGCCTCTTTCAAGTCAATACTCGCGCATGGGATGAGGATGTTGTGAGGGACCTGTTTGTTGCCCATGATCAAGACCTTATTTTGTCCATTCAGCTTAGTGATTCTGCCGCTAATGATGGTTGGAGTTAATGACTTGAGACTTGTTGGAATTATTCGGTTAAAAGTGCATACAAATTCTTGCAAGAATCTAAGGGTTCTTGGTGCCAAGATGCCAATACTGATTTTTGGAAGCGGCTTTGGTCATTAAAAATTTCTCTTAAGATCAGTAATTTCTTATGGCGAGATGCTTCGGGTGTGCTTCCAACTTTTTTTCAACTCCAAAAGCGTCATGTTCTTGTCAATGCCAACTGCCCTTTGTGCAACTCTAGTATTGAAACTATTCAACATGCGTTGGTGGAATGCTCGTTTGCAAAGGCTGCTTGGCATTGCAGCATGGTTGATGTCGGGGACTGGGGCTGCAACATTCAGCAGCTGGTTGTTGGGAATTCTCACTAGGGGCACAAAGTTGAAATGGACGAAGTGGTGGTAGTGAGTTGGGCTATTTGGCATGCGCGGAATGACTTTGTTTGGCAAAAGAAGAGTTGGCTTGCTTCAAATATTGTAACATCAGCAAGAAACATGCATGATCAATACAAATTTGCTCAGGGAAGGAAGGGTCTTTTGTTGCCTCCTTTGAATGATGGGGGGCGGAACTGTGAGCATTGGATTGCACCTGTGTTAAACAAGATTAAAGTTAATGTTGATGGGGCTTTATTTAAACAAGAGGGGCAGTTTGGAGTGGGCTGTGTAGCTCGATCTCATCATGCTACCATGGTATAAGCTTTCAAGAAGGGAAAGGTTGGGTGTGTCCAACTTGAAATTCCTGAGATGATAGGCATCAAAGAAGCTTTGAGTTGGATTGCAACAGATCCCTGGGACAATGTTGTGTTAGAAACGGATAGTTTGGTGTGTGTCCAAGCTGTCCAAAGTAATGTTTTTATGTCCTGACAGTTTGGTCTTATTTGTTAACTCAAACTTTTAAGTCTCCTTATTTTGATGATTAACAAATATTTGATTATTATTTGTTACTAATGATTTGTTGATTTTGTAGCAAAATTAAAAGAGAAAATAAATTTTTAAGACAAATTGGTATTTTTACCAAACTTTTCAAAGCAACCCAAAATGGATTCAACAAGCATATTAAGAGCAAAATATTCATCAAGGGATCAACAACTCAAGATCCTATTCAAAAGAAGTCTTCAAAAGCCCAAAGTCAACCCAAAAGTCAAAATCAAAGTCAACTCTTGGAAAAAGTCAACGTGGGATCAAAAAACATGCAAATCAAGCTAGGAGGCTCATCTACATAAAGACTGCCCAAAATCAAATGGTATAAATTTACTTTAGTCTTGTTAAAGTGATTTGCATAGCACACTAAGTTTTATAAATTTAAATTTTGGCCCACTCACTAACTTGTGCAACAAGTTTTCTCACATGATAGTTCAAAAAAAATTTTGATTGGATTTTTAAATCATATTTCATTATCTAAGACAACAAAATTGGAATTTCTGGAATTGGATAATCGAGTAGAGAGTTATGCGCATTTTAGTGTCGAAAAATGCATACTCAATTCTCGGCCTACCCTTTTTCAATAGGTAGTCCATTTTTCACAGAATAGGTAGTCCATTTTTCCAAGAATTTATTTTAAAATGCGTGCTAACAGCTATAAACGGCTACTTTTTACCCCAACACTAACTAAACTTGATTTTTACTCAAAAATACAAGTTGGCTGAGCACTTATGTCATACACCTAACATATCTAAGTGAGATTAATGAGCTTTCAAGTTTAAAATCCAACAAACACTTTTCACACACTTTGAGCCTAAATTTATTTCTATTCATCTTGAGTGTGCTTGCTTATAACTCTAGGTTTCCATTGTATTATCATATTTCTAGAGTAATTTTGCTTGTCATTTGAAACATATTTTCATATTGTGATTAAGGTGAGGTTTGCACGGTATTGTAAACAACCCGGTTATAGTGAGATTGGCACTTCAACAATTCGAGAAAGAGGTTAATAGTCCTCGGTGATGCAAAACTATTGTAAGAGGTTTGGAAACACCTTGGTGAAAAAATCCTGATTGTAAGGGTTAGTCAAGCCCGTTAACTTGGCTCGATATTAGAACTCAAAGCTAGGTCTATAGCTTTGAAGACCAAGGACATAGGTGGCTTAGTTCTACCGAACCTTGTAAAAATCGAGAGTTTGCAATTTCTAACCCTTAAACTCTTTACTTACAAGTTTGATTATTTGTTATAATATGTTGCTTGCCATATTACTTTTTTTTTTATATGATTAAGTGGCTATGTGCTTAATTTTTTGTTAAAAGTTTTAATTTACCGAAATTAGTTTAAATTTCCAATTCACCCCCCTCTTGGAAACATATCTTGGGCTAACATTATTGTTCAAGATGTTAGGAATTTACTTTTGGCTTTATCTTTTGTTGAGTTGTGTTTTGTAAAACGATCTGCAAACAAGTTGGATCATTGCTTGGCAAGAGACTCTTGTTTCTCTATAGGTTGTGTGCTTCAGTTAGAGGTTTATTCCTCTGAAGTGCGTCTTATTATTTTGAACGAGTTTATTAATTAATAAAAATCCTAATTTTATTCAAAAAAAAATATTATTTTGTGTCAATTAGTAAAAACCAATGCAATTGAGAAATGGAACCCAATTAATGCATTGGTTATTAATTGAGTTTTGTTATGTCTTTTTTTAATAATTTAGTTATCAAAATATTATTTAATTTATTGCTAATTTTCTTATGTTAATTTTGTGATTTTGATTGTTCTTTTCCTTTAAGGAAAATTTTATTTACAGCTAGTATTTTTTGTTTAGGAAACTTGTCTTATAAGTAAAGGAATTTTTTTATGGAAAGTTGTCTATTTTTGAAAAACTTGGCTTTCCCTTTCTCTAAGTATTAACTTTGGTTTTGCTATGTATATAACAAATCAAATTATCTTTATTTCGTAAGTTTTGAAGACCAAATCGTGATCTTAATCCATTTTTGAAAGTTTCCTGTTTGATCTTGGTCTACTGTAGTAGAATTCAAATTTGATGCTGCAAATCAGGGATTTTTTTAGAAAAGTTTTGTACAGTTGGGGAAACATGTTTGTGGTTGTCTCTAGGGTTTCTATGTTCTATAAATAGGAACTAGAGAGCAGCCAAACGTTTTTCTCTTCGAGTCTCCTATTTTCATATCTATCTTTGTGAGAAGTGTGTTTCAGTTGTAAAAACCTAGAGTGTTCAACTAGGTTTTAGTTTTCTTGTTATGATCTCATACTATTCATAGAATAGGTTGAAGAGAAGCTTTGAACATACATGGGTCTTTATTGGGAGAAGACTTTTTCAAGTCTCATTTTGGGAGAAATTGAGCATATATCTTCAGGAGAAGATTTGTTAAAACCTTACTTCAAGAGGAAGTAAGCAGACATAAATAGTTGAAGGGTGTTCACTATTTGGTGTAGATTAGCAAGGTGGATTATAGAGGGTTAAGACAAATCATTAAACGGAGTCTAAATTTGTTTGAGTCAATAGTTTTTGTAATCTTTGATACTTTACTAATTAATTTTATTCTTTGAGTGTGGCCTCGTGGACTAGGAGTTTTTGAAAGAACACTGATGCCACGAATAATTCTCTTGTGTCAAGTTTTAAATCTTGCACAATTTATTTTCTATTTTTGTTCTGTTATCATAAGTCTTTATAATTACGATTTTATTACTATTATTAAAGAAGTATATTGGCATGTACAATCATCATCACCGATCAGCTCGCCTCACGGTTCAGTTTTCTTTTATTGCTTTAGTAGTTTATTTTAATAGTATGATTTAAGAAAAGCCTGTTAGGAAGCATGTTAGTAGTCTGATAGCTGAATAGGCGCATGTTTTTAATTTCCAAAATAAGCGACAATTAGTAAGTTTTACTTGATCACGATCTGATCAGACTAGCTATTGGTTACGTAGGCTGTTCTAATAGTATGGACGGGCGAAATACCAGGAGTCATGGTAACTCGGTCGGATCCAGTGGTGGCCAGGGAGTTCTAATTCCCCTAAATGTTTGTGGCCGAGACAGAGGCCCTAGAGGCAGGGCACGCGGTCGGGGTGATGTTAACCCGCCACAGGCTACCCAAGATTTGGAAAATAGATTTGTAGAAACGCAAGCCAGAGTTAATGAGCAAGATGAACAAAATTAGACGCTTGAGACAGCACGGTACTCCTACAATCCCTGCTCCAAAAATGCAGGTAGCTCGCTCTTATTGTGTAGGGAGGACCAGTCGCTGCAGTGAATCGAACGGAACAACTGTATGATAGGTTCCGCAAGTAGGAACCTCCAGTTTCCCTGGGAGTTCCCGATGTCATGAAAGTCGAGTAGTGGCTAACGGTTATTACCAAAATTCTGAATTTTATGAGCGTCAACGGCAATGACATAGTGGCCTGTGCCACATTTCAGTTTCAAGAAGACGCTCTAGTATGGTGGGACATGGTATCCCTGACCCATGATGTTACTACGATGACCTGGGAAAAGTTCCAGGAACTGTTCAATGCGAAATACTATAATGAGGCAGTCAAGAGTGCGAAAAGAAAAGAATTTATTCAGCTGACTCAGAAAGAAAATATGAGTGTTACTGAATACACAACTCAGTTTAATTGTTTGGCTAGATTGGCCTTGGGAATAGTGCCACCTGATTTTAGCAAGAAAGAAAAATACATAAATGGGTTGAATGCAAAGATAAGACATGATCTGATGATCACTAATGATGACAACACCACCTATGCTGATATGGTGGGAAAGGCACTGCGAGCTGAGGGCGCAGTAGAGTGCATCCAGGAGTCTCGAGGGACTCAGGTCGTTGGTGGGGCTCCTACTCCTCCTACCTCAGGCTTTAGTAGGGGAGGTAGTGGCTCGACCACTGACCAGAAAAGAAAGGCACCTACTACATCTGGTGGCTCAAGTCAGAACAAGAGATTTTGAGGGAACCAGGGACGAGGCAATCATCAGGGTAGCTCTGAAACCTGATACACTTACCCAGAATGCCCCAATTGTAAAAAGCATCATCTGTGAGAGTGTAGAGGGAAAGAGCGCTTCCAGCGTGGTATGACAGGACACTATAAAAGGGATTGTCCCCAACTTAAGAAAGAAGAATAGAAGATTGTTACAAAACCCTCTCTAGCAAGGGTGTTCGCATTAACTCAGGCAGATGCAGAAGCTAGCTCCTCAGTTGTAACAGGTCAGCTCTCGGTCAACAACTCTTACTTCTCTGTGTTATTTGACTTTGGGGCCCCTCATTCTTACGTGGCAGCCAGAATTTTTAGTAAGTTGGGTAGACCGCATGATAGTTATGATACAGGGTTTGGAACCCTACTGCCTGGCAGAGAATTAGTCATCTCCAAAAGGTGGATTAGGTCTATGCTGATTAGAATTGAGGATAGGGAGTTGAGTGTTGAGTTAATAGAAATGGGTTTAGGATTTCGATATTATACTTGGAATGGATTTCTTATCCAAGTACTTAGCCAGTATTGATTGTAGACGGAAGATGGTAATCTTCCAACCAGAGGGTGAGGAACTATTTGTCTTTGTTGGATCAGTTCAGGGATCTCGGATCATAGTAATTTGAGTACTAACAGCTAGAGAATTGTTACGAAGTGGATGTCTAGGGTTTCTAGCTGTGGTATTGGTTACCACACGGCCTGAGTCAATTCAGTCAGAAGACATCAAGGTGGTTCAGGAATTTTTAGATGTTTTTCCTGATGAACTTCCGGTTTACAACCCCAGAGAGAAATTGATTTTATTATTGATTTGGCACATGGAGAAGAACCAGTTTTTAAGGCCCCTTACAGAATGGCTCCAGTAGAACTTAAAGAATTGAAAATTCAGCTTCAGGGGTTGCTTGACCTAGGGTTTTCACGGCCTAGTGTGTCATCCTGGGGAGCTCTTGTACTATTTGTCAAGAAGAAAGATGGCTCTTTGTGTATGTGTATTGATTATCGGGAATTGAACAAACTGACAGTTAAGAATAAGTATCCTTTACCTAGGATCGATGATCTTTTAAATCAACTTTAGGGGAAGATGGTCTTTTCAAAGATTGATCTCTGATCGGGCTATCATCAGTTGAGAATCCGAGAGGATGACATTCCAAAGATGGCTTTTTGCACTAGGTATAGGCACTATGAATTCCTGGTTATGTCTTTTGGACTAACCAATGCTCCCACAGCTTTTATGGACCTGATGAATAGAGTATTCAAGGATTTTCTCGATATTTGTTTTATTGTATTTATCGATGACATCCTTGTGTACTCTCAATCAGAAGAGGAGCATGAGCAACATCTTCGGATAGTTCTACAGCGGCTTCGAGAACATAAGTTGTGTTGGGTTTTATGCCCTAAATAAAACTCATTTCAATATAATCAGATTTACTTATTAAAATAGATCAGAAATAACATTTAATGTTGCATGGTTCACATGATTTATTTCATGATTATATGTGCATAATGTATAAATTCATCTGAAACCCTTTTCACATACTTGATCCTGTTTATTGTGCCGTCAACACATTGGAAAGTAAACATGACTATGTGAATAAAGTTTCCTAGATTTATCAGACACAGGGTTTTACTGATATGATAATCTACAACAAGAGTTTACTTGTATTTGGAGAAATACTATGTTCTTTCCAGAACATTGGTTAAAGTAAAGCTCAGGTTGGATGCATGGAGTATGCATCGGAAGGGACCGATATTGAACTTTGAGTTAGATTTATTAAACTTACCGTAATATCTATTCAAGTCAATATCGCCTAGTTGATCCTAGATCAAATGATCTTAATCCTGATATGATTAGGCTCAATCTTGAAAGGCTATTCGTGTTCTTTGATTTGTTAGTTAAGCCTACTTTTAGGTCAGGGTGATACGTACATTTTGGGAACACGGTAGTGCAATTGAGTGGGAGCGCTATCATAAACATGGAATCTATAGCTTCTATCTGGCGAATAGTAAGCAAAGGATGATCTCCTTCGAGCTTGACCAAACGAACATAAATGGTGGAGTACTCATTTCACATAAGCTGAAATATCATTTATACGGGGTCAAGTGTTTTAAGGAATAAATACATTGTAGGGTGTAACGGTAATTTAATCCCTTTACAGTGTAGATCATTCATATAGAGGATCATTGATCACATTAGGATTATAACAATGGATAACTAATGATGTGTCTATATGGTGGAACATATAGAGCATTCTATATACTGAGAGTGCAATTCTAAGTTCTATGCGTGGATTCAACGAAGAATTAATAAGTTAGTGAATTTTAGTGCTAAATTCTTGATCTACTTATTGGAAGCTCGGTTATATAGACCCATGGTCCCCCCACTAGTTGAGATAATATTGCTTGTAAGACTCATGTAATTGGTTTTGATTAATCAATTATAATTCTCAAATTAGACTATGTCTATTTGTGAAATTTTCACTAAGTAAGGGCGAAATTGTAAAGAAAGAGTTTATAGGGGCATATTTGTTAATTATGATACTTTGTATGGTTCAATTAATAAATATGATAAATGACAATATTATTTCATAATTATTTATAGTTATCAAATAGTTGGAATTGGCATTTAAATGATTGAATTAGGAAATTGGCATTTTTAACAAAATCAGATACAAAAGGTGTTAAAATTGCAAAATTGCAAAGCCCAAGGCCCAATCCATTAAGTGTATGGCCGGCCACCTTTGTAGCTTTTTTAAATTGATTTTTTTATTATTTTAATGCCATATAATTCAAATCTAACCCTAGTGGAATGCTATAAATAGATAGTGAAGGCTTCAGAAAAATTACACTTTTCTTCTGACTTTTTCTATTCAGAAAAACTGAGCCTTCTCTCTCCCTATCTTTAGCTGACCACTCTCTCTCTTCTTCTTCAATATTTCGAAATCCTTAGTGCTTTGAGTAGTGCCCACACACATCAAGTGATACCTCAATCATAGTGAGGAAGATCGTGAAGAAAGATCATCAGCAAAGGAGTTTCAGCATCAAAGATTCAGAGAAAGAGATCCAGGTTCAGATATTGATAATGCTCTGCTACAGAAAGGAATCAAGGGCTAGATATCTGAACGGAAGGAGTCATTATATTCCGCTGCACCCAATGTAAGGTTTCCTAAACTTTATATGTGTTTAATTTATCGTTTTAGAAAGTTCATATTTAGGGTGTTAATAAACATACTTGTGAGTAGATCTAAGATCCTGGTAAAATAATATCCAACAAGTTGTATGCCAAATTCAAGAAGTGTGAGTTTTGGCTATCTTAAGTGTTCTTTCTTGGACACATTATCAGTAAGGATGGAATTAAAGTGGATCCGAGGAAAATTGAATCCGTCAGGGATTGGCCAAGATCAAAAACAGTTACAGAGGTTAGAAGTTTCTTGGGTCTGGCTGGTTATTACCGTCGGTTTGTAGAGGGGTTTTCTAAGATTTCAACGCCCTTGACCGAGCTTACTAAAAAGAATCAACGATTTGTGTGGACGGATAAGTGTGAAGCAAGCTTTCAAGAGCTAAAATAGAGATTATCATAGCCCCAGTGTTAGCCCTACCTTCTGATAAAGAAAAGTTTGTAGTCTATTGTGATGCATCTAGACAGGGTCTGGGGTGTGTACTAATGTAGGCTGATCGGGTTATCGCCTATGCCTCTTGTCAGTTGACAGAATATGAACAGCGGTACCCAACTCATGATCTAGAACTTGTCGCGGTAGTGGTTGCATTGAAGATTTGGCAGCATTATCTCTACGGAGAGAAATATGAAATTTTTACTGACCATAAGAACCTCAAATATTTCTTTACTCATAAAGATTTGAATATGAGATAGAGGCGTTGGTTAGAGTTGGTTAAGGATTACAACTGTGAAATCCTTTACCATCTAGGGAAGGCCAATGTAGTGGTTGATGCGCTAAGCAGAAAGGGTCCCGGACAGGTAACTAGTATGATTCAGATTTCACCTCAGTTAGTAGAGGACATGGTCAGATCAAGCATCAAGTTTGTTGTAGGTAAACTTCATAACTGGATGCTACAATCTGATCTGTTAGAATGAATTAAAGCCACTCAGTTAACTAATCCAAAATTAGTGAAGATCAGAGAAGAGGTTTCAGCTGATCAAGCCAGAGATTTTACAGTGTCAGATAGTGGGATGCTGCTGTTTAAGACCAGGGTTTGTGTTCCAAGTAGTGTGGAACTTAGAAACAAAATTCTTAAAGAATCTCACACCACTCCATACTCATTGCATCCCGGCACTACCAAAATGTACCAAGACCTTAAACCCTACTTCTGGTGGAAAGGAATGAAGAGGAATGTGGTAGAATTTGTATCCCGATGCCTAACTTGTCAACAAATCAAGGCTGAACATCAGAGACCGACAGGTTTATTACAACCTTTGACACTTCTTGAGTGGAAGTGGGAGGATATCACCATGGACTTTGTTGTTGGATTACCTAGAACCACGGGTTTGTACGATTCAATTTGGGTTGTGGTAGATCGATTCACGAAGTCTGCACATTTTCTACCAGTAAAAACAACTGTTACAGTGGATCAATATGCAGAATTATATGTCAATGAGATAGTAAGATTACATGGTGTTCCAAAGTCTATAATTTTAGATAGGGATCCGAAGTTTACTTCTAAGTTCTTGCAGAGTCTACAGCGGGCTATGGCTACCAAACTGAAATTCAGTGCAGCTCTCCATCCTCAGACTGATGGACAGTTCGAAAGTACAATTCAGTTACTAAAAGACATGTTACGAGCCTGTGTTATGGATTTCGAGGGCTTTTGGAGTAAGTATCTACCACTGATAGAGTTCTCATATAATAACAGTCATCAGAGTACAATAGGGATGGCTCCTTATGAATTGTTGTATGGCAGAAAGTATAGATCTCCCATTCACTGGGATGAAACGGGAGAGAAGAAATACTTAGGTCCAAAATCAGTGCAACAGACTTATGAAGCCATAGAAAAGATTAAGGCCAGAATGCTTGCCTCTCAGAGTAGGCAAAAGAGTTATGCAGATCCGAAATGCAAAAATGTAGAGTTTTAGGTAAGAGATCATGTGTTCTTACAGGTGTCTCCTATGAAGGGGATCAAATGTTTCGGGAAAAGAGGCAAATTATGCCCTATGTTTACAGGACCTTTCGAGATTCTCGAGAAGGTTAGACAAGTGGCATACCGTCTAGCTTTGCCTCCAGCTCTTTCAGCAGTGCACAACATATTTCATGTTTCCATGTTACGAAGGTACGTTTCTGATCCTGCTCATGTGTTGAGTTATGAAAATCTTGAGCTGCAATCTGACTTATCATACGAAGAACAGCCAGTACAGATCTTAAACAGAAAAGATAAGATTCTTCGAAACAAGACCATAGCTTTGGTCAAGGTACTCTAGAGAAATAGCAAGGTGGAGGAAGCCACTTGGGAGTTAGAGTCTGACATGAGGGCTCAGTATCCAGAGTTGTTCAGGTTAGATTTCGAGGACGAAGTCCTTTTAAGGGGGGATAATTGTAAAGACCGCTTAACTTTAATTTAGAAATTAGCATATAAATAGGGTTTAATTATGAAACTTGCAAATTAATTATGAATTATCATTTTACGAAGATTTATTTGAATTCAAAATGCATTTTATATGTCATATGTGGAGTTTCATATTTTTGTACGTTATGTGCCCGGGAACATTAGAACGCGGTGTTTGGCTATTTGAATCACATCTTAGTATTTTTAGTATAGTGGGGCAATATAGTTAGACATTGGGAATGTCAGGAATAGTCGAGATTTTATAAATGACCAAATTACCCCTATGTGATTTTATGACTTTTTGGCTATGTGAGGGGCAAAATGGTCTTTTTGCCCAATTAAAGTTTTGTCTTTAGTGGATTGATTTTAGATATGAAATCTGATTTTTATTATATGCTGAATATATTAGATAAAGCCTTAGTTTTATTTCATTTTATTAAAAATCAAAAATTACAAAGAAAAAAAAAGAAACACTCTCTCTCAGTTCTCTCTCTCTTTCGAACACCATAGAACCCAGCTAGGGTTGGTGTTTTTTCTACCTAATTTAGAGGATTTATTTTAAGTTCTTAGTGATGTCAAGTCAAGGTAAGTTCCTAGAAACTCCCTCTTTAGTTTTCTTAAGCTTTAAGTTGAGAATTTTTCATGAATTGTGAGTTTAGGGTTCTGTAGTTGCTGTTGTTGTTTGTGGATGTGTTCTGAAGTTTGATTATGATTATTTATGTTGTATTGAGCTAGTTTTGGTGGTTGTTGTAAGGTTTGAGCAAGCTTTGAGTTTAAGAACTCAAGCTTGGATCTTTAATGGTGAATTTTGATTTTGAGCATGTTATGTTGTTCTGTTGCTTGAGTTATGTTTATTGGGGTATATTAAGCAGGTCTGGAAGGTTTGGTAAGGTTTGGATTTGAATTGTTTGGGTTACCTGGTGTAAAACTGGTTAACTAGTTTTACAGGCCCTGTAAAACTGGTTAACCAGATCAACAGCTGGGTTCCCGAACTTTTCGTGTTAGTTTCAGAGCTTTGGTTGGTTAATTCCTTGTCAGTTTAGGGTATTTCCATGTTAACTTTCAGTAGGAAAACTTTTGGTTTAAAACCTAAGTCCCCAGATGTGATTTAGCGTGTCACTTACCCGTGTTATGAACGATGTGATTTAGGGGCCTGTAATTCGCTGAGTAGTTGTTCCACTCAGGTTGGTTGGCACACCTGAATTCAGAAACAAGGTAATATTAGTGAAATGTTATGCATATGTATTTACATATTTAGCGTACATGTTGTGTATGCTTGTTAGAGTACATTGATAGCAGTATTAGTAGACATAGAGTTGTACTGGATACTGATGAACGTATGTTTAGCTTAAATACTGATTGATGCTATCACATCAATGTGGCTAGAGTATGACTAGATTATTGAGCATAGGTTGATATTATGGTGGATAGTATTATCGTATGAACGTTCTAGACTCAATAGCGTGTGGGACACGGGGATAGGGTTATGGTTGGGTGTATGGCCGCCTCATTATAATCTGGATGCTTACTATGTTATTCCTTATGCTTTTCTTATTGAGCTTATTGACTCACAATCGTTATTTCCATGTGTAGGTAAAGGCGAGGCTAAGGCTTAGCAGCCGTGAGAGCGAGTAGATGGAGATTGTACATGTCGAGGCGGTTAGGCTTGGAGTGTACGATATTTGGGACATCGGGGCTTATTTTGTATATTCGCTAGGTGTTATACCCAAAATTTGGCTGGAGCACACGTGTCAAGATAAAGGGAATGGGAATCGGTGCCATATCTTTTCTAAAATAACTCATTAATTGCGTAAGTATCAGAGTATATCTGTAACCCGCTGACTGTAAGATTTTAGGCGAGGAATAAAATTTTTATATTAGTTCAATTGGAATATTATTTAATTATAAATATGAATACTGTTCTTATTTTATTACGTTTCTTTTAAATCTAATTTATAATTAAAATTTATTAAAACTTTTGCTAGCATGTTATGCCTGCTTTTGCCGACAAAAAAAATACCAACAAAAATAATATTTCTTGTAGTATGATACTTGACTTAATTTTATGTGATCGTAGAGGAAAACCTAAATCAACAAAACATCTCACTATTAACATGAATCTCAATACAAATGTTGCCATAAAAATATCACTTGAGAAAATAGTGTAAAAGACTAAAAGTTTTCCAATAAATATCTCATTACATATTTCTAACTTTTCCAATTTTGATGGCGTGGGATGATAATAGGAATGGGGTCTCGATAGTCGACACAGGCACAGGCAGTAGTGGTCTCAATAATGAATATTGTGTTGAGTTTGATTCCATCAATCAGTACTACAAAAATTACAATTCTCCTCAGTTTTTAAGTATCATTTAATGAATTTGAGTCAGTTTAAAAACCGACGTATATGCCATAGTTACAAATAGTTTTTTATTAGCGTCGTTTTTTAAATGACACAAAAAATAATTATCTTCATTTAAAAATCGACACAAAATATACACTCTTCTTTTTTATTTACTGCGTCGGTTTAAAAATGACGCAAAATCGTTTGTGGCATTTCGAAACCGTCACTAAAATCTTATAGCGTCAGTTATAAAATGACACATTGCTGAAATATTTTTTTTTACCTATTGTGCCGATTTTAAAATGAAGCATAAATGTAGGTAAGCAAAAATTACAAATTTTCATGCAATTGTTTCCACCTCGATTATCAAATTTTAGAATAATTTTATATAATAGTAAATACATAATACAAAAAAAAAATAATATTTATAAAACTTATATAAAATCAGTAATCAATTCTATTAACTTACAATGTCATTTTACACCAAAAAGTATATATGAACACTTTTTAACAATGTTACACAAAAACAAAATAATAGCGAGGCACCGGAGAAGAGTAACACATACCTTAGCTTACAATGAGAAAACTAAGTGTAAAAGTCAAACCGGCTCACAGAGCAAGAATGCGAGATGACCGTCTCGCTACGAGGAAACTTCCTATAGTCTCATCCAACTAACGAAAGCGAGACTCATAACCCTGGCAAGTCAAAAGATTTCCATATACCCGCAATCAACGTAAAATATATCATGTCAACCTCGAAAAGAGAATGGTTCCAGCTCGCCATTGGGATCACTACAATCAAGTTTCTATCGAGACATCTCCAAATTCAACAATTAAAGATGTGTTTAGTACACGATATTCTTGACCCAATGAAAGCGGGAAAATCACAGCTAAATGATTTTCCAAAATCATACACCGCATTTACATTTCATGATAGTAATCAGATCCCATGATTTAAGAGATAATGATTGTAATTACATTTTGGTCAGCCTTGTAATTAACTACCACTATGCAATTAAAAATAGTGGCAAACAATCTCAAAAAAGGGACGAAAAAAACTCTTATGCAAGAGGCCCTGAAAAAAATACTCAGAAATCGGAATAAGATTGACTAGTGGACTATGCAGAATTTTAACTACAAAACCACGTAAAAAACTCGATGTTCATATTTTATTTTTCTATAGTTTTTATTTTTTCTATGTTGAATTATCATCGTGAGGCTCAATTTGTTTAACGAAAATCTGTGTTAACAGTTTGGTGCTTTCATTGAGAGCCTCTGTAAAAAAGCTCAGAAAAAGCCTTCCCTTCTTTTTAAAGAAAACCCTTCTCCTTTATGGCTGAAAATCCAGAGAATATTAACACCCCACATGAAGAAACTAACCGCCGTTCTGGGAAAGAACCCATGGGCTCTAGAAGATCTACCAATCTGCAGTCCAGAAGGACCACCCGTTCCAGGAGAGCTCAACCTGAGGATGGCCCCAGTGCTCGGATCACACGTCCCCGGAGAACTAAACCCGACGTTGGTCTTAGTACGAGGACAACGCGCTCGAGGACAAGTCAGTGTGGGAATGGTCAGAATCCCGAGACAAGGGATGAAGAGTTCAACCATGGAGGTGCCCAATCTGTAAGAGCGAGAACTTATGAAACAGAAAGTGATCGCCTGAGACGCCAACTGGAAGAGGAGCAACGTCTAAACGCTGAGTCAGGGCGGCGCAAGGGACGAATGCTCATAATCAACCTAAACCTAGAGTGAGAAGACCACGAGGCAGACCTCGTAGCTCACGAACCAGGAGACAGGAAAAGGCCCGAGAAGAACAACCCGGGGAAAATGAGACACGCCCTGAGAATCAGGATGAACAGGCAGAAAGGAGACAACCAGAAACTAATGAACGAGAAATCCCTCATGAAAATGAGGAGGATCTTGGAACTCAGCCGGGAGAATAGAGATCACAAGCTAGGAATCACCAGCATTCTTCTCAAACCCATAGAGCGAGGACTTGTACGTACCCTGATGGGGGAAATACGACAAACCACTCTCGGGAGGAAAGAATAGAGCATGAAGAGGAAAGTGTGACTTCGAGCCAATTCAGAACTCATACCCGATCAACTCAAAGAGGAGAAAGTACTAAGCGAGCTAATGATCGGGAGAGTATGGGAACGAGTAGATCCGCGAGCCACTTAAAAACAAGGTCTATAAGTAGGACGCGGTCAATGAGTAAGACGAAATCTGCCAGCAATTACTCCCAACCGGATCTACGAGAGCACATGAATCGGAAGAAACTTGACCTTCGCTAACAGCTTGGTCCAAAGCAAGAGGATCCAATCCAATTGCGGATAAATGAGCTGGAGGAAAAGTTCTAGAGATATCAAGTGGGGGAATTAGGAAAATCATCTGGATACGACTCTAACAAGGAGCTTGAGCTGTATCACCCAGATATTATGAATACCTCTTTACCTTCAGGATTCAAAAACCCGCATGTCTTGTCCTATGACAAAACCACAGATCTGGTCTCGCATTTGAATAACTTTAACACGATAATGCGAACAAGTAACGTGACAAACAATTTACGCTGTATTTTGTTCCCCACCTCTCTTGTTGGAGCAGCGAGTAGCTGGTATAACAAGTTCACTCATCATTTAATAATTTCCTGGGAGCAGCTATCCAGGGATTTCAAGAAGCAATTTCAAGCCGCTAGGGATAGGCGACCCGAAGCGACCTCACTCACCAATATAAAGTAGCAGCCTAACGAAACACTTAAGGCGTACTTAAGTCATTTTAGCACGGCTACCTCTAGGGTTAAGAACTTGGATTACAGCACATAACTTAGAGCTTTACAGGCGGGGATCTCCACTGATCCACTAACCGTCGGGGGCGATTTGTGGGATGATTTACAAGGACGTCCGATAAGAAACATCACCGAGTTCAACGAAAGAGCTCAGGTGTTTGTCCAGAAGGAAGAAGCCTGAAAGGAAATGAACTTGTTGAAAATAGGCTCGGGAAATAAACACAGAAATGTCTCAACAGGGACCACTTCCACGAGAATTGATAACTTGGGGGCTTCTGGTCTAAAAAGAAAGGACAAAATTAGGGAACCGTCGAAAGATAGAAGAAAACAAAATAAGCATGACAAATACGTGCCAGTGTATACTATTTATACTGAGCTTAATGAAACTCGGGAAAATATTTACCTCACACATGAGCAGAAGGTAGCCTTTGGTAAACCTGAGCCTATGAGGAATTCGAGGAGTAAAAGAGATCCTAACAAATATTGTAAATTTCATAAAGATATTGGGCATACGACCAATGAAAGTCGCCAATTGAAAGACGAAATAGAGAGTCTTATCGCTCGAGGCCATTTTAAGCAGTATGTGAGAAGACAGGGCCAAGGATACAACCAGCCCTGTCAGCCTGATAACCCAAATAACTAGGGATTACAACATATTCTTGTGGAAGGAGAGGACATCCTAGTTATTTTGAGAGGGCCACATATTGCAGGGGAAAGCAATAACGCTCAGAAGAGATACATGAAGGAGATAAAGAACGAGCAGTTGGTCTTTGCCCCAAAACCTTCCAAGAAGGTGAAAACCGAGGAACCCCCCATTACGTTCACAGAGTAAGACGAGAAGAACGTGAGATACCCTCACGTCGATCTGCTGGTCATAACCATTCAACTCGCCAATAAGAGGATCAAGAGAGTGTTAATAGACAATGGGAGCTCGGTAAATATCCTTTATAAGGAGACGCTGAAGAAAATGGGGCTCAAAAAGGCCAAGCTAAGACCTTGTATGGTGAATCTTTGCAGATTCACTGGGGATAGCATCGCTAGCCTTGGCATAATCGAGCTCGCATTAACTGTATGTGAGGCACCTTTAGCTGCTACTGTTATGCAAGACTTCTTAGTTGTCGACCTGCCTTCGGCTTACAACATATTGTTGGATCGTCCAGCACTAATCGGACTAGGGGCAGTTAGCTCGATCAAGCACCTATCTTTAAAGTTCTAAACACCAGATGGCATGGGAGTGGTGCATGGCGATCAGATGTTGGCTTGCAATTTCTATCGCATAGAGTTGCAGCATAAAAAGGCCAGTCATCAGCTGATGACGATCTTGGCAGGAGAAAATGAGAAGAAAGATGAAGATCTTGATCCCTGAGTTCAAGATGAAAGAAACCTGCTAAAACCAATTGAAGAATTGAAGGAGGTTATTCTAGACCCAGAAAATCCCACCAAATGTGTGTACCTTGGAAAGAACTTGAGCGAGCATCTCAAATAGCAATTAGTAAGTTTTTTGAAGGCGAACCAGGATCAATTCACCTGGAGTCATGGGGATATGATAGGGATCGACCCTAAGATTATCTGTCATCACTTAAATGTTGATCCAAACTACCCGGTGAAGAGACAAAAAAGGAGGCCCTTGGATTCCGAGAGGCAAGAGGCACTAAAACAGGAAGTTGACAAGCGGGTTGTCAACGATTTTATACACGAGGTATTTTATCTGTAACGCCCTAACTATTAGGCACACTATGCTAATCAATAATGAAACCCTACTCCCCTAAAACGAGATTACTAGATAGATAAGAGAAATTTAAACTTTTATCTAAAACATAATGAAAATAAAACTTGTAATAACTTTAAACTTTATAAACAAAAGTGACATAATTTGGGATCCCAAAAATATTTTACAAAATATTACAAGTCCTTTTCACTAGCCGACCTAAGAGGAAATGTTACAAAAGTACATCACTAGTAGACCCCAACCCGCTTGGTCTAGTGTGGCCCGAACATGTACAAGCATCGCCAAGATCTCGCACTCATGGCATCACAACTAATTTACCCTTTCCTGCACAGTAGAGCACCCATGAGCCAAGCCCAGCAAGACAGTATAAATAACCATGTACACAATAAATATATAACACATAATTAATGGTGCCACCACACTATTTGTCTATTAAATATAGACCTATGTGTTACGCTCACACGCCTATATATGTCTATGTGGCATAGACCCACGTGTTACGCTCACACGTCTATTTATGTCTATAAAGCATAGACCCACGTGTTACGCTCACACGTCTATTTTTGTCTATGTAGCATAGACCCACGTGTTATCCTCATACGTCTATTTATGTCTATGTAGCATAGACCCACGTGTTACGCTCACACATCTATTTACAATAAGGCCTTAGTATGGTTTATCTCGGTTATAGTTACCGAGTCTAACTTGATTATGCCTTGCTCGCATAACCCTATTCATACATTACGTTCTTTCAGTGGTTTATCCTGATGATATATACCAGGTCTAACCAAGTTATGTCTTATACACATAACTCTTGATATACATACATACATTCAATATACACTATAACATATAAAATCTTAGGGTAATAACCCTAACTTGCATACCAAATAATCACTCATATAACATATTATTGCATGCTCAAAATAACACTTATAGAGATTAATAACCCTAATTCATGCTTTCACTTGATTAGCAATATTATTGTACATCATCGCTTTCTTACCTTCATATAAACTCTAGGGTAATAACCCTTGACTGCATTATTATCAAACTCAAGGTACTAATTTACCGAGTCTAACTTAATTATGCCTTGAGCGCATTATTCTTTATTACAATATATTTAGCATGGCATGGTATTTACACATTAATAATTACTAGGGTGATAACCCTAGGCCATTAAACCGCTCACTTTAGGGTAATAACCCTAATCTCGGCTTTGTAATTTATCATAAATATAATATTCAATATAAGCGACACCGCACATATCTCTACATGCAACTACTGTCTTACCTGATGTCCCAGAAACGTGGAGAGTCCAAATCTCCGGGTGCTCCTGACCAAGTGTTGGTAATCCTAGTCACAATTTCTGGGATTCACAAGTATAGGGTTAATCCCTAAATCCACTTTCACATAATATAAAATGGCATTCAAAATATAGATAAACATATAGAGCTCAGAACGAGCTCTCCAATGATATAAAAAGAATGTCCAAAACGGAGTCTCGAGTCAAAAGTTATGGCCAAAACAAAATTTAGCTTTTTCCCCGATACAGTCCAACCGGAATTCCGGTTGGAACAGCCCTAAACCAACCGAAATTCCGGTTTTCTGGGCAGAAAAACACGAAAAAATCTTAACTTTTAAGCCCCCATAACCTACTCAAATCATCCCCAATCACCACCAAACTTTCCAGAGCATCATCATGTAACATATTAAACATATTCTACAGCTCAAACACAATAATTGGTCCAAGAATTAAAAAGTGCCATTAAAGCTCCAAGCTTGAGTTCAATGAACTAAAGCTTGCTCTGCACAGCCAAAATCAGAACTTACAATCAAATTTTAAACTCAATGTTACCCTAAAAACGCCTCTGAATTTACCAAATACAAATTCCACAATTCAACAACACAAACATGCCATGAACATCAAGATTAAGCCCAAGTTTCTTCACACATGCAAAGATGAGAAAAATCACAAATAAAGCATGTTTCTAAACATAGTTTCAGTAGCATAAAATTCAAAATAAGATGGTAGAGAAGACTAACTCAAATACCTCCAATAATCCAAGCGCCAACACCACAAAATTCAAGCTTGAATCAAGACCAATTTCTCAAAAATTCCACAAAATAAAGAGATGAATATAGAGAAAGAGAGAGTCGGTTCTTGAGATAGAAAACCAAAATAATGCTTCTAATTTCAGTCAAAAATTCAATTTGTTGTAAATAAAATTAAAGGGTCAAAAAGACCAAAATGCCCCTAAGGCCTTAATGTAACACATACACAATTTCAAGGGTAGATAAGTCATTATCACATCACACATTTCTCAAATAAATTTCAGGTTATCCCAATATCAGTAATATGCCAATATAAAATCTCAAAAATATATTTCGGCCCCGAACCCGGTTCGGCCCAAAATACCTGATTGTGACTATACCGCGCCGACTTGTCAGAAAATACCTGAAATAGGTTAAAACAAGTATAATATATAATAATGTAGTCTATAAGCACACAATTAAATAAAATTTACAGTTTTATCCTTCTCGGGTCAAAATTACAAAAATGCCCCTGGCTCACCAACGGGATCTTATCATGTCATTTCCTAATTTAACTCACATATAATAAATTATATATTAATATGACTCCATGATAAATACACATTTAACAAGTTAGGGTTTGCTAATTTGATTCTTAATCTATAAGTATTACATTATCCCTCGTGGATAGCCAATCCTGTTCTCGTCCTGAAACCTAACAGAACTTGGAGAACTTGTATTGATTTCTCCGATCTGAATAAGGCATGCCCAAAAGACTGTTTTCCACTTCCCAGGATCGACCAGTTAGTGGATGCAACTGCTGGGCACGAGCTTATGTCTTTTGTGGACGCATATTCTGGATATAACCACATAAAAATGTGTGTCCCAGATCAAGAACATACAAGCTTTGTAACCAACATGGAACTCTATTGTTATAAAGTCATGTCGTTCGGACTAAAGAACGCTGGGGAAACGTATCAGGGACTAGTAAACGAAATGTTTGCAAATCAGATAGGGCGAAACATGGAGGTTTACGTCGACGATATGTTGGTGAACTCGATAAAGAGTAAGGATCATACCTCAGACCTCGTGGAATGCTTTAAAATATTAAAAAAGTATAACATGAAGCTAAACCCAAAAAAATGTTCTTTTGGAGTCTCCTCGAGAAAGTCTTTGGGATTCATAGTTAACGCGAGGGGTATTGAGGCAAATCCTGAAGAAAAAAAAATCAATGCATTAATGGACATGCCATCCCCGACAAAGCCTAAGGAAGTACAGGCCCTGACAGGAAGAATGGCGGCACTTAACAAATTCATTTCGAGGCCAACTGATAAGTGTGTACCGTTCTTTAAGATATTGCGAGGTAACAAAAAGTTCGAGTGGACAAAAGAGTGCGAAGAGGCCTTTCAGAGCATAAAAAGGCATCTCGCAACGCCTCCAATTTTGGTGAAACCAATAACTGGAGAGACGTTATTTCTTTATTTAGCCATCTCGGAAGATGCGATTAGTGCAAGAAGAGGGTAAGCACGAGTAACCTATTTACTACGTAAGTAAAAGGTTACTAGGGGCAGAATCTAGGTATCCCCCTCTAAAAAAACTCGCGTTATGCCTAGTCCATGCATCTCGCATACTACGGCCATATTTCCAGGCTCACCCCATAAAAGTGTTAACCGATCAGCCCTTGAGGCAAGTTTTATCAAAACCAGATGCTTTTGGAAGATTGATAAAATGGTCGATTGAACTGGGGCAGTTCGACATAACTTACCATCCTCTAACATCCATCAAGGGTCAAGCTTTAGCTGACTTCCTGATAGAAGGAATAACTCCAGAAGGAATCCCATCTTATTAGCAAGATGAGGATACCTAGAAGTTATATGTGGATGGCTCATCCAACGAACAAGCTTCAAGAGCAGGGGTGATATTATTGTCGCCTAAAAGCTTTAAGTTTGAGATCCCAATTTGACGCATCAAATAATGAGGCTGAATATGAAGCCTTGATCACCGGCTTAAAGATAGCAGAGGCCTTGAAAGTCAAAAATTTCATTTGTCATAGTGATTCGCAGCTGATCGTGAACCAGGTCCTCGGGGAATACCAGGCCAAAGGCTTGAAAATGGAAAAATATTTAGAGAAAGTTCAGAAGAACTTGGAAAGATTCGCTTACTTTAAAATCGAACAAATTTTAAGAGAACAAAACTCCAACGTCGATGCCTTAGCAAAGCTGGCCTTGCAGAATCACCTGGATGAATTAAATCTGGTTCCAGTAGAAATGCTGAGCGAGCCCAATATATGTGAAACTGGAGACGTCGAGATGATAGATAGCTCTCCAACAAGGATGACGCCTATTATCAACTTTTTATAGGCGCAAAAACTTGTGTATACAGTGCCTCGCTACACAATGATCGAAGGCAAACTATATAGAAGAGGGTATTCAATGCCCCTACTTTGGTGTGTTCCTCCCGCAAAAGAAAACGAAATTATTAGAGAAATTCATGAAGGCTTCTGTGGGGATCATGTGGGTTGGCAAAGTCTATCTAAGAAGATCATTAGACAAGGATATTAATGGCCAACGATCAATAAGGACACACATGAGTTTGTCAAGAAATGTGAGATTTTCACATATACATCGCGTACCGCCAACCAAACTTAGAATGATGACCTCGCCCTATCCATTTGCTATATGGGAGATCGACCTAATTGGGGCATTACCCACTGGGCGAGGAGGAGCTAAGTATGCGGTGGTAGCAGTTGACTTCTTCACTAAATGGACGGAGGTCGAGCCCCTCGTATCCATAACCTGCAAGAAAGTCCTTGACTTCGTCGTCAAGAACATTATCTGTAGGTTTGGAATTCCCATAAAGATAGTATCCAATAATGGAACCTAATTTGATGGCGACTTGTTCACTGAATTCTGTGAGAGGAATAAAATTGTCAAAAGCTTCTCGTCAGTATCCAGGCCTCAGGAAAATGGACAAGTGGAAGCCGTTAATAAAACCCTGAAGGATACTATCAAGAAGAAGTTAGTGTTGGAATTATTTTACCAGGATCTAGATTTACTACCATGTATGTTTTTAACATCCTAATATGAATTTTTAAAACAATGTAATTTAAACACATAAAAGTTATGAGAAACCTTATAGTGGGTGCGGCGAAATTAAATGACTCCTTCCACTCAGATCTCTAACCCTTCTATCCTTTCTGTAGCAGAGTATCACCAAGATCTGAGCCCGAAACTCCTTCCTTGTGTTTGGATTCTTCACAGTATTACATACTATGATTGAGGACCAACTTGATGTGTGTGGGCACTCACTCTATCACTCAAGGTATGAAAATATGAAGAGAGAAAGAGAAGGGGTGGTTCGAAATTAATAGAAGTGAAGGCTCAGAAAATTTGACTGAAGGTAAATTTTCATCATCTTTAAGTGTGAGCCATCACTATCTATTTATAGGCAACCACCTAGGTTTAGGTTAGGATTTATTAGGCATTAAAATAATGAAAAATACCCTACAAGTGGTCGGCCATGGATATGTGGGCCCCCACTTGGAATTTTGCCACTTTTAATAATTTTTCCTTATTTTCTCAAAAATGCCATTTTTCCAATTCTAACATCTTAAATGCCAAAACTATTTATTTAATAATTAAAATTAATTATAAAAAAAAATTGTCATTTAACATAATTATTAATTGGACTTAATAAAATCTCTTAATTAATAAATAAACCCTAGAATCTCTTTTCTTCACATTTAAGTCCTTGCTTAGTGAAAATTCATAAACTAGAGTCTTACAAGCAGTTTGTCTCAACTAGTATGGGGACCATGGGCCTATATAACCGAGCTTCCAATAAGCAGATCTAGAATTTACCAAGTAAATTCACTAACTTATTAATTTCTCATTGCATCCACCATAGAACTTGCAATTGCACTCTCAGTTACATAGAACGCTCTATATGTTCCACGATATAGATACGCTATTAATTATCCATTGTTATAATCCCAATAATCAATGATCCTCTATAGATGATCTACATTGCATAGGGATAAAATTACCGTTACGCCCTTTCAATATATTTTATCCTTAGAACACTTGGCCACCTATAAATGATATTTTAGTGAACTAATATAATCACTAAAATGAGATCTCAATCATTTATCTCTATTCAGCCAAGCTCGAAAGAAATCATCGTTTCCCTTCTAAATACCTATAGAAGCTATAGATTCCATATCTATGTTTAGCGCTCCCACTCAATTGTACTATCATGTTCCCAAAATGTATGTATCACCCTGACAAAAAATTAGGCTTAACTAACAAATCAAAGAACACGAATAACACTCTTGAGATCGAACCTAACCATGTCAGGATTAAGATCATTTGATCTAGGATCAACTAGGTGATATTAAATTGAATAGATATTACGGTAAATTTATCATATCTAATCCAAGTTCAATATCGATTTGTTCCAATTTATACTCCATACATCTGATACTGGTAAACTTTGCCAATGCCCTGGAAAGGACATAACATTTATCCAAGGTGTAAGTATACCTGTCGTTGATTATCATGCCAGTCTAAATCCAGTGAACTGACAAATCAGGGAATCAAACTTTTGAACATATAATCATGATTATATTTCACTTTGTTGACAACACTATAATCATGAACAAATACATATGTTTTGGACTTAATATAATTTATACAGTAAATATAATCATGAAATAAATCATGTGAACCATGCAATAGAAAATGATTTCTGATCTTTATTAATTAGCAAATCTGATTATATTGAAATGGGTTTTGTTTAGGGCACAAAACCTAACAAACTCCCACTTGCACTAATATAAAACAAAAAGTGCATTTCACATAATGTCAACACCTTGATATTCAGATCAAGTATAGTATGTAGTATACTCTTCGTAATAGGATCTGACAGGTTGTATTCAATACAACCTTTCCTCCACCATTACATTTCCTTAATCACAAAATCCTCAAAATTGTGAAATTCCTCTCTATATGTCTACTCCTCTAGGGATACTGGATTCTTTACTTTTTGGCAACTACTTTTGAGTTAGTCAGGAAGTAACACTAGTAGTTAATAAATATTGGAACAATGCCAAAAATGTACAGAATTCTCCTTAGACTGAATAAGTATCTTTCCTGCAACTTTAACATTCAGTCTCTCTGGTAGACTTAGAGACTTCAGATAGGTTTTTACACTTCTCCAAAATCACTACTCCACCCCCAGAGTAATCACCATCTCATCAGTAGACTGTCTAGCACTAAGCCAAGTCTAGAAATCTGATTTGGTGTAGTCTAAGAGTATTAAATACACCCTTATCGACTAACATATAGTTCCTCTTCTTGATCTTAATATTCACTTGATTGTCTTCCAATGTTCCTTTCCTGGATTAATCTGATACCTACTCATTACTCCCACTCAACAGTAGGTGTCTGGTCGAATGCATAGGAAAGCATATCTGAGACCTCTCACTGTTGATCCTAAGGAATTCTTTCATTGGCCTTTATCTTTTCTGGAATAGCTGAAACTTTTTCTTAGATAAATAAAATCTATATCTAGAAGTCGAAAGCTTCTATAGATTTCCATTAGAAAAATGCTCCAGCATCTTACTAAAGTAAGTTGCTTGCATTATAGTAAGTAAATTACCAGGCATACCACAAGCCATAGGTTTAGATAAACTCAAACCTTTACTACTACGAACAGGAAGTTTTGTTAAGTCCATTGAATAGACTTACTAACAAAATTCTCTTTCTTGTCCTTGTAATAGAAAACTTTTGGTTGTTCCATATGAATGGTTTTAACCATAGTTCTCTTGGCTTTGCGTCTTAGTTTCTTATTCTGACAATCCATTACTTGTTTAAACTAACAATGGATTTTCATCACAAGTGTCTTCTAAGTCATAACAGGGTGAGTTCCTTAAAACTCTCCCACTACGACAAGGTACCGTGACTTTTTGTCTAAGAACATAAGTGGAATTATCCTCTTCGGTTGTGTCAAGACAACAGAGGCAGTGGGACCATCTTATACAGAATAAGATGATAGAAGACTTTTAGAATCAAGAAAAAAAAAATATCTCCTCTATTTGCTACTTTGTTTTCAGACTTAGTCATTTTCTTAGAAAAGTAGTATTTGTTAAAACAAACACTTTCTTATCTAATGACTATGGGATGGTCCACCCCTAATTACTTAGAATAGCTATCAAACATGCAAACCTTAACAGTTCTAGCTTTTCTTAAGATTACGATTAGGACATCCATGAATCTGGTAATGGTTTACACTAAGTACACAACCATTCCATCATTCTAAAATTTTCCTATCACTAGGGTATAGGCAACGGCTAGTAACTAATCATAGACCTTATACTATCATCAATATGCAAATTGAATTTCTGGGGAGGTAAGTTTAGATATAATTCAAAAAATCAACTTAATGATCTTTGAACTGCATATCTACAAAATATTTCTCCACCCCTATAAGTTCGCAAGATCTTTAACCACTTACCTTAATAATTTTCTTCCATTGCTAGAAATTCATGAAATTTTTCAAACATTTCAAATTTCTTTGCATAAGGTAAAATCTAGAGTGATCGTCTTAAGAATATAACGAAAACTCATATCCACCCCTAAAAGTACATCCATATGCGATATTAGATGATCTTACTTTCAGTGGATATAGGCATATTGACTCTTTACAGAGAATGATTTTGTCAAAACCACTATGAACAAGATACAAAAGCCATAGATATATAAAAATGTGGTAGTAATCTTTTGATGACTTAGGTCTAGTTACATTAAAGAGTTCTTAGAATAGTCCAAGTGGATCTTGGTCATAGAATACTAAACTCACATTCCATATATTAACATACAGTTTGAATCCATTGACAGAAAATGGATATTAATCACTCGTGAAAGTTGAACTGTATTGTATTTTAGAAACAGAAATATAAAATTTCTATTTAGAATCTAAAATTTAAAGTCAAAGACTTAAATTTATACCAAATGTGCAATGAGTTTTATTCTAGCTTGGACCACCACTACTAATCTAACTCTAAGTCTGATTTGCCTAAAATAAACATATACAAGTAGGAGATTTCTAAGATTGAGGATTTATATCATTTCGGGATAGAATGTCAGGAATATAATCATTTGCGCCATTCAATTTCTTAAGAGAAATTAGAATGACATCATAAGACAATTTCTCAATGTTGGAGAGAGGCTGACGCAAAAATCTTCTGGCACAGGTTAGGGTCTTGAGTTGTCTAGATACTCTGATAGAAACCACGCCAACTTCCTTCCTAGATCCACCTAAAACCATGCCAATCTTCCTCTAGAATTATTCACTAGCATGAGGAGGATCTTTGAGATCGTTCACAAGACCTATACCCTCTAGGATCACTTGTGAGGATCGGCCATGGTAGGTGATAGGGTTCCCTTGGTTTGGATTGGTCAGAAGCTCCTCAGCCCTGGAATCCATCGTTTCTGGCTCCAATTGAGGCTTGAAGTCTGTAGGAACAAATGGAAAATGATTGGTGCATCTGGGTATTATGAGCCTGGAAGGATAAACTTTTGAACTTAGAAGACACATTTTGGCAGGAAGGAAGTAATCCATTCTGAGAATGGATTTCACTAAAATGTCAGAAGGGTTGTGAAAAATGACAAGCTTGAGCCACCCTTTTATACACCAAGTTCAGTAACAAGAAAGCCAAAGATTGAGAAATCTAACAACTGGGAATCGTGAAGAATATGAATAGGAGATTCATAATGATCTTCGAAACCATACAACTGCCAGAATCAAAGGAGGCGTCCTTTTGAAGAAAGGATTTTGGCAAAAATGCCCTCTGTAATAATTAAAAAAACTCTTTTTACTAAAAAATAACTTTTTAAAGGGCAATTTTTATACCCGAAATTCGGCTGGAGGACACGTGTCAAGATAAAGGGAATGTGAATCTGTAATGACCGCTTTAGTAATTTGGATTAGTAAAGGCAATTAGCACTAATTTCTGTTATGTTTATGATTATTTATGAATTAATTATTTGTGGACCTCAATATTAGAAATGAGTATTAGAGTTATAATTTCTCAATTCCAGAGATTTTATTAAACTCTAGGGGTATTATTTGACTTATATGTGAAATATGTTATTTTTCCAATTTTTGCTCGGCGGCAACAGAAAATGTGATGGATGGCTAGTTTGATCACATGGGTAAGTTTAGAACCTTATTTCTTAGTGGGAAATATTTTAGAGAAAATTATATATCGGGATTAAGCGGGGTTATGGAGTTTGACCATTTTACCCCTAGATTTGGAAATACCATAAGTTTAAGTCAAAGGGCAATTTAGACTTTTTGCAAAGTAAAGGTTAGGTGGCTACCTAGTTATTTGACTCCTAGCAAGCTATTTTTTTTAGCAAGGGAAATTGATTTTCCCTAACCTTCATTTCATTTAGTGAAATTAAAAGAAAAGATCAAAAAATTAGAAAGAACTCTCTTCCTTTCTCTCTCTCTTCGAACCAGCTCAGGGCAAGGGAATTTGCTGCTGGTTTTTGGGTATTTCAGCAGGGATTGAAGGATTTCTTAGCCAAGGTAAGCCCTAGCTTCTCTACCCCCTTAGTTCTTAAAGTTTTGCTTGGTTTAATTATGTGATTTTGTGAATTGGGGGCTGTTAGGGTTAGGTATGCTTAGGGTTCGAATTCTAAGCATAATTTGAGTTGGTTTTAGGTCCTAGTAGCTGGTATTGATGGTTGTTTAGGTTTTGTGCAAGTTTGAGCTTTGAGTTCAAAGATTTGGTCTCTAATGTCATAATTTGTCTATGCATTGTTTAGGTACTCTGGAAAGTTTGGTTGCATTTGGTGGAAAATTGAGCAAAGAATGAAAAGTTTGGGGTGGACTGGTGCAAACTGGCTAGCCGATTTTACCAGACCTCTCTAGCCGATTTTGGCAGGGTCCCCAAACGCTTCATTTTCTCAATTTTTGTCCATTTCAGTGTCGTGGTTAGGTGTTTCCCTATTTCCAGAGTTTGAGTAACCTCTAGGGAGTATAGCAGAACCTAGGGTTGTGGGTTTGGGTTTCCGGGATTAGGGTTATGATCATGTAACTTACCCAGTTTCATAATGTGATTAGGGCATCCATCTAGCGCGATACTTTCCGTTCAGGCCGGCCAGCACACTTGAATTCAGAAAGAAGGTAAGAACTGTGTATGATATGTGATATCAATATCTAAGTGTATGTATATGTTATGTGTATATGCATGCTTAAAGTGTTAGTTGCACTACCAACACTTGTACAGTTAAGGTATAGAGTGCATTGGTATAGTGAATATTATTTGAGATTACATTACAGTGACACCAGCACAAGTACAGGAAAGTACTAAGTGTGTGTGGTATATTACTCAGTGGTACTCAGGGTATTAAACAAACCCTACCAACACTCGTACAGTGAGGTATGTAGTGTATGTGTTATAGTGGCTATACCCTAGTATTGAACGTTCTTAGTCATCCGTTGAGCCTTGTAAATGGGTGTATGGGCGCCTATTATATGATATATAATAGGCTATACCCTAAACCCTAAATACAAGTCGAAAATTATATGATATAGTATATGCTTTTCTTACTGAGTCTGTCGACTCACACTTCTACTTCCATGTGTAGGTAAAGGAAAGGCGAAAGCTGAATAGGAGTGAACCTGAGCTAGGATGAGGTTGTACATGTCAAAGCAACGCGACCTGGAGTGTTCTGTCTCGGGACATCTGGGGTTGTATTTCGTAGTCACTGTGCGACCGGATATTATGTATTTTGAAGTATTATGTTTAAAAAGTTTGAAAACGGGATCCCGGAACTTGTAAATAATTTTATTAATTATAAAGTTTAATAATTAATATAAAAGTTTTAATTTGACACGTTTTTCAAGAAAATTCTTTGATTAGTAAAGACAGCACTGTAGAGTGCCTTAACATTACGGCGTTACAGAATCGATGCCATATCTTTTTTGGAATAACTCATTAATTTCACAAGTATCAGAGTATATTTGCAACCCGCTGACTGTAAAGTTTTAGGCAAGGAATCAATGTACAAATTGGTACTTAGTGTATTAACGAGAAACCATAAGTCGCTAAAGGAGAATAGCGAGGCACCGGAGAAGAGTAACACATACCTTAGCTTACAATAAGAAAACTAAGTGTAAAAGTCAAACCGGCTCACAGAACAAGAATGCGAGATGACCGTCTCACTTCGAGGAAACTTCCTATAGTTTCATCCAACTAACGAAAGCGAGACTCATAACCCTGGAAAGTCAGAAGATTTCCATATACCCGCAATCAACGTAAAATATATCATGTCAACCTCGAAAAGAGAATGGTTCCAGCTCGCCATTGGGATCACTACAATCAAGTTTCTATCGAGACATCTCCAGATTCAACAATTAAAGACGTGTTTAATACACGATATTCTTGACCTAGTGAAAGCGGGAAGATCATAGCTAAATGATTTTCCAAAATCATACACCGCATTTACATTTCATGATATGTAATCAGATGTTGGAATTATTTTGGGAAACTGCCCAGGATTGGGCGTGCAACAGGCTGCACGCAGCCTTCATGCGCGGGCGGATGGGGGGAAACTGCTGAGAATTCTCGGCGCCTGCAGGGTGCCTGACCGAGAAACCTCGGTCAGCTACAGGGTGATGGGCGCGCGCGTGCCTGGCTCGTCCGAGTGCCTGGTGCACTCGATGCACCCACTCGACAGCCATGGCATCCGAAATTCAAAAATTCATAACTTTCTCAATTTTTATCGGAATCGAGTTCCGTAAAAAATAAAATTGCTTAATTTTTCACAAGGAATCCAAATAAAATATTTTCAAAAATTGAAAAAATATATTTCATGGAAAAATTTCGTACAACATCAACATTCATCAAACAACACATAAACCAACATGAAACCATCCAAATCAACACAGAAACATGCAAATCATCGTTTTAATTCATACTACATGAAAGTAAATCATTACCATGGCTCTGGTGCCAGTTGTTGGAAATTATTTTACCAGGATCTAGATTTACTAACAAGTATGTTGGATTAACAACCTAATATGAATTCTAAAACAATGAAAATAAACACATGTAAAGTTTAGAAAACCTTACACTGGGTGCACCGGAATAATATGACTCCTTCCATTCAGATCTCTAGCCCTTGATTCCTTTCTGTAGCAGAGCATAATCAAGCTCTGAATCTGGATCTTCTTTTCTCCTTCTTTGATGCAGAATTTCCATAGTCTTACATACTATGATTGAGATACCACTTGATGTGTGTGGGCACTAGTCATCACTCAAGGAATTTCAAAAATTTAGAGAGAAGAAATGAGAGAAGGTGGCGTGTGGCCTTTTCTGAAGGAAACTAATGTTCAATGTTGTGTGTGTGTTTCCTTAAGCCAACACTTTCTATTTATAGAAAACCCTCTAGGTTTAGGTTAGAATTGTATGGCATTAAAATAATGGAAACTACAAATGGTAAATCCTAGTGCATGTGGCTGGCCATACAAAAGGATTGGGCCTCACTTTGCAACTTTCCCATTTTGTTATTTTCCATTCCCATTTTCTCAAAAATGCCACTTTTCCAATGCCAATTCTAATTATTTAATAACTTGAAAATAATTATTAAATAATATTGCCATTTAATATATTTATTAATTTAGACATATAAAGTCTCTTAATCAATAAATAAACCTAAAATCTCTTTTCTTTACAATTTCGCCCTTGCTTAGTGAAAATTCATAAAGTAGACATAGTCTAACTTTTAAAATTTTAATTGATTAATTAAAATCAATTGACTGAGTCTTACAAGCAGTATGGTCTCAACTAGTATGGGGACCATGGGTCTATATAACCGAGCTTCCAATAAGTCGAACCGAATTTACCAAGTAAATTCCCTAACTTATTAATTCCTCATTGAATCCACACTTAGAACTTGGAATTGCACTCTCAGTCATATAGAACGCTCTATATGTTCCATGATATAAACACGTCATTAGTTATCCATTGTTATAACCCTAATGTGATCAATGACCCTCTAATAGATGATCTACATTGAAAAGGCACTACTGTTACCGCTACACCTTCAATGTATTTTATCCTTAAAACACTTAGCTCCGTATAAATGATATTTCAGCAAAGTAAAATGAGATCTCCACCATTTATTTCTGTTTAGCCAAGCTCGAAGGATATCATCGTTTCGCTTCTAAGTTCCTATAGAAGTTATAGATTCCATCTTTATGGTAGCGCTCCCACTCAATTATACTATCATGTTCCTAAAATGTACGTATCACCCTGACCCAAAAGTAGGCTTAACTAACAAATCAAAGAACATGTATAGTACTCTTGAGATCGAACCTACCCATATCAGGATTAAAGTCATTTGATCTAGGATCAACAGGTGATATTGAATTGAATAGATATTACGATAAGTTTGAATATATCTAATCAAAGTTCAATATCGGTCCCTTCCAATGTATACTCCATACATCCGATACTGGTAAAGTTTGCCAATGTCCTGGAAAGGACATAACACTTTTCCAAGGTGTAAGAATACCTATCGCTAATTATACCATGTCAGTCTAAATCCAGTGTTCTGACAAATCAGGGAATAAACTTTTGAACAGATAATTAAGATTATATTCTACTGTGCTGACAACACTATAATCTTTAAGAAACTCATATGTCCTAGACTTAAAAAGAATTCATACATTATATACATATAATCATGAAATAAATCATGTGAACCATGCAACATAAAATGTTATTTCTGATCTTTGTTAATAAGTAAATCTGATTATATTGAAATGAGTTTTATTTAGGGCACAAAACCCAACATCAGATCCCATGATTTAAGGGATAATGACTGCAATTACATTTTTGTCAGCCTTGTAATTAACTACCACTATGCAATTATAAATAGTTGCAAACAATCTCAAAAAGGGACGAAAAAAATTCTTATGCAAGAGGCCCTGAAAAAAATACTCAGAAATCTAAATAAGATTGACTCGTGGACTATGCAGAATTTTAACTGCAAAACCATGTAAAAAAAACTCGGTGTTCATATTTTATTTTTCTATAGTTTTTATTTTTTCTGTGTTGAATTATCATCGTGAGGCTCAAATTTGGTTAACAAAAATCTGTGTTAATACTAGGCGACAAACTTTTGTAAATACTTTTGTAAACGAGATCTTGGATTTATACATATATGTTATTTTATGTTTTTAATTAATTAAGCAAAATTTTAATTAATCCCAATTTTTAATAAACTCGTTGATTAGCAATGAGCTGCACAGCCAGTTAAAAATCACGTCAACATGCCTAAAATAGTTAGGGTGTTACACGGATACTATCGAGGAACAGATGTTCTGGATCAAGTAATTAAAGTTAATTTTCTAAAAATATCATAAAAAATGAAAATGGAGTTTTTTGAGACACCCGAAAAAAATCCTTTTTCTGTAATCATTTAGATTTAGACGAATAAAATATTATGATTATTAAGAGCTCAACGGGACCTACCCCCTCTTTCTTTGTCTTCTTTGAGGGGGATTCCGTTGAGTTCTTATCCTTTCATGTCCTGTCTACAACTCATTTTACCCAAATACTAAAGGGATGAACCTAATCCTGAATATGAACCATAAAAGAAAATACCAAGTAAACCGATCACAAGAATACTAACTATAGTACCTATTATCCAAAGAGGAATCCTTCCAGTATTATCAGCCATTTTTCCTACTTTCCTCCACATTTCATTACGTGGTCGTGCTAGAGACATAAATAGCCATAGATAATTATGAGATGATATCCTTCCGAATGGGATTAGAGAATTTCTACTATTACTTCCTATTCTTCTTTTCTATAATTGAAGAAATAATTGAAAAATAAAATAGCAAGTACAAAAATGAGTAATAACCCCCAGTATAGACTTGTACGATTCAATTGAACATTTTGTTCGTTCAGGTTTTATTGTGTCATAGCTCTATGATTCGGATTAGGTTCATCGTTGGATGAACTGCATTGCTGATATTGACCCTAAAAAAGAAACGGTAAGTACAGCTAGTTCGTGAACAGCTGCCCATCGCACAGTAAAAATTGGATAGGTTCTATCTATAGTTATTTGTGCCTCCTAAAATGATCTACTAAATTCATCGAGTTGTTCCAAAGAATCAAAGTGGCCTGTTATTAATGGAACTCCTTGTCGACTCTCTGTGAAATACTCGTTTGGATGGGGACTTCCAAATACATTGTAAGTTAAACCCTTGCTGACGAAACCAACCCACAATGAATAGGGAAGGTATTGTAATGCTATGAATGACCTAGAATCGAATACTGGTAATAATATTAGCAAAAGAACGTTCTCCTGTGCTTCTAGACATTTAAGCTCTGCATATTCTTATACAGTCAAAGGGGGGTCGACTCTGTAAAAGATGAAATCAGTAAAAAGAAATTCACTAAAATCAGATCTTTGTGAGATTATCCATAGTGTACTAAGGGTTTTTTTAGAGGACACCAAATCAGTATAGCTATCCTTCTTCTGACAGAGCAACAAAATTTCCCAATCAGTTCGAAACGAAGTGTTAGAGAATTTCTTTTTTCTTGTTGCGTGTACATGTAGAATTTGTACTATTCAATAGAGTCTTTTTCAAATTCCTGTATCACTACAATTCTTGCAATAACTGTAGTAGTGCTTGTAATATAATAATCTAAAGGTTTTTTCTATTTCTCTATTATTAGCTTCGGACTTGAAATTGAGGATGAGGTAAAAATACTAGATCGTATTAGTATTCAAGGAAAGAAAATAATAAATAAATAATAATCAATATTCATGATGCACAGAGTATTGTTTTATTATACCCAAATGAAAGGGTCTTTCTTGAACTAATTACAAAGATGGGGCTTTGTATGTAATTAAGAAAGACAAAATATAAAAATAAGTTCAATTGAAAGTAAAAAAGTAAAGGATATTTTCATTATAAGCTAAGATCACTTGATATTCTAATCTAAAAATTAAGTAAAGAAAAAAAAAAGGATTTGTCGATACAATCAAAAAATAATCAAAATAAAAAGATTTGGTAATTTTATTTCAGCGTGATTTAAAGAAAGTTTCATTTTTGAATGAAGTTCTAAAACAACTATTTTAACTTTTTTCTAATTATTTTAAATTTATTTCGAAATGGATAGATGTCACAAATGATGAATTGATTTCTTACCTATGTTACTCTATTTTTGTTAGGACCGACTTCTACAATTATAATAATTGATGAATTAAAAACTTTCAATTGGTATTTTTTTTAATCATCGTATCTTTTATAAATGGAAATTTATGGAAGTGCTTTAGAAACATATGTATAAAAAGAACATATTTTATTTAGTCATTTTATGCCTACTATAACTAGTTATTTCGATTTTCTACTAGCAGCTTTGACTATAACCTTAGCTCTATTTATCGGTCTGAACAAGATAGGACTTATTTGAAATTAATTGAACGAACAATTCATAAAAGCCTTCTGTGGTAGTTCATTTACTCTGTTGTTACTTAACGTGCCAATTTTTAATTTTTGGTTATTGAGATTCATGAGTAATACCGATTAAAATTTAAGGATAGATATTACCTCTCCTTTTTCCCTTTCAAAGAAATTAAAATGATTGAAGTTTTTTTATTTGAAATTGTCTTAGGTCTAATTCCTATTACTTTGGTTGGATTATTCGTAACTACATATTTACAATACAAACGTGGTGATCAATTGGATCTTTAATTAATTAACATCTCTTTTTTCGATTGACCTCCTACTTGTTTTAATCTACAAGAGGTCAAATTTAGATTATTGTTCAATATTTTTGTGTTATTTTTGACCTAACAAATGTTGGGTTTTGTGCCCTAAATAAAACCCTTTACAATCTGATTAGTTATCAATATAAGAAATTTGAAGTGATTTATGTTTGCATGAATTTTACATGCTAATGGTTTAATATGTTTATTACATTTATACACAAAATCTGTTAAATCCAGATCATATGTTTATTCACAATTACAGTATTGTCAACACAGTGGAATGTGATTGTGATTATATGAATCAAAAGACTAAGTCCCTGCTTCATCAGTGTTTTGGATTTACACTAATGTGATAATCAGCGATGATGTGTACTTACACTTGGATTAAGTGTTATGTTCTTTCCAGGACATTGGTAAAGTATACTAGTTTCGAATGTATGGAGTATACATTGGACTAGACCGATATTGAACTTATTTAAGATATTATAAACTTACCGTTATATCTTTCCAAGTCAATATCAGTAGTTGATCTTAAGATTAAAAGAATCTAAATCCTGATATGCTTAGGCTCAACTCAGGAGTACTATTCATGTTCTTTGATTTATTAGCTAAGCCTACTTTTGGGTCAGGGTGGTACGTATATTTTGGGAACATGATAGTATGATTGAGTGGGAGTGCTGAACATAAATATGGAATCTATAGCTTCTACTGGTGTATAGAAGTCAAGTGATGATTCTCTTCGAGCTTAGCTAAATAGAAGTAAATGGATGAGCTCTTGTTTAAGTGACTAATTCTTAGATCACTAAACATCATTTACAGGTAGCTAAGTGTTTTAAGAGGCAAAATACGTTGAGGGGTGAAAACGGTAAAATTATCCCATCTCGATGTAAATCATCTATATAGAGGATCTTTGATCACAATAAGATTATAACAATAGTTAAATGAGATAGCATATCTATATCGTGGAACATATAATATGCTCTATATAAGTCTGAGAGTGCAATTCTAAGTTCTAAGAGTGGATTCAACGAGGAATTAATAAGTATGGATTTACTTAGTAAATTCGGTTCACTTATTGGAAGCTCAGCATATAGATCCATGGTCCCCATTCTAGTTGAGACTATACTGCTTGTAAGACTCAATAATTGATCTGTGATTAATCAATTATAATTCTAAAGTTAGACTATGTCTAATTTGTGAATTTTCACTAAGCAGGGGTGAAATTGTAAAGAAAAGAGATTCTAGGTTTATTTATTAATTAAGAGACTCTATATGTCTAATTAATAATTAAATTAAATGAAAATATTATTTAATAATCTATTTTAGTTATTAAATAATTAGTTTTGGCATTTAAAAGGTCAGAATTGGAAAATTGGCGTTTTTGAGAAAATAGAAATAAAAATTGTGAAAACTGCAAAAACTAAGTGAGGCCCAATAGACATCTTGGTCGGCCACTTAAGCAGGTTTTTTCAAATTAATATTCTCATTATTTTAATACCAAATAATTACTAACCTAAACCTAGTAGTTGCCTATAAATAGAAAGTGATGGCTCAGTCAAATAGCAAGTTTTCAATAAGTTTTCAACAAGTTTTCAAGCTTTCTGTCAGAAAATTATTTTTAAACTGAGCCTTCCAATTTTTTCTCTATAGCCGACCCTATCCCTCTCTCTTTTCTTATTCTAAATTTCGGCCCTTAGTGATAGAGTAGTGCCCACACACAGCAAGTGGTACCTCAATCATAGATTGGAAGACTGTGAAGGATCACACACAAAGAGAAGGACATTCGGGCTCAGATCTTGATAATACTCTGCAACAGAAAGGATACAAGGGTTAGAGATCTGAGTGAAAGGAGACATTATTCCGCTGCAACCAATGTAAGGTTTTCTTAACTTTATATGTGTTTAATTATCGTTTTAGAAAGTTTATATTTAGGGTGTTAAACAACATACTTGTGAGTAGATCTAAGATCCTGGTAAAATAAATTCCATCAACTGGCCTCAGAGCCATGGTAATTGATTTTCTTGCAAGAAATTTGGACTTTAAAACGATTGTTTGTGATTTGGATGGTTTCATGTTGTGTTGTGTGTTATGTGATGATTGATTGATGTTTGTGAATTTTCGTGAAAAATAATTGAAATTCTGTTTCTGGAATTATTTTTGTTGGATAGTATGAAAAAAATTAAGCAATTTACTTTTTTACAGAACTTAATTTCGATTTAATTTGAATTAGTTATGATTTTTTGAAGTTTCGAAAAAATATCGGGATGAAGCACTCACCCACGCGCGCGGAACCGAGTGATCCTCGGTCAGGCGCGTGTTCGGACAAGATTTTGTCCGAGCAACACGCCCAGGGGTGTCTGAAACCCCTCCTCTGCGCGCGGACATGCTGCAGGTTTCCCCCTGCGCCGAGTTTTCTCGGCCGTGCACTCCCCCTGCGCGCGCGGGCAGTATGCACAGCATACTGTCCGTACAGCTCGCAATTTTTTGTTTTTCTTCGATTTTTCATGCTATTTCATGGATTTAACTTCCGATTTTTTGTGTAATTTTGTATTTAGATTTTTATTTTTCAATTTTCATATCTAGCATAAGAAATAAAGTAATTTGAATTTTTTAAAATTAATCTTAGATATTAGTGTAATTTTAATTTGAAAACAAGTAAAAATCTATCTTTTTGCTTGATTTTTTATCTTATTTTTAAATTTTATTATATTTTATCTTATTTTTAAATTCAAGGTGAGATATTAATTTTTTTTAATTTAAATATTTTTTTTAATTTGACCTTATTCAAATTTAAAATAAGATAACTATAATCATGATATTTTGAATAGAAGTTAGATATTTTGCTAATTTTTAAATTTTGTTATTTTATTTATTTAAATTAAATTATAAAATCTGAAAAAGATATTTATTTATCTTTTTTTTTAATTTTATTGAATATTTAATTTATAAAATAACAATATTTTTTTTAAAAAGGTAGTTAGCAAATTTTTTGAAATGATATTTAGGTTAGTTGAAACCTAATTTTTCAAAATTGTAGGTTTAATTTTAAATATTATTTTATTAATTTCGAAAATATATATATTTTATTATTTAATTATTTTTTTGCAAAATTTAATTACTTAAAATTAAATAAATCCTACATCCAACTATCCAGTTAACCTTGTTGCAGGAGTATGTGTTTTAGCTTATGTGTAAGTTTTATAAAACCTATTATTGCTTGATCTAAATTGCCATGGTTAACTTGTTGACAGATCCAATGATCTGATTTTAACCCATGGTTCAATAGGTCAAGTAAATAATTTGTAACAGGTAAATTTTACAATCTTCTTTCATCTGTGTATGACCTAGCAACATGATAGGATCCATCCAAATGTGTGCCTGTGTGAGCCTATATGTTTATTTTATTATATAGATGCATATAGGTTGTTGCTAAATAAAATGTCACACCATGATAGATTTTATTTAGGTCCATTTAGTTTTTGGACCTATTCAATTAATAACAGTTATTTATTTTAAGGTTAAATTCCTCTCTTTTGGGCCTTGTGTGAGAGTTGGGGGCCATTAGAAGTGGGTACGACATACTGAACCCAGCTCCCCCTCACATGAACTACCCCAATTGTGAAGGCTCATTTGCCTGATTTGAATAACTGTGCTAGGTTAATTAAATTAGTTTAACCTAATAAAATTGATTAGCAACATAATTAACTTTTAAAATATATGAAATTTATTTTCATTTTAATATTTTAAAGTTAATTTTAAGAAAACACTCTTAGTTTTAGATATTATTTCTAGACAAACTATTTGTATTTTTCTTGTATTTAATTAAATAAATAATTTTTAACTAACTAGATTCTTTCTGAAGCTTATTTAATTAAATATTCCTATTTAAGTTATAAATTAGTTATATTAACTGATTTTTCTTATCTAACTTAAATTTGAATATTTTATTTAAATTTAATATTAAGTTGAGGAATTCTAGGCATTAGTTATTAAAATTCTAAGATATTTTTTAAGTTAGTTTTAAACTTAAAATGGAATATTTTTCAAATTAAGTGGTTACAACTTAATTTTTGATATTTAGTTAAATTTAAATTTGAAAATATTTAAGTTCTAGATTTTTTCTATAACAACTTAAATTAGATATTTTTTCAAATTTTTGTGGAAAAGATACTTAGTGAAATAAGATATTTTCTAGATAGTTATTTCTAGACTACTTATTATTTCTAATATTAAATAGGAAAATATCATACATTGTGAAATTAATTATTTAAATAATTAATTTTGGTACAATTTAAGTTAAGTATATTTTTCCTAGTATTAAACTAGAGATTAATAATTAAGCCTTCTCTACACTTAATTATTTATTTCTTGAATTTAATACATTTAATTAAATTGAAAAATTAAATATCTAAGTTGATTTTCATCATGATACTTAAATATTTCTTTTTCATGACACTTAAATAAATAGAAAATTATTTTTTTAGTTGAAATTTAAATTTTCAACTTAAATTTAAATAATTTTCAAAATCTATTTTCTTTATTTTATTAATCAATTTCGAAATTGTATTTAATTATGCAAGATGATTTTGAATTTATCTTGAAAAATAGATTAAGTTGTAAATTAATTATTTATTTTAATTAATTCTTGGACCAACTTAAATCAATGAATTTATCATTTAATGATTAATTTAAAATAAATGAATTAAAGTATATTATTAGAAATTGAATTAATTAGTCAAAGGAAAATCTAGATAGGTGATATTTTTGCTTGAAGTATTTTTTCTAAGTAATTATTATTTAAGTATTTCGAAAATAGTAAAGTTTTATACTTTATTTTTTTTTCAAAATACAATAAATATATTCTCATGAAAATTTAATTTGAGTTGCAAATTAATTTAAATTAATACAACTTAAATAATTTTCTTAATATTTATATATAAAAATTATTACTAAGATGGAAATAATTCAATTTATTTCATACAACATCTAAGTATAATTTTATAAATATTAAACTAAATTCTAATTTAGAATTTTAATTCTAAATTCGGTATTTAATGAATATTTTTTATTTAAATAATAAAGAAAATACATTTTAAAGAAGGAGCTTTATTATTATTATTAAGATATTCGATCTCCATTGTTGGTTTTACATAGCTTTTGTTTTAGTGAGTAATCCTCCCTAATGGAGGAACGTTCATTAGCAAGTTAGCACTGTTTAATCTCGAAAGATAAGTAGATTTGTAAGTGTTTTATATGGTATGGATCACCCTAATGGTGGCGACTGTATTTGACTTACAAAATATGAAACAATGGTAGAAGCTCATAAGATATAATAGCCTTGACTCTCGCCTAAACGGGACAACGCTTGATTCCAATCTTGATCGAATAAAAGGTTGCTAGAATGTTTAACATTTTAGATGAGCTGAAAACTCTATTCAATAGATGGTAGCTTTGACTCTCGCCTAAACGAGACACTAATATCAGTTTGTTGAAAACCTTGGAAATTATATAGGATTGTATTTTTTTAGTATTTTCTCTTATCATTCCTACATGTCATGTGCTTATAATTTCTGAATTGGATTTTGTGTTGAACCATAATTGATTTCTATTTATTATTTTGTAGTATCCTGTATAACCATGATGATCCCATGTTATCACTCTTGACCGAAAATAAGCTAAATGGATCTAACTTTCCAAAATGGAATGAGAACATTAATATTGCTCTCATAGGAGAAAGTGTCTTGTTTGTGTTAACTGAGCCGTCTCCTGAAGTGTCGGGGACAATGCAACCAAAGCTGTTAAAGAGAAGTATGAGCGTTGGCAGAATGCTAACAACAAAGCTCTATACTTCATGCTTTCCAGCATGGTTGACACCCTTAAAACTCAATTTTTTAAAACCGAAAAGGTTGCTAAAGTTATGACGAAGTTAACTGAGCTATTCGGTGGGGCATCTCTTCAGTCTCGCTTTGACGCGACTAAGAAATACATCAATGCACGGATGGAACCCCATCAAAATGTGCGTGATCATGTTCTCCTAATGGCAAGTTATTTCCAAGAAGCCCAGGATCATGGTGCTGAAATGGATCACACTACTCAAGTAAGCCTTATCTTGAATAGTCTAACTCCATCATTTCTGCCCTATACATCAAATTATGTCATGAATAAAAAGGACATAGACTTTCATGAGTTAGTCAATGACCTTCATACATATGAAAACTTGATTGGAGGCCCCAAGAAGAAAGGGGGTAAAACTCAAAATTCTGGCAATGGTAATGGGACGGTTAAACCTGAGGCAAATGTTGCCTCTACTTCAAAACCCAAATCTAAGAAGAAGTGGAGAAACATCAAGAAGCGTGCCAAAGCTATGAAAAACAAAAAGGCTGCTGCTTCTGGTGATGCACTAAAAGAAAGTGTTTCTACTGCAATGAAAAAGGTCATTGGAAACCCCAATGTCCTAAACTTCTTGCAAAGAAACAAGGTATTTCTTTCTATAAACTTTAAGAGTTTTAGTGAATTATTATCCAATTGGATTATTGATTCTGGACTAACTTTGTTTATTTGTTTTCTCTTCTTACAGGCCAAGCTACTTGAACTCAAATGCTATCTTAGTGAGTTGGATCGGAAAGCTGGACAAATGGGTGGATCGTCCAAGATGAAGATGAAGCTTATTTATCTAATTTTAAATTAATTGTTTTAGTTTAAAAGCAATTTGGATTTCGAATTTTAGTTTGGGATTTTTATCCCTATTTTTCTCATAATGTTGCAATACATTTTTTTATTATTAATAATATTTTATTTTCTACTACAAATAATTGCAATTTATGAGATTGAGCTTCATTTACTTTATCTTAAACCACAATTACCACATTATATTTACATGTTTGTATGTGTAAGTGTTTTTATTATTGATATAAATTCTATAATATTTACAATTCTTCATAGAGTTATAATAAATAAACACTAGAAATTATTTCTATGTTTATTAATAATTGTTAATTTAATACAATTATTGAGAATTTGTTTAATAAAAGGATCTTTTGATCTGATAGGGGTGGAGAAAAGTTAAGAAAACTATGCAGTTCAACGATCTTTTATATCTAATGAACTCTACATTGTATTCAACTCCACATAATCTCTATAACACTTAGAGAATCATGATCTTTATAACCTTTAGGGGTGGATCATAATCTCTATATACTTAGGGGTGGAATTTATCCACAATACCCTATGTAACACATATTTTCTTTAAACATGGAAGTAATATAATGAATTAGCTTTTATCAATATAAATCCTTGATCTTGATTGTATGTTCCAATTTAGTTTTACTGTTGTTGTAAAAATGATACCCATAAAAGTTCTTTGATAATGTATCACACTACCTTAATTGAGTGGGAGAATTTTAAAATTCTTTACCCATCTTCATTAGGTTGACACTTGTGATAGGACCTTAAGAACACTACTGAAAAGCAAATCTAACCATTCATGTGGATAGATATAACTTATCAGAATTATGAGAATAAGATAAAAGAATTCTAGTTCAGTCTATTCGAATGACTTGAGCCAAGATTTCTTAATCCTCATATCATTTTATGGTATCTTAATTTTGATTACTTGATCTCTAGCAAGTATTTTTCACTTCAAATACTAGTCTGCTATGTTGATGATTTAGTCTTTAAAGAAACTTAAGGTTTCAGACTAATACAATAGGTCACAACTAGATAACTCTCAAAACAATAAAGAGGTTAAAAGTTTTATTTAACCAGACATCTGCTATTGAGTGGGAGCTATCAGAGGTGTAATCAAATAAGGAACGTTAGAAGATATTCAAGAAAGATTTATAAAAGTGATCTATATGTTAGATATTAAGGAACTGTATATCAGTTATCCTTGTGTCTACCCCAACTCATTCAAATTTTGAGATGGTGGTTACTCTGGGGTGGAGGAGTTATTCTATAATAATTCAAGCTCTACCAGAGAAGATTTATAACTTTGTAAATTCGAAATTACGAGAAAGTTATTTTACTGAAGAAAAGTCTACGCTATATTATCTCAATTCCATCTTTTAAAAATATGAGAGATATGTCTTCTGTTCATTCAGATGTACTTTAAACAGTAAGGATTTCAGTATCCCTTGATGAGTAAAGCATATAGTAAAGGATGTTTCATAAATATTTTTATGAACTAGTTTCCAGAAGTTTGGGTGGATTCAAATATACTACACTTGATCTGAAGATCAAGACATCAGATTGATTTATTTGCACAGTTTGTTTTATGTTAGTGCAAGTGGGAGTTTATTGGGTTTTGTGCCCTAAATAAAACCCTTTACAATCTAATTAGTTATCAATATAAGAAATTTGAAGTGATTTATGTTTGCATGAATTTTACATGCTAATGGGTTAATATGTTTATTACATTTACACACAAAATCTGTTAAATCAAGATCATATGTTTATTCACAATTACAGTATTGTCAACACAGTGGAATGTGATTGTGATTATATGAATCAAAAGACTAAGTCCCTGTTTCATCAGTGTTTTGGATTTACACTGATGTGATAATCAGCGATGATGTTGTTGGGTTTTATGCCCTAAATAAAACTCTTTACAATCTGATTAGTTATCAATATAAGAAATTTGAAGTGATTGATGTTTGCATGAATTTTACATGCTAATGGTTTAATATGTTTAATATGTTTATTACATTCATACACACAAAATCAGTTAAATCCAGATCATATGTTTATTCACAATTACAGTATTGTCAACACAGTGGAATGTGATTGTGATCATATGAATCAAAAGTTTTGGTCCCTGTTTCATCAGTGTTATTGGATTTACACTAATGTGATAATCAGCGATGATGTGTACTTACACTTGGAGTAAGTGTTATGTTCTTTCCAGGACATTAGTAAAGTATACTAGTTTCGAATGTATGGAGTATACATTGGACTGGACCGATATTGCAACTAAGTTAAGATATTACAAACTTACCGTTATACATATCTTTCCAAGTCAATATCAGTAGTTGATCTTAAGATTAAAAGAATCTAAATCCTGATATGCTTAGGCTCAACTCAGGAGTGCTATTCATGTTCTTAGATTTATTAGTTAAGCCTACTTTTGGGTCAGGGTGATACGTATATTTTGGGAACATGATAGTATGATTGAGTGGGAGTGCTGAACATAAATATGGAATCTATAGCTTCTACTGGTGTATAGAAGTCAAGTGATGATTCCCTTCGAGCTTAGCAAATAGAAGTAAATGGATGAGCTCTTGTTTAACTGACTAATTATTAGATCACTAAACACCATTTACAGGTAGCTAAGTGTTTTAAGGGGAAAAATACATTGAGGGGTGAGAATGGTAAAGAAATCCCATCTCGATGTAGATCATCTATATAGAGGATCTTTAAATCACAATAAGATTATAACAATGGTTAAATGAGATATTATATTGATATCGTGGAACATACAATATGCTCTATATAAGTCTGAGAGTGCAATTCTAAGTTCTAAGAGTGGATTCAACGAAGAATTAATAAGTGGGAATTTACTTGGTAAATTTGGTTCACTTATTGGAAGCTCAGCATATAGATCCATGGTCCCCATTCTAGTTGAGAACATTCTGCTTGTAAGACTCATTAATTGATTCGTGATTGATCAATTATAATTCTAAAGTTAGACTATGTCTAATTTTATGAATTTTCACTAAGCAGGGGTGAAATTGTAAAGAAAAGAGTTTCTAGGTTTATTTATTTATTAATGGACTTTATATGTCTAATTAATAATTAAATTAAATGACAATATTATTTAATAATCTATTTTAGTTATTAAATAATTAGTTTTGGCATTTAAAAGGTTAGAATTGGAAAATTGGCGTTTTTGAAAAAATAGAGATAAATTTTGATAAAACTGCAAAATTAAGTGAGGCCCATTAACACACCATGGCCGGCCACTTAAGTTAGTTTTTCAAATTAATATTTTCATTATTTTAATGCCAAATAAATCCTAACCTAGACCTAGTAGTTGCCTATAAATAGAAAGTGATGGCTCAGTCAAATCACAAGTTTTCAATAACCTTTTCTGACAGAAATTTCTCTCTTCAGAAAAACTGAGCCTTCCCCACTTTCTATACCTGGCTGAAATCCCTCTCTCTTTTCCCTTCATCTTTTTCGTGACCCTAGTGAAAGAGTAAGTGCCCACACACAGCAAGCAGTAACTCAATCATAGATTGGAAGACAGTGAAGGATCAAACTTGAAGAAGAAGGACATTCGGGCTCAGATCTTGATTATACTCTGCTATAGAAAGGATTCAAGGGTTAGAGATCTGAGTGGAAGGAGACATTAATTCCGATGCATCAATGTAAGGTTTTCTTAACTTTATATGTGTTTAATTTATCGTTTTAGAAAGTTCATATTTAGGGTGTTTAAACAATATACTTGTGAGTAGATCTAAGATCCTGGTAAAATAATATTCCAACAACTGGCCTCAGAGCCATGGTAATTGATTTACTTACATGAAAATTGGACTTTAAAACGATTGTTTGTTTGTTTTTGGATGGTATCACGTTGTATTGAGTGTTATTTGATGATTGATTGATGTTTGTAAATTTTTGTGAATAATAATTGCGATTCAGTTTCTGGAATTATTTTTATTGGATAGTATGGAAAAAATTAAGCAAGTTAGCCTTTTACAGAACTCAATTTCGATTTTATTTGAATTAGTTATGAATTTTTGAAGATTTGAAAAAATCGGGGCTGTGCTGAAATTTTCCTGCGATCGCAAATCTGTCCGTACAGTTCACAATTTTTTCGTTTTTCTTCGATTTTTCATACTTTTTCATGGAATTAACTTTCGATTTTTTGTATAGTTTTGTATATATACTATTACTATTCCGAATTCAATTCTAATTATCATTTTGAATTAATTTAATATTTTTTAAATTTAATTCAAGATATTAGTGTAATTTGAATTTGAATAGAATTAGTATCTATCTTCTTGCTTAAAAATCTATCTTATTTTTAAATTTGATTATATCTTATCTTATTTTTAAATTTAAGGTCAGATTTTATAAATATTTTTTTAAAATCAAATCTTTTTTAGATATTTTGACCTTATTTAAATTTAAAATAAGATATTTATAATCATGTAATTTTAAATAGATGTAAGATATTTTGCTAACTTTTAAATTTTGTTATTTTATTTATTTAAATTAAATTTAAAATCTGATAAGATATTTCATTTATCTTTCCTAATTTTTATTTAATTTTTATTTTAAAATAACATTTAATTTTTAAAAGTAGTTAACAAATTTTGAAATGATATTTAGGTTGGTTGAAACCTAATTTTTCAAAAAGTAGGTTTAATTTTAAATTTTTTTTAATTTTCGAAATTTAAATTTAAATTTTTTTTATTTCCGAAATATAATTTTTTTTTAAATTAAAATATTTTTTTATTTAATTATTTATTTTTCGAAATTATTTATTTAAAATTAAATAAATCCTACTTCCAACTATCCAGCTAACCTTGTTGCAGGAGTATGTGGTTTTAGCTTGTGTGTAAGTTTTTAAAAACCTATTATTACTTGATTGCAAATAGCCATGGTTACTTTTTGCCAGATCTAATGATCTGATGGCTCCCTTGGTCAAGTTAATAATTTGTAACAGGTAAATTTTGCAATCTTCTTTCATCTGTGTATGACCTAGCAACATGATAGGATCCATCCAAAGTGTGCCTGTGTGAGCCTATATGTTTATTTTGTTTTAATATAGATACATATAGGTTGTTGCTAAATAAAATGTCACACCATGATAGATTTTATTTAGGTCCATTTAGTTATTGGACCTATTCAATTAATAACATTTATTTATCTTAAGGTTAAATTCCTCTCTTTTGGGCCTTGTGTGAGAGTTGAGAGCCATAGAAGTGGGTACGACATACTGAACCCAGCACCCCCTCACATGAACTACCCCAATTGTGAAGGCCCATTTGCCTGATTTGAATAACTGTACTAGGTTAATTATATTAGTTTGACCTAATAAAATTGAATTAGCAACATAATTAACTTTTAAAATATATGAAATTTATTTTCATTTTAATATTTTAAAGTTAATTTTAAGAAAAACACTTTTAGTTTAGATATTATTTCTAGACAAACTATTTGTATTTTTCTTGTATTTAATTAAATATAGAATTTTAACTAACTAAGATTCTTTCTGGAGCTTATTTAATTAAATATTCCTATTTAAGTTATAAATTAGTTGTATCAACTGATTTTTCTTATCTAACTTAAATTTGAATATTTGATTTAAATTTTAAATCAGGTTGAGGAATCCTAGGCATTAGTTATTAAAGATTCTTAAGATATTTTTTAAGTTAATATCTTTTCAAATATTAACTTAAAATGGAATATTTTAGATATTTTTTAGGTTAATATCTTTTCGAATATTAACTTAAAAAGATATCTTTAAATTAAGTGGTTACAACTTAATTTTTGATATTTAATTAAATCTAAATTTGAAATTATTTAAGTTTTAGATTTTTACTATCTAACTTAAATTAGATATTTTTTCAAATTTTTTGAAAAGATACTTAGTCAAATAAGATATTTTCTAGATAGTAATTTCTAGACTACTTATTATTTCTAATATTTAAATAGGAAAATTATACTTTGTGAAATTAATTATTTAAATAATTAATTTTGGTACAATTTTATTAAGTATATTTTTCCTAGTATTAAATAGAAATTAATAATTAAGCCTTCTCTACACTTAATTATTATTTCTTGAATTTAATACATTTAATTAACTTGAAAAATCTAAATATCTAAGTTGATTTTCATCATGATACTTAAATATTTATTGAATTTTTCATGACACTTAATTAAATAGAAAATTATTTTTAGGTTGAAATTTAATTTTTCAACTTAAATTTAAATAATTTTCAAAATATATATATTTTTCTTTATTTTATTAATCAATTTCGAAATTTGCATTTTAATTATGCAATATTTTCGAATTATTTATTTTGAAAAATAGATTGAGTTGTAAATTAATTATTTATTTTAATTAATTCTTGGACCAACTACAATCAATGATTTTTTCATTTAATTGATTAATTTAAAATAAATAAATTTAAAATATATATTATTAGAAATTGAATTAACTAGTCAAAAGAAAATCTAGATAGGTGATATTTGTAATGACTGCTCTAGTAATGTGGATTAGAAAAGGCAATTAGCACTAATTTTTATTATTTTATTATTTTATTATTATTTGTGAATTAATTTTGAATGTGGACCCCAATATTTAGAAATATATATTAGAGTTATAATTTCTCAATTCTGGAGATTTTATTAAACTCTAGGGGTATTATTTAGCTTATATGTGAAATATGTTAATTTTGTAATTTTTGCTCGGCGACAACGGAAAAATGCGATGGATGGCTAGATTAATCACATGGGTAAGTTTAGAACCCTATTTCATAGTGGGATATATATTGGAGAAAATAGAATATCGGGCTTTATCGGGGTTATGGTTTTGACCATTTTACCCCTAGGTTTAAATGGGCTTTAGTTTTAAGCAAGAGGGCATTTTGGTCATTTTAAAGAAGTGATTAGGTGGCTTCTTTTTAGAGTTGGCAGCTGTCCATTTATTAATATTCAGCTGAATATGATTTACTTGTAGAGAAATTAAATTAGAACCCTTTAATTAAAAGAAAAAGAAGAAGGAAAAAACCCAATTATCTCTCTCTTTCCATCCTCTTCGAGCCTAGCAAGAACCAGCCAAGACCTGGGTTTTTCTAGAGTATTTGAGGAAGTGTTAGCTGAATTCTTGTGGTGTTAAGCAAAGGTAACCCTAGAACTATTATTTCATGTATTTTCAAGCTTTTTCTTTAATATGAATATGTGATTTTTGTGAAATAGGAGTTGTTAAGGTTATAAATGTTTAGGGAGTGAATTCTAGGCTTAGTTTGAATTGATTAAAGGTTATAGCAGCTAGTTTGGTTGGTTGATTTAGGTTTTGTGTTAATTTGAGCATAAAACCTTTAACTTTGGTCTTTAATGGCAAGTTGAGTTTCTTTGGGTTATTCTGTGAAATTCTGGTTGGAAATAGTTGCTTATACATTGTACAGGTATACTGGAAAGTTTGGTGAGGTTTGGGATTGAATTGAATTAAGGGGGATAATTTTTTGGTTCCCAGCAGTAGAACCGGAATTCCGGTTCTGGGTGGTCTGTACCAACCGGTCGACCGGTTGGTGACCCAGAACCGGGATGCCGGTTGGGAACCGGTCTGCCTGTTGGGGGATTTTCCAGAACCCTAGTTTTGGCAAATTTTGAGATATTTAGGGTATTGCCATGAGGTTTATCAATAGGGAAACTTTTAGTTTCAAGTTTTAAGTCCCGGAAAGTGATTTAGCGAGTCACTCATCTGTATTACCATTATTGTGATTAGGGCATCCATCTAGCACGTGAATTCCGTTCAGGTCGGCCAGCACACTTGAATTCGGAAAAGAGGTAAGAACTGTGTATAATGTATGATGTGATTATCTGAATGTGTGTATATGTGTTTATATATGCATGCTTGAATTATGTTAAACACTACCAACACTTGTATGAATAAGTTATAGAGTGTATTGGTACAGTGATTGTTGTAATTATGAGTACGATACAGTGATACCAACACAAGCATGGAAAAATGCTAAGGTGTGTGGTACATCACTCAGTGTTACTCAGTGATCGGGATAAACCCTACCAACATTCGTACAGTGAGGTGCGATGTGTATGTGGTATAGTGGTTGTACCCTGGTAATGAACGTTCATACTCATCTGTTAAGCTCTGTAAATAGGTGTATGGGCGCCTATTTACAGGTCGGAAATTATATGGTATGTTATATGCATTTCTTACTGAGTCTGTTGACTCACAGTTTCTGCTTCCATGTGTAGGTAAAGGAAAGGCGAAGGCTGAACAGGAATGAACCTGAGCTCGGGTGAGATTGTACATGTCAAGCAGCGCGGCCTGGAGTGTTCGGTCTCGGGACATCTGGGTGTTATATTTTGAAAGTCGCTGTGCGACCTGTGAATTATGTATTTTGAAATGTAAAGTTTAAAAGTAAATTTTACGAAGTTTGAAATCGGGATCCCGGGATTTGTAAATATTATATTATATTACAAAGTTTAATATTTAAAGCAAAAGTTTTAATTTGACACGTTTTTCGAGAAATTTCTTTGATTAGCAAAGATTGCACAATAGTTGAAAAAGCACTGTAGCGTGCCTTAGCATTAGGGCGTTACAATATTTTTGCTTCAAGTATTACTTTTCTTATTTTTATTATTTTCAAAAATCGTATATCTTTTATATACTTTATATTTTCGAACTCAATAAATATATTCTCAAAGGAAATTTTTAAGTTGCTAATTAATTTAATTTAATTCAACTTAAATTAATTTCCTTAATATTTATATTTAAGATTATTACTAAGATGGAAATAATTAATTTTATTTCAATCACCATCTAAGTATAATTTTATAAATATTATATTAAATTCTTATTTTTGAATTTTAATTCTTAATTTAGAATTTAATGAGATTTATTTATTAGAATAATAAAGAAAATACATTTTAAAGAATGAGCTTTATTATTATTAAGATATTCGATCTCCATTGTGGGTTTTACACCGCGTTTGTTTTAGTGAGTAATCCTCCCTAATGGAGGAACGTTCATTAGCAATTTCGCACCGTTTAATCTCGCATGATAAGTGGTTTGTAAGTGTTTTATATGGTATAGATCACCCTAATGGTGGCGACCATATTTGACTTGCAAATTGCGAAACAATGGTAGAAGCTCATGAGATAGAATAGCCTTGACTCTCGCCTAAACGGGACAACGCTGGATTCCAATCTTGATCGAATAAAAGGTTGCTAGAATGTTTAACATTTTACATGAGCTGACAACTCTATTCAATGGATGGTAGCTTTGACTCTCGCCTAAACAGGACACTGATATCAGTTTGTTGAAAACCTTAGAAATTATTTAGGATTGAATTGTTAAGTATTTTCTCATATCATTTCTACTTGCTATGTGCTTATAATTTCTGAATTGATTTTGTGTGTTAAACCATTATTTAATTTCTATTTGTTGATTTCTATTATTTTGTAGTATTCTGTTTTGTCAAAATGAATCCCATGTTATCACTGTTGACTGAAAACAAGCTGAATGGATCTAACTTTAATAAATGGAATGAGAACATTAATATTGCTCTCATAAGAGAAAGTGCCTTGTTTGTTTTGACTGAGCCGTCACATGAAGTGCCTAGGGATAATGCATCCAAAGCTGTGAAAGAAAAGTATGAGCGTTGGCAAAAAGCAAATGACAAAGCTCTATACTTTATGCTTTCTAGCATGGTTGACACCCTCAAAACTCGGTTTTCTAAAACCGAGAAGGCTGCTGAAGTTATGACGAAGTTGAATGAGCTATTCGGTAAGGCATCACTTCAGTCACGCTTTGACGCGACTAAGAAGTACATTAACGCACGAATGGAACCTTATCAAAACGTGCGTGAACATGTTCTCCTCATGTCCAGTTATTTCCAAGAAGCCCAGGATCATGGTGCTGAAATGGACAGTGCTACTCAAGTTAGTCTTATCTTGAATAGCCTGACTCCAGCATTTCTACCATATACATCAAATTATGTCATGAATAAGAAGGAAATTGACTTTCATGAATTAGTCAATGACCTTCAAACTTATGAAAATTTGATTGGAGGACCCAAGAAGAAAGGGAGTAAACCTCACAATCCTGGGAATGGTAATGGGACGATAAAACCTGAAGCAAATGTTGCCTCTGCTTCAAAGCCCAAATCGAAGAGGAAGTGGAACAACACCAAGAAGCGAACTAAAGCCATGAAGAATAAAAAGGTTGTTCCTTCTGGTGATGCTACACTTAAAGGAAAGTGTTTCTACTGCAATGAGAAAGGTCATTGGAAACCCCAGTGGATTTATAAACTTTAAGAGTTTAGTGAATTGTTATCCAATTGGATTTATGATTCTGGACTAACTTTGTTTATTTGTTTTCTTCTTCTGATAGGCCAAGCTACTTGAACTCAGATGAGTTGGATCAGCAAGCTGGACCAAGGGTGAAATCGTCCAGATGAAGATGAAGCTCTTCAATTTTTTGAATTAATTGTTTTAATTTAAAGACAATTTGGATTTCAAATTTTAGTTAGGGATATTTATCCCTGTTTTCTCATATTGTTGCAATACATTTTTTTTATTATTAATAAAATTTCTTTTATTTTCGAAAACACCATTGCAATTTATGAGATTGAGCTTCATTTATTTTATCTTCATCAACAATTACCACATTATATTTATATGTTTGTATGTGTAAGTGTTTTTATTATTGATGCAAATTCTATAATATTTTCAACTCTTCATAGAGTTAGATTATATAAACACTAGAAATTATTTCTATGTTTATCAATAATTGTTAATTCTCATACAATTATTAAGAATTTGTTTAATAAAAGGATCTTATGATCTCATAGGGGTGGAGAAAAGTTAAGAAAACTATGCAGTTCAACGATCTTTTATATCTAATGAACTCTGGATAGTATTCAACTCCACATAAACTCTATCACACTAAGAGAATCATGATCTTTACAACCTTTAGGGGTGGATCATAATCTCTATATACTTAGGGGTGGAGGTTATCCATAGTACCCTATATGTATATTCTTAGGGGTGGAGTCTATTCCACAATTCCCTATGAAACACATATCTTGTTTAAACATGGAAGTAATATAATGAGTCAGCTATTGTCAATATAAATTCTTGATCTTGATTGTATGTTCCATTTCCTTTTTACTGTTGTAAGTAAAAGTTTGATACCTTTGAAAGTTCTTTGTTAAAGTTTCACACTACCTTTATTGAGTGGGAGAATTTTAAAATTCTATACCCATCTTCATTAGGTTGATAATTGTGATAGGTACTTAAGAACATTACTGAAAAGCAAATCTAACCATTCACATGGATAGGAATAGCTTATCAGAATTATGAGAATAAGATAAAGAACTCTAGTTCAGTCCATTCAAATGACTTGAACCAAGAATTCTTAATCCTCATAAAATTTGATGGTATCTTAATTTTGATTACTTTAATCTCTGGCATGTATTTTTCACTTCAAAATACTAGTCTGCTATGTTGATGACTTAGTCTTAACTTAAAGTTTCAGAGTAATACAAAAGTCACAACTAGTTAACTCTCCAAACAATCAGAGGTTAAAAGTATTATTTAACCAGACATCTGCTATTGAGTGGGAACTATCTGAGATGTAATCAAATAGGGAACATTAGAAGATATTCAAGAAAGATTTATAAGTGATCTATATGTCAGATATTAAGGAACTGTGTATCAGTTGTCTTTGTATCACACCATCTAATTTCGAAATTCTATGAGATGGTACTTACTTTGGGGGTGGAGGAATTATTGTATAATAATTCAAGCTCTACCAGAGAAGAACTATAACTTGGTCTATTCGAAAATACCAGAAAGTTATATCACTGAAGAAAAGTCTACACTGTATTATCTCAATTACATATTTTAAAATATGAGAGATATGTCTTCTGTTAATTCAGATGTACTTTTAAAACAGTAAAGATTTCAGTTGCCCTTGATGAGTAAAGCATATAGTAAAGGATGTTTCATAAGAGTTTTTATGAACTAATTTCCAGAAGTTTGGGTGGATTCAAACATACTACACTTGATCTGAAGATCAAGACATCAGATTGACCTATTTGCACAGTTTGTTTTATATTAGTGCAAGTGGGAGTTTGTTGGGTTTTATGCCCTAAATAAAACTCTTTACAATCTGATTAGTTATCAATATAAGAAATTTGAAGTGATTGATGTTTGCATTAATTTTACATGCTAATGGTTTAATATGTTTAATATGTTTATTACATTCATACACACAAAATCAGTTAAATCCAGATCATATGTTTATTCACAATTACAGTATCGTCAACACAGTGGAATGTGATTGTGATCATATGAATCAAAAGTTTTGGTCCCTGTTTCATCAGTGTTATTGGATTTACACTAATGTGATAATCAGCGATGATGTGTACTTACACTTGGAGTAAGGGTTATGTTCTTTCCAGGACATTAGTAAAGTATACTAGTTTTGAATGTATGGAGTATACATTGGACTGGACCGATATTGCAACTAAGTTAAGATATTACAAACTTACCGTTATACATATCTTTCCAAGTCAATATCAGTAGTTGATCTTAAGATTAAAAGAATCTAAATCCTGATATGCTTAGGCTCAACTCAGGAGTGTTATCCATGTTCTTAGATTTATTAGTTAAGTCTACTTTTGGGTCAGGGTGATACGTATATTTTGGGAACATGATAGTATGATTGAGTGGGAGTGCTGAACATAAATATGGAATCTATAGCTTCTACTGGTGTATAGAAGTCAAGTGATGATTCCCTTCGAGCTTAGCAAATATAAGTAAATGGATGAACTCTTGTTTCACTGACTAATTATTAGATCACTAAACACCATTTACAGGTAGCTAAGTGTTTTAAGGGGCAAAATACATTGAGGGATGAGAACGGTAAAGAAATCCCATCTCGATGTAGATCATCTATATAGAGGATCTTTAAATCACAATAAGATTATAACAATGGTTAAATGAGATAGTATATTGATATCGTGGAACATACAATATGCTCTATATAAGTCTGAGAGTGCAATTCTAAGTTCTAAGAGTGGATTCAACGAAGAATTAATAAGTAGGAATTTACTTGGTAAATTTGGTTCACTTATTGGAAGCTCAGCATATAGATCCATGGTCCCCATTCTAGTTGAGAACATTCTGCTTGTAAGACTCATTAATTGATTCGTGATTGATCAATTATAATTCTAAAGTTAGACTATGTCTAATTTTTTGAATTTTCACTAAGCAGGGGTGAAATTGTAAAGAAAAGAGTTTCTAGGTTTATTTATTTATTAATGGACTTTATATGTCTAATTAATAATTAAATTAAATGAAAATATTGTTTAATAATCTATTTTAGTTATTAAATAATTAGTTTTCGCATTTAAAAGGTTAGGATTGGAAAATTGGCGTTTTTGAGAAAATAGAGAAAAAATTTGATAAAACTGCAAAATGAAGTGAGGCCCATTAACACACCATGGCCGGCCACTTAAGTTAGTTTTTCAAATTAATATTTTCATTATTTTAATGCCAAATAAATCCTAACCTAGACCTAGTAGTTGCCTATAAATAGAAAGTGATGGCTCAGTCAAATCACAAGTTTTCAATAACCTTTTCTGACAGAAATTTCTCTCTTCAGAAAAACTGAGCCATCCCCACTTTCTATACCTGGCTGAAATCCCTCTCTCTTTTCCCTTCATCTTTTTCGTGACCCTAGTGAAAGAGTAAGTGCCCACACACAGCGAGCAGTAACTCAATCATAGATTGGAAGACTGTGAAGGATCAAACTTGAAGAAGAAGGACATTCGGGCTCAGATCTTGATTATACTCTGCTACAGAAAGGATTCAAGGGTTAGAGATCTGAGTGGAAGGAGACATTAATTCCGCTGCATCAATGTAAGGTTTTCTTAACTTTATATGTGTTTAATTTATCGTTTTAGAAAGTTCATATTTAGGGTGTTTAAACAACATACTTGTGAGTAGATCTAAGATCCTGGGAAAATAAATTTCCAACAGATGTGTACTTACACTTGGAGTAAGTGTTATGTTCTTTCCAGGACATTGGTAAAACATACTAGTTTCGAATGTATGGAGTATACATTGGACTGGACCGATATTGAACTTAGTTAAGATATTATAAACTTACCGTTATATCTTTCCAAGTCAATATCAGTAATTGATCTTAAGATTAAAAGAATCTAAATCCTTATATGCTTAGGCTCAACTCAGGAGTACTATTCATGTTCTTTGATTTATTAGTTAAGCCTACTTTTGGGTCAGGGTGATACGTATATTTTGGGAACATGATAGTATGATTGAGTGGGAGTGCTGAACATAAATATGGAATCTATAGCTTCTACTGGTGTATAGAAGTCAAGTCATGATTCCCTTCGAGCTTAGCCAAATAGAAGTAAATGGATGAGCTCTTGTTTAAGTGACTAATTCTTAGATCACTAAACATCATTTACAGGTAGCTAAGTGTTTTAAGGGGCAAAATACGTTGAGGGGTGAAAACGGTAAAATTATCCCATCTCGATGTAGATTATCTATATAGAGGATCTTTGATCACAATAAGATTATAACAATGGTTAAATGAGATAGCATATCTATATCGTGGAACATATAATATGCTCCATATAAGTCTGAGAGTTCAATTCTAAGTTCTAAGAGTGGATTCAACGAGGAATTAATAAGTAGGGATTTACTTAGTAAATTCGGTTCACTTATTGGAAGCTCAGCATATAGATCCATGGTCCCCATTCTAGTTGAGACTATACTGCTTATAAGACTCAATAATTTATTTGTGATTAATCAATTATAATTCTAAAGTTAGACTATGTCTAATTTGTAAATTTTCACTAAGCAGGGGTGAAATTGTAAAGAAAAGAGATTCTAGGTTTATTTATTAATTAAGAGATTCTATATGTCTAATTAATAATTAAATTAAATGAAAATATTATTTAATAATCTATTTTAGTTATTAAATAATTAGTTTTGGCATTTAAAAGGTCAGAATTGGAAAATTGGCGTTTTTGAGAAAATAGAAATAAAAATTGTGAAAACTGCAAAAACCAAGTGAGGCCCAATAAAAACCTTGGCCGGCCACTTGAGCAGGTTTTTTCAAATTGATATTTTCATTATTTTAATGCCAAATAATTACTAACCTAAACCTAGTAGTTGCCTATAAATAGAAAGTGATGGCTCAGTCAAATAACAAGTTTTCAATAAGTTTTCAACAAGTTTTCAAGCTTTCTGTCAGAAAATTACTTTTTCAGAAAAACTGAGCCTTCCACTTTTTTCTCTATAGCCGACCCTATCCCTCTCTCTTTTCTTCTTCTAAATTTCGACCCTTAGTGATAGAGTAGTGCCCACACACAGCAAGTGGTACCTCAATCATAGATTGGAAGACTGTGAAGGATCGCACAGAAAGAGAAGGACATTCGGACTCAGATCTTGATAATACTTTGCGACAGAAAGGATACAAGGGTTAGAGATCTGAGTGGAAGGAGACATTATTCTGCTGCAACCAATGTAAGGTTTTCTTAACTTTATATGTGTTTAATTATCGTTTTAGAAAGTTCATATTTAGGGTGTTAAACAACATACTTGTGAGTAGATCTAATATCCTGGTAAAATAAATTCCAACAACAAATAAGAAGAATCAAAGCATGCTCTGTAGGACTTGAACCTAGGACATCGAGTTTTGGAGACCCACGCTCTACCAAACTGAACTAAGAGCGCCTTAATTATCTTAATTATTATTTTGTTTATGAATCGGAATATTTCATTACTCCAAAAAACCTTTTTGTACAAACTAAAAGCACCTCCAAAAGAGGCCTTTAACTTTATCTATACAATATTAATTTCAACAAGCAAAACCAATCTCTATCACTTTGTTTACTCTTTTTTGGTATCACAAGAATTATTAGATTCTTAACTACCCACTTTGTTTGTTGCACTACTTCTGAAATCATCACCCTATTTTCCAAAGTTGATCATTCCTAGCCTTCCACACCATGTAAACAAGAGCAGCAATCGCAACTGCAAATACATTCTTTTAAACCTTGAAATTTTAGCTTTTCTCACCCATTTCATCAAGCTTTGTAGTGATGTAGCAGTGGCATTCCATCTCATCCATTCCTTCAATCGGCTTAGGCAAGCTGAAGCAAAACTACAGCTAAAAAATAAGTGCTCAGCTGATTCTGTAGCAGTATTGCAGATTGTGTAGAAATCGTGATCAATTAGGCCATGTTTGAATAGCGTATCTTGAGCTTTAAGTCTATTTACCATAGCTAACCATAGTAGGAAGCTATGTTTTGGTAAATTCAATCTTGACCAGACTTCATTGCTCCAAGAAACCTTCCCCCAATCCTGTTCAAAATAGATGTAACCATCTACAATTTTATACTCTTTGGCAGGAAAGACATCTTGCTGTACTAGGAGCCTAATTTTGTCTTTGATCTCCACCATCTTCCTCCAATACCAACTCCCATTCATAGGAGCTTTGTACTCCCACCATGCTTGTTGTTTAATATATACACAGTGCACCCATTTAACCCACAAATTATCCTTCTTTTTTTCAACTGCCCACACATGTTTAACCATGGCAGCAGAGTTCCAATTTGGAATATACATCAGACCTAAACCACCTGAGTTCTTTGGATAGCATAGCTTCTCCTAAGCTACAGGCCCTGCCCCACACATTAAGCTTTTTCCTGTCCACAAAAAACTTTTGCAGATGGCTTCAAGTTCTTTGATAATCTACTTGGGAAGGAACATTATTTGACACCAGTAAATATGAATTGACAGCAGAAAACATTTTATTAGCACCAACCTGCCAGCAAAGTACAAATTCCTTGCACTCCATGTCTTGATATTTGATGTCATTTTCTGCACTAAGCTGCTACAATCTGATGCAGCAATCTTCCTGGCACATATGGGCACTACCATGTACTTGAAAGGATCATGGTGTCTTGTGAAGCCTGACATATCTAACACCCTTCTGACTTCATCCTCACTCATTCCACTACAGTACATTGCTGACTTAGAGTTATTAGGTAGCAGCCCTGAAGTTGTAGAAAACAGTTTTAGAGCTTGCATCATCAAATATATGCTTTTGAAGTCCCCCCTACAAAACATTAACACATCATCTGCAAAGCTCAAATGGTTTAACCCCATGTCAGCACATTGTTCATGGTAACCAAAATCTTTTTTCTTCCTAACCTTCTTCATTATTCTACTGAAATATTCCATACCCAGAACAAAAAGCAAAGGGGTCATCGGATCACCCTGTCTTAGTCCTCTCTTAACTTCAAAGAAACCATGCATGGTTCCATTGAACATAAGAGAAAACCTTGGTGTTCTTACACATGTCATGACCAAGTTAATGAATTTCTCAGGAAATTGCAAAGCTTGCATCATTTCCTCAAGAAAATCCCAATCCAGTGTGTCGTAGGCCTTTTGCAAGTCAAGTTTGATCATGCAATTGGCCTTAGCTGCCTTTCTTCCATAGTTACTGATTAAGTCCTGAAAAATCATGATATTGTGTGCTATATACTGACCCTTAATAAAGCCTCCTTGATTAAGAGAAACTAAATCAGGGAGGACGTTCTTAAGCCTAGAACATATTAATTTGGTAGCAATCTTATATTGCACATTACAACATGAGATAGGCCTAAAATCACTCACCAAGTTAGGACTCTTGACCTTTGGAATGAGGGTGATTATTGTTGAATTGATTTCCCTTAGAAGATTGCCTGACTGGAGAAAAGATCTAATAGCATCTCACACATCCTGGCCAATCAAATCCCAATTATCTTGGAAAAAGAAACTCCCATACCCATCAGGACCAGGACTCTTTATTCCAGAAACATCAAAAACCGCTTGCTTAATTTCTTCACTGGTGTATTCTGCTAGCAATGCTTCAGCTTGTTCCTTGGACACAACATGTCCTTCTGCAATGATAGCAAGCTTTACTTTTTTCCTTTGTTGCAATTTTGATCCTAGTAGCTGCTTGTGATATTCCATAAAGGCCTCTGTTACCTCCTCTACTTTTTCAACTCTATCACCTCTAGTATTAATAATAGAAATAATTCTATTTTGAGCTCTCCTATCTCTTAAACTAGAGTGATATAAGGTCATATTTGCATCCCCATCTTTAATCCAATTAACTTTGGATTTCTGCTGCATAAAAGAGACATATGCTTTATGAATTTTTTGATAATTCAATCTGACATCCTGCTCCTTCTACTGCAAAGCCAGATCATTAGGGTTCTTTTGCACAGCTTCTTGACATTCCACCAGGTTAGATTTAGCCTTCAAATCCGAAGCCTGAATATCTGAGAACCCCTGCTGGTTAATTCCTTTGAAAACCTGCTTTAAAGCCTTTATCTTTGTCACTACTTCATACATATTAGTCCCATGGATACTAACCCTCCATGCCTCTTCAACAAACTACTTGAATAAAGGATGATTAGAACACATCCTAAAATACTTGAACGGGTTCCTACCACTTGGGATTATATGTAACACTGTTAATAAAGCAGGGGTGTGATCAAATAGCTACTCACTAAGGAACAAGGCTTCAGCATTCGTGAATTTACCCATCCAACTCTGATTTGTCATGACCCGATCTATTTTTGAGTAAACTCTATCTTCCCCTTTTTGCTTATTGTTCTAGGTGAAGAAACTGCCACTTTGCTTTACATCTTCAAGATGACACTCCAAAACACAGTCCTTAAACTTGGAATGGTAGTAAAGCTCTCTTTTCCCAATTCTCTCCCCCTTCTCCAGTATGTCATTAAAGTCCCCTAGGACTATCCATGGTTCATACACCTTCTGATCTATTAATTCTTTCCTTAGTAAACTTCTTCCATCTTCACTATTAAAGTCATAGACAAAAGAAACATAGAAACTATCTCTTTTATCTAAGGTTGTAACCTGAAGATGAATCAACTGACTTGAGAAAAATAGAATATTCACAATGAAATTCCTGGATTCCAAGCCACAATTATCCTTCCCCCCTTAGCCCATGCATTTTTTGCAGTGAAGCACCAATTAGAAAACATCTTAAAATATAAGGCTCCAAGCTTTGGAGCCTTAACTCTCGTCTTGAGGAGACCAACCAGCCCCACCTTGTGCTTCTCAATGAATTTCTTGACTTCCTACTGCTTTTGTTGGTTGTTGATTTCCCGGACGTTCCAACTTAGTATCTTATCCATTGTGAAGAGGAATATCTCCCCCTCCTCTTGTGTCTCCAATTTTGGGTCATTCTTCTTGATTAATCTCTCTCTGCTATCGTATATGACCTGCTATTTCCTCTAGTACATTAAAAGCATTCGTTGGGGTCAGATATTGCTATCAGATTTTTTGGTTTCCAGCCCTTTGAAACAGTCTTGAAACCTTCACCATCAGCCTCTTTTCCTTTGTCCTCCTTAGGCTGCTCAATTTTCTTCTCCTTTACAACCCAATCTTGTTTTTTTCCTTCTTTTTGTTGGGTTTTATGCCCTAAATAAAACTCTTTACAATCTGATTAGTTATCAATATAAGAAATTTGAAGTGATTGATGTTTGCATGAATTTTACATGCTAATGGTTTAATATGTTTATTACTATTATACACAGAATCAGTTAAATCCAGATCATATGTTTATTCACAATTACAGTATCGTCAACACAGTGGAATGCGATTGTGATCATATGAATCAAAAGACTTGGTCCCTGTTTCATCAGTGTTATTGGATTTACACTAATGTGATAATCAGCGATGATGTATACTTACACTTGGAGTAAGTGTTATGTTCTTTCCAGGACATTAGTAAAGTATACTAGTTTTGAATGTATGGAGTATACATTGGACTGGACCGATATTGCAACTAAGTTAAGATATTACAAACTTACCGTTACATATATCTTTCCAAGTCAATATCAGTAGTTGATCTTAAGATTAAAAGAATCTAAATCCTGATATGCTTAGGCTCAACTCAGGAGTGCTATTCATGTTCTTTGATTTATTAGTTAAGCCTACTTTTAGGTCAGGGTGATACGTATATTTTGGGAACATGATAGTATGATTGAGTGGGAGTGCTGAACATAAATATGGAATCTATAGCTTCTACTGGTGTATAGAAGTCAAGTGATGATTCCCTTCGAGCTTAGCAAATAGAAGTAAATGGATGAGCTCTTGTTTAACTGACTAATTATTAGATTACTAAACACCATTTACAGGTAGCTAAGTGTTTTAAGGGGCAAAATACATTAAGGGGGGAGAACGGTAAAAAAATCCCATCTCGATGTAGATCATCTATATAGAGGATCTTTAAATCACAATAAGATTATAACAATAGTTAAATAAGATAGCATATTGATATCGTGAAACATATAATATGCTTTATATAAGTCTGAGAGTGCAATTCTAAGTTCTAAGAGTGGATTCAACGAAGAATTAATAAGTAGGAATTTACTTGGTAAATTTGGTTCACTTATTGGAAGCTCAGCATATAGATCCATGGTCCCCATTCTAGTTGAGAATATTCTGCTTGTAAGACTCATTAATTGATTCGTGATTGATCAATTGTAATTCTAAAATTAGACTATGTCTAATTTTATGAATTTTCACTAAGCAGGGGTGAAATTGTAAAAAAAGAGATTGTAGGTTTATTTATTTATTAATGGACTTTATATGTCTAGTTAATAATTAAATTAAATGACAATATTATTTAATAATCTATTTTAGTTATTAAATAATTAGTTTTGGCATTTAAAAGGTTAGAATTGGAAAATTGGCATTTTTGAGAAAATAGAAATTAAATTTGATAAAACTGCAAAATCAAGTGGGGCCCACTACTACACCTTGGCCGGCCACTTATTGTAGAGTTTCAAATTGATTTTTTCATTATTTTAATGCCAAATAATTCCTAACCTAAACCTAGTAGTTGCCTATAAATAGAAAGTGATGGCTCAGTCAAAACACATGCTTTCATTAGTTATCTGACAGAAATTTCTCTCTTCAGAAAAAGTGAGCCTTCCCCGCTTTCTATACCTGGCCGAAACCATCCCTCTCTTTTCTCTTCTTAAATTTCGAACCCTAGTGAAAGAGTAAGTGCCCACACACAGCAAGCAGTAACTCAATCATAGATTGGAAGACTGTGAAGGATCAAACTTGAAGAAGAAGGACATTCGGGCTCCGATCTTGATTATACTCTGCTACAGAAAGGATACAAGGGTTAGAGATCTGAGCGGAAGGAGACATTAATTCTGCTGCATCAATGTAAGGTTTTCTTAACTTTATATGTGTTTAATTTATCGTTTTAGAAAGTTCATATTTAGGGTGTTTAAACAACATACTTGTGAGTAGATCTAAGATCCTGGTAAAATAAATTTCCAACACTTTTTTCCTGCAATCTTCCACTTTGTGACCCACTCCTTTGCAATGCTTACAAATTATGGTTTCCACCCATAATTCTACCCGACCGAAATATCATTCCCATGTTCATTCTCAAAATGAATCATATTAAAAAAATCCTGATTCATGGAAACCTCGATTAACACCCTCGGGCAAGCAAGCTTATCTCTGCCCTTTGTAACCTCATCCATCATAAGAGGCTTCCCTAGCTGACCTATTATCTTGAAAAGAGACCTTGGACCCCAATACTTCAATTCCAAATCTTCAAGCTAAATCCAGATTGGAACTATTCAAATATCCTCCTTTTTTAGGTTAAAATTTGGATCCCATGCTTTCATAATAACTGGACGTATGTACCCCCCGGCTAACACTTCGTCCCTGATCTCACTACTAGTAAATCTGATAATGAAAATACCATAAGATATCATACCTATTTTATCCACTTTGTCCTTATAAATTCTTCGAGCAAAGCCTTCAAGGATCGAGAGAGGTGGATTAGCACCTAAGACATAGCAAACAATGGCTGATTTCCAATAAGCAACTTCTGCTTCTATATCCTCCAAGGTTATTCTGACCTTCTTCTCCATACTCTGATCAGCAAAGGAGGATTCCAGGTTCCTCATCACAGTCCCTGATCTGAGTATTGGTGGAGTAGTCTTTTGTCCTTTTAAGATAGAATCTTGGCACTTCTTGTTTGCAAAAAGAAAGTGACCAAAATCAATAGCTACCTCTTCTCGTTGTATGATCGATTGCAAAGAAGATTTTGGTGATAGTGGTGGTTGAAACAGATCACGCAATGGGTCCGAATCGCCCTCACCATCTTCCTCATCCGTGAATTCCATGGGTTTGACTCCAAGCACCTCATCCATGGACTTCATTTTCTTAGCATCCGTAGTTGACGTTGGACCCTTTTTCTTGATTTTCTTAGTTGAAGCTTTCGATTTCCCCACGTTCTTAGCCCTCGTTTTTTCCATGGCACCAACTCTTATCTTAATTATCATTACAAGAATCACTTTGTATCCCAACTTAGATATATATACTATCCTAGAGAATTTTAATCTCTATTGCTTAGGTATATCCAATTTTAATCAATCTCAATTGATTCCTCGTTACTGCTCATAAATTAAAAAATAGGTAGGGATGATAGGATCTAAACCTATGACATTTTGTACCCAAAATAAATACGCTACCGAGCTGCGCTACATCCCTTTCAATTCGTCTATAGTGTCATTGTAGAAAATCCTTGTCTTGTTTTCCACATTTTTATTTCTTCTATTGAAATACAAAATTCAATTATCTTGTCATTTTTTCTTTTTTAGGCTGGTATCATATAATTATAATAGACTTATATACGTACTAAATAAATATAATATGAAACTCATCGTAAAAAAATGAATATTTTTTGGGAATTTCAAAACAGAAAGGGACGTATTTGTTGTTTTAAGAAAAAATTAATGAATATCTATTAAATCATTGTACATTTCAAGTTGTATATTCCAATTTGTATTAGAGATTCTGCGTAGAAATACAAGTGTCAATCATTAACTACATATACGCATCAGTTTCTATATGCATTAGCATTATGTATTACAAATTGTATTAAAATTACAATAACGAATAAAAAGAAAGAAAATTTTAAATGCAAGATCTAAAAATATATTTTTCCATGACACCGGTAGTAAGTACTATATGGTTTGGGTCTTTAGCATGATTATTAATAGAGATCAATTGTTTATTTTTGGATGCATTGATATTCTCCTTTTTTTTAATGATAGTAATTTGGAACGGGTGACGAAAATGAAATTAGAGATACAACCAAAAATTTATGACTAATTCCTCCTCTTCTCTTCTTATCTTAATTTTTAAAATTCAAAATAAATTCGAAAAAGAATAAAAGATGATTGACCCATGTGAAACTAGAACTTGGGTTTCCAGGCTAAGAATTTAATTAATAATAGAATGAGAAAGAAAATGGACTAGCTGTGGCAACAATATCATACAAAAAACTTCAATATTGTACAGCGATTATAAATTCTAAATACTAAATTAAATAAAATATTTAAGTAGAAATTTTTATATTACTTATTATTACTATATTGATTGCAACGAAATCTTTAATAATTGCATTTCAAGTTAGCAACTTCTATTTTTTTCTTCCTTTCTTCTTCTTCGCTTCGGATTGGAAAATAGAAAAATAGAAGAGTTGAATCAATCAAAAACCCAAAGGAGGTTCATGGCTAGGGGTAAAGATGCCCGAGTAATGATTATTTTGGAATGTTCCAGTTGTGTTCGAAACCGCGTGAATAAGGAATCAATAGGCATTTCTCGATATATTACTCAGAAAAATCGACATAATACGCCTAGACGATTGGTATTGAAAAAAATCTATCCTTCTTGTTACAAATATACGATTCACGGGAAAATAAAGAAATAGATCGAACTGATCGCTCGTGTGTCCGCTTTACATTCCAAGGAAGAAGAAAAAGACATATTCTATAATAACAATAATTACATATTATATATAACAACAAATATATCATATTTAACATATCTTATATTTATTTAAATATAAACAAAAAAAAATTATTTCTTAATTTGAAATCATTTTTGATCCAATCAAAATAGAATAAATATTTTTTGGGACAAGGAATAAAAAAATCATGGATAAATCTAAGTGAATTTTTTTTAAATCCAAGCAATCTTTTCGTAGGCGTTTTCCCTCGATACAATCGGGGGATCGAATTGATTATAGAAACATGAGTTTAATTAGTCGATTTATTAGTGAACAGGGAAAGATATTTTCTAAACGGGTGAATAGATTGACCTTAAAACAACAATGATTAATTACTATTGCTATAAAATAAGCTCGTATTTTATCTTAGTCACCTTTTCTTAATAATGAGAAATAATTTGAAAGAAGCGAGTCGACTCCTAGACCTAGCGGTCTTAAAACTAAAAATAAATAGGCTTTCTCTTCAATTTCAATTGAATCAAAAAAAAAAACTAATCCGAACTCAAATGTGAATTGACGAGTTTTTCAAACAATATCAAAATTAAGATTTGATTGTAGTGTCGTAAGAAAAAATAAGAATTGGGGAAGAAAAATAAATATTTTTTTATTGAACTCATTTGTTCATTGTGACGACTTTATCAAATTCTATCCTATATTTTTATCATCCTAATTTCTACTCTACCTTCCCAGAGTTCATTCGCTAGGGAACTCCGTTTAAAACATTCCAATGGATTCCGTCCAATTTCCTTGTTTTAAGATCTCATTGGAAATCATATAAAGACAATTCCTATTTCATATAGCTATTTGTGCAACTATTTTACGATTAAGAAGCAAATGCTTCTTATATAGATTGTGTATAAATTTACTAGAACTGTAGTATACCTCATAGTCTCGTATTACTGCATTTACTTGAGTGATCTACAAACGACGAAAATATCTCTTTTGCTTACCTCTATCCTGATGAGCCAAAACCAAAGCTCTTATTTTCTGTTGATTAATAGTACGAGTAAGTCTTGAATGAGCCCCTCAAAAGCTTGATGCAAATAAACAAATTTTTGTTCTACGTCTTCAAGCTATATATCCTCATTTAATTCTAGTCTTTGACTAAATGAAACTCTGATGAATAACTAGTTGATTTCTTTTCTTTTAGTTATTGTCCTTCTCTTTTCTAGTCTATTAATAAGAAAACAGATTCTTCCAATGTATAAAATAAAAGTTACAATGGCTTTTGCTACTATAACCTTCCCAACCATGATTTTTTCTTTTTTTTCTAGACCTCTCACCTAGAAATAAGAAATTGTATTGATACTATAAAATATAGTAACTAAAAGAGTAGTAAATATAATAAATAGGTATAGTGGGTTCTATTGTTTCTATGGTTACTTCTTAAACGGTAAGGTCCTCTCTATACACTGCAGCCTCTTCCCTCATTTAATCAATGTTATTGTTAACTTGTACAGTTCACACTCTTTGGCTCTATTCATAATTATCCAGTTATAGGTCTTTCACAACAACACCCACTCATACAGCAACGGTATTTAATTATATTATGAAGATTAGCTAAGTAGCTGACCCTGTTAGTCCGTTCTTGCAAGAGTCAATAGTAAAGGCAGAATATTTCTGCTTTTTAAATAGAATCTCCCTGCTTAATGAATGTCATTTGCTACCAATGGGGAATTCTTTCTCATCTTAAATGAAAAATAGAAGTGATTGGATTTGTACCAATAGCAACCATAAATTAATTTGATACCACAATAAAAGGATATGATAGATCATTTTTAGATTTTAAGATATTTTCATTTTTTGATTCGATAGTGAATGGTATTTTTCCATTCTATCCTATTCACTCTTATTGATCGCTGATACTGAATCAATTGTTTTTTTTTCTTTTGGCCTAATCCATGATCTGAACGAGTCGCACATACACCCTAGTACAAGTTCCTCGTCGCTAAGGACACTCCCAAAGAGCAGGAGATTTCGTGACATTTTTGATTAGCTGTCTTGTCTTTCTAATAAGTTGTTGAATAGTTGGCATGTTGAATCATATACATAATGGCTTGGTTTAGATCGATCCTAACCGGATGATTATGAATCATTTTTTCATTAATAGATTCATCAAATACAATATTTATTTTATTCTGTTATTATATTAAACCTAGTAAAAAGAGAAAATGAAAATATCAAATTGCATATTTTATTGTCCTTTTCTTCTTTATCATAAGGTTCATTCTTCACTAATAAACGATAAGCATTTATATTTCATTTTATTATTTATTAACTAAATATTAACTAATGACGAGATCTATTATCATTTTTTGCATGTCCTCAGAATTTTAGAGTGGCTGCAAATAATTAATACAAAAATGTAAAAGTCAAATACACAAAATATGAAAACCAAATAAACAACTCAGCTCAAATTAATTAATAAATTATAAAATATTTTTGTCACATTAAAGAAGTCAAACATGAAATTAACATTCTCTTTTAATCAACAAAGATTTTATTTAGATCTATACTTATAATAATACACAATATATTTGCCTATGAAATCAATCTCGATATTACATATTTTTATGAGTGATAAAAAATACAATATTATAGTGTGGTGCCATTTAACATTTCTCTCAAAAGATCTGAGCTCTAATATCAATTATGTTATTTTGCTGAAAATGCATTTAAGCTTAAAGATTATTTGCAAAGAAAGATTCTCTTAGAACTTCCGGGCATGATCCAGAGATTGGCAAGTGACACACAACTTATGTCAGCGAGAGAAAAGTAACAAATAATCTATCCAACCATTATGACAATAAATAAATTAATGAAGTCTACTCAGAGTTGATGGAGTTGAGTAATCATCTTATTCCTATGTAAGCAAATATGAAAGCTTCAACCACACCTTCAAAAGTAAAGGCCAAACTATTTGCTAAGGTATATGTTCCAATATAAGCACTTTTTAAGGGCCCCAAGGACTAAAGAGTTGGTTGTAGGATGCTGAGGAGATTTATGTCTACTCTCACATCGGATATTCAATGGATCCAACCAATGTATATTGTTGATTATTGATTAATTATAAGTGCATAGCTTAAAAGTTGTCATCCTGTAGGGAAAACCACGTAAAACTGTAATCCTTTAAGGGTTACCATAAAATAAAGGCTACGTACGTAGCAAGCGCCTACTTCTACCAGTAGATTTAATGAAACTCGATGAAACATATGCCATTAAAGTCAAAAGGGAAGGAATAAAGCCACCACTTCAGCCAAAAAGACATCCACTCAGAGACTGTTCTACGATTTCTATTGTTTATTGTCAAATCATGTCTGTTACTAATGAGACATGTCTCGGACATGTTGTGGTGTTGGGACTGGACCTTGCAATATAGTCTCTAAAATCATAAGTTTCATCAATAGATTGCATGAATAATAGTGTCTTAGCCCCTCTGCATCATAATTGTTAAACCCACTGGCGAACCATACAATCACCCACTCACTTTTTCATGAAATGGAATGTAGTCATAATAAGATAATACTTCCATTTAACAATGTATTCTACCTTCAAGCTCGAGTAGGATTGAGACTTTAGTATAGTAGCTTTACAATGTTTGGTGGCTTACATTGTGCTGTAAATTTTGAAAGAAAAATCACAAACCATCATTTAGTGAGAATCCAGTTCCCAAGAAGTAAAGGGAATTGGATATCTAGCACGAGTGTTACACCCAAGTCAAAAGTGTGTAAATGAGGATCAGAGGGTTCTAGGATGATAAAGATGCAAGTAACCCACAATCTTGGTTCATCTGTACTAGAGTAGAGACAATATAAGATTTATACATAATTTGGGCAAGTTGAGACATTTAGGACAATGTTCGTCTGTTGAAAGATTCCACTGTCAAGTTGGCAGTGAAAGCTGGAATTGAATTCATCTTTTTAACAAAGATCTCAACCTGTAAGATGCAGGGCAGCGTTCAAACCAGTTAATTCAAGTTAAGGCATAAACAACCACCTAAAACTGAAGTTGCTAGCAATTTAAATGATATTCAAGTCTACAAAAATTATAAGCACTAAGAACATCAATATAATAAATCTGCAAAACCACAATCAAGTGGGTATATTCTAAAAAAGGGTAAGACAAAGCTTTGTACTAATTAGATGATAAACAATAATAGATCCGAATTTACTCGAGAAATCCGTGTGCTGTGTATCTCGTGTGTGTGTGTGTGTGCTGTTATTTGTGAAATACCTCCTTGCAGAGTCCTTCTCAGTAGAAAAGCTGTGTGGAGGTCCACTGTCTCTTTTTTTTTTTTGAAAAAAAAAAAAGTTGGAAAAATCCAAGACAAAATGACAACCTTTTAAAAATACATTTCCAATACAAGAAAACAGAATAGCAAGTGCACTGGGATGCATTTACTATAACCTAATTATCCAAACATGCCACATTTCTCCCGCTACTAAAAAGATAGTATTTGGTAGAAAATAAACTTTTAAGATTAATGGATGTTTTCAACACCATGTCATAAAATGTTATAGAAAAGTTAGTCAAATATTTTGAACACCCTTTACAGCCCTGGTGAGGATTCGCAGTGTACATGTAGGATGAAGATTTATTAACCTAGCAGCTATAATAAGTATATAATATATGAAATCCATACCTGACGCGATATCTCAGGCTGAGAGGTGTAACTATTTACCTGTTGGAAAAAGGATTTTAGCACATAATAATATATTTCTTCAACTAACTGGAAAAGATAAATAGGCCTATTTATGATTTACCAATAACACTTCGATCACATAAATACATAAATTCCTATACAGTGTGATCCAAATTGACTATCTTACCAAAATATTTGTATTTCCTGATTCATATTCAAATTCAAGCTTTTCTTCATCACTTTGAGCATAAATGGATTGGAGTGCAAATTGTGTTACTGGAATTCCATTAGGACGCTGTTGCTCATCCATTACAATCTGAGAAAAATATTAGATTAATGAAGCAAAGCATAGACTCTCTTGTAAATGTAGCATACTGACAATCATCAACTTTCCGAGACTCATTACAAGCCAAGCTGAAGACTATCAAAGCCTGTCTACATGAACCCCGTAGCATTTGAAATGTGTTAAAACACAACTACAAACACTTTTTCATACCTTATAACCGAAAAGTTCACAACAGGCCCTTCTGAACACTGAAATTCTATCAGCGAAAACAGTTTTGTATCTGTTGGACAAGAAAATTAAAATGTTTCAAACATTTTAACACATGCTTTTACATTATAAAGATGACTAAGACACGATAAGAATGAATCTCATTTTCAGCAAGTAACCTTTCTTCACGCTTTTCTAACGTTGCAATTTGTTCTTTAAACTGCATTATCTTCCCAGATATGTACGAGTCTACTAGTTTCCCAGAGTCACCTGTTAAGTTTAAACGAAATTCAAAATTTAACTTCAAAAATATGGATCAACAATTGTATTGTACTCTTCCTTCATGTGTGGGGGTACATGAAACAAAAAGGCAATGGCTCTTTGGTATCAATATAAGAATTATTTATTGAAATGATGTGGCCCTTCGATCACCAAATCACGAGCCCCATTTTATACCAAAAAGAGAAAAGATTGCTGAGCATATGACAAGTATAGATAATTACTTTTCCAAACACAGTTGTTATTCTATCATATGGCTCCTTCAGCCCAATTAAAGTAAACAGTTAAGGTAATCCATTGAACCAAGGGTCATCTCCAACCTTGTATTCTGTTCAAGTGACAGCTACATTTTAATAATTGACACCAGAATGGATCCTCGAGAAAGGGAATGAATATTCTATAAGGTTCATCCTAAAGCAATTATAACTATATTTCCAGTTGCCTGGCATTCAAATTTTCTGACAAACCAGAATACCATACAATACTTAAAACAGAATGCTTATGAAACTATCCACAAGAGATCAAAACCCCAAACCAATCAGCTGATTCAATTGCTAGAGAACATATTCAATTTCTCTTGTATATCAATGAAAGATAAGAAAATCCAAAATACATGATGGGACAAGAAAAGAAGCTTCAAGTCTCAAAGAATTCCTACTTTGCAGAATATGTAATATCACAATTTTCTCCCCGTGAATATTATGACAGGACTGCAGAGAAAAAGAATAATGAACCGTAGTTCAAGTTTATGGAATCCTAACATTATATATTGACGGTATGTACATTGTGTCAAGAAAATTACATCAGCAGTTTAAAGCGAACAGAATTTCAGGAATTTTCATTATATAAGATTGAGAAGATATAATAGTGAACCTAAAAGATTAATTTTTGTTAGGACAAAATTTTGAAAAATTACTAACTTACAATAACATCTAAAGCCCCCAAAAAACTAAATATAAACAACCATCAACCCTGAACAAAACTACAGAATATATTATCAGGTCATATGCATGAGCTTTCTAAAAATTTCTTTTACATCATCACTTAAAAGTAGAGAAATAAGTAAACATACAAGATTTCTCGTGTGAGAAATAGTGTTTATACCTGACTGACTTTTCAGCTCTTCAACTGCTTGTAACTTCTCTTTAGTCTTTTGCAGCTCAGTTCGCAATGCTTCTATAGTTTGTTTTGCTTCATTATCGACGGTCAGAGTATTCACCATACGCAACACCTTGGTATTGGCAGCAGAAAAATCCCCATGGCCCAGCTTCAATAAACAAATTAAAAATGAACACAAATAAATTATCGATCGCCAATAAGCCAGTAGCAAAAAAGAATTCAGCATTTTGTCAAACTGAATACAATTCAGCACAAACACCATATACCTCCAAATGAAATAAAAAGAGAAATATTTAATTTAATACTATATGACAATGAAATAAGACATAGCAAATATGAGAATGACAAGAGACATAGCAAATATGAGGGTTAGAAGAGACACTTGATTTTAAGCAATGAATACTAGAATTGGTAAATATCTATTAAAACATTAAAAATTTGATGCTACTGGTTATACACAAATCCATTGGTAACAAGTTATAACATACTAGCAATATGCTTTTCTTTTACAGAACAAAAAATGTATTCAAAAGATGATGTCGTATCATAGGGCCTAGAGCACCAGTGAAAGGTAATTCAAACTAAATTACTACAGTACAAAATATAGTAGACTACAAAAAGAAATATATCAAAATAATCCTTGCACTTTATCAAAATTTCACAAAGAGGACACACGATATTTGTTGACATTTCCAAAATTCTTATGGACAACAGGGAACATATGTATGTAACCTCAATTATCCATGTCAATGGTAAACCCAAAATACTTTATTTGAAATTAATTGGCCATGATATCATGGTCATTTTCATCCTAGATTTCAAATTTTCTTCAATGAAACTACCCTTTGAAGCAAAGCATAAGTTTTTGTTTCTTGTAATCATTTTTATATTATTTTTTTAGTCAAAAGATTGAGCTTGAATTAATGATAGACGACGATAAAAGAAAAGAGGCTAAAGAAAGCTTGCAAGTTATGCTTTAATGCTATAGGTTGAGGATTGCTTCTTGGGAACATATCTTTATAACATATGGAAACACATAGCAACATCTTAAACAAGTCACAATACACCAAAACTTCCAAGCACCCTTTAGCCTCTTTTTTAACATTCAACATTTTAGTCGTATCAAAAATGTAGGTTGTGTGTGACTTCAATGAGGCATTATTACGAGTTAGGTCAATTATGGCATTAATGTCTCCAGACATATAGAAATCAAATCAAATAAATTCTATTAGCTTCATCTTTTACATTAAATATGTAAGCTGGGTATAAGTACTTAGTAGACTTGGGAAAGGATGGAAGGCAATGGAAGAAAGTGGAGAGAAAATACAATCATCCCAAGTCAACAAGTACGATTTACACCACACCACCAAAACAGTAATTTAAGACAGTGTGGGAGGAAAGAGCAGATATTAATAAAAGAATGAAAGTTATTTTTCTTAGGGGAGGAACAGAGGAAGAAAAACATTCATCTCTCTCCTCTAAGTTTTCCATCCTTGGGAAAGGATGGAAAGCAATGGAAGAGAGTGGGGAAAATATACAATCATCACAAGTCAAAAAGTAAGATTTACACCACACCACCAAAACAGTAATTTAAGACAACGTATGGGAGGAAAGAGAGAAGATAGTTAATGAAGAAATGAAAGTTCTTTTTCTTAGGGAAGGAAGAGAAGAAGAAAAACATTCATCTCTCCTGTTTGGTATGAGAGGAGGAGACAAAATCAAAACCTTCTCCATTTTCTTGGTAGAAAAGAGAGGTGGAAGTAAAGAAAGTATATTCGTAGAGTTACTTTTTATTCCTTTTGCCATATATGTACAATTACCATACTATGTTTTTTTTTCACTTTTGTAAGTTTGTAAATGCAATCAAATTCTACTCAACAAGTTACTAGTCTCCTAAAACCTCTCCATTTTAGAAGAATTAAAAATTGGTTAAAACTGAGAATTTGTCCACTCTCCTTCCCATCCTTCCTGCCAAATAACCATCCTACATCAAATCCATTAAGTAATTCCCTCACCCCTCTCCTTCCACCAATTCTCCTGACCAAACAACCATAAAGGAAAAGGGCAACTAACATAAATAAAGCCACCCTACCAACCTCTACAATCCAAATATCACTCACATTTCAACATGTATGCTAAACACAACACATGAAGACAGGCCTACAACCCCATCAGCAACAAAGCATGTAATTAAATGAATGGCAATCATCCTTAGCCTAAAGGAATAAATTGGCAAGACCATTTGCTGAGTCTCAATGTTTTACAATAGATGAAATAGTTTCCTACTCAATCTCAAGATAGTGTTGGCACATAATGCTTGGCTCATTAGAAGCCTTCTCATCCTTTTCCATTTTTGCTTTCATTATTGTAGAAAATAGTGATTCGAATTGTGTGTTGATTTCATAGAATATACATATTTATATACAAAGTTAGGAGACTAAATATCTACTAAATATCTACTAAATATCTAATTCTTTTACAGCTAATATACATCTAATATCTAACACTCCCCCTCAAGCTGGAGCATAGATGTTAATCATGCCCAGCTTGTTACAAAGATAATCAACCCGCACCCCATTCAAAGCCTTTGTAAAAATATCTCCTAGTTGTTCTCCGGTCTTCACATATCCTGTGGAGATCAGACCTTGTTGAATTTTCTCACGAACAAAATGACAATCAATCTCAATGTGCTTAGTTCGCTCGTGGAATACGAGATTCGAGGCAATATGAAGAGCAGCTTGATTATCACACCATAATTTTGCTGGAATAGAAGTCTTAAATCCGAATTCAGTCAAAAGCTAATAAATCCATATTACCTCACACACAGACTGGGCCATAGCTCTATATTCTGATTCAGCACTGGATCTAGATACAACATTTTGTTTCTTACTCTTCCAAGAGACCAGATTGCCCCCAACAAATACACAATATCCTGAAGTGGATCGTCTATCTACCTTGGAGCCCGCCCAATCTGCATCAGAAAAACACTCAATCTGGGTATGTCCATGATCCTTGTAAACTATACCTCGTCCTGGTGCTCCTTTTAAATAACATAAAATTTGTTCTAATGCTGTCCAATGATGAATTGTTGGAGAAGACATGAACTGACTGATAACACTAACCGGGAATGCAATATCTGGACGAGTCACAGTTAAATAATTCAACTTTCCAACTAACCTGCGATATTTCTCAGGATCTTCAAATGGTTTCCCATCACGTGTAAGATGCACAGCTGGATTCATTGGAGCATTGCAAGGTTTTGCTCCCAATTTCCCTATCTCAGTTAGCAAATCAAGTACATACTTTCTTTGAGACAGAAAAATACCTTGTTTACTCCGAGTAACTTCAATCCCCAAGAAATACTTGAGCTCCCCTAAATCTTTCGTGTTAAACTGGGTGTGAATGAAAGACTTAAGGGATGAGATGCCTTCAGTATCATTTCCAGTAATAACGATGTCATCAACATACACCACTAATAAAACACAGAATGATCTGACTTACTTTTCAACAAACCAAACTTCTCAACAGCCTGACTAAATTTACCAAACCAAGCACGAGGGCTTTGTTTCTCCGCGCGATAAAAAACTTTGCAAACATCATATATGCGAGATATGTTGTCTTTGCCAGAATACAAAAACTCCAAGTAACCCATTAGTTCTTTAACCAATTCACAATGATTAATCAAACTAATTACCTCATTATCGATAGAATTTCGAATTTGAAGGAACAAGCGAGCATCCTCACGGAGCCATATTTTCCTTGAATCGTTTGTTTCTTCAGGAGGATCGTCAGTCAAGTGATCATCTTTGTCAATACTCCTCAAATACAGTCGAATCGTCTTACTCCATTCCCAATAATTCGAACCAATCAACTTATGGTCCGTGATTTTAGACATCACGGGAACAACATCAGAAACAACAACTGATTTTGAATCTGATCTTATCTCTGCCATAATCTCAAAAGCAAACACAAAGGACAGAGAAAAAGAACAAAAGAACACCAAAGAATGAACACCCAAACACGAAGAAGACAAACAAATACCGAATTACAACCTAGAACAGATGCGAGTGGACTTAGAAGAACCCAGTAAAGAATCGGCAAAAGAACGCCGTCGAAGGCGCCGTCACACGCGCCTCCACGCGCCGGTGCGTGAGCCCCACGCGCAGAAACTTCAGGCAGCGCGTGAGCCCCACGCGCGAGGAATCCGGCGACCGGACTTCGGGGTTTCGTAGATCGGCGGCTGGGCAACACGGCTGAGTGGGCGGTGAGACTAAATTCGCACTCCAAATAGGGTTTCCGAAAAACAACCCTAAACTCAAACCCTAATTTTTGCTTTTTTCGAATTTTGAATAACAATGCTCTGATACCATGTAGAAAATAGTGATTCGAATTGTGTGTTGATTTCATAGAATAATACATATTTATATACAAAGTTAGGAGACTAAATATCTACTAAATATCTAATTCTTTTACAGCTAATATACATCTAATATCTAACTTAAGTATTAACCGGTCGTTTTCAAGGCAGCCAAGAAAAAGGATACTCCTCACGTAATAATATTTTTTCTTTAAGAATACTTTCAGAGGTTAGGAACGCCTAATTTTCATTTTACATACAATTATAGTCCTACGCAAGCTCATAGTATGTATATTCACTTTAAATATGACAACATAATTGTGAAAGAACTCCTCAAAAATTATTGGAACCTACCTTTGACTCCAACAAAGAGATCTCTGAACGTAATCTATCATTCTCCCTCTCCAGTGATTTTATTCTCTTGGCTTCATTATTTAACCTCTCATTGAGTAACTTTACCTCCTCACATTTACTATTATTGAATTCTTTTTGTTCAATTAAACTAGCCTCCAACTCTTTAATATAGCATTCTTTCTTTGCAAGTGTTGATTCAAGTTCCTGCAAACACAAACCATGTGACAAAAGAAACCACCTTAGGAGAAATTGTGTAACTATAATTGTGCCAGAACAGAGCAACAAATGAGAAGTTTCTCAACCTGAACAAAAGTTCCAGTTCCACTTGCTTCTTGGTCCCTTGCTTCATTGCTATTAGATTCCTTTAATTTGTTAACAACATTCTTCAAGCTCTCTCTTTCATCAGTAACCATGGAAAGCTGCAATTGTCCAATATGATTCAACAATGAGCAAAAAGAAAGAGAAAAATGAAGGTATCATAGTAGCTTAAAAGTGTACATATCACTTCAACATCCATAAGAAAACTCTTCAATGTGTGGTTTAAAGTGCTGCGATAGATAAACAGCATTTACATCATACAGAAGCTAAGTCCTGTATAATAACCTAATCATTCTATAATAAAACGCTATTAGTTATTACTTTTAAAAAAGCTACTCTAACAATAAAGAATTACCATTTTCTCTATCTGTTTAAGCTCAGATTTTGAAAATTCTGCCTTCTCTTTAGCCAAAGCAGCCTCAGCTTCAGCATTTTGTTTATCTATTTGTGCAGAATCCAAAGCCACCTCAAGTTGTTTCAAGCGAGCATTTGCCTCACCCACCTTCATGGTGCTATCAATAACCTCTCTGCATCAGAAAAAAAAAACTACTTAAAAAATCAGCAAAACTGATCTTTACATACAATCGTTTATCAATAAAATAAGTGGCCAATGGACAAATAATTCATGAAACTAACACTAGTAATTGCTAACCTCAGCCTCCATTAAAGCAACTAACACTACATATTATGTATTAACTGATTCTTGGTTTGACCGTTTTTTATTTTTTCTGTCAACTTTACTGTTATATTACTATTATCTAACAAAATATTTTTAAATAAATAAACAAAATTTAGTATTTTATTCATAACTTTAAATCTAAGTATCTAATTTTAATGAATTAAATATTGTTAGGAAAATAATTAATATCTATAAATTTGTATAAAATAGTGTTTTTTAGTAAATTTGGGGTCAAAATCTGATCGTATGTTACTGGTTTTGTTTATTATGAAATTTAACAAAACTATTTGGCCATGCATTAATTTGGCAATTTGGATTTTCATCGAGTTAATCAGGTTGCGTTTTTTGTCAGTTATTTTGGTTTGAGGTGGGTTCTTTGCAATAAAAATAAAATAAATAAACAACCCAACCCAACCCGCAAAGAAGTCAGGTCACTCTTTCCCATTAAGTGTTGGCTTTTAACCTGATGGATCAACTATCATAGTCCACAACAAAAAGACAGCACAGAAATTGGTAACCCAAAAGCAGATTCTTCCTCTTTTATTAATAAAATGCAAGAAAGATTGAAAAATAATATGGATATGGCTTTCTTTATTTGAAAACAAAAAAAGGACGCAACCTTAAAAAAAAAAAAGGAGTCTCGGTATTCGTTCTGACTTCTGCTCCCAAAGGAACAAGATATGGATTTGAAATTGATATGGATATTTTTGTTGGCAAAACGGAAAATACCCTGAGCAGAATTTTATGATTTTCCTACGTGTTTAAGTGGTCTAAATTGGAAGGTTATTATGTCCAACTACATTATCATCTTATAATTAGGGAACTCTTCCTTTCTATCAGATGTTTTGAAAAAACCTTTAAGAAAATAAAGGGTGAAAAAAATTACAATAACAGGGAAACAAAACAATGATTATCTGTTTGAAGACAGAGCCCACTAAATTGAAGCCTTTCTGCTATGAGTAAAGAAAAGAAGCAACTTAATCATTCTCCTCACCATACACACAATTACATGTTATCAGTGGTAATTACTTCCTTTATTCTTTTTTCATTTCTTTTAGAGAAACAACTTTGTATAATATTGTGAGAAATACATAGTGAAGAGATCATATGACCCCAATCTGAATACAATTATAAATATATCAATGTAAAACAAAACACTTAGACAAATACTGCTTAATGCAGAAAACTTCCCCAATCTCTGTTGAGATCTAGGACAGGTAGTACCAAAAATCCTTGGACTTGTAGATCCAAGTTACAACCCAAAATAAAGTAGTAATTACTTCTTTTGACAATAGACACGTGCACAAAATAAGGCTTGTAAAAATATGTGCAAAATGATAATTGATGTGATGCATACCTCCACGGAATAAAATACAATAAAATGAAATCTCATATGAAACTTCTACACGTTCATCACCAATATGCAAAGGAAAAATTCCATCATAAAAATACAGCAAAATTATGCATTATAGATGTTATTTACCGTGTTCAGTTTTAGTTACAGGGGAGCAAATCCCGAGAGCTAAGACTTTTCTTTACTTTCTTATTAATGAAACCAAAGTTGTTAAATTAATCTAATAATACAAGTTACAGATATAAAATTATATGCTTACCTCTGTAAGGCTGAAAACTTGATACATATGTCCTCAGAAGATGACACACCAGGTATGTCATTAATCAGTAACTTCCAAGATGACAATTCATCCTCTAACTTGTTGATGCTTAGCTGCATCTCTTGTAATTTAGACAACTCAGATTCTGCTCTCTCCCTTCGAGCTCTTTCTTCCAAAAGCTTTACTTTTAACAACTCAATGTTTTCATGAGATGATTTCAACTTTTTTGCTTCTCTCACCTCGGCCTCCTATCGAAGAATAAAAAAAATAAAAATGAAAATTTGTATCATTAAAAGGGATAAGAAAAAAACTACAAAATAATAGACCATGTTAAACCTGTAGAATAGAGAATATTAACCTGAATACATTCAAAAAAAAAACAACAAAGGAAAACAGACCTTCCAAGAAATTTGTCCACTCACTTAAGATACCGTTGGATATCCTACAGGTTTTTTGTGCAATTTCAAAAGAATTTACTTATCGTCATGAAAGCTAAAGTGAATTTTCTCGAAGAGGGCCATGAAATGTTGCCATCCTCCCCCCCCCCCCTCTTTTACAATTAAAGCCATTACAAATGTGTAAGCACGCATCAACAAGGTGGCTTATTGTATACAACTTATTTATTTGTGTCTCATCCTTCTCTTGGCACCAAAAACGGACTCAACAAATACCCTAGGTCTTGGAATGGAAAGTGGAACCAAATCACATGTTGGATGTTCACCCCAGCTCTACAACATCCAAAAACAGGCTCAACAAATACCCTGGGTCTTCGTGATGTACTTGGGAGGATTACTACAACATCAAAGATCAATTTCGTAAATTTCACCTTGATGGCATCTCCCACCCCCCCACCCCCACAATTAAATGGCCATTACAAAAGTGTAAGCACGCATCAACAAGGTGGCTTATTGTATACAGCTTATGTATTTGTGTCTCATCCTTCTCTTGGCACCAAAAAGGGGCTCAACAGATACTGTTAGAACCAAGGTGCGTTTCACTTATGCTAGGAGAGGTAAGAATGCTAAAGCGTAAGGGTAGTTTGGTCTTTTACTGTTTGGGTATTTTTGTAATTGTGAGTGAGTTTGTTGCAAGCTTGATATAGCACTGTTGTGGGGTTTTAGAGGTTTATGCTGGTATTGAGAATTCTTTTCTCTGCAGCAAGAGTTCTATAGGACTCATTCTGTAATCTTTTTGCCATTTAATTCAATAACACTCACTGGATGTTTCTTCATTATTTTACTGTCTATATGCTCTATTGGTAATTGAGGTTGCAGGGCATATCAATTTGGTATCAGAGCGAGTAGTCCGGGAAGGTGATGACGAACACGAGAAGCTCGAAGAAGGTGGTGGAATCGGTTCAGTCGGGAGAAGAGGAATCACAGTCACCAATTCATGGGGATTGGGATACGATGAAAGAGAGGGTGGAATCCCATGAACGCGGCATTGCCGTAATCAGTGAGAAGTTGGACTTACTCCTCCGCGGACAGGCGAGAATGGCTACGGAGCTCACCGATGGTCCACGAAGTCCAGTTGGGAGATCCGTTCAACCTCCGATCGGGTCTAGTGGATCGGGAAACCAGAATCGAGAGGAGATGAGTGGTTATGGGGGAAGACGATCTGAGTTTCGCCCGAGAAACATTGAATTACCTCTCTTCACTGGTTCGGATCCCGACGATTGGACGTATCGGGCGGAGCGATACTTCGGTTTGCAGAGGCTTACGGCAGAGGAGCAACTGGAAGCTGCCGTGCTGTGTTTGGAAGGTCCGGCACTTCGCTGGTTCAGATGGGAGAACCGGAGACGTGAAATTCGCACCTGGACGGAATTGAAAGGCCTCCTTCTCCGGCGATTTCTCCCTGCCCATGAAGGATCGGCGTACGACCGGTTCTTGGCGTTGCAGCAAACGTCCACGGTTCAGGAATACAGGCAGCAATTCGAAGCGTTGACTGCGTCGTTGGGGACAGTGGCGGAGCCGCTGTTGGAATCGGCATTCTTGAAGGGGCTGAATTCGGAGATACAGGGGACACTCCGTCTCCTTGAACCGGTTGGGTTGGAGAAGACAATGGAGTTGGCTGAGATAGTGGAAGCCAATCCTAAGGTGGTTCGGGCTTTTGGAGGTGGGCCGAGTAAATTGATAAGCCCAACTAGAAATTTATCTTTTAATTCAAGTGGGCTCACTCAAAGAAATTTAATGGGGCAGTGGGGGACAATTAATAAAAGCCCATTTGCACAAAATAACACCTATCGTGCTTCAACTCCAGTAAACCAGAGAAGAGAAATGGAGTTGGGAAGAGGATTCAAGAGACTTACTGAAACTGAGGTGCAAGAAAAAAAAGCTAAGGGAGTTTGTTTCAAGTGTGATGGACCATGGACAAGGGGACATCAATGTAAATCTCCTGAATTACAAATCATTTTGGTGCAAGATGAATTGGAAGAAATGGAAGAGTTGACTGCCATGGAGGAATTGGGTGTTAATGAACAGGAAGGGTTGACTGAAGCTCAAGTGGTGGAAGTGTCACTTAATTCTGTGGTGGGATTGACTTCTCCAAAAACTATGAAATTGGTGGGTAGTGTTCATGGCCAGGAGGTGACTGTACTTATTGATAGTGGAGCTACCCACAACTTCATAGCTACATCCTTGGTTACACAGCTCAAACTCCCCATTTCAGATACGGAATCATATGGAGTTCAAATGGGTACTGGGCAAGCGGTTAAAGGAGCGGGAGTTTGTGTAGGAGTGCCCATCTCTTTGCAAACGGTAGAAATCATTGATGATTTTCTACCCTTAGCTTTGGGAAGCACCGATGTAATATTGGGTGTTCAATGGTTGGAAACTTTGGGTGACACTTACCATAATTGGAAGGAAGGGGTCATGAGATTCAAGAGGGGTGGCCAAACCGTGGAGTTGCGTGGTAATCCGGCCCTCCACAAGACTCGTGTTTCACTAAAGACCATGATCAAGTCAATTAAGGAAGAACATGAAGGTTTATGGGTGGAGCTTGGTCACACTACCACCGTGGGGGTTGAGGATGACATTCCAGCCGCTATTTCGGAGCTATTGCAGCAGTTCTCGAGTGTCTTTGACATGCCAAACCAATTGCCACCCCCTCGGCACCGAGATCATGCTATTTGCCTTCGCCCCGGAGTAGCCCCGATCAGTATACGGCCCTATCGTTACCCTCATGTGCAAAAGGATGAGATTGAGAAACTAGTGAGTGAGATGTTGCAAGGAGGAATTTGTCAACCCAGTACGAGTCCATTCTCGAGCCCCGTCTTGTTGGTGAAGAAGAAGGATGGGAGTTGGCGTTTCTGTGTGGACTACCGGGCGCTTAACAAGGAAACTATTGCTGACAAGTTTCCAATACCGGTCATTGATGAGCTCCTTGACGAGTTGTATGGCGCTAAGGTCTTTTCGAAGCTGGATTTGAAATCGGGGTATCATCAAATACGGGTGCGACCTGAGGATGTGCCTAAGACCGCTTTTCGGACTCATGAGGGACACTACGAGTTCTTGGTTATGCCGTTCGGACTCACCAATGCGCCAGCAACATTTCAGGCCAACATGAATGAAATCTTTAGGCCATATCTGCGTCGGTTTGTGCTTGTGTTCTTCGACGACATATTGGTTTACAGTCCAACCATGGAAGCCCATCTTTCACACTTACAGGTAGTCCTGGATACCTTGGCTAAATACCAATTTTATGCTAACAAGAAGAAATGTTGTTTTGCTCAACAGCAATTGGAATACTTGGGTCACATTATATCTGCTTCTGGGGTTTCGGTGGACTCCAACAAGGTCCAAGCAATGTTAAATTGGCCGCTGCCCACAAGTTTGAAATGTCTCCGCGGGTTCTTGGGTCTTACAGGTTACTACCGCAAGTTTGTAAAGGGGTATGGGTCCATTGCAAGGCCTCTCACGGAGCAATTGAAGAAAGATCGATTCTGTTGGAATGATGAAGCTACTGCTGCCTTTGAAGCTCTCAAACATGCCATGGTCACCGTTCCAGTTTTAGCTCTTCCGGATTTTTCTAAGCAGTTTGTGATTGAGGCGGATGCCTCGGGTTATGCTTTAGGAGCTGTTCTCATGCAAGAAGGTCGGCCACTTGCGTATTTTAGCCAAGTCTTGAAGCCGCGGGCTCAACTCAAGTCCATTTATGAGAAGGAGCTCATGGCCATAGTGTTGGCAATTCTCAAATGGCGGCCATACTTGTTGGGTCGGAGGTTTTTGGTGCGCACCGACCAACAAAGCTTGAAGTTCCTTTTGGAACAACGTCTGGTATCTCCGGAACACCAAAAGTGGTTGGTGAAGTTACTTGGCTTTGATTTTGAGATACAATATCGACCGGGCATTGCTAACAAGGCTGCTGATGCCTTGTCAAGGGTTCTTCCCGCAGCTTGTGCCGTCCTTACTACATCCTCTTGGCTTGATTGGGAGATGATCCACCAAGAAGTGCTAGCTGATCCCCTATTGGCTAAGATTTGTGCTGATTTGGAGCAACACAAGGAGGTTCCCGGGTTCTCCTTTGATCATGGACAGTTGAGGTACAAGGGCCGAGTTGTGCTTGCTGCCACTTCTTCCCTTTTATCCCAGTTTTTGAAGGAATATCATGAGACTCCCATTGGGGGGCACTCCGGGGAAACACGCACTTACCAACGGATTCGGGCTGATGTGTTTTGGACAGGGATGAAGCAACATGTTGTTGACTTTGTTAGGCGTTGTGAGGTGTGTCAACGCAATAAGTCTATGGCGATGTCTCCAGCTGGGTTGCTACAACCGTTACCTCTACCTGCCCAGGTGTGGGATGATATCACCATGGATTTCATCGAAGGCTTGCCTCGTTCCGAAGGGGTGGATACGATCTTGGTAGTGGTTGATCGTTTAAGCAAATATAGCCACTTTATTCCTCTCCGCCACCCATTTACTGCCAAAACTGTGGCGGAAGCCTTCATTGACAACGTTGTCAAGCTCCATGGAATTCCGAGTTCCATTGTTTCTGACCGGGATCGTGTTTTCCTTAGTCACTTTTGGGCTGAATTGTTTAAGCAGCAAGGAACGCTTCTGAAGCGTAGTACGGCATACCACCCGCAAACCGATGGTCAAACAGAGGTCGTTAACCGTTGCCTTGAGACCTATTTGCGTTGTTTTGCCTCGGAGAAGCCTCGAGTGTGGGCTAAGTGGTTGTCATGGGCGGAATATTGGTATAACACTAGCTTCCATTCATCTTTGGGATGTACACCTTTCAAGGTGCTCTATGGCCGTGATCCTCCACCCTTGGTGCGCTATCCTGTGGGCGGTTCAGCGGTCTTGACTGTGGATCAAATGTTGGAAGATAGGGACTCCTTCCTTGATGACCTCAAGATGCACCTCCTTCGAGCCCAACACCGCATGAAGACCACGGCTGATTCCCACCGTCGTGAGGTCCGTTTTGAGGTTGGTGACTTGGTGTTTGTCAAACTCCGTCCCTACCGACAGAAGACTTTGGCTGTCCGTCGTAATGAAAAGTTGGCAGCCCGCTACTATGGGCCATTTCGGGTGTTGAGCCGAGTTGGCGAAGTGGCTTACAAGCTTGACCTTCCTCCTAGTGCAGCGGTGCACCCCGTCTTCCATGTTTCTCAGCTCCGAGCTGTTATTGGGGCAGCCTCCTCTTCCTCTACCTTTCCTTCCCAACTTACTCCAGAGTTGGAACTTCAAGTAGAGCCCGAGGAAGTACTGAATGTGCGCCATGGCACCAATGGTCCCGGTGATGAGGTTGATGTGTTGATTCGTTGGAAGAATTTGCCCTTATTCGAAGCTTCGTGGGAGAAATTTGAGACCATCCGCCAACAATTTCCTGCTTTCAACCTTGAGGACAAGGTTCGAGATATAGGGGGGGGTAATGTTAGAACCAAGGTGCGTTTCACTTATGCTAGGAGAGGTAAGAATGCTAAAGCGTAAGGGTAGTTTGGTCTTTTACTGTTTGGGTATTTTTGTAATTGTGAGTGAGTTTGTTGCAAGCTTGATATAGCACTGTTGTGGGGTTTTAGAGGTTTATGCTGGTATTGAGAATTCTTTTCTCTGCAGCAAGAGTTCTATAGGACTCATTCTGTAATCTTTTTGCCATTTAATTCAATAACACTCACTGGATGTTTCTTCATTATTTTACTGTCTATATGCTCTATTGGTAATTGAGGTTGCAGGGCATATCAATTCCCTAGGTCTTGGAATGGAAAGTGGAACCAAATCACACGTTGGATGTTCACCCCAGTTCTACAACATCCAAAAACAAGCTCAACAAATACCCTAGGTCTTTGTGATGTACTTGGAAAGATTACTACAACATCAAAGATCAATTTCGTAAGTTTCACCTTGATGGCCATTACAAAAGTGTAAGCACGCATCAACAAGGTGGCTTATTGTATACAGCTTATGTATTTGTGTCTCATCCTTCTCTTGGCACCAAAAACGGGCTCAACAGATACCCTAGGTCTTGGAATGGAAAGTGGAACCAAATCACACGTTGGATGTTCACCCCAGCTCTACAACATCCAAAAACAAGCTCAACAAATACCCTAGGTCTCTGTGATGTACTTGGAAAGATTACTACAACATCAAAGATCAATTTCGTAAGTTTCACCTTGATGGCATCCACAACCCCCCCTTCCCCTCACTCCCACCCACAATTAAATGGCCATTACAAAAGTGTAAGCACGCATCAACAAGGTGGCTTATTGTATACTACTTATGTATTTGTGCCTCATCCTTCTCTTGGCACCAAAAATAGGCTCAACAGATACTCTAGGTCTTGGAATGGAAAGTGTAACCAAATCACATGTTGGATGTTCACCCCAACTCTACAACATCCAAAAGCAAGCTCAACAAATTCCCTAGGTCTATGTGATGTACTTAGGAAGATTACTAAAACATCGAAGATCAATTTCGTAAGTTTCACCTTGATGGCAAGGTGCGTAGTTAGGCCGAAAATGGGTAATGATAAGCCCCCTATGCACTTTACCTACTACAATGCTAGGAGAAAATCTCAACAAAGAGTTCTAACAACTAATAAAAGAATACTTATTTGGCATCCCTTTAACTCTTTACCTGCTACAGTGCTAGGAGAAAATCTCAATAAAGTGTTGTAACAACTAATAAGAAGTTTACTTATTTGGCAGCGACCTACGTGACCAATGATCTAGAGGATGCAGGAACTTGAATCAGCACTTAAAGAAGGATAAACTAGTACCATAGTTTTCTTAGTGACATATCAGGACGTTCATGGGGGGCATAATTGATTCTTGAATTGTGAATATATTACTCGCATAATCATGGAAATTGTATTTTCTATTTGGTCCAATTAAATGGAATATGATAGACCTCTAATTAGATTCATGTTTGTTTGACATAAGAAAGGAGCTAAGAGTTGCCGAGTTGTGAAACAACAGAGAATCTCCTACTACTTGTGTGGATATAGCAGAACTTGTGAAGAGTTTGTTAGCTTGGGAAATGGTGCACCAAGAAGTATATGGAAGCATTGCTTGATAAAGGAAAGGCATCATAATTTAAGTGAGACATTATTTAAAGTATTGCCATGCTCTTGGGGGTTGTGAGGTTCTAGGTCCCTTTTTTTTTCTATTCTATACATTTTTTAAAAAAGAAAACAAACTTGTATTAATGAAAGATAAAATAAGAATAGGGGAAGGAAACACACAAAAGCGGAGATGGCAAATATACATAAGTGTTACATTCATCTAATCCTTAAACATGAAAATACAACAAAAACCTTCAAAAACTTCAAAAGAGAGGACAAATTATGATTATTTAAAAAAAAATGTTGTTGACAGATAACGGAAATCAATTCCTACGCTTATTCCCTTATTTATGGGATTTGTAATTTATTGTGTTTATTATCATTTATTATGTAGTTTAGAGTATAAGTTTAGAATAGAACCTCCTTTAACTAACTCCACTACCTTGCTTGGCTTATTAATTCGATGGATTCGAAAATCAACTGTAGGTATTTATTTTTCAAAACTACTAACAGGCTAAGATGTGCTCTAACCTTGGATTGCTTCCCAGATTATTGAAATCCACACCAAACTCGAAGATATCAAACAAGTTAATCACACTGTTACCCAATATTTTCCAGACTTACAAAACCTATCGTAGGAACTACATTTGTCCTTAGATACCACACCATTGTGTGCTGATTGCACCACACTCCAGCAGCAATAGTTAGAAAAAGATGGGGTTGTTGGGTTAAACAATTATCGTGATGAAGTCAGGGGCTATTTTGTTAGTCGTTCTCCTTTACATTGAATAATATTTTTCTAAGGTCATACGTGAAGAAGCACAAGCACATTGTCGTGTCATGCCCACCACTCCTACACTGCAACCCATAGAGAGCTCGTCACTTGTCTCAAAGTCAGGAACATCATCATTTGGAAGATCCAATCTTGACCTTCGACCTAATTGTACGGGTGACTGACCTTGGTGAAATCACTATAGCATGGTCACACGCGCTCCACTTGTTGGGAAATGGCAAACCTCCATACTGGCCTCCTAGTCATCAGAATGCAAGGCCTACCATACTCAAAATATAATATTGATTCTCCTGATGACTTCTTTCAGTCAGGATTAGCTAAAGCATTTATACACACTATTGAGTAAAACATCTATGAAATCTAAGCCTGAACCTGAGTCTCATAGAGCCTCAATTGCACACTAGTAATTTCTCTACTGCTTTTCGAACATCAAGAATCATCGAACTAGACATATGACAGGTTTAACTCATTTATTTGATTCTCTTTGTCCATGTTCCACTACATCGAGTGTCAAAATTGCAGATGACACTTACCTTTTGCAGGAATAGGCACCATTAAATTGTTTGCTTTAATTCTTATATCAGTACTTTATGTTCTTTCGTTAAAGTAGAATTTAATCTTTGTTCACAAATTAACATTTGATGATCATTGTCTTGTTAAATTTGTGTCAATCTCTTGTCATTTTCATGATCCATCATCGAGGAGGATGATTTGTAGTGCTAGTATTTGTAACGGACTTTATTTTTTTCATCATCCAAAAAATTAGCTGCCTTCTTTGCAGTATTTGACTTCAAGTTCCATTTCTAATTCTGTTTTTAATTCGAATTTTTGAACAATTATGTTATGGCATTGTCGACTTGGACACCTAAATTTTTTATATTTATAATCCTTCTTTGTTTATCCATAACAAAGTTGCTGATTTTCAATGTGATTTTGTCAATTTGCTAAACATACTCGTGTTTCATTTCTTCAAAAAAAGTGTCCACTATCAAGTCTGTTCTCTATTATTCACAATGACTTATGGGCATCCTCAAGAAATCACTACCTCTCATGGTAAGCATTGGTCTATTATACATTCATTAATGATCACACACGAATCATCTAGGTCTATCTTCTTCAAATCTTACAGTTTGAAGAAGGGCTTTTTCCTTTAAAGTATCTCGGGGTCTCTATGAGACCAACGAAATAGAAAGCGGAGGATTGTGGTTATAATCAAGAAGATCAAACTTAGCCTCCATTCATGGGTGAGTAGACATCTTTCTTATGCCGGAAGATGTCAGCTTATAAATTCAATTCTTTTGGGGCTTCGAAATTATTGGATGAACATCTTCTTGCTTCCTAAAAGTATTATCAAAGAGATAGATAAGCTTTGCTTATGGTTCTTATGGGGAAACAATGGCTCTAGAAGCAACTTTCATCTCACATCCTGGTCTAAAGTCTGCTTGCCAAAAATCTTTGGCGAATTGGGATTTGGTGATGGAATCAATTGGAACAAAGCTATGCTTGGTAAGTACATTTGGGTATAAGTCACCAACAAGAAACCTTGTGGGTGAAATGGGTCAAGTCGGTCTATTTAAAAGGCCAAAATTTCTGGAGCTACCAGCTTAATCTTAATTCAAGTTGGTATTGGCGCAAATTGTGCCAATTTTGTGAGGAAGTTTCTCAGCAAGCCATTGACAATGCTGGGCATGGAGGGAAGCTCAAGATAGGTCTTTTTATACAAATCAAATCGATCTTGAAAAGTTCAAATATCACAGCTTTGCTTGGAACAATTTCAGTGTGCCAAAACATCGGTTCATTGTTTGGCAGGTTATCAATGGCAAACTGCTTTTTTTCTTTGAAAAGAGAAAGAGGTCGCTGGTCTTAGAACGACCTCCCCCCGAAATGTTATTGAAACCCTCACTTGTAGCGGAGGAAAAGCCGTAGATAATTTACATCAGGTGCTTCCTCACTTGGACAACTGCAAATACCTTGTTTGTGAGATGACAGATGAGAATCATGGCCATTTTTTTTTCAAGTGTAGTTTCTCTATTCATGTTGTTAAGCTGATTCAAACCTGGTTAGGTCGTACTTGGCCTCTCGATTAAGAAGACTCGATCCATTGGATTGAAGACTTGGACAAAGGAGTATATGCTAAAGTCGCCTGCTGCTCAACCACTATATACCAGATTTGGTTAAATAGGAATGCTAGTGTCTTTAATAGATGCTCTTTTAATGTAAATGTGATTGTAAATAGGATAAAAAAGGAGGTTATGTATTATAAAAAAAGGAGGTTATGTATAGAGTCAATGGTTACTGTCAGCTGAATTGGAAAGAAAAGGACAGGAACTTAGTTAAAATGTTAGATTCCTGAAGCTGCTTTTTTTGGCTTTGCTGCTGCCGTGAGTGGCTGGTGTGTAATCTTTTTTGTTTGTGATTAATAGAATTCAATTTCTTGATCAAAAAAAAAAGTCTAAAACCTATCACGCATTCCAAAACTTCCACAAAGTTTCCAAAATGTTCCACACAATTCCATATAAGTAGCCTCACTCTTTGTACAAAACAATGGTACTGAATAATTCACTAACACCCTCAATCCTTATCTTCTCTAGAATGGATAGTTCATCAAAGCTCATGAGTGGATACCCCCAACAGGATGGGGTAGTGAAAAGAAAAAATTGTCATCTCTTAGAAATAGCCTGTGCCATTATGTTAAAAAGGTATATTCCAAAATATCTTTGGGGTGATGTTTTCCTAATAGACCACTTTAGTTCAAGACACTGTGTTCTACTCTTCAGTCTCTCTATTTACATGTTTTTACACATACTCTGCTAGTCAAAGTTTTTGATTGCACTGGCTTTGTCCATGTCCATGTTCACTCCCAACATAGGAGTAAACTTGATCCTCAAGCCATCAAGATAGTTTCCTTTAGTTATTCTCCTACTCAAAAAGGCTATTGTTGCTACTGTCCACTCACCGAGAAATTATACTTGTAAAAGGGGTAAATGTCAGTGTTGATTATGTATGTTGACGACATCATTGTCACTCACAACCATACTGAAGAGTTGATCCTAATCAAAGAAATGTTGGCAAAAGAATTTGAAGTTAAGGATCTCAGTGCACTCAAGTATTTTCTGGTAATGGAACTTGGTAGAAGCAAAAGAGGAATTTTCGTATCCCAAAGAACACACACTTGATCTCTTACAGGAGACAGGAATGCTTGAGAGATGAAGAAAATGTTTAAAGGAAGTCCAGTTGACAAGGGAAGTACTAGCAGTTGGTAGGGATGCTTATCTACCTCTCACATACCAAACATGATATTGCCTTTGTAGCAAGCTTGGTTAGTCAACATAGGCATGACCCATATCAAGGACATCTCAATGCAGTGTATGTATATAGAATTTAGAGGTATCTCAAAGAAACACCAAGAAAAAATCTTTCTTCAAAATGACAACTAAGAGGAAGGTTGACGTGTTTACAAATGTAGATTGGGCTAGGTAACAAATGATAGAAAGTCAACATTTGGGTATTGTATAATAGCATCGTGTAATGTGGTCACATGGCAGAGTAAAAAGCAAACTGTGGTTGCAATAAGCAGTGCAAAAGCAAAGTACAAAGCCATGGCCCATAAAGTATGAGAGGCAATATGGATTAAACTTAGGGGAATTGAAGATTGAATATGAAGCCCCCATGCAGCTTTACTATGATAATTAGTGTAGCATCAGTAATGCACATAACCCTATACATTATGACAACTAAACACGTAGAAGTGTTTCATCATTTTATTAAAGAGGGGATTGACAGAGGAATTGTCAGCACTAGATATGTTTATACGGATAAACAATTTGTTGATCTCACAAAGGGTTTAATTGAGAGAGTATTTGATTTCCTAGTTAACAAGCAAGTCATCAATAAGCAGTGTTAACAAATAACATAAATCAATTCCTACGATTATTTCCTTATTTATAGGATTTGTAACTAATTTATAATTTATTGCGTTTATTACATTTATTTTGTAGTTTAGGGTATTAGCCTATTAGGTATATAACCCCTATATATGTATATATATGTGTGTGTGTATTAGAAGACTTACGAAAGAAACATATAATTTTTTTCTCCTTAGATTCTTTAAAAGTGTATAAATGGTAAGTTGTAGATGAAGACTTTAATTTCTACCCTTCCCACTCTAAAACCTAAAATGAGGAAATTCCAATATACTAGCAACTAAAGTAAAAGGATAAGAGCAATCCTATAAGTTTCTCTATTCTATTCTTTAAAATACAACACCAAAACCTATCTATCTCTATTTTACCTCAAATTTTTACATTACGTCATACATCAGCTTCTCTATATTCTATATCTGTATTACTTAAATAATATACTTTTCAATTTATATACTATCACATTATTAAATTTAAAATATGAATAAAATTACATTGTTAAAGTACTCTTGAAAGAATAAAATATTATATGTAATAGTAACATACGTTTAGAGAATATATAGTGCTTTGCTACATGTAGAGAAGCACTATTGCATTCTTCATTTGCTTCTTTATAATAGAGCTACTGATGTAGCACCTTTTTGTCCATTTTTACCTTTGTCTCTACTCTAAAATAAAGAAAAGGCACTTATACATCGTCGAGTGTGAGTGCTCTAAGAAATAAGAGACCTCCTTGTCCAAGATCATGAATCCCCTTAAATTTACATTTTAGCCTTCATTAAGAAGAAAGACATCCATGAATCCATTTCCTCCAAAACCCTTCTTATTAAATACAAAACACAAAAGTTCCCTTCTTAGAAAACATAATCCTTCTCAAAATCAATTTTGAACACCATACCCTGCTTTTCGAAGCTTCTATATTCCTCGACAACCTCTTTTTCCATTAGACCAACATCAAGAATATTTTCAAGACACAAACTCCTTTTAAGAATCTAAAATAATCCCTTGAGACATCTCTGACTCTTGCATTTATCTTTGCAATCAAATAAGGTTGTGGTCTCCAATTTGAACAAGGGACCTTCATTAAGATACTGAAGAAAGACATCCATGAATCCAATTCCTCCAAAAACCCTTCTTATTAAATGAAAATCACAAAAATTCCATTCTTAGAAATCCTAAGCCTTCTCAAAATCAATTTTGAATACCATACCCTTCTTTTGGAAGCTTCTATATTCCTTGACTACCACACTTACCATTAGAATAACATCGAGATTGTTTTCAAAACATAAGATCTTAAGAATCTAAAATAGTCCCTTGAGATATCTCTTTGACTCTTGCATCTACGTTTGCAATATAATAAGGCAGTGGTCTCCAATTCGAACAAGGACCCTCCATGTTTATGGTTTATAATGTCCACCAAGTGTGCTAGCTATATAATACACTACCTCCAAGCTTTCTTATGTTATTGGAAAGAATGAAAGGCAGGCAATATGCATATTTTGGCTAAAAGCTTAGCTTTGTGTTGGGGAAAGAGAACCAAGGTCTCAAATTTCATGCATTTCAATTAGTACTTTAATATTATCCTTCTTATTCTTTTCTATTCCATTTGAATCAAATTTGGTACACATTACTAGTCCCAAAAAAATAAAATAAAGAAACTGAGTAAAATAGTGTGAACATCAATGATATAGAACTAGAAATACCAACATAGCTAATATTTTATAAAATGATAGGAAACAGGTATACAAATACTTAAGTACCAGTATAGAACATAATTTGTGGATGATAGTTGACTTCATAATGGTAATCATTCATTATAAACTAAAAGCACAAAAGACCAACTAGCCATTAGACAGAGGTAAGAATAAGCAGAAAACTTACATAGTTCCTAAGCTCATCTTGCAGATGCTTGACCAACATATTATCCTCTGAAGTGGCAACTTCTTGAAATGTGAAAGTTGATAATTTCTTCTCTAGTTCACACTTCAATAGCAAGCACTGAAAAAAAAATAATAACTATATTATTTCATGACCAGTCAGTTACTTCTCATCTTAGTTATATCCATCCTTATGATCAATTTCTGTGTCATCCTTATACAATAGTTATATTTATCCTTATAATAATATGTAATGGATTATGGATAAGATTTTGGTGTATCATATTATTGTGTTGAAATTCTGGAAAAGAAGAAAGTAAAAGCTGCTAGAATACAGTATCAGAATAGGTTGTTACATATAAATATGTATAATATAAATCTATACATATGTGCATACTGCATACAATGTAAGTGAATTTCTAGTATACATGCGAATCTATAATGTAATCAGAAGATTTCTATGTTGTTATATTGAGCATTCAATAATTTAAAAATCAAAAGAGGGTCTGCATAACGGAGGTTAGATGTAAATATAAATTAAAAGTTGTACCAAGATAGTGAAGCAATCGTGAAAGACACCAAAAGATTTGGGTGGTAATGATGATAACTACTGTGTGGAGTATTTTTCTGGGAAGATAAAGTTGGATCTTCAAAGAAAATTGTATGCAATTTTTATGTGGAACAAGTTCAATGTTTAGCATCACTCTTGTGAAAATATACCTTAATCTTGGTACAATTTTCTTTGTTCTTTAGCGGGATATTGTATCCTCCAATTTTTCTGTAAATTATTCTTTTTCAGTCCTTAACAATCTGCTTCTGTTAAAGAAAAGAGAGTGATACGTAGGATTTTATCCCCTTAAACTATGACATTTCTAGAGTTTGCCCCCTCAACTTTTTTCTCTAGAAAAAATGTCCATGAACTATAGCAACCATTGCAAATGTGACTCTTCATTTGTATTTCGTTCATTTTTTAAATGGTTTGCTGATATGGCAAACAAGCCAATATTATAATTGCACTACAAAGGTCTATTCAAGTAACTCAAGTCCGCTGAAATTGAGCTTATAGGTGATAAACTTACAAACATAATATCTAAGAATGCAAACACATATTCCCAAAATTTGTTACTAGACGATATCTTTATATATGTACGTAATTTTCATCTAGACTCTTGAATTACACCTGATTAATACCACATCAGTGCTATATCAACAAACTATTTGTTATATTATTTATAATAATATAATATATAGATTAAATATGTGTAATAAACTAATAATATGTAACATATGACAATGTATATTAGTTGTCATCTTTTTGTAACATTTAGGAGTTACTTGTTACTATGAGTAACCTCCACCATCATCACCAACATTAAGAGTGTAAAAAGATGTTACACATCTTAATTTGAAATTCTTAATGCTATAGGAGTTATGGTGTGTGTAGGAGTTACATTTGAGTCCATAACATCTATGGGGTTATGAGTTTGAATTTCAAATGGTGATGATATCCTAAACACTATATAAAGAGGTCTAAGATGCTCATTTTGGAGAAGAAGTTTTCTATCAAGAAAGCACTTTGCTAGAAAACCCTAAAAGGCTTGATAATTCCCAAAGCTATTTCCTAGAGAGTTCCCTTAGTGCTTAGAGATAGGGGGAAATAAGCTTTTGGACAAAGGTGTAATACCTTGTTCAAGTCATGGTGATCCCCACTAATCTACACTCAAGGTTGTGAGTGAGTGTTTATATATATATTATTCTCTTGTTATATATACATATATTATATTACATGCATGTGTTGTAATCTTCTCTTCTACCTTTCATATATATATATATATATAATTTATAGTGTATATATATGTATTGTAACATATATTTCATCAAATCTCTTTTATTGTCCTTGTATTATTTTTACAATTGAGTTGTATATATCTTGGTTTATCTTCCATTGTAATAATATCTCTAACAATCAAAAGCTTATCCCTTTTCAATGGAAGAGGTGATAAATCAAGTGTGAGAACACAAGGATAAGAGATTATATGTGAAAACCATTCATGGGTGAGCATGGTGGTGTATATTATGTGATTTACTATATTTTTTATATGATAGTAATATATATGATATATATATGAGTTATATATATGCGATCATGTGTTTATATCATATTATATATATGATATTTAAATTTTATATCATGTTATTGTATGTATATATGTGAGATATATAATATATATCATGTATATTAATATGTATATATATGTTATATATGTGTGAGGTATGTAACATATATAGTTGTGTAATTAATGTATATATTATGTGTGTATGATATATATATGTATATTATAGTATATATGTTATATATATATGAGATATGTAACTTATATATTATGAATTTAATATTGATATTATGTGTAAGTTACATATGAGATGTGATTAGTAACATACATATTATATTAATATATGAGTTACATAGCAAGATAATAATAAAATAGTGTTTATTACTATTGTGAGAATTATTATCATCTATTTTGTGAATAAAGAATATTTTAAATTCTTTTTCAATTTGGTGGTGAACATCTCACTTTATGAGATAATAAAAGATGGCTTTTGAGAAGTTACATCTTTTATTGGATTATAAGAGATAATCATCTCATATTATGAGATAAGAAAAGTGAACTATATGAGAGTTACACTTATGAGAATTGTCTTGTCATAGCAAGAACAATAGATTAAAAGTGGATCCAAACTTGTGAAATGAGCCATAAATTGGAAGAGCAATTTTGGACTCAAAAGTAAATGAATCAATGTGGATTCAAAAATAGTGAAAAGATAACAAAATTGGAGAAGTAATTTTGAATCTTAAATAATCAAAGTGGTGAACAAAATTGATGAGAATTTTGTTAACCTTGGTATAATTTTGGGCTAATCTCAATGAGGAGATAACCTTAAAATTATGAGAAAAAATAATCACATTATTTTGTAAGTGATGATGTGAGTTTGATATTTTAGTTTTGTTGAGAAAACTAAAAATGTCAAATGGTATTTTTAAAGTGGCCTTAAAGAGTCATTTGAAGAGGAAAATACAAAAATGTGATATTTAATATACACTTTATGGTAGAAATGTGGGGGTGAACCACAAATTTAATCAAAATGTGATGAGACATTGTTGATATTTTTTATTTTGAATTCAAATTCTAAATCAAGTTTGGCTATGTGCATAAGTGAAAATATTGACATATTTGGTGTCAAATTTTTGGTAAAAATAATTTCAAGAAGGAAATTTAATTTAAGAAAAATTATAGAGACGAAGTGGTCTTCTATATTTTAAAATCAAGATATTATCTTGATAGTGAAATGTGAAAGTGTGGGGGTGATACTCCAATATGAAAAGTTTAAGACATGTTTGGTGTCTTAAAATAAAGTATAATTTAGACATGTTTGGTGTCTAAATTAGTGTTTAATTTTGATATGCATGGTATCAAAATTATTGAGAATTTGAGTTGTGTGAAAATTAATCTTTTATGATTAAATTTTCAAAGCTTAAGTACTTAAGGAGAAAAGTGGTCACAAAGTGAACACTATATTTTGGCATGCATGATTCACATGGAATCAATAGTGAGAGGTTATAACAAATCGCTTAATCTCCGTACAAGATTAAAGCATGAATTTTCGAGGGATGGGACCTAAACTCCCTTAGTGTTTCTCTCATTGATGGTAACCTATCTTAACACTAGTAAACATCTAGTCTTAAGTTCAATAGGTAATAACAAGTCAATAGAGTGAATATTGTACTCAATTGTCCCATCTATGGATGAGTACATGTTGTGAAAATTGAGGGTTAAAACCGAAAGGTTTTTTAATGGAGCTTAAGCTTAAGAAAACTCACTTAAGCTTAAGAAGTGTCTAACGAGTGGTGAGACACTAAAAATCCACCTATATGGACTAGAGGTGGTGCCGCCTTTTATGAGAATTGGGAGTTATTCTCTAGAGAGACCATGAATTGGAATTTTGCACATGGCCATTAACGGTGCAAGAGCGAGACATGCGGTCTCAAGTGAGCATTAGCGAGGGTGTGTGTGTTATCACCGGTTTGTATTAAAGGAATAATGGTTCAATGCTACGGCAACCAAAATTTCATCAAACTTTGTGGTAATTACACTAAAATAAAATTCAAGTCGAAAGACATTTTATCTAATGCACCTAAGCAAGACTTCTTAAAAGTGTGTATTTAGTCAATCAAAGTGGGGGAATGTTATATTTTGATATAATATTTTTGATTGATTAAATAAATGTTACAAAAGTTACAAGTTTGTTACTAAAGAGATAATATTTAATCTAGTGGGGGATTGTTATATTATTTATAATAATATAATATATAGATTAAATATGTGTAATAAACTAATAATATGTAACATATGACAATGTATATTAGTTGTCATCTTTTTGTAACATTTGGGAGTTACTTGTTACTATGAGTAACCTCCACCATCATCACCAACATTAAGAGTGTAAAAAGATGTTACACATCTTAATTTGAAATTCTTAATGCTATAGGAGTTATGGTGTGTGTAGGAGTTACATTTGAGTCCATAACATCTATGGGGTTATGAGTTTGAATTTCAAATGGTGATGATATCCTAAACACTATATAAAGAGGTCTAAGATGCTCATTTTGGAGAAGAAGTTTTCTATCAAGAAAGCACTTTGCTAGAAAACCCTAAAAGGCTTGATAATTCCCAAAGCTATTTCCTAGAGAGTTCCCTTAGTGCTTAGAGATAGGGGGAAATAAGCTTTTGGACAAAGGTGTAATACCTTGTTCAAGTCATGGTGATCCCCACTAATCTACACTCAAGGTTGTGAGTGAGTGTTTATATATATATTATTCTCTTGTTATATATACATATATTATATTACATGCATGTGTTGTAATCTTCTCTTCTACCTTTCATATATATATATATATAATTTATAGTGTATATATATGTATTGTAACATATATTTCATCAAATCTCTTTTATTGTCCTTGTATTATTTTTACAATTGAGTTGTATATATCTTGGTTTATCTTCCATTGTAATAATATCTCTAACACTATTTATAAAAGTTAAAGGAATGCAATCAAATGGACACACTTGCAATGGTGGCTATAGTTTGAGGGGGTTCTTTTTACAAAAAAGTGTTTTGAAAACTCTACAAGAACCATAGTTCACGAGAAAAATATATTAGGTATTGAAAAAAATAAAATGCACAAACCTCTTTAAGTTGATTCTGTGAATGTTCTAGCTGCTCTTTCAGTAGCTCTGATTCTTCCTTGGCACTATTAGCTTTAAACTCCATCCTTTCAAGCTACAAATCAAAGAAATACAGTTACCAAAAAAAATGTTCCTGTACAGACAATTTGAAATCTCAAACTAAATTGACGAGTAAAAACAACTCACATCAGCATTAATTCTAGAAAGTGAAAGTTTTGACTCTCTTTTCAGCTGTTCAAGTTCACTGCCAAGACGTTGTTTCTCTCTCTCTGTACTTTCAGAAAGATGACTAAGTTTTTCCTTCAAAATACCTACTTCCTCCTCTGCCAAAGCTGCCTTAGACTCCGCTTTCAAGCGAAGGCTCATTTCAGTTTGGAACTTTACCTGAATTTTAAATAAGGAACAACATTATAAATATGTATAAATATATATATATATAGCTGAGTACATTACGAAGTGGCAATAAACTTGAATGAACAAGAGAAACCAAACAGTCTGGTGTCTGGAAGGAGAAATAAATTCACCATCAAAACATATTTTCAGCAACAAAATAGATAACCATCATACTTTTTTAAGTAACTTCTACTAAATCTAAAACAAATTCCACCAAAAACATGATCATCACTGATATTGCTGTTACCCATATTAAAATTCCTTAGCCATTAAAACGAAATTAAATACCACATGTTCATTGTACGACTGTAGCTGCTGTTTATAACGTTCCTGAGAATCATCGATCTCCTTCAAAAGCTGTTCTTGCAGCGATTGTTCACGTCCTTTTGCAGCAGCAAGTTCTTGCTCTGAATATAGGATTTGATCCACATATTTATTCTTCTCTGCTTCTGCAACATTTACTGCAACTTAGGACATTCACATACTACTACCGAAACAAGAATATTCAAAAAAATTGGAGATTCATAAAAGATAATATCCAAGTATATGATAATATGAAACTGAACAAACATTTGTATGCAAAATCACTAACACAAAAATTACAACGCAATTCTAGCTAGCAATACTAAGTTTGTAAATTAACAAACGAACCAAGGTTGTGGAACTTCTCATTTAATGCCTCAAATTTTGACTGATAATCGCTAGCTTCCTTCTCCGCAGAGCTTAAGGCAACAAGGAAATCCGATTTGACCTAGAGCGGGTTATTAAGCACGTAATAAATGCAAACCAAAGCGAGTTACAATGGAGAAAAAGAATGAAGGAATCAATGGAGAAAAATAAATGTCCCTAACCAATTGGCGACATTGATAGGTGCAGAGCATTGGCTGGGAGGAGGAGTCATGGTCGTGGTCGTGGTCGTGGTCGTTGGGCTTCGGAGACGAGGATGGAGGATCCTCGTAGATAATGAGAGGACGATCGGAACCGGGTGCCGCCGGTGATACGCTGTTCGGAGCTAGGGTTTCCGAAGGCCGAGGCCTCTTCTGTTGAGGAGTCCTAATTATCATCTTCTACGGCAAACAGAACTCTCTCCAGTCTCCTCTTTAAATTCAAAAGAGAGGCCGCCAGTTTTTCTGTGTTTAATTTCTCAATTTTTCCTTTATTTTTTTTTTTTTTTGGCTAATTAGTAATTTTTCTACCGAACTTTGACATGTACTAAATCGTGCTCCTGAACTTTTTTAGTCGTTAAAAATTCCTCTGAACTATTGAGATTGTTAAGTTTAAGGACTTTTGTTTAATTTTAGTAAAAAAATTCTAACATGGATGAAAGTTCAATGGGCATGATTTAGTACATATCAAAATTTGAGGGGCATGATTTGGTAGATATCAAAGTCTGGGAGCATGGTTTAGTACATAAACAATCACTGATATAGTAAAATTGAATGAAATTAGAAAAAAGTCCTTAAATTTAACAATCTCAATAGTTCGGGAGGAATTTCTAACGGCCAAAAAGGTTCAAGGAGCACGATTTAGTACATGTCAAAGTTCGAGGGGAAAAATTACTAATTAGCCTTTTTTTTTTAACTTAAGTTTCGTTTGTTAATGTTTGTGTCCGAACCAAAGCTAATTCGCTGACTACAAGTCAAAAGTTTGCAACACTACGTCGTTTCGAACATTCTCTCCTTTTCCTTTTTTTTAAGGCTAGGATTTTTACCCCTTGGACTTTCACATGTACCAAATTATGCCCCTGAACTTTTAAGGTCGTTAAAAAAGCCTCATAAACTATTGAGATTGTTGAATTTAAGGACTTTTGTCCAATTTTAGTGAAAAAGTCTAATATGGATGAAAGTTCAGATGGCATGATTTAATACATTTCAATGTTCAAGGGGCATGATTTGGTATATATCAAAGTATGAGGAGCATGGTTTAGTACATAAACAATCACTGAAATAGTAAATTGAATGAAATTAGACAAAAGTCCTTAAATTCAACAATTTCAATAGTTCAGGAGCTTTTTTAATGACATTAAAAGTTCAGGGGACATAATTTGGTACATATTAAAGTTCAGGGTAAAAAATCATAATTAACCTTTTTTTAATTTTAAAACGATAAAATCATTTTGGATTTTTTGTTTTACAAAAATTACTGAATGAACTATCTGTTTTGTTAAATAATAAATTGAATCTTATATTTTCTTAAATGATATAAAACACTACCCTAAATTGATTTTTTATCAAAATAAAAGTTAATAATAACATGATCTAGAGTTATTATGACAAAATTGGATACATTTCGTTATAGTGAGATTTTCTCACCTAGGAACTCGAGACCGGACTCCTATTGAAAAGACACGTGTTTTCACTTTCCTCGAGGAGAGCTGAGATGTCGATGAGAGACCCCTCGAATATGAACCTCACCTGAACTAGATTCAGCGAGATGATGCGAACATGACCGAGTCTAATTGCATTCGTATGGCTTGCATAATGTAGGACCAAGGAACAGTTTGAAACTCGCATGTACCAGGGTATATGCGAGTATCCCCAAGATCCTCCTGCGAAAACGTAGAGATCAATTCTCTACTCTGCGAGCTAGTCCAGTTGACCCGACAGCCTTGATAAACTGGTACAGACTCGCATGTCTTAGTTTATTGGCTCATTACAAGATGTCTGTATAAATGACTTTAAGAGGACGCAGACATCCTAGACTCAACTAGTCCCGAATGCATTTTAAGTCTGCAAGCTTATGTAAGAATATGAACAGCCAACTTGCGCTATAGAAGTCACATACGTTGTTGTATTTAGTGAATTAAAATGGAAATTGTTCTTCATTTATTATGTTTACGTTTTTTAGTTTAATTATTGTAATTCAATGTACAAATGGATTGATAATGAATTCAATCTCTGTGTAAATGAATGGACACTTGCTTTGTATATAAAGGAGTGATCCAACATGAAATGGAAAAAGACAGAAATCCTTGCAACAGTGGACTAAGCAAACCGTGATCTGACTAAACCACTATACTCCCTTGTGTTCTTTATATTTCCAGTTTTTATTAAGTATTTTGTCTCGTTAACTTGAATACTCGCCATTCTAGGTTGAGTACTCGCATAAACTCCCCATTATACCGTTATTATATTTTATTTTGGTGTTGTAAAAATTCCTTCAATAACATTTGGCGTCGTCTATGGGAACGAAATACTTTGTTGATTTAGAAGGAAAATCACTATGGTTGGAAATCAGACAACTAGAGATAACAACAATGGATCAATCAACATCGGGACGATGAATGTCCCACTTCCAAGAAACAGGACACCTCCCATCGACACATCAACGGAGGAGTGGGACGAACAAATATAACACCTCTCAATTTGTTACCAGAAACTGCTGCTCATGTCGGAGAAACATCCACACCGGCGGCCACGGTGGGGCAGTTTCCACCTATCACACATGTCGTGGTTTTGAAGGCATCTTCAGCTTAGGGGTGTTCACGGATTGGTTTGGTCCAGATTTTCATATTTTTCGAACCAAACCAACATAGCGGTTTTTTGAATGTTGGAAACCAAACCGAACCAATAAATCGCTCAAACCAGACCAAACCAAACCATTAAAGCCGGATTGGTTTGGTTCAAAACCATGGTTTTGAGTTTATAATTATTCTTTAAAAAATAAATAAAAATAATACTATACTATATAAAAATATTTTCTAAACATAATATAATACCAATAATTCAATTTTAGGACTCCAAATTCTAAATTTAATACTTGAAAGTGTGAATAGTCTGTGTAATAGAAAACTAAAAATAAATATTGATAGATTAGACTTAGAGGCTTTGAGTTTGATAGATTAGAGAGAATGGACGATCACTACCAATATATATATAAAATATTATTGTTTTTCCTTCTCACTCCAATTTAATTTATTAATATATATGCATATATATAGTAGTTACTTGTCTCTAGGGCCCTAGGCGATTATAACTTGAGAAGAAAAAACAAATTAAATGAGCAGGAGCTATAATAGACTAATAGTAGGCTGTAGGGATTACGGAAATGATTTTAATAGATTAGTAGGCAGTGTGCCGCAGTAGGCACATGTAGGTACATCGTCAATTAATTAATTTTTAAGTAACTACTATATATATGCATATATATTAATAAATTAAATTGGAATTGACTTTTGATTGGTGATATTATATTGATAATTGACGTTAGCTAATAATAGCTGCCAGCCTGCCAAGTTAAGCCAAAAAGAGTAATTTTATCAATTTATTTGAGGTTTGACCGAGATTAACGAAGAATAGAACTGTCAAATAATATATATACATACATTGATACATAAATATTATGATTGACGGTCCGGTCCGATCAAACCAAAAAAAATATATTAGAAACCATGACCGGACCATAATGCTAAGAACGGTTTGGTTCAATCGGACCACCAACAGCGGTCCCTCCGGTTATGGTTTAAAATGGTTTGGATTGTCTTGGTCCGGATTGAATCCGTGGTTTGCCGGTCCACATGAACACCCCTACTTCAACTAACTACCGACCAATACACGACATTACAGGATCAAATGCGGGCCTTGCAGGCCGAAATCGATGGACGAAATAGGACTCGACATCCTCCTCGAGTACCAACTACCCACTCGAATAATCCTCAATTAACTAATTCTAGACGACGAACTAACCGTACTCCCAGGGAACGAAGAACCGGCCAGGAGGGGTTCGACTCGGCCAACATCGAGGGATCAAACTGCACGAAACCTCAATCGCGAGGAAGAAGACCCAGAGTGACGTAACCCGCGCAGTAGAGCCAGCCGCAAAATGAGATAAATGATGTCGAGTCTGGTTCTTCGTCTTCGCAAAGTCGCACTCTAAGTTGATGTTGGAATATTTTTTACCAGGATCTAGATTTACTACCATGTATGTTGTTTAACATCCTAATATGAATTTCTAAACCAATGTAAATAAACACATATAAAGTTTAAGAAACCTTACAGTGGGTGCAGCGGAATTAAATGACTCCTTCCACTTAGATCTCTAACCCTTGTATCCTTTCTGTAGCAGAGTATCACTAAGATCTGAGCCCGATTCTCCTTCTTGTTGATTGGATTCTTCACAGTCTTACATACTATAATTGAGGACCAACTTGATGTGTGTGGGCACTTACTCTATCACTCAAGGTATGAAAATATGAAGAGAAGAAGAAGAGAATGTGGTTAGAAATTAATAGAAAAGAAGGCTTAGGAAAATTTGACTAAAGGTGAATTTTGATCATCTTTTAGTGTGAGCCATCACTATCTATTTATAGGCAACCACCTAGGTTTAGGTTAAGATTTATTAGGCATTAAAATAATGAAGAAATTAAATAGAAATTCCTTTCCTAGTGGTCGACCATAGGATGTTTGGGCCCCACTTGAAATTTTTCCATTTTATCACAATATTTCCTTATTTTCTCAAAAATGTTATTTTTCTAATTCTAACCACTTAAATGCCAAAACTATTTATATAATAATTAAAATAACTATTAAATAAAATTGTCATTTAATATATTTATTAATTAGACTTAATAAAGTCTCTTAATTAATAAATAAGTCCTAGGATCTCTTTTCTTCACATTTGAGCCCTTGCTTAGTGAAAAATTCATAAACTAGACATAGTCTAATTTTAGAATTATAATTGATTAACTAAAATCAATTAACTGAGTCTTACAAGCAGTTTGTCTCAACTAGTATGGGGACCATGGGCCTATATAACCGAGCTTCCAATAAGCAGACATTTCACTAACTTATTAATTCCTCATTGCATCCACCATAGAACTTGGAATTGCACTCTCAGTTACATAGAACGCTCTAATGTTCCACGATATAAATACGCTATTAATTATCCATTGTTATAATCCCACTAATCAATGATCCTCTATAAATGATCTACATTGCATACGGATAAAATTACCGTTACACCCTTTTAATGTATTTTATCCTTAAAACACTTGGCCACCTATAAATGATATTATAGTGAACTAATATAATCACTAAAATGAGGGCTATATCATTTATCTCTATTTAGCAAGCTCAAAGGAAATCATTGTTTCACTTCTAAATACCTATAGAAGCTATAGATTCCATATCTATGATTAGCGCTCCCACTAAATTGTACTATCGTGTTCCCAAAATGTACGTATCACCCTGACCAAAAAGTAGGCTTAACTAACAAATCAAAGAACATGAATAACACTCTTGAGATCGAACCTAATCATGTCAGGATTAAGATCATTTGATCTAGGATCAACTGGGTGATATTGAATTGAATAGATATTACGGTAAATTTATCATATCTAATCCAAGTTCAATATCGGTCCCTTCCAATGTATACTCCATACATCCGATACTGGTAAACTTTGTCAATGCCTTGGAAAGGACATAACACTTATACAAGGTGTAAGTATACCTATCGCTGATTATCATGCCAGTCTAAATCCAGTGAACTGACAAATCAGGGAATTAAACTTTTAAACATATAATCATGATTATATTTCAATGTGTTGACAACACTATAATCATGAACAAATACATATGTTCAGAACTTAATAGAATTTATACATTAAATACAATAACGAAATAAATCATGTGAACCATGCAACATAGAATGCGATTTCTTATCTTTATTAATTAGTAAACCTGATTATATTGAAATGGGTTTTATTTAGGGCACAAAACCTAACAGTCGATACACAGGGTCGGGTTCAGTAGAGACACCGCGAGGAGGAAGATACCAAGTGCATAGGGGTGATCTTTGTGATCACTTTAACGCAGTTTTTAGGGCGTGTTCCCAGACACCCCAGAATGATGAAGAGCCTCGTGATCCCTAGTTTGGCGATCAGGGCATAAACAATCTTATCAACCCGCCTACCGCACTAGCTGCGACTACTAAAGTAGTTATCCCAGCAAATATAGCTGTCGTTGCAACTGCACCCGCGATGACCCAGAACACCGCCGTCCTTCCTGGGGGCATTGATCAGGGTATTCTTTTGTAGGCTCTAAAGATAATCGAGCACCAGAGAAAGCCCATTTACAAGCTGCATGGCACTTCTCCCTTTACCACGGAGGTGCGACAGGCTCGGTTGCCCAAGGGATTCCGATTATCCGAATCATTAAAATATAAAGGTACCACTAATCCCATAGATTATTTAGAGAAATTTAACACAATTATGGAAGTAGACCAGGTACCTCAGCTTGCAAAATGTCGCATTCTTGCAGCAACCCTGGAAGATAATGCTCATGATTAGTTTAACCAATTTCCCGAAGCATCTATATCGACATGGGAAACCTTTGTCGACCTCTTTCTCACACATTTCCAAGCCACGATGACGTATATGCTCCTTATACTACTCTAGCTAATATTAAGCAAGTGAGTCGTTACAAGATTATTTAAACGTTTTAATGCTGAAGTAACTAAAGTGGAAAAGGCCCCCAAGTCTTCGTTAGTTAGCATGTTGATCACAGGTGTCTTGCCAAGACCGATTTCTGGAAGGAGTTACAAGCTCGAAGGCCTGAGTCGTTAGTCGAGTTCTTCGCTATGGCTGAGCCACATAAGAGGATTGAGAATTCTCTGGCCGAGCTAGAGAAAGGAAAGGATAAACGTGAGTCACCTGTACCGCGATCACGATCCCGCAGTCCCAGAGAGAAAAATTCCAGAGGAAGAAGCCCTAGAAGACGCAGTCCCCAAAGACAGCGGAGTACGAAGCTGTCCAAATCCCCTCCGAAGAAAGAGTCATCTCCAAAAAGGAAAGGAGGTCCACGTTTTGTGAACTATACAGAATTAGCAATTCCACGAGACCATATTTACGCAATTGAAGAAAATAATGGAGTTTTTAGAAAGCCTCCCCCAATCAGGGGAAATCGCGACAAAAGAGACCCGAAGAAATTCTCCAAGTATCACAAGGATATTGGTCATACCTCATTGGAATGTTGGTTCTTGTAGGACGAGATCGAGGAACTAATCAGGCGAGGAAATTTTGGCAAATACAAGAAGAATGAGGAAGGTCGTCCCCAAGCGAATGACAAGGAAGAAAATAATAATGCGAGTAGTTCAAGAACTCCTCGCAATATACTGACAATCATTGGAGGACCTCACATCGCAGGAGACTCCAGAAAATCACGAGAACGATATGTCAAGGAGGCAAGAGAGAGGCCACTCACTAATGTGAACAATTTGAGTGAGCGGCCAGAGAAACTATTTAAGAAGGAGTGTGATGACATAACTTTCATAGAAAGCGACGCCAGATGGGTTCACCACCCACACACCGATGCACTAGTCATCGTCGCCAATATTGGAGGAGATAATGTCCACCGCATATTAGTGGACAATGGAAGTTCAGTAAATCTCCTCAATTTTCAAGCTTTCAAGCAAATGGGGTTGCAAGAGAAGGATTTATTGGGTTTTGTGACCTAATAAAATCCTTTACAATCTGATTAGTTATCAATATAAGAAATTTGAAGTGATTTATGTTTGCATGAATTTTACATGCTAATGGTTTAATATGTTTATTACATTTACACACAAAATCAGTTAAGTCCAGATCATATGTTTATTCACAATTACAATATCGTCACCACAGTAGAATGTGATTGTGATCATATGAATCAAAAGACTAAGTCCCTGTTTCATCAGTGTTTTGGATTTACACTAATGTGATAATCAGCGATGATGTGTACTTACACTTGGAGTAAGTGTTATGTTCTTTCCAGGACATTAGTAAAGTATACTAGTTTCGAATGTATGGAGTATACATTGGACTGGACCGATATTGCAACTTAGTTAAGATATTATAAACTTACCGTTATATCTTTCCAAGTCAATATCAGCAGTTGATCTTAAGATTAAAAGAATCTAAATCCTGATATGCTTAGGCTCCACTCATGAGTACTATTCATGTTCTTTGATTTATTAGTTAAGCCTACTTTTGGGTCAGGGTGATACGTATATTTTGGGAACATGATAGTATGATTGAGTGGGAGTGCTGAACATAAATATAGAATCTATAGCTTCTACTGGTGTATAGAAGTCAAGTGATGATTCCCTTCGAGCTTAGCTAAATAAAAGTAAATGGATGAGCTCTTTTTTAAGTGACTAATTCTTAGATCACTAAACATTATTTACAGGTAGCTAAGTGTTTTAAGGGGCAAAATACATTGAGGGGTGAGAACGGTAAAATTATCCCATCTCGATGTAAATCACCTATATAGAGGATCTTTGATCATAATAAGATTATAACAATGGTTAAATGAGATAGCATATCTATATCGTGAAACATATAATATGCTCTATATAAGTCTGAGAGTGCAATTCTAAGTTCTAAGAGTGGATTCAACGAAGAATTAATAAGTAGGAATTTACTTAGTAAATTCGGTTCACTTATTGGAAGCTCAGCATATAGATCCATGGTACCCATTCTAGTTGAGACTGTACTGCTTGTAAGACTCAATAATTGATTTGTGATTAATCAATTATAATTCTAAAGTTAGACTATGTCTAATTTGTGAATTTTCACTAAGCAGGGGCGAAATGGTAAAGAAAAGAGATTCTAGGTTTATTTATTTATTAATAGACTTTATATGTCTAGTTAATAATTAAATTAAATGACAATATTATTTAATATTCTATTTTAGTTATTAAATAATTAGTTTTGGCATTTAAATGGTTAGAATTGGAAAATTGGCGTTTTTGAAAAAATAGAAATAAAATTTGTGAAAACTGCAAAAACAAAGTGGGGCCCATTACACACCATGGCCGGCCACTTAAAGTGGTTTTTTAAATTGATATTTTCATTATTTTAATGCCAAATAATTCCTAACCTAAACCTAGTAGTTGCCTATAAATAGAAAGTGATGGCTCAGTCAAATTACATGCTTTCATAACCTTTTATGTCAGAAAATTCTCTCTTCAGAAAAACTGAGCCTTCCCTTTTCTCTCTATAGCCGAAATCATCTCTCTCTCTTTTCTTCTTTTAAATTTCGAACCTTAGTGATAGATTAAGTGCCCACACACAACAAGTGGTAACTCAATCATAGATTGGAAGACTGTGAAGGATCACACACAAAGAGAAGGACATTCGGGCTCAGATCTTGATAATACTCTGCGACAGAAAAGATACAAGGGTTAGAGATCTGAGTGGAAGGAGACATTACTTCCGCTGCAACCAATGTAAGGTTTTCTTAACTTTATATGTGTTTAATTATCGTTTTAGAAAGTTCATATTTAGGGTGTTAAACAACATACTTGTGAGTAGATCTAAGATCCTGGTAAAATAATTTCCAACAATTGGCCTCAGAGCCATGGTAATTGATTTTCTTGCAAGAAATTTGGACTTTAAAATGATTGTTTGTTATTTGGATGGTTTCATGTTGTGTTGAGTGTTATTTGATGATTGATTGATGTTTGTGAATTTTCGTGAAAAATAATTGAAATTTTGTTTCTAGAATTATTTTTATTGGATAGTATGGAAAAAATTAAGCAATTTACTTTTTTACAGAACTCAATTTCGATTTAATTTGAATTAGTTATGATTTTTTGAAGATTCAAAAAAAAAATCAGGGGTGATGAACTCACTTACGCGCGCGGACGAGGGTGACACCCTCGGACAGCACGCGTTCAGACACGGCTCGACCGAGCTGATTTTCTGAACCCACCCCATCCGCGCGCCCGCAGAAATCATGCAAACCCTCCCCTGCGCCGAGGTTTCTCGGCACTGCAACTCTTAGAGTGCGCGCGGACAGTATGCTGACAGCTCGCAATTTTTTCGTTTTTCTTCGATTTTTCATGCTATTTCGTGGATTTAACTTCCGATTTTTTGTATAGTTTTGTATTTAGACATTTACTATTCCTATTTCAATTCTAAATATCATAATTAAAATAATTAATATTTTTTTTAATTTAATTTTGATATTAGTATAATTTGAATTTGAAAATAGTAAAATCTATCCTTTTGCTTAATTATCTATCTTATTTTTAAATTTGATTATATCTTATCTTATTTTTAAATTTAAGGTGAGATATTAAATTTTTTAATTAAATATTTTTTTTAAATAATTTGACCTTATTTAAATTTAAAATAAGATAACTATAATCATGATATTTTAAAAAGATGTAAGATATTTTGCTAACTTTTAAATTTTGTTATTTATTTATTTAAATTAAATTATAAAATTTGAAAAAGATATTTATTTATCTTTTTTAATTTTTATTTAATTTTTATTTATAAAATAACATTTAATTTTTTAAAAGTAGTTAGCAAATTTTTGAAATGATATTTAGGTTAGTTGAAACCTAATTTTTCAAAATTGTAGGTTTAATTTTAAATATTTAATTTCGAAAATATATATATTATTTTTTTAAATTCGAAAATTAAATATTTTTTTTTATTTTATTTAATTATTTTTCGAAATTTAATTACTTAAAATTAAATAAATCCTACATCCAACTATCCAGCTAACCTTGTTGCAGGAGTATGTGTTTTAGCTTGTTTGTAAGTTTTTAAAACCTATTATTGCTTGATTGCAAATAGCCACGGTTAACTTGTTGACAGATCCAATGATCTGATTAACTCATGGTTCCCTTGGTCAAGTAAATAATTTGTAACAGGTAAATTTTACAATCTTCTTTCATCTGTGTATGACCTAGCAACATGATAGGATCCATCCAATTGTGTGCTTGTGTGAGCCTATATGTTTATTTTATTATATAGATGCATATAGGTTGTTGCTAAATAAAATGTCACACCATGATAGATTTTATTTAGGTCCATTTAGTTTTTGGGTCTATTCAATTAATAACAGTTATTCATTTTAAGGTTAAATTCCTCTCTTTTGGGCCTTGTGTGAGAGTTGGGGGCCAATAGAAGTGGGTACGACATACTGAACCCAGCTCCCCCTCACATGAACTACCCCAATTGTGAAGTCCCATTTGCCTGATTTGAATAACTGTGCTAGGTTAATTAAATTAGTTTAACATAATAAAATTTATTAGCAACATAATTAACTTTTAAAATATATGAAATTTATTTTCATTTTAATATTTTAAAGTTAATTTTAAGAAAAACACTTTTAGTTTTAGATATTATTTCTAGACAAACTATTTGTATTTTTCTTGTATTTAATTAAATAAAGAATTTTAACTAACTAGATTCTTTCTGGAGCTTATTTAATTAAATATTCCTATTTAAGTTATAAATTAGTTATTTTAACTGATTTTTCATATCTAACTTAAATTTGAATATTTTATTTAAATTTAAAATTAAGTTGAGGAATTCTAGGCATTAGTTATCAAAGATTCTTAAGATATTTTTTAAGTTAGTTTTAAACTTAGAATGGAATATTTTTCAAATTAAGTGGTTACAACTTAATTTTTGATATTTAATTAAATTTAAATTTGAAAATATTTAAGTTCTAGATTTTTTCTATAACAACTTAAATAAGATACTTTTTTCAAATTTTTGTTGAAAAGATACTTAGTCAAATAAAATATTTTCTAGATAGTTATTTCTAGACTACTTATTATTTCTAATATTAAATAAGAAAATATTATACATTGTGAAATTAATTATTTAAATAATTTATTTTGGTACAATTTATTTAAGTATATTTTTTCCTAGTATTAAACTAGAAATTAATAATTAAGATTTCTCTACACTTAATTATTTATTTCTTGAATTTAATATATTTAATTAAATTGAAAAATTAAATATCTAAGTTGATTCTCATCATGATACTTAAATATTTAATTTTCATGACACTTAATTAAATAGAAAATTATTTTTTAGTTGAAATTTAATTTTTCAACTTTAATTTAAATAATTTTCAATATATATATTTTTTTATTTTATTAATCAATTTCGAAATTGTATTTTGATTATGGAAGATGATTTTGAATTTATTTTGAAAAATAGATTAAGTTGTAAATTAATTATTAATTTTAATTAATTCTTGGACCAACTTAAATCAATGATTTTTTCATTTATTGATTAATTTAAATAAATGAATTAAAGTATATTATTAGAAATTGAATTAATTAGTCAAAGAAAAATCTAGATAGGTGATATTTTTGCTTGAAGTATTTTTTCTAAGTATTTATTATTTAAGTATTTCGAAAATAAAGTTTTATACTTTCTTTTTCAAAATACAATAAATATATTCTCATGAAAATTTAATTTGAGTTACAAATTAATTTAAATTAATACAACTTAATTAATTTTCTTAATAATTATATATCAAAATTACTACTAAGATGGAAATAATTCAATTTATTTCAATCACCATCTAAGTATAATTTTATAAATATTAAATTAAATTCTAATTTAGAATTTTAATTCTAAATTCGAATTTAATGAATATATTTTATTAAGATAATAAAGAAAATACATTTTAAAGAATGAGCTTTATTATTAATAAGATATTCGATCTCCATTGTTGGTTTTACATCGCGTTTGTTTTAGTGAGTAATCCTCCCTAATGGAGGAACGTTCATTAGGAATTTCGCACCGTTTAATCTCGAAAGATAAGTAGCTTTGTAAGTGTTTTATATGGTATGGATCACCCTAATGGTGGCAACCATATTTGACTTGCAAAATATGAAACAATGGTAGAAGCTCATAAGATAGAATAGCCTTGACTCTCGCCTAAACGGGATTCCAATCTTGATCGAATAAAAGGTTGCTAGAATGTTTAATATTTTAGATGAGCTGACAACTCTATTCAATGGATGGTAGCTTTGACTCTCCCCTAAACGGGACACTGATATCAGTTTGTTGAAAACCTTGGAAATTATTTAGGATTGTATTTTTTTTTTAGTATTTTCTCTTATCATTCCTACATGCTATGTGCTTATAATTTCTGAATTGGATTTTGTGTTAAACCATTATTGATTTCTATTTATTATTTTGTAGTATCATGTATAACCATGATAAATTCCATGTTATCACTCTTGACCGAAAATAAGCTAAATGGATCTAACTTTCCAAAATGGAATGGGAACATTAATATTGCTCTCATAGGAGAAAGTGTCTTGTTTGTGTTAACTGAGCTGTCTCCAGAAGTGCCGGGGGATAATGCATCCAAAGCTGTGAAAGAAAAGTATGAGCGTTGGCAGAAAGCAAATGACAAAGCTCTATACTTTATGCTTTCCAGCATGGTTGACTACCTTAAAACTCGGTTTTCTAAAACCGAAAAGGCCGCTGAAGTAATGGCGAAGTTAACTGAGCTATTCGGTAGGGCATCTCTTTAGTCTCGCTTCGACGCGACTAAGAAATACATTAATGCACGGATGGAACCCCATCAAAACGTGTGTGATCATGTTCTCCTCATGGCAAGTTATTTCCAAGAAGCCCAGGATCATGGTGCTGAAATGGATCACACTACTCAAGTAAGCCTTATCTTGAATAGTCTGACTCCAGCATTTCTGCCCTATACATCAAATTATGTCATGAATAAAAAGGACACAGACTTTCATGAGTTAGTCAATGACCTTTAGACATATGAAAATTTGATTGGAGGACCCAAAAAGAAAGGGAGTAAGCCTCAAAATTCTGGGAATGGTAATGGGACAGTAAAACCTGAAGCAAATGTTGCCTCTGCTTCTAAACCCAAATCGAAGAAGAAGTGGAAAAACACCAAGAAGCGTGCAAAAGCCATGAAAAACAAAAAGGTTGCTGCTTCTGGTGATGCACCCAAAGGAAAGTGTTTCTACTGCAATGAGAAAGGTCATTGGAAACCCTAATGTCCTAAACTTCTTGCAAAGAAACAAGGTATTTCTTTCTATAAACTTTAAGAGTTTTAGTGAATTATTATCCAATTGGATTATTAATTCTAGACTAACTTTGTTTATTTGTTTCTTCTTCTTATAGGCCAAGCTACTTGAACTCAGATGTTATTTTCATAAGTTGGATCAGAAAGTTGGACAAAGGGTGAAGATCGTCCAAGATGAAGATGAAGCTCATTTATCTATTTTTTTTCTGAATTAATTGTTTTAGTTTAAAGACAATTTGGATTTCGAATTTTAGTTAGGGATTTTATCCCTGTTTTTCTCATATTGTTGCAATACATTTTTTTATTAATAAAGTTTATATTATTTTCTATTTCAAACAAATTGCAATTTATGAGATTGAGCTTCATTTACTTTATCTTAAACAACAATTACCACATTATATTTATATGTTTGTATGTGTAAGTGTTTTTATTATTGATGCGAATTCTATAATATTTACAACTCTTCATAGAGTTATATTAAATAAACACTAGAAATTATTTCTATGTTTATTAGTAATTGTTAATTCTAATACAATCATTAAGAATTTGTTTAATAAAAGGATCTTTTGATCTGATAGGGGTGGAGAAAAGTTAAGAAGACTATGCAGTTCAACGATCTTTTATATCTAATGAACTCTAGATTGTTTTCAACTCCACATAAACTCTATAACACTTAAAGAATCATGATCTTTACAACCTTTAGGGTTGGATCATAATCTCTATAAACTTAGGGGTGGAGTCTACTCCACAATACCCAATGTAACACATATTTTCTTTAAACATGGAAGTAATATAATGACTTAGCTATTATTAGTATAAATCCTTGATCTTGATTGTATGTTCCAATTTAGTTTTACTGTTGTAGTAAAAATTGATACCTATAAAAGTTCTTTGATAATGTTTCACACTACCTTAATTGAGTGGGAGAATTTTAAAATTCTTTACCCATCTTCATTAGGTTGACACTTGTGATAGGAACTTAAGAACACTACTGAAAAGCAAATCTAACCATTCACATGGATAGATATAACTTATCAGAATTATGAGAATAAGATAATAGAATTCTAGTCAGTCTATTCGAATGACTTGAACCTAGATTTCTTAATTCTCATAACATTTTATGGTATCTTAATTTTGATTACTTAATCTCTAGCAAGTATTTTTCACTTCAAATACTAGTCTGCTAAGTTGATAACTTAGTTTTAAAAGAAACTTAAAGTTTCAGACTAATAAAATAAGTCACAACTAGATAACTCTCCAAACAATAAAGAGGTTAAAAGTATTATTTAACCAGACATCTGCTATTGAGTGGGAGCTCTCTGAGATGCTATTGAGTGGGAGCTATTTGAGATGTAATCAAATAAGGAACATTAGAAGATATTCAAGAAAGATTTATGAAAGTGATCTATATGTTAGATATTAAGGAATTGTATATCAGTTATCCTTGTATCTTCCCAACTCATTCGAAATTATGAGATGGTGGTTACTTTGGGGTGGAGGAATTATTCTATAATAATTCAAGCTCTACCATAAAAGAATTATAACTTTGTAAATTCGAAATTACCAAAAAGTTATATTCTTGAAGAAAAGTCTACACTGTATTATCTCAATTTCATATTTTAAAATATGAGAGATATGTCTTCTGTTTATTCAGATGTACTTTAAAACAGTAAGGATTTCAGTATCCCTTGATGAGTAAAGCATATAGTAATGGATGTTTCATAAATGTTTTTATGAACTAGTTTCCAGAAGTTTGGGTAGATTCAAATATACTACACTTGATCTGAAGATCAAGACATCAGATTGATTTATTTGCACAGTTTGTTTTATGTTAGTGCAAGTGGGAGTTTTTTTGGTTTTGTGCCCTAAATAAAACCCTTTACAATCTGATTAGTTATCAATATAAGAAATTTGAAGTGATTTATGTTTGCATGAATTTTACATGCTAATGGTTTAATATGTTTGTTACATTTACACACAAAATCAGTTAAGTCCAGATCATATGTTTATTCACAATTACAGTATCGTCAACACAGTGGAATGTGATTGTGATCATATGAATCAAAAGACTAAGTCCCTGTTTCATAAGTGTTTTGGATTTACACTAATGTGATAATCAGCGATGATGTGTACTTACACTTGGAGTAAGTGTTATGTTCTTTCTAGGACATTAGTAAAGTATACTAGTTTCGAATGTATGGAGTATACATTGGACTGGACCGATATTGCAACTTAGTTAAGATATTATAAACTTACTGTTATATGTTTCCAAGTCAATATCAGTATTTGATCTTAAGATTAAAAGAATCTAAATCCTGATATGCTTAGGCTCAACTCAGGAGTACTATTCATGTTCTTTGATTTATTAGTTAAGCCTACTTTTGGGTCAGGGTGATACGTATATTTTGGGAACATGATAGTATGATTGAGTGAGAGTGCTGAACATAAATATGGAATCTATAGCTTCTACTGGTCTATAGAAGTCAAGTGATGATTCCCTTCGAGCATAGCTAAATAGAAGTAAATGGATGAGCTCTTGTTTAAGTGACTAATTCTTAGATCACTAAACATCATTTACAGGTAGCTAAGTGTTTTAAGGGGCAAAATACATTGAGGGGTGAGAACGGTAAAATTATCCCATCTCGATGTAAATCATCTATATAGAGGATCTTTGATCACAATAAGATTATAACAATGGTTAAATGAGATAGCATATCTATATCGTGGAACATATAATATGCTCTATATAAGTCTGAGAGTGCAATTCTAAGTTCTAAGAGTGGATTCAACGAAGAATTAATAAGTAGGAATTTACTTAGTAAATTCGGTTCACTTATTGGAAGCTCAACATTTAGATCGATGGTCCCCATTCTAGTTGAGACTGTACTGCTTGTAAGACTCAATAATTGATTTGTGATTAATCAATTATAATTCTAAAGTTAGACTATGTCTAATTTGTGAATTTTCACTAAGCAGGGGCGAAATTGTAAAGAAAAGAGATTCTAGGTTTATTTATTTATTAATAGACTTTATATGTCTAGTTAATAATTAAATTAGATGACAATATTATTTAATATTCTATTTTAGTTATTAAATAATTATTTTTGGCATTTAAATGGTTAGAATTGGAAAATTGGCGTTTTTGAGAAAATAGAAATAAAATTTGTGAAAACTGCAAAAACCAAGTGGGGCCCATTACACACCATGGCCGGCCACTTAAAGTGGTTTTTCAAATTGATATTTTCATTATTTTAATGCCAAATAATTCGTAACCTAAACTTAGTAGTTGCCTATAAATACAAAGTGATGGCTCAGTCAAATTACATGCTTTCATAACCTTTTATGTCAGAAAATTCTCTCTTCAGAAAAACTGAGCCTTCCCTTTTCTCTCTATAGCCGAAATCATCTCTCGCTCTTTTCTTCTTCTAAATTTCGAACCTTAGTGATAGAGTAAGTGCCCACACACTGCAAGTGGTAACTCAATCATAGATTGGAAGAGTGTGAAGGATCACACACAAAGAGAAGGACATTCGGGCTGAGATCTTGATAATACTCTGCGACAGAAAGGATACAAGGGTTAGAGATCTGAGTGGAAGGAGACATTAATTCTGCTGCAACCAATGTAAGGTTTTCTTAACTTTATTTGTGTTTAATTATCGTTTTAGAAAGTTCATATTTAGGGTGTTAAACAACATACTTGTGAGTAGATCTAAGATCCTGGTAAAATAATTTCCAACAGGATTTGCGACCAGTAGTTTCGAGTAGCTACGGTTTTACCAGAGATACAATCGCATCAAAAGGAATGATTAAACTACCAATCACCCTAAGAACTGCACCTGTCGCTGCCAAGTCGATGGCTGACTTCGTAGTTATCGATCAGTACTCAACATATAATGCGGTGATTGGTCATCCTATTTTGAAAGAGATGAAGATTGTAACCTCTATCTATCATCTCACCATGAAATTCCCTACCTCTGCTGGGATACGATTCGTGCGATGGGTCTAGTTAGACTCGCCACTACTACAAAAAGGGCTATTCCCAACGGTTTATAACTGTCTTTTATATGATTTCCCAACGGTTCCTAAAACCGTTGGCTATGTGGGTGTCATAAAAATGCGGAATTTTAAATGACAGTTTATAACTGTGGCAAAAAGTTACTTTAAATGACGGTTAAGAAATGTTGGAAAAAGTCACTTTAAATGACGGTTTATAACCGTGGGGAAAGACTTCCGTGATGGAAAACATCTCTTTAAATGACGGTTTATAACTGTGGCAAAAAGTTACTTTAAATGACAGTTAAGAAATGTTGGAAAAGACTTTATTCAGACTATAACTAACAAAATACACTACTTAAAATGACGGTTATAAACCGTCAGACAATATGAAGTAAAGTATAAAATAGAAATATTAATTCAATTCTCCTCTTGTATTTTTATTATTTAGATTTCCAACAATGATGAAAAAACATAATAACAATAATAATATTTTTATAAGAAAATTCATACATTTAACACTCTTCAAAAGAATTAAAGCTTCATAAAAACCATAATATGCCATCAAAGTTTAGTAATGCAATACAAAAGAAGGAAATCCAATTAAGTTTTTACATTTTGCAATCTTTTGTAGAATATCTTCTGAACATTTAAAAATATGTATACTAAGAACAAAATAAGTCTCCAAGTAGTCACTTGGGACTTTAATCATATAGCTGGAAATTACTTCTTAAAAACTGAAAAAGCAAGACAATAGTAACTAAGATCGATGTCAAACCTATCAATCATTTTCTTAGATCACATGGGGATCGTCCATGAGCGATCATGGGTCATCATACTCTATGTTATTAGTCATTTGCCTGCTGCTATCATCTGCATGACATACTTTGCCCATTCGTCACGTATTTCATTGATTTCTTTGTTAGTGTAAGAGGATGATATGCTCCTTTTAAACTGCAACAAACGAAATAAATCATTAATTTAATAGGTCATAATAAAAGTACTTAAAAACTTTAATATTTGTGAAAACAATTAGTGTCTTTACCTCTGTTTCCAATTTTCGTGTAGGATTATTTTCAGTCATGAATGATTTAATAAATCTCATGCTATAATACCCACACTGGTCGCCATCTAGTTGCTCTGGACATCTGTACTCAGTGAAACTTATTGCTACTGACCGTCGGTTTCTTTTCTCAAGGTAGTACCTCTCAAGAGCACTACACATAAATAAAATAAAGTTAATACATACATTAATGGAAATTAGAGCAATATGTTTAGAGCTTTGAACTACTAGAACATACGTTTGAACACATCTTTTAATATCTTGACGAATGGTTTTGTTTCTGGAATCCAAAAATGCTACACTCTGCGATCCCGTTTGGATTAAAATAACCATCCAGTGTTCGCTAAACACAATCAAACAAACTAATAAGATTACTAATACCAATCATTATGTAATAGAGTAAGGTATGGATAAAACTTTTTTCACAACAACAACAATGTAGTAATAACAATGTACCAGGGGCAAACAACTTGCTTATTTTAAATTATCTTCCTAAATCTCATTATCTCACACTATAGTCCATAGTCCATATCCAAACATAACTTTTCTCCTTCTCATTATTTGTGAAAGCAATATTAAAAGAAAAACTCAAAAATATGCAAAGTCTCATGGACCAACTTAAGCCATAGTAAGTACTTACTCTGAGAGCAGGGAGAGGAATGACACTATGGGAAAAGGCCAGATTAGATCCCCCTCCTAAAATGTTGGAACTTTTCTCATACGAAAACAATCAGGTATATTAATTCTTACCTACCTTATGTTAAACAGAATGTGTGTTGTCTGCAACCAAAACAAAACAAATCTCTAATCACATTCCATGCATATATAACTTTAACCAAATCACAGGACAGTGGGATAAAAATGTTGTTTCTCTACTATACTACTGCTATACTTGATGTATTTTGTGTTGAGAAACCACATTTTGTGCTTCTTTCTTTTCAGTATGCACGAATTGTGCGTGAGGCACTATGTGTACCAATGTAGAGAAATGACAATTACAGTTAGTTTTATTTGATTTAATAGTGTGTTGTTTGAACACAGTACAGTCTAGTTCACATTTAGAATCTCTCTTTAAATCTCTTACAGAAACTTAGTTAAGGCACACACAAACACAAACACACACAAGTTGAATTGAGTGGATTGGTTTGACATGGAGCTAAGCTCATTCCATAATATGGTAGAGTCAGTAGACTCAGTTATAAAAAAGAAATAATAAAAAAAACTGTAAATTCATATTTTTATTGTTTAACACGTGAAAAAATTTGAAAGGGCTAAATTGTAAATTCATTTACCTAACTCGTCGTCCTTCCTACTGAAAATCATCACATGACGCAAGAGGAAGAGATCATTTCAAGCCTATACACATATAATTTCCATTAATCCATATCGTAAGTCAACCAGCTTAGTATTAAAAAATAAATATATGAAATTAATATAAGTAATGAGGTTAATAATAATTAATAAGTTGGGTAATATGAAGAGAATTATGCTAATAATAATGGTGACATTATCATTATCTTCGTCACTTTGGGGTCATACCATACGAAGAACAACCACTATCCAAGATTAATATTCTTAAAACCCAGCTTGATTTTCAGGGCACTGCCTCTATTTCTGCTAAACCTCTTCAACTTTATCAAAAGGTAATTATTATATATTTAAGTAATAATATATTAGAGCCAGAGGAAACATTTGAACAGAAAATTAAATCATCAAATCAAACCACACAAAAATGAGCAAAGCAAACTGACTTTTACAAATAATTTAGGCAGTGATAACTAAAACCATATGAGCTTAAATTAATAAATATAAAATTTAAAAAAAAAACAAACACACAGCAACACAATTAAATTTGTTCCAATTGCTTTATAGAAAAAAACATGTATCTTTCGAACAAAGTAAAAATAGGTATGCTGCTACTAAAATGAATACTCTTGAGCATGACAGCTAAAAGATAATGCAAATACTTCATATTTCTCAAGACAAACCGAAAAAGATATAGATTAACATATATCACCTTTTCCCTCATACGAGTACTCCAAGCATCATTTCTGCTTGGACGCTGATAGGCAGTGATAACTAAAACCATATGAGCTTAAAATTGACAAATATATAATTAAAAAAAATCATAGCAACACAATTAAATTTTAGCAGACCAAATTCCAATTGCTCTTTCGAACAAAGTAAAATAAATAAAGATTCTGGAATGCTTTGAAATACATCAAGCAAAAATGAACTAATATATTCTACAAACATTTAATAGTATTGAAAGAATTCTTCAATGTAATCTGACTAACCTCCACAGTATTGCAATAATATAATGTATTTCAGTTTTAGAGAACCAACCTCCACAGTATCAAAACTAACATTTCAAGAGAGAGAGAGAACCATCGGACCAGCCTTAATATAATGTTCTCTTTGCAATATATCCGAGAGAGAGAGAGAGGTATACCTGAGGTCGTCGTTGACGCTGGTGGAGGAAGAGACGCGGAGGCCGCTGGTGGTGAGGAGCTCGTCGGACAGAGGCCGGTGGTCTGAAAATGAGGGTTAGAGACAAATGGTTGGATATTGATTTTGGGTATATTGGTCTGAAATTGGGTATATTGGTCTGAAATTTTCAGCCTTTTTGGCTCCAAAATTTCAGTACAGATTTTTTTTTTTAATAAATTATTAATTAGATATAAAATAAATCTTTTCCCAACAGTTAGTAAGTGTTGGGTATACTAACTATTCTCCACAGTTATAAACCGTTGTGTATTCTTACTATTCCCAACAGTTAAAAAACGTTGGGATAAACTATTTTTTTTAAAAAAAAAAAATCTATTTAGTAGTGCCAACGGTTATTCACTATTGGCAATAACTATCCCAACAGTTTTTTTGCTACAGTGCTAAAATGATGGGAAAAACTTCCACTTACTTTTTCCAACGGTTCCTATAATTGACCCTCTTCTAAACCGTTGGGAATAGCCCTTTTTGTAGTAGTGCGCGAGAGTGCTACAACGTATCACTTAAACTCGCAGAGAAGAAGTCAGTAAACATGATATACATATTAGAAGCACCACCTCCTCGACAAGAAGTATTTAGAATCGAGCAGAAACCGCATGAAGAAAAACCAGACTTAGATCCGAGAATCCTTGATTATACCACCTCCACCCAAGCCGTAGAGGATACAATTGAGGTACCAGGAATACTACTACTTGGTCTTCCTTGAGTTGGTAAACACAAGGTTCATCTTCATTCTGAAGAAAGCCGTAGGTCTTGATGATTTCATCAAACCTTTTGTTCCATGGGCGAGAAGCTTGCTTAAGTCCATAGATAGACCTATTTAATTTGCACACTTTCTTTTCCTGCCCAGGAAGAACATAGCCTTCTGGTTGCTCCATATAGATGGTTTCTTCAAGTACCCCATTAAGGAAGGCGGTCTTGACATCCATTTGCCAGATTTCATAATCGAAAGTAGCAGCTATGGAGAGAAGAATTTGGATGGATTTGAGCATGGTAACAGGACTAAAAGTTTCCTCATAGTCCACGCCTTCTCTTTGGGTATAACCCTTGGCTACAAGTGTAGCTTTAAAAGTTTCGACTTCGCCTCCAGCTCCTCTTTTCTTCTTGTAAATCCACTTGCATCCTATCGGATGATAGTTGTCAGGTGCGTCTACATATTCCCAGACTTTGTTCTTTTTCATGGAATCCATTTCTGAATCCATGCCGGACGACCATCATTTCCGTTGCGGACTAGCCATTGCCTGTTTATAGGTTAATGGATCGTCATCAATACCGTCACCTACGACCATATTGATTTCACCATCCAAACCATAACGAGCTGGTTTTGTTGAAACCCTCCCACTACGACGAGGTGCGGTGATCTTCTGAACAGAAACTTTAGTAGTAGATTTCTCAGTTGGTTCAACTAAGGGAGTGGGATTGTACTCTCCACGAGTGGAGGAGGACGGAACATTGGAAGGACTTATATCTGAAAGCAATTCCTCTAGAACAACTTTACTTTTCGGTTTGTTGTCTTTAATATAGTTCTCTTCAAGGAAAGTAGCATTTGTAGAAACAAACACTTTGTTATCCTTGTGACTATAAAATAGTCAACCCCTAGTCTCTTTAGAATTTCCGACAAACATGCATACTTCGGTACGTGATTCAAGTTTGCCTTCTTTCTTTCTTAAGACATGAGCAGGGCACCCCCAAATTCTGTAGTGGCGTAAACTAGGTGTACGACCATTCCAAAATTTGACGGGTGTCTTAGGGATTGCTTTAGATGGAACAACATTTAAAATGTCATTAGCCATCTGTATAGCATATCCCCAGAAGGACGTAGACAGAGTTGAATAACTCAGCATAGACCTAACCATTTCCAAAAGAGTGCGATTTCTTCTTTCTGCAACTCCATTTTGTTGTGGAGTGCTTGTATTGGGATTCAATTCCAAGTTCAATTAAATGATCTTTGAACTGCATATCCATATATTCTCCACCCCTATCAGTTCGCAAGATCTTTAATGATTTACCTAATTGGTTTTGAGCCAAAGCATGAAACTCCTGAAACTTTTCAAATGTTTCAGATTTCTTTTTGCATTAGGTAAAGAAAACTATATCTAGAGAAATCGTCAATGAAAGTGACAAAATACTCATAACCACCTCGGGCTTTAACATTCAAAGGTCCGCAGACATCGGAATGTACTAACCCTAGGGGCATTTTGGCACGCTCTCCCTTTGCAGAGAAAGAACGTTTAGTCATTTTTCCTTCTAGGCAGGACTCGCATACTGGCAGTTCACCTAAGACGACATTTTTCAATGGACCGCCTTTGGTTAGCCTATTGAGTCTATCAAAGCCTATATGACCTAAACGTAAATGCCATAGATAAGTTTGATCATCATTATCAATCTCTTTTCTTTTGAGGTTTCTAGGTTTAGCTACATTGAAAAGTTCACTATTTAGTGAGATTTGTGTATTCGGTCTTAAAACATAAAGCCCTTGTTCCATGGTAGCAACACATATTTGAAATCCATTACGAGAAATTGAACAATTTGTACTCGAAAAATTCAATATATAAGATTGTGTTTGCAAACATGAGACACTAATCAAGTTTCTACTAAAGTTTGGAATAAATAAAACATTTTCTAAAATTAAAAATCTTTGCTGAAACTTGATGCGGGCTTTTCCTCTAGCTTTGACCGACACTAACTTGCCATTGCCAACTTTAAGTTTTAACTCTCCTGGAAGCAGATTTTCCCAAGTTTCAAGCAACTGCAGTGAAGAACATACATGGTTAGTAGACCCAGAATCAACAATCCAGACGGATTTGTCGTTCTCTAAAACACATGATTCAAAGACAAAAGCATTACCTTCGTTTGAATTGTTTAGAAGCTTGGGACATCGTTCTTCTTGATGTCCCTTTTCATTACAATTTGAACATAGAATATTATGTCTGATAATTGTACTTGAAGAAGCAGCTTTGCTAGAGCCTTCATACCTAGTCCTTTTCCTCTGATTATGAATTGCAAACCCAGGGAGACCCATTGCAATCAGATTCCGTTCATGGGCTCGTAATTCTGCTTCGAGCTTGTCCATGTCAGAGGAGTTAGAATTGTTGATCATGTAAGAGATAACAAATTCATTATACTCCGGAGGAAGACTATTAAGGATAAGTTGGACCCATTGTTCTCTTGATAAATCAATTCCTAGTAGATTTGCCTTTGGAACTTCAGATTCATCATCAACAGGTGCGAGTTTATGCAACTACCAGGATGCATTTTCACACTATAGAGTTCTTTTGCTAAGATATTAACTAGGAGAGGATTGGGGTGAGGGTTATTCATAATGACACTACAACACATCAATAAAACAGAAGTAAGGTTTTGGTTCATAAATTCATACACATGTTCAGAAAATAACAAATAATCACATATGCTATAGAAATACTAAATCTAACATAGTTTATTTTCCAAGGTCTTTCAACAAACTGATACAGTGTCCCATTTAGGCGAGAGTCAAAGCATCATCCATTGAATAGAGTTGTCAACTCATCTAAAATGATAATCATTCTAGCAACCTTTTATTCGATCAAGATTGGAATTCAGCGTTGTCCCGTTTAGGCGAGAGTCAAGGCAATTCTATCTTATGAGCTTCCACCATTGTTTCATAATTTGCAAGTCAAGTATGGTCGCCACCATTAGGGTGGTCCATACCATACAAAACACTTACAAACTACTTATCTTTCGAGATTAAACGGTGCAAAATTGCTAATGAACATTCCTCCATTAGGGAGGATTACTCACTAAAACAAACACGATGTAAAACCAACAATTGAGATCGAATGTCTCTTGATTAAAAGCTCATTATTTTTTTAAAAAAAATATGTATTTTTTATAATCATTTTATTCGATATTATAATAATGAAAAATTACAAATTAAAGTTGGTTTAAATTAAAAATCAACTTTAATTGATTTTCAATTATTATTTAATTCAAAAAATAAATTCGAATAAATATCTAACTAGTTCCATATTATAATAATGAAAAATTACAAATCAAAGTTGGTTTAAATAAAAAATCAACTTTAATTAAATTTCAATTATTATTTAAATTCGAAAAATAAATTCGAATATAATGGAACAAATTTGAAAATATCTTGTTTAAGTTGTTTTAGAAGAGTCTAAAAAAGAATCAACTTAAATATCTTTCAAATCAGATTTAATTAAATTAAAATTAAGTTATAACCACTTAATTTGAAAATATTTCATTTTAAGTTAATATTTGAAAATATATTAACTTAAAAAATATCTAAAGAATCTTAATAACCAATGCCTAAAATTCCTCAACTTAATTTTAAAATTTTGAATCCAAAAGATATTCAGATTTAAGCTGATTAGTTATAGATAACTAAATATCAACTTAAATAGGAATATTTAATTAAAAATTTAAATTAAGCTTCAGAAAGAATCTAGATGGTTATAATTCTATATTTAATTAAATACAAGAAAATACATATAGTTTAGCTTAGAATATTAAAATTCTTTAAACTATGGTTTTCTTAAATTAATTTCAAAATAAATGAAATTAATTATGTTGCTAATCAATTTTATTAGGTTAAACTAATTTAATTAACCTAGTACAGTTATTCAAATCAGGCAAATGGGCCTTCACAATTGGGGTGGTTCATGTGAGGGGGTGCTGGGTTCAGTATGTCGTACCCACTTCTATGGCTCCCAACTCTCACACAAGGCCCAAAATAGAAGAATTTAACCTTAAAATGAACAACTGTTATTAATTGAATAGACCCAAAAACTAAATGAGCCTAAATAAAATCTATCAAGAACTATGACATTTTATTTAGCAACAACAACCTATATGCATCTATAATGAAATTAAACACATAGGCTCACACAGGCACACTTTGGATGGGTCCTATCATGTTGCTAGGTCATACACAGATGAAAGAAGATTGTAAATATACCTGTTACAAATTATTTACTTGACCAAGGGAGCCATGAGTTAAAATCAGATCATTGGTTCTGTCAACAAGTTAACCATGGCTATTTGCAATCAAGCAATAATAGGTTTTAAAAACTTACAAACAAGCTAAAACACATACTCCTGCAACAAGGTTAGCTGGATAGTTGGATGTAGGATTTATTAAATTTTAAATAAATAATTTCGAAAAATATTTAATTAAATAAATATAAAATTTATTTTCGAAAATTTAAAAAAATTTGAAAAATTTCGAAATTTAAAAAAAAATATTCAAAAATATTTAAAATTAAACCTACATTTTTGAAAAATTAGGTTTCAACCAACCTAAATATCATTTCAAAAATTTGCTAACTACTTTTAAAAAATTTAATGTTATTTTATAAATAAAAATTAAATAAAAAATTAAAAAAGATAAATGAATATCTTTTTCAGATTTAAATATAATTTAAATAAATAAAATAACAAAATTTAAAAGTTAGCAAAATATCTTACATCTATTTAAAATTACATGATTATAGTTATCTTATTTTAAATTTAAATAAGGTCAAATTATTAAAAAAAATTTATTTAAAAACTCAAATCTGACCTTAAATTTAAAAAATAAGATAAGATATAATCAAATTTAAAAATAAGATAGATAATTAAGCAAAAAAGATAGATATTTACTATTTTTCAAATTCAAATTACACTAATATCATGAATTAAATTTAAAAAATATTAATTAATTTAATTATGATAATTAGAATTGAATTAGGAATAGTAAATGTATAAATACAGAACTACACAAAAAATCGGAAGTTAAATCCATAAAAAAGCATGAAAAATCGAAGAAAAACGAAAAAATTGCGAGTTGTACGGACGGGATGCTGTGCATACCCGTCCGCACGCGCATAGGGGTGATTTGGGCGAGGAACCTCGGCTGAATGGGGATTTGCATGAAATCCGCACGCGCAGGAGCCCTGCTGCTCAACCCCAATTTTTTCGAAACTTCAAAAAATCATAACTAATTCAAATTAAATCGAAATTGAGTTCTGTAAAAAAGTAACTTGCTTAATTTTTTCCATACTATCCAATAATTCCAGAAACAGATATTCGATTATTTTTCACGAAAATTCACAAACATCAATCAATCATCAAATAACACTCAATACAACATGATACCATCTAAAACATCAAACAATCGTTTTAAAGTCCAAATTTCTTGCAAGCAAATCAATTACCATGGCTCTGAGGCCAGTTGTTGGAAATTATTTTACCAGGATCTTAGATCTACTCACAAGTATGTTGATTAACACCCTAAATATGAACTTTCTAAAACGATGAAATAAACACATATAAAGTTTAGGAAACCTTACATTGGGTGCAACGGAATTAAATGACTCCTTCTATTCAGATCTCTAACCCTTGTATCCTTTCTGTCGCAGAGTATTATCAAGATATGAACCTGGATCTCTTTCTCTGAATCTTTGATGCTGAAACTCCTTTTGCTGAAAATCTTTCTTCACGATCTTCCTCACTATGATTGAGGTATTACTTGCTGTGTGTAGGCACTACTCTAATCACTAAGGGTTTCGAAATATTAAGGAAAGAGAGAGAGAGAGAGAGAGAGAGAGAGAGAGAGAGAGAGAGAGAGAGAGAGAGAGAGAGAGAGAGAGAGAGAGAGAGAGAGAGAGAGAGAGAGAGAGAGAGAGAGAGAGTGGCGGCCAAAGGTAGAGAGAGAGGCTCAGGTTTTTCTGAATGAAAAGTGTAATTTTCCTGAAGCCTTCACTACCTATTTATAGCATTCCACTAGGGTTAGGTTTGAATTATTTGACATTAAAATAATGAAAATATCAGAGGTAAAACCCTATAAAAGTGGCCGGCCATGGCTTATTGGATTTGGGCCTCACTTTTTTGCAATTTTGCAGTTTTATCACTTTTGTATCTGATTTTCTCAAAAACGCCAATTTTCTAATTCAACCATTTAAATGTCAATTCTAACTATTTAATAACTATAAATAATTATTAAATAATATTATCATTTATCATATTTATTAATTGAACCATACAAAGTATCATAATTAACAAATATGCCCCTAAAAACTCTTTCTTTACAATTTCGCCCTTACTTAGTGAAAAATTCACAAATAGACATAGTTTAATTTGAGAATTATAATTGATTAATCAAAACCAATTACATGAGTCTTACAAGCAATATTATCTCAACTAGTGGGGGGACCATGGGTCTATATAACCGAGCTTCCAATAAGTAGATCAAGAATTTATTACTAAAATTCACTAACTTATTAATTCTTCGTTGAATCCACGCATAGAACTTAGAATTGCACTCTCAGTATATAGAATGCTCTATATGTTCCACCATATAGACACATTATTAGTTATCCATTGTTATAATCGTAATTTGATCAATGATCCTCTATATGAATGATCTACACTGTAAAGGGATTAGATTACCGTTACACCCTACTATGTATTTTATCCTTAAAACACTTGACCCCGTATAAATGATATTTCAGCTTATGTGAAATGTGTACTCCACCATTTATGTTCGTTTGGTCAAGCTCGAAGGAGATCATCCTTTGCTTACTATTCGCCAGATAGAAGCTATAGATTCCATGTTTATGTTAGCGCTCCCACTCAATTGCACTACCGTGTTCCCAAAATGTACGTATCACCCTGACCTAAAAGTAGGCTTAACTAACAAATCAAAGAACACGAATAGCCTTTCAAGATTGAGACTAATCATAACAGGATTAAAAACATTTGATCTAGGATCAACTAGGCGATATTGACTTGAATAGATTTTACGGTAAATTTAATAAATCTAAGTCAAAGTTCAATATCGGTCCCTTATGATGCATACTCCATGCATCCAACCTGAGCTTTACTTTAACCAATGTTCTGGAAAGAACATAGCATTTCTCCAAATGAAAGTAAACTCTTGTTGTAGATTATCATATCAGTAAAACCCTGTGTCTGATAAATCTAAGAAACTTCATTCACATAGTCATGTTTACTTTTCAAAGTGATGACAACACAATAAACAGGATCAAGTATGTGAAAAGGGTTTAAGATGAATATATAAATCAAATAGACAAGAAATTGATAAAGTGAACCAAAACATACACAAATGAATGAAAAATACTTCTGTTTCTTTATTGATGTTGAATAAAATAGATTACATTGAAATGGAGTTTTATATAGGGCATAAAACCCAACACTCTATGGGGTCTGCAGTGTAGGATCTGCCACTAGTGGATCCACCTGATCGACCACGCCTTTGCGAGTTTGCACCACCATCTTATGTGTCTAATTAAACTTAAAGCCAAGAGCAAACTTGGGTTATTACTCTCATCTTATGTTGACCTCGCTTTTAGCCAACGACAATGAGTCAAATAGTAAGCGATAGAAAATATAATTAAAGTAAAGTATGAACTAATAGGCAGTAAGAACACAAGATTTTAAAGAGGTTCGACCCCATCAGTTCGGTAATAGCATAGTCCCCTTGGATTGTATTAACTCAAGAACAAAGAATACAATGTTTCCTCTCTTGAAGCTCTCACAATGAAATCTCTGAGTATGTTCTCTTAGATTTCTCTCAAGTAATTCTTTCGACCCCCATATCAGTGATAATGGATCACTATTTATAGCGCTAAATGCTTGAGGGAAGGTTTTCCTTTTGCTTACAATGTCTATAGTTGGTAAGAACACATATTATATATTTAGAATACATAGATTGTGGGATTTGGGCAACTTTCCATGTCTCTGTGATACGATCCCAAACTTATAGGGATTGCTTTTGTGCTTCACGATGCAAGTCTTGGAATCGCTAAGTGTTGATACGCTGTTCGAATTGTCTACTGCTCGGTTGAGAAGACATTATCTATGCAGGTGTATGTTGAGCTTTGTTCGGAACATCCCTTCAGCCAGATTTAGGGAATAAGGTCCACGTGTCACCAGCATGTGCTGCCACGTCATAGTGTGAAAAATGGGATAACAAAATCATTCTACGAATTAAACCTTTCTAGAGCCAGCTTGAAGTACCACTGTTGGTGGCTTCTGCAAGTGTAGTAGGAAATATTCTACATCTTACATCACCTCGCACCCACAGGCGAACCTACACGCAATTCAAGGGGGCAATTGCCCCAGCTGACTTTTTAACTTCCTATCTAATTATTTATCAAAAATTAAATAATAAATACAATTAACACACAACATCCATGTACTGCCCCCCCTCAAAAATCTTAAAAGTAGTAACTGTCAGCTTTATTCTTTTACTTTTACAATACAATAAATTAAATATATTATAAAATTAAAAAATAGTATTTGCTTTTATTATTTTATAATAAATTAAAATATTAAAATATAATAATATAATCAAATCAACTTTTGGAATTCTACTCCATTTCTCTCTCTCAATCTATCACATTAATTTCGTTCCTCTCTCTCTCTCTCTCTATCACTATTCTACAACTCTCTTCTTTTGCTTTTTGTTATCTTTTAACTTTTTCATCTTCTAAATCTGGCAAAGAATGAAGGACCAAGCTTTAGTGATCAATGAACAATAAAGAAAAAAAAGAATCAGGAGCACCATTTTTTCAAGGTTTTTTCATAAATATTATTATATATTTATTATTTATATATATTATATCATGTAGAAATTAGAATCTATTTCTATTATTCTATTAAAAAAAATATTATTATTCACTGTTATATTATACTATTATTAAAAACTTGAAGAGAAGTGAAATGATTTTTTTTCAAGGAATGATGATTGAGAGTTAAAATTGAAACAATTAAAAATTGTATGTGTAACAAATAACAATAATTCCCAAAATTAAATTGCAAAATGTAATATAATAGATTTATATACACTTTTTTTTTAATATTTGGGAATCAGGATTACAAATTGCAATAAAATAAATTATATTCAAATTCTATAGTTTTTAAATTAGAATGCTTGAAATTCCTATCTATATAAAGAATTAATAATCTAGTGTTAGTTATTGTCAAAAAAATATCAAATTACAGAAAGTATTTTATAGTTTTCTGTTTATTTTTATTTTTATGTTTATTGTTTATTATCATATTATTTGTGTTGTTAGTATATACACTAAATTTAATTTCTCAAATATATTTGAAATAGGTATGGCTCGTATAGAAAAATATTTTAAGAGAGTTGATCCAAATTCATCACATCCTCCTGAAGTAAGCGTTGATAGCAGTACAAACAGACGTTGTGTCTCAATTAATATGGATGATCTTCCTACTGATCCTGGGCTGCGAGTTCCGATTTCAAATTATAGTCCAAATACTCAAGATCAAATTCGAAGATATTATTTGCAACAAGGGCCTTGTCAACTGAAAAATCATGAATTTCCTCCTAAATATTTTCGAGGCGTGGACCGTCGATTTAACATTGAATTGTAAGATCAATTTCCTACTTGGTTAGAGTATAGCATCAATGAAGATTCTGCATTTTGTCTGTATTGTTATCTTTTCAAACAAAACAAAGGAAAACAAGGTGGTGGTCAGACATTTGTTAGTAAGGGTTTTTCAAATTGGAAGAAGCCAGAAATATTAGCACTACATGTTGGAAAACATGACAGTTCTCATTATGAATGTTACAAAAAGTGTGAAGCTTTGATGAATGAAAAATAACAAATCCAACACATTCTTTTGAAGAAAGAGAACAAAGATTGAAAAAATTATCGTGTGCGATTAACTGCATCAGTTGAAAGTATTCGATTTCTTCTACGACAAGGTCTTGCATTTCATGGTCATGATGAGTCTGAAGATTCTAATAATCAAGGTACCTTTCCTGAACTTTTAAATTTTTTAGCTGATCATAATGAGGAAGTTAGAGCTGTTGTTTTGAAAAATGCTCCTGAAAACCTTAGATTGAATTCTCCAAAGATTCAGAAAGATATTGTAAATGCATGTGCTGTAGAAATAATCAGCGTTATTATTAAAGACATGGAAGATGTTGTGGTTTCTATTTTAGTTGATGAATCTCGTGATGTATCTATAAAAGAGCAAATGGTTGTAATGTTTCGTTATGTGGACAAGAAAGGGTATGTGATTGAACGATTCATAGGCATTGAACATGTTGAAAATACAACAGCAATCTCACTAAAAATAGCAATTGATAAGCTATTTTCAAAGCATGGGTTGAACATATCTAGATTGCGAGGCCAGGAATATGATGGAGCTAGTAACATGAGTGGAGAATTTAATAGTTTGAAGAGTATTATTATGAAGGAGAATGAATGTGCTTTTTATGTCCATTGTTTTGCTCATCAACTACAATTAGCACTTATGGGGGTGGCAAAAAAACATGATATAACAGGTATTTTTTTGTTGCTCATTATTATATATATCAATACTTGTTATTTAGTAAGCCATTTTTCCATTTAATGATTTGTATTGTATGAAAAAAAAAATAGGTACATTTCTCACTATGGTATCTAATGTGGTGAATATTGTTGGAGCATTATCTAAGCATCGTGACATTCTTCGAGAAAAGCAAGCTGCTCAAGTCATTGAAGCCTTAAAATGTGGAAAACTTTCAAGTGGAAAAGGCTTAAATCAAGAAAATGGGATTAAGCGTCCATGTAAAACACGATGGGGGATCACATTTTGGCACTTTGGTAAGTTTCACTATCATGTTTTCATCCATTCTTGATGTACTTGAGGAAATTACAAGTGATAGTTTGAATAGTGACCAAAAATATGAAGCATCTATTATGTTACAACTACTGCAAACATATGACTTTGTTTTTAGCTTGCATTTAATGAAAAATATACTTGGAATCACAAATGAGTTGTCGCAAGTCTTGCAAAAAGGTGATCAAGATATTGTGAATACCATGGATTTAGTTAAAGTGTCCAAGGAATAATTACAAGTGATGAGAGACAATGGATGGAATTTTTTAGTAGAAGAAGTTTCTAATTTTTGTGTTGAGTTCAATATTGATGTGATAAATATGGATGGTATGTATTGTGCTCAAGGGAAATCACGACGTAGAGCTCCAAAGCTTACAAATTTTCACTATTTTTGTATTGATTTTTTCAATAGTGTGATAGATTTACAACTACAAGAGCTAAATAATCGTTTTAACGAGGCTAACACTGAGTTGTTACTTTGTTTGGCGTGTTTGTCTCCCAATAATTCTTTCTATGCTTTTGACAAGAAAAAGCTACTCCGTCTTGCTCTACTCTATCCACATGATTTTTCTGTAGTGGATTTGAGGGTACTAGAATTTCAACTTCAAACTTATGTTGATGATTTGCATTCCCATGCTGAATTTTCAGAATTGAAAGGAATTGCTGATCTTTCAATAAGATTAGTGGAGACAAGAAAACATGAGGTATGTCCATTGGTATATTTGCTTATTAAATCGGCATTAACACTGCCAGTTGCAACAACTTCAGTTGAAAGGGCATTTTTAGCTATGAACATTGTGAAAAATCAAATGCGCAACAAAATGGAAGATCAATGGCTAAATGATGGCTTGACTGTGTATCTCGAAAAGGATGTATTCAATACTATTACCAATGAATCTATCATTCATCGCTTTCAAAATATGAAAACTCGTAGGGGATAACTTTAAATGTACGAGTTTGATTTATTTTGTTAAATATTTTGGGATATTGAGTATATTTTATTTTTTAAATATCGAATTGAATGAGTTGGTATTTAATATTTATATTTTATCAATACACATTTTTTTTTGGCATTGTGAAATTTTTTATTAGAATTTTTTTATGCCCCCTACAATCAAAGTCTGGGTCCGCCACTGCTCGCACCCCTGCAAATCCATCTACATCTCAAAGTATTTAAGATGTGATAAGGGATCCTCTTTCCCCGTATACATCTTCCAGGTTGGCATCTTGAATTTTGGGGGTAATTCAAGGACTTCAATCTCCAGGGAGAAGGGTGATATGCGTGCTCGGTCCAGCTCGAGATCAGTGAGCTTTGGGTAGGTCAGGCCTTGTACCATGTTTTTCAATTGATCTAATTACGCTTGCACAAATGGATGAACTGGTTCAGCCTGTTGACTGACCTATGTCACGTTAGGATCTCTTTGAGTTGGATCCTGGATGCGGATGCCTAATTGGACAGCTAGTGTGACATACTGTTCGTCCAGGCCCCTTCTTCTATTCAGGTTAGTCCTGAGGTCATTTGCAGCACCCAACCTATTAAATACTAAGGTACCAGGCGGTCTCAACATCTGACTTGTTTGGCTAGTAGGTTAACTAGAGATTTCAGTTGGGATGAAGTTGTTAGGTGGAACTCCATCCAAAGGGTGGTCAGGAAGGATCTGGCCGTCTACCGTTTGGCCCATAGATTAGACCTATGGTCGTGGATTGGACGGCTAACCATTGTGAGTTTGGGAAGAATGCCTAGTAGCATACTCTTTTGTACCACCCAGAGGGATACTAGACACGGTAGTTGGCTATTGATTGGGAACTTGGTAGGCCCTCCTTATCAGTATAGTGGCCTGCCTCGTGTGATCATCAATGGCTGCTTGCTGAGCCCTTAAAGTTTCCATTTCCCTATCCCTTCATTCTATAAACCAACGTCTCTGCTCGTCGAATGCAAGGTTTATAGTGGCACGGAGATCCTCCTGATCATAGTGCAAAGCATTATTATGACCTTGCATGATTCCAAGGGCTATTTGGAGGTTTTGGATTTCAGTATTGTCTCCGACTGTTCTCTGTGCATTATTGGTGGACGGGACTTCAGTGTTGGGAATGAATTGATCGGCTGCTGAACTGGTGTTCCCAGTCTCTTGCACTCCTGGTGTGATCCCAGCCAGAGGGGAAGTCACACCTTGGCCCACAGTAGGTGGCTATGTATTGGCCTGTTTGGGGTTTGTCCCTGGTGGTCCTTATTGGAATTATTTTACCAGGATCTAGATTTACAAACAAGTATGTTTCATTAACATCCTAATATAAATTTCTAAAACAATGAAATAAACACATATAAAGTTTTAAGAAACCTTACAGTGGGTGCAGCGGAATTAAATGACTTCCTCCGTTCAGATCTCTAGCCCTTGATTCCTTTCTATAGCAGAGCATTATCAAGATCTGAACCTGGATCTCTTTCTCTCCTTCTTGAGCCCGATTCTCCTTCTTGTTGATTGGATTCTTCACAGTCTTACACACTATGATTGAGATACCACTTGGTATGTGTGGGCACTCACTCTATCACACAAGGTATGAAAATATGAAGAGAGAAAAGAGAGAATGTGGTTTCGGTCTAATAGAAAGAAGGCTCAAGAAAGTTTTCTGAAAGTGAAATTTCATCAATCTGTCAAGTGTGAGCCATCACTATCTATTTATAGGTAACCACTAGGTTTAAGTTAGATTTAATTAGCATTAAAATAATAGAAAAATAAATGGTAAAACCATGCATAGTGGCCGGCCATGGGTTGGATAATGGGCCCCACTTTGCAATTTTGCTATATTTTCATTTTCCCATCTTATTTTCTCAAAAATGCCAATTTTCCAATTTAACCACATAATGCCAATTCTAATTATTTAATAACTAAAAATTAATTATTAAATAATATTATCATTTAATATATTTATTAATTAGACTTATCAAAGTCTCTTAATTAACAAATAAACCCTAGAAACTCTTTTCTTCACATTTAAGCCCTTGCTTAGTGAAAAATCATAAACTAGACATAGCCTAATTTTAGAATTATAATTGATTAACTAAAATCAATTAACTGAGTCTTACAAGCAGTATGATCTCAACTAGTATGGGGACCGTGGGCCTATATAATTGAGCTTCCAATAAGCTGACCTAGAATTTACCAAGTAAATTCACTAACTTATTAATTCCTTGTTGCATCCACTCATAGAACTCGGAATTGCACTCTCAGTCATATAGAACGCTCTATATGTTCCACGATATAGATACGCTATTAATTATCCATTGTTATAATCCCAATAATCAATGATCCCCTATAGATGATCTACATTGCATAAGGATAAAATTACTGTTACACCCTTTCAATGTATTTTATCCTTAAAACACTAGGCCACCTATAAATGATATTATACTGAACTAATATAATCACTAAAATGAGCGCTCTATCATTTATCTCTATTTAGCAAGCTCAAAAAAAATTCTCGTTTCACTTCTAAATACCTATAGAAGCTATAGATTCCATATCTATGATTAGCGCTCCCACTCAATTGTACTATCGTGTTCCCAAAATGTACGTATCACCCTGACCAAAAAGTAGGCTTAACTAACAAATCAAAGAACATGAATAACACTCTTGAGATCGAACCTAATCATGTCAGGATTAAGATCATTTGATCTAGGATCAACTAGGTGATATTGAATTGAATAGATATTACAGTAAATTTATCATATCTAATCCAAGTTCAATATCGTTCCCTTCCAATGTATACTCCATACATCCAATACTGGTAAACTTTGTCAATGCCCTGGAAAGGACATAACACTTATCCAAGGTGTAAGTATACCTATCATCGATTATCATGCCAGTCTAAATCCAGTGAACTGACAAATCAGAGAATTAAACTTTTGAACATATAACCATGATTATATTCCAATGTGTTGACAACACTATAATCATGAACAAATACATATGTTCTAGACTTAATAGAATTTATACATTAAATACAATCATGAAATAAATCATGTGAACCATGAAACACAAAATGCGATTTCTGATCTTTATTAATTAGTAAATCTGATTATATTGAAATGGGTTTTATTTAGGGCACAAAACCCAACAAACTCCCACTTGCACTAATATAAAACAAAAGGTGCATTTCAAATAATCTCAACATCTTGATATCCAGATTAAGTGTAGTATGTAGTATACTCTCCGTAATAAGATCAGACAGGTTGTATTTAATACAACCTTTCATCCACCATTACATTTCCTTAATCACAAAATTCTTGATATTGTGAAATTCCTCTCTATATGTCTACTCCTTTAGGGATACTGGATTCTTTACTTTTTTGCAACTACTTTTGCAATAGTCAGGAAGTAACACTAGCAGTTAATAATTGTTGGAAAAATTCCAAAAATGTATAGAACTTTCCTAAGACTGAATAAGTATCTTTCCTGCAACTTTAACATTCAGTCTCTCTGGTAGACTTAGAGATTTCAGATAGGTTTTTACACTTCTCCAAAATCACTACTCCACCCCTAGAGTAATCACCATCTCATCAGCAGACTTTCTAGCGCTAAGGCAAGTCTAGAAATTGGATTTGGTGTAGTCTAAGAGTATTAAATACACCCTTATTGACTAACATATAGTTCCTCTTCTTGATCTTAATATTCACTTGATTGTCTTCCAATGTTCCTTTCTTGGATTAATCTGATAACTACTTATTACTCCCACTCAACAGCAGGTGTCTGGTCTAAGGCATACTAAAGCATATATGAGACCTCTCACTGTTGATTCAAGAAATTCCTTCATGGCTTTATCTTTTCTGGAATAGTAGAAACTTTTCCTTAGATAAATGAAATCTATATCTAGAAGTTGTGAAGCTTCTATAGATTGCCATTAGAAAAATACTCCAACAACTTACTAAAGTAAATTGCTTGCACTAGAGTAAGTAAATTACCAGGCATACCACAAGCCATAGGTTTAGATAATGTCAAACCTATAATACTAGGAACAGGAAGTTTTGTTAAGTCCTTTCGTGTTCCCAAGGGTCTGCATGTTAGGATCTATCACCACCAGGTCGCCTTGATGAACCAGGCCTCTACGAGTTTGCACCACCATCCTGTACGCCTGTTAAAACTTAAGACAAATAGAAAACTTGGGTTTTTGCTCTCAATGAGAGCACCAAAATATTGACCTCACTTTTAGTCAACAACAGTTAGTCAGTTAATAAGCGATTAAGAATGTAATTAAAATAGAGCAAAAATGACGAAGTAATAAAGAACACCAAATTTTAAAGAGGTTCAGCCCCGTGAGTGTGGTAAGAAAGAACAATTTTTTTTTCTCTCTAAAAGCTCTTACAATGAATCTCTGAGTAATTCTCTTAGATCTCTCTCTGAAGTAATTCTTTTGATCCCTTTCACAGTGAGGCTAAATCACTATTTATAGGGCCTTAATGCATGAGGGGAGGTTTCCCTTTTGCTTACAATATATAAAATACGAAATTACATTTATTATATAATTATGAGACACGAAATAGGAAATTAGAACAGGTTGCTATATTTCTCTAATTCAATCCCATGATCGTAGGGATTGGCTTTGTGTCTGGACTTCATAAGATCATTCTAAAGTAATTAACTCCTGATAAGTAGTTCGGCAAGCCAGATTTATACCTCCTCGGATGATCTGTCTTTCATCTTGCTCTGATAATCAAACGTCTACATGCTAACATACAATATGGAGTCTGTTTAGCACATTCACTTCTGCCCAGATACAGGAAATGCAGGACACGTGTCACTTGAGTATTCTGCCACGTCATTGTGCAAGAAATTGGATAACACACTTGTCTGAAGTGATCATTCAATACAAAGTCATTTCAATTCTCACTCCTTCAGTTGATGTTAACCTGTGCATTTTCGCTTATTCCAAGACCTAATTTATTAAAAATAGGCCTTAGAACGACCTATTCTCAAATATTCCAGGGAGGAGCATCACCCTATTAGCTAAACAGAGGCTACTTAAGTGGTGTTGTTTTTCTCCCAAAAATACATGGTCGTCCCCCAATGTCACCTGGTGCAAGGGAATGGCTATCCTGTTGGGTTTTGTGCCCTAAATAAAACCCTTTACAATCTGATTAGTTATCAATATAAGAAATTTGAAGTGATTTATGTTTCCCTGAATTTTACATGCTAATGGTTTAATATGTTTATTACATTTACACACAAAATCAGTTAAGTCCAGATCATATGTTTATTCACAATTACAGTATCGTCAAAACAGTGGAATGTGATTGTGATCATATGAATCAAAAGACTAAGTCCCTGTTTCATCAGTGTTTTGGATTTACACTAATGTGATAATCAGCGATGATGTGTACTTACACTTGGAGTAAGTGTTATGTTCTTTCTAGGACATTAGTAAAGTATACTAGTTTCGAATGTATGGAGTATACATTGGACTGGACCGATATTGCAACTTAGTTAAGATATTATAAACTTACCGTTATATCTTTCCAAGTCAATATCAGTATTTGATCTTAAGATTAAAAGAATCTAAATCCTGATATGCTTAGGCTCAACTCAAGAGTACTATTCATGTTCTTTGATTTATTAGTTAAGCCTACTTTTGGGTCAGGGTGATACGTATATTTTGGGAACATGATAGTATGATTGAGTGGGAGTGCTGAACATAAATATGGAATCTATAGCTTCTATTGGTGAATAGAAGTCAAGTGATGATTCCCTTCGAGCTTAGCTAAATAGAAGTAAATGGATGAGCTCTTGTTTAAGTGACTAATTCTTAGATCACTAAACATCATTTACAGGTAGCTAAGTGTTTTAAGGGGCAAAATACATTGAGGGGTGAGAACCGTAAAATTATCCCATCTCGATGTAAATCATCTATATAGAGGATATTTGATCACAATAAGATTATAATAATGGTTAAATGAGATAGCATATCTATATCGTGGAACATATAATATGCTCTATATAAGTCTGAGAGTGCAATTCTAAGTTCTAAGAGTGGATTCAACGAAGAATTAATAAGTAGGAATTTACTTAGTAAATTCGGTTCACTTATTGGAAGCTCAGCATATAGATTCATGGTCCCCATTCTAGTTGAGACTGTACTGCTTGTAAGACTCAATAATTGATTTGTGATTAATCAATTATAATTCTAAAGTTAGACTATGTCTAATTTGTGAATTTTCACTAAGCAGGGGCAAAATTATAAAGAAAAGAGATTCTAGGTTTATTTATTTATTAATAGACTTTATATGTCTAGCTAATAATTAAATTAAATGAAATGAAAATATTATTTAATATTCTATTTTAGTTATTAAATAATTAGTTTTGGCATTTAAATTGTTAGAATTGGAAAATTGGCGTTTTTGAAAAAATAGAAATAAAATTTGTGAAAACTGCAAAAACCAAGTGGGGCCCATTACACACCATGGCCGGCCACTTAAAGTGGTTTTTCAAATTGATATATTCATTATTTTAATGCCAAATAATTCCTAACCTAAACCTAGTAGTTGCCTATAAATAGAAAGTGATGGCTCAGTCAAATTACATGCTTTCATAACCTTTTCTGTCAGAAAATTCTCTCTTCAGAAAAACTGAGCCTTCCCTTTTCTCTCTATAGCTGAAATCATCTCTCTCTCTCTCTCTCTTTTCTTCTTCTAAATTTCGAACCTTAGTGATAGAGTAAGTGCCCACACACAGCAAGTGGTAACTCAATCATAGATTGGAAGACTGTGAAGGATCACACACAAAGAGAAGGACATTCGGGCTCAGATCTTGATAATACTCTGCGACAGAAAGGATACAAGGGTTAGAGATCTGAGTGGAAGGAGACATTAATTCCGCTGCAACCGATGTAAGGTTTTCTTAACTTTATATGTGTTTAATTATCGTTTTAGAAAGTTCATATTTAGGGTGTTTAACAACATACTTGTGAGTAGATCTAAGATCCTGGTAAAATAATTTACAACAATTGGTATCAGAGCCATGGTAATTGATTTGCTTGCAAGAAATTTTGGACTTTAAAACAATTGTTTGTTATTTGGATGGTTTCATGTTGTGTTGAGTGTTATTTGATGATTGATTGATGTTTGTGAATTTTCGTGAGAAATAATTGAAATTTTGTTTCTGGAATTATTTTTATTGGATAGTATGGAAAACATTAAGCAATTTACTTTTTTACAGAACTCAATTTCGATTTAATTTGAATTAGTTATGATTTTTTGAAGATTCCAAAAAAATCAGTGGTGATGCACTCACTTACACGCGCGGACGAGGGTGACACCCTCGGACAGCACGCGTTCAGACACGGCTCGACCGAGCTGATTGTCTGAACCCACCCCATCCGCGCGCGGAAATCATGCAAACCCTCCCCTGCGCCGAGGTTTCTCGGCAGTGCAACCCTTAGAGCGCGCACGGACAGTATGTTGAACAGCTCGCAATTTTTTCGTTTTTCTTCGATTTTTCATGCTATTTCGTGGATTTAACTTCCGATTTTTTGTGTAGTTTTGTATTTAGACATTTACTATTCCTATTTCAATTCTAAATATCATAATTAAATTAATTAATTTTTTTTTAATTTAATTCATGATATTAGTGTAATTTGAATTTGAAAATAGTAAATATCTATCCTTTTGCTTAATTATCTATCTTATTTTAAATTTGATTATATCTTATCTTATTTTTACATTTAAGGTCAGATATTAAATTTTTTAATTAAATATTTTTTTAAATAATTTGACCTTATTTAAATTTAAAATAAGATAACTATAATCATGATATTTTAAATAGATGTAAGATATTTTGCTGACTTTTAAATTTTGTTATTTTATTTATTTAAATTAAATTATAAATTCTGAAAAAGATATTTATTTATCTTTTTTAATTTTTATTTATAAAATAACATTTAATTTTTTAAAAGTAGTTAGCAAATTTTTGAAATGATATTTAGGTTAGTTGAAACCTAATTTTTCAAAATTGTAGGTTTAATTTTAAATATTTAATTTCGAAAATATATATATTTTTTAAAATTCGAAAATTAAATATTTTTTTATTTTATTTAATTATTTTTCGAAATTTAATTATTTAAAATTAAATAAATCTTACATCCAACTATCCAGCTAACCTTGTTGCAGGAGTATGTGTTTTAGCTTGTTTGTAAGTTTTAAGACCTATTATTGCTTGATTGCAAATAGTCATGGTTAACTTGTTGACAGATCCAATGATCTGATTTTAACTCATGGTTCCCTTGGTCAAGTAAATAATTTGTAAGAGGTAAATTTTACAATCTTCTTTCATCTGTGTATGACCTAGCAACATGATAGGATCCATCCAAATGTGTACCTGTGTGAGCCTATATGTTTATTTTATTATATAGATGCATATAGGTTGTTGCTAAATAAAATGTCACACCATGATAGATTTTATTTAGGTCCATTTACTTTTTGGACCTATTCAATTAATAACAGTTATTCATTTTAAGGTTAAATTCCTCTCTTTTGGGCCTTGTGTGAGAGTTGGGGGCCAATAGAAGTGGGTACGACATACTGAACCCAGCTCCCCCTCACATGAACTACCCCAATTGTGAAGGCCCATTTGCCTGATTTGAATAACTGTGATAGGTTAATTAAATTAGTTTAACCTAATAAAATTGATTAGCAACATAATTAACTTTTAAAATATATGAAATTTATCTTCATTTTAATATTTTAAAGTTAATTTTAAGAAAAACACTTTTAGTTTTAGATATTATTTCTAGACAAACTATTTGTATTTTTCTTGTATTTAATTAAATAAAGAATTTTAACTAACTAGATTCTTTCTGGAGCTTATTTAATTAAATATTCCTATTTAAGTTATAAATTAGTTATTTTAACTGATTTTTCATATCTAACTTAAATTTGAATATTTTATTTAAATTTAAAATTAAGTTGAGGAATTCTAGGCATTAGTTATTAAAGATTCTTAAGATATTTTTTAAGTTAGTTTTAAACTTAAAATGGAATATTTTTCAAATTAAGTGGTTACAACTTAATTTTTGATATTTAATTAAATTTAAATTTGAAAATATTTAAGTTCTAGATTTTTTCTATAACAACTTAAATAAGATACTTTTTTCAAATTTTTGTTGAAAAGATACTTAGTCAAATAAGATATTTTCTAGATAGTTATTTCTAGACTACTTATTATTTCTAATATTAAATAGGAAAATATTATACATTGTGAAATTAATTATTTAAATAATTAATTTTGGTACAATTTATTTAAGTATATTTTTTTTTCCTAGTATTAAACTAGAAATTAATAATTAAGCTTTCTCTACACTTAATTATTTATTTCTTGAATTTAATACATTTAATTAAATTAAAAAATTAAATATCTAAGTTGATTCTCATCATGATACTTAAATATTTATTTTTCATGGCACTTAATTAAATAGAAAATTATTTTTTAGTTGAAATTTAATTTTTCAACTTTAATTTAAATAATTTTCAATATATATTTTTTTATTTTATTAATCAATTTCGAAATTGCATTTTAATTATGCAAGATGATTTTGAATTTATTTTGAAAAATAAATTAAGTTGTAAATTAATTATTTATTTTAATTAATTCTTGGACCAACTTAAATCAATGATTTTTTCATTTATTGATTAATTTAAAATAAATGAATTAAAGTATATTATTAGAAATTGAATTAATTAGTCAAAGGAAAATCTAGATAGGTGATATTTTTGCTTGAAGTATTTTTTCTAAGTATTTATTATTTAAGTATTTCGAAAATAAAGTTTTATACTTTCTTTTTCAAAATACAATAAATATATATTCTCGTGAAAATTTAATTTGAGTTGTAAATTAATTTAAATGAATACAACTTAATTAATTTTCTTAATATTTATATATCAAAATTACTACTAAGATGGAAATAATTCAATTTATTTCAATCGCCATCTAAGTATAATTTTATAAATATTAAATTAAATTCTAATTTAGAATTTTAATTCTAAATTCGAATTTAATGAATATTTTTATTAAAATAATAAAGAAAATATATTTTAAAGAATAAGCTTTATTATTATTAAGATATTTGATCTCCATTGTTGGTTTTACATCGCGTTTGTTTTAGTGAGTAATCCTCCCTTATGGAGGAACGTTCATTAGCAATTTCGCACAGTTTAATCTCGAAAGCTAAGTAGCTTTGTAAGTGTTTTATATTGTATGAATCACCCTAATGGTCGCGACCATATTTGACTTGCAAAATATGAAACAATGGTAGAAGCTCATAAGATAGAATAGCCTTGACTCTCGCCTAAACGGGACAACGCTGGATTCCAATCTTGATCGAATAAAAGGTTGTTAGAATGTTTAACATTTTAGATGAGCTGACAACTCTATTCAATGGATGGTAGCTTTGACTCTCGCCTAAACGGGACACTGATATCAGTTTGTTGAAAACCTTGGAAATTATTTAGGATTGTATTTTTTTTTTAGTATTTTCTCTTATCATTCCTACATGCTATGTGCTTATAATTTCTTAATTGGATTTTGTGTTAAACCATTATTGATTTCTATTTATTATTTTGTAGTATCCTGTATAACCATGATGAATTCCATGTTATCACTCTTGACCGAAAATAAGCTAAATGGATCTAACTTTCCAAAATGGAATGAGAACATTAATATTGCTCTCATAGGAGAAAGTGCGTTGTTTGTGTTAACTGAGCCGTCTCCAGAAGTGCTGGGGGATATTGCATCCAAAGCTGTGAAAGAAAAGTATGAGCGTTGGCAGAAAGCAAATGACAAAGCTCTATACTTTATGCTTTCCAGCATGGTTGACACCCTTAAAACTCGATTTTCTAAAACCGAAAAGGCCGCTGAAGTAATGACGAAGTTAACTAAGCTATTCGGTAGGGCATCTCTTCAGTCTCGCTTCGACGCAACTAAGAAATACATCAATGCACGGATGGAACCCCATCAAAACGTGCGTGATCATGTTCTCCTCATGGCAAGTTATTTCCAAGAAGCCCAGGATCATGGTGCTGAAATGGATCACACTACTCAAGTAAGCCTTATCTTGAATAGTCTGACTCCAGCATTTCTGCCCTATACATCAAATTATGTCATGAATAAAAAGGACATAGACTTTCATGAGTTAGTCAATGACCTTTAGACATATGAAAATTTGATTGGAGGACCCAAAAAGAAAGAGAGTAAGCCTCAAAATTCTGGGAATGGTAATGGACAGTCAAACCTGAAGCAAATGTTGCCTCTGCTTCTAAACCCAAATCGAAGAAGAAGTGGAAAAACACCAAGAAGCGTGCAAAAGCCATGAAAAACAAAAAGGCTGCTGCTTCTGGTGATGCACCCAAAGGAAAGTGTTTCTACTGCAATGAGAAAGGTCATTGGAAACCCCAATGTCCTAAACTTCTTGCAAAGAAACAAGGTATTTCTTTCTATAAACTTTAAGAGTTTTAGTGAATTATTATCCAATTGGATTATTAATTCTGGACTAACTTTGTTTATTTGTTTCTTCTTCTTATAGGCCAAGCTACTTGAACTCAGATGCTATTTTCATGAGTTGGATCAGAAAGCTGGACAAAGGGTGAAGATCGTCCAAGATGAAGATGAAGCTGATTTATCTATTTTTTTGAATTAATTGTTTTAGTTTAAAGACAATTTGGATTTCAAATTTTAGTTAGGAATTTTATCCCTGTTTTTCTCATATTGTTGCAATACATTTTTTTATTAATAAAGTTTATATTATTTTCTATTTCAAACAAATTGCAATTTATGAGATTGAGCTTCATTTACTTTATCTTAAACAACAATTACCACATTATATTTATATGTTTGTATGTGTAAGTGTTTTTATTATTGATGCAAATTCTATAATATTTACAACTCTTCATAGAGTTATATGAAATAAACACTAGAAATTATTTCTATGTTTATTAATAATTGTTAATTCTAATACAATTATTAAGAATTTGTTCAATAAAAGGATCTTTTGATCTGATAGGGTGGAGAAAAGTTAAGAAAACTATACAGTTCAACGATCTTTTATATCTAATGAACTCTAGATTGTTTTCAACTCCACATAAACTCTATAACACTTAAAGAATCATAATCTTTACAACCTTTAGGGGTGGATCATAATCTCTATAAACTTAGGGGTGGAGTCTACTCAACAATACCCTATGTAACACATATTTTCTTTAAACATGGAAGTAATATAATGACTTAGCTATTATCAGTATAAATCCTTTATCTTGATTGTATGTTCCAATTTAGTTTTACTGTTGTAGTAAAAATTGATACCTATAAAAGTTCTTTGATAATGTTTCACACTACCTTAATTGAGTGGGAGAATTTTAAAATTCTTTTACCCATCTTCATTAGGTTGACACTTGTGATAGGAACTTAAGAACACTACTGAAAAGCAAATCTAACCATTCACATGGATAGATATAACTTATCAGAATTATGAGAATAAGATAATAGAATTCTAGTTCAGTCTATTCGAATGACTTGAACCTAGATTTCTTAATTCTCATAACATTTTATGGTATGTTAATTTTGATTACTTAATCTCTAGCAAGTATTTTTCACTTCAAATACTAGTCTGCTAAGTTAATGACTTAGTTTTAAAAGAAACTTAAAGTTTCAGACTAATAAAATAAGTCACAACTAGATAACTCTCCAAATAATAAAGAGGTTAAAAGTATTATTTAACCAGACATCTGCTACTGAGTGGGAGCTATCTGAGATGTAATCAAATAAGGAACATTAGAAGATATTCAAGAAAGATTTATTATGAAAGTGATCTATGTGTTAGATATTAAGGAACTGTATATCAGTTATCCTTGTATCTTCCCAACTCATTCAAAATTATGAGATCATGGCTACTTTGGGGGTGGAGGAATTATTCTATAATAATTCAAGCTCTACCAGAAAAGAATTATAACTTTGTAAATTCGAAATTACCAGAAAGTTATATTACTGAAGAAAAGTCTACACTGTATTATCTCAATTTCATATTTTAAAATATGAGAGATATGTCTTCTGTTTATTCAGATGTACTTTAAAACAGTAAGGATTTCAGTATCCCTTGATGAGTAAAGCATATAGTAAAGGATGTTTCATAAATGTTTTTATGAACTAGTTTCCAGAAGTTTGGGTGGATTCAAATATACTACACTTGATCTGAAGATCAAGACATCAGATTAATTTAATTGCACAGTTTGTTTTATGTTAGTGCAAGTGGGAGTTTGTTGGGTTTTGTGCCCTAAATAAAACCCTTTACAATCTGATTAGTTATCAATATAAGAAATTTGAAGTGATTTATGTTTGCATGAATTTTACATGCTAATGGTTTAATATGTTTGTTACATTTACACACAAAATCAGTTAAGTCCAGATCATATATTTATTCACAATTACAGTATCGTCAACACAGTGGAATGTGATTGTGATCATATGAATCAAAAGACTAAGTCCCTGTTTCATAAGTGTTTTGGATTTACACTAATGTGATAATCAGCGATGATGTGTACTTACACTTGGAGTAAGTGTTATGTTCTTTCCAGGACATTAGTAAAGTATACTAGTTTCGAATGTATGGAGTATACATTGGACTGGACCGATATTGCAACTTAGTTAAGATATTATAAACTTACCGTTATATATTTCCAAGTCAATATCAGTATTTGATCTTAAGATTAAAAGAATCTAAATCCTGATATGCTTAGGCTCAACTCAGGAGTACTATTCATGTTCTTTGATTTATTAGTTAAGCCTACTTTTGGGTCAGGGTGATACGTATATTTTGGGAACATGATAGTATGATTGAGTGAGAGTGCTGAACATAGATATGGAATCTATAGCTTCTACTGGTATATAGAAGTCAAGTGATGATTCCCTTCGAGCTTAGCTAAATAGAAGTAAATGGATGAGCTCTTGTTTAAGTGACTAATTCTTAGATCACTAAACATCATTTACAAGTAGCTAAACATCATTCACCATCTTCAGGCAGGTGAAGGTCCGTCCTTGTGCTCGAGGGACTTGGTTGGATAGTTTGCACACCGTCCACCTGCCTATAGGTTTTGCCCAAACTATTGATGAGCCTTCCTTGTAAAGGATCTATAATTAGATCATGTCTTCTTACGACAATTCGCTCATTAAACCACCTTATTTGGTTACTGGCCTTCCTGTTACATCGTTCTAGCTCTGCCTGATGGGCCCAAAGGATGGCCTCCTAGTCGTCCATCCACCTCAAGAATTCACGTCTCTATTGGGCGAAAGCATCGCAACCAACACTATGTGGTTCTTCAGTTTAGGTGACTTGGCCCACGACTTCTCTGAGCCTGGCCAGTTCGATGTCCTCTCACAGGTTCACATAGCTGGTTTGCCAATTCCTAGCCCTATTTCTCCTTCATAATACTGGGGACTAATCTTAATTTTGCTCCATAAGGGTTACTCTGAATTGATAAGATCCTCTATTTGAGGTGTTGTCGACAGATCTGCTTTGGGCAGAAAAGGTTGTTCATCAGGATTAGGCTGATTAGTAAGGGCAATTTGATCAAATTTATTGGCTGAGTTTATTGGTTCTGCCGAGTTAGTAGGATTTGTTGCATCAGTCAAGTTCATGGTGTTGGAAATATTTTACCAGGATCCAGATTTACTACCAAGTATGTTTCATTAACATCCTAATATGAATTCTAAAACAATGAAATAAACACATATAAAGTTCAAGAAACCTTACATTGGGTGCAGCGGAATATAATGACTCCTTCCATTCAGATCTCTAGCCCTTGATTCCTTTCTGTAGCAGAGCATAATCAAGATCTGAATCTGGATCTCTTTCTCTCCTTCCTTTGATGTTGATTCTCCTTCTTGTTGTTTGGATTCTCCTACAGTCTTACACACTATGATTGAGATACCACTTGATGTGTGTGGGCACTACTCTATCACTCAAGGAATTTCGAAATTGAAGAGAGGAAAAGAGAGAGAAGGGGGCGGCAAAGGCTTTTCTCTGAAGGAAACAATGTGCAAAGTCATGAGTTTCCTAAAGCCAACACTTTCTATTTATAGAATGCCATCTAGGTTTAGGTTAGAATTTTATGGCATTAAAATAATGAAAAAATAAATGGTAAAAGGCTTTGCATAGTGGGCGGCCATATAAGGAAATTGGGCCTCACTTTGCAACTTTCCCATTTTGTTATTTTTCATTCTCATTTTCTCAAAAATGCCAATTTTCCAATTTAACCATTTAAATGCCAATTCTAATTATTTAATAACTAAAAAGTAATCATTAAATAATATTGTCATTTAATATATTTATTAATTTAGACATGTAAAGTATCTTAATTAATAAATAAACCTAGAATCTCTTTTCTTTACAATTTCGCCCTTGCTTAGTGAAAATTCATAAACTAGACATAGTCTAACTTTAGAATTATAATTAATTAATTAAAATCAATTACTTGAGTCTTACAAGCAGTATGGTTTTAACTAGTATGGGGACCATGGGCCTATATAAACCGAGCTTCCAACAAGTTGAACCGAATTTACCAAGTAAATTCCCTAACTTATTAATTCCTTATTGAATCCACACTTAGAACTTGAAATTGCACTCTCAGTCATATAGAACGCTCTATATGTTCCACGATATAGATACGTCATTAGTTATCCATTGTTATAATCCTAATGTGATCAATGACCCTCTAATAGATGATCTACATTGAATAGGCACTAAGTTACTGTTACACCTTCAATGTATTTTATCCTTAAAACACTTAGCTCCGTATAAATGATATTTCAGCGAAGTGAAATGAGATCTCCACCATTTATCTCTGTTTAGCCAAGCTCGAAGGATATCATCGTTTCACTTCTAAATTCCTATGGAAGTTATAGATTCCATATCTATGTTAGCGCTCCCACTCAATTATACTATCATGTTCCCAAAATGTACGTATCACCCTAACCCAAAAGTAGGATTAACTAACAAATCAAAGAACATGTATAGTACTCTTGAGATCGAACCTAAACATATCAGGATTAAGATCATTTGATCTAGGATCAACGGGTGATATTTAATTGAATAGATATTACGGTAAATTTTAATATATCTAATCAAAGTTCAATATTGGTCCCTTCCGATGTATACTCCATACATCCGATACTGGTAAACTTTGCCAATACCCTGGAAATGACATAACACTTATCCAAGGTGTAAGAATACCTATCACCGATTATCATGTCAGTCTAAATCCAGTGTTCTGACAAATCAGGGAATAAACTTTCGAACATATAATTAAGATTATATTCCACTGTGTTGACAACACTATAATCATTAACAAATTCATATGTTCTGGACTTAAATAGAGTTCATACATTATATATATAATCATGACATAAATCATGTGAACCATGCAACATAAAATTGTTATTTCTGATCTTTATTAATAAGTAAATCTGATTATATTGAAATGGGTTTTATTTAGGGCACAAAACCCAACACATGGAAACTCTATTGGTGGTGGGAACACGCACGTTAGGATCAGCCATCATGGGGTCTTGAGGAAGACCCGAGGAAGTAGAAGTTGTAGTTCTTCTTGTTACAACCATGATGATTGATCATGTTAATAAATAATGCTCTCGATGAAAGCACCAAAATGCTGACCTTAGATTTGGTCAACTAACAATGGAGCCTTATATATGATCGACAATTACCATGTGTAAGTAATAAAAGCAAATAAAGAGAATAACACAACGATTTATAGAGGTTCGACCCCCTTGTTTAGCGGGTAATGACCTACTCCCCTTTTAGTTGTATTAATTTGAGAGCTAATACCACACATATTACAGGCTTTTACCTTATAAATTATAGTATGACTCTCTTGTTGAGTTTTGTGCCCTAAATAAAACCCATTTCAATATAATCAGATTTACTTATTAATAAAGATCAGATATAACATTTTATGTTGCATGGTTCACATGATTTATTTCATGATTATATATATAATGTATGAATTCTATTTAAGTCCAAAACATATGAATTTGTTAATGATTATAGTGTTGTCAGCACAGTGGAATATAATCTTAATTATATGTTCGAAAGTTTATTCCTTGATTTGTAAGTTCACTGGATTTAGACTGCCATGATAATCAGCGATAGGTATTCTTACACCTTGGATAAGTGTTATGTCCTTTCCAGGGCATTGGCAAAGTTTACCAGTATCAGATGTATGGAGTATACATCGGAAGGGACCGATATTGAACTTTGATTAGATATATTAAAATTTACCGTAATATCTATTCAATTCAATATAACCCGTTGATCCTAGATCAAATGATCTTAATCCTGATATGGTTAGGTTCGATCTCAAGAGTATTATACATGTTCTTTGATTTGTTAGTTAAGCCTACTTTTGGGTCAGGGTGATACGTACATTTTGGGAACATGATAGTAGAATTGAGTGGGAGCACTAACATAAATATGGAGTCAATAACTTCTATAGGAATTTAGAAGTGAAACGATGATATCCTTCGAGCTTGGCTAAAGAGAGATATATGGTGGAGATCTCATTTCACTTCGCTGAAATATCATTTATACGGAGCTAAGTGTTTTAAGGATAAAATACATTGAAGGTGTAACGGTAATTTAGTGCCTATTCAATGTAGATCATCTATTAGAGGGTCATTGATCAAATTAGGATTATAACAATGGATAATTAATAACGTATCTATATTGTGGAACATATAGAGCGTTCTATATGACTGAGAGTGCAATTCCAAGTTCTAAGTGTAGATTCAATAAGGAATTAATAAGTAAGGGAATTTACTTGGTAAATTCAGTTCGACTTATTGGAAACTCGGTTTATATAGGCCCATGGTCCCCATACTAGTTGAGACCATATGGCTTGTAAGACTCAGTTAATTGATTTTAATTAATCAATTATAATTCTAAAGTTAGACTATGTCTAGTTTATGAATTTTCACTAAGCAAGGGCGAAATTGTAAAGAAAAGAGATTCTAGGTTTATTTATTAATTAAGAGACTTTATATGTCTAAATTAATAAATATATTAAATGGAAATATTGTTTAATAATTTATTTTTAGTTATTAAATAATTAGAATTGGCATTTAAATGGTTAAATTGGAAAATTGGCATTTTTGAGAAAATGAGATTGAAAAATGATAAAATGGGAAAGTTGCAAAGTGAGGCCCATTTCCCTTATATGGTCGACCACTATGCAAAGTTTTTACCATTTATTTTTCCATTATTTTAATGCCATACAATTCTAACCTAAACCTAGATGGCATTCTATAAATAGAAAGTGTTGGCTTCAAAAAACTATGACTTGCATATTGTTTCTTTCAGAGAAAAGCCATAGTCGCCCCTCTCTTCTTCTTCTTCTCTTCAATTTCGAAATACCTTGAGTGATAGAGTAGTGCCCACACACATCAAGTGGTATCTCAATCATAGTGTGTAAGATTGTGAAGAATCCTAACAACAAGAAGGAGAATCAACATCAAAGGAAGGAGAGAAAGAGATCCAGATTCAGATCTTGATTATGCTCTGCTACGATTAAGAATCAAGGGCTAGAGATCTGAATGGAAGGAGTCATTATATTCCGCTGCACCCAATGTAAGGTTTACTAAACTTTATATTTGTTTATTTCATTGTTTTAGAATTCATATTAGGTTGTTAATGAAACATACTTGTTAGTAAATCTAGATCCTGGTAAAATATTTCTAACAACTGGCACCAGAGCCATGGTAATGATTTACTTTCATGAAATATGAATTAAAACGATGTTATGTGTTGATTTGGATGGTTTCATGTTGGTTTATGTGCTTATGTGATGAATGTATGTGTTGTACAAAACTTTTTTCCATGAAAAATATTTTTTCTATTTTTAAAAATATTTTATTTGGATTCCTTGTGAAAAATTAAGCAATTTTCTTTGTTACGGAACTCGATTCTGATAAAAATTGAGAAAGTTATGATTTTTGGAAAAATCAGATTTCATGGTGTCGAGTGGGTGCTCGTGAGCACTAGGCACTCGGACTGGGAAGCCCATCCGCGCGCGTGAGCCTCGGTCGTTTACCCTGCATCCGCCCGTGTTTCCCCTGCCAGTGCCAAGGTTTCTCGGTGTCCCCTCCTCTGTCCGCGCGTGCCCGAGGCTGCGTGCAGCCTTCTTGGGCTACACGTGCAGCCTCCTGGGCAGCCAACATCCCCAAACCCGACTTTGTGGGATTATTTCTAAAATGTGATTCTTTCCCATTTTAAAACCCTAAATTTAAAATAAAATATTATTTTTTAAATATATTTGAACTTAAATATCATATTTCAATTAATAGTATTTAATTTTAGTAATTATTATTAATCATGGTATTTTGAGGTTTAAATTTAAAAATTGATTATTTTATTTTTTAATTATGGTAAGATTTAAAAATTTGTTAATTTCTTTAATATTTATATATTATTTAATTATAAGATTAGATATTTAGATATTTAACATATTTTAAATTAAAAGATAACTTTATCTTTTTTATTTGAAATATAATATTAAAATTATCTTATATGACAAATTAAATAATTAATAAATTTGAAATTAACCTAGATATTTTTATAGATATTTTAACCATAATATTTTCAAATTCAAAAGTTTGTTATTTTGTTAAATATTTAATTATTTATAAATTATAAGTTTAAAAATGATATTTTTCTATATATATATATATCATTTTTTTCCTTATTGGAAATTTATGAATTAAATATTTAAATAACTTAGATATTTTTGTAGAAATTTGAATATTGCTTAATTTGGGATATTTTGACATATAATTATGGTAATTATTATTTATTTATTATTATATTCCTAAAATAATAATTATCTAACCAAATCTATTTTAAAATTGGTTTATTTTAATTAAATTATAAGATTTGAAAGTGATATTGAAGATTCTTTCTTTCAAATCATTGATCTTATTTGATATTTAATTTATTTTGATTCAAATAAACCGAGATATTTTAAAATTAGTTTCCTTTTTTTTTTTTTGAGATTTTTAAGGTTTGTTTTAACAACCCTAAATTTTCAAAAATTTATTTGGTTAGTTTAAGAATAATAATTTAATTATATTAATATCTTATTTCACATTTGTTACATGGACAGTGTTTGTTTAATTTTATATTGTTTATTTAAAAAAAATTTTAACAAACTTATTATTTATTTGATCTAAATTGCTATGTTTAACTTGTTGACAGATCCAATGATCTGATTTTAATCTTAGTCCAATTGTCAATAGATCTTATAAATAATTTGTAACAGGTAAATTTTGTACTTCTTTCATCTGTGTAAACCTAGTAACATGATAGGGCACATCCAAATCATTTGACCTATGTGAGCCTATATGTTTGCTATTGGGCTTAGGTGCATATAGGAAGCCCATTTAAGTTTTACTAAGTAAATGGACTAGGTTGCTAAAATAAATTTTGACATAAGGAAATTTATTTAGGTCCAATTAGATTTGGGCTTATTCAATGAATAACAATTATTTATTTAAAGGTTAAATTCCTCTCTTTTGGGCCTTGTGTGAGAGTTGGGGGCCAATAGAAGTGGGTTCGACATATGGAACCCAACTTCCCCTCACATGAACTACCCCAATTGTGAAGGCTCATTTGCCTTATTTAAATAATTGTATTAGGTTAATTCTATTAGTCTAACCGAATTAAAATTGAATTAGCAACATAATTAGCTTTTAAAATATATGAAATTTATTTTTCATTTTAATATTTTAAAGTTAATTTTAGAAAAAAAACTTAGTTAATGATATATATATTCTATATAGTTATTCCTATACTAGTTATTATTTCTAATATTAAATAGGAAAATATCATTGATTGTGAAATTAATTGTTTAATAATTAATTTTGGTACAATCTAAGTTTAGTATATTTTCCTAGTATTAAACTAGAATTAATAATTAAGTTTCCTCTATACTTAATTATTTATTTCTTGAATTTAGTACATATAATTAAATTGAAAATTTAAATATCTAAGTTGATTTTCATCATGACACTTATATATTATTATTTTTATGTTATTTAATTAATTAGAAAATTATTTTAAGTTTGAAATCTTATTTCTGAACAACTTAAATTTGTATAATTTTCAAAATATATATTATTTTATTTTATTAATCTTTTTTTCACAATTTCGAAATTGCATTTCTTAAATGCAGAAATTTCGAATTTTAATTGAAAAATAGACTAAAGTTAAAAATTATTTATTTTAATTTTGGACCAACTTAAATCAATGATTTTTTTTATTTAATGATTAATTAAAATAAATGAACTAAAATATATTATAATTAGAAATTGAATTAATTAGTCAATGAAAGTCTAGATAGATATTATCTGTTTTGCTTGAAGTATTTTTCTAGTGATATTTAATTAAATAGAAAATTAACATTTAAATTGATTCTTAATCATGATACTTAAATATTTGAAATTTTTCTTAAATATTTAATTAAATAGGAAAATTATATTTTTGTTGTAAATTAATTTTTATTAATTTTGGGCCAACATAAAATTAAGATAATTTTTCCAGGATTTATTTTTATTTTATTTTAACAAGCATTTTTCGAAAATTGTATTCTTAAATACTTCAATTTTCGAAATGCATTATATATTTATAGAAAATTAAATTTGAGTTGTAAATTAATTTAAATTAATTTTGAAACAACTTAAATTGAATATTTTTCTAAATATTTATTGGAAATTATTACTAAGATTGAAATAATTCATGTTATTTTCATATCCATCTAAGTATAATTTATAAATGTTAAATTAAAATTTATATTTAGAATTTTTCATTCTAAATTGGAAATTTTAATTAAATAAATATATATTTAAAATAAATTGATTAAAATTAATATTAGAAGAAAATACACTTCAAATAATGAGCTTTATTATTAGGATATTCGATCTCCATTGTTGGTTTTACATAGCAATTGTTTTATTGAGTAATCCTCCCTAATGGAGGAACGTTCATTAGCAAGTTAGCGTCGTTTAATCTCGAAAGATAAGTATTCTTGTAAGTTTTTTATATAGTATTGATCACCCTAATGGTGGCGACTGTATAAGACTTGCAAGAGTATGAAACAATGGTGGAAGCTCATAAGATAGAACAGCCTTGACTCTCGCCTAAACGGGACAACGCTGGATTCCAATATTGATCGAATGAAAGGTTGCTAGAATGTTTATCATTTTAGATGAGCTGACAACTCTATTCAATGGATGGTATCATTGACTCTCGCCTAAACGGGACACTGATATCAGTTTGTTGAAGACCTTGGAAATTATTTAGGATTGTATATTTTAGTATTTTCACTTGTCATTCCTACTTGCTATATGTTTAATAATTTCTGAATTGTGTATGAATTTATATTGAACCATGTTATTTTCTGTTATTAAATTGTAGTTTAATTTCGAATCTTCATTGTTGGTCTAACTTAGTTTGTTGTTCTAATGGGACAAATCCCTAATGGATTGCCAGCCATTACACAAACATAATAGTGTTAGATCTCGAATGATAAATATTGAAAATGCAGCATCTAGCTGTTCATCAATTGATGACACCTTAGACTAGTATTTACAATATGAAACAAGAAGATTGTATAAATAAGATTACTTTGACTCTCGCTAATCGGAGCATCGTTGGAATCTTATTTAAATATGAAATTATCCTAATTCCTCTTAGCTTATTCATTTCGAATTAGCTCAATAACATATCATTGGATGAATGGTCTATAAATCATTTCATGTCATTCTATATTTTCTCTTAAGAAATTAAATGACGCACTTGATTATATTCCCGAAATTCTATCCCAAAACGATATAAATCATCAATCTTAGAAATCTCCTACTTGTATGGGCAAATCGACTCATAGTTAAATTAGTAGTGGTGGTCCAAGAAAGAATTACTCTTTATATTTGGTATAAATTTAAGTCTTTGACTTTAAATTTTAGATTCCAAATAATTTTTTTTTAATACAATACAGTTTCAGTTTCACAAGTGTTTAATAACCATTTTCTATCAATGGATTCAAACTGTATAGAATATGAGTTTAGTATTCTGTGACCAGAATCCACTTGCACTATTCTAAGAACTCTTTGATGTAACTAAACCTAAGTCATAGTGGTTTTCACAAGATCAATCTCTACAAAGAGTTAATATGCCTATATCCACTGAAAATAAGTTCATCTCATTCGAAGATGGATGTACATTCAGGGGTGGATATGAGTTTTTCATTATATTCTTAAAACGATCACTCTAGATTTTACCTTATGCAAAGAAATTTGAAATGTTTGAAAAATTTCATGATTTTCTAGCAATGGTGATAAACCATTAAGGTAAGTGGTTAAAGATCTTGCGAACTGATAGGGGTGGAGAAATAGTTAGTAGATATGCAGTTCAAAGATCATTAAGTTGATTTTTGAATTATATCCAAACTTACCTCCCCAGAAATTTCGATTTGCATATTGATGATTAGTTACTAGTCGTTGCCTAAATCCTTCTATGGTAATACAATTTCAGAATAATGCAATGGTTGTATAATTAATGTAAATCATTACTAGATTCATGGATGACCTAATCAAAATCTTAAGAAAAGCTAGAACTGTTAACCCTGGTTTGCATGTTTGTTAGCTATTCTAAGTGATTAGGGGTGGAACATCCCATAGTCAATAGATAAGAAAGTGTTTGTTTAAACAAATACTAATTTTCTAAGAAAATGACTAAGTCTGAAAATAAAGTAGCAAATAAAGGATATATTTTTTTCTTGATTCCAAAAGTGTTCTATCATCTTATTTGACATATGATGATCCCACTGCCTCTGTTGTCTTGACACAACCAAAGAGGTCAATACCATTTAGTTTTCTTAGACATAATTCGCAGTACCTTGTTGTAGTGGGAAGGTTTCTAGAAACTCACCTTCTTAAGACTTGGAAGACACTAGTGATTAAAATCCATTGTGAGTTTAAACAAGTAATGGATTGTCAAAATAAGAAACTAAGAAGAAAAGCCAAGAGAACTATGGTTTAATTCATTCACATGGAGTAACCTAAAGTTTTCTATTACAAGCACATGAAAGGAAATTTTAGTTTATAAGTCTATTCAATGGACTTAACAAAACTTCCCATTCCTAGTATTTTATAGGTTTGAATTTATCTAAACCTATGGCATGTGGTATACCTGGTAATTACTTACTCTAATGCAAGCAACTTACTTTAGTAAGATGTTGAAGCGTTTTCTTTTCTAATGGCAATCTATAGAAGCTACTCGACTTCTTAGACATATATTTTATTAATCTAAGGAAAAGTCTCAACTATTCCAGAAAAGATAAAGCCATGAAAGAATTCTTTAAATCAACAATGAGAGGTCTCAAATATGGTTTAGTATGCCTTAGACCAGACACCTGCTGTTGAGTGGGAGTAATGAGTAGGTATCAGATTAATCCAGGAGAGGAACATTGGAAGACAATCAAGTAAATCTTAAGATTAAGAAGAGGAACTATATGTTAGTCGATAAGGGTGTGTTTAAAACTCTTAGACTACACCACATCAGATTTCGAGACTTGCTTTTGTGCAAGAAAGTCTGCTAATAAGATGGTGATTACTCCGGGGGTGGAGTAGTGATTTTGGAGAAGTGTAAAAACCTATCTGAAGTCTCTTAGTCTACCAGAGAGAGACTGAATGTTAAAGTTGCAGGAAAGGTACTTATTCAGTCTAAGGAAAGTTCTATACATTTGTGGCACCGTTCCAACTTGTCTTAACTACTAGTGTTATTTCCTGATTAACCAAAAGTACTTGCCAAAAGTATAGAATCCAGTATCCTAAGAGAGTAGACATATAGAGAGGAATTTCACAATATCAAGGATTTTGGGATTAAGGAAGAGTAATGGTGGAGAAAAAGGTTGTGTTTAATTCAACCTGTCAGATCCTATTACGAGGAGTATACTACTACTACACTAAATTTGTATATCAAGGTGTTGAGATTATTTGAAATGCACATTTTGTTTTATATTAGTGCAAGTGGGAGTTTGTTGGGTTTTGTGCCCTAAATAAAATCCATTTCAATATAATCAGATTTACTTATTAATAAAGATCAGAAATAACATTTTGTGTTGCATGGTTCACATGATTTATTTCATGATTATATATATATAATGTATGAATTCTATTTAAGTGCAGAACATATGAATTTGTTAATGATTATAGTGTTGTCAGCACAGTGGAATATAATCTTAATTATATGTTCAAAAGTTTATTCCCTAATTTGTCAGTTCACTGGATTTAGACTGACATGATAATCAGCGATAGGTATTCTTACACCTTGGATAAGTGTTATGTCCTTTCCAGGGTATTGGCAAAGTTTACCAGTATCGGATGTATGGAGTATACATCGGAAGGGACCGATATTGAACTTTGATTAGATATGTTAAAATTTACCGTAATATCTATTCAATTCAATATCACCCGTTGTTCCTAGATCAAATGATCTTAATCCTGATATGGTTAGGTTCAATCTCAAGAGTATTATACATGTTCTTTGATTTGTTAGTTAAGCCTACTTTTGGGTCAGGGTGATACGTACATTTTGGAAACATGATAGCATAATTGCTAGGAGAGCTAACATAAATATGGAGTCTATAACTTCTATAGGAATTTAGTAGTGAAACGATGATATCCTTCGAGCTTGGCTGAATAGAGATAAATGGTGGAGATCTCATTTCACTTCGCTGAAATATCATTTATACGGAGTTAAGTGTTTTAAGGACAAAATACATTGAAGGTGTAACAGTAATTTAGTGCCTATTCAGTGTAGATCATCTATTAGAGGGTTATTGATCAAATTAGGATTATAACAATGGATAATTAATAGCGTATCTATATCGTAGAACATATAGAGCGTTCTATATGACTGAGAGTGCAATTCCAAGTTCTAAGTGTGGATTCAATAAGGAATTAATAAGTTAGGGAATTTACTTGGTAAATTCGGTTCGACTTATTGGAAGCTCGGTTTATATAGTCCCAGGGTCCCCATACTAGTTGAGACCATACTGCTTGTAAGACTCAGTTAATTAATTTTGATTAATCAATTATAATTCTAAAGTTAGACTATGTCTAGTTTATGAATTTTCACTAAGCAAGGGCGAAATTGTAAAGAAAAGAGATTCTAGGTTTATTTATTAATTAAGAGACTTTATATGTCTAAATTAATAAATATATTAAATGGCAATATTATTTAATAATTTATTTTTAGTTATTAAATAATTAGAATGTGCATTTAAATGGTTAAATTGGAAAATTGGCATTTTTGAGAAAATGAGATTGAAAAATGACAAAATGGGAAAGTTGCAAAGTGAGGCCCATTTCCCTTATATGGCCGGCCACTATGCAAAGCTTTTACCATTTATTTTTCCATTATTTTAATGCCATACAATTCTAACCTAAACCCAGATGGCATTCTATAAATAGAAAGTGTTGGCTTCAGGAAACTATGACTTGCATATTGTTCCTTTCAGAGAAAAGCCATAGTCGTCCCTCTCTTCTTCTTCTTCTCTTCAATTTCGAAATACCTTGAGTGATAGAGTAGTGCCCACACACATCAAGTGGTATCTCAATCATAGTGTGTAAGACTGTGAAGAATCCTAACAACAAGAAGGAGAATCAACATCAAAGGAATGAGAGAAAGAGATCTAGATTCATATCTTGATTATGCTCTGCTACAGAAAGGAATCAAGGGCTAGAGATCTGAATGGAAGGAGTCATTATATTTCGCTGCACCCAATGTAAGGTTTACTAAACTTTATATGTATTTATTTCATTATTTTAGAATTCATATTAGGATGTTAATGAAACATACTTGTTAGTAAATCTAGATCCTGATAAAATATTTCTAACATCTCTATGAATATTACAATAGTGAGAATAAAGTATGACAAATCTCGAACAAGTGAGATGAGAAACAGACTTAGTGTCTAATGAACTGAAGGTGGCGTGTGAGAGAGAGAAAACAAGAGTGCTCTACGGCTTTCGAGACTTAGAATTTAGGTCCCCTTTCATTTAACCTAATGTTGTTTATATAGTTTAGAGCTTACAAAAGATCTAGATTCAAATAGGTTAATATCCCTTAAAAATAGGAGATATTAGTCTTTTTTATTAATATATTTAAACTATAAAATTAAATAATTAATATCCCTAAAAGATAGGTATATATTTAGGGTTCAAACCTTATTTTTATGGATTGTTGGAGTGGTTTCGCAGCTAAGAACAAGTTATGATCCATCCAAGATGAACGTTGCAGAAATCTCAATCGACTAGGCATCTTTTGGACATCCTTTACATGTACTGCCTAATACACCTTTTGCTTGGGGCTAGCCAGCACATGGTATTCCTTGGCCGGCCAGTGGTGGTCCGGCCAGACCCTCTTGGTCGGCCATTTTCTTATAACTTTATCCTGACTGAGTATTTGGATCCCTCGTTAATAAATATATTGTGCATGGTGATTTGGCTTGCCTAGTGACATGTTATATTCCACGTGGCATTAATCTTGCCTATATAGACATGCCACGTCACCTAGGCAAAAATTGGAATACACACAATTTCCCAAATTTGATCTTAGGGCATGATTGCCTACTTTTCATGATGTATTTGGGCTAGCTATATGTTGGGTTTTGTGCCCTAAATAAAACCCATTACAATCTGATTAGTTATCAATTTAAGAGATTTAAAGTGATTTATGTTAACATGTATTTTTCATGTTTATGGTTTAATATATATATTTTATATATGCACAAAATCAGTTAAGTCCAGAACATATATTTATTCACAATTACAGTATTGTCAACACAGTGGAATGTGATTGTGATTATATGATTCAAAAGACTAAGTCCCTATTTCATCAGTGTTTTGGATTTACACTGATGTGATAATCAGTGATGAAGTATACTTACACTTGGAGTAAGTGTTATATTTTTTCCAGGACATTGGTAAAGTATACTGGTTTCGAATGTATGGAGTATACATTGGACTGGACCGATATTGAACTTAGTTAAGATATTATAAACTTACCGTTGTATATATCCAGTCAATATCACTAGTTGATCTTAGATTAAAAGAATCTAAATCTTGATATGCTTAGGCTCAATCGCAGGAGTGTTATTCATGTTCTTTGATTTATTAGTTAAGCCTACTTTTGGGTCAGGGTGATACGTATATTTTGGGAACATGATAGTATAACTGAGTGGGAGCGCTGAACATAAATATGGAATCTATAGCTTCTACTGGTGTATAAAAGTCAAGTGATGATTCCCTTCGAGCTTAGCTAAATAGAAGTAAATGGATGAGCTCTTGTTTCAATGACTATATCTTAGATCACTAAAACATCAATTACAGGTAGCTAAGTGTTTTAAGGGGCCAAATACATTGAGGGGTGAAAACGGTAAATTTATCCCTTCTCGGTGTAAATCATCTATATAGAGGATCTTTGATCACATTAAGATTATAACGATGGTTAAATGAGATAGCATATCTATATCGTGGAACATATATAATGCTCTATATAAGTCTGAGAGTGCAATTCCAAGTTCTAAGAGTGGATTCAACAAGGAATTAATAAGTTAGGGAATTTACTTGGTAAATTCGGTTCGACTTATTAGAAGCTCAGTAATATAGATCCATGGTCCCCATTCTAATTGAGACCATACTGCTTGTAAGACTCAATAATTGATTTATGGTTAATCAATTATAATTCTAAAAGTTAGACTATGTCTAATTTGTGAATTTTCACTAAGCAGGGGTGAAATTGTAAAGAAAAAAGATTCTAGGTTTATTTATTAATTAAGAGACTTTATATGTCTAATTAATAATTATATTAAATGATAATATTATTCAATAATCTATTTTAGTTATTAAATAATTGGTTTTGGCATTTAAATGGTTAGAATTGGAAAATTGGCATTTTTGAGAAAATAGAAATAAAATTGTGGAAACTGCAAAATCCAAGTGAGGCCCAATAACACCCATGGACGACCACTTGTGCATGCATTTTCCAATTATTATTTTCATTATTTTAATGCCAATTAATTACTAACCTAAACCCAACAGTTATCTATAAATAGAAAGTGATGGCTCACACCAGATAAGGCAGTTAAGCAATTATTCAATAATTCAGGAAACTGCTTTCTTTTAGAAAATTGAGCCTTTCCTTTTCTCTATATATAGCCGATCCTCTTCTTCTTCTTCTCTAAGAGAAATACAATTTTGAAATACCTAGTGAAAGAGTAGTGCCCACACAGCAAACAGTACCTCAATCTTAGTTTGGAAGACTGTGAAGGATCCAAATCCAAGAGAAGGGCATTCGGACTCAGATCTTGATTATACTCTGCAACAGAAAGGATTTAAGGGTTAGAGATCTGAGTGGAAGGAGACGTATTATTCCGCTACACCCAATGTAAGGTTTCTTAACTTTATATGTGTTTATTATCGTTTTAGAAGTTCATATTTAGGATGTTAATCAACATACTTGTGAGTAGATCTAAGATCCTGGTAAAATAATTCCAACACTATAGGCGTTTGGTCAGATTTAACTTATCTCTTGTTTATGATTTGATAGTTCATTATCAACCATTAATTGATGTATGGGCATTGTGAAATCAGAGAATTATGGGTTTAAACCCTTTAGCATGTCTGTTCAGTGTAAGGCATCATATGCTCTTTCCCATGCCGCATTAAATGTGTATACAGTGATTTAGCCTCGAGCAATGGGCTACACTCTGCCTGTCCTTCCGTATCCTTCTCCGAGTCGAATTCACTCGCGGAGAGGAAAAGATAAAAACTACCCATCGTCTAGGTAGACCCTCTCGGAGATGACAAATCTAATATTATTCTTTTAGAATGATAAACTCTAGGAGTGATTAAGATGGGGTGTCTCGTAGTGTGGGTCCCATTGCCACTGGCTTCCTCCTGAACTAGCACGTATTTTCGGACAAATTCTAGGCAACATGATACTTACTAGTTTTAATGGCAATCTGGATGAATTCCTCACCAAGAATCTATGATACCAAGGGTCTGATATGTAGTGTGACCTTATTTTCTAAAAAATGGTGGAAAAAATTCAAAGAAAAAATAAGAGAGACAACGAGGGCATTAAAAAAATAGAGGAAAATTGAAAGGGCCATCGGAGTGTTTCTCTGAAAGTTGTTAAAAATAGTGAAGTAGAACAATGAAGATGGAAGTAAATGAGAAAATAAAAAATGCCCACTTATAATCTGTCTCGCAAGCACTGTTTGTTCATTAATGATGATCAATAAATGGTGATTAACACAGATGTCAGTTGAAAAGATTGCTTTAATTAACCACAGAGGTTTTCTCAAAAATAAAAACTTACTCATTACGTATAAAAGGATGACTCACTTCCCAAGACAATGAGTAAAAATTCATTTCAAATCAAAAGTACTTTTTAGGGGGTAATTTTTATAGTCATAATTCGAACAATAGATTATGGGTCTGGCTACATGATGCGTGTACAATAAAAGGAATAAATTAACTCGGTTAATTAAAAGACTAAGAGTCAATAGCCTCCTTGCAATATGAAGCTCGTACATTTTCTTCTCTGCATAAGCTGATATTTTCAACATTAAATGCGAGATGCTCATTACACTCACAATATGCAACTGAGGAAGCTAAGCTTGTGAAGGCATTCATGAATATTACTGGTGTCACTACTACAAAGTCAGAATACGCAACGGTCCTAAAAACACTTTTTTTGGGGGATCGTCGCTAAAAAAATTAAGTAACTGTTTAAAACCGTCGGAAAAAATTAGTATTCTCGACCGTTTATAACAGTAGTTACAGGAATAGGCGACGATTTTAATTGGAACTCGTAAAATTTATTGGGCCCTTATAGCTGACGATTTAAAACTGTTGCCTATAGTATAGGCGACAGTTATAAATTGTCGGGTATAAGAGCCCAATGAAAAATCGTTACCTACTTCTCGCCACATTTCCCACGTGTCCACCTACCTTTTTCTATTTCTCACATGCCCACCTATTTTTCTCACCTATTTATTCTCTGTTTCCCACACCCTAAAACGAAATCTTAACTCTCCAAAACCCCATCCAGACATCCGCACCATCACCCTCCTCTCTCGCCGTCTTTATCCCTCTCTCAATCTCCCTTTCTTCTCGTCTCTCTAGTCCATCGATCTCCAACCACCCCTCCTCCAGTCAGTATCCCTCTCCTCTCCGTCGCATACATCGGACCACCACCACCTCCCGTCAGTGTCCCTCTCATCTTCATCTCATACGTCGGACCACCACCACTTCCCATCTGTCTCCCTCTCTCTCTGAGCTCGGTATAAATACATTTATTTATTTATATACTTTATTATTTATTATATATATTTATTTGTTATTGTACAAATTTAATGTGTTTTAAAGTTAGTTGTTATTGTAATAAAATTAATTAGTTGTTTTATTTTAATTAAGGTAAAATTATAAAACTAATGCAAGAAAAAATGGGGGGAAAATCTGTATTTTTCTCTTTTTTTAACATTCTCGACTGTTTAAAACCGTCGGGAAGTCCACGTTAGTGACAGTTTTTAACTGTCGCCTATTTTACCCATTTTACGACGGTCGTATAGGTGACGATTATGGAAACCGACAGGAATACTTTAAAGGACTGTTTAAAAACATCGGAAAAAACCATTTTTGTAGTAGTGTGTTGACATTGTTAACATTGAGAAGTTTAATTTGCTTAAGCTTGATCTTGTTCATTGCTTCAGAAATGTAATCAATATGTTTTTCGAAGAATACCCAAGGTCTATACATTAAACAATCAAGCGCTTAAACAACTGTATGTTATAAGATACAATGACCAAGTCAAATAAGACATTTATTTTATTTAAAATAAAAGCGGTTGCTTGCTGTTTCTCGCCTATTAGTTAAAATATATGAAACGTGAGGAATGCTAACATTTCATAACCATTGTATGGATTAGATAAAAAAATAACTGCTATTCTACTCCTATAAATAGCATATAAAACATTGTAAAAGGGGATTGTTAAATTTCCAACTTAGAGAAATTCTACCGAATTGTATTCCCATTTATAAAATCTTAAGAAATAACATTAACACGCGAGGTATATAGAATTAATTATAAAATCACGTACAAATCTCTATCTTTTCTTTATTATCCTGTATTTAAATATATTGCATTCATTATCATTATTATTTTAGGCGACGTTTGGTTGAGGGGAATGAAATTATAAGAATAAGAATGAGAATAAAAATATAGGAATTAAGTGAAATCAAATTTAAAATGTATATTGATAAAAAAAAATTATTAAATTTTTTCTCATATTACATTGAAATGATTTTTTATTTTACTTGAAAATACAATCATCATTTCACTAAAATAATGAAAATGTCATTCCAATAAAATAATGTTTCAATATTTTTAAATGTAATAAAGATAAAGTAGGCACACGAAGCTTCCCTGTTCTGGAATCCTCTAGGGTTTTCTTCTAGTCCTTCCAGTTTGCTTATGTTCATCCGAGTGATGCCGTCCATCTTTTTCTCTTTCCATTTTCCCTCCATTACCCCCGTTTCATCATTACACCACATTTATTACTTCCTGTTTTTCCCTCAGGCTGGAGGTTGCATTTAATGTTGTATCTGAAAACTCTTGGTTCTCCTCCTCCTTGGCCTCAAATCCCACATTTAATAACCGTCATTTTCCTCAGGAGATCAATAATAATCATGATTTTAGGCTACCATAGATTCGAGCTAAAGGAAACTAGGACTAATCCAGCATCTCTCTATCTTCCAGCGTTAACTCTCTCCAGCTATTTTCTCTACTCTTTTTTCTATTTAAAGGTTTTTGTTAAGGTTTGTTTGTATAGTTTTTTACCCAAAAACCTGTGACTACCACTGTTAGCACCTTTTCTCATGCAATCTACCATGAATACCAACCCATAAACCAATAACCACTCTCTTCAACTCAATGCTGAGGAAGCATTAATCCATGATTTCGATCATGTTTCCATCCACCCAGAAACTCAACCAGATTCATTTTGCCTTGTCGTCAAGATTTTGACTTCAAAAACCTTCAAACTTGATTGGGTCTGTAACGCTATGAAGGATGCTTGGATTGCCCGTTTTCCTTTCATCTTCACTAAATATCATTCCAGTCTGTTCTTGGTTAGATTTGGTTGTGAAGGGGACAGAAGGCGAGTTATGGAAGGCCAGCCATGGCATTTTGATCGCTCCCTTATGTTATTTGCCATCCGTGATGGTTTTGATACCATTCTCCCTAGCCAACTCAGATATATCGCTCTCTGGTTGCAGATTCATTATATCCCTTTTGGCAATAGGTAACATGGCTTAGCCCATTTTATTGCTGACACCGTTTGGGATCTCATTGAAGTGCACCTTCCATCTCTCTATGATTCCATTACTCCTTTCATGAGAATCCGGATCCTTCTTGATACCACTAAACCTCTGTTTCGTGGTATGAAAATCTATTTTAGAAAACTTCCATCACTAAATGGCTGAAATTCTAATATGAAAGTATACAAAACTACTTTACCATTGTGGTAAGCTTGACTACACTTTTAACAAGTGTGACAACTTTCTTCATTACTGTGACACTCATGCTCATCCCATCCATCAGTTATAAGGATGTTCTTAAAGCCCCAACCAAAACCTTTTACAAAAAGAGCATTTTTGAGCTGTCCAACTCTTCAACTTTTGAAGAAACCCCTTCACTCAACAATGTCTCCAGTCAAAGCCCTTAAAATGCGATTGTCAATTTCTGGTCCCTAGTATTGCCAACACTTCTTTGCTAAATACTCTGATGCTATGAATCCTTCCTCTACGATCCCAACCAATGTCTCTTGTCAAGAATACAAATGTTCACCAACTCCTGTTGTCTTTGTTTTCTGCCCTATCACTTGTCCCACTAACTCCAACCCCATCATGACTTCTAATGTGATCACCTCTACCTCCAAGGGTAAATGCCCTATGTATCTCGAGGGCTCCAAGGACACCCCTGAGGTTCATCCTGATGTACCCATTTGTCCCAGGGCTCGTGTTGCTTCTATCAACATCTCTAGATCCAAGAGGTCTTATACAAGATAATAGCCAAGTGGGCTTTTTGGTGGGGAGCATCCTGAAGAGGGCCTGATCCTCAAACTCTGAATTTGATGTGGTTCCATCCCTTTCTGATACTGCTGAACAGGCGGGTGTTGCTCATGGATTGGAGAGTTCCCGAGCATTCCATAATCTCTCCCTCCTGGTGCATCAACATCGTCCTCAAATTATTTTTGTGATGGAGGCTGCTAATAGTAGTATTTTGTTTAAGGCTAGGTTGTCTTTTGATAACACTTTTGAGGTGCCTAGGCATGGTTTAGGAGGGGGCTTGCTTCTTTTTTGGAATGATGTAGTCAATGTTCGTGTTTTATCTTACTCTTTGTATCACATTGACTGTAATGTTACTTATAATAATAATAAGAACTACCACTTATCTTGTTACTATGGTTCGCCTTATGTATAAAGTAAAACTGACTCTTGGACTCTTTTGAATCGATTATTTGATGTTTCTCCTCTTTCTCCTTGGATCATCATTGGTGACTTTAATAACTACTTGGGCTTTAACGATAAGAGCGGTACCAATCCTCCCCCCCATGCTATGCTCAATTTCTAAAACTGTATCACCAAATATGACTTGCATCCCCTTCTTTTTGTTGGCAATCGCTTTAGTTGGAAACATGGCCGGACTATGGAATGACTTGACTGGGGTATTGTCAATAAGGCCTGGGATGGCCTTTTTCCTATGGATAATCTTACTCATCTTCCTTTCTTTGGATCCGATCATAGAGCTATTAAAGTTGAGTATAATCCCAATCCTTATCTTTGTAAGCATGTTAACCATTTCTTCTTTGAGAACCACTGACTGATGGACCCTGATTTTCATCATCTCATCGGGAAGAGTTGGCTTGAAACTTCGAATCATAACAACCATGATCTTTCCTTGCATTCCTTCCTTAACTAGTAGAATAATTGTGTTAACAACCTCAAAATCTGGAGCCAATCCAAAAACACTCTTCATCACAATATTAAGAAGCTGCAGAATCAAATTGAGTCCATTTACAACATGCCTTCCTTGTCTCCCAATGATATTACCTGTGCGAATCACCTTCAATCATCCCTGGACTCCCTCTTATTAAAAAAGGAGGTTTTTTGGAAGTAAAGAGCTAGAGTTAATTTGCTTAATGCTGGGGATAAGAATACTAGATATTTTCACAATCGAGCTAGCTCCAGGAAAAGAAATAATATCATTAAGTCCATAACTCTTGATGATAACTCTGTTGTTAACACTTTTTTTTATGTATATTTGTGCTACTTTTGTCAACTTCTATAACAATCTTTTCACGACAAAAGGGACGAATATGGATTCGGTTAATACTGCTCTGAATGGTATCACACATCGTATTACCCCTAAACAATTTTCTTTTCTTGATAAGGATTTTTATTTCTCCGAAGTCAAGACTGCTCTTTTCCAACTTTCTAGGGACAAAGCTCCTGGGCTTGATGGCCTAAACCCTCTCTTTTATTATAAAAACTGGAACATTCTTGGTTGAAGTTTTTGCCATGATGTTGCGGATGTTTTAAACAATGGTGTGAGCCTTAATTCCATAAATGAGACTTATCTTGTTCTTATCCCCAAAAAAAGTAATGCCACCAAAGTTCATGACTTCAGGCCTATTAGCTTGTGCTCAATGATTTACAAGGTTGTTACCAAAACCATTGCTAATAGGCTTAAAATTATTCTTACCAACCTCATTTCTCATAATCAAGGTGCTTTCCTCAATAATCGAATTATTTTTGATAATTTTGATTGCCAATGAGGTTATAAATGCCATAAATAGTCGTAAGAAAGGCAACGTTGGTTGGGATGCCCTTAAGCTTGATATAGAGAAAGCCTTCGATAAAGTTAAATGGGGATTCATTGAGCACATTCTTCTTCATTTTGGTTTCCCTCAAAATTTTGTCTCCCTCATCATTAAGTGCATCTCCACAGTCTCTTTCAAGCTTTGCATCAACAATGGTCTTTCTCCCCCCATCTTTCCTTCGAGAGGAATCAGACAAGGGGATCCCCTATCTCCCTATCTTTTTCTCCTTGTTGTTGAAGGTTTATCAGGTATCACTCGTTCCAAAGAGCAGACTAGCTTATTTAAAGGTGTCTCTATTTGTCATTTTGCTCCCTCCATTACCCACCTCTTTACTGATGATAGCCTTCTTTTCACCCAGGTCACTCATAGGACTAGTCAATCTATACATGACATTTTAATTACCTACAATAAGGCCACTAGCCAATCTATTAATTTAGCTAAGTCTTCAGTTTTATTCTCTCCCAATACTAACTCTCAGGACAAAAATTCTTTTCTCTCTTCTCTTGGTTTGGAAGATAAACCTTTCATTGACAATTATTTAGGGGTCCCTCAGTGTTGGGTTTTGTGCCCTAAATAAAACTCATTTCAATATAATTAGACTTACTTACTAATAAAAATCAGAAATAACATTTTTTATGTTGCATGGTTCACATGATTTATTTCATGATTATATGCATATAATGTATGAATTCTATTTAAGTCCAGAACATATGAATTTGTTAATGATTATAGTGTTGTCAGCACAGTGGAATATACTCTTAATTATATGTTCGAAAGTTTATTCCCTGATTTGTCAGTTCACTAAATTTAGACTGGCATGATATAATCAGCGATAGGTATTCTTACACCTTGGATAAGTGATATGTCCTTTCCAGGGCATTGGCAAAGTTTACCAGTATCGGATGTATGGAGTATACATCGGAAGGGACCGATATTGAACTTTGATTAGATATATTAAAATTTACCGTAATATCTATTCAATTCAATATCACCTGTTGATCCTAGATCAAATGATCTTAATCCTGATATGGTTAGGTTCGATCTAAAGAGTATTATACATGTTCTTTGATTTGTTAGTTAAGCCTACTTTTGAAAGTCATGGTGATACGTACATTTTGGGAACATGATAGTATAATTGAGTGGGAGCGCTAACATAATTATGGAGTCTATAACTTCTATAGGAATTTAGAAGTGAAACGATGATATCCTTCGAGCTTGGCTAAACAGAGATAAATGGCTGAGATCTCATTTCACTTCGCTGAAATATCATTTATACGGACCTAAGTGTTTTAAGGATAAAATACATTGAAGGTGTAACGGTAATTTAGTTCCTATTCAATGTAGATCATCTATTAGAGGGTCATTGATCAAATTAGGATTATAACAATGTATAATTAATAGTGTATCTATATCGTGGAACATATAGAGTGTTCTATATGACTGAGAGTGCAATTCCAAGTTTTAAGTGTGGATTCAATAAGGAATTCATAAGTTAGGTTTGACTTATTGGAAGCTCGGTTATATAGGCCCATGGTCCCCATACTAGTTGAGACCATACTGCTTGTAAGACTCAGTTAATTGATTTTGATTAATCAATTATAATTCTAAAGTTAGACTATGTCTAGTTTATGAATTTTCACTAAGCAATGACGAAATTGTAAAGAATAGAGATTCTAGGTTTATTTATTAATTAAGAGACTTTATATGTCTAAATTAATAAATATATTAAATGACAATATTATTTAATAATTATTTTTTAGTTATTAAATAATTAGAATTGGCATTTAAATGGTTGAATTGGAAAATTGGCGTTTTTGAGAAAATGAGATGCAGAAATGACAAAATGGCAAAATTGCAAAGTGAGGCCCATTATCCATATCATGGCCGGCCACTATGCAAGTATTTTACCATTTATTTTTTCATTATTTTCATGCCATATAATTCTAACCTAAACCTAGATGGCTTACTATAAATAGATAGTGATGGCTTAGGAAATAATTACATGCATCTTATTCTTTTCAGAGAAAAACCTGAGCCTCCTATTATTTCTCTATAGCCACCACTCTTCTTCTCTTTTCTTCTCTTCAATTTCGAAATACCCTAGTGATAGAGTAGTGCACACACACATCAAGTGGTATCTCAATCATAGTGTGGAAGATTGTGAAGAATCCAACCAACAAGAAGGAGAATCAGCATCAAAGGAAGGAGAGAAAGAAATCCAGGTTTAGATCTTGATAATGCTCTGCTACTGAAAGGAATCAAGGGCTAGAGATCTGAATGGAAGGAGTCATTATATTCCGCTGCACCCAATGTAAAGTTTCCTAAACTTTATATGTGTTTATTTCATTGTTTTAGAATTCATATTAGGATGTTAATGAAACATACATGGTAGTAAATTTAGATCCTGGTAAAATATTTCTAACAACTGGCCTCAAAGCCATGGTAATGATTTACTTTCATGAAATATGAATTAAAACGATGTTATGTGTTGATTTGGATGGTTTCATGTGGTTTATGTGTTAATTGATGAATGTATGTGTTGTACAGAACCTTTTTCCATGAAAAATATTTTTTCTGTTTTTGAACATATTTTATTTGGATTCCTTGTGAAAAATTAAGCGTTTTTCGTTTTTACGGAACTTAATTCCGATAAAAATTGAGAAAGTTATGAATTTTGGAAAATTGGGTGCCATGGTTGTCGAGAGCGGTGCATCAATCGCACCAGGCTCTCGGACAACCAGGGTTACGCGCGCGTGGGCTCGAACATCACTCCTTGTCTAAAGTCGTGTCCGCCCGAGGAGCACCCTACAGATTCGCCCAGACGACCCTGCCAACGCCGACCTTTCACGCACACGCACCCTGCATATTCCCTTCGTCCGCGCGCGTAAAGGTTGCTAACAGCCTCTCCTGGGCTGCAGGTGCAGCCTACTGGACACCCAACACCTCCAACTCAAATTTTGTGGGATTTTTCCCAAAAATTCGATTTTTCCAATTTTCAAACCCTAAATTTAAAATAAAATATTATTTTTAAATATATTTGAACTTAAATATCATATTTTAAATTAATAATATTTATTTTTTCAATAGATTATTATTAATTTTGATATTTTGAGGTTTAAATTTTAAAAATGATTATTTTAAATTTTAAATTATGGTCAGATTTAAAAATTTATTAATTTCTTTAATATTTATATATTGTTTAATTATAAGATTAGATATTTTGATATTTAACATATTTTAAATTAAAAGATAACTTTATCTTTTTTTATTTGAAATATTATATTAAAATTATCTTATATGACAAATTAAATAATTAATAAATTTGAAATTAACCTAGATATTTTTATAGATATTTTAATCATAATATTTTCAAATTCAAAAGTTTGTTATTTTGTTAAATATTTAATTATTTATAAATTCTAAGTTTAAAAATGATATTTCACTATTTTATATCATTTTTTATACTTATTGGAAATTTATAAATCATATTTTAAATATTTAAATAACTTAGATTTTTTTTTTTTTTGTAGAAATTTGAAATATGCTTAATTTAAGATATTTTGACATATAATTAGGATAATTATAATTAATTTATTATTTTATTCTTAAAATAATAATTTTCTAACCAAATCTATTTTAAAATTGGTTTATTTTATTATTTTAATTTTATTAAATTATAAGATTTGAAAGTGATATTGAAGTTTTTTTTCAAATCATTGATCTTATTTGATATTTAATTTAATTTGATAAAAATAATTCAAATAAACCTAGATATTTTAAAATTAGTTTTCTTTTTTTTTTGAATTTAAATTTTGAAATTTTTAAGGTTTGTTTTAACAACCCTAAATTTTCAAATTTTAGTTGGTTAGTTTAAGAATAATAATTTAATTAAATTAATATCTTATTTCACATTTGTTACATGGACAATGTTTGTTTAATTTTATATTGTTTATTCAAAACTTATTTTTAACAAACCTATTATTTATTTGATCTAAATTTCTATGATTCACTTGTTGACAGATCCAATGATCTGATTTTAATCATAGTCCAATTGTCAATAGATCTTATAAATAATTTGTAACAAGTAAATTTTGTACTTCTTTCATCTGTGTAAACCTACTAACATGATAGGGTCCATCCAAATCATATGACCTGTGTGAGCCTATATGTTTGCTATTGGGCTTAGGTGCACATAGGAAGCCCATTTAAGTTTTACTAAGTAAATGGACTAGGTTGCTAAAATAAAATTTGACATAAGTAATTTTATTTATGCCCAATTAGATTTGGGCTTATTCAATGAATAACAATTGTTTATTTAAAGGTTAAATTCCTCTCTTTTGGGCCTTGTGTGAGAGTTGGGGACCAATAGAAGTGGGTACGACATACTGAACTCAGCTCCCCCTCACATGAACTACCCCAATTGTGAAGGCCCATTTGCCTTATTTAAATAATTGTATTAGGTTAATTATATTAGTCTAACCTAATTAAAATTGAGTTAGCAACATAATTAACTTTTAAAATATATGAAATTTATTTTTCATTTAATATTTTAAAGTTAATTTTAGAAAAACACTTAGTTAATGATATATATTCTAGATAGTTATTTCTAGTACTAATTATATTTTCTAATATTTAATTAGGAAAATATCATAGATTGTGAAATTAATTGTTTAATAATTAATTTTGGTACAATCTAAGTTAAGTATATTTTTCCTAGTATTAAACTAGAATTAATAATTAAGTCTCCTCTATACTTAATTTTTTATTTCTTGAATTTAATAAATTTAATTAAATTGAAAATTCAATATCTAAGTTGATTTTCATCGTGATACTTAAATATTGTTATTTTCATGATATTTATTTAAATAGAAAATTATTTTAAAGTTTGAAATCTTATTTCAGAATAACTTAAATTTGAATAATTTTCAAAATAAATTTTATTTTATTTTATTATTTTTTTTAATTATTTTCGAAATTGCATTTTTTTTAAATGCAGAAATTTCGAATTTTATTTGAAAAATAGATTAAAGTTGAAAATTATTTATTTTAATTTTGGACCAACTTAAATTAATGATTTTTTTTATATAATGATTAATTAAAATAAATGAACTAAAATATGTTATTATTAGAAAATGAATTAATTAGTCAATGAAAGTCTAGATAGATATTATCTGTTTTGCTTGAAGTATTTTTTCTAGTGTATTTAATTAAATAGAAAATTAATATTTAAGTTGATTTTTATCATGATACTTAAATATTTGAAATTTTTCTTAAATATTTAATTAAATAGGAAAATTATATTTTTGTTGTAAATTAATTTTATTAATTAATTTTGGGCCAACATAAAATTAGAATAATTTTTTCTGGGATTTATTTTTATTTTATTTTAACAAACATTTTTTCGAAAATTGTATTCTTAAATACTTCAATTTTCGAAATGCAATATATATTTATAGAAAAATAAATTTGAGTTGTAAATTAATTTAAATTAATTTTGAAACAACTTAAATTGAATATTTTCTAAATATTTATTGGAAATTATTACTAAGATGGAAATAATTCATGTTATTTTCATATCCATCTAAGTATAATTTATAAATATTAAATTAAAATTTATATTTAGAATTTTTCATTCTAAATTAGAAATTTTAATTAAATAAATATATATTTAAAATAAATTGATTAAAACAAATAATAGAAGAAAATACACTTTAAATAATGAGCTTTATTATTATTACGATATTTGATCTCCATTGTTGGTTATACATAGCTATTGTTTTAGTGAGTAATTCTCCCTAATGGAGGAACGTTCATTAGCAAATTAACACCGTTTAATCTCGAAAGATAAGTATTTTTGTAAGTTTTTTATATAGTAGTGATCACCCTAATGGTGGCGACTGTATAAGACCTATAAGAGTATGAAACAATGGTGGAAGCTCATAAGATAGAATAGCATTGACTCTCGCCTAAACGGGACAACGCTGGATTCCAATCTTGATCGAATAAAAGGTTGCTAGAATGTTTATCATTTTAGATAAGCTGACAACTCTATTCAATGGATGGTATCACTGACTCTCGCCTAAACAGGACACTGATATCAATTTGTTGAAGACCTTGGAAATTATTTAGGATTGTATGTTTTAGTATTTTCACTTGTCATTCCTACTTGCTATGTGTTTAATAATTTCTTAATTGTGTATGAATTTATATTGAACCATGTTATTTTCTGTTATTAATCGTAGTTTAATTTCAAATCTTCATTGTTGGTCTAACTTGGTTTGTTGTTCTAATGGGACAAATCCCTAATGGATTGTCAACATTAGACAAACATAATAGTGTTAGATCTCGAAAGATAAATATTGTAAATGCAACATCTAGCTGTTCATCAATTGATGACACCTTAGACTAGTATTTACAATATGAAACAAGAAGATTGTATAAATAAGATTACTTTGACTCTCGCTAATCGAAGCATCGTTGGATTCTTATTTAAAAACGAAATTATCGTAATTCCTCTTAGCTTATTCATTTCGAATTAGCTCAATAACATATCATTGGATGAATGGTCTATAAATCATTTCATGTCATTCTATATTTTCTCTTAAGAAATTAAATGACGCATATGATTATATTCCCGAAATTCTATCCCAAAATGATATAAATCCTCAATCTTAGAAATCTCCTACTTGTATGAGCAAATCAGACTTAGAGTTAAATTAGTAGCGGTGGTCCAAGAAAGAATTACTCATTATATTTGGTATAAGTTTAAGTCTTTGACTTTAAATTTTAGATTCCAAATAATTTTTTTTTAATACAATACGGTTTCACTTTCACAAGTGTTTAATAACTATTTTCTATCAATAAATTCAAAGTGTATGGAATATGAGTTTAGTATTCTGTGACCAGGATCCACTTGCACTATTCTAAGAACTCTTTAATGTAACTAAACCTAAGTCATCAAAAGACTACAACCACATTTTTTAAATCTATGGCATTTGTATCTTGTTCATAGTGGTTTTGACAAGATCAATCTCTGCAAAGAGTTAATACGCCTATATCCACTGATAGTAAGTTCATCTCATTCGCAGATGGATGAACATTCAGGGGTGGATATGAGTTTTTTCGTTATATTCTTAAAAACGATCACTCTAGATTTTACCCTATGCAAAAAAAATTTGAAATGTTTGAAAAATTTCGTGAATTTCTAGCAATGGTGATAAACCATAAAGGTAAGTGGTTAAAGATCTTGCGAACTGATAGGGGTGGAGAAATAGTTAGTAGATATGCAGTTCAAAGATCATTAAGTTAATTTTGAATTATATCCAAACTTACCTCCCCAGAAATTCGAGTGCATATTGATGATTAGTTACTAGTCGTTGCCTAAGTCCTTCTATGGTAATACAATTTCAGAATGATGCAATGGTTGGGTACTTAGTGTAAACCATTACTAGATTCATGGATGACCTAATTGAAATCTTAAGAAAAGCTTGAACTGTTAACCATGGTTTGCATGCTTGTTAGCTATTCTAAGTGATTGGGGGTGGACCATCCCATAGTCATTAGATAAGAAAGTGTTTGTTTAAACAAATACTACTTTTCTAAGAAAATGACTAAGTCTGACAATAAAGTAGCAAATAAAGGAGATATTTTTTTCTTGATTCCAAAAGTGTTCTATCATCTTATTTGACATATGATGATCTCACTGCCTCTGTTGTCTTGACACAACCAAAGAGGTCAATACCATTTAGTTTTCTTAGACATAATTCATGGTACCTTGTCGTAGTGGGAGGGTTTCTAGGAACTCACCTTCTTATGACTTGGAAGACACTAGTGATTAAAATCCATTGTGAGTTTAAACAAGTAATGGATTGTCAAAATAAGAAACTTAGACGAAAAGCCCAGAGAACTTGGTTTAATCCATTCACATGGAGTAACCTAAAAGTTTTCTATTACAAGGACAAGAAAGGAAATTTTCGTTTGTAGGTCTATTCAATGAACTTAACAAAATTTCAAGTTCCTAGTATTATAGGTTTGAGTTTATCTAAACCTATGGCTTATGGTATACCTGGTTAATTACTTACTCTAGTGCAAGCAGCTTACTTTAGTATGATGCTGAAACATTTTCTTTTCTAATGGCAATCTATAGAAGCTTCTCAACTTCTAGGAATAGATTTTATTTATCTAAGGAAAAGTCTCAACTATTCCAGAAAAGATAAAGCCATGAAAGAATTTCTTAAATCAACAGTGAGACGTCTCAGATATGCTTTAGTATGCCTTAGACCAGACACCTGCTGTTGAGTGGGAGTAATGAGTAGGTATCAGATTAATCCAGGAGAGGAACATTGGAAGACAATCAAGTAAGTCTTAAGATTAAGAAGAGGAACTATATGTTAGTCGATAAGGGTGTGTTTAAAACTCTTAGACTACACCACATCAGATTTCGAGACTTGCCTTTGTGCTAGAAAGTCTGCAGATATGATGGTGATTACTCTGGGGGTGGAGTTGTGATTTTGGAGAAGTGTAAAAACCTATCTGAAGTCTCTTAGTCTACCAGAGAGAGACTGAATGTTAAAGTTGCAGGAAAGGTACTTATTCAGTCTAAGGAAAGTTCTATACATTTGTGGCACCGTTCCAACTTGTTTTAACTACTAGTGTTATTTCCTGATTAACCAAAAAGTAGTTGCCAAAAGTATAGAATCCAGTATCCCAAGAGAGTAGACATATAGAGAGGAATTTCACAATATCAAGGATTTTGTGATTAAGGAAGAGTAATGGTGGAGAAAAGGTTGTGTTGAATTCAACTTGTCAGATCCTATTACGAGGAGTATACTACTACTACACTTGATTTGTATATCAAGGTGTTGAGATTATTTGAAATGTACATTTTGTTTTATATTAGTGCAAGTGGGAGTTTGTTGGGTTTGGTGCCCTAAACAAAACTCATTTCAATATAATAAGATTTACTTACTAATAAATATCAGAAATAATATTTTTTATGTTGCATGGTTCGCATGATTTATTTCATGATTATATGCATATAATGTATGAATTCTATTTAAGTGCAGAACATATGAATTTGTTAATGATTATAGTGTTGTCAGCACAGTGGAATATAATCTTAATTATATGTTCGAAAGTTTATTCCCTGATTTATCAGTTCACTGGATTTAGACTGACATGATATAATCAGTGATAGGTAATCTTACACATTGGATAAGTGTTATGTCCTTTCCAGGGCATTGGCAAAGTGTACCAGTATCGGATGTATGGAGTATACATCAGAAGGGACCGATATTGAACTTTGATTAGATATATTAAAATATACCGTAATATCTATTCAATTCAATATCACCTGTTGATCCTAGATCAAATGATCTTAATCCTGATATGGTTAGGTTCGATCTCAAGAGTATTATACATGTTCTTTGATTTGTTAGTTAAGCCTACTTTTGACAGTCAGGGTGATACGTACAATTTGGGAACATGATAGTATAATTGAGTGGGAGCGCTAACATAAAATATGGAGTCTATAACTTCTATAGGAATTTAGAAGTGAAACGATGATATCCTTCGAGCTTGGCTAAACAGAGATAAATGGTTGAGATCTCATTTCACTTCGCTGAAATATCATTTATACGGAGCTAAGTGTTTTAAGCATAAAATACATTGAAGGTGTAACAGTAATTTAGTTCTTATTCAATGTAGATCATCTATTAGAGGGTCATTGATCAAATTAGGATTATAACAATGGATAATTAATAGCGTATCTATATCGTGGAACATATAGAGCGTTCTATATGACTGAGAGTGCAATTCCAAACTCTAAGTGTGGATTCAATAAGGAATTAATAAGTTAGGGAATTTACTTGGTAAATTCGGTTCGACTTATTGGAAGCTCGGTTATATAGGCCCATGGTTCCCATACTAGTTGAGATCATACTGCTTGTAAGACTCAGTTAATTGATTTTAATTAATCAATTATAATTCTAAAGTTAGACTATGTCTAGTTTATGAACTTTCACTAAGCAAGGGCGAAATTGTAAAGAATAGAGATTCTAGGTTTATTTATTAATTAAGAGACTTTATATGTCTAAATTAATAAATATATTAAATGACAATATTATTTAATAATTATTTTTTAGTTATTAAATAATTAGAATTGGAATTTAAATGGTTGAATTGGAAAATTGGCATTTTTGAGAAAATGAGATGCAGAAATGGCAAAATGGCAAAATTGCAAAGTGAGGCCCATTATCCATATCATGGCCGCTATGCAAGAATTTTACCATTTATTTTTTCATTATTTTAATGCCATATAATTCTAACCTAAACCTAGATGGCTTACTATAAATAGATAGTGATGGCTTAGGAAATAATTACATGCATCTTATTCCTTTCAGAGAAAAACCTGAGCCTCCTATTCTTTCTCTATAGCCACCACTCTTCTTCTCTTTTCTTCTCTTCAATTTCGAAATACCCTAGTGATAGAGTAGTGCCCACACACATCAAGTGGTATCTCAATCATAGTGTGGAATATTGTGAAGAATCCAACCAACAAGAAGGAGAACCAGCATCAAAGGAAGGAGAGAAAGAGATCCAGGTTCAGATCTTGATAATGCTCGCTACAGAAAGGAATTAAGGGCTAGATATCTGAATGGAAGGAGTAATTATATTCCGCTGCACCCAATGTAAGGTATCCTAAACTTTATGTGTGTTTATTTCATTGTTTTAGAATTCATATTAGGATGTTAATGAAACATACATGGTAGTAAATCTAGATCCTGGTAAAATATTTCCAACACTCAATGTTTTTCGAGATCTAAGAAATCCTCTTTCCATTTCATTCTTCAAAGAGTCAGTAATAAACTTAGTACCTGGAAATCAAAGCTCTTTTCTAAAGTTGGCAAATAGATCCTGTTGAAAGCGGTAATCCAAGCTATACCTTCATATGTAATGTCTTATTACTAAATTCCCCAATCGATTTGCAAGCAGCTTGAAAAACTCATGGTCAACTTCTAGTGGGGTTCAAAAGGCAACAACAAGTCTAAAATTCACTGGAAATCTTGGAACAATCTGTGCAAATCCAAATTCTTTGGGGGTCTCGGTTTTAGAACCATCGTTTGTCATAATGAAGCCATGTTGGCTAAACAAGCCTGAAGGATATTTCAGGACCCTACTTCCCTTCTTCCCACTATCTTAAAAGCTAAATATTTTAAGCATAATGACTTTCTCCATGCTTCTTTGGGTCACTCTCCTTCCTTTTCTTGGAGAAGTCTGCTTTGGGGAAGAGATCTTCTTTCCAAGGGTTTAGTCTGCAAGATTGGTGATGGCAAATCCATTCTTACCCTCAGTCCTAATTGACTGCCTGATAATGGTCATCTACACTATAAAGATGATTCCTTGCCTCATGAAAATAATATTTCCCACTTTCTCAAGGAAAATGGCAATTAGGATATTAACAAGCTCAACTCTTTCTTTGATAAAGATGTTGGAAATTATTTTACCAGGATCTTAGATCTACTCACAAGTATGTTTATTAACACCCTAAATATGAACTTTCTAAAACGATGAAATAAACACATATAAAGTTTAAGAAACCTTACATTGGGTGCAGCGGAATATAATGACTCCTTCCGTTCAGATATCTAGCCCTTGATTCCTTTCTGTAGCAGAGCATTATCAATTTCTGAACCTGAATCTCTTTCTCTGAATCTTTGATGTTGAAACTCCTTCTTGCTGAAAGTCTTTCTTCACGATCTTCCTCACTATGATTGAGGTATTGCTTGTTGTGCGTGGGCACTACTCATACACTAAGAATTTCGAAATTCAAGAGGGAAGAAAGAGAGAGAGAGTGGTCGGCCAGATAGGGAGAGAGAAGGCTCAGGTTTTTCTGAATCAGAAGTGTCAGAAGAAAAGTGTAATTTTCCTGAAGCCTTCACTATCTATTTATAGCATTCCACTAGGGTTAGGTTTGAATTATTTGGCATTAAAATAATGAAAATATCAGTTTAAATTGCCTACAAAAGTTGCCAGCCATGCTTAGTGGATTTGGGCCTCACTTTTTGCAATTTTGCAATTTTACCTTTCTTGCATCTGATTTTCTCAAAAACGCCAATTTTCTAATTCAACCATTTAAATGCCAATTCTAACTATTTAATAACTATAAATAATTATTAAATAATATTGTCATTTATCATATTTATTAATTGAACCATACAAAGTATCATAATTAACAAATATGTCCTTATAAACTCTTTCTTTACAATTTCGCCCTTACTTATTGAAAATTTCACAAATAGACATAGTCTAAATTGAGAATTATAATTGATTAATCAAAACCAATTACATGAGTCTTACAAGCAATATTATCTCAACTAGTGCGGGGACCATGGGTCTATATAACCGAGCTTCCAATAAGTAGATCAAGAATTTATTACTAAAATTCACTAACTTATTCATTCTTCGTTGAATCCACGCATAGAACTTAGAATTGCACTCTCAGTCTATAGAATGCTCTATATGTTCCACCATATAGATGCATCATTAGTTATCCATTGTTATAATCCTAATGTGATCAATGATCCTCTATATGAATGATCTACACTGTAAAGGGATTAAATTACCGTTACACCCTACAATGTATTTTATCCTTAAAACACTTGACCCCGTATAAATGATATTTCAGCTTATGGGAAATGAGTACTCCACCATTTATGTTCGTTTGGTCAAGCTCGAAGGAGATCATCCTTTGCTTACTCTTCGCCAGATAGAAGCTATAGATTCCATGTTTATGTTAGTGCTCCCACTCAATTGCACTACCCTGTTCCCAAAATGTACGTATCACCCTGACCTAAAAGTAGGCTTAACTAACAAATCAAAGAACACGAATAGCCTCCTGAGATTGAGCCTAATCATATCAGGATTAAGATCATTTGATCTAGGATCAACTAGGCGATATTGACTTGAATAGATTCTACGGTAATGTTAATAAATCTAAGTCAAAGTTCAATATCGGTCCCTTCTGATGCATACTCCATGCATCCAACCTGAGCTTTACTTTAACCAATGCTCTGGAAAGAACATAGCACTTCTCCAAATTCAAGTAAATTCTGTTGTCGATTATCATATCAGTAAAACCCTATGTCTGATAAATCTAGGAAACTTTATTCACATAGTCATGTTTACTTTCCAATGTGTTGATGGCACAATAAACAGGATCAAGTATGTGAAAAGGGTTTCAGATGAATTTATACATTATGTACATATAATCATGAAATAAATCATGTGAACCATGCAACATTAAATGTTATTTCTGATCTATATTAATAAGTAAATCTGATTATATTGAAATGAGTTTTATTTAGGGCATAAAACCCAACAAACTCCCACTTGCACTAATATAAAACGAAAAGTGCGTTTCAAATAATCTCAACACCTTGATATACAAATCAAGTGTAGTAGTAGTAAACTCCTCGTAATAGGATCTGAAAGGTTGAATTAAACACAACCTTTTCTCCACCCTTACTCTTCCTTTAATCACAAAATCATTGATAATGTGAAATTCCTCTCTATATGTCTACTCTCTTGGGATACTGGATTCTATACTTTTGGCAACTACTTTTGGTTAATCAGGAAATTAACACTAGTATTTTAGGCAATTTGGAATGGTGCCAAAAATGTATAGAACTTTCCTTAGACTGAATAAGTACCTTTCCTGCAACTTTAACATTCAGTCCCTCTCTGGTAGACCTAGAGACTTCAGATAGGTTTTTACACCTTTCCAAAATCACTATTCCACCCCCAGAGTAATCACCATCTTATCAGAAAGATTTACTAGCACAAAGGCAAATTTCGAAATCTGATATGGTGTAGTCTAAGAGTTTTAAACACACCCTTATAGACTAACATATAGTTCCTCTTCTTAATCTTAAGATTTACTTGATTGTCTTCCAATGTTCTTCTCTTGGATTAATCTGATACCTACTCATTACTCCCACTCAACAGCAGGTGTCTGGTCTAAGGCATACAAAAACATATCTAAGACCTCTCACTGTTGATATAAGAAATTCTTTTATGGCTTTATCTTTTCTAGAATAGTTGAAACTTTTCCTTAGATAAATAAAATCTATGTTTAAGAAGTTGTGAAGCTTCTATAGATTACCATTAGAAAGAGAATGCTTCAACATCTCACTAAAGTAAGTTGCTTGCATTAGAGTAAGTAATTACCAGGTATACCACAAGCCATAGGTTTAGATAAACTCAAACCTATAATACTAGGAACAGGAAGTTTGTTAAGTCCATTGAATAGACTTATAAATGAAAATTTCCTTTTATGTCTTTGTAATAGAAAACTTTAGGTTACTCCATGTGAATGGATTAAACCATAGTTCTATTGGCTTTTCTTCTTAGTTTCTTATCTTGACAATCCATTACTTGTTTAAACTCACAATGGATTTTAATCACTAGTGTCTCCCAAGTCATAAGAAGGTGAGTTCCTAGAAACTCTCCCACTACGACAAGGTACCGTGAATTATGTCTAAGAAGACTAAATGGTATTAACCTCTTTGGTTGTGACAAGACAACAGAGGCAGCGGGATCATCATATGTCAAATAAGATGATAGAACACTTTTGGAATCAAGAATTAAATATCTCCTTTATATGCTACTTTATTTTTAGACTTAGTCATTTTCTTAGAAAAGTAGTATTTGTTTGAACAAACACTTTCTTATCTATTGACTATGGGATAGTCCACCCCTAATCACTTAGAATAGCTACAAACCATGGTTAACAGTTCTAGCTTTTCTTAAGATTTTGATTAGGTCATCCATGAATCTAGTAATGATTTACATTAAGTATACAACCATTACATCATTCTAAAATTGTATCACCATAGAAGGATTTAGGCAACGACTAGTAACTAATCATCAATATGCAAATTGAAATTTCTGGGGAGGTAAGTTTGGATATAATTCAAAATCAAATTAATGATCTTTGAACTGCATATCTACTAACTATTTCTCCACCCCTATCAGTTCGCAAGATCTTTAACCACTTACCTTAATGGTTTTAACCATTGCTAGAAATTAATGAAATTTTTCAAACATTTCAAATTTCTTTGCATAAGGTATAATCTAGAGTTATCGTTTTAAGAATACAACAAAAAACTCATATCCACCCCTGAATGTACATCCATCTGCGAATGAGATGAACTACTTTCAATGGATATAGGCATATTAACTCTTTGCAGAGATTGATCTTGTCAAATCCATTATGAACAAGATACAAATGCCATAGATTAAAAAAAAATGGTAGTGTCTTTTGTGACATAGGTTTAGTTACATCAAAGAGTTCTTAGAATACTGCAAGTGGATCCTGGTCACAGAATACCTAACTCATATTCCATGCAGTTTTAATCCATTAATAGAAGATGGATATTAAACACTTGAGAAAGTGTAACTGTATTGTATTCTGGAATTAGAAATATAAGAAAATTTTTATTTGGAATCTAAAATTAAAGTCAAAGACTTAAATTTATACCAAATATAATGAGTAATTCTATCTTGGACCAGCACTACTATTTTAACTCTAAGTCTGATTTGCCCATACAAGTAGGAGATTTCTAAGATTGAGGATTTATATCAATTGGGAATAGAATTTCGGGATTATAATCATATGCGTCATTTAATTTCTTAAGAGAAAATATAGAATGACATGAAATGATTTATAGACCATTCATCCAATGATATGTCATTGAGCTAATTCAAAATGAATAAGCTAAGAGGAATTAGGATAATTTCGTTTGAAATAAGAATCCAACGATGCTTCGATTAGCAAAAGTCAAAGTAATCTTATTTATATAATCTTCTTGTTTCATATCGTAAAAATACTAGTCTAAGGTGTCATCAATTGATGAACAGCTAGATGTCTCATATACAATATTTATCTTTCGAGATCTAACACTATTATGTATGTCTAATGGTGAAAATCCACTAGGGATTTATCTCATTAGATAAACAAGCCAAGTTAGACCAACAATGAAGATTCGAAATTAAACTACAACTTAATAACAGAAAATAACATGGTTCAATATAAATTCATACACAATTCAAAAATTATAAACATATAGCAAGTAGGAATGACAAGTGAAAATACTAAAACTTACAATCCTAAATAATTTCCAAGGTTTTTCAACAAACTGATATAGTGTCCCGTTTAGGCGAGAGTCAAAGCATCATCCATTGAATAAAGTTGTCAGCTCATCTAAAATGATAACCATTCTAGCAACCTTTTATTCGATCAAGATTGGAATTTAGCATTGTCCCGTTTAGGCGAGAGTCAAGGCAATTCTATCTTATGAGCTTCCACCATTGTTTCATAATTTGCAAGTCAAGTATGGTCGCCACCATTAGGGTGATCTATACTATACAAAACACTTACAAACTACTTATCATTCGAGATTAAACGGTGCGAAATTACTAATGAACGTTCCTCCATTAGGGAGGATTACTCACTAAAACAAACGCGGTGTAAAACCCACAATGGAGATCGAATGTCTTTTGATTAAAAGCTCATTATTTAAAAAGAGTTGTATTTTCTTTGATTCTCCTTATTTATTCTATTTATTTTAAATATATATTTATTAAAATTTCCAATTTAGAATGAAAAATTCTAAATATAAATTTTAATTTAATATTTATTAATTTTACTTAGATGGATATGAAAATAACATGAATTATCTCCATCTTAGTAATAATTTCCAATAAATATTTAGAAAAATATTCAATTTAAGTTGTTACAAAATTAATTTAAATTAATTTACAACTCAAATTTAATTTTCTATAAATATATATTGCATTTCGAAAAATTAAAGTATTTAAGAATACAATTTTCGAAAATGCATGTTAAAATAAAAAATAAATCCTGGAAAAATTATTCTAATTTAATATTGGCCCAAAATTAATTAATAAAATTAATTTACAACAAAAAATATAATTTTCCTATTTAATTAAATATATAAGAAAAATTTCAAATATGTAAGTATGATGATGAAAATCAACTTAAATATTAATTTTCTATTTAATTCAATACACTAGAAAAATACTTCAAGCAAAAAATATCACCTATCTAGATTTTCCTTTGACTAATTAATTCAATTTCTAATAATATACTTTAATTCATTTATTTTAAATTAATCAATAAATGAAAAAATCATTGATTTAAGTTGATTCAAGAATTAATTAAAATAAATAATTAATTTACAACTTAATCTATTTTTCAAGATAAATTCAAAATCATCTTGCATTATGAAATGCAATTTCAAAAATTGATTAATAAAATAAAGAAAGATATATTTTACTTCATTTATTTTAATTAATCATTAAATGAAAAAATCATTGATTTAAGTTGGTCCAAAATTAAAATAAATAATTTACAACTTTAATCTATTTTTCAAATAAAATTCGAAATTCCAGCATTTAAGAAATGCAATTTCAAAATTTGATTAATAAAATAAAGGAAAAATATATTTTGAAAATTATTTAAATTTAGTTGAAAAAATAAATTTCAACTAAAAATAATTTTCTATTTAATTAAGTGTCATGAAAAAGAAATATTTAAGTATCATGATGAAAATCAACTTAGATATTTAATTTTCAAATTAATTAAATGTATTAAATTCAAGAAATAAATAATTAAGTGTAGAGAAGGCTTAATTATTAATCTCTAGTTTAATACTACGAAAAAATAAATTGTACCAAAATTAATTATTTAAAATAATTAATTTCACAATGTATAATATTTTCCTATTTAATATTAGAAATAATAAGTAGTCTAGAAATAACTATCTAGAAAATATCTTATTTAACTAAGTATCTTTTCCACAAAATTTGAAAAAATAATATCTAATTTAAGTTGTATTAGAAAAAAATCTAGAACTTAAATATTTTTCAAATTTAAATTTAATTAAATATCAAAAATTAAGTTATAACCACTTAATTTGAAAATATTCCATTTTAAGTTAATATTCGAAAAGATATTAGCTCAAAAAAATATCTAAAATATTCCATTTTAAGTTAATATTCGAAAAGATATTAACTTAAAAAATATCTAAAGAATCTTAATAACCAATGCCTAAAATTCCTCAACTTAATTTTGAAATTTGAAATTCAAAAGATATTCAGATTTAAGTTGGTTAGTTGTAGATAACTAAATATCAACTCAAATAGGAATAGTTAATGAAAAATTTAAATTAAGCTCCAGAAAGAATCTAGATGGTTATAATTCTATATTTAATTAAATACAAGAAAATACATATAGTTTAGCTTAGATAAAGAATTCTTTAAACTATAATTTTCTTAAATTAATTTCAAAATAAATGAAATTAATTATGTTGCTAATCAATTTTATTAGGTTAAACTAGTTTAATTAACCTAGTACAGTTGTTCAAATCAGGCAAATGGGCCTTCACAATTGGGGTGGTTCATGTGAGGGGGTGCTGGGTTCAGTATGTCGTACCCACTTCTATGACTCTCAACTCTCACACAAGGCCCAAAAGAGAGGAATTTAACCTTAAAATGAACAACTGTTATTAATTGACTAAGCCCAAAAACTAAATGGGCCTAAATAAAATCTATCAAGAACTATGACATTTTATTTAGTAACAGCAACCTATATGCATCTATAATGAAATTAAACACATAGGCTCACACAAGCACACTTTGAATGAGTCCTATCATGTTGCTAGGTCATACACAGATGAAAGAAGATTGTAAATATACCTGTTACAAATTATTAACTTGACCAAGGGAGCCATCAGATCATTAGATCTGGCAAAAAGTAACCATGGCTATTTGCAATCAAGTAATAATAGGTTTTGAAAACTTACACACAAGCTAAAACACATACTCCTGCAACAAGGTTAGCTGGATAGTTGGATGTAAGATTTATTTAATTTTAAATTAAATAATTTCGAAATAATTAATTAAATAAATAAAATATTTATTTTGAAAAAAAAAAATTAAATAAAAAAAAATTCGAAAATTAAAAAAAAAAAATTTAAAATTAAACCTACAATTTTGAAAAAATTAGGTTTCAACCAACCTAAATATCATTTCAAAGTTTGCTAACTACTTTTAAAAATTAAATGTTATTTTATAAATAAAAATTAAATAAAAAATTAAAAAAAGATAAATGAATATCTTTTTTAGATTTTAAATGTAATTTAAATAAATAAAATAACAAAATTTAAAAGTTAGCAAAATATCTTACACCTTTTTAAAATTACATGATTATAGTTATCTTATTTTAAATTTAAATAAGGTCAAATTATTTAAAAAAAAAAATTAAATTAAAATAGTTAAAATCTGACCTTAAATTTAAAAATAAGATAAGATATAATCAAATTTAAAAATAAGATAGATTATTAAGCAAAAAAAAAGATAGATACTAACTATTTTTAAATTCAAATTACACTAATATCATGAATTAAATTTAAAAAATGTTAAATTAATTCAAAATGATAATTAGAATTGAATTAGGAATAGTAATAGTATAAATACAGAACTATACAAAAAATCGGAAGTTAATTCTATGAAAAAGCATGAAAAAACAAAGAAAAACGAAAAAAATTGTGAGCTGTACGGACAGTTTTCGCGATCGCAGGAAAATTTCAGCACAACTTCGATTTTTTCGAATCTTCAAAAAATCATAACTAATTCAAATTAAATCGAAATTGAGTTCTGTAAAAAGGTAACTTGCTTAATTTTTTCCATACTATCCAATAAAAATAATTCCAGAAACAGATATTCAATTATTCTTAACGAAAACTCACAAACATCAATCAATCATCAAATAACACTCAATACAACATGATACCATCCAAAAACAAACAAACAATCATTTTAAGTCCAAATTTCTTGCAAGTAAATCAATTACCATGGCTTTGAGGCAAGTTGTTGGAAATTATTTTACCAGGATCTTAGATCTACTCACAAGTATGTTTATTAACACCCTAAATGTGAACTTTCTAAAACGATGAAATAAACACATATAAAGTTTAAGAAACCTTACATTGGGTGCAGCGGAATATAATGACTCCTTCCGATCAGATATCTAGCCCTTGATTCCTTTCTGTAGCAGAGCATCATCAATATCTGAACCTGAATCTCTTTCTCTGAATCTTTAATGCTGAAACTACTTCTTGCTGAAAGTCTTTCTTCACGATCTTCCTCGCTATGATTGGGGTATTGCTTGCTGTGTGTGGGCACTACTCATACACTAAGAATTTCGAAATTTAAGAGGGAAGAAAGAGAGAGAGAGTGGTCGGCCAGATAGGGAGAGAGAAGGCTCAGGTTTTTCTGAATCAGAAGTGTCAGAAGAAAAGTGTAATTTTCCTGAAGCCTTCACTATCTATTTATAGCATTCCACTAGGGTTAGGTTTGAATTATTTGGCATTAAAATAATGAAAATATCAGTTTAAATTGCCTACAAAAGTTGCCAGCCATGCTTAGTGGATTTGGGCCTCACTTTTTGCAATTTTGCAATTTTACCTTTCTTGCATCTGATTTTCTCAAAAACGCCAATTTTCTAATTCAACCATTTAAATGCCAATTCTAACTATTTAATAACTATAAATAATTATTAAATAATATTGTCATTTATCATATTTATTAATTGAACCATACAAAGTATCATAATTAACAAATATGCCCTTATAAACTCTTTCTTTACAATTTCACCCTTACTTAGTGAAAATTTCACAAATAGACATAGTCTAAATTGAGAATTATAATTGATTAATCAAAACCAATTACATGAGTCTTACAAGCAATATTATCTCAACTAGTGCGGGGACCATGGGTCTATATAACCGAGCTTCCAATAAGTAGATCAAGAATTTATTACAAAAATTCACTAACTTATTAATTCTTCGTTGAATCCACGCATAGAACTTAGAATTGCACTCTCAGTCTATAGAATGCTCTATATGTTCCACCATATAGATGCATCATTAGTTATCCATTGTTATAATCCTAATGTGATCAATGATCCTCTATATGAATGATCTACACTGTAAAGGGATTAAATTACCGTTACACCCTACAATGTATTTTATCCTTAAAACACTTGACCCCGTATAAATGATATTTCAGCTTATGTGAAATGAGTACTCCACCATTTATGTTCGTTTGGTCAAGCTCGAAGGAGATCATCCTTTGCTTACTATTCGCCAGATAGAAGCTATAGATTCCATGTTTATGTTAGTACTCTCACTCAATTGCACTACCCTGTTCCCAAAATGTACGTATCACCCTGACCTAAAAGTAGGCTTAACTAACAAATCAAAGAACACGAATAGCCTCCTGAGATTGAGCCTAATCATATCAGGATTAAGATCATTTGATCTAGGATCAACTAGGCGATATTGACTTGAATAGATATTACGGTAAGTTTAATAAATCTAAGTCAAAGTTCAATATCGGTCCCTTCCGATGCATACTCCATGCATCCAACCTGAGCTTTACTTTAACCAATGCTCTGGAAAGAACATAGCACTTCTCCAAATGCAAGTAAACTCTGTTGTAGATTATCATATCAGTAAAATCCTATGTCTGATAAATCTAGGAAACTTTATTCACATAGTCATGTTTACTTTCCAATGTGTTGACGGCACAATAAACGGGATCAAGTATGTGAAAAGGGTTTCAGATGAATTTATACATTATGTACATATAATCATGAAATAAATCATGTGAACCATGCAACATTAAATGTTATTTCTGATCTATATTAATAAGTAAATCTGATTATATTGAAATGAGTTTTTATTTAGGGCATAAAACCCAACAAAAGATACTATTCAATCTATCCTCTTTACCCCCACTAACCCCTCCTCCAAGGACTGTCTCATTTGGGGACATGATCCCTCTGGTATGCTCACTGTTAATTCTACATATCACCTAGCTAATTCTAATCAGACTTCTCCCTCATCATCTAACCCTGGCACCTTCAAAGGTTGGTGGAAAATGGTTTGGTCCTCCAAGATCCCTCCCAAAATAAAGCACTTTATTTGGAAGGCTTTTAATCAAATTCTTCCTTCTAATCTTAATCTTTTCTCTAGAAGAGTTCTTGATAATCCCTACTGGACTCTCTGTTCTAAAAAAGTGAACTCTAATTCTCATTCTCTTATAGAGTGGTCCAGAGCAGGTAAATTTTGGAAGCACGCAAGTTTTTTTTACTTCTTCACCAGTAAACATTCTGACATTAAAGAGTACCTTTTGAGAGGCTTTGAAAAGTTTTCCAAACATGAACTAAACACTTTTTTTGGTATATTATGGGCTATATGGAATTATCGTAACAAGACTCTTTTTGCAGATTAGAAGCCAAATTTCCAAGACATAGAACATGTTATTGTTGGGTTTTATGCCCTAAATAAAACTCATTTCAATATAATCAGATTTACTTATTAATATAGATCAGAAATAACATTTAATGTTGCATGGTTCACATGATTTATTTCATGATTATATGTACATAATGTATAAATTCATCTGAAACCCTTTTCACATACTTGATCCTGTTTATTGTGCCGTCAACACATTGGAAAGTAAACATGACTATGTGAATAAAGTTTCCTAGATTTATCAGACATAGGGTTTTACTGATATGATAATCTACAACAAGAGTTTAATTGTATTTGGAGAAATACTATGTTCTTTCCAGAGCATTGGTTAAAGTAAAGTTTTGTGTTGGATGCATGGAGTATGCATCGGAAGGGACCGATATTGAACTTTGACTTAGATTTATTAAACTTACCGTAATATCTATTCAAGTCAATATCGCCTAGTTGATCCTAGATCAAATGTTCTTAATCCTGTTATGATTAGGCTCAATCTTGAAAGGCTATTCGTGTTCTTTGATTTGTTAGTTAAGCCTACTTTTAGGTCAGGGTGATACGTACATTTTGGGAACACGGTAGTGCAATTGAGTGGGAGCGCTATCATAAACATGGAATCTATAGCTTCTATCTGGCGAATAGTAAGCAAAGGATGATCTCCTTCGAGCTTGACCAAACGAACATAAATGGTGGAGTACTCATTTCACATTAGCTGAAATATCATTTATACAGGGTCAAGTGTTTTAAGGAATAAATACATTGTAGGGTGTAACGGTAATTTAATCCCTTTACAGTGTAGATCATTCATATAGAGGATCATTGATCACATTAGGATTATAACAATGGATAACTAATGATGTGTCTATATGGTGGAACATATAGAGCATTCTATATACTGAGAGTGCAATTCTAAGTTCTATGCGTGTATTCAACGAAGAATTAATAAGTTAGTGAATTTTAGTGCTAAATTCTTGATCTACTTATTGGAAGCCTCGCTATATAGACCCATGGTCCCCCCACTAGTTGAGATAATATTGTTTGTAAGACTCATGTAATTGGTTTTGATTAATCAATTATAATTCTCAAATTAGACTATGTCTATTTGTGAATTTTTCACTAAGTAAGGGCGAAATTGTAAAGAAAGAGTTTATAGGGGCATATTTGTTAATTATGATACTTTGTATGGTTCAATTAATAAATATGATAAATGACAATATTATTTAATAATTATTTATAGTTATTAAATAGTTAGAATTGGCATTTAAATGGTTGAATTAGAAAATTGGCGTTTTTGAGAAAATCAGATGCAGAAAAGATAAAACTGCAAAATTGCAAAAAGTGAGGCCCAAATCCACTAAGCATGGCCCAGCCACTTTTGTAGGCAATTTAATCTGATATTTTCATTATTTTAATGCCAAATAATTCAAACCTAACCCTAGTGGAATGCTATAAATAGATAGTGAAGGCTTCAGGAAAATTACACTTTTCTTCTGACTTCTTCTGATTCAGAAAAACTGAGCCTTCTCTCTCCCTATCTTTAGCTAACCACTCTCTCTCTTCTTCCTTGATAATTTCGAAATCCTTAGTGTATGAGTAGTGCCCACACACATCAAGTGATACCTCAATCATAGTGAGGAAGATCGTGAAGAAAGATCATCAACAAAGGAGTTTCAGCATCAAAGATTCAGAGAAAGAGATCCGTGTTCGGTATATTGATAATGCTCTGCTACAGAAAGGAATCAAGGGCTAGATATCTGAACGGAAGGAGTCATTATATTCCGCTGCACCCAATGTAAGGTTTCTTTAACTTTATATGTGTTTATTTTATCGTTTTAGAAAGTTCATATTTAGGATGTTAATAAACATACTTGTGAGTAGATCTAAGATCCTGGTAAAATAAATTCCAACAACTGGCCTCAGAGCCATGGTAATTGATTTACTTGCAAGAAATTTGGACTTTAAAACGATTGTTTGTATGTTCTTTGGATGGTATCATGTTGTATTGAGTGTTATTTGATGATTGATTGATGTTTGTGAAATTTTCGTGAAAAATAATTGTGATTTCGTTTCTGGAATTATTTTTATTGGATAGTATGAAAAAAAATTAAGCAAGTTAGCCTTTTACAGAACTCAATTTGGATTTTATTTGAATTAGTTATGATTTTTTGAAGATTTGACAAAATCGGGACTGTGCTCATATTTTCCTGCGATCGCAGAACTGTCCGTACATTTTCGAATTTTTTCTTTTTTCTTCAATTTTTCATACTTTTTCATGGAATTAACTTCCAATTTTTTGTATGGTTTTGTATATATACTATTACTATTCCTAATTCAATTCTAATTATCATTTTGAATTAATTTATTTTTTTTTTTAATTTAATTCAAAATATTAGTGTAATTTGAATTTGAATAGAATTAGTATTTATCTTTTTGCTTAAAAATCTATCTTTTTTTTAAATTTGATTATATTTTTTTAAATTTAAGGTCAGATTTTATAAGATATTTATAATATCTTTTAAGATATTTATAATATCTTTTAAGATATTTTAAAAATATCTTATCTTTTAAGATATTTTTTTTAATAATATCTTATCTTTTAAGATTTTTTTTTAAATCTTTTTAGATATTTTGACCTTATTTAAATTTAAAATAAGATATTTATAATCATGTAATTTTAAATAGATATAAGATATTTTGCTAATTTTTTAAATTTTGTTATTTTATTTATTTAAATTACATTTAAAATTTGAAAAAGATATTTATTTATCTTTTCTAATTTTTTATTTAATTTTTATTTATAAAATAATATTTAAATTTAAAAGTAGTTAGCAAATTTTTGAAATGATATTTAGGTTGGTTCAAACCTAATTTTTCAAAATTGTAGGTTTAATTTTGAATTTAAATATTTAATTAATTTTCGAATTTTTTTTTAAATTTTTTTCGAAAATCTATTTTAATAATATTTCGAAATTAATTATTTAATTTAAAATTAAATAAATCCTACATCCAACTATCCAGCTAACCTTGTTGCAGGAGTATGTGGTTTTAGCTTGTTTGTAAGTTTTCAAAACCTATTATTACTTGATTGCAAATAGCCATGGTTACCTTTTGCCAGATCTAATGATCTGATGGCTCCCTTGGTCAAGATAATAATTTGTAACAGGTATATTTGCAATCTTCTTTCATCTGTGTATGACCTAGCAACATGATAGGACCCATCCAAAGTGTGCCTGTGTGAGCCTATGTGTTTAATTTGATTATAGATACATATAGTTGTTGCTAAAATAAATTATCATAGTTCTTGATAGAATTTATTTAGGCCCATTTAGTTTTTGGGCCTATTCAATTAATAACAGTTGTCCTTATTAAGGTTAAATTCCTCTCTTTTGGGCCTTGTGTGAGAGTTGGGAGCCATAGAAGTGGGTACGACATACTGAACCCAGCACCCCCTCACACAAACTACCCCAATTGTGAAGGCCCATTTGCCTGATTTGAATAACTGTACTAGGTTAATTAAACTAGTTTAACCTAATAAAATTGATTAGCAACATAATTAATTTCATTTATTTTGAAATTAATTTAAGAAAAATATAGTTTAAGGAATTCTTTATTCTAAGCTAAACTATATGTATTTTCTTGTATTTAATTAAATATAGAATTATAACCATCTAGATTCTTTCTGGAACTTAATTTAAATTTTTCATTAAATATTCTTATTTAAGTTGATATTTAGTTATCTTCAACTAACCAACTTAAATCTGAATATCTTTTGAATTTCAAATTTCAAAATTAAGTTGAGGAATTTTAGGCATTGGTTATTAAGATTCTTTAGATATTTTTTAAGTTAATATCTTTTCGAATATTAACTTAAAATGGAATATTTTCAAATTAAGTGGTTACAACTTAATTTTTGATATTTAATTAAATTTAAATTTGAAAATATTTAAGTTCTAGATTTTTCTAGTACAACTTAAATTAGATATTTTTTCAAATTTTGTGGAAAAGATACTTAGTCAAATAAGATATTTTCTAGATAGTTATTTCTAGACTACTTATTATTTCTAATATTAAATAGGAAAATATTATAAATTGTGAAATTAATTATTTAATTAATTTTGGTACAATTTATTTTAAGTATATTTTTCCTAGTATTAAACTAGAAATTAATAATTAAGCCTTCTCTACACTTAATTATTTATTTCTTGAATTTAATACATTTAATTAATTTGAAAATTAAATATCTAAGTTGATTTTTATCATCATACTTAAATATTTCTTTTTCATGACATTTAATTAAATAGAAAATTATTTTTAGTTGAAATTTAATTTTTCAACTAAATTTAAATAATTTTCAAAATACATTTTTTTTATTTTATTAATCAATTTTCGAAATTGCATTTCTTAAATGCTAGAATTTCGAATTTTATCTTGAAAAATAGATTAAGTTGTAAATTAATTATTTATTTTAATTAATTCTTGGATCAACTTAAATCAATGATTTTTTTCATTTATTGATTAATTTAAAATAAATTGAATTAAAGTATATTATTAGAAATTGAATTAATTAGTCAAAGGAAAATCTAGATAGATGATATTTTTGCTTGAAGTATTTTTCTAGTGTATTTAATTAAATAGAAAATTAATATTTAAGTTGATTTTCATCATCATACTTAAATATTTGAAATTTTTCTTATATATTTAATTAAATAGGAAAATTATATTTTTTGTTGTAAATTAATTTTATTAATTAATTTTGGGCCAACATTAAATTAGAATAATTTTTTTCCAGATTTATTTTTTATTTTAATATGCATTTTTCGAAAATTGTATTCTTATATACTTTAATTTTTCGAAATGCAATATATATTTATAGAAAATTAAATTTGAGTTGTAAATTAATTTAAATTAATTTTGTAACAACTTAAATTGAATATTTTTCTAAATATTTATTGGAAATTATTACTAAGATGGAAATAATTCATATTATTTCATATCCATCTAAGTAAAATTTATAAATATTAAATTAAAATTTATATTTAGAATTTTTCATTCTAAATTGGAAATTTTAATTAAATAAATATATATTTAAAATAAATAGAATAAATAAAGAGAATAAAAGAAAATACAACTCTTTTTAAATAATGAGCTTTATTATTAAGATATTCGATCTCCATTGTGGGTTTTACACCGCGTTTGTTTTAGTGAGTAATCCTCCCTAATGGAGGAACGTTCATTAGCAATTTCGCACCGTTTAACCTCGCATGATAAGTAGTTTGTAAGTGTTTTGTATGGTATGGATCACCCTAATGGTGGCGACCATACTTGACTTGCAAATTATGAAACAATGGTGGAAGCTCATAAGATAGAATTGCCTTGACTCTCGCCTAAACGGGACAACGCTGAATTCTAATCTTGATCGAATAAAAGGTTGCTAGAATGTTTAACATTTTAGACGAGCTGACAACTCTATTCAATGAATGGTAGCTTTGACTCTCGCCTAAACGGGACACTGATATCAGTTTGTTGAAAACCTTGGAAATTATTTAGGATTGTAAGCTTTGGTATTTTCACTTGTCATTCCTACTTGCTATATACTTATAATTTCTGAATTGTGTATGAATTTATATTGAACCATGTTATTTTCTGTTATTAAGTTGTAGTTTAATTTCGAATCTTCATTGTTGGTCTAACATGTTTGTTTTTCTAATGAGATAAATTCCTAATGGATTTTCACCATTAGACATACATAATAGTGTAAGATCTCGAAAGATAAGTATTGTATATGCGACATCTAGCTGTTCATCAATTGATGACACCTTAGACTAGTATTTTTACAATATGAAACAAGAAGATTACATAAATAAGATTACTTTGTCTTTCGCTAATCGAAGTATCGTTGGATTCTTATTTATAAACGAAATTATCCTAATTCCTCTTAGCTTATTCATTTCGAATTAGCTTAATAATATATCATTGGATGAATGGTCTATAAATCATTTCATGTCATTATATTTTCTCTTAAGAAATTAAATGACGCATATGATTATAATCCCGAAATTCTATTCCCAATTGATATAAATCCTCAATCTTAAAAATCTCCTACTTGTATGGGCAAAACTGACTTAGAGTTTAAAATTATAGTGGTGGTCCAAGATAGAATTACTCATTATATTTGGTATAAATTTAAGTCTTTGACTTTAATTTTAGATTCCAAATAGAAATTTTCTTATATTTCTAATTCCAGAATACAATACAGTTACACTTTCTCAAGTGTTTAATATCCATCTTCTATTATTGGATTAAAACTGTATGGAATATGAGTTAGGTATTCTGTGACCAGGATCCACTTGCAGTATTCTAAGAACTCTTTGATGTAACTAAACCTATGTCATCATAGACACTACCACATTTTCTTAATCTATGGCATTTGTATCTTGTTCATAATGGATTTGACAAGATCAATCTCTGCAAAGAGTTAATATGCCTATATCCACTGAAAGTAGTTCATCTCATTCGCAGATGGATGTACATTCAGGGGTGGATATGAGTTTTTCGTTGTATTCTTAAAACGATCACTCTAGATTATACCTTATGCAAAGAAATTTGAAATGTATTAAAAATTTCTTAAATTTCTAGCAATGGTTAAAACCATTAAGGTAAGTGGTTAAAGATCTTGCGAACTGATAGGGGTGGAGAAATAGTTAGTTGATATGCAGTTCAAAGATCATTAATTTGATTTTTGAATTATATCCAAACTTACCTCCCCAGAAATTTCGAGTTGCATGTTGATGATTAGTTACTAGTCGTTGCCTAAATCCTTCTATGGTAATACAATTTCAGAATGATGTAATGGTTGTATACTTAATGTAAATCATTACTAGATTCATGGATGACCTAATCAAAATCTTAAGAAAAGCTAGAACTGTTAACCATGGTTTCTTAGCTATTCTAAGTGATTAGGGGTGGACCATCCCATTGTCAATAGATAAGAAAGTGTTTGTTCAAACAAATACTACTTTTCTAAGAAAATGACTAAGTCTGAAAAACAAGTAGCAAATAAAGGAGATATTTAATTCTTGATTCCAAAAGTGTTCTATCATCTTATATAACATATGATGATCCCACTGCCTCTGTTGTCTTGTCACAACCAAAGAGGTTAATACCATTTAGTTTTCTTCGACATAATTCACGGTACCTTGTCGTAGTGGGAGAGTTTCTAGGAACTCACCTTCTTATGACTTGGGAGACACTAGTGATTAAAATCCATTGTAAGTTTAAACAAGTAATGGATTGTCAAGATAAGAAACTAAGAAGAAAAGCCAATAGAACTATGGTTTAATCCATTCACATGGAATAACCTAAAGTTTTCTATTACAAGGACATAAAAGGAAATTTTAGTTAATAAGTCTATTCAATGGACTTAACAAAACTTCCTGTTCCTAGTATTATAGGTTTGAGTTTATCTAAACCTATGGCTTGTGGTATACCTGGTAATTACTTACTCTAATGCAAGCAACTTACTTTAGTAAGATGCTGCAGCATTTTCTTTCTAATGGCAATCTATAGAAGCTTCACAACTTCTTAGGTATAGATTTTATTTATCTAAGGAAAAGTCTTAACTATTCCAGAAAAGATAAAGCCATGAAAGAATTTCTTACATCAACAGTGAGAGGTCTTAGATATGCTTTTGTATGCCTTAGACCAGACACCTGCTGTTGAGTGGGAGTAATGAGTAGGTATCAGATTAATTCAGGAGAAGAACATTGGAAGACAATCAAGTAAATTCTAAGATAAAGAAGAGGAACTATATGTTAGTCTATAAGGGTGTGTTTAAAACTCTTAGACTACACCATATCAGATTTCGAAATTTGCCTATGTGCTAGTAAATATTTCTGATAAGATGGTGGTTACTCTGGGGGTGGAATAGTGATTTTGGAGAAGTGTAAAAACCTATCTGAAGTCTCTAGGTCTACCAGAGAGAGACTGAATGTTAAAGCTGCAGGAAAGGTACTTATTCAGTCTAAGGAAAGTTCTATACATCTTTGGCACCATTCCAAATTGCCTTAAACTACTAGTGTTAATTTCCTGATTAACCAAAAGTAGTTGCCAAAGGTATAGAATCCAGTATCCCAAGAGAGTAGACATATAGAGAGGAATTTCACATTATCAATGATTTTGTGATTAAAGGAAGAGTAATGGTGGAGGAAAGGTTGTGGTTAATTCAACCTTTCAGATCCTATTACGAGGAATTTACTACTACACTTGATTTGTATATCAAGGTGTTGAGATTATTTGAAACGCACTTTTTGTTTTATATTAGTGCAAGTGGGAGTTTGTTGGGTTTTATGCCCTAAATAAAACTCATTTCAATATAATCAGATTTACTTATTAATATAGATCAGAAATAACATTTAATGTTGCACGGTTCACATGATTTATTTCATGATTATATGTACATAATGTATAAATTCATCTGAAACCCTTTTCACATACTTGATCCTGTTTATTGTGCCGTCAACACATTGGAAAGTAAACATGACTATGTGAATAAAGTTTCCTAGATTTATCAGACATAGGGTTTTACTGATATGATAATCTACAACAAGAGTTTAATTGTATTTGGAGAAATACTATGTTCTTTCCAGAGCATTGGTTAAAGTAAAGCTCAGGTTGGATGCATGGAGTATGCATCGGAAGGGACCGATATTGAACTTTGACTTAGATTTATTAAACTTACCGTAATATCTATTCAAGTCAATATCGCCTAGTTGATCCTAGATCAAATGTTCTTAATCCTGTTATGATTAGGCTCAATCTTGAAAGGCTATTCGTGTTCTTTGATTTGTTAGTTAAGCCTACTTTTAGGTCAGGGTGATACGTACATTTTGGGAACACGGTAGTGCAATTGAGTGGGAGCGCTATCATAAACATGGAATCTATAGCTTCTATCTGGCGAATAGTAAGCAAAGGATGATCTCCTTCGAGCTTGACCAAACGAACATAAATGGTGGAGTACTCATTTCACATTAGCTGAAATATCATTTATACGGGGTCAAGTGTTTTAAGGAATAAATACATTGTAGGGTGTAACGGTAATTTAATCCCTTTACAGTGTAGATCATTCATATAGAGGATCATTGATCACATTAGGATTATAACAATGGATAACTAATGATGTGTCTATATGGTGGAACATATAGAGCATTCTATATACTGAGAGTGCAATTCTAAGTTCTATGCGTGGATTCAACGAAGAATTAATAAGTTAGTGAATTTTAGTGCTAAATTCTTGATCTACTTATTGGAAGCTCAGTTATATAGACCCATGGTCCCCCCACTAGTTGAGATAATATTGTTTGTAAGACTCATGTAATTGGTTTTGATTAATCAATTATAATTCTCAAATTAGACTATGTCTATTTGTGAATTTTTCACTAAGTAAGGGCGAAATTGTAAAGAAAGAGTTTATAGGGGCATATTTGTTAATTATGATACTTTGTATGGTTCAATTAATAAATATGATAAATGACAATATTATTTAATAATTATTTATAGTTATTAAATAGTTAGAATTGGCATTTAAATGGTTGAATTAGAAAATTGGCGTTTTTGAGAAAATCAGATGCAGAAAAGATAAAACTGCAAAATTGCAAAAAGTGAGGCCCAAATCCACTAAGCATGGCCCAGCCACTTTTGTAGGCAATTTAATCTGATATTTTCATTATTTTAATGCCAAATAATTCAAACCTAACCCTAGTGGAATGCTATAAATAGATAGTGAAGGCTTCAGGAAAATTACACTTTTCTTCTGACTTCTTCTGATTCAGAAAAACTGAGCCTTCTCTCTCCCTATCTTTAGCTAACCACTCTCTCTCTTCTTCCTTGATAATTTCGAAATCCTTAGTGTATGAGTAGTGCCCACACACATCAAGTGATACCTCAATCATAGTGAGGAAGATCGTGAAGAAAGATCATCAACAAAGGAGTTTCAGCATCAAAGATTCAGAGAAAGAGATCCAGGTTCAGATATTGATAATGCTCTGCTACAGAAAGGAATCAAGGGCTAGATATCTGAACGGAAGGAGTCATTATATTCCGCTGCACCCAATGTAAGGTTTCTTTAACTTTATATGTGTTTATTTTATCGTTTTAGAAAGTTCATATTTAGGATGTTAATAAACATACTTGTGAGTAGATCTAAGATCCTGGTAAAATAAATTCCAACAGTTATCACTTCTTACTTGCAGGAATACAATGAAATTCAATCTAAAGTTCTTCCATATTTTAAAGTTTCTACACAAGGTAGCCCCCTACAAACATCACTGAAGACACAATCCTACCTCTTCCTGGATTGTATAAGCTAAGCGTAGACGCGGCAGTGCAGAGCCACAACAATACACATGGTTATGGGGCTGTAGTTCAGGATCACAAAGGCCTTGTGGTAGCCAGTTTTCACTCTTCTGCAGTCTCAAGAACACAACCAATTTTTGCAGAAGCTAAAGCTCTTTTAAGAGCTTTAACATGGTGCAAGGCGGTGCATTTCCCCCCTCCGTTTGATTGTCTCTGACTGTCAATTGCTCATCACCAAAATTGTAGAGAAGCAACAGAACTATTCAGCTCTTTCAGACAAAGTTTGGCATATCATCTCCTCTGAAATTTCGTATTTTAATATTCCCAGTTTAATTATTTAATTAAGTGATTAATTAAATGCGGAATAATGAAACTGGTACTGAAAACAGTTTTTCCGTAGTTACAGAATACAACTCTGTAACTCCAGAGAAACCCAGAAAAACAAACAATGCATAAAAGTAAAAACACACAAGATTTTTGTACGTGGTTTCAACAATCCTTTCAGATTGTTACTAGTCCACGGGGCCACGCCCAGAGATAAGATTCATTAGATCGGTATCAAAAATACAAAGTAATTGACTTATGTATAAATAGACTCCCTCTTATTGTATGCCGCAAGCTTGATGTATTCCACCTACTAACCGAATCTTGATAAAACTCCAAGACCTCGAACTCCCTTCGATCACCTTGAAGAGTTCTTGAATTATCTTGATTCAAGGCTTAAAGGCTATCTCCCGAAAGCCTATACAACCATCTCCCGAAGGTTGTGTGCTTGTATCATCCCGATGCAAGACTTCAAAAGCAATCTCCCGAAAGCTTGTAAAAACCCTTCTCCCGAAGGTGTGCTTGTATCCTCCCGATGCAAGACTTCAAAAGAAATCTCTCGAAAGCTTGTAAATACCTTCTCCCGAAGGTGCACTGATGTTCTTCTTCGTTGTAGACTTGAATACAGACTCAAGACAATACAAACAACAAATAAACAGAGTAAGAGTCGAACAACTCTTCTCTACATAACAAAGACACTCTTTCCTTAAGATATGAAAGTGAATGAAAGAGATGCAAAATCTAGCTGCTATAAGGTGTATTTATAATCAATATACACCTTATTGACAAATTTTTACATACGACTCCGAACTCGTACCCCTTCACTAGAAACTTCCCTAAAATAATTCTTCAATCAGTCTAGGAATTTCCGTTTTTGTACCTACAGAATCGTGGGCAGTAAGTACAACTTTCCTTTTATAGAAAAGGAAAGCTTAGCTCCGGTTTTCTCTTAAAGAAATCTGATCTAAGAAAATGAGAAACTCACACAAGATCAGAATATACCAGCTGGTTAGATAAAAAAGAAATGGGTAACCAAACTTACTATTTTTACCTTTTTTCCAAAGATAGGAAAGCTAGACAACTTTCCTTTCAAGTTTGAATACACAAAATAGGAAACCATATTGAAGCATACCAGCCGAAAATATACAATGAATAATAAAATATTTTCGTCAATTAAATATGCTAAAAATGGAATTAAAATTAATCTAATTTTCCTGACGCTACCATCCAGTTCATACCTCGACGCCATAACACTCTGGCTCATAACATTGATCAGCAGGCGTTAGGAACCGATGAAGAGGTGCTTTGGAACAACTGTGTTCCAAGTTCTTAGTTTCTGTAACCTTTCTCTTTATTTATCTTTGATTGCTAGTTTTTTCAATTTGTTTTTTTAAATGTAACTAAATAATAAAATAAAATAAAAATTATTTTTCTGAGTTAACAATTAATGTATTTGACACTTTTTTTTTTTTTACTTTTTTGTTTTTTTGTTTTGAGTTTACTAAAAGTTTTAATGAGATTATTTTATTTATTTATTTATTTAAATAAAAAGTCAAATACCTCCTTGTGAATCTCATGTACACAGTCACACAGCTCATAGGTGTCATAGGATAGGGATACAGTGCTTAGAATGTGTGGGGTTGGGTCACCCAAGTTCATACGGTACAACCTTTGATAGAATAAAAGAAAAGGACAGGGTTAATCAGTAATTCCACCTAACAACCAATAATTACAATCTTATCTTTATTACTTTAATATTATCATTAAAAAAATACTTAAACATGGGACAGTCAGTCAGACAGAGGGCAAACCCAATTAACAAATAATAAAATTGTAATTGATACACTTAATTCTAATTATTTTAAAAATAATATTAATTAAAATGAGAAAAAAATGGATTCTTTGAGCGTGGAAAATGGGACAGAAAAGAGAAACTTGTAGGGATTTCACGGTACTCAATGGAACGCTGTTCCTCTTCTGACTTTCTCTCCCTACATTTAGAGCGAAAGTTAAGTGAGTGCGTATTACGCCCCCTTATCTCCCTATTCAGTATCTGATAAAATAATTAATAATTTAATAATTTTTTTGGGCCAGTCTAAACTCTATCTATGTATATTAAAAAGAATTTATTGTTTATTAATAAAATATCTGTAAAAATTAAATATGCAAACTTTTTATTTTTATAAATAAATATATAAAAATAAGACATATATATAGAGAGAGAAAGACAGTGTATGTTTGTATGAAAACAAAAAAAGAAAAGTAAAAAATTAAGGGAAAAAATAAAGGCAGAGAAGGGGTGGTGTCGGCTTCAAACAAACACGACCTTATCATCGTCGTCCTCCTCATCGGATCCCAAAACCCCATACTCTCATAAATCTACCAAATTTTTATCAGACTTAATAATTCTTTTATCAGACTTCTGCTCGGGCGAAACAGCTCACAATTTTATTTTTTGGTAAATCTAAATCATACACTTATGTATATGTTTTTCTTTTCGGAATTTTTGTTTTGTTAATTTTTATGTATTTCTGTTTGTTGAGGGTTTTTGTATTGTTTTTCTTTTTTTTGGGGGGTCTGTATCTTGTGTGCTGTACTGGTGGAAAATCTGTGCGATCTGGTGCTTGAGCTTGAGTGAGGATGGGTTTGGTGAGGAAATGAAATGTTTTATTTTTGAATGATGAAATGTTCTTTTTCTTGAGGAAGGGGAAATGGGTATTTTATTTATTTTATTTTATTTTTAAGGATCCGGTGAAAATCGAAGAATCGAAAGCATTTTATTTGGTGCTTTTTTTTTTTAACCTTTGTTTTAATTTGCTTCTTTGTTTCATGTTTCACTGAATTGTTGTTGGGAGCGCTGAAATTTTATTAATGGGTATTAAACACAGTGATACGGATCGTACATAAAATCGATTGCTATGTTAAATGCGAAATGAATTATATGTGTTTATGGTTTTCTTTTTTTCTTTTTAACAAGACTACGTGTCTTTTGAAAATGAGGGAGTTTTATTTACTTTAGAAGAGAAAGAGTTGATAATTAAACTGAAAAAGGTACAAACTTTACTGCTCAAATTTTGGCGTGAGAGCTTCAAATGCAAACCCTTTTTTATTTTAATTTTTTCTTGCTGCATTTAAGTCACAAAGCAGACTGCACTGACAACACTACAGCAGCTAGAGAAGGCTTTTGCTCTCAGATTCTGTAACCAGTTTTGCATTGATTAAGGGCTGTAATTACTGGTTTGGTTTAGTTGGTGGGAGAATTAATTGGCACTAGTTGGTTTCCTAGCCTCTTTTTATCAAACATTTGTTTTTTCATTTTTTTAACTACTTACTTTATATTGAACAGATTTGAGAGTTTGTTAAAGATTCTGTCATTCTTTGTGGTCGTTTGCTATGGCGTTCCCAGCTTTGAATCCAACCTCCAATGGAAGCCCTCCAGGTTTCAGTTTTTCCTTCACAAGTTATTTCATTGTCGTTAAAATAGTGCAATTCTTTTGTTTGCTTTAAATGCAAATGCTATGTATGCTTGCATTTTTTTTTTTACATTTTGGAAAAGTCAATTTTCTGCAGTATAGCAGATCTTGTATTTTAGGCTTTTGGATAAAAATCAAACTAGCAGATTACAATTAAAGGCTCCAATCTCCATCTACACCCCAATTCCTGTAAATTCTTTCTCATTGAATAATCAATTAGCTACCCAATGTCTAAACTTTATCCATCCATTTTCTATAACTCAATAATGAATTTTTATTCTTTGGACAATCTTTATTTTCTTTAAATTCTAATGATTAATTTTCTGAGGTAAATAGTGAATGAGATGGAAAAGTCAACTTTGCCTAGTACTTTGGTGGGCTGTTTTTCTGCTAGTACTTTTGTAAATACTTAGCTGTTTGTTTGTTCATTATATTTTCTTGTTGGACTTACATCCAGTAAATGGTCATAATTGTTCAATAAAGTACATCGTGCTGCATTTTGCTGTTTCGTTTTTAATCTGAATGTCTTAGTTTAACTCTGTAATTTTTTAATGTTAGTATCCTCAGATGAATTGTACAAGGAATTATGGCATGCATGTGCAGGACCACTCGTCACCCTTCCCCGTGAAGGGCAGCGAGTATATTACTTTCCACAAGGTCATATGGAACAGGTATTTTTAAGCTTCTACTTTCTCCCTTTGTCTCATGCTGAGCATGTGAACTTTCAAAATGTGATCTTCTGGTTGTTCTGAATCTTTTGATTTTCTGGGGTTAACTTTTACTCTATTGTAAAGTTGTTTATTAAAATTTTATCTCTTTATAGCATTCCATTATTTATTATAGCTAATTACAAGTTACAGAACACTTATTTGTTTATTATTATTTACTGGAACCGAGGACCATCATTGATAATATAAATAAGTAGGATCAATTATAAGGGACATTGTGTACCCAAATAAGAGAAAAACAAACGAAATATGAACTCCACTTTCTCACCAAAATCACAATTCATCTTTAGAATCCTTATCATCACCAAGCAAACAAAATAGAATAATATTTTTGGATAATCTAGAAGATATTGTGGAAGGGCGATGAGTGACATGTGTTCGGATATGTAAAACCTTGCACGCCCCAGTTAGGAGACTTAAAAAAAAAGTGAGGAGTTGTTTGCAGCAAAAATGTGTTTTACATTTAGGGGCAAAAAATTATTTCAAAATAATTGTTTATTTACTATTATTGTAATATTTCTTGGATAGAAACATAATTACTTTCTAAATAGAAATGTGACAAGTCAAAGAGAAAGCAGGAAACCGTCCCGTAGTAGAAAGAAAGGAAAGAGGCTTTTTAAAGTGGGGCTAACTATTACCCTCATACTTTTGCATATGCTGAACCAGTTTTTCCCGTTCAAATTTTTGCTTTTAGTTTTAGTGGCATAAGACATCTCTTTACAAAGGACAACTTCTAAGCCATTTACCCAAAAGAATCATACTAAGAGATCACAATTTAACTGTAAATAAGGGCCTTATTTTGAGAACACAAGGTACCCAGTATGATAATCAAGTATCCAATAAGATCTAAATTAATGTCTCAAATGAAAAATTGTACTTAACATCTACCAGAAACACGCATCACGCATGTATATGTATTTGAAGTCCAGAATTTGTTTTTTCGTTCTGTATTATTTAACTTTTTTGAGTCTCTCATGTATGATAATCAAGTATCCAATAAGATCTAAATTAATGTCTCAAATGAAAAATTGTACTTAACATCTATCAGAAACACGCATGGATATGTATTTGAAGTCCAGAATTTGTTTTTCCTCTTTCTGTATTATTTAACTTTTTTGAGTCTCTCATGTATGATTATCCAATGCAGTTGGAAGCATCAATGCATCAGGGTCTGGAGCAGCAAATGCCTTCATTTAATCTACCGTCTAAAATTCTTTGTAAAGTTGTTAATGTTCAACTGAGGGTAAATTATGTCATTCACATTTTATTGTCTCATAATGAATGTTCTCTTCTTTCAAGCACTGGTTGGTGATCATTATTTAATTTTTACTTTTACCTTGTACTCTGGTAGGCTGAAGTAGAAACAGATGAAGTTTATGCGCAAATTACTCTATTACCAGAACAGGATGTGAGCTTTCTTTTCCTTAAAGTTTTTGTAATTCTTTTGAGTTTGAGAGCTGATTTTGGTTATATTTTTGTGCCTAACATGATTTCAGCAGCTTTCAAAGCTAATGCATGATATTTTTGTTTGTCCTTTCACACTCTTTAATCATATTGTTAAAAACTTTTATATATTTTTGTGAATTAGCAAACTGAGTTGACAAGCCCAGACCCTCCACTTCCTGAACCTCCAAGGTGTACGGTGCATTCATTTTGCAAGACACTTACTGCATCTGATACTAGCACTCATGGTGGATTCTCTGTTCTTCGGAGGCATGCAGATGATTGTTTACCACCACTGGTAGCCTCGAAATTTTAATTTTATTTTCATGTTGGATTATAGATTTTTTGGCCTACGTAATTCTGCACATTTTTTCATTCAAACACACTCACACAGAACACATGCGTATTCTTTAGCTTGGAATACACTTTATGTTCTTGCTTTCTTGTGCTGGGAGTTTCTATTGTGTGTATTTTCTTTACTAATTGCATGTGCTATTATTTTGTTATCTTTCCAGGATATGTCTCAACAACCACCATGGCAGGAATTGGTTGCCACTGATCTGCATGGAAATGAATGGCATTTTCGTCATATATTTCGAGGTTGACTATTCTTCTTTGGCTTATGGTAGCAAATATCATTTGGCTGGTCCATATTATATCAAATTTTTTAGCTGGAATATCATTTAAGTTGCATTTAATTCTGTCCTAAGTTATCTTAGTCTGTGGTGCATGCTGCTTATTGTTCCTGGTGTGTTGCCTTTTATTGCTGGATGTTCAGATCTAATTTGCTTTGCACGGGAATTTTTTTTATTAACTGAGTTGCTAGAACACAAATTGGTTGTGGAAAAGTGAGCAACTCCAGAGAAGTAACTGTATTTTTCACGTGGCTTAAAATAGTTTCGGTTCTCTGTCTTCTTCTTCTTTTTTTTTCTCAAGAAGTTTAATCGCTCTATATATTATGTTATGGCACTTTTGCTAATTTTTGTTGTCATGCTAAGTGGAGCTTCCATTGTTTCAACATTTTTCTGCCTTCCTACTGTGATGTTAACAAGTTCCTACATCACGGGGATACTGATATTAAAAGATTGACCACAGGGCAACCTAGACGTCATTTGCTCACTACTGGGTGGAGTGTCTTCGTTAGTTCCAAGAAGTTGGTAGCTGGTGATGCATTTATTTTTTTAAGGCAAGTTCTCTTGCAGAAGTTATGGGAAAAAAACTGTGGATATTCTGTTTTCATTATACCGTTAGAAGATTTCAGTTTAGCTCATATTTTAATTTATTTTTCTCCAGAGGTGAAAATGGAGAGCTGCGTGTTGGAGTTAGGAGACTCATGAGACAACCGAGCAATATGCCGTCTTCTGTGATTTCTAGTCACAGCATGCATCTTGGAGTTCTAGCTACAGCATCTCATGCCATCTCAACTGGAACCCTCTTTTCTGTCTTTTACAAACCAAGGTTTTGTTTCTTTTTTGCTTAGTTGAATGCACAAACATCTGGATAGTTTGTTCTGTATTCATGTGTTTTACTTTCTGTCATGTGTTTATTATTTGGATAAAGGCTTCATTGTAAGTTGGACAAGTTACATGCTGTACTGGATTTTCTGATATTGGTTCCTATAGAAATAGAAATAGAAAAAAAAAAGAAAAAGAAGAGGAAAGGGTAGTGGTTTATTGTGTTTAGTGCAGTTTGTGTGTTATACATTTGGTTAACTTTCGAAGTAAGCTTATACTTCTCACACCTACGAGACGAGGAGTAAGATCTCCTTTTTCTTTCTTTGTTTTTCCCAATATTGTCGAGGCATTTTCAAATCTTCTTCTAAGTTATAATGGAGAAAACAGGGAAAATGTAAAGGGTGTCTAGATTGATGTTGACAATGGCATGAATATGATTAGTGTCAATGAGTTAGATTATGCCCCTGCTTCTTTCCTGTTGTTTTTTCTCAAATTTACATTTTGATTGTTCGTATATTTTCTCTGATAAATTAAAAAATTAATTGCCTATTTGGTTTTTACATCTACATTTTCTTATTGCTCCATTAAGTAATCTTTGGCTGAAATTGCTATTGCTCATTTAAGTAATCTTGGCTGAAATTGCTTCATTTGATTACCAGGACAAGTCGATCTGAGTTTCTTGTAAGTGTCAACAAGTACCTTGAAGCGCACAATCAAAAACTCTCTGTTGGAATGAGGTTTAAGATGAGGTTTGAGGGGGAGGAAGTTCCTGAGAGAAGGTATATTGTCTGACTTTAGATTTCCAAGGATGTGAATTATTGTGTGCTCATATGTTCACTATATTACAGGTTCAGTGGTACAATTGTTGGTGTAGGAGATAATACTTCATCTGGATGGGCACATTCTGAATGGCGGTCGCTTAAGGTGTGCCTCCTTTTCCAATATTTTCTTAATTGATACCCCAGCTTTGTTCAGCATATTAGAATAGTTTGAACTTTTGACTTTCATTTGAAGTATGCCATTTTATCCTTGTTTGAATTGAATTCCTGACATCAATTTGAATCTTCTTATGATCTTACCACCAGATTTTCTGCATAAGCTGGAACAGTTTGTTAAATTTACTAGTATAATTTTGGAAAAATGTAAAGATTTTAGGAACTTCTTGATTTCTCTCGTTGGAGAATAAAAGTGTTTGTGGAGAAGCTGACAAGTAAAGGGATTCTAGCTGTAAGATATCTAATGAATCATTACTGGAATTGAGATCTCATTAAATATATTAAATTTCTGAGAGTTTGTTTTTGTGTATTATATGGATGATCCAATTGGCAAGGACCATGAGTGGGAATTGTTGACCATCTTTCTCCATGGTAACAATTTTTAAATACATAAATAAGGTTGTGTAGCAAGCTTTTAATAGAATTTTCAACTCTCTGTTTGAAGACACAGGAAACAGAAAACAGAGAACAAAATTGAATGTAAACAAGACCTTGGGCCATTTGGCTGGAGAGAAATGGTAGGACTTAATAAAAATAAGCAAAATGGGTTGGAATATATGATATATCTAAGAAAGGACCATTCTTTTGGTTGCTATTTGGTTAAAGAGTGCCTAAAAGTTTTCTTCATTCTTATTTCGTGATATCTTCAATGATGGGTGGGTTTGTTGTAATGCAAAGTTATTCATATCTGTAGTTCTTTTGGTTTCTCTATGGTTTTTAGATATGTGTGTACCTAGCTATATGTGTGAAGCATTAGCTATTTAAAAAGAGATTAGGAGTCCGTATTTTCGACTATACTGATTCAGCTCTTTTTTTAATTTTTTTCAATACGAGTTTACGAGCATTTTGTGTCTTATAAATTAATTTATTTCCCTTGCATGCCTTATTGTGGAGAAAAATGGTAAGGTCTTTGTATTGTTAATGAGTTTCAAATGTGTTTCTCTAATGAAAGCAAAGACTTGACTTCCTGTGAATTAGTTAGTTTCATCAAAAGACTAATTAAATGGCTTTACTTTTGGCTGATTAATAATTTTAATCAAGCCTTCTTCTTTTAGATTAAAGTATTTGTGTAATTATTTTCAGGTTCAATGGGATGAACCATCATCAATAATGCGACCTGAAAGAGTATCTCCATGGGAATTGGAGCCACTTGTGGCAACTCCTCCCCCAACTACTCAACCTACCCAAAGGAACAAGCGTGCAAGGCCTTCTGTTTTACCCCCACCATCCTCAGATCTTTCTGCTCTTGGTAAGCAAAGTTTTTATCTAGCCATCCTTATATTCTGCCATCATATTTGGTTATTCATTTAAAGATTCTTTAGGTACATGGAAATCTCTGGGGGACTCTCCCTCAGCATTCTCATACTGTGACCAACAACGTGGACAAGAACTCTATTCATCACCCAAGTTTAGTTCTGCTTCAAAATCAACCTCTCTTGGTTTTAGTGGGAACAACAACCTTGCTACCATGTCCAGCAACACAATGTACTGGTCCAATCGAGTGGATGCAGTAACTGACTCTTTCTCTATCTACAAAGATTCCGGGGAAAGAAAACAGAACTCTGGGAGTAGCTGCAGGTTGTTTGGTATTCAGCTAGTTCACAACTCCAATTTAGAAGACACTTCACCTGTGCAGGTGGTGGCAATGGCTGGGAGTTTTGGGGATGCTCTTCCAGTTCCCTCCTTGGATGCTGAATCGGAGCACTCTGAACCATCTAATGTTAATCGAGCTGATCATCCTTCTGTGAGTTATGATGCTGAAAAATCGAGTTTGAGATCACCACAGGAGTCGCAAAGTAGGCAAATTAGAAGCTGCACGAAGGTAGTTCTTAATATTTCCACCCTTGGTCTAGAGTCGTGTTTTTCCTTTCCTTTCCCTTCCTTGTGCTTATGCACGCTGTGGGTACTGACATCAATGTTTTAAACAGTCCTATCCACTGAATACTTGGGTCCTTTGCCTGTAAGCCAGTTGTTTCTACTTGGTGTTTGTACTGTCTCACAGAAGTATATTTTTCTATAGGTGCACATGCAAGGGATTGCAGTTGGAAGAGCTGTAGATTTAACAAGATTTGATAGATATGAGGATCTCTTGAAGAAATTGGAGGAGATGTTTGACATTCAGGGTGAACTTTGTGGATCTACTAAGAAATGGCAGGTTGTCTACACTGATGATGAAGATGATATGATGATGGTTGGGGATGATCCATGGCAGTAAGTTTCATTTGACCATGTTTTCTTGATACACAGATGTTTTTACTGGCGCATGATGTTGTCATTTAGATTTTTCTTTTTCCCATTTACTGAAGTGTTGGTTCACAAGTCAACTATTTGAAGTCATAGCTCTTCTGCATGATAGTACATTGGGGTGGGGGTTCCATATTTCCAGCTAATCTTCTGCCACCTGAGTTAATCAGCTGAAATATTATCCTATATTAGATTAGCATTAAATTTCCATTGCTGGTTGAGCACAGGTGCACTTATGCTTTAGAGGTTCACTAGTGTGTGTGTTTAACATCCACATATTATTCTATCTTGCTTATGAAACTTTATATGATTGAAGAACCTTTATTTTGTTTCCAAAGATTGTCTCATGTTTTCTTCTCAATCTCCAACTGGACGTGTCTGTTGTTTTTCTAGCCATGTTTAAATTAATTCTTGGTTTCCCTATTGCAGTGAGTTCTGTAGTATGGTTAGAAAGATTTTTATATATACTACTGAAGAAGTGAAAATGTTGTCTCCCAAGATGAAGCTCCCTGTCAGTAAAGATGTTAAACCTGGAAAGGAATTTGAGTTGGCAGTCAACCCTGATGAACAATCATCAATCGGGGGGCCTGGATGCTGATGGTTTGCGTGTGCCTCGTGATGTAAACTTTATAAAGACAAAGAAACGGAAATCAGGTGGAGCTATGGATTTAACTGGTCATTTTTCAAAATTGTAGGATATTTCTACATGGATGCCTGCTACTTATATAACTGCTTTGCTCACAGTTATCCAATCAGTTTCACACACACTCTTACGGAGGTGCAGATCTCTAATGGATGATGCCATATGGAGAGTGAGTTTTTCTTCAAAGGATTGGGTGTTTTGGATATATATGATCTAGTTTTGCCAAGAGAATCTCTCTAGTGCTTGTCTGCCCGAGCTTCAAATTGGTCACACAAGTTCATTTAAAGCTGTGTATGAAACAGATCAAAGCATAAGCTAGCTGCTCTCGTTTGACATTTTTTTTGTTTGTTTATTGTCAAAGACAAGTTGCATTCCTTTTGTACATAAATATATAGCCTTTCTTGCCCTCTATTCCTGCTGCTGGTTGTGGTTTAACCATTTCTTTTGGAAAGGTTTTTCAATCTACACACGGAGAAGTTTGTAACGACATGCAGTCTGCCATATTTTTGTTAGCTGGGAATTTCAGTCAAATATGCTTGCTTTAGGAACAAGAATGCCCCTTTATTTTTCAATCCAATGTTTTATAGGTGGGATCCTTAAAAAATAAAATATGTATAATTTTTTTCCCTTCCAAAGTATTATAAGCATGATATACATCTGTTGTGGAGAATTTTCTCTTGCTTTATTATCTCCTTACTCGTAGTTGCCCCAGCCCAGTGTTCGCCTGGTGAAGTAAATGCTTTAGCCTTTAGACAATGCCATGCGAAGTTTAAAGTGTTGCACCTGAGAAAGTTTGAGCTGATACGTGAAGGTTTGTTAGAAAATTTGAAGGTTATATCTGAAATTTCATGGTTTTTTGTTAATGTATATTTGGCTTGGAAGAAAGGAAGGCATCCCTGGTTGTTCAGGAAAAAGGAGGGACAGAACTACAGATTAATTTTATATTCATTTTTTGACAAATGTACACATTTTAATTAGATACCTCCAAAACAAGAACCAAATATCTCGTGAAGGAGCTAAATAAATACAAGGAACTTACTGTGCCCATTTGTAAAGTGTTTAGGCCCCTAGTTCTGTAGTATGTAGAGGTTTCAGAACTTGTTTTGAGAAGAATCTCCTTCGGCTGTTCAGCAAGGTGTCATTAACAAGTCAATAGCGCAATTATTGAAAGGAGTAACGTTTAGAAATATATTAATACTTGAGAATGCTGTCTTTTCCAAGAGGAGCTCATAAGTGGCTGGCCAACGGTTACAAAATTTGAATAATAATAATAATAATAATAATAATAATAATTAAACGTTAAAATCATTCCTTCCACTTTTCAGAGATGCCATTTCCAAAACTTTTATTTTTGCATAATCTGTCTATAACAGTTACCAAATACCAAAGCCTTTCTTCTTCTTCTTCCATCTAAAGAAGCTAAAGATCTCGCTGAGTGTCTTTCTTCACAGAAAAAAGGCATGATCAAAGCTATGAAGAAGCTCAAGATCTGGTCCAAAAAGAAGAGAAAGAAAAAGGCACTCCACTCTCTTCCTTACTACCTTCCTCCTCCTTCTAGACTACCGCCGCCGCCGCCACCACCACCTCCACTGCAAGCACCGATTCAAAATTGGTGCTGCTCTTGCTCTTGCTCTTGCTCGCAGTCGAAAGCCGAGCCCTCTGCTCCGCCATTGCCGTCTTCTTGGTACTACGACTCCCCAGTTGAGGCCCACCACGAGAGTGTTGTGGCAACAGGGATCGTGGAATATCCAACATCGTCTGCTGATGCAGGTGAAGATGGTGATTGTTGTGATGTGGTGGAGGATCAGAGCAGTAGTAGTTCATCGTATCAGCAATACATGGTGCCGAATCCAGTGTATGGGATTCCAGTAGTAGTTGCCGAAAGAGAGAGATCTGGTGGAGTCTTCGGTTGTGTTGTCAACTTCGGTAGGCATCTTTTTCGTTGTTTCTTTCCTTGTTATCGCATTTAGAAGTTACAAAAAGTGGAACTCTGCTATTTTATTTTCATACAACTAAGATAAAAGAAAGAAAGAGAAAATCACATTACATTCTGTACGTGAAGGAAAGAAGAATGGGTTTGTAATTAGACAAGGATATTATATTTACTATTATTACCCGAAAATAAGTGTAATTGTTTAGAATTAAAATTGAATCTCTACTGTCTGTTTATTCCCTTTCAAAAAAAAAATAAACAAAAAGAAAAAAGAAAAAACAGTCGCTGATCTCTTGACATTAATCAAATTTTATATTATATGCACACAAAATATTTCCATTTAAAAGATATTGTAATTCAATCGTTATCCCCATTCCATTGTTTAGGGCCGGCCGGAGCCCTTGCCAAAGATCAAGAGGCCTCCCATTCTTTTAATTTTTTTTTGGGGATAAGTTGAGATTTTTTTTTATTACACAATAACTAAATATAATTATAAAATAATTTTAATTTATAAATACTATTTTTATAATCAAAGTACTAAATATAACATCACATAATTATTAAAGGGTGGAGATGCAAAATAGTCCTAAATTTGGTAATTAAGTTAGTAAATATTTACTTTTTAAAAAAATTAAGAAAATGGCCAAATCTAATTAATTAGCTAATAAAAATTATAAAAATAGATTTATCACATATATTTTTTTTAAAAAATATATATAATAACAAAATTAAGTTACATAATTTTTTTAGTATTGCATATTATTATATTGTAAAAAAAATATATAAATATATTAGATCATTTAAATATATATAGTAGTACAGAAAATTAATATACCGCAGTAATAAAATTATATACCACAAAAAAATTATAACAATACTAAATTAATACTCAAAAAATATATATATCATGCTAACAAAATTATATATACTACCATTAAAATATGAATACATACCAAAAAATTTATATATAATAAAATAGAAACTAAATATCATGTTAAATAAATAATATATTATAGACAACAAAAATCATATACCATACAATAAAACGTATATACCTACAATAAAAAATAAAACAAAATAATATAATATTATTAAAAAAAATTATATATATCATATTAACAAAATTATATATCACCTGTATACTAAAATAAAAACTAAACATGCATTATCTAAAATAAAATGATATACTATACAATAAAACTTATATACCATATAACATAAAATATATATCTTACAATAAAAATATATATATAATAATAACAACAAATAAAAATAAAAATATATAGGATGCTAATAAAATTATATATCATGTCAACAAAAGTACAATAGAAAATAAAACTTAAATATTATTTAAAAAAAATTATATAATGTATAACAAAAAATACATATACCATACACCAAAACATATATACAAAAAATAATAATAATAAAAATATAGATTACTAATACATATATATATGTATGTATACTATACTAACCAAATTATATACCACAATTAAAATATATATACCATGACCATTGTATATAATAAAATAAAAACTAATTAAATATTATTTAAAATAAATAATCATACTATCAAAAAATATAAAAATAATAATTAAATATATGTAGCATGGCAATAAAACTATATACATACATTAAAATATTTTTATAATGCTAATAAAATTATATACCACTATTATACATATCATAATAAAAAATAAATATCATCTAAGAATAATAATATACCATACAACAAAATAGAAATATACTGTACAACAAAATCTATATACCAACAACCCAAAACAACTCATAAAAAATTAAAAAAAATTGACATAACTATAAAATAAAAAAGATTTTAACAAAACTAATATAGATATACTATAATGTTTAAATAATTTGCTTCTAATTCTAAAAAAGACAATAAAAAAAATAATTTTGAAATAAGGACATTTACTGACATAGTCTTATGATTTATGGCCATTGGCTATATTTTTTTGAAATGAGGACATAAACTAACATACTCCTATGATTTGGGGCCATTTACTATAATTTCCCATTATTAAAATTAGAGTCCTTAGCATACATGGATATGACTTATAAAACTGTGTATAAATTAAAGAGTAATAAAAGAAAAGTAAAAATTAAAATAGAATATAAAAAGTGGATATACAGTGTAATTTTTAGGGTTTTTATAAAAACACTGAATTTTGGGTAAGTTTACATTTATACTACCACACATTAAAAGTTAAATTTTTACTGTGTTGGTCTTTTTTTTTTCTTTTATACTATTAATACCGAAAAAAAATCACCACATACAGAACTACTACAACAACACCAGAACAACAAAAAAAAATCATTAATTCTGACGAGATGAAGTGGAAACATTAAAACCATTAATATTGAGACTGTCATGGTTTTTCTAATGTTTTTTTTAGGTTGTTCCACTGTTGTTTCATATGTTTAACAAATGTTAGTTTCAAATTACATAGGTTAAACCAAACACTGAATATTTGTTTGAGGTAACTAGAATGAAAGAACCATGGACAGTAATAGTCTTTACTCCCATTGAAATGGCGAAATCTAGAAGATCAAAACAAAAAAAAGAGGATGGAAGTTGGCTGGGATAAGAAATAACATAACAAATGCAGCAAAATGCGGAGAACTGGGGCACAACAAGAGAATACACATGAGAAGACATCAAAAATGAAAAGAAGCATAACAACTAAAAAAATAACAGTGGAACAATACGGGGAAAACTGAACATATATTAGAGCATATGATACTGAAAAGAAGTTGGCTGGGATAAGAAATAACATAACAAATGCAGCAAAATGTGGAGAACTGGGGCACAATAAGAGAACACATATGAGAAGGCATCAAAAATGAAAAGAAGCATAACAACTAAAAAAACAACAGTGGAACAATACGGGAAAAACTGAACATATATTGGAGCATATGATACTGAAAAAAAATAACTTACATACAAATTTTATTATTTTCCTATTACTATTAAAAATAGAGCTATACAATAATATTTAGAAAAAATGTGATAAAGAAATGAAAGAAATAACATTAAGATAATAACAAAATAAACGAGTAATAGAAAAGGATAAGTTGGAGAAAGAAGGCGGATTTAGAAGTACGGTAGAGATGGATCCAACGCTTTGAGACCAAAGAGACTAAAGAACATGAACTTAGTGGGAGTTTCTGAAAGATTCTACAAGAAGCTCATCAGAGAGCAAGTTCTCCATCTCTCTCACACACAACCACACTTATTTTTTCCAAATCTTCTTCTTCTTCTTCTTCTTCTCCTCCTTCACATACTCTTTATTTTTGGTTACTTACTACAAAAGGAGAGGGTTAGCTTTTATTTAGGTAATGTTGTAGACTTAAGAAAAAATAGAAGAAGAAGATGAAATGGGTGTTAGAATTATTATAATGGACTAATACAATCATAGGTTTAATTTCATAATACACAATCATTAACTATGTGCCTAATGTTGCTAATAACCATAACAGGATGGTTAACAACTTAATTATGTGTTAGAGGCACATGTGAGCACCATTAATACTATAGTTGGCCCATTAAATTATAGGTTACCATAAAAGACCCCATAAGCCCAATTGGTTAATAACCCCTTAGGGTTATAAGGGCAGTAACATGTGTGGTAAAGGGGTGAGATGGTTTTTTGTGGTGAAAGGCAAAAGGGTTGCTCCACAAGTGTTCTCTCCAAAACTTTTGCTCAAGGATCTTGGTGGTGATGACTCTCATGGATGGAATGTGAGGTATGTGTTTTATTATTTTTGATGCTCTAAATAAATACTAGATCTTGGCTTTAATGATTATGAGTAATCATTTTTAACAATTGGTCAAGAGCCAAAGTTATTGATTTTAGGGCTCAAAATTTTTTCACAAAACTTTTTTTTTTTTCAAATCTAAAATTTGTAGTGTTTTTTTCGGATTAATGTGTTTAAGGTTGTGTGAATATGAGTATTATCCTCTAAATGTGTTCATATATGTCATGGAAACAATCTTTTACATTTTCCATTGAGAAATATATGAGTTTTAACAATGGAGAAACGCATTTTGGATTCATCATTTTTATGATGTATTATTCTTTGTTTGTTGAGTAAATGAGTATTGGAAAATGATAGAAGATTAAAAATGGGACAACATGCCTTAAACAGCATCGACTTTGGTGGCCGGATGTGGGAGATATGGCCGGGTCACGAACTGGGTCGCGTGACCCGAGTTTCAGACCCACGGGAATTTTTTGGGCGAAAGGGACGAAGAAAAACGACGTGCCTTCGGGAACAGTCAAAAATTGACAGGTCGTTTTCAAGTCTTCGGGAACATGCAAAAAACGACGTGTCATTTTTTGGCTTTCGGATTTTCCTCGAAACGACGTGTCATTTTTGGCTTCTGGTATCTGTGTAAAAATGATGTGTCGTTTTGTGTCTACGGGATCAGCCAAAAAAATGACGTGTCGTTTTTGTCTCCAGAGCCTTCCCGCGAACGACAGTCGTTCGTCGTCCCCTTGAGCTAGTCGTTTTGTCCAAATGACACGCCGTTTCTGTCAAACGACATGACGTACGGACATGTGTATAGTTAAAAAAAAAAAGAGGAAGAAAATAGGCGCGTGGGGGCGCGTGCAAGGGTATTTTTGGGCCATTTTTCCACCATTTTCATGTTTTTTAATTCTCTATTATTTTTTGGTATGCACAATACTAATTGCATGAATTTTATTCATATTTGGTTAATAATTTTAGTATTGTGACATAAATTTTGTGATTTATTTCAACAATTAGTGCTTATTTTCTTGCCTATCGTAAGATTAAGCATGGAAATTTGTTTGATAATGAGGAACACTTAAACATTAATTTATTTAAGTATTGTATTTTCCTCCAAATATCATTAAGATATTTATAAGTAATTAATTATCCTATCGATGATGGTTGCTTATTAAAGATGCTTAATATGGTGAAGAAAATTATTAAATATTATGAATCACAATTTATCTATCCTTTGGATAGTGAATTAATGTATTTGATTATAATATTTAATAGATGTTTTTTACCTGTGTATGAGTTCTATCTTGTTAATTTGTCTGAGAACTCTAGCATGCATAATGATCATTTGTTATTTTGCGATCATTTATTTATGAGAAGAGAGCACAAATGACATGATTATGTTATAACATGCATTTAATGGTTATTGCTCTTGTTTCTCATTAGCTTTAAGCAATCTAAGAACCTCTGCCATGTTGACGCTGAACGTAACTAACCACAAGCAGTGGGTAGAATCTCTCATGATGAATTTGACTCTCATGAGAGTGGATTTGGCCTTGAGAACTGATGCACCTTCGAAACCTACTGATGATACCACTGAAAAGGATAGAAAGTCCTATGAGGATTGGGAGCATTCCAATCGTTGTTGTCTGATGCTTATGAGGTATCACATGGATGAATCCATTCGTGATAGTATTCCCCAAACTGAGGTTGCAAAAGATTTTCTTAATACAATCAAGGAGAAGTACAAGAAATTCTCTAAGAATGAGAAAAATGAATGTCTGACTTTGTTCCATCGAATTAATTATGCTGATTCAGGTGACATTAGATCTCACATTGACAAATTGATGGGTTGTTACCAAAAGCTCAAGGGCATGGGATTGGATCTTGGTGAGGATTACATGGTGTGGTTTGTGATGGAAACCATTCCCTCTCAGTTTGATTTGATCAGATTGAGCTATAATGCTCAAAAGGAGCAATGGACCGTTGAGGAGATGATTGACATTCTTGCTAAGGAAGAGGAGGACTTGAAAAATGGAAAAGCAAGAAACATCTCCATGGTAACGAACCCAAGAAATTCTCAGAAGAAAGAGTCCACTTCCAACAACTCTAGTGACCAAAAGTCCACTTAGAGAAGAAAGGCAGTGACAAATCGAAGAAGGCCGAATAGTTTGGAAGAGTACATGGAAGACGATATAAAGTCAGAATAGAATTTTTTTTGGGACTGTTTGACTACAGTTAAATACAGGACATTTTTTGGAATTGCAAGATGTTGCTTACTTGCCCTCTATTAGGAGGAACTTGAATTTCTGTATCTATTTTGGATAGACTAGGTTATAGTCGTATTTTGGAACTGGAAATCTGATTTTGTATCGTGACTCTATGTTGGTTGGTAATGAAAATTTACATAAGCTTGATTTATATAATGTTGTTTATGTTACTTCTTCCTCTTGCCCTTCTTCTTCTTCTTCTCTTAATACTGTTGTTGGTTCCAAACGTGCAAGATTAGATTTGAAATCTTCCATGCTTTGGCATAAACGTTTGGGCCATATTTCTAGAGATAGAATGGAGAGATTGGTGAAAGGTGTACTTCAAGATCTCGATTTCTCTGAATTCACTGCATGTGTTAATTGTATAAAAGAAAGTTAACTGCTAAGGTTAGAAAGAGTAAGTCAGATAAGTGCACAGATGTATTGGAGCATATTCACACTAATATTTGTGGGTCTTTTGTTCCACCTACTATGGGCGGCTATAAATACTTCATTACCTTCATTGATGATTTTTCCCGATATGGTTGTATTGAGCTCATTAGTGAGAAGTCTGAATCTTTAGATGCCTTTAAGATTTTCAAGACAAATGTTGAGCTCCAAAAGGGAAAGAAGATTAAAGCTGTCAATTCTGATAGAGGTGGAGAGTATTATGGGCGTTATGATGAAACTGGAAGGAACCCGGGCCGTTTGCCAGATACTTGCAGGAACGTGGCATTGATGCAAGATATATAATGCTAGGTACACCCTAGCAGAATGGAATTGCTGAAAGAAGGAATCGCTCACTTCTTGATATGGTATGTTGTATGTTAATTCATTCTGGCTTACCAAATTTTTTATAGGGTGAGGCATTAAGGACTACTGCTTATATATTGAATCAAGTGCCTAGCAAGTCGGTTCCAAAGACGATATACGAGCTGTGGTTAGGCAAGAAATCGAGTTTGAGTTATTTTCATGTTTGGGGATGCAAAGCTGAGGTAAGGCCTTATAACCCTAAATCTAAGAAGTTGGATCCGAATACTATTAGTGGGAGTTTTGTAGGCTACACTATTGGTTCAAGAGGTTCTAGGTTCTATTGTCCCTCTCACACCACCAGGGTGATGGAATCAGACTGAGCTGTCTATTTTGAGGATGAATTTGGTTCAAGTCAAGGGTCAAGAGAAATTGTATTCAGGGAAGAATGTGTCTATGTCCCTGTACTTGTTGCTTCTGCTTCTGTTGCTAATCCTACTAATGATCCTATGATTGAACAAGTTCCAATAGAAGCTCATGGTGAACCTTAAGATCCAGTACAAGATGAAAATCTTGATTTGGGGAACGATGAGGTTGTGGTGAGAAGATCACAAAGAGCCTGTATGCCTGCTATTCATGATGACTATCTTGTCTATATGCGGGAACATGAGTTTAATGTGGGAGATGATTCTGAGCCAGCAGTTACCAAGAAGTAGTGAATAGTCCTAAATCTGCATTGTGGGTAGATGCAATTGAGTTCTATGTCACAAAATAAAGTTTGGGAGTTGGTTGAACTACCCAAAGGTTGTAGACCCATCGGGTGCAAATGGGTGTATAAGATCAAACGTGACTCAAATGGGCAAGTAGAGAGATGCAAGGCTCGACTTGTGGCTAAAGGCTATAGTCAGAGAGAGGGCATTGATTTCAAAGAAACTTTTCGCCTGTTACACCAAGGATTCGTTGCGAATCATTGTGGCTATAGTTGCCCATTCTGATCTAGAACTCAAACAAATGGATGTAAGGACCGCCTTCTTGAATGGTAACCTATCTGAGGATGTGTACATGACTCAACCTGTAGGTTTTGAGAAATTTGGCGAAGAACACATGGTTTTCAAACTCAAGAAGTCCATATATGAGCTTAAACAAGCATCAAGGCAGTGGTATCTCAAGGTTGATATGGTTTTTACTCAAAATGTTTTTCAGGGAGGATGTGGTGGATCAATGTATATACATGAAAGTCAGTGGGAGCAGTTCTATTATCTTAGTACTACATATTGATGATATCCTGCTTGCATCTAATAATTCTGACCTGTTGGCTGAGACAAAACAACTCTTGTTTGACCTTTTGACATGAAAGCCCTTGGCGATGCTTCTTATGTGTTTGGGATTCAAATCCTTCAAGATAGGGCCAATGGTATTCTTTGTTTGTCTTAAAAAACTTACATTGATCGGATCTTGAAAAGATTCAACATGCATTCATGTTCTTCTGGGAAGGCACCAATAGTGAAGGGTGACAAGTTCTCAAAGGGCCAATGTCCACAAAATAATAAAGAGAGAGATAAAATGAAAGTTGTTCTTTATGCGTCACTGGTTGGTAGCCTTATGTATGCTCAAGTATGCACACGCCCTGATATTGCTTTTGTTGTTGGCGTGTTGGGTAGTTACTTGAGTGATCCCGGACTTAGCCATTGGAAAGCGGCTAAGAAGGTCATGCAGTATCTTCAGGGTACCAAGGATCATATGTTGACCTATCGACAAGCTGACACTCTAGATATAGTTGGGTTCAGTGACGCCAATTATGAGGGATGCGTGGACGATAAAGGGTCCACTTCAGGCTACATTTATATGATGGCTGGAGGAGCTGTATCGTGGAAAAGTGCCAAGCAAACACTCACAGCTTCATCCATAATGGAAGCAGAGTATATGACGTGTTATGAGACTACTTGTCAAGCAATATGGCTGTGGAATTTCATTTCAGCTCTAGAAGTTGTACACTTTATCGCGAAGCCGCTGAAATAGTATTGTGATAATTCCGCAACAGTAGCTTTCTCTAAAATATTAGAAGTACTTTCCGCTCTAGACACATTGACATAAAGTACTATTTTGTCAAAGAGAAACTTACAAAGTCTCTTATTTCCAGTGAATACACGCCTAGCACTGGCATGTTAGCAGATCCACTAACGAAAGGCTTACCCATATGTACATTTTTAGAACATATTGCCCGAATGAGATTTTTGGGAGCCTAGCTTGTTAAGCTCAGTGGGAGTTTATTATTTATGTATTGGACATGCTAGTATTTTGTACGGATTGCTTATGGCTTGTGTTTTGTTAAGAACATGCATTATGATAATGAAATCACTTCTTTATTGTTGTTACATATGTATGCTTATACATATATGTTGTTGTTCAAGGAAGTGAAAGGTACAAAGCGAGATGAATGCGCATAATCTCAATTTTGTTGTACCTCATGCATGTTTGGATTGATTGTTGATGATTATTTTTGAATTGAATGTCTACAAGGTCAATTCATACATGATATATGTATCCTCTAAATATGATGTTGTGTATGTTTTATTTGATTACCTTTATGTGAGATAATAGACATTATTATGGTGGCGTGATTGTATTGTCCAAGTGGGAGAATGTTAGAATTATTATAATGGACTAATTTAATCATAGGTTTAATTTCATAATACACAATCATTAACTATGTGCCTAATGTTGCTAATAATCATAATGGGATGGTCAACAACTTAATTATGTGTTAGAGGCACATGAGAGCACCCTTAATACTATAGTTGGCCCATTAAATTATAGTACACCATAAAAGACCCCATAAGCCCAATTGGTTAATAACCCCTTAGGGTTATAAGGGCAATAGCCTGTATATATATATATGGTTATGTGTGGTAAAGGAGTGAGATAGTTTTGTGTGGTGAAAGGCAAAAGGGTTGCTCCACAAGTGTTCTCTCCAAAACTTTTGCTCAAGGATCTTGGTGGTGATGACTCTCATGGATGGCATGTGAGGTATGTGTTTTATTGTTTTTGATGCTCTACATAAATACTAGATCTTGGCTTTGATGATTATGAGTAATCATTTTTAACAATGGGGAGATAGAGCTTAAAAATAATGAAAAATAAAAAAAAAAAGTGGGTGTTTAATTTCTTGCTCTTGAAATAGGATATTACGTGGGCTTGCCCAAATTTCAAAAAAAAAAAAAAATAAATCAAATATTTAAAAATAATAAAATTAGTAAATAGTATAAAAAAATAGTAAAGAAGTAATTTTTTCTACACAACTGTAAATTAGGAAAAAACAATATGAGTTGATTTTTTTTAAAACGTTAGTCCAAAGGCCCTCCGAAAGGTGTAAACAAGTGGATCCAATCCTCAAGGGATGGAAGAGTTGTTAATTAATGACTCTTCGAGAATTGACCTCGTTTGAACCAAACTTGCGAGATGATGCGGCCTTGATAGAGTCTAGTCACATACTATGCCTAGCATAGAATAAGATAAGCAGGACCAAGAAGGGTTTATACAAGTCGCGCATGTACCGAGACATATGCGATGACTAGGTAGCCTTCTCCTACGACTAAGTAATGATCATTTCTTTACATAACGACTAGTCTAAACGACAATGCGTGTGCGATAACTTGATAGAGACTCACGTGTCTCATGTTGTCGATGCATATGAGGTGTCATGTATGCGACTCAAATAAAACGCAGACACCCTAGTACGAGGCTCGTCAACCCTCCTTAGAAAAGTAGAACGCACCCAAAACATGCGGGCTTGTGCGAGAATATGAACAGACAACTCGCACCCTATAGGTCGCATACGTTGCTGCACTTATTAGAACATATTTAAGCTATTCTTCATTAATTCCTTTACGTTTATTTTAATTTAATATTATTATTAATTATAAAATGGTTCTATAACCGGTTAGTTATGTGTAACTAAAAGGACACTTGTTTTATATGTAAAAGAGTGATCCAACATGAATAAACTAAGTAGAAATCATTTTTAACAGTGGACTAAGAAGAACGTGATCTGACTGAACCACTATACTCCCTTGTGTTCATTTATTTTTCCATTTCTTCTTTCGTTTGGGTAGTCTCTTTTGAATACTCACTGTTCTAAGCAGAGTGCTCGTTGTTTTTCTTTTGAATATTTATTGTTTGTTTACTTTTTGGTGTTGTCCGAATTCCTCCGACAATAGTGGTGAACATATGCAAGCTTTAAAAACCTACCTCTAGATTAAAACAAATTTCTCACAATTGATATTTCATTGTGTTAATTCCATTTTTGGCATATTTAATTGACAAAAATATTTTATTATTTAATGTATATTTCGGCTGACATATATTGATTTGGTTTCCATATTTGTGTAAATCAAACTTGAAAGGAAAGTTGTCTAGCTTTCCTATTTTTGGAAAAAAGGTAAAAATGGTAAGTTTGGTTACCCATTTCGTTTTTTATCTAACCAGCTGTTATTCTGATCTTGTGTTGAGTTTCCCATTTTCTAAGATCAGGTTTCTTGAAGAGAAAACCGGAGCTAGACTTTCCTTTTCTATAAAAGGAAAGTTGTAGTTACTGCCCACGATTCTGTATGTACGAAACGAAATTCTGGATCGATTGAAGAATTATTTTAGGGAAGTTTCTAGTGGGTTGAGGTCTTGTTCAGACCGAATGTAAGCTGTCTATGAGATGTATATTCATTATAAATACATCCTATAGCTGCTAGGTTTTGGATCTCTTTCATACACTTAGAATTGCTTTCATATCTTAGGGAAAGAGTGTCTTTGTTTAGTACCTCTCTTGGTACCTCTCTTGTATCTTTGAATTTCATTCATATCTTTAGAAAAGAGAGTCTTTGATTTGTAGAGAAGAGTTGTTCTACTCTTACTCTGTTTATTTGTTGTTTGTATTGTCTTGAGTCTGTATTCAAGTCTACAACGAAGAAGAACATCAGTGCACCTTCGGGAGAAGGGTATTTACAAGCTTTCGGGAGATTGCTTTTGAAGTCTTGCATCGGGAGGATACAAGCACACAACCTTCGGGAGATGGTTGTATAGGCTTTCGGGAGATAGCCTTTAAGCCTTGAATCGGGAGGATTCAAGCACTCTTCAAGGTGATCGAAGGGAGTTCGAGCACTTGGAGTTTTATCAAGATTCGGTTAGTAGGTGGAATACATCAAGCTTGCGGCATACAATAAGAGGGAGTCTATTTATGCATAAGTCAATTACTTTGTATTTTTGATACCGATCTAATGAATCTTATCTCTGGGCGTGGCCCCGTGGACTAGTAACAATCTGAAAGGATTGTTGAAACCACGTACAAAAATCTTGTGTGTTTTTACTTTTATGCAACATTTTGTTTTTCCGGGTTTCTCTGGAGTTACGTAGTTGCATTCGTAACTACGGAAAATCGTTTTCGATACCAGTTTTATTATTCCGCATTTAATTAATCATTTAATTAAATAATCAAACTGGGAATATTAAAATACGGAATTTCAATTGGTATCAGAGCAAGTCACTAAATTCTTAGTGAGATCTTGAGGTTATTCCGTTTAACTTGTTTTGTGTGAGATGTCTTTGTTTGCAGAAGGAAGTTCCATCTCTAGACCTCCGCTATTGAATGAATCGAATTATCCTTATTGGAAGGTCAGGATGAGAGCTTTCATCAAATCGCAAGATGAGAAAGCATGGAGAGCTATTCTTACAGGATGGTCTCAACCTACTGAAAATGATGAAAAAGGTAATACTCAGGTAAAATCTGAACTCAGTTGGACCACTGAAGATGAAAAACTGTCTGGTTATAATAATAAGGCTTTACATGCTATTTTTAATGGTGTTGGTGAAGGTTTTATTAAATTAATATCATCTTGTGAATCTGCAAAAGAAGCATGGGAAATCCTTCAAATTCAATTTGAAGGTACTGCTGATGTAAAAAGATCACGATTTACCATGCTTCAAACTAGATTTGATGAATTGAGAATGTCAGATACTGAAACTTTAAATGATTTCTATGAAAGATTATCTGACATCTCTAATGAGTTTTTTGCCTTGGGAGAAAAACTAGATGAATCTGTCTTGGTTCGAAAAATTGTTCGAGTTCTTCCTGACAGGTTTGATACAAAATTGCTTGCAATGGAAGAGGCGAAAGATTTTGGCAAAATGAAGGTTGAGGAACTCATGGGATCTTTAAGAACCTTTGAGTTGAATCAACAAATCAAGAAAAAGAGTAAGCAAAATCTCTCGAATGAGAAAAGCAAAGGTATTGCCTTTAATGCTTCTGAAAATATTGTTTCTGATGATGAAAATGATGATGAAATGGCTCTATTGGCAAAAAATTTCCAAAAATTCTTGAAATCTGGTGGAAATAAAAAGTTCTTTTCAAAGAACCCAAAAGGTAACATTTCTGGTAACATTCCCTCTAAACCTTTTCCATCTAACAATAAAAAAGGTATTAAATGCAGAGAATGTGAAGGTTTTGGTCACACTCAATCTGAATGTGCTAATACCTTAAAGAAAAATAAAAAGGGATTGAATGTTACTTGGAGTGATGATTCTGAGAGTAGTGAGGATGAAAAAGAAAAAGTTGTCCTAACAAGTGTTTTGTCAAGAAATTTGCAGGGAAAAAGGAAAAAGCATTTGCTTGAACAATATCCTGATCAATGACAACAAGGAAGAATCCAGATCCGAATCAGATGAGTCAGAAATTGATGAGGATTCCATGATTGAATCCTACAAGGTAATGTTTGGTAAGTGGTTGGAAACTAGTGCTGAAAATCGCTCCCTGGTTAAAGATAATAAAATTTTGTGTAACAACATTAATGAGTTGGAAGATAAACTCAAATGTTGTGAATCTGAATTGTCTTTAAAAGAGTCAAAAATTATTTCTTTAACCAAGGAAATTGATAACATTAAAAAGAATGTTAAAATGTTAAATCCAGGTTCCACCATCTTTGAAAAAATTCAAAAATCTGGCCAAACCAATCATGCTGGGCTGGGTTATGTTCCAAATCAACCTGTGTCTAATACCACTAATAGTTTTGTTTCTGGAAGAACTGTTTCTACCTCGCAGGTCTCTGTCTCGACAGCAAAACACTCTGTTGTTACAGAAAAGAAGCAGCACGGTAAGTTTGACAATTTCAAAGGGAAAGGAAGACGTTTCATTCCTATTTGCCATTTTTGTGGAGTAAAAGGTCACATTCGACCTAAATGCATAACCATGCATAACATGTTTAAATCTAATTACATTGGAAATAAACATGTTTTACAAAAACAAAAATGGGTTGTCAAAAACAAATGCTTGGTAGGTTCTACTTGTTTTAAAACTGTTGCTTCTAACATGTGGTATTTTGATAGTGGTTGTTCCAAACACATGACAGGTGAAAAAGAATTTCTTGTGAACATAAGACCAATGCACTGTGGAGAAGTTACATTTGGTAACGGTCTTACTGGTAAAGTCATAGGAATGGGAACTCTCAAGTTCGAAGGGCTTCCTAAACTAAAGAATGTCATGTTGGTTGAAGGACTAAAAGCTAATCTACTTAGCATTAGTCAGATTTGTGATCAGGGTTATACTGTGAGCTTTGATAGCAATCATTGCTATGTATATAATATTCTTGATGAAATTGTGTTACAAGGGCTGCGATCTAGTGATAATTGTTATACTCTCACTACGCATGCAACTTGTCATTCTGTCATTGAAAATGTTACTGACCTATGGCATGAAAAACTTGGTCACATTCACTTTAAAAATCTGAAAAAATTATCTGTTTCAGGGATTGTTCGAGGATTACCTAAATTAGGTAAAGAGTCATTGGGAAAATGTGGTCCATGCCAGTTAGGTAAGCAACTGAAAATTTCTCACAAGAGTGTCCCAGATGTGAATACTTCAAGAGTTCTCGAACTCTTGCACATGGACTTAATGGGTCCAATCCAGGTAGAAAGCTTGAATGGTAAAAGATATATTTTTGTTTGTGTTGATGATTTTTCTCGATTCTCATGGGTGGATTTTTTGAGAGAAAAATCTGATACTTTTGAAGCTTTCCAAACTCTGTGTTTGAAATTACGAGTTGAAAAAGATTGTAACATTGGCAAAATTGTTAGGATTAGGAGTGATCATGGTAAGGAATTTGAAAATACCGTATATGATGAATTTTGTAAAGCTAACGGTATTTCTCATGAATTTTCTGCTCCTAAAACTCCTCCACAAAATGGAGTGGTTGAAAGAAAGAATCGTACTCTAGCAGAAATGGCTAGAGTAATGTTGAATAGCAAGAAGCTCACAAAGCGTCTTTGGGCTGAAGCCATTAACACTGCTTGCTATACCATCAACAGAGTATTCTTGCGCCCAGGTACTCACAAAACACCATATGAAATCTGGAAAGGTAAGAAACCAAATGTAAGTCACTTTCATGTGTTCGGATGTAAGTGTTATATTTTACGAGATCGTGATTACATTGGTAAATTTGATTCTAAAAGTGATGAAGGTGTTTTCTTAGGATATTCCACAAATAGTAGGGCATATCGTGTGTATAACATGAGAACCCAAACTGTTATGGAATCTGCTAATGTTGTTGTTGATGATCTAAAAGATTTTTCTGAGTTTTCCACAGAAGAACAGATTGAAGATTTGCTTGAGAAACCTGCTGCTGAGGAAAAAGAACCAGACGAAGCTTCAGAAGCAGTCGTCGAGGTTACTGTGCAGGAATCTGTTACTACAGAAAATCCAACAACAAAAGAATCTGAGTATCCTTTAAATTCAATCACTGATCCAATACAGAGGGAACCATCCTCCAGGGTTAAAAAGAATCATCCTTCAGATCTCATCCTTGGAAACTTGGATGAGAGCATGGTTACAAGAAGAAAATATGCCAATATAATTCAATTTTTATGTTTTATTTCTTCTTTAGAACCGAAATCTGTAAAAGAAGCTTTAATGGATGAAGATTGGTTTTTAGCTATGCAGGATGAGCTTCATCAGTTTGTTCGAAACAAAGTCTGGAAAATGATTCCAAGACCACCGTTTGTGAACATCATTGGAACCAAGTGGATCTTCAAAAATAAGAGTGATGAGTTTGGCACTATCATTCGAAACAAGGCAAGGTTGGTCGCCCAAGGATACACTCAAGTTGAGGGTGTTGACTTTGATGAAACATTTGCTCCAGTTGCTAGACTGGAATCGATCAGGTTACTTCTTTCCATAGCTTGCATTCTTGGTATTAAATTGTATCAAATGGATGTCAAATCCGCTTTTTTGAATGGGCTGTTAAAAGAAGAAGTGTATGTGGAACAACCTAAAGGGTTTGAGGATCCACATTTTCCTGATCATGTTTATAAGTTAGACAAGGCATTGTATGGTCTAAAACAAGCACCACGTGCTTGGTATGAGCGTCTAACTGAATTCTTGCTTTCTCATGATTACAAGAGAGGAAATGTTGATAAAACACTTTTCATCAAAAACATTAATTCTGATGTGATTGTTGCTCAAATATATGTTGATGATATTGTGTTTGGCTCTACCTCTAACTCTGAAGTGCAGGTTTTTGTTTCCCAAATGCAAAAGGAGTTCGAAATGAGTATGGTAGGTGAACTCACCTATTTTCTCGGTCTTCAAGTGAAGCAATCAGATGAGGGAACTTTTGTCACTCAAAGCAAGTATGCAAAGAATTTGGTGAAAAAGTTTGGCCTTGAAAAAGCCAAACATACCAACACTCCCATGAGCACAACTTTGAAATTAAGCAAAGATGAACAAGGAGTAAAGGTAGATCAAACTTTGTATCGAAGTATGATAGGAAGTTTGCTTTATCTTACTGCTAGTCGTCCTGATATTTGCTATAGTGTTGGTGTTTGTGCACGTTATCAGGCTAATCCCATGGAATCCCATCTTTCTGCTGTGAAAAGAATCATTCGCTATGTAAATAGCACTATTGATTTTGGGATTTGGTTTTCAAAAGACACTAATTCTAACCTTGTTTGCTTTAGTGATGCTGATTGGGCAGGTAATGCTGATGATAGAAAAAGTACTAGTGGTGGATGTTTCTATCTTGGAAACAATTTGGTTTCATGGCATAGCAAGAAGAAAAACTCAATCTCTCTGTCCACAGCAGAGGCTGAGTACATTGCTGCGGGTAGTTGTTGTACCCAATTGTTATGGATGAAACAAATGATGGCAGATTATGGGTTTGATTTGAAAACTTTAACCATTTTTTGTGATAACACTAGTGCTATAAACATTTCTAAGAATCCTGTTCAACACTCTCGCACTAAGCACATAGACATTCGTCATCACTTTATTAGAGAGCTTGTGGAAAATAAAATTCTTGTCTTAGAATATGTTGAAACTAGCAAACAAATTGCAGATATTTTTACTAAAGCTCTTGACTCGGTCCGATTTATTTCTCTAAGGAAATCCTTAGGGGTTTGTACTGTTTAATGCTTTTATTTTTCCATAATCCTTGATATTTGAGTTGTCTTAGAGTTCATAATGTCTTGTCTTTGTCCTAGAAGAAAATTTCAACCTTATAAGAATTTCAGTCATTATTTTATTGCTAATGTTGTAATATTATGATGTCATACAGGTTTGTCAGGAAAATTGTCCACTCCTCACAGGAATATTCAGGTTCATCAAACAGTGTTATGTAAGCTACCATTTTCGAATGTTGTTGTTCAAAAACTGTGTGTTCAAGCTCCATTGGATGAATAGAGCTACCTATCTCAATGTGTGAAAGCCATCTCTGAGTAAGTTGGAACTATGTAATTGGGAGTTATGTAGAAGATACGCTACCATTGAAAAGGGCTACCATTGAGGTAGTGTGACAGCGTCTCCTATGGGTACAATTTATCAGAAAAAGTCTTTTTGACAAATTGGGCAATGTTCCCTGCTTACACTTTCACACACTAATGCTTGACACAGTTTGTGGTAAAATGTGTTTATTCTCGAAAATGGTGTTATAAAGCTATTACATACTGTTTGATGTGCTTTAATATTCTTGGTGATGGAGTCAATTTTTCCTGTGAACCGGTATGACCTCATTCTATTACTTCATTAGTTTGATAAAATAATTTCTGATTATTCTTATGAGTTTGATTTTTTTCATCAGGGACAAAGACAAATGGACATTGTGAATTCTAGTTACAAAAATATCAAGGTTATTTTTCTGTCTTTTAATCAAAAAATAAAAAATAAAATAAAAAATAAAAAAAAAGGGGGTTCGTGATCGAGTTGTCAAGTGAGCTTTGTTAAAAATTTTTGTTATTTTTTGTTATGTTTCATTATGTTCTTAGACACAATTTTTGCTCTTAAGTGGTGATTAGTGCTTTTTGTGTCTTGGTGTGTTCTCTTGTTTATTATTTGCATTTTTTTCTTTGGGGGGCATATGTTGAAAAAATAAAAGAAAAAGGGGGGCATATTTTTTTTCGAATTCATTTTCGAATCCTTGTATATTTTTTTTCTTTTATTTTTTATTTTATGGAAACATGTTTTAATTGTATTTATTTATTTAGAATGTTTCCTTTATTTGTGGAGATTTGGTCTTTTTGGTGTATATAGGAAACTTGTTCTTAAATAATTAATTTTATTTTTGGTTTCCTTGTTGGTGGCATTTTCGGATTTGGTGGGGTTATTATTTCTTGGATTTTGTGGGAAGATATGGTTTCCTTTTTTCATTTAAGGAAACATTGACCACATTTGAAAAAAAACTTTTTTGGTTTCCTCTTTTTCTCTCCACACGTGGGTCAAAGGTAAGGAAGTTACCTTCCTTTTCAGTTTTCTTTTTTAAATTTGGGCATTTAAAATTGGAAGTTATATATTCTCAACTTCCCATTATCCCACGATCACATCTCTCTCTTCTCTTTTTATTGTTTTCTCTCAAAGGTCTAACATTGTTCAAAGTAAGAGGGTTTGTGTTCTAGGGTTTCAAAGAAAAAATGGCCAAAACTAAGAATGCCCAACCATCCAAGAAGCCCACTCGTGGATCTGCTTCTGCTTCACCGGTGTCTCCGCCTGCGCCGCCTGCTCCAGCAACCGGAGCTTCTGGTTCGTCTTCTGCTCCGACGAAGTCTGCCAAGAAATCGAAGACCCAAGCTCGAAAATCAGTGGCAAAATTCTCATCTCCTCTTGTTGGTGCCTCTCCTATTGCTTCTCCAACACCTGGGTTGGGTGATCATGATGAATCCCATTCATCCGATCACACATTGTCGAAGTCCTCTTCTTCGAATGGTGCTCCTAATGTCGACCAAGCTTTGGTGACTTTGCCCACGGTGAGTTCTCGAACAAGGTCCAAGGTTTCCACTCCTTCAAAGCCTGAAGTGGTTAAACCTAAAATTGCATCCAAAGGGAAAAAGGTGGTTTCTTCATCTTCAAAGGCCAAAAATCTCAAGGAGAATCCCCCTTCGGTCTCTTCCTCGGATTCTGAACCAGAAGAAAGTGAGGAGGATCATGATTCAGAGGGCTTGTCCGATTCAAGTGAAGAATTTGTGCCCAAAGATCTTCCTGTTGTTGATGATTCTGGATCCGAGAGTGAAGAACCGTAAACCGAGCACATCACTACAGAATCTGCTCCAGTGCCTCCTGCTGTTCCAAAGAAGGACAAAGGAAAAAGGCCCATTGTCTCTAATCCTGTTCTTCCACAGAAAAGAAAGAGGCCCTCTGGTATTTCTCTTGATAACTTCAAGCCTCACTCTCATTATTTTTGTTATAATGATCATGCTAGAGATATGAAATTCTATGAGAATAGGAATTTTACTGTGGAGAAAAATTTTAATGTTATTGCTCATAAGCCTTTTGGAGTGTATAACATGTTGAAAGAAAGACAATGGGTAGATACCTTGATCGGTTTTGATGGGTATGTGGATAGAATTGTGAAGGAATTTTATGCTAACATCACTGATGAGTTTCTCGATGAGGACTCTTTCATGTTTGGCAAAGTTTTTGTCAGAGGACACTGGTATTCCTTCACTGTGAAGGATGTTGCTGAGGCTCTCAATTTGCCTATGGGAATTGAGCCAACTGATGTGGAGTTTGATCGTCAAAAGGTGTTCGGTTATCTCTCTGGTGATAATGAAATTGAACTCTCCGACACCATGCATATGTCTCAACTCACCTATCAACATGCTGCTCTCATGAGGTTTGCCCTATCCAATTGGTTTCCTTGCTCCAATCCGGTAAATGTTTCAAATGAACTTGCTTTCTTTTTATATAAAGTTTCAATTGGTGCTAAAATTGATTTGGCTGACATGATTTGGGAGCAAATTGTCTCTCTTCGAAAGGGTAAGAAACCTAGGCTCAATCTCATTTTTCCTCACTTAATCTATAAAATTTTATCTGATCAAGAGGAATTGATTCTTGAGAATGAATCAATTGAGATGCCTGCTGTTGGAACCACTTTCAAAATTCCTGAGAAGCCTCCTCAAGGAAAAGCTGCTCAAAGAAAGGCTCGGTCTGCTTCCCCTGGTCTTACAAATGATCCTGCTGCAGGATCTGCTTCCACTTCTGCTCCTACAGAAATGGCAGAATTCAACTTGCGTTTGGGAAGAATGGAGACCAGTCAGGCCCTGCTTCTTAGGAAGATGGACAGCATCATGAAATACTTCCGACCCAATGATGATGAATAAGTGGTTCAATCTTTTATCTTTTGCTTTTTATTAATGTTTATTTGAATTTATGACTTTGTTCTTGTTTGTTTTTGTTATCTTTGGCTCCTTGATAGACAAAAAGGGGGAGTAGTCATATTTTTTTGGATTCATTGAACTCTTTGTTACAACTCTGGACCCTTGGTTTTAGGGGGAGTTGCTTGTTTGTGGTTTAACACTTTTCCATTTAAAAAGTTGTGTTCTTCGGTTTGCAAGCTTTTCCGTCCAAAAAAAGTTATATGTTTTATGTGTTAGAGAGCTTTCATGCAGGGGGAGTATTTTCTATACTCTTGTATCTTTAAAAAGCTATTTGCTTTGGTTTCTAACACTTGATGCAGGTTTTCTCATAATAAAATGTTTTGTCAATCAAAGTGCCAAAGGGGGAGATTGTTAATTCCATTTTTGGCATATTTAATTGACAAAAATATTTTATTATTTAATGTATATTTCGGCTGGCATATATTGATTTGGTTTCCATATTTGTGTAAATCAAACTTGAAAGGAAAGTTGTCTAGCTTTCCTATTTTTGGAAAAAAGGTAAAAATGGTAAGTTTGGTTACCCATTTCGTTTTTTATCTAACCAGCTGTTATTCTGATCTTGTGTTGAGTTTCCCATTTTCTAAGATCAGGTTTCTTGAAGAGAAAACCGGAGCTAGACTTTCCTTTTCTATAAAAGGAAAGTTGTAGTTACTGCCCACGATTCTGTATGTACAGAAACGGAAATTCCTGGACTGATTGAAGAATTATTTTAGGGAAGTTTCTAGTGGGTTGAGGTCTTGTTCAGACCGAATGTAAGCTGTCTATGAGATGTATATTCATTATAAATACATCCTATAGCTGCTAGGTTTTGGATCTCTTTCATACACTTAGAATTGCTTTCATATCTTAGGGAAAGAGTGTCTTTGTTTAGTACCTCTCTTGGTACCTCTCTTGTATCTTTGAATTTCATTCATATCTTTAGAAAAGAGAGTCTTTGATTTGTAGAGAAGAGTTGTTCTACTCTTACTCTGTTTATTTGTTGTTTGTATTGTCTTGAGTCTGTATTCAAGTCTACAACGAAGAAGAACATCAGTGCACCTTCGGGAGAAGGGTATTTACAAGCTTTCGGGAGATTGCTTTTGAAGTCTTGCATCGGGAGGATACAAGCACACAACCTTCGGGAGATGGTTGTATAGGCTTTCGGGAGATAGCCTTTAAGCCTTGAATCGGGAGGATTCAAGCACTCTTCAAGGTGATCGAAGGGAGTTCGAGCACTTGGAGTTTTATCAAGATTCGGTTAGTAGGTGGAATACATCAAGCTTGCGGCATACAATAAGAGGGAGTCTATTTATGCATAAGTCAATTACTTTGTATTTTTGATACCGATCTAATGAATCTTATCTCTGGGCGTGGCCCCGTGGACTAGTAACAATCTGAAAGGATTGTTGAAACCACGTACAAAAATCTTGTGTGTTTTTACTTTTATGCACTGTTTGTTTTTCTGGGTTTCTCTGGAGTTACAGAGTTGCATTCTGTAACTACAGAAAACTGTTTTCAGTACCAGTTTTATTATTCCGCATTTAATTAATCATTTAATTAAATAATCAAACTGGGAATATTAAAATACGGAATTTCACATTGTGTCTTCTTTTCTTTAGGTTTGAAAAGAGCATTGTAGAATTAATTGTATACTAGAAGGTCAATGGGAGTAATATTTGTTTTATATATACAATATATTACTTGCAAATGATGATAAAAGTTTCATATATAAGGTGAAATAATTCATATCTCAAATATTATTTTAAGATAAAGAATATAAATAACATATATAATTTTAATTAATTAGAGAGTAGTCACAATATCACTGATTTAATAAAATTATGTATTCTCATGTTGCTTTATCTTTAAGTGTGATAATTTTAACTCACACCAGCATCTGTAAAATGATTTGGAATGAGAATAAATTAAGAACATTCCTTTGTTTCTATTTTTAGAAGCCTAATGTATGCCTTAGAGTCTGAATAAGACTTTGCATTGCATTTGTTTCAGGATTGTTAAGTAGAATCAGGATAACTAAAGTTAAGACCACTTTATCTTTAATAAAAAGTGATGAGGTATCTTTAAGATACTAAATATTATATTCATACATATTTTATTGAGATGAACTGACATTCTAAAAATATAGTTAACCAATTAGATTCCAACATACTTTAATGGCTATATTGATTCACGTAAATTAACATTTGATTACGTCCTTAAGATTACCAGTAAGTTGTATTGTGGAGAAATTTAATTGTTATTTCTATTATAGAAGTCAAACTCATTTATTGTTTTGAGAATACATCTCGTATGGTATATTCTAGAGTTTCATACTAGGCCTAGAGTTTAAAATTATATTTCAGGTCATTAAGAAAATTTTGTGACAAATTCAACTATAGTATTTATGGCTAAGAACTATAAGAGCACTGGTCGAAACTAGCATATCGACATTAAGTAGTTAGCCATAAAGAGGTATGATAAGTGGTCATTAAGCACACAATACTGAATTGGGTAATCGCATATTCTTGACTAAAGACATGTCGCAACGCAAGTTCAAGGATCGTAAAGTAAATATGGTGTCCAGTTACCCCTAATACAGTTTTTGGCTGTAAAACTAAAATTATTTAATGAAACTCTTAATTATATATTTTCTCATATTTATGCGCATCTTAATTTTATATTTGAGAAAATTTTAGAGGACCAGAATAAACATAAAGTTTATATTCACTTAAGTACGTTGCCACATAAAGTACATTGTTATATAGTAAATATATTGTAATACATGGAAGATAATACTTGACACATAATGAGGACATGTCGCTATGATTCATATGTTTATTATATAATGAGGAACATTTGGTTTGAATACTTTAGTCTAAATACTGACCAAGTGGGAGAATATTAGAATATTTTATATTTATGGAATAAAATAAAAAAATTAATATCGAGATAAATAAATATTTTATATTCATTGAATTTGGACAGTATTAATTGAGTGATATTCTATATATGGTTAGATTTCGATATTTATTATCCGATTTGATTTCCCGAATTAATTGTTAAAATATTCTGACAATTAATGTGGTGCAGATACTAATAGAGTATTTCAAGTCTCGGTCCCTGAGCTCTTCACTTATTCTGTGCAAACAACTAAATTTCATCTAGAGAAAGTTGAGAGAGTGAGGAAGCTCAATTTTCTATATCGAAGCTATCGTTGGGATTGAAGTTCAAACATCAATAGCTGGAGGTATTTCGATCATTTCATCACATATACGATTTCGATATATCTGTAGTTATTCCGCTTTACATATCGTTCATATATACTTTATTTTCATATTATATTATAGTTTAACACCTAAAAATTTGAATAAACAATAACATTATTAGAATCTCTAAAAATAATTCTCATAACTTGAAAGTCTGTTACCAACTAATGTACACATTCTAGCTAGTTGATTATTTTTTGGACGGAAAAAAAAGGATTACATCATTTAATATTCTTATTCAATGTGTTGATAAATAATAATAATAATAAATAAATAAATAAATAATCCAATGTGTACCGAGCTTTCACACATATGGAGAGGAAATTAGACGTTTGAAAGTTGAAATAACAATTATTTAATTTTATTATATGATTGCAAATAAATAAAAATGAAGAAGCAATGCATCAATTGCGATGTCAAACCATAACAACCAAGATTTCCATTAGATTTTTGTGATTTGTGAATTGACTTTCATGAAAATAATGGGACTCGAATAATAAGACTCGTTCTTTGGGAAGCAACATATTTTGCATCTCTTGCAAATAACACAGCTAGTGTATTTCTATACTATAATAGAAGAATGAATTGACCGATTAAACTTCTTTCTCTTTTACTCTTATTTAATCAATTTTAGTTATTTTATGGAGGGGTGCACAAATTATAGAGTGATCAAATCAACTCGATAATCCAAACCGGATTCGACCTTATTGATTACTACGCGAGTGGACCATTAGATTGCACAATCAATAATTGTTCAAACCGAATTTATATGGGTTAGCCAAGGGTTTAAAATTGTTAGCACAAACAAATCCAACTCAAGTTACTCAACCCATATCCTAAAATAATTATATATTACATATATAGGATTAAAAAAATTATACATAAAAAGTTTATTATTTTATTTGATAATAATTGTGTAATATATTTTATAAAATTATAATTTAATATTTTGTATAAAAATATTTTGTTAATAAATAAGTAATTATTCTACCAAATTATTTCTTATTTTTTATTAACTTAATAACTTATTAAAATTTTGTATTTTTTTTTCTTTCACACAATTACAATAGACTTAATATCATCCATACCATATAATATCTTGTATGCATCTCCAAATAATTAGAAGACATATATCATAATTAGAGCCATATATCATATTTTTTATTTCAAGTATATATTATAAAATTATAAATTTAAATTATATAAAAATACTTACTACAACAATTCTTTTAAAAGCATAATAATAATAAATTAAGGATAAATACCATTTTGGATGTGTTTTGCAAAAGTTATCAATTGGACCATCTGTTTTGTTAAATGACAAAATGGATCCTGTATTTTTTAAAATGGTACAAATAGGACCCTGAATTAATTTTTTATCAAAATAAAATTTAATTATAATCCGATCTAAAAGTATTATCACAAAATTGTTTTATATTTTCTGTATCTGTTCGTATTAGGAATTGTTTTCAAGTTGATTATATTAAAAAAAAAAGTTGTCAAAAATTAAGCTCAGGGTCCTGTTTTTACTATTTTGGAAAATACAGGGTCCATTTTGTCATTTAACAAAACACATGGTCTAATCAATAACTTTTGCAAAACACAGGGTCCAAAATGGTATTTACCCTGACTTTACTAATTCTGAAACCCGTTTCTTTTTTCTTTTTCTTTTACTAACACCCATCTTCTAATTTGAGCTTAGGTTTTTGTGAGCCCTAACTCAGTAATTTCAACTTATTTATGAATTGAACTTTTAAGGTTTATTTTAATTATATATATTTTGAAAAAAAATGAATAAATAATAAAATTAATTAAAAATAGATATATATTTTTTTTTGAATTAATAAATAGATATATTGAATTGATACATGAGTAACAAAAAATTAGCTGGAGATATTTGTATATTTTGTTAGAGATTTTATTATAATGAAAGAAAATCAAGATATTACAACTCTATTGTAATACAATACAAGGACCAACAAAGAGATTAAATAAATGTTACAACAACATAATATACAACATATATACACTATATATATATATATATATTATATATAAGAAATATAGAAGAAGATAAGAACACATGTAATATAAAATATGTATATATATAACAAGAGAATAATATATATACACTCACTCACAATCTTGAGTGTAGATTAGTAGGGATCACCATGACTTGAACAAGGTATTACACCTTTGTCCAAAAGCTTATTTCCCCTATCTCTAAGCACTAAGGGAACTCTCTAGGAAATAGCTTTGGGAATTATCAAGCTTTAGGGTTTTCTAGCAAAGTGCTTTCTTGATAGAAAACTTCTTCTCACAATGAGCACATTAGACTCCTTTATATAGTGTTTAGGTGATCACTCTTAGAATTCAAACTCACCATCTCATTTCTCTCATATAATGAGCATTAATATAGTTTGTAACAACTATATTTCAAACCATTTGAATCCTATCATCAAATTGTGTAACATCTCTTTTATTACACAATATTATGATCAACCAAAAGAAGTTACAAAAGCAATTAACTTTGTAACTCTTCTCCATGTTATAAAGTGTAGGTTACAATTTTAGGTTAAATAAATTATATGTTACACAATTTATTTACCAAACACCTAATACATATTATTCACATAATAATATATATTACTACATTTTAATCTACACTTATTATATTATAAAATAATATAACAATCCCCCACTAGATTAAAATGTGTAACACACTTGTAACATTTATTTAATCAATCAAAATATTATATCAAAATATAACATTCCCCCACTTTGATTGAATAAATACACACTTTCAAAGAAGTCTTGCTTAGGTGCATTAGGTAAAATGTCTTTCGACTTGAATTTTACCTTAGTGTAGTTACCACAAAGTTTGATGAAATTTTTGTTGCCGTAACATTGAACCACTATTTCTTTAATACAAACCGGTGATAACACACACACCCTCGCTAATGCTCACTTGAGACCGCGTGTCTCGCTCTTGCACCGTTAATGGCCATGTGCAAAATTCCAATTCATGGACTCTCTAGAGAAGACTCCCAATTCTCATAAGAGGCGGCACCACCTCTAGCCCATATAGGTGGAGTTTTAGTGTCTCACCACTCTTTAGACACTTCTTAAGCTTAAGTGAGTTTTCTTAAGCTTAAGCTCCATTAAAAAACCTTTCGGTTTTAACCCTCAATTTTCACCACATGTACTCATTCATAGATGAGACAATTGAGTACCATATTCACTCTATTGACTTGTTATTACCTATTGAACTTAAGACTAGATGTTTACTAGTGTTAAGATAGGTTACCATCAATGAGCAAAACACTAAGGGAGTTTAGGTCCCATCCCTAGAAAATTCATGCTTTAATCTTGTACGGAGATTAAGCGATTTGTTATAACCTCTCACTATTGATTCCATGTGAATCATGCATGCCAAAAATATAGTGTTCACTTTGTGACCACTTTTCTCCTTAAGTACTTAAGCTTTTAAAATTCAATCATAAAAGATTAATTTTCACACAACTCAAATTCTCAATATTTTTGATACCAAGCATATCAAATTAAACACTAATTTAGACACCAAACATGTCTAAATTATACTTTATTTTAAGACACCAAGCATGTCTTAAACTTTTTACATTGGAGTATCACCCCCACACTTTCACATTTCACTATCAAGATAATATCTTGATTTTAAAATATAGAAGACCACTTTGTCTCTATAACTCTTTTAATTAATTTCCTTCTTGAAATTATTTTCACTTAACTTTGACACCAAAATATGTCAAAATTTTACATATACACATAGCCAAATTTGATTTAGAATTTGAATTCAAAATCAAATAAATTAATCAATAATGTCTCAACACATTTTGATTAAATTTGTGGCTCACCCCCACATTTTTACCATAAAGTGTATATAAAATATCACTTTTGTGTATTTTCCTCTTCAAATGACTCTTTAAGGCCACTTTAAAAATACCATTTGACATTTTTAGTTTTCTCAATAAATCTAAAATGTCAAACTCACATTACTACTCATAAAATAATGTGATTATTTTTACCATAATTTTAAAGCTATCTCCTCATTGAGATTAGCCCAAAATTATACCAAAGTTAACAAAATTCTCATCAATTTTGTTCACAACTTTGATTATTTAAGATTCCAAATTGCTTCTCTATTTTTTGTTATCTTTTCACTATTTTTTGAATCCACATTGATTCATTTACTTTTGAGTCCAAAATTGCTCTTCCAATTTATGGCTCATTTCACAAGTTTGGATTCACTTTTAATCCATTTGTTCTTGCTTATGACAATGCAAGTCCAATAAAAGTGTAACTCTCATAGTCCACTTTTCCTTATCTCAAATATGAGATGATTATCTCTTATAATCTAATAAAAGATGTAACTTCTCAAAAGCCATCTTTTATTATCTCACAAAGTGAGATGTTCACCACCATATTGAAAAAGAATTCAAAATTTCTTTATTCACAAAATAGATGATAATAATTTCCACATCAATAGCAATAAACAATATTATATTATTACTATCAACATTATTATCATACTATATAACTCATATATTAATATAATATGTATGTTACTAATCAACATCTTATATGTAACATACACGTGAGATCAATATTAAATTCACAATATATATGTTACATATCTCATATGTATATAATATATATACTATAATATACATATATATCATATACACATAATATATATTAATTACACAACTATATATGTTACACACCTCACACATATATAACATATATACACTTTAATATACATGATATATATTATATACACATATATAACATATATTATGTATGCATGTCTCATATAAATACATAAAAATAATTATTTCTACATATTTAATCTCACTAATATATATTATATCACATGCGCTCTACATATATATAATATATATTACTCATATATATACATGTTATATATTATATATCTCACATATATACATAAAATAACATGATATAAATTTCAAATATCATATATATAATATGATATAAACACATGATCACATATATATAACTCATATATATATAATATATATTACTATTATATAAAATATAGTAAATCACATAATATACACCACCATGCTCACCCATGAATGGTTTTTACATAAAATCTCTTATCCTTGTATTCTCACAATCTTGATTTATCACCTCTTCCATTGAAAAGGGATAAGCTTTTGATTGTTAGAGATTTTATTATAATGAAAGAAAATCAAGATATTACAACTCTATTGTAATACAATACAAGGACCAACAAAGAGATTAAATAAATGTTACAACAACATAATATACAACATATATACACTATATATATATTATATATAAGAAATATAGAAGAAGATAAGAACACATGTAATATAAAATATGTATATATATAACAAGAGAATAATATATATACACTCACTCACAACCTTGAGTGTAGATTAGTAGGGATCACCATGACTTGAACAAGGTATTACACCTTTGTCCAAAAGCTTATTTCCCCCTATCTCTAAGCACTAAGGGAACTCTCTAGGAAATAGCTTTGGGAATTATCAAGCTTTAGGGTTTTCTAGCAAAGTGCTTTCTTGATAGAAAACTTCTTCTCACAATGAGCACATTAGACTCCTTTATATAGTGTTTAGGTGATCACTCTTAGAATTCAAACTCACCATCTCATTTCTCTCATATAATGAGCATTAATATAGTTTGTAACAACTATATTTCAAACCATTTGAATCCTATCATCAAATTGTGTAACATCTCTTTTATTACACAATATTATGATCAACCAAAAGAAGTTACAAAAGCAATTAACTTTGTAACTCTTCTCCATGTTATAAAGTGTAGGTTACAATTTTAGGTTAAATAAATTATATGTTACACAATTTATTTACCAAACACCTAATACATATTATTCACATAATAATATATATTACTACATTTTAATCTACACTTATTATATTATAAAATAATATAACATATTTTACTTATTTTAAGTAGATCAAACTTAAAAAATAATTTTGATATTTTTAAAAATACAATAAAAATAAAAAAATGATTATATATCATTAAAAGTAGCTTAATATAATAACTTTTTTCAGAGAAAAGAATGAATCAATTTTATTTTATTATTTAATTATGAATTTTTTTATAAATAAAGATCGTTGATAAGATATTTTTATATGTTATTAAAAGGTTGTTGAGCATAATATTTAAAATAAAATTAAATGAAAATTTTCTTCAAAAAAATTAAATGAAAATTAAGAAACCAAATAAGATAATATTATTTTTGAATTATGATCGATTTTCTATACAAAATAAAAAAAAATGAGAAAATAGATAAATAAATGTAAATTCTTTGAATTATGAGTAGTTTTTTTATACATTTTATTATTTATCCAAGAATATTTTTTTTTCTGAAATATATATATATTTACCATATTATTATAGATATTTAATTAAAATACATTATAATCAAATTTTAATTATATATTAGTTAATTAATAAAAAACGTTAAAAAATCAAATTGTAATTTAAATTACATACATATATATATGTTTTAAAGATATTTTTTGGGATCCGTTATAATATTTTTTTCAAAAAAAAAAAAAAATTACTTATTATATTTTATGTTTATATATATTGACAAAAAATAAAATCATAAAACAAACTAAATCGTAATCAAAATTAAAATTACATGTCAGAATATATTTTTATAAATTAATTAATCCAACAAACTATTATATTAAATAAAGTTTCTTAACAACAAATAGTTCATATTAATTATTTCTAAATTTTAATTCAAAACTATTATAAATTAAATATAGTGATGAACCATAAAAGAAGATATGAGATCTTTCAAAATAGAATAAAAAAAATTGAAACAAATAGAATAAAAAACTTTTTGAGAGACCCCCTTGAATGCAATGCACATTGACATGAAAATCGCAAGGTCTCCTTTCATTACCTTTCGTAACGATGAAGAGAACTCCCCGCTATTTCCGGCAAGAAATAGAGTAAGGGGAGACCTATCTATAGTCTTTCCTTCTCTACAGTCTTCTTTCTTTTTTAAAAGCATGCAATTCAGATTTTATTACTAAGATTCATGCTAAGGCAAGTATTTAAGAACAAAATCTTGAGTTTGACAGACTTCATAAAAAAAAATAGAATAAAAAATTTAAAAATAAAGACTTAAGGAGGTAATGTGTATATATATTTGAAGCAATTCTATTCTGTAAAGGAGAGATTGTGCAAATTTTTAAAAATACCATAATACATCAATCAAATAATATCGAGTAAGAAAATATTAAACTAAAAAAATACGTATATTTATTCTAACAAAATAATTAAGAAAAGTCCAATTCACACACATATAAATGTATATAATTATATGAAAAAAGTTTCAATAATCATTAGAAATAAAAAAAAAAAAGAAAGATAACACCTCAATAAAAAAAGTTTAATTAGTTAAATGACTCTTGATAACATAAAATGTATAAAAAAATATGGTATTATTAGAAAGAATATTTCTATATCTATATGTAATTAATTATACTTGGCAAAAGAGTAGTAACTTGCTTGTGGTGTACCATAAAAGACAACTCTAAGTAATTAATAATAAAACCAAAAAAAAAGAGAAAAAATGGTAAAGTAACATACCTATAAAGCTTGAATAAAATAATCAATAAAGAAAATTTAGAGAATTATGAAGCCATTGATTCCAGTATTGAATATTGATGTTGGAGAAAGAAGCTTGGCTCTCGTGTGTTAAAAGAAAGAGATATAAATATAACATATTAGGATTAATAGATATATAGCTAATATAATTTATGTGTGTATATTATTATATATATACATGCAAATTTTAAAAAATAAATACAATCGATAAAGGTTACCATTAAATAATTATTTTTTAAAAAATAAAATAAAAATATTAGAGAAAATATATATAATAAAATTTTAAACTAAATAAAAAAATATATATTTGAGAGAATTAAGGATAGAATATATAAAAAAATATATATTTGAGAGAATTAAGGATAGAATATATAGAGGTGAGTAAAACAATTTTAGACTGCCACATCACCGTCTTATACTCCTCCTTTATATATCTTTATATATTAAAAGTGCCTATCTAACGGCATTTCTTGGTTTAACATTCTTGGTTTAACAGAATATACTTAAAAATAAAAGAATATTCTGTTAAATTTAACGATTAGGTTTGATCTCCCGTTAAAAAATAAACCCAATAATTAAACCAAAAAATTAAATAATCTTTTAAATAAACAATCTTTTAAATATTAATAAAAGATGAAATGGGCTGTAATTAGTATTTACCTTATATGTTTGTGCTTATTTTTAGTTTTATTTTTAATTTTACCACCAAGAGGAGAAGGTTGAAAAATATTAGAATATGAAAATATTATTGGTGCTTATTAGTAATTTGCAAAGAATGTGAAAGTCTATAAATATATAGTTGTGTAGCTATTATTAGATATGAAATGAGATAATAGAACTTTTTTCAATTAGAAGATTAATGTACATTTTACTATTAATAACATACATTATTATAACACAACTATGTTTTACTTACTAAATATACTGACACATATTTTATTTTTATAAAACAAATCGTTCAAATAATTATACTATTTTAATTATTAATTAAAATAAAAAACTAAAATATTAAATAAAACTAACACTACGTGGCTTGACACGTAACAATCACCTAGTATATATATAGACTAGCAAAAGCTACGTGCGAGACACGTATACTAAATTTTATGCTAGGTTTTTTCTATGTTATTTGAAAGTGATACGATTAAAAATTAAAGAAAAAATATTATTAGTTATTAGGTGAGATTATTATTATGTGTATCTAAATATTATAATTTATAATGTTGTCAATTAAAAGTGAATGCCGAATGCAATATATTAATGTTTAAGAAAGCTTAATGATTTAAATAAGGGTCAAATGCAAACCTGATTGAAATTGACATTGCCCGAAGATGATGAATATACAAATGAATTAGTTTCACAATCGACATTGGTAGAAACATTATCTCCACAAGAAGATTCATCTTCATTTATGGTAGTGCGGGTAGTATCATTTCGCAGTCTTTTTGATGATTGTTGAAGAATATCTTCTTCAACAATACTTGCATAGTCAGAAAGAAAATTTGGATGTTGTTAACTTGACGTTGCCGTGTTCTCGACAATATATGTGTGAAGATCAATATGACTGGGATTACTACTTACACTAATCGGATCTTCAAGGATTTTTGTTTAGCATCTCTCTCTCTCTCTCTCTTTGTTTTTCACATATTTCTTTCTTTTTTTCGATTGGAAAATCTTTATATGGAATCCTCTTTGAAGGTTCTCTGTCACGATCTTGTAAAATTAAATTATGAACATTAATTTCATATGCATTAGTTTCTCTTAAACAAAACACATTTTTAAGTTTTAGGTATTTTGTGTATGACATCTTACTATGTGTCATTATGCTAATGCAGAAAATATATGTTTCAATTGTAAGAATCTAATCTACACAAGTAAAAAAAGATGGTGTAATAAAGTAATTGCAGACATTAAATTTAAATAATAATAATTCAAAAAATCCATACTTACATGAAACGGTTAGATAAAAAAAGAAAAACTTTATATGATTAAATATAGTATAGAGTTTTATATTTGAATAAAGATATATATCACTTACTGCTAGAGTTTTATTAAGCTCTCTTAACCCAATAAACTCATTTTTCTTATATTAGGCTATGGAGTTTGGGGTGTAAAGAAACTTTCTTTAAGAGGCCTTCAATAACATTTGGACAATATCCATTATTCACAATGAATTGTTACAACTACTTTCTTTTTATATTTTCTTTTAATTTACAATCAATCAATGTCATTACTGTTTCTGAAAGTTAATAGATTAGAAACGATAGAAACGAAATTGATAATAATAATAATATAGGATAAGAACGAAATGTGAGAGAGATGCATGATGAAGATATATTCTTCTTAAAAGAAACAAATGAAGAAGCGATGAATATTAACATTAAAATTTCATATTTATCTTTATTCAAAAAAAAAAATGATAAAAAAAAAATATGATATTAAAGTGATGAATATTAACATTACTTGGGAGAATAAGCAAAGATAAAAATCTGGAGAAGAAGAGAAGTGGTGTAACGACCAACAAAAAAAATTAGAGGTATATGATTTTGTTATATATATTGGGATGGAAAAAAAGAGAGAAGAGATGAGATATAAATGGATTTTGAGTTGATGAGATATATTGTTATTCTCAGCTAACTCTTACAACAGCAAAAAAATATAATTTCATGAAAAGGGCGTAACTTGTACGTAGCTTGTTCAATTAAAAAATATATATATAGAAATTATTTAACTTATACATTAGCTTGCAAGTAAGTTATTCAAGTACTATTATCGATCGAAGAATGGAAGAGACAGGAGTGAATTATATTTACACAGCTCTCATCGGCCTAATCATTGTCGTTTTAGTATATAAACTCTTCATCAAAACCCCAAAACGACAATACAAAAATCTTCCACCAAGCCCACCTTATCCTCTCCCACTCATAGGCCATCTTCATATAATAAAGCCACCTGTCCACAGATGCTTCCGCGACCTGGCAACAAAATACGGCACCGTTTTCACCCTTTGGTTCAGTACCAACCGTGTTGTGATCGTATCATCACATTGCGCAGCCGAAGATGCTTCACCAAAAACGACGTCGTTTTAGCTAACCGCCGAAAAAATTTATTTGATGACAAGTACCTCGGTTATAACTACACCTCAATGATAGCAGCTTCCTACGGCGACCATTGGCGTAACTTTCGCCAAATCGGCTCCATTGAGATCTACTCTAGGAGTTGTTTTTTTTTTTTTCTATTAGTTGCGGAAATCTCGGTTGTTTTCTTTTAAATGGGTTGTGATTCTTGAATATTTAATATCAGTTCAAATATCAATTCAAATATTAATGGGATTTGTTTTATTATTATTTTACTATATATAAATAACATTTTATTATTTTATTAAATAAAAATAAAAAGTCACCCATGAATTTCTCATAAACCAAGAATTTCAGTTATACAGGCACACTTTATATAGAATAGATATAGTTTGAATAGATATATATATAGTTTGAAGGTAAAATTAAAAGCCTCTCATTATAAATTGTGTACACATGCAAAAAAAAAAAAAAATCATTCATAAATATTGTGACCTTTCATTTTTTTTTTTTTATGGTAAGTTTTATTTTGTGTGGTACATATACAGAGATATGTTACAAGTGAAGGAAGTAACACCAAAAAAGGAGTTCAGTTATATGTATATATGTAGGTATCACATTTATATTAATAACACTGAATTTATACAATCAAATCAACATGAATATATGTATTATCTAGAGGGAAAAAAAATAGGCTAGTTGAGAATGGTTAGAGTGTATATGTATAATAATAGGGAAATTTCAATTTTTGGCCTTAATAATACAAGCCATATCAAAATTTATACCCTTCCTTAATTTGTACAAATTTAGTCCATTAATTACATGAACTTCCCATTTTACCCTTTTTTTTTTTAAAAAAAAAAATAGCTAAAATCTGAAATTGATCTTTCTCTCTCTCTTCCCTCTTCCCTCTCTCTCGTGCACCACTCTCTCTCTTTAGAAAAAAACTGAAAAATTTATCAAAAAAATTCCCTCTATCCGTCCCACTCTCTCGTCACTCTCTTTCTTCCCTCTTGAATGGTTGTTTTCTCGGTGGGTGTTGGTGGAAAACCGAAGCACAACTCAATATCACTCAAGAATCTTACACCATTATAATGGGTAAGTTGTATTTTAAGCATTTTGTTTGACTTTATGTAGTTTAAAATTGTTATATGTGTGTTTTTTGTTGGAACTGCTGTTTTTTGGTCTGAAATTGTTGAGATACGGCGGATACGGTTTTCGATCGAATGCAGGTTTTCCAGTGTTATCGATGATATATCGATACTATGTCGATGGTTTGTCGATGATTACAAAAGGAAAGGTCAGTGACGACCATTATCGACGTTATGTCGACATAATGTCGACGTTATGTCGACATTATGCAACAAACATATTGTTTCCAATTTGTCGACATTTTGTCGACGTTATGTCGACAGCATGTCGACAACAAGCATTTATCTCATTTTAGAAGTTGTCGATATTTTTTCGACACCATGTCGACAAAATATCGATGCAAATGAGAAAAAGCCGTAAATAACATAACATAACATTAAAATAACATAAAATAAAAGGGAATTTTCATTAAAATAAGAAAAAAAAACATAACATAAAAAAACATTAAAAAAAACATAAAATAAAGTTCATAAAAAAAAAAACAAACATTAAATAAAACTCACCACAAGCCATAACATAGCAAATTATTTATTTTTTTAAATTCTTTGGCTTGTGGGTGAGCCTTGCAATACTTGCATAATGTTCCAGGCTTCACCGGTTTACCGTTAAAGATGCCTAGTTTGCAACGACGGCATCCTTCGGGGAACCCTGGTGGTGGAGCCGGCCATACACCAGTTTTGCAAAAATGTGCTTCAAGTTTCCTGAACCTGAACTCGTTCCCACATCGTTCTCTTTCGAAAGCTCTTTGGGCGTCAAAAACTTTCTGCATTTCAGGAGTAACTATGCCAACATCAGGCTCCTGCTTCAGCTCTTCAGGAGTTAAGATGGGGAATTTGCCTTTGTTCTTTCTTGGGGCCATATTTAGAACTTAAGAATAAGAGAAATTTTTAAGAGTAAGAGAGAAGTAGAAGACAAGAGCACTTATGAATAAGAAAGGGATTTGCTTTTATAGAGCAGTAAACATGTTGGGAATGTATGAAAATTTAATGGTCATTAAATGCGTAACTGTACAGGTAAAACGCATGAAATTGTGTATTTGTCGACTGAATGTCGATACTATGTCGACATCATGTCGACAACATGCCAATTTAGTGTCACTGCTAACTCATTTGTCGATGCCATGTCGACATCATGTCGACAGCTTGTCGATAGGACACGTGTCTGACATGCAACGTGTCACTTGGGAAGGGTTGTTGGGAACGTAGGTGAAATTTATTAACATTAAATGTGTAACCGTTGTTAATTGTCGATTGAATGTCGATGGTATGTCGATATTATGTCGATGGCGAGCATGCTTGGTGTGGTTGTCGACGTTATGTCGATAGTATGTCGACACAATGTCGACAATCAGTGCCCTTATTTCTGCTGTTGTGATTATCGACATTATGTCTATTGATATCGATGGGATGTCGATTTTTAATTTTTTTTTGGGTGTTTTTTCCTTTACTCACCTTATTTTGTTGGTTTGCAATTGCAGGAGACAAAGTGTTCCTTGTTGTATCGTACGATGGTGTTTGGTTATGTGAGAATTATAATTGGATCTACAAAGCAAATAGCAGCTTGACGTTGACAGTTACAACTGAGACAACCCTACAAGAACTGCGACAAATTTTATATGAAGAGTTGGAAGTTGATCCGGTAGCGTATGATTTAAAGTTGGAGATTTGTTCCTTGTACATGAAGGGAAAAATGGTTGCGCCAGAGGTTATTAAGAGAGAATGCCAACTGAGAACGTTTTTAGAGATGAGGGCAACAATGTCAAATACAGAGTTTATGCCATTATTCGTGACCAAGGTGAGAAAAGTTGGGATGCCGCCTACTAATCCTCTCCCTCGGAGTGTGGTAGGGTCTTGCGTTCCCGAAACAGATGTTGGGATTGGTGTGAATGAGGAGGTTCCGGCCAATTTCGAGGTTCCGACCAATTTAGAGGTTCCGACCAATGTAGGGCAAGAACAAGAAGCGACAGGATTTCATCAGTTTGAAGAGTTCGATACACCCTTCTACAATAACGATCCTATTGTAGATTTGAATATGGACGATGAACATGATTTAGCAGTCGATGAAGCCATAGCGGGACCATTGTTGAGGTTAGAGTGTGTACCGAGTAACCAAGGTACACAGCGAGAACGACAACCTCGTAGTGAAAATCGCACTACACCTGGAACTAGCAGTAGTCGACCAGGAAGAACTGAAGAACATGCTCGTCATGCAACGTTCTCAACGTTCTCCTCTTTTGAAGTTTGTACCAAGTTCAAAGCTCCCATGTGGACAAAGGAAGATATAATGGAAAATCATGAGCTAACTACTTGTTTACAAAGTAAGGAAGCAGGGGTGATAGAGCTTGGTAATTTTTATGAAAACAAGGAAGAACTGAGACAAGTAGTGGGTAGGTTTGCACTTAATAACAATTTCGAGTGGATGGTGAAGAAGTCATCCCCTGATGTGTTGTACGTTACATGCAAGGCTGCAGATTGTAAATGGAGATTGAGGGGGAGGAAGAAGATGCATTCTGACAACTTTGAGGTCACTGTATTTCACAATGAACACACATGTAACTTGAATGCGAGACGTTCAGATCACCGTCAAGCAGCACCATGGGTAGTTGGCCACCTTATTAAGGGGAAGTACACCCAAGACGAAACTAAGTACAAGGCTAAAGACATACAGAGGGACATGTTTGACAACTACGGTATCAGTATGAGTTATGTGAAGGCGTGGAGGTGCAGGGAGATGGGACTTACGTATGCTAGGGGTACGCCTGAGTTTTCATACATGAAGCTTCCTGGGTACTTGTACATGCCGGAACGAAGAATCCAGTACCATTGCGACTTGTACCTAGAGGATGAGCGGTTCAGAAATCTTGTTTTATATCACTCGGTGCATGTAGACGGGGCTTTTCTTTTTGTCGGCCTGTTTTGAGTATCGATGGCACCTTCTTGAAGACGAAGTACGGCGGTATAATGTCGATTCTTTGTGGCATACGATGCGAACAACCAATTGTTGCCGGTTGCTTATGGTATCGTTGACAGTGAGAATAACGACTCCTGGACGTATTTCTTACAGAAGTTGAGGGTAGCAATTGGCGTGGTTGAGAACTTAGTGTTTGTGTCAGATAGGCATCAAAGCATTGATCATGCTTTGTTGAACTCGTTTTTCCCGAAGCGGTCCAACCGTGCATGCTATCACCACATTGTTATGAACGTGAACGCCAAATTCAAGACTGATGCTTTTCACAACCAAATATATAATGTTGCTTACGCATGGTCGAAGACTGAATGCGATAGAGAGTTCGAGAAGCTTAGAAAGATGAATCCGGCCATTGCTGCATATGTAGAGAGTATAGGGTTTGAGAAGTGGGCTCACCCTTATTGTTTGGGCGATAGATACAACATCATGACGAGCAACGCTGCTGAAAGCTTCAATAGTGTCACAGAAGAGTTCAGGAAATATCCAATAACTACTTTGGTTGAATTTATCAGGTTCACACTCCAATCGTGGTTCGCTGATCGCCTCGAAAATGCTGACAAATGTGCCACCCCTTTGGCCACGCTCTTTGAAAAAAACTTGGCAAAAATTCATGAAAATGCAAGGTACAGGCGCGTCCAACGAAATGGAGCCAATTTGTATAACGTTGGTAGGGGACCTAACGGTGAAAGAGGTGGTGATGTGAATCTAGTTGAAAGAACATGCACCTGCGGCGTGTTCACGTTATTGAAACTCCCTTGCCTTCATGCATGTGCCGCGACATTGAAAACAAACACAAGTGTGTACACGCTTTGCTCACCTTATTATTCAAAAGAAACGTGGAGGAAGATTTACGATGATACCATCAATTTTGCTGGTGACGAGGATGATTGGGTTCTCCCAGAACACATCAAGAATATGAAAGTTGGGGTACCTGTGGAAAAGAAGCCTGTAGGTCGTCCAAGAAAAAGCAACGCTGGAAGAAGACGGGAGAACCGTTTCCTGTCTGGTGATAAAAAAGGTTCTATACCACGAAACTGCAGCCACTGTGGCAGTTCAGGCCACAACAGAGCAACATGCAAAGCCCGCATCTGAGGCGTCTTGTACGTATTCGTTGGGAAATTTGATATATTGTAATGATGCATATTTTGTCATAGTTATTTTTGTTGAGGTTGAATATTTTTCAAATATTTTAATTATTTTTAGGTTTAATAGTTATTTTTGTTGAATAATATCGATATTTTATATTTGAAACCACGAATAATTATCAAAATTTGAACGAAAAGAAAATCTATATATACATAACTGTAATGTTAATTACACAAAATATACAATGTCCCAATAATTACACATATAATCAGCCGACATTTTGGTAAAATAAATCAACACACCACCGTTGACGAAACATAGCTATCCGGTCTGGCGTCACATCGGTCAATCCACGCTGCATCATGAGATGCTCCACATACTCAATGCAATAGACGCCACAATCACCACTAAATGCAAAATAAAATGTAAAGTCAGTCTAACGTAAAACATATTTTAATACTATAGTACTTTTTTATCGCTATGTACCTGGTTGTTGACTTCGGAACTAAGTCGTGAGTGGCTCGAGTCGGGTGCATTTTTGGAAGCACCGTGATGTCACAGTTAGCTAACGCCATGATCTGGTTGTTATGTGGAAATTCCCCGGTGGCAAGGATTAGCGAGGGCAGCAGTTCTCCCCAAAGCTTCAGGATGGGTTCCAAGACGGTCCAATGACAGACGCTGGAATCACAGTCGTAGACATTAATTTTCCACAGCTCTATTTCGACTTCAACTGTGACCCAGTGCCTTGCCTCGGGAAGGTTCAGAACGAAGTAAATAAACTCGTTACCCCTCCATCTCTCAAAGACTTGGGACTGTAATTACAGAGAACAACGAAACAATTAACAAACCATAATAATCTTCCCCAACAATTAACATTTAAAATCTTACTAAAACAATACCTTATGAACCCCTCTGCAGTAGTCCAGGATATAATCCTCCCACACAAAGTTTTTCCTCGGACCCTTGTGGCTCGTCCATGCACTGCTGATCATGGCGGTCACGAATGTGGAGAGAATGACACCCTTCTGAGGAAATGTCAGTGGATAGTCGGTGCGTCGCCTCCTCAGCATATGCATTGCTGCATCTATATGCTGCATATAAAGAGAAATGTCAGTTAGACAAAAAAATATATTAATTGCACATAAAGTTCTAAAGTGAAGTAATATTATAAAATACTTTACTTACGTCATCTGTAAGCCATTCCTTTGGTGTGAGCATTATCCAAAAGAATCCTGGACCGTAATCACCACTTCTCAAATCCCGAAGTCGGTGGTTCGGAATGAGTCCAACACACCACTTTCGGAAAGTGGTTAACAATTTCTCATCCGGTGGCTCCAGGGGATCAAAAGTCGAAGATGGCCTATGTCTCCTCTTCATCTCCGTATAGTCACCGAACCATACACGAGGCTTTGTCTTCCTCTTCCGACTCTTAACCACTGCAGGTTGTGCCTCTATCGACAGAATCTCACCCTGCGACTCGGTGTCATGTACATGGATAAGAGGTTGTGCCTCGATCGGAGTTGCTGGAGCTCCCTCATAAGGATCGTAATCGTCGGGGAAGACCTCATCCTCTTCTACTGGGGGTGAGGCAGCTGGTGGTGGGGTAGATGGATCTGCTGGGGCCTCCGGTGCTGAAGCTGTCGTTGGCGGATGATTCAACATGGCCAATATGTCTCTGAGCTGCTCCATAATTACGTTCTGACCACCCTTCAGCTCTACATGGCTGGTCTCGTATGCCTTCTTCAGCTCGACATGAGCAGCATACAGACCCTGAGTGTCAGCCTCGATCCTATCCAACCTCGCCACTAAATCAGTGTACTCGGCACCCCGAACGCCTGATGAAGATGGTGCACTGGGCTGAGGTTCTGAACCAGTGGCCTGAAAAAATATATATCAAAAAAATACGGTAAGCATACGATAATTCCACAATGTAACAAATATCACAAAACAAAAACAATAAAAAATAAAGACATAAAAAAAAAGTTCCAAAAATTGGTACACAGTGTACATTTCTGAGTGTCTGGGACCTGAGTCTCTGGTACCTGACTACCTGCCTCAGCCTCTGTGTCATCCACAGCATCATCAACCAGGTTCTCCACACCATCGTAAGATATGGTCCTCACAAATGCCTCCTCCTCTGTCCGTGGAAGTAGCCCCTTCACCACTTCAAGATTCTGTTTATGGTTCAAAAAATATCAAAATAAAACCATTTAGCATTTATTACAAGCATTTATGTTAAATAATTATTCTGAACATAAGTGAAAATCATACCCGTCTAGAAAATAATGCGCTGACGTCTTTCTTCCCAATATCGCCTTTGCTCGTCCAGCTAAGCATCCTGGGGAACCGAATCCCGTGGTTCGTGCCATACCTCTTCCCAACCTCCAAAATGGCCTCGTACGCCCAATATTGTACTGCAGGTGCGAAGCCATATGCTGTGTATTTGCACTCGTGCTGAACATCCGAACTCAGCTTCTTCTCGTAGTTGGCCTTCTGTTTCAACATGTCTTTCTGAAGCGAGTGCATGAGTCTAGCGAATGAGTGCTTCCCCCAAGGAATCCGGAAGAAGAACTCGAGGTCTTCCACATATCTAAGTATGTGAGGCGTAATCAGCGCGTTTGCCTCGCGGCCCAGAAGCACTGACTCCACAAACAAGCATAAGCCGAGCTTGTACAAGTCTTCCGGGTTCTGACAGTTTGTGAACTGAAGTTGGAGTGCTTCTGTCTTCACACTATCAGACCGGTTGAAATATCTGTTGATCAATCGGTCTGACCCCGAGCGCGCGACCTGCGCAGCCTTCTCCTCTTCTGTTGGCCCCGAGGAGAAGTCCAGGCCTGTAATGAGTGCAAACTCCAGCACCCCAAATCTGACCTCCTTCCGACCAACATAAAACCGCATCCTCAACTCCTCCTGAGCATCCACTTCCATTTTGTGGAGCATCAGCTGGTGAAATAACACCGAGGAGAATGTCAAGGGTACGGCATTCTAGAAGCTCCCGAAACGGCTTTCCTTCGCCGTGTTATTAAGGTTGAACTCCTCAAACCGAGCTTTGATTTTTGCAAAAATTCCAGTGCCCCTATATGTGACGCGGTCAGTAAAATGCTTGGGTGCTGGAATAATGAGTCTGGGAGCCATCTGAAAAATCAAAGACCAAAAAAATTTAAATGTCAAAAAAGTTAAGAAATGTCGACATAACATCGACATCATGTCGATATTCTGTCGACATTATCAAACATTCAACACTGGTCGACAAATCGTCGACATACAATCGACATGCTATCGACATTATCATAAAAGCAGTGACAAACAATCAACATCGACAAACTATCGACATACAGTCGACAAATTGTCGACATTCTAACAGTAAACTACCAACAAAATCAACTGCAACTTATTATCGACAAACTATTGACATACAGTCGACAAATTGTCGACATTCTAACAGTAAACTACCAAAAGAATCAACTGCAACATATAATCGACAAACTATCGACATACAGTCGACAAATTGTCGACATTCAAACAGTAAACTACCAAAAGAATCAACTGCAACTTATTATCGACAAACTATCGACATACAGTCGACAAATTGTCGACATTCTAACAGTAAACTACCAAAAGAATGAACTGCAACTTATTATCGACAAACTATAGACATATAGTCGACAAATTGTCGACATTCTAGGGCAAAACTACATAACATCAAACAAAGGTAAACCATCGACAAATTGTCGACATGATGTAGACAACCTGTCGACAACAATGTTCAAACACATAAACAGATACCTATACATATCGACATCCTATCGATATCCTATCGACATTTCATCGATAACTATGTCAAAACACACAAAACACCATTGAAACATATCCAACATATACAACATGCAAGTATTGACATCTAGATTCGCATATACAACCTAAAACACACAAAATCTGAAACACATACACAAATTCGCATTGAAATGTCTAAAATTTAAACAGAAAAAAACTTACCTTTTCGTGGTTCAGTGGTTCAGTGCTTCCTCGTCGTGGTCGTGGATCGCCGTGGGCCGCCGTGGGTGTTCGTCCTCTTCGTCGTCGTCGGTCGCCTTGACTTTCGTGGGGTTCGTGGGTTCGTGGGTTCCAGGGTTCGTGGTTCGTGGGTTTCGTGGGTTCGTGAGCCCGTTTCGTGGGTTGTGGGTTCGTGAGGGGTGAGGACTGAGGAGGACAGAGAGAGAGAGGGAACGTCTGGTTTCGTGGGTTGTGGGTTCGTGATCGTGAAGAGAGAGAGAGAGAGGGAGCGTCAGAAAGAGAGAGGGAACGTCTGAGAGAGGGAAAGTTTAATTTAGGGGGTATTTTAGGAATCTTTTAAAATTAGAGAAATAAATTTGTACAAATTATAAAAGGGTATAAATTTTGATATAGGTTATATTATTAAGGACAAATAATGAAATTTCCCTAATAATATAAATGTGTAGATAGAAATTAATGGTTGGAGAATAGTTGAAGGATATATACAACTAAGAGAGAAAGAAAACAAAAGTTATAATTATAGTAGCTTGATTATGATCACTCTTGATCAATGTAAGACCAAAATATAATTACTTACTCGAGAAAAGAGGTTACATAACAAATACACTTCATGAATTATCAAGGAATTAGACTAAAATTATGAGTTGTTAGTGAATATGCAGGAGAAGAATTAAAATAAAGTATTATGTGAGGAGAATGAAAATAGAGGAGAATGAATATGCACGATTGATGTAGAATATAATATTATATATATATAAATAATATTAGTTCAAATATCAAATATCAGTTTAAATGGGATTTGTTTTATTTTTATTTTATTATTTTATTATATATAAATAATATTTTATTATTTTATTAAAGATAAATAAAAAGTCACCCATAAATTTCTCATAAACCAAGAATTCAGTTATATAGACACACTTTATATAGAATAGATATAGACTAGTAAACATCCCGCGCTTCGCGACGGATATATAAAATATTTTTAATTATACATAAAAAATAAATTATATATTTTAATTAATAATAATTACTTAATCAAATTATATTAAAATTTTAATTTTACTATTAAAAAATTTGTGACATAAATACTTAAAATATTAAATTTGTTGCTAATAAATATCGAAATTTGAAAAATAGTAACATAAATTTTTATTTATGGTTTAATTTTTATTCTGATGTGTGTGTTAAGTTCTGGGTTCGAATTTTGTTGAGAGTGTTTTTAATGTTTGAGTTTTAGTGTTTTACTAAGATTCTAATGTTTGAGTTTGTGTTTATGAGATTTGTTTTTTTATTATTTATTTTATAGATTTCGAGAACTTAAAATTTGATGTTGTTTCTATTGATTATTGGGATTGAAAGTTTGATTTTTCATACGGGAATTAAAGTTTGCCTATTCGTTTCATTGATTGAAAAATATTAGTAGAAAATTTATAGAATAAGAATTTTGAATATATGAAAATAGAATTAAATAATAACATTTGAATTGAGAATCAAAGTTTATTGTTAATCTCCTTACAAAAAAAAGTTTATTGTTAATCTGTAAAGATAATATGGCTAGAAGAAGATAGAAAAATTAATTTTTATTTCATTTAATATGTATATAATATTTTTTTTTTGAATAATATGAATTTATTTCAATTAATTTTTATTTTTTCTAAAAGAATGATTAGTTTGGCCAATACTATATTTACAAGTGGCATTTTATTGATCAACTAACGGAACGATAAATTAAGTGTTAAGTTTAGAAATTTAAGGATATCAATAGGAACTACAATAATGACATTAACTCTATATGACATCAACTACAATAATGAAAAATTTTGATTCATAATCTGACACTTGTTTCTTCTTCTACATAATCTCACACCTACTTTTTGTTTGTTTAATTCATAATAAATTTTTTCTATATAAAAAAATACTTTTCTTATATTCTGCAAAGTAAAAAAAAAAACCTTCACACATATATATAAATAATTAAATAATTATTTAATTTAATATTATTAATTTAATGTATATTTATTATTATGTATTTTTTTAAAAAATAATTAATTTAAGATAGATATTTTTGTAGAAAATTTATTAAAATAATAGTAAAATATTAATTTGTAAATTTATGCTTTAATAAAATATTAAAAAAATTGAGAGAATTAAGGTGAAAAAAATAGTTTTAGAGAGATTTTAGACCGTCACATTACCGCCTCATACTTCTCCTTTATATAGATATATAGATTATTCAATAGTGATATTTTTAATAACTAGCTATATGTATAGTATATTTATGAAAATAATCATTATATGTTAAAAAAGACACAAAACATTCAATTTGATTTTATTATAGTAATTATATTGATTATTGTTGATTACTCACCATGAGTTGGTATCAATTGAATTATTTTTTATTTTTTTCTTTTATACATAGATTATTTATTGGATTTTTTATTATTTGTGAATTTGATATCAAGTATGTTAATTTTTTTTTGAACAATGAGCATTCATTGAAAATAATTCAAGTTTACATCTTCATCAAAAAATATGAGAAATTATTTATTCAAATTAGTTCGTCATCCACCATGAGTGTACAAACTGATAATTCATGTATACAATAAACATAAATCAGAGATGTCTCAGAGAAATTAGATAATTAACTAACAAAATTATCTATGAAAGATTCAAATAACAAAAAAAAATCTCTTAGAGAATATAATAGGCAATCCACATGCGAGTTACAAATACAAAATCAACTTTCTACAAATCTCCCTAGTGAAAACTCCTCTAATGCTATCAACATGTTCACATAATTTATTTTAACGACAATAAAAGCTCCTACAAAAATGTTAAAAAAGAAATAATGAGAACCCTTTTAAATCAATAAACTAAGTAATTTAACAAATACCAAAAATAAATTGCATTAGAATAAAAAATATGAAAAACTTATCTTATTCAGGCACTCCAAAAGTCCTTTTCAAACTGTGTGTGAAAATCAATAATCTTCTAACAAAGAACAAAACCAAACAAGAACAATACCAAGAACAGAAAAATTACGGTTACAAAATACTCACAAGAAACTTAACAATATACCAAAAATAAAACTAAACAAAGACATAACAATTGTATATAAATATATGTATAAATACACATAATTAATGGGAGGAGATTTCAATGGTTACATCAAATATGTAACCATGATGGTTACATTTACTCTTATTCATTAGATCATTATTAGACGGTTGTGATTAATTTAAAATTTTACTAAAAATAATTAATAAATTACATGTAACTTGATACTAACTTGATTTTATTTATTTCCTTAAAATAAAAAAAAAATAAAAATATTAATTTCTAAAAAGGTTTTGTTAATGAAGATTTTCGTTAACCAATAAGTAAGTCTTTTTGTAATAAATGAACTCTAGAATTAAATAATAATAATAATAAATTGTGTTGACCTCGCTTTTAGCCAACGACAATGAGTCTAATAATAAGCGATTAAGAAAATGATTTACGTATAATATGAGCAAATAAATAAAGAACACAAGGTTTTTAAAGAGGTTCGGTCCCGTTCAATTCGGTAATAGCTTACTCCCCTTGATTTGTATTAACTTAAGAGCAAAGAACACAGTGTTTCCTCTCTTGAAGCTCTCACAATGAAATCTCTCAGTATGCTCTCTTAGATTTCTTTAATGTAATTCTCTCGACCCCTTTACCAGTGAGAATGGATCACTATTTATAGGGCTACATGGTTGAAGGAAGATTTCCCTTTTGCTTACAATATCTATAATTGGTAAGAACATATATTACATATTTAGAATGCACATATTGTGGGATTTGGACAGCTTTTCATATCTTTGTGATACGATCCCAGATTGATAGGAATTACTCTTGTGCTTCACAATGCAAATTCTGGAATTGCTAAGTATTGATGCGCTGCTCAGATTATCCACTGCTCGACTAGGAAGACATCGTTTGTGCAGGTGTACGCTATGCCCTGCTCGGAGCATCGCTCTCGGGCAGATGTGGGGAATCAGGTTCACGTGTCACCAACATGTGCTGCCACGTCAGAGTGCAAAAAAGGGGATAACAAATGGCAAGAAGATTTTTTACGTGGTTTTGAAGTTAATTCTTCATAGTCTACAAGTCTATTTTATTTTGGAATTAAATAAATAATATTGTATACATAATACAAAATACAAGGAAATATTGATATAATATCTCTCTTTTTCTCAAATTGGTCATCCTTTGTTCCCTAAGTTCTATCCCTATTTATAGGAGTTTATGATGACAATTAATCCCTTGAGATCTTGTCCCTGTAACTGTTCTTGAAACGTGGACAATCCCCACGTTTCATACTTACATCACATGGGATGATAATAATAAATACTGCCATAACCGCTCTTTGTCTCTATCTGTAAACAATTATGTTGACTATGCTTTATTCATCTAGTGGTACACACAGCCTTCTCAAGATGCTTTACCCTAACAAGGCTTCTCAATGCCTAAGAATATTTTAAATAATACTTCTCGTGTCCTACTATAAGCATTGAGTGAAAAAAAAGCGAGACACCATCGTAGTGTGATAATTTTGAGGTGAATCATGATGGGAGTGCTTCTGCTAATCTTCTAACATACTCATAAGTATGTGGGTCAATGAGCTGCGAGCTCTTTGAATAATTCATTTTCTACCTTTTCTAAACATTATCATTCTATTGTGTATTCTGTGTATCCTAAGATGAATATTCTTTGTTTATTGTTCGTCTTGCTGGTCTCATCAATTAAAAGTTATTATTCATGGTTCGTCCTTATCTTTAAAAGGGCGAGTTCAAATATTTCTACTAATTGTAGTTTTCGAGGCGAGTTGATTGAATGCATTTATTGCTTTAAAACTTGAGCTGGTTTATTTTCTAGCTTTTTTACATGTGTCAACACCATATTGTTACTCAAAATATGAGTATAACAATAGCTTCCTAAAAAGTATTTTTTTAAAAATAAAAAGGACTTTTTAATTTCCAGGGGTATGATCGTATTTTTCCCTCCTTAAAAGAAATTGCATGCTTCATTTTGGCAGTTCAATACATTGATGTAAGCATCATTTCAATATTTATTACTTTGACTCTTCTTTACGCATTAGTTCCCATCCATTCGATCAGTTATCATTACAATCGAACTATTTCTATTGTTTGGGTATAAAACTTGGACCTTCCCCTTATTTTGCCATTACCGTTCATAGAGCTTAGAATTTAAAAATTTCAGCCATTTTTCTCTCGAAATTGCATACCCTCACTATCCCTCACATACTTCCTTCGAGTTTTTGTTGATCTTATTCCTTAATCTCAGAATCGCCAGGGTTTAAACTCTCTGCACTAGGAGTGTTCAACAAGGAATTCTTTGAGACTCCATTTCTCTCTACGAACCAATAAGTGAATATCCATCATTACTCTTTTGATTAAAATCTCTTTGTTGCTGTTATCTCGATTTTTCCCACCTGACGTGGCATGTCCACGCGGCCAATATCAATGCCACGTCAGAGTACAACTCGCCAACAAGGAGGCCAAGCCATCTACTCAACACTTCAACCAACGAGGGGTCCGAGTACTGAGGAGGGATGACGACATGCAAACCAGCCACCCTAAGGGGGTTGGCCGACCACCCATGGCCGACCCTATGGCCAGCATAGGCTGGGCAGCTTCCAAGCACTGTGTGGCCAGCCAGCCTGTACCTCGCAGGTGCATGGTCAACCAACTTTTTCCTGGCAGGCCTTTAGTGTGCAGCTTTCATCCATGGACATCAAGTTAAGCAGCGAATTGGGCCTTGAAAACCTACAAAAATAGGGGAAAATATTAGCAACTTCCCTATTTTTGAGGGATAATTAATTCATTTCAAGTTTATTACTTAATTATGTAAATATAACTTTATTTACCTACTTTTAATGGGTTATTAGTGATGTAAGCTCTACTATATAAAGAGCATTAGTTAAATACTTATTCCTTATGTCTTAAGCTCTCAGTTTTAACTCTCAAGCTCTAAGTTTGAAACTCAACTCTCTCTTCTCTCTCTCTCTCTCACGTCATAGGCATATTCTCTCCATCACTTGAGATTTGCCAACTCCATTTTCGCATTGTAATCTTAAGAGAGCCATTTCAAATTCTACAATACTTATGATCTGAGTGGTATTATCTTTGGTATCAATACAACCAAAAGAGGAGTATGTCATTACCCGCTAACTAAAGGGGTTGAACCTCTATAAAATCTCGTGTCTTATTTACTTCTTTGTTCTTATTGTGTAACACATAGTAATCATCAGTAATAAATACAATGTTGGAATTTATTTTACCAAGATCTTAGATCTACTCACAAGTATGTTGTTTAACACCCTAAATATGAACTTTCTAAAACGATAATTAAACACATATAAAGTTAAGAAAACCTTACATTGATGCAGCGGAATAATGTCTCCTTCCACTCAGATCTCTAACCCTTGTATCCTTTCTGTCACAGAGTATAATCAAGATTTGAGCCCGAATGACCTTCTCTTTGTGTGTGATCCTTCACAGTCTTCCAATCTATGATTGAGGTACCACTTGCTGTGTGTGGGCACTACCCTATCACTAAGGTTTCGAAATTGAGAAGAGGAAAAGAGAGAGGTATAGGGTCGGCTATAGAGAGAGAAGTGGAAGGCTCAGTTTTTCTGAAAAGGCAATCTTTGATTTTCTGAGAAAAAGGTTATGTTGAAAAACTTGTTATTTGACTGAGCCATCACTTTCTATTTATAGGCAACTACTAGGTTTAGGTTAGTAATTGTATGGCATTAAAATAATGAAAATATTAATTGGAAAAAGCTCACTAAGTGGCCGGCCATAGGTGTTAATGGGCCTTACTTGTATTTTGCAGTTTTCACAATTTTTATTTCTATTTTCTCAAAAACGCCAATTTTCTAATTCTAACCATTTAAATGCCAAAACTAATTATTTAATAACTAATATAGATTATTAAATAATATTATCATTTAATTTAATTATTAATTAGACATATAGAGTCTCTTAATTAATAAATAAACCTAGAATCTCTTTTCTTTACAATTTCACCCCTGCTTAGTGAAAATTTACAAATTAGACATAGTCTAACTTTAGAATTATAATTGATTAATCACAAATCAATTATTGAGTCTTACAAGCAGTATAGTCTCAACTAGAATGGGGACCATAGATCTATATGCTGAGCTTCCAATAAGTGAACCAAATTTACTAAGTAAATCCCTACTTATTAATTCCTCGTTGAATCCACTCTTAGAACTTAGAATTGCACTCTCAGACTTATATAGAGCATATTATATGTTCCACGATATAGATATTCTATCTCATTTAACCATTGTTATAATCTTATTGTGATCAAAGATCCTCTATATAGATGATTTACATCGAGATGAGATAATTTTACCGTTTACACCCCTCAACATATTTTGCCCCTTAAAACACTTAGCTACCTGTAAATGATGTTCAGTAATCTAAGAATTAGTCACTTAAACAAGAGCTCATCCATTTACTTCTATTTAGCTAAGCTCGAAGGGAATCATCACTTGACTTCTATACACCAGTAGAAGCTATAGATTCCATATTTATGTTCAGCACTCCCACTCAATCATACTATCATGTTCCCAAAATATACGTATCACCCTGACCCAAAAGTAGGCTTAACTAATAAATCAAAGAACATGAATAACACTCCTGAGTTGAGCCTAAGCATATCAGGATTTAGATTCTTTTAATCTTAAGATCAACTACTGATATTGACTTGGAAAGATACAACGGTAAGTTTATAATATCTTAACTAACTTCAATATCGGTCCAGTCCAATGTATAATCTATACATTCGAAACTAGTATACTTTACCAATGTCTTGGAAAGAACATAACACTTACTCCAAGTGTAAGTACACATCATCGCTGATTATCACATCAGTGTAAATCCAAAATACTGATGAAACAGGGACTTAGTCTTTTGATTCATACAATCACAATCACATTCCACTGTGTTGACAATACTGTAATCGTGAATAAACATATGATCTGGACTTAACAGATTTTGTGTATTAATATAATAAACATATTAAACCATAAGCATGTAAAATTCATGCAAACATAAATTACTTCAAATTTCTTATATTGATAACTAATCAGATTGTAAAAGGTTTTATTTAGGGCACAAAACCCAACATACTACTCCATTGTCGGTTGGCCAAATCTGAGGTCAATAGTTGCTTTCCATATATTTCTTACATCATATATTATTTGCATGGGATTTATATGGACTTTTAGTAACTTAGGGCTAGAAATTTTGAGGTTACACAATTTGCAGGTCTTGGGTTTCTATGCTCTGTATTTCAAGAATTTTTTGGGATTTTCTTTTGTGAACAAGACAATGTCCCATTCTCATCTAGATTATGAACACCCAGACCATATTGAATTTGATTATCCCCAATTTCAAGCCATAACTTTTAAACCTCAAAGTCGTAAACCTCAATCCATACTTAAGATAAATGATGAAAGAATTAGGGAGCATACCATTAGGAATAATCAAGAAGAGACATGCATTCGTTATAGGCTATTCTTAGATGAAGTTATTGAGGGTAGACGTCGTTGTTTATGAGAAGCAGCTTGGCCTGAATTTTCTAATTTAGTAAAAATCCCCTTAGCAAAACTATTATTTTACCTCGAGCCACTGTTGCTTTTCCACCAAGTGATCTGGAAATTGAGATTATGGCTTCTAAAGCTCAAAATTCTAAGATGCCTCAGAATCCTAGTGTAACTTTCGAGGCAGAGTTGATCGAATCTAAGGTCAGATCAATTGCTCCTTATGTAGGAGATTTTTTTTTGAGATAATGTAGGAGATGTTTTAAGATCTTACTACATAAAAAATGAAAAAGGGTGTTGCATACGCTCAGTCGCACCTGGCAAATTTAAATGCTTCCCCCCAACTGGCATCTTGAAAGATGAAGGTTGCAGCACTAGCGACTCTTCAAGGATAGGAGCTTGGAGTGTTGAGCATATTAGAGCAAGGGTTATCCTTCCCCTTAGGCAATACTTTAAGGACTTTTGTAATTACCTCGGAATTACACCCTTTTAACTCGCTCTCAATTCTTACAGAATTCTTACATGCTTGAAGTCACTTTACCATATCTTAGGATGGGATTGCCCAACCCCTTTCGAGATTCTGTGTTTCTACTCTACTAAAGCCTGTCCTATGAGGAAATACTATTTAGGAGGCCTCTCTACTACTTGGAGACCCATACCATCGACCACAAAATTATTGTTAGGCTTCCCAATAAAAAGGAGTTTAAGGAGGACTTCTTTTAACAACAAGGTTCCATCCAATAAACACTACCTGATTCAAAATTTTACGTAAGTATAAATCATTCCTAAAATCTTGGTTTTGAGTTTTAGACTTTTTATGACTGGATTTTCTTACTAATGCTTTGTTTTTCTCACATTTTCAAATGCTATAGAGACCAATTCCAATACCAGAGGTCCAAAAGAGGCATGAGATCTTGGTGAATTTTTATATGGCCTACGAGCGGCTAATTTCTTGCTTCATGATGACAACTTAAAGTCTCACAGCCTTATTGTAAAAGACCAGTGCACCATGGACTATAAGGATCAAATATATTGTAGGGCAGAACGCTAAATTTGTTCTTACTCGATGTAAATCATCTATAAGGGATCTTTAATTATTTGGATTATAACAATGAATAATTAAGGGAAATTTACATGGTATACTAACTTTTGCCATTTTTTTACAAAAATACTGCCAGGCGGTATTTTTTACTTTTTTACTGTGTTTTTTTTATAAGTTTCATACTGCAGTATATGGTGTTAAGTTTTCACTGGTGTTCTACTGTTGTTTCGAGTTGTTCTGCTTTGTGTTTTACTGGTGTTTTATAAAAACACAGTATTTTTGAGAAGATTTCCGTGTGACAGTATTTTTGTAAAAATTAACCCAAATTCCAGTATTTTTGTAAATTTCCCATAATTAATAGCGTATCTATATTTGGAACATATAAATCGTTCTATAAAATTAAGAGTACAATTCCGAATCTATAATGGAGTCAGGAAGAATTAATAAGTTAGGATATTTACTTAGTAAATTCTAGATCTACTTATTGGAAACTTGATTATATAGTCTCATGGTCCCCACACTAGTTGATATAATATTGCCTTGTAGACTCAGTTAATTAGTTTTGATTAACCAATTAGGATTCTAAATTAGACTATGTCTTATTTATAAATTTTCACTAAGCAATGGCTTAATTGAGAAGAAAAGAAGTTTTAAGGTTTATTTATTAATTAAAAGACTTTGTAAGGTCTAATTAATAAATAAGTTAAATGGTAATTTTATTTGATAATAATTATAATTATTAAATAAATAGATTTGACATTTAAAAGGTTTAGAGTTAAAATATGACATTTATAAAAGCAACATAAGTTGCTAAATAAAATGGCAAAATTGTAACTAGTGGGGTCCACAAGCATGCTCCGCCACTTAAGTGATTATTTAACCATTTTTTTATTCCATATAATTTAAACTCTAAGCCTAGAAGGAATCCTATAAATAGAATATGAGAGGCTCATAACCTGACAACTCTAAGCATGGTCGAATTCTCTCTCTCTCTCTCTCTCTCTCTCTCTCTCTCTCTCTCTCTCTCTCTCTCTCTCTCTCTCTCTCTCTCTCTCTCTCTCTCTCTCTCTCTCTCTCTAAATTTCAAAGTCCTATAATGATAGAGTACCTTGCGCACTCATATCAAGTCAGTACTCAATCATAGTGTGAAAGATTGTGAAGAATTCCAACACCTGAAGGAGATTCAAGTTCAGATCTTATTATTATGCGACAGAAAGGAACAAGAGTTGGAGATCTGAATGGAAGGAGCCATACTATTTCACTTCCACCAATATAAGGTTTTCTAGAACTGTATATGTGTTTAATTCATTAGTTTAGGAAATTCATGTTTAGAATGTTAGGTTATAGAATATAATCAAACATACATATTAGTAAATCTAGATCTTGGTAAAATAACTTCCAACAATCAGAGGATGTACTCCTGGTCATCCATCCATCTCAAAATTTGCGTCTCTGTTGTGCGAACGCATCGCAACCAACAACACGTGATTCTTTAATTTGACCGGCTTGGCAGACACCCTTTTTAAGTTTGGCCAATTCAAAATCTTCTCCCAAATCTACATGAGGCTTACCAATGGCTGGCTCGCCAATTTTTGGCCCTGTTTCCCCAACATAATAAAGAGGACCAGGTTCAGTTACGGTGCCCGAGGGTCGCTCAACATTGGCTAAACCCTTAGTATGAGGTGCCAATGGTGGATTTTCCCTGGGTGGCAGAGGCTGATCATTGGGATCAGCCAGGTTGTTAGGGTCGACCTGACCATTTGTGTTGGTCAAGTTTGTTGTGCTAGCCGGGTTGGTAGGGTTGGCTACATCCATTGGATTTGTGGAGATCCAGTGGTGGTTGGAACACAAACATCAAGATTAGCAGTCATGGTGTCTTAAGGAAGACCTGATGAGGCAGAGGTTATAACCAGATGTCTCCTTGTTATAGCCATGGTGATAGATCAGATCATTTGACAATGCTCTCAATGAAAGTACCAAATTATTGACCTTTAATTTTGCCAACAGATAGCAAAGTCATATTTATGACTGATATCACCATGTGTACACAAGAAGAATGAGTAAATACAAAGGGACACGGTATTTTATAGAGGTTCGCCCCCCTTAGACGGTGAGTAATGAGCTACTGCCATTTTGATTGTATTAATACTAGAGATAATACCACTCACATCACAAGCGTTGTAGATTTTGGAGTGGCTCTCTTAAGATTAGAATAGTAAGAATCAAGAGGCAAATCTCAAGTAAGTGAAATGAGGGAGATTTAGTCTCTTATACACTGCTAGCGGGTGTAGAAGAGAGAGAGAGAGAGAGCTAAGGCCTTAGAACTTAGAGCTTCAAAGCACTTAGAACTCAGAACTTAGACTTAGAGAGATTAGGTTTAGTTTAGTGATCTTTATATAGGAGAGCTTACAAGAGATGATAGGTTGATATCCCTTAAAATGAGGAGATATCACCTATTAGTTACACATTCAAACAATAAACAAATAACATGTTAATTAGTCCCCAAGAATAGGTAAATAATTGAAATTTATCTCTTATTTTCGTGGGTTGTTAAGTTGATATGTTGTGCATGATGACTTGGCCTTCTTGTTGACAAGATGTACTCCACGTGGCATCAATCTTGTCCACATGGACACGCCACGTCATACGGGAGAAAATTAGGATAACAGATGTATGTTGACTTGGATGTCATATCACATTCATAGTTGTCAAACTGTGTCCTACTTTTGTGGATAATAAAGACACTTTAATGATTGATCCTTAATTACTATCTTTCTATTTTGGGAAGATATATGATCCTCGGACGAGATCTTAGTGATTAAGTCCTGATATTACAAGATCTAGTTAATGAGTAGGATAATGAACTGGATGTCTAGATGCTTGCTAATTCTTTATCTGGATACTCTAACTGAGTTCTTCTGAATACATGTTATGCTTGAAGTTTGCTCGCCCAGATGAGTCATTTGTTCAGCATCCAGAAGTCATGATTTTGCTAATGGAATTGGTCCATTCTCTTAATTAGGCCTTCTGTTGAGCCTGAAGTAGATGAGTTGCATTGCGTTTGGAATTACACATGTCCTCATCCAAAAATACAAATAATATTTACACCCTAAGCTTTTGAAACTTTAGGGGTTATGTCAACTTGCTCTCCCGAATGATATGAGGACAGGTGGAGGCTAAAAGGAGGAACCTTTTTGGATTTCAAATAAATAGTTTGTGGTTACTTCTTATTGTTTTGAAATGAAATGACACGTGGCATTGTGTGTGGAGATTACTTTTTTTAATGGAATGCGTGCAAGATAGCTTTGTGAAACTGTAGTGGATTACGTTAGCGCGAGTCTTAAGAAAAATATAATCATTTAGATATCTTGGTTCCAAGCATTGCATTAAATGCATGACTGGCAGCTTTCCCAAACTATTGGATACATCTTGTATTTTTTTTTTAATATAATTTGATAGTATTAAGAAAATAGTTAAAATATTTTTCTACAAAATTGAAAACACTAGCATTTACTTAATTTTATACGCGATTAATGATCATATTACTCCAAATCCCAATATAAAATACGAAGAAGACGACAATATAAACACTACTTTTGTCCCTATTGGTACAGACATTTATATTTTTAGCATTTTAAAAATTATAATTTATTTTTCTATATATATATAACGAACATCTATCAATATGACAGTTGTAGTAGACATTCTATCTATTTTTAAAATTTCTAAATAATTTATGATGTCTAAAACATAATTTAAAGATTTAGTTTCATGTATGCTTGATTTTATATTGCAAGTGTATAATTGAAGTTTTGAACCTTGTATTTGACAATATAAATTATTCTACATTTTTCGAAAATAGGTATGAAGTGTCTACCATAACTATAATATAGATAATCATATAAAAAAAATTATTATAATTTCTCTTAATGCTAAAAATAAGTATGTCCCTATTTGTAGAGACAAAAATGTAGATATAAATCATTTTTGATATAGTATAAAGTATTCTAAATTTTATATGATAAAGTACTTACCATAACTATAAATGTGAATAATTATATAAGAAAATTTTAATTATAATAAATCTCTCTTAGTAGAGACAAAAATGATCTCCCTTTTGTAAAATTTTCCGAAGACACTAATAACGTATAAAAATTATCGTACTAAAATTAATTTTTCAGAGAGAAAAAAAATTATATCTAATAAGAGATTTATATGTACTTCTCTAATGATTCCTTTTAATATATATTTATATAAGATGTAAGAAAGGGTACCAACAAACGTTAATAAATTAATATTATTATTTTTATTTCTTTTTTTAAAAGAAAAAAAAATGTTAATATTATTGTTATTATAAAAAGCGTTAATTATTAATATGCTTTTGTTAAGAAAGTCAATATATTGAATAAGTATTACAAGTGTCAAATTATAATATCTAAGAATTGAGACAATTTTAGACACAATATCTTACTAAAACAATTTTTGTATATATACCTAATAAATATCAAATAATCATCGATAAAAGTTGACGTTTATTTGTTTAATTTACATCTTCATTATTGGAGCACAACAAATATAGCATGGCCCCTATATTTTCTGTGTGTAAAATTTACAACATGTGCATGGCATGGGAGTGGTCTTATATTCCTATAGCATTAAGTCATTTTCTGTGTGTAAAATTTACAACATGCATGGCATGGGAGATGGTCTTATTTATAATGTACTTTTATGAGCATTACTATTGGGTACTAATGGTACTTAGTGCTCTTAGACATGTCATCTTATAATTGATAAACGATACTCTCTAAAAATTATTATATTAAATTATATGAGACTTAATACTTAATTAATTAGATCAATAATGATAGGCACCACTGATGCCTTTCGCATTTCTCATACTTTTATATACTATCGAAAAACTAGGTGCGAGATACGTATACAAAATTTTATGTTAGTTTTTTTCTATGTTATTTGAAAGTGATACAATTAAAAATTAAAGAAAAAATATAATTAGTTATTAGGTGAGATTATTATTATGTGTATCTAAATATTATAGTTTATAATGTTGTCAATGAAAAGTGAATACCGAATGCAATATATTAATGTTTAAGAAAGCTTGATGATTTAAATATATTTTTAAGTTAATCCAAAAATAAATTAAAAATTGATGTTCCAATACTTAAAAGAAACATTACTTAAAGGGGTGTAAGATAAAAAGAAAATTAAAAATCAATCTCTAAATTGTTGATGATTGAAGATAACATTTGTTTAAAAATTGTAGATAAGAAAACTAATGATAGTCATTGGTGGATTTCAATCTTCATTTGCTTCGATAGAGACAATAGTGTAATTTTTGTATTTTGCACTTTTTATTCTAGCCGGGTCCGCATATATTTGGATTGTCCATTTTTTCGTTGATAAAATGAATATGGTAGCGTTGACAAAAAAGTGAAAACCATGTTTAACAAAAAGTGATAGTATTCTATAACAAAATACTATTAAATTATTTGAATTTAAATTATTTTAAAATACTATATTTTATTATAATAAAACTCTATGCGATTAAAATTTTATATTTATCTTTATTCAAAAAAAAAAAAAATTGATTAAAAAAAGAAAAAAATGAAAAGTTTCTATTATTATCTTGTGAAAAAAAATAAAAAGTCACACTTCTTTTTTTATTATTATTACTTATATATTTTGTTATTAACTTGTGAAAAAGAAAAAAGAGAGTGCGGATTGGAATATTATGTGTGATCCCATAGGAATGTCCAAATTGTAACAGGAAAAGGAATACAATAAATAATTAAAAAAAACTGAATCGTAGATGTACAACAGCAAAAACCTAATCGTATTTTTTAGATTTAATGAGATTTATTTTATTTATTTTATTATAGTTAAATAAAAAGTGATCCATGAATTTCTCATAAACCATTTTATTTTTAATATAAATAAAAACTCATCACTCATGAATTTTTCATAAAACAAGAATTCTATTATATAGGCACATTTTATATAGAATAGATATTATAACAACTTCAGTTTAAACCCAATGAAAGATAGTCAATGGTCAACCAGAGAGCTGCTCCAATCAATACCTACACCATGTATGTATTACTTTCATTTTCAGTGGTTCTCCAAAGACCAATTGTTGTTCTTTTATTATTTGACCTTGTGTTAGTACATAGTTCATCAATTTCTCTTTCCAATCATAATTAATGATTATTCCTCTACAATTAATCTATAAAAGCAGAGACTGTGCCTTAACATTCTCCAAAGAAAATATTGAAGATAGCTCTAGTTTCACTTGTATAAGAAGTTGTTTGCTAGCTATAGCTATCTCCATCCAGTCATCTCTTCCGCAGCTGGTATAATTAATTAACAACTATCTATGATAATTTTCATGAATCATCATCTTTGTTTTTTTGGTTCTCACTCTACTAAAGATAAATAAAATTTTTATTTACAACATCATCATTATTATGTATAATATTATTATTAGTTTGATGGTAATTAAATGCAAGATCTAACTAGTACTTATTGTGTACGCAGGCCCGGCCCTGGGCATAGGCGGGCTAGGCCTGTGCCTAGGGCCCACCTATCCCAGGGGCCCAAAAAAAAATATTCTCCTTTTAAAATTATACAATTTTTTTTACTGATTTTCAAAAATACCATATTTTTTCTAAATAAGGGCCCAAAATAATTTTTTTTTCTATGGCCCACTAAGAGTTAGGGCCGGCCCTGTACGTTCGTGTGGGCGGAGGTGAATGCATAAATATCCAATATATATAGTATATAGAATTATCATTTTTATTTTATTTTTTCAATAAAAAAATCATTGATGTGATTGATAACTTGTAGATTACATGCCCTACATGAAAAGCCAAACAGTTCTATTAATTATACATCTTATTATTTATTGAAATATAGTATCTAAGATTGTCCTATTTTTGGCTTTCCTTTTATCAATTTCTTATGGTGCTATGGCCCTTATATTGAGTCTTTTGAGAGAATATTAGAAAGACCCACAAGGGAGTGTGTAAAGGGATGTTTAATGATTGGTTAGGCACGTAAAGTTGTAAACCCAAATTGGTACGATTTTGGATTAATTAGCTAGCAAGGCTTATTCTCTTCACCAAATCCTTTTGTCTCAACCTTATTAATTACCTTCAACACCATTTAAGCTGCCAAATAAGTCTCGAGAGAATGGGCTCTCTAGCTAACTAGTACTTGTACTGTGTACGTGCGTTGGTTTGCAGGTGCATTAATAATTATTAATTTATAATTAATCATGAGTGGAAGAGTTGGTGATGAATTCCAAACGAAGGAAATAGAAGCATGTGACCATTCAGGGAGGCTGCCATATATTCACAAGGTGGGAAAACCTCCCAAGCAAAACCTGCTCAAGGAAATCACCAATGTTGTCAAGGAGACATTCTTTTCAGATGATCCTTTGCGTTCTTTCAAAGACAAACCAAAGTCAAAACAGTTGATGCTCTGTGTCCAAGCAGTTTTCCCTATCTTTGATTGGGGTAGGGACTATAGTCTTGCCAAATTTAAAGGAGATCTCATTTCTGGCCTCACCCTTGCCAGCCTTGTTATTCCTCAGGTACTACACTTACAAACACATGACTTTTATATCTATATATTCTACATACAAGCTTCTTCTAATAGTTATTTTTTGTTATATACTAGGATATTGGATATGCAAAGCTTGCTAATCTGCCTCCTCAAAATGGATTATGTGAGTTTTGTAATTTTGTCACTGGCTAGTTAGAAGAGCTAGCTTTGATTGAATTTCTTTTTCCATATATATACTAGTTACGTACGTGTGTACAATTAATTGTCAATCTCAACATATAAATATATATATGCAGATAGTAGCTTTGTTCCACCTCTTGTCTATGCTTTCATGGGAAGCTCAAGAGACATAGCCATAGGGCCAGTGGCTGTAGTGTCTCTTTTGCTTGGAGATCTTCTTCAGGCTGAGATTGATCCTAAAGATGCCATTCCCTATAGACGTCTCGCTTTTACAGCTACATTTTTCGCCGGACTCACTCAATTGGCACTTGGTTTTTTCAGGTTAATTATAGTTTTCAAATATATTCATAATTAGTAGCAAATACTTTTTCTTCTTTTCTTGATTTTATTGGCTGCCTTGGATCCTGCTGCCATTTCAGATTGGGCTTCTTGATTGAGTTTCTATCTCATGCTGCCATTGTTGGGTTCATGGGAGGAGCTGCTATAACGATTTCACTTCAGCAGCTCAAAGGTTTGCTTGGTATACAAAAGAAATTCACAAAGAAGACTGATATTGTCTCTGTTATGCGCTCAGTCTTCAACTCAGCCCACCATGGGGTACCAATGAAAATATAACTAATTTTAATTTTATTATTTTGTCCTACTGCTATTATTTTAGCTTTAGATATGAATTATAACAATTTTCAATCAATTTATATTTCCTTCTACAGTGGAACTGGCAAACTATAGTAATAGCGGTCACTTTCTTGGCTTTTCTCCTGGCCGCCAAACACATAGTAAGAACAATCCAATTCCATATGTCTCTTCAACTTTTTGTTGCTTATAATTTAAATATTATTAAATATTCAGTCTTTTTAATTAATTTTTTTCTACCTTGTTTGGATTGGATGAACAGGGGAAAAGAAACAAGAAGTATTTTTGGGTGCCGGCAGTTGCTCCTATGATCTCTGTTGTTGTGTCCACTTTTTGTGTTTACATAACTCGTGCTGATAAAGATGGTGTTCAGATAGTATGTTGGATCTTGTACAAGTGTTACCAATAATATGTTTTAGTGATTTAATAATTAGCCTCATGAGTTAAGCTGCAATGAATATTAATTGTGCTATATTCAGGTGAACCATATTGAAAAGGGCATAAATCCAATCTCAGCTAATGATCTATTCCTCTCTGGAGAATATGTTGGTAAAGCCTTTAGGATAGGCGTTGTGGCTGGTATCATAGCGCTAACAGTAAGTACTAATTAATGCTTGATAAAATTTTATATTGGAAAGCCAAATGGTTTCTCCTATGAACATATAATATAACAAAATTAATTAACTATTTATAAGGCCATTTTGTTTTCTTAATCAATATATCAGGAAGCAATAGCAATTGGAAGAACATTTGCAGCCATGAAGGACTATCAGATTGATGGCAACAAAGAAATGGTGGCATTAGGAACGATGAACATTGTTGGTTCTTTGACCTCTTGTTATGTAACTACAGGTACTGATCAGATCGATTAAGAAAAGGCTAATTAGGATTTTTGCCTTTTGAATTTTGAGATGTACCAAATCATGCCCCTCAACTTTTAAGTTGTTAAAAATGCCCTTAAACTATTGAGATGGTTGGATTTAAGGATTTTTTTTTTTAATTTTAGTAAAAAAGTCTAACATGGATGAAAGTTCAGGGACCATTATTTAGTACATGTGAAAATTCGAGGGCATGATTTGATAAATATCAAAGTTGGGGAGCATGGTTTAGTACATAAACAATCATTGAATAGTAAAATTGAATGAAATTAGACAAAAGTCCTTAAATCCAACAATCTCAATAATTCAGGGGTATTTTAAACGACCTTAAAAATTCAGAAAGCGGGAGCAAAAATTTTAATTAGCCTTAACAAAACAACGGCTAAAAGATAATTTAGAAAACTTCACAAACAGACATATATACAATATCTTGACAGCACTAAATACATATGATTTAGCCATTATATAAAATATACAAACTAATGCGATGTACTAAAAGTACAAAGCAATAATTACACCGTACTTTTAAGTGCTACACTTAACGATTGTGCATGTGTTCTATTTTAAGTGAGTATAGGTGAATTAATTAACAGAAATTGATTATTAATTTAAAATGGCAGGAGGGTTTGCTCGGACGGCTGTGAATAACATGGCAGGGTGCCACACGGTCGTGTCGAACATGGTAATGGCGGGTGTGGTGTTCCTAACGCTACAGCTGATCACACCGTTATTCAAGTACACACCCAGCGCTATCCTTGCATCCATCATCATTGCTGCGGTGATAAGCTTGCTTGACTTTGAGGCTGCAATTCTCATATGGAAGATCGACAAACTAGACTTCCTCGCTTGCATGGGAGCTTTCTTCGGCGTTGTTTTCATTTCTGTTGAGATTGGTTTACTAATTGCGGTAATTAATTAACTAACTCATATTAATTTTGTATATCATGTAACTTTAATTATTATACATATAACAATGACTACTATAATTATTTTTATAGGTTTCTCTATCTCTTGCTAAAATTCTTTTGCAAGTGACGAGACCACGAACTGCCGTACTTGGAAAGCTACCTATGACTAGTGTGTACAGGAACACCCTGCAATACCCAGAAGCAAGACAAATTCCTGGAATTTTAATTATCAGAGTTGATTCTGCTATTTACTTTACTAACTCTAACTATATTAAACACAGGTATCTAATGCTGTGATTATAGTTTATATTACTAAATTATATTACAAAAGTGAGGAAGATGCTTAATCAGCACTCTTATTATTAATTATTTAATTAGGAAGATGTGAGAATTGTTATAAAAATTATTAGAAAGATGCATATATCGAACTAGTCAAACTTTACTTTTGGTGTCAGAATTCTGAGGTGGCTAACTGAGGAAGAAGAGCGAGTGGATGAATGTCATCTACCAAAAATTCAACATTTGATTGTAGAGATGTCACGTAAGCAATTAATTATTATAATTATCTTTTTTCAATAATAATTGTGTGGTGATTTTTATTATAGTTGTCGAAATTGATACTTTAGACTGGAAGAAACTTTTTGTTTATTACTACCTCTATTTTATTTTAAAACTTTTCAATAAAAAAAAAATAATTTCTTCCAAAAATCATTCTTGTATAGTGGTTATGGAGTGATTATATTTGGCATTGATCATCACAAATAATGTTTTATTGTAGCTGTTACTGACATTGATACCAGTGGCATCCATGCTTTGGAAGAATTATACAAGAACCTTCAGAAGAGAGAGATTCAGGTAATCAATCTATATGTAACATTTTTAAGTGTCTCAATTATAGAGTATTTAATTCAATTTGATAAACTCTGAATTGAGTTTGATTGAAGAAGACGATATAATAGTAAAAATTAGTAGTTGTTTGGTGATAATGATAATTAATGTTTGGTTGGTTGGGATATATATAGCTTGGATTAGCAAATCCATGTACAACTGTGATGGAGAAGCTATACCAATCAGAATTTGCAGATGAGATTGGGGAGAGCAACATCTTTCCCTCCGTCGGAGATGCTATTCACACATTTCAACCCAAAACTATCATCACCGAAGAACCTTGACACCATAAATTTCATTATTTCTCAAGTTCTGTAAATGTCATCTGTATTTTAATACGAATTAATGGTCTTTTTTTACCGTAGGGAATTGTCATAAATATGGAGCTTTGTCCTTTTTTTCACACCTGTGTAAGAAATTGTTGCAGTGGTCGAAAAACTAAAAAGTTAATAATTATATAAAGTGAAACATGAAATATGGAATTTTATAAAAAAAAAAAATTACAAAAATATGACATTTTTAGGTTTGTTATTCTTCTATGGTAATTTTTTACATTTAAAATTTTTTATGGTATTTGATATGCCATATTTTAGTTTTTAACAAAAAAATAAATAAATAAATAAATAGTAATTTAAATAAAAAAAAGAAATTTTTACATGAAAAATCACTTTTGCACAATTTATTACTAAAATACTCCTACACGCCTATACCAACTTTTTTACTTACAATGTTAGTTTTATTACACAAATACCACTTAGTCATCATTCCATCCATCATCAATCAAATCCTACTCTCTTGCCTCTCTTTTTTCATTTTCTATCAATCAATCCATCATTTCACTCTCTTTTTTTCTTCTTTTCATTTTATTTTTAATTTTATTTCAGTTTTTAATTTTTTATTTTTAATTTTATTTCAGTTTTTAATTTTTTATTTTTATTTTTAATTTTTTTTCCATAACAATTCTTCTTTTATTTTTATTTTTAATTTTTAATTGTAAAGGTAGTTTCTTATATATTGTTGCTTAGGTCTAGGATTGACTTCTATCAATCAATCCATCATTTCACTCTCTTTTTTTCTTCTTTTCTTTTTATTTTTAATTTTATTTCAGTTTTTAATTTTTAATTTTTAATTTTATTTCAGTTTTTAATTTTTAATTTTTTTACATAACAATTCTTCTTTTATTTTTATTTTTAATTTTTAATTGTAAAGCTAGTTTCTTATATATTCTTACGAAGAAACGGACCTTGATAACATATGGAGCGACTGTGTAGAGAATAAAGCCACAAAGAGTATAGACAACAAAAGCTAATACCTGAAGACAAAATCAAATAATAAAGAATAGTCGAAGTCAAGGAAAGTGTTCTGAGAAATGAAAAATATTTTCACTGGTTTTAGGCACAATCTTAGGAAATCATTGTGCTTCTTATGTATGTTTGCTCAACAAATAATGCAGAGATTTCATTGTCAACGTTTCTGGGAAAAAAGCTAATGTTGGTGCTGATGTTCGAACCGAGGTTTGTTTTCGATTTCTTTTTGGTTTTCTCCCATATTTGAAATTTTACACCTTGTGTATGTATTTTTTTAATATGTTTTTATCTAGTTGTTTCCTGTCCATTTTTATATCATCAATGGGTAACAATGAGATTTATCATGGATGTTGATGTTCAAAGAGTTTTTCCTGTATTTTAGTTTGTATACAGTTGTTTTGTAGTTTTATTATAGTTTTGCTACTTGCATATGTTATTTCACTATAAAATTAATATGCAACTATTTGCACAAAACTTACTATGTATAACTACTATTTCTTAGTCCCCATCAAATTAAATTCTTGCATAATATATAAACTATCATAAAACGATAATGCAACTATAAGGCAACTATTTGCACTTGCATACAGTTGTTTTGTAGTTTTATTATAGTTTTGCTACTTGCATATGTTATTTCACTATAAAATTAATATGCAACTATTTGCACAAAACTTACTATGTATAACTACTATTTCTTAGTCCCCATCAAATTAAATTCTTGCATAATATATAAACTATCATAAAACGATAATGCAACTATAAGGCAACCAAAACAAAAAATATATCAAAATGTAACTGTATATAACGTAGATGTATTATTCATGAGGTTTTTTTAAAAATTTTCACATCATACATTGTTTTGAATTTGGTGGGAGGTCCAGATCTGTTTGTTACAGATCTACATTTCATGAATCTGGATTTCGATATTAGGGGGAGTTGTTTTGATCGAATAAAACAGAAAACAAATGTGTAATTTCAGTTTCTTCACAGTTTTTCTGATTTTTTTTTCGTCATTTTCAGTTTAGATCATTACAGGTATTCTTTTCCAGTTGATTTTGCCAGATGTAATAGTTGTATTTTTCTCGTTTTGGTTTCATTTTGGTTGTTTTGCGGTTTTGAAACGAGCGCGTATTTTCATCTTCATGGTTCGCTCTGTACAGCTGAAGGCTTAGTGCATGTGGTATTTTTGTAAATATTTGTATATGGACTGTATAAATGTTTAATGGGCCGGCCCAAAGTATTTTTGTAATTTTTTTTCCTTTTTTGTATTTTTTTGTTTTTTTCCCTAAAAAAATAGGTTTAATTTTCTGAAGAAAAAAAAAGCAGCATCTACAGTTGAGATCATTTTTTATTTATTTTTGTGTTTTATTTTTTAAAAAATTAAAAAAAAAACACATAAATTTAAAGATGTTTATGACATTTTTGTGACTTTTTCCTATATTTATAAGTTTTTTTTTTTTAAAAAAAAAATGTTATATTTAGTGTAATTAAGTATTTATGCCATACATATAGGGACACGGGACAAACTTTCACAGAATGTATTTCGTGATGTACAGCAACCGTTAGGTGGGGGAGTTATTTGATCTGAGGACTGGGGTTGATCTAGGGGTAATTAAAGTTAAAAAATAGTAACGTACCCTGAGACCCATCTAATGTCCCACGAAATACATTCCGTCAAAGTACATCACGACACAAAATCGTGTCCCTATATATATCAAAACTTATTTTAATTTTCCCATATTTTTGTAAATAGCCCTACTTTTTAAGCATCTCCTTGAATCTATCCCAGCCTCATAAAGTTTCTCCATCTCAAATTATCTAAATTGAGTGATTTATGCCCTGAATTTAGAAGTCTTGGAAGGAGCAAAGAATTGGTGAGGAACTTTTGAGCGGTCTCTTCCTAAGTGAGTGCATTAGGAGGCGAAGATTGATACCATGAACGAGCTCGGTCTCTCAAAGAGAAAGAGAAGAGTCTAAGTCTGATTATGTCTAGTGGAACTTCATTTATCTTTATTGTGTCACAAATTTTTAAGAAAGTAGACAAGTGAATGTTTGGGTCTTCATTAGGCAAACTAGAGTATTGATTTTGTTGTAACATACTAACTAATGTAAGTTTCAATTCGGAGTTGTTCACATTCACTTGCTGTTTTTTTTACACTCAAAAAATCATCATTGACAACCGGCTTAAAATAGTCTCTCAAGGTCCGGTTAGATTTGGCACCATTAGCAACATTGTTATTGATATTTTTGTTAAGTCTGTTATCACTCATCTTTCTTGCTCTAGCTCATAGTTCTCTTCTGATTGACTTGAAAGTTCTTTCAACTTCAGGATCAAAAGGTAAGAGAGGTGAACTACGAGCTTTGTGCATGCACACAACAACAATTAAAAATAAATTTTTTAAAAAAACTAAATAAATAAATAATAATAAATAGATTAAATTTTACAATTTCTTCACTATATTAATTAAAAATTTAAACTTTTTAATCCCTAGAAACGCCACCAAATTTTTTTTGCAAATTATATATATATATATATATGCTTGTAAGTGCACAAATCGACAAATAATAATAGTAGTCAAGAGACCGATATCGTCCCACAAAGATTAAAAAATAATTAAAATAATTAATTATAACAAATATTAAAATCTAATTCTATCTAAACAATTGATTTTGAGTTATGTTAGAAAATTAAAAGAGAATAGAAAGAACGAGAATAATAAATTAGAGTTGAGAATAATCAGATAGAATAATTGTTAAGGTTTCGATTTCACCTTAATATAACTATGATTTTTATCATTAATGTGACTAGCTTATTCTAATATTTTGAAGAGCCTGGAGCAATATTGTATCTTTATACCCTCTCTCGAGTGTCGCATAAAGAATGTGTAAGTAAATAATAGCCTATATCTCTATACCACCATTATACCTCACCTTCCTTAAGTCTCAGTCTAAAAACAATCCTAAATATTCTATCTCTCAATTTCACAATTTATAACTATTTCGGTTACCTAAGTGCTTATCTCTTGATCTTACACCACCTAAGTTGATCTACCCGATGCCCGATTGCTTAAAAGTTCCCTCTCGAGTAATAAATCTCACAATCTAGATGAATGCCTTAATTATAATCACATAAAGTAAAACCACATATAAATCATAATAATGGTAGCAATTAAACAAGGTAAAATCACATAAAAAATATTGAACTAAACTAAATATTGCATTAAATCATAAAATCAAAGTCATAATTTGAGATCCATCTAAACCTAACAACTAAGAAAATTAGCCATACATAATGTGGCACATCATCTCAAAATATTATTTATAATCTGAATAATACTGAAAAAATAAAGAAGAAATAAGAAGAAGAATCAATATAAAATCTTGAATACAACTTATGATTGCTTCCTTGATCTCTTAAACTTGATTCTCTCTTTAAAGTTGTGTTTTCTCTTTATCTTTCGGTGTTTTGGAGCCAAAATTATAATGCTCTTTTCATAGGCCACAAAGGATGAAAAAGATAAGAACTCAAAACGTGTACGGATGGTGCTATGGCGCCAAGAAAGATTCTCAAATTTGCGAACATGTGAAAATCATCTTTTTTATCATTTTTTTCTTCTTTCCAGGCATGTGCTATAGCGCCTACATCAAGGAACCATAGCTTCGAAGGCCAATTTTCATCACTTGCTTATTCTCAACTCGTGCACTTCCTGGTTTCAGTCCTTTGCTCAAATGTGTACCGTTTACTCGTAATTTTATCCTTTTAAGCTTAATATTGCACACTACTGAGAACACATAAAATCCAACCAAAAACTCAAAGAAAACAACTTAAAACAAGAATAAATAAGAGTAGATGAATGCATAAAAACTTGCTTGCCTATGATCTTCCATTATAACATCCAATAAGCAGGTGTGGTTGTTGACATATTTTCTGACCTTGAAAGTTTGTGTATATTTCAGTTTTGAAGCATACAGAAACCAGTTACAGTTTGCATCTACACAAGTACCATGGATTCCTTTAGTTCTAATTTGAAAGTTGTGTTCATTAGCATAAAAATTGATTGTAGTTTTCAGAATGTACTTATAACTGTATATTTTTCCTTCGTTGATCTCAAAGACCATATAATCTGCGATAATTTCTTTTTGTTGCTTCATTTTTTTTGTATAATAAAATCAGTAACTTCTCCAGCTATTTAGAACATGTTTGGAGAGCTTTCTACCTGGTTGTACTCAATTGAATCCTCTCTTTCATTCTCGAATTGTTTGTTGAATAGTTAGTTGTGTATTTATAGAACTAGCTCTTTAACAATCTTTTTTTGTATTTGCATCGGTAGTTCAGAAGGAGGATTTTCTAATGTTTGTATATGTGTCTCTTTTATCGCTGTGATGCATAGTGGAGAATCAATTACTCATGTCTGTGTCTTTCTGAGCTCAATATAAAACATGAGGGAGTTATCACTTAGTAGCTTCATTGGTGTTGTTTCTAGTGATATATAGTAGCAGATGTCGATGTTATTTCTAATGCAATTTATCTTAGTTTTTATAATCGTCTGTCTATTGGCCCCCATTCTTGATTACACAAATGATGTGTTCCATTCTTGCATTTTAAAAGAAAAGGTATGATTAGCATTGCATTGTAACTTCATTATTGGAATTGATTTTTTTTTTTATCTTTTTGTGTATGTGTTGTTTTGGTTTTTTTTATAATCTTTTTTTTTTCTTTTTATTTAGAATTGGATTTTTAATTCATCTTTTATTATCAATTTTTGATGTGTCCTGTTCTAATGTGATATTTTAGTTATTGCTCTTGTAGTCAGAACTAGTGTTATATTTATGTACGTGTATATATATTAAAATTAAAAATTCTAATTCTACTTCAATATATTATTATTATCTATATTTCATATTTTATTTTATCATTATAAAAAAATATAATTTTGTGTAGAACGAATTCACTTGTTTTGAAGATTTTGTAAATTTGTTGGAGTGAATGAATATATTGCTCTGTTTTTTGGTCAATTTGTTTATTTTTTTTAATCGAATGTTTTTCTTTGTTGTTTGTTGTTGCAGATTCTTTTTACGTTTTATGTTTTGCAGGTCGTCGAAGGAATAGAAGTTGATTCGATAGTGGAGAAGATGATTAGCACTATTATTGATGATCCACGACAACAATTGAAGCTGAGGAAGGTGATTGATAGTGAATCAACGATGGACAATTTGACGTTTGAGGTTGTCAACAGCAACCAATTACAGTTATGGAGGAATCTGATAGGATCTCCCCCGTCAATGTGATCCCAATTGCAAAACCAGCAAGAAAAAAATGAACGTTGCAGAAGAAGAGAAGAATAACAATAGAGTATTGGATGATAAAAATGGCAGCAACCTTGTATTGATATCCAGGAATTTGAGAGCCTGGTTCTCTCCCACAATTGGTTACAAGCTAAACAGAATTTTCATGCCTTCACAAAGAAAAACCAGCTAACTTTTATTCAAACTTACGGGTGTAGCAAAAACTCACCACACGAGAACAAAACTCACCTAAAAAACTGTCAGCTCACCTTTAATTCCCTACAGCATTGCCCGAACCCTTTTTCATACACCTTTGAGCATAAACATAAGTGATAGGCGGTCTATCAATACACCCCCGCCCACCCAACAAGTCTCACCTTGTCCTCAAGGTGAAAGTGCGGAAATTGCTCACGAATGACAGAGAACTCCTCATAGGTGGCCTCTGTTGCAGGCAGGTTGCACCACTTGATGAGAGCTTGAGGAGCTGTCAAGACTTCCTCGGGTTCGAGCATCCATTTCAAGTCAGCAGTAAGTCCCGGAGGTAGAACCATTGGCTGTTGTTGTGGTCCCAAGGCCGCCCGAAGGAGTGACACATGGAAGACAGGGTGAATATTAGCATGTGCAGGCAGCTGCAACTTATATGCCGTTGCACCCACCCGAGCTAACACTGGAAATGGACCAAAATACCGAGGAGAGAGCTTCTCGTTAATCCTCTTTGCGACTGTCCTTTGTCGGTATGGCCGGAGTTCGACATACACCAAATCACCCACTTCAAAAGTTACGTCTCTCCGTTTCTTGTCACCTTGTGCCTTCATCTTCTATTGAGCCCGCTGTAAGTTCTCCTTTACCAATACAATAGTAGCATCTCGTGCTTGGAGTTGTTGCTCGACTTCCAAAACTTTCGTACTGGCTGGTTCAAATCGAAGTAGTGGGGGTGGCTCACGGTTATAGAGTGCTTTGAATGGGGTCATCCCGACAAAGACATGGTAAGTAGTATTATACCAATATTCGGCCCAAGCCAACCACTTAACCCATTTGTTGGGCTGGACTCCCACGAAACACCGGAGATAGGTCTCGAGACAACAATTGACCACCTCAGTTTGTCCATCAGATTGGGGGTGGTAAGCGGTGCTCTGTTTCAATTGCGTCCCTTGTAAGCGGAACAACTCCTTCCAAAAGAGACTTAGGAAGATCTTATCTCGATCAGACACAATTGAACGAGGAAAACCATGGAGTTTTACCACATCACGCACAAATATTTCAGCAACCGTCGCTGCGGTGTATGGATGACGGAGAGGGATGAAATGGCCACATTTCGTCAAACAATCCACCACCACCAAGATTGAATCAAACCCATGAGACATGGGCAGTCCCTCAATAAAATCCATTGAGATATCATCCCAAACTTGTTCCGGTATGGGAAGAGGGTTCAATAAACTAGCCGGAGACTGTGCCATATACTTATTTTGTTGACATATGGCACATTCAGCGACAAATTTTTGAACATCTTTCCGCATTCCTGGCCAATATAGATCAGCCGCCACTTTTTGAAAGGTCTTAAATATGCCTGAATGCCCCCCAACTGGGCTGCCATGGTACTCTTATAAAATTAAAGGAATGAAAGGTGAGGTGGAGGGCAATACTAACCGTCCCCTGAACCGTAAGACCCCTTGGACCAAGCTATATCCGCCCCAACTTGTCCCTTGGACAATTCAGCTAGAACTTTGGACAACATCGGGTCCGTTTGCACTTGGGATTGTAATCCAGAATCGAAATAACTTGGGGAACAGAAATGGCAGCTAGAGAAGTGGGCAGTAGAACCCGTGAAAGTGCATCAGCCGCCTTGTTCTCGATCCCAAGGCGATATTGAATCTCAAAGTCATACCCAAGTAACTTAGTTAACCATTTCTGGTGTTCCTCTGCCACTAATCTCTGCTCCAGCAAGTACTTAAGGCTTCGCAGGTCCGTGCGGACTATAAATCGGTGAACCAACAAATAAGGACACCATTTTTGAAAGGCCAACACAATAGCCATCAACTCCCGCTCATAGACTGACTTTACTTGGGTTCGAGGCGATAGAGCTTCGCTGATATAAGCAATGGGGCGCTTGTTTTGCATGAAGACAGCACCCAATCCAACACCTGAAGCATCTGTTTCCACAATAAAAGGGCTGGAAAATTCGGATAAGGCGAGTACCGGCACTGAACACATAGCCTCCTTAAGTTGGAGAAAGGCTTGTTGGGCTTCCGAGGTCCATCCGAAAGCATCTTTCTTAAGCTGGTCTGTCAAAGGGCGAGCAATAGAACCATAATTCCTCACAAATTTCCGATAATAACCTATTAACCCCAAAAATCATCGCAGCTCTTTAATAGTCCTTGGTATTGGCCATTGTGACATGGCTGCCACCTTTGTCGGGTCAGCTGAAACTCCATGGGCTGAGACGATGTGCCCCAAATACTCCACGGTGTCAGTGCCAAACACGCATTTCTTCCAGTTTGCGTATAATTGATGTTGTTATCGGCGTCTTAGAACCTCTTCTAAATGGTTGACATGTGTTTCCATCGATGGGCTATACACCAAGATATCGTCGAAGAAAAATAGCACCGTGTGGCGAAGGAGATCTCGAAAAATGGTGTTCATTAGAGCCTGAAAAGTGGCAGGTGCGTTAGTGAGGCTGAAAGGCATCACCAAGAACTCGCAGTGGCCCTCGTGTGTGCGAAAAGCGATCTTCTTCACATCTTTTGCTGCCATTCGGATCTGGTGGTACTTGGATTTGAGATCTAACTTTGAGAACACCTTCGTTCCTTGTAGTTCATCCAGGAGCTCATCAATGACCAAAATAGGAAATTTGTCGGCTACCATCTCTCTATTTAAGGCCTGGTAGTCAATACAAAACCGCCAACTCCCGTCCTTCTTTCGAACTAACAAAACAGGACTTGAGAAAGGATTGTTGCTTGGTACACAAATGTCGGACTGAAGCATATCTCTCACCATTTTTCTATCTCATCCTTCTGAGTTTGGGCATAATGATAAGGACGGACGGAGATTGGCCCAACTCCTTCCTTCAAGGTGATGCAATGTTCTGCAGCGCGCTTCGGAGGTAACTCGGACGACATATGAAATATCGTATCATATTTTTCCAATAACGCCATCAATTCTTCAGGCACCATCTGCTCTTGCTCACTGGCTTGCGAATGTAGTGACCCAAGATGTACTCGAAAACTGCACCCCACCTGCTCGACCGTATGCACCATTGCCTTCAATGAGATGGGAGACTTACAAAGAGTGGGATCTCCTTGCAAGGTCACCCATGTACCTCCTGTTGGGTTTTATGCCCTAAATAAAACTCATTTCAATATAATCAGATTTACTTATTAATATAGATCAGAAATAACATTTAATGTTGCATGGTTCACATGATTTATTTCATGATTATATGTACATAATGTATGAATTCATCTGAAACCCTTTTCACATACTTAATCCTGTTTATTGTGCTGTCAACACATTGGAAAGTAAACATGACTATGTGAATAAAGTTTCCTAGATTTATCAGACATAGGGTTTTGCTGATATGATAATCTACAACAGAGTTTACTTGCATTTGGAGAAGTGCTATGTTCTTTCCGAGCATTGGTTAAAGTAAAGCTCAGGTTGGATGCATGGAGTATGCATCGGAAGGGAATGATATTGAACTTTGACTTAGATTTATTAAACTTACCGTAATATCTATTCAAGTCAATATCGCCTAGTTGATCCTAGATCAAATGATCTTAATCCTGATATGATTAGGCTCAATCTCGAGAGGCTATTCGTGTTCTTTGATTTGTTAGTTAAGCCTACTTTTAGGTCAGCGTGATACGTACATTTTGGGAACACGGTAGTGCAATTGAGTGGGAGCGCTAGCATAAACATGGAATCTATAGCTACTATTTGGCGAATAGTAAGCAAAGGATGATCTCCTTCGAGCTTGACCAAACGAACATAAATGGTGGAGTACTCATTTCACATAAGCTGAAATATCATTTATACGGGGTCAAGTGTTTTAAGGAATAAATACATTGTAGGGTGTAACGGTAATTTAATCCCTTTACAATGTAGATCATTCATATAGAGGATCATTGATCAAATTAGGATTATAACAATGGATAACTAATGATGTGTCTATATGGTGGAACATATAGAGCATTCTATATAACTGAGAGTGCAATTCTAAGTTCTATGCGTGGATTCAATGAAGAATTAATAAGTTAGTGAATTTTAGTGCTAAATTCTTGATCTACTTATTGGAAGCTCGGTTATATAGACCCATGGTCCCCGCACTAGTTGAGATAATATTGCTTGTAAGACTCATGTAATTGGTTTTGATTAATCAATTATAATTCTCAAATTAGACTATGTCTATTTGTGAATTTTTCACTAAGTAAGGGCAAAATTGTAAAGAAAGAGTTTATAGGGGCATATTTGTTAATTATGATACTTTGTATGGTTCAATTAATAAATATGATAAATGACAATATTATTTAATAATTATTTATAGTTATTAAATAGTTAGAATTGGCATTTAAATGGTTGAATTAGAAAATTGGCGTTTTTGAGAAAATCAGATGCAGAAAAGATAAAACTGCAAAATTGCAAAAAGTGAGGCCCAAATCCACAAGTATAGGGCCGGCCACTTTCGTAGGGTTTTTCCCTCTGATATTTTCATTATTTTAATGTCAAATAATTCAAACATAACCCTAGTGGAATGCTATAAATAGATAGTGAAGGCTTCAGGAAATTTACACTAAATTTCTACACTTTTCTTTTGACACTTCTGATTCAGAAAAACCTGAGCCTTCTCTCTCCCTATCTTTGGCCGAACCCACTCTCTCTTTCTTCTCTCTCAAATTTCGAAATCCTTAGTGTAAGAGTAGTGCCCACACACAGCAAGTGATACCTCAATCATAGTGAGGAAGATCGTGAAGAAAGACTTTCAGCAAGAAGGAGTTTCAGCATCAAAGATTCAGAGAAAGAGATCCAGGTTCAGATATTGATAATGCTCTGCTACAGAAAGGAATCAAGGGCTAGATATTTGAACGGAAGGAGTCATATTATTCCGCTGCACCCAATGTAAGGTTTCTTTAACTTTATATGTGTTTATTTCATCGTTTTAGAAAGTTCATATTTAGGGTGTTAATAAACATACTTGTGAGTAGATCTAAGATCCTGGTAAAATAATTTCCAACACCTCCACGTTCAAACTTTATTACTATTGTCTGCCAAGTCACTTGCATATTGCCTAGGGTCTCCAACCATTTGACCCCCAGAATAACATCAGCCCCTCCTAATTCCAACGGTAAAAAATGAGTCACCACTTGTAGAACGCCCAACTCTAAGGTCACATTAGCACACACACCTTCCACCTTGACCTTATCCCTTGTGCCCAAGAGAATTCCGTAGCCATTAGTTGGGTTAATTTCAAGTCCCGTGGCATTAACCACCCCCAGAGAGATGAAATTATGTGTAGCGCCACTATCGATTAACACCACTACAGCCTGTTGACCAATTCTTCCAGCCAACTTCATGGTGTGGGCTGAAGTAATTCCAATCATGGAATTCAGTGAGAGAGTGGCCAAAGTTTCTACAGTAGCATCCGTTTCATCCCCTGCCAAAGATGGGGGGGGGGGGGGGGGGCGACTCCACGGTCAGTTGGGGCTCATCCTCATCCGCAAACAACATTACTGGCAATAGTTTTTGTTCACACTCATGGCCATGGTGGTATTTCTTGTCGCAACGGAAACACAACCCTTTAGCTCTCTTCTCTTGGTACTCCGTCTCTGACATTCGACGCATTGTTGGTGGTTTCCCAGCTGCAGTCACCACTGTTGTCTGTGAAGGAGTTGATGTTGGTGCGGTTGTGAGTGACTTAGTTTGGAAATCATTCAGATGTGGTCGTGGAGGTGTGATTGGGCTTAAGTTAGGTCTACCGTTCCTAATCGGTTGGCTCAAATGACTTAGTTGGTTTCCCTCTTCTATCTGCTGTGCCGTATCCATGATTTGTGCCAAGCCCACAGGCTGCAACACATGTAGAGTTCCCTTAATCCCTTCCTTAAGGCCCTTAACAAAGCTCCCCTCCAATATATACTTCGGCACTCCTGGTAATCCAGAGGCCGCCGCCTCCCAACAGAGCCTATAGTCACGCACGGTGGTGATTTGAGTCACGGATAGAAGCTCCTCCAACAGTGACCCAATCGGAGCTGTGCTGTAACACCATATGTTTGAGCATTGCCCACGAGGTAATGGGATGTCTCTGATTTTCCCACTTGAATAAGGGAGGGGGTCCCTGTCGAGCCCGATGACAGCAGTTTCAAGCATGAGTGGTTCGGAGAGACGAAATATGAGGAAATAACGTTCGGCTCTGTAAATCCACCCCTTGGGATTGGCTCCAGTGAACACTGGTAACTCCAATCTCGGTGGTCGAGATTCAATACTAGGATACTGGGTTGGAGAATATGGATTCGGAGGAGGAGGCGCTTGTGGCAAAAAATGTCGAGTGCGGTGGTGTGGGAGAGAATCGAATCTCAAGTTCCATCGGCCCGATTGACGATGACCCATCTATGGGCACGATCGGTGGACGGAGATCATGGCTGGACGTAGTAGTCTCGGCGGGCACCTTACCCACAGCTACAAATCGGGTCATCTGTGCCATCAACAGCTCCGGTAACCTCTGGATCTCTACCCGTGTCTCAAAAAATTCCTTGCCCAGCTGGGACTTCACCTCTGCGATTTCTTTCTGAACTTCCAGGCACAAGGTCTACATAATTTCATCCATCTGCTCCATTGTAGTGTCCTTCTTAAGCCACATGTCTTGGATCATAAATGCTTTAATACCACTTTGATAGGATCTCCCCCGTCAACGTGATCTCAATTGCAAAACCAGCAAGAAAAAAATGAAAGTTGCAGAAGAAGAGAAGAATAACAGTAGAGTATTGGATGATAAAAATGGCAGCAACCTTGTATTGATACCCAGGAATTCTTGAGCCTAGTTCTCTCCCACAATTGGTTACAAGCTAAACAGAATTTTCATGCCTGCGCAAAGCAAAACCAGCTAACTTTTATTCAAGCTTATGGGTGTAGCAAAAACTCACCACACCAGAACAAAACTCACCTAAAAAACTGCCAACTCACCTTTAATTCCCTACAACTTTTTTCATACACCTTCGAGCATAAACATAAGTGATAGGTGGTCTATCAGAATCGTAGAGAGAGATTGTGATTTGGAGAATAATGTTTAAGAAAATTATGCAGCTTAAAAACAGAAGGTAAGAAAAAAAAAATCCTTAAAACATTAGAGCTTGTTTTCAGTTTTCAGTTTTTAAATTTGTGTTTTTAAAAGTGAGAATAGAAAAAAAAAAATTGTCATTTTAAAAATTTAATGGGGTTTAGCACAAATTTTTAAAAACTGTTTTTAGATTTTTTTTCTTACGAAACAAAAATCAATATTTTAGCACCATACAATGACATTAACCCATCCGGGTCTAGGTTCAAGTATGGTTTCGGATCTAGGATCTGAGTATGTGAGCAAAATATAAAATATAATATGTTAGACAATAAAATTGTTTTTGAAAATTGAAAAACAACTTTTGATGTTTTCTGTTTTCTAGTTTCTAAAAGTCAATTTTTAAAAAATAGTTTTTAAAATTTTTACCAAACAACTCCTAATAGTTTTTAAAAACTGTTTTTAGTTTTAAAAAACTGAAAACAGTTTTTAAACTGTAAAGCCAACCAGCCTCTTAACTTTTTTTGTTATTTTTGGGTATTTATGAAATAATCTCTAATAAAAACATATCATTGGCCCACTATTTCAAATTCAAACATCGTTACTATTACACTAATACTAATAAAAATGCCTAAAACTGATATTGAGTACACTCAGTAGAGTGAAGTCCTCGCGTATTAAACATGGAAACAAAATTTACCATATACACCAAATAAAACATGCTGCTAACGGCATCTAATGGTGCAAGATTTCAAGTTCTTCCCCACATTTACAGCCATATAAATGGCCAGTCCAGACACCCCTGGGCAGCTCTTCTTACTTTACACTATTATTCTTTCCCTAACAAAGAATCAAGTAGAGCAGCTTCCTCTTCCTACAATAATGACAAAGACAAACTCAATTTGGCAGACTGTCACTTTTAACATAGAAGTCCACTGAGAATAGAGATAATAGCGACATACCACCAAAGCATTGAATTCAGTCTCCTCATCTATGGCGCTTATTATAGCAGGGTCATCCAGTAGATCCTATTTCCAAGAACAAATAAAAAAGATGGCCAAAACATGCATATTTATTCTATACTAAACTACTAAACATGAAATTTCTGAAAGTCATTCATTACTCAGTCTTTTATTTTGAAAGCAGCAATTACCTAGGTATTAGACATTAAACCTATTTACTTCCTCTCTAGCTCTCAGGGGATAAGCCAAGAAGAGATGTTTGACCATCATAGCTTCATTAGCCATTGCCCATGGCTCTGAAGAATGATCATTTTCGGTGCTATAATGATGACCTCAAAAAACAGTAATATTGACCACATGAGATAGATCTGTTGGAAGTTTGGTCTAAATAACCAATGGTATTGAAAGCCAGCAGCCTAACACTAACTCTTACATGTTCTTATTTTTCTTCTTCACAATCTCTAGCTAGGTATGTGCATGTGACTCCATATTACTTATTTCTTGCAGCAAAAAATACTCAATAATATGAGAATTGCTAAAAGGCACCAGTGGTGCCTAGCACTCTTCTCGGTGTTATAAAGCTATTGGTGTAATTAAGTATCGAGTCCCATATAACTTAAGAAAATAGTTTTTCGAGAATATCGCTAGCCAATCATGGGGCGCCAGCTATAAAAGGTGTTGGGCACTACTAGTACCCAATAGCAATGCTCCAATAATACACCCAAAATAAAAACCTTTTGTTACTTAATTCTTCAAGTATAAAATCACTCATCAACATACAACAACACCAACATCTAAATCATCACAATTTGTTTCAAATTAAGAAAATCAGTCACTGACTGAGGCAAGACCAGGGATTTTTTTAATAAAGCCAAAGAATTTGACCTTTAAACGAACTAAACAATGATTAGAATATATAATAAGATGTTAACAGAATGGCTACTGTAAAACATCTGAGTGAAATTACTTACATCATCAGCAATTTGCAAAAGTCCATTATTGTCCTGCAGAAAACAAGATTCAACTTAATAAGGTTCCGCTACCAACAATCAAATCTCCATCAGAATATACAGAGAGTTCACATGCCATGAGAGTTGGATATTGGCAGGAAAAAAAAAAAGTAGTTACCTTTACGGCAACAAATAGAAGTGGATCGGATGGGGTATATATCATGTAATGTGTACCATCCTGCAAATATTAAAACTGTGACATAAAATGTCGGGAGAAAATAAATACAACGTTAAGCTTATTTATCTATGGCCATTACCAATCAGAGTTTATTACAATTTGTCATATATATAATTCCAAAGGGTAGTCTCTTCTGGTGCATTAGCATGCCAAAGAAACTAAACCATTAGAGAAAGCTAAATATTAAAGTTATATTTGATAAAAGTAAACTCTGCCATCTACTGGTGATGATGCTAACAAATGCTTTAAACTCTGAAGTTCCAATGTTGCAAAATATGTATTTGTACAACTTTTAGAGAAACAAATTTAACAGAACTTAAATGAATTTTCTTTCTGTTTTCTAGAAATATATATTTACATTGACATAAGAAAATAACTCATTGAGAAAAAGGATTTAATCAGGCATAACTAGTTTTTTCAAGAAAGAGTCGCACAAAAAAAAAGAGCTTGTTTTTCTACTAAGAAAATAAACATGAGAAAAGAAAATTGAAAAGGATCGTATAGTTTATTACCAAATGGAAACATGTAATTTCTACACCCTCAGTTGGTAACCCATCTACATCTTGACCGTCATCTGCAAGACAGTGAGAACAAGCACTCAATTAACAGCTAACATTAAATGATATTAAATAGTATCCGTACAGAAAAATACCAGTTTCCCCACTTATTAGTCCATGTGGGTTAAGGTACCAAATATGAGGTCCTTAAAAGTAAAAGAAACATAAATACATAAAATAACTGAATTCAGCAATATTGGCAGTATTTGGCATCATCTATCTCGAAGGATGTAAAAGAAGGATATTAGAACTCTCAGATTTCTTTCTACAGTGATTTTTTTCTTTTATAAAAAGAAAATTTGGTTCTTACGTGGGATACCAGATATTTGAGATGTTTGAGGGTTTTGCTGTTTAAGGATTTCCTGAAGTTCCCTCCTAATTTTCTTGTGAGGGTTTTGTGTGAAATTCTGAAATGTGATGTCAGTTTAGTAAGCTTTTCCTTTTAGAGAACACCTGGTCAACTCATCTAGTCTTGTTATATATTCATTTATCTTTTGAATTTTCTCAACATGTAAGGAAAACATTTAAACAGTAAAAGAGGCATACAATACTTTAAAAAAGTTTTACAAGAGAGGACAAACAAATAAAAACTGGCATTGCCTGTGCGAAAATCAAATATATCATCTTCCGAGTAGCAAAATCCTCCTCGTGCTGTATAGCAGAATCTGCAAAACAGGTAACGAATAAAAATTCCTTCTCACATATTTTAAGGATGAAAAAAAAAACAAGATGAAAGATGTCAATATACATCAAAACTAAGCTCATCAATTACATCCTACCCGCTATGTACTAAATGCATATGAATCTTTGCAAGGGCATAATCAGCAGAGGGAAGAATTGCTTCAACTTCTCCATCGCTTACCTAAAATGTAACCCAAAGTAAGCAATAAAGTCAAATATTCTGAAAACGATATATGCATATATATATATATATAATTATCCTATTTTCATCATAACTATCATATGTTGATTAACAAGCTTTTGATAAAACCAGCCAAACTTATTCATTCAATAAGGGAAGGGGGATACAACCTGGGTGGTGACAAAAAGAGGTTATTCACTTCCATGATCGCAAATTAATTACGAGTTTTTCTAGTGCTTTAATTTGAATAGAAATTTGTTCCACAATCAATAATTCATTCTCAAGAAGATAAGAAAATTAAAAATTTGCAACACGATAACATACAGCTGACCAGCCTTCAATATTTGTGCTCTTCAATATCTGAACAGGCCTGCAAGAGATATTATGTACATATTAATAGGCAGAATAGCATAGCTTCTTATATTTTGGTATTTAAAGCAGTCAATTAAGATATGTTACTTACATGTCAGCTGGACATAGCAACATACAATCATCCCCTCGCGAACTTTTGAATATCCTCCTTATAACACACTCCAAAGGATAATTATTGGTAGGATCCACCTGTTCACAATTTCTTTAGACTTTTTCAAAGTTCATATAAAGATTAAAAAAAAACAATATTCCAAAATCACCATGAAGTCAAAAAAAAAAATTAGCATAAAATCAAATTTATAATAATAGTTTATGTTCACACACTATACATATAGATGTTAACTTTGATAACCCCTCAATTAAGTAGGTTTAATTAACGAGAGTCAAGAAAGCAACTGAGGTTGAGTCTAGTGGCTGAAGTTGATCTGAACCGCATTGACACGGCTAGGTTGTTAGGGAGTGATGTTTTAAGGTTGGATAAAGAAGAATGATCTAAGCAAGACTTCAGTAAATTCTGTTTTCTCATTTGGAGGCAGGCAGATTCTCATATTTTCCTAAACTTCTTCTTTCACCCTTTCTTGCTCTGCACAAGGAATTCTAAGATTTTCAGTAAAACAGAAGACTTCCCTCAATCAAAACATGTCCTATTTCCTGTTCAGCATTCTGTACTTGTGTGCTAGTTTTTCACTACACGATTGGGTGTCTGTCAGAGTTATACAGATAATGCTTCACAGTAAGATTTTTTTAGTCAACCTACCAGATAATACAATACATTGCATTGGAGAGGGAATAATTATTTTCTAGAGCAACATAAATAATGACTTTCTAGTTTCACCAATATAAAACTAAAGCTGAAAACAAACAGTTCTTAAAAGTATTGGGAAACTGACAAGAGTAGGGTGGATAGGTTTGCTAAATCTTGTGGAGGGAGAGGCAGAAGGGCTAAGAACTTTCAAAGCATTCTTCATCAACTTTAGAAATACAACAACATATTCTTCTCATTTGACTTCTTTTTTTCCATTTTTCATTTGTTTAATTTATTATTTTCTATTTGCTCCTGGTTCCATAACTTAAATTGTACAAGAGATTATAACCTACAACAACGTCTAGTTTATTATTATTATTACAATTTTTCCTAGTGAAAAATATTACTTTTGCAATATACCCTATATGAACTTAAAGCCAGGTGCTTACTGCACTTTACCAATTCAGAATACATTTCCTAATAACAATGATTCCATCGAGCAGTACAATAAACACCCTATGGCCTATTCTATAAACATTATTATATTTTAAATAATAATAATAATAATAATAAAGAAGAAGGAAAGAAAATATATATATGACATCTCTGTTGCACCATTTAACCCATATAATATTTTCAAACTCAATCTCTCACATCCCTACCTGCTCAAATCCAGAGAAGGCCTAATTAAAACAAAACCACATGCAAAATGCAAGTTCTGGTAACTCTTTCTCTTCATGAGCAACCTTAAAGGGGTAAGAAAAAGGTTTTTCCATTCTTTTGAGTGACAGATAAGTGGGGGACGTCGAACTTATAAAGTACAATTTGATCACAGTAAGGAAACTAACTTGTCAGAGATGAAGATAACCATGTTGGTATCCTTCATGCTGGGCTAATAAACAATAACCATCTTGCAAATTATTTCCTAGCTTTGATCAATCCTATAGAATCTACAGACAAACTATACGGGAAAGTAAAGGAAGAATCATGTTTGTAATACCATTAACTTCTCTCTTTGTATGAGTATGGTTAGTAACCATTGTGAATTTTTTTATGGAAGGGAAAACAAGTTATTCCAACCAATCATGACTAAAGCAAACTTATCAATCAAAAGTTGAGCATAAGTGAAATAACTCACAATGGTAGCGATTCGCTTATGGGAAGCCATTAGAACCTTTCCATGGTCATCCACCAAGAACCCAGCTGGTGGTTTCGGCATTGGCGTAGCATAGTTACCCAAAGAGCGAGAATCCGAGCCGGAAATCGAGGCCTCAACCCCAGGCGAAACAGACTCAGACTTGACAATTTCAACCTCACTGAAGCTCAACCCCTCGGAATCGTCGATGTGGTCGCGTTGGTCAATGGGTCGCTTGGGCTTTTTCTTCCTCTTCTTATTGGCGGAAGAGGAATGGCGGTTCTTCTCGACTGGACCAGTTTGGGACTTGGCGGCGGCGCAACAGAGAATGGGATAGTGGTGGAGTTGATTGATATGGAGTGAGGAAGGGATAGTGCGTTCATGGCGGAAAGAGAGGGAACAAGTAGTGTAGTAGGGTGTGGTAGGGGTGACAGAGAGAGCCATTTCTGATACTCAACAGTCAACACTGTCGGAGGGGTTTAAGTTTAACTGAAGAATAATTACCATTTTTAGACTAACTTTTTACATTCTTTCTTTAAAATATCTGATTTTTTAAATTTTTTTCTTAAAATATAATAGCTACGGTTATAAATATTAATAAATATATAGATTTTTAAGTATTTTATTTATTATTATTAATTGTAATTAATATTCTATTCTTTTTTAGTTTCCTAATATTTAATTTTCATATGTGTATAAATAGGAGATCACTTATTGAAATAAGATACTAAAAAAATTCTCATAACTTTTTTATTTTCTTTCTCTAAATTATAATATTTTATGGAAATTTACATATATACTGTTTTTGGACCAAAACTTTACAAAAATACTAGGACACGGCAAAAACAACATTTTTACTGCCCCAGCCCAATTTCTTTACTTTTGTACTGCCCAAGCCCAACAACATAACATTTATACTGTGAACAGTAAAACACACGGGAAAACAACCTGCTTCGTGTGTGGGGAGTCGCCGGAGACGGACATCACCAAGAAAAAACCATTAAATCCGGCGAAGAGTTTTTTGTAAAGGAATCAGAATTGAAGAACAAGACGTACAGAACACTGTCCCCCCAAAATAACAGAGGTAAACACAACAAAACCCAAAAAATAATTTAATTCTTAAGAAACCAAAAAAAATAAAAAAAAATAAAAGACCAGATTTAGATCTGAAGTTTAAAAAAAAACGAAAACACAAATGTGATATTCTTTAATTTATGATGCAAAAAGATAAATGAGGGTTGTTCTATTGTTAATTTGACGTTTGTAACACAAAATGATTCGAAAAAAATATTTGATAAATTAGTACAATTATTCATACTAAAAATTAGGGTTGTTCTAAAGTTGTTTTGCGGTTAGTAATACAAAAACATTCCTACATATATGTATCAGACAAATATAATAATAAAAACTAACAAAAAATATAATGGATATTTCTGTTTGGTTGTTTTTGTGTTGTTTTATTGTTGTTGTTTTATTTTTTTTGTTGATTTTTTTTTTTTTTTGTTGTTTTGCTATTGTTTTATTGTTGTTGTACTATTGTTTTAACATTAAATAAGACCCTGGAATGACAGGTAATGGAACGTCTACCAGTACTCATCAAGAGCAATGGACAATGGAATGAAGATCACAATTATGTGAACTATGTGGCTAGTGGAGAATTCATACCAACAAAATGCAAGTACGAAGAGCTACTGCAAATACTGCTTACTTCATTAGGGTGCGAAAACACCAGCACAACACTACAAATACAGTACCAAGCTAAAGAAGGAATACCACCGATCAAAATATGCAACGATCGAAGCCTCTACTTTTACTTGGAATTGAAAATGAAGGAAACAGATTTCACTACATATCCACTATGTGTCAACCAGCAAAACAACAACACAACACCTGCTGCAACACCAAATTCGATATCCACAACAACACCGTATGAATATAATGTGGCAATGATCGAAAACAACACAACAACGCTTGAAAACAACATAACAACAACAGAATCATACACAACGGGACAGCAAACAGAAGAAGGGGAACAGTCAGAAACAATAGAAGATGAGGAGGACAAATTCGACATAATTGACTATGCAAATCTGGTTGCTGAAGAAATGGTAGAACAACTTGAAAACACCAGTAAAAAACTGGATCCAGAAATCGACATCAACAATGCAAAGTTAATAACAGACAAGCAACACCCCAAAGTGGAAAAAGGACAGGCATACAAAGACAAAGAAACTCTAAAAAATGTCCTCAGCTACTACGCAATCGAAAACAACTTTCAGTACAAAGTGTGGAAGTCCTGCTCTCAAGAGTACAGTCTGAAATGTGTTTACGAAAGCTGCAATTGGTCACTAAGAGCATCGAGAAATGGCCCAACAAACACATTCATAATCAGGAGGTTTGTTTTTAATAGTTTTTTAATGTTGTTTTTGTTGTCAGCCTGAACAAATGCCCTTTTTCCACAATTTGTACTGAAATACACATGTTTGATATCTGCAACAGGTTTGTTTTAATAGTTTTTTAATGTTGTTTTTGTTGTTTTTTTGTTTCAATAGGTTCTCAAATATGCACACATGCCCCATAAATATTAGGCATGAAGACCAAAGGCAAGCAACATCGAAACTGATAGGGGGATGCATAAAACCGAAGTTCTTGAACATAAAGACCAAGGCAACACCGATGGACATAAAAGGGGAGTTGAAATACAGATATGGCATCAAAATGAACTATATGAAAGCTTGGAGAAGTAAGGAACATGCAGTAAACGACTTGAGAGGTAATGCTAGTGACTCGTACAGCCTAATACCGAGTTTCTTACACATGGTGGAAAAAACAAACCCTGGATCATTTGTCGATCTGAAAACGGCAGAAGACAACAGCTTGCTCTTTGTTTTCATGGCGTTGGATGCATCCATAAAAGGGTGGGGAGCATGCAGACCGATAGTTGTTGTGGACGGAACGTTCCTCAAAGCAGCTTATGGGGGAACTTTGTTGTGCGCATGCACACAAGATGCAGCAGGTCATATTTTTCCACTAGTGTTTTGTGTTGCAGATTCTGAGAATGACCAATCTTGGAAATGGTTCTTCAAAAAATTTAAAGAAGCGTATGGGGTACGGGAACACCAATGCCTAATTTCAGACAGGAATGAAAGCCTCATCAAAGCAGCAAGAGAAATCTATCCAGAAATTGCACACAGTTACTGCGGTTACCACATTTTGAGCAACCTTAAAACAAGCTTCAAACAACATGCTGCCAAATACAATCTGCCATTCTTTGGAGCAGTCAAAGCCTACACAGAAAAGCAATTCGAGTTCCACATGGCTGAATTGGATGGATTGGACAAACGCATAAGACCTTACCTAAAAAAAATCGGTTATGAAAAGTGGTCAAGAATTCATAGCCAAAACAAGAGGTATTCCACAATGACCTCAAACATATCAGAATCACTGAACGCTGCAAATTTGGCAGCAAGGGAGCTACCAATTACAACGCTGCTAGAATGCTTGAGAGCATTGGTGCAACAATGGACGCATACTAATAGGACAAAAGCACACAACACCTTCACTAAGCTATCACCAACTGGAGAAGACATACTGTTGAAAAATTACACATACTCATTGAATCTGGAGGTAAAATATTAATTATGCTTCTTTTTTTTTTAAAAAAAAAAAAACAAACAGTAAGTAAAAGGTGTTGTTGTAGTGTTGTTTTAATAGTTTTGTATTGTTGTTGTAGGAATTACAGCTATGTTTGTTTTTTTTGTAATAAAATTTAAAACAGGTTAAAGCAACAACAGATTACTTGTTTGAGGTAACAAGAATGAAAGAATCGTGGGAAGTAGACCTAGAAAAAAGAACATGCACGTGCAACAGGTTCCAAATAGATGAAATGCCATGCGGGCACGTTGTGGCCGTGATGAGGGAGATGAACATGGACCCGTACACCTACTGTTCAGATTACTACACAAAAAAAAATTGGCTGGCAACTTATTCAGGGACAGTTTACCCAATAGGACACCAAAGTGAGTGGGAGGTACCGGAAGAAGTGAAGAATATTATAGTCTTGCCTCCACATGAAAGAGTAAAATCAGGAAGACCAAAAACATTAAGAAGGAAGGCTGGATGGGAAAAGGATCAACACAACAAGTGCAGCAAATGTGGTGAATTGGGGCATAACAAAAGAACATGCAGCAGAAGACGTAGAAGGGAATAAAAACAACAACAGAACAACAGTGGAAAAACAAAAGAAAACTACACATACGTTTTGAGAATGAGATATTGAGGAATTTAAATTTCTGAAATACAAAGGGAATACAGTTTTTATTTGAAAAACATTGATTACATTGGGAATTGTTGATACTTTAGATTGGATATTAAAAGATGTTGGATACTAAATTGAATATATATATGAAGTTTGTTATTGAAACAGTTTGTGTTTTTAATACTGAAATGAATATTTGTATTCAAAAAAATAGATAAACTATAAGAAAAAAAAAAACAAAAAAAGAAGGGATGTGAAATGAAAAAACTAACAACTTTAACATACCAACTTGTTTGTACATAAGAAGAATAAGAAAAAACATACAAAAATAAAGATTACATATTGTCCACACAAAACGTAAGGAAACATAACAGAACACCAATGTTTGTTTACGAAAAACAACATAAAAAAACATAAAAACAACATTAAAAAACTATAAGAACAATGACAGTCTGATTGAAAAAACAAATCACTTCTTGGGAAGGCTGGGAGGGGCCTCGGATTCACTTTCAATGTTCTCAGTTTGCTTCTTCATGTCATATTGATAAAATAACACAGCCAAACGATCGCGGTGAATTTCCACATCAAAATCAGAGGATGGGATGGGTTTGCCATCAATGAAATACTGAGCAAATGATGCTACAAAAACACCACAATCACTGGAAAAAAAACAACAAGAAAACACAAAAACAGACACTATGAGAACACTAATAAAAATCAAATTCACATAACAAAAAATAAAAATACAAACAAGCAGTGAAAAACATTGAACACTAAACATAAAACTTACGTTGTGACCTGCTCGGGTAAACCATCAACAGCAACAATAGGGAACGGTTCCATAGTGCTAAACTTAGCTTCGTTGCGAAGGCCTTTGAAGTCTAACATAGAGAAGTAATATGGTAAAATAACAGAGAAAGGCTTGCAAGCCTCTTTGGCAGCTGTCATATACCTCCCAGAACGCAATGAATTGTACAGATATATCCGCCGCTCAGCTATGTTTAGACGACCACAAATCCAATGATCCTGTAATTTTACATTGATAGGCATAACAACATGATCAACCAAATGCCAAGGAGTGGCACATAATATCTTACCACCTTGAATGTACTGGGCCACATTGTGAGAAAGAGACAACACCGATATATCGTTGTTTTTCTCAACAAACTTCTCATACAAACTTGTTATGCTAGAACAAAAGAGGCAATCAGTTGTGGTGACTTTGATTTTCGGCTCGGCTGAGTACATTATTTTCTTACGAAGATAATACAAAATGATGTCAATGTGCTGAACAAAAAAAAAATAATAAGTAAAAAAAACATTCAAACTTATAAAAAAAAACTAACAGAACAACACTTAAAAACATTAAAAAAAATAAATAAAAAAAACAATATGTAAATAATAATAATAATAAAAAAAAAACTTACAGAATTGGTAAGGAAACAATTAGGGTAGGCAAGGTTGTGAAACCACATCTTGTTGCTAATGTCCTCAACACCAAAACGAAAAGGCGGAAATATTGTGTCCTTACCCTTACAATACACATTAGTTGTTGTGCTAAAAAAAACAAATAAAAAAATATCAAAACACAAATAAAAAATTAAAAACTAAATAGAAAACGATAAGAGATATATAACTGAAAACACCTACAAAAATACTTACTTAGATTTATGCTTTCTAAGACCTGTATCAACCCACTTGACAAACTCAGCTTCCAATTGCGGATCGACAGGTTCACCAATCTTGTTGTCCAACGGGCACAAACCACGCACATATTTAACGACCTTATACACAGAATCATCAGGAGAAACTGAGGATGAACCTGATTTAGATGCACCAGAAGCAAGCTCAGTGAATGGGGATTTCAAAACAGCTCCTTTCTTCCGATCCCTCTTTTGAGGACGTAAAATAGGAGTCTCTTGAAAAACAACCATTTCAAGATCAGTCTTCTCAGAAGTCTCAACAGAAGCAGGGGCATGAGTTGAGGAACCAATCTAAAAAAGAAAAAGGAAAAAAAGAAGACTTTTTTTAAATTTCAAATAGTACAATCAAAACACCATAAAAACAACAATAGAATACCATATAAACACAAATTACAAAGGAACAAAAACAGAAACACAAACCAAATTCTCCACAGCTTTAACAGCAGATGCAATTGTTGCATCAACATCAATGTTCTCCTCCCCACCTTGAGACTGTTGAGGCTGACAACAAAAAAAACAGTAAAAAACTATTAAAACAAACACAAAACACAGAAATCCACACAAAAAGCACAAAAAAATGATGTCCAAACAAGAAATACACCTGTTTGATCTCTGCAAGAGGTTCCACAGGGTCAGAATTCTTGGCATCATCCACCTTGCCGGTATCATCATCCCTCAAAACAACCTCGGGGACAACAACACCCTCATCGTTACGAACATCGCCCGTGTGAGCCTCATCCTGACCAGCACCAACACCATCTCCACCCAGATCATCATCATCATCATCAGTTTCATCGTCATGATTATCATCTCCTTTGTCATCGTCGAATTTATCATCCTCGTCTTCCTCCGAAGTGGAATCTTCATCATCCTCATTTTCTGAAGTACGAAGAGCATCTTCAGACTGAGATCCATTGTGAGTAAGACCACCTTGGGATGACTGAGAACAAAAAAAACTTAAAAAATTAATTTACTGTATAAAAAAACATAAAAACACTACTAAAAAAATAACAGAAAAAGTAATGACAATTAAAAAAACACCTCAATAAGAATGTCCAGAATCTTGTTCATCTCAGCAACAGATTTCATAAGTATCCCTTGCTGGCTGACAACAACAGATAAACACTTTTTAAATTCCTCAAACTCAACTCGGGAGACATTCTCATGAGCAGATGATGAAGAAGCACCCATCAAGCCAGGTTGACCAGCAGGCTTGGAACCACCTTTAATTTTGAATTTTACAGCCTCGGGAGTAGTCTCACCAGAGAAAAAATCAGTGAGGCTCAAACTCAAGTGATGTTTCTTAATTTTAACTGAAACAACAAAAACCAACAAAAAACAATATGCACATGAAACTGAAATTATAAAATAACAACAACAATCAAAACATAAAGTATAAATAATGTACACAAAAACAACATTAAAACAACAGTGGAAATAGTGTAAAAAACAACAGGATTACCTCTTTCAAAGACCGATCGAAAATGAGGGTGTTCATGACATCCATTTTCACCATACCCTCCTTGTCCTTGGGTAATTTAGGCCAATTCAAAATCCTTGGAATGCCAACATTTGAGTACAACGACAGTTTCCCAATAACATACGGGCAACACTCGAAAAACCAGAATTGAATAGCCAAAGGAAAACCCAATAACCTGTAATACCCACCATCCTCGTCACTACGAACTACCCTCTTATAACCAGAATCTATCTTACCCTTCAAAGAATGCATAGTGATATCAAAACAATGCTTGCCCCAACCAAATTCATTATATCGACCACTATCGACAACATCTATTTCCTCAGACGAAACAACTTTACCCGGGGGACCACCTAACAAATAACACTGCACAAAATACAATACAGCCAACTTGACTGCAAGATCGTCGTTATCCTTAAGATTGTCAGCAATAAAAGCAGTCTGAATAGCACCCTTGGTAATTTTTTTGTACCCCTTAAAACAATGTTTGACCAATTCATTATCATCTTGCTTAAACTGATAAAAATCAGAATCAACATGACAATCTAACCCCGTGACCAACGCAAACTCTTCGATACTAAACCTAAGGTATTTCCCTTGGACACAAACCCAAAACTCCAACCCATTAGGCTGCTGAACCTCCCTCAACAGCAAACAATGAAGCAATTGGTAATGAATTATGTACTCCGGAATCCGAAGAAAATAACCAAACACAGATTTTGAAAAAATTTCCAATTGGCTTTCAGTTAGAATTCTCTTAATGTCTCCAAGTACAGAGTAATACCCAGATGTTACTACTCTAGAATGATAGAATTGAGATCGGGTGTACTTGCATTCCCAATCCTAAAAAACAGAATAATAAAAACACTGATAAAACACCATAAAACACTACGAAAATAACAACAACAAAAACACAATAAAAAAAAACATAGAACAGAATGCATAACATGACAAACCTCAACAATCCTATTAACAGGAATTTCCTCAGAAACACCTGATGATGGCAACACCTTTACAGGGGATTTACCCTTGCCCTAAAAGAAAACAAAACAACACCAACAAAACAACAAATAAAAAATTAACAAAAATACATAAATAAATCAAACAAGATATATAAAACCATTACAAATGCAGAGACAAAAACAAACATATAGCCAGATATATGAACTTCAAAAATCGAATTTAACAAAAAAAAAACAAAAAACCTCAAAAACAACAACAGATAAATAGTAAAATACCTTAACAGATACAGGCGACTTAAGAAATTCAGAATCCAACTCAAAATCTGAGTCTGAATTTTCAACAACAGTTCGAGGTCTTTTTCCTCGAGTGTTCTTCGAAGGTCCAGCAAGAGTTTTTCTTTTAACAGAAGGGGAAGTGGGGCTAGGAGGGTTCTCTTTCAGATTTTTTTTACCCATTTTTGATTTGGGTCTGGTTTTCTGCGATTGTTTTGTGGGTTTTGTAACTTTAGCCGGAGATGGTGATGAACGAGTAACGGCCATTATCAGGAACTATGAAGGTATTTATAGACAAAAATAATAAAAATAGGAGGGAAAATGAGAGGGAAGTTTAAGAAAGTGGGATGGGATTTGAAATTTTTTAAAATGCTAAAACCACCCACTACTACAACCGTATAAGAAAACTGAAAATGGGGAAGAAGATGAACAGTTGAGGGGAGAGAGATTTGCAATTACAAATTTTATATTCGAAAATAATAAAAGAAAAATAAAAGAAAAATGCAAAAGTACAATACCTTTTGATAAGAATACATAACCGTCAAAATCAAACAATTAAAAATAATATTTTTTTTTAAAAAAAAAAACGTGGCAAAACCCTATCGTGACAAGTGGCAATCACCAGCCCATTACATAATAAAGTTTCAAGGCAGTAAACTGCCAAAAAAAAAAACAGTATAAACGTTGTTTCCAGCGTGTAACAACAGTATAAAAGAAATAAATTGGGAAAAATCAGTAATGGGTGTAAATTTCCCTATTTTATAGTACGTTATTAGCACGAGTCTCTAACCAAAGTATAATAGTATTTGTTATATTCGATCTCGAATTATTTCAAAATCATGATACGCTATATATATATATATATATGCAAATATATACTCATCCAATTGAAACACATTCGAGCTAGCCCTTTTTTTTATTTATTTATTTTGTTATGAATCAATATTTATACAATATATGTCTATGTCTATATAAATATACAAACGCTTATATGTACAGTAGAACCTCTATTTAAGAATACTCTATTCAAGAATAACCTCTAATTTGTTATAAAAAAATCAAGTCCCGATTTGGGTCAGTTATAAATAAGAATAACATCTAAATTGTAATTAATTATACATTTTCTTAGTCCCGTATTAACAAAGTATACCTCTATATAAGAATAATTATATCTTAATAAAATATATACATGTATTTTGTAAATTTATTTATGTAAAATTAATAATTTTATTCTAAATTAAAATACATGTATGAAATTATATTTACTCTAAAATATTTCTATTATGATATAGTATTAATGATTATTTATTGTTATTATTGTTACATTAATACTTTTTTGGTTTATTAATTTTTTTTTTCTAGTGTAAATCTATTTGGTTATAACCTCCCAATTAGAATATAATTTACTTAGTCCCAAGTGTATTCTTGGATAGAGGTTGTAATACTAGGTTATTGATGGAAACAAATTAATTTTTTAATTTTTTTTTTTAAAAAAAAATATTTAAAATTTTAAAAATTTGAAGAAAATAAATAGAAAGTTTAAGAATATCAAAATTAAACATACTTCTCAATATTATAAAAATAATAATGTTATAAATAATATATTAATATTTTGAGCAATTTGCGGTTAAACCCCCTTATTTTTAATTTTTATACACTTAACCCCTTTTATCTTTTTTTTGTGGTGAAACCTACTTATGTTTTAATTTTTATACATTTAACCCTCTTATCTTTTTTTTTTGTGCCCAAACCCCCTTATGTTTTAATTTTTATACACTTAACCCCCTTATATATTTTTTTAGTGGCAAAACCCCCTTATATTTATTTTTCTTTGCAAATTTGACACGCCGGTTAAACATTACCGTTAAATATCAACTGGATGACCACTGTATATGTAACAGTAAAACCTCGAAGTTGATACAGTAGTAATCCAATTAGTATTTAACGGTAATATCTAACTAAAACTTTAAAATTACAAAGAAAAGTAAACTTCAGGAGGTTTTATACCAAAATAAAAGATAAAGAGGTTAAGTGTATAAATTAAAACATAAGGGGGTTTTTCCACCGAAAATAAAAAAGATAAGGGGGTTAAGTGTATAAAACCTAAAAATAAGGGGGTTTTGCCACCAAAAAAAAGATAAGGGGGCGAAGTGTATAAACATTAAAACATAAGGGAGTTTCACTACAAATTACTCTAATATTTTATATAATTTAAATTAATTTAAAATTGGTATAAGTTCAATTAATCTAAAATAAATAAAATTAATATTCATATATATTTAAATCAATCTAAAATAAATAATATCAATATTTATATAAATTTATAAAACTAAACCTACTAGCACTGTTAAATTTAACGGAATATTCTTATATTTTTAAAAGATTCTGTTAAACCAACAAAAACCGTTGAATAGTCACATTTTATATATAAAGATATATGTGTGTTGATTTATTTATCAGATTATATATTGTTTAATTTTATTTTCTTATTCTATATTTTAGTATTTTACTTTTTATGTGTTATATTTTTTTATACTTTTATTTTTTTTCTAAAGCTTATATATATGTCTAATAATTTACACTTTATATTAATATAGTTTTCTTCATGGCAAACCTTGCAAAACTCGACTTTGTGGTACTTGATATTTCTGAAAGAAATTATTTATCGTAGATTCTTGATGTTGAAATCTATTTAGATGCTATGGGTCTTGGAGATACCATCAAAGATCAAAATACTGAAACAAAACAAAATAAGGTCAAAGCTATGATTTTCCTTTGCCATCATCTTCATGACCGGGTAAAATCTGAATATTTAATCTTAAAAGATCATCTTGTGTTTCGAAAAAATTTGAAGAAAGATATGACCATCAGAAAACTGTCATATTGCCAAAGACCAAGAATGATTTGTTGCACATGAGGTTGCAAGATATTAAATCAGTAAGTGATTATAACTCTGCAAAAGTTATATCACTTCTAAATATTAGAAAAACAACATACACTACTTTTGTGTATAATATCACTTCTAAATTACTACTGTGTGGAGAAAAAGTTACTGGCTATGAAATATTAGAAAAAAAAAATATACACTACTTTTCATGCCTCTAATGTGCTCCTAAAGCAGCAATATAGAGAACGAAATTTTAAAGAATATTCAAAATTGATTTCATGTCTTCTAGTAGCTGAACAAAATAATAAACTTTTAATAAAAAAATCATGAATCTTGTCCAACTGGGTATGTCCCAGTCCCTGAAGTGAATGCTAAAATTTCTGACAATCATGATCATGGTCGTGGTCATTATCATAATCAAAGTAATAGACGTGGTCGTGACTATAATCAAAGTCGCGATCGTGGTCGCAATCGAAACAATAGTTGGCATCGTAATGGCCAGAATAAAAATTTGTATACTCCAATGAAAAGCACTGTTGGAATTTATTTTACCAGGATCTTAGATCTACTCACAAGTATGTTGATTAACACCCTAAATATGAACTTTCTAAAACGATGAAATAAACACATATAAAGTTTTGAAAACCTTACATTGGGTGCAGCGGAATAATATGACTCCTTCCGTTCAGATATCTAGCCCTTGATTCCTTTCTGTAGCAGAGCATTATCAATATCTGAACCTGGATCTCTTTCTTTGAATCTTTGATGCTGAAACTCCTTCTTGCTGAAAGTCTTTCTTCACGATCTTCCTCACTATGGTTGAGGTATCACTTGTTGTGTGTGGGCACTACTCTTACACTAAGAATTTCAAAATTTAAGGAAGAAGAAAGAGAGAGGGAGCTTTGGCCAAAGATAGGGAGAGAGAAGGCTCAGGTTTTTCTGATTCAGAAAGTGTCAGAAGAAAAGTGTAATTTTCCTGAAGCCTTCTCTATCTATTTATAACATTCCACTAGGGTTAGGTTTGAATTATTTGGCATTAAAATAATGAAAATATCAAAGGGAAAAACCCTACAAAAGTGGCCGGCCCTATACAAGTGGATTTGGGCCTCACTTTTTGCAATTTTGCAGTTTTACCTTTTCTGCATCTGATTTTCTCAAAAACGCCAATTTTCTAATTCAACCATTTAAATGCCAATTCTAACTATTTAATAACTATAAATAATTATTAAATAATATTGTCATTTATCATATTTATTAATTGAACCATACAAAGTATCATAATTAACAAATATGCCCCTAAAACTCTTTCTTTACAATTTCGTCCTTACTTAGTGAAAATTTCACAAATAGACATAGTCTAAATTGAGAATTATAATTGATTAATCAAAACCAATTATATGAGTCTTACAAGCAATATTATCTCAACTAGTGCGGGGACCATGGGTCTATATAACCGAGCTTCCAATAAGTAGATCAAGAATTTATCGCTAAAATTCACTAACTTATTAATTCTTCGTTGAATCCACGCATAGAACTTAGAATTGCACTCTCAGTATATAGAATGCTCTATATGTTCCACCATATAGACACATCATTAGTTATCCATTGTTATAATCCTAATTTGATCAATGATCCTCTATATGAATGATCTACACTGTAAAGGGATTAGATTACCGTAACACCCTACAATGTATTTATTCCTTAAAACACTTGACCCCGTATAAATGATATTTCAGCTTATGTGAAATGAGTACTCCACCATTTATGTTCGTTTGGTCAAGCTCGAAGGAGATCATCCTTTGCTTACTATTCGCCAGATAGAAGCTATAGATTCCATGTTTATGCTAGCGCTCCCACTCAATTGCACTACCGTGTTCCCAAAATGTACGTATCACCCTGACCTAAAAGTATGCTTAACTAACAAATCAAAGAACACGAATAGCCTCTCGAGATTGAGCCTAATCATATCAGGATTAAGATCATTTGATCTAGGATCAACTAGGCGATATTGACTTGAATAGATATTACGGTAAGTTTAATAAATCTAAGTCAAAGTTCAATATCGGTCCCTTCCGATGCATACTCCATGCATCCAACCTGAGCTTTACTTTAACCAATGTTCTGGAAAGAACATAGTATTTCTCCAAATACAAGTAAACTCTTGTTGTAGATTATCATATCAGTAAAACCCTATGTCTGATAAATCTAGGAAACTTTATTCACATAGTCATGTTTACTTTCCAATGTGTTGACGACACAATAAACAGGATCAAGTATGTGAAAAGGGTTTCAGACGAATTCACACATTATGTACATATAATCATGAAATAAATCATGTGAACCATGCAACATTAAATGTTATTTCTGATCTATATTAATAAGTAAATCTGATTATATTGAAATGAGTTTTATTTAGGGCATAAAACCCAACAAGCACAACTACTGAGAACAAGGAAAAAGGTCCTCAAAATAATCATCGTAAAAATTCTGAAAGTTATGTTTCAAATGTCGAATGAAAGGACACTGGTCAAGTACATGTCGTATGGCAAAATACCACGTTGATCTTTATCAAGTATTTGTGAAAGGGAATGAGAAGATAGAAGCAAATTTTACCTATCAAGATGATGGTCTTTTCAAAGAGCCCTTTAATATTATGCACTTGGATGTTACATATTTTTTTAATGAAGATCCCATTAATATCAACATGAATATCGATAATGGAGATAAAATGTCCACAATTAATCACTTTTCTTTGTTATGTTTTTCTTATTTTTATATTATTATTTATTTACTTTAAGGTATTTATTTTATTTGCGATGTTTATGTAATGAAATTGTATTGTTTAAGTATTTATATTTTAAACTTATTATGTTTTTTTTGTTGGTTAATTAAGTAATGGACATTTGTCATCTTATACATGATTCCACAAATAATGGTGAGGATATATGTTTGACGGATAGCACAACTATTCATACAATACTTAGAAGTGATAAATTTTTAAATTTATCAAAAATGAAGGCAAATATTAATACAATATCAGGCACTACAAGTTTAATTGAAGGCTCCGAAAGAGCATTATATTGATGCCTAGAGGAACAAAAATTATTATAGATGATGCCTTATTATTCACCAAATTAAAAAGGAATCTGTTAAGTTTCAAAGATACACGTCGTAATGGATATCATATTGAGAAAATATATGATCAAAATAATATTGAGTATGTTTGCATTACATCTATTGTTTCAAGAAAAAAGTGCATATTAAAAAAATTACTTAGTTTGTCTTCAAGTTTATATGTTACACGTATAAGTACAATAACAACTCATATTATTATGAATGAGAAGTTCATAAACTAAAAAAAATCATTTATTGTTTAACATGAACGATTAGGCTATCTCGGTTCAATCATGATGCGTAGAATAATAGAGAACTCACATGATTATCCATTAAAAAACTAGAAGATTCTATTATCCAATGAGTATGTGTTGCTTGTTCTCAAAGAAAGTTAACCATTAAGCCATCACTAATAAAAATTAGAATTGAATCCCTTAGACTTCTTGAATGAATTTAGGGCGACATATGTGGGCCTATTTACCCACCATGTGAACCGTTCAGATATTTTATAGTATTATTAGATGCATCAACTAGATAGTCATATATTTGCTTATTACCTACTCGTAGTGTAATATTTGCAAGATTTCTTGCTCAAATAATTCGATTATGAGCACAATTTCCAAACTATGCAATCAAGAAAATATGTCTTGATAATGTTGGTAAATCTATATCACGGGCTTTTAATGATTATTGTATGTCAATATGGATAAAAGTAAAATATCTTGTTGCTCATGTACATACACAAAATGGTCTGGCGGAATCATTCATTAAACGCCTCCAATTAATTGCAAGACCATTACTTATGAGAATAAAATGTTGAATTAAAATCCTATTGTGGGCACATATGTATAATGTATATGCTATTATAAAGTGTGATATAAAATTAAATGACCAATTATATTATGGGTATCAAAGTATTAAATTGTCATGGAAAAAATGTGTAGATACCATAAATTAATTTATAATTTGTTGAGGGACCAAATTATAGATACCCAAAACTCATTCTAAGATGAGTCTATAAATAAATAGTGGGTTCCCAAGAAACACTAGGATTTCTGTATTCTCTCCTTTCCTATCAGAGAAAATACTTTAGGAAGATAGTGCATTCTTGGAAGATCATAACCTTTACTGCAATCTCCAACAATGACTTTAGGTTAGTGTTTCCGCTCATCTATTATCATCTTCTTCTTTAATTTAGTAATATTCTAATGATTTATGATTTGGGGTTTTCTATATTAAAGTACTTTTAGGAATATGTTTAGATCTGTGATATATATATATATATATTTTGAGTATTTTATAAATTCTAACGAGTGGTATCAGCACCACATTTTGCTAAATTAATTGATGATCTAATGATTCTGTTAATTATAAAATTTGGAGATTTCGCAATTAGATTTTGATTTATATTGTATATATTTTTTTGCGGCATATATATATGATAATATTGATTGATGTATATTTGAATTTTAATATTTTTGTTTTGGATTGATTTATATTGCTTCAGTCTTGTTTTAATACTTAATCTGTTATGTATATCTTTTTCTAGTTGTATTTGTATATATATCTATATGTTTTGATCACATCGACATGGCTTCAGTAGGTATGTGTTTTATGGCTTCAGAGTGTATATATTCACATATTTTTCATTTGTCTTATTTGTTGATGTGAGCTGGCTTCAGAGTATCTATATTCATATATTTTTCATTTGTCTTATTTGTTGATGTGAGCGTGGATGAAGGATTTTATATATATATATATACAGTATATCATTGGATGAATGGTTTATAAATCATCTGCTTATGATGTCATTCTACTTTCTCTTATGAAATTAAATGACACAGATGACTATATTTCTGATATTTTATCCCGAAATAATATAAATCCACGATCTTAAAATCTCCTACTTGTATATGCTTACTTTAGGCAACTTAGACTTAGAGTTAGATTAGTAGTGGTGGTCCAAGCTAGAATAATTACTAATGTATATTTGGTATAAATTTAAGTCTTTTGACTTTAAGTTTTAGATTCCAAAAAGAAATTTAAATTTCAGTTTCCTAGAATACATTGGAAAATACAGTATGACTTTCACAAGTTTTTAATATCTATTTTCTGTCAATGGATTCAAACTGTATGTTTATGTATGGAATATAAGTTTTGTATTCTGTGACCAGGATCCACTTGGACTATTCTAAGAACTCTTTAGAGTAACTAGACCTAAGTCATCAAAAGACCATAACCACAATCATATATCTATGGCATTTACACCTTGTTCATAGTGGTTTTGACTAGATGATTCTCTGTAAAGAGTAAATATGTCTATATCCATTTGAAAATAATTTCATCTATATTCAAATATGGATGTATATTCAATGGTGGGTATGAGTTATCGTTATATTATTAATACGATCATTCAAGATTTTACCTTATGCAAAGAAATTTGAAATGTTTGAGAAATTTCATGGATTTGTAGCAATGTTGAAAAATATTAAGGTAAGTGGTTAAAGATCTTGCGAACTGATAGGGGTGGAGAAATATTTGGTGGATATGCAGTTTAAAGATCATTAAATTGAATTTTTGAATTGTATCCAAACTTACCACCCTAGTGTTAGCCCAAGATATGTTTTCAAGAGGGGGGGTGAATTGGAAATTTAAACTAATTTCGGAAAATTAAAACTTTTAACACAAAATTATGCAATTAGTCAATTAATCAAGTAAAAGCAAGTAGTATGGCAAGCAATATATTAAGACAAATAATTAAACTTGTAAAGTAAAGAGTTTAAGGATTAGAAAATGCAAACTCTCGATTTATACAAGGTTCGGTAGAACTATGCCACCTACGTCCTTGGTCTTCAAAGCTATGGACCTAGCTTTGAGTTCCAATATCGAGCCAAGTTAGCGGGCTTGACTAACCCTTACAGCCGGGAAATTTTCACCAAGGTATTTCCAAACCTCTTACAATAGTTTCGCACTCCCGAGGACTATTAACCTCTTTCTCGGATTGTTGAAGTGCCAATCTCACTATTACCGGGTTGTTTACAAAATCGGTGCCAACCTCACCTCAATCACAATATGGAAATGTGTTTGATATACAAGCTAAAATCACTCTAGAAATATGATGATACAATGGAAACCTAGAGTGAAAAGCAAGCACACTTAAGATGAATAAAATCAAATTTTGGCTCAAAGTGTGTGAAAAGTGTTGGTTTGGATTTCAAACTTAGAAGCTCCTTAATCTCACTTAGATAGGTTAGATATATGTAATAAATGCTCAACCAACTTGATTTTTTGAGTGAAAAACAAGTTTATATAGTGTAGGAACAAAAACTAGCCGTTTATAGCCGTTAGCACATTTTTCAAAAAGAATCCTGGGAAAAACGGACTACCTATTTTAAAACGGACTACCTTTCTGCGAAAAACGAACTACCGATTTTAAATAGGTAGGCCGAAAATCAGGCAGGTTCAAAACTTGCATTTTTTGGCACTAAAACGTGCATAACTCTTTACTCGATTATCCGATTTCAAAAATTCCAATTTTGTTCTCTTAGTTAAACAAAATGTGATTTAGAAATTCAATCAAAAAAATTTTGGACTATCATGTGAGAAAACTTGTTGCACAAGTTAGTGAATGGGCCAAAATTTAAATTTATAAAACTTTGTGTGCTCGATTATCCGATTTCAAAAATTCCAATTTTGTTCTCTTAGTTAAACAAAATGTGATTTAGAAATTCAATCAAAAAAATTTTGGACTATCATGTGAGAAAACTTGTTGCACAAGTTAGTGAATGGGCCAAAATTTAAATTTATAAAACTTTGTGTGCTATGCAAATCACTTTAACAAGACTAAAGTAAATTTATACCATTTGATTTTGAGTAGTCTTGATGTAGATGAGCCTCCTAGCTTGATTTGCATGTTTTTGATCCCATGTTGACTTTTCCCGAGAGTTGACTCTTGACTTTGACTTTGACTTTGACTTTCGGGTTGACTTTTGACTTTGGCCTTTTGAAGACCTCTTTTGAATAGGGTCTTGAGTTGTTGATCTCTTGATGAATCTTTTGCTCTTGATATGCTTGTTGAATCCATTTAGGGTTGCTTTAAAAAGTTTGGTAAAAATACCAATTTATTTATTTTCTCTTTTAATTTTGCTACAAAATCAACAAATTATTAATAACAAATAATAATCAAATATTTGTTAATCATCAAAACAAGGAGATATAAAAGTTTGAGTTAACAATCTCCCCCTTTTTGATGATATCAAATATTTGATTATTTTGAAAGGGAAAGAAAAATTTAAATAATGTATATTGGATTAGTTCCCCCTTAATGTGTGCAAGAAAAAAAATACCTTTTAATTTTACCTTGCATGTATTTGTAAACTCCCCCTCAATTTTTACTTATGATTAAAAGATTAGATACAAAAAAAAAATTGAGGTTATGCCAAAAAAAATAATCAATAGATATTTTCTCCCCCTTTTGATTCATCAAAAAGGGTGGTAAGGAATTCACAAAATATAGAAAAAAAAATAAAAACAAAGCAACATTACCCATGCATTAAAAACAAAGTCATATCATCCAAAATAACATTCAACACACAAAAAAAAACATAAAAAAAATACCAAATAACACAAAGTCAAGAGGCATGAAGCCTTTGCACACAACCAAAAACAAAATAAAAAAAATATGCAAGAAACTAGTTTGGTGGAGGGCCAAAACGATCCATGTAAGCCCTCCATTGTGCCATCTCATCTTGAACATTTTCAAATCCTTGGACCATGTCACTCCTCATGGTGTTGATATCATTCCTTAAAGTTTGAAATTGAGTGTCAAGAGATGTGTGAAGTTGAGCAAAAGCCTCTTCAATATTGAATTGAGGCATGGGAGGCGCTTGAGGATTGTCTTCTTCTTCATCTTCCTCTTCTTCTTCTTCTTCACTAGCACTAGGAATTGCTTGGCCCCCTCCTTGAGCTTGGGAATCTTGCTTGGTGTAAATCTATCTTTCTTCATCGGTATCGAATTTGTAGGACATACCCTTGATAGTGATTTCCCCTAAAATATCGGAATCCTTAAATTCTAGCACTTCGGTTTCATCATTGGTAGGAATGCCTAGAAGAGGAAATAGGTAACTAAGAAGGGCACCAAAGGGTAAGGCCTTTTTTTGTCTAGGCTTAAACACTTCATTGATGGTTCGAATTATAAGATAGCCTAAGTTTATACTCTTACTTTGGACAATGATATTGAAAAGGAGAATTTGGTCAAGAGCACTAACGCTATCTTTATGGCCCTTCCTAGGTACTATATTGTTGCAAATAAAGGAGTGGATGAGTTTTCCTTGAAGAGTAAGGTTATGGCGTTTTGGTTTGTCAAGGACATCTTCTCCTACACAAACTATACTAGTAAATGAGGCATGGTTATAGTAGGCATCATTCTTAAGTCTAGGCCTAGGATCAAGTAAAAGACCTTCATTAGGGGCATTTAGGAGTTCATTTAAGGAATCAACGGTGATAGTAAATCTAACTCCTTTAAGAGTTCCCTTAATGCAATAAGGATCACTAGCAATTTCAATGCAAGCAAAGAAAGCCCTCACTAGCCTAGGATAGATATAAGTGTTAATTCCTATCAAAGTTTCCCAACCCATTTCTTCAAAAAGAGTGCTAAAATTAATAAATTTAAGGGCATCCAAATCACATTTCTTACCAATGAGTATGTCCCTCTTTGAGAAATCCTCTTGAAATTTTCTTGCCCATTTTCCATGGGAGAAGAGTTCATGCCTAGCCTTGCTCCTTAGCTCTTCTTGTTGCATGGAAGTTCTTGTCCTCTTTCCTTGTCTTGATGATGAAGCCATGGAAGATAATTGATTTTGGAGAGAGGTAGGATTTTGAAAAGAGAAAAGAGGGATTAGGTTTTGGTAAGAGAAATGTTGATAGAAGAGGGTAGGAGGCTGTCAAATAGGGTTAGGAAATCAGAAATGGGGTTAGAAAAAGGTTTGGAATGGTTTTATGGAGAGAAAACTGAGTTTGGAAAGACCAAAAGGGCCATGCCCACGGTTCCTGTAGAAAACGGTAGTCCGTTTTCTCTGGTACTGGGAAATATGGACTGCCGTTTTCTCAGCACAGTGGGCCAAAAAGGGGGCCTAACTTGGGTTTTAAAAATCCGTTTGACCTCAAATATTTTCTAATAGCTCAAATATGATAAAATAAAAATGCTCAAACAAGAAAAACTAAAAAATGATGAAAAATGACGATTTACGGTAAGCTTTTCGAAAATTGCCAAGAAAACTAGAACCTTACCGAAAATGAGTTTTATGCAACGAAATTGAAAAATTCTTTTTCCAGCAGTTTTATGAAGTGAAATGTGAGGTGTACAAACTTACAGAATCGAAAAATGTTGAAAAATGAGAAAGTTTGGCGAAAAACACTCTTTTAGGCCTAAAAATCTATAAATTCAACAAGTGAGGTACCAAAAATTTGTTCCATGCAAATTTCAGTCAAGACAAACCTATAGGCACACTAAATACATTCAATTTCACATATTCAAGCATATAGACACATAAGAAAATCGAATATGCAAAAATTCACATGTTCACTTGTTTAAAGACAAGTCCAAAGTTCACCAAAAATCCACATTATGACCTATAATCTTGAGTTTTCAACAAGTATGGTCCATATAGGTCAAGTATCAATAAATTTTCTCATATATGCATATAAATCTCATTAATATCATATTTGGAACAATTATGCATAAATAAGTAAGTAAAGAGATATAAAATTTTTCATAGCTAACAAACCTTATATTTCATTTAAGTTGGTCATGCCTAGCTCTCTTCTAATGAAACTAAATCTCTCATCACTAAGAGGCTTGGTGAATATATCCGCTAATTGGAATTCAGTGCTTACAAAGTCTAGCAAAATATCACCTCTTTGGATATGATCTCTAAGGAAGTGGTGCCTTATGTCAATATGCTTGGCTCTAGAATGCAATATTGGATTCTTAGAGAGGTTAATGGCACTAGTGTTATCACACTTTATGGGTGTACATTCAAAATCAATATCAAAATCCTTAAGAGTTTGTTTCATCCAAAGTATTTGTGCACAACAACTACCCGCGTTTATATATTCGGCTTCGGTTGTGGATAGAGCTACCGAGTTTTGTTTCTTGCTAAACCATGACACTAAGGAATTTCCTAGAAAGTGACAAGTTCCACTAGTACTTTTTCTATCCGTCTTACAACCGGCAAAGCCGGCATCCGAGTAGCTAACTATTTCAAAGTTTGAGTTCTTGGGGTACCAAAGTCCTAGATTCATTGTGCCTATCAAGTATCTAAATATTCTCTTAACGGCACTTAAGTGGGATTCTTTAGGACAAGATTGGTACCTAGCACAAAGACCAACACTAAACAAAATATCCGGTCTACTAGCGGATAAATATAATAAAGAGCCAATCATACCTCGATACTTGGTGATGTCCACATTCTTACCGCTTTCATCTTTGTCCATCTTTATGGATGTGCTCATGGGTGTATTCATGGACTTTGCATTTGCCAAGTCAAACTTTTGAAGAAGATCCTTGATGTACTTAGTTTGACCTATGAATATGCCATCCTTTTGTTGCTTGATTTGAAGTCCAAGAAAAAAGTTGAGTTCTCCCATCATGCTCATCTCAAACTCACTATGCATACACTTAGAAAATTCTTCACAAAGAGCATCATTAGTAGCACCAAAGATAATATCATCAACATAAATTTGTACGATAATAATGTCTTTCGATTTTCTTTTTATAAAAAGTGTATTATCCGCTTTACCCATTGAAAAACTATTTGAAATAAGAAAAGTGCTTAATCTTTCATACCAAGCTCTAGGAGCTTGCTTTAAACCATATAAAGCCTTTTTCAATTCGTAAACATGGTTAGGGTATTTATGATTTTGAAAACCGGGTGGTTGAGAGACATAAACCTCTTCCATAATGTACCCATTTAAGAATGCGCTTTTTACATCCATTTGGTACAAGATAAAATTCTTGTGGCATGCAAAAGCTAACAACATTCTAATGGACTCAAGTCTTGCTACCGGGGCATAGGTTTCCTCATAATCAATTCCTTCTTCTTGATTGTAACCTTGGGCCACTAATCTAGCCTTGTTACGCACAATGACCCCATGCTCATCTACCTTATTTCTATAGACCCATTTTGTTCCAATCACCGATTGATGTGACGGTCTTGGAACTAACTCCCAAACATTATTTCTTATAAATTGATTTATTTCTTCTTGCATAGCTAGAAGCCAAAATTCATCAACTTCGGCCTCTTTAAAATTCTTTGGTTCAATTTGAGAAATAAAAGCAATGAAATTACACAAGTTTCTAAGGGAGTTTCTAGTAGTGACACCTTGAGAAGGATCACCTAGAATTTGGTCTATAGGATGAGCACTTTTGAATTTCCACTCATGTGGAAGGTTAGAGTTCATACCTTGGCTTTCATTTACCTTTTCCACGGGTGGTTCCTCTTTGGGAGTTTGTGAAGGAGCATTGGAAGTCTCTCCAATTTCGAGATTTTGAACCTCATCTCCCAAACCTACAACATCATCATCTAAACTTTTGCTTGTAGGCGGATTAGTCTCATCAAAAGCAACATGAATAGATTCTTCAACAACATTAGTTCTTTTGTTATAAATTCTATAAGCTTTACTATGTGTTGAATACCCTATAAAAATTCCAACATCGGATTTCGCATCAAATTTTCCAAGGTTGTCCTTGGTGTTTAAAATGTAACATTTGCATCCAAAAACTTTAAAATAGACAATGTTGGGTTTTCTTCCTTTCCAAAGCTCATAAGGGGTTTTATTCATGTTGGGCCTAATGAAAACACGATTCAAAATATAACAAGAGGTATTGACGGCCTCGGCCCAAAAATATTTTGGTAATGAAATTTCATTTAGCATTGACCTAGCCATTTCTTGAATTGTTCTATTCTTCCTTTCGACAACTCCATTTTGTTGTGACGTTCTTGGTGCCGAAAAGTTATGGTTAAAACCATGTTCATCACAAAACAATTCTAAGGCATCATTGTCAAACTCACCACCATGGTCACTCCTAACGGAGGTAATAGAATATCCTTTTTCATTTTGCACACTTTTACAAAATTTGACAAAGTTTTCCAAAACATCACTTTTAAGAGTCAAGAAAATAACCCAAGTAAATCTTGAAAAATCATCAACAATTACAAATGCATAGTATTTACCACCAAGACTAGCAATTCTAGAAGGACCAAATAAATCAATATGAAGCAATTGCAAAGGTCTAGTGGTTGAAATCTCTTTCTTGGAATGAAAAGATGTTTTAATTTATTTTCCAAATTGGCATGCATCACAAAGTTTATCTTTAACAAACGAAATAGATGGCAAACCAATAACAAGATCTTTTCTAACCAATTTTGAAATAGAATCCATACTAGCATGTCCTAATCTTCTATGCCACAACCAAGAATTATCATTCATAACGGTTAAACATTTATTTTTACTATCAAAAGAATCAACATCAATAACATACACATTATCCTTCCTTACTCCAAGGAAAATAACTTCATTGGTTGAAACACTTTCAATGGAGCATTTTGAGGATTCAAAAACAACACGAAAACCTATATCACATAATTGACTAATACTAAGCAAGTTATGTTTAAAATTATCAACAAGAAGCACATTTTTAATACATGGAGAGTATATGTTCTGGAAATATCACCAATGCCCAAGATTTTTCCTTTTGAATTATCTCCAAAAGTGACAAAGCCACTTTCCTTGCTTTTAAAGCTTGAAAATCTTGATGGATCACCGGTCATATGCTTTGAACATCCACTATCCAAGAACCATAAGCTTTGGCTCTTTCTTGTTGATTCCCCATCATCAAGTGTCATCATGCACATGTTTGCCACTTCATTCTTTCCTTCTTCTTCGGAGTCCTCTTCGTCACTATTGAGCCAATCCGCCAACATTGCCCTTCCTTTGTATTTGTTCTTCTTTCTCATTGGACAATCCATCTTCATATGTCCGGGCTTCTTGCACTCAAAGCAAATTGGTGGATCATCTTTGCTTTTTCTTTCTTTTGAGTCACTCCCTCTTTGTGGCTTCTTCCCAAAGTTCTTTTTGAATTTCATGAACTTTTTGTATTTCTTAGAGAAGAGTGCCAAGTCCTCCATGTCACTACATAAGCTTTCCTAATCTTCTTCACTAATGGCATGGGAGGAGGAAGACTTGAATGCAATAGTCTTCTTTTTCTTCTCAACTTCCTCTTCTTCTTGAGCACTCATGAAAATTTCATGGTTCATGAGTGAGCCAATTAGTTCTTCCAAGGGAAGTGTTGAGAGATCCTTGGCTTCTTGAATGGAAACCACCTTTCCTTGATAGGCTTTGGTGAGACTTCTCAAAATCTTGGTCACCATATCCTTTTGAGTAAGTACCTTGCCAAGAGAGTTCAAACCATTAGTAATTGTAGTGAAGCGAGTATACATATTAGCAATGGTTTCATCGGCTTTCATCTTAAAGTTCTCATATTGAGTGGAATAAATTTGAATTTTAGTTTCCTTCATAGCACTAGTTCCTTGATGAGTAACTTCAAGCATTTTCCACATATCATAAGCGGTAGAGGCTTGTTCAATATTTTTAAATTATCTCTATCCAAACCACATATAAGAGCATATTTAGCTTTAGCATTTTTAGAAAGCATTTTCTTATCATTTTCATCATATGCTTCATAAGTCTTAATTACTTCAACACCATTTATGACATGTTTAGCAACATAAGGACCACTAGACACAATATGCCACAAATCATAGTCAATAGATTGAAGGTAAGTTTCCATTCTAATTTTCCAATAAGGAAAATCTACTCCATTGAAGTATGGTGCTCTATTTGTGCTAAAACCTTCTAACATGTTATTTTGTGAATTACTTGGAAACGCCATGCTCTAGATTGTGAAATCTAATCAAATAATTTGAGCCCTTGCTCTGATACCAATTGTTAGCCCAAGATATGTTTTCAAGAGGGGGGGGGGTGAATTGGAAATTTAAACTAATTTCGGAAAATTAAAACTTTTAACACAAAATTATGCAATTAGTCAATTAATCAAGTAAAAGCAAGTAGTATGGCAAGCAATATATTAAGACAAATAATTAAACTTGTAAAGTAAAGAGTTTAAGGATTAGAAAATGCAAACTCTCGATTTTTACAAGGTTCGGTAGAACTATGCCACCTACGTCCTTGGTCTTCAAAGCTATGGACCTAGCTTTGAGTTCCAATATCGAGCCAAGTTAACGGGCTTGACTAACCCTTACAATGAAATTTTCACCAAGGTATTTCCAAACCTCTTACAATAGTTTCGCACCCCCGAGGACTATTAACCTCTTTCTCGGATTGTTGAAGTGCCAATCTCACTATTACCGGGTTGTTTACAAAACCGGTGCCAACCTCACCTCAATCACAATATGGAAATGTGTTTGATATACAAGCTAAAATCACTCTAGAAATATGATGATACAATGGAAACCTAGAGTGAAAAGCAAGCACACTTAAGATGAATAAAATCAAATTTTGGCTCAAAGTGTGTGAAAAGTGTTGGTTTGGATTTCAAACTTAGAAGCTCCTTAATCTCACTTAGATAGGTTAGATATATATAATAAATGCTCAACCAACTTGATTTTTTGAGTGAAAAACAAGTTTATATAGTGTAGGAACAAAAACTAGCCGTTTATAGCCGTTAGCACATTTTTCAAAAAGAATCCTGGGAAAAACGGACTACCTATTTTAAAACGGACTACCTTTCTGCGAAAAACGGACTACCTATTTTAAATAGGTAGGCCGAAAATCAGGCAGGTTCAAAACTTGCATTTTTTGGCACTAAAACGTGCATAACTCTTTACTCGATTATCCGATTTCAAAAATTCCAATTTTGTTCTCTTAGTTAAACAAAATGTGATTTAGAAATTCAATCAAAAAATTTTTGGACTATCATGTGAGAAAACTTGTTGCACAAGTTAGTGAATGGGCCAAAATTTAAATTTATAAAACTTTGTGTGCTATGCAAATCACTTTAACAAGACTAAAGTAAATTTATACCATTTGATTTTGAGTAGTCTTGATGAAGATGAGCCTCCTAGCTTGATTTGCATGTTTTTGATCCCATGTTGACTTTTCCCGAGAGTTGACTCTTGACTTTGACTTTGACTTTGACTTTCGACTTTGGCCTTTTGAAGACCTCTTTTGAATAGGGTCTTGAGTTGTTGATCTCTTGATGAATCTTTTGCTCTTGATATGCTTGTTGAATCCATTTAGGGTTGCTTTAAAAAGTTTGGTAAAAATACCAATTTATTTATTTTCTCTTTTAATTTTGCTACAAAATAAACAAATCATTAATAATAAATAATAATCAAATATTTGTTAATCATCAAAACAAGGAGATATAAAAGTTTGAGTTAACACCTAGAAATTCGGTTTGCATATTGATGAAAGTATAAGGTTTATGATTAGTTACTAGCAGTTGCCTAAGTCCTTCTAGGGATATACCCTAGTGATAGGAAAATTTTAGAATGATGGAATAGTTGTGTACTTAGTACAAACCATTACTAGATTCATGGATGTCCCAATCGTAACCTTAAGAAAAGCTAGAACTGTTAACTAAGGTTTGCATGTTTGATAGGTATTCTAAGTGATTAGGGTGGACCATCCTATGGTCGTTAAGATAAGAAAATGTTTGTTTTAACAAATACTACTTCTTTAAGAAAATGACTAAGTCTGAAAACAAAGTAGCAAAGTAGAGGAGATATTTTTTTGATTCCAAAGTGTTCAATTATCTTATTATATATAAGATGGTCCCACTTCCTCTGTTGTCTTAACACAATCGATGAGGACAATACCATTTAGTATTCTTAGACAGAAAGTCACGGTACCTTGTTGTAGTGGGAGGGTTTTAAGGAACTCACCCTGTTATGACTTGGAAGACACTTGTGATCAAACCCATTGTTAATTTAAATAAGTAATGAAAAGTCTGAATAAGGAACTAAAAAGTAAAGCCAAGAGAACTATGTTTAAAACCATTAATATGGAGTAGCACAAAGTTTTCTATTACAAGGACAAGAAAGGAAATTTTGAAAATAAGTCTATTCAATGGACTTAACAAAACTTCATGGCCCTAGTATTAAAGGTTTGAGTTTATCTAAACCTATGACTTGTGGTATGTCTGGTAATTTTACTTACTCCAGTGCAAGCAACTTACTTTAATAAGATGCTGGAGCATTTTTCTAATGGCAATCTATAGAAGCTTCTTGACTTCTAGACATAGATTTTATTTATCTAAGGAAAAGTTTCAACTATTCCAGAAAAGATAAAGGCCAATGAAAGAATTCCTTAGGATCAACAGTGAGAGGTCTCAGATATGCTTTTGTATGCATTAGACCAGACACCAGCTATTGAGTAGGAGTAATGAGTATGTATCAGATTAATCCAGGAAAGGAACATTGGAAGACAATCAAATAAATCTTAAGATCAAGAAGAGGAACTATACGTTAGTCGATAAGGGTAGTATTTTAATACTCTTAGACTACACCAAATCAGGTATCTAGACTTGTGTTGATGCTAGAAAGTCTACTAATGAGATGGTGATTACTTTGGGGGTGGAGCAGTGATTTTGGAGAAGTGTAAAAACTGATCTAAAGTCTCTAGCTCTACCAGTGAGACTGAATGTTAAAGTTGTAGGAAAGATACTTATTCAGTCTATAGAAAGTTCTATACATTTTTTGGCATTGTACCAACAATTTATTAACTACTAGTGTTACTTCCTGACTAACACAAAAGTAGTTGCCAAAAACTAAAGAATCCAGTATCCCTAGAGAAGTAGACATATAAAGAGAAATTTCACAATATCAAGGATTTTGTGATTAAGGAAATGTAATGGTGGATGAAAGTTTATATTGAATACAACCTGTTAGATCCTATTACGGAGAGAATACTACATACTACACTTGATCTGGATATCAAGGTGATGAGATTATTTGAAATGCACTTTTTATTTTATATTAGTGCAAGTAGGAGTTTGTGCCCTAAATAAAACCTATTTCAATATAATCAGATTTACTAATTAATAAAGATCAGAAATCATTCTTTTATGTTGCATGGTTCACATGATTTATTTCATAATTATACTTAATGTATAAATTCTATTAAGTCTAGAACATATGTAAATATGTATATATTTATTCATGATTATAGTGTCGTCAGCATAGTGGAATATAATCATGATTATATGTTCAAAAGTTTAATTCCCATGATCTGTCAATTCATTGGATTTAGATTGACATGATAATCAGCGATAAGGTATAGTTACACCTTGGATAAGTGTTATGTCATTTCCAGGCAAAGTTTACCAGTATCAGATGTATGGAGTATACATTAGAAGGGATTCATATTGAACTTGGATAGTATGGATCTTAGGTGTATGGATCTTAATCCTGATAGGGTTAGGTTCAATCTTAGTTGTATTATTTATGTTCTTAAATTTGTTCATTAAAGTCGACCAATTAGATCTTCTCGTGACATACAGATTAAGGACATGCTAGTTTAATTGAGTGGCAGCACTGATCATAGATATGAAATTTATAGCTTCTATAAGTATTTAGAAGTGAAACGATGATTTCCTTCGAGCTTGGCTAAATAGAGATAAATGATTGAGGCCTCACTTCAGTAATTATATTAGTTTACTGAAGTATCATTTATAGGTAGCTAAGTGTTTTAATGATAAAATACATTGAAGGGTAGACCGGTAAATTTGTCCCTATTCAGTGTAAATCATCTATAGATGATCTTTGACTATTAGGATTGTAACAATGGATAATCATAACGTATCTACATCGTGGTACATATAGAGCGTTCTATATAGTTGAGAGTGCTATTCAATTCCAAATCTATAATGGCGCAAGGCGGAATTAATAAGTTAGAGAATTTACTTAGTGAATTCTAGACCTACTTATTGAAAGCTCGATTATATAGTCCTGTAGTCCCCTCACTAGTTGAGATAATACTGCTTACAGACTCAGTTAATTGATTTTAATTAATCAATTATAATTCTAAAATTAGACTAAGTCTTATTTAAGAATTTTCACTGAGCAAGGGCTTAATTGTGAAGAAAAGAGATTTTGGGGTCAATTTATTAATTAAGAGACTTTGCATGGTCTAATTAATAAATTACATAAATAATAATTTATTTAGTAATTAATTATAATTATTAAATAAATAGTTTTGACACTTATAGGATTGAATTGGAAAATATGGTATTATTGAAAAGAAGAATAAGTGGTTGAAATAAAGTGGCAAAAATCTAACTAGAGAATGATCTGCGTACGGCCATAAGTGGATTTTTGCTCAATATTTTATTCTTTTTTAATCCATATAATTCAGCCCTAAGCCCCAGTTGAAACACTATAAAAGGAACATGATACCCTCACTCATCCAACTAATGTCAACTTAACTATTCAACCAACCTAGATGAGAGAGTTCCTTCCTCAGTGATTTCACCTCCTTCATTGTTCTTCATATTCGAAACTTTGAGTGAAAGAGTGTCATGCCCACACATAGCAAGTCAAGTACTCAATTATAGTGAATAAGACAGTGGTAACCAAACCCAAAGGAGAGAAAGAGATCCAGGTTCAAATCTTGATAATGCTCTACTACAAAAAGAAATTAAGGGCTACAAATCTTGAACGGAATGAGTCATTATATTCCGCTGCAATCAATGTAAGATTTTCTTAAACCCTTATGTGTTTATTTCATTGTTTTAGAGATATTCATATTTAGAATGTTAATTCAACATGCATACTTATTAGTAAATCTAGATCCTAGTAAAATATTCCCAACCGCCAAACACCCTACAAAATTAAAACATAGTATTCATAGAGATGCACATAAAGAACATATGTTCTATCAAAAAGAAAAACGCAAATGTTATAATATATGCACTTAAAATGGAAATTGAATATTTCTTTTGACTTGTTAAATTAATTTACACTACATTTCTGACAGATTAAACTAAATAAAGCATTTTGTCCAAAAATAAATAAATAAATAAATATAACATTATTAAAATATTCCTCATCATCTTGAATACTATATTTGTCAGAAATAGCGTTACATCTCAACTAAATACAAAAATATCACCTGAAGTAATACTAAAAACCCAGACACATTTATGCCATCCATAAATTAGTATCACAAAATTTTCCTCCAAAAAATAGAGCAGAAAGAAGCAACAGCCAAGTCAGCAAGAAGCAATGAGTACATTCTTTTAGTTAATACAAGCTTAAACCCACCCAATCTTCAACCAGAAGAAAAGCCTGGATAAAAACTATCACTTTCTTCCAAACAAAGCTGCTGTGCAAACAATATTTGATCATAGAAACTCAGAAAACCATTTTGTTGAAGCTTGCAATATTAATCGCATCGGGGTTAAGAAAATAATGTATGATTCTGATGCAATTCCTTCTTATCAAAAATTATACCAGATGATCCTACAAATACAAGGAAGCTGCAAACACTATATCCCTCTTGATCATAGAAACAGCTTCCTCAAACTTTGACTCCAGCTCAGTTTCTCCAATGGATTTAGCTGCTTCTATAAGCTGTTGAAGGACCTCCTCCAATCTCCTAATCGCACGGATCAAGCTACCCTCGAAAACTGGAGTAACTGACATGATCTCATAAAATTTAGATCCTTTAGCCCAAGCATATACAGCCTCCATTATATCAGGCCGAAATGAGGTCACAAAGCTTTCCACATCAATTTGGACCTGGGATAGACAGAAAACAAAATTGAGAAATACGAACATACATGCAATGCAACTTTCATTGGTAACTAGCATAGCTTGCCCAATAATCATTTTTCAAAAGCAATAGTCAAACTCCACTTATCATCACAAAACATTGTATTTGATCTCCATATCAGGGAAAACTTCAGTTGAAAGTCGACTATATAAAGGAAGTTCTGTGAGTACCTTGCATTCAAGCTGAACATTAGCAACTTTTCGAGCTATATCTTGTAATTGTACAAAAAGCATGTCAAGTCCTTCCCTAGGTTTCGTTGCATCTTGAAGTTTTTCCTGCCACACAAAACAAGAGAGAAGAGATACCATCTCTTCCACTTTAATGTCTTTAAACACACCATTAAGCATCAGCTCTGTAAGAGTCAGCTCCTCTGCACTACTAATTTCAGAAGCAACCTTCCCCTTCAACTCCAAAACATCATCACTTGTAACATACCTGCATGAGTCATTCATTCATTCACACACGTTACATTGGCAAACAATAATTGTATTTACATTATTAGTTAAAACACAATACCAAGCATGATACCAAGTGAAATAATTATACCGATTGAAGAGATCAAAAGACTATGAGAAGCATAAATAATATTATCTGTGTTCATTATGAATTAGTGGCATGAATTCATTTTGGCATTGCTGCACTTGACGGAACAATAACTCTATCATAGCTTTTGAAAGAATATAGTATTTAAATATAAGCAATTTCAAGTAAACCAATAAACATGGCATAGGCCTTACAACAAAAAAAAAAACATGGTATAGGACTAGAATAAAGGGATCTTTGGTTCAACTCTTCCTAAGCCAACTTACAAGGCTCAATCGGAACTTCTAATGAGAATCTATGAAATTATATATGCCCCTTGCCTTGGCATGATTTTATTAATGCATATAGATAAATATATACATATATATAAATATTTGTAGGACACGTGCCAAGGGGAGTTTTCAAACAATTTTATTTAAGGGTAAATACTATTTTGGACCCTGTGTTTTGCAAAAGTTACCAATTCGACCATTTGTTTTATTAAATGACAGAATAGACCCTGCATTTTCTAAAATTGTACAAATAGGACATGAACTCAATTTTTAACAATTTTATTTTTTAATATAACTAACTTTAAGACAATTTCTAACACAAACAGATACAGAAAATATCAAAATACAGGATCTAAAATAGTATTTACCCTTTATAATTTAGTACAATGGAAAACTTAAAGAAACAATGGCACAAGGTCAATCGAAAATGTATCATATTTTATATTTTCTTTGTGCATAAGAAAGCAACATCAAAATTTTCATTGAATTATCATTAACACATGCAGCTCAATGAATTTTCTTATTTAAATGGAAGGTATCTGTAAGTATCATCATCCATATCATTAACAAAAATTAAAACACTAAAAATATGTTGATCAACAAATAATAATACTATTAGATGTTTACCATAAGTTACGTGATATCATATCCAAGTTATTTAAAAGTAGTTTATAGCACCATGGTATGTTAATTTGACAAAAACTAAGTAGAGCACCCCACAAGTAGGACATCAAACTAAGCTATAAGTATAGATAAATGGCATTTTAAAGAGATACCTAATTTACTCAAATTTGAGAGATTATGTTTAGCAAACATTGTCTACGACATATAATATATATTGAATATATATATATACCATTTTAGGTTTTAACATAAAAGCTGTCAAAAATTTAAACAAAAATGTATCCTGTAAAGAGCAAGTAAAACTGAAGAGTGGAAGTTATATTTACCCTAGCCTCCGAAGAACTCGTTTTCTTGCCTTTAGTTCATCTTTAAAAGCCAATGCAGTAGAAGAGCGCATTGTTTTTTTAATTGACTTTATTTGTGCTGTTAGTTCTTGCTTCCCATGAAATGCTTTGAGCTTTTGTTCAATGAGAGGAGATTTTGCTACTTCATGCTTGTCAAACAGGCTTTCTAATGCTTCTATCCTTCGAGCTGCCTTTTTGTATGAGCTACTTTTAATCTGCAAAGTAATAAGACCTTAGTAGGATATAAGCCAAGGAGGGAAGGAAAGGAAACAAGAACATAATTACATAAGAAGGAACTGGAATAAAATATATACATTCATTTCATCTTCTGGATCTAGGAGGGGAATCCCTTTCTCACTGAATCTTGAAATAATTTCTGAAATCTTTTTAACTGTGTTTTCTCGAGCTTCTAATGGCAAGAGGTCATTGGGTATGTGCACACGAAGACTACTTAAACTTTGAATCTGTTTCGAAAGTGAATGCATAATTTAGAAATAAGTCAAAGAGAGAGAAATAACTCATATGAAAAACAATTACCATAGAAACAAAGAGAAACATCACAATGAAACTTCCAATAGGGGAGAACGGGCAAGAAGAAAAGTACGATACAAGATACCTGAGAAATGGAAACAGAAACAACAACAGGTTCTCCTGGCTCTTTCAAGGGAATGATCTTAATGGTTTTCTTTCCTACTCCATCTCTATTCACCGCACATCTTGTAAGAATATCCACCATGTAGTTTGAATCTTCTGGTTTTCTACTTGAATCATCTGCTCAATATATGGACTGGACTATTCAACACCATAAAAAAGAAAACCAACAACAACAACTCTAGAGAAGAAGACACTACTGAACCAAAAGAAACTGAGAGTTCTCACCTTCAGAAGCATTCTTCACCTTTTGAAAATTGATTATCACTCCCCATGTGACCTGATTCTTAGTGGAGAATAATGGGTAAATTTCATTACTCCTTGTGCACTGGATAGAAACCAGCCTACCAGATTGCAAAAACGGTAAGCAGTACCTTGGAGAAAGCAAAATATCACGAATATCCTTCTTCAAACTATTGTATTGCTGTAACAAATTGTAATAATTCTTCAAACTATCCTCTTCTTCTATTATAATTGAATCCCTTTCTAGCTCCAAGCCCTTTACTTGTTTCTGGCAAAATAACATTTACAAAGAATGCTTTCATCACCTTTTTCCTCATCAAATATAAACAAATATTATTTAAACAGATTCTAGAAGATTCGTCTTGTCTGAAGCCTAATTTAGAAATTAAAATTGACTGTTAAACCATCGGCCATACTTTCATATGCTGTTTACTTGAGAAAAATAAAAAAAAATCAAATGCAATAAAAAATGCACATTTTTCCTTCGTTAATACCAACCTCGAGATCAGGAAGGGCACGATCTGCTTGAAATTGATAAAAAGAATTTCGAAGCAAATTCTCTGGGTCACCATCTTCACAGCGCAATTGATTCAAAAGCATGTTGTAGCTTAAATGGAAGGCACTGGAATGAGATGGAGAAAGAAGTAAATAACAGGCAATTCCAAATAATGAAAAATAGGAATAATAAGAAAATACAGATCACACACGGGCACATTATAGAAACTAAAAAAGAGGGTAGGTACTGCTTACAAACTGATTTTCTAAGGTATTTAGTGCCCTGACTTATTCTGTCATAATCCCTTAAAAATCATTTTGGGACAAAGAAAAAAGGTCACGGTATAGCTACTTAGAAAGCAACATAGAAGGTCATAAAATTTGTCTACTGCAAGTGCAACTTCATTTAAGAAAAGTGTGGATCTCTGCGATGTATAAAACTTGCCTAATAATGAAATTGCAGCTATAAATTTCCAAGCAAACACAAACTACACGCCTAAGGAGGGGTGGGAGAACCAATTCTATTTAAATATTTGTAAAGAGTAAAAATTTATTTTATTATTAAAATGTATCAAATTTACTGACAAAGTTCACCACAATACAACTACAAGTACCTATTTAAGCAATCAGCACTTCCTTTCAGCATCATCTTAGCAGTAGATGGCTCAAGCTTCTCATCCACCATAAGAATGCATATCCCACGCTTATCAATGCCACGACGACCAGCACGACCACTCATTTGTATATATTCTCCACTGGATAACCATCTGAATTTATCTCCATCAAATTTACGGACATTGGTAAACACAACAGTCTTAGCGGGCATGTTCAAACCAATGCTAAATGTCTCTGTGGCAAACAAACACTGAATATACACATACATAAAACTTAAATGTGAACAAGAAGAGGTTTCATCAAATTCAAATGAAAATGGATGAATTTATCACATTATTAAATTAACAATATAAATAAATGTCTGGTTTATTCTGTTAAAAAAATGGTAAGAAGAGACAATCTGATGGTTGTAGTGGCAAATTAAAATCAGGTATTTTTGCTCAAATCTTCCCACGCACAAGTCCCAATTTTCTATTCTGCTTTCATCCAACTACTGATTCAGTATATAAATTGAAAAGTAGATTGCTAAATAATAGCATTAAACAATTTAACCAGCCTGATAATGATAATCTGATCTGATTTGTAAAACATTGGAAATCAACATTTAGAGGGGAAGCACGCACTAGACATAACCCAAAAAAACTAAACTATAGAAACAAAAACAATACTGCCAGAAATATCAAATCTAGAACCAACCTTAATCAATCCTTCTTGAAATAGTATCTCAATAACTTCTTTTAAAATAGGAAGCAAGCCAGAATGATGCACTCCTATTCCACGTTTCAAGAGAGGTAACATATGTGAAACCTGTATGGAAACAATATATTGACAGGCAAGAAAATGAATAACATAAACCAACAAGAATCAATATATTCAGCATAAATAAAAACTAAACTAAAATCAGTATTTTTTTGTTCCTCTTTTTCATGGAAAAAAATAAGGGAATATACTATTTCAGTACCTCAATGTTTGTCTTGGAACTAACTTAGTGCCCTATTGTTATATTAAATACCATTTATAATAGATGAGTTCAAAATTGTACCCTTGATCAATTTTGCTATACACTTATATATATACATAGTATATAATATATGAAGCTTGTTAGGTGGGGGCATCATTTTTGCTCCTACTATGGGGGCGTTTCCTATTTTTCGTACTTTAAGAAATTATATCCCATTTTTTTTATATGAGATTGTATATTTAGTTATAATAGGCATCCTGTCTATTTTAGTTTTACTTTGGAGTTTAGCTGGAAGCACAGTTTGCAGGGCATTGCTGTTTTTCTTTTTTGGTTATTGTTTATAAAATGGGATATGATTACGGATACTTTAAAATTCCTTCACCATTAAAATCCAAAGTAAAACTAACAATCGTATTTTCTCCCACAAAAATTATATATCCTACTCCTTATCTACAAATAATAATATTTACTTCCAGCAATATAGCCCAAAAATCAACCAACACCACAGTTCCACATTACACCCTCCTTTGCTCAAGCAAAAAGGCTTCAAACACTAACAGCACTCATCAAAATCAAGTAAACCGAACACTCCAACAGTGTGAATGCTAAATGATCAAATGTCATTGAGCCAAAGTTCCATTACACCCTTGCATCAAATTGATTTCAGAAGGTGCACCTCTTATGATTTTTGATTCATAAAGTTATCAAACTATCTACCAAAATATCTAAGACTGCAAAAGCTAAATTGTCACAGTTTCATGTTGCTGTTGTCTTCAATAAAGCAGAAAAATATATTTGGCAATTCTGAGCAAATTCCAGAAAAGAAAAGAAGCTTGCCTGAGGTAACTTCTTATCATCGTCAGACAGCATATCCATGGCACTCCAAAATATGGTTTCTATGTTCACTTTCTCATCATCCCCGTTTAGATCCATTTTTGCCATCTATAACAAACCAAAGTAAAATCACAATAAGGACAAACATATTCATATTTTCAAATGAGAAATCCAGCAATGATATTTATTATAGAAGAGGTAGAGTATTATATCGTACTTGTTTTTTTTTTTTTTCTTTTTTGGGAAATAGAGACAAAGGTCAATTGCCTCACTACATAATTATAACACACTGATAAACAAGCAGCCATTTTTGAAAGGATAAATACACAGGTCTTAATCCTACTTCCTTTTAATGTAGAACTAAGTGGCTCAACCTATGAAATATCCTGGACATGAAAATAGCATGGCCCAGAAGACTACATCGGAATAAATTTTCACCAGTAATATATATAAAAATAAATAAAACTAGACCCAAATATTTATAATTTTTATACTCAATTTTCCTATGTTATTACCAGCCACAGGGGCATATTAACACACAACTTTCTGTCAAATATACATTGTGCACACACACAAAAATATACATATGTTCGTATAAATGCATGTATGTCATCAGAATGTAAAATTAAGCAGGAGACCTACAGTTTATCATGAAATGAATATCCTACCTGCATTGCAAGAGTTTCACATTCCTTTTTGCTAAAACTAAAAAGTATGACAGGATCATATTGACGCTGGATGATCATTTTCACCATCTTAAAGATGTCAGTTTCTTCACCAATCTTGCCCATAACCAAACCTTTCTTCCATTTTCCATTCTCCTTTTTTTTGTCACCCTCACTAACAGGAACAAGCGCATTTAATGACTTCTGAAAGCTATCTTCACGGAATTTTCCCTTTTCATCCACTACCAAGTATAGACCATCGCCTCCAGAAGGGAAAACATAATGCTGAAGAGGTGTTGGCCTATAATCAGTATAAACGATGTGACATGGTTGTTTGTGAATCTGCAGTCCACCACATATGGGAAACCAAGTCATATACAGAAAGCAAAGCTTCAAATTATAATCGGTTCCTTATATGCTTGAAGAAACTCCATGGTATAAAAATGAAATAGAAGCATTAATTTTCATGTAAATACGATGACAGAGTGCTATACTACAGAATTACAGTATTAGTCCCTCTTGCAGATGCTACATCTATCATTCATTTGCAAACACTCGCAGATACAATGTCATGTACAAAATGGTTATTAAGTTAAGCTTAGAAAGATGAATTACCTTAGCAACCCAATCAGCAAATTCCTTTGCGTTAGGCACTGTTGCAGAGAGGAATACAAATCGAGAATTCTTCGGGGCCATAACAATGCTCTCTTCCCATACAACACCCCTTTCTCTATCACGCATATAATGTACCTCATCAAAGATGACCCAAGCCACCTCACGTGTTATTTCTGATCCTTTGTATTGCATACTACGCCAAATTTCTGTTGTCATAACCTAAATTAAATGCACACTAATGATCCATGAGATATAATATAGTGCATATTGAGAAAAACATACTACATTTGGGCATAAAAAACCTACCAAACATGAAGCATTTGGATCAATCGTTACATCCCCAGTCATCAATCCAACATCTGAGAACTCCTCCTTGAACTCCCTATACTTTTGATTGCTCAAGGCCTTGATTGGTGAGGTATATATGACCCTTTGTTTATTTTTCAAAGACATAGCAATAGCATATAGAGCAACAACAGTTTTTCCAGCAGATGTATGGGCAGACACCTAGGAAGTCAAAACAAACACTCAGTGACTATAGAAATAAAAGGAAAAGGACAACACTAGATATGTTCACAGATTCGTCCTTTATTATTACTATGAGACGACACATTAACAAAGACTATAAGTACCCCAGGCAATTCTTAAACATTTTTTCCCAACCACTTGAGTTAGCCTTAAAAGACCAATATCTTCTACACTTGTGATTTATTCAACTCATTCATAAAGCTCAGCAAGCCATTCCTTCTCACAATCAATCACTAACTTGTTCATTGTCATAGTGATACTACTTTCTCAGTTACATATCAAACTTAAAACCACATATTTTTCAACTAAACCTCGACTCCAGTTAATACTGCTGGTAACAATGGCTGTGACTGGACGTTGAGCAGCCAGATATTATACATCGACCATTTGCTTTCGTTTGTAAATAGATAGTGTTACTCAACTCACATTAGAAAGTGGAAGTGTAAACCTAAATAATTACAAAACCATTCCACGACCACTCACAGTCACTCGCATTCCAACAACTCAAAGAAGAGCCTCAAGTAGAAAAATATCAATTTTATTAATTACTCCAAATATATATATATATACATATATATATATCAGGAAAAAGAAAAACTTACCATCACGGACTCACCATCTTCAAGGCACTTGATGGCTTCAGACTGAAAAGGGTCAAGAGTGAAAGGGAATACTTTGGCAGGCTCCAAAGTGATTGGAGTCGAAGAAAGTCGGGCAGAAGGAACATAACCCTCTGGATAGGATACATCATGTAAGCAGGCAATGGGTTCATCATTAAGCTTTTCCTCCAAACCATTATCCCTAGGCTGTTTCTGGGGTGTTTCGCCAGGTGGGTTTTCATCCAACTTCCTCTTTATCGACCCCATGAATGCTCTAACAAAGATAACTACCCGATACTGGTGATACGACAGAGAAAGGAACGAGTAGAAGCAAATTAGGAAGAAAATTATCAGGGAAAATTCTCGGTTCAGGCGGCTATGTTGCTTCCAAGAGAAACAGAGAAATAGGTTTTTTCTCTTTTTGTTTCAACGATTTTTTTTTCTTTTAAATAAATAAAAAGGTTTCACTATCTTTCAAAAAAAAAAAAAGGTTTCACTATAAAAAGTATGGTGGCAATCATCTAAGATATATGAAAGTTCGATGAACATGATTTGGTATATATCAAAATTAGTAAACATCTCACGCTTCGCGGCGGATATATAAAATATTTTAAATTATATATAAAAATAAATTATGTATTTTAATTAATAATAATTACTTAATAAAATTATATTAAAATTTTAATTTTACTATTAAAAAATTTGTGACATAAATACTTAAAATTTTAAATTTGTTACTAATAAATATTGAAATTCGAAAAATAGTAACATAAATCCTCATTTATAGTTTAATTTTTATTCTGATGTGTGTGTTAAGTTCAGGTTCCAATTTATTGTGTGTGTTTTTAATGTTTGAGTTTTAGTGTTTTACTGGGGTTCTAATGTTTGAGTTTGTGTTTATGAGATCTATTTTATTTATTTAATTATTTATTTATTTTTATAGATTTTGAGAACTTAAAATTTGATGTTGTTTCTATTGATTATTGAGATTGAAAGTTTGATTTTTCATACGGTAATTAAAGTTTACATTTTCATTTCATTGATTTAAAAATATTAGTAGAAAGTTTATGGAATGAGAATTTTGAATATATGAAAATAGAATTAAAAAATAGCATTTGAATTGAGAATCAAAATTGTAATAGAAGTTTCTATGTAAAATTCCGTAAAAATAAAAAAAAAATAATAAAAAAAAAACTATTTTGAAGTGTAAAAATAAAATAACCCTATTATTTATTATTTTTTTCATTCTGTCAAATAAAATAGGATATAGAGTTTTAAATTTAAAAAATTAATTTATGCAATCACTCTTAACTAATTTTTTTTATGTGTATATATAAATTATTTTTAAGTGACCATATAATTTTGGTTCACATTTTTATTATATAGATTTTTATTGTAGCTTCTTTCGAGAAAAAGATATAAAAGATATTTTTTATAAGTTAGTTGCAAAATTAGATTTTTTAATTCGTTCTAAATTAAATATAGATTTTTTTAATTAGTTACTTATTTTTAGAAAACTAATATGTATCAATATATATAAGCAATAAAATCGTATAACATTATCATTTAACTAAAAATTTAATTTGAATTATCAAATAGAATTAGTTGACTACATCAATATAGAGATTATAATTAGTTATTATTATAATGTTTTAAATGTTGGTAATTAAAGAAAAAAGAGATAGATAGATAGTGATGTTTTTTCTTTTGAAGACTGTAGTCAATTTGGAACAATTTATGTGAGAAGGTATGATTATTTTAATTTTATGTTTTTTTTTAAAAAATGTACAAATTTACAACACAAACTAAGAAAGACTATACATCATTAAGGCTTTCTTTTGAAAGGTAATAATTGTAGTATGAACAATCTAAATAAAAAATTCAACACAAGGAAATCAAACAACATTTTATCACTAAAAAAACAGAAAAAGAAAAAAAAATCAGCATGTATTGAAAATTATAAAATGTTTCATCACTATATAAATTTTCTATACTAATAAATGATATAAGAAGATTTGGGATTGGCTTTAATGTTTTTATGTTGTCAAAGTTAAACCCATGATTGATGAATATGTTTATCTGATAGCTTTGTTGATTTTCTCTTTCTCAGCAATCATGTTCAGACATATATCATATAATAATAATATAAATGACAACAAATTATTCTAATTATATTGTTTATTTTGACTGAAAATAATAATATGTGAAGAAAGAAGATTTACAACTTGAGTTGATACATAAACATTTGTAACACAAAATTTCTTAAAAATAAATGTAAATTAATCTCTAAATAAAAATAACATAATTACAAAATATTTAAAAACAACACTATTTAAAAGAAAAACTTTAAAGCTACACACAATGTACATAAAATTAACATAGAGAAATAATATAACTAAATAGAAATAACAATTTTTTTTTTTTGAGAAAAAGCATTTATATTATAAATTCCAATAAGTTTAGACCTCATGGTCGTTACAAAATATATTGTCAGGTAAAGAGGACATCGCGATAGTCCCAAACACTTGATGAGCAAACGCCCATCTAGCCACGTTATGAGCGGCAAAATTACAAGTTCTACGAACATAAGAAAAATTACAACTAATAAAAGAGGGAGAAGACTTAGTACAAAATGAAACATAGTTTTCAAGACTCCAACGAGAATCTATCCCATTGAGAGCATTGATAACCACCCTCGAGTCATTCTCCACAATCACAAACTTGGAACCGATATCTAAAGCGACAGAGACAGCTAAGCAACAGGCAGTCGCTTCTCCGCAAAGAACCTCCGAGAAATCTTCCCCAGCCGTCTGAACTCTAATAACTCTGCCAAAATAATTCCTTGCAACAACAGCAATGCACATACTATTGAATCCCACCTTGACATCACAATTAAGCTTAATCCAATCCGGAGGAGGAGGGGACCAAGCTTCCTTTAGATTCAAGTATTATAGTTATATCATTTAAACAAACATCATATTATTGAAATGAAAATATAAGTAATACTTGAAACACACATATATATATATATGGGTATACTCTTAATGGGTATTACCTATGTATGGGTATTTTATTCTTGACCATTGGATCAAATATCTAATGGTTGATATTTATAATCATTAATTAAATATTAAAAAATTAATATTTCCTATTTTGTTATTCTATATTCCTAAAATAGATAAAACTATTAATAGAAATAAAAAATTTATAAATGAAATTGTTATTTAAAAAATAAAACACACTAAAAAAATTAACAAACTATTTTTTTTAATAAAAATCATTTTAAAGATTAAAAAGAAAAAAAAAGTGTATATTTATCTTTTTATAAAATTTCTTCATACTAGAATTCTAAATTGCATTATTGAAAATAAAAAAAAAATAATAATTTTAAGCTTTAAACTGTAATACACATAAAATGTATAAGATTTTTTTTAAACCTAAAATCTTTAATTTTATAATAATTAACAATTATTTATATATTTTTATTTTTTATTTTTTAAAATACTTGAGCTTACCAAATCTATAAGAACAAAACCAATGAAGAAAATTTTAACAAAAAAAAATGAAGGAATAAAAAAGTGTCATAAACATTATTGAATAATGGCAATTGCCAACATAAGAATTTCAGCACAAAAAATTATATTTGACCCCTAGATAAGATTATAATCTTCCAATCCTAAAAATATAAATAATGAACAACACATCATTAGTTATTCTAGGAGAATGATTCATGGTAATATCAAAAAGGGATATTTGCGGCAAAAGTCCCCAAATAGTTCACGTTGATGCAGATTAATCCCCAAGCTCCAATAATAGCGGCAATAGTACCTAAGCTGGACTCTCGTGTTTGTCCGTTCATACCACATCCGTTAGTATGAGTAACGGTACACGTGTACGCATAGGATTTAATGGCTGTATTTTTATTTATTCTTTTCAAAATTGAAAAAATAAAATGTTTTTCCAAATTAAAAATTTTAATAATTTAATTTTTTTAACTAAATTACAAAATAAATTTAAAAACTGAGACTAAAAAATTAAAACGGTAAAAAAGTGAACATTAAAAAACCAAAAACTCCAACCCCAGAAATCTATTGAACACCAGAAATCGTTAATCCCCCCTGAATCGTTAATCCCTAATCTCCAGCCTAATCGAAACCCAAAGATCCAACCCCAGAAATCGAGTCGTTTGTATATCACGTTGTTAAATCGTGACCTAAAACCAGTTGGTTCAAGTCGACTGCAGTGGAGGTCCCCAGAAATCGATAGGACGATGGACGACGACGATGGAGGAGGTAAAATCTCATTTCTACGTTTATTTGATGTTGTAATTGTTTTTTGTTGTCATAAAGCTTTTTTGGTATCCTCACTGTTCATCTGGAATGAAAATGGTATTATTGTTAGATTGTGTTGGTGTGAATGATATTGTGTTAGGTGTACACATTTATTTGATGTGTTCAGATTCTTAGTGAATGGTAGTGGTAGTATTTAAGGCATTGCATTTTGGTAGATGGTATGTGGGTTGAATAAGTCAAGTTGCACTTGGTTTTAGTGTGGGGCTATTTTATGTGGGGTAAAGTGTTTTGACTGGCATTTGGGAATATTTGCACATGGTGGTAAAGCATATGACAGACACTTTTATTGGAAAGCTTCTATTATTTTACTGTTAAATTTTGTTGTTTTGTTCTTTTCTTGTTGGCAGGTATGTACTTTAGTGTAAATATGCACCATGGAGGTAAATGGTTCATTGACAATGGTTTGAGAAAGTATGAGGGTGGCACTGTCACTGAGTTTGACAAGTGTCACAGTGATATGTTTAATATGATGGAACTAGAAGGGATGATGATGCAAATTCAGTGGTGCCATGGTCCTCTGCATTTCTGGTTTAGGCCTAAAGATAAACTGTTGCATGATGGATTTGTGCTTAAGGGTGATAAGGACTTGCTGAATATGTTTGATGACATGAGAAGGAAGAGGTATAGGAAAGTTGAGGTTTATGTGGATCTATCTGGGACTTTTGGAGGGGACTGTCTTGAATTGGCAGTTGTTGGTGGCCCTAGTCAGAAGACAACTACAGAACACTCTACATTAGCTGGGCCTAAGTTGAAGAGATGCATAATAGAAGAACTCCCTGATGATGCAGATGTTGTTGTTGATGTTCGAGTAAGTGCCCAACCTGAAGACTATGTTATGAGCAAGGCAGCACTTAGGAATCTTGAGGAGGAACTAGCAGATGATTTAGAAGCTAGTAGTGGTGATTCTGAGCAACATGGTGATGAGTTCTTCATGTACATGCCAGATATTGAAGAAGACAATGAAGATAATAGTGTGGAGAATTTAGACAGTGACTCAAGTGGAGACAGTGACTCTAGTGTACAGATATTAGAGAATGTAGAAGAAATTGAAGGTATATTTGGAGAAGTTGGATCCACTGCTGAGGATAACCCAACAGAGGCCCACACAGAGAAGGCCCAATCACCAACCAAAAGCCCAATTCAAGCCAGGAAAAGGCCAAGGCAAAGCCCAACCCACAGTCCCCCACAATCCCAAAAAAGGCCAAGGCAAAGCCCAACCAACAGTCCACCCCAAACCAGAAACAGGGCAAGGCAGACCCCAATTAAAAGTCCACCACAAACCAGAAAGAAACAAGCCCCAACAGTTTCTGAAACCCTACCCCAAACACCCATCCAAACCAGAAATAAAACACCCCAAACCAGGTCCCAATTTGCAACCCAACCAACCACCAAAACACCCACCAAAACACCAATCCAAACCAGCAGTAGCACACCCAAAAGCAGTGACCCTATTGCTTCCCTATCACCCACCAAAACCCCCACCCAAACCAGGAAAACCCCACCCAAAACCAGATCCCAATTCACTTCCAGATCACCCACCAAAACACCTGCTAAAACCACACCCCAAACCAGAAAAACTACACCCCAAACCAGGTCCAAAACTGCATCCCAAACACATCACCAAACCACCAGTAGCAGTGACCATGTAGCTTCCCAATCACCCACCCAAACACCCACTCAAACTAGAAAAACCACACCCCAACCCAGTCAGCAATTCACTTCCCAATCACCCACCCAAACACCAACTCAAACCAGAAAAACCACACCCCAACCCAGTCACCAATTCACTTCCCAATCACCCACCAAAACACCCACCCAAACCAGAAAAAGTACACCCCAAACCAGATCCCAAATCAGGCACCAATCACCCACCAAAACACCCACCAGAACCACACCCCAAAGCAGTTCAAGCATACCCCAAACCAGGTCTAGAATTGCATCCCAATCACCTCACCAAACCAGAAGAAGCACACCTAAAACCAGATCACAAGCTGCATCCCAAACACCAATCCAAAACAGGAGAAGAAAACAACAAGTCACAGAAGATCCTGACTTTGAAGAAGAAGAATATGCTCAAGACACAGAAAATGCAGAGCATGATGATGAAGATGGAGGACATGTAGACCCTAGCCAGTGGTGGGGTTCAGTGAACAAATTGTGTAGCAGTCAACCTAACCATGAAGAGGAAGGTGGAGGATATGTAGAGGAAGATGACTTGATAAGTTTGGTAAGTGATGATGAAGATGGAGCAGTACTTGGCAAGAGGCCCATTCAATTTGATCCACAATTTAGGCCTGAAGAAATTGTGTTCAAAGTGGGAATGGAATTCCCTACTGTTGAGCACCTAAGAGAGGCTTTGAAGGAGTATTTCATCCAGCAAGACAGAGAGTATAAGTACATCCACAATGACAAGTTGAGAATTAGAGTGAATTGTAAAGGAGAAGGATGTAAGTGGTTAATGTATGCTCGACGTATGAGAGATGATACTTCTACATTTAGAATTAACAAGTATGAAGATGAACACAACTGTGGAATTATATGGGAGAACAGGCTGCTAGATTCTGATTGGATTGCAAAGGAATTCTTAGAGAAGTTCAGATTGAATCCGAGCATGTCATTTGGTGATTTCAAGAAGGCAAATTCAGATAATAAGTATTCCAAAGTCTCCCCTTGGACTTTTTACAGAGCTAAGAATAAAGCTATGGCTAAGGTACAAGGCACTGTGAGAGATCAGTATGCAATCCTTGATGATTATTGTACACAACTAGTGAGACTTAATCCTGGAAGTACAGCTTTGATCAAATCCAATTTAGTGGATGACAAAAGGGTTTTTGAAAGGGTTTACATCTGCCTTGCAGCTTGTAAAGCTGGCTTCAAATTTTGCAGACCAATTATTGGGCTAGATGGGTGCTTCTTGAAAGGCTATTGCAGAGGTATGTTGCTTGTAGCAATTGGAATTGATGCAAACAACAGCATGTTTCCTATTGCTTTTGCTGTAACTGAAAAGGAAAACACTGACAGTTGGACATGGTTTGCTGAACTACTGAAAGAGGACTTAAACATGGAGAACACTGCAGAACTCACCTTCATTTCAGATAGACAAAAGGGATTGGAAAGGGCTGTGGGGACAGTGTATGAAGGATCTGAGGTTCGATTTTGTGTTAGGCATCTTTATGCCAACTTTAAGAAGGAGTTTCCAGGATTATTGTTGAAGCAACAACTATGGGCATGTGCTAGGGCAACTACTGTTGAGGAATTCAAGAGAAAGTTGGATGTTTTAAAAGGGACTAATGAAAAAGCTTTTGATTGGCTATCCAAAAAATCACCAACAGAGTTGACCAAATCCCACTTCAGGACATCTGTTCAGTGTGACATGTTGTTGAATAATTTGTGTGAGAGTTTCAATTCAGCAATCTTAGATGGTAGAGACAAGCCAATCATCACATTGTTAGAGTATGTTCGATATTGGTTGATGGATAGAATGCAAAAACAAAGAGAAAGTGTGAGTAAGTGGAACAATCCAGTGGGGAAAAGGATCTTTGACATCCTAGAGAAGAACAAGAAATTGGCACTGAGATGCCAATGCACCAAGTCTGTTGGTGGATTATTCCAGGTCACAGCCCCTTCTGGTGAGGTGGTAGCAACTAATTTGGAGAAAAAGACATGCTCTTGCAGATCATTTGACCTCACAGGTATCCCATGTGGTCATGCAATAGCATGCATATGGTATTCAAGGCTTCAGGTTTATGATTTTGTTGCTGCATGTTACAAGAAGGAAGCCTTCATAGGCACTTATGCAGGGGCAATTGTACCTATGCCTAGTCCTGAACACTGGCCTGATAAAGGCAAAAATCCAATCCTTCCACCACCAGAAACTGTTTTACCTGGTAGGCCCAAGAAATCTAGAAAAAGAGAAGTGGATGAACCTCCACCTGGTGCAACTAAAATGAGGAGATTTGGGCAGTCCAACAACTGCTCTAATTGCAAACAGCCTGGACATACAAAGAAAACTTGCCCCAAACCAGTACAAGTTCAGGTATATTCATTTCTTAAGCACTAATAATTTGAATACATTGTCCATGTTTAAGTATGTAATCTGACAGTAGCACTTGTTCATGAATCAGGAACCTCCACAGAAGAAAAAGATGGGTCGTCCACCCAAAAAGAATTTAGACCCTGAAACTGTAAAGAGAAACATTAGGAGAATGAAGCAAAAGGCAAGAGAAACAAGTTCAAGCCAACCAACCTCTGCACCAAATTAGTTGTTGTTGTCAATCTATATTGTATTGTTTTTTGTTGAATTGTCAAGGGTTGTTGTACCCAATTTAGGTGCTGCTGTATATGTTCTTTGTAATCTGTTGAATTGTGAAGGGTTTTTTTTGAATTGGTTGTTTCTGGTTGAAATGTGTAGGGTTCTTGTATTTATGCAGCTGTTAGTAGTGGTTGTATTTTTTTTGAAATGTCAAGGCCACTACTTGGACCTAAACATTAATCTAATATAATTTCATTTAACTATGAGAACAGGCTGCTATTTTTATCTTATGCTATGCAGTACATTTACTTGTCATACTTGTTATTAATGCATAATATGATCAATTGCCTTTGAAGGTAATAACTTTGATTCATAGAAGGCCTATTAATGCTGATATGCAATGGCCTATTACTCCTCCTATGATGCAGACATTTTCCTGATAAAATAAGGACAAATCTGAGAAGGAAATAACTTTGATTCATAAAAGGCAATATCATTACAAACTGTTTGATTCATACAAGGCAATGTCATTACAAACTGTTTCATACCAAAAAAAGACAATGCCATTGCAAACAATTTGATTCAAAGAAGGCAATGTCATTACAAACTGTTTGATACAAAACAAAGACAATGCCATTACAAACTTAGTGATTAACACTTCTAGTTAAGCATAAAAAATACAAAACCAATAACACAAATAGTAATGAGAATGGTTTTCAAGTTCTTCAACAACCATATATGACCACAATCACACTCCTGAACATTGCTACATCCTTTTGGAATGTCCTTGAATTCTTTCAAATCTTCATTTGACTCATACAACATCAACTGATCTTCAAGCTTACTTATCTTCCTCAGAAGTCCTGGTATTAACTCTCTGCACTTCATACAAGAATCAACATCCACCCATTCAAAAAACTTACACCCTCTACCATCCTCCTGTGGATAAATTTCAAAATTTTCACCTTGAATAACTTAACATAAACAATAATATTCAAAAACAAAACTGAAAGGGAAAAAACAATGGCTTACATATGCTAGCCTGCATTTCCTAAAACAACGTCCTGGGTTTGCTTCGGTCCATGATGTTCTAACGATCCACGGAATGCCACAGTAACAATTTTGAGGATCCCTTTGATAACCAGAACTAACCACTCCTTTCGACCTTCGACGACTGGAACTACTGTAAGAACCCTCCCCCTCCATTTTCACCTTCCACGAATGAATCTTTCAAGCTCAGCTCTCTCTCGATTTACACAGACCTCCTTTCGATTTCTGGGTACCTCGCCAGATAGAATCGCGATTAGGGATTTGGGATTCAGGGTGATGGGGTTTTCTTCTTTTAGTTTTTTGGTCTCAGTTTTTAATTTTATTTTGTAATTTAGTTAAAAAAATTAAATTATTAAAATTTTTAATTTGGAAAAATATTTTATTTTTTCAATTTTGAAAAGAAATAAATAAAAATACAGCTATTAAATCCTATGCGTACACGTGTACCGTTAGTCATACTAACGGCTGTGGTATGAACGGACAAACACGAGAGTCCAGCTTAGGTACTATTGCCGCTATTATTGGAGCTTGGGGATTAATCTGCATCAACGTGAACTATTTGGGGACTTTTGCCGCAAATATCCCTATCAAAAAAATCATTGGATGGTAATAATATTTTTCTAACAATGATAGCCTAAGTAAGAACTAAGAAGTATTGTAGCGTTTTATTTTTAAGAATATGAATAATATTAAGACAATTGGATTCCACAATCAAGCTCCTATTCTTCTAATAAAAAAAACACATTAATATACATGTAAATGATTTTTAGTTTTACAATAATAAATTATTAATAAACTCATAATTTCATAAAATAATAAAGTATTAATTTTAATTAATTTTTAAAAATAATTTATATTTTTTTTTTCAAATTATTAGTTGTAATTATTATTTTCAATTTTATAAAAAATAAATATAATTTTTTTTTAAAAAAAATAATTTTTAGAAACTTGTCATAAAAATGTTATTAGATTATTATCTTATTAATTTTTTTTAGTTCCCATCAATGGGTATTACCCATTAAGAAGTGTTCCATATATATATATATATATATATATATATATTATAGGATAATAGTCTAATTTTTTAAAACCTAGCAAGTTTTTTCAATAGGATATCGAGAAGGGGCCGAGATGTTGATATATATATATATATCAATTAATTGAATAAGTCAATTAATAAAATTGATAAATTTATTTGATTTTTTCAAAATTTGATAAAAATATTTTATTTAATGAATTAATTAATTGATATTTATAAACTTAATAAAAAATTAAAAAAATAAGAGAATTAAGGAGAGAATAGAAAAAGCTATTTAGAGTGATTTGAGAGTGCCACGTCACCGCCTCATACTTCTCCTTTATATATATATATATAGACTAGCAAAAAGTACGTGTGAGGCACGTATATTAAATTTTATGTTAGTTTTTTTTTTATATTATTTAAAAGTGATACAATTAAAAATTAAAGAAAAAATATTATTAGTTATTAGGTGAGATTATTATTACGTGTATCTAAATAATATACTTTATAATTTAGATATAGTGCGTGGAATCCGTAGTCCATTGGATGCTTGGGAACATCTTCAGGCTCGATTCTAGCAGTGTTCTGAATTTGCAAAATGAATATTAAGAGTATAAATAAATATACAACTCCTAAAGTCATAACCCCAAGGTGAGAGGTAAAACTGAATATTTTAAATGGAATGCCACCGGTAAGTACCTTTATTATAAAAACTAAGCTAGTTAAAAATGTGACCAGGAGAAAACAAAATATTCTCAATGGAAAAATATTATAATTACCACTAGATGAGAAGGAAAATATGGTGCCTAAGTGTTTCTTCACACCAATAGGACCACCTCCTCCATGTGGAATACAAAATGTTTTATGAATTGAAGATTGAGATGGCAAACATCAACTCCAATCCAAATCACTGAATGAATTTCAAAATCAAAAAATAAATTAGAAATATGATACAATAATGAATGAATGAAAAATAAAGCAAAAAAAAAAACTATTTTAAATGATTCGTCTATCTTTTTTAACTATTTCAAATGAATTTGTTCAATTAATTCAACCATCTAATTATAATTTGGATGATTATCAAGGAGCATTGAAGCTTGTTTCTCATGTTTTGGTATCTTAGAACTCGATATCGATCTACTTGAGCTTGCAACCCCCTTTGATGCAATATCAATAGAAACGAAGATAATGTGCACTAAACATGTAGCAATAAATTATATATACACATAGAGTTTATAGATATTCCATTAAATTAATAAACATATATAGGGTGATATCTCAAATAAAACAAGTGTACCTTAACAAAAAAAAAAAAACAAATGGGTTGTACAAGTTGTATTAATACTTGAAAATCTGATTTGTTTGGGCTCGGTTTTGTTCCAATCAAAAGAGGTAAATGAACCACCTAATTAATTTCTTTCGTTCCGATTAGTTCTCTGTTTTTGTTTCCATTGAGAAGAGATTAGGATTTGACGCCTAAATCTTGATCGGAGATTCGCCATACTCTGAGGAAATCGCTTGATGTGGCTCGGAGACGGGTTTTTGGCACTCCTTGTCTGGAATGAAGATTGTTTGGTCGGAGGGTATGGGTGTTAGAATGAGAGAGGCAGAACGGAGCAGATATCGCCATTGGAGTCGTATGTGTAGATCTCTGAACGTTTTTGCTACTTCAAAAGCTTAGTGAATAAATGATTTAACAAAAAGGAAAAGGAAGAAGAAATAGTTGGGATTTCACCAAGAACCAGGAAAAAATAGCTAAAAATAATTAAATAAAAAAAACAATACAAATAAATACATATTCATACCAAAAATTAAAAAATTTACAGATCAAGAATGCTTTAGAAAAAACGTTATAGATTCGACTAATGTCTAAGAATGAGCAATTCAGAGAAGAGAGTCCTGATCATCATCTTTAAAAAAAATCAGAAAATGTAATTCTACATAAAGCCCTAATCTTTCCACTAAACTAAATTAGATTTGTATGAAGAAAATGGATTAGGGTTTGATTCCGTCTAAATAAAGCCCCATCTTTCTACTAAACTAAACTACATTTGAAAATCAGAAGTAGATATTGGGATTTTAGTTTATTTTTGCTAATAAATTGGGTTTCAGTTTCGATTTCCACGGGAGATCATTTTGATTTCATAGTTTAATTTGTACTTTTATTTTTTATTTATATTTATTTTAAGAAAAAATTAAAAACTTAACAGACGTTACGTTAGCTTAGGCATTCAAAATTGTTAAATAGTAATTGGAATAAAGTCACCCAAAAACTAAGAATTCTGTTATATAGCTACATTTTATATAAAATAGATATATATATATAAAAAAAATTAAATCAGAAACAAATTATAAATATCAGTTCAAATATTAATGAGATTTGTTTTATTTTTATTTTATTATATATAAATAATATTTTATTATTTTATTAAATATAAATAAAAAGTCACCCATGAATTTCTCATAAACCAAGAAATTTAGTTATATAGACACACTTTATATAAAATAGATATATAGATTTGGGAAGCATGGTTTAGTACATAAACAATAACTGAAATAGTAAAATTAAATGAAATTACACAAAAGTCTTAAATCCAACAATCTCAATAATTCAGGAGTATTTTTAACAACCTTAAAAGTTCAGGGGCATGATTTGATACATGTCAAAATTCAGGAGGCAAAAATCATAATTAGCCTAAAAAAATTAAGGCTATATACATAAATATGGTAAAAATAAAATTAATTTATATAAATGTGGTAAAAAATCTTAATAAAAAAAAATTGTGCATATCAATTTCTGTTGACCGAGGTTTTCGGCAACTATTAAAATATAATTATAATAAGGAGCTGTAAGAAAGTGAGATGAAGACTTTTTACGTGGTTGGGGCGTTAATGAGCCTTAGTCCACGAGCCACTGCTATTAATGGATGTATTTAATACAGATTCTACACTTGAGAGAATGTTTTTCTCTTAAATACAGAGAATGTTCTTGGTGAGTTTTTTCTATTCTTGCTCTTTTGCAACCAAGATTCTCGACCCCATTAAATGAGCTTTGAGGGGGTATTTATAGTGTTTTTGGTGGGGTAATCCCTAGAATTGTTCTTACACATGTGTCTGTAAGTATCCATAAAGTTGGGCATTTCCGATGAATATACCATGGGTGATGCATGGTCAAATCCCTAGGTGCTGTAGGGTTTTTATGGAGAATGTCCTTTTTGTCTTGTGATTGACGTGACTCTTCGCAGAGTAGCCGTCGCTAGACTTAAATGATCATTCTTGCTCATGCTTGTGCTATTTATTCGGGGGTTGTGCCGTCAGACTTTATTGCGTGTTACAGTCCCAACACGCTTCCTCCCATGCAGCATTAAATGCGACTTGATTTCTCGGGAGAGACCTGACACATCCCGGAGAGCCTTCATGCTATACTAGCTTCCTGGAGTACCTTGTACTCCGGGTGTCTCCTCCGGGACCCATGCTAATAGCGCTTCCAGGTGGCATAAAAAGACTTAGCAAATCTTTCCAAGTTATCTGATCCACGTGTCCCCTCTCGACTGGTCCACGTATTTTGGACGAATTTACGAGCAACATTTACCCCCCAAGCCTTGTTTACTTAGTAAAAATAAACCAAGGCTTGTTCAAGTGTCTCCGGTTGACCCTTCGTTTCCCTAGCTTGAGTCTCGAGCGCGTGGGGGCAAATTAAATGATGTCATTTAATGCAGCGATATGCTTTTTGCAGGAATGTTTCCAGCCGCCTCCTCGGTCTTTTGATACGACTTGGGGGCGCGTGGAGGTGTGTCTGATAATGGCATTAAATGCAGCGATTCGCTTTTGCAGGGGTCGATTCGTTTCACGCCCCATGATTGATGCGGCGCATTGATGGCGTCAGACGGATACTCAAACGTTTCCACCGCCTTAATGGTAGATTGATCTGGTCCGTTGATCTTTGGAAATTCGAATCGTGCGTTTCCCCCACCGTGCGATTGGTAGGTGAAGACGCCTGTTCCTCATGCACTTTTGCCTATAAAAGCCACCACCTTTCCTTCATTTCGGTTACTTTCCATTCCTTGCCATTTCTGCTCGAATTTCCTAGAGAGAAAATTTCTCGAAGTAGCACGAACTATCTTAATACTCAGACACTTCATTCAATTTTCCAGTGTTTGATTTTGCCAGTGCTTCTCAACTCTCACTCAACCACCTTTCAGTTCCTCCAGTTCAACAATCGACTGTAAGTTTCTTGCATCCTTAGATAATAACATGCTTATATTTACTTCGTTCGTTTTCTGGGTTCGCACTTAGAGGCTTCTGGGTGTGTGAGTGTTTAAGTTCTTCGAGTTCTTTTTTTTTTTTTTATTTTTTTTTTTATATGTTTACTGCATTAGTTGTAGAATCGCCATTTATCATGCCCCTGTTGTAGTTATACAGTTCTGTTTGAAGAGGGCCATGTGTTCTTCGTTTAACAGTTGCTTAGGGCATAGGATGGCTTTTCTCTCCCTTTTTTTTTTCTTTTTGCGAAACCACTTTCTGTGATTTCACTGCACCCGACACTTGTTGAGGGATTCTCTCCAGAGTTTCCCAGATGACACGTGTCCGGAGGGGGCCTCTTTCCAGCGGTTAGGGGACCCCCACTCCCTTTTTCTTGATTTAGGGTTTGGTATGGGACCTAACTGCTGGGTTTTTTCTTTTTCCCTTTTGCTTTTCTCAGAACATAAAATGTACGCACGGCTCGAAATCTTCGAAGAAGAAAGGGAAAAGCATGGCCACCCTGGAGGAGGTTTCTCTGGGACCCGTTGCCCAGGAGGGGTACAAGTCCCGTGCAACTGGTTGGGAAGCGGCCGAGCTTCGATCGACCCTGACTTGTCCTCACCAGCTGGAGAACATTATTAATGTGGCTGGGATCAAACCCTCCACCTCGGGGACCTTCCACCGGCCTCCTCGTGACTCGGAGACGCCTAACCACAACTATGAGGGCTTCGGGGCTTGGAGTCAGACCCATTTGATGATCGGTGCCATGCTCCCGCTCCAAGATTACTTTGTGAATTTTCTTGTATTTGTCGGCCTTGCGCCATACCAACTTATTCCTCAAGCTTACCGCCTGCTCTCAGGCTTATTCATTTTTTACACCGCCCGTGGCTGGGGGTCTCCCAACCCGGCGGAAATTTTATATTTTTATGAACTTGTATCCGTCCCCAAGAAAGGGGACAAACTTAAGGATGGTTTTTATGGGTTCCGGATCCACCCTGCTAACGAGGGGGTGGTTCCATATAATAGGCAGACTCATGTTAAGGAGTACCGCCACCGCTTTTTCTTCTCGTCCGGGTTCAGGGCCGTGGACCACCCGGAGCTTCTCACGGAGTGGGTGCGGATCCCACCTTACCCACGGACGCTTCCCACTCAGACTTTCCTTCGAAGGGCCCAAGCCTTCGCCTCCTACGACCATGCCGATCTTGATGTCGGGGGCCTGGTCACCACGGAGAATTGTAGGAAGGCCAAACTTATCCTTTCTCATCAATCCGTGGATGACTCCAACCTCTCACGGGTCATCTGCCCCAATGTGAGGGCGCCGGTTGCGGAGAAGGCCTTCCGGGATGAGCTCATTGCTACGACAGAGAAGAAGTACCAAGATTATCTCTACCGGAAGGCCCAGGAGAAGGCGTATTCTAAGGCCCAGGCTGCCTCTGGGAGAGGGCTCCGCGTGGGGAGTCCGGTGGTGCGAAGGAGCCAAGCCATTGGCGGGAAGTCCGAGGCTAAATTTTTTGACAAGATACTTTAAAAAGAGATTGGGGGTCCTTCCGCCGGGAGGCCCCTTCGTCTTGAAGGTTCTTCTGAGAATCAGACTTCCCGGCCTCAGCCTTCAGCCCCCGAACCAAACTCGGGTGCTCCCGGTGCTAGCACTTCCGGTGCCGGTGGTAAGTCTCCCTTGATAATTCGCTATGTTCCTTCCGTTGATGAATATACCAGTCATAGGCCCATAGGGTTCGACGAGCGTCTCCGTAGGTTTAAGATGCCGTCGACCCGGTGGGGGGATCATTTGAAGGAATTTTATTTTACGAACTTAGGAGATTACCTAGGTCGGTCCGGATGGGCTCCGGCCCTCCGAACCTATTCCGCTTAGGTCCGTCGGCTTACATAGCGTCCACTGGTTTCGGCCCTCGGACGGTTATCTTGGAGATGATCTTTTTGCCCGGCATTAAAGTTCGGGACTTTGCTAGGGCCAGAGATTAGGAAGTTCGGGTAGGAGTAGCTTCTTTGCTGCATCTTTTATAAGCGGTTCCTCACGAACTTCTAACACTTGCTTATTTTATTGGAACAGGTACCTCCATGGATGCCATCCTGGAACAGCTTGCCGGGGTTCATACTCCCGTGGCTCCTCCGGCTTTCACCCCCTCTCCCCCGGCTCCTTCCTTGAAGGTTCCTTCCGGCGCTCCCCCCGAAACCATTGACTTAGTGGATGACGAGGAGGTGCTTCCGGGAGAAGGCCAAGGGAAAGGGTGGGACTTCTCGGAGGAAGCCGTTGAGGTACGGGAGAGCCTCGAAGCCCTCCAGTGGTAGCGAGAGGAGGACGAGGAGGAGCACGAAGTGGCTCTGATTCGCAAGCGTAAGGGCAAGATGATTGCCCAGGACGAGCCGAAGAGGCCTCGGAGGGCCGACACTCCTGCTCATGGCCTAGACGGCGGGGTTTCCCCGATGGAGGAAAATCCTGCTCCTCCCCACATTGATCTTACCCCGATTCCGGGGGATGAGGTGAGGCAGGAGCTTCGCATAGCCAAACACAACTATGCTATGGACGAGTACTCCCGGGGGTATGCCGAAGTGGAGGCCCTTAGGAGGATTCTGCGAGCTGAGGTTGAGGCGAGCATCAACCACCCGGACTATCATGATCCGTGGAACCTCAATCTGGACCCCTTAACGGACTGGTTCCGTCCCCTCCTAGGGCCCACTTTGGCTCCCTTTGCCGCGGAGATGACCGGTGAGTTCGCTTCTCAGCTTACACGTTGTGCGCCCAAGCGGTTTGCCACTTGTGCTTCCCTGAACTCTATCTTCCAGGTCCAGGACCTCAGCCATTCTCTCACAGTGGTAAGTACTTTGCAATTTTTTGCGTTTCCTTTTTGTTGTTTGTATTTTGTTTTCTTCCTTTGAGAAATTTTTCCTTATACCTCGTTATGGTTCAGCTTGCTGCTGAGGCTGGTCGCCTCTCCAGGAACATCATAAACCATGGCTTCGCTCTGTCCGACTTTGGGGATATGAACGACGTCAGGAAGGTCCTCCAAGACCTCACAGCGGAGAGGCAGATCTACCAGGAGGCTGCTGAGCGCCATGAGGCAGCGGCCAAGGCCAAGGAAGAGGAGGCCCACCGGAGGGAGGCTCGGGCGGAGGCCATGATCCGGACGAGGCCCAGCGGAGAGACAGGATGGAGGCCCATCATCAGGAGGAACTAAGGGCTCAAACCGAGGCTGTCGAGAAGGCCAGGCGAGATCTCCGGGAGGCCAGGGAGGCTTTGGATGAAATGGCCGCCAAGGTGAGGTCTCTAGAGGAGACTCACCAGTCGGATATCGAATCCAAGGCCGCTCTAGCTGCGGAGTTGAAGGAGCTTAGGGATTACAAAGATCAGTCTACCAGGAAGGCCAAGAGGGCCGAGCTCCTTTCTCCTGTTTCCTGCGCCCGGTGCCCGAAGCGCTTTGATGATGGTGTCTACATGGCTTGGGCCACCAATGATCAGAGTATCAAGCTTACTTTTTATCCCAAACCCGAGGAAATTTCGGGAAAAGAAGAAGAAGCTTGATGCTGCGCTTGAGGCACGGATTGGACCTCGTCTTCCTCCGCGGGCTGACTGAGCTGCCGTATTATTGACCCAGATTCTACCCGTTCTTCTTATAACTCTTTTTTTTTGTTTGTACATATTTGCTGCTGCCTTAGAACAATTTACATATAGGCGGCAGCTTTTATTTGAAGGGGAGACAATTATATCTTAAGGCCTGTCCCCGGGCCATTTACATGTGTATGACCTACCCTTCGGGCTAGGATATTTTTTTTCTTATATATATGCGATCTTTATTTGTCACACTTAGGTATTTTAACCTGTCCTTTGGCTCAGGGTTTTTATACTTATGCTCTTTATTTTTGCGCATATTTTTTGACCTGCCCTTTGGGTCAGGATATTTTACTTAGATTGACCTGCCCTTTGGGTCAGGATATTTTACTTAGTTTGTTTTTGTTTGTCCGTGCGGTATACCCTAGTACCCCCCTGAGTGGCATAGAAACTTTGTTTTTAAGGCACTCAGTTTTATTTAATATAGAGGAGGCATACATTTGGACGGTACAAACCCTTTGAACAAAATCTAAGTTTAATTCGCTACTGGTAATATTTTCTGAGGTGATCGGCATTCCAGGCTCTTGGGACAGTAGTTCCGTCCATTCTTTTCAGTTTGTAAGTGCCAGAACCGATTTCGTCCTCGATTTCATATGGTCCTTCCCAATTTGGTCCAAGTACCCCCACTCCGGGTTCTTGGGTGGCTGGGAAAACCCTTCTTAGGACCATATCCCCAATAGCGAATTTTCTATTTTTAACCTTGGAGTTAAAATACTTGGTCACCTTCTTTTGATAAGCAGCCATCCGTATTTGGGACTCATCCCGGAGTTCTTCGACTTGATCCAGAGCCTCTTGGAGCAGGGCCTGATTGGTGGCCGGATCATAAGTCGTCCTCCTATGGGATGGGAATAATGTTTCCACCGGGACCATTGCTTCACAACCGTACGCCATTGAGAACGGCGAGTGACTGGTTGTGGTTCTGGGGGTCGTCCGGTAGGCCCACAATACCCTTGGCAATTCCTCAGGCCAGTTATTTTTACGGACGGCGGCTTCTTTTTCAAGGTGACCTTTAGGATTTTATTGACTGCTTCCGCCTGGCCGTTTGTTTGAGGCCGGGCTACCGCGGAGAAGCTTTTTACCACTCCGTGTTGGTTGCAAAAGTCAGTAAATTCCTCGCAATCAAATTGCTTTCCATTGTCTGAGACTATCTTGTGAGGCAAGCCGTATCGACACACTATGTTTTTGATAACAAAGTCCAACGCCTTCTTAGCAGTTATTGTCTTCATAGGCTCAGCCTCTGTCCACTTGGTGAAGTAGTCCACTGCTACTATTGCATACTTTACCCCTCCTTTTCCCGTAGGTAGAGACCCGATGAGATCTATTCCCCAGACCGCGAAGGGCCAGGGGCTGGTCATCAAAGTGATCTCATTTGGAGGAGCTCTCGGTATGTTCGCGTACCTTTGGCACGAGTCACACTTTTGGACATAGTCTATACAATCTTTTTTCATTGTTGGCCAGAAGTACCCCTGCCTCAATATTTTCTTTGAGAGGCTGGGTCCTCCCGTATGGTCTCCACAGAACCCTTCATGGACCTCCAGCATGATTTGTCTAGCTTCAGGGTCCGATACACACCTTAAATAAGGCATGCTGAGTCCTCTCCGGTAGAGAATTTGATCCATCATTACATAACGATGAGCCTGATACTGAATCTTCCGAGACAGTGCCCTCTCTTGGGGCAACTCACCTGTGGTTATGTACTTTATGATGGGGACCATCCAGCTGGGTTCTTGCCCAACCGTTTGTGTGGTCTCTTTTATTTTGATGCTTGGCTCTGCCAAGCGTTCCACTGGTACTATCCCCAGCTCTTCGATTTCGCTGTCCGAGGCTAACTTAGCCAGACAGTCCGCGTGAGCGTTCTTTTCTCGGGGGATTCTTTCTATTTTATAGTCCGTGACTTCGTGGAGTAGTTCTCAGACTATCGTTACGTATGCGGCCATCCTTTCGCCGCGAGTTTGGTATTCTCCGGAAACTTGGTTTACGACCAGCTGAGAATCGCTGTAGACTTCCACCCTCTTGGCTCCTACAGCTTTAGCCAATTTTAGCCCTGCTATCAGGGCCTCATATTCGGCTTCATTATTCGAAGCTGTGAAGTTGAATCGGAGTGCTGCCTGGAGCCGCAATCCAGTAGGTGATATCATAGCCACTCCGGCTCCTGAACCGTTCTCATTAGAAGCTCCATCCACAAATACTCTCCAGGTGGGGATGGGTGGCTCCAGTGTATTGGCTGTTGCCTCGGCTTCATTACATTCGGTGATGAAGTCCGCCAAGGCTTAGCCTTTTATGGAAATCCGGGGCACGTAATGTAAGTCGAACTGACTCAGCTCCATCGCCCACTTGAGGAGCCTTCCGGATGCTTCAGGCTTCTGGAGAACTTGCCGGAGTGGATGATTGGTCAGGATTCTGATCGGATGGGCTTGGAAGTATGGTCTCAACTTCCTTGATGCCATCAGGAGGCAGAATACTAATTTTTCAATAACCGGGTACCTTGTCTCGGCCCCTACCATGCGCTTACTAACATAGTACACGGGGTGCTGAATTTTTCTTCCTCCGGACCCGGTGCAAAGATCGACCGCATGCTCGGAGACGGCCAAGTAAAGGAACAAGTCTTCTCCGAGGACGGGTTTTGATAGGATAGGAGGTTTGGCCATGTGGTCTTTTAACCTTTTGAATGCCTCCTCGCATTCATCTGTCCATTCGAACTTTTGGCATTTCTTCAGTATGTTGAAGAAGGGTATGCACTTGTCCGTGGACCGTGAGATAAAGCGGCTCAGTGCGGCTACCTTTCCGGTCAAACTCTGCACGTCCTTATGTTTCTTGGGGGATGGCATGTCCAGGAGAGCTTGGATTTTCTCCGGGTTCGCCTCGATCCCCCTTTGGCTGACTATGAAGCCCAGGAATTTTCCCGACTTGACCCCGAAGGTGCATTTTTTCGGGTTGAGCTTCATGCCGTATCTCCGGACGACTTCGAAACATTCCTCTAAGTCGTTTGCATGGCTGTTGCATGCTTTGGATTTGACGAGCATGTCGTCTACATATACCTCCATGTTTCGTCCCAGGAGGCTTTTAAACATCCGGTTAACCATTCTTTGATAGGTTGCTCCGGCGTTTTTCAGTCCGAAAGGCATGACTAGGTAACAGTATACCCCCTTATCGGTCCTGAAGCTAGTGCACTCCTGGTCTGCCGTATGCATTTTTATTTGGTTGTACCCAGCATAGGCATCCATGAAAGACAGCAGCTTAAATCCGGACGTGGCGTCTACCATCTGGTCGATCCTGGGCAGCGGAAAGCAGTCCTTTGGGCAGGCTTTGTTTAGATCTGTGAAATCTATACAAACCCGCCAGGTCCCGTTCGGCTTGGGCACCAGGACCGGATCGGCCAGCCATTCCGGATAGTATACATCGCGGATCATGCCATTGGACAAAAGTTTATCCACCTCTTTCTCTAAGGCCTCGGCTTTCACCGAGTCGAGCGGGCGTCTCTTTTGCTGTACAGGGGGCACGTCCGGGTTGACATTGAGTACATGGGTGATGACATGAGGGCTGATGCCGGTCATGTCTTCTTGGCGCCATGCGAAAATGTCGATGGCGCCCTTCAGTGTTTTTATTATTTTATCTTTTTCCTCCGGATCCAGGCTTCTCCCTATCCGGAGTACTTTGGTGGAGTCGTCGTCGCACACTGGTATTTCTTCGACGTCCTCTATTGGTTCTACGACCCTTTCGGACCCTATGCGAGGATCAAACTCGTCCTCTTCAGCCTTCTCTATCTCAGGGGGCCCTCGGACCATGAGTACTGGCAAGTGGGTGGCAACATTGTAACATTGCCTGGCCTCTCCTTGATTTCCCCTCACCGTTCCGACTCCGGCTTCCTGGGTAGGGAATTTTAGGCATAGATGTCGGATTGAGGTTATTGCACCAAAGTCGACGAGGGCCGGTCGGCCTAAGATTGCGTTGTAGGCTGTTGGACAGTCTACCACCACGAAGGTGCAATACTTGAATGTGCTTTGGGGGGTATCGGGGCACAGGGTAACCGGGAGCCTGACTTTTCCCATCGGGATTAGCGTCGTCCCGTTAAACCCTGTGAGCTGCGATCCACTAGGCGAGAGGTCCCGGTCGGTCAACCCTATCGCAGTGAAGGCTTCTTTGAAGAGCAAGTTCACGGAACTCCCGTTGTCAATCAGGACCCTAGCCACCACCTTATTTGCGATGGGGGTCTCTATGACCAGTGGGTCGTGATGAGGAAAACGTACCGCCTTGGCGTCTTCTTCCGTGAACGTTATGGGTTGGTCCATTAGCCGAGGCCTTTGAGCCGGGAGTTGAGTGACCTCCCACACCTCACTGTGTCTTGCGGCCTCGGCATATCTCTTTCGCTCCTTGCGAGTGTTTCCTCCGATATGGGGACCTCCGGAGATCATGGCTACCCGTCCATTAGGCCGGGGCGGTAGTCCGGGTATATGCTGGGTGTCACCTGCGGGAGCAGCTGGAGGCAATACTCCTGCTGTACCCCCTGGTGTTCCCGGAGGCATACCCCCTGCCACCTGCCCTGGATTAAGGTGGGGCAACCTATTTTTGATCCACTCATAGAGGTGGCCCAAACGGATCAAATTCTCAATCTCGTCTTTGAGATTTTTACACTCATTGGTGCTGTGACCAATGTCGTTGTGGTACTCGCACCTTTTACTCGGATCTCTCCGGGAGCTGTCTTTGTACAATGGTTGTGGTCTCCGGTAGTGCGTATTCTGCCTTGTGGCAAAATATACACGTTCCTGAGAGTCCGTGAGCTCTGTGTACTGGGTGTATTGGGGTGTGTACCCCTTCTTTTGGCGCTTCTCTCCCGTTCGGGTGCTGCCCTTGGAGGACCTTTTGCTCCTCGACCCCTGGGTAGGGCCTGTTAAGCTAGCAGTCGGGGCAGCCTGTGAAGGGGTCCGTCCATTCACCCCGGACGGGTTGCCGTAATGGGAAGATGCCGGGGCCAAAGCTTGGCCCTGGCTGTATCCGGGAGTAGCAGAGAACTGTATGCCACTTACCGGAGGGGTCGCGGTCGGGACGTGCAGGGGCGATACTCCTGGCATGTATCCCGCTATCCCGGTGGGATAATAGCCTCCGTAAGCCACGATCTGGGCTTCTTCGAGGTTAATATATTTTTGGACTCGCTTCTGGAAGTCCTGAAGGCTAGCAGCGCCTTCTTGCTGTAATTCGTTCCAGAAGGGAGTCCCAGTGCGGATTCCTGCTTGGAGAAGCGCAAGCTGTTGTCCGTCGTCGACCTTCTTGGTCTTCGAGGCTTCCTCTCGGAACCTCTTGATGTAATTCTTCAAGGTCTCGGTGGGCAGTTGCTTGATGTTGGTCAAGGCACTAACCTCCAAGTTGACCTTCCTGGCAGCGACAAACTGTCTCCGGAAGTTGGTTTGGAGTTTGTTCCAACAACCCACCGATCCTGGTTCCAATTTCTTGAACCATTCCTCTGCCGATCCGCTCAGAGTGAGGGGGAAGCATAAGCATTTGGCGTCATTGCTGACCCGCATGACTGTCATGACCCGGTTGAACCGTGACAAGTGATCACTGGGGTCGGAGTTCCCAGTATATGCTGCCATTTCAGGCATTTTGAAGTTTTTAGGGAGCTCCGCCTCCAGGATATGTTTGGCACAAGGCTCCCGATCCTCACTGTCCGAGTCGGAGTCATCTCCCTTCTGCCTCCGGGAGACTCGAGCAATATCTTTTCGAAGTATGGCGAGTTCGGCCATAATCCCTTCGTTTACAGTGCCCGAGGAGACTTCGGGCCTGTATCTTTTTTGGTCAAGGTGATCCCGGAGGTCACCTTGATTCCCATTGATTTGATTTCTCAGATCAATGGGTGGACATCTCTGTCCTCTTCTTCCTCTACCCCCTGGTTCCTGGTGCACGGAAATGCTTTTCCGGTCCCCTCGATCCTGAGGGCCAAGACTCCCTCTTTGGGGCTTGCCCCTCTGCGGACCTTTCCCTTTAGGGAAATCCGAGCGGACCTTTCGCGGATCCTGCGCCTTTTTCTTTCGACCAGGGGCAGAAGTAGGGTTTTTTGTTTGGTTTTCCTCAGCAGGGTGCCTTATAGGGCTAGGTTCCCTAGGCCTTTGCTGCTGGGAATTAGGCGAAGACGTTGCTGGCTCCCCGTCGAGTCCAGCGGCCATCGCCTTGGGATGCACGTGAATACCAGCTGCCTCCATGGCTTTCTGCATGGCTAGCATCACTTCCTGCATTTTTTGATTTTGCGCTTTCTGAGCTTCGATCTCAGCTTCATGATCGATAGCTTTTTGTCTAAGGAGCACCAGTTCCGAGTAACTTCCTCCGTCGTAGGCATACTCGTCGAGGTGTTCCTCGTAGTTTTCATCGGGAACTATTTCTTCTTCTTCTTCCTCGGACTCCTCTGCTGCCCTTGAGGCTACATCTTCCTCATTGGGATCTTGAGCGTCTTCTAGAGGGCGAGGATGACGTGTAGCTCTTGTCTCCACCATTGTCGTGAAGTTAAATGCTTGTTGTGAAGCAGCTTTCCTCAGCTCTCAATGAAATAACCAAAATGTTGACCGAGGTTTTCGGCAACTATTAAAATATAATTATAATAAGGAGCTGTAAGAAAGTGAGATGAAGACTTTTTACGTGGTTGGGGCGTTAATGAGCCTTAGTCCACGAGGCACTGCTATTAATGGATGTATTTAATACAGATTCTACACTTGAGAGAATGTTTTTCTCTTAAATACAGAGAATGTTCTTGGTGAGTTTTTTCTCTTCTTGCTCTTTTGCAGCCAAGATTCTCGACCCCATTAAATGAGCTTTGAGGGGGTATTTATAGTGTTTTTGGTGGGGTAATCCCTAGAATTGTTCTTACACATGTGTCTGTAAGTATCCATAAAGTTGGGCATTTCCGATGAATATACCATGGGTGATGCATGGTCAAATCCCTAGGTGCTGTAGGGTTTTTATGGAGAATGTCCTTTTTGTCTTGTGATTGACGTGACTCTTCGCAGAGTAGCCGTCGCTAGACTTAAATGATCATTCTTTGTAAGCGCCCATTTCTATTCGGGGGTTGTGCCGTCAGACTTTATTGCGTGTTACAGTCCCAACACGCTTCCTCCCATGCAGCATTAAATGCGACTTGATTTCTCGGGAGAGACCTGACACATCCCGGAGAGCCTTCATGCTATACTAGCTTCCTGGAGTACCTTGTACTCCGGGTGTCTCCTCCGGGACCCATGCTAATAGCGCTTCCAGGTGGCATAAAAAGACTTAGCAAATCTTTCCAAGTTATCTGATCCACGTGTCCCCTCTCGACTGGTCCAAACTTAGTGATTAACACTTCTAGTTAAGCATAAAAAATACAAAACCAATAACACAAATAGTAATGAGAATGGTTTTCAAGTTCTTCAACAACCATATATGACCACAATCACACTCCTGAACATTGCTACATCCTTTTGGAATGTCCTTGAATTCTTTCAAATCTTCATTTGACTCATACAACATCAACTGATCTTCAAGCTTACTTATCTTCCTCAGAAGTCCTGGTATTAACTCTCTGCACTTCATACAAGAATCAACATCCACCCATTCAAAAAACTTACACCCTCTACCATCCTCCTGTGGATAAATTTCAAAAATTTCACCTTGAATAACTTAACATAAACAATAATATTCAAAAACAAAACTGAAAGGGAAAAAACAATGGCTTACATATGCTAGCCTGCATTTCCTAAAACAACGCCCTGGGTTTGCTTCGGTCCATGATGTTCTAACGATCCACGGAATGCCACAGTAACAATTTTGAGGATCCCTTTGATAACCAGAACTAACCACTCCTTTCGACCTTCGACGAGTGGAACTACTGTAAGAACCCTCCCCCTCCATTTTCACCTTCCACGAATGAATCTTTCAAGCTCAGCTCTCTCTCGATTTACACAGACCTCCTTTCGATTTCTGGGTACCTCGCCAGATAGAATCGCGATTAGGGATTTGGGATTCAGGGTGATGGGGTTTTCTTCTTTTAGTTTTTTGGTCTCAGTTTTTAATTTTATTTTGTAATTTAGTTAAAAAAATTAAATTATTAAAATTTTTAATTTGGAAAAATATTTTATTTTTTCAATTTTGAAAAGAAATAAATAAAAATACAGCCATTAAATCTTATGCGTACACGTGTACCGTTACTCATACTAACGGCTGTGGTATGAACGGACAAACACGAGAGTCCAGCTTAGGTACTATTGCCGCTATTATTGGAGCTTGGGGATTAATCTGCATCAACGTGAACTATTTGGGGACTTTTGCCGCAAATATCCCTATCAAAAAAATCATTGGATGGTAATAATATTTTTCTAACAATGATAGCCTAAGTAAGAACTAAGAAGTATTGTAGCGTTTTATTTTTAAGAATATGAATAATATTAAGACAATTGGATTCCACAATCAAGCTCCTATTCTTCTAATAAAAAAAACACATTAATATACATGTAAATGATTTTTAGTTTTACAATAATAAATTATTAATAAACTCATAATTTCATAAAATAATAAAGTATTAATTTTAATTAATTTTTAAAAATAATTTATATTTTTTTTTTCAAATTATTAGTTGTAATTATTATTTTCAATTTTATAAAAAATAAATATAATTTTTTTTTTAAAAAAATAATTTTTAGAAACTTGTCATAAAAATGTTATTAGATTATTATCTTATTAATTTTTTTTAGTTCCCATCAATGGGTATTACCCATTAAGAAGTGTTCCATATATATATATATACTAGTAGTAGAGGGCACGTGCGTTGCACGTGCTTATAAATAATTAGTGAAAAAAGTGCACAAAATATAAGTGCAATATTATAGATTAAATAGTCTTTTTTTCTAATACAATGTTAATAATTCAAAAGACAAAGCACTCATTAGCAAATTATTGGCACAAAATTTAAAATATCAAAAAATTAAGAGAAGCATCCTTAACTTTGAGTCAGTGATAATATATTACACCCCACTGCTTGCAAAATGACTTGATCCTAAAACTAAAAATAATATCAAAGTAAATGAGATTTTACAAATTGACTTACCAAGCTATATAGTTTAATTTTTACTTATAATATGTATTCCATCTTTTTTGTATTGAATAGATTACTCTAAATTATATATGTAAATATATCTCATACATATATATTTATATGGGTGCACTCTTAATGGGTATTGCCCATCAATAGGTAAAATTGAACATTTTTGAGTTTTTATGCTTAATTTTTTCTATCTAATTAAAAAAATCTCTCATTTTTATATCATATGGGCTGAGATTGTTCCATCGGTAAAAAAAATTAAAAAAAAAAAGTTTTTTAGCAAGAAAAATAAGAAAAGAAAAAGTTGAGTTTCAATTAAATATTTTTGTATGAACATATTTTTGATATATGTAAAAATAGATATTTTTTGATATTTTTTTTTTAATTAAGTAGTTAAATTAAGCATATAAATTCAAATTTGTGATTTCATTATTCGTTATTAGATCAAAATTTGATGGTTTGATATTTTTAAAATTAATATTTATATTTAAATTTGTTTAATAATCATTCATGGAAAGTGTTCCATATTTATATATACATAAATCAGGCTATAAATGTATCCTATAAACATAAAAGTTAAAAATTTTAGTTGTAAAAGAAACAAAGGAAGGCGCATTCTAATATAGAATTAATAATAATAATAAAAAAAACTAATCTAACATAATCAAACAAAGCAAAGGCAAATGAAATGAACACAAATGAGCAAACCTTAGTGTACCATCAGAAGCAAGAGAATAAGTATTTTTTTTGATTTAAGCTTTTATATATTACAATCATGTTTTAAGCAAGAGAACAAGTATACAATAATATAAAAAGTTGCTTTGATGACTTTGTTGTGGAATACAAAGCATTTCTACAAAAACATTGACTACAACAACAAAATAAATATGATAATAATTAAAATCCACAAAATTTACAAAAGGCATTGAGAGAGAACAATAACTTAGCCAATTATGAGAAATTAAATAAATATCTTGATAATTAAAATCCTCAAAGTATATTTATAAGTTTAGGATTTAGGGTTGAATAAAACAGTTAAATTTTAGTAGGTTGGGGTGTATTTATTAAGAATAAATTTTAAAAGAAACTTAATTTTAGAATTGTCTAATTTAGTCATTTTATAAAAGGATAAAAATACATTTAATTTGTGGGAAATTTTAGTGCCGTTTGGTAACACTTTTGTTTTCTAATTTTTAAATCACAAAACGAAAGTAAAATTTTTATTTTTGAAAAATAAAAATACGTTCTGGAACCACTTTTGTTTTTTAATTTTAAAATTAAAAAACAAAAGTGTGTTCTGTAAAATTTATTTTTATTTTTATTTTTTAATTTTATTTAAGTCGGGTTTAGGTCCGGGGTTGAATTCGGGTTCGGGTCAGAGGTCGGGTTTAGCGCCAGGGCCGTGGCGGGGGAGATTTAGGTCTGAGTCTGGTCAAAGTCTAAAATATTGATTAAAAAAACTGTTTAAAAAATATTGAAAGTTATTTTTTTTTTTAAAAAAAAAAAAATTTGATTCGTAATTAAAAAATTGAAAAGTGGAAACAGTTTTACAGAACATGTTTTTGAAAATTTTCTAATTTTAAAAATAAAAAACTGAATAAAAAAGTGTGACCAAACGCCTGTAAAGACACTCTATTTTAATAATATTTATTTTATATAAAATTTATATCTTTAATTATACTAAATTTTCTTAACTTTTTCCTTCCAATTCATATTCTTAAAAAATATACCTATAAAATAAAAATAAATTATATTTTAAATATTATGACAAAAAATTAAAATAAAAAATTATATAAATTTTTCTTAGAAAAAAACAAAAATATATTTCATGATTTGAAGAAAAAAATAATGAAAATAAAATGAAAATAAGTATATAAGGGTAATGAAAAATTAAAAAACTGAGGGTATATAAGAGAATCAAGCAGGACGTGATTAAGAGACTTATAATATATAAGATATATATATATATATATTATAGGATAATAGTCTAATTTTTTAAAACCTAGCAAGTTTTTTCAATAGGATATCGAGAAGGGGCCGAGATGTTGATATATATATATATCAATTAATTGAATAAGTCAATTAATAAAATTGATAAATTTATTTGATTTTTTCAAAATTTGATAAAAATATTTTATTTAATGAATTAATTAATTGATATTTATAAACTTAATAAAAAATTAAAAAAATAAGAGAATTAAGGAGAGAATAGAAAAAGCTATTTAGAGTGATTTGAGAGTGCCATATCAGCGCCTCATACTTCTCCTTTATAGATATATATCTATATATATAGACTAGCAAAAAGTACGTGTGAGGCACGTATATTAAATTTTATGTTAGTTTTTTTTTTATATTATTTAAAAGTGATACAATTAAAAATTAAAGAAAAAATATTATTAGTTATTAGGTGAGATTATTATTACGTGTATCTAAATAATATACTTTATAATTTAGATATAGTGCGTGGAATCCGTAGTCCATTGGATGCTTGTCAACATCTTCAGGCTCGATTCTAGCAGTGTTCTGAATTTGCAAAATGAATATTAAGAGTATAAATAAATATACAACTCCTAAAGTCATAACCCCAAGGTGAGAGGTAAAACTGAATATTTTAAATGGAATGCCACCGGTAAGTACCTTTATTATAAAAACTAAGCTAGTTAAAAATGTGACCAGGAGAAAACAAAATATTCTCAATGGAAAAATATTATAATTACCACTGGATGAGAAGGAAAATATGGTGCCTAAGTGTTTCTTCACACCAATAGGACCACCTCCTCCATGTGGAATACAAAATGTTTTATGAATTGAAGATTGAGATGGCAAACATCAACTCCAATCCAAATCACTGAATGAATTTCAAAATCAAAAAATAAATTAGAAATATGATACAATAATGAATGAATGAAAAATAAAGCAAAAAAAAAAAACTATTTTAAATGATTCGTCTATCTTTTTTAACTATTTCAAATGAATTTGTTCAATTAATTCAACCATCTAATTATAATTTGGATGATTATCAAGGAGCATTGAAGCTTGTTTCTCATGTTTTGGTATCTTAGAACTCGATATCGATCTACTTGAGCTTGCAACCCCCTTTGATGCAATATCAATAGAAACGAAGATAATGTGCACTAAACATGTAGCAATAAATTATATATACACATAGAGTTTATAGATATTCCATTAAATTAATAAACATATATAGGGTGATATCTCAAATAAAACAAGTGTACCTTAACAAAAAAAAAAAACAAATGGGTTGTACAAGTTGTATTGATACTTGAAAATCTGATTTGTTTGGGTTCGGTTTTGTTCCAATCAAAAGAGGTAAATGAACCACATAATTAATTTCTTTCGTTCCGATTAGTTCTCTGTTTTTGTTTCCATTGAGAAGAGATTAGGATTTGACGCCTAAATCTTGATCGGAGATTCGCCATACTCTGAGGAAATCGCTTGATGTGGCTCGGAGACGGGTTTTTGGCACTCCTTGTCTGGAATGAAGATTGTTTGGTCGGAGGGTATGGGTGTTAGAATGAGAGAGGCAGAACGGAGCAGATATCGCCATTGGAGTCGTATGTGTAGATCTCTGAACGTTTTTGCTACTTCAAAAGCTTAGTGAATAAATGATTTAACAAAAAGGAAAAGGAAGAAGAAATAGTTGGGATTTCACCAAGAACCAGGAAAAAATAGCTAAAAATAATTAAATAAAAAAAACAATACAAATAAATACATATTCATACCAAAAATTAAAAAATTTACAGATCAAGAATGCTTTAAAAAAAACGTTATAGATTCGACTAATGTCTAAGAATGAGCAATTCAGAGAAGAGAGTCCTGATCATCATCTTTAAAAAAAATCAGAAAATGTAATTCTACATAAAGCCCTAATCTTTCCACTAAACTAAATTAGATTTGTATGAAGAAAATGGATTAGGGTTTGATTCCGTCTAAATAAAGCCCCATCTTTCTACTAAACTAAACTACATTTGAAAATCAGAAGTAGATATTGGGATTTTAGTTTATTTTTGCTAATAAATTGGGTTTCAGTTTCGATTTCCACGGGAGATCATTTTGATTTCATAGTTTAATTTGTACTTTTATTTTTTATTTATATTTATTTTAAGAAAAAATTAAAAACTTAACAGACGTTACGTTAGCTTAGGCATTCAAAATTGTTAAATAGTAATTGGAATAAAGTCACCCAAAAACTAAGAATTCTGTTATATAGCTACATTTTATATAAAATAGATATATATATATATATAAAAAAAAATTAAATCAGAAACAAATTATAAATATCAGTTCAAATATTAATGAGATTTGTTTTATTTTTATTTTATTATATATAAATAATATTTTATTATTTTATTAAATATAAATAAAAAGTCACCCATGAATTTCTCATAAACCAAGAAATTTAGTTATATAGACACACTTTATATAAAATAGATATATAAATTTGGGAAGCATGGTTTAGTACATAAACAATCACTGAAATAGTAAAATTAAATGAAATTACACAAAAGTCTTAAATCCAACAATCTCAATAATTCAGGAGTATTTTTAACAACCTTAAAAGTTCAGGGGCATGATTTGATACATGTCAAAATTCAGGAGACAAAAATCATAATTAGCCTAAAAAAATTAAGGCTATATACATAAATATGGTAAAAATAAAATTAATTTATATAAATGTGGTAAAAAATCTTAATAAAAAAAAATTGTGCATATCAATTTCAATTATAAATTATTTATGAAATTATCTTAGATTATTTTATTATTTTAAATATCGCTACACACCTACCAAAATTAGAATTAACAACCTTTTTTTATATTTCCTTTTTTTTAATTTTATTTTTTATGTGAATAAACGACACAAATTGTAATTATTCTTTCACTTTCTTAATTTCTTATATCTTTTTTTTTTTCAAAAGGATTTTCAACCACATAATTTATTATTTGGACACAAAAATTGTATTATTATAATCTATATTTTAAGGTAATCTTCTTAACATGTTATAAATATATATTTACCAAAAAAAAAAATTGACTAAAATTAAGAGTTAGACTAAGTTTTTTTAAACAACAAAATAACACACTATAACTTAAAATCAAATATATATATATATATATATATACTAGGTGAATGTTACGTGCCAAAGTCACGTAAATGTTAGTGTTATTTGAGATTCTGTTTTTTTTTTTTTTTTCAATTTTAGTAACTAAGTGGTATAATTATTTAAACCATTATTAGTTTTATAAAAGTACATTGTATTTAAAAGACAAACATGATTGACCCATCATCATCAAATAAAATTACTTATTAGAACCAAATAATTACATGGTTACCTTACGCACTTGCTGCTCCACGGAACACCCATAAATTGCAGCTCTTCCACCCATATAAGCAAGATATCGCATAAACATCTTTGTACTCTCTGTTTTACCCATCAAGGACACCAAAAAATAAGCCACTCTAATAAGTAAAATGAAACAGACAACAACATATAAATACACATATGCATTAATCTGTAATGGCAAAAGGATGTGGGCTTAGCTCACCAAAAGCAGCCCTTTTATATTGTTATACATCATGTGATTATCATATAAATGAGGTAGTCTTCTGAAAGGGTTAGCCGCTATCAATATATTCCCTGTGTAGGTCTGCAAATACCATTACATAGTTTCAGATAGTAAACGACATGCAATTTTAGATAAGAAAGTAAATCATATCACCTACATAAAATAATAATATAATGAACATAAATTCACACACAATTAAGGCGGTAAAAGGAGACAAAAATCACAGTACTCGCATATATTTCATTCATGTCATATGCTACCCTAAACCTTTAAAAGAAGAATATGCCCACCATATTTTGAAGCCCCAATTCCCAACATCCTAAAAAGAGCACATCTACACATATACAACCTTTAATACATATAAAGTAGAGTAATGAATACTTAAAAACATAGAATAAAATTTGTTGATGGAGAAAATTATCACCCATCACCTATCAAATTTTTTCCTTAAATATAGTTCCAATCTGTGAGCATCATAGTTCTCCTTCCTTTATACAATTTGGGAGTTATGCCTGTGCGAGATCAGGTGCTTGAATGACGTCTGTGAGCGTCATAGTGCTTTCCTTCATTTATAATTTTCATTTATATAGTTCTAGACTATATAAAGCAGGTTAATAAATATAATTATATAAACAAAATGGAAAGAAGGCTGAGGAAGTGTACTGAGGGAGCAGCGATGGAAGAAGAATTTATATTCTCCAAATTAGTTGAGTTCATCGTGGAATTGCGATTAGGATATTAGGGATTTTACTTCAGAGAGTCAAGATCGGGAGGTTTGTTATTTACTAATATTTTTATATAATTAAATTAATTTTTTTTATATATAGGGATTTTACTTTAGAGAGAGTCAAGATCGGGAGATTTGTTATTTATTAATATTTTTATATAATTAAATTAATTTTTTATATATAAAATAATTAAATAAATTTTATTTTTAAATACATATAATAATATTATAAAAAGAATATTTATCCTCCTCTAAACCAAGAAATCAAAAACCAAGAATATTTATCCTTTTACTTTTTTTTTCCTTATTGTTTACCTTTTGTTTTGTTTTTTTTTTTTGACATTATTATCTTTTTCATTTATTATGATTTTTTTATCTTTTTCTCTTAATCTTCTATTTCTCTTAATTTTTTTCCTCTAACATTTAAATATCTCTCTTACTTTAATTGTCTTTGAAAAAGGATTATCAATATTAAAAGTAATTTTTTTGTTTCCTTTTTATATTTTATAACAAAAAGTAATAGAATTTTAAATTTAATAAACTTTAACATATCAAATATCAAATAACATCATAGATTACCATAAAATCTTCTGTTATTTTGTATTTAAAAGTTACGATATAGTATATTTATAACAAATTTATTTAATAAAAAAAATTTGATATGTTAATACAAAAACTTATAAAATTATCAAATAGTATCTTATAAAAATTAGTTACATTAGTTAAACATAATAACATTAGTTACATTATAAAAATTATTGTATATATATTAATTTTAAAGTTGATGGATCAAAATAAGCAACCAAATGTGTATGAGAAAAAATTATCTTGAATCAATTTTTTTTTTAATAAAAAGTAATTAATTGATATATTTTTTATATCAAAGCAACTAAAAGGTTGTTTTTTTTAAAAAAAAAAACTTGCAAAACATTAAAATTTCTGGAAGTGAGATTTTTCAATCTTTTTCCATTTCTAGTAATTATTTTAGATTTCGGTATTTATGCTGACATGACATATCGGTATTTGTACAAATAATTTTTTTTTAGTATTTTTGTAAATAAAATCAATTTTAAGTATAATATTGAAAAGACCATTAATTATGGCATTTAAAATAAAAAAAACTTAGTATATATGGGATATGCCACTTTGTATTACCATAAAAAATATTAAAATTTCTTTTATATATATTTTTTAAAACAATAGAAACAAATGAAAGAACAATGATCATCGGAGTTGTCAGCGGCGACTAGAAGTCACCAGAGTTGTCACCTGTCTCAAAAAAATCATCAGAGTTGTTGTTGGTGCCAAAAAAAAAAATCACTGAAGTTGTTGTCAGTGCCAGAAAAGTTGCCAAAATTTGCATTTTCGATGGAAAAAATTACCGAAAAAGTTGTCAGAATTATTGCTATCACTGGAGTTTGACGCTGGAGTCATCACCAGAGTTAGACGTTGAAAATTAACTTACAGAAATCGGTTACATTTATCAGTTAGTAAAACAACCAAGAAACCAAATTAAAAATTAACACATCAAAACTAGTTTTTTAAAATAACCAAATAAAAAAATTAAAACTTATGCTACAAAAAAAAAAATCAAACCAAACATAAGAAACTGGTAACTTAAAATAAATAGAATTTATTGTTTAATAACATAACAAACAACAATAAAACATATATATAATAAAAAAACCACAAAAAGAAAACATATATAATAAAAAAATTAAAAACTTACAGAATCAGAAAAGAACTTCTCACAAAAATTGAGAGTATAAAATCACATTTTGATATACTACCCATGGGTCTCTTTCGGATAACAATATCCTTAAGAAATTGAATAGCCCATGGGTTCCCAAGTCCATGGAAATTTCAGTTGAAAAAATTCATAATGATAGGTGGGCCTGACAACCAGGACCCACCCTTAATTCATTTTTGACCCATCAACACCTTCCACATGAGTATTAGTTTGTCCATTAATTGAGTTCAAAGCTTGATCCACAGAGCATCCATTCATAGCATGTGGCCCAACATCTTGGCCCATCTTAGTCCTTCTTCTTTTCAAGTCAATAACCAACAATGACTCAGCCTCCAGATCAATATTTTGAAAATTAGTATCAATTTTGTCTTCCTAATTTATAGGAGGATCACCCACGTTTTTATCTTTGCAAGCAGTTGTCAATCCTACATCATGAATAACTTGTTGGGTTTTATGCCCTAAATAAAACTATATTTCAATGTAATCCAGATTATTCAATATCAATAAAGTAACAAAAGTATTTTTCATTCATTTGTGTATGTTTTGGCTCACTTTATCAATTGTTTTGTCTATTTGATTTATAAATTTATCCAAACCCCTTTCACATACTTGATCATGTTTATTGTGTTGTCAACACAGTGGAAAGTAAACATGACTATGTGAATAAATGATTCCTAGATTTATCAGAACACTGGGTTTTACTGATATGACAACTACAACAGAGTTTACTTGCATTTGGAGAAATGCTATATTCTTTCCAGAACATTGGTTAAAGTAAAGCTCAGGTTGGATGCATGGAGTATGCATTGGAATGGACTGATATTGAACTTTGAAATAGATTTATAAAACTTACCGTAATATCTATTCAATTCAATTTCACTAAGTTGATCCTAGATCACATGATCTAAATCCTGATATGGTTAGGCTCAATCTCAAGAGTGTTATTCATGTTCTTTGATTTGTTAGTTAAGCCTACTTTTGGGTCAGGGTGATACGTACATTTTGGGAACACGGTAGTGCAATTGAGTGGGAGCGCTAACATAAATATGGAATCTATAGCTTCTATCTAGCGAATAGTAAGCAAAGGATGATTTCCTTCGAGCTTAACCAAACGAAATAAATGGTGGAGTACTCATTTCACTTAGATGAAATATCATTTATACAGGGTTAAGTGTTTTAAGGATAAAATACATTGTAGGGTGTTACGGTAATTTGAGTCCCTTTACAATGTAAATCATCCATATAAAGGATCATTGATCAAATTAGGGTTATAACAATGGATAACTAATGACGTGTCTATATGGTGGAACATATAGAGCATTCTATATACTGAGAATGCAATTCTAAGTTCTATGCATGGATTCAACGAAGAATTAATAAGTCAGTGAATTTAAGTAGTAAATTCTTGATCTGCTTATTGGAAGCTCGGATATATAGACCCATGGTCCCCCCACTAATTGAGACGATATTACTTGTAAGACTCATTTAATTGATTTTAATTAATCAATTATAATTCTCAAGTTAAATTGTGTCTATTTGAGAATTTATCACTTATTAAGGGAAAAACAGTAAATAGAGATTTTGAAGGGCATATTTATTAATTAGGAAACTTTAATTAGTTTTATTATTAATAAATAAATGACAATATATTATTTGATAATTAATTTTAATTATTAAATAATTAGATTTGACATTTATGTGGTTGAACAAAGGAATTGGCAGTTTTTGACAAAACAGGAAACTAGCAATGTAGGAAAAGGAAAGTTGGAAAAGTGGCAAGCCTTGTTTCCACAATGCCTAGGCCGGCCACTATGCTTCCCTTTTCACATTGATTTTTCAATTTTTAAATGTCAATTAATTCAACCATAGCCCTAGGTGGTCTTCTATAAATAGAAGGTAAAGGCTTCAGTTTTTGCATATACAACATTCTGACAGAATTTTTGTTGGGTTTTATGCCCTAAATAAAACTCATTTCAATATAATCAAATTTACTTATTAATATAGATCAGAGATAACATTTAATGTTGCATGGTTCACATGATTTATTTCATGATTATATGTACTTAATGTATGAATTCATCTAAAACCCTTTTCACATACTTGATCCTGTTTATTGTGCTGTCAACACATTGGAAAGTAAACATGACTATGTGAATAAAGTTTCCTAGATTTATCAGACATAGGGTTTTACTGATATGATAATCTACAACAGAGTTTACTTGCATTTGGAGAAGCGCTATGTTCTTTCCAGAGCATTGGTTAAAGTAAAGCTCAGGTTGGATGCATGGAGTATGCATCGGAAGGGACCGATATTGAACTTTGACTTAGATTTATTAAACTTACCGTAATATCTATTCAAGTCAATATCGCATAGTTGATCGTAGATCAAATGATCTTAATCCTGTTATGATTAGGCTCAATCTCAAGAGGCTATTCGTGTTCTTTGATTTGTTAGTTAAGCCTACTTTTAGGTCAGGGTGATACGTACATTTTGGGAACACGTTAGTGCAATTGAGTGGGAGCGCTAACATAAATATGGAATCTATAGCTTCTATCTGGCGAATAGTAAGTAAAGGATGATCTCCTTCGAGCTTGACCAAACGAAAATAAATGGTGGAGATCTCATTTCACATAAGCTGAAATATCATTTATACGGGGTTATGTGTTTTAAGGACTAAATACATTGTAGGGTGTAACGGTAATCTAATCCCTTTACACTGTAGATCATTCATATAGAGGATCATTGATCAAATTAGGATTATAACAATGGATAACTAATGATGTGTCTATATGGTGGAACATATAGAGCATTCTATATAACTGAGAGTGCAATTCTAAGTTCTATGCGTGGATTCAACGAAGAATTAATAAGTTAGTGAATTTTAGTAATAAATTCTTGATCTGCTTATTGGAAGCTCGGTTATATAGACCCATGGTCCCCGCACAAGTTGAGATTATATTGCTTGTAAGACTCATATAATTGGTTTTGATTAATCAATTATAATTCTCAAATTAGACTATGTCTATTTGTGAATTTTTCACTAAGTAAGGGCGAAATTGTAAAGAAAGAGTTTTTAGGGGCATATTTGTTAATTTTGATACTTTGTATGGTTCAATTAATAAATATGATAAATGATAATATTATTTAATAATTATTTATAGTTATTAAATAGTTAGAATTGATATTTAAATGGTTGAATTTGAAAATTGGCGTTTTTGAGAAAATCAGATGCAAAATTGAGAAAACTGCAAAATTCAAGTAAGGCCCATTACTCTACATGGCCGGCCACTTGGTTTGAATTTTTAAACTGATATTTTCATTATTTTGATGCCAAATAATTCAAACCTAACCCTAGTGGAATGCTATAAATAGATAGTGAAGGCTACAGGAAAAATTACACTTAAATTTTCTATTTTTCCTTTAGAGAAAAACCTGAGCCTCTCTCTCTCCCTATCTTTAGCCGCCACCTTGCTCTCTTTCTTTCCTCTTGAATTTCGAAATTCTTAGTGTGAGAATAGTGCCTACACAGAACAAGTGATACCTCAACCATAGTGAGGAAGATCGTGAAGAAAGACTTTCAGCAAGAAGGAGTTTTAGCACCAAAGAATCAGAGAAAGAGATTCAGGTTCAGATATTAATAATACTCTGCTACAAAAAGGAATCAAGGGCTAGATATCTGAACGGAAGGAGTCATTATATTATGCTGCACCCAATGTAAGGTTTCCTAAACTTTATGTGTTTATTTCATCGTTTTAGAAAATTCATATTTAGGGTGTTAATCAACATACTTGTGAGTAGATCTAAGATCCTGGTAAAATAATTTCCAACAACTGGCCTCAGAGCCATGGTAATTGATTTGCTTGCAAGAAATTTGGACTTTAAAACGATTGTTTAATGTTTTGGATGGTATCATGTTGTATTGAGTGTTATTTGATGATTGATTGATGTTTGTGAATTTTCGTGAAATTTTTTTGAATATTTTATTCTGGAATTATTTTTATTGGATAGTATGGAAAAAATTAAGCAAGTTACTTTTTTACAGAACTCAATTTCGATTTAATTTGAATTAGTTATGATTTTTTGAAGTTTCGAAAAAATCGGGGTTGAGCATCAAGAATTCCGCGCGCGGAAATCATGCGATTTCCCCCTGCGCCTAGATTTCACGCCCAAACACCTCATGCGCGCGCGCGGACGAGTATGCACAGCATACCGTCCGTACAACTCGCATTTTTTTCGTTTTTCTTCGATTTTTCATGCTTTTTCATGGAATTAACTTCCGATTTTTTGTGTAGTTCTGTATTTATACTATTACTATTCCTAATTCAACTCTAATTATCATAATGAATTAATTTAATATTTTTTAAATTTAATTCATGATATTAGTGTAATTTGAATTTAAAAATAGTTAGTATCTATCTTTTTTGCTTAATAATCTATCTTATTTTTAAATTTGATTATATCTTATCTTATTTTTTAAATTTAAGGTCAGATTTTAAAATTTTAATTTTATTTTTTTTAAATAATTTGACCTTATTTAAATTCAAAATAAGATAACTATAATCATGTAATTTTAAATAGATGTAAGATATTTTGCTAACTTTTAAATTTTGTTATTTTATTTATTTAAATTACATTTAAAATCTGAAAAAGATATTTATTTATCTTTTTTAATTTTTTATTTAATTTTTATTTATAATATAACATTAATTTTTTTTTTTAAAAAAAGTAGTTAGTAAATTTTGAAATGATATTTAGGTTGGTTGAAACCTAATTTTTCAAAATTGTAGGTTTAATTTTAAATACTAAAATATTAATTTCGAAATTTATTAAATTTTATTTTATTAAATTAATTTTCAAAAATAATTTTTTTTTATTTAATTATTTTTTTTCGAAATTATTTATTTAAAATTAAATAAATCTTACATCCAACTATCCAGCTAACCTTGTTGCAGGAGTATGTGTTTTAGCTTGTTTGTAAGTTTCTAAAACCTATTATTGCTTGATTGCAAATAGCCATGGTTAACTTGTTGACAGATCCAATGATCTGATTTTAACTCATGACTCCCTTGGTCAAGTAAATAATTTGTAACAGGTATATTTACAATCTTCTTTCATCTGTGTATGACCTAGCAACATGATAGGACCCATCCAAAGTGTGCCTGTGTGAGCCTATGTGTTTAATTTCATTATAGATGCATATAGGTTGTTGTTGCTAAATAAAATGTCATAGTTCTTGATAGATTTTATTTTGGCCCATTTAGTTTTTGGGCCTATTCAATTAATAACAGTTGTTCATATTAAGGTTAAATTCCTCTCTTTTGGGCCTTGTGTGAGAGTTGGGAGCCATAGTAGTGGGTACGACATACTGAACCCAGCACCCCCTCACATGAACCACCCCAATTGTGAAGGCCCATTTGCCTGAGTTGAATAAATGTACTAGGTTAATTAAACTAGTTTAACCTAATAAAATTGATTAGCAACATAATTAATTTCATTTATTTTGAAATTAATTTAAGAAATTATAGTTTAAAGATTTTTTTTTTCTAAGCTAAACTATATGTATTTTCTTGTATTTAATTAAATATAGAATTATAACCATCTAGATTCTTTCTGAAGCTTAATTTAAATTTTTCATTAAATATTCATATTTAAGTTGATATTTAGTTATCTATAACTAATTAACTTAAATCTGAATATCTTTGAATTTCAAATTTCAAAATTAAGTTGAGGAATTTTAAGAATTAGTTATTAAGATTCTTTAGATATTTTTTAAGTTAATATCTTTTCGAATATTAACTTAAAATGGAATATTTTCAAATTAAGTGGTTACAACTTAATTTTTGATATTTAATTAAATTTAAATTTGAAAATATTTAAGTTCTAGATTTTTTCTAATACAACTTAAATTAGATATTTTTTCAAATTTTTTGGAAAAGATACTTAGTCAAATAAGATATTTTCTAGATAGTTATTTCTAGACTACTTATTATTTCTAATATTAAATAGAAAAATATTATACATTGTGAAATTAATTATTTAATAATTAATTTTGGTACAATTTATTTTAAGTATATTTTTCCTAGTATTAAACTAGAGATTAATAATTAAGCCTTCTCTACACTTAATTATTTATTTCTTGAATTTAATACATTTAATTAATTTGAAAATTAAATATCTAAGTTGATTTTCATCATGATACTTAAATATTTCTTTTTCATGACACTTAATTAAATAGAAAATAATTTTTAGTTGAAATTTATTTATTCAACTAAATTTAAATAATTTTCAAAATATAATTTCTTTATTTTATTAATCAAATTTTAAAATTGCATTTCTTAAATGCTGGAATTTCGAATTTTATTTGAAAAATAGATTAAGTTGTAAATTAATTATTTATTTTAATTAATTCTTGGACCAACTTAAATCAATGATTTTTTCATTTATTGATTAATTTAAAATAAATGAAGTAAAATATATTTTATTAGAAATTTAATTAATTAGTCAAAGGAAAATCTAGATAGGTGATATTTTTGCTTGAAGTATTTTTCTAGTGTATTTAATTAAATAGAAAATTAATATTTAAGTTGATTTTCATTATCATACTTAAATATTTGAAAATTTTCTTATATATTTAATTAAATAGGAAAATTATATTTTTTGTTGTAAATTAATTTTATTAATTAATTTTGGGCCAACATTAAATTAGAATAATTTTTTCCAGGATTTATTTTTTATTTTAACTTGCATTTTCGAAAATTGTATCCTTGAATACTTTAATTTTTTCGAAATGCAATATATATTTATAGAAAATTAAATTTGAGTTGTAAATTAATTTAAATTAATTTTGTAACAACTTAAATTGAATATTTTTCTAAATATTTATTGGAAATTATTACTAAGATGGAAATAATTCATGTTATTCTCATATCCATCTAAGTAAAATTTATAAATATTAAATTAAAATTTATATTTAGAATTTTTCATTCTAAATTGGAAATTTTAATTAAATAAATATATATTTAAAATAAAAGATTAAATAAAGAGAATCAAAGAAAATACAACACTCGTTAAATAATGAGCTTTATTATTATTAGGATATTCGATCTTCATTGTTGGTCTTACAATAGTTAAATGTTTTCAATATAACCTCGAGACGCTAGACTTCGTCCCCCTATGGATGGTTATTCGTTGAACGCATTTAACACCATAAGATCTCATTTGATAAGTGTTTTGTAAGTTTTCGTCTCTATTAGACTCTCCCCTACGGTGACTACTTAGAGATAAACTTATGAAACATGAAACAATGGTGGAAGCTCATAAAATAAGAATAACCTTGACTCTCGCCTACCGGGACAACGTTGGATTCTTATTTTGATCGAATAAAAGGTTGCTAGAATGGTTTGCATTTTAGATGAGCTGACAACTCTATTCAATGAATGATACTTTGACTCTCGCCTACTAGGACACTGTATCAGTTTGTTGAAGACCTTGGAAATTATTTAGGATTGTATGTTTTAGTATTTTCACTTGTCATTCCTACTTGCTATATGTTTAATAATTTCTGAATTGTGTATGAATTTATATTGAACCATGTTATTTTCTGTTATTAAGTTGTAGTTTAATTTCGAATCTTCATTGTTAGTCTAACTTGTTTTGTTTATCTAATGAGATAATCCATAATGGATTTTCACCATTAGACATACATAATAGTGTTAGATCTCGAAATGATAAATATTGTATATGCAACATCTAGCTGTTCATCAATTGATGACACCTTAGACTAGTATTTTTACAATATGAAACAAGAAGATTATATATAAATAAGATTACTTTGACTCTCGCTAATCAAAGCATCGTTGGATTCTTATTTATAAACGAAATTATCCTAATTCCTCTTAGCTTATTCATTTCGAATTAGCTCAATAATATATCATTGGATGAATGGTCTATAAATCATTTCATGTCATTCTATATTTTTTCTTAAGAAATTAAATGACGCATATGATTATAATCCCGAAATTCTATTCCCAATTGATATAAATCCTCAATCTTAGACATCTCCTACTTTTATGGGCAAATTAGACTTAGAGTTAAATTAGTAGTGGTGGTCCAAGAAAGAATTAATCATTATATTTGGTTGAATTTAAGTTTTTGACTTTAATTTTAGAATCCAAACAGAAATTTTCTTATATTTCTATTTCCAGGAAGCAATACAGTTACACTTTCCAAGTGTTCAATATCCATCTTCTATTAATGGATTCAAACTGTATGGAATATGAGTTTGGTATTCTGTGACCAGGATCCACTTGCACTATTCTAAGAACTCTTTGATGTAACTAAACCTAAGTCATCAAAAGACACTACCACATTTTTTCTATTAATCTATGGCATTTGTATCTTGTTCATAGTGGATTAGACAAGATCAATCTCTGCAAAGAGTTAATATGCCTATATCCACTGAAAGTAGTTCATCTCATTCGTAGATGGATGTACATTCAGGGGTGGATATGAGTTTTTCGTTGTATTCTTAAAACGATCACTCTAGATTATACCTTATGCAAAGAAATTTGAAATGTTTGAAAAATTTCATTAATTTCTAGCAATGGTTAAAACCATTAAGGTAAGTGGTTAAAGATCTTGCGAACTGATAGGGGTGGAGAAATAGTTAGTAGATATGCAGTTCAAAGATCATTAAATTGATTTTTGAATTATATCCAAACTTACCTCCCCAGAAATTTCGATTTGCATATTGATGATTAGTTACTAGTCGTTGCCTAAATCCTTCTATGGTAATACAATTTCAGAATGATGTAATGGTTGGGTACTTAATGTAAATCATTACTAGATTCATGGACGACCTAATCAAAATCTTAAGAAAAGCTAGAACTGTTAACCATGGTTTGTTAGCTATTCTAAGTGATTAGGGGTGGACCATCCCATAGTCAATAGATAAGAAAGTGTTTGTTCAAACAAATACTACTTTTCTAAGATAATGACTAAGTCTGAAAATAAAGTAGCAAATAAAGGAGATATTTATTTCTTGATTCCAAAAGTGTTCTATCATCTTATTTGACACATGATGATCCCACTGCCTCTGTTGTCTTGTCACAACCAAAGAGGTTAATACCATTTAGTTTTCTTAGACATAATTCACGGTACCTTGTCGTAGTGGGAGAGTTCCCAGGAACTTCACTTCTTATGACTTGGAAGACACTAGTGATTAAAATCCATTGTGAGTTTAAACAAGTAATGGATTGTCAAGATAAGAAACTAAGAAGAAAAGCCAATAGAACTATGGTTTAATCCATTCACATGGAGTAACCTAAAGTTTTCTATTACAAGGACATAAAAGGAAATTTTTGTTAATAAGTCTATTCTATGGACTTAACAAAACTTCCTGTTCCTAGTATTATAGGTTTGAGTTTATCTAAACCTATGGCTTGTGGTATACCTGGTAATTACTTACTCTAATGTAAGCAACTTACTTTAGTAAGATGCTGAAGCATTTTCTTTCTAATGGCAATCTATAGAAGCTTCACAACTTCTTAGGCATAGATTTTATTTATCTAAGGAAAAGTCTCAACTATTTCAGAAAAGATAAAGCCATGAAAGAATTTCTTATATCAACAGTGAGAGGTCTCTGATATGCTTTTGTATGCCTTAGACCAGACACCTGCTGTTGAGTGGGAGTAATGAGTAGGTATCAGATTAATCCAGGAGAAGAACATTGGAAGACAATCAAGTAAATCTTAAGATTAAGAAGAGGAACTATATGTTATTCTATAAGGGTGTGTTTAAAACTCTTAGACTACACCATATCAGATTTCAAAATTTGCCTTTGTGCTAGAAAATCTTTCTGATAAGATGGTGATTACTCTGGGGGTGGAATAGTGATTTTGGAGAAGTGTTAAAACCTATCTGAAGTCTCTAGGTCTACCAGGAAGGGACTGAATGTTAAAGTTGCAGGAAAGGTACTTATTCAGTCTAAGGAAAGTTCTATACATTTTTGGCACCATTCCAAATTGCCTAAACTACTAGTGTTAATTTCTTGATTAACCAAGAAGTAGTTGCCAAAGGTATAGAATCCAGTATCCCAAGAGAGTAGACATATAAAGAGGAATTTCACATTATCAATGATTTTGTGATTAAGGAAGAGTAATGGTGGAGAAAAGGTTGTGATTAATTCAACCTTTCAGATCCTACTACGAGGAGTTTACTACTACTACACTTGATTTGTATATCAAGGTGTTGATTATTTGAAATGCACATTTTGTTTTATATTAGTGCAAGTGGGAGTTTGTTGTGTTTCATGCCCTAAATAAAACTCATTTCAATATAATCAAATTTACTTATTAATATAGATCAGAAATAACATTTAATGTTGCATGGTTCACATGATTTATTTCATGATTATATGTACTTAATGTATGAATTCATCTGAAACCCTTTTCACATACTTGATCCTGTTTATTGTACTGTCAACACATTGGAAAGTGAACATGACTATGTGAATAAAGTTTCCTAGATTTATCAGACATAGGGTTCTACTAATATGATAATCTACAACAGAGTTTACTTGCATTTGGAGAAGTGCTATGTTCTTTCCAGAGCATTGGTTAAAGTAAAGCTCAGGTTGGATGCATGGAGTATGCATCAGAAGGGACCGATATTGAACTTTGACTTAGATTTATTAAACTTACTGTAATATCTATTCAAGTCAATATCGCCTAGTTGATCCTAGATCAAATGATCTTAATCCTGTTATGATTAGGCTCAATCTCAAGAGGCTATTCGTGTTCTTTAATTTGTTAGTTAAGCTTACTTTTAGGTCAGGGTGATACATACATTTTGGGAACACGGTAGTGCAATTGAGTGGGAGCGGTAACATAAATATGGAATTTATAGCTTCTATCTGGCGAATAGTAAGTAAAGGATGATCTCCTTCGAGCTTGACCAAACGAAAATAAATGGTGGAGATCTCATTTCACATAAGCTGAAATATCATTTATACGGGGTTAAGTGTTTTAAGGACTAAATACATTGTAGGGTGTAACGGTAATCTAATCCCTTTACAGTGTAGATCATTCATATAGAGGATCATTGATCAAATTAGGATTATAACAATGGATAACTAATGATGTGTCTATATGGTGGAACATATAGAGCATTCTATATAACTGAGAGTGCAATTCTAAGTTCTATGCGTGGATTCAACGAAGAATTAATAAGTTAGTGAATTTTAGTAATAAATTCTTGATCTGCTTATTGGAAGCTCGGTTATATAGACCCATGGTCCCCGCACAAGTTGAGATTATATTGCTTGTAAGACTCATATAATTGGTTTTGATTAATCAATTATAATTCTCAAATTAGACTATGTCTATTTGTGAATTTTTCACTAAGTAAGAGCAAAATTGTAAAGAAAGAGTTTTTAGGGGCATATTTGTTAATTATGATACTTTGTATGGTTCAATTAATAAATATGATAAATGATAATATTATTTAATAATTATTTATAGTTATTAAATAGTTAGTGTTGACCGAGGTTTTCGGCAACTATTAAAATATGATTATAATAAAGAGCTGTAAGAAAGTGAGACGAAGATTTTTACGTGGTTGGGGCGTTAATGAGCCTTAGTCCACGAGTCTCTGTTATTAATGGATGTAATTAATACAGATTCTACACTTGAGAGAAGGTCTTTCTCATAAATACAGAGAATGTTCTTGGTGAGTATTTTCTCTTCTTGCTCTTTTGCAAACCAAGATTCTCGACCCCATTAAATGAGCTTTGAGGGGGTATTTATAGTGTTTTGGTGGGGTAATGCCTAGAATTGTTCTTACACATGTATCTGTAAGTATCCATAAATTTGGGCATTTCCAATGAATATACCATGGGTGATGCATGGTCAAATCCCTAGGTGCTGTAGGGTTTTTATGAAGAATGTCCTTTTTGCCTTGTGATTGACGTGACTCTTCGCAGAGTAGCCGTCGCTAGACTTAAATGATCATTACTGTAGCGCTGCTGTTTGGGGGTTGTGCCGTCAGACTTTATTGCGTGTTACAGTCCCAACACGCTTCCTCCCATGCAGCATTAAATGCGACTTGATTGCTCGGGAGAGACCTGACACATCCCGGAGAGCCTTCACGCTATGCAAGCTTCCTGGAGTACCTTGTACTCCTGGTGCCTCCTCCGGGACCCATGCTAACAGCGCTTCCTTGTGGTGCACAAAGACTTAACAAATATTTACAAGTTATCTGATCCACGTGTCCCCTCTCGACTGATCCACGTATTTTGGGCGAATTCAGGAGCAACATTTACCCCCCAAGCCTTGTTTACTTAGTAAAAATAAACCAAGGCTTGTTCAAGTGTCTCCGGTCGACTCCTCGTTTCCCTGGCTCAAGCCTCGAGCGCGTGGGGGCAAATTTAATGATGTCATTTAATGCGGCGATTCGCTTTTTGCAGGAATGTCTCCGGCCGCCTCCTCGGTCTTCTGACACGAACTTGGGGCGCGTGGAGGTGCGTCTAATAATGGCATTAAATGCAGCGATTCGCTTTTGCAGAGGTCGATTCGTTTCACGCCCTATGATTGATGCGGCGCATTAATGGTGTCAGACGGATACTCAGACGCTTCCACCGCCTTTATGGCAGATTGATCTGATCCGTTGATTTTTGGGAATTCGAATCGTGCGTCTCCCCCACCGTGCGATTGGTAGGTGATGACGCCTGTTCCTCATGCGTTTTTGCCTATAAAAGCCACCACTTTCCCTTCATTTCGGTTACTTTCCATCCCTTGCCATTTCTGCTCGAATTTCCTAGAGAGAAAATTCCCCAAAGTAGCACGAACTGTCTTAGCACTTAGACACTTCTTTCAGTTTTCCAGTGTTTGCCTTCGCCAGTTCTTCTCAACTTTCACTTGTCCACATTCAGTACCCCCAGTTCAGCGATCTACTGTAAGTTTCTTGCATCTTTAGATTAACATGCTTTCATCTACTTCGTTCGCTTTCTGGGTTCGTATTTTGAGTTCTGAGTGTGTGAGTGTTTTAGGTTCTTTAAGTGTTCTGCTTTATGTTTACTACTTTAGTTGTAGAATCGCCATTATCACGCCTTTGTTATAATCGTACAGCTTTGTTGAAGAGAACCATGTGTTCTTCGTTCAACAGTTGCTTAGGGCATAGAATGGTTTTTCTTCCTCTCTTTTTTTTTTCTTGTTGCAAAACCACTTTCTGCGGTTACACTGCACCCGACACTTGTTCAGGGAATCTCTCTAGGGTTTTCCATGTGACACGTGTCCGGAGGGGGCCTCTTTCCAGCGGTTAGGGGACCCCCACTCCCTTTTTCTTGACTTAGGGTTTGGTATGGGACCTAACTGCTGGAATTTTCTTTTCCCTTTTTGTTTTTCTCAGAACACAAAATGTCTGCTTCTGGCTCAAAATCTTCGAAGAAGAAAGGAAAAGATATGGCCACGCTGGAGGAGGTTTCTCTGGGACCCGTTGCCCAGGAGGGGTATAAATCCCGTGCGACTGGTTGGGAAGCGGCCGAGCTTCGATCCACCCTGACTTGTCCTCACCAGCTGGAGAACATTATTGACGTTGCTGGGATCAAACCCTCCACCTCAGGGACCTATCACCGGCCTCCTCGTGACTCGGAGACGCCTAATCATAACTATGACGGCTTCGGGGCTTGGAGTCAGACCCATTTGATGGCCGGTGCCATGCTCCCGCTCCAAGATTACTTTGTTAATTTCCTTGTATTTGTCGGCCTTGCGCCATACCAACTCATTCCTCAAGCTTACCGCCTGCTCTCAGGCTTATTTATTTTTTACACCGCCCGTGGCTGGGGGTCTCCTAGCCCGGCGGAAATTTTATATTTTTATGAACTTGTATCCGTCCCCAAGAAAGGGGACAAACTTAAGGACGGTTTTTATGGGTTCCGGATCCACCCTGCTAACGAGGGAGTGGTTCCGTATAATAGGCAGACTCACGTTAAGGAGTACCGCCACCGCTTTTTCTTCTCTTCCGGGTTCAGGGCCGTGGACCACCCGGAGCTGCTCACGGAGTGGGTGCGGATCCCACCTTACCAGCGGACGCTTCCCACTCAGGCTTTCCATCGAAGGGCCCAAGCCTTTGCCTCCTATGATCGCGCCGACCTCGATGTCGGGGGCCTAGTCACCATGGAGAATTGTAGGAAGGCCAAGCTTATCCTTTCTCACCAATCCGTGGATGACTCCAACCTCTCACGGGTCATCTGCCCCAATGTGAGGGCGCCGGTTGCGGAGAAGGCCTTCCGGGATGAGCTTATTGCCACGGCAGAGAAGAAGTACCAAGAATATCTCTACCGGAAGGCCCAGGAGAAAGCATACTCTAAGGCCCAGGCTGCCTCTGGGAGAGGACTTCGCGTGGGGAGTCCGGTGGTGCGCAGGAGCCAAGCCATTGCCGGGAAGTCCGAGGCTAAATTTTTTGACAAGATTCTTCAAGAAGAGATTGGGGATCGTCCTGCCAGGAGGCCCCTTCGTATTGAAGATTCTTCCGAGAAGCAAACTTCCCGGCCACAGCCTTCGGCCCCCGAACCTAACTCGGGTGCTCCCGGTGCTAGCACCTCCGGTGCCGGCGGTAAGTCTCCCTTGATAATTCGCTATGTTCCTTCCGTTGATGAATACACCAGTCATAGGCCCGTAGGGTTCGACGAGCGTCTTCGTAGATTTAAGATGCCGTTGACCCGGTGGGGGGATCGTTTGAAGGAATTTTATTTTTCGAACTTAGGAGATTACCTAGGTCGGTCCCGGATGGGCTCCGGCCCTCCGGAACCTATTCCCTTAGGTCCATCAGCTTACATAACGTCCAGCTGGTTTCGGCCCTCGGACAGTTATCTCGGAGATGACGCCGCCAGCATTAAAGTACAGGGCTTTGCTAGGGCCGAATTAGGAAGTTCGGGTAGGAGTAGCTTATTTGTTATGTCTTGTATAAGCAGTTCCTCACGGTCTTCTAACACTTGCTTATTTTGTGAATCAGGTATCTCTATGGATGCCATCCTGGACCAGCTTGCTGGAGTTCATACTCCCGTGGCTCCTCCGGCCTTTACCTCCTCTCCCCCGGCACCTTCACTGAAGGTTTCTTCCAGCGCTCCCCCCGACACTATTGACTTAGTGGATGACGAGGAGGTGCTTCCGGGAGAAGGCCAAGGGAAAGGGTGGGACTTCTCGGAGGAAGCCGCTGAGGGTGCAGGAGAGCCTCAAGCCCTTCCGGAGGAAGCAGAGGAGGACGAGGAGGAGCACCGAGTGGCTCTGATTCGTAAGCGCAAGGGCAAGATGATTGCCCAGGATGAGCCGAAGAGGCCTCGGAGAGCCGACACTCCTGCCCATGGTCTGGACGGCGGGGTCTCCCCGATGGAGGAAAATCCTGCTCCTCCTCACATCGAGCTTACCCCGATTCCGGGGGACGAGGTGAGGCAGGAGCTTCGCATAGCCAAACACAACTATGCTATGGACGAGTACTCCCGGGGGTATGCCGAAGTGGAGGCCCTTAGGAGGATTCTGCGAGCCGAGGTTGAGGCGAGCATCAACCACCCGGAATACCAGGATCCGTGGGACCTTAATCTGGACCCCTTATCGGACTGGTTCCGTCGCTTCCTAGGGCCTACCTTGGCTCCTTTTGCCGCGGAGATGACCGGCGAGTTTGTTAGGTTTTATGCCCTAAATAAAACTCCATTTCAATGTAATCTATTTTATTCAACATCAATAAAGAAACAGAAGTATTTTTCATTCATTTGTGTATGTTTTGGCTCACTTTATCAATTGCTTGTCTAATTGATTTATAAATTCATCTTAAACCCTTTTCACATACTTGATCATGTTTATTGTGCTGTCATCACATTGGAAAGTAAACATGACTATGTGAATAAAGTTTCCTAGATTTATCAGACACAGGGTTTTTACTGATATGATAATCTACAACAAGAGTTTACTTGTATTTGGAGAAATACTATGTTCTTTCCAGAACATTGGTTAAAGTAAAGCTCAGGTTGGATGCATGGAGTATGCATCGGAAGGGACCGATATTGAACTTTGAATTAGATTTAATTAAAGTTACCGTAAAATCTATTCAAGTCAACATCGCCAAGTTGATCCTAGATCAAATGATCTTAATCCTGTTATGATTAGGCTCAATCTTGAAAGGCTATTCGTGTTCTTTGATTTGTTAGTTAAGCCTACTTTTAGGTCAGGGTGATACGTACATTTTGGGAACACGGTAGTGCAATTGAGTGGGAGCGCTAGCATAAACATGAAATCTATAGCTTCTATCTGGCAAATAGTAAGCAAAGGATGATTTCCTTCGAGCTTGGCCAAACGAAAATAAATGGTGGAGATCTCATTTCACATAAGCTGAAATATCATTTATACGGGGTCAAGTGTTTTAAGGATAAAATACATGGTAGGGTGTTACGGTAATTTAATCCCTTTACTATGTAGATCATTCATATAGAGGATCATTGATCAAATTAGGATTATAACAATGGATAACTAATGATGTGTCTATATGGTGGAACATATAGAGCATTCTATATACTGAGAGTGCAATTCTAAGTTCTATGCGTGGATTCAACGAAGAATTAATAAGTTAGTGAATTTTAGTGCTAAATTCTTAATCTACTTATTGGAAGCTCAGTTATATAGACCCATGGTCCCCCCACTAGTTGAGATAATATTGTTTGTAAGACTCATGTAATTGGTTTTGATTAATCAATTATAATTCACGAATTAGACTATGTCTATTTGTGAAATTTTCACTAAGTAAGGGCGAAATTGTAAAGAAAGAGTTAACAGGGGCATATTTGTTAATTATGATACTTTGTATGGTTCAATTAATAAATATGATAAATGACAATATTATTTAATAATTATTTATAGTTATTAAATAGTTAGAATTGGCATTTAAATGATTGAATTAGGAAATTGGCATTTTTGAGAAAATCAGATACAAAAGTGGTAAAATTGCAAAATTGCAAAAATCAAGGCCCAGTCCACCTAGCCTAGGGCCGGCCACTTATGTTATCTTTTTTAAATGATTTTTTCATTATTTTAATGCCATATAATTCAAATCAAACCCTAGAGGAATGGTATAAATAGATAGTGAAGGCTTCAGGAAAATTACACTTTCTGAATCAGAAAAACCTGAGCCTCCACTCTCTTCTCTAGCCGCCACTCTCTCTCTCTATTCTTCCTTCATATTTCGAACCTCTCTTAGTGATTAGAGTAGTGCCCACACACATCAAGCAATACCTCAATCATAGTGAGGAAGATCGTGAAGAAAGATCATCAGCAAAGGAGATTCTGCATCAAGGATTCAGAGAAGAAGATCCAGGTTCAGATCTTGATAATACTCTGCTACAGAAAGGAATTAAGGGTTAGAGATCTGAACGGAAGGAGTCATTTAATTCCGCTGCACCCAATGTAAGGTTTCTTAAACTTTATATGTGTTTAATTTATCGTTTTAGAAAGTTCATATTTATGATGTTAATAAACATACTTGTGAGTAGATCTAAGATCCTGGTAAAATAATATCCAACAACTGGCCTCAGAGCCATGGTAATTGATTTACTTACATGAAATTTGGACTTTAAAACGATTGTTTGTATGTTCTTTGGATGGTATCATGTTGTATTGAGTGTTATTTGATGAATGATTGATGTTTGTGAAATTTTCGTGATAAATAATTGTGATTTCGATTCTGTAATTATTTTTATTGGATAGTATGGAAAAAATTAAGCAAGTTAGCCTTTTACAGAACTTAATTTGGATTTTATTTGAATTAGTTATGATTTTTTGAAGATTTGACAAAATCGGGGCTGTGCTGATATTTTCTGCGATCGCAGAACTGTCCGTACAGTTTCGGTTTTTTTCCCTTTTCTTCAATTTTTCATACCTTTTCATGGAATTAACTTCCAAATTTTTGTATGGTTTTGTATATATACTAATACTATTCCTAATTCAATTCTAATTATCATTTTGAATTAATTTAATTTTTTTTTTAAATTAATTCAAGATATTAGTGTAATTTGAATTCGAATAGAATTAGTAATTATCTTTTTGCTTAAAAACCTATCTTATTTTTAAATTTGATTATATTTTTTTTAAATTTAAGGTCAGATTTTTTAGATATTTATAATATCTTTTGAGATATTTATAATATCTTTTAAGATATTTTTAAAAATATCTTTTAAGATATTTATAAAATCTTTTAAGATATTTTAAAATATCTTATCTTTTAAGATATTTAAAAATATCTTATCTTTTAAGATTTTTTTTTAAATCTTTTTAGATATTTTGACCTTATTTAAAATAAGATATTTATAATCATGTAATTTTAAATAGATATAAGATAAAAAGTAGGTTTAATTTTGAATTTTTTTTTTAAATTTTCAAAATTTATTTTTTTTTAATTCCGAAATTATTTTTTATTTAATTATTTATTTATTCGAAATTTATTTAAATAAAAAAAAAATTAAATAAATCCTACTTCCAACTATCCAGCTAACCCTGTTGCAGGAGTATGTGTTTTAACTTATGTGTAAGTTTTCAAAACCTATTATTACTTGATTGCAAATAGCCATGGTTACCTTTTGCCAGATCTAATGATCTGATGGCTCCCTTGGTCAAGATAATAATTTGTAACAGGTATAATTTACAATCTTCTTTCATCTGTGTATGACCTAGCAACATGATAGGACCCATCCAAAGTGTGCCTGTGTGAGCCTATGTGTTTAATTTTATTATAGATGCATATAGGTTAATGTTGCTAAAATAAATTATCATAATTCTTGATAGGATTTATTTAGGCCCATTTAGTTTTTGGGCCTATTCAATTAATAACGGTTGTTCTTATTAAGGTTAAATTCCTCTCTTTTGGGCCTTGTGTGAGAGTTGGGAGCCATAGAAGTGGGTACGACATACTGAACCCAGCACCCCCTCACACAAACTACCCCAATTGTGAAGGCCCATTTGCCTGATTTGAATGACTGTACTAGGTTAATTACACTAGTTTAACCTAATTAAAATTGAATTAGCAACATAATTAATTTCATTTATTTTGAAATTAATTTAGAAAATCATAGTTTAAAGAATTTAATATTCTAAGCTAAACTATATGTATTTTCTTGTATTTAATTAAATATGAATTATAACCATCTAGATTCTTTCTGGAACTTATTTTAAATTTTTCATTAAATATTCCTATTTAAGTTGATATTTAGTTATCCATAACTAACCAACTTAAATTTGAATATCTTTTGAATTCAAAATTTTAAAATTAAGTTGAGGAATTTTAGGAATTGGTTATTAAGATTCTTTAGATATTTTTTAAGTTGATATTTTTAAATATTAACTTAAAATGGAATATCTTAGATATTTTTAGGTTAATATCTTTTTTGAATATTAACTTAAAATATCTACAAAATTAAGTGGTTACAACTTAATTTTGAATTTAATTAAATCTGATTTGAAAGATATTTAAGTTGATTTTTTAGATTCTTTCTAAAACAACTTAAACAAGATATTTTCAAATTTGTTCCATTTAAAATTCAAATTTTTTTTGAATTTAATTAATAATTGAAAATTAATTAAAGTTGATTTTTTATTTAAATCAATTTTGATTTTTAATTTTTCATTACTATATTATGGAACTTATTCGATATTTATTTGAATTTATTTTTTCAAATTTAAATAATAATTGAAAATTAATTAAAGTTGATTTTATTTAAACCAACTTTAGTTTGTAATTTTTCATTATTATAATATCGAATTTAAATGATTATACAAAATACATATATTATTTTTTTAAAATAATGAGCTTTTAATCAAGAGACATTCGATCTCCATTGTGGGTTTTACACCGCGTTTGTTTTAGTGAGTAATCCTCCCTAATGGAGGAACGTTCATTAGCAATTTCGCACCGTTTAACCTCGCATGATAAGTAGTTTGTAAGTGTTTTGTATGGTATAGATCACCCTAATGGTGGCGACCATACTTGACTTGCAAGTTATGAAACAATGGTGGAAGCTCATAAGATAGAATTGCCTTGACTCTCGCCTAAACGGGACAACGCTGAATTCAAATCTTGATCGAATAAAAGGTTGCTAGAATGTTTATCATTTTAGATGAGCTGACAACTCTATTCAATGAATGATGCTTTGACTCTCGCCTAAACGGGACACTGTATCAGTTTGTTGAAATACCTTGGAAAATAAACTATGTTAGATTTAGTATTTCTATAACATATGTAATTACTTGTTATTTTCTAAATTGTGTATGAATTTATGAGCCAAAACCTTACTTCTGTTTTATTGATGTGTTGTAGTGTCATTATGAATAACCCACCCCCCGATCCTCTCTTAGTTACTATCTTAGCAAAAGAACTCTATAGTGTGAAAATGCATCCTGGTAGTTGCATTAACTCGCACCTGTTGATGATGAATCTGAAGTTCCAAAAGGCAAATCTACTGGGAATTGATTTATCAAGAGAACAATGGGTCCAACTTATCCTTAATAGTCTTCCTCCGGAGTATAATGAATTTGTTATCTCTTATATGATCAACAATTCTAACTCCTCCGACATGGACAAGCTCGAAACAGAATTACGAGCCCATGAACGGAACTTGATTGCAATGGGTCCCCCTGGGTTTGCAATCAATAATCGAAGGAAAAGGACTAGGTATGAAGGATCTAGCAAAACTGCTTCTTCAAGTACAATTATCAGACATAATCTTCTATGTTCGAATTGTAATGGAAAGGGTCATCATGAAGAACGATGTCCCAGGCTTCTAAACAATTCAAACGAAGGTAATGCTTTTGTCTTTGAATCATGTGTTTTAGAGAACGACAAATCCATCTGGATTGTTGATTCTGGGTCTACTAACCATGTATGTTCTTCACTGCAGTTGCTTGAAACCTGGGAAAATCTACTTCCAGGAGAGTTACAGCTTAAAGTTGGCAATGGCCAATTAGTATCGGTCAAAGCTAGAGGAAAAGCCCGCATCAAGTTTCAACAAAGATTTTTAATTTTAGAAAATGTTTTATTTATTCCAAACTTTAGTAGAAACTTGATTAGTGTCTCATGTTTGCAAACACAATCTTATATATTGAATTTTTCGAGTACAAATTGTTCAATTTCTCGTAATGGATTTCAAATATGTGTTGCTATAATGGAACAAGGGCTTTATGTTTTAAGACCGAGTACTCAAATCTCACTAAATAGTGAACTTTTCAGTGTAGCTAGACCTAGAAACCTAAAAAGAAAAGAGATTGATAATGATGATCAAACTTATCTATGGCATTTACGTTTAGGTCATATAGGCTTTGATAGACTCAATAGGCTCACCAAAGACGGTCCATTGAAAAATGTCGTCCTAGGTGAACTGCCAGTATGCGAGTCCTGCCTAGAAGGAAAAATGACTAAACGTTCTTTCTCTGCAAAGGGAGAGCGTGCCAAAATCCCTCTAGGGTTAGTGCATTCCGATGTCTGCGGACCTTTGAATGTCAAAGCCCGAGGTGGTTATGAGTATTTTGTCACTTTCATTGACGATTTCTCTAGATATAGTTTTCTTTACCTAATGCAAAAGAAATCTGAAACGTTTGAAAAGTTTCAAGAATTTCATGCTTTGGCCCAAAACCAATTAGGTAAATCATTAAAGATCTTGCGAACTGATAGGGGTGGAGAATATATGGATATGCAGTTCAAAGATCATTTAATTGAACTTGGAATTGAATCCCAATACACTGCCCCAGCTACTCCACAACAAAATGGAGTTGCAGAAAGAAGAAATCGCACTCTTTTGGAAATGGTTAGGTCTATGCTGAGTTATTCAACTCTGTCTACGTCCTTCTGGGGATATGCTATACAGATGGCAAATGACATTTTAAATGTTGTTCCATCTAAAGCAGTCCCTAAGACACCCGTCGAACTTTGGAATGGTCGAACACCTAGTTTGCGCCATTACAGAATTTGGGGGTGCCCTGCTCATGTCTTAAGAAAGAAAGAAGGCAAACTTGAATCACGTACCGAAGTATGCATGTTTGTTGGAAATTCTAAAGAGACTAGGGGTGGACTATTTTATAGTCACAAGGATAATAAAGTGTTTGTTTCTACAAATGCTACTTTCCTTGAAGAGAACTATATTAAAGACTACAAACCGAAAAGTAAAGTTGTTCTAGAGGAATTGCTATCAGATATAAGTCCTTCCAATGTTCCGTCCTCTTCCACTCGTGAAGAAGACGATCCCACTCCCTCAGTTGAACAAACTGAGAAATCTACTACTAAAGTTTCTGTTCAGAAGACAACCATACCTCGTCGTAGTGGGAGAGTTTCAACAAAACCTGCTCGTTATGGCTTGGATGGTGAAATCAATATGGTCGTAGGTGACGGTATTGATGACGATCCATTAACCTATAAACAGGCAAGGGCTAGTCCGCAACGGAAACGATGGTCAGCCGGAATGGATTCAGAAATGGATTCCATGAAAAAGAACAAAGTCTGGGAATATGTAGACGCACCTGACGACTATCATCCGATAGGATGCAAGTGGGTTTACAAGAAGAAAAGAGGAGCTGGAGGCGAAGTCGAAACTTTCAAAGCTAGACTTGTAGCCAAGGGTTATACCCAAAGAGAAGGCGTGGACTATGAGGAAACTTTTAGTCCGTGTGCCATGCTCAAATCCATCCGAATTCTTCTCTCCATAGCTGCTGCTTTCGATTATGAAATCTGGCAAATGGATGTCAAGACTGCCTTCCTTAATGGGGTACTTGAAGAAACCATCTATATGGAGCAACCAGAAGGTTATGTTCTTCCTGGGCAAGAAAAGAAAGTTTGCAAGTTAAACAGGTCTATCTATGGACTTAAGCAAGCTTCTCGCTCATGGAACAAGAGGTTTGATGAAATCATCAAAACCTACGGCTTTCTTCAGAATGAAGATGAACCTTGTGTTTACCAACTCAAGGAAGACCAAATAGTAGTATTCCTGGTCCTTTATGTTGATGACATTTTGATCATTGGAAACAATGTCAAGAAAATGACTCACATTAAGGAATGGCTCAACACTCAATTCGATATGAAAGATTTGGGTGAAGCAGCCTATGTTCTTGGTATTCAGATTATAAGAAACCGGAAGAACAAATCTCTTGCTCTCTCTCAAACGACCTACATAGACAAAGTCTTAGAGAGATTCTCCATGAGCAACACCAATGGGGCAAACATGCCTTCTAGATATGGTATTCGTCTATCTAAGGAACAGTCACCGACTGATCCTCGCAGATAGAGGACATGGCGAAAATTCCATATGCCTCTGCAGTTGGAAGTCTAATGTATGCAATGTTATGCACTAGACCTGACATCTGTTATGCCGTTGGAATCGTGAGCAGTATCGGTCTAATCCAGACAAGAACATTGGAATGCGATTAAGTATATTCTCGAAATACTTAAAGAGTACAAGGAATCTTGTGTTAGTCTACAAGGGTGGTGCTTTAAATCCCATAGGCTACACTGATTCAGATTTCCAGGCAAGTCTTGAAGACAGGAAATCAACATCTGGGATGGTGTTTACTCTTGGGGGTGGAGCAGTGGTTTGGAGAAGTGCTAAACAAACCGCAATATCGGACTCAACTATGGAAGCTGAATACATAGCAGCAGCCGAAGCTGCAAAAGAACTTGTCTGGCTAAGAAAGTTCTTCACCAGCATAGGAGTTGTTCCTGGAATGGAAAAGCCTCTGGTACTACTCTGTGATAACAATGGAGCAATAGCAAACAGTAAAGAACCTCGAAGCCACAAGAGAAGCAAACACATTGAAAGGAAGTATCACATTATCAGAGAATACGTGGCAAGAGGGGACGTACTAGTTGAGAAAGTTGACACAGAGGACAACCTAGCTGATCCATTTACCAAAGTCTTGGCCGTGACAGCCTTTGAAAAGCACCGTCAGAATTTAGGATTAATTGATATGTACTAATTAGTTTTATATTAGTGCAAGTGGGAATTTGTTAGGTTTTATGCCCTAAATAAAACTCCATTTCAATGTAATCTATTTTATTCAACATCAATAAAGAAACAGAAGTATTTTTCATTCATTTGTGTATGTTTTGGCTCACTTTATCAATTGCTTGTCTAATTGATTTATAAATTCATCTTAAACCCTTTTCACATACTTGATCATGTTTATTGTGCTGTCATCACATTGGAAAGTAAACATGACTATGTGAATAAAGTTTCCTAGATTTATCAGACACAGGGTTTTTACTGATATGATAATCTACAACAAGAGTTTACTTGTATTTGGAGAAATACTATGTTCTTTCCAGAACATTGGTTAAAGTAAAGCTCAGGTTGGATGCATGGAGTATGCATCGGAAGGGACCGATATTGAACTTTGAATTAGATTTAATTAAAGTTACCGTAAAATCTATTCAAGTCAACATCGCCAAGTTGATCCTAGATCAAATGATCTTAATCCTGTTATGATTAGGCTCAATCTTGAAAGGCTATTCGTGTTCTTTGATTTGTTAGTTAAGCCTACTTTTAGGTCAGGGTGATACGTACATTTTGGGAACACGGTAGTGCAATTGAGTGGGAGCGCTAGCATAAACATGGAATCTATAGCTTCTATCTGGCAAATAGTAAGCAAAGGATGATTTCCTTCGAGCTTGGCCAAACGAAAATAAATGGTGGAGATCTCATTTCACATAAGCTGAAATATCATTTATACGGGGTCAAGTGTTTTAAGGATAAAATACATGGTAGGGTGTTACGGTAATTTAATCCCTTTACTATGTAGATCATTCATATAGAGGATCATTGATCAAATTAGGATTATAACAATGGATAACTAATGATGTGTCTATATGGTGGAACATATAGAGCATTCTATATACTGAGAGTGCAATTCTAAGTTCTATGCGTGGATTCAACGAAGAATTAATAAGTTAGTGAATTTTAGTGCTAAATTCTTGATCTACTTATTGGAAGCTCAGTTATATAGACCCATGGTCCCCCCACTAGTTGAGATAATATTGTTTGTAAGACTCATGTAATTGGTTTTGATTAATCAATTATAATTCACGAATTAGACTATGTCTATTTGTGAAATTTTCACTAAGTAAGGGCGAAATTGTAAAGAAAGAGTTAACAGGGGCATATTTGTTAATTATGATACTTTGTATGGTTCAATTAATAAATATGATAAATGACAATATTATTTAATAATTATTTATAGTTATTAAATAGTTAGAATTGGCATTTAAATGATTGAATTAGGAAATTGGCATTTTTGAGAAAATCAGATACAAAAGTGGTAAAATTGCAAAATTGCAAAAATCAAGGCCCAGTCCACCTAGCCTAGGGCCGGCCACTTATGTTATCTTTTTTAAATGATTTTTTCATTATTTTAATGCCATATAATTGAAATCAAACCCTAAAGGAATGCTATAAATAGATAGTGAAGGCTTCAGGAAAATTACACTTTCTGAATCAGAAAAACCTGAGCCTCCACTCTCTTCTCTAGCCGCCACTCTCTCTCTCTATTCTTCCTTCATATTTCGAACCTCTCTTAGTGATTAGAGTAGTTCCCACACACATCAAGCAATACCTCAATCATAGTGAGGAAGATCGTGAAGAAAGATCATCAGCAAAGAAGATTCTGCATCAAGGATTCAGAGAAGAAGATCCAGGTTCAGATCTTGATAATACTCTGCTACAGAAAGGAATTAAGGGTTAGAGATCTGAACGGAAGGAGTCATTTAATTCCGCTGCACCCAATGTAAGGTTTCTTAAACTTTATATGTGTTTAATTTATCGTTTTAGAAAGTTCATATTTAGGATGTTAATAAACATACTTGTGAGTAGATCTAAGATCCTGGTAAAATAATATCCAACAGAGTTCGCTTCTCAGCTTACCCGTTGTGCGTCTAAGCGGTTTGCCACTTGCGCTTCCCTGAACTCCATCTTCCAGGTCCAGGACCTTAGCCATTCTCTCACGGTGGTAAGTACTTTGCAATTTTTGCGTTTCCTTCTATTGTTTGTATTTTGCTTTCTCCTTTGAGAAATTCCTCCTTATACTTCGTTATGGTTCAGCTCGCTGCTGAGGCTGGCCGCCTCTCCAAGAACATCATAAACCATGGCTTCACTCTGTCCGACTTTGGGGACATGAATGATGTCAGGAAGGTCCTCCAGGACCTCACAGCGGAGAGGCAGATCTACCAGGAGGCTGCCGAGCGCCAGGAGGCCGCGGCCAAGGCCAAGGAAGAGGAGGCCAAACGGAGGGAGGCTCAGGCGGAGGCCATGATCCGGGAGGAGGCTCAGCGGAGGGACAAGATGGAGGCCCATCACCAGGAGGAACTAAGGGCTCAAACCGAGGCTACTGAGAAGGCCAGGCGAGACCTCCGGGAGGCCAGGGAGGCTTTGGACGAAATGGTCGTCAAGGTGAGATCTTTAGAGGAAACTCACCATTCGGACATTGAGTCCAAGGCCGCTCTAGCTGCGGAGTTGAAGGAGCTTAGGGATTTCAAAGAACAATCCACCAGGAAGGCCAAGAGGGCCGAGCTCCTTTCTCCCGTTTCCTGCGCCCGGTGCCCGAAGCGCTTCGATGATGGTGTCTATATGGCTTGGGCCACCAATGATCAAAGTATCAAGCTTACTTTTTATCCCAAACCCGAGGAGATGATTGCCAAATTTCGGGAAAAGAAGAAGAAGCTTGATGCCGCGCTTGAGGCACGGATTGGACCTCGTCTTCCTCCGCGGACCGACTGAGCTGTCGTATTATTGACCCAGATTCTACCCATTTCTTTTATAACTCTCTTTTTTTTTTGTTTGTACATATTTGCTGCTGCCTTAGAACAATTTACATATAGGTAGCAGCTTTCATTTGAAGGGGAGACAATTATATTTTAAGGCCTGTCCCCGGGCCGTTTATATGTATATGACCTGCCCTTTGGGCTAGGATATTTTTCTTTTATGCGATCTTTATTTGTCACACTTATATCTTTTAACCTGTCCTTTGGCTCAGGGTTTTTATACTTATGCTTCTTATTTTTGTGCATACTTTTTGACCTGCCCTTTGGGTCAGGATATTTTACTTAGTTTGTTTGTTTTTTTTGTTTGTTTTTTTTTTTTTGTCCGTGCGGTATACCCTAGTACCCCCCTGAGTGGCATAGAAACTTTGTTTTTAAGGCACTCAGTTTTATTTAATATAGAGGAGGTATACATTTGGACGGTACAAACCCTTTGAACAAAATCTAAGTTTAATTCGCTACTGGTAATATTTTCTGAGGTGATCGGCATTCCAGGCTCTTGGGACGGTGGTTCCGTCCATTCTTTTTAGTTTGTAAGTGCCAGAACCGATCTCGTCCTCGATCTCATATGGTCCTTCCCAATTTGGTCCAAGTACCCCCACTCCGGGTTCTTGGGTGGCTGGAAAAACCCTTCTTAGGACCATATCCCTAATAGCGAATTTTCTGTTTTTAACCTTGGAGTTAAAATACTTGGTCACTTTCCTTTGATAAGCAGCCATCCGTATTTGAGACTCATCCCGGAGTTCTTCGACTTGATCCAAAGCCTCTTGGAGCAAAGGCTCGATTGGTGGCCGGATCATAAGTCGTCCTCCTGTGGGATGGGAATAATGTTTCCACCGGGACCATTTCTTCACAACCGTACGCCATTGAGAACGGCGAGTGACCGGTTGTGGTTCTGGGGGTCATCCGGTAGGCCCACAATACCCTTGGCAATTCTTCAGGCCAGTTATTTTTACAGGCCAGTAGCTTCTTTTTTAAAGTGACCTTTAGGATTTTATTGACTGCTTCCGCCTGGCCGTTTGTTTGAGGTCGGGCTACCGCGGAGAAGCTTTTTACCACTCCGTGTTGGTTGCAAAAGTCAGTAAATTCCTCGCAATCGAATTGCTTTCCATTGTCTGAGACTATCTTGTGAGGCAAGCCGTATCGACACACTATGTTTTTGATAACAAAGTCCAATGCCTTCTTAGCAGTTATTGTCTTCATAGGCTCAGCCTCTGTCCACTTGGTGAAGTAGTCCACTGCTACTATTGCATACTTTACCCCTCCTTTTCCCGTAGGTAGAGACCCGATGAGATCTATGCCCCAGACCGCGAAGGGCCAGGGGCTGGTCATCAAAGTGATCTCATTTGGAGGAGCTCTCGGTATGTTCGCGTACCTTTGGCACGAGTCACACTTTTGGACATAGTCTATACAATCTTTTTTCATTGTTGGCCAGAAGTACCCTTGCCTCAATATTTTCTTTGAGAGGCTGGGTCCTCCCGTATGATCTCCACAGAACCCTTCATGGACCTCCAGCATGATTTGTCTAGCTTCAGGGGCCGATACACACCTTAAATAAGGCATGCTGAGTCCTCTCCGGTAGAGAATTTGGTCCATCATTACATAACGATGAGCCTGATACTGAATCTTTCGAGACAAAGGCTCCCTCTCTCGGGGGCAACTCACCTGTGGTTATGTATTTTATGATGGGGACCATCCAGCTGGGTTCTTGCCCAACCGCTAGTGTGGCCTCTTTTATTTTGATGCTTGGTTCCGCCAAGCGTTCCACTGGCACTACCCCCAGCTCTTCGATTTCACTGTCCGAGGCTAACTTAGCCAGACAGTCCGCATGAGCGTTCTTCTCTCGGGGGATTCTTTCTATTTTATAGTCCGTGAACTCGTGGAGCAGTTCTCGGACTATTGCTACGTACGCGGCCATCCGTTCGCCGCGAGTTTGGTATTCTCCGGAGACCTGGTTTACGACCAGCTGAGAGTCACTGTAGACTTCCACTCTCTTGGCTCCTACAGCTTTAGCCAATTTTAGCCCTGCTATCAGGGCCTCATATTCGGCTTCATTGTTTGAAGCTGTGAAGTTGAATCGGAGTGCTGCCTGGAGCCGCAATCCAGTAGGTGATATCATAGCCACTCCGGCTCCCGAACCGTTCTCATTAGAAGCTCCGTCTACAAATACCCTCCAAGTGGGGATTGGTGGTGCCGGTGTGTTGGCTGTTGCCTCGGCTTCATTACATTCGGTGATGAAGTCTGCCAAGGCTTGGCCTTTTATGGAAATCCGGGGCACGTAATGTAAGTCGAATTGACTCAACTCCATTGCCCACTTGAGGAGTCTTCCGGATGCTTCAGGCTTCTGGAGAACTTGCCGGAGCGGATGATTGGTCAAGATTCTGATCGGATGGGCTTGGAAGTATGGCCTCAGCTTTCTTGATGCCATCAGGAGGCAGAATACTAATTTTTCAATGACCGGGTACCTTGTCTCGGCCCCTATCATGCGCTTATCGACATAGTACACGGGGTGCCGAGTTTTTTCTTCCTCCCGACTGTGGCGGCGACCGCGTGCTCGGAGACAGCCAAATAGAGGAACAAGTCTTCTCCAAGGACGGGTTTCGATAGGATAGGAGGTTTGGCCATGTGGTCTTTCAACCTCTTGAATGCCTCCTCGCATTCATCCGACCATTCGAACTTTCGGCATTTCTTCAGTATGTTGAAGAAGGGTATGCACTTGTCCGTGGAGCGTGAGATAAAGCGGCTCAGTGCTGCTACCTTTCCGGTCAAGCTCTGCACGTCCTTATGTTTCTTGGGGGAAGGCATGTCTAGGAGAGCTTGGATTTTCTCCGGGTTTGCTTTGATTCCCCTTTGGCTGACTATGAAGCCCAGGAATTTTCCCGACTTGACCCCAAAAGTGCATTTTTTCGGGTTGAGCTTCATACCGTATCTCCGGACGACTTTGAAACATTCTTCTAAGTCGCTTGCATGGCTGTTGCAAGCTTTGGATTTGACGAGCATGTCGTCTACATATACCTCCATGTTTCGTCCCAGGAGGCTTTTAAACATCCGGTTAACCATTCTTTGATAGGTTGCTCCGGCGTTTTTCGGCCCGAAAGGCATGACTAGGTAGCAAGATACCCCCTTATCTGGTCCCGAAGCTAGTGCACTCCCGTCTGCCGTATGCATTTTTATTTGGTTGTACCCAGCATAGGCGTCCATGAAAGACAGCAGCTTAAATCCGGACGTGGCGTCTACCATCTGGTCGATCCTTGGTAGCGGGAAGCAGTCCTTTGGGCAGGCTTTGTTTAGATCTGTGAAATCTATACAAACTCGCCAAGTCCTGTTCGGCTTGGGTACCAGGACCGGATTGGCCAGCCATTCCGGATAGTATACTTCGCGGATCATGCCATTGGACAAAAGTTTGTCCACCTCTTTCTCTAAGGCCTCGGCTTTCACCGAGTCGAGCGGGCGTCTCTTTTGCCGTACAGGGGGCATGTCCGGTTGACATTGAGTACATGGGTGATGACATGAGGGCTTATGCCAGTCATGTCTTCTTGGCGCCATGCAAAGATGTCGATGGCGCCCTTCAGTGTTTTTACTATTCTTTCTTTTTCCTCCGGGTCCAGGCTCTTCCCTATCCGGAGTACTTTAGTGGAGTCGTCGTCGCACACTGGTATTTCTTCGACGTCCTCCATTGGTTCCACGACCTTTTCGGACCCTATACGAGGATCCAGCTCATCCTCTTCAGCCTTCTCTATTTCGGGGGATTCCCGGACCATGAGTACAGGTAGGTGGGTGGCAACATTGTAACACTGCCTGGCCTCCCCCTGATTTCCCCTCACCGTTCCGACTCCGGCTTCCTGGGTAGGGAACTTTAGGCATAGATGTCGGATTGAAGTAATCGCACCAAAGTCGACTAGGGCCGGTCGGCCTAGGATCGCGTTGTAGGCTGTTGGACAGTCTACCACCACGAAGGTGCAATACTTAAATGTGCTCTGGGGGGTATCCGGGCACAGGGTAACTGGGAGCCTGACTTTTCCCATCGGGATTAGCGTCGTCCCGTTAAACCCTGTGAGCTGTGACCCACTAGGCGAGAGGTCTCGGTCGGTTAACCCTATCGCAGTGAAGGCTTCTTTGAAGAGCAAGTTCACGGAACTCCCATTGTCAATCAAGACCCTAGCCACCACTTTATTTGCGATGGGGGTCTCTATGACCAGCGGGTCGTGGTGAGGAAAACGCACCGTCCTGGCGTCTTCTTCCGTGAACGTTATGGGTTGGTCCATTAGCCGAGGCCTTTGAGCTGGGAGTTGAGTAACCTCCCACACCTCACTGTGTTTCGCGGCCTCGGCATACCTTTTCCGCTCCTTGCGAGTGTTTCCTCCGATATGGGGACCTCCGGAGATCATGGCTACCCGTCCATTAGGCCGAGGCGGTAGCCCGGGAATATGCTGGGTATCACCTGCGGGGGCAGCTGGAGGCAAGGCTCCTGCTGTACCCCCTGGCGTTCCCGGAGGCATACCCCCGGCCACCTGTCCTGGGTTAAGGTGGGGCAACCTATTTTTGATCCACTCATAGAGGTGGCCCAAGCGGATCAGATTCTCAATCTCGTCTTTGAGATTCTTACACTCATTGGTGCTATGACCAATGTCGTTGTGATACTCGCATCTTTTATTCGGATCTCTCCGGGAGCTATCTTTGTACAATGGCTGGGGTCTCCGGTAGTGCGTATTTTGCCTTGTGGCGAAGTACACACGTTCCTGAGAGTCTGTGAGCTCTGTGTACTGAGTGTATTGGGGTGTGTACCCCTTTTTCTGGCGCTTCTCTCCCGTTCGGGTGCTGCCCTTGGAGGACCTTTTGCTCCTCGACCCCTGGGTAGGGCCTGTCAAGCTAACAGTCGGGGCCGCCTGTGAAGGAGCTCGTCCATTTACCCCGGACGGGTTGCCGTAATGGGAAGATGCCGGTGCCAGAGCTTGGCCTTGGCTGTACCCGGGAGTAGCAGAGAATTGTATGCCGCTTATTTGTGGAGTCGTGGTCGAGACAGTGCCCGAGGACGGCACTCCGGGCATGTACCCTGCTATCCAGGTGGGATAGTAGCCTCCGTAAGCCACGATCTGGGCCTCTTCGAGGTTAATATATTTTTGGACTCTCTTCTGGAAGTCTTGAAGGCTAGCAGCGCCTTCTTGCTGCAACTCGTTCCAGAATGGAGTCCCAGTGCGGATTCCTGCTTGGAGAAGCGCAAGCTGTTGTCCGTCATCGACCTTCTTGGTCTTTGAGGCTTCCTCTCGGAACCTCTTGATGTAATTCTTCAAGGTCTCGGCGGGCAGTTGCTTGATGTTGGTCAGGGCACTAACCTCCAAGTTAACTTTCCTGGCAGCGACAAACTGTCTCCGGAAGTTGGTTTGGAGTTTGTTCCAACAACCCACGGATCCTGGTTCCAGCTTTTTGAACCATTCCTCCGCTGACCCGCTTAGAGTGAGGGGGAAACACAAGCATTTGGCGTCATTGCTGACCCGCATGACTGTCATAACACGGTTGAACCGTGACAAGTGATCACTGGGGTCGGAGTTCCCAGTATATGCCGCCATTTCGGGCATCTTAAAGTTTTTAGGGAGCTCCGCCTCCAGGATATGCTTGGCGCATGGCTCCCGATCCTCACTGTCCGAGTCGGAGTCGTCTCCCTTCTGCCTCCGAGAGACTCGAGCAATATCTTTTCGAAGTATGGCAAGTTCCGCCATAATCCCTTCGTTTACAGTACCCGAAGAGACCACGGGCCTATATCTTTTTTGGTCAAGATGATCCCGGAGGTCACCTTGGTTCCCATTGATTTGATTTCTCAGATCAATGGGAGGACATCTCTGTCCTCTTCTTCCTCTACCCCTGGTTCCTGGTGCACAGAAACGCTTTTCCGGTCCCCTCGATCCTGAGGGCCAAGACTCCCTTTTTGGAGCTTGCCCCTCTGCGGACCTTTCCCTTTAGGGAAATCTGAGCGGACCCTTCGCGGATCCTGCACCTTTTTCTTTCGCCCAGGGGTAGAAGTAGGGTTTTTTGTTTGATTTTCCTCAGCAGGGTGCCTTATAGGGCTAGGTTCCCTAGGTCTTTGCTGCTGGGAATTAGGCGAGGACGTCGCTGGTTCCCCGTCGAGCCCAGCGGCCATTGCCTTGGGATGCACGTGAATACCAGCAGCCTCCATGGCTTTCTGCATGGCTAACATCACTTCCTGCATTTTTTGATTTTGCGCTTTCTGAGCTTCGATCTCAACTTCATGATCGATAGCTTTTTGTCTAAGGAGCACCAACTCTGAGTAACTTCCTCCGTCGTAGGCATACTCGTCGAGGTTTTCCTCGTAGTTCTCGTCGAGAACTACTTCTTCTTCTTCTTCCCCGGACTCCTCTGCTGCTCTTGAGGCTACATCTTCCTCATTTGGATCTTGAGCATCTTCCAGAGGGCGAGGGTGACGTGTACTTCTTGTCTCCACCATTGTTGTGGAGTCAAATGCTTGTTATGTAGTAGCTTTCCTCAGCTCTCAATGAAAGCACCAAAATGTTGACCGAGGTTTTCGGCAACTATTAAAATATGATTATAATAAAGAGCTGTAAGAAAGTGAGACGAAGATTTTTACGTGGTTGGGGCGTTAATGAGCCTTAGTCCACGAGTCTCTGTTATTAATGGATGTAATTAATACAGATTCCACACTTGAGAGAAGGTCTTTCTCATAAATACAGAGAATGTTCTTGGTGAGTATTTTCTCTTCTTGCTCTTTTGCAAACCAAGATTCTCGACCCCATTAAATGAGCTTTGAGGGGGTATTTATAGTGTTTTGGTGGGGTAATCCCTAGAATTGTTCTTACACATGTATCTGTAAGTATCCATAAATTTGGGCATTTCCAATGAATATACCATGGGTGATGCATGGTCAAATCCCTAGGTGCTGTAGGGTTTTTATGAAGAATGTCCTTTTTGCCTTGTGATTGACGTGACTCTTCGCAGAGTAGCCGTCGCTAGACTTAAATGATCATTACTGTAGCGCTGCTGTTTGGGGGTTGTGCCGTCAGACTTTATTGCGTGTTACAGTCCCAACACGCTTCCTCCCATGCAGCATTAAATGCGACTTGATTGCTCGGGAGAGACCTGACACATCCCGGAGAGCCTTCACGCTATGCAAGCTTCCTGGAGTACCTTGTACTCCGGGTGCCTCCTCCGGGACCCATGCTAACAGCGCTTCCTTGTGGTGCACAAAGACTTAACAAATATTTACAAGTTATCTGATCCACGTGTCCCCTCTCGACTGATCCACGTATTTTGGGCGAATTCAGGAGCAACAGTTAGAATTGGCATTTAAATGGTTGAATTTGAAAATTGGCGTTTTTGAGAAAATCAGATGCAGAATTGAGAAAACTGCAAAATCCAAGTAAGGCCCATTACTCTACATGGCCAGCCACTTGGTTTGAATTTTTAAACTGATATTTGTATTATTTTAATGCCAAATAATTCAAACCTAACCCTAGTGGAATGCTATAAATAGATAGTGAAGGCTTCAGAAAAAATTACACTTAAATTTTCTATTTTTCCTTTAGAGAAAAACCTGAGCCTCTCTCTCTCTCTCCCTATCTTTAGCCGCCACCTTGCTCTCTTTCTTCCCTCTTGAATTTCGAAATTCTTAGTGTGAGAATAGTGCCCAGACACAGCAAGTGATACCTCAACCATAGTGAAGAAGATCGTGAAGAAAGACTTTCAACAAGAAGGAGTTTCAGCACCAAAGAATCAGAGAAAGAGATACAGGTTCAGATATTGATAATGCTCTGCTACAGAAAGGAATCAAGGGCTAGATATCTGAACGGAAGGAGTCATTATATTCCGCTGCACCCAATGTAAGGTTTCCTAAACTTTATATGTGTTTATTTCATCGTTTTAGAAAGTTCATAATTAGGGTGTTAATCAACATACTTGTGAGTAGATCTAAGATCATGGTAAAATAATTTCCAACAATTTTATCACACAAAAACTCTCTCTGAGCCGCCACCCTCTCTCTCTCTACCTTCTCTGTTTCGAAATCTATGAGTGATAGAGTAGTGCCCACACACATCAAGTAATACCTCAATCATAGTGAGGAAGCCTGTGTAGAATTCAGAAACAACAAAGAAGGACTATCGGGCTGAGATCTTGATTATACTCTGTGACAGAAAGGAATCAAGGGTTAGAGATTTGAGTGGGAGGAGACATATATTCCGCTGCACCCAATGTAAGATTTCTGATACTTTAATGTGTTTAACTTTCCATCGTTTTAGAAGTTCATATTTAGGTTGTTAAATCAACATACTTGTGAGTAGATCTAAGGTCCTGGTAAAATAACTTCCAACAACTGGCACCAGAGCCACGATAATTGATTTGCTTGCAAGAAATTTGGACTTAAAACGATTTGTTTGTGTGTTGGATGGTATCATGTTGCTTTGTGTGTCATATTGATGTTTGATTGTTGTTTGTGAATTCTGGGAAAAATAGTTATTTTTCTGTCTCTGTAATTATTTTTGTTGGATAGTTTGAAAAATTCTAAGCAATTTACCTTTTTACAGAACTCGATTTCGATTTAATTTGAATTAGTTATGAATTTTTGAAAATTGGAAAAATTGGGGTGATGAACACCTTCCCACGCGCGCGGAATGGCTGCAAGCAGCCTCCCTGCGCCGTGAGATCTCGGCATGCATCCCTTGGGCGCGCGCGGATGGGTATGTTTTGCATACCATCCGTACTGTTCATCAAATTTTTCATTTTTTTTTTTATTTTTCATGCTATTTCATGGAATTAACTTCCGATTTTTTGTGTAGTTTTGTATATTGATTTTTATTTTTTAAATTTCAAATCTAATTATCAGAAATAAATTAATTTGATTTTTCAAAATTAATTTTAGATATTTGTGTAATTTTATTTTGAAAATAGAAAAAAATCAAGTTTTGCTTACCTCTTTTCTTATTTCCTTTAAAATTTGATTATTTTTTTTTTAAGGTCAGATATTAATTTTTTTTTTGGTAACTTGACCTTATTGAGAATAAGATCAAATAATCATGATAATTTTAAAAGAGGAAATAAGATATTTTTGTTAACTTTTAAATTTTGTTATTCTTACTTAAATTAAATTGTAAAATAAGAAAAGGGTATGTATTTACCATTTTCTATTTTATTATTTAATTTATTAAATAACATGAAATTTAAAAGGAAAGTTAGCAATTTATTTTGAAATGATATTTAGGTTACTTAAAACCTAATTTTTTAAAATTGTAGGTTTATTTTTTTTTAATTTTTTTTTAAACCGAATTTTTTTAAAAAATATATATATAAAAATTGAATAAATCCTACATCCAACTATCCAAATCTAACTTGTTGTTGGAGTATGTGTTTTAGATTGTTTGTAAGTATTCTAAAACCTATTATTGCTTGATCTAAATTGCCATGGTTAACTTGTTGACAGATCCAATGATCTGATTTTAACCAATGGTTCAATTGATGATAGATCAAGTAAATAATTTGTAACAGGTAATTTTTACAATCTTCTTTTATCTGTGTATGACCTAGTAACATGATAGGATCCATCCAAATATGTGTGCTTGTGTGAGCCTATATGTTTAATTTCTGTTATAGATACATATAGGTTGTTGTTGCTAAATAAAATGTCATAACTTGATAGATTTTATTTAGGCTCATTTAGTAGTGAGCCTATTCAATTAATAACAGTTGTTCATTTTAAGGTTAAATTCCTCTCTTTTGGGCCTTGTGTGAGAGTTGGGAGCCATAGAAGTGGGTACGACATACTGGACCCAGCCCCCCCTCACATGAACAACCCCAATTGTGAAGGCCCATTTGCCTGATTTGGATAACTGTGCTAGGTTAATTATACTAGTTTGACCTAATAAAATTGATTAGCAACATAATTAATTTCATTCTTCCTTGAAATTAATTTAAGAAAAACATAGTTTGAAGAATATTATTCTAGAAAAACTATATGTATTTTTCTTGTGTTTAATTAAATATTGAATTATAACCATGTAAGTTCTTTTTGAATCTTAATTTTATAATTTCATTAAATACTCCTATTTAAGTTGAGATTTAGTTAAATCTAACAAATCAACTTAAATTTGAATATCTTTTGAATTTCCTATTATAAATTAAGTTGAGGAATTTTAGGAATTGGTTATTAAGATTTTTTGGATTTTTTTAAGTTGATATTTTATAAATATGGGAACTTAAAATGGAATATCTTCTAAATTAAGTGGTTACTACTTAATTGTTAATATTTAATTAAGTCATTGATTGAAGAATATTTAAGTTGGATATTTAGATTTTTCTAAACAACTTAAATAAGATATTTTTCAATTTCATTCCATTTTTGAAATTTAATTAAAGTCTTACTTTAATTTGTAATGTTTCATTATTGAGATATGGAATATAAATGATTAAACAAAATACATATTTTAAATAATGAGCTTTAATCAAGAGAAATTCGATCTCCATTGTTGGTTTTACATAGCTATTGTTTTAGTGAGTAATCCTCCCTAATGGAGGAACGTTCATTAGCAAGTTAGCACCGTTTAATCTCGAAATATAAGTATTCTTATAAGTTTTTTATATTGTTTATGACCACCCTAATGGTGGCGACTGTATAAGACTTACAAGAGTATGAAACAATGGTAGAAGCTCATAAGATAGAAATGCCTTGACTCTCGCCTAAACGGGACAACGCTGAATTCCAATCTTGATCAAATAAAAGGTTGCTAGAATGTTTGACATTTTAGATGAATTGACAACTCTATTCAATGGATGATGCTTTGACTCTCGCCTAAACGGGACACTGTATCAGTTCGTTAGAAATCTTGGAAAATAAACTATGTTAGATTTAGTATTTTTTATAACATATGTGATTATTTGTTATTTTCTAAACTTGTGTATGAATTTATAGAACCAAAACCTTACTTCTGTTTATTGATATGTTGTAGTGCCAATATGAATAACCCTCACCCCGATCCACTCCTAGTTAGTATCTTTGCAAAAGAACTCAATAGTGTGAAAATGCATCCTGGTAGTTCTATTAACTCCCACCTATTGTTGATGAATCTGAAATTCCAAAAGGCAGGAATTGATTTATCAAAGGAACAATGGGTACGACTCATCCTTAATAGTCTTCCTCAGGAGTATGATAGTTTTGTTCTATATTATTTATTGAACAATCCTCACTCCTCCGACATGGAAAAACTCGAGACTTAGTTGAGGGCCCATGAGCGAAATTTGATTGCAATGGGACCTCCTGGTATTGCAAACTTTAATCAGAGGAAGAAGATTAAGCATGAGGGCTCTAACAAAGCTGCTTCTTCAAGTACAATTATCAGACATCATGTTCTATGTGCGAATTGTAATGGAAAGGGACATAAAGAAGAACAATGTCCCAGGCTTCTAGACAATTCAAACGAAGGTGATGCTTTTGTCTTTGAATCATGTGTTTTAGTGAATGACAAATCCACCTGGATTGTTGATTCTGGATCTACTAACCATGTATATTCTTCATTGCAGCTGCTTGAAACTTGGGAGAATCTTCACCCAGATGAGTTAAAGCTTAAAGTTGGAAATGGCGAGTTGGTATCAGTTAAAGCTAGAGGAACAGCCCGAATCAAGTTTCATACAAAGAAGTTTTTACTTTTAGAGAATGTTTTATATATTCCCAACTTTAGTAGAAACTTGATTACTGTTTCATGTTTACAAACTCAATTTTATATATTGAATTTTTCGAGTTCAAATTGTTCAATTTCTCGTAATGGATTTCATATATGTGTTGCTAACATGGAACAATGGCTTTATGTTTTAAGACCTGATACTCAAATCTCACTAAATATTGAACTTTTCAATGTAGCTAAACCTAGAAGCCTTAAGAGAAAAGAGATTGATAATGATGATCAAACTTATCTATGGCATTTACGTTTGGGTCATATAGGTTTTGATAGACTCAATAGGCTAACCAAAGATGGTCCATTGAAAAATGTCGTCTTAGGAGAACTGCCAGTATGCGAGTCCTGCCTAGAAGGAAAAATGACCAAACGTTCTTACTCTGCAAAGGGAGAGCATGCCAAACAACCCCTAGGGTTAGTACATTCAGATGTTTGCGGACCTCTGAATGTAAAAGCTCGAGGTGGTTATGAGTATTTCGTCACTTTCATTGACGACTTCTCTAGATACAGTTTTCTTTACCTAATGCAAAAGAAATCTGAAACGTTTGAAAAGTTTCAGGAATTTCATGCTTTGGCTCAAAACCAATTAGGTAAAACATTAAAGATCTTGCTAACTGATAGGCGTGGAGAATATATGGATATGCAGTTCAAAGATCATTTAACTGAACTTGGAATTGAATCCCAATATACTGCCCCAAGCACTCCACAACAAAATGGAGTTGCAGAAAGAAGAAATCGCACTCTCTTGGAAATGGTTAGGTCCATGCTGAGTTATTCAACTCTGTCTACGTCCTTCTAGGGATATGCTATTCAAATGGCAAACGAAATTTTAAATGTTGTACCATCTAAAGCAGTCCCTAAGACACCCATCAAACTATGGAATGGTCGTACACCTAGTTTACGCCATTATAGGATTTGGGGGTGCCCTGCTCACGTCTTGAGAAAGAAAGAAGGCAAACTGGAATCGCGAACTGAAGTTTGCATGTTTGTCGGAAATTTCTAAAGAGACTAGGGGTGGACTATTTTATAGTCACAAGGATAACAAAGTATTTGTTTCTACAAATGCTACTTTCCTTGAAGATAACTATATGAAAGACAACAAACCGAAAAGTGAAATTGTATTAGAGGAAATGCTTACAGATACAGTTCCTTCAAATGTTCCATCCTCTTCTACTCAAGAAGAGGATCATCCCACTCGCTCAGCTGTAGCAACTGAGAAAACTACTACCAAAGCTCCTGTTCAGAAGGTCACCGCACCTCGTCGTAGTGGGAGGGTTTCTACAAAACCATCTCGTTATGGCTTGGATGGTGAAATCAATATGGTCGTTGGTGACGGTATTGATGACGACCCATTAACCTATAAACAGGCAATGGCAAGTCCGCAACGGAAGCGATGGTCAGCCGGCATGGATTCAGAAATGGATTCCATGAAAAAGAACAAAGTCTGGGAATATACAGATCCACCTGATGATTATCGTCCAATTGGATGTAAATGGGTCTACAAGAAGAAAAGAGGCGCTGGAGGCGAAGTCGAAACTTTCAAAGCTAGACTGGTCGCCAAGGGTTATACCCAAAGAGAAGGTGTGGACTATGAGGAAACTTTTAGTCCTGTTGCCATGCTCAAATCCATCCGAATTCTTCTCTCCATTGCTGCCGCTTTCGATTATGAAATTTGGCAAATGGATGTCAAGACAACCTTTCTTAATGAGCTTCTTGAAGAAACCATCTATATGGAGCAACCAGAAGGTTACGTTCTTCCTGGGCAGGAAAATAAAGTTTGCAAATTAAATAGGTCCATTTATGGACTTAAGCAAGCTTCTCGCTCATGGAATAAAAGGTTTGATGAGATCATTAAAACCTACAATTTTCATCAGAATGAAGATAAACCTTGTGTTTACCAACTCAAGGAAGACCAAGTAGTAGTATTCCTGGTCCTTTATGTTGATGACATTTTGATCATTGGCAACAATGTCAAGAAAATGACTCACATCAAGGAATGGCTTGACACTCAATTCGACATGAAAGACTTATGTGAGGCAGCCTATGTTCTCGGTATTCAGATTATCAGAAACCCGAAGAACAAATCCCTTGCTCTCTCTCAAACAACTTACATTGACAAAGTTCTAGAGAGATTCTCCATGACTAATACCAATGGGGCAAATATGCCTTCTAGATATGGTATCAGTCTATCTAAGGAACAGTGTCCTACTGATCCTCAAGAGATAGAAGACACGGCAAAAGTTCCTTATGCTTCTGCTGTTGGAAGTTTAATGTATGCAATGCTATGCACTAGACCTGACATCTGCTATGCAGTTGGAATCGTGAGCAGGTATCAGTCAAATCCAGGACAGGAACATTGGAATGTTGTTAAGTATATTTTGAAATACTTAAATAGTACAAGAGATTATGTATTAGTCTACAAGGGTGGTGCTTTAAATCCCATAGGCTATACAGACTCAGATTTCCAGGCATGTCTTGAGGACAGGAAATCTACATCTGGGATGGTGTTTACTCTTGGGGGTGGAGCAGTGGTTTAGAGAAGTGCGAAACAAACCGCGATTTCGGATTCTACCATGGAGGCAGAATACATAGCTGCGGCCGAAGCAGCTAAAGAGGTTGTCTGGCTTAGAAAGTTCTTCACCAGTCTTGGTGTAGTACTTGGAATGGAAAAGCCTCTAGTCCTGCTTTGTGATAACAATGGAGCTATAGCCAACAGTAAGGAACCTCAGAGCCACAAGAGAAGTAAGCATATAGAAAGAAAATATCATATTATCAGAGAATATGTGGCAAGAGGGGATGTACTGGTGGAAAAAGTGGACACACAGGACAACTTAGCTGATCCATTCACCAAAGTCTTCGCAAAGATTGCATTCGAAAAGCACCGTCAGAATTTAAGGTTAATTGAAATGTACTTATTAGTTTTATATTAGTGCAAGTGGGAGTTTGTTGGGTTTTATGCCCTAAATAAAACTCTATTTCAATCTAATCCAGATTATTCAATATTAATAAAGTAACAGAAGTTTTTTTCATTCATTTGTGTATGTTTTGGTTCAACTTATCAATTGTTTGTCTATTTGATTTATAAATTCATCCAAACCCCTTTCACATACTTGATCATGTTTATTGTGTTGTCAACACAGTGGAAAGTAAACATGACTATGTGAATAAAGGATTCCTAGATTTATCAGAACACTGGGTTTTACTGATATGACAATCTACAACAGAGTTTACTTGCATTTGGAGAAATGCTATGTTCTTTCCAGAACATTGGTTAAAGTAAAGCTCAGGTTGGATGCATGGAGTATGCATTGGAATGGACCGATATTGAACTTTGAAATAGATTTATAAAACTTACCGTAATATCTATTCAATTCAATATCACTAAGTTGATCCTAGATTACATGATCTAAATCCTGATATGGTTAGGCTCAATCTCAAGAGTGTTATTCGTGTTCTTTGATTTGTTAGTTAAGCCTACTTTTGGGTCAGGGTGATACGTACATTTTGGGAACACGGTAGTGCAATTGAGTGGGAGCGCTAACATAAATATGGAATCTATAGCTTCTATCTGGCGAATAGTAAGCAAAGGATGATTTCCTTCGAGCTTAACCAAACGAGATAAATGGTGGAGTACTCATTTCACTTAGCTGAAATATCATTTATACAGGGTTAAGTGTTTTAAGGATAAAATACATTGTAGGGTGTTACGGTAATTTGAGTCCCTTTACAATGTAAATCATCCATATAGAGGATCATTGATCAAATTAGGGTTATAACAATGGATAACTAATGATTTGTCTATATGGTGGAACATATAGAGCATTCTATATACTGAGAGTGCAATTCTAAGTTCTATGCGTGGATTCAACGAAAAATTAATAAGTCAGTGAATTTAAGTAGTAAATTCTTGATCTGCTTATTGGAAGCTCGGATATATAGACCCATGGTCCCCCCACTAATTGAGACGATATTACTTGTAAGACTCATTTAATTGATTTTAATTAATCAATTATAATTCTCAAGTTAGACTGTGTCTATTTGAGAATTTATCACTTATTAAGGGCAAAACAGTAAATAGAGATTTTGAAGGGCATATTTATTAATTAGGAAACTTTAATTAGTTTTATTATTAATAAATAAATGACAATATATTATTTGATAATTAATTTTAATTATTAAATAATTATATTTGACATTTATGTGGTTGAATAAAGAAATTGGCAGTTTTTGACAAAACAGGAAACTAGCAATGTAGGAAAAGGAAAGTTGGAAAAGTGGCAAGCCTTGTTTCCACAATGCCTAGGCCGGCCACTATGCTTCCCTTTTCACATTGATTTTTCAATTTTTAAATGTCAATTAATTCAACTATAGCCCTAGGTGGTCTTCTATAAATAGAAGGTAAAGGCTTCAGTTTTTGCATATACAACATTCTGACAGAATTTTCTCACACAAAAACTCTCTCTGAGCCGCCACCCTCTCTCTCTCTACCTTCTCTGTTTCGAAATCTATGAGTGATAGAGTAGTTCCCACACACATCAAGTAATACCTCAATCATAGTGAGGAAGGCTGTGTAGAATTCAGAAACAACAAAGAAGGACTATCGGGCTCACATCTTGATTATACTCTGCGACAGAAAGGAATCAAGGGTTAGAGATCTAAGTGGGAGGAGACATATATTCCGCTGCACCCAATGTAAGATTTCTGATACTTTTATGTGTTTAATTTTCCATCGTTTTAGAAGTTCATATTTAGGTTGTTAAATCAACATACTTGTGAGTAGATCTAAGTTCCTGGTAAAATAACTTGCAACATAACTGTACCTCCCCCAACTATTGAATTGGACACGTCAGTCTCTGTAATCATAAGAACACTTGTAACTTGTCTTGTAACCACCTTGCCTGAACGAGCAAGAGCACCACCTTGAGTAGTGGCAGAATTGAAATCTACACCAGAAAAATCATGAACTGTTTTAGGCCATTCATCCCCAATAGTATGATTACGATGATGAGGATTGACTCTCATCCATGCACCATACGGATTCTCAACAAGTTCCACAGGATTATCAAAAAACTTTTTGCAATACCTCTCGCCATGTCCCAAGATACCACCTATGAAACAAAATAATGGCACATGTCATATTTAAAATTAGCATAAAACTCTTCAGTATCATCCTTACTTACCTTCCCTCTACGTTTTAGAGGCTTACTGACATCAATTCTAACCCCTTACACGCAGATAATCTATCCACAAACTAAGAATTTTTTTTGGGTTTGACTCAACAAAAGTGCCTATATAATCAGTCATGTCCTTAGCAACCCTAACAGACATGAAACCAGGTCTAAGGTCATGTATCTGAACCCACATATCCACTTAGTTCATTTGAACTACACGAGGATCCTCACCTTGTTTCAACCTTGTGAACACTAGTAGGTTATTATTAGAGGTCTAAGGACTTATTTCCATCACATTTTGGATATCTAATTCATGGTAGAATTGAAATAGATATTTATTAGTATCCAACTTTTTAACAAACATTCCTTTAACTGATTACCATAAGGAAGCCATCAAGTGCTGCATCGCATCGAAGTCAATAGATCGATCTGTGAGGAATCAACCAACTAGATACAATAGGGCTTTCAGTAGTAATCTCCCTTCCATACACCAATATCTCACTATCTTCCTCCTTTAATGAATACTTGCACACTGCTCCTCTAAGGTCGGCATTCCTCGACCAGTAGAAGCCATACCAACACCACTAAAAAGAGCCAAAAGAGACAATCCAACGAGATCAAGACTGAGGAAAAACACTAGATTGAAACACACCAATCACCACGAAAAAACCATAACCATGTCACAAGACAAGACTCGAGAAAAGTCTACTCCTAGCACAATCATATTATTCACTATTAATAGAGTAATAGAAGCTTATTATTATTTCATTCTTAATCATTATTTACTTTGAATTCTCTAATAAAAGCATATAACCAAAAAGTATAATAATTAGTGAAATAATAATCAATCCTTGTGGGTTCGATAACTTTTTTGAGTTAAAACTTTTCTACAACAACATTGTACACCTGCAGTAAAAATTGTGTATCACCACCTTGTTGGATTTATTCTCGGGTTAGGGTTCGAAGTGCATTACCATTCGTTGAAAAGACAAACCCTAAGACTAAACCCTAGGGGTGCGACTACTAACACCCCTTTTAAGGCAGTAATCGCATATAAGGGTGTTCATCCAATCCAATCCGTAATAATTTACTCATAGTGCATCCGATCTGCACTAAATGCAGATTTCATATTTTGGATCCAATCCAATCTGTACAATAGCTCAAATGCAATTCGCCAAAGTACGAATTAGATTGATTATTTTGGATTGGTTACTTTTCAATATTAAATTATTTAATATTTATCAAAAAAATATTTTATTTTCTCTTAACTAACAACAAAATAAAATAAATTATTGTTGTTTTATGTCTCCAACAATAAATTAAAATAAATAAAATAACAAATAAAAAATTTAAAAAAGAAAAAATAATTGTATGTAAAAAGTTTAATTTTGTTTAAATTGTATGTAAATCTTTATATATAAAATGTGGCTATCTAACGGTTCTTGTTGGTTTAACATAATATTTTAAGAATATAAGAATATTCCGTTAAACTTAACGGTATTTGTAGGGTTAGTTTCATAGATATATATAAATATTAATATTATACTATTATTTGTTTTAAGTGAATTTAACTTATACAAATTTTAAAATAATTTAAATATATATAAATATTAATATATTATTTCTAACATTATAATTTTTGATTGTTATTTTAATATTAGGAGTATGTTCAATTTTAATATTCTTAAACTTTTTATTTATTTCCTCAAATTTTTATCTTTAAATATTTTTTTAAAAAATCAAAAAATTAATAAGTGATTTCTTTTAATTTATAAAACTTTAAAAATACACGTAACAATAATCTAGTATATATATACTCTTAATGGGTATTACCCATGAATGGGTAAAATTAGAAATTTTTGAGTTTTAATGCTTAATTTTTTTTATCTAATTAAAAATATATCTCATTTTTATATCATATGGGCTAACATTGTTCTATCGTTAAAACAAAAATTTTTTTAACAAGAAAAATAAGAAAAGAAAAAGTAGAGTTTGAGTTAAATATTTTTGTATGAACATATTTTTGATATAGTGTAAAAAGAAATATTTTTTATTTTTTTTTTAATTAAGTAGTTTTTTTTTTTTTGAATGGAAAATGCATCTTTACTAACCATTAAAATCCGCTACCAAAGAAGGTAGCAAGTCGATTGGAACAGACTCCAAATCGAAGATACAACCAGGAAAAAATATGGAAGCTCTAGCACAGTTATGAGCTACCACATTTGCTGATCGTTTAACAAATAACACATAAATCGTTTTTAATTCAAGCAACAGTTTTTTACACTCTTGGATAATTTGACCAAACATTGAAATCATATTCACCTCACTTCTTATCGCTTGGACTACCGTTAAGCAATCCGTTTCGAGTGTAACTTGCTGCCAATTATGTCTCTTGATCCAACTTAAAGCTTCACGAATGCCAATTGCTTCAGCTACCTCGGGTGTAACCGAACCAGAAAAGAGCGCCATCTTCCCCTCAACTAGCATACCAAAATGATCTCTTGCCACTAAGCCACAGCCATAACTGTTACCACCGTCAAAGAGAGCTGCGTCAACATTTACCTTGATAGAATTTACACTGGGTACAGTCCAATGCTCAGCACCGTCGTCCGCTCTAAGGCCTGACCACGTCTCAATTCGAGAATTTTGAGCATTCTTCCATTGTTCAAGGTAACCCGTTGCTTGCACTACAATGCTAGCTGCAGTAACACTTTTCTGTTGCCATACAACATCATTTCGAGCGTTTTTAAATGGCCCAACAAAGGACCGGGAGAAGCAGCTTTTTTTCTGCATCAACAGCAGCAAAAACAGCAGTAAACCAGTCCAGAAAATTTTCTGGTGCGGCTGCTGCAACATATGTGCCGATACCAACTCTGTCCCACACTTGTTTCACTCTTGTACAAGTAATGAGTGCATGGACAATGGTTTCGTCTTCACCGTGGCAGATAGGACAGAGTGTTTGAACATCGACTCGTTTAATCTTCAATTGTTGCAGAGTCGGCAGGCATTCTCTAGCAGCTCTCCAAACCAGATTCTTCACCTTTGGGGGAATTTTCAGCTTCCAAAACTTAGTCCAAAACTTGGTGAGATCATCTTCATTCGCACTCCATCTTCCATAAAGTTTTTGAAGTAGATTATAACCACTTTTAACTGAGTAAATGCCTGACGTTTCATAGCTCCAAGTAAGCTTGTCACTGTCGTGGCCTATACTCAAGGGGATATCCAAAATGAGCTGCTTTTCACGCTCATTAAACAAATCATTCAGGATCTCGACATCCCAACTCCCACCCTCCATGGCCATTAAATTACACACTTTAGCTTCACTCAAACTAGGATGACTTGAGTGAACAAAAGGGTCATCTTCACTAGGCAGCCACGGTTCCTGAAGGACATTTATCTCCTCCCCATTGAAGATACACCAGCGAGTACCTTTTCTAATTAGATCTTGGGCTTCCAACACACTCCGTCACACATAACTTGGATTAGACCTCAGCTTTGCCGTGAAAAAGGAGCCATTAGAGTAGTATCTCGCCTTGAACACTTTAGCAACAAGAGAATTAGGACGAGATAGTAACCTCCACCCTTGTTTAGCGAGCATGGCTACATTAAAGTCTCGTAAATGTCTAAACCCCATGCCTCCTTTAGACTTATGAGAGCAAAGCCTATCCCATGAGAACCAATGAATACCATTTTTAGCATTATTTGCACCTTGCCACCAGAACTTGTTCATGGCTTTCTCCATATCACGAGTAATATCCAAAGGCAACAGAAAGACGCTCATCGCATAGCTTGGAAGAGATTGAGCAACCGTTTTGATCAGAATTTCTTTACCAGCTTGTGATAGAAATTTCATCTCCCAACCTTCAATCCTTTTCCAAACCCGCTCCTTGAGATAACCCAACACCGCTGACTTATTTCTGCTTAGAGTACTTGGAAGACCCAAGTACAGGCTTCCTTCATCCGCAATAGCCATGCCTAAAGTGTTACATATGCTATCACAAATTCCTTGGGTAGTGTTAATGCTATAGAAAATGGAGGATTTCGAAAAATTCACCTTTTGGCCTGAAGCTGCTTCAAACTTATGGAGGATGTTTTTTATTCTATTAGCTTCTTGGGTGGTAGCCTTGCAATACAAATAGCTATCGTCCGCAAAAAGCATATGTGAAATACGAGGTGCTCCAGCCACTTTACACCCATGAATGAGACCAGCCCTTTCATACTTGGTTAGCAAAGCCGAGAGACCCTCAGCGCAAAGAATAAACAAGTATGGAGATAAGGATCTCCTTGTCGGATTCCTCGGGAAGGTATAATCGGCCCCATCTCCCTGTTCTCATGGACCACCAGATATTCAGCTGAGGTTACACACTTCATTAACAAAGAAATCCACCATTGATCAAACCCCAATTTCCGTAGCGTTGCTTCTAAAAAAGGCCATTCGATCCTATCGTAAGCTTTACTCATGTCTAACTTTAAAGCCATAAAGCCTTATTTTCCTTTTCTCTTTCGCTTTAGGTAGTGAAGCACCTCAAACGAAATTAGAATGTTGTCCGAAATAAGGCGTCCCGGGATAAAAGCGCTTTGAGTGTCAGCTACAATAGTATCCATGAAATGCTTCATACGATTCACCATTACCTTTGTGAGTGTCTTGTACACCACATTACACAAAGCAATAGGCCTAAGTTGAGTCATATCTTCTGGATTTTTCTTCTTAGGGATCAACACAATATTAGCTTTGCTACAACCCGGATCGAACTCCCCCGTCGAAAAAAATCTCTGAACAGTCTTTACAACATCACGGCCTACAATACTCCAACATTTCTGATAAAACGCAGGTGTCATACCATCAGGACCAGGACTTTTATCTGGATGCATCTGAAAAATTGCCTTTTTAACCTCCTCTTCAGAAACAGTCGTTCTCAACTCCTCATGAACAAAGCTAGGTACCGAGCTATTAAGACTATCAATCACTTCTTGGCAAGTCGAATTAGAAGCTTGAAATAGAGTTGAGAAATAGTCAATCATCACCTGAGCGAGCCCATTATCCCAACCTACACGGACTCCATTATCATTCTTCAAAGTAACAATTTTGTTGTGTCTCTTCCTAGTTGTGGCAGCCTTATGAAAATAGCTACTATTATGATCACCTTCTTTCAACCATAGCTGTTTAGAACGCTGCTTCCAAAAGGATTCTCTCTGATCAAGAACATGAAACAACTCCTCCTTTACTTCTTTGTGTCGCTGAATAGAGGCAGTGTCCCTTTTATTGGTCAGTCTTTGAATTTCTTTCTTACATCAAGAGATACGAACCTTGAAATTTCCAGTCACCTCCTTCCCCCAAATACTCAACTTATCTGCACACCGAGTCAACTTATTTGGCAAACTATCATCACCCCCACTCTCCCAACAATCCCGTACAATTTCAAAGCACATTGGCTCCTTGAGCCAAGCGTTTTCAAACTTGAAATTACGATTTGGAGTGTAACAGTGATTGAGTTCAGGTTCTAAAAAGATAGGACAATGATTAGAAGATGAGATTTCAAGGTTAAGAAGAGAAGCACCTTGGAAAAGTTGAGACCAAGCATTGTTGACAAGGGCACGGTCCAAGCGCACCTCTATCCAATTTCGAGAGCCCCTGCTTTTCTCCCAAGTGAACGGATGACCCGTAAGTTCCATATCAGTTAAATTGCAATCACTCAAAGCTTGTTGGAACCCGTCGATCAGACTTTGGGGATATGGTCTTCCCCCCCGTTTATCTTCATGCCTCACAATGCTGTTCAAGTCTCCTATTACACACCAAGGAAGAGAAGAATCAGTAGCCAAAGTTCGAAGTAAAGTCCACGAACGGTGCCTGTTAACTCTCTCTGGTTCACCATAGAAACCGGTTAGCCTCCACACACCTCTCTCAGACGACTCCACCAAGAACTCTATATGATTGTTGGAATAACCCATCACCCGCCCATCATCTTGGTTTTTCCAGAATAAAGCTAACCCACCCGAACTCCCCTGGGCCTCAACCCCAAAAGCACCATCAAACTTTAACATCCGGCCCATACTTTCTATTTTCTTTTTATTGCATTTTGTTTCACATAAAAAAATAAAATTGGGATTCTTTTGAGATACAATCTCTGTTGGAAATTATTTTACCAGGATCTTAGATCTACTCACAAGTATGTTTATTAACATCCTAAATATGAACTTTCTAAAACGATGAAATAAACACATATAAAGTTTAAGAAACCTTACATTGGGTGCAGCGGAATATAATGACTCCTTCCGTTCAGATATCTAGCCCTTGATTCCTTTCTGTAGCAGAGCATTATCAATATCTGAACCTGGATCTCTTTCTCTGAATCTTTGATGCTGAAACTCCTTTGCTGATGATCTTTCTTCACGATCTTCCTCACTATGATTGAGGTATCACTTGATGTGTGTGGGCACTACTCATACACTAAGGATTTCGAAATTATCAAGGAAGAAGAGAGAGAGTGGTCAGCTAAAGATAGGGAGAGAGAAGGCTCAGTTTTTTCTGAATAGAAAAAGTCAGAAGAAAAGTGTAATTTTCCTGAAGCCTTCACTATCTATTTATAGCATTCCTACTAGGGTTAGATTTGAATTATATGGCATTAAAATAATGAAAAAATCAGTTTAAATTTCCTACAAAAGTGGCTGGCCCTAAACTTAGTGGATTGGGCCTTGCTTTTTGCAATTTTGCAATTTTAACACCTTTTGTATCTGATTTTCTCAAAAATGCCAATTTCCTAATTCAACCATTTAAATGCCAATTCTAACTATTTAATAACTATAAATAATTATTAAATAATATTGTCATTTATCATATTTATTAATTGAACCATACAAAGTATCATAATTAACAAATATGCCCCTATAAACTCTTTCTTTACAATTTCGCCCTTACTTAGTGAAAAATTCACAAATAGACATAGTCTAATTTGAGAATTATAATTGATTAATCAAAACCAATTACATGAGTCTTACAAGCAATATTATCTCAACTAGTGGGGGGACCATGGGTCTATATAACCGAGCTTCCAATAAGTAGATCAAGAATTTAGCACTAAAATTCACTAACTTATTAATTCTTCGTTGAATCCACGCATAGAACTTAGAATTGCACTCTCAGCATATAGAATGCTCTATATGTTCCACCATATAGACACATCATTAGTTATCCATTGTTATAATCCTAATGTGATCAATGATCCTCTATATGAATGATCTACACTGTAAAGGGATTAAATTACCGTTACACCCTACAATGTATTTATTCCTTAAAACACTTGACCCCGTATAAATGATATTTCAGCTAATGTGAAATGAGTACTCCACCATTTATGTTCGTTTGGTCAAGCTCGAAGGAGATCATCCTTTGCTTACTATTCGCCAGATAGAAGCTATAGATTCCATGTTTATGATAGCGCTCCCACTCAATTGCACTACCGTGTTCCCAAAATGTACGTATCACCCTGACCTAAAAGTAGGCTTAACTAACAAATCAAAGAACACGAATAGCCTTTCAAGATTGAGCCTAATCATAACAGGATTAAGATCATTTGATCTAGGATCAACTAGGCGATATTGACTTGAATAGATATTACGGTAAGTTTAATAAAATCTAAGTCAAAGTTCAATATCGGTCCCTTCCGATGCATACTCCATGCATCCAACCTGAGCTTTACTTTAACCAATGTTCTGGAAAGAACATAGTATTTCTCCAAATACAAGTAAACTCTTGTTGTAGATTATCATATCAGTAAAACCCTGTGTCTGATAAATCTAGGAAACTTTATTCACATAGTCATGTTTACTTTCCAATGTGTTGACGGCACAATAAACATGATCAAGTATGTGAAAAGGGTTTCGAATGAATTTATACATTATGTACATATAATCATGAAATAAATCATGTGAACCATGCAACATTAAATGTTATTTCTGATCTATATTAATAAGTAAATCTGATTATATTGAAATGAGTTTTATTTAGGGCATAAAACCCAACAAACTCCCACTTGCACTAATATAAAACAAAAAGTGCGTTTCAAATAATCTCAACACCTTGATATACAAATCAAGTGTAGTAGTAGTAAACTCCTCGTAATAGGATCTGAAAGGTTGAATTAACCACAACCTTTTCTCCACCATTACTCTTCCTTTAATCACAAAATCATTGATAATGTGAAATTCCTCTCTATATGTCTACTCTCTTGGGATACTGGATTATATACCTTTGGCAACTACTTTTGGTTAATCGGAAATTAACACTAGTAGTTTAAGGCAATTTGGAATGGTGCCAAAGATGTCTAGAACTTTCCTTAGACTGAATAAGTAACTTTCCTGCAGCTTTAACATTCGGTCTATCTGCGGTAGACCTAGAGACTTCGTATAGGTTTTTACACTTCTCCAAAATCACTATTCCACCCCCGTAGTAATCACCATCTTATCAGAAATATTTACTAGCACATAGGCAAATTTCGAAATCGGATATGGTGTAGTCTAAGAGTTTTAAACACACCCTTATAGACTAACATATAGTTCCTCTTCTTTATCTTAGGATTTACTTGATTGTCTTCCAATGTTCTTCTCTGGATTAATCGATACCTACTCATTACTCCCACTCAACACAGTGTCCGGTCTAAGGCATACAAAAGCATATCTAAGACCTCTCACTGTTGATATAAGAAATTCTTTCATGGCTTTATCTTTTCTGGAATAGTTAAGACTTTTCCTTAGATAAATAAAATCTATACCTAAGAAGTTGTGAAGCTTCTATAGATTGCCATTAGAAAGAAAATGCTTCAGCATTTTACTAAAGTAAGTTGCTTGCATTAGAGTAAGTAATTACCAGGTATACCACAAGCCATAGGTTTAGATAAACTCAAACCTGTAATACTAGGAACAGGAAGTTTTGTTAAGTCCATTGAATAGACTTATAAACGAAAATTTCCTTTTATGTCCTTGTAATAGAAAACTTTAGGTTATTCCATGTGAATGGATTAAACCATAGTTCTATAGGCTTTCTTCTTAGTTTCTTATCTTGACAATCCATTACTTGTTTAAACTCACAATGGATTTTAATCACTTGTGTCTCCCAAGTCATAAGAAGGTGAGTTCCTAGAAACTCTCCCACTACGACAAGGTACCGTGAATTATGTCGAAGAAAACTAAATGGTATTGATCTCTTCGGTTGTGACAAGACAACAGAGGCAGTGGGATCATCATATGTTATATAAGATGATAGAACACTTTTGGAATCAAGAATAAATATCTCCTTTATTTGCTACTTGTTTTTCAGACTTAGTCATTTTCTTAGAAAAGTAGTATTTGTTTGAACAAACACTTTCTTATCTATTGACAATGGGATGGTCCACCCCTAATCACTTAGAATAGCTAAGAAACCATGGTTAACAGTTCTAGCTTTTCTTAAGATTTTGATTAGGTCATCCATGAATCTAGTAATGATTTACATTAAGTATACAACCATTACATCATTCTGAAATTGTATTACCATAGAAGGACTTAGGCAACGACTAGTAACTAATCATCAATATGCAAATCGAAATTTCTGGGGAGGTAAGTTTGGATATAATTCAAAAATCAATGTAATGATCTTTGAACTGCATATCTACTAACTATTTCTCCACCCCTATCAGTTCGCAAGATCTTTAACCACTTACCTTAATGGTGTTTAACCATTGCTAGAAATTAATGAAATTTTTCAAACATTTCAAATTTCTTTGCATAAGGTATAATCTAGAGTTATCGTTTTAAGAATACAACGAAAAACTCATATCCACCCCTGAATGTACATTCATCTGCGAATGAGATGAACTACTTTCAGTGGATATAGACATATTAACTCTTTGCAGAGATTGATCTTGTCAAATCCACTATGAACAAGATACAAATGCCATAGATTAAAAAAAATGTGGTAGTGTCTATTGATGATATATGTTTAGTTACATCAAAGAGTTCTTAGAATAGTGCAAGTGGATCCTGGTCACAGAATACCTAACTCATATTTCATACAGTTTGAATCCATTAATAAAAGATGGATATTAAACACTTGAGAAAGTGTAACTGTATTGTATCTGGAATTAGAAATATAAGAAAATTTCTATTTGGATTCTAAAATTAAAGTCAAAGACTTAAATTCAACCAAATATAATGAGTAATTCTTTCTTGGACCACCACTACTAATACAAACTCTAAGTCAGATTTGCCCATACAAGTAGGAGATTTCTAAGATTGAGGATTTATATCAATTGGGAATAGAATTTCGGGATTATAATCATATGCGTCATATAAAATGACATGAAATGATTTATAGACCATTCATCCAATGATATGTTTTTAAAGCTAATTCGAAATGAATAAGCTAAGAGGAATTAGGATAATTTCGTTTAAAATAAGAATCCAACGATGCTTCGATTAGCGAAAGTCAAAGTAATCTTATTTATATAATCTTCTTGTTTCATATCATAAAAATACTAGTCTAAGGTGTCATCAATGGATGAACAGCTAGATGTCGCATATACAATATTTATCTTTCGAGATCTAACACTATTATGTATGTCTAATGGTGAAAATCCACTAGGGATTTATCTCATTAGATAAACAAGCCAAGTTAGACCAACAATGAAGATTCGAAATTAAACTACAACTTAATAACAGAAAATAACATGGTTCAATATAAATTCATACACAATTCAGAAATTATAAGCATATAGCAAGTAGGAATGACAAGTGAAAATACTAAAACTTACAATCCTAAATAATTTCCAAGGTTTTCAACAAACTGATATCAGTGTCCCGTTTAGGCGAGAGTCAAAGCTACCATTCATTGAATAGAGTTGTCAGCTCGTCTAAAATGTTAAACATTCTAGCAACCTTTTATTCGATCAAGATTGGAATTCAGCGTTGTCCCGTTTAGGCGAGAGTCAAGGCAATTCTATCTTATGAGCTTCCACCATTGTTTCATAATTTGCAAGTCAAGTATGGTCGCCACCATTAGGGTGATCCATACCATACAAAACACTTACAAACTACTTATCATGCGAGGTTAAACGGTGCGAAATTGCTAATGAACGTTCCTCCATTAGGGAGGATTACTCACTAAAACAAACGCGGTGTAAAACCCACAATGGAGATCGAATGTCTCTATAATAAAGCTCAATATTTGAAAAGAGTTGTATTTTCTTTTATTCTCTTTATTTATTCTATTTATTTTAAATATATATTTATTTATTTAAAATTTCCAATTTAGAATGAAAAATTCTAAATATAAATTTTAATTTAATATTTATAAATTTTACTTAGATGGATATGAAAATAACATGAATTATTTCCATCTTAGTAATAATTTCCAATAAATATTTAGAAAAAAATATTTAAGTTGTTACAAAATTAATTTAAATTAATTTACAACTCAAATTTAATTTTCTATAAATATATATTGCATTTCGAAAAATTAAAGTATATAAGAATACAATTTTCGAAAAATGCATATTAAAATAAAAAATAAATCCTGGAAAAATTATTCTAATTTAATGTTGGCCCAAAATTAATTAATAAAATTAATTTACAACAAAAAATATAATTTTCCTATTTAATTAAATATATAAGAAAAATTACAAATATTTAAGTATGATGATGAAAATCAACTCAAATATTAATTTTCTATTTAATTAAATACACTAGAAAAATACTTCAAGCAAAAATATCACCTATCTAGATTTTCCTTTGACTAATTAATTCTATTTCTAATAATATACTTTAATTCAATTTATTTTAAATTAATCAATAAATGAAAAAATCATTGATTTAAGTTGATCCAAGAATTAATTAAAATAATTAATTTACAACTTAATCTATTTTTCAAGATAAAATTCGAAATTCTAGCATTTAAGAAATACAATTTCGAAAATTGATTAATAAAATAAAGAAAAAATATATTTTGAAAATTATTTAAATTTAGTTGAAAAAAAATAAATTTCAACTAAAAATAATTTTCTATTTAATTAAATGTCATGAAAAAGAAATATTTAAGTATGATGATAAAAATCAACTTAGATATTTAATTTTCAAATTAATTAAATGTATTAAATTCAAGAAATAAATAATTAAGTGTAGAGAAGGCTTAATTATTAATCTCTAGTTTAATACTAGGAAAAAATATATTTAAAATAAATTGTACCAAAATTAATTAATAAATAATTAATTTCACAATTTATAATATTTTCCTATTTAATATTAGAAATAATAAGTAGTCTATAAATAACTATCTAGAAAATATCTTATTTGACTAAGTATCTTTTCCACAAAATTTGAAAAAATATCTAATTTAAGTTGTACTAGAAAAATCTAGAACTTAAATATTTTCAAATTTAAATTTAATTAAATATCAAAAATTAAGTTGTAACCACTTAATTTGAAAATATTCCATTTTAAGTTAATATTTGAAAAAATATTAACTTAAAAAATATCTAAAGAATCTAAATAACCAATGTCTAAAATTCCTCAACTTAATTTTGAAATTTTGAATGCAAAAGATATTCAGATTTAAGTTGGTTAGTTGAAGATAACTAAATATCAACTTAAATGGGAATATTTAATGAAAAATTTAAATTAAGTTCCAGAAAGATGGTTATAATTCTATATTTAATTAAATACAAGAAAATACATATAGTTTATCTTAGAATATAAAATTCCTTAAACTATATTTTTCTTAAATTAATTTCAAAATAAATGAAATTAATTATGTTGCTAATCAATTTTATTAGGTTAAACTAGTGTAATTAACCTAGTACAGTCATTCAAATCAGGCAAATGGGCCTTCACAATTGGGGTGGTTTGTGTGAGGGGGTGCTGGGTTCAGTATGTCGTACCCACTTCTATGGCTCCCAACTCTCACACAAGGCCCAAAAGAGAGGAATTTAACCTTAATAAGAACAACTGTTATTAATTGAATAAGCCCAAAACTAAATGGGCCTAAATAAAATCTATCAATGTCTATGACATTTTATTTAGCAACATTAACCTATATGCATCTATAATAAAATTAAACACATAGGCTCACACAGGCACACTTTGGATGGGTCCTATCATGTTGCTAGGTCATACACAGATGAAAGAAGATTGTAAATATACCTGTTACAAATTATTATCTTGACCAAGGGAGCCATCAGATCATTAGATCTGGCAAAAAGTAACCATGGCTATTTGCAATCAAGTAATAATAGGTTTTAAAAACTTACACATAAGCTAAAACACATACTCCTGCAACAAGGTTAGTTGGATAGTTGGATGTAGGATTTATTTAATTTTAAATTAAATATTTAATTTCGAAAATAATTAATTAAATAAAAAAAATAATTTTTCGAAAAATTTAAAAAAATTTGAAAAATTCGAAATTTTTTTTTTTTTTAAAAAATTAAAATTTAAAATTAAACCTACAATTTTTGAAAAATTAGGTTTCAACCAACCTAAATATCATTTCAAAAAAAATTTGCTAACTACTTTTAAATTTTAAATGTTATTTTATAAATAAAAATTAAATAAAAAATTAGAAAAGATAAATAAATATCTTTTTCAAATTTTAAATTTAATTTAAATAAATAAAATAACAAAATTTAAAAAAAATTAGCAAAATATCTTATATCATTTAAAAATTACATAATTATAAATATCTTATTTTTAAATTTAAAATAAGATAAGATATAATCAAATTTTAAAATAAGATAGATTTTTAAGCAAAAAGATAAATACTAATTCTATTCGAATTCAAATTACACTAATATCTTGAATTAATTTAAAAAAAAATTAAATTAATTCAAAATGATAATTAGAATTGAATTAGGAATAGTAATAGTATATATACAAAACCATACAAAAAATTGGAAGTTAATTCCATGAAAAAGTATGAAAAATTGAAGAAAAAGGAAAAAATCCGAAACTGTACGGACAGTTCTGCGATCGCAGGAAACTATCAGCACAGCCCCGATTTTGTCAAATCTTCAAAAAATCATAACTAATTCAAATAAAATCCAAATTGAGTTCTGTAAAAGGCTAACTTGCTTAATTTTTTCCATACTATCCAATAAAAATAATTCCAGAAACGAAATCACAATTATTTTTCACGAAAATTTCACAAACATCAATCAATCATCAAATAACACTCAATACAACATGATACCATCCAAAGAACATACAAACAATCGTTTTAAAGTCCAAATTTCTTGCAAGTAAATCAATTACCATGGCTCGAGGCCGGTTGTTGGAAATTATTTTACCAGGATCTTAGATCTACTCACAAGTATGTTTATTAACATCCTAAATATGAACTTTCTAAAACGATGAAATAAACACATATAAAGTTTAAGAAACCTTACATTGGGTGCAGCGGAATATAATGACTCCTTCCGTTCAGATATCTAGCCCTTGATTCCTTTACGTAGCGAGCATTATCAATATCCGAACCTGGATCTCTTTCTCGAATCTTTGATGCTGAAACTCCTTTGCTGATGATCTTTCTTCACGATCTTCCTCACTATGATTGAGGTATCACTTGATGTGTGTGGGCACTACTCATACACTAAGGATTTCGAAATTATCAAGGAAGAAGAGAGAGAGTGGTCAGCTAAAGATAGGGAGAGAGAAGGCTCAGTTTTTCTGAATAGAAAAAGTCAGAAGAAAAGTGTAATTTTCCTGAAGCCTTCACTATCTATTTATAGCATTCCTACTAGGGTTAGATTTGAATTATATGGCATTAAAATAATGAAAAAATCAGTTTAAATTTCCTACAAAAGTGGCTGGCCCTAAACTTAGTGGATTGGGCCTTGCTTTTTGCAATTTTGCAATTTTAACACCTTTTGTATCTGATTTTCTCAAAAATGCCAATTTCCTAATTCAACCATTTAAATGCCAATTCTAACTATTTAATAACTATAAATAATTATTAAATAATATTGTCATTTATCATATTTATTAATTGAACCATACAAAGTATCATAATTAACAAATATGCCCCTATAAACTCTTTCTTTACAATTTCGCCCTTACTTAGTGAAAAATTCACAAATAGACATAGTCTAATTTGAGAATTATAATTGATTAATCAAAACCAATTACATGAGTCTTACAAGCAATATTATCTCAACTAGTGGGGGGACCATGGGTCTATATAACCGAGCTTCCAATAAGTAGATCAAGAATTTAGCACTAAAATTCACTAACTTATTAATTCTTCGTTGAATCCACGCATAGAACTTAGAATTGCACTCTCAGCATATAGAATGCTCTATATGTTCCACCATATAGACACATCATTAGTTATCCATTGTTATAATCCTAATGTGATCAATGATCCTCTATATGAATGATCTACACTGTAAAGGGATTAAATTACCGTTACACCCTACAATGTATTTATTCCTTAAAACACTTGACCCCGTATAAATGATATTTCAGCTAATGTGAAATGAGTACTCCACCATTTATGTTCGTTTGGTCAAGCTCGAAGGAGATCATCCTTTGCTTACTATTCGCCAGATAGAAGCTATAGATTCCATGTTTATGATAGCGCTCCCACTCAATTGCACTACCGTGTTCCCAAAATGTACGTATCACCCTGACCTAAAAGTAGGCTTAACTAACAAATCAAAGAACACGAATAGCCTTTCAAGATTGAGCCTAATCATAACAGGATTAAGATCATTTGATCTAGGATCAACTAGGCGATATTGACTTGAATAGATATTACGGTAAGTTTAATAAAATCTAAGTCAAAGTTCAATATCGGTCCCTTCCGATGCATACTCCATGCATCCAACCTGAGCTTTACTTTAACCAATGTTCTGGAAAGAACATAGTATTTCTCCAAATACAAGTAAACTCTTGTTGTAGATTATCATATCAGTAAAACCCTGTGTCTGATAAATCTAGGAAACTTTATTCACATAATCATGTTTACTTTCCAATGTGTTGACGGCACAATAAACAGGATCAAGTATGTGAAAAGGGTTTCAGATGAATTTATACATTATGTACATATAATCATGAAATAAATCATGTGAACCATGCAACATTAAATGTTATTTCTGATCTATATTAATAAGTAAATCTGATTATATTGAAATGAGTTTTATTTAGGGCATAAAACCCAACAATCTCTTTAAGGAACTGAATAGCCCGTTGGTTCCCAAGCCCACGACAATTCCAACTCAGAACATTCATAATCCTCGGCGGGCCTGTGAAACAGAACCCGCCCCAAACAAGTTTTTTGTGGTATTTTTCAGAATATCAGTATCCATGTCCCCTCTTTGAATTTGGACAGGCCCAATATCATCAAAATTACCAGTATTGACTTCGTCACACTTCTCCATATTGATCCTCTCTTGCACCTCTTCGTCTGTGTTATTTTTCAAAGTGTTTTCTGGCCCAGTCCCATTAGCATCAATAAGCTCAGTCCGTCTCCTCTTAGTGTCCAACACCAAAATACTTGTTTCCTTATTTATATTATTGGGCTCTAAAACCGTATCTTTACTATTCAGATTTCTCATTATTGCTTGGTCAACTACAGCCGCACTTTCCATCATTTGAGGCAAAGCATTAGCCATCAAATTAGGACTCTTATCCCTCCCAGTAATTGGCTGATGTGATGACGATCCCACATTAGCAGGAGGATATCGGTTTTGCCATGATTGCCTCCCAAGATTATTGTTGATCTGATTATCATTAATGGTCGTAGATCCCTCACCAGATGTGGGGTGCTCCGAGAATACCATTCCACCGGCTCTAGATACAGCTCCGGGCCTTAACCACCTCTCTCCGATTGCATAGTTTTTCCTTCGTGGAGCAGCTTTCAATTCCAAAGTGGAAGGCTTCTTGATCTGATCCAAAGGCGTATGAAACAGTTGTTCGCAAAAACGCTCCGAATGCCCAAGGATGCCACAAATGAAGCAGAAAGTGGATAGACTCTCATACTTAAAATTCCCATAGCAATATACTCCTCCTTGCTTCTCAACCTTTTTCTTCCGTTTTAGTGGACAATCGATATTAATCTTTATGCGAACCCGAAGATAATCTCGCCACACTCCAATGAAATTATTCGGATCGGCTTTGATGAAAGTCCCCACAAAATTGCCCAAGTCGCGTACGACACGTTCCAACATAAAGCCAGTGGACAAATTATGTATTTGTACCCAGAAATCCAACCTATTCAACGTGACTGTTCTTGGATTCTCGCCTTGTTTCAATCGTTCAAAAATCAGGGGGACACGATCGAATGTCCATGGGCTCCCTTCGATTGCTCGTTCAATATCTACTTCATGGTAGAATTGAAATAGAAATAGATTATTAGCAAGTTCCTTAACATACATACCTCTACCTGGTTGCCATAGCGTAGCCATCTTATTTTGCATTGCTTGAAAATCCACTCCTCTATTAGTCAAGAATCGACCCACTAAGCACAATCTATCGTCAATCTCCGTCAAATCATCGTTTTCCCCAGCATAAACCAGACTATCTTCTTCCTCATCTTCTATTCGAAAATTTGCACACTGCTCCTCAATGTTAGGCTCGGACTGATTACCAGGCTCCATGACAAAACTCAAGAGTTTACTCGAACATAAACAGACAAAAAAAGACTTTTTAGAGAGAATATCTTACCATGTCAAAAGACAAGACTTTTAGTTAATTAAGTAGTTAAATTAAGCATAGAAATTCAAATTTGTGATTTCATTATCCGTTATTAGATTAAAATTCGATGGTTTGATATTTTTAAAATTAATATTTATAGTTAAATTTGTTTAGTAACCATTCATGTAATACCCATTAAGAAGTGTTTCATATATATAAATAGAATAAACATTTGATCTATTAAATTTGAAATATATTTGTATTATGTGTTAGATTTTTAAATTACTATTTTGTTTACATAAAATATTAGTTATATATAACTTTTTCAAAATTTATATAAATATGTGTGGATTGGATTGGATTGGTTACTTTTACAAGTCAATTAAAATTCAATCCGTACAAGTATGAATTTTGATTTTTCTAATCCAATCCAATCTGCACAAGTGTGGATATCCGCACTTTACGAATTGAATTAGATCATGCAGATTTGAATGGATTGGCTATTTTATGAACCCCTAGTCGCATATTACCCTTTGAGAGCCACATGATACTCAAACATAATGCAATTTGGTTCGTCGGTCAATTTTGATCTTCCTCTAGTCTTCTCGCTTCTTGATGAAAGTCTAAAAGTTGACTTTTTTTTTTATTTTTCAAAAATTAGGTAAAACATATGAACTTAAGCAAGCTTCATGTTCATATTCTAAATCTAAGGTTCAATGAAATCATTAAAACATACAATTTTGAGCAAAATGTCAATGAACCTTTGTTTACCATCTCAAGGAAAACAATACTATGGTATTCTTGATTTTATTATGTAGATGATATCTAGCTCATTAGAAACATTGTCAAGAAATTATTAGGCATAAAAAAAACAGTTGAGAATGCAATTTCATATGAAAGATTTGAGTGAAGCAAGTCATGTTCTTGGTATCCAAATTTTGAGGAATAAAAAGAACAAAACTTTTTCTCCATCTCAAACTGCCTACATCGATAAGGGGCTTGTGTGTTTCTCTAAGGAAAATTCTAAGAAAAGATGTTTGTCATCCCGACGTTAAATTAATCTTTCTAAAAAGTAGTCTCCACAGACTCCTGAAGAGGAAGATGAGATGAGAATAATTCCTTATGCATCTTCTATGCTATAATTTAAATTAGACATTTATCATGCAATGAGAGTAATACCAGTCAAATCCAAAAAAAGAATTTTAGAAAAAAAATTATATATATTTATAAAGGTAAATACCATTTTGGACCCTGTGTTTTGCAAAAGTTACTAATTGGACCCTGTGTTTTGTTAAATGACAAAATGGACCCTGTATTTTCTAAAATAGTACAAATAAGACCCTGAATTGATTTTTAAAGTTTAATTATAATTCGATCTAAAAGTGCTATGACAAAACTGTTTACATTTTTTGTATCTGTTCGTATTAGGAATTATCTTCAAGTTGGTTGTATTAAAAAAAAATTATCTAAAATTAAGCTCAGGGTCCTATTTTTACCATTTTAGAAAATATAGGGTCTATTTTATCATTTAACAAAACACAGGGTCCAATTTGTAACTTTTGCAAAACACAAGGTCCAAAATGGTATTTACCCTATTTATAAATATTGGGGAAAATGCATTTTAATTTAAATGAAACAAAAAAAGAAAAATATTTGAAATTAATATAAAAATAAATTAAAGAAAGTAAAATATAACAAAACTACCACTATTGGACTTAAACTAAAAGTTGATTAATTTGCCAAACAATATATACTTTAATTTTGAGGACGAATTCGTCAAAAATAAATTAGAAACCAACCTACCAAAATTTATATAGGAGAGCTACGGTGAAGTAGAAATAAGTCAAATAACTATAATCCTTCTTTCAATCACTTTCTTCGTCAGTATCCTCAAAGTTCAAATGATTCATATTCCTTTCAATCACTTTCTTCGTCAGTATCCTCAAAGTTCAAATGATTCATATTCCTTTCGAGTGGGGGAAGACCATCCTCAGAATCAGAAGACCCCTCCACCTCAGTCCTTGATGACTTGTTTTCTCCTGTACCTACTAATAGACCACATGTTCAATTATTTTAATTGCTTGAAAAGAAAGTAGTAAAAAAAAAAAAACTATTAAAAAATTAGAAGTGAATCCTGGTTCAAATGTGTTCAATTAGAATTTTGTGGTTCGGATAACATATAGGAATGTTAAGCAACAAATTTATTATTTGCCAAGCATAAGTTATGTGTATGTGCCTCATACATCACAGGTTTTTCCCACATGATCCATTGAATGGTCATATAAACCCTCAAAATGACTGAAAATTAAATAATAATGTATCACTACTCAAACTTCAGATTAGTCCCTTAAAAGAAACTTGTGGATTAGTTCATCATGACATATAGAATGCTGTCTAAAACCCTTAGACCATCACCAATATATGGGGTAAAAATATGCTATTTGTCACAAAAAATTAATAAATACTATATTTTGCATTTTGTTTTTGCAAATGTGTACATAATAGCAAATTAATATACAAATTGATAATTATCATTGATAATAATCAATAAATTAAATATAATATTTTTTTAAAAAAATAACAATATTGTAATAAAAAAAATGTATGAAAGTAACTCATTAATGTTAAATAATGATAATGTAAATAAAAATGATTATTTATTGTGCTAAATAAAAATGCCAAATTTGACACACCACTAAAGGAGTTTTAACAAAAAGTATAAAATATAGCATTGAACCACTTATTTAGCATTCTATTAGAAATACTCTTATAAAACCACATTTCTTGTGTAATTCATTTATCAATAAAGAAGTAGAAATCATTTTTGTTCTGTCAATTGTGTTGTTTACATATTTTATTACATGATTAATTATTATTAATACAACTATTTATAAAATTCCGAACATATAGTAAGGTCACGGTAAAATATAATTGTAATTATATGTTCAAAACACTTTCGTCCTAAAACTAAATCACCCAACTGGATTTTTTGTTGATTCGGTAATCTACGATATAATCTACTTACACATCTAATGTAATGTACTACTCAGGACAGTGACCGAGTATATATGATTGAAAGTATTTTATTACATTGGACTGACCAATATTAATAATTAATAAGATAAGATAATTAAGTATTGTTATTGTTATATTATTTATTACATAATATAATATGGCTGCTCGTGCTGAATATTTTTTCCATAAACTCTTTGACTCCCCTATGCTCTCTTCTCTCTCCTCTTTCTGAGAATCTTGGTCATGCATACTGGGGGTTTCCATGGCCAGAAGGGCCATGGAAAACACCAAAACCCGGGGTTTTGGGAAGAAAAAAGGCCTTCACCCTGCTGGTGTTGACTGGGAAAATTTCTCTGGTCCTATTAGTGATCAGAAACTCCATAAATATTGGAGTTTTCATACTAAACACAAGGTGTTTATGGTCACCTTGTCAAATGATGGAGGCTCGGTTAGAATTTGTGAGAGAAAAAGACTTTTTGGGTACGAGATAGGGGTAACAATCGATGCAGCGGACTGGATGAGTGGAATTCTGGAGGAACTGAAAAAGAAAATTGGACAGCAAAGGGATGCCTTCAAAAGATTCTTCAGAAACAGTAGTGGAAGTTATTTTATGGAATGCTTTGCTAACTCTAATGGAGCTTTCCTGAAGATTTCAACCTTGAAGAATAACAAAGTCAGAATGGTGATTATTCCAGAAGAAGCAGAAGCTAAAGGGTGGTCTGATCTAAATGATTGTCTCCTTGGTGTACTTAAAAGGAAGCCAGAAAATGCTCAAGATGGAGTAAAACAGCAAAAAGAAGTGAAGATAGGAGAATGCAGGAAGAACTCTCAATCATGGGCTAATAACGCCAAAAGATTGGGGCAGCATGTTACTAAACCAATGGGTGGGAATGTGGTGAAACAGTTGGCGAAACCAGCAGTTAAAAATTAACACAACAAGGAGAAATCTTATGTAAATGCTGCGGTTAGAAACAGAGGAAAAGTTGAATGGAGAGAATTATATCCAGAAATCAATCTCGGTTTCAAACCAAGAAATCTATACCCTGGGAAGAGATTCTATCAACCTAAATTCTATGAATATATGCGATCCAAAGCTCAGCCTAGAGATTGGAGTTTGCCAATTTTCCTTGCTAGGGACAACATTCATGTGGAGTGGAGCACTATCTTCTTTAATCTTTCAAGAGAGTTAGAGAGAAAGCTAATAGTTTGTCAATTATTTCATGATAGATGTATCATTTTGGTGTAAGGATGAGATGGAAAAAGAAGAGTTAGTCAAGGTGCAAAGAATGTATGTTCCAGGGGCTCAATCATATGTTACTTTCTCTCTTTGGAGTTAGGATAACCAAAAGAATAATGTAAAGGTGGAATGCAAAGGATCTTGGATTGGTGTTCAAGGTCTCCCTCAGAACCTTTGGCATATGAGAATTTTCAGGAAAATTGGAGATATGTGTGGTGGTTTAATGGATGTGGACAAGGATACGGCTGAAGCAACTTTTTTATCTCACTTAAGACTCCAATTGATGGATGATGAGTTTGGTTTCATACCTGAAACCTTATCTCTTTACCACGATAATAGGAATTATGAACTAAAGCTCTTCAAGCTTAACGATTTAAGCTACAGATTCCATGGATGGTTTAATACATGTTGGTATCAAGACTTTGATAATGAAAAGGTGTTTGGCGATGGGGATGTAACTGAAGGAGAAGGGAAAAAAGATGGAGATGAAGAACAGATAGAGGGAGAAAACTTGAGAGAGGCTAACCTGGACAATCGTGTGATGTCGGACTGTGAGAGAGAAGATAGGGACGGTTCAACTGGAGATGCAGGCGGTGATGTTGATAAAGATGACGATGACCAGGTGGTGTTCGAGGTGGCGGCTGCCGACGGTAGAGAAGGAGGGTCGATTGAAGTGGAAAAGCCAGAACATACTCTCTTTTATAATATAATATTTATTTATTATTTATTAAATAAATATAATATTTAAGATTAAAATTGTAATATATTATATATATATATTATTATAAATACAGTAGAACCTCTATTCAAGAATACTCTATTCAAGAATAACCTCTAATTTATTATAAAAAAATGAAGTCCCGATTTGGACCAGTTATAAATAAGAATAACCTCTATATTGTAATTAGTTATACATTTTTTAAGTCCCGTATTAATAAAATATACCTCTATATAAGAATACTTAAATCTTAAATAAATATATACATATATTTTATAAATTTACTTATGTAAAATTAATAATTTTATTTCAAATTATAGTACATGTATAAATATTATATGTACTCGAAAATAATTTTAATATAATATAGTATTAAGAATTGTTTATTGGTATTTTTGTTACATTGATATTTTTTAATATTTTGATTTTTTTTTTCAAGTGTAACTCTATTTAGTTATAACCTCTCAATTAGAATATTATTTTCTTGGTCCCAAGTATATTCTTGAATAGAGGTTCTACTGTATAATATATAATGTGATTGAGAGTTACATACATGTAATAATCACTATATAATATGATTGGAAGTTACATACATATAATATTCATATAAGTTGTAACATAAGAGGTAGAGTTACTCATATTTTGTAACTTCTACATGATCACCAATTAAGTGTGTAAAGAGTGATTACACAACTTAATCTTTTGAAATTCAAAGCTATAATGCAAATATAGTTGTTGGGGATTTACTTTTATCATTTATAATGTGTATAAGTGAGAATGATTTGGAATGGTTTGAAGAATTATTTACAAAAGATAAAAAATTTGGTAACTAGTAACTAGTTATTATTTTTTCTTTCAGCTTTAATATTGGAACATTTTTTACTATGGGATGCCTTAAACAACTCCCATAACCTCCAAATCACTCATTTACACCCAATTAAGAGATGGTAACAGCCACTGGGTGTAGGATGTTTGAATTTCAAAGTGTGTGATCATAAACACTATAAATAGAGACATCGATTCATCGATTCATCCTTTGAGACATACTCTCTTTTATCTTCAAACACATAGCTATGGGAATGTCTTTTAACAACTCCCATAACCTCCAAATCACCCATTTAAACCTAATTAAGAGATGGTAAAAGTCATTGGGTGTAGGATGTTTGAATTTCAAAGTGTGTGATCCTACACACTATAAATAGAGACCTCGATTCATCTTTTGAGATACACTCTTCTCATCTTTCAAACACAAAGCTAGAGAGTTCTAAGGCTTGATAATTCCCAAAAGTATTTCCACAAAACCCTAACTATTTCATAGAGGGGAAAATAATCTTCTTGAATTTCAAAGTGTGTGATCCTAAACACTATAAATAGAGACCTCGATTCATCTTCTGAGACACACTCTTCTTTTTTATCTTTCAAAACAAAGCTAGAGAGTTCCAAGGCTTGATAATTCTCAAAAATATTTCCACAAAACCCTAACTATTTCAGAGGGGGAAATAATCTTCTTGGACAAAGGTGTAGAAACCTTGTCAAAGCTTTTGGTGATCCTCATCTCCACTTTGACTGTTTGTTCTTCTATTCTTACTTTGTTCTAATCTCTAGTTTTATATTGTTCTCTTCTTCTCCAAGAAACACTCTTATATATATTATCATATATATTATATCTCTACTATATAATATTATATATACATACTATATACTTTATATATATATATTATATCTCTACTATATATAATCTATTTCATATATATATTCTATATCATATATATACACAATTATATATATACTTTTCTATAGTTTACATTTACTTGTATCTTTGAGTTTTGAGTTGTAACTTTTTTCTTTTATTTGTATTTTATACTTAGAATTGTAATTGTCTTAATCTTTTATTCTTCCGTTGTAATTTCTCATTTATTTCTAACAGTTATTATCTTATCTAATTATATCACAATGTTGACCATAGGTCAATTAGATCTTAATTCTGAGTGATTAAGATTCTGCTAATTGTATTATTTAAGTTTTTAATTTGTTCATTACTGACTTATCCTATAGACTAGATTATACTTACATATTAAAGATTTAGTAGTATAATTGAGTGAGAATGTTTATCAGACAATTCTGTTTAAGAAGTGAAATGATGATTTCTTTATAGCTAGAAGTGTAAAATGATAGAATACTTATTTTTGTAATTAAGTTCACGAAAATAACCTTTATAAGGAACTTAGTAGGAGTTGAGGATAAAATAGTAATGAGGGGTAAACAGTAATTTACACTTGTCCTATTAGTAAATCATCTATAGAGGATTGAGTGAGTAATAGTTATAACAATAGACAACGCATGAATGGACTGGACAAGAATAGATTATACTTAATGTAATCTTGTGCTTGGTTTTAGAATGGACTAGACAATTTTTTTTTGGGAGGGGTTTTTTATTTTTACATTTCAAAACAGTTTTTTTTTTTTTTTTTTTTTTTTTTTTTTGTAATTTTACGGAATTCCACACAAAAATTCCTATAGCAATTAACGGAGCAACCTAAATCGCAACTAAAATTCGTATAACAACTCACAGAGAAACCACCGGACAACCCAAACCGTAAATTTGAAAAAAAAAAAAAAAAGTTAAAAAATAGTACATGGGATCATTTCCCTTTGTTGTTTAAAAAAATAAAAATCAATTAAATTTAAAACATATTTTAATAATAAATAATTATAACATGAATTTAACATAATAAAAATTTGAATCACAAAATCAAAAAGATAAAAAATAAAAAAAAATCACCAATGCATCATATATAATATACAATATATATAACAATTAAATAAATAATGCATCATGCTTTAATTTAATATTTTAATAATAAAAAAATATATATGTCAAGTAATATTTTAACCTAATTATTTTATTAATTCAATATAAGTATTACTTTAATAAAATTTTGATATAAATATTTATAATAATTTAAAGAAATATATTGTATAGTACTATATTAGATTCATTAGAATAAAAATATTTATTTTATAAGTAATGTCTTAAAATTTTAATAGCTTATCTATGATAACTATATATTTGATAATAAATCTATAAATAATTTTTTCATTCTTCCCTTTAATTTTTTTTAAATATAAAATGTATTTACAAAATAAAAAAAAGAAATCCTGCTAACAGGGATTATCCCACTGTTGGATGCGATAAATAATCCTACACAAATAGAATTAGCTGGATTAGTTATTCAAGCCTCCAACATGGCCAAACATTGGACTCGTTAATTATCCAATCTAATCCAGTCTAATCATGTGTGTCAAACGAACCCTTGGCGTAAAAGGTTCTATGAATTAAAGAGTGCATTTTCGATTCTATAGTAGAGTCACAAAAAATTAATAAACTAATGAGATTGTTTAAAAATAAACTCACGTAACTTACTGGAGCTTGAGTTCATGGATCAAAATGAACTTAACAATCTTAAATAATTAATTTAATTATTAATTATAAAAATATCATAGAAATATATAATGCTAAATTATTTATTTGATATTACACTGAGAAAAGAAATAAGAGAAATTTTGAAGACTTAATTGCAAAGTCTCAAAGAGAGTAATATAGTAAATTGGGTCAATTTTGTTAATAATTGGTATTGATATTAATGAAAAACGTAACTACACTTATTTTATCACCTAGTATTTTCCTATATATATATTTATTAAGTGATTTATGAAGAGAAAACCTAAGGTTTTGTGACTAAAGCACCAAAAAAAAAAAAAGAATTATATCCTAAGCTAGCCACTATTTTTATCATCTCTCGCTTTCTCTTTGAATATCTAGCTTTCATCAAAGACAAAAGGTGGAGTCATTATTTCCACTATGTATTTGTAAGTAAACTAAATCCACATTTTGGTTTAAAGGAATCCTTAACTATGTATATATGTATTATGCTTTCTATTATATGTTTATATATTGTATTAGGAATCATGCAAATAGATTATAATAGCCACTAGTATAAAAGGAGATATTATTGACAACCAAACCAATACCTTCTTTCCACCAAAAAAAAAAAAAGAAACCAATACCTTTTACTTCTGCCAGAGCCTTAGGGGCCTCCCTTTGTTGTGAAAGCCATGTATTCTGAACTGAAATAATAGCAGCACTGTTTTCACATTCAGAATATGCCTTTAGAAGTTCCCTGCATGTTGAGCCATGGAAATGTGCAAAAACAAGTGTCATTTACGGTTACATTGAAAATAGTAATAGATCATACGCTGAACAATGAAGTATACGAACACGAAATTTTGAATGTCCATAAGTTATTGGCCTTATGCTTTGCACTCACGGTGTACATATTATATCCCCTATTTTTCAGCATAGATATTTCAATATTTAACATGTATTTAGATTTCAATAAAATATCACTGAAACTTAAGACAGAAAATGAAATGGTACAAATAAATGAACCAGAACATACCGGTTGAGGGACAGGAAAGCATGACCCCATTTAAATTTTCCAAGAAGCAAATTTGCCGTTTCTTCTTCCCCACTGCAAAACCAAATAGTAGTTGAAACTATGACCAATGATTCCCATAGTGGTCTCTGAAATAGAATCTATGAAAAATTTAGACCAAGCAGAAAAGTAAATTGAAAAAGCAGTAGAGGGAGCATCCATCCAAAGTCATATTCCATTCACCAAGCAAACTGGCTAATGTCATTAAGCAATTTAAAAGGAAACCTGATGAATTCTTGAGCAATTAGTAAGTCGCTCATCTTTTCTTGCTTATGCTAGTTTGGGGCAATTCTTCTTGATGTGACCTGATTACCTGCACTGGAAACACACCCCTGACTTAAATCTACATTCCCTGCGATGTTTCCTTTGGCAGGTGGGGCAGGTCGCAACTTCAGTGTAAGACTTCTTTCCTCCATCATTGTTTGTCACCACTCGCCGGTTTCCATTTCTTATCCCAATCATTACTATGGTTGCCCTCATGTTATCCTGGCCGCTTCACTTATTCTTCTTTACCTCACACCGAGCAGCACCCTCTTTCCTTGTGTCATTTTCCAGTCGCTCAGCCTCCAAACCTCATTCTAGTATGTCAGCATAAACACATTTCTTGCTGGCACAAGCTTCACTCTGATTGTAGCATTCAGAAACTAATTTACCCTTAATGCTTCCGCCAGTATAACCTCTATCGCTAACTTTGCCAAGCGGTCTATTGCGTAGCATATTCTGTGACCGTCAGGTTACACTTTCTTCAGTAGACTTGCAGCACATGATACACATTCTCTGTCGTTCAGGTCCATATATTCCAATATGGATTCTACATTCCTTAACCATTTCTCTGCCTCCAATGGGTAAGAACCTCCCTCAAATTTTATCAGTGTTCAACCAGAAAAAATACAGTGAATAAACAGAGTATGATCTGGGTAGATTTTTTTAGTGTTCAACAAGAAATACTACAGCGACGCTGTCCTCTCTGCCAATCAGAAGAGATGTGAAGATTGTGCCAGGAAGAAATGTGGTTTATGCTGACATACTGGAACAAGCTCTGGAGGCTGAGCTGCTGGAAAATGACAAGGAAAGAGGGAGTTGCTCTTTAGGAGGCAAAGAAGAATAGTAGAGGTGACCAAGATTACATGGAAGCAACCATAGTAACGACCCCGGGATAAGAAATGGAAACTTGCAACAAACAATAATGGAGGCAAGAAGCCTTACACTGAGTTATCAACCTGCCCCAGCTGCCAAAGGAAACATCGTGGTGAATGTAGATCAAAGTCAAGGTTGTGTTTTAGTGCGGGCAATCGGGCCATATCAAGAAGAATTATCCTAAGCTAACAGAACCAAGGAAAGATGACACAGCTGCTCTCGTCAAGATGCACATTTTTCCCCACAGAGATGGGGACCTACCCCTAATAGGGTGGGGATTTACCGTCTAAATAGGGAATTAGGATGACACACCCTGCCCTGATAAGGACCTGTTTAGTATTTTATTCATTGTTTTAAAAGTATTTTATATTTTATTTATGTATCTTTTTAGTATATTGGTAACTTTTTTTATAAAATTTTAAGTTGTATTTTGGATAAATATAGTATATTGAATAATAAATAGTGTTTTATATAATATTATGAAATTTACATTTTTATATAAATTTTATTTTTACATAAATGGGTCTCTACGAGAATTCCCCGCTCTATCCCGATGGGAAAAATGCAGGGATGGGGACGGAGTGGGGATTAGAATTCTTAACTGGGAGGGAGACGAGAGGAGCCCTCCCCGCCTATTCCTCGTCTTGTGCGCATCACTAGTTACACCCATTAATTACACCCTACCATATAAAGCTTTTCCAAACCTGAAAGAGATTTGTAACACTTTCCATATAGATTAGGAAAGATGGACCAAATGAGAGCTAAGGCAATGCTTTACGACCTATATTCAATGATTAATTGATTAGCTAGATACTATTACTAAAGCATGCATCTGCACCATGTAAAATATAGTGAGTCTAAATTTCACATGTAGCAACCAAAGATACACTTATCAATCAGCAGGACAACAAAAACATATATGTATTGATACCATATGATTAAAGCTGCTGATAATGCCTCCACACAAGACAGCTGACATGGTCGCCCATAATTTATAGGATTTGCTGCTACTAGCCATGGCACTGCAATAGATTGAGATCTTGCATATCAAAGAACTGGCTAAGAGATAATAATTTGATAATACATTACAACATTCAATACCCATCATCTACAATTGGTGAAAAAAAAGATCATGGCATAGATGCAACAGTGAGCAGTGACAATTTTCAAGGCAGGTAAGAATAAGTATGTAAAGCAGACGTGTACTTGGGTGTTTCAAATAGCATTATTGGTCAATACTTTTTTAGTTAAAAAAAGAAAATATAAATATATTCACCACTTTTTGAGATAGAAAGTATAAAATTTTAACTGCCGACATTATTAGCATGCACAATATACTTTACAATAACAATGTGTATAGCAAAGCAGTTTTTTTCATTTCACAACATTAAACAACAGTAGAAATAATGTAGTCAGAACAATGTATAAACGTTGATAACTAGATGAGATGGACAAGTGAACATACTGACAATTTATGACATGTACTATGATTGTAGTATAAGTGAAATGTTAGTAGGAGCAAGCAAACTACAACTTTAGTCTATAATGAGTGAAGAAAATTCTATTAGTCTCTAACACCAAATGCTTTTTCTATCATTTTTTTATAACTGAAGATATTAATCTTTTCAATGATGGATAACTATTATAGGCGAGTACAAAAAAAATCTGCAAGTACTAACAAAATCAAAGCTCCTACATAGGCGAGGTGCACTGCAACGCAGCTTCACAAATGGTACATCATCCAAGCGTGCCCATGAGCAATCCACAACAGCTAGTCCTTTTCTATGGATTAAACTATAATCTTCTCTTGAGACACACTGTGTTCCAACTGGACTGCAAAAGGAAAAAACCAAAATAATTGAAGAAAAAAATAATATTAAGGATACCAGCATGTGCAGATTCATATAACCATAAACAACAAAATGAGTCATAAGAGGTGTTGTAACATGATATTTATGATTTTATTATTAGGCATCAACTAATGCAAGGAATTCATCAAAGTTCTTTAATCTAATATGCAAAGAATTTCATAGAATATTCAAAGAGTATAGTGTTCAATTAATAGAAAAAAAAAATGAGACAATAACCAAAGAAAAAAGCATGTGTAACAGTTTGTATGGAGAAACTGGACAATTAGTTTCATATATACCTTAAAACAATGCCTCCAAATCCACTATTCACACGTAACTCCTGCACAATCAGTACAAATGTCTGAGAAAATGCATATCCCAATCCCACTAATGAAATTTTTTTAATAGATCTCAATAAAGCAATAGGTAGGTGATCAAATCAGACCAACATCGGTAAAATAAAAATCCACTTGGTCCTCCAAAACCTAGAACGTAAGAGCACCACAACTGTCTCAGTCTCAATATTTGACTCCATTTATTAAGTATAAACTCTAGTTTTGAGTCTTATGACAGAATGAACTCAGACAGACCAATGATGCTTAAATAATTATATTCCAAATTAATATTTTTTTAGCAGAATACTATAGATTTAAAGCTCTATACAACCCAATAAATATCTTCTACCTAATTCACTTCAACTCATATAGCTCATCCACGTGGTGCTGCCACATAACTCAATGTTATTTCTAAAAATAAATGAGTTCTGTCACCCATTTCTGCAAGAACAACTCCTTTTTCTCCCCGCATCAATGGCTTCCAGGTTCCATGGTTGTTCTATCAGCAGTAGTTACATTTGTTCAGTAAGAATAAAAGAAAGCTACATCTTAATGCTCTCAATTCACTCACAGTGCCTTTCTTCCATCAAACCTTCATATTATCTTTTCATTGAAAAGTAAAAACAGTTTTATAGAACATGTTTTGGAAAAATATTTTTACTTTTCTAATTAAAACTAATTAAAAGTGTTACCAAACGCACACTATACCAATGCAAGAAGGAAAAAAAAAGCATTAATTTTTTTATGCATATTAAATTGTATTCATATTCTTATTCTCATTCTCAATTATATTCTATTGTTTTCATTCCTAAACGTACCTTAAATCAGAGATATCTTTTAGTAAGACCCATTTAGTTTTTTTTTAAGAAAAAATAATCAGCTCATAAAACAACACAAGGATATTTTCCAAAAAAAAAAAGGGATAATTCTAATTTGGACTTAAAGTTTTAAAGAAACAAGCCCATAGTAAACCGGATACTTACTTTTATTAAGCCAAATCTTGAAAGCTTGCGTCCTGTGCATTTTTTTGAATCACATTGCCCAAAATCCTGTATCAACACAATAGAGTATATGTTGAGCATTATGTTCTAAAATCCTACTTCATTCAACAATTAACTTTTCATTCGGAACTACAGACTGAAATCAAAAGAGAAGCAGAAAGATGCAAATTTAAAATTACAATCAACGACATAATAAATTAATGATCACTTTTCTCTTTCCTCTAATTATGCTCTCTTCTCTCTCCTGCTTCAGAGAGAATTACCATGCACGTTAGGGGACACCAAAACCCCAATGGTTTTGGGAAGAAAAAGGGTCAATAACCCAATGGTTTTGGCCTAAATAAACAAACTGGATCCAATGGTGAAAAGGGGAATCATATGTAAGGAGTTTTAGAACCACTCATAAGGTGTTCGTGCTCACGTTATACAATGATGGAGGCTCTATTAGAATATGCGAAAGAACTCGTCTTTTGGGATACAAAACGGCTGTAATAGTGGATGCAACAGTATGGCTAATCGACGTCATTGAGGAATTGCAGAAAAGAGAAGGGACACAGAGGGTGAATTTCAAAAGATCTTTTTGAAATAGCTCGAACAGTTGTTTTCTGGGGAGCTTCCAAAATAGCAAAGGGGTGTTCATCAAGTTATCTATTCTTAGAAATAATAGTTTAACCATGGTGATCATTCCGGAGGAAAGACACGCCAGGGCATGGACTCGACAGAATATTGAGAGTAGGAAACCGGATACTTACTTTTATTAAGCCAAATCTTTAGAACAAAACACTTTGAGAATTTTTTTCTTTCTAGACTTTTGTAGGGAGTGGAGTGTGCTGATGTTAAAAGACCCGATGTTTTGGTGTTTTTTTTTTTGTTTTCTGATCTTATTTATTCCTATTCTGTACTCAACTTTTGTTTACCAAGGTATTCCTCTGCCACAAGTGAGGTTCTTAATACATAATCGGGGACCAGTCTCAGACGAGTGGCCTCTTTTTCTTTTTCAAAAGATCAACAAAAAAAAAAACATAAATTTCCAAATGTTTTGTAAATTTCATAAATCATTATAGCCCTGGGTAACAATTCAACAATATAATAGCTGACCAATCATAATCTTTTTCCATAACACCTTAACAACAAAAACAAGGTTGCTCACAGCGCCAACATGCTCAAGTTTTAATAGAATACCCTTCCCCTAACTTAAATATATATATGTATGTACATATAAAAAGAAGAACGCATACCCACATCGCAAGTTGGATTTTGGGACCGGATGGCTCTTCTTCAATGGCTGCAAGCACAATATGTTTATCAGGCGCCAAAAAATAATCTTATACCTAAGCGGCAATATGTCGAGTATGTTATAGACAAAAGGTGAAGGCTAAAGTATGTTCACCTTGATCGGACTGTGGGAACTCTTGTTCACTGAAAACAGTAAGAGAAACAAGTGATACAGCATTAGCAATGATTAAGGAACCAAAAAGAATGGAAAGGAAAGTAGGCGTGGGTGTGGGTGTGGAAAATTGAAATTTTTACTTACAGTGGAAGTTGATTACGGTTCCGACTGCCTTCTCCACGATGAGAATTTTGACCATTGAATCGTCTTGGCTTGTTGTGACCCATTCTTTCCTTTATTTTGGCAACTCTGCAGGAACCGCAAGTGATACACCGGAGGACTTGATTGAGTTGCGTCCGCCGGGCCCTTATCAGCGGCTCAGTGGTGAATCAACGACACAACACAACAGCTTTTAATGTTTTCTCTTTCTATTTCAAACAGTATATATATATGGGCAATTCTAAACACCGACCTATTTTGGTTTGCATTATATTTTTTATTAATAATTTTATAATATTATTATACTTGTTTATTTTTTAGAATTAATTAATTATAATTAATTATTTTTAAAAAATAATTAATTAAATATTTAAAAAGATTTCTTTTAACAATTAATATTTATAAATAATTTTTTTTATTTATATTTAAATCTCTATTCTAATTATTTTAATAATTAAGTCATTTAACTATAACTAGAAGAGAGTTACGTGGCGAGTCACGTAAATATTAGTTTTATATAAGTTCTAGTGGTTTTTGTTTAAGCATTTAGTAACTAAGCAACGACAACAACAATGGTAGATAGATTTATTTAAGTTTTTCATATTAATAAAGATTATAAATCTAAACTTTTAATTTTCTTGATTTGAGATTTTGAATTGTTTTGATTTATTTGTTTATGAATTTATTGAAATGTTTGAATATTTATTTGTTCTGATTTTGAATTGTTCTGGTGTATTCATATTTAAATATTTATATTGATGATTGTTAATGAAATTAGTATGTAGCTTTATGTTTCTAGAAAAAAAAATATTTTTTAATATAGAGTTTAAATTTTATATTGATGATTGTTAATGAAATTAGTCTGCAGCTTTATGTTTCTAGAAAAAAAAAGGTATTATTTTATATAAAGTTTAAATTTAAATTTATATAAATATATTTATTTTTAAAAAGAGTAATTCATAAAAAAAATCGCATAAATACACAAATAAACTAAAAAAATTATTAAGTCTATGGTGGCTCAAATTTTCGCAGAAACTATATATTTGTTGACCTAATTCATCCTATATGCTAATGTGGAACTCCATAGGATCGTTACAAAGTCACTTGAAAACCCAAACTACAAAATCGAAATTAATCAAATCCACCCAATAATAAGAAGAAAGTAGATTTACAAACACGTAAGCTTCAATAATTTAACAACATACAAAGCTAAATTTGAAATTAAGAATAATAACAAGAAAATTAAAAGAGTACCTGAAGATCTTCGAGCAAGTCCGATAATTTATGGGGAAGAAATTAGCAAGATCGAAAGATAGGTCTTTTTGAATGGGGAAGCAAGTGTGAAATATGATATGAAATTAATAATGATAGTATGCAGAGATATTTAACAATAATATATATATTTTTTTTTTTGAAGTGGTTACAATTTTCTGTTATCGAAAAAAAACACACACACTTCTAGAGAATATAGTATTATTTATTTATTTAAGATTTTTTTTTTGTAATTTTTCATTTTGCCAATGTGGAAATAAAATTTGAAAAAAACTAAAAAAAAAATAAGTACATCGTGAAAGTTAAGATCTAAAGATCTAAATTTATAGCACACTTTTATAATTTAGTTTTTTTAAAAAAATATCTGTAGAGGATATTTCTTAAAATAAAATGTGTATATATAGTTTTCAAAGAATAATGAAAAATATGATGCAACAAAAAAAAAAAAAGAATAATAAAGAATAAATAATAATTATTGAATCTTTTTAATAATAAAGTGAGAGAGAGAAGGGTGGAAAGATTGATTCCATCAAAGCGGGTGAATCGGATGATATTTGGGTTGATCGTAAACTGATTATGGGGATATACGGTTTGTTAGAGATATGTGATTTTTTTTTAATTTTAAAAAAGATTGTTTAATTTTTTGGGTTTAATTATTGGGTTTATTTGTTAACGGTAGATCAAACCTATTAACATCGTTAAATTTAACAGAATATTCTTTTATTTTTAAGGTATATTCTGTTAAACCAAGAAATGCCGTTAGATAGACACTTTTAATGTATAAAGATATTTACAATAAAATTTTATTTTTTTTACAAAAATTAAACTTTTTTTACACAAATTAAAATTCTCTTCTTATAACAAATTTTTAAATAATTAATTATTTTTAAATGATATTTAATTATGTTGTTACAATTAGAGGAACTAAGTATGAGGCCTCAACCTAATCAATCGATAAAAAATTTTGTATATCTATCTATCTATATATCTATATATCGATATAATTTTAATTTTCTAACATCTCATTTTTTTCTCCTTTTAAACTTAATATATACATGCATTGCCTAGTTTATCATTAATGGTTAATCTATTCGGTAATTTAGTCTTATCTCCCTAGCTAGATGTTATTCTTACTAAATCTTTTACAGTTTGAAAGATTTGTCAAGGTTTCACTTGACTATAATTTACAAAAGTTTAAAATGATATTACTTTGAATTTATTTATTTATTTAAAGATTATTGAGTATTTTTCTTTCTCACATCATATGTCTAGACAAAATCTCTTCTAAGCACAATGTAGTTGAACTATCACTCTCACATTATTTTCTTCATGATTTATGCCAACTCTAAGATTAACTCAAATATATATTAAAATACATAATCTTATGGGAAATTTTTATATATATATACATTATATACATTAATATTACAGAAAAAACGTTAAATAAAAACAATCCATGGGTATGCCGTGACACGTCATCAAGCTTACCGTGATTAGCTTCAATAATTTTGGAACCACCGGCGATGAAGGAGACGCGCCCACAATTCCATATTTCTCGGCCATCTCTGCGCGTGGTTCTACTGTTTAAAACAGAAAGCTATAAATACCATAGGAATAATACACGAAATCGAAAAACAGAAACCAAACCAACCTTGAACGAAAAAACACCATTGACGGAAAATAGAGACCTCGACGAATCTGAAAATTAGAGAATCGATCATCATATCTCTCAAAACTGTTGCTGTATACAACAAGCAAATCATCGTCTCTCTAATTCGACCTACAATTCAATCGATCAATAAACCTATGAGCTGATCACAACAAACAAAAAACGAAAACCAGAAATCGTTGCTTCGAGGAAGAAGAAGAAGTCCGTCAACTACAACATCGAAAACTAAATCTGAATAAGGTACCTATTATACATTACGATACATACTACTGCTTATAACACATTACACCTTCCAATTCCTGAAAACACCTAAAAATCCATCATGTTTGTTAATTCTGTTAAACATGATTATTTGACAATTAATCAGTACTAATCAGATAGTTTACCAGTTGTAATCATAACTGATAGTAAACTAATCAATACTAAGTACTTTAAAAAATACAGTACACTATAAAGCTTCGTAATTGTAATCGCTCCAACATTACAGTTCAACATATAGTCATCTAATTCGTAAAACTGCATATAAACCTTACTATAATAAATATAAAATTTAGTTTATGAACATCACACCTATTACATGTTTATTATTTTTGTATATACATAATGTTTACTGTATACAATACTTAACATGATTAAACTAAACAAATCACGCAGGAATATGGATGTTAGAACAGTGATTCTTTTTTACAATGGAACTTGGGTTGACAAAACAACATACGTTCATTATGAAGTCGAAGGTATACTAATTCCAACAGATTGTTCACATTATGAGCTTTCTCACATAGTATACGAAGCTTTGAATTTGGACAGAAACAAATATACGATTGATCTTCAATTTCAAGTAACTGAAGGCATACCACCAATAAGAATCAAAGACGATAGTGGATGCAAGTTTTATGAACAAATACGAAGGAAAAATGATGATGAGACCAAATATCCTATCTGTGTTAACATCTCAACATCCACAACCGACAATGAACACAATGATACGAAAGAACTATACCTACAATGGGGAAACTAGTTTACAAACAAGGCAACTGCTACCAACAAGAACAGAATATGCAACAAAGATGGCAGATTATGTGATTGAACAAACTCAAAAATCGATGGAAGAAAGCTCCGAAGAAAATCAAATAATTTTAAATCCTCAAGTTGCTGAAATACACATTGGCCAAGTTTTTGCAAACAAGGAAACCCTCCAACAAGCAGTAAGCCTTCACTCAATAAGATACAATCAACCTTTCAAGGTAAAAAGATCATCAAAACTAGACTATAAACTAGTCTGTATTGATGATAACTGCAACTGGACATTCTTAGCATCAAAACATGGAAAGACTGACATGTTTATCATAAGAAAAATAGAGCATACTCATACATGTTCATTGGACATCACTTCTGGAGACCATCCTCAAGCTACAAGCAACCTGGTTGGAAAGGTTATAAAAAACAAGTTTGTAAACCCAAAAAGAGATTACACTCCAACAGAAATTGTGGATGACATGGCAGATGATTACAGTGTCTCTATATCTTACCAAAAAGCATGGAGAGCTAGAGAAAAGGCAATTGTGGATGCTCGTCGCTGCCCACAAGAATCATACAGTGAGATACCATCAATTTTATACATGATGCAAATATCAAACCCAGGTAATCAAATACTTCGTCAACATAAAGTACTAATATGCTATATAGGTATTTATACTATAAACTAATTGGTTACTTTTGAAACAGGAACAATCACAGACCTAGTAACAGATGAAGATAACAAATTCAAATATCTATACTTTGCAGTAGGTGCTTCAATAAAAGGTTGGCAACACTGTACACTAATAATAGTCACAGATGGAACCTTTTTGACAAACCAACATGGAGGCACTTTGTTGATAGCAAGTGCACAAAATGCAAATAGACATATATTCCCACTTGCATTTGCAGTAGTAGATTCCGAAAATGACAGCTCTTGGGAATGGTTTCTTCACAAAATAAAGGAAACTTATGGCGAAAGAGAAGGTCAATGCATCGTATCAGATAGACATGAGAGTATACTAAAAGCAGTAAAAGAGACCTTTCCAGATATAATGCATGGGGTATGTTGTTACCATTTGATGAAGAATATAAAAATGAAATTCAAAAAAGGAGGTGATGAGCTCAAGATTGCATTTAATAGTGCATCTAAAGCTTACAACATAGAAGATTTTGAAAAGAGCATGCAAGACTTGGACAATATAGATGAGAATAAGAGATTACTTGGTGAATGGAATTGGTGTCGAAAAGTGGACAAGACTATATGGCATGAACAGGAGATACAAAACAATGACATCAAATATTGTCGAATCAGTCAATGCAGCCTTGAAAGCAGTAAGAGACCTACCCATCGCAACTCTACTAGAATGCCTACATTCATTGGTGCAAAGATGGTATTGGGAAAACAAGAATAGAGCCCAAAAAACTACAACAACACTGGCAAAAATACCTGAAAAAACATTAAAGAAACAAAGAGATATGAGTTTAAAGTACAAGGTAATTATATATACAGAAAAATAAAAATTGCTTACAAACATATTTACTCTGTTGTAAACTTAATAATCGTTTACTTGATTAATACAGGTTGAAACAGCAAACCTTCTGGTATACCAAGTACACGACAACAACAGATCTCACATAGTAAACTTGGAGAATAAAACATGCAGCTGCCAACGATTTGAATATGATGAAATGCCTTGCTCTCATGCAATGGCTGTACTAAGCAAAAGGAACATGTCTTGCTACAAATATCGCTCATACTACTACACGAAAGAAGCTTTTATGACAACATATGAAGACAGTATACTCCCATTAGGTGAGGCAACATCATGGAATATACCAGATTTAATAAGAAATATTGTAGTCCTCCCACCTAAACATAAGAGAGCTGCCGGAAGACCAAAGAAACAACGATACAAAAATGGACTTGAAGCAAAAGCACAAGTGGTATGCGGTCAATGTCGCCAAAGAGGACACAACAAAAGATCATGTAAAAATGACCCAGTACTAAAACCACCAAGAAAAAGAAAAAGATCATAAGATCTTGAGGTAAAATAAATAAATGTTGGTAACCATCAAACATGGTTACTAAATAGACAGTATACAAAAACAATTTACAATGATAATTGTTAGTTGATAAATCTTTTCAATGTATTAATACAAACTTTTAATAAAATGATTACAATTCGCTTAGATTCAAGTAAGTTTTTTTTTTTTGCCTCCTCTATATGAAATAATATGTTAAAAATAACAAGTTACCAAATATATGTACAGTTACTAACTGTAATTTATTTACAACCATTTTAAAGGTTAATAAACCATCACATTGGTTTATACCACTTATAATGGTATACAGAAATGTCATTGGTTTATAAGATCAAACAAAATTAAACAAAAATCACATAAAAAAAGCCAGAACACTAAAACTAATTTCTAAATCCAAAAAATTAACATATTGTCTCACAGAAATACATAACATAAAAACTGCAAACATACTGTGCCAGTAAACCAAAAGGTTACTTCAAAATTAAAATAGGCAAGAGTCTCCTAAAATATTACTGTTCCAAACAGTTTCTTAAACAAACACAAACATAAACCTAAAAACAAAACAACATGACATAAAAATACACATAAACTTCAAAAAAAATGTAAACTAGGTTTCCAACATGTTGTTCTATTACAGAAATCTATGGCATCCTTCCTGGATTCTCCGAAGTAGACTCGTACCCACCCAACTCCTTCTTCTTTGCATGAACAAACAGATCAACACACAACTTCTTACGAGTGAATGCAATGTCCAACTTCTTAGGAATCTTATCAATCAATCCATGCATAAAGAAATGAGCATACTTTATGATAAAAACACCACAATCACTACATCACAAAAATAAACCCATAGCAATTGTCAGATAACAAAAAATAAACAATAACATAGAATCATAAATATAAAAAAAAAAAAACAAAGATAGTTACCTATCCTCTTGTTGTGGCAAATTATCAACCACGACAATATCAAACGCATCAGTATCTTTTTTATTTTGCCAGTGCTTACTACTCCTGTCAATATCTTTTCTCCCCTCATAGAAATTAACATGTGACAATAAGATAGGAATTATTACAGCAAATGCACGAACAAAACTCTCTGAGTTGTTCTTGTACCTCCCAAACCTCATAGAATTTAACACTTTTAAGCATCTCATCTTAATGTCAAGAATACACAATATCCAATGAGCAAGAACAATCACGTTAACAGGCATTAGTACGAAATCAAGCTCAGCCCAGGGTTTATTGCATAACATATAAAAACCCGCTATGTATGCAGCTGCCTTAGAATCCTTCTTAATCGAATCAACATTTTCACCACTTGCAACAAACTCATTATATAAATCAAAAATTTGAGAAGCAAAGAAGCAATCAGTAGTATTACCAGAAATTTTCACAGACTGGTCATACTTTAACTTCTTTCTCAAATAGTAGAAACAAACATCAATATGCTGCAATAAACATAAAACAATCCAAAGTTATAAACAAATATACAAAAAAAGTATACAATAAACAAAAAAAATATATATATAACAACACACTAACCGAGCATGACAAGTTCTTCCCAACAGTAAGCAAATCATAGAACCACATCTTATCATCAATTTGACAAACCACAAAATCCAATGGAACTTTAAGCTTCCTATGACATTCTTTAAACTTCTTCACTTTGTTTTTATCATTAAACCCAATCTTAAACCACTGATCAAAAGATTTAGCTTGCACATCATCAATCACATTGAAAAAGCCAAATCCAAAAGCACATGATCCAGGACGTCCACCTTTTGGTTTACCAATACTACCTGAACCAAATTCTGTGGTATACGGACTGTTGTATACAGAACTAGGTTTCCTCTCTCTATTTCCAACTGTAGGAGTTTCTTCCTCCAATTTTATAGACTTTCCCTAGCATTCAAAACAATTACAAACAAATAAAAAAAAAAGTAATTGAAAAGAAAAAAAAAACAAACTACCAAAAAACATAAACAAAATAAAAAGAAACCTTTTTCAAACTGTCTTCATAGGAAACCAAATGATCATTAACAACCTCCATGGTAGATACAGAAAAGCTTTCTTGAGAACCATGTTTCTTCTCAACACCAACAACATCAGTCTTAAAATATCATGCAAAAAAAAGAACAAAATATATGTAAACATAGTAAACCAAAAATCAATACTCAGAACATAAACAAGAATAACAAAAAAAAAGTAAACAAACCTTGTCCAACCCATAGGTAGATAAAACATCAGCATTTGTTGCCTCTAATTTATTTAAAGACTTATCCTAAGAACAAAAAATAAAAATAATTAAACATGACAAAATGATTCAAAATATAAAATAAACTAAATAAAAAAAAGTATACAGTAAACAAAAAATGACAAACCTTTTTAATGCTTCCCTCATAGGCATCAATCTTTTCATTTATAATCTCCAAAGCAGACACAGTGATACTATCCTCAGTGCCTTGACTATCAAACAACTTTCCCTTACTAGCAACACCTTCAACATCATTTACACTTGCATCTACATCAACTGCTCTGCCCTCAACATTATCTTTATTACTCCCATCTGCAACATCTTTTGCTTCTTCAGTATTCTTTCCCTCAACATTGTCTTTATTTGTCCCATCTGAACCAATAGCTTTAACAACATCACCACCCCCCCAAACCCTGTAAATATACAAAACAAACATAAAGAACATTTGACAGAGACAAAAAACAACATAGTAACAAATCATCTAAATAATGAAAAACCTAAAAAATAAATAAACTTGCCTGGTCATCTCCACCATCATCTTCATCCTCCTTAGATTTTTTAACAACATCCTTAAAAAGGCCATGATCATCAACAACCTATTCTTCATCATTCAATTTATCAGTATTCTTTTTTTCTTCAGTAAACCAATCAGGTTTACTAGAAATAAAACTCATAATATCAAATGAAGGAGCATCATCATTAAAAACCTACAAAAAAAAACCCATTAAACAATAAAAACATTAATAACATAAAGAAAAAATATTCAAAGAACAAAAAATATTCAATAAACAAAAAACAATATACTAGTTTACAAAACAAAAATAACCTGAGTATATTGAATATTCTCATCGAGTCCAACAGTTTCAATTGCATCTTGACTTTTCACATCAAAAACTTCAACATCGTTTAAATCATCATTCTTGCAACAAAAAAAAAAAAAAAAAAAAAAACAACAAAATCAAAAAAACATATGAAAAAACAAAGAAACATCTAATAAACTAATAAATAAACATAATCAAAAAACAAACCTTGCCATCGCTCTCATCAGGACTATCATTTCCATCTTTAGAAATTTTTGCATTTTCAATAGCTTCCTTCAACTCATTAAACTTCAATTCCATAAAAAAAACCAAGCCTTCACTGATCTTTGAGTCAATATACGACTGAAGACTTAACTGCAACTCCTTGAATCTACCCTCCAACACATTATTCAAAACTTCAATAGACTCATCAGTCTTCTTTTGCCTAGAAATAAACTCCTTCATCTTACGCATCACACCATCGACATCAAACCCACCAGTAAACTCCTTCTGTACACCAGAAGATCCAACTCTATCAACATTAAACTTTGAGAATGGAACATCATCAAAGTCATCATCTGACTCTTCTCGGCCAATAAACTCCATTCCAGTAAGGACCAATAAACCATTCCTTTCATTTTCAGTAGGCACAATATGTTTTCCTTTCAGCTAGCAAAACAAAAAAAAATAATTAGTTTACAAAATATAATAAAACAACAGATAAACAATTTACAAAATATAAAAAATACCTTATTTGAAGATAGAACTTTCTTCTCAACTTCACTTGAATTTGGATTTCCAATACTCTTCCATCTACAAAACCTATATGGTTTACCAGAATCATAGGAACAAAACCTTGCCTTCAAGCTCAAAGGAATGGTTTCATACAACCAAACCAAAAATGCAAAAGGTAAACCAGGAAGTTTATAAGATCGAGGACCCTTTTCCAAATGTTTCCCTTTAACCTTAGCAAGAGGCTTAGCAACACCTTTTCCCTTCATAACACCCCTCAGACCAATCTTTAAATTGTGCAAAGTTAATTCAAACACTGGTATACCCCATGGAAAACTACCATACTCATCAACCCCAATTATGTTCAAAATCTCAACAGGAACTTTTTTTGAGTAAACGCTACTAATCAAACAATTAGTAACAAGGTACAAAACAGCCATCTTCACAGCATACTCATCTGACTTGAAATCACTATACATAAACCTATGCTCAACAGCACTAACAGTCACTGTCTGATCACAAAAATATCGATCAACAAAAGCATTTTCTCTGTGTGTATACTTACTCAAATCGGCATCACCAACACACGAGAAACCGAAACAACAGCAAACTCAGCTAAACTGAATCTGAAATTCTCATCACCAAACTTAAACCACATTTCTTTTTTATTTTTCTGATATACCTCCCTATGTAAGACATTATGAACTAGTTGAGACTGAAAACCAACAGGATGGCTATCCAAAAAATAACCAAAACAAGTACCACGAAACAACTTACGTTGATCTTTAGTCAACTTGGAATTAATATTTTTGACAACAATGTTATCTTGATTAGGGAATAACATCACTTTTCCCTGAATCTTTTCACCAGGCTTGAAATATAAATCTCATTCCTGTAAAAAAAAATGATATACAAAGAAATCCACACATTAAACTAAAAATAAACATCAATAAACAACTTCACAGTATACAATAATCATTTAAATTTGTAAACCAAAACTTTCCACTGTAAACAAAAAAAAATACACATCAATACCTAAAAAACTATAATAAACCATAAACATACAAAGATAAACCAGTAAACTTAAACATAAACCTAAATAAACAAAATCGAAAAAAAATTAACAAATAAACTAAAAAACCAATAACAATAACCTAAAAACAAATAATCAAACCCTATAATAAACAAAAACAGAAAATATATTTGTAAACCAAAACTTTCCATAGTAAACAAGAAAAATACCCATCAAAAATCTAAAACACAAAAATTAATCATAAACATACAAAAATAAAACAAAATAAACTTAGACATAACCTAAATAAACAAAATCGAAACAAATTAACAAATAAACCAAAAAAACACATAAACAGTAACCTAAAAACAAATAATCAAACCTATAATCAACAAAATAGATTACAAACATCATGAAAAATAACAAAACAAAAACAACACCCAAAAAACCACAAATAAAAACCGACTACCATATAAACCAAAAAAAATATTACAAACAAACATCAAAAACACTTAAAAACATAAAACAATAAACTATAAAATCTAAAAATAAATTAAATCCCTAAAAATCGTAAACCCAATACAACCAAATAAAAAATTAAAAATCATAAAAATACCTTCAAATCATTACGAACTTCAACCTCCAAGTCTTCACTATCATAATCCTCAGGCAAATCTTCAGCAACTTGCTTCATCTTTTTCACATTTCGAACATCTTCTTTCTTCACTTTATCAACAACTCTTTTTCTCTTTTGCAGTGCCGAGCCACGACTACCATCCGATGATCCACCAGAACCACCAGAACGATCAGAATCATCACGATCTCCATCATCAGAGACATTTTCCATTTTCTTCTTATCAGCAGCTACCTTTACAGAATGCGAAGGAGAAATTGAAGAACGAGTTTTAACCATTTTTTAGGTTTACAGATGATAATAACAAGGCAATAAACGAAAATGATGCACTCAAACTCTCTTGCTAACACGAAAATAAACCACCCCAAGAAGAAGAAACCCTAACCCATATACTCTGTATAAAACGAAAACAGAAAAACGAAAGCTCAAAATGAATATTTATAAAACAAACTTTACCTATTTATACAAACACTTAAAAAACCATAAAAATGGTAAAATACAATATAAAAAAAAAAATAATGATTACAATCCTCTAAAACCGTCCATAATTTGAATTACACATGCAAAAAAAGTGGCGTGTGAACAGTTGAACTCTGCAAAATGGAAGACGTGCAGGACGTGATGTGATGACGTCATCACACATCACACGTCCCATTCAGTTTTTTTCTTTTAAAAAAAAATGAATTAAATTGATAACGGTATAAAAAACGGTACATTTTGATATATAAATGACAACACCATATTTTTGTAAAAAGAATTGAATTAAAGTACTGGAATGTAAATTTTCCTAATCTTATTATAAAGACATTTTCTCAATATAGTGTACTTGATTTGATTCTAGATTTGCACATTACCAAAAAAGTTTGTTAGTTATTTTTTTAAATACTATTTATTGACATATTCTAGAGTAAAACTTTTGTGAAGCTGTGGTTGACTTTTTCCAAGCTGAATATATGTGTAAAGACTTCAATTTTCAAAGAATTTTGCCAAACAACTCAAGGCCCAGACAAGTCTCAAAGGACTTTGCCGAATAACAAACTACTCTCTCTACAACACTATGAGATCACTCTAAAAAGAATTAAAGTGACCACTTTTTATAGAGTTCAAATACTCTTTTGAATATTTGAAAATTATCCATCAACTACATGGCTATCACAAAATATTTTATTGGATGTTTATGAACACAAATAAAAAGATTATACGACCAATTAGAACAAGCAATAAGCTGCAAAACAACTCCAAAATAGAGTTGTTATGTACCTAATGACGACACATCGTCTGATGCACACTATAGACGCTTTTAAAGATTATGAGAAAAGGGAAAAAGTCGCGAGCTACTTTAAATATTTAATTCTTTAACGAGTGTAACCATTTTCTTTTTAGAAAATCCTTCAACTTATTTCACTTTTTACTTTTTAAATATTTTTTCAAAAAAAATAAAATAATTAAGTGTAATAATTTAAAATTAAGATTACAAGTATAATAAAATTTAAATTATGAAATTATATATGTATAATTTTCAATTATAAAAATTTTTGCTATAAAATTTTAAATAATTTAAGTGCAAAAGAATAAATAAATTGCTAAAAGATCCTTATATAGTAATAAATTGCAAAAAATTAATTAATAATTATAATTAATTTAATTTTAAAAGATAATTAATCTTAATTAAAGTTTTACAAGGAAATAAATTATCATGTTACTTTCAGGTTACAAGTTATTCATTATTTATTTTTATTTAATTTTCAAATTAATCACAACCATTTAATAGTAATCCAATGGCTTAAAAAAATGTAACCATGATGGTTACTGTTATACCCGAAATTCGGCTGCCATCTCAGTGGAGGACACGTGTCAAGATAAAAGGGAATATGGATCGGTGCAATCACTTTTTATGGAATAACTCATTAATTACGTAAGTATCAGAGTATATTTGTAACCTGTAGACTGTAAGGTCTTAGGTGAGGAACTAATATACAAACTGGTACTTAGCATATTAGCGAGAAACCATATGTCGCTGAATGCGAATTGTGAGGCATCAAGGATAGTACACATTGGAAGACGAAAGCGACATATGTCAATTGCAAAAGTTCTTAGTGAACAAATTAAGTGTTACAAACGGATCGGCCCAAGACTAAGTAAGCAAGGTGCCCGTCTCGTTGTGGGAAGACCTCATATAACTTCATCCCGTTAGCGTCAGCGAGGCCCACAACCCTGGCAAGTCAAGAAGCTAACATTCAAATGAGCTTCGAAGAACTCTTTGTAAATAACAACCGTGATCGACACAAGACATACATCGTCGACCTCGGAAGGAAAAATGGCCCCAGCTCGCTATTAAGATCACTGGAACCAAGCTTTTGTCGAGACAACTCCAGAAACAATAATTAAAGACGTGTTTAAGACACGATCATTTTGACCCAGTAAAAGCAGAAAAATCACTGCTATATGATTTTTAAATCATAAACCACATTTACACTACGTGATATGTAATCAAATCCCATGATTTTAGGGATGATTATTGTAAACATATTACAGTCAACTTTGTATTAATTGTCCACTATGTAATTATAAATAGTGACAGACAAGATCAAAAAAGGGACGAAAATAAATCATACAAGAGAGGCCCTGAAAAATAATCAGAAATCTGAATAAGATTGACTCATGGACTATGCAGAATTTTAACTGCAAAATCACGTAAAAAACCCTGTGTTCATATCTTTATTTTTACAACTTTTATCTTTTCTGTGTGAAATCACTACTGTGAGGCTCAAATTTAGTTAACGAAAATCTGCGTTAATAGTTTGGTGCTTTCATTGAGAGCCTCTGTGAAAAAGCTCAGAAAAAATCCTCCCTTCTTGTGAAGGAAAAACACCTCCTTCATGGCTGAAAATCCTGAAAATGTTAACACTCTACATGAGGAAACCAATCATCGTTCTGGAAAAGAGCCCATGGGCTTGAGAAAGTCTAACCACCCGCGGTCCAGACGGACCACCCGCTCCAGGAGGACTCAACCTGACGGTGGCCCTAGTACACGGACCACACGTTCCCAGAGAGCCCAACCCGACATTGGTCCTAGTACGCAGACAACACGCTCGAGGAGAACTCAGCGTGGGGGTGGCCAGAACCCTGGGACGAGGGATGAAGAGTTCAATCGTGGAGGTGCCCAGTCTATGGGAGAAGATACTTATGAAACGGAAAACCGCTACCTGAGGCGCTTTCTGGAAGAGGCACAACGTAAAAATGCTAAGTTAGAACGTGATGCAGCCTCGGCCAGGGCAGCACAAGGGACGAATGCTCAAACTCAACTTGAACCTGGAGTGAGGAGACCACGAGACAGACCTTGTGGCTCACGAACCAGGAGACAGGAAAATGCCTGGGAAGAATAACCTAGGGAAAACGAGACACCCCCTAAAAATCAGAGTGAACAACCAGATGGGAGACCACCGAAAACTGGTGAAGAAATCCCTCATGGCAATGAGGAGGATCTTGGGACTCAACCGGGAGAACAGAGGTCACCTGCTAGAAATCACCAGTGTTCTTCTCAAACCCATAAAGTGAGGACTCGTACAGACCCTGATAGGGGAAATACGACAAACCGCTCTCGGGGGGAAAGAATAGAGCGTGAAAAAGCAAGTGTGACTTCGAGGCGATCAAGAACCCACAATGATCAACTCGAAGAGGAGAAAGTACTCAACGAGCTAATGATCGAGAAAATATAAGAAGCAGTATATAAATATGCAAGCCACTCAAAGACAAAGCCTATGAGTAGGACACGATCGATGAGTAAGATGGGGTCTACTAGCAATTACTCCCAACCGGATCTACGAGAGCACTTAAATCGGAAGAAACCTGATATCTGACAACAGCTTGGTGTTGGAAATTATTTTACCAGGATCTTAGATCTACTCACAAGTATGTTGATTAACACCCTAAATATGAACTTTCTAAAACGATGAAATAAACACATATAAAGTTTAGTAAACCTTACATTGGGTGCAGCGGAATAATATGACTCCTTCCGTTCAGATATCTAGCCCTTGATTCTTTTCTGTAGCAGAGCATTATCAATATCTGAACTTGGATCTCTTTCTCTGAATCTTTGATGCTGAAACTCCTTCTTACTGAAAGTCTTTCTTCACGATCTTCCTCACTATGGTTGAGGTATCACTTGCTGTGTGTGGGCACTACTCTCACACTAAGTTATTTTCGAAATTGAAGAGGAAGAAGAAAGAGAAAGGGTCGGCCAAAGATAGGGAGAGAGAAGACTCAGGTTTTTCTCTGAAGGAAAAATAGAAAATTTAAGTGTAATTTTCCTGAAGTCTTCACTATCTATTTATAGCATTCCACTAGGGTTAGGTTTGAATTATTTGGCATTAAAATAATGAAAATATCAAAGGTAAAACCCTACAAAAGTGGCCGGCCCTAGGAATATGGATTTGGGCCTCACTTTTTGCAATTTTGCAGTTTTATCTAGACTGCATCTGATTTTCTCAAAAATGCCAATTTTCTAATTCAACCATTTAAATGCCAATTCTAACTATTTAATAACTATAAATAATTATTAAATAATATTGTCATTTATCATATTTATTAATTGAACCATACATAGTATCATAATTAACAAATATGCCCCTAAAACTCTTTCTTTACAATTTCGCCCTTACTTAGTGAAAAATTCACAAATAGACATAGTCTAATTTAAGAATTATAATTGATTAATCAAAACCAATTATATGAGTCTTACAAGCAATATTATCTCAACTAGTGCGAGGACCATGGGTCTATATAACCGAGCTTCCAATAAGCAGATCAAGAATTTATTACTAAAATTCACTAACTTATTAATTCTTTGTTGAACCTACGCATAGAACTTAGAATTGCACTCTCAGTATATAGAATGCTCTATATGTTCCACCATATAGACACATCATTAGTTATCTATTGTTATAATCCTAATTTGATCAATGATCCTCTATATGAATGATCTACATTGTAAAGGGATTAGATTACCGTTACACCCTACAATGTATTTAATCCTTAAAACACTTAACCCCGTATAAATGATATTTCAGCTTATGTGAAATGAGATCTCCACCATTTATTTTCGTTTGGTCAAGCTCGAAGGAGATCATCCTTTACTTACTATTCGCCAGATAGAAGCTATAGATTCCATGTTTATGTTAGCGCTCCCACTCAATTGCACTACCGTGTTCCCACAATGTATGTATCACCCTGACCTAAAAGTAGGCTTAACTAACAAATCAAAGAACACGAATAGCCTCTTGAGATTGAGCCTAATCATAACAGGATTAAGATCATTTGATCTAGAATCAACTAGGCGATATTGACTTGAATAGATATTACGGTAAGTTCAATAAATCTAAGTCAAAGTTCAATATCGGTCCCTTCCGATGCATACTCCATGCATCCAACCTGAGCTTTACTTTAACCAATGCTCTGGAAAGAACATAGCACTTCTCCAAATGCAAGTAAACTCTGTTGTAGATTATCATATCAGTAAAACCCTGTGTCTGATAAATCTAGGAAACTTTATTCACATAGTCATGTTTACTTTCCAATGTGTTGACATGACAATAAACAGGATCAAGTATGTGAAAAGGGTTTCAGACGAATTCATACATTATGTACATATAATCATGAAATAAATCATGTGAACCATGCAACATTAAATGTTAATTTCTGATCTATATTAATAAGCAAATCTGATTACATTGAAATAAGTTTTATTTAGGGCATAAAACCCAACAAACTCCCACTTGCACTAATATAAAACAAAATGTGCATTTCAAATAATCTCAACACCTTGATATACAAATCAAGTGTAGTAGTAGTAAACTCCTCGTAATAGGATCTGAAAGGTTGAATTAAACACAACCTTTTCTCCACCATTACTCTTCCTTAATCACAAAATCATTGATAATGTGAAATTCCTCTCTATATGTCTACTCTCTTGGGATACTGGATTCCATACCTTTGGCAACTACTTCTTGGTTAATCAAGAAATTAACACTAGTAGTTTAGGCAATTTGGAATGGTGCCAAAAATGTATAGAACTTTCCTTAGACTGAATAAGTACCTTTCCTGCAACTTTAACATTCAGTCCCTTCCTGGTAGACCTAGAGACTTCAGATAGGTTTTAACACTTCTCCAAAATCACTATTCCACCCCCAGAGTAATCACCATCTTATCAGAAAGATTTTCTAGCACAAAGGCAAATTTCGAAATCTAATATGGTGTAGTCTAAGAGTTTTAAACACACCCTTATAGACTAACATATAGTTCCTCTTCTTAATCTTAAGATTTACTTGATTGTCTTCCAATGTTCTTCTCCTGGATTAATCTGATACCTACTCATTACTCCCACTCAACAGCAGGTGTCTGGTCTAAGGCATATAAAAGCATATCTAAGACCTCTCACTGTTGATTTAAGGAATTCTTTCATGGCCTTATTTTTTTCTGGAATAGTTGAGACTTTTCCTTAGATAAATAAAATCTATGCCTAAGAAGTTGAGAAGCTTCTATAGATTGCCATTAGAAAGAAAATGCTTCAGCATCTTACTAAAGTAAATTGCTTGCATTAGAGTAAGTAATTACCAGGTATACCACAAGCCATAGGTTTAGATAAACTCAAACCTATAATACTAGGAACAGGATGTTTTGTTGAGTCCATTGAATAGACTTATTAACGAAAATTTCCTTTTATGTCCTTGTAATAGAAAACTTTAGGTTACTCCATGTGAATGGATTAAACCATAGTTCTATTTGCTTTTCTTCTTAGTTTCTTATCTTGACAATCCATTACTTGTTTAAACTCCCAATGGATTTTAATCACCAATGTCTTCCAAGTCATAAGAAGGTGAGTTCCTAGAAACTCTCCCACTACGATAAGGTACTGTCTAAGAAAACTAAATGGTATTAACCTCTTTGGTTGTGACAAGACAACAGAGGCAGTGGGATCATCGTATGTCAAATAAGATGATATAACACTTTTGGAATCAAGAAATAAATATCTCCTTTATTTGCTACTTTATTTTTAGACTTAGTCATTATCTTAGAAAAGTAGTATTTGTTTGAACTAACACTTTCTTATCTATTGACTATGGGATGGTCCACCCCTAATCACTTAGAATAGCTAACAAACCATGGTTAACAGTTCTAGCTTTTCTTAAGATTTTGATTAGGTCATCCATGAATCTAGTAATGATTTACATTAAGTATACAACCATTACATCATTCTGAAATTGTATTACCACAGAAGGATTTAGGCAACGATTAGTAACTAATCATCAATACGCAAATCGAAATTTTTGGGGAGGTAAGTTTAGATATAATTCAAAAATCAATTTAATGATCTTTGAACTGCATATCTACTAACTATTTCTCCACCCTTATCAGTTCGCAAGATCTTTATCACTTACCTTAATGGTTTTAAATATTGCTAGAAATTTATGAAAATTTTCAAACATTTCAAATTTCTTTGCATAAGGTATAATCTAGAGTGATCGTTTTAAGAATACAACGAAAAACTCATTTCCACCCATGAATGTACATCCATCTGCGAATGAGATGAACTACTTTCAGTGGATATAGGCATATTAACTCTTTGCAGAGATTGATCTTGTCAAATCCACTGTGAACAAGATACAAATGCCATAGAATAATAAAAATGTGGTTGTGTCGTCTTGATGACTTAGGTATAGTTAGATCAAAGAGTTCTTAGAATAGTGCAAGTGGATCCTGGTCAGAGAATACCAAACTCTTATTCCATACAGTTTGAATCCATTAATAGAAGATGGATATTAAACACTTGGAAAGTGTAACTGTATTGCTTCTGGAAATAGAAATATAAGAAAATTTCTGTTTGGATTCTAAAATTAAAGTCAAAGACTTAAATTCAACCAAATATAATGAGTAATTCTATCTTGGACCACCACTACTAATATAACTCTAAGTCTAATTTGCCCATACAAGTAGGAGATTTCTAAGATTGAGGTTTTATATCAATTGGGAATAGAATTTCGGGATTATAATAATATGCGTCATTTAATTTCTTAAGAGAAAATATAGAATGACATGAAATGATTTATAGACCATTCATCCAATGATATGTTATTGAGCTAATTCGAAATGAATAAGCTAAGAAGAATTAGGATAATTTCGTTTATAAATAAGAATCCAACGATGCTTCGATTAACGAAAGTCAAAGTAATCTTATTTATATAATCTTCTTGTTTCATATCGTAAAAATACTAGTCTAAGGTGTCATCTATTGATGAATAGCTAGATGTCGCATATACAATATTTATCTTTCGAGATCTAACACTATTATGTATGTCTAATGGTGAAAATCCATTAGGGATTTATCTTATTAGATAAACAAACCAAGTTAGACCAACAATGAAGATTCGAAATTAAACTACAATCTAATAACAGAAAATAACATGGTTCAATATAAATTCATACACAATTCAGAAATTATTAAACATATAGCAAGTAGGAATGACAAGTGAAAATACTAAAACATACAATCCTAAATAATTTCCAAGGTTTTCAACAAACTGATATCAGTGTCCCGTTTAGGCGAGAGTCAAAGCTACCATCCATTGAATAGAGTTGTCAGCTCATCTAAAATGTTAAACATTCTAGCAACCTTTTATTCGATCAAGATTGGAATTCAGCGTTGTCCCGTTTAGGCGAGAGTCAAGGCAATTCTATCTTATGAGCTTCCACCATTGTTTCGCAATTTGCAAGTCAAATATGGTCGCCGCCATTAGGGTGATCCATACCATATAAAACACTTACAAACTACTTATCTTTCGAGATTAAACGGTGCGAAATTGCTAATGAACGTTCCTCCATTAGGGAGGATTACTCACTAAAACAAACGCGATGTAAAACCAACAATGGAGATCGAATATCTTAATAATAAAGCTCATTATTTAAAGAGAGTTGTATTTTCTTTGAATCTCATTATTTTATCTATTTATTTTAAATATATATTTATTTAATTAAAATTTCCAATTTAGAATGAAAAATTCTAAATATAAATTTTAATTTAATATTTATAAATTTTACTTAGATGGATATGAAAATAACATGAATTTCTTCCATCTTAGTAATAATTTCCAATAAATATTTAGAAAAATATTCAATTTAAGTTGTTACAAAATTAATTTACAACTCAAATTTAATTTTCTATAAATATATATTGCATTTCGAAAAAATTAAAGTATTTAAGAATACAATTTTCGAAAATGCATGTTAAAATAAAAAATAAATCCTGGAAAAATTATTCTAATTTAATGTTGGCCGAAAATTAATTAATAAAATTAATTTACAACAAAAAATATAATTTTCCTATTTAATTAAATATATAAGAAAAATTTCAAATATTTAAGTATGATGATGAAAATCAACTTAAATATTAATTTTCTATTTAATTAAATACACTAGAAAAATACTTCTAGCAAAAACAGATAATATTTATCTAGATTTTCATGGACTAATTAATTCTTTTTCTAATTAAATATATTTTACTTCATTTATTTTAATTAATCATTAAATGAAAAAAATCATTGATTTAAGTTGATCCAAAATTAAAATAAATAATTTACAACTTTAATCTATTTTTCAAATAAAATTCGAAATTCCAGCAATTTCGAAATTTGATTAATAAAATAAAAAAAAATATATTTTAAAAATTATTTAAATTTAGTTGAAAAAATAAATTTCAACTAAAAATAATTTTCTATTTAATTAAGTGTCATGAAAAAGAAATATTTAAGTACCATGATGAAAATCAACTTAGATATTTAATTTTCAAATTAATTAAATGTATTAAATTCAAGAAATAAATAATTAAGTGTAGAGAAGGCTTAATTATTAATCTCTAGTTTAATACTAGGAAAATATACTTAAAATAAATTGTTCCAAAATTTATTATATAAATAATTAATTTCACAATGTATAATATTTTCCTATTTAATATTAGAATTAATAAGTAGTCTAGAAAATAACTATCTAGAAAATATCTTATTTGACTAAGTATCCTTTCCACAAAATTTGAAAAATATCTAATTTAAGTTGTATTAGAAAAAATCTAGAACTTAAATATTTTCAAATTTAAATTTAATTAAATATCAAAAATTAAGTTGTAACCACTTAGTTTGAAAATATTCCATTTTAAGTTAATATTCGAAAAGATATTAACTTAAAAAATATCTAAAATATTCCATTTTAAGTTAATATTCGAAAAGATATTAACTTAAAAAAAAAATATCTTAAAGAATCTTAATAACCAATGCCTAAAATTCCTCAACTTAATTTTGAAATTTTAAATCCAAAAGATATTCAGATTTAAGTTGGTTAGTTAGAGATAACTAAATATCAACTTAAATAGGAATATTTAATGAAAAATTTAAATTAAGCTTCAGAAAGAATCTAGATGGTTATAATTCTATATTTAATTAAATACAAGAAAATACATATAGTTTAGCTTAGAATAAAAATTATTTAAACTATATTTTTCTTAAATTAATTTCAAAATAAATGAAATTAATTATGTTGCTAATCAATTTTATTAGGTTAAACTAGTTTAATTAACCTAGTACAGTTATTCAAATCAGGCAAATGGGCCTTCACAATTGGGGTGGTTCATGTGAGGGGGTGCTGGGTTCAGTATGTCGTACCCACTACTATTGCTCCCAACTCTCACACAAGGCCCAAAAGAGAGGAATTTAACCTTAAAATGAACAACTGTTATTAATTGAATAGGTCCAAAAACTAAATGGGCTTAAATAAAATCTATCAAAAACTATGACATTTTATTTAGCAACAACAACCTATATGCATCTATAATGAAATTAAACACATAGGCTCACACAGACACACTTTGGATGGGTCCTATCATGTTGTTAGGTCATACACAGATGAAAGAAGATTGTAAATATACCTGTTACAAATTATTTACTTGACCAAGGGAGCCATGAGTTAAAATCAGATCATTGGATCTGTCAACAAGTTAACCATGGCTATTTGCAATCAAGTAATAATATGTTTTAAAAACTTACAAACAAGCTAAACCATATACTCCTGCAACAAGGTTAGCTGGATAGTTGGATGTAGGATTTATTTAATTTTAAATAAATAATTTCGAAAAAAAAATAATCAATTAAATAAAAAAAATTATTTTCGAAAATTTTAAAAAAAATTTAAAAAATTTCGAAATTTTAAAAAAATATTTAAAATTAAACCTACAATTTTAAAAAATTAGGTTTCAACCAACCTAAATATCATTTCAAAATATGCTAACTACTTTTAAAAATTTAATGTTATTTTATAAATAAAAATTAAATAAAAAATTAAGAAAGATAAATAAATATCTTTTTCAGATTTTAAATGTAATTTAAATAAATAAAATAACAAAATTTATAAGTTAGCAAAATATCTTACATTTATTTAAAATTACATGATTATAGTTATCTTATTTTAAATTTAAATAAGGTCAAATTATTTAAAAAAAAAAGATTTAATTTAAAAATTTAAAATCTGACCTTAAATTTAAAAATAAGATAAGATATAATCAAATTTAAAAATAAGATAGATAATTAAGCAAAAAAGATAGATATTTACTATTTCAAATTCAAATTACACTAATATCATGAATTAAATTTAAAAAAATATTAAATAAATTAATTATGATAATTAGAATAGAATTAGGAATAGTAAATGTATCAATACAGAACTACACAAAAAATTGGAAGTTAAATCCATGAAAAAGCATGAAAAATCGAAGAAAAACGAAAAAATTGCGAGCTGTACGGACAGTATGCCAAGCATACTGTCCATGGGCGCGCATGGGGCTGCATGGGCGTGTAACCTCGGCGCAGGGGGCTGCTAGCAGCCTCTCCGCGCGCGCACGTGCCCTGTTGCTCAACCCCGATTTTTTCGAAACTTTAAAAAATCATAACTAATTCAAATTAAATTGAAATTGAGTTCTGTAAAAAAGTAACTTGCTTAATTTTTTCCATACTATCCAATAAAAATAATTCCAGAAACAGATATTCAATTATTTTTCACGAAAATTTAGAAACATCAATCAATCATCGAATAACACTCAATACAACATGATACCATCCAAAACATCAAACAATCGTTTTAAAGTCCAAATTTCTTGCAAGCAAATCAATTACCATGGCTCTCAGGCCAGTTGATGGAAATTATTTTACCAGGATCTTAGATCTACTCACAAGTATGTTGATTAACACCCTAAATATGAACTTTCTAAAACGATGAAATAAATACATATAAAGTTTAGTAAACCTTACATTGGGTGCAGCGGAATAATATGACTCCTTCCGTTCAGATATCTAGCCCTTGATTCCTTTCTGTAGCAGAGCATTATCAATATCTGAACTTGGATCTCTTTCTCTGAATCTTTGATGCTGAAACTCCTTCTTGCTGAAAGTCTTTCTTCATGATCTTCCTCACTATGGTTGAGGTATCACTTGCTGTGTGTGGGCACTACTCTCACACTAAGTTATTTTCGAAATTGAAGAGGAAGAAGAAAGAGAAAGGGTCGGCCAAAGATAGGGAGAGACAAAACTCAGGTTTTTCTCTGAAGGAAAAATAGAAAATTTAAGTGTAATTTTCCTGAAGCCTTCACTATCTATTTATATAGCATTCCACTAGGGTTAAGTTTGAATTATTTGACATTAAAATAATGAAAATATTAGAGGTAAAACCCTACAAAAGTGGCCGGCCCTAGGAATATGGATTTGGGCCTCACTTTTTGCAATTTTGCAGTTTTATCTTTTCTGCATCTAATTTTCTCAAAAACGCCAATTTTCTAATTCAACCATTTAAATGCCAATTCTAACTATTTAATAACTATAAATAATTATTAAATAATATTGTCATTTATCGTATTTATTAATTGAACCATACATAGTATCATAATTAACAAATATGCCCCTAAAACTCTTTCTTTACAATTTCGGCCTTACTTAGTGAAAAATTCACAAATAGACATAGTCTAATTTGAGAATTATAATTGATTAATCAAAACCAATTATATGAGTCTTACAAGCAATATTATCTCAATTAGTGCGGGGACCATGGGTCTATATAACCAAGCTTCTAATAAGCAAATCAAGAATTTATTACTAAAATTCACTAACTTATTAATTCTTTGTCGAACCCACGCATAGAACTTAGAATTGCACTCTCAGTATATAGAATGCTCTATATGTTCCACCATATAGACACATCATTAGTTATCCATTGTTATAATCCTAATTTGATCAATGATCCTCTATATGAATGATCTACACTGTAAAGGGATTAGATTACCGTTACACCCTACAATGTATTTAATCCTTAAAACACTTAAGCCCGTATAAATGATATTTTAGCTTATGTGAAATGAGATCTCCACCATTTATTTTCGTTTGGTCAAGCTTGAAGGAGATCATCCTTTACTTACTATTCGCCAGATAGAAGCTATAGATTCCATGTTTATGTTAGCGCTCCCACTCAATTGCACTACCGTGTTCCCAAAATGTACGTATCACCCTGACCTAAAAGTAGGCTTAACTAACAAATCAAAGAACACGAATAGCCTCTTGAGATTGAGCCTAATCATAACAGGATTAAGATCATTTGATCTAGGATCAACTAGGCGATATTGACTTTAATAGATATTACGGTAAGTTTAATAAATCTAAGTCAAAGTTCAATATCGGTCCCTTCCGATGCATACTCCATGCATCCAACCTAAGCTTTACTTTAACCAATGCTCTGGAAAGAACATAGCACTTCTCCAAATCCAAGTAAACTCTGTTGTAGATTATCATATCAGTAAAACCCTGTGTCTGATAAATCTAGGAAACTTTATTCACATAGTCATGTTTACTTTCCAATGTGTTGACAGCACAATAAACAGGATCAAGTATGTGAAAAGGGTTTCAGACAAATTCATACATAATGTACATATAATTATGAAATAAATCATGTGAACCATGCAACATTAAATGTTATTTCTGATCTATATTAATAAGCAAATCTGATTATATTGAAATGAGTTTTATTTAGGGCATAAAACCCACCACTTGGTCCAAAGCAAGAGGATCCAATCCAAGTGCGAATAAACGAGCTGGAGGACAAGATCAGGAGATATCAAGTGGGGGAATTAGGGAAAAAATTTGGATACAACTCTGACGAGGAGCTTGAGCCGTATCATCCAGATATTATGAATACCCCTTTTCCTTTGGGATTCAAAAACTCATATGTCTCGTCATATGACGGAACTATTGATTCGGTCTCGCAATCAAATAACTTTAACACAATAATGTGAGCGAGTAATGTGACAAACAATTTATGCTGTATTTTGTTCCCCACCTCGCTTGTTGGAGTAGCCAGTAGCTGGTTTAACAAGTTTACTCATCATTCAATAACTTCCTGGGAGCAGCTGTCCAGGGATTTCAAGAAACAATTCCAGGCTGCTAGGGATAGACGACCCGAAGCGGCCTCATTAACTTATATAAAGCAGCAACCTGGCAAGACACTTAAGGCATACTTAAGTCGTTTTAGCACGACTGTGGCTAGGGTTAGGAATTTGGATGAAAGCACGCAACTTACAACTCTTCAGGCTCGGATCTCTACTTATCCATTAACCACAGGGGGCGAGTTGTGGGATGACTTACAAGGACGTCCAGTGAAAAGCATCACTGAGTTCAACGTGTTGGGTTTTGTGCCCTAAATAAAACCTTTTACAATCTAATTCGTTATCAATATAAGAAATTTGAAGTGATTTATGATTGCATGAAATTTTCATGCTAATGGTTTAATATGTTTATTACATTTACACACAAAATCAGTTAAATCTAGATCATATGTTTATTCACAATTACAGTATCGTCAACACAGTGGAATGTGATTGTGATCATATGAATCAAAAGACTAAGTCCCTATTTCATCAGTGTTTTGGGTTTACACTAATGTGATAATCAGCGATGATGTGTACTTACACTTGGAGTAAGTGTTATGTTCTTTCCAGGACATTAGTAAAGTATACTAGTTTCGAATGTATGGAGTATACATTGTAATGGACCGATATTGCAACTTAGTTAAGATATTATAAACTTACCGTTATATCTTTCCAAGTCAATATCAGTAGTTGATCTTAAGATTAAAAGAATCTAAATCCTGATATGCTTAGGCTCAACTAAGGAGTACTATTCATGTTCTTTGATTTATTAGTTAAGCCTACTTTTGGGTCAGGGTGATACGTATATTTTTGGAAAATGATAGTATGATTGAGTGGGAGTGCTGAACATAAATATGGAATCTATAGCTTCTACTGGTGTATAGAAGTCAAGTGATGATTCCATTCGAGCTTAGCAAATAGAAGTAAATGAATGAGCTCTTGTTTAAGTGACTAATTCTTAGATCACTAAACACCATTTACAGGTAGCTAAGTGTTTTAAGGGGCAAAATACATTGAGGGGTGAGAACGGTAAAATTATCCCATCTCGATGTAAATCATCTATATAGAGGATCTTTGATCACAATAAGATTATAACAATGGTTAAATGAGATAGCATATCTACATCGTGGAACATATAATATGCTCTATATAAGTCTGAGAGTGCAATTCTAAGTTCTAAGAGTGGATTCAACGAAGAATTAATAAGTAGGAATTTACTTAGTAAATTCGGTTCACTTATTGGAAGCTCAGCATATAGATCCATGGTCCCCATTCTAGTTGAGAACATACTGCTTGTAAGACTCAATAATTGATTTGTGATTAATCAATTATAATTCTAAAGTTAGACTATGTCTAATTTGTGATTTTTCACTAAGCAGGGGCGAAATTGTAAAGAAAAGAGATTCTAGTTTTATTTATTTATTAATGGACTTTATATGTCTAATTAATAATTAAATTAAATGACAATATTATTTAATAATCTATTTTAGTTATTAAATAATTAGTTTTGGCATTTAAATGGTTAGAATTGGAAAATTGGCGTTTTTGAGAAAATAGAAATAAAATTTGTGAAAACTGCAAAACCAAGTGGGGCCCATTACACACACCATGGCCGGCCACTTTATGTGGATTTTCAAATTGATATTTTCATGATTTTAATGTCAAAAAATTCCTAACCTAAACCTAGTAGTTGCCTATAAATAGAAAGTGATGGCTCAGTCAAATCACATGCTTTCAAAACATTTTCTGACAGAAAATTCTCTCTTCAGAAAACTGAGCCTTCCCTTTTCTATTCCTTGGCCGAACCTCTCTCTCTCTCTCTCTCTCTCTCTCTCTCTCTCTCTCTTTTCTCTTCATAAATTTCGAAGCTTAGTGATAGAGTAAGTGCCCACACACAGCAAGTGGTAACTCAATCATAGATTGGAAGACTGTGAAGGATCACTAACAAAGAGAAGGACATTCGGGCTCAGATCTTGATAATACTCTGCGACAGAAAGGATACAAGGGTTAGAGATCTAAGTGGAAGGAGACATTAATTCCGCTGCATCAATGTAAGGTTTTCTTAACTTTATATGTGTTTATTTTATCGTTTTAGAAAGTTCATATTTAGGGTATTAAACAACATACTTGGAGTAGATCTAAGATTCTGGTAAAATAATATCCAACAACTGATACCAGAGCCATGGTAATTGATTTGCTTGCAAGAAATTTGAACTTTAAAACGATTGTTTGTTATTTGGATGGTTTCATGTTGTATTGAGTGTTATTTGATGATTGATTGATGTTTGTGAATTTTCGTGAACAATAATTAAAATTTTGTTTCTGGAATTATTTTTATTGGATAGTATGGAAAAAATTAAGCAATTTACCTTTTTACAGAACTCAATTTCGATTTAATTTGAATTAGTTATGATTTTTTGAAGTTTCGAAAAAAATCGGGATCGTGCAACAGGGACACGCGCGCGGAAATCATGCAATTCCTTCCCTCCGCCGAGGTTCCATGCCCAAGCACACCCCATGCACGCGCGGACATGTATGCTCAGCATACTGTCCGTACAGCTCACATTTTTTTTTTTTGTTTTTCTTCAATTTTTCATGCTTTTTCATGGATTTAACGTCCGATTTTTTGTGTAGTTTTGTATTTAAACATTTACTATTCCTATTTCAATACTAATTATCATAATTAAATTAATTTTTTTTAATTTAATTCATGATATTAGTGTAATTTAAATTTGAAAAATAGTAAATATCTATCTTATTTTTAAATTTGATTATATCTTATCTTATTTTTAAATTTAAGGTCAGATATTAAATTTTTTAAATTAAATATTTTTTTTAAATAATTTGACCTTATTTAAATTTGAAAATAAGATAACTATAATCATGATATTTTAAATAGACGTAAGATATTTTGCTAACTTTTAAATTTTGTTATCTTATTTATTTAAATTAAATCTAAAATCTGAAAAAGATATTTATTTATCTTTTTTTTTAAATTTTTTTATTTAATTTTTATTTAGAAAATAACATTTAATTTTTAAAAAGTAGTTAGCAAATTTTGAAATGATGTTTAGGTTAGTTGAAACTTAATTTTTCAAAATTGTAGGTTTAATTTTAAATAATTTTAAATAAATTTTGAAATGTATGTATTTTTTTATTTTTCGAAAATAAATATATATTTTTTATTTATTATTTAATTATTTAATTTTCGAAATTTATTTATTTAAAATTAAATAAATCCTACATCCAACTATCCAGCTAACCTTGTTGCAGGAGTATGTGGTTTTAGCTTGTTTGTAAGTTTTCAAAACCTATTATTGCTTGATTGCAAATAGCCATGGTTAACTTGTTGACAGATCCAATGATCTGAATTTAACTCATGGCTCCCTTGGTCAAGTAAATAATTTGTAACAGGTAAAAATTTACAATCTTCTTTCATCTGTGTATGACCTAGCAACATGATAGGGTCCATCCAAATGTGTGCCTGTGTGAGCCTATATGTTTATTTTATTATATAGATGCATATAGGTTATTGCTAAATAAAATGTCACACCCTGATAGATTTTATTTAGGTCAATTTAGTTTTTGGACCTATTCAATTAATAACAGTTATTTATTTTAAGGTTAAATTCCTCTCTTTTGGGCCTTGTGTGAGAGTTGGGAGCCATAGAAGTGGGTACGACATACTGAACCCAGCACCCCCTCACATGAACTACCCCAATTGTGAAGGCCCATTTGCCTGATTTGAATAACTGTGCTAGGTTAATTAAATTAGTTTAACCTAATAAAATTGAATTAGCAACATAATTAACTTTTAAAATATATGAAAATTTATTTTCATTTTAATATTTTAAAGTTAATTTTAAGAAAAATGCTTTTAGTTTTAGATATTTTTTTTCTAGACAAACTATTTGTATTTTTCTTGTATTTAATTAAATAAAGAATTTTAACTAATTAGATTCTTTCTGGAGCTTATTTAATTAAATATTCCTATTTCGTTATAAATTAGTTGTATCAACTGATTTTTCTTATCTAACTTAAATTTGAATATTTTATTTAAATTTAAAATTAAAGTTGAGGAATCCTAGGCATTAGTTATTGAAGATTCCTAAGATATTTTTTTAAGTTAGTTTTAAACTTAAAATGGAATATTTTTCAAATTAAGTGGTTACAACTTAATTTTTTATATTTAATTAAATTTAAATTTAAAAATATTTAAGTTTTAGATTTTTTCTATAACAACTTAAATAAGATATTTTTTCAAATTTTTGTTGAAAAGATACTTAGTCAAATAAGATATTTTCTAGATAGTTATTCCTAGACTACTTATTATTTCTAATATTTAAATAAGAAAAATATTATACATTGTGAAATTAATTATTTAAATAATTAATTTTGGTACAATTTATTTTAAGCATATTTTTTTCCTAGTATTAAACTAGAAATTAATAACTAAGCTTTCTCTACACTTAATTATTCATTTCTTGAATTTAATACATTTAATTAAATTGAAAATTTAAATATCTAAGTTGATTCTCATCATGATACTTAAATATTTATTTTTCATGATACTTAATTAAATCGAAAATTATTTTTAAGTTGAAATTTAGTTTTTCAACTTAAATTTAAATAATTTTCAAAATATATTTTTCTTTATTTTATTAATCAATTTCGAAATTGCATTTTATTTATGCAAGATGATTTTGAATTTATCTTGAAAAATAGATTAAGTTGTAAATTAATTATTTATTTTAATTAATTCTTGGACCAACTTAAATCAATGATTTTTTCATTTATTGATTAATTTAAAATAAATGAATTAAAATATATTATTAGAAATTGAATTAACTAGTCAAAAGAAAATCTAAATAGGTGATATTTTTGCTTGAAGTATTTTTTTTAAGTATTTATTATTTTTAGTATTTTCGAAAATTTAGTATAGTTTTATACTTTATTTTTCAAAATACAATAAATATATTCTTATGAAAATTTATTTTAAGTTGCTAATTAATTTAAATTAATACAACTTAAATTAATTTTCTTAATATTTATATTCAAAATTACTACTAAGATGGAAATAATTCATTTTATTTCAATCACCATCTAAGTATAATTTTATAAATATTAAATTAAATTCTTATTTAGAATTTAATTCTACATTCGATATTTAATGAATATATTTATTAGAATAATAAAGAAAATACATTTTAAAGAATGAGCTTTATTATTATTAAGATATTCGATCTCCATTGTTGGTTTTACATCGCGTTTATTTTAGTGAGTAATCCTCCTTAATGGAGGAACGTTCATTAGCAATTTTGCACCGTTTAATCTCGAAAGAAAAGTAGTTTGTAAGTGTTTTATATGGTATGGATCACCCTAATGGTGTCGACCATATTTGACTTGCAAATTATGAAACAATGGTAGAAGCTCATAAGATAGAACAGCCTTGACTCTCGCCTAAACGGGACAACGGTGGATTCCAATCTTGATCGAATAAAAGGTAGCTAGAATGTTTAACATTTTAGATGAGCTGACAACTCTATTCAATGGATGGTAGCTTTGACTCTCGCCTAAACGGGACACTGATATCAGTTTGTTGAAAAACCTTGGAAATTATTTAGGATTGTATTTTTTAGTATTTTCTCTTATCATTCCTACATGCTATGTGCTTATAATTTGTGAATTGATTTTGTGTTAAACCATTATTGATTTCTATTTATTATTTTGTAGTATCCTGTATAACTATGATGAATTCCATGTTATCACTGTTGACTGAAAATAAGCTAAATGGATCTAACTTTCCTAAATGGAATGAGAACATTAATATTGCTCTCATAGGAGAAAGTGTCTTGTTTGTGTTAACTGAACCGTCTCCTGAAGTGCCTGGGGATAATGCATCCAAAGCTGTGAAAGAAAAGTATGAGCATTGTGTTGGGTTTTATGCCCTAAATAAAACTCTATTTCAATGTAATCTATTTTATTCAACATCAATAAAGAAACAGAAGTATTTTTCATTCATTTGTGTATGGTTTTGGTTCACCTTATCAATTGCTTGTCTATTTGATTTATAAATTCATCTGAAACCCTTTTCACATACTTGATCCTGTTTATTGTGTTGTCAACACTTTGGAAAGTAAACATGACTATGTGAATAAAGTTTCCTAGATTCATCAGACACCGGGTTTTACTGATATGATAATCTACAACAAGAGTTTACTTGCATTTGGAGAAATGCTATGTTCTTTCCAGAACATTGGTTAAAGTAAAGCTCAGGTTGGATGCATGGAGTATGCATCGGAAGGGACCGATATTGAACTTTGACTTAGATTTATTAAACTTACCGTAAAAATCTATTCAAGTCAATATCGCCTAGTTGATCCTAGATCAAATGATCTTAATCCTGTTATGATTAGGCTCAATCTCAGGAGGCTATTCGTGTTGTTTGATTTGTTAGTTAAGCCTACTTTTAGGTCAGGGTGATACGTACATTTTTGGGAACACGGTAGTGCAATTGAGTGGGAGCGCTAACATAAACATGGAATCTATAGCTTCTATCTGGCGAATAGTAAGCAAAGGATGATCTCCTTCGAGCTTGACCAAACGAAAATAAATGGTGGAGTACTCATTTCACATAAGCTGAAATATCATTTATACGGGGTCAAGTGTTTTAAGGATAAAATACATAGTAGGGTGTAACGGTAATCTAATCCCTTTACAGTGTAGATCATTCATATAGAGGATCATTGATCAAATTAGAATTATAACAATGGATAACTAATGATGTGTCTATATGGTGGAACATATAGAGCATTCTATATACTGAGAGTGCAATTCTAAGTTCTATGCGTGGATTCAACGAAGAATTAATAAGTTAGTGAATTTAAGTAATAATTCTTGATCTACTTATTGGAAGCTCGGTTATATAGACCCATGGTCCCCCCACTAGTTGAGATAATATTGCTTGTAAGACTCATGTAATTGGTTTTGATTAATCAAATATAATTCTCAAATTAGACTATGTCTATTTGTGAATTTTTCACTAAGTAAGGGCGAAATTATAAAGAAAGAGTTTTTAGGGGCATATTTGTTAATTATGATACTTTGTATAGTTCAATTAATAAATATGATAAATGACAATATTATTTAATAATTATTTATAGTTATTAAATAGTTAGAATTGGCATTTAAATGGTTGAATTAGAAAATTGTTTTTTTGAGAAAATCAGATGCAAAAGTGATAAAACTGCAAAATTGCAAAAAGTGAGGCCCAAAACCACACTGCCATGGCCGGCCACTTTTATATGGATTATCCTCTGATATTTTCATTATTTTATGTAACGCCCCGATTTCCCGAGACGTCACACTAGCTAGTCCGTTTAAAACCATTTAAGATAAAGACAATAAAAGACTTCTTTAATGAAAAATAACTAAGCATGAGATCTCATTATTTTTAAAACAAAACATTTATTTATTCATAACCTTAAAATATAAAGCTTTACAAAAACTATTTGAATCATAATCTTAAATGAAATATTTTTAAACCAAAACATCGTGACAATCCCCTAACATGTAATCCACGCCTCGAGCTCGCCACCCTCACTATATAATTTTGCCTTTACCTGCACACAGAGTACCCGTGAGCTAACGCCCAGTAAGAAGAGCTATGTAGGACATAACCCCCCCCCCCCCAACCAGATAACATAGTCATAAGTATAACAATATCACAACATCAAATCAATTCATACCATACTTGCATACATATACCAACATATCATATCACATACTCATATCATATCACATACTATTCTCAAATACAATATAACATCATATCACAATGTAATCTTAATGCATGCTATACTCACACACATAACACATAGTATTTTATCGCACATTATCCTCACATACGATAATCTACTCCCACTCATGTTGATCAGACATGAAGTGTAACTTGCCCTGCCTTGTGCTGTTCTCACACTCGGCATCCAATAGGGCAATCCCTTATCACAAGTTGTACTCACCCATGATAGGATAACCTGCAAGTAAACCCATACAAGCAGCCAAAAATATATCCTGCAGTGCTATGCTCACACCAGCAGCAGAAAACCTATCCTATAAGTGCTATTCTCACACAAACAGTCAAAAGCCTTATCACTATCACACACTAATAACATTAGCATAAAACAACAATCTACCATAGAATACAATATGCAAATACAAACCCATAATACAGTTGTATGTTTCAACATACACCCTGTGCACAGATGTCCACTCTTCTTACCTCAGTTGTTAAGAACACCTTCTTGCTACTCCAAGCACCTCAATAAATTTTCTTGTTGAGGACAAGATCCTCAAATCCCACTGCTTAAGACTTGTTATCTCGTCACTACTACCTATAACAACACATGGTTCAAGGCCCTAACATTAAAATTCGTACTCTTACAGTACAGCAGAAAGATCACTATTTTTGACCAACAAATATACTAATTCAGTGAAAGTTGTCTTCATAAAAATTATAGAAAATTTCATTATCTTTCCAATGATATAAAGATCATTAAAAATGGATTAAAACTGAGGGAGTTATGATTGTTTTACTGAAACTATTTCAGAGAAGGAATATGGAGTAACGAATTACACAACTTAGCAAAAATACAAACTTTTGACATTGAATGGTTCAGAACTAGAAGATAACATCTTCATCAAAGTTTTAGGAAATTAAATTCCCTTTCCAATGATACCAAAATCTTTGAAATTGGAATTATATTCAAAGAGATATTACAATTTTACCAAAACAGTTTTGCAAGAACAAGATTCAAGAAACGAATCACATGATATTGAATAAAACTAACTTTTTGACATAGTATGACTTCGAATTAACAAAAAGTTTCTTCATAAAACTTATGGGAAATTGAATAAGCTTTCCAACGATATAAAAATCTCTAAAAACGGATCAATATCAAGAGAGATATCATTATTTTACTGAAACTTGTTTTTCTGAAAACGAAAAAATATAATAGATCCGAACCCTAGATAACATTTAGCATTATTGAGCAAGAAAATATTTCATACCTCTTCACATATTTCTATTCGATGTCTCAAGCCCGCAAGCCTTGATTATAAATCCAAAACTTTAAGAATGAAGGTAGAAAATAAGAAGAATTGTGGAAGGTTTGAGAGGAGCAAACATGAAGAAGAATGAGGCTTTGACTAATTGGTTTGGAGAGGAAAAATAAAACTATGATAGTTTAGGGTTTGATAAAAAGATTATGAGATATCGTATTCTGATAGGTTTAGGTTAGCTAAAAATAATAATATATAATAAAATGCTAAAATATTATTAAATCAACAAATATCTAAATTTTTAAATTTTAAAAGTAAGCCCTTTATTTCGTAACTTTAGGCTCAGTTTTCTCCTAGAAAAATTCCGAATTTTGATATAACTATTTCTACAAAATTTATAGACCTTTGAATTATCTTTCCAACGCCACTGGAATCACCTCAATCGGAGCTCTAAAACTCTAGATATGATCATTTTAGTAAAACAGTTTTTAATCCTGCGAATTTATCAAAACCTACGAATTTTTGTGACATTAATTCCATTATAATGTTATTTAATGCACTCATACAATAAATTAAACCCACTAAATATTCTATAAAACTCTAATAGACTTTCATATTGGGCTTTAATTGAGTAATTATCCTAATTCGTAAAAACACCATAATTTTACCTTGACACTTACTATAATTTCAACTATGTTTAGAAATCTATCAATACTATTCTATGCAATAGTCTCTATTCACTATTAGTAGAAATAAATGAATATTTATTCTCACACAAATTGTATAACAAATAAAATTTAAAATATATGTATATTTTTACCGGGTATTACATTTTAATGCCAAATAATTCAAACTTAACCCTAGTGGAATGCTATAAATAGATAGTGAAGGCTTCAGGAAAATTACACTTTTCATTCAGAAAAAACTGAGCCTCTCTCTCTCTACCTTGGCTGACCACTCCCTCTCTCTCTTCTTCCTTAAGATTTCGAAACACTTAGTGATTAGAGTAGTGCCCACACACAGCAAGTGATACCTCAATCATAGTGAGGAAGATCGTGAAGAAAGACTTTCAGCAAGAAGGAGTTTCAGCACCAAAGAATCAGAGAAAGAGATCCAGGTTCAGATCTTGATAATACTCTGCGACAGAAAGGATTCAACGGTTAGAAATCTGAACGGAAGGAGTCATTTAATTCCGCTGCACCCAATGTAAGGTTTCCTAAACTTTATATGTGTTTATTTCATCGTTTTAGAAAGTTCATATTTAGGGTGTTAATCAACATACTTGTGAGTAGATCTAAGATCCTGGTAAAATAATTTCCAACAACTGGCCTCAGAGCCATAGTAATTAATTTTCTTGCAAGAAATTTGGACTTTAAAACGATTGTTTCATGTTTTGGATGGTATCATGTTGTATTGAGTGTTATATGATGATTGATTGATGTTTGTGAATATTAGTGAAAAATAATTGAATATCTGTTTCTGGAATTATTTTTATTGGATAGTATGGAAAAAATTAAGCAAGTTACTTTTTTATAGAACTCAATTTCGATTTAATTTGAATTAATTATGATTTTTTGAAGTTTCAAAAAAATCAAGAATCGGGCAACCAGCATCCGCGCGCGGAAATCATGCTGGTGACCCTCCTGCGCCGAGAAACCTTGGCAGTGCACTCCTATGCGCGCGCGGACGGGTATGCACTGCATACCATCCGTACAGCTTGCATTTTTTTTGTTTTTCTTCGATTTTTCATGCTATTTCATGGATTTAACTTCTGATTTTTTGTGTAGTTCTGTATTTATACATTTACTATTCCTAATTCAATTCTAATTATCATAATTAAATTAATTAATTTTTTTTAAATTTAATTCATGATATTAGTGTAATTTGAATTTGAAAAATAGTAAATATCTATCTTTTTTGCTTAATTATCTATCTTATTTTTAAATTTGATTATGTCTTATCTTATTTTTAAATTCAAGGTCAGATATTAAATTTTTTAAATTAATTTTTTTTTTAAAATAATTTGACCTTATTTAAATTTAAAATAAGATAACTATAATCATGTAATTTTAAATAGATGTAAGATATTTTGCTGACTTTTAAATTTTGTTATTTTATTTATTTAAATTACATTTAAAATCTGAAAAAAAATATTTATTTATCTTTTTTTAATTTTTTATTTAATTTTTATTTATAAAATAACATTAAATTTTTAAAAGTAGTTAGCAAATTTTGAAATGATATTTAGGTTGGTTGAAACCTTATTTTTCAAAATTGTAGGTTTAATTTTAAATATTTTTTTTTCGAAATTTTTAAATTTTATTTTATTTTATTATTTTTGAAAATAATTTTTTTATTTATTTATTTAATTAATTTTTCGAAATTATTTATTTAAAATTAATAAATCCTACATCCAACTATCCAGCTAACCTTGTTCCAGGAGTATGTGTTTTAGCTTGTTTGTAAGTTTTTAAAACCTATTATTGCTTGATTGTAAATAGCCATGGTTAACTTGTTGACAGATCCAATGATCTGATTTTAAGTCATGGCTCCCTTGGTCAAGTAAATAATTTGTAACAGGTATATTTACAATCTTCTTTCATATGTGTATGACCTAGCAACATGGTAGGATCCATCCAAATTGTGTGCCTGTGTGAGCCTATGTGTTTAATTTCATTATAGATGCATATAGGTTGTTGTTGCTAAATAAAATATCATAGTTCTTGATAGATTTTATTTAGGCCAATTTAGTTTTTGGGCCTATTCAATTAATAACAGTTGTTCATTTTAAGGTTAAATTCCTCTCTTTTGGGCCTTGTGTGAGAGTTAGGAGCCATAGAAGTGGGTACGACATACTGAACCCAACACCCCCTCACATGAACCACCCCAATTGTGAAGGCCCATTTGCCTGAATTTGAATAACTGTACTAGGTTAATTTAATTAGTTTAACCTAATAAAATTGATTAGCAACATAATTAATTTCATTTATTTTGAAATTAATTTAAGAAAACCATAGTTTAAAGAATTTTATATTCTAAGCTAAACTATATGTATTTTCTTGTATTTAATTAAATATAGAATTATAACAATCTAGATTCTTTCTGAAGCTTAATTTAAATTTTTCATTAAATATTCCTATTTAAGTTGATATTTAGTTAACTATAACTAATCAGCTTAAATCTGAATATCTTATGGATTTAAAATTTCAAAATTAAGTTGATGAATTTTAGGAATTGACTATTAAGATTCTTTAGATATTTTTTAAGTTGATATTTTTTTTTTCAAATATTAACTTAAAATGGAATATTTTCAAATTAAGTGGTTATAACTTAATTTTAATTTAATTAAATCTAATTTGAAAGATATTTAAGTTGATTTTTTTTAGATTCTTCTAAAAACAACTTAAACAAGATATTTTCAAATTTGTTCTATTATATTCGAATTTATTTTTCGAATTTAAATAATAATTGAAATTTAATTAAAGTTGATTTTTTATTTAAACCAACTTTAATTTGTAATTTTTCATTATTATAATATGGAACTTGTTCGATATTTATTCGAATTTATTTTTCGAATTTAAATAATAATTGAAATTTAATTAAAGGTTATTTTTTTTTATTTAAACCAACTTTAATTTGTAATTTTTCATTATTATAATATGGAACAGATAATTAAATAAAATACATATTTTTAAAATAATGAGCTTTAATCAAAAGATATTCGATCTCCATTATTGATCTTACAATAGTTAAATTTTTTCAATATAACCTCGAGACGCTAGACTTCGTCCCCCTATGGATGGTTATTCGTTGAACACTTTTAACACCGTAAGATTTCATTTGATAAGTATTTTGTGAGTTTTTGTCTCTATTAGACTCTCCCCTACGGTGACTACTTAGAGATAAACTCATAAAACATGAAACAATGGTGGAAGCTCATAAAATGAGAATAACCTTGACTCTCGCCTACCGGGATAACGTTGGATTCTCATTTTGATCGAATAAAAGGTTGCTAAAATGTTTTATTTTAGATGAGCTGACTACTCTATTCAACTAATGTTATCTTTGACTCTCGCCTACCTACCGGGACACTGTATTTCATTTTGTTGGAAACCTTGGAAAATAAACTATGTTAGATTTAGTATTTTTATAACATATGTGATTATTTGTTATTTTCGGAACTTGTGTATGAATTTTGAACCAAAACCTTACTTCTGTTTTATTGATGTGTTGTAGTGCCAATAACCTTCTTCCCATTCCACTCCTAGTTAATATCTTAGCAATTGAACTTGAAGTTATAAACTCCTTGTCAGAGTAATACTTCACATATGCTCATGATGGACTTTAAATTCCAGAAAGCAGGTAAGCTGGGGATTGTTCACTCTGAAGAGCAAATAGTTCATTACTCCATAAATCCTATTACTTCAAGCTTAGTTGAGAAGATAAGAGAAAGTGATTCCACTTCCTGAAGTTATACTTCACAACAAATTGTACAATTAAGAACAACAAATCACAAACGAATAAGCAGTAATGCTATAGTCTTCGAATCATGTGTGTTAGAGAATGATAATTCCATTTGGGTTCTTGATTCTGGGTCTACAAACCATGTAAGTTGTTCATTGCAATTGCTTGAGAATTGGAATTATTTGAAATCCAGAGAGTTGAAACTTAAAGTTGGTAATGGCGAAATGGTTTCGGTTAGAGCTAGAGGAAAAGCCAAACTCAAGTTTCAAAACAGAATTTTGGAATTAGACAATGTCTTATACATTCCAAATTTCAGTAGAAACTTGGTTTCTCTTTCATGCTTACAATTGCAACAATACAAATTAGATTTTTCGAGTTCTGGTTCTACCATTTCTCGAAATGACATTCAGATTTGTGTTGCATCCATGGAACATGGGCTTTATGTTCTTATACCAGAAACACCATTTGCCCTACATAACAAACTTTTTAAAGTAGCTAAACCTAGAAACCACAAAAAGCAAAAGATCGTTGATGATAATGAAACATATCTATGGCATTTACGTTTAGGTCATATAGGCTTTGATAGACTCAATAGGCTAACCAAAGACAGTCCATTGAAAAATGTCGTCTTAGGTGAATTGCCAGTATGCGAGTCCTGCCTGGAAGGAAAAATGACTAAACATTCTTTCTCTGCAAAGGGAGAGCGTGCCAAACAACCCCTAGGGTTAGTGCATTCCGATGTCTGCGGACCTTTGAATGTAAAAGCCCGAGGTGGTTATGAGTATTTTGTCACTTTCATTGACGATTACTCTAGATATGGACATATTTACCTTATGCATAAGAAATCTGAAACATTTGCAAAGTTTCAGGAATTTCACGCATTGGCTCAAAACCAATTAGGTAAAACATTAAAGATCTTGTGAACTGATAGGGGTGGAGAATATATGGATATGCAGTTCAAAGATCATTTAATTGAACTTTGAATTGAATCCCAATTAACCGCCCTTAGCACTCCACAATAAAATGGAGTTGCAGAAAGATGGAATCGCACGCTTTTGGAAATGGTTAGGTCCATGCTTAGTTTTTCAACTCTACCTACGTCCTTCTGGGGATATGTAATTCAGATGGCAACCGACATTTTAAATGTTGTTCCATCTAAATCAATCCCTAAGACACCTTTAGAACTATGGATTGGTCGTACACCTAGTTTACGCCATTACAGAATCTGGGGGTGCCCTGCTCATGTCTTAAGAAAGAAAGACGGCAAACTTGAGTCACGAACTGAAGTTTGCATGTTTGTCGGAAATTCTAAAGAGACTAGGGGTTGACTATTTTATAGTCGCAAGGATGATAAAGTGTTTGTTTCAACAAATGCCACTTTCCTTGAAGATGACTATATTAAGAATTTCAAACCACAAAGTAAAGTAGTGTTAGAGGAAATGCTTTCAGATATAAGTCCTTCCAATGTTCCGTTCTCTTCCACTCGTGAAGAGGACAATCCCACTCCCTCAGTCGAACCAACTGAGAGAACTACTACCAAAGTTCCTGTTCAGAAGATCACCGCTCCTCGTCGTAGTGGGAGGGTTTCAACAAAACCAGCTCGTTATGGCTTGGATGGTGAAATCAATACGGTCGTTGGTGACGGTATTGAAGACGATCCATTAACCTATAAACAAGCAATGGCTAGTCCGCAACGTAAACGATGGTCGGCCGGCATGGATTCAGAAATGGATTCAATGAAAAAGAACAAAGTCTAGGAATATGTAGACGCACTTGACGACTATCATCCGATAGGATGCAAGTGGGTTTACAAGAAGAAAAGAGGCGCTGGAGGCGAAGTCGAAACTTTTAAAGCTAGACTTGTAGCCAAGGGTTATACCCAAAGAGAAGGCGTGGACTATGAGGAAACCTTTAGTCCTGTTGCCATGCTCAAATCCATCCGAATACTTCTCTCCATAGCTGCTGCTTTCGATTATGAAATCTGGCAAATGGATGTCAAGACTGCCTTCCTTAATGGGGTACTTGAAGAAACCATCTATATGGAGCAACCAGAAGGCTATGTTCCTCCAGGGCAGGAAAAGAAAGTTTGCAAATTAAATAGGTCTATCTATGGACTTAAGCAAGCTTCTCGCTCATGGAACAAAAGGTTTGATGAAATCATCAAGACCTACGGCTTTCTTCAGAATGAAGATGAACCTTGTGTTTATCAACTCAAGGAAGACTAAGTAGTAGTATTCCTGGTCCTTTATGTTGATGACATTTTGATTATTGGAAACAATATCAAGAAAATGACTTACATCAAGGAATGGCTTAACACTCAATTCGATATGAAAGATTTGGGTGAAGCAGCCTATGTTCTTGGTATTCAGATTATCAGAAACCGGAAGAACAGATCTCTTGCTCTCTCTCAAATAACCTACATTGACAAAGTTTTAGAGAGATTCTCCATGAATAACACCAATGGGGCAAACATGCCTTCTAGATATGGTATTCGTCTATCTAAGGAACAGTCTCTGACTGATCCTCAAGAGATAGAGGACATGGCAAAAATTCCCTATGCTTCTGTAGTTGGAAGTCTAATGTATGCAATGTTATGCACTAGAGCTGACATCTGCTATGCAGTAGGAATCGTGAGCAAGTATCAGTCTAATCCAGGACAGGAACATTGGAATGCAGTTAAGTATATTCTGAAATACTTAAAGAGTACAAGGAATCTTGTGTTAGTCTACAAGGGTGGTGCTTTAAATCCCATAGTCTACACTGATTCAGATTTCCAGGCAAGTCTTGAAGACAGGAAATCTACATCTGGGATGGTGTTTACTCTTGGGGGTGGAGCAGTGGTTTGGAGAAGTGCAAAACAAACCGCAATATCGGACTCGACTATGGAAGCTGAATACATAGCTGCAGCCGAAGCTGCTAAAGAACTTGTCTGGCTAAGAAAGTTCTTCACCAGCATCGGTGTCGTCCCTGGAATGGAAAAGCCTCTGGTCCTACTTTGTGATAATAATGGAGCGATAGCTAACAGTAAGGAACCTTGTAGCCACAAGAGAAGCAAACACATTGAAAGGAAGTATCACATCATCAGAGAATATGTGGCAAGAGGGGATGTACTGGTTGAGAAAGTGGACACAGAAGATAACTTAGCTGATCCATTCACCAAAGTCTTGGCCGTGACTGCATTTGAAAAGCACCGTCAGAATTTAGGATTAATTGACATGTACTGATTAGTTTTATATTAGTGCAAGTGGGAGTTTGTTGGGTTTTATGCCCTAAATAAAACTCTATTTCAATGTAATCTATTTTATTCAACATCAATAAAGAAACAGAAGTATTTTTCATTCATTTGTGTATGTTTTGGTTCACCTTATCAATTGCTTGTCTATTTGATTTATAAATTCATCTGAAACCCTTTTCACATACTTGATCCTGTTTATTGTGTTGTCAACACTTTGAAAAGTAAACATGACTATGTGAATAAAGTTTCCTGGATTTATCAGACACAAGGTTTTACTGATATGATAATCTACAACAAGAGTTTACTTGCATTTGGAGAAATGTTATGTTCTTTCCAGAACATTGGTTAAAGTAAAGCTCAGGCTGGATGCATGGAGTATGCATCGGAAGGGACCGATATTGAACTTTGACTTAGATTTATTAAACTTACCGTAAAAATCTATTCAAGTCAATATCGCCTAGTTGATCCTAGATCAAATGATCTTAATCTTGTATGATTAGGCTCCATCTCAGGAGGCTATTCGTGTTGTTTGATTTGTTAGTTAAGCCTACTTTTAGGTCAGGGTGATACGTACATTTTGGGAACACGGTAGTGCAATTGAGTGGGAGTGCTAACATAAACATGGAATCTATAGCTTCTATCTGGCGAATAGTAAGCAAAGGATGATCTCCTTAGAGCTTGACCAAACGAAAATAAATGGTGGAGTACTCATTTCACATAATCTGAAATATCATTTATACGGGGTCAAGTGTTTTAAGGATAAAACACATAGTAGGGTGTAACGGTAATCTAATCCCTTTACAGTGTAGATCATTCATATAGAGGGTCATTGATCAAATTAGGATTATAACAATGGATAACTAATGATGTGTCTATATGGTGGAATATATAGAGCATTCTATATACTGAGAGTGCAATTCTAAGTTCTATGCGTGGATTCAACGAAGAATTAATAAGTTAGTGAATTTAAGTAATAAATTCTTGATCTACTTATTGGAAGCTCGGTTATATAGACCCATGGTCCCCCCACTAGTTGAGATAATATTGCTTGTAAGACTCATGTAATTGGTTTTGATTAATCAATTATAATTCTCAAATTAGACTATGTCTATTTGTGAATTTTTCACTAAGTAAGGGCGAAATTGTAAAGAAAGAGTTTTTAGGGGCATATTTGTTAATTATGATACTTTGTATGGTTCAATTAATAAATATGATAAATGACAATATTATTTAATAATTATTTATAGTTATTAAATAGTTAGAATTGGCATTTAAATGGTTGAATTAGAAAATTGTTTTTTTTTGAGAAAATTAGATGCAAAAGTGATAAAACTGCAAAATTGCAAAAAGTGAGGCCCAAAACCACACTGCCATGGCCGACCACTTTTATAGGGATTATCCTATGATATTTTCATAATTTTAATGCCAAATAATTCAAACCTAACCCTAGTGGAATGCTATAAATAGATAGTGAAGGCTTCAGGAAAATTACACTTTTCATTCAGAAAAAACTGAGCCTCTCTCTCTCTACCTTGGCCGACCACTCCCTCTCTCTCTTCTTCCTTAAGATTTCGAAACACTTAGTGATTAGAGTAGTGCCCACACACAGCAAGTGATACCTCAATCATAGTGAGGAAGATCGTGAAGAAAGACTTTCAGCAATAAGGAGTTTCAGCACCAAAGAATCAGAGAAAGAGATCCAGGTTCAGATCTTGATAATACTCTGCGACAGAAAGGATTCAAGGGTTAGAGATCTGAACGGAATGAGTCATTTAATTCCGCTGCACCCAATGTAAGGTTTCCTAAACTTTATATGTGTTTATTTCATCGTTTTAGAAAGTTCATATTTAGGTTGTTAATCAACATACTTGTGAGTAGATCTAAGATCCTGGTAAAATAATTTCCAACACGTTGGCAGAAAGCAAATGACAAAGCTCTATACTTTATGCTTTCCACCATGGTTGACACCCTTATAACTCAGTTTTCTAAAACCGAAAAGGCTGCTGAAGTAATGACGAAGTTAACTGAGCTATTCGGTAAGGCATCTCTTCAGTCTTGCTTCGACGCGACTAAGAAATATATCAATGCACGGATGGAACCCCATCAAAACGTGTGTGATCATGTTCTCCTCATGGCAAGTTATTTCCAAGAAGCCCAATATCATGGTGCTGAAATGGATCACACTACTCAAGTAAGTCTTATCTTGAATAGTCTGACTCCATCATTTCTACCATACACATCAAATTATGTCATGAATAAGAAGGACATAGACTTTCATGAGTTAGTCAATGACCTTCAGACTTATGAAAATTTGATTAAAGGACCCAAGAAAAAAGGGAGTAAGCCTCAAAATTCTGGGAATGGTAATGGGAGGATCAAACCTGAAGCAAATGTTGCCTCTGCTTCAAAACCAAAATCGAAGAAGAAGTGGAAGAACACCAAGAAGCGTTCAAAAGCCATGAAAAACAAAAAGGCTGCTGCTTCTGGTGATGCTACACTCAAAGAAAGTTTTTCTATTGCAATGAGAAAGGTCATTGGAAACCCCAATGTCCTAAACTTCTTGCAAAGAAACAAGGTATTTCTTTCTATAAACTTTAAGAGTTTTAGTGAATTATTATCCACTTAGATTTATGATTCTGGACTAACTTTGTTTATTTGTTTCTTCTTCTTATAGGTCAAGCTACTTGAAGTCAAAAGAGTTGGATCGGAAAGCTGGACAAAGGGTGAAGTCGTCCAAGATGAAGATGAAGCTCTTTTATCTATTTTTGAATTAATTGTTTTAGTTTAAAGACAATTTGGATTTCGAATTTTAGTTAGGGATATTTATCCCTATTTTTCTCATATTTTTTAAATACATTTTTATTGATAAAGTTTATATTATTTTCGAATTCAAACCATTGCAATTTATGAGATTGAGCTTCATTTACTTTATCTTAAACAACAATTACCACATTATATTTATATGTTTGTATGTGTAAGTGTTTTTATTACTGATGCAAATTCTATAATATTTACAACTCTTCATAGAGTTATATTAAATAAACACTAGAAATTATTTCTATTAATAACTATTAATTCTAATACAATTATTGAGAATTTGTTTAATAAAAGGATCTTTTGATCTGATAGGGGTGGAGAAAAGTTAAGAAAAATATGCAGTTCAACGATCTTTTATATCTAATGAACTATGGATAGTATTCAACTCCACATAAACTCTATTACACTTAGAGAATCATGATCTTTACAACCTTTAGGGGTGGATCATAATCTCTATATATTTAGGGGTAGAGTTTATCCACAATACCTTATATGTATATACTTAGGGGTGGAGTTTACAACATAATACCCTATGTAACACATATTTTCTTTAAACATGGAAGTAATATAATGACTTAGCTATTATCATTATAAATCCTTCATCTTGATTGTATGTTCCAATTCATTTTACTGTTGTTGTAAAAATTGATACCTATAAAAGTTCTTTGATAATGTTTCACACTACCTTAATTGAGTGGGAGAATTTTAAAATTCTTTACCCATCTTCATTAGGTTGATACTTGTGATAGGAACTTAAGAACACTACTGAAAAGCAAATCTAATCATTCATGTGGATAGATATAACTTATCAGAATTATGAGAATTAGATAATAGAACTCTAGTTCAGTCTATCCGAATGACTTGAACCAAGAATTCTTAATTCTCATAACATTTTATGGTATCTTAATTTTGATTACTTAATCTCTGGCATGTATTTTTCACTGCAAATACTAGTCTGCTATGTTGATGACTTAGTCTTAACTTAAAGTTTCAGACTAATAAGTCACGACTAGATAACTCTCCAAACAAGAAAGAGGTTAAAAGTATTATTTAACCAGACATTTGCTATTGAGTGGGAGCTATCTGAGATGTAATCAAATAAGGAACATTAGAAGATATTCAAGAAAGATTTATGAAAGTGATCTATATGTTAGATATTAAGGAACTGTATATCAGTTATCCTTGTATCTCACCAACTTATTCGAAATTATGAGATGGTGGTTACTTTGGGGGTGGAGGAATTATTCTATAATAATTCAAGCTCTACCAGAGAAGAATTATAACTTTGTAAATTCAAAATTACCAGAAAGTTATATTACTGAAGAAAAGTCTACGCTGTATTATGTCAATTCCATATTTTAAAATATGAGAGATATGTCTTCTGTTCATTCAGATGTACTTTGAAACAATAAAGGATTTCAGTATCCCTTGATGAGTAAAGCATATAGTAAAGGATGTTTCATAAATGTATTTATGAACTAGTTTCCAGAAGTTTGGGTGGATTCAAATATACTACACATGATCTGATGATCAAGATATCAGATTGACTTATTTGCACAGTTTGTTTTATGTTAGTGCAAGTGGGAATTTGTTGGGTTTTGTGCCCTAAATAAAACCTTTTACAATCTGATTAGTTATCAATATAAGAAATTTGAAGTGATTTATGATTGCATGGATTTTTCATGCTAATGGTTTAATATGTTTATTACATTTACACACAAAATCAGTTAAATCCAGATCATATGTTTATTCATAATTATAGTATCGTCAACACAGTGGAATGTGATTGTGATCATATGAATCAAAAGACTAAGTCCCTATTTCATCAGTGTTTTGGGTTTACACTAATGTGATAATAACCGATGATGTGTACTTACACTTGGAGTAAGTGTTACGTTCTTTCCAGGACATTAGTAAGGTATACTAGTTTCGAATGTATGGAGTATACATTGGACTGGACGGATATTGCAACTTAGTTAAGATATTATAAACTTACTGTTATATCTTTCCAAGTCAATATCAGTAGTTGATCTTAATATTAAAAAAATCTAAATCCTGATATGCTTAGGCTCAACTCAGGAGTACTATTCATGTTCTTTGATTTATTAGTTAAGCCTACTTTTGGGTCAGGGTGATACGTATATTTTGGGAACATGATAGTATGATTGAGTGGGAGTGCTGAACATAAATATGGAATCTATAGCTTCTACTGGTGTATAGAAGTCTAGTGATGATTCCCTTCGAGCTTAGCAAATAGAAGTAAATGGATGAGCTCTTGTTTAAGTGACTAATTCTTAGATCACTAAACACCATTTATAGGTAGCTAAGTGTTTTAAGGGGCAAAATACATTGAGGGGTGAGAACGGTAAAATTATCCCATCTCGATGTAAATCATCTATATAGAGGATCTTTGATCACAATAAGGTTATAACAATGGTTAAATGAGATAGCATATCTATACCGTGGAACATATAATATGCTCTATATAAGTCTGAGAGTGCAATTCTAAGTTCTAAGAGTGGATTCAACGAAGAATTAATAAGTAGGAATTTACTTAGTAAATTCGGTTCACTTATTGGAAGCTCAGCATATAGATCCATGGTCCCCATTCTAGTTGAGAACATACTGCTTGTAAGACTTAATAATTGATTTGTGATTAATCAATTATAATTCTAAAGTTAGACTATGTCTAATTTGTGATTTTTCACTAAGCAGTGGCGAAATTGTAAAGAAAAGAGATTCTAGGTTTATTTATTTATTAATGGACTTTATATGTCCAATTAATAATTAAATTAAATGACAATATTATTTAATAATCTATTTTAGTTATTAAATAATTAGTTTTGGCATTTAAATGGTGAGAATTGGAAAATGGCGTTTTTGAGAAAATAGAAATAAAATTTGTGAAAACTGCAAAACAAAGTGGGGCCCATTACACACACCATGGCTGGCCACTTTATGTGGATTTTCAAATTGATATTTTCATGATTTTAATGTCAAATAATTCCTAACCTAAACCTAGTAGTTGCCTATAAATAGAAAGTGATGGCTCAGTCAAATCACATGCTTTCATAACATCTTCTGACAGAAAATTCTCTCTTCAGAAAACTGAGCCTTCCCTTTTCTATTCCTTGGCCGAACCTCTCTCTCTCTCTCTCTCTCTCTCTCTCTCTCTCTCTCTCTCTCTTTTCTTCATAAATTTCGAACCTTAGTGATAGAGTAAGTGCCCACACACAGCAAGTGGTAACTCAATCATAGATTGGAAGACTGTGAAGGATCACTAACAAAGAGAAGGACATTCGGGCTCAGATCTTGATAATACTCTGCGACAGAAAGGATACAATGGTTAGAGATCTGAGTGGAAGGAGACATTAATTCCGCTGCATCAGTGTAAGGTTTTCTTAACTTTATATGTGTTTATTTTATCGTTTTAGAAAGTTCATATTTAGGGTGTTAAACAACATACTTGTGAGTAGATCTAAGATCCTGGTAAAATAATATTCAACACAACGAAAGGACTCAGGTGTTCGTTTGGAAGGAAGAAGCCCGAAAGGAAATGAATCTGTTGAAAACATGCTCAGGAAGCAAACCCAGGAATGTTTCAACAGGTACTGTTTCCACGAGAATTGATAACTTGGGGGCTTCTAGTTTGAAGAGAAAGGACGGAATTAAAGAACCGTTGAAGGATAAAAAGAAACAAAAGAAGCATGATAAGTACGTGCCAGTGTATAATATTTATACTGAGCTTAATGAAACTCGGGTGAATATTTACCTCGCACATGAGCAAAAGGTTGCCTTCGGCAAGCCCGAGCCATGAGGAATTTGAGGAGCAAAAGAGATCCTAACAAGTATTGTAAATTCCATAAGGATATTGGGCATATGACCGACGAATGTCACCAATTGAAAGATGAGATAGAAAGTCTCATCGCTCGAGGCCATTTTAAACAATATGTGAAATGACAGGGCCATGGATACAACCAGCCCAGTCTACCTAATAACCCAAACAAACAGGGGTTACAACCTCTTCCTGTTGAAGGAGAGGACATCCTGGTTATTTCGGGAGGGCCGCATATCGCAGGGAAAAGCAATAACGCCCAGAAAAGATATGTGAAAGAGATGAAGAACGAGCAGTTGGCCTTTGCCCCACCACCTTCCAAGAAGCTGAAAAATGAGGAACCTCTTATTGTATTCACGGAGGAAGACGAGAAATACGTGAGGCATCCTCACGTCGATCCATTGGTAATTACCATACAACTCGCCAATAAAAGGATCAAGAGGGTATTAATAGAAAATGGGAGCTCGATAAATATCCTTTATAAAGAGACTCTACGGAAAATGGGGCTTGAAAAAGCCAAATTAAGACCTTGTATGGTAAACCTTTACGAATTCACTGGGGACAGCATTGCCAGTCTTGGCATAATCGAGCTCGCATTAACCTTAGGCGAGGCACCCTTATCTACTATTGTTATGCAAGACTTCTTAGTTGTCGACCTGCCATCGCCTTATAGCATATTGTTGGGTCATCCAACACTGATCGGACTAGGGGTAGTCAGTTCGATCAAACACCTATCCTTGAAATTCCAAACACCATATGGCGTGGGAGTGGTGCGTGGAGACCAGATGTTGGCTCGATATTGCTATCGCATAGAGCTGCAGCATAGGAAAGCCGGTCATCAGTTGATGGAAATCTTGGTAGAAGAAACTGAAAAGAAAGACGAAGATCTTAACCCCCGAGTTCAAGATGAGAGAAACCTTTTAAAACCAATCGAGGAATTAGAAGAGGTTATTCTCGATCCAGGAAATCCCACAAAGTGTGTATACATTGGGAAGAACCTGGACGAGCAACTCAAATAGCAGTTGTAACACCCTAATCTATAGGGATGTCACGTGTGTGATTTTATAAACTAGTTTAATACTAGTAGAATAATTAATTATTAAAAACCGTGATAATCTTAAAAACTTGACTAAAAGAAAATACTAAAAACGGACATTATAACGAAATAAAAAGTGTGTTCCGGGGATCCCTGTTATAAAAAATTTTACTAAAGAAATATATACGACAATTATTTAAACACAAAATCAAAATACACAGCAGATACAGCCAGCCCAAAACAACTTTTGGCAACTCGGCATGCCGGTGAGGTCAATATGTACATCACTGGAGAAGACTGCCACCTCATGGTTGATCTAGCTTTTCTTTGCCTTTACCTGCACCACATAGCACCCGTGAGTCGCAAGGACTCAGCAAGAAAAGTAATAATAACAATCATATAGTTTATTATTTGAATATTATCATTCATACACAATAAGAATCAAACCATCACACATTGTTCATAAGATGAAATCTAAATCACTACTGGCATCTGCCATGAATATACATTAGTATACAGATATTTGGTAATACAAAACTATTATACCAATAATGGAATTCATATTCATTTAATCATATAAATAATATATATGTTACCTCATAAAGCAACCATCTTCATAACATCACGTTGCCTAATTAGGCAAGTCGATGCTTTAATCTGATAATCTTGTATTGCATCGCCTAATTAGGCAAGCCAGTGCCATAGCCTGGCACCCATATGTCGCATAACTGCATCACCTAATCAGGTGAGCCTGTGCCAAAAACATGCACCCATATATCATATAATTACATCATCTAATCAGGTGAGCCCGTGCCACAATCTGGCACCAATATATCACATCGTCTAATTAGACGAGCTTGTACCTACGCATGGTACTTATCATATGTCACTAACGCCCATACTTACGCCCAGTACGTCGCTAGGAAAATCGCATCACCTAATCAGGTAAGCCCGTACCTACACTCGGTACTCATCATATATCACTGACGCCCGTACTTACGCCCAGTACATCACCAGAAAAATCACATCACCTAATCAAGTGAGCCCGTACCTACACTCGGTACTCATCATATATCACTGACACCCGTACTTACGCTCAGTACTTATCATATGTCACTGACGCCCATACTTACGCCCAATACGTCGCCAGGAAAATCGCATCAACTAATCAGGTGAGCCCATATATCACATGCATAATATTATCACATTATCATTACTCAACCAATTAGTCTTTTCATTATATAACAATATTAACTATATCTCAATATTAATCAATTCATAACAATACTAATTGTATTACATACAACGTACTATGCAGTACAATATACTTTTCTTACCTTCAATCCAAGTTCATGCATTTCGGCCAACCCAAGTGGAGAACTATCCCCGATTATCTCCGCCCTATGTCACAACAACGACAAACCAATAAGTGTTTATCCCAAAACACTGCTTAATATTCACACAAGACAATCTAGGGTTGTCTACCAAACCCCGCGGTATAAATACACTAAAATAAAACTTATATTTTGGCTTTAAAACATACACTATATTGTAGAGCTCGTTGCAAGCTTCAAAACGGTATATAAAATGTCCAAAACGGACACCCGAGTCAAAAGTTAGTACGATTTCTGATCTCTTAGGAATTTCTAAAAATTATAAACTCGAAAATTCCAATTTTCGCACTCACCGAAACACTACCAAAACTTATCCAAATCACTCCAAACTTCACAGGGCAAGTATATACCATATATATTACCATCCTTACATAACAGAAATAAAAATTGACTCCTTAAATGAAAAACGCCATTAACGTTCGGACTAAGCTTTAAAAAGTTTCAAACTCGATTTCTAACTCAAAATCACCTCAAATTCAACAAGTAAACATCAGAACTAGTCTCATGACTACCCAAGAATAATCCTATAAAGTCAGAACCTTCATAACTATTCTAATTCAAAAAACCTCTATATGAAACCAATTGTTTTTAAACTTAAAACGAAATTAAACCATATCTTAAGTTTCTCTTTTTCAAAGATTTGCTATCCTGCTACTACCGAAGTTTAGATCACTAGGTTTCGGGTTGAAAAAAAAAATAGATATAGGGGAAGAAAGTTTTATCGAATGAGGAAGAACGAGGGTTTCGTTCGTCGTTCGTTTTTTTACTGTTAAATTATATATAAAACTTAATATATATATAATAATCAAAATGACAACGTTTTGTTTATATATATAATAATAATATAATATTATTAATAATAATATTAATAAAAACTTTATTATTAGTAGTTATCTTATTATTTCTTAGCCGTTAAAAAATCTATATTTCTAAGGTAATTGGTTGATTCCGAGTACCCCAAAATACTTTGGTATTTCTAAAATCAATTTATCATAATAATTTCATCAATAATTCTAACTAAAACTGTTGTGACATTTTTGGCCACCAATCAGGTCTCCTCGATTGCCAAACCTGAAATATTTTTATTTCACAAATAACTCATATTACATTCACACATGCTATATAAATCTCCGTAATTAACAAATTACGATTATTTACTCACTTATAGCAAAATTTAAATTTTATGCTGAAATAAATTAGTAGGATCATAATCCCACTTATTACCTGATTAACTAATAATATAAATATAAACCCTAATTATTTACCATTAAACTTATCGGGATATTACAACAGCTAATAAGCTTTTTGAAGGCGAACCAGGATCAAATCGCCTGGAGCCATAGAGATATGATAGCGATCGACCCTAATATTATTTGCCATCATTTACATGTTGATCTAAGCTACCCAACGAAGAGACAGAAAATGAGACCCTTAGATTCCGAGAGGCAAGGGGCACTAAAACAGGAAGTGGACAAGTTGTTAGTTAACAATTTTATACGTGAGGTGTTCTATCCCTCGTGGATAGCCAATCCTGTTCTCGTTCTGAAGCCTAACGGAACTTGGAGAACTTGTATTGACTTCTATGATCTAAATAAGGCGTGTCCAAAAGATTGTTTTCCACTTCCCGGGATCAACAAGTTGGTGGATGCAACTGTTGGACACGAGCTTATGTCATTTATGGACGCATATATTGGATATAACCAGATAAAAATGTATGTCCCAGATCAAGAGCATACAAGCTTCGTAACCGACATGAGACTCTATTGTTATAAAGTCATGTCGTTCGGACTGAAGAACGTTGGGGTAATGTATCAGCGATTGGTAAACAAAATGTTCGCAAACCAAATAGGGCGAAACATGGAGGTTTACGTCGATGATATGTTGGTAAAATAAAAAAAAAAGTAAGGGTCATACCTCAGACCTCACGGAATGCTTTAAGATATTAAAGAAGTATAAGATTGAAGCAAATCCTGAAAAAATCAAGGCATTAATAGACATGCCATCACCAACAAAGCCTAAGGAAGTACAAGCCTTGATAGGAAGAATGGTTGCACTTAACAGATTCATTACGAAGTCAACTGGTAAGTGTGTGCCATTTTTCAACATATTGCGAGGTAACAAAAAGTTCAAGTGGACAAAAGAGTGCAAAGAGGCCTTTCAGAACATAAAAAGGCATCTAGCAACGCCTCCTGTTTTGGCAAAACCAATGACTAGAGAGATGTTGTTTCTGTTGGGTTTTATGCCCTAAATAAAACTCATTTCAATATAATCAGATTTACTTATTAATATAGATCAGAAATAACATTTAATGTTGCATGGTTCACATGATTTATTTCATGATTATGTGTACATAATGTATGAATTCATCTGAAACCCTTTTCACATACTTGATCCTGTTTATTGTGCCATCAACACATTGAAAAGTAAACATGACTATATGAATACAGTTTCCTAGATTTATCAGACATAGGGTTTTACTGATATGATAATCTACAACAGAGTTTACTTGCATTTGGAGAAGTGCTTTGTTCTTTCGAGAGCATTGGTCAAAGTAAAGCTCAGGTTGGATGCATGGAGTATGCATCGGAAGGGACCGATATTGAACTTTGACTTAGATTTCTTAAACTTACCGTAATATCTATTCAAGTCAATATCGCCTAGTTGATCCTAGATCAAATGATCTTAATCCTGATATGATTAGGCTCAATCTCGAGAGGCTATTCATGTTCTTTGATTTGTTAGTTAAGCCTACTTTTAGGTCAGGGTGATACGTACATTTTGGGAACACGGTAGTGCAATTGAGTGGGAGCGCTATCATAAACATGGAATCTATAGCTTCTATCTGGCGAATAGTAAGTAAAGGATGATCTCCTTCGAGCTTGACCAAACGAAAATAAATGGTGGAGATCTCATTTCACATAAGCTGAAATATCATTTATACGGGGTCAAGTGTTTTAAGGAATAAATACATTGTAGGGTGTAACGGTAATTTAATCCCTTTATAGTGTAGATCATTCATATAGAGGACCAATGATCACATTAGGATTATAACAATGGATAACTAATGATGTGTCTATATGGTGGAACATATAGAGCATTCTATATAACTGAGAGTGCAATTCTAAGTTCTATGCGTGGATTCAACGAAAATTAATAAGTTAGTGAATTTTAGTAATAAATTCTTGATCTACTTATTGGAAGCTCGGTTATATAGACCCATGGTCCCCGCACTAGTTGAGATAATATTTCTTGTAAAACTCATATAATTGGTTTTAGTTAATCAATTATAACTCTCAAATTAGACTATGTTTATTTGTAAATTTTCACTAAGTAAGGGCGAAATTGTAAAAAAAGAGTTTTAGGGGCATATTTGTTAATTATGATACTTTGTATGGTTCAATTAATAAATATGATAAATGACAATATTATTTAATAATTATTTATAGTTATTATATAGTTAGAATTGGCATTTAAATGGTTGAATTTGAAAATTGGCATTTTTGAGAAAATCAGATGCAGAATTGAGAAAACTGCAAAATCCAAGTAAGGCCCATTACTGTACATGGCCGGCCACTTGGTATAAATTTTTAAACTGATATTTTCATTATTTTAATGCCAAATAATTCAAACCTAACCCTAGTGGAATGCTATAAATAGATAGTGAAGGCTTCAGAAAAATTACACTTAAATTTTCTACTTTTTCATTCAGAAAAAACTGAGCCTTCTCTCTCCCTATCTTTGGCCGAACCCACTCTCTCTCTTCCTCATTGAGATTTCGAAATTCTTAGTGTATGACTAGTGCCCACACATAGCAAGTGATACCTCAATCATAGTGAGGAAGATCGTGAAGAAAGACTTTCAGCAAGAAGGAAGTTTCAGCATCAAAGATTCAGAGAAAGAGATCCAGGTTCAGATATTGATAATGCTCAGCTACAGAAAGGAATCAAGGGCTAGATATCTGAACGGAAGGGGTCATATTATTCCGCTGCACCCAATGTAAGGTTTCCTAAACTTTATACGTGTTTATTTCATCGTTTTAGAAAGTTCATATTTAGGGTGTTAATAAACATACTTGTGAGTAGATCTAAGATCCTGGTAAAATAATTTCCAACAACTGGCCTCAGAGCCATGGTAATTGATTTACTTGCAAGAAATTTGGACTTTAAAACGATTGTTTGTTTGTTTTTGGATGGTATCATGTTGTATTGTGTTATTTGATGATTGATTGGTGTTTGTGAATTTTCGTGAAAAATAATTGAATATCTGTTTCTGGAATTATTTTTATTGGATAGTATGGAAAAAATTAAGCAAGTTACTTTTTTACAGAACTCAATTTCAATTTAATTTGAATTAGTTATGATTTTTTGAAGATTCGAAAAAAAATCGGAGTTGTACTGAAATTTTCTCGCGATCGCGAAAACTATCCGTACAAATTTCGCAATTTTTCGTTTTTCTTCGATTTTTCATGCTTTTTCATGGAATTAACTTCCGATTTTTTTGTGTAGTTCTATATTTATACTATTACTATTCTTAATTCAATTCTAATTATCATTATGAATTAATTTAATATTTTTTAAATTTAATTCAAGATATTAGTGTAATTTGAATTTAAAAATAGTTAGTATCTGTCTTATTTGCTTAATAATCTATCTTATTTTTAAATTTGATTATATCTTATCTTATTTTTAAATTTAAGGTCAGATTTTAAATATTTTAAATTTATCTTTTTTTAAATAATTTGACCTTATTTAAATTTAAAATAAGATAACTATAATCATGTAATTTTAAAAAGATGTAAGATATTTTGCTAACTTTTAAATTTTGTTATTTTATTTATTTAAATTACATTTAAAATCTAAAAAAAGATATTCATATATCTTTTTTAATTTTTTATTTAATTTTTTTTTTATAAAATAACATTTAAATTTTAAAAGTAATTAGCAAATTTTGAAATGATATTTAGGTTGGTTGAAACCTAATTTTTTAAAATTGTAGGTTTAATTTTAAATTTAATTTTTTTTTAAATTTCGAATTTTTCAAATTTTTTTTAAATTTTCGAAAATTATTTTTTACTTAATTAATTATTTCGAAATTAATAATTTAATTTAAAATTAAATAAATCCTACATCCAACTATCCAGCTAACCTTGTTGCAGGAGTATGTGTTTTAGCTTGTGTGTAAGTTTTCAAAACCTATTATTACTTGATTGCAAATAGCCATGGTTACCATTTGCCAGATCTATTGATCTGATTTTAAGTCATGGCTCCCTTGGTCAAGTAAATAATTTGTAACAGGTAATTTTCACAATGTTCTTTCATCTGTGTATGACCTAGCAACATGATAGGACCCATCCAAAGTGTGCCTGTGTGAGCCTATGTGTTTAATTTCATTATAGATGCATATAGGTTGTTGTTGCTAAATAAAATGTCATAGTTCTTGATAGATTTTATTTAGGCCCATTTAGTTTTTGGGCTTAGTCAATTAATAACAGTTGTTCATTTTAAGGTTAAATTCCTCTCTTTTGGGCCTTGTGTGAGAGTTGGGAGCCATAGTAGTGGGTACGACATACTGAACCCAGCACCCCCTCACATGAATCACCCCCATTTGCCTGATTTGAATAACTGTACTAGGTTAATTAAACTAGTTTAACCTAATAAAATTGATTAGTGTTGACCGAGGTTTTCGGCAACTATTAAAATATATTTTTAATAATAAGCTGTAAGAAAGCGAGATGAAGACTTTTTACGTGGTTGGGGCGTTAATGAGCCTTAGTCCACGAGCCACTGCTATTAATGGATGTATTTAATACAGAGTTTACACTTGAGAGAATGTTTTTCTCTTAAACACAGAGAATGTTCTTGGTGAGTTTTTCTCTTCTTGCTCTTTTGCAACCAAGATTCTCCGACCCCATTAAATGAGCTTTTAGGGGGTATTTATAGTGTTTTGGTGGGGTAATCCCTAGAATTGTTCTTACACATGTATCTGTAAGTATCCATAAAGTTGGGCATTTCCGATGAATATACCATGGGTGATGCATGGTCAAATCCCTAGGTGCTGTAGGGCTTTTATGGAGGATGTCCTTTTTGTCTTATGATTGACGTGACTCTTCGCAGAGTAGCCGTCGCTAGATTTAAATGATCATTACTGTAGCGCTGCTGTTTGGGGGTTGTGCCGTCAGACTTTATTGCGTGTTACAGTCCCAACACGCTTTCTCCCATGCAGCATTAAATGCGACTTGATCTCTCGAGAGAGACCTGACACATCCCGGAGAGCCTTCATGCTATACTAGCTTCCGGGAGTAGCTTATACCCCGGGTGTCTCCTCCGGGACCCATGTTAATAGCGCTTCCTGGTGGCATAAAGAGACTTAGCAAATCTTTCCAAGTTATCTGATCCACGTGTCCCCTCTTGATTGGTCCACGTATATTGGGCGATTTTAGGAGCAACATTTACCCCCCAAGCCTTGTTTACTTAGTAAAAATAAACCAAGGCTTGTTCAAGTGTCTCCGGTTGACCCCTCGTTTTCCCAGCTCGAGCCTCGAGCGCGTGGGGGCACATTAAATGATGTTATTTAATGCAACAATATGCTTGTTCGCAGGAATGTTTCCAGCCGCCTCCTCGGTCTTATGATACGACTTGGGGGCGCGTGAAGGTGTGCCTAATAATGGCATTAAATGCGGTGATTCACTTTTGCAGAGGTCGATTCGTTTCACGCCCCATGATTGATGCGGCGCATTGATGGTGTCAGACGGATACTCAAACGTTTCCACCGCCTTAATGGTAGATTGATCTAGTCCGTTGGTCTTTTGGGAATTCGAATCGTGCGTTTCCCCCACCGTACGATTGGTAGGTGAAGACGCCTGTTCCTCATGCACTTTTGCCTATAAAAGCCACCACCTTTCCTTCATTTCGGTTACTTTCCATTCCTTGCCATTTCTGCTCGAATTTCTCAGAGAGAAAATTTTTCGAAGTAGCACAGACTGCTTTAACACTTAAACACTTCCTTTAATTTTCCAGTGTTCGGTTTTGCCAGTGCTTCTCAACTTTCATTCAACCATTCCCAGTACCCCCAGTTCAACAATCCACTGTAAGTTTCTTGCATCTTCAAATAATAACATGCTTACATTTACTTTGTTTGTTTTCTGGGTTCGCACTAAGGGACTTCTGGGTGTGTGAATGTTTGAGTTCTTTGAGTTCTGCTTTATGTTTACTGTGTTAGTTGTAGAGTCACCGTTGTAATGCCTCTGTTGTAGGCGTACAGCTTTGCTTGAAGAAGGCCATGTGTTCTTCGATTAGCACTTGCTTAGGGCATAGGAAGACTTTTCTCTTTTCTTTTTCTTTTTGCAAAACCAATTTTCTGCGATTTTACTGCACCCGACACTTGTTCAGGGATTCTCTCTTGAGTTTCCCAGGCGACACGTGTCCGGAGGGGGCCTCTTTCCAGCGGTTAGGGGACTCCCACTCCCTTTTTTCTGATTTAGGGTTTGGTATGGGGCCTAACTGCTGGGTTTTTTCTTTTTGTTTTTCTCAGAACATAAAATGTCTGCTTCTGGCTCGAAATCTTCGAAGAAGAAAGGGAAGAACATAGCCACCCTGGAGGAGGTTTCTCTGGGACCTGTTGCCCAGGAAGGGTACAAGTCCCGTGCCACTGGTTGGGAAGCGGCCGAGCTTCGATCGACCCTAACTTGCCCTCACCAGCTGGAGAACATCATTAATGTGGCTGGGATCAAACCTTCTACCTCAGGGACCTTCCACCGGCCTCCTCGCGACTCGGAGACGCCTAATCACAACTATGACGGCTTCGGGGCTTGGAGTCAGACCCATTTGATGGCCGGTGCCATGCTCCCGCTCCAGGATTATTTTGTTAATTTTCTTGTATTTGTCGGCCTTGCGCCATACCAACTTATTCCTCAAGCTTACCGCCTGCTTTCAGGCTTATTTATTTTTTACACCGCCCGCGGCTGGGGGGCTCCCAGCCCGGCGGAAATTTTATATTTTTATGAACTTGTATCCGTCCCCAAGAAAGGGGACAAACTTAAGGATGGTTTTTATGGGTTCCGGATCCACCCTGCTAACGAGGGGATGGTTCCATATAATAGGCAGACTCATGTTAAGGAGTACCGCCACCGATTTTTCTTCTCGTCCGGGTTCAGGGCCGTGGACCACCCGGAGCTTCTCACTGAGTGGGTGCGGATCCCACCTTACCAGCGGACGCTCACCACTCAGGCTTTCCTTCGAAGGGCCCAAGCCTTCGCCTCCTATGACCACGCCGATCTTGATGTCGGGGGCCTGGTCACCACGGAGAATTGTAGAAAGGCTAAACTTATCCTTTCTCATCAATCCGTGGATGACTCCAACCTCTCCAAGGTCATCTGCCCTAATGTGAGGGCGCCGGTTGCGGAGAAGGCCTTCCGGGATGAGCTCATTGCTACGGCAGAGAAGAAGTACCAAGATTATCTCTACCGGAAGGCCCAGGAGAAGGCGTATTCTAAGGCCCAGGCTGCCTCTGGGAGAGGGCTTCGCGTGGGGAGTCCGGTGGTGCGAAGGAGCCAAGCCATCGGCGGGAAGTCCGAGGCAAAATTTTTTGACAAGATTCTTCAAGAAGAGATTGGGGGTCCTTCCGCCGGGGGGCCCCTTCGTCTTGAAGGTTCTTCTGAGAACCAGACTTCCCGGCCTCAGCCTTCAGCCCCCGAACCAAACTCGGGTGCTCCCGGTGCTAGCACTTCCGGTGCTGGTGGTAAGTCTCCCTTGATAATTCACTATGTCCCTTCCGTTGATGAATATACCAGTCGTAGGCCCATAGGGTTCGACGAGCGTCTCCGTAGGTTTAAGATGCCGTCGACCCGGTGGGGGGATCATTTGAAGGAATTTTATTTTACAAACTTAGGAGATTACCTAGGTCGGTCCCGGATGGGCCCCGGCCCTCCGGAACCTATTCCCTTAGGTCCGTCGGCTTACATAGCGTCCGAGTGGTTTCGGCCCTCGGACAGTTATCTTGGAGATGATGCTGCCAGCATTAAAGTTCGGGCCTTTGCTAGGGCCGAATTAGGAAGTCCGGGTAGGAGTAGTTTATTTGCTGCACCTTTTGTAAGCAGTTTCTCACGAACTTCTAACACTTGCTTATTTTATTGGAACAGGTACCTCCATGGATGCCATCCTGGAACAGCTTGCCGGGGTCCATACTCCGGTGGCTCCTCCGGCTTTCACCCCCTCTCCCCCGGCCCCTTCCTTGAAGGTTTCTTCCGGCGCCCCTCCCGAAACCATTGACTTAGTGGATGACGAGGAGGTGCTTCCGGGAGAAGGCCAGGGGAAAGGGTGGGACTTCTCGGAGGAAGCCGCCGAGGGTGCTGGAGAGCCTCAAGCCCTTCCAGTGGTAGCAGAGGAGGACGAGGAGGAGCCTGAAGTGGCTCTGATTCGCAAGCGTAAGGGCAAGATGATTGCCCAGGATGAGCCGAAGAGGCCTCGGAGGGCCGACACTCCCGCTCATGGCCTAGACGGCGGGGTTTCTCCGATGGAGGAAAATCCTGCTCCTCCTCACATTGAGCTTACCCCGATTCCGGGGGATGAGGTGAGGCAGGAGCTTCGCATAGCCAAACACAACTACGCTATGGACGAGTACTCCCGGGGATATGCCGAGGTGGAGGCCCTTAGGAGGATTCTGCGAGCGGAGGTTGAGGCGAGCATCAGCCATCCGGACTATCATGATCCGTGGAACCTCAACCTGGATCCTTTAACAGACTGGTTCCGTCCCCTCCTAGGGCCCACTTTGGCTCCCTTTGCCGCGGAAATGACCGGTGAGTTCGCTTCTCAGCTTACACGCTGTGCGCCCAAGCGGTTTGCCACTTGCGCTTCCCTGAACTCCATCTTCCAGGTCCAGGACCTCAGCCATTCCCTCACAGTGGTAAGTACTTTGCAATTTCTTGCGTTTCCTTTTTGGTGTTTGTATTTTGTTTTCTTCCTTTGAGAAATTTTTCCTTATACCCCGTTATGGTTCAGCTTGCAGCTGAGGCTGGTCGCCTCTCCAGGAACATTATAAACCATGGCTTCGCTCTGTCCGATTTTGGGGACATGAACGACGTCAAGAAGGTCCTCCAAGACCTTACAGCGGAGGCAGATCTATCAGGAAGGCTGCCGAGCGCCGGGGAAGCGACGGCCAAGGCCAAGGAAGAGAAGGCCAAGGCTAAGGAGGAGGAGGCCATCCGGAGGGAGGCTCAGGCGGAGGACATGATCCAGGCCGAGGCCCAGCGGAGAGGCAGGATGGAGGCCCATCATCAGGAGGAGCTAAGGGCTCAAACCGAGGCTGCCGAGAAGGCTAGGCGAGATCTTCGGGAGGCCAGGGAGGCTTTGGATGAAATGGCCGCCAAGGTGAGGTCTCTAGAGGAGACTCACCAGTCGGATATCGAATCCAAGGCCGCTCTAGCTGCGGAGTTGAAGGAGCTTCGGGACTACAAAGATCAGTCTATCAGGAAGGCCAAGAGGGCCGAGCTCCTTTCTCCTGTCTCCTGCGCCCGGTGCCCGAAGCGCTTTGATGATGGTGTCTACATGGCTTGGGCCACCAATGATCAGAGTATCAAGCTTACTTTTTATCCCAAACCCGAGGACATGATTGCCAAATTTCGGGAAAAGAAGAAAAGGCTTGATGCTGAGCTTGAGGCACGGATCGGACCTCGTCTTCCTCCGCGGGCTGACTGAGCTGCCATATTATTGACCCAGATTTTACCCGTTCTTTTTATAACTCTTTTTTTTTGTTTGTACATACTTGCTGCTGCCTTAGAACAATTTACATACAGGCGGCAGCTTTTATTTGAAGGGGAGACAATTTAAGGCCTGTCCCCGAGCCATTTACATGTGTATGACCTGCCCTTCGGGCTAGGATATTTTTCTTTATATATATATGCGGTCTTTTTTCGCACTTATATATTTCAACCTGTCCTTTGGCTCAGGGTTTTTATACTTATGCTTTTTATTTTTGCGCATATTTTTTGACCTGCCCTTTGGGTCAGGATATTTTACTTAGCTTGACCTGCCCTTTGGGTCAGGATATTTTACTTAGCTTGACCTGCCCTTTGGGTCAGGATATTTTACTTAGCTTGACCTGCCCTTTGGGTCAGGATATTTTACTTAGATTGTTTTTGTTCGTCCGTGCGGTATACCCTAGTACCCCCCTGAGTGGCATAGAAACTTTGTTTTTAAGGCACTCAGTTTTATTTGATATAGAGGAGGCATACATTTGGACGGTACAAACCCTTTGAACAAAATCTAAGTTTAATTCGCTACTGGTAATATTTTCTGAGGTGATCGGCATTCCAGGCTCTTGGGACAGTAGTTCCGTCCATTCTTTTCACTTTGTAAGTGCCAGAACCGATCTCGTCCTCGATTTCATATGGTCCTTCCCAGTTTGGTCCAAGTACCCCCACTCCGGGTTCTTGGGTGGCTGGGAAAACCCTTCTTAGGACCATATCCCCAATAGCGAATTTTCTGTTTTTAACCTTGGAGTTAAAATACTTGGTCACCTTCTTTTGATAAGCGGCCATCCGTATTTGGGACTCATCCCGGAGTTCTTCGACTTGATCCAGAGCTTCTTGGAGCAGGGCCTGATTGGTGGCCGGATCGTAAGTCGTCCTCCTGTGGGATGGGAATAATGTTTCCACCGGGACCATTGCTTCACAACCGTACGCCATTGAGAATGGCGAGTGACCGGTTGTGGTTCTGGGGGTCGTCCGGTAGGCCCACAATACCCTTGGCAATTCTTCAGGCCAGTTATTTTTACAGGCCAGCAGCTTCTTTTTCAAGGTGACCTTTAGGATTTTATTGACCGCTTCCGCCTGGCCGTTTGTTTGAGGCCGGGCTACCGCGGAGAAGCTTTTCACTACTCCGTGTTGGTTGCAGAAGTCAGTAAATTCCTCGCAATCAAATTGCTTTCCATTGTCTGAGACTATTTTGTGAGGTAAGCCGTATCGACACACTATGTTTTTGATAACAAAGTCCAACGCCTTCTTAGCGGTTATTGTCTTCATAGGCTCAGCCTCTGTCCACTTGGTGAAGTAGTCCACTGCTACTATTGCATACTTTACTCCTCCTTTTCCCGTAGGTAGAGACCCGATGAGATCTATGCCCCAGACCGCGAAGGGCCAGGGGCTGGTCATCAGAGTGATCTCATTTGGAGGAGCTCTCGGTATGTTCGCGTACCTTTGGCACGAGTCACACTTTTGGACATAGTCTATACAATCTTTTTTCATTGTTGGCCAGAAGTATCCCTGCCTCAATATTTTCTTTGAGAGGCTGGGTCCTCCCGTATGATCTCCACAGAACCCTTCATGGACCTCCAGCATAATTTGTCTAGCTTCAGGGTCCGATACACACCTTAAATAAGGCATGCTGAGTCCTCTTCGGTAGAGAATTTGATCCATCATTACATAACGATGAGCCTGATACTGAATCTTTCGAGACAGTGCCCTCTCTTGGGGCAACTCACCTGTAGTTATGTATTTTATGATGGGGACCATCCAGCTGGGTTCTTGCCCAACCGTTTGTGTGGTCTCTTTTATTTTGATGCTTGGCTCTGCCAAACGTTCCACTGGTACTACCCCCAGCTCTTCGATTTCGCTGTCCGAGGCTAACTTAGCCAGACAGTCCGCGTGAGCGTTCTTTTCTCGGGGGATCCTTTCTATTTTATAGTCCGTGAACTCGTGGAGCAGCTCTCGGACTATTGTTACGTACGCGGCCATCCTCTCGCCGCGAGTTTGGTATTCTCCGGAAACTTGGTTTACAACCAGCTGAGAATCGCTGTAGACTTCCACCCTCTTGGCTCCTACAGCTTTAGCCAATTTTAGCCCTGCTATCAGGGCCTCATATTCGGCTTCATTATTCGAAGCTGTGAAGTTGAATCGGAGTGCTGCCTGGAGCCGCAACCCAGTAGGTGATATCATAGCCACTCCGGCTCCTGAACCGTTTTCATTAGAAGCTCCATCCACAAATACTCTCCAAGTGGGGATGGGTGGCTCCGGTTTATTGGCTGTTGCCTCGGCTTCATTACATTCGGTGATGAAGTCCGCCAGGGCTTGGCCCTTTATGGAAATCCGGGGCACGTAATGTAAGTCGAACTGGCTCAGCTCCATTGCCCACTTGAGGAGTCTTCCGGATGCTTCGGGCTTTTGGAGAACTTGCCGGAGAGGATGATTGGTCAAAATTCTGATCGGATGGGCTTGGAAGTATGGTCTCAACTTCCGTGATGCCATCAGGAGGCAGAATACTAACTTTTCAATAACCGGATACCTTGTCTCGGCCCCTACCATGCGTTTACTAACATAGTACACGGGGTGCTGAATTTTTTCTTCCTCCCGGACCAATGCGGCACTGACCGCATGCTCGGAGACGGCCAGGTAGAGGAACAAGTCTTCTCCAAGGACGGGTTTTGACAGGATAGGAGGCTTAGCCATATGGTCTTTTAACCTTTTGAATGCCTCCTCGCATTCATCTGTCCATTCGAACTTTTGGCATTTCTTCAGTATGTTGAAGAAGGGTATGCACTTGTCCGTGGACCGTGAGATAAAGCGGCTCAGTGCGGCTACCTTTCCGGTCAAACTTTGCACGTCCTTATGTTTCTTGGGGGATGGCATGTCCAGGAGAGCTTGGATTTTCTCCGGGTTTGCCTCGATCCCCCTTTGGCTGACTATGAAGCCCAGGAATTTTCCCGATTTGACCCCGAAGGTGCATTTTTTCGGGTTGAGTTTCATGCCGTATCTCCGGACGACATCGAAACATTCCTCTAAGTCGCTTGCATGGCTGTTGCATGCTTTGGATTTGACGAGCATGTCGTCTACATATACTTCCATGTTTCGTCCCAGGAGGCTTTTAAACATCCGGTTAACCATTCTTTGATAGGTTGCTCCGGCATTTTTCAGTCCGAAAGGCATGACTAGGTAACAATATACCCCCTTATCGGTCCTGAAGCTAGTGCACTCCTGGTCTGCCGTATGCATTTTTATTTGGTTGTACCCAGCATAGGCATCCATGAAAGATAGCAGTTTAAACCCGGACGTGGCGTCCACCATCTGGTCGATCCTGGGCAGCGGAAAGCAGTCCTTTGGGCAGGCTTTGTTTAGATCTGTGAAATCTATACAAACCCGCCAAGTCCCGTTTGGCTTGGGCACCAGGACCGGATTGGCTAGCCATTCCGGATAGTATACGTCGCGGATCATGCTATTGGACAAAAGTTTATCCACCTCTTTCTCTAAGGCCTCGGCTTTCACCGAGTCGAGCGGGCGTCTCTTTTGCTGTACAGGGGGCATGTCCGGGTTGACATTGAGTACATGGGTGATGACATGAGGGCTGATGCCGGTCATGTCTTCTTGGCGCCATGCGAAAATATCGATGGCGCCCTTCAGTGTTTTTATTATTTTATCTTTTTCCTCCGGATCTAGGCTTCTCCCTATCCGGAGTACTTTGGTGGAGTCGTCGTCGCACACTGGTATCTCTTCGACGTCCTCCATTGGCTCTACGATCCTTTCGGATCCTATACGAGGATCCAGCTCGTCTTCTTCAGCCTTCTCTACTTCAGGGGGCCCCCGGACCATGAGTACTGGCAAGTGGGTGGCAACGTTGTAACACTGCCTGGCCTCTCCTTGATTTCCCCTCACCGTTCCGACTCCGGCTTCCTGGGTAGGGAATTTTAGGCATAGGTGTCGGATTGAAGTTATTGCACCAAAGTCGACGAGGGCCGGTCGGCCTAAGATCGCGTTGTAGGCTGTTGGACAGTCTACCACCACAAAGGTGCAATACTTGAACGTGCTTTGGGGGGTATCCGGGCACAGGGTAACTGGGAGCCTGACTTTTCCCATCGGGATTAGCGTTGTCCCGTTAAACCCTGTGAGCTGCGATCCACTAGGAGAGAGGTCCCGGTCGGTCAACCCTATCGCAGTGAAGGCTTCTTTGAAGAGCAAGTTCACGGAACTTCCATTGTCAATCAGGACCCTAGCCACCACTTTATTTGCGATGGGGGTCTCTATGACCAGCGGGTCGTGATGAGGAAAGCGCACCGTCTTGGCGTCTTCTTCCGTGAACGTTATGGGTTGGTCCATTAGCCGAGGCCTTTGAGCTGGGAGTTGAGTGACCTCCCACACCTCACTGTGTCTTGCGGCCTCGGCGTATCTCTTTCGCTCCTTTCGAGTGTTTCCTCCGATATGAGGACCTCCGGAGATCATGGCTACCCGTCCATTAGGTCGGGGCGGTAGTCCGGGTATATGCTGGGCGTCACCTGCGGGAGCAGCTGGAGGCAATACTCCTGCTGTACCCCCTGGTGTTCCCGAAGGCATACCCCCTGCCACCTGCCCCGGGTTAAGGTGGGGCAACCTATTTTTGATCCACTCATAGAGGTGGCCCAATCGGATCAGATTCTCAATCTCGTCTTTGAGATTTTTACACTCGTTGGTGCTGTGGCCAATGTCGTTGTGGTACTCGCACCTTTTACTCGGATCTCTCCGGGAGCTGTCTCTGTACAATGGCTGGGGTCTCCGGTAGTGCGTATTCTGCCTTGTGGCAAAATATACACGTTCCTGAGAGTCCGTGAGCTCTGTGTACTGGGTGTATTGGGGTGTGTACCCCTTCTTTTGGCGCTTCTCTCCCGTTCGGGTGCTGCCCTTGGAAGACCTTTTGCTTCTCGACCCTTGGGTAGGGCCTGTTAAGCTGGCGGTTGGGGCGGCCTGTGAAGGAGTCCGTCCATTCACCCCGGACGGGTTGCCGTAATGTGAAGATGCCGGGGGCAAAGCTTGGCCCTGGCTGTATCCGGGAGTAGCAGAAAACTGTATGCCACTTATCGGAGGGGTCGCGGTCGGGACAGTACCCGAGGGCGATACTCCTGGCATGTATCCTGCTATCCCGGTAGGATAATAGCCTCCGTAAGCCACGATCTGGGCTTCTTCGAGGTTAATATATTTTTGGACTCGCTTCTGGAAGTCCTGAAGGCTAGCAGCGCCTTCTTGCTGTAATTCGTTCCAGAAGGGAGTCCCGGTGCGGATTCCTGCTTGGAGAAGCGCAAGCTGTTGTCCGTCGTCGACCTTCTTGGTCTTCGAGGCTTCCTCTCGGAACCTCTTGATGTAATTCTTCAAGGTTTCGGTGGGTAGTTGCTTGATGTTGGTCAAGGCACTAACCTCCAAGTTGACCTTCCTGGCGGCGACAAATTGTCTCCGGAAGTTGGTTTGGAGTTTGTTCCAACATCCCACCGATCCTGGTTCCAATTTCTTGAACCATTCCTCTGCCGATCCGCTCAGAGTGAGGGGGAAGCATAGGCATTTGGCGTCATTGCTGACCCGCATGACTGTCATGACTCGGTTGAATCGTGACAAGTGATCACTGGGGTCGGAGTTCCCAGTGTATGCCGCCATCTCGGGCATCTTGAAGTTTTTAGGGAGCTCCGCCTCCAGGATATGCTTGGCACAAGGCTCCCTGTTTATTGTGCCATCAACACATTGAAAAGTAAACATGACTATATGAATACAGTTTCCTAGATTTATCAGACATAGGGTTTTACTGATATGATAATCTACAACAGAGTTTACTTGCATTTGGAGAAGTGCTTTGTTCTTTCGAGAGCATTGGTCAAAGTAAAGCTCAGGTTGGATGCATGGAGTATGCATCGGAAGGGACCGATATTGAACTTTGACTTAGATTTCTTAAACTTACCGTAATATCTATTCAAGTCAATATCGCCTAGTTGATCCTAGATCAAATGATCTTAATCCTGATATGATTAGGCTCAATCTCGAGAGGCTATTCATGTTCTTTGATTTGTTAGTTAAGCCTACTTTTAGGTCAGGGTGATACGTACATTTTGGGAACACGGTAGTGCAATTGAGTGGGAGCGCTATCATAAACATGGAATCTATAGCTTCTATCTGGCGAATAGTAAGTAAAGGATGATCTCCTTCGAGCTTGACCAAACGAAAATAAATGGTGGAGATCTCATTTCACATAAGCTGAAATATCATTTATACGGGGTCAAGTGTTTTAAGGAATAAATACATTGTAGGGTGTAACGGTAATTTAATCCCTTTACAGTGTAGATCATTCATATAGAGGACCAATGATCACATTAGGATTATAACAATGGATAACTAATGATGTGTCTATATGGTGGAACATATAGAGCATTCTATATAACTGAGAGTGCAATTCTAAGTTCTATGCGTGGATTCAACGAAAATTAATAAGTTAGTGAATTTTAGTAATAAATTCTTGATCTACTTATTGGAAGCTCGGTTATATAGACCCATGGTCCCCGCACTAGTTGAGATAATATTTCTTGTAAAACTCATATAATTGGTTTTAGTTAATCAATTATAACTCTCAAATTAGACTATGTTTATTTGTAAATTTTCACTAAGTAAGGGCGAAATTGTAAAAAAAGAGTTTTAGGGGCATATTTGTTAATTATGATACTTTGTATGGTTCAATTAATAAATATGATAAATGACAATATTATTTAATAATTATTTATAGTTATTATATAGTTAGAATTGGCATTTAAATGGTTGAATTTGAAAATTGGCATTTTTGAGAAAATCAGATGCAGAATTGAGAAAACTACAAAATCCAAGTAAGGCCCATTACTGTACATGGCCGGCCACTTGGTATAAATTTTTAAACTGATATTTTCATTATTTTAATGCCAAATAATTCAAACCTAACCCTAGTGGAATGCTATAAATAGATAGTGAAGGCTTCAGAAAAATTACACTTAAATTTTCTACTTTTTCATTCAGAAAAAACTGAGCCTTCTCTCTCCCTATCTTTGGCCGAACCCACTCTCTCTCTTCCTCATTGAGATTTCGAAATTCTTAGTGTATGACTAGTGCCCACACATAGCAAGTGATACCTCAATCATAGTGAGGAAGATCGTGAAGAAAGACTTTCAGCAAGAAGGAAGTTTCAGCATCAAAGATTCAGAGAAAGAGATCCAGGTTCAGATATTGATAATGCTCAGCTACAGAAAGGAATCAAGGGCTAGATATCTGAACGGAAGGGGTCATATTATTCCGCTGCACCCAATGTAAGGTTTCCTAAACTTTATACGTGTTTATTTCATCGTTTTAGAAAGTTCATATTTAGGGTGTTAATAAACATACTTGTGAGTAGATCTAAGATCCTGGTAAAATAATTTCCAACAACTGGCCTCAGAGCCATGGTAATTGATTTACTTGCAAGAAATTTGGACTTTAAAACGATTGTTTGTTTGTTTTTGGATGGTATCATGTTGTATTGAGTGTTATTTGATGATTGATTGGTGTTTGTGAATTTTCGTGAAAAATAATTGAATATCTGTTTCTGGAATTATTTTTATTGGATAGTATGGAAAAAATTAAGCAAGTTACTTTTTTACAGAACTCAATTTCAATTTAATTTGAATTAGTTATGATTTTTTGAAGATTCGAAAAATCGGAGTTGTGCTGAAATTTTCCTGCGATCGCGAAAACTATCCGTACAGCTCGCAATTTTTTCGTTTTTCTTCGATTTTTCATGCTTTTTCATGGAATTAACTTCCGATTTTTTTGTGTAGTTCTATATTTATACTATTACTATTCTTAATTCAATTCTAATTATCATTATGAATTAATTTAATATTTTTTAAATTTAATTCAAGATATTAGTGTAATTTGAATTTAAAAATAGTTAGTATCTGTCTTATTTGCTTAATAATCTATCTTATTTTTAAATTTGATTATATCTTATCTTATTTTTAAATTTAAGGTCAGATTTTAAATATTTTAAATTTATCTTTTTTTTAAATAATTTGACCTTATTTAAATTTAAAATAAGATAACTATAATCATGTAATTTTAAAAAGATGTAAGATATTTTGCTAACTTTTAAATTTTGTTATTTTATTTATTTAAATTACATTTAAAATCTGAAAAAGATATTCATTTATCTTTTTTAATTTTTTATTTAATTTTTATTTATAAAATAACATTTAAATTTTAAAAGTAATTAGCAAATTTTGAAATGATATTTAGGTTGGTTGAAACCTAATTTTTTAAAATTGTAGGTTTAATTTTAAATTTAAATTTTTTTTTTAAATTTCGAATTTTCAAATTTTTTTTAAATTTTCGAAAATTATTTTTTACTTAATTAATTATTTCGAAATTAATAATTTAATTTAAAATTAAATAAATCCTACATCCAACTATCCAGCTAACCTTGTTGCAGGAGTATGTGTTTTAGCTTGTGTGTAAGTTTTCAAAACCTATTATTACTTGATTGCAAATAGCCATGGTTACCATTTGCCAGATCTATTGATCTGATTTTAAGTCATGGCTCCCTTGGTCAAGTAAATAATTTGTAACAGGTAATTTTCACAATGTTCTTTCATCTGTGTATGACCTAGCAACATGATAGGACCCATCCAAAGTGTGCCTGTGTGAGCCTATGTGTTTAATTTCATTATAGATGCATATAGGTTGTTGTTGCTAAATAAAATGTTATAGTTCTTGATAGATTTTATTTAGGCCCATTTAGTTTTTGGGCTTAGTCAATTAATAACAGTTGTTCATTTTAAGGTTAAATTCCTCTCTTTTGGGCCTTGTGTGAGAGTTGGGAGCCATAGTAGTGGGTACGACATACTGAACCCAGCACCCCCTCACATGAATCACCCCCATTTGCCTGATTTGAATAACTGTACTAGGTTAATTAAACTAGTTTAACCTAATAAAATTGATTAGTGTTGACCGAGGTTTTCGGCAACTATTAAAATATATTTTTAATAATAAGCTGTAAGAAAGCGAGATGAAGACTTTTTACGTGGTTGGGGCGTTAATGAGCCTTAGTCCACGAGCCACTGCTATTAATGGATGTATTTAATACAGATTTTACACTTGAGAGAATGTTTTTCTCTTAAACACAGAGAATGTTCTTGGTGAGTTTTTCTCTTCTTGCTCTTTTGCAACCAAGATTCTCCGACCCCATTAAATGAGCTTTTAGGGGGTATTTATAGTGTTTTGGTGGGGTAATCCCTAGAATTGTTCTTACACATGTATCTGTAAGTATCCATAAAGTTGGGCATTTCCGATGAATATACCATGGGTGATGCATGGTCAAATCCCTAGGTGTTGTAGGGCTTTTATGGAGGATGTCCTTTTTGTCTTATGATTGACGTGACTCTTCGCAGAGTAGCCGTCGCTAGATTTAAATGATCATTACTGTAGCGCTGCTGTTTGGGGGTTGTGCCGTCAGACTTTATTGCGTGTTACAGTCCCAACACGCTTTCTCCCATGCAGCATTAAATGCGACTTGATCTCTCGAGAGAGACCTGACACATCCCGGAGAGCCTTCATGCTATACTAGCTTCCGGGAGTAGCTTATACCCCGGGTGTCTCCTCCGGGACCCATGTTAATAGCGCTTCCTGGTGGCATAAAGAGACTTAGCAAATCTTTCCAAGTTATCTGATCCACGTGTCCCCTCTTGATTGGTCCACGTATATTGGGCGATTTTAGGAGCAACAATTAGCAACATAATTAATCTCATTTATTTTGAAATTAATTTAAGAAAATTATAGTTTAAAGAATTTTTTATTATAAGCTAAACTATATGTATTTTCTTGTATTTAATTAAATATAGAATTATAACCATCTAGATTCTTTCTGAAGCTTAATTTAAATTTTTCATTAAATATTCCTATTTAAGTTGATATTTAGTTATCTACAACTAACCAACTTAAATCTGAATATCTTTTGGATTTAAAATTTCAAAATTAAGTTGAGGAATTTTAGGCATTGGTTATTAAGATTCTTTAGATATTTTTTAAGTTAATATCTTTTAGAATATTAACTTAAAATGGAATATTTTAAATATTTTTTAAGTTAATATCTTTTCGAATATTAACTTAAAATGGAATATTTTTTTAAATTAAGTGGTTACAACTTAATTTTTGATATTTAATTAAATTTAAATTTGAAAATATTTAAGTTCTAGATTTTTTCTAATACAACTTAAATTAGATATTTTTTCAAATTTTGTGGAAAAGATACTTAGTCAAATAAGATATTTTCTAGATAGTTATTTCTAGATTACTTATTATTTCTAATATTAAATAGGAAAATATTATACATTGTGAAATTAATTATTTAAATAATTAATTTTGGTACAATTTATTTTAAGTATATTTTTTCCTAGTATTAAACTAGAGATTAATAATTAAGCCTTCTCTACACTTAATTATTTATTTCTTGAATTTAATACATTTAATTAATTTGAAAATTAAATATCTAAGTTGATTTTCATCATGATACTTAAATATTTGTTTTTCATGACACTTAATTAAATAGAAAATTATTTTTAGTTGAAATTTATTTTTTCAACTAAATTTAAATAATTTTCAAAATATATTTTTCCTTTATTTTATTAATCAAATTTCAAAATTGCATTTCTTAAATGCTGGAGTTTCGAATTTTATTTGAAAAATAGATTAAAGTTGTAAATTATTTATTTTAATTTTGGACCAACTTAAATCAATGATTTTTTTCATTTAATGATTAATTTAAAATAAATTGAATTAAAGTATATTATTAGTAATTTAATTAATTAGTGAAAGGAAAATCTAGATAGATGATATTTTTGCTTGAAGTATTTTTCTAGTGTATTTAATTAAATAGAAAATTAATATTTAAGTTGATTTTCATCATCATACTTAAATATTTGAAAATTTTCTTATATATTTAATTAAATAGGAAAATTATATTTTTTGTTGTAAATTAATTTTATTAATTAATTTTGGGCCAACATTAAATTAGAATAATTTTTTCAGGATTAATTTTTTATTTTAACATGCATTTTTAAAAATATTATCCTTGAATACTTTAATTTTTCGAAATGCAATATATATTTATAGAAAATTAAATTTGAGTTGTAAATTAATTTTGTAACAACTTAAATTGAATATTTTTCTAAATATTTATTGGAAATTATTACTAAGATGGAAATAATTCATGTTATTTCATATCCATCTAAGTAAAATTTATAAATATTAAATTAAAATTTATATTTAGAATTTTTCATTCTAAATTGGAAATTTTAATTAAATAAATATATATTTAAAATAAATAGAATAAACAAAGAGAATCAAAGAAAATACAACTCTTTTTAAATAATAAGCTTTTAATTAAAAGACATTCGATCTCCATTGTGGGTTTTACACCGCGTTTGTTTTAGTGAGTAATCCTCCCTAATGGAGGAACGTTCATTAGCAATTTCGCACCGTTTAATCTCGAATGATAAGTAGTTTGTAAGTGTTTTGTATGGTATGGATCACCCCTAATGGGGGCGACCATACTTGACTTGCAAATTATAAAACAATGGTGGAAGCTCATAAGATAGAATTGCCTTGACTCTCGCCTAAACGGGACAACGCTGAATTCCAATCTTGATCGAATAAAAGGTTTCTAGAATGTTTAACATTTTAGACGAGCTGACAACTCTATTCAATGAATGGTAGCTTTGACTCTCGCCTAAATGGGACACTGATATCAGTTTGTTGAAAACCTTAGAAATTATTTAGGATTGTATGTTTTAGTATTTTCACTTGTCATTCCTACTTGCTATATGATTATAATTTCTGAATTGTGTATGAATTTATATTGAATCATGTTATTTTCTGTTATTAAGTTGTAGTTTAATTTCGAATCTTCATTGTTGGTCTAACTTGGCGTGTTTATCTAATGAGATAAATCCCTAGTGGATTTTCACCATTAGACATACATAATAATGTTAGATCTCGAAAGATAAATATTGTATATGCGACATCTAGCTGTTCATCAATTGATGACACCTTAGACTAGTATTTTTACGATATGAAATAAGAAGATTGTATAAATAAGATTACTTTGACATTCGCTAATCGAAGTATCGTTGGATTCTTATTTATAAACGAAATTATCCTAATTCCTCTTAGCTTATTCATTGCGAATTAGCTCAATAACATATCATTGGATGAATGGTCTATAAATCATTTCATGTCATTCTATATTTTCTCTTAAGAAATTAAATGACGCATATGATTATAATCCCGAAATTCTATTCCCAATTGATATAAATCCTCAATCTTAAAAATCTCCTACTTGTATGGGCAAATCAGACTTAGAATTAAATTAGTAGTGGTGGTCCAAGATAGAATTACTCATTATATTTGGTATAAATTTAAGTCTTTGACTTTAATTTTAGATTCCAAACAGAAATTTTCTTATATTTCTAATTCCAAAATACAATACAGTTACACTTTCTCAAGTGTTTAATATCCATCTTCTATTAATGGATTCAAACTGTATGGAATATGAGTTAGGTATTCTGTGACCAGGATCCACTTGCACTATTCTAAGAACTCTTTGATGTAACTAAACCTAAGTCATCAAAAGACACTACCACATTTTTAATCTATGGCATTTGTATCTTGTTCATAATGGATTTGACAAGATCAATCTGTGCAAAGAGTTAATATGCCTATATCCACAGAAAGTAGTTCATCTCATTCGCAGATGGATGTACATTCAGGGGTGGATATGAGTTTTTCGTTGTATTCTTAAAACGATAACTCTAGATATACCTTTTAGTAAGAAATTTGAAATGTTTGAAAAATTTCATTAATTTCTAGCAATGGTTAAAACCATTAAGGTAAGTGGTTAAAGATCTTGCGAACTGATAGGGGTGGAGAAATAGTTAGTAGATATGCAGTTCAAAGATCATTAATTTGATTTTTGAATTATATCCAAACTTACCTCCCCAGAAATTTCGAGTTGCATGTTGATGATTAGTTACTAGTCGTTGCCTAATTCCTTCTATGGTAATACAATTTCAGAATGATGTAATGGTTGTATACTTAATGTAAATCATTACTAGATTCATGGATGACCTAATCAAAATCTTAAGAAAAGCTAGAACTGTTAACCATGGTTTGTTAGCTATTCTAAGTGATTAGGGGTGGACCATCCCATTGTCAATAGATAAGAAAGTGTTTGTTCAAACAAATACTACTTTTCTAAGATAATGACTAAGTCTGAAAACAAGTAGCAAATAAAGGAGATATTTTTCTTGATTCCAAAAGTGTTCTATCATCTTATATAACATATGATGATCCCACTGCCTCTGTTGTCTTGTCACAACCGAAGAGGTCAATACCATTTAGTTTTCTTAGACATAATTCACGGTACCTTGTCGTAGTGGGAGAGTTTCTAGGAACTCACCTTCTTACGACTTGGGAGACACTAGTGATTAAAATCCATTGTAAGTTTAAACAAGTAATGGATTGTCAAGATAAGAAACTAAGAAGAAAGCCAATAGAACTATGGTTTATTCCATTCACATGGAGTAACCTAAAGTTTTCTATTACAAGGACATAAAAGGAAATTTTCGTTTATAAGTCTATTCTATGGACTTAACAAAACTTCCTGTTCCTAGTATTATAGGTTTGAGTTTATCTAAACCTATGGCTTGTGGTATACCTGGTAATTACTTACTCTAATGCAAGCAACTTACTTTAGTAAGATGCTGAAGCATTTTCTTTCTAATGGCAATCTATAGAAGCTTCACAACTTCTTAGACATAGATTTTATTTATCTAAGGAAAAGTCTCAACTATTACAGAAAAGATAAAGCCATGAAAGAATTTCTTATATCAACAGTGAGAGGTCTTAGATATGCTCTTGTATGCCTTAGACCAGACACCTGCTGTTGAGTGGGAGTAATGAGTAGGTATCACATTAATCCAGGAGAAGAACATTGGAAGACAATCAAGTAAATCTTAAGATAAAGAAGAGGAACTATATGTTAGTCTATAAGGGTGTGTTTAAAACTCTTAGACTACACCATATCAGATTTCGAAATTTGCCTTTGTGCTAGTAAATCTTTCTGATAAGATGGTGATTACTCTGGGGGTAGAATAGTGATTTTGGAGAAGTGTAAAACCTATCTGAAGTCTCTAGCTCTACCAGATAGGGACTGAATGTTAAAGTTGCAGGAAAGGTACTTATTCAGTCTAAGGAAAGTTCTATACATTTTTGGCACCATTCCAAATTGCCTAAACTACTAGTGTTATTTCCTGATTAACCAAAAGTAGTTGCCAAAGATATAGAATCCAGTATCCCAAGAGAGTAGACATATAGAGAGGAATTTCACATTATCAATGATTTTGTGATTAAAAGAAGAGTAATGGTGGAGAAAAGGTTGTGATTAATTCAACCTTTCAGATCCTATTACGAGGAGTTTACTACTACTACACTTGATTTGTATATCAAGGTCTTGAGATTATTTGAAACGCACTTTTTGTTTTATATTAGTGCAAGTGGGAGTTTGTTGGGTTTTATGCCCTAAATAAAACTCATTTCAATATAATCAGATTTACTTATTAATATAGATCAGAAATAACATTTAATGTTGCATGGTTCACATGATTTATTTCATGATTATATGTACATAATGTATGAATTCATCTGAAACCCTTTTCACATACTTGATCCTATTTATTGTGTCGTGAACACATTGGAAAGTAAACATGACTATGTGAATAAAGTTTCCTAGATTTATCAGACATAGGGTTTTACTGATATGATAATCTACAACAGAGTTTACTTGCATTTGGAGAAGTGTTATGTTCTTTCCAGAGCATTGGTTAAAGTAAAGCTCAGGTTGGATGCATGGAGTATGCATCGGAAGGGACCGATATTGAACTTTGACTTAGATTTATTAAACTTACCGTAATATCTATTCAAGTCAATATCGCCTAGTTGATCCTAGATCAAATGATCTTAATCCTGATATGATTAGGCTCAATCTCGAGAGGCTATTCGTGTTCTTTGATTTGTTAGTTAAGCCTACTTTTAGGTCAGGGTGATACGTACATTTTGGGAACACGGTAGTGCAATTGAGTGGGAGCGCTATCATAAACATGGAATCTATAGCTTCTATCTGGCGAATAGTAAGTAAAGGATGATCTCCTTCGAGCTTGACCAAACGAAAATAAATGGTGGAGATCTCATTTCACATAAGCTGAAATATCATTTATGCGGGGTCAAGTGTTTTAAGGAATAAATACATTGTAGGGTGTAACGGTAATTTAATCCCTTTACAGTGTAGATCATTCATATAGAGGATCATTGATCACATTAGGATTATAACAATGGATAACTAATGATGTGTCTATATGGTGGAACATATAGAGCATTCTATATAACTGAGAGTGCAATTCTAAGTTCTATGCGTGGATTCAACGAAGAATTAATAAGTTAGTGAATTTTAGTAATAAATTCTTGATCTACTTATTGGAAGCTCGGTTATATAGACCCATGGTCCCCGCACTAGTTGAGATAATATTGCTTGTAAGACTCATATAATTGGTTTTGATTAATCAATTATAATTCTCAAATTAGACTATGTCTATTTGTAAATTTTCACTAAGTAAGGGAGAAATTGTAAAGAAAGAGTTTATAGGAGCATATTTGTTAATTATGATACTTTGTATGGTTCAATTAATAAATATGATAAATGACAATATTATTTAATAATTATTTATAGTTATTAAATAGTTAGAATTGGCATTTAAATGGTTGAATTTGAAAATTGGCATTTTTGAGAAAATCAGATGCAGAATTGAGAAAACTGCAAAATCCAAGTAAGGCCCATTACTGTACATGGCCGGCCACTTGGTTTAAATTTTTAAACAGATATTTTCATTATTTTAATGCCAAATAATTCAAACCTAACCCTAGTGGAATGCTATAAATAGATAGTGAAGGCTTCAGAAAAATTACACTTAAATTTTCTACTTTTTCATTCAGAAAAAACTGAGCCTTCTCTCTCCCTATCTTTGGCCGAACCCACTCTCTCTCTCTCTTTCTCATTGAGATTTCGAAATTCTTAGTGTATGAGTAGTGCCCACACACAGCAAGTGATACCTCAATCATAGTGAGGAAGATCGTGAAGAAAGACTTTCAGCAAGAAGGAAGTTTCAGCATCAAAGATTCAGAGAAAGAGATCCAGGTTCAGATATTGATAATGCTCTGCTACAGAAAGGAATCAAGGGCTAGATATCTGAACAAAAGGAGTCATATTATTCCGCTGCACCCAATGTAAGGTTTCCTAAACTTTATACGTGTTTATTTCATCGTTTTCGAAAGTTCATATTTAGGGTGTTAATAAACATACTTGTGAGTAGATCTAAGATCCTGGTAAAATAATTTCCAACAGTTTCTCTATCTGGCCATCTTGGAATTAGTGCAGCTATAGTGCAAGAAGAGGGCAAGCACCAGCAACCTATTTTCTATGTATGTAAAAGGTTACTAAGGGACAGAATCTAGATATCCCCCTCTAGAAAAACTCACGTTGTGCCTAGTCCATGCGTCTCGCAAACTACGGCCATACTTCCAAGCGCACCCCATAAAAGTGTTAACCGATCAGCCCTTGAGACAAGTTTTATCGAAACTAGATGCTTCTGAAAGATTGATAAAATGGTCAATTGAACTGGGGCAGTTCGACATAACATACCATCCTCGAATTTCCATCAAGGGCCAAGCTTTGGCTTACTTCTTGATAGAAGGTATAACTCTAGAAAAAATTCCACTTGTTCAGCGAGACGCGGAAACTTGGAAATTATACGTGGATGGTGCATCCAACGAACAGGGTTCGGGTGCAGGGGTAATATTAATATCACCAGAAGGCTTTAAGTTTCACTATGCTCTGAGGTTCCAATTTAACACATCCAATAACGAGGCTGAGTATGAAGCCTTGATCACCGGCTTAAGATAGCAGAGGCATTGAAAGTCAAAGATCTCACCTGTCATAGTGATTTGCAGCTGATCGTGAACCAGGTCCTCGAGCAATACCAGGCCAAAGGCTTAAAAATGGCAAAGTATTTAGAGAAAGTTCGGAAGAACTTGGAAAGATTCGATTACTTTAAAATCGAACAAATTCCAAGAGAACAAAACTCCAATGTCAATGCCTTAGCAAAACTGGCCTCGCAGAATGACTTGGATGAATTGAACTTAGTTCCGGTAGACATGCTGAGCGAGCCAAGTATATGTGAAACTGAAGACGTCGAGATGATAGATAGCTCTCTTACATGGATGACTCCTATTATCAATTATTTACTTGACAGAAAACTTCCAAATGACAAAAGTGAGGCGCAAAAACTATTGTATTCAGTGCCTCACTACACAATGATCGAAGGCAACCTATATAGAAGAGGGTATTCAATGCCCCTACTTCGGTGTGTTCTACCCGCAGAAGCAAATGAAATCATCAGAGAAATTCATGAAGGCTTCTGTGGGGATCATGCGGGCTGGCAAAGTCTGCCCAAAAAGATCATTAGACAAGGATATTACTGGCCAACGATCAATAAGGACACACACGAGTTTGTCAAGAAAGGTGATAAGGTTTTCACATATACCTCACGTAATGCCAACAGAACTTAGAATGATGACCTCGCCTTACCCATTTGTTATATGGGGGATTGACCTAATTGGGGCATTACCCACTGGACGAGGAGGAGCTAAGTATGCGGTAGTAGCAGTCGACTTCTTCACTAAATGGACGGAGGCCGAGCCCCTCGTTTCCATGACCTGCAAGAAAGTCCTTGACTTTGTCGTCAAGAACATAATCTGTAGGTTTGGAATTCCCATGAAGATAGTATCCGATAAGGAACCCAATTTGATGGCGACTTGTTCACTGAATTCTGCCAGAGAAATAAAATTATCAAAAGCTTCTCGTCAGTATCCAGGCCTCAGGCAAATGGACAAGTGGAAGCTGTTTATAAAACCTTAAAGGATACTATCAAGAAGAAGTTAGATACTGCCAAAGGCAGACGGGTTGACGAGCTACCTCAGGTACTCTGGGCCCACAAAACTACTGAGAAGATAGCTACGGGACACACTCCTTTCTCGCTAGAATTTGGCTCGGAAGCAATGTTGCCTATTGAAGTGAACATATCGACTCACAGAAGAGAGTTTTATAATCAAGAAGAAAACCAGGAACTTTTAAAATTGTCCTTGGATCTACTTGAGGAAAAACGAACTGAGTCGCAAATCACCAACGCAGCATACCAACACCGAGTAACAAGATACTTCAGCAAAAGAGGAGGGTTCATATGTCATCGAAGCAGTAGTTGGAGTTGGAGTTTATAAATTGGCTCGACTCGATGGCTCGCTAATAAAGAACTACTGGAACGTAGAAAATTTGTGACCCTACTACCAATAAATAAATGATGTAACTCGCATTACTGATGTAAACTTTAAACTTCAGTTATGAATAAAGAGAATCATTTATATTAAGTAATTACAAAGTTTTATTCTTTAAAAATTACGTAAGGGGTATTTATGTATGATGAACCGGAATTCATCTGAAAATACATGGAATAATGCAAACCCGCCATTTTAATTTTTTTTTTTTTGAAATTCAAAGGTTCTCGACTAAACCTCTTTGACGAAAGTGGAGTCGAACTGTTATAACTCCTTGACCAAACCTTTTTGACGAGAAAGGGGTCGAATCATTATAACATCTTGATCAAACCTTTTTGACGAAGAAGGGATCAAACAACTATAATTTTTGATTTAAAACTTATCTGACGGGAAAGGAAAATCAAAAGTTATAACTCGCGTATAAAACTGAATACTAACGATTCTCGCAAGCTAATAAAGTACTAAACAAGGCATCACGAAACCTTGATAAAAGTACTTGAACTTAGAAAATGAATCGATAATATAACTATTCATACGAGCAAATTAAAAATATACAAAGTGATAAAATCATTAAAGTATATTTAAGTTTACTTGAGGCAAATTGTAACTGCTATAGCGAGGTAGAATTGACAACTGCTCGAAAATCAAAAAGTTTGGTAGATTACAAACTACTTAAACAGGAAGATTACAAACTTGTCTTTACAAAAATGCCACTAGGGGCAAACCATTAAGTCATCTTCCTAAACATAGGATGAGAGGAGAAAGATCGACTACACATAGCTTGGAGAAAGACCGGCTACATGTAGTTCTAGAAAGACCGTCTACACGTAGAGAGCCTTGATCTCTGCACAGACCTCATTCTCCTCATCATCAGAATATCCCATCTCCTGAAATCGAGACCTATTTCTCAGCCTCAGGAAACTTTTTGATACCAGAAGGAGGTTAGCACGAAGGTCCTCTAGTGCAAGCGTTGAGTTGGCTGGATTCTCTGATAAAAACCATGCCAACTTCTCTCCTGGGTCCATCCAAAGCCATGCCAACCTTCTTTCAGGACTCCTTGTCAACCAGAGGAGGACTTTTAAGATCACTCACAAGATCTACGTCTATTCCTATGGAGACGAAGAAAAAAGGGTCAATGGAGCAACAAAAAACATACAAAATTAATGATATGATTAAATCGACTCAAACCACCATTCAAAAGGGATGATACTCACCTTCAAGGATCACTTGTGAGGATCTCCCTTAGCGGACTACGGGGTTCCCTTGGTTTGGATTGGTCGGAAGTTCCTCAGTCTTGGAATCCATTGTTTCAGGTTCTAAATGAGGCTTAAAGTTCTTGGGAATGAATGGAAAATGGTTAATGCATTCTGGTATTATGAGTTTGGGAGAGTGAACTTCTGAACTCATAAGGGATTTCTCCAAAAAAGCCAGGTTTGTGAAAGATGACAAGCTTGAGCCGTCCTTTTATACACAAAGTCCAGTGACAAGAAAGCCAAAGATTGGAAAATCTAACGGTCGGGAGAAGAGCAGAATATGAAGCGCGAAGCGCGAGTTGTTTCCTAGTTTATATATATAAAATAGAGATACGAGACGGTGATGTGGCACTCTAATATCTCTCTAATTTATATTATTTATTCTCTCTTTAATTCTCTCAATTTTTTAATTTTTTATTAAGCTTATAAATATTAATTTCTATTTTCTCCAATTTTAATATTTTTCATAAATTTATTATTATTATTATAGTTATTAAAAATATATATATACGTGTCTATGACAATAATATGTTCTATTTCCTATTTATTAAACTTAGTAATAGATATCAATTAAATTCTCTCTAAAAAAAGTGAGATATCAATTGAAAAAAAATTAATTATTAAAAAAATTATAAAATATAATAATTAATTTAAACGCTAAAAAAGCTAACAATTGTATCTCTCATAATTTTTTCAATATATATTTTGTATAAAAAATACTAACCCTAAACTAAACATAACCCTTGTTGTCGGAGGAATTCGGATACCAAATATAAAATAAACAGTTGATATTTAACTAAAAAAACAACGAGTATTTAAACAAGACTGTCCAGATAATAGAAAAGTAATAAAAACAATGAACACAAGAAAGTATCGTGGTTCAATCAGATTACGTTCTGCTTAGTCCACTGTTGCAAGGGATTTTTTCTGTCTTGTCTTATTCATGTCGGATCACCCCTTTATATACAAAGCAAGTGTCATTTTAGTTACACAAAACTTAATCGGTTATAGAACTATTTTATATTAAATATTAACATTAAATTGAAATAAACATAAAATAATAAATAAAGAACAGTTTAAATCTGTTTCACTAAATACAACAACGTATGTGACTTCCATAACGCAAGTTGCATGTTCATCTTCTCGCACAAGCTTGCAGGCTTAGGGTGCATTTTATCATTCTAAAGGAGGCTAACGAATCTTGTACTAAGGTATCTGCGCCTTGGTCGAGTCGCGTATGTAGACACCTTATCAGCGTTGATAACATAGGACATGCGAGTCCTTGTCGAGTCATCGAGTATGCTGGGTTATTGGAATAAATTTGTTATGTAAAGAAATGATCTTTACTAAGTCGAAGGAGAAGACTACTTAGTCATCGCATATATCTCGATATATGCGCAACTTGTAAAATCTCTTCTTGGTCCTGCTTATTTTATATTACGCAAGGCATAATAATACGACTAGACTCTATCATGGTCACATCATCTCGCAAGTTAGATTCAGGTGAGGCTAACTTCTCGAGGAGTCCCTTCTTGATAGCTCAGCAATCCTCAACGGATGTGAATCCATGTGTCATTCTTATGGGAGCTTAGTCTAGAGTTTCTAGCCTCGCTATTTGAGGCATGGAATTCAAATCTTAAGGTAGCGTGCACTTTAAATTTTTTAGGACTTATCAATATAATTCCACCATCTGAACCTTCACTATTAGATGCCCCATCAACATACAAGGTCCATCCTTCTCCTGATGGTACCTCAAAATCGACTCGCTCTTCTGTGATGATAGCCACTTCTTCATTTGGAAATTTGAGAATAAAATCAGCAGGGGCTTGGCCTTTGATTGTTGATCGTGGTTTGTACCTTATGTCAAATTGACTTAATTCAATTGACCATTTGAGCAACCGCCCTGGCGCTTAGGGTTTGGCCAATACTTGTCGTAAGGGATAATTTGTTAGTACTTTAATACTGTGTGCTCGAAAATATGGTCGCAACTTTCGAGAAGCAACCACTAGTGAAAATGCCAGTCGTTCCATTTGTGGATAGCGAGTTTCGGCATCCATTAAGCGCTTTCTTACATAGTACATCAGGTGTTTTCTACCTTGGTCTTCGTAGATTAACACCGAGCTAATTGCGTATTCGGACACTGCCAGGTAAATTGATAGTACCTCTCTAGGCATCGACTTGGATAGTATCGAGGGTTGCCCCAAGTGCATTTTCAATGCCTGAAAAGCTTCATCACATTTGTCAGTCCAATAAAACTTTTTGTTACCTTTTAGTATCTTAAAAAATTCTTTACATTTATCAGAGGAGCGAGACACAAAATTGTTTAATGATGTGACTTTACCCGTCAGGCTTTAAACCTCTTTAGGTTTGGTGAGAGATTGCATCTCGACCAATGCTTTTATTTTCACTGGGTTTGCCTTGATTCACCGTTGGTTTACCATGAAACCAAGGAATTATCCTGGCCCCACTCCAGAAAGCACTTATTAAGTCACATTTTGTAGTGTTGTAGGATTCTAAACTTGGAATCTAGGTGAGCGACATGGTCCTTTGCATGTTGAGATTTTACGAGCATATCGTCAACATACACTTCCATTGTCTTCCCTAGTAAATCTTCAAACACCATGTTAACCAATCTTTGGTACCTTGCTCCTGCATTTTATTAACCCAAAAGGCATTACTTTATAATAATACAAACCTCGATCAGTGATGAAGGAGGTGTACTCCTGGTCTGGCTCATACATTGGGATTTGAATATATCCTGAGTATGCATCCATGAAGCTAAGGAGTTCATGACCTACAATGGCATCAACAAGTTGGTCAATGCTTGGTAAAGGAAAGTTGTCTTTGGGACAAGCTTTATTTAAATTTGTAAAGTCGATGCATGTGCGCCATGAGCCATTGGGCTTTGGTACAAGAGCATGATTAGCTAACTAGTTTCGATAAAGTGACTCCCTTATGAATTTGCATGTCAACAAATGATCCACTTCCTCTTTAAGCGCTTGGTACCTCGCGGGGTCCATTTTACGGTGCTTTTATCGTACTCCTCGCACTTCGGAATCAATGTTCAATCGGTGACACATGACCTCTGGCAGAATTTTGACCACGTCTGAATGTTTCCATGTGAGAACATCCAAATTCTATTTGAGAAAAGTGACAAGCTTTTCCCGCTGGTGAAAAATTAGTTTGGAACCAATTTTTAGCACTTTAGTATTATCAAAGGAATCAATACGTACCTCGATTGTCTCTTCTGCGGCTTGCGTAGTGTTGGTGTAGTCGAGGATCCTAGGATCCAAATTAGGTTTTTCAACATGCAGTATTTCCTCGATTCTAAAATTCATGCTGAGGAGGAGGAGCCTCGAGCAAATAGATGACATTGATCGATTTCTTCTTTTCTGCGATCTTGAACATGTATTATAGCATTCTCTCGAGTTTGCCTGGACTCCTCGCACTGACCTTACACCCGTAGGGTGGGGAATTTCATTGTGAGATAATAAATTAATGTGACTATCTTCATTTCTTTTAGAATGGGGTGATCTATCACCGTATTATAGGCAGAATGTTGATCAATTACTGCGAAATCAGCCATTAACTTGGCGGTGACAGATGCAGTTCCTAGAGTTATGGGTAAGTTGATCATTCCCTTCAATGCGATTGTATCTCCAGTGAAACCATAAATACTCGAAGTTACTGGTTGCAAGTCCTTTTCATGCAACCCCATTTGTTTAAAGGCCTGTAAATTCAAGAGGTTGACAAAGCTTCTATTTTCAACCAAGACACGATGTACATTATCCCCTGTGATATTTGCAACTATTACTAGGGCATCGACATGAGGATGATGTACCCATCTGGCATCACTCTCCATGAAGGTGACGTCATCTCATTCTTTTTTGAACAACTTCTCTAGTTGTTCACTCAAATTGTTTACATTGGTAAGGGGTTTTTCTTTTGCTTCCTTTGCATAGCGTGTTGGGTTTTGTGCCCTAAGTAAAACCCATTTCAATATAATCAGATTTACTAATAAAGATCAGAAATAACATTTTATGTTGCATGGTTCACATGATTTATTTCATGATTATATATATAATGTATAAATTCTATTTAAGTCCAGACCATATGTATTAGTTAATGATTATAGTGTTGTCAGCACAGTGGAATATAATCTTGATTATATGTTTGAAAGTTTCATTCCATGATTTGTCAGTTCACTGGATTTAGACTGGCATGGTAATCAGCGATAGGTATGCTTACACCTTGGATAAGTGGTATGTCCTTTACAGGGCATTGGCAAAGTTTACCAGTATCGGATGTATGGAGTATACATCGGAAGGGACCGATATTGAACTTTGATTAGATATGTGAATTACCGTAATATCTATTCAATTCAATATCACCTAGTTGATCCTAGATCAAATGATCTTAATCCTAATATGATTAGGTTCGATCTCAAGAGTATTATACATGTTCTTTGATTTGTTAGTTAAGCCTACTTTTGGGTCAGGGTGATAACGTACATTTTGGGAACATGATTGTATAATTGAGTGGGAGTGCTAACATAAATATGGAATCTATAACTTCTATAGGTATTTAGAAGTGAAACGATGATCTCCATTGAGCTTGGCTAAATAGAGATAAATGGTTGAGTACTCATTTCACTTGAGCTAAATGTTTTAAGGATAAAATACATTGAAGGGTGTAACGGTACTTTAGTCCCTATATTATGTAGATCATCTATTAGAGGATCATTGATCGAATTAGGATTATAACAATGGATAATTAATAACGTATCTATATCGTGGAACATCTAGAGCGTTCTATATGACTGAGAGTGCAATTCCAACTTCTAAGAGTGGATTCAATAAGGAATTAATAAGTTAGGGAATTTACTTGGTAAATTCGGTTCGGCTTATTGGAAGCTCGGTTATATAGGCCCATGGTCCCCATACTAGTTGAGACCATACTGCTTGTAAGACTCAGTTAATTGATTTTAATTAATCAATTATAATTCTAAAGTTAGACTATGTCTAATTTATGAATTTTCACTAAGCAAGGGCAAAATTGTGAAGAAAAGAGATTCTAGGTTTTATTTGTTAATTAAGAGACTTTGTAGGTCTAATTAATAAATATATTAAATGACAATATTATTTAATAATTAATTTTTAGTTATTAAATAATTGGAATTGGCATTTAAGTGGTTAAATTGGAAAATTGGCATTTTTGAGAAAATGGGATGGAAAAATGACAAAATGGCAAAATTGTAAAGTGGGCCCAATCCACAATCCATGGCCGGCCACACTAATGCAATTTATACCATTTATTTTTTTATTATTTTAATGCCAAATAATTCTAACCTAAACCTAGGTGGTTACCTATAAATAGATAGTGATGGCTCACATTCACACTTAACTCTGTCAGATGAAAACTCAGCCTCTTTCTATTTACCCTAGCTGCCACTTTCCCTTCTCTTTTCTTCTTCAATTTCGAACCTTGAGTGAATGAGTGAGTGCCCACACACATCAAGTGGTATCTCAATCATAGTGTGGAAGATTGTAAAGAATCCAATCAACAAGAAGGCGAATCAGCATCAAGGAAGGAGAGAAAGAGATCTAGGTTCAGATCTTGGTGATGCTCTGCTACAGAAAGGAATGAAGGGCTTGAGATCTAAATGGAAGGAGTCATTATATTCCGCTGCACCCAATGTAAGGTTTCCTAAACTTTATATGTGTTTATTTCATTGTTTTATAATTCATATTAGTATGTTAATGAAACATACATGGTAGTAAATCTAGATCCTGGTAAATATTTCTAACAACTGGCCCCAGAGCCATGGTAATGATTTACTTTCATGAAATATGAACTAAAACTATTTTATATTTCTATTTCCAGAATACAATACAGTTACACTTTCACAAGTGATTAATATCCATCTTCTATCAATGGATTCAAAATGTATGTTAGTATGGAATATGAGTTTAGTATTCTGTGACCAGGATCCTCTTGCACTATTCTAAGAACTCTTTGATGTAACTAAACCTAAGTCATCAAAAGACACAACCACATATTTTATAAATCTCTGGCATTTGCATCTTGTTCATAGTGGTTTTGACAAGATCATTCTCTGCAAAGAGTCAATATGCCTATATCCATTGAAAGTATAATCATTTCACTCGCAGATGGATGTACATTCAGGGGTGGATATGCGTTTTCGTTATATTCTTAAGACGATCACTCTAGATTTTACCTTATGCAAAAGAAATTTGAAATGTTTGAAAAATTTCATGAATTTCTAGCAATGGTGAAAAACCATTAAGGTAAGTGGTTAAAGATTTGCGAACTAATAGGGGTGGAGGAATAGTTAGTAGATATGCAGTTCAATGACCATTAAGTTGATTTTTTGAATTATATCCAAACTTACCTCCCCAGAAATTCGATTTGCATATTGATGTTTAGTTACTAGTCGTTGCCTAATTCCTTCTAAGGTAATACCCTAGTGAAAGAAAAATTTCAAAATGATGGAATGGTTGTGTACTTAGTGTAAACCATTACTAGATTCATGGATGACCTAATCGAAATCTTAAGAAAAGCTAGAACTGTTAACCAAGGTTTGCATGTTTTTTAGCTATTCCAAGTGATTAGGGGTGGATCATCCCATAATCATTAGATAAGAAAGTGTTTGTTTAAACAAATACCACTTTTCTAAGAAAATGACTAGGTCTGAAAACAAAGTAGCAAATAGAGGAGATAATATTCTTGATTCCAAAAGTGTTCTATCATCTCATTCTTTATAAGATGGTCCCACTGCCTCTGTTGTCTTGACACAACCGAAGAGGATAATACCATTTAGTTTTCTTAGACATAATTCACGGTACCTTGTCGTAGTGGGAGAGTTTCAAGGAACTCAACCTATTATGACTTGAAAGACACTAGTGATTTAAATCCATTGTGAGTTTAAAAAAGTAATGGATTGTACAAAATAAGAAACTAAGTAGAAAAGCCAAGAGAACTATGGTTTAATCCATTCACATGGAGTAACCTAAAGTTTTTCTATAACAAGGACAAGAAAGGAAATTTTCGTTTGTAGGTCTATTCAATGGACTTAACAAAACTTCCTGTTCCTGGCATTAAATTTTTGAGTTTATCTAAACCTATGGCTTGTGGTATACCTAGTAATTTACTTACTCTAAGTGCAAGCAACTTACTTTAGTAAGATGCTGAAGCATTTTCTTTTCTAATGGCAATCTATAGAAGCTTCTCAACTTCTATACATAGATTTTATTTATCTAAGGAAAAGTCTCAACTATTCAAGAAAAGATAAAGCCATGAAAGAATTCCTTAAATCAACAGTGAGAGGTCTCAAATATGCTTTAGTATGCCTTAGACCAGACACCTGCTGTTGAGTGGGAGTAATGAGTAGGTATCAGATTAATCAAGGAAATGAACATTGGAAGACAATAAAGTGAATCTTAAGATTAAGAAGAGGAACTATATGTTAGTCGCTAAGGGTGTATTTAATACTCTTAGACTACACCACATCAGATTTCTAGACTTGCCTTAGTGCTTAAAGTCTGCTGATGAGATGGTGATTACTCTGGGGGTGGAGTAGTGATTTTGGAGAAGTGTAAAAACCTATGTGAAGTCTCTAAGTCTACTAGAGAGAGACTGAATGTTAAAGTTGCAGGAAAGGTACTTATTCAATCTAAGGAAATCTATACATTTTTGGCATTGTTCCAACATATCTTAACTACTAGTGTTGCTTCCTGACTAACACAAAAGTAGTTGCCAAACGTATAGAATCCAGTATCCCAAGAGAGTAGACATATAGAGAGGAATTTCACAATATCAAGGATTTTTTGATTAAGGAAATGTAATGGTGGAGAAAAGGTTGTGTTTAATTCAACCTGTCAGATCCTATTACGAGGAGTATACTACTACTACACTTGATTTGTTTATCAAGGTATTGAGATTATTTGAAATACACTTTTATGTTTTATATTAGTGTAAGTGGGAGTTTGTTGGGTTCTGTGCCCTAAATAAAACTCATTTCAATATAATCAGATTTACTAATAATGATCAGAAATAACATTTTATGTTGCATGGTTCACATGATTTATTTCATGATTATACATAATGTATATATTCTTTTTAAGTCCAGAACATATGTATTTGTTAATGATTATGGTGTTGTCAGCACAGTGAAATATAATCTTGATTATATGTTCGAAAGTTTCATTCCCTGATTTGTCAGTTCACTGGATTTAGACTGGCATGGTAATCAGCGATAGGTATGCTTACACCTTGGATAAGTGGTATGTCCTTTCCAGGGCAATGGCAAAGTTTACCAGTATCGGATGTATGGAGTATACATCAGAAGGGACCGATATTAAACTTTGATTAGATATGTAAATTTACCATAATATCTATTCAATTTAATATCACCTAGTTGATCCTAGATCAAATGATCTTAATCGTGATATGATTAGGTTCGATCTCAAGAGTATTATTCATGTTCTTTGATTTGTTAGTTAAGCCTACTTTTGGGTCAGGGTGATAACGTACATTTTGGGAACATGATTGTATAATTGAGTGGGAGCGCTAACATAAATATGGAATCTATAACTTCTATAGGTATTTAGAAGTGAAACGATGATCTCCTTTGAGCTTGGCTAAATAGAGATAAATGGTTGAGTACTCATTTCACTTTGCTGAAATATTATTTATACGGAGCTAAGTGTTTTAAGGATAAAATACATTGAAGGGTGTAACGGTAATTTAATCCCTATATTGTGTAGATCATCTATTAGAGGATCATTGAGTAAATTAGGATTATAACAATGGATAATTAATAGCGTATCTATATCGTGGAACATATAGAGCGTTCTATATGACTGAGAGTGCAATTCTAAGTTCTAAGAGTGGATTCAATAAGGAATTAATAAGTTAGGGAATTTACTTGGTAAATTCAGTTCGGCTTATTGGAAGCTCGGTTATATAGGCCCATGGTCCCCATACTAGTTGAGACCATACTGCTTGTAAGACTCAGTTAATTGATTTTAATTAATCAGTTATAATTCTAAAGTTAGACTATGTCTAGTTTATGAATTTTCACTAAGCAAGAGCGAAATTGTGAAGAAAAGAGATTCTAGGTTTTATTTGTTAATTAAGAGACTTTGTAGGTCTAATTAATAAATATATTAAATGAAAATATTATTTAATAATTAATTTTTAGTTATTAAATAATTAGAATTGGCATTTAAGTGGCTAAATTGGAAAATTAGCGTTTATGAGAAATGGGATGGAAAAATGACAAAATGGCAAAATTGCAAAGTGGGCCCAATCCACAATCCATGGTCGGCCACACTAATGCAATTTACCATTTATTTTTCTATTATTTTAATGCCAAAGAATTCTAACCTAAACCTAGGTGGTTACCTATAAATAGATAGTGATGGCTCACATTCACACTTAACTCTGTCAGATGAAAACTGAGCCTCTTTCTATTTACCCTAGCCGCCACTTTCCCTTCTCTTTTCTTCTTCAATTTCGAACCTTGAGTGAATGAGTGAGTGCCCACACACATCAAGTGGTATCTCAATCATAGTGTGGAAGATTGTGAAGAATCCAATCAACAAGAAGAAGAATTAGCATCAAGGAAGGAGAGAAAGAGATTTGGCGAGCTTTGGACTTCGTCGCCTCAATAGACTACGTCTTCTGGGGCTTCAACCTCTAGAATTTTTTCCTTTCAAGCTTCGGGAACCCGACCGGGGTACAGGAGACTCGCATTTCTCTTTCCCTCTTTCCAACTCGGCCAAAGAATTCTCAATTCTTTTATGTAGTTCGACCATTACAAAGAATTCCACTAACAACTCGGGTTGTTGCGCTTGTAATTCCTTCCAAAAGTTGTTTCTTGGTAAAATACTTATAATCAACATACAAACTGGTTGGGTTTTGTTCCCTAAATAAAACTCATTTCAATATAATTAGATCTACTTATTAATAAAGATCAGAAATAACGTTTTATGTTGCATGGTTCACATGATTTATTTAATGATTATATATATAATGTATAAATTCTATTTAAGTCGAGAACATATATATTTGTTAATGATTATAGTGTTGTCAGTACAGTGGAATATAATCTTGATTATATGTTCGAAAGTTTATTCCCTGATTCGTCAGTTCACTGATTTAGACTGGCATGATAATCAGCGATAGGTATTCTTACACCTTGGATAAGTGTTATGTCATTTCCAGGGCATTGGCAAAGTTTACCAGTATCGGATGTATGACGTATACATCGGAAGAGACCGATATTGAATCTTGATTAGATTTGTTAAAATTTACCGTAATATCTATTCAATTCAATATCATATGTTGATCCTAGATCAAATGATCTTAATCCTGATATGGTTAGGTTCGATCTCAAGAGTATTATACATGTTCTTTGATTTGTTAGTTAAGCCTACTTTTGAACAGTCAGGGTGATACGTACATTTTGGGAACATGATAGTATAATTGAGTGGGAGCGCTAACATAAATATGGAGTCTATAACTTCTATAGGAATTTAGAAGTGAAACGATGATATCCTTCGAGCTTGGCTAAACAGAGATAAATGGTTGAGATCTCATTTCACTTCGCTGAAATATCATTTATACGGAGCTAAGTGTTTTAAGGATAAAATACATTGAAGGTGTAACGGTAATTTAGTTCCTATTCAATGTAGATCATCTATTAGAGGGTCATTGATCAAATTAGGATTATAACAATGGATAATTAATAGTGTATCTATATCGTGGAACATATAGAGCGTTCTATATGACTGAGAGTGCAATTCTAAGTTCTAATTGTGGATTCAATAAGGAATTAATAAGTTAGGTAATTTACTTGGTAAATTCGGTTCGACTTATTGGAAGCTCGGTTATATAGGCCCATGGTCCCCATACTAGTTGAGACCATATTGCTTGTAAGACTCAGTTAATTGATTTTAATTAATCAATTATAATTCTAAAGTTAGACTATGTCTACTTTATTAATTTTCACTAAGCAATGGCAAAATTGTGAAGAAAAGAGATTCTAGGTTTTATTTATTAATTAAGGGACTTTATATGTCCAATTAATAAATATATTAAATGACAATATTATTTAATAATTAATTTTTAGTTATTAAATAATTAGAATTGGCATTTAAATGGTTAAATTGGAAAATTTGCATTTTTGAGAAAATGGGATTGAAAAATGACAAAATGGAAAAATTGCAAAGTGAGGCCCATTATCCATATCGTGGCCGGCCACTATGCAAGCATTTTACCATTTACATTTTCATTATTTTAATGCCATACAATTCTAACCTAAACCTAGATGGCTTTCTATAAATTGAAAGTGATGGCTTCAGGAAACTATGGACATGCATCTTATTTCTTTCAGAGAAAACCTGAGCCTCCTAGCCGCCACCCTCTCTTCTTCTTCTTCTCTTCAATTTCGAACCTTGAGTGAATAAGAGTAGTGCCCACACACATCAAGTGGTATCTCAATCATAGTGTGGAAGATTGTATAGAATCCAATCAGCAAGAAGAAGAGAAAGAGATCCAGGTTCAGATCTTGATTATGTTCTGCTACAGAAAGGAATCAAGGGCTAGAGATCTGAGCGGAAGGAGTCATTATATTCCGCTGCACCCAATGTAAGGTTTCCTAAACTTTATATGTGTTTATTTTATTGTTTTAGAATTCATATTAGGATGTTAATGAAACATACATGGTAGTAAATCTAGATCCTGGTAAAATATTTCCAACAACTGGTAGCCATGGTAATGATTTACTTTCATGAAATATGAATTAAAACGATGATATGTGTTGATTTGGATGATTTCATATTGATCTGTGTGTTATATGATGATTGATTGATATTTGTGAAATTTCATGAAAAATAATTGAATTTTAGTTTCTGTAATTATTTTTATTGGATAGTTTGGAAAAAATTAAGCAATTTACTTTTTTACAGAACTTAATTTCGATTTTATTTGAATTAGTTATGATTTTTTGAAGTTTTGAAAAAATCGGGGGTGGTGACACACCCTTTGTGCGCCCAAGCAGCCCCTTGCGCCCAAAGATGTGCACCTGGATGGTGTGCTTTGCATACCGTCCGTACATCTTACTATTTTTTCGTTTTTCTTCGATTTTTCATGCTATTTCATGGAATTAACTTCCGATTTTTTGTGTAGTTTTGTATTTAGATATTTACTATTCCTATTTCAATTCTAATTATCAGAATTAAATTAATTGGATTTTTTAAAATTAATTTATGATATTAGTGTAATTTGAACTTGAAATAGGTAAATATCTATCTTTTTTGCTTAATTATCTTTCTTATTTTTAAATTTGATTATTTTATCTTAATTTTAAATTTAAGGTCAGATATTCCTTTTTTAAAATTATTGTATTTTTAAATTATTTGACCTTATTTAAATTTAAAATAAGATTACTATAATCATGATATTTTAAATAGAAATAAGATATTTTTGCTAACTTTTAAATTTTGTTATTTTTTTTATTAAATTAAAAAATCAGAAAAGATATTTATTATCATTCTATTTTATTGAATATTTAATGTATAAAATAACATGAAAATTTAAAAGATGGTTAGCAAATTTTTGAAATGATATTTAGGTTAGTTGAAACCTAATTTTTCAAAATTGTAGGTTTAATTTTAAATTTTAATTTATTTTATTTTAAAACCGAAAATATTTTTTTATTTAAATATTATTTTCGAAATTTTTTTTATTAATTAATTTAAAATTAAATAAATCCTACATCCAACTATCCAAATTCAACTTGTTGCAGGAGTATGTGTTTTAAGTTGTTTGGAAGTTTTCTAAAACCTATTATTGCTTGATCTAAATTGTCGTGGTTAACTTGTTGACAGATCCAATGATCTGATTTTAACCCATGGCTCAATTGTCAATAGGTCAAGTAAATAATTTGTAACAGGTAAATTTTACATTCTTCTTTCATCTGTGTATGACCTAGTAACATGATAGGATCCATCCAAATCTGTGTGCATGTGTGAGCTTATATGTTTACTTTATGTTTAGATGCATATAGGTTGTTGCTAAATAAAATGTCACACCATGATAGATTTTATTTAGGCCCATTTAGTTTATGGGTCCATTCAATTAATAACAGTTGTTTATTTTAAGGTTAAATTCATTTCTTTTGGGCCTTGTGTGAGAGTTGGGGGCCAATAGAAGTGGGTACGATATACTGAACCCAGCTCCCCCTCACATGAACTACCCCAACTGTGAAGGCCCATTTGCCTGATTTGGATAACTGTGATAGTTAATTAAATTAGTTTAACCTAATAAAATTGATTAGCAACATAATTAATTTCAATTTTTTTTTAAATTAATTTAAGAAAAACACACTTAGTTTAATGAATTAATTTCTAGATAAACTATTGTATTTTTCTTGTATTTAATTAAATAAAGAATTATAACTAACTAGATTCTTTCTGAAGCTTATTTTTTAATTATTTCATTAAATATTCCTATTTAAGTTGTAAATTAGTTATTTCCAACTAATTTTTTCTTATCAACTTAAATTTGAATATCTTTTGAATTTAAAATTAAGTTGAGGAATTCTAGGAATTGGTTATTGAAGATTCTAGAGATATTTTTTAAGTTGTTAAACTTAAAATGGAATATTCTTAAATTAGGTAGTTACAACTTAATTTTGATATTTAATTAAATTTTATTTGGAAATTTTTAAGTTGGTTATTTTAGATTCTTTCTATAACAAATTAAATTAGATATTTTCCAAATTTTGAAAAGATACTTAGTTAAATTGAGATTTTTTCTAGATAGTTATTTCTATACTAGTTATTATTTCTAATATTAAAATAGGAAAATATCATTGATTGTGAAATTAATTGTTTAATAATTAATTTTGGTACAATTCAAATTAAGAATATTTTTCCTAGTATTAAACTAGAAATTAATAATTAAGCATTCTCTATACTTAATTATTTATTTCTTGAATTTGATACATTTAATTAAATTGAAAATTAAATATCTAAGTTAATTTTCATCATGATACTTAAATATTGTTATTTTCAAGATATTTAATTAAATAGAAAATTATTTTAAGTTGGAAATTTTCTTTAAAAGAATTTCATAACAGCTTAAATTTGAATAATTTCAAAATATATTTTTTTTATTTTATTAATCATTTTCACACAATTTTGAAATTGCATTTTTTTTAATGCAGAAATTTCGATTTTTTTATTTGAAAAATAGATTAAAGTTGAAAATTATTTATTTTAATTTTGAACCAACTTATATCAATGATTTTTTCATTTAATGATTAATTAAAATAAATGAACTAAAATATATTATAATTAGAAAATGAATTAATTTGTCAATGAAAGTCTAGATAGTTATTATCTGTTTTGCTTGAAGTATTTTTCTAGTGTATTTAATTAAATAAAAAATTAATATTTAAGTTGATTTTCATCATGATACTTAAATATTTGAAATTTTTCTTTAATATTTAATTAAATAGGAAAATTATATTTTTGTTGTAAATTAATTTTATTAATTAATTTTGGGCCAACATAAAATTAAGATAATTTTTCCAGGATTTATTTTTATTTTATTTTAACAAGCATTTTCGAAAATTGTATTCTTATATATACTTCAATTTTTTGAAATGCAATATATATTTACAGAAAATTAAATTTGAGTTGTAAATTAATTTAAATTAATTTTGAAACAATTAAATTGAATAATTTTCTAAATATTTATTGGAAATTATTACTAAGATGGAAATAATTCATGTTATTTTCATATCCATCTAAGTATAATTTATAAATATTAAATTAAAATTTATATTTAGTGTTTTTTTATTCTAAATTGGAAATTTTAATTAAATAAATATATATTTAAAATAAATTGATTAAAATAAATAATAGAAGAAAATACACTTTAAATAATGAGCTTTATTATTATTCGGATATTTGATTTCCATTGTTGGTTTTACATAGCTATTGTTTTAGTGAGTAATCCTCCCTAATGGAGGAACATTCATTAGCAAGTTAGCGTCGTTTAATCTCGAAAGATAAGTATTCTTGTAAGTTTTTTATATAGTATTGATCACCCTAATGGTGGCGACTGTATAAGACTTGCAAGAGTATGAAACAATGGTGGAAGCTCATAAGATAGAATAGCCTTGACTCTCACCTAAACGAGACAACGCTGGATTCCAATCTTGATCGAATAAAAGGTTGCTAGAATGTTTATCATTTTAGATGAGCTGACAACTCTATTCAATGGATGGTATCACTGACTCTCGCCTAAACGGGACACTGGTATCAGTTTGTTGAAGACCTTGGAAATTATTTAAGGTTATATGTTTTAGTATTTTCACTTGTCATTCCTACTTGCTATGTGTTTAATAATTTCTGAATTGTGTATGAATTTATATTGAACCATGTTATTTTCTGTTATTAAATTGTAGTTTAATTTCGAATCATCATTGTTGGTCTAACTTGGTTTGTTGTTCTAATGGGACAAATCCCTAATGGATTTTCAACATTAGACAAACATAATAGTGTTAGATCTCGAAAGATAAATATTGTAAATGCAACATTTAGCTGTTCATCAATTGATGACACCTTAGACTAGTATTTACAATATGAAACAAGAAGATTGTATAAATAAGATTACTTTGACTCTCGCTAATCGAAGCATCGTTGGATTCTTATTTAAAAACGAAATTATCCTAATTCTTTTTAGCTTATTCATTTCTAATTAGCTCAATAACATATCATTGGATGAATGGTCTATAAATCATTTCATGTCATTCTATATTTTCTCTCAAAAAATTGAATGACGCATTTGATTATATTCCCGAAATTCTATCCTAAAATGATATAAATCCTCAATCTTAGAAATCTCCTACTTGTATAGGCAAATCAGACTTAGAGTTACATTAGTAGTGGTGGTCCAAGAAAGAATTACTCATTATACAGTTACACTTTCACAAGTGTTTCATAACCATTTTCTATCAATGGATTCAAACTGTATGTTAGTAAGGAATATGAGTTTAGTATTCTGTGACCAGAATCCACTTGCACTATTCTAAGAAATCTTTGATGTAACTAAACCTAAAGTCATCAAAAGACACAACCATATTTTATAAATCTATGGCATTTGTATCTTGTTCATAGTGGTTTTGACAAGATCATTCTCTGCAAAGAGTGAATATGCCTATATCCACTGAAAGTATACTCATCTCATTCGCAGATGGATGTACATTCAGGGGTGGATATGAGTTTATCGTTATATTCTGAAAAACGATCACTCTAGATTTTACCTTATGCAAAAGAAATTTGAAATGTTTAAAAAATTTCATGAATTCCTAGCAATGGTGAAAAACCATTAAGGTAAGTGGTTAAAGATCTTGCGAACTGATAGGGGTGGAGAAATAGTTAGTAGATATGCAGTTCAAAGATCATTAGTTGATTTTGAATTATATCCAAACTTACCTCCCCAGAATTCGAGTTGCATATTGATTAGTTACTAGTCGTTGCCTAAATCCTTCTATGGTAATACAATTTCAAAATGATGCAATGGTTGGCTACTTAGTGTAAACCATTACTAGATTCATGATTGACCTAATCGAAATCTTAAGAAAAGCTAGAACTGTTAACCATGGTTTGCATGTTTGTTAGCTATTCTAAGTGATTAGGGGCGGACCATCCCATAGTCATTAGATAAGAAAGTGTTTGTTTAAACAAATAATACTACTTTTCTAAGAAAATGACTAAGTTTGAAAATAAAGTAGCAAAAAAAGGAGATATTTTTTTCTTGATTCCAAAAGTGTTCTATCATCTTATTCTACATATGATGATCCCACTGCCTCTGTTGTCTTGACATAACTAAAGAGGTCAATACCATTTAGTTTTCTTAGACATAATTCACGGTACCTTGTCGTAGTGGGAGGGTTTCTAGGAACTCACCTTCTTATGACTTGAAAGACATTAGTGATTAAAATCCATTGTAAGTTTAAACAAGTAATGGATTGTCAAAAATAAGAAACTAAGAAGAAAACCAAAAGAGAACTATGGTTTAATCCATTCACATGGAGTAACCTAAAGTTTTCTATTACAAGGACAAGAAAGGAAATTTTCGTTAATAAGTCTTATTCAATGGACTTAACAAAATTTCATGTTCCTAGTATTATAAGTTTGAGTTTATCTAAACCTATGGCTTGTGGTATACCTGGTTAATTACTTACTCTAGTGCAAGCAACTTACTTCGATAAGATGATGAAGCATTTTTTTAATGGCAATCTATAGAAGCTTCTCAACTTCTAGACACAGATTTTATTTATCTAAGGAAAAGTCTCACCTATTCCAGAAAAGATAAAGCCATGAAAGAATTTCTTAAATCAACAGTGAGAGGTCTCAGATATGCTTTAGTATGCCTTAGACCAGACACCTACTGTTGAGTGGGAGTAATGAGTAGGTATCAGATTAATCCAGGAGAGGAACATTGGAAGACAATCAAGTAAATCTTAAGATTAAGAAGAGGACCTATATGTTAGTCGATAAGGGTGTGTTTAAAACTCTTAGACTACACCACATCAGATTTCGAGACTAGCCTTTGTGCTAGAAAGTCTGTTGATAAGATGGTGATTACTCTGGGGTGGAGTAGTGATTTTGGAGAAGTGTAAAAACCTATCTGAAGTCTCTTAGTCTACCAGAGAGAGACTGAATGTTAAAGATGCAGGAAAGGTACTTATTCAGTCTAAGGAAAGTTCTATACATTTGTGGCACCGTTCCAACTTGTCTTAACTACTAGTGTTATTTCCTGATTAACCAAAAAGTAGTTGCCTAAAGTGTAGAATCCAGTATCCCAAGAGAGTAGACATATAGAGAGGAATTTAACAATATCAAGGATTTTGTGATTAAGGAAGAGTAATGGTGGAGAAAAGGTTGTGTTTAATTCAACTTGTCAGATCCTATTACGAGGAGTATACTACTACTACACTTGATTTGTATATCAAAGTGTTGAGATTATTTGAAATGCATTTTTTGTTTTATATTAGTGCAAGTGGGAGTTTGTTGGGTTTTGTGCCCTAAATAAAACTCATTTCAATATAATTAGATTTACTTATTAATAAAGATCATAAATAACATTTTATGTTGCATGGTTCACATGATATATTTAATGATTATATATATAATGTATAAATTCTATTTAAGTCGAGAACATATATATTTGTTAATGATTATAGTGTTGTCAGTACAGTGGAATATAATCTTGATTATATGTTCGAAAGTTTATTCCCTGATTCGTCAGTTCACTGATTTAGACTGGCATGATAATCAGCGATAGGTATTCTTACACCTTGGATAAGTGTTATGTCATTTCCAGGGCATTGGCAAAGTTTACCAGTATCGGATGTATGGAGTATACATCGGAAGGGACCGATATTGAACCTTGATTAGATTTGTTAAAATTTACCGTAATATCTATTCAATTCAATATCATCTGTTGATCCTAGATCAAATGATCTTAATCCTGATATGGTTAGGTTCGATCTCAAGAGTATTATACATGTTCTTTGATTTGTTAGTTAAGCCTACTTTTGAACAGTCAAGGTGATACGTACATTTTGGGAACATGATAGTATAATTGAGTGGGAGCGCTAACATAAATATGGAGTCTATAACTTCTATAGGAATTTAGAAGTGAAACGATGATATCCTTCGAGCTTGACTAAACAGAGATAAATGGTTGAGATCTCATTTCACTTCGCTAAAATATCATTTATACGGAGCTAAGTGTTTTAAGGATAAAATACATTGAAGGTGTAACGGTAATTTAGTTCCCATTCAATGTAGATCATCTATTAGAGGGTCATTGATCAAATTAGGATTATAACAATGGATAATTAATAGCGTATCTATATCGTGGAACATATAGAGCGTTCTATATAACTGAGAGTAAAATTCCAAGTTCTAATTGTGGATTCAATAAGGAATTAATAAGTTAGGGAATTTACTTGGTAAATTCGGTTCCACTTATTGGAAGCTCGGTTATATAGGCCCATGGTCCCCATACTAGTTGAGACCATACTGCTTGTAAGACTCAGTTAAATGATTTTAATTAATCAATTATAATTCTAAAGTTAGACTATGTCTACTTTATGAATTTTCACTAAGCAAGGGCAAAATTGTGAAGAAAAGAGATTCTAGGTTTTATTTATTAATTAAGGGACTTTATATGTCCAATTAATAAATATATTAAATGAAAATATTATTTAATAATTAATTTTTAGTTATTAAATAATTAGAATTGGCATTTAAATGGTTAAATTGGAAAATTGACATTTTTGAGAAAATGGGATTGAAAAATGACAAAATGGAAAAATTGCAAAGTGAGGCCCATTATCCATATCATGGCCGTCCACTATGCAAGCATTTTACCATTTACATTTTCATTATTTGAATGCCATACAATTCTAACCTAAACCTAGATAGCTTTCTATAAATAGAAAGTGATGGCTTCAGGAAACTATGGACATGCATCTTATTTCTTTCAGAGAAAACCTGAGCCTCCTAGCCGCCACCCTCTCTTCTTCTTCTTCTCTTCAATTTCGAACCTTGAGTGAATAAGAGTAGTGCCCACACACATCAAGTGGTATCTCAATCATAGTGTGGAAGATTGTGTAGAATCCAATCAGCAAGAAGGAGAGAAAGAGATCCAGGTTCAGATCTTGATTATGTTCTGCTACAGAAAGGAATCAAGGGCTAGAGATCAGAAAGGAAGGAGTCACTATATTCCGCTGCACCCAATGTAAGGTTTCCTAAACTTTATATGTGTTTATTTCATTATTTTAGAATTCATATTAGGATGTTAATGAAACATACATGGTAGTAAATCTAGATCTTGGTAAAATATTTCCAACAAAATTAACGAAGACTCGGGGGCCTTCTCAACTTTGGTTATTTTAGGGTTAAAACATTTAAAATAATCCTGTAAAGACTCACCGACTTCCTGTTTAATATTTGCCAGCGTTGTGTACAGTAGTTTGTACGTCATCGTGGCTTGGAAGTGAATCAAGAACAAGTCTACGAAGGTCTCCTAGGTTTATATGGAGGCCTCATGTAATTGGCTAAACCAATCAGGCATTTTGCCTACTGTGGTACCTGATCTACTTCCATAATCATATTAAATTTATCTAAGTAATTGATTGGGTTAGTATTACCTTTGTAATTGAACGATTTAGATAGCCTGAAACCCTTTAGGAGTCGAGCTTGTCGCACTTCTTCTGTAAAAGGCCATGTCCCATGGAGTTTGTAGATGGGCTTTCTTTGCTACTCAATCATTATTAATGCTCGCAAGAGGCTTTCTTGGTGAATACCTCCTAGTAAGACGGAATTGGTCTGTGTTACCACTTATACAGCAACAACCGCGGCTATGTTAGCTGGGATTATTACCTTTGTGGTCGCAGCTAGTGCAATCGGCGAGTTGATTGGCTTAGTCGGGTTGTTCACATTCTGTGTGACTTGATCGCCCATTTGGGGATCACGAGGCTCGTCATCATCGTGATTCTTTGGTGTCCGGGATCGCACCCTAAAAATCTCATTGAGGTGATCATGAAGATTGCCTCTATGAACATGGTATCTCCCTCCTCGTTGTGTCTCAACAGAACCCGACCTGGTATAGATACTAGGGGAGCAACTGTTAGTAGAAGAAGAATCAGATTTTACTTCATTTATCTCCACTTGCGGCCAGACTCGACTTCTCGGGTTTCACCATTCAAGTTCTTCCTCTTGCGGTCTCTCTTCTCTACCACGACTGGCATCAGGTGCAACCGGCTCCCTATTCTGCATGGAGTTATGTGTGGGTTGATTCAGATCGAGACCCTCTTATTCGTTCACACGTTCTCTGCGAATATGATTATTGTTAGGACGTTCAGTTCATCATCTTTTTGTCATAGTTACCTGAGGGTTACCTAAACACGTGTTCGGAACTTGGGGTTGACGTCGAGTCCTGACTCTCCCATTGACTTTAGCCTGCAATGCCCGCATATGTTCCTGCATGACCGTACACTGTGCTGTTGACAACTGGACAATTCATTTAGAGGCTACGGTCGGCGTGATAGGCGGGAAGTGGCCCACAATGGATGCCGGTGTCGATGTCTCTCCTACATTACGAGTAGTTTTGGGAACAAATTGAGAGGAGTGACGTTGGTTAGTCCCACACCCCCATTGATTGTGTCAGTCGGATTAGTTCTATCACTTGGAAGTGGGACATTCACTGTTCCAACGTTGAAAGATCAAGTGTTTATGTTTGTCTGTTTGCAGCCATGTAGATTTTCCTCCAAAATCAAAAGAAACTTCCCACAGACGGCGCCAAATATTGTCATAAGAATTTGGACAACACTAAATATAAAATAAACAATTGATATTTAACTAAAAAACAGCGAGTACTGAACCTAAAACAACGAGTATTCAAACGAGACTGCCTAGACAATAAAAAACAATGAACATAAGGAAGTATAGTGGTTCAGTCAGATCACGGTCTTCTTAGTCCACTGTTGCAAGGAATTTTTTCTGTCTTGTCTTACTCATGTTGAAAGACTATCTTTATTTGACTCACGAATCTCTCGAGATGACAACTAGGAGCAAACTTAAGCAAGTTAAGCCTCTCAACTATAACAATATCAACACCAGGAATGTTGCTAGATGCATTTACAAGCTTAGCTCCTTTAGTCTAGGTCATGAGTCTTCTGAGGCGTTCATAAGGAGCGTGGTTTGTTTCTCCTCGTCTTGTATAGACCACAGTAGTTTCCTCCGAGGAGATATCGAAGTCACTTCTAATGTGCCATTACATCGTCCAACCGTTGTATTTCGAGATAGGTGCTTATGCCCTAAATTCTTCATTAAGCGAGTTGAATTGTTAATTTAATTATACACGTGTCATGTAACTAGATCTATTTATTTATTGCTCGAAGTATGTGTATAATAATATTCATCTTTAGTAGCTAAATTAGACTCCTTAATACATTTAGTTCGAGTATTCAATTTGGCAAAGAGTTTTCATTCAATTGGGATCAAATAACATAAAAAGCCTTGAAAAAGAAAGTGCTTTTACTGAATGAAATTAATTTGACCAAAAAATCATAGTACAATATAGATGGTAGTATAGAACGTCAAACAAAATAAAAGCTAACTAAACAATAAACATATTAGCCCGTGATGACCAAGTTCTGTAACAATAATATAAAAGAGCCAGACACAAAATAAAAATAAAGTAGAGACCTAAGAAGTATATCAAATAATGATCCATGTGAAATTTTTTTACACCCAAGCCAAGCCTACAAAAGATAATAGTTTGGCTTGATCAAAATAAACGTCATAAAAGCTATGACAAAATCATTAGTATGTTAATGAACTTTGGTAATGTTGAGTTAGAAGTAATAAAATAGAATAGAAAATAAATAAAATTTTTATTTCATTTTTATATTTAATTGCATTTTAAAATATTAGAATCTTATTCTAATACAATGACATTTCTAATATTTTAGAGGAATGATCATTCTATTTTAAAATTAATAAAAAAATACTCATTCGGATACAAGATGACAAAAAATTTAATAATTCTTTCATCACTTTTTTTTTTTTTACATTTCAAATTTTATTTTATTCAATTCCTTTTTCTATTCTCACTTTTTTATTTTTATTTCTTCTAACTAAACAACACCTCAATTAATAAACATGTACAGTTATGATACACAACCTATAAAAGAGTGTTATTTTAATTCTTTTTACAAAACCATATCTGCAGTAATACATTTCAATTTTATTTCATTTCAGGTTCGTTTCATAAGGTTTCATTTCAGATTATTATTGTGATATAAAATTAAAAAATAGAAAATAAAAGAAAACACATAAATTTCTCAAAATTTTACAATATAATACACCCTAAAAGCATTCAAAGCTAACCAAGTAAAGTGACTTAATTGCACACACTATCAGTGGTCTCTTGATTAAGATGGTTGGTTGTAACTGTAAGCATACTCCTGGAAACTGGGAAGCCTTGGCTTTCACGTTCATTAATTTTACAGTCAAATGGACGCCCGAGGCTTTCAATACATGTGTATGGAGATACACAAGTTCATGAGACGTTTTAATACTTTCTCTCACCGTCTCAAATCTTCTCGAGATTTTTTGTCACCCTCTGGAAAATCCCTCTTCTCCAATCTATTTGACTTTGAGTGTCTCCTATGACTTGATTTTCTGCTTCTCCTTGATCTGCTTTCTCTCCCACTCTCAGCGGAACATTGCTCGTAATGATCAGAGCCAGACTTACTTTTAGACTTCCAGTGTTCTGAAATAACTTCTTCAGATTCTGAAGGATTCTCCTTCTGGTCTTGATAATGATGTAGTTCTAAATCATGGTCATTTGACTTTTGCTTTCCATTGTATTGACCTGAACTGCTGCTAAAACTAGTTACCATCCTAGACTTGTGGGATTTCTTATCGGAACACTGTTCAGACTCCCATAGATCATGGGATCTATATCTCTCATCATATTGACTTGAAGTGCCAGAATCATAGCTCTTATCTTTACTGTTACAAGAATCTGCTTTTACAATATCTATGCACGAATCGCCTCTGTTTTCCAAGCTATTTTCTGGTTCTCCATGATCATCAGAAACATTTGATACTTCATTCGTTTGTGTCCTAATTTGACAAAAGTGCCTTGCTACATCCTCGCCCAACAACTCATCACCATAGCTGCCTTTGTCAGACAACTCTCGACCAGTATCATGACTTCTGTTATTCCTGTCCAAGTGATTACCAGGATATCTACGGCGTCTTGAGCTGCTCTTCCTGCTATCATGTGATATTTCCTTGTTACCACTCTTCCCTCTCCTATTGAAATCTATTTCACGACTTCTATAATCTTCATAATCATCCAGCTTTCTCAATCTCTTATGATAATTTGAGCTTTTCCTAGCACGCTCATGGTGTTTCTTTCTGTCTCCCTCCCTCGTCAACCGTTCTCCATCTGAACCATATTCATGAGTGTTGTTCTTGTATTCCTTACTCTTCCATCTTGAGGTTTCCCTCATATAATCATGAGATTCATCTCCACTTTTCTTTCTATCGTCATCAAATATTTTTGCATCAGAATCAGTATGACGCTTTTTTCTTTTCTTCTGATGCTTATCATCCTCATGGATATCATCATCAAGGCTTCTGATACCATCACTTGTACACCTAAACTGATCTTCTGTTCTCCTCACGAAATCTAAATTCTCCTTTCTTCTACTTGAACCACTATGGCCATGGTCGTCCCTGTAACTTGTTTCTCTAGATCCAGATCTTCTTGAGCAATACCTGAAATAAATTAAGCAGGATGCTTAATTTTTTCAACTCAACACAACATTGAATGGGATAAAAGAGAAGCATTGAGCTCAAGCAAGAAGTCAATTATAAAGAAAGAAAAATACATATATTTTCTCTACTGACTTACATGCATGTCTACAAACAAAACTCAAATCATAATATGGTCATTATACATACATAAAGCAAATCATCAGCTCTAAGATTACCTAATTAAATATTCTCAGTATGTCACATTACACACTCAAGAAACAGCTTTCTTATAGTCTAATCACTGACCAGACAAGTTTCAACCTTCTATTGCATGGATAACTTGTCGAAATGAATTGAATAAGATGCAACCTTAGGGCTCGTTTGGAACGTCGCATTAGCTCGTATTGTATTGTATTATATTGAATTGGATTATATATCATATTTTTATATAATACTATGTTAAATTTTAATTTATACTAAAATATTATATATTTAGGTGTCCATAAAAGTTAATACCACATATATTTTTACATAAAAAGATTGCATAAAATAAAATTCAATATAATACAATACAATACGACATAATACGGCGTTCCAAACGAGTCCTTAAAGTATTAAATGACAAGGTAATAAAAGAGAGAATTTTAAAACCCGCACTGTCATAATCTGCAATAACAATATAAGAAACCCATCTTTCTAAAAGTGATACTTTATATTAGAATAACCTCTCGTACAGTTCTGAAAAGTTCTAATCCAACTTGGGCCAATTATAAATATGAATAAACATTACTACAAGTTACTTTTTTAGGTCCCGTATTTGGAAACTTGCCTCCACATGGGAATAATTGTCTAAAATACTTTTTAAAGTTGTTTGGGACAATGATTTATCTTTTAAAGTTTAAATATTTCTAATTGTGTCTCTATTATTTTATAATTTATACTAATAATGACATAACTGGCTAATTTACATATATTAAAAAGGAAAACCCGCCACCCATGTGGTTTGTTTCTGGTTTGTTAAGAAAGAATGTCGGTATGAAGACTAATAAAAATCACACTGTGCTATGTAGCTTAGCATATTATCTATCAGTATACCAAGTACTGAGGCCACAACTAAAAAAAGAGAGAAAAACCAAACCAGTTTGCATCAGCTCTTGATCTTTTGCCAGCGCTATTTGGTTCATCCAAATTCCCTTGTTCCCTTAGTCCCTCGTGTACAGATTCATTAGAATGGCCAAATAATGCAACCATTTTTTGCACCCAATACCTCGGGGGTGGTTTGTCACTATCAGCCCATTCATAATCTCCACCAGGATTGCGAAAACAGTGAATGAAATTGCATGCTGTTCCTCGCGAACATGTCTGTAACAGCATAGGAATGATTATCAAAACAAAAACCTAACATTATATATACATAACATAAGCTGTTTTTTTATATAAAATCATCAAAAGAAGAAAAGGTATCATCTGAAGTTACAAGAATAAGAAGAAATTCCTAAGATCTTGAAACAAACTGCCCTTAAAGTTTTCCTAATTATCCCCAAACAGAAACCCAATTGTAACCCTGTGCCAAATTGAATGCAAGTCCCCCTCCAAACTGAACCTAAGTTTTTTGATTACTCAATACAAAGTTTAAGTGTAGCTGAGCACAGGAATGATGATCAAAACAACCAACGCCAAACAGAAGCCAGTACCTTAAATCTTGACTTCATATACTCCCCACATATTGCAACCTTCCACCTGGTCAGGTTAACAAATTCACATCCCACCTGCAGGAATCATCACTAGATCAATACACCAACTACATGGTTCAAACTTCTAAGTGAATGATGGGGAAACTGTAAGGCAATCACAACTGAGGTATCAGCATTCTACAGTCATTTCATTTACTTGTTTGTAAAGTCATGCTCCATTTTAAATTTAACCAGATATAGAAGGATACGGGTGATTAAGAAGTCCAAAAATACACAGCAAAAGGAGATAAAATCATAACTCCCACACCAAAATATTATCCAAAACCCTGATCAGTTTCTTATTTTTTTTAAAAAAAAAAAAAAAAAAAAAAACCGTCCAAACTACCAACAGATCAAAGTAAAAGAAAACAAAAAGGCTGTGAATACTTTCTCATTCATCTTACCACAAAGATAAAAATTATATCATGGTAGCCCACAAAACAGCCAGCACTCCACAATTCCGTAAAAAGTTAAGCATTATTGTATTATGACATAAAAGTTTGAGCCACAAAATCAAAGGAATTTCTTGTCATCAACCAACCAAGCCAACCTGAACTCTGTCAAGAATTTCCACAAAGTAGACAGCATAGAATCATCATAATAAACATGTGCAATCTTTCTTACACAGGATTTCGACTTGGTAGAATATTTTCTTGTGTGTTAATCTGTAAAAGCCACAATCTAACCAAAACCTTAACCATAGAAGGAGCAACCTTCTAAATGAAATTCAATTAATGGTTCCCAAACTGATGGACAGGCCACGGAAAGACCTCCTATCCATTTTACCTACTCTAGAAAGAAGAATGTTGCACAGGGTGATAGTCTATTATTACTTGAACATGAAGTTGTCATGACCAATAGGAATCCAGGGTAGTAGAGGAATATTTTATGTATTTTGGGTAGGGCTGGCCACACGACCGTGGAGTGGAGAAATGTTATTAAAAATGATGAGTTATTGAGAAAATGGTCAGAAAGAATTAGTTAATAGGCCCTGTGATAAATATGGTGAGCTAGAATATAGTAAATAAAAAGGGTAGAGTCATTGTTTGGGAGGGTTGTGTGAGCGAGGAATTACTATACATAGGAGAGTAAGAGAATAGAGCGGGCATGCAATGTATTGAGTAAAACTCTTTGCATCAAAGGGGCCTAAGGGCTCCCATCAGTTTTCTCATATATTCAATATAGTACTCTACTGTTTCTCTGTAGTTTTGCTACTGTTCTATTGTTTTTCTGCTGCTGTGTTGTTGAATTGGCTACTGGTCTGAGTAATCTAAAGCAGGTTCTTATCATTATTTCTCTTAAGGTGGGAGAGGCCAGGCTCTCAAACAGTCCTGTGCAATTTCAATGCAATAGTAGCACCCAGCTACTTTCCTTTCTTCTTCTCTGCTCGTATTTTGCTACTATTTGTGTGTGAGCTAGTGTTCTACCTACTCTCCAGGCTTATTGATCACCAGTCTACTCATAACCAATTTGCAAGAGAACCCAACTGATAATTATAACAAAGTATAAAATTTTAATATAATCAAATGCTTTTGTTTATTGAACTTGTTAAGGCTTCATATTCATTTTAAGCACCAATTGTCCAAAATACTAATCAATGAGGCAAGCTTATTGTATGACAAGCAAAAACAGAAGAAAAAGAAAATAAAAAAAGGAATCGGAAAACATGAAACTGAAGATAAAATTTAAGGTAAAGATCACAATACCATAGGAGCAAGGCTAACAAGATAATACGCAGATAAGACATCCTTTTTTTAAAGTCATTGCATCTACTAACAACTAAGACATTCATATTTCAAATTGTTAGAATATATTAGCAGAATATTACTCGTAAATGAGCTAATTACTTACTTTCCTATTCTCTTTCCTAGTTTCCTAGTTTAGACTCTAATCTTGTATAAATACATATCATTTGCTTGAATAAAATATACAATTGATTCACCATTTTTAACAATTAAGACACTCCATAAAATATTAGTGTCCTAGTTTAGACTCCCCAATCTTGTATAAGGTCATTGCCTCTACTAACAACTAAGACATTCATATTTCAAATAAATACAACACAACTGAAAAAAAAAATGTTAACATGGTGACATGTTAAATTAAGGAACGGGAATCTAGTTTCTAGTCCAATTCCGGTACCTGTTTTCCAGCAAAGTAGCGACCATTGACAAAATGATGTGCCAGAACCGCTGAATCCAAGGACTTGAAGTGCACATATACATTTCCTCGCAGATGAGATGACCCATTTCTACATACCTGGCGAAGGGGTTACTTTTGTTACAAGATTGCTTGAAGAGAAACAATACAATAGAGCATCAGACAACATCCAGGCAGTCTGCATTGTTACTCTCTTGCATGTTCCCTTTATTTGGTATTAAAGATTGAAAAGAAAACTTTCAGTTGTTCAGGATAATTAAAAACCAATGGATATGTAAACTCTTTTAACCCCACAAAGGTAACAAAAAACCATTTCAAACCTTTCATTTGCATGTGCATTTTGTACTTCATAAAAACAAGATTGTCTTCCTTTTTCTTTTCCATTTTATCTTACTTTATTGCCAAACTCAAACATCTTGTCAGAAAAGGAGAGTTCTCATTAAAGAGAAAGAAAAACTTCACGTAAGATGTAGGTGAGATGGGTCAAAACTATCTTAGTTTCACGAATGTAGATACATTTTGTCTTTTCATCTTTTAGAGGATTGCAAGTCCCTTTTGTAATTTCTCTCTTTTTTTCATTTATGACAAAAAGCTAGCAAAAACTTTAATAAATCAAAAGGAAAAGAAAACAGTTTGAAACCTTGAAATTCACAATTTCCCCAAATTTCAAGAACTCTGTATGGACATCCTCATAAAATTCTTCATAACAGCGTTCAACCTCCTCATCAGTATACTGAAAAGACAAAAAAAAAACAGAAAAATTACTGATATACAGATCACCATACAAAGCAAACGCATAATAAGCAAGGAGCAGTACAAGCATTCGTCAAAATGCAAAGCAAATGAATGAGATGTACATCCTCCATCAAATCATCTGATCATCAGCTTTGGTACAGCTCAAAGGTTAAAGAACACATCTTTTTAAGAAATGAATACATACCCAAAAAATCAAATGAAAATAGTAACATGCGTAAAGTACTCGAGTGATTTACATGCATTCATAAATTTGTGCACAGAAAATACAAAGAATAGAAAAACACAAATGCACAGTTTCTTCGTACATAAGTTTAACAGAACAGACCATTAAATATTGCATAAGCATAAAACTTCAAACATTGACATACTGAAAGCCAAACGGATATGTATATCATTGTAGTACAAGTATGCAAAGAGTATGTAAAGGCTATAATAAGTCAATCAACAATGATACTTGCACTCTTAATACTTGAAAACTGCATGTGGTCCTCTTTTTAGTTTAACTAAAGGCTACATAAAAGAGAGTATCGTTCATTTCTCACTATAACCCATTTAGCCTTTATGTTTAACTGTTGCTAATCTGCACCACTTTGAGTGGTTTTTATCTACGAGTAATATGAGTATCTTTGTAAGGAAAACATCTATTAAAACTATAATCTATTTTAATGTGCTTAAATTAAATTTCAAGCCAGGTGCATTTTCTAATAAAATTCTGTAGAGATTCACAAACCTCTGGAAGTTATCATCACCATCAAAACAGCTCCACTCAGGAGAGTTAAACACCCAACAAACTACCAAAGGTTAAGGAGAAATAATTTGTTGCTCCAAAAACTCATAATGTTATGTAATAAATGTCAAATTTAAGCACATTGAACAATTATGAACCATAGTTGGAATATTTCTTGTAACCATTTATAAAATAACAAATGAGGTACGAAATGCATACATGTTCTTTTCATAATTACAATACTATAAAGTTAGCAGTAAGGTAATAGGACTTAGATCAATTAAAGCCTACAACATGATACATACACAAACCCTTGGTATTTAAAAACAAAAATGAGATAGAACATTTCACGGTTACGTAATAAAATAATTAAAGCATTAGATAATAACCACTCTTTACTCTTCTATGGGAAGAAGGATACACAACTGCATAAATCTTTTAGCCCAACTGAACCAAGGCCAAAACCAACAAACGCGATCAAACTGAATCTTGCACATGAACCTATTGCTTAAATTAAGGCAAAGAACAAGAACTTAACAAAAGTACATTTCTAAGGTTAGATATAGAATGGCATGCACAATAGAAAGAATAGCTTCTCGTTCAGAGTAAGGAGAAAAAAAAAAGAGGGTTTTACTTAAAAAGATAACACTCACTCTAACCATTACTATCAGGAACTTATAAATGTTTTCTCTCATCAAATAACAATATGAAGTGAGCTAAAAGAAAAGTTTAATCATTATGTAATGAAATATAGAAGAATTTCATAGCCATTAGCAGGATACGAGAATCACAAAAGTAGCGCTAACAGACCTCAAGCCCCTCATCTTGCTCCCAAGCAAGGCCAGGTCCACTATACATATTCTTGATAAGCAGAGTGCAAGATTTATCAGGGTAGAAATGGACTCTACTACAACGCTGACCAAACCGACAAGCTCCGGTCTTTAGGTGGAAAGGACAATGAGCTTTATCCTGTCATACATACAAAGACAAAAGAAAACAGTTAGAAACCAGGTTCCTCCTAATCATACCACACTCAAAAAATATCACAGACAAATAAAAGATCCTACTCTTTGATTTAATGTAATTGGAGGAGACTAAACCTTCCTTCATGGATGCTAATGAACAAGAACTTTGATAACAAATAGTGTAGGAGAAACACATGATACACAATACAGGAGATTACCAGTTCAGTTCCAAAATTTGGTACTTGTTCGGCAACACTCTCAATCAACTGCTGTCCTGACATCAATGAGTTTCTATACTCAGAAAAAGTTTCAAACTCTGGTGCAAGAGGATTAGATGTGGGCCTATCAACATCCTGCAAAGATGAAAACAATAAGATGGGAATAGAAATCTTGGCCGAACAACAAGAGAAATCTGATATTCATATCCAGACCTCTTTAATACTTGAATCATCTAGGTGACTGTTTTTCTTCGAGACCCTGACCCTTTTCTTCTTGAAAATGATCTCATTTCCTTGCCAGATAATTTCAGCAGGACCTTCTTCGTATTCCCATTCATCGCTCTCATCTACCTCATTTGCAGTCTCAACCTGCCATAATTTTAATTTAACAAAGCAAATCCAATTTGCTTGCTATGATTACATATTCTCTATGGCCAATGAGCAAAAACTCAAAAACATTCTATATTAAGATAAAATAAGTTCTTCTTTCCATTTCAAACATTAAAGTGCAGTATATTAGTTTATGGCTACTTTCTCATGCTTTCTAAGCAACCAAACAGCCATTAAAACCAAAATACTCCGAGAAAGTAAAGAAAAGAAGAAAATAAGTACCTGCTGCTTCCGAGACTCTTCGTCCAGTGCCTTCCTACGTTGTTCCTCCTCCTCCTCTTCTTCTTCTTCCATCTTCTTCTTCCTTTGCATCTCCATGGCCTCGAGCCAGGCCTTCTCTCTCTCCTCGAACTCCTTCCTCTCCCTGGCGGACCTCTCTGCCTCTTCATGCTCCATCAAACTGATCCTCTTCTGCTCTTCTGGATCGTTAAGCCACGCCTCTACTTCCTCCCGCTCCTTCATAGCTACCTCTTTTCTTATCTGCTTCCTCTTCATCTTCTTCAAGGCCTTCCTCTTCTCCTTCCTATTCATTCCATTCTCCAAAGCTAAGCCCTCAAATTCTGGCTGCATTTCTCTTTCTTCTTCCTCCAACCCTTCGGCTTTCGCTATGGCTGTTACTTCTTCTGCCATTGTTTCCTTCGGTCCCTTCCCAAAGCCCAAGCCAAAATCCATTTGTAATCCGGGAAACTTTCCCATCTATTTGTAATTATTTTTTATTTTTAGAAATTAGACTCTAAAAATTATAAGAGTCTATGAGATAAATAGGATAACTATTGAATGGTTATATTTTTTTAGGAGTGTTCAATAAAATTTACAAACTGCCCAACCTGAATAAACCGTCCAAACCAAACCGAATAAATCGACAAAAAAAATACAATCCGAAATAATACAATGAAAATCTAAACCGCCCAATGAATATACTGAGTGGTTTACAAATTATTCTAAACCGCCTAATTAACCCAAATTAAACCGATTTATATATTTTTTAATAAAAGTGTATATCTTATATTATATAAATTACATTTATTAGTTAAACTATTTTGTATTTAAAGTTTGGACATTTTAATTTTTAACTTAAAACTTAGATTTTATAGTTAATAAGTTTTAGTGTATTTGGATATTGAAGTTATAGTTTAAAATCTATACCATATTATCACTTTTTTTTTATTATTTTACTTAATTATTTTATGTTTACTCAATTATATTTATCTTATATTAAAGTTCTTAAAATTAATTTAAACTATAGCATTTTTTAGCTTGAAATATAAATAATATATTTTTATTTTTTAAAATTTAATTACTTGAATTCTAAAAACTAACAATAACAATTATATATATATAAAAAATAAAGAACGGTTTGGACGGGTTAACCCGACCAAACCGACAAAATTATTGGGCGGGTTGAACTTTTTCTAAATTTTCATTGGGCGGGTTACGATTAAATATTTGCAACTCGATATTTATATTGGGTTAATAAAAATACGGACCAAACCGACCGACGTACACCCCTAATATTTTTATTGTAACTATATGGTTACATTTTTCTTTGACTTGTAATAGCAGGTTACTAATAGGTAAACTTTCCTTTTTTTAGAATTAATTAATTATAATTAACTATCTTTTAAAATAATTAATTAAATATTTAACAAGACCTCTTTTAGCAATTAATATTTATAAATAATTTTTTTATTTATATTTAAATCCTTACTCTAATTATTTTAACAACTAAGTCATTTAATTATAATATTTACAATAAAATTTATTTTTTACGAAAATTAAACTTCTTTTTACACAAATTAATAAAATTCTCTTCTAATAATAAATTTTTAAATGATATTTAATTATTTTGTTACAATTAGATGAACTAAGTATGAAGCATCAAGCTAGTCAATCAATAACAAGTGTAGCCATTTTTTTTCTAAAAAATTCTTCAACTTATTTCACTTTTTACTTTTAAATATTTAAATAAAAGAATTAAATAATTAAGTGTAATAATTTAAAATTAAGATTACAAGTACAATAAAATTTAAATTATGAAATTATATGTGTATAATTTTAAATTATAAAAAGTTTTACTATTAAATTTTAAATAATTTAAGTGCAAGAAAATAAATTGCTAAAAGATCCTTGTATAGTAATAAATTGCAAAAAGTTAATTAATAATTATAATTAATTTAATTTTAAAATATAATTAATCTTAATTAAAATTTTATAAGGAAATAAATTATTAGGTAACTTTCAAGTTACAAGTTATTTATTATTTATTTTTATTTAATTTCTAAATTAATCACAACTATTTAATAGTAATCCAATGGCTTAAAAAATATAACTATGATGGTTACAATATAAATGAAATCATTGAAACTTCTTCCAAATAAATGATATTATTATGGGATTATGAGTTATTCTTTTTATTTTTTATATTTATACAGGTTTTTTATGTCATATTTTTATTAAGAAAAAATAGAAATTTTATATTTGTAAAATAATAATAAGTTTAGCCATAAATTTATTAGTATCGGAAAAGTCGCCGAAAAAGTCATCGGTGCTAAAAAAGTTATTGTTGCCAGAAAAGTCGACGAAAAAGTCATTATTGTCAAAAAAATTACCAAAAAAGTCACCGTCGTTGGAAAAATTACCAAACGTGTATGTCTCAGATATAAATAAATATAGAACCAAATCTATGACATAATGAATAAAAATAAATAACACAAAATAACTCAAACCAGTTATAATTGAAATATAACCGATTCTGTAACATAATGAATAAAAATAAATAATACAAAATAACTCAAATCAGTTATAATTAAAATAGAACCGGTTCTATAACAGTGTTATAATGAATAAAAAAACTAACACGAAATAACTCAAACTGGTTATAACTAAAATAGAACTGGTTATATAACATAATGAATGAGTATTTTAGGGTAGATATGGTATGGGTGTAATTATTTTGTGGGTTTGAGCATGTTGAATTGGTATTTTTTGTTTGAGTTATTTTGTTTAAGCGGTTTTTGTGTATGAATTTTTATCTTAGTTACTTTACGGAACCAGTTTTTTTGTCTCAAATTTTTAACTAGTTGATAAATATAATTGGTTTCTTTATATTATATTTGAGTTCTTGTGTGTTATTATTTGTATTTATTTATTTTATTGTGGAACCATTTTTCTTATATTTATGCCTCAATATTTTTTGGGATTGATCCTCACTTTTTTTTTTAAAAAAAAAAAATCAAACTGATTTTATGGTATATTGTGCATTATAAGGTATTTTTATTGTAGAACTAGTTTTGTTTTTAATTTATGTTTCAGTGTTTTAGGAATTGATTTTCTCTTTGTTTTTTAATTGTAATCGGTTTGAGTTATTGCGTGTTACTTGTTTATATTCATTATATTATATAACCGGTTCTATTTTAGTTATAACCGATTTGAGTTATTTCGTGTTATTTGTTTTATTCATTATAACATTGTTATAGAACCGGTTCTATTTTAATTATAACTAGTTTGAGTTATTTTGTGTTATTTGTTTTATTCATTATTGTTGACTGAGGTTTTCGACAACCAATTAAATGAGATAATGATGAGAGCTTTAGGGATAATTAATGCAGTTGGTTTTAATGCCTTTCAAAATCAAGGTGTGAATTAATGATGAAAATGCTCTTTTTTAGTTTTCGTGCCAGTTAATGAACAACAAATCTACGCAGGGTTCTCAAATAGAGGATTGGACAGTCCCAGCCCCAGTTTCCCCAAGGTATTGCTTGCTGGTGTTTCCAAATTCCTGGACACCAGGAGTAAAGCTAGGGATCTCAGTGGTGACTCTGGTAGTGTTCCTAAATTATGTCTTAGTGAAAATTGGGTCTCCAACCCTTGTTCCCACGGAGGCGTTGTTTCGGGGTAGCAAACACGCATTGGGGTTATCCTCGCCAGTATTCACAGGTGTCTGGATGTTTAGATCAGTGGCCATCGGGTTATGTGGTTCAGTGGATGCAGCCCTCCTAGTTTGTGTTGGGTTTTGTGCCCTAAATAAAACTCATTTCAATATAATCAGATTTACTTATTAATAAAGATCAGAAATAACATTTAATGTTGCATGGTTCACATGATTTATTTTATGATTATATACATAATGTATGAATTCTATTTAAGTCCAGAACATATGAATTTGTTAATGATTATAGTGTTGTCAACACAGTGGAATATAATCTTAATTATATGTTCGAAAGTTTATTCCCTGATTTGTCAGAACACTGGATTTAGACTGGCATGGTATAATCAGCGATAGGTATTCTTACACCTTGGATAAGTGGTATGTCCTTTCCAGGGCATTGGCAAAGTTTACCAGTATCGGATGTATGGAGTATACATCGGAAGGGACCGATATTGAACTTTGATTAGATATATTAAAATTTACCGTAATATCTATTCAACTCAATATCACCTGTTGATCCTAGATCAAATGATCTTAATCCTGATATGTTTAGGTTCGATCTCAAAAGTATTATACATGTTCTTTGATTTGTTAGTTAAGCCTACTTTTGGGTCAGGGTGATACGTACATTTTGGGAACATGATAGTATAATTGAGTGGGAGCGCTAACATAAATATGGAGTCTATAACTTCTATAGGAATTTAAAAGTGAAACGATGATATCCTTCGAGCTTGGCTAAACATAGATAAATGGTGGAGATCTCATTTCACTTCGCTGAAATATCATTTATACGGAACTAAGTATTTTAAGGATAAAATACATTGAAGGTGTAACGGTAATTTAGTGCCTATTCAATGTAGATCATCTATTAGAGGGTCATTGATCAAATTAGGATTATAACAATGGATAACTAATAGCGTATCTATATCGTGGAACATATAGAGCGTTCTATATAACTGAGAGTGCAATTTCAAGTTCTAAGTGTGGATTCAATAAGGAATTAATAAGTTAGGGAATTTACTTGGTAAATTCGGTTCGACTTATTGGAAGCTCGGTTTATATAGGCTCATGGTCCCCATACTAGTTGAGACCATACTGCTTGTAAGACTCAGTTAATTGATTTTGATTAATCAATTATAATTCTAAAATTAGACTATGTCTAGTTTATGAATTTTCACTATGTTATGGCTTGATTGTGAAGAAATAGTATTTTGGGGTTTATTTGTTAATTAAGAGACTTTATGGAGTCTAATTAATAAATATTATAAATGACAATTTTATTTGATAGTTATTTTAAATATTAAATAAATAGTTTGGCATTTATAAGGTTGAATTGAAAAATATGGTATTATTGAAAAGAAGAATAAGTGGTTGAAATAAAGTGGCAAAATTGTAACTAGAGATTGGTCCACTTATTGTACACGGCCAAGAGGTATTTTTGCCCAATATTTTATTCTTTTTTAATCCATTTAATTCAACTCTAACCCTATTGAAGAATAGTATAAAAGGAAGGTTATCGTCTCATTATCCAACTAATGCCTCCAAAGCTAATAACCTAGCTTTTGATGAGACCTCTTCCTTCTTCTTTCTTCTTCAATTTCGAAAACACTATAGCCTATCTTCACAAATATTTTTCAGCCATTAGTGAATGAGTGAGTGCCCACACACATCAAGTGGTTTCTCAATCATAGTGTGTAAGACTGTAGGAGATTCCAACCAACAAGAAGGAGAATCAACATAAAGGAAGGAGAGAAAGAGATCCAGGTTCAGATCTTGGTGATGCTCTGCTACAGAAAGGAATCAAGGACTAGAGATCTGAACGGAATGAGTCATTATATTCTGCTGCACCCAATGTAAGGTTTCCTAAACTTTATATGTGTTTATTTCATTGTTTTAGAATTCATATTAGGATGTTAATGAAACATACACGGTAGTAAGTCTAGATCCTGGTAAAATAATTTTCAACAGTTTGAACCACTGTTCTTGAATCAGAGATGATTTAAAAATAGATGAAACACAAATATTGTGTTGAGAGTAGAGACGTATCAAGTTCTAAATGAAAGCACCAAAATATTGACCTTGTTTTAGTCAACGATGTAGAATCAATTATATGACAATGATAATGTTTGATAATTAATAATAATAAAAAAGCAATAAATGACACAAATGATTTATAGAGGTTTGGCCCCAGATTTGGTAATGACCTACTCCCTTTACTTGGTATTTCTTTTGGATATATAAAGATCACAAGAACATGGTCTAGTGAGTTTCTTGATATTCTTTTGTATAAATTAGAGATAGTATTTTGCAGCGTAATAACTCTCTTGAAAGTCTAGAATTCAGTCCTTTAAATTGTGAATATGAATCACTATTTATATAGTTACAAGTGAATAAATAATATTAATTACAGAATATTCAATGCTTACGGTTTATTCCCTCAATCCCTTGATTGTAGGAAACCATTATGGCCTATTCTTTAGAGATTTGGAGGTTAATTTCGTAGATCTTGTATACATTCAGTTAAGCCTTACTGGTCGGTAGGTCGATTAGGGTATTGCCCTACGAATACTTAGCAATAGAATCTTGTCGAATCATGCTAGCCGGATGCCATTGGTCGAATAATGTGATTAGTCGAGAAATGTGACTAGCCGAGCAATGTGTTTGAATGATATGGTTCAAAATAACGGCTAATTGTGTATTTTTTTTTTGCCACGTGTCACTCTAACTAATGCCATGTCACTTAGGCGAATTCTTGGGATAACAGGTGCCACATTAAAAAGTAATATTGATGCCAAAACTTAGAATTAATGCCATACTCATTTTTTTTAATAAAACTAAAACAAATAATATTAAATAATATTGTGTGGCAACATAATGATAAATTTGAAAAGTGCTTATCACTAGTACTTTTAAAAGTAAGAGTGTCAAAAATGATGAGGAAGAGAGATAAAATAAAATATTAAGGGTTGTTTGGCTTCATAACTTAAAAACTGCTTTTACTTTTTAAAAACAGAAAATAACTTCTAAAAACTAATAGGGGACGTTTGACCAAATTTTTTAAATATAGTTTTTCAAAAATCGTATTTTTAAAAACTAGAAAACAGAAAATATTAAAATGTTGTTTTCTATTTTCAAAAATATTTTTTTTCTTAAAATATTCTTTTTTATATTTTTGCTCACATACACGAACTTGGATCGTGGACCCGAACACGGACGCAGACCCCAAACCAGGGCGCGAACCCTGGACTCAAATAGGACCCCAAACCCCGACCTAGACCTTGGACCCAAGACTCGGGCCCTGGACCTTGGACACAGGCCTTGGACCTAGACCCGAACACACACCCACACCTAGACTCAAACCCTGGACCCCAACCCAAACGTGACCCCAGACCCCGGCCTAGACCTCAGACTCGGACACACACTCGCACCTAGCCCCATAATTGGACTCGAACCCCAGCCTAAACCCTAGACCCAGACCTGCACCCAGAATCAAACTTCAAACCTTGGACCTTGGACCTCAGACCAAGACCGCGAACCTAAACACGGACTCGAACCCGGATTCGAACCCGAACCAGACCTCAAACTCGGACCACAAATCGAACTCGGACCCCAGACCCTAGATTTGGACCTTGACCCCGACCTTAGACCTAAATTCGAACCCAGACTTGGACCTCGGACCCCAGACACCGGACCTGGAACCCAAAGCCCAAAATCAAACCCCACACCCAAACATGGACCTCGGACCCGGACCGGGACTCTAACCCCAAACCATACCTAAACCCCTAAACTCGACTCGAATGGACCTCGAGATCCGGCCCTAGACCTTTGCCCTGTCCTTGGACCTCGAACACAACCCTAAACCCTAGACTCGGACCCAAACGGACCCCTAGACCCATCCCTATGTTGGTTTTGTGGTACTAAATTAGGTACGTAGTAGAATAATAATATATGATTATCATCATACCACATCCTCAAGATCACCAAATGTATATATATATTAAATCTAAAGTAAATAGATAGAAATAAATTTTACCTCTTGAAACATATCAAGGTATTTCTGTTTTTTTTTTCGTAAGTTATATCCTCGAATGATGATGAATAACTCACACTGTAGTTTTTCAGATCTTCCACCATATACAAGGAATAATGCAGGCTATTAAATTATGTATTGTATATAACATTCTTGGTTATTCTCAACATTTGAGCAAGGACTTTGAGAGTGATGATGATGGAAAAAGGTTTTAATCTGATTAATCCTTTTTAGGCTTCCTAAAAAATAATATGTATATGTTTTTAGGTTTATTCGATATATAAAAATTAAAGGCAATAGAAATTTTATTTAAAAAATATTTAAATTTAAAATAATAAATTAAAACATAATTAATTATTTAAATAAATATTTATAATCGAATCTATTATAAATATTTATTTAAATTAGATATTTATGTTTGAATTAAATATTCAATAACTGATTGAGGTAATCTCTCAACCACTTGAGAGAATATTTTAACCACTTGAAGAGAATCTCTTAACTACTTTAAAAAAATATCTCAACCAACTTAAATATCTGTAATTATTTTTCAAATTCAAATAAATATTTATCTCTTGAATTAATTAGTTAACAAAAAAAAAAAAAAAATCTAATGGGAACATCCCTACATTAGAGGGCGCCTAATTGTGTCTCAACACATTATAGGTAGCGTCACTCTTGTCTTAAAAATACAATAGTAGTTTCTTTTGTCTAGAATTTTTTTTGTCTTTTTCCTAATTTATTTAATTGATAAATTTTAAAAATAAATTATTTATTACAAAATAAATAAAACTATTTTGGCAAATCAAGATAGATATTTTCGAACATCAATATACAACTTCTATCCCTATCCTTGCCAGCATTTAAAGGTGGCGATCCAGAGACCATAGACCTATAATACTAAGCTCCAATAAACTAGATTGTTTATTGAATCTCATTAACCAAATAATCTTGTTTATTAATTTCATAATTACTCCACTATAAACATGGAATTGAGCTCTTAGTAATTATATAATTATATTTACTGAGTTTTACTGCAGTGTCTATTGATATAATTAGTTTTAGTGATTAGCCCTCCTTGTGTCAGTTCGTAATTAGTTTTGGTCAAATTACCGTTTTACCCTTCGAATTACTTCTTTTTCCTTTAATATTGTTAATTCACTAGTGAAAGTATAATTTAGATCCAATTTAAATTTGTGCATAACTTTTCAGTTTCAGAATTAACACTTAAATGGAACCTACATTCAATCTGTTAGGAAAGTTAGGATTCCATAATTGTATATAATGGTTCCAACCATTCACATTATTATATTTTCAAAACAGAAGTTGTAAGAATCATCTTCTCTGATAAACTTTGACGAGTGAATCAAAGAAACTAATAACATGAACAAGAGTTCATGATTACTCAGGATTTAGACCGATCTACTATTGATCATCTTTATGATATGAATTAGGTCTTTATAGTAAACAATATGTTTGATAAAGACAATTTAATTACACATCGATCCATGTCATATATAATCTCTATCATATACAACTCATTCACTTAGATATCATACTACATCAACAATATGAATCGAGATTGCTTCCATCGAATAATGGGTATCAGTGAACCGCACTAGCAATCGTTGATTAAAGATTCCATAACTTTATATGTTGTTGATTATTTTATTCATGGTTAAGTGATCTCAATTTTCCGTATAATACAAGTCACAACCTCATATATGAATACAGAATTTTTTGATATTTATATATATTCAATATCAAATATCAATAATTTAACATTCAAGTATATATAAAAATGTTCAAGTATTATTTATACAGTAATATCTTTACATATTTTTCAAGGCATAGACCCTAACACTTCGACCCTAGACCTCGAACACGACCCCGAACTTAGACCGGACCTTAACTTGGCCCCAAACGGTAGGTTAGGTTCAGGGCCCGATCCGAGGTGGGATGTGTTCATATCGTGGTATGATATAAAATATTGACTTTTTTTATAACAAAAAGGAAAAATATACATGAGTTAAACACTAGTAAAATTTTAAAATAATAAAAAACTATTTTCCATTCTGACTTTTCATAACACAATTCTAAAAACAAAAAACACAATTCTTTTTTTAGTTATTTTTTGAAGATGATGTTGAGAGTTTTGGAGTGCTTGGAGATCCTTTTACGGACTTGCCTACGTGCCTGGTGTGAGTTCTAAACGGCTTAGAGTTAACCACGTATGCATACAGTATTTGCTCAAGTGATCTCCTTGCTTCGGAGTTTTCATTCAGTCCCACTACCAGTCTACCACACACAGAGTGAGAGGAGGGCCAAGAAGTGGCCATGGAAGTGGCAATGAGCTGCTGCAGTCCTTCGCCATTTCTCGGCAAATTCCGAACACCTTTTCATTCTGTACGCTTTGCCCCCTCTCTCTCTCGCTCTACATTTCCTATAATATAATGTGTCTTAGATACATGTTCATTCTTGTTTAACTCTACACGTTTGCTGTTCTTCATGATTCCTATGACCTATATAGTTTTATTGGAAATACCAATACTCGAATCGATTGTGAATAGCTTCATGAATTTTAGTATTACAAGTTTTGGGGTTCAATCATATTGTTGTAACATACCATGATGCCGTTTCTCTGTTGTTCTATCTTATATGCATTCATATTAGGGTACTGTACTTTCATTTTAGTTTCCAAATTTCCAAGTTTCGTGTTTATTTATTGGTAAGAGGATTGCTTAAATGTAGGGAATATCACAATTCAGAGAAGTTATTGGGAGTTCAACTCAGGCAGCTAGAGTTACTGCACTGTTTTGGGGTCCTAAGAAGGTTGCTGAGCCAAAAGAATTGAATTTTTCTCTAGGCAGTTATGCTTTGGCAGGGTCAAGCCCAGAGGTGTGTGTATGATTTTGTTCTATTTGAATGGTTCTATAAATGGGAATGTGTTTTTTCTGTTCATTGGGTTGGTAAATCTTATCTAGTAGCTATTGGCTTCATCAATTGTATTGGTTTTTTCCAGGGTGTTTTAGAGAGTGAGGGGAAACCTAAAGTGTTATCAATTTCAGTTCTTTCATCCATCTCGGATGTCTCACCTGGTGTCTGGGATGCGTGTACGGTGGATGCAACGGGTCCTGAGAAATTTAACCCTTTTCTTACACATGCTTTTCTTTCTAGCTTGGAAGAGTCTGGTTCTGCTGTGAAGGTTAGGAATTATGAACTCGGTACAACTTAAGTTAATAATGGTGAATGGTGATTAATTGAGTTTAAGCAACTATTTTTACTTATATATTCTCAACTTTTGATTTATTAATTGAGTTTTTTTTTTTTCTTTAAAAAGTTACTATTAAGGAATTTTTATGAATGGTGATTCAAAGTAATCTTGTAATGAAAATGTGAGAAATGGAATTAGGCGTACGCGTTTTCAATACAATGTCACTGAGTGCTGCATTGCACTATATTTAGGAGTTGTCTACTCTAAACTGGTTCAACAAAAAGGGAAAATGAAACAATGTTAATAGATATTTTCATGCAAGGATATATGGTTATTCAATTTAAGGGTCATGTTAATGTCCTCTTCTCTCTTCCTTTGTTCCTATAAAATTTGGTACACCAAGTGAGTACTATTGAGTAAGTTAGTAATTGGTATTTCAAATTGTGATCTGTTCTACTCTACAAGTGTCTCATGTACTGACAACTGCTTTTTTGTTTTCCTATACAAAGATTATATCAGTTTATTGTTATGTATTCAAAAGAAGTTCTATTTACTGCATCTTTTTGTATGTTGTAGAGCTCATCTATTATTATTAGAATGAGATAAGCATCAAAGATACAACACTGTCTTAATTAATCATTCATTTTAACACCAGGAAACAGGATGGATGCCGTGTCATATCATTGCTAAGGATGAATCTGATAATGTTGTAGGTGCTGTTCCACTCTACCTTAAAAGGTTTGTCTTCTCCTTATCTATACGAAAAGCAAATTTCAGTTTTCGCATCCATTTAATATTTATTTATATTTTGCTTTAATCTTAATTTGTTTTCTTGGGTGTGCAGCCACTCTTATGGTGAATTTGTTTTTGATCATTCTTGGGCTGATGCTTACCGTAGTTTTGGGTCAAGATACTATCCTAAACTGCAATGTTGTGTACCATTTACTCCAGTTACTGGTCCAAGGATTTTAGTCTGTAATACCTCGTTCAAAGATCAAGTGTTTGAAATTTTGATCTCTGCTTTGAAGGATCTGACAGCCAAGGTATTGGTTTTTTTTTTGACAATACGTATTGGGTTAATTAATAGCTGATGCATTAAATCCCATTTTATATAGTTTTTAATTACTGAATAGTTTCTGTTTCTCTCGCTTTCACCATCTGGTTCTTCCAGATATTTGTCAGAACAGTGACAATTGTAACAATAGCATGGATCTACTCTAGAGCAGTTTCTTGTGATTGCAGTAAAATTGATAATGCAATATGGCCAATAATCATCATTGATTTATATAAGTTGTTTCATATCACACCATTTAATTACATAGCAAGCTTCTATCTTCTTAGTTCACAAATAGATTACATATCGACTATTATAATTTTTTGGTCCCCAAATATTATAGGGTTAAGCAAAAAATAAAAAAAAAAGAAAGATTACAAGTTATGCATGTAGATAGGTTACCATGCATGAATAAAAATTCCTGTATTCATTGCCGTGACAAGAATTTAACTCTTGCTAGTTCATCAAACCATTCTTATTAGAACACTCTTTTGACAGTTCCAAATTTCTTCATTGCACATTACTTTCCCATCGGAAAATGAATGGTGTAAATTGAGTGAAAAAGGTTTTCTGCAAAGGATTGGAATGCAATATCACTGGAAGAACCTTAACTATAAGAGGTGAGTTGTTCCAAACAGATTTGTTTATAGTATTGTGTTTATTTCTGGCCAATATAGATATTGGGGCTTATTTCACTTGCAGATTCATTTTATACCATTTTTAATTAATATGAAATGGTAAATTAACATCATTTTTCTTTTTAAAAACATTGGCTGGCTGTTTGGACTCTCAATAACAAGGAATTTAAGAAACTCGTTCTCAGTGCTTCTGTGTGACTGGTATTTGTGGCATTATAGTGTGTCAGCTTTTATGTTTACACACTATACAATGTTTTAGAAAGGTACAGCTTCTTGCTGCTGACTTGGATGTAATACTAGAGATTACCAATGACCCTTTATTTACATAATCTGTTTCATAGTTAAAAAAGTTCACATCTTTTGAAGTTAGTACAGGGATAGTGTTCAGATGAGGATGTAAATGAAAATGCCCAATGAGCAAATCTCATGTGTGTCAAGTATGCTCAAGCACCCTGTTTAGCAATAGGCTGAAATTGATATTATAAAATTGATCATCCATGGACTGATTCACGGTGTTGTGGCTCTGTACTTGAATGTTAAGCTGTTGGATATGTAGTATTTCAATTCTGACAACAGGCTTAGTGGTTTTGCTTAAAAACTTCTGCATTTTATGGGATAAATGATCCTTTCAGATGTTTGTTGCAATATCTTTTTTGAGAACCCTTTGCCAATTCTTTTCCCTATCTCTAAGTTGGTGTTTTGGCTCAATAATCAATTCTAGCTCTTGCTGTTGATCATTTAGCCTGAGTATTATTGTTTGATGGAAGTGGAACAATGGTGCTATTGAGCACACAATGCACCCATTGATTCTTTGGATATGGCTGTTTCAAGCTTTAGCATGAAGCTTAAGATTATATTCTCAAAACAATCAAATCCTATTATCTAGTTGCAACATGTATTTGAACTTTATTATGTTTCCCTTGTGACTTGTAAAAATCATTTATTCATAAATATTTTTTTTGTGAATCTGCTGTGTAGTTTTGATGAGTTCTTGATGGACATGAAGCAAAGTAAAAGGAAAAACATTCGACAAGAAAGGAAAAAGGTTAGTATTTCTTAAGCCAGATTTATTAAGCTTCAGTTAGATGTTAATTTAGGGTGATCAAATCACCAAATTACTTATGATATGGTAAAGAAATCTGTGCACACAACCTTTGCACTAGGATCCTCCAGATTCCGTGCCATATATAATGTGGACCTATTTCCTAAAAAAATGTTGCATGAAAGATGACATATCACTGAGTTTTAGTTTTAAATTGTTGAGGAATACTGTTTGTTTGGGGTTTGTAAGAAATCTTTCTTTCTGTTGGGCAATTAATGACATTTATCCATGAAAGGATTGAACACATTAAAAACACATGGTTACAAAGATTGACACTTCTTAGATACAATTTTGCAGTAAATGGTAGAGTATGAATTGCTCTTTGAATTTTGTAGTAAATGTCTCCTTTTGTCCAACAGTAGTGTTATTTTTCTTATTAAAATAATATATCCGGGGAAAACTTGGTTCAAGATTTTAATATTTGTAAACTTGCTCATAATTTGATGAGAATGAATAATAATATTTTCAGATATTTGACCCAAGAGAGGTAGCTCAAATGGTTAGGCACGTGGTTTGCTACCACAAGGTCTGAGGTTCTAGTCCCTCCAAGATACCTATATAGCAATTGCTATAGCTTCCTGGTCCTCAAATATTGTAGGGTTATGCGGGATCCTAGTTTAGAAAATATGTATATATTTGCGGTTGGACTTCTGTTGGTGATACTGAAGATGTTCCTAATTATTCAAATAAACCCTCTCTCTCTCTCTCTCTCTCTCTCTCTCTCTCTCTCTCTCCTTACAGCAATACAACTTCCTACAGAAAATTACAACTCTCTCTCTCTCTCTCTCTCTCTCTCTCTCTCTCCTTACAGCACTGCAACTTCCTACAGAAAATTACAACTCTCTCTCTCTCCAGCAATACAACTTCCTAAGGAAAATTACAATTGTAAATTATCATATCATCTACTTTCAAGACCACTGGAATCTATGTTTATTTTCAAGTATATCTATAAGTCTTTGTCTAGCAATAAGTGTAAAATCAATATTAACTACTGACGAATATTGCCAAATAGGGGTTCCGTTCATAGATGAATGATGGGAAATTTCATAGCTAAGTTATATTTGAGGATAAATAGAATAAATTATGTGTTTTAAGGTACAAATTGAGACACAATTGAGGGGGATAGTATGTAAATATATGGTAAAATCTGTCTATAATTCTATATACTAGGGGTGTCCATTTATAACTTTTCACTATGATTTTTATTTACAAGGTCATATGTCTACGATTGACCTCCTCCCAAACTTATTAGGGTACCTCACTTATGGCGGAGGTGCACCAATGTAACAAAACATGTGAAAACATAAGAATAGGTACAGCTTTCAATACAACCTATTTTCCTCAACACAAGAATTAACAAAATAAGCCTAGATATAAACCTAAAATAGTAGCTTATTGCAGAAATCATTCCCAATCTCTACTGTCTTGGAAAGAAAGTCCCTCAAAACCTTTGGTCTTGTAGACCCAAGTTGCTCCCAGAATTTGGCCTTCTCCCAAAGAACCTCTGCTACATTCTCTGAATCTTCAAAATCCTCCCATTTCTTTTTATTTAAACATCACAGAATATAGCAAGGGTGGCTGCTATAACTTTCCATTAGTTTTATTGATGAACTTATCAACCTTTCACTTTCCTATTCATCTGTATTCATAAATATCACAAAAATTTACACAGATGTGCTTCTTTGAGTTTTTCTGCTGCAAGATTATCACTTGATTGATTTGTTGTGCTGCACGATAATCATGGAAGTAAGATATGTTTTTGTTTATGGATACTTTAGGCGGTTATAATTTCCATTTCATGACACTCAGATGATATCAACCTTTCACTTTCCTATGCATTGGTGTTCATAGATGTCACATAAATTCACACAGGCGTGCTTCTTTAAGTTTTTCTTCTTCTACAATATAATTAGCTGATTGATTATTTTTTTCTGCAATGATAATCATGGATGCATGTCCTATTTTTTTTTTTGGATACTTTAGGTTTCTTTGTTTTTGGATACTTTAGGTACTAGTTATGGATGAACTTTCCTTGCGCAGATTTTACAGCAGAATCTGACCATGAAAAAGCTCCGTGGTCATGAAATAAAGGTACTTAGCTAAATAATTTATATTTATCACTGTTGGATATTTTTATCATGCACTTAAAACTTTTCTACTCTGTATTGGTGTGCAATATATTGCGCATGTTGCAATTTTTTGCAGCCTTATTTTCTCACCCATGTGCTTGCTGCCACTTACCATAATCTGCGTAGCTTGGAAGATACAAAAATGTGTCTGAATCTTCATTTAAGAATCATTCACCCAATAATGAAATGTATCACTAGTTTCTGCTCTTAGATCTTCTCATTAATTCTATTGTTTACTTTGGGAATGCCTGTTATGAAAGTTGATTTGTTCTTGAAGATTAACTATTATTCCCAATACTTCCTCATCTACTTTGTCTAATCTACTTTTGTTTTTCACTTGTTTCTTGTTGACAGGCTAGGCATTGGGATTCCTTCTATAATTTTTACAGAAACACGACAGATAACAAGTTTGCTTCCTGTTATACTACATCTTTCTTTGCATTTGGTCATTTTGGTGAAATTAAGGATAGATGCCATTAATCATTTAGAACTTTTCGTGTCTTTAATGATTATAAAGATTAGTTCATCTTAGATATTTTATCAATTATCTATAGGTGGGGCACTCCTTATTTGACTAGGGATTTCTTTCACATCATGGCATCAAAGATGGGAGATCAGGTACTACTTGTCATAGCTGAAGAAGGGGAAGAAATGGTTGCAGGAGCTCTCAATCTTATAGGAGGAGATGCTTTATATGGGCGCCTATGGGGATGTCACCCACGAAAATACTATCCAAGTTTGCATTTTGAAGCTTGCTATTACCAGGTCTGGCAATGACTTTCATTATATGGTGCAGCTCATTGCAATATTTTAGTATCATGTGGCTAATAATTAGTTTGAGAAGAAATGTAAGTAACTTTAATAATGCTTATGTGTTCAAATTTGCAGGCAATAGAAGCTGCTATAGAACTCAATCTGAAGACTGTAGAAGCTGGAGCTCAGGGTGAGCACAAGATTCAGCGTGGCTATCTGCCCGTCACAACTTACAGCTCCCATTACCTGATGGATGAAGGTTTCAGGACGGCCATAAAAGACTTTCTGGACCGTGAATCAGCTCAGGTAAGAGATACCAATTAAACATTTTAAAGAAACTCCCACATGGTAGGCCTGTTAGGTATTTGGTACTATATAAGTAAAAAAAGGTTATCTTCATCTCTCATTCCTTCTCAGTGTTCTCACTTGGTTTGGCTTTGTCCCAAAACAACCCAAAATGCTCCCATCTTAGCGAAATTCCCAAGCAATTGTGCAAATAAGTGATTATTATTTTCACTTCTTCCTCACTTTGATTGTTCAGTATCAGTTTTGACATTCAAGATTACAAATGTCAAATTATGATTTCATTTTTCTCTGCTATTTTTCTTCTCGCTAATTTCAGGTTGCCAGTTTAGCTGATACAGAGATTAATCTTGCAGGTTAAGCTTGTTATGAAACTATTACATGAATCTGGTCCCTTCAAGGAGGGTATACATCAAAATCATCAATATATGTGAGGGTTGACTACAGATGAGTCAGCTTTATTTGTAACAGATTGTAGACAACTTCTTTTCTTCATATTGATAGTTAAAAAAGCAAAATCACTTTAGGCTGTAAATAATTAAAACAATTATGTAAAGTTCATAGTTTACAGTGATGTAAAAAAACCCATGAATTGGTCTCAATTATGGATGAGAATATTGATATTAAAGGGATATTCCAATGTTTTGGAAAATTCGAATTATATATGGTGCATTTCATAACATTTTTTAACGCTTTTTTTTTTTTTTTATTTATTTATTTTTAATAAGAAGTGAAAATATTTTTTTTGTAATTTTTAATTTTTAATATGAGAATTAAAATCTTGAAAATTTTTGAATAAAGAAAATGTCACTTTCAAAAAACTTTAAGTAGTTTTTTTCCCTTTAATTAGAGTTTATTTGTAATTTTTTCATCTATATTTTAGACTCCGATACTGGACTCGAAGCTTGGCCCCTGAACTTGGACCCTAGTCCCTGGACCTTGGACCTGCACTGTAGACTTCAAACCCTGGCCTCGGACAATCAGACCTCAAACCCCAAATTTGAATTCGACCCTAACTATGACCCCAAACCTGGTCCACTTTTTCTCACCTCAAATTCTTATTCCTCATTTAAATAAAAACACAAAATATAAATAAAAATAAAATGTACAGAACATACTTTTAGTTTTGGAAAAATTACATCTTCACACATAATATAAGAAATAATTACTCATTTATCGTACAAATTTTACTGCACCTTGATAATAACTCACATAAATAACAAACATTTAAAAAATATGTAAATTAAAATGTGCCCGAGTGGGGTTCATTGAAGCAGTTTTTTTTTTTTTTTTTTTTTTTTTCAGTTTTTTCTGGGTTTTCCTAAAGCTTTCTTCCACTACTTCTTCTCCATTCCATCCATGACAATCGTTAACCGCCCACTTTACCACTCTCATCCTACCTTGTACCTTGTTCTTACCAATTCCATGATCTCCCTGTTGTGTCCTAAACCCATATATATCATCGTAGTCTTTACGACTTATTCCTGCGTTTTCTTTTTTCCTTTTCGTTTTCTTGGTCTCGTATGGAATCCATTATTAACGACATGAATTCAACACTTAGCTTGTCGAAGAAAGAGAGAACAGTGCATACTCTCTCCGAATCTGATCTCCATGATCTTAACCACTCCTTAATTTTTTTTTTGTGGCCAGATGTCTTTCAAATTCTGTTAATCCTAAGACCTTAATAAAAAAAAAATGGGAGAATTTTGGAGTAACAAGTGTCGTTTTGAAGTAATTGTTTCAGAGATGCATTCTGACATTTTTCTTCTAACCATGTCATGTGCAGGTGATCAACAAAGGGTGCTCTCTGGTGAACCATGTGTTGGATATATTTTACCAGGATCTAGATTTACTAACAAGTATGTTTCATTAACATCCTAATATGAATTCTAAAACAATGAAATAAACACATATAAAGTTTAGGAAACCTTGCATTGGGTGCAGCGGAATATAATGACTCCTTCCGTTCAGATATCTAGCCCTTGATTCCTTTCTGTAGCAGAGCATTAATCAATATCTGAACCTGGATCTCTTTCTCTCCTTCCTTTGATGCTGATTCTCCTTCTTGTTGGATGGTTTTCCACAGTCTTACACACTATGATTGAGATACCACTTGATGTGTGTGGGCACTCACTCATTCACTCAAGGAATTCGAAATTTAGAGAAGAAAAGAAGAGGGAAGAGGTTCGGCCTATAGAGAAAAGATAGAGGCTCAATTTTCATCTGACAAAAGTTCACAAAGTTAAGTGTGAATGAGAGGCATCACTATCTATTTATAGGTAACCACCTAGGTTTAGGTTAGAATTATTTGACATTAAAATAATGAAAAAAATAAATAATAAAACCCATAAAGTGTGGCCGGCCATGGGCAATGGGCCTCACTTATGCAATTTTGCTGTTTTATCATTCCTGCATCTGATTTTCTCAAAAACGCCAATTTTCAAATTCAACCATTTAAATGCCAATTCTAATTATTTAATAACTAAAATAAATTATTAAATAATATTGTCATTTAATTTAATTATTAATTAGACATATAAAGTCTCTTAATTAATAAATAAACCTAGAATCTCTTTTCTTTACAATTTCGCCATTGCTTAGTGAAAATTCATAAAGTAGACATAGTCTAACTTTAGAATTATAATTGATTAATCAAAATCAATTAACTGAGTCTTACAAGCAGTATGGTCTCAACTAGTATGGGGACCATGGGTCTATATATCCGAGCTTCCAATAAGTAGATCAAGAATTTATATCTTAAATTCACTGACTTATTAATTCTTCGTTGAATCCACGCATAGAACTTAGAATTGCACTCTCAGTATATAGAACGCTCTATATGTTCCACGATATAGACACGTCATTAGTTATCCATTGTTATAACCCTTATGTGATCAATGATCCTCTATATAGATGATTTACACTGTAAAGAGATTAAATTACCGTAACACCCTACAATGTATTTTATCCTTAAAACACTTAACCCTGTATAAATGATATTTCAGCTAAGTGAAATGAGATCTCTGTTGGGTTTTAGGTAGGGGTGTTCAATAAAATTTACAAACCGCCCAACCCGAATAAACCGCCCAAACCAAACCGAATAAACCGATAAAAAATACAACCCGAAATAATACAATAAAAATCCAAACCGCCCAATGAATATATTGGGTGGTTTACAAATTATTCTAAACCGCCCAATTAACCCGAATAAACCGAATTAAACCGATTTATATATTTTTTTTTATAAAAGTTATATATTATATCACATAAATTACATTTATTAGTTAAACTATTTTGTATTTAAAGTTTAAACATTTTAGTGTTTAACTTAAACTTAGACTTTATAGTTAATAGTTTTTATTGTATTTGGATATTGAAGTTAAAGTTTAAAATCTCTACCATATTTTATTACTTTTTTTATTCAATTATTTTATGTTTACTCAATTATATTTATCTTATATTAAGGTTTTTAAAATTAATTTAAACTATAGTATTTTTTAACTTGAAATATAAATAATATATTTTTATTTTTAAAAAATCTAATTATTTGAATAGTAGAAACTAACAATAATAATTATAAAAAAAAGTGAAGAACGGTTTGGACGGGTTAACCCGACCAAACCGACGAAATCATTGGGCGGGTTGAACTTTCTCTAATTTTTGATTGGGCAGGTTATGGTTAAATATTTGCAACCCGATATTTATATTGGGTTGATAAAAATATGCTATAACCCGACTAAACCGACCGACGTACACCCCTAGTTTTAGGCCCTAAATAAAACTCATTTCAATATAATCAGATTTACTTATTAATATAGATCAGAAATAACATTTAATGTTGCATGGTTCACATGATTTATTTCATGATTATATGTACATAATGTATGAATTCATCTGAAACCCTTTTCACATACTTGATCCTGTTTATTGTGTTGTCAACACATTGGAAAGTAAATATGACTATGTGAATAAAGTTTCCTAGATTTATCAGACACATGGTTTTACTGATATGATAATCTACAACAGAGTTTACTTGCATTTGGAGAAATGCTACGTTCTTTCCAGAGCATTGGTTAAAGTAAAGCTCAGGTTGGATGCATGGAGTATGCATCGGAAGGGACCGATATTGAACTTTGACTTAGATTTATTAAACTTACCGTAATATCTATTCAAGTCAATATTGCCTAGTTGATCCTAGATCAAATGATCTTAATCCTGTTATGATTAGGCTCAATCTCAAGAGGCTATTCGTGTTCTTTGATTTGTTAGTTAAGCCTACTTTTGGGTCAGGGTGATACGTACATTTTGGGAACACGGTAGTGCAATTGAGTGGGAGCGCTAACATAAACATGGAATCTATAGCTTCTATCTGGCGAATAGTAAGTAAAGGATGATCTTCTTCGAGCTTGACCAAACGAAAATAAATGGTGGATTACTCATTTCACATAAGCTGAAATATCATTTATACGGGGCTAAGTGTTTTAAGGATAAAATACATTGTAGGGTGTAACGGTAATCTAATCCCTTTACAGTGTAGATCATTCATATAGAGGATCATTGATCAAATTAGGATTATAACAATGGATAAATAATGATGTGTCTATATGGTGGAACCTATAGAGCATTCTATATACTGAGAGTGCAATTCTAAGTTCTATGCGTGGATTCAACGAAGAATTAATAAGTCAGTGAATTTAGGTTATAAATTCTTGATCTGCTTATTGGAAGCTCGGTTATATAGACCCATGGTCCCCCCACTAGTTGAGATAATATTGCTTGTAAGACTCATATAATTGGTTTTGATTAATCAATTATAATTCTCAATTTAGACTATGTTTATTTGTGAATTTTTCACTAAGTAAGGGCGAAATTGTAAAGAAAGAGTTTTAGGGGCATATTTGTTAACTATGATACTTTGTATGGTTCAATTAATAAATATGATAAATGACAGTATTATTTAATAATTATTTATAGTTATTAAATAGTTAGAATTGGCATTTAAATGGTTGAATTAGAAAATTGGCGTTTTTGAGAAAATGAGATGCAAAAGTGATAAAATTGCAAAATTGTAAAAGTGAGGCCCAAATCCACATTACTAGGGCCGGCCACTTTTATAACATTTATCATCTGATATTTTCATTATTTTAATGCCAAATAATTCAAACCTAACCCTAGTGGAATGCTATAAATAGATAGTGAAGGCTTCAGGAAATTTACACTTAACTTTCTACTTTTTCCTTCAGAGAAAAACCTGAGCCTTCTCTCTCTATTCCTAGCCGCCACCTTCTCCTCTTTCTTCTTCCTTGAAATTTCGAAATTCTTAGTGTTAGAGTAGTGCCCACACACAGCAAGTGATACCTCAATCATAGTGAGGAAGATCGTGAAGAAAGACATTCAACAAGAAGGAGATTCAGCATCAAAGGAAGGAGAGAAAGAGATCCAGGTTCAGATCTTGATAATACTCTGCGACAGAAAGGATACAAGGGTTAGAGATCTGAACGGAAGGAGTCATTATATTCCGCTGCACCCAATGTAAGGTTTTCTAATACTTTATATGTGTTTATTTCATAATCGTTTTAGAAGTTCATATTTAGGGTGTTAATCAACATACTTGTGAGTAGATCTAAGATCCTGGTAAAATAATTTCCAACAATCTCCACCATTTATTTTCGTTTGGTTAAGCTCGAAGGAAATCATCCTTTACTTTCTATTCGCCAGATAGAAGCTATAGATTCCATATTTATGTTAGCGCTCCCACTCAATTGCACTACCGTGTTCCCAAAATGTACGTATCACCCTGACCCAAAAGTAGGCTTAACTAAAAAATCAAAGAACACGAATAACACTCTTGAGATTGAACCTAATCATATCAGGATTAAGATCATTTGATCTAAGATCAACAGGTGATATTGAATTGAATAGATATTACGGTAAATTATAATATATCTAATCAAAGTTCAATATCGCTCCCTTCCGATGTATACTCCATACATCCGATACTGGTAAACTTTGCCAATGGCCTGGAAAGGACATAACACTTATCCAAGGTGTAAGAATACCTATCGCTGATTATACCATGTCAGTTTAAATCCAGTGTTCTGACAAATCAGGGAATAAACTTTCGACCATATAATTAAGATTATATTCCACTGTGTTGACAACACTATAATCATTAACAAATTGATATGTTCTGGACTTAAATAGAATTCATACATTATGTACATATACTCATGAAATAAATCATGTGAACCATGCAACATTAAATGTTATTTCTGATCTATATTAATAAGTAAATCTGATTATATTGAAATGAGTTTTATTTAGGGCATAAAACCCAACACCATGGCATTTCTGTAATCAACTTATACTCCTTCACTCTCCATCAACTCTGCAGAATGTCACCGAGGAGGACCTATCATGCTCAATTCTGGGTTCAAACTCATTGTCTTCCTTTCTTAAGGAAATCAAGAGCTTTGGCAAAGAAGGTTGGTGAATGGGTGGGTGAATTTATAGAAGTCCACGAAGATTCACTCCACGAGGGCTGTGGTCCATTTATGCGTACTAGAGTTCGAATTGATGTCACTCAACCTCTAATGTGTGGAAAAATGGTCACTCTCCCAGTTAGAGATGAGCATTGGCTTGAGTTTCTCTATGAGAATCTTCATGTGTTCTGTTTTCATTGTGGCATTCTAGGACACCCTTTTGAAAAATGTAACGCTTTTATGGAACTGGTGGACAATGGAGTGGACCCTGAACGCCCGTATGGCCCACAAATGATTAGTGATAAACTCCCAAATTCAGGTTATGATCGATATCGTAATGACTTTTCCAAGGCCAATGCTTACCCGTTCTTAACCCATTTAACCAGGAAAACCATTGCCTCATGCATCCCTACCCTTTACACTCATCAAAATTTGGCTATTGGAACTTCACCACATCCAAACTCGTTAACTTTGGTTGAATCTTCCACACCAGGAAAAACTGTCACTGGCCAAAAAGAAAAATACCCTGAATTACCTTTGCCATTTCCCTCTTACTGTCCCACCAATTTCCCTCATGAGGTGACTAATGCTTCTTTAAAATCTCATCTTCAAGAACCTATCGCTCCTCTCATCAATCCTTCCCCTCCTGATCCTATTACTAAAGGTTTTGATGCTCCTAATACTGCTACAGAAAATAAAGGCAAAGCCGTGGTTTTTTTTTGAGGCAAGTGAAGACAATAGTGACATTGGTAAATCGTTTAAAAGGCAAGTGGACCTTGATAATTTTTGAAGTGTTCTCAAAAGATGTCGCAGCAATAAGAAAGAGAGTCCGATTGTAGATGATCCTTCTATTCATCATGTTTCTGGTCTGTCTAAAGATTCGAATGATGTGAATTCATCTTGTTCAGCGGAAGTTGCACATAAGCAGCCCTGCTCACAACCATGAAAATAATAAGCTGGAATGCCAGGGCTTGGGAAACCCTTCAGCATTCAGGCACTTGAAGCTGCTAATCAAAGAGCAGCGTCCTGACTTGCCTTTTATTATGGAGACTAATTTGAAATGTAATTCTGTAGATCGTGTTCGTTCTTCACTTAAATTCAGTAATGGACTTGAAGTCCCTAGGTTGGGTTTAAAAGGTGGTTTGTTGCTTTTATGGATGGTTAATGTCGAATATTGTAGCATGTTAAACCGCACTCCGAGAATGGCACTCATCGAAATATGGTAGAATGAGTCGTGATATAGCTGATGCCCATAAAATTTCTGCACAATTGCATAACAACAAAACAATTCATCAGATCATATCAAAATGGTGGAGAATGCAGACAGAATTTTAGATGAGTTAGAGAAAGAAGAGCTTTATTGGCATCAACGTGTAAGAGTTGATTGGCTTCAAAGTGGGGATTCTAATACCAAATTTTTGTTGGGTTTTATGCCCTAAATAAAACTCATTTTAATATAATCAGATTTACTTATTAATATAGATCAGAAATAACATTTAATGTTGCATGGTTCACATGATTTATTTCATGATTATATGTACATAATGTATAAATTCATCTGAAACCCTTTTCACATACTTGATCCTGTTTATTGTGCCGTCAACACATTGGAAAGTAAACATGACTATGTGAATAAAGTTTCCTAGATTTATCAGACACAGAGTCTTACTGATATGATAATCTACAACAGAGTTTACTTGCATTTGGAGAAGTGCTATGTTCTTTCCAGAGCATTGGTTAAAGTAAATCTCAGGTTGGATGCATGGAGTATGCATCGGAAGGGACCGATATTGAACTTTGACTTAGATTTATTAAACTTACCGTAATATCTATTCAAGTCAATATCGCCTAGTTGATCCTAGATCAAATGATCTTAATCCTGTTATGATTAGGCTCAATCTTGAAAGGCTATTCGTGTTCCTTGAATTGTTAGTTAAGCCTACCTTTTGGTCAGGGTGATACGTACTTTTTGGGAACACGGTAGTGCAATTGAGTGGGAGCGCTAGCATAAACATGGAATCTATAGCTTCTATCTGGCGAATAGTAAGCAAAGGATGATCTCCTTCGAGCTTGACCAAACGAACATAAATGGTTGAGTACTCATTTCACATAAGCTGAAATATCATTTATACGGGGTCAAGTGTTTTAAGGAATAAATACATTGTAGGGTGTAACGGTAATTTAATCCCTTTACAGTGTAGATCATTCATATAGAGGATCATTGATCACATTAGGATTATAACAATGGATAACTAATGATGTGTCTATATGGTGGAACATATAGAGCATTCTATATACTGAGAGTGCAATTCTAAGTTCTATGCGTGGATTCAACGAAGAATTAATAAGTTAGTGAATTTTAGTGCTAAATTCTTGATCTACTTATTGGAAGCTCGGTTATATAGACCCATGGTCCCCCCACTAGTTGAGATAATATAGCTTGTAAGAATCATATAATTGGTTTTGATTAATCAATTATAATTCTCAAATTAGACTATGTCTATTTGTGAATTTTTCACTAAGTAAGGGCGAAATTGTAAAGAAAGAGTTTATAGGGGCATATTTGTTAATTATGATACTTTGTATGGTTCAATTAATAAATATGATAAATGACAATATTATTTAATAATTATTTATAGTTATTAAATAGTTAGAATTGGCATTTAAATGGTTGAATTAGAAAATTGGCGTTTTTGAGAAAATCAGATGCAGAAAAGGTAAAACTGCAAAATTGCAAAAAGTGAGGCCTAAATCCACTAGTATAGGGCCAGCCACTTTTGTAGGAAATTTAAACTGATATTTTCATTATTTTAATGTCAAATAATTCAAACCTAACCCTAGTGGAATGCTATAAATAGATAGTGAAGGCTTCAGGAAAATTACACTTAAATTTTCTATTTTTCCTTGAGAGAAAAACCTGAGCCTTTCTCTCTCCCTATCTTTAGCTGCCACTTCTTCTTTCTCTTCCCTCTTGAATTTCGAAATCCTTAGTGTATGAGTAGTGCCCACACACAGCAAGTGATACCTCAATCATAGTGAGGAAGATCGTGAAGAAAGATCATCAGCAAAGGAGTTTCAGCATCAAAGATTTAGAGAAAGAGATCCAGTTTCAGATATTGATAATGCTCTGCTACAGAAAGGAATCAAGGGCTAGATATCTAAACGGAAGGAGTCATTATATTCCGCTGCACCCAATGTAAGGTTTCTTAAACTTTATATGTGTTTAATTTATCGTTTTAGAAAGTTCATATTTAGGGTGTTAATAAACATACTTGTGAGTAGATCTAAGATCCTGGTAAAATAATTTCCAACAACTGGCCTCAGAGCCATGGTAATTGATTTACTTGCAAGAAATTTGGACTTTAAAACGATTGTTTGTATGTTCTTTGGATGGTATCATGTTGTATTGAGTGTTATTTGATGATTGATTGATGTTTGTGAAATTTTCGTGAAAAATAATTGTGTTTTCGTTTCTGGAATTATTTTTATTGGATAGTATGGAAAAAATTAAGCAAGTTAGCCTTTTACAGAACTCAATTTGGATTTTATTTGAATTAGTTATGATTTTTTGAAGATTTGACAAAATCGAGGCTGTGCTGATATTTTCCTGCGATCGCAGAACTGTCCGTACAGTTTCGAATTTTTTCTTATTTCTTCAATTTTTCATACTTGTTCATGGAATTAACTTCCAATTTTTTGTATGGTTTTGTATATATACTATTACTATTCCTAATTCAATTCTAATTATTATTTTGAATTAATTTAATTTTTTTATTAATTTAATTCAAGATATTAGTGTAATTTGAATTTGAATAGAATTAGTATTTATCTTTTTGCTTAAAAAATCTATCTTATTTTTAAATTTGATTATATTTTTTTTTTTTAAATTTAAGGTCAGATTTTTTAAGATATTTATAATATCTTTTAAGATATTTATAATATCTTTTAAGATATTTAAAAATATCTTATCTTTTAAGATATTTTAAAATTATCTTATCTTTTAAGATTTTTTAATTAAATCTTTTTAGATATTTTGACCATATTTAAATTTAAAATAAGATATTTATAATCATGTAATTTTAAATAGATATAAGATATTTTGCTAATTTTTTAAATTTTGTTATTTTATTTATTTAAATTACATTTAAAATTTGAAAAAGATATTTATTTATCTTTTCTAATTTTTTATTTAATTTTTATTTATAAAATAACATTTAAAATTTAAAAGTAGTTAGCAAATTTTTGAAATGATATTTAGGTTGGTTGAAACCTAATTTTTCAAAAATTGTAGGTTTAATTTTAAATTAATTTTTTTTTTAAAATTTCGAATTTTTCAATTTTTTTTTTAAATTTTTTCGAATTTTTTAATTTAATATTTTCGAAATTAAATATTTATTTAAAATTAAATAAATCCTACTTCCAACTATCCAGCTAACCTTGTTGCAGGAGTATGTGTTTTTAGCTTGTGTGTAAGTTTTAAAAACCTATTATTACTTGATTGCAAATAGTCATGGTTACTTTTTGCCAGATCTAATGATCTGATGGCTCCCTTGGTCAAGTTAATAATTTGTAACAGGTAAATTTTACAATCTTCTTTCATCTGTGTATGACCTAGCAACATGATAGGATCCATCCAAAGTGTGCCTGTGTGAGCCTATATGTTTATTTTATTTTAATATAGATACATATAGGTTGTTGCTAAATAAAATGTCACACCATGATAGATTTTATTTAGGTCCATTTAGTTATTGGACCTATTCAATTAATAACAGTTATTCATTTTAAGGTTAAATTCCTCTCTTTTGGGCCTTGTGTGAGAGTTGGGAGCCATAGAAGTGGGTACGACATACTGAACCCAGCACCCCCTCACACAAACCACCCCAATTGTGAAGGCCCATTTGCCTGATTTGAATAACTGTACTAGGTTAATTAAACTAGTTTAACCTAATAAAATTGATTAGCAACATAATTAATTTCATTTATTTTGAAATTAATTTAAGAAAAATATAGTTTAAGGAATTCTTTATTCTAAGCTAAACTATATGTATTTTCTTGTATTTAATTAAATATAGAATTATAACCATCTAGATTCTTTCTGGAACTTAATTTAAATTTTTCATTAAATATTCCTATTTAAGTTGATATTTAGTTATCTTCAACTAACCAACTTAAATCTGAATATCTTTTGAATTCAAAATTTCAAAATTAAGTTGAGGAATTTTAGGCATTGGTTATTAAGATTCTTTAGATATTTTTTAAGTTAATATCTTTTCGAATATTAACTTAAAATGGAATATTTTCAAATTAAGTGGTTACAACTTAATTTTTGATATTTAATTAAATTTAAATTTGAAAAATATTTAGGTTCTAGATTTTTTCTAATACAACCTAAATTAGATATTTTTTCAAATTTTGTGGAAAAGATACTTAGTCAAATAAGATATTTTCTAGATAGTTATTTCTAGACTACTTATTATTTCTAATATTAAATAGGAAAATATTATAAATTGTGAAATTAATTATTTAATAAATTTTGGTACAATTTATTTTAAGTATATTTTTCCTAGTATTAAACTAGAAATTAATAATTAAGCATTCTCTACACTTAATTATTTATTTCTTGAATTTAATACATTTAATTAATTTGAAAATTAAATATCTAAGTTGATTTAATCATCATACTTAAATATTTCTTTTTCATGACATTTAATTAAAAAGAAAATTATTTTTAGTTGAAATTTAATTTTTCAACTAAATTTAAATAATTTTCAAAATATATTTTTTCTTTATTTTATTAATCAATTTTTCGAAATTGCATTTCTTAAATGCTAGAATTTCGAATTTTATCTTGAAAAATAGATTAAGTTGTAAATTAATTATTTATTTTAATTAATTCTTGGATCAACTTAAATCAATGATTTTTTCATTTATTGATTAATTTAAAATAAATTGAATTAAAGTATATTATTAGAAATTGAATTAACTAGTCAAAGGAAAATCTAGATAGGTGATATTTTTGCTTGAAGTATTTTTCTAGTGTATTTAATTAAATTAAAAATTAATATTTAAGTTGATTTTCATCATCATACTTAAATATTTGAATTTTTTTTTATATATTTAATTAAATAGGAAAATTATATTTTTTGTTGTAAATTAATTTTATTAATTAATTTTGGGCCAACATTAAATTAGAATAATTTTTCCAGGATTTATTTTTTATTTTAATATGCATTTTTCGAAAATTGTATTCTTTATTCTTTAATTTTTCGAAATGCAATATATATTTATAGAAAATTAAATTTGAGTTGTAAATTAATTTAAATTAATTTTGTAACAACTTAAATTGAATATTTTTCTAAATATTTATTGGAAATTATTACTAAGATGGAAATAATTCATGTTATTTTCATATCCATCTAAGTAAAATTTATAAATATTAAATTAAAATTTATATTTGGAATTTTTTATTCTAAATTAGAAATTTTAATTAAATAAATATATATTTAAAATAAATAGAATAAATAAAGAGAATAAAAGAAAATACAACTCCTTTTAAATAATGAGCTTTATTATCAAGAGACATTCGATCTCCATTGTGGGTTTTACACCGCGTTTGTTTTAGTGAGTAATCCTCCCTAATGGAGGAACGTTCATTAGCAATTTCGCACCGTTTAATCTCGCATGATAAGTAGTTTGTAAGTGTTTTGTATGGTATGGATCACCCTAATGGTGGCGACCATACTTGACTGGCAAATTATGAAACAATGGTGGAAGCTCATAAGATAGAATTGCCTTGACTCTCGCCTAAACGGGACAACGCTGAATTCCAATCTTGATCGAATAAAAGGTTGCTAGAATGGTTATCATTTTAGATGAGCTGACAACTCTATTCAATGGATGATGCTTTGACTCTCGCCTAAACGGGACACTGTATCAGTTTGTTGAAAAACCTTGGAAATTATTTAGGATTGTATGTTTTAGTATTTTCACTTGTCATTCCTACTTGCTATATGCTTATAATTTCTGAATTGTGTATGAATTTATATTGAACCATGTTATTTTCTGTTATTAAGTTGTAGTTTAATTTCGAATCTTCATTGTTGGTCCAACATGTTTGTTTATCTAATGAGATAAATCCCTAGTGGATTTTCACCATTAGACATACATAATAGTGTTAGATATCGAAAGATAAATATTGTATATGCGACATCTAGCTGTTCATCAATTGATGACACCTTAGACTAGTATTTTTACAATATGAAACAAGAAGATTACATAAATAAGATTACTTTGACTTTCGCTAATCGAAGCATCGTTGGATTCTTATTTATAATCGAAATTATCCTAATTCCTCTTCGCTTATTCATTTTGAATTAGCTCCATAATATATCATTGGATGAATGGTCTATAAATCATTTCATGTCATTATATTTTCTTTTAAGAAATTAAATGACGCTTATGATTATAATCCCGAAATTCTATTCCCAATTGATATAAATCCTCAATCTTAGAAATCTCCTACTTGTATGGGCAAATCAGACTTAGAGTTTATTAGTAGTGCTGGTCCAAGAAAGAATTACTCATTATATTTGGTTGAATTTAAGTCTTTGACTTTAATTTTAGAATCCAAACAGAAATTTTCTTATATTTCTAATTCCAGAATACAATACAGTTACACTTTCTCAAGTGTTTAATATCCATCTTTTATTAATGGATTAAAACTGTATGGAATATGAGTTAGGTATTCTGTGACCAGGATCCACTTGCAGTATTCTAAGAACTCTTTGATGTAACTATACCTAAGTCATCAAAACGACACAACCACATTTTTCTTAATCTATGGCATTTGTATCTTGTTCATAGTGGATTTGACAAGACCAATCTCTGCAAAGGGTTAATATACCTTTTAGCAAAGAAATTTGAAATGTTTGAAAAATTTCATTAATTTCTAGCAATGGTTAAAACCATTAAGGTAAGTGGTTAAAGATCTTGCGAACTGATAGGGGCGGAGAAATAGTTAGTAGATATGCAGTTCAAAGATCATTAAATTGATTTTTGAATTATATCCAAACTTACCTCCCTAGAAATTTCGAGTTGCATGTTGATGATTAGTTACTAGTCGTTGCCTAAATCCTACTATGGTAATACAATTTCAGAATGATGTAATGGTTGTATACTTCGTGTAAATCATTACTAGATTCATGGATGACCTAATCAAATCTTAAGAAAGGCTAGAACTGTTAACCATGGTTTGTTAGCTATTCTAAGTGATTAGGGGTGGACCATCCCATAGTCAATAGATAAGAAAGTGTTTGTTCAAACAAATACTACTTTTCTAAGAAAATGACTAAGTCTGAAAAACAAGTAGCAAATAAAGGAGATATTTAATTCTTGATTCCAAAAGTGTTCTATCATCTTATATAACGTATGATGATCCCACTGCCTCTGTTGTCTTGTCACAACCAAAGAGGTTAATACCATTTAGTTTTCTTCGACATAATTCATGGTACCTTGTCGTAGTGGGAGAGTTTCTAGGAATTCACCTTCTTATGACTTGGGAGACACTAGTGATTAAAATCCATTGTGAGTTTAAACAAGTAATGGATTGTCAAGATAAGAAACTAAGAAGAAAAGCCAATAGAACTATGGTTTAATCCATTCACATGGAATAACCTAAAGTTTTCTATTACAAGGACATAAAAGGAAATTTCGTTTATAAGTCTATTCAATGGACTTAACAAAACTTCCTGTTCCTAGTATTATAGGTTTGAGTTTATCTAAACCTATGGCTTGTGGTATACCTGGTAATTACTTACTCTAATGCAAGCAACTTACTTTAGTAAGATGCTGAAGCATTTTCTTTCTAATGGCAATCTATAGAAGCTTCACAACTTCTTAGGCATAGATTTTATTTATCTAAGGAAAAGTCTCAACTATTCCAGAAAAGATAAAGCCATGAAAGAATTTCTTATATCAACAGTGAGAGGTCTTAGATATGCTTTTGTATGCCTTAGACCAGACATCTGCTGTTGAGTGGGAGTAATGAGTAGGTATCAGATTAATCCAGGAGAAGAACACTGGAAGACAATCAAGTAAATCTTAAGATAAAGAAGAGGAACTATATGTTAGTCTATAAGGGTGTGTTTAAAACTCTTAGACTACACCATATCAGATTTCGAAATTTGCCTTTGTGCTAGTAAATCTTTACGATAAGATGGTGGTTACTACGGGGGTGGAATAGTGATTTCGGAGAAGTGTAAAAACCTATCCGAAGTCTCTAGGTCTACCGAGAGAGAGACCGAATGTTAAAGTTTGCAGAAAGGTACTTATTCAGTCTAAGGAAAGTTCTATACATCTTTGGCACCATTCCAAATTGCCTTAAACTACTAGTGTTAATTTCCCGATTAACCAAAAGTAGTTGCCAAAGGTATAGAATCCAGTATCCCAAGAGAGTAGACATATAGAGAGGAATTTCACATTATCAATGATTTTGTGATTAAAGGAAGAGTAATGGTGGAGAAAAGGTTGTGGTTAATTCAACTTTTCAAATCCTATTACGAGGAGTTTACTACTACTACACTTGATTTGTATATCAAGGTGTTGAGATTATTTGAAATGCACTTTTTGTTTTATATTAGTGCAAGTGGGAGTTTGTTGGGTTTTATGCCCTAAATAAAACTCATTTCAATATAATCAGATTTACTTATTAATATAGATCGAAATAACATTTAATGTTGCATGGTTCACATGATTTATTTCATGATTATATGTACATAATGTATAAATTCATCTGAAACCCTTTTCACATACTTGATCCTGTTTATTGTGCCGTCAACACATTGGAAAGTAAACATGACTATGTGAATAAAGTTTCCTAGATTTATCGTACACAGGTTTTACTGATATGATAATCTACAACGAGTTTACTTGCATTTGGAGAAGTGCTATGTTCTTTCCAGAGCATTGGTTAAAGTAAATCTCAGGTTGGATGCATGGAGTATGCATCGGAAGGGACCGATATTGAACTTTGACTTAGATTTATTAAACTTACCGTAATATCTATTCAAGTCAATATCGCCTAGTTGATCCTAGATCAAATGATCTTAATCCTGTTATGATTAGGCTCAATCTTGAAAGGCTATTCGTGTTCCTTGAATTGTTAGTTAAGCCTACCTTTTGGTCAGGGTGATACGTACTTTTTGGGAACACGGTAGTGCAATTGAGTGGGAGCGCTAGCATAAACATGGAATCTATAGCTTCTATCTGGCGAATAGTAAGCAAAGGATGATCTCCTTCGAGCTTGACCAAACGAACATAAATGGTGGAGTACTCATTTCACATAAGCTGAAATATCATTTATACGGGGTCAAGTGTTTTAAGGAATAAATACATTGTAGGGTGTTACGGTAATCTAATCCCTTTACAGTGTAGATCATTCATATAGAGGATCATTGATCACATTAGGATTATAACAATGGATAACTAATGATGCGTCTATATGGTGGAACATATAGAGCATTCTATATACTGAGAGTGCAATTCTAAGTTCTATGCGTGGATTCAACGAAGAATTAATAAGTTAGTGAATTTTAGTGCTAAATTCTTGATCTACTTATTGGAAGCTCGGTTATATAGACCCATGGTCCCCCCACTAGTTGAGATAATATTGCTTGTAAGACTCATATAATTGGTTTTGATTAATCAATGATAATTCTCAAATTAGACTATGTCTATTTGTGAATTTTTCACTAAGTAAGGGCGAAATTGTAAAGAAAGAGTTTATAGGGGCATATTTGTTAATTATGATACTTTGTATGGTTCAATTAATAAATATGATAAATGACAATATTATTTAATAATTATTTATAGTTATTAAATAGTTAGAATTGGCATTTAAATGGTTGAATTAGAAAATTGGCGTTTTTGAGAAAATCAGATGCAGAAAAGGTAAAACTGCAAAATTGCAAAAAGTGAGGCCTAAATCCACTAGTATAGGACCAGCCACTTTTGTAGGAAATTTAAACTGATATTTTCATTATTTTAATGCCAAATAATTCAAACCTAACCCTAGTGGAATGCTATAAATAGATAGTGAAGGCTTCAGGAAAATTACACTTAAATTTTCTATTTTTCCTTCAGAGAAAAACCTGAGCCTTTCTCTCTCCCTATCTTTAGCTGCCACTTCTTCTTTCTCTTCCCTCTTGAATTTCGAAATCCTTAGTGTATGAGTAGTGCCCACACACAGCAAGTGATACCTCAATCATAGTGAGGAAGACCGTGAAGAAAGATCATCAGCAAAGGAGTTTCAACATCAAAGTTTCAGGGAAAGAGATCCAGGTTCAGATATTGATAATGCTCTGCTACAGAAAGGAATCAAGGGCTAGATATCTGAACGGAAGGAGTCATTATATTCCGCTGCACCCAATGTAAGGTTTCTTAAACTTTATATGTGTTTAATTTATCGTTTTAGAAAGTTCATATTTAGGGTGTTAATAAACATACTTGTGAGTAGATCTAAGATCCTGGTAAAATAATTTCCAACAATTTTTCCATGCTCGTGCTAAATCCAGAAATGCCACAAATAAAATCAATATACTCCTTACCAGTAGTGGAGGAATGGTGCAAACCGAGAAGGACATTGTTACTGAAATTGATAATTACTTTTCCAATTTGTTTTCTTCAAATGGTGTTGATCATGAAGCTTTGCTTGTCTTATCCACCATTAATACTGCCATCACTCCAGATATGAATACCTTTCTGCTCTAGCCTTTTACAACTATTGAAATTGAATTTTTTCTCAAATCTATGGCACCAGAAAAGTCTCCAGGAGTTGACGGTATGTCTGCCATATTTTTTCAGCATCATTGGGATATTGTTAGGCCACTGGTTACTCAGAGTATTCTTAGAATTCTGAATGAGGGAGATGACATGAAGTCTATTAACTCGGCTTTGATTACATTAATTCCAAAGATTGATCAACCAAAACTTGTGAGTAATTATAGACCCATCAGTTTGTGCATGGTGATTTACAAGTTGGGTTCAAAAGCCATTGCTGCCAGATTTAAAGAGGCATTACCTCATGTGATTTCTCAAAATTAGAGTGCTTTTCTCCCTCATCGTCTTATCACTGATAATGTTCTTCTCGCTTTTGAACTAGTTCATTGCCTAAAAAAAAAAAAAAGACAATTGGGGTATGCGACACTAAAATTAGATATAAGTAAAGCCTTCGATAGAGTAGACTGATACTTTTTACAAGCCGTGATGGTTAAGATGGGTTTTGACACAAATTGGGTGGATTTGGTTATGAGATGTGTTGCATCCCCAAAACTCTCTTTCAATCTTAATGGTGCGGTCAAAGGTTCAGTTGTACCAAAAAGGGGTCTTCGTCAGGGAGATCCTTTATCACCGTACTTATTTTTAATCTAATATGAAGGGCTTTTAGTTTTGTTGAAGAATGAGGAATCTTTGGGTCATTTAAAAGGGTTATTAATTGCTAGAGGTGCCCCTGCCGTATCTCATCTTCTTTTTGCTGATGATAGTTTGCTTTTTGCCAAGCTACTGAAGATTCTTGCCAAGCTGTGATCAGGGTCCTTGATTTTTATCATAGAGCCTCAGAAAAACTTCTCAACATAAATAAAACCGTCATGTCTTTCTCACTGAATGCTACTCAAGTAATCAAATATCGCTTTAATAATGTGCTGGGTATGCCTATCTGTGCTTTCCATGAAAAATATCTTGGCCTTCCCTCATATGCTGGAAAAGATAATAAAGAACTTTTTAGCGGCATCAAAGACCATATTTGGAAACTGATGAATTAATGGCATGCCAAACTTTTTTCAATTGGTGGTAGAGAGGTGCTATTAAAAGTTGTTGTTCAATCAATTCCGACATATGCCATGAGTTGCTTTAGCCTTCCTAAAATTTTTTGCAACTAACTTGAATCTATGATGGCTGAAATCTGGTGGGGTTTTAACATAAACAACTCAAAGATTCATTGGAAGAAATGGAAATTCATGTGTTCTTCAAAAGCTGACGGTGGTTTGGGTCTTCGCTCTTTCATTCACTTTAATCAGGCTCTACTTGCTAAGCAAGCATGGAGAATATTGGATAATCCTTCTTCTTTGTTGGCAAAGGTTCTTAAATCTTGTTACTATAAGACCGATGATTTCCTTTCGGCTCAAAAAGGCATCTGACCTTCCCTCACTTGGTAAAGTATCTGTGATGGTAAAGAACTATTGTTAAAGGGCCTGAGATGGAAAATTGGTACATGGTAGAATATTCGATGCGCTTCGGATCCATGGTTGCTGGGTGACACTACCTTTACCCCATACTCTTACTGTGGTGATCCCCTTTTCACGGTTGCACACTATATCTTAACAGATAGGCAATGGGATACAAGGATATTAGAGAATCATTTTGGTACTATTGATATTGATCGTATCCTTTCCATCCCTCTTAATCCTTTTCCTAGAGAGGACTTGCTTATTTGGCACCATTCAGACATAGGCTTATACATTTTTAAATTTGGCTACCACTTAGCAGAGAGTTTAGAATCTATGAATGTACACTCATCTTCATCTTCTCACTGTCAATGGTGGAACCGATTTTGGTCTCTACGGCTGCCCAAAAAAGTTAAAATCTTTGCTTGGCGATTCATAAATGATGCTCTTCCTACCTCTGTTAAATCTAGCTCATAGGATGATAACTACTTCCACTTCTTGTGCCCTTTGTATGTGTGCGTGGGAAGGAAACACAATTTTTTGGTGTGACCGTGCTAAGGCTATGTGGAGGAAATCTCAATTCTAAGTATCTATGCCAAATATTAGTAATCTTAAAGGCTATGATATTTTCTCACACATTACTGCATTACACAATGATGCTAATTTAGACAAGATTACATGCCTAATGTGGTCTATTTGGGCTGAAAAAAATAAAGAAATTCATGGAACCAAGCCTAAACTAGCGAACAATATTTGTTCCTTCTTTGCTTCTCACTTGGATCAATATCGCAACGCCACTATGACTACAACAGTTACAAATGGTTTAGACACTCATAGCTACAACTCTCAAGCCCAATAGCCATCGTCTACTAGGCCTTCGCCTAAATGGCTGCCACCGGCTGCTGGTTTTTTTAAAATGAACATGGGTGCAACATGTGATACTGCAGGTGCTATTATAGGGATAGGAGCACTAATCTGTGACCGTGTTGGTATTGTTATTGTTGGTTTCTCCAAGACAATTCAAGGATGCTATTCCCCAAAAGAGATGGAGACTGCTGCTATGTTTCATAGTGTGAAATGGGCAATTGAGTATCAACTGCCAATACATTCAATTGAGACAGATTCTCTATTGGTTGCCAATGCGATCAACAACTTATCCTCTACTAGATTTGTAACTCATTTTCATGATTTGGTAGATGATATTATTTATCTTTTATCCTCTTTTCTTAGAGTAAAGGTATCTCATGTTAAACGAGATGCTAATAAAGCAGCCCATGCTTTGGCTAAATTTGCTCTTCGATTAGATGAAGATATTTCTTGGTCGAGGGAAATTCCCTCCCTAATCTACTCGTTTGTTATTAATGACTCCCAATTTTAATAATAACAATTTTTTCTAAAAAAAAATAACAAACATTTTTAATTTGTATTCTATGTAATTAGACCCATATTATTTATATTAAAATTGTGTAATGTTAAATTAATCTTTACTTCCTTATTTGCTTTGATTGTTCCATGTAAAAGAATTAGTAGCTTATTAAACCGTTCATTGAAAAAGATGTCAAAGACACTTTAATTAACATCCATTCAATTAGAGGTCTAGGTTTAGATGATTTTGCTGCTGGATTTTTCAAAGGTCTTTGGTCTGATATTGGTGATGACTTATTGTAATACCCAGAATTAAGAAATGGAGTAGCAGAACCCTAACTAGATAATTATGTATAATGGAGGAATTATATTATTATATAGTTCAATATATGTGATTTTATATGAATTTTAATATATTAAAGACCCCGTTGGTGAGCCAGGGGTATTTTGATAATTATGACCCGAGAAGGGTAAATTGTTGAAATTAATTTAATTACGTGCTTAATAGAACTATATTATTATACAGTATGCATGTGTTGTCTTTTCAGGTGTGTTCTGACAGGTTGGCGCGGTATAGTCACAACTGGGTATTTCGGGCCGAATTGGGTTCGGGCCCGAAATGTAAATTGGATTGAGATATTTGGCATTTTATTTGATAATGAGAAATCTGAATTTTATTTGGAAATTAATGAGCATGAAATGACTAAATTGCCCATGTGAGTGTATATGCATGTTTTATAGCCCTAGGGGCAAAATGGTCTTTTGACCTTTATTTTCTACAATTAATAAAAGATGAATTTTTAGAAAAAAAAGGGAAAATTCTGGTTGTTTCACCCCTAACCCGTACCCCTCTCTCTCTCAAACCCTCTCTTGAAATGCAATTGGAATTGGTGAGGAATTTTCTTGGGTTTTAGCTTGGATTGAAGCTTTGTGATTGAGAAACTTTGTGCTTGCATTTGGATTGAACTTGAGGTAATCCTTGCAGCTGTAATTGTGGTTGTGTCTATTGAATTTTGATTGTTAGAAATGCATGATTATGGTGTTGATGAAGATGATAATTACATGTTACATGAGATGATGTTCTTTTGTTAATTTAAGTGAGTTTTGCTTGAATTCTTTGTGTGTTGGTTGTTTGAGCTCTAGATGGAGTTCTAGGGTTTCTTCCTTATCTTGAATTCAAAGTATTTGATGATGATTGTTGCTGGAAAAATAGTTGGGATGCATGATTTTGAAGCTCTAGTTCAAGAGCTTAGATTTTATGAGTTAAAGTCATGATTTGTGTTTAATTGTGGGATTTTGGATGCATGAGATATTTGTTTTTAATCCTATAATGTTTGCTAGCTGCTGTAAGTAGTAAATTGAGAGTTTGGTTGTGAAAAGCAAGCTTGAGTTCATGGAACTCAAGCTTGGTGCTTTAATGGCACTTTTTGATTTTTAGTGCAATTGTTGTGTTTAAGTTGTGGAATATGTTTATTATGACATATATTGATGCTCTGGAAAGTTTGGAAATGTTTGGGGATGATTTGAGTGAGTTTTGGGGGTTTAGAGATTGAGAAATTTCGTGTTCTCTGCCCAGACAACCGGAATTCCGGTAGGTTCATCCGGAATTCCGGTTGGAGTTCATCGGGAAATGCTTAATTTTGTTTCGGCCATAACTTTTGACTCGGGACTTCGTTTGGGACGTTCTTTATACCGTTGGAAAGCTCTTTTCGAGCTCTATGTGATTATCTATATTTGAAATGCCATGAATTTATTTTATGAATGTGAAATCAGGGGTTAACCCTATTTGTGAAAATCCCAGATTGTATGACTAGGATTACCGGCACCTGGTCAGGAGCACCCGGGGATTCAGAATCTCTGCCTTTGCGGGACAACAGGTAAGACAGTAGTTGCACGCAGAGATATGCACGGTGGTGCTTATATTGAATATTATATTGGTGATAATTAGAAACTGAGATTAGGGTTATTACCCTAAAGTGAGCGGTTTAATGGCCTAGGGTTATTACCCTAGTAATTATTAATGTGTAAATGCTATGCCATGCTAAATATATTGTAATAAAGAATTATGCGCACAAGGCATAATTAAGTTAGACTCGGTAAATTAGTACCTTGAGTTTGATAGTAATGCGGTCTAGGGTTATTACCCTAGAATTTATGTGAAGGTAAGAAAGTCATGATGTACAATAATATTGCTAATCAAGTGAAAGCATGAATTAGGGTTATTAGTCTCTATAAGTGTTATTTTGAGCATGCAATAATATGTTATATGAGAGACTATTTGGTATGCAAGTTAGGGTTATTACCCTAAGATTTTATATGTTATAGTGTATATGGAATGTATGTATATATATATATATCAAGAGTTATGTGTATAAGACATAACTTTGTTAGACCTGGTATATATTATCAGGATAAACCACTGAAAGAACGTAATGTATGGATTACGTAAATATATATGAATAGAGTTATGTGAGCAAGGCATAACCAGGTTATACTCGGTAATTATAACCGAGATAAACCTTACTAAGGCCTTATTGTAAATAGACGTGTGAGCGTAACACGTAGGTCTATGCCACATAGACATATATAGACGTGTGAGAGCAACACGTAGGTCTATGCCACATAGACATATATAGGCGTGTGAGCGTAACACGCAGGTCTATAACAAATAGACAAATAGTGCAGTGGCACCATTAATTATGTGATAAATATATATGTTGAGATTAAGGGTTATGCGTTCAAGGCATAATCAGGTTGGACTCGGTAACAAGAACCGAGATGAACTGTTCTAAGGCCTTACTGTATTTAGACGTGTGAGCGTAACACGTAGGTCTACGCCACGTAGACATAAATAGGCATGTGAGCGTAACATGCAGGTCTGTGTCACACAGACAAATTTGAATGGCATTTTTGTTTATATTATATGATGAGCATATTGTTGATATGTTTTATACTGTCTTGCTGGGCTTGGCTCACGGGTGCTCTACTGTGCAGGAAAGGGTAAGACTATTGCTAATCAGCCATGAGTGCAGAAGCTGGGCGAAGAATGTACATGTCTGGGCCATATTAGACCAAGCGGGTTAAGGGTCTATCAGTGATGAACTTTTGAATTCTATTTTGCCGTTTAGGTCGGCTAGGAATAAATGGCTTGTAATAGCGTTTGTAAATATTTTTGGGATCCCAACTATTTTAAAAGTTTATATATTTTACAAGTTTATTTTCATTCTGTTTAATATAAAAGTTTAAATTCCGCGCTATTTTGATTAGTAATCCCGTTTAGGGGATTAGGGTTTCATAAGTATTTTGGGTAGCGTGCCTATTTATTCAGGGCGTTACACTTATCAAGAGCTGTTTTGCCCTTTTTTTCATGAAGGGTTGATCCCCAATGATTTGAACCGCATAGTAATTTTGTCTTATTCCCAAATTAGATTCTCCTTCCTCAGTTGCTCATTATAGGCCCATTGCTTGTTGAAATGTGTTATACAAGTATATTTCTAAGATGATGTGTTTGCATTTAAGTGAAGTTTTGCCTTCTCTAGTTCACAAAAACAAAGGGATCAAAAATAGACAACTCACTCATAATGTTCTAAAATTCCAAGACCTCCTAAAAGGTTATACTAGGAAGAATATCTTAGCTATATGTCTCATGAAGGTAGACTTGAGTAAGGCGTATGACACAATAGATTGAGCTATTATGGCTGATCTGTTAAAAGGGCTTTATTCCCCAGAAGTTCATTAAGTGGATATTGATTTGCTTATGTAGAGCATCCTATACACTCATGCTAAATAAAAGACTTCATGGTACCTTCAAAGGAAAAAAGGTACTATCTCACTAGGTTCTAGATTTCTGATTCTCAAACCAAAGGGTTTAGGTTTCACCCTATGTGTAAGTCTCTGGGCCTTATCAATCAATGCTTTGTGGATGTTCTTGTGATGAGTGCACATTTGTACACTCATTCTTAGTCAATTATTAGATGGATTAGTATTTATTTTTGTATAGATTTGATGTGTTTTCTCCAAGTGTGTAGGTTTGTCCTGAAAAGATATTTTATGATAGAATGAGATCTTTGAGCCTATTTTTGACAATGATTTCATCATTTTCTCGAAGAACTTATGAAACCCAAAATGATAGAGCTCGTTCATAGTTTTCCAAAACATGTTAAATCATATCATTTGGAGTCCGGACGCAAAATTTATGCATGATTTACTGAGCAATGTCGAAGTAGAAAAAAATTTTTGCTAGCCGCTATAGCACCTGGCTGAAAAAAAAAAAGATTTTTTACGGAAAAAAAGGATAATTTCAGCATGTGGGTATTTCAGGATTTTTCTCTTAGGCGTTATAGCGCAGGGTATGGGTGCTATAGCGCAACACTTATCATTTTTTTTAAAAAAAATCCTAATTCTAAGAGGATTGATCTATCTTTGTTGGCCTATATAAAGAAGGATGTAAATTGTATTGAGGAACGACTAGAGAGATAGAAACAAGTAATTTTGAGATTAAAAAACACATTGAAAAGCAAGAGAGAAGAGACTTCAAGCAATCATCATCAACTATCATCATTAGAGTGATTTTCTTCTTCTTCTTCTTCTTCTTCTTCTTCTTCTTTATTCTTTGTTTAGTTATTTAATTACGAACATGATTATTGTAGTTATTATGTTTGTGATTATGAACTAAACACTCATTCTAGAGTGTTCATAGAACTATTTTAGATTATGAAATTAAGTTTTTAGATTATTCCCACATTTGTTCTTATTATTTGTTTATGCAATTTTGTGCTAGTTATCATCTTTTTAATGCTTGATTACCATTAATTAATATAGAGACTTTAGGTTTTACACTTGAGAGAGGTAATCTAAAATCGGACTGAGAATTGCATGACATAAGAAAAGTGTGAAATTGAGAGATTCCACTAATTCTATGAGTTTTATTTATAGAGAATAATATTGCTTTATGATTGCTTATTTGATTAACATTGAATAGAGATATTGTGTTAGTTAATTTAAGTTAAATCTATCATCGCTCGAGAGAGGTTAATAGGTTACATTAGGATTCTTGAAACTACAAATTATAGGATAAATTGGGATAATCGGTAAATTGAGATTCATAGTTTGAAATAGGGAAATCAATGCTTTAGGTTTTTACTTTCTACTTAAAAATCGTTGCTTGTCTATTTATTTTTCTATTTACTTTATTATTTGATTCTTAAATAAAATTTACTTTGTGTTATGTAATTAAAGTATAAAATTAAAAAATATAATAATTAGTAAAATTTAATAATCAATCCATGTGGGTTCGACAACCTTTTTAGTATTAAAACTTTGCTATAATAACACTATACGCTTGCAGTAATAATAGTGTATCAAGTTTTTGACACTGTTGCCGGGGATTGAAAATTCTTAAATTATTACTAATATTATTACTAAAAGTTTTCGCTTTAAATTAGATTTTTTTTTTGTTTCTTATTTTATTTGTTGCTTTGTGGTTCAATTTATGCGAAGAAATCGAAGTGCTACACCACTCACACCGCTGAATCTTGAGATTGAAAGAACTCTAAAGCAGTTAAAAGCGAAGAAAATACTAGATATGGTAGCCAATAACAACAATGGCCTTAATAACAACCAACCAACACCCACTACAGTTGATGTACAACCACAGGCTGTTCGTGATTATTGCTTATTTGTGGTGAATGAAAATCTGACTGGTATTGCTAATCCAATCATTGCTGCTAATAATTTTGAATTGAAGCCTGCTTTAGTCAATATGGTACAACAGAATCAATTTGGTGGCTTGGCTACTAAAGATCCCAATATTTATCTAGCCATATTTTTGGAGGTATGTGCTACTGTGAAGATGAATGGTGTTACTGATGATGCCATAAGACTACGACTCTTTCCTTTCTCTTTAAGGGATAGAGCAAGAAGTTGGTTACAATCTCTGCAGCCAGGTTCTATAACTACATGGGATAAAATGGCCAGAAAGTTCATGGTGAAATTCTTTCCTCCATCAAAGTCTGCACAGTTGAGAAGTGAGATTGAGCAATTCAGACAACTTGATTCAAAGCAACTTTATGAAGCATGGGAGCGATTCAAAGACTTATTACGTTGTTGCCCACAACATGACTATGAGAGCTAGATGCAAGTTTCAATTTTCTACAACGGGTTGAATGGTCCCACTAGGACTATTATTGATGCTACTACTAGAGGAGTGTCATTGTCTGAACCTGCAACTGAAGCCATTAATTTACTGGAGGAGATAGCCACTAATTGCTATAATTGGCCTAATGAAAGAAATACTCACAAAAAGGTGGCGTGGTTAAATGAAGTAGATCCTATGACAAATATAGCAGCTCAAATTTTTACTTTATATAATCAAGTGGCAGCCTTAGTTTATTAGAAGAATACATCAACTGTAAAAAATGTTGCTGCTGCATCTACACCACAAGGGCCTGAGATGAGTATAGAACAAGTACAGTATATGGCCAATAAACCTTATAATAATAACTATTGGGGAAATCTAATGCCTAACTACTACCATCCAGGATTGAGAAATCATGAGAATCTTTCTTATGGTAACACTAAAAATGTCTTGCAACCGCCTCCTGGGTTTAATGCACAACAACAAGAAGAGAAGAAGTCCTTAGAATAAATTCTGGGTACTTTCATGATAGAGACCAACAAGAGATTTAACAAGAATGAAACATGGTTAGATAACATGGAGACTCACTTGTCTAATACTATTGATTCCATGAAGAACATAGAGGTGCAAGTGGGACGACTGGCCAATGTTGTGAGTGCTTTGCAGAAAAATAGTAGTTTTCCTTGTGATATAGTTATCAATCCGAAAGAACAATGTAATGCCATCTCACTGAGGATTGGTAAAGTACGTGATGGGGTGTAAGAGACAAGTCAACTGACACAGTAGAAGCCAAAGAAGAGATTCCTGAAGACAAGCCTACTGAAAAGTCTATGAAGAAAGAAGATCTTCCAATGTATAAACTGCCAATTCCTTATCCTCAAAGATTTATGAAGAAGAAACTTGATGAGGACTTTGTTGGGTTTTGTGCCCTAAATAAAACCCATCTCAATATAATCAGATTTACTAATAAAGATCATAAATCGCATTTTATGTTGTATGGTTCACATGATTATAAATTATATTAGGTCAAGAACATATGTATTTGTTCATGATTATAGTGTTGTCAGCACAGTGAAATATAATCATGATTACATGTTCAGAAAGTTTAATTCCCTGATTTTTCAGTTCACTGGATTTAGACTGGCATGATAATCAGCGATAGGTATACTTACGCCTTGGATAAGTGTTATGTTCTTTCCAGGGCATTGGCAAAGTTTACCAGTATCAGATGTATGGAGTATACATTGGAAGGGACCGATATTGAACTTTGATTAGATATGATAAATTTACCGTAATATCTATTCAATTCAATATCACCTAGTTGATCCTAGATCAAATGATCTTAATCCTGACATGATTAGGTTCGATCTCAAGAGTGTTATTTGTGTTCTTTGATTTGTTAGTTAAGCCTACTTTTTGGTCAGGGTGATACGTACATTTTGGGAACACGATAGTACAATTGAGTGGGAGCGCTAAGCATAGATATGGAATCTGTAGCTTCTATAGGTTTTTAGAAGTGAAACGATGATTTCCTTCGAGCTTGACTGAATAGAGATAAATGATTGAGATCTCATTTTAATGATTGTATTATTTCACTAAATTATCATTTATAGGTGGCCAAGTGTTTTAAGGATAAAACACATTGAAAGGGTGTAATGGTAATTTTATCCCTATGCAATGTAGATCATCTATAGAGGATCATTGATTATTGGGATTATAACAATCGATAATTAATAGCGTATCTATATTGTGGAACATAAAGAGCATTCTATGTATCTCATAGTGCAATTCCAAGTTCTATGGTGGATGCAATGAGAAATTAATAAGTTAGTGAATTTACTTTGTAAATTCTAGATTTGCTTATTGGAAGCTCGGTTATATAGGCCCATGGTCCCCATACTAGTTGAGACAAACTGCTTGTAAGACTAAGTTAATTGATTTAAATTAATCAATTATAATTCTAATATTAGACTATGTCTAGTTTATGAATTTTTTTCACTATGTTATGGCTTGATTGTGAAGAAATAGTGTTTTGGGGTTTATTTGTTAATTAAGAGACTTTATGGAGTCTAATTAATAAATATTATAAATGATAATTTTATTTGATAATTATTTTAATTATTAAATAAATAGTTTTGGAATTTATAGGTTTGAATTGATAAATGATAATTTTATTTGATAATTATTTTAATTATTAAATAAATAGTTTTGGAATTTATAGGTTTGAATTGGAAAATATGGTATTATTGAAAAGAAGAATAAGTGGTTGTAATAAAGTGGCAAAATTGTAACTAGAGATTGGCCCTTTGAAGTGTACGGCCAACAAGTTATTTTTGCCCAATATTTTATTCTTTTTTTTAATCCATATAATTCAACCATAACCCTATTGAAGATAGTATAAAAGGAAGGCTATGGTCTCTTCATCCAAACTAATGCCTCCAAAGCTAATAACCTAGCTTTTGATGAGACCTCTTCCTTCTTCTTCTTCCTCTTCAATTTCGAAAAACACTAAGCCTTTCTTCACAAATATTATTCAGCCATTAGTGATTGAGTAAGTTCCCACACACATCAAGTTGGTCCTCAATCATAGTATGTAAGACTGTGAAGAATCCGATCAACAAGAAGGAGAATCAGGCTCAAAAAGGAGAGAAAGAGATCCAAGTTTAGATCTTGATAATGCTCTGCTACAGAAAGGAATCAAGGGCTAGAGATCTGAACGGAAGGAGTCATTATATTCCACTGCAATCAATGTAAGGTTTCTTAAACTTATATGTGTTTATTTACATTATTTTAGAAATTCATATTAGGATGTTAAACAATATACATGGTAGTAAATCTAGATCATGGTAAAATAATTCCAAAAACTTGCCTCATAGCCATGGTAATGATTTACTTTCATGAAATATGGATTGAAAACGATGTTTGTGTTGATTTGAATGGTTTCATGTTGGTGTATGTGACTATTTGATGAATGTATGTATTTTACGAAAATTTTTCCATGAAAATATTTAATTTCTTTTTGAAAATATTTTATTTGGATTCCTTGTGAAAAATTAAGCAATTTTCGTTTTTACGGAACTCAATTCCGATAAAAATTGAAAAAGTTATGAGAGTTTTAAAATTGGGTGTCCATGGGTGCCGAAGCTTGGTGCACGCACGCAGCAGAGGCTTTGGACAACACCCATCCACGCGCATCCTTCAGACAAAAATTTTCTGAAGCTCGGTTAGGTGCCTTCAGTCACGCCCGTGTGCACCCTGCAGCTCGCCCATGGACATGCTGCACACGCCGAGATTTCTCGGCTGGAGACCACCCTTCCGCGCGCGTCCACGGCTGTGTGCAGCCTTCCTAGGCTTCACGTGCAGCCCTCCTAGGCAGCCACCTTATCCAACCCGATTTTTGTGGGATTTTTCCCCAATTTTAATTTTTCCCAATTTTTATACCCCAAAATTAAAATAAAATATTATTTTTTAATATATTTAAATTTAAATATTATTTTTTAAATTAATAATATTTATTTTTTTAATAGATTATTATTAATCTTTGATATTTTGAGGTTTAAATTTAAAAATTGATTATTTTATTATTTAAATTATGGTCAGATTTAAAAATTTGTTAATTTCTTTAATATTTATATATTATTTATTTTTTAAGGTTAGATATTTTAATATTATATATATTTTAAATTAAAGATATCTTTATCTTTTTAATTTGAAATATTATATTAAAATTATCTTATATGATAAATTAAATAATTAATAAATTTGAAATTAACCTAGATAATTTTATAGATATTGTAACCATAATATTTTCAAATTCAAAATTTGTTATTTTGTTAAATATTTAATTGTTTATAAATTATAAGTTTTAAAAATGATATTTTATTATTCTATATCATTCATTTATTAGAAATTTACAAATTATATTTTAAATATTTAAATAACTTAGATATTTTTGTAGAAATTTGAATAATGCTTAATTTGAGATATTTTGACATATAATTAGGATAATTATTATTTATTTATTGTTGACCGAGATTTTCGACAACCAATGTAATAATAATAATTAGGAAAGCTATAAGGAATTAATGAGAGAGAATTTTACGTGGTTTTGGCATTAATGAGTCTTAGTCCACGAGTCTGTGTATTTATGATAATATTTATTACAGAGAATGTTTTTGGTGGATTTTCCTCTCTAGTTCTTATGAAACCCAGAATTGTCGACCCCTCTCTTAATGAGTTTGGGGGGTATTTACAGTGTTTTTATGGGGTGATCCCTAGAATTGAGGTACATGTCTTTTTGTAATTCTCAGTAAAGGCACACATTCCCAATGGATACATCATAGGAAACGTATGGTCTAATCCCTAGGCTTTGTAGGGGTTTAATGGACGTAGTCCTTTATCCTTCTTGATTGATGTGATTCCTCATAAAGTAGCCGTCACTAGGCTCATTAATCATAGCGTAGTAGCTGCAGAAAGGGGGTTACGCCGTCAGACTTTAAGACATATGGCAGTTTCAATACGCCTTCTCCCATGCGGCATTAAATGCGAGGTGACTGTTCAGATAGGATCTGACACCTCCCGGAGATGCTTTGTTGTAGCTTTGCTCTCCGGGAGTATGTGAAACTCACGTGCCTTCTCCGGGAGGCATATCTAAGACTGATCCACGTGGTTTAAGAGACTTAGCTGAGTATCTAACGTTAAATCCTTTCAGTCTACGTGTCATCATCTGGTTGGTCCACATATTTTGGACAAAATCAGGGGCAACATTTATCATTTTATTCTTAAAATAATAATTGCCTAACCATATCTATTTTAAAATTAGTTTATTTTTGTTAGCCCAAGATATGTTTCCAAGAGGGGCGGTGAATTGGAAATTTAAACTAATTTCGGAAAATTGAAACTTTTAACACAAAATTATGCAATTAGTCAATTAATCAAGTAAAAGCAAGTAGTATGGCAAGCAATATATTAAGACAAATAATTAAGCTTGTAAAGTAAAGAGTTTAAGGATTAGAAAATGCAAACTCTCGATTTTTACAAGGTTCGGTAGAGCTATGCCACCTACGTCCTTGGTCTTCAAAGCTATGGACCTAGCTTTGAGTTCCAATATCGAGCCAAGTTAACGGGCTTGACTAACCCTTACAACCGGGAAATTTTCACCAAGGTATTTCCAAACCTCTTACAATAGTTTCGCACCCCCGAGGACTATTAACCTCTTTCTCGGATTGTTGAAGTGCCAATCTCACTATTACCGGGTTGTTTACAAAATCGGTGCCAACCTCACCTCAATCACAATATGGAAATGTGTTTGATATACAAGCTAAAATCACTCTAGAAATATGATGATACAATGGAAACCTAGAGTGAAAAGCAAGCACACTTAAGATGAATAAAATCAAATTTTGGCTCAAAGTGTGTGAAAAGTGTTGGTTTGGATTTCAAACTTAGAAGCTCCTTAATCTCACTTAGATAGGTTAGATATATGTAATAAATGCTCAACCAACTTAATTTTTGAAAGAAAAATCGAGTTTATATAGTGTTTGATAAAAAACTAGCCGTTTATAGCCGTTAGCACGTTTCCCGAGGTGAGGTCAGCCATGAACCGGAAGTCCGAATGGGAACTGGAATTCCGGATTGATTACAACCGGAATTCCGGTTGCCATCCGGAATTTCGGATGACTGACCAGAGGCAAAAGTGCCATTTTTCGGGACTTAAACGCGCATAACTTCTTACTCGATTATCCGATTTCAGAAATTCCAACTTTCTTCTCTTAGTTAAACAAAATTTAATTTAGAAATTCAATCAAAATTTTTTTTGAACTATCGTGTGAGAAAACTTGTTGCACAAGTTAGTGAATGGGCCAAAATTCAAATTTATAAAAACTTAGTGTGCTATGCAAATCACTTTAACAAGACTAAAGTAGATTTATACCATTTAATTTTGAGTAGTCTTGATGTAGATGAGCCTTCTAGCTTGATTTGCATGTTTTTGATCCCAAGTTGACTTTTCCCGAGAGTTGACCTTGACTTTGACTTTGACTTTGACTTTCGGGTTGACTTTTTGACTTTGGGCTTTTGAAGACCTCTTTTGAGTAGGGTCTTGAGTTGTTGATCCATTGATGAATCTTTTGCTCTTGATATGCTTGTTGAATCCATTTAGTGTTGCTTTCAAAAGTTTGGTAAAAATACCAAAATATTTATTTTCTCTTTTAAATTTGCTGCAAAATCAATAAATCATTAGTAACAAATAATAATCAAATATTTGTTAATCATCAAAACAAGGAGATCGAAAAGTTTGAGTTAATAATCTCCCCCTTTTTGATGATATCAAATATTTGATTATTTTGAAAGGGAAAGAAAAATTTAAGCAAAGTAAATTGGATTAGCTCCCCCTTAATGTGTGCAAGAAAAAAAAATTTACCTTTTAATTTTACCTTGCATGAATTTGTAAACTCCCCCTCAATTTTTACTTATGATAAATAGATTAGATACCAAAAAAAAAATTTGAGGTGATGCCAAAAATTAATCAATAGTTGTTCTCCCCCTTTTGATTCATCAAAAAGGGTGGCAAGGAATTCACAAAATATAAAAGAAAAGAGAAAGAAGAAAAAAAAAATAATAAAAATAAAAACAAAGCAACAATCCAATGCATTAAAAAAAACATAACATCCAAAATAACATTCAACACAACAAACAAAAAAAAAAAAAATAAAATAAAGAAAAAGACCAACTAACACAAAGTCAAGAGGCATGAAGCCTTTGCACACAACCAAAAAAAAATAAAAAGAAATTAAATATGCCAAAAAAAAAAAATTATGCAAGAACTAGTTTGGTGGGGGGCCAAAGCGATCCATGTATGCCCTCCATTGTGCCATCTCCTCTTGCACATTTGCAAACCCATGAACCATGTCACTCCTCATGGTGTTGATGTCATTGTTAAGGTTGGTGAGTTGTGAGTTGAGATCATTCCTCAAGGTTTGAAATTGGTTGTCAACCGAAGTGTGAAGACGAGTAAAAGCTTCCTCAAGGTTGAATTGGGGAAAGTTAGGCATGGGAGGAGCTTGAGGAGGCATCTCTTCTTCTTCTTCTTCTTCACTTTCACTTGCGGGCAAATTAATTTCTTCATCATCACTCTCCAAATCAATTTGCATTCTTTGTGCTCTTTTGGGTGTGAACACCCATTCATTGTTAAGGAATTTGTAACCCATAGCCTTGAAAGTTTTTGATCCTAGAATGTCACTAGAGGTAGGATCATTTTTCTTTTCATGTAGGGTAGGAATTCCTAAGAGAGGAAAAAGGTAGCTAAGAAGAAAACCAAAGGGAAGTGCCTTAATCATATTAGGCTTGTCCACATCAATTATGAATTTTAAAATAAGATAGCCTAGGTTGATGGGTGTAGTTTTGGCTATGATGAGATGCAAGAGTAATTGATCAATGGAATTTATCTCATCTTGGTGTCCACTTCTAGGAGCAAGATTTGCAACAATGAATTTGTGGAGAATTTTAGCCTCTAAAGTGAGTTGGTGTCTTTTTGGTCTCATAATAAAAGGGCCATCACCACAAATATTCCTAGAACACTCATCAAAGTTAAAAATGGCATCATTTTTGAGAGAAAGTTTGGGTTCAAGTAATATGCCACTATTTGGTGCTCCTAACATGTCATTGAGAGATGCTACATTGAGTTCAAAAGCTACTCCTCTAAGGGTTCCTCTAACACCTAAAGGTTCTAAGGTAGGTTTAATGCAAGCATAAAAACCTTGGACTAGTCTAGGATACAATGGAGTATTAATTTGAATAAAAGATGTCCATCCTAGGGTATCAAAGTGATGACTAAAATCATCATAATCAAGGCTAGGGAGATCACAAATTTTACCTTTGAGAATCTTCCTAGAAGAGAAATCATTGACAAATTTGTTGTGATCCTCATCATTGAAGACCAGAAAAAAGCCCCTAAAAACGTGCTAAAAAATCCAATTTTGACCCAAATGACCCCAAACCAATTCTAATACCTTTAATATGATAAAACAAAATTGCTCAAACAAGAAAAACTGAAAAATAATGAAAAATGACGATTTTTGGTAAGTTTTTCAAAAATTGCCAAGAAAACTAGAACCGTACCGAAAATGAGTTTTATGCAACGAAATTGAAAAATTCTTTTTCCAGCAGTTTTATAAAATAAAATGTGAGGTGTACAAACTTACGGAATCGAAAAATGTTGAAAAATGAGAGAGTTTGGCGAAAAACACTCTTTTAGGCCTAAAAATCTAAAAATTCAACAAGTGAGGTACCAAAAATTTGTTTCATGCAAATTTCAATCAAGATAGACCTATAGGCATACTAAATACACTCTATTTCACATATTCAAGCAAATAGACACATAAAAAAATCAAATATGCAAAAATTCACATGTTCGCTTGTTTAAAAACAAGTCCAAAGTTCACCAAAAATCCACATTTTGACCTATAATTTTGAATTTTTCAACAAGTATAGTTCATATAGGTCAAGTATCAATAAACTTTCTCATCTATGCATATAAATCTCATTAATATCATATTTGGAATAATTATGCATAAATAAGTAAGTAGAGAGATATGAAATTTTTCATAGCTAACAAACCTTATATTTCATTTAAGTTGGTCATTCCTAGCTCTCTTCTAATGAAACTAAATCTCTCATCACTAAGAGGCTTGGTGAATATATCCGCTAATTGGAATTCGGTGCTTACAAAGTCTAGCATAATATCACCTCTTTGGATATGATCTCTAAGGAAGTGGTGCCTTATGTCAATATGCTTGGCTCTAGAATGCAATATTGGATTCTTAGAGAGGTTAATAGCACTAGTGTTATCACATTTTATGGGTGTACACTCAAAATCAATATCAAAATCCTTAAGAGTTTGTTTCATCCAAAGTATTTGTGCACAACAACTACCCGCGGCTATATATTCGGCTTCGGTTGTGGATAGAGCTACCGAGTTTTGTTTCTTGCTAAACCATGACACTAAGGAATTTCCTAGAAAGTGACAAGTTCCACTAGTACTTTTTCTATCCGTCTTACAACCGGCAAAGTCGACATCCGAGTAGCTAACTATTTCAAAGTTTGAGTTCTTGGGGTACCAAAGTCCTAGATTCATTGTGCCTATCAAGTATCTAAATATTCTCTTAACGGCACTCAAGTGGGATTCTTTAGGACAAGATTGGTACCTAGCACAAAGACCAACACTAAATAAAATATCCGGTCTACTAGCGGTTAAATATAATAAAGAGCCAATCATACCTCGATACTTGGTGATGTCCACATTCTTACCGCTTTCATCTTTGTCCATCTTTATGGATGTGCTCATGTGTGTATTCATGGACTTTGCATTTGCCAAGTCAAACTTTTGAAGAAGATCCTTAATGTACTTAGTTTGACCTATGAATATGTCATCCTTTTGTTGCTTGATTTGAAGTCCAAGAAAAAAGTTGAGTTCTCCCATCATGCTCATCTCAAACTCACTATGCATACACTTAGAAAATTCTTCACAAAGAGCATCATTAGTAGCACCAAAAATAATATCATCAACATAAATTTGTACTATAATAATGTCTTTAGATTTTCTTTTTATAAAAAGTGTATTATCCGCTTTACCCATTGAAAAACCATTTGAAATAAGAAAAGTGCTTAATCTTTCATACCAAGCTCTAGGAGCTTGCTTTAAACCATATAAAGCCTTTTTCAATTTGTAAACATGGTTAGGGTATTTATGATTTTGAAAACCGGGTGGTTGAGAGACATAAACCTCTTCCATAATGTACCCATTTAAGAATGCGCTTTTTACATCCATTTGGTACAAGATAAAATTCTTGTGGCATGCAAAAGCTAACAACATTCTAATGGACTCAAGTCTTGCTACCGGGGCAAAGGTTTCCTCATAATCAATTCCTTCTTCTTGATTGTAACCTTGGGCCACTAATCTAGCCTTGTTACGCACAATGACCCCATGCTCATCTACCTTATTTCTATAGACCCATTTTGTTCCAATCACCGATTGATGTGACGGTCTTGGAACTAACTCCCAAACATTATTTCTTATAAATTGATTTATTTCTTCTTGCATAGCTAGAAGCCAAAATTCATCAACTTCGGCCTCTTTAAAATTCTTTGGTTCAATTTGAGAAATAAAAGCAATGAAATTACACAAGTTTCTAAGGGAGTTTCTAGTAGTGACACCTTGAGAAGGATCACCTAGAATTTGGTCTATAGGATGAGCACTTTTGAATTTCCACTCATGTGGAAGGTTAGAATTCATACCTTGGCTTTCATTTACCTTTTCCACGGGTGGTTCCTCTTTGGGAGTTTGTGAGGGAGCATTGGAAGTTTTTCCAATTTCGAGATTTTGAACCTCATCTCCCAAACCGATATCACCAATGCCCAAGATTTTTCCTTTTGAATTGTCTCCAAAAGTGACAAAGCCACTTTCCTTGCTTTTAAAGCTTGAAAATCTTGATGGATCACCGGTCATATGCTTTGAACATCCACTATCCAAGAACCATAAGCTTTGGCTCTTTCTTGTTGATTCCCCATCATCAAGTGCCATCATGCACATGTTTGCTACTTCATTCTTTCCTTCTTCTTCGGAGTCCTCTTCGTCACTATTGAGCCAATCCGCCAACATTGCCCTTCCTTTGTATTTGTTCTTCTTTCTCATTGGACAATCCATCTTCATATGTCCGGGCTTCTTGCATTCAAAGCAAATTGGTGGATCATCTTTGATTTTTCTTTCTTTTGAGTCACTCCCTCTTTGTGGCTTCTTCCCAAAGTTCTTTTTAAATTTCATGAACTTTTTGTATTTCTTAGAGAAGAGTGCCAAGTCCTCCATGTCACTACATAAGCTTTCCTCATCTTCTTCACTAATGGCATGGGAGGAGGAAGACTTGAATGCAATAGTCTTCTTTTTCTTCTCAACTTCCTCTTCTTCTTGAGCACTCATGAAAATTTCATGGTTCATGAGTGAGCCAATTAGTTCTTCCAAGGGAAGTATTGAGAGATCCTTGGCTTCTTGAATGGCAACCACCTTTCCTTGATAAGCCTTGGTGAGACTTCTCAAAATCTTGGTCACCATATCCTTTTGAGTAAGTACCTTGCCAAGAGAGTTCAAACCATTAGTAATTGTAGTGAAGCGAGTATACATATTAGCAATGGTTTCATCAGATTTCATCTTAAAGTTCTCATATTGAGTGGAATAAATTTGAATTTTAGTCTCCTTCATAGCACTAGTTCCTTGATGAGTAACTTCAAGCATTTTCCACATATCATAAGCGGTAGAGGCTTGTTCAATATTTTTAAAAATGTCTCTATCCAAACCACATATAAGAGCATATTTAGCTTTAGCATTTTTAGAAAGCATTTTCTTATCATTTTCATCATATGCTTCATAAGTCTTAATTACTTCAACACCATTTATGACATGTTTAGCAACATAAGGACCACTAGACACAATATGCCACAAATCATAGTCAATAGATTGAAGGTAAGTTTCCATTCTAATTTTCCAATAAGGAAAATCTACTCCATTGAAGTATGGTGCTCTATTTGTGCTAAAACCTTCTAACATGTTATTTTGTGAATTACTTGGAAACGCCATGCTCTAGATTGTGAAATCTAATCAAATAATTTGAGCCCTCGCTCTGATACCAATTGTTAGCCCAAGATATGTTTCCAAGAGGGGGGGGGGGTGAATTGAAAATTTAAACTAATTTCGGAAAATTAAAACTTTTAACACAAAATTATGCAATTAGTCAATTAATCAAGTAAAAGCAAGTAGTATGGCAAGCAATATATTAAGACAAATAATTAAGCTTGTAAAGTAAAGAGTTTAAGGATTAGAAAATGCAAACTCTCGATTTTTACAAGGTTCGGTAGAGCTATGCCACCTACGTCCTTGGTCTTCAAAGCTATGGACCTAGCTTTGAGTTCCAATATCGAGCCAAGTTAACGGGCTTGACTAACCCTTACAACTGGGAAATTTTCACCAAGGTATTTCCAAACCTCTTACAATAGTTTCGCACCCCCGAGGACTATTAACCTCTTTCTCGGATTGTTGAAGTGCCAATCTCACTATTACCGGGTTGTTTACAAAACCAGTGCCAACCTCACCTCAATCACAATATGGAAATGTGTTTGATATACAAGCTAAAATCACTCTAAAAATATGATGATACAATGGAAACCTAGAGTGAAAAGCAAGCACACTTAAGATGAATAAAATCAAATTTTGGCTCAAAGTGTGTGAAAAGTGTTGGTTTGGATTTCAAACTTAGAAGCTCCTTAATCTCACTTAGATAGGTTAGATATATGTAATAAATGCTCAACCAACTTAATTTTTGAAAGAAAAATCGAGTTTATATAGTGTTTGATAAAAAACTAGCCGTTTATAGCCGTTAGCACGTTTCCCGAGGTGAGGTCAGCCATGAACCGGAAGTCCGGATGGGAACCAAAATTCCGGATTGATTACAACCGAAATTCCGGTTGCCATCCGGAATTCCGGATGACTGACCAGAGGCAAAAGTGCCATTTTTCGGGACTTAAACGCGCATAACTTCTTACTCGATTATCCGATTTCAGAAATTCCAACTTTGTTCTCTTAGTTAAACAAAATGTAATTTAGAAATTCAATCAAAAAATTTTTTGAACTATCGTGTGAGAAAACTTGTTGCACAAGTTAGTGAATAGGCCAAATTTCAAATTTATAAAAACTTAGTGTGCTATGCAAATCACTTTAACAAGACTAAATTAGATTTATACCATTTAATTTTGAGTAGTCTTGATGTAGATGAGCCTCCTAGCTTGATTTGCATGTTTTTGATCCCAAGTTGACTTTTCCCGAGAGTTGACCTTGACTTTGACTTTGACTTTCGGGTTGACTTTTTGACTTTGGGGTTTTGAAGACCTCTTTTGAGTAGGGTCTTGAGTTGTTGATCCCTTGATGAATCTTTTGCTCTTGATATGCTTGTTGAATCCATTTAGTGTTGCTTTCAAAAGTTTGGTAAAAATACCAAAATATTTATTTTCTCTTTTAAATTTGCTACAAAATCAATAAATCATTAATAACAAATAATAATCAAATATTTGTTAATCATCAAAACAAGGAGATCGAAAAGTTTGAGTTAACAATCTCCCCCTTTTTGATGATATCAAATATTTGATTATTTTGAAAGGGAAAGAAAAATTTAAGCAAAGTAAATTGGATTAGCTCCCCCTTAATGTGTGCAAAAAAAAAATTTACCTTTTAATTTTACCTTGCATGAATTTGTAAACTCCCCCTCAATTTTTACTTATGATAAATAGATTAGATACCAAAAAAAAAAAATTTGAGGTGATGCCAAAAATTAATCAATAGTTGTTCTCCCCCTTTTGATTCATCAAAAAGGGTGGCAAGGAATTCACAAAATATAAAAGAAAAGAGAAAGAAGAAAAAAAAAATAATAAAAATAAAAACAAAGCAACAATCCAATGCATTAAAAAAAACATAACATCCAAAATAACATTCAACACAACAAACAAAAAAAAAATAAAACAAAGAAAAAGACCAACTAACACAAAGTCAAGAGGCATGAAGCCTTTGCACACAACCAAAAAAAATAAAAAGAAACTAAATATGCCAAAAAAAAAAAAATTATGCAAGAACTAGTTTGGTGGGGGGCCAAAGCGATCCATGTATGCCCTCCATTGTGCCATCTCCTCTTGCACATTTGCAAACCCATGAACCATGTCACTCCTCATGGTGTTGATGTCATTGTTAAGGTTGGTGAGTTGTGAGTTGAGATCATTCCTCAAGGTTTGAAATTGGTTGTCAACCGAAGTGTGAAGACGAGTAAAAGCTTCCTCAAGGTTGAATTGGGGAAAGTTAGGCATGGGAGGAGCTTGAGGAGGCATCTCTTCTTCTTCTTCTTCTTCTTCTTCTTCACTTTTACTTGGGGGCAAATTAATTTCTTCATCATCACTCTCCAAATCAATTTGCATTCTTTGTCCTCTTTTGGGTGTGAACACCCATTCATTGTTAAGGAATTTGTAACCCATAGCCTTGAAAGTTTTTGATCCTAGAATGTCACTAGAGGTAGGATCATTTTTCTTTTCATGTAGGGTAGGAATTCCTAAGAGAGGAAAAAGGTAGCTAAGAAGAAAACCAAAGGGAAGTGCCTTAATCATATTAGGCTTGTCCACATCAATTATGAATTTTAAAATAAGATAGCCTAGGTTGATGGGTGTAGTTTTGGCTATGATGAGATGCAAGAGTAATTGATCAATGGAATTTATCTCATCTTGGTGTCCACTTCTAGGAGCAAGATTTGCAACAATGAATTTGTGGAGAATTTTAGCCTCTAAAGTGAGTTGGTGTTTTTTTGGTCTCATAATAAAAGGGCCATCACCACAAATATTCCTAGAACACTCATCAAAGTTAAAAATGGCATCATTTTTGAGAGAAAGTTTGGGTTCAAGTAATATGCCACTATTTGGTGCTCCTAACATGTCATTGAGAGATGCTACATCGAGTTCAAAAGCTACTCCTCTAAGGGTTCCTCTAACACCTAAAGGTTCTAAGGTAGGTTTGATGCAAGTATAAAAACCTTGGACTAGTCTAGGATACAATGGAGTATTAATTTGAATAAAAGATGTCCATCCTAGGGTATCAAAGTGATGACTAAAATCAACATAATCAAGGCTAGGGAGATCACAAATTTTACCTTTGAGAATCTTCCTAGAAGAGAAATCATTGACAAATTTGTTGTGATCCTCATCATTGAAGACCAGAAAAAAGCCCCTAAAAGCGTGCTAAAAAATCCAATTTTGACCCAAATGACCCCAAACCAATTCTAATACCTTTAATATGATAAAACAAAATTGCTCAAACAAGAAAAACTGAAAAATAATGAAAAATGACGATTTTTGGTAAGTTTTTCAAAAATTGCCAAGAAAACTAGAACCGTACCGAAAATGAGTTTTATGCAACGAAATTGAAAAATTCTTTTTCCAGCAGTTTTATAAAATAAAATGTGAGGTGTACAAACTTACGGAATCGAAAAATGTTGAAAAATGAGAGAGTTTGGCGAAAAACACTCTTTTAGGCCTAAAAATCTAAAAATTCAACAAGTGAGGTACCAAAAATTTGTTTTTCATTTTTGAATTTTTAATTTTGATGATATTTTAATTTTTCATTTTTGAATTTTTAATTTTGATGATATTTTAAATTAGTTTTTCATTTTTGAATTTTTAATTTTGATGATATTTTAGGTTGTTTTAACAACCCTAAATTTTTCAAAAATTTAGTTGGTTAGTTTAAAATAATAATTTAATTATATTAATATCTTATTTCACATCTGTTACATGGACATTGTTTGTTTATTTATATTGTTTATTCAAACCTTTTTTTTTTTCAAACCTATTATTTATTTGATCTAACTTGCTACGATTAACTTGTTGACAGATCCAATGATCTGATTTTAATCATAGTCCAATTGTCAATAGATCTTATAAATAATTTGTAGCAGGTAAATTTTGCAATTTCTTTCATCTATGTAAACCTAGTAACATGATAGGGCCCATCCAAATAATTTGACCTGTGTGAGCCTATGTGTTAGCTTATTGGGCTTAGATGCATATAGGAAGCCCATTTAAGTTTTAAGTAATTAAATGGACTAGGTTGCTAAAATAAAATTTCACATAAGTAATTTTATTTAGGCCCAATTAGAATTGGGCTTATTCATTGAATAACAATTATTTATTTAATGGTTAAATTCCTCTCCTTTGGGCCTTGTGTGAGAGTTAGGGGCCAATAGTAGTGGGTACGACATACTGAACCCAACCCTCCCTCACATGAACCACCCCAATTGTGAAGACCCATTTGCCTTATTTAAATAATTGTATTAGGTTAATTATATTAGTCTAACCTAATTAAAATTGAATTAGCAACATAATTAACTTTTAAAATATATGAAAATTATTTTTTCATTAAATATTTTAAAGTTAATTTTAGAAAAACACTTAGTTAATTGAAATATATTCTAGATAGTAATTTCTAGTGACTAGTTATATTTTCTAATATTTAATTAGAAAAATATTTTAAGTTGAAAATTAATTATTTATTTTAATTAATTTTGGATCAACTTAATTAAAAATATTCTACCTAGTATTAAATTAAAATTAATAATTGAGTTTATTTTATACTTGATTATTTAATTCTTATATTTAATACATTTCATTAAATTAAAAATTAAATATTTAAGTTGATTTCATTCTTGATACTTAAATATTATTATTTTCAGAATATTTAATTAAATAGAAAATTATTTTAAGTTGGAAATTTTAATTTCAAAACAACTTAAATTTGAATAATTTTTAAAATATATTTTATTAATCTTTTTTTAAATTCGAAATTGCATTTTTTATTTAAATGCAGAAAATTTTGAATTTTTCTTGAAAAATAGATTTAAGTTGAAAATTATTTATTTTAATTTTAGACCAACTTAAATCATTATATTTTTCATTTAAATGATTAATTAAAATAAATGAACTAAAATATATGATAATAAGAAAATAAATTAATTAGTCAATGAAAGTCTAGATAGTTATTGTCTATTTGCTTGAAGTATTTTTCTAGTTATATTTAATTAAAGAGAAAATTAATATTTAAGTTGATTTTAATCATGATACTTAAATATTTGATAATTTTTCTTAATATTTAATTAAATAGAAAAATTATATTTATGTTGAAAATTAATTTATTAATTAATTTTGGACCAACATAAATTAGAATATTTTTTCAAGATTTATTTTATTTTATTTTATTGCATTTTCGAAAATTGTATTTATTTTAAATACATTATTTTTCGAATTTTGCATTATATATTTATAGAAAATTAAATTTGAGTTGAAATTTTTTAATTAATTTTGGATCAACTTAAATTGAATAATTTTCGTAATATTTATTGAAAAATTAATACTAAGGATGGAAAATAATTTATTTTTATTTTTCTAGATCTTCCTTAAGTATAATTTTATAAAAATGAAATTAAAATTTATAATTAGAATTTTATTCTAAATTGGTAATTTTAATTAAATAAATATATATTAAAATAAATAGATTAAAATAAGTATCAAAGAAAATACAACTTTTTAAAATAATGAGCTTTAGTTATTAGGATATTCGATCTCCATTGTTGGTCCTACATGGTTAATATGTTTTCAATATAACCTCGAGACGCTACACTTCGTCCCCCTAATGGATGGTTATTCGTTGAAGCATTTAACACCGTAACGATCTCTTATGATAAGTTTTTTGTAAGTTTTCATCTCTATTAGACTCTCCCCTACGGTGACTACTTAGAGATAAATTTATGAAATATGAAACAATGGTAGAAGCTCATAAAATAAGAATAACCTTGACTCTCGCCTACCGGGACAACGTTGGATTCTTATTTTGATCGAATAAAAGGTTGCTAGAATGGTATCCATTTTAGATGAGCTAACAACTCTATTCAATGAATGATACTTTGACTCTCGCCTACCGGGACACTGTATCAGTTTGTTGGAAACCTTGGAAATTATTTAAGATATGATAGTTTTGTATTTTCACATGTCTTTGTTATTTGCTAAATGCTTAATAATTTCTGAATTGTGTGTGAATTTATATTGAACCATATTTTTTTTTGTTATTAATTGTAGTTTAATTTCGTATCTTCATTGTTGGTCTAACTTGGCTTGTTGTTCTTAATGGGACAAATCCTAATGAATTGTCATCCATTAGACAAACATAATAGTGTTAGATCTTGATAGATAAATATTCGTAAATGCAACATCTAGCTGTTCATCAATAGATGACACCTTAGACAAGTATTTACAATATGAAACAATGAAGACATTTAAAAATAAGAATAAATTTGACTCTCGCCTATCGGGACATCGTTGGATTCTTATTTTAAATCAAAATTATCCTTTACTTATTCCTCTTAGCTTATTCATTTTGAATTTATTTACATAGTATATCATTGGATGAATGGTTTATAAATCATCTGCTTATATTGCCATTCTATTTTCTTTTATGAAATTGAATGGCACAGATGACTATAATCCCGACATTCTATCTCGAAATGATATAATCCTCGATCTTAGAATCTCCTACTTATATATGCTTACTTTAGACAAATCAAACTTAGAGTTAGATTAGTAGTGGTGGTCCAAGCTAGAATCATTACTCATTGTATATTTGGTATAAATTTAAGTCTTTGACTTTAAATTTTAGATTCCAAATAGAAATTTTATATTTCTGTTTCCAGAATACATTACAGTTCAACTTTCACAAGTGTTTAATATCCATTTTCTATCAATGGATTCAAACTGTATGTTAAAGTATGGAATATGAGTTTAGTATTCTGTGACCAGGATCCACTTGCACTATTCTAAGAACTCTTTAATGTAACTAGACCTAAGTCATCGAAAGACCACAACCACATATTTTATAAATCTAGGGCATTTGTATCTTGTTCATAGTGGTTTTGACAAGAAAAATATCTGCAAAGAGTCAATATGCCTATATTTACTGAAAGTGAATCATCTATATTCGTAGAAGGATAAACATTCAAGGGTGGATATGAGTTTTCGTTATGTTCTTCAGACGATCACTCTAGATTTTACCTTATGCAAAGAAATTTAAAATGTCTGAAAAATTTCATGAATTTCTAGCAATGGTGGAAAACCATTAAGGTAAGTGGTTAAAGATCTTGCGAACTGATAGGGGTGGAGAAATAATTGGTCGATATGCAGTTCAAAGATCATTAAATTGATTTTTTGAATTATATCCAAACTTACCTCCCCAAAAATTCGATTTGCATTTTGATGATAGTATAAGGTCTATAATCGTTGCCTAAGTCCTTCCAAGGAAAATTTCAAAATGATGAAATGGTTATGTACTTAGTATAAACCATTACTAGATTCATGGATGACCTAATCGTAATCTTAAGAAATGCTAGAACTGTTAATTAAGGTTTGCGTGTTTGTTAGCTATTCTAAGTGATTAGGGGTGGACCATCCCATAGTCATTAGATAAGAAAGTGTTTGTTTTAACAAATACTTCTTTTCTAAGAAAATGACTAAGTCTGAACACAAAGTAGCAAAATAGAGGAGATATTTTTTCTTGATTCCAAAAGTGTTCAATCATCTTATTCGAAATAGGATGATCCCACTGCCTCTGTTGTTTTGACACAACCGAAGATGACAATACCATTTAGTATTCTTAGACAAAATTCACAGTACCTTGTCGTAGTGGGAGGGTTTCAAGGAACTCACCCTGTTATGACTTGGAAGACACTTGTGATGAAAATCCATTGTTAGTTTAAACAAGTAATGGATTGTCAGAATAAGAAACTAAGAAGCAAAGCCAAGAGAACTATGGTTAAAACCATTCATATTGAATAACCAAATGTTTTCTATTACAAGGACAACAAAGGAAATTTTCGTTAGTAAGTCTATTCAATGGACTTAACAAAACTTCTTGTTCCTAGTATTATAGGTTTGAGCTTATCTAAACCTATGGCTTGTGGTATACCTGGTAATTTACTTACTCTAGTGCAAGCAATTTACTTTAGTAAGTTGCCGGAGCATTTTTCTAATGGCAATCTATAGAAGCTTCTCTACTTCTAGACATAGATTTTATTTATCTAAGGAAAAGTATCAACTATTCCGGAAAAGATAAAGCCATGAAGGAATTCCTTGAATCAACAATGAGAGGTCTCAAATATGCTTTCCTATGCATTAGACGAGACACTTGCTGTTGAGTGGGAGTAATGAGTAGGTGTAACGTCCCCGCTTCAAGCCTCCATTGGGTCCTTACACCCACAGAATTATGACTCTTATACACAAGTTCGTCCCTCTGGCTGCTTCATGGACTGATGACTGACCCTACAAACCAACACTAGTGTTTCCAGCGTGCTTTGTCCTCACTAGCACGCTTCCTGGGAAAACTTCCCAGGAGGTCACCCATCCTGAAATTGCTCCAGGTTAAGCACGCTTAACTGTGGAGTTCTTTCGTGATGGGCTACCGAAAAACAAGATGCACCTTGTTGACATAGGTAGTACCAATCAATCCATTTAAGCCCTCTTCAGCTGTGTAGTCCAATACCTACACAGTCTTAGAATCATCCCACTTGACCTTCCCCAGGCGGTGTGGGATTGTACAGCTTACTCGGTATTTCCCCTTACTAATCACGGGACTACTGACTGTCACAATCACCCCCCCTTACGGGGTCTGACGTCCTCGTCGACCACACTTCCGGCTGGGTCAAGGCTCTGATACCATATTGTAACACCCCGATTTCCCGAGATGTCACATAGGATAGTCCGTATAAAATAATTTAATAAGATAAAGACAATAAAATACTTCTTTATTGAAAAATATCTAAGCATGAGATCTCACTGTTTAAAACAAAATACTTTTAGTACCGTAAACTTAAATAAGAACTAGTTAAATCAAAATAACAGATTCACAATGTTTAGCAATTAAAAACATTAAAAGCAAAATATTGTGTCAGCCCCCTAACATGCAGTCCACGTCTCGAGCTCTTCAATCTCACTGCTTAGCCTTACCCTTACCTGCACACAGAGTACCCGTGAGCTAACGCCCAGTAAGAAGAGCTATGTAGGACATAACCCTCCTAACTAGATACTTGACATAAATCCCTCTTAATATTAATCAACAATAATTCATATTCCATAAATATATTCACAACGCATGTTGTACTCACATGCATAAATTAAGTCTCATACCGCACATTATACTCACATACGATAATCAACTATACACTCATGTTGATCAGACATGAGGTAACCTGCCCTGCCTTGTGTTATTCTCACACTTGGCATCCAACAAGGCAATTAATTACCATAAGTTGTACTCACCCATGATAAAGTTATAACCTGCAAGTGTTATGCTCACACAAGTAGCAAGACCCTAATATTATTCTCATGCTAACGATGCTCACAAAATATAAGGAAATCACAACACAATCAAATTAAATAGCAAACCAACCCAAGTTGTATGCATAACATACACACACCCTGTGCACAGATGTCCACTCTTCTTACCTCAGTTGCTAAGACCACACTTGCTACCTCGAGCACCTCAACGAATTTCCTTGTTGAGAACAAGATCCTAAACATTCATTAACACAACAATACACTCAAAATACATTCAAGTATGAATCTCTAAACTCATACCGAAACTCGTAAAAATACGTAACACATAGGTCCATTTTACTTGCATGGCACACCATACATAAGCATTTATTATTTTGATTCTCACAAACATATTGCATGCACTCAAACAAATATTCTTAACGTAAAACATGAATTCATACAACACATTTTTACGTAAAATTTACTAAAATACTATTTATTCTCATTAAAACCCAAATAAATAGTTAATTAATCACCAATAGTTATAATAAATACCTACAGGAACCAATAAATAATAAAACATATTCCATTTGATATCATAGACAGTAAATGGTATTACAAAAATACATTTTACTATTTTAACAACACTTATCCATTTTTCATAATTAACTTAAGCATTAATTAAGTAAATTCATGAAAAATACTAAAATTGATTAAAACTGAATCTAACTCTTCTAACACAGTTTATAATCTGTACTAAGTCATAAATAATTTTCTTTGAATTTTATAAGCAACCTAGGTATTTTTCATAATTAAAATAAGAAATAACATCAATAATTCATGAAAAATACATAATCGCCTAAAAATTCAATCTACCAATTTTACAACAGTTTATATATCATAGCCCAACATATAAAATAAATCTAGATTTTTCTGAGCATCCTAAGTATTTTTCATAATTAATTTATGAAATAAACTAATTAATTCACAATAATTCCAAATAAATTCAAAAATTTATGAAACTTCACCAAGCACCTTAGAATAAAATAAGGAATCAAAATATACAAAAATATCTAAGAAAAACATCTCAGAAACAGTCAAAACGTGGTCGCCGGCATTCTCGTCGGTTTCGTCGCCGGTAAAGTGTAACTTTGTCTCCGATTGCTCTTGAAGCGTCCTTTCAATTGGGAAAGCTCTCCACAGTGCTCAGGACCTCAAAACGATCAAGAAAAGGGGTCCAAGAAGGCAGATCGGGGTCGTCTTCTTCGTTGGCGGTGTACCGTCTTTAATGGAGTCAAAATGTTGGTTTTTCGTTTTGGACGTTAAAGCTTCATTTTTTTACGTCAAAAACAATCCTTAGGGTCCCATGCACTCATATATATAACCTCCCTTGACCCAAGAACAAGCTTAAACACGTTCAAATTCGAGTCCGTATCCAAGCCGCACCTTTGAAGCTTCAAAAATGGCGAATCTCGAAACGAGGACCTCCGCCCCTTATACCACGTTAAAAAGCTTCCTTAGGTCGTATATAAGTGATCCCAAACCCCCACGTTCACCCAGGTTGCGCTCCGCTTGAAGAAACGAAATTTTTTGGTATCGTATACGCCGTATACGTGCTCTCTCTCTCTCTCTCTCTCGTTGGTTCTCTCTATTTTTGGTGTACGAAAATAGAGCTCAAAACCTAATTTCTATCGTGTTTAAACTCAAGCAAAGAGATGGTTTGAACCGAAGTGGAGCGATTCTCATTCCACCAAAATCTCGGTTCGGTTGAATCGTGCGTATATATGTTCGCATATACTAACAGAACACAACTATAATACTAAATAATAAGCATACGTAATAATAATAATAATAATAATAATAATAATAATAATAATAATAATAATAATAATAATAATAATAATGATAACGTTAATAATAATAATAATATTAATATTTATAATAATATAATAATATACCCCTATAATAATATCCAAATATATATATCTATTAGGCATTATGCACATGCCAATAATATCAAATATTATATCATCATAAAAATCTCATACATATTTAAACCGATAAATATGTAAAATAACAAAAAATACTCTCCGCTAAAAAAATATTACAAAAATACCCTTTCGGAGTTAGCGGATATTACAGTAGGTATCAGATTAATCCAAGAAAGGAATATTGGAAGACAATCAAGTGAATCTTAAGATTAAGAAGAGGAGCTATATGTTAGTCGATAAGGGTGTCTTTAATACTCTTAGACTACACCAAATCAGATTTTTAGAATTGCCTTAGTGCTAGAAAGTCTGTTGATGAGATGGTGATTACTCTGGGGGTGGAGTAGTGATTTTGGAGAAGTGTAAAAATCTATCTGAATTCTCTAACTCTACCAGAGAGACTGTATGTTAAAGTTGCAGGAAAGACACTTATTCAGTCTAAGGAAAGTTCTATACATTTTTGGCATTGTTCCAACATTTATTAACTACTAGTGTTACTTCCTGACTAACGCAAAAGTAGTTGCCGAAAAGTAAAGAATCCAGTATCCCTAAAGTAGTAGACATATAGAGAGGAATTTCACAATATTAAAGATTTTGTGATTAAGGAAATGTAATGGTGGAGGAAATGTTGTATTGAATACAACTTGTCAGATCCTATTACAGAGAGTATACTACAAATTACACTTGATTTGGATATCAAGATGTTGAGATTATTTGAAATGCACTTTTTGTTTTATATTAGTGCAAGTGGGAGTTTGTTGGGTTTTGTGCCCTAAATAAAACCCATCTCAATATAATCAGATTTACTAATAAAGATCAAAAATTGCATTTTATGTTGCATGGTTCACATGATTTATGTCATGATTATAAATTGTATTAGGTCAAGAACATATGTATTTGTTCATGATTATAGTGTTGTTAGCACAGTGAAATATAATCATGATTACATGTTCAGAAAGTTTAATTCCCTGATTTTTTAGTTCACTGGATTTAGACTGGCATGATAATCAGCGATAGGTATACTTACACCTTGGATAAGTGTTATGTCCTTTCCAGGGCATTGACAAAGTTATACATTGGAAGGGACTGATATTGAACTTTGATTAGATATGATAAATTTACCGTAATATCTATTCAATTCAATATCACCTAGTTGATCCTAGATCAAATGATCTTAATCCTGACATGATTAGGTTGGATCTCAAGAGTGTTATTTGTGTTCTTTGATTTGTTAGTTAAGCCTACTTTTGGGTCAGGGTGATACGTACATTTTGGGAACATGGTAGTGCAATTGAGTGGGAGTGCTAATCATAGATATAGAATCAATAGCTTCTATAGGTATTTAGAAGTGAAACGATGATTTCCTTCGAGCTTGACTGAATAGAGATAAATGATTGAGATCTCATTTTAGTGATTATATTATTTCACTAAAATATCATTTATAGGTGGCCAAGTGTTTTAAGGATAAAATACATTGAAAGGGTGTAATGGTAATTTTATCCCTATGCAATGTAGATCATCTATAGAGGATCATTGATTATTGAGATTATTACAATGGATAATTAATAGCGTATCTATATCGTGGAACATATAGAGCGTTCTATGTATCTGAGAGTGCAATTGCAAGTTCTATGGTGGATGCAATGAGGAATTAATAAGTTAGTGAATTTACTTTGTAAATTCTAGATCTGCTTATTGGAAGCTCAGTTATATAGGCCCATCGTACCATACTAGTTGAGACAAACTGCTTGTAAGACTCAGTTAATTGATTTAAATTAATCAATTATAATTCTAAAATTAGACTATGTCTAGTTTATGAATTTTTTTCACTGTGTTATGGCTTGATTGTGAAGAAATAATGTTTTGGGGTTTATTTGTTAATTAAGAGACTTTATGGAGTCTTATTAATAAATATTATAAATGATAATTTTATTTGATAATTATTTTAATTATTAAATAAATAGTTTTGGCATTTATAGGTTTGAATTGGAAAATATGGTATTATTGAAAAGAAGAATAAGTGGTTGAAATAAAGTGGCAAAATTGTAACTAGAGATTGGCCCTTTGAAGTGTACAGCCAACAAATTATTTTTGCCCAATATTTTATTCTTTTTTTAATCCAGATAATTCAACCCTAACCCTATTGAAGATAGTATAAAAGGAAGGCTATGGTCTCTTCATTCAAACTAATGCCTCCAAAGCTAATAACCTAGCTTTTGATGAGACCTCTTCCTTCTTCTTCTTCCTCTTCAATTTTGAAAAACACTAAGCCTTTCTTCACGAATATTATTCAGCCATTAGTGATTGAGTAAGTTCCCACACACATCAAGTTGGTCCTCAATCGTAGTATGTAAGACTGTGAAGAATCCGATCAACAAGAAGGAGAATCAGGCTCAAAAAGGAGAGAAAGAGATCCAAGTTTAGATCTTGATAATGCTCTGCTATAGAAAGGAATCAAGGGCTAGAGATCTGAACAGAAGGAGTCATTATATTCCGCTGCAATCAATGTAAGGTTTCTTAAACTTTATATGTGTTTATTTACATTGTTTTAGAAATTCATATTAGGATGTTAAACAACATACATGGTAGTAAATCTAGATCCTGGTAAAATAATTCCAAAAGACTTTGCTAAGTTCTTGGAAATTTTTTAAAAAAATCAACATCAACATTCCTTTCACTGATGCACTAGAGCAGATGTCCAATTATGTTAAGTTTATGAAGGAGGTGTTGACAAAGAAGAAGAAATTTGGGGATTATGAAACTGTGAGCTTAATTAAGGAATGTAGTACCATAATTCAGAAGAAGCTTCCTCAAAAGCTTAAAAATCCAAGTAGTTTTTCAATTCCTTGTGAGATTGGTGGTTTGAGATTTGAAAAGTCTTTATGCGATCTTGGGGCTAGTATAAATTTAATGCCACTTTCGGTATTCAAAAAGTTTGGTGAAGTAAAACCCACAACAATTTTGTTACGATTGCCAGATCGATCATTCACTTATCCAAGGGGAATAATAGAAGATGTTCCAATATAAGTGGGTAAGCTAGTATTTACAACTAATTTTGTGGTACTAGACATGGAAGAAGATAAGGATATGCTAATGATCCTTGGGCGCCCTTTCTTAGCAACTGGTGGTGCGCTTATAGATGTTCAAAGAGGCCATTTAACCTTGAGTGCTAATGATGAAGAAATCAAGTTTCATATGTATAAGTCTTCTAATCAAGTTGATATTGAGAATACATGCAATATGGTTGAATCCTGTAACTCCAATGAAGATAATCGAGAGACTAATCATAAAGAAAAGACAAAGAAGCCTCGAGATAAAAAGAAACCAAAGGAGGAGTTTTTAATAGGGCAACAAGTGTTGGTGATTCATTCAAAGTCCAAATCTTTGACAAGTAACGTTATCTCAAGATGGAAAAATCCTTTTAAAGTCAAAGAGTTACTTCCTTGTTGCCTTGTAAGTATAAAAAGTGAGAAATGTGAGATTCTAAAGGTACACAAGCGTAAATTGAAGTCATACTTTGATTATCCTTAGTTTCTTGACGAGCTCCGTGTTGGGTTTTATGCCCTAAATAAAACTCATTTCAATATAATCAGATTTACTTATTAATATAGATCAGAAATAACATTTAATGTTGCATGGTTCACATGATTTATTTCATGATTATATGTACATAATGTATAAATTCATCTGAAACCCTTTTCACATACTTGATCCTGTTTATTGTGCTGTCAACACATTGGAAAGTAAACATGACTATGTGAATAAAGTTTCCTAGATTTATCAGACATAGGGTTTTACTGATATGATAATCTACAACAGAGTTTACTTGCATTTGGAGAAATGCTATGTTCTTTCCAGAGCATTGGTTAAAGTAAAGCTCAGGTTGGATGCATGGAGTATGCATCAGAAGGGACCGATATTGAACTTTGACTTAGATTTATTAAACTTACCGTAAAATCTATTCAAGTCAATATCGCCAAGTTGATCCTAGATCAAATGTTCTTAATCCTGTTATGATTAGGCTCAATCTTGAAAGGCTATTCGTGTTCTTTGATTTGTTAGTTAAGCCTACTTTTAGGTCAGGGTGATACGTACATTTTGGGAACACGGTAGTGCAATTGAGTGGGAGCGCTATCATAAACATGGAATCTATAGCTTCTATCTGGCGAATAGTAAGCAAAGGATGATCTCCTTCGAGCTTGACCAAACGAACATAAATGGTGGAGTACTCATTTCACATAAGCTGAAATATCATTTATACGGGGTCAAGTGTTTTAAGGATAAAATACATTGTAGGGTGTAACGGTAATTTAATCCCTTTACAGTGTAGATCATTCATATAGAGGATCATTGATCAAATTAGGATTATAACAATGGATAACTAATGATGTGTCTATATGGTGGAACATATAGAGCATTCTATATAACTGAGAGTGCAATTCTAAGTTCTATGCGTGGATTCAACGAAGAATTAATAAGTTAGTAAATTTTAGTAATAAATTCTTGATCTACTTATTGGAAGCTCGGTTATATAGACCCATGGTCCCCACACTAGTTGAGATAATATTGCTTGTAAGACTCATATAATTGGTTTTGATTAATCAATTATAATTCTCAAATTAGACTATGTCTATTTGTGAATTTTTCACTAAGTAAGGGCGAAATTGTACAGAAAGAGTTTTTAGGGGCATATTTGTTAATTATGATACTTTGTATGGTTGAATTAATAAATATGATAAATGACAATATTATTTAATAATTATTTATAGTTATTAAATAGTTAGAATTGGCATTTAAATGGTTGAATTAGAAAATTGGCGTTTTTGAGAAAATCAGATGCAGAAAAGATAAAACTGCAAAATTGTAAAAAGTGAGGCCCAAATCCACTAAGCATGGCCAGCCACTTTTGTAGGCAATTTAAACTGATATTTTCATTATTTTAATGCCAAATAATTCAAACCTAACCCTAGTGGAATGCTATAAATAGATAGTGAAGGCTTCAGGAAAATTACACTTAAATTTTCTATTTTTCCTTCAGTGAAAAACCTGAGCCTTTCTCTCTCCCTATCTTTAGCTGCCACTTCTTCTTTCTCTTCCCTCTTGAATTTTGAAATTCTTAGTGTGAGAATAGTGCCCACACACAACAAGTGATACCTCAATCATAGTGAGGAAGATCGTGAAGAAAGACTTTCAGCAAGAAGGAGTTTCAGCATCAAAGATTCAGAGAAAGAGATCCAGGTTCAGATATTGATAATGCTCTGCTACAGAAAGGAATCAAGGGCTAGATATCTGAACGGAAGGAGTCATTATATTCTGCTGCACCCAATGTAAGGTTTCTTTAACTTTATATGTGTTTATTTCATCGTTTTAGAAAGTTCATATTTAGGGTGTTAATAAACATACTTGTGAGTAGATCTAAGATCCTGGTAAAATAAATTTCCAACAACTGGCCTCAGAGCCATGGTAATTGATTTACTTGCAAGAAATTTGGACTTTAAAACGATTGTTTGTATGTTTTTTGGATGGTATCATGTTGTATTGAGTGTTATTTGATGATTGATTGATGTTTGTAAATTTTCGTGAAAAATAATTGCGATTCTGTTTCTGACATTATTTTTATTGGATAGTATGGAAAAAATTAAGCAAGTTAGCCTTTTACAGAACTCAATTTCGATTTTATTTGAATTAATTATGAATTTTTGAAGATTTGAAAAAATCGGAGCTGTGTTGAAATTTTCCTGCGATCGCGACAACTGTCCGTACAGCTCACAATTTTTTCGTTTTTCTTCGATTTTTCATGCTTTTTCATGGAATTAACTTCCGATTTTTTGTGTAGTTCTATATATATATATACTATTACTATTCCTTATTCAATTCTAATTATCATTTTGAATTAATTTAATATTTTTTAAATTTAATTCAAGATATTAGTGTAATTTGAATTTGAATAGAATTAGTATCTATCTTCTTGCTTAAAAATCTATCTTATTTTTAAATTTGATTATATCTTATCTTATTTTTAAATTTAAGGTCAGATTTTATATATATTTTTTTAAATTAAATCTTTTTTTAGATATTTTGACCTTATTTAAATTTAAAATAAGATAACTATAATCATGTAATTTTAAATAGATATAAGATATTTTGCTAACTTTTAAATTTTGTTATTTTATTTATTTAAATTACATTTAAAATTTGAAAAAGATATTCATTTATCTTTTTTAATTTTTTATTTAATTTTTATTTATAAAATAACATTTAATTTTTAAAAGTAGTTAGCAGATTTTGAAATGATATTTAGGTTGGTTGAAACCTAATTTTTCAAAATTGTAGGTTTAATTTTAAATTTAATTTTTTTTAAAATTTCGAATATTTCAAATTTTATTTTAAATTTTCGAAAAATTAATTTTTATTTATTTAATTAATTTTTTTTTCCAAATTATTTATTTAAAATTAAATAAATCCTACATCCAACTATCCAGCTAACCTTGTTGCAGGAGTATGTGTTTTAGCTTGTGTGTAAGTTTTCAAAACCTATTATTACTTGATTGCAAATAGCCGTGGTTACTTTTTGCCAGATCTAATGATCTGATGGCTCCCTTGGTCAAGATAATAATTTGTAACAGGTATATTTACAAACTTCTTTCATCTGTGTATGACCTAGCAACATGATAGGACCCATCCAAAGTGTGCCTGTGTGAGCCTATGTGTTTAATTTTATTATAGATGCATATAGGTTGCTGTTGCTAAAATAAATTATCATAGTTCTTGATAGAATTTATTTAGGCCCATTTAGTTTTTGGGCCTATTCAATTAATAACAGTTGTTCTTATTAAGGTTAAATTCCTCTCTTTTGGGCCTTGTGTGAGAGTTGGGAGCCATAGTAGTGGGTACGACATACTGAACCCAGCACCCCCTCACATGAACCACCCCAATTGTGAATGTCCATTTGCTTGATTTGAATAACTGTACTAGGTTAATTAAACTAGTTTAACCTAATAAAATTGATTAGCAACATAATTAATTTCATTTATTTTGAAATTAATTTAAGAAAATTATAGTTTAAAGAATTTTTTATTCTAAGCTAAACTATATGTATTTTCTTGTATTTAATTAAACATAGAATTATAACCATCTAGATTCTTTCTGGAGCTTAATTTAAATTTTCATTAAATATTCCTATTTAAGTTGATATTTAGTTATCTTCAACTAACCAACTTAAATCTGAATATCTTTTGGATTTAAAATTTCAAAATTAAGTTGAGGAATTTTAGGCATTGGTTATTAAGATTCTTTAGATATTTTTTAAGTTAATATCTTTTCGAATATTAACTTAAAATGGAATATTTTCAAATTAAGTGGTTACAACTTAATTTTTGATATTTAATTAAATTTAAATTTGAAAAATATTTAGGTTCTAGATTTTTTCTAATACAACCTAAATTAGATATTTTTTTCAAATTTTGTGGAAAAGATACTTAGTCAAATAAGATATTTTCTAGATAGTTATTTTTAGACTACTTATTATTTGTAATATTACATAGGAAAATATTATAAATTGTGAAATTAATTATTTAAATAATTAATTTTGTTACAATTTATTTTAAGTATATTTTTACTAGTATTAAACTAGAGATTAATAATTAAGCCTTCTCTACACTTAATTATTTATTTCTTGAACTTAATACATTTAATTAATTTGAAAATTAAATATCTAAGTTGATTTTCATCATCATACTTAAATATTTCTTTTTCATGACACTTAATTAAATAGAAAATTATTTTTAGTTGAAATTTATTTTTTCAACTAAATTTAAATAATTTTCAAAATATATTTTTTCTTTATTTTATTAATCAAATTTCGAAATTGCATTTCTTAAATGCTGGAATTTCGAATTTTATTTGAAAAATAGATTAAAGTTGTAAATTATTTATTTTAATTTTGGACCAACTTAAATCAATGATTTTTTCATTTATTGATTAAATTAAAATAAATGAAGTAAAATATATTATTAGAAATTGAATTAATTAGTCAAAGAAAAATCTAGATAGGTGATATTTTTGCTTGAAGTATTTTTCTAGTGTATTTAATTAAATAGAAAATTAATATTTAAGTTGATTTTTATCATCATACTTAAATATTTGAAAATTTTCTTATATATATTTAATTAAATAAGAAAATTATATTTTTTGTTGTAAATTAATTTTATTAATTAATTTTGGGCCAACATTAAATTAGAATAATTTTTCCAGGATTTATTTTTTATTTTAATATGCATTTTTTTCGAAAATTGTATTCTTAAATACTTTAATTTTTCGAAATGCAATATATATTTATAGAAAATAAAATTTGAGTTGTAAATTAGTTTAAATTAATTTTGCAACAACTTAAATTGAATATTTTTCTAAATATTTATTGGAAATTATTACTAAGATGGAAATAATTCATGTTATTTTCATATCCATCTAAGTAAAATTTATAAATATTAAATTAAAATTTATATTTAGAATTTTTCATTCTAAATTGGAAATTTTAAATAAATATATATTTAAAATAAATAAATTAAATAAAGAGAATCAAAGAAAATACAACTCACTTTAAATAATGAGCTTTTAATCAAAAGACATTCGATCTCCATTGTGGGTTTTACACTGCGTTTGTTTTAGTGAGTAATCCTCCCTAATAGAGGAACGTTCATTAGCAATTTCGCACCGTTTAACCTCGCATGATAAGTAGTTTGTAAGTGTTTTGTATGGTATGGATCACCCTAATGGTGGCGACCATACTTGACTTGCAAGTTATGAAACAATGGTGGAAGCTCATAAGATAGAATTGCCTTGACTCTCGCCTAAACGGGACAACGCTGAATTCCAATCTTGATCGAATAAAAGGTTGCTAGAATGTTTATCATTTTAGATGAGCTGACAACTCTATTCAATGGATGATGCTTTGACTCTCGTCTAAACGGGACACTGTATCAGTTTGTTGAAAAACCTTGGAAATTATTTAGGATTGTATGTTTTAGTATTTTCACTTGTCATTCCTACTTGCTATATGCTTATAATTTCTGAATTGTGTATGAATTTATATTGAACCATGTTATTTTCTGTTATTAAGTTGTAGTTTAATTTCGAATCTTCATTGTTGGTCTAACATGTTTGTTTTTCTAATGAGATAAATCCCTAATGGATTTTCACCATTAGACATACATAATAGTGTAAGATCTCGAAAGATAAATATTGCATATGCAACATCTAGCTGTTCATCAATTGATGACACCTTAGACTAGTATTTTTACAATATGAAACAAGAAGATTACATAAATAAGATTACTTTGTCTTTCGCTAATCGAAGCATCGTTGGATTCTTATTTATAAACGAAATTATCCTAATTCCTCTTAGCTTATTCATTTTGAATTAGCTCAATAATATATCATTGGATGAATGGTCTATAAATCATTTCATGTCATTATATTTTCTCTTAAGAAATTAAATGATGCATATGATTATAATCCCAAAATTCTATTCCCAATTGATATAAATCCTCAATCTTAGAAATCTCCTACTTGTATGGGCAAATCTGACTTAGAGTTTGTATTAGTAGTGGTGGTCCAAGATAGAATTACTCATTATATTTGGTATAAATTTAAGTCTTTGACTTTAATTTTAGATTCCAAATAGAAATTTTCTTATATTTCTAATTCCAGATACAATACAGTTACACTTTCTCAAGTGTTTAATATCCATCTTTTATTAATGGATTCAAACTGTATGGAATATGGGTTAGGTTTTTTGTGACCAGGATCCACTTGCAGTATTCTAAGAACTCTTTGATGTAACTATACCTAAGTCATCAAAACGACACAATCACATTTTTTATTAATCTATGGCATTTGTATCTTGTTCATAGTGGATTTGACAAGATCAATCTCTGCAAAGAGTTAATATGCCTATATCCACTGAAAGTAGTTCATCTCACTTGCAGATGGATGTACATTCAGGGGTGGATATGAGTTTTTCGTTGTATTCTTAAAACGATAACTCTAGATTATACCTTTTAGCAAAGAAATTTGAAATGTTTGAAAAATTTCATTAATTTCTAGCAATGGTTAAACCATTAAGGTAAGTGATTAAAGATCTTGCGAACTGATAGGGGTGGAGAAATAGTTAGTAGATATGCAGTTCAAAGATCATTAATTTGATTTTTGAATTATATCCAAACTTACCTCCCCAGAAATTTCGATTTGCACATTGATGATTAGTTACTAGTCGTTGCCTAATTCCTTCTATGGTAATACAATTTCAGAATGATGTAATGGTTGTATACTTAATGTAAATCATTACTAGATTCATGGATGACCTAATCAAAATCTTAAGAAAAGCTAGAACTGTTAACCATGGTTTGTTAGCTATTCTAAGTGATTAGGGGTGGACCATCCCATTGTCAATAGATAAGAAAGTGTTTGTTCAAACAAATACTACTTTTCTAAGATAATGACTAAGTCTGAAAACAAGTAGCAAATAAAGGAGATATTTAATTCTTGATTCCAAAAGTGTTCTATCATCTTATTTGATATATGATGATCCCACTGCCTCTGTTGTCTTGTCACAATCGAAGAGATCAATACCATTTAGTTTTCTTAGACATAATTCACGGTACCTCGTCGTAGTGGGAGAGTTTCTAGGAACTCACCTTCTTATGACTTGGGAGACACTAGTGATTAAAATTCATTGTGAGTTTAAACAAGTAATGGATTGTCAAGATAAGAAACTAAGAAGAAAGCCAATAGAACTATGGTTTAATCCATTCACATGGAATAACCTAAAGTTTTCTATTACAAGGACATAAAAGGAAATTTTCGTTTATAAGTCCATTCAATTGACTTAACAAAACTTCATGTTCCTAGTATTATAGGTTTGAGTTTATCTAAACCTATGGCTTGTGGTATACCTGGTAATTACTTACTCTAATGCAAGCAACTTACTTTAGTAAGATGCTGAAGCATTTTCTTTCTAATGGAAATCTATAAAAGTTTCACAACTTCTTAGGCATAGATTTTATTTATCTAAGGAAAAGTCTTAACTATTTCAGAAAAGATAAAGCCATGAAAGAATTTCTTATATCAACAGTGAGAGGTCTTGAATATGCTTTTGTATGCCTTAGACCAGACACCTGCTGTTGAGTGGGAGTAATGAGTAGGTATCAGATTAATCCAGGAGAAGAACATTGGAAGACAATCAAGTAAATTTTAAGATTAAGAAGAGGAACTATATGTTAGTCTATATGGGTGTGTTTAAAACTCTTAGACTACACCATATCAGATTTCGAAATTTGCCTTTGTGCTAGTAAATCTTTCTGATAAGATGGTGGTTACTCTGGGGGTGGAATAGTGATTTTGGAGAAGTGTAAAAACCTATTTGAAGTTTCTAGGTCTACCAGAGAGAGACTGAATGTTAAAGCTGCAGGAAAGGTACTTATTCAGTCTAAGGAAAGTTCTATACATCTTTGGCACCATTCCAAATTGCCTTAAACTACTAGTGTTAATTTCCTGATTAACCAAAAGTAGTTGCCAAAGGTATAGAATCCAGTATCCCAAGAGAGTAGACATATAGAGAGGAATTTCACATTATCAATGATTTTGTGATTAAGGAAGAGTAATGGTGGAGAAAAGGTTGTGGTTAATTCAACCTTTCAGATCCTATTACGAGGCGTTTACTACTACTACACTTGATTTGTATATCAAGGTGTTGAGATTATTTGAAACGCACTTTTTGTTTTATATTAGTGCAAGTGGGAGTTTGTTGGGTTTTATGCCCTAAATAAAACTCATTTCAATATAATCAGATTTACTTATTAATATAGATCAGAAATAACATTTAATGTTGCATGGTTCACATGATTTATTTCATGATTATATGTACATAATGTATAAATTCATCTGAAACCCTTTTCACATACTTGATCCTGTTTATTGTGCTGTCAACACATTGGAAAGTAAACATGACTATGTGAATAAAGTTTCCTAGATTTATCAGACATAGGGTTTTACTGATATGATAATCTACAACAGAGTTTACTTGCATTTGGAGAAATGCTATGTTCTTTCCAGAGCATTGGTTAAAGTAAAGCTCAGGTTGGATGCATGGAGTATGCCTCGGAAGGGACCGATATTGAACTTTGACTTAGATTTATTAAACTTACCGTAAAATATATTCAAGTCAATATCGCCAAGTTGATCCTAGATCAAATGTTCTTAATCCTGTTATGATTAGGCTCAATCTTGAAAGGCTATTCGTGTTCTTTGATTTGTTAGTTAAGCCTACTTTTAGGTCAGGGTGATACGTACATTTTGGGAACACGGTAGTGCAATTGAGTGGGAGCGCTATCATAAACATGGAATCTATAGCTTCTATCTGGCGAATAGTAAGCAAAGGATGATCTCCTTCGAGCTTGGCCAAACGAACATAAATGGTGGAGTACTCATTTCACATAAGCTGAAATATCATTTATACGGGGTCAAGTGTTTTAAGGATAAAATACATTGTAGGGTGTAACGGTAATTTAATCCCTTTACAGTGTAGATCATTCATATAGAGGATCATTGATCAAATTAGGATTATAACAATGGATAACTAATGATGTGTCTATATGGTGGAACATATAGAGCATTCTATATAACTGAGAGTGCAATTCTAAGTTCTATGCATGGATTCAACGAAGAATTAATAAGTTAGTGAATTTTAGTAATAAATTCTTGATCTACTTATTGGAAGCTCGGTTATATAGACCCATGGTCCCCGCACTAGTTGAGATAATATTGCTTGTAAGACTCATATAATTGGTTTTGATTAATCAATTATAATTCTCAAATTAGACTATGTCTATTTGTGAATTTTTCACTAAGTAAGGACGAAATTGTAAAGAAAGAGTTTTTAGGGGCATATTTGTTAATTATGATACTTTGTATGGTTCAATTAATAAATATGATAAATGACAATATTATTTAATAATTATTTATAGTTATTAAATAGTTAGAATTGGCATTTAAATGGTTGAATTAGAAAATTGGCGTTTTTGAGAAAATCAGATGCAGAAAAGATAAAACTGCAAAATTGCAAAAAGTGAGGCCCAAATCCACTAAGCATGGCCAGCCACTTTTGTAGGCAATTTAAACTGATATTTTCATTATTTTAATGCCAAATAATTCAAACCTAACCCTAGTGGAATGCTATAAATAGATAGTGAAGACTTCAGGAAAATTACACTTAAATTTTCTATTTTTCCTTCAGAGAAAAACCTGAGCCTTTCTCTCTCCCTATCTTTAGCTGCCACTTCTTCTTTCTCTTCCCTCTTGAATTTTGAAATTCTTAGTGTGAGAATAGTGCCCACACACAACAAGTGATACCTCAATCATAGTGAGGAAGATCGTGAAGAAAGACTTTCAGCAAGAAGGAGTTTCAGCATCAAAGATTCAGAGAAAGAGATCCAGGTTCAGATATTGATAATGCTCTGCTACAGAAAGGAATCAAGGGCTAGATATCTGAACGGAAGGAGTCATTATATTCCGCTGCACCCAATGTAAGGTTTCTTTAACTTTATATGTGTTTATTTCATCGTTTTAGAAAGTTCATATTTATGGTGTTAATAAACATACTTGTGAGTAGATCTAAGATCCTGGTAAAATAAATTTCCAACACTCCGACGACTATACCAACCACCTGGGGATCATGATGACGTTCCACCTGCTACTGATGGCGATGATACAACTATGGACCCATAGTCCTAGCTGCTCTGGTTTGTTTTCTCTCCTTTAATTTTATTGCACAATGGGGACATTGTTTGTTTTAAGTTTGAGGATGGGAAAACAATTTTCATGTTTTTAATTTTTTAATTTTTTATTATTTTGGTTTTATGGGTATAATTAAGGTTTATTTTGATTTTTGAATGACTGTATCAACGTTAACTTATGACCTATGGGAATTCGATGATTAACTTATGCTAAACTCTTTGATATTATTTACTATGCGTGAAAAACTTTTGAATTGTGTGCTTAACTTGTTATGCTTGCTTTTGATATTGTGATATGAATTATGTATTGTTCTACTTGTTCAATATATTGTGATTTTATGTGCCTATGTAGACTTAGTTTATTTGGTTGATATTGAGATAACTAAAACTTGTGTGATTAATTTATTGAGGCAAAATCCTAAATCTTTGTTGTGTAGAGATGATTAAGGAATTTTTTTTTTCTGAATCATTTGAGCCAAAAAGCTAACCTTAATACAAAATCCTTTGTTGTCCCATTTTGAGCCTAATTTTTCTAATTTTTATTCTCTATTAAAAATAAAATACATATTTATCCTTGATTATGAGCCATGAACTTAAATAAATTATCCTTACCTTATTTTGCACCATAAACACAGGTTGTTGTGTATTAAATGAAAAATATGGTGTAAGTGGGATGAGAAATTTTTCTGAGAATTATGTTTAGAGAGGATGTACGTGCATAGAGAGTTATGATCCAAGTATATTACCTTGAAAGGTTCTCTTGTTATATATATATATAAAATATATAGCTTTGAAGACTTTGAAGAGAAAAATTTATAATGTGAAAAAAATAATAGCAAGAGATAAATTTGATTAGATTATAACTCTAATTATGTGAACAAAGAGGTATAAATTGAGAAAAATTATTATCGGGAGAAAATGAAATTTATGATAAAGGTTTTGTAGTTTTGATTAGATTTGTAAGTTTATGGTGTGAAACTAGCCTAAATGACATTCTTATTTACCATTTATCTAGCCTAACGTTACATGCCTATAAAGTCCTTTTGATGTACACGACTTTGATTTACATTAATGGATATAAATTGGTTATACAAGCATACATTTATCTTGAATGTTTTGTGGTAAGGGAAGTCTTTACGCACATAGATTACATGTATATAGAGTTAGTAGAATTGATATATACACATTCTTAATAAATAAAATATAATATTAGAAGTTAAATTTAAATGGGTTAAAATTCTAGTCCTTTGTTTGAAGTGCATATTGAATAATGGAAAAAGAGTTTGTATTTTGAGATACATTACCTTCGGTCTAAGTTTCTTCTTTTATCATCCAATAATTGACTTGTCTGTTTTTGTTTCTTTTTAGTTTTATTTTTTTCATTGCTTGAGGACAAGCAATAGTTTAAGTTTGGGGATGTGATGAGTGCACATTTGTACACTTCTTCTTATTCAATTATTAGATGGATTAGTATTTATTGTTGTATAGATTTGATGTATTTTCTCCAAGTGTGTATGTTTGTCCTGAAGAGACATTTTGTGATAGAATGAGATCTTTGAGCCCATTTTTGACAATGATTTCATCATTTTCTTGAAGAGCTTATGAAACCCAAAATGATAGAGTTCGTTCAGAGCTTTCGAAAACATGTTAAATCATATCATTTGGAGTCTGAACGCAAAAGTTATGCATGATTTACTAAGCAAGGTTGAAGTAAAAAAAATTGGTACTAGGCGCTATAGCGCCTGGTTGGAAAAAAAAAGGATTTTTTACGGAAAAAAAAGATAATTTCAGCACGTGGGTATTTCAGGATTTTTCTCTTAGGAGCTATAGCGCAGGGTATGGGCGCTATAGCGCAACACTTCTCATTTTTTTTAAATCCTAATTCTAAGAGGATTGATCTATCTTTGTTGGCCTATATAAAGAAGGATGTAAATCGTATTGATGAACATCTGGAGAGATAGAAACAAGTAATTTTGAGATTAGAAAACGTATTGACGAGCAAGAGAGAAGAGACTTCAAGCAATCATCATCAACTATCATCATTAGAGTTCTTTTCTTCTTCTTCTTTATTCTTTGTTTAGTTACTTAATTATGAACATGATTATTGTGATTATTATATTTGTGATTATGAAGTAAACACTCATTCTAGAGTGTTGTGGAACTATTTTAGATTATAAAATTAAGTTTTTAGATTATTCCCATATTTGTTCTTGTTATTTGTTTATGCAATTTTGTGCTAATTATCATTTTCTTAATGCTTGATCACCATTAATTAGTATAGAGATTTTAGGTTTTACACTTGAAAGAGGTAATCTAAAATAAGACTTAGAATTACATGACTTAGGAAAAGTGTAAGATTGAGAGATTCCACTAATTCTACGAGTTTTTTTTTAAAGAGAATCATATTGCTCTATGAGTGCTTATTTTATTAACATTTAAGAGAGATATAGTGTTAGTTAATTTAAGTTAAATCCATCATCCCTCGAGAGAGGTTAATAGGTTACATTAGAATTCTCGAAACTACAAATTATAGGATAAATTGGGATAATTGATAAATTAATATATATTCATAGTTTGAAATAGGGAAATCAATGCTCTAGGTTTTTACTTTCTGGTTAAAAATTGTTGCTTGTGTATTTATTTTTCTATTTACTTGATTATTTAATTCTTAACTATAATTTACTTTGTGTTATCTAATTAAAGTATAAAAGTAAAAAGTATAATAATTAGTAAAATTTAATAATTAATCCTTGTGGGTTCGACAACCTTTTTAGTATTAAAACTTTATTATAACAACGTTGTACGCTTGCAATAAAAATAGTGTATCATCTTATTATCCTTTGCAAAGGTAATACTACTTCTCTGAGTGTAGTTCAATTTTATGGATTTTGTGCTTCCACTTGCCTATATACTAATTATGCAAAATTCTTAATTATCTTTGGTGGAAGCAAGAATTGTTGAGAGTCTTTAGCATGAATGAAGGTTCCTTTCCCCTGAATTACGTGGGTGTGTTTTTAAGGCCAACAAAATGGAAAGCTAGGGATTATGAAGGTATCTATTAATGCAGATTCTCGTTAACTAAATTTGAGCCTCACGAATATGATTCAACACGAAAAAACTATAAAAATATGAACACCAAATTTTTACGTGGTTTTGCAGTTAAAATTCTGCATAGTCCACGAGTCAATCTTATTCAGATTTCTGAGTATGTTTTTCAGGGCCTCTCGCGTAGGAGTCCTTTTTTCTCCTCCTTTTTTGATCTTATCTACCACTATTTATAATTGCATAGTGGCAGTTAATTACAAAGCTGACCAAAATATAAATACAATCATTATCCCTTAAATTCTGGGATTTGATTACAAAATGTAAACGCGGTACATGATTTTGAAAGCCATACAGCTGTGATTTTCCCGCTTTTACTGGGTCAGAAGTATCGTGTATTAAACACGTCTTTAATTGTTGATTCTGGAGATATATCGACAGAAACTTGATTATAGTGACCCCAACGGCGAGCTGTAAGCATTCTTATATCCGAGATCAACAAGATATGTTTTATGTCGATTGCAGATATGAAGAAATCTGTTGACTTGCCAGGGCTATGAGCCTTGCTCCTGTTAGATGGGTGGACTATAGGGAGCTTCCTCGTAGCGAGATCACCATCTCACATTCTTACTCTTCGAGCTGATTAGACTTTTACACTTAGTTTGCTTGTTGCGACTTAGGGTATGTGTTACTCTTCTCAGGTGCCTTGCTATTCTCCTTTAGCCACATATGGTTTCTTGTTAATAATCTATGTACCAGTTCGTACATTGATTCCTCGCCTAAGACTTTACAGTCAGCAGGTTGCAAATATACTCTAGTACTTACTCAATTAATGAGTTATTCCATAAAAAGATACGGCACCGATTCACATTCTCTTTATCTTGACACATGTCCTCTAGCCTAATTTCGGGTATAACAATTGCCCCTTAAAAAATTCATTTTTAGTAAAAAGAGCTTTTTAATAATTACGAAGGGCATTTTCGTCAAAATCCTTTGTTGAAAAGGATGCCTCCTTTGATTCTGGCGGTTGTATGGTTTCGAAGATCATAATGAATCGCCTATTCATATTCTGCACGATTCCCAACCATTAGGTTTCTTAATCTTTGGCTTTCTTGTCACTGTACTTTGTGTATAAAAGGGCAGCTCAAGCTTGTCATTTTTCACAAACCATCAGGCTTGAAATCCATTTTTAGAATGGATTACTTTCTTTCTGCCAAGATATCTCAGAAGTTTATCTTCCCAGACTCATAATACCCAGATGCACCAACCAATTTCCATTCATTCCTACATACTTCAAGTCTCAACTGGAGCCGGAAACAATGGATTCCAAGGCTGAGGAACTTCTAACCAATCCAAACCAGGGGAACCCCGTGACCTGCCATGGTTGATCCTCACAAGTGATCCCAGAGGGTATTGATCTTGTGAGCGATCTCAAAGATCCTCCTCAAGCTGATGAAGAATTTCAAAGGAAGATCTACATGGCTTCAGGGTAATCTGGGGAGGAAGTTGGCGTGGTTTCTATCAGAGTAACCAACCAACTTAAGACCCTATCCTGTGCCAGAAGATCTTTGCGTCAGCCTCTCTTCAATGTTGAGTGATTTCTTGAGGCTGGGAAATAGATATCGACTTCAGGAAATGGGATCTTCTGATGATGAGGGGAATAAGGTCTGTGCAGAGACCAAGGCTTTCTATGTGTAGCCGGTCTTTCTCAAGCTATGTGTAGTCGGTCTTATTCTGAGCTACGTGTAGACGGTCTTTTTTAAGCTATATGAAGACGGTCTTTCTCGAGTTCATCGGTTTCCTCTCTCATCATAAGCTTAGGAGAATGACTTAATGGTTTGCCCCTTGTGGCATTATTGTAAAGACAAGTTTGTAACCGGTCTTAGGTTTTTCTTTTCTTAAATGCCTTGTACTATTTTTATTCGAATTTAATACAATTGTATTTGCTTCTGTTATTATTCACAATGTAAACAATTGTATTTTGATCGAATATACAGCACTTTTGGGTTTTTCCATTGCTCGTAATCTTCTTGTTTAAGTAGTTAATAATCTACCAAACTGTATGATTTTCAAGCAGTTGTCCATTCTACCTCGCAGTTGCAGTTATAATCTCCCTTAAGCAAACTTAAATATACTTTAAGGATTTTATCTCTTTGTATATTTTTAATTTGCTGGCATGAATAGTTATATTATCTATCCATTTTCTAAGTTTATACTTTATCAAGGTGTTCTGATGCCTCGTTTAGTACTTTCCTAGCTCGCGAGAACGGTTAGTATTCAGTTTTGTACGCGAGTTATAACTTTTGATTTTCCACTCCCGTCAGATAGGTTATAAATAAAAAATTATAGTTGTTTGATCCCTTCTTCGTCAAAAAGGTTTGATCAAGGTGTTATAACGATTCGATCTCTTTCTCGTAAAAAAGGTTTGGTCAAGTTGTTATAACGGTTCGACTCCATTTTCGTCAAAGAGGTTTAGTCGAGAACCTTTGAATTTCAATTTTTTTTTTGAAATGGCGGATTTGCATTATACAATGTACTTCCAGATGAATTCTGGTTAGTCATACATAAATGCCCCTTAAGTAATTTTAAAGAATGAAACTTTGTAATTACTTAATGTAAATGATTCTCTTTATTCATAACTGAAGTTTAAAGCTTACATTAGTAATGCGAGTTACATCATTTATTTATTGATAGTAGGATTTCAAATGTTCAACGTTCTAGTTGTTTTTTATTAGCGAGCCATCTGGCCGAGCCAATTTATAGACTCCCACTCCAACTACTGCATCGATGACATATGGACCCTCTCAGTGAGGGTTGAACACTCCTACTAACTCATCTCTTGTATTTTCAAAGACTCATCTTAACACCAAGTCTCCAATATTGAACAGTCTTTTCTTGACTCTTTTGTTGAAGTATATTGTGACTCGGTGTTCGTATGCAGCGTTGGTGCTTTGCGGCTCAGTTTGTTTTTCCTCAAGTAGATCCAAGGACAATTTTAAAAGTTTCTGGTTTTCTTCTTGATTACAAAACTCTCTTTTGTGAGTCGATATATTCACTTCAACAGGCAGCATTACTTTCGAGCCAATTGCTAGCGAGAAAGGTGTGTATCTCGTGGCTATTTTTTCGGTAGTTCTGTGGGCTCAAAGCACCTGAGGTAGCTCGTCAACCCACCTGCCTTTGGTAGCGTCTAACTTCTTCTTGATGTTATCCTTTATGGTTTTATTAATCACTTCCACTTGTCCATTTGCCGGAGGCCTGGATACTAACGAGAAGCTTTTGATAATTTTATTCCTCTCGCAGAATTCAGTGAACAAGTTGCCATCAAATTGGGTTTCATTATCGAATACTATCTTTATGGGAATTCCAAACCTACAGATAATGTTCTTGACGACAAAGTCAAAGACTTTCTTGCAGGTTATGGATACAAGGGGCTCAACCTCCATCCATTTAGTGAAGAAGTCAACTGCTACCACCGCATACTTAGCTCCTCCTCTCCTAGTGGGTAATGCCCCAATCAGGTCGATCCCCCATATAACAAATGGGTAGGGCGAGGTCATCATTCTAAGTTCAGTTGGCGCTATGCAAGGTAGATGTGAAATCTCTGACATTTATCACATCTTTCGACAAACTCATGTGTGTCCTTATTGATCATTGGCCAATAATATCCTTGTCTAATGATATTTTTAGACAAACTTTGCCAACCCGCATGATCCCCGCAGAAGCCTTCATGAATTTTTCTAATGATTTCATTTGCTTCTGGGGGAAGAACACACTGAAGTAGGGGCATTGAATACCCTCTTCTATATAATTTGCCTTCGATCATTGTGTAACGAGGCACTGTGTACAAAACTTTTCGCGCCTTGTTTTTGTCATTTGGAAGTTTTCAGTTGAGTAAATAGTTAACGATAGGCGTCATCCATGTTAGAGAGCTATCTATCATCTCAACGTCTTCTGTTTCACATATACTTGGCTCGCTCATCATTTCTACCAGAACTAGATTTAATTCGTCTAGATCATTCTGCGAGGCCAGTTTTGCTAAGGCATCGACATTGCAGTTCTGTTCTCTCGGAATTTTTTTTCGATTTTAAAGTAATCCAATCTTTCCAAGTTCTTCTGAACCTTCTCTAAATACTTTGCCATTTTCAAGCCTTTGGCCTGGTATTCCCGGAGGACTTGGTTTACGATCAATTGTGAATCACTATGACAGATGAGATTTTTGACTTTCAAGGCCTCACCTATCTTTAAGTCACCGATCAAGGCTTCATACTCAGCCTCGTTATTAGATGTATCAAATTGGAATCTCAGAGCATAGTGAAACTTAAAGTCTTCTAGTGATATTAATATCACCCCTGCACCCGAACCCTGCTCGTTGGATGCACCATCCACATATAACTTCTAGGTTTCCACATCTCGCTGATTAGATGGGATTTCTTTTAGGGTTATACCTTCTATCAAGAAGTCAGCTAAAGCTTGATCCTTGATGGATGTTCGGGGATGGTATGTTATGTCAAACTGCCCCAGTTCAATAGACCACTTTATCAATCTTCCAGAAGCATCTGGTTTTGATAAAACTTGTCCCAAGGGCTTATCGGTTAACACTTTTATGGGGTGAGCCTGGAAGTATGGCCGTAGTTTGCGAGACGCGTGGACTAGGCATAACACGATTTTTCTAGAGGGGATACCTAGATTCTGCCCCTAGTAACCTTTTACTTACGTAGTAAATAGGTTGCTGGTTCTTACCCTCTTCTCGCATTATAACTGCACTAATCGCATCTTCCGAGACGGCTAAATAAAGAAATAACGTCTCTCCAGTTATTGATTTTGCCAAAATTAGGGGCGTTGCTAGATGCCTTTTTATGTTCTGAAAGGCTTCCTCGCATTCTTTTGTCCACTCGAACTTTTTGTTACCTCACAATATGCTGAAGAACGGTACACACTTATCAGTTGACTTCAAAATGAATCTGTTAAGTGCCGCAATTTTTCCTGTCAGGGCCTGTACTTCCTCAAGCTTTGTCGGGGATGGCATATCTATTAATGCCTTGGTTTTTTCAGGATTTGCCTCAATGCCCCTCGCGTTAACTATGAATGCCAAAAATTTTCCTGAGGAGATTCTAAAGGAATATTTTTTTGGGTTTAGCTTCATGCTATACTTTTTTAATATTTTAAAGCATTCCACGAGGTCTGAGCTATGATCCTTACTTTTTGTTGATTTAACCAACATATCGTCGACGTAAACTTCCATGTTTCGCCCTATTTGATTTGCGAACATTTCATTTACTAGTCGCTGATATGTTGCCCCAGCGTTCTTCAGCCTGAACGACATGACTTTATAATAATAGAGTCCCATGTTGGTTACGAAGCTTGTATGTTCTTTATTTGGGACATACATTTTTATCTGGTTATATCCAGAATGTGCGTCCATAAAAGACATAAGCTCGTGCCCAACAGTTGCATCCACTAACTGGTCGATCCTGGGAAGTGGAAAACAATCTTTCGGGCACGCCTTGTTCCGATCGAAGAAATTAATACAAGTTCTCCAAGTTCCGTTAGGTTTCGGGACAAGAACAGGATTGGCTATCCATGAAGGATAAAATACCTCGCGTATAAAATCGTTGACCGACAACTTGTCAACTTCTTGTTTTAGTGCCCCTTGCCTCTCGGAATCCAAGGGCCTCCTTTTTTGTCTCTTTGTTGGGTAGTAGGGATCAACATTTAAGTGATGGCAGATAATCTTAGGGTCGATCTGTTGGATTATATTTTACCAGGATCTAGATTTACTACCATGTATGTTTTTAACATCCTAATATGAATTTCTAAAACAATGTAAATAAATACATAAAAGTTATGAGAAACCTTACAGTGGGTGCAGCGGAATTAAATGACTCCTTCCACTAGAATCTCTAACCCTTGTATCCTTTTTGTAGCAGAGTATCACCAAGATCTGAGCTCGATTCTCCTCCCTTGTGTTTTGATTCTTCACAGTCTTACATACTATGATTGAGGACCAACTTGATGTGTGTGGGCACTCACTCTATCACTAATGGCTGAATAATATTTGTGAAGAAAGGCTTAGTGTTTTTTGAAATCGAAGAGGAAGAAGAAGAAGGAAGAGGTCTCATCAGAAAGCTAGATTTTTAGCTTTGGAGGCATTAGTTTTGATGATGAGACACTTGTTACGAAAATTATGATCACTACGCAAGTATACGCAATCAAGTAGTAAACTCACACAGGTGAGGTCGAACCACAGGGAATTGGACTAATTACTACTAAATTATACTTATGATTCTATTTGGTAAAAGAATACTTTTTATGAATTAAATAAGACAATTCAGAAAATTAAAAATAACAAAGGAAGATTTATCAAGATAAGAAAATAGGGAGACGAATCTTGTTGTTAAGTTACCAATGTTAATGTCTAATTGCTATCCTTCTCTTGAAGTGAATGACAGATTATAAATTAACCTAACTCTTTTCAGATCTTTTAGGTTCTAAATCACATGCTCTTTAATTAATCTCTTAATTAAACTAACATGAAATCAGCATTAAGCAATAATCTAATTGTCACAAAGGCTATGTAAATACTCTCGTTTCACATCAAAACCTAGACTACTCAGTTTTAGCATTCTCAATTCTCACTTTTCAGATTTCGAATTGAGATCATAAAACATGTGAAAGTTGATCAATCTTGCACATGGAAATTAAACACAAATATGAATCGTGTTCACAATCAAGATGGAGGAATGGCAATTATTCATTAACTAGGAAAAACTTAAACAACATTCATCATTCTCCCTAAATAGGAGTTTAGTTCAAAACATCTATAATCAAATCCATAATTAACATTGAAATAGAAAAGAACATAGAAAAATTAAAGAGAAGAGAAAGAACTAGTTGAAGCAATTGATCCGAGTCGCCACAAGTCGCTCTTCTAGCCTCCTCCTTTGTTTCTAGGGCTCCAATTGTGAATCCCTAATTTTCACGAGCTTCCTCTATTTAAACCGAATCTCATCTTTAAAATTCGTGAAATTACGAAACTGCCCAAAAATCCCGTCACTGGGTCCCCGTCGCGACTGGCAATGCCCCCGTTGCGACGGGGTTAAGCTTCAACTTCTTGAAAATCTCTCTGTCAGTTCCCATCGCGACTGGAATGTTGCCCGTTGCAACTGGATTAGGCAGCGACACGAAATTCGGTTTTTCTTCTCGATTCTTTCACCGCGCGTCCTCAATTCTTGTACATACTTTCTTTAAACACCCAAGGACCTGAAACAAAAGAATCAAGCGTAAAATAGCCCTAAAACTAGAAACAAAGAGTGAAAACTATCCGAAAATATGACCCAAAACTTAGACTAATTTTAGCCTAACTAATTCCCCCAAACTAGATTCTTACTCGCCCTCGAGTAAGATAAAAAAAAAAATACTACTAACTACTAATCTACTAATTATGCTATGAGATAATCACAATACTACTGCCTCATGTTCTGTTTTCTTTCTTGCACAAACTAGAATTTCAATCCTACTAACTCTAACAATTAATTCAGATGCTCAATTCATAACACTATGCCTAATCACAAAATTTATTCACACGTGAAACATTATTATAAAAGTTTTACTCTTTCAAACTGTTCCACAGCCCGATAATTCATAAGCTTGCATGCTTACCTCTCTCCACTAATGTTGACAATATCCTTTGGAATAATTAGGTCTTTTTGAGGTTTAGGAATTATGGCTCAGATATTCAGAAATCGACAAAAGATAGTTTTGGCTCAGGATATCATAAGCACACAAACAGAACTCGCAAGCTTCTTACTTTTTTTTTTTAAAACCCCATAGTGTTCCCACATTTACCAAGATTGAGATAAGATACATTTATTTTTCTCACACATCACTGAAATTTTTTTTCTTGAATAAACCTTTTCCAAACACATCTTACTTTTGATTGTGTTTCCCTTGTTTTTTTCTTTTTTTTTTCTTCAGTGACATTGAGTTACACATTTTTTTCTTTTTCTCAATCTTGCAAGTTCTTCTCCCTCTAACTGTTTTCTCACACTAATACTTCTTTTTTTTTTCTTTCTCCCCCAAACTAAGTATGTAGCTTATGATATCATGGATTAAATGGTGAAGAGAAAATTAACAGTGTGGTTACAATTTTCGGTTCAATGGGTGAAAAACATAACAGGTTTAGGCTCAAGAGGGTTAACTAGGGATAAAAATTCTTATGGTAGGCTTGAAAGGCTCAAACTATCCAACAAATGCCTAAAGAATATTCCAATTAAACATTGCCAAGGATTTCGCCTCAAAAGAATAAACATGCAAGTTCTAAGCTATCCTGTCAATCTTACCACAAACCATAGTAAAACAATTATGACAATTTTCACAGATTGAGAAATTGCAATCATACACAGGTTTCTAAGCATCCAAACTAATCCAAAGAGTTAACAGAATCAAGCACACAGTTATTTGACAATTTCGGATCACATTACACTAAGCAGCAGCATACAACTATCTTCTAGCTTAATGCCATTCCTTACTAAAACATTAAAAAAATTAAAGCAGAAAATTAAAATGCAGAAAATTAAAATTTTTAAATCTCTCCCCCCAAACTAAAGATGCACATTGTCCCCAATGAGTTAAAATAAAATTGTTGTTGAGAGAGACTTACCTGAGCGCCACATCAACAAGCGGTTGACGGCCGTAATAAGCGTCATGCAAGACAACTTGAAAATCGTTGTTGTACTTGCCTTCAAGCTTGGCAAGTGACGAGTTTGAACTAAAATTAGCACCAACAACATAAGACTTTGGATGATGTGCTTGGGGAGAAGCCTTTCGTAGCCCGTAGAGGATATAATATGATGTAGATGAAATATATGGATTCATTGGTGGTTTATTAGTCAATATCATTGATGAAGTCGAATCAATGATGCCATGTTCTTCTTCATCCTCCAATGTCACAGTTTCTACACTTTCATCTAACAACCCTTCTTCTTGTTGCTCACTCTCTACTTGGCTATCCATACCCTCACTTGTGGTTTCATATTCAATGATTTCCTCTTCACAAGGATCTTGATATTATCTTCCTTGTATTCAAATAATGACCCTTGTTCATTGTACCAACAACTCTCATAACTTTCATCATTGGAGTTATTACATTCTGAATCATGAGTCATTGAATTATCACATAAGGATCTCACCATGTCAGTTAAGCGCTTAATCTCTCCTGGAAGTGATTGTAGAAGTGATAGTAGTTGCTCCTCTTTTTCAGTTTGTTGGGATGAATTTGGGCAATAAGATGGGTATTGGTGACTCCAACCCTGAAGTGATGGATCCCAATGCCAGTCGTAATCAAAATCTGCCATATAATTCAACAGATTTATTACATCATAGCCTCTCATCAATAGAGGCGCTCCAGTTGCCTCTGCTCCATAATCAACCCAGCTTCTTGTTTCATCGTTAAGTCCATTATAAAAGAGCCATGTAAAACATCCACTTGAGAAAGTGGGATAACATCTCTCTCCAAGCTCTTTAAATCTCCTCCAAGCATAATAGAATGGTTCATTGTGTTGTTGGACAAAATCCTCAAGATATAGCATCTGGATTTATCTTGCAGGTCAAACTCATAAGTAAAACATTAGTAAAATTAAAAAAAAAAAACTAAATTAGTACTAAAAAGATAAAAGTTTGAAACAACAAAATTAATACTAAAACTAAAAAGAAAAACAAAATTAGAACAAAATTTAATTTTTAATAATATTACAAAATTTAATCTAAAAGAAATAGATTAGAAATAAGCAAAAAGAATTAACCAAAGTAAAAGTTAGTATAATTTTATGTAATATCAATCTTTATACAATTCCCCGGCAACGGCACCAAAAACTTGTTACGAAAATTATGATCACTACGCAAGTATACGCAATCAAGTAGTAAACTCACACAGGTGAAGTCGAACCACAGGGAATTGGACTAATTACTACTAAATTATACTTATGATTATATCTAGTAAAAGAATACTTTTTATGAATTAAATACGACAATTCAGAAAATTAAAAATAACAAAGGAAGATTAATCAAGATAAGAAAATAGGGAGACGAATCCTGTTGTTAAGTTACCAATGTTAATGTCTAATTGCTATCCTTCTCTTGAAGTGAATGATAGATTATAAATTAACCTAACTCTTTTCAGATCTTTTAGGTTCTAAATCACATGCTCTTTAATTAATCTCTTAATTAAACTAACATGAAATCAGCATTAAGCAATAATCTAATTGTCACAAAGGCTATGTAAATACTCTCGTTTCACATCAAAACCTAGACTACTCAATTTTAGCATTCTCAATTCTCACTTTTCAGATTTCGAATTGAGATCATAAAACATGTAAAAGGTGATCAATCTTGCACATGGAAATTAAACACAAATATGAATAGTGTTCACAATCAAGATGGAGGAATGACAATTATGCATTAACTAGGAAAAACTTAAACAACATTCATCATTCTTCCTAAATAGGAGTTTAGTCCAAAACATCCATAATCAAATCCATAATTAACATTGAAATAGAAAAGAACATAGAAAAATTAAAGAGAAGAGAAAGAACTAGTTGAAGCAATTGATCCGAGTCGCCACAAGTCGCTCTTCTAGCCTCCTCCTTTGTTTCTAGGGCTCCAATTGTGAATTCCTAATTTTCACGAGCTTCCTCTATTTAAACCGAATCTCATCTTTAAAATTCGTGAAATTACGAAACTGCCCAAAAATCCCGTCACTGGGTCTCCGTCGCGACTGGAAATGCCCCCGTCGCGACGGGGTTAAGCTTCGACTTCTTGAAAATCTCTCTGCCAGTTCCCGTTGCGACTGGAATGTTGCCCGTCGCGACTGGATTAGGCAGCGACACGAAATTTGGCTTTTCTTCTCGATTCTTTCACCACGCGTCCTCAATTCTTGTACATACTTTCTTTAAACACCCAAGGACCTGAAACAAAAGAATCAAGTGTAAAATAGCCCTAAAACTAGAAACAAAGAGCGAAAACTATCCGAAAATATGACCCGAAACTTAGACCAATTTTAGCCTAACAACAATAGCCTTCCTTTTATACTATTCTTCAATAGGGTTAGGGTTGAATTATTAGGAATAAATTTTTTTTATAAAAATAGAGTAAAATAAGCACCCTATGGCCGACCACATTGGTTTGGGCTTTTTCATTTTTCTCAACTATTTTACCTATTTTTCACAAATACTATTTTTTGCAACTTCAACCCTATAAATGCCAAAGCTATTTATTTAATAATTAAAATAACTATCAAATAAAATTGTCAATTAAAATATTTATTAATTAGACTCCATAAATTCTCTTAATTAACAAATAAACCCTTAAACACTATTTCTTCACAATCAAGCCATAACATAGTGAAAAATTCATAATTAGACATAGTCTAATTTTAGAATTATAATTGATTAATTAAAATCAATTAATTGAGTCTTACAAGCAGTTTGTCTTAACTAGTATGGAGACCATGGGCCTATATAACCGAGCTTCTAATAAGCAGAATTAGAATTTACCAAGTAAATTCACTAACTTATTAATTCCTCATTGCATCCACCATAGAACTTGGAATTGCACTCTCAGTTACATAGAATGCTCTATATGTTCCACGATATAGATACACTATTAATTATCCATTGTTATAATCCCAATAATCAATGATCCTCTATAGATGATCTACATTGCATAGGGACAAAATTACCGTTACACCCTTTCAATGTATTTTATCCTTAAAACACTTGGCCACCTATAAATGATATTTTAGTGAAATAGTATATAATCCCTAAAATGAGATCTCAATCATTTATCTCTATTCAGCCAAGCTCGAAGAAAATCATCGTGTTACTTCTAAATACCTATAGAAGCTATAGATTCCATATCTATGTTTAGCGCTCCCACTCAATAGTACTATCATGTTCCCAAAATGTACGTATCACCCTGACCAAAAAGTAGGCTTAACTAACAAATCAAAGAACACGAATAACACTCTTGAGATCGAACCTAATCATGTCAGGATTAAGATCATTTGATCTAGGATCAACTAGGTGATATTGAATTGAATAGATATTACGGTAAATTTATCATATCTAATCCAAGTTCAATATCCGTCCCATCTAATGTATACTCCATACATTCGATACTGGTAAACTTTTCCAATGCCCTGGAAAGGACATAACACTTATCCAAGGTGTAAGTATACCTATCACTGATTATCAAGCCAGTCTAAATCCAGTGAACAGACAAATCAGGGAATTAAACTTTTTGAACATATAATCATGATTATATTCCACTGTATTGACAACACTATAATAATGAACAAATACATATGTTCTGGACTTAATAGAATTTATACATTATATATAATCATGAAATATATCATGTGAGCCATGCAACATAAAATGATTTCTAATCTTTATTAATTAGTAAATTTGATTATATTGAAATGGGTTTTATTTAGGGCACAAAACCCAACAAGATCACTATTATATCCCCGTGACTCCAGGCAAATTGATCCTAGTTTTTCCTTCAATAAGCTTATTAATTGCTATTTGAGCTACTCATCAAGGTTCTTCCATATGTACACACATTTGGTGGGATTTCCAGGGTCGAGAATAACCTCCTCCAATTCTTCAATTGGTTTTAGCAGGTTTCTTTCATCTTGAACTCGAGGATTAAGATCTTCGTTTTTCTTCTTGTATACTCTTGCCAAGATCGCCATCAGTTGATGACTGGCCTTCCTATGTTGTAGCTCTATGCGATAACAATTGCGAGCCAGCATCTGGTCGCCACGCACCACCCCCATGCCATCAAAGGTTTGGAACTTTAAAGACAAGTGCTTGATCGAGCAGATTGCCCCTAGTCCGATCAGTGGTGGGCGACCCAACAATATGTTGTAAGCTGAGGGCAGGCCGAAAACCAAGAAGTCTTGCATAACAGTAGCAGTTAAAGGTGCCTCGCCTACGGTCAATGCGAGCTCGATTATGCCAAGGCTGACGATGCTATCTCCGGTGAATCCATAGAGATTCACCATATAAGGCCTTAACTTGACCTTTTTGAGCCCCATTTTCTTTAGAGTCTCCTAATAAATTATATTTATCAAGCTCCCATTATCGATTAACGCTCTCTTGATCCTCTTATTGGCGAGTTGGATGGTTATGACCAGCAGATTGACGTGAAGGTATCTCACATTCTTCTCATCTTCCTCTATGAATGTAATGGTAGGTTCCTCGGTTTTCACCTTTGGGAAGGTTTAAGGGTGAAGACTGGCTGCTCGTTCTTTATTTCTTTCACATATCTCTTCTGAGCATTATTGCTTTCCCCTATAATATGCAACCTCCCGAAATAACCAAGATGTCCTCTCCTTCAACAAGAAGAGGTTGTAACACCTAGTTGTTTGTGTTATTAGGCTGACGGGGCTGGTTGTATCCTTGCCCCTGTCTTCTCACATACTTCTTTAAATGGCCTCGAGCAATGAGACTCTCTATCTCATCTTTTAACTGGCAACATTCGTCGGTCGTATGCCCAATATCTTTATGGAATTTGCAATATTTGTTAGGATCTCTTTTGCTCCTCAAATTCCTCATAAGCTCGGGTTTACCAAAGGCTACCTTCTGCTCATGTGCAAGGTAAATATTTTCCCGAGTTTCATTAAGATTTGTATAAATAGTATACACTGGCATATATTTATCATGCTTCTTTTGTTTCTTTCTATCCTTCGACGGTTCCTTAATTCTGTCCTTTCTTTTCAGACTAGAAACTCACAAGTTATCTATTCTTGTGGAAATAGTCCCTGTTGAAACATTGATGGGTTTACCTCCCGAGCTTGTTTTCAACAAGTTCATTTCCTTTCGGGCTTCTTCCTTTTGGAAAAACACCTGAGCTCTCTCGTTGAGCTCAGTCATGTTTCTTACTGGACGTCCTTGTAGATCATCCCACAACTCACCCTCGGTGGTTAATGGATCCGTGGAGATTCTTGCCTGAAAGGCTGTAAGTTGCGTGCTGTCATCCAAGTTTCTAACCCTAGCGACAGCCGTGCTAAAACGACTTCAGTACGCCTTAAGTGTTTCGTCAGGCTGCTGCTTTATATTGGTTAGCAGGGCCACTTTGGGTTGCCTATCCCTTGCAGCTTGGAATCGCTTCTTCAAATCCCTGGACAGCTGCTCTCAAGAAATTATTGAATGACGAGTGAACTTGTTAAACCAGCTACTCGCTGCTCCAACAAGCGAGGTGGGGAACAAAATACAGCATAAATTGTTTGTCACATTACTTGCTCGCATTATCATGTTAAAGTTATTCAAATGCAATACCGAATTTGTGGTTCCATCATAAGACGAGACATGTAGGTTTTTGAATCCTGAAGGAAAAAGGGTATTCATAATATCTAGGTGATACGACTCAAGCTCTTTGTCAAAGTCGTATCCAGATGATTTCCCTATTTCCCCCACTTGATATCTCCAAACTTGTCCTCCAGCTCGTTTATCCACAATTGGATTGGATCCTCTTGCTTTGGACCAAGCTGTTGGCGAAGATCAGGTTTCTTCCGATTCAAGTGCTCTCGCATATCTGGTTGGGAGTAATTGCTGGTAAATCTCGTCTTACTCATTGACTGCGTCCTACTTACAGACTTTCTTTTAAGTGGCTCGCAAATTTACTTGTTCCCATACTCTCCCGATCATTGGCTCGTTGAGTACTTTCTCCTCTTCGAGTTGATCAGCTATGAGTTCTGGATCGCCTCGAAGTCACACTTGCCTCTTCATGCTCTATTCTTTCCTCCCGAGAGCGGTTTGTCGTATTTCCCCCATCAGGGTACGTATGAGTCCTTGCTCTATGGGTTTGGGAAGAACGCTGGTGATTCCTAGCAGGTGATCTCCGTTCTCCCGGCTGAGTTCCGAGATTCTCCTTATTTTCATGAGGGATTTCTTGTTCATCAGTTTTCGGTTGTCTCCTTTCTGGCTGTTCATCCTGATGCTCAGGGGGTGTCTCATTTTCCTCAGGTTGTTCTTCCCTGGCTTTTTGCTGTCTCCTGGTTCGTGAGCCACGAGGTCTGCCTTGTGGTCTTCTCACCCCAGGTTCAGGTTGATTTTGAGCATTCCTCCGCTGCGCTGCCCTAGCCGAGGGTGCCTCTTGCTTTAACTCAACGTTCCGACGCTGTGCCTCTTTTAGACGACATCGCAGGCGGTGGCTTTCCATTTCGTAAGTTCTTTCTCCCACAGATTGAGCACCCCCATGGTTGAGCTCTTCATCCCCTGCCTCGAGATTCTGACCATTCCCACCCTGAGTTCTCCTCAAGCGTGTTATCCTCGTACTAGGACCAATGTCGGGTTGAGTTCTCCAGGGACGTGTGGTCCGAGCACTGGGACCATCCTCAAGTTGGGCCCTCCTGGAATGGGTAGTCTTTTTGGACGGCAGATTAGTTGATCTTCTAGAGCCCATAGGCTCTTTTCCAGAACGTCGGTTAGTTTCCTAATGTGGGGTGTTAATATTCTCTGGATTTTCAGCCATAAAGGAGAAGGTTTTTTTTTTGAAAGAGGGGATGTCTTTTTCTGAGTTTTTTTTAGAAGCTCTCAATGAAAGCACAAAATTGTTAACGCAGATTCTCGTTAACCAAATTTGAGCCTCACGAATATGATTCAACACAGAAAAACTATAAAAATATGAACACCAGATTTTTACGTGGTTTTGTAGTTACAATTCTACATAGTCCATGAGTCAATCTTATTCAGATTTCTGAGTATGTTTTTTCAGGGCCTCTCGCGTAAGAGTCCTTTTTTCTCCCCCTTTTTTGATCTTATCTGCAACTATTTATAATTGCATAGTGGTAGTTAGTTACAAAACTGACCAAAATATTATTACAGTCATTATCCCTTAAATCGTGGGATTTGATTACAAAATGTAAACACAGTACTTGATTTTGAAAGCCATACAACTGTGATTTTCCCACTTTTACTGGGTCAAAAGTATCTTGTATTAATTACGTGTTTAATTGTTGATTTTGGAGATATCTCGGTAGAAACTTGATTATAGTGACCCCAACGGCGAGCTGGAACCATTCTTATATCCAAGATCAACAAGATATTTTTTATGTCGATTGGAGATATGAGGAAATATGTTGACTTGCCTGGGGTATGAGCCTTGCTCCTGTTAGATGGGTGGACTATAAGGAGCTTCCTCGTAGCGAGATGACCATCTCGCATTCTTGCTCTTCGAGTCGATTCGACTTTTACACTTAGTTTGCTTGTTGCAAGTTAGGGTATGCATTACTCTTCTCGGGTGCCTTGCTATTCTCCTTTAGCCACATATGGTTTCTCGTTAATACTCTATGTACCAGTTCGTACATTGATTCCTCGCCTAAGACTTTACAGTCAGCGGGTTGCAAATATACTCTAGTACTTACTCAATTAATGAGTTATTCCATAAAAAGATACGACACCGATTCACATTCTCTTTATCTTGACACATGTCCTCCAGCTGAATTTCGGGTATAACATGTTGGAAGTTATTTTACCAGGAACTTAGATCTACTCACAAGTATGTTGATTTAACAACCTAAATATGAACTTCTAAAACGATATGAAATTAAACACATAAGAGTATCAGAAATCTTACAGTGATTGCAGCGGAATATATATGTCTCCTCCCACTCAGATCTCTAACCCTTGATTCCTTTCTGTAGCAGAGTATAATCAAGATCTGAGCCCGAAAGTCCTTCTTTGTTGTCTCTGAAATCTACACAGCCTTCCTCACTATGATTGAGGTATTACTTGATGTGTGTGGGCACTACTCTAGCACTCATACATTTCGAAACAGTGAAGGTATAGAGAGAGAGAGGGTGGCGGCTCTGAGAGAAAATTCTTTCAGAATAATACTGTGAAAAGGTTGTACAGTTGTATTAAACTCTGAAGCCTTTGCCTTCTATTTATAGAAGACCACCAAGGGCTATGATTGACATTTTGAACTGAGAAAATCAAGGGGAAAAGGAAGGTAAAGGGGTCGGCCTAGGCAATGTGGAAACAAGGCTTGCCTCTTTTCCAACTTTCCTTTTCCTACACTTGATAGTTTCCCTTTTTGTGAAATGTTGCCAATTCCATTGTTCAACCATATTAATGATAAATCTAATTACTTAATAATTAAAAATAATTATCAAATAATATATTATCATTTATTTTATTAATAATGAAACTAATTAAAGTTTCCTAATTAATAAATATGCCATTCAAAATCTCTATTTACTGTTTTGCCCTTAATGAGTGCTAAATTCTCAAACTGACAAGTCTATCTTGAGAATTTTTAATTGATTAATTAAAATCAATTAAATGAGTCCTACAAGTAATATCATCTCAACTAGTGAGGGGACCATGGGTCTATATATCCGAGCTTCCAATAAGCAGATCTTGAATTTACTACTTAAATTCACTGACTTATTAATTCTTCGTTGAATCCACACATAGAACTCAGAATTGCACTCTCAGTATATAGAATGCTCTATATGTTCCACCATATAGACACATCATTAGTTATCCATTGTTATAATCCTAATGTGATCAATGATCCTCTATATGGATGATCTACACTGTAAAGGGACTTAGATTACCGTAACACCCTACAATGTATTTTATCCTTAAAACACTTAACCCTGTATAAATGATATTTCAACTAAGTGAAATGAGTACTCAATCATTTATCTCGTTTGGTTAAGCTCGAAGGAAATCACCCTTTGCTTACTATTCGCCAGATAGAAGCTATAGACTCCATATTTATGTTAGCGCTCCCACTCAATCGCACTACCGTGTTCCCAAAATGTATGTATTGCCCAGACTAAAGTTTTAGGCTTAACGAACAAATCAAAGAACACGAATAACACTCTTGAAATTAAGCCTAACCATATCAGGATTTAGATCATGTGATCTAGGATCAACTTTTGATATTGAATTGAATAGATGTTTACGGTAAGTTTCAAAATCTAATTCAAAGTTCAATATCGGTCCATTCCAATGCATACTCCATGCATCCAACCTGAGCTTTACTTTAACCTATGTTCTGGAAAGAACATAACATTTCTCCAAATGTAAGTAAACTCTGTTGTAGATTGTCATATCGTTGAAACCCGGTGTTCGATAAATCTAGGAATACTTTATTCACATAGTCATGTTTATTTTCCACTGTGTTGACAACACAATAAACATGTTCAAGTATGTGAAAGGGGTTTGGATGAATTTATAAATCAAATAGACAAGCAATTGATTAAGTGAACCAAAACATACACAAGTGAATGAAAAATTACTTCTGTTACTTTATTGATATTGAATAATCTGATTATATTGAAATGAGTTTTATTTAGGGCATAAAACCCAACAAACTCCCACTTGCACTAATATAAAACAAATCAGTACATTTCAATTAATCCTAAATTCTGACGGTGCTTTTCGAATGAAGTTACTGCCAAGACTTTGGTGAATGGATCAGCCAAGTTATCCTGCGTATCCACTTTCTCCACCAGTACATCCCCTCTTGCCACATATTCTCTGATAATATGATATTTTCTTTCTATGTGCTTACTTCTCTTATGGCTCCGAGGTTCCTTACTGTTGGCTATAGCTCCAGTGTTATCACAAAGCAGGACTAGAGGCCTTTCCATTCCAGGAACCACACCAAGACTGGTGAAGAACTTCCTAAGCCAGACAACCTCTTTAGCTGCTTCAGCGGCTATGTATTCCGCCTCCATGGTAGAATCCGAAATCCCAGTTGTTTAGCACTTCTCCAAACCACCGCTCCACCCCCAAGAGTAAACACCATCCCGGATGTAGATTTCCGTCTTCAAGACATCCCCGGAAATGCGAGTACGTATAGCCTAAGGGATTCAAAGCACCACCCTTGTAGACTAATACATAATCTCTTGTACTCTTTATGTATTTCAAAATATACTTAACCGCGTTCCAATGTACCCTTCCCTGGATTTGACCGATACTCGCTCACGATTCCAATGCATAGCGATGTCGGGTCTAGTGCATAGCATAGCATACATCAGACTCCCAACTGCAGAAGCATAAGGAATTTTTGCCATGTCTTCTATCTCTTGAGGATCAGTAGGACACTGTTCCTTAGATAGACGGATACCATGTCTAGAGGGCATGTTTGCTCCTTTGGTATTGGTCATGGAAAATCTCTCAAGAACTTTGTCAATGTAGGCTGTTTGAGAGAGAGCAAGGGATCTGTTCTTCTGGTTTCTGACAATCTGAATGCCAAGAACATAGGCTGCCTCACCCAAGTCTTTCATGTCGAATTGAGTGTCAAGCCATTCTTTGATGTGAGTCATTTTCTTGACATTGTTTCCAATGATCAAAATGTCATCAACATAAAGGACCAGGAATACTACTACTTGGTTTTCCTTGAGTTGGTAAACACAAGGTTCATCTTCATTCTGATGAAAGCCGTATGTCTTGATGATCTCATCAAACCTTTTGTTCCATGAGCGAGAAGCTTGCTTAAGCCCATATATGGACCTATTTAATTTGCAAACTTTATTCTCCTGCCCAGGAAGAACATAACCTTCTGGTTGCTCCATATAGATGGTTTCTTCAAGAAGCCCATTAAGAAAAGTCAGTCTTGACATCCATTTGCCGGATTTCATAATCTAAAGCGGCGGCTATGGAGAGAAGAATTCGGATGGATTTGAGCATGGCAACGGGACTAAAAGTTTCCTCATAGTCCACACCTTCTCTTTGGGTATAACCCTTGGCGACCGATCTAGCTTTGAAAGTTTCGACTTCGCCTCCAAGACCTCTTTTCTTCTTGTAGACCCATTTACATCCAATTGGACGAAAATCTTCGGTGTGGTTCTACATATTCCCGTACTTTGTTCTTTTTCATGGAATCCATTTCTGAATCCATACCGGCTGACCATCGCTTCCGTTGCGGACTTGCCATTGCCTGTTTATAGGTCAATGGGTCGTCATCAATACCGTCACCAACGACCATATTGATTTCACCATCCAAGCCATAACGAGATGGTTTCGTTGAAACCCTCCCACTACGACGAGGAGCGGTGACTTTCTGAACAGGAGCTTTAGTAGTAGTTTTCTCAGTTGCTACAACTGAGGGAGTGGGATGTTCCTCTTCTTGAGTAGAAGAAGATGGTACATTTGAAGGAACGATATCGTGAGCATTTCCTCTAATACAATTTCACTTTTCGGTTTGTTGTCTTTCATATAGTTCTCTTCAAGGAAAGTAGCATTTGTAGAGACAAACACTTTGTTATCCTTGTGACTATAGAATAGTCCACCCCTAGTCTCTTTAGAATTTCCGACAAACATGCAAACTTCAGTTCGCGATTCCAGTTTGCTTTCTTTCTTTCTTAAGACGTGAGCAGGGCACCCCCAAATCCTATAATGGCGCAAACTAGGTGTGCGACCATTCCATAGTTTGACGGGTGTCTTAGGGACTGCTTTAGATGGAACAACATTTAAAATGTCGTTTGCCATTTAAATAGCATATCCCCAGAAGGACGTAGACAGAGTTGAGTAACTCAGCATAGACCTAACCATTTCTAAGAGAGTGCGATTTCTTCTTTCTGCAACTCCATTTTGCTGTGGAGTGCTAGGGGCAGTATATTGGGATTCAATTCCAAGTTCAATTAAATGATCTTTGAACTGCATATCCATATATTCTCCACCCCTATCAGTTCGCAAGATCTTTAATGTTTTACCTAATTGGTTTTGAGCCAAAGCATGAAATTCCTGAAACATTTCAAACGTTTTAGATTTCTTTTGCATTAGGTAAAGAAAACTATATCTAGAGAAATCGTCAATGAAAGTGACGAAATACTCATAACCTCCTCTGGCTTTTACATTCAGCGGTCCGTAAACATCTGAATGTACTAACCCTAGGGGTTCTTTGGCACGCTCTCCCTTTGTAGAGAAAGAACGTTTGGTCATTTTACCTTCTAGGCAAGACTCGCAGACTGGCAGCTCTCCTAAGACGACATTTTTTAATGGACCGTCTTTGGTTAGCCTATTGAGTCTATCAAAGCCTATATGACCTAAACGTAAATGCCATAAATAAGTTTGATCATCATTATCAATCTCTTTTCTCTTAAGGCTTCTAGGTCTAGCTACATTGAAAAGTTCAGTATTTAGTGAGATTTGAGTATCAGGTCTTAAAACATAAAGCCCTCGTTCCATGTTTGCAACACATATATGAACTCCATTACGAGAAATTGAACAATTTGAACTCGAAAAATTCAATATATAAAATTGTGTCTGTAAACATGAAACACTAATCAAGTTTCTACTAAAATTAGGAATATATAAAACATTCTCTAAAAGTAAAAACTTCTTAGAATTAAACTTGATTCGGGCTGTTCCTCTTGCTTTAACTGATACCAACTCGCCATTTCCAACTTTAAGCTTTAACTCATCTGGGTGAAAATTCTCCCAAGTTTCAAGCAGCTGTAATGAAGAACATACATGGTTAGTAGATCCAGAATCAACAATCCACGAGGATTTGTCGTTCTCTAAAACACATGATTCAAATACAAAAGCATCACCTTCGTTTGAATTGTCTAGAAGCCTGGGACATTGTTCTTCTTTATGTCCCTTTCCATTACAATTCGCACATAGAACATGATGTCTGACATTTGTACTTGAAGAAGCAGCTTTGTTGGAGCCCTCATGCTTAATCTTCTTCCTCTGATTAAAACTTGCAATGCTAGCAGGTCTCATTGCAATCAGATCCCGCTCATGGGCCCTCAACTCAGACTCGAGTTTGTCCATGTCGGAGGAGTTAGGATTGTTCAATAAGTAATATAGAACAAAACTGTTATACTCCTGAGGAAGACTATAAAGTATGAGTTTTACCCATTGTTCCTTTGATAAATCAATTCCTAGTAGATTTGCCTTTTGGAATTTCAGATTCATCAACAATAGGTGCGAGTTAATGCAACTACCAGGATGCATTTTCACACTATTGAGTTCTTTTGCAAAGATACTAACTAGGAGTGGATCGGGATGAGGGTTATTCATATTGGCACTACAACATATCAATAAACAGAAGTAAGGTTTTGGTTCTATAAATTCATACACAGGTTCAGAAAACAAACAATCACTTATGTTATAAAAATACTAAATCTAACATAGTTTATTTTCCAAGGTTTCCAACGAACTGATACAGTGTCCCGTTTAGGCGAGAGTCAAAGCATCATCCATTGAATAGAGTTGTCAATTCATCTAAAATGTCAAACATTCTAGCAACCTTTTATTCGATCAAGATTGGAATTCAGCGTTGTCCCGTTTAGGAGAGAGTCAAGGCAATTCTATCTTATGAGCTTCTACCATTGTTTCGCATTCTTATAAGTCTTACATAGTCGCCACCATTAGGGTGGTCATTAACCATATAAATAAACCTATAAGATTACTTATCTTTCAAGATTAAACGGTGCTAACTTGCTAATGAACGTTCCTCCATTAGGGAGGATTACTCACTAAAACAATAGCTATGTAAAACCAACAATGGAGATCAAATTTCTCTTTGATTAAAGCTCATTATTTAAACATGTATTTTATCTAATCATTTATATTCCATATCTCAATAATGAAATATTACAAATTAAAGTAAAAACTTTAATTAAATTTCAAAAATGGAATAATTTTGAAAAATATCTTATTTAAGTTGTTTAGAAAATCTAAATACCCAACTTAAAAATATTCCTCAAACAATGACTTAATTAAATATTACCAATTAAGTAGTAACCACTTAATTTAGAAGATATTCCATTTTAAGTTCCCATATTTAGAAAATATCAACTTAAAAAATATCTAAAGAATCTTAATAACCAATTTCCAAAATTCCTCAACTTAATTTATAATAGGAAATTCAAAAATATTCAAATCTAAGTTGATTTGACAGATTTAACTAAATCTCAACTTAAATAGGAATATTTAATGAAATTATAAAATTAAGATTCAGAAAGAATTTATATGGTTATAATTCCATATTTAATTAAAACAAGAAAAATACATATAGCTTTCTAGAATATGACTATTCAAACTATGTTTTTCTTAAATTAATTTCAAGGAACAATGAAATTAATTATGTTGCTAATCAATCTTTTATTAGGTCAAACTAATATAATTAACCTATCACAGTTATCCAAATCAGGCAAATGGGCCTTCACAATTGGGGTTGTTCATGTGAGGGGGAGCTGGGTCCAGTATGTCGCACCCACTTCTAAGGCTCCCAACTCTCACACAAGGCCCAAAAGAGAGGAATTTAACCTTACAATGAATAACTGTTATTAATTGAATAGGCTCACAACTAAATGAGCCTAAATAAAATCTATCAGTTATGATATTTTATTTGGCAACAACCACCTATATGTATCTATAATAGAAATTAAACATATAGGCTCACACAGGCATACACATTTGGATGGATCCTATCATGTTGCTAAGTCATACACAGATGAAAGAAGTTTGTAAAAAAATTACCTGTTACAAATTATTTACTTGATCTATCGTCAATTGAACCTTTGGTTAAAACTAGATCATCTGATCTATTATCAAGTTAACCAAGGCAATTTAGATCAAGCAATAATAGGTTTTAGAAAACTTACAAACAATCTAAAACACATACTCCTGCAACAAGGTTAGATTTGGATAGTTGGATGTAGGATTTATTTAATTTTAATCATTTATTTCGAAAAATAAAAATAGAATTAAACCTATCATTTTGAAAAATTAGGTTTTGGGTAACCTAAATGTCATTTCAAAATAAATTTCTAACTTTCCTTTTAAATTTCATGTTATTTAATAAATTAAAAAATAAAATAGAAAATGGTAAATACATACCCTTTTCTTGTTTTACAATTTAATTTAATTAAAAAATAACAAAATTTAAAAGTTAACAAAAATACCTTATTTCCTCTTTTAAAATTATCATGATTATTGTGATCTTATTTTAATTAAGGTCAAGTTACCAAAAAAAATAATATCTGACCTTAAAAAAAAATAAAATAATCAAATTTTAAAGGAAATAAGAAAAAAGTAAGCAAAACTTGATTTTTTTCCTATTTTCAAAATCAAATTACACTAATATCTAAAATTAATTTTAAAAATTAAAATTAATTTATTTCTGATAATTAGATTTGAAATTTGAAAAAGAAAAATCAATATACAAAACTACACAAAAAATCGGAATTTAATTCCATGAAATAGCATGAAAAATCGAAAAAATTGGAAAAATTGGATGAACTGTACGGATGGCATGCTGTGCATGGCCATCCGCGCGCGGATCTGGGTGCATGACCGAGAGATCACGGCGCAGGGAGGCTGCAAGCAGCCCTTCCGCGCGCGTGATCATGTTGCTCGTCACCCCGATTTTTCCAATTTTCAAAAATTCATAACTAATTCAAATTAAATCGAAATCGAGTTCTGTAAAAAGGTAAATTGCTTAGAATTTTCCAAACTATCCAACAAAAATAATTACAGAATAAAAACAGTAACCATTTTTCCCAGAATTCACAAACAACATTCAAACATCAATATGACACTCAAAGCAACATGATACCATCCAAAAAACAAGCAAATCGTTTTAAGTCCAAATTTCTTGCAAGCAAATCAATTACCATGGCTCTGGTGCCAGTTGTTGGAAGTTATTTTACCAGGAACTTAGATCTACTCACAAGTATGTTGATTTAACAACCTAAATATGAACTTCTAAAACGATATGAAATTAAACACATAAGAGTATCAGAAATCTTACAGTGATTGCAGCGGAATATATATGTCTCCTCCCACTCAGATCTCTAACCCTTGATTCCTTTCTGTAGCAGAGTATAATCAAGATCTGAGCCCGAAAGTCCTTCTTTGTTGTCTCTGAAATCTACACAGCCTTCCTCACTATGATTGAGGTATTACTTGATGTGTGTGGGCACTACTCTAGCACTCATACATTTCGAAACAGTGAAGGTATAGAGAGAGAGAGAGAGGGTGGCGGCTCAGAGAGAATTTTCTGAGAGAAAATTCTTTCAGAATAATACTGTGAAAAGGTTGTACAGTTGTATTAAACTCTGAAGCCTTTGCCTTCTATTTATAGAAGACCACCAAGGGCTATGATTGACATTTTGAACTGAGAAAATCAAGGGAAAAAGGAAGGTAAAGGGTCGGCCTAGGCAATGTGGAAACAAGCCTTGCCTCTTTTCCAACTTTCCTTTTCCTACACTTGATAGTTTCCCTTTTTGTGAAATGTTGCCAATTCCATTGTTCAACCATATTAATGATAAATCTAATTACTTAATAATTAAAAATAATTATCAAATAATATATTATCATTTATTTTATTAATAATGAAACTAATTAAAGTTTCCTAATTAATAAATATGCCATTCAAAATCTCTATTTACTGTTTTGCCCTTAATGAGTGCTAAATTCTCAAACTGACAAGTCTATCTTGAGAATTTTTAATTGATTAATTAAAATCAATTAAATGAGTCCTACAAGTAATATCATCTCAACTAGTGAGGGGACCATGGGTCTATATATCCGAGCTTCCAATAAGCAAATCTTGAATTTACTACTTAAATTCACTGACTTATTAATTCTTCGTTGAATCCACACATAGAACTCAGAATTGCACTCTCAGTATATAGAATGCTCTATATGTTCCACCATATAGACACATCATTAGTTATCCATTGTTATAATCCTAATGTGATCAATGATCCTCTATATGGATGATCTACACTGTAAAGGGACTTAGATTACCGTAACACCCTACAATGTATTTTATCCTTAAAACACTTAACCCTGTATAAATGATATTTCAACTAAGTGAAATGAGTACTCAATCATTTATCTCGTTTGGTTAAGCTCGAAGGAAATCACCCTTTGCTTACTATTCGCCAGATAGAAGCTATAGACTCCATATTTATGTTAGCGCTCCCACTCAATCGCACTACCGTGTTCCCAAAATGTATGTATTGCCCAGACTAAAGTTTTAGGCTTAACGAACAAATCAAAGAACACGAATAACACTCTTGAAATTAAGCCTAACCATATCAGGATTTAGATCATGTGATCTAGGATCAACTTTTGATATTGAATTGAATAGATGTTTACGGTAAGTTTCAAAATCTAATTCAAAGTTCAATATCGGTCCATTCCAATGCATACTCCATGCATCCAACCTGAGCTTTACTTTAACCTATGTTCTGGAAAGAACATAACATTTCTCCAAATGTAAGTAAACTCTGTTGTAGATTGTCATATCAGTGAAACCCAGTGTTCTGATAAATCTAGGAATACTTTATTCACATAGTCATGTTTATTTTCCACTGTGTTGACAACACAATAAACATGTTCAAGTATGTGAAAGGGGTTTGGATGAATTTATAAATCAAATAGACAAGCAATTGATTAAGTGAACCAAAACATACACAAGTGAATGAAAAATTACTTCTGTTACTTTATTGATATAGAATAATCTGGATTACATTGAAACAGAGTTTTATTTAGAGCATAAAACCCAACATAACAGTATCCTTGAGAAAACTTGAAAGAAGCTTCACTGCTGGACTAGTAGGCACCTTTCTTTTGTTGGTCGAGCTTAGTTGATTCATTCTGTTTTATTAGGCATTCGTAATTACCAGATGGGTATCTTTATCTTGCCTCAAAAGGTCACCACTATCATTGATAAATTATGTTGTGATTTTCTTTGGGGTTGTAATGGTAATCAAAGTAAATTGTACCTTTGTTCTTGGGAGAAAGTTTGCTTTCTTAAGAACTATCAGGGTCTTCGCTTTCATGAAGGGAAGTAGTGGAATATAGCACTTTTGTTTAAGTAAATTTGGATTAATACTGTGTATTTTAAGAACTCATATTTCTGACTTCATGTTACAAAAATTGATACTAGTTGGTACTTCAAAAAACTAACTAAGCCGAGAAGTTGTATAGACAGGGATGCCCTTTTGGAGGCTGGTCGAAAAGGGAAGTAGAAGGCGGAAGTTTTTTTATCTCTCTCTCCTCAACAAAGATAAAGTAGTTTCACAAGTTTGTTTGGCATAAATTGAATGTCCCGAAACACAGATTTATTCTATGGAAAGCCACTAATGGCCATTTGTTGAACCATGACTTAATTGGGAGATTTGTGCCAATTATTTCTCCTTGCTGCCCTGTTTGTGATTTTGATGTGGAGTCTCATGAGCATGTGTTCTTCACTTGCATCTTTTCCAGGATGGTAATTAAGGAAGTCTTGAGCTGGTTTGGTTGGTTCTTTTGGCCAACTAATTTGGCTAGCTAGTTAGGGAGTTGTGAGAAGCCTTTGAAATGTTTGGTGGCTGAACTTTTTGTGGTTCTTGTTGCTCCTGTGTATTATGAGTGCAAGAATAGACGTGTTTTGATGATGCTTGTGGTTTAGCTGGTGTTATTAATTATCACGTGAAATTGGTTGTTATAGCTAAATCCTAATTGTACAATTTTTCTAAACTTAGTAAAAGAGAGATTGATGTAATATAAACTATAAACAAGTTTTGAGTTGTTGGGTTGCTACTCTGCAGTTTGTATTGTTCAGTGGTTATTGAAATAAAAAATTTCTTCCTTTGCTTAAATAAATAATAAGATTTTGTATGCTTAATTATTCCCAACAATGGCCTTAGAGCCTTGATAATATTTATTTTTTGTGAATTAACATGTTAAAATGGAATTATATATTTTTGTTTGAGATTTGGATGATTTTCATAGTAATTTTATGCATTATGATTTTTTTTAAAAATTTTTTATGTATGTTTCTATGATAAAATATTTTTATTAGTCACAGTTTGTGTTTAAAAATATTTTTGGAACATATTTTGGTTGAAAATTGATCAAATTAAGTTTAGAAAATTTTTTGAGATGAAAAATCAGGTTTTGGGGTCAAATTTTGACAATTTTGGGGATGCTAGACATTATGCGCGCACAACTTAGGGACGCGCACATGCATCCCTGGGCATGGACCAACATTTCTCAGCTGATGTCCCATATTGTGCGTGCAGATTGAAGGCCAAATGTCGAGCTTCGTGCGACTAGAATTTTGCTTAACGCGTGTAGAGCATGATGGTCCAACCGAGTTTCTCGGCTCCAAACTCCATGCATGCGTGCGTGCATGATGGAGGCTTCCTAGGAAACTTTAATAAGTTAGTTACTATATCCTAGATTTATTTGTTAAACATTACGATATTTTTTTAAAATTTCCCCTTTTAAAATTCAATCTTCATTAAAATAATTTTGAAGTTTCTAAAATTTTTATATTTTGGATCAAAAATTAAATATTATAAACTAAAAATTAATAAAATTAATATTTTTATTATTTTTGAGATATTTTCGATATCTTTAGTCTAAAAAAGAAACTTTTGTGCTAAAATCATTATAATTCAAAATTAAAATTATAGATACCTTATTTATCTTTATATTATAAAATTATAAAATCAGAATAATGAATTTTTATGATATATTTTGATTATTTGAATTTATATCACTTACTTAAAATATTAATATCTATTTTCCCTTTAAATAGTTTAATAGTTTTTAAATGACGATCAGTAACTAGATATTTGTGATATTTTGAAATATAAATAGAATTTGATATATTAGGTTGGTATTAGATTTTATTTCTTATATAATATCTAAGTAATTTATTCAAAATTCTATTAAAGATATTTTAATTATATAACTTGGTTATAAAATAGAAAGTATCTTTCAACCAACTTTGTTATATTTTTCATTTGAATAATAAGATTTAACCTTGGGTACTTGATGGTAAATCTCATTAAATAAATTAATTTTTGCAAAATCTATTAAGTAATTAGATTTAAATTAATTGTGAGGGTTAACTTGATGATAGGTCCTAGAAGTAGGATCTAAATTAACCCTTGGTTAACTTGTTAATAAATCTAATTAATTGATTTCTTTCATCATTTGAATTGCTTATTTATCAACATGAATAGGACTCATCCAAATTATTTGACTTTGTGAAGCTATATGTTTACTATTGAACTTATATGCATATAGTAGTTCATATGTATGTTATATATGGTGTAGTTACTAAATAAAAACATCATAGAATTTTGTCAAAAAAAAATCATAAAATGATATAATTTTATTTAACCCCAATTAGAATACTAAGTGACATTGTTGGGCTTAATCAATGAATAATAATTAATTAAAACTAAAGTTAAATTCATTTATTTTGGATCTTTTATGGAAGTTAGGGAACCATTAAAGTAGGAAGGGCATACTAGACCCAGCCTTCCTGCATACTAGCAACCCCAATTATGAAAGCTCATTTGCTAAAGTTTAAATTAATTGTATTAGATTTTATTATATTAGTTTAATCTAATTAAAATTGATAGTAACAATATTATTTCTGAAATTGTTAAGTATGTTTGATAACATGGTATTTTAAAATAAATGAATAATTACTAAGTTTAGAGAATTGTACATGACTTTGAGGCTTGATCCTCAAGCTGATCTAGGAAATATCTCTTTATTAGAGGCTGAAAGGGCAGCAACAAAGGAGTTTAGTGACAGAGATAAAATGCTTCATAGCTTTCTTAAGCAAATTTTTTGGTTAATTGGTTGCAAAAGGGTGATGAGAACAATGCTTACTTCTATGCTTGCATTAAAAAAAGAAGAGAAGAAAATCAGATAACTTGCTATAAGAATCATAATTGTGAGTTGGTAGACGATTATTTTGAGGTAATTAAACAATTTGTGGATCATTTTACCAGCTTCATGGGGAGTGCAAGACCAGCAGTACAACCATCTTTTCACTGTCTAGAGTATGGAAAAAAAGCTTACTTTGGATCAACAGCTTTTATTAACTTGTCCTTTCACGAGAAAAGAGATCAAGAAAGCTATGTTTAGCATTCCCAACATAAAATCGCCAGGTCCTGATGGTTTTAACTCAGAGTTCTACAAGAGAATGTGGCATGTCTTGGGAGAAGAATTTTGTTCAACAATACACAACTTTTTTAAGATAGGTTCCATCCCTAAATCGTTTAATGAGACAAAAATCTCCCTGGTTATTAAAACTGATGTTCCCTCTAGTGCAGTCGACTATAGACCGATTGCTTGTTGTACTACTATGTACAAATGTGTTTCAAAATTGATGTGTTCTAGACTTGCTGAAGTCTTGCCGAGCTTAATCAACCAGAACCAAGGAGCTTTCATTCAACAGAGATCAATTGCTCATAACATCCTGATATTTTAGGATCTTATCAAGAATTATAATAGGAAGAATGTTTCTCCTCGATGTGCTTTAAAGATTGATTTGAGTAAAGCTTATGATACGGTGGACTGGAACTTCTTGGAAAGTTTCCTGAATATCCTTTGCTTCCTTGCTAAATTTGTGAATTAGATTATGACATGTTTAAAAGGAACATCTTATAATCTAATGATGAATGGAAGGCTACAAGGCAGGTTCAAAGGAAAAAAAGGGCTTAGACATGGTGATCCAATTTCTCCTCCGTTGTTTGTGTTGGCAATGGAATTCCTTACTAGAAGACTGTTGCAAGAATCAAATGAAGGTACCTTCAAATTTCATCCTCTTTGTAAAAGCCTCAAGTTAATTAGTCTCTGTTTTACAAATGATCTAATTTTATTTTGCGAAGGTACTAATTAGGTTGTGAGTCACTTGAAGGTTGCTTTGAATGATTTTAGTAAGATTACCGGTTTGTCTATTAATCTTACTAAATCTAATATGTACTTGGGGGGGGGGGTAGATGAGACAACCAAATCTAAGATTTCCAGATTGATTGGGCTAGAGGAGGGTAGGTTTCCTCTAAAATATTTAGGGGTGCCTATGAGACCTACCAAATGGAGGATGGAAGATTGTTGAGTCATAGTGGACAAGATTAAAAAGAGGCTGCATTCGTGGGCTACGAGGCATCTTTCCTATGCAGGTAGACTTCAACTTATACATACTGTGTTACTTGGTTTGAGAAATTATTTGATGAACATTTCTATTCTTCCCCAAAGTGTTGTCAAGGACATTGAGAAGCACTATAGATTATTTCTTTGGGGTCATAACGAGAATCGTAGTAAAGTTCATATTGGTTCTTGGGAGAAGGTGTGTAGGCCTAAGTACTTTGGTGGCCTCGGGTTGAGGGAAGGGGCAAAGTGGAACAAGGCAATTTTGGCTAGGTACTTGTGGGCTATTATGAAGAAGCATGAAGTGTTATGGGTCAAATGGGTTAATGTTTTTTATCTGAAAGGAGAAGACATTTGGAACTATAAGCTTGCTCAAGATTCTAGTTGGTATTGGAGGAAGCTATGTCATTTAAGGAAAGATTTCAATCAGTAGCAACTTTTGGCTGCTAGGAGGAATAACAAATTTAGGCTTCAAGACTCTATAATAGTTTGACGACTTGTGAGGAAGATAAGTATTACACAACTGTCTGGTATAGATTCAGTATTCCTAATCACAGGTTCATTCTTTGCAAACGGTGCATATCCAACTTCTCACTAGAGATTAGTTTGCTAACTTTCACATCATTGTTCTATCACCAGAATGCCCGGTGTATGGTTAGGAAGCTAAAAATCATTAGCACTTGGTTTTTGACTGCTTGCTTTCAAGGCAGGTTGTGTATGAGCTGTTCGATTGGCTTGGTTTTCATGCTTGGAGCACCCAGTTCATTGGCTGGAGGTTTTCCTTGGCTACTACAAGTAGTGTTTTAAAGGATAGAGTCGTGATTGTTAACGCAGATTTTCGTTAACCAAAATTTAAGCCTAAATGATAAACTTGCACAGAAAAATAAAAACAGTAAAGGAAAAAGTGTGAACACAAAAGAGTTTTTACGTAGTTTTGTAGTTAAAATTCTGCATAGTCCACGAGTCAATCTCATTAGATTTCTAATGGTATTTTCAAGACATTTTTTTCTTATCAATTTTTTGTCCCCCTTTAGTATAACATGCCTCTATTTATCATTACATAGTCAGGCAGTTAATTACAGAGTTAACTGTGATCTTTACAACGTTTTCCCCTAAAATCGTGGGGTTTGATTACATATCACGTATTATAAATGCGGTTATTATTTGAATAAAACACAGCTGTGATTAATCCACTTTTACTGGGTCAAAATGATCGTGTATTAAACACGTTTTAAGTCATAACACTCTGGGATGTCTCAACAGAAACTCAGTACCAATGACCTTGATAGCGAGCTAGAGCTTTTTTGATATCTTTCTGAGGTTGATGATGTATGCCTCGTTGCCTCTTCGCTTGAAGGGATAATGCTTCATTTTGACAATCGTAGTTCTTAATAACAAAGAGTACTTTAGCAGTTATCATTCGAATGTCAGCTTCTGCTCGAGAGAACTGATTTTCCAAGACTAATAACCTCACTAAAAGATATCTGAAGCTGATTGACGAAAGTATCAGGAGTATGCCTTCCTATAGTGAGATAAGTGCCTCACTATTAGTTGTTTGGGTTCTCCCGACTGTTATACTTAGTTTGTATATTATATGCTAAGTGTTTTCACAGTCATTATGCATCGCTTACATATTCCCAGGCGCAATGAAGTTTATGTCTCGCCTTGTGCATTCAATGTCGTATGGTTTCTCGTTAATACGTGAGGCAACAGTTTGTATATCTTTATCTCGCATAGGACCTTATAGTCAACAAGTTACAAATATACTCTGTCACTCCCGCATTTAATGAGTTATTCCATTAAATGTAATTACTGTTACACACATCGATCCATATTCTCCTTAACTTGACACGTGTCCTCTATTGACATGGTAGCTGAATTTTGGGTATATTAATTGCCCCTTAAAAAGTTCTTTTTAATAAAAAGTACTTTTTAAATGCTTACAGAGGGTATATTCATCATAACCCCTTTTTTCAAGACTACGCATGCCCTCAATTATAACGGCTCCACGGTTTCGAGGGTCATCATTAGTATCCATGAACCGCCTTTTCACCTTCTACCTCATTCCCAACCTTTGGCCTTTCTGTTACCGGGTTTTGAGTATAAAATGGTGGCTTAGTTTAGCAATGTTCCATACGCTCCTGGTTTTTTGATGAGTTGCATCCAAAAGTTGGATTGTCATTCTCTTGCTAAGATGTCCCATCCAAGCCCAGAAACTTATCCCTCAAAACTCATAACACCAGAATACACCAACTGCCTTTCCTCTCCGTATGTTCCCAAAAACTTTAAACCTTAGTTTACATTAGAAACAAAGGATTCCAAGACCAAAGATCTTCTGATTAATCCAAACTAAGTAGATACAGTTGATCATTACGGGCGATCTTCATAAGAGATTTCCGAGGGTAAGCATCATCCTTCGCGAATGGTGGATTGACCTGGATTATTTTTTTATTTTTTTACTGTTGCTTCACTGATCTTTTATCTTTGTCTCTACCAAAATGCACGTAGATTATGAGAGTGAGTTCAGAGGTTCCCCTCAGGTAGACAAGGAATCCAGGAAGAAGATAATCCTAGTTGGCGAGGTCATAGATTCTACTAATGAGCCCAAATGGCTCAAGACCCAAGCTTGCACAAGGAACTCTTCGAACCAGCCAACCACTGGCGTTTATAAATTTCCCGAGATTGGGAATGAGGTCTTGCCCGTAGGGAATGAGGTCCTGCTGTAGGAAATGGGATCTTCTGCTGCAGAGAATGAGGTCTATGCAAAGGTCGAGTTCTTATTCGTGTAGACGGTCTTTCTTGAGTTCACCAGCCCCCCATGAACAACCTTGTATTTTTTGTTTAGGAAAATGGCTTAATGATTTGTCCCTAGTGGTATTTTTGTAAAGACAAGTTTGTAAACCAACTTGGGTTTTTTCTTATCTTAAATGCCTTGTACTTTTTCGTTCGAACTTAATATATTTGTGTTTGCTTGCGTTTTCTTTCACAATGTAAACAACTATATTTTGATCAAATGCAAAGTACTTTTGGGTATTTCCATTGCTCGTAATTTTCCTATTTAAGTAGTTAGTAATCTACTAGACTTTTGATTAACAAGCAGTTATCAATTCTGCCTCGCAATGACAGTTATAGTCTGTCTTAAGCAAACTTGAATATACTTTTAATGATTTTATAACTTTGTATATTTTTGATTGCTCGTATGAATAGTTATATTATCTATCCATTCACTAGGTTATCAAGACATCTTGATGTCTCGTTTAATACTTTCCTATCTTGCGCGAACCGTTAATATTCAGCTTTGTACGCAAGTAATGAGTTATATCTCATTTATAACTTTTGATTTTCCTTTCTTGTCAGATAGGTTTAAACCAAAAAATTATGATGGTTTGATCCTTTCTCGTCAGAAAGGTTTGACCAAAAACTTTAATTTTTTTTAAAGTTGTGGGTTTTCATTATATCATGTACTTCCAGATTAATCCCGGTTAGTCATACACAAATGTCCCTCAAGTAATTTTAAAGAGTAAGGTTTTGTAATTACTTAAATAATGGAAATGATTCTCTTTATTCATAACTGAAGTTAAAATATTACATCAGCAATGTGAGTTACATCATTTATTTACTGGTAATAGGGTCGCAAATGTTCCACGTTCCAGTAGTTCTTTATTAGCGAGCCATTTATTCGAGCTAATTTGTAAACTTCGATTCCTACTACTACTTCGATTACATATGAACCCTCCCGATTCAGGTTGAACACTCATGCAGATGAGTCTCTCGTGTTTGCAAATACCCGCCTTAACACCAAGTCTCCAACATTGAACAGTCTTTTCTTGACTTTTTTGTTGAAATATCTTGTAACTCGGTGTTGCTACGCTGCATTAGTGACTTGCAACTCAGTTTGTTTTTCATCAAGTAGATTCAGGGATAACTTTAGGAGTTCTTGGTTTTCTTCTTGATTATAAAACTCTGGTCTGTGAGTCGATATGTTCACTTCAACAGGTAGCATTGCCTCTGAGCTAAATGCTAGCGAGAAGGGAGTGTGTCCCGTTGTTATCTTCTCAGTAGTTCTGTGAGCCCAAAGTACTTGTGATAGCTCGTCGACCCACCTGCCTTTGGCAACATCTCACTTCTTCTTGATAGTATCCTTCAAGGTTTTATTAACAACTTCCACTTGTCCATTTGCCTGAGGCCTGGATACTAACAAGAAGCTTTTAATTATTTTATTCCTCTCGTAAAACTCAGTGAACAAGTCGCCATCAAACTGAGTCCCGTTATCTGATACTATCTTCATGGGAATTCCAAACCTACAGAAAATATTTTTGAAGACAAAGTCGAGGACTCTCTTGCAGGTTATAGAAACAAGAGGCTCGGCCTCAGTCCATTTAGTGAAGAAGTCAGCTACTACCACTGCGTACTTGGTTCCTCCTTGGGCGGTGGGTAATGCCCCAATTAGATCCATCACCCATATAGCAATTGGGTAAGGCGAGGTCATCATTCTTAGTTTTGTTGGTGGTACGCGAGGTATATGTGAAAACCTCTTACACTTATCACAATTTTTGACAAACTCATGCGTGTCCTTACTGATTGTTGGCCAGTAATATCCTTGCCTAATGATCTTTTTTTATAGGCTCTGCCAACCTGCATGATCCCCATCAAAGCCTTCATTAATTTCTCTGATGATCTTGTTTTCTTCTACAGGGAGAACACACCGAAGTAGAGGCATCGAATAACCTTTTTTTTTTTGTATAGTTTGCCTTCAATTATTGTTGTTATACCCAAAATTTGATAAGCACATTAGAGGAAGACACGTGTCGAGCTGGGAAGGACGAAGAACTTAAACACGCAAACGAAAGTACATTTAACATGGAACAACTTGTTGGAAACATAATTCGCTGAGTATGTTTATAACTTGGCTGGCTGAATAGCCTTTTGTGAGATATAAACGTACGAACTGCTAACTTATGTATTGACGAGAAACCATGTGGGTGCACGTGTGCATGACGAGGCCTCAACCTCGCTGCGTGGAAGAGAAACGATAACACTAAAAACACTTAACATATATTACACGATATACAAACTAAGTGTAGATAGTTTGGTAAGTCAAGATAACAGACAGTGAGGCATTTATCTCGCTAGAAGATGGTGTGCATGCGAGGGTGATCATCTTGACACCAGAGAACATAGTTATCAGAGTTAAGACAATATTAGACTCGGGAAATCAGATGACAAGCAATTGCTCGCCATCAAAGTTAACTTGGATCCATTGTCAGCGAGATATCCCTATGGGATAAGGTTTACCGTATATCTTTAATTACGCGTTCATCTTGGCCCAATAAAAGTGGGATACTCACAGCTGTGTGAATTATAAAATCCTCATTTACCTAGCTTGATTTGTAATTAAATCCCATGATTTGAGGGAATAATTACTGTAACGATTATTGTCAACTTTTGTAAATAACTGCTCACTATGTAATTATAAATAGTGGCAAACAAGATCAAGAGAGGGGATGACAAAATCTTATACAAAAGAGTCCCTGAATTTTTTTAGAAATCTGAATAATATTGACTCGTGGACTATGCAGAATTTTAACTACAAAACCACGTAAAAACCCTGTGCTCATATTCTTTATTTTGATAGCTTTAATTTTTTCTGTGTAAAATCAATATGGTGAGGCTCGAATTTGGTTAACGAAAATCTGCATTAACAGTTTGGTGCTTTCATTGAGAGCCTCTGTTAGAAAGCTCAGAAAAAGCCTCCTGACATAAAAGTGATGGATGACACCAAAGATAATAATCCTCAAGAAGGAATCAATCATCGTCCCAGAAAAGAACCATTGAGTCCTCAGGGATCTATTGAGTCATCGCATGAACAGACTTCAAGCCCCAGGAAGACCCAGTATTGGGGCCCTTGGCTTGAGGGACCTTGGATAAACAACAATCGGCCACTTCCTAACCAGGTTGATGAGGATGGCGCCTACAACCTAACCAAATACATACCAATTGTTGAATTAGAAAATTGTCATCTCAGGCATCGATTGGAGGAAGTAAACCGATGTAATGCTGAGTTAGAGCGTGAAATAGCTGTAGTAAAGGAGCGCGGGAGGATGGTACCCAAAATAAACCTAACTTGGGGAGAAGAGATTTACGAGGCAAACCTCGCGACTCACTAACCAAGGGGCAAGAGATGACCCAGAGATATACTCAAAACTCTCAGGAGATACAACCTGAGGAAACTGAGGAAAGTCTTGGGGTACAGCCTGGGATACGTGGAACATCAAATGAAAATCGCCAACGCTCTCTTCAGGTTCAACATGAAGAAATTCGCACAAATCCATATAGGGAGAATAAGGTGAACCAAAATCTAAGAGGAAGGTCAAGGTCCAACCGCAGCCACGACAGGATTGATCTACGAGAGTATCTGAACTTGAAAAAGCATGACCTTTGTCAACAACTCGGTCCAAAACTAAAGGATTCATTCCATTTGCAAATGGACAAGTTGGAAAATAAGTTCAGAAGGCATCAAACCACGAAAATTGGAAGACAACCGGGACGTGAAACTGTTGGGGAACTTGATTCGAAAGCCTCGGGATTAAAGAAAAAAGACAATTCCAAAAGGCTGCCCAAGGATAAGAAACCCAACAACTATATCCTTCTTTATGACGAATATATCGAGCTCAATGAAACTCGAGAAAATATCTACCTCGCACATGTACAGGAAGTCGTTTTTTGGGGAGCTAAAGCCTATGAAACATGTGAGGCGTAAAAGGGATCCAACTAAACGGTGTGAATATCATGGAGATATTGGTCATACCACGGAAGAATGTCGTCAGCTGAAAGATGAGATAGAAGGTCTCATATCACAAGGAGCTTTCAACAATATATAAAAGGGTAGGATGATGTCCATGATTAGCTCGATCTGCCTAGTAACCACCCGAGCAACCTGGGGTTATAACCCTTCTCTTTAAGAGGAAGGGGCACCTCAGTTATCTCAAAAAGGAGCGATTCATAAGAATACAAGGGGCAGTTACTCCGGTAAAATAAATTTGTAAAAGAATTGTGACCTGAGTAGATATTGGCTTGCTATGGGTGCCATAACTGGACGACAACCAGTGGCAGTCGAAGATAGAACTAAAACTAGGATTACTTCACCTCGAACTCCAGGATATGTCAGGGATTGACCCTGGATATTGAAAAAATTGGGGGAGTATGTCAAGGATTGACCTTAAAAATTAAAACCCATTTTATCAAAACTAGGCGCTCTTGTAGGATTGATAAAATAAGAAATTGAATTGGGAAAGTTCTTTTAAGATTAATGATTGTAAATCACATTGCTGATGAAATATTTTGAATTTTAGTTGTGAATAAAATAATCATCTCTTTCAAACAAGTAATTACAAAGCATAAATCCTTTAAAAATTACTTGAGCCGCATATATGTATGATTAACCGAAATTGATCTGGAAATACATAGTACAATGCAAACCCATCATTTCAAAAAAATAAAAAAAAAATTTGAAAACTTTTTAAAAGGGCCTCGACCAAACCTTTTTGACAGAAGAGGGGTCGAACAGTTATAACTCCCTGACCAAACCTTTTTGATGGAAGAAGGATCGAATCGTTATAACACCTTGTTTTGGACGAGAAAGTAATCAAACAACTGTAATTTTTGATTTATAACCTATCTGACGAGAAAGGAAAATCAAAAGTTATGACTAGCGCATAAAGCTGAATACTAGCGGCTCGCGCTAAGGGAAAGTATTAAACGAGACATCCAAATGTTTTGAAAAAATACTTAAACCCAACACGTGGGTAGAAAATTTAACTACTCATGTAAGCAATGAAAATATATACAAGATGACAAGTCCATTAAAAATTTATTTGAATTTGCTTAAAGATCCCGAGTTGGAATCGATGATGGCTCGCAAATTGAGGAATGGGCAGATAAGTTGCTCGCACGTAAAGTAGGAAATCAACTACTTAACGTTGGAGGAAAGGAAAAGCAATGGAAACCCCTAATAAACTTTGTGCATGGGATAGTTTATATTAAAGTTTAAATTTAAAAGTGCGAAGCATTAAAAAGCAAAGTTGGCCATCCAACCTTGCAAATTTGTCTTTACAAAAAAGTGCCGCTAGGGGCAAATCATTGTCTCGGCCAAAGGGCCATTTTCTAAAAGAGAAAAGGGAGATAAATAAAAACCAAGTCTACATGTTGGGAGACTTGGACATGTCTTCTTCTTCTTCTTCCTCGACCTCGCCATTTTTCTCCTCCATCTTGGTCTTCTCGCAAAGTGCAAAAGTTTCCTCCTCTTGCTCCTCCAAGAAGCTGGTATCCATATTAGGGTTCCAAAGCCAGGCCCAATATACAGTGCGAAAACCAACCTTATCGCACCGTTCTACGGTCTCGACTTCTTTCTCAACAAGTTTTTTAGCAAGCTTCTTCTCAACCTCTTCTGCTTGGGCTTTGATGGTCTTCTCGGCCTCTTCTTTTTCCTTCTTGGCCTCCTCTTTCACCTTCTCTGCTCCCCCTTTCGCCTTCTCAGCTTCCTCTTTTGCCTTCTCAGCTTCCTCCTTTGGTTTCTCGGCTTCTCGCTTGAGGCGGGTATTATCCTGTTGGGAGTCTTCCCGGTGCTTACTCACAACCTTACATTGTGATAGTAACTTGTGGACCTCGCCCTCCAAGTACTCAAGCCGCTCAGAGAGTAGTCGGTTGGAAGCAAAAGAAGCCTGGAGAACTGTAAATAGATGAATATGAAAGAGGTGTAAGAAAAAGAAGAATAATATAATTATAATAACAAAGCCAACGTACCATGAAGTGACAGTCCAAGCTCCTTGAAAGCATCTCTTTTGGACTCCTAAGATTGAGAAAATCGCAATCAGGGGGAAGAAGAGTTTGAAGTTTACGCCAACAGGCGACTCCATATGCCTGGGCAAATTTAGACCCGGCTTCCCCTGCTGCGATCGACAGGGTCTCAATGGCCTGGCTCAAAGAAGCAGTAACGGGGGTCGCCTCGGGACGAGGAGTACTGGCATCGGGAAAAAGTGGAAGAGGAATTTGCTCTTGGATCACATTGTCCGAAATCTCAAGATCGATAGGCTCGGCTAGTGATTTCTTCTTATGGGCGGTGGTTTTCCTTTGCCTCTTTGGAGGAACCACTTCGGTAGCAGTAGGGATTCCAGGGTTGGATGTCCTTTTCTTCCCCTTACGGTCCATGATGTCTTCATAAACCATGTCTTCAATATAAGACGAGGTGTTATAATCATTATAAAGGCCGATTAAAAAGGGGAGGAGTATAATTTTCCACCTAAGGAATTTACTAAAATCACTAGAAGGCGAGCTATCACTAGATGAAGGGGTAGAAGGACCGTAATATTCGCTAAAATCCCTACAGCCTGTAATTTTGAATGTATCAAAAGGCTCGATTGGTTCTAAATCCCAGCTCGCATCTATGTTACCTGCCCTATCTTCCATAGTTTCATATTGTTTGCCTATACCATAAAATGACTCGTGACAGTTAACTTGGACGTGGAATCTAGGATACCAGCTGTCAAACTTATGAGCAATACGGTCTACGAGAAAAGAATTCCAAATATAAAAAATTAAGGTGGGAGTCTTTAAAGGTGACTTATGTACTCGCTCAGCTCTAAGTACAGTAGGTGACCAACCACATTGATTACCTCGGGATGCTCCTTCACCGGATTCCCGAGGGGCAGTACTTTGAAGGTATTGTGCCTGAGCCAAGCGATCCCAAGCCTGATCCTCAGGCAGAATAATAATCAGTTGCCAAGAAGAATACTTAGGAATCTTGTAGTCATAAGTATATTCTTTATCAGCAAGAAGGCCCACCGATCGTAAGTTAACTTCGCTCAAAAGAAAGTTGCATGATCGAAGACCGTTGGGAAGAGTTAACAGATGCCTATGCCTACCAACCATCTCAGGGGTAGGGGTAGGTCTCATTAAAAGAGCTGTCAGAACACACAAAACATTAGTAAAAAAAACTTGAAAAAGGAAGACTGATGTAAAGATACTCAATCTCCACTGGAGTGGGGCACCCCCAATTCAGAATTTTGCACAACACTTTCAAACTAGCAAGAATCTTGTAGGAGATGGGAGTCAGCTGAAATGGGGAAACTCCAATGTGGTTTATATAGTCTTTGAAGTAGTCCCGGAGAGGAAGGGTGGCCCCTGCACTGATATGCTCAAGGCTCCAAGCGCCCATACTGGTTGAACCACTAGTACTAGTCTCACCACTGGTCCCCGGGTTACTGCTTGCAAGACACGCAGGGGGTAGGAACTAAACTCACCCTCTCGTATTGATTTGACTTGGCATGACTGCCCAAGTTCAATCCCACAAGCATTCAGCATCTCGCCTGTATAACTCGAGATGGATCACACCTTTGATTCAATCAGCTCAGCCTTGAAGGTAACAGTGGGGTCCTAAGGAGTCTTTGATGTACATGGCTTGGGAGGCATAATTTAAAAATGCAAGTCACTTGGTTTAATAGCAATCGTGACGTTGGGCAAAAACAAAGGCTTTGCCACAAGAATAAAGGACACACTGGGAGGTTCCGCCCAGGCTGCTTCTCGCAAGAATTGGCATTTGCCTTCAGAGATTTCATGCAAGAAACGCCTGTAACGACTAGCAATATCCTCCTATTGGGTTCTCACTATGTGTTCCCTAACCCTAGCATCGTTTAACTCTAATTTGGAGGTGGGTTTTGAAGGGTTGTGTTTATATGGGATGGCTGATTCTGTAGGGAACTCAAACTCTAGAACTTCTGGAAAAATTCATGAACCATAGTGGGACATTGCTGCAAGCAAAAAGCAGTCCCAATCCCTGGTTATCAAACCAAAAGGTAATGATTTGGAGATCTTAAAACAACCTACATAGTGCCTGAACCCTAGTATGAACAGTTTAAACCCTAAAAAACTACCAAAACCAGATGAGATGATAAACAACTACAAATAAATCAAGTAACTGATCCACACAATGTTACAAACATGAGATAAAAGAAAGTAACTTAATGTTTGAAGTTAGGGCTTGGGGCAGTGCCTCATAGTTTCTTCTACAAATCTTCGAATGAAGCATGGATCGCTTTGAGAGGATGAAGTCGGAAGAGACTCCTGGAAAAAGGTCAAGGACAAGGATGGCATGCAAGTCTTCGGACAAATTTATTGATAATCCTTGACGGAGAAGTTTAAGGGTTTTTCTCAAACTTTTTGAAATGGAGAAAATGGTGGAAAGGTGGTTCCTTTTTTCTTACTTTATACCCATGACAGTGGCTTCGTTAGATCAAAGAAAGATTTGATCCTATGGATATGATTGAAAGCGGAAGTGGAAAAGAGGGTCATTTAATTCTGATGTACTTCAAAACCGCACAACTGCCAAAATAAGAGGATATGCATCTTTTCAAAAAAGAAAAAAATGACGGAAATACCCTTTGTAATCATTAAAAAGCTCTTTTTAATTAAAAAAGAACTTTTTAAGGGGCTATTGTTATACCCGAAATTTGGTAAGCACATCAGAGGAAGATACGTGTCGAGCTGGGAAGGACGAAGAACTTAATCACACAAACGAAAGTACATTTAGCATGGAACAACACGTTGGAAACATAATTCGTAGAGTATGTTTATAACTCGGCTGGCTGAATAGCCTTCTGTGAGATAGAAACGTACAAACTGCTAACTTATGTATTTACGAGAAACCATGTGGATGCACGTGTGCATGACGAGGCCTCAACCTCGCTGCGTGGAAGAGAAACGATAACACTAAAAACACTTAGCATATATTACACGATATACAAACTAAGTGTAGATAGTTTGGTAAGTCAAGATAAGAGACATCGAGGCGTTTATCTCGCTAGAAGATGGCGTGCATGCGAGGGAGATCATCTCAACACCAGAGAATATAGTTATCAGAGTTAGAACAATATTAGACTCGGGAAATCAGATGACAAGTAACTGCTCGCCATCAAAGTTAACTTGGAACCATTCTCAGCCAGATATCCCTATGGGATAAGGTTTACTGTATATCTTTAATTACACGTTCATCTTGGCCCAATAAAAGCAGGATACTCAAAGCTATGTGAATTATAAAATCCTCATTTACCTAGCTTGATTTGTAATCAAATCCCATGATTTGAGAAAGTAATTTCTATAATGATTATTATCAACTTTTGTAAATTACTACCCACTATGTAATTATAAATAGTGGCAAACAAGATCAAGAGAGGGGACGAAAAAATCTTATACAAAAGAAGCCCTAAAAATTACTCAGAAATCTGAATAAGATTGACTCGTGGACTATGTAGAATTTTAACTGCAAAACCACGTTAACGAAAATCTACGTTAACAATTGTGTATCGAGGCACTGAATACAAGAATTTTTGTGCCTTGTTTTTGTCAGTTGGAAGTTGCCTGTCGAGTAGATAGTTGATGATAGGGGTCATCCATGTAGGTGAACTGTCTATCATCTCCACTTCTTCCCTTTCACATATACTTGGCTCGCTCAGCATCTCCACCGAAACCAAGTTCAAGTCATCCAAGTCATTCTACGAGGCCGTGCCAAGGCATTAGCGTTAGAGTTTTGCCCTCTTCGGATTTGTTCGATTTTCAAGTAATCGAATCTTTCCAAGTTCTTCCAAACCTTCTCTAAATACTTAGCCATTTTTAGGCCCTTGGCCTGGTATTCCCTGAGAACCAAGTTTACAATCAGTTGTGAGTCACTATGGTAGATGAGATGTTTGACTTTCAGCGCCTCGGCTATCTTTAAGCTAGCGATCAAGGCTTCATACTCAGCCTCATTGTTTGATGCGTCAAATTAAAATCTCAACGCAATGTGAAACTTAAAGCCCTCTGGTGAAATTAATATTACTCCTGCAATCAAGCCCTGCTCGTTGGATGCACCATCCACATATAACTTCCAAGTATCCGCGTCTCGGTGAACAGGCAGAATTCCTTGTAAAGTTATACCTTCTATTAAGATGTCTGCCAAGGCTTGGCCCTTGATGGGTGTTCAAGGGTGGTATGTTATGTCAAACTGCCCCAGTTCGATTGACCTTTTTATCAATCTTCTAGAAGAATCAGGTTTTGATAAAACTAGTCTCAAGGGATGATCAGTTAACACTTTTATGGGGTGTGCCTAGAAGTAAGGCCGTAGCTTGCGAGATGCGTGGACTAGGCACAAAACGAGTTTTTGGAGAGAGGGATATCTCGACTCTTCCCCTAGTAACCTTTTACTTACATAGTAAATGGGTTGTTGGTGCTTACCCTCTTCTCGCACTATAGCCGCACTAATTGCATCTTTTGAGATAGCCAGATAGAGGAGTAACGTTTCTCAAGTTATTGGTTTTGCCAAAACAGGAGGCGTCGCTAGATGCTTTTTAATGTTTTGAAAAGCCTCTTCACACTCTTCTGTCCATTCAAATTTCTTGTTGCCTCGCAGTACATTGAAGAATTGTAAACACTTATCAGTTGACCTCAAAATGAATCTGTTAAGTGCAGCCATCCTTCCTGTTAAGGCTTGTGTTGGGAATATTTTACTAGGATCTAGATTTACTAACAAGTATGTTGATTAACATCCTAAATATGAATTCTCTGAAACAATGAAATAAACACATAAGGGTTTAAGAAAACCTTACATTGATTGCAGCGGAATATAATGACTCCTTCTGTTCAAGATTTCTAGCCCTTGATTCCTTTCTGTAGCAGAGCATTATGAAGATATGAACTTTGATCTCTTTCTCTCCTTCGGGTTCGGTTACCACCGTCTTACTCACTATGATTGAGTACTTGACTTGCTATGTGTGGGCATGGCACTCATTCACTCAAGGTTCGAATAAGTGAAGAAAAATGAAGGAGGTGAAATCTCTATAGAAGGAACTCTATCATCTACTAGTTGTCTCACATAGAAAACTAGGTTTGATTTGGTTGAAGGCATAAAGTGGATGAGTGAGAGCATCATGTTCCTTTTATAGTGTTTCAACTAGGGCTTAGGGTTGAATTATATGGATTAAAAAAAGAATAAAATATTGGGAAAAAATCCACACTTGGTCGTACACTTAATGGGACCTCTTTCTAGTTAGATTTTTGCCACTTTATTTCAACCACTTATTCTTCTTTTCAATAATACCATATTTTCCAATTCAAACCTATAAATGCCAAAACTATTTATTTAATAATTATAATTAATTACGAAATAAAATTGTCAATTATGTAATTTATTAATTAGACCATACAAAGTCTCTTAATTAACAAATTGACCCCAAAACCTCTTTTCTTCACAATTAAGCCCTTGCTTAGTGAAAATTCATAAATAAGACATAGTCTAATTTTAGAATTATAATTGATTAATTAAAATCAATTAACTGAGTCTGTAAGCAGTATTATCTCAACTAGTGAGGGGACCATGGGCCTATATACCCGAGCTTTCAATAAGTAGATCTAGAATTCACCAAGTAAATTCTCAACTTATTAATTCCGCCTTGCTCCACTATAGATTTGGAATTGAATACACTCTCAGTTATATAGAACGCTCTATATGTACCATGATATAGATACGTTATGATTATCCATTGTTACAATCCTAATAGTCAATGATCCTCTATAGATGATCTACACTGAATAGGGATAAATTTACCGTTCTACCCTTCAATGTATTTTATCCTTAAAACACTTAGCTACCTATAAATGATACTTCAGTAAACTAATGTAATTACTGAAATGAGGCCTTAATCATTTATGTCTATTCATCCAAGCTCAAAGGAGATCATCGTTTCACTTCTAAATACCTATAGAAGCTATAGATTCCATATCTATGATTAACGCTGCCACTCAATTGTACTATCATGTTCCCAAGATCTACGTATCACCCAGACCAAAAAGGAGGCTTAACTAACAAATCAAAGAACACAAATAACACTCTTGAGATCGAACCTAACCATGTCAGGATTAAGATCCATAGACCTAAGATCAACCATTGATATTGACTTAGAAAGATGTAGCGGTAAGTTTAGGATGTCTTATCTAAGATCAATATCGGTCCCTTCCAATGTATACTCCATACATCCGATACTGGTAAACTTTGCCAATGCCCTAGAAAGGACATAACACTTATCCAAGGTGTAAGTATACCTATCGCTGATTATCATGCCAGTCTAAATCAAGTGAACTGACAAATCAGAGAATTAAACTTTTGAACATATAATCATGATTATATTCCACTGTGCTGACAACACTATAATCATGAACAAATACATATGTTCTGGACTTAATAGAATTTATACATAATCATGAAATATATCATGTGAACCATGCAACATAAAATGTGATTTCTAATCTTTATTAATTAGTAAATCTGATTATATTAAAATGAGTTTTATTTAGGGCACAAAACCCAATAGCTTGTACTTCTTTAGGCTTTGTTGGTGATGGCATGTCTATTAATGCCTTGATTTTTTTCAGGGTTTGCTTTGATACCCCACGCGTTGACTATGAATCCCAAAATTTTTCCTGAGGATACTCCAAAAGGAACACTTTTTTGGGTTTAGCTTCATATTATACTTCTCTAATATTTTGAAGCATTTCACGCGGTCTGTGGTATGATTCCCACTTTTTACTGACTTTACTAACATATCATCGACGTAAACCTCCATGTTCTGTCTGATCTGACTTGCGAACATCTCGTTCACCAATCGTTGATATGTTGCCCCAGCGTTCTTCAGCCCAAACGGCATGAGCTTGTGACAGTAGAGTCCCATGTTGGTTACAAAGCTCGTATGTTCCTGAACTAGGACATGTATTTTTATCTAGTTATATCCAGAATATGCATCCATAAATGACATTAGCTCGTGCCCGACAGTTGCATCCACTAACTAGTCAATCCTGGGTAGTGGAAAATAGTCTTTTGGGCACGCCTTATTCAGATCAGAAAAGTCAATACAAGTTTTCTATGTTCCGTTAGGTTTTGGGATGAGAACAGGATTTGTTATCCATGAGGGATAAAACACCTCACGTATAAAGTCATTGACTAATAACTTATCCAGTTCCTATTTTAGTGCCCCTTGTCTCTCAGAATCCAACAGTCTCCTTTTCTGCCTTTTCGCTGGGTAGTTTGGATCGACATTTAAATGATGGTATATAATACTAGGGTCAATCCCTATCATATCTCCATGGCTCCAAGCGAACTGATCTAGATTCTCCCTTAAGAAACTTATTATCTGCTATTTTAGTTGCTCGTCCAGGTTCTTCCCAATGTAAACACACTTTTCAGGGTTTCTTGAGTCGAGAACAACTTCTTCCAATTCTTGAATTAGTTTTAATAAGTTTCTTTCATCTTGAACCCAAGGGTCAAGATCCTCTTCCTTCTTTTCGCTTTCCTCTGCCAAGATTGCCATTAACTGATGTCAAGCTTTTCTATGTTATAGCTCTATGCGATAGCAATCATGAGCTAGCATCTGATTGCCTCGCACCACTCCCACTCCCTCTAGTGTTTGAAATTTCAAGGATAGGTGCTTGATCGAATTAACTGCCCCTAGTCCGATTAATGCTAGACGACCCAACAATATATTGTAAGCTAATGGCAAGTCGACAACTAGAAAGTCCTGCACAACTGTGACAGATAGGGGTGCCTCGCCCAAGGTTAATGCAGGCTCGATTATGCCCTGACTGGCGATACTGTTGCTAGTGAAGCCACAAAGATTTACCATGCAAGGCCTCAATTTGGCCTTTTTGAGCCCCATCTTCTTCAGCGTTTCCTTATAAAGGATGTTCACCGAGCTCCCGTTATCTATCAATACCCTCTTTATCCTTTTATTGGTGAGCTAAATAGTAATCACCAATGGATTGATGTGAGGATATCTCACGTTCTTCTCATCTTCCTCCGAGAATATGATAGGAGGTTCTTCAGTTTTTACCTTCTTGGAAAGTTCTAGGGCAAATACCAACTGTTCATTTTCACATCTTTCACATACCTCTTTTGGGCGTTGTTGCTCTCCCCTACGATATGCGGCCCTCCCAAAATAACTAGTATGTCCTCTCCTTCAATAGGAAGAGGTTGTAACCCCTGATTGTTTGGGTTGTTGGGCAGACTGGGCTGGTTATGTCCATTGCCATGTCCCTTCACATACTTCTTGAAGTGGCCCCGAGCGATGAGACTTTCTATCTCGTCTTTCAACTGACAGCATTCGTCTGTTGTGTGCCTAATGTCCTCATGGTATTTGCAATACTTGGTAGGATCTCTTTTGTGCCTCACATGCTTCATGGGCTCGGGCTTGCTTTGCCGAAAACAACCTTGTGCTCATGCACGAGGTAAATATTTTCTTGAGTTTCATTAAGCTCGATATAAATAGTATAAATTGGCACGTACTTATCGTGCTTCTTCTGTTTCTTTTTATCCTTTGACGATTCCTTAGAATCGTCCTTTCTCTTTGAACTTGAGGCCTCTGAGTTATCAACTCTATTTGAGATAGTACTTGTTGAAACATTACTGGGTTTGCCTCCTGAGCCTGTTTTCAACAAATTCATCTCTTTTCGAGCTTCCTCTTTTCGAATGTACACTTGAGCCCTTCGTTGGACTCAGTGATGTTCTTCACTGGACGACCCTGTAAGTCATCCCACAGTTCCCCCCAAGCGATTGTTGGATCAGTAGTGATCCCCGCCTGAAGGGTTGTAAGTTGTGTACAGTCATCCAGATTTCTAACTCTTGCAACAGCCGTGCTAAAATGACTTAAGTTTGACTTAAGTATCTCTCCTGGCTATTGCTTTATGTTAGTTAGCGAGGATGCCTCGGGTCACCTATCCCTTGCGGTGTGGAATTTTTTTTTTTGAAGTCCTTGGACAGCTGTTCAAAGGAAGTTATGGAATGATGAGTAAATTTGTTGAACCAGCTGCTTGCTGCTCCAACTAACGAGGTGGGAAATAAAATACAACGTAAATTGTTTGTCACATTACTAGCTCACATTATTGTGTTGAAGTTATTCAAATGGGAGACTGGATCGGTGGTTCCATCATACAATGAGAAATAAGGGTTTTTAAAGCCCAGGGGAAAAGTAGTATTCATGATATTTGGATGGTACGGCTTGAGCTCCTCGTCCGAATCGTATCCAGATTGTCTCCCTAATTCCCCCACTTGATATCTCCTGAACTTTTCCTCCAACTCATCTATTTGCAATTGGATAGGATCCTCTTGCTTTGGACCGAGTTGTAGGTGAAGATCAGGTTTTTTCTAATTCAAGTGCTTTCGAAGGTCTGGTTGGGAGTAATTGCTAACAGTCCTCGTTCTACTCATAGACTGTGTCCTATTTATGGACCTCATTTTGCTCACTGACCTTGTCCTCAAATGACTTGCAGATTTATTGGTTCCCGTGCTTTCTCGATCATTAGCATGATGAGCACTCTCTCTTCCTCGAGTTGATCGACTGTAGGTCCTTGAGCGCCCTGAGGTCACACTTGCTTATTCACACCCTGTTTTGTCCCCTGAGCGTAGTTTGTCGTATTTTCCCCACTGGGGTTTGTACGAGCCCTCTCTCTATGGGTTTGAGAAGAACCCTAGTGATTCCTCGCCGGTGACCTACGTTCCCCAGGTAGTGTCCTAGGGTCTTCCTCATTTCCATGAGGAATTTTTTGTTTATTAGTTTCTGGTTGCCTCCCATTCTCATTTCTATGAGAGGGTTCTGGCCGATCATTTGGATTTTCAGGGGAAATTTAATTTTCCCCAGGTTTTTCTTCCTGAGTATTTTCCTGTCTCCTAGTTCGTGAGCCACGAGGTCTGCCTCGTGGTCTTCTCACTCCAAATTCAGATTGATTTTGAGTGTTATTCCCCTGCTTCGCCCTAGTTGCGGCAGCATCACACTCTAATTCAGCAAACCGTCGTTGCGCCTCCTTCAAGCGGCGTCTAAGTTTGTGGTTCTCCATTTCATAAGTGACCTCTCCCATAGGCTAAGCACCTCCACGATTGGGTCTTTCATCCCTCATTCCAGGATTTTGGCCATTCCCATGCTGAGTTCTCCTCGATCGTGTCATTCGTGTACTGGGACCAACGTCAGGTTGGGTTCTCCTGAAACGAGTGGTCCGAGTGCTAGGACCACCCTCAGGTTGAGTCCTCCTGGAGCGCGTGGTCCGTTTAGACTGTGGGTTGGAAGGCCTTCTGGAGCCCATGGGCTCTCTTCCAGGACGGTGATGATTTTTTTCATGTGGTGTATTAATGTTTTCTGGGTTTTCAGCCATGAAGGAGACGAGTTTTTTTTATTTAAGGAGATTTTTTTCTGAGCTTTTTCACGAAGGCTCACAATGAAAGCACCAAACTGTTAACGCAGATTTTTGTTAACCAAAATTTAAGCCTAAATGATAAATTTGCACAGAATAATAAAAACAGTAAAGGAAAAAGTGTGAACACAAAGGAGTTTTTACGTGGTTTTGTAATTAAAATTCTACATAGTCCACAAGTCAATCTTATCAGATTTCTAATGGTTTTTCAGGACCTTTTTTTCTTGTCAATTTTTCGTCCCCCTTTCAGTATAACATGCCTCTATTTATAATTACATAGTCAGACAGTTAATTACAGAGTTGACTATGATCTTTACAACATTTTTTCCCTAAAATTGTGGGGTTTAATTACATATCACGTAGTATAAATGCAGTTATTATTTGAATATCACACAACTGTGATTAATTCGCTTTTACTGGGTCAAAATGATCGTGTATTAAACACATTTTAAGTCATAACGCTCTGGGATGCCTCGACAGGAACTCAGTACCAATGACCTTGATAATGAGCTGGAGCTTTTCCCTATCTTTCTGAGATTGATGATGTACGCCTCGTTGCCTCTTCGCTTGAAGGCATAACACTTCATTTTGACAATCGCAGCTCTTAATAACAAAGGGTACTTCAGCAGTTATCATTTGAATGTCAACTTCTGTTCGAGAGAATTGATTCACCAAGACTAATATCCTCACTAAAAGATATCTGAAGCTGATTGGCAAAAGTAATAGGAGTATGGCTTCGTATAGCGAGATGCCGTATGGTTTCTCGTTAATACGTGAGGCAACAGTTTGTATATCTTTATCTCGCATAGAACCTTATAGTCAGCAAGTTGTAAATATACTCTGTCACTCCCGCATTTAATGAATTATTCCATTAAATGTAATTACTGTTACACGCATCGATCCATATTCTTCTTGACTTGACACATGTCCTCCATTGACATTGTAGCCAAATTTCTAGTATAACAATATTTTTTCTACATACACATATACATTTACATATATAAATATTCACACACACATATACATTTACATATATAAATATTCACACACACATACATACATATATATACACATAAACATATATAAACAGTTTTTAAATAAAAAATGATAAAATTAAAAAATATATATTTACACATATATACACAAAATTATACCCACATTTCAAAAAATTAAAAATACCTTCTGAGATGGGGGTTCTCGGACGGTGGTGGTGCAGTGGTGCGGTTGTGTCGACGAGAAGATAGGTTGTAACACACATACACACACAGAGAGAGAGAGAGAGAGAGAGAGAGAGAGAGAGAGAGAGAGAGAAGGGAAGGTGGTGGTGGTGGGTTGAAGAGGAAGAAGAAGAAAATGGCAAGGGGAATGGCTTCGACCATGTTATATTAAGAGACTTTTACTAACTCATTTTGTTATGCCGATAACAATCTATATTGTGTTGGAAAAAGTCTCAAAACTTATCCTATATTGAAACGAAACTTTTATGAAATAATTTTTCCGGTGCACATTTTTCCCAACAAAAGTCTTTCCACCAACTACATTTTTACGCGAGAATTTTCCCACTAATTTTTTGAAAACTTTAGCTAACGCATATGTGCATTGGCAAAAGTGTAATTTTCTTGCTAATAATTAAAAATTGCTTTTCGGTAACCTTTTGTCGGCGCAAATATGCATCGACAAAAGTTTTTCCCCCAACTAATTTTTTCACGTTGAAAAATTCCTCCATTTTTTAAGACCTTTTTGCCGGCACGTAATTGTGCTGGCAAATATCAATGAACTATTAGAAATGGTTCGCGCCATAAAGCAATTTATTTCAAGACTCTTTTCAGCGTAATTCAGGCACTTTTGTCGGCACAATAGTGTGGCAAAAAAAGTGTTCACTTAAAGCATTGGGCTTTCGTTGAGCCCCTTTATGTCGGTGAATTTCTTGTAGTGACAATGTTTCGGTTATACTTTAACTGGGGCGAATTTGCGTAGCTAAAAGGTTTCCCTTTCACCAAAAAGTTAGGCGAGACTACTAGAAAATGGCTTTTAGTGATACACATGGAGTGACTTTAAAATTCTTTAGTGACACTTCACCGCGAGTCACTAATGAGGGTGACTGGAAAGACTATTTTTAGTGACACTTCACATGTGTCACTCAACCCTTTTATAGTCACTCAATGGGCGTCACTATAGGCCTTTAAAGTTAAGTTTTGTCAGACTGAAAAAGTAACAGCTACACACAAAAAGTGTCACTATATCTTTTTTTTTCTTTTTTTATTCTTTATTATTATTTGTAGAGGTATACTGACACACAGAAAATGCCACTATATTAAATATTTTTTTTTAAAAAAAAAAATAATTTTCTCAAAATAATTTTTATCATTTTATGTTTAGAAAATTAATAATTTTTTTAATTAGAAAAGCAATATCATATTTTTAGATTTTTTTATTTATTCTAAACCAAAACAATATTCTATATTTTATAAATATTATATTTTATTTTCTCAAAATAATTTTTATCATTTTATTTTTAGAAAATTAATAATTTTTTTAATTAGAAAAGCAATATCATATTTTTAGATTTTTTTATTTATTCTAAACCAAAACAATATTTTATATTTTACAAATATTATATTTTATTTTTACAAGTTAATCTATACATTGGTAAAATTAAATAAAATTATTAAGTATAAGTCAATATAAAATATTTTACAAAGAAATTACAGGTCTAAAATGTACAAATATGTTCGATAATTTTTTAGATCTATACCGAAATCCAACAAAAAAAAAATCTGGAAAAACACAAATCTGAAAATTAATTGAGCAAATAAAAACACAACATAGAGTAATCAAAGCAGAGAAAGTAAAGAACAAAGGCAGCCTCAACCAGTAGAGAACATTAACCAAAATATCAAAACCAAACTCAATGTGGTTGCATTGTTCTGAGCAGATTTGAACAATTACAATACGAAACACCATGTACCATCAACATGCAATGATAAATTTTCAACTGCACTTCTGTACCATTAGAAACTCATTTGGCAGTTCAAACCAAGTGCCGATCTTTATTCCCTCTCCAGATGAAAGTGCATTAGAAACAAATGTTGATAAATAATTATGGCCATCAAGATTTTAAAATTGGCTTCAACGCCATGTGCCTCTCAATCAATCTATCCACAAAGCCACGAATCTGCAAGGGCAAGATTTCCATAAAGATTAGTAAAAAGTAAAAGTAGGACAACAAAAAAATATGTACATATAGCAGGTTTTAGACATTATCAAACAATGGCAAGGATATGCTAACAAAGTGCTAGAGGTAATACAAAAGCATGTCATAAATAAACACCTATCAACAAGCTAAAATGTAGATGCAGTTCTTCAAAAGAGGATACAGTTTTAGAGCGAGTATGCATGTACCACTCAAAAAGTAGTACTCTGAAAATTTTATTCAGATGCTACCTTATTTTAATTTTTTATTTTTTCTTTTCAGTTTATTAAAATAGATAAACGCATTTCAAATTGACTTCTTCATCTCAAGTCAAAATGATAAAATGTTCATGTAAACATTTAAGGCTACCTGAATTAATAATAGCATCTTCATCTAAGAAGACGAGATCGTCGATGGTCTTCAAGGAAGACAATGGCCATCTGGCCTTGAGGTGGTTGTTGTCGAGGATCGAGAGGGAGAGAACAAGAAAGTACTGGCTTCAAGGATCGACTGAGAGAATTTGAGAGGGAGAGAATGGGAAGGTCGGGTTGCCATGGAGGATCGAGAGAGAGAGAGGATGTTCGCTGGCTGTTCACCTGGCCGTCCCCTGGCCGTTCACCTGGCTAAATTGGAACTCGGGCTGCCATGGAGGATCGAGCAAGAGAGATGAAGAAAGAGAAGGGAGCGGCTGCATTTTTTTTTTTTTTTTTGTTCTTGCTGTTGAGAGAAGAGGAGATCATTGGTTAAAAAAATATTCAGAGAGAGCAAAGAGGATGGCTGCTACTAACAATGACCTAGGGTTTGTTTATTATTTAAGATATAAAGTGTATTTTTTGGGAATGAAAATAATAAATATTACAGCTGTGCCAGCCGTACTCTTGTTTTTTTTTTTAAAAAAAAAATACATTTTATATGAATAAAAAATTATATTTAATATAACTATTTTTTTTTTTAATTTTGGGTTATGATATAGTGACGCACCAGGTGGGTCGGTACATATTTACCCAATCACACTTAACGCGTCACTATAGGTCAATATTAATTATTTTTTTTTTTAAAAAAAAAGTAATAAAAATTATGGGAGTAACTCTTTAGTGACCCACCATATTTTTAGTGACACTCATGGTAGAATACTAACATTGAATTTTTAGAGTCTTTTTGTGTGTGTCACTAAAACTTATCCCTAACCCTTTAGTGACATGCACTTTTGTGCGGGTCTCTAAATAGTGTCACTAAAACTCAATTTTGTTCGGATTTTCCAACCTACTTTTTCTTAGGCTTTTGCCAGGGAATATTTGAACCAATAAATGTGTTATTTTTCTAGAAAAGAATAAACCTACGAGAGAATTACCCTGCCAAAATATTAGAACTTTTATTGGCACAAAAGTAAACAAATCATGAAAAAATTGCACCAAAAGGCGGTTAGTTTTCTAAGTTTTATCGAGAAAATTCACAAATTGCACCAGCAAGATTACTTTTATAGACACAATTGTGCACCAATAAAAGTTATAGTCAAATTAATTGGCCCTTTCAAGCCACTCCTTTTGCTGGTGCATTTGGCCAAATGCGCTGGCAAAAGTCTTCTTTCTTGTAGTGTGTGAAAAGATATAGAAAGAACAGAGAGGGAGAGTGAGAGAGAGAAATCATAGCTCGATTTTGCGAACAAAGAAGAGGGTGCACGACTGGGCTGGATGGTCATGGTTGGATTTTGAATAATCTATTTTTTGTTGGATGACTGTAATTATTTTTAGTCCCTTTAGATGATTGTAAAATTGTTAGTGGTGTTTTTCGGTCTAATCTATTCATGATGATAATTCTAAGGTGGTGGTTAGAATAGAGCTCGTAGGCGGTGGTTGTAATTGGGGTTCACAGGTTGGGGCCGTCAGATGGTGTTGGGTGTTAGGGTTGGGTATCGGGGCTTAGAAGGATTAGGGTTATACGAAAAAAGAAAAGGAAAGAGAAGAAAAGAAAAGAAAAAAAAGAAGAAGAAGAAAAGAATATATATTTTAAAATTATTTATTTTTTTAAAATATTTTTCATATTTTTTAATTATTTTTTTATAATATTTAAATAATTAAAATTATATGGATTACTAAAAATTTGACACGTGTTCATTTGTGTACACTGTGACACTTAATAAAGTCTTTTAAATGGAATAGATAAATAACTCACAGAAATGAGGTTTAGAGAATTTAACCATTAAAAATTAATTTATGTAGTTAAATGTTACAAATCGTAGTTAGTTTGGCTGCCAATATTCCTAAACATAATTAGGTTAGCTTTTGCTTCGTCTATTTTACAATAAAATAAATTATTTGATATTATTTTTATTAATATTTTTTGAGTTTTAAGTAAAAAAAAAAAATAATTGAGTAATTTTTAGAATTGTATAATTGTAACTAGATGATAATTTTATGCCTAATTATTAATTACAATTAAATAATCTCAAACATGACACTTGTAATAAAATTGTAAAAAAGAACATATAGAAGACAGTGCAAAAAAGAATTTCCTTTAGCACTCCTGTTTTAAACAGTTATATTTTCTGGTTTAATAATTCAATTAATCACATTTTGAACTCCTCATAATCTCTTACGATAGTGGGAATATATTTTTGAATGGAGAAATGTTAAAGGGTACCAGTGGTGCCTAACACTCTCTTATGTGTCAATATCGCTACTGGTCTAATTAAGTATCGGGTTCCATATAGTTTAATATAATAACTTTTAGGGAGTATCGCTAACGCGATATGTCGAGAAGGTGATAATGTCTAATAACAATGCTCTTTTTGAATAAATTAGATAGAATGAATTAATATACAATAATATTATGTATATATTCTTTTATTAAATAATATGTTCATTCTATGACAGTTAAACTTCCGATAGAAACTATATAATATATGTATATAGTGATTAATTAGAAAAGATTCTAATTACAAAATTAGGTGAGTTTAAATTGAAAGTGAGACAGTACATACATAATGTTATAAATGTTATATGCATCAGCTTTGAAAAGATAAACCACGTGATAAACTCAAAAAAAGCGGTTAAATTTTATATGAGGCCTAGTTTTCTGAATTATACATTATTATTTTAATCTCATTTATTTATGATCTTATCTCTTTCTTCTTGGAATCTTCAGTCGGTTATATATATCTCATAAAATACTTTAAATATCAACTTCAACTACTTTATATATCTTCATATATACTAGCTAACAGTGGCACTCATCATCTTCTCTTTATTACTGAAATGGCTTTCCCCAAGTTTTTAATCCCCACACTCCTCCTCCTGCAGGTTTCCCTAGCAACAGTTCATGCTCGCTCAGTTGCATTTTCTCAACTGTCAGACTTGGAGGTGCCTCAATCTGGTAATTACAAAATTATACTATAATTATATAATATATAAAATTTAGAATGTCGAAATAAATTTTCATATTTATATGCAAACAAGAAGCTGCATGTATGCAGTACCTTATATATATATATATTACATTGGATTAAAGCTATTTATTATTATAATTTTACTCTTTGAATATATAATGAATACATACATATGTTAGCATTGTAATCCCAAATCCCAATATTATTGATTTAATTAAGCTGCATGCAGGAATAATGAATTATGAATATGAGTACACACCATCCTGTTGCGATAAATGTGTGTGCAAAAATAAATCATCATCATCATGTGTGTGTAATGACGTGAAAAAGGGTTTTTGTCCAAAAAGTTGTTCGCTGTGTGCATGCTCTCGGTCACAGCCCCCACACTGTATATGTACTAATCAGATCAAGAATTGTCCTTCAAAATGCACCAATGCTCATCATGACTTTCAGACTCTTCTAGCCATAAACAACAACTACTAGTACTACTAGCTACCTAATACCTACCTACAGCTTACATATATATATATATATAAATTAATATAAGTTATTCACACTAGCTACTGATACCTTTGGTTGATCTATAGAGTGGCACCTGATCAACTAACCGTATATATATGTAATAGTGAAGTAATACTGTAAGGTTGTCAATTTTTACATTGACACTACTCTAAATAAATATATATATGTATAAGCTGATCATGAAATGTATGTGTGGATCAAAATCTCTCATCTCATTCTTTCTTTGTCATTAGCAGTTTTTCATTTCCTAATATAATTAAATGACTTTATAGAAGATACGTACAATTTACAATAATCCATCGACTAGTACTTAATTATAAATGAACCTGATTTTGGTATGCCTGATTCTTGGTTTGCTATTGGCATATTACTTTTACTTGAATAATAGTTAATTTGTCAAAATAGTTTTGCTTTCATGCATCAATCAAATGATGGGTGAGGTATAAGGGCATAGTGTTATATTATTTGATGATATAAGACCATAAAAAAATTGTGATATATTAAAATAATTTTGTATTACAAAATTTGATGTAAAATTTAATATCTAATTAATATCTTTATTAAAATTATAAAAACTAATAACTTTATCATCGTTGATGTAAAAAATTGGCTAACACTGATTCTCTAGATTGGCAAGATAAAATTTAAATTAAGTAATTAATAAGAGAGACACACATAAGATTTATAGTAGTTCACTCCATGTATCGCAATAATAATGAAACTACGGAATTTTTATTTCTCATAAGAATTACAAGAGAATTGACTAAGGCAAGAACTCAAATTTTTAGAGAGAGAGATATTCTGATCTTATGGGAACTTTGTTGAATATGTAAAATGAGCTAGTGGAGCTATCCTTCTACAGGCAATGAGCTTCATTAAAATATCAATAAATAATACAAAAAATATGAAAAAAAAAAATCATTCTAGACTAGTCTTAACCATTGATGGTGATCAAATGACTAAAATGACTCTAGATGGTGATCGTCAAATTTTGGAGCTTGAATCGTGCCAGTTGAATTTTTTTCGGGTTATTTGCAAAAAAAAAAATAAAAAAAACTGTACTTGTCTTGAGGACCAAATTTCGACTTGAAATTTTTTGAATTGCGATATGAGTGTGGGATATATCTTAAAAGAGCTTGAAAACAGATTTCAAATGTAACTGGAATCGCGTCAATCAGATCGATATTGAGATACTTATGGTCGTTTAATGAAGAAAGTTTAGCAACTGGTGCCCAGGTTGACATTGTGACGTCAACCTAGACGTTTTATGAGTAGGAAAGCATGTCGAACTTATATATATTATTAATATTAATTAATTTTATAACTGTCAAAACTTTTAGTATTCTATTATTAATTTTGTGTATTTTTTGTAAGGTAAAAGATTTACTGTTATGTGCTACTAAAATATATATATTTATATATTTGGTATGCTAATGTAATGTGTATTTATAACTTTTAATATTATCATTAATTTTTGTGTAATTTTGTGAGGTAAAAAATTTACTCACGTGATAAAAAAAAGGTTAATTAGTAATTTTTTCCCTGAACTTTGACATGTACCAAATCATGCTCTCTGAACTTTTTTGGTCTTTAAAAATTTCCCCTAAACTATTGAGATTGTTAGATTTAAGGACTTTTGTCTAATTTTAGTAAAAAAATTCTAACATAGATGAAAGTTCAAGGGGCATGATTTAGTACATATCGAAGTTTGAGGGGGATGATTTGGTAAATATCAAAGTCTGGGGAGCATAATTTAGTACATAAACAATCACTAAAACAGTAAAATTGAATGAAATTAGACAAAAGTCCTTAAATTTAACAATCTCAATAGTTCGGAGGGAATTTTTTACGGCCAAAAAAGTTCAGGGGACACGATTCGGTACATATCAAAGTTCAAGAAAAAATTACTAATTAACCTAAAAAAAAATATTAACTTTTTATATGCTAATATAACATGTACTTACATTAAAATAAAAATAAAAGACAATTAATAAAATAACAAAACTGAAAGATGAGTAAATCATATTTGAAACAATAAGCTTTGTTTTGGACTTTTGTCTTTTAGTGTGATCATGATATTTTGTCACTATAAGAGGATTAGAAAGAATACTTCAATTCTCACACAAATTGGTTGTCCTAAATGAACCCAAGAACTTTTCATGAATTACAATTAATTTTATTTTTAATACGATAGTATGATTTTTTTTTATTATTTTTATGATAACATAGTGTTTGTCTTATCACTAAGATTGAAATTGGTGAATTTCTTTTTTATGATATATCTTATGGTTGTTTGAACACAAAATAATATTTAGTACCTCTTAAAATTCACTTTTTTTTTTCTTAGTTATTTTTCTCCCATTCTTAATTTGTCTTTTATTCTCATGATTAAAGTCTTAGTGTAATATAATTTGTCAGTAGGTCGTAGGAGGGTTAAAGAGTAGCAGATTTTGAATAATTTGATTCTTGTTATAAATATTAATAATTATGTGGATGTCCAAATCTTTTATTTATTACCATTAATTGTAATCAACATTCATCTTTTTCTTAGTTTCTTAATATCTCACTCTTGTATTTGTATAAATAGGGGTTCACCCCATTGGAATAAACAACTCAGAAATTCTCATTCACTTTCTCTTTCTCTCTTCATCTTCTTCTTCTTTCTTCTCATCTACTTTATATTATATTATATTATTTTATAACACGTTATCAGCACGAGTCTCTGCCCAAGCTTCAAGCATGAGTCTCTACCTAAGACCCAATGTAAGTATTTTGTTAAAGTTCTTGAATTGTTTCAAAGTCACGATACACTAAATATATATTTATATATATACTCATCTGACTGAAACAATTTCAAGAATCCTTTTTTTGTATTTTATTTTGATCTATATATCTATATATATATGCTTTTATATGTTTATTATTGATTTCATATATATATATTATGTTCTTATCATTCATAATATTTACAATATATGTGTGCCTATGATATGATAGAGAAAATCTATATAAATTATACATATATCCAGAAGATTATGTATCATCGATAAAATATTGCATATATCCTAAAGATTATGCATCATCGATAAAAAAAATTGCATATATCCTGAAGATTATGCATCCTCGATAAAATATTGCATATATCCTGATGATTATGCGTCCTCAATAAAATCTTGCATATATCCTGAAGATTATGCAAACGTAATATTCATTATATAGTTGATGGATATATAATGAAAGAGATGAACACATATTTATATATATGTTCTTGTATTCTTTGAGGACAATGAAAAGTAATCTAATATCGATATAGATTTTGACAAACATTTCCTGAAGTAAATGTTTTATATTTATCGAAGAAAAAAAAATGATTGTATTTATGTGAATACAACTAAAGAATCATTAAAAATGATTATTATTGATGCAATTTTATAGTGGGTTTTGAATACCTAAAAAGAATATTAAGAAAATTGCATTGAAACATCAAAGTATAAGAATAACAGTGAGCATGACTAATGTTATTTAAATACATGAGACATGTATTTATTGTTCATCATTCCCTGCAGAGAATGATACGAATTGAAGTCAACTACTTTTAAAGATTGTTTGTATTAGTCATGTTATTATACACTGTTATTACTTGCAATGTTGAAAATTATTGCATGTGACATATATTAAAGATCAAATTTTGCATACATCTTGGAGATTATGCAAAAATTGTATTCATATATTCTTTGAAATATTGTTAAAGAAATTGCTGAGTAATTTCTTTTTATATATGAACAAGTAATAAATTTTTAAGAAATTTATAATAATGTTCTACTTGTTCAACGTCATTCCCCAAAGTGAATGTAATGATTTTAAATAATCAATGACATTATTTACTTCTCAAATATTTCCAGAAGAAATTGGAAACAACCAAAAGATGAAATACCACACACAATCAAAGTGCATGAAATCTATATATCATGTGTGGGATTGAATAATAGTAGTCGCGTACCTGTAGTACGGACACACTTATAATCAAGATAAAAGTATATTTGATTATTGAATAAGTGTGAATTGTACAAATTGATTGTACATTTAGAATATTTAAATATCATTCCCTGAAGAGAAGGAATAGACTTGAAATTCTATTTATAAGAATATAGATTTCACATATATTGGTAATGCCAGAAGCAAATTAATATATACATATTTTATAATTTCTTGAAATCAATAGTTTCAAACTATTGTTGGCACAGGATATGTATATATATATAGTTACTATATAATTCAGTTTGCATATTCCCAAAAGTGGATATATAATTTACTAATATTTGTTAGTGATCCAATATAATCAAAGTGATAAAGAATCACAAAATGATTATTTGAAAAGCTTCCTGAAGAAGTCTTACATACAATTGCTACTTGGAGTAGTAAAATATATTTGTATGTACCTAGATGTATAACTTTTATCTAGTTATGAAAGTAATAAGAAATAGCTTATTGTATGTACTGGTTGTACATTTAAATATATAATATATCAAGTCATGATAATTAGACTAATGAATAGTCTATTAATAAATTAGACGACTTGTTAAAAAGATACCAAGAAAAATAAATGATATATTATGGTTATATCTATTTGACCATTACAATAACATGATGAAGTTGTCATGTATCTTTTAAATTATACACATCATTGAATTGATGATAGTGATTCCTGAAGAAATATAAACCTTGATAAACATAATAGTGACTCCTGAAGAGTGTATATGTTTTGGAGAATAATATAATTATATTATTCGTGTATATAAAAATGAAACTTGTAATGATTATTGTTGTAGTGATTTTACATTACCTTATGAAAGTTTCATTGAAATACAAATTATAGTGAACCTGAAGTTCATGAATTGAATTATTTTGACATGATCAATCATATGCAATAAATTGTCAAAGGATTTGACTAAATTTTGTTGAAGAACCAGAAGATTCTTCTCATTATTAATTTATAAGGCTCAAAAGAAGAATATGCATATATTTGCACATAAAAAAATATTTAAATTATATTTCTTTAACAATCTTGAGCCATTGTTAGATTTTTATTGCATAGTTTCTTATCGATGTGATAAGATTATATAATCATGCATTTACAAAATGTGTAAATTTATGTATTTCTAATTATACACGTATGACTCATTCTTAGAAATGAATTAAGTTCATAAGGATTGAACTTGAAACTGAAGTTTATTGAACCTGAAGTTCAATGTCATATAGTATATATGAGTTTAAACAAATATTGATTCATTGTGATATACTGAAATCCCTACAGGTATATTAATATTATTAGATATCACAATTTTTAAAAATTCTCTCGATCAGGGGGAGAGAAGCAGTTGGGATCGATGATAATTTTTGAAATATGATCCTTGCATAAAGTATATAAGAACAATATAGTGTTGGGTTTTATGCCCTAAATAAAACTCATTTCAATATAATCAGATTTACTTATTAATATAGATCAGAAATAACATTTAATGTTGCATGGTTCACATGATTTATTTCATGATTATATGTACATAATGTATAAATTCATCTGAAACCCTTTTCACATACTTGATCCTGTTTATTGTGCCGTCAACACATTGGAAAGTAAACATGACTATGTGAATAAAGTTTCCTAGATTTATCAGACACAGGGTTTTACTGATATGATAATCTACAACAAGAGTTTACTTGCATTTGGAGAAGTGCTATGTTCTTTCCAGAGCATTGGTTAAAGTAAAGCTCAGGTTGGATGCATGGAGTATGCATCGGAAGGGACCGATATTGAACTTTGACTTAGATTTATTAAACTTACCGTAATATCTATTCAAGTCAATATCGCCTAGTTGATCCTAGATCAAATGATCTTAATCCTGTTATGATTAGGCTCAATCTTGAAAGGCTATTCGTGTTCTTTGATTTGTTAGTTAAGCCTACTTTTAGGTCAGGGTGATACGTACATTTTGGGAACACGGTAGTTCAATTGAGTGGGAGCGCTATCATAAACATGGAATCTATAGCTTCTATCTGGCGAATAGTAAGCAAAGGATGATCTCCTTCGAGCTTGACCAAACGAACATAAATGGTGGAGTACTCATTTCACATAAGCTGAAATATCATTTATACGGGGTCAAGTGTTTTAAGGAATAAATACATTGTAGGGTGTAACGGTAATTTAATCCCTTTACAGTGTAGATCATTCATATAGAGGATCATTGATCAAATTAGGATTATAACAATGGATAACTAATGATGTGTCTATATGGTGGAACATATAGAGCATTCTATATACTGAGAGTGCAATTCTAAGTTCTATGCGTGGATTCAACGAAGAATTAATAAGTTAGTGAATTTTAGTGTTAAATTCTTGATCTACTTATTGGAAGCTCGGTTATATAGACCCATGGTCCCCCCACTAGTTGAGATAATATTGCTTGTAAGACTCATGTAATTGGTTTTGATTAATCAATTATAATTCTCAAATTAGACTATGTCTATTTGTGAATTTTTCACTAAGTAAGGGCGAAATTGTAAAGAAAGAGTTTATAGGGGCATATTTGTTAATTATGATACTTTGTATGGTTCAATTAATAAATATGATAAATGACAATATTATTTAATAATTATTTATAGTTATTAAATAGTTAGAATTGGCATTTAAATGGTTGAATTAGGAAATTGGCATTTTTGAGAAAATCAGATACAAAAGGTGTTAAAATTGCAAAATTGCAAAAAGCAAGGCCCAATCCACTAAGTTTAGGGCCAGCCACTTTTGTAGGAAATTTAAACTGATTTTTTCATTATTTAAATGCCATATAATTCAAATCTAACCCTAGTAGGAATGCTATAAATAGATAGTGAAGGCTTCAGGAAAATTACACTTTTCTTCTGACTTTTTCTATTCAGAAAAACTGAGCCTTCTCTCTCCCTATCTTTAGCTGACCACTCTCTCTCTTCTTCCTTAGAATTTCGAAATCCTTAGTGATTTGAGTAGTGCCCACACACATCAAGTGATACCTCAATCATAGTGAGGAAGATCGTGAAGAAAGATCATCAGCAAAGGAGCTTCAGCATCAAAGATTCAGAGAAAGAGATCCAGGTTCAGATATTGATAATGCTCTGCTACATAAAGGAATCAAGGGCTAGATATCTGAACGGAAGGAGTCATTATATTCCGCTGCACCCAATGTAAGGTTTCTTAAACTTTATATGTGTTTATTTCATCGTTTTAGAAAGTTCATATTTAGGATGTTAATAAACATACTTGTGAGTAGATCTAAGATCCTGGTAAAATAATTTCCAACAACTGGTATCAGAGCCATGGTAATTGATTTACTTACATATAATTTGGACTTTAAAACGATTGTTTGTATGTTCTTTGGATGGTATCATGTTGTATTGAGTGTTATTTGATGATTAATTGATGATTGTGAAATTTTCGTGAAAAATAATTGTTATTTCGGTTCTGGCATTATTTTTATTGGATAGTATGGAAAAAATTAAGCAAGTTAGCCTTTTACAGAACTCAATTTGGATTTTATTTGAATTAGTTATGATTTTTTGAAGATTTGACAAAATCGGGGCTGTGCTGATAGTTTCCTGCGATCGCAGAACTGTCGGTACAGTTTCGAATTTTTTCAATTTTCTTCAATTTTTCATACTTTTTCATGGAATTAACTTCCAATTTTTTGTATGGTTTTGTATATATACTATTACTATTCCTAATTCAATTCTAATTATCATTTTGAATTAATTTAAATTTTTTTTAATTTAATTCAAGATATTAGTGTAATTTGAATTTGAATAGAATTAGTATTTATCTTTTTGCTTAAAAATCTATCTTATTTTTAAATTTGATTATATTTTTTTTAAATTTAAGGTCAGATATTTTAAGATATTTAAAAATATCTTATCTTTTAAGATATTTATAATATCTTTTAAGATATTTTAAAAATATCTTATCTTTTAAGATATTTTAAAAATATCTTATCTTTTAAGATTTTTTAATTAAATCTTTTTAGATATTTTGACCTTATTTAAATTTAAAATAAGATATTTATAATCATGTAATTTTAAATAGATGTAAGATATTTTGCTAATTTTTTTTTAAAATTTTGTTATTTTATTTATTTAAATTACATTTAAAATTTGAAAAAGATATTTATTTATCTTTTCTAATTTTTTATTTAATTTTTATTTATAAAATAATATTTAAAATTTAAAAGTAGTTAGCAAATTTTTGAAATGATATTTAGGTTGGTTGAAACCTAATTTTTCAAAATTGTAGGTTTAATTTTAAATTTAAATATTTAATTAATTTTCGAAATTTTTTTTAAATTTTTTTTTTTCGAAAATCTTTTTTAATAATATTTTGAAATTAATTATTTAATTTAAAATTAAATAAATCCTACATCCAACTATCCAACTAACCTTGTTGCAGGAGTATGTGTTTTAGCTTATGTGTAAGTTTTTAAAACCTATTATTACTTGATTGCAAATAGCCATGGTTACTTTTTGCCAGATCTAATGATCTGATGGCTCCCTTGGTCAAGATAATAATTTGTAACAGGTATATTTACAATCTTCTTTCATCTGTGTATAACCTAGCAACATGATAGGACCCATCCAAAGTGTGCCTGTGTGAGCCTATGTGTTTAATTTCATTATAGATGCATATAGGTTGTTGTTGCTAAAATAAATTATCATAGTTCTTGATAGAATTTATTTAGGCCCATTTAGTTTTTGGGCCTATTCAATTAATAACAGTTGTTCTTATTAAGGTTAAATTCCTCTCTTTTGGGCCTTGTGTGAGAGTTGGGAGCCATAGAAGTGGGTACAACATACTGAACCCAGCACCCCCTCACACAAACCACCCCAATTGTGAAGGCCCATTTGGCTAATTTGAATGACTGTACTAGGTTAATTACACTAGTTTAACCTAATTAAAATTGATTAGCAACATAATTAATTTCATTTATTTTGAAATTAATTTAAGAAAAATATAGTTTAAAGAATTATTTTTTATTCTAAGCTAAACTATATGTATTTTCTTGTATTTAATTAAATATAGAATTATAACCATCTAGATTCTTTCTGGAACTTAATTTAAATTTTTCATTAAATATTCTTATTTAAGTTGATATTTAGTTATCTACAACTAACCAACTTAAATATGAATATCTTTTGAATTCAAAATTTCAAAATTAAGTTGAGGAATTTTAGGCATTGGTTATTAAGATTCTTTAGATATTTTTTAAGTTAATATCTTTTCGAATATTAACTTAAAATGGAATATTTTCAAATTAAGTGGTTACAACTTAATTTTTGATATTTAATTAAATTTAAATTTGAAAAATATTTAAGTTCTAGATTTTTTCTAGTCAACTTAAATTAGATATTTTTTCAAATTTTGTGGAAAAGATACTTAGTCAAATAAGATATTTTCTAGATAGTTATTTCTAGACTACTTATTATTTCTAATGTTAAATAGGAAATATTATACATTGTGAAATTAATTATTTATTAATTAATTTTGGTACAATTTACTTTAAGTATATTTTTCCTAGTATTAAACTAGAGATTAATAATTAAGTCTTCTCTACACTTAATTATTTATTTCTTGAATTTAATACATTTAATTAATTTGAAAATTAAATATCTAAGTTGATTTTTATCATCATACTTAAATATTTCTTTTTCATGACATTTAATTAAATAGAAAATTATTTTTAGTTGAAATTTATTTTTTTCAACTAAATTTAAATAATTTTCAAAATATTTTTTTTTTATTTTATTAATCAAATTTCGAAATTGCATTTCTTAAATGCTGGAATTTCGAATTTTATTTAAAAAATAGATTAAGTTGTAAATTAATTATTTTAATTAATTCTTGGATCAACTTAAATCAATGATTTTTTCATTTATTGATTAATTTAAAATAAATTGAATTAAAGTATATTATTAGAAATTGAATTAATTAGTCAAAGAAAAATCTAGATAGATGATATTTTTGCTTGAAGTATTTTTCTAGTGTATTTAATTAAATAGAAAATTAATATTTAAGTTGATTTTCATCATCATACTTAAATATTTGAAATTTTTCTTATATATTTAATTAAATAGGAAAATTATATTTTTTGTTGTAAATTAATTTTATTAATTAATTTTGGGCCAACATTAAATTAGAATAATTTTTTCCAGGATTTATTTTTTATTTTAATATGCATTTTTCGAAAATTGTATTCTTAAATACTTTAATTTTTCGAAATGCAATATATATTTATAGAAAATTAAATTTGAGTTGTAAATTAATTTAAATTAATTTTGTAACAACTTAAATTGAATATTTTTCTAAATATTTATTGGAAATTATTACTAAGATGGAAATAATTCATATTATTTTTATATCCATCTAAGTAAAATTTATAAATATTAAATTAAAATTTATATTTAGAATTTTTCATTCTAAATTGGAAATTTTAAATAAATATATATTTAAAATAAATAGATTAAATAAAGAGAATCAAAGAAAATACAACTCACTTTAAATAATGAGCTTGATTATTATTAAGATATTCGATCTCCATTGTTGGTCTTACAAAAGTTAAATGTTTTCAATATAACCTCGAGACGCTAGACTTCGTCCCCCTATGGATGGTTATTCGTTGAAAGCATTTAACACCGTAAGATTTCATTTGATAAGTGTTTTGTAAGTTTTCGTCTCTATTAGACTCTCCCCTACGGTGACTACTTAGAGATAAACTTATGAAACATGAAACAATGGTGGAAGCTCATAAAATGAGAATAACCTTGACTCTCGCCTACCGGGACAACGTTGGATTCTTATTTTGATCGAATAAAAGGTTGCTAGAATGGTTTCTATTTTAGAAGAGCTGACAACTCTATTCAATAAATGATGCTTTGACTCTCGCCTACCGGGACACTGTATCAGTTTGTTGAAAACCTTGGAAATTATTTAGGATTGTATGTTTTAGTATTTTCACTAGTCATTCCTACTTGCTATATGCTTATAATTTCTGAATTGTGTATGAATTTATATTGAACCATGTTATTTTCTGTTATTAAGTTGTAGTTTGATTTCGAATCTTCATTGTTGGTCTAACATGTTTGTTTTTCTAATGAGATAAATCCCTAATGGATTTTCACCATTAGACATACATAATAGTGTAAGATCTCGAAAGATAAGTATTGTATATGCGACATCTAACTGTTCATCAATTGATGACACCTTAGACTAGTATTTTTACAATATGAAACAAGAAGATTACATAAATAAGATTACTTTGTCTTTCACTAATCGAAGCATCGTTGGATTCTTATTTATAAACGAAATTATCCTAATTCCTCTTAGCTTATTCATTTCGAATTAGCTTCAAAACATATCATTGGATGAATGGTCTATAAATCATTTCATGTCATTATATTTTCTCTTAAGAAATTAAATGATGTATATGATTATAATCCCGAAATTCTATTCCCAATTGATATAAATCCTCAATCTTAGAAATCTCCTACTTGTATGGGCAAATCTGACTTAGAGTTTGTATTAGTAGTGGTGGTCCAAGAAAGAATTACTCATTATATTTGGTTGAATTTAAGTCTTTGACTTTAATTTTAGAATCCAAATAGAAATTTTCTTATATTTCTAATTCCAGAATACAATACAGTTACACTTTCTCAAGTGTTTAATATCCATCTTCTATTAATGGATTAAAACTGTATGGAATATGAGTTAGGTATTCTGTGACCAGGATCCACTTGCAGTATTCTAAGAACTCTTTGATGTAACTAAACCTATGTCATCATAGACACTACCACTTTCTTTCAATCTATGGCATTTGTATCTTGTTCATAGTAAATTTGACAAGATCAATCTCTGCAAAGAGTTAATATGCCTATATCCACTGAAAGTAGTTCATCTCATTCGCAGATGGATGTACATTCAGGGGTGGATATGAGTTTTTCGTTGTATTCTTAAAACGATAACTCTAGATTATACCTTTTAGCAAAGAAATTTGAAATGTTTGAAAAATTTCATTAATTTCTAGCAATGGTTAAAACCATTAAGGTAAGTGGTTAAAGATCTTGCGAACTGATAGGGGTGGAGAAATAGTTAGTAGATATGCAGTTCAAAGATCATTAATTTGATTTTTGAATTATATCCAAACTTACCTCCCCAGAAATTTCGAGTTGCATGTTGATGATTAGTTACTAGTCGTTGCCTAAGTCCTTCTATGGTAATACAATTTCAGAATGATGTAATGGTTGTATACTTAATGTAAATCATTACTAGATTCATGGATGACCTAATCAAAATCTTAAGAAAGGCTAGAACTGTTAACCATGGTTTGTTAGCTTTTCTAAGTGATTAGGGGTGGACCATCCCATTGTCAATAGATAAGAAAGTGTTTGTTCAAACAAATACTACTTTTCTAAGAAAATGACTAAGTCTGAAAAACAAGTAGCAAATAAAGGAGATATTTAATTCTTGATTCCAAAAGTGTTCTATCATCTTATATAACATATGATGATCCCACTGCCTCTGTTGTCTTGTCACAACCGAAGAGATCAATACCATTTAGTTTTCTTCGACATAATTCACGGTACCTTGTCGTAGTGGGAGAGTTTCTAGGAACTCACCTTCTTATGACTTGGGAGACACAAGTGATTAAAATCCATTGTGAGTTTAAACAAGTAATGGATTGTCAAGATAAGAAACTAATAAGAAAGCGAATAGAACTATGGTTTAATCCATTCACATGGAATAACCTAAAGTTTTCTATTACAAGGACATAAAAGGAAATTTTCGTTTATAAGTCCATTCAATGGACTGAACAAAACTTCACATTCCTAGTATTATAGGTTTGAGTTTATCTAAACCTATGGCTTGTGGTATACCTGGTAATTACTTACTCTAATGCAAGCAACTTAAGTAAGATGCTGAAGCATTTTCTTTCTAATGGCAATCTATAGAAGCTTCACAACTTCTTAGGCATAGATTTTATTTATCTAAGGAAAAGTCTTAACTATTCCAGAAAAGATAAAGCCATGAAAGAATTTCTTACATCAACAGTGAGAGGTCTTAGATATGCTTTTGTATGCCTTAGACCAGACATCTGTTGAGTGGGAGTAATGAGTAGGTATCGATTAATCCAGAGAAGAACATTGGAAGACAATCAAGTAAATCTTAAGATAAAGAAGAGGAACTATATGTTAGTCTATAAGAGTGTGTTTAAAAACTCTTAGACTACACCATATCGATTTCGAAATTTGCCTTAGTGCTAGAAAATCTTTACGATAAGATGGTGGTTACTACGGGGGTGGAATAGTGATTTTGGAGAAGTTTAAAAACCTATCCGAAGTCTCTAGGTCTACCAGAGAGAGACCGAATGTTAAAGCCGCAGGAAAGGTACTTATTCTGTCTAAGGAAAGTTCTATACATCTTTGGCACCATTCCAAATTGCCTTAAACTACTAGTGTTAATTTCCCGATTAACCAAAAGTAGTTGCCAAAGGTATAGAATCCAGTATCCCAAGAGAGTAGACATATAGAGAGGAATTTCACATTATCAATGATTTTGTGATTAAGGAAGAGTAATGGTGGAGAAAAGGTTGTGGTTAATTCAACCTTTCGCATCCTATTATGAGGAGTTTACTACTACTACACTTGATTTGTATATCAAGGTGTTGAGATTATTTGAAACGCACTTTTTGTTTTATATTAGTGCAAGTGGGAGTTTGTTGGGTTTTATGCCCTAAATAAAACTCATTTCAATATAATCATATTTACTTATTAATATAGATCAGAAATAACATTTAATGTTGCATGGTTCACATGATTTATTTCATGATTATATGTACATAATATATAAATTCATCTGAAACCCTTTTCACATACTTGATCATGTTTATTGTGCCGTCAACACATTGGAAAGTAAACATGACTATGTGAATAAAGTTTCCTAGATTTATCAGACACAGGGTTTTACTGATATGATAATCTACAACAAGAGTTTACTTGCATTTGGAGAAGTGCTATGTTCTTTTTAGAGCATTGGTTAAAGTAAAGCTCAGGTTGGATGCATGGAGTATGCATCGGAAGGGACCGATATTGAACTTTGACTTAGATTTATTAAACTTACCGTAATATCTATTCAAGTCAATATCGCCTAGTTGATCCTAGATCAAATGATCTTAATCCCGTTATGATTAAGGCTCAATCTTGAAAGGCTATTCGTGTTCTTTGATTTGTTAGTTAAGCCTACTTTTAGGTCAGGGTGATACGTACATTTTGGGAACACGGTAGTTCAATTGAGTGGGAGCGCTATCATAAACATGGAATCTATAGCTTCTATCTGGCGAATAGTAAGCAAAGGATGATCTCCTTCGAGCTTGACCAAACGAACATAAATGGTGGAGTACTCATTTCACATAAGCTGAAATATCATTTATACGGGGTCAAGTGTTTTAAGGAATAAATACATTGTAGGGTGTAACGGTAATTTAATCCCTTTACAGTGTAGATCATTCATATAGAGGATCATTGATCAAATTAGGATTATAACAATGGATAACTAATGATGTGTCTATATGGTGGAACATATAGAGCATTCTATATACTGAGAGTGCAATTCTAAGTTCTATGCGTGGATTCAACGAAGAATTAATAAGTTAGTGAATTTTAGTGTTAAATTCTTGATCTACTTATTGGAAGCTCGGTTATATAGACCCATGGTCCCCCCACTAGTTGAGATAATATTGCTTGTAACACTCATGTAATTGGTTTTGATTAATCAATTATAATTCTCAAATTAGACTATGTCTATTTGTGAATTTTTCACTAAGTAAGGGCGAAATTGTAAAGAAAGAGTTTATAGGGGCATATTTGTTAATTATGATACTTTGTATGGTTCAATTAATAAATATGATAAATGACAATATTATTTAATAATTATTTATAGTTATTAAATAGTTAGAATTGGCATTTAAATGGTTGAATTAGGAAATTGGCATTTTTGAGAAAATCAGATACAAAAGGTGTTAAAATTGCAAAATTGCAAAAAGCAAGGCCCAATCCACTAAGTTTAGGGCCAGCCACTTTTGTAGGAAATTTAAACTGATTTTTTCATTATTTAAATGCCATATAATTCAAATCTAACCCTAGTAGGAATGCTATAAATAGATAGTGAAGGCTTCAGGAAAATTACACTTTTCTTCTGACTTTTTCTATTCAGAAAAACTGAGCCTTCTCTCTCCCTATCTTTAGCTGACCACTCTCTCTCTTCTTCCTTAGAATTTCGAAATCCTTAGTGATTTGAGTAGTGCCCACACACATCAAGTGATACCTCAATCATAGTGAGGAAGATCGTTAAGAAAGATCATCAGCAAAGGAGCTTCAGCATCAAAGATTCAGAGAAAGAGATCCAGGTTCAGATATTGATAATGCTCTGCTACAGAAAGGAATCAAGGGCTAGATATCTGAACGGAAGGAGTCATTATATTCCGCTGCACCCAATGTAAGGTTTCTTAAACTTTATATGTGTTTATTTCATCGTTTTAGAAAGTTCATATTTAGGATGTTAATAAACATACTTGTGAGTAGATCTAAGATCCTGGTAAAATAATTTCCAACATATAGTTCAAAATGATATATACCAACTGCAAATCAATATTATTCAAAGTTGAGATAGAATGAGTTGAAAACGCCTGAAGCGTGAATGAACAATGTAGAAATTATTAATAAATGTTCATTTGATTTGCCCTGAAGTTGTTAAATCTAGAGGTACTCATGGAGATACCTTAATGTTATAAAGTATTAAAATGATAACCGTGATGAAAACGGTACTTGAAGAGACTCCCAAAAGAAGTTAGACATAACACATTTGATCATAATTGAATCCCTGAAGTGATTCTATATAGGTACCTATAAATTAAAGAGATCTCTATAAGCTATGTCAATATGGGAGGAAATTATCATATAATTTTTGTCGACAATAAATATTGAATGTGTGCATATGCAATAAACTAACATGAGATAGCAAGGATCATGGTATTAGATTTGTCGAGAATCATCGACATATATTTTGTTTTTGGCCAAAATATTATGACGCAGTCCAGGCAAGTTTACTCACATAAAGTGAAGTAAGACCTGTAGGGTGTGCAAATAAATATTTCTAATGAGAAATTTGCATATATGTATTTGTACATAATGAATTGTTGTACAAAGTTTGCATAGACATGAGATTGATTGAAGTAAGGCTTAAATATTGAGAAAATATAATCATGATTTGATTATAGCCTGGAATATATTTTATGAGGATTTATAAGCGTCACATAAATGTTGCAACAAAAGATTATTTATTTGGAGCTCCTAATATAGTGAGAATTTGAAATAAGCCTTATCTAAAAATTCTAAAAGAATTTAATACATGTCTTAAGTGATATAAATTCTAAGTCGCGCGCACTATATGACAAAGATCTTTGTATGAAATAAAGACATGTAAGTAAATTATTGTTTGAAAAATACGTATGGTTGTCTATGCAGTATAAATACGTAAATTATACGTTGTGATAGACTCTTGAAGAGTTTTTGATTAATTGCAAAACAAACTTTTATTTCTTTTGTATATCGAGAAATATTAAATGTATAAAGTTTGTTCATTAGTATTGAAGTCCTGAAGTACTTCATATGTATCAAGAATTATAGATATATGATCATTTGATATGGAAATTAAGATCATACAACAAGATGGAACAAATATATGGTTTTGGAGTACCATCATTGTCACAAATGAAAATTTATATTATCATTAATGTGTTATGTTTATATCTACTTGAAATGTTAAATTTTAGTATGAACAAGATTGTATATACATGATACAATTAGTTGGATAAAGACTAATGTTCCACGAACCCCTCATCTATAATTTAGAAGTCCATACATATTCTGTAAGAGTTATAGAAAATATATGATCAAAGATTGTATATGGTAATATTTTAAAAGTGATAAAAATTATCTTATGAGATCTATTATCACCAAAAGAATTATGGATCATATGTGCATGAGGGGGAGACATATTCATGTTGCACTCTTTTTCCCTTAGCTCAGGTTTTGTCCCACTGGGTTTTCCTGGCAAGGTTTTTAACGAGGCAACTTGCAAATAGTTATGAATATGAAATATATATTGTACTCTTTTTTCCTTAGCTCAGATTTTGTCCCACTGGGTTTTTCTGGCAAGGTTTTTAACGAGGCAATTATAAATCATGTTAACATACTTGCATTTTATGAAGCAAGTAGAAAATGTGTGTGAGTGAGATCATTGACATAGCATATTCGGGAAACATATGGATTGTACTCAATAAAGAAGTATCAACCCAAGCAATTCTCTATGGATAATATTGCTTGCATCGCTCAACTAAAAGGATGGTACATTGAAGGAGATAGAGTTAGAAAACATTTCACGAAATTCTTCTTTATACGCTTCAAGAAAATACATATTGGTGTTCAACATATTTAATCAAGTGTCAATCTTGTAAACTTATTCACAAAGTTATTACCAACATCAACATATGAGAAGACGGTAGATAAGATCGAAATTCATCGATTAGAAGATCTCCACAAAAGCTTAAATGAGGGGGAGTTAGTTTACACTATACTCTTTTTCCTTTGATCAAGTTTTCAGCAAGATTTTTAATAAGGCAGTTATTATGGACATCCAAGGGGAAGTGTTATAAATATTATTAATTATGTGATATCCAAATCTTTTATTTATTACCATTAATTGTAATCAACATTCATCTTTTTCTTAGTTTCCCTTTTTCTTAGTTTCTTAATATCTCACTCTTGTATTTGTATAAATAGGGGTTCACCCCATTGGAATAAACAACTCAGAAATTCTCATTCACTTTCTCTTTCTCTCTTCATCTTCTTCTTCTTTCTTCTCATCTACTTTATATTATATTATATTATTTTATAACAATTCTCTTTTTTCTCCTATTTAATTTTAAATACACATCCAATCTCTATGTTATTTCACAATAATTTTCTTTATTTGCCAAAAATAACTACATCTTTCTACATATTTTTGTAAAATACCAAATTTTATTTCTAAGTCCATCATTCTATCATGTTACTTTTTATTTTCTTTTTATATAATTCTAACATCACAATGTCATATTTATATTATATCACTTAATTAATATTAAAAAAATAACAATATAAAAAGATAACAAATATTGAACAACACCGCCTGAAGCGCGCCTTAGTTCTCTAGTTATATGATAATTTTATGCCTAATTAATAATTACAATTAAATTAATCTCAAAAAACATGACACTTGTAATAAAATTGTAAAAAAAATATATAGAATAGAGTGCAAAAAAGAATTTCCTTTAGCACTCCTGTTTTTTAACAGTATATTTTCTGGTTTAATATTTCAATTAATCACATTTTGAACTCCTCATAATCTCTTGACACAGTGGGAATATATTTAATTTTGAATAAATTAGATAGATCGTGAATTTATATACTATAATATCATGTATATATTTTTATAAAATAATATGTTCATTCTATAACAGTTTTAAACTTCAGATAAAAATTATACATAGTGATATTAATTAGAAAAGATTCCAATTACAGAATTAGGTGAGCTTAAATTGAAAAGATATAGTGAGAAAATTATAAATGTTATATGCAGCAGCTTTGAAAAGATAAACCACGTGATGAACTAAAAAAAAACTGTAAAAAAATTATGTGAGGCCTAGTTTTCTGAATCATACACTAATATTTTAATCTCACTTATGATCTTATCCCTTTCGTCTTCGAATCTTCAGTCGGTTATCTATATATATAAGTCCTACGTACCAAATCTCTCATCACTATTATCAACTTCAATATATAGTATCTAACAGTAGAACTCATCTTCTCTTAATTACTGAAATGGCTTTCCCCAGGTTTTTCATCCCCACACTCCTCCTCCTCCTCCTGCAGGTTGCCCTAGCAACAGTTCATGCTCGCTCAGTTGCATTTTCTCAACTGTCAGACTTGGAGGTGCCTCAATCTGGTAATTACAAAATTATATTATAATTATATAATATATAAAATTTAGAATGTCGAAATAAATTTTCATATTTATACGAAAACAAGAAGCTTGTACCCATTTCTAAAAAAAAAAAGAAGCTTGTACCTTATATATATTTTACTTTGGATGAAAGCTAGCTATATATTATTATAATATATTGTGTTGTAATCTCAATATTGATTTAATTAAGCTACATGCAGGAATAATGAATAATGAATATGAGTACACACCATCCTGTTGCGATAACTGCGTGTGTGAAAATAAGGAATCACTATCCTCATCATCATGCGTGTGCAATGACGTGAGAAAGGGGTTTTGTCCAAAAAGTTGTTCGATGTGTTTATGCACTCGGTCACAGCCCCCACACTGTAGATGTACAGATCAGATCAAGAGTTGTCCTTCAAAATGCACCAATGCTCATCATGACTTTCAGACTCTTCTAGCCATAAACAACAACTACTAGTACTACTAAGCTACCTAATACCTACCTACCTACAGCTTATATATATAAATTAATATAAGTTATTCACACTAGCTACTCATACCTTTGGTTGATCTATAGAGTGGCACCTGATCAACTAACCGTATATATATGTAATAGTGAAGTAATACTGTAAGGTTGTCAATTTTTACATTGACACTACTCTAAATAAAAATATATATGTATAAGCTGATCATGAAATGTATGTGTGGATCAAAATCTCTCATCTCATTCTTTCTTTGTCATTAGCAGTTTTTCATTTCTTAATATAATTAAATGACTTAATTTACAGAAAATACGTACAATTTACAATAATCCATCGACCAGTACTTAATTATAAATGAACATGATTTTGGTATGCCTGATTCTTGGTTTGCTATTGGCATATTACTTTTACTTGAATAATAGTTAATTTGTCAAAATAGTTTTGCTTTCATGCATCAATCAAATGATGGGTGAGGTATAAGGGCATAGTGTTATATTATTTGATGATATAATAAGACCATAAAAAAATTGTGATATATTTCGCACAAAAAATAATTTTGTATTACAAAATTTGATGTAAAATTTAATATCTTTATTAAAATTATAAAAACTAATAACTTTATCATCCTTGATGTAAAAAATTGGCTAACACTGACTCTCTAGATTGGCAAGATAAAATATAAATTAAGTAATTAATAAGAGAGACACACACAAGATTTATAGTAGTTCACTCCATGTATCGCAATAATAATGAAACTACGGAATTTTTATTTCTCATAAGAATTACAAGAGAATTGACTAAGGCAAGAACTCAAATTTTTAGAGAGAGAGATATTCTGATCTTGTGGGAACTTTGTTGAATGTGTAAAATGAGCTAGTGGAGCTATCCTTCTACAGGCAAGGAGCTCCATTAAAATATCAATAAATAATACAAAAAATATGAAAAAAAAAAAATCATTCTAGACTAGTTTTGATCATTGATGGTGATCAAATGACTAAAATGACTTTAGATGGTAATCGTCAAATTTTGGAGCTTGAATCGTGCCAGTTGGATTTCTTTTCGGGTTATTTGCAAAAAAAAAAAAAAAAAAAAATCGTACTTGTCTTGAGGACCAAATTTCGACTTGAAATTTTTTGAATTGCGATATGAGTGTGAGACATATCTTAAAAGAGCTTGAAAAGAGATTTCAAATGTAACTGGAATCGCGTCAATCAGATCGATATTGAGATAGTTATGGTCATTTAATGAAGAAAGTTCAGCATTTAATGAAGAAAGTTCAACAACTGGTGTCCAAGTTGACATTGTGACGTCAACCTAGACGTTTTATGAGTAGGAAAGCATGTCGAACTTATATTTTTTAATTCTTATATATTGAGATTATTACTTGGTTAATTTCTTAATTCTAATCAAGTTGTTCACCAGTTCTCAAAGATGTCACTTTTTTTGCAAAAGTGGGTAGACACGGAACTATTGGAATTTGCGACTAATTTGTCAATATTCCACTTTACCGAAAAAGTGAATTATCAAAGTTTGAATTTGAATTGTCACAAGTCATAACTCTTGTTTACAACGGAAAATAGTCAAATGTTCGTGACGGAACTAGAATCGAATAAAAAGAACCTAGCGCACTAGGCTATATGTCAACCTGGGGGCTAGGTGCTCTTTGGAGAGCTTCTCGGGACTCGTTTGATACTTCTATGGCATTTGAGATTGTGCATGAGGTCTCCTACCCTGTTTTGGACCAAGATAAGAAGAATTCCCGGAGAAAATTATATGTTCGAGGAGCAGAAACATGTGAAGAAAGTTGAACATCAACTTGAGCACAAGGCCATGTCAACCTAGGCGCTAGGTCCCTGTTTTGGCCACCAAATGATCTCCTTTTCTTCTCAAGAACAATTGTATCTTTGTTAATTATGAAAATAAATAAAATTATAGGGACACTTCATGGAAAAAATACTTGAAATTGGCCCAAGTTGAAAAATTTTTAACCCATGCACAAGACCAGGCATCAAGTCAACCTGGATGATGGGTCCTAATTTTGACTACCAGATGAATCTGTATGACTCCTAAAAATAATCGTATCTTAATTTTTGGTGAAAAGAGAGAATATGCGCAAAAGACTTTTCGGGAAAAATGTTTTGAAATGGTCCAAGTTGACAATATATCAATTTGGGCGTTGAGTTAGCCTTGGTGTTGGGTCTTAGATTTGGCTCCCAGGTGGATCTATTTGATTCCCAAAAGTACATGTATCTTAATTATTGATGAAAATGAAGAATATGCACGTAAGACTTCGTTAGAATTGTTGTTGTAAATGGTCGAGGTTGACAATATGTCAACCTGGGTGTTGGGACCTAGCACCAGGTCAACTTGGGTGCTGGGTCCTAGTTTTGACCTCTAGGTCAATCTGTTTCTTTTCCAAAAATACTTGTTTCCACATTTTGGATGAAGATAAAGAAAATACTCAGGAAACATATTCAATTATGTGGTTGGAAGTGACCCAGGTTGACAACATATCAACCTAGGCGCTGTGTGCATCACCAGGTGAACTGGGCATCGGGTGCCCAGGTACCTCAAATGGGAAGTGTTTTGATTCTAATTCTAGTACCTCTAGCATGTTCATGACAGGTCTTACTCATGTCTAAGACACAGTTTGAGCCATTTTTTTGTACTAAGACAAACCCGATAACTGAAACTCTAGCCCGAGATGTCAACCTAGGGCCTGGCCGCCCAGGTTGCCTTGTGGGAGGTCGTTTCGACTTTTTTCAGTTCTTAGGGTTCGAACTTGGATTCTTCTTGACTTTTTGGTTCAGAATACTGAAGGATGGTGAGTTAGAAATAACTTGGCAGAATCCAAACACCCATTTCAGAGTTCCCGAAGTCAACATTGGCGCCGGGCTAGGGACCCCTCTAAGGTCGACTGGTATGACTTGGGGAACTTAACTCTATAAATGTTTTTCTTCTTATCCCGTGTCAAACATTGATGTCCATATCACTGGGGCCAATTTCTAGGTAAACAATCATCAATTTTATTATTATATTAATATGTAAATAATAAAAAGAATATAAATACTTCATAATTTAATGTTATAATTAAATATACTAATAAAATAATAAGAATGACATAAGTGTAAATAAAAAAAAGTAAAAAATTTATTGTGATACAAATTTTTATAATAGCAAATATTGTGCCAAATTCAACATAAGATTTTCTATGTGCCAAATTTACATCTTTTTTTGACATATAATTGGAGCATATTTTTTGCTAAGTGAGCTATATTTTAGTTTTTATCACTTATTTGTATCTTCGTTAGAGATGCTCTAATATGTATTGATTAAAATATGATAAATATGTAATATCTGCTTTTCTCGAAGGGTAATTAATTTTCTTTACACTTAGTTTATTTTGTTTGCTAATGGAGATAATTAATTTATCATTTTGAATATTTATGAGTTTAGTGGAGTATGAGATTTTTTAGTGACAATAAAATTTCTGTTATTTCGTTTATTTTTATTTATTATTATTATTATTATTATTATTATTATTATTATTATTATTATTATTATTATTATTATTATTATTATTATGTATAGTATATTACGTGGGTTTATGAATATATATATTTATTTTAGGGTTAAGCTTATAGTTAGGGGATATTTGTAGGATATTTATGAGATGCTTTTAGGGTTTAGAACGCATAAAGAAATTGAAAAGAGGAGGCTGTGCGTAGCAAGCATTGCCGAGAAAGAGAAAAGTGAGATTTTGAGTTTTTATATTTTGAGAGTTTATGGGCTGCTCTAGATCGTTTCTTTAATTCTATATCCTCTCATGGAGCTTTTAGAATATGATTAAGAGGTTTGGAATCAATTCGTTCGAAATCACCATTGCATACGTTCGAAAATACCGTTCTTAAAACGAACTCAGATTTGAATGTGTTTAAGTTGTTTCGGAGATCAAAGGAGGTTGTGTTTAAATTTATGGGGCCCCAATGATCAGTTTTGACGTGAATAAATGGGGTAAAGAGCTCTGAAACAAAAAATTACAGTTTTGGCTCCATGTTTGGCAGTGTACCGTGTAATGAGAAGACGATCTCAAACTGGCCATTTCGAGACGAAATATCAATGGAATTTGGCTTCTTTGAGGTTAAGGGATCCTTGGGAAAAAATTTCAATCAAAAAGACGCATTGAAATAGACTGTGGAAAGAGTTTGGAGCTCGTCGTCGCTGGAGAAGACGACTACGCCGGCGTAACTCCAGCGACCACAATCTAGGCAAATCTGAAGTGTTTCCCATCTTTTTTTATAGATTTCGATTCTAATTATCATTTAAGGGTATTTGGTGAAGTTTGATAATTTTTTGAATTTATTTAGAATTATTATAATTATTTGGTTTATTTCCTAAATAAATTATGAAAAAATACTTAGGTTGCTCATAAAAATCTAAATTTATTTTAGATGATTAGTTATGGATAATAAACTGTTACAAAATTGATAGATTAGATTTTTGGTCGATTTTGTATTTTTCATGAATTATTTATGTTATTTCTAAATTTAATTATGAAAAATACCTAGGTTGTTCAAAAAATTGAAAGTTAATTATTTAGGGCTTAGTAGAGACTATAAAATGTGTTAGAATGGTTAGATTTGGTTTTTGATCATTTTTATATTTTTCATGAATTTATTTAGTTGATACTTTTTATTATGAAAAATAGTTAAGTGATACTAAAAGAGTAAAATTTATTTTTTTAATGCTATTTACTATCTATGATACGAAACAAAAAGGGTTTTATAATTTATTGGTTGCAGTAGGTATTTATTATAATTATTTGTGACTAATTAACTATTTAATTGGATTTTAAATAGAATAAATAGTAAAAATTGTGTTCACTGTTTGGGGAACCTTCAATATAATGCTAGAATATAATTATAGTGTTTGGAATTAATTAGAGACTATGTTGTAGGGCTGAACATCGGTCGGTTTGGTCAGTTTTTTTACAAATAAAAATCTGAATTTCGGTTTTCAGTTTGGATTGGTTCAATCCGAAAATCGACCGACCAATCCAGAAACACTTTTAAAACCGACCAAAGTGAACTGTGGTTTGGTCGGTTCAAACCGCCAAAATCGATTTTTTTTTTGTGTTAAATATAATCAAAATTTATTTTATAAACACATTAATACAAACTGTAAACACATCATTCTACATTTTCTAAGTGTAACCATACAAATTATAATGTCTAGTTAAAAGTCCAAACTCTAAAACACAACATAATACAACACAAATCAAATATAAGTCCAAAAAAATATTATTCCAAAACCACACAAGCATTAAAACAATAATAGAAATTGGAGTCCAAATTCAACAAGCAACCATGATCACCACTTTGCATCTCCCACTAGCTCATTCATTGCACTGTATCACACAAAACAAAACAAAAAATAAATTGAAGATATCACTATGCAACATTAACTATTATAATTTCTCACACTTCAGGCCTGTACCACAATGAAATTATAAACATCTAAGGGGCTGTTTGGTGTACAGTTTTCCTTACTCATGAATGGGAATATTAAATCTAACATGTGTTTGGTATACACTTTTAATTTTTTTAAATGGAGTTTTCACTTTCCTGTGGCCTACTCTTGCCTTTACATTGAGGGAAAATTAACATCTCTCAAAACAGTGGGTTTTATTTAGCTGGAAAATTAACATCTTTAACTTGGTGAAGCCCTAGCCGTCCCCTGTCCCCTGTCCCCTTCATCTTCATCCCATTCCTTTCCTCTTCAGAATTAGGTCTCTCTCTCTCTCTCTCTCTCTCTCTCTCTCTCTCTCTCTCTCTCTCTCTCTCTCTCTCTCTCTCTCTCTCTCTCTCTCTCTCTCTCTCTCTCTCTCTCTCTCTCTCTCTCTCTCTCTCTCTCTCTCTCTCTCTCTCTCTCTCTCTCTCTCTCTCTCTCTCTCTCGAGCTATTGTTCTGTTCTCCATCTTCTCCCAAGACGCTCGTCGATCGGACGGTGGAGAATAAATCTAGAGACGACCCTCATCATCATCATCAATGTCTCCGCCAGAGTAGCCAGTCGGAGAAGTCGATCGTCTTAAAAAAAAATTGTCACATTCCATTCCTACGCCAACCAAACAAAGTATTCATATTCCTAGGCATCATCATAATATTACTGCACATAACCAAACATAGTAATGTTGCTTTACTAGGTTTATAATTCCCTTCATCACTCTCCCAGGAATATTAAACTTATTCCCATGAAATAAAACCTGCATACCAAACGGCCCCTAAGAGTTTAGTTACCTTGAGCAGTTGGTGAATATGGCTAGGTATGTAATCAGCAACGTATCATTGTATTCCTATTTAAAAAAAAAAAAGGAAAAAAAACAGCATAATAAAACACATTGTGAGCAATAACAATGATTATCAATGTAATATGGTTCACTATATTCATCACTACTTTACAATGTTAATTTAAAATTGAAAAGAAAAATTGCAACATAATGAAACTTTGACCTATTCGTTTAATCCAATTCAAACCATGTAATCATCACCTCACCTTATCCTCCAATGTAATCTGTCCAATTATTACAATGCAACGATCCCCCTTCCTTAATCACACTCACAAATCTCATCTATTTGACATTCCAACATTGACTGGATATTTTTTTTTTGTCCTATATAGTGTAGAGACAGTAAGATTGCAACTGAACATATAGTCATTATAATATAACCAATTATATCATATTTTTTATAAAGGCATAGTCAAGAGGTTCCACATTTGCTTGCTTTAAGTGATTAAAATTCTTCTTTTTGATCAAGAAGGAAGAACTTCATTAATCAACTGAGCAAATACAACCACCAATAAACAAAACAAGACCCAAACATAAACTCCTAACAAGGAGCAACAGACCCAACTACACTAAAACTAACTACTTTGCAACTTTAACATATATCTTTTCTCAAGAGTAGTTAGCTTTCTATTGTTCACAATTTGTAATCTATATTTTACAGCATTCTTTACATCATTCACTACACCACAAACTGATTTAGAGAAGCCATTAAAGATACATCTGTTTCTATTGAGCCATGGGGAGTAAAAGCTTAGCTGATACTAAGCTGAACTTAGCTTGCATTGATCAGGGGCCCCGGCTAGATCTAAAGCAGCAGATTGACCTTATTCAACCCTTCACTAATAAAGAAATTAAGCATGCATTTTTCAGCATACCTGACACAAAAGCACCTGGTGCAGATGGGTTTAGTGCTGGTTTTTTCAAGCATTTCTGGGCTGAATTGGGGTCTGAATTATGTACTGCTGTGAATGATTTCTTTGCTACAGGTTCTATGCCTAAGGAGCTCCATTCAACCCTAATTACTCTCATTCCCAAGCATGAAAATCCAACAAGAGTCGTGGACTATAGACCTATTGCCTGCTGTACTACTTTGTACAAATGCATCTCGAAGCTTCTTTGTTCTAGACTTGCAAAGGTTCTGCCTCACTTGATTAATCAAAACCAAGGGGCTTTCATCCAAGGTAGATCTATAGCCCATAATGTCATGATTCTTCAGGATCTTTTGAAAAATTACAAAAGGAAAAATGTTTCTCCCAGGTGCACGATAAAAATTGACATTAGCAAGGCCTATGATACTGTGAGTTGGGATTTCATGGAAGACTTGCTCAATGCTTTTAACATACCTTTAAGGTTTGTTAAGTGGATTATGGCTTGTCTTGGAGCTACATCTTATTCTCTAGTCATGAATGGTAGAGTACAAGGTGGCTTTAAAGGGGAAAAAGGGTTGAGGCAGGGAGACCTGATTTCTCCTCTCCTTTTTGTTCTCATAATGGAGTATCTAACGAGAAGTCTCCAACTGGCAACCTCTCACTCAAGCTTCAGGTATCATCCTTTATGCAAAGGCCTTAAGATTATAAATCTCTGTTTTGCTGATGATTTAATTTTGTTCAGCAAAGGTTTCAAAAGCTCGGTTTTGGTGCTTAAGCAGGTCCTTGAGGATTTTAGCTTGATTTCTGGCCTCCATATTAACTCGAGCAAATCCCAAATTTATTTGGGAGGTGTGAAATCTGAGGAGAAGCAAGCTATCATTGATGGGTTCCACTTAACAGAGGGCACTTTCCCTCTCAAATACTTAGGCGTTCCTTTAAGACCAACAAAGTGGAAAGCCGAGGATTGTGGGATCATAGTGGATAAAATCAAACAGAGATTACATACTTGGTCGAGCAGACATCTCTCTTTTGCTGGTAAGGCTCAACTAATTCACTCTGTTTTACTTGGCCTTAGGAATTATTGGATGAGTATATTTGTTCTTCCTCATAGTGTTACTAAGGAGGTTGAAAAGCTGTGTCGGGGCTTTCTTTGGGATTTGAATGGTAATAGAAGCAAGATTCATGTTGCTTCTTGGGAGAAAGTCTGTCTGCCAAAGGCTTATGGTGGCCTTGGATTTAAAAATGGAGTCAAGTGGAATCAATCAATCTTGGCCAAGTATGTTTGGGCGATATCAACTAAGCAGGATCTCTTATGGGTTAAATGGATTGATAATATCTATCTGAAATCAGGGAGGTTTTGGGATTATGAGCTCAAGTCTGACACTAGCTGGTACTGGCGCAAGTTATGCTATTTGAGGGAGAAATTTAAGGAAGCAGATATCCTTAAAGCAGGAGCTAAGGATCGTTTCAAGACTAACTGGTTATACAATACCAGTCTAGTTCGAAAACAGGTCAATTACCACAAAGCTATCTGGAGCTCAACCATAGTGCCAAAACACAGATTTATCCTTTGGCAGGTGGTTAACTCTCATAAGCTCACAAGGGACAAGTTGGTTCGATTTCAGATTGAGCTAAGTTCTACCTTGTGCCCCATGTGTGAAGATGCCTTGGAAACCCATGAGCATATTTTCTTTTCTTGTGAGTTGTCGACCAGGGTTCTTGATTTGGTTTTCAATTGGATGGGATATAAAGGGTGGCCGACTGATTATGCAAGTTGGTGTATTTGGTTAGCTTTGCGAGGGAATGGCTCTTTGCACAGGATTAATGCTTCTATTTTGGCAGAAGTGATTAAAATTCTTATGTTCGACAAAATTGTAGAAAATATGCTATAAATACGGTTAGAAATAATAGATAGATTACAATGGAAGAATAAAATAAGATGAATAAAAAACAAAGACAATTACAACTCTAAATAAAATATTACAAGGACAATATATTAAATAAAGAATTATAATCCCAAAGCACAAAATACAACTAAAAGAAAAGAGTTACAACTCAAAGATACAAGTAAATGTAAACTATATAAAAGTATATATATATATATAATAAATGATATATAGTAGAGATATAAATAGTTTATATAGAGAGTGTATATATAGTATGTATATAATATATATAATACTATATATTCAAAATATATTATATATATATGATAGTATATATATAGGAGAGTTTAGAGGAGAATAAGAGAACAATATTAAATTTGAGAATAGAATAAAATAAGAAAGAAGAACAAACACCCAAAGTGGAGATGGGGATCACCAAAAGCTTGAACAAAGTTTTTACACCTTTGCCCAAGAAGATTATTTCCCCCTCTATTAAACACTTAGGGCTTTGTGAAAATACTTCTAGGAATTATCAAGCCTTAGAACTCTCTAGCTTTGTGTTTGAAAGATAAAAGAGAAGAGTGTATCTTAAAGGGTGAACCAAGGCCTCTATTTATTTAAGATCACAAACTTTGAAATTCAAACACCACACACCCAATGGTTGTTACCATTGTTTAATGGGGTGTAAATGGGATTAAATGGGTGCTTTGGAGGTTATGGGAGTTGTTAAAAGTCATCCCAATAGCAGAAAAACGTTTTACTATTAATGCTGAAAAAAATAGTAACTAGTTACTAGTTACTAAATTTTCAGCTTTTGCAAATAACACTCCAACCTATCCCAAACCATTCCCACTTTATTTTATATCACTTATACACATTATAAATGATAAAATTCAATCCCCAACAACTATATTTGAATTATAGTTTTTGAATTTCAAAAATTAAGTTGTGTAACCACTCTTTACACACTTAATTAGTGATCATGTGTGGAAGTTACAAACTATTAACTCCACCTCTTATGTTACAACTATATGTAACTCCCAATCACATTATACTGTGATTATTGCATGTATATAATTCCCAATTATATTATATATAATAATATATATAATATATCACAATTTTAATCTTAAACATTATATTATTTAATAAATAATATAACATTCCCCCACTAGATTAAAATTTGTGATACCTCATTGTAACACTTTATTTAATCAATCAAATATCACATATATCCCCCACTTTGATTGAATAAATCAACACTCTCTATAGAGTCCTTGCTTAAGTGCATAAAGTTAAGTGTTTTTCAACTTGAACTTAACCATAGTATAATCATCACAAATTTTATTGAAAATTTGGTTGACAAAGCATTGAACTAACTTTTCTTTATAATAAAACGATAATGACACACACACCTTTGCTAGGTTCACCCAAGACCTCATGTCTCGCTTTGCACCGTTAATGAACTTGTGTACATTCCATTCATTGACCTTGTTGAGAAAATATACTCCCTATTTCTCATTTAGGGCGGCACCACCCTTAGGTCAATGTAGGTAGAATTCTTACAGTATTTGTTACCAAAATACTTGTTTTCCAAACTGAATTCTATTAAAGACTTTTAAAAGTCTAACCCTGAAATTGGTAACTCACTAAGTACTTCACAACTTTATAGGATGGGACATATAGTACTTATCACATTTGTTCACACATTGATTTGTTCTTACCTATTGAACCTAACACTAGTAAAGTTACTAGTATTAAGATAGGTTACCCCCAATTATGAACCGGTTTAGGGAGTTTTAGTCCCATCCCTTTAGAAGTCTTTTCCACTAAATCTCTAGTTAGTGGCTTCGTAAACAGATCCGCCAAGTTTCCACTTGATCTCACATATGATATTGAGATGACTCCTCTTTGAATCAACTCACTTACATATCCATGTCTTAGACTAATATGTCTAGACTTCCCATTATATACACTATATGCTCTAGCCAATGTTGCTTTACTATCACAATGTATCGATATTGTAAATACTGTTGGGTTTTATGCTCTAAATAAAACTCTATTTCAATGTACTCTTATCTTTTAAATATCAATAAAGAAACAGAAGTATTTTCATCACTTATTGTGTGTCATTTGGTTCATGTTATCATTTATATGTTTATTTGATTTATAAATTCATCCAAGTCCATATCACATTTATATTCTTGTTTATTGTGTCGTCAGCACAGTGAAAAGTAATCAAGATTATGTGACTAAATATATATATTCCTAGATTTATCAGTACACAGGGTTTAACTGATATGATAATCTACAACATAGTTTACTTGCACCTTGGATAAGTGCTATGTTCTTTCCAGGCATTGGTTAAAGTAAAGCTTGGGTTGGATGCATGGAGTAACGGTAATTTTATCCCTATGCAATGTAGATCATCTATAGAGGATCATTGATTGTTGGGATTATAACAATGGATAACTAATAGCGTATCTATATCGTGGAACATATAGAGCGTTCTATATAACTGAGAGTGTAATTCCAAATTCTATGAGTGGATGCAACAAGGAATTAATAAGTCAGTGAATTTACTTGGTAAGTTCTGGGTCTGCTTATTGGAAGCTCAGATATATAGGTCCATGGTCCCCATACTAGTTGAGACAATACTACTTGTAAGAATCAGTCAATTAATTTTGATTAATCAATTATAATTCTAAAATTAGACTATGTCTAGTTTATGAATTTTCACTAAGCAAGGGCTTAATTGTGAAGAAAGAGTTTCTAAGGTTCATTTGTTAATTAAGAGACTTTGGTTAGTCTAATTAATAAATATATTAAATGACAATATTATTTAATAATTAATTTTTAGTTATTAAATAATTAGAATTGGCATTTAAATGGTTAAATTAAAAAATTGGCGTTTTTGAGAAAATGAGATGGAGAAATGACAAAATAGAAAAATTGCAAAGTGGGGCCCATTATCCACATCATGGTCGGCCACTTATAGTGCAATTTACCATTTATTTTTTTCATTATTTTAATGCCAAATAATTCTAACCTAACCCTAGGTGGTTTCCTATAAATAGGTAGTGATGGCTTCAGGAAAAAGATGATGCATCTCATTCCTTCAGATAAAAATTCAATGCCTTCTTCCTATACCCTAGCCGCCACCTTCCCTCTCTCTTCCTCTCTTCTAAACCGAGCCTATAGTGAGTGAGTGAGTGCCCACACACATCAAGTGGTATCTCAATCATAGTGTGTAAGACTGTAAAGAATCCAAATTCAAGAGAAGGAATTTCGGGCTCAAATCTTGGTGATACTTTGCTACAGAAAGGATACAAGGATTAGAGATCTAAGTGGAAGGAGACATTATATTCCGCTGCAACCACTGTAAGGTTTCTTATACTTTATATGTGTTTATTTCATATCGTTTTAGAAGTTCATATTTAGGATGTTAAATAACATACTTGTTAGTAAATCTAAGATCCTGGTAAAATAATTCCAACAACTGGCCTCAGAGCCATGGTAATTGATTTACTTTCAAGAAATTTGGACTTAAAACGATTTGTGTGTGATTTGGATGATTTCATGTTGATCTGTGTGTTATTTGATGAATGATTGATGCTTGTGAAATTTTTATGAAAAATAATTGAATTTTCGTTCTGGAATTATTTTTTTTTTGGATAGTTTGGAAAAAAATTAAGCAATTCACTTTTTTACAAAACTTGATTTCGATTTTATTTGAATTAGTTATGATTTTTTGAAGTTTTGAAAAAAAAAATCACGAGTGGTGACACACCCCATGCACGCGCAGATGCACGTGCACACGGGTGTCACCCGAGGTTCAAACAGTCCCTGTCCGAAGAACCTCGCCCGTGTGTTGTTTGAATGCCAGGGTACGCGCGCGGAATGGCTGCTTGCAGCCTCCAGCGCCGAGAAACCTCTGCTGTGCACCCCTCTGAGCGCGCGCGGATGGTATGCAATCCGTACAGCTTACAATTTTTTCGATTTTCTTCATTTTTTCATGCTTTTTCATGGAATTAATTTCAGATTTTTTGTGTAGTTTTGTATTTTGATTTTTACTTTTCACTTTCAAATCTAATTATCAGAATTAAATTATTATTTTTTTAAAAAATTAATGTAAGATATTAGTGAAATTTGAATTTGAAAATAAGTAAAAATCTATTTTTTTTTTCTTAATTAATTATCTTATTTTTAAAATTTGATTGTTTTATCTTATTTATAAATTTAAGGTCAGATATTAATATTTTTTAAATTATTCTATTTTTTAAAATAAATTTACCTTATTTAAATTTAAAATAAGATTAGTTTAATCATGATATTTTGAATAGAAATATGATATTATGCTAACTTTTAAATTTTGTTATTTTTTTTATTCTAATTAAATTGTAAAATCAGAAAAATGATATTAAATTATCATTTTATTTTATTGAATATTTAATTTTTTAAAAAAATAACATGAAATTTGAAAGATAGTTAGCATTTTTTTTTTGAAAAAGATATTTAGGTTAGTTGAAACCTAATGTTTCAAAATTATAGGTTTAATTTTAAATTTTTTATTTATTTAATTATTTAACCGAATTTTTTTTATTATTATTTATTTTATTTTCGAAAAATATTAAATAAACTAATTAATTTAAAATTAAATAAATCCTATATCCAACTATCCAACTTGTTGCAGGTGTATGTGTTTTAGCTTGTTTGTAAGTTTTATAAAACCTATTATTGCTTGATCTAAATTGTCATGGTTAACTTTTTGACAGATCCAATGATCTGATTTAAACCCATGGTTCAATTGTCAATAGGTCAAGATAATAATTTGTAACAGGTAAATTTTACATTCTTCTTTCATCTGTGTATGACCTAGTCACATGATAGGATCCATCCAAATCTGTGTGTCTGTGTGAGCCAATATGTTTACTTTGTGTTTAGATGCATATAGGTAGTTCATTTATTTTACTTAAAATGGACTAGGTTGCTAAATAAAATGTCACACCATGATAGATTTTATTTAGGCCCATTTAGTTTTTGGGCCTATTCAATTAATAACAGTTGTTCATTTTAAGGTTAAATTCCTCTCTTTTGGGCCTTGTGTGAAAGTTAGTGGGCCAATAGCAGTGGGTACGACATACTGAACCCAACCCTCCCTCACATGAACAACCCCAACTGTGAAGGCACATTTGCTTGATTTGAATAACTGTACTAGGTTAATTAAATTAGTTTAACCTAATAAAATTGATTAGCAACATAATTAATTTAAAAATAAATGGAATTATTTTTCATTCGAATATTTTGAAATATATTTAAGAAAAACACACTTAGTTTAATGAAATTAATTCAAGATAAACTATATGTATTTTTCTTGTATTTAATTAAATATAGAATTATAACTAACTAGATTCCTTCTGAATCTTATTTTTTTTATTATTTCATTAAATATTCCTATTTAAGTTGTAAATAGTTATTTCTAACTAATTTTTTTTATCAACTTAAATTTGAATATTTTTGAATTTCAAAATTAAGTTGAGGAATTCTAGGAATTAGTTATTGAAGATTCTTAGGATATTTTTTTTAAGTTGAAAATTTGTTAAAATTTTGGATCAACTTAAAATAGAATATTTTTCAAATTAAGTGGTTACAACTTAATTTGTTATTTAATTAAATTTTTGTTTGAAAATAATTTAAGTTGAAAAGTTAGTTATTTTAGAACAACTTAAAGTAGATATTTTTCAACATATTTATTTTATTATATTTTTAATTTTTGAAATTTTATATATTTTATTATATAATAATTTTCGATAATTAAATATTGAAAATTAAATTAAAGTTGAAAATTAATTTTGGACCAACTTTAAATTAATTAATTTTCATTATTAAAATATATGGATTAAAATAAATTATTAATTAAAAATACATTGTTTTTAAATAGTGAGCTTTAATCAAGAGATATTCGATCTCCATTGTTGGTTTTACAATAGTTAAATATTTTCAATATAACCTCGAGACACTAGACTTCATCCCCCTTATGGATGGTTATTCATTGAAAGCATTTAACACCGTAAGATTTCATTTGATAAGTGTTTTGTAAGTTTTCGTCTTTATTAGACTCTCCCTTACGGTGACTACTTAGAGATAAATTTACAAAATATGAAACAATGGTGGAAGCTCATAAAATGAGAATAACCTTGACTCTCGCCTACCGGGACAACGTTGGATTCTCATTTTGATCGACTAAAAGGTTGCTAAAATGGTATCTATTTTAGATGAGCTGACTACTCTATTCAACTAATGTTATCTTTGACTCTCGCCTACCGGGACACTGTATTTCATTATGTTGAAAACCTTGGAAAATAATAAATATATTTAGTTTTTAGTATTTTTGCAAACATATCTGATTAATTGTTATTTTCTGAATTTGTATATGAATTTATTGTACCAAATGATTTACTTATGTTTATTGATATTTGCAGTGCCGAAATGTACAACCCACATCCCAACACTCATCTAGAAATTGCCTTTAGGAATGAACTTGAAAGTGTGAATTTTTGGAAATTATTTTACCAAGATCTTAGATCTACTCACAAGTATGTTGATTAACACCCTAAATATGAACTTCTAAAACGATTATAAAATAAACAGATATAAAGTATGAGAAACCTTACATTGGGTGCAGAGGAATAAAATGTCTCCTTCGTTCAGATCTCTAACCCAAATTAATAAATAGTTTTGAACACGCCGACGGCCCAATTGAAGAAATGTTAGGAAGAACTCCTGAAATTCGTTCAAGAAAATGCAAACGTGTAGTGATTTTTAATCATGACCTAAGAAATACCAATATTTCTAGTAATACATCTAATAATCCACAAGAGATTACTAAAAATATTAAAAATAACGACGATTATGAAGAACCAAAGGTAATTTCTTTAATACGTTTTTCACAACAATCAGATTATCGTATCCTTTATGTCGCAGAGTATTATCAAGATCTGAACTTGGATCTTTTTCTCTCTTTCTTTAGTGCTGAAACTCCTTCTAGTTGAATGTCTTTCTTCACGATCTTCCTCACTATGATTGAGGTATCACTTGCTGTGTGTGGGAACTACTCTATCACTAAGAGGTTCAAAATTATTCAAGGAAGAAGAAGAGTATGAAGGTGGGGGCTAGGGTTTAGAAAGAGAAGGCTCAGGTTTTTCTCTGAAGGAAATCAGAAGTAAAAGTGTAAATTTCCTGAAGCCTTCACTATCTATTTATAGCATTCCACATCGGGTTGGGTTTGAATTATTTGACATTAAAATAATGAAAATATCAGATGATAAAGCCTATAAAAGTGGTCGGCCATGGCTATGTGGATTTGGGCCTCACTTTTTGCAATTTTGCAGTTTTATCATTTCTGCATCTCATTTTCTCAAAAACGCCAATTTTCAAATTCAACCATATAAATGTCAATTCTAACTATTTAATAACTATAAATAATTATTAAATAATATTGTCATTTATCATATTTATTAATTGAACCATACAAAGTATCTTAATTAACAAATATGCCCTAAAAACTCTTTCTTTACAATTTCGCCCTTACTTAGTGAAAAATTCACAAATAGACATAGTCTAATTTGAGAATTATAATTGATTAATCAAAACCAATTAAATGAGTCTTACAAGTAATATTGTCTCAACTAGTGGGGGGACCATGGGTCTATATAACCGAGCTTCCAATAAGCAGATCAAGAATTTATAACCTAAATTCACTGACTTATTAATTCTTCGTTGAATCCACACATAGAACTTAGAATTGCACTCTCAGTATATAGAACGCTCTATATGTTCCACCATATAGACACGTCATTAGTTATCCATTGTTATAATCCTAATTTGATCAATGATCCTCTATATGAATGATCTACACTGTAAAGGGATTAGATTACCGTTACACCCAACAATGTATTTTATCCTTAAAACACTTAACCCCGTATAAATGATATTTCAGCTATGTGAAATGAGTACTCCACCATTTATTTTCGTTTGGTCAAGCTCGAAGGAGATCATCTTTTACTTATTATTCGCCAGATAGAAGATATAGATTCCATGTTTATGTTAGCACTCCCACTCAATTGCACTATTGTGTTCCCAAAATGTACGTATCACCCTGACCCAAAAGTAGGCTTAACTAACAAATCAAAGAACACGAATAACACTCTTGAGATTGAGCCTAATCATAACAGGATTAAGATCATTTGATCTAAGATCAACTAGGTGATATTGACTTGAATAGATATTACGGTAATTTTAATAAATCTAAGTCAAAGTTCAATATCGGTCCCTTCCGATGCATACTCCATGCATCCAACCTGAGCTTTACTTTAACCAATGCTCTGGAAAGAACATAGCACTTCTCCAAATGCAAGTAAACTCTGTTGTAGATTATCATATCAGTAAAACCCTGTGTTTGATAAATCTAGGAATCTTTATTCACATAGTCATGTTTACTTTCCAATGTGTTGACAACACAATAAACAGGATCAAGTATGTGAAAAGGGTTTCAAATAAATTTATAAATCAACTAGACAAGCAATTGATAAGATGAACCAAAACATACACAAATGAATGAAAGATACTTCTGTTTCTTTATTGATGTTGAATCAAATGGATTACATTGAAATGGAGTTTTATTTAGGGCATAAAACCCAACAAACTCCCACTTGCACTAATATAAAACTAATCAGTACATATCAATTAATCCTAAATTCCGACGATGCTTTTCAAATGCAGTTACGGCCAAGACTTTGGTGAATGGATCAGCTAAGTTGTCTTCTGTGTCCACTTTCTCAACCAGTACATCCCCTCTAGCCACATATTCTCTGATGATGTGATACTTTCTTTCTATGTGTTTGCTTCTCTTGTGACTTCGAGGTTCCTTAATATTGGCTATTGCTCCATTATTATCACAAAGTAGGACCAGAGGCTTTTCCATTCTAGGCACGACACCGATACTGGTGAAGAACTTTCTTAGCCAGCCAAGCTCTTTAGCAACTTCTGCTGCAGCTATGTATTCTGCTTCCATCGTAGAGTCCGATATCGCGGTTTGTTTAGCACTTCTCCAAACCACTACTCCACCCCCAAGAGTAAACACCATCCCAGATGTAGATTTCTTGTCTTCAAGACATGCCTGGAAATCTGAATCAGTATAGCCTATGGGATTTAAAGCACCACCCTTGTAGACTAACACAAGATTCCTTGTACTCTTTATGTATTTCAGAATGTACTTAACTGCATTCCAATGTTCCTGTCCTGGATTTGACTGATACCTGCTCACGATTCCAACTGCATAGCAGATGTCAGGTCTAGTGCATAACATTGCATACATTAGACTTCCAACTGCAGAGGCATAAGGAATTTTTGCCATATCCTCTATCTCTTGAGGATCAGTAGGAGACTGTTCCTTAGATAGACGGATACCATATCTAGAAGGCATGTTTGCCCCATTGGTGTTGTTCATGGAGAATCTCTCTAAAACTTTGTCAATATAGGTTGTTTGAGAGAGAGCAAGAGATCTGTTCTTCCGGTTTCTGATAATCTGAATACCAAGAACATAGGCTGCTTCACCCAAATCTTTCATATCGAATTGAGTGTTAAGCCATTCCTTGATGTTAGTCATTTTCTTGATATTGTTTCCAATAATCAAAATGTCGTCAACATAAAGGACCAGGAATACTACTACTTGGTCTTCCTTGAGTTGGTAAACACAAGGTTCATCTTCATTCTGAAGAAAGCCATAGGTCTTGATGATTTCATCAAACCTTTTGTTCCATGAGCGAGAAGCTTGCTTTAGTCCATAGATAGACTTATTTAATTTGCAAACTTTCTTTTCCTGCCCTGGAAGAACATAGCCTTCTGGTTGCTCCATATAGATGGTTTCTTCAAGTACCCCATTAAGGAAGGCAGTCTTGACATCCATTTGCCTGATTTCATAATCGAAAGCAGCAGCTATGGAGAGAAGAATTCAGATGGATTTGAGCATGGCAACAGGACTAAAAGTTTCCTCATAGTCCACACCTTCTCTTTGGGTATAACCCTTGGCTACAAGTCTAGCTTTAAAAGTTTTGACTTCGCCTCCAGCGCCTCTTTTCTTCTTGTAAATCCACTTACATCCGATTGGATGATAGTCATCAGGTGCGTCTACATATTCCCAGACTTTGTTCTTTTTCATGGAATCCATTTCTGAATCCATGCCGGTTGACCATCGTTTCCGTTGCGGACTAGCCATTGCCTGTTTATAGGTTAATGGGTCGTCTTCAATACCGTCACCAACGACCATATTGATTTCACCATCTAAGCCATAACGAGCTGGTTTCGTTGAAACCCTCCCACTACGACGAGGAGCGGTGATCTTCTGAAGAGGAACTTTGGTAGTAGTTTTCTCAGTAGGTTCAACTGAGGGAGTGGGATTATCCTCTTCTTGAATGGAAGAGGACGGAATATTGGAAGGAGTTATATCTGAAAGCATTTCCTCTAAAACAACTTTACTTTTCAGTTTGTTGTCTTTAATATAGTTTTCTTCAAGAAAAGTAGCATTTGTAGAAACAAACACTTTGTTATCCTTGTGACTATAAAACAGTCCACCCCTAGTCTCTTTAGAATTTCCGACAGACATGCAAACTTCAGTTCGTGATTCAAGTTTGCCTTCTTTCTTTCTCAAGACATGAGCAGGGCACCCCCAAATTCTGTAGTGGCGTAAACTAGGTGTACGACCATTCCATAGTTCGACGGGTGTCTTAGGGACTGCTTTAGATGGAACAACATTTAAAATGTCATTTGCCATCAGTATAGCATATCCCCAGAAGGACGTAGACAGAGTTGAATAACTCAGCATAGACCTAAACATTTCCAAAAGAGTGCGATTTCTTCTTTCTGCAACTCCATTTTGTTGTGGAGTGCCTGGGGCAGTGTATTGGGATTCAATTCCAAGTTTAATTAAATGATCTTTGAACTTCATATCCATATATTCTCCATTCCTATCAGTTCGCAAGATCTTTAATGTTTTACCTAATTGGTTTTGAGCCAAAGCATGAAATTCTTGAAACTTTTCAAACGTTTCAGATTTCTTTTGCATTAGGTAAAGTGAACTATATCTAGAGTAATCGTCAATGAAAGTGACAAAATACTCATAACCACCTCGGGCTTTTACATTTAGAGGTCCGCAAACATCGGAATGCACTAACCCTAGGGGTTGTTTGGCACGCTCTCCCTTTGCAGAGAAAGAACGTTTGGTCATTTTTCCTTCCAGGCAGGACTCGCATACTGGCAATTCACCTAAGACGACATTTTTCAATGGACCGTCTTGTTGGAAATTATTTTACCAGGATCTTAGATCTACTCACAAGTATGTTTATTAACATCCTAAATAAGAACTTTCTAAAACGATAAATTAAACACATATAAAGTTTAAGAAACCTTACATTGGGTGCAGCGGAATAATATGACTCCTTCCGTTTAGATATCTAGCCCTTGATTCCTTTCTGTAGCAGAGCATTATCAATATCTGAACCTGGATCTCTTTCTCTGAATCTTTGATGCTGAAACTCCTTTGCTGAATGTCTTTCTTCACGATCTTCCTCACTATGATTGAGGTATCACTTGATGTGTGTGGGCACTACTCATACACTAAGGAATTTCGAAATTTCAATGGAAGAGAAGGAGAGTGGTCAGCTAAAGATAGGGAGAGAGAAGGCTCAGTTTTTCTGAATAGAAAAAGTCAGAAGAAAAGTGTGTTATTTTTCTGAAGCCTTCACTATCTATTTATAGCATTCCACTAGGGTTAGATTTGAATTATATGCCATTAAAATAATGAAAAAATCAATTTAAAAAAGCTACAAAGGTGGCCGGCCATACACTTAGTGGATTGGGCCTTGGGCTTTGCAATTTTGCAATTTTAACACCTTTTGTATCTGATTTTCTCAAAAATGCCAATTTCCTAATTCAATCATTTAAATGCCAATTCTAACTATTTAATAACTATAAATAATTATTAAATAATATTGTCATTTATCATATTTATTAATTGAACCATACAAAGTATCATAATTAACAAATATGCCCCTATAAACTCTTTCTTTACAATTTCGCCCTTACTTAGTGAAAATTTCACAAATAGACATAGTCTAATTCGTGAATTATAATTGATTAATCAAAACCAATTACATGAGTCTTACAAGCAATATTATCTCAACTAGTGGGGGGACCATGGGTCTATATAACCGAGCTTCCAATAAGTAGATCAAGAATTTAGGACTAAAATTCACTGACTTATTAATTCTTCGTTGAATCCACGCATAGAACTTAGAATTGCACTCTCAGTATATAGAATGCTCTATATGTTCCACCATATAGACACATCATTAGTTATCCATTGTTATAATCCTAATGTGATCAATGATCCTCTATATGAATGATCTACACTGTAAAAGGGATTAAATTACCGTTACACCCTACAATGTATTTATTCCTTAAAACACTTGACCCCGTATAAATGATATTTCAGCTTATGTGAAATGAGTACTCCACCATTTATGTTCGTTTGGTCAAGCTCGAAGGAGATCATCCTTTGCTTACTATTCGCCAGATAGAAGCTATAGATTCCATGTTTATGTTAGCGCTCCCACTCAATTGCACTACCGTGTTCCCAAAAAGTACGTATCACCCTGACCAAAAGGTAGGCTTAACTAACAATTCAAGGAACACGAATAGCCTTTCAAGATTGAGCCTAATCATAACAGGATTAAGATCATTTGATCTAGGATCAACTAGGCGATATTGACTTGAATAGATTTTACGGTAAGTTTAATTAAATCTAAGTCAAAGTTCAATATCGGTCCCTTCCGATGCATACTCCATGCATCCAACCTGAGCTTTACTTTAACCAATGCTCTGGAAAGAACATAGCACTTCTCCAAATGCAAGTAAACTCTTGTTGTAGATTATCATATCAGTAAAACCCTGTGTCTGATAAATCTAGGAAACTTTATTCACATAGTCATGTTTACTTTCCAATGTGTTGACGACACAATAAACAGGATCAAGTATGTGAAAAGGGTTTCAGATGAATTTATACATTATGTACATATAATCATGAAATAAATCATGTGAACCATGCAACATTAAATGTTATTTCTGATCTATATTAATAAGTAAATCTGATTATATTGAAATGAGTTTTATTTAGGGCATAAAACCCAACACGTCTTTGGTTAGCCTTTTGAGTCTATCAAAGCCTATATGACCTAAACGTAAATGCCATAGATAAGTTTGATCATCATTATCAATCTCTTTTATTTTGAGGTTTCTAGGTTTAGCTACATTGAAAAGTTCACTATTTAGTGAGATTTGTGTATTTGGTCTTAAAACATAAAGCCCTTGTTCCATGGAAGCAACACATATTTGAAATCCATTACGAGAAATTGAACAATAAGAACTCGAAAAATTCAATATATAAGATTGTGTTTGCAAACATGAGACACTAATCAAGTTTCTACTAAAGTTTGGAATAAATAAAACATTTTCTAAAATTAAAAATCTTTGTTGAAACTTGATGTGGGCTTTTCCTCTAGCTTTGACCGACACTAACCCGCCATTACCAACTTTAAGCTTTAACTCTTCAGGAAGCAGATTTTCCCAAGTTTCAAGAAGCTGCAGCGAAGAACATACATGGTTAGTAGACCCAGAATCAACAATCCAAGTGGATTTGTCGTTCTCTAAAACACATGATTCAAAGACAAAAGCATTACCTTCGTTTGAATTGTTTAGAAGACGGGGAAATCGTTCTTCTTGATGTCCCTTTTCGTTACAATTCGAACATAGAAGATTATGTCTGATAATTGTACTTGAAGAAGCAGCTTTGCTAGAGCCTTCATGCTTAATCCTTTTCCTCTGATTAAGATTTGCAAACCCAGGAGGTCCCATTACAATCAGATTCCGTTCATGGGCTCGTAATTCTGATTTGAGCTTGTCCATGTCGGAGGAGTTGAAATTGTTGCTCATGTAAGAAACAACAAATTCATTATACTCCGGAGGAAGACTATTAAGAATGAATTGTACCCATTGTTCTCTTGATAAATCAATTCCTAGTAGATTTGCCTTTTGGAACTTCAGATTCATCATCAACAGGTGCGAGTTTATGCAACTACCAGGATGCATTTTCACGCTATAGAGTTCTTTTGCTAAGATATTAACTGGGAGTGGATCGAGGTGAGGGTTATTCATATTGGCACTACAACACATCAATAAAACAGAAGTAAGGTTTTGGTTCATAAATTCACACACATGTTCAGAAAATAACAAATAATCACATATGTTATAAAAATACTAAATCTAACATAGTTTATTTTCCAAGGTTTTCAACAAACTGATACAGTGTCCCGTTTAGGCGAGAGTCAAAGCATCATCCATTGAATAGAGTTGTCAATTCATCTAAAATGATAATCATTCTAGCAACATTTTATTCGATCAAGATTGGAATTCAGCGTTGTCCCGTTTAGGCGAGAGTCAAGGCAACATTTTATTTGTTATTTTCTGAACATGTGTGTGAATTTATGAACCAAAACCTTACTTTTGTTTTATTGATGTGTTGTAGTGCCAATATGAATAACCCTCACCCCGATCCACTCCTAGTTAATATCTTAGCAAAAGAACTCTATAGCGTGAAAATGCATCATATCAGTAAAACCCTGTGTCTGATAAATCTAGGAATCTTTATTCACATAGTCATGTTTACTTTCCAATGTGTTGACAACACAATAAACAGGATCAAGTATGTGAAAAAAGTTTCAGATGAATTTATAAATCAAATAGACAAGCAATTGATAAGATGAACCAAAACATACACAAATGAATGAAAGATACTTCTGTTTCTTTATTGATGTTGAATAAAATGGATTACAATGAAATGGAGTTTTATTTAGGGCATAAAACCCAACATGAATAAGACTCCTGGTCAGAGTAATACTTCACACTTGCTCATGATGAACATGAAATTCCACAAAGCAGCTAAGCTTGGAATTGTTCAATCTGAAGAGCAAAGAGTTCATATAACTCCGACAAACCTACTACTTCAAGCTCAGTTGAGAAGAATAGAGAAAGTGATCTCACTTCCTCGGATTATCCTTCACAAAAGATTGAACCAGCAATAACAACAATTCAAAAACGATTAAGCAGTGATGCTTTAGTTTTTGAATCATTTGTTTTAGAGAATGATAAATCCATCTGGATTCTTGATTCTGGATCTACAAACCATGTAAGTTGTTCATTGCAATTGCTTGAAAAGTGGAATTATTTGAAATCTGGAGAGTTGAAACTTAAAGTCGGTAATGGCGAAGTGGTATCGGTTAGAGCTAGAGGAAAAGCCAAACTCAAGTTTCAAAATAGAATTTTGGAATTAGACAATGTCTTATTCATTCCAAATTTCAGTAGAAACTTGATTTCTGTTTCATGCTTACGATTGCAATAATACAAATTAGATTTTTCGAGTTTTGGTTCTACCATTTCTCGAAATGACATTCAAATTTGTGTTGCATCCATGGAACAAGAGCTTTATGTTCTAAGACCAGACGAACCATGTGCGCTTCATAACGAACTGTTTAAAGTAGCTAAACCTAGAAACCACAAAAAGCAAAAGATTGATATTGATGATTAAACTTATCTATGGCATTCACGTTTAGGTCATATAGGCTATGATAGACTTAATTGGTTAACCAAAGACGGTTCATTGAAAAATATCGTCTTAGGTGAATTACCTGTATGCGAGTCTTACCTAGAAGGCTCTGATACCATTTGTAATGTCCCTGCTTCAAGCCTCCATTGGGCCCTTACACCCACGGAATAATGGCTCTTATACACGAGTACGCCACTCTGGCTGCTTCTGTTGGGTTTTGTGCCCTAAATAAAACCCATTTCAATATAATCAGATTTACTAATTAATAAAGATCAGAAATTATTTTATGTTGCATGGTTCACATGATTTATTTCATGATTATTTTTTGTATAAATTCTATTAGGTCCAGAACATATGTATTTGTTCATGATTATAGTGTTGTCAGCACAGTGGAATATAATCATGATTATATGTTTGAAAGTTTAATTCCCTGATTTGTCAGTTCACTGGATTTAGAATGGCATGATAATCAACGATAAGTATACTTACACCTTGGATATGTGTTATGTCCTTTCCAGGGCATTGGCAAAGTTTACCAGTATCGGATGTATGGAGTATACATTGGAAGGGACCGATATTGAACTTTGATTAGATATGATAAATTTACCGTAATATCTATTCAATTCAATATCACCTAGTTGATCCTAGATCAAATGATCTTAATCCTGAGATGATTAGGTTCGATCTCAAGAGTGTTATTTGTGTTCTTTGATTTGTTAGTTAAGCCTACTTTTTTGGTTAGGGTGATACGTACATTTTGGGAATACAGTAGTACAATTGAGTGGGAGCACTAAACATAGATATGGAGTCTATAGCTTCTATAGGTATTTAGAAGTGAAACGATGATTTCCCTCGAGCTTGGCTGAATAGAGAAATGATTGAGATCTCATTTTAGTGATTATTTTATTGCACTAAAATATCATTTATAGGTGGCAAGTGTTTTAAGGATAAAATATATTGAAAGGGTGTAATGGTAATTTATCCCTATGCAATGTAAATCATCCATAGAGGATCATTGATTATTGGGATTATAACAATGGATAATTAATAGCGTATCTATATCGTGGAACATATAGAGCGTTCTATATGACTGAGAGTGCAATTCCAAGTTCTATGCGTGGATGCAACAAGGAATTAATAAGTCAGTGGATTTACTTGGTAAATTCTAGGTCTGCTTATTGGAAGCTTGGTTATGTAGGCCCATGGTCCCCATACTAGTTGAGACCATACTGCTTGTAAGACTCAGATAATTGATTTTAATTAATCAATTATAATTCTCAAATTAGACTATGTCTAGTTTATGAATTTTTCACTATGTTGTGGTTTGATTGTGAAGAAATAGTGTTTTGGGGTTTATCTGTTAATTAAGAGACTTTATGGAGTCTAATTAATAAATATCATAAATGAAAATTTTATTTGATAATTATTTTAATTATTAAATAAATAGTTTTGGCATTTATAAGGTTGAATAGGAAAATATGGTATTATTGAAAAGAAGAATAATTGGATGAAATAAAGTGGCAAAATTGTAACTAAAGATTGGTCCACTATCTTGTACGGCCAAGGTTGAATTTTCGCCCAATATTTTATTCTTTTTTAATCCATATACTTGAACCCTAACCCTATTGAAGAATAGTATAAAAGGAAGGCTATGGTCTCATCATCCAACTAATGAAAAAATGCCACTATTGCCTCCAAAGCTAAAAACCTAGATGAGACCTCTTCCTTCTTCTGTGTTCTTCAATTTGAAAAACTAAGCCTTTCTTCACACTAGATAATTTCAGCCATTAGTGATAGAGTGAGTGCCCACACACATCAAGTGGTATCTCAATCATAGTGTGGAAGACTGTGAAGAATCCAATCAACAAGAAGGAGAATCGGGCTCAAGGAAGAAGAGAAAGAGATCCAGGTTTAGATCTTGATAATGCTCTGCTACATAAAGGAATCAAGGGCTAGAGATCTGAATGGAAGGAGTCATTATATTCTGCTGCAACCAATGTATGGTTTCCTAAACTTTATATGTGTTTATTTCATTGTTTTAGAAATTCATATTAGGATGTTAATGAAACATACTTGTTAGTAAATCTAGATCCTGGTAAAATAATTTCAACAACTGGCCTCAGAGCCATGGTAATGATTTACTTTCATGAAATATGAATTAAAACGATGTTTTGTGTTGATTTGGATGGTTTCATGATGGTTTATGTGTTACTTGATGATGTTATATGATTTACAGAATTTTTCCTTAAAAAATAATTATTTTTTTTCTGGAAATATTTTATTTGGATTTCTTGTGAAAAATTAAGCAATTTTGGTTTTTACGGAATTCAATTCCGATAAAAATTGAAAAAGATATGAATTTTTGAAGTTTCGGGTGAGTTGGTGCATCGAGTGCACCAGGCACTCAGACAGAATGTGTTCCCCGCGCGTGACAGGGGACCATTTCTCTATCTGAAGCGCACGCACGCCTTGTTCAGACACACACGCCCGTATTTCACGCACACAAAGGTTGCATTGCAGCCTCCTGCGCGCGCGGACGAGGCTGCCACCAGCCACCTGCGCGTGCGGATGAGGCTGCACGCAGCCTGTGTGCCCAACAAGCGTGTCATGCACCCCAAAATCCGATTTTTGTGGGATTTTTTATTTTTCCAATTTTCAAACCCCAAAATTAAAATAAAATATTATTTTTAATATATTTGAACTTAAATATTATTTTTTAAATTAATAATATTTATTTTTAAATAGATTATTATTAATTTTGATATTTGAGGTTTAAATTTAAAAATTGATTATTTTATTTATTAAATTATGGTCAGATTTAAAAATTTGTTAATTTCTTAAATATTTATATATTATTTAATTATAAGATCAGATATTTTGATATTTGTCATATTTTAAATTAAATGATAGCTTTATCTTTTAATTTTGAAATATTATATTAAAATTATCTTATATGATAAATTAAATAATTAATAAATTTAAAATTAACCTAGATATTTTTATAAATATTCTAACCAAAATATTTTCAAATTCAAAAATTTGTTATTTTGTTAAATATTTAATTGTTTATAAATTATAAGTTTGAAAAATAATATTTTACTATTTTATATCATTTTACTTATTAGAAATTTATAAATTTTATTTTAAATATTTAAGTAACTTATATATTTTTGTAGAAATTTGAATTATGCTTAATTTGAGATATTTTAACATATAATTAGGATAATTATTATTTATTTATTATTTTATTTTTAAAATAATAATTGCCTAACCATATCTATTTTAAAATTGGTTTATTTTATTATTTTAATTTTATTAAATTATAAGATTAGAAAATGATATTAAAGATATTTATTTTTCAAATCATTTATCTTATTTGATATTTAATTTAATCTGATAAAATAATTCAAATAAACCTAGATATTTTAAATTATTTTTCATTTTTGAATTTTAAATTTTGATGAGAAATTTAAGGTTGGTTTTAACAACTCTAAATTTTCAAAATTTAATTAGTTAGTTTAAAATAATAATTTAATTATATTAATATTTTATTTCACAATCTGTTACATGGATATTGTTTGTTTATTTATATTGTTTATTCAAAACTTTTTTTTAACAAACCTATTATTTATTTGATCTAAATTGCTATGATTAACTTGTTGACAGATCAATGATCTAATTTTAATCATAGTCTAATTGTCAATAGATCCTATAAATAATTTGTAATAGGTAAATTTTGTACTTCTTTCATTTGTGTAAACATAGTAACATGATAGGGCCCATCCAAATCATTTGACCTGTGTGAGCCTATATATTTGCTTTTGGGCTTAGATGCATATAGGAAGCCCATTTAAGTTTTACTAAGTAAATAGACTAGGTTGCTAAAATAAAATTTGACATAAGTAATTTTATTTAGGCTCAATTAGATTTGGGCTTATTCAATGAATAACAATTATTTATTTAATGGTTAAATTCCTCTCCTTTGGGCCTTGTGTGAGAGTTAGGGGGCCAAATAGCATTGGGTACGACATAGTGAACCCAGCCCTCCCTCACATGAACCACCCCAATTGTGAAGGCCCATTTGCCTTATTTAAATAATTGTATTAGGTTAGTTATATTAGTCTAACCTAATTGAAATTGAATTAGCAACATAATTAACTTTTAAAATATATGAGTTTATTTTTTATTGAATATTTTAAAGTTAATTTTAGAAAAACACTTAGTTAATGAAATATATTCAAGATAGTAATTTCTAGTGACTAATTATATTTTCTAATATTTAATTAAGAAAATATTTTAAGTTGAAAATTAATTAATTTTTTAATTAATTTTGGACCAACTTAAATTAAGAATATTTTTCCTAGTATGAAATTAGAATTAATAATTCAGTTTCTTTTATACTTGATTATTTAATTCTTGTATTTAATACATTTAATTAAATTAAAAATTAGATATTTAAGTTGATTTCATTCTTGATACTTAAATATTATTATTTTCAGAATATTTAATTAAATAGAAAATTATTTTAAGTTGGTAATTTCAGAACAACTTAAATTTGAATAATTTTCAAAATATATTTGATTTTATTTTATTCATCATTTTTTTTTGTAAATAATTCGAAATTGCATTTTTTATTTAAATGCAGAAAATTTTGATTTTTTGAAAAATAGATTAAAGTTGAAAATTAATTAATTTTGGACCAACTTAAATCAATAATTTTTTTTATTTAATGATTTATAAAAATAAATGAACTAAAATATATTATTATTAGAAAATGAATTAATTAGTCAATGAAAGTCTAGATTGTTATTGTCTGTTTGCTTGAAGTATTTTTCTAGTGATATTTAATTAAATAGAAAATAAATATTTAAGTTGATTTTTATCATGATACTTAAATATTTGATAATTTTTCTTAATATTTAATTAAATATGAAAATTATATTTGTGTTAAAAATTAATTTTTAATTAATTTTAGACCAACATAAATTGGAATAATTTTTCAGGATTTATTTTATTTTATTTTAAGCAATTTCAAAAATTGTATTTATTTTAAATACATTATTTTTCGAATTTTGCATTATATATCTATAGAAAATTAAATTTGAGTTGAAATTTTTATATTAATTTTGGATCAACTTAAATTGAATAATTTTCGTAATATTTATTGAAAAATTAATACTAAGGATGAAAAATAATTTATTTTTATTTTTTCAGATCTTCCTTAAGCATAATTTTATAAATATTAAATTAAAAGTTATATTTAGAGTTTAATTCTAAATTGGAAATTTTAATTAAATAAATATATTATAAAATAAATAGATTAAAATAAATATCAAAGAAAATACAACTCTTTAAAATAATGAGCTTTTAGTTTGATATTTGATCTCCATTGTTGGTCTTACAATAGTTAAATGATTTCAATATAACCTCGAGACGCTAGACTTCGTCCCCCTTATGGATGGTTATTCGTTGAAAGCATTTAACACCGTAAGATCTCATATGATAAGTATTTTGTAAGTTTTTGCCTCTATTAGACTCTCCCCTACGGTGACTACTTAGAGATAAATTTACGAAGTATGAAACAATGGTGGAAGCTCATAAAATAAGATAACCTTGACTCTCGCCTACCGGGACAACGTTGGATTCTTATTTTGATCGAATAAAAGGTTGCTAGAATGGTTTCCATTTTAGATGAGCTGACAACTCTATTCAATGAATGATACTTTGACTCTCGCCTACCGGGACACTGTATCAGTTTGTTGGAAACCTTAGAAATTATTTAAGATGTGCATGTTTTGTATTTTCACATGTATTTGTTATTTGCTAAATGTTTGATAATTTCTGAATTGTGTATGAATTTATATTGAACCATGTTGTTTTCAATTATTAATTGTAGTTTAATTTCGAATCTTCATTGTTGGTCTAACTTGGCCTGTTGTTTTTAATGGGACAAATCCTAATGAATTGTCATCCATTAGACAAACATAATAGTCTTAGATCTCGATAGATAAATATTTGTAAATGCAACATCTAGCTGTTCGTCAATAGATGACACCTTAGACAAGTATTTACAATATGAAACAATGAATAAATTTCCAAATAAGAATAACTTTGACTCTCGCCTACCGGGACATCGTTGGATTCTTATTTTAAATCGAAATTATCCATTACTTATTCATCTTAGCTTATTAATTTCGAATTAGCTTAAATAATATATCATTGGATGAATGGTTTATAAATCATATAATGTCATTCTATTTTCTCTTAAGAAATTGAATGGCGCATATGATTATATTCCCGACATTCTATCCCAAAATGATATAAATTCTCAATCTTAGAATCTCCTACTTATATATGCTAACTTTAGGCAAATTAAACTTAAAGTTAGATTAGTAGTGGTGGTCCAAGAGAGAAGAATACTCATGTATATTTGGTATAAATTTAAATCTTTGACTTTAAATTTTAGATTCTAAATAAAAAAAGTTATTTCTATTTCCAGAATACAATACAGTTCAACTTTCACAAGTTATTAATACCATTTTCTATCAATGGATTCAAACTGTATGTTACAGTATGGAATATGAGTTTAGTATTCTGTGACCAGGATCCACTTGGACTACTCAAAGAACTCTTTATTGTAACTAAACCTAAGTCATCAAAAGACACAACCACATTTTAGTATTTATGGCATTTGTATCTTGTTCACAGTGGTTTTGACAAGATCATTCTTTGCAAAGAGTCAATATGCCTATATCCACAGAAAGTATAATCATCTCATTCGAGATGGAGGTACATTCAGGGGTGGATATGAGTTTTTCGTTATATTCTTAAGACGGTCACTCTAGATTTTACCTTATGCACAAGAAATTTGAAATGTTTGAAAAATTTCATGAATTTCTAGTAATGGTGAAAACCATTAAGGTAAGTGGTTAAAGATCTTGCGAACTGATAGGGGTGGAGAAATATTTGGTTGATATGCAGTTCAAGATCATTAAGTTGATTTTTGAATTATATCTAAACTTACCTCCCCAGAAATTCGATTTGCATTTTGATGATAGTATAAGGTCTATTATTAGTTACTAGTCGTTGCCTAAGTCCTTCTAGGGAAACACCCTAGTGATAGGAAAATTTCAGAATGATGGAATGGTTGTGTACTTAGTATAAACCATTACTTGATTCATGGATGACCTAATCGTAATCTTAAGAAAAGCTAGAACTGTTAACCAAGGTTTGCATATTTGTTAGCTATTCTAAGTGATTAAGGGTGGACCATCCCATAGTTATTAGATAAGAAAGTGTTTATTTTCACAAATACTACTTTTTTAAGAAAATGACTAAGTCTGAAAACAAAGTAGCAAATAAAGGAGATATTTTTTTTCTTGATTCCAAAAATGTTCTATTATCTTATTCTGAATAAGATGGTCTCACTGCCTCTGTTGTCTTGACACAACCGAAGAGGACAATACCATTTAGATTCTTAGACAAAAGTCACAGTACCTTGTCGTAGTGGGAGGGTTTCAAGGAACTCACCCTGTTATGACTTGGAAGACACTTGTGATGAAAATCCATTATTAGTTTAAACAAGTAATGGATTGTCAGAATAAGAAACTAAGAAGCAAAGTCAAGAGAACTATGGTTAAAACCATTCATATGGAACAACCAAAAGTTTTCTATTACAAGGACAAGAAAGGAAATTTTTATTAGTTAGTCTATTCAATGGACTTAACAAAACTTCCTGCTCCTAGTATTATAGGTTTAAGATTATCTAAACATATGGCTTGTGGTATGCCATGTAATTTACTTACTCTAGTGCAAGCAACTTACTTTAGTAAGATGCTGAAGCATTTTCTAATGGCAATCTATAGAAGCTTCTCGACTTCTAGACATAGATTTTATTTATCTAAGGAAAGTTTTTTCAACTATTCCACAAAAGATAGCCATGAAGGAATCAACAGTGAGAGGTCTCAGATATGCTTTAGTATGCCTTAGACCAGACACCTGCTGTTGAGTGGGAGTAATGAGTAGGTATCAGATTAATCCAAGAAAGGAACATTGGAAGACAATCAAGTAAATCTTAAGATCAAGAAGAGGAACTATATGTTAGTTGATAAGGGTGTATTTAATACTCTTAGACTACACCAAATCAGATTCTAGACTTGCCTTAGTGCTAGAAAGTCTGCTGATGAGATGGTAATTACTCTGGGGGTGGACTAATGATTTTGGAGAAGTGTAAAAACCTATCTGAAGTCTCTAAGTCTACCAGAGAGATTGAATGTTAAAGTTGCAGGAAAGAAGCTTATTCAGTCTAAGGAAAGTTCTATACATTTTTGGCATTGTTCCAACATTTAATTAACTATTAGTGTTACTTCCGGACTAACGCAAAAGTAGTTGCCAAAAAGTAAAGAGTATCCCTAGAGGAGTATACATATAGAGAGGAATTTCACAATATCAAGAATTTTGTGATTAAGGAAATGTAATGGTGGAGGAAAGGTTGTATTAAATACAACCTGTCAGATCCTATTACGGAGAGTATACTACATACTACACTTGATTTGGATATCAAGGTGTTGAGATTATTTGAAATGCACATTTTGTTTTATATTAGTGCAAGTGGGAGTTCGTTGGGTTTTGTACCCTAAATAAAATCCATTTAAATATAATCAGATTTACTAATTAATAAAGATCAAAAATCATTTTATGTTGCATGGTTCACATGATTTATTTCATGATTATTTTTTGTATAAATTCTATTAGGTCCATAACATATGAATTTGTTCATGATTATAGTGTTGTCAGCACAGTGGAATATAATCATGATTATATGTTCGAAATTTTAATTCCCTGATTTGTCAGTTCACTGGATTTAGACTAGCATGATAATCAGCGATAGGTATACTTACACCTTGGATATGTTTTATGTCCTTTCCAGGACATTGGCAAAGTTTACCAGTATCGGATGTATGGAGTATACATTGGAAGTGACCGATATTGAACTTTGATTAGATATGATAAATTTACCATAATATTTATTCAATTCAATATCACCTAGTTGATCCTAGATCAAATGATCTTAATCCTGACATGATTAGGTTTGATCTCAAGAGTGTTATTGTCACACCCCGATATTTTGCCTTACTAAATACTATTTTAATGCATAATTTGAAAAGATTTAAAAAAAAAATACTTGAAATAAAATAGTGGGTTTTAGAAATTTAAAATGCAACAGAAAAGGATCCTTCATTTGTAAAAGAAAAATATGATAAGCAAATGATTTTAAATAATATATTTCCATTGTGTTTAGAATTATCAACTGCTTAAAATAAAACTAAGGCACCACCAGCGTTTTAGATCGTCTGCTCGTCCGTAGCCGCTCACAGTATACATACCAGATTTCACCCTGCTCACTATACGTACTTTCCTGTCTAGTACCTGTAGGGGAAAAGTAAGGGGGTGAGCTAAAAGCTCAGTAAGGAAATGCTTAACATACAATAGCATTTAATACACCATACATACCTTAAAATTCACAATAATACGATTCCTTACAGTATTAACTTATCCAGTTTTAGCGATATTATACACCTTAGCCCATAACATAACTTAAATAATTCTTGATATAGAAAGTTATATCTTAGACATCTGTGCTAAATGAAACTATTACATATATGTAGGGATCACAACCCTAACATTATGCTTATAGCGCAATCACAATAATAACATATAATAATTATTTTAATCATATCATATCTTTACCATAATGTGGCTTATCATAGCCACTGCATACACAACCTGGGCCTAACCTGGCCCTGTAATAACCTGGGCACACTTAGCCCTACCATTATTATGGAATAAGGTATCTCTACATTCAACAGCACTGTCGTCGTATCATACCTTACCGTAACAATGTCGTACACAAATCAGACAAATGCAGGGTAGAATATCTCTAAATTCAACGACCTTACCCCATATCATACCCCGCCATGGCCCCTCATTTGTAACTGAGACGTTAGCATACAACACACAACACACAACATACAACATACAAATCGTACCAACCATAATTTATATCGATTCATAACTTATATTGTGTCCATACCACACATTCTCAGCACTATATACACATTCATAATAATACATCGCAATAATAATTCAATACACAAATAATTTAAATTATGCAGTTAACACATAAAAACTACTTAATTTTCTTACTTGATAAGATAGTGAACTGACAACGATTCAAAGAATGATTACAGAAGTCTAACTCTTTGATGAAGATCTCTCTTACATACCACCTTAAACATTCATAATCAATGATCCAAATTAAGACCCAACGTATATATCTAAATCTATTAAATCAAAACTTATTTAAAGTAAAACCAAACCATAGTTACCATGCGTTAGTCAAATCTTTCCTAGCAATCCCCTTGCTAAACTTGAGCAATGATTAGAAAGAATATGAGTGGGTGAGAGCTTATATTTTTAGAAGAATTTAAGAGTGAGTCACATAATATAGGGTTCGGCTACAAATACTCTCTTTTATAAACCTACCACACACGGACTTGGTCTTATTAATAAGAAAGTTTTGTTTTAAAAAAAAATATTCATAAAAAAAAATATCTTATCATAAAAGTTCTCAACCTTTAACTAACTCCCTCAGCCACTTACGTCAATACATGCTTAATAAATATCAATTTTCAAATATATGCGTAGATTCAAGAAAAACTAAATCAATTAACGTTATCTTTATTTTAAATATTATCCAAATAATTACTCATATATATATATATATACTAAGTCTCACTAATGCTGAAGATACTCTCCCATAAAATTTGAGTATAGCTATAATAGTTATAACTGCCCCTTAGTTCAAATTTTAAAAATCTCACAATATCTCTAATATATCTCGACTAAGAACCTATTCCAATTTTTTTTTTTCATTAAACCATTACACTTATATACATACTAGATGAAAGTTACGTGGCGAGCCACGTAAATATTAGTTTTATTTAAGTTGTAGTGGTTTTTGTTTAAGAATTCGGTAACTAATTGTAGATTATTTTATAAACAATATGTTTTATGAAAGTAAACTTGTTAAGAATGTCATAATTGTGTATATAAACCTATAATATACACATTGTTATTCAAATGTTATAATGGGGATTTCAACCCATCCCGCTATACATCTCTCACACACTCACACACCCAACCACTTGAGCTATCCCCAAGTGGTTACACACGTAATTATTGTACTCAAAAGTCATGTAATCATAGGCTGGAATTTATAATTAAAGAGAGAACAGAAAGAGAGAAAATACCAGATACAAATAGATATAGCTTATTAATGGTAATCAAAATTGATAAAAGAGAATCATGCAATCGTAACAAGTGCTCCTATTAGTAAAGCCTCATTATTTCCACTAAACTAAACCACATTTTCTACATAATATCACGAACAAAGACAAATATGCAATGAAGTAAGTAAATGTGAACTAAAATGGGCTCACTGTCACTGCACAAAAAAAGTCACAAACCCAAACATTCTCTTCTATTGGTATAGGATTCTAACATCTAGTTGAGGCAACTTCCGTGGTCTTATGGATGCGCTCCAATAATAATAAGAAAATATAATTGAAGATGATTTAATCTTATTCCTATATAAACATCTACGTATTTAATAAAATTTTTAAAAAATGATTGTACTTTGCGCTCAGCATAATAAAATGTTATCTTAATCTTCTATGGGCTTAGTAGTTTGAATGATTGTACATCTACATACAACTGGATTCTCCATTTAATGACTGATAATCTCTCTGTTGTTTTTTGGAGAAACAAGCGATGTTGCTGCAAAATTTAATTTAAATATTAATTTTATAATTTTTAAGATAAGTTTTAGTAGGTTTGTAATTGCAGAAAAAATATTACACATCTATATATATATAAAAATATATGATATACTAAATGTGAAAATATTCCTCAGTTTAATACGACTTTAATTGAACTGCAGTACATGACAATATATCTTCTGCAACATCTCTGAACATCACAGCATCTAGTATTTCAGTACCATCGTCGAGTTGGAAATAAATTCTAATTCAAATTCATGTTTAAACAAAAACAAAAAAAAAACAGAAAAATCTATCTATGTGGAACATTATATTATTGTTTGAAACAATACGTAATACTAAATGAAAAGATAAAACATATGTAATACTAAATGTTCTGCTGCTTGATCTAGGTATTTAATATCAAATAGAATATAGATTATATGAGAGAAAGATAACAGAGAAAAATATCACCAATCAGACTAATTGGAAAGAGAAAAAAATCATGAATTAGTTTACATGCTGGTTAAACAAGAACAGTGAGAATGAATGCCACATGACCAACTAAAGATTTACAACATGTGCTTGTTTTGCTCGTATCATCAGCATCTCTTTTGCTCGTAAATATTTCTAGTCAAATCATATCGCATAAAAGTTATTTAATAAGTAAAATACTGCCACACTCCAGCTATAGTAACTTACCTCATCTAAAAGCCCCTCATATGTTAATTGAGAGCACATAGGAGTTACCATGTCCACCTGTAGCCAAGGAATAGCCAATTGAAGCAACACTACCAATCATTGTCACAGATTGATATAATAAGCAACCATTGCAGTAGCATCTCTCTAAACTAAAAACTTCTTTAGTGATGAATAGGGTACAATAATCAAGAATAATTTATTTCATGTAACATTCTATTCTCAGTCCTTACCAAAGCTGAAACAAAATCAAATCTAGTACTTAGACAAACAAAGGAAAGTAACGGATAGCCACAATTCGCAAACTTTAGGAAGGAAACCTAAGCTTATTGACCACCACAAAAATGGATTTCAAGAGGCATAAGAACCATTCAGAAATGTTTGATCTTAGCCTTTGTTATATCTTTTCATTCATGCATTTTCTCAGTAACCAAAACAAGCATGCAAAAAAAAAATTAAATTTAAAATTAATATCCAAAAACTGACCCTTATACAACACCAAACTATTATTAATAATAAATAGATGGACTTTTTTAATTACCGTGACGAACATGAGAAAAATATGAAACAACCAGTCTTCTAATTACTGTGTATATAAACAGAACACCACCATTCATATTGACACCCCAAATTTTATTAAAAAAACCAATTCATTACATGCAAATATCATGCTTAAATGCAGTTACTTCAAATAATACAAGATAGCAACAACCATTTCTTTTTTTTTTTTGTGAAAAGAAATTTTTTAATAGCTATTTGGTGTTCTAGATAGATCACACAACAGCCGAATGCCAGATCAGTTTCGAATTTTTTCCAATATCATTATCTGTACTTCTAGTTTTCCATAATCAACTAAAATCAATCAGAATACTACGATCTGTCCACAAAAGCAAACCTCCCAAACACAAAACCCATCAATAGAAAATCAAAAAAATAAGAAAAGAAATCCATACCCGTCTCAAGAATCAAAGCAAAATATGAGTTCCTCCTCTTCTCGAAGGCTTTGAGACTAAGATAACCAGCGAGAATGAGCAGAAATCCACTGCCCACACCTCCACCTAAATAAATATAATGGGTGAACCTTGGAGGATTATCGCAGAGATTTGGGGAAGAAATTTTCGATAGTGTTGCAACAAACAGAGAAAAGAGTAATGTAGTACACAGTAATAAAATAGAAAATAATAATTTGAAATGTTGGTATAGACAGACAAGGATAAAATACCAAGCTTTGGTCTTCAAATAAGAGCTTTGCTGAGGAAGAAGGATGGCCAATTAAGTGTGGAACATTAGGAGGTTAAGCCTGGAGGAATGTCGGTCTAGTATTTAATAGTCTCCAGTTGCAGATATTCAGTATCTAAAGAGCCTCACAATTGGGAAACTGAGTTAAATGACTAACCGATGATATCTGCGAGAAAGGAACAAAACCTCTTAAGCCTTCGACCATAGCCACAACTCCACCTTTGTTTGCTCCAACAACCTGAGTACATTGTTTTCAACAACATTTCTGAATTAAAAAACACTACAATAAAACAATCCTATGATCACTTCTTTAGCATTGTTTACATTATCAACTCTTTATAACACCAAGAATGACATTGTTGATACCTAGAATAAACTAACCAACTTGCTTGAAATTATAGCAGTTACTTACCTTACCCTTAACAACAACATCCTCTGCTTGGAGCTGTCTACACCTTTCCCATGCGAGATCATACTACATAGTCTTCAAGCTCAAGATTAAGCTATCATCTACTTCATTCTCACCAATAATTACAAAATCTATTTTCAAAGCAGGAACTATCCCTGCTTCTTCTACATGCTTTAGCCTGTGGATTGAAGCTTCTTCAAGAGGTAAGTATGCTGAAGATTTTGCAGTAATATCAACCAATGCTCCACCATTATCAGTACAGAAAATAGTTCCCCTCACCTACATCATAAATATAAAACACAAATATTCACAACCTGCCAAACTAATCATTTTAAACAATGATAGTTTTCTTGTAAAAAAATCATTTTGAACTATGGAAATAATTGCAAATTTGCTCCTTCAGTTGCAATTTTTGTTCGTTTTATACAATCAGTTTCATGATGTAAAACTAATCAAGAGCAAAAAATAATTAGATAGATATTACTCTTAACACTTATCCATAATTTAAGTCTTAAGGTAGCTTAAATTAGTTAAATAGTTCCTAACACTAAAGTTATAAGCATGGCTTAGTGGCCACATTCAGTTAGGTATTCAAGCTCATACCCATTTGGTCCATAATTCAGGTTGAATTAAATAAAAATACATAAACAAGAATTATGATTAACACCCAAAGAGAGAGAGAGAGAGAGAGAGAGAGAGAGAGAGAGAGAGAGAGAGAGAGAGAGAGAGAGAGAGAGAGAGAGAGAGAGAGAGAGAGAGAGAGAGAGAGAGAGAGAGAGAGAGAGAGAGAGAGAGAGAGAGAGAGAGAGAGAGAATGAGTGGTATACCTTAGTCCCAATTTCAGAATTGAAGTCGTACTTTTCGATAGCAGAGTGAAAATCATCGACGTTAAAAGTGACTCTGCTTGACCAAGCCGCAGGCAGCCACGACTCCATATCTGAAACAGCAAGAGCAAAAAGAGCACTCTGCTTCTCAAATGCTGTATCATCCTGAAGATAAACCAAATCATACAAATAAATATAAACCCACCTTTTTCATCAGAACACATGGCATATGCCCTAAGATAATTAAATTTCTAAACATAAAAGGGGCAAAAACTTTACACCCAACATGAATTTGAATATGAATTTTTCCCATGATTACCTCGTAAGAATTCGTCTGAATAAGAGGACGACCTAATCGTTTAGCGATCTCCTTCTTGTGCTCCAAAGCTTTCTTTTCTGAGGTCGCATTCTGTTCTCTGATTGAGGTGATGATGTTCTGTGGTTGAGGTGATGATGTACCAGCAGTTAACCGAACCATGCTTGCGGCGATGGTGAGAAGACGAAGGAGTGAGAGAACGAAGGAGTTAGTCGGTCGAGACTGGTTGACTATTGAGAGAAAGACTAAATGGAGATATCTAATTGTTGTTCCGTAAAGAATCGTAATAGGGTTTTGTTAAAGAAGAAAGAGGAATCGCAAAATGTATATTGGTTCTTCTCCGTTAAAGTTAACAGAATATTCTTTTATTTTTAAGTTATATTCTGTTAAACCAAGAAATGCCGTTAGATAGGCACTTTTAATATATAAAGATATAAAAATACATTAATAAATTTCCCAACTATACCAATAATAATAACAATATAGTAAGAAGATCAATTCTTATACATAAATAATGAAACAACTAGACTTTAAATTTTAACTCCAAGCCTCCATTGGGCCCTTACACCCACGGACTCATGGCTCTTATACACGAGTACGCCACTCTGGCTGCTTCCTGGATTGATGACTGACCCTACAGACCAACACGAGTGTTTTCAGCGTGTTTTGTCCTCACTCGCACGCTTCCTGAGAAAGCTTCCCAGGAGGTCACCCATCCTGAAATTGCCCCAGGTCAAGCACGCTTAACTGTGGAGTTCTTTCGTGATGGGCTACCGAAAAACAAGATGCACCTTGTTGATATAGGTAGTACCAATCATCCATTTAAGCCCTCTTCAACTGTGTAGTCCCATACCTACAAAGTCTCAGAATCATCCCAGTTGACCTTCCCCAGGCGATGTGGGATTGCATAGCTTACCCGGTCTTTCCCCTTACGGATCACGGGACTACTGACTGTCACAGTTATTTGTGTTCTTTGATTTGTTAGTTAAGCCTACTTTTTGGTCAGGGTGATACGTAAATTTTGGGAACACAGTAGTACAATAGAGTGGGAGCGCTAAACATAGATATGGAGTCTATAGCTTCTATAGGTATTTAGAAGTGAAACAATGATTTCCTTCGAGCTTGACTGAATAGAGATAAATGATTGAGATCTCATTTTAATGATTATTTTATTTCACTAAAATATCATTTATAGGTGGCAAGTGTTTTAAGGATAAAATACATTGAAAGGGTGTAACGGTATGCAATGTAAATCATCTATAGAGGATCATTGATTATAAGGATTATAACAATGAATAATTAATAGCGTATCTATATCGTGGAACATGTAGAGCGTTCTATATGACAGAGAGTGCAATTCCATGTTCTATGCGTGGATGCAACAAGGAATTAATAAGTTAATGGATTTACTTGGTAAATTTTAGGTCTGCTTATTGGAAGCTCGGTTACATAGGCCCATGGTTCCCATACTAGTTGAGACCATACTGCTTGTAAGATTCAGATAATTGATTTTAATTAATCAATTATAATTCTCAAATTAGACTATGTCTAGTTTATGATTTTTTCACTATGTTGTGGTTTGATTGTGAAGAAATAGTGTTTTGGGGTTTATTTGTTAATTAAGAGACTTTATGGAGTCTAATTAATAAATATCATAAATGACAATTTTATTTGATAATTATTTTAATTATTAAATAAATAGTTTTGGCATTTATAAGGTTGAATTGGAAAATATGGTATTATTGAAAAGAAGAATAAGTGGTTGAAATAAAGTGGCAAAATTGTAACTAGAGATTGGTCCACTATCTTGTACGACCAAGGTTGAATTTTTTTGCCCAATATTTTATTCTTTTTTAATCCATATAATTCAACTCTAACCCTATTGAAGAATAGTATAAAAGGAAGGCTATGGTCTCATCATCCAACTAATGCAAAAATACCACTAATGCCTCCAAAGCTAAAAACCTAGATGAGACCTCTTCCTTCTTCTTTCTTCTTCAATTTGAAACACTAAGCTTTTCTTCACACTAAATAATTTTAGCCATTAGTGATAGAGTGAGTGCCCACACACATCAAGTGGTATCTCAATCATAGTGTGGAAGACTGTGAAGAATCTTATCAACAAGAAGGAGAATCGAGCTCAAGGAAGGAGAGAAAGAGATCCAGGTTCAGATCTTGATAATGCTCTGCTACAGAAAGGAATCAAGGGCTAGAGATCTGAACGGAAGGAGTCATTATATTCCGCTGCAACTAATGTAAGGTTTCCTAAACTTTATATGTGTTTATTTCATTATTTTAGAAATTCATATTAGGATGTTAATGAACCATACTTGTTAGTAAATCTATATCCTGGTAAAATAATTTCAACAGCTTCATGGACTGATGACTGCCCTACAGACCAACACGTGTGTTTCTAACATGCTTTGTCCTCACTCGCACGCTTCTCGGGATGGGTTGAACTCTATGATATCTCGGGATGTGGAAGTTGTGACAAGGGGCAGGTTCACATATGCGGAAGCCATAGAGTTAGCTCTTACAGCTGAGAGAAGCGAAAATAGAATCTGGAAAGATAATGCCGCTAGAAGAGATGCAAGGAAGGGTACATCCTTTTCGAGTGACCCTAGGAAAAGGGGGCAAGATCAATCTGGGCAGTCAAGTCAAGACAAGAGATCCAAAAGTAGTAATGATCATCGACCCAATGGAAACAATAGTCGAAACATTCCAGAGTGTCGTAAATGTATTAGATGCCATTTTGGTGATTATGGTGCAAAAACATGTTACAAATGGTATCAGAGCCTTGACCAAGCCGGAAGTGTGGTCGACGAGGACGTCGGACCCCGTAAGGGGGTGATTGTGACAGTCAGTAGTCCCGTGATCCGTAAGGGGAAATACCGGGTAAGCTGTACAATCCCACATCGCTTGGGGAAGGTCAAGTGGGACTAAGGTGCATCTTATTTTTCGGTAGCCCATCATGAAAGAACTCCATAGTTAAGTGTGCTTGACCTGGAGCAATTTTAGGATGGGTGACCTCCTAGGAAGTTTTCCCAGGAAGCATGCGAGTGAGGACAAAACATGCTGGAAACAGTCGTGTTGGTCTGTAGGGCCAGTCATCAGTCCATGAAGCAGCTGGAATTCAGAGAGATCCTTTAATGCTTTCAATAGTAATGACATCTATTTTTTTCAGCCATATCTAATTGGTTACACAAAATTTAGTTATTTTACGTTTCAAACAATAGTATAGATAATTTATAAATACGTATTCAGTGCTTAAAATAATACCAAAGCTATATAAAAAAATATGCGCATAAACTAATTGAATTAGAGAGATTTGAATGAGATAAAAAAAAGGGGGATTTTTTCATTAATGTACAACAAAATTAATATATTACAAAAAATGTGCAAAAAAAACTTAATTATAAAAACTCATACATTTTAATAACATATTTACTAATATTTAGATCATTAGATATAATATTTACTAAACTTACTATAAATATATATATATATACATAATATTCTTTAAACGTGGATTATGGATTAAGGAGCATTAATGTGTAGTCATTATAACATGTAATTTTAAATTTTATTATTTATGATTATTGATTTGATACTTATAATAGTTACTAATATATGTATGGTATAAGTACATGATGAAAAAAAAAATGAAATTTAAGAAGAAAACTAATTATAGTAATTTAATTAAAAGAATAAAATTATATAAATTTATTATACTAATAAAATATTTTATTTATAATAATATCATTGTTAATGTTTAAATTATTATAATTTATAATTATAAATATAATAATGTACTATGTTTATTACAGTAATGTTTTAAATTTTTTTTAATAATAATATAAATATTTATTTGAAAAAAAAAAAACTTTTACACAAGAAACATGCTTTTTTTTTAATTGTAATATAAATGTTTAGATTTATTTTAGTGTCATTTATTATATATTTATGTTTATTTATAGTGTATTTATTATAAAATATACGATTTATTATATATATATATGTTGTTTTATGAAAAATAAATAAACATGTTCAAGAAATAAAATTAAATAAATAATAAACAGTTTAATATAATAAATATACTATTTTTTTTATAGTATAAATGTTTATTATCCACTAATTTTACTATAATTTATTATAAATATATGTTTATTTTAACAAAATATTTAATAAAAATAATAAACAATAATGTATTAATAATTTATATCTATGTTTATTTAAAATTAAGTAGAAAAAAAAATGTATATTTTTACTAGTTATAAATATATTTTATATTTATAATTAATCTATATTTTTTTTACCAATATATATCTTTATTATTTAATAAATCACATGTTTATTAAAAAAGATAAATAATTTCATAAAATTAATTAAATATTTAGAATAAGCTTTTACAAAAATAAACATACTAAATATTTTTATCTAAACAACATAATAGCATTTCAATCCTAATAATATATAGGGCATTGGACATATTTTAATAAAAAAATCATGATTATATATGTATTGATTTTGAAAAATATACCATACAATTATTATGTAAATCATGGATGTGATTTGTATTGATTTTAAAAATCTACTCATATTGGACATTATAAATAAATAAAAAATTAGCCATAAAAATAATTACACAAATCTAATTATGGTAAGTTTGACTCATTAATACATCTAATATAATTAAATTAAGAGTTTGTATGATTTTATGTAAAAATGTTTTCAAATGTATATATCTTTAAAATTAATTTTTTTTGCACATTTTTTGTAATTAATTAAAATAATGTATACATTTATGTAAAATGCCCTAAAAAAAACATTTATACAATCAGACATGGAAAATAACATGAGGCATTAAGAGCATATAGTTGGCCATCAAAATAGAAAAATAACATATATAAAATTATATGAATTTTAAGGACGCGGTGACAATTAAAATAAAATTGACATATAGATTCATATAAAAATATAATATAAAAGGTAAGAATCAGATCAATATATATCATTATAAAATCAAAAAAAAAAAATAACAGAATAATTTATAAAAAGAAACTAATTATATCGTATCACTAATTACACATATTTATAGCATAATATAAAATGTATCCTAAATAAAAAATAAATACAAAAATAAAAAGTATATAAATGCTATAAATCAAACATAATAAAAAATATGACAAATAATATATCAAATAATCAAACATAATATATATAGAAGTTACAAAAAATATAATCACATATAAAAACTTTATGTATAAATATATATCTATAACCTCTATAAAAGTGGCAATATTTTTGGGCTTCCACATTTTGAATTACCAAAAAGTCCTCATTTCTCACTCTTAGTTACATGTGGTGGTGATTGTTTTTTTTTTTTTCTTTTAACTAAATTATTTATTATGTTGAATGATTTGGTTTGATTTATTAATAAAATTTATTCAAAAAAAATATATATATACTTATACAAAACATGTTTTGATTTTTTTGTATCATGTATCTTTATATATTAAAAGTGCCTATCTAACGGCATTTCTTGGTTTAACAGAATATACTTAGAATATTCTATTAAATTTAACGATTAGGTTTGATCTCCCGTTAACAAATAAACCCAATAATTAAACCAAAAAATTAAACAATCTTTTAAATATTAATAATCTCTTTTTAAATTAAAAAAATCCACATATCTCTCTAACAAACCTATCTTAAATTAAACAATCTTTTAAATAATAATCTCTTTTTAAATTAAAAAAATCCACATATCTCTCTAACAAACCTATCTTGGGAGAATATTAATAATTTTTTTATTTATTTTTTAAAAAAGAAAAATATAGATTAAATGTCTAGAAAAGATAATATAAATGTGAGACTGTATATGAGTTGCCTTTTCTTTAATTACCTAGAAAAGATAAAATGTATAGATAAATATATATATGTGAGACTATATATGTAAGAGAATTTAATTAAAAAAAAAAATAACTCATTGTTATCGGGAAAGAAGAAGATTGATTGTGTTGGCTTAGAGATTTTTGAGCTTGGGCTTAAAAAAAATGAAAAGAAGATGAAATGAGCTGTAATTAGTATTTACCTTATATGTTTGTGCTTATTTTTAGTTTTATTTTTAATTTTACCACCAAGAGGAGAAGGTTGAAAAATATTAGAATATGAAAATATTATTGGTGCTTATTAGTAATTTGCAAAGAATGTGAAAGTCTATAAATATATAGTTGTGTAGCTATTATTAGATATGAAATGAGATAATAGAACTTTTTTCAATTAGAAGATTAATGTACACTTTACTATTAATAACATTATTATAACACAACTATGTTTTACTTACTAAATATACTGACACATATTTTATTTTTATAAAACAAATCTTCAAATAATTATACTATTTAATTATTAATTAAAATAAAAAAACTAAAATATTAAAAAAACTAACACTACGTGGCTTGGCACGTAACAATCACCTAGTATATATATATATATGTATGGGTGTACTTTTAATGGGTATTACCTATGAATGGGTAAAATTAGAAAATTTTGAATTTTTATGCTTAATTTTTCTATCTAATTAAAAAAAAAATCTCTCATTTTTATATCATATGGATTGAGATTGTTCCATCGGTAAAAAAAAAATTAAAAAAAAAATTAGCAAGAAAAATAAGAAAAGAAAAAGTTGAGTTTAAGTTAAATATTTTTGTATGAACATACTTTTGATATAGTGTAAAAAGATATATTTTTTGATATTTTTTTTTAATTAAGTAGTTAAATTAAGCATAGAAATTCAAATTTGTGATTTCATTATTCGTTATTAGATCAAAATTCGATGGTTTGATATTTTTAAAATTAATATTTATAGTTAAATTTGTTTAGTAACCATTCATGGGTAATACCCATTAAAAAGTGTTCCATATATGTATATATTTGTAGGAATAATGAGTGAAAAATAAATACTTGACTCTTAGTTTTCTTTTCTTTTAAGGAAATTTAGCCTTAAAGTTTATTACCTACATAATTTACTATGATTTATTTGTTATAATTTCACATCAAAAAAAATAATTTTAATATTTTTAATTTTCTACTTTTTGTAGTATACATTCTTCTATTTTTATTTTATTTTACTTTTGATATTTTCATTTAAGAAGAGAGAATAAGTTTGTATTTAAAGTTCTTTAGGACCATTATTAAATTGTGTTAAATATAAATGAATTATGTTAGATTTTATCGCATATCGTTAACAAAATACTTTTCAATGGAAAATATAAAAGGGGAATTACCTCATATACTATTTTTTAACTTTTTTTTTCTTTTTAAATTTATAGTTTGGGTTGCTTCGGTGGTTGTTTCAGTAGATTACTATGTAGATTTTGGTTGTGATTTAAGTTGCTCTGTTGATTGTCATGTGGATTTCTGTAAAAAAAAAAAAAAAAAAAAAAAAAAAAACTGCTTTGAAATGTAAAAAGGGAAATTTGACATTTTATGCTAAAAAAATAGACATGGTGTTATTTTATACATAGAATATATACATTTGATAATAATTCTTAACTTTCAATTTTGTTCCAAAAATACCCCCCTCATTTCAATTCCCCCCAATCTCTCTAACTTCCCTCTCTCTCTTCTCTCTCTTCCTTTCTCGGTTTCACACTCACCACGAACAACGAACGCAGAACCACGAACGACGAAGCCTCCTTCTCACCATAGTCGACCCACGAACGACGAACCTAACCCCTCTCACGCAGTCGACCCACGAACCCAGTCGACCCATTCGACCCCTCTCTCACAGCAACGACCCACGAGACCCGAACCCCACTATACCCAATCCATCCCAGTCGACCCACGAGAGCCACTCCATCCCAGTCGACCCACGACACTCACGAGATCCACTCTCCGTTCATCATCGTCCCTGGCACCGTCGACGAACCAGGTATGGGCTTCCTTTAATTTTTTTTTACAATTTATCCTTTAAATTGTGATTCTGTGATATAACTGAGATATGTAGTTTATTAAAATTTCGAATTGCTAGTTTTTGTGTTTGGGGATGAATGTAGGGTAGGGGGAATTGGGTTTTCTGGATTTTTGGTGTTTTGTGCGATTTTATGCGATGTTATGCGACTTTAGTGCGATGCAATATTGAATTCACGGTTTCTTTAGGGATTTTGAGCTATGTTATGCGATTTTGTGCGATTTGTGCTAGCTTAGGTAGTTTCTGTTATATTATGCGATGTTTATGCGATATTTAGCGATTTGTGTGCGATTTGTTATCAACAATGGGTCCTCTGTTATACTATGCGATTTTTATGTGAGCTTTGGCGATTTGTGTGCGATTTTTTCTGAACAATGGGTCCTCTGTTATACTATGCGATATTTATGCGATTTTTGGCAATTTTTATGCGATTTACTCTGAACAATGTGTTCTCTGTTATACTATGCGATGTGTATGCGATGTTTGGCGATGTTTGTGCGATTTATGATAAATAATAATTTTGTTTTGTTTGATTGCAGATGGCTCCTGAACTTATTCTACCCTTGGCTGAGCATTTTCCAGGCCGTATCACGTACAGAGGAAATGGGTATTTTGCTTCAATAAAGGCTAAGTTTGAAGCCTTCAACTTGACTGAGAGGGTGAAGGAAACTCCCTTTGGAATTTTTTGGAATGCCAGTGATCTGAAATTCTCTGGGGTGATTGTCCATCAACTACTTTTGAGGAAAACGAAAGTGACTGAGGTGAAAAATGATGAAGTCTGGTTTTACGTGGGTAAAACCGAAGCCAAATTTGGGCGGTCTGAGTTTTGTTTCATCACCGGACTAAAGATGAGCGGTGGCCCCTCAACAGAAGATTTGAGTACACTGTGTGAGTCTGATCGGATACTGCGGGACTACCTCAATAATGCGAAACGGGTCACTTTCAAAACCCTTTGGCTAGCTTTTGAGTCCTGCGATGTGGCGGACGATGTGTACAAGTTGGGGCTGTGCGCATTTGTTGAGGGTGTTCTTCTATCAAGGGCTGAGGGTGTTTATATCTGGACGGATATGCTGAAGCTGGTAGAAAACGTAGAAAACTTCTTCGAGTATCCGTGGGGCCTCCTTTCTTATCAGAAGTTATTGTCATCCACAACTAAGAGTATGAGTGACCTGAGGAAGAATTACATTGATAAGGTCTCTACTAAAGATAAAATGAAGAAGAAAGGGAAGACGGAGAAAAAAATTACTCAACCGGAGGCGAAGTACAATGTCTATGGATATGCCCCGCCGCTGCAATACTGGGCCTTCGAGGTGATGCAAGATTTGGGGAAGAAGTATGGGCAGTGCACAGGGACTAGATTCCCTCGAATGTTGAATTGGAGTACTCCCGATTCCGTTACGAGACATGATGTGAAGCAACCTGACGTGGCTGCACTATTTGAGAAAAGGGTATGTCAATCTTAGTTTCTTTATTTTTTTGGTATTTAAATTGTGAAACTGTAATTTTATACGATTTTAAGCGATTTTAATGCGATATGTATGCGATTTCTGCATGATTCTGTTTTTAATCTGTTTTCATATACGATGTTATGCGATGTTTTGGCGACTTTTGTGCGATTTATAATGTTAGTGTTAGAACAGTTATTTTATGCGATGTTATGCGAGTTTTATGCGATAAGTGTGCGATTTGTCCTTGTTGCTATTCTGATGTTTTTGGCGATATGTATGCGATTTTGTGCGAGTTATGTGCGATTATCGGTACTTGTTAATTTGTCAGTGTCTGCGATTTTATGCGATTTATTTGCGATTCCTGTGCGATTTTGAATATTAAATGTTTATTTGGCTTTCTTTCAGATGGTTGTGCTTCAAATTTTGTATCCTCGGAATTGGGAGGTCGACTACTGGAAGGAAAATTGTGAGGGTGAGGTCCCCAAAATGGAAATGGGGTTGGATGAGGTCGAAGAAACACAAGCCGGGGCGCAAGATTCGACCGCATTCGAGACCCAAGCCCAACGGGTGGCAGAATATGTTAAAAGGTCCAAAATTATTCCACCATCCCCACTCAAGGAAACATCAGACGCCTCCACATCTGCCACTGTGCCCCCAGCATCTGCCAATGTGCCCCCAAGCTCTGCTCCACCCAATGACTCTGACTACCTCTTGTTGGCTAAGAGATTGGAGAAGGTAGAAGCGCAACAACTTGCGATTCTCACTGCCCAGACTGAGATGAAGGCTGACTTCAAGAGTAGTCAGAAAGAGTGAAGAATCTTATCATAGATCAAATTGCGACCGTGATAAGTTTGTTACAGAAGCAGCCTTCGGAGCCGACACAACCATCAGGGCCGTCACATCAATCAGACCCGACACATCCATCAGACACGGCAGAGCCATTACAGACGGTACATCCATCACCGCCGAGATATGATGATAATGATGATGTCTACCCAGAAGATTGGCAACCTGACGTATGTGACGTTCCTTCTACTCCTGCAAACGCCCTTGTCATTTCGCTGGGTGATACAGAATCTCAGGATGTGGAAGAGTTGCAGGGGCCACCTGCTGGGGTGGAGTTCTGCAGGGTTAGGCGAAAGCGGAAGCCGGTTTTCTTGAATGACTACACAGCTGGGAAGAAGAAACAACGACATGAGCCCGTGGTAGTAGACACACTAAAACCGGCGGACCCCCGGCTGTTAAAATTTTTCCAGAAGTGGATCACTTATGCTAGGGACAACGGCCGTCCTAGGGATGTTCACACTGGCGAAGCCACTAGATCCTGGTTCGTGAAATTGATGGTGCTGAACGAATGGCTCGACGATGCTGTAAGTTATTTCTTAACAGAATTAATTTATTGTGTTTTTAAATGTTTGTGCGACTTGTATGCGATTTATATGCGATGTTTGCACTTTATGTTTGATCTATTTATGCGATTTTTATGCGATTTATATGCGATGTCTGTGCGATTATTCACTTTTTTAGGTATTTTTGCGACTTATGTGCGATGTTTGTGCGATTTGTGAAACAATTTTGGTAATTTCTTTGTGCAATTTCCTGCGATATTTGTGCGACTTTTATGCGATTGCTGTCTTACTGTTTTCTTTTGGAACACAGAAACTTGATGCCATGGCGCACTTATTGAGAAGAAGACGGACCTTGTACCCAGAAGTCTACACTCGAAAAGGTGTAGTTTTGGACACATCTGCTCCACAGTTCTTTTCCATGTATTGGAATTTGTATGAGGGTGACAAGAGGAAGATGAAATGGGATGAGGGCGTTATGAATTACGTGCAGGGGATACCGCACAGATACTTGCCATGTTGGGAGAACCAGGATTACATATACTTTGTGTTGCACCTTCCCAAAGAGCGCCATTAGGTGGCAGTTGAGGTGGATATCGACAACTGGGAGATCATTGTATATGATTCTGATATCGGTGGCACCGTTGAGGCAGCCATGGAGTCATATTTGAAGCCTTACAGCGAGCTATTTGCGAATCTAATTCGAGCTAGCGGTTATTTCTCATACAACAATTATGTACATTCGGTGGAGTTGGGCGATCGCAGTCAGCTCCTACCCATACATTATAGACGAGTTACCTCTGAGGTCGCACCACAAACGAAGAGCAGGTGAATCTCTTTATTTTTTTTTTTGTATATTTTGAGTAATTTATTTAATTTTGCACTCCATTATGAATTACTTAACTTAATTGTTGCTAATATTTAGTAATTATTTTTTAGTGGCAATTGTGGAATGTATGCCTGGAGCACATTGAGCACTTGATGTTGGACCAGTCGTTGGAGCATGTTCATGATGGTAACATGCTCACCTTTAGACATAGGTAGTGTGTGGACTTATTTTACCAGAACTTAACATGGTAATTTTTTGTAGGTTTTTGTAATGTTATTTTTATACACATAAACTCCCCTTTTATAATTGTATTATAATCTCACCAAAATTATATATAACAAGTAAATTTAAAGCTATTTAAATTGTTGCTTGTATCAATTTTTTTTTTTTTTAATTTTTGATAAATACCTGTCAAATGATGACATCTTCAAAAATGATTTTGGTAAGAATCGCATTAAAATCGCACATTAATCGCATAATATCGCCAAAAAATACAGAACCAAACAAACTCTATCGCACACAATATCGCACAATACAAACATAATATAAACCATACTATATCGCACACAATATCGCACAATATCGCACAATATCGCCTTAAGCTAACATAATATAAACCAGTTATGATGTCGCACAATAATCGCACAACAAAAGAAAGAAATCGCATAAAGTCTCACAATATCACATAATCAATAAAATCGCATAACGATGCACAATATATCGCACACAAATCGCCAAACATCACTATCACACATAAAATCGTACAATAATCGTACAAAGTCGCCAAAATTAATCATGTCATCCCTAACCTCAGATTTCTCATGACATCGCACAAAACATCGCATGATGTCGCATAAAATCGCAAAAAACAAAAAAACCCAGAAAAACACAGACTGTTAGCCACAAACTCTACCTCCATTTCAAGGACACAAAAGTCACATATTACAATTAACAACGTTCAGATCCATGCAATTCAACAAAAAACTACACTATTTACTAAGAAAAACACTTACCCATTGCTTTGTTGAGTGAGGTGGAGGTTGAGGGTGAAAATGGTGGAGGTTGCAGTCGGCCGGGACAGGCAATGATGGAGAGAGAGAGCAAATGAGAAACAGAGAGAGAGAGAGAGAGAGAGAGAGAGAGAGAGAGAGAGAGAGAGAGAGAGAGAGAGAGAGAGAGAGAGAGAGAGAGAGAGAGAGAGAGAGAGTGCGTGAAGAGGGAAAGAGGGAGAAAGAGCAGGCTGGCTTTGGGTTTGAGGAGAGGGGTATTTTGGGGTTACCACTTAAAGATTAGGATAGTTACAAAATTTTTAGGAGGGTGGTATAATTAAACACCACTTCTAACTTTTAAGCATAAAATGTCAAATATTCTATTATTACATTATTATCTAAAACAATAAAAAAGAATATAAATAGTTTATAATGTAATGTTATGGCCTATATCTATATTTATTAATAAAATATTAAAAAACATAAAAATAAATGAAAAATTATGTATTTATAGTGATATAAATATTAGATTATGCTATATTATGTGCTAAATTTAGTATATTTTTTGCAATGTATCAATTTTGGCATAATTTTTAAAATACTGTTGGAACAAATTTTTTACAAGATAAGCTATACACATCACCTATTTGATGCATCGCCATTAGAGATATACTTATGCAACTCTTTAATAGATAATATATCATTATCGTGTGAGTGTTATACTAATGACCATATGATAATTATATTTTATAATGAATATGCTAAATGAAATTTATTTTACTATTAATTACATTACATGATACACTAAAATTGTATGTGCGTAGCACGTGTTGTTCCAACTAGTAATATAAAATGGTGTAAACACTGTAATGAAATCGAGATTAATAGTTCATAGTATATATAATAATACATATAAATGAAAAAATAATATGTCACCAAAATTTATTTATAATCAACGAAATATGTCCTTCAACCTGTTAATCTTCTAAAAAAAATGTGCTTTAAGATTATTAGAATTAAATATAAAGAGAATGAGGAAAATTAACAAACATAATAATATATCATTAATTAAAGAACAAAAATATAAATATAAAATAATAAAATACAAAACCAATAATCAAAAGAAAAGTTAAGGCACGTGAAACACGTTTTTCTTAAAGTAAATTTTGAGCAAAGATACAATGACTAACGAGTAGAAAAATACACCACTTTCACTACTCTAGCAAGCTAGGATTAATACAAAGAAGAAGACAAGAGAGCTTTTCAGTAAATGACTGATGACTCTATTGATTGGTGTGTTTAAAATAAAAGTTGAAGCCTCCTTTTACAAGCTTCATATGAAGTGGAATACCAAGTGTGAAGGAAAGGGAAATAATATAAAAAATCCCACAAAATTAGTAATATTGATCACAATATTCACCATAATTTTTTATATCTATCTAAATATTTATTATTATTAAGGTGATTACATCATTGATCAAATCTATATTTATTAGTAGCTATTATTGAACTACATTTAAGGCATCAATTTCTCAACATATATTAACCTAAATTAGTTATTTATTATATATTAAATATAATTTTTTTAATAAAAGATCTATATAGTAAAAACTAATAAAATAAATAATTAGCTTCGTAAAATTTACATATTATATAAAAGCAAAAAATAAATTTTATTAAAAACCCAAAATTAACTTTCAAATAAACGAGAAATTAAATCAAAATAATTAAGTAATAATTATTAAAATATAAAATTAGAATGAAAAGATAAAACGAATTTAAATGAAAAATTTTAATTAAAAGAAAAATAAATTGCATTAACAAGTAATAAATAAATTATTTAAAAACAACAACAAATAAGTATAAAAAGAAAGTTAAAAAATGAAGGCAGTAATTAAGTCACTGAAAATTCAAACTAAACGAAGGACTATTCAACATCGATCATCACACACTAAATCTAACTTTAAAACACATTAAATTTGTACACTAACAAAATAAATATATATAATAAATAAAAAAGTATATAAATAAATAAATAAATGTATTTATACCGAGCTCGGAGAGAGAGAAAGAGAGAGAGGGAGACGGACGGGAGGTGGTGGTGGTCCGACGTATGAGACAGAGATGAGAGGGACATCGACGGGAGGTGATGGTGGTCCGACATATGTGATACAGAGGAGAGGGAGACCGACGGGAGGAGGGGTGGGTGGAGATCGATGGACAAGAGGACGAGAAGAAAAGGAGACCGAGAGACGGAGGAAGACGGCGAGAGAGGAGGGCAATGGTGCAGAGGCGTGTGTGGGGTTTTGGAGAGTTAAGATTTTCGTTTTAGGGTGTGAAAAATGGAGGAGAAATAGGTGAAAAAATAGGTGGGCATTTGGGAAATAGAAAAGAAGTAGGTGGGCATGTGGGAAATGTGGCGACGGTTTACAGTTTAGGGTATAAGGGTATAGGCGACGGTTTTAAACCGTCGGGTATAAGGGCCCAATAGATTTACGAATTCCAATTAAAACTGTTGCTAATTTTTCCAAATAGTTTTAAACAGTTACTTAATTTTTTTAGCGACGGTCCAAAAAAAAACTTTTTTTAAGACCATCGCGAATTCTAACTTTTGTAGTAGTGGTTAGCTAAAATAGATTGGATGGATCCAATCCAATCCAATAAAAAAAAAACTAGTCAATACATCCAATGATTGGAACCGATCCAATCAATACATCCATTGGATCGGATCGGATGACTTAATTCGATTGGATTGGATGGGATGACAAAATTTAATGGGGGTTTACTGAAAATACCTCTTTTATTTATAAATTAAACAAATCTACCTCTAATTTTATATTTAATTCAAATATACTTCTTTTTATATTTATTGTACCCAAAATACCCTGACATAAGGGAGTCACATGGAAAGTATATTGAGGTGACAGGGGTAAAATCGGTAAAGTGTTTTAAAAAAAGAGGTAAAAATGATAAATTTTAAAAAAAAAAGTAAAAATAAAAAAAGGCAATATAAAAAGGGTATAGAGTCTAATTTTCTCAAATTCAATATCCAATAAATAATTGGATTGAATTCGTTGGGTCTAAATCTATTAAATATGATCCAATAAACACCCTATTTACAATATCCATTCGCAAAATAACAAAAAATAAAATGCATTCATCCATAAAAAAAAAAAAACATAGCATCAATCATACAATAAAGAAATTTCACAACCCTAAGAGAAATCCTAAAAAAAACGTAGCATCAACCATACAACAAAGAAATTTCACAAACCTAATAGAAATCCTAACAACCCCAATGGGAAACACATGTAAAATCACAAGTAATTAAATAAAGCACCCATAATAACAATCCTAACAACAACACTTACATCTACCATTTGCATAAAATAAGAATAAAATTGAGCAACCCTTTAAACAAGCCAACAGCAACGCTTATAGAAACCCTCTAGAAAAAGAACAGAAATGTTAAAAGTAGAACAACTATTTTAGCAATCATAACAGAAAACCTTACAAACTCTATCCAAACAGAACCAGAAAATCAAATAGAGCAACCCTTTCAGCAACTCTAAGTCTCTAACAACAATCTTATACAAAAAAAAAAAAATCAAATCCAGCAACACACGGAACCCGACATCAAGGTAAAAATAAATAAGAATAGATCATCTTAAACACCTAGTTGATCAAAATAAAGAATAAATTCAGATTTACCTACAAGCTCAAGGGGTTTGAACTTACCTGAAGTTGTGATTTGAATGTTGTAATAAACATTGAATTTGAAATTTAATGGTCATAATTGAAATTTGAATTCCTGTAAATAACTTTTTGCAAAGATTCATAGTTTTTCCAAGTTATTGAAATACTTGCAAACTTGAATGGATCCTCAAATGGTTGATAATTTTGTTTATTTTTTCTATTTGGATTTGTTGGAAAAGATGAATTGCTGGTTTTTAATGTCAGTAGCTCCAAAATGACTGTCGAAAAAGCTGCCGGAGCCAAAGGCGGAGACTATATTGCATTCAACTTTATCATCGTAATTTTGCAAAAAGAAAAGTTAGAAAGGGTAAATTATTCAGGTACCGTATTTTTGCACAAATAAAGACTTATAGCCGTATATATAAAAAGCTCCCTTTTTTTCAAGCCATAATTATATTAGAGGTTGGCGGAAAAATACGTAATGTGATTATTGTGACGGGTTGTTGATTTGTCGGTCCCACTGTGTGTTTTTTTTTTTTTTGGAAATTTTTCTTTTAGTTTGGTACATGCACTTGATACGCTTCAACAGAAACCCGCAGTTATCGCCAACTTTCACTATTTTATGTCATTTTCCTTTATTATTTCATATTCACCTTCATTGTCTCTGCTCTCTCTCTCTCTCTCTAAATGCCCTCATACAAAACAAGCTAATCTCTCAAAGCCATCTTCACTTTTCATTTGAAAACTGCGACGATGGATCCCTCATCATGGCCATCTCAATCAGAGGTACTCTCTGTTTCTCATCTTTCACTCTTATATAAATGTTCAAATTATCCATTCTTTTTTTTTTCTTGAATTTACTTCTTGCTCGATTCAAGTTTTAATATGGTGAATAAATCACAATCAATGCCTTAAGATTTACTTTCAACGGACACGAATTGCGCTTGGAAGCCAGAACTGTGTTTATGCAAATCTACTCTTTTATTTTCTTTTTATTACATTGACATCCTTCGATGTGATGTGGGTTTAAATCTTCTGTTCACACATATATATAGCTATATGTATGCAATGCATGTTAATTGCTTGTCCATTAAACATTGTTGCAGTTGAAAGAGATTAGAGACATAGTTGCTGCATTGGCGGGAAGATGCATCGAAGATGTTCGAGTTGTAGCCTCTCCTTACCGAATTTGCCCCTTAGGAGCTCATATTGATCATCAGGTGCGTTTAAGACACTTGTTTGTTTTTAACGGCTATTTGTGAACCAATTTATCATTGGCCAATCCAATTTGGATTAATAATTAAAACTTTGTTCTTGGTTTATGTTTTTGATTAAGATTTCTTATGTTTATTTTTAAATTTCTTAACAAGGATTTTTTTTTTCTTTTTTTTTTAACAAGGGTATTTTTATACACTGTTACTGTTTGCAGGGTGGGACGGTTTCAGCTATGGCAATTAATAGAGGAGTACTTCTAGGATTTATTCCTTCTAGTGATAGTCAGGTAAGATACAAACTCTTCTGTAACAATCTAACCAACTCGGAGGACGTAACTCACAATTTCAGAAAATTGTACATGTTAACTTTGACTTCAAATTTACTGAGTAGCATTATGTGAAAATGAACTTGCAAATTACCCAAGAGTGTTAATTGAATATTCAGGCATGTTGTTCACATTCACAAGCTTTGATATTTGAGTCCTTGAATACTTACATAGCAATTGTTATAGTTGCTTTGTACCAAATTATTATAAGGTTAGGCGCAGAGCCAAGTTTCACATAAAAAAACCTATGAAATCTAAATTTATAAAATCTAAAATTGAAGCTATTAATTTCTAAAAGATATCCAGGAATGATGGATATATTTCAAATTGACCACCAGCTTATTCGAGACCCCTGAAGGCTTATGGATCAAAAATTTATATTTTGTAGTAATCAGTTTTATAATAAAAGCAGTGGTGGAAAACAGACGTGAGAACTATATGAAATGGCCACTTAGGTTGGGTTGTGACATCTAACCGTCAATTGTTTATGGTAGGGTATTATGTTAAATCAAAACCAAATTTGTTTCATTCTAAAGCTCTGGGATTATGTGATTTCCTGGTGTCTGTTGAACCATACAATGGTTTTATATTGAAGGGAATGAATAGAAGCGAATGATTTTGTGCTTATGACATCAAATACCAAGGTTGTTCTGTAATTGTTTTAAGTGATCTACCATAGCTTCTGTTTCTTATAGAGAAGGAAAATGAAAGTACTAAGCTTGACTCTTTCTTTATTTACTTCATTCGAGCCTTTCACTTCATTTGCCCGTCTATTGTTGCCAAGAGAAGCATGAAATTTTGCTTAGTTGTCATTAGTTGTAATAGGCTCAATACCTTCAATGTGCTCCAGATGAAATGTCCAGGCAACTGTCTTGTTTATGTAAAAGTATGTCTGAACCTGCAGACCAATTTTCAGGTCTTGACCCATTGCTTCAATCATTTATGGGATTAGTTGCTCTAGCAATTGGGTTCCCCTGCATGTCTCTTCCCATGTGATTACTTCTCTGCTTGACTAGAAATTTTCAGTTTTTTTGTTGGATTTGGGGGTCTGGTTTTTTTATAGAATGATTTGGAGGTGCGCCTTAGTGATCATTCTGTTGGATTGAAGACAACCTCAGGAGACATTGATTCTCTGAGATTGAGTAAAGTTTTGCGCACGTCTTTTTCTTATTTGTTCACATATTTATTTCAATTAACGCTAGCTGAGAAATGTAATCTAATATTTTTTTTAGCTCTATATGTTAGGTCAACCTCTGGCCCTCTAATCCAATTTGTGCTTTAGTCTTTCTTTTTGATTCAATAACATTTTATGTCTTACAAAAGTCAAAATTGCTCAGCTGATACTCTCATTCTCTGAGTGTTCTGAAGAGTATTCATCATAACAGACATGCTGATTTCAATAAAGTCACAGTCTGTATTCATTGAATAGCTTTACTTTTAAAACAAAATGTTCTGTAACATTGTATAACAGGTTTTTGTTGAAAAACTGTATAAATCAGTACGGTATAAACTGAGTTGAAAATTTTATATCATTATTTCCAATGTCATTTCCTTGTTTTTAATTATTGATGTCTTTTGGTAGGTTGTATTACGCTCAGGACAGTTTAAAGGAGAAGTAAAGTTCAGGTAAAAGAAAAAACCCACTCTTGATCCTTATCACTCCACTCATGCATCGGGTAAACAGCTATTTCCAGTTATATAGCTGGGGACAAAATAATGATTAAGATAAAAACTATTTCAAATTGCTGTATGTAACAGCTTAACTTCTGGGAAAATTAATAGCTAACATCCTACCGCTACAATTGTTTCTGACTAAATCCCATGATATGTCATTTTGTTTCAAACCTTGTGCTGCTCAATGTCTGCCAATAAGTTACCAGGTGTATTAAAGTATCGTTTAGTTTGTTCATTTTGTAGTAGCTTAAGCTTTTCAGAATAATTCTAACTTTATGTGTACAATGAGATCTCAGTTTCCTGCTTCTCCATGTGACAATTTCTCCTTACAAGATTTAATTTTTTTTTTTATTGTTGGTTTTATAGTGTTAATGAAATTGTGCACCCTAAACACAAGATTGAAGTTTCCAAGAATGATGCAAATGATTCTTCGAAACAATATGAAGAATGTGATTGGGGCAACTATGCAAGAGGAGCTCTATACGCACTACAGAGAAAGGGGAACCATATTTCCCAGGTGAGAGAGATATCATCTGGTTGGCTTTTCTTGTACTTCTTAATCAGTCTAGATAATGTTTTTTTAAGCTTAGTTTAGTTACTGATCTTTGTTCACTACCCCCCTTCTTTCTTTATTTAATATTCATTTTTTACTATTCTACATCGTTTATCTCCTTAGTAAAAGCTTTCATGCTTTACTATGCTAAGATTTTTGGGTAGAGGATTTGAAAAAGTAAATAATTAAAACATAGCTAAGTCTATGTACACTTCTATAACACATAATATTTAGCTGGCCAAAGTTATACTTTACCAATAATAATTTAGGCAGAAGAAAAATCCCCTAAACAACAAAAACAAAAATAACCTTCTTTTTTTGTACAACTTTTATTTTATTTAGTTGTTTTTCTACTACATATCTTTGGTACAACGACAAACTAAACAAAAATATTTTATACAAGCATTTTCCTCTCTCTTTGAAATGAAGTGCAAACTCGTGAATGTTTTTGAGGAAGCAACCATATGCATAGATACATCCTGAAAATGTTTGCATGTAGAATCCAGCAATCTCTTTTGTAGACATGGTTTTGAAGGATATTTTATGCAGGTGAAATGTGCTGGTGATATGTTTTATTTATTTTGTCATGTTCATAGAACCATATGTGATTTCATAATAGAATAAATATGGCACCCCACCAAACTTTAATGTATTTGCTTTACATTTGTAGGGTATCATAGGGTACCTGCGCGGTTCTGACGGACTTGACAGTTCAGGCCTTAGCTCTTCTGCCGCTGTAAGTTATTTTTTTCCCACTAAAAGAAACAATAAGGAACAGAAATTTAGTTACAACAAAATGATTTGAGTTCTAAGTCTCTAAATGAACTAGTTTTATTTTGACAACTCCTGGGTGTTCTGCCTCTAATATTTTACCTTCAGCTATTTTAAAAATATGTTTCACAAATTATTGTTTCCCTTCCAGGTAATTTCTTTCATTCTCCATATGTTTCGGTGGGTTGTTTGGCTAGTGAAGCCTTTGTACCAGAACTCTAGAATAGGGGTTACTCTTATGTAATATGTGTTTTTTCGTTTGAGTAAAATTGTCTAATTTGTTCTCTAATCTTCTGGTGGAAGCTTTAGATTAGTTTTCTACAGAATAACACATCCATTTTTTTGGATGAACTTATGTCATTTTGTTGGGGCAATCATTCTGTTTGACAGGTCGGAGTAGCTTACCTGTTGGCCTTAGAAAGTGCAAATAACTTGAAAGTACCTCCTGAAGAAAATATTGAGTATGACCGGTAAGTTTCTTTTGAATTTCAGAATGATTTACAAATCAATGAATATTGAATTTTAAAATTTGTAATAAGTTTGTGATGAAAGTTGGTAGTGAAGTGGTGCCAATGATAACTTTGCTGGTTGTCCTTTTCTGAAGCGTTCATGTAGAGTTGATTTCGGGTCTTAAGTAGTAGATGAATCTGATTGATTTTTGATATTGGCTAGAAAAGATACTGGAACATGCAGAACTGGTTATATAATAAACCTAAAAATTGTTGGCCTTGAACAAGGAGATTGTGCCTGGAATATTGAGAAAAGTAATGATAGAATTTCTTAGATTAGAAATCTGCTATCAAGTATTCGAATTCCCTGAATGAAATCCCTCAAAGAATTGTCTTTTATTTATGAATAATGATCAAATTATACCTAGCTTTCGAGAGGCTAGTCTCTCCCAAGTACACAACCTTTCGAGAGGGTTGTTCTCTCCAAAAGACTTCTCTTAATACTTAATTCCCTGCCTATAATGAGTTCTAATCTCTTATATATATACATAATAAGCTCCCATACATCAGCTCTAATTAAACCCAAGTGACCAATACAAAAAGACAATTCAACCCTTAAAACAATTTGAATAAAACTCAACTAAAGACATAAGTGTGGCCTTTAGGCCCCTCTTTTTCTATGGTAAACAAATCTAACCAGGGGCTTATCAATACCCCCCCCTAAAACCTTCACCTTGTCCTCAAGGTGAAAATTTGGGAAGCGAGTATCCATAGCTGAGAAATTTTCCCATGTAGCTTCAAATTCGGGTAAAGATTTCCACTTGATTAACACGTCAGAATCAGCAAGGGTGCCCGTGGTTGTAAAACGATGTCAAGCACCGGTCTCGGCTCAACGTGCAACTCCTAGGTCCGATGTAAGTTGCGTGGAATCGTGGGAGAAGAGTGGACATCACCAATGGTTCGACGGAGGCCGGGAGACATGGAAAACCGGTGTATTGTTGCCGAATCCCATTTGAGCTTATAAGCCACGCGCCCAACCCTTTGTAGAACTAATAAGTGGCCATAGTATCGAGCAGAGAGCTTTTCATTGGATCGTTTGGCTAAGGTGCGTTGTCTGTAAGGTCTAATTTTTAAAAACACCTTGTCCCCCACTTTAAACTCTTCTAGACGGCGTTTTCGGTCCGCTTGAGCTTTCATTCTCTGTTGTGCACGTAAGAGATGCATCCTCAAATCATCTAAGATCTCATCTCTTATGCAGCCGTTGTACTATCCACTGACGAAACCACTGCAATACCTTTTTTATAAGGTAATATGGGTGGTGGATCTCGACCATATAATGCCCGAAAGGGTGTGGATTTGAGAGACGTGTGGTAAGATGTGTTATATGAATACTCAGCCCAAGACAGCCACTTTGACCATTGTCTCGGGTGTTCATATGTGAAGCAAATGGAGGTATGTTTCCAAGCATCGATTAAGCACTTCGTTTGACCATCACTGTGGGGATGATACGCCGTGCTTCGTTTGAGGAATGTTCCTTGCGCCTTAAATAGGTGGGTCCAAAAATGACTCACAAAAATCCTATCTCACAAGAATGATGGAAATGGGCGTACCATGAAATAGCCGCACAACTTCACGCATAAAAAGGTCACATCACGCGGAAAAGGATGTTTAAGCTTGAGAAAATGAGCATACTTGGTCAAACGGTCCACAACTACCATTATTGTATCTCCTCCTTCAGATTTGGGAAGACCCTCAATGAAATCCATTGTGACTTCGTCCCAAACTTGTGCTGGAAGTGGCAACGGTTGTAGTAATCCAGCAGGTGAAGTGGTGAGGAGTTTATTTTGTTGGCACACTGAGCACCTACGAACAAAGTCTTGAATATCACCGCGCATTCCTTCCCAATACAATTCATGCAATACGCTTGTAAGTTTTCAAACACTCGAATGACCCCCAATCGACTCTTGTGAAATGCATCCAAAATTTGTAAAATACCGTTAGATTTTTGGAATGACTAGACGATTTTTGTAATAGAGGCCGCCATCTAGATGGTAAACCCATGGTGTTGGTGTTGGCTCGATTGAAGATCTAGGCACGGAGTTGTACCAAAAAAGGGTCGGCTGGCTATTTCTTGTTGAATTTGTGGCCAAAGTGGCCATTCGCTGTCACCAAAACCCGCAAGTCGCCGACATCTGTTTGGCGTGACAAAGCATCGGCGACCCTATTACTAGCTCCACATTTATACTCAATGTCAAAATCTAAGCCCATTAGTTTAGAGACCCATTTTTGATACTCCGTTCCAATTACCCGCTGCTCCAACAAGTATTTTAGACTTTGTTGGCCTGGGTTCTAACTAAAAATTTTTTGCCGATTAGATACGGTCTCCATTTGGAAACAGCATAAACAATAGCCATTAATTCCTTCTCATATATCGATTTTCTTCTAGCTTGGGCCCCTAAAACTTGGCTGAAATACGCAATAGGTTGCTGGTTTTGAAGAAGAACCGCCCCTAACCCATGACCGGAGGCATCTGTTTCGATCACAAACGGTTTGAGAAGTCCGTAATGATAGGACAGAACTTGAGTCATCTTAAGCTTCGAGTTCCCGGAATGCCTCATCGCCAATTGGTTCCAATTAAACCGGTCCTTTTAATTGGTCGCGCAAGGGTTGAGCCACCCGAGCGAAGCCTTCCACAAACTTCCTGTAGTACCCGGTAAGGCCAAGGAATCCTCTCAAAGCTTTCAAAGTTTTAGGTGTAGGCCAGACCAACATGGACTTCACTTTATCGTGGCCTACCGCCACTCCCTTGTTGGAGATTATGTGTCCTAAATAGGATATTTCAGCCTTTCCCAAAGTCACATTTTTTTGTTGACGTAGAGCCGATTTTGGGCTAGGATTTGTAAGACCTCATCTAAGTGTTTTTGGTGTTCTTTCACGGATTTGTCAGAAACCAATATATCATCAAAGAAGACGAGAACCGAGTGGCGAAGATGGGGTCCGAATATGCTATTCATTAATGATTGGAATGTAGCGGTGCGTTGGTCATCCCGAAAGGCATGACTAAGAATTCGTAATGCCCATCATGAGTTCGGAATGCTGTCTTGTGAACATCTTCAGCCTTGACACGTATTTGATGATAACCTGATTTCAAGTCCAATTTAGAAAAAATTGAAGCACCATGAAGTTCATCAAGTAATTCATCAATGACTGGAATAGGGTACTTATCTGGAATGGTGACACGGTTGAGTGCCCGTAGTTGATGCAAAATCGCCATGAGCCATCTTTCTTTTTTACCAATAGCACCGACTTGAGAAAGGGTCAGTTACTTGGTTGTACGATGCCGTTGGCCATCATATCTTTCATGAATTGTTCAATTGCCGATTTCGAAAAATGTGGGTATCGTAGGGTCGCACACTCACCGGAGATGCACTCGGTTGTAAATTGATGGCATGTTCATGGTTTCGAATCGGTGGTAAGCCACTAGGCCGAGCAAAGACCCTTCATGTTTCGAGCAAAATCGCTGGAAGTGAACTCCGAGTATCGCCGGCCGTTTGGTTCTCCTCTAGGCCCCCAAAATTAAATTCAATTAAAAGGCCATTCCCTCTCGCATACATTGTTTTAGACATGGTCTTAAGCGAGACGAGGCTTCTCTCAAGAGAAGTGGTCTCCTTTGATAGTAACTTGTTGGCCGCCAATTTGGAATTGCATCGTTTGAAGTTTCCAATCCGTGTGTGTCATCCCCTAGAGTTGCCAACCATTGAAGTCCCAAAATAACATCACACTCTCAATTTTAAAGGTAGGAAATCATCAAAAATTTCGACCCCTTGTAAGTGTAGGTGGACATTTTTGCATATCCCTTCATTGCGCATGGAATCTCCATTGCCCATTGTAACACCATATTGACTGGTCTTAACAATAGGAAGCTTCGAGTTTATCCACCAACACTTGAGAGATGAAATTGTGTGTGGCGCCGGATCAATTAAGATGACCACTTCACATTGTTCAATCAGCCCTTCAATTTCATAGTCTTATTTGAAGAAAGACCCGCCATCGATTGTAGAGAGACTTCCACCGTACCCTTGAGTTCGCCATTTCTAAATCGGCCCACACCTCGTTAGCCTCTTCCGAACCTTGTTCCGAATTGATACCTTCAATTTCATCACGATAATTACCACATTTATCTCTTTTTGTTTGCAGCGATGTCCCGCGACCATTTATCATCGCAACGAAAGCAAAGGCCCTTCTCTCGCTTGTATTGAATCCGATCATTTCGTATATTTTCGTATTTCGCTACTGTTTTTGGTATGTGTCTTTCATATGCCCCTGGGGTAAAGGAAGTATGAAGTGGTGGTGTCGTGGTGCGTTGAAACCGAAACTTTTGGTCTCAGTAGTGGGTGGTTGCGTTCAACTCTTCCTCAATGTCTTGGGTACCCATTGCCTCATCAATATTTCTTGGTCGTTGCACACTCGAGTTTCGCGCTGATAGTGGGACGAAGGCCATTAATGAAAGTACTAAGTTGTATTTCAGTGAGACATTTTCGTAGGAGCCAAAAGCCTGGATAAATTGCCTCTTGAACTCGATCATCGTACCCTCGCCTTACCGCCACAAATTGATCATATAAAGAACCAGCTGTGTATCTCGAAAGTGCCTTAACACCAATCGTTTCATCTCCTCCCAACTCAAGATTGCTCGCTTTTTATTCTCAAACTGATACCAAAGGAGTGCGTCACCCGAAAAGAGATAAACGCCGCCTACCTTTTCTTCCTCGCCGTAATGGCGTACAAAATCGCTCGCATTGCATAATCCACCGTCTGGATTTTCCCCTTCAAAGGTTGGCATCTCGAGTTTACGGAGCCGCTGATCGTTTCGATGATGGGGATTGAAATAATTTCGTTCCATTGGGGCATCCACTGTTATTGGATTTCTGCCACTATTGAAGATGCGGGAAGCACCAGGACTCTTTTCCTCAGACGCATCTCGAGTGTCGGATCGGCGGAAGACTTCTCCCATATGTTCTTGGACGCTTCTTGATTGTCCGTGATCATTTCTTGGTCGTTCTTGGACCTTTCGACCGTTTCGAGCCTCCAAAATAAGTCGTAGGCCGCCGCAATTGTTCACGAAGCTGGCGACTCATTTCACTCACCGAGTCATTAATAATCCTCTTGACGGAATTTGTGACAGTTTCTGTGACCGATTCCAGAATTGATTCTTGGACCGATTGCATCGTTGACTTCAAAGCCTCCTCTTCAGGGATGGACTCCGATTGACTCTTCTCTGCTGGTTTCTTCGGCATTGTCCGCAGTTCACCGCACCAAATTGATAGAATTTCTTAGATTAGAAATCTGCTATCAAGTATTCGAATTCCCTGAATGAAATCCCTCAAAGAATTGTCTTTTATTTATGAATAATGATCAAATTACACCTAGCTTTCGAGAGGCTAGTCTCTCCCAAGTACACAACCTTTCGAGAGGGTTGTTCTCTCCAAAAGACTTCTCTTAATACTTAATTCCCTGCCTATAATGAGTTCTAATCTCTTATATATATACATAATAAGCCTGCCACATCAGCAGCTCTAATTAAACCCAAGTGACCAATACAAAAAGACAATTCAACCCTTAAAACAATTTGAATAAAACTCAACTAAAGACATAAGTGTGGCCTTTAGGCCCCTCTTTTTCTATGGTAAACAAATCTAACCAGGGGCTTATCAAGTAACTGATTAAGATTTCCATTATAAGTTATTATAGCTAATAATTTTTAGAAAAGGTTGTTTGCAACTAAACCAAACACCTTTCTAGTTATTAAATTTAAGAACTCTCTTTTAAACTGGTCTAACATTGTTTTGCAATGATGCTGGTGTGGCTTGTGTTGATATTTGTGAATATGATGAATAAACCAAATGTTACAATGAATGCGGGATATCCTGTAACTGAATGGTAGCTTTTACAAATAATTGTAAGCAGAACTTTCTGTTTCCTTTTTTTTACTAGGGAATAAAAGTAACTAGCATATTTTCAAAAATCCCCAAGTGTTCAGCAGTGTGGTCTTTTATTCTTGCATTTGGTTGAATCAGAACATGGTCAATCCTCATTTCTATGTATGTATTTCACTAACAATCACTTAAAAATGGTTCAAATATGAAATTTAAATACTAAATTTACAAGATAAATCAGTATTTTGGAGGTATGACAAAGAAACATCAAGAGTAGAAATTTGACCAACCAAAAAAAAAAGATGATCTCTCTGATGCATGGCTTGAGCTAGTACATGAATTGTTTTCTTGGAAGTGTTGAATTCTTTTGATTGTTCTTCCCCTGGATATTGCATGTAATATACCATTTTTCATTACAGGTATATATTCTTCTTTCCATATATTTGTCAGACCTTGTAAAGTTTAATTTTGGCATGGTTTAGGTTGATTGAAAATGAATATTTGGGTCTGAAAAACGGCATACTGGATCAATCTGCCATTTTACTTTCAAGCCATGGTTGTCTTTTGTGCATGAATTGCAAGGTAAAAGTTAAATGTGTGCTAGTCTAGACACGCAGACTCCATTTCTTTATTATTTTACATTCATGTGCTAGTTTATTTATTTATTTATTCTATTGGTTGATGCTATTGATTGTATTTTTCCGTGCATGATTTCCTCAAATCAAATTTCATTCATTTCAGTTTCTTTAGTATCTTTTATTTTTCCCATTGACCATTTTCCAGAAAAACATTCCATGGTAATCTATTCATAAGCTTTGCGATTTCCTCGTAAAATTTTGCATAGTTTTTTAAAATTGGCCTCTTTGTTCAAAACTGAAATAGGTGAAATTATGTTTATTAGTGTTGCTTCAAATGATGTAGTTTGAATTGTTAGCGATGTGCTTCTCATAATCTAGTTTGAATTTTGCAGACTAAAGAACATAAGCTCATACGTTCTCCTGAATTGCAAAAGGACCAAAATATTGAGTTGCAGAAAACATACAAAATATTACTGGCATTTTCAGGCTTAAAGCATGCTTTAACTAACAATCCTGGTTATAATCGTCGAGTTTCAGAGTGTCAAGAGGCTGCAAGAATTCTTTTAAAGTATGCTTAATCCCTTTAAATTTAGGATATTACGTTCTCTATTTTCTCATTGAGTTCATGGGATCTTTTTTCTCTTGCTACTCCGTTCCTTGTGTTGATGGGCCTGGGAAGTTTCTTTTCCCCTACTTTTTGCCCTGTTAGTGATAAAATTTTGGTCTAAGAGGACAGTCTCTTTCTGTATAGTGTATAGATTTTAGTGGAATTAGGTTAATGAGATTTTTAATTTTTCATGGGGTTTGATAATATATGAATTTTGCGTGCATGACTAATACACATATGTATATTAGACTAATACATATACATTCATATGTTTACATAGATTTATATTTGTGTGAATTTTGGATGTAGCATGCAACTTGCAACTTCATACGAGAAAACAAATCAGGTCTGATACATGTTTATCTTCTTCCACAGTGCTTCAGGATTTGGAGAAGTGGAGCCTCTTCTCTCAAATGGCAAGTATTTTTACCAGACAATTTTAGATTATTGCCCTAATAGCTGGATACCAATTGGAAAACATCGGTTGTATTAATACTTTGCGAGAGACCAAATCTAGATTATATAGATTACAAAAATTAAGACTCTAATTCTTTGGAATATTGACTACGTTTCTAAATTTCCTATAATTAGCTTTATACATTGATGATCCTTGTTTTGAACACTTTAAAGGTGCACTAATGCGACTACGCAAACTAAAAAACCCTTTTAACTCTAATGCATAGTGAACAATTTTCAAAACATACATATCTACGTATATAAATATATATATTTCTTGTATGCCTCATCAACCTGATTTTGCTTCTATTTATATATATTTTTTTCCATGGAAACAGTTCAACTGGAGGCCTATCAAGCACACAAGGTTAGTACTTTGGCATTAAAAGCTTTTCATGTTTTAACTGTGTGACAGAAACATACACATATATTATAAATTGAAGAGATAGCTGAAATGGGATATTGCAATTATGCCTTGCACATTTCAGGTCACTGCTAATACAGCACTTCTGAAAAAAAATATGAATACTATAGAATTTCTATTATTGGCTAAGCTTGAGCTTGAATATATGTTAACTGCCGCGAAAATCTTCTTAAGAACTTTTGCTCTAGTGTTCAATTTGAATTTGAAGGAAACTGATGACGTACAATTTTGGTTTTCTGCTTATTAAGTTGGTTTTCTGCTTATTAAGTTGGGATAGGGCTGGAAGATTATGTAGCTTATGTGTAGCTAGAGAGTAGTTAGAAAGGTAGGCTAGAATCAAGTTCAAGTCCATGTGTGAGATTATATAAAGTTGCCTTTTAGAGATAATCTAATAAAACATGTAAGAAGACTAGTCCTTTTTTCTCCAAGATCCCTGCTTGTTTCTCAAATTTAATAAAAATTAATATTTACAAAAAAGAATAATTGTTTTCTTATGTATATTGCATTGAAATGACTTTTTTTTTGTTCCATTTTTCAGAAGAATTCATTCCACTAAAATAATATTCTAATACTTTAAAATTTAACCAAACATAAAAAGAAAATAAAAATTTATTCCATCCATTCTATTTCATTTCATTACTCTCAACCAAATGCACCATTAAAGAGTATTAAAGAGTATAAACATTATTATAACTTTTATTCGCTTTTCAATCCTAGACATTCAAAACTCAATAAATTTAACTTTTTCTAACTAGGATAAAATTAAAGTTTATATATAGGCAAATAAAAATGAGACTCAAAACATTATACTATAGAACAGTAGTGAGAAAAATGGATGAAAGAAGTAAGAAGTCAGAGAAAAGAAGTGGGGAGCAAGATAGTGAGCATTCAACATTAATATCCTTACCTCACCAAGCTCGTTGATAGTTTAGGTTATAAAAAGAAACTAAAGTACTTGCACAAAATAAATTGATCACATAATATAGGAGAAATAATTCCATGTAGGGCTGTCCAATTTATATTTGACTTCAGATTGTCTATTGTCTACAAGGGGTAGCCTGACAGGTATAAAATGTAATGTTAGCCTACTGTCGAATAGAAAAATGCTTTAAGAATATCAACTGTACATTTGTTGTACAGAAAAATAAAGTTGACTAATTACTAGAGATAAAGAGACTGCTCTGGTTATACTCCCGAAATTGACATTTACAGTCGTAGTGTCAACTGATCAGTCCCCAGTTGTAAGAAAAGGCATAAATTTATTATCGTGATTTTTCGTTTTTCTTTATTGAAAGTTAGTCAGGCTCGACATCTTTTGTTCATAAACATTGAACCAGATTGTGAACAATTTTAATGGAAATATTTTCATGACAATAGCTTCACACAGTCCAGCCTAGGTACTCTCAGCCACTCAGCTCCATTTGCAACAATTATATAGCAGTCAATCTCAATGCATGTTGCATATTGATCATTTCTTGTTAGGAAGGATTTGGAAACCTTGAATCTATCGTTGCTTCTTTGCCCCTATTGCTTATAAGGGTCAATTGTTGTTAGTTGTTTTTGGATGTTTGTACATGGTCTTCTGTATTCATTCTTGAAATATTTTGAGACATCAATTATTCTAATTTTTATGGAATGTTCTTCAATTTATTTCTGATGAGGGATAAACTATAGTTAAGATTAATGCTATAAGGCTCTTGGTGCCCAAAACCACTTGTGATCTCATCTTATATGTGGTTGAATTTAAAACCTCACTTATAATTTAATAAGTGGTATTGGACACACTAGACCACACTTAAAATGTCACCTCTTTTGGTGTGGACACCTTAAGATACCATATATTAACACTGTATTTGAGCTATAATGGTTAATGACATACACATTTTATTAATTGACCTATTTCTGATTATTTTCTGTAGAACAAATTAGAACCTGATCTGGCTAAAAGGGCAGAGCATTACTTTTCGGAAAATTTGCGTGTCATCAAAGGTTCTTTTAATATGCAACAATAGTAGGATATGCATGAGATGCACATCGTATGTGCTGTGATTGTTTCAAACATTTACTTTTTGTTATTTTTCAACTTACAGTTTGGTCAAAATCTTGATTGTTTCAGGACTTGAAGCCTGGGCTACTGGTAGTTTAGAAGATTTTGGAAAACTTATTACAGCCTCTGGCCTAAGCTCTATTCAGAACTATGAATGTGGTAAACTTCTTAGATGTTTTTTGTTTTTGGTTTGTGTAACCTGATTTCTGTTTCCCCAAACAAATCTAGTAGATCATAAGATATAAGTACTGCTTTAAATAGCTTGGATATTAATGTTGTTATTCTTTAGGCTCGGAACCCCTTATACAGTTATACAAAATCCTAGTAAACGCGCCTGGAGTTTTTGGAGCACGATTTAGTGGTGCCGGATTCAGAGGGTGCTGTATTGCACTGGTGAATGCTGAGCATGCAGATGAAGCAGCATCATTTGTTAGGAGAGAGTATCAAAAGATCCAGCCTGAATTGGCAAGCCAATGGAAACAAGACAAAGCAGTTTTGATATGTGAAGCTGGTGACTCTGCTCGTGTAATATCATCTTAATCGATAATTCACTACTCATATTATCATGTTTTATCTTATCAATACCTTGTAACAATTTTAGTTTCCAGAACATCATTTATTGATTTATATTTTCTTTTATTTCATAAGCCGTTCATAGTACATCTCAAAGCTCAGAATGTACATGATGTTATGAGCAATGTTGTGTGTGAGCAACTATGTTTTAAGTTGGAATCTCAGAATATGTTATTGTGTAATTAGTTAGTAGGTAACGGCCATTTTTGCACTTGTACGTTTTGTTTCATTTCACTTGATAAATAAAGAAAGTGTATTACCACATGTTTGCCCAAAACTCGGCACTTCAAATGAATTACAATCTTGCCACCATTGACCTATGGGTATGAGGGCTTTAGGGAATGTGGGAAATGCTGATGCGGCAAAGGGTTACTTATGGTAATTTTGTTACACCTCCAACAAAAAATAGATTCTAAATTAAATTGTACTAAAAGATGTTAGTATTTTTAGTAGATACTCAAAAGGAAATTTCACTTTTTGCCCTTAATAATATATCCCATATCAAATTTTATACCCCTTACTAATTTATACAAAACAATTCCACTATTTTCAAATTCTACCCAAAATACTCCTTACATTTAATTTTCCCACTCTCTCTTTCCCACTCTCTCTTTCCCTCTCTCTCTGTCTTTCCCACTCTCTCTCCGACTTTTCCTCTTCGTCCCTGCCCAAAAACAAAACAGTTGAACAACGAAACCGAACCCGACGACGACGACCACGCATACGCCGAACCCACTCGATTTTTCCCTCTCTCTCTATCTATCTCTGTTTTTCCTCTTTCTCTCTCTCTCTGTCGGTCTTGAATTCGACCCGTGCTCGTGGAAACCACCACGAACAGTCGCCAACACCAGTACCTGTGCTCGTCGAAACCCAACACAGGCCATCGCCACCACAACCACGGATCGTCGCCACCACCACAAAGCTCAGTCAAAGGTAAGTTTTTTTTTTTCAAAAAAAAATTAATTTTTTAATAGATTTGGATGTGAAATATTGCATGTTGTTGAGATTAGTGGAATTTTTTTTATATTTTGTGCTCTTTCTTGTGGTAGGTTGTATATGTTGGATATGTTTCAATGGTGTTTGTGTGTTTTTACAGCGTTATCGATGAAATGTCGATAGGATATCGATAGGATATCGACATATGTAGTTTTCTGTTTGTGTGTTTGAACATTGTTGTCGACAGGTTGTCGATATCATGTCGACAATTTGTCGATGGTTTTACCTTGTTTGATGTTATGTAGTTTTGCCATGTAATGTCGACAATTTGTCGACTATATGTCGATAGGTTGTCGATAATAAGTTGTAGTTGATTCTTATGGTAGTTAATTGTTAAAATGTCGATAATTTGTCGACTATATGTCGATAGGTTGTCGATAATAAGTTGTAGGTGATTCTTATGGTAGTTAATTGTTAGAATGTCGATAATTTGTCGACTGTATGTCGATAGTTTATCGATAGGAAGTTGTAGTTGATTCGTATGGTAGTTAATTGGTATAATGTCGACAATTTGTCGACTGTATGTCGATAAGTTGTCGATGTTGGTCGTTTGTCACTGCTCTTATGATAATGTCGATAGCATGTCGATTGTATGTCAACGGTTTGTCGACCAATTAGGTGGTCACTGAATGTTTGATAATATCGACAGAATATCGACATGATGTCGATGTTATGTCGACATTTCTTAACTTTTTTGACATTAAATTTTTTTTGGTTTTTATTTTTTCAGATGGCTCCCAGACTCATAATTCCAGCAGCTGAGCATTTTACCGGACGCGTTACTTACAAAGGCACCGGAACTTTTGCCAAAATAAAGTCTCGGTTTGAAGAGTTCAACTTGAATAACACGGCGAAGGAAAGCCGTTTCGGCAACTTTTGGAATGCCTTACCGTTGACATTCTCCTCGGTGTTATTTCACCAGCTTATGCTCCACAAAATGAAGGTAGATGCCCAGGAGGAGTTGAGGATGCGGTTTTACGTTGGTCGGAAGGAGGTCAGATTCGGAGTGCTGGAGTTTGCACTCATTACAGGCCTGGACTTCTCCTCGGGGCCAACAGAAGAGGAGAAGGCTGCGCAGGTTGCTCGCTCAGGGTCAGACCGATTGATCAACAAATATTTCAACCGGTCTGATAGTGTGAAGACAGAAGCACTCCAAGATAGGTTCACAAACTGTCAGAACCCGGAAGACTTGTACAAGCTCGGCTTGTGCTTGTTTGTTGAGTCAGTGCTTCTGGGCCGCGAGGCAAACACGCTGATTACGCCTCACATACTTAGATATGTGGAAGACCTCGAGTTCTTCTTCCGGATTCCTTGGGGGAAGCACTCATTCGCCAGACTCATGCACTCGCTTCAAAAAGACATGTTGAAACAAAAGGCCAACTACGAGAAGAAGCTGAGTTCGGATGTTCAGCACGAGTGCAAATACACAGCATATGGCTTCGCACCTGCAGTACAATATTGGGCGTACGAGGCCATTTTGGAGGTTGGGAAGAGGTATGGCACGAATCACGGGATTCGGTTCCCCATGATGCTTAGCTGGACGAGCAAAGGCGATATTGGGAAGAAAGACGGCAGCGCATTATTTTCTAGACGGGTATGATTTTCACTTATGTTCAGAATAATTATTTAACATAAATGCTTGTAATAAATGCTAAATGGTTCTATTTTGATATTTTTTGAACCATAAACAGAATCTTGAAGTGGTGAAGGGGCTACTTCCACGGACAGAGGAGGAGGCATTTGTGAGGACCATATCTTACGATGGTGTGGAGAACCTGGTTGATGATGGTGTGGATGACACAGAGGCTGAGGCAGGTAGTCAGGTACCAGAGACTCAGGTCCCGTACACTCGGAAACGGACACTCGGTGTACCAATTTTTGGAACTTTTTTTTTTATGTCTTGATTTTTTATTGTTTTTGTTTTGTGATATTTGTTACATCGTGGAATTATCGTATGCTTACCGTATTTTTTTGGTATATATTTTTTCAGGCCACTGGTTCAGAACCTCAGCCCAGTGCACCATCTTCATCAGGTGTTCGGGGTGCCGAGTACACTGATTTAGTGGCGAGGTTGGATAGGATCGAGGCTGACACTCAGGGTCTGTATGCTGCTCATGTCGAGCTGAAGAAGGCATACGAGACCAGCCATGTAGAGCTGAAGGGCGGTCAGAACGTAATTATGGAGCAGCTCAGAGACATATTGGCCATGTTGAATCGTCCGCCAACGACAGCTTCAGCACCGGAGGCCCCAGCAGATCTATCTACCCCACCACCAGCTGCTTCACCCCCAGTAGAAGAGGAGGAGGTCTTCCCCGACGGGTACGATCCTTATGAGGGAGCTCCAGCGACTCCGATCGATACAGGTGTTATCCATGTACATGACACCGAGTCACAGGGTGAGATTCTGTTGATAGAGACACAACCTGCAGTGGTTAAGAGTCGGAAGAGGAAGAGAAATCCTCCTGTATGGTTCGGTGACTATACGGAGATGAAGAGGAGACATAGGCCATCTTCGACGTTTGATCCCCTGGAGCCACCGGATGAGAAATTGTTAACCACTTTCCGAAAGTGGTGTGTTGGACTCATTCCGAACCACCGACTTCAGGATTTGAGAAGTGGTGATTACGGTCCATCATTCTTTTGGATAATGCTCACACCAAAGGAATGGCTTACAGATGACGTAAGTAAAGTATTTTATAATATTACTTCACTTTACAACTTTATGTGCAATTAATATATTTTTTTGTCTAACTGACATTTCCCTTTGTATGCAGCATATAGATGCAGCAATGCATATGCTGAGGAGGCGACGCACTGACTATCCACTGACATTTCCTCAGAAGGGTGTCATTCTCTCCACATTCGTGACCACCATGATCAGCAGTGCATGGACGAACCACAAGGGTCCGAGGAGAAACTTTGTGTGGGAGGATTATATCCTGGACTACTACAGAGGGGTTCATAAGGTATTGTTTTAGTAAGATTTTAAATGTTGAACTATGATTATAACTTCGATTGTTAATTGTTTGGGAGGATTATTATGGTTTGTTAATTGTTTTGTTGTTCTCCGCAATTACAGTCCCAAGTCTTTGAGAGATGGAGGGGTAACGAGTTTATTTACTTCGTTCTGCATCTTCCTGAGGCAAGGCACTGGGTCACACTTGAAGTCGACATAGAGCTGTGGAAAATTAATGTCTACGACTGTGATTCCAGCGTCTGTCATTGGACCGCCATGGAACCCATCCTGAAGACTTGGGAAGAACTGCTGCCCTCGCTAATCCTTGCAACCGGGGAATTTCCACGTAACAACCAGATCATGGCGTTAACTAACAAGGACATCACGGTGCTTCCAAAAATGCACTCGACTCGAGCCACTCACGACTTAGTTCCGAAGTCAACAACCAGGTACATAGCGATAAAAAAGTACTATAGTATTAAAATATGTTTTACGTTAGACTGACTTTACATTTTATTTTGCATTTAGTGGTGATTGTGGCATCTATTGCATTGAGTATGTGGAGCATCTCATGATGCAACGTGGATTGACCGATGTGACGCCAGGCCGGATAGCTATGTTTCGTCAACGGTGGTGTGTTGATTTATTTTACCAAAATGTCGGCTGATTATATGTGTAATTATTGGGACATTGTATATTTTGTGTAATTAACATTACAGTTATGTATATATAGACTTTCTCTTCGTTCAAATTTTGATAATTATTCGTGATTTCAAATATAAAATATCGATATTATTCAACAAAAATAACTATTAAACCTAAAAATAATTAAAATATTTAAAAAATATTCAACCTCGACATTATTTTAAAGCAGTTTCGAACCTGAAATAGCGATAATTATTCATAGTTAGACCAGTTACTAGTGAAGACACTCCCCATACTTCAGTATTATATATTAGACCACTCTCTATCACTCTCTTTATATGTTAGACCAAGTGAAGGTAAATTGAATAATGAAGAATTATATATAGTACTTATATATTTGAGGAAGAAAAAGAGTCTCTTCAATATACCATATATATGTCTATTATGTTATATTATATAGGTAGATAAATTAATATGAACTGTGGTAAGTAAAAAAGATATATTTCGGAGAATGTGCGCCATTTAGATATTTTCGAGCAATAAAGAAACTCAGGAGGCTGCAGATGAACTCATTTAGATACATATATATAATTTCGTTAGCACATGAAAATAAAAACAAATGATGACAAAATATGCATCATTATAATATATCAAATTTCCCAATAGAAAACATGTTATTACAACGAATAAGTACAGGACGCCTCAAATGCGGGCTTTGCATGTTGCTCTGTTGTGGCCTGAACTGCCACAGCGGCTGCAGTTTCGTGGTACAGAACCTTTTTTTATCACCAGATGGGAAACGGTTCTCCCGTCTTCTTCCAGCGTTGCTTTTTCTTGGACGACCTACAGGCTTCTTTTCCACAGGTACCCCAACTTTCATATTCTTGATGTGTTCTGGGAGAACCCAATCATCCTCGTCACCAGCAAGATTGATAGTATCATCGTAAATCTTCCTCCACGTTTCTTTTGAATAATAAGGTGAGCAAAGCGTGTACACACTTGTGTTCGTTTTCAATGCCGCGGCACATGCATGAAGGCAAGGGAGTTTCAATAACGTGAACACGCCGCAGGTGCATGTTCTTTCAACTAGATTCACATCACCACCTCTTTCACCGTTAGGTCCCCTACCAACGTTATACAAATTGGCTCCATTTTGTTGGACGCGCCTGTACCTTGCATTTTCATGAATTTTTGCCAAGTTTTTTTCAAAGAGCGTGGCCAAAGGGGTGGTACATTTGTCAGCATTTTTGAGGCGATCAGCGAACCACGATTGGAGTGTGAACCTGATAAATTCAACCAAAGTAGTTATTGGATATTTCCTGAACTCTTCTGTGACACTATTGAAGCTTTCAGCAGCGTTGCTCGTCATGATGTTGTATCTATCGCCCAAACAATAAGGGTGAGCCCACTTCTCAAACTCTATACTCTCCACATATGCAGCAATGGCCGGATTCATCTTTCTAAGCTTCTCGAACTCTCTATCGCATTCAGTCTTCGACCATGCGTAAGCAACATTATATATTTGGTTGTGAAAAGCATCAGTCTTGAATTTGGCGTTCACGTTCATAACAATGTGGTGATAACAAGCACAGTGGACTGCTTTGGGAAAAACGAGTTCAACAGCATGATCAATGCTTTGATGCCTATCTGACACAAACACTAAGTTCTCAACCACGCCAATTGCTACCCTCAACTTCTGTAAGAAATACGTCCAGGAGTCGTTATTCTCACTGTCAACGATACCATAAGCAACCGGCAACAATTGGTTGTTCGCATCGTATGCCACAACAACTAACATTATACCGCCGTACTTCGTCTTCAAGAAGGTGCCATCGATACTCAAAACAGGACGACAAAAAGAAAAGCCCCTTCTACATGCACCGAGTGATATAAAACAGTACTTGAACCGCTCATCCTCTAAGTACAAGTCAGTAATGGTACCTGGATTCTTCTGTTCCAGCATGTACAAGTACCCAGGAAGCTTCATGTATGAAAACTCAGGCGTACCCCTAGCATACGTAAGTCCCATCTGTTGGGTTTTATGCCCTAAATAAAACTCATTTCATATAATCAGATTTACTTATTAATAAAGATCAGAAATAACATTTTATGTTGCATGGTTCACATGATTTATTTCATGATTATATGTATATAATGTATGAATTCCTTTTAAGTCCAGAACATATGTGTTTGTTAAAGATTATAGTGTTGTCAGCACAGTGGAATATAATCTTTATTATATGTTCAAAAGTTTATTCCCTGATTTGTCAGAACATTGGATTTAGACTGACATGGTATAATCAGCGATAGGTATTCTTACACCTTGGAAAAGTGTTATGTCCTTTCCAGGACATTGGTAAAGTTTACCAGTATCGGATGTATGGAGTATACATCGGAAGGGACCGATATTGAACTTTGATTAGATATGTTGAAATTTACCGTAATATCTATTCAATTCAATATCACCTGTTGATCCTAGATCACATGATCGAAATCCTGATATGGTTAGGCTCAATTTCAAGAGTGTTACTCGTGTTCTTTGATTTGTTAGTTAAGCCTAGTTTTGTATCAGGGTGATACGTACATTTTGGGAACACGGTAATGCAATTGAGTGGGAGCGCTAACATAAATATGGAATCTATAACTTCTATTTGGCAAATAGAAGTAAAGGATGATTTCCTTCGAGCTTAACCAAACGAAGATAAATGGTGGAGATCTCATTTCACTTAGGTGAAATATCATTTATACAGGGTTAAGTGTTTTAAGGATAAAATACATTGTAGGGTGTTACGGTAATTTAATCCCTGTACAGTGTAAATCATCTATATAGAGGATCCATTGATCACATTAGGGTTATAACAATGGATAACTAATGACGTGTCTATATCGTGGAACATATAGAGCGTTTCTATATGACTGAGAGTGCAATTCCAAGTTCTAAGTGTGGATTCAATGAGGAATTAATAAGTTAGGGAATTTACTTGGTAAATTCGGTTCGACTTATTGGAAGCTCGGTTATATAGACCCATGGTCCCCATACTAGTTGAGACCATACTGCTTGTAAGACTCAGTTAATTGATTTTAATTAATCAATTATAATTCTAAAAGTTAGACTATGTCTACTTTATGAATTTTCACTAAGCAAGGGTAAAACAGTAAATAGAGAGTTTAAAGGGTATATTTATTAATTGGGAAACTTTGATTAGTTTTTATTAATAAATAAAAATAAATGACAATATATTATTTAATAATTAATTATAGTTATTAAATAATTAGATTTGACATTTATGAAGTTGAAAGAGAGAAATGGCACTTTTGAGAAAATGGGAAACTAGAAATGATGAAATAGGAAAGTTGGAAAAGTGGAAGGATTTGTGTTTCCTCAACACATGGCCGGCCACCTTTACTCCTATTTCTCATTTTATTTTTTATTTTTTAATGCCAAATAATTCAACTTTAACCCTATGTGGTATTCTATAAATAGAAGGTAAAGGCTTCAGGTTTGAGACACACTTTACAGTTTATTCTCTCAAACACTATGAAACCGCCACTCTCTCTCTTTCTTTCTTCTCTGTTTTTCGAATTCCCTTGAGTGAATGAGTAGTGCCCACACACATCAAGTGGTATCTCAATCATAGTATGGAAGACTATGGAATTTCTGCATCAAAGAAGGAGAAAAGAAGATCCAGGTTCAGATCTTGGTAATGCTCTGCTATAGAAAGGAATCAAGGGCTAGAGATCTGAACGGAAGGAGTCATATTATTCTGCTGCACCCACTGTAAGGTTTTCTAACTTTATATGTGTTTATTTTCATTGTTTTAGAATTCATATTAGGTTGTTAATCCAACATACTTGTTAGTAAATCTAGATCCTGGTAAAATAATTTCCAACAACTGGCACCAGAGCCATGGTAATGATTTACTTTCATGTAATATGAATTAAAATGATGATTGCATGTTTCTGTGTTGATTTGGATGGTTTCATGTTGGTTTATGTGTTGGTTGATGAATGTTGATGTTGTACAGTTTCGTTTTCCATGAAAAATATTTTTTTCAATTTTTGAAAATATTTTATTTGGATTCCTTGTGAAAAATTAAGCAATTTTCGTTTTTACGGAACTCGATTCCGATAAAAATCGAAAAAGATATGAATTTTTGAAAATCGGGATTTCATAGTGTCGAGGGTGGTGCTCATGCGCACCAAACCCTCGGACACCTTCCCTTTCCGCGCGCGTGACTAGCCTTGAGGACCCTGCAGCACGCCCGTGCGTCTCGCCCAGGATCCCTGCAGCCCGCCGAGATTTCTCGGCAGATAGGGCTGCTCACCACCTGCTCCGCGCGCGTTTTGGGTGTCATGCAGCCTATTTTGGCTGCAGTTGCAGCCTACTGGCAGCAAAAACCCAAAATTGCGATTTTTGGGATTTTTTCCCAAAAATCCAATTTTTTCATGGGTTTGTTTCCCAAAAAAATTCATTTTTCCTATTTTAAATATTTCTAAATTGAAATGTTTCCAATTTTAAATATTTTCAATTTGGAATTTTTCCAATTTTAAATATTTCTATTTTGGATTGTTTCTAATTTTTAAATATTTCCTATTATGGTCAGATTTAAAAATTTGTTAAGTTCTTTAATATTTATTTATTATTTAATTATAAGATTAGATATTTTGATATTTAAGATATTTTAAATTAAAAGATAACTTTGTCTTTTTATTTAAAATATTATATTAAAATTATCTTATATGACAAATTAAATAATTAATAAATTTGAAATTAACATAGATATTTTTATAGATATACTTACCATAATGTTTTCAAATTCAAAAATTTGTTATTTTGTTAAATATTTAATTATTTATAAATTATAAGTATAAAAATGATATTTTTTTCTATATATATCATTTTTTCCTTATTAGAAATTTATAAATCATATCTTAAATATTTAAATAACATAGATATTTTTGTAGAGATTTGAATATTGCTTAATTTGAGATATTTTGACATATAATTATGGTAATTATTATTCATTTATTATTTTATTCCTAAAATAATAATTATCTAACCAAATCTATTTTAAAATTGGTTTATTTTATTACTTCAATTTTATTAAATTATAAGATCTGAAAGTGATATTGAAGATTCTTTCCTTTCAAATCATTGATCTTATTAGATATTTAATTTAATTTTGATTCAAATAAACCTAGATATTTTAAAATTAGTTTCCTTTATTTGGTTAGTTTAAGAATAATAATTTAATTATATTAATATCTTGATTCACATCTGTTACATGGACAATGTTTGTTTATTTATATTGTTTATTCAAAACTTTTTAACAAACCTATTATTTATCTGATCTAAATTGCTATGATTAACTTGGTGACAGATCCAATGATCTGATTTTAATCATAGTCCAATTGACGATAGATCTTATAAATAATTTGTAACAGGTAAATTTTGTACTTCTTTCATCTGTGTAAACCTAGTAACATGATAGGGCCCATCCAAATCATTTGACATGTGTGAGCCTATATGTTTGCTTTTGGGCTTAGATGCATATAGGAAGCCCATTTAAGTTTTTACTAAGTAAATGGACTAGGTTGCTAAAATAAATTTTGACATAAGGAAATTTATTTAGGTCCAATTAGATTTGGGCTTATTCAATGAATAACAATTGTTTATTTTAAGGTTAAATTTCTCTCTTTTGGGCCTTGTGTGAGAGTTGGGGGCCATAGAAGTGGGTACGACATACTGAACCCAGCTCCCCCTCACATGAACTACCCCAATTGTGAAGGCCCATTTGCCTTATTTAAATAATTGTATTAGGTTAATTATATTAGTCTAACCTAATTAAAATTGAATTAGTAACATAATTAACTTTTAAAATATATGAAATTTATTTTTCATTGTAATATTTTAAAGTTAATTTTAGAAAAACACTTAGTTAATGATATATTCTAGACAGTTATTTCTAGTACTAGTTATTATTTCTAATATTAAATAGGAAAATATCATAGATTGTGAAATTAATTGTTTCCTAATTAATTTTGGTACAATCTAAGTTTAGTATATTTTTCTAGTATTAAACTAGAATTAATAATTAAGTTTCCTCTTTACTTAATTATTTATTTCTTGAATTAAATACATTTAATTAAATTGAAAATTCAATATTTAAGTTGATTTTCATCATGATACTTTAATATTGTTATTTTCATGTTATTTAATTAAAGTTAAAAATTATTTTAAGTTTGCAATCTTATTTCGGAATAACTTAAATTTGAATAATTTTCAAAATATATTTTATTTTATTTTATTAATCATTTTCCAAAATTTCGAAATTGCATCACCTTGATGCAGAAATTTCGAATTTTATTTGAAAAATAGATTAAAGTTGAAAATTATTTATTTAATTTTGTACCAACTTAAATCATTGATTTTTTCATTTAATGATTAATTAAAATAAATGAACTAAAATATATTATAATTAGAAATTGGATTAATTAGTCAATGAAAGTCTAGATAGTTATTATCTGTTTTGCTTGAAGTATTTTTCTAGTGTATTTAATTAAATAGAAAATTAATATTTAAGTTGATTTTTTAATCATGATACTTAAATATTTGAAATTTTTCTTAGATATTTAATTAAATAGGAAAATTATATTTTTTGTTGAAAATTAATTTTTATTAATTTGGGGCCAACATAAAATTAGAGTAATTTTCCAGGATTTATTTTTATTTTATTTTAAAGCATTTTCGAAATGCAATATATATTTATAGAAAATTAAATTTGAGTTGTAAATTAATTTAAATTAATTTTGAAACAACTTAAATTGAATAATTTTTTAAATATTTATGGAAATTATTACTAAGATGGAAATAATTCACGTTATTTATCCATCTAAGTATAATTTATAAATATTAAATTAAAATTTATATTTGGAATTTTTCATTCTAAATTGGAAATTTTAATTAAACAAATATATATTTTAAATAAATTGATTAAAATAAATATTAGAAGAAAATACAACCCTTCATTAAATAATGAGCTTTATTATAAGGATATTCGATCTCCATTGTTGGTTTTACATAGCTATTGTTTTAGTGAGTAATCCTCCCTAATGGAGGAACGTTCATTAGCAAGTTAGCACCGTTTAATCTCGAAAGATAAGTAATCTTGTAAGTTTTTTATATAGTTTATGACCACCCTAATGGTGGCGACTGTATAAGACTTGCAAGAATATGAAACAATGGTGGAAGCTCATAAGATAGAATAGCCTTGACTCTCGCCTAAACGGGACAACGCGGATTCAAATCTTGATCGAATAAAAGGTTGCTAGAATATTGATCATTTTAGATGAGTTGACAACTCTATTCAATGAATGGTAGCTTTGACTCTCGCCTAAACGGGACACTGATATCATTTTGTTGAAAACCTTGGAAATTATTTAGGATTGTATGTTTTAGTATTTTCACTTGTCATTCCTACTTGCTATGTGCTTCATAATTTCTGAATTGTGTATGAATTTGTATTGAACCATGTTATTTTCTGTTATTAAATTGTAGTTTAATTTCGAATCTTCATTGTTGGTCTAACTTGATTTGTTTTTCTAATGAGATAAATCCCTAATGGATTTTCACCATTAGACTAACATAATAGTGTTAGATCTCGAAAGATAAATATTGTATGTGCAACATCTAGCTGTTCATCAATTGATGACACCTTAGACTGGTGTTTTACAATATGAAACAAGAAGATTGTATAAATAAGATTACTTTGACTCTCGCTAATCGGAGCATCGTTGGATTCTTATTTAAAACGAAATTATCCTAATTCCTCTTAGCTTATTCATTTCGAACTAGCTTAATGACATATCATTGGATGAATGGTCTATAAATCATATAAAGTCTTATTTTCTCTTAAGAAATTAGATGACGCATATGATTATATTCCCGGAATTCTATCCCAAAATGATATAAATCCTCAATCTTAGATATCTCCTACTTGTATAGGCAAATCATAGAGTTAGATTAGTAGTGGTGGTCCAAGAAAGAATTACTAATTATACAGTTACACTTTCACAAGTGTTTCATAACCATTTTCTTTCAATGGATTCAAACTGTATGAGTTTAGTATTCTGTGACCAGAATCCACTTGCACTATTCTAAGAACTCTTTGATGTAACTAAAGTAAGTCATCAAAAGATACAACCACATATTTTATAAATCTATGGCATTTGTATCTTGTTCATAGTGGTTTTGACAAGATCATTCTCTGCAAAGAGTTAATATGCCTATATCCACTGAAATTAAGTTCATCTCATTCGCAGATGGATGTACATTCAGGGGTGGATATGAGTTTTCGTTGTATTCTTAAAACGATCACTCTAGATTTTACCTTATGCAAAAGAAGTTTGAAATGTTTGAAAAATTTCATGAATTTCTAGCAATGGTAAGTGGTTAAAGATCTTGCGAACTGATAGGGGTGGAGAAAAAGTTAGTAGATATGCAGTTCAAAGATCATTAATTTGATTTTTGAATTATATCCAAACTTACCTCCCCAGAAATTCGAGTTGCATATTGATGATTAGTTACTAGTCGTTGCCTAAATCCTTCTATGGTAATAAAATTTCAGAATGATGTAATGGTTGTATACTTAATGTAAATCATTACTAGATTCATGGATGACCTAATTGAAATCTTAAGAAAAGCTAGAACTGCTAACCTTGGTTTGCATGTTTGTTAGCTATTCTAAGTGATTAGGGGTGGATCATCCCATAGTCATTAGATAAGAAAGTGTTTGTTTAAACAAATACTGCTTTTCTAAGAAAATGACTAAGTCTGAAAATAAAGTAGCAAATAAAGGAGATATTTTTTTTCTTGATTCCAAAAGTGTTCTATCATCTTATTTTACAAGATGATCCCACTGCCTCTGTTGTCTTAACACAACTGAAGAGGTCTATACCATTTAGTTTTCTTAGACATAGTTCACGGTACCTTGTCGTAGTGGGAGAGTTTCTAGGAACTCACTCTTCTTATGACTTGGAAGACACTAGTGATTAAAATCCATTGTGAGTTTAAACAAGTAATGGATTGTCAAGATAAGAAACTAAGAAGAAAGCCAAGAGAACTATAGTTTGATCCATTCACATGGAGTAACCTAAAGTTTTCTGTTACAAGGACATAATAGGAAATTTTCGTTCATAAGTCTATTCAATGGACTTAACAAAACTTCCTATTCCTAGTATTATAGGTTTGAGTTTATCTAAACCTATGGCTTATGGTATACCTGGAAATTACTTATTCTAATGCAAGCATGAGATGCTGGAGCATTTTCTTTCCAATGGCAATCTATAGAAGCTTCAAAACTTCTAAGCATAGATTTTATTTATCTAAGGAAAAGTCTCAACTATTCCAGAGAAGATAAAGCCATGAAAGAATTTCTTAAAATCAACAGTGAGAGGTCTCAGATATGCTTTAGTATGCCGTAGACCGTACACTCGCCGTTGAGTGGGAGTAATGAGTAAGTATCAGATTAATCCAGGAGAAGAACATTGGAAGACAATCAAGTAAATCTTAAGATTAAGAAGAGGAACTATATGTTAGTCAATAAGGGTGTTTGTTTGAAACTCTTAGACTACACCACATCAGATTTCGAGACTTGCCTGTGTGCTAGAAAATCTGCTGATGAGATGGTGATTACTTTGGGGGTGGAGTAGTGATTTTGGAGAAGTGTAAAAACCTATCTGAAATCTCTTGGTCTACCAGAAAGAGACTGAATGTTAAAAGTTGCAGGAAAGATACTTTTTCAGTCTAAGGAAAGTTCTATACATTTGTGGCAGTGTTCCAACTTGCCTTAACTACTAGGGTTACTTCCTGGATAACCAAAGAGTAGTTGCCCAAAAGTATAGAATCCAGTATCCCAAGAGAGTAGACATATAGAGAGGAATTTCACATTATCAAGGATTTTGTGATTAAGGAAGAGTAATGGTGGAGAATAGGTTGTGTTTAATTCAACCTATCAGATCCTATTACGAGGAGTTTACTACTATTACACTTGATTGGTATATCAAGGTGTTAATGATTATTTAAAATGCACTTTTTGTTTTATATTAGTGCAAGTGGGAGTTTGTTGGGTTTTATGCCCTAAATAAAACTCATTTCATATAATCAGATTTACTTATTAATAAAGATCAGAAATAACATTTTATGTTGCATGGTTCACATGATTTATTTCATGATTATATGTATATAATGTATGAATTCCTTTTAAGTCCAGAACATATGTGTTTGTTAAAGATTATAGTGTTGTCAGCACAGTGGAATATAATCTTTATTATATGTTCAAAAGTTTATTCCCTGATTTGTCAGAACACTGGATTTAGACTGACATGGTATAATCAGCGATAGGTATTCTTACACCTTGGAAAAGTGTTATGTCCTTTCCAGGACATTGGCAAAGTTTACCAGTATCGGATGTATGGAGTATACATCGGAAGGGACCGATATTGAACTTTGATTAGATATGTTGAAATTTACCGTAATATCTATTCAATTCAATATCACCTGTTGATCCTAGATCACATGATCAAAATCCTGATATGGTTAGGCTCAATTTCAAGAGTGTTACTCGTGTTCTTTGATTTGTTAGTTAAGCCTAGTTTTGTATCAGGGTGATACGTACATTTTGGGAACACGGTAATGTTGGAAATTATTTTACCAGGATCTTAGATCTACTCACAAGTATGTTGTTTAAACACCCTAAATATGAACTTTCTAAAACGATAAATTAAACACATATAAAGTTAAGAAAAGCTTACATTGATGCAGCAGAATTAATGTCTCCTTCCACTCAGATCTCTAACCCTCGAATCCTTTCTGTAGCAGAGTATAATCAAGATCTGAGCCCGAATGTCCTTCTTCTTCAAGTTTGATCCTTCACAGTCTTCCAATCTATGATTGAGTTACTGCTTGCTGTGTGTGGGCACTTACTCTCTCACTAGGGTCACGAAATTGATGAAGGAGAAAAGAGAAAGGGATTTCGACCAGGTATAGAAAGTGGGGAAGGCTCAGTTTTTCTGAAGAGAGAAAATTCTGTCAGAAATCTAATGAAAGCATGTGAAAGCATGTTTTGTGACTGAGCCATCACTTTCTATTTATAGGCAAATACTAGGTCTAGGTTAGGATTTATTTGGCATTAAAATAATGAAAATATTAATTTGAAAAACCTATTTAAGTGGCCGGCCATGGTGTGTTATTGGGCCTCACTTAATTTTGCAGTTTTATCAAATTTTATCTCTATTTTCTCAAAAACGCCAATTTTCCAATTCTAACCTTTTAAATGCCAAAACTAATTATTTAATAACTAAAATAGATTATTAAATAATATTGTCATTTAATTTAATTATTAATTAGACATATAAAGTCCATTAATAAATAAATAAACCTAGAAAACTCTTTTCTTTACAATTTCACCCCTGCTTAGTGAAAATTCATAAAATTAGACATAGTCTAACTTTAGAATTATAATTGATCAATCACGAATCAATTAATGAGTCTTACAAGCAGAATGTTCTCAACTAGAATGGGGACCATGGATCTATATGCTGAGCTTCCAATAAGTGAACCAAATTTACCAAGTAAATTCCTACTTATTAATTCTTCGTTGAATCCACTCTTAGAACTTAGAATTGCACTCTCAGACTTATATAGAGCATATTGTATGTTCCACGATATCAATATACTATCTCATTTAACCATTGTTATAATCTTATTGTGATTTAAAGATCCTCTATATAGATGATCTACATCGAGATGGGATTTCTTTACCGTTCTCACCCCTCAATGTATTTTGCCCCTTAAAACACTTAGCTACCTGTAAATGGTGTTTAGTGATCTAATGATTAGTCAGTTAAACAAGAGCTCATCCATTTACTTCTATTTGCTAAGCTCGAAGGGAATCATCACTTGACTTCTATACACCAGTAGAAGCTACAGATTCCATATTTATGTTCAGCACTCCCACTCAATCATACTATCATATTCCCAAAATATACGTATCACCTTGACTCAAAAGTAGGCTTAACTAATAAATCAAAGAACATGAATAGCACTCCTGAGTTGAGCCCAAGCATATCAGGATTTAGATTCTTTTAATCTTAAGATCAACTACTGATATTGACTTGGAAAGATATGTATAACGGTAAGTTTGTAATATCTTAACTTAGTTGCAATATCGGTCCAGTCCAATGTATACTCCATACATTCGAAACTAGTATACTTTACTAATGTCCTGGAAAGAACATAACACTTACTCCAAGTGTAAGTACACATCATCGCTGATTATCACATTAGTGTAAATCCAATAACACTGATGAAACAGGGACCAAAACTTTTGATTCATATGATCACAATCACATTCCACTGTGTTGACGATACTGTAATTGTGAATAAACATATGATCTGGATTTAACTGATTTTGTGTGTATGAATGTAATAAACATATCAAACATATTAAACCATTAGCATGTAAAATTCATGCAAACATCAATCACTTCAAATTTCTTATATTGATAACTAATCAGATTGTAAAGAGTTTTATTTAGGGCATAAAACCCAACAGGTAATGCAATTGAGTGGGAGCGCTAACATAAATATGGAATCTATAGCTTCTATTTGGCAAATAGAAGTAAAGGATGATTTCCTTCGAGCTTAACCAAACGAAGATAAATGGTGGAGATCTCATTTCACTTAGGTGAAATATCATTTATACAGGGTTAAGTGTTTTAAGGATAAAATACATTGTAGGGTGTTACGGTTATTTAATCCCTGTACAGTGTAAATCATCTATATAGAGGATCATTGATCACATTAGGGTTATAACAATGGATTACTAATGACGTGTCTATATCGTGGAACATATAGAGCGTTTCTATATGACTGAGAGTGCAATTCCAAGTTCTAAGTGTCACTACTACAAAATTGGGATTTAGTGACACTATTTAGTGACTCGCACAAAACTGCGTGTCACTAAATGGTTAGGGGTGAGCTTTAGTGACATGCACATAAAGACCCTAAAAATTCAACGTTAGTGTCCCATAATTTGCGTCACTAAAAATATGAGGTGTCACTAAAAAATAATTCCCATATTTTCTATTATTTTTTTTTTAAAAAAAAAATTATTGACTTATAGTGACACGCTAAGCGTGACTGCATACATATGCCCTGACACACCTGGCGCGTCACTATATCACAAACATTAAATTAATTTTAAAATCATAAAACAAGGGCACAATACTCAAAAAAAAACTAATTTTAAATAATAAATATTTTTATTTAGAAATAAAATTCAATAAAGAGAGTCAACACTAAACATTTAAACCGGCTCTCTAATCAATAAATTGAATATAATTAATTTATTTCCCTAAAAAAAAGAGAAAATAACTAATTTATATAATATATTATATAAAACAAAGTAGAAAACCCTAATTTCTCTATTCAGATATTATTTCAGCCGCTTCAAAGAAAACCTCTCTCTCTTCAAAAAAAAAAAAGCTTCTATTCACTGGGATTTCCTTCTCTCTTCGTCGGATTTCCTTCGTCTCACTGTGACGGCGATGACCTCCAAGGGCAACGCCTGAGACACGACCATGGATGACTCCCACTGCTCCACCGCCGGCTTCTTCGCTGCCCAAACGCCCACGGTCTTCCCCGTATCTTTCCAGATCTATCTCTGATCTGTGTAGGTGGACCAGCTCCGACTATGAACTACTTGCCCAGCCGCCGCTTTTTGTACATTGGAGAAGGTTATCGACTCTCTTCTCTACTTTCCCTCTCTTCAGATTTCTTTATTTTTTGCAGATCCACGATGATGGTTACTGTTCGAGATGAGTGATTGTGGGTGTTTGTAGTGGACGACGGTTAGCGGTCAACACCGATTAGGACGCTCATTGCCGGGATTGAAAATGAGCTAGAATATTTAGGTTTTGATAATTTTTTCTGATTTTTTGTCATATTTATTTTGAGTTTATATTATGTATTTAGGTTTGTATATATTTTTTATTATTGGTATTGGGTGTTTTTCTTTGAGAAGATCAGTACATTGTAAATTAATTGTAATATTTTTTATTTCATTTAGTAAATTAACTTATTTTATTTTACTGTGCGTGAATGATTTTATTTATTATTAATATGATTGTATTTATATTGCCTAAAACAATCATTTATATTCTATAAAAAAAATCTAATTAATTTTTATATTATTATATCCATTAATATTAATAATTGTATCTTTTAAATTATATAAATGGAATGTTAGAAAAATTAGAAAAATAATTAAAAAATAAAATAAAAATAGATTTAGTGACACTTTGGGAGAGTGGGTATTATCTTTAGAGTCTGACAATTTGGGACTCTAAAAGTCTACAGTGACGTGCTTTGAGCATCTCTAATACAATTTAGTGACGCGTGTTGAGTGTCACTAAATAATACATTTCTAGTCACCCACATTAGTGACATGCAATGGAGTGTCACTAAAAATATTTAGAGTCTCTTGAGGCGCGTCACTGAAGCCCATTTTTGTAGTAGTGTGTGGATTCAATGAGGAATTAATAAGTTAGGGAATTTACACTTATGAAACATCCTTTACTATATGCTTTACTAAGTTAGGGAATTAATAAGTTCTAAGTGTAGTATATTTGAATCCACCCAAACTTCTGGAAACTAGTTCATAAATACACTTATGAAACATCCTTTACTATATGCTTTACTTATCAAGGGATACTGAAATCTTTACTGTTTTAAAAGTACATCTGAATTAACAGAAGACATATCTCTCATATTTTAAAATATGTAATTGAGATAATACAGTGTAGACTTTTCTTCAGTGATATAACTTTCTGGTATTTTCGAATAGACCAAGTTATAGTTCTTCTCTGGTAGAGCTTGAATTATTATACAATAATTCCTCCACCCCCAAAGTAAGCACCATCTTATAGAAATCGAAATTAGATGGTGAGATACAAGGATAACTGATACACAGTTCCTTAATATCTAACATATAGATCACTTTCATAAACCTTTCTTGAATATCTTCTAATGTTCCCTGTTTGATTACATCTCAGATAGCTCCCACTCAATAGCAGATGTCTGGTTAAATAATACTTTTAACCTCTGATTGTTTGGAGAGTTACCTAGTAGTGACTTTTGTATTAGTCTAAAACTTTAAGTTAAGACTAAGTCATCAACATAGCAGACTAGTATTTTGAAGTGAAAAATACATGCCAGAGATAAAGTAATCAAAATTAAGATACCATCAAATTTTATGAGGATTAAGAATTCTTGGTTCAAGTCATTCGAATGGACTGAACTAGAGTTCTTTATCTTATTCTCATAATTCTGATAAGCTATACCTATCCATGTGAATGGTTAGATTTGCTTTTCAGTAATGTTCTTAAGTACCTATCACAAGTGTCAACCTAATGAAGATGGGTATAGAATTTTAAAATTCTCCCACCCAATAAAGGTAGTGTGAAACTAACAAAGAACTTTCAAAGGTATCAAACTTTTACTTACAACAGTAAAATCGAAATGGAACATACAATCAAGATCAAGAATTTATATTGACAATAGCTGACTCATTATATTACTTCCATGTTTAAACAAGATATGTGTTTCATAGGGAATTGTGGAATGGACTCCACCCCTAAGAATATACATATAGGGTACTATGGATAACCTCCACCCCTAAGTATATAGAGATTATGATCCACCCCTAAAGGTTGTAAAGATCATGATTCTCTTAGTGTGATAGAGTTTATGTGGAGTTGAATACTATCCAGAGTTCATTAGATATAAAAGATCGTTGAACTGCATAGTTTTCTTAACTTTTCTCCACCCCTATCAGATCATAAGATCCTCTTATTAAACAAATTCTTAATAATTGTATGAGAATTAACAATTATTGATAAACATAGAAATAATTTCTAGTGTTTATATAATATAACTCTATGAAGAGTTTAAAATATTATAGACTTTGCATCAATAATAAAAACACTTACACATACAAACATACAAATATAATGTGGTAATAATTGATGAAGATAAATTAAATGAAGCTCAATCTCATAAATTGCAATAGTAAATTTCGAAAATTAGAAGCTTTATTAATATTAAAAAAAAATGTATTGCAACAATATGAGAGAAAACAGGGATAAATATCCCTAACTAAAATTTGAAATCCAAATTGTCTTTAAATTAAAACAATTAATTCAAAAAATTGAAGAGCTTCATCTTCATCTGGACGATTTCACCCTTGGTCCAGCTTTCTGATCCAACTCAATTGAGTTCAAGTAGCTTGGCCTATAAGAAGAAGAAAAAAAAACAAATAAACAAAGTTAGTCCAGAATTATAAATCCAATTGGATAATAATTCACTAAACTCTTAAAGTTTATAATTGGAAATACCTTGTTTCTTTGCAAGAAGTTTAGGAGACTGGGGTTTCCAATGACCTTTCTCATTGCAGTAGAAACACTTTCCTTTAAGTGTAGCATCACCAGAAGGAGCAGCCTTCTTCATGGCTTTTGTTCGCTTCTTGGTGTTCTTCCACTTCTTCTTCGATTTGGGCTTTGAAGCAGAGGCAACATTTGCTTCAGGTTTCATCGTCCCATTACCATTACCAGGATTATGAGGTTTACTCCTCTTCTTCTTGGGTCCTCCAATCAAATTTTCATAAGTTTGAAGGTCATTGACTAATTCATGAAAGTCAATTTCCTTCTTATTCATGACATAATTTGATGTATATGGTAGAAATGCTGGAGTCAGGCTATTCAAGATAAGACTAACTTGAGTAGCACTGTCCATTTCAGCACCATGATCCTGGGCTTCTTGGAAATAACTGGACATGAGGAGAACATGGTCACGCACGTTTTGATGAGGTTCCATCCGTGCCTTAATGTACTTCTTAGTCGCGTCAAAGCGTGACTGAAGTGATGCCTTACCGAATAGCTCATTTAACTTCGTCATAACTTCAGCAGCCTTCTCGGTTTTAGAAAACTGAGTTTTGAGGGTGTCAACCATGCTAGAAAGCATAAAGTATAGAGCTTTGTCATTTGCTTTCTGCCAACGCTCATACTTTTCTTTCACAGCTTTGGAAGCATATTCCCCAGGCACTTCAGGTGACGGCTCAGTTAAAACAAACAAGGCACTTTCTCCTATGAGAGCAATATTAATGTTCTCATTCCACTTATTAAAGTTAGATCCATTCATCTTGTTTTCAGTCAACAGTGATAACATGGGATTCATTTTGGTAAACAGGATACTACAAAATAATAGAAATCAACAAATAGAAATTAAATAATGGTTTAACACAAAATCAATTCAGAAATTATAAGCACATAGAAAGTAGGAATGATATGAGAAAATACTTAAAAATTCAATCCTAAATAATTTCCAAGGTTTTCAACAAACTGATATCAGTGTCCCGTTTAGGCGAGAGTCAAAGATACCATCCATTGAATAGAGTTGTCAGCTCATCTAAAATGTTGAACATTCTAGCAACCTTTTATTCGATCAAGATTGGAATCCAGCGTTGTCCCGTTTAGGCGAGAGTCAAGGCTATTCTATCTCATGAGCTTCTACCATTGTTTCGCAATTTGCAAGTCAAATATGGTCGCCACCATTAGGGTGATCTATACCATATAAAACACTTACAAACCACTTATCATGCGAGATTAAACGGTGCGAAATTGCTAATGAACGTTCCTCCATTAGGGAGGATTACTCACTAAAACAAACGCGGTGTAAAATTCGCAATGGAGATCGAATATCTTAATAATAATAAAGCTCATTATTTAAAATGTATTTTCTTTATTATTCTAATAAATAAATCTCATTAAATTCTATTTAAGAATTAAAATTCAAAAATAAGAATTTAATATAATATTTATAAAATTATACTTAGATGGTGATTGAAATAAAATTAATTATTTCCATCTTAGTAGTAATCTTAAATATAAATATTAAGGAAATTAATTTAAGTTGAATTAAATAAATAATTAGCAACTTAAAAATTTCCTTTGAGAATATATTTATTGGGTTCGAAAATTTAAAGTATATAAAAATACAATTTTCGAAAATAATAAAAATAGAAAAGAAATACTTCAAGCAAAAATATCACCTATCTAGATATTCTTTTGACTAGTTAATTCAATTTCTAATAATATATATATATTTTTAAATTCATTTATTTTAAATTAATCAATTAAATGAAAAAATCATTGATTGTAGTTGGTCCAAGAATTAATTAAAATAAATAATTAATTTACAACTCAATCTATTTTTCAAGATAAAAAATTCGAAAATATTGCATAATTAAAATGCAAATTTCGAAATTGATTAATAAAATAAAGAAAATATATATATATTTTGAAAATTATTTAAATTTAAGTTGAAAAATTAAATTTCAACCTAAAAATAATTTTCTATTTAATTAAGTGTCATGAAAAATCAATAAATATTTAAGTATCATGATGAAAATCAACTTAGATATTTAGATTCTTCAAGTTAATTAAATGTATTAAATTCAAGAAATAAATAATTAAGTGTAGAGAAGGCTTAATTATTAATTTCTATTTAATACTAGGAAAAATATGCTTAATAAAATTGTACCAAAATTAATTATTTAAATAATTAATTTCACAAAGTATAATATTTTCCTATTTAAATATTAGAAATAATAAGTAGTCTAGAAATTACTATCTAGAAAATATCTTATTTGACTAAGTATCTTTTCAAAAATTTGAAAAATATCTAATTTAAGTTAGATAGAAAAAAATCTAAAACTTAAATAATTTCAAATTTAGATTTAATTAAATATCAAAATTAAGTTGTAACCACTTAATTTGAAGATATCTTTTTAAAGTTAATATTTGAAAAGATATTAACCAAAAAATATCTAAAATATTCTATTTTAAGTTAATATTTGAAAAGATATTAACTTAAAAAATATCTTAAGAATCTTTAATAACTAATGCCTAGGATTCCTCAACTTGATTTAAAATTTAAATCAAATATTCAAATTTAAGTTAGATAAGAAAAATCAGTTGATACAACTAATTTATAACTTAAATAGGAATATTTAATTAAATAAGCTCCAGAAAGAATCTTAGTTAGTTAAAATTCTATATTTAATTAAATACAAGAAAAATACAAATAGTTTGTCTAGAAATAATATCTAAACTAAAAGTGTTTTTCTTAAAATTAACTTTAAAATATTAAAATGAAAATAAATTTCATATATTTTAAAAGTTAATTATGTTGCTAATTCAATTTTATTAGGTCAAACTAATATAATTAACCTAGTACAGTTATTCAAATCAGGCAAATGGGCCTTCACAATTGGGGTAGTTCATGTGAGGGGGTGCTGGGTTCAGTATGTCGTACCCACTTCTATGGCTCCCAACTCTCACACAAGGCCCAAAAGAGAGGAATTTAACCTTAAAATAAATAACTGTTATTAATTGAATAGGTCCAATAACTAAATGGACCTAAATAAAATCTATCATGGTGTGACATTTTATTTAGCAACAACCTATATGTATCTATATTAAAACAAAATAAACATATAGGCTCACACAGGCACACTTTGGATGGATCCTATCATGTTGCTAGGTCATACACAGATGAAAGAAGATTGTAAAATATACCTGTTACAAATTATTAACTTGACCAAGGGAGCCATCAGATCATTAGATCTGGCAAAAAGTAACCATGGCTATTTGCAATCAAGTAATAATAGGTTTTGAAAACTTACACACAAGCTAAAACCACATACTCCTGCAACAAGGTTAGCTGGATAGTTGGAAGTAGGATTTATTTAATTTTAAATAAATAATTTCGAAAAATAAATAATTAAATAAAAAAAATTAATTTAATTTTCGAAAAATAAATAAATATTTATTTCAAAAATAAAAAATTTAAATTTCGAGATTATTTAAAAAAAAAATATTTAAAATTAAACCTACTATTTTAAAAAATTAGGTTTCAACCAACCTAAATATCATTTCAAAAATTTGCTAACTACTTTTAAAAATTAAATGTTATTTTAAAAATAAAAATTAAATAAAAAATTAGAAAAGATAAATAAAATATCTTTTCAGATTTTAAATTTAATTTAAATAAATAAAATAACAAAATTTAAAAGTTAGCAAAATATCTTACATCTATTTAAAATTACATGATTATAAATATCTTATTTTAAATTTAAATAAGGTCAAATATCTAAAAAGATTTAATTTTTAAAAAAATATATATATAAAATCTGACCTTAAATTTAAAAATAAGATAAGATATAATCAAATTTAAAAATAAGATAGATTTTTAAGCAAGAAGATAGATACTAATTCTATTCAAATTCAAATTACACTAATATCTTGAATTAAATTTAAAAAATATTAAATTAATTCAAAAAGATAATTAGAATTGAATTAGGAATAGTAATAGTATATATACAAAACTATACAAAAAATCGGAAGTTAATTCCATGAAAAAGCATGAAAAATCGAAGAAAAACGAAAAAATTGTGAACTGTACGGACAGTTCTGCGATCGCAGAAAAATTTCAGCACAGCCCCGATTTTTTCAAATCTTCAAAAATTCATAACTAATTCAAATAAAATCGAAATTGAGTTCTGTAAAAGGCTAACTTGCTTAATTTTTTCCATACTATCCAATAAAAATAATTCCAGAAACAAAATCACAATTATTTTTCACGAAAATTTACAAACATCAATCAATCATCAAATAACACTCAATACAACATGATACCATCCAAAAACAAACAAACAATCATTTTAAAGTCCAAATTTCATGCAAGTAAATCAATTACCATGGCTCTGAGGCCAGTTGTTGGAAATTATTTTACCAGAATCTTAGATCTACTCACAAGTATGTTGTTTAAACACCCTAAATATGAACTTTCTAAAACGATAAATTAAACACATATAAAGTTAAGAAAACCTTACATAGATGCAGCGGAATTAATGTCTCCTTCCACTCAGATGTCTAACCTTCGAATCCTTTCTGTAGCAGAGTATAATCAAGATCTGAGCCCGAATGTCCTTCTTCTTCAAGTTTGATCCTTCACATTCTTCCAATCTATGATTGAGTTACTGCTTGCTGTGTGTGGGCACTTACTCTCTCACTAGGGTCACGAAATTGATGAAGGAGAAAAGAGAAAGGGATTTCGACCAGGTATAGAAAGTGGGGAAGGCTCAGTTTTTCTGAAGAGAGAAATTTCTGTCAGAAAACTAATGAAAGCATGTGAAAGCATGTTTTGTGACTGAGCCATCACTTTCTATTTATAGGCAACTACTAGGTTTAGATTAGGATTTATTTGGCATTAAAATAATGAAAATATTAATTTGAAAAACCTATTTAAGTGGCCGGCCATGGTGTGTTATTGGGCCTTACTTAATTTTGCAGTTTTATCAAATTTTATCTCTATTTTCTCAAAAACGTCAATTTTCCAATTCTAACCTTTTAAATGCCAAAACTAATTATTTAATAACTAAAATAGATTATTAAATAATATTGTCATTTAATTTAATTATTAATTAGACATATAAAGTCCATTAATAAATAAATAAACCTAGAAAACTCTTTTCTTTACAATTTCACCCCTACTTAGTGAAAATTCATAAAATTAGACATAGTCTAACTTTAGAATTATAATTGATCAATCACGAATCAATTAATGAGTCTTACAAGCAGAATGTTCTCAACTAGAATGGGCACCATGGATCTATATGCTGAGCTTCCAATAAGTGAACCAAATTTACCAAGTAAATTCCTACTTATTAATTCTTTGTTGAATCCACTCTTAGAACTTAGAATTGCACTCTCAGACTTATGTAGAGCATATTGTATGTTCCACGATATCAATATACTATCTCATTTAACCATTGTTATAATCTTATTGTGATTTAAAGATCCTCTATATAGATGATCTACATCGAGATGGGATTTCTTTACCGTTCTCACCCCTCAATGTATTTTGCCCCTTAAAACACTTAGCTACCTGTAAATGGTGTTTAGTGATCTAATGATTAGTCAGTTAAATAAGAGCTCATCCATTTACTTCTATTTGCTAAGCTCGAAGGGAATCATCACTTGACTTCTATACACCAGTAGAAGCTATAGATTCCATATTTATGTTCAACACTCCCACTCAATCATACTATCATGTTCCCAAAATATACGTATCACCCTGACCCAAAAGTAGGCTTAACTAATAAATCAAAGAACATGAATAGCACTCCTGAGTTGAGCCCAAGCATATCAGGATTTAGATTCTTTTAATCTTAAGATCAACTACTGATATTGACTTGGAAAGATATGTATAACGGTAAGTTTGTAATATCTTAACTTAGTTGCAATATCGGTCCAGTCCAATGTATACTCCATACATTCGAAACTAGTATACTTTACTAATGTCCTGGAAAGAACATAACACTTACTTCAAGTATAAGTACACATCATCGTTGATTATCACATTAGTGTAAATCCAATAACACTGATGAAACAGGGACCAAAACTTTTGATTCATATGATCACAATCACATTCCACTGTGTTGACGATACTGTAATTGTGAATAAACATATGATCTGGATTTAACTGATTTTGTGTGTATGAATGTAATAAACATATCAAACATATTAAACCATTAGCATGTAAAATTCATGCAAACATCAATCACTTCAAATTTCTTATATTGATAACTAATCAGATTGTAAAGAGTTTTATTTAGGGCATAAAACCCAACAGGTAATGCAATTGAGTGGGAGCGCTAACATAAATATTGAATCTATAGCTTCTATTTGGCAAATAGAAGTAAAGGATGATTTCCTTCGAGCTTAACCAAACGAAGATAAATGGTGGAGATCTCATTTCACTTAGGTGAAATATCATTTATTGTAAAGACCGCATATGATTAATACCTTGAATTATTAAATAATTAGGGTTTATGTATGAGATTTTATTATTATTAATAATAATACAGTTATGGGAATTTATTTGAGTTCGTATATATTTATTATGCTATTTATGTAAATTTCTCAAATATTGTGTTTGTGTTCGGAAGCGGTGGAAAGCGGCGTTGGGCCTTTAGAGAATTGTATTATATGGTTTAGAATATTTTTGGGGTATCGTTGTTAAGCTGTAGCGGTGTTGGTATTTTAGGGGTTTGGTTAATGACTAAATTACCCTTGAGTTGTTTAATTATTTTTATTATTTGGGGGGCAAGGAGGTCTTTTAGTAAGACTTTTCCTTTGACTTTTTGGCTAAGTCTTGGCTGGGAATGGATTATACTAAGAAAATTTTTTTAAAAAAAAAAAGAAAGAAGAAGCAAAAAGGAGAGGTTGCTTAAGTTTGAAGGAAAACAAAAGGAAAATAGTTTTTTTTCTCTTTCTCTCTCTCTTTCGATTCTCTTGGGCAGTAGCTGGGGGTGAGAATTTGTGTTGAATCAAGGGATTCTAGTAGTAATTGAAGCTTTGTTCAAGGTAATCTTTCTCTCTATCTCTTACTTGAAGTTTGTTGTGGTTAAGTTAGGTTTTGGTGTGAATTTTGGGAAATTGGTGGCTGTCTGATTTGGGAATTGTTTAGGTTAGTTTCTGGTGTTAAATAGAGATTGTTATCCTAACTATAAGCTAAGCTAGGTGAGTATTTTAATGTTTGAATTGAATTTAAGGTTGTGAGTTCAAGTTGGAGCTCTAATGGTGAATTGGGATTTTGTTTGTTTTGTTGGGTTTTGTTGGTTGGGTTTGGTTTGAAATAGTGTATGCAGGTATTCTGGAAGTTTTTGGAAGATTTGGTTTTGATTTGAGGAAAAGGGGTGGAATTTTTGGGTTCCCAGCTCAGAACCGGAATTCCGGTTCCTGGGGGCCTGTTGCAACCGGTCGACCGGTTGGTGCCAGGAACCGGACTTCCGATTGGCAACCGGTTTGCCGGTTGGGACTTTTTCCCGAGCCCTAGTTTTCCTCGTTTTCAAGTGATTTAGGGTGTTGGCATCTTTTTTATCGATAGGGTTAAGTTTAGTTTCTATTTTAAATCCCCGATAAGTATTTTAGCGAGTCTCTCATCGAATTTTGAATATTATGGTTTAGGGCCCTGTAAAACGTCGAGCTGCGTTTCCACTCAGGCTGACCGGCACACTTGAGCACGGAACAAGGTAAGATAGCGTAAGAATATATATATATGGATGTATATGCTTGTTTTGATTGTTATACTACTAGCGCTAATATAAAATGATTATTAGAGTGTTAGTATAGTATTGCATGATAATGTGGTTACGGTGTTACCAGCACGAGTACCCTGGGTACGTCGTTTTCGTGGTACAACACCTAGTAAATTTTCGGGAGTACAGTTAGGGCTCTACCAACACAAGTACAAAGTCGGTACTTTAGTGCATTTGGTACAGTAGTCGTACTACCCTTAAGAATGTTCTTAATCATTTGGTGAGCTTCGTTGTTAAGCTCAGGGCAGCTTAATCATAAAGTTGGCAGCGTGTTACTTTCGTATATTTCTTGCATATCTTACTGAGTCTGTTGACTCATCAGTTGGCTACCTTGTGTAGGTAAGGGAAAAGCAAAGCTGGAGGAACAGTGAGGCGGAACTCGGCATGATTGTACATATCGCGGCAGTGCAACCTGGAGGGTTTCGATTTCTTAGTATTTTGGAGTCTGTATTTTGAGGATGCTTGTCCGCTAAACTAAAAAAAAATATATATATAGATATATGTATATAGTAGTAAAGTACTTTTAACTTGTATTTTGATACTCGGGACCCCATCCATGTGATTATTAATATATAAATTATTAAAAATTAATTTTCGAGTTTATTATTATAAAATACGGGCGTTACAGTTTGGTATCAGAGCCACTGGGTTGTCCACTGAAGACCGTCAAGATATGTACAATCAAGGCCAGTGTCGAGTTCAACTCACGGTTCCGTAAGCTTTATTTCTTTTTGCAAACTGTTTTAAGATATGTTGAGTTATATATATGAGTAATCGAGATGTTTTAAATCTTAATTGCGGTCTTGAAAATATTTTGACCACTGTCTGACCTACGTGCCTTGTGGGTTCGCAGGCTAAGTCCTAAATAATGGATGACCAGCGAAACGTTAGAAGGCAGGGTGAATTGGTTGAGACCGGAGGTGGTCGGGGTGGTAGAAATCCCCAAAACCCCCGTGGACGCGGTAGAGGCCGCGGTCGAGTCCCGAGAGGTGGACAGGAGAATCCACCTCAGGCCCCTGTTGATTGGGAACAAAGGTTTGCTGAGATGCAAACTAGAATTGAGCAACAAGAAGAAGAGATCCGACGACTCAGGCAACGGGATGCTCCTGTTGAGCCTCCCCCGCAACCGCCTGTTGCGGCTCCTGCAGTTCCCGCAGCCCCTGTGGTGCCAGCTGAGCAAAATATTGCTGGTAACCGCATGGAGCCTTTATATGAGAGGTTCAGAAAACAAGCGCCTCCAGTATTTCTGGGAGGCCCTGATGTTTTAAAGGCGGAGCAGTGGTTAACCGTTATTGAGAAAATATTGAATTTTATGGGAGTAGCTGGAAATGATAGGGTGGCATGTGCCACGTTCCAATTTCAGGAGGATGCCCTGATTTGGTGGGAAATGGTATCCCTCACTAGAGATGTGACTAGAATGACCTGGGAAGAGTTCCGGGAATTGTTCAACGCCAAATATTACAATGAGGCGGTCCGCAGTGCAAAGCGGAAGGAATTTGTTGAGTTGGTACAAGGTGAGGGTATGTCAGTAACCGAGTATACCACCAAGTTTGATCGCTTGGCTAAGTTAGCCTCCGGAATTGTACCAACAGACTTCAGCAAGAAAGAAAAGTATTTGGCTGGGCTGAATGCCAAAATCAGACATGACCTGGTTATTACAACGAATGATACCACAACTTATGCAGAAATGGTTGATAAGGCTCTTCGAGCTGAAGGAGCAGTTAAATTTTTACAAGAAACCCGAGAGTCTTCTGGTGTTGGTGGGATCACTACTCTCCCTATGTCGGGTCCTGAGAAAGAGAGTGGGGGTTCTACCTTTGAACAGAAGAAAAGAACTTTTCCATCTTCGGGAAGTTCAGGGCAAGGAAAAAGGTTTCGAGGAAACCAGAACAGAGGGGGACGTCAGACTTATTCTTATCCTGAGTGCCCGCGTTGCAAGAAGCATCATCCCGGGGTTTGTAACCGGAGAGCCTGTTTTCAGTGTGGTTCGGTGGGACATCTCAGGAAAGACTGTCCTCAGTTGAAGAAAGAGGAACCGAAGCCCGAGGTCAAACCTGTACCTGCACCTGCTCGTGTCTTTGCTATAACTCAGGCAGATGCTGCTGCCAGTCCTTCAGTAGTTACAGGTCAGCTTCTAATCAATGGTTTTGCTTATACTGTTTTATTTGATTCGGGTGCTACTCGGTCTTATGTGTCATCAAGACTTCTTGATCAGTTTGATAGACCTAGCGATATTCTTGAGACGGGGTTTGGAACCCTGTTGCCTAATGGAGAATTAATTATTTCAAGAAAGTGGATTAGGTCAGTAATAATTAGAATTGAAGATAGAGAATTGAGTGCTGATCTCGTGGAGTTACCATTGGCCGAATTCGATATTATACTTGGTATGGACTTTTTGTCCAAATACTCTGCTAGTATTGATTGTAAACGGAAAATGGTGACTTTTGAACCGGAAAATGAGGAACCTTTTGTTTTTGTTGGTTCGGTCCAAGGTTCTCGTGTCCCAAGAATCTCAGCGTTGAAAGCTAGGGATTTATTACGAGATGGATGTGTTGGATTTCTGGCAGTGGTAGTGGATTCCAGTAAACCTGTGTTACTTGGACCAGAAGAAGTTAAAGTGGTTAAGGAATTCCTGGATGTATTTCCAGAGGAATTGCCGGGATTACCACCTCAGCGGGAGATAGATTTCATCATTGATTTAATTCCTGGAGCAGAACCTGTTTCAAAGGCACCCTACCGAATGGCACCTGCTGAATTAAAAGAACTAAAGATACAACTCCAAGGGATGTTGGATCTAGGGTTTACTCGGCCTAGTGTGTCACCTTGGGGAGCCCCTGTGCTATTCGTGAAGAAGAAAGATGGAACTCTTCGTATGTGTATTGATTATCGGGAGCTGAATAAGTTAACCATTAAGAATAAATATCCTCTGCCCAGAATTGACGATTTGTTTGACCAACTTCAGGGCAAGACTGTATTCTCTAAGATTGACTTGAGGTCTGGGTATCATCAATTGAGAATTCGAGAAGAGGATATCCCGAAGACAGCTTTCCGAACCAGGTATGGTCACTATGAATTCCTGGTTATGTCTTTTGGGTTAACAAATGCACCGGCAGCTTTTATGGATCTCATGAATAGGGTATTCAAGGATTTCCTCGATAATTTTGTAATTGTATTTATCGATGATATTCTTGTGTACTCTCGGTCAGAAGCAGAACATGAGCAACATCTTCGAATGGTTCTGCAGCGACTTAGGGATCATAAACTTTATGCAAAGTTCAAAAAGTGTGAGTTCTGGCTGTCACAAGTGTCTTTTCTGGGGCATATTGTTGGAAAAGACGGAATTATGGTTGATCCAGGGAAGATTGAAGCGGTGAAGAATTGGCCTAGACCTAAAACAGTCACTGAAATTCGAAGTTTTCTCGGTTTAGCGGGTTATTATCGGCGTTTTGTGGAAGGATTTTCCAAAATTGCGATGCCGTTATCCGAGCTAACTAGGAAAAATCAGCGATTTATATGGTCAGATAAGTGTGAAAAGAGTTTTCAAGAGCTGAAGCAGCGATTGATTACAGCTCCTGTCCTGGCCTTGCCATCTGATCAAGAAAAGTTTGTGGTGTATTGTGACGCTTCAAGGCAGGGTTTAGGCTGTGTGTTAATGCAAGCAGATAAAGTCATAGCTTATGCTTCTCGGCAACTGAAAGATTATGAGCAGCGTTACCCAACTCACGACCTAGAACTTGCAGCAGTGGTGTTCGCCTTGAAAATTTGGCGACATTACTTGTATGGTGAAAGGTGTGAGATCTATACTGACCACAAGAGTCTCAAGTATTTCTTCACTCAGAAGGATTTGAATATGAGACAGAGAAGGTGGTTAGAATTGGTAAAAGACTATGACTGTGAAATCCTGTATCATCCTGGAAAGGCAAATGTTGTGGCTGATGCCTTAAGCAGAAAAGGACCTGATCAGATATCCAACATGGTTATGATTTCCTCTCAGCTAGCCTCGGAAATGACTAGAGCAAACATTGAGTTGGTGACTGAGAAATTATTTAATCTGACACTTCAGTCAGATTTGCTGGAAAGAATCAGAATGGTTCAGTTAGAAGATCCTGAATTGGTTAAAATTCGAGAAGATGTCTTAGCAGGCAAAGCTAAGGACTTCTCCATTTCTGACAATGGGATGCTATTGTTTAAAGCACGGGTGTGTGTCCCTGATTTCTGTGAGCTTAAAAAGGAAATTTTAGAAGAAGCTCATACTACCCCTTACTCATTACATCCAGGAACCACCAAAATGTATCAAGATTTGAAACCCTATTTCTGGTGGTATGGGATGAAGAGGGATGTAGTGGACTATGTCACTAAATGTTTAACCTGTCAGCAAATCAAAGCTGAGCATCAACGACCGGCGGGGTTACTTCAGCCATTAACACTTCCAGAATGGAAGTGGGAAGACATTGCAATGGACTTTGTGGTTGGCTTGCCTAGAACCACAGGAATGTACGACTCAGTTTGGGTTGTGGTGGATCGTTTTACAAAGTCAGCACATTTCTTACCTGTTAAGGTAACCTATTCAGTGGATCAGTATGCTGATTTGTATGTGAAAGAAATTGTTCGTCTTCATGGAGTACCGAAGTCAATCGTTTCAGATAGGGATCCTAAATTTACCTCAAAGTTTTGGGTAAGTTTGCAAAAGGCTATGGGAACTAATTTGAAATTCAGCACAGCCTTTCACCCTCAAACAGATGGGCAATCTGAACGAACCATCCAGATACTTGAAGACTTGTTACGAGCTTGTGTCATGGATTTTGGAGGGTCATGGAGTAAGTATTTGCCTCTGATTGAATTCTCCTATAATAATAGCTATCAAAGTACCATAGGAATGGCTCCCTATGAGCTGCTCTATGGAAGGAAGTGTCGTTCCCCAATTCATTGGGACGAAATAGGAGAACGGAAATACTTGGGCCCTGAATTAGTTCAGAAGACGAATGAAGCAATAGACAAGATCAAAGCTCGAATGCTTGCTTCTCAAAGCAGGCAGAAAAGTTATGCAGATCCTAAGCGACGGGATGTTACATTCCAACCTGGTGATCATGTCTTTCTACGAGTATCCCCGATGAAGGGAATCAGACGCTTTGGAAAGAAAGGTAAATTGAGCCCTAGGTTTATTGGACCTTTTGAAATTCTGGAGAAGGTTGGACAAGTTGCTTATCGGTTAGCCCTACCTCCTTCCTTGTCAGCAGTGCATAACGTGTTTCATGTTTCCATGCTGAGGAAGTATGTGTCTGATCCAATGCATGTTCTGAGTTACGAAACATTGGAGTTGCAACCTGATTTATCATACGACGAACAACCAGTGCAAATTTTGGATAAAAAGGAAAAGGTTCTCCGAACCAAAACCATATCATTAGTCAAAGTACTCTGGAGGAATAGTAAAGTAGAAGAAGCCACTTGGGAACTAGAATTTGACATGAGGGCTCAGCATCCTGAGTTGTTCAGGTAGATTTCGGGGGCAAAATCTTCTTAACGGGGGGATAATTGTAAAGACCGCATATGATTAATACCTTGAATTATTAAATAATTAGGGTTTATGTATGAGATTTTATTATTATTAATAATAATACAGTTATGGGAATTTATTTGAGTTCGTATATATTTATTATGCTATTTATGTAAATTTCTCAAATATTGTGTTTGTGTTCGGAAGCGGTGGAGAGCGGCGTTGGGCCTTTAGAGAATTGTATTATATGGTTTAGAATATTTTCGGGGTATCGTTGTTAAGCTTTAGCGGTGTTGGTATTTTAGGGGTTTGGTTAATGACTAAATTACCCTTGAGTTGTTTAATTATTTTTATTATTTGGGGGGCAAGGAGGTCTTTTAGTAAGACTTTTCCTTTGACTTTTTGGCTAAGTCTTGGCTGGGAATGGATTATACTAAGCAAATTTAAAAAAAAAAAAGAAAGAAGAAGCAAAAAGGAGAGGTTGCTTAAGTTTGAAGGAAAACAAAAGGAAAATAGTTTTTTTTCTCTTTCTCTCTCTCTTTCGATTCTCTTGGGCAGTAGCTGGGGGTGAGAATTTGTGTTGAATCAAGGGATTCTAGTAGTAATTGAAGCTTTGTTCAAGGTAATCTTTCTCTCTATCTCTTACTTGAAGTTTGTTGTGGTTAAGTTAGGTTTTGGTGTGAATTTTGGGAAATTGGTGGCTGTCTGATTTGGGAATTGTTTAGGTTAGTTTCTGGTGTTAAATAGAGATTGTTATCCTAACTATAAGCTAAGCTAGGTGAGTATTTTAATGTTTGAATTGAATTTAAGGTTGTGAGTTCAAGTTGGAGCTCTAATGGTGAATTGGGATTTTGTTTGTTTTGTTGGGTTTTGTTGGTTGGGTTTGGTTTGAAATAGTGTATGCAGGTATTCTGGAAGTTTTTGGAAGATTTGGTTTTGATTTGAGGAAAAGGGGTGGAATTTTTGGGTTCCCAGCTCAGAACCGGAATTCCGGTTCCTGGGGGCCTGTTGCAACCGGTCGACCGGTTGGTGCCAGGAACCGGACTTCCGGTTGGCAACCGGTTTGCCGGTTGGGATTTTTTCCCGAGCCCTAGTTTTCCTCGTTTTCAAGTGATTTAGGGTGTTGGCATCTTTTTTATCGATAGGGTTAAGTTTAGTTTCTATTTTAAATCCCCGATAAGTATTTTAGCGAGTCTCTCATCGAATTTTGAATATTATGGTTTAGGGCCCTGTAAAACGTCGAGCTGCGTTTCCACTCAGGCTGACCGGCACACTTGAGCACGGAACAAGGTAAGATAGCGTAAGAATATATATATGGATGTATATGCTTGTTTTGATTGTTATACTACTAGCGCTAATATAAAATGATTATTAGAGTGTTAGTATAGTATTGCATGATAATGTGGTTACGGTGTTACCATCACGAGTACCCTGGGTACGTCGTGTTCGTGGTACAACACCTAGTAAATTCTCGGGAGTACAGTTAGGGCTCTACCAACACAAGTACAAAGTCGGTACTTTAGTGCATTTGGTACAGTAGTCGTACTACCCTTAAGAACGTTCTTAATCATTTGGTGAGCTTCGTTGTTAAGCTCAGGGCAGCTTAATCATAAAGTTGGCAGCGTGTTACTTTCGTATATTTCTTGCATATCTTACTGAGTCTGTTGACTCATCAGTTGGCTACCTTGTGTAGGTAAAGGAAAAGCAAAGCTGGAGGAACAGTGAGGCGGAACTCGGCATGATTGTACATATCGCGGCAGTGCAACCTGGAGGGTTTCGATTTCTTAGTATTTTGGAGTCTGTATTTTGAGGATGCTTGTCCGCTAAACTAAAAAAAAAAAAAAATATGTATATAGTAGTAAAGTACTTTTAACTTGTATTTTGATACTCGGGATCCCGGTCCATGTGATTATTAATATATAAATTATTAAAAATTAATTTTCGAGTTTATTATTATAAAATACGGGCGTTACAGTTATACATGGTTAAGTGTTTTAAGGATAAAATACATTGTAGGGTGTTACGGTAATTTAATCCCTGTACAGTGTAAATCATCTATATAGAGGATCATTGATCACATTAGGGTTATAACAATGGATAACTAATGACGTGTCTATATCGTGGAACATATAGAGCGTTTCTATATGACTGAGAGTGCAATTCCAAGTTCTAAGTGTGGATTCAATGAGGAATTAATAAGTTAGGGAATTTACTTCGTAAATTCGGTTCGACTTATTGGAAGCTCGGTTATATAGACCCATGGTCCCCATACTAGTTGAGACCATACTGCTTGTAAGACTCAGTTAATTGATTTTAATTAATCAATTATAATTCTAAAAGTTAGACTATGTCTACTTTATGAATTTTCACTAAGCAATGGTAAAACAGTAAATAGAGAGTTTAAAGGGTATATTTATTAATTGGGAAACTTTGATTAGTTTTTATTAATAAATAAAAATAAATGACAATATATTATTTAATAATTAATTATAGTTATTAAATAATTAGATTTGACATTTATGAAGTTGAAAGAGAGAATTGGCAATTTCGAGAAAATGGGAAACTAGAAATGATGAAATAGGAAAGTTGGAAAAGTGGAAGAATTTGTGTTTCCTCAACACATGGCCGGCCACCTTTACCCCTATTTCTCATTTTATTTTTTATTTTTTAATGCCAAATAATTCAACTTTAACCCTATGTGGTATTCTATAAATAGAAGGTAAAGGCTTCAGGTTTGAGACACACTTTACAGTTTATTCTCTCAAACACTATGAAACCGCCACTCTCTCTCTTTCTTTCTTCTCTGTTTTTCAAATTCCCTTGAGTGAATGAGTAGTGCCCACACACATCAAGTGGTATCTCAATCATAGTATGGAAGACTATGGAATTTCTGCATCAAAGAAGGAGAAAAGAAGATCCAGGTTCAGATCTTGGTGATGCTCTACTACAGAAAGGAATCAAGGGCTAGAGATCTGAACGGAAGGAGTCATATTATTCCGCTGCACCCACTGTAAGGTTTTCTAACTTTATATGTGTTTATTTTCATTGTTTTAGAATTCATATTAGGTTGTTAATCCAACATACTTGTTAGTAAATCTAGATCCTGGTAAAATAATTTCCAACACCATCTCCCTGCACCTCCACGCCTTCACATAACTCATACTGATACCATAGTTGTCAAACATGTCCCTCTATATGTCTTTAGCCTTGTACATAGTTAGATCTTGGGTGTACTTCCCCTTAATAAGGTGGCCAACTACCCATGGTGCTGCTTGACGGTGATCTGAACGTCTCGCATTCAAGTTACATGTGTTGTAATATCCCGGAAAATAAATAATATTTAAATAGATATATTTTATTAAATATGTAATTATTTTGGTAACGAAGTAAGATTTTGATCTTGCTTAGGGTAATTATTGAGAATTTACTCAAAGAAATAAATAGCGTAATTTATTAATTACGGAGATTATATTGGGATATGTGAGTACCGCGGATATCAATTTCGAAATAAAATATTTTTTTGGGCCCGGTAATTGTGGAAATTTAGGGATGTGGTCAAAAATGTCATGACGTTAATGGAAGAATTATTTTGGGAATATTCCGGATTAGGTTAGAAATTTTAGAATGTCGGTTTAATGGAATTAGCAAAATTACAAAAATGCCCTAGGTTATTTTAAAGTTTATTTTTTTTCATTGGGGGTAAATTAGTCTTTTTCTTTTAGGTTTTAGTGTCCCTTTTATTTTTGGGCTGGTAAGAAAAGAAAAAAAAAATGAAATGAAAATGAAATGAAATGAAATGCATGAAACCTTATTTAAAGGGAATAGCTTCCAAGGCAAGAAACTAAGTTTCTTCTTCTTCTCCCTTTCGTGTGAACCAAGACCAGCCAGCAAGAGGATTGAAAGCTCACCATTTCACTTGAATTGAAGCAGCTTGTAGAACCTAAGTCCAACCTAGAAACAATCAAGGTAAGTTCTCAACAATTTTTGGATTGAAAATCCTAGTTTTGAGTTAGTTTTGAAGTAGGGTTTTACTTCTTTGTTACTGTAGGACTTAAACTAGGTTTGGGGTGTGTTTAGGGTAGGTTTTTGAGCATGTTGGGAATGGTTTTAAGTGGTCTCCATGGCTGCTTGAATTGGTTTTGGTTTGTTGAAACCAAAGTTGAGTTTTCTTCACTTTGAAGTGTGATTTTGAGCAAATGGATATATTTCAATGAATTGGTTGTTGGGTTATGTCATGTTTACTATATTATACTGTTTTGGAAGGTTTGAGCAGGTTTGGTGGAGGTTTGATTGGTTTTTGGGGTGAAAAACCAGAAATCACCATGGCTGCCAGGAAAAAAAGGCAGGCCGTTTTTCTGGGTGTCTGAAAAACGGCCGACCGTTTTTCCCAGGAAAGGGGGATTTTGGGTTTTTCTCCTCAAGTCCGATCTGTTTCGGGGTGTCTTTCGGAGTGGAATTCAGGGTGTTTTAGAGATGGTTAAGCTAGTTTGATCTGGGGGAAAGTAGGGTGTGTTCGGTTGTGAGAATAGTTGATTATCAAAAATTTGATTAAGGTTTTCATTTGAGTTTTAATTGTCATGACATAGGACCGGAATTGCTTAGCTTGTTTTCCACTCAGGTCGGCCCGTACTCTTGATTTCTGAACCAAGGTAAGAAAAGCGGTAAGCACCGTATGTGGTTAAAGATTAATGGTTGAATGGAAGTGGCCTTGATTATTATCAAGACTTTGATTAAATATTTAATAAGCCTAGGTTATGACCTAGGGTTGGAAACGGTTATTACCGTTACGAGTAATTACTCTTGAGACCGCGGTTAGGTTTCTTACTTATCGTCTGCTTTATCGGGCAACGATAGTGACATATTCAGCTTGTGGTTAACGAGTGGTAAAAAGGGGTACTTTATAAAGTACCAAGATTGTGTAATGTGAATGTGTAATGTGTAAAGGAATACTTTATGATATTGCATAATGAGTAAACATATTGGTATGAGATTAAATTGATAATTATTTTCAGTTAACGTTTTGGTTACTTTTCTTGCTGAGTCTCTGTGACTCACGGGTGCTTTATGGTGCAGGTAAGGGAAAGGCAAAAGTTGAGCAACCATGAGTTTGTGGTCGCAGCAGCAATGTACATACCAGCCGCAGTGACACGGCCCAGTAAACAGGATGCTCTATTTTGATTGTATTTTGGAAGTATAAAGTTTATGTTGTAAAATACTTTGAAACCAGTTTGTGAATATTTTGAAAACAGGGGAACCCCGTAGTCCATATTACTTATCTTTTGTTAAACAGTTTAAAAGTTGAATTTTAATTATCAAAATTTAATTACCCACACTTTTAGTATAATTACATATTATATAAATATCAGTATTTTATTAAATTGCACACACGTGGCGTCCCTGTTGGACAGGGCGTTACAACATGGTATCAGAGCGCCAAGGTTTTTAGATCCTGAAGACTGGTTTGATATGTACATTGGCTGCAAGGACCTGATCGACTCATGGTTTAGTAAGCTTTAAGTTAAAAGATAGTTTGTTAATTTTCTGATTACCTGATTATTTGAATTATGTTGATATCGTAATGGTGTGGGTAGAATTATAATATATGGAAATACTTATCAGTATTGCTATTACATGGAATGTGATCGCAGGTGTATAGTTATGCACCCGAGGCGGACTGGTAGGGGTACCCGTGAGCTAGCTGGGCTCGGGGCTGCCGGTGAGGGTGAGAACCCTCCACCACCACCTAACTGGGAAGAGTTATATGCTGCAATGCAAGAAACTATTCGGCAGCAGGGTGAGCAAATCAGAGAATTAAGAGAGCAGCGAGCTCAGCCTGCTCTAAACCTTAATCCTGATCCTCCGGCACCTCTGGTAGTGCCACCGGATGCAGGGAATCGTTTGGAACCATTATATGAGCGGTTCAGGAAGCAGAACCCGCCAGTGTTTGAGGGTGGTGCTGATCCACTCAAGGCGGAGCAATGGATGAGTATGATAACATCCATTTTTGATTTTATGCGAGTTGAAGATAATGACCGGGTCAGGTGTGCTACTTATATGCTACGAGATGATGCCCGTATTTGGTGGGAGATTGTATCTCAGGGCCATGATCTGAATAACATGACCTGGGAAACTTTTCGGGCCTTATTTTATGAGAAGTATTATAATGAGTCTATTAAGGCAGCAAAGGCAGAAGAGTTTATACGGTTAACTCAGGGTAGTATGACTGTGACAGAGTATGCTACTAAGTTTGATCGACTGGCAAAGTTTGCCTCAGATGAGGTGGCTACTGAAGCTGCTAGAAAAGCAAAGTTTATTCGGGGGCTGGATGAACACATCGCCCGGGATGTGATTGTTGCTTCTAAACAACCGGGGGTTGCCCGAACTTATGCTCAAATAGTTGAGTTGGCCTTAGTTTCTGAGGGTGCAGAAGCTCAGATACGAAAGAAAAATATTGCCAGAAGAGATTCATGGAAGCAAACAGCAGGTGCTGGTTCGGGTAGGGGTACTGATCCCGGTGACCGCAAGAAAAGACCTAGTGAATCATCAGCAGCAGGCCCAAACAAAAGATTCCAGGGTAACCAAGGTTTCCGTCGTGGTGGAAACGAAAACTGGCGGACTTTTCCTGAATGTTCGAGATGTAAAAGGCATCACCTGGGCGAGTGTCAGGCCAGGGCCTGTTTCCACTGTGGAATGGTGGGTCACATGAAGAGAAATTGTCCACAATTGCTACGACTAGAGCAAAAGAAGGATGATACACCCACTCCTGCCCGAGTGTTTGCCCTGACTCAAGCTGAGGCTGATGCTGGTCCTTCTACTGTGACAGGTCAGCTTTCTGTTGCTGGTACTTTATTGACTGTGTTAATTGATTCTGGTGCGACGCATTCTTATATTTCAAGTAGAATAATTGAGAAGCTGAATAAACCTAGTGATGTGCTTTCTAGAGGTTTTGGAACCTTGTTGCCTACTGGGGAGTTGGTTATCTCCAGCAGGTGGGTTCGATCCCTTCCAGTATTTGTGGAAGGAAGAGAGTTATCAGTTGATCTGATAGAATTGAACCTGGAGGATTTTGATGTTATTTTGGGAATGGATTGGCTTGCTAAATACAACGCCACCATTGATTGTAAGAGAAAAATGGTAACTTTTCAGCCTGAGGGTGAGGATCCTTTTGTATTTGTGGGTAAGATGCAGGGATCTCGGATTCCTTTAATTTCAGCACTTAAGGCAAGGGATTTGTTGTGTGAGGGGTGCATTGGTTTCTTAGCAAGTGTTGTGGATATTACTAGGGAACCACTAGCGGGACCGGAGCATGTCCCAGTGGTTCGAGAATTTCTGGATGTGTTCCCAGAAGAGTTACCAGGGTTGCCACCAAAACGTGAAATTGATTTTGAGATTGATTTAATACCAGGAGCTGAGCCTGTATCGAAAGCTCCCTACAGGATGGCACCTGCAGAGCTGAAAGAGTTAAAAGTTCAATTACAGGGGATGATGGATTTAAAATTTACTAGACCTAGCACTTCACCTTGGGGTGCACCAGTTTTGTTCGTGAAAAAGAAAGATGGAACTTTACGAATGTGCATAGATTATCGGGAGTTAAACAAGTTGACAGTGAAGAATAAGTATCCTTTGCCAAGAATAGATGATTTATTTGATCAGCTGCAGGGAAAGACTGTCTTTTCCAAGATTGATCTTCGGTCTGGTTATCACCAACTGAGGATTCGGGAGGAGGATATTCCCAAGACAGCTTTCCGGACCTGGTATGGCCATTACGAATTCCTGGTAATGTCCTTCGGATTAACAAATGCCCCAGCAGCATTTATGGACCTGATGAACCGAGTGTTCAAAGACTTTCTGGATGATTTTGTTATTGTCTTTATTGATGACATTCTAATTTATTCAGACTCAGAAGAGACTCACGAAAGACATCTTCGAATGGTATTACAACGTCTCAGGGAACATAAGTTGTATGCCAAGTTTAAGAAATGTGAATTTTGGTTACCTCAGGTGAGTTTCTTGGGCCATGTGGTGAGTAAAGATGGTATTTTAGTGGACCCAGTAAAGATCGAAGCAGTACGTGACTGGCCTCGACCTAAGTCAGCAACCGAAGTTAGAAGTTTCCTGGGGTTAGCAGGGTATTATCGAAGATTCGTTGAAGGCTTTGCAAAGATTTCTACGCCTTTAACTGAATTGACCCGAAAGAATTGTAAGTTTGTTTGGACTGACAAGTGTGAATGTAGTTTCCAGGAATTGAAGCAAAGGTTGATTACCGCTCCTGTGTTAACTTTACCAAAAAGTGATGAAAAGTTTGTGATTTATTGTGATGCATCCAAACAAGGGTTAGGTTGTGTTCTTATGCAGTCAGGGAAAGTGATTGCTTATGAATCCAGGCAATTGAAGGAGTATGAACAACGATACCCTACCCATGATATTGAATTAGCAGCGGTTGTCTTTGCACTAAAAGTTTGGCGTCACTATCTGTATGGTGAGAAGTGTGAAATTTATACAGATCACAAAAGCCTCAAGTACTTTTTCACTCAGAAGGATTTAAATATGAGGCAACGACGATGGTTAGAACTGGTCAAAGATTATGACTGCGAGATTCTCTACCACCCTGGTAAAGCAAATGTGGTAGCGGATGCTCTAAGTCGGAAAGGACCAGGGCAAGTTTGTGAACTAAAGGAAATCTCAGCAAAGTTGGCTGAGGATATGACGAGAGCGGGAATTGAATTTGTAATTGGAAAACTTGCTAATATCACCATACAGTCTGATTTATTGGAAAAGATTAGAGTAGCTCAACAAGGAGATCTTGAGCTACGGGGGCATAAGGAGAAGTTAGAGGCCGGATTGGCAAAAGATTTTTCATGTTTATCTGATGGGTTGTTACGATACAAGAACGAGAATACGTGTGCTTAGGTTGATAAAGAAATCAGACAGGAGATTCTTGATGAATCTCATACTACACCGTACTCCTTACACCCAGGAACAACCAAGATGTATCATGATGTGAAAGCTTTATACTGGTGGTTGGGTATGAAGAGGGATATTGTTGAATATGTGTCAAAATGCTTCACCTGTCAACAAATTAAAGCAGAACACCAAAGGCCGGCAGGTTTGCTTCAACCTCTAAAGATTCCTGAATGGAAATGGGAAGACATCACCATGGATTTTGTGGTGGGTTTACCCAGAACAGTAGGGTATTATGATTCTATTTGGGTAATAGTGGATCGATATACGAAGTCCGCTCACTTTCTCCCGGTGAGGACAACGTATACAGTGGATCAATATGCTGATTTGTATATCAAGGAGATAGTTCGACTTCATGGTGCCCCAAAGTCGATAGTTTCAGATCGAGATCCAAAATTTACATCCAAATTCTGGGAAAGTTTACAGCAAGCAATGGGTACTAAGTTGAAATTCAGTACAGCTTTTCATCCTCAAACCGATGGTCAATCTGAAAGGACTATCCAGATACTTGAGGATATGTTGAGGGCATGTGTAATGGATTTTGAAGGTTCTTGGAACAAGTACCTACCTCTGATTGAGTTTTCTTATAACAATAGTTATCAGAGTACCATTGGCATGGCTCCGTATGAGATGCTTTATGGAAGGAAATGTCGATCACCTATTCACTGGGATGAGGCTGGTGAACGTAGGTACCTTGGACCTGAAGCTGTCCAAAGAACGAGCGAGGCTATTGAAAAGATTCGAGCTCGTATGCTTGCTTCCCAAAGTAGACAGAAAAGCTACGCAGATCCAAAGCGTAAAGATGTTGAATTCCAAGTTGGGGATTTTGTTTTTCTTCGGGTATCCCCAATGAAAGGAATTTGAAGGTTCGGGAAGAAAGGAAAGTTGAGTCCCAGATTTATTGGTCCATTTGAGATTCTTGAGAAAGTAGGTCAGGTAGCTTATCGGTTGGCTCTACCTCCTGCTTTATCTGGGGTTCATAACGTGTTTCATGTCTCGATGCTTCGAAAATATGTATCTGATACAACTCATATCTTAAGTTATGAAGACATTGAGCTTCAAACCGACCTGTCATATGAAGAACAACCAGTACAGATCTTAGACAGGAAAGAAAAGGTGCTGCGGAACAAGACTATTCCGCTAGTTAAAGTGCTGTGGCGGAACAGCAAAGTTGAAGAAGCGACTTGGGAGTTAGAGTCGCAGATGCGGGAGTTGTATCCCGAGCTTTTCAGGTAAATTTTGAGGACAAATTCCTATAAGGGGGGATAGTTGTAATATCCCAGAAAATAAATAATATTTAAATAGATATATTTTATTAAATATGTAATTATTTTGGTAACGAAGTAAGATTTTGATCTTGCTTAGGGTAATTATTGAGAATTTACTCAATGAAATAAATAGCGTAATTTATTAATTACGGAGATTATATTGGGATATGTGAGTACCGCGGATATCAATTTCGCAATAAAATATTTTTTTGGGCCCGGTAATTGTGGAAATTTAGCGATGTGGTCAGAAATGTCATGACGTTAATGGAAGAATTATTTTGGGAATATTCTGGATTAGGTTAGAAATTTTAGAATGTCGGTTTAATGGAATTAGCAAAATTACAAAAATGCCCTAGGTTATTTTAAAGTTTATTTTTTTTCATTGGGGGTAAATTAGTCTTTTTCTTTTAGGTTTTAGTGTCCCTTTTATTTTTGGGCTGGTAAGAAAAGAAAAAAAAAATGAAATGAAATGAAAATGAAATGAAATGAAATGCATGAAACCTTATTTAAAGGGAATAGCTTCCAAGGCAAGAAACTAAGTTTCTTCTTCTTCTCCCTTTCGTGTGAACCAAGACCAGCCAGCAAGAGGATTGAAAGCTCACCATTTCACTTGAATTGAAGCAGCTTGTAGAACCTAAGTCCAACCTAGAAACAATCAAGGTAAGTTCTCAACAATTTTTGGATTGAAAATCCTAGTTTTGAGTTAGTTTTGAAGTAGGGTTTTACTTCTTTGTTACTGTAGGACTTAAACTAGGTTTGGGGTGTGTTTAGGGTAGGTTTTTGAGCATGTTGGGAATGGTTTTAAGTGGTCTCCATGGCTGCTTGAATTGGTTTTGGTTTGTTGAAACCAAAGTTGAGTTTTCTTCACTTTGAAGTGTGATTTTGAGAAATGGATATATTTCAATGAATTGGTTGTTGGGTTATGTCATGTTTACTATATTATACTGTTTTGGAAGGTTTGAGCAGGTTTGGTGGAGGTTTGATTGGTTTTTGGGGTGAAAAACCAGAAATCACCATGGCTGCCAGGAAAAAAAAACAGGCCGTTTTTCTGGGTGTCTGAAAAACGGCCGACCGTTTTTCCCAGGAAAGGGGGATTTTGGGTTTTTCTCCTCAAGTCCGATCTGTTTCGGGGTGTCTTTCGGAGTGGAATTCAGGGTGTTTTAGAGATGGTTAAGCTAGTTTGATCTGGGGGAAAGTAGGGTGTGTTCGGTTGTGAGAATAGTTGATTATCAGAAATTTGATTAAGGTTTTCATTTGAGTTTTAATTGTCATGACATAGGACCGGAATTGCTTAGCTTGTTTTCCACTCAGGTCGGCCCGTACTCTTGATTTCTGAACCAAGGTAAGAAAAGCGGTAAGCACCGTATGTGGTTAAAGATTAATGGTTGAATGGAAGTGGCCTTGATTATTATCAAGACTTTGATTAAATATTTAATAAGCCTAGGTTATGACCTAGGGTTGGAAACGGTTATTACCGTTACGAGTAATTACTCTTGAAACCGCGGTTAGGTTTCTTACTTATCGTCTGCTTTATCGGGCAACGATAGTGACATATTCAGCTCGTGGTTAACGAGTGGTAAAAAGGGGTACTTTATAAAGTACCAAGATTGTGTAATGTGAATGTGTAATGTGTAAAGGAATACTTTATGATATTGTATAATGAGTAAACATATTGGTATGAGATTAAATTGATAATCATTTTCAGTTAACGTTTTGGTTACTTTTCTTGCTGAGTCTCTGTGACTCACGGGTGCTTTATGGTGCAGGTAAAGGAAAGGCAAAAGTTGAGCAACCATGAGTTTGTGGTCGCAGCAGCAATGTACATACCAGCCGCAGTGACACGGCCCAGTAAACAGGATGCTCTATTTTGATTGTATTTTGGAAGTATAAAGTTTATGTTGTAAAATACTTTGAAACCAGTTTGTGAATATTTTGAAAACAGGGGAACCCCGTAGTCCATATTACTTATCTTTTGTTAAACAGTTTAAAAGTTGAATTTTAATTATCAAAATTTAATTACCCACACTTTTAGTATAATTACATATTATATAAATATCAGTATTTTATTAAATTGCACACACGTGGCGTCCCTGTTGGACAGGGCGTTACATGTGTGTTCATTGTGAAATACAGTGACCTCAAAGATGTCATCTTTTAATTCTAACTCTATAAATGTCAATTCTATCTATTTAATAATTATAATGAAATTATCAAATAAAACTTTCATTTAACTTATTTATTAATTAGACCTTACAAAGTGTCTTGATTAATAAATAAATCCTAAAATCTCTTTTCTTCTCAAATAAGTCAATGTTTAGTGAAAATTCACAAACAAGACATTCTTATTCAGAATTCCAATTGATTAATTAAAATCAATTAATTGAGACTAGAAAAAAAAAATATTGTTCCAGTTAGTGCGGAGCCCATGGGCCTATGTTACCAAGCTCCCAATAAGTAGATCCAAAATTTACCAAATAAATTTCCTAACTTGTTAATTCATCCTGACGCTACTATAGATTCAAAATTGCACTTCTGATTACATAATATATATGGTTGCACATGGGTCAGATTTTTGGGTTTTCGGATGGTCGGGTTCGGGTTTTCGGATTTCGGATGTTTAAAATATGTAACCGAACCCAGTTTTCAGGTGGCCAGGTTTGGCGGGTTTCGGGTCAGGTATGGCGAGTTTTGTGGCCGGGTTTGGATTAACCCCCGAATCAATATTTGCATTAAAAAATCTGTACTGTACAGTTTAAATTTATGGAGCAGTGTAAACAAAAATAAAATAAAAGTTGGGCTATGGGATGAAAAGTACAAATAATACTATTTTTATTTTTATTTTGATAAAAATTAAAATAAAAAAAAAATAAAAATACAACAAACTGAAGTTTGTTTCCCATTTGAATAAACATATCTAATAAAAAATACTTACGTGGATGAGAGATATAGCCTACTTTTGTAGGTGACAGAGGTAAAGACAGGTGCATGAGAGATTCTTACACTTTTTTATTTTATAATAAATAAAAACTCTGTACCTTCTGACTTTGTAGCACGAAAATGTGTACCTAATTTTTGGGTTTCGGGTTAACACCTGAATTAATATTTGTCTAACTTTAAAACCCGAACCCGACACCCGTGTGGAGTATTTTCGGGCTGGACCCGACCCGAACACACGGGTTTTCAAAGTTTCAGTTTTTTTTTAGCAGCGGGTCGGGGCGGGTGGCCGGGTTTTTAGGTTTGTAGGTCTAAATGTTCAGCCCTAATAGAATACTCTACAAACCAAATATAGATACACTATAAATTATTTGTTGTTTCAATTTAAATAATCAAAGATCCTCTATAGATTATCTACATCGAGTAGGGACAAAATTACCATTCTACCCTTCAATGTATTTTATCCTCAAAACACTTAGCTACTTGTAAATGATATTTCAGTAAACTAATATAATTACTGAAATGAGTGCTCTATCATTTATCGCATTAAGCCAAGCTCGAAAGAAATTAACGTTTCACTTCTAATAGTTATAGAAGTTATAGATTCCATATCTATGATTAGCGCTCCCACTTAATTACACTACCATGTTCCCAAGATGTAAGTATTGGGTCGATCCATTTGGTCAGCTTTAACGAACAAGTTAAAGAACACAAATAATACAGTTAAGCCAGAACCTAACCATCTCAGGATTAAGATCAATTGACCTAAGATCAACTAAGTGATATTGACTTAAAAATATATAAATGTAAGTTTATGATATCTTTTCTGTTGTCAATATCGATCAAGTTTAATGTATAACCAATACATCCGATACTAGTATACTTTGCTAATACCCTAAAAAAGACATTCCACATAACACTATGTAAGTAAACTTTATCGTTGATTATCACGTCAGTGTAAATCTAGTGCACTGATAAATCATGGGACTAAATACTTTGAAGCATATCATCACAATTACTTTCTACTGTGATGACATCACTGTAATTGTGAATAACTATATATTTTGGATTTAATAGAATTTATATAAAAAACATATAATCATGAAAATAATCATGTGAACCATGCAACATAAAATGATTTCTGATTAGTAAATGGGATATTGGCGGCTAAACAACCTGAACTTTACGGTTTGTAACACTTAATTACAAAAACCAAAATTTTGGCAGCTTAACTACCTAAACCCTAGTTCCGTTTTGCTCTGCACACCTCCGACCAAAAATCACAGTTAAGTGCCACGGTGGACTGTCCAAGTGTACACACTTATACACGTGGCAAATTTTTAGTGGTCCACATAATATTAATTTTATAAAATAATTATAAATATTAAAAAATCAGAAAAAATAAAAATTAAATTTTTTTTTTCTTTTTCCTTTTCTTTTCTTCTTTTTTTCTTTTTTTTTTCCTTCTTCTTTCTTCTTCTTAACCTGTAGATTATGTTGTGTTAGATGTTGGGGTGAGTTCCTTTGGGTTGAATGTGAAAAGGGCTATAAATCCTCAACCCAAAAGCATGTCCTCTGCGAAACACCCTAATGCGCCCTCACTTCATCCGTGGGTTGCACTGTCACCGGTTCCAACTCAAGTGAATACATTTGTAGTGTGACACCCACTGACCCATTTTCATTCAGTACAAGTAGGGATTTACACCAAGACATTTTTTACATCCAACCCACCAACGGATTCAACCCAATGGTAAAATCTGTTTCTATACCAAATCTCCCCTTTGTTTGTGCTCCAAACTCTCTAGTGAAAGGTCTCGCAAGTGGAACTGTGGTGTAGATCACTCCACCGCCGCTACTTCCCCCTTCAGATTCGAAGATCCGAACCCTCTCTCTCTCTCTCTCTCTCTCTCTCTCTCTCTCTCTCTCTCTCTCTCTCTCTCTCTCTCTCTCTCTCTCTCTCTCTCTCTCTCTCTTCGTGGTGGTCGTCGAAGTTGGTCGACGTCACACAAGGGGGTCGGGGGTGGTCGTCGGGGTCGGTCGACGTCGTACAAGGGGCACAAGGGGGTCGGAGAGGGCTGGGAGTTCTGTAGAAAAAGAAGAAGAAAGAAGAAGGAAAAAAAAAAGAAAAGGAAAGGAAAAAAGAAAAAAAAAAGTAAAAAAAAAATATATATTTTTTTTTAATTTTTATAATTATATTTTAAAATTAATATTGTGTGGACCACTAAAAACTTGCCATGTGTACAAGTGTGTACACTTGGACAGTCTACCGTGGTACTTAACTGTGATTTTTGGACGAAGGTGTGCAGAGCAAAACGGAACCAGGGTTTAGGTAGTTTAGCCGCCAAAATTTTGGTTTTTGTGGTTAAGTGTTACAAACCGTAAAGTTCAAGTAGTTTAGCCGCCAATGTCCCTTAATAAATCTAATTATATTGAAATTTTAGAAATTTTATTTTGGGCATAAAATCCCAACAAACTCCCACTTGCATTTATATAAATCTACAAGTGCATTTCAATTAATCTCAATACCTTGATGTCCAAGTCAAGTGTAGTATGTAGTATTATCTATGTAATAGGATTTGACATGTTGTACTCAATACAAACTTTCTCCACCATTACATCTCCTTAAGTCACAAAATCCTTGATATTGTGAAATTCATTTCTACATGTTTACTCCTCTTAGGGTATTGGATTCTTTACTGTTTGGAAACTATATCTGTGTAATTAGGAAGTAGCACTAGTAGTTAATCTATGACCAAAATAACGCTAAAAACTGTACAAAACTTTCCATAGGATGAATAATTATCTAGTAGCCTTTTGGGCCACTTTAACATTCAGTCTCACTGGTAGAGTTAGAGAGTCGGGATTGGTTTTTAAAATTCTCCAAAAATCCCTGCTCCACCCCCAGAGTAATCACCATCTCATAAGTATACTTTCTAGCTTTAACGCAAGTCTAGAAAGCTAATTTGGTGCAGTCTAAGAGTATTAAAATACCGTCCATATCGACTAACATATAGTTCCTCTTTTGATCTCAAGATTTATTTGATTGTCTTCCAATGTTCCTTTCTTGGATTAAACTAATACTTACTCATAACTCCTACTCAATAGTAGGTGTCTGGTCTAATGCATACCAGAGCATACATGAGACCTCTCACTGTTGATGCTTAATGAACTCTTTTTATGACTTTTACCTTTTTCTAGAATAGTTGAAACTATTCCTTAAATAAATAAACTCTATGTCTAGGAGCCAAAAGACTTCCTTTAAGGTGTGTTTGGAAGTAACTGTGTAATTACTAGGTAGGGTAATTACTAGGGTAGTAATTACACAGTTTAGTAATTAAACTATATTTTAAAATGGAAGGTGTGTTTGGATATGAGGTGGTAATTACATATGAATTCCTAATATCTTGTTTGGCAAAATAGTTAGTAATTACATGGGAAAATAATATTTTTTAATAGCTAATGTTTAATATAAAAAGTTTTTAGTAATTACACAGTGTAATTACATTCAATTCTCATGGGGGGGCATGAGAATTGGAGAGTGTAATTGGAACCCCTCAATTACTTCCAATTACACAGTTACAGTGTAATTACATGGTCAGACAAACATGTCATTAGAGTTAGCCATTAGAAAAATACTCCAACATCTTACTAAAGTAAGTTATTTGCACCAGAATAAATAAATTACCAAGCATAGCACAAGCCATAGGTTTAGATAATCTCAAAATTATGAGACTAGGATCGGGAAGTTTTGTTAAGTCCATTGAATAGACTTATTATCAAAAATTATTTGTTCAGTCTCAAAACGACAATAGGGATTTCAAGGTACAATGGTCGAGACTAGGAACCATACACGCCAACCTCGTCCTCCCTAAAATCCCTAGAATCTACGGGACGAAGAGGAAACTTCACGAGTAAATGTAGATACAGAAGAGCAAGATGAAACAAATGACGAGGAATATGAAGAAAACCAAGAAGGGTACGATGCTTATGACGATGGTAGTTATACCAAACTACTGGCCCAGAGACAAAAGGCGGCCGATCACGAAGCCGAACTGGCCACACAAAAAGAACAAAATAGGAGGATGTAAGAGATAATGATCACCATGCAGAAAGCTATAGAAACGGCCGGAATCCACGTAACAGGTTATTTTTCAGAAGAAGAATTAAGGCTAAAAATTCACTTTTCAAAATAACAAAATTATTTGTTAAAAAATACAGTCATAACTCAACACATTCAATCATATTCAAAGATACAAGTATCAAGTTACTTACAACTATCATGTTACTTATGCAAAAATAGAATCAAAATTAACAAATTATACAAAAATCATTGGTAAAGTACATAATTACAATTTGAAGCAAAAATAAAGTCTAAAATTAAAAATTAACATATTATTAATCATATTATATCTTGATTAATAATTTTTTTCCCACAAGAAAGAAAGAAAATAATAAAAAAAAATAGATGAGTTAATTCTTGGTAGCAAAAAAGGAGATGAACTTATGAAATGTTAGACTTTTCTTTAAATAATATTTATGCGTCTATTTTTCTTTGGCTTTAGTTATTGAGTGTATAGTGGGGGCTTGTAGTTATTTCTTAAACAATTTCATTCAAAAAAAAAAATAATACTAGGAAAAGAGGTTTGATAGGGGTTGAACTCACGTACTCAACTAATAAAATCTTATCTTTCTCTAAGCTACCACTGTGCTAGGCCAATTTTAGGTATATTAATTGTTAATTTTAATTAAATATAGCATTTAAATAATGAGATCTTAAAAACTTTTAATGGGCCCCTAGGAAGTGTGGGCCTTAAGTATGGGCCTAGCTCGCCTATACCTAGGGTCGGGCCTGGTGCCAATTTTTGTTGAAGATATAATCGGCACTGTTCACGTTCTTATATTTCCACCGCTTGAAAACTAAGTCATTTTTTTCTTTAAGGTTGGGTTGAATGAACCAAACTTTAATTCCCTCATTTTGGTCCAGCTTCTTCTTCTCATCATGGTTGAGAAAGTCATCCGAACTGATCTAATTGCGTGGCATTTGAAGACAATTTTGTCGTGATAGAGTATCAGTTTGGAAGAGTTTTCTCTGAATAACCAATTTGAGGTTGAGAGAAGATCGGCCATGATGATCACCAGTAATACCACGAATAACTTGGGCCAGCTCTTCAGAAATAGGCGGAGGAGGGTTTGGTCCAACAATTACACCACCTTTACAACTTGTATCACTATCATCACTCATCTTTCTTTAATTGGACTTATTTCTTGCGACCTTGGTTTCTTCTGATCCTCCAGGCACTACTGGTAGTCAGGTCCGGCCCTAAAGAAAAAGGGGCCCAAGCCGATATAAAATTTTGGGCCCTTAATAAATATATAAATATATTTAAATAAAAAAATTAATCTAAAAAAATTATACACTACATATCATAACATAAATAAAATAAAATAAATATAAATAAATCTAAAATAAATTATAAATATTACAAAAATTAAGGAATTTATATTTTTTAATTAGTTGTATCATTTATGTTAAAAAAAATTTATCTTGCCAAAATTTCAATAAATCAAATTCTTAAAAAGAAAAAACAATCAAGTCTAAATTTACCTGTAACTAATAATTTCTAACAACTTTATTAAATTATAGTCCATAATTATAATAAGATATATAAAAAAAAATAAATTAAAATCAAATCAAATAATATTCAAGAAAAAAATTATTTATTATTATTATTGAAATTAAATATTATATCTTGATTAATAATTTTTTTCCCACAAGAAAGAAAGAAAATAATAAAAAAAAAATAGTCGAGTCTTTTCTTAGTAGCCAAAAGGAGATAAACTTGATCAAATGTTAGACTTTTCTTTAAATAATATTTGTGCATTTATTTTTCTTTGACTTTGGTTATTAAGTGTATAGTGAGGGCTTGTAGTTGTTTCTTAAACAATTTTATTCACAAAAAAAAATAATACTAGGAAAAGAGGTTTAATAGGAGTCAAAAACACGTCTTCAACTAATAAAATCTTATCTTTCTTTAGGCTGCCACTGTGCTAGGCCAATTTTGGGTATATTAATTGTTAATTTTAATTAAATATAACATTTAAATAATGAGATCTTAAAAATTTTTAATGGGCCCCTAGGAAGTGTTGGCCCTAGGCATGGGCCTAGCCCGCCTATACCTAGGGCCCGGCCTGGTGTCAATTTTTGTTGAAGACATAATCCGCACTGTTCACGTTCTTATATTTCCAGCTCTTGAAAACTAAGCCATTTTCTTCTTTAATGTTGGGTTGAATGAACCGAACTTTAATTCCCTCATTTTGGTCTAGCTTCTTCTTCTCGTCATGGTTGAGAAAAGTCACCTAAACTGATCTGATTGCGTGGCATTTGAAGACGATTTTGTCATGATAGAGTATCAGTTTGGAAGAGCTTTCTCTGAATAACCAATTTGAGGTTGAGAGAAGATTGGTCATGATGATCACCAATAATACCACGAATAACTTGGACCAGCTCTTCAGAAATAGGCGGAGGGTTTGGTCCATCAATTACACCACCTTTACAGCTTGTATCATTCTTATCACTCCTCTTTCTTTTATTGGACTTATTTCTTGCGGCCCTGGTTTCTTCTGATCTTTCAGGCACTACTAGTAGTCAGGGCCGACCCTGAAGAAATAGGGGCCTAAGACGATATAAAATTTTGGGTCCCTTAATAAATATATAATATATTTAAATAAAAAAAAAAACTGATTGATTTAAAAAAATTATGTGCTACATATCATAATATAAAGAAAATAAAATAAATATAGATAAATTTAAAATAAGTTATAAATATTACAAAAATTAATGAATTTGTATTTTTTTAATTAAATGTATCATTTATGATAAAAAAAATTTATCTTGCTAAAATAAATCAAATTCTTAAAAAGAAAAAAACAATTAAGTCTAAATTTACTTGTAGCTAATAATTTCTAACAACTACATTAAATTATAGTCCATAATTATAATAAGATATATATAAAAAATTAAAATCAAATCAAATAATATTCAAGAAAAAAATTATTTATTATTGTTATTATTGAAATTAAATATTATATCTCGATTAATAATTTTTTTCCCACAAGAAAGAAAGAAAATAATAAAAAAAAATAAATGAGTTTTTTCTTAGTAGCAAAAAAGGAGATGAAATTATGAAATGTTCGGCTTTTCTTTAAATAATATTTGTGCATTTATTTTTCTTTGGCTTTAGTTATTAAGTGTATAGTGGGGGCTTGTAGTTGTTTCTTAAACAATTTTATTCAAAAAAAAAAAAATAATACTAGGAAAAGAGATTTGATAGGAGTCGAACACACGTCTTCAACTAATAAAATCTTATCTTTCTTTAGGCTGCCACTGTGCTAGGCCAATTTTGGGTATATTAATTGTCAGGGCTGTCGTAAATATTTTAGAGGTCCTGTTCTAATTTTAAAAATTAAGGTCCTATAAAAAAATGCAATTTATAAATAATATTTTTAAATATTATCATACGGTTATATATTTTACAAAATACTAAAAAACTCTAATTAATTTATAAAAATTGTTATTGATTGTAATACAACAAAAAAATGATAGAAAAAAATATGAAAGGTTTGAAAAAAAATAATAAATAGCAACAATGATTTTTTTTTTTTTTTTGCTTAAAAGCAATAATAGAATTGAAAATAGATTTTGGGAATTGACATAAAAATGATCAATGATAAGTTGTTAGCCCTTTAAAAAGTTGGGTTCATTAAAAAAAAGGCTAATTAATAATTATTCCCCTGAACTTTGACATGTATCAAATCGTGCCCCTTGAACTTTTTTGGCTATTAAAAATTCTCCTCGAACTATTGAGATTGTTAAATTTAAGGACTTTTGTCTAATTTCATTCAATTTTACTGTTTCAGTGATTGTTTATGTACTAAACCATGCTCCCCAGACTTTGATATCTACCAAATCATGCCCCTCAAACTTTGATATGTACTAAATCATGCCCCTTGAACTTTCATCCATGTTAGAATTTTTTTTACTAAAATTAGACAAAAGTCCTTAAATCTAACAATCTTAATAGTTCGGGGGGAATTTTTAATGGCCAAAAAAGTTCAGGGGGCATGATTTGGTACATGTCAAAGTTTAGGGGAAAAAATTACTAATTAGCCTAAAAAAAAATATATTAGGCCCTTTATTTTTTTGGGTCCTGTGCAATAGCACAGCTTGCACCCCATAAGAGCCGCTCATGTTAATTGTTAATTTTAATTAAATATAGCATTTAAATTATGAGATCTTAAAAAATTTTAATGGGCCCCTAGGAAGTGTGGGCCCTAGGCATGGGCCTAGCCCGCCCATACCTAGGGCCGGGCCTGGTGCCTATTTTTGTTGAAGACATAATCGACACTGTTCACGTTCTTATATTTCTACCTCTTGAAAACTAAGCCATTTTCTTCTTCAAGGTTGGGTTGAATGAACTTGTAAGGACCGTCGGACACCATCTATTTCTCCATTAGAATGATATTGTCCGCTTTGGGCCAAGCCCTCACGGATTTGTTTTTGGGCACCTTCCCAAAAGGCCTCATTCCAATGGAGATAGTGTTCATCCTTATATACCCAAGATCCTTCCCATTTCTAGCCAATGTGGGACTTTGGATGTACACCCAACAATTCTCTGAATAACCAATTTGAGGTTGAGAGAAGATTGGTCATGATGATCACCAGTAATACCACGAATAACTTGGGCCAGCACTTCAAAAATAGGCGGAGGAGGGTTTGGTCCATCAATTACACCACCTTTATAGCTTATATCACTATCATCACTCCTCTTTCTTTAATTGGACTTATTTCTTGCGACCTTGGTTTCTTCTGATCTCCAAGCACTACTGGTAGTCAGGGCTGACCTTGAAAAAATAGGGGCCCAAGATGATATAAAATTTTAGGCCCCTTAATTAATATATAAATATATTTAAATAAAAAAATTGATCTAAAAAAATTATATGCTACATGTCATAACATAAAGAAAATAAAATAAATATAAATAAATCTAAAATAAGTTATAAATATTACAAAAATTAATGAATTTGTATTTTTTTAATTATCTTTATCATTTATGATAAATATTTTATCTTGCTAAAATCTCAATGATACGATAAATCAAATTCTTAAAATGAAAAAACAATCAAGTCTAAATTTATCTGTAGCTAATAATTTCTAACAACTACATTAGATTATAGTTCATAATTATAATAAGATATATAAAAAAAACAAATTAAAATCAAATCAAATAATATTCAAGAAAAAAATTATTTATAATTATAATTAAAATTAAATATTATATCTTGATTAATAATTTTTTTCCCACAAGAAAGAAAATAAAAAAAATTAAAAAAAATAGACGAGATTTTTCTTAGTAAGAAAAAAGAAAATGAACTTATGAAATGTTAGACTTTTCTTTAAATAATATTTATGCATTTATTTTTCTTTAGCTTTAGTTATTTAGTGTATAGTGGGGGCTTGTAATTGTTTATTAAACAATTTTGTTCAAAAAAAAATAATACTAGGAAAAGAGGTTTGATAGGGTTCAAACTCACGCCCTTAACTAATAAAATCTTATCTTTCTCTAGGTTGTCACTGTGCTAGGCCAATTTTGGGTATATTAATTGTTAATTTTAATGAAATATAACATTTTTTTTGAGAAAATCAAAATTAAATATAACATTTAAATAATGAAATATTCAAAAAATTTAGTGGGCCCGTAGGAAGTGTAGGCCCTAGGCATGGGCCTAGCCCGCCTATGCCTAGGGCTGGGCCTGGGTACCTGGCAAGCTGACACGTAAGAAGGAAATTTGATCCTGGACGAAATGTTACACCACCAACCAAGCAGGACAATGACGAATGAAATTGAAGTATAAATGCTCAAAAAAATTATCACCTGAATGGGCTCAAGATTTCACCTCGCGCTGAGCGATGTGAGCAAGTCGCATAACGTAAATAGCCGACCTGAGGACTTCGCTGAAGATATTTTACGATACTTTCCTTTACCGTTTCCACAAGATTAGGAACAATATAAAATTCTTATTTTCATGGGATTTGACTGAACAGAATGAGAAAATCATGGGATTCATATTCAAAATGCACATTGATCTTTCTCCTATTATTTTGAGAATAAATTTATTCATTCTCTCTTATAAATAGTGAGGCAAATTCATTATTCAGGGGTGTTTTCGTTTTTACGCACTTTCAAGAGATAAAATTGTTGAAAAAACTTTTACCATGATTTTAATTTACTACTCATGTATGTTTGATTAAGACTAATCTTACATCTTAATATGAAAGTTCCTAAAAACAATAAACTAAACACATAAGGGATTATAGAAATCCTTTTAGTGGTTGCAGCGAAATAAATTGTCCCCTTCCGTTCAGATTTCTAGCCCTTGATTCTTGTTTGTAGTAGAGCATTATCAAGATCTTAACATGGATGTTCTCCTCCTTCAATTGTGTTCATCATAGTCGTTCACAAAGGCCTAAGTATAAGCTTGAATAGTGTGGGCTGATACTCAAATATTTTATTAAAAAATATTTGAGAGAGAAAGTGTATAGTGAACTCCAAAATTTCAAAGAAAGAAGAGAAGAGAGTTGTCTGACATTAAATTAGGTAAGATTATATCTCTCTTCTCATTACTTTCTTTATATAGACATTCACTTAGGGTTAGGTTTAGATGGGATGGGCTTAAATAAAGACTTGGGATGATATCTAACTCTTAGGGCCGAATATATAATGGGCTTTAGAGTTACAATTATACTATTTTATTTCGACTAATGAAACAAAAATGTCCTTTCTAATTTTAACACTTATTTTTTATCTAATTATTTAAATACTAATTTTATTTTAATAATCATACAAAATTATCAAATAAAATAAAATTTAAATGTATTTATTAGGCTAATTATGATTTTTTTACTCGAACTTTGACATGTATCAAATCATGCTCCCTGAACTTTTTTTGCCGTTAAAAATTCCCCCTGAACTATTGAGATTGTTAGATTTAAGGACTTTTGTCTAATTTTAGTAAAAAAATTCTAATATGAATGAAAGTTCAGGGGGCATAATTTAGTACATATCAAAGTTTGAGAGGCATGATTTGGTAGATATCAAAGTCTAGCGAGCATGGTTTAGTACATAAACAATCACTGAAACAGTAAAATTGAATGAAATTAGACAAAAGTCCTTAAATCTAACAATCTCAATAGTTCAGGGGGAATTTTTAACGGCAAAAAAAGTTCAGGAGGCATGATTTGGTACATGTCAAAGTTCGAGGGGAAAAAATTCTAATTATTACACCCACAAAGAGTACTAATTAACAAATAAACTCATATTTCTCTTTTCTTTAAAAATTATCCGAATTTGGTAAAAATTCTCAAATAAGACATAGTCTATTTTCGAAATCTAATTAACTTATTAAATCAATTAATTGAGTCTACAAGATAATTCTCAAACAATGTGTGAACCATAGGCCTATGTAACTGTTATCCCAAAATTGGCACTTTGACGTGGCATCACAAGAATGGCGACACGTGGCATCTACTTAGAGCACCTGGTCGGATCAACATGCCGAGCAGGATGCCTCGCTGGCATGTCGATGATGGAATACTCAATGAGCCGTGCAGAATGAGCAACACTTAGCGAATTCAACCAAGCACTTTGTGAGTCACCAGCTCAATCCCTATAACTTAGGGATCAACTTGCGTGGAGGTGGCATACACACGATTCCACTATCGGTGTATACGGCTTCAATCCCACGATCCTAGCATTCAGCAATGATCACACGATCTTTGTGTTTATGCGCTTTGTAACGAGAGAGGAAACTCTTCCTCCTCAAGTTTCGTGCCCTATAAATAGTGAGGAATGTTCACTGGGCAAGGGAGATCGATCGAAAACTGTAAAACAAAGATCATACGCCGAAACGCTATAAGCTAAGGCTATCTAACAATTATATATTCAGAGATATTATTGTAAGAGCTATAAGAAAAGGAATCTTCTTCCTTATTCTTAAGTCAATACAACTAACGAGGATTAGGCTATTACCGAACTGCTCGGGGCTGAACCTCTATAAAATTTTTGTGTCTTCTTATTATTACTATTTGCTTTATTACGTATTCCTATTACGACATATCGTTTATCGCTTATCAAAAAGACTCATTGTCGTTGGCTAAAAGCGAAGTCAATAGTAACCAACCTCCTAATAAGTAGATTCGAAATTTATTGAGTAGATTTCCTAACTTATTAATTCCTCCTGACTCCACTATAGATTTAGAATTACATTCTTGATTACATAGAACGCTCTATACACCAAATATAAATATGCTATGAATTATCTATTATTTCAATCACATTAATCATTGATCCTTTATAGACGGTTTACATTGAGTATGGACAAAGTTACTATTTTATCCTTCAATGTATTTTATCCTTAAAACACTTAGCTACTTGTAAATGATATTTTGGAAAATTAATGATTACCAAAATATGCGCTCTATCATTTATCGCATTAAGCCAAGTTCTAAGAAAACCATCGTTTCACTTCTAATAGATATAGATGATATAGATGTCCATATCTATGATTAACACTCCCACTCAATTGCACTACCAAGTTCCCAAGATGTAAGTATTATGCCTACTGGGTAAGCTATAACGAACAAGTTAAAGAACTCGTGCAATACATTTAAGTTAGATCTTAACCATTTTAGGATTAAGATCAAATGATCTATGATTAACAAAGTAACACTGACTTAGAAAAGATATAACGATAAGTTTATGATATCTTTTTCACTATCAATATCGATCTAGTATATAATATATACGTAAACTGATAAACTTATTAGTTAATATATAATAATAATAATAATTTATTAATAATAATATAATAATAATATTAATAAAAACTTTATTATTAATAGTTATCTTATTTCTTAGTCACTAAGAAATCTCTATTTTTAGGGTATTTGGCCAACTTTGAGTATCCTAAAATACCCCAGTATTTCTAAAATCAACTTATCCCAATAATCCCATCAATATTTCTAACTAAAACTGTTGTGACATTTTTGCCCTCTAATCGGGTCTCCAAGGTCGCCAAACTTGAAAATATTTTTATTTCACAAATAACTCATATTATATTCACGTATTTCAAATAAATCCCCGTAATTAACAAATTACGCTTATATATCCACTTATTGAGTCTCTAGGGTTGTCGAACCTGAAAATATTTTTATTCTACATATAGCTCATATTACATTCACACATGCTATATAAATCTCCGTAATTAACAAATTACGATTATTTACTCACTTATAGCAAAATTTAAATTTTATGCTGAAATAAATTAGTAGGATCATAATCTCACTTATTACCTGATTAATTCATAATATTAATATAAACCCTAATTATTTACCATTTGACTTATTGGGATATTACAAAAATGCAAAAAAAAAAAAAAAAAAAAAAACCTATACCAAAACTAAAGACAAAATTACGAGATTGTTTAAGCAAAAATAAAGTCTAAAATAACTTGTTTAGAGTAATATGCCCTAAGCCACTAGGGCTAACTTAGTAGTGAGGGAGGGATGGGAAAAGGGAGAGGTCATGGATTCGAACCCAAAACCTTTAAGCTACAAGCTATTAATTGATTATAAAATATTATTACGCTACACTCAAAAAAAAAAAAAAAAGAAAAAGAAAAGAAGAAGAGCAATATGCCTAATTAAAACTAAATGAATTATTTCCTTTCTTTTTTGTGTGTGGCTTGTATGGCTTGTCTATGGTGAATTTATGCGCATTCTTATAATGTGAATATATGAATTATCTCCTTATGTTTTTTTTTGCACTTTATAATCACTTTTGACTAACCACATGATTTTATTCTACTCCTCATTGGTCTACCAAGAGAAATTCTTCATTTTTAAGTAGCACAATTATGTCCAATAATTCTGGTAGGCATAATTCATCCTCATGTGGCATGTGGACATGTTGCTCTCATGTGGCATGCGATATACCTTTCATCATAAGTTGCTTTCATTATTTTAATTTTTTAGTAAGTAGATCAAAAATTATAACATTTTAGCTTTTTTTTTTTTTTAAATAACAACAAGTATATGTGAACATGGTACTTTATCTTCTTGAAACTTTTTACCCATGCAATTTTTATCTTGAATAATTACTATAAATATTTCTCTTCCTTCAATTACTTTTAAAAAATGGTCTTCCAATATCTAACTTGTGAAACATATGTAACATAACAATTAATAAATAGTATGATGAATAAAGTTACTTGGTACAAATATTTTCAGTGTATTTATACTTTTGACTACCAAGTAACTTTTCCAAAATAAAAAGGTTCTTTGTTTAAAACGACTCACATCTCAACAAACTCTACCTTGTTCATAATAAGTACAAGTACCAAGTTACTTTCAAAAGAAAAATAAAAGTTTAAAATTCAATTACCAAGTGATTTTTCCAAACTAACAAGGTTCATTTTTTCAAAAATTTACTCCTAGCTCAACACACTTTACTTTTTATAAGTACATGTACCAGGTTATCTTCAGAAGCAAAATAAAAGCCTAAAATTCTACTGCCAGGTAAATTTTAAAAATATCAGGATTTTTTGTTCAAAAATCTGCTCAAAACTCAATACTTTCAACCATATTAATAAGTCCAAATACGAGATTTCTTCGAGAATCAAATAAAAGTCTAAAAATCGACTACCATGTGACTTTTTAAAAATATCATGGTTTTTTGTTCAAAATTACACTCAAAGCTCAACACACTCTACCATACTCAAAACTAGAGCAGGTACCAGGTTACTTTGAGAAACAATATAAAAGCCACAAAATACCAAGTTGCTTTTCCAAATAACAAGATACTTTGTTCAACAATACAATCACGACTCAAAATATGCTTTACCTTATTCACATATATAGTACCAGGTTACTTTTGGAAGTGAAATCAAAATAACTGTCATGACTCAAAATACTCTACTTTATTTAAAGATAAGGTACCAAAAATAAATATCATGTTACTTTTTTTCAAGTAACAATTTGATAAAAAAAAATACGCTCAATGCTCAAAACACCTACCCCTTATTTAGAGAAATAGGTACCAGGTTACTTTTAGAAGCAAAATCAAAACCTAAAATACAAAACTAGATTACTTTTTCTAGATAATATGGTTCTTTGTTCAACAATACTGCCACATCTCAAAACACTCTACCTTATTCAAAAATACAAAATACCAAATTACTTTAAGAAATAAAATCAAACTCGATAATATAAATATCAGGTTACTTTTTCTAAATAATAGAGTTTTTCAAAACACTCTAGCTTATCCACAGATAAGTTACCACACTACTTTTAGAAGCATAATCAAAACCTAAAATGTGAATATTAGGTTACTTTTTTCAAAATGATAATAGATTACATAAGTAAAGAATATACAATTGTATGTGAGTGTTAACAATAAAAGTAACAAGAAAAATTAAAATTACAATTATAATTATTTGAAGAAATCACTCAATAAATTTTAATGTTTCATAGTTTTTTCTATTTTTTTTTTAAAATCAAATCAAATAAATTTTTCATGACCTAGTAAAAAAAACATGGTGAAGAAGAAGAAGATCGATGGAGAAGAAAATATCGTCAGCGAACAGTTTAATGGAGAAGAAAATATTTGAGAACAATCGCACCAAGAAAGGAAGGGAGTAAATGTTGGGTTTTATGCCCTAAATAAAACTCTTTACAATCTGATTAGTTATCAATATAAGAAATTTGAAATGATTGATGTTTGCATGAATTTTACATGCTAATGGTTTAATATGTTTAACATGTTTAATATGTTTATTACATTCATACACACAAAATCAGTTAAATCCAGATCATATGTTTATTCACAATTACAGTATCGTCAACACAGTGGAATGTGATTGTGATCATATGAATCAAAAGTTTTGGTCCCTGTTTCATCAGTGTTATTGGATTTACACTAATGTGATAATCAGCGATGATGTGTACTTACACTTGGAGTAAGTGTTATGTTCTCTCCAGGACATTAGTAAAGTATACTAGTTTCGAATGTATGGAGTATACATTGGACTGGACCGATATTGCAACTAAGTTAAGATATTACAAACTTATCGTTATACATATCTTTCCAAGTCAATATCAGTAGTTGATCTTAAGATTAAAAAGAATCTAAATCCTGATATGCTTGGGCTCAACTCAGGAGTGCTATTCATGTTCTTTGATTTATTAGTTAAGCCTACTTTTGGGTCAGGGTGATACGTATATTTTGGGAACATAATAGTATGATTGAGTGGGAGTGCTGAACATAAATATGGAATCTATAGCTTCTACTGGTGTATAGAAGTTAAGTGATGATTCCCTTCGAGCTTAGCTAATAGAAGTAAATGGATGAGCTCTTGTTTAACTGACTAATTATTAGATCACTAAACACCATTTACAGGTAGCTAAGTGTTTTAAGGGGCAAAATACATTGAGGGGTGAGAACGGTAAAGAAATCCTATCTCGATGTAAATCATCTATATAGAGGATCTTTAAATCACAATAAGATTATAACAATGGTTAAATGAGATACTATATTGGTATCGTGAAACATACAATATGCTCTATATAAGTCTGAGAGTGCAATTCTAAGTTCTAAGAGTGGATTCAACGAAGAATTAATAAGTAGGAATTTACTTGGTAAATTTGGTTCACTTATTGGAAGCTCAGCATATAGATCCATGGTCCCCATTCTAGTTGAGAACATTCTGCTTGTAAGACTCATTAATTGATTCGTGATTGATCAATTATAATTCTAAAGTTAGACTCTGTCTGATTTTATGAATTTTCACTAAGCAGGGGTGAAATTGTAAGGAAAAGAGTTTTCTAGGTTTATTTATTTATTAATAGACTTTATATGTCTAATTAATAATTAAATTAAATGAAAATATTATTTAATAATCTATTTTAGTTATTAAATAATTAGTTTTGACATTTAAAAGGTTAGAATTGGAAAATTGGCGTTTTTGAGAAAATAGAGATAAAATTTGATAAAACTGCAAAATCAAGTGAGGCCCATTAAACACCATATGGCCGACCACTTAGATGAGTTTTTCAAATTAATATTTTTATTATTTTAATGCCAAATAATTCTAAACCTAGACCTAGTAGTTGCCTATAAATAGAAAGTGATGGCTCAGTCAAAACACAAGTTTTCAACAAGCCTTTCTGACAGAAATTTCTCTCTTCAGAAAAACTGAGCCTTCCCACTTTCTATTCCTTGGCCGAAATACCTCTCTCTCTCTTTTCCCTTCATCTTTTTCGTGACCCTAGTGAAAGAGTAAGTGCCCACACACAGCAAGCAGTAACTCAATCATAGATTGGAAGACTGTGAAGGATCAAAACTTGAAGAAGGAGGACATTCGGGCTCAGATCTTGATTATACTCTGCTACAGAAAGGAATCAAGGGTTAGAGATCTGAGTGGAAGGAGACATTAATTCCGCTGCATCAATGTAAGGTTTTCTTAACTTTATATGTGTTTAATTTATCGTTTTAGAAAGTTCATATTTAGGATGTTAATAAACATACTTGTGAGTAGATCTAAGATCCTGGTAAAATAATTTCCAACAACTGGTATCAGAGCCATGGTAATTGATTTACTTACATGAAATTTGGACTTTAAAACGATTGTTTGTATGTTCTTTGGATGGTATCATGTTGTATTGAGTGTTATTTGATGATTGATTGATGTTTGTGAAATTTTCGTGAAAAATAATTGTGATTTCGTTTCTGAAATTATTTTTATTGGATAGTATGGAAAAAATTAAGCAAGTTAGCCTTTTACAGAACTCAATTTGGATTTTATTTGAATTAGTTATGATTTTTTGAAGATTTGACAAAATCGGGGCTGTGCTGATATTTTCCTGCGATCGCAGAACTGTCCGCACAGTTTCGAATTTTTTCTTTTTTCTTCAATTTTTCCTAATTTTTCATGGAATTAACCTCCAATTTTTTGTATGGTTTTGTATATACACTATTACTATTCCTAATTCAATTCTAATTATCATTTTGAATTAATTTAATTTTTTTTTATTTAATTCAAGATATTAGTGCAATTTGAATTTGAATAGAATTAGTATTTATCTTCTTGCTTAAAAATCTATCTTATTTTAAATTTGATTATATTTTTTTAAAATTTAAGGTCAGATTTTATAAGATATTTATAATATATTTTAAGATATTTTAAAATATCTTATCTTTTAAGATATTTTTTTAATAATATCTTATCTTTTAAGTTTTCTTTTAAAAATCAAATCTTTTTAGATATTTTGACCTTATTTAAATTTAAATAAGATATTTATAATCATGTAATTTTAAATAGATATAAGATATTTTACTAACTTTTAAATTTTGTTATTTTATTTATTCAAATTAAATTTAAAATCTGAAAAAATATTTCTTTTATCTTTTCTAATTTTTTATTTAATTTTTATTTTTAAAATAACATTTAATATTTAAAAGTAGTTAGTAAATTTTTTGAAATGATATTTAGGTTGGTTGAAACCTAATTTTTTAAAATAGTAGGTTTAATTTTAAATATTTATTTTTTAAATAATTTCGAAATTTAAATTTATTTTTTATTTTATTTTCGAAATTAATTAATTTTTTTTTAAATTTTATTTTTTTTCGAAATTAATTAAAATATTTTTTTTAATTAAATTTTTTTTTATTTAATTATTAATTTCGAAATTTATTTATTTAAAATTAAATAAATCCTACTTCCAACTATCCAGCTAACCTTGTTGCAGGAGTATATGGTTTAAACTTGTATGTAAGTTTTTCAAAACCTATTATTACTTGATTGCAAATAGCCATGGTTACCTTTTACCAGATCTAATGATCTGATGGCTCCCTTGGTCAAGTTAATAATTTGTAACAGGTATATTTTACAATCTTCTTTCATCTGTGTATGACCTAGCAACATGATAGGATCCATCCAAAATGTGCCTGTGTGAGCCTATGTGTTTATTTTATTATATAGATGCATATAGGTTGTTGCTAAATAAAATGTCACACCATGATAGATTTTATTTAGGTCCATTTAGTTATTGGACCTATTCAATTAATAACAGTTATTTATTTTAAGGTTAAATTCCTCTCTTTTGGGCCTCGTGTGAGAGTTGGGAGCCATAGAAGTGGGTACGACATACTGAACCCAGCACCCCCTCACATGAACTACCCCAATTGTGAAGGCCCATTTGCCTGATTTGAATAATTGTACTAGGTTAATTATATTAGTTTGACCTAATAAAATTGAATTAGCAACATAATTAACTTTTAAAATATATGAAAATTTATTTTTCATTTTAATATTTTAAAGTTAATTTTAAGAAAAACACTTTTAGTTTAGATATTATTTCTAGACAAACTATTTGTATTTTTTTTATATTTAATTAAATATAGAATTTTAACTAACTAGATTCTTTCTGGAGCTTATTTAATTAAATATTCCTATTTAAGTTATAAATTAGTTGTATCAACTGATTTTTCTTAACTAACTTAAATTTGAATATTTGATTTAAATTTTAAATCAAGTTGAGGAATCTTAGGCATTAGTTATTAAAGATTCTTAAGATATTTTTTTTTAAGTTAATATCTTTTCAAATATTAACTTGAAATGGAATATCTTAGATATTTTTTTTTTGGTTAATATCTTTTCAAATATTAACTTTAAAAGATATCTTCAAATTAAGTGGTTACAACTTAATTTGATATATTTTTTTTTTTTTTTTGACAAAGTGATTAAAATCACTCATGAATTTACGACGCCCACTTCCGCCACCGGCGCTGGAACCTCCTCGAACCAGGATAGCTCATCGTCTAACCGCAGAGCATGCTTTGCCAACCATGGGCCGCTAAAATCTTAGAGCGAGCCCCATGGGACAAAACTGCCCCTGGAAATTTAGACAATAAAGCTATAACATCTTCAAACAACGCTCCTAACTCAATAAAATAGTTCCACCTGAAAAAAAACATCAAAAAACAGCATAAAACTTTAATTAGAAAACTATTCAAACTGAAGAGAATCAACCAACCACCAAGACTAAGCAACTAGATCTCCCTATAAAATACTAGAACTAGCCAAAGGGATTACCCTTTGGCTAGTAACAACTAAATTATAGCATTCTACTTCATAACCTTCATAGGATCTCTATTCCTTACTTTTACCCTTTTAAAATCAAACATAAATAAAAAATTTCCTTTTAATACCCATTATTCCTTAAATATTCAAAATATTATATACTAATTATTTCATTTTATCTCTTAAAAATATTACTTATTTATAGACTAAAATATGTTAAAATCCTTAATAAGTCAAATTATTTATTATTTTATTTACAGCGTAAAACATAGTATTTATAATCTTTATTCAGCCTAAATTAAATCAAAATTGTATTAATATCCTTAAAACTTAAAATTGCACTTTTCACATTCAAAAAGTATCATTTTCCTATTACCAGTTCATCATACATTTAATTAATAATATTAAATTAATATTAATTAATCCAATTCGGTATTATCATGACATAATGCTTCCTTATTTATTATTTAAATAGATAACCTCCTAATTATTATACCATTCAAATTATTATAAAAACTATTCATATTAGTATTTTCCTATACAACTAATAAGGCAATAATCTCAATACTTCATTAGCATTTACTTTCCATTTATTTCAATATCTTCCCAAAAATAAAAAATAAAATAAAACAAAGTATTCTCAATTCACAATTAATGTCCCTATCTCCAATTTATTACAAAATCCCACATTTATAATTTATATACCAAAATTAATATTATGTTATCTATAATAAACTCATATTTATAATTTATATACCCAAAATTAATATTGTGTTATCTATAATAAACTAATAAGGCAATAATCTCATAATTATATACCATAATTGTTAGCTATTAAATTTTATAATATTTTTAAAATTCATGATATCTTGTAATTTTAACCAATTACCCAAATAATTAGGGGCCAGCCATAAATCATGCGCGAAAACCTTAAAAGGCACCAAAGCCATAAACAATGGCACAGCTCATCCATCAAATTTGTACTTCCATTTCTTCCATAAAAAAACTAATACCAGTCATCCAGAAATTCTTTAAAAATACAAATAATATAATAATTTGAAATTTTTACACCAAAAATACAAATTACACACTTTATTACATATAAACCTACACACGGTTAAAACAACTTTTTTACCTTTTCTCTATATTTTATTACACATATACCACATACACATCACATCTATGCACCAGTCACGTCAACTCACCTATCAACCATCATGCATCCCTCAATCACTTCCCTCTCTCTTTTTCTTTTGTTTTCCTTTGATTTTTTTATTTCATTTCAGTTTTTTTTTTTTTTTTGAAATAACAAATAACCTCCATTGTTGAACCTTAACTTCCCACGATTCCTCAACCATTTTTCCTCTCATTTTTGTTCTTCAAAATTTTTTCAACTCCCACTAAACCATCCCATAACCTTTTTCTCTCTTTCTTTTTGTTTCCCAATCTTTATATAAAATGGATGTGACCCGTTCTTCTTCATCTCCTTCCCCTGTTCAAAAAAAAAATTCAAAATGGGTTTGAAATCACTAGCTAATAAAGCTAAGGGAAAACGTCCTTTTATTGAGGAGGAAGACTCTGATTTTGCTCCTCCATTAACGAAGCGTGGGAGAGCTCCTCCTAAGAAGAAAACAAAGGTCTGTGTGCAAGAAAAAATGGCTGAAGATGTTTATGGGAAAAACAATAATGTTGGTGCTGCTGTTCGAACTGAGGTTTGTTTTCGGTTTCATTTTCGTTTCCACCCATTTTAAACATTTTCTTGTATTTTCATTTCATCGTTTTGGTTTTTTCTGGTTTGTGATATTTTAAGTTTTTCATTTTAAAATTTCGTTTGGTTTTCTTTGGATTTTTAGGACTTTAATTTTGTTTAATCAATTTTATTTTGTTCTTGGGTTTGGCATTTTAGTTTGTTTCTTATTACTTTCGTTTCATTTTTGTTGTGTTTTATGTTCTGTTTGTGTTTCTAGTTTTTTTTAGATATTTTGAAATATTTGTTTTTGTTTTAGTGTCTCTAATCAGTGGGTTTTAGTTTTTTTTTTTCTAGTTTTTTAATAGTTTAATATGTTTATGTATGATGTGTTTTGGGAATATTATTAGGTATAGTTGTTTGCTGTTCTTTTTTAGGTAACAATTCGATTTAGATGTTTGTAGTTTATATTCGTAGAGTTGTTTCTGCTTGTCAGTTTGTTTTTAGTTTTTTTATAGTTTTATTATAGTTTGTATACTTGTTTATTTACAATTTATATTTATTGCTGTTAATAAACTATAATAAAACTAAAATGAAACTATTAAGAAACGTTTAAATTTATTTCAGAAACTAACTATTTCTCAAAGTGTTTTCTCCTTTTCATATTTCCAAAATAAATTCTTGCAAACAATTGAATTAAACTAATATAAAATAATGATGCAACTGTAAATCAACTTGAAAAACCACAACACTTAATTCAATTTAATATAGTTGTGGTCATTGTGCTTTTTCATCAGTTTTATTTGAATCAGATCAATTGAATTAATAGTTGTATTTTTCTCGTTTTGGTTTCATTTTGGTTGTTTTGCAGTTTTGAAACGAGCGCGTATTTTCATCTTCATGGTTCGCTCTGTACAGCTGAAGGCTTAGTGCATGTGGTATTTTTGTAAATATTTGTATGTGGACTGTATAAATGTTTAATGAGCCGGCCCAAAGTATTTTTGTAATTTTTTTTCCTTTTTTGTATTTTTTTGTTTTTTTCCCTAATAATTTTGGTACATTCCCATAACAAACTAAATTTTCATACTAATTTGACTTTCCAAATATATCTAAACCAATATATTCTCATTAGACCATAAGTGTTTCCACCCCCCTTTATTACAAGATCCTCAAGATTCTTATTCTTCAATTTACTTAATTAGTTCTAATATTAAAATTTGAATACTAAAATTCAAAACACTTTCCTTTTATGCTGAAAATTTCTAAAAAAATATAAACCAAAACATAGCTAATAGGAATTAGCGTTTAAAGTAAACCCTCTTAAACCTTATTTCAGTTTAAAATATTCTTTAAATCATACCTTAACCAAAATAATCATTTTATTCCGACTAATAAATCTGTATAGTGCATAACTTATTAACTTTTAAAATATTATTGTGTCAAAATTTTCTTATACATTCAATACCGAAAAATATGAAAATTTAAACAAACTACCCTAAATAATTAGGGGTCCAACCATATAATAGGTGCTAAAGCCTTATAAGGCGCCAAAGTCATATATAATGACGCAAAATAGAACAAAATCAATATAAATAATGCTATATTTATCCATTAAAAAAAATGCTATATTTATAATCATGATTCCAAAAAAAGGTAAACGTATAAATATAATTATTACTCCCAAAATAAAAGAAAATGCAAATTAAATTAAATACCATAAATGTAGAAACCATAATTATAGGAAAAATTAACACTGATATCAATTAATAATTAAGTATACACAAACTTACGAAAATTAAGTAACGTCCTTCAATTTCGTCTTCAGCTAAGTGGTCAAATCGAATATCCACCACATCCTCACTCAACAAAAACCAGGGTTGGTCACATCCAATGTACAGTAATGGGACACAACAATGACAAAAGCTTAACGCCGGCATTATAGAGAGAAAAAAATATCAATGAAGATATGAATCCTTTTAGCACACAATACCATAATCCTGAACAGACCTAAATATGGACGGAAATAACAATAGGACTACCAAAATCTCTACCACACTGTTAGCAAAACACATATATACAATGAAAAAAAAAATCAAGAACTAAATTCTCATGAGATTACTTTTTTGAATACCCAAATGAAGGGAAGAAAAAATTCCAGAACTCAAAAAGTGATGATAAAAGAAACTATATACAAATATAGATTAGAAAGTACATAATTGAAAAAAAAAAAAGTTTAGATCTCAAACGAAGCTATACAAAGAAAAGAACAAACTCATCAAGTTATTACATAACTCAATCTTAGCTAAAGGAAAGCTCATTTTTGACATATTTATCAAACTAACACTTTTCCAGAAGCAAAACAACAAACACATAAAGCTTTCATTTTTTATTCTTAAATCTGTACATTGATTATCAATCTCAAAAACTCCTTTGCACAAAAAACTTCTTTTGCAAATTAGCCTCCACGACCAAAAATAAACTCAAAAAATAAAATGGCGAACCTTAGTTGCAGAAGATCAGTAAACGTCAGATTGAGTAGAGGTAGCGCAAAGGAATAAACGATACCACTCAGTTCGACACCGTAAAACAAAGAACGTCCCTATATATTTCATGGTCGTTGTGCACTTAATTTGTGATATTTAATTAAATCTAGATTTGAAATTATTTAAGTTTTAGATTTTTTCTATATAACTTAAATTAGATATTTTTCAAATTTTGAAAAGATACTTAGTCAAATAAGATATTTTCTAGATAGTAATTTCTAGACTACTTATTATTTCTAATATTTAAATAGGAAAATCATACTTTGTGAAATTAATTATTTAAATAATTAATTTTGGTACAATTTTATTAAGTATATTTTTCCTAGTATTAAATAGAAATTAATAATTAAGCCTTCTCTACACTTAATTATTATTTCTTGAATTTAATACATTTAATTAAGTTGAAAAATCTAAATATCTAAGTTAATTTTCATCATGATACTTAAATATTTATTTTTTTTATGACACTTAATTAAATAGAAAATTATTTTTAGGTTGAAATTTAATTTTTCAACTTAAATTTAAATAATTTTCAAAATATATATTTTTTCTTTATTTTATTAATTAATTTCGAAATTTGCATTTTAATTATGCAATATTTTCGATTTTTTTTTTTTTTTGAAAAATAGATTGAGTTGTAAATTAATTATTTATTTTAATTAATTCTTGGACCAACTCAAGTCAATGATTTTTTCATTTAATTGATTAATTTAAAATAAATGAATTTAAAATATATATATATATATATTATTAGAAATTGAATTAACTAGTCAAAAGAATATCTAGATAGGTGATATTTTTGCTTGAAGTATTTCTTTTTCTATTTTTTATTATTTTTCGAAAATTGTATATTTTTATATACTTTAAATTTTCGAACCCAATAAATATATTCTCAAAGGAAATTTTTAAGTTGCTAATTATTTATTTAATTCAACTTAAATTAATTTCCTTAATATTTATATTTAAGATTATTACTAAGATGGAAATAATTAATTTTATTTCAATCACCATCTAAGTATAATTTTATAAATATTATATTAAATTCTTATTTTTGAATTTTAATTCTTAAATAGAATTTAATGAGATTTATTTATTAGAATAATAAAGAAAATACATTTTAAATAATGAGCTTTATTATTATTAAGATATTCGATCTCCATTGTGGGTTTTACACCGCGTTTGTTTTAGTGAGTAATCCTCCCTAATGGGGGAACGTTCATTAGCAATTTCGCACCGTTTAAAATCTCATGATAAGTGGTTTGTAAGTGTTTTATATGGTATAGATCACCCTAATGGTGGCGACCATATTTGACTTGCAAATTGCGAAACAATGGTAGAAGCTCATGAGATAGAATAGCCTTGACTCTCGCCTAAACGGGACAACGCTGGATTCTGATCTTGATCGAATAAAAGGTTGCTAGAATGTTTAACATTTTAGATGAGCTGACAACTCTATTCAATGGATGGTAGCTTTGACTCTCGCCTAAACGGGACACTGATATCAGTTTGTTGAAAACCTTGGAAATTATTTAGGATTGAATTTTTTTTTAAGTATTTTCTCATATCATTCCTACTTGCTATGTGCTTATAATTTCTGAATTGATTTTGTGTGTTAAACCATTATTAATTTCTATTTGTTGATTTCTATTATTTTGTAGTATTCTGTTTTGTCAAAATGAATCCCATGTTATCACTGTTGACTGAAAACAAGCTGAATGGATCTAACTTTAATAAATAGAATGAGAACATTAATATTGATCTCATAGGAGAAAGTGCCTTGTTTGTTTTAATTGAGCCGTCACCTAAAGTGCCTGGGGACAATGCATCCAAAGCTGTGAAAGAAAAGTATGAGCGTTGGCAAAAAGCAAATGACAAAGCTCTATACTTTATGCTTTCTAGCATGGTTGGCACTCTCAAAACTCGGTTTTTTAAAACCGAGAAGGCTGCTGAAGTTATGACGAAGTTAAATGAGCTATTCGGTAAGGCATCACTTCAGTCACGCTTTGACGCGACTAAGAAGTACATTAACGCATGGATGGAACCTCATCAAAACGTGCGTGACCATGTTCTCCTCATGTCTAGTTATTTCCAAGAAGCCCAGGATCATGGTGCTGAAATGGACAGTGCTACTCAAGTTAGTCTTATCTTGGATAGCCTGACTCCAGCATTTCTACCATACACATCAAATTATGTCATGAATAAGAAGGAAATTGACTTTCATGAATTAGTCAATGATCTTCAAACTTATGAAAATTTGATTGGAGGACCCAAGAAGAAAGGGAGTAAACCTCATCCTGGTAATGGTAATGGGACGATGAAACCTGAAGCAAATGTTGCCTTTGCTTCAAAACCCAAATCGAAGAAGAAGTGGAAGAACACCAAGAAGAGAACAAAAGCCATGAAAAAGGTTGCTCCTTCTGGTGATGCTACACTTAAAGGAAAGTGTTTCTACTGCAATGAGAAAGGTCATTGGAAACCCCAGTGTCCTAAACTTCTTGCAAAGAAACAAGGTATTTCCATTTATAAACTTTAAGAGTTTTAGTGAATTATTATCCAATTGGATTTATGATTCTGGACTAACTTTGTTTATTTGTTTTCTTCTTCTTATAGGCCAAGCTACTTGAACTCAATTGAGTTGGATCAGCAAGCTGGACCAAGGGTGAAATCGTCCAGATGAAGATGAAGCTCTTCAATTTTTTTTTGAATTAATTGTTTTAGTTTAAAGACAATTTGGATTTCAAATTTTAGTTAGGGATATTTATCCCTGTTTCTCTCATATTGTTGCAATACATTTTTTATTATTAATAAAGTTTTATTTTCGAAATTCACTATTGCAAATTATGAGATTGAGCTTCATTTATCTTCATCAATTATTACCACATTATATTTGTATGTTTGTATGTGTAAGTGTTTTTATTATTGATGTCGCCCAATTAGTTACACTGCGGTCGCGGTAGTAAACGGGCTATATGTCGTATCCACAGGGAGGAAAAATACACTCAAAAGGACAATTAGTAATTTTACAAGAATAAAATATGAACGTTGAATGTGATGAGAATATTGAGAAATGATTTTTAAAAATTAAACAAGTAATTAAAATGAGAAGTGATCAGAAAATGATTATGGAAGACACAAGCTTTGTACATGCAATTATATTTTCCTAATAAAATTGATTCTTTAACCTCAACTATAATTCTACACCATTAATTATAGTTGGAAAATGTGTATGATTAAGCTCACTAGAAAAATATGTTCTCTAATTAAATTAATACTACTTCTAAAAATACTATCATATTATATAATTTAAATCGACAAAATACCACCTACATGAATGCAGTAAAAATCATATAATATAATAAACACTCTAATAATTAATAGCCTAACTTACATAAGAAAAGCATGACTGAACTTATATAAAAGTTACTATTAAATTTAAAGTGCAATTAAGAAGAAGAGAAATTTAATATAACAAATGTGAAAATGAAGAACAAAGAGAATCAATATATTAAAAGAATAAAAATTGCATGAACTTACACTTGAGTCTTGCCAAAGAAATTAGCCTAGAAAAGGCATTGTCTTTACACCAAAATTAATAAAGTAAAATAAAGAAGAAGGAAAGAAAAAGATAAAATTTTGGTATAATAACACTACTAAAATCTGATGCCCTTTTCATTTATTTTGCTCCTATTTATAGTACAAATTTGCTCTTCAAATTATAGTTTCGAGTACCACTTTAGTGGAGAAATGGCACAAATTGTTGAGAATAGTGGTACCATAAGTTACATTTAGTGGAGAGTGGTGGAGATGGTGGGATCCTTTCGTCAACTGCATCAGGCGGAGTGGGGGTTAGCTGTTAGAGCTTAAGGGAACATGGCAACCACGTGGTGCTTTGGTGTGATTCTCAGCTGATTGGTGTGGTCCCAAATGTGTGAAAGGAAACCCATTATATCAATGGTTTTGGTTTGGAGACTTGGGCACAAGAAGCCCAACAAATAATATAATAATATGGGCTTTAATTTATAATGTGTTGGTTATATTAATGGCCATGTGAATTATAATTCATTTAGGAAGTGACTTAAGCTTGGAACTTTGCTTCCTTTTTGCAAAAATGCCAACCATTGAGTTAGGATTCCAAGCTCCAAACATGCTAATATTTCACTAGCTCAAATCTGACAAATAACACAAAATTAAAATAAATTAAATATTTCCAAGTAAAATAAATTTACCATTAATAATATGATATATTTAATTTATATTAATTTAATATGCATAAATAAAGACTTAAAATGTACAAATTCGAGCCTTAATCACAACCCCCAACGAGCTTATTGCTAGTCTCTAGCAATTCAAGCGAAAGAGTAAGAATGTCAACATAATATTTTCAGATCAAAAATTTTAAAAATAGCACAAATATTTAAGCAAAATGGTAGTAACAAGCCAATAAAAACTATACAGAATTACCTTGAATAAATCTAGAGTTGTGAGTGTGTGTACCAAACCCGAACCTTCTTACCGCAAACCATAACACATAAATGCTTTCGAAAAATATACCAAGTGGAAGTCTCAACTCCATTAGCCTCACAGGTATTTGAAAATATTTATATATGGCTAAGGTATTTACTCATGGAGTTAGAAATTGAAAAGTGAACACTCGAAATGGATAAATCAATTTATGACAAACATTTGAATAAACATTGAAACGAAGATAGATTATGAATTATTTGGACCAACCACCATAAGAGTACCACAAACCAGCTTTTCGGGATTTTTGAACGAAAATAGACAATCATTTACATTTATTCTTGGAGCCAAAACAAATGAAATACAACAAACTTTTTTTTTTCTTTTTTTTTGTTTTTGAATGAGAGGCAACATGTTGGATATAATGATGGAAATGTTGCTCTTGTATTCTTCTTTTTTTTTTTTTTGGTACATAAAGAAAATAATTACACAAAGGCTCCTTAATAAGATTTGTCTATAAAAAACTCATCCCTTAAAGCAACATCCAATCAAACCCTAGTACCATGTCCAAAATAATTATAACCATTTCTAAGAATCAATGAAAATTCAAAAGTTGTTTTCTCAAATCTGGCCACCACAAAAATATAAACACTTAAACTTGGAAAAATTTCTAAGCAAATATGTGCTAACAACCATCTTACCACAAAGTTTGGCATGTGCTTTGTATAACTCTAGAAAAATTCTAAGCAATAAAGATAGTAAAAATTGGCTTGAAAATAATATTTTACAAGACTAAATGAATAATTTTTGAAAAAATTGACCATGAAAATATTAATATGACAAAAAATTAAGAAAAAACGCTTGAATATGCTCACCACCCCCAACTAAAATTAGACAATGTCCTCATTGTTTAAAAATATATACATGAAATGCATGAAATGAGAACACTTAGAGAGTGAGCCAATGCAAAATGACATGATATTGATTCTTAGAAAAATAAAACTAAATGAAAAAAAAAAATAAACGAACAAAACAAACAAAACAAAAGTTAAAACATACCAAAAATAAAAGAAAGCAAGGAAAGATAGAACCTGATTAGTCTTGGCAAACCAGAGACAAGTCTCCTCAGGTGGGCTTACCAACTCAATATTCTTGACTATCCAGTATCAAAAATGAATTTTCTTTTATCCTGTGTCTCAAAAATAGAAGCATTAGTTACATTTTCAGGAAAAAGAAAATGGGTATTGTCTAAGTCATAGAGGAAATAGTGTAAATGACTAAGTAAAAATAATTTTCTAATTTCCTCAACGACTTTGTCTATCACATCAGTATGATAGTATTTCTTTTCATCCAGAATTAGGGGAAGAAGGGTAGGATGAGAAAGAGTTTCTTTCTGAATAGTGGTGGTATCATTTTCCTCCATGAATAATGTGGGTACCACATCAGTATGATAACCCTCATTTATACTTGGTAGAGTAGATTCTTCAAAATTTTCTCCACTAGTGGTAGAGGTGACACGTACCAGGTGACCAGATAACTTGCTCAATTCCTGCTTAATTTGTTTCAACTCAGCAAGTAAGTCTTTCATCATCTCACAATTTTTCACCATAGATGCTTGTAACTCAACAATAGTGTCATTTAGGGAACGATTGTAAAGATGTTGAGAGTTATGGGAAAACCAAGCATCTTCCTCTTCACAATTCCACTCATATAATGGATTATAGTCGTACTCAGGCTTCCAACTATAATCATTATAACTTTTGTGATTAAACCAAGCATCTTCCTCTTCACAACTCCACTCATATAAGGGATTATAGTTGTACTCAGGCTTCCAACTATAATCATCAAGACTATTCTGATAGGAAGAGTTGTAAGATTGTTCTTCCATGTCATCATAAAGATGTGCAAAAGATGGTGTATGTTCACAAGGACGTGGTCGATGAGACTCGTACCAAGCCTTCCACTTTTTGGAACTATCACTCTTATAAAAAGAATAGTATTTGAAAGCTTCCTCCCCGTCACTAAATTCTGGTTCGATAAAATTACTAGTACCTTCAGTAGCACTAGAATTTTCATTTAATGAAGCAAGATATAATGGATACAAATATTCAAATCGGCGATGATCTTCTTCATTCATAATTTTTTTTTTAATTAGTATAAAGTTCAACTATGTAATAATTTAAGGGTATATACATGAGATATTCCCAGGCCAATTGGGAAGGTTGCCAAGGTACCGCTTCGTCCCACACTTTACTAGAACTCCCCGAGGTTGCTAGAAAGTGTAGAGGGTACTCTACCACAAACCTTTAAAGCCAATCTTTCTTAGACAGAATAATCTCAGTTTTTACCGCTTTCATCATTACACAATCGTTCTCAACACTATTTTTTTTTAATATTTTATAAACTAAAATTTATGTATTTTCTTTTTTTTTTTTTAAAAAAAAAAAAACTAAAAAGATAAAAGTCTATAACTAACTTAAAAATAAAATTAAATAAAATAAGGATCTAATCCTAAAAACAAAAGTGTGAAAAAAAAAAAGTAACAGAAACTAACAACCTATACTATGATAATATATCTAAACAAATAAAATGAAATAAAATAAAGTTAACTAAATAAATAAACTGAAAGAAATTATTACTAATTTTTTTTCTAGAAAAAAAAAGGAAAAGGAGATTTTTTTTTTTTGTATATATGCTGAAAAGAACCAAAACAAATTTGGAAAAAAAAAATAACTACACTAAGCTATGTATCTTGGAAAGAGAAAACGAAAAAAATATTGTACAGAATTAATAAAACAAAGTTACTAATTTGCTATTTTTATGGATTTTTTTTTTACTAATTAAATAAAACTAAACTACGAAAACAATAATAATAAAAATAATAATAACTATACTAACCTCTTGTAGCGCATAAACCTGCCCGGCAACGGCGCCAAAAATTGATGTCGCCCAATTAGTTACACTGCGGTCGCGGTAGTAAACGGGCTATATGTCGTATCCACAGGGAGGAAAAATACACTCAAAAGGACAATTAGTAATTTTACAAGAATAAAATATGAACGTTGAATGTGATGAGAATATTGAGAAATGATTTTTAAAAATTAAACAAGTAATTAAAATGAGAAGTGATCAGAAAATGATTATGGAAGACACAAGCTTTGTACATGCAATTATATTTTCCTAATAAAATTGATTCTTTAACCTCAACTATAATTCTACACCATTAATTATAGTTGGAAAATGTGTATGATTAAGCTCACTAGAAAAATATGTTCTCTAATTAAATTAATACTACTTCTAAAAATACTATCATATTATATAATTTAAATCGACAAAATACCACCGGCAGAATGCAGTAAAAATCATATAATATAATAAACACTCTAATAATTAATAGCCTAACTTACATAAGAAAAGCATGACTGAACTTATATAAAAGTTACTATTAAATTTAAAGTGCAATTAAGAAGAAGAGAAATTTAATATAACAAATGTGAAAATGAAGAACAAAGAGAATCAATATATTAAAAGAATAAAAATTGCATGAACTTACACTTGAGTCTTGCCAAAGAAATTAGCCTAGAAAAGGCATTGTCTTTACACCAAAATTAATAAAGTAAAATAAAGAAGAAGGAAAGAAAAAGATAAAATTTTGGTATAATAACACTACTAAAATCTGATGCCTTTTACAATAGATTTGGGTCCTTTTTATAGTGCAAATTTGCTCCTCAAATATGGTATTTTCATGTACCATTTAGTGGGATAAATGGCACAAAAAGCTGAACACAATGGAGAAAATGGGACCATGCGTGTAAGGAAATGTTGGAGAGAATGGGCGACGATGGGACAGGTGGCGTGAGCTAGTTACTTCCGTCAGATGGAATGACGTTGGCAAAGAAAGAGACACGTTATTGTTGTTGCATTCTTTGTGGTAGTCATATGAGATAGTCAACTAAAAACTTAGTTGATATGGACTATTTCTCCACATTAGGCATTAACTAATGGGCCTTCAAAAGATAACGTGCAAACATCCAGCACCATCTTTTCATGTGAAATAGATATTGGGCTTTTGATCAATCATCCAATTGGGTTGAGGTTCTATTATAATACTTTGCTCAAATCTGAAAAATAACACAAATTTAAAATAAATTAAATATTTCCAACTAAAATAAATTTATTATTAAAACCACAGAATACTTAATTTATATTAATTATATATGCATAAATAAAGGCTTAAAATGTACAAATTTGAGCCTTAATCACAACCCTCAACTAGCTTATTGCTAGTCTCTAGCAATTCAAGCGAAAATAATGTCAACATGATATTTTTATAGGTCAAAAATTCTAAAAAGAATGGCACAAATATTCAAGCAAAATGTTAGTAACAAGCCAATAAAAACTTTTCAGAACTACCTTGAATAAATCTAGAGTTGTGAGTGTGTGCACCAAACCTGAGCCTTCTTACCACAGACCATAGCACATAAATACTTTCGAAAAATATACCAAGTAAAAGTCTCAACTCCATTTGCCTCACAGGTATTGAAAATATTTATTCATGGCTAAGGATTTCACTCATGGAGTTGGAAATTAAAAAGTGAGCACTCGAAAAGGATTAATTTAGGACAAACATTTGAATAAATATTGAAACGAAGATAGATTATGAATTATTTGGACAAACCACCATAAGAGTACCACAAACCAGCTTTTTCGGGATTTTTAAACAAAAATAGACAATCTTTTACATTTATTCTAAGAGCCAAAACAAATAAAAAAAATGAAATACTACAAACTTTTTTTTTTCTTTTCTATTTTTTTTCAAACAAGAGGCAACATGTTAGACAAATGGATAGAAATGTTGCTCTTGCAATTTTTTTTCTTGTTTTTTTTTTTTTTTGAACAAGAGGCAACATGTTGGATATAATGATGGAAATGTTGCTCTTGTTTTTTTTTTTTTTTTTTTTTTGTTCATAAAGAAAATAATTACAAAAAGACTCCTTAATAAGATTTGTCTATAAAAATTATCCCTTAAAGCAACATCCAATCAAACCCTAGTACCATGTCCAAAATAATTATAATCATTTCTAAGAATCAATAAAAATTCAAAAGCTATTTTCTCAAATCTCGCCACTCACAAAAACATAAACACTTGAACTTGGTAACTTTCCTAAGCAAATATGTGCTAACAACCATCTTACCACAAAGTTTGGCATGTGCAATTTGTAACTCTAGAAAAATTCTAAGTAACAAAGATGGTAAAAATTGGCTTGAAAATAACATTTTACAAGAATAAATGAGTAATTTTTGAAAATTTTGACCATGAAAATATTAATATGACAAAAATTAAGAAACATGCTTGAATATGCTCACCACCCCCAACTAAAATAAGACAGTGTCCTCAATGTCTAAAGATATAAAAAATAAAAGAATAGGGAAAGAGAACACCTGGAGAGCAAGCAACCATGGATAGCAGCGATATTGATCCTCTAAAAACATAAAAACTGAAAGAAAAAAAAATGATAACAAATAACAAAATAAGATGACAAAGATAAAAGGAAAAAAAGAACAAACCTGTGTACAAGATCGGGAAAGCACTACTCAAGGCTGGTAAACCGGAGCCACGAGGATATCCTCGACAGGCTGGGGCACCCTCTCTACGTAGTGTTTTAGTCTTTGGCCATTCGCTTTGAATTTTCTCCCATCGGTTGGGTCTTCGACCTCAACAACACCGTGGGGGAAAACAGTTTTTACAACATACGGCCCAGTCCACCGGGATCTCAGTTTCCCAGGGTGGAGATGCAGGCGAGTGTCATAAAGATAAACTCGCTGATTTGGCTCAAATTCTTTTCTCAGGATCTGCTTGTCATGAGCCGCTTTTAATTTAGCCTTGTAGATCCTAGAGTTATCATAAGCATCTTAGTTACACTGCGGTCGCGGTAGTAAACGGGCTATATGTCGTATCCACAGGGAGGTAAATTACCACTAAAGATTAGTTTAGTAAATATAAAATGATAGAAATGTGAATGAATTAAAAATAATAAAATGGTGAGTGAAAGGGGATGATCAGATAAAGAGCTTAGTAAGGTAGAGATGTAGTTATGCAAATCCTATTCTAATACCGATATTAATTCAGAACACAGTTGCAATTCTACACCATTAATAACAACCGGAAGATATATATGTTATGAGCACAAATTAAATAATCTTGAATAAATTGAATCTCACCTCTAACTTAATAGCATATCATATTATATATCATAAATCGACAAAATACCACTATTGGCAGAATGCAGTAAACGACATAAAATATAATAAATATACCAAAATATTAATAGCCTAACTTACATAAGAAAAGCATGACTGAACTTATATAAAAGATACTATTAAATTTGGAAGAAAAATTAAAAGATGAAGAACAATTTAATAAATAAGATATGGAGATGAAGCACAAAAGAATCAATATCAATGATTAAAATAAGAAGTACAATAGCTACACTCTAACCTCACCAATATTACTATTTTAATACACTCATTTTTGTCACTAAAATAAGTATAAATAAAATAATAATAAGAGAGAAAAATAAAATGACAAAGTGTATTTTCTCTACTCTAAAATCTGATGCCCTTTTCATTTATTTTGCTCCTATTTATAGTACAAATTTGCTCTTCAAATTATAGTTTCGAGTACCACTTTAGTGGAGAAATGGCACAAATTGTTGAGAATAGTGGTACCATAAGTTACATTTAGTGGAGAGTGGTGGAGATGGTGGGATCCTTTCGTCAACTGCATCAGGCAGAGTGGGGGTTAGCTGTTAGAGCTTAAGGGAACATGGCAACCACGTGGTGCTTTGGTGTGATTCTCAGCTGATTGGTGTGGTCCCAAATGTGTGAAAGGAAACCCATTATATCAATGGTTTTGGTTTGGAGACTTGGGCACAAGAAGCCCAACAAATAATATAATAATATGGGCCTTAATTTATAATGTGTTGGTTATATTAATGGCCATGTGAATTATAATTCATTTAGGAAGTGACTTAAGCTTGGAACTTTGCTTCCTTTTTGCAAAAATGCCAACCATTGAGTTAGGATTCCAAGCTCCAAACATGCTAATATTTCACTAGCTCAAATCTGACAAATAACACAAAATTAAAATAAATTAAATATTTCCAAGTAAAATAAATTTACCATTAATAATATGATATATTTAATTTATATTAATTTAATATGCATAAATAAAGACTTAAAATGTACAAATTCGAGCCTTAATTACAACCCCCAACGAGCTTATTGCTAGTCTCTAGCAATTCAAGCGAAAGAGTAAGAATGTCAACATAATATTTTCAGATCAAAAATTTTAAAAATAGCACAAATATTTAAGCAAAATGGTAGTAACAAGCCAATAAAAACTATACAAAATTACCTTGAATAAATCTAGAGTTGTGAGTGTGTGTACCAAACCCGAACCTTCTTACCGCAAACCATAACACATAAATGCTTTCGAAAAATATACCAAGTGGAAGTCTCAACTCCATTAGCCTCACAAGTCATTGAAAATATTTATATATGGCTAAGGTATTCACTCATGTAGTTGGAAATTGAAAAGTGAGCACTCAAAATGGATAAATCAATTTATGACAAACATTTGAATAAACATTGAAACGAAGATAGATTATGAATTTTTTTGGACCAACCACCATAAGAGTACCACAAACCAGCTTTTCGGGATTTTTGAACGAAAATAGACAATCATTTACATTTATTCTAGGAGCCAAAACAAATGAAATACAACAAACTTTCTCTTTTTTTTTTTTTTTTTTTTGAATGAGAGGCAACATGTTGGATATAATGATGGAAATGTTGCTCTTGTATCTTTTTTTTTCTTTTTTTTTCTTTCAACAAGAAAATAATTACAAAAAAGCTCCCTAATAAGATTTGTCTATAAAAAACTCATCCCTTAAAGCAACATCCAATCAAACCCTAGTACCATGTCCAAAATAATTATAACCATTTCTAAGAATCAATGAAAATTCAAAAGTTGTTTTCTCAAATCTGGCCACCACAAAAATATAAACACTTAAACTTGGAAAAATTTCTAAGCAAATATGTGCTAACAACCATCTTACCACAAAGTTTGACATGTGCTTTGTATAACTCTAGAAAAATTCTAAGCAATAAAGATAGTAAAAATTGGCTTGAAAATAATATTTTACAAGAATAAATGAATAATTTTTGAAAAAATTGACCATGAAAATATTAATATGACAAAAAATTAAGAAAAACGCTTGAATATGCTCACCACCCCCAACTAAAATTAGACAATGTCCTCATTGTTTAAAAATATATACATGAAATGCATGAAATGAGAACACTTAGAGAGTGAGCCAATGCAAAATGACATGATATTGATTCTTAGAAAAATAAAACTAAATGAAAAAAAAAATAAACGAACAAAACAAACAAAACAAAAGTTAAAACATACCAAAAATAAAAGAAAGCAAGGAAAGATAGAACCTGATTAGTCTTGGCAAACCAGAGACAAGTCTCCTCAGGTGGGCTTACCAACTCAATATTCTTGACTATCCAGTATCAAAAATGAATTTTCTTTTATCCTGTGTCTCAAAAATAGAAGCATTAGTTACATTTTCAGGAAAAAGAAAATGGGTATTGTCTAAGTCATAGAGGAAATAGTGTAAATGACTAAGTAAAAATAATTTTCTAATTTCCTCAACGACTTTGTCTATCACATTAGTATGATAGTATTTCTTTTCATCCAGAATTAGGGGAAGAAGGGTAGGATGAGAAAGAGTTTCTTTCTGAATAGTGGTGGTACCATTTTCCTCCATGAATAATGTGGGTACCACATCAGTATGATAACCCTCATTTATACTTGGTAGAGTAGATTCTTCAAAATTTTCTCCACTAGTGGTAGAGGTGACACGTACCAGGTGACCAGATAACTTGCTCAATTCCTGCTTAATTTGTTTCAACTCAGCAAGTAAGTCTTTCATCATCTCACAATTTTTCACCATAGATGCTTGTAACTCAACAATAGTGTCATTTAGGGAACGATTGTAAAGATGTTGAGAGTTATGGGAAAACCAAGCATCTTCCTCTTCACAATTCCACTCATATAATGGATTATAGTCGTACTCAGGCTTCCAACTATAATCATTATAACTTTTGTGATTAAACCAAGCATCTTCCTCTTCACAACTCCACTCATATAAGGGATTATAGTTGTACTCAGGCTTCCAACTATAATCATCAAGACTATTCTGATAGGAAGAGTTGTAAGATTGTTCTTCCATGTCATCATAAAGATGTGCAAAAGATGGTGTATGTTCACAAGGACGTGGTCGATGAGACTCGTACCAAGCCTTCCACTTTTTGGAACTATCACTCTTATAAAAAGAATAGTATTTGAAAGCTTCCTCCCCGTCACTAAATTCTGGTTCGATAAAATTACTAGTACCTTCAGTAGCACTAGAATTTTCATTTAATGAAGCAAGATATAATGGATACAAATATTCAAATCGGCGATGATCTTCTTCATTCATAATTTTTTTTTAATTAGTATAAAGTTCAACTATGTAATAATTTAAGGGTATATACATGAGATATTCCCAGGCCAATTGGGAAGGTTGCCAAGGTACCGCTTCGTCCCACACTTTACTAGAACTCCCCGAGGTTGCTAGAAAGTGTAGAGGGTATTCTACCACAAACCTTTAAAGCCAATCTTTCTTAGACAGAATAATCTCAGTTTTTACCGCTTTCATCATTACACAATCGTTCTCAACACTATTTTTTTTTTAATATTTTATAAACTAAAATTTATGTATAAAAAAAAACTAAAAAGATAAAAGTCTATAACTAACTTAAAAATAAAATTAAATAAAATAAGGATCTAATCCTAAAAACAAAAGTGTGAAAAAAAAGTAACAGAAACTAACAACCTATACTATGATAATATATCTAAACAAATAAAATGAAATAAAATAAAGTTAACTAAATAAATAAACTTAAAGAAATTATTACTAATTTTGCTCCAAACATGCTAATATTTCACTAGCTCAAATCTGACAAATAACACAAAATTAAAATAAATTAAATATTTCCAAGTAAAATAAATTTACCATTAATAATATGATATATTTAATTTATATTAATTTAATATGCATAAATAAAGACTTAAAATGTACAAATTCGAGCCTTAATCAATTATTGATGCACATTCTATAATATTTACAACTCTTCATAGAGTTATATTATATAAACACTAGAAATTATTTCTATGTTTATCAATAATTGTTAATTCTCAAACAATTATTAAGAATTTGTTTAATAAAAGGATTTTATGATCTGATAGGGGTGGAGAAAAGTTAAGAAAACTATGCAGTTCAACGATCTTTTATATCTAATGAACTCTGGATAGTATTCAACTCCACATAAACTCTATCACACTAAGAGAATCATGATCTTTACAACCTTTAGGGGTGGATCATAATCTCTATATACTTAGGGGTGGAGGTTATCCATAGTACCCTATATGTATATTCTTAGGGGTGGAGTCTATTCCACAATTCCCTATGAAACACATATCTTGTTTAAACATAGAAGTAATATAATGAGTCAGCTATTGTCAATATAAATTCTTGATCTTGATTGTATGTTCCATTTCGTTTTTACTGTTGTAAGTAAAAGTTTGATACCTTTGAAAGTTCTTTGTTAAAGTTTCACACTACCTTAATTGAGTGGGAGAATTTTAAAGTTCTATACCCATCTTCATTAGGTTGATAATTGTGATAGGTACTTAAGAACACTACTGAAAAGCAAATCTAACCATTTACATGGATAGGTATAGCTTATCAGAATTATGAGAATAAGATAAAGAACTCTAGTTCAGTCCATTCAAATGACTTGAACCAAGAATTCTTAATCCTCATAAAATTTTGATGGTATCTTAATTTTGATTACTTTATCTCTGGCATGTATTTTTCACTTCAAATACTAGTCTGCTATGTTGATGACTTAGTCTAAACTTAAAGTTTCAGACTAACACAAAAGTCACAACTAGGTAACTCTCTAAACAATCAGAGGTTAAAAGTATTATTTAACCAGACATCTGCTATTGAGTGGGAGCTATCTGAGATGTAATCAAATAGGGAACATTAGAAGATATTCAAGAAGGATTTATGTAAGTGATCTATATGTCAGATATTAAGGACCTGTGTATCAGTTGTCTTTGTATCTCACCATCTAATTTCGAAATTCTATAAGATGGTGCTTACTTTGGGGGTGGAGGAATTATTGTATAATAATTCAAGCTCTACCAGAGAAGAACTATAATTTGGTCTATTCGAAAATACCAGAAAGTTATATCACTGAAGAAAAGTCTACACTGTATTATCTCAATTACATATTTTAAAATATGAGAGATATGTCTTCTGTTAATTCGGATGTACCTTTAAAACAGTAAAGATTTCAGTATCCCTTGATGAGTAAAGCATATAGTAAAGGATGTTTCATAAGTGTATTTATGAACTAGTTTCCAGAAGTTTGGGTGGATTCAAATATACTACACTTGATCTGAAGATCAAGACATCAGATTGACCTATTTGCACAGTTTGTTTTATATTAGTGCAAGTGGGAGTTTGTTGGGTTTTATGCCCTAAATAAAACTCTTTACAATCTGATTAGTTATCAATATAAGAAATTTGAAGTGATTGATGTTTGCATGAATTTTACATGCTAATGGTTTAATATGTTTAACATGTTTAATATGTTTATTACATTCATACACACAAAATCAGTTAAATCCAGATCATATGTTTATTCACAATTACAGTATCGTCAACACAGTGGAATGTGATTGTGATCATATGAATCAAAAGTTTTGGTCCCTGTTTCATCAGTGTTATTGGATTTACACTAATGTGATAATCAGCGATGATGTGTACTTACACTTGGAGTAAGTGTTATGTTCTTTCCAGGACATTAGTAAAGTATACTAGTTTCGAATGTATGGAGTATACATTGGACTGGACCGATATTGCAACTAAGTTAAGATATTACAAACTTACCGTTATACATATCTTTCCAAGTCAATATCAGTAGTTGATCTTAAGATTAAAAAGAATCTAAATCCTGATATGCTTGGGCTCAACTCAGGAGTGCTATTCATGTTCTTTGATTTATTAGTTAAGCCTACTTTTGGGTCAGGGTGATACATATATTTTGGGAACATGATAGTATGATTGAGTGGGAGTGCTGAACATAAATATGGAATCTATAGCTTCTACTGGTGTATAGAAGTTAAGTGATGATTCCCTTCGAGCTTAGCAAATAGAAGTAAATGGATGAGCTCTTGTTTAACTGACTAATTATTAGATCACTAAACACCATTTACAGGTAGCTAAGTGTTTTAAGGGGCAAAATACATTGAGGGGTGAGAACGGTAAATAAATCCCATCTCGATGTAAATCATCTATATAGAGGATCTTTAAATCACAATAAGATTATAACAATGGTTAAATGAGATAGTATATTGGTATCGTGAAACATACAATATGCTCTATATAAGTCTGAGAGTGCAATTCTAAGTTCTAAGAGTGGATTCAACGAAGAATTAATAAGTAGGAATTTACATGGTAAATTTGGTTCACTTATTGGAAGCTCAGCATATAGATCCATGGTCCCCATTCTAGTTGAGAACATTATGCTTGTAAGACTCATTAATTGATTCGTGATTGATCAATTATAATTCTAAAGTTAGACTCTGTCTGATTTTATGAATTTTCACTAAGCAGGGGTGAAATTGTAAGGAAAAGAGTTTTCTAGGTTTATTTATTTATTAATAGACTTTATATGTCTAATTAATAATTAAATTAAATGACAATATTATTTAATAATCTATTTTAGTTATTAAATAATTAGTTTTGGCATTTAAAAGGTTAGAATTGGAAAATTGGCGTTTTTGAGAAAATAGAGATAAAATTTGATAAAACTGCAAAATTAAGTGAGGCCCATTAAACACCATATGACCGGCCACTTAGATGAGTTTTTCAAATTAATATTTTTATTATTTTAATGCCAAATAATTCTAAACCTAGACCTAGTAGTTGCCTATAAATAGAAAGTGATGGCTCAGTCAAAACACAAGTTTTCAACAAGCCTTTCTGACAGAAATTTCTCTCTTCAGAAAAACTGAGCCTTCCCACTTTCTATTCCTTGGCCGAAATACCTCTCTCTCTTTTCCCTTCATCTTTTTCGTGACCCTAGTGAAAGAGTAAGTGCCCACACACAGCAAGCAGTAACTCAATCATAGATTGGAAGACTGTGAAGGATCAAAACTTGAAGAAGGAGGACATTCGGGCTCAGATCTTGATTATACTCTGCTACAGAAAGGAATCAAGGGTTAGAGATCTGAGTGGAAGGAGACATTAATTCCGCTGCATCAATGTAAGGTTTTCTTAACTTTATATGTGTTTAATTTATCGTTTTAGAAAGTTCATATTTAGGATGTTAATAAACATACTTGTGAGTAGATCTAAGATCCTGGTAAAATAATTTCCAACAATAAACTGTTCAATTTGGAGGAATGGGTTGAAATATGGAGATACCATTTATATACGAATCTAGGTATTTCCATCTTTTTAGTTTTTAATCTTTTTTTCTAAATTTTAAAATATTTATTTATGCCATAAAAAAGTAAACTCTTATAATTTTTCTTTGTGTAATTTCTACTTTTTAAATGTAAGATCATTTTGCAGAGTAAAATGAGGAAATTACATTATACACCCACTTTACCTAACATGTTTTAATTTTTACCTTTATTTTTATATTTTTTTAAGATATACCCACATTTATAGATGATGTCTCTATTATACCTTTTAGGTTAATGCAAATTATATACTAGATTTAAGTAGAATGTGAAAGTATATTGTGCAACCCTCCCTCAAAAATGAGTATATTTCAATGAAATATAAGATAAATATATTTTTAATTAATAGAGTATTACTCAACTTATCCCACTAAAATTAAATTGTAGGAAATTACATGATATACCCACTTTACTTTACTTGTTTTAATTTTTACCTTTATTTTTATATCCTTTAAGATATACCCATTTTTATAGGTGATGTCCCCATTAGACTCTTAGGTTAATGTAAATTATATGCTACACTTAAGTAGAGAGTGAGAGTGTATTGGACAATTCACTCAAAAAAGTAGATATATATTAATAAAATATAATATAAAGGTATTTTTGATTAATGGATACAAAAAAAAAGTGGTATTTTTCAACTTATCCCCTAAAATTGTGTTAGTTAGCCCACTATGAGAAGCCCAATTTTAAGCCAAAGTTCCTTGGAAAGTCAGCAGCACAACTTCCTTTTTGGCTCTGTCTCTCCGTACGTTACTCAATCTCTCTATCGGCCTTTTCCCGTTCTGTCACTTAACTAATCAGCGAAGAAGTATTATCATCCTCGTTCACTAACTGATCGGAGATCGGAGATCGGAGAGGAGGAATTCCCTGTTCACTCACTGGCCACTGGATAAAGAGTTATTTCATTCACAACAGGTACTGTACTTATGGTTTTGAGGCTCTCATTGAGGATTAAATACAGAGAGACCTTTGAAACTGTGTCTGGTTGTTTGAATTTTCTCAAGTGGTCCTCTCTGCTATGTATGTTGTTCTACATTGGCAATCTACATGGATATGCTTTAGCTATTATCCATTTCTCTTTTCTTTTTCTTATTAGTTAGGTTTGTCATTATTAGTTCATAATGTTCAGTTCTAAGATTTAGAAATTGTGTATATAATTACCATTTGAAACGTTATAATATGAATGTGTTCATAATTATTGAGTTTGTTCTAATCTGTATGGTTCCGAGATTTTGCTCTCAATCTTTTTCCATTTGAAATGTAAGAGCCAGGACCAAAGAAACTTACATAATTTTCTGATTTTGGTTCGATAAAAAAATTCTGTTTCTTTCATGTGAATCCCATTTGTATGGTATTTGTTCCTACATATATTTTATTGCAGTGCTGTGTTAAGTTTGGGATAATTCGTTTGGTGAATGGTGACATTGATAAACTTAATCAAATCTAATTTATGTTGTTTCAAGGCTATTTGAATTGTAATTATTTTAACTACTCATAGTTACCTAGATAGAACAATGTTGTGTTGTCGATTGGAGAGATAATTTGGACAATGCTTTATTGAATAGCTCCCATCCCAACTAATAACCTGTTTAGAGAAGTTGGTAGAGGCCACCCCTGTCATACATCTGCTTTATGCAGATGACTGCACCCTATTTTTAGAAAACTTATAGACTTTTTTAAAATATTCTGTTAAGCCACAAGAAATTCTGTTAGATAGGCATTTATTATATAGGTAAGAAATGGTTTGTTGTGGGAAGCATATACAAACTGTAAAATTTATTCAATAGTTTATGCAATTTATATTATCATAATTCCAGTCTCATATTCTGGACATTGTCAAATAAGCATACTGCTCAGTTTCCTTTGTTCTTTTGGTTATTATCATTCCACAGATGGAGGGTGACCTTCGAATTTCTCAGAAATGGGGTTCTCCTACAGATAGTGATGAAGCGAAGTATGTCTCCGGGCTTAGTACATTACTGGTTGCTACAATTCAGGAAGCAAAAGATAGAATTTCTCAAATTGAAGACATATTTTGCAGTCATCTCTTCCCAACTTTTCAATCGAAATCAGAACTTCTGCAGAAGTTATATTCCAACGCTCGAAGGGCTGCATATAGTGAATATAAAGAGAAGGAAAGTGAGCTTCAATTGGAGCTCAAACAAAAGAACGAAGAAGTAGTTAAAGGGAATGAGCTGAGAGAAAATTTACTCAAAAAGATCGAATCAAAAGACAAGGAGATGGTGAATTATGAGCAGCGGTTGCACGATCAAGAAATAGAGAAACAAGTACTAGTAGCCAAACTGGAAAGTTTGGAAGAAAACTTTTGTGAGTTTCAAAAGGAGCTAGGTCCACAGATTGAAGAAATTGAGGAAAAGAGGTTGCAAAATCTGAAATTAAATCTGAATGGCTCTGAATTATCAAAGCTGTTGGATGAAAGTGAGAAAGAGAAAAAACTTCTTCTGGAGAAAATAAACGGTTTAGAAGAGACAGTTAATGAACTACAGGTACAGCTTAGAGGCAGGACAAGTGAAATGACTGAGGTTAAGGATTTGTATCACAAGTCACTTGAACAAAATCAAACAAATTCCTCTGAGTTACTGACTGAGAAGAAAAAAAGAAGGGACGTCATTGATGCTTACAAAAGGCTTAAATCTCAGTTTAATTTTTTGTGTTCAAAGTTTGGTGTTACTAGGGAAAGTTTGTCCTCCCAACATAAATTACAAGATGCAGCTGATTCATTGACGCCTAATCTAGATCAAAGAACTTCCCCCAGTAAGATTTGGTTTTGTTTTCCTTTCATTTACGGAAAGTGTATAAATAAGCACATTATTATGTTCATTAAACTTCCTTGCTATGCAGATACAATTTCCTTGGTTTTATATTGTTTACTTTTGAAAAATCGGTTTCGATTCAACTCTGCTCTGATATTTTTTGAACACTTTTCACCTGTAAATTTGGCTGAGTTGAATTCTTTTGTGCTTAAATTCTTCCCTTAGATCATGGAGTGAGGTTTTATCTGTTGCCTGCAGTTCTTGATGACAAAAATCAAGATACTTCTGGAGCTGCGTGTGACATCAATGTGAAGAATGAAATCACTGTCAACAATAATTTGGAGGATTTGAAAGGGGACACACCACTTCAATCAGTGAGCTGCCCCTCTCCTACTCGCACTTTCCCTATCTCACCTAATTGTCCTGTCGCTGTGAAATCAGCCCCATTAATAGGCCGAAAGCGGCCTGCTTCTTCCTGGAGAGAAACTAGGTCTCATCAAGGTCAAAAAGGGCCTGACCCACATGATGATTTTCTCGATACTCCTTTGGAGAACATCAGAGGAAACCTAAACAAATCCACAAGGGAAGAGGAACTTTGCAATGCCCCTGTTCCAAGTTCAAAAGACATGATTGTTGATTTTTCAGATGATGAGACGCAGGATATGACTGCTGATCTTATTCAACAAAAGCAGCATCAGATACCACTTCCAAATACTGGGGATAAAGGTTTCAAATTTGTGGAGCCTGTAAGAAAGAAAGCCGAGCGGGAGAATTTGAAAGGAGTTGAATGCAAGCAATGTAAGAAGTTCTATGACGCTGTTCTTTGCAATGATAAAGGCGATAATGCTAATCATAATTTTCGCTGTGAACACCATGATGGTGTTTCTAGGCATCGGTACAAGTATGTTCCTCCTATGACCCCTGAAGGATTTTGGAATATTGGATTTGAGTCAGAAATGTAAATTCTTAAAAGAACTTCTATTTGAGCGGCAAATGGCTTTAATATGACAAATTAATTTTTCTAGCTTCATGGGAATTAGGGAATAGGATTCATGTACCTCCTACCAGTACCGGGTACTTATCTGAATGAGTGAAACTATTTCACCTGTTCTTAACCCCCTACTGCAATGTGCTGAGTCAAATTACCTTGTCATGGGTTTAAACTAAATTATTTCAGGAGAAACAGATAGTAATAAGTTAAGATGGTGTTTTGATAACAAAGATAAGAGAGATGTTTGCAAGAAAAAGGCAAAAAAAAAAAAAAAAAAAAAAAAAAAGGAAAAATCTGCACACATTCAAAATGTTTGTAAAGTTAACATTAAATCCCATAATCAAATTAGAATTTTATACAAAATTCAATCAATGCTCTCAGTTGAATTGTAGGCCTCAAACTGAAAAGAAAAGTGTCCACACCCGTTAGCTGTTAGTACAAATACGGTTTTTTGTTTTGTTTTGTTTTGTTTTTTTTTATAATTTATAAATTATTTTATTTGATTTGTACAAAGTCAAAATGATTAGTGTGCCAAGTTCCAACCAATCCAAAATATTTTTGGAAGTATATTTGTGCTGTCTGTATGAGTGGGGAAGAAAGAATGTTTGTGCAGACTCATAATGCAATGCAAACTCATTTGGAGTCTTCTGTTCGTGGATTTCAACGAAGTCACTTACTCCTATTGTTACCTCCGAACATCGATTCTTTCTATGTTTTGCTCCTTCAACTTCAAATCTCTCTGGATCATCTTCAACATCTTTCATAGCCTCTGCCATTAATGCTCAAGCTTTAACTGTAGAAGAGTACACATTAATCCCCACTGCCACCTTAAAATCCCTTGCCGACCACTACAAGGTAAAGGTGACTAACGCTGTAGCTTGTTAATTTATACATCCATTCTTATGATCAATTACTATCAAGTTTTTCATTTTTTCTTTATATGGTTCTCTCAGACATTTGATCAAACACATACATTTGGAGTGGTGCACAGCAGAGTGACTACTAAAATCCTCGGCTGAAACTCCAACGGTAAATCTTCTACTTACCAACAAGTCATTATTGATGGAACACCATGTTACTACATTTAAGGACTTTGAGAGCAATTGATAAATTTCACTGGAAAACTAGTTGATAGATAATTTCAGTTTTTTATTGTGTGCAAAGGAACCCACTGGAAAACGGAGAAAACTATGTCTATATCAATGTGTTCTTGCCTCTCAATTGGGATGGATCTCTCTCTTGTATTTTTTTGTATCTTTCAGTAGTTCCAACCATAGCTCTGTTGTGGATGCAGTGATCAGTACAGCACCCTTTGATAAGATAATGAGCCCTGCTTCTCAGTCGATCTTCTTCTTTTTCCTTGGAGGAATAATCATGCTTATAATAGTGCTTTTTCTGGCATTTGTCTTTTTGAGAATTATTAAACCAACAGACTTGAAGAAGTTCGTCAAGCGAGCCAAAGGACGCCCAGGTTGTGATATTGTATAAATTTTGAAATTTGATTAGTACCTTGATGAAACCGAAATGTCAACTAATTATGTATTCAATCTTGTTTAGCAGTGTCCACAGATTTGTTTACCAGGAACCTCCGAACAATTAGCATATTTGATTTCCAAACATTGAAGAAAGCAACCAAAAATTTTCATCCTGGAAATCTCCTTGGAAGAGGTGGATTTGGACCTGTGTTTCGGGTACTAATGCAGAATTTGTTTTATTTACTTTTATATTCTCTGGTAAATTGGAGTACTCTTTCTGTTTTCCTAAAGTTTAAACCTTCCCAATTTTCCGCATGTAATTTTGAATAGAATGTTAATAGATTTTCTACAAAATTCCCAATGCCAAAAACTGAAATATTTATAAATTATTGGGTATTGCAATTATAATACATCTGCATTTTTGTTTCTTGTGCTACCTTGACAATCTAAAGCTTAGTTGGCAAAGAATTCTTTATGAGACAGAATGATGTAGCTACAGGTACTACACTCATTGGATATTCCATAATTCTCTTGTTCAAGTTTCCAAAGTTGGAGAACTTGGAAATATATACTATTTAGACATTGGTTTTGATTGTGGGCCAATGTATCGATTACAATATCAATTTGTCTTTTTCATACTTGTTGAAGAGTATATCTCTTATGTTCACAAGAACAGATTCTTGGGTTTATAACTCACTTACTAAAGTCCTCCCTACTGCTTCATGTTTTATAGGGAAAGTTGGGTGATGGGAGATTGATTGCTGTTAAGAAGTTATCTCTTAACAATACCCAACAAGGAGAATCAGAATTCCTTTCTGAAGTGAGAATGATCACTAGCATTCAGCACAAAAACTTAGGTGGCGTTTGGTTGGAGGTAATGAAATGGAATGGAATGGAAAGGAAATAATTTTCATTCCATTCCTTTGTTTGGTTGTATTTTAAAGTATTGGAATGGCATTCCAATGGAATGCTCTTTCCACCATTTTGGTGGAATGACTATTCCATTTTAAAAAGGAAGGAATGACCATTCCAATGTAACAAGAAAAAAAATTTAATTATTTTTTTATCAATTTTTTTTATCCATTTTAAATTTTATTCCATTCCATTCCCATTCCCATTCCCATTCCCATTCCTATTCCTATATTTTCTTTCCTCCCAACCAAACGCCTCCTTAGTTCATTTACTTGGATGTTGCTCAGATGGGCCTCAAAGGTTACTTGTGTACGAATACATGAAAAACAGGAGCTTGGACCTTATAATATATGGTATAGCTATCCCGGTTTTTCTTCTTTTATCCATATATTGATTGATATTTAGAAATCAGGACTATTCCAATTCTGTTGCATATTTTATTTGAAAATACTAAAACTGAAAGCTGAAGAAACTGGTATTATACGACGCTTACATTTGTTATTCAACACAGGAAAAAGTGATCTGTTTCTGAACTGGAGCATAAGGTATCAAATAATTGTTGGGGTTGCTAAAGGGTTGCAGTACTTACATGAGGACTCTCCTTTAAGAATTATCCACAGAGACATTAAAGCGAGCAACATTCTTCTTGATGAAAAATTTCAACCAAGGATTGGAGATTTTGGGCTGGCTAGGTTCTTTCCTGACGATGAAGCTTATCTTAGCACGACATATGCTGGAACTTTGTAAGTTCTATAAACTAAATACTATGCTATAATATTAGGACATTTGATAACTTATTGATAGCTGGAACCTTCTTTGGGTAAATATAGGGAAATCCCATAATGAAATTAGTTTGTATTTGCTTCTCGTCTGAATAAGAAATGGAAATTGCAAAGTTTGTTAATTCGTAAACCAAAAATCATAATTCTTCATTCATCATCAAGCAGGAATTTCTGACATGACCCGTGGTATTAATTACATCCAACTACTATATCATATCATTCTTGTCATTGTTATTTCTTCACCATATCAATTGTAGCAACCTTTCTTAGAAATAGCATGCTGCTAGTTCTAGTAAAATCACTATAAATTGAAGGAACGCTTGTATCATCGTTGTTTCTTCTTTGTTATTCTAAGTAAAAACATTCATAAGTACCGTATTGATATGTCTACACTACAAACATAACTAGCAAAGTTAGCTTATACAATATAGAGCATTTTAATCAGTTTTAAATAAGTGTAGAAGCCTATGATATGTGACTGTAATGAAATCAGAAATATGGTAAATAGGATTTATCTGATTTGAATTTGAAGTATGAATTACATATTAGCAAGACAAGAAGACCAAAAGGGAAACTTGATGATGTTTTATCCATCCAAGAACCAGGTCATTAATAATGTGACTATTTAATAACCTATAAATAAGGTTCGATTTTGTTGTCGAAGTGGAAAAAAAAAAGGGCAGGTGGTTGTGTGGAATAATCATACAAGGATACTTAATGCTTAGACTTGTTATGCTGAATAAAAAAGTGGTTTGATGAATAATTATGGAACTTCTGTGCTTGTGCTGTATTGATGATTAAAAAAGTGACTAATCTTTTTCGTGATAGGGAAGAGTCAAGTAAAACCTAAGAAACAAAATTATTATTTGTGCTTGTTTTGTATTGATGATAATAAGTTCTCATCTTTATATTATAGTGTTTGGTAAATTATAAATTTTAAAATATCTTAAGTGAGAATGAGAATGATAATAATAATAATGTTATGATTTATTTTATTATAATCACACATATATAAAAACTTATATTATATAAAAAATTCATTTTTTATATATTTTTAATTATTTTTTTTAAAATTTAAATTTATATGCATTTGATAAAAATAATTTATAGTATTTTTAAATTATATTTTTATGATTTGTAAAAAAAATATTAAAAACTTAAGTATATAAGAAATTCTAGGTTGATTTGATTTATTAATAATATTAAAAATAAAAATATAAAATATTTTTTAAAATAAAATATATAAAAAAGAGAGTTATATATTATTTATGTTAAATATTTATATGTTTTGTAATATTAAATAAATAAATATACTTTTATAATTATAGTCTTTTAATTAAAATAATTTTTTTTTTTTTTTAAAGTTGAGTTGTAATTTTAGTTTTTAGTTGTATTTTTTCTATAAATTCTTGAAGCTTTTTAATTTTTTAATAAAAACTTTTTTATCATAATTTTTTTAAAAGGTAACTTTTAGTTTTTCTAAAAATTATGCCAAACGGTTCCTATGTAGTCTTTGTCATTATCACTAACAGGTGAATTCTTAATTGATAAATACATTAAAAGTTATAAAGGTTGATTAAACCGATAGTGTTATAAATTAGGGTAAATACTATTTTGGACCCTGTGTTTTACAAAAGTTACCAATTGGACCCTTTGTTTTGTTAAATGACAAAATGGACCCTGTATTTTCTAAAAGGGTACAAATAGGACCCTGAACTTAATTTTTGACAACTTTTTTTTTTTTAATATAACCAACTTGAAAATACGAACAGATACAGAAAATGTAAATAGTTTTGTCATAACACTTTTAGATCGGATTATTATTAAATTTTATTTTGACAAAAAATCAGTTCAGGGTCCTATTTTTACCATTTTAAAAAATACAGGGTCCTTTTTGTCATTCAACAAAACAGAGGGTCCAATCGGTAACTTTTGCAAAATACAGGGTCCAAAATGGTATTTACCCTATAAATTATGGTTTACTAATAAAAACTGTAAAATAAGGACAAAAAGCTGCAAGTTTTCATTTGTGTTTTTTATTGCTTTTTTTTGTACAGGTTTATTATTGATTTTCAGGTGACAAACTGAATTCTTTTGTTATTTTGTTCAGGGGTTATTCAGCTCCTGAATATGCTATTAGAGGAGAGTTGTCTGAGAAGGCAGATATCTATAGTTTTGGAGTTCTTGTGCTTGAAATTATCAGCTGCAGGAAAAACACTGATCAGAATTTGCCATCTGTAATGCAATACCTCCCTGAATATGTAGGCATCTTACTACTTGCGAACTTATTATTTCATATTGCATCATTCAATTTCTCATGCTGATTGTTTCAAAACCAGGCATGGAGGCTGTATGAGACATCGAAAGTGCTTGAACTTGTAGATCCAAGAATGAGAGAAGATGGATTTTTAGAGAAGGATGTTTTGCAAGCAATAAATGTAGCTTTCTTATGTCTCCAGCCTGATCCAGAACATAGACCTCCCATGTCACACATTGTGACAATGTTGACAGGCAATGTTAATATGGTTGGGGCACCTATGAAACCCGCTTCCTTGGACCGAAAACGAAGGAAGGATGATAGCCCTTCTTGTGAAACTCTTTCTGAGCCTTTTCCTTCTTCCCTTCAGACTGATTCATGCTCACCAAACCCACCAAAGTAAGTCAAGATTTTTATCTTTATAAAAATGAAAAAAATGATTTATGTGATGTCTTTTACTCAATATTTTTCAGTACAGACTACAGAGTTGTTTTTTGTTTTTTTACTTGTAAAACATGAAAAGAAGAACTGTTTAGAAGAGATGTTATAGTTGCCAAATTACTTGGTAGTTGCAGCACAAGGTCGTAGTCTTAGAGTTCAAAGCAAAGTTTAAAGTACATTTTTGGATTATCTGTAAAAAGAAATTATTGAAATATAGAATTATTGTAGTATCATTACATTCCGAACTTGTAAAGGTCCTATTACAAAGCATTCTACCTCCAAGAAAAGTGTGCAACAACTGATATAAAATGAATCGTCCAAAGATATGTTGGGAATCACCTCCTTCATAAACAAGAATAAGAAGCAATTAAAAATAGGCTAATTAGGGTTTTTTTCTCCCGAATTTTGACATATACCAAATCATGCCCCTTGAACTTTTAAGGTCGTTAAAAATGTCCCCTAAACTATTGAGATTGTTGAATTTAAGAATTTTTGTCTAATTTTGGTAAAAATTTTAACATGGATGAAAGTTCAGGAGGCATGATTTAGTACATATCAAAGTTTGAGGGGCATGATTTGGTAGATATCAAAGTCTTGGGAGCATGGTTTAGTACATAAAAATCACTAAAATAGTAAAATTGAATGAAATTAGACAAAAGTCCTTAAATCTAACAATCTCAATAGTTCAGGGGGAATTTTTAACGGCAATAAAGTTCGGGGGCATGATTTGATACATGTCAAAGTTTGGGTGGAAAAAAATCCTAATTAGCCTTAAAATAAAATGAAGACACAAAACCAAGTCCACGAAAACGGAACTAATGTAGATCCTCTCTATACGGAGAAAATGATTTTATAAGTGCTATCAGGGACTGAGGACTCACTGAACTCTTCTCACAACCGAGACCTGATACACCAAAGAAAAACCGCTCTTGAGCTGTAAATTATATATGAATAGAATGAAGAAGAGAGGCCCTTATTTATAAGCTTCAAAAGGCACCCCTATTAATCACCAGATTAATGCACCTGACCATGTTAACCTATTAATCACCAAATTGATCCACTATAGTAGAACAAAGGCTCGTATAGAACTCAAATCTCCTGTCAAAGAATGTTGTTCTAAAGTGTGTTAACCAATGAGATATGAGAACATGACGTGTTATATAGTGAGTTAACTGAAATAATTAGCTAGAATCTATCGCTTTCTTCTCTATTGTTTTTCCAAGAATACGACCTATTTCAATTTTTCTTTAAGAGCTTTCTTTTTAGTGTAGCGTAATGGTATTTTACAATCAGTTAATAACTTAAAGATTCTGGATTCGAACCCATGACCTCTCCTTTTTCCCATCCCTCCCTTACCACTAAGCTACCCTTAGTGGCTTATTTTTCTTTAAGAGCTAAAGTAACCAAATAGCCAATAGGCAATATTCTTTAGAGTTTATTAGAATGTGGAATAAGATGAATGAGGTTTCATCTCAAAACCAATTGGCTATGGGAGGAGTAGCCCATTCATCTTATATATGACAATTTATTTCCACACATTAGCAATGTGAGACTAATTCTAATACACCCTCCTCACGTTTGGGCCTGAAAAGTGCGTATAACGAACGACCTTTAAGAGACCACACGGCCGAATGTGACATTTGAAAGAATCCCACAAGGCCAAATATTGGGAAATTTGTGGGTTTTGAAACACGTAAAAGACCCCAACACTAGAAACTAACACACATTGGCCGAAAGGTCCCAAATGGAGGTAAATGGCGAAAGAATCTTTTTTTGAACCGGTAGCACTTTGGCTCACAACAGATCATGAACAACTTTTTGGACCGGTGGCACTTTGGGCTCACAACGGATCACAACTGGCTCTGATACCATGTTAGAATATGGGATAAGATGAATGAGGTTCCATCTCAAAACTAATTGGCTAAGGGAGGAGTAGCCCATTCATCTTATATATGACAATTTATTTCCACACACTAGCAATGTGGGACTAACTCTAATAGAGTTTATTTATTCCTAAAACAATTATAAATATTTTTCCAAAACCAAGTGGACTTTTATTTCCTTCCATATTCATCATCCCGTAAATTTATAGTTGCAGCCTACTTTATTATTATTATTAAAAATAAATAAGGGTTCGTTTAGTACATCATAATGTATTGTATTGTATTGTATAATATTGTGTTGGATTGAATTGTATTATATTAGTATTATTTAATACAATACTATGTTTGATATTGACTTGTACTAATATATTGTGTAAATTAAATTATATATAGTAAACACGGCCCAACCCTGACTACGGTCTGGACTCGAACTTGGACCCGAACCCATACCCAGACCGGAATTGGGACCTAGACCCCAAACTTGAACCCGAACCCCAGACCCGCAGTCAGACCTAAACCCCAGCCCCAAACACCGAACCCGGACCCAAAACCAATGCAGACGCCGGACCCAGACCCAGACCATGTTCAATTTTGGGTCCAGGGTTCGAGTCTAGAGTTCGAGAGCCTGGTCTGGGTCCGTTTTCGATGTTCGGTGTATGGGGCTGGGGCTGTTGGTTTTATGGTACTAAATCAGGTACGGAAGGAAAAATTGTATGTCAAATTATCATTGTACCATATTCTCAATGGATCTCCAAATGTATAAACATTAAATCAAAACATAAATTACATGAAAAGAATATACCTCTTGATGACTATCAGGGTATTCTCAAAACTTCTCGTAAGTTAAATCCTTTTAGATAAATTAGAAACTCACACCGTAGTCTTTCAAATCGATCCACCATACACAAGGAATAGTGTCGGCTATTAAGATAAACTATAAAATTTGTTATGAGCAAGAACTATTTGAGAGAGAAAAATAAGTTTACTTTTTTCCTCTGAATTTTGAAAATTGCAATGTAAAAGCTTCTTCTGATTTATCAAATCAAGCTTCTATTTATAGTAGTTAATTGCTCATTAATTAAATCATATTTAATTATTTAAATAAATATTTATAACAAAATTTGGTTACTGATATTTCAGATGAGGGAATCTCTCAACTAACTTTGAGGGAATATCTTAACCAACTTAAATATTTTAACCACTTTTTAAATTCAAATATGTATCTAATTAAATTAATTAAATTAATTAATTAACCCAAAAAGATAAAGATACTAAAGGGTAGGCGCCTACCTTGTTAATTAAGACAAGTATGATGTCTTTTATCTTGACAACTTTTTTCTCAACAATAATTGTCATAACAAATTTTGTCTTTTTCCTATTAAATTAATTTGAAAAAAATTATTTATTTATTACCAAAATAAATGATTACTATTTTGTTAATTCAAAATAGATTTTTCTGAACAACATTATACAACTCTTTATCCCTACCCTTGATAGTATTTTAAGGTAGTGATTCGGGGACATGAACCTATAATTCTAAGCTCCAATAAACTAGATTATTTATTGAGTCTCATTAACCAAATAATCCTGATTATTAATTCCATGATTATTCCATTATAAATATAGAATTGAACTCTTAGTGATTATAGAATTATATTTATTGAGTTTTACTACGGTCTCCATTGATATAATCGATTCTGCACATGACGACGCATGTGGGGATTGTTACACCTTATGAGGTATTCAATCTCCCTCTTTAGATTTTGACACTCATTGGCATCATGGCCAAAGTCGTTGTGATACCGTCATAACTTTGTCATGTCCCTCTAGCTCATCTCCCTTTTGATAGAAAAGGGCTTCTGGTAGGGGACTGTTCCTTGAGTGGCCATAAAGATGGCGTGAGGTTACTCCATCAAAAGGGTGAAGCAAGTATACTTCTCCTTCTTGTTCTTTTGTGGCATGGAAGAAGTGTTGAACTTATCCTTTTTGCTATTGTTCCTCCCAGAGCTATTGGTGTTGCACTTAATTCAAGTGTTTTTGTCACTAGAGATCTGGGTAGAGTTGCTGGTGCTGGCGTGTGTGCCTGGTAGGTCATGAGACTACAATATGTCTCGTGAATGCCTATTGCTGGCATGCCCCACCTAGCCTGTCGTATGGCTTCTTCGAGTTTGGTAAAGCCATTAGCTCTATCGAGGAACTCCTTCATGTTGTTGGTTGAGATCCTTCAGATGTCTTTCTAGAAGTCACTCAATGGGAGTATGCCCCTAGTATGGTCGTGTACCATCTTTCTTTTGTGAGGCCTTTCCTCATCCATGAGCCACTGGATGTAATTCTTCAAAAGTTCTCCTTGTCATTGTTTGACTTCGACAAGGTCTTCTAGTTGTGATGGTACAAGTCTCAAAGACGAGAATTGAGTGTAGAATTCTCGAGAGAACTTGGCCCAAGAATTGAATCTTCTTAGGGTGAGTTTGAAGTACCATTATTAAGTTATTTCTGACAATGTGGCTGGGAATATGGGACATCGAAGGATGTACTCCTGGTCATCCATCCATCTCAAGAATTTGCATCTCTATTGAGTGAATACATCGCAATCAATAGCGCGTGGTTCTTTAGTTAGGCTGGCTTGGCCTACATCTTCTTTGAGTCCGACTAATTTGAGATCTTCTCCCAAGTCCATGTGGGGCTTACCAATTGCAGGCTTGCCAACTCCTGGTCCTGTCTCTCCGGCGTAATATTGGAGACGAGATTCGGTTATTGTTCCTGGGGGCTATTGCCCATGAGTCCTTACTTTAGTAGGAGGCGCCAATGGTTGGTCTTGACTTGGAGGCAAGGACCTGCTATTTTGATCCACCAAGATGCTTGTATCAGTTTGGCCATCTGTAGTGGCCAGGCTTGTGGTGCTTGTTGTAGTGACATGATTTATCACATCTCGGTGTTCATAGGGATTCCAGTTGTGGCTGGAACCTGAGCATTTGAATCTACAGTCTATGAGTCTTGATGGAGACCTGAAGATGCAGACAGTGTGACTGGGGTTCTTCTCGTGTTAACCACGACGTTTGATCAGATACGATATCCACACTCTCAATGAAAGCACCAAACTGTTGACCTCAAAAATTAATCACTGACAACGGGGTTGTATGGATTTGATGCTTGTCACTTTTTATACAAATAGAATGAAAAAGTAAAGAATACATAGATTTATTGTAGAGGCTTGGCTCCCTTAGATAGTGGGTAATGACCTACTCATTTTTTAGTTGTATTATTACTGAGGGTTAATACTATCAGATCATTATAAGTGGGATCTGATATAGCAACCTTTTAAATATAATGTAGGAATTGGGATTGGTAAATCTCAAGTGTTGAGAGTGCTAGTATGGGCGAGAGAGAGAGAGAGAGAGAGAGAGAGAGAGAGAGAGAGAGAGAGAGAGAGAGAGAGAGAGAGAGAGAGAGAGAGAGAGAGAGAGAGAGAGAGTTATTAGGCTTAGGCTTAGAGCTTAGAGCTTAGAGGCTAGTATCAAGCTTAAAATGAACTTAGGTTTCTAGGTTAGAGTTAAGGCCTTTATATAGGAAGCCTAAAACCGTAATATATAACTTGAAACCCATGATATTTGCATAATTAATTAATTAATTACAAAAGACCAAAATGTCCTTAAACATATATAGTATTCAGCTATTCTATTAGGCTTTTAGGGCCTAATTTGCAGCCCAAACTAGATTGCACACCTGTGGAATTACATAGAGAACCATGCATGCCTTTCCCTGGCCGGCTAGACTTCTGTAGGAAGCAGGCTGGCCAACCATGGTGTTGTCCAGAGGCTGGCCGATCATAGGGCCGTCCATGGGTGGCCATCTAGCTTTTGTGAGGAAGCTGGTCTGTCATTTGATGCCTGTTTGAGTGTCGGGGTTCCCATTTGCTAAGGTATTGACTTGGCCTTCTCATTGGTGAGCCGTACTGTCACGTGGTCTTAATTTTGTGCATGTAAGCATTGCCACGTCAGGAGAACAAAATTAGGATAATAGATTTTGTGATCGAAAATAGATTCTCATTTTGATGGACCAAAAATCATAGTTTTCTCTATGAAAAATAAGAAGAGGTAAAGAATAGTGGTTGGAGTTGAAATTCATGATCTCAAATTATGCCAAACAATCCAAACGGAGCTCTGATACCAGTAATGATTTGAGAATTAATGTGTATTAGTTTTTGAATAAGTGGATATGAAGGAATAAGTTTTTAGTGGTTTTTGTGATAAAGTAGTGAAGTAGTAATGTTGATGAGTAGTTGTTGATTTAGTATATGAGAATAGTTTGGCTTAGAAAAAAGAATTGTATGTAAAAAGTAGTAAGCTTTTATTGATAGTTTGTAGCTGTTTTTTTGGTTTGGATGTTGGTTACAATTTAGAATCCTTGTTGGCTATTTATATAGTTGCCAGCTTTCAAGCTTTTGTGCTAGAATTGTTTGCTCTAGATCCTTCTAGTTTAAGGAATTTTTCCATACAATTCTACATATTTCTTAAGCATATATAACAAGAAAATTCTAGACTAAAGTTTTTTAGAAATGCATGTGTATTTTATTATGTTTTTCATAAGTATAGAAAACTCTGAAGTATTCTACAATTATCTAAAAAAATTAGAGTAAGTTTTTCTACAAATGTATAGAATATTCTAGATTAAATTGAGTATTGTAGAAATATATAATAATTTGTAAGATGATATATAAATATGAATATCATTAATATTTATATAGAAATGTGTAACAATTTTGATATATGAATATTATTATTTTATTATTCATATATTTGAATATAAATAAAAATTTGCCTGCTATTTAAAAAAAAGTTGGTCCGCTCTTAAGAATTGAATTGCGACTTAAACTCATTGCTGCAACATCCAATCTTGATCTTATTTTTGTTATAATTATTGAGCATCAAATAAAGATATTCCTAAGACTTATTATATATTCAAATAAACCAACAAAAATTACTTCGAAACTACTTTAATATTAGTAAATGTTAGAAATGATCTTTATGAACATTACTCCATGTTAAGGGTATATGGTTGTTAGCATAGTTAGTGACAGTTATAACCGTTAGTTTGTTATCATGAATCTGTTACAGTTAGTTATCCTTGCTGTAACTAATTCTCTTTCTCTTCTAGCTTGTAATCAGTCACTATATAAATCATGTACGATCATTGCCTATTGAATAAGATTGCTCTTTGTTTCAACAATCTTCCTTTGTTCTCCTTTCAACTTTTCTTTCTCTTTCTTTTTGTCTTTACCTCTGTTCTTCTTCTTGCTCTATTTTCTTATTCTGAGTTTGATCATGGCCAAGAGATTCAACATGGTATTAGATCCTTTTCCTCCACTGTCTGCAAACATGGCGAGCACAAGAGTCGGTAACAATGGCAATCAGACTAATTCCAACACCAGCAGACAGCAGAACCAACAAAATGGAGCCTCTATTTTCAATCGATCGAGAAACAATTCAGATGAACCCAATCCTGTGTACTTCAATCATAACATGTCCATTAGATTAAATGATCACAATTTTCTTTTGTGGAAACAACATGTGCTTGCTGTAATTCGTGGAAATAGACTGATCAAGTACATTCAAGATTGAGCTCCACCGCCTCAATTCTTGAGTGATGCAGATCAAGCTTCCAACACATTTAATCCAGAATTTCTAGATTGGGAGGTTCAGCATCAATTAATGGTGTCTTGGTTGCTATCATCATGACTGAAAGTCTCCTTACACGCATGGTTGGGTGTCATACAACACGATAGATCTGGCATGCTCTTGAAAAACACTTCACCTAGCAAGTTTCCTCCAACATCTTGGAGTTTCGAACGAAGTTGCAGAAGCTTCGTAAAGGATCAATGTCCCTAAATGACTATCTTCTAAAAGTTAAACAGTATGTCGATCTTCTTGTGTCTGTTGGAGAAGTTTTGAGTGCCAGAGATCACATTGCTACAATCTTCAAAGGCTCACCCAGTGAGTATGACACTTTTATTATCTCCTCTAACACTCGAATAGAAGAATACTCTGTTGCAGAAATTGAAGCTCTCTTGCTTGCTTTCGAGTCTCGAATAGAGAAGACTGATCCTGATCAAGACTCTAATCTCAATGTCAATCTTGCCATGATTGACTCTGATCAAGTCTCTAAAGCTAACGTTGCCTACCAGAACTATCCTAATCAAAATAACAGATTCCCCAGCTATAATCGAACTCCTTCCCCTTTATCCACACCTCGTGGAGGTGGCCGTGGATTCATGAATCGTGGAGCTTCAACAGGCTGCAACTATGGATTGTATCCTGGTACTAATGGCAGTGGTGGTACTGGTTCTAATAGAGGAGGAGGCAGATTCCCCACATCATCCAATCGTGTCCAGTGTCAGCTTTGCCACAAGCTTGGACACACTGTGATTGACTACTTTTACAGGTTTGATAAAAGCTTTACAGGGGTTTTTCAAGGCTCTAATCGCCCATCACTCAAGCCAATCTTGCACAAACTTCTAGTTTAGGTTCTAGAAATATTGTCATAACTGACACTCTCATTTCCCCAACTACTGGTGCATCATCTATTCTGTTGCTCCCATTGAAAATCAACATGCTGTTGCTACTCAAACTCCCATGATCAACTCTCATAATATGAAAACTCGTGAAAAGTTAGGCATTCAAAAACCAAAAGGTTTACACGGCCTTCAAAATTCCAAAGACAGTGAATGATGCATTAGAAATTGAGCAGTGTAATCAAGCTACGTCTGATGAAATGCTTGCTTTAATTCGAAATGCTACTTACACATTGGTTCCTTTACCTCCTGGTAGAGAACCTATAGGTTGCAAATGGGTGTTTCGACACAAAGAAAACTCAGATGGCACTCACAACAAGTTCAAAGCACGTCTTGTTGCAAAAGGCTTTCATCAACAGCCAGGGCTTGACTTTACAAAGACGTTTAGTCCTGTTGTCAAACCAGTCACCATTCGCATTGTTATCACTTTAGCATTGTCTCATGGCTGGTGCATTAAACAACTTGATGTCAACAACGCGTTTTTAAACGGTGATCTTAAAGAAGAAGTGTACATGGTACAACCTCCTAGCTTTGAAGTACCATCATCACCTCCTTTTGTGTGTAAACTTCACAAAGCATTATATGGGCTCAAGCAGGCTCCTAGAGCCTGGTTCGATAACTTGCAACACTGTCTACTGCAATTGGGGTTCTTTCCTTCCAAGTCTAATCATTCTCTATTCATCCAACATACTTCTGTTGGGAATATTTTACCAGGATCTAGATTTGCTAACAAGTATGTTGAATTAACATCCTAAATATGAATTCTCTAAAACAATGAAATAAATACATAAGGGTCTAAGAAAACCTTACATTGATTGCATCAGAATATAATGAATCCTTCCGTTCAAGATGTCTAGCCCTTGATTCCTTTCTGTAGCAGAACATTATCAAGATCTGAACTTGGATCTCTTTCTCTCCTTCGGGTTTGGTTACCATCGTCGTAGTCACTATGATTGAGTACTTGACTTCCTATGCGTAGGCATGTCACTCATTCACTCAAGGTTTGAATATGATGAAGAACAATGAAGGAGGTGAGAAAACACTAAGAAAGGAACTCTGTCATCTAGGTTGGTTGAATAGTCAAGATGACATTGGTTTGACAAAGTGTCAAGTGAATGAGATGAGAGCATCATGTTCCTTTTATAGTGTTTCAACTAGGGCTTAGGGTTGAATTATATAGATTAAAAAAGAATAAAATATTGAGCGAATATCACTTATGGCCATACACAATAGTGGACCCATCTATAGTTAGAGTTTTGCCACTTTATTTCAACCACTTATTCTTCTCTTCAATAATACCATATTTTCCAATTCAACCTTATAAATGCCAACACTATTTATTTAATAATTATAATTAATGATCAAATAAAATTTTTATTTATGTAATTTATTAATTAGACCATACAAAGTCTCTTAATTAACAAATTGACCCCAAAACCTCTTTTCTTCACAATTAAGCCATTGCTTAGTGAAAATTCATAAATAAGACATAGTCTAATTTTAAAATTATAATTGATTAATTAAAATCAATTGACTAAGTCTGCAAGCAGTATTATCTCAACTAGTGAGGGGACCATGGGCCTATATAACCGAGCTTTCAATAAGTAGATTTAGAATTCACCAAGTAAATTCTCAACTTATTAATTTCGCCTTGCGCCACTATAGATTTAGAATTGAATATACTCTCAGTTATATAGAACGCTCTATATATACCACGATATAGATACGTTATGATTATCCATTGTTACAATCCTAATAGTCAAGGATCCTCTATAGATGATCTACACTGAACAGGGACAAATTTACCGTTCTACCCTTCAATGTATTTTATCCTTAAAACACTCAGCTACCTATAAATGATACTTCAGTAAACTAATATAATTACTGGAATGAGGCCTCAATCATTTATCTCTATTCAGCCAAGCTCGAAGGAGATCATCATTTCCCTTCTGTGTCCAAATAGAAGCTATAAATTCCATATCTATGATCAGCGCTCCCACTCAATTGAACTACCATGTTCCCAAGATGTAAGTATCCACCAGAACCAAAATTTAGCTTCAACAAACAAGTCAAAGAACATAAATAATACAACTATACTGAACCTAACCATATCAGGATTAAGATCCATAGACCTAAGATCAACCATTGATATTGACCTAGAAAGATATAACGGTAAGTTTATGATATCTTATCTAAGATCAATATCGGTCCCTTCCAATGTATACTCCATACATTCGATACTGGTAAAATTTGCCAATGCCCTAAAATGACATAACACTTATTCAAGGTGTAAGTATACCTATCGCTGATTATCATGCTAGTCTAAATTCAGTGAACTGACAAATCTAGCAATTAAACTTTTGAACATATAATCATAATTATATTCCACTGTGCTGACGACACTATAATCATGAACAAATATATACATATGTTCTGGACTTAATAGAATTTATACATTAAACATAATCATGAAATAAATCATGTGAACCGTGCAACATAAAATGCAGTTTCTGATCTTTATTAATTAGTAAATCTGATTATATTGAAATGAGTTTTATTTAGGGCACTAAACCCAACAACTTCCACATTCACAACTCTAGTTCTTGTCTATGTGGAAGACATTCTTGTGACTGGAAGTGAACCTACTGTTGTCTCAAATCTAATTTCTGGGGATTGAAATTCATCAAATGCCATCTGGTTTGCATCTGTCACAATCTAAATATGCCCGTGATTTACTTGCAAAAGCACAAATACAATACGCCAAGCCATTTTCCACTCCAATGACCAATGGCCTTCGTCTCTCAGCCCATGGAAGTGGACCAATGTCTGATCCTCAACTATATCGCTCAATAGTTGGAGCCCTTCAGTATCTTCTCATCACTAGACCTGACCTGTCTTTTCGTGTCAATAAGGTCTGTCAATTTATGCATAAACCTCTCCCTACTCACTGGCTTGGTGTGAAACGCATACTGAGATATCTGAGTGGCACTCTCTCTCACGGGTTGTTGGGATTTTTTACCATAAATAAAACCTATTTTAATATAATCTGATTTGTTATCAATAGAAGATTAGAAGTCATTTATGTTTACATATAGTTTTCATGTTTATGGTTTAATGTGTACAAAATATCTTAAGTCTAGAACATATAGTTATTCACATTTACAATGATGTCAGCATAATGGAAGGTAATTGTGATTATATGCTTCAAAAGATAATGTCCCTTGATTCATTTTTGCACTGGATTTACACTAATGTGATACTCAGCAATAAAGTATACTTACACCTTGGATAAGTGTTATGTTCTTCCTGAACATTTGCAAAGTATGCTAGTTTTGGATGTATGGAGTATACATTGGACTGGGACTGATATTGATCTTAGTAAAGATATTATAATCTTAGCGTTGTATCTTTCTAAGTCAATATCACTGGTTGATCTTAGATCAAAAGATCTTAATCCTGACATGGTTAGGTTTGATCTCAAGAGTGTTATTTGTGTTCTTTGATTTGTTAGTTAAAGCTTACTTTTTGGTCTGGGCTGAACGTACATTTTGGGAACATGATAGTACAGTTGAGTGAGAGCGCTAATCATAGATATGGAATCTATAGCTTCTATCTGTACATAGAAGTGAAATGATGATTTTCTTCGAGCTTGGCTTAATAGAGATAATTGGAATATCTCTTATTTTAGTGATTATATTAGTTTACTGAAATATCATTTCTAGGAAGCTAAGTGTTTTAAGGATAATATATATTGAGGGGTAAAACGGTAAATTTGTCCCTACTCGGTGTAAATCATCTATAGAGGATCTTTGATTATTGGGTTAGAACGATGGTTAAATATTTATAGCGTATCTATATCATAGAACATATAGAGCGTTCTATATAACTGAGAGTGCGATTCCAAGTTCTATCGCGGTGCAATGAGGAATTAATAAGTTAGGGAATTTACTTGGTAAATTCTAGATCTGCTTATTGGAAGCTCAGTTATATAGGCCCATGATCTTCACACTAGTTGAGACAATACTGCTTGTAAGGCTCAGTTAATTGATTTTAATTTATCAATTATAATTCTAAAATTAGACTATGTCTAGTTTATGAATTTTCACTAAGCTAGGGCTGAATTGTGAAGAAAAGAGATTCTCGGGTTTATTTATTAATTAAAAGACTTTGTAGAGTGTAATTAATAAATATGTTAAATGACAATTTTATTTGATAATTAATTTTAATTATTAAATAAATAGTTTTGACATTTAAATGGTTGAATTGTAAAATATGGTATTTTTGAGAAAAATAAGATAAATATTTGAAAAATAGCAAAATTACAAGTGGTGGGCCCACATCCTATGGTCGGCCACATGTGCATGATTTTACCATTTATTTATTATTTTTTTTAATGCCAAATAATTCAAACTTAAACCTAGATGGATTCCTATAAATAGATAGTGATGGACTCAAAATTAGAATTTTTAAGCATTCACTTGCATTTAGTCAAATTTTGAGCCTTCTTTCTCTCTCTATTTCGAATCTTTCTCTCTTCAATTTTCGAACCCTATAGTGATAGAGTACATGCTCACCCATAGCAAGTTGGTACTCAATCATAGTGTGTAAGACTGTGAAGAATCCAATCAAGTGAAGGAGAATCGGGCTCAGATCTTGGTGATACTCTGCTACAGAAAGGATACAAGGGTTAGAGATCTGAGCAGAATGAGTCATTTAATTCCACTGCAACCAATGTAAGGTTTCTTAAACTTTATATGTGCTTAAATTACATTGTTTTAGAAATTCATATTTAGGATGTTAAATAACATACATGGTTGTAAATCTACATCCTGGTAAATAATCCCCAACACGGGCTGCATCTAAAAAGGTCTACAGACCTTGATATTGTTGTTTTTTGTGATGCCGACTGGGCAATAGATCCTGATGATCGTCGATCCACCTCTAGCTTTACCATCTTCTTTGGAAACAATCTTGTGGCTTGACAATGTAAAAAGCAGCATACGATTTCAAGTTCCAGCACTGAAGCTGAATTTCAAAGCCTAGCAAGCACTGTTGCTGAACTCACTTGGATTCATTCTTTTTTCCAAGACCACCCGTTGTGTAGTGTGATAATCTCAGCACCATATTACGTACGGCTAATCATGTCCTTCATGCACGCACGCACCAAACACATAGAGCTTGATTATATTTTGTGCGTGAAAAGGTGCTGCAGAAACTGGTTCATGTCAAACATGTTCTAGCTATTGACCAACTTGCAGATGGTCTTACCAAAGCAATCTCCAGTGAACGATTTCCCCTCTTTCGATCCAAGCTCACAATTTAAGATCTCTCTGCTTTCACAGACGACTTGAATTGTAACCTTGAGGGGTCGTGTTAAGGGTATATGGTTGTTAACATAGTGAAAATCAGGGGCGGCCCAAGCATTGAGCAGCTTGGGCCATTGCACAAGGTCCCAAAATTAAAAGGCCCCATTTTTTTTTTAAATCCCTTTATATATAATATATATTTTTTTATAATATAAATATAATCAAGTTAGCACTAACAAAAAAAAAAAAAACTAAGTCAATACACAGTACACACGCATGCTTGATGCTTCCTAAATTAAAAACTAAACTAAGTCAATTATTTATGGTTAGTTTAGCCTAATTTTATGGGTTTTTTTTTTGAAAATTTTAATTGGTTGGACTTTTAAATTTCTAACTGTTATTTACACTACACATTATTTATCTTTTTTTTTTCTTTTCTAAATTGAGAATATGAAACTATTATATATAGTTGTAGAGATTGTTTTAATTTTACACACTTTTTATATATTTTATTATTTTTGCTCATGATATATTTACTCTCATATTTCATTACTCTTTCTCCTTCAAATCATCAATTGGTTTGCAATTTGCATAGAAGAGGCCAAATAGAAATATATATATAACAAGTACACGTATATATTTTTTTTTTTAATTATTATTTTGATTAATTGTTGTTAACTTCTGTATATATGCAATAGTTTAGGTTTTTATTTTGTTTTTTTATTCCATTGCAATTATTGTGGATTTTTTTAAGTTTATTTTTTCCTACCTAAAATAAGTATGTTTAGTAGAAAATATCCATATGGTAATGAAAAACTTAAAAGAAAAAAAAGAATAGAAAGTTTAATTAACTCTCAGAGAGGAGCTTTAGAAAAATTTGTTGTCACTTATAAAAAAGATGAAAGTAATTCAAATGAAAAAACTAAAGAACAACTAAATAAAGAAAATTTTGAGGTTAATAATGAAATGTGTGATGATGTGATGGATGATGAAGAATGTCAAGAAAATATTGAAGAGAACATGGAAGCTAGAAATCTTAAAAATGATTTAGATTATATTTATGATCTAGGAAATTGGAAAAATCTTGATAATAAATTAATAGAATTATTAGTAGAAAATGGTCCAATAAAAGTAAGTGACATCGAATTCCCAAAAGATGAAAACAGTAGACATTTTTCTACTTCTCATTATATATACGAAAGTTGTCAAATGGAGAAAAATATGATAGAAAATGGTTAGTGTATTCAAAAAAATTTAATAAGGTATATTATTTTTGTTGTAAAATTTTTGGTACAAAATCTAGTGCGAATCATACGTTTCAATTAGTCAACAGTGGAACTAAGGATTGGAGGCATCTAAGTGCTATGTTGAAAAGTCATGAAATAAATAATGAGCATATAGTTAACATGAGTGCTTGGTTTGATTTAGAATTGAGATTGTCAAAAAATAGAACAATTGATAAAGATGCTCAAGAAAGACTTAACAAGGAGAAAGAACATTGGAGGAATGTTTCAATAACAATAATTGCCATTGTCAAAAATCTAGCAAAAAATAATTTGGCCTTTCGGGGAAGTAATGAAAAGATTTACCTAGAGAACAATGAAATTTTTTTGAGTTTAATTGAAATAATTGCTGAATTTGATCCAATAATGCAAGAACATGTTCGACGTATTCAAAATAGTGATATTCGTAATCATTATTTGAGACATAGAATTCAAAATGAGTTGATACAATTGTTAGCAAGTGAAGTGAAAAATACAATTTTGAAAAAAATCAAAGAAGCAAAATATTTTTCAGTTATACTTGATTGTATTCCTGATTTAAGTCATCAAGAGCAAATGTCTCTTATACTAAGATTTGTAGATACTTCAGTTGGTCCCATAAGAGTGGAAGAATATTTTTTAGGATTTTTGAAAGTAGATGATACTTCAGGAAAATGTTTCTTTACCGAACTTATAAGAGATATTGAAAGTTTGAAACTTGACATTAATGACATAAGAGGGCCAGGCCCGGCCCTGGGCATAGGCGGGCTAGGCCTGTGCCTAGTGCCCACCCAGCCTAGGGGCCCAATTTTTTTTTCCTCTTTTAAAATTATACATTTTTTTTTTACCGATTTTGAAAAATACCATATTTTTTCTAACATAAGGGCCCAATTTTTTTTTTCTCCTATGGCCCACTTTGTTTCAGGGCCGGCCCTGAAGAGGGCAAGGATATGATAATGGATCCAACATGAAAGGAAAACACCAAGGTGTACAAAAAAGATTATTAGAGATAAATCCTAGAGCATTATATACACCTTATGGTTGTCATAGTCTTAATTTAGTTTTGCGATGTTGCTAATTCTTGTGTTAAAGCTGTAACATTTTTTGGTGTTTTACAACGTATATATTAATTATTCTCTTATTCACTTAAGAGATGGACAATACTGAAAAATAATATATCTACGTTAATTGTGAAATCATTGTCTCAAACCCGTTGGGAAAGTCATATTGAAAGTGTTAAGGCAATTAGATTTCAAGCTCCAAAAATAAGAGATGATTTGGTTGAACTAGCAAAATCAAGTGACGATCCTAAAATAACGAGTGAAGCTAAGTGATCTCTAGCAACTTTTGAATTAGAGAATTTTGAATTTTTATTGGGCATGACTATTTGGTTTAATATTTTATTTGCTGCCAATTCAATTAGTAAAAATTTACCAAGTCAAAATATAGACATTGATAATGCTATAAATCAGCTAAATGGTCTAGTTTCTTATTTTGAAAATTATAGGAAAGAAGGATTTGTTTCAGCTATGATTACAACTAAAGAAATTTCAAATGAGATGGGAATTGAGCCTAAATTTTGTGAAAAGCATGTGGTTCGTAGAAAAAAATAATGTGATGAAAATATTGGTGATGGTGAGATAGTAAAGTCTGCCGAAGAATCATTTCAGATTGATTATTTTATTTTCATAGTTGATCAAATTATTTGTTCACTTAAAAATAGATTTGAACAGTTTCAAGAGTATGCAAATATTTTTGGATTTTTATTCAATTTGAAAAACCTAAAATCACTTGATCAAAATGATTTAAAATATCAATCTTTAAATCTTGAAAATATTTTAAAATACAATGGAATTTCTGATATTGATGGTTGTGATTTATTTTAAGAATTAAAAGTGTTGAGAGAAATTTTTCCAAATAAAAATGGTAGTTCAATCGAGATACTTGATTACATAAAAAAAATTGATTCATTTCCAAATGCATTCATTGCCTATATAATATTACTAACAATTCCAGTTACAGTTGTATCGACAGAGAGAAGTTTTTCAAAATTAAAATTAATCAAGTCTTATTTAAGAACGACTATGTTGCAAGAGAGATTGAGTGGATTAGCTATGTTGTCAATTGAAAATAATTTGCTAGATAAACTTGAATACAATGATTTGATTAACAAATTTGCATCCCAAAAAGCAAGAAAGATAGATGAATCATATCTGTGTTATTTTTTCTAATAATTTTGAATAAACTAATGTTATTATTAAGTTTTATAGATTGGAGATTGTTCGATGTGATAAACTTGAAGAAGGAAGACATACTTTTGGGATAGATCGATCAACAAATTTGAATAATATTTTGATTGTACTTTTATTTAGAATATTTAAATTTACTAAATAAATGTAAAGGAAGTTATGAGGTATTGTTTTTTTTTTTTTAGTTAAATTTATGAAGAATTGATTAATGATTTTACTTTTAATAAAAGATCCAATTTTAATTTTCGCACAAGGCCCCCAAATTGGTTGGGCCGACCCTGGTGACAGTTATAACCGTTAGTTTGTTATCATGAATCTGTTACCGTTAGTTATCCTCGCTGTAACTAATTCTCTTTCTCTTCTAGCTCGTATTCTGTCACTATATAAATCATGTACGATCATTTGCCTATTGAATAAGATTGCTCTTTGTTTCAACAATCTTCCTTTGTTTTCCTTTCAGCTTTTCTTTCTGTCTTTACCTCTGTTCTTCTTCTTGCTCTGTTTTTTTGTTCTGAGTTTGATCATGGCCAAGAGATTCAACACTCCACAATTGGAAAATGAAAGAAGCAAGATGGAGCTTGAGGTGTCTCCAGACATCTCACATCTCCTTTATCTCTAAACACCCACAAAAACATCACTATGTTTTCTCATACATGACACATGATAAAATTACGAGGGGGGGGGGGGGGGGAGAAAGATTAAATTTCTTGCCCAATGGGCTGGCATAAAAACCTTAAGATCTTATAATACTTTGTAATATAAAGTTATCTTTATATGTTAATGATGACAAAGCATAGCAACATTGATTTATGTTAAATAAAATATTCTAACATTATAATCAATTCGAAACACCTACAAATCTCGTTAACAACACTTGTAGAAGGACTCTGCGGGCTACGTACTCTAACAACGAAAATTGGTAGACTTTTTTTTTTTTTTAAATAATGACAAATAAAGGTTCTTCTAACAACATGCCTATGTGCAAAATATGTATGGTTGTCCTGCTCACACTCTTGTCGAGTGCAATCTACCAATAGTTCACCAAAATGGAACTCACTAAAGCAATCTTTAGTCGTTGATTTTTTTTTTTTTAAGAGCACTTTCAACCATGCTCTCTTAACACGCTCATTAGTTAAAATAAAAAGTTAGACTCAAAAAAAGAGTTCTATCCATACAAAAAATAGTTTTCTATAATAATAATAAAAAAAAAACTCTCTTGAAGCTCCCTATTTTTTTGTCAACATTTATAATAGTATTTTAATCAAAAATATTATTACTCTTTTATTATTTTATAAAATAATTTTTTATAATTCGAGCAAGAACAATAAAAATAGTTTTTTTATTTTAACTTTTTAACTAAAAAAATAATAAAAGGTACTATTGATCGATGGTTGTATAATTTCGAATAATTCTTGGTACATATTGACCGTGCTTCTAACCACAAAATATTATTTCCTTAACTTAACTATGTATGTCTTGGCCAACTTATAGTGTATCATATATGGAGAGCTCCAAATGAGCTGCTATGGCATGCATGGAAAAAAAAGAAGAGATGGCACATATTATTGGAAGAGTCAAAGAAACTGTTAGCCAAAGAATTGTATTGGTTTAGCCAAAAAGGGTCAATCAAAAAGATAAGAGTTGGTTTAACTCTTTGTAATTCTTTATATACATATAGAGGAGGGATTTAAGACGTTTCTTTTTTGGTATTGGTGCTTTTAGGTTGTACTAAATGTTCAAAAAAAAAAAAAATATGTTATATTCTCTATAACTCTATAAGTAGTTTGACTACCCTGCAAATTAATAAACTCAGGCTTTGAATAATTTCGAAAATCACAGTGGAAAGAAAAAAGGGGGGACAGAAGGGAAATTATCAGGAGACGTCCTTTTCATATATTTGAGATTAAAGACATTTATTGTACCACGTACGTATATGTTAATTACAACGACGTTACATTGCTTCTATTGATCATTTCCACAACTAATTTTAAAGTAGAAATTAGCATCAAAACTATGCAAATGCGACTTTCAGTAATAAGAAAGCTTCCAATTCCATTAATAAATTTGTTAACAAATATTTTATAGTTGAGTATTTGGATGATGACCATCGAGAAAGGAATTCCACTATATTCAACTTTAATTAACATTTGTATGTGGAGCTAGCTAACACAATAATACCAAAATGATGAATATATAATTTATATGTATCTGCTCTTTGACTGGATAAGGTCTTGTTGGTATTCACGAATTCCATTATATAAATATATATCCTTCTCTCTTCTTCATGTCAGCTTTGACTTTTCCTCTGTATTTTGTCCCCATACCTGGCTTACCTGCTTTCAACTTAATGCTGCTCCTGTCTAGATATTAATATGTACATTTTAAACAACATAAGAAAAAAAAAGTCAAAACATAAATAATGTACCAACAGATTTTAAACTTTAGCTTATAAAGGAGAATTGCTAAAAAGTTTTATTAGTGACTAATATTTTTTTTCATCTCATATTATTATTATTGATATAATTAAGTGTTGAATCTTATATATAAAAAGAAAAATATTAAAAGATACTAATAGTGCTTAGTACCCTCTCTTATATGTTAATATTGTTATTAGTGTAATTAAGTATCAGATCCTATATATTTTAATGTAATAGTTTTTAAAGAGTATTACTAACCAATATCATAAGATTTACGACTATATGTTTAAAACGTATTACACTATTAGTATCTAATAACAATACTTAAAAAAAAATCTTTTAAAAAATATTATTAATCACAAGATTATCTATATAAAGTGTTCTGAATTATTAGAGATTCTAATAAGAATGCTTCTTACCAATAAAAGCAAAAATGGAAATTTAATGCACCTGGCAACTACACTCACAGTAATAAATTAAATTGTAGTGCTTTTCAGAATAGAGAAATTAATTTTCTGATGACAGAATTTTAAAAGCATTTCCTATACCAAATAATTACAATTGTTGCCAACTATAGATGATAAAAAAGACAAATTTTCCCTCTCTTTTCTCTTATGTGAGTAGTGCAACCAAATCAATATATGTGGATTGTCTGAATTAATTGAAGATTAAAAACAATTATATGTATATATTTATAGAGTTAGTTAATATATTTCATATAAACACATGATGATCGAGAGATAATTAATATATATAATATATGATATATCATGACAAAGCACGTATCAAAAAACTTTATATATGTAAGTCACAATTAATCTAGCTAAATCCAATATATACTATATATATGTAAATATATGATACATAAAACTTGAGAAAGAGATTCAAGGGTTTATATAAATTAACAGTCTTTATAAATTGTTATATATAAGATGAATGAACTATTCTTGATCTCATTATCAATTAGTTTTAGTTTTGAGATGAAATCTTATCCCAAAATTCTAAAAACAATTAAAAAACTGATAACTATAGTAAGATAATGTTAAACTAGTCGATCGATGCTGTTTTCAAAGAAGGCACTAAAAAATTTAGTAAAAACAGAAAATTAATGAGAATTGGAAATTACCTGCTAATTAATATAAGTCCCTTGAGATCATACATATAAAGCTCCATAGCTGAGCTACTTGTTGTGTAAGGGGTTAGAACCAGTTGGAACGACTCTTTTGTCTTCTGAGATTGAAGAACTACTAGTATTACTAGTAATATTGGTAGAAGTAGCAATAGAAGTGTTTTTATTTTTTGTAGTAAAGTAGTTAGAGAAATAGTGGCAAAAATGTAGTAGTGATCCCTTTGCTTTGGAGACCCTACAATGGCTTTGAGTGAGAGCTTGTAGTTGTACATTATTATTAGGAGTATAATTTAAGCTCCTTTTGTTTCCATCATCAAACATGAACTCAGTACTCGCCAAATTTAATCTTCTTGCTGCATCTGATGACCCAATGGAATTAGCCATAATCAAGAGACACATAACAAAGATAAGCTCACTTAATAATCTCATCATCATGATCATGGAATTGTAACTTGAATAAATATAAGAACACAGTAAAGAAAAAAGATGAATAATAAGCAAGACCCACGAGAGGATATATGTAGGATGGAGCTGAATAGAATAACATAGATAAAGAATGAAATATATGAAAGGAAAAATATGGACTTGTTGGGTGGTTACTGGTAGGGACATGAACATTAAATATTAGTAATATTGTATTGTATCTCGGATGTAGTAAAACATAGATCGATACGTCCACATCGATCTTCGTTGATCAGAATCTCCACCAAACTTCATTAAATGCTTCAAAAATCCATTTTTAACAAGACCGGATGACAATTTATATTATTTATGTGTGTGTGTGTGTGTTTGAAAACTTCTGTTTCAAAAAATAAAAACTTGTGTAAGTAAATTACTAGTGCTGCTGCAAGACTATATTTTTAGCTTAACATTCTTTTTTGCCTAACTAAGTCTAAGCTATAGCTGATGCTGTCCAATATTTTATGTATATACTGTACATATATACTGTTATAATTGTACATGCTTATAAGTATGTTATGTATGTGTTGAGCTCGAATTAATATTCTCTGCTGTAGCAAATGTGGTAGAAGGATATGGATTAATTAATGGTTATTATGAAAAAGGCTGTCATGATTTAAAATGTGCATGCATGCGAAGATCAAAGCATGTTAGCGAAAGAAACATGAATATGGGTATGTGAATGTGTATATGATAGAGAGGGTTTTGATCATGACAGGATGGCTGTATCTGCCTTTGTCAAGCACGTTTTTATGCCAAAAGGGGCAGTGATTGAATAATGATGAGGGATTTTTAACCACCAGCTCACAGAGAGAGAGAGAGAGAGGTTGAAGCTTTCATAAAAGCAACATCTTAATTAACCGTTACACATATAAGTTAGTTAATGTTTGGCAACACTTATTTTTTAATTTTTTTATCACAAAAATTTAAATTTTGTTTTTAAACAAAATACGTTCTCTAACTATTTTTTTTTTTTTTAAATTTTAAAAATAAAAATAAAAGTATCTTCTATAAATTTTATTTTTTATTTTTGTTTTTTGTTTTTATTTAAGTTGTGTCATGAGGGGTTTGGGTCTCAATCCGGGGTGGGAGTTTAGGTCTTGAGCTAGGGTCCGGGGTTAAGGTTCACGGCACGGGTCTGAGTCTGTGGTCGGGGCTAGGTCTAGGTTTGGGGTTTTGGTTTGGGTTCGAGGTCCGGTGCTGGAGTCGGGGTTGAATCCCAAGTCTAAAATATTAACGAAAGAAAATACAAACAGATTATAATTAAAAAAATGTGTTTAAATGCCCAATTTTTTAAAAGCGACATTGTTTTGTTTTGAAAATATTTCCACTTTTTAAATTAAAAACACAAAAATTTGATTAAAAAGTATTACAGAATGCATCCTTCATGTCTCTTATTTTAATTTAATTTTTTTAAGGAAAAGATGTATTTTTTTTTTCTTAATAAATAGCATCTAAGAGCACTTACATGAGATGATGTATAAGTATAAGTGCCTTTTCTTCATTTAAAAGTAGAATAAATAAAAAAAATATGGACAAAGAGGTGCTACATCAGTAGCTTTATTAAAAAAGCAATTAAAGAATGTAATAGTAATTCTCTATGTGTAGAGAAATACTATTCATTTCTAAATATATTTTAATAATATATATATAATATTTTATTTTTTAAAAATACTTTAATAATATATAATTAATAATTTATTCATATTTGAATAATATGATAGTATATATATATATTAAAAAGTATATTATTTAAATAATATAAAAATAGAAAATAGAGAAGTTAATGCATGCTTAAAGCAATGTAAAAGTATGAGGTAAAATAAAAAAAGTTAGATTTTGTTATTTATTTTCTTCTCTATGCAAATATATGCATCAATTGCTAGTATATACTCACACAAGGGATGTCGAATCACAGGAAATTAAAAATTGAGTACCACGAAATTAGATTTGTTCTTCTATTTGGTTGAAAAATAATTCTTAAACGAAGTTAATGAACGACAAGAAAATAAAAATAAAAATAAAGCAATTAAAGTTGTTTAACAAAGGATGAGAAATTATGGATGTGAATCCTGTTGTATCACTTACCTAATTATTAATGCTAATTACTATTCCTCTTTCTTTATGTGATGACAGATTATAAAATTGACCAAAATTCTTTTCAGATCATTAAGGTCCTAATTAAACTATATGTTATATATTGCATCTCTGAGATAGATTAATACAATTTGCATTAAGCAATAATCTAAAAGTCACAAAGGCTATGCAAATACTCTCATTTTACATCAAAACTTAAGTTTATTCAATTAGAGTATTCTCAATACTCACTTTTTAAATTTTGTATTGAGATGATAAATCATGCCTAAGGTGATCAATCTTAAACATATGTATTAAGCACAAAAATAAATAAATGCACGATCAACAAAGATGAAATAACAATTAACATTAACTCATGAATTAAAATCAACTAACATCCATCATATCCCTAAATTGGGAAATTGTTCATAATCTCCATGTTCAAATCCACAATTAAACTAAAAACAGAAATTAACGTAAGAAAATAAAAGGGAGAAGAAAGAAACTGATGGTGGAATTGATCCGGGTTGCCACACTCGCTCTAGTCATCTTCCTCTTTGCTTCTAGGGTTCTATTTCCGATGCCTGACCTTCAAATTTTGAAATCTTCTCAAATAGAACCAATTTGCAACTCAAAATTTCAAAAATACAAAACTTCCCCTTGAGTCCGTACCGTCTTCGTTGCCGCAGCCACCAATGGCCTCGTCGCGACAACTTCACAAAATTGAAATAGGGTCTTTCTGCCAGTCTTCTCGCCGCGTCCATAAGTCATTATCACCACGGCAATGAATACCTCGCCGCGACCCTAAGCTTCCTCGTCGGGGCAACTGTGTAAACTTGAAATCACATCTCCATGCGTTATTCTCGCCGTGGCGAGATGCAATATTTCTTGTGTTGATGTTTTTTTTATTCGTCACGCCTCGGTCTTTTTGAATCTTGATGCAATTGACATTTGAAAACCACGGGAACCTGAAAACACAGAAAAATAAGCATAATTTTGCCCTAAAAGTATTAACAAAGACTTAAAATGACTCTAAACATCGACCAAAACTTAGCTAAAAATAGCCTAAAAATTCCCCCAACTAGATCTTTACTCTCCCTTAGAGATGGAAATTGGGCAGTTAATGTACGGGGAATGAAATCCCCGCTACCTATTTATACCCCCATCCCCGCCCCATCCCCGTCTAATAACCAACGGATTCGGGGTAGGGGAATACCCATCGGGTATCCATTAAGGTAAAATGAAAAAAAATTAATTTAAAATAATTGTAAAAAATAAATTAAACCAATATTTTCACAAATATTTATTATACATTCATAATTCATAGAAGATGAAAGATAAACCTACCTAAAAAAAGCATAACCTAGTAGAAAATAAAAACTAAATATGTCTCAAAGTTTGAAAAAAAAAACAAAAAAATCATAACCCAATAAGTATAGGATCATAGTTGCATACCTCTCAAGCCTCCCAACAAATTAAAAAGTAATAAACAAAGATGAAATTAAGAATCGAGATGAAAGTATCTTTACACATGTAATCCACAATGATCATCAGTTTACTATCGTCATTAGATCTTCATAATTTAAGCATATGATATATAATTTTGATTATGGATGATAATCAAAATAATTTTGATTATCAATCATATATATACTATATATATGTTAAGAATAAAAAGAAAATTATATATATCTATATCGGGGTCGGATATGGTGCAGATTGTATTATCCCCGCCCCGCCCTATCCCCGCTTTGGGTATTGAAATTGTCCCCCACCACCGCCCCATTAACCACCAAGACGGGGAATCCCCACCCCATTAGGAGTGGGTCCCCGCGGTTACCCATCCTCGCGGTATAAATTTCCATCTCTACTCTCCCTCGAGTAAGACTAAAAGTAAAGGCAAACAAACAAACAAACTATGAGATAACCGAGCTTCGAAATAGTCAAACTACCGTTGCCACTTATGAAACTTCAATCGATAGGTTAAACCAGAATTTTAATCCAAAAAATCTAACAATTAATTCAGATGATTTCTTTCAAACACCATGTATAAATGCAAATTACACGCCAATATTCGAAAAAAAATCACAATCATTCTACTCTTACCAGCTTTCCACAACCCAATGCTCAATATGCTTGCATGACCTACCTCTCTCCACTATTGTCAACAACCCTCGCTTGGAATTAAAAGATCTTTCTAGGTTGTAATGTCATGTCTTAGGTAAAAGGTAGATGAAAAGTCATTTAGGCTCTATTATACTATAAGCACATTATAGGCAAACAAGTACCATACAAATCCACATTTCTCAATATTTACCCAAAGAAATTTTTTTAAAAATTGAGAAATTCCAATTTAGAATCAAACAACACTTTTTTTTGAGTAATTTTATTTTCAGTGATGTTAAAAACACTTTCATATTATAAAATCTTTTCTCAATCTCCTACTTTCTAAATAATTCCACCCATAACAATTTATCCCCTCCAAATTTATCTCTAAGCTTATGGCATAAATTCAAGGTGCATTGGGAATAAATGTAGTGAATGGGAACAAAATAAGCGTAAAAGTGGTTCAAATTTTCAAACAAGCTAAGCCTCAAATTCTAAACTAAGGATAAAACATAATAGTAGGCTTGAAAGGCTCAACCGGTCCAAGAAAATTGCCTTAATCATGTTCCAAGCAAAAGGTATCAAGGATTTTGCCTCAAGAAAATAAATCATGCAAGTTCTATTCCATTCAAGTAAACATTCCGTAAACCCAAGTAGAACAAAAATGATATTATCCAAATATTGACAATTTACATTGATAATTTTTTTTTCCGTAAGAAACCAAATTAATCCAAAGTGTTAATGAATCAAGCACACGGTTTAACTCTCAATCCATTCCACAAATAACATCAGCAACTCAATTAATCAATTATCATCGCCTCAATTATCAATACACTAAACACACTAAACACACTAAACTTAACTAGACAAGAAACATAAACTAAGCAAAAAAAAAAAAAAAAAAAACACTATAAAATTTTAAGTCCCTCCCCCAAACATAAAGTACACATTGTCCCCAATGTGTCATGCAAACCAAAGAAAGAATGACTTACCTGAAACCCCCATCAGAAGGGGTTTGGTCGCGGTGGCTGGTCATAAGGCTAGAATCGGAGTGGATTTGCCAAGTAATTGGGGTCCTCAATCCCGATATTCATTCGCGTGATAAGGGAGTTCATCTGTTAAACTTGTCCTCAATGTGTCATGCAAACTAAAGAAAGGACTTACCTGAACCCCCATCAGAAGGGGTTTGGTGGCGGTGGCTGGTCATAAGGCTGGAATTGGGGTGGATTTGGGTCCTAATCTCGATATTCACTCACATGATAAGGGAATTCATCTGTTGAACTTGCCCCTCATTAAAAATGCTCCTTCGTGCCATGTAACTTTGCATGTGCATGTTTTACTGGATAAGATAGTTGAACTGATCATGCGTGTACTGCCTGGCTGGGTCAAGAGGGCTAGCACTGTGTTGTGGCAGCTCTTCATCATGAACTGCTTCTTTGCACCCAAGAGGATTGATTGGGGCTCCTTGTTGTTGTGGTGGCACTTGCTTCTGACGAGGGGGAGGTTGTCCATATGGATGTGGAGCTTTCAGTCTAGTAACCGTCCCCACATCAATCTTGCATTGTGGAGGGATCTTTGAATCATAAGAATACTCAAGAACTCCATAAGCTTCACATAAAATCAGTAATGACATTAGCTAACTAAGTCCTCCACTGGACGCTCCTTCCGCCATTGTGTCAAAGCTCCTCCGAATAATATCACCCACATTCAAATTAAAACCCTTCATAATGGCATACACATATTTCAGCCTACCAATCTAAGCATCAGAAAAAGTGTTTACTAGGCCCCAACTGACCATTCAAAAAGTTCAACCATGCACGAGTTACCTATTTTAATTCACAGCAATACAATTGATAAGTTTCTCCATCATACTCATGAAATTTCAGGACCGGGTACCCAATTATCTCAGCCACATCAACATAGTCAATCTCTTCATCCTCCTCAATAATTCAGAGATGTTGCTCCTCATGTAAGAAGGTTGGGAGCGAATAAAATGCATGAATAGCTTGTGTCATGACTAGAACATCTTTACCTATCACTTTCACCATTTCATTTTACCTCCCGGGTCAATTAGCAAAGAACTCAAGGACTAAAGTTTGATTCGCCCTTTCTTTGACATCTACAAATTGTGCCCAATCTCGTCTCTGAATTTGGAGCCTCTGTTGGATATATTTTACCAGGATCTAGATTTACTAACAAGTATGTTTCATTAACATCCTAATATGAATTCTAAAACAATGAAATAAACACATATAAAGTTTAGGAAACCTTACATTGGGTGCAGCAGAATATAATGACTCCTTCCGTTCAGATATCTAGCCCTTGATTCCTTTCTGTAGCAGAGCATTATCAATATCTAAACCTGGATCTCTTTCTCTCCCTCTTTTGATGCTGATTCTCCTTCTTGTTGGATAGTTTTCGACAGTCTTACACACTATGATTGAGATACCACTTGATGTGTGTGGGCACTCACTCATTCACTCAAGGATTTCGAAAATTTAGAGAAGAAAAGAGAAAGGAAGAGGTTCGACCTATAGAGAAAAGATAGAGGCTCAGTTTTCATCTGACAGAAATTCAAGTGTGAATGAGAGCCATCACTATCTATTTATAGGTAACCACCTAGGTTTTGGTTAGAATTATTTGGCATTAAAATAATGAAAAAATAAATGATAAAACCCATGAAGTGTGGCCGGCCATGGGCCTTGGATAATGGGCTTCACTTATGCAATTTTGCTGTTTTATCATTTCTGCATCTCATTTTCTCAAAAACGCCAATTTTCAAATTCAACCATTTAAATGCCAATTCTAATTATTTAACAACTAAAATTAATTATTAAATAATATTTTCATTTAATATATTTATTAATTAGACATATAAAGTCTCTTAATTAATAAATAAACCTAAAATCTCTTTTCTTTACAATTTCGCCCTTGCTTAGTGAAAATTCATAAACTAGACATAATCTAACTTTAGAATTATAATTGATTAATCAAAATCCATTAACTGAGTCTTACAAGCAGTATGGTCTCAACTAGTATGGGGACCATGGGTCTATATATCTGAGCTTCCAATAAGTAGATCAAGAATTTATATCTTAAATTCACTGACTTATTAATTCTTCGTTGAATCCACGCATAGAACTTAGAATTACACTCTCAGTATATAGAACACTCTATATGTTCCACGATATAGACACGTCATTAGTTGTCCATTGTTATAACCCTAATGTGATCAATGATCCTCTATATAGATGATTTACACTGTAAAGGGATTAAATTACCGTAACACCCTACAATATATTTTATCCTTAAAACACTTAACCCTGTATAAATGATATTTAAGCTAAGTGAAATGAGATCTCCACCGTTTATTTTCGGTTAAGCTCGAAGGAAATCATCTTTTACTTTCTATTCGCCAGATAGAAGCTATAGATTCCATATTTATGTTAGCGCTCCCACTCAATTGCACTACCGTGTTCCCGAAATGTACATATCACCCTGACCCAAAAGTAGGCTTAACTAACAAATCAAAGAACACGAATAACACTCTTGAGATTGAACCTAATCATATCAGGATTAAGATCATTTGATCTAGGATCAACAGGTGATATTGAATTGAATAGATATTACGGTAAATTCTAATATATCTAATCAAAGTTCAATATCGGTCCCTTCCGATGTATACTCCATACATCCGATGCTGGTAAACTTTGCCAATGTCCTGGAAAGGACATAACACTTATCCAAGGTGTAAGAATACCTATCGCTGATTATACCATGTCAGTCTAAATCCAGTGTTCTGACAAATCAGGGAATAAACTTTCGAACATATAATTAAGATTATATTTCACTGTGTTGACAACACTATAATCATTAACAAATTGATATGTTCTGGACTTACATAGAATTCATACATTATGTACATATAATCATGAAATAAATCATGTGAACCATGCAACATTAAATGTTATTTCTGATCTATATTAATAAGTAAATCTGATTATATTGAAATGAGTTTTATTTAGGGCATAAAACAAAATGTGCATTTCAAATAATCTCAACACCTTGATATACAAATAAAGTGTAGTAGTAGTAAACTCCTCGTAATAGGATCTGAAAGGTTGAATTAAACACAACCTTTTCTCCACCATTACTCTTCCTTAATCACAAAATCATTGATAATGTGAAATTCCTCTCTATATGTCTACTCTTTTGGGATACTGGATTCTATACCTTTGGCAACTACTTCTTGGTTATTCAGGAAGTAACCCTAGTAGTTAAGGCAGATTGGAACGGTGCCACAGTTGTATAGAACTTTCCTTAGACTGAATAAGTACCTTTCCTGCAACTTTAACATTCAGTCCCTTTCTGGTAGACCTAGAGACTTCAGATAGGTTTTTACACTTCTCCAAAATCACTACTCCACCCCCAGAGTAATCACCATCTTATCAGCAGACTTTCTAGCACAAAGGCAAGTCTCGAAATCTGATGTGGTGTAGTCTAAGAGTTTTAAACACACTCTTATTGACTAACATATAGTTCCTCTTCTTAATCTTAAGATTTACTTGATTATCTTCCAATGTTCTTCTCCTGGATAAATCGGATACCTACTCATTACTCCCACTCAACAGCAGGTGTCTGGTCTAAGGCATACTAAAGCATATCTGAGACCTCTTACTGTTGATATAAGAAATTCTTTCATGGCTTTATCTTTTCTGGAATAGTTGAGGCTTTTCCTTAGATTAATAAAATTTATGCCTAGAAGTCAAGAAGCTTCTATAGATTGCCATTAGAAAGAAAATGCTTCAGCATCTTACTAAAGTAAGTTGCTTGCATTAGAGTAAGTAATTACCAGGTATACCATAAGCCATAGGTTTAGATAAACTCAAACCTATAATACTAGGAACATGAAGTTTTGTTAAGTCCATTGAATAGACTTATTAACAAAAATTTCCTTTTATGTCCTTGTAATAGAAAAATTTAGGTTACTCCATGTGAATGGATTAAACCATAGTTCTATTGGCTTTTCTTCTTAGTTTCTTATCTTGACAATCCATTACTTGTTTAAACTCACAATGGGTTTTAATCACTAGTGTCTTCCAAGTCATAAGAAGGTGAGTTCCTAGAAACTCTCCCACTACGATAAGGTACCGTGAATTATGTCTAAGAAAACTAAATGGTATAGACCTCTTCGGTTGTGTCAAAACAACAGAGGCAGTGGGATCATCATATGTCAAATAAGATGATAGAACACTTTTGGAATCAAGAAAAATATCTCCTTTATTTTCTACTTTATTTTCAGACTTAGTCATTTTTCTTAGAAAAGTTGTATTTGTTTAAACAAACACTTTCTTATCTAATGACTATGGGATGGTCCACCCCTAATCACTTAGAATAGCTAAGAAACCATGGTTAACAGTTCTAGCTTTTCTTAAGGTTTCAATTAGGTCATCCATGAATCTAGTAATGATTTACATTAAGTATACAACCATTGCATCATTCTGAAATTGTATTACCATAGAAGGACTTAGGCAACGACTAGTAACTAATCATCAATATGCAAATCGAAATTTCTGCGGAGGTAAGTTTGGATATAATTCAAAAATCAATCTAATGATCTTTGAACTGCATATCTACTAACTATTTCTCCACCCCTATCAGTTCGCAAGATCTTGAACCACTTACCTTAATGGTTAATCACCATTGCTAGAAATCAGAAATTTTTCAAACATTTCAAATTTCTTTGCATAAGGTATAATCTAGAGTTATCGTTTTAAGAATACAACGAAAAACTCATATCCACCCTTGAATGTACATCCATCTACGAATGAGATGAACAACTTTCAGTGGATGTAGGCATATTAACTCTTTGTAGAGATTGATCTTGTCAAAACCACTATGAACAAGATACAAATGCCATAGATTAAAAAAATGTGTGGTTGTGTCTTTTTGATGACTTAGCTTTAGTTACTTCAAAGAGTTCATACAATAGTGCAAGTGGATCCTGGTCACATAATATTAAACTCAAATTTCATACAGTTTGAAACCATTGATAGAAAATGGTTATTAAACACTTGTGAAAGTGAAACTGTATTGTAATCTTGAATTAGAAATATAAGAAAATTTCTGTTTGGATTCTAAAATGAAAGTCAAAGACTTAAATTTATACCAAATATAATGAGTAATTCTTTCTTGGACCACCACTACTAATTTAAACTCTAAGTCAGATTTGCCCATACAAGTAGGAGATTATAATTATTTCTATGATTGAGGATTTATATCATTTTGGAATAGAATTTTGGGATTATAATCATATGCGTCATTTAATTCCTGAAGAGAAAAAATAGAATGATACGAAATGATTTATAGACCATTCATCCAATGATATGTTATTGAGCTAATTCGAAAAGAATAAGCTAAGAGGAATTAGGATAAATTTCGTTTATAAATAAGAATCCAATGATGCTTCGATTAGCGAGAGTCAAAGTAATCTTATTTATACAATCTTCTTGTTTCATATTGTAAAAATACTAGTCTAAGGTGTCATCAATTGATGAACAGCTAGATGTTGCATATACAATATTTATCTTTCGAGATCTAACACTATTATGTATGTCTGATGGTGAAAATCCATTAGAGATTTATCTCATTAGATAAACAAACCAAGGTTAGACCAACAATGAAGATTCGAAATTAAACTACAATTTAATAACAGAAAATAACATGGTTCAATATAAATTCATACACAATTCAGAAATTATTAAACATATAGCAAGTAGGAATGACAAGTGAAAATACTAAAACATACAATCCTAAATAATTTCCAAGGTCTTCAACAAACTGATATCAGTGTCCCGTTTAGGCAAGAGTCAAAGCTACCATCCATTGAATAGAGTTGTCAGCTCATCTAAAATAATAAATATTCTAGCAACCTTTTATTCGATCAAGATTGGAATCCTGCGTTGTCCGTTTAGGCGAGAGTCAAGGCTATTCTATCTTATGAGATTCCACCATTGTTTCATATTTTGTAAGTCAAATACAGTCGCCACCATTAGGGTGATCCATACCATATAAAACACTTACAAAGCTACTTATCTTTCGAGATTAAACGGTGCTAACTTGCTAATGAACGTTCCTCCATTAGGGAGGATTACTCCCTAAAACAAAAGCTATGTAAAACCAACAATGGAGATCGAATGTCCTAATAATAAAGCTCATTATTTAAAGTATATTTTCTTCTAATATTTGTTTTAATCTATTTATTTTAAACATATATATATATATTTATTTAATCAAAATTTCCAATTTAGAATGAAAAATTCTAAATATAAATTTTACTTAGAGGGATATGAAAATAACATGAATTATTTCCATCTTAGTAATAATTTCCAATAAATATTTAGAAAAATATTCAATTTAAGTTGTTACAAAATTAATTTAAATTAATTTACAACTCAAATTTAATTTTCTATAAATATACATTGCATTTCGAAAAATTGAAGTATTTAAGAATACTATTTTCGAAAAAATGCTTTAAAATAAAATAAAAATAAATTCTGGAAAAAATTATTCTAATTTAATGTTGGCCCAAAATTAATTAATAAAATTAATTTACAACAAAAAATATAATTTTTCTATTTAATTAAATATATAAGAAATTTTTTAAATATTTAAGTATCATGATGAAAATCAACTTAAATATTAATTTTCTATTTAATTAAGTACACTAGAAAAATACTTCAAGCAAAACAGATAATATCTATCTAGACTTTCATTGACTAATTAATTCATTTTCTAATTAAATATATTTTACTTCATTTATTTTAATTAATCATTAAATGAAAAAAATCATTGATTTAAGTTGGTCCAAAATTAAAATAAATAATTTACAACTTTAATCTATTTTTCAAATAAAATTCGAAATTTTGCATTTAAGAAATGCAATTTCGAAATTGTGGAAAAAGATTAATAAAATAAAATAAAATATATTTTGAAAATTATTCAAATTTAATTTATATGAATTATAAGATTTCAAACTTAAAATAATTTTCAATTTTAATTAAATAACATGAAAATAATAATATTTAAGTATCATGATGAAAATCAACATAAATATTTACATTTTCAATTTAATTAAATGTATTAAATTCAAGAAATAAATAATTAAATATAGAGAAGACTTAATTATTAATTATAATTTAATACTAGGAAAAATATACTTAACTTAGATTGTACCAAAATTAATTATTAAACAATTAATTTCACAATCTATGATATTTTCCTAATTAAATATTAGAAAAAATAACTAGTTCTAGAAATAACTATCTAGAATAATTTCATTTACTAAGTGTTTTTCTAAAATTAACTTTAAAATATTAAATGAAAAATTAAATTTCATATATTTTAAAAGTTAATTATGTTGCTAATTCAATTTTAATTAGGTTAGACTAATATAATTAACCTAATAAAATTATTGAAATAAGGCAAATGGACCTTCACAATTAGGGTAGTTCATGTGAGGGGGAGCTGGGTTCAGTATGTCGTACCCACTTCTATTGGCCCCCAACCCTCACACAAGGCCAAAAAGAGAGGAATTTAACCTTTAAATAAACAATTGTTATTCATTGAATAAGCCCAAATCTAATTGGGCCTAAATAAATTTACTTATGTCAAAATTTATTTTAGCAACCTAGTCTATTTACTTAGTAAAACTTAAATGGGCTTCCTATATGCATCTAAGCCCAATAGCAAACATATAGGCTCACACAGGTCAAAAGATTTGGATGGGCCCTATCATGTTACTAGGTTTACGCAGATGAAAGAAATTGCAAAATTTACCTGTTACAAATTATTTATAAGATCTATTGACAATTGGACTATGATTAAAATCAGATCATGTCAACAAGTTAATCATAGCAATTTAGATCAAATAAATAATAGGTTTGTAAAAAAAATTTGAATACATAATAATATAATCAAACAATACAAACAATAATAACTGATCTGGAATATCTGGAAAGTAAGCTAAAATATCTCAATTTTAAAATTTAAAATAAAATTAAATTTTAAAATAAATATCTTAACTAGAATTCAAATTTAGGTTGTTAGAGAATATTTGAAAAAATTCAAAATTCAACAAACTCCTAAATTTCTTAAATTCTAACAAAAAATCAAAAAATATCTAACCAATTTTTCAAATATCAAGTTTATTCAAAATTTAAATTTATTTAAAATTTCTAATAAGATAATATAATATAATATCTTGAATTTTAAATTTAGATATTTTATTATATTCTGAGTCTTATAATTTAATAAATTTAAATATTACATAAATAAACTAATTGAAAAATAAGATATTTTATATGGTTAGAATATTTAAAAAATAATAAAATAATAAGTTTGAAAAATTTATGGCTGAAACCCTAAAATATCTATTCAAACTAAACTAACCAATTTTTCAAATCTTCATGTTACTTTTGCCAAAATATAATTTTAATAAAAAAAATGTCTAACAAGATAAAATGTTAAACCTAACATATTCCTAATCTTATAATTTTAATTAATAAAATATATTTTGAAAATAACAAATTTGAAAAAGATATGATATGATTAGGAAACTTTGAAATTTGAAAAAGATTATTTTAAAAAGATAATATTTTAATATCAAAGTAAGATCATTTAAAATTTAATAAAAAAAATAATATCTGATCTTATAATTAAAATAAATAAAATAATCTAAAATTTAAAAAATTAACCATAAGACTCCTTTTGTGAGAATTCAAATTTTCAAAATTCAAAGCCTACTAATATCAGAAACTAATTTTAATTAATTAAAAAATTAATAAAAATTAATTTTATTCTGAAATTAGATTTTTAATTGAAAATTCAGATTCTACACAAAATTCTACCAAAAATTGGCTTTTGTTTCAATGAAAAACGATTTTTGAATCAAAAGTTATGACGAAAATAATTTTGAGGCATAGGGGTATGCATTGCATACCCCTGCGCGCGCGGAAGGGGAAGCTTGGCCGAGGAACGAGGCTGCGTGCAGCCTCATTTTACCAAGCATGCTTGGACACGCATGTTGTTTGAAGTGTGTTTGTCCGAGCGAGCCCAAGTGCGCGCGCGCGCGTGTGCATTCAAATCCTGATATTTTCGTTCAACTTCAAAAAAACATAACTAATTCATAAAAAATCCAAATTAGGTTCTGTAAAAGCCTAAATTTATTAATTTTTTGTCTACTTTCCAGAAAAAATAATCCCAGATCGAAATAAAAAATATTTCAGTAACATATATTGCGATTTCTAAACTATCAACAAATAAGCACATAAACCACATGAAACAATCCAAATCAACACATAACATCGTTTTAATTCATATTTCATGAAAGTAAATCATTACCATGGCTCTGATACCAATTGTTGGATATATTTTACCAGGATCTAGATTTACAAACAAGTATGTTTCATTAACATCCTAATATGAATTCTAAAACAATGAAATAAACACATATAAAGTTTAGGAAACCTTACATTGGGTGCAGCGGAATATAATGACTCATTCCGTTCAGATATCTAGCCCTTGATTCCTTTCTGTAGCAGAGCATTATCAATATCTGAACCTGGATCTCTTTCTCTCCTTCCTTTGATGCTGTTTCTCCTTCTTGTTGGATGGTTTTCGACAGTCTTACACACAATGATTGAGATACCACTTGATGTGTGTGGGAACTCACTCATTCACTCAAGGATTTCGAAAATTTAGAGTAGAAAAGAGAAAGGAAGATCTTCGGCCTATAGAGAAAAGATAGAGGCTCAGTTTTCATCTGACAGAAATTCAAGTGTGAATGAGAGCCATCACTATTTATTTACAGGTAACCACCTAGGTTTAGGTTAGAATTATTTGGCATTAAAATAATGAAAAAATAAATGATAAAACCCATAAAGTGTGGCCGGCCATGGGCCTTGGATAATGGGCCTCACTTATGAAATTTTGCTATTTTATCATTTCTGCATATCATTTTCTTAAAAACGCCAATTTTCAAATTCAACCATTTAAATGCCAATTCTAATTATTTAACAACTAAAATTAATTATTAAATAATATTGTCATTTAATATATTTATTAATTAGACATATAAAGTCTCTTAATTAATAAATAAACCTAAAATCTTTTTTCTTTACAATTTCGCCATTGCTTAGTGAAAATTCATAAACTAGACATAGTCTAACTTTAGAATTATAATTGATTAATCAAAATCAATTAACTGAGTCTTACAAGCAGTATGGTCTCAACTAGTATGGGGACCATGGGTCTATATATCCGAGCTTCCAATAAGTAGATCAAGAATTTATATCTTAAATTCACTGACTTATTAATTCTTCGTTAATCAACACATAGAACTTAGAATTGCACTCTCAGTATATAGAACACTCTATATGTTCCACGATATAGACACGTCATTAGTTATCCATTGTTATAACCCTAATGTGATCAATGATCCTCTATATAGATGATTTACTCTGTAAAGGGATTAAATTACTGTAACACCCTACAATGTATTTTATCCTTAAAACACTTAACCCTGTATAAATGATATTTCAGCTAAGTGAAATGAGATCTCCACCATTTATTTTCGTTTGGTTAAGCTCGAAGGAAATCATCCTTTACTTTCTATTCGCCAGATAGAAGCTATAGATTCCATATTTATGTTAGCGCTCCCACTCAATTGCACTACCGTGTTCCCAAAGTGTACGTATCACCCTGACCCAAAAGTAGGCTTAACTAAAAAATCAAAGAACACGAATAACACTCTTGAGATTGAACCTAATCATATCAGGATTAAGATCATTTGATCTAGGATCAACAGGTGATATTGAATTGAATAGATATTACGGTAAATTCTAATATATCTAATCAAAGTTCAATATGGGTCCCTTCCGATGTATACTCCATACATCCGATGCTGATAAACTTTGCCAATTTTCTGGAAAGGATATAACACTTATCAAAGGTGTAAGAATACCTATCGTTGATTATACCATGTCAGTCTAAATCTAGTGGTCTGACAAATCAGGTAATAAACTTTCGAACATATAATTAAGATTATATTCCACTGTGTTGACAACACTATAATCATTAACAAATTGATATGTTCTGGACTTAAATAGAATTCATACATTATGCACATGTAATCATGAAATAAATCATGTGAACCATGCAACATTAAATGTTATTTCTGATCTATATTAATAAGTAAATCTGATTATATTGTAATGAGTTTTATTTAGGGCATAAAACCCAACAGCATCATGGTTTCAAACAATGGGTGATTGTGCATGGCAAAATTACTATACTAAATAATGCGATCTTTAATGAATGCCCTATTTTTCAAATCAAGGTAACGCTCTTGGGCTTCAAGGCCTACAAACCAAGCTCTATCTAAAGTTGGCCTTGTTAAAGCTCGTGGAGGATTGGATGATGAGGCACCCTTCACTTACCCTTGAATACTTTGGAACCATGAATCAAAAACTAACTTTCACCCGAACCGAAATTTCCCAAGAAATTTTGACAGCACCTCCCCTTAATTTCAACACTTTCGGGTAACTACTCAATAAATTTCCTACAATATATAACCACATAATAATCTCAGCAAAAAATTAATAACAAAAAGCACTATGCGCACACCAATTTCTTTAATAATAACAAAAACCCAAAATAATCTCACCATCTTTGAAGAATATATATGCAGAATCGCTTACATTGATGAGAAACACCTTAGACAACCACCATTGATGAAGATTCTTGAAAACCTAGAGGTTGAAGAAGATGAATTGTGAATTTTCGAATTTGGGTGTGAATGAGTGATTTGAGGGGTGATTTTGAGGGAAAAAAAGAGATTGATGAGAGAAAGGATGTTTGGAAGTGATTGGAAGTAACGATTTGATGGAAAGAGAAATAAATTTGAGTTTTTGAGATGATAATGGGAGTTTTGGGTGATGGGAATGAATTTTTTGGATATGAAGGTTAGGAATAGGTTTAGAAAGTGTTAGGGTTGATTTTGGGGGTTTGGGGTGTGTTTAGCCCAAGTTGGGCTTTTATTGGTTATCTGGGCTTCCGCACCATGACTACTGTGCCTCAGAAAAAATTGCTCCTCTCTGCCCAATTCTTGCCGTGACAATAAGTCAAGCTTGTCGCGACCAAGACAAATTCACCGCGGCCATAATTCAAGCTCGTCGTGGCCACTCTAACAGGCCCCAAATTTATTTTCTTTTCACGTATTTCAAAATTTTAATTAAGTATTTTACAGAAAATAAAACGTCTAAAACATGAAAAATGAGCAAAATAAACAAAACAAAACACACTGCAATTGTCTCACTTTAACAAAAAATTACTGTAAAAACTTAGGATGCCTCCCAAAAGCATTGTCGTTAACGTCATATAGCCGGCCCTGATTTCCTTTTCACAAAGGTGCCAAGAGAATGGCGACTTGGCTTGATCAAATTGACCACCCAAGTGGAGCTTTAAACATTGCCCATTAACTTTAAAAGTTCTAAATTTCTCGCTTGTTACTTCAACGGCTCCATATGGAAAAACTTTGACCACAGTGAACGGTTCAGACCATCTCGAGAGCTTCAATCTCGAGATAAAAAGTAAAACTTGTTAACCTGGTTGAAACTGTTGGGTTTTATGCCCTAAATAAAACTCATTTTAATGTAATCAGATTTACTTATTAATATAGATCAGAATTAACATTTAATGTTGCATGGTTCACATAATTTATTTCATGATTATAAGTACATAATGTATGAATTCATCTGAAACTCTTTTCACATACTTGATCCTGTTTATTGTGTTGTCAACATATTGGAAAGTAAACATGGCTATGTGAATAAAGTTTCCTAGATTTATCAGACACAGGGTTTTACTGATATGATAATCTACAACACAGTTTACTTGTATTTGGAGAAATGCTATGTTCTTTCTAGAGCATTGGTTAAAGTAAAGCTCAGGTTGGATGCATGGAGTATGCATCGGAAGGGACCGATATTGAACTTTGACTTAGATTTATTAAACTTACCGTAATATCTATTCAAGTGAATATCGCCTAGTTGATCCTAGATCAAATGATCTTAATCCTGTTATGATTAGGCTCAATCTTAGGAGGCTATTCGTGTTCTTTGATTTGTTAGTTAAGCCTACTTTTGGGTCAGGGTGATACGTACATTTTGGGAACACGGTAGTGCAATTGAGTGGGAGTGCTAACATAAACATGGAATCTATAGTTTCTATCTGGCGAATAGTAAGTAAAGGATGATCTCCTTTGAGCTTGACCAAACGAAAATAAATGGTGGAGTACTCATTTCACATAAGCTGAAATATCATTTATACGGGGTTAAGTGTTTTAAGGATTAAATACATTGTAGGGTGTAACGGTAATCTAATCCCTTTACAGTTTAGATCATTCATATAGAGGATCATTGATCAAATTAGGATTATAACAATGGATAACTAATGATGTGTCTATATGGTGGAACATATAGAGCATTCTATATACTGAGAGTGCAATTCTAAGTTCTATGCGTGGATTCAACGAAGAATTAATAAGTTAGTGAATTTAGGTTATAAATTCTTGATCTGCTTATTGGAAGCTCGGTTATATAGACCCATGGTCCCCCCACTAGTTGAGATAATATTGCTTGTAAGACTCATATAATTGGTTTTGATTAATCAATTATAATTCTCAAATTAGACTATGTCTATTTGTGAATTTTTCACTAAGTAAGGGCGAAATTGTAAAGAAAGAGTTTTAGGGGCATATTTATTAATTATGTTACTTTGTATGGTTTAATTAATAAATGTGATAAATGACAATATTATTTAATAATTATTTATAGTTATTAAATAGTTAGAATTGGCATGTAAATGGTTGAATTTGAAAATTGGCGTTTTTGAGAAAATCAGATGCAGAAAAGATAAAACTGCAAAATTGCAAAAAGTGAGGCCCAAATCCACATTGCATGGCCGACCACTTTTATAGGAATTATCCTATGATATTTTCATTATTTTAATGCCAAATAATTCAAACCTAACCCTAGTGGAATGCTATAAATAGATAGTGAAGGCTTCAGGAAAATTACACTTTTCATTCAAAAAAACCTGAGCCTCTCTCTCTCTACCTTGGCCGACCACTCCCTCTCTCTCTTCTTCCTTAATATTTCGAAACACTTAGTGATTAGAGTAGTGTCCACACACAGCAAGTGATACCTCAATCATAGTGAGGAAGATCGTGAAGAAAGACTTTCAGCAAGGAGGAGTTTCAGCACTAAAGAATTAGAGAAAGAGATCCAGGTTCAGATATTGATAATGCTCTCCTACAGAAAGGAATCAAGGGCTAGATATCTTAACGGAAGGAGTCATATTATTCCGCTGCACCCAATGTAAGGTTTACTAAACTTTATATGTGTTTATTTCATCGTTTTAGAAAGTTCATATTTAGGGTGTTAATCAACATACTTGTGAGTAGATCTAAGATCCTGGTAAAATAATTTCCAACAACTGGCCTCAGAGCCATGAGAATTGATTTGCTTGCAAGAAATTTGGACTTTAAAACGATTGTTTGATGTTTTGGATGGTATCATGTTGTATTGAGTGTTATTTGATGATTGATTGATGTTTCTGAATTTTCGTGAAAAATAATTGAATATCTGTTTCTGGAATTATTTTATGGGATAGTATGGAAAAAATTAAGCAATTTACTTTTTTACACAACTGAATTTCGATTTAATTTGAATTAGTTATGATTTTTTGAAGTTTCGAAAAAAATCAGGGTCGTGCAACAGGGCTTACGCGCGCGGATTTCATGCAAATCCCCCTTGCGCCAAGGTTTCTCGGCCCAGCACCCCTATTGCGCGCACGGACGTGTATGCACAGCATACCGTCCGTACAACTCGCATTTTTTTTCGTTTTTCTTCAATTTTTCATGCTATTTCACGGATTTAACTTCCGATTTTTTGTGTAGTTGTGTATTTATACATTTACTATTCCTAATTCAATTCTAATTATCATAATTAAATTAATTAATATTTTTAAATTTAATTCATGATATTAGTATAATTTGAATTTGAAAATAGTAAATATCTATCTTTTTTGCTTAATTATCTATCTTATTTTTAAATTTGATTATATCTTATCTTATTTTTAAATTTAAGGTCAGATATTAATTTTTTTTAAAAAAAATTATTATTTTTTTTAAAAAATAATTTGAACTTATTTAAATTTAAAATAAGATAACTATAATCATGTAGTTTTAAATAGATGTAAGATATTTTGCTAACTTTTAAATTTTATTATTTTATTTATTTAAATTAAATCATAAAATCTGAAAAAGATATTTATTTATCTTTTTTAATTTTTATTTATAAAATAACATTAAATTTTTAAAAGTAGTTAGCAAATTTTGAAATGATATTTAGGTTGGTTGAAACCTAATTTTTCAAAATTGTAGGTTTAATTTTAAATATTTTTTTTATTAATTTCGAAAATATATAAATATTTTTTAAAATTCGAAAATTAAATATTTTTTTTATTTAATTATTTAAAATTAAATAAATCCTACATCCAACTATCCAGCTAACCTTGTTGCAGGAGTATGTGTTTTAGCTTGCTTGTAAGTTTTTTAAAACCTATTATTGCTTGATTGCAAATAGCCATGGTTAACTTGTTGACAGATCCAATGATCTGATTTTAACTCATGGCTCCCTTGGTCAAGTAAATAATTTGTAATAGCTAATTTTCACAATCTTCTTTCATCTGTGTATGACCTAGCAACATGATAGGATCCATCCAAATTGTGTGCCTGTGTGAGCCTAGATGTTTAATTTTGTTATAGATGCATATAGGTTGTTGTTGCTAAATAAAATATCATAGTTTTTTGATAGATTTTATTTAGGCCCATTTAGTTTTGGGCCTATTCAATTAATAACAGTTGTTCATTTTAAGGTTAAATTCCCCTCTTTTGGGTCTTATGTGAGAGTTGGGAGCCATAGTAGTGGGTACGACCTACTGAACCCAGCACCCCCTCACACGAACTACCCCAATTGTGAAGGCACATTTGCCTGATTTGAATAACTGTACTAGGTTAATTAAATTAGTTTAACCTAATAAAATTGATTAGCAACATAATTAATTTCATTTATTTTGAAATTAATTTAAGAAAACCATAGTTTAAAGAATTTTTATTCTAAGCTAAATTATATGTATTTTCTTGTATTTAATTAAATATAGAATTATAACTATCTAGATTCTTTCTGAAGCTTAATTTAAATTTTTCATTAAATATTCCTATTTAAGTTGGTATTTAGTTATCTCTAACTAATCAACTTAAACCTGAATATCTTTTGGATTTAAAATTTCAAAATTAAGTTTAGGAATTTTAGGAATTGGTTATTAAGATTCTTTAGATATTTTTTTTAAGTTGATATTTTTTTAAATATTAACTTAAAATGTAATATTTTGAAATTAAGTGGTTACAACTTAATTTTTGATATTTAATTAAATTTAAATTTAAAAAAAATATTTCAGTTCTAGATTTTTTCTAATACAGCTTAAATTAGATATTTTTTCAAATTTTGTGGAAAAGATACTTAGTCAAATAAGATATTTTCTAGATAGTTATTTCTAGACTACTTATTATTTCTAATATTAAATAGGAAAATATTATACATTGTGAAATTAATTATTTAAATAATTAATTTTGGTACAATTTATTTTAAGTATATTTTCTTTCCTAGTATTAAACTAGAGATTAATAATTACGCCTTCTCTACACTTAATTATTTATTTCTTGAATTTAATACATTTAATTAAATTGAAAATTAAATATCTAAGTTGATTTTCATCATGATACTTAAATATTTCTTTTTCATGACACTTAATTAAATAGAAAAGTATTTTTAGTTGAAATTTATTTTTTCAACTTAAATTTAAATAATTTTCAAAATATATTTTTTCTTTATTTTATTAATCAATTTTCGAAATTGCATTTCATAATGCAAGATGATTTTGAATTTTTCTTGAAAAATAGATTAAGTTGTAAATTAATTATTTATTTTAATTAGTTCTTGGACCAACTTAAATCAATGATTTTTTTATTTATTGATTAATTTAAAATAAATGAAGTAAAATATATTTAATTAGAAAATGAATTAATTAGTCCATGAAAATCTAGATAGACATTATCTGTTTTTTGCTTGAAGTATTTTTCTAGTGTATTTAATTAAATAGAAAATTAATATTTAAGTTGATTTTCATCATCATACTTAAATATTTGAAATTTTTCTTATATATTTAATTAAATAGGAAAATTATATTTTTTGTTGTAAATTAATTTTATTAATTAATTTTGGACCAACATTAAATTAGAATAATTTTATTTTAACATGTAATTTCGAAAATTGTATTCTTAAATACTTTAATTTTTCGAAATGCAATATATATTTATAAAAAATTAGATTTGAGTTGTAAATTAATTTAAATTAATTTTTTAACAACTTAAATTGAATATTTTTCTAAATATTTATTGGAAATTATTACTAAGATGGAAATTATTCATGTTATTTTCATATCCATCTAAGTAAAATTTATAAATATTAAATTAAAATTTATATTTAGAATTTTTCATTCTAAATTTAAAATTTTAATTAAATAAATATATATTTAAAATAAATAGATTAAAATAAGTATCAAAGAAAATACATCTCTCTTTAAATAATGAGCTTTATTTTATTATTAAGATATTCGATCTCCATTGTTGGTCTTACAATAGTTAAATGTTTTCAATATAACCTCGAGACGCTAGACTTCGTCCCCCTATGGATGGTTATTCGTTGAACGCATTTAACACCGTAAGATCTCATTTGATAAGTGTTTTGTAAGTTTTCGTCTCTATTAGACTCTCCCCTACGGTGACTACTTAGAGATAAACTTATAAAACATGAAACAATGGTGGAAGCTCATAAAATGAGAATAACCTTGACTCTCGCCTACCGGGACAACGTTGGATTCTTATTTTGATCGAATAAAGGTTGCTAGAATTGTTTGCATTTTAGATGAGCTGACAACTCTATTCAATGAATGATACTTTGACTCTCGCCTACCGGGACACTGTATCAGTTTGTTGGAAACCTTAGAAATTATTTAGGATTGTATGTTTTAGTATTTTCACTTGTCATTCCTACTTGCTATATGTTTAATAATTTTTGAATTGTGTATGAATTATTGAACCATGTTATTGTCTGTTATTAATTGTAGTTTAATTTCGAATCTTCATTGTTGGTCTAACATGTTTGTTTTTCTAATGAGATAAATCCCTAATGGATTTTAACCATTAGACATACATAATAGTGTTAGATCTCGAAAGATAAACATTGTATATGCGACATCTAGATGTTCATCAATTGATGATACCTTAGACTAGTATTTTTACAATATGAAACAAGAAGATTGTATAAATAAGATTACTTTGACTCGCGTTAATCGGAGCATCGTTGTATTCTTATTTAAACATCGAAATTATCCTAATTCCTCTTTGCTTATTCATTTCGAATTAGCTTCATAACATATCATTGGATGAATGGTCTATAAATCATTTCATGTCATTCTATTTTCTCTTAAGAAATTAAATGACATATGATTATAACCCGAAATTCTATTCCACAATGATATAAATCCTCAATCTTATATATCTCCTACTTGTATGGGCGAATGAGACTTAGAGTTAGATTAGTAGTGGTGGTCCAAGAAAGAATTACTCATTATATTTGGTATAAATTTAAGTCTTTGACTTTAATTTTAGATTCCAAACATAAATTTTCTTATATTTCTATTTCCAGAATACAATACAGTTACACTTTCACAAGTGTTTAATAACCATTTTCTATCATTGGTTTCAAACTGTATGGAATATGAGTTTAATATTCTGTGACCAGGATCCACTTGCACTATTCTAAGAACTCTTTGATGTAACTATACTTAAGTCATCAAAAGACACAACCACTTTTTTATTAATCTATGGCATTTGTATCTTGTTCATAGTGGTTTTGACAAGATCAATCTCTGCAAAGAGTTAATATGCCTATATCCACTAAAAGTAAGTTCATCTCATTCGCAGATGGATGTACATTCAGGGGTGGATATGAGTTTTTCGTTGTATTCTTAAAACGATCACTCTAGATTATACCTTATGCAAAGAAATTTGAAATGTTTGAAAAATTTCATTAATTTCTAGCAATGGTTAAAATCATTAAGGTAAATGGTTAAAGATCTTGCGAACTGATAGGGGTGGAGAAATAGTTAGTAGATAAGCAGTTCAAAGATAATTAAATTGATTTTTTGAATTATATCCAAACTTACCTCCCCAGAAATTTCGATTTGTATATTGATGATTAGTTACTAGTTGTTGCCTAAGACCTTCTATAATAATACAATTTCAGAATGATGTAATGGTTGTATACTTAATGTAAATCATTATTAGATTCATGAGTGACTTAATCAAAATCTTAAGAAAAGCTAGAACTGTTAACCATGGTTTGCATGTTTGTTAGCTATTCTAAGTGATTAGGGGTGGACCATCCCATAGTCAATAGATAGGAAAGTGTTTGTTTAAACAAATACTACTTTTCTAAGAAAATGACTAAGTCTGAAAATAAAGTAGCAAATAAAGGAGATATTTTTTCTTGATTCCAAAAGTGTTCTATCATCCTATTTGACATATGATGATTCCACTGCCTCTGTTGTCTTGTCACAACCAAAGAGGTTAATACCATTTAGTTTTCTTAGACATAATTCACGGTACCTTGTCGTAGTGGGAGAGTTTCTAGGAACTCAACTTCTTATGACTTGGAAGACACTAGTGATTAAAAATCCATTGTGATTTTAAACAAGTAATGGATTGTCAAGATAAGAAACTAAGAAGAAAAGCCAATAGAACTATGGTTTAATCCATTCACATGGAGTAACCTAAAGTTTTCTATTACAAGGACATAAAAGGAAATTTTCGTTTATAAGTCTATTCAATGGACTTAACAAAACTTCCTGTTCCTAGTATTATAGGTTTGAGTTTATCTTAACCTATGGCTTATGGTATACCTGGTAATTACTTACTCTAATGCAAGCAACTTACTTTAGTAAGATGCTGAAGCATTTTCTTTCTAATGGCAATCTATAGAAGCTTCTCGACTTCTAGGCATAGATTTTATTTATCTAAGGAAAAGTCTCAAATATTCCAGAAAAGATAAAGCCATGAAAGAATTTCTTATATCAACAGTAAGAGGTCTCAGATATGCTTTATTGTGCCTTATTCGAGACACCTGCTGTTGAGTGGGAGTAATGAGTAGGTATCAGATTAATCCAGGAGAAGAACATTGGAAGACAATGAAGTAAATCTTAAGATTAAGAAGAGGAACTATATGTTAGTCAATAAGGGTGTATTTAAAACTCTTAGACTACACCACATCAGATTTTGAAATTTGCCTTTGTGCTAGAAAATCTTTCTAATAAGATGGTGATTACTCTGGGGGTGGAATAGTGATTTTGGAGAAGTGTAAAAACCCATCTGAAGTCTCTAGGTCTACCAGAAAGGGACTGAATGTTAAAGTTGCGGGAAAGGTACTTATTCAGTATAAGGAAAGTTCTATACATTTTTGGCACCATTCCAAATTGCCTTAACTACTAGTGTTATTTCCTGATTAACAAAAAGTAGTTGCCAAATGTATAGAATCCAGTATCCCAAAAAGAGTAGACATATAGAGAGGAATTTCACATTATCAATGATTTTGTGATTAAGGAAGAGTAATGGTGGAGAAAAGGTTGTGTTTAATTCAACCTTTCAGATCCTATTACGAGGAGTTTACTACTACTACACTTGATTTGTATATCCAGGTGTTGAGATTATTTGAAATGCACTTTTTGTTTTATATTAGTGCAAGTGGGAGTTTGTTGGGTTTTATGCCCTAAATAAAACTCATTTCAATGTAATCAGATTTACTGATTAATATAGATCAGAAATAACATTTAATGTTGCATGGTTCACATGATTTATTTCATGATTATAAGTACATAATGTATGAATTCATCTGAAACCCTTTTCACATACTTGATCCTGTTTATTGTGTTGTCAACATATTGGAAAGTAAACATGACTATGTGAATAAAGTTTCCTAGATTTATCAGACACAGGGTTTTACTGATATGATAATCTACAACAGAGTTTACTTACATTTGGAGAAATGCTATGTTCTTTCCAGAGCATTGGTTAAGGTAAAGCTCAGGTTGGATGCATGGAGTATGCATTGGAAGGGACCGATATTGAACTTTGACTTAGATTTATTAAACTTACCGTAATATCTATTCAAGTGAATATCGCCTAGTTGATCCTAGATCAAATGATCTTAATCCTGTTATGATTAGGCTCAATCTCAGGAGGCTATTCGTGTTCTTTGATTTGTTAGTTAAGCCTACTTTTGGGTCAGGGTGATACGTACATTTTGGGAACACGGTAGTGCAATTGAGTGGGAGTGCTAACATAAACATGGAATCTATAGCTTCTATCTGGCGAATAGTAAGTAAAGGATGATCTCCTTCGAGCTTGACCAAACGAAAATAAATGGTGGAGTACTCATTTCACATAAGCTGAAATATCATTTATACGGGGTTAAGTGTTTTAAGGATTAAAGACATTGTAGGGTGTAACGGTAATCTAATCCCTGTACAGTGTAGATCATTCATATAGAGGATCATTGATCAAATTAGGATTATAACAATGGATAACTAATGATGTGTCTATATGGTGGAACATATAGAGCATTCTATATACTGAGAGTGCAATTCTAAGTTTTATGCGTGGATTCAACGAAGAATTAATAAGTCAGTGAATTTAGGTTATAAATTCTTGATCTGCTTATTGGAAGCTCGGTTATATAGACCCATGGTCCCCCCCACTAGTTGAGATAATATTGCTTGTAAGACTCATATAATTGGGTTTGATTAATCAATTATAATTCTCAAATTAGACTATGTCTATTTGTGATTTTTCACTAAGTAAGGGCGAAATTGTAAAGAAAGAGTTTTAGGGGCATATTTGTTAATTATGATACTTTGTATGGTTCAATTAATAAATATGATAAATGACAATATTATTTAATAATTATTTATAGTTATTAAATAGGTAGAATTGGCATTTAAATGGTTGAATTTGAAAATTGGCGTTTTTGAGAAAATCAGATGCAGAAAAGATAAAACTGCAAAATTGCAAAAAGTGAGGCCCAAATCCACATTGCATGGCCAGCCACTTTTATAGGAATTATCCTATGATATTTTCATTATTTTAATGCCAAATAATTCAAACCTAACCCTAGTGGAATGCTATAAATAGATAGTGAAGGCTTCAGGAAAATTACACTTTTCATTCAGAAAAACCTGAGCCTCTCTCTCTCTACCTTGACTGACAACTCCCTCTCTCTCTTCTTCCTTAATATTTCGAAACACTTAGTGATTAGAGTAGTGCCCACACACAGCAAGTGATACCTCAATCATAGTGAGGAAGATCGTGAAGAAAGACTTTCAGCAAGGAGGAGTTTCAGCACTAAAGAATCAGAGAAAGAGATCCAGGTTCAGATATTGATAATGCTCTGCTACAGAAAGGAATCAAGGGCTAGATATCTGAACGGAAGGAGTCATATTATTCCGCTGCACCCAATGTAAGGTTTACTAAACTTTATATGTGTTTATTTCATCGTTTTAGAAAGTTCATATTTAGGGTGTTAATCAACATACTTGTGAGTAGATCTAAGATCTTGGTAAAATAATTTCCAACAGAAACTCCTTCTGAACCAGATTTCTATCATGCCATTTCTTTGTTCTTTCTATGCAAATCTTGAAATTTTCATAAACCTCATTCCAAAATTCTTCCAACTCATTCAGTTGGAACAATCTCTTTTCACCGGCAGCTGCTAAATCCATATTCAAGGTCTTCATGGCCCACAATGCTTTGTGCTCGAACTCCACTAGAAGATGACATGATTTCCCCAAAACTAACTTATATGGTGACATACCAATAGGGGTTTTCAAAGCAGTCCTATAAGCCCATAAAGCATCATCTAATTTCTTTGCCCAATCTTTTCTGGAACGTTGCACTGTTTTCTCCAAAATCAACTTGATTTCCTGGTTAGAAATCTCATCTTGGCCATTACTTTGTGGATGATACATTAGTGCTATCCTATGATAGAATCCATACCTCGCAAGTAATTCCTCAAATTGCTTGTTACAAAAGTGACTCCCTTCGTCACTGATGATGGCTCTAGGAGTACCAAACCGAGTAAGAATGTGCTTTTGTAGAAAAGTTCAAACTATTTTGCCATCATTAGAATGTGTTGTTGTTGCTCCCACCCACTTTGACACGTAGTCCACGACTAACAAAATGTACGAACTGTTGTAAGATGGTAGAAAAGGACCCATGAAGTCGATACCCCCATCATAAAATAGTTCTACCTCCAAAATACCAGTCAACAACATCTCGTTTCTTCTTGAAATGCTACCAGTTCTTTGACAATGATCACACACCTAGACAAATTCATGAGCATCTTTGAATAGAATAGGCCAAAAAAACCCACTTTGTAAGACCTTTGCATCAGTTCGATTCTCACTAAAATTGCCTCCACATCGTAGACTGTGGCAATGAGTCAGGATAGAGAACATTTCCTCTTCAGGCACACATCTTCTAATTATTTGATCAACACAGTGCTTGTAGAAGATTGGCTCTTCCCAATTGTAGTGCTTCTCTTCGGAAAAGAACTTCTTTGTCTATTGTCTATTCATGTCTGAAAGTGTAATGTTAGTAGCCAAAAAATTCACATTCTGTAAACCATGAGACTGTTAAGCTTTCTTTCAAACTAAAGACTTCATCAAGAAACTCTTCATTTATTTGCACCTCCTTCGTGTTCTAGCTCTCCTCTAATTCTAATATTGAAAAATGATCAACCACTAGATTCTTTGTGCCCTTCTTGTGTTTTGCTTCCAGGTCAAATTCTTGAAGAAGAAGAACCCATCAAATTAGCCTTGGCTTTGCATCTTTCTTAGTCATCAAGTACTTGATTCCAGAATGGTCTGTATAAACTATCACCTTGTTCCCAATCAAGTAAGGCCGGAACTTACAACATGCAAACACAATAGCCAACATCGCCTTCTCAGTATTGGCATAATTCAACTGCGCATCATTCAAGGTTTAACCTTGTCAACACATTCTCGCAACACAACTCCAATGGTATAATCACTTGCATCACACATAATATCGAATGACAACTCCCAATTTGGTTTAGTGACAATAGGTGCTGAACTTAGTTTCTCCTTGAGAGTATGAAAAGACTCCAAGCAATCCTTCCCAAACTCAAAAGGCATTCCATTAACAAGCAAATTGGACAAAGGTTTTGTAATCTTGGAGAAGTCCTTGATTAACCTTCGGTAGAAGCCACCATGACCCAGAAAACTTCAGACTCCTTTTACTGAAACTGGAGGGGCTAAGTTCTCAATTGTAGACACCTTGTCTTTATCAACCTCATTGCCTTCTTTTGAGATTTTATGCCCCAATACTATCCCCTCCTTAATATCTAATCAAAACCAGCTCTATGTTACTCAAACAACTATCAAATGAAGACCCAAACACTGAGAAATCATCCATAAAGACCTCGATGAAATTCACAATCAAATTAGAGAAGACAACCATCATACACCATTGGAATGTTGCAAGAGTGTTACACAACCCAAAGGGCATTCTTCAGAAAGAAAAAGTGCCATATGGGAAAGTAAACGTTGTCTTCTCTTGATCCTTAGGTGCAATAGTTATTTTATGATACCCAGAATAGCCATCTAAAAAATAGTAATAATCTTGACTTGCCAATCTATCCAACATCTGATCAATGAATGGGTGAGGGAAGTGGTCTCCTTGTGTCCTTGTTTAAGGGTGTCCATAAAACTGCTCAAATCGCTCCAATCACCCACACTGCAAAAAAGAAAATGCAATTTGAAATTCTTTGCGGTGCGGTCGCGGTTTGAATTTTTCCTAAACCGCATGGTGTGGTGCGGTTTGTAGTTTTGAATTGTTAATATGCGATTCAAACCGCACCGCACTGCACATTATAAAAATACTAATGTTTATATTTATTTAGGTCCAATATGTGAATGTCCAACCCAAAGTCTACTAATTATTGTATTATTGAAACTTAATTTTTTTTCCATATTTATTTTCAAGCCTTATGGTATTTTTGATAAGTGTTGCTCAAGCTTTGTTGTATTTGTGATAGTTTAATTATTGGTGATAGTCCAAACCGCAAAAACCACAAAAACCGTACCATACTACACCATTTTTCGCGGTGCGGTTTTCGCGGTTTTTCAATTTCGCGGTGCGGGTGCGGTTTGGGAAATTAGAAAAAACGCATGTGTTGGTTGGTTTGGAAAAATTGTCAAAAACCGCACCACCCACACCGCGAACACCCCTAGCCTTGTTGATCTTTCGATAATCAATGTAAATTTTCCACCCAGTAACAGTTCTTGTGGGAATTAATTCATTCTTCTTATTCTTGACTACCGTCATTCCTCCTATCTTTGGCACCACATGGATTGGACTCACCCACTTACTATCTGAAATTGGATAAGCCACTCCAGCATCTAACCATTTGACCACCTCCTTTCTCACTAGTTCCTTCATAAGCGGATTTAGTCTCCTTTGTGCTTCAATAGTCAGTTTGACTCCTTCCTCCATTAAAATTCGATGCATTACAGTTGAGGGGCTGATCCCCTTGATGTCAGCCAATGTCCACCCAATGGCTCTCATGTGCTTCATCAATACCCTTAACAACTTTTTTGTCTCTACCATAGAAAGGGAAGCAAACACAATAACTGGGAGTGTCTTGTTCACATCTAAGAACTCATACCTCAAGTGACCAGGAAGGACTTTTAACTCCAATTCTAGTGGCTTCTCAATGGATGGCATTAACTTTATTGGAATCACTCCAAGCTCTTCAAAACACTTTAGGTTCAATGGCCCATAAGAATCCAGCCCCAAAGCGAATTCCCTCGCATCCTTTCCATCTTGGTCAACAAAATCCTCTCGCACTAAAGTTAGATTGAGAGGGTCTTCATTAGGCTTCTTGGTTTCCACCACATCAATCGAGAAACAATCATCACTAGTTATAGCCTTGAGTACATTGAACACTACTTTATCTCCTTATACTCTCAGCTTTAACTCACCCTTTTGCGCATCAATTAGAATTTGGTGTGTCGCCAAAAAGGGTCTCCAAAGGATAATGGGAACATTGTTATTTTCCTCCATGTCAAGAACTATAAATTCAGCTAGAAAAATAAAATTCTCCACCTTGACAAGAGCATCTTCAATTACCCCCTTGGATGAGCCAAAGAACAGTCAGCTAGTTGCAATGTCACGGTTGTTGGCTTGGCTGATCCAAGTTGCAATCTCTTGAATACTTACAAGGGCATCAGGTTGATACTGGCTCCCGAATCACACAAGCCGTTGATACCCTCTATTCTTCCAATAGTTCATGGTATGGTAAAACTCCCTGGATCTCTCAATTTAGGAGGGAGCTTTATTTGTAAAATTGCACTACACTCCTCCGTCAATGCCACAGTCTCAAAGTCTTCCATCTTTATTTTCTTAGACAGAATGTCTATCATGAATTTTACATAACTCGACATTTTCTCCAAGTCCTCCGCAAATGGAATATTGATATGCATCCTTTTAAACACTTCTAGAAACTTACTGAACTGGTTATCCATGTTGCTTTTGGGAAGCCTTTGAGGATAAGGGATCTTGACATGATGCTTAATACTGATTGGAGGAGAGGCTTCTTTTGTTTATAGACCATAAGTAGTCTTTTTTTCCTCTTGTACTAGTGCTTGTACCTGTTGATCCTGACCCTCTTCTTGAGCTGACTTCTATTGACTCGGCCCGACATAGTTCTTCCCACTTCTCAATAATTGCCTTGCACTTTTCATTTGGATTGACTTTAATAGTACTAGGCAAATTACCTTGAGTTCGGCTAGCAATTTGAGTAGCCATCTGTCCCACTTAATTCTCTAGAGTTTTAATGGAGGATCTAGGATCCATTATGAATTAGAGCAATAAATATGTTCAAATGTTTGACCCTCCACTAGTACTTGATTACTGAGCAGGCTGTTGAAGACATCTTTGAAGTGGTGGCCTATTTCTTTAATGAAAGAAACCTTGTTGAGGCTAGCCATATGTCTGCACTTTTATAAAACGAAGAACTCCATCAGTAGAAGTATAGTCACCAACCTTCAGAAATCTAATGGCTTGAGCTTGCTCCATTGGGAGACTATTCACATCAACTGGACAATTGTCATAAGAGTGAGGCCCACCACATAACTCATAGATTACCCCGGCTTGTTTTACTTGTGCTGTCATCATCTTGGCAAGGGCTTCTACTTGGGCTGTTAGCTTTGTAATGGCATCAACTTCATGTAAACCTATCACTTTCTTTGATTGGCTTCTCTCACTTGGCCAATGTTGGTTATTCATGGCCATCTCATCTAATAGCTCATAAGTTTCATTAGAAATTTTCTACATGAAGGCTCCACCAGAAGCTGCATCAATGAGTGTAGAGTTTGTACTTGTCAACCCATTGAAGAAGTTGTGAACTTGCATGCACTTCTCAATCCCGTGATGCGGACACTTTCTGATCAGGTCTTTGAATCTCTCCCAGGTTTCATAAAGAGACTCATTGTCGTGCTGAAAGAAGTTATTGATCTCTGATCTCATTCTGACAAGTTTGGCCAGAGGAAAAAACTTGGAGAGAAATTTCAGGGCCAATTCCTCCCATGTGTTAATGGAGTTAGGTGGGAAAGACACCAACCAATTCTTTGCTCGATCCCACAGTGAGAATGGGAATAGCTTCAACTGAATTGCATCATCGCTAACCCCTTTCATCTTGAATGTTTGGCACAGCTCCTCAAAGTTTGCAAGATGCATATTGGGATCTTCTGATGGCAATCCCTCAAACTGGACTGTGGATTGAACCATCTGCAATATGACTGACTTGATTTCAAAGTTGTTAGCTTCAATGGCGGGTGGCTTTATACAAGATCAAGCCCCTATTAGGTTTGTAGCAGACAGTCCCTTAGGCTACAGGCAGATGGATTGCGACCATTAGCCTAGTCTTCTACGACACCTTTGTTATTGCCTTTATTAGCCATATCTGTTGGGTTTTATGCCCTAAATAAAACTCTTTACAATCTGATTAGTTATCAATATAAGGAATTTGAAGTGATTGATGTTTGCATGAATTTTACATGCTAATGGTTTAATATGTTTATTACTTTTATACACAAAATCAGTTAAATCCAGATCATATGTTTATTCACAATTACAGTATCGTCAACACAATGGAATGTGATTGTGATCATATGAATCAAAAGACTTGGTCCCTGTTTCATCAGTGTTATTGGATTTACACTAATGTGATAATCAGCGATGATGTGTACTTACACTTGGAGTAAGTGTTATGTTCTTTCCAGGACATTACTAAAGTATACTAGTTTTGAATGTATGGAGTATACATTGGACTGGACCGATATTGCAACTAAGTTAAGATATTACAAACTTACCGTTATATATATATATATCTTTCCAAGTCAATATCAGTAGTTGATCTTAAGATTAAAAGAATCTAAATCCTGATATGCTTAGGCTCAACTCAGGAGTGCTATTCATGTTCTTTGATTTATTAGTTAAGCCTAATTTTAGGTCAGGGTGATACGTATATTTTGGGAACATGATAGTATGATTGAGTGGGAGTGCTGAACATAAATATGGAATCTATAGCTTCTAATGGTGTATAGAAGTCAAGTGATGATTCCCTTCGAGCTTAGCAAATAAAAGTAAATGGATGAGCTCTTGTTTAACTGACTAATTATTAGATCACTAAATACCATTTACAGGTAGCTAAGTGTTTAAGGGACAAAATACATTCAGGGGTGAGAACGGTAAAGAAATCTCATCTCGATGTAGATCATCTATATAGAGGATCTTTAAATCACAATAAGATTATAACAATAGTTAAATGAGATAGCATATTGATATTGTGGAACATATAATATGTTATATATAAGTCTGAGAGTGCAATTCTAAGTTCTAAGAGTGGATTCAACGAAGAATTAATAAGTAGGAATTTACTTGGTAAATTTTGTTCACTTATTGGAAGCTCAGCATATAGATCCATGGTCCCCATTCTATTTGAGAACATTCTGCTTGTAAGACTCATTAATTGATTCGTGATTGATCAATTATAATTCTAAAGTTAGATTATGTCTAATTTTGTGAATTTTCACTAAGCAGGGGTGAAATTGTAAAGAAAAGAGATTCTAGGTTTATTTATTTATTAATGGACTTTATATGTCTAGTTAATAATTAAATTAAATGACAATATTATTTAATAATCTATTTTAGTTATTAAATAATTAGTTTTGGCATTTAAATGGTTAGAATTGAAAAATTGGCGTTTTTGAGAAAATAGAAATAAAATTTGTTAAAACTGTAAAATCAAGTGGGGCCCATTAACACACCATGGCCGGCCACTATTTGTGGAAATTTCAAATTAATATTTTCATTATTTTAATGCCAAATAATTCCTAACCTAAACCTAGTAGTTGCCTATAAATAGAAAGTGATGGCTTAGTCAAATCATAAGTTTTTAACACAATTCATTAGTTATCTGACAGAAATTTCTCTCTTCAGAAAAACTGACCCTTGCCTTTTCTATACCTGGCCGAAACCATTCTTCTCTTTTCTCTCTTCTATATTTCGTGACCCTAGTGAAAGAGTAAGTGCCCACACACAGCAAGCAGTAACTCAATCATAGATTGAAAGACTGTGAAGGATCAAACTCAAAGAAGATGGACATTCGGGCTCAGGTCTTGATTATACTCTGCGACAGAAAGGATACAAGGGTTAAAGATCTGAGTGGAAGGAGACATTAATTCCGCTGCATCAATGTAGGGTTTTCTTAACTTTATAAGTGTTTATTTTATCGTTTTAGTAAGTTCATATTTAGGGTGTTAAACAACATACTTGTTAAAAGATCTAAGATCCTGGTAAAATAAATTCCAACAACTGGCCTCAGAGCCATGGTAATTGATTTTGTTGCAAGAAATTTGGACTTTAAAACGATTGTTTGTTATTTGGATGGTTTCATGTTGTATTGAGTGTTATATGATGATTGATTGATGTTTGTGAATTTTCGTTAAAAATAATTGAAATTTTGTTTGTGGAATTATTTTTATTGGATAGTATGGAAAAAATTAAGCAAGTTACTTTTTTATAGAACTCAATTTCGATTTAATTTGATTTAGTTATGATTTTTTGAAGATTCGAAAAAAGATAAGGTGACTGTGCATCTTCACGCGCGCGCGGAACCGAGTCAACCTCGGTCACACGCGTGTTCAGACAGGATTTTTTCTCAACAACGCGCGCGGGTGTCTGATGACATCCCATTCCGCGCGCGGGAATGCTGCAAGACTCCCATTCCGTCGAGTTTTCTCGGCCCAGCACCCATCTTGCGCGTGCGGACAGTATGCTTGTACAGCTCACAAATTCTTCGTTTTTCTTCGTTTTTTCATGCTTTTTCATAGATTTAAGTTCCGATTTTTTGTGTAGTTTTGTATTTATATATTTACTATTCTTAATTCAATTCTAATTATCATAATTAATTTATTTAATATTTTTTTAATTTAATTAATGATATTAGTGTAATTTGAATTTGAAATTAGTAAATATCTATTTTTTTTGCTTAATTATCTATCTTATTTTTAAATTTGATTATATCTTATCTTATTTTTAAATTTAAGGTCAGATTTTAAATTTTTTTTTGAATTATTATTTTTTTAAATAATTTGACCTTCTTTCAATTTAAAATAAGATAACTATAATCATGAAATTTTAAATATATGTAAGATATTTTGCTAACTTTTAAATTTTGTTATTTTATTTATTTAAATTAAATTTAAAATTTGAAAAAAAGACATTTTATTTATCTTTTTTTTTTAATTTTTATTTATAAAATAACATTTAATTTTTAAAAGTAGTTAGCAAATTTTGAAATGATATTTACGTTAGTTGAAACCTAATTTTTCAAAATTGTAGGTTTAATTTTGAATATTTTTTTAATAATTTCGAAATTTAAAATTAATTTTATTTCTTTTATTTTTTCGAAAAAATAAATTAATATTTTTTTAATTATTTATTTTATTTATTTCGAAAAATTAAATATTTATTTTAATTAATTTAATTATTTTCAAAATTTATTTATTTAAAATTAAATAAATCCTACTTTTAACTATTCAGCTAACCTTGTTGCAGGAGTATGTGGTTTTAGCTTGTGTGTAAGTTTTCAAAACCTATTATTACTTGATTGCAAATAGCCATGGTTAACTTGTTGACAGATGCAATGATCTAATTTTAACTCATGGCTCCCTTGGTCAAGTTAATAATTTGTAACAGGTAAATTTTACAATCTTCTTTCATCTGTGTATGACCTAGCAACATGATAGGATCCATCCAAGTGTATACCTTTGTGAGCCTATGTGTTTATTTTATTATATAGATGCATATAGGTTGTTGCTAAATAAAATGCCACATCATGATAGATTTTATTTAGGTCCATTTAGTTTTTGGACCTATTCAATTAATAACAGTTATTTATTTTAAGGTTAAATTCCTCTCTTTTGGTCCTTCTGTGAGAGTTGGGAGCCATAGAAGTGGGTACGACATACTGAACCCAGCACCCCCTCACATGAACTACCCCAATTGTGAAGGCCCATTTGCCTAATTTAAATAACTGTACTAGGTTAATTATATTAGTTTGACCTCATAAAATTAAATTAGCAACATAATTAACTTTTAAAATATATGAAATTTATTTTCATTTTAATATTTTAAAGTTAATTTTAAGAAAAACACTTTTAGTTTTAGATATTATTTCTAGACAAACTATTTGTATTTTTCTTGTATTTAATTAAATATAGAATTTTAACTAACTAGATTCTTTCTGGAACTTATTTAATTAAATATTCCTATTTAAGTTATAAATTAGTTGTATCAACTGATTTTTCTTATCTAACTTAAATTTGAATATTTTATTTAAATTTTAAATTAAGTTGAGGAATCCTAGGCATTAGTTATTAAAGATTCTTAAGATATTTTTTTTTTAAGTTAATATCTTTTCGAATATTAACTTAAAATGGAATATTTTAGATATTTTTTAAGTTAATGTCTTTTCGAATATTAACTTAAAATAGAATATTTTCAAATTAAGTGGTTACAACTTAATTTTTGATATTTAATTAAATCTAAATTTGAAATTATTTAAGTTCTAGATTTTATCTATACAACTTAAATTTAGATATTTTTCAAATTTTGTTGAAAAGATACTTAGTCAAATAAGATATTTTCTAGATCGTTATTTCTAGACTACTTATTATTTCTAATATTTAAATAGGAAAATTTTATACATTGTGAAATTAATTATTTAAATAATTAATTTTGGTACAATTTTATTTAAGTATATTTTTTCCTAGTATTAAACTAGAAATTAATAATTAAGCCTTCTCTACACTTAATTATTTATTTCTTGAATTTAATACATTTAATTAAATTGAAAAATTTAAATATCTAAGTTGATTTTCATCATGATACTTAAATATTTATTTTTCATGACACTTAATTAAATAGAAAATTATTTTTAGGTTGAAATTTAATTTTTCAACTTAAATTTAAATAATTTTCAAAGTATATATTTTTCTTTATTTTATTAATCAATTTCGAAAATTGCATTTTAATTATGCAATATTTTTAATTTTTTTTTTTTAAAAAATAGATTGAGTTGTAAATTAATTATTTATTTTAATTAATTATTGGGCCAACTTAAATCAATAATTTTTTCATATATTGATTAATTTTAAAATAAAGAAAGTTAAAATATATATTATTAGAAATTGAATTAACTAGTCAAAAGAAAATCTAGATAGGTGATATTTTTGCTTGAAGTGTTTCTTTTCTATTTTTTATTATTTTCGAAATTTGTATAGTTTTTACACTTAATTTTCGAATACAATAAATATATTCGCAAGGAAATTTTTAAGTTGCTAATTAATTTAAATTAATACAATTAAAAATTTTATTTCAAATCACCATCTAAGTATAATTTTATAAATATTATATTAAATTCTTATTTTGAATTTTAATTCTAAATTTCGAATTTAATGAATATATTTATTAGAATAATAAAGAAAATACATTTTAAAGAATGAGCTTTATTATTATTAAGATATTCGATCTCCATTGTTGGTTTTACATCGCGTTTGTTTTAGTGAGTAATCCTCCCTAATGGAGGAACGTTCATTAGCAATTTCGCACCGTTTAATCTCGAAAGATAAGTAGTTTGTAAGTGTTTTATATGGTATGGATCACCCTAATGGTGGCGACCATATTTGATCTTGCGAATTGCGAAACAATGGTAGTAGCTCATAAGATAGAATAGCCTTGACTCTCGCCTAAACGGGACAACGCTGGATTCCAATCTTGATCGAATAAAAGGTTGCTAGAATGTTTAACATTTTAGATGAGCTGACAACTCTATTCAATAGATGGTAGCTTTGACTCTCGCCTAAACGGGACACTGATATCAGTTTGTTGAAAAACCTTGGAAATTATTTAGGATTGAATTTATTAAGTATTTTCTCATATCATTCCCACTTGCTATGTGCTTATAATTTCTGAATTGATTTTGTGTTAAACCATTATTAATTTCTGTTTGTTGATTTCTATTATTTTGTAGTATCCTGTATTATCAAAATGAATCCCATGTTATCACTGTTGACTGAAAATAAGCTGAATGGATCTAACTTTCCTAAATGGAATGAGAACATTAATATTGCTCTCATAGGAGAAAGTGCCTTGTTTGTTTTAACTGAGCCGTCACCTGAAGTGCCTGGGGACAATGCATCCAAAGCTGTGAAAGAAAAGTATGAGCGTTGGCAGAAGGCAAATGACAAAGCTCTATACTTTATGATTTCTAGCATGGTTGACACCCTCAAAACTCGGTTTTCTAAAACCGAGAAGGCTGCTGAAGTTATGACGAAGTTAAATGAGCTATTCGGTAAGGCATCACTTCAGTCACGCTTTGACGCGACTAAGAAGTACATTAATGCACGGATGGAACCTCATCAAAACGTGTGTGACCATGTTCTCCTCATGGCAAGTTATTTCCAAGAAGCCCAGGATCATGGTGCTGAAATGGACAGTGCTACTCAAGTAAGCCTTATCTTGAATAGCCTGACTCCAGCATTTCTACCATACACATCAAATTATGTCATGAATAAGAAGGAAATTGACTTTCATGAATTAGTCAATGACATTCAAACTTATGAAAATTTGATTGGAGGACCCAAGAAGAAAGGGAGTAAACCTCATAATCCTGGGAATGGTAATGGGACGAACAAACCTGAAGCAAATGTTGCCTCTACTTCGAAACCCTAATCGAAGAAGAAGTGGAAGAACACCAAGAAGCGAACAAAAGCCATGAAGAATAAAAAGGCTGCTCCTTCTGGTGATGCTACACTTAAAGGAAAGTGTTTCTACTGCAATGAAAAAGGTCATTGGAAACCCCAGTGTCCTAAACTTCTTGCAAAGAAACAAGGTATTTCTATTTATAAAATTTAAGAGTTTTAGTGAATTATTGTCCAATTGGATTTATGATTCTGGACTAACTTTGTCTATTTGTTTTCTTCTTCTTATAGGCCAAGCTACTTGAACTCAGATGAGTTGGATCAGAAAGCTGGACAAAGGGTGAAATCGTCCAGATGAAGATGAAGCTCTTCAATTTATTTTTGAATTAATTGTTTTAGTTTAAAGACAATTTGGATTACAAATTTTAGTTAGAGATATTTATCCCTATTTTTCTCATATTGTTGCAATATTTTTTTATTATTATTAATAAAGTTTCCTTTAATTTTCGAAATTCAACCATTGCAATTTATGAGAATGAGCTTCATTTAATTTATCTTCATCAATTATTACCACAATATATTTATATGTTTGGATGTGTAAGTGTTTTTATTATTGATGCAAATTCTATAATATTTACAACTCTTCATAGAGTTATATTAAATAAGCACTAGAAACTATTTCTAAGTTTGTTAATAATTTTTAATTCTAATACAATTATTAAGAATTTGTTTAATAAAAGGATCTTTTGATCTGATAGGGGTGGAGAAAAGTTAAGAAAACTATGCAGTTCAACGATCTTTTATATCTAATGAACTCTGGATAGTATTCAACTCCACATAAACTCTATCACACTTAGAGAATCATGATCTTTACAACCTTTAGGAGTGGATCATAATCTCTATATACTTAGGGGTGGAGTTTATCCACAGTACCCTATATGTATATACTTAGGGGTGGAGTATATTCCACAATTCCCTATGTAACACATATTTTCTTTAAACATGGAAGTAATATAATGAGTTAGCTATTATCAATATAAATGCTTGATCTTGATTGTACGTTCCATTTCATTTTACTATTGTAAGTAAAAGTTTGATACCTATAAAAGTTCTTTGATAAAGTTTCACACTACCTTAATTGAGTGGGAGAATTTTAAAATTCTATACCCATCTTCATCAGGTTGACACTTGTGATAGGCACTTAAGAACTCTACTGAAAAGCAAATCTAACCATACACATGGATAGGTATAACTTATCAGAATTATGAGAATAAGATAGAGAACTCTAGTTTAGTTTATTCGAATGTCTTGAACCTAGAATTCTTAATCCTCATAAATTTTATGGTATCTTAATTTTGATTACTTTATCCCTGGCATGTATTTTTTTTCACTTCAAATACCAGTCTTCTATGTTGATGACTTAGTCTTAACTTAAAGTTTCAGACTAATACAAAAGTCACAACTAGGTAACTCTCCAAACAATCAGAGGTTAAAAGCATTATTTAACCAGACATCTGCTATTGAGTGGGAGCTATCTGAGATGTAATCAAATAGGGAACATTAGAAGATATTCAAGAAAGATTTATGAAAGTGATCTATATGTTAGATATTAAGGAATTGTGTATCAGTTGTCCTTGTATCTAGTCATCTAATTTCGAAATTCTTGAGATGGTGCTTACTTTGGGGGTGGAGGAATTATTGTATAATAATTCAAGCTCTACCAGAGAAGAATTATAACTTTGTAAATTCAAAAATACCAAAAAGTTATATTGCTGAAGAAAAGTCTACACTGTATTATCTCAATTCCATATTTTAAAATATGAGATATATGTCTTCTGTTAATTCAGATGTACTTTTAAAACAGTAAAGATTTCAGTATCCCTTGATGAGTAAAGCATATAGTAAAGGATGTTTCATAAGTGTATTTATGAACTAGTTTCCAGAAGTTTGGGTGGATTCAAATATACTACACTTGATCTGAAGATCAAGACATCAGATTGACCTATTTGCACAGTTTGTTTTATGTTAGTGCAAGTGGGAGTTTGTTGGGTTTTATGCCCTAAATAAAACTCTTTACAATCTGATTAGTTATCAATATAAGGAATTTGAAGTGATTAATGTTTGCATGAATTTTACATGCTAATGGTTTAATATGTTTATTACTTTTATACACAAAATCAGTTAAATCTAGATCATATGTTTATTCACAATTACAGTATCGTCAACACAGTGGAATGTGATTGTGATCATATGAATCAAAAGACTTGGTCCCTGTTTCATCAGTGTTATTGGATTTACACTAATGTGATAATCAGCGATGATGTGTACTTACACTTGGAGTAAGTGTTATGTTCTTTCCAGGACATTAGTAAAGTACACTAGTTTCGAATGTATGGAGTATACATTGGACTGGACCGATCTTGCAACTAAGTTAAGATATTACAAACTTACCGTTATATATATCTTTCCAAGTCAATATCAGTAGTTGATCTTAAGATTAAAAGAATCTAAATCCTGATATGCTTAGGCTCAACTCAGGAGTGCTATTCATGTTCTTTGATTTATTAGTTAAGCCTACTTTTAGGTCAGGGTGATACGTATATTTCGGGAACATGATAGTATGATTGAGTGGGAGTGCTGAACATAAATATGGAATCTATAGCTTCTACTGGTGTATAGAAGTCAAGTGATGATTCCCTTCGAGCTTAGCAAATAGAAGTAAATGGATGAGCTCTTGTTTAACTGACTAATTATTAGATCACTAAACACCATTTACAGGTAGCTAAGTGTTTTAAGGGGCAAAATACATTGAGGGGTGAGAACGGTAAAATTATCCCATCTCGATGTAAATCATCTATATAGAGGATCTTTAAATCACAATAAGATTATAAAAATGGTTAAATGAGATAGCATATTGATATCGTGGAACATATAATATGCTCTATATAAGTCTGAGAGTGCAATTCTATGTTCTAAGAGTGGATTCAACGAAGAATTAATAAGTAGGAATTTACTTGGTAAATTTGGTTCACTTATTGGAAGCTCAGCATATAGATCCATGGTCCCCATTCTATTTGAGAACATTCTGCTTGTAAGACTCATTAATTGATTCGTGATTGATCAATTATAATTCTAAAGTTAGACTATGTCTAATTTGTGAATTTTCACTAAACAGGGGTGAAATTGTAAAGAAAGGAGATTCTAGGTTTATTTATTTATTAATGGACTTTATATGTTTAGTTAATAATTAAATCAAATGACAATATTTTAGTTATTAAATAATTAGTTTTTTCATTTAAATGGTTAAAATTAAAAAATTAGCGTTTTTGAGAAAATAGAAATAAAATTTGTTAAAACTGCAAAATCAAGTGGGGCCCATTAACACACCATGGCCGGCCACTATTTGTGGATTTTCAAATTAATATTTTCATTATTTTAATGACAAATAATTCCTAACCTAAACCTAGTAGTTGCCTATAAATAGAAAGTGATGGCTCAGTCAAATCACAAGTTTTCATAACACACATCATTAGTTATCTGACAGAAATTTCTCTCTTCAGAAAAAAATGAGCCTTCCCTATTCTCTTCTATTGGCCGAAACCTCTCTACTCTTTTCTCTTCCTAAAATTTCGACCCTAGTAAAAGAGTAAGTGCCCACACACAGCAAGCAGTAACTCAATCATAGATTGGAAGACTGTGAAGGATCAAACTCAAAGAAGAAGGACATTCGGGCTCAGATCTTGATTATACTCTGCTAGAGAAAGGATACAAGGGTTAGAGATCTGAGTGGAAGGAGACATTAATTCCGCTGCATCAATGTAAGGTTTTCTTAACTTTATATGTGTTTATTTTATCGTTTTAGAAAGTTCATATTTAGGGTGTTAAACAACATACTTGTGAGTAGATCTAAGATCCTGGTAAAATAAATTCCAACAACCACTTCTTGTTCAACCCCTACTATCACTCTTTCTAGCCTCTTATTTCTTTTGTTTCTTCTGTAGGTCTTCTCAATTTCAAGATCAATAAGCACTACTGCACTTGGTCCTCGACGCCGCATAAACCACAAATACTTGAAATAAGATGAAATATTTTTAAGAAAAATAGGTTAGCAAGATGTAGAAAGATTAACGAAAGTACAATTCAATCTAATTATAGTAATATCAATTTTAAACAATTTCCCAGCAACTGCGCCAAAAACTTGTTATTTATTTTCCTCTCTACGCAAGTATACATATCGATTGCTAGTATATATACTCACACAAGTGAGGTCGAACCACATGGAATTGAAAATTGAGTACAACTAAATTATATTTGTTCTTCTATTTGGTTGAAAAATATTTCTCAAACAAAGTTAATGAATGACAAGAAAATAAAAATAAAAATGAAGCAATTAAAGTTTTTTAATAATGGATGAGAAATTAGGGATGCGAATCCTGTTGTATCAATCACCTAATTGTTAATGCTAATTACTATTCCTCTTTCTTTATGTGATGATAGATTATAAAATTGAGAAAAACTCTTTTCAGATCATTATGGTCCTAAACTCTATGTTATCTATTGCATTTTTGAGATAAATTAACATACAATTTGCATTAAGCAATAATCTAAACGTCACAAAGGCTATATAAATACTCATTTTACAGCAAAACCTAAGTTTATTCAATTAGAGCATTTTCAATACGCACTTTTTAGATATCTTATTGAGATCATAAATCATGCCTAAGGTGATCAATCTTAAATATGTATTAAGCACAAATATAAAAAAATGCACGATGAAGAAAGATGAAATAGCAATTAACACTAACCCTTGGAATAAAATCTACTAACATTTGTCATATTCCTAAAGTGAGAAATTAGTTCATAATCTCCATGTTCAAATCCACAATTAAATTAAAAATAGAAATTAGCATAAGAAAATAAAAAGGAGAAGAAAGAAACTAGTGGTAGAATTGATCCGGGTTGCCACACTTCCTCTAATCGTCTTCCTTTTTTCTTATAGGGTTCCATTTCTAAAAATATCAAAGATACAAAACCGCCCCTCGTGTCCGTACGGACTTTGTCGCTATGACCACTAATTGCCTCGCTGCGGTGACTTCACAAAGTGAAAATAGGGTCTTTTTGCCAGTCTTCTCCCCGCGGCCATAAGGCATGGTCGCTGCGGTGATGAAGACCTTGTCGCGGCCCTAAGCTTCCTCGCCGCGACCACTGTATACACTTAAAATAACATCTCCGTATCTCATTCTTGCTGCAACCATAAGTCATGGTCTCCGCGACAAGATGCAATATTTCTTATGTTGATGTACACTTTTTTTCATCCATCCCGCCTCGGTCCTTTTGAATCTTGATGCAATTGACATTTCAAAACCACGGGAACTTAAAAACACAGAAAAAAAGCATAATTCTATCCTAAAAGTATTAACAAAGACTAAAAATGACTCTAAACATCGACCCAAAACTTAGGCTAAAAATAGCCTAAAAGATTTTGGTATGATTTAAGAAAATAGAGTAGAGAAGCTGATGGGAGTGCTCTCTCCTAACAGACTTGTAATACAGTTAGCTAGTGTATGTGCTATTACATTACGTGAGATATCATAACTAGTGCCACCATTGACAATATCTATTAAAGATAAAACATTAGAAATAACATTACTAAAAAAAATATTGGCCATTTTATTTAAAATCCAAGAAACCACTACTAAAGCATCATAATCAATTCTCTCTAAATTATATCCCATAAAATTAGCATATTATCCTTCTCGAAATTAAGAGCTTAGCTACTTTAATTATGAAACATCCCCTGAAACACGTAGTCAACACTTCCCACAGAATCACATTAGCAAAATCTCTTCCAGCTATCACAGAAGCATCAGAATTAAGAGAGAAATTCCCTCAGTAGGAAATATTCATTCTCCCAAACTTAGGTCAGAGCTACTCCTAGGAACAGAGAGCAATAATTGTAGGTCCCTTTAAATTCTATTAAAAATTATGAGCTAACACACTGAGCACTTAAATCCATGACTGAGATATGTCAAAAGAAACACATTTCGATTATTTTATATCTACAACAAACACGGAGCTACCACTTCATGCAATCAAAAAATCAAAAAATATATCCATCAACATATCCATCGATGACCCATATTGCCTCCATCGAATCAGCGACCAAGCCTCAATCTCCTGCCAAATATGAATCAACCCAGTGCAAAAAAGTACATCATGGGAGATAGATTCTTCCTTTTTCCCATGTTGTTGGGCACACAACTCCATATATATGTTTCTCTTAGTTAAACTATACAATTTCCACTGGAATTGCTTAGTAAAATAACCTCCGAAGGAATATTTTAAATTTTGGATGAATATTTAGCTCCCACACCATTCTACCATTTTGAAGTCACCTCCGCTCCACGCATTCACTCTTAATACACCTTTTTGACGATAGAATCTCATCAACCAAATTATAGCCAAAATTTAAAGTTCAATCAAAACTCAAGATGAAGATGAAGGTAAGTAAGAGTGAGAATGGAAAGAGGTATTAAGAGTCACTATGAAAAAGAAAATTGTTTGTATTCCTTAAGGTCAAGTGTTACAATACTTTTTCAGTCCCCTCTCACATCAGAGAATAGGGTATTTATAGACTCTAATGGCCTTAGATAGACAGTGGTTCCCATGGGACAAGCTGAAGTCCTAGTATTGCGAGTTCTAGGTGCAAGAGGTGGTCGTCCGCCTTGTACCGTAGTTTGGTGCTCGGTGGTTCCGAGTTGAAGAGGTGGTGGTCCTTGTATACCCTTGGATGTCAGGACTTACATGTGGGGTGGATCCATTACTCGTACCCTTTCTCACTAACAAACCATGTAGGAGGCGTTGTTATACTCCATTGGCGCGCACGCCTCATCCTTGTGGTTGTACGTTTGCTTCTTCCATCTTTAACACTCAAGAATATTTCACTTAGTATTGGTTGTGTTGTTGAGAGGAGCGTAGTCGGGATTCTTGAGTGCATGCTGGCCAAGACGGATGCAATGCATGCTGGCTGAGTGGCAATGACTTCAAAACCCTCACCTAAGAGGTAAAAGCTAGGTACTAAGTTAACTAAGTGTGAAAAATGGTGGTATATGTCCTAAGAAGAATGCATGTCAAACAACTCAAAAGAAACAAATATATATTTATAGAGAAAGGCAACACACGGGAATCATAATGACGAGCCAATAATTAGATTCAAAAAGGGAGATAGTGAGAATAAAAATAGTGAGTTCAATACCTTAGTGCGGTGATGGAGATTCATAGGAGTGTGAAATTTAGCTAGGGTAAAGTAGGATACGTGCCATACAAAAAATAAAAAGAAGAAGTGCATTAGAAGATGGTTATCAAAGTTGCTTGCCAACCAAAGGTCACTCGACCCAAGGCCATTTGGCTAAGGGTCACTCGACCTAATGCCACTCGACCAAAGGCTCTCTGCCAAAGGCCCTTGAGCTAAATTCACTCGTCCTGTAGGACATCAAGTCACTCGGCCAAAGGCCACTCGGAAAATTGACACCCAGAGGTTCTCGACAGCCAATGAATGCATCCCAAATAAATAAATAAATAAATAATTGAGAAAAAAAAAAGAAAAAAATATTTTGATGAAAAAATGCTTTGGCTAAGATTCAAAACTGTTACCTTTTGGAAGAGTGACTTTAAGCTCACCACTAGGCCAAATGGATTGTGATGAAATGAAAATGAAGGAAAAAGGGTCCCCTTTATATACTAGGTCCTTTTTTTGAAGTGCATGTCAAAGACAAAGTTCATAATTCAACAAGATGAACCAAGATGAAATACCAACTCTTTCTGTAATATCTCAGAAACTTAATTATCAATAATTAGGGTATATTATATTATGAGTTAATGAGAGAGTAGTGAGTAGGATTATGATCCTACTAGTATAATTTAACATGAATTATAAATTTTACCATAAGTGGATAACTAAGCGTAATTTATTAGTTACAAAGATTTTTTTTAGAATATGTGGGTATGATGTGAGCTATTGGCGGAATAAAAATATTTTTCAAGTTAAGCGACCTTGGAGACCAGATTGGAGGCCAAAACTATCACAACAGGTTTAGTTAGTAATTTTAATGGGATTATTGTGGTATGTTGGTTTTAGAATTATCGGGGTATTTCAGGTTACTCGGGTTTGACCAGATGCCTTAGGGTTAGAGTTTTCTTAGTGGCCAAGAAAAGAGATAAAATGGTTATTTCATTATTAAACTAAATTATTATTATTATTTTATAAACTGAAGTAATATATTTGTATGTACATAAACATAACATAAAAATAAAATAAAATCAAAGATCACCGAACCCTCTCCTCCTTTTTCTCTCGAGCAAAGCCAAACCACCACCACTAAAAAATTACTTTTGATTTCTCTCTATCCAAATCATTTCCACATCCTTTTGGTAGCAGCTAGGTTGAAGTAAGCTTGGAAGAAGCTTAAGGTACAGGTTGGTTCTTCTCTTTTTGGAAAAAAAGAGCCTAGGTTTTGAAAGTTTGACTTTGTGTTTTGGGGCTGGTGTCGGGTTTGTGAGCTTGTGGCTTTGTTTTTGGATTATTATGGGATTGGTTTTGATGCTCACTTGATAAGTTTGCAGTTGTGGTTAGGTGGGAGTCAACTATGAGTTTTTAAGCTCAAAACTTGAGCGCTCATGGCAACTTTTGAATGAGGCCATGCTTTTGATTTCTATCACGTAGAAATTGGTGTATGGATATTGTATGATTGTTCTGTGAAGTTTGGAATTATTTGGTTAGGTTTCTGTAATATCCTAGAATAAAGGAATGGATTAGCAAAATCCTAATTAGATAATTATAAATAATTGAGAAATTATATTATTATATAATTCAGTATATGTGAATTAATGTGATTTATTTGATTAATTATATGTTAAGACCTCGTTGGTGAGCCAGGGGTATTTTTGTAATTATGACCCGAGAAGGGTAAAATGATGAAATTAATTTAATTACGTGCTTAATAGAACTATATTATTATATAGTATGCATGTGTTGTCTTTTCAGGTGTGTTCTGACAAGTTGGCGTGATATAGTCACAACCGGGTATTTCGGGCCGTTTCGGGTTCAGGCCGGAAATGCAAATTGGATTGAAATATTTTGCATTTTATTTGATAGTGAGAAATCTGAAATTTATTTGGAAATAAATGAGTAGGGAAAGACTAAATTACCCTTGTATGTGTGGTTATGTGTGAATTGGCCCTAACAGAATTTTTGTAATTTTGAATATTCTAATTACTTTCAACAAAATGATTTTTGGGCTGAATATTGGGATAATTTCTGGTTTATCCCTCTAGAGAACCGAGCCCCCCTCCTCTCTCTCTCTTTATCCTTTTGTTTTCAAATTGTTAAGAAAATGGGTTGGAATCAAGCTTGGTTTGTGGGGATCTTGGAGCTTGAGTTTGTGAGAAGATTGAGGTAGTGTTTCTACCATTTTTATTTTGAGTTTTATTGCTGTAAAATATATGTGAAGACATGGATTAGGTTCTTGAAATGCATGTTTATGAATTGGGTTGGATTTATGATGTTTCGGTTAAGTTTCTTATTTATTAGGAACTCTAATGCATGCTATGATTGTTGAAAAGCTTAGATTGAATTTTGTATATGTGAATTCAAGTTTTATGTTAGGTTTTTGATGCTAAAATATGAGGTTAAAAGCATGCTTTGATGTTCAAGCTTTTGGGTATGGAATTTTGTTGTGTTTTTGCTCACGCTTTGGAGCTTTGGTTGGATGTTGTTGATTAATGTTGGAATTGATGTTATTAGCTCTCTATTGTGGTGATTTTTTTATCTGTAAGAAGTTAATTTTGGGTATGTTTTAGCTGAGGCTCGAATTATGGAAAAGATGGCATGTTTGGACCTTAAAAATGGAGTTTTTGGGTGTTCTGAACCCAGTCGTCGCTACTGGATTTTTGGCTGTCGCGACTGGGTTTGGCAGTGAGAAATTCTATTTTTTCCAATTTTGTTTTGGCCATAACTTTTGACTCGGGCCTCTGTTTGGGACGTTCTTTATATCGTTAGAAAGCTCGTTCCGAGCTCTATTTGATTATCTGTGTTTTGAATTGCATGTTTATATTTTGTGAAAGTGAAATTGGGGATTACCCCTATTTGTGAAATCCCGGATTCTGTGACTAGGATTACCGGCACCTGATCAGGAGCACCCAGGAGTTTGGAATCTCTCTTATTGCGGGGCAACAGGTAAGACAGTAGTTTGCACGTAGATTATGCACAGTGGCGCTTATGTTGAATATGATATATGTGAGTAATTGTAACCGGGATTAGGGTTATTACCCTAATATGAGCGGTTTAATAGCCTAGGGTTATTACTCTAGTGATATATGTTATGTAAATACTATGCCATGTCAGATATATGTATATATTGAGATTATGAATTATGCGCTTAAGGCATAATTAAACTAGACTCGGTAAGCTAGTACCTTGAGTTTAATTTTAATGCGGTCTAGGGTTATTACCCTAGAATATTATGAATCCAGTGAAAGCATGAGTGAGGGTTGACACTCTTAGTAAATGTTATCTGAATATATAGAAATGTATCATATGAGTGATTACATAGTATGCAAGTGAGGGTTATTACCCTAAGATTATATATGTTGTAGTAAATATTGAATACACGCATGTATGTTAAGAGTTATGTGTATAAGACATAACTGGGTTAGACCTGGTATATATCACCAGGATAAACCACCGAAAGTGTAATACATGGATTACGTATATTCATGAATAGGGTTATGCGAGCAAGGCATAACAAGGTTAGGCTCGGTTACCAGAACCGAGGGAAACCCTATTGAGGCCTTATTGTATATAGACGTGTGAGTGCAACACGTAGGTCTACGCCACGTAGACATAAATAGGCATGTGAGCGTAACATGCAAGTCTATAGCAAATAGAGAAATATTGCAATGGTACCAATAATTATGTGTTACATAGGCCTAAACCACGTAGATATAAATAGACGTGTGAGAGCAACACGTAGGTCTACGCCACGTAGATATAAATAGATGTGTGAGCGCAACACATAGGCCTACACCACGTAGACATAAATAGGCATGTGAGTTTGACATGCAGGTCTGTGACATACAGACATATATGAATGGCATTACTATTTAAATAGCATGATGAGTATATTATATTTGTTAAGATTTATACTGTCTTGCTGGGCTTGGCTCACGGGTGCTCTATTGTGCAGGAAAGGGTAAGACTGTCGTTGATCAGCCATGAGTGCAGGAGCTGGACAAAGAATGTACATGTTCAGGCCACACTAGACCAAGCGGGTTGGGGTCTACCAGTGATGTATTTTGAGACTCTATTTTGCCGCTTAGGTCGGCCAAAGGAAAAGAACTTGTAATAGTGTTTCGTAAATACTTTTGGGATCCCAACTTTTGTAACTTTTAAATTATAAGGTTTAAATCATTACAAGTTATTTTCATTCCATTTACCCGCGCTTATTTTTCTAGTAATCCCAATTAGGGGATGAGGGTTTCATAAGTTTATTGGGAAGCGTGCCTAATTATTTAGGGCGCTACAATTGGGTATCGGAGCGCCAAGGTTTTTAAACTTCCTGTAGACCGGCTGAACATGTACATTCATCGTCAGAGACAAGCTCTACTCATGGTGCAGTAAGTATTGAGAGTTATTTGGCACTAGGGTTAGGTTTGAATTATTTGGCATTAAAATAATGAAAATATCGGTTTAAATTCCCTACAAAAGTGGCTGGCCCTATACAAGTGGATTTGGGCCTCACTTTTTGCAATTTTGCAGTTTTATCTTTTCTGCATCTGATTTTTTCAAAAATGCCAATTTTCAAATTCAACCATTTAAATGCCAATTCTAATTATTTAATAACTATAAATAATTATTAAATAATATTGTCATTTATTATATTTATTAATTGAACCACACAAAGTATCATAATTAACAAATATGCCCCTATAAACTCTTTCTTTACAATTTCGCCCTTACTTAGTGAAAATTTCACAAATAGACATAGTCTAATTTGAGAATTACAATTGATTAATAAAAACCAATTATATGAGTCTTACAAGCAATATTATCTCAACTAGTGCGCGGACCATGGGTCTATATAACCGAGCTTCCAATAAGTAGATCAAGAATTTATTACTAAAATTCACTAACTTATTAATTCTTCGTTGAATCCACGAATTGAACTTAGAATTTCACTCTCAGTATATAGAATGCTCTATATGTTCCACCATATAGACACATCATTAGTTATCCATTTTTATGATCCTAATGCGATCAATGATCCTCTATATGAATGATCTACACTGTAAAGGGATTAGATTACCGTAACACCCTACTATGTATTTTATCCTTAAAACACTTGACCCCGTATAAATGATATTTCAGCTTATGTGAAATGAGTAGTCCACCATTTATGTTCGTTTGGTCAAGCTCGAAGGAGATCATCCTTTGCTTACTATTCGCCAGATAGAAGCTATAGATTCCATGTTTATGATAGCGCTCCCGCTCAATTGCACTACCGTGTTCCCAAAATGTACGTATCACCCTGACCTAAAAGTAGGCTTAACTAACAAATCAAAGAACACGTATAGCCTTTCAAGATTGAGCCTAATCATAACAGGATTAAGATCATTTGATCTAGGATCAACTAGGCGATATTGACTTGAATAGATATTACGGTAAGTTTAATAAATCTAAGTCAAAGTTCAATATCGGTCCCTTCCGATGCATACTCCATGCATTCAACCTGAGCTTTACTTTAACCAATGCTCTGGAAAGAACATAGCACTTCTCCAAATGCAAGTAAACTCTGTTGTAGATTATCATATCAGTAAAACCCTATGTCTGATAAATCTAGGAACTTTATTCACATAGTCATGTTTACTTTCCATTGTGTTGACGGCACAATAAACAGGATCAAGTATGTGAAAAGGGTTTCAGATGAATTTATACATTATGTACATATAATCATGAAATAAATCATGTGAACCATGCAACATTAAATGTTATTTCTGATCTATATTAATAAGTAAATCTGATTATATTGAAATGAGTTTTATTTAGGGCATAAAACCCAACAGGCTGCCCCTGTTGATCAAGTGTTACCACCAGCACGTGTGCCAGTGGTGGGTAACCAGGGGTTTGTTATGCCGCATAGGGACTCGGTATTGAGCGGTTCGTGAAGCTGCAACCTCCAACTTTTCTGGGAGGTTTTGATATAATTAAGGCCGAGTAGTGGATGAGCACTATTACCTGTATCCTGGTTAATATGGGAGTGACGGGAACTGAAAGAGTGAACTGTGCAACTTTCATGTTACTAGTTCATGCCCGCATTTGGTGGGATATCGTGGGCGAAACCCGGGATATCAGTGTAATGACCTGGGAAGAATTTAAAATTTTGTTTGAGGAAAAGTTTTACTACATCGCTGTGAGAAGTTCACACATGGAAGACTTTGTGAAGCTTACTCAGGGAAAGATGTCAGTGGCCGAATACACCCTGGAGTTTGATCGGCTATCTAAGTTTGCTGGTGATCTGGTGCCCACAGATTTCACCAGGAAACAGAAATATGTGAGAGGATTGAATGCCACAATCAGTCGGGACTTGAAGATTACCATATCACATGACACTTTGTATAAGAAAGTGGTAGAGCTAGCCTTGATTGCTGAGGAGGCTGAGCAACATGTAGCAAAAGAGCAGACTGCAAAGGATGTCGTCAAAACATCGAATCCTCCTGCTAGTGGTAATGTCAGTAAGGGGACCGAAAGTACAACCCTGATCACAAATGGTAGACTGAGGCTTCCGGAGCATTAGAGAGTATTAGAAAGCTTCAGGGAAATTGAGGTGGTCGTCAAGGTAAAGGATGCTCTTTCAGATCATATCTAGAATATTCAAAATGCAAGATTTCCATTAGGGTGAATGACGAGCCAAGGTTGCATATTATATTTGATATGGATTATATGAATCGGATGTTCCAGGATTACCTAATCAGATGTCTGATTGTGTTTATCGATGACATCTTGGTGAATTCTGGTTATCTTGTGTCTCTTTCTCGGGGCACATAGTAGATAAAGATGGGATCATGGTGGATCCGCTTAAAATTGAAGCTGTTCGGGAGTGGCCAACACAAAAATCAGTTACTGAAGTTAGGAGCTTTCTGGGATTAGCTGGGTATTATTGCCGATGTGTACAGGGTTTTTCAAAGATTGTTGTACCCTTAACGGAGCTGACCCGAAAGAACTTGAAGTTTGTTTGGACTGATCGGTGTGAGAAAAGTTTCCTCGAGTTAAAGCAGCGCTTGATTACCGCTCCAGTACTAACTCTTCCTTCAGATAAGGAAAACTTTGTGGTTTGCTGTGATGCCTCAAGACAAGGTCTCGGCTGTGTGCTTATGCAAGCTGGGTTTTGTGCCCTAAATAAAATTCATTTCAATATAATCAGATTTACTTATTAATAAAGATCAGAAACAACATTTTATATTGCATGGTTCACATGATTTATTTCATGATTATATGTATATAATGTATGAATTTTTTTAAGTCCAGAACATATGAATTTGTTAAAGATAATAGTGTTGTCAGCACAGTGGAATATAATCTTAATTATATGTTCAAAAGTTTATTCCCTGATTTGTCAGAACACTGGATTTAGACTGACATGGTATAATCAGCGATAGGTATTCTTACACCTTGGAAAAGTGTTATGTCCTTTCCAGGACATTCGCAAAGTTTACCAGTATCGGATGTATGGAGTATACATCCGAAGGGACCGATATTGAACTTTGATAAGATATATTAAAACTTATCGTAATATCTATTCAATTCAATATCACATGTTGATCCTAGATCAAATGACGTCAATCCTGATATGGTTAGGTTCGATCTCAAGAGTACTATACATGTTCTTTGATTTGTTAGTTAAGCCTACTTTTGGGTCACGGTGATAAGTACATTTTGGGAACATGATAGTATAATTGAGTGGGAGCGCTACCATAAATATGAAATCTATAACTTCTATAGGAATTTAGAAGTGAAACGATGATATCCTTCGAGCTTGGCTAAACAGAGATAAATGGTGGAGATCTCATTTCACTTTGCTGGAATATCATTTATACGGAGCTAAGTGTTTTAAGGATAAAATACATTGAAGGTGTAACGGTAACTTAGTGCCTTTTCAATGTAGATCATCTATTAGAGGGTCATTGATCACATTAGGGTTATAACAATGGATAACTAATGACGTGTCTATATCATGGAACATATAGAGCGTTCTATATGACTGAGAGTGCAATACCAAGTTCTAAGTGTGGATTCGACAAGGAATTAATAAGTTAGGGAATTTACTTGGTAAATTCAGTTCCACTTATTGGAAGCTCGGTTATATAGACCCATGGTCCCCATACTAGTCGAGACCATACTGCTTGTAAGACTCAGTTAATTGATTTTAATTAATCAATTATAATTCTAAAGTTAGACTATCTCTACTTTATGAATTTTCACTAAGCAATGGCGAAATTGTAAAGAAAAGAGATTCTAGGTTTATTTATTGATTAAGAGACTTTATATGTCTAAATTACTATATATATTAAATGGCAATATTATTTAATAATTATTTTTAAGTTATTAAATAATTAGAATTGGCATTTAAAAAGGTTAAATTGGAAAATTGCATTTTTGAGAAAATAGGAATGAGAAATAACAAAATGGGAAAGTTGCAAAGTGAGGCCCAATTCCCTTTGTATGGCCGGCCACATGCACAAGAAATTACCATTTATAGTTTTCATTATTTTAATGCCATACAATTCTAACCTAAACCTAGAGGGTATTCTATAAATAGAAAGTGTTGGCTTCAGGAAACTCACAACTTTGAACATTGGTTTCTTTCAGAAAAGCCACACGCCTCTGTCTCTCTCTCTCTCTTTTCTTCTCTCTAAATTTCGAAACACTTGAGTGAATGAGTAGTGCCCACACACATCAAGTGGTACCTCAATCATAGTATGTAAGACTATGGAAAATCAAACATACTTGTTAGTAAATCTAGATCCTGGTAAAATAATTCCAACAACTGGCACCGGAGCCATGGTAATGATTTACTTTCATGTAATATGAATTAAAACGATGTTTTATATGTTCTGTGTTGATTTGGATGGTTTCATGTTAGTTTATGTGTTAGTTGATGAATGTATATGTTGTACAGTACATTTTTCCATGAAAAATATTTTTTCTATTTTTAAAAATATTTTATTTGGATTCCTTGTGAAAAATTAAGCAATTTTCGTTTTTACGGAACTCGATTCCGATAAAAATTGAGAAAGTTATGTTTTTTTGGAAAAATCGGATTTCGGGTATGCATGGGTGCTCAATCGCACGCATCAGGTGCTTCGGACAAGCTCCTCATCCGCGTGCGTGACCTGTGCATCGAGCCCGTGTGCACCCTGGACCTCCACCCAGACGCACCCTGTAGCTGACCGAGTTTTCTGGGTCAGGCATCCTACAGGCGCCGAAGATCCTCGGCGTGAACACCTCCTCCGTGCGCGTACCAGGCTGCGTGCAGCCTTCCTGGGCTGCACGTGCAGCCCACGTGTAGCCTGTCCTGGGCAGCCACTTTCCCAATCCGAATTTTGTGGGATTTTTCCCCAAAATTCAATTTTTTGATGGGATTGTTTCCCAAAATTTATTTTTCCAATTTTAAATATTTCTAAATTTAAATATTTCCAATTTTAAAATATTTTCAATTTGGAATTTTTCCAATTTTAAATATTTCCATTTTGGAATATTTCTAATTTTAAATATTTCTTATTATGGTCAGATTTAAAAAATTTGTTAACTTCTTTAATATTTATTTATTATTTAATTATAAGATTAGATATTTTGATATTTAACATATTTTAAATTAAAAGATAACTTTGTCTTTTTATTTAAAATATTATATTAAAATTATCTTATATGACAAATTAAATAATTAATAAATTTGAAATTAACATAGATATTTTTATAGATATACTTACCATAATATTTTCAAATTCAAAATTTGTTATTTTGTTAAATATTTAATTATTTATAAATTATAAGTTTAAAATGATATTTTTCTATATATATCATTTTTTTCCTTATTGGAAATTTATAAATCCTATCTTAAATATTTAAATAACTTTGATATTTTTGTAGAAATTTGAATATTGCTTAATTTTAGATATTTTGACATATAATTATGGTAATTATTATTCATTTATTATTTTATTCCTAAAATAATAATTATCTAACCAAATCTATTTTAAAATTGGTTTATTTTATTAAATTATAAGATCTGAAAGTGATATTGAAGATTCCTTCCTTTCAAATCATTGATCTTATTAGATATTTAATTTAATTTGATTCAAATAAACCTCGATATTTTAAAATTAGTTTCCTTTATTTTTGAGATTTTAAGGTTTGTTTTAACAACCCTAAATTTTCAAAATTTATTTGGTTAGTTTAAGAATAATAATTTAATTATATTAATATCTTATTTTACATCTGTTACATGGACAATGTTTGTTTATTTTATATTGTTTATTCAAATTTTTTTTTAACAAACCTATTATTTATTTGATCTAAATTGCTATAATTAACTTGTTGACAGATCCAATGATCTGATTTTAATCATAGTCCAATTGTCAATAGATCTTATAAATAATTTGTAATAGGTAAAATTTGTATTTCTTTCATCTGTGTAAACCTAGTAACATGATAGGGCCCATCCAAATCATTTGACCTGTGTGAGCCTATATGTTTGCTATTGGGCTTAGATGCATATAGGAAACCCATTTAAGTTTTACTAAGTAAATGGCCTAGGTTGCTAAAATAAAATTTGACATAAGTAATTTTATTTAGGCCCAATTAGATTTGGGCTTATTCAATGAATAACAATTGTTTATTTTAAGGTTAAATTCCTCTTTTTTGGGCCTTGTGTGAGAGTTGGGGGCCAATAGAAGTGGGTACGACATACTAAACCCAACTCCCCCTCACATGAACTACCCCAATTGTGAAGGCCCATTTGCCTTATTTAAATAATTGTATTAGGTTAATTATATTAGTCTAACCTAATTAAAATTGAATTAGCAACATAATTAACTTTTAAAATATATGAAATTATTTTTCATTTAATATTTTAAAGTTAATTTTTAGAAAAACACTTAGTTAATGATATATATATTCTAGACAGTTATTTCTTGTACTAATTATTATTTCTAATATTAAATAGAAAAATATCATTGATTGTGAAATTAATTGTTTATTAATTAATTTTCGTACAATCTAAGTTTAGTATATTTTCCTAGTATTAAACTAGAATTAATAATTAAGTTTCCTCTATACTTAATTATTTATTTCTTAAATTTAATACATTTAATTAAATTGAAAATTTCAATATGTAAGTTGATTTTCATCATGATACATAAATATTGTTATTTTCATGTTATTTAATTAAAGTTGGAAATTATTTTAAGTTTGGAATCTTATTTCAGAAGGGAAATTTCATATTTTGGCCCTAATAAAATACTCAATATCAAAATTTAGACTCATTAATTTTTTGAACAAATTGATTCCACTAATTTGAAAAAGTTCCTAAAATACCCCTAAAATAAAATTTTCACTCTCTCTCTGACTTTCCCTCTCTCTCTCTCGCTCTCTGACTTTCCCTCTCTCTCGCTCAAAGACTTTCCCTCTCTCTCGCTCTCTTCACGAACCCACACGAACCAGACCAACGACCAACTTACCCACGCCGTCGACCACGAAACGAACAAACCCACGCCGCCGTCGACCACGAAACCAACAAACCCACGAACCCAACCCCACGAACCAAACCCACGAACCCAATCGACGAACGGAAACCGTCTGCCGTCTGTCGATCTTCGACCCAAACCGACGCAAAACTGCCGTCGCCACCACGAGGAGAAACTGCCGTCACCACCCACGAGCAAAAACCGTCGCCTACACCACCAAATTCAGTCAAAGGTAAGATTTTTTTTTTGAAAAAATTTATTTTTCATAGATTTTGATGCCAATCATATAATGTTGTTGCGATTAGTGGATTTTTTGTAGCTTTTGTGATCTTTAGGTTGTAGATGTTAGTGTTTCAATGGTATCTGTGTTTATTACAGGGTTGTCGATGACATATCGATAGGATATGGATATGATGTCGATAGATTGGGTGTCTGTTTGAATTTAGCTGTTATTTGTATGTCGATAGGATATCGTTTGTATGTCGATAGGATATCGATAGGTGGTTTAAGTCTATTTTCTGCCTTAAATTGTCGACGACTTGTCGACAGTTTGTCGATGGTTTGTCGATTTCATTAACTTGTTGATTGTTAGGTTGTATTGTCGACTGTATATCGACAGTATGTCGATATGTCGTCGACTGTATTAACATGTTGAATTTAGGTTTGTATTGTCGACTGAATGTCGACAGGATGTCGATATTTTGTCGACATAATAGTGTTGTGTCTGCTTTTGATAATATCGACATAATGTCGACGGTATGTCAACATAATGTCGTCATAATTGAATTGTGTTTGCATTTAAAGATATCGACATAATGTCGACGGTATGTCGACGTTATGTCGACATGTTTTTAAATTTTTTTGGCAGCTTTATTTATTTGTTTTTTGTTTTTTCAGATGGCTCCCAGACTCATAATTCCAGCACCCGAGCATTTTACTGGCCGGGTCACATATAGAGGCACTGGAATTTTTGCAAAAATGAAAGCTCGGTTTGAAGAGTTCAATCTGAATAACAAGGCGAAGGAAAGCCGTTTCGGGAGCCTTTGGAATGTCGTACCCTTGACATTCTCCTCGGTGTTATTTCACCAGCTTATGCTCCACAAAATGAAGGTGGATGCCCAGGAGGAGTTGAGGATGCGGTTTTACGTTGGTCGGAAGGAGGTCAGATTCGGGGTGCTGGAGTTTGCACTCATTACAGGCCTGGACTTCTCCTCGGGGCCCACAGAAGAGGAGAAGGCTGCGCAGGTCGCGCGCTCAGGGTCAGACCGATTGATCAACAAATATTTCAACCGGTCTGACAGTGTGAAGATAGAAGCACTCCAAGATAGGTTCACAAACTGTGAGAACCCGAAAGACTTGTACAAGCTCGGCTTGTGCTTGTTTGTGGAGTCAGTGCTTCTGGGCCGCGAGGCAAACGCGCTGATTACGCCTCACATACTTAGATATGTGGAAGACCTCGAGTTCTTCTCCCAGATTCCTTGGGGGAAGCACTCATTCGCCAGACTCATGCACTCGCTTCAAAAAGACATGTTGAAACAAAAGGCCAACTACGAGAAGAAGCTGAGTTCGGATGTTCAGCACGAGTGCAAATACACAGCATATGGCTTCGCACGTGCAGTACAATATTGGGCGGACAAGGCCATTTTGGAGGTTGGGAAGAGGTATGGCAAGAATCACGGGATTTGGTTCCCCAGGATGCTTAGCTGGACGAGCGAGGACGATATTGGGAAGAAAGACGTCAGCGCATTATTTTCTAGACGGGTATGATTTTCACTTATGTTCAGAATAATTATTTAACATAAATGCTTGTAATAAATGCTAAATGGTTCTATTTTGATATTTTTTGAACCATAAACAGAATCTTGAAGTGGTGAAGGGACTACTTCCACGGACAGAGGAGGAGGCATTTGTGAGGACCATATCTTACGATGGTGTGGAGAACCTGGTTGATGATGGTGTGGATGACACAGAGGCTGAGGCAGGTAGTCAGGTACCAGAGACTCAGGTCCCAGACACTCAGGTACCAATTTTTGGAACTTTTATTTTTATGTCTTTATTTTTTATTGTTTTTGTTTTGTGATATTTGTTACATTGTGGAATTATCGTATGCTTACCGTATTTTTTTGATATATATTTTTTCAGGCCACTGGTTCAGAACCTCAGCCCAGTGCACCATCTTCATCAGGCGTTCGGGGTGCCGAGTACACTGATTTAGTGGCGAGGTTGGATAGGATCGAGGCTGACACTCAGGGTCTGTATGCTGCTCATGTCGAGCTGAAGAAGGCATACGAGACCAGCCATGTAGAGCTGAAGGGTGGTCAGAACGTAATTATGGAGCAGCTCAGAGACATATTGGCCATGTTGAATCGTCCGCCAACGACAGCTTCAGCACCGGAGGCCCCAACAGATCCATCTACCCCACCACCAGCTGCTTCACCCCCAGTAGAAGAGGAGGAGGTCTTCCCCGACGATTACGATCCTTATGAGGGAGCTCCAGCGACTCCGATCGAGGCACAACCTGTTATCCATGTACATGACACCGAGTCGCAGGGTGAGATTATGTCGATAGAGGCACAACATGCAGTGGTTAAGAGTCGGAAGAGGGAGAGAAAGCCTCCTGTATGGTTCGGTGACTATACGGAGATGAAGAGGAGACATAGGCCATCTTCAAATTTTGATCCCCTGGAGCCACCGGATGAGAAATTGTTAACCACTTTCCGAAAGTGGTGTGTTGGACTCATTCCGAACCACCGACTTCGGGATTTGAGAAGTGGTGATTACGGTCCAGGATTCTTTTGGATAATGCTCACACCAAAGGAATGGCTTACAGATGACGTAAGTAAAGTATTTTTTAATATTACTTCACTTTACAACTTTATGTGCAATTAATATATTTTTTTGTCTAACTGACATTTCCCTTTATATGCAGCATATAGATGCAGCAATGCATATGCTGAGGAGGCGACGCACCGACTATCCACTGACATTTCCTCAGAAGGGTGTCATTCTCTCCACATTCGTGACCAGCATGATCAGCAGTGCATGGACGAGCCACAAGGGTCCGAGGAGAAACTTTGTGTGGGAGGATTATATCCTGGACTACTGCAGATGGGTTCATAAGGTATTGTTTTAGTAAGATTTTAAATGTTAATTGTTTGGGAGGATTATTATGGTTTGTTAATTGTTTCGTTGTTCTCTGTAATTACAGTCCCAAGTCTTTGAGAGATGGAGGGGTAACGAGTTTATTTACTTCGTTCTGAACCTTCCCGAGGCAAGGCACTGGGTCACACTTGAAGTCGACATAGAGCTGTGGAAAATTAATGTCTACGACTGTGATTCCTGCGTCTGTCATTGGACCGCCATGGAACCCATCCTGAAGACTTGGGGAGAACTGCTGCCCTCGCTAATCCTTGCAACCGGGAAATTTCCACATAACAACCAGATCATGGCGTTAACTAACAGGGACATCACGGTGCTTCCAAAAATGCATTCGACTCGAGCCACTCACGACTTAGTTCCGAAGTCAACAACCAGGTACATAGTGATAAAAAAGTACTATAGTATATCAATATGTTTTACGTTAGACTGACTTTACATTTTATATATTTGCATTTAGTGGTGATTGTGGCGTCTATTGCATTGAGTATGTGGAGCATCTCATGATGCAACGTGGATTGACCGATGTGACGCCAGACCGGATAGCTATGTTTCGTCAACGGTGGTGTGTTGATTTATTTTACCAAAATGTCGGCTGATTATATGTGTAATTATTGGGACATTGTATATTTTGTGTAATTAACATTACAGTTATGTATATATAGACTTTCTCTTCGTTCAAATTATGATAATTATTCGTGGTTTCAAATATAAAATATCGATATTATTCAACAAAAATAACTATTAAAGCTAAAAATAATTAAAATATTTAAAAAATATTCAACCTCGACATTATTTTAAAGCAGTTTCGAACCTGAAATAGCGATAATTATTCATAGTTAGACCAGTTACTAGTGAAGACACTCCCCATACTTCAGTATTATATATTAGACCACTCTCTATCACTCACATTACAGTTATGTTAGACCAAGTGAAGGTAAATTGGATAATGAAGAATTATATATAGTACTTATATATTCAATATACCATATATATGTCTATTATGCTATATTATATAGGTAGATAAATTAATATGAACTGTGGTAAGTAAAAAAGATATATTTTCGGAGAATGTGCGCCATTTAGATATTTTCGAGCAATAAAGAAACTCAGGAGGCTGCAGATGAACTCATTTAGATATATATATATATATATATAATTTCGTTAGCACATGAAAATAAAAACAAATGATGACAAAATATGCATCATTAGAGTATATCAAATTTCCCAATAGAAAATATGTTATTACAACGAATAAGTACAGGACGCCTCAAATGCGGGCTTTGCATGTTGCTCTGTTGTGGCTCGAATCCGCCACAGCGGCTGCAGCTTCGTGGTACGTAACCTTTTTATCACCGGACGGAAACGGTTCTCCCGTCTTCTTCCAGCGTTGCTTTTTCTTGGACAACCTACAGGCTTCTTTTCCACAGGTACCCCAACTTTCATATTCTTGATGTGTTCTGGGAGAACCCAATCATCCTCGTCACCAGCAAGATTGATGGTATCATCGTAAATCTTCCTCCACGTTTCCTTTGAATAATAAGGTGAGCAAAGTGTGTACACACTTGTGTTCGTTTTCAATGTCGCGGCACATGCATGAAGGCAAGGGAGTTTCAATAACGTGAACACGCCGCAGGTGCATGTTCTTTCAACTAGATTCACATTACCACCTCTTTCACCGTTAGGTCCCCTACCAACGTTATACAAATTGGCTCCATTTCGTTGGACGCGCCTGTACCTTGCATTTTCATGAATTTTTGCCAAGTTTTTTTCAAAGAGCGTGGCCAAAGGGGTGGTACATTTGTCAGCATTTTCGAGGCGATCAGCGAACCACGATTGGAGTGTGAACCTGATAAATTCAACCAAAGTAGTTATTGGATATTTCCTGAACTCTTCTGTGACACTATTGAAGCTTTCAGCAGCGTTGCTCGTCATGATGTTGTATCTATCGCCCAAACAATAAGGGTGAGCCCACTTCTCAAACCCTATACTCTCCACATATGCAGCAATGGCCGGATTCATCTTTCTAAGCTTCTCAAACTCTCTATCGCATTCAGTCTTCGACCATGCGTAAGCAACATTATATATTTTGTTGTGAAAAGCATCAGTCTTGAATTTGGCGTTCACGTTCATAACAATGTGGTGATAGCATGCACAGTGGACTGCTTCGGGAAAGATCAATTTCAGATTTTAGCTATTTTATTTTTTTTTTTTAAAAAAAAAGGGTAAAATGGGAAGTTCATGTAATTAATGGTCTAAATTTGTACAAATTAAGGGAGGGTATAAATTTTGATATGGCTTGTATTATTAAGGCCAAAAAGTGAAATTTCCCTTTCAGAATAACTTAAATTTGAATAATTTTCAAAATATATTTTATTTTCTTTTACTAATCTTTTTCTCACAATTTCGAAATTGCATCACTTTGATGCAGAAATTTCGAATTTTATTTGAAAAATAGATTAAAGTTGAACATTATTTATTTTGGACCAACTTAAATCAATGATTTTTTCATTTAATTATTAATTAAAATAAATGAACTAAAATATATTATAATTAGAAATTGAATTAATTAGTCCATGAAAGTCTAGATAGATATTATCTGTTTTGCTTAAAGTATTTGTCTAGTGATATTTAATTAAATAGAAAATTAATATTTAAGTTGATTCTTAATCATGATACTTAAATATTTGAAATTTTTCTTAAATATTTAATTAAATAGGAAAATTATATTTTTTTGTTGAAAATTAATTTTTATTAATTAATTTTGGGCCAACATAAAATTAGAGTAATTTTCCAGGATTTATTTTTATTTTATTTTAAAGCATTTTCGAAAGTTGTATTCTTATACACTTCATTTTTTTTCGAAATGCAATATATATTTATAGAAAATTAAATTTGAGTTGTAAATTAATTTAAATTAATTTTGAAACAACTTAAATTGAATAATTTTCTAAATATTTATGGAAATTATTACTAAGATGGAAATAATTCACGTTATTTTCATATCCATCTAAGTATAATTTATAAATATTACATTAAAATTTATATTTAGAATTTTTCATTCTAAATTGGAAATTTTAATTAAATAAATATATATTTAAAATAAATTGATTAAAATAAATATTAGAAGAAAATATAGCTTTCATTAAATAATGAGCTTTATTATTAAGATATTCGATCTCCATTGTTGGTTTTACATAGCTATTGTTTTAGTGAGTAATCCTCCCTAATGGAGGAACGTTCATTAGCAAGTTAGCACCGTTTAATCTCGAAAAATAAGTAATCTTGTAAGTTTTCTTATATAGTATTGATCACCCTAATGGTGGCGACTGTATAAGACTTGCAAGAATATGAAACAATGGTGGAAGTTCATAGGATAGAATAGCCGCGACTCTTGCCTAAACGAGACAACGCGGATTCAAATCTTGATCGAATAAAAGGTTGCTAGAATGTTAATCATTTTAGATGAGCTGACAACTCTATTCAATGAATGGTATCACTGACTCTCGCCTAAACGGGACACTGATATCAGTTTGTTGAAGACCTTGGAAATTATTTAGGATTGTATGTTTTAGTATTTTCACTTGTCATTCCTACTCGCTATATGACAACTCTATTCAATGAATGGTATCACTGACTCTCGCCTAAACGGGACACTGATATCAGTTTGTTGAAGACCTTGGAAATTATTTAGGATTGTATGTTTTAGTATTTTCACTTGTCATTCCTACTTGCTATATGTTTAATAATTTCTGAATTGTGTATGAATTTATATTGAACCATGGTATTTTCTGTTATTAAATTGTAGTTTAATTTTGAATCTTCATTGTTGGTCTAACTTGGTTTGTTTTTTCTAATGAGATAAATCGCTAATGGATTTTCACCATTAGACTAACTTAATAGTGTTAGATATCGAAAGATAAATATTGTATATGCAACATCTAGCTGTTCATCAATTGATGACACCTTAGACTAGTATTTTACAATATGAAACAAGAAGATTGTATAAATAAGATTACTTTGACTCTCGCTAATCGGAGCATCATTGGATTCTTATTTAAAACGAAATTATCCTAATTCCTCTTAGCTTATTCATTTCGAATTAGCTCAATAACATATCGTTGGATGAATGGTCTATAAATCATTTCATGTCATTTTATATTTTCTCTTAAGAAATTAAATGACGAACTTGATTATATTCTTGAAATTCTATCCCAAAATGATATAAATCCTCAATCTTAGAAATCTCCTACATGTATGGGCAAATCAGACTTAGAGTTAGATTAGTAGTGGTGGTCCAAGAAAGAATTCCTAATTATACAGTTACACTTTCACAAGTGTTTCATAACCATTTTCTATCAATGGATTCAAACTATATGAGTTTAGTATTCTGTGACCAGAATCCACTTGCACTATTCTAAGAACTCTTTGATGTAATTAAACTGAAGTCATCAAAAGATACAACCACATATTTTATAAATCTATGGCATTTGTATCTTGTTCATAGTGGTTTTAACAAGATCATTCTCTGCAAAGAGTTAATATGCCTATATCCACTGAAAGTATAATCATCTCATTCGTAGATGGATGTAAATTAAGGAGTGGATATGAGTTTTCGTTGTATTCTTAAAACGATCACTCTAGATTTTACCTTAAGCAAAAGAAATTTGAAATGTTTGAAAAGTTTCATGGATTTCTAGCAATGGTGGAAAACCATTAAGGTAAGTAGTTAAAGATCTTGCGAACTGATAGGGGTGGAGAAATAGTTAGTAGATATGTAGTTCAAAGATCATTAATTTGATTTTTGAATTATATCCAAACTTACCTCCCCAGAAATTCGAGTTGCATATTGATGATTAGTTACTAGTCGTTGCCTAAATCCTTCTATGGTAATAAAATTTAAGAATGATGCAATGGTTGTATACTTAATGTAAATCATTACTAGATTCATGGATGCCCTAATCGAAATCTTAAGAAAAGCTAGAACTGCTAACCCTAGTTTGCATGTTTGTTAGCTATTCTAAGTGGTTAGGGGTGGATCATCCCACAGTCATTAGATAAGAAAGTGTTTGTTTAAACAAATACTACTTTTCTAAGAAAATGACTAAGTCTGAAAATAAAGTAGCAAATAAAGGAGATAATTTTTCTTGATTCCATAAGTGTTCTATCATCTTATTCGTTACAAGATGATCCCACTGCCTCTGTCGTCTTAACACAACCGAAGAGGTCAATACCATTTAGTTTTCTTAGACATAATTCACGGTACCTTGTTGTAGTGGGAGAGTTTCAAGGAACTTTACCTTCTTATGACTTGGAAGACACTAGTGATTAAAATCCATTGTGAGTTAAAACAAGTAATGGATTGTCAAGATAAGAAACTAAGAAGAAAAGCCAAGAGAACTATGGTTTGATCCATTCACATGGAGTAACCTAAAGTTTTCTATTACAAGGACATGAAAGGAAATTTTCGTTAATAAGTCTATTCAATGGACTTAACAAAACTTCCTGTTCCTAGTATTATAGGTTTGAGTTTATCTAAACCTATGGCTCGTGGTATACCTAGTAATTACTTACTCTAATGCAAGCATAAGATGCTGAAGCATTTTCTTTCTAATGGCAATCTATAGAAGCTTCACAACTTCTTAGATATAGATTTTATTTATCTAAGGAAAAGTCTCAACTATTCCAGAGAAGATAAAGCCATGAAAGAATTTCCTAAATCAACAGTGAGAGGTCTCAGATATGCTTTAGTATGCCTTAGACCAGACACCTGTTGTCGAGTGGGAGTAATGAGTAGGTATCAGATTAAACTAGGAGAGGAACATTGGAAGACAATCAAGAAAATCTTAAGATTATGAAGAGGAACAATATGTTAGTCAATAAGGGTGTGTTTAAAACTCTTAGACTATACCACATCAGATTTCGAGACTTGCCTTTGTGCTAGAAAGTCTGCTGATAAAATGGTGATTACTCTGGGGGTGGAGTAGTGATTTTGGGGAAGTGTAAAAACCTATCTGAAATCTCTTAGTCTACCAAAGAGAGAAACTTAATGTTAAAGTTGCAGGAAAGGTACTTATTCAATCTAAGGAAAGTTCTATACAATTGTGGCACCGTTCCAACCTGTCTTAACTACTAGTGTTATTTCCTGAATAACCAAAAGTAGTTGCCAAAGGTATAGAATCCAGTATCCCAAAAGAGTAGACATATAGAGAGGAATTTCACAATATCAAGGATATTGTGATTAAGGGAAAGTAATGGTGGAGAAAAGGTTGTTGTTAATTCAACCTGTCAGATCCTATTACGAGGAGTTTACTACTACTACACTTGATTTGTATATCAAGGTGTTAATGATTATTTGAAATGCACATTTTGTTTTATATTAGTGCAAGTGGAAGTTTGTTGGGTTTTGTGCACTAAATAAAACTCATTTCAATATAATCAGATTTACTTATTAATAAAGATCAGAAATAACATTTTATGTACCATGGTTCACATGATTTATTTCATGATTATATGTATATAATGTATGAATTTTTTTAAGTCGAGAACATATGAATTTGTTAAAGATTATAGTGTTGTCAGCATAGTGGAACATAGTCTTAATTATATGTTCAAAAGTTTATTCCCTGATTTGTCAGAACACTGGATTTAGACTGACATGGTATAATCAGCGATAGGTATTCTTACACCTTGGAAAAGTGTTATGTCCTTTCCAGGACATTGGCAAAGTTTACCAGTATCGGATGTATGGAGTATACATCGTAAGTGACCGATATTGAACTTTGATTAGATATATTAAAACTTACCGTAATATCTATTCAATTCAATATCACCTGTTGATCCTAGATCAAATGACCTTAATCCTGATATGGTTAGGTTCGATCTCAAGAGTACTATACCTGTTCTTTGATTTGTTAGTTAAGCCTACTTTTGGGTCACGGTGATACGTACATTTTGGGAACATGATAGTATAATTGAGTGGGGGCGCTACCATAAATATAGAATCTATAACTTCTATAGGAATTTAGAAGTGAAACGATGATATCCTTCGAGCTTGGCTAAACAGAGATAAATGGTGGAGATCTAATTTCACTTCGCTGAAATATCATTTATACGGAGCTAAGTGTTTTAAGGATAAATACATTGAAGGTGTAACGGTAACTTAGTGCCTATTCAATGTAGATCATCTATTAGAGGATCATTGATCAAATTAGGATTATAACAATGGATAACTAATGACGTATCTATATCGTGGAACATATAGAGCGTTCTATATACTGAAAGTGCAATTTTAAGTTCTAAGTGTGGATTCGACAAGGAAATTTACTTAGTAAATTCAGTTCAACTTATTGGAAGCTCGGTTATATAGACCCATGGTCCCCATACTAGTTGAGACCATACTGCTTGTAAGACTCAGTATATTTATTTTATTTAATCAATTATAATTCTAAAGTTAGACTATGTCTACTTTATGAATTTTCACTAAGCAAGGGCGAAATTGTAAAGAAAAGATATTCTAGGTTTATTTATTGTTTAAGAGACTTGATATGTCTAAATTAATAAATATATTAAATTGCAATATCATTTAATAATTATTTTTAAGTTATTAAATAATTAGAATTGACATTTAAAAAGGTTAAATTTGAAAAATTGGCATTTTTGAGAAAATGGGAATGAGAAATAACAAAATGAGAAAGTTGCAAAGTGAGGCCCAATTCCGTTTGTATGGCCGGCCACATGCACAAGAAATTACCATTTATAGTTTTCATTATTTTAATGCCATACAATTCTAACCTAAACCTAGAGGGTATTCTATAAATAGAAAGTGTTGGCTTCAGGAAACTCACAATTTTGAACATTGGTTTCTTTCAGAAAAGCCACACGCCTCTCTCTCTCTTTTCTTCTCTCTAAATTTCGAAACACTTGAGTGAATGAGTAGTGCCCACACACATCAAGTGGTACCTCAATCATAGTATGTAAGACTATGGAAAATCAAACATACTTGTTAGTAAATCTAGATCTTGGTAAAATAATTCCAAGAGTACGAGCAAAGGTACCCTACTCACGATCTAGAACTCACAGCAATGGTTTTTGCGCTAAAGATTTGGCGGCATTACCTATATGGCGAGAAATGTGAGATATACACTGATCATAAGAGTTTGAAACACTTCTTTATCCAGAGAGATCTGAATATGAGACAAAGACGCTGCCTAGAGTTGGTGAAGGATTATGATTGTGAGATCCTTTATGACCCTGGTAAAGCCAACGTGGTTGCTAATGCCTTGAGTAGAAAGAGACAGAGTCAGATAAATACGGTGAAACAAATCTCCCAACAACTAGTAAATGAGATGACCCGAGCTATGATTGAGTTGGTTGTAGGGCAGTTAGCTAATATTACTCTGCAATCTCCTCTTTTAGAGCGAATTAAAGAAGTGCAAATGCAAGATCCAGAATTGGTAAAAACCTGAGATAGGGTTTCGGCTGGAAAGACTAGTGATTTTTCAGTGGATGAAACAGGAATGTTGTGATTCAGAAATCGTGTTTGTGTGCCTATAGATGATGGTACCAAAAGAGAGATAATGGATGAGTCTTGTACGACTCCTTATTCAGTTCATCCAAGGTCAACAAAAATGTATCAAGACCTAAAGGCCATGTTCTGGTGGCCAGGCATGAAGAAGGACATTGTTGAGTATGTTGCAAGATGTCTTACCTGTCAGCAAGTTAAGGTTGAGCATCAGAAACCTGCAGGGTTACTGCAGCCACTGAACATACCAGAGTTGAAATGGGAAGATATTGCTATGGACTTCGTGGTAGGTTTGCCTAGAACCACGAGAAAATTTGACTCTGTGTGGGTCATAGTGGACAGGTTTACAAAGTCAGCCCACTTCTTACCTGTTCGGACGAATTTCTTTATTGACCAATATGCTGAGTTATATGTCAGAGAAATTGTTCGTCTTCATGGTGTCCCAAAGTCCATTGTTTCGGATAGATATCCAAAGTTTACATCAAGATTCTGGGAGAGTCTACATCGAGCTATGGGTACTCAGTTAAAGTTCAGCACGGCATTTCATCCTCAAACGGATGGGCAATCCGAGAGGACTATATAGATATTATAAGACATGCTACGGGCATGTGTGCTTGACTTTGAGGGATCATGGGTAAAGTACCTTCCCCTGATCGAGTTCTCTTATAATAACAGCTATCAGGCAACAATTGGGATGACCCCTTATGAGCTTTTTTATCGAAGAAAGTGTAGATCTCCCATTCACTGGGACGAAGTGGATGAAAGAAAGTTCTTGGGTCCCGAGGCTATTCAGAGAACAAGTGAGGCGGTTGACAAGATTAGAGCGTGAATGCTCGCGGCTTAGAGTAGACAGAAAAGTTATGTTGATCCAAAGCGTCGGGATATTGATTTTCAAATCGGGGATAAGGTGTTTCTCCGAATATCACCGATGAAAGGTATTAAATGCTTTGGGAAGAAAGGAAAGCTTAGCCTGAGGTGCATTGGACCTTTTGAAATCCTTGAGAGGATAGGGCAAGTAGCGTACAGGTTGGCTATGCCCCAGCGCTGGCAGCTGTACATGATGTGTTCCATGTTTGAATGCTTCGGAAGTATGTCTCAGATTCGTCCCATATTCTGAGTTATGAAGCATTGGAACCATAGCCAGATTTGTCATATGAGGAACAACCAGTGCATATACTTGAAAGAAGAGAGAAAGTCTTCAGAAGCAAGACAGTGACACTGGTGAAAGTATTGTGGAGGAACAGTAAAGTGGAAGAGGCAACCTGGGAACTCGAGACGGATATGCAGCAGAAATATTCAGAGTTGTTCAGGTAAATTTTGGGACGAAATTTCTATAAGGAGGGGGTAATTCTAATACCCTAGAATTAAGGAATGAATGAGGAAAACCCTAATTAGATAATTATGAATAATTGAGGAATTATATTATTAGATAATTCAGTATATGTGAATTAATATTATTTATTTGATTAATTATATGTTAAGACCCCGTTGGTGAGCCAGGGGTATTTTCGTAATTATGACCCAAGACGGGTAAAATGATGAAATTAATTTAATTACATACTTAATAGAACTATTTTATTATATAGTATGCCTGTGTTGTCTTTTCAGGTGTGTTCTGTCAAGTTGGCGTGGTATAGTCACAACCGGGTATTTCGGGCTGAACCGGGTTCAGGCCCGAAATGCAAATTGGATTGAAATATTTTGCATTTTATTTGATAATGAGAAATCTGAAATTTTTTTGGAAATAAATGAGTATGGAATGACTAAATTACCCTTGTATGTGTGGTTATGTGTGAATTGGCCCTAAGGGCATTTTTATAATTTTGAATATTCTAATTACTTTCAACAAAATGATTTTTGGGCTGAATATTGGGATAATTTCTGGTTTATCCTTCTAGAGAACCGACCCCCCCTCCTCTCTCTCTTTATCCTTTTGTTTTCAAATTGTTAAGAAAATGGGTTGGAATCAAGCTTGGTTTGTGGGGATCTTGGAGCTTGAGTTTGTGTGAAGATTGAGGTAGTGTTTCTACCATTTTTATTTTGAGTTTCATTGCTGTTAAATATATGTGAAGACATGGATTAGGTTCTTGAAATGCATGTTTATGAATTGGGTTGGATTTATGATGTTTTGGTTAAGTTTCTTATTTATTAGGAACTCTAATGCATGCTATGATTGTTGGAAAGCTTAGATTGAATTTTGTATATGTGAATTCAAGTTTTATCTTAGGTTTTTGATGCTAAAATATGAGGTTAAAAGCATGCTTTTATGTTCAAGCTTTTGGGTATGGAATTTTAATGTGTTTTTGCTCAAGCTTTGGAGCTTTGGTTGGATGTTGTTGATTAATGTTGGAATTGATGTTATTAACTCTCTATTGTGGTAATTTTTTTTTATCTATAAGAAGTTATTTTTGGGTATGTTTTGGTTGAGGCTCGAATTATGGAAAAGATGGCATGTTTGGACCTTAAAAATAGAGTTTTTGGGTGTTCTGAACCCAGTCGTCGCGACGGGATTTTTGGCTGTCGCGACCGGGTTTGGCAGTGAGAAATTCTATTTTTCCCAATTTTGTTTTGGCCATAACTTTTGACTCAAGACTCCGTTTGGGACGTTTTTTATATCGTTGGAAAGCTCCTTCCGAGCTCTATTTTATTATCTGTGTTTTGAATGCCATGATTATATTTTGTGAAAGTGACATTGGGGATTAACCCTATTTGTGAAATCCCAGATTGTGTGACTAGGATTACCGGCACCTGATCAGGAGTACCCAGGAGTTTGGAATCTCTGTTATTGTAGGGAAACAGGTAAGACAGTAGTTTGCACGTATATTATGCGCAGTGGCGCTTATGTTGAATATGATATATGTGAGTAATTGTAACCGGGATCAGGGTTATTACCCTAATATGAGCGGTTTAATAGCCTAGGGTTATTACTCTAGTGATATATGTTATGTAAATACTATGCCATGTTAGATATATGTATATATTGAGATTATGAATTATGCGCTTAAGGCATAATTAAACTAGACTCGGTAAGCTAGTGCCTTGAGTTTAATTTTAATGCGGTCTAGGGTTATTACCCTAGAATATTATGAATCCAGTGAAAGCATGAGTTAGGGCTGACACTCTTAGAAAATGTTATCTGAATATATAGAAATGTATCATATGAGTGATTACATAGTATGCAAGTTAGGGTTATTACCCTAAGATTATATATGTTGTAGTAAATATTGAATACACGCATGTATGTTAAGAGTTATGTGTATAAGACATAACTGGGTTAGACCTGGTATATATCACCAGGATAAACCACCGAAAGAACGTAACACATGGATTACGTATATTCATGAATAGGGTTATGCGAGCAAGGCATAACTAGGTTAGGCTCGGTAACCAGAACCGAGGTAAACCCTATTGAGGCCTTATTGTATATAGACATGTGAGTGCAACACGTAGGTCTACGCCACGTAGACATAAATAGGCATCTGAGCGTAACATGCAGGTCTATAGAAAACAGACAAATATTGCAGTGGTACATATAATTATGTGTTACATATTAAGATTAAGGGTTATGCGTCAGCATAATCAAGTTAGACTCGGTAACCAGAACCGAGATGAACTATTCTAAGGTCTTATGGTAATTAGACGTGTGAGAGCAACACGTAGGTCTACGCCATGCAGATATAAATAGATGTGTGAGCGCAACACATAGGCCTACACCACGTAGACAAAAATAGGCATGTGAGTGTGACATGCAGGTCTGTGACATACAGACATATATGAATGGCATTACTGTTTAAATAGCATGATGAGCATATTATATTTGTTAAGATTTATACTTTCTTGCTAGGCTTGGCTCACGGCTGCTCTATTGTGCATGAAAGGGTAAGACTGTCGTTGATCAGCCATGAGTGCAGGAGCTGGACAAAGAATGTACATGTTCGGGCCACACTAGACCAAGCGAGTTGGGGTCTACCAGTGATGTATTTTGAGACTCTATTTTGCCGCTTAGGTCGGCCAAAGGAAAATAACTTGTAATAGTGTTTCGTAAATACTTTTGGGATCCCAACTTTTGTAACTTTTAAATTATTAGGTTTAAATTATTACAAGTTATTTTTATTCCGTTTATTAATAAAGTTTAATTTCCGCGCTTATTTTTCTAGTAATCCCAATTAGGGGATTAGGGTTTCATAAGTTTATTGGGAAGCGTGCATAATTATTTAGGGCGTTACAGTTTTGGTGGGGTTTTGAGATGTGTAAAACTTAGGGTTCTCGTTTCCTGCAGAAAAATGGTCCACCGTTTTAGGAAAAACGGTTCACCATTTATCCTGCTAGGAAACCCCAAAAAACGGCTTGCTATTTTTCAAAACAGCTTACCGTTTTCGGTGATGGTTGGAACAGTTGTTTTTTCATGTTTTCTTGATGTTTACGGTATGGGTACCCTAGTGATCGATAAGGGGACTTGTGGTGATGAATTAACGACCTAAAACGAGTTAGGTCAAGTGTTTAATTATTCTTTTTTGTTGTTGTGACATAGGGCATGTGATTGTTATTTTTATTCATTCAGGTCGACCAACACACTTAAATCAAAACTTGAGGTAAGAAAGTACATCTGTGCAACATAGCATGTTAAGATACGATCATGATCGTTTGTGAATTAGTTGGTTATGAGCTCAACGAGATGGTCATTACTATTATGAGAGCAAGGTGACAATCATTACCATTATGAAACCAACAAGACGGTCATTGCTGTTATGAAAGCAACGAGATAGTCATTTCCATTATGAAACTAACAAGTTGGTTATTACTATTATGAAGGTGAGAAAGCGGTCATGACCGCTATGAAAGAAGAGTCTTGACTCTAAACTGAAATTGTTGTTAGGTTTCTTACTTATCGATTATCTCATTAGATAACGACAATGACATATCAGAGATATTGGCTAGACTGTTAGGTTTTATGCTCTAAATAAAACTCCATTTCAATGTAATCTATTTTATTCAACATCAATAAAGAAACAGAAGTATCTTTCATTCATTTGTGTATGTTTTGGTTCACTTTATCAATTGCTTGTCTATTTGATTTATAAATTCATCTTAAACCCTTTTCACATACTTGATCCTGTTTATTGTGCTGTCATCACATTGGAAAGTAAACATGACTATGTGAATAAAGATTCCTAGATTTATCAGACACAGGGTTTTACTGATATGATAATCTACAACAAGAGTTTACTTGTATTTGGAGAAATACTATGTTCTTTCTAGAACATTGGTTAAAGTAAAGCTCGGGTTGGATGCATGGAGTATGCATCGAAAGGGACCGATATTGAACTTTGACTTAGATTTAATTAAACTTACCGTAAAATCTATTCAAGTCAATATCGCCAAGTTGATCCTAGATCAAATGATCTTAATCCTGTTATGATTAGGCTCAATCTTGAAAGGCTATTCGTGTTCTTTGATTTGTTAGTTAAGCCTACTTTTAGGTCAGGGTGATACGTACATTTTGGGAACACGGTAGTGCAATTGAGTGGGAGCGCTAGCATAAACATGGAATCTATAGCTTCTATCTCGCGAATAGTAAGCAAAGGATGATCTCCTTCGAGCTTGACCAAACAAAAATAAATGGTGGAGACCTCATTTCACATAAGCTGAAATATCATTTATACGGGGTCAAGTGTTTTAAGGATAAAATACATAGTAGGGTTTTACAGTAATCTAATCCCTTTACAGTGTAGATCATTCATATAGAGGATCATTGATCAAATTAGGTGTAAAGCCCGCTTAGTTTAATTTGGAAATTAGCAGTTAATTATGATTAATTATGAAAATTATTTATAGCTATTTAAATAATTTATTATACTGTTATTTATTTGAATTCAGAAATGCATTGCTATGTCATTCAGTAGTTTTCATATTTTGCATTTCCGGTGCCCGGTATTTTGGAACTCGGTGTTTGGCTCAGTAGAAATCACAACTTAGTATGTTAGTAGTTTGGGGCGGTTTATTAGACATTGGGAATGTCGGGAATGGCCGAGAATTTAGAATTTCCCAAAAATACCCCTTTAGTGATTAATATGTGGTTTTCGTGTGGAGGGGCAAATTGGTCTTTTTACCCCAATGATGTTTTGTCTTTTAGTGATTTTATTATTTGAAAATAGATGTTTATTTTATATGTTTGTTGGCTGAAATGAAATGATATAGGTGGCTTTATTTCATTCTTTTCATTTTACAAAAATACAAAGTTTAAAAAATAGAAAATTGGAAAAAACTCTCTCTTTTTTTTCCTCTCTCTCTCGGCTGAGTGTGTGGGTGCAAGGAGCTGGGTTCTTGCTTTGATTTTCAAGTAATTTCTCTTCCAATCTAAGCATTCTTCAAGCTAGGTTAGCTTCTCTTCTTTGCTTCTTTAAAAATTGTTGAATTTTGATGAATTAAGTTGAGTAATGGATGATGATTTTGGTGATGTTGCTGCTGTTTATTGTTGTTGTTGTTTCCTTGTTTAAAATGTTGAATTAAGTAGGTTTAATTAGATTGAATTGCATGCTTGAGTTCCTTGTTTTAGTTGGATAGATTTTTATGTAAAAAGCTTGGATTTTCAAAGAAAAATGGAGGTTTTGGTGGCTGTTATGTTTGCATGAGTTTGATTCTAGTTTCTGAAGTTGTTATTAGCTTGATTATGAGTTTGAAGCATAGATTGAATGCCTGTTAGGTGATTTTACTCAAGTTTGAGTTTAGAACTCAAAGCTTGAGCTTTAATGGTGTTTTGTGAATCTGTGAGTTCTGGGTGGTTTTGTTGCTTTAGAAATGTTCTAGGGGTTGTATAGAACAGGTCTGGAAGGTTTCATGTGACTTGGGGTTGATTTGTGCAAGTTATGAAAATTAGGGTTTGCTGCCTGCGAGGAACCGGAATTCCGGTTGTGCATCCGGAATTCCGGATGGGGTTCTGAATTTTCCCAGAACCGGAATTCCGGTTGGGCAACCGGTCTACCGGTTGGGGAAAATTCAGGGACCCTAGTTTTCCTCGTTTTTATGTTTTAGGGGGTATTGCCATGCTTTTTATCGATAGGGAAACTTTTAGTTCCTAGTTTAAGTCTCCGGGAAGTGATTTAGCGTGTCACTTATAGTGTAAAGCCCGCTTAGTTAATTTGGAAATTAGCAGTTATTTATGTTAATCAGGAAATTATTTATAGCTATTTAAATAATTTATCATGGATATTTATGGAATTCAGATATGCATATTTATGTCATCAGCAGTTTTTATATTTCGCATTTCCTATGTCCGTATTTTGGAACGCGGCGTTTGGCTCAGTAGAAATCACAACTTAGTATGTTAGATTTTGGGGACGGGTTTTAGACATTGGGAATGTCGGGAATGGCCGGGAATTTAGAATGTCCTAAAAATACCCCTTTAGTATGGTTTTAGTGATTTTATGGTGGAGGGGCAAAATGGTCTTTTTGCCCCATTAGTGTTTTGTTTTATGTGATTTATTAAATGGAAAATTAGGTATTTATTTTATTAAATATTGGCTGAAATGAGTTAATTAAATGGTTTTATTAGGTTGGTATTAAATGACTTTCTTTTATTTTACAACACTTAGAAAAAAATTCCAAAAAAGTTTCAAACTCTCTCTTTCTTTCTCTTCCATTTTCGGCCAGCCTTGAGCAGCTAGGAGAAGGTGTTTTTCCTTTGATTTTGGCTAGTTATTCTTCATCCTTTAAGGTCTATTGCAACTAGGTTGGTTCATGTCTCTTTCCCTCTTTAAATTCTTGAAGAAAATGTGTGTAAATGTGAATTGCATGTTGGATTTTTATGTTGTTGTTGCTGCTGTAATCTAGTGATTATTTTGTGTTTAAGCATGATGAGTTTAGGGTTGTTTTGATGCTTGATTACTAGGTTGAGCATGCTAGAAGTGAATATGTGAAATTATGTAATTTTGAGAGAAAATGCCATGAATTGTTTCTGTGAATTGCTGGATGTTGTTGTTTGTTTTCAGAGGCTATATTATGCTAGTTTAGGTTGATTTTAGCTGGTTTGCATGCTTGTTTTGTGGTTTTGCTCAAGCTTGAGTTTGGAACTCAAAGCTTGAGCTCCAATGGCAAAATTTGTGTATGTGGTTTCTGGGTAGGTTTGATGCCTTGGAAATGTTTATTAGGACCTATGTAGGAGGTCTGGAAAGTTTGGGACCATTTGGGTTCGAAATGGTCAAGATTTGGGAATTTTTGGTTGCTGCCTGCGAGGAACCGGAATTCCGGTTGAGCATCCGGAATTCCGGATGGGGTTCAGAATTTTCCCAGAACCGGAATTCCGGTTGGGCAACCGGACTTCCGGATGGGGGATTTTTCAGAACCCTAGTTTTCCTCGTTTTTGGGTTTTTAGGGGTATTGCCATGCTATTTATCGATAGGGAAACTTTTAGTTTCGAGTTTAAGTCCCCGGGAAGTGATTTAGCGTATCACTTATAGCGTTGTGGTTTTTATGGTTTAGGAGCCAGTAATCCGCCGTTCAGCTTCAGTTCCATCGGGTTGACGCACACCCGAAATCGGAATCCGTAAGATTAGTATAACAAGATGCATATGTAGTTTACATGTTTAGCGTGCATGTAGGAAGCCTGTTAGATTACATTAGATATGTATTTAGGCTTCGAACCACCCAACCCTGTCACGTCGGTACAGGCTGGAGTATGACCAGCAGCCGGAGTATGACCGGCTCGACCGATCAGCCGACACCGGTTGGTGGTTCGGTGCTATTGACCTATCCCGTCGGTACAGCCGGAGTATGACCGCAGCCGGAGTATGACCGGTTCGACCGATCGTGAGGATACTTGTCAATAGTACCGTCCCCCGAACGTTCGAAACTCGGTACCATGTTGGACATGGCAAGAAGTGCTCGGCACCATGTTGGACATGGCGATGGCGGGACTCGCATCGTGTTGGACACGGCGATCGGTTTTATGTATGATATTATTATGCTTTTCTTGCGAGTCCGTCGACTCACAGTTTACGTTGCATGTGTAGGTAAAGGCAAGGCAGTTGCTGATGGACCGTGAGCGAGCTTATGGGATTGTACGTGTCGGGGCGGTTAGGCATGGAGCGTACGATCCTCGGACAGCACGGGCTGAGATTTTGTAATTGTCGTTAGACGACTTTATTTTGATGTAAAAGTTGAACAGTGAAAACGTTTGTAAATATTTTTATAAATCGGGATCCCGAGACTTTTTGGTAAAATGGTTTATAAGTTTAATGAAAAAGCAAAATTTTAATTAATCACGTTTTTCCATAAACCTCGTTGATTAGCAACGAGCTGCACAGTACGTTTAAAAATCACGTAATACGCCTAAATTAGTTAGGGTGTTACAATTTGGTATCAGAGCCGCCAGGTTGTCTTCCGAAGATCGTCACGACATGTACAGTCATCATCAGCAGTTAGCTCGGTTCACGGTTCAGTAAGCCTTTATTGCTTTAGTAGTTTATTTTATTCAGTTATGAAAAAGAAAAGCCTGTTAGGAAGCATGTTAGTAGCCTGATAGTAGAATAGGCGCATGTTTCATTTCTAATTTCCAAATTAAGCGGCATTAGTAAGCTCGCCCTGAATACGACCTGATATGCCAACTCTTGGTTTCGCAGGCGGTTCTAGCTAGATGGACGCCAGGCGGACCACGAGGAGTCAGGGCAACTCAGTGGGGTCGAATCAGGGAGAGGGAGCTCGGTTTCCCCCACCTGCTAGGGGCCGAGGCAGAGGTCCCCGAGGCAGGGCTCGTGGTCGGGGTGATGAGAACCCACCACAGGCTGCCCAGGCTCCCCCAGCCGATCAGGGAGCCCCGAACTGGGAGTTACGGTTTGCGGAGATGCAAGCCAGGATCGAAGAGCAAGACCTCGAGATTCAGAGGTTGAGACAGCAGGGTGCTCCTGCAGTTCCAGTGCCAGTAGTTCCAGCGGCACCTGCCCCTGCTGCCCAGGCCGAGATGGTAGTGGCGGCCCACAGATTGGAACCTTTATATGAGCGGTTCCGGAAGCAAGCACCTCCGGTATTCCTGGGAGGTCCAGATGTGTCGAAAGCCGAGCAGTGGCTTACGGTGATCACCCGAATCTTGAACTTTATGGGTGTCACCGGCAACGACAGGGTGGTGTGCGCCACATTTCAGTTCCAGGAGGATGCCCTGGTATGGTGGGACATGGTGTCTCAGATTCACGATGTCACCACCATGACTTGGGAGAGGTTCCAGGAACTTTTCAACGCGAAGTACTACAATGAGGCGGTTAGAAGCGCCAAGAGAAAGGAATTCGTTCACCTGACTCAGCGGGAGAACATGAGTGTCACTGAGTATACTACTCAGTTTGACCGGTTGGCGAGGTTAGCCTCGGGAATTGTGCCGACCGACTTCAGCAGAAAGGAGAAGTATCTGGACGGGTTGAATCCCAAGATCAGGCATGACCTGATGATTACCACTGACGACAGCACCACCTACGCTCAGATGGTGGAGAAGGCACTGCGAGCTGAGGGCGCAGTGGGATGTATGTCAGGTTCGGCCCGGTATCTCGGTCGGTGGCGGAGCTCCTACCTCTCCGCATCGGGATTTAGCAGGGAGTAGTGGTTCGGCCATTGATCGGAGGAAGAGGGCACCCACCGGCTTCCGCGGCTCGAGTCGAACAAGAGGTTCGGGGGAACCGCAACGCAGGGAGTCGTCCTGGTGGTAATGAGACTCGCTTCTCCTATCCCGAGTGCCCTATCTGCAAGAGGCATCATCGGGGAGAGTGCAAGGGGCAGGGATGCTTCCATTGTGGCATGCCCGGCACTTCAAGAGGGAATGCCCCCGGCTCGGCCGGAGGCACCGAGAGCTCCGGCGATACCCACTCCCGGCCTGGGGTATTCGCCATCACGCAGCCGATGCGGATGCCGGCCCATCGGTTGTTACGGGTCGGATTCTTATTAACGACTCGTTTTATTCAAGATCTTGTTTGATTCGGGGCTACACGTTCTTATGTGGCGGCCAGAGTCTTTAGTAAGTTGGGTAGACCCTTTGATAGATATGAGTCAGGGTTTGGAACCCTGTTACCTGGCGGAGAATTGGTTATCTCCAATAGGTGGATTAGGTCTATGCCGATCAGGATAGACGGTAGAGAGTTGAGCGCTGATCTGATAGAGATGAGCTTAGTCGAATTTGATATTATTTTAGGAATGGATTTCCTATCTAAATATTCGGCGAGCATTGATTGCAAGAGGAAGATGGTGGTCTTCCAACCAGAAAGTGAAGAACCGTTCGTATTTGTGGGTTCGGTTCAGGGATCTCGGATCCCGGTGATCTCGGCTATGTCAGCGAGAGAATTATTGCACGGTGGGTGCTTAGGGTTTCTGGCCGTGGTGGTGGACACCACTCGGCCAGACACCGTTCGGCCAGAGGACATCAGAGTAGTTCGGGAATTTTTGGACGTTTTTCCCGAAGAACTTCCAGGGTTACCACCTCATCGGGAGATTGACTTTGTGATTGACTTGGCACCAGGGGTGGATCCGGTTTCTAAAGCCCCGTATAGGATGGCTCCAGCTGAACTTAAGGAATTGAAGATTCAGCTCCAGGGGTTGCTTGACATAGGGTTCATTCGGCCCAGTGTGTCACCTTGGGGAGCCCCGGTTTTGTTCGTGAAGAAAAAGGATGGATCTATGAGGATGTGCATCGACTACAGAGAGTTGAACAAGCTGACGGTGAAGAATAAATATCCATTACCTAGGATCGATGACTTGTTCGATCAGCTTCAGGGGAAGACGGTCTTTTCTAAGATTGACCTCCGTTCGGGTTATCATCAGTTGAGGATCCGAGAGGAGGACATTCCAAAGACGGCTTTCCGCACTAGGTATGGACACTACGAGTTCCTGGTTATGTCATTCGGACTAACCAATGCTCCTGCAGCATTCATGGACCACGATGAATAGAGTATTCAAGGATTTCCTCGATATCTGTGTAATTGTGTTTATCGACGACATCCTCGTGTACTCTCAGTCAGAAGAGGAGCATGAGTTACATCTTCAGATGGTACTGCAACGACTTCGAGAACATAGACTCTACGCCAAGTTCAAGAAATGTGAGTTCTGGTTGTCTCAGGTGTCCTTCCTAGGGCACATTGTGAGTAAAGATGGGATCAAGGTGGATCCCGGGAAGATTGAATCCGTCAGGGATTGGCCGAGACCGAAGACAAAGGACGGAGATCGAAGCTTCTTGGGGTTAGCTGGGTACTACCGTAGGTTCGTGGAGGGGTTCTCCAAAATTTCAATGCCCCTAACCGAGCTTACAAAGAAGAATCAGCGATTTATCTGGTCAGATAAATGCGAAGCTAGTTTTCAGGAGCTGAAACAGAGGTTGATTACTGCTCCGGTACTAGCTTTGCCTTCGGACGAGGAGAAGTTCGTGGTCTATTGTGACGCATCCAAACAGGGTTTGGGGTGCGTATTGATGCAAGCCGATCGGGTTATCGCTTACGCCTCCCGTCGCTAAAGGATTATGAACAGCCGATACCCGACTCATGATTTAGAATTGGCCGCAGTGGTTTTTGCACTGAAGATTTGGCGGCATTACTTGTATGGTGAGAAGTGCGAGATCTATACCGACCATAAAAGTCTCAAGTATTTCTTTACTCAGAAAGATTTGAACATGAGACAAAGGCGTTGGTTGGAGTTAGTGAAGGATTATGATTGCGAGATCCTCTATCATCCCGGAAAAGCCAATGTAGTGGCCGATGCCCTGAGTAGAAAGGGTCCCGGGCAGATAGCTAGCATGGTTCAGATCTCACCCTCAGCTAGCAGAGGATATGGTCAGGTCCAGCATTGAGTTTGTGGTAGGACAGCTACACAACTTAACGCCGCAATCGATCGTTAGAAAGAATAAAAGTTGCTCAGACGACAGATCCGGAGTTAGTGAAGATCCGAGATGAGGTATTGGCTGGTCAAGCCAAAGACTTTTCAGTGTCAGATAGTGGAGTGCTTTTGTATAAAGCCAGGGTTTGTGTCCCGAACAAAGGTGGACTTGAGAAACGAGATCTTCGAGGAGGCTCATTCTACTCCATATTCTCTACATCCCGGCACCACCAAGATGTACCAAGATTTGAAACCGTACTTCTGGTGGAGCGGTATGAAGAAGAATTTGGTAGAATTCGTTTCGAGATGCCTCACGTGTCAGCAGATCAAGGCTGAACATCGCAGACCGGCAGGTTGTTGCAGCCTCTAACCCTACCGTAGTGGAAATGGGAGGATATTACGATGGATTTTGTGGTCGGGTTACCTAGGACCACGGGTATGTATGATTCCATCTGGGTAGTGGTGGACCGATTTACGAAATCTGCTCATTTTCTGCCGGTCAGAACAACATTTTCTGTGGATCAGTTGGCAGAACTGTACGTCAGGGAAATAGTGAGACTTCACGGGGTACCGAAGTCTATAGTTTCGGACGAGGATCCGAAATTCACCTCCAAATTTTGGCGTAGTTTGCAACGGGCAATGGGTACGAAGCTAAAATTTAGTACGGCATTTCATCCTCGGACGGATGGTCGGTCCGAAAGGACAATTCGTATATTGGAGGATATGCCGAGAGCCCGTGTTATGGACTTTGAGGGTTCATGGAATAAATACCTACCGTTAATAGAGTTTTCATACAACAACGGTTATCGGAGTACGATAGGGATGGCACCCTATGAACTCGTTGTACGGTAGGAAGTGCGCATCCCCTATCCACCGGGATGAGACAGGGAGAGGAAATACCTAGGTCCGAGTCGGTTCGGCGGACCAATGAGGCAATAGAGAAGATTAAAGCCGAATGCTTGCCTCCCTGAAAGGCATGAGGAAGAGTTACGCAGATCCGAAACGTAGGGATGTTGAGTTCCGAGTGGGGGACCATGTGTTTTTACGAGTATCTCCGATGAAGGGGATTAAACGTTTCGGGAAAAGAGGCAAGTTATGCCCTAGATTCACAGGACCTTTCGAGATTCTCGAGAAGATAGGTCAAGTGGCATATCGGTTAGCATTGCCTCCAAAGATTATCGCGGTGCACAACGTATTTCATGTCTCAATGTTGAGAAAATACGTTTCAGACCCCTCTCATATAATCAGTTATGAGAGCCTTCAGCTTCAGTCAGATATGTCCTATGAGGAACAGCCAGTGCAGATCCTGGATAGAAAGGATAAAGTCCTTCGGAATAAGACCATAGCGTTGGTCAAGGTTCTCTGGAGAAACAGTAAAGTGGAAGAAGCCACCTGGGAGCTAGAATCAGATATGCGAGCTCAATATCCAGAGTTATTCAGGTTAGATTTCGGGGACGAAATCCTTTTAAGGGGGGGATAGTTGTAAAGCCCGCTTAGTTAATTTGGAAATTAGCAGTTATTTATGTTAATCAGGAAATTATTTATAGCTATTTAAATAATTTATCATGGATATTTATGGAATTCAGATATGCATATTTATGTCATCAGCAGTTTTTATATTTCGCATTTCCGGTGTCCGGTATTTTGGAACGCGGCGTTTGGCTCAGTAGAAATCACAACTTAGTATGTTAGATTTTGGGGACGGGTTTTAGACATTGGGAATGTCGGGAATGGCCGGGAATTTAGAATGTCCTAAAAATACCCCTTTAGTATGGTTTTAGTGATTTTATGGTGGAGGGGCAAAATGGTCTTTTTGCCCCATTAGTGTTTTGTTTTATGTGATTTATTAAATGGAAAATTAGGTATTTATTTTATTAAATATTGGCTGAAATGAGTTAATTAAATGGTTTTATTAGGTTGGTATTAAATGACTTTCTTTTATTTTACAACACTTAGAAAAAATTCCAAAAAAGTTTCAAACTCTCTCTTTCTTTCTCTTCCATTTTCGGCCAGCCTTGAGCAGCTAGGAGAAGGTGTTTTTCCTTTGATTTTGGCTAGTTATTCTTCATCCTTTAAGGTCTATTGCAACTAGGTTGGTTCATGTCTCTTTCCCTCTTTAAATTCTTGAAGAAAATGTGTGTAAATGTGAATTGCATGTTGGATTTTTATGTTGTTGTTGCTGCTGTAATCTAGTGATTATTTTGTGTTTAAGCATGATGAGTTTAGGGTTGTTTTGATGCTTGATTACTAGGTTGAGCATGCTAGAAGTGAATATGTGAAATTATGTAATTTTGAGAGAAAATGCCATGAATTGTTTCTGTGAATTGCTGGATGTTGTTGTTTGTTTTCAGAGGCTATATTATGCTAGTTTAGGTTGATTTTAGCTGGTTTGCATGCTTGTTTTGTGGTTTTGCTCAAGCTTGAGTTTGGAACTCAAAGCTTGAGCTCCAATGGCAAAATTTGTGTATGTGGTTTCTGGGTAGGTTTGATGCCTTGGAAATGTTTATTAGGACCTATGTAGGAGGTCTGGAAAGTTTGGGACCATTTGGGTTCGAAATGGTCAAGATATGGGAATTTTTGGTTGCTGCCTGCGAGGAACCGGAATTCCGGTTGAGCATCCGGAATTCCGGATGGGGGTTCAGATTTTCCCAGAACCGGAATTCCGGTTGGGCAACCGGACTTCCGGATGGGGGATTTTTCCGAACCCTAGTTTTCCTCGTTTTTGGGTTTTTAGGGGTTTTGCCATGCTATTTATCGATAGGGAAACTTTTAGTTTCGAGTTTAAGTCCCCGGGAAGTGATTTAGCGTATCACTTATAGCGTTGTGGTTTTTATGGTTTAGGAGCCAGTAATCCGCCGTTCAGCTTCAGTTCCAGTCAGGTTGACCGGCACACCTGAAATCGGAATCCAGGTAAGATTAGTATAACAGTATGCATATGTAGTTTACATGTTTAGCGTGCATGTAGGAAGCCTGTTAGATTACATTAGATATGTATTTAGGCTTCGAACCACCCAACCCTGTCACGTCGGTACAGGCTGGAGTATGACCAGCAGCCGGAGTATGACCGGTTCGACCGATCAGGCTGACACTGGTTGGTGGTTCAGTGCTATTGACCTATCCCGTCGGTACAGGCTGGAGTATGACCAGCAGCCGGAGTATGACCGGTTCGACCGATCAGGAGGATACTTGTCAATAGTACCGTCCCCTGAACGTTCGAAACTCAGTACCATGTTGGACATGGCAGTAGTGCTCAGTACCATGTTGGACATGGCAGTAGCGGGACTCAGTATCGTGTTGGACACGGCAGTCAGTTTTATGTATGATATTATTATGCTTTTCTTACTGAGTCTGTCGACTCACAGTTTACGTTGCATGTGTAGGTAAAGGCAAGGCAGTTGCTGATGGACCGTGAGCGAGCTTATGGGATTGTACATGTCGGGGCGGTTAGGCCTGGAGCGTACGATCCTCGGATAAAGACGGCTGAGATTTTGTAATTGTCGTTAGACGACTTTATTTTGATGTAAAAGTTGAACAGTGAAAACGTTTGTAAATATTTTTATAAATCGGGATCCCGAGACTTTTTGGTAAAATGGTTTATAAGTTTAATGAAAAAGCAAAATTTTAATTAATCACGTTTTTCCATAAACCTCGTTGATTAGCAACGAGCTGCACAGTACGTTTAAAAATCACGTAATACGCCTAAATTAGTTAGGGTGTTACATATAGTGTTGTGATTTTTATGGTTTAGGAGCCTGTAATCCGCCGCGCAGTTAAAGTTCCAGTCAGGTTGACCGGCACACCTGAATTCGGAATCCAGGTAAGATTAGTATAACAGTATGCATATGTAGATTACATGTTTAGCGTGCATGTAGGAAGCCTGTTAGATTACATTAGTTATGTATGTTGGCTTCGAACCATCCAACCCTGTCACGTCGGTACAGGCTGGAGTATGACCAGCAGCCGGAGTATGACCGGTTCGACCGATCAGGCTGACACTTGGTTGGTGGTTCCGTACTATTGACGTATCCCGTCGGTACAGGCTGGAGTATGACCAGCAGCCGGAGTATGACCGGTTCGACCGATCAGGTGGATATAGTAACACGTCGGTACAGGCTGGAGTATGACCAGCAGCCGGAGTATGACCGGTTCGACCGATCAGGCTGTTACGTGTCAATAGTACCGTCCCTATGAACGTTCAGAACTCAGTACCATGTTGGACATGACAGTAGTGGCTCAGTACCGTGTTGGACACGGCAGTAGCGGGACTCAGTATCGTGTTGGACACGGCAGTTAGGGTTGTGATCAGGGGTATGGGCGTCTGATCATGACCGGGATTTATGTATGAGTATTATTATGCTTTTCTTACTGAGTCTGTCGACTCACAGTTCTACGTTTATGTGTAGGTAAAGGCAAGGCTAAAGCTGATGGACCGTGAGCGAGCTTATGAAGGTTGTACATGTCGGGGCGGTTAGGCCTGGAGCGTACGATCATCGGGACAGCGAGGCTGATTTTGTAACTAGTCGCTAGGCGACATTATTTTGTATAAACAGTTAAATCTTTTTGTAAATGATTTTGTAATTGGGATCCCGAGTCTTTTGTAATATTATTTTATAAGTTTAATTAAAAAGCAAAAATTTTAATTAATCACGTTTTCCATAAACCTCATTGATTAGCAACGAGCTGCACAACATGTTTAAAAATCACGTAATACGCCTATGTTAGTTAGGGTGTTACATTAGGATTATAACAATGGATAACTAATGATGTGTCTATATGGTGGAACATATAGAGCATTCTATATACTGAGAGTGCAATTCTAAGTTGTATGCGTGGATTCAACGAAGAATTAATAAGTTAGTGAATTTTAGTGCTAAATTCTTGATCTACTTATTGGAAGCTCGGTTATATAGACCCATGGTCCCCGCACTAGTTGAGATAATATTGCTTGTAAGACTCATGTAATTGGTTTTGGTTAATCAATTATAACTCACAAGTTAGACTATCTATTTATGAAATTTTCACTAAGTAAGGGCGAAATTGTAAAGAAAGAGTTAATAGGGGCATATTTGTTAATTATGATACTTTGTATGGTTCAATTAATAAATATGATAAATGACAATATTATTTAATAATTATTTATAGTTATTAAATAGTTAGAATTGGCATTTAAATGGTTGAATTAGGAAATTGACATTTTTGAGAAAATAAGATACAAATGGTGTTAAAATTGCAAAATTGCAAAAAGCAAGGCCCAATCCACTAAGCCATGGCCAGCCACCTTTGTAGGCTTTTTAAGTTGATATTTCCATTATTTTAATGCCAAATAATTCAAACCTAACCCTAGTGGAATGCTATAAATAGATAGTGAAGGCTTTAGGAAAACAAGACACTTTCTGAATCAGAAAAACCTGAGCCTCCTATCTCTCTTCCCTAGCCGCCACTCACTCTCTCTCTTCTTCCTTTGATTTTCGAACTTACCCTAGTGATTAGAGTAGTGCCCACACACAGCAAGCAATACCTCAATCATAGTGAGGAAGATCGTGAAGAAAGATCATCAGCAAAGGAGATTCAGCATCAAGGATTCAGAGAAAGAGATCCAGGTTCAGATCTTGATAATACTCTGCTACAGAAAGGATACAAGGGTTAGAGATCTGAACGGAAGGAGTCATTTAATTCTGCTGCACCCAATGTAAGGTTTCTTAAACTTTATATGTGTTTAATTTATCGTTTTAGAAAGTTCTTATTTAGGATGTTAATAAACATACTTGTGAGTAGATCTAAGATCCTAGTAAAATAAACTCCAACATAGACAACGACAATAATGTTGGAGCACCGGTTTAGTCTCAGGGATGTGTTACTAGATTTCATCTAGAATGTTTATTCTATATGGTAATGTTTATGGCTTGCCTAATGAGGAAATTACTTGTTCATTATGGATTGTTGTTATGCTTGTGATAATAAGTATGAGATTCATTCGAGCTTTAAATTAGATTGATTATCTATTTGATTTATGTTGTTAGTTACTTTTCTTGTTGAGTCTCGCGACTCATGGGTGCTTTGTGGTGCAAGTTAGGGCATGGAAACTAGGGCAACCATGAGGTGACAGTCTTCTCCAGCAAATGTACATATCGACTTATCCATCTTGTATGGCCGAGTTGTCAGGAGTTGTTTTGAGCTATACCTAATGAGTATTTTGACCTATTTGTGTATACAACCCTTTTTGTAAAACTTTTGTAACAGAGGATTCCCAAAACAAATTTTTAGCAATGCCAACCTGTTCATTGCTATGTTATTATTCTTGTGAAGTTTTTATTAATATCACAGATTTTATTATATCACTAATCTACTATTACAAACTATGTTTCGAAAACCACACACGTGGTTTCCCTAGGAATTAGAGTGTTACAACTTGGTATCAGAGCGACCATGATTTTAAAGGTCCTAAAGACTGGTCGGATATGTACATTTGCTGCGAAGAGATGTCGACTCGTGGTATAGTTAAATCTCAATATTTTCTAAAGAAAGAGAAGATGCTCAAAAGAATGCCTAAGATACTGTAATTTAAATTGCCTAGGTAGATAAAATAGCAACCTAGATGCAGGGCCAGCCCCAGGTGTTAACCTAGGCACTAGGCCTTGTAATTTGTGCCCAGGAATTGTTGTTTTTTTCGCGAAAGGACCCATTTCGCCATTTTTGATGAAGGTGGATTCGATGCAAAATTTGGATCTCTGATTGAACATTCAAAAGGCACCCAGATTAACACAATGTTAACCTGGGCGCTAGGTGCTCGGGGCCCTAGGGTCCCAGGTGCTCAAAAATCAACTTGCTCTGATTTTGATTACGATGCCTCAAATATGTCTGTTGTATGTATAGTTGATGTCCCAATGAAATTTTTGACCACTTTGCACTAAGACGGTCCCGAAAACTAAAACCCTAGTTGAGGTTGTCAACTTGGGCACTGGGTGAAACCCTAGGTGCCCAGGTTGGCTTCCGGGCTACAAGTTCGTGTAATTTCAACACCCAAGGCTTGAATTAGGTTGCGCCATGTCTTCATGGTATAGAATATTGAAAGATAATGGGTTTGATTCGAGTTATTGGAGTCCAAACGTTCATCTCAAAAATCTCTAAGTCAACCTGGGCACAGGGCTTGGGTCCCCTCCCAGGTCAACTACTATGACTCGGGTCTACTCAATACCATGACATTTTCCTTCATGCCACGTGTCAAACATTAATGTACACGTCACTAAGGAAAGTTTCTAGGTTAACAAAATAATTAATCAAGAAGATGAACCCAAGGAAATAACAGAATAAATAAGCAAAATATACAAGAATCAAATTCCGTATATTATTCTAATGATGATGCGGTGGTCTCCGGGATCTGAAATTACATTATGTGGAGAGTCGTTCACAAGACTTAGCTTGAATAGTAGAATGACAAATAGCTTCTATAAGAGTTATAGAATGTGTTGCAATTACTTTTAGTGAAAGTGAGAGATTAGTGGGATTTATGCCCTAAAAGCAAGTATTTAATGGATAATATATTATAGAATATATGAAATGCAATTATAAGATAAATGAATACATTAATTATATAGGTATAATTAATAAATATCTGAAAATTCCTTATGCATATGGAGTTTGTATAATCTTGTAAGGTTGTACAATATGAATGAAACAAGTTCGCAGTGTATTAAAGTAAGGGATCTTTAATATGGAATTACCAAGTACGGTTTACTATGCACTATACTTTAGTGTATGTGATTTTGATTCGAATCACATATTTAGATAGACATGTAGTAAAAGTGTTGTGTATAATTTGATTATACATGACTGGACCGATATGTAATAAAATCTTTCATTAACATGTCGTTTACCATAAAAGAGTTACTCATTTCACAACGATGACCATTAGTAGATCAGTCTGAATCTTGAGTATACATGAACACCTATTTATATTCATGAAGTTCTTTGATTCACTTGTTAAATTTTCTCAAAGAAGATAATTCTTACAACTTCTATTTTGGGAGCTTAATAACATGAGTGGCTGGGAACATGTCATACAATAATGGAATCAAAGCTTTTCAAGAGGATCGAATATTAGTTCCCTTATAGTGTTAATTCTGGGAGTGCTAACAGTTGGATCCAAATCTATAATTGGATTATAGATTAACTGCTCACATTGAATTAATGGTACATAAGGAATCAAGAGATAATTAGAAGGGTAAAATGGTATTTTAACCAACTCTACTTATGAGCTAATAATTACAGAAAAACTAATTATATTGATTATATTAATAGACTACAAGTAAGAATTCTGTAAATATAAGCCTATATTGTCAAAGAGTACAATTCAATATTTATAGTGGAGTAATAATGGAATTAATGAACCGGGTTATTCTATTGAAGAGTTCAATAAGTATTTATTGGAGCTTTCAAATATAGGTCCATAATCCCCAGATCACCTCTATACAACACTGTATAGAGGAAAGTTTAATTAAATGAATAAATTTGAGAAAGAATTCATTTCTATGAGTACTAATTCTTAAGGGCAACATAGTAATTTTGTGGAAATTATTATTTTGAATAATTATATTAATTATGAAATGTATTAAAGTGGTAAATAACTATTTCGTTTTTTTTTTATTAAAACTATATTAATTAGTTAAATATAATATTATTTATAAATAATATTAAAGAGAGAAATATATTATTGTAGTTAAAATAATATTTATTTTAATCCTAATAAAATAAGAGATTAATGAGAATCAATTAATTATTATTTATTTACAAAATAAATTATAAATCTTATTTGTGAAGAAAATAAGAAAACTAATTTTGGGCTTTAAAACATGCCCACACATGTAGGCCTTGTCCCACACTTGTAGGGTGACATGTAAAAGCCTATGTGATTTTTTTTTTTTGATTATTTCCTTTATAAAATAAATCAAATTAAATGGATAATTATCTTTTAATTATTGTATTAAATATATTATAAGATAATGTATTTAAAATTAAAGATAATATAAAATAATAGGATATTATTGATTTCTGTTATTCAATTATATGATATTTATTTTGAATTTAAATTAAAATAAAACATTATCTTTTTTATTTTATTGGATTAAATAAAGAGTTTATTTATTATTATGTATATGATATATACATAATATATAATTAATACTATATATAGGATACATGAGAAATAATACATAACTTTTAGACATCAGTATTCAGGATTGAAAAGTAGTATTATTTTTCAAACTCTCTCTCTAAAGCCCTTCACGCCTACTATCTCTCTATACTTCTCTTCACGCTACTCTCTCTCGAGGAGTGGTGTGTGTGTTTTTCCAATCTCAATCACAGTGTCTCATGAGTTGAGAATACACTGTGATTAGCAAATTATTTTCATCTTGGTAAATTTAAAAGCCCACTCTTTTCTGAGTGTTGAGGCTGATCTGAAAGAAACTAGCATGAAGTCTTCAACGAGTTCTATTACTGGATTTGATGTTCAGTTTGATTATAGAAAAATTTGCAAGGAAACTGTGATAGGCAACAAGAGATAAATCTCTATACTAATTAGTTAGGTTTGTATTATGTATTATTGTGTTGAAATCTGGGGTTTAAGGCTCATATCAGATTCAACAAATATTTTTAATTAAATTCAATTTTATTCTCTTCCATTGTGACTCTGATATGAACCCTAAAAATGAACAGATCCTTCATTCTTAAATTCGTAGGGCAAATCACTAGATAACAATAAACCCCCTATATGTTCAAAAGCTTGTGTGCTCTTGGTCAGCTACATGCATTTTGATTTAGTTTTACCCAGAGTAGGAATCCATGAAAGACAAGAACTTGTATTCTGAGATACCATCGACCATCTATTCTATCCTTAGAAGAGGGAAGCAATTACTACTACAAAATTAGCTTTTCCCAACAGTTTATAACTGTCTTTTATACTATTTCCCAACGGTTCCTAAAATCGTTGGCTATGTGGGTGTCATAAAAATATAGAACTTTAAATGACGATTTATAACTGTTGGAAAAGTTATTTTAATTGACGGTTTACAACTGTAAGAAAAAATCTTTTTAAATGACTGTGTATAACTGTTGGCAAAAATATTATGTAGATTAAAAAATAAATTTAAGCTAATTTATTATATATGAATTATTATCTAATTACAATAATAATATAAATAAATTTCAATAAAAATAATAACGTAAAGAAAAAATAATAAAATAAGAATCATAAAACATAAACTCAAATTATTATGTTTACAATTTTTCAAAATCATAAAAATAATTTGTTTTTTCATTTATTCTTTCTTTTCCTTTTATGCTCTTCCTATATCTATATATCCATATATTATTACCATAAGTAATTAAGAAGGTCACTTCAAATTACTGTAACTGGCTTTTCAAGGCTCAATGAGACGCCCTTTCTACCCCATCGATCGATCATCTCTGCAAAAGCATAATCTTGGTAACTTGCCATAATATTACACTACTAATAGACATTGTTATTATTCTCCAAACTTTCTGCAAACAACAAATTGAATCACAATAGAAAGTCTAAAAAGAGTATCATAGAAAATGTAATACATTATCAAACAAGTAAAACAAAATTATCTTTTCGAATATTTTACAACAAAATGCCATTATAAAAAATTATAATAAAAAGTGTAAAGAATATTTATTCTACTCATCTCCACATGTTTTACATAAATACACTGGCGGACCCAATTAAGGACCAGTATGGGCCTAAGCCCATGTTGAAAAAAAATATTTCTTTTACTTCTTAACTAAAAAAAAATCTTTAAATTATTTTAATTATCATTCATCATTTTCAAAACATGAAAACTCGTCGAGGAAAACTCTAAAGATATGAGCTCAAAAATTGATATATTTGTTAAAATTTTAGGATATTGAGTATGTTATATATTTTGAACATCGTTTTAGATTTTTTTTTTTTTTTTCTATTATAAGATTTTTAGTGCTTGATATTTTATATCTTTTTAGTTGGGAATTGAAATATTGAATTGTATTTTTCTTTATATTTACTTATTTTTTTAGAATATTTTTATATATGAAAAAAATTTACGCCACCCTCCAATCAAATTCTAGGTCCGCCACTGCATAAATATATATAATGTACTATAATAAATGTTTGAAAGCAAGTAAAGTTTACAAAAGAAACAGAAAATAAAAAGAATTCTAAAACAGAGCACAATGTTAAAATTACCTCCAAATAGTTAAGTCTAACTGGAAGGATACCAAAAGCTTGTTGGGAAGAGCTGTTAGCAATCGAAGCTAAAGCCTACAACATTAAAATAAGAATATAAAATTGTGAACCAAAAACACGTGAATTTATTGTTCTTTCCGAATTCTAATAATTTTACAGATAAAAATAAATTGAGTATTTCGAAAATTAAAAAATATCCACAAAGACAATTATTGTAACTATAATTAATTATGAGTACAATGAGAGTTAAATACAATAAAAAAGTAGTTGATCAAATTTAGAAAATGAGAGAAATAGATAAATTACAAATATTGTTGGAATTGTAGTTTATTAATCTCACATTGAAAAGTGTGAATAGGAGAAAGAGAGACACACATAGTAAGCACCAATTATTCCATGTAGGTGGTATGCATGGAATGTAAATTATCAACAAAACAAGAAGAAACATTTCAGGCTTACCTCAAAACAACAACCTCGAGAGCAACCCATCTGGCAATGTTCCAATTCTCTTTTAGAAAAGCATATATTTTGTCAAAGTCTCCTGTTGACCTCGCTTTTAGTGAACGATAATGAGTCAATTTCGAAGCAATTAGAGATATATTAAAAATAGAAGAAAAACCAATAAGCAATAAAGAACACTAAGTTTTAAAGAGGTTTGACCCCTTTAGTTCGGTAATAGCCTACTCCCCTTAGATTGTATTAACTTGAGAATAAATAATACAATGTTTCCTCTCTCAAATCTCTAACAATATAATCTCTGAGTGTTTCTCTTAGATCTCTCTCTAAAGCAATTCTTTTGATCCCTTTTACAGTGAAGCTTGATCACTATTTATATGGTCTTAATGCATGAGGGAAGGTTTACTTTTTGCTTACAATATCTATAATTGGAAAGAACATTTATTACATAATTAGAATACATGAAATGGGGGATTGAGACAGCCTGCCATATTCCTCTCATTCAATCCCATGATTGTAGGGATTGCCTTCGTGCTTGGGCTTCACGATACCATTCTAGAGTAGTGAAGTCTTGGTACATAGCTCGGAGAACTAATCTCATTTTTTGCTCGGATAATCTGCCCTTTACTCTACTCAAATAAGCAGACTTTGTGAGTGCAAATATGTTGCTTGAAGTCTGTTCGTAATATCTCTCTGCCCAAGTACAAGGAATGATGGACACATGTCACTCGTACATGCTTCCATATCATAGTGCGAAAAATGGGATAACATTTTCCCCCCAAGTCTGTGCGGGACTTCTGAAGTCGCTCGTGGACTTCCCTCAGTTTGGATATTTATTTGAATGGGTGGTACGTGTTCGAAGCGTCTGTTGGTGATATGGCGTGATTCTGACCAAAGGTCTCTTCAATATTTAGCTCATTAATGCTAACTGACATGTACCTCAAATTACTCCCAAAAAATAGCAAGTCTTGACGGTTGCCATTCAGGTACTTGAGTGTTTAACGTTTACTTTTGGGAGGAAACTGATGCATTTAAGTTTTGAAACGATTGCCCTTCTTCGCTAATCGGCTTAAAAATAGAGCAGAAATCCCTAATAAACCACTATTAGCATGTTTCATTCTTGAAGAGTTCAGAATAAGAAAGCTTTTCCTCTCAAGTTCTTCGAAGAATCCCCAGGAAGTGCCGATCAGTGTCATCTAAGTTTGATTTTCTGGGTTTCCACTGTAGAAAATTCGATAGTTCTTAAACTTGTTCTAGGAAAACCGTAGAGAATCTAGGTTTAGGAATATGATATTTTGATTATGTTCAACCATGTGGCTTTGCATTCTGATTTCGATTCCATGATATTCGGTTTCACTTGCCCATTCGGGGTTTAGTGAAAATTAACCCTTAATTCGAAGTTTTGAAATTCTGGATTATAAACTTAATATCATGCAAAATTCACTTTTTTAATCCTTCGATCAGACCTGGTCAGTACAAATAATTTCTTTTTGTTCGATATCTCAGTCAAATACTCATCTTGTGTCCTACCTTTTGTAGATGAACCCTGGTGAGTTTTAGGGAGGCGAACATCATATCCACCAGGACCTTCTTCAACTTTTGTACAAGGATCATCCCTCTCTTTGTGCTAGGGCTGTACATCGGTCGGTTTGGGCGGTTTATCTTATATATTTTCTAACCCAATCTACAGTTCGGGTTGCTAAAATTTAAGTGCAACCCGCCCAATTTAAAAAAAAAAAATTCTATAAACCGACCAACGGTTTGGGCGGTTTGGTCGGGTTAACCCGCCCAAACCGGCCAATTTTTTTCTTTTTTTTTAGTTCTAAAGTCAAAATTAACAAAAATTTTAAAAATAAATTAAAAATATCACATTCCACCAAAATACAGTACCATATATATGACTTTAAAACTAATAATTAAGTATATAACTTTATATTATTATATATTTAATCATTTATATTATATATAATAAAAACTAAAAAGTTTTTTTAAAAAAATAAAAGTGCAAAATCGGGTTGGTCGGGTTGGTCGGTTTAATTTGGCGGGTTGGACCTATTTTCAACCCGCCCAATTAACAGATTGGGCGGTTTGTATTTTTTTCGGGTTATTTCGGTTTGTAATTTTTATCGGTTTTTTCGGTTCGGTTTGGGCGGGTTATTCGGTTTAGGCGATTTACAAATTTTTTTGTACAGCCCTACTTTGTGCCAGTCCGTCCTCATCATGTGACAGTACTTCCAACTCGAGCTTCAAAGATTGGGAGATAAGCAGCGAACATACACCTTCTCCAGAACCCAAGGTGCAACACCATTTTTATCTCGGTCAGATTGCAGTTGAAAGCTAAGGATGTATTATGTGGGAGCTCAAGAAGGGGTGGACGCGATATTTGTTGTCCAATTGGACATACATTGTTTGATCGGATATAGTTGACACTATACCCGTAGGTCACCCAAGTTTTGCTGCTTTAGGTACGCCTATAACCACTTTTGTTATGACCATTGTCACGCATACAAATCAAGCTCCGTTCAGGGATAGGATGATGGCATACACCAAACAAACAGTACGGAGATCCACTTTGACTGATCCTCACGTGGCTCAGCTTGCCACAATGGCGAGTGCTGAGCAGGCCCAACCTACTACTGAGGAGGAAGACAATTAGGGGGACGCCAAAGACCAAGAGGTGAAGGATCAGGGCGAGGTCCAGCCTGATACTCCATCTGAAGCCGAGGAGGAGGGAGTTGCTTGGGGATTGCCGTTTGGGGGATTCAATGAGGAAGGGGAACTCGTGTCCGAGGCTGGTGAAGTCTTAGTGGAAAGTGAAGACTATGTTATTGAGGAATTCACCAAGGCTGTTCCTAAGAGAAGACAAGGTTCCGTAGGAGCTCGGTGGGTTTCTCCTCCATCTATAGTAACCCAAGCCAAGATGAAGAATTTGGAGAAGCACGACTACTTGGGGAATGTCGAATGCTTCTTTCCCTCTCCAAATCACAGGGCAAATAGTTCAAGGCAGGGGTACTGCGCCTAGTTCGGCGCTCATACCAAGCAGGCTGCAATGCTGCCTTTGCTTCCATACTTTAAAATGATTGCGAACTATTACCACCTCTGCCCGACGCAGTTCACTCAGAAGGGCATCAAATATCTATCTGCCCTATTCATCATTTACGCCCCGCAAGGATGGGGCGAGCCATCTCCGTTAGAAATCAACTAGTTTTTTGACCTGAAGTTAACTCCCAAGCACAGCAGGTTGGTGTTGGAAATTATTTTACCAGGATCTTAGATCTACTCACAAGTATGTTGATTAACACCCTAAATATGAACTTTCTAAAACGATGAAATAAACACATATAAAGTTTAGGAAACCTTACATTGGGTGCAGCGGAATATAATGACTCCCTCTGTTCAGATATCTAGCCCTTGATTCCTTTCTGTAGCAAAGCATTATCAATATCTGAACCAGGATCTCTTTCTCTGAATCTTTGATGCTGAAACTCCTTTTTGCTGAAAGTCTTTTTTCACGATCTTCCTCGCTATGATTGAGGTATCACTTGCTATGTGTGGGCACTACTCTAACACTAAGGATTTTGAAATCTCAATGAGGAAGAGAAAGAGGGAGTGGTTGGCTAAAGATAGGGAGAGAGAGAGGCTCAGTTTTTCTGAAACAGAAGTGTGTTTTTTTCTAAAGCCTTCACTATCTATTTATAGCATTCCACTAGGGTTAGGTTTGAATTATTTGGCATTAAAAGAATGAAATATCAGTTTAAATTCCCTACAAAAGTGGCTGGTCATGCATAGTGGATTTGGGCCTCACTTTTTGCAATTTTGCAGTTTTATCTTTTCTGCATCTGATTTTCTCAAAAAACCAATTTTCTAATTCAACCATTTAAATGCCAATTCTAACAATAATATTTTCATTTATCATATTTATTAATTGAACCATACAATTTTGAAAATTGGTTGGATGTAGGATTTATTTAATTTTAAATAAATAATTTCGAAAAATAAATGATTAATTAAATAAATAAAATATTTTTGAAAATTTAAAAAATTTGAAAAAATTTTGAAATTAAAAAAAAAATAAATTTAAAATTAAACCTACAATTTTGAAAAATTAGGTTTCAACCAACCTAAATATCATTTCAAAATTTGCTAACTACTTTTAAAAATTTAATATTATTTTATAAATAAAAATTAAAAAAAGATAAATAAATATCTTTTTCAGATTTTATAATTTAATTTTAATAAATAAAATAACAAAATTTAAAAGTTAGCAAAATATCTTACATGATTATAGTTATCTTATTTAATAATTATTTATAATAAATATGATAAATGACAATATTATTTAATAATTATATATAGTTATTAAATAGTTAGAATTGGCATTTAAATGGTTGAATTAGAAAATTGGCGTATTTGAGAAAATCAGATGCAGAAAAGATAAAACTGCAAAATTGCAAAAAGTCAGGCCCAAATCGACATGGATAGGGCCGGCCACTTTTGTAGGGAATTTAAACTGATATTTTCATTATTTTAATGCCAAATAATTCAAACCTAACCGTAGTGGAATGTTATAAATAGATAGTGAAGGCTTCAGGAAAACTACACTTCTGATTCAGAAAAAACTGAGCCTCTCTCTCTCCCTATCTTTAGCCGCCACTTCCCTCTTCTTTTCTTCTTCAATATTTCGAAATTCTTAGTGTGAGAGTAGTGCCCACACACAGCAAGTGATACCTCAACCATAGTGAGGAAGATCGTGAAGAAAGACTTTCAGCAAGAAGGAGTTTCAGCACTAAAGAATCAGAGAAAGAGATCCAGGTTCAGATATTGATAATGCTCTGCTACAGAAAGGAATCAAGGGATAGATATCTGAACGGAAAGAGTCATATTATTCCGTTGCACCGAATGTAAGGTTTACTAAACTTTATATGTGTTTATTTCATCGTTTTAGAAAGTTCATATTTAGGGTGTTAATCAACATACTTGTGAGTAGATCTAAGATCCTGGTAAAATAATTTCCAACAGATGGTCCACCCCTAATCACTTAGAATAGCTAACAAACCATGGTTAACAGTTCTAGCTTTTCTTAAGATTTTGATTAGGTCATCCATGAATCTAGTAATGATTTACATTAAGTATACAACCATTACATCATTCTGAAATTGTATTACCATAGAAGGATTTCGGCAACGACTAGTAACTAATCATCAATATGAAACTCAAAATTTCGTGGGAGGTAAGTTTGGATATAATTCAAAAATCAATTTAATGATCTTTGAACTGCATATCTGCTAACTATTTATCCACCCCTATCAGTTCGCAAGATCTTTAACCATTTAAATTAATGGTTTATCACCATTGCTAGAAATTTAGAAATTTTTCAAACATTTCAAATTTCCTTGCATAAGGTATAATCTAGAGTGATCGTTTTAAGAATACAACGAAAAACTCATATCCACCCCTGAATGTACATCCATCTGCGAATGAGATGAACTACTTTCAGTGGATATAGGCATATTAACTCTTTGAGAGATTGATCTTGTCAAAACCACTATGATCAAGATACGAATGCCATAGATTAATAAAAAATGTGGTTGAGTCTTTTGATGACTTAGGTATAGTTACATGAAAGAGTTCTTAGAGTAGTGCAACTGGATCCTGGTCACAGAATACTAAACTCATATTCCATACAGTTTGAAACAAATGATAGAAAATGGTTATTAAACACTTGGAAAGTGTAACTGTATTGCTTCCTGGAAATAGAAATATAAGAAAATTTCTGTTTGGATTCTAAAATTAAAGTCAAAGACTTAAATTCAACCAAATATAATGAGTAATTCTTTCTTCGACTACCACTACTAATATAACTCTAAGTCTGGTTTGCCCATACAAGTAGGAGATTTCTAAGATTGAGGATTTATATCAATTGGGAATAGAATTTCAGGGTTATAATCATATGCGTCATTTATTTATTAAGAGAAAATATACAATGACATGAAATGATTTATAGACCATTCATCCAATGATATGTTATTGAGCTAATTCGCAATGAATAAGCTAAGAGGAATTAGGATGATTTCGTTGTTTAAATAAGAATCCAACAATGCTTCGATTAGCGAAAGTCAAAGTAATCTTATTTATATAATCTTCTTGTTTCATATTGTTAAAATAATAGTCTAAGGTGTCATCAATTGATGAACAGCTAGATCTCGCATATACAATATTTATCTTTCGAGATCTAACACTATTATGTATGTCTAATGGTGGAAATCCACTAGGGATTTATCTCATTAGATAAACAAACCAAGTTAGACCAACAATGAAGATTCGAAATTAAACTACAACTTAATAACAGAAAATAACATGGTTCAATATAAATTCATACACAATTCAGAAATTATTAAACATATAGCAAGTAGGAATGACAAGTGAAAATACTAAAACATACAATCCTAAATAATTTCCAAGAATTTCAACAAACTGATATCAGTGTCCCGTTTAGGCGAGTCAAAGCTACCATCCATTGAATAGAGTTGTCAGCTCATCTAAAATGTTAAACATTCTAGCAACCTTTTATTCGATCAAGATTGGAATTCAGCGTTGTCCCGTTTAGGCGAGAGTCAAGGTAATTCTATCTTATGAGCTTCCACCTTTGTTTCATAATTTGCAAGTCAAATATGGTCGCCACCATTAGGGTGATCCATACCATATAAAACACTTACAAACTACTTATCTTTCGAGATTAAACGGTGCGAAATTGCTAATGAACGTTCCTCCATTATGGAGGATTACTCACTAAAACAAACGCGATGTAAAACCAACAATGGAGATCGAATATCTTAATAATAAAGCTCATTATTTAAAAAGAGTTGTATTTTCTTTGATTCTCTTTATTTAATCTATTTATTTTAAATATATATTTATTTAATTAAAATTTCCAATTTAGAATGAAAAATTCCAAATATAAATTTTAATTTAATATTTATAAATTTTACTTAGATGGATATGAAAATTGTTGGGAATTATTTTACCAGGATCTTAGATCTACTCACAAGTATGTTTATTAACATCCTAAATATGAACTTTCTAAAACGATAAAATAAACACATATAAAGTTAAGAAAACCTTACATTGATGCAGCGGAATAAATGTCTCCTTCCACTCAGATCTCTAACCCTTGATTCCTTTCTGTAGCAGAGTATAATCAAGATCTGAGCCCGAATCTCCTTCTTCTTCAAGCTTTGATCCTTCACAGTCTTCCAATCTATGATTGAGTTACTGCTTGCTGTGTGTAAGCACTTAATCTTTCACTAGGGTCACGAAATTGATGAAGGGAAAAGAGAGAGAGAGATTTCGGCCAAGGTAGAGAGTGAGGAAGGCTCAGTTTTCTGAAGAGAGAAATTTCTATCAGAAAGGCTAATGAAAGCATGTGTTGTGAATGAGCCATCACTTTCTATTTATAGGCAACTACTAGGTTTAGGTTTAGAATTATTTGGCATAAAAATAATGAAAATAATAATTTGAAAAATCATCATTAAGTGGCCGGCCATATGGTGTTATTGGGCCTTACTTAATTTTGCAATTTTATCAAATTTTATCTCTATTTTCTCAAAAATGCCAATTTTCCAATTCTAACCTTTTAAATGCCAAAACTAATTATTTAATAACTAAAATAGATTATTAAATAATATTGTCATTTAATTTAATTATTAATTAGACATATAAAGTCCATTAATAAATAAATAAACCCAGAAAACTCTTTTCCTTACAATTTCACCCCTGCTTAGTGAAAATTCATAAAATTAGACATAGTCTAACTTTAGAATTATAATTGATCAATCACGAATCAATTAATGAGTCTTACAAGCAGAATGTTCTCAACTAGAATGGGGACCATGGATCTATATGCTGAGCTTCCAATAAGTGAACCAAATTTACCAAGTAAATTCCTACTTATTAATTCTTCGTTGAATCCACTCTTAAAACTTAGAATTGCACTCTCAGACTTATATAGAGCATATTGTATGTTTCACGATACCAATATACTATCTCATTTAACCATTGTTATAATCTTATTGTGATTTAAAGATCCTCTATATAGATGATTTACATCGAGATGGGATTTCTTTTACCGTTCTCACCCCTCAATGTATTTTGCCCCTTAAAACACTTAGCTACCTGTAAATGGTGTTTAGTGATCTAATAATTAGTCAGTTAAACAAGAGCTCATCCATTTACTTCTATTTGCTAAGCTCGAAGGGAATCATCACTTGACTTCTATACACCAGTAGAAGCTATAGATTCCATATTTATGTTCAGCACTCCCACTCAATCATACTATCATGTTCTCGAAATATACGTATCACCCTGACCCGAAAGTAGGCTTAACTAATAAATCTAAGAACATGAATAGCACTCCTGAGTTGAGCCCAAGCATATCAGGATTTAGATTCTTTTCAATCTTAAGATCAACTACTGATATTGACTTGGAAAGATATGTATAACGGTAAGTTTGTAATATCTTAACTTAGTTGCAATATCGGTCCAGTCCAATGTATACTCCATACATTCGAAACTAGTATACTTTACTAATGTCCTGGAAAGAACATAACACTTACTCCAAGTGTAAGTACACATCATCGCTGATTATCACATTAGTGTAAATCCAATAACACTGATGAAACAGGGACCAAAACTTTTGATTCATATGATCACAATCACATTCCACTGTGTTGACGATACTGTAATTGTGAATAATCATATGATCTGGATTTAACTGATTTTGTGTGTATGAGTGTAATAAACATATTAAACATATTAAACCATTAGCATGTAGAATTCATGCAAACATCAATCACTTCAAATTTCTTATGTTGATTACTAATTAGATTGTAAAGAGTTTTATTTAGGGCATAAAACCTAACAAACTCCCACTTGCACTAATATAAAACAAACTGCGCAAATAGGTCAATCTGATGTCTCGATCTTCAGATCAAGTGTAGTATATTTGAATCCACCCAAACTTCTGGAAACTAGTTCATAAAAACTCTTATGAAACATCCTTTACTATATGCTTTACTTATCAAGGGATACTGAAATCTTTACTGTTTTAAAAGTACATCTGAATTAACAGAGGACATATCTCTCATATTTTAAAATATGTAATTGAGATAATACAGTGTAGATTTTTCTTCAGTGATATAACTTTCTGGTATTTTCGAATAGACCAAGTTATAGTTCTTCTTTGGTAGAGCTTGAATTATTATACAATAATTCCTCCACCCCCAAAGTAAGCACCATCTTATAGAAATCGAAATTAGATGGTGAGATACAAAGACAACTGATACACAGTTCCTTAATATCTGACATATAGATCACTTTCATAAATCCTTCTTGAATATCTTCTAATGTTCCCTATTTGATTACATCTCAGATAGCTCCCACTCAATAAATTGCATGTCTGGTTAAATAATACTTTTAACCTCTGATTGTTTAGAGAGTTACCTAGTTGTGACTTTTGTATTAGTCTGAAACTTTAAGTTAAGACTAAGTCATCAACATAGCAGACTAGTATTTGAAGTGAAAAATACATGCCAGAGATTAAAGTAATCAAAATTAAGATACCATCAAATTTTATGAGGATTAAGAATTCTATGTTCAAGTCATTTGAATGGACTGGACTAGAGTTCTTTATCTTATTCTCATAATTCTGATAAGCTATACCTATCCATGTGAATGGTTAGATTTGCTTTTCAGTAGTGTTCTTAAGTACCTATCACAATTATCAACCTAATGAAGATGGGTATAGAATTTTAAAATTCTCCCACTCAATTAAGGTAGTGTGAAACTTTAACAAAGAACTTTCAAAGGTATCATACTTTTACTTACATCAGTAAAATCGAAATGGAACATACAATCAAGATCAAGAATTTATATTGACAATAGCTGACTCATTATATTACTTCTATGTTTAAACAAGATATGTGTTTCATAGGGAATTGTGGAATAGACTCCACCCCTAAGAATATACATATAGGGTACTATGGATAACCTCCACCCCTAAGTATATAGAGATTATGATCCACCCCTAAAGGTTGTAAAGATCATGATTCTCTTAGTGTGATAGAGTTTATGTGGAGTTGAATACTATCCAGAGTTCATTAGATATAAAAGATCGTTGAACTGCATAGTTTTCTTAACTTTTCTCCACCCCTATCAGATCATAAGATCCTTTTATTAAACAAATTCTTAATAATTGTATGAGAATTAACAATTATTGATAAACAATAATTTCTAATGTTTATATAATATAACTCTATGAAGAGTTGAAAATATTATAGAATTTGCATCAATAATAAAAACACTTACACATTCAAACATATAAGTATAATGTGGTAATTGTTGATGAAGATAAAATAAATGAAGCTCAATCTCATAAGTTGCAATGTTGAATTTCGAAAAAATAAAACTTTATTAATAAAAAAAATGTATTGCAACAATATGAGAAAAACAGGGATAAATATCCCTAACTAAAATTTGAAATCCTAATTGTCTTTAAACTAAAACAATTAATTCAAAAATTGAAGAGCTTCATCTTCATCTGGACGATTTCACCCTTGGTCCAGCTTTCTGATCCAACTCAATTGAGTTCAAGTAGCTTGGCATATAAGAAGAAGAAAACAAATAAACAAAGTTTAGTCCAGAATCATAAATCCAATTGGATAATAATTCACTAAAACTCTTAAAGTTTACAAATGGAAATACCTTGTTTCTTTGCAAGAAGTTTAGGACACTGGGGTTTCCAATGACCTTTCTCATTGCAGTGGAAACACTTTCCTTTAAGTGTAGCATCACCAGAAGGAGCAGCCTTTTTCATGGCTTTTGCTCGCTTCTTGGTGTTCTTCCACTTCTTCTTCGATTTGGGCTTTGAAGCAGAGGCAACATTTGCTTCAGGTTTCATCGTCCCATTACCATTACCAGGATTATGAGGTTTACTCCCTTTCTTCTTGGGTCCTCCAATCAAATTTTCATAAGTTTGAAGGTCATTGACTAATTCATGAAAGTCAATTTCCTTCTTATTCATGACATAATTTGATGTATATGGTAGAAATGCTGGAGTCAGGCTATTCAAGATAAGACTTACTTGAGTAGCACTGTCCATTTCAGCACCATGATCCTGGGCTTCTTGGAAATAACTGGACATGAGGAGGACATGATCACGCACGTTTGGATGAGGTTCCATCCGTGCATTAATGTACTTCTTAGTCACGTCAAAGCGTGACTGAAGTGATGCCTTACCGAATAGCTCATTTAACTTCGTCATAACTTCAGCAGCCTTCTCAGTTTTAGAAAACTGAGTTTTGAGGGTGTCAACCATGCTAGAAAGCATAAAGTATAGAGCTTTCACAGCTTTTGATGCATTATCCCCAGGCACTTCAGGTGACGGCTCAGTTAAAACAAACAAGGCACTTTCTCCTATGAGAGCAATATTAATGTTCTCATTCCATTTATTAAAGTTAGATCCATTTAGCTTATTTTCAGTCAACAGTGATAACATGGGATTCATTTTGGTAAACAGGATACTACAAAATAATAGAAATCAACAAATATAAATTAAATAATGGTTTAACACACAAAATCAATTCAGAAATTATAAGCACATAGCAAGTAGGAATGATATGAGAAAATACTTAAAAAATTCAATCCTAAATAACTTCCAAGGTTTTCAACAAACTGATATCAGTGTCCCGTTTAGGCCAGAGTCAAAGCTACCATCCATTGAATAGAGTTGCCAGCTCATCTAAAATGTTAAACATTCTAGCAACCTTTTATTCGATCAAGATCAGAATCCAGCGTTGTCCCGTTTAGGCGAGAGTCAAGGCTATTCTATCTCATGAGCTTCTACCATTGTTTCGCAATTTGCAAGTCAAATATGGTCGCCACCATTAGGGTGATCTATACCATATAAAACACTTACAAACCACTTATCATGCGAGATTAAACGGTGCGAAATTGCTAATGAACGTTCCTCCATTAGGGAGGATTACTCACTAAAACAAACGCGGTGTAAAACCCACAATGGAGATCGAATATCTTAATAATAATAAAGCTCATTGTTTAAAATGTATTTTCTTTATTATTCTAATAAATAAATCTCATTAAATTCTAAATTAAGAATTAAAATTCAAAATTAAGAATTTAATATAATATTTATAAAATTATACTTAGATGGTGATTGAAATAAAATTAATTATTTCCATCTTAGTAATAATCTTAAATATAAATATTAAGGAAATTAATTTAAGTTGAATTAAATAAATAATTAGCAACTTAAAAATTTCCTTTGAGAATATATTTATTGGGTTCGAAAATTTAAAGTATATAAAAATATACAATTTTCGAAAATAATAAAAATAGAAAAGAAATACTTCAAGCAAAAAATATCACCTATCTAGATATTCTTTTGACTAGTTAATTCAATTTCTAATAATATATATATATTATTAATTCATTTATTTTAAATTAATCAATTAAATGAAAAAATCATTGATTGTAGTTGGTCCAAGAATTAATTAAAATAAATAATTAATTTACAACTCAATCTATTTTTCAAAATAAAAAAAAATCGAAAATATTGCATAAATAAAATGCAATTTCTGAAATTGATTAATAAAATAAAGAAAAATATATATTTTTGAAAATTATTTAAATTTAAGTTGAAGAATTAAATTTCAACCTAAAAATAATTTTCAATTTAATTAAGTGTCATGAAAAATCAATAAATATTTAAGTATCATGATGAAAATCAACTTAGATATTTAGATTTTTCAACTTAATTAAATGTATTAAATTCAAGAAATAATAATTAAGTGTAGAGAAGGCTTAATTATTAATTTCTATTTAATACTAGGAAAAATATACTTAATAAAATTGTACCAAAATTAATTATTTAAATAATTAATTTCATAAAGTATGATTTTCCTATTTAAATATTAGAAATAATAAGTAGTCTAGAAATTACTATCTGGAAAATATCTTATTTGACTAAGTGTCTTTTCAAAATTTGAAAAATATCTAATTTAAGTTATATAGAAAAAATCTAAAACTTAAATAATTTCAAATCTAGATTTAATTAAATATCACAAATTAAGTTGTAACCACTTAATTTGAAGATATCTTTTTCAAGTTAATATTTGAAAAGATATTAACCAAAAAAAATAAATATCTAAGATATTCCATTTCAAGTTAATATTTGAAAAGATACTAACTTAAAAAATATCTTAAGAATCTTTAATAACTAATGCCTAAGATTCCTCAACTTGATTTAAAATTTAAATCAAATATTCAAATTTAAGTTAGTTAAGAAAAATCAGTTGATACAACTAATTTATAACTTAAATAGGAATATTTAATTAAATAAGCTCCAGAAAGAATCTTAGTTAGTTAAAATTCTATATTTAATTAAATACAAGAAAAATACAAATAGTTTATCTAGAAATAATATCTAAACTAAAAGTGTTTTTCTTAAAATTAACTTTAAAATATTAAAATGAAAATAATTTTTCATATATTTTAAAAGTTAATTATATTGCTAATTCAATTTTATTAGGTCAAACTAATATAATTAACCTAGTACAGTTATTCAAATCAGGCAAATGGGCCTTCACAATTGGGGTAGTTCATGTGAGGGGGTGCTGGGTTCAGTATGTCGTACCCACTTCTATGCCACCCAACTCTCACACAAGGCCCAAAAGAGAGGAATTTAACCTTAAAATGAATAACTGTTATTAATTGAATAGGTCCAAAAACTAAATGGACCTAAATAAAATCTATCATGGTGTGACATTTTATTTAGCAACAACCTATATGTATCTATATTAAAACAAAATAAACATATAGGCTCACACAGGCACACTTTGGATGGATCCTATCATGTTGCTAGGTCATACACAGATGAAAGAAGATTGTAAAATTTACCTGTTACAAATTATTAACTTGACCAAGGGAGCCATCAGATCATTAGATCTGGCAAAAAGTAACCATGACTATTTGCAATCAAGTAATAATAGGTTTTTAAAACTTACACACAAGCTAAAAACACATACTCCTGCAACAAGGTTAGCTGGATAGTTGGAAGTAGGATTTATTTAATTTTAAATAAATAATTTCGAAAAAATAAATAATTAAAAAAATATATATATATTTTAATTTTCGAATAATAAAATAAAATAAAAAAATATTTTAATTTCGGAAATTAAAAAAAATTTAAATTTCAAAATAAATTTTTTTTTTAAAATTAAACCTACTTTTTGAAAAATTAGGTTTCAACCAACCCTAAATATCATTTCAAAAATTTGCTAACTACTTTTAAAAATTAAATGTTATTTTAAAAATAAAAATTAAATAAAAATTAGAAAAGATAAATAAAATATCTTTTCACATTTTAAATTTAATTTAAATAAATAAAATAACAAAATTTAAAAGTTAGCAAAATATCTTATATCTATTTAAAATTACATGATTATAAATATCTTATTTTAAATTTAAATATGGTCAAAATATCTAAAAAGATTTAATTAAAAAATCTTAAAAGATAAGATATTTTTAAAATATCTTAAAAGATAAGATATTTTTAAATATCTTAAAAGATATTATAAATATGTTTAAAAGATATTATAAATATCTTAAAAGATCTGACCTTAAATTTAAAAAAAATATAATCAAATTTAAAAATAAGATAGATTTTTAAGCAAAAAGATAAATACTAATTCTATTCAAATTCAAATTACACTAATATCTTGAATTAAATAAAAAAAAAATTAAATTAATTCAAAATGATAATTAGAATTGAATTAGGAATAGTAATAGTATATATACAAAACCATACAAAAAATTGGAAGCTAATTCCATGAAAAAGTATGAAAAATTGAAGAAAAAGGGAAAAATTCGAAACTGTACGGACAGTTCTGCGATCGGAGGAAACTATAGCACAGCCCCGATTTTGTCAAATCTTCAAAAAATCATAACTAATTCAAATAAAATCCAAATTGAGTTCTGTAAAAGGCTAACTTACTTAATTTTTTCCATACTATCCAATAAAAATAATTACAGAAACGAAATCACCATTATTTTTCACGAAAATTTCACAAACATCAATCAATCATCAAATAACACTCAATACAACATGATACCATCCAAAGAACATACAAACAATCGTTTTAAAGTCCAAATTACATGCAAGTAAATCAATTACCATGGCTCTGAGGCCAGTTGTTGGGAATTATTTTACCAGGATCTTAGATCTACTCACAAGTATGTTTATTAACATCCTAAATATGAACTTTCTAAAACGATAAAATAAACACATATAAAGTTAAGAAAACCTTACATTGATGCAGCGGAATAAATGTCTCCTTCCACTCAGATCTCTAACCCTTGATTCCTTTCTGTAGCAGAGTATAATCAAGATCTGAGCCCGAATCTCCTTCTTCTTCAAGCTTTGATCCTTCACAGTCTTCCAATCTATGATTGAGTTACTGCTTGCTGTGTGTGGGCACTTACTCTTTCACTAGGGTCACGAAATTGATGAAGGGAAAAGAGAGAGAGAGATTTCGGCCAAGGTAGAGAGTGAGGAAGGCTCAGTTTTCTGAAGAGAGAAATTTCTGTCAGAAAGGCTAATGAAAGCATGTGTTGTGAATGAGCCATCACTTTCTATTTATAGGCAACTACTAGGTTTAGGTTTAGAATTATTTGGCATTAAAATAATGAAAATAATAATTTGAAAAATCATCATTAAGTGGCCGGCCATATGGTGTTATTGGGCCTTACTTAATTTTGCAATTTTATCAAATTTTATCTCTATTTTCTCAAAAATGCCAATTTTCCAATTCTAACCTTTTAAATGCCAAAACTAATTATTTAATAACTAAAATAGATTATTAAATAATATTGTCATTTAATTTAATTATTAATTAGACATATAAAGTCCATTAATAAATAAATAAACCCAGATTACTCTTTTCCTTACAATTTCACCCCTGCTTAGTGAAAATTCATAAAATTAGACATAGTCTAACTTTAGAATTATAATTGATCAATCACGAATCAATTAATGAGTCTTACAAGCAGAATGTTCTCAACTAGAATGGGGACCATGGATCTATATGCTGAGCTTCCAATAAGTGAACCAAATTTACCAAGTAAATTCCTACTTATTAATTCTTCGTTGAATCCATTCTTAGAACTTAGAATTGCACTCTCAGACTTATATAGAGCATATTGTATGTTTCACGATACCAATATACTATCTCATTTAACCATTGTTATAATCTTATTGCGATTTAAAGATCCTCTATATAGATGATTTACATCGAGATGGGATTTCTTTTACCGTTCTCACCCCTCAATGTATTTTGCCCCTTAAAACACTTAGCTACCTGTAAATGGTGTTTAGTGATCTAATAATTAGTCAGTTAAACAAGAGCTCATCCATTTACTTCTATTTGCTAAGCTCGAAGGGAATCATCACTTGACTTCTATACACCAGTAGAAGCTATAGATTCCATATTTATGTTCAGCACTCCCACTCAATCATACTATCATGTTCTCGAAATATACGTATCACCCTGACCCGAAAGTAGGCTTAACTAATAAATCTAAGAACATGAATAGCACTCCTGAGTTGAGCCCAAGCATATCAGGATTTAGATTCTTTTCAATCTTAAGATCAACTACTGATATTGACTTGGAAAGATATGTATAACGGTAAGTTTGTAATATCTTAACTTAGTTGCAATATCGGTCCAGTCCAATGTATACTCCATACATTCGAATACTTTACTAATGTCCTGGAAAGAACATAACACTTACTCCAAGTGTAAGTACACATCATCGCTGATTATCACATTAGTGTAAATCCAATAACACTGATGAAACAGGGACCAAAACTTTTGATTCATATGATCACAATCACATTCCACTGTGTTGACGATACTGTAATTGTGAATAATCATATGATCTGGATTTAACTGATTTTGTGTGTATGAGTGTAATAAACATATTAAACATATTAAACATATTAAACCATTAGCATGTAGAATTCATGCAAACATCAATCACTTCAAATTTCTTATGTTGATTACTAATCAGATTGTAAAGAGTTTTATTTAGGGCATAAAACCTAACAAAAATAACATGAATTATTTCCATCTTAGTAATAATTTCTAATAAATATTTAGAAAAATATTCAATTTAAGTTGTTACAAAATTAATTTAAATTAATTTACAACTCAAATATAATTTTCTATAAAAATATATTGCATTTCGAAAAATGAAAGTATTCAAGGACACAATTTTCGAAAATGTATGTTAAAATAAAAATTAATCCTGGAAAAATTATTCTAATTTAATGTTGGCCCAAAATTAATTAATAAAACTAATTTACAACAAAAAATATAATTTTCCTATTTAATTAAATATATAAGAAAAATTTCGAATATTTAAGTATGATGATGAAAATCAACTTAAATATTAATTTTCTATTTAATTAAGTACACTAGAAAAATACTTGAAGCAAAAATATCATCTATCTAGATTTTCCTTTGACTAATTAATTCAATTTCTAATAATATACATTAATTCAATTTATTTGAAACTAATCAATAAATGAAAAAAAATAATTGATTTAAGTTGATCCAAGAATTAATTAAAATAAATAATTAATTTACAACTTAATCTATTTTGCAAGATAAATTCAAAATCATCTTGCATTATGAAATGCAATTTCAAAAATTGATTAATAAAATAAAGAAAAATATATTTTACTTCATTTATTTTTAATAATCATTAAATGAAAAAATCATTGATTTAAGTTGGTCCAAAATTAAAATAAATAATTTACTACTTTAATCTATTTTTCAAATAAAATTCGAAATTCCAGCATTTAAGAAACAATTTTTAAATTTGATTAATAAAATAAAGAAAAAATATATTTTGAAAATTATTTAAATTTAGTTGAAAAAATAAATTTCAACTAAAAATAATTTTCTATTTAATTAAGTGTCATGAAAAAGAAATATTTAAGTATCATGATGAAAATCAACTTAGATATTTAATTTTCAAATTAATTAAATGTAATAAATTCAAGAAATAAATAATTAAGTGTGGAGAAGGCTTAATTATTAATCTCTAGTTTAATACTAGGAAAAAATATACTAAAAATAAATTGTACCAAAATTAATTATTTAAATAATTAATTTCACAATTTATAATATTTTCCTATTTAATATTAGAAATAATAAGTAGTCTAGAAATAACTATCTAGAAAATATCTTATTTGACTAAGTATCTTTTCCACAAAATTTGAAAAAATATCTAATTTAAGTTGTATTAGAAAAAATGTAGAACTTAAATATTTTCAAATTTAAATTTAATTAGATATAAAAATTAAGTTGTAACCACTTAATTTAAAAATATTCTATTTTAAGTTAATATTCGAAAAGATATTAACTTAAAAAAAATATCTAAAATATTCCATTTTAAGTTAATATTCGAAAAGATAGTGACTTAAAAAATATCTAAAGAATCTTAATAACCAACGCCTAAAATTCCTCAACTTAATTTTGAAATTTTAAATCCAAAAGATATTCATATTTAAGTTGGTTAGCTGTAGATAACTAAATATCAACTTAAATAGGAATATTTAATGAAAAATTTAAATTAAGTTTCAGAAAGAATCTAGATGGTTATAATTCTATATTTAATTGAATACAAGAAAATACATATAGTTTAGCTTAGAATAAAAAAAAATTCTTTAAACTATAATTTTCTTAAATTAATTTCAAAATAAATGAAATTAATTATGTTGCTAATCAATTTTATTAGGTTAAACTAGTTTAATTAACCTAGTACAGTTATTCAAATCAGGCAAATGGGCCTTCACAATTAGGGTAGTTCATGTGAGGGGGTGTTAGGTTCAGTATGTCGTACCCACTACTATGGCTCCCAACTCTCACACAAGGCCCAAAAGAGAGGAATTTAACCTTAAAATGAACAACTGTTATTAATTGAATAGGCCCAAAAACTAAATGGGCCTAAATAAAATCTATCAAGAACTATGACATTTTATTTAGCAAGAACAACCTATATGCATCTATAATGAAATTAAACACATAGGCTCACACATGCACACTTTGGATGGGTCCTATCATGTTGCTAGGTCATACATAGATGAAAGAAGATTGTAAATATACCTGTTACAAATTATTTACTTGACCAAGGGAGCTATGAGTTAAAATCAGATCATTGGATCTGTCAACAAGTTAAACATGGCTATTTGCAATCAAGCAATAATAGGTTTTAAAAACTTACAAACAAGCTAAAACACATACTCCTTCAACAAGGTTAGTTGGATAGTTGGATGTAGGATTTATTTAATTTTAAATAAATAATTTCGAAAAAAAATAAAATTAAATAAATAAAAAAATTTAATTTTTCGAAAATATTTTTAAAAAAATATATATATTTCGAAATTAATTAAAAAAAATATTTAAAATTAAACCTACAATTTTGAAAAAATTAGGCTTCAACCAACCTAAATATCATTTCGAAATTTGCTAACTACTTTTAAAAATTTAATGTTACTTTATAAATAAAAATTAAATAAAAAATGAAAAAAGATAAATAAATATCTTTTTCAGATTTTAAATGTAATTTAAATAAATAAAATAAAAAAATTTAAAAGTTAGCAAAATATCTTACATCTATTTAAAATTACATGATTATAGTTATCTTATTTTAAATTTAAATAAGGTCAAATTATTTAAAAAGAGATTTAATTTAAAAATTTAAAATCTGACCTTAAATTTAAAAATAAGATGAGATATAATCAAATTTAAAAATAAGATAGATAATTAAGCAAAAAAGATAGATATTGACTATTTCAAATTCAAATTACACTAATATCATGAATTAAATTTGAAAAATATTAAATAAATTAATTATGATAATTAGAATTGAATTAGGAATAGTAAATGTATAAATACAGAACTACACAAAAAATCGGAAGTTAATTCCATAAAAAAGCATGAAAAAACGAAGAAAAACTAAAAAATTGCGACCTGTACGCATTGTAACACCCTAACTAGCATAGGCGTATTACGTGATTTTTAAACATACTGTGCAGCTCGTTGCTAATCAACAAGGTTTATGAAAAACGTGATTAATTAAAATTTTTGCTTTTTAATTAAACTTGTAAAATATTTATACAAAATACTCGGGATCCCGATTACAAAACCATTTACAATAGTTTAATGTCTATACAAAATAATTCGCCTAGCGACTAGTTACAAAAATAGGCTTGCTGTCCCGATGATCGTACGCTCCAGGCCTAACCGCCCCGACATGTACAATCTTCATAGGCTCGTTCACGGTCCATCAACTCTAGCCTTGCCTTTACCTACACATAAACATAGCACTGTGAGTCGACAGACTCAGTAAGAAAAGCATAATAATACTCATACATAAATCCCGGTCATGATCAGACGCCCATACCCCTGACCATAACCCTAACTGTCGTGTCCAACACGATACTGAGTCCCCCTAACTGCCGTGTCCAACACGGTACTGAGTTCTGAACGTTCATAGGGACGGTACTATTGACAAGTAACAGCCTAATCGGTCGAACCGGTCATACTCCGGCTGCTGGTCATACTCCAGCCTGTACCGACGTGTTACAGTATCAGCCTAATCGGTCGAACCGGTCATACTCCGGCTGCTGGTCATACTCCAGCCTGTACCGACGTGATACGTCAAATAGTACGGAACCACCAACCTAAGTATCAGCCTAATCGGTCGAACCGGTCATACTCCGGCTGCTGGTCATACTCCAGCCTGTACCGACGTGATACAGTGTCAGCCTAATCGGTCGAACCGGTCATACTCCGGCTGCTGGTCATACTCCAGCCTGTACCGACGTGACACAGTTGGATGGTTCGAAGCCAACATACATATCTAATGTAATCTAACAGGCTTCCTACATGCACGCTAAACATGTAATCTACATATGCATACTGTTATACTAATCTTACCTGGATTCCGAATTCAGGTGTGCCGGTCAACCTGACTGGAACTATCTGCGCGGCGGATTACAGGCTCCTAAACCATAAAAATCACAACACTATAAGTGATACGCTAAATCACTTCCCGGGGACTTAAACTAGGAACTAAAAGTTTCCCTATCGATAAAAAACATGGCAATACCCCAAATAACATAAAATCGAGGAAAACTAGGGTTTCTGAAATTTCCCCAACCGGTAGACCGGTTGCCCAACCGGAATTCCAGTTCTGGGAATTTTTGAAACCCATCCGGAATTCCGGATGCACAACCGGAATTCCGGTTCCTCGCAGGCAGAACTTCAAAAATTCATAACTCAACCAAATCAAATCCAATTAACCTCAAACCTTCCAGACCTGTTCTAAACATCCTATAGAACAATTCTAAAGCATCAACACAGCCCAGAAAGCACAGAAATGAAAATCACCATGTGAGCTCCAAGCTTTGAGTTCAAACTCAAACTTGGCTAAAGCTCACTTACAAGCCTCAAAACTAGCTTAGAACTACATAAACAAGCATAAAAACACTGCAGAAAACTAACCCTAATTCATGCAAACACTACAGCCACCAAAACCTCAATTTTCACTTTGAAAACCATAGCTTTTTAACAAGAAAACTAACCAACTAAAGCAAGAACAACTAGCATGCATTTCAACCTAACTAAACATACTTAAATCAACATTTTAAACATGGAAACAACAACAACAATTAGCAGCAGCAACATCATCAAAATCATCCGTGCATTACTCATCTTTTTTCATCAAAATTTCAAGAAAAACTTAAAAGGGAAGCTAGAGAAAACATACCAACAACAAGAGGTTAAAATCTATCCAAAAACCAGCTTGAAATCCAAGAGGAAATCCTCTTTTCCCTGCTGCTCAAATGGCCGAATAGAGAGAGGAAAAGAGAGAGCTTTTCTCTTTTAAAAATTTGTAATTTTTTTCTAAGTTTTAAAAAATGAGAGAAATGCCACCTAACCCACCTATTTCAGCCAAAACTTAATAAAATAAAACACATATTACTCAATTATTAAGCCACAAAAAGACAAACTAACAATGGGGCAAAATGACCATTTTGCCCCTTCACACTAAAATCACATAAATAACACTAAAGGGGTATTTTGGGAAATTCTAAATTCCCGGCCATTCCCGACATTCCCAATGTCTAATAAACCGTCCCAAACTACTAACATACTAAGTTGTGATTTTACTGAGCCAAACACCGAGTTCCATGCTACCGGGCACCGGAAATGCAAAATTATGAAAACTACTGAATGATATAAAATGCATCTCAGAATTCAATAATAACATTATAATAATTATTTAAATAGCTATAAATAATTTCATAATCAAACGTGATTAACTGCTAATTTCCAAATTAAACTAAGCGGTCTTTACACGCACAGTATGCCAAGCATACTGCCCATGGGCGCGCATGGGGTTGCATGGGCGTGTAACCTCGGCGCAGGGGGCTGCTAGTAGCCTCTCCGCGCGCGCACGTGCCCTGTTGCTCAACCCCGATTTTTTCGAAACTTCAAAAAATCATAACTAATTCAAATTAAATCAAAATTGAGTTCTGTAAAAAAAGTAACTTGCTTAATTTTTTCCATACTATCAATTAGTTTTCACGAAAATTCACAAACATCAATCAATCATCAAATAACACTCAATACAACATGATACCATCCAAAACATCAAACAATCGTTTTAAAGTCCAAATTTCTTGCAAGTAAATCAATTACCATGGCTCTGATACAAGTTGTTGGAAATTATTTTACCAGGATCTTAGATCTACTCGCAAGTATGTTGATTAACACCCTAAATATGAACTTTCTAAAACGATGAAATAAACACATATAAAGTTTAGGAAACCTTACATTGGGTGCAGCGGAATATAATGACTCCTTCCGTTCAGATATCTAGCCCTTGATTCCTTTCTGTAGCAGAGCATTATCAATATCTGAACCTGGATCTCTTTCTCTGAATCTTTGATGCTGAAACTCCTTTTTGCTGAAAGTCTTTCTTCACGATCTTCCTCACTATGATTGAGGTATCACTTACTGTGTGTGGGCACTACTCTAACACTAAGGATTTCGAAATCTCAATGAGGAAGAGAAAGAGGGAGTGGTCGGCCAAAGATAGGGAGAGAGAGAGGCTCAGTTTTTCTGAAACAGAAGTGTCTTTTTTTTTTTCTGAAGCCTTCACTATCTATTTATAGCATTCTACTAGGGTTAGGTTTGAATTATTTGGCATTAAAATAATGAAAATATCAGTATAAATTCCCTACAAAAGTGGTCGGCCATGCTTAGTGGATTTGGGCCTCACTTTTTGTAATTTTGCAGTTTTATCTTTTCTGCATCTAATTTTCTCAAAAAAACCAATTTTCTAATTCAACCATTTAAATGCCAATTCTAACTATTTAATAACTATAAATAATTATTAAATAATATTGTCATTTATCATATTTATTAATTGAACCATACAAAGTACCATAATTAACAAATATGCCCCTAAAACTCTTTCTTTACAATTTCGCCCTTACTTAGCGAAAAATTCACAAATAGACATAGTCTAATTTGAGAATTATAATTGATTAATCAAAACAAATTATATGATTCTTACAAGCAATATTATCTCAACTAGTGCGGGGACCATGGGTCTATATAACCGAGCTTCCAATAAGTAGATCAAGAATTTATTACTAAAATTCACTAACTTATTAATTCTTCGTTGAACCCACGCATAGAACTTAGAATTGTACTCTCAGTATATTGAACGCTCTATATGTTCCACCATATAGACACATCATTAGTTATCCATTTTTATAATCCTAATTTGATCAATGATCCTCTATATGAATGATCTACACTGTAAAGGGATTAGATTACCGTTACACCCTACAATGTATTTAATCCTTAAAACACTTAACTTTGTATAAATGATATTTCAGCTTATGTGAAATGAGATCTCCACCATTTATTTTCATTTGGTCAAGCTCGAAGGAGATCATCCTTTACTTACTATTCGCCAGATAGAGGCTATAGATTCCATGTTTATGTTAGCGCTCCCACTCAATTGCACTACCGTGTTCCCAAAATGTACGTATCACCCTGACCTAAAAGTAAGCTTAACTAACAAATCAAAGAACACGAATAGCCTCTTGAGATTGAGCCTAATCATAACAGGATTAAGATCATTTGATCTAGGATCAACTAAGCCATATTGACTTGAATAGATATTACGGTAAGTTTAATAAATCTAAGTCAAAGTTCAATATCGGTCCCTTCCGATGCATACTCCATGCATCCAACCTGAGCTTTACTTTAACCAATGCTCTGGAAAGAACATAGCATTTCTCCAAATGCAAGTAAACTCTGTTGTAGATTATCATATCAGTAAAACCCTGTGTCTGATAAATCTAGGAAACTGTATTCACATAGTCATGTTTACTTTCCAATGTGTTGACAACACAATAAACAGGATCAAGTATGTGAAAAGGGTTTGAGACGAATTCATACATTATGTACATATAATCATGAAATAAATCATGTGAACCATGCAACATTAAATGTTATTTCTGATCTATATTAATAAGTAAATCTGATTATATTGAAATGAGTTTTATTTAGGGCATAAAACCCAACAGTTGAGGTATTTCTACTTCTCTCAACTGGATGAGAAATGGCTGACGGGCATTGTGGACACTGAGGTCTGCAAAATAGGACGAGTGCTACTTTGTTCAGGGCATGGATACCGTCCACACTCGGTTCAATAGATTCCCTTGTATTGTCGCCCTCCTTTCACATTGAGACTCAGGGAAAGGGCATAAAAAATTCTTCAACTGCCAGATGCTACTCGAAACATCACCATGTTGGCCACTGAGGCCAACTATGTTAAGTACAAACTCTTCGCAGAGGACTTTATGCCAAAGCCTGTGAAGGAGATGAAGAAAAACGGAAAGCTACGCAAGGCTGGTGTGATAGAGCAGGAGAGGCCAAGCAAGAAGAAGAAGAAGGCTCTCCCAAACAACCAAGTACCAGTAAAACACGGTATCGGGATTAGGGAACCTAATATGCCTGCTCGGCCATCCGCTCCTGTGGAAGGAAAAGGAAAAGTCGTCCTGGTAAAGTAGGAGGAAGATTCTTCAGACGATGATGCCCCGTCTGTGGTTGTTCGAGCAAATGCTCCTGCCCACGTCCAGTGTATTTTTAACTTGCATGTACTACTTTGATGATATACTTTTCATCATATTTGCTTCTAACTGTGCTATTTTGTTTGTGCAGAAATGTCTCAAAAGGTGCTTCAAGCCTTGAAGAAGAGGGCGGGGGGACAGCTCGGGCCAAACTCCTCCGCCCAAAAGATCTAAAGGCAGTGAGACTCCGTCCAAAGAGAAGGGGTCGGTCGAAGAGGTCATTGACCTTTCTAAGGAATGACCTACCGTGCACCCTCCAGTCCAGAAGGTCTCGAAGTCAAAGAGTTCTAGAGGGGGAGCTTGTACGGGTCTGATCAGACTAGGACCGCTTCAACGGCCGTGGTGGTTAGCACGGAGGCTAAGAAGGGCAAGGACATGCTCCAGTATTACTTGAATCGATCACTTTCTGAAGTGAGCGACGAAGATGGCTTACGCCTATTCCCGAGATAAGTCCACTACTACCAAGAACCTTTCCACCACCAACATATTGCAGAGGGAGGTCAATACAACTAAAAAGAAAGTTCAGGACGTGAGGAAGGAGCTCGGGGAAGTGAACAAAAATCTCCTTGCTGCTAACACCCGCGTTGAGGAGCTGACTAAGGAAATGTAAGAGATGCCCTCGGTCGAGCAATTGGAGGCAGATAATGACATCTTGTCTAGGGAGGTTAATGAGCTTAAAGACAAGAGGGAGAATCTCCACACTCTTCTCACAAAGTTGGAGGGGGATGTCTAGACTAAGCAGATCAAGGAGGAAGAGCTTGAGAAGGAGGTGGAAAGCCTGGAAACGGCCTATTGGGTTTTGTGCCATAAATAAAACCCATTACAATCTGATTAGTTATCAATTTAGAATTTTGAATTGATTTATGTTTACATGTATTTTACATGTTTATGGTTTAATATACATATTTAATATATGCACAAAATCAGTTAAGTCCAGAACATATATTCATTCACAATTACAATATTGTTAATACAGTGGATGTGATTATGATTATATGATTCAAAAGACTAAGTCCATGTTCATCAGTGTTTCGGATTTACACTGATGTGATAATCAACGATGAAGTATACTTACACTTGGAGTAAGTGTTATGTTCTTTCCACGACATTGGTAAAGTATACTAGTTTCGAATGTATGGAGTATACATTGGACTGGACTGATATTGAACTTAGACAAGATATTATAAACTTACCGTTGTATCTCTCCAAGTCAATATCAGAAGTTGATCTTAGATTAAAAGAATCTAAATCCTGATATGCTTAAGCTCAATCTCAGGAGTGCTATTCATGTTCTTTGATTTATTAGTTAAGCCTACTTTTGGGTCAGGGTGATACGTATATTTTGGGAACATGATAGCATAACTGAGTGGGAGTGCTGAACATAAATATGGAATCTATAGCTTCTACTGGTGTATAGAAGTCAAGTGATGATTCCCTTCGAGCTTAGTTAAATAGAAGTAAATGGATGAGCTCTTGTTTCAGTGACTACATATTAGATCACTAAAACATCATTTACAGGTAACTAAGTGTTTTAAGGGGCAAAATACATTGAGGGGTGGAAACGGTAAATTTATCCCATCTCGATGTAAATCATCTATATAGAGGATCTTTAATCACATTAAGATTATAACAATGGTTAAATGAGATAGCATATGTATATCGTGAAACATATAGTATGCCCTATATAAGTCTGAGAGTGCAATTCTAAGTTCTAAGAGTGGATTCAACAAGGAATTAATAAGTTAGGGATTTACTTGTTAAATTCGGTTCAACTTATTGGAAGCTCAGCAATATAGATCCATGGTCCCCATTCTAGTTGAGAACATACTGTTTGTAAGACTCTATAATTGATTTATGATTAATCAATTATAATTCTAAAAGTTAGACTATGTCTAATTTGAGAATTCTCACTAAGGATGAAATTGTAAAGAAAAGGGTTTCTAGGTTTATTTATTAATTAAGAGACTTTGTATGTCTAATTAATAATTATATTAAATGACAATATTATTTAATAATCTATTTTAGTTATTAAATAATTAGTTTTGGCATTTAAATGGTTAGAATTGGAAAAATGGCATTTTTGGAGAAATTGAAATAAAATTGAGGAAACTGCAAAATCCAAGTGAGGCCCAAGTCACACCATGGCCGGCCACTTCTTTGTGTGTTTCCCAATTATTATTTTCAATTTTAATTGCCAAGTAATTGCTAACCTAAACCTAGCAATAATAGGAAAGTGGTTGATCACACCAAATAAGGCAGTTAATCAATTACTCAATAAAAGAGGAAACTGTTTATTTGGAAAGTTGAGCTCTCCCTTTCACTATATATTGCCGCCCCCTCTCTTCTCTTTGTATGCCTTTGTATCACACGAAATCAAGAGAGAAAAGAGAGAGAAATTTCGAAATTCCTTGTGAGAGAGAAGTGCCCACACACAGCAAACAGTACCTCAATCATAGATTGGAAGACTGTGAAGGATCACATCCATCTAAAGGACATTCGGGCTCACATCTTGATTATACACTATGACAGATAGGAATCAAGGGTTAGAGATCTGAGTGGAAGGAGACATATAATTCCGCTGCCATCACTGTAAGGTTCTTAACTTTTATGCGTTTTTATTTATCGTTTTAGAAGTTCATATTTAGGTTGTTAAATCAACATACTTGTGAGTAGATCTAAGATCCTGGTAAAATTAATTCCAACACGGCCGCCCTTGAGGTCTTCTATGAATTTTGAAAGGCTAACCCCATAGGAAATTTGATTACGTTGGTCATTCCAAAGGTATGTATCTTGATTACTGTGCAGGTCAGAGGGCCTAAGAAAACCTCGAGGCAACCACTTCTACAATTCTGACCGACTAGAGCACCGAAACTCCTACTGCTCAAAATATTGAACCTCTGGCCCATACAGACCAAACCAATCTGTACAAAGAGCCCAGGACTACTGCTGTCTAAACATTTTTATTCTTTTTTTTATGTGTCTGTTCGGCCCATAGGCATTTTTTAGGGACAAAAATAACCTGCCAAACGGTTTTAAACTTGGGTTATATTTTTCATTTTAAGACAACTGGTTGACCGAGCAGCTTTTAACCTCGGGTTTACCGTGCTTTGTTATCTTTTTCAATGATTACTATCCCTTTTCTTGATAATTATCTATGCAACTGTGTTTGTTTTTTTTTTTTTGAGCTTGTTATTTACTTTTACCAATACTTTGCACGGGTATAGTTGCCCCCAAGTGACCGAGCAGTCTAGTGACTCTTGGTCACTTGTATTTCAAGATTATACTTTTTATCTGTTCGTTCTTTGGATTTGAGCAGAACTTTGTATGCATTTAATGGTAAATTTATAACTTGCTAATAGAATTGACACAAACAGAATTTAAATATCCATCTTTATTCATTCATTGGTCAAAATATCTTTGTTACTGTAGTAACTTACATAAAAGCCATTATACGATCTAATCCGATCATTCGCTAAATTTAAACACAACAAATTGCACTTAAAAGGAAATTATACTTTCAAAGGTGGTCATCCAACCTGAGTACTTAGTCATTTCATCCGAACCCGTAGGCAGCATCTGCCCAAAAGGCCATTTACTTAAGAGTAAATGTTCTTTGGTTTTGTACTTAAAGTGGTCATCCGACTTGGTACGTTTATTGATAGTACTTTTTAAATGTTCCCCATTCCAATACCTTGGCACTAGAACGAGTTCTATATTTTTGTCATGCCGCCCAAGTTTGTATGCTCCTCATTCTAGAACTTCGATCACCTGATGTGGTCCCTCCACGTTTGGTCTGAGCACACCAACCGTGCTGTCTTTTGTGTTCAAAAATACTCTTTAAAGGACCATATCTCCCACAAAAAATTTTCGTGTCTTTACTTGCTTGTTGAAGTACCGAGCAACTTTTAGTTGATGGGCTACCGACTTTAGGTTTACTAAAGCATTCTTTTCTTCAATTTCGTCAAGTGATTCTGCTAAGAGGGCATGATTAGCCTCTTGATCATAGGTCAATCTTCTGTGGGATGGAGGTTCTAGTTCTACGGCCAACATAGCTTTATAGCCATAGGCCATAGCGAATGGAGTCTGTCCAGTTGCTGTTTTTTCAGTTGTCCGGTATGACCATAATACTTCTAGTAGTTCTTTCGACCAGTTCCCCTTAGCTTCTTCAAGTCATTTTTTTAAAGTATCTTTAAGTGTCTTATTGACTGCTTCGAATTGACCATTTGGTTGAGGGTGTGCAACTGTGGAGAAACTTTTTCCAATTCTATGGTTCATGCAAAAATCAGTGAACAATTGGCTGTCAAACTGCGTACCATTGTCTCGGACTATTTTGTGCGGGAGTCCGAACCGACATATTATGTTTTTCATTACAAAGTCCAATACTTTCTTAGATGTAATTGTTGCCAATGGCTTGGCTTCTATCCACTTTGTAAAATAATCCACTGTGACCACTGCATATTGTACTCCCCCTTTAGCTTTAGGTAATTGTCCAATTATGTCAATTCGCCAAATAGCAATAGGACAAGGACTTTGCATCTAAGTTAGCTCATCGGGCGGTGCACAAGGAATCTTGGAAAATCTTTGGCATTTATCACATTTCTTAGCATAGGCCTATGAATCTTCCATCATGGTCGCCCAAAAATATCCTTGCCGTAGTATTTTCTTTGATAGGCTTTGCCTGGCTGCGTGGTTGCCACAGAATCCATCATGTACTTCAGACAAAAGTTGTGCAGCTTCTTCTTGTGTAACACATCTAAGAAGTGGCATGGAGAATCCCCTTCTATACATGGCTCCATCGATGATGATATACCGTACAACTTTCCTTCTCATCTTTTGAGCTTCGAATCTGTCATTTAGAAGTTCTCTAGTATTGAGGTAGGCTGCTATTGGTGTCATCCAGTTCGGAGCTGTATCAATCATCTCAATTTCTTTCGGACAGATGATGCTGGGTTCTTCAAGGAATTGAATTGGGACTAAATTAGCCTTATCTGTTATATTGCTGCTCGCAAGTCGGGCTAAGGTATCAACAATTGTGTTTTCTTCCCTTAGAATTTTCCTCAGAGCGTAACTCTTAAATTATGCACGCAGATCCTGTATTTTTCTTAAATAGGCTATAATTTTCTCCCCTCGGGCCTCGTACTCTCCTGACACATGATTCACTACCAACTGTGGGTCACTACAGATCTCGATGTGTTCAGCGTGCAGCTCCTGAGCAAGTTTCAAGCTAGAAATGAGGGCTTTGTACTCTGCTTCATTGTTGGATGCTTTGAATTTAAATTTGACTGCCCCATGCAGGTGTTGGCCCCCAGGTGTGACAAGGGCAATACCTGCACTAAAAAGTTGATTTCTAGCTGACCCGTCCACGTGTAATTTCTTGGTAGGACTGTATTCATTATTGTTCAGTTGGGATTCTTGTACTGGCTCCAGGTTGTCCTTTTAACTGCTTTCTTCTTTGCTTGTGCACTCAACTACAAAGTCTGCCAAGGCCTGTCCTTTGACTGCTGTTTGGGATTGAAAGATTATTTTGTACTGACCCAACTCTACTGCCCATTTGAGTAACTGTCCAGAAGCGTTGGGTTTTTGTAATACTTGGCGTAATGGTTGGTCAGTGTATACCCAAACAGGATGAGTCTTGATGTAGGGCCTTAACTTCCTTGTTGCTAAGATTAGGCATAAGTAAGCTTTTCTATCAATGGGTATCGTCCTTCAACTTGAACAAGTCTTTTGTTGATATAATAGATTAGATGCTAGACATTATTTTCATCTCTGATCAGCTCGTCACTCACAACATCAATGAGACACCGTCTTTGCCCCATTGATCGATCATCTCTGCAAAAGCATCATCTTGGTAACTTGCCATAATATTACCATACTAATAGACATTGTTATTATTCTCCAAACTTTCTGCAAACAACAAATTGAATCACATTAGAAAGTCCAAAAAGAGTATCATCGAAAATGTAATACTTCATCAAACTAGTAAAACAAAATTATCTTTCAAATACTTTACAACAAACTGCCATTATATAAAATTATAATTAAAAGTGTAATTGTAATGCCCTAAAAATTAGGCACGCTACACCAACCGATTAAGAAACGCTAATCCCCTAAATCGGGATTACTAGAAAGATAAGCGCGGGAAATTTAAATTTTATTTGAAACAGAATGAAAATTAAACTTGTAACAACTTTAAACTTTACAACCAAAAGATACATGTTTTGGGATCCCGTAAATATTTTCATAAAAATATTACAAGTTCATTTTACGAGCCGACCTAAGTGGCAAAATTAGAGTTACAAAATACATCACCGGTAGACCCCAACCCGCTTGGTCTAGTGTGGCCCGAACATGTACAAGCATCGCCAAGGTCTCGCACTCATGGCATCACATACTGATTTACCCTTTCCTGCACAGTAGAGCACCCGTGAGCCAAGCCCAACAAGACAGTATAAATAACCATGTACACAATAAATATATAACACATAATTAATGGTGCCACCGCACTATTTGTCTATTTAATATAGACCTGCGTGTTACGCTCACACGCCTATATATGTCTATGTGGCATAGACCCACGTGTTACACTCACACGTCTATTTATGTCTATATAGCATAGACCCACGTGTTACGCTCACACGTCTATTTATGTCTATGTAGCATAGACCCACGTGTTACGCTCACACGTCTATTTACAATAAGGCCTTAGTAGGGTTTATCTCGATTATAGTTACCGAGTCTAACTTGGTTATGCCTTGCTTGCATAACCCTAATCATATATACATAATTCATACATGACGTTCTTTTAGTGGTTTATCTTGATGATATATACCACGTCTAACCAAGTTATGTCTTATACACATAACTCTTGATATATATACATACATTCAATATACACTATAACATATAAAATCTTAGGGTAATAACCCTAACTTGCATACTAAATAATCACTCATATAACATATTATTGCATGCTGAAAATAACACTTATAGAGATTAGTAACCCTAATTCATGCTTTCACTTGATTAGCAATATTATTGTACATCATTGCTCTCTTACCTTCATATAAATTCTAGGTTAATAACCCTAGAACGCATTATTATCAAACTCAAGGTACTAATTTACCGAGTGTAACTTAATTATGCCTTGAGTGCATAATTCTTTATTATAATATATTTAGCATGGTATAGCATTTACACATTAATAATTACTAGGGTAATAACCCTAGGCCATTAAACTGCTCACTTTAGGGTAATAACCCTAATCTCGGTTTTGTAATTTATCATAAATATAATATTCAATATAAGAGCCACCATGCATATCTCTATGTGAAACTACTATCTTACATGATGTCCCACAAACGTGGAGATTCCAAATCCCCGGGTGCTCCTGACCAAGTGCCGATAATCCTAGTCACAATTTTCGAGATTCAGAAGTATAGGATTAATCCCCAAATCCACTTTCACATCATATAAAATTGGCATTCAAAATACAGATAAACATATAGAGCTCAAAACGAGCTTTCCAACGATATAAAGAACGTCTGAAACTGTAATGCGTTATTGCTAAGGCACGCTACAGTACTTTTTCAATTACAGTGCAATCTTTGCTAATCAAATAATTTTCTTGAAAAACGTGTCAAATTAAAACTTTTTATATTAATTAATAAAATTTATAATATATTAAAATATTTACAAGTGTCGGGATCCCGTTTTCAAATTTTTTAAAGTTGATATTCCAAAATACAAATATTACAGGTCGCACAGTGACTACAAAATATAATCCCCAAATGTCCCGAGACCAAACACTCCAGGTTGCGCCGCTTTGACATGTACAATCCCATCCTAGCTCAGGTTCGTTCCTGTTCAGCTTTCGCATTTCCTTTACCTACACATGGAAGCATAACTGTGAGTCGACAGACTCAGTAGAAATGCATATAACATATCATATAATTTCCGACCTGTAATTAGGCGCCCATACACCTTTTTACAAGGCTTAACAGATGAGTAAGAATGTTCAATACTAGGGTACAACCACTATACCACATACACAACGTACCTCACTGTATGAGTGTTGGTAGGGTTTGTTTCGTACCCTGAGTACCACTGATTAATATACCACACACCTCAGCACTTTCCCGTACTTATGTTCGTATCACTATACTGTACTCATAAACAATATTCACTATACCAATGCACTCTATACCATAACCGTACAAGTGTTGGTAGTGCAATTAACAACTTTAGCATGCATATACACATAACATATACATACATTCAGATATTCATACCACACATTATATACAGTTCTTACCTTCTTTTCGAATTCAAGTGTGCTGGCCGACCTGAACGGAAATTCTCATGCTAGATGGATGCACTAATTACATTAATTATAACATAGATGAGTGACTCGCTAAATCACTTTCCGGGGACTTAAACTTGAAACTAAAAGTTTCCCTATCGATAAATCACATGGCAATAACCTAAATATCTCAAAAATGGAAAAAATCTAGGGTTCCAAAAACTGCCCCAACCGGCAGACCGGTTCCCAATCGGAAGTCAGGTTCTGGGACACCAACCGGTTGACCGGTTGCTACAGGTCCCCCAGAACCGGAATTCCAGTGCTATGCTGGGAACCCGAAAAATGCCCCCATGACCTCAAAATCAAGCCAAACTATACAAAACTTTCCACTATACCTTACAAAGCATACACAATATAATCCAACCAGAAATTCTCAGAAAAAGTCATTAAATCAAAGGATGTCATTAAAGCCCTAAACTTGAGCTTCAAAGCTCAAGCATACTCAATTTCCATCTCCCTACACCAAAACTAATATCCAGAGCTTAAAATCAATTTAAATTAAACCTAGAATTCGAACCCTATGCATAACTAAACCTAACAGCCACTAATTCCTGAAAACATAAACTCCAACTAAGTAAAAACTTAAAAACTAAAGAAGGGTTCCACTAGGGCTTACCTTAGCTTGATTCTCACAAAATTTCCTTGCTGAAATCACCACAAATCAGCGGCAATTCCCCTTGTTCTTGCTGCTTCGAAGAGAGAGAGAGAGAGAGAGAGAGAGAGAGAGAGAGAGAGAGAGAGAGAGAGAGAGAGAGAGAGAGAGAGAGAGAGAGAGAGAGAGAAAAGAGAGCTTTCTCTTGAATTTGGTATTTTCCTTTAATTTCCTCCTTCTTTCTAACTAATTAGGGGTTAATTCATCAAACCTTTGGCTGAGAAAAATACTTGCAAGGTGTCACAAAATTGGGCAGCCACGTAGCACTCTAAAAAACAAAAGACAAAACTGCCCTTTAACCCAAAACTAAGGTTTTTCAAAAGCTAGGGGTAAAATGGTCAAATTCCATAACCGCGCTTAATCCCGATATTTTATTTTCTCTAAAATATGTCCCCCTAAGAAATAAGGTTCTAAACTTATCCATGTGATCAAACTAGCCATCCATCGCATTTTCTGTTGTCGCCAAGCAAAAATAACAAAAATAGCATATTTCACATATGAATCACATAATACCCCTAGATTTTAAAAAAATCTCCAACGAAAATAACCTTGGCTCACCAACGGGGTCTTATCATGTCATTTCCCAATTTAATTCACATATAATAAATTATATAATAATATAATTCCATAATAAATACACACTTAACTAGTTAGGGTTTGCTAATACCATTCTTAATCTATGGGTATTACACTAATGAATATTTATTCTACTCATCTCCACATGTTTTATATAAATATATATATAAAGTACTATAATAAATGTCTGAGGCTGGTGAAGTCTTAGTGGTGGGTGAAGACTATGTTACTGACGGATACACTGAGGCTGTTCCTAAGAGAAGACAAGGTGTCGTAGGAGCTCAGTGGGTTTCTCCTCCATCTATAGTAACCCAAGTCATGATGAAGAATTTGGAGAAGCACGACTACTTGGGGAATGTCGAATGCTTCTTTCCCTCTCCAAATCACTGGGCACCTAGTTCAAGGCAGTGGTACTGGGCCTAGTTGCCCACTCATACCAAGCAGGGTGCAATGTTGCCTTTGCTTCCGTACTTCAAAAAGATTACAGACTACTACCACCTCTGCCCGACCCAGTTTACTCCGAACGACGTCAAATATCTATCTTCCCTGTTTATCCTTTACGCCCCGCAAGGATGGGGCGAGCCATCTCCTCACGACACCAACTAGCTTTTTGACCTAAAATCAACTCCTAAGCAAAGCAGGTCAGGGTATTTCTACTTCTCTCAACTGGATGAGAAATGGCTAACGGGCACTATGGACACCGATGTCAGCAAAATAGGACATTTTGTGGATGAGTACTACTTTTTTCAGAGCATGGATACTGTCCACACTCGGTTCCAACAGATTCCCTCGTATTCCTGCCCTCCTTTCACATTGAGACTCAGGGAGAGGGCACAAAAAATTCATCAACTGCTAGATGCTGCTCGGAACATCACCCTACTGGCCACTGAGGCCAACTATGTTAAGCACAAACTCTTCCCAAAGGACTTTGTGCCAAGGCCTAAGAAGGAGAAGAAGAAAAAGGCTAAGCCACGCAAGGCTGGTGTGACCGAGCAGGAGAAGGAGCTCATTCAACTTAAGTGTGAGGCTAAGTTGAAGGGAGACAACAGTGCCAAGCAGTATGCTTAAGAATATTCAGAGCAGAAGAGGCCAAGAAAGAAGTAGAAGAAGGCTCTCCCAAACGACCAAGTACCGGTAGAACATGTTATCAGGATTAGGAAACCTAATATGCCTGCTCAGCCATCCGCCCTGGTGGAGGGTAAAGGAAAAGTCGTCCTGGTGGAGCAGGAGGAAGACTCTTAAGACGATGATGCCTCGTATGTGCTTGTTTGGGAATATGCTCCTGCCTGCGTGCAGGGTATTTTTAACTTGCACGTACTTCTTTCATGATATGCTTTTCATCATATTTGCTTCTAACTGTGTCATTTTGTTTGTGCAGAAATGTCTAAGAATGTGCTTCAAGACTTGAAGAAGAGGGTGGGGTACAGCTCGAGCCAGACTCCTCCGCCCAAAAGATCTAAAGGCGGTGAGACTTCGTCCAAAGAGAAGAGGACAGTCAAAGAGTGTTGGGTTTTATGCCCTGAATAAACCTCTATTTCAATGTAATCTCTATCAATTAAATATCAATAAAGAAACAGAAGTATTTTCATCACTTATTGTGTCATTTATTTCATGTTATCATTTATTTGTTTATTTGATTTATAAATTCATCCAAATCCTTATCACATTTATGTTCTTGTTTATTGTGTCGTCAGGACGGTGGAAAGTAATCAAGATTATGTGATTAAATATATATTCCCAGATTTATAAGTACAATGGGTTTAACTCATATGATAATCTACAACATAGTTTACTTGCACCTTGGATAAGTGCTATGTCCTTTCCAGGGCATTGGTTAAAGTAAAGCTTGGGTTGGATACATGGAGTATGCATGGGAAGGGACCGATATTGAACTTTGAATCAGATATTATAAACTTACCGTAATATCTATTCAATTCAATATCACCTAGTTGATCCAAAATCAAATGATCTTAATCCTGATAAGGTAAGGTTCGATGTCAAGATTATTATACATGTTCTTTGATTTGTTAGTTAAGCCTACTTTTTGGTCAGGGTGATACGTACATTTTGGGAACATGGTAGTGCAATTGAGTGGGAGCGCTAAACATAGATATGGAATCTATAGCCTTCTATCAGGGCATAGAAGTGAAATGATGATTTTCTTCGAGCTTGGCTAAATAGAGATAAATGGTTGAGTACTCATTTCAGTGATTATGTTTAGTTCACTAAAATATCATTTATAGGTGGCTGAGTGTTTTGAGGATAAAATGCATTGAAGGGTGTAACAGTAATTTAATCCCTATACAATGTAAATCATCTATAGAGGATCATTGATTATTGGGATTATAACAATGGATAACTGATAGTGTATTTATATCGTGGAACATATAGAGCGTTCTATATAACTGAGAGTGTAATTCCAAATGCTATGGTGGATGCAACAAGGAATTCATAAGTCAGTCAATTTACTTGGTAAATTCTGGGTCTGCTTATTGGAAGCAGAGATATATAGGCCTATGGTCCCCATACTAGCTGAGACAATACTACTTGTAAGACTCAGTTAATTGATTTTGATTAATCAATTATAATTATAAAATTAGACTATGTCTAGTTTATGAATATTCACTAAGCAAGGGCTTAATTGTGAAGAAAGAGTTTCTAGGGTTTCATTTGTTAATTAAGAGATTTTGATAAGTCTAATTAATAAATATATTAAGTGACAATATTATTTAATAATTAATTTTTAGTTATTAAATAACTAGAATTGGCATTTAAGTGGTTAAATTGGAAAATTAGCATTTTTGAGAAAATAAGATGGAAAAATGCGAAAATGGCGAAATTGCAAAGTGGGGCCTAATATCCATACATGGTCGGCCACTATATAGCATATTTACCATTTATTTTTTCATTATTTTAATGCCAAATAAATCTAACCTAAACCTAGGTGGTTTCCTATAAATAGATAGTGATGGCTAAAGGGAAAAGATAATTCATCTCATTCCTTCAGATAAAAATTTGAGCCTCTTTCCTAACACTAGCCGAAACCATACTCTCTCTCTCTCTTCCTCTCTTCTAAACCGAGCCTATAGTGAAAGAGTGAGTGCACACACACATCAATTAGTACTTAATCATAGTGTGTAAAGTTGTGAAGAATCCAGTTTCAAGGGAAGGAGATTTGGACACAGATCTTGGTGATACTCTGCTACAGAAAGGATACAAGGGTTAGAGATCTAAGTGGAAGGACACATTATATTTTTCTGCAGCCACAGTAAGGTTTCTTATACTTTATATGTGTTTATTTCATATCGTTTTAGAAGTTCATATTTAGGATGTTAATAACATACTTGTTAGTAAATCTAAGATCCTGGTAAAATAATTCCAACAACTGGTATCAAAGCCATGGTAATTGATTTACTTTCAAGAAATTTGGACTTAAAACGATTTGTGTGTGATTTGGATGGTTTCATGTTGATCTGTGTGTTATTTGATGATTGATTAATGTTTGTGAAATTTTAATAAAAAATAATTGAATTTCGTTTTGGAATTATTTTTATTGGATAGTTTAGAAAAATCTAAGCAATTCACTTTTATATAGAATTTGATTTCGATTTAATTTGAATTAGTTATGAATTTTGAAAATCAGAAAATATCAGGGGTGACATCACCCATATGCGCGCATGGATGCACGTGCACACGGGTGACACACGTGGTTCAAACAGGGCGTGTTTGAGGATTCTCGCCCAGGCTGTCTAAAAAGCCCCTTCTACGCTCGCGGAAATGCTGCATGCAGCATGCTTGTGCGGCAATCCACGCCCAGGACACCTAAAACGCGCGCGCGGATGGTATGCACTACATACCATCCGTACCCGATGCAATTTTTTCCAATTTTTTCTTTTTTACATGCTTTTTCATGGAATTCATTTTGAATTTTTTGTGTAGTTTTGTATTTTGATTTTTACTTTTCAAATTTCAAATCTAATTATCAAAATTAAATTAATAATTTTTTTTAAACTAATTTAAGATATTAGTGAAATTTGAATTTGAAAATAGGTAAAAATCTATATTTTTTGCTTAATTAATTATCTTATTTTTAAAATTTGATTATTTTATCTTATTTTTAAATTTAAGGTCAGATATTTAATATTTTAATTTTTTTTTATAAATTGACCTTATCTAAATTAAAAATAAGATTAGTTTAATCATGATATTTTAAATAGAAATAGGATATTATGCTAACTTTTAAATTTTGTTATTTTTTTGTTTAAATTAAATTATAAAATCAGAAAAATGATATTAAATTATCATTTTATTTTATTGAATATTTAATTTTTTAAAATAACATGAAATTTGAAAAGTTGTTAGCATTTTTTTTGAAAAAGATTCTTAGGTTAGTTGAAACCTAATTTTTCAAAAATTCATAGGTTTAATTTAATTTTTTTTAATTTATTTATTTATTCGGAAAAAAAAAATTAGTTATTTATTTTTAGCATTTTTTTAAATTAAATTAAATTAATTTAAAATTAAATAAACCCTATATCCAACTATCCAACTTGTTGCAGGTGTATGTGTTTCATATTTTTGATTGTAAAACAAGTTTTATAAAATCTATTATTCCTTGATCTAAATTGTCATGATTAACTTGTTGACAGTTCCAATGATCTGATTTTACCCCATGGTTCAATTGTCAATAGGTCAAACCAATAATTTGTAACAGGTAAATTTTGCATTCTTCTTTCATCTGTTTATGACCTAGTAACATGATAGGATCCATCCAAATATGTGTGCCTGTGTGAGCCTATATGTTTACTTTGGGCTTAGATGGATATAGGTAGCCAATTTAATTTTTGTAATTAAAATGGACTAGGTTGCTAAATAAAATGTCACACCATGATAGATTTTATTTAGGCCCAATTAGTATTTGGGCCTATTCAATTATTAACAGTGGTTCATTTTAAGGTTAAATTCCTCTCTTTTGGGCCTTGTGTCAGAGTTAGGGGGTCATAGCAGTGGGTACGACATACTGAACCCAGCCCTCCCTCACATAAACAACCCCAACTATGAAGGCCCATTTGCTTGATTTGAGTAACTGTACTAGGTTAATTAAACTAGTTTAACCTAATAAAATTGATTAGCAACATAATTAATTTCAAAATAAATGAAATTAATTTTTCATTCGAATATTTTGAAATTAATTTAAGAAAACCACACTTAGTTTAATGAAATTAATTCAAGATAAACTATATGTATTTTTCTTGTATTTAATTAAATTTATAATTATAATTAATTAGATTCCTTCTAAAGCTTATTTTTTTTTTAATATTTCATTAAATATTCCTATTTAAGTTGTAAATTAGTTATTTCTAACTAATTTTTATTATCAACTTAAATTTGAATATTTTTGAAATTCAAAATTAAGTTGAGGAATTCTAGGAATTAGTTATTGAAGATTGTTGGAATATTTTTTTTAAGTTGAAAGTTTGTTAAACTTTGGATCAACTTAAAATGGAATAATTTTCAAATTAAGTGGTTAGTAACTTGATTTGTTATTTAATCATATTTTGAAAAATAATTTAAGTTAAAAATTTTGTTATTTTAGAACAACTTAAATTAGATATTTTTTAAAATATTTATTTCATTATATTTTACAATTTTTTGAAATTTAATATATTATTTTATAATGATTTTCCAAAATTATATATTGAAAATTAAATTAAAGTTGAAAATTAATTTTTAATTAATTTTTGACTAACTTTAAATTAATTAATTTTCATTATTAAAATATATGGATTAAAATAAATGATTAATTAAAAATACATTATTTTAAATGATGAACTTTAATCAAAAGATATTCGATCTCCATTGTTGGTCTTACAATAGTTAAATGTTTTCAATATAACCTCGAGACGCTAGACTTCGTCCCCCCTATGGATGGTTATTTGTTGAAATCATTTAACACTGTAAGATCTCATTTGATAAGTGTTTTGTCTCTATTAGACTCTCCCTACGGTAACTACTTAGAGATAAATTTACAAAACATGAAACAATGGTGGAAGCTCATAAAATGAGAATAACCTTGACTCTTGCCTACCAGGACAACGTTGGATTCTCATTTTGATCGAATAAAAGGTTGCTAAAATGGTATCCATTTTAGATGAGTTGACTACTCTATTCAACTAATGTTATCTTTGTCTCTCGCCTACCGGGACACTGTATTTTATTATGTTGAAAACCTTGGAAAATAATACATATGTCTAGTTTTTGATATTTTTGCAAACATATTTGATTACTTGTTATTTCCTGAACTTGTGTATGAATTTATTGAACCAAATAATTTACTTCTGTTTATTGATATTTGTAGTGCCAAAATGTACAACCCACATCCCAACACTCATCTACAATATGCCTTTAGGAATGAACTTGAAGGTGTGAATAAGACTCTTGGTCAGAGTAATACTGCACACTTCCTCATGATGAACATGAAATTCCAGAAAGCAGCTAATGTAAAGACCGCTGAGTTTAATTCCTTGTTTAATTATTTCTTATCCTGAGTGCCCCAATTGCAAACGGCACCATCAGGGTGAGTGCAAAGGTCAGGGATGCTTTCAGTGTGGCATGCCCGGACACTACAAGAGGGATTGTCCCCAGCTCCGATTAGAGGCACCAAGGGCTCCGGCGAGACCCACTCCAGCTAGGGTGTTCGCCATCACTCAGGCTGATGCAGATGCCAGCCCCTCAGTTGTAACAGGTCAGCTTTCAGTTAATAACTCGTATTACTCAGTGCTGCTTGATTCTGGGGCCACACATTCTTATGTGGCAGCCAGAATCTTTAGTAAATTGGATAGACCGTATGATAGTTATGAATCAGGCTTTGGAACCCTATTACCTGGCATAGAGTTAGTTATCTCCAAAAGGTGGATTAGGTCTATGCCGATCAGAATAGATGGTAGAGAGTTAAGTGCTGACTTGATAAAGATGAGCGTAGTAGAGTTCGATATTATTTTAGGAATGGATTTCCTATCTAAGTACTCGTCTAGTATTGATTGCAAGAGGAAGATGGTGATCTTCCAACCGAAAAGTGATGAACCATTTGTGTTTGTTGGTTCAGTTCGGGGATCTCGGATCCCGCTGATTTCATGGCGGTTGTTTAACAAGCTAACAGTGAAGAATAAATATCCATTGCCTAGGATCGATGATCTGTTCGATCAGCTTCAGGGGAAGACGGTCTTTTCCAAGATTGATCTCCGATTGGGTTATCATCAGTTGAAAATCTGAGAGGAGGACATTCCGAAGATGGCTTTCCGTACTAGGTATGGACATTACGAATTCTTGGTTATGTCGTTTGGACTAACCAATGCTCCTGCAGCATTTATGGATTTGATGAATAGAGGATTCAAGGATTTCCTCGATATCTGTGTGATTGTGTTTATCGACGACATCCTTGTGTACTCTCAATCAGAAGAGGAGCATGAGTTACATCTTCAGACGGTTTTACAACGGCTTCGGGAACACAAGCTTTATGCCAAATTCAAGAAATGTGAATTTTGGCTATCTCAGGTGTCCTTCTTAGGGCACATCGTTAGCAAAGCTGGGATCAAGGTGGATCCCAGGAAGATAGAATCCGTGAAGGATTGGCCGAGACCAAAGACAGTGACAGAAATTAGAAGCTTCTTGGGTTTAGCCGAATATTATCATAGGTTCGTGGAAGGGTTTTCTAAAATTTCAACACCCTTAATCGAACTTACAAAGAAGAATCAGCAGTTTTTCTGGTCAGACAAGTGCGAAGCTAGTTTTCAGGAGCTGAAACAGAGATTGATTACCGCTCCAGTGCTAGCTTTGCCTTCAGACAACGAGAAATTTGTGGTTTATTGCGATGCATCTAGATAGGGTCTAGGGTGTGTGCTGATGTAAGCCGATCGGGTTATCGCTTACGCCTCCCATCAGTTAAAGGATTATGAACAGCAATACCCGACTCATGATCTAGAGTTGGCCGCAATGGTTTTTGCTTTAAAGATCTGGCGGCATTACCTTTACAGAGAAAGGTGTGAAATTTATACCGACCATAAAAGTCTCAAGTATTTCTTTACTCAGAAAGATTTGAATATGAGACAGAGGCGTTGGTTGGAGTTAGTAAAAGATTATGACTGTGAGATTCTCTACCACCCTGGGAAGGCCAATGTAGTGGTCGATGCCCTGAGCAGGAAGGGTCCCGGTTGGGTAGCTAGCATGATTCAGATCTCACCTCAGTTAGCCGAGGACATGGTTAGATCCAGCATTGAGTTTGTGGTAGGTCAGCTTCACAACTTAACGCTGTAATCTGATCTGTTGGAAAGAATTAAAACCGCTCAGATGACTGATCCAGAGTTAGTGAAAATCAGAGATGAGGTTTTGGCTGGTCAAGCCAGGGATTTCTCAGTGTCAGACAACGGGATGCTTCTGTATAAAGCTAGGGTTTATGTTCCGAGTAGTGTGGAACTCAGGAATGAGATCTTTGAGGAGGCTCATTCTACCCCTTATTCTCTGCATCCCGGCACCACTAAGATGTACCAAGATCTTAAACCGTACCTCTGGTGGAGCGGTATGCAGAATAATTTGGTAGAATTCGTATCGAGATGCCTCACATGTCAGCAAATTAAGGCTGAACATCAGAGACCAGCAGGGTTGTTGCAACCTTTAACCCTACCTGAATGGAAGTGGGAAGATATCACGATGGATTTTGTGGTCGGGTTACCTAGAACCATGGGCTTATTTGATTCCATCTGGGTAGTGGTGGATCGATTCACGAAATCTGCTCATTTCCTGCCAGTTAGAATAACCTTTACAGTGGATCAGTTGGCAGAATTATATGTTAGAGAGATTGTAAGACTTCACGGGGTACCGAAGTCTATAGTTTCAGATAGAGATCCGAAGTTCACCTCCAAGTTCTGGCAGAGTTTGCAACGAGCAATGGGTACAAAACTAAAATTTAGTACAACATTCCATCCTTAGATAGATGGTCAGTCTGAAAGGACAATTCAGATATTGGAGGACATGTTACGAGCCTGCGTTATGGATTTTGAAGGCTCTTGGAATAAATATCTACCGTTGATAAAATTTTCTTACAACAACAGTTATCAAAGTACGATAGGGATGGCTCCCTATGAACTGTTATACGGTAGGAAGTGTAGATCTCCCATCCTCTGGGATGAGACAGGGGAGAGGAAATACCTAGGTCCGGAGTCAGTACAACAGACCAATGAGCCAGTAGAGAAAATAAAAGCTAGGATGCTTGCCTCGCAGTGTAGACAGAAAAGTTACGCAGATCAGAAACGCAGAGATGTTGAGTTCCAAGTAGGGGACCAAGTGTTTTTACGAGTGTCTCCAATGAAGGGGATCAAATGTTTCGGGAAAAGAGCCAAGTTATGCCCTAGATTTACAGGACCTTTCAAGATTCTCGAGAAGATGGTCAAGTGGCATACCGGTTAGCATCGCCTCCAGCTTTATCAGTAGTTCACAACGTATTCCATGTCTCTATGTTGAGAAAGTACGTTTCAGATCCCTCTCATATACTCAGTTATGAGAGCCTTGAACTGCAGCCAGATATGTCTTACGAAGAACAGCCAGTGCAGATCCTGGATAGAAAGGATAAAGTCCTTCGGAATAAGACCATAGCATTGGTCAAAGTACTCTCGACGAACAACAAGGTGGATGAAGCCACCTGGGAGCTAGAGTCAGATATGAGAGCTCAATATCCAGAGTTGTTCAGGTTAGATTTCGGGGACGAAATCCTTTAAAGGGGGGATAGTTGTAAAGACCGCTGAGTTTAATTTGGAAATTAGCAGTTAATTATGGAAAATTATTTATAGCTATTTAAATAATTATTATGCTGTTATTAGTGAATTCTGAAATGCATTATTTGTCATTTTGTGATTTTCATAATTTTGTATTTCCAGTGCCCGGTAACATGGAACTCGGTGTTTGGCTCTGTAAAATCACAACTTAGTATGTTAGTATATTGGGACGGTTTATTAGACATTGGGAATGTCGGGATTGGCCGAAAATTTAGAATTTCCCAAAATACCCCTTTAGTGCCTTTATGTTGTTTTAGTATGGAGGGGCAAATTGGTAATTTTGCCCCAATGATATTTTGACTTTGTAATTGGAAATTATGTGATTATGTGGCATTTATATTGGCTGAAGTATGTAATTAAAACCTTTATTTTCATTTTCCAAAGTTAGAAAAAAATTAGAAAAGTTAGAAAAGCTCTCTCTCTTTCCCTCTTGTTTTCGGCCCTTCTTGAGCAGCAAGAAGGTGGGATTTTTCTTGGTGATTCAAGCCCTTTGTAGCAAGGTTTTAGTGATCAAGTTGTTGGTATGTCTTCCTTAGCTTTTCTTTATGTTTTTTTGAAGTTTTTGAAGAAAAATGGAGTGTTGCATGCTATTTTTGATATTGTTGCTGCTGTTAGTTGTTGTTGTTGTTTTTGTGTTTAAAATGCTTGAATTGAATGGTTTAGAGGGGTTGTAATCCATGCTTGTTAACTTTGTTTAAGTTTGTGAATTTCTAGTTCAAAAGCTTTGGTTTTTCAAAGAGAAAAGTTGAAAATAGTTGCTGTTAAGTTTGGTTGAGTTTGTGTATGATTTCTGCAGTTTCTAAATGCATGATTGTGTAGTTTGATTCTAGGTTTGATGCTTGTAGGTGAGCTTTAGCCAAGTTTGTGTTTGAAACTCAAAGCTTGGAGCTCACAAGGCATTTTTAGTATCTGTGTATTCTGGGCTGTTTTAGTGCTTTGGATTTGTTCTCTAGGGTATTTAGAACAGGTCTGGAAGGTTTGGGGTGAATTGGTTTTGATTTGAGCAATGTGTGATTTTTTGAAAAATTCCTGCGAGGAACCGGAATTCCGGTTGTGCATCCGGAATTCTGGATGGGGTTCTGAAATTCCCAGAACCGGAATTCCGGTTGTGCAACCGGTCTGCCGGTTGGGGAATTTTAAGGAACCCTAGATTTTCTTGTTTTCATGATATTTGGGGTATTGCCATATTTTTTATCGATAGGGAAACTTTTAGTTTCTAGTTTAAGTCCCCGGGAAGTGATTTAGCGTATCACTTATAGTGTTGTGATTGTTATGGTTTAGGAGCCTGTAAACCGCCGCGCAGTTCCTTTCACTCAGGTTGACCGGCACACCTGAATTCGGAATTGAGGTAAGATTAGAATAACGGTATGTATATATATTACATGTTTAGCGTGCATGTAGGAAGCCTGTTAGATTACATTAGATATGTATGTTGGCTTCGAACCATCTGACTGTGTCACATCGGTACAGGCTAGAGTATGACTAGAAACTGGAGTATGACCAGTGTACCGAGTATAGGCTGACACTGTATCACATCGGCACAGGCTAGAGTATGACTAGCAGCTGGAGTATGACCAGTGTGCCGAGTATAGGCCGATACTAGCAGTTGGTGGTTCTGTACTATTTGACGTATCACATCGGCATAGGCTAGAGTATGACTAGCAGCTGGAGTATGACCAGTGTGCCGAGTATAGGCTGATACTGTAACACATCGGTACAGGCTAGAGTATGACTAGCAGCTGGAGTATGACCAGTGTACCGAGTATAGGCTGTTACTTGTCAATAGTACCGTCTTATGAATGTTCAAGACTCAGTATCGTGTGGGACACGGCAGTTAGGGTTATGGTCAGGGGTATGGGCGTCTGATCATAACTCGGGATTTTTGTATGATATTTGATTATGCTTTTCTTACTGAGTCTGTCGACGCACAGTGCTATGTTTATGTGTAGGTAAGGGCAAGGCTAAGGCTGAAGGACCGTGAGAGCGAGCCGGTGAAGATTGTACATGTCGGGGCGGCTAGGCCTGGAGCGTACAATCCTCGGGACAGCAAGGCTATTTTTGTAATTAGTTGCTAGGCGACAAGTATTTTGTATAGTCAGTGAACTTTTATAAATGTTTTGTAATCGGGATCCCGAGAATTTTTGTATAAATATTTTATAAGTTTAATTAAAAAGAAAAAATTTTTAATTAATCACGATTTCCATAAACCTCGTTGATTAGCAACGAGCTGCACAGTATGTTTAAAAATCACGTAATACGCCTATGCTAGTTAGGGTGTTACAGCTAAGCTGGGAATTGTTCAATCTGAAGAGCAAAGAGTTCATAGCTCCAACAATCCTACTACTTCAAGCTCAGTTGAGAAGAATAGAGAAAGTGACTCCACTTCCTCAAATTATCCTTCCCAACCGATTGAACCAGCAATAAGAACAATTCAAAAACGGTTAAGCAGTGATGCTTTAGTAGAAACTTGATTTCTGTTTCATGCTTACAATTGCAACAATACAAATTAGATTTTTCGAGTTCTGGTTCTACCATTTCTCGAAATGACATTCAAATTTGTGTTGCATCCATGGAACAGGGGCTTTATGTTCTAAGACCAGACGAACCATTTGCGCTTCATAACGAACTGTTTAAAGTAGCTCAACCTAGAAACCACAAAAAGCAAAAGATCGATGATGAAGAGGAAACATATCTATGGCACTTATGAATTGGTCATATAGGCTATGATAGACTTCACGGATTAACCAAAGGTGGTCCATTAAAAAATGTCACCTTAGGTGAATTACCAGTTTGTGAATCTTGTCTAGAAGGTAAAATGACAAAACGTTCTTTCTCTGCAAAGGGAGAGCGTGCCAAAGTACCACTAGGCATAGTACATTCAGATCTTTGTAGAGGTGGTTATGAGTACTTTGTCACTTTCATTGACGATTACTCTAGATATGGCCATATTTAACTTATGCATAAGAAATCTGAAACATTTGAAAAGTTTCAGGAATTTCTAGCGTTGGCTCAAAACCAATTGGGTAAAACCTTAAAGATCTTGCAAACTGATAGGGGTGGAGAATATATGGATATGCATTTCGAAGATCATTTGATCGAACTTGGCATTGAATCGCAATTGACTGCCCTTAGCACTCCACAGAAAAATGGAGTTGCAGAGAGAAGAAATCGCATGCTTTTGGAAATGGTTAGGTCCATGCTTAGCTACTCAACTCTACCTACGTCCTTCTGGGGATATCCAATTCAGATGGCGATCAACATTTTAAATGTTGTTCCATCTAAATTAGTCCCTAAGACACCTTTAGATTTATGGAATGGTCGTACACCTAGTTTACGCCATTACAGAATCTAGGGGTGCCCTGCTCATGTCTTAAGAAACAAAGATGGCAAACTTGAAAAGCAAACTGAGGTTTGCATGTTTGTTGGAAATTCTAAAGAGACTAGGGGTGGACTATTTTCTAGTCGCAAGGATGATAAAGTGTTCGTTTCCACAAATGGCACTTTCCTTGAAGATGACTATATTAAGAATTTCAAACCACAAAGCAAAGTAGTATTGGAGGAAATGCTTTCAGATATAACTCCTTCTAAGGTTCCATCCTCTTCTACTGAAGTAGAGGATAATCCCACTTCTTCGGTTGAACCTTTACAAGTTGATACAACCGTGAGAACTACCACTAAAGTTCCTGTTTAGAAGATCACCGCTCCTCGTCGTAGTGGGAGGGTTTCTACTAAACCATCTCGTTATGGCTTGGATGGTGAAATCAATATGGTCGTTGGTGACGGTATTGATGACGACCCATTAACCTATAAACAGGCAATGGCAAGTCCAGAACAGAAACAATGGTCAGCCGACATGGATTTAGAAATGGATTCCATGAAAAAGAACAAATGCTAGGAATATGTAGATGCACCTGATGACTATCGTCCAATCGGATGTAAGTGGGTCTACAAGAAGAAAAGAGGCACTGGAGGCAATGTCGAAACTTTTAAAGCTAGACTGGTCGCTAAGGGTTACACCCAAAGAGAAGGCGTGGACTATGAGGAATGGTCGCCATGCTCAAATCCATCTGAATTCTTCTCTCCATAGCAGCTGCTTTCGACTATGAAATCTAGCAAATGGATGTCAAGACGGCTTTGCTTAACGGAATTCTTGAAGAAACCATCTATATGGAGCAACCAGAAGGCTACGTTCTTCCAGGGCAGGAAAAGAAAGTCTGCAAACTCAATATGGACTTAAGCAAGCTTCTCGCTCCTGGAACAAAAGGTTTGATGAAATCATCAAGACCTCCGGCTTTTTTCAAAATGAAGATGAACCTTGTGTTTACCAACTCAAGGAAAACCAAGTGGTAGTCTTCCTGATCCTCAAGAGATGGAGGACATGAGAAGGGTTCCTTATGCTTCAGTAGTTTGGAGTCTAACGTATGCAATGTTATGCACTACACCTGACATTTGTTTTGCAGTAGGAATTGTTAGTAGGTATCAGACGAATCCAGGACAAGAACATTGGAATGTTGTTAAGCATATCTTGAAGAACTTGAAAAGTACAAGGCAATTCATGTTAGTCTACAAGGGTAGTGCTTTAAATCCTGTAGGCTATACCGATTCAGATTTCCAGGAATGTCTTGATGACAGGAAATCTACATCTGGAATGGTGTTTACTCTTGGGGGTGGAACAGTGGCTTGGAGAAGTGCTAAACAAACTGGAATTTCAGACTCTACCATGGAGGCAGAATACATAGCTGCTGCAGAGGCTGCAAAAGAACTTGTCTGGCTTAGAAAGTTCTTTACAGGACTTGGTGTCGTTCCTGGAATGGAAAAACCATTTGTTTTGCTTTATGATAACACTAGAGCCATAGCCCACAGTAAAGAGCCTCGAAGCCACAAGAGAAGCAAACATATAGAAAGGAAATATCACATCAGCAGAGAGTATGTGGCAAGAGGGGATGTACTGGTGGAGAAAGTGGACACAAAGGACAACCTAGCTGATCCATTCACCAAAGTCTTGGCAGGAACTGCATTTGAAAAGCACCGTTAGAATTTAGGAATTGAAATGTACTAATTGTTTTATATTAGTGCAAGTGGGAGTTTTTGGGGTTTTATGCCCTAAATAAAACTCTATATCAATGTAATCTCTATCAATTAAATATCAATAAAGAAACAAAAGTATTTTCATCACTTATTGTGTCATTTGGTTCATGTTACCATTTATTTGTTTATTTGATTTATAAATTCATCCAAATCCTTATCACATTTATGTTCTTGTTTATTGTGTCATCAACGCAGTGGAAAGTAATCAAGATTATGTGATTAAATATATATATTCCTAGATTTATAAATACAGTGGTTTAGCTGATATGATAATCTACAACATAGTTTACTTGCACCTTGGATAAGTGCTATGTCCTTTCCAGGGCATTGGTTAAAGTAAAGCTTGGGTTGGATGCATGGAGTATGCATCGGAAGCGACCGATATTGAACTTTCAATCAGATATTATAAACTTACCGTAATATCTATTCAATTCAATATCACCTAGTTGATCCCAGATCAAATGATCTTAATCCTGATAAGGTTACGTTTGATCTCAAGATTATTATACCTGTTCTTTGATTTGTTAGTTAAGCCTACTTTTTGGTCAGGGTGATACGTACATTTTGGGAACATGGTAGTGCAATTGAGTGGGAGCGCTAAACATAGATATGGAATCTATAGCTTCTATCAGGGCATAGAAATGAAATGATGATTTCCTTCAAGCTTGGCTAAACAGAGATAAATGGTTAAGTACTCATTTCAGTGATTATGTTTAGTTCAATGAAATATCATTTATAGGTGGGTGAGTGTTTTAAGGATAAAATTCATTGAAGGGTTTAACGGTAATTTAATCCCTGTACAATGTAAATCATCTATAGAGGATCATTGGTTATTGGGATTATAACAATAGATAACTGATAGCGTATCTATATCGTGGAACATATAGAGCGTTCTATATAACTGAGAGTACAATTCCAAGTTCTATGGTGGATTCAACAAGGAATTAATAAGTCAGTGAATTTACTTGGTAAATTCTGGGTCTAATTATTGGAAACTCATATATATAGGCCCATGGTCCCCATACTACTTGAGACAATACTACTTGTAAGGCTCAGTTAATTAATTTTGATTAATCAATTATAATGCTAAAAATTAGACTATGTCTAGTTTATGAATATTCACTAAGCAAGGGCTTAATTGTGAAGAAAGAGTTTCTAGGGTTTAATTTGTTAATTAAGAGATTTTGATAAGTCTAATTAATAAATATATTAAGTGACAATATTACTTCATAATTAATTTTTAGTTATTAAATAATTAGAATTGGCATTTAAATGGTTAAATTGGAAAATTAGCGTTTTTGAGAAAATAAGATGGAAAAATGAGGCAAAATTGCAAAGTGGAGCCTAATATCCATACCTGGCCGGCCACTATATAGCATATTTACCATTTATTTTTGTTTGATTTTGTGCCTTAAAAAAAACCCATTACAATCTGATAGTTATCAATTTAAGAGTTTTGAAGTGATTATGTCTACATGTATTTTACATGCTTATGGTTTAATATATATATGGACAAAATCAGTTAAGTCCAGAACATATATTTATTCACAATTACAGTATTGTCAACACAGTGGAATGTGATTGTGATTATATGATTCAAAAGACTAAGTCCGTGTTCATCAGTGTTTTGGATTTACACCGATGTGATAATCAGGGGTAAAGTATACTTACACTTGGAGTAAGTGTTATGTTCTTTCCAGGACATTGGTAAAGTATACTAGTTTCGAATGTATGGAGTATACAATGGACTGGACCGATGTTGAACTTGGTCAAGATATTATAAACTTACCGTTGTATCTTTCCAAGTCAATATCAGTAGTTGATCTTAGATTAAAAGAATCTAAATCCTGATATGCTTAGGCTCAATCTCACGAGTGCTATTCATGTTCTTTAATTTATTAGTTAAGCCTACTTTTGGGTCACGGTGATACGTATATTTTGGGAACATGATAGCATGACTGAGTGGGAGCGCTGAACATAAATATGGAATCTATAGCTTCTACTGGTGTATAGAAGTCAAGTGATGATTCCCTTCGAGCTTAGTTAAGAAGAAGTAAATGGATGAGCTCTTGTTTCAGTGACTATATCTTAGATCACTAAAACATCATTTACAGGTAGCTAAGTGTTTTAAGGGGCCAAATACATTGAGGGGTGAAGACGGTAAATTTATCCCATCTCGATGTAAATCATCTATATAGAGGATCTTTGATCACATTAAGATCATAACAATGGTTAAATGAGATAGCATATCTATATCGTGGAACATATAGAATGCTCTATATAGGTCTGAGAGTGCAATTCCAAGTTCTAAGAGTGGATTCAACAAGAAATTAATAAGTTAGGGATTTACTTGGTAAATTCGGTTCAACTTATTGAAAGCTCAGCAATATAGATCCATGGTCCCCATTCTAGTTGAGACCACACTGTTTGTAAGACTCAATAATTGATTTATGATTAATCAATTATAATTCTAAAAGTTAGACTATGTCTAATTTGTTAATTCTCACTGAGTATGGATGAAATTGTAAAGAAAAGGGATTCTTGGTTTACTTATTAATTAAGAGACTCTATATGTCTAATTAATAATTATATTAAATGACAATATTATTTAATAATCTATTTTAGTTATTAAATAATTAGTTTTGGCATTTAAATGGTTAGAATTTGAAAAATTGCATTTTTGGAAAAATAGAAATAATAATGTGGAAACTGCAAAAACCAAGTGAGGCCCAGTCACACCATGGCCGGCCACTTGGTTGTGTGTTTCCCAATTATTATTTTCATTTTTTTGATGCCAAAATAATTACTAACCTAAACCTATTAGTTATTTATAAATGGAAAGTGGTGGATCACACCAAATAAGGCAGTTAATCAATTACTCTGTAATTAAGGAAACTATTTATTTTGGAAAGTTCATCTCTCCTTTTCACTATATATAGCAGCCCACCTCTCTTCATCTTGCATGCTTCACCATACACGAAATACACAGTGCAAATTAGAGAGAAAATTTCGAAATCCCTAGTGAGAGAGTAGTGCCCACACACAGCAAACAGTACCTCAATCATAGATTGGAAGACTGTGAAGGATCACATCCAACTGAAGGACATTCGGGCTCAGATCTTGATTATACTCTGCGACAGAAAGGAATCAAGGGTTAGAGATCTGAGTGGAAGGAGACATATTATTCCGCTGCACCCACTGTAAGGTTTCTTAACTTTATATGTGTTTTATTTATTATCATTTTAGAAGTTCATATTTAGGTTGTTAATCAACATACTTGTGAGTAGATCTAAGATCCTGGTAAAATAAATTTCTAAAATTTTTTCATTATTTTAATGCCAAATAAATCTAAATTAACCCTAGGTGGTTTCCTATAAATAGGTAGTGATGGCTTAAGGGAAAAGATGATGCATCTCATTCCTTCAGATAAAAATTTGAGCCTCCTTCCTAACCCTAGCTGAAACCATACTCTCTCTCTCTCTCTTCCTCTCTTCTAAACCGAGCCTATTGTGAAAGAGTGAGTGCCCACAGACATCAAGTAGTACTCAATTATAGTGTGTAAGGCTGTGAAGAATCCAGTTTCAAGAGAAGGAGATTCGAACTCAGATCTTGGTGATACTCTGCTACAGAAAGGATACAAGGGTTAGAGATCTGAGTTGAAGGAGACATTATATTCCTCTGCAACCACAGTAAGGTTTCTTATACTTTATATGTGTTTATTTCATATCGTTTTAGAAGTTCATATTTAGGATGTTAATAACATACTTGTTAGTAAATCTAAGATCCTGGTAAAATAATTCCAACAAAGAGGTCATTGACCTTTCTAAGGAATGGCCTGTCGTGGACCCTCCAGTCCAGAAGGTCTCGAAGTTAAAGAGTTCTAGAGGGGGGAACTCGAACGGGTCTAATCAGACTAGGACCCCTTCAACGACTGTGGCGCTGAGCACGAAGGCTAAGAAGGGCAAGGACATGCACCAGTATTACCTAAATTGATCACTTCCTAAAGTGAGCGATGAGCTGTTCCGGGGACAATGAGCTTTCTTTGGAACTAGTATTGGGAGGAGTCTTGAAGGAAGCTGCACGGGTAAATATTTCCTTCTTTGTTTTTATTCTCTTTTTTGTAGCTTGAATTTTAACATTTTCTCGTGTAGGTCAATCTGAAGATGGCTTACGCCTATTCCCGAGGGAAGTCCACGGCTACCAAGAACCTTGCCACCACCAACACATTGCAGAGAGAGGTGGAAGCAGCTAAAAAGAAAGTTCAGGACGTGAGGAAGGAGCTCAGGGAAGTGAACAAAAATCTCCTTATTGCTAACATCCACGTTGAGGAGCTGACTAAGGAAATGCAAGAGATGCCCTCGCCCGAGCAGTTGGAGGCAAATAATGATACCTTGTCTAGGGAGGTCAATGAGCTTAAAGACAAGAGGGAGAATCTACACACTCTTCTCTCAAAGTTGGAGAGGGACGTCTAGACTAAGCAGACTAGAGAGGAAGAGCTTGAGAAGGAGGTGGAAAGCCTGGAAACGGCCGCCATTAAGGTCTTCTATGAATTTTGGAAGGCTAACCCCACATAAAGTTTTGATTACCTTGGTGATTGCAAATGGATGTATCTTGATTACTTTGCGGGTCAAACATCCTAAGAAAACCTCGAGGCAACCACTTCTACTGTTCCAACCGACTAGAGCAACAAAACTCGTGCTACTCAGAGTGTTGAACCTCCGGCCCCCACAAACCAAACCGATCAGTACAAAGAGCCCAGGACCCCTGCCGTCTAAACATTTTTCTTCTCTTTTTTATATTTATCAGTTCGGCCTACAGGCCTTTTTTAGGGACAAAAATGACCGGCCAAACGGTTTTTAAACTTGGGTTATATTTTTCATTTTAAGACAATTGACGGACCGGGAAGCTTTTAACCTCGGGTATACCGTGCTTTATTATCTTTTTCAATGATTATTGTCCCTTGTTTTGGTAATTATCTGTGCAACTGTGTTTGATTTTAGCTTGTTATTTACTTTTACCAATGCTTTGTATGGGTATAGTTGCCCCCAAGTAACCGAGCACACTATTGACTCTTGGTCACTTGTATTTCAAAATTATAATTTTTGTTTTTTCGGTTCTTTTGATTCGAGAAGACTTTTATACACATTTAGTGGTAAATTTATAATTTGCTAATAGAATTGACACAATCATAATTTATAACTTACATAAAAGCCATTATACGATCTAGTCCGATCTTTAGCTAAATTTAAACAAAGAAAATTGCACTTAAAAGGAAATTGTACTTTCAAAGGTGGTCATCCGACCTGAGTACTTAGTCATTTCATCTGAACCCTTTGGCGGGATCCGCCCAGAAGACCATTTACTTAAGAGTAAATGTTCTTTGGTTTTGTACTTAAAGTGGTCATCCGACCTGGTACGTTTACTGATAGTACTTTCTTAAATGTTCCCCATTTCAATACCTTGGCACTAGAACGAGTTCCATATTTTCGTCATACCGCCCAAGTTTGTATGATCCTCATTTTAGAACTTCGACCACCTAATATGGTCCTTCTCAGTTTGGTCCAAGCACACCAGCTGTGCTGTCTTCTGTATTCAGAAATACTCTCCTGAGGACCATATCACCCACAAAAAATATATGTGCCTTTAATTGCTTGTTGAAGTATCGAGCCACTTTTTGTTGATGGGCTACCAACTTTAGGTTTGATGAAGCTCACTTTTCTTCAATTTCGTCAAGTGATTCTGCTAGGAGGGCATGATTAGCCTCTTGATCATAGGTCAATCTTCTGTGGGACGGAGGTTCTAGTTTTACGGGCAACATAGCTTCCTAGCCATAGGCCATAGCAAATGGAATTTTTCCAGTTGCTATTTTTTCAGTTGTGCGGTGTGACTATAGTACTTCTGGTAGTTCCTCTGACCAGTTCTCGGTAGCTTCTTCAAGTCCTTTTTTCAAAGTATCTTTAAGTGTCTTACTAAGTGCTTTGACTTGACCATTTGCTAGAGGGTGTGCCACTACGGAGAAACTTTTTACAATTCCATGGTTCATGCAAAAATCAGTGAACAATTGGGTGTCAAACTACGTGCCATTGTCCGTGACTATTTTCTGTGGGAGTCCGAACTGACATATTATGTCTTTCACTACAAAGTCCAATACTTTCTGAGATTTAATTGTTTCCAATGGCTCGGCTTCTGTCCACTTTGTAAAATAATCCACTGCGACCACTGGATATTATACTCCCCCTTTACCTTTAGGTTATTGTTCAATTAGGTCAATTCCCCAAATAGCAATAGGACAAGGACTTTGCATCTGAGTTAGCTCATTGGGCAGTGCATGTGGTACCTTGGAAAATCTTTAGCATTTATCACATTTCATAACATAGGCCTACGAATCTTCCATCATGGTCGGCCAGAAATATCCTTGCCTTAGTATTTTCTTTGATACGCTTTGCCCAGCTGCATGGTTGCCACAAAATCCATCATGTACTTTAGACAAAAGCTGTGCGGCTTCTTCTTGTATAACATATCTAAGTAGTGGCATGGAGAATCCCCTTCTATACATGACTCCTTCTACGATGATATACCGTATAGCTTTCCTTCTCATCTTCCAAGCTTTGTTTCCGTCATTTCAAAGTTCTCCAGTATTGAGGTAGGCTGCTATTGGTGTCATCCAGTTTGGAGCTCTGTCAATCATCTCAATTTTTTTTGCACAAGTGATGCTAGGTTCTTCAAGGAATTGAATTAGGACTAAATTAGCCTTATCAGTTATATTGCTGCTCATAAGTCGGGCTAAGGCATCAACAATTGTGTTTTCTTCTCTTGGAATTCGCCTGAGAGCGTAACTCTTAAATTATGCGAGCAGATCCTATATTTTGGTTAAATAGGCTATAATTTTCTCCCCCGGGACTCGTACTCTCCTGACACATGATTCACTACCAACTTTGAGTCACTACACATATCGATGTGTTCAGGGTGCTGCTCCTGAGGAAGTTTCAATCTATAGGAATGAGGGCTTCGTACTCTGCTTCATTGTTGCTTTGAATCCAAATTTGATTGTCCCATGCAGGTGTTGCCCCCAGGTGAGACAAGGGCAATCCCTGCACCAGACAGTTGATCTGTAGCTAACCCGTCCACGTGTAATTTCTAGGTAGGTCTATCTTCATTATTGTTCAGCTGGGACTCTTGTACTTGCTCCGGGTTATCCTTTGAACTACTTTCTTCTTTGCCTATGCACTCAACTACAAAGTGTGCCAAGGCCTGTCCTTTGACTGTTGTTCGAGGTTGAAAGATTATTTCGCACTGACCCAACTCTACTGCCCATTTGAGTAACCGTCCAGAAGCGTCGAGTTTTTGTAATACTTGATGTAATGGTTGGTCAGTGTATACTCGAACAGGATGAGTCTGGAAGTACGCCTTTAACTTCCTTGTTGCTACGATTAGGCAATAAGTAAGCTTCTTTATCAATGGAACTGTCCTTCAGCTTTAACAAGTCTTTTGTTGATATAATAGATTAGATGCTGGACGTTGTTTTCTTCTATGATCAGCACAGCACTCACAACGTATTCTGTAACAGCCAAGTATATTCCTAATTTTCTCTATCCAGGGGTTTTGAGAGTACAAGAGGTTTTTCAAGTTGCCTTTTTAATTCTTGAAAGGCATTCTCGCATTCCTCCCCCCATTAAAATTTTTTGTTACCTCGAAGGATGCTGAAGAAAGGATCACATTTGTCTGTTGACTTTGAAACAAATCTACTGAGTGCGGCTATCCAACTAGTTAAGCTTTAGACTTCTTTAGTTTTTGTTGGCGAGGAGGGCTTGAATTTTTTCAGGATTGGCTTCGATACCTCAGGCATTAACAATAAAACCATGAAACTTACCCGAGCTGACTCCGAAGGAGCACTTTAAGGGATTGAGTTTAATGTTACATTTTTCTGAGGATTTTGAAGCATTCGTCCAGGTCATCTATATGCCCCCAGCCTTCCTAGATTTGATGAGCATGTCATCCACATATACTTCCATATTTCGTCCGATCTGGTCTTTAAACATTTGATTCACCAACCTTTGGTAGGTAGCACAAGCATTCTTTATACCAAACGACATGAGTTTGTAACAGTACAAACCCATATCTATTCAGAAACTTGTATGTTCTTGGTCTGGTGGATGCATTTTGATTTGTTTATACCCTGAATAGGCGTCCATAAAGCTTAGGATCTCGTGCCCGACTGTTGCATCCACGAGCTGATCTATTCTTGGAAGTGGAAAATAGTCTTTGGGGCACGCCTTGTTGAGATCAATGAAATCAATACATACTCGCCTTTTTTTGTTGGGCTTGGGTACCAGTACGTGGTTAGCTACCCAGGTCGGGTAGAAAGCCTTGATGATGAACTTGTTATTAAGTAGCTTTTTTACCTCTTCTTTTAATGCTTGTGCATGTTCTTTGTCTAATAATCTTTTTTTTGTTGAACGGGACAGAAATTCGAATCAATGTTTAGGGCATGAATATTACAGAAGGATCGATACCGACCATGTTCTCATGCGTCCAAGCAAAAATGTCTAGGTTTTCTCTTAAGAAATTTTATTAAAGCTAATTTTACTCCGAGAAACAAACTTTTGCCAATTTTGAGTTTCCTGGTCGGGACATTTGGGTTGATTTCTATCTCTTCTAATTCTTCCACTGGCCCTACATTTGTATTTGGTTCCCCAAGTTAGGGATCCACATCCTCGTCCCTGCCTTCGGTGACTGTCTATTGGGCAATGTTTTTCTCTTTGCCTGAACTCTGGCCGAAGGAATTTTCCTTTTTGGCCTTAGTCAGAGCAAGGTTATAGCATTCATGTGCAATTTGTTGATTTCCTTTGAGGCACCCTACCCCATTCTTTATTGGGAACTTAACGCACGAATAAAAAATTGATGTGATAGCTTTCAGGTCATATAAGGCTGGTCGGCCTAACATGACGTTAAAAGCTAATGGAACATCAATTATTAAAAATTGCCCCATCACAGTTATGCTCCTCGGAGCTTTCCCAAAAGTGAGGGGTAGACAAATTTGCCCTAAAGGTGCACAACTTTGGCCGGAGAAACGATACACTAGTTGGGTACAAGGTGTAACATCCCCTCTTCAAGCCTCCATTGGGCCCTTACACCCACGGAATAATGGCTCTTATACACAACTACGTCACTCTGGCTGCTTCATGGACTGATCACTGACCCTAAACATCAACAAGAATGTTTCTAGCGTGCTTTGTCCTCACTCGCACACTTCCTGGGAAAACTTCCCAGGAGGTCACCCATCCTAAAATTACCCCAGGTCAAGCACGCTTAACTGTGGAGTTCTTTCGTGATGGGCTACCGAAAAATAAGATGCACCTTGTTGATATAAGTAGTACCAATCAATCCATTTAAGCTCTCTTCAACTATGTAGTCCCATACCTACACAGTCTTAGAATCATCACACATGACCTTCCCCAGGCAGTGTGGGATTGCACAACTTACCCGATGTTTCCCCTTACGGATCACGAGACTACTGACTGTCACAATCACCCCCCTTATGGGGTCCGACGTCCTCATCGACCACACTTCCGGCTGGGTCAAGGCTCTGATGCATCTTGTTTTTTGGTAGCCCATCTCGAAAGAACTCCACAGTTAAGCGAGCTTGACTTGGGAGTAATTTCAGGATGGGTGACCTCCTGGGAAATTTTCCCAGGAAGTGTGCGAGTGAGGACAGAGCATGCTGGAAACACTCGTGTTGGTCTGTAGGGTCAGTCATCAATCCAGGAAGCAGCCAGAGTGGCGTACTCGTGTACAAGAGCCATTCATTCCGTGGGTGTGAGGACCCAATGGAGGCTTGAAACGGGGACGTTACAAATGGTATTAGAGCCTTGACCCAGCCGGAAGTGTGGTCGACGAGGACGTAACACCCCGTAAGGGGGGTGATTGTGACAGTCAGTAGTCCCGTGATCTGTAAGGGGAAATACCGGGTAAGCTGTGCAATCCCACACCGCCTAGGGAAGGTCAGTGGGATGATTCTGAGACTGTGTAGGTATGGGACTACACAGTTGAAGAGGGCTTAAATGGATTGATTGGTACTACCTATATCAACAAGGTGCATCTTGTTTTTTGGTAGCCCATCACGAAAGAACTTCGCAGTTAAACGTGCTTGAGCTGGGTCAATTTTAGGATGGGTGACCTCCTGGGAAGTTTTCCCAGGAAGCGTGCGAGTGAGGACAAAGCACGCTGGAAACATTCGTGTTGATCTGTAGGGTTAGTGATCAGTCCATGAAGCAGCCAGAGTGATGTAGTCGTGCATAAGAGCCATTATTCCGTGGGTGTAAGGGCCCAATGGAGGCTTGAAGCGTGGACGTTACACAAGGGGTCAGATCATTGAGTTGGAGTCCCATCTTCTCATATGGTGTCTTGAACATGATATTTGAAGAGGCTCCATTATCTATCATGGTCTAGGCCACTGTTTTATTTACTATCTACATTTCCATGACCAAGGGATCGTTGTGTGGGAAGCGAACGTGGACAACATCTGCTTCAGTGAAGGTTATAGGGGGTTCCCATACCCGTGGCATTTTCGGCTTTCTCTCTTCTACGGCCAGGACTACTTCCTTTTGCTTGTGCTATAAGGTTCAGGCATACCTTTCCTGAGCTTTGCCCCAGTCTCCAGCTAGGTGTGGGCCCCCAATAATTACTTGTAAATGCCCGTCCACTAGTAGAGGTATTAGTAGATATTGATTATTGTCTATTTGGGAGCCTGTTGATTCTGATCAGCATTGACGCATTTCTACAAGCGCGTGTTATTTTTTTGATTAAGAATTCAATGTCCCGCTTTAGGTTGTTGCACACATTCGTGTCGTGGACGTAGTTTGCATGAAAACGACAGAACTTGGACGTGTCTCTCTTACCTACATCCTTCTTCATGGGAGCAGGTTTTTTATACAGGACCATAGACTGGGTTGTCGTGTATAATGTCTCTAGGTCATCAGTTAGGACAGAAAAGGCAGTGAACTTCGAGGCATTTTCTCTAGGGGTGTGCTCGGCTTTGCCTGTGAGCTTTCTCTTCTTCCCGTTGCCTTGCTTGCCATTGTTATTGGACCTTTTTCCACTCGGAGTTGAGCTACTAGGGTATTGTGGGGTCTGAGCAAGTGCTCCTGTCGATGGGACATGTGGTTGGCCCTACTAAGGCTCGACGTTTGCTCGCTAAATAGCCTCTTCGAGCTTGATAAACCCGTTTGCTCAGTCTAGAAACTCCGCCATAGACCCCACAGGGCCACATCTTTTAATGTCCTTCCACAGTTCTCCGAGTACCTCGATGCCCCCCAGTATGGCGGCCAGCCTCCCCTCTTCAGTTAATCTTGCGACTTATGTAGGCTTTGTATGAACCTGCTGTTGGAAATTATTTTACCAGGATCTTAGATCGACTCACAAGTATGTTGATTAACACCCTAAATATGAACTTTCTAAAACGATGAAATAAACACATATAAAGTTTAGTAAACCTTACATTGGGTGCAGCGGAATAATATGACTCCTTCCGTTCAGATATCTAGCCCTTGATTCCTTTACGTAGCGAGCATTATCAATATCTGAACCTGGATCTCTTTCTCTGATTCTTTAGTGCTGAAACTCCTTCTTGCTGAAAGTCTTTCTTCACGATCTTCCTCACTATGATTGAGGTATCACTTGCTGTGTGTGGGCACTACTCTAACACTAAGAATTTCGAAATCTCAAGGAGGAAGAGAGAGAGGGATTGGTCGGCTGAAGATAGGGAGAGAGAGAGAGGCTCAGTTTTTTCTGAATGAAAAGTCAGAAGAAAAGTGTAGAAAATTTAGTGTAAATTTCCTGAAGCCTTCACTATCTATTTATAGCATTCCACTAGGGTTAGGTTTGAATTATTTGGCGTCAAAATAATGAAAATATCAGAGGGAAAACCCTAGAAAAGTGGCCGGCCATACAATGTGGATTTGGCCCTCACTTTTTGCAATTTTGCAGTTTTATCTTTTCTACATCTGATTTTCTCAAAAACGCCAATTTTCAAATTCAACCATTTAAATGCCAATTCTAACTATTTAATAACTATAAATAATTATTAAATAATGTTGTCATTTATCATATTTATTAATTGAACCATACAAAGTATAATAATTAACAAATATGTCCCTAAAACTCTATCTTTACAATTTCGCCCTTACTTAGTGAAAAATTCACAAATAGACATAGTCTAATTTGAGAATTATAATTGATTAATCAAAACCAATTTTATGAGTCTTACAAGCAATATTATCTCAACTAGTACGGGGACCATGGGTCTATATAACTGAGCTTCCAATAAGCAGATCAAGAATTTACAAGCTAAATTCACTGACTTATTAATTCTTCATTGAATCCACGCATAGAACTTAGAATTGCACTCTCAGTATATAGAATTCTCTATATGTTCCACCATATAGACACATCATTAGTTATCCATTGTTATAATCCTAATTTGATCAATTATCCTCTATATGAATGATCTACACTGTAAAGGGATTAGATTACCGTTACACCCTACAAATGCAAGTAAACTCTGTTGTAGATTATCATATCAGTAAAACCCTATTGTCTGATAAATCTAGGAAACTTTATTCACATAGTCATGTTTACTTTCCAATGTGTTGACAACACAATAAACAGGATCAAGTATGTGAAAAGGGTTTCATATGAATTCATACATTATGTACATATAATCATGAAATAAATCATGTGAACCATGCAACATTAAATGTTATTTCTGATCTATAGTAATAAGTAAATCTGATTATACTGAAATGAGTTTTATTTAGGGCATAAAACCCAACAAACTCCCACTTGCACTAATATAAAAAAAAATGTGCATTTCAAATAATCTCAACACCTTGATATACAAATCAAGTGTAGTAGTAGTAAACTCCTCGTAATAGGATCTGAAAGGTTGAATTAAACACAACCTTTTCTCCACCATTACTCTTCCTTAATCACAAAATCATTGATAATGTGAAATTCCTCTCTATATGTCTACTCTCTTGGGATACTGGATTCTATACCTTTGGCAACTACTTCTTGGTTATTCAGGAAGTAACACTTGTATTTAAGGCAATTTTGAATGGTGCCAAAGTTGTATAGAACTTTCCTTAGACTGAATAAGTACCTTTCCTGCAACTTTAACATTCAGTCCCTTTCTTGTAGACCTAGAGACTTCAGATAGGTTTTTACACTTCTCCAAAATCACTATTCCACCCCCAGAGTAATCACCACCTTATTAGAAAGATTTTCTAGCACAAAGGCAAATCTCGAAATCTGATGTGGTATAGTCTAAGAGTTTTAAACACACCCTTATAGACTAACAAATAGTTCCTCTTTTTAATCTTAAGATTTACTTGATTGTCTTCCAATGTTCTTCTCCTGGATTAATCTGATACCTACTCATTACTCCCACTCAACAGCAGGTGTCTGGTCTAAGGCATACAAAAGCATATCTAAGACCTCTCACTGTTGATTTAAGAAATTCTTTCATGGCTTTATCTTTTCTGGAATAGTTGAGACTTTTCCTTAAATAAATATAATCTATGCCTAAGAAGTTGTGAAGCTTCTATAGATTGCCATTAGAAAGAAAATGTTTCAGCATCTTACTAAAGTAAGTTGCTTGCATTAGAGTAAGTAATTACCAGGTATACCACAAGCCATAGATTTAGATAAAGTCAAACCTATAATTTTAGGAACAGGAAGTTTGTTAAGTCCATAGAATAGACTTATTAACTAAATTTCCTTTTATGTCCTTGTAATAGAAAACTTTAGGTTATTCCATGTGAATGGATTAAACCATAGTTCTATTGGCTTTTCTTCTTAGTTTCTTATCTTGACAATCCATTACTTGTTTAAACTCACAATGGATTTTAATCACTAGTGTCTCCCAAGTCATAAAGGTGAGTTCCTAGAAACTCTCCCACTACGACAAGGTACCATGAATTATGTCTAAGAAAATTAAATGGTATTAACCTCTTCGGTTGTGATAAGACAACAGAGCCAGTGGGATCATCATATGTCAAATAAGATGATAGAGAACTTTTGGAATCAAGAAATAAATATCTCCTTTATTTGCTACTTTATTTTCAGACTTAGTCATTTTCTTAGAAAAGTAGTATTTGTTTAAATAAACACTTTCTTATCTATTGACTATGGGATGGTCCAACCCTAATCACTTAGAATAGCTAACAAACCATGGTTAACAGTTCTAGCTTTTCTTAAGATTTTGATTAGGTCATCCATGAATATAGTAATGATTTACATTAAGTATACAACAATTACATCATTCTGAAATTGTATTACCATAGAAGGAATTAGGCAACGACTAGTAACTAATCATCAATATGCAACTCGAAATTTTAAGGGAGGTAAGTTTGGATATAATTCAAAAATCAATTTAATGATCTTTGAACTGCATATCTACTAACTATTTCTCCACCCCTATCAGTTTGCAAGATCTTTAATCACTTACCTTAATGGTTTTAACCATTGCTAGAAATTAATGAAATTTTTCAAACATTTCAAATTTCATTGCATAAGGTATAATCAAGAGTGACCGTTTTAAGAATACAATGAAAAACTCATATCCACCCCTGAATGTACATCCATCTGCGAATGAGATAAACTACTTTCAGTGGATATAGGCATATTAACTCTTTGCAGAGATTGATCTTGTCAAATCCACTATGATCAAGATACAAATGCCATAGATTAATAAAAAAAATGTGGTCGAGTCTTTTGATGACTTAGGTATAGTTACATCAAAGAGTTCTTAGAATAGTGCAAGTGGATCCTGGTCACAGAATACCAAACTCATATTCCATACAGTTTGAATCCATTAATAGAAGATGGATATTAAACACTAGTGTAACTATATTGTATTCTGGAATTAGAAATATAAGAAAATTTCTGTTTGGAATCTAAAATTAAAGTCAAAGACTTAAATTTATACCAAATATAATGAGTAATTCTATCTTGGACCACCACTACTAATTTAACTCTAAGTCTGATTTGCCCATACAAGTAGGAGATTTCTAAGATTGAGGATTTATATCATTATGGAATAGAATTTCGGGATTATAATCATATGGTCATTTAATTTCTTAAGAGAAAATAGAATGACATGAAATGATTTATAGACCATTCATCCAATGATATGTTATTGAGCTAATTCGAAATGAATAAGCTAGGGGGAATTAGGATAATTTCGTTTGTAAATAAGAATCCAACGATGCTTCGATTAGCGAAAGTCAAAGTAATATTATTTATACAATCTTCTTGTTTCATATTGCAAAAATACTAGTCTAAGGTGTCATCAATTGATGAACAACTAGATGTTGCATATACAATAGTTATCTTTCGAGATCTAACACTATTATGTATGTCTAATGGTGAAAATCCACTAGGGATTTATCTCATTAGATAAACAAACCAAGTTAGACCAACAATGAAGATTCGAAATTAAACTACAACTTAATAACAGAAAATAACATGGTTCAATATAAATTCATACACAATACAGAAATTATTAAACATATAGCAAGTAGGAATGACAAGTGAAAATACTAAAACATACAATCCTAAATAATTTCTAAGGTTTTCAACAAACTGATATCAGTGTCCCGTTTAGGCGAGAGTCAAAGCTACCATTCATTGAATAGAGTTGTCAGCTCATCTAAAATGTTAAACATTCTAGCAACCTTTTATTCGATCAAGATTGGAATTCAGCGTTGTCCCGTTTAGGCGAGAGTCAAGGGAATTCTATCTTATGAGCTTCCACCATTGTTTCATAATTTACAAGTCAAATATGGTCGCCACCATTAGGGTGATCCATACCATATAAAACACTTACAAACTACTTATCTTTCGAGATTAAACGGTGCGAAATTGCTAATGAACGTTCCTCCATTAGGGAGGATTACTCACTAAAACAAACGCGATGTAAAACTAACAATGGAGATCGAATATCTTAATAATAAAGCTCATTATTTAAAGAGAGTTGTATTTTCTTTGATTCTCATTATTTAATCAATTTAAATTAAAATTTCCAATTTAGAATGAAAAATTCTAAATATAAATTTTAATTTAATTAATAATTATAATTTTACTTAGATGGATATGAAAATAACATGAATTTCTTCCATCTTAGTAATAATTTCCAATAAATATTTAGAAAAATATTTAATTTAAGTTGTTGCAAAATTAATTTAAATTAATTTACAACTCAAATTTAATTTTCTATAAATATATATTGCATTTCGAAAAATTAAAGTATTTAAGGATATAATTTTCAAAAATGCATATTAAAATAAAAAATAAACCCTGGAAAAATTATTCTAATTTAATGTTGGCCCAAAATTAATTAATAAAATTAATTTACCACAAAAAATATAATTTTCCTATTTAATTAAATATATATATAAGAAAAATTTCAAATATTTAAGTATGATGATGAAAATCAACTTAAATATTAATTTATTTTTAATTAAATACACTAGAAAAATACTTCAAGCAAACATATCACCTATCTAGATTTTCCTTTGACTAATTAATTAAATTTCTAATAAAATATATTTTACTTCATTTATTTTAATTAATCATTAAATGAAAAAATCATTGATTTGAGTTGGTCCAAAATTAAAATAAATAATTTACAACTTTAATCTATTTTTCAAATAAAATTCGAAATTCCAGCATTTAATAAATGCAATTTCGAAATTTGATTAATAAAATAAAGAAAAGATATATTTTGAAAATTATTTAAATTTAGTTAAAAAAATAAATTTCAACTAAAAATAATTTTCTATTTAATTAAGTGTCATGAAAAAGAAATATTTAAGTATCATGATGAAAATCAACTTAGATATTTAATTTTCAAATTAATTAAATGTATTAAATTCAAGAAATAAATAATTAAGTGTAGAGAAGGCTTAATTATTAATCTCTAGTTTAATACTAGGAAAAATATAATTAAAATAAATTGTACCAAAATTAATTATTTAAATAATTAATTTCACAATGTATAATATTTTCCTATTTTAATATTAGAAATAATAAGTAGTCTAGAAATAACTATCTAGAAAATATCTTATTTGACTAAGTATCTTTTCCACAAAATTTGAAAAAATATCTAATTTAAGTTGTATTAGAAAAAATCTAGAACTTAAATATTTTCAAATTTAAATTTAATTAATTATCAAAAAATTAAGTTGTAACCACTTAACTTGAAAATATTCCATTTTAAGTTAATATTTGAAAAAATATCAACTTAAAAAAATATCTAAAGAATATTAATAACCAATTCCTAAAATTCCTCAACTTAATTTTGAAATTTGAAATTCAAAGATATTCAGATTTAAGTTGATTAGTTATAGATAACTAAGTATCAACATATAGGAATATTTAATGAAAAATTTAAATTAAGCTTCAGAAAGAATCTAGATGGTTATAATTCTATATTTAATTAAATACAAGATAATACATATAGTTTATCTTAGAATAAAATTCTTTAAACTATGATTTTCTTAAATTAATTTCAAAATAAATGAAATTAATTATGTTGCTAATCAATTTTATTAGGTTAAACTAGTTTAATTAACCTAGCACAGTTATTCAAATCAGGCAAATGGGCCTTCACAATTGGGGTGGTTCATGTGAGGGGATGTTGGGTTCAGTATGTCGTACCCACTACTATGGCTCCCAACTCTCACACAAGGCCCAAAAGAGAGGAATTTAACCTTAAAATGAACAACTGTTATTAATTGAATAGGCCCAAAAACTAAATGGACCTAAATAAAATCTATCAAGAACTATGATATTTTATTTAGCAACAACAACCTATATGCATCTATAACTAAATGGCTCACACAGGCACATAATTTGGATGGATCCTATCATGTTGGTAGGTCATACACAGATGAAAGAAGATTGTAAATATACTTGTTACAAATTATTTACTTGACCAAGAGAGCCATGAGTTAAAATCAGATCATTGGATCTGCCAACAAGTTAACCATGTCTATTTGCAATCAAGCAATAATAGGTTTTAAAAACTTACAAACAAGCTAAAACATATACTCCTGCAACAAGGTTAGCTGGATAGTTGGATGTAGGATTTATTTAATTTTAAATAAATAATTTCGAAAAATTAATTTAAAAAAATTATTTTTCGATAAAATAATAAAATAAAATAAAATTTAAAAATTTTCAAAATTAAAAAAATATATATTTAAAATTAAACCTACAATTTTGAAAAATTAAGTTTCAACCAACCTTAATATCATTTCAAAATTTGTTAACTACTTTTAAAAAATTTAATATTATTTTATAAATAAAATTAAGTAAAAAATTAAAAAAAGATAAATAAATATATTTTTCAGATTTTAAATGTAATTTAAATAAATAAAATAAAAAAATTTAAAAGTTATTTATCAAGCAATAATAGATTTTAAAAACTTACAAACAAGCTAAAACATATACTCATGCAACAAGGTTAGCTGGATAGTTGGATGTAGGATTTATGTAATTTTAAATAAATAATTTCGAAAAATTAATTAAAAAAATTATTTTTCGATAAAATAATAAAATAAAATAAAATTTAAAAATTTTGAAAATTAAAAAAAATATATTTAAAATTAAACCTACAATTTTGAAAAATTAGGTTTCAACCAACCTTAATATCATTTCAAAATTTGCTAACTACTTTTAAAAAATTTAATATTATTTTATAAATAAAATTAAGTAAAAAATTAAAAAAGATAAATAAATATATTTTTCAGATTTTAAATGTAATTTAAATAATTAAAATAACAAAATTTAAAAGTTATTTATCAAGCAATAATAGGTTTTAAAAACTTACAAACAAGCTAAAACATATACTCCTGCAACAAGGTTAGCTGGATAGTTGGATGTAGGATTTATTTAATTTTAAATAAATAATTTCGAAAAATTAATTAAAAAAAATTATTTTTCGATAAAATAATAAAATAAAATAAAATTTAAAAATTTTCAAAATTAAAAAAAATATATTTAAAATTAAACCTACAATTTTGAAAAATTAGGTTTCGACCAACCTTAATATCATTTCAAAATTTGCTAACTACTTTTAAAAAATTTAATATTATTTTATAAATAAAATTAAGTAAAAAATTAAAAATGATAAATAAATATCTTTTTCAGATTTTAAATGTAATTTAAATAAATAAAATATCAAAATTTAAAAGTTAGCAAAATATCTTACATCTATTTAAAATTACATTATTATAGTTATCTTATTTTAAATTTAAATAAGGTCAAATTATTTTAAAAAAAAAATTAATTTAAAAAATTTAATATCTGACCTAAAATTTAAAAATAAGATAAGATATAATCAAATTTAAAAATAAGATAGATAATTAAGCAAAAAAGATAGATATTTACTATTTTTCAAATTCAAATTACACTAATATCATGAATTAAATTTAAAAAATATTAATTAAATTAATTATGTTAATTAGAATTGAATTAGGACTAGTAAATGTATAAATACAGAACTACACAAAAAATCGGAAGTTAAATTCATGAAATAGCATGAAAAAACGAAGCAAAACAAAAAATTTGCGAGCTGTACGGACAGTACGCCAAGCATACTGTCCATGGGCGCGCAAGGGGCTGCATGGGCGAGGGATGTGGGCGCAGGAGGCTGCATGCAGCCTGTTCCGCGCGCGTGTCCCTATTGCTCGATCCTGATATTTTTCGAAACTTCAAAAAATCATAACTAATTCAAATTAAATCGAAATTGAGTTCTGTAAAAAAGTAACTTGCTTAATGTTTTCCATACTATCCAATAAAAATAATTCCAGAAACAGATATTCAATTATTTTTCACGAAAATTCACAAACATCAATTAATCATCAAATAAAACTCAATACAACATGATACCATCCAAAAAACCAAACAATCGTTTTAAAGTCCAAATTTCTTGCAAGCAAATCAATTACCATGGCACTGAGGCCAGTTTTTGGAAATTATTTTACCAGGATCTTAAATCTACTCACAAGTATGTTGATTAACACCCTAAATATGAACTTTCTAAAACGATGAAATAAACACATATAAAGTTTAGTAAACCTTACATTGGGTGCAGCGGAATAATATGACTCCTTCCATTCAGATATGTATCCCTTGATTCCTTTCTGTAGCATAGCATTATCAATATCTGAACCTGGATCTCTTTCTCTGATTCTTTAGTGCTGAAACTCCTTCTTGCTGAAAGTCTTTCTTCACGATCTTCCTCACTATGATTGAGGTATCACTTGCTGTGTGTGGGCACTACTCTAACACTAAGAATTTCGAAATCTCAAGGAGGAAGAGAGAGAGGGAGTGGTCGGCCAAAGATAGGGAGAGAGAGAGAGGCTCAGTTTTTTCTGAATGAAAAGTAAGAAGAAAAGTGTAGAAAATTTAGTGTAAATTTCCTGAAGCCTTCACTATCTATTTATAGCATTCCACTAGGGTTAGGTTTGAATTATTTGGCATTAAAATAATGAAAATATCAGAGGAAAAACCCTACAAAAGTGGCCGGCCATACAATGTGGATTTGGGCTTCACTTTTTGTAATTTTGCAGTTTTATCTTTTCTGCATCTAATTTTCTCAAAAACGCCAATTTTCAAATTCGACCATTTAAATACCAATTCTAACTATTTAATAACTATAAATAATTATTAAATAATATTGTCATTTATCATATTTATTAATTGAACCATACAAAGTATAATAATTAACAAATATGCCCCTAAAACTCTATCTTTATAATTTCGCCCTTACTTAGTGAAAAATTCACAAATAGACATAGTCTAATTTGAGAATTATAATTGATTAATCAAAACCAATTATATGAGTCTTACAAGCAATATTATCTCAACTAGTGCGGGGACCATGGGTCTATATAACTGAGCTTCCAATAAGCAGATCAAGAATTTACAACCTAAATTCACTGACTTATTAATTCTTCGTTGAATCCACGCATAGAACTTAGAATTGCACTCTCAGTATATAGAATGCTCTATATGTTCCACCATATAGACACATCATTAGTTATCCATTGTTATAATCCTAATTTGATCAATTATCCTCTATATGAATGATCTACACTGTAAAGGGATTAGATTACCGTTACACCCTACAATGTATTTAATCCTTAAAACACTTAACCCCGTATAAATGATATTTCAGCTAAGTGAAATGAGATCTCCAACATTTATTTTCGTTTGGTCAAGCTCAAAGAGATCATCCTTTACTTACTATTCGCCAGATAGAAGCTATAGATTCCATGTTTATGTTAGCGCTCCCACTCAATTGCACTAACGTGTTCCCAAAATGTACCTATCACCCTGACCCAAAAGTAGGCTTAACTAACAAATCAAAGAACACGAATAGCCTCTTGAGATCGAGCCTAATCATAACAGGATTAAGATCATTTGATCTAGGATCAACTAGGCGATATTGACTTGAATAGATATTACAGTAAGTTTAATAAATCTATGTCAAAGTTCAATATCGGTCCCTTCCAATGCATACTCCATGCATCCAACCTGAGCTTTACTTTAACCAATGCTCTGGAAAGAACATAGCATTTCTCCAAATGCAAGTAAACTCTGTTGTAGATTATCATATCAGTAAAACCCTGTGTCTGATAAATCTAGGAAACTTTATTCACATAGTCATGTTTACTTTCCAATGTGTTGACAACACAATAAACAGGATCAAGTATGTGAAAAGGGTTTCAGATGAATTCATACAATATGTACATATAATCATGAAATAAATCATGTGAACCATGCAACATTAAATGTTATTTCTGATCTATATTAATAAGTAAATCCGATTATATTGAAATGAGTTTCATTTAGGGCATAAAACCCAACACCTGCTTATGTGGGCTCTGAGGGCTCTCCTAGTCTTTTGTATCCCAGTATGGCAGCAAGCATTCCATGAATTAAATCTCCCTAGTGGTAGCTTGAAATACCACTGTTGTGCGGCTTCTGTAAGTGTGGCAGGGAATACCATACACCGCACATCAGCCCGTACTCCTTGCAAATCCATTTGCATCTCAAAATATTTAAGATGTGACAAGGGATCCTCTTTTCCTATGTACACCTTCCAGGTTGGCATCTTGAACTTAAGGGGTAGCTCAAGGACGTTGATCTCGGGGGTGAAGGGTGATCCGCGTGCTTAGTCCAGCTCGAGATCAATGAGTTTTGGGTCGGTCAGGCCATGAACCATATTTTTCAGTTGATCTAACTGTGCTTGCACAGATGGATGAACCAGTTCAACCTCTTGACCGACTGTGTCACATCAGGATCTCTTAGAGCTGGGTCCTGGATGCGAATACCTGGCTGAGTGGCTGGTTGGATGTATTGTTCGTCCAAACCTCTTCTTCTATTCAAATCATTCTTGATCTCATGGGTTGCACCCAATCTATTGAATGCGGAAGCACCAGGTGGCCTCAGTGTTTGACTGGTTTGGCTGGTGGGTTGGCCAGAGCTGTCAGTTTGGATGAAGTTATTAGCTATAACTCCACCTAACGAACGGTCAGATAGGCTCTAGCCGTCTACCGCTTAGCCCACAAGTGGGACCTGTGACCGGGGATTGGATGGATGACCATTATGAGTCTAGGTGGTATGCCCAGCAGTAATTTCTTCTGTCCCGCCCAGTGGGATACTGGACGTAACAGCTGGTGGCTGATTAGCAACTTGATAGGCTTTCTGTATCAGTACAGTAGCCTACCTTATTCGGTCATCGATGGATGCTTGCTGAGCCTTCAATGTTTCCATCTCCTTATCCTTCCACTCAATGAACTGGCATCGCTGCTCATCGAACGCAAGGTTTATTGCAGTACAGAGATCCTCCTGATCATGGTGCATGGTGTTAGTATGACCTTGCATGAGTCCAAGGGCGTCATGAAGGTTTTGAATCTCAATGTCATCCCTCACCGTATTCTAAGCATTGGCTGTGGATGGGATTCTAGTGCTAGGAATGCTTTGATCGGCTGTAGAACTGGTATTCCCAGTCTCTTGCACACCTGGTGTGATCCCAGGCAGAAGGGAAATCACACCTTGGCACACAGTAGGTGGTTGTGTGTTAGGCTGCTCGGGATTGGTTCCTGGTGGGACTCTTGTATTCCCAAGGGTTTGCATAGCAGGATCTGTCACCATTGGGTCACTTTGATCAACCAAGCCTCTGCGAGTTTGCAACACCATTCTGTGTGCCTGTTGAAACATAAGACGAAGAACACACTTGGATTTTTTTCTCTCAATGAAAGCACCAAAATGTTGACCTCGCTTTTAGTCAACGAGAATGAGTCAATTATGAAGCGATTAGAAATATAATAAAAACAGAGCAAAAACCATTAAGCAATAAAGAACACTAGGTTTTAAATTGGTTCGACCCCTTTAGTTCGATAATAGCCTACTCCCCTTAGATTGTATTAACTTGAGAACAAAGAATATAGTGTTTTCTCTCTCAAAGTTCTCTCAATGAAATCTCTGAGTGTTTCTCTTAGATCTCTCTTTAAAGAAATTCTTTTGATCGTTTTTACAGTGAAGCTTGATCACTATTTATAAGGGCTTAATGCATGAACGAAGGTTTCCCTTTTGCTTGCATAATTGGAAAGAACATTTCTTGCATAATTAGAATACATGAAATGGGGGATTGAGATAGCCTGCCATATTCCTCAGATTCAATCCCATGATTGTAGAGATTGCCTTCGTGCTTGGGCTTCACGATACCATTCTTAAGTAGTCAAGTCTTTGTACAAAACTCGAAGAACTAACCTCATTCTTTGCTCGGATAACCTGGCCTTTACTCTACTCGGATAAGTAGACTTTGTGCGTGCACACTACTAGAAAAATGTGTTTTAGTGATATGTTGGAATTATTTTACCAGGATCTAGATTTACTAACAAGTATGTTTGATTAACATCCTAATATGAATTCTAAAACAATGAAATAAACACATAAGAGTTTAAGAAACCTTACATTGGGTGCAGCGAAATATTATGACTCCTTCCATTCAGATCTCTAGCCCTTGATTCCTTTCTGTAGCAGAGCATAATCAAGATCTGAATCTGGATCTCCTTTTCTCCTTCTTGTTGGGTTTTGTGCCCTAAATAAAACCCATTACAATCTGATTAGTTATCAATATAGAATCTTGAAGTGATTTATGTTTACATAATATATGCACAAAATCAGTTAAATCCAGAACATATAGTCATTCACAATTACAGTATTGTCAATACAATGGAATGTGATTGTGATTATATGATTCAAAAGACTTAGTCCTTGTTCATCAGTGTTTCGGATTTACACTGATGTGATAATCAGCGATAAAGTATACTTACACTTGGAGTAAGTGTTATGTTCTTTCCAGGACATTGGTAAAGTATACTAGCTTCGAATGTATGGAGTATAAATTGGACTAGATCGATATTGAACTTGGTCAAAGATATTATAAACTTACCGTTGTATCTTTCCAAGTCAATATCAGAAGTTGATCTTAGATTAAAAGAATCTAAATCCTGATATGGTTAGGCTCAATCTCATGAGTGTTATTCATGTTCTTTGATTTATTAGTTAAGCCTACTTTTGGGTCAGGGTGATACGTATATTTTGGGAACATGATAGCATAACTGAGTGGGAGTGCTGAACATAAATATGGTATCTATAGCTTCTACTTCTCTATAGAATTCAAGTGATGATTCCCTTTGAGCTTAGTTAAATAGAAGTAAATGGATGAGCTCTTGTTTCAGTGACTATATATTAGATCACTAAAACATCATTTATAGGTAACTAAGTGTTTTAAGGGGCAAAATACATTGAGGAGTGTAAACGGTAACTTTGTCCCATCTCGATGTAAATCATCTATATAGAGGATATTTTAATCACATTAAGATGATAACAATGGTTAAATGAGATAGCATATGGATATCGTGAAACATATAATATGCTCTATATAAGTCTGAGAGTGCAATTGCAAGTTCTAAGAGTGGATTCAACAAGGAATTAATAAGTTAGGGAATTACTTGGTAAATCGGTTCAACTTATTGGAAGCTCAGCAATATAGATCCATGGTCCCCATTCTAGTTGAGACTATACTGTTTGTAAGACTCTATAATTGATTCATGATTTATCAATTATAATTCTAAAAGTTAGATTATGTCTAATTTGTGAATTCTCACAGTTTAAGAATGAAATTGTAAATAAAAGGGTTTCTAGGTTTAATTATTAATTGAGAGACTTTGTATGTCTAATTAATAATTATTTTAAATGACAATATTATTTAATAATCTATTTTAGTTATTAAATAATTAGTTTTGGCATTTAAATTGTTAGAATTGGAAAAATGGCATTTTTGGAGAAATAGAAATAAAATCGAAGAAACTGCAAAATCCATGTGAGGCCCATACACACCATGGCCAGCCACATGCTTTGATGTTTTCCAATTATTATTTTCAATTTTAATTTCCATGTAATTGCTAATTAAAGCCAAGCAGTAATAGGAAAGTGGTGGATCACACTAAATAAGGCAGTTAATCAATTACACAGTAAAAGAGGAAACTGCTTATTTGGAAAGTTGAGCTCTCCCTTTTCTCTATATATAACAGCCCTTGTTCTCTTCTCTTGCATGCATCATCACTCACGAATTCAAGAAAGAAAAAGAGAGAGAAAATTTCGAGTTCCTTTGTGAGAGAGAAGTGCCCACACACATCATTCAGTACCTCAATCATAGTTTGGAGGACTGTGAAGGATCACATCCAACTGAAGAACTTTTGGGCTCAGATCTTGATTATACTCTGCTACAGACAGGAATCAAGGGTTAGAAATCTGAGTGGAAGGAGACACTTAATTCCGCTGCCATCACTGTAAGTTATTTTTAACTTTTATGTGTTTTGTTTATCGTTTTAGAAGTTCATATTTAGGTTGTTAAATCAACATACTTGTGAGTAGATCTAAGATCCTGCTAAAATTAATTCCAACACTTCTTTGATGCTGATTTTCCATAGTATTACATACTATGATTGAGGTACCACTTGATGTGTGTGGGCACTACTCATTCACTCAAGTGTTTCGAAATTTAGAGAGAAGAAAAGAGAGAGAGAGAGAGGCGTGTGGCTTTTCTGAAAGAAACCAATGTTCAAAGTTGTGAGTTTTTCCTGAAGCCAACACTTTCTATTTATAGAATACACTCTAGGTTTAGGTTAGAATTGTATGGCATTAAAATAATGAAAACTATAAATGGTAATTTTTTGTGCATGTGGCCGGCCATACAAAGGGAATTGGGCCTCACTTTGCAACTTTCCCATTTTGTTATTTCTCATTACCATTTTCTCAAAAATGCCAATTTTCTAATTTAACCTTTTTAAATGTCAATTCTAGTTATTTAATAACTTAAAAATAATTATTAAATAATATTGCCATTTAATATATTTATTAATTTAGACATATAAAGTCTCTTAATCAATAAATAAACCTAGAATCTCTTTTCTTTACAATTTCGCCCTTGCTTAGTGAAAATTCATAAAGTAGACATAGTCTAACTTTAGAATTATAACTGATTAATTAAAATCAATTAACTGAGTCTTACAAGCAGTATGGTCTCAACTAGTATGGGGACCATGGGTCTATATAACCAAGCTTCCAATAAGTCGAACTGAATTTACCAAGTAAATTCCCTAACTTATTAATTCCTTGTTGAATCCACACTTAGAACTTGAAATTGCACTCTCAGTCATATAGAACGCTCTATATGTTCCATGATATGACACGTCATTAGTTATCCATTCTTATAACCCTAATGTGATCAATGACCCTCTAATAGATGATCTACATTGAAAAGGCACTAAGTTACCGTTACACCTTCAATGTATTTTATCCTTAAAACACTTGGCTCCGTATAAATGATATTTCAGCAAAGTGAAATGAGATCTCCACCATTTATCTCTGTTTAGCCAAGCTCGAAGGATATCATCGTTTCACTTCTAAGTTCCTATAGAAGTTATAGATTCCATATTTATGGTAGCGCTCCCACTCAATTATACTATCATGTTCCCAAAATGTACGTATCACCCTGACCCAAAAGTAGGCTTAACTAACAAATCAAAGAACATGTATAGTATTCTTGAGATCGAACCTAACCATATCAAGATTAAGGTCATTTGATCTAGGATCAACAGGTGATATTGAATTGAATAGATATTACGGTAAGTTTTAATATATCTAATCAAAGTTCAATATCGGTCCCTTCCGATGTATACTCCATACATCCGATACTGAAAAACTTTGCCAATGTCCTGGAAAGGACATAATACTTTTCCAAGGTGTAAGAATACGTATCGCTAATTATACCATGTCAGTCTAAATCCAGTGTTCTGACAAATCAGGGAATAAACTTTCGAACATATAATTAAGATTATATTCAACTCTGTTGACAACACTATAATCTTTAACAAATTCATATGTTCTGGACTTAAAAAGAATTCATACATTATATACATATAATCATGAAATAAATCATGTGAACCATGCAACATAAAATGTTATTTCTGATCTTTATTAATAAGTAAATCTGATTATATTCCAACCATATAAAATATCTTATTTTTCAATTAGTTTATTTATGTAATATTTAAATTTATAAAATTATAAGACTTAGAATATAATAATGAAATATCTAAATTTAAAATTCAAGATATTTTATTATATTATCTTATTAGAAATTTTAAATAAATTTAAATTTTGAATAAACTTGATATTTAAAAAATTGGTTAGATATTTTTGATTTTTTGTTAGAATTTGAGAAATTTAGGAGTTTGTTGAATTTTGAATTTTTTCAAATATTCTCTAACAACCTAAATTTGAATTCTAGTTAAGATATTTATTTTAAAATTTAATTTTATTTTAAATTTTAAAATTGAGATATTTTAGCTTACTTTCCAGATATTACAGATCAGTTATTATTGTTTGTATTGTTTGATTATATTATTATGTATTCAAAAAAAAATTTACAAACCTATTATTTATTTGATCTAAATTGCTATGATTAACTTGTTGACAGATCCAATGATCTGATTTTAATCATAGTCCAATTGTCAATAGATCTTATAAATAATTTGTAATAGGTAATTTTTGCTATTTCTTTCATCTGTGTAAACCTAGTAACATGATAGGGCCCATCCAAATCATTTGACTTGTGTGAGCCTATATGTTTGCTTTTGGGCTTAGATGCATATAGGAAGCCCATTTAAGTTTTACTAAGTAAATGGACTAGGTTGCTAAAATAAATTTTGACATAAGTAAATTTATTTAGGCCCAATTAGATTTGGACTTATTCAATGAATAACAATTGTTTATTTAAAGGTTAAATTCCTCTCTTTTGGGCCTTGTGTGAGAGTTGGGGGCCAATAGAAGTGGGTACGACATACTGAACCCAGCTCCCCCTCAAATGAACTACCCCAATTGTGAAGGCCCATTTGCCTTATTTAAATAATTGTATTAGGTTTATTATATTTGTCTAACCTAATTAAAATTGAATTAGCAACATAATTAACTTTTATACTATATGAAATTTAATTTTTCATTTAATATTTTAAAGTTAATTTTAGAAAAACTTTTAGTTAATGATATATATTCTAGATAGTTATTTCTAGTACTAATTATATTTCTAATATTTAATTAGGAAATATCAAAGATTGTGAAATTAATTTTGGTACAATCTAAGTTAAGTATATTTTTTCTAGTATTAAATTAGAATTAATAATTAAGTCTTCTCTATACTTAATTATTTATTTCTTGAATTTAATACATTTAATTAAATTGAAAATTTAAATATTTAAGTTGATTTTCATCATGATACTTAAGTATATACTTAATTATTTTCATGTTATTTAATTAAAATTGAAAATTATTTTAAGTTGGAAATCTTATTTCCAAATAACTTAAACTTGAATAATTTTCAAAATATATTTTATTTTATTTTATCAATCTTTTTCCCACAAATTTCGAAATTGCATTTATTTAATGCAGAAATTTCAAATTTTATTTGAAAGATAAATTAAAGTTGAAAATTATTTATTTTAATTTTGGACCAACTTAAATCAATGATTTTTTTATTTAATGATTAATTAAAATAAATGAATTAAAATATATTATAATTAGAAAATTAATTAATTAGTCAATGAAATCTAGATAGATATTATCTGTTTTGCTTGAAGTATTTTTCTAGTGATATTTAATTAAATAGAAAATTAATATTTAAGTTGATTTTAATCATGATACTTAAATATTTGAAATTTTTCTTTAATATTTAATTAAATAGGAAAATTATATTTTAGTTGTAAATTAATTTTATTAATTAATTTTGGGCCAACATAAAATTCGAATAATTTTTTCCAGGATTTATTTTTATTTTATTTTGACAAGCAATTTAGAAAATTATATTCTTAAATACTTTAATTTTTCGAAATGCAATATGTATTTATAGAAAATTAAATTTGAGTTGTAAGTTAATTTAAATTAATTTTGAAACAACTTAAATTGAATATTTTTCTAAATATTTATTGGAAATTATTACTAAGATGGAAATAATTCATTTTATTTTCATATCCATCTAAGTATAATTTATAAATATTAAATTAAAATTTATATTTAGAATTTTTCATTCTAAATTGGAAATTTTAATTAAATAAATATATATTTAAAATAAATTAATTAAAATAAAAATTAAAAGAAAATACACTTTAAATAATGAGTTTTATTATTAGGACATTCGATCTCCATTGTTGGTTTTACATAGCTTTTGTTTTAGTGAGTAATCCTCCCTAATGGAGGAACGTTGATTAGCAAGTTAGCACCGTTTAATCTCGAAAGATAAGTATATTTGTAAGTGTTTTATATGGTATTGATCACGCTAATGGTGGCGACTGTATTTGATTTACAAAATATGAAACAATAGTGGAAGCTCATAAGATAGAATAGCCTTGACTCTCGCCTAAACGGGACAACGCTGGATTCCAATCTTGATCGAATAAAAGGTTGCTAGAATGTTTAACATTTTAGATGAGCTGACAACTCTATTCAATGGATGGTAGCTTTGACTCTCGCCTTAACGGGACACTGATATCAGTTTGTTGAAGACCTTGGAAATTATTTAGGATTGTATGTTTTAGTATTTTCACTTGTCATTCCTACTTGCTATGTGTTTAATAATTTCTGAATTGTGTATGAATTTATATTGAACCATGTTATTTTCTGTTATTAAATTGTAGTTTAATTTCGAATCTTCATTGTTGGTCTAACTTGGTTTGTTTTTCTAATGAGATAAATCCCTAATGGATTTTCACCATTAGACATACATAATAGTGTTATATCTCGAAAGAAAAATATTGTATATGCAACATCTACCTGTTCATCAATTGATGACACCTTAGACTAGTATTTTACAATATGAAACAAGAAGATTGTATAAATAAGATTACTTTGACTCTCGTTAATCGAATCATCGTTGGATTCTTATTTAAAACAACGAAATTATTCTAATTCCTCTTAGCTTATTCATTTCGAATTAGCTCAATAACATATCATTGGATGAATGGTCTATAAATCATTTCATGTCATTCTATTTTCTCTTAAGAAATTAAATGACGAATATGATTATAATCCCAAAATTCTATCACAAAATGATATAAATCCTCAATCTTAGAAATCTCCTACTTGTATGGGCAAATCAGACTTAAAGTAAAATTAGTAGTGGTGGTCTAAGAAAGAATTACTCATTATATTTGGTATAAATTTAAGTCTTTGACTTTAATTTTAGATTCCAAACAGAAATTTTCTTATATTTCTATTTCAAGAATACAATACAGTTACACTTTCACAAGTGTTTAATATCCATCTTCTATTAATGGATTCAAAAACTGTATGTTAAAGTATGGATATGAGTTTAGTATTCTGTGACCAGGATCCACTTAGACTATTCTAAGAACTTTTTAATGTAACTATACATAAGTCATCAAAAGACACAACCATATTTTATAAATCTATGGCATTTGTATCTTGTTCATAGTGGTTTTGACAAGATCATTCTCTGCAAAGAGCTAACATGCCTATATCCACTGAAAGTAAGTTCATCTCATTCGAAGATGGATGTACATTCAGGGGTGGATATGATTTTTTCGTTGTATTCTAAAAACGATCACTCTAGATTTTACCTTATGCAAAAGAAATTTGAAATGTTTGAAATTTCATGAATTTCTAGCAATGGTGATAAAACATTAAGGTAAGTGGTTAAAGATCTTGCGAACTGATAGGGGTGGAGAAATAGTTAGTAGATATGCAGTTCAAAGATCATTAATTTGATTTTTGAATTATATCCAAACTTACCTCCCCAGAAATTTCGATTTGCATATTGATGATTAGTTACAAGTCGTTGCCTAAATCCTTCTATGGTAATACTATTTCAGAATGATGCAATGGTTGGGTACTTAGTGTAAATCATTACTAGATTCATGGATGGCCTAATCAAAATCTTAAGAAAAGCTAGAACTATTAACCATGGTTTGTTAGCTATTCTAAGTGATTAGGGGTGGACCATCCCATAGTCATTAGATAAGAAAGTGTTTGTTTAAACAAATACCATTTTTCTAAGAAAATGACTAAGTCTGAAAAGTAGAAAATAAAGGAGACATTTTTCTTGATTCCAAAAGTGTTCTATCATCTTATTCTTTACATGATGATTCAACTGCCTCTGTTATCTTAACACAACCGAAGAGGTTAGTACCATTTAGTTTTCTTAGACATAATTCACGGTACCTTGTCGTAGTGGGAGAGTTTCAAGGAACTTCACTTCTTATGAATTGGAAGACACTAGTGATTAAAATCCATTGTGAGTTTAAACAAGTAATGGATTGTCAAGATAAGAAACTAAGAAGAAAATCCAATAGAACTATGGTTTAATCCATTCACATGGAGTAACCTAAATTTTTCTATTACAAGGACATAAATGGAAACTTTCATTTATAAGTCTATTCAATGGACTTAACAAAACTTTATGTTCCTAGTATTATAGGTTTGAGTTTATCTAAACCTACGGCTTGTGTTATACCTGGTAATTACTTACTCTAATGCAAGCAACTTACTTTAGTAAGATGCTGAAGCATTTTCTTTCTAATGGCAATCTATAGAAGCTTCTCGACTTCTAGGCATAGATTTTATTTATCTAAGGAAAAGTCTGAACTATTCCAGAAAAGATAAACCATGAAAGAATTTCTTAAATCAACAGTGAGAGGTCTCAGATATGCTTTAGTATGCCTTAGACCAGATATCTGCTGTTGAGTGGGAGTAATGAGTAGGTATCAGATTAATCCAGGAGAGGAACATTGGAAGACAATCAAGTAAATCTTAAGATTAACAAGAGGAACTATATGTTAGTCAATAAGGGTGTGTATAAAACTCTTAAACTACACCACATCAGATTTCGAGACTTGCCTTTGTGCTAGAAAGTCTACTGATAAGATGGTGATTACTCTGGGGGTGGAGTAGTGATTTTGGAGAAGTGTAAAAACCTGTCTGAGGAAAGTTCTATACATTTGTGGCACCGTTCCAACTTGTCTTAACTACTAGTGTTATTTCCTGAATAACCAAAAAGTAGTTGCCAAAAGTATAGGATCCAGTATCCCAAGAGAGTAGACATATAGAGAGGAATTTCATATTATCAATGGTTTTGTGATTAAGGAAGAGTAATGGTGGAGGAAAGGTTGTGGTTGATTCAACCTGTCAGATCCTATTACGAGGAGTTTACTACTACTACACTTGATTTGTATATCAAGGTATTGAGATTATTTGAAATGCACATTTTCTTTTATATTAGTACAAGTGGGAGTCTGTTGGGTTTTATGCCCTAAATAAAACTCATTTCAATATAATCAGATTTACTTATTAATAAAGATCAGAAATAACATTTAATGTTGCATGGCTCACATGATTTATTTCATGATTATATATATAATGTATGAATTCTATTTAAGTCCAGAACATATGAATTTGTTAATGATTATAGTGTTGTCAGCACAGTGGAATATAATCTTGATTATATGTTCGAAAGTTTATTCCCTGATTTGTGAGTTGAGATCATTCCTCAAGGTTTGAAATTGATTGTCAACCGAAGTGTGAAGACGAGTAAAAGCTTCCTCAAGGTTGAATTGGGGAAAGTTAGGCATGGGAGGAGCTTGAGGAGGCATCTCTTCTTCTTCTTCACTTTCACTTGCGGGCAAATTAATGTCTTCATCATCACTCTTCAAATCAATTTGCATTCTTTGGCCTCTCTTTGGTGTGAACACCCATTCATTGTTAAGGAATTTGTAACCCATAGCCTTGAAAGTTTTGGATCCTAGAATGTCACTAGAGGTAGGATCATTTTTCTTTTCATGTAGGGTAGGGATTCCTAAGAGAGGAAAAAGGTAGCTAAGAAGAAAACCAAAGGGAAGTGCCTTAATCATATTAGGCTTGTCCACATCAATGATGAATTTTAAAATAAGATAGCCTAGGTTGATTGGTGTAGTTTTGGCTATGATGAGATGCAAGAGTAATTGGTCAATGGAATTTATCTCATCTTGGTGTCCACTTCTAGGTGCAAGATTAGCTACAATGAACTTGTGGAGAATTTTGGCCTCTAAAGTGAGTTGGTGTCTTTTTGGTCTCATAATAAATGGGCCATCACCACAAATATTCCTAGAACATTCATCAAAGTTAAAGATGGCATCATTTTTAAGAGAAAGTTTGGGTTCAAGCAATATGCCACTATTTGGTGCTCCTAACATGTCATTGAGAGATGCTACATTGAGTTCAAAAGCTACTCCTCTAAGGGTTCCTTTAACACCTAAAGCGGCTAAGCAAGGTTTAATGCAAGCATAAAAACCTTGTACAAGTCTAGGATATAATGGAGTATTGATTTGAATGAAAGATGTCCATCCTAGGGTATCAAAGTGATGACTAAAATCAACATAATCAAGGCTAGAGAGATCACAAATTTTACCTTTGAGAATCTTCCTAGAAGAGAAATCATTGACAAATTTGTTATGATCCTCATCATTGAAGAATAGAGTGGGCTCTTGCCTTGCTTTTTCCCTTATTTCCCTTTGTTGAATTGCACTAGCCATTCTCTTGTGAGCTCTTGAGGAGGGATTAGATGAGGAAGCCATGAAGAACACACTTTTTTTTTTTTTTTGATTATTGGAAGATGAAAGTGAGGTTTTGAAAGAGAGAATTTGAGAGAAAAGGGAGGAGTGGCTGCTGCTTTAGGTTAAAAAATCTGAATGGGGAATGAAAATTTCGGTGATAGGGTTTTTAAAAGGAAAAAATCGCACTGAAATGACGAAAAGGGCCTTATTTTCTGGTCCTGCGCCATCCGGAATTCCGGTTGGTGCAGCAGACCAGAAAAAAGTCCCCCAAATTCGTCCTAAAAATTCCAATTTTAACCCAAATGACCCCAAACCAATTCTAATACCTTTAATATGATAAAACAAAATTGCTCAAACAAGAAAAACAAAAAAATAATGAAAAAAGACGATTTACGGTAAGTTTTTCGAAAATTGCCAAGAAAACTAGAACCTTACCGAAAATGAGTTTTATGCAACGAAACTGAAAAATTCTTTTTCCGGCAGTTTGATAAAATAAAATGTGAGGTGTACAAACTTACGGAATCGAAAAATGTTGAAAAATGAGAAATTTTGGCGAAAAACACTCTTTTAGGCCTAAAAATCTATAAATTCAATAAGTGAGGTACCAAAAATTTGTTCCATGCAAATTTCAATCAAGATAAACCTATAGGCACACTAAATACATTCAATTTCACATATTTAAACATATAGATACACAAGAGAATCAAATATGCAAAAATTCACATGTTCACTTGTTGAAAAACAAGTCCAAAGTTCACCAAAAATCCACATTATGACCTATAATTTTGAGTTTTCAACAAGTATAGTTCATATTGGTCAAGTATCAATAAATTTTCTCATCTATGCATATAAATCTCATTAATATAATATTTGGAATAATTATGCATAAATAAGTAAGTAAAGAGATATGAAATTTTTCATAGCTAACAAACCTTATATTTCATTTAAGTTGGTCATGCCTAGCTCTCTTCTAATGAAACTAAATCTCTCATCACTAAGAGGCTTGGTGAATATATCCGCTAATTGGAATTCGGTGCTTACAAAGTCTAGCATAATATCACCTCTTTGGATATGGTCTCTAAGGAAGTGGTGCCTTATGTCAATATGCTTGGCTCTAGAATGCAATATTGGATTCTTAGAGAGGTTAATGGCACTAGTATTATCACACTTTATGGGTGTACATTCAAAATCAATATCAAAATCCTTAAGAGTTTGTTTCATCCAAAGTATTTGTGCACAACAACTACCCGCCGCTATATATTCGGCTTCGGTTGTGGATAGAGCTACTGAGCTTTGTTTCTTGCTAAACCATGACACTAAGGAATTTCCTAGAAAGTGACAAGTTCCACTAGTACTTTTTCTATCCGTCTTACAACCGGCAAAGTCGGCATCCGAGTAGCTAACTATTTCAAAGTTTGAGTTCTTGGGGTACCAAAGTCCTAGATTCATTGTGCCTACCAAGTATCTAAATATTCCCTTAACGACACTCAAGTGGGATTCTTTAGGACAAGATTGGTACCTATCACAAGGACCAACACTAAACAAAATATCCGGTCTACTAGCGGTTAGATATAATAAAGAGCCAATCATACCTCGATACTTGGTAATGTCCACATTCTTACCGCTTTCATCTTTGTCCATCTTTATAGATGTGCTCATGGGTGTATTCATGGACTTTGCATTTGCCAAGTCAAACTTTTGAAGAAGATCCTTGATGTACTTAGTTTGACCTATGAATATGCCATCCTTTTGTTGCTTGATTTGAAGTCCAAGGAAGAAGTTGAGTTCTCTCATCATGCTCATCTCAAACTCACTATGCATACACTTAGAAAATTCTTCGCAAAGAGCATCATTAGTAGCACCAAAGATAATATCATCAACATAAATTTGTACTATAATAATGTCTTTCGATTTTCTTTTTATAAAAGGTGTATTATCCGCTTTACCCATTGAAAAACCATTTGAGATAAGAAAAGTGCTTAATCTTTCATACCAAGCTCTAGGAGCTTGCTTTAAACCATATAAAGACTTTTTCAATTTGTAAACATGGTTAGGGTATTTATGATTTTGAAAACCGGGTGGTTGAGAGACATAAACCTCTTCCATAATGAACCCATTTAAGAATGCGCTTTTTACAACCATTTGGTACAAGATAAAATTATTGTGGCATGCAAAAGCTAACAACATTCTAATGGACTCAAGTCTTGCTACCGGGGCAAAGGTTTCCTCATAATCAATTCCTTCTTCTTGATTGTAACCTTGGGCCACTAATCTAGCCTTGTTACGCACAATGACCCCATGCTCATCTACCTTATTTCTATAGACCCATTTTGTTCCAATCACCGATTGATGTGACGGTCTTGGAACTAACTCCCAAACATTATTTCTTATAAATTGATTTATTTCTTCTTGCATAGCTAGAAGCCAAAATTCATCAACTTCGGCCTCTTTAAAATTCTTTGGTTCAATTTGAGAAATAAAAGCAATGAAATTACACAGGTTTCTAGTAGTGACACCTTGAGAAGGATCACCTAGAATTTGGTCTATAGGATGAGCACTTTTGAATTTCCACTCATGTGGAAGGTTAGAGTTCATACCTTGGCTTTTATTTACCTTTTCCACGGGTGGTTCCTCTTTGGGAGTTTGTGAAGGAGCACTGGAAGTCTCTCCAATTTCGAGATTTTGAACCTCATCTCCCAAACCTTCAATATCATCATCTAAACTTTTGCTTACAGGCGGGTTAGTCTCATCAAAGGCAACATGAATAGATTCTTCAACAACATTAGTTCTTTTGTTATAAATTCTATAAGCTTTACTATGTGTTGAATACCCTATAAAAATTCCAACATCGGATTTCGCATCAAATTTTCCAAGGTTGTCCTTGGTGTTTAAAATGTAGCATTTACATCCAAAAACTTTAAAATAGCCAAAGTTGGGTTTTCTCCCTTTCCAAAGCTCATAAGGGGTTTTATTCATGTTGGGCCTAATGAAAACACGATTTAAAATATAACAAGAAGTATTGACGGCCTCGGCCCAAAAATATTTTGGCAATGAGATTTCATTTAGCATTGACCTAGCCATTTCTTGAATTGTTCTATTCTTCCTTTCGACAACTCCATTTTGTTGTGGAGTTCTTGGTGCCGAAAAGTTATGGTTAAAACCATGTTCATCACAAAACAATTCTAAGGCATCATTGTCAAACTCACCACCATGGTCACTCCTAACGGAGGTAATAGAATATCCTTTTTCATTTTGCACACTTTTACAAAATTTGACAAAGTTTTCTAAAACATCACTTTTAAGAGTCAAGAAAATAACCCAAGTAAATCTTGAAAAATCATCAACAATTACAAATGCATAGTATTTACCACCAAGACTAGCAATTCTAGAAGGACCAAATAAATCAATATGAAGCAATTGCAACTGTCTAGTAGTTGAAATCTCTTTCTTGGAATGAAAAGATGTTTTAATTTGTTTTCCAAATTGGCATGCATCACAAAGTTTATCTTTAACAAAAGGAATAGATGGCAAACCAATAACAAGATCTTTTCTAACCAATTTTGAAATAGAATCCATACTAGCATGTCCTAATCTTCTATGCCACAACCAAGAATTATCATTCATAACGGTTAAACATTTATTTTTACTATCAAATGAATCAACATCAATAACATACACATTATCCTTCCTTACTCCATGGAAAATAACTTCATTGGTTGAAACATTTTCAATGGAGCATTTTGAGGATTCAAACACAACACGAAAACCTATATCACATAATTGACTAATACTAAGCAAGTTATGTTTAAGATTATCAACAAGAAGCACATTTTTAATACATGGAGAGTATATGTTACCGATATCACCAATGCCCAAGATTTTTCCTTTTGAATTGTCTCCAAAGGTGACAAAGCCACTTTCCTTGCTTTTAAAGCTTGAAAATCTTGATGGATCACCGGTCATATGCTTTGAACATCCACTATCCAAGAACCATAAGCTTTGGCTCTTTCTTGTTGATTCCTACAAAAACAAGTTCATTTGTTGGCTTTTGGTACCCATATAACTTTGGGTCTATTCTTGTTAGTTCTAGAACCCTTTGGTACCCATTTAGTCTTGCCTAGATATGCAAATTTCTTCACATGACAATAGGAAATAGTATGACCATCTCGGTTACAATATGTGCATGTAAAGTGAGGTAGACTAGATGATTTCACAAAAAAGTTTCTCAAGAACTTTTGTTTTCTACTAGGATCATAACCAATACCATTTTTTGAAAAGCCACATGATTGGTTTCCTACCATGAGATCATAGCCTTCTTTACCTCTAGTGAAAGTATATATGTCATTTTTTAGGCTTCTCACATGGGCTTTTAACTCAACAATTTCTTTCTTATGTGAAGCACATGTAGCACATTGAGATTTCGCTATAAGTTCTTTTTCATTTATTTTCAAAATCTCAATTTCTTTTAAAAGCATGTTGGTCTTCTCTCTAAGGGTTTGATTTTTAACAAGCAATTTACCAAAATCATCAAATAGTTCCTTAAATGAATTAGACAACTCATCATATGACATATCTAAGTTATCACCATCATTTTCGCTATCACAATCATTTTGGTTAGAAATGCTTATCCCATCATCAAGTGCCATCATACACATGTTTGCTACTTCATTCTTTCCTTCTTCTTCGGAGTCCTCTTCATCACTATTGAGCCAATCCGCCAACATTGCCCTTCCTTTGTATTTGTTCTTCTTCCTCATTGGACAATCCATCTTCATATGTCCGGGCTTCTTGCACTAAAGCAAATTGGTGGATCATCTTTGCTTTTTCTTTCTTTTGAGTCACTCCCTCTTTGTGGCTTCTTCCCAAAGTTCTTTTTGAATTTCATGAACTTTTTGTATTTCTTAGAGAAGAGTGTCAAGTCCTCCATGTTACTACATAAGCTTTCCTCATCTTCTTCACTAATGGCATGGGAGGAGGAAGACTTGAATGCAATAGTCTTCTTTTTCTTCTCAACTTCCTCTTCTTCTTGAGCACTCATGAAAATTTCATGGTTCATGAGTGAGCCAATTAGTTCTTCCAAGGGAAGTGTTGAGAGATCCTAGGCTTCTTGAATGGCAACCACCTTTCCTTGATAAGCCTTGGTGAGACTTCTCAAAATCTTGGTCACCATATCCTTTTGAGTAAGTACCTTGCCAAGAGAGTTCAAACCCTTAGTAATTGTAGTGAAGCGAGTATACATGTTAGCAATGGTTTCATCCGCTTTCATCTTAAAGTTCTCATATTGAGTGGAATAAATTTGAATTTTAGTTTCCTTCATAGCACTAGTTCCTTGATGAGTAACTTCAAGCATTTTCTTATCATTTTCATCATATGCTTCATAAGTCTTAATTACTTCAACACCAGTTATGACATGTTTAGCAACATAAGGACCACTAGACACAATATGCCACAAATCATAGTCTATAGACTGAAGGTAAGTTTCTATTCTAATTTTCCAATAAGGAAAATCTACTCCATTGAAGTATGGTGCTCTATTTGTGCTAAAACCTTCTAACATGTTATTTTGTGAATTACTTGGAAACGCCATGCTCTAGATTGTGAAATCTAATCAAATGATTTGAGCCCTTGCTCTGATACCAATTGTTAGCCCAAGATATGTTTCCAAGACAGGAGTGAATTGGAAATTTAAACTAATTTCGGTAAATTAAAACTTTTAACACAAAATTTTGCAATTACTCAATTAATCAAATAAAAGCAAGTAGTATGGCAAGCAATATATTAAGACAAATAATTATACTTGTGAAGTAAAGAGTTTAAGGATTAGAAAATGCAAACTCTCGATTTTTACAAGGTTCGGTAGAGCTATGCCACCTACGTCCTTGGTCTTCAAAGCTATGGACCTAGCTTTGAGTTCCAATATCGAGCCAAGTTAACGGGCTTGACTAACCCTTACAACCGGGAAATTTTCACCAAGGTATTTCCAAATCTCTTACAATAGTTTCGCACCCCCGAGGACTATTAACCTCTTCCTCGGATTGTTGAAGTGCCAATCTCACTATTACCGGGTTGTTTACAATACCGGTGCCAACCTCACCTCAATCACAATATGGAAAGGTGTTTGATATTACAAGCTAAAATCACTCTAGAAATATGATGATACAATGGAAACCTAGAGTGAAAAGCAAGCACACTCAAGATGAATAAAATCAAATTTTGGCTCAAAGTGTGTGAAAAGTGTTTGTTTGGATTTCAAACTTGGAAGCTCATTAATCTCACTTAGATAGGTTAGATATTTGAAAAAAATGCTCAACCAACTTATTTTTTGAAAGAAAAATCGAGTTTATATAGTGTTGAAGACAAAAATAGCCGTTTATAGCTGTTAGCACGTTTCCCGAGGTGAGGTCAGCCGTGAACCGGAATTTCGGATGGGAACCGGAATTTTGGATTGATGACAACCGGAATTCCGGATGCCAACCGGAATTCCGGATGCCAACCGGAATTCCGGATGACTGACCAGAGGCAAAAATGCCATTTTTCGGGACTTAAACGTGCATAACTTCTTACTCGATTATCCGATTTCAGAAATTCCAACTTTGTTCTCTTAGTTAAACAAAATGTGATTTAGAAATTCAATCAAAAAAAATTTTGAACTATCGTGTGAGAAAACTTGTTGCACAAGTTAGTGAATGGGCCAAAATTTAAATTTATAAAACTTAGTGTGCTATGCAAATCACTTTGACAAGACTGAAGTAAATTTATACCATTTGATTTTGAGTAGTCTTGATGTAGATGAGCCTCCTAGCTTGATTTGCATGTTTTGATCCCATGTTGACTTTTCCCGAGAGGTGACCTTGACTTTGACTTTAACTTTGACTTTCGAGTTGACTTTTGACTTTGGGCTTTTGAAGACCTCTTTTGAATATGTTCTTGAGTTGTTGATCCCTTGATGAATCTTTTGCTCTTGATATGCTTGTTGAATCCATTTAGTGTTGCTTTCAAAAGTTTGGTAAAAATACCAAAATATTTATTTTCTCTTTTAAATTTGCTACAAAATCAATAAATCATTAGTAACACATAATAATCAAATATTTGTTAATCATCAAAACAAGGAGATCTAAAAGTTTGAGTTAACAGTTTGGTGAGACAAGACCCTACCTGTCTATAGTGGATGGGACAGTTGAGGGTGTGAGTTGTCTGTCTACGTCTTGGAAAGGTGCGTGTCAGAAAAGGAGTGGGGGAAATACCCAAAAATATTTAATTTTGGTTGTAGACTTGTTTTTTCACTTGTACGGATGGGACAGTCAACAGTACTACTCCGAGGAATGCGCTGCACAAGTTAGGACCAAATGCGATAAGGGGATCTGGGAGGTCTCGACCCTTCGCGGAGATTCAATCATATTCAAATTATATCCAAATGATACATAGGACCGGTACGACATTACGAGAGGATATCCTCCTCCCAGAGCTATATGTTCTTGAGCACCAACATAATTAGTCACTAGTTACCTCTCGACTGGACCCCACTGGACAACTAGTTGTTCGCTAGGAAGCCACGTGTATCAACAAAAATTCAGGACAACAATAATAATAATAATTCCATTAATTATTGGAGAAAAATAATAATATTCTTTCAACTATAAAACAGCAAGGCATTAATACAGATAATAGCTACGCGCCATTAATCAACATATTTAATTTTAAAGGCACATTCAGATTAAGATTAATTAATTAAGGCGTGTAGGGTATCGGTTTAAGAAAAAGAGGAACTTTTAGACCAACAGTGATCCCATAAACTTCACTCATGTCGACTTCATTTGTGTTTAGTTTCCAATCAAACCAATACAAGAGATTAGCCATCAAATACTCAACTGCTACAGTTCCAAACATGATCCCAGGGCATCTTCTTCTACCAAAACCAAATGGTATAAACTGGAAGTACTCTTGGCCCCCTTTGTAATAATCTACAGGGCTATTCTCGAATCTCTCTGGTATGAACTCGTCTGGTTGGTCCCACGAGTTTGGGTCTCTTTGAATGGCCCATGCATTTATTATCACTTTTGTTCCCGCAGGAATTGTATATCGGCCACCGCCAATTTGAACAACCTCTGTTGTTTTGCGAGGCACAAGAAGAGGAACTGGTGGGTGTAACCTTAGAGTCTCTTTCACAACACATTTGAAGTAATCCAACTTGTCTAACTCATTAATATCCACTCTTCCCTTGTCTACCATTATTCTTCTCACTTCTTCTTGTGTTTTCTTCATTACTCTTGGATTTCTCATTAATTCTGCCATTATCCACTCTGATGTTGTTGAAGTAGTTTCTATTCCTCCAAAAAACATATCCTGATCAATCCATCAAATTCATATATATATATTAATAGAAAGGCGAACACAACAATTTTAAAGGAAATTATATAGTTATATTATTAATTATATAAAGTATATGTATTTAATTTTTTTGGTACCTAAATATTAGTATTACATTAAAAGCTTACTTTTAAATAACTTAACCAAATAATATTAAAAAGAATAACTAAAATAGATAAATAATTATTTAATAAAATTTGAGAATTAAACATATCTAGTAGTACTATTCATAAATAAATAAATAAGGTAATAGTGTATTCTTTTTTATTTTTTTGACATTCAGATAATTTTAAAAATGTGAAATGCTAAAAGGTACGATTAGTGCTTAGTATTCTTCTTAATATTATATTATTGTTGGTGTAATTAAGTATCGATCGTCTCATATAATTTAATGTAATAACTTTTAGAAATTAAAACAACACTAACCAATCATATAATGCTACCTCTAGAAGGTGATGGGTACTGGTGCCCAATAGCAATGCCCTTTTAATATTAATTATTCTTTATAATACATTGTACATCATAGTTATCTAAAATATATACCTTGCAAATTTTTGAAAAATTCAAAATAATTTAACGTACAAAAATTCAGATTCACATAGCCTATTGCACGTGTGTGACTTGTTTATTTTATACTAGCCTAAAATAAACAAAAAAATTGATTGAACCCTACTTTTTGTATACATTGTAAATTATTTTGAAGTTATTAAAATTTTACAAAATGTCTTAAATAATTGTAATATACATGATTATATAAAAAGTAAATTATAACTATTCAAGATATCGAAAACACGAAAAGAGTATATCGGTACACCAAGGTGCACCGTAAAAACATCTTATAAATTATATGTAAAATATCTAAAAGCATCTTAGACAAAAAAAGTAACTTTAAGTATCAATATATATAAAGCTAAAATATTATACGGTGACATGACACTCTATAATCTCTTCAAATACCTCTATATATTCTCTTCTTAATTCTCTTATTTTTTAATATTTTTATTAAGTTTATAAATATTAATTTATTAATTAATTAAAAAAATATTCATATACAATTCAAATTTTTTAAAAATATTATTAATAATAATAATTAGTTAAAAATATATAAAATCATGCATCACCCTCTCTTAATCGTATATATCAAACCTTAAATCTCAAATCTCAAATCTCAAATAAAGTATATAACCCTAACTTACACTCTTCTTTCTAAACCATTTTTTCTTTAGGCTTAGTCACCTTCTTTATTTAATTTAATTTTTTTAATAAACCAGACACTGTTCTTTATTTTGAGGTTTAGGCATATGTATTTTTTTATTGAGTGTGTGAGCCATCAATTATGGATAAGAGAGTTTCTTGAGCTTTCAACAAAATTGTGAGATTTCAAATATGCAATCTTAGTTTTATTTTCATTATTGTAGTTTTGATGAAGTGCATGCATTTTCGTTCGATTTATTATAAACATCTTTCTTTTTTTTTTTTTTGATCTTCATATCATTTACTATGAAATTATAAAAAAGAGAGTGTAGTGTTCCATATGATTGTGTTTTCTAAAAGAGTGTTTTGGAAACAAAAATTTGAATTTTGTAAGTGAAAAATTATTTTAAAAATGTGATTGGTTGTAGTGTAATTTTGTGTTTTTGAGTTTTAAAAAATTAGATTTGTGATTGGTTGGGAATCCCAAAATATAAAAGTAAGAGAGTATTTGAAGAGTTTTTAAGTTCAATGATTTAAAAACATAGAAAACATAAAATTGATGTTTTCATTTTTTGACTTAAAACTCAAAATCATATTCAAATTTAGTTTTTGAAAACACCAAACCAATCAAGTATTTTTATGTGAACCCCCACATTTTAAGCTTTTAAAAACATAAAATTGTTTTCAAATTCCAAACCAATCAAGTATTTTTTTTGGTAATCCATAATAAATGAGTTTAAAGATCATGTTAATTAATCGATGACTCAAATATTATTTCATTATTTTAATAAAATATATAATTTTAGTTAGATAAATATATATTTTGATAATTTTAAATATGTATTCCTACATATGGTATAGTTATTAGTTTTATAAATTTATGTATATCAAGCGTTAATGACAAGCCTATATATACAATAACTATACCCCATCTTATAATTTTCTCTCATTTCATATCCTTTAATAAAAAAAAATCTCGGCATGCAAAGCTTTAACGACGTTATTAAAAGGTAATTATATTGCGATTTAATATTATTATAGACGTATAACATTAATTCTCATAATTTTTTTAATTATATGTGCTTAGTTTGCAATAAATATATAAACTTGATTATTTTTTCGAGTGATAATTATAGTATGATATTTATCTATTAAAAATATTTAATTGAATTTAATGAAAAATTTAATAAGAAATCTAAATATTTGATTAAATTTAAATTTAATAAGATATTAATAATAAATCCTTCCAAACTTATTTATTAATTTTTTCTTTTAATGAACTTATCACATTAATATTTAAAAATAAATTAATATAATGCTAAATCTATATTTTTTTGGGGGGTAAATCTATAATTTTTTTATCTCTACCTAAATCTAAATTGTTTTATTATTTAAATTTATAAAAATATCCTTAATAATCTCATCTAATTAAATATATATATATATATGGAGGAGGTTGCAATGGTTACACTTTTATTGTAACTATATTTTTTTTAGCCATTGGATCACTATTAAATGGTTGTGATTAATTTAGAAATTAAATAAAAGTAAACAAAAAAAATGACATGTAACCTGATATTAACCCGTTAATTTATTTCTTTATAAAATTTTAATTAAGATTAATTATATATTAAAATTAAATTAAGTATAATTATTAATTAATTTTTTGCAATTTATTATTAAAGAATGATCTTTTAGCAATTTTTTTTACACTTAAATTATATAAATTTTTTTAACAAAACTCTTTATAATTTAAAATTATACACACATAATTTCATAATTAAAGTTTTATATAATTTCATAATTAAAATTTTATTATATTTATAATTTTAATTTAAAATTATTACACTTAATTATTTAATTTTTTTTATTTAAATATTTAAAAAGTAAAAAATAAAATAGATTAGAGTGAGAAAGAAGAGAGTGACTTAATGGCAGATGGTTTGAAATTGTGTTTGAAGATTACGTTCATTGCCCGGTTGTCCCTCACTCCTTGCCCAAGACCACGTCCATCATCTCTTACAAAATGACGATCTATACTTTTATTCCAAAACCTCTACACTCCACTATTTATCGTGCGCCAACCATCTATATATTTATGTAGTTTTGGTTGATTTAAACTTTGTTGACAATGGATAATAATTCTATATAACCCACCATTGAAGAAATAAAGGCAAGTGCAATTGTATTCATTTGTGTCATTCTTTGGGAATTTTTAGTACTATTTGGTCACCAAGGAAAAAATATGTACAGTATTGGGATTATATCATATTCATTTAGAGTGTCATTCTGTATGCTTTCAATGAAGGGTTCTTCATTGCAAGGAATTGTGGGAACTCTCATTGGATGATCAAATCAAAATTATTGTTTTAGCTTATTTAAGATAGTAGAGACATAAGAATTGAGATAGCTGGGAGAGTCTAGAGAGAATAATAAATTCATATATTCTTTATTAATTGGTTAAATGAACCAATAGTTCTATTTAACAAGTCATGACCACTCTTCACACAGACAACTAAATATGTTCTTACACTAATAAATTACTAAACTAAAGAGTAATATTTGTTATTATTTTCTGTTCTTTAATATTTGTTTAAGAAAGGGGTGTATCAGCTTGACTTAGCAAGTCTTGGAATGATGGCTGGTTCAAGAGTGAGATATAAGAAGGGTAGCTCAATGGTTAGGCATGTTGTTTACTCTCGTAAGGTTTGATGCCACATCATCTAATTATAAAAAAAAATAATTTTTTAAAACTTTATTAGAGGGGTGACTATTCAATGGTTACATTTTTATTGTAACCATCATGGTTACATTTTTCTTTGACCTGTAATAGTAGGTAAACATTCTTTTTTTAGAATTAATTAATTATAATTAACTATTTTCTTAAAATAATTAATTAAATATTTAACAAGACCTCTTTTAGCAATTAATATTTATAAATAATTTTTTATTTATATTTAAATTCTTACTATAATTATTTTAACAATTAAGCCATTTAATTATAATATTTACAATAAAATTTATTTTTTTACAAAAATTAAACTTCTTTTTACACAAATTAAAATTCTCTTCTTATAATAAATTTTTAAATAATTAATTATTTTTAAATGATATTTAATTATTTTGTTACAATTAGATGAACTAAGTATGAGACCTCAAGCTAGTCAATCGATAATAAGTGTAGCCATTTTTTTTAAAAAAAAAAAAAAATCCTTCAACTTATCTTACTTTTTTTTACTTTTAAATATTTAAATAAAAAAATTAAATAATTAAGTGTAATAATTTAAAATTAAGATTACAAGTATAATAAAATTTAAATTATGAAATTATAAGTGCATAATTTTAAATTATAAAATGTTTTGTTATAAAATTTTAAATAATTTAAGTGCAAAAAAATAAATTGCTAAAAGATCCTTATATAGTAATAAATTGCAAAAAATTAATTAATAATTATAATTAATTTAATTTAAAATATAATTAATCTTAATTAAAGTTTTATAAGGAAATAAATTATAAGGTTACTTTCAGGTTACAAGTTATTTATTATTTATTTTTATTTAATTTCTAAATTAATCACAACCATTTTATAATAATCCAATAGCTTAAAAAATATAACTATGATGGTTACAATAAAAATGTAACCATTGAAACCTCTTCCATATATATATAAAAAGCTGACATATGTGTATAAATTAACTTAAAAAAGTCATCTATTTATTCTATCATTAATTATCTCATTTTTTTTTTTAATTTAAAAGTTATATGTATCATTATAAGGTTTCTTTGAGCTTAAGCACAATTTAGGTTTTGTTTGAATAAATATTTTCCTTTGCTAATAAAAAAATTATATATGACTGTGGTATGTTAAAAAATCTCAGTTAATAATTTTTTGTAATGAAAAAAAAAATACTATATATACAGTTGATAAGGGGGCTTTCATTAATATATTATTTTTTTTCTATTTAATTTAATTTTTAAATATCAATATATATATCTATTCTATATAAAGTGTGTCTATATAACTAAAATTCTTGGTTTATGAGAAATTTATGGGTGACTTTTTATTTTTATTTAATAAAATAATAAAATATTATTTATATATAATAAAATAATAATAAAATAAATCCTATTAATATTTGAATTGATATTTAGTATATTTCAACTCTATATATAATCACAACTATAACTCTAGAAATTAAAAATATATATATATATAAAATAATCGTCCATTTTATTTATATTATTTAGAATAATTCATTGTGGTTCAAGATCACAATGAACAGAAAAAGTGGCAAAAATACAAATGTAGTTCAAAATCATAGTAAACTAAGAAAGAATGAGAAGAGATTATTAAGCATTAAATATTCTCAGTAAACACACTCAAAGAATCGCATTGAGAGAGGAAAAAAAAAGAATACCAATTGTGATATATATAAATAAATAAAAGCGAAGAATATTATATAATTATTTATATTCTATATAAAGTGTGCCTATATAACATAATTCTTGATTTATGGAAAATTGATGAGTGACTTTTTATTTATATTAAAAAATAATGATTTATTAATAAAAATAAAATGGTTTATTAATTTTAAAAATACAATTTTAAAAATTAAAAAGTAAAAACAAAACCAAACCAAACAGATTTTTTAAAACTACCAACCAATCAAAAATTTTTGTGTGGACTCATCTTTTAAATTTTCAGAAACATAAAACTTTTTTGAATTTTAAACTAATCAAGCCTTTGTATATATGTACAGTTTGATAATAGATATATATGGTGTGGATTTTTAAATAAATTTAATTTTGTAGGTGAAAAAAATGACAAAATTGGTTGTAAATCACAAAGAGATAATTGAGGTTGAAAGGATGAGTAGGGAATTGAATATAGTTTATGATCGTAGATGTATATTTATATTAAAAATAAAATGATTTATTAATAAAAATAAAATGGTTTATGAGAAATTCATGGTTTAAAATATTTAATTTGATATCTTAATTATTAATAAATAATACCAAAAATATTATCTACGATCATATAAGAATTTTATTCTAAAACTATACGATCATAGATTAAGTGGTCAAGGTCCAAAGAAAAATAACAATTTCTTATAATCTGAAATCAAGACACGAAAAACAGAAACTAATTGAATAAGACTCTATTCAATTGAGGTGTCGACCATGCATGGTAAGTAAAAAGCTATATATTAAATTTTATGTCATGATACAATTAAAAATTAAATAAGAATTTACTACTATTTATATATATTATATATATATATTGCTAAAGATGCAAAAGTATTGCATTTATATATCCCACGATGTTTCAAAAATACTTTGAAAAGTTCATCTTGAATTAATTATTAATATGTAATAAAAAATATTAGTTATTATACTATTACTTCAAACAAAGGAAAGTTCTAGCGGTGCTTCTACTTTCTAACCATAAACCTCAATTTTGGCTTCTTTAACCAGCTGCCACACACAACTTACTTACTCCGAGTTTATAACCATTTACAATTTTTTAACACTTAAAAAGTTACTGAGTTTGTTTTCTATAGCTCTACTTATTAAGGTAGAAAAATATTTTTAGATTGACTCCATTCTGTTTATTAAATGAATTATTTTCAAGTTGACACATTAACTTAAAAATGACACAATAATGACCTACTACAAAGTATACACTTATATTCATTCTATTTATTGAGAATCAAAACTTCAATCTTCTTCACTAGATTAGCCAGAGACACATAATATTTGGACATAAACACATGACACAATATTATAACTCAAACTCAGAAACACTTAGTCGAAACTTGAATGAATAATGCCACTCTTTTAAGTTTTAAGACTGTATATGACTAGGCAATTTTGGTTATTGTATTATTATTCCTGCTACATAGTTGATCATTTTTAGATTTTTGATTTGAAATTTCGTATTGTGAGCTTTTTAGAGAGTTTCTTATAGACTTCAATGAGTAATAGATTTATATAATTATACCTGGAATAAATTTTCATAATGTTGTTTGGTGGATTCCTATTTTGTTATTAGGTAACATAATATTATTATTCGTTAGGTCTGTCACAATTATTATTAAGTGAGAATGAATCAATTTAAAAACCTTTTACTATATTCAAAGGTAAGATTGATTTTAATATGAGCTTAGTTATATTTAATTTTATTTTGTATATCTATTGTTTTATTTGAAAACATGTGAATAAATGACTACACTATATACAACAATTAAGGACATCACTCCAACTACAGAAAGTTGGAAGAATAAAATGAGAGTGTTAGAAAAATTTGAAAAGCGGACAAATAAGAGTTCACCACACAAATATCAAAAGCGCATGTTAGCAGACAAAAAAGTATACAATCAGTTAATTTATTATTGAAATTGTCAATACTCTACTAATAAATGCTATATTTTCTGAATTTTGCCTGTACTCGCGTTGCAATAAATTATTATTTCATAAATATTTTTTTCCTTAAAAATGAACACAGGGTAATGATGTTGAACCTAATAACTAATATTTTTTTTTTTAATTTTTAATTGTATCACTTTTTAATAACGTAGAAAAAACTAGCATAAAATTTAGTATACGTGCATCGCACGTAACTTTTTACTAGTATATAAAAGAGACATATATATTGAACGGTCACATGTCACTCTAAAATTTCTAAAGATCTTTAATTCTCTCATTTTTTTTATTTTTTATTATTTTTTATTAGATTTATAAATACTAAGGAATTATATAATACGCTAAATATCTTCTAATTTTCTATTTCTTTTATTTTTACTAAAATATCTAAGTCTAAACAATATCTATAATAATAAAATATTAATGATGATTAAATGTTGATTTTCTAACCAAATTTTTTATCTATTCTATATAAAATGTGGCTACATAATAGAATTCTTAGTTTACGATAAATTATTGGGGGACTTTTTTTTAAAAAAGTTTTCTATTAAAAAATAACAGTTTTTTTTATTAAGATGTATTTTAATATTAATTTTAAAATAAATTAATATTACTTTTAAAGTCTAAGTCACCGATATTTTTGGTTTAACCATAATATACTATAACTTAACAGAATATTCCTAATTAATTTTTATTATTTTAAATCCATATAATTAACATCTCTGTTAACTTTTCATCTACCTCTACCATCCACCTTGTATATTATTAATTAAAAAAATGATTACTTTCTAATTTTATAATTTTATAATAATAAAATTATAATTTTTCTCCTTCTTTATTGCAATTGACTTATATTCCATCCATCTCTCAAGCTCAAATCTATTCGCCGATCAACTCCTCCAATGTCAATCACATTGATGGTATAAGTAAAAATACTATTCTTTCCCTTAATGATCAAGAATATTGGAAAGCAATTAAAGATGTTAAATATTTACTTACGGAAAGTAAAGATCTAATCATTTTATTTTATAAAATTCTTAATTTCATACTTTCCTTTATTTACTTATGGCCATTATAAATTATAAGTTTGGTATCACAATAATTGAACTTTGTAATAACACCATGGTTTCGTACTTAAAGTGCATTCTACTTCTATTGTTAATTATGCATCTGTAAAGTTATAATGTAATCTTCATGTGAATTAACATTGTAAATTGTAGATCAGATCAATTTATTTCTTACATATCTTTCAATTATTAGCTGCTACAATAGGTGTATTGTTTAGCTACCGATTAATACTTTGTGTGAAATAGAGAAAGAAAATAAAGAGAAAAAATTACAAAAAGGGACATATACAGGGTGGGCTGTCTGAGATCTAACCATATTTTTTTTTCTCGATAGTTTATCAAGCCATTCATTTACAATTTTATAAATTTCTGTAATATACAAGGTTTGATATTGTTGTCAACTTTTAGAACGATTACTTTAATCAATGACAAAAGAATTGTTATATACAACTTAATTTGCATAAATTATCTAAAGCTATTTAAACTTAAAAAAATAAAAAAAAAATTGATTTATGTAAAATATACTATTCTCTCCATTGAATGGATACAATTGAATATTTTATTTATAAAACTATAAAGATTTTTTTCTTTAAATTTTTGCTTTTTAAGTTTCCATTTCATACTTTATATTACACTTTTTTATTTTCTTTTATTATATGATATTTTCTATGATAACAATTAAAAAATAACAAAATTAATTCCTTATGTCATTGTACTTTAGTCTACTTTCAAACAATGTATGTTATGAAATGTGTTTGGTTTTTATATGGTATTGTTCTTTGGTTTATTTTTAAGATAGAAAATAAAGTAAAATAATAATAAAAAAAAAATTGACTACTTTGTGAATTGGTTAATTTTTTTTAGTTTTGGCTTTTGTATTTCACTAAAGTCATTGAAGGTTATTTATTTTAGATTGTATTGTTATTTGGTTTTTTTTAAATAAAATAAATATTTGAAAATATTAAGTTTGAATATATCTTGAATATTAAGTTTGTAATTACATTATCATAATTTCTTCAATTATATTAAATTATAAAAACTAACATATTGCAATTAGTATTTATTTTAGATTGCAACACCATCATTTAAATTATTTGAATATACATAAAAATTACTACACCCAATAATAAAATAAGTTTTTCTTCAATAAATCACTTTATTAAAAAAATTCAATTAAACTATAATAATAAATTAAATTATATGATTATTTATTGAATCATTCTCATTTATATTATAAAACATCTATCATAAAACTAAGTATATGTGCTTTGCACATAGCTTTCTCCTAGTATATATATATATATATATATATATATACTAGTAAAAAGTTACGTGCGAGGCACGTATACTAAATTTTATGCTAGTTTTTTTTACGTTATTAAAAAGTGATACAATTAAAAATTAAAAAAAATATTATTAGTTATTAGGTTCAACATCATTAGCTCATATTAAAAATCAATCTCACCTTTCAATATAGTGAAAGGTTTTTAAATTGATTCATTTTTACTTAATAATAATTGTGACAGACCTAACGAATAATAATATTATGTTACCTAATAACAAAATAGGAATCCACCAAACAACATTATGAAAATTTATTCCAAGTATAATTATATAAATCTATTACTCATTGAAGTCTATAAGAAACTCTAAAAAGCTCACAATACGAAATTTCACATCAAAAATCTAAAAATGATCAACTATGTAGCAGGAATGATAATACAATAACCAAAATTGCCTAGTCATATACAGTCTTAAAACTTAAAAGAGTGGCATTATTCATTCAAGTTTCGACTAAGTGTTTCTGAGTTTGAGTTATAATATTGTGTCCTGTGTTTATGTCCAAATATTATGTGTGTCTGGCTAATCTAGTGAAGAAGATTGAAGTTTTGATTCTCAATAAATAGAATGAATATAAGTGTATACTTTGTAGTAGGTCATTATTGTGTCATTTTTAAGTTAATGTGTCAACTTGAAAATAATTCATTTAATAAACGGAATGGAGTCAATCTAAAAATATTTTTCTACCTTAATAAGTAGAGCTATAGAAAACAAACTCGGTAACTTTTTGAGTGTTAAAAAATTGTGGTTATAAATTCAGAGTAAGTAACTTGTGTGTGGCAGCTGGTTAAAGAAGCCAAAATTGAGATTTATGATTAGAAAGTAGAAGCACCGCTAGAACTTTCCTTTGTTTGAAGTAATAGTATAATAACTAATATCTTTTATTACATATTAATAATTAATTCAAGATGAACTTTTCAAAGTATTTTTGAAACATCGTGGGATATATAAATGCAATACTTTTGTATAATAGCATGTAGCATATTGTCTTTATTAGTATTTTTTAAATTTTAAAATAAAAATTAAAATTATAAAATATAGCTTAAGAAATTATAACTAAGGTTATAAACTGGTAAAGGTTGTGTTGGAGGCTAGGGTTTTTGCTTTAGAGAGAGAAATTTGTTAGATTAAATTTTGGTAGGATTATTTAGCTAAAATTAATCAATTATAATTAACGTTTTCTAATCAGAATATTCTGTTAACATTTTGACAGAAAAATAAATAATAATTAAACCAAGAATTCTGTTACATAGCTACATTTTATATATAAGAAAATATTTTAAAAAAAAGTCACCCGATAATTTCTCATAAACAAAGAATTCGCCACATTTTATATATTCAGATGTGAAGGCAAATAATTATAACATGATCGAGCCAAAAAAAAAAAAACAAATAGAAAAATTCTTTAGCAATATATATAATATATAAATAGTAGTAAATTCTTGTTTAATTTTTAATTGTATCACGGCATAAAATTTAATATATAGCTTTTTACTTACCATGCATGGTCGACACCTCAATTGAATAGAAAGTCCTATTTAATTAGTTTCTGTTTTTCGTGTCTTGATTTCAGATTATAAGAAATTATTATTTTTCTTTAGACCTTGACCACTTAATCTATGATCGTATAGTTTTAGAATAAAATTCTTATATGATCGTAGATGTATATTTATGGTATTGTTTATTAATAATTAAGATATCAAATTAAATATTTTAAACCATGAATTTCTCATAAATCATTTTATTTTTATTGATAAATCATTTTATTTTTAAGATAAATTAAAAGTTACCCATGAATTTTTCATAAAACCAAGGATTTTGTTATATAAGCACACTTTATATAGAATAGAGATATATATAAAATAGTGGCAGAGAAAAGGTAAAAAAAGTAACATGTTTCCATTTATCGTAAATGGGATGTGTCATTCTCCAAGTACAAAGAAACTATATTCGGTTCCCTACTCATCCCTTCAACCTCAATTATCTCTTTGTGATTTACAAGCAATTTTGTCATTTTTTTCACCTACAAAATTAAATTTATTTAAAAATCCACCCCATATATATTTATTATCAAACTGTACATATATACAAGGGCTTGATTAGTTTAAAATTCAAAAAAGTTTTATGTTTCTGAAAATTTAAAAGATGAGTCCACACGAAATTTTTTGATTAGTTGGTAGTTTTAAAAAATCTGTTTGGTTTGGTTTTGTTTTTACTTTTTAATTTTTAAAATTAATAAACCATTTTATTTTTATTAATAAATTAATTTATTTTTAATATAAATAAAAAGCCACCCATGAATTTCTCAAAAAACTAAAAATTCTATTATATAGACACACTTTATATAGAATAGATACATATATATATATAGATATAAATATAAATAATAACAAATATCGACTACTAATCAATCAAAATAAAACCTTATCTCTAAATTTAAATTTATATTTATTTTCTCTTCATTTTCTTTTGTTTTTTCATAGTGTTTATTCTCAAACTTTAAAAACATAAGAAACAAAACTAATAAAAAACGAAAATCATAAATCAAACTACTTTTTTATACAATTTATTACTTAGTAATCATTAAATCAAAAATATAATTTATTTCATATATATAATTTAAAACTTTTTAATTATCTACGGTAAAGTGCGGATTGTTTATTAGTGTTAAAATATAACAATACACTATATTTTTTAGGGCTCTATTAGAGATGATCTAACATGAAATTTTTAGTTTAGTATGTCATATTCTTTGTTATACATAAAACAATAAAGAAAGCAACTGCATGTTTGGCATCATACAGAAAATCATTTTTTGTAAACAATTTGGCTTGTTTGGCCTTGTTTTTTGAAAACAGTTTTCAGAAAACAAAGTTACAAAAAACAAAAATTTTGAAAACAACAAAATGTTATTTTTTGTTTTAAAAACCAATTTACTTTTGGTTAATATTATTTTTAAAAAACACTAATCAAACATTACTTGTTTTTAAAAACTTCAAAAACTATTTTTTGTTCTCATTTCTAAAAACAATTTTTTTAAAAACAAAAAAACAGAAAACAATACCAAACATGCTCCAAGATTTTTCATTTTCTTTTTCAAAATTCGTTTGTCAATCTATTTTATTATTATTATTATTATTTTACAGGGATTGTCAATCTTTTTTAGAACACCCTATTTTATTGAGATTTGAATAGTTTCTAAATTTTCACGATGTCGATCTTTCTTTTAACTTTGCTTAAAATAAATATGTAGTAATAATTGAAAATAAAATGTAATATAATTTTGAGAGAGAGATGAGATGAGATAATTAAGGGGAGGAGGGAGGACCTGTACGATAGCTTTCAAGCGCTCATCAGTGAGATCCATATTAAACATATTATCCTTTTGGAGTTGTAGAAGTATATCCACAAAGTCTTTAACGCCATTCTCACTTGATTTCATAGCTTTCCGCTCTTCAAATACTTGATTGTAAAAGTTATCCAATTCACCCAAACTGGATTTCAAGTTTCTCATAAACCCACAAACTTCCTCCACCCATTCAAAACAAGGGAAGAAATCTCCAACGCTGAACGCTGTAAGTTGCGCTATAACTTTTTTCATCAGTGTCTCACAAAAGATCATCTTATTATTACCTTTTCCTTCTTCTTCTTCTTCGTGACAACTGTAACGTCGTCCGAGTATACACCTCGACATTATGTTGTTCGATGTCCTTATAAGCATCTCGCACATGTTAACGACACCATCGTCGCCGTTAAGACAAACTTGGCGTATTTTACTCACCAACGATGACACTTCTTCTTCTCGTATTGATTGGAAGGAGAGAACCCTTTTGGAGCTTAGCATTTCCTGGACGCAGAGCTTCCTAGCTTGACGCCAGTTGTTGCCGTAAGAAGCGAAGACGATGTCTTTTCCACCGTAGAAAAGGACGTCTGAAGCTCTAGTATTGAACCGGTCAGAGAAAACAACGTCATGGTTTTTGGCGATTTCTTTTACCATGTCTGGAGACGAAACGACCACAGTCGGGACGCTGCCAAAGTGTAAGAGCATAAGTGGGCCGTACTTTTGAGAGAGGTCTCTAAGGGAACGGTCAACGTGTTCTCCGATCTGGTGAAGGTTACCAATTATGGGCAATCTCGGCGGAGATGGTGGTAAGTTGACCGGTTTTGTGCGGAAAAAGCTTTTGCGAATCAGGAACATAAAAGAAAGAAGAAGAGTAATAAGTGAGAGAAATATTGGTAAGTCTTGCCATGACAGATAGACGTAGTTATCCCTTTCCATTTTTGTAGCTTAGGCAGAAGGTATCATTTGATATATGGCCTGAATTTCAAGTATATTTATGGGAAAAAGTTGAAGTGAGTAAATGAACCATCTTTACTAATCTTTTATATCATTATCCCACTGTACTTGATAAGAATAAGATTGCATTTGTATAACTGTATTAGTGATGTACATTTTTCTTTAAAAAAATAATACCTGAAATTGAAATACACGCACATACATACAATTTAACTTCTTCACATACAAATTAAAAACAATAATATTATTAAAATTCTAATATTACTAGATTTTAAATTTTTGTCATGCTGGCCTCCTGAGAACCTTACAATCTAAAGTCTACACATATGGACATGAAATATTTCCTGTATGCACCACTTGGAATCGATATCTGATTTGTGTGGCTCTCTTTAGACTAGCGGTCTTTGGATTTTGGATCTATTACTTTTTTTCTAAAATAAAAGTAAAATATCCAACCCGAATTTGAACTTTTTCTATAGTTAAAAGAATTTTTTTTTTATTAATATATAAACTGAATCATTGGAACAAGCACGTAAGTGATAGGAGATATCTTGACAGTCACTAGGATAAAACTGAATAATGTCAACTGTTGTTGTAAATACTAGCTGCTACTAAATAATAAAAGAAGAACAATATTACCCAATGAAAATTTTTGATTGAGTCGTGAACTAGATCGCTTTCTTTAACACGTGTACGACGCTACTTAGAAATTTGCAAACAGTCGAAAATTAGTGATCATTCCCAAAATAAAACAATCCATGTTGTACTCTGTATCGGAAACACTGTTGCGAATCGTCGAATACACTCTCTATATATGATATCGCAAATAGAGTTTTTAGAGAAAGCTATATTTTATTTTTTTGGGTATGAAAAAATTGTATTCTATCCTATCACTTTAATTGCATTATATAGATAAATGGACTGAAAAAATTGTATTCTCCTATTACTTCAATCGCATTATATAGATAAATGGACTGAAAAAATAAAACATGAAGAATAACGTTTTATGAATCATAGAGGAGTTGTTGTTGAACGTATCCCACAAAATTAATATGACTAGCTAAGTATTCACTTTTAATTAAACTTTTTTCACATAAATAAAATAATAAAATAAAAATTATTATTTTATTAAATAAATTATTCTGTAAAAAATAAAGGGTCACACCACACCAACCAACTCAGCTCGTGTAATGCCCTACTTGCTTATGCACGCTACAATGATTCTTCTAATTACTGTGCACACCTTTGCTAATCAAAGGTTTTCTTGAAAAATATGCCAAATTAAAACTTTTAGAATTAAACTTTAACTTTCATAAATACATAATTTTACATAATAATCAAGATCCCAATCAAAAGTTACAGCAATATACAAAATATTTTTTTTACAAAAGTTTCGCATCGCGACTACAAAATGTAAACCCATGTTATCCCGAGACCGAACACTCCAGGCCTAACCATCCTGATAAGTACAATCATCCTCAAGCACTGGACTCACGGGTGCTCAGCCTTCACCTTTCCTTGACCGACACATGTAAACAATATTTATGAATCGACTGACTCAGTATGAAAAGCATAAAACATATAAACATATTACTAACTTGCATTTAGTCGCACAGACACCTAACTACAAGGCTTAACCGATGATTAAGAACGTTTTTAACAAAAGTACGACCTATGTACCACATGTACTAAGTACTAGTCCTGTTCTAGTATTGGTAGGGCTGAATCACACCTTGAGTACAACTGAGTGTTGTACCACATGCACTTCGTACTCATCACATACTAGTGTTGGTAACGTTGTGTCAAACCCCTTTAACATCATATATTGTACCAATACACTTAGTACTGCAGCCGTACTAGTGTTTGTAGTATATATATTACATAATACAACATGCATATAATATACATGCAGCTATACATATACACATTTTATACTAATTCTTATCTCGTTTCCTGATTCAAGTGTGTTGGTAAACCTGAATGGAAATTCACTTGCTGAACGAAGGCCCTATGTCACAATCACAAAAGATAGGTAAACAACTTTCTAAAACCTTTTCGGCGACTTAAATTTAAAACTAGAAGTTTTCCTATAGATAAATAGCGTGGTAATACCCTAAATATCAAGGAAACGGGTTGGTCGTTTTTATAAAAATGGCAGACTGTTTTTCTGGGTCCCTACAAGTAAAAACAGTAAACCGTTTCTCCAGGAACAATCTGCCATTTTCTGCTGCAGAAACAAAACAAGTCTCCAAACAACCTCAAATTGACCACAAATCTCACACCAAGCTCCAGAACACCTAATTAGGGTCCAACAAGTATACCCAGTATAACTCATAATTCTAAAATTCCCCATTGTTGAGCCAACTCAAACTTGCTGAACACCACAATTAGCCATTATATTTAACTCAAATATAACTCAGAAAACAACCCCAAACACTTAAGGTTCAGACAGAACCAAATCTTCAAAAGTTGCATGCTAAGACCAAACTTTTACTTTTAAAATAAAAGGAGAAAGAATTTCTAGGACTTACCTTAGATTTAATCCTTCAATTCTGCTAGGAATCACTAAGAAATAGTGAAAAACACCCCTGGTTTCCCTTTGGTTTCATTAGAGCCAAAGTGAAGAGAGAGAGAAAGAACTATGGGTGAGTTTGGTTTTTCTTTTAATTTCTAAAGTTATCTAGATATTATCCCATAATCCTATTTAATTTTTAATTATCAAAATCAGCTAAGGCATTCTCTAACATTCCACTACAAGACAAGATTAACCTCTTGGGTAAAATTCCAATAATGCCCCTTACTTCCCACTTAAGTTATCTCAAGACTTAAGGGTAAAATGGTCAAACACCACAACCCTGTCTAAACCGGATATTACAAATATCACACTTATATACCCCGCTAAAATAAAAGTTCTAAACCGACCCGTATGACTGTAATGGCCAAACCGTCGCATCTCCATCGTTACCGGGCAAAAATCATAAAAATATAAATTTTTACATATAGCTTAAACAATGCACTGAAAGTTTAATAAAATCTCCAGAATTAAGAAATTATAATCCTAATGCCTATTCTTAAAAAAAATAGGGCCCACAATACATGACAATCACATATAATCATAAAATATAAATAATTAATGTAAATTTCCTTATTAATCTATATTCTAAGTATGCGGTAATTACAATTATCCCCCGTTAAAAGAATTTCATCCTCAAAATCTAACATGAACAACTCTGAATATGGAGCCCTCATGCCAAACTCTAACTCCCAGGTGGCTTCCTCCATCTCACTATTCCTCCAGAGTATCTTGACCAATGTTATGGTCTTGTTTTGAAGAACCTTTTCCTTCCTATTGAGGATTTGAACTGGTTGTTCTTCATAGGACATATCTGACTTTAATCCTAGGGTTTCGTAACTCAGGACATGAATCGGGTCTAATACATATTTCCCCAGCATCAAAATATGAACTACGTTATGGAAAGTTAACAATGTTGAGGGTGAGGCTAGCCGATACGCTACCTGTCCGACCTTCTCGAGTATTTTGAATAGGAAGGGCTTAACTTTCCCCTCATCCTATAGTGCTTTACACCCTTCATTGGTGAGACTTGTAAGAAAACATGTTCTCCTACCTGAAATTCTATGTCTATGCGCTTAGGACCAGCATAACTTTTTTGCATGATTTGCAAAGCAAGCATTCGAGCCTTGATTTTCTTTATTGCCTCACTAGTCTACTATACTAACTCAGGACCCAAATATTTCCTTTGTTCGGTCTTATCCCAATGAATTGGAAAAAGACATTTCCTACCATACAACATCTCATAGGGAGCCATCCCTATTATATTCTGATAGCTGTTGTTGTAGGAAAATTCTATCAAAGGCAAATATTTACTCCATGAACCCTCAAAGTCCATAGCACAGGCTCGGAACAAATCTTATAGTATCTAAATAACCCTCTCGAACTGTCCATCAGTCTAACTGTGAAAAGTTGTACTGAACTTCAACTTTGTACCCATGGTTCTCTAAAGAATTTTCCAAAACTTAGATGTGAACTTCGAATCTCTATCCGAAATAATAGATTTCGGAGCCCCATGAAGGCAAACTATCTCTTTTACATACAACTACACATACTAATCCATTGTGTAAGTTGTAACGCCTTGATACTTAGGCGCGCTATAGTAATTTTCCAATTAACGTACCACATTTGCTAATCAAAGGATTTTCCTCAAAAATCGTGCTAAATTAAAACTTTAAGGAACTTTAAACTTTATAAATTTATATATATTTATTTACATAGACCGGGATCCCGTCTTTTAACTTTTACAAACATTTTCAAAATACATTTTTAAACTTGTCGCACAACGACTACAAAATACAAACCAAGATGTCCTGAGACTGAACACTCTAGGTCGGGTCGTGACATGTACAATCACCATCCAAGCTCAGAGCTCACTCCTGTTCAGCCTTTGCCTTTTCTTTACCTACACCTAAAGTGGCAATTGTAAGTCAACAGACTCAGTAAGAAAAGCATATAACAAATAATATATCACCGACTTATATCTAGGCGCCCATACACCTATCCACAAGGCTTATCAAATAAGTAAGAATGTTCTTTACACTGGGTATTATCGACCATGATATCATCCACTGCCAGTGCTATGATTGCACTGTGGGCCCAGTACTATATTCGTTATGCTCGTACCGCTATGATTGACCATAATACCACTCTTAATTAGTACTATACTCATACTTCTGACCTAGTACTATGCTTGTACCGCTATGATAGCGTCAATTAATACTTTCTGGAATTGCATATCAGTCGAACCCAGTACTATGCTCGTACTATTGACCCGAGACTATAGTTGTTCTACTATGATATCGATTCACAACCTTTAAAAATCACATACACATAATAGCATATACAACATGTTCTATGCTATTCTTACCTCATTTTTGAATTCAAGTGAGTTGGCCGACTTGAACGAAAAATCTTGTGCTAGATGGATGCCCTAAATCACATTTACATAAACAGGTAAGTGACATGCCAAAACCTAATATGGGAAATCCAAACTCACTACTAACAGTTCTGCTATTGATAATTATTATAACAATATCCTAATTACCAAGGAAATAACCATCTAAGGTTCTTAAAATAACACGAATCAACAAATCGAACAATTCAGGAAACTTGCCCCTGATCCGGTTAACCGGTTTTACAAGACCTGTCAAACCGTTAACCGGTTTGTACCGAGTTTTCTTTTATGAATCAAGTATGTGTATTGCTAAAAAACTTTTTGTACAACCTAATAGCATTCTCCAAATAAGGAGAATCTAAATAACTATAAAACTTTATAAGGTGTGAAACCATTCTTTCTCACTTCTAGTTGCTTTATTTGGCCATATACATGTAATTCTCTTTTTCACTATGTTTTCCACTTTGACAATTACAATCTCTACATTTGTATTAGAATTCTGCCATAAAACTGTGTTTCTTGTGCGCCGTATTTCATAGACAAGGGCTGCAATGACAGCAGCAAAAATTGATCTCTTCACCTTGCTTATTTTTGCCTCCTTATCCACCTTACAATTCTTTCTAAGGTTGTGGCAGCCATTCTCCAATTTAGCAATGATTTCATCTTTTCCAAGCATTCCAAGGAGAAATAACACTCAAAAAATAGGTGTGCCATGGTCTCATCTTTAATGTTGCAAAGAAAACATTTAGAACTCTCAAGTTCCCTATACTGCAACCTGTCTTTTGTTTTGATTCTATTAAGCATAGAGAGCCAAAAAAAAAAAGGAAGCTATACTTGGGTATGTTTAACCTACTCCAAACAATTGAATCCCATTCAACTTTACTAGCAATAGGCCAAATAGCCTTATATCCCTCAGCCACTTTGTACCTGTCATTTTGCACCTGGGATACATCAAAACTGCTTGCTACTTTATCTTTTATGGTTACCATCTTGTGCCAATACCAGCTCACGGTTGGATTGGCCCTATAGCACCACCAATTTTCCTCCTTGATGTACACATTATGCATCCATTTCACCCATAAGTTATCTTCTTTTTTTGCAATGGCCCAAACATACTTAAACATAGCCACTAGATTTCAATCCGTGATGCTCTTGAAACCTAGGCCTCCTGTTGATTTAGGGAGACAAACTGAACTCTAGGCAACAACTGCTAAACCTGAGAGAAAATGATTTGCATTCCACAAAAAACCACGACAGATAGATTCTATTTCATTCACAACTTTTTTTGGTAATATCATGATTTGACACTAATAAGAGTGGATGGCCATCAATACTAAGTTGATGAGAACTAATCTACCTGCAAAAGATAGATTACGCATACTCCAAGTTTTTGTCCTAGCCACTATTTTTTTTATTAGAATACTAGAATCAGCTGCTGAAATCCTCTTTGGACAGATTGGAATTCCTAAGTACTTGAAGGGAAGATCATGCTTTTGGAAACCCGAAGCATCAAGTACTCTTTTAATATCATTATCACTCATGTTATTGCAATAGAAGGCAGTTTTGGAGGGATTAGGAAATAAATGTGAGGTTTGGGAGAATAATTTGAGCCCTTGAAGTATAAGACAAATGCTTTTGAACGGTTTGCACCAGGTTACTCCAAATAAACAAAACATTGCCCAAATCGTGTCCAAACCATACCAACCCTTCCAAAACACCTGTAACAACCTCAAATATCATTTTCCAAGCAATAGAAGCAAGAAAAACACACTCAATCCAAAAATGCCATTAATGACCCAAGTTTCAAACTTGTTCATTCACCATAAAAAACACCATAACCAGTTGTAAGAACTCAATTCGAACTCAAAATGAACTTAGAAACTGATTCACAAACACATCTAACCCTAACAGCCACAAACTCTCAAACTTACATATTCAAACCAAAATTAAAGCTTAAGCAACTAAAAACTAAGTTTTATGGTTTACCTCCACTTGGCAAAACCTTGGATCCTTGCTGAATTCCCTGGAAAATAAAGAAGATTAGGGTTGGCTTCTACTGGTTTGAGGAGCCGAGCAAAGAGAGAGAGAAAGGGGGAATGAATTTTTTTTAAAAAAATTTTTCTAAATTGTTTGATTTTTGTCTAAATGGATATTTCCAATAATCCAACACTTAGGGTTATTAAACATAGCATGTGTTGGAATATATTTTACCAGGATCTAGATTTACTAACAAGTATGTTTTTAACATCCTAATAAGAATTTCTAAAACGATGAAAATAAACACATAAAACGTATGAGAAACCTTACAGTGGTTGCAGCGGAATTAAATGACTCATTCCGCTTAGATCTCTAACCCTTGTATCCTTTCTGTTGTAGAGTATCACCAAGATCTGAGCCCGATTCTCCTTCTTATTGTTTAGATTCTTTACAGTCTTACATACTATGATTGAGGACTCACTTGATATGTGAGAGTATGCACTCAATCACTAATGGCTGAATTTTTGGTTTGTGAAGAATAGTTATGGTGTTTTCGAAATAAGGAGAAGAAAAGGAAGAGGTCTCATCAACCTAGAGAGAAAACTAGATTTTTAGCTTTGGAGGCATTAGTTGGATAATGAGACCATAGCCTTCCTTTTATACTAATTTCCAATAGTGTTAGGGTTGAATTATTTGGACTAAAAAATTGATAAAAAATAGAGTAAAATAGGCACCTAATGGCCGGCCATATAATGGGCCCTACAGTAGTTCAGTGTTTGCCATTTTTTTCAACTATTTTATCTATTCTTTACAAATACCATTTTTTTGCAACTTCAACCCTATATATGCCAAAACTATTTATTTAATAATTAAAATAATTATCAAATAAAATTGTCATTTATAATATTTATTAATTAGACTCCACAAAGTCTCTTAATTAATAAATTAACCCTAAAATAATATTTCTTTACAATTAAGCCCTTGCTTAGTGAAAATTCTTAAATAAGACATAGTCTAATTTTAGAATTAAAATTGATTAACTAAAATCAATTAACTGAGTCTTACAAACATTTTGTCTCAACTAGTATGGGGACCATGGGCCTATATAACCGAGCTTCCAATAAGCAGATCTAGAATTTACCAAGTAAATTCTCTAACTTATTAATTGCTCGTTGAACCACTATAGAACTTGGAATTGCACTCTCAGTTACATAGAACGCTCTATATGCTCCACGATATAGATATGCTATAATTATCAATTGTTATAATCCCAATAATCAATGATCCTCGATAGATGATTTACATTGCATAGGGACAAAATTACTGTTATACCATTTCAATGTATTTTATCCGTAAAGCACTTAGCCACCTATAAATGATATTTTAGTGAACTAATATAATCACTAAAGTGAGCGCTTTATCATTTATCTCTATTTAGCCAAGCTCGAAGGAAATCATTGTTTCACTTCTATGCCCGGATAGAAGCTATAGATTCCATATCTATGATTAGCGCTCCCACTCAATTGTACTATCGTGTTCCCAAAATGTACGTATCACCCAGACCAAAATGTAGGCTTAACTAAAAAAACAAAGAACACAAATAACACTCTTGAGATCGAACCTAACCATGTCAAGACTGAGATCCATAGACCTAAGATCAACCATTGATATTGACTTAGAAAGATATAACGGTAAGTTTATGGTATCTTATCTAAGATCAATATCGGTCCCTTCTAATGTGTAGTCCATACATCTGATACTGGTAAACTTTGCCAGTGCCCTGGAAAGGACATAACACTTATCCAAGGTGTAAGTATACCTATCGCAGATTATTATGCCAGTCTAAATCCAGTGAACTGATAAATCATGGGAATTAAACTTTTGAACATATCATCATGATTATATTCCACTGTGCTGACGACACTATAATCATGAACAAATACATATGTTCTGGACTTAGAATTTATACATTAAACATAATCATGAAATAAATCATGTGAACCACACAATAAAATGCGATTTCTGATCTTTATTAATTAGTAAATCTGATTATATTGAAATGGATTTTATTTAGGGCATAAAACCCAACATAAGAGGGCTATTTTAGGAATTTTTCATTAAGGTTTAGGTGGGTTGGTCTTTGATTGAAAGCTAGCCATGCTGTTGGGCTTTATGCCCTAAATAAAACTCTATTTCAATGTAATCTTTTCAATTCAATTATCAATAAAGAAACAAATTTAATTTCATTACATGTTTAATGTGTTATTTGGTTCATGTGATCATCTATTTACTTATTTGATTTATAAATTCATCCAAACCCTTATCACACTGATATTCTTGTTTATTGTGTTGTCAACACAGTGGGAAGTAAACAAGATTGGGTGATTAAATGTATTCCTAGATTTATCAGTACACAGGGGTTTAACTGATATGATAATCTACAATGTAGTTTACTTGCACCTTGGATTTGGATGAGCAGTCGTGACCACATGGACCTCATAGCTAGCCATGATCAGATGACGCACCACCTCCAAATGCAACACATCAATTATATACATATAAATACGATTATGAGTGATCAGTTGGAAATGATATGTATACATATATGTATATACCTCAACTACACGAGTGGCATGACCAAAGCCATGGCTAGTGACATTATAACCAAAAACCAAATGATTCCTACTGTTGGAAGAAGCTGATACTACTCCATTACCATTACCATTACCATTACTCTCCCCTTCCATCCTCATTCTCTCTCTCTCTCCTCAAACTTCTAAAAAGGTGTAAAAATTTGCCAAAAATAAAATAAACTAATTTTTTTTTTGGACCGTCCTATACATATTGATACAACAAACATTCTTGTCCTGTCCTGTCACACAGTACTTACTAAAATCAAAAGAATAATAATAACTTTAAATACTATACTACATTCAAATAACATATATATAGAAAAGAAGAAAAAAGAATCATTGCTACTATTTACCTACTGGTAATATGATGTGAAGTGTCTACCCAGTTCAATTGCAATGTTTTCAAGTGAAAAAATTTTTGTACATTCCTTAGCTTTTGCATACACCTATATAGAAACTCAGATAACTATATAGATCCTTCTTTAGGGTAGCCAACTCAACCGGAATTCCCTCATTTATGACATCTCTCTAAGGTGATAGGTCATTTCTTCAGTTGTTAATCTTGTTCTTGAGAGCCCCTTGCCAGACGTTCAACTTTTGAGATTCTTCTCAATCAGCATTTTCACAAAATCTCTTGGCACTGAGTCGGTCGTTTCCCTTCCCATTGTTGACAGACATGCTTCGGCATTGGCCACCATCCTGAGGTTGAGGCATCCTCTGTGGAGGCCTATTCCCTTGTGGGTTATTAGAGCGTATCTTTCTCGGATCCGGGTTAACTATGCCACCTAGGTACTATAGTGGGGTTCACCTTGGCATTCAGAGGTATTTTGGTGGGCACCTTATGGTACTTGGTATCCACTCTTCTGGTTTTTGCCTTTCCTGAGGTTGGGAATGACCAACTCTGACTTCACTAGGTAAGTTTGGGTTAGTCGCGGACTCCACATCTAGTTCAACAGTGGCCAGGACTCATTTTAGGGTTGTATTCTTTTGTTAGCTTTTCGCTACTTTGCAAACTCAGCTGCGTGCTCTACAACCCACCATTGCAAAGAAGCTCGGTATAATCATATTTGTCGTCCTCATAACCTTCTCGGTAGTTTTCCAGCCCGTAATCTCGATAGTTGATGTCTTCTTCCTTAGGGTCAACTCGGGATGCCACATCCTCGTTAGGGCATTTTGGAGGTCAGGTGGATGAGGAGGTCTTCGATTGTTTTTGGTTAATGCCGTGGTGACAAGAACGTTTAGGGAAGAAGATGAAGTTGTGAAAGCTTCCTACAACTCTCAATGAATACACCAAAATATTTACTGAGTTTTTTGGCAACTGTTTAAATAATTTATAATTACTAATAAAAGTGTTTATGAGGGGATATTTTTACATCGTTAGGACATTAAAGAGCCTTAGTCCACGAGTCACTTGTATTGATGTTGAAAGGTTACAAACATGGTGTTTTTTGTGGGGAGATTTTGGCAGAGTATTTTCTCTATTTTTCCAAGTCTTTATTCCTTTTACATTGGGTTTAAATCCCTATTTATAGAGCAATGAATGGGCTCTTCGAGGAAAACTAAGTTTGTTCCCTCTGCTATCTATAATCATTAATGGTTGTTTCTGCTGGAATTTATTTTACCAGGATCATAGATCTACTCACAAGTATGTTGTTTAACACCCTAAATATGAATTTTCTAAAACGATAAATAAACACATATAAAGTTAAGAAAACCTTACATTGATGGCAGCGAAATAATGTCTCCTTCCACTCAGATCTCTAACCCTTGTATCCTTTCTGTCGCAGAGTATTATCAAGATCTGAGCCCGAATGTCCTTCTCTTTGTGTGTAATCCTTCACAGTCTTCCAATCTATGATTAAGTTACCACTTATTGTGTGTGGGCACTTACTCTATCACTAAGGCTCGAAATTTATGAAGAAGAAAAGAGAGAGAGATGATTTCGGCTATAGAGAGAAAGGGAAGGCTCAGTTTTCTGAAGAGAGAATTTTCTGACAGAAAGCTTCTTGAAAACTTATGATTTGACTGAGCCATCACTTTCTATTTATAGGCAACTACTAGGTTTAGGTTAGGAATTATTTGGCATTAAAATAATGAAAATATCAATTTGAAAAACCACTTTAAGTGGCCGACCATGGTGTGTAATGGGCCCCACTTGGTTTTTGCAGTTTTCACAAATTTTATTTTTATTTTCTCAAAAATGCCAATTTTCCAATTCTAACCTTTTAAATGCCAAAACTAATTATTTAATAACTAAAATAGATTATTAAATAATATTTTCATTTAATTTAATTATTAATTAGACATATAAAATCTATTAATAAATAAATAAACCTAGAATCTCTTTTCTTTACAATTTCGCCCCTGCTTAGTGAAAATTCACAAATTAGACATAGTCTAACTTTAGAATTATAATTGATTAATCACGAATCAATTATTGAGTCTTACAAGCAGTATAGTCTCAACTAGATTTGGGACCATGGATCTATATGCTGAGCTTCCAATAAGTGAATCGAATTTACTAAGTAAATTCCTACTTATTAATTCTTCGTTGAATCCACTCTTAGAACTTAGAATTGCACTCTCAGACTTATATAGAGCATATTATATGTTCCACGATATAGATATGCTATCTCATTTAACCATTGTTATAATCTTATTGTGATCAAAGATCCTCTATATAGATGATTTACATCGAGATGGGATAATTTTACCGTTCTCACCTCTCAACGTATTTTGCCCCTTAAAACACTTAGCTACCTGTAAATGATGTTTAGTGATCTAAGAATTAGTCACCTAAACAAGAGCTCATCCATTTACTTCTATTTAGCTAAGCTCGAAGGGAACCATCACTTAACTTCTATACACCAGTAGAAGCTATAGATTCCATATTTATGTTCAGCACTCCCACTCAATCATACTATCATGTTCCCAAAATATACGTATCACCCTGACCCAAAAGTAGGCTTAACTAATAAATCAAAGAACATGAATAGTACTCCTGAGTTGAGCCTAAGCATATCAGGATTTAGATTCTTTTAATCTTAAGATCAACTACTGATATTGACTTGGAAAGATATAACGGTAAGTTTATAATATCTTAACTAAGTTGCAATATCGGTCCAGTCCAATGTATACTCCATACATTCGAAACTAGTATACTTTACCAATGTCCTGGAAAGAACATAACACTTACTCCAAGTGTAAGTACACATCATCGCTGATTATCACATTAGTGTAAATCCAAAACACTGATGAAACAGGGACTTAGTCTTTTGATTCATATGATCACAATCACATTCCACTGTGTTGACGATACTGTAATTGTTAATAAACATATGATCTGGATTTAACTGATTTTGTGTGTAAATGTAATAAACATATTAAACCATTAGCATGAAAAAATTCATGCAAACATAAATCATTTCAAATTTCTTATATTGATAACTAATCAGATTGTAAAGGGTTTTATTTAGGGCACAAAACCCAACAAACTCCCACTTGCACTAACATAAAACAAAGTGTGCAAATAAGTCAATCTGATGTCTTGATCTTCAGATCAAGTGTAGTATATTTGAATCCACCCAAACTTCTAGAAACTAGTTCATAAAAATATTTATGAAACATCCTTTACTATATGCTTTACTCATCAAGGGATACTGAAATCCTTACTGTTTTAAAGTACATCTGAATAAACAAAAGACATATCTCTCATATTTTAAAATATGAAATTGAGAGAATACAGTGTAGACTTTTCTTCAGTAATATAACTTTCTGGTAATTTCGAATTTACAAAGTTATAATTCTTCTCTGGTAGAGCTCGGATTATTATAGAATAATTCCTTCACCCGCATAGTAACCACCATCTCATAATTTCGAATGAGTTGGGAAGATACAAGGATAATTGATATACAGTTCCTTAATATCTAACATATAGATCACTTTCATAAATCTTTCTTGAATATCTTCTAATGTTCCATATTTGATTACATCTCAGATAGCTCCCACTCAATAGCAGATGTCTAGTTAAATAATGCTTTTAACCTCTTATTGTTTGGAGAGTTATCTAGTTGTGACTTATTGTATTAGTCTGAAACTTTAAGTTTCTTTTAAGACTAAATCATCAACATAGCAGACTAGTATTTGAAGTGAAAAAATACTTGCCAGAGATTAAGTAATCAAAATTAAGATACCATAAAATTTTATGAGGATTAAGAATTCTTAGTTCAAGTCATTCGAATAGACTGAACTAGAATTCTATTATCTTATTCTCATAATTCTGATAAGTTATATCCATGTGAATGGTTAGATTTGCTTTTCAGTAGTGTTCTTAAGTTCCTATCACAAGTGTCAACCTAATGAAGATGGGTAAAGAATTTTAAAATTCTCCCACTCAATTAAGGTAGTGTGAAACATTATCAAAGAACTTTTATAGGTATCAATTTTTACTACAACAGTAAAACTCAATTGGAACATACAATCAAGATCAAGGATTTATATTGATAATAGCTAAGTCATTATATTACTTCCATGTTTAAAGAAAATATGTGTTACATAGGTTATTGTGGAGTAGACTCCACCCCTAAGTTTATAGAGATTATTATCCACCCCTAAAGGTTGTAAAGATCATGATTCTCTAAGTGTGATAGAGATTATGTGGAGTTGAATACAATCTAGAGTTCATTAGATATAAAAGATCGTTGAACTGCATAGTTTTCTTAACTTTTCTCCACCCCTATCAGATCAAAAGATCCTTTTATTAAACAAATTCTTAATAATTGTATTAGAATTAACAATTATTAATAAACATAGAAATAATTTCTAGTGTTTATTTAATATAACTCTATGAAGAGTTGTAAATATTATAGAATTTGCATCAATAATAAAAATATTTACACATACAAACATATAAATATAATGTGGTAATTGTGGTGTAAGATAAAGTAAATCAAGCTCAATCTCATAAATTGTAATTGGTTTGAATAGAAATTAAAATAAACTTTATTAATAATAAAAAAAATGTATTGCAACAATATGAGAAAAAACAGGGATAAAAATCCCTAACTAAAATTCGAAATCCAAATTGCCTTTAAACTAAAACAATTAATTCAAAATTAGATAATTGAGCTTTATCTTCATCTTGGACGATCTTCACCCTTTGTCCAGCTTTCCGATCCAACTCACTAAGATAGCATCTGAGTTCAAGTAGCTTGGCCTATAAGAAGAAGAAACAAATAAACAAAGTTAGTCCAGAATCAATAATCTAATTGGATAATAATTCACTAAAACTCTTAAAGTTTATAGAAAGAAATACCTTATTTCTTTGCAAGAAGTTTAGGACACTAGGGTTTCCAATGACCTTTCTCATTGCAGTAGAAACACTTTCCTTTGAGTGCATCACAAGAAGCTGCAGCCTTTTTGTTTTTTATGGCTTTGGCACGCTTCTTGGTATTTCTCCACTTCTTCTTAGACTTGGGTTTAGAAGTCGAGGCAACATTTGCCTCAGGTTTGATCGTCCCATTACCATTCCCAGAATTTTGAGGCTTACTCCCTTTCTTCTTGGGTCCTCCAATCAAATTTTCATAAGTCTGAAGGTCATTGACTAACTCATGAAAGTCTATGTCCTTTTTATTCATGACATAATTTGATGTATAGGGCAGAAATGCTGGAGTCAGACTATTCAAGATAAGACTTACTTGAGTAGTATGATCCATTTCAGCACCATCATCCTGGGCTTCCTGGAAATAACTTTCCATGAGGAGAACATGATCACGCACGTTTTGATGGGGTTCCATCCGTGCATTGATGTATTTCTTAGACGCGTCGAAGCGAGACTGAAGAGATGCCTACCGAATAGCTTAGTTAACTTCGTCATTACTTCAGCAGCCTTTTCGATTTTAGAAAACCGAGTTTTAAGGGTGTCAACCATGCTGGAAAGCATAAAGTATAGAGCTTTGTCATTTGCTTTCTGCCAACGCTCATACTTTTCTTTCACAGCTTTGGATGCATTGTCCCCCGGCACTTCTGGAGACGGCTCAGTTAACACAAACGAGGCACTTTCTCCTATGAGAGCAATATTAATGTTCTCATTCCATTTTGGAAAGTTAGATCCATTTAGCTTATTTTCGGTCAAGAGTGATAACATGGAATTCATCATGGTTATACAGGATACTACAAAATAATAAATAGAAATCAATAATGGTTTAACACAAAATCAATTCAGAAATTATAAGCACATAGCATGTAGGAATGATAAGAGAAAATACTAAAAAAAAATACAATCCTAAATAATTTCCAAGGTTTTCAACAAACTGATATCAGTGTCCCGTTTAGGCGAGAGTCAAAGCTACCATCTATTGAATAGAGTTGTCAGCTCATCTAAAATGTTAAACATTCTACCAACCTTTTATTCGATCAAGATTGGAATCCAGCGTTGTCCCATTTAGGCGAGAGTCAAGGCTATTCTATCTTATGAGCTTCTACCATTGTTTCATATTTTGCAAGTCAAATATGGTCGCCACCATTAGGGTGATCCATACCATATAAAATACTTATAAAGCTACTTATCTTTCGAGATTAAACGGTGCGAAATTGCTAATGAACGTTCCTCCATTAGGGAGGATTACTCACTAAAACAAACGCGATGTAAAACCAACAATGGAGATCGAATATCTTAATAATAATAAAGCTCATTCTTTAAAATGTATTTTCTTTATTATTTTAATAAAATATATTCATTAAATACGAATTTAGAATTAAAATTCTAAATAAGAATTTAATTTAATATTTATAAAATTATACTTAGATGGTGATTGAAATAAAGTGAATTATTTCCATCTTAGTAGTAATTTTGATACATAAATATTAAAAAAATTAATTTAAGTTGTATTAATTTAAATTAATTGGCAACTCAAATTAAATTTTCACGAGAATATATTTATTGTATTTTGAAAAAGAAAGTATAAAAACTTACTATTTTTCGAAAATACTTAAATAATAAATACTTCAAGCAAAAATATCACCTATCAGATTTTCTTTTGACTAATCAATTCAATTTTTAATAGTATATTTTAATTCATTTATTTTAAATTAATCAATAAATGAAAAAATCATTGATTTAAGTTGGTCCAAGAATTAATTAAAATAAATAATTAATTTACAACTTAATCTATTTTTCAAGATAAATTCAAAATTATCTTGCATAATTAAAATGCAATTTCGAAATTGATTAATAAAATAAAGAAAAAATATCTATTGAAAATTATTTAAATTTAAGTTGAAAAATTAAATTTCAACTAAAAAATAATTTTCTATTTAATTAAGTGTCATGAAAAATAAATATTTAAGTATCATGATGAGAATCAACTTAGATATTTAATTTTTCAATTTAATTAAATGTATGAAATTCAAGAAATAAATAATTAAGTGTAGAGAAAGCTTAATTATTAATTTCTAGTTTAATACTAGGAAAAAATATACTTAAGTTAAATTGTACCAAAATTAATTATTTAAATAATTAATTTCACAATGTATAATATTTTCCTATTTAATATTAGAAATAATAAGTAGTCTAGAAATAACTATCTAGAAAATATCTTATTTGACTAAGTATTTTTTCAACAGAAATTTGAAAAAGTATCTAATTTAAGTTGTTATAGAAAAAATCTAGAACTTAAATATTTTCAAATTTAAATTTAATTAAATATCAAAAATTAAGTTGTAACCACTTAATTTGAAAAATATTCCATTTTAAGTTTAAAACTAACTTAAAAAATATCTTAAGAATCTTTAATAACTAATGCCTAGAATTCCTCAACTTAATTTTAAATTTAAATAAAATATTCAAATTTAAGTTAGATATGAAAAATCAGTTAAAATAACTAATTTATAACTTAAATAGGAATATTTAATTAAATAAGCTCCAGAAAAAATCTAGTTAGTTAAAATTCTTTATTTAATTAAATACAAGAAAAATACAAATAGTTTGTCTAGAAATAATATCTAAAACTAAAAGTGTTTTTCTTAAAATTAACTTTAAAATATTAAAATGAAAATAAATTTCATATATTTTAAAAGTTAATTATGTTGCTAATCAATTTTATTAGGTTAAACTAATATAATTAACCTAGCACAGTTATTTAAATCAGGCAAATGGGCCTTCACAATTGGGGTAGTTCATGTGAGGGGGAGCTGGGTTCAGTATGTCGTACCCACTTCTATTGGCCCCCAACTCTCACACAAGGCCCAAAAGAGAGGAATTTAACCTTAAAATAAATAACTGTTATTAATTGAATAGGTCCAAAAACTAAATGGACCTAAATAAAATCTATCATGGTGTGACATTTTATTTAGCAACAACCTATATGCATCTATATAATAAAATAAACATATAGGCTCACACAGGCACACATTTGGATGGATCCTATCATGTTGCTAGGTCATACACAGATGAAAGAAGATTGCAAAATTTACCTGTTACAAATTATATACTTGACCAATTGAACCATGAGTTAAAATCAGATCATTGGATCTGTCAACAAGTTAACCATGGCTATTTGCAATCAAGCAATAATAGGTTTTAAAAACTTGCAGACAAGCTAAAACACATACTCCTGCAACAAGGTTAGCTGGATAGTTGGATGTAGGATTTATTTAATTTTAAATAATTAAATTTTGAAAAATAATTAAATAATAAAAAATTTATTTTCGAATTTTTAAAAAAATAATAATTTATATATTTTTCGAAATTAATAAAATAATATTTAAAATTAAACCTACAATTTTGAAAAATTAGGTTTCAACTAACCTAAATATCATTTCAAAATTTGCTAACTACTTTTAAAAATTTAATGTTATTTTATAAATTAAATATTCAATAAAAATAAAAAGATAAATAAATATCTTTTTCAGATTTTATGATTTAATTTAAATAAATAAAATAACAAAATTTAAAAGTTAGCAAAATATCTTACTTCCATTTAAAATATCATGACTATAGTTATCTTATTTTAAATTTAAATAAGGTCAAATTATTTAAAAAAAATATTTAATTTAAAAATTTAATATCTGACCTTAAATTTAAAAATAAGATAAGATATAATCAAATTTAAAAATAAGATAGATATTTACTATTTTAAAATTCAAATTACACTAATATCATGAATTCAATTAAAAAAATATTAATTTATTTAATTATGATATTTAGAATTGAAATAGGAATAGTAAATATCTAAATACAAAACTATACAAAAAATCGGAAGTTAAATCCATAAAATAGCATGAAAAATCGAAGAAAAACGAAAAAAAAATGCGAGCTGTACGGACAATATGTTGAGCATACTGCCCGCGCACGCGTATGGGGTTGCATGGGCGAGGAAACTCGGCGCAGCAAGGGTGCTGCATGATTTTCGCGCGCGGATGGGCATGATTTAGACAAGCGCTCGGTTGAGCAGCTGTCTGAACGCGTGCTGTCCGAGGGTGTCACCCTCGTCCGCGCGCGTGGCCCTGTTGCACGACCCTGATTTTTTCCGAAACTTCAAAAAATAATAACTAATTCAAATTAAATCGAAATTGAGTTCTGTAAAAAAGTAAATTGCTTGATTTTTTCCATACTATCCAATCAAAATAATTTCAGAAACAGAATTTCAATAATTTTTCACGAAAATTCACTAACATCAATCAATCATCATATAACACTCAACACAACATGAAACCATCCAAATAACAAACAATAGTTTTAAAGTTCAAATTTCTTGCAAGCAAATTAATGACCATTGCTCTGAGGCCAGTTGTTGGAATTTATTTTACAAGGATCTTAGATCTAATCACAAGTATGTTGTTTAACACCCTAAATATAAACTTTCTAAAACGATAAATAAACACATATAAAGTTAAGAAAACCTTACATTGATGGCAGCGAAATAATGTCTCCTTCCACTCAGATCTCTAACCCTTGTATCCTTTCTGTCGCAGAGTATTATCAAGATCTGAGCCCGAATGTCCTTCTCTTTGTGTGTGATCCTTCACAGTCTTCCAATCTATGATTGAGTTACCACTTGCTGTGTATGGGCACTTACTCTATCGCTAAGGTTCGAAATTTATGAAGAAGAAAAGAGAGATAGATGATTTCGCCTATAGAGAGAAAGGGAAGGCTCAGTTTTCTGAAGAGAGAGTTTTCTGATAGAAAGCTTGTTGAAGACTTATGATTTGACTGAGCCATCAGTTTCTATTTATAGGCAACTACTAGGTTTAGGTTAGGAATTATTTGGCAATAAAATAATGAAAATATCAATTTAAAAAACCACTTTAAGTGGTCGGCCATGGTGTGTAATGGGCCCCACTTGGTTTTTGCAGTTTTCACAAATTTTATTTTTATTTTCTCAAAAACGCTAATTTTCCAATTCTAACCTTTTAAATGCCAAAACTAATTATTTAATAACTAAAATAGTTTATTAAATAATATTGTCATTTAATTTAATTATTAATTAGACATATAAAGTCTATTAATAAATAAATAAACCTAGAATCTCTTTTCTTTACAATTTCGCCCCTGCTTAGTGAAAATTCACAAATTAGACATAATCTAACTTTAGAATTATAATTGATTAATCACGAATCAATTATTGAGTCTTACAAGCAGTATAGTCTCAGCTAGAATGGGGACCATTAATTCTTCATTGAATCCACTCTTAGAACTTAGAATTGCACTCTCAGACTTATATAGAGCATATTATATGTTCCACGATATAGATACGCTATCTCATTTAACCATTGTTATAACCTTACCCCTCAACGTATTTTACCCCTTAAAACACTTAACTACCTGTAAATGATGTTTAGTGATCTAAGAATTAGTCACTTAAACAAGAGCTCATCCATTTACTTCTATTTAGCTAACCTCGAAGGGAATCATCACTTAACTTCTATACACCAGTAGAAGCTATAGATTTCATATTTATGTTCAGCACTCCCACTCAATCATACTATCATGTTCGCAAAATATACGTATCACCCGGACCCAAAAGTAGGCTTAACTAATAAATCAAAGAACATGAATAGTACTCCTGAATTGAGCCTAAGCATATCAGGATTTAGATTCTTTTAATCTTAAGATCAACTACTGATATTGACTTGGAAAGATATAACGGTAAGTTTATAATATCTTAACTAAGTTGCAATATCGGTCCAGTCCAATGTATACTCCATACATTTGAAACTAGTATACTTTACCAATGTCCTGGAAAGAACATAACACTTACTCCAAGTGTAAGTACACATCATCGCTGATTATCACATTAGTGTAAATCCAAAACACTGATGAAACAGGGACTTAGTCTTTTGATTCATATGATCACAATCACATTCCACTGTGTCGACGATACTGTAATTGTGAATAAACATATGATCTGGATTTAACTGATTTTGTGTGTAAATGTAATAAACATATGAAACCATTAGCATGAAAAATTCATGCAAACATAAATCACTTCAAATTTCTTATATTAATAACTAATCAGATTGTAAAGGGTTTTATTTAGGGCACAAAACCCAACAGTGTCCTTAGCAAGGGAGTTTTCCTCCCTCACGGGCTTGTTATCAAGGCCCAATGTAGGGGTTTTGTGAGACAAGACCCTGCATGTCTGCAGTGGATGGGACAGTTGAGGGCGTCAGCTGTCTGTCTATGTCTTGGAAGGATGCGTGTCAGAAAAGGAGTGGGGAAAATGCCCAAAAATATTTAATTTTGGTGGTAGACTTGTTTTTTCACTTGTACGGAGGGGACAAACAGTAGTACGACTCCTAGGAATGTGCTGCACAAGTTGGGACCAAATGCGATAAGGGGATCTGGGAGGTTTTGACCCTTCGCGGAGATTCAATCATATTCAAATTATATCCAAATGCTCCATAGGACCGGTACGACGTTACGAGAGGATATCCTCCTCCCAGAGCTATATGTTCTTGAGCCCCAACATAATTAGTCACTAGTTACCTCTCAACTAGACCCCACTCGACACCTAGTTGTTCGCTAGAAAACCACGTGTATCAACAAAAATTCAGGATAACAATAATAATAATTCCATTCATTATTGTAGAATAATATTAATATTCTTTCAAGCATAAAACAGAAATGCATTAATACAGATAATAGCTACCTACCATTAATCGACATATTTAATTTAAAAAGTACATTAAGATTAAGAGTAATTAATTAAGGCGAGTAGGGTATCGGTACAAGAAAAAGAGGAACTTTTAGACCAACAGTAATCCCATAAGCTTCACTCATGTCGACATCTTCATTTATGTTTAGTTTCCAATCAAACCAATACAAGAGATTAGCCATCAAATACTCAACTGCTACAGTTCCAAACATGATCCCAGGGCATTTTCTTCTACCAAAACCAAATGGTATAAAGTGGAAGTACTCTTGGCCTCCTTTGTAATAATCTACAGGGCTATTCTCGAATCTCTCTGGTATGAACTCGTCTGGTTGGTCCCACGAGTTTGGGTCTCTTTGAATGGCCCATGCATTTATTATCACTTTCGTTCCCGCAGCAATTGTATATCGGCCATCGCCAATTTGAACAACCTCTGCTGTTTTGCGAGGCACAAGAAGAGGAACTGGTGGGTGTAACCTTAGAGTCTCTTTCACAACACATTTGAAATAATCCAACTTGTCTAGCTCATTAATATCCACTCTTCCCTTGTCTACCATTATTCTTCTCACTTCTTCTTGTGTTTTCTTCATTACTCTTGGATTTCTCATTAGTTCTGCCATTATCCACTCTGATGTTGTTGAAGTAGTGTCTATTCCTCCGAAGAACATGTTCTGATCAATCCATCAAATTCACATATATTAATGGAAAGGCGAACTCAACATTTTTCAAGAAAATTATATAGTTATATTATTAATCATATAATATATATTTAATTTTTTGGTACCTAAATATTAATATTACATTTAAAGCTTACTTTTAAATAACTTAACCAAATAATATTAAAAAGAATAACTAAAATATATAAATAATTATTTAATAAAATTTGACAGTTAAACTTATCTAGTAGTAGTATTTGTAAAAAAAATAAATAAGGTAATAATGTATTTCTTTTATTTTTTTGACATTCAGATAATTTTATTATGTGAAATGCTAAAAGGTACGATTAGTGCTTTGCACTCTTCTAGGTATTATATCGTCGTTGGTGCAATTAAGTATCGAGCCTCATATAATTTAGGGATATTGGCGGCTAAACCACCTGAACTTTACGGTTTGTAATACTTAACCACAAAAACCAAATTTTTGGCAGCTAAACTATCTAAACCCTGGTTCCGTTTTGCTCTGCACACCTCTGTCCAAAAATCACAGTTAAGTGCCACAGTAGACTACCCACGTGTACACACTTGTACACGTGGCAAATTTTTAGTGGTCCACGTAATTTTAATTTTAAAAAATAATTATAAATATTTAAAAAAATAAAAAATTAGAAAAAAAAAATTAAAATATTTTTTTTTTACTTTTTTACTTTTTTAAATTTAAAAAAATTAAAAAAATAATTTTTTTTTTAATTTTTTTTTTCTTTTTCTTCTTCTTTCTTCTTAAGAAAATCCCAGCCCTCTTTCTCTCTCTCGTCTCCTCCCTTAACCATCGAGCAGAACACCATCAAAACCCCTCTTACAAAATTTAATTTCCATTTTAATTGAAATAGTGAAAGATTTGAATAATCGTTCAAAATAAAAGACCCAGATCCAAAAATCAAGTAAATATTCAGCCTTTTGAAAAAAATCAAAATACAACTTAGAGTTAAATTGAAATGGAGATAAGGCTAAGAATAGCTCTAGAGAGATGGCACCCAATAGGCCACCATCTCTCCATAAAGAATAGTCACTGCCCATATCACACACAAGAGACGACTCGTCTGAAAACATAAGAGAGAAAAAAGTGAACCACGATGATAACAGATCCAACCCTCACTGCGCAAAGAGAAGCCGTCTCCTCCACTGCCCCTTGAAGTCATCGTCTCCTCCACGGCCCCTTGAAGTCGTCGTCTCCACCACCGCCCCTTAAATTTGTCGTCTCCTCCACGACCCCTCGTCGTCTCCTCCACCGCCCCTTGAAGTCGTTGTCCCCTCCACCACCCACTGCGACCAAGAGAGATCTCCTCCATCGCCACTGTAAAATTTTGTAAGAGGGGTTTTGATGGTGTTCTGCTCGATGGTTAAGGGAGGAGACGAGAGAGAGAAAGAGGGCTGGAATTTTCCTAAAAAGAAAGAAGAAGAAGAAAAAGAAAAAAAAATAAAAAATAAATTAATATTTTAGTTTTTTTTAAATTAAAAAAAGTAAAAAAGTAAAAAAACTGATTTTTTTTAATTTTTTTTAAATATTTATAATTATTTTTTAAAATTAAAATTACGTGGACCACTAAAAATTTGTCACGTGTACAAGTGTGTACACGTGGACAGTCCACTGTGGCACTTAACTGTGATTTTTGGACAAATGTGTGCAGAGCAAAATGGAACCAGGGTTTAGGTAGTTTAGCCGCCAAAAATTCGGTTTTTATGGTTAAGTGTTACAAACCGTAAACTTCAAGTGGTTTAGCCGCCAATATTCCTATAATTTAATGTAATAACTTTTAGAAATTAAAAGATCACTATTCAATCATATAGTGCCACCTCTAGAAGGTGCTGGGTACTGGTGCCCAATAGTAATACCCTTTTAATATTAATTATTCTTTATAATATATATTGTATATCATAGTTATCTAAGATATATACTTTGTAAATTTTTGAAAAATTCAAAATAATTTAACGTACAAAAATTAAGATTCACATTGTCTATTGCATGTGTGTCTTGTTTATTTTATACAGCCTAAAATAAACAAATTGATTAAACTATACCTTCTGTATTGTAAATTATTGTGAATTTATTAAAATTTTACAAAATATCTCAAATAACTATAATATACACGATCATATAAAAAACAATTAAAATTATAACTATTTAGATATCAAAAACACAAAAAGAGTGCATGGATACACTTAGGTGTGCCGTAAAAACATCTTATAAATTATATGTAAAATATCTAAAAGCATCTTAGACAAAAAAAAGTATTTTTAAGTATGCTAAAATATAACAATACACTATATTTTTTAGAGCTCTATTGGAGAAGAGCTAACATGAACTTTTTAGTTTAGTATGTCATATTCTTAGTTACATACCACACTAACATATAGACAATAAAGAAATGAAGATTTATTTTCTTTTTCAAAATTCATTTGTCAATCTGTTTTTATTATTATTATTAGGAGAATTACCTCAAATATTATTTTTTTAACTTTTTTTTTAAATTTACGGTTTGAGTTTCTAAAGTGGTTGCAGCGCTAGTTGCAATAGGAGTTTCTGTACGATTTTCTGTTGCAATTTAGGTTGTAGCGCTAGTTGCAATATATAGAATTTCGTAAAAATACAAAAAAATAAATCTTTAGAAGTGTAAAAATAAAAAATGACCTTATTATTATTATTATTATTATTATTATTATTATTATTATTATTTTAAAGGGATTGTCAATCTTTTTTAGAACACCATATTTTATTAGATTTGAATTAATAGTTTTTAAATTTTCACGCGATGTCGATCTTTCTTTTAACTTTGCTTAAAATATGTAGTAATAATTGAAAATAAAATATAATATAATTTTGAGAGAGATGAGATGAGATAATTAAGGGGAGGAGGGAGGACCTGCACGATAGCTTTCAAACGATCATCAGTGAGATCCATATTAAACATATTATCCTTTTGGAGTTGTAGAAGTATATCCACAAAGTCTTTAACACCATTCTCACTTGCTTTCATAGCTTTCCGCTCTTCAAATACTTGATTGTAAAAGGTATCCAATTCACCCAAAGTAAATTTCAAGCTTCTCATAAACCCACGAACTTCCTCCACCCATTTAAAACAGGGGAAGAAATCTCCAACTCTGAACGCTGTAAGTTGCGTTATAACTTTTTTCATCAATGTCTCACAAAAGATCACCTTATTACCTTCTTCTTCTTGATATTCTTTCTCTTCACAACTGTAACATCGTCCGAGTATACACCTCGACATTATGTTGTTCGATGTCCTTATAAGCATCTCGCACATGTTAACGGCACCATCGTCACCGTTAAGACAAACTTGGCGTATTTTACTCACCAACGATGACACTTCTTCTTCTCGTATTGATTGGAAGGAGAGAACCCTTTTGGAGCTTAGCATTTCCTGGACGCAGAGCTTCCTAGCTTGACGCCAGTTGTTGCCGTAAGAAGCAAAGACGATGTCTTTTCCACCGTAGAAAAGGATGTCTGAAGCTCTGGTATTGAACCGGTCAGAGAAAACAACATCATGTTTTTTGGCGATTTCTTTTACCATGTCTGGAGACGAAACGACCACAGTGGGGACGCTGCCAAAGTGTAAGAGCATGAGTGGGCCGTACTTTTGAGAGAGGTCTCTTAGGGAACGGTCAACGGGTTCTCCGATCTGGTGAAGGTTACCAATTATGGGCAATCTCGGCGGAGATGGTGGTAAGTTGACCTGTTTTGTGCCCGAAAAGCTTTTGTAAATCAGGAACAGAATGGAAAGAAGAAGAGTAATAAGTGAGAGAAATATTGGTAAGTCTTCTTGCCATGACAGATAGACGTAGTTATCCCTTTGCATTTTTGTAGCTCAGGCAGAATTTCATTTGAAATATGGCCTGAATTTCAAGTATATTTCTGGGAGAAAGTTGAAGGGAGTAAATGAACCATTTTTCCTTTTAATCTCTTATGTCCTTATCCTTTGTTGTCGACAAAATTACTAGTTGTGGTGCACATTTTTCTCAGGGTGATGGCCCACTGGGCCCGACTTGTTTATGACAGTCTAGTATTTTAAAATAGAGAATAAGGGTGGATATTTGGATAATTTTTTGTCTGAACGTTAAAGGGATCATAAAAGCAAATGTCTCTAGCACCATTTGTAATGTGTAATATCGAATCTTATATCTTTTAATTTAATAAAAATTTCGGAGAACCGCTAATCAATTCTAGAGAACCCAAAGTGCACCATAGCAATGCTCGAAATGGGAACGTAGATAATACTTCCCACACCGACAAGTGTGCGCTTAATATCTTTATATATTAAAAGTGCCTATCTAACGGCAATTCTTGGTTTAACGATTCTTTTTTTTATTTAGCCTTACACGATTAACTTAACAGACTGTTAACGTTAAACGTTAACAAATAAATAAACCCAATAATTAAACCCAAAAAATTAAACAATCTTTTTCAAAATTAAAAAAAATATCTTACCCACATATCTCTCTAACAAATTACACGCTTCATTCCAATTTCAAAAAATAAACCCAATAATTAAACCCATAAAATTAAATAATATTTACGATTAACTTACATATCTCTCTAACAAAAACTGCGACCACACACTCCCAATCGACTGTAAGCCCTAATATTAGTTCCAATTTCCAATATGTTCTCTAACCCAATAACTGCGATAGATTCGAGCTTTCTCTATTCTACGCCACCACACACTCCCAATCGATTGTAAGCCCTAATAACACACCCGAAATTGTAATCCAATTCATTGGTGGATGCCATGAAGCCACTCGAACAACAATGGCCTCTTCTAGAACGTCTCAAAATCCCAGTCGATCCACTCGAACAACAATGGCCTCTTCCAGAACGTCTCAAAATCTCATGGTATGTCATTAAGTTATTGGGTTATTGGGTTATTGTTACAAATTCTTGTATTTATATACATATTTAATTTTTAAGGATCAGTCGATCTATACCAAAAGTAAAAAAAAGGTTTAAGGTTCGTAGTGTTTGGTTAGCTTGTATTGGTTCTTCATTCTCATTATGGAAAAAAGCTCACTCACGGAAAAAAGCTCACTCACCCTCACTTCAGAACGATTTGGTTCTTTATCTAGGAAATCAATCGCCATTGTAATTACATTTGATTTCATTACATATAATTTTGATTTCAAGGTCAATCGTTGTGCTCTTTGTTGCGAATTAGATGCAAATGATACAAACTTTAATCAAGGTCAAACTCAAAGTCAGAAACGAAGTTGAAAAACGATTTATCAGCGACGCTTACAATGGAGGTTGTTCATGAAGAATATATTGGAATAGATATTTTCACTTTTCAGAGAAAGGGATTCGATTCTGAACTCCGTTTTCTTTCGCTCACCGCCATTTGGTCTGATGCAATTCTTCAATCTGGAAAGGTAATTTGTATTGGGGGATTTTGACCGATATTATTGGTTATGAGGAAAATATAAAAATTGAGTATTGTTCTAAATCAACCAGTTGTAATTAGATCAATGGGGATACTGAATTGTTTGATTACTTTTGTGGCTTCAGGTTCCCAAAGGATGGGACAAGTTGGTTGTGTCTGTTGTCTCTGTAGAAACAGATTTATCTTCCTCTTCAATTTCAGATTTGCGATCTCCTAAACCCAACTTCAGTTCCTCTGTGAAATGCCTCTACCCTCTCAAATACCCCTCTTTTCTAATTCTCTTATGGTAAGCTTCACTTTTCTTTTCCAATTCAGATGTCGCGATTTACATTTCTCAGTTTGGAGCTTTTAATATTAAATTTTCTTTTTCTGTAATGGTTTCGCTTGAAAAATATTAGTGATCTATGATTGGAGATGACCCCACTGCCATTACTTAGCCCAACCTCCGTAAACGTCCAAGCAAAAATGTATGTTCTTTACATCATTCTTCAAACTATTATGGAATTGAGCTGATTTTTATCGTGACAGTGGCCATTCAGATGTTGGTAGCGATCAAGTATAGCTCTTGTGGTAAGCTTAATTTTTTAATCTTTTTCCGATTCAGATGTTGAGATTTATATTTTTCAGTTTGGAGATTTTGATTTTGATTTTAATTTTTTAATCTTGTGTTCTTAGACCAACGCTTTAATTTTTGTCTTTATTGAATGGCTTGCTTTAAGCCAAACACACTCTTTGTTAAATTTGTTTTTTAGTATGCATTTAATATAATAACTCATGCTCAATGTCCCTGTAGAAAGGCCACTGTTATTCTTTGTGTCTTTTTTAGATTATACGTACAAGTGGATGATTCCTGATTCATATTTGTGTCCAGGTTTTAGGTGAAAAAGCACTTCAGGAACTAATATTTACGTGGGCTTCTGCTGAAGTTACTACAGAACTTGAAGCGTGAAGGATGATCAAATTCCTATTGAAAGATCCAATGGAAGGTCAGTGAAAGTGAGAATAGTTGATATAGGAAAGAATTATTTGATGAGCAACTAAGTAGAGATACGGGTTGGTGATCTATCTTGTACAGAGTTTTTGTTAAATGTATGAAAAAGTAAAATAAATTAACTTTGTTGTTAGAGAGCCAATGGTGTGTTTTCATATATATATAATATAATTTTTATATATATATGTAGGTGGGTGTGTGTTTTCTGATTTATTTCGAAATTTAATCACCTATCACCTATTGGGTTAGAAAGAATTATACATGTGCCAAATATGTCATTTGTTATTGTAAAAGGAAGAAAATAACAACATAATTCATACACATACAAGTAACTTTATTAATTTTCAAGTACTTTAATTAAGACTTTGTGGTTTTTCTATGAATATGCAGAGTGTTTAAGCTGCCTGCATCTCATGTCACTGTTGGACTCATATATATTGGCAACTCTACTACTGCAGATTCTCCGAGAAATGCATACAAGTATTCGTGATGTTTCTTGTTTTTTTTTTCTTTTTTTCTTCTTTCCTATTCTTTGTCTTTTTATTTTAATTTTGTGGCTCCTGAAAGTAGAAATTTTTTTATGTGCTAAATTTAATTGCAGAAATAGCTTGAGGGTTGCTAAAGAGAACAACACTCAATATATTTTTTATGTGTGTATCATCTACTTCTTCTCTCTCAATATGTAACATCTTTCGCTTAGTATTTTCTTATGTCCTTCAATAATAGATTTTTGAATTTTATTTTTCAGTGTTATCTTAGTCTACAATTTTTGAAATTTTTTTATTCATTCAAATTTCAAAAAATAAACCCAATAATTAAAACAAAAAAAATTAAACAATCTTTACGATTAACTCATTCATCACCCATACAGGCAAACACAACAAAACCTCTCTCTCAGATTTCATATTTCTTTCACATCAATTGCAGTTCTGTTATTTTACAAGAGTGTCCAAGCTAAAGGTCAGAATGCAATCATCAGTTGTTAATTTTCATTGCTTTTTGTAAAAATTACACCTTTAATACTTTTTTGTTACTTTTGTTGTGCTATTTTGAGTGACGGTGGCTTTATAATGAGCAGATGAGATTTCAGTTAGCATTGTTAAAATTCATGACTTCTGGTAGGCTGACAGTGGTAGCTTCTTAGGAATACTTGTACACATTAATTTTGTTTTTGCTCTGTTTTTGACTCTATATCTAAGATTTCTTCTTGGTAGTGAGAATGTTCCTTCAAGTGTTAGTTATTGTTAATTTTGTAATATTTGAACTGGAACAAATGCAACATATATTATAACCTTATTATTATTGTTTCCAATATGTTTTTACTAACATTTGTAGTTTAATTTAAACTCCATTATACTGGACATAAAAGTTAAATTTAAATTTATTATTCAAATCTCTCTAAATTAAATATTATTTATTTTTGATTTATTTATTTTCTTCCGAACTTATAATATAATACTTAATATAAAACATAGCATACGTGCATCGCACGTAACAATATACTAGTATTTATATATTAAAAGTGCCTATCTAACGGCAGGTTTAACGATTCTTGGTTTAACGATTCTTTTTTTATTTAGCCTTACACGATTAACTTAAGAGAACAGACTTTTAACGTTAAACGTTAACAAATAAATAAACCCAATAATTAAACCTAAAAAATTAAACAATCTTTTTTTAAATTAAAAAAAATATTCATTCAAATTTCAAAAAATAAACTCAATAATTAAACCAAAAAAATTAAACAATCTTTACGATTTTAATAAATGCAACATATATTATAACCTTATTATTTTTATTAATTTTGTAATATTTATTTTTCCGGGTCAAAGATGTTCTTGCTGCTATTATTTTAAGAACGGGAACAAATGCAACATACATTATAACCTTATTATTATTGTTTCCAATATGTTTTTACTGGACATAAAAGTTTAATTTAAATTTATTATTCAAATCTCTCTAAATTAAATATTATTTCTTTTTGATTCATTTATTTCCTTCCGAACTCATAATATAATACTTAATATAAAACATAGCATACGTGCATCGCACGTAACAATATACTAGTATATATATATATATTTTTTTCAATGACGATGTTCTTACAAAAAATTAATATTTATTATGTATTAATCCTTGAAATACATTTTTCTTAACAAATAATCCTTGAAATACTCCATGGGCGGAGGATTGCGCCCTTCTCCATGAGTCCATGAGCTTTTTCTTTGTGTGCAGTTAGAATATACTCATATCAATATATTCTCTGATTACGTTTGTGCCTGGTGAATTCTCTTTCAAACAAGAAAAATAATTGCAATGAGTATGGTATTGTTCTTATTGATATTTTTTACTTTTGGAAGTCTTTTCTCATGTCTCTATTTCTCGTAGTAATCGAGCTAGTTAGTAAATACTCTTATCTATTCTCTAGCTAGTTAGTAATCAGGTTTAGTGACATTTTTATTAGTGGCATTTTTTAAAAAAATGTCACAATAATGATGTTTTAATGACATTTGTTAAAAAATGTAACTATAATAAGAATAAATGATATTTTAATTAGTGACATTTTTTTTAAAGTGTAACTATTGATATATTTTAGTGACATTTTGTAAAAAGTGTCATTAATTGTGTCAATATTTAAATTTAGTGTAACATTTTTAAAAATGTAACAAGAATAAATTAATAGTGGCATTTATAAAAATGACACCAAATATTAGATTTAGTGACATTTTGAAGTGCCATCTAATTAAGTACTTTTAGTGACATTTCAAAAGTGTTACTAGTAAAAAAAATTAGTGGAATTTTTAATTTTAATTTATTATTTGAAATTATATTATTATGCAAATTTATAAAGAAAAAAGTTTAAATTTAATTAATTTTGTAGACGTAGATGAAAAATAACTTAATAAATATAAATATTGTATCATAATAAAAGTTTTTAAATAAATAAAATTGATCTCCATAACAAAAGAATTAAGATAAATAAAATTTATAAATAAAGTACTCATAATACTACTACTACTAATAATAATAATAATAAAATACCTAAATCACTAAGCTTCTTCATCCATATCATTTGCATCAAATGACACGGATGTATCAACAGTTATATCTGGCATATCTTTCCTAACCAAACTAATATCTTCACTGTCAACATCGAGAGATGCACCGCAAACTTCAGTTTGCAAATAAGACTCCACATTCTCGTTATGTGATTGCACGCTCATATTATAATAATCTCTAGGATTTATTTTTAAAGAAACATGCCATCCTTCATGTTTGAGATCTTCCACATACATTACTTGTTCTGCTTGAGAAGCTAGTATAAATGGCTCATCTTCACGTATCAATTTTGTAAGGTTGACTCTTGTGCAATCTTTCTCTTTTTTAATACCACTACTCGAAATCCAATCACACTTAAATAACACAGCACGATTTCCTGAACAATAATCTAGTTCGATAATATCTGTTAATATCCCAAAAAATGTAACATCTCCAAAAATAGGATTCGGATCCCTACTACTTGAAAAACTTTGAGTCTTGGCAGTCACAATAACTCCACTATTTTGAGTTTTTAATTTCTCTTCGATTTTTTTTATATGAAACCGAAAACCATTTATTAAATATCTTTTAAATCGATTGAAAATATTGTTTGGTCCTTTAGCCAGATAATATAGATCTTTAGAAAGTCGATTATCTTGATTATCATATAATTCTTCTGCCTAATTTGACAAAAAAAAATTGTAATAAATAAATTACTACACTCAATATGTTTGTGAACTCCTTAAGTTAATACAAAAAATTAAGAATTGAAAATAACCTTACCTTTTGTGCAAACCAGGAAGGAAATGTCTCGCTATGAATCCGATCTAAGGTCATTACTCTTTGACGAGGATTTTGTTGTGCAATGATATTGCGATGATCACTACAAAATTAATAAGCATTAGACATGCTTACTTAATGCTTCAATATTTTTTATTATTAGAGATATAATAAATAATACTTACTCAATAAATGAGTCTACGACATTACAATTAAATAATACATATCGATGTGCCTTAGTTTTGGTATCCTCGTCTAAAGTCTCAGAAACTATTTTCCCCAAATTTCGACCCGTCGTTTGGAAAATAGGCAGCCTTTCTCTATTTGGATTTGGATTACTATAATTTCTAGGCTTACGATTAATTTTTGTCTCTACACCTTCCATATATCGTGAGCAAAATGTCAAGCATTTATTAGCTAAATATCCTTCAGCTATACAACCTTCTGGTTTACTTTTGTTTCGAACGTATGACTTCAACTTAGATAAGTACCTGCAATTATTCATATGAACATTAAAAGCAATATTGAAACTTTTCACAATTAAATAAAATAAAAATCAATATATATTACCTTTCAACAGGGTACATGCAACGATAAACTGATGGTCCAGCAATTCTCGCCTCATATGCTAAGTGTATCACCAAATGAACCATAATATCAAAAAATGATGGGGGAAACAATTTTTCAAGATTACAAAGAGTAATTGATATTTGCTGCTCAAGTTGCATAAAATCTTGTGGTTGAGCAACTTTTGAATACATCATTCGAAAATAGTTGCTTAAAGTAGTTATATGTTGACAAACATGCAGACTTGACATTCCCCTCAATGCTAGCGGTAATAATTGAGTCATAATAATATGAAAATCATGACTCTTGAGCCCATGAATTTTTCGTTGATTTACATCAACACATCTTGAAATATTGGCAGCATATCCATCTGGAACCTTAATTGTCTTTAGAAATCGACAAAAGATAGTTTTTTCTTTTTTGGTTAATGTAAAACAAGCAGGTGGTATGACAGTTCTCTTAGATTCGCTCTCCTTTGGATGAAGTTCAGATCTGATACCCATAAACTTTAAATCAAGACGTGAATTCAAATTGTCTTTATATTTTGTATCTAAACTCAATAATGTCCCAACTAAACTTTCACATACATTTTTTTCAATATGCATCACATCGAGATTGTGTCGTAATAAGTTATCCTTCCAGTAAGGCAATTCAAAAAATATACTCCTTTTCTTCCAACTATATGGCAACTGAGGATTAACAACTGTCTTTCCAAATTTAATTTGGTAGCCTTCTAACTTATCTAGTATCATTGAACCACTTAATGGTATTGGAGCTAATCTTTTCTCTTTTGTACCGTCGAAAGACTTTTCATCATTTCTAAATGAGTGGTTATTTTCTAACCAACGACGATGACCCATATAACAATGTTTTTTGCTATGCTTCAACCACAAAGAATAAGTATCTTGATGACAAGACGGGCAGGCATATTTTCCTTTAGTGCTCCATCCCGATAAGTTTGCATATGCTGGAAAATCACTAATAGTCCATAATAGTGATGCTCGTAAGATAAAGTTTTTTCTTGTAGACGCATCAAAAGTTTCAACTCCAACTTCCCATAAAATTTTTAATTCTTCAATCAGTGGCTCCAAATATACATCAATATTATTTCCAGGTGCTTCTGGACCAGGTATGAGCAAGGACATAATAAAGTTAGGTTGTTTCATACACAACCATGGAGGGAGATTATATGGTATCATAATAACTGGCCATGTGTTGTGACTTACACTTAATGTCTTGAACGGATTCATTCCATCAGAATCTAACCCAAGTCTAACATTTCGAGGATCTGCCGCAAAATCCTTATATTTGTGATCAAAAGTCATCCATGCTGGAGAATCTCTTGGATGTCTCATACAACCATCATTCACATAATCTTTTTGATGATGCCAAGTCATAAAATCAGATGTTTTTGATGACATAAATAATCTTTGTAATCTTGGTATTAATGGAAAGTGGCGCAAGACTTTTGCTTCACTCCTATTTTTATTAAAAAGAAAAAAAAAAGGTAATATTATATTAATCTAAACAGCATATCTAAACTAAAAAAAAACAGAAGAAAAAAGTGTTATAATTAATAGCGTACCTTGGTGTAGAGCATACTTGACATTCTGTGTCATTTACATGCTCCTTTCTATACAACATGCAATCATTTTTACATGCATCAATTTTTTCATAATTAAGTCCAAGTGCTCTTTTAAATAATTCAAGTACCTTGCCAAATGAATTATCACTCCATCCACACATACACTTAATATGAAATAATTCAATGACGAATGAGAGCTTTGTAAAACTTGTACAACCTGGGTAAAGTTCTGTCTCTACATCTTTTATCAAATTATAAAATTCTTTTGCCTTTGTATTTGGTTCATCTTCCTCACCTTGAAGATTATCATCATTTTCAATTTCACATTCATCATCTCTACTATTTTGTCCAAAAACATCATGTATAACTCCTTGCATATCAATAGTAGGAGTATCACTAACAGTACTCTCAATATTCTGTGGAGCATGTGAAGAAGTTTCACCGTGTAATATCCATTTAGTGTATCCCTCCATAAATCCATTGCATATCAAATGATCAAATGCAATTGATCGAGTGACAGGACTAATAAGGCAACACTTAACACAAGGACATACAATTTTTCTTTCATGGCTTCCATTTTTAAATGCGAAATCAAGAAATAAATTAACTCCTTGTTGATATGAATCACTCAATCTAGATTGCTTCATCCAACTCTTATCCATAACTTTAGCTTTTGAAATTTTTTATCAATACCTATTTAAAATCCAAAAAATTAGTTTGTTTGGAAAAATAAAAAACAAACATATGTATATATACTAGGTCAAACATAAGTATTTTGAAAAGAATAAAAAAATCAAGTAATTTACACTTTGAATACTTATTCATAGTAACTTAAACCCATTCACTTTCATAATTAAGTCCAATATAATTATTAGACAATTCAATGTAGATAATACTTACTTATTCCTTTCAATAATTATTATGGCAAGTTTTTTTGAAAAAGTCAATAAAAAATACACTTTAGAGGATTTTCTGTTAAGCATCTATCCCGAATTTTCATAATCAACATTGTTGCCTAATATGTAAGATCACTCTTCATTACTCTATTTTTTAGATTAGTTAACAAATTGAGCTAAATGTACTAAAAATATCAGTTAGTAGCTCAGATTTGTAAATATCTTAATTAGTAGCTCAGATTTGTAAATTTACTTAAAATATCAATTAGCAGCTCGAATTTGTGATTTTGGAAAGTTACAATGTGGAAGTCAATGAAAATTTTAGCTTAAATTAAAAAAATTAACAAAAAAAATGTTTAGTAGCTTGGTAAATTAATTTTGTAAATTTGCACTATTAAATAACTATTGGTCTCAACTAATTTAATAAAAAAAATAATCAAAAATAAGATTTTAAAGAATTTAGAGTAAATAAAACCCAAAATCATTAAACTAATAAAGAAAAAAGAGATTAAACCTGATGTGGATGATGGTGGGGAGGAATATAGTATTTTAGCGTTGTATAATTTGTTTATTTGGAAGACATAATGCCACCTTTGTAAAAGGTAAGATATGACTTCTCTCCACGCTGCTTTTAAATTTCTTTTCCCTTTAGTAGTAGTCTTTCAATCACTTTGGAATATTCTATAAAAAAAATCACTATTTAAGAAGTCATACATGCCTGGTGCGAGTATCACAGATATTCGGAGAAAGAAATTAAATTATCATATCCTTAAGTATATTATAAATAGATAAAACAAAAAAACAAACTACTGTATTAGTAATACAATGCCGTTAATTCCATTATCTCTCAAATTCTTAAGTCTAAGCCACATTTCAAGACCAAGACTTTATTATCTCTCAAACTACTGTATTTGTTTTATCCATTTATAATATACCAGTTAAATCCAATCCCGAGATAATTTCATTATCTCTCGTCAAATTCTTAATTGCATCACTATTTCAAGACTTCAAGACTTTATTAGAGATATTCTTAAATTACAAAAAACAAAATACTACTTGGGAAATTACATTAAAGATGAATAATTCAAGAAATACCTTGCACAACATCTAAGGTAATAGATATCAGGAGCATAAAGCTCAATAACATTCTTGTCGTCACCTCCTGCAGCTGTAGAAATATCTTGCACAAGATCGAAGGAATCAGGAGCGTAAACAGCTCAATAACTTTTACCTATTTTTTAACTAGTATATATATATATAACCTTTTCACGTTTGATTTTTTTTTTTTTTTAAAAAAAAAAAGATTTTTTAAAAGTAAAATATCTTATTAAATTGTAAATTAAATACTCATCACTTTTTTTAAAAAAAACCTTTATAAGATTTAAAATGTAAAATATCACATATTTTTAAAAATTAACTAGGGAGATATTACGTGCCAAACCACGTATACTTAGTTTTATTTTAGGTTTTAGTTATGGTTATGGTTTTTTTTTCAAATGTCATATGTAATTTTAAAACAAAAGTCAATATAAAATGATACTTTTAAAAAGAATAATAATAATTTGAAGATAAAAGAATATATAATTGTGTAATATATATTGAAAAAATGAAAAAAAAAATAATATATTATGTAAAATTTTAAGAAATAGAAATTAATGTTAATAAAATATATTAAAAGCAATAATACTAAATAGTCATATAAACCATCAATATAACTCAATTCATAATAAAGATCCACATTCTTAGTATCATAAAATATATATGGAAGTTATAAGAAAATGCAATCTTGATACGATCAAATAATTTTTATTTTTCTTTTCCCCTTTTGACCGAAAACTCCAAAAGATACATATACACTTGTATGTTCTATATACAAGCTTTGTATATATTGGCTTACATGCATTCATTTAGTACTTCACCACTTATTTCCCTTAATTAGGGGGCATCAATCTAAATCAATCAAAAATAAATATAAATATATAAATATAAATCAAGTCATCTTTTTCCAAAAGATACAGAATTTTGTTTTTCATACAATGTAAACTTCAAATTTTTAATTCATTCAATGACAAAGACATTATTGCGATTTCAAAAAAGTTCTTCCAAAAAAAAATGTACTTGTTTAGTTATGTTTAGTTATATGAAGGAACAACAACAAATGAAAGATTTATGTGATTGAATTATCAGGAAAGAAAAAAAAAGATCATACTTACTTGTGGTCTTGGTGATAGTGTAGTTTCTTTGTATATTTTATTTTGCTACAGTGAAGGATGTTTTCTTCGACATCTGTGATGCACCATATCAAAAGAGGAACATTAGTAGTTGAAAAGAAACATTAAGTCACTTGTTACATAAGAAACATGGATGTGGTCATACTCTGATCTCCATTTACGGTGTTAAAATCATCAAGAAAGTAGAAACTTCAATCGACGACTCTAATAACAATCCAGAACAGCAGCTGAAACTCCAATCGACAACTCGAATTATAATCGAGATCGATTTTATATACAGACTCGATTTCTCAAGAGAATTAGTTTCATTCGGATCAAAATTACAATTTTTTTTTGGGGTTTTATTTTTTATATATTTTTTTTTTGGGAGTTAACAGTAAAGATATGTTTAATTTTATTAAATATATAAATATATATGTATTTCAAATAAGATACCAAACATAAAAAATCTAATAATAGCATAAAAATAGGAATAGGAAGCGTTCAAAAACACATAATTTTTTTTTTAAAAAAAAAAAACCAAAATGAAAATGGAAAAGAAGTGGGATTCTACCCGCCCAAATATTTCAATTTTCATTTTTCACCAAAACTATCATTCTCATAAATTTGAGAACTGTCTCTCTCTCACACACAAATGGGCTCCTCTCATCATAGGTGGTATTTTTAATCTTTGATTTTGATTTTGATTATTATTATTTTCCTGAGATTCACATTTTGAAATCTAACCATTTGATTTGAATTTCTTTTTTCTAGCTTTTGAAGCTGAACATCACTGATTTTGCTTTTGGTTTGCAATTGTGGGTCTTGTGGATAATCTCTGAATTTGATATCTGTTAGAGAATTAGCTGTATATTAGGTGTAAAAGAATTAGGGTAACTTGTATTTAGTAGTTTCCTATTTTGTTGGTAGTTTCCTATTTCCTAGTCTCCTAGCTTTGTATATAAATATGTACTATTCTATGAAATATACACACAATTCGAATCACTATTTTCTACATGGTATCAGAGCATTGTGATTCAAAATTCGAAATTCGAAATTAGGGTTCTGAAAAAAAAAAAAAAAAAATTTAGGGTTTGAGTTTAGGGTTGTTTTTTCGAAAACCCTATTTGGAGTGACCATTTTTTCTCACCGCCCACATAGGAAGACTGCCCAGCCGCCGGACTGCAAAACCCAAAAGTCCGGCGTCCAGATTCACAGCGCGTGGGGCCCACGCGCCGTCGTCCGCCGCTGCCAACCGTCCTACGCGCCGGCGCGTGAGGGCGCGTCCGACGTCTTCTCCGGTGTCGGTCGACGCCCGTCCCACTCCTGCTCCTTTCTCGTCCTCCTTGCTTCGGTTTTCGGCGGTTCTTCGCATTTTGTGGTTTGATACTTTTGTCTTCTTTGTGTTTGGGTATCTATTCCTTTGAGTTTGTTCTCTTCCTTTTTCTGTCAATTTTTTTTTGGTTTCAAGATTATGGCAGAGATAAAATCAGATTCGAAGTCAATCGTTGTTTCTGATGTGGTTCCCATGATGTCTAAAATCACGGACCATAAGTTGATTGGTTCGAATTATTTGGAATGGAGTAAGACGATTCGACTGTATTTGAGGAGTATTGACAAAGATGATCACTTGACTGACGATCCTCCTGAAGAAACAAACGATTCAAGGAAAATATGGCTCCGTGAGGATGCTCGCTTGTTCCTTCAAATTCGAAATTCTATCGATAATGAGGTAATTAGTTTGATTAATCATTGTGAATTGGTTAAAGAACTAATGGGTTACTTGGAATTTTTGTATTCTGGCAAAGACAACATCTCTCGCATATATGATGTTTGCAAAGCTTTTTATCGCGCGGAAAAACAAGATAAGTCTCTTATGAATTATTTTATGGCTTTCAAGAAAACATATGAAGAACTTAATGTGCTATTACCCTTTAGTCCTGATGTAAAAGTTCAACAGCGCCAACGAGAACAGATGGCTATTATGAGTTTTCTTGCAGGACTCTCATGAATTTGACTCGCAAAGTCACAAGTTCTCTCTCGGTTACGATGTCTCCTCTTTACAAGATGTGTTTACTCGTGTTCTTCGCACAGAGACTACCTCTTCAACTCCTCTGAATAGCGCCTTGGTGAGTCGTAATAATTCTGCACCGGAAAGAAACTCTACTCCAAGTGGATTTAAAGGAGGTAATTCACAAGGACCTGATAACCGCACACCAAATTCTGGGAGCATCATGTGCAATTATTGTAAGAAACCAGGCCACACCAAGTTTGAGTGTAGGAAGTTACAATTTAAGAATCGACAACAACACTCTGCCAATATTGCAAGCACTAGTGATGCATCTGACAAATCGGTCCTTATTTGTGTTGATGAATTCACCAAGTTCTTGAGGTATCAGGAAATACTTAAGTCTTCATCTTCTTCTGTCACTGCGATTGCTGATTCAGGTAACTCTAATGCATGCCTTCTTTCCAAATCCTCGAAATGGGTCATTGATTCTGGTGCCACAGATCATATGACAGGTAATTCCCGTCTCTTTTCCACTTTTCAGTCTCACAGTCCCACTTCTGTTGTCACCTTAGCTGATGGGTCAACAGCGTCTGTTCTTGGATCTGGCACTATTATTCCTACACCTATGCTATCTTTATCATCAGTCTTACATTTACCTGATTTGTCCTTTAATTTGCTTTCTGTTAGTCAACTCACTCGTAATCTAAATTGTTGCATCTCATTCTTTCCTGATCATTGTTTGTTTCAGGATCTTATGACGAAGAAGATTATTGGTAAAGGACATGAATCTGGTGGCTTGTATGTTCTTGACCCACTTCCGCCAACCTCTATTGCTTGTTCGAGTGTTGCTTCCGCTTTTGAGGCTCATTGTCGTTTAGGTCATCCATCCCTTCCTTTGCTCAAGAAACTGTGTCCCCAATATAGTAGTTTATCTTCGTTAGAATGTGAGTCATGTCAGTTTGCCAAACATCATCGTGTTAGTTTGAGTCCACGTGTCAATAAACGTGCTAGTGTTCCTTTTGAGTTAGTTCATTCTGATGTTTGGGGTCCTTCTCCTATTTTGTCTCAACCTGGATTCAGGTATTTTGTTACTTTTGTGGATGATTATTCTCGTTTAACTTGGTTATATTTAATGAAAAATCGTTCTGAGTTGTTTTCTATATTCTGTGCTTTTTGTGCTGAGATTCAAACTCAATTTAATGTATCTATTCGTACTTTGAGAAGTGATAATGCCAAAGAGTACATGTCTGCTCAATTTCAATCTTATATGACCTCTAATGGCATGCTTCATGAAACTTCTTGTGTTGATACGGCAGCTCAGAATGGTGTTGCAGAACGTAAAAACAGACATCTTCTTGAAACTGCACGTGCTCTCTTGTTTCAAATGAAAGTCCCTAAACCTTTTTGGGCCGATGCAGTTTCCACGGCATGCTTTCTTATTAATCGCATGCCCTCTTCTGTTCTTAATGGTGAAATTCCATTTAAAATTCTTTTTCCTAATAAGTCATTATTTCCAGTTGCTCCTCGAGTTTTTGGTAGTGTTTGTTTTGCTCGCGATGTCCGTCCATCTGTCACCAAATTAGACCCTAAGGCACTAAAGTGTGTCTTTCTTGGTTATTCTCGTCTTCAGAAAGGGTATAGGTGTTACTGTCCTGATCTCAACAAATATCTTGTTTCTATTGATGTTACTTTTGTAGAAAATACACCTTATTTTTCATTTTCCACTACTTCTACTAGTCAGGGGGAGGATGATGATTTGTTGGTTTATTCTGTCACATCCTATGCGCCTGCTCCATGTTCTGGCGGGTCTCTTGTTCCTTCACCTGCCTCGGTCGTCACCCCCACAATGTCTACACCTCCACCACCTCCACCACCTCTACCACCTCCACCACTCCCTCGGCCTCCTATAGTGTACACCAGGCGCCCCCCTCCTCCACCTCCTGTTTCATGTCCTGCACCTGCATCTTCGTCATCAGATCTGGACATCTCAGATGATCTTCCCATTGCACTACGTAAAGGTAAACGTCAATGTACTTTTCCTATTACTTCTTTTGTGTCTTATAATCATCTCTCCTCTTCTTCTTGTTCTTTTATTGCTTCTCTTGATTCTATCACTATTCCTAAAACTGTTCGAGAAGCGATGTCTCATCCTGGTTGGCTTGCTGCAATGATAGAAGAGATGAATGCTTTGGTTGCGAATGGTACTTGGGTCTTGGTTGATTTACCTTCCGGAAAACAGGCCATCGGGTGTAAATGGGTGTTCACGGTTAAATTCAATCCAGACGGCACAGTTGCTCGCTTAAAGGCCCGTCTTGTTGCCAAGGGTTATGCTCAATCCTATGGAGTGGACTATTGTGATACTTTTTCTCCTGTTGCTAAACTCACATCTGTTCGACTGTTCATTTCCATGGCAGCTACTCATCATTGGCCTTTGCATCAGCTTGATATTAAAAATGCTTTTCTTCATGGAGATCTTGAGGAAGAAGTATATATGGAGCAACCTCCTGGGTTTGTTGCTCAGGGGGAGTTAGGGCGAGTTTGTCATCTTCGCAAATCTTTATATGGATTGAAACAAAGCCCTCGTGCTTGGTTTGGTAAATTTAGTCAGGCTGTTGAGAAGTTTGGTTTGTTGAAAAGTAAGTCAGATCATTCTGTGTTTTATAAAAGATCAACTGTTGGTATCATTTTGTTAGTGGTGTATGTTGATGACATCGTTATTACTGGAAATGATGCTGAAGGCATCTCATCCCTTAAGTCTTTCATTCACACCCAGTTTAACACGAAAGATTTAGGGGAACTCAAGTATTTCTTGGGGATTGAAGTTACTCGGAGTAAACAAGGTATTTTTCTGTCTCAAAGAAAGTATGTACTTGATTTGCTAACTGAGACAGGGAAATTGGGATCAAAACCTTGCAATGCTCCAATGAATCCAGCTGTGCATCTTACACGTGATGGGAAACCATTTGAAGATCCTGAGAAATATCGCAGGTTAGTTGGAAAGTTGAATTATTTAACTGTGACTCGTCCAGATATTGCATTTCCAGTTAGTGTTATCAGTCAGTTCATGTCTTCCCCAACAATTCATCATTGGGCAGCATTAGAACAAATTTTATGTTACTTAAAAGGAGCACCAGGACGAGGTATAGTTTACAAGGATCATGGACATACCCAGATTGAGTGTTTTTCTGATGCAGATTGGGCAGGCTCCAAGGTAGATAGACGATCCACTTCAGGATATTGTGTATTTGTTGGTGGCAATCTGGTCTCTTGGAAGAGTAAGAAACAAAATGTTGTATCTAGATCCAGTGCTGAATCAGAATATAGAGCTATGGCCCAGTCCGTGTGTGAGGTAATATGGATTTATCAGCTTTTGACTGAATTCGGGTTTAAGACTTCTATTCCAGCAAAATTATGGTGTGATAATCAAGCTGCTCTTCATATTGCCTCGAATCCCGTATTCCACGACCGAACTAAGCACATTGAGATCGATTGTCATTTTGTTCATGAGAAAATTCAACAAGGTCTGATCTCCACAGGATATGTGAAAACCGGAGAACAACTAGGAGATATTTTTACAAAAGCTTTGAATGGGGTGCGGATTGACTATCTTTGTAACAAGCTGGGCATGATTAACATCTATGCTCCAGCTTGAGGGGGAGTGTTAGAGAATTAGCTGTATATTAGGTGTAAAAGAATTAGGGTAACTTGTATTTAGTAGTTTCCTATTTTGTTGGTAGTTTCCTATTTCCTAGTCTCCTAGCTTTGTATATAAATATGTACTATTCTATGAAATATACACACAATTCGAATCACTATTTTCTACAATATCAAACTCTGAATACAGCAAATTCAAAAAGAAAGGTTTAGACTCTTTTATAGTTATTACTATATTAATATTATTCCTTTTATGAGATTACTACTAAGAATACATATGTATATATACATAATTTCATCTCTGGCAAAATTGAAAACAAAAGAATATGAACTGGGACAAAGATTATTTGTTATATATATGACCATTTCTCATTTTTAGTTTACTCTCAAACTGATGTGAACTACTAGAACAAAGAACCCAACACTCCTTAATCAAAATTAGTAATAGTTTAGTCTCATAGTATTCGTCACCTACTACGTACCTAACACTCAATTCCCATTAATAGAATTTTCTGATCAATCTACTGAATGAACCAATAACTATGATGTTTTTACCAAAATGGTAGGTAAAATGGTCAAAGCAGCAATAATTAATTTATTAGTTTGCTTCCCATTTATGGCTAACAAACATTCTTTGTTTACAATTTTTCCTTTTTCTTTTTCAAACTTTTTATTTATTATATGATATGAACAAGGAAAAGAAAATAAAAACTTGTTTTGTTTTGATTTGATTTGCACAGAAGAACTCTTTCTTGAGATCAACTGTAGTTAAGCCACATTTCTATATTTTTATATTTTTTTTACTTGTTAATAGCAATTTTTTATTATAGACTGTATAGTGTGGCTCACTATCTTTGCTTTTGGATTAAAGTCATTTATTTTACATATATTCATTATTTTTATGTTTATTTTGTTGAGTCTTTAATTTTATAAAAACACAACATTAATTCTTATAAATTAATATTTCTTATGAGGGAAGTTTTAAGTAATTTTTGTTTAGCATCCTTTTTGTAATTACTTTTTCTATGATTTTGCTCTAGAAGACTTTATTTTTTTTTTTTTCATTTCAATGAGCATTAAAGAATTTTATGATTTTAAAAGTAGTAGAAAGAATTTTATTGTTTATTTGAATAATTATGAAAGATTGATAACTATTCTACTTTTTTTTTTATTATTGTTACAAATGTCTGCAGGTATGGATAGATATATGCAATATAGATTGGCTGAACAAGATGAAGATTGTGTAGATTCATTTACAGATTTGTTGACAAATAATAATGGTAAAAAGAATGGTAGAGGTCCAACACAAATGCGTGACATTTGGGGTAATCATGATGGTACAAAGATGCAAATCACATGTAATGAATTTGGGCAACCACATGATAAAAACGCAAGTAAGCTTACAAATTTTATTGGGACATTAGTACGAGATGGAAAAAATGCTCCAATTAACTACAAAAGTTGGCATAAGGTACCTGAAAAATACAAAGATAGAATGTGGAAAAATCGTACAGGTAAAAAATTATTGTTTTTTCAAATGATTTTTTTAGCATTTTAGATCAGTAGTTGAATTAATTTTGAAATTTCTATTTAGTATATTTAAGATTGCTAATGCATGCTTTAAAATTTCTAGAAAAAATTTGATATTCCACCTCTGGCAGAAAATTGGACTATGCGGTCTTGGGGTAAGGAACTTAAAAATTGGAAAGCTTATCTTAAGAGAACTTATTATTCGGAAACTTTATCTTTTGAGGAGCAAAAAAAATATAAGGACAAAAGAGTATATGCTGGGCAATGGGAGGAATTAATAAAATATTGGGCAACAGACGATGCAAAGGTATTTTTTCTTTTAATATTTAATTGAGTATATTTTTTTTTTCATATTTCACTAATTTAATATTTATTAAATGCAATTTTATATATTGTTTTAGAAAATAAGTGCTACAAACAAAGCTAGTCGTGGTCAAAAGAAATACAACCATACAACTGGCACAAAAAGTTTTGCACAAATTAGAGCAGCGCAGGTAAACTACAAAATTATTTGAGCATATAGATTGAACATTGCTTCGTAAGTATGCATACTTTGATTAATATATAATTACAACTAAATATTTATTTGTAGAAAGAGAATGGTGGAAGTACACCAACACGTGCTGCTATGTTTAACGTCTGCTATACAAAAAAAGATAAGAGTGTAACTGATACAACGAAAGAAGTAATGGTATGATCGAATATTTTTTAATTAATGCCTAGCTTGTTGTTTTATTACTGCTTAATTTATATTAATGATAGGTACAATTACAAGAGAAACAAGAGTTGAATGAAGATGTATCAAAGGAAAAGGGTATGAATGACACTTTCTCTGAAGTAATGGGTAAAGAAAAATACGGATCAGTCCGTATGTACGGTTTTGGTGTTTGCCCATCTGACGTATGGGAAAACAAATCCACCAAGAAAGGAAACCAAAAGAAGTATATACAAACTCTAGAAGCTGAATTGAAAGAATTAAGATCTCAAGTTCAAGCCAACAAGCAAAATTACAATGCAAATGACACATCTATTATACCTGACATGGTTAGAGCTTTAATCTCTCTATTTTTTTTTTAATAATATCTCTTTAGTTTTTATTATTATTATATATTTTTCGGTACTTAAAACTGAACATATTATGTGCAGGCTCTTAATTACAATGACAATGCCACTTCTTCACAACTGGTTATGTTTTAATTTTTCAAAGGATTCAAAAAAATTATTAACCAATAAATTATGTTACTGATATGTTGTTATATATGTAGGCCAAAAAACCTTGTATGTCACATAACAAGGAATCTCGACGTCAGTTGTGGTTTTCATCTTCAGCATATGATATTCCAATTGTTGAGGTAAATATTATTATTATTATATAGTTTAGTTATTACTTAAATATTAATGTTTTTTATTAATGAATTTATTAATTTTTGTGTATTTTTATGTCATAATTTATTGTGTAGGTTGGTGAAATGGTTAATCTTAAGAGTGTTACTGCTGATCCTGAAACAATTGCTATTGGTCTAGTTGTTAGTAAAGATTCATCAAAAGAAGTTGGAGGAAAAGAGCTCGGAGATCATTATTCTGAAGTTGTTGTTCAAGTTTGTATCAACCCCGACGAGGAATTAATTAGACCATATGGACAATGCAAGACAATTGGTGAAGTTGTTGGAGCATCTATTGCATGGCCAACAACATTTCTGGTAACAATTAAAGACATATTTAAAGTTTTCATTATATATGTATATGGATGATTATTTATTTGTTATTTATTGTGCTAAAAATTATGCAGGTTTCACGAAAATCAGATAAACAACTTCATGATTCAATGATGTGACTTTACTAACATAGAAAAATAGACTCAATTGTAAATTTTTTTTTTTATTTTTATTGCTGTTGTATAGATAGTTTGTATACAATTTTTATTATTATTGTTCATGTTTGTTGTAAGAATACAAAATTATTATGTATTATATTTTTATATTGTTGAAATATTTATGTAACAAACTTATTTTAGTTTACGAATGTTAATATAAAATTATTTTTATTCCCCTTTTATTTTATGTTTAGAGTTTTTTTTTATATATTATTGACTTTTATGTTTAGAGTTTTTTTTTTTTAATACATATATAAATTAAATAAGGAATAAAAAGATGAGTAAAAATTAGAAAATTACGATGATTTATATATATATAATTCTATTATTTTAATTAAAATTAAATAATACATTATTATATATAATTTTTAGTGGCCTTTTAGAAAAATGTCACTAGTATAATTTTTTACATTTTCAAAATGTCACTATATTATTTTTTAAACATTAAATATATAAATAATAAATATTATAGTGACATTTGAAATTGCCACAATTCATATTTAGGTGACATTTTCAAATGTGATTAGAAAACTAATTAGTGACATTTGAATTTTTAGTCACATTAGCATAGCTTACATTTTATAAAAATGCCACTAAAATATAAAATGTCACTCAATATTAGTAACAGTGACATTTTAAAAATGCCATTAATTAGAATTTTTGGTGTAGTGTCCGCCTAACTTACTTTAAATAGTGTATACTTGTATTGATCTCAGGCCCTTTAACCTCGTATTTTTTTTAATAGAATTATTTATTTTCGAAAAAAAAATAATCTTTGAAATACATCAAATAAATGTACATTCACATAAAAAAAAATAATGAATGTCCTAAAATTATAATATTATTAGGTTTTTAACATGGGGGCCACTTGAGAACCATATAATCTAACTCTACAAATTGGATAAAATAATCTGTGCATGCACTACTTGACATCTGTTTTGTGTGGCTCCTTTGAACTTGTGGACTTTGGATTTTCCGTATCTTACAAATAAAAAAATAATTAATATTTTTGACACTTAATTTTTTATACTACTAAATCGTATTTTTATAATAGTTGACTCTTTAATAATACTATTTTTCTTTTAATGATTAAAAAATTAAAATTAAAAATATAACTATTATAAAAAAGAAAAAATCTTTTATTTTATTATTCATTAACATCAAAAGGTTGAAGAGTATTTCATTTGCGTAATTTATTTATTAATTACCATCTACCACTTTACTCATGTCACGATAAATTTGAATAAAATATGATGAAAGGATTGTGTTAATTACTATAAAAAAATATATTTGGAAAAGTATTATCTATGAATGATATGCTATAAAGGGGCACAAGTAGTGTTATAAATTCAGAAAGAAAATGCTAATTATTTAAATAAAATTGCAACGACTGAATTTGCAGCTTATAGTTAAAGAAAATTCTTATTTTTTGTTTTCAAGAAAAATATAACATATAATATATAATTTTTTTTATTTTCAAAATAAATATAATATTTTTTTAAATAAATTTCAATCACACAAAACTCTATCATGTGGTGGTTAAGACTTCGCAGATATTTATATATTAATTGAATCATTGGAGTAAGCACTATAAGACGACAAATATCTACACAATTTGATAGGAGATATCTTTGACAGTCACTTGGATAGAAATTGAAGCTGGAGAATTGAAATGGGATCGAGGCTCTGAGACTTTTCTAATTGAAAAAGATGGGGATACAAAATACTACAAATTTGTTACGAAAACAACAATATACACAAATTAACTTAATATTCTAAAATAGCATGTGTGTGAGAACTGGTCAAAAAAACTCAAAAAAAGTTAATATATATTATTTTTGATGGTGGGATCCACAATCAATGAATCTTTTCTCCTCAATACCAAGTTTAGATCTGAAAAACCGTATTTTTGCAAATGTCAGTTGTATATAAGAAAATATAAAAACTGGAAGCGTTTGTAGAAGCAGAAAGTAATTCTGCTACAGCAAAACGTAACAGGCAGAATATAAAATATTTGCAGAAAAATAAATAACTTGACACAAGAGATTTATACGTGGTATCAGTGTTCTCACGAACACTCCTAGTCCACGGGGTCACGCCCAGAGAATGAAATCAATTAATAAAGTATCAAAATTACAAAGACAATTGACTTAAACAAGTTTAGACTCCCTCTAAAGTTTTGCCGCAATCCTTTGTAATCCACTTTATGAATCTGACTTCTTGAAACACTTTCAAGCCCGAACTCCCTTCGTCTTTGAAGTGTGAGTGCTTACTTCCTCCCGAAGTAAGGCTTCAACAAGTCTTCTCCCGAAGACCAAATGCTTACTTCCTCCCGAAGTAAGGCTTTACCAAGTCTTCTCCCGAAGACCAATCTCTTGTTCAGTCAAGTAGTTCTTCACAACCTCTAGGACAGAGTAAGAACAGAAATAAACAACTAGAACCTAGATGAACAACTAGGCTCTCACAAAACAAAGAAACACTCTCTTCTCTCAAAAGAAAAATGCAAAAAATGAATAATGGAAGAGGTAATTCGAATGGTTGCTCTCTAGGCTCTATTTATAGAATCATAGAAACCAAAGAGGCAACCACAAGTTCGAATCTACAGCTGTACAAAAAATTTCCTAGGAAAACACGATCTGCTACATCAGAATCTAATGCTGACGCAGAAGATCACACCAGAATTGGGAAACTTGCTAAAATCGGGTCCGATCTTCTATCAATGCTTGATTCCTGCCAAAAACAGATTAGATATTCTGATTGTATCAAGATACAATCGAAATCAATAAGGAAAAGGCAATAATCAAAGTTTCCCTGAAAAAGACAATTTTCCAAAAGAGAATTTCTTCTCTTTTAAGAAGTTTTCAACAAAGGAAAGTTCAGCTGAAAGTGCAACTTTCCAAACAAGGAAAAGAGCAACTACAATCCGAATTTATAAGGCAAGAAATCAAATATGAATGCACAACAATCTTACCATAAATGGAAAAATTATTTTGTCAATTAACTTGCCAAAAAAAGACTTTACAATCTCCCCCTTTGGCACTTTAGATGAACAAAATAATTTTTAACATAAAGTACCTGCAAGGCAAAGTTAGTAAAAGCAAAAGATACTACTCCCCATGAGTAACACAATCGAAAATCACAAAGAAACTAAAAACAAGCTAACTTTAAAAGATATGTTCACAAGTACTAACCAACCACAACTCCCCCTGGAAAAAGGGTCCAGAGTTGGGCAAACAAACAAATTAAAAATAAATATCTCTCCCCCTTTTTGTTTATCGGAGTGCCAAAGTAAACAAAGAAAGAAAAATAGATATAAGTTCAAACAAAAGCAAAGAAGAAAAAACTTAGTCTCGGTAGAGTTTAATCAAAGAAGTCAATTGCTTGGACATCTCATGCTGAACTTCTTCCATTGCTCCAAGGTGATTATGCACATTCTGAACTTCGGACTTGACTTCCAGGAGTTCTACTGCAGCAGAACTTGAACTTGCAGCAGCAGAAGCAGCAGCAGCACCAGCCTTTGGCCGTTTTTGAAACACACCATCAAAGTATTCAGAGGGTTGGAATGTAGGTCCACTGATAGGAGGCTCAAGTGTTTCATGTGATTGGGCCACATTCTTCTGAGAAGATAAAACCTTATAGATTAGATTTGGAAACACAAGTTTAAAGGTTGGCTTTTTACCTCTTCGGAAGGAGACAATCTGGTTCAGAATGTAGGAGGCCAAATCAATTGAAGTTCCAGAAGTGATGCGGTATAAGAGTGAAGCCACATCTTGAGACACTACGGTCTTGTTCGAATTAGGAACCCAATTGCTTAAAGCAAACCGCATAAGAGATGCATGAGAAAAAGTGAGGTGAGTGATTCGAAGACTCTCCCCTGGTTTCAACTCTGAGCGAGCACCCGTGAGTTCAAAGTGCATCAGCTCACGATCCATGGACATCACTGCATTGGAGACATTCTCGGGCAATTGCAAAGCTTGAGCAATATCCTTTTCAGAAAAAGAGAACCAATGACCCCTAACATAAACTCTTCGATATAGTCTAGAATTCTCATCAAGGAAATCATCAGTGAGATTAGCATAAAAATCCTTAACAATGTTTGCAATGTATCCAATGAAACCAGTGAGAGTGTTTTCTCATTGATGAAATTGAATAAACTTTACAATACCATAAACACGATGAGCATGCAAATCATAGTTCCTCTCACTTTCAAACTTACGGTTTGCATATAAATTCCAGTCACTATCATTATCACGATAATAAAATCGAGGGCAGCCAGAAAGAGATGAAGGGACATTACCAGAAGAAGGTTCTTCCATAGGCTGCTTGCCTTTGGCAGCAGCAGAGGCCTTTGCTGCAGAAGCAGATTTTGATCGAGGAGGCTCTGGCTCGAGTTCTGTGTCCTCACTGTCCTTCTCAAAATGAAGAGACATTGATTTGTTTGAAGAAACTTCCATTGGATCCTCTTCTTCTGAACTGGAACTTAAAGTGGCCGAGGGTGGATTAGTCTTGAGTTTCTTCTTGGCTGGAGGGACTGTCTTATCACGAGATTGAGAGGCTCGAAGTTCCTTCTCAGCAGAGGCTTGCTGGGCTCGTGTTCGAGTAGAAGGGCCTGTTGGAGTGGAGCCAGGAATTGATGCAGCAGGAGGGGGAACTGTTAACGGAGGAGGAGATTCCTTCGTAGATTCAGATGAAGAAGACCAGGTGCGAAGAGGTCTTACCGATTTGCGAGCAACTTGCTTGGGTGGACGTTTTGGCTTCTCGGTTTTAGATTCACGCTAAGGAAGCGATGAATCTCGAGGCTTTGCAACAGCAGAAGGATGAACTAAGGCAGCAGGGGGTGCATTGGAAGGAGTTGCAACGGTTTCTTCCAATTTTTTAGAGTGCCCTAGATTCTTGGTTCTCACCATTTTGGATCTGAAAGAGAAGATGAACAGCAACACACAAGAAATAAGAAAAAGGGTTCGGGTAGGTGGTGAGTTAAATGACAAAGATTGGTTTATATATACTTGGAAGCAAGACAAGAAAAGAAAACCAATTTTGAAAATTTAAATGGTAACCGCCAGCCCATGAACTGTTGGGTTTTATGCCCTAAATAAAACTCATTTCAATATAATCAGATTTACTTATTAATATAGATCAGAAATAACATTTAATGTTGCATGGTTCACATGATTTATTTCATGATTATATGTACATAATGTATAAATTCATCTGAAACCCTTTTCACATACTTGATCCTGTTTATTGTGCCGTCAACACATTGGAAAGTAAACATGACTATGTGAATAAAGTTTCCTAGATTTATCAGACACAGGGTTTTACTGATATGATAATCTACAACAAGAGTTTACTTGTATTTGGAGAAATACTATGTTCTTTCCAGAACATTGGTTAAAGTAAAGCTCAGGTTGGATGCATGGAGTATGCATCGGAAGGGACCGATATTGAACTTTGACTTAGATTTATTAAACTTACCGTAATATCTATTCAAGTCAATATCGCCTAGTTGATCCTAGATCAAATGATCTTAATCCTGATATGATTAGGCTCAATCTTGAAAGGCTATTCGTGTTCTTTGATTTGTTAGTTAAGCCTACTTTTAGGTCAGGGTGATACGTACATTTTGGGAACACGGTAGTGCAATTGAGTGGGAGCGCTATCATAAACATGGAATCTATAGCTTCTATCTGGCGAATAGTAAGCAAAGGATGATCTCCTTCGAGCTTGACCAAACGAACATAAATGGTGGAGTACTCATTTCACATAAGCTGAAATATCATTTATACGGGGTCAAGTGTTTTAAGGAATAAATACATTGTAGGGTGTAACGGTAATTTAATCCCTTTACAGTGTAGATCATTCATATAGAGGATCATTGATCAAATTAGGATTATAACAATGGATAACTAATGATGTGTCTATATGGTGGAACATATAGAGCATTCTATATACTGAGAGTGCAATTCTAAGTTCTATGCGTGGATTCAACGAAGAATTAATAAGTTAGTGAATTTTAGTGCTAAATTCTTGATCTACTTATTGGAAGCTCGGTTATATAGACCCATGGTCCCCCCACTAGTTGAGATAATATTGCTTGTAAGACTCATGTAATTGGTTTTGATTAATCAATTATAATTCACGAATTAGACTATGTCTATTTGTGAAATTTTCACTAAGTAAGGGCGAAATTGTAAAGAAAGAGTTTATAGGGGCATATTTGTTAATTATGATACTTTGTATGGTGCAATTAATAAATATGATAAATGACAATATTATTTAATAATTATTTATAGTTATTAAATAGTTAGAATTGGCATTTAAATGATTGAATTAGGAAATTGGCATTTTTGAGAAAATCAGATACAAAAAGGGGTAAAATTGCAAAATTGCAAAAATAAGGCCCAGTCCACCTAGCATAGGGCCGGCCACTTGTGTTATCTTTTTTAAATGATTTTTTCATTATTTTAATGCCATATAATTCAAATCAAGCCCTAGAGGAATGCTATAAATAGATAGTGAAGGCTTCAGGAAAATTACACTTTCTGAATCAGAAAAACCTGAGCCTCCACTCTCTTCTCTAGCCGCCACTCTCTCTCTCTTTTCTTCCTCAATATTTCGAACCTCTCTTAGTGATTAGAGTAGTGCCCACACACATCAAGTGATACCTCAATCATAGTGAGGAAGATCGTGAAGAAAGATCATCAGCAAAGGAGATTCAGCATCAAAGATTCAGAGAAAGAGATCCAGGTTCAGATATTGATAATGCTCTGCTACAGAAAGGAATCAAGGGCTAGATATCTGAACGGAAGGAGTCATATTATTCCGCTGCACCCAATGTAAGGTTTCCTAAACTTTATATGTGTTTATTTCATCGTTTTAGAAAGTTCATATTTAGGATGTTAATAAACATACTTGTGAGTAGATCTAAGATCCTGGTAAAATAATTTCCAACAACTGGCCTCAGAGCCATGGTAATTGATTTACTTACATGTAATTTGGACTTTAAAACGATTGTTTGTATGTTCTTTGGATGGTATCATGTTGTATTGAGTGTTATTTGATGATTGATTGATGATTGTGAAATTTTCGTGAAAAATAATTGTTATTTCGGTTCTGGCATTATTTTTATTGGATAGTATGGAAAAAATTAAGCAAGTTAGCCTTTTACAGAACTCAATTTGGATTTTATTTGAATTAGTTATGATTTTTTGAAGATTTGACAAAATCGGGGCTGTGCTGATAGTTTCCTGCGATCGCAGAACTGTCCGTACAGTTTCGAATTTTTTCAATTTTCTTCAATTTTTCATACTTTTTCATGGAATTAACTTCCAATTTTTTGTATGGTTTTGTATATATACTATTACTATTCCTAATTCAATTCTAATTATCATTTTGAATTAATTTAATTTTTTTTTTAATTTAATTCAAGATATTAGTGTAATTTGAATTTGAATAGAATTAGTATTTATTTTTTTGCTTAAAAAATCTATCTTATTTTAAAATTTGATTATATCTTATCTTATTTTAAATTTAAAAATAAGATATTAATAATCATGTAATTTTTAAATGATATAAGATATTTTGCTAATTTTTTTTTAAATTTTGTTATTTTATTTATTTAAATTACATTTAAAATTTGAAAAAGATATTTATTTATCTTTTCTAATTTTTTATTTAATTTTTATTTATAAAATAACATTTAAAATTTAAAAGTAGTTAGCAATTTTTTTTTGAAATGATATTTAGGTTGGTTGAAACCTAATTTTTCAAAAATTGTAGGTTTAATTTTAAATTTAAATTTTTTTTAAAAAAAATTCGAATTTTTCAAATTTTTTTTTAAATTTTTCGAAAAATTTAATAAATATTTAATAATTATTTTTTCAATAATTATTTTTTTTTATTTAATTAATTATTTTCGAAATTAAATATTTAATTTAAAATTAAATAAATCCTACATCCAACTATCCAACTAACCTTGTTGCAGGAGTATGTGTTTTAGCTTATGTGTAAGTTTTTAAAACCTATTATTACTTGATTGCAAATAGCCATGGTTACTTTTTGCCAGATCTAATGATCTGATGGCTCCCTTGGTCAAGTTAATAATTTGTAACAGGTAAATTTTACAATCTTCTTTCATCTGTGTATGACCTAGCAACATGATAGGACCCATCCAAAGTGTGCCTGTGTGAGCCTATGTGTTTAATTTTATTATAGATGCATATAGGTTAATGTTGCTAAATAAAATGTCATAGTCATTGATAGATTTTATTTAGGCCCATTTAGTTTTGGGCTTATTCAATTAATAACAGTTGTTCTTATTAAGGTTAAATTCCTCTCTTTTGGGCCTTGTGTGAGAGTTGGGAGCCATAGAAGTGGGTACGACATACTGAACCCAGCACCCCCTCACACAAACCACCCCAATTGTGAAGGCCCATTTGCCTGATTTGAATGACTGTACTAGGTTAATTAAACTAGTTTAACCTAATAAAATTGGTTAGCAACATAATTAATTTCATTTATTTTGAAATTAATTTAAGAAAAATATAGTTTAAGGAATTTTATATTCTAAGCTAAACTATATGTATTTTCTTGTATTTAATTAAATATAGAATTATAACCATCTAGATTCTTTCTGGAACTTAATTTAAATTTTTCATTAAATATTCCTATTTAAGTTGATATTTAGTTATCTTCAACTAACCAACTTAAATCTGAATATCTTTTGAATTCAAAATTTCAAAATTAAGTTGAGGAATTTTAGGCATTGGTTATTAAGATTCTTTAGATATTTTTTTTAAGTTAATATCTTTTCAAATATTAACTTAAAATGGAATATTTTCAAATTAAGTGGTTACAACTTAATTTTTGATATTTAATTAAATTTAAATTTGAAAAATATTTAAGTTCTAGATTTTTTCTAGTCAACTTAAATTAGATATTTTTTCAAATTTTGTGGAAAAGATACTTAGTCAAATAAGATATTTTCTAGATAGTTATTTCTAGACTACTTATTATTTCTAATATTAAATAGGAAATATTATACATTGTGAAATTAATTATTTATTAATTAATTTTGGTACAATTTACTTTAAGTATATTTTTCCTAGTATTAAACTAGAGATTAATAATTAAGTCTTCTCTACACTTAATTATTTATTTCTTGAATTTAATACATTTAATTAATTTGAAAATTAAATATCTAAGTTGATTTTTATCATCATACTTAAATATTTCTTTTTCATGACATTTAATTAAATAGAAAATTATTTTTAGTTGAAATTTTAATTTTTCAACTAAATTTAAATAATTTTCAAAATATATTTTTTTCTTTATTTTATTAATCAATTTTCGAAATTGCATTTCTTAAATGCTAGAATTTCGAATTTTATCTTGAAAAATAGATTAAGTTGTAAATTAATTATTTATTTTAATTAATTCTTGGATCAACTTAAATCAATGATTTTTTCATTTATTGATTAATTTAAAATAAATTGAATTAAAGTATATTATTAGAAATTGAATTAATTAGTCAAAGGAAAATCTAGATAGGTGATATTTTTGCTTGAAGTATTTTTCTAGTGTATTTAATTAAATAGAAAATTAATATTTAAGTTGATTTTCATCATCATACTTAAATATTTGTAATTTTTCTTATATATTTAATTAAATAGGAAAATTATATTTTTTGTTGTAAATTAATTTTATTAATTAATTTTGGGCCAACATTAAATTAGAATAATTTTTCCAGGATTTATTTTTTATTTTAATATGCATTTTTCGAAAATTGTATTCTTATATACTTTAATTTTTCGAAATGCAATATATATTTATAGAAAAATTAAATTTGAGTTGTAAATTAATTTAAATTAATTTTGTAACAACTTAAATATTTTTTCTAAATATTTATTGGAAATTATTACTAAGATGGAAATAATTCATATTATTTTCATATCCATCTAAGTAAAATTTATAAATATTAAATTAAAATTTATATTTAGAATTTTTCATTCTAAATTGGAAATTTTAATTAAATAAATATATATTTAAAATAAATAGAATAAATAAAGAGAATAATACAACTCTTTTCAAATAATGAGCTTTATTATAGAGACATTCGATCTCCATTGTGGGTTTTACACCGCGTTTGTTTTAGTGAGTAATCCTCCCTAATGGAGGAACGTTCATTAGCAATTTCGCACCGTTTAACCTCGCATGATAAGTAGTTTGTAAGTGTTTTGTATGGTATGGATCACCCTAATGGTGGCGACCATACTTGACTTGCAAATTATGAAACAATGGTGGAAGCTCATAAGATAGAATTGCCTTGACTCTCGCCTAAACGGGACAACGCTGAATTCCAATCTTGATCGAATAAAAGGTTGCTAGAATGTTTAACATTTTAGACGAGCTGACAACTCTATTCAATGAATGGTAGCTTTGACTCTCGCCTAAACGGGACAACGATATCGGTTGTTGAAAACCTTGGAAATTATTTAGGATTGTAAGTTTTAGTATTTTCACTTGTCATTCCTACTTACTATATGTTTATAATTTCTGAATTGTGTATGAATTTATATTGAACCATGTTATTTTCTGTTATTAAGTTGTAGTTTAATTTCGAATCTTCATTGTTGGTCTAACTTGGCTTGTTTATCTAATGAGATAAATCCCTAGTGGATTTTCACCATTAGACATACATAATAGTGTTAGATCTCGAAAGATAAATATTGTATATGCGACATCTAGCTGTTCATCAATTGATGACACCTTAGACTAGTATTTTTACGATATGAAACAAGAAGATTGTATAAATAAGATTACTTTGACTTTCGCTAATCGAAGCATCGTTGGATTCTTATTTATAAACGAAATTATCCTAATTCCTCTTAGCTTATTCATTTTGAATTAGCTTCAAAACATATCATTGGATGAATGGTTTATAAATCATTTCATGTCATTGTATTTTCTCTTAAGAAATTAAATGATGTATATGATTATAATCCCGAAATTCTATTCCCAATTGATATAAATCCTCAATCCTAGAAATCTCCTACTTGTATGGGCAAATCTGACTTAGAGTTTGTATTAGTAGTGGTGGTCCAAGAAAGAATTACTCATTATATTTGGTTGAATTTAAGTCTTTGACTTTAATTTTAGAATCCAAACAGAAATTTTCTTATATTTCTAATTCCAGATACAATACAGTTACACTTTCTCAAGTGTTTAATATCCATCTTTTATTAATGGATTCAAACTGTATGGAATATGAGTTAGGTATTCTGTGACCAGGATCCACTTGCAGTATTCTAAGAACTCTTTGATGTAACTAAACCTATGTCATCATAGACACTACCACTTTCTTTTAATCTATGGCATTTGTATCTTGTTCATAGTGGATTTGACAAGATCAATCTCTGCAAAGAGTTAATATGCCTATATCCACTGAAAGTAGTTCATCTCATTCGCAGATGGATGTACATTCAGGGGTGGATATGAGTTTTTCGTTGTACTCTTAAAACGATAACTCTAGATTATACCTTTTAGCAAAGAAATTTGAAATGTTTGAAAATTTCATTAATTTCTAGCAATGGTTAAAACCATTAAGGTAAGTGGTTAAAGATCTTGCGAACTGATAGGGGTGGAGAAATAGTTAGTAGATATGCAGTTCAAAGATCATTAAATTGATTTTTGAATTATATCCAAACTTACCTCCCCAGAAATTTCGAGTTGCATATTGATGATTAGTTACTAGTCGTTGCCTAAATCCTTCTATGGTAATACAATTTCAGAATGATGTAATGGTTGGGTACTTAATGTAAATCATTACTAGATTCATGGATGACCTAATCAAAATCTTAAGAAAAGCTAGAACTGTTAACCATGGTTTGTTAGCTATTCTAAGTGATTAGGGGTGGACCATCCCATTGTCAATAGATAAGAAAGTGTTTGTTCAAACAAATACTACTTTTCTAAGATAATGACTAAGTCTGAAAAACAAGTAGCAAATAAAGGAGATATTTAATTCTTGATTCCAAAAGTGTTCTATCATCTTATATAATATATGATGATCCCATTGCCTCTGTTGTCTTGTCACAACCAAAGAGGTTAATACCATTTAGTTTTCTTCGACATAATTCACGGTACCTTGTCGTAGTGGGAGAGTTTCTAGGAACTCACCTTCTTATGACTTGGGAGACACAAGTGATTAAAATCCATTGTGAGTTTAAACAAGTAATGGATTGTCAAGATAAGAAACTAAGAAGAAAGCCAATAGAACTATGGTTTAATCCATTCACATGGAATGACCTAAAGTTTTCTATTACAAGGACATAAAATGAAATTTTCGTTAATAAGTCTATTCTATGGACTTAACAAAACTTCCTGTTCCTAGTATTATAGGTTTGAGATTATCTAAACCTATGGCTTGTGGTATACCTGGTAATTACTTACTCTAATGCAAGCAACTTACTTTAGTAAGATGCTGAAGCATTTTCTTTCTAATGGCAATCTATAGAAGCTTCACAACTTCTTAGGTATAGATTTTATTTATCTAAGGAAAAGTCTTAACTATTCCAGAAAAGATAAAGCCATGAAAGAATTTCTTACATCAACAGTGAGAGGTCTTAGATATGCTTTTGTATGCCTTAGACCAGACACCTGCTGTTGAGTGGGAGTAATGAGTAGGTATCGATTAATCCAGAGAAGAACATTGGAAGACAATCAAGTAAATTTTAAGATTAAGAAGAGGAACTATATGTTAGTCTATAAGGGTGTGTTTAAAACTCTTAGACTACACCATATCAGATTTCGAAATTTGCCTATGTGCTAGTAAATATTTCTGATAAGATGGTGATTACTCTGGGGGTGGAATAGTGATTTTGGAGAAGTGTAAAAACCTATCTGAATTCTCTAAGTCTACCAGAGAGAGACTGAATGTTAAAGCTGCAGGAAAGTTACTTATTCAGTCTAAGGAAAGTTCTATACATCTTTGGCACCATTCCAAATTGCCTTAAACTACTAGTGTTAATTCCCTGATTAACCAAAAGTAGTTGCCAAAGGTATAGAATCCAGTATCCCAAGAGAGTAGACATATAGAGAGGAATTTCACATTATCAATGATTTTGTGATTAAAGGAAGAGTAATGGTGGAGAAAAGGTTGTGGTTAATTCAACCTTTCAGATCCTATTACGAGGAGTTTACTACTACTACACTTGATTTGTATATCAAGGTGTTGAGATTATTTGAAACGCACTTTTTGTTTTATATTAGTGCAAGTGGGAGTTTGTTGGGTTTTATGCCCTAAATAAAACTCATTTCAATATAATCGATTTACTTATTAATATAGATCGAAATAACATTTAATGTTGCATGGTTCACATGATTTATTTCATGATTATATGTACATAATGTATAAATTCATCGAAACCCTTTTCACATACTTGATCCCGTTTATTGTGCTGTCAACACATTGGAAAGTAAACATGACTATGTGAATAAAGTTTCCTAGATTTATCAGACACGGGGTTTTGCGATATGATAATCTACAACAAGAGTTTACTTGTATTTGGAGAAATACTATGTTCTTTCCGAACATTGGTTAAAGTAAAGCTCAGGTTGGATGCATGGAGTATGCATCGGAAGGGACCGATATTGAACTTTGACTTAGATTTATTAAACTTACCGTAATATCTATTCAAGTCAATATCGCCTAGTTGATCCTAGATCAAATGATCTTAATCCTGATATGATTAGGCTCAATCTTGAAAGGCTATTCGTGTTCTTTGATTTGTTAGTTAAGCCTACTTTTAGGTCAGGGTGATACGTACATTTTGGGAACACGGTAGTGCAATTGAGTGGGAGCGCTATCATAAACATGGAATCTATAGCTTCTATCGCGCGAATAGTAAGCAAAGGATGATCTCCTTCGAGCTTGACCAAACGAACATAAATGGTGGAGTACTCATTTCACATAAGCCGAAATATCATTTATACGGGGTCAAGTGTTTTAAGGAATAAATACATTGTAGGGTGTAACGGTAATTTAATCCCTTTACAGTGTAGATCATTCATATAGAGGATCATTGATCAAATTAGGATTATAACAATGGATAACTAATGATGTGTCTATATGGTGGAACATATAGAGCATTCTATATACTGAGAGTGCAATTCTAAGTTCTATGCGTGGATTCAACGAAGAATTAATAAGTTAGTGAATTTTAGTGCTAAATTCTTGATCTACTTATTGGAAGCTCGGTTATATAGACCCATGGTCCCCCCACTAGTTGAGATAATATTGCTTGTAAGACTCATGTAATTGGTTTTGATTAATCAATTATAATTCACGAATTAGACTATGTCTATTTGTGAAATTTTCACTAAGTAAGGGCGAAATTGTAAAGAAAGAGTTTATAGGGGCATATTTGTTAATTATGATACTTTGTATGGTGCAATTAATAAATATGATAAATGACAATATTATTTAATAATTATTTATAGTTATTAAATAGTTAGAATTGGCATTTAAATGATTGAATTAGGAAATTGGCATTTTTGAGAAAATCAGATACAAAAAGGGGTAAAATTGCAAAATTGCAAAAATAAGGCCCAGTCCACCTAGCATAGGGCCGGCCACTTGTGTTATCTTTTTTAAATGATTTTTTCATTATTTTAATGCCATATAATTCAAATCAAGCCCTAGAGGAATGCTATAAATAGATAGTGAAGGCTTCAGGAAAATTACACTTTCTGAATCAGAAAAACCTGAGCCTCCACTCTCTTCTCTAGCCGCCACTCTCTCTCTCTTTTCTTCCTCAATATTTCGAACCTCTCTTAGTGATTAGAGTAGTGCCCACACACATCAAGTGATACCTCAATCATAGTGAGGAAGATCGTGAAGAAAGATCATCAGCAAAGGAGATTCAGCATCAAAGATTCAGAGAAAGAGATCCAGGTTCAGATATTGATAATGCTCGCTACGTAAAGGAATCAAGGGCTAGATATCTGAACGGAAGGAGTCATATTATTCCGCTGCACCCAATGTAAGGTTTCCTAAACTTTATATGTGTTTATTTCATCGTTTTAGAAAGTTCATATTTAGGATGTTAATAAACATACTTGTGAGTAGATCTAAGATCCTGGTAAAATAATTTCCAACATGAACACATAAAAGGAAACCGCCCACTCCTCAACTCCTTTCCCTCTTTTTTTTTAAAAAAAAAAAATAAAAATAAAAGGAAACTAGAATTGCCAACAATATTTCCAAAAATAAATCAATCTTTCAAGAATAAAGACACAATACCATATAAAGATTAATCTTTACTTGGAAACATATCAAAATAAATCAAGGGAGAATAAATGTTGATACTTACCATTTAAGCACCAAATTTCCTTAACCCATGAAACAAGTCACACGCCTCCCTCTTTTGTTTTTTTTTTTTTTAAGAAAACCGAAAATAAAATACAATGTGTACAATAAATATATGTGATTCTAACCAAGCAATGTAATCACATATCATTGACAATTGACAAAATAAGATACATGTTATGCTTTTAAGGAAAATAACTAATTAGTATCTCAGGAACAAATCATACTTAATTGATGTTGAGGAAAAAGATATGCATGTTACTAAAAATTGTGAACCAGGATTATCAATTTAATTTAATAGAGGAGACTTACAGATTTGAACACACTTGTCAGACATAAGTGTGTGCAGTGAAAATAGGATCATTGTCCTTGGCAAGATTTTTCATTTTTCGCCTTTTTCAATTTGATCCCGCAACTGGATGCTATCACACCATACTGAAGGTAGCCCTTTTCTATGGTAGTGCATCCTCATCATAGTTGCTAATTACAATATTCCAGCTTACTCAAAAGATGGCTTTCACACCTCAGTATGGGTATCTCTATTCCAGCAAGGGGCCTGACAAGACTGAAACAAAAATTGCTCAACTCTATATAAGTACATTATTTAATCCTAGGCACAAACAAAGAGTAACATGAACCTTTTAACACAACATCACAAAGTATGATAAGAATGAGATCCTAACTAATTATAATCCAAAAGCATAAACATGATTTGTCAAAATACAATGAAAGAAGATTAAAAGCTAGAGAAGAATCACATAACAATATTGTACAAGATTATGAACAAGTGAAATTTAAACAATGCAAACTCCCAAAGACTTTCTGAGGGAGTCAAAGCGACTTGCATCTAGGCCATTTGTGAAAATATCAGCTAATTGTTTTTCAGTATCAACATATTCTAATTGCAATGATTTATTTTCAACAAGTTCCCTGATAAAGTGATACCTTATATCAATGTGCTTTGTTCTAGAATGTTGAACAGGATTTTTGAAAATATTTATGGCACTAGTGTTATCACAAAAAATAGTCAAAACACCCAATTCAAATCCATAATCAATTAGCATTTATTTCAACCATAATAGTTGAGTACAGTAACTGCCAGCAGCTATGTACTCCGCTTCGGCAGTGGACAAAGAAATGGAATTTTGTTTCTTGCTATGCCAAGATACTAGATTATTCCCAAGAAAGAAACACCCTCCACTTGTGCTCTTTCGATCATCAGCATTGCCTGCCCAATCTGTATCACTAAAACAAGCAAGATTAGAATTAGTATCTTTCGAGTACCAAATTCCATAATCAAGAGTGCTATTAACATATCGAATAATCCTTTTTACAGCTGATACATGAGATTCCATAGGATTACTTTGATATCTAGCACAAACTCCCACACTGTAACAAATATCAGGACGACTAGCAGTTAAATACAAAAGACTTCCAATCATGCTACGATAGAGTGTAGTGTCTACCTTTACTCCATTCTCATCTTTTGTCAATTTCAATGTGGTGCTCATTGGAGTACTTACCTGCTTAGCCGATTCAAGACCAAATTTATTGACAAGGTTCTTAGCATACTTACTTTGAGATACAAATGTACCTCCTTCCATTTGTTTCACTTGAAGACCCAAAAAGAAAGTAAGCTCACTAACCATGCTCATTTCAAATTCACTTTTCATTTGATCAACAAAAACCTGCACTTCATGGTTAGATGTAGAACCAAAAACTATATCATCAACATAAATTTGAGCAATGATAAAATCAGATTTTATATGCTTGATGAAAAGAGTTTTATCCTATTGTGAAAATTATATATGCAAGTATACGCAGTCACACAAGTAATAAAGTGATAAGTAAGATCGTCTCCACAGGGATTGCAAACAAAAATATCTTGTAAAACACACTAATTACAACTTAAAGTAAAAGCAAATAATATGCAAATGGTTGAGTAATGATTCAAAATTAAAATTGACATGAATTAAACTTGCTAGAATTAAACTACTGTTGCTAAGAAAAATTGGCTACAAAATAACAAGTGTAATATGGCAAAAAATGGCTTGAATAACTAATTCCTTCTAGTCAGGTTTTTTTTAGTCAGTACAGCATCGGTTCAGCATTACTCTAGCATTCTGCACAGAGATAACAACAAATTCCTCTAGGCTTGTGAGAATTTTCCAACACTCACAACTTTAATTCTACCATTGAGCTCAATATATTCCTATATCAAACCAGTGAGCAGAACACTATTCAAACATTAATTTTGTAAGTTATGCAAGGCAAATGAAATATTCCTATTCCACTTACAAAGAAAAGCCTAAATCTAGGTTTTCACTTGCTCCATTCAAGTTGAACTACTAGATCTAGCCCTTCCGGTACAAGATCTAGCTTAGCAAATTGTTATTCATGGCCAATAAACAACAATCAATTAAAATGAAACTCACTTGAATGAACAAAGGCAAACAAATGCTAAAGTAAGCTTAAAATTTAATCATACCCAACTTAGAAGTTCATAGCCATTCAAGCCTCAAAAGTTTAGCTCATATTCAAGTAAGAAGATAAAATCCAAGCTAAAAACAAATCATCCATGGCTGCTGCCCAAATTTACAATCTCAAGAAGTTTTTGATACTAAATACAAACAACAATAAAAGAGAGTAAAGAAAGAAAACTAAAGAGAAGGGGTAAAAGAAAAGTCAAACACTAAGGCTTGGTCCCCTCTTCTTTCTTCTTTGTAGTACTTCCTGCTGTGAATTAAAAGCTTCTCCAGAAAAATATGACAGCTGCTCCTGTACGAAATTTGATGAAGATAATAATGGTGTACTTCCCTTTCCTTCTCTTTTTGTTGTTGGGTTTTTAGGGTACAAACTTCATACCCCAAAATAGAAGCCCAAACTTTTCTACTTTGGCCCACTAGGGTTAGACCCCTCTCTTCCACGTCAGCTGGCTGGTGCAATTTGAGTGACTGGACCGAAGTTGCTGAGGTGGATAAGTGAAATTCGTGTTTCCATGTCACTGCCAGGATGCTGAATTCACTTCAGCATTGCTTTAGCATTGCTTCAGCAATCAACCCAGTTTCAGCTTGTGCTCCTTTTCTTCCTTGCTTCTTTTTCTTTTTCCTATCAATTTAATTCCTCCTTTTTCAACAAAATAAGCACAGTTAATTGGAAAAACACACCCAACAATATCAATATTTACAAAACTTAAAGGTTAGATTACTAAATAGAAAATAACACTAAAACTAATTAAAATTAAGCAAAATAAACACATTTTCACTACTCTCCTCACAATACTTTAGTTTAAAAGCATAAAAACTAACTCTATACCATAGAGTTATCACACCCCAAACTTAGAGTATTGCTCGTCCTCGAGTAATGAAAAACAAAAAGAACTAAACAATAAAAACAGACAATGACAGCGACACTAACATGCTTGCAGCAGAGAAAATCTTGCTCTTTCACACTTGGTTTAGGGATAAAAATTGCTCTTAGAATTAGATGAAATGGAGGTGTAATTGGCAGTAGTGAATATGCCTTGAACTTGTGTGTGTCAACAGAATTTTGCATGCTATCTATGTCCTTAAAACTTACCAAGAGTAATTCGATCAAATAAGTGTGCAAATACTTCCCACCAAAAACTTGAATTTCTATAACAACCACCTTTGATCCTCAAGTTTAAAGGTTTGCTTCCATAAGTTGAATTAGTGCAATCCTCTCCACTAATGTAGCTTAGCTTTACAACTTAGATCAAAAGGACTTGACTAGGCTTGAATGTTAGGCTTGGGTTAGGGTATGGTAAAGGATGTATTTAAGCTAGCTTAACACCTAACCACTTCACTTGTCAAAAACCGAGCCTCTTCCTTAAGAAATTTTTTTTTTCTCTTGACCCTCTACCCTAATTCAATACTCACAAGTACTTGATATTAAAATTGACTTCTCTTGCTATGTTTATTCTCATCTTTTTTTTTTTTTTGAACTAAAATGGGTGGAACACCCCAAACTTAGTTGCAAGCATATGTATTTTTTTGTTTTCTTTTTTTTTTCATTGCTGATTTTTTTTTTCATATATTAGAAAGACATTTATTACTATATTATATTTATATAATAAATAGCAAGAGAAAGTTAATTGAAAGTTCATACTCATATACTTTGTGAGCTAATTCTCCCACCCCAAACTTACAACCCAACATTGTCCCCAATGTGGCTAAAAGTATAACCTTGAATTAGCTCGCCACAAGTTACACTCACCGCACTCACCCCAAACTTAATGTGAAACTAGGCTCTTGACAAGTGAGCAATTAAGTTAGGACATATGTGGAAATGCAAATTAAGATTGGCGTTAGATGTATGATTGGGTTGCACAATAATAATAGGCTAAATGGCTCAAACTTGGATGACTAGGGAAAAATTGAATGTATAGGAAATGTTAGAAAGGCTCAAACGTCCAAAGATGGCCTAAATCATTTCTAAGTCATGAAGCTCGCTAGGATTTCGCCTCAAGGATTACACTAACTAATTCTAGATGCTTAAACTCTCTCAAAGTGTTATCTATTCTAAAAACTCAAGGTATGGTGGGATAACACAAGCACACAATTGTTGAAAGCATTCCTCGTATGCTAGCATTTAGACAAAAATAACACTTAAAATTAGCATTTTCAACACACAAACCAAGGCACTCCACAAATGGAGGCAAATGGATATGTTTCATCATCGAGCGCTACCCTAAACCAAGCTGAAAACACAAGCAGTATTTTTCTCATTTGCAAGCTAGCACAAATTATAACACACATGACAAAAGAAATGATCAACACATATAAAGCTTACTACACACACTACTAAATTTAACAACAACAGTAGACACATAGCAAACACAAACAGTAGCAACACTTAACTAACACACTTATTTCATCTACACAAAACATCACAATTAAACTAAGGTAATTAACTAAAGAGAAAAGAAATACTCCCTCAACAATCCGAATCTCCACCACCGGAGTCCCTCTCTTCGTTATCAACGGAGCCCCAAGGCGCAAGGATTTCTTTCGGGAAAGCAGGAAAGGCAGCGGCTGTTTTGGACTGGTTGCGACGAAAATTTTGCATCATCCATGCATCTCGTTCCCTTTCATAGTTCCAGTGAGTCTGCAGCCGCTCACACATCTGTTGTTGTAAAGCCTCATGCTTAGACAGACGCTCGGCCATTGGATCCCTTGAAGTGGAAGCTGTGGCAGTGGATGGAGTGGTACGTCTTGGGGCACGATCAGGCCCAAAACTAACTACTCCCTTTCTTGGAACTGGATCTTCCTCATTCAACATCGGTACATTGGCGCATCTACACATTTCAGTAATGAGGCACGGGAAAAACAATTTCCCTTTTACTCGGTGTGCACAGTCAAAAATCTCTTTCGCTATCACCTTGCCAACATTAATCTTTTTGCCTTTCACGATGCAATAGATCATCCACATCCTTTCCCGACTCACGGTGGAGTCATGTGACATAGGCAGCAGAGTGGATTGCACGAAATTATAAAAGACACTTGATATCATGCTTCAGATCCGTCCGTTTGAAACGGAATACACCACGCCCATCTATTTCCCACTCTGCTTCTGGAGTGGCCAATTCAGGCACAATCTTGTGCATTAGCTCATCAGTGAGCTTACCGACATCTTTGGAGAACTCACAAGTCACATTTTTAAGCAAGTAGTAATGATTGATGTCTTTGTCAGAAAATTTCACTTTAACTTCTCGCACCGTAATCTCAGCTGGCAATTCATGCGCCAGAAAATTCGCGTAGAATTCCTTTACTACTTGACAAACTGCAGATGCCGGATCTTCGCACAATTGCAGCCAATTCCTCTTCTTAATGTTCTCTATCAGCCATGGCGGCATGCTGCCAAAGTCCTCATCTCCTATTATCATTCCTCGCTCTACATAAAATTCTTTGTGGCGAACTGAATCAAGGTATTTCTTTTCAGCAGCTTGTGAAACAAATTTTTTAGCCTCTCGAGCATCTCTTTCAGGAGGCTTATGAGCACACCTCTTAATTTTTGGCATTTTGTCCTCTGTTTAATAGAATTCAGCCACAAATTTTTCTTTCAACAGCCCAATTATCACCAGTATAATCACAGAATAGCAACACAAATCCGATTCTCCTCCACCATAAAAATATTCAGATACACAGGCCACAATATTCACCAAATAACACCTTTTAACCAACTAAATTTTTAATTTAAATTCTCAAACCCGGAATTACTTTTACTTGGCTGAAATGTGCAGGCTTCAACTTCTTGCTGCGGAGATGATGCGTGTGAATAGCACTCGATAGTGAATACCTCGGTCAAATGTGCTTGCTAGAGCTTGTGACGGTAGCTGGTTCGTGGTTGTGCAGGAGCGAAGTGATGCTCGAAGGTGTGCGAAATGGGGGCTCGGTGGTAATGGTGAGTTGCTGAAGGCGAGTTCGAGCTTGTTGATGGATGGACAAGTGATGGTGACTCACGGAATGGTGAAGGATGCAGAGTTGTGGTTCGGGTTGTGAGTCGATGTGGTTGGGCAGAGGGTGTAGGTTGACTGGGCAAAGGGTTCGAGCTTGGTGGTGCGAAGGTGGTGCGATTTTGGTGAACTGGAGCTGGACGTGGTGATTCGAATGGTGGGTTGTGAGTGAAATTGAGTAGTGTGCGGATGGGAATGGTCTGTGCAGGGGTGAATGGTGCGGCTGGGTTCGAGCTTGGAGATTGACTTGGGTGGAGCAATGGTGGACGGCTAGGGTTGGTTTGCTGAAAGTGATGGGCTGATTTGGGGGTTTTTCTTCTTTTTTATTTTTTTTTTAAACATATAAATGTATTTATCAATTAAAAGGAAAAAGAAAAGCATACATATATGTATATCAGATAATCTGTATATATTTGTATATATATATGTATATATTTTTTTTTCTTTTTTTCTTGTTTTTTTAAAGAAGAAAACCCCTCAATCAGTGAGCATGTATGTCCACTTCCAGTATTTTTGGAACCCAGACCTCCCAGTACAGCATCACTACAGCATTTCTTCAGCAAGTTCATTTTGCAACCATCCCTGCTTCAGAATGCTGGAGCGATGCTAATCCAATGCTGTACTGGGACCTACTGCTTCAACAAGTAATTCTGCTCACACCAGATTGCAGCAACCCTTTTTCTGTCATTCCATTTTTCTTTCACCTGAAATCAAGACCACCACCCCATCGCAAATTCATTAGTAACTAGAGAATTAGCATTATATATATAATTATATAAGTATGTATCTATGTATAGCTATATATATATATTTTTTTTTTCTCTTTTTTTTTCTTTTTTTTTAAGGGGTGGCACACCCCAAACTTATTACATAGCGTATATATAACTACATATAATCTTGTTCCTCCGCACTCGGGTTGCCCAAATGTGATTAACTAAAGCCTTGACAACCCGAGGTCTTCTTCCTCAAGCCTCTTCCAATGTGATGGAGATCTTTGCTCGATCAACCTCCCCTCCGATGTAGTGTTTAAGTCGCTGCCCATTCACTTTAAATACTCTTCCGGACTGTTCATTCTTGATATCCACAGCTCCAAAAGGATACACCTTGACAATGGTGAATGGTCCCGACCAACGAGACTTTAACTTTTCTGGAAACAACTTCAGCCTTGAATTGAATAACAAAACTTGCTGCCCTTCTTCAAATGCTCGGTGTTGAATTCTCTTATCATGCCATCTCTTAGTTTTCTCCTTGTACAACTTGGCATTTTCATAGGAGAAAAACCTCATCTCTTCAAGCTCATTTAATTGCAACATGCGGGCTTCTCCAGCAGCTTGGAGATCAAAGTTCAGCTTCTTTATAGCCCAAAAAGTTTTGTGTTCAAGCTCTACCGGCAAATGACAAGCCTTCCCTTACACCAATCGATATGGGGACATGCTCAAAGGTGTTTTGTATGCTGTCCGGTACGCCCAAAGTGCATCATCTAGGCGTTGGGACCAATCTTTTCTGTTGGGATTTACAACCTTCTCCAATATGCCTTTAATTTCCCGATTAGATATTTCAGCTTACCCGTTAGTTTGTGGGTGATAGACAGTGGCAATTTGGTGTTTTACACTATATTTTGCCAAGAGTGCAGCCAACACTTTGTTCACAAAGTGTGTTCCCTCATCACTTATCAAAGCTCTAGGGGTCCCAAACCTTGTAAAGACATGTTTATGAAGGAATTTCATAACCACTCGAGCATCATTCTTCGGACTAGCAATTGCCTCTACCCACTTTGATACGTAATCCACCGCCACTAGAATGTAGAGATTCCAAAATACAATTAAGAGGCATCTCATTCCTAGCGGAGATATTTCCCACTCGCTGGCAGCGATCACATTGTTGAACAAAAGCATGAGCATCTTTAAAAATAGAGGGCCAATAATATCCCGATTGAAAGACTTTGGCCGCCATGCATTGTCCACCAAAATGGCCACCATAAGGAGCTGAATGACAATGCTCCAAGATGCTTCTAACTTCACTCATTGGCACACATCTCCGCATTATACGATCTGGGCACTGCTTGTACAAGTATGGCTCATCCCAAAAATAAAACTTGCTATCATGAAGGAACTTTTTGAGCTGCTGCTTGGTAAAATCAGGTGGATAGGCACCTCCAACTAAGTAATTGACAATGTCCGCATACCATGGTACCCGTGTTTGCTCTACCACTAGCAGTTGCTCATCTGGGAATGAGTCTTGAATTTGTAATTCTCCTTCTAAGTGGTTGTTGTGATTGTTAGTTTCCAACCTAGAGAGATGATCCGCCACTTTGTTTTCTGTCCCTTTTCTGTCTCGAATTTCCAAATCAAACTCTTGTAGCAACAAAACCCAACGAATGAGCCTCGGTTTAGAATCTTTCTTGGCTATCAAATACTTGATTGCCGAGTGGTCAGTATACACAATAACCTTGGTTCCCACAAGATAAGATCTGAATTTCTCAAAGGCAAAAACCACCGCTAGCAACTCTTTTTCAGTAGTGGTGTAGTTAATTTGGGCATCAGCAAGAGTTTTGCTTGCGTAATAAATGGAGTGAAAGGTCTTATTCTTCCACTGTCCAAGAACAGCCCCAATGGCAAAATCACTTGCATCGCACATGAGTTCAAAGGGCAATGACCAATCGGGTGCTACAATCACGGGGGCCGTAACAAGAGCTGTCTTAAACTTCAAAAATGCTTCATTACATTCAGCGGTAAACTCAAATGGCCTATTTTGTTCCAGCAAGCTACACAAGGGTTTGGACACCTTAGAAAAGTCTTTAATGAAGCGCCTATAGAAACCCGCGTGTCCAAGGAAGCTTCTTATGCCTTTCACCATGGTAGGGGCTGGTAACTTCTCAATCGCTTCTAGCTTTGCCTTGTCAACTTCTATCCCCTTTCTAGACACTTTGTGACCCAACACAATACCCTCTTGAACCATGAAGTGGCATTTCTCCCAGTTAAGCACCAAGTTGGTTTCTTCACATCTTGCTAACACTCTCTCCAAATTCTCCAAACAAACCCCAAATGATTCCCCGTAGATAGAGAAATCATCCATGAATATCTCCAAAATACTCCCAGCCATATCTTAAAGACCGCATATGATTAATACCTTGAATTATTAAATAATTAGGGTTTATGTATGAGATTTTATTATTATTATTAATAATAATACAATTATGGGAATTTATTTGAGTTCGTATATATTTATTATGCTATTTATGTAAATTTCTCAATTACTGTATTTGTGTTCGGAAGCGGTGGAAAGCGGCGTTGGGCCTTTAGAGAGTCGTATTTTGTATGTTATAGCATTGTTTTATTCCGGGGCATTATTGTAGGTTTAATAGTATTGGTTATTAGTTGGGATATTTTGGTGATTAAAATGCCTTAGAAACCCTTTTATTAAGTTATTGGTAATTAATTAAGGGATAATTATTCCTTTATTCTTTTGTTCCTATATTTCAGCTTATTAAGAATATTGATAATAAGAAAAGAGGTATTACCCTTTTATTCTTGAGAAAATTAGAAAGTCCTAGAAAAAAAAAACCATCACTTTTCCTCAAGCTTCTTCTCTCTCTCTCTCTCTCTCTCTCTCTCTCTCTCTCTCTCTCTCTCTCTCTCGATTTTTCCTAGGCAGCAAGGGCTGTGAATTTCCAGCTGAATATCAAGGATTCTAGCTGAATACTAAGGTTCCAATTCAAGGTAATTTCCCTTACTCTTCTTCCTTAAGCTTTCTTTAGCCTAAGTTAGGTTTTTGAAGGAATTTGGGTGTTATGTTGCTGTATGACCTATGGTGGTTTGATTTGGTATTCTGGAGATTGTTTGATGTTGTTTGAGCTATTTTGAACTGAAATTATGAGTTGAATTGAGGTTTGAGCAAAGTTAGAGTTTATGAACTCAAACTTAGCTCTCTAATGGTGAAATGAAAATCTGTGTGAATTGCTGAGTTTTATTGATTGGGATTGGTCTAATATGATGTGTACAGGCGTTCTGGAAGTTATTGAGAAGTTTGGGGTTGATTGGAGTTAAGGGGATCGGTTTTAGGGTTCCCAGCACAGAACCGGTCGACCGGTTCTGGGGGACCCGTAGAACCGGTCGACCGGTTGGTACCCAGGAACTGGGGTTCCGGTTGGGAACCGGCCTGCCGGTTGGGAATTTTTCCCGAACCCTAGTTTTTCCCGTTTTTAAGTAATTTAGGGTATTGGCATCCTATTTATCGATAGGGTTAAGTTTAGTTCCTATTTTAATCCCCGATAAGTGTTTAGCGAGTCTCTCATCAAAGTTTGAACATTATGATTTAGGGCCCTGTATAACGTCAAGCTGCACTTCCACTCAGGCTGACCGGCACACTTGAGCACGGAACGAGGTAAGATAGCGTGAGAATATATATATGAATGTATATGCTTATTTTGATTGTTATACTACTAGCACTAATATAAAATGATTATTAGAGTGTTGGTATAGTATTGCATGTTAATGTGGTTACGGTGTTACCAACACGAGTACCCAGGGTACATCGTGTTCGTGGTACAACACTTAGTAATTCCCGGGAGTACAGTTAGGGCTCTACCAACACAAGTACAGAGTTGGTACTTTAGTGCATTTGGTACAGTAGTCGTACTACCCTTAAGAACGTTCTTAATCATTTGGTGAGCTTGGTTATTGAGCTGAGGGCGGCTTAATCATAGAGCCGGCATTGCATTACTTTTATTTATTTCTTGCATATCTTACTGAGTCTGTTGACTCATCAGTTTGCTACCTTGTGTAGGTAAAGGAAAAGCAAAGGTGGAGGAACAGTGAGTCAGAACTCGGCATGATTGTACATATCGCGGCAGTTCAACCTGGAGGGTTTCGATTTCTTAGTATTTTGGAGTCTGTATTTTGAGGATGCATGTGCGCTAAACTTTTTTAAAAAAAAATATATGTGCATAGTAGTAAAGTACTTTTAACTTGTATTTTGATACTTGGGATCCCGATCCATATGGTTATTAATATTTAAATTATTAAAATTAATTTTTGAGTTTATTATTTTAAAATACGGGCATTACAGTTTGGTATCAGAGCCACCAGGTTGTCCACTGAAGACCGTCAAGATATGTACAATCAAGGCCAGTGTCGAGTTTAACTCACGGTTCCGTAAGCTTTATTTCTTGCAAACTGTTTTAAGATATGTTATGTTGTATATATGATTAAATAAGATGTTTTAAAATCCTAATTGCGGTCTTGAAAATACTTCTACCACTGTTTGACCTACGTGCCTTGTGGGTTCGCAGGCTAAGTCCTAAATAATGGACGACCAGCGAAACGTTAGAAGGCAGGGTGAATTGGTTGAGACCGGAGGTGGTCGGGGTGGTAGAAATCCCCAAAACCCCCGTGGATGCGGTAGAGGCCGCGGTCGAGTCTCGAGAGGTGGACAGGAGAATCCACCTCAGGCCCCGGTTGATTGGGAGCAAAGGTTTGCTGAGATGCAAACTAGAATTGAGCAATAAGAAGAAGAGATCCGACGACTGAGGCAACAGGATGCTCCTGTTGAGCCGCCCCCGCAACCGCCTGCTGCGGTTCCTGTAGCCCCTGCGGTGCCAGCTGAGCAACATGTTGCTGGTAATCGCATGGAGCCTTTATATGAGAGGTTTAGAAAGCAAGCACCTACAGTATTTTTGGGAGCTCCGGATGTTCTTAAGGCTGAACAGTGGTTGGCTGTTATCGAGAGAATATTGAATTTCATGGGTGTGGTCGGAAATGATAGAGTGGCATGTGCCACATTTCAATTTCAAGAAGATGCCCTGATTTGGTGGGAGATGGTATCCCTCACCAGGGATGTGACCAGAATGGCCTGGGAAGAGTTCCGAGAATTGTTCAACGCCAAATATTACAATGAGGCGGTCCGCAGTGCAAAGCGGAAGGAATTTGTTGAATTGGTACAAGGTGAGGGTATGTCAGTGACTGAATATACGACCAAGTTTGATCGCTTGGCTAAGTTAGCCTCCGGGATCGTACCAACAGACTTCAGTAAGAAAGAAGAGTATTTGGCTGGGCTGAATGCCAAGATCAGGCATGACCTGGTTATTACAACGAATGATACCACAACTTATGCAGAAATGGTTGATAAGAGAGTGGGGGTTCTACCTTTGAACAGAAGAAAAGAACTTTCCCATCTTCGGGAAGTTCAGGGAAAGGAAAAAGGTTTCGAGGAAACCAGAACAGAGGAGGACGTCAGACTTATTCCTATCCTGAGTGCCCGCGTTGCAAGAAGCATCATCTCAGAACTTGTAACCGGAGAGCCTGCTTTCAGTGTGGTTCGGTGGGACATCTCAGGAAGGACTGTCCTCAGTTGAAGAAAGAGGAACCAAAACCTGAGATCAAACCTGTGCCTGCACCGGCTCGTGTCTTTGCTATAACTCGGGTTGATGCTGCTGCCAGTCCTTCAGTAGTTACAGGTCAGCTTCTAATCAATGGTTTTGCTTATACTGTTTTATTTGATTCGGGTGCTACTCGGTCTTATGTGTCATCAAGGGTTCTTGATCAGCTTGATAGACCCAGTGATATTTTTGAGACGGGGTTTGGAACCCTGTTGCCCAATGGTGAGTTAATTGTATCAAGAAAGTGGGTTAGGTTAGTATTAATTAGAATTGAAGATAGAGAATTGAGTGCTGATCTCGTGGAGTTACCATTGGCCGAATTCGATATTATACTTGGTATGAACTTTTTGTCCAAATACTCTGCTAGTATTGATTGTAAACGAAAATGGTGACTTTTGAACCGGAGAATGAGGAACCTTTTGTTTTTGTTGGTTCGGTCCAAGGTTCTCGTGTTCCAAGAATCTCAGCGTTGAAAGCTAGAGATTTGTTACGTAATGGATGTGTTGGATTTCTAGCAGTGGTGGTAGATTCCGGTAAACCTGTGTTACTTGGACCTGAAGAAGTTAAAGTGGTTAAGGAATTCCTGGATGTGTTTCCAGAGGAATTGCCTGGGTTACCACCTCAGCGGGAAATAGATTTCATCATTGATTAAATTCCTGGAGCAGAACCTGTTTCAAAGGCACCCTACCGAATGGCACCTGCTGAATTAAAAGAATTGAAGATACAACTCCAAGGGATGTTGGATCTAGGGTTCACTCGGCCTAGTGTGTCACCTTGGGGAGCCCCTGTGCTATTTGTGAAGAAGAAAGATGGAACTCTTCGGATGTGTATTGATTATCGGGAGCTGAATAAGTTAACCATTAAGAATAAATATCCTCTGCCCAGAATTGATGATTTGTTTGACCAACTTCAGGGCAAGACAGTATTCTCTAAGATTGACTTGAGGTCTGGATTGTTGGAATATTTTACCAGGATCTTAGATCTACTCACAAGTATGTTGATTAACATCCTAAATATGAACTTTCTAAAACGATGAAATAAACACATATAAAGTTTAGGAAACCTTACATTGGGTGCAGCGGAATAATATGACTCCTTCCGTTCAGATATCTAGCCCTTGATTCCTTTCTGTAGCAGAGCATTATCAATATCTGAACCTGGATCTCTTTCTCTGAATCCTTGATGTTGAATCTCCTTTGCTGATGATCTTTCTTCACGATCTTCCTCACTATGATTGAGGTATCACTTGATGTGTGTGGGCACTACTCAAATCACTAAGGATTTCGAAATATTGAAGAAGAAGAGAGAGAGTGGTCAGCTAAAGATAGGGAGAGAGAAGGCTCAGTTTTTCTGAATAGAAAAAGTCAGAAGAAAAGTGTTATTTTCCTGAAGCCTTCACTATCTATTTATAGCATTCCACTAGGGTTATGTTTGAATTATTTGGCATTAAAATAATGAAATATCAGAGGGAAAACCCTATAAAAGTGGCCGGCCCTATACTAGTGGATTTGGGCCTCACTTTTTGCAATTTTGCAGTTTTATCTTTTCTGCATCTGATTTTCTCAAAAACGCCAATTTTCTAATTCAACCATTTAAATGCCAATTCTAACTATTTAATAACTATAAATAATTATTAAATAATATTGTCATTTATCATATTTATTAATTGAACCATACAAAGTATCATAATTAACAAATATGCCCCTAAAACTCTTTCTTTACAATTTCGCCCTTACTTAGTGAAAAATTCACAAATAGACATAGTCTAATTTGAGAATTATAATTGATTAATCAAAACCAATTACATGAGTCTTACAAGCAATATTATCTCAACTAGTGGGGGGACCATGGGTCTATATAACCGAGCTTCCAATAAGTAGATCAAGAATTTAGCACTAAAATTCACTAACTTATTAATTCTTCGTTGAATCCACGCATAGAACTTAGAATTGCACTCTCAGTATATAGAATGCTCTATATGATCCACCATATAGACACATCATTAGTTATCCATTGTTATAATCCTAATGTGATCAATGATCCTCTATATGAATGATCTACACTGTAAAGGGATTAAATTACCGTTACACCCTACTATGTATTTTATCCTTAAAACACTTCACCCCGTATAAATGATATTTCAGCTTATGTGAAATGAGTACTCCACCATTTATGTTCGTTTGGTCAAGCTCGAAGGAGATCATCCTTTGCTTACTATTCGCCAGATAGAAGCTATAGATTCCATGTTTATGATAGCGCTCCCACTCAATTGCACTACCGTGTTCCCAAAATGTACCTATCACCCTGACCTAAAAGTAGGCTTAACTAACAATTCAAGGAACACGAATAGCCTTTCAAGATTGAGCCTAATCATAACAGGATTAAGATCATTTGATCTAGGATCAACTAGGCGATATTGACTTGAATAGATTTTACGGTAAGTTTAATTTAAATCTAAGTCAAAGTTCAATATCGGTCCCTTCCGATGCATACTCCATGCATCCAACCTGAGCTTTACTTTAACCAATGTTCTGGAAAGAACATAGCACTTCTCCAAATGCAAGTAAACTCTTGTTGTAGATTATCATATCAGTAAAACCCTGTGTCTGATAAATCTAGGAAACTTTATTCACATAGTCATGTTTACTTTCCAATGTGTTGACGGCACAATAAACAGGATCAAGTATGTGAAAAGGGTTTCAGATGAATTTATACATTATGTACATATAATCATGAAATAAATCATGTGAACCATGCAACGTTAAATGTTATTTCTGATCTATATTAATAAGTAAATCTGATTATATTGAAATGAGTTTTATTTAGGGCATAAAACCCAACATGGATATCATCAGTTGAGAATTCGAGAAGAGGATATTCCGAAGACAGCCTTCCGAACCAGGTATGGTCATTATGAATTCCTGGTTATGTCTTTTGGGTTAACAAATGCACCGGCAGCCTTTATGGATCTCATGAATAGGGTATTCAAGGATTTCCTCGATAATTTTGTAATTGTATTTATCGATGACATTCTTGTGTATTCTCGGTCAGAAGCAGAACATGAGCAACATCTTCGAATGGTTCTGCAGTGACTTAGAGATCATAAACTCTATGCAAAGTTCAAAAAGTGTGAGTTCTGGCTGTCACAAGTGTCTTTTCTAGGGCATATTGTTGGAAAAGATGGAATTATGGTTGATCCAGGGAAGATTGAAGCGGTAAAGAATTGGCCTAGACCTAAAAGAGTCACTGAAATTCGAAGTTTTCTCGGTTTAGCGGGTTATTATCGACGTTTTGTGGAAGGATTTTCCAAAATTGCGACGCTGTTATCCGAGTTAACTAGGAAGAATCAGCGATTTATATGGTCAGATAAGTGTGAAAAGAGTTTTCAAGAGCTGAAGCAACGATTGATTACAGCTCCTGTTCTAGCCTTGCCATTTGATCAAGAAAAGTTTGTGATGTATTGTGACGCATCAAGGCAGGGTTTAGGCTGTGTGTTAATGCAAGCAGATAAAGTCATAGCCTATGCTTCTCGGCAATTGAAAGATTATGAGTAGCGTTACCCAACTCACGACCTAGAACTTGCAGCAGTGGTGTTTGCCTTGAAAATTTGGCGACATTACTTGTATGGTGAAAGGTGTGAGATCTATACTGACCACAAGAGTCACAAGTATTTCTTCACTCAGAAGGATTTGAACATGAGACAGAGAAGGTGGTTAGAATTGGTAAAAGACTATGACTGTGAAATCCTATATCATCCTGGAATGGCAAATGTTGTGGCTGATGCCTTAAGCAGAAAGGGACCTGATCAGATATCCAACATGGTCATGATTTCCTCTCAGCTGGCCTCGGAAATGACTAGGGCAAACATTGAGTTGGTGACTGAGAAATTATTTAATCTGACACTTCAGTCAGATTTGTTGGAAAGAATCAGAATGGCTCAGTTAGAAGATTCTGAATTGGTTAAAACTCGAGAAGATGTCTTAGCAGGCAAAGCTAAGGACTTCTCAATTTCTGACAATGGGATGCCGTTGTTTAAAGCACGGGTGTGTGTCCCTGATATCAGTGAACTTAAAAAGGAAATTTTAGAAGAAGCTCATACTACCCCTTACTCATTACATCCAGGAACCACCAAAATGTATCAAGACTTGAAGCCCTATTTCTGGTGGTATGGGATGAAGAGGGATGTAGTGGACTACGTTACTAAATGCTTAACCTGTCAGCAAATCAAAGCTGAGCATCAACGACCGGCGGGGTTACTTCAGCCATTAACACTTCCATAATGGAAGTGGGAAGACATTGCAATGGATTTTGTGGTTGGCTTGCCTAGAACCACAGGAATGTACGACTCAGTTTGGGTTGTGGTGGATCGTTTTACAAAGTCAGCACATTTCTTACCTGTTAAGGTAACCTATACAGTGGATCAGTATGCTGATTTGTATGTGAAAGAAATTGTTCGTCTTCATGGAGTACCGAAGTCAATCGTTTCAGATAGGGATCCTAAATTTACATCAAAGTTTTGGGTGAGTTTGTAGAAGGCTATGGGAACTAATTTGAAGTTCAGTACAGCCTTTCATCCTCAGACAGATGGGCAATCTAAACGAACTATTCAAATACTTGAAGATTTGTTACGAGCTTGTGTTATGGATTTTGGAGGGTCCTGGAGTAAGTATTTGCCTCTGATTGAATTCTCCTATAACAATAGCTATCAAAGTACCATAGGAATGGCTCCCTATGAGCTGCTCTATGGCAGGAAGTGTCGTTCCCCAATTCATTGGGATGAAACAGGAGAACGGAAATACTTAGGCCCTGAATTAGTCCAGAAGACAAATGAAGCAATAGACAAGATCAAAGCTCGAATGCTTGCTTCTCCAAGCAGGCAGAAAAGTTATGCAGATCCCAAGCGACGGGATGTTACATTCCAACCTGGTGATTATGTCTTTCTACGAGTATCCCCGATGAAGGGAATCAGACGTTATGGAAAGAAAGGTAAATTGAGCCCTAGGTTTATTGGACCTTTTGAAATTCTAGAGAAGGTTGGGCAAGTTGCTTATCGGTTAGCCTTACCTCCTTCCTTGTCAGTAGTGCATAACGTGTTTCATGTGTCCATGCTGAGAAAGTATGTATCTGATCCAATGCACGTTCTGAGTTATGAAATGTTAGAGTTGCAACCCGATCTAACTTATGACGAACAACCAGTGCAAATTCTGGATAGGAAGGAAAAAGTTCTGCGAACTAAAATTATATCATTGGTTAAAGTACTCTGGAGGAATAGTAAAGTGGAAGAAGCCACTTGGGAATTGGAATCCGATATGAGGGCTCAGCACCCTGAGTTGTTCAGGTAGATTTCGGGGGCGAAATCCTTTTAACACGGGGATAATTGTAAAGACCGCATATGATTAATACCTTGAATTATTAAATAATTATGGTTTATGTATGAGATTTTATTATTATTATTAATAATACAATTATGGGAATTTATTAGAGTTCGTATATATTTATTATGTTATTTATGTAAATTTCTCAATTACTGTATTTGTGTTCGGAAGCGGTGGAAAGCGGCGTTGGGCCTTTAGAGAGTCGTATTTTGTATGTTATAGCATTGTTTTATTCCGGGGCATTATTGTATGTTTAATGGTATTGGTTATTAGTTGGGATATTTTGGTGATTAAAATGCCTTAGAAACCCTTTTATTAAGTTATTGGTAATTAATTAAGGGATAATTATTACCCTTTATTCATTTATTTTTATATTTCAGACTATTAAGAATATTACATATATAGAAAAGAGATATTATCCTTTATTCTTGAGAAAAATTAGAAAATCCTAGAAAAAAAAACCATCACTTTTCCTCAACCTTCTTCTCTCTCTCTCTCTCTCTCTCTCTCTCTCTCTCTCTCTCTCTCTCTCTCTCTCTCTCTCTCTCTCTCTCTCTCTCTCTCTCTCTCTCTCGATTTTTCCTAGGCAGCAAGGGCTGTGAATTTTCAGCTGAATATCAAGAATTCTAGTTGAGTTCTAAGGTTCCAATTCAAGGTAATTTCCCTTACTCTTCTTCCTTAAGCTTTCCTTAGCCTAAGTTAGTTTTTTTGAAGAAATTTGGGTGTTATGTTGCTGTATGATCTATGGTGGTTTAATCTAGTATTCTGGAGATTGTTTGATGTTGTTTGAGCTATTTTGAACTAAAATTATGGGTTGAATTGAGGTTTGAGCAAAGTTAGAGTTTGTGAACTCAAACTTAGCTCTCTAATGGTGGATTGAAAATCTGTGTGAATTGCTGAGTTTTATTGATTGGGATTGGTCTAATATGATGTTTACAGGTCTTTTGGAAGTTATTGAGAAGTTTGGGGTTGATTGGAGTTAGGGGGATCGGTTTTAGGGTTCCCAGCACAGAACCGGTCGATCGGTTCTGGGGGACCCGTAGAACCGGTCGACCGGTTGGTACCCAGTAACTGGGGTTCTGGTTGGGAATTTTTCCCGAACCCTAGTTTTTCCCGTTTTTAAGTAATTTAGGGTATTGGCATCCTATTTATCGATAGGGTTAAGTTTAGTTCCTATTTTAATCCCCGATAAGTGTTTAGCGAGTCTCTCATCAAAGTTTGAACATTATAATTTAGGGCCCTGTAAAACGTCAAGCTGCACTTCCACTAAGGCTGACCGGCACACTTGAGCACGGAACGAGGTAAGATAGCGTGAGAATATATATATATATATGAATGTATATGCTTATTTTGATTGTTATACTACTAGCACTAATATAAAATGATTATTAGAGTGTTGGTATAGTATTGCATGTTAATGTGGTTACGGTGTTACCAACACGAGTACCCAGGGTACGTCATGTTCGTGGTACAACACATAGTAATTCCCGGGAGTACAGTTAGGGCTCTACCAACACAAGTACAGAGTTGGTACTTTAGTGCATTTGGTACAGTAGTCGTACTACCCTTAAGAACGTTCTTAATCATTTGGTGAGCTTGGTTATTGAGCTCAGGGCGGCTTAATCATAGAGCCGGCATTGCATTACTTTTATTTATTTCTTGCATATCTTACTGAGTCTGTTGACTCATCAGTTTGCTACCTTGTGTAGGTAAAGGAAAAGCAAAGCTGGAGGAACAGTGAGGCAGAACTCGGCATGATTGTACATATCGCGGCAGTGCAACCTGGAGGGTTTCGATTTCTTAGTATTTTGGAGTCTGTATTTTGAGGATGCATGTCCGCTAAACTTTTAAAAAAAAAAATATATGTGCATAGTAGTAAAGTACTTTTAACTTGTATTTTGATACTTGGGATCTCGATCCATATGGTTATTAATATTTAAATTATTAAAATTAATTTTTGAGTTTATTATTTTAAAATACGGGCATTACAATATCCGAGAAAATAGCCATCATACACCTTTGGAAAGTCGCGGGAGCATTGCACAAGCCAAATGGCATCCTCCTAAAGGCAAAGGTGCCATATGGACAAGTGAAAGTGGTTTTCTCTTGATCTTCTGGTGCTATAGAAATCTGATTGTAACCCGAATATCCGTCAACAAAGCAGTAAAACTCTTTTCCCGCCAAACGATCCAACATTTGGTCAATAAATGGCAGCGGGAAATGATCCTTCCGAGTAGCATTGTTTAGCTTCCGATAGTCCATACACACCCTCCAACCGGTCACAGTTCGAGTAGGAATCAACTCATTGTTCGCATTAGCCACCACCGTGATTCCTCCTTTCTTTGGCACACATTGAACAGGACTAACCCATGAACTATCTGAAATCGGGTATACAATACCATAATCCAGCCACTTTATCACTTCTTTTCGCACTACTTCCTTCATAACAGGATTCAACCTTCGTTGATGCTCAATGGAGTTACTACACCCAGCTTCTAGGATTATTTTATGCGTGCAAATCGCTGGACTAATTCCTTTTATGTCTGCCATAGTCCACCCAATTGCTCTTTTATTTTTCTTCAGCACTTGTAGCAACAAACCTTCAACTTCAGCTTCCAAACACGCTGAAATAATTATTGGCAGCGTTTCATTCTCCCCCAAATAGGCCTATTTGAGGTGACTTGGCAAAGGTTTCAGCTCTAATTTTGGTGGTTCTTGGATGGAAGGCTTTGGAGGGTTGAAATTGCTTTCTTTCAACTCTAAAGACTCAAAAGATCTCTTGAATTTAGGGAAAGGTTGCATCGGCTCAACCCAAGCAACTTGGGTTTCTTCATCTTCACTCAAAGCTTCAAGATCTTCAAGAGAGCTTATCACCCTCTTATCCTTCCACACTTTCTTGTGAAAACTTTCAGCCACAATAGAATCAATAACACTCAAACGTGAACATTCTTCAATCTCATCCGGGAATCTCATAGCATTGAACACATTAAAAGTGACTTTTTGATCATTCACTCTCATAGTGAGTTCCCCATTTTGTACATCAATCAAGGTTCTTCCGGTAACAAGGAATGGCCGTCCCAAAATAATCGGAACTTCTCTATCGGCCTCATAGTCGAGGATGATAAAGTCAACCGGAAAAATGAATTTATCCACTTGCACCAACACATCTTCAATTTTTCCTTCCGGATGAGCCATGGAACGATCCGCTAATTTCAAAGTAACGGTGGTTGGCCTCGCTTCTCCAATTCCCAACTTTCTAAAAGTAGACATAGGCATGAGATTAATACTAGCTCCCAAGTCACAAAGAGCTCTTCCAACATCTCTACCCCCAATAGAAATTGGAATTGTAAAGCTGCCCGGATCTTTCAATTTGGGTGGGATTTTACTTTTCAACATGGCACTACAGCCCTCCGTCAAAGCGACAGTTTCAAACTCCCCAAGCCTCCTTTTCTTTGTCAAAATATCCTTTAAAAACTTCACATAGGTTGGCATTTGCTCTAAAGCTTCCACTAATGGTATATTGATGTGGAGCTGCTTTAAAACATCAAGGAATCTCCGGAATTGACCATCATCTTGTTGCTTCTTGAACCGTTGAGGAAATGGTAGAGGTGGCTTTTGCAAAGACTTTTTTGCAGCAGAATGCTGACTGGATGCTGTAACTACTGGGGGAATTTCAGCAGCTGAAGTTGCTGGTTTTTTCTTCATTTCCCCCTCTTTTTGGATTGAAGAGGGCTCTTTACTGCCTGTTGCAGCCAGATTTGACTCAATTATTTTTCCACTTTTCAAGGTTACCGCTTTGCAATGTTCCTCGCCATCTCTTCTTGGATTTTCGGTGTCACTAGGCAAGGTGCCTTGTGGTTTATTCCTCAAATCATTGGCCAATTGCCCCAATTGAACTTCAAGATTCCGAAGAGATGCTACCTGGCTTTGAATTACAGCGTCATTCTTGGCCATATATCTCTCATTAAGCTCTCCAAAGAACTAGTTTGAGAGCCTTGAGGTTGGTGTGGTTGTTGAGAAAAACCCGGTGGAAATGATTGCTTTCCTTGTGCTTGTGCTCCACTTGAACTTGCCCCTTGACCTCCCCATGAAAATTTCGAACGATGCTTCCATGCCGGATTGTAGGAGTTTGAGTATGGATTGTTGTTGCGGTTAAAGTTTTGATTACCCACATAGCAAACCGAAGCTGGATTTGAAGGGCAATTTTCAAAAGTATGCCCATCACCACAATACACACAAGAAATTTCGGCCCTTTGAATGGCAACGGCTGGTTGTACACTTCCTCCCATATTCATATTCTTCAAAATGTTGGTCATTGAGGCCATTTGAGCGGTTAGAGTGGTCAAGGCATCTACTTCAAGAACACCCGCTACTTTTCGACTTGTAGGAGCTCTATTAGTTGACCATTGATAGTTGTTGCTAGCTATCTGTAACACCCTAACTAAAATAGGCGCATTACGTGATTTTTAAACATGCTGTGCAGCTCGTTGCTAATCAACGAGGTTTATGGAAAACGTGATTAATTAAAATTTTTGCTTTTTAATTAAACTTATAAAATAATATTACAAAAGACTCGGGATCCCGATTACAAAATCATTTACAAAAAGATTTAACTGTTCATACAAAATAATTGTCGCCTAGCGACTAGTTACAAAATCAGCCTCGCTGTCCCGAGGATCGTACTCTCCAGGCCTAACCGCCCCGACATGTACAACCTTCATAAGCTCGCTCACGGTCCATCAGCTTTAGTCTTGCCTTTACCTACACATAAACGTAGAACTGTGAGTCGACAGACTCAGTAAGAAAAGCATAATAATATTCATACATTAAATCCGGTCATGATCAGACGCCCATACCCCTGATCATAACCCTAACTGCCGTGTCCAACACGATACTGAGTCCCACTACTGCCGTGTCCAACACGGTACTGAGTCACTACTGCCGTGTCCAACACGGTACTGAGTTCTGAACGTCCATAGGGACGGTACTATTGACAAATATCCTCCTGATCGGTCGAACCGGTCATACTCCGGCTGCTGGTCATACTCCAGCCTGTACCGACGGGATACGTCAATAGTACGGAACCACCAACCAAGTGTCAGCCTGATCGGTCGAACCGGTCATACTCCAGCTGCTGGTCATACTCCAGCCTGTACCGACGTGACAGGGTTGGATGGTTCGAAGCCAACATACATAACTAATGTAATCTAACAGGCTTCCTACATGCACGCTAAACATGTTTGAGCTAGAAATTCCAAACTTGAAACAAAGTAATTTACATGCATTTCTAACAGCTTAATTAACTTCAAATTAACATGCTTACATCTCAGAAATTATCAATAAAACACAGCAGTAACAACAACTAAGAATTCATGCATGCATCATCATCTTTTTATCAAAATTCAACAATTTAAAGAAGGAAACAAGAGAAGCTAACCTAGCTTGGATTAAACACACAAAATCCTTGAATCCACAAGAAAAGAAGAGCAAGAATCCAGCTGCTCCTAGGGCCGAAAAAAGAGAGAGGAAAAGAGAAAGCTTTTCTTGAAAATTTCTATTTTTTTGACTAAGTGTAGAAAATGAAAAGAAAATGACTTTTAAGGCAAGATACACTTAATTTCAGCCAAAACATAATTAAAATAAACATTTATTTTCAAATAATAAAGTCACTAAAAGAGAAAATATCATTGGGGCAAAAAGACCATTTTGCCCCTCCACACCAAAATCTCATAAATAACTCTAAAGGGGTATTTTTGGCAAATTCTAAATTCCCGGCCATTCCCGACATTCCCAATGTCTAAAAAAATCCGTCCCAAACTACAAACATACTAAGTTGTGATTTCTACTGAGCCAAACACCGGGTTCCAAAATACCGGGCACCGGAATGCAAAATTATGCAAACTACTACATGACATAAAAATGCATCTCTGAATTCAATAATAACAGCATAATAAATTATTTAAATGGCTATAAATAATTTCATAATTAATCATAATTAACTGCTAATTTCCAAATTAACTAAGCGGTCTTTACAACTATCCCCCCCTTAAAAGGATTTCGTCCCAGAAATCTAACCTGAATAACTCTGGATATTGAGCTCTCATATCTGACTCTAGCTCCCAGGTGGCTTCCTCCACCTTGCTGTTTCTCCAGAGAACTTTGACCAATGCTATGGTCTTATTCCGAAGGACTTTATCCTTTCTATCCAGGATCTGCACTGGCTGTTCCTCATAAGTCATGTCTGGCTGCAGTTCTAGGCTCTCATAACTGAGTATATGAGAGGGATCTGAAACGTATTTTCTCAACATCGAGACATGGAATACGTTGTGAACTGCTGATAAGGCTGGAGGCAATGCTAACCGATATGCCACTTGACCTATCTTCTCGAGAATTTCGAAAGGTTCTGTAAATCTAGGGCATAACTTGCCTCTTTTCCCGAAACATTTGATCCCCTTCATCGGAGATACCCGTAAAAACACATGGTCCCCTACTTGGAACTCAACATCTCTGCGTTTCGGATCTGCGTAACTCTTCTGTCTGCTCTGTGAGGCAAGCATTCTAGCTTTTATCTTCTCTATTGCCTCATTGGTCCGCTGCACTGACTCTGGACCTAGGTATTTCCTCTCCCCTGTCTCATCCCAGTGGATGGGAGATCTACACTTCCTACCGTATAACAGTTCATAGGGAGCCATCCCTATCGTGTATGATAACTGTTGTTGTAAGAAAATTCTATCAACGGTAGATACTTATTCCATGAGCCTTCGAAATCCATAACACAGGCTCGCAACATGTCCTCCAATATCTGAATTGTCCTTTCGGACTGACCATCTGTCTGAGGATGGAATGCTGTACTAAATTTCAGCTTGGTACCCATTGCTCGTTGCAAACTTTGCCAAAATTTGGAGGTGAACTGCGGATCCCTGTCCGAAACTATAGACTTCGGTACCCCGTGAAGTCTTACTATCTCTCTGACATACAACTCTGCCAACTGATCCACTGTAAATGTTGTTCTAACCGGCAGAAAATGAGCAGATTTCGTAAATCGATCCACCACTACCCAGATGGAATCATACAAACCCGTGGTCCTAGGCAATCCGACCACAAAATCCATCGTGATATCTTCCCACTTCCATTCTGGTAGGGTTAGAGGCTGCAACAACCCTGCTGGTCTCTGATGTTCAGCCTTAATCTGCTGACAAGTGAGGCATCTCGATACGAATTCTACCAAATTCTTCTTCATACCGCTCCACCAGAAGTACGGTTTCAAATCTTGGTACATCTTAGTGGTGCCGGGATGCAGAGAATACGGGGTAGAATGAGCCTCCTCAAAGATCTCATTCCTAAGTTCCACACTATTTGGAACACAAACCCTAGCTTTATACAAAAGCATCCCGCTGTCTGAAACTGAAAAGTCTTTGGCTTGACCAGCCAACACCTCATCTCTGATCTTCACTAACTCTGGATCCGTCATCTAAGCGACCTTTATCCTTTCCAACAGGTCAGATTGCAGCGTTAAGTTGTGAAGCTGACCTACCACAAACTCAATGCTGGATCTAACCATATCCTCTGCTAGCTGAGGCGAGATCTGAACCATACGAGCTACTTGCCCGGGACCCTTTCTGCTCAGGGCATCAGCCACTACATTGGCTTTTCTGGGGTGATAGAGGATCTCACAGTCGTAATCTTTCACTAATTCCAACCAACTCCTTTGTCTCATATTCAAATCCTTCTGAGTAAAGAAATATTTGAGACTTTTATGGTCAGTATAGATTTCACACTTTTCCCCGTAAAGGTAATGTCGCCAAATCTTCAATGCGAAAACCACCGCGGCCAACTCCAGGTCATGAGTCGGGTATCGCTGTTCATAATCCTTTAACTGACGGGAGGCATAAGCGATAACCCAATCGGCTTGCATCAATACACACCCCAAACCCAGTTTGGATGCGTCGCAATAAACTACGAACTTCTCCTTGTCTGAAGGCAAAGCTAGTACTGGAGCGGTAATCAACCTCTGTTTTAGCTCCTGAAAACTAGCTTCGCACTTATCTGACCAAATAAATCGCTGATTCTTCTTTGTAAGTTCGGTTAGGGGCATTGAAATTTTTGAAAACCCTTCCACGAACCTACGGTAGTACCCAGCTAAACCCAAGAAGCTTCTGATCTCTGTCACTGTCTTTGGTCTCGGCCAATCCCTGACGGATTCGATCTTCCCGGGATGCACCTTGATCCCATCTTTGCTTACAATGTGCCCTAGGAAGGACACCTGAGATAGCCAGAACTCCCATTTCTTGAACTTGGCATAAAGTTTATGTTCTCGAAGCCGTTGCAGTACCATCTGGAGATGTAACTCATGCTCCTCTTCTGATTGAGAATACACAAGGATGTCGTCGATAAACACAATCACACAGATATCGAGGAAATCCTTGAATACTCTATTCATCAAGTCCATGAATGCTGCAGGAGCATTGGTTAGTCCGAACGACATAACCAGGAATTCGTAATGTCCATACCTAGTGCAGAAAGCCGTCTTCAGAATGTCCTCCTCTCGGATTCTCAACTGATGATAACCCGAACGGAGATCAATCTTAGAAAAGACCGTCTTCCCCTGAAGTTGATCGAACAAATCATCGATCCTAGGTAATGGATATTTATTCTTCACTGTCAGCTTGTTCAATTCCCTGTAGTCGATGCACATCCTCATAGATCCATCCTTCTTCTTGACGAATAAAACCGGGGCTCCCCAGGGTGACACACTGGGCCGAATAAACCCTATGTCAAGCAACCCTTGGAGCTGAATCTTTAATTCCTTAAGTTCAGCTGGAGCCATTCTATACGGGGCTTTGGAAACCGGTTCCACCCCTGGTGCCAAATCTATCACGAAGTCAATCTCCCGCTGAGGTGGTAACCCTGGAAGTTCTTCGGGAAAAACATCCAAAAATTCCTGAACCACTTTGATGTCCTCTGGCCGAATGGTATCTGGCCGAGTGGTGTCCACCACCACGGCCAGAAACCCTAAGCAACCGCCGTGCAACAATTCTCTAGCTGACATAGCCGAGATCACGGGGATCCGAGATCCCTGAACTGAACCAACAAACATAAATGGTTCTTCACTTTCCGGTTGGAAGATCACCATCTTTCTTTTACAATCAATACTCGCCGAATATTTACATAGGAAATCCATTCCTAAAATAATGTCAAACTCAACTAGACTCATCTCTATCAAGTCAGCACTTAACTCTCTACCATCTATCCTGATCGGCATAGACCTAATCCACCTGATGGAGATAACCAACTCTCCGCCAGGTAATAGGGTTCCAAACCCTGATTCATATCTATCGTACGGTCTATCCAATTTACTAAAGACTCTGGCCGCCACATAAGAATGTGTAGCCCCAGAATCAAACAACACTGAATATAGCGAGTTATTAATAGAAAGCTGACCTGTGACAACTGATGGGCTGGCATCTGCATCAGCCTGAGTGATGGCGAACACCCTGGCTGGAGTGGGTATTGCCGGAGCTCTCGGTGCCTCTGATCGGAGCTGGGGACAGTCCCTCTTGAAGTGTCCGAGCATGCCACAGTGAAAGCATCCCTGACCTTTGCACTCACCCTGATGGTGCCTTTTGCAGCTAGGGCACTCGGGATAGGAGAATCGGGTCTCAGTACCACTAAGACGACTCCCTCTGTTCTGGTTCGCCCGGAACCTCTTGTTCTGACTCGAGCCACCGGAAGCAGTGGGTGCTCTCTTCCTCTGATCAATGGCTGAACCACTACTCCCCCTGCTAAAGCCTGATGCAGGAGGGGTAGGAGCCCCGCCACTCGCCGGAGTACTAGCTGACTCCGACATACACCCAACTGCGCCCTTAGCTCGCAGTGCCTTCTCCACCATCTGAGCATAGGTGGTGTTGTCGTCCGTGGTGATCATCAAATCATGCTTGATCTTCGCATTTAAACCATCAAGATACTTCTCTTTCTTGCTGAAGTCAGTTGGCACAATTCCCGAGGCTAACCTCGCCAACCGATCAAACTGAGTCGTATACTCGGTGACGCTCATATTCTCACGCTGGGTCAGGTGAGCGAACTCTTTCCTCTTGGCGCTTCTGACCGCCTCGTTGCAGTACTTTGCGTTGAAGAGTTCCTGGAACCTTTCCCAGGTCATGGTGGTGACGTCGTGAATCTGAGACACCATGTCCCACCAGACCAGAGCGTCCTCCTGGAACTGGAAAGTGGCACACACCACTCTGTCATTACCGGTGACACCCATAAAGTTCAGGATCTTGGTAATCACCGTCAGCCATTGCTCGGCTTTCATTACGTCTGGACCTCCCAAGAAAACCGGAGGTGCTTGCTTCCGGAACCGCTCATACAGAGGTTCCAATCTATTGGCCGCCACCACTATCTCGGCCTGGGCAGCAGGGGCAGGTGCCACTGGAACTACGGGCACTGGAACTGCAGGAGCACCCTGCTGTCTCAACCTCTGAATCTCGAGGTCTTGTTCTTCAATCCGGGTTTGCATTTCCGCAAACCGAACCTCCCAATTCTGGGCTCCCTGATCGGCTGGGGGAGCCTGGGCAGCCTGTGGCGGGTTCTCATCACCCCGGCCACGAGCCCTGCCTCGGGGACCTCTACCTCGGCCCCTAACAGGTGGGGGAAACTGAGCTCCTTGTCCTTGGTTCGACCCCACTGAGTTTCCCTGACTCCTGGTAGTCCGCCTGGCGTCCATCTGATTAGAACCGCCTGCGAAACCAAGAGTTGGCATATTAGGTCGTATTCAAGGAGAGCTTACTAATGCCGCTTAATTTGGAAATTAAAAACGAAACATGCGCCTACTCTACTATCAGGCTACTAACATGCTTCCTAACAGGCTTTTCTTTTTTCATAACTGAATAAAATAAACTACTAAAGCAATAAAGGCTTACTGAACCGTGAAACGAGCTAACTGCTGATGATGATTGTACATGTCGTGACGATCTTCGGAAGACAACCTGGCGGCTCTTATACCAAATTGTAACACCCTAACTAAAATAGGCGCATTACGTGATTTTTAAACATGCTGTGCAGCTCGTTGCTAATCAACGAGGTTTATGGAAAATGTGATTAATTAAAATTTTTGCTTTTTAATTAAACTTATAAAATAATATTACAAAAGACTCGGGATCCCGATTATAAAATCATTTACAAAAAGATTTAACTGTTCATACAAAATAATTGTCGCCTAGCGACTAGTTACAAAATCAGCCTCGCTGTCCCGAGGATCGTACTCTCCAGGCCTAACCGCCTCGACATGTACAACCTTCATAAGCTCGCTCACGGTCCATCAACTTTAGCCTTGCCTTTACCTACACATAAACGTAGAGCTGTGAGTCGACAGACTCAGTAAGAAAAGCATAATAATATTCATACATAAAATCCGGTCATGATCAGACGCCCATACCCCTGATCATAACCCTAATTGCCGTGTCCAACACGATACTGAGTCCCACTACTGCCGTGTCCAACACGGTACTGAGTCACTACTGTCGTGTCCAACACGGTACTGAGTTCTGAACGTTCATAGGGACGGTACTATTGACAAATATCCTCCTAATCGGTCGAACCGGTCATACTCCGGCTGCCGGTCATACTCCAGCCTGTACCGACGGGATACGTCAATAGTACGGAACCACCAACCAAGTGTCAGCTTGATCGGTCGAACCGGTCATACTCCGACTGCTGGTCATACTCCAACCTGTACCGACGTGACAGGGTTGGATGGTTCGAAGCCAACATACATAACTAATGTAATCTAACAGGCTTCCTACATGCACGCTAAACATGTAATCTACATATGCATACTGTTATACTAATCTTACCTGGATTCCGAATTCAGGTGTGCCGGTCAACCTGACTGGAACTTTAACTGCGTGGCGGATTACAGGCTCCTAAACCATAAAAATCACAACACTATAAGTGACACGCTAAATCACTTCCCGGGGACTTAAACTAGGAACTAAAAGTTTCCTTATCGATAAAAAGCATGGCAATACCCCTTAAAACATAAAATCGAGGAAAACTAGGGTTTCTGAAAATTCCCCAACCAGTAGACCAGTTGCCCAACCGGAATTCCGATTCTGGAAAATTCAGAACCCCCATCCGGAATTCCGGATGCACAACCGGAATTTCGGTTCCTCGCAGGCAGCAAACATAAAAATTCATAACTTACACAATTCGACTCCAAATCAAAACGAACCTTCCAGACCTATTCCATATGACCCAAAGAACATTTCTAAGGCACCAAAACCACCCAGATTGCACCATAGCAAAAAGTCCCATTAAAGCTCAAGCTTTGAGTTCTAAACTCAAACTTGAGTAAAATCACCTAACATGCATTCAAACCAACTCAAATCCTCTTAAACAAGCATATTATAACCTCAGAAAACAGTTAAAAACATTAACAACAACACAGCAACAGATTCACAACATTTCCTTCAAAAATCACATTTTTGAGCTAGAAATTCCAAACTTGAAACAAAGTAATTTACATGCATTTCTAACAGCTTAATTAACTTCAAATTAACATGCTTACATCTCAGAAATTATCAATAAAACACAGCAGTAACAACAACTAAGAATTCATGCATGCATCATCATCTTTTTATCAAAATTCAACAATTTAAAGAAGGAAACAAGAGAAGCTAACCTAGCTTGGATTAAACACACAAAATCCTTGAATCCACAAGAAAAGAAGAGCAAGAATCCAGCTGCTCCTAGGGCCGAAAAAGAGAGAGGGAAAGAGAAATCTTTTCTTGAAAATTTCTATTTTTTTGACTAAGTGTAGAAAATGAAAAGAAAATGACTTTTAAGGCAAAATACACTTAATTTCAGCCAAAACATAATTAAAATAAACATTTATTTTCAAATAATAAAGTCACTAAAAGACAAAATATTATTGGGGCAAAAAGACCATTTTGCCCCTCCACACCAAAATCTCATAAATAACTCTAAAGGGGTATTTTTGGGAAATTCTAAATTCCCGGCCATTCCCGACATTCCCAATTTCTAAAAAAACCCGTCCCAAACTACAAACATACTTAGTTGTGATTTCTACTAAGCCAAACACCGGGTTCCAAAATACCGGGCACCGGAATGCAAAATTATGCAAACTACTACATGACATAAAAATGCATCTCTGAATTCAATAATAACAGCATAATAAATTATTTAAATGGCTATAAATAATTTCATAATTAATCATAATTAATTGCTAATTTCCAAATTAACTAAGCGGTCTTTACACTATCCATTCCAAAATCTCAAAAGCTTCATTATAAGACTTGGAAAGAATGGCTCCATTAGCGGAAGCATCCAACACCATCCTAGCTGCCGCATTGAGACCATTGTAAAATGTCTCAACTGGATACAATGAGGAATACCATGGTGTGGGCACTTCCTCAACAACTCCTTGAATCTTTCCCATGCATCACTAGTAGTCTCATCTTCCAATTGTTGAAAGGACATGATCTCGCTTCGAAACTTTGCATTTCTTGTTGGAGGAAAGTACTTTCTCAAGAATTTTTCAGCCAAGTCATTCCAATTAGTCACCGAATCGGGAGGAAGAGTGTTAAGCCATGCTCTAGCCCGATCCCTCAAGGAAAATGGGAACAACTTCAATCTTAAAGCCTCTTCACTTACTCCTTGTAGCTTGAAAGAATCACTCACCTCCAAAAATGAGCGAATATGGAGGTGAGGATCTTCCGTTGGCGATCCACCAAATTGACCAACCGTTTGGAGCATTTGAAACATGACGGGCTTGAGCTCAAAGTGAGGTGCTTGGATTTCGGGTCTCACAATACCCAGATTAAGCTCATTGAACATAGGGGCTGCATACTCTCTTATTGCTCAGGCTCTATCATCGGCCAAAGCAATAGGATTAGCATCATTATGAGCACCCCCAACTTCAAACCCATCGGCCATATTGCAGCGTTTTTTAGCCTTTTGTTCCTTTCTCCTTTGTCTAAAAGTGCGTTCAATTTCGGGGTCTATAGGAGCAAGTTCAAGGTCTTCTTCTTGCTCGTTCATACACTAGATTACATCTGAAAAAGAAAAATTCAGCGCACCAAATAGGATTAAAACTTTAAACCCAAAAATAAATTGCAAAATAGTTGATAATACACAATTTTTAGTTTCAATACCCAGCAACGGCGCCAAAAACTTGTTGTGAAAATTATATACGCAAGTATACGCAGTCACACAAGTAATAAAGTGATAAGTAAGATCGTCTCCACAGGGATTGCAAACAAAAATATCTTGAAAAACCAACTAATTACAACTTAAAGTAAAAGCAAATAATATGCAAATGGTTGAGTAATGATTCAAAATTAAAATTGACATGAATTAAACTTGCTAGAATTAAACTACTGCTGCTAAGAAAAATTGGCTACAAAATAACAAGTGTAATATGGCAAAAAATGGCTTGAATAACTAATTCCTTCTAGTCAGGTTTTTTTTAGTCAGTACAGCATCGGTTCAGCATTACTCTAGCATTCTGCACAGAGATAACAACAAATTCCTCTAGGCTTGTGAGAATTTTCCAACACTCACAACTTTAATTCTACCATTGAGCTCAATATATTCCTATATCAAACCAGCGAGCAGAACACTATTAAAACATTAATTTTGTAAGTTATGCAAGGTAAATGAAATATTCCTATTCCACTTACAAAGAAAAGCCTAAATCTAGGTTTTCACTTGCTCCATTCAAGTTGAACTACTAGATCTAGCCCTTCTGGTACAAGATCTAGCTTAGCAAATTGTTATTCATGGCCAATAAACAACAATCAATTAAAATGAAACTCACTTGAATGAACAAAGGCAAACAAATGCTAAAGTAAGCTTAAAATTTAATCATACCCAACTTAGAAGTTCATGGCCATTCAAGCCTCAAAAGTTTAGCTCATATTCAAGTAAGAAGATAAAATCCAAGCTAAAAATAATTCATCCATGGCTGCTGCCCAAATTTACAATCTCAAGAAGTTTTTGATACTAAGTACAAACAACAATAAAGGAGAGTAAAGAAAGAAAACTAAAGAGAAGTGGTAAAAGAAAAGTCAAACACTAAGGCTTGGTCCCCTCTTCTTTCTTCTTCGTAGTACTTCCTGCTGTGAATTAAAAGCTTCTCCAAAAAAATATGACAGTTGCTCCTGTACGAAATTTGATGAAGATGATAATGGTGTACTTCCCTTTCCTTCTCTTTTTGTTGTTGGGTTTTTAGGGTACAAACTTCATACCCCAAACTAGAAGCCCAAAATTTTCCACTTTGGCCCACTAGGGTTAGACCCCTCTCTTCCACGTCAGCTGGCTGGTGCAATTTGAGTGACTGGACCGAAGTTGCTGAGGTGGATAAGTGAAATTCGTGTTTCCATGTCACTGCCAGGATGCTGAATTCACTTCAGCAATCAGCCCAGTTTCAGCTTGTGCTCCTTTTCTTCCTTGCTTCTTTTTCTTTTTCCTATCAATTTAATTCCTCCTTTTTCAACAAAATAAGCACAGTTAATTGGAAAAACACACCCAACAATATCAATATTTACAAAACTTAAAGGTTAGATTACTAAATAGAAAATAACACTAAAACTAATTAAAATTAAGCAAAATAAACACATTTTCACTACTCTCCTCACAATACTTTAGTTTAAAAGCATAAAAATTAACTCTATACCATAGAGTTATCATATCCACACTACCTCTTTGATAATCATGAGAAAGTAAAAATTGAGTTAACCTTTCATACCAAGCTCGAGGGGCTTGTTTCAGACCATACAAAGCTTTTTCAAGCTTGTACACATGGTCTGGAAATTGAGGATCTTCAAATCCTTTTGGTTGCTCAACATAAACTTCCTCATTCAAAATACCATTTAGGAAGGTAGATTTCACATCCATTTGAAACAATTTAATATTCAAAATATAAGCAATACACAAGAGTAAACGAATTGATTCTAATCTTGCAACAGGAGCAAAAGTTTCATCAAAATCAATACCTTCTACCTGTGTGTACCCTTGTGCCACCAAACGAGCCTTGTTTCTCACAATTGTACCGAACTCGTCAATTTTATTTTTAAATAACCACTTTTTTCCAATTACATTTATACCTTTTGGTCTTCGAACCAAAATCCATACCTTGTTGCGAACAAATTGGTTGAGTTCCTCTTGCATTGCATTGAGCCATTCCTCAAAGGTCATGGCTTCCTTCACATTTTTCGGTTCATATTGAGAAACAAAACAAAGCAAGCTGATCAAATTAACATACCTTCTGCGAGTTACCATGCTTTCTTCAGGATTTCCAAGAATGAGATCTTTTGGATGATTCAATTTGACTCTGGTGCTTGGTTCTTTCTGAATAGAATCAGTGATGATGTTTGGATGAGTCAAGATAGACGGTTCTGGGTCTCCTGTCTCAGTTGCAGCAGAAGATTCGTCATTTGCAGCATCAGAAATGGGTTCTGCTGCATCAGGATCTGCTTTTGCTGCTTCGGGAGGAGCATCCATGAGACTATCTATCTTGGCTTCTGTGGAAAACTCTGAAAAATCTTTAAAATCATCAACAACCACATTAGCTGATTCCAAAACAGTTTGAGTTCTCATGTTATAAACACGATAAGCTCTACTGTTTAAGGAATATCCAATAAACACACCAACATCACTTTTAGCATCAAATTTACCAATATGCTCACGATCTCTATAAACATAACACACACATCCAAAAACATGAAAATGACTTACATTGGGGCGCTTACCTTTCCAGATTTCATAAGATGTTTTTGAGGTACCTGGACGAATAAACACTCTGTTTATTATATAGCAAGCTGTGTTAATAGCTTCAGCCCATAAGCGCTTTGTCAACTTCTTGCTATTTAACATCACTCTTGCCATTTCCTGCAATGTTCGATTCTTCCTCTCAACAACTCCATTTTGTTGAGGAGTTTTGGGAGCTGAAAATTCATGAGTTATACCTGTAGACTTGCAAAAATCATCATACACAGAATTTTCAAACTCCTTACCATGATCACTCTAAATTCGAACAATTTTCCCAATATTACAACCTTTCTCAACTCTTAATCTCAAACAAAGAGTTTTAAAGGCATCAAAAGTGTCAGACTTTTCTCTTAAGAAATCTACCCAAGTAAAACGAGAGAAATCATCAACACAAACAAAGATATATCGTTTACCATTCAAACTTTCAACTTGGATTGGACCCATAAGATCCATGTGAAGCAATTCCAATACTTTTGAGGTATTGATATCAGACACAGGCTTGTGAGTGATTTTTAATTGCTTCCCAAGTTGATACGGTTCACACTTACCAACACTTTCTTTACCAAGCTTGGGAAGACCTCGAACAATACTTGCATTTGACAATTTTTTCAGGTTTTTATAATTAATGTGCCCAAGCTTGGCATGCCACAAATCTGTGGTGTTGTTGATAGCTGAATGACAAGTAAACACAAGGGTTAGAGTGTAACAGTTATCATTGGATCGAATCCTTGCAAGATACAATCATTATCATCATTAAGAACATAGCAATGATCACTATCAAATGAAACAGTAAACCCTTGGTCACAAATTTGACTAATGCTAAGTAAATTAGCCCTCAGTCCTTCAACTAACATCACATTTTTCAGTCTAGGTAACCCTTCAAAATTTAGAGTTCCCATACCAACAACTTTTCCAGATAAGCCATTACCAAAGGTGACTTCTCCACATTGCATAGGCCGAATGTTAGTCAAAAAGTCCTTGTTACCTGTCATATGTCTAGAACAGCCACTGTCAAAATACCACATTTGAGATGCAGCAGTTTTATCAGAAAAACCAGCTAGATAATTCTTTTTCACCCATATTTGTTTCAAACCTTTATGTTTCTTTTGAAATTTTTCCAAATTATCAAAATAATTTGTTTTAAACAGATTTTTCAACGTAAAACATTTAGGTCTGATATGTCCTTTTCTATCACAAAAATGACAAGTGGGAACAAATTTGCGGCGAAACCCCCTTATGTTTTGATTTTTATACACTTAACCCCCTTATCTTTATTTTTGGTGGCAAAACCCCCTTATGTTTTAATTTTTATACACTTAACCCCCTTATCTTTTTTTTTGTGGTAAAACCCCCTTATGTTTTAATTTTTATACACTTAACCCCCTTATTTTTTTTTTGGTGGCAAAACCCCCTTATGTTTATTTTTCTTTGCAAATTTGACACGCCAGTTAAATATTACCGTTAAATATCAACTGGATGACCACTGTATACACCTTTGTATATGTAACGGTAAAACCTCGAAGTCGATACAGTAGTAATCCAGTTAGTATTTAACGGTAATATTTAACTAAAACTTTAAATTTGCAAAGAAAAGTAAACTGAAGGGTTTTGCCACCAAAACAAAAGATAGAGGGGTTAAGTGTATAAAAATTAAAACATAAGGGGGTTTTGCCACCAAAAAGAAAGATAAGGGGGTTAAGTGTATAAAAATTAAAACATAAGGGGGTTTTGCCACCAAAAATAAAGATAAGGGGGTTAAGTGTATAAAAATCAAAACATAAGGGGGTTTCGCCGCAAATTGCTCCAAATCTTTTTACCTGAGATCTTACTCTTTTCAAAAATCCTGGAGATTTTGCAGCATCAGAAACAGCTCTTGCTGCAACAGGCTGTGAAACTGTTACAGCAGACTTTGTAGCCTCAGAGTGGTTCGTTGGAACACTAGATTTTACAAACTTCGTGACTCCAGAACTTTCCATTCCATTTGAACCAAGGCCTGCAAAACCTCTTTGACCTGCATTCTGGGCTTTTTCAAAAATAGAAGATCCAGGGTTAAGCATTTGAACATTTTTCTTAAAATTTTCAAGTTCCCTTTTTAAGAGAGTGATTTTTTCATCTTTATCACAAACATTTGTCACATACTCTTTTATTTTCAATTCACACAATTCAATTTGATGAGACAATTTTTTATTCAATTTATTCCACTCTCTATTTTCAGAAGCAACCTGAATCCATTTTTCATACATGACTTTGTATGATTCAGCAAGAGACTCTTCACAGATTTCAGACTCATCTGAATCTGATTCCTCTTGTTCGGTGGTATTATTCAAACATACCAATCTAGCTTTCACCTGTGAATCACACAACACATTAGTCATAACAGAAGTTAGGGCAACATTTTCAGAATTATCTTCATCACTTTTGGTTTCATCATCACTCCAAGTGACATTGAAACTTTTCTTATTCTTTTTCAAGGTGTTTGCACACTCAGCTTGAATATGCCCAAAACCTTCACATTCCCTGCACTGAATTCCCTTTTTGTCAGAGACAGATGGTTTAATAAAAGTATGACCTTTTGAACCTTTCGAAATGTTCTTTTCATTTCCCATCTTTTCATATATTTCTGAAAATTCTTAGTTAATAAAGCAATCTCATCATCACATTCACTATCAGAATTTTCATTATCAGCAACTTTCAAAGCAATACTTTTACCTTTATCAGCAATGGATTTGGGTTTGTCCTTTTGTTTAATCTGTTGATTTAATTCAAAAGTACGTAAGGAACCCATCAATTCTTCCACCTTCATTTCGCTAAAATCTTTAGCTTCCTCCATTGCCAAATGTTTAGTATCGAACCTTTCTGGAAGAACTCTAACAATTTTTCTCACAAGAACAGAGTTATCAAGCTTTTCACCAAGAGCAAAATATTCATTAGCAATATCAGATAATTTTTCATAGAATTCAGTTAAAGTTTCATTATCAGACATTCTAAGCTCATCAAATTTAGTTTGAAGCATGATAAATCTAGATCTCTTCACATCAGAAGTTCCCTCAAACTGAGTTTGAAGGATCTCCCAAGCTTCCTTAGCAGAAACACAAGATGATATAAGTTTAATGTAACCTTCACCCACACCGTTAAAGATAGGATGCAAGGCTTTGCTATTGTAGGAAGAAAGTTTATCATCTTCTATAGACCATTCCAGTTCAGATTTTATAATAGTATTACTTGAAGAATCTGTCTCAACTGGAAGAGACCAACCTAATAGAACCATTCTGCAAGCTTTCTCATCTTGAGATTTGATGAAGGCCCTCATTCTAACTTTCCAATAAGGATAGTTAGAGTCATTAAGCAACGGTGGTTTAGAAATAGAACTTCCTTCTGCAAAAAATGACATTTTAACACAAAAATGTTATAGGACCACACTAAGAGTTTAGTGTCCCGCTCTGATACCAATTGAAAAACCGTGTTTTTGCAAATGTCAGTTGTATATAAGAAAATATAAAAACTGGAAGCGCTTGTAGAAGCAGAAAGTAATTCTGCTACAGCAAAACGTAACAGGCAGAATATAAAATATTTGCAGAAAAATAAATAACTTGACACAAGAGATTTATACGTGGTATTAGTGTTCTCACGAACACTCCTAGTCCACAGGGCCACACCCAGAGAATGAAATCAATTAATAAAGTATCAAAATTACAAAGATAATTGACTTAAACAAGTTTAGACTCCCTCTAAAGTTTTGCCGCAATCCTTTGTAATCCACTTTATGAATCTGACTTCTTGAAACACCTTCAAGCCCGAACTCCCTTCGTCTTTGAAGTGTGAGTGCTTACTTCCTCCCAAAGTAAGGCTTCAACAAGTCTTCTCCCGAAGACCAAATGCTTACTTCCTCCCGAAGTAAGGCTTTACCAAGTCTTCTCCCGAAGACCAATCTCTTGTTCAGTCAAGTAGTTCTTCACAACCTCTAGGACAGAGTAAGAACAGAAATAAACAACTAGAACCTAGATGAACAACTAGGCTCTCACAAAACAAAGAAACACTCTCTTCTCTCAAAAGATAAATGCAAAAAATAAATAATGGAAGAGGTAATTTGAATGGTTGCTCTCTAGGCTCTATTTATAGAATCATAGAAACCAAAGAGGCAACCACAAGTTCGAATCTACAGATGTACAAAAACTTTCCTAAGAAAACACGATCTGCTACATCAGAATCGGATGCTGACGCAGCAGATCACACCAGAATCCGGAAACTTGCTAAAATCGGGTCCGATCTTCTATCAATGCTTGATTCCTGCCAAAAATAGATTAGATATTCTGATTGTATCAAGATACAATCGAAATCAATAAGGAAAAGGCAATAATCAAAGTTTCCCTAAAAAAGACAACTTTCCAAAAGAGAATTTCTTCTCTTTTAAGAAGTTTTCAACAAAGGAAAGTTCAGCTGAAAGTGCAACTTTCCAAACAAGGAAAAGAGCAACTACAATCCGAATTTATAAGGCAAGAAATCAAATATGAATGCACAACAATCTTACCATAAATGGAAAAATTATTTTGTCAACTAACTTGCCAAAAAAATACTTTACAAGATCCAACCACCATCGGACCATCATTTTTGAAACGCACGAGAGATGCATAAACGGACTTGTGGTGATCTCACACCTCAAGTTTGGTGAAAATCGAAGCAAAGATGCACCCACACGAAAGCTCCGATGTTTTACCGTCAAAACTTTGAGGTGACATTCTAACCAAGTTCGGGCACCATTTGAAAAATGGTTGGTATTAGGGTCGTGAGAAGAACATCATCCACTAAGCCATTTTCGTCAACTCGCTATTTTTCTGTGATCCATTTAGAGTATCTCTGCCGTTTTGAAGCATTTTCTAGTGAGTTTGGTACTTATATTGACTAACATGTTGTACATCTGTGGTCTACTCATCAAGAGGGTCATTTTTATATATATGCTATGTCAAATATCTATCACTGTTCCCAGAACACCATTTTTGGCTACCAAATACACTGCTAGTATTTGTGGCTAAGCTAGTTTTTTTTATGATATCTTTGAATGATATCGTGTTATATATCATTAGACTTTATTTGAAGAGTACAATGCCATTATTATAATTATTTATTTAATTAGATAATGTAGGACAAAGTAAATTTTGGAGTGAGTAAGCTATTTGGAACTTAAGCATTAAGGGCTTAGGAATGTCTCTTTGAAGAAAGTTTGATGATCCTAAGGATGTAGAGTTTGTTAGGAATGTCTCTTTGGAGAAAGTTTGATGATCCTAAGGATGTAGAGACAGAACTTGATTACTGGACTTGTTATTTATGTATTGAATGACATTATACATATTCTAATTTTTATGATTTATAAAATGTTTGAAAAATTGAAAACATAGTCTGCATATTCTTCTTGACTATTCTAGGGCACTGAGTACCAAAAATATTTTTGTATAATTATTTATGTGTTGAGGGAGAAATTTTGATGCAAATCTCTAGGCCACACCCGCTCGCTAAATTGGCTAAAATGAAGTATAAGTTAAGTATAGATAAGAGAGACGCAAGGATTTGTAATAGTTCACTCCCTCTACGCAACAGTAATGGAGCTACGTCTACTTCGAGTTTTATTTCTCAGGAGATGGATTACAGAAAAATAGCTAAGTCTTGATGCTCCACTTTCTAGAGAGAGAAACTAGAGAGATATGCTCTGACCTTATGGATACTTTTCTCATCTTAAAAAATGAGCTTGTGGAGCTCTCCGATCAACGACTCTAAGTGGGTCCACATTCACAAATGTCTTCGATGCCCTGGACTTCTTCTTCATTTCAGTGTACTCATCGAACCACCTACATCGCTTTCTCTTCCTCCAGTTCTCCACTAGTTCTGAAGCTGTCTCTAACACCTGTACCTAAGAATCCTGAGTATCCCCGATGCTGGTGATATTCGTGTTCGTAGGTGTACAGAACATATCATCATCATCCAGTCTATAATCATTTGGGAGAATGATTTCATTTTACGGTGACTGAGGCTCTTCTTCTAATTGTGGCTATGGTTGTGGCTGTGACTGTGTATCTGGTGTGGGCCTTCCAGGATCTTGTAGGAGGCTCATTATAGTCTTCAATTGATCCATAATCGCTGTCTGTCCTCTTTGCTTAGCAGTCTGCCTTTCCCTCAAAGTAATCTGCTCCCTCTCCATAGTCTCTAACCTTGCCAAAATGGCAGGGTATACTGGTTCGCAAGCCTCTGAGGTGCTGGGGATAGATGCTGACGGGCGAAGAGGAGGATCCTGTGATGTTGCATATGGGGCAATACCAGACTCATGTCGAGCTGCATCCGCTCGTTCTTCCAATGTCGAGGAAAGCTTTTCGGCCTGGCTTCCAAAGCATCTTGTGTTGATTGCCCATCGTCACCCAACACAAGTTCCTCCAAGTCAACAAATAAAGGCGCCTGACCGCCAGTGATGCAACTCACAAGCTTAATCTCATTCGCTCAAGGACATAACATAGAGTAAATTCTCAACTGAAAAATAAAAAAATATATATTAATAGATGAAAATTAACATGAATTAATCATAAATCGTAAGAAACTTACATTTCTAGCAAATAATCATATCACTTCATCTTTCCTGAGTGTCGTTTTCGGCTTACTTTCCTAGTTCACCATTCTCGAAAAGCAATGTGACTTCTTCATAGCATACTTGTTGCCCAGCTCTAGGATGGCCTCGTATGCCCAATAATTCAACGGTGTAGTGTAGCCATAAAATGAGTATTGAGCCTTCATCTGACTAACTCGTTTTTCAATCTTCTTAAGCATCTTATTCTTCATATCTAAGTAGTCTTTATTACAAGTTTCCATCAGCTTGTTGTACGAAATCTTTTCCCACGGGTAATCGTAGAAGAATGGAAGGTTGTCAACCATTCTTATGACAAAAGGAGGAATGGCAGTCCTCTCCTCCTTACCAGTGAGGACGCCTCTAACAAACAAGGTCATCTTCAACTTGTAGACATCATCAACTTTTGTGCAGCTCTCAAAAACTCTGCGCAGTTGGCAAAAGCTGATGGAAGGACTACTGTTGAAATATTCCATAATCAACCGGTCCTAAATTCCTTTCTCTTCAATTTCTTCCTCAGTAGGTTCGGGCAACAAGTTTAACCTAGTCACCAAACCAAACTTCAACCTACCAAATCTACATCTCTTCTTCCCCACGTAAAAATGTACCTCGTGTGGCTTGTCAGGTTTGATTTTGTGCAATATCAACTGATGAATCAATGCTCCTGAAAATTATAAAGGCTCTCTCTCGAAGAACTGTTTGAAAGGGGATTCCCTCACCCTATCCCATATTTTGAATTCTTAAAATTTGGCCTTAATCTTTGGGTAGTAATAACTACCACCGCGCTAAGTGACATGGCCTGTGTAATGCTCTGCCACTGGAATTATTAGAAGTCCGGGTCTCTATAAAAAAAAAACCAAGAATTAAATATTTTATATTTTTCTTAAAAAAGTGTTAGTCACCACACACCTCACATTTTTCACAAAGAAAATGAAAAAATAAAAAAATTGAAAACAATAATTAATAATTAACTCATATTCTTGTTAAATACTCCAATCTCAATTAATAAAACAATAATTAATTAAATTTGACAATTAAATTATTTTTTCTACACTATTGGATGGGCATCGGATCCTATCGGACTGGGCATCATACTAAATATATCAGACCACATCGGACACAGTATCAGACTACAATACCACAACAAAAATTCCTTATTTTGACCATCAAGGCTAGGTATCGGACTGGGTATCAGATCATAGGGATTGGGCATCAGACACATCAGACCCATATCAAATGAAAGGACAATCAGACCCATTGGACCTTCGCATTTTAAAATCGAAATTAGGGACCATCGGACCCATATTGAACAAGCATCAAACCCATCAGACCTTTGCATTTTTAAACGGAAAATTAGGAACCATCAGACCAATATCAGGCAAGCATTGGACCCATCGGGTCTTCTTCTTCCTCAAATTTTTTCCCATTTCACGGATCCGATTTCCCATTTCCCATTTAACAAAATTTCCCTAAAACTAACAAAATTTAGGTTTCACAAACAAAGTCACAAACAAAATTAATTTTTAAGACTTTCTCACAAAAAAAAAACACACCTTCGACATTGGGTCCGGTCACCGTGGCATGCACCGTGTGGGTCGTTGATCCAGTCATCGTGGGTCGTGGATCGGTCACCTTGGGTTCAGTCTTCGATTTGGTCCACCGTGGGTCGAAGTGGTGCTGTTCCTGTTGGAATTATTTTACCAGGATCTTAGATCTACTCACAAGTATGTTGATTTAACAACCTAAATATGAACTTCTAAAACGATAATAAATTAAACACATATAAAGTATGAGAAACCTTACATTGGGTGCAACGGAATAATATGTCTCCTCCCACTCAGATCTCTAACCCTTGATTCCTTTCTGTCGCAGAGTATAATCAAGATCTGAGCCCGAATGTCCTTCTTTGTTGACTCTGAATTCTACACAGCCTTCCTCACTATGATTGAGGTATTACTTGATGTGTGTGGGCACTACTCTATCACTTAGAGGGATTTCGAAAAACAGAGAAGAAAGAGAGAGAAAGAGTGACGGCTTCAAGAGTGTTTTTGAGTGAAAGAAAATAATGCTGTAAAGTGTGTAAAACCTGAAGCCTTTACCTTCTATTTATAGAAGACCACACAGGGTTATGGTGTTGGAATTTATTTTACCAGGATCTTAGATCTACTCACAAGTATGTTGATGAACACACTAAATATGAACTTTCTAAAACGATGAAATAAACACATATAAAGTTTAGGAAACCTTACATTGGGTGCAGCGGAATTAAATGACTCCTTCCGTTCAGATATCTAGCCCTTGATTCCTTTCTGTAGCAGAGCATTATCAATATCTGAACCTGGATCTCTTTCTCTGAATCTTTGATGCTGAAACCTCCTTCTTGCTGAAAGTCTTTCTTCACAATCTTCCACACTATGATTGAGGTATCACTTGATGTGTGTGGGCACTACTCATACACTAAGAATTTCGAAATTTGAAGAAGAAGAAAGAGAGTGGGTTCGGCCAAAGATAGGGAGGGAGAGAGAGGCTCAGTTTTTTCTGAATCAGAAGTGTCAGAAGAAAAGTGTAATTTTCCTGAAGCCTTCACTATCTATTTATAGCATTCCACTAGGGTTAGGTTTGAATTATTTGGCATTAAAATAATGAAAATATCAGAGGGAAAACCTTACAAAAGTGGTCGGCCCTACATAGTGGATTTGGGCCTCACTTTTTGCAATTTTGCAGTTAAATCCTTTTCTGCATCTGATTTTCTCAAAAACGCCAATTTTCCAATTCAACTATTTAAATGCCAATTCTAACTATTTAATAACTATAAATAATTATTAAATAATATTGTCATTTATCATATTTATTAATTGAACCATACAAAGTATCATAATTAACAAATATGCCCCTATAAACTCTTTCTTTACAATTTCGCCCTTACTTAGTGAAAATTCACAAATAGACATAGTCTAAATTGAGAATTATAATTCATTAATCAAAACCAATTATATGAGTCTTACAAGCAATATTATCTCAACTAGTGCGGGGACCATGGGTCTATATAACCGAGCTTCCAATAAGTAGATCAAGAATTTAGCACTAAAATTCACTAACTTATTAATTCTTCGTTGAATCCACACATAGAACTTAGAATTGCACTCTCAGTTATATAGAATGCTCTATATGTTCCACCATATAGACACATCATTAGTTATCCATTGTTATAATCCTAATTTGATCAATGATCCTCTATATGAATGATCTACACTGTAAAGGGATTAAATTACCGTTACACCCTACAATGTATTTATTCCTTAAAACACTTGACCCCGTATAAATGATATTTCAACTTATGTGAAATGAGTACTCCACCATTTATGTTCGTTTGGTCAAGCTCGAAGGAGATCATCCTTTGCTTACTACTCGCCAGATAGAAGCTATAGATTCCATGTTTATGCTAGCGCTCCCACTCAATTGCACTTCCGTGTTCCCAAAATGTACGTATCACCCTGACCTAAAAGTAGGCTTAACTAACAAATCAAAGAACACGAATAGCCTTTCAAGATTGAGCCTAATCATAACAGGATTAAGAACATTTGATCTAGGATCAACTAGGCGATATTGACTTGAATAGATATTACGGTAAGTTTAATAAATCTAAGTCAAAGTTCAATATCGGTCCCTTCCGATGCATAATCCATGCATCCAACCTGAGCTTTACTTTAACCAATGCTCTGGAAAGAACATAGCACTTCTCCAAATGCAAGTAAACTCTGTTGTAGATTATCATATCAGTAAAACCCTATGTCTGATAAATCTAGGAAACTTTATTCACATAGTCATGTTTACTTTCCAATGTGTTGACGGCACAATAAACAGGATCAAGTATGTGAAAAGGGTTTCAGATGAATTTATACATTATGTAAATATAATCATGAAATAAATCATGTGAACCATGCAACATTAAATGTTATTTCTGATCTATATTAATAAGTAAATCTGATTATATTGAAATGAGTTTTATTTAGGGCATAAAACCCAACAAACTCCCACTTGCACTAATATAAAACAAAAAAGTGCGTCAAATAATCTCAACACCTTGATATAAAAATCAAGTGTGGTAGTAGTAAACTCCTCGTAATAGGATCTAAAAGGTTGAATTAAACACAACCTTTCCTCCACCATTACTCTTCCTTTAATCACAAAATCATTGATAATGTGAAATTCCTCTCTATATGTCTACTCTCTTGGGATACTGGATTCTATACCTTTGGCAACTACTTTTGGTTAATCAGGAAATTAACACTAGTAGTTTAAGGCAATTTGGAATGATGCCAAAAATGTATAGAACTTTCCTTAGACTGAATAAGTACCTTTCCTGGAACCTTAACATTCAGTCCCTTCCTGGTAGACCTAGAGACTTCAGATAGGTTTTTACACTTCTCCAAAATCACTATTCCACCCCGAGAGTAACCACCATCTTATCAGAAAGATTTACTAGCACAAAGGCAAATTTCGAAATCTGATATGGTGTAGTCTAAGAGTTTTAAACACACCCTTATAAACTAACATATAGTTCCTCTTCTTAATCTTAAGATTTACTTGATTGTCTTCCAATGTTCTTCTCCTGGATTAATCTGATACCTACTCATTACTCCCACTCAAAAGCAGGTGTCTGGTCTAAGGCATACAGAAGCATATCTAAGACCTCTTACTGTTGATTTAAGAAATTCTTTCATGGCTTTATCTTTTCTGGAATAGTTGAGACTTTTCCTTAGATAAATAAAATCTATGCCTAAGAAGTTGTGTAGCTTCTATAGATTGCCATTAGAAAGAAAATGCTTCAGCATCTTACTAAAGTAAGTTGCTTGCATTAGAGTAAGTAATTACCAGGTATACCACAAGCCATAGGTTTAGATAAACTCAAACCTATAATACTAGGAACAGGAAGTTTTGTTAAGTCCATTGAATGGACTTATAAACGAAAATTTCCTTTTATGTCCTTGTAATAGAAAACTTTAGGTTACTCCATGTGAATGGATTAAACCATAGTTCTATTGGCTTTCTTCTTAGTTTCTATCTTGACAATCCATTACTTGTTTAAACTCACGATGGATTTTAATCATTAGTGTCTCCCAAGTCATGGGAAGGTGAGTTCCTAGAAACTCTCCCACTACGACAAGGTACCGTGAATTATGTCTAAGAAAACTAAATGGTATTAACCTCTTTGGTTGTGACAAGACAACAGAGGCCGTGGGATCATCATATGTCAAATAAGATGATAGAACACTTTTGGAATCAAGAATTAAATATCTCCTTTATTTGCTACTTTATTTTCAAACTTAGTCATTATCTTAGAAAAGTAGTATTTGTTTGAACAAACACTTTCTTATTTATTGACTATGGGATGGTCCACCCCTAATCACTTAGAATAGCTAACAAACCATGGTTAATAGTTCTAGCTTTTCTTAAGATTTTGATTAGGTCATCCATGAATCTAGTAATGATTTACATTAAGTATACAACCATTACATCATTCTGAAATTGTATTACCATAGAAGGAATTAGGCAACGACTAGTAACTAATCATCAACATGCAACTCGAAATTTCTGGGGAGGTAAGTTTGGATATAATTCAAAAATCAATTTAATGATCTTTGAACTGCATATCTACTAACTATTTCTCCACCCCTATCAGTTCGCAAGATCCTTAACCACTTACCTTAATGGTTTTAACCATTGCTAGAAATTAATGAAATTTTTTAAACATTTCAAATTTCTTTGCTTAAGGTATAATCTAGAGTTATCGTTTTAAGAATACAACGAAAGACTCATATCCACCCCTGAATGTGCATCCATCTGCGAATGAGATGAACTTACTTTCACTGGATATAGGCATATTAACTCTTTGCAGAGATTGATCTTGTCAAATCCACTATGAACAAGATACAAATGCCATAGATTAAAAAAAATGTGGTAGTGTCTTTTGATGACATAGGTTTAGTTACATCAAAGAGTTCTTAGAATACTGCAAGTGGATCCTGGTCACAGAATACCTAACTCATATTCCATACAGTTTGAATCCATTAATAGAAGATGGATATTAAACACTTGAGAAAGTGTAACTGTATTGTATCTGGAATTAGAAATATAATAAAATTTCTATTTGGAATCTAAAATTAAAGTCAAAAACTTAAAATTTATACCAAATATGATGAGTAATTCTATCTTGGACCACCACTACTAATATAACTCTAAGTCTGATTTGCCCACACAAGTAGGAGATTTCTAAGATTGAGGTTTTATATCAATTGGGAATAGAATTTCGGGATTATAATCATATGCGTCATTTAATTTTTTAAGAGAAAATATAGAATGACATGAAATGATTTATAGACCATTCATCCAATGATATGTTTTGAAGCTAATTCGAAATGAATAAGCTAAGAGGAATTAGGATAATTTCGTTTATAAATAAGAATCCAACGATGCTTCGATTAGCGAATGTCAAAGTAATCTTATTTATACAATCTTCTTGTTTCATATCGTACAAATACTAGTCTAACGTGTCATCAATTGATGAGCAGCTAGATGTCGCATATACAATATTTATCTTTCGAGATCTAACACTATTATGTATGTCTAATGGTGAAAATCCACTAGGGATTTATCTCATTAGATAAACAAGCCAAGTTAGACCAACAATGAAGATTCGAAATTAAACTACAACTTAGTAACAGAAAATAACATGGTTCAATATAAATTCATACACAATTCAGAAATTATAAGCATATAGCAAGTAGGAATGACAAGTGAAAATACTAAAACATACAATCCTAAATAATTTCCAAGGTTTTCAACAAACTGATATCAGTGTCCCGTTTAGGCGAGAGTCAAAGCTACCATCCATTGACTAGAGTTGTCAGCTCATCTAAAATGTTAAACATTCTAGCAACCTTTTATTCGATCAAGATTGGAATTCAGCGTTGTCCCGTTTAGGCGAGAGTCAAGGCAATTCTATCTTATGAGCTTTCACCATTGTTTCATAATTTGCAAGTCAAGTATGGTCGCCACCATTAGGGTGATCCATACCATACAAAATACTTACAAACTACTTATCATTCGAGATTAAACGGTGCGAAATTGCTAATGAACGTTCCTCCATTAGGGAGGATTACTCACTAAAACAAACGCGGTTTAAAACCCACAATGGAGATCGAATGTCTTTTAATTAAAAGCTCATTATTTAAAAAGAGTTGTATTTTCTTTGATTCTCTTTATTTATTCTATTTATTTTAAATATATATTTATTTAATTAAAATTTCCAATTTAGAATGAAAAATTCTAACTATAAATTTTAATTTAATATTTATAAATTTTACTTAGATGGATATGAAAATAACATGAATTATTTCCATCTTAGTAATAATTTCCAATAAATATTTAGAAAAATATTCAATTTAAGTTGTTACAAAATTAATTTAAATTAATTTACAACTCAAATTTTATTTTCTATAAATATATATATTGCATTTCGAAAAATTAAAGTATTTAAGAATACAATTTTCGAAAAATGCATGTTAAAATAAAAAATAAATCCTGGAAAAATTATTCTAATTTAATGTTGGCCCTAAATTAATTAATAAAATTAATTTACAACAAAAAAATATAATTTTCCTATTTAATTAAATGTATAAGAAAAATTTCAAATATTTAAGTATGATGATGAAAATCAACTTAAATATTAATTTTCTATTTAATTCAATACACTAGAAAAAGACTTCAAGCAAAAATATCATCTATCTAGATTTTCCTTTGACTAATTAATTCAATTTCTAATAATATACTTTAATTCAATTTATTTTAAATTAATCAATAAATGAAAAATCATTGATTTAAGTTGATCCAAGAATTAATTAAAATAAATAATTAATTTACAACTTAATCTATTTTTCAAGATGAAATTCGAAATTCCAGCATTTAAGAAATGCAATTTCGAAAATTGATTAATAAAATAAAGAAAAATATATTTTACTTCATTTATTTTAATTAATCATTAAATGAAAAAATCATTGATTTAAGTTGGTCCAAAATTAAAATAAATAATTTACAACTTTAATCTATTTTTCAAATAAAATTCGAAATTCCAGCATTTAAGAAATGCAATTATTTGATTAATAAAATAAAAAAATATATATTTTGAAAATTATTTAAATTTAGTTGAAAAAATAAATTTCAACTAAAAATAATTTTCTATTTAATTAAGTGTCATGAAAAAGAAATATTTAAGTATCATGATGAAATTCACCTTAGATATTTAATTTTCAAATTAATTAAATGTATTAAATTCAAGAAATAAATAATTAAGTGTAGAGAAGGCTTAATTATTAATCTCTAGTTTAATGCTAGGAAAAAATATACTTAAAATAAATTGTACCAAAATTAATTATTTAAATAATTAATTTCACAATGTATAATATTTCCCTATTTAATATTAGAAATAATAAGTAGTCTAGAAATAATTATCTAGAAAATATCTTATTTGACTAAGTATCTTTTCCACAAAATTTGAAAAAATATCTAATTTAAGTTGTATTAGAAAAAATCTAGAACTTAAATATTTTCAAATTAAAATTTAATTAAATATCAAAAATTAAGTTGTAACCACTTAATTTAAAAATATTCCATTTTAAGTTAATATTCGAAAAGATATTAACTTAAAAAATATCTAAAGAATCTTAATAACCAATGCCTAAAATTCCTCAACTTAATTTTGAAATTTTAAATCCAAAAGATATTCAGATTTAAGTTGGTTAGTTAGAGATAACTAAATATCAACTTAAATAGGAATATTTAATGAAAAATTTAAATTAAGCTTCAGAAAGAATCTAGATGGTTATAATTCTATATTTAATTAAATACAAGAAAATACATATAGTTTAGCTTAGAATAAAAAATTCTTTAAACTATAATTTTCTTAAATTAATTTCAAAATAAATGAAATTAATTATGTTGCTAATCAATTTTATTAGGTTAAACTAGTTTAATTAACCTAGTACAGTCATTCAAATCAGGCAAATGGGCCTTCACAATTGGGGTGGTTCATGTGAGGGGGTGTTGGGTTCAGTATGTCGTACCCACTACTATGGCTCCCAACTCTCACACAAGGCCCAAAAAAGAGGAATTTAACCTTAAAATGAACAACTGTTATTAATTGACTAAGCCCAAAAACTAAATGGGCCTAAATAAAATCTATCAAGAACTATGACATTTTATTTAGCAACAGCAACCTATATGCATCTATAATGAAATTAAACACATAGGCTCACACAGACACACTTTGGATGGGTCCTATCATGTTGCTAGGTCATACATACTTGAAAGAAGATTGTAAATATACCTGTTACAAATTATTATCTTGACCAAGGGAGTCATCAGATCAATAGATCTGGCAAAAGGTAACTATGGCTATTTGCAATCAAGTAATAATAGGTTTTGAAAACTTACACATAAGCTAAAACACAAACTCCTGCAACAAGGTTAGCTGGATAGTTGGATGTAAGATTTATTTAATTTTAAATTAAATAATTTCGAAAAATAATTAATTAAATAAATAAAAATTTATTTTCGTAAAAAGATTTAAAAAAAATTTAAAAAATTTTCGAAATTTAAAAAAAAATTAAAATTAGACCTACAATTTTGAAAAATTAGGTTTCAACCAACCTAAATATCATTTCAAAATTTGCTAACTACTTTTAAAATTTAAATGTTATTTTATAAATAAAAATTAAATAAAAAATTAAAAAAGATAAATGAATATCTTTTTCAGATTTTAAATGTAATTTAAATAAATAAAATAACAAAATTTAAAAGTTAGCAAAATATCTTACATCTATTTAAAATTACATGATTATAGTTATCTTATTTTAAATTTAAATAAGGTCAAATTATTTAAAAAAAGATTTAATTTAAAATATTAAAATCTGACCTTAAATTTAAAAATAAGATAAGATATAATCAAATTTAAAAATAAGATAGATAATTAAGCAAAAAAGATAGATACTAACTATTTTAAATTCAAATTACACTAATATTTTGAATTACGAATAGTAATAGTATAAATATAGAACTACACAAAAAACCGGAAGTTAATTCCATGAAAAAGCATGAAAAATCGAAGAAAAACGAAAAAATTGTGAGCTGTACGGACAGTTTTCGCGATCGCAGGAAAATTTCAGCACAACTCCGATTTTTTCGAATCTTCAAAAAATCATAACTAATTCAAATTAAATCGAAATTGAGTTCTGTAAAAAAGTAACTTGCTTAATTTTTTCCATACTACCCAATAAAAATAATTCCAGAAACAGATATTCAATTTTTTTTCACGAAAATTCACAAACACCAATCAATCATAAAATAACACTCAATACAACATGATACCATCCAAAAACAAACAAACAATCGTTTTAAAGTCCAAATTTCTGGCAAGTAAATCAATTACCATGGATCTGATACCAGTTGTTGGAATTTATTTTACCAGGATCTTAGATCTACTCACAAGTATGTTGATTAACACCCTAAATATGAACTTTCTAAAACGATGAAATAAACACATATAAAGTTTAAGAAACCTTATATACATTGGGTGCAGCGGAATTAAATGACTCCTTCCGTTCAGATATCTAGCCCTTGATTCCTTTCTGTAGTAGAGCATTATCAATATCTGAACCTGGATCTCTTTTTCTGAATCTTTGATGCTGAAACCTCCTTCTTGCTGAAAGTCTTTCTTCACAATCTTCCTCACTATGATTGAGGTATCACTTGCTGTGTGTGGGCACTACTCATACACTAAGAATTTCGAAATTTGAAGAAGAAGAAAGAGAGTGGGTTCGGCCAAAGATAGGGAGAGAGAGAGGCTCAGTTTTTTCTGAATCAGAAGTGTCAGAAGAAAAGTGTAATTTTCCTGAAGCCTTCACTATCTATTTATAGCATTCCACTAGGGTTAGGTTTGAATTATTTGGCATTAAAATAATGAAAATATCAGAGCGAAAACCCTACAAAAGTGGCCGGCCCTACATAGTGGATTTGGGCCTCACTTTTTGCAATTTTACAGTTTTATCCTTTTCTGCATCTGATTTTCTCAAAAACGCCAATTTTCCAATTCAACTATTTAAATGCCAATTCTAACTATTTAATAACTATAAATAATTATTAAATAATATTGTCATTTATCATATTTATTAATTGAACCATACAAAGTATCATAATTAACAAATATGCCCCTATAAACTCTTTCTTTACAATTTCGCCCTTACTTAGTGAAAATTCACAAATAGAGATAGTCTAAATTGAGAATTATAATTGATTAATCAAAACCAATTATGTGAGTCTTACAAGCAATATTATCTCAACTAGTGCGGGGACCATGGGTCTATATAACCGAGCTTCCAATAAGTAGATCAAGAATTTAGCACTAAAATTCACTAACTTATTAATTCTTCGTTGAATCCACGCATAGAACTTAGAATTGCACTCTCAGTTATATAGAATGCTCTATATGTTCCACCATATAGACACATCATTAGTTATCCATTGTTATATACTAATTTGATCAATGATCCTCTATATGAATGATCTACACTGTAAAGGGATTAAATTACCGTTACACCCTACAATGTATTTATTCCTTAAAACACTTGACCCTGTATAAATGATATTTCAGCTTATGTGAAATGAGTACTCCACCATTTATGTTCGTTTGGTCAAGCTCGAAGGAGATCATCCTTTGCTTACTACTCGCCAGATAGAAGCTATAGATTCCATGTTTATGCTAGCGCTCCCACTCAATTGCACTACCGTGTTCCCAAAATGTACGTATCACCCTGACCTAAAAGTAGGCTTAACTAACAAATCAAAGAACACAAATAGCCTTTCAAGATTGAGCCTAATCATAACAGGATTAAGAACATTTGATCTAGGATCAACTAGGCGATATTGACTTGAATAGATATTACAGTAAGTTTAATAAATCTAAGTCAAAGTTCAATATCGGTCCCTTCCGATGCATACTCCATGCATCCAACCTGAGCTTTACTTTAACCAATGCTCTGGAAAGAACATAGCACTTCTCCAAATGCAAGTAAACTCTGTTGTAGATTATCATATCAGTAAAACCCTATGAATGATAAATCTAGGAAACTTTATTCACATAGTCATGTTTACTTTCCAATGTGTTGACGGCACAATAAACAGGATCAAGTATGTGAAAAGGGTTTCAGATGAATTTATACATTATGTACACATAATCATGAAATAAATCATGTGAACCATGCAACATTAAATGTTATTTCTGATCTATATTAATAAGTAAATCTGATTATATTGAAATGAGTTTTATATAGGGCATAAAACCCAACATATGGTTGAATTACTTGGCATTAAAAAATGAAAAAATAAATGAGAAAAGGGAAGCAAAGGTGGGCGGCCATAGCATTGTGGAAACAAGCCTTCCACTTTTCCAACTTTCCTATTTCATCATTTCTAGTTTCCCATTTTCTCAAAAATTGCCATTTCTCTCATTCAACCACATAAATGTCGAATCTATTTATTTAATAATTATAATTAATTATCAAATAATAAATTGTCATTTATTTTATTTATTAATAAAACTAATCAAAGTTTCCCAATTAATAAATATACCCTTTAAACTCTCTATTTACTGTTTTGCCCTTAATAAGTGATAAATTCACAAATAGACATAGTCTAATTTGAGAATTATAAATGATTAATTAAAATCAATTAAATGAGTCTTACAAGTAATATTGTCCCTAGTGTGGGGACCATGAGTCCATATATCCGAGCTTCCAATAAGCAGATCAAGAATTTACAACTTAAATTCACTGACTTATTAATTCTTCGTTGAATCCACGCATAGAACTTAGAATTGCTCTCTCAGTTATATAGAACGCTCTATATGTTCCACCATATAAACACGTCATTAATTATCCATTGTTAAAATCCTAATTTGATCAATGATCCTCTATATGGATGATTTACACTGTAAAGGGATTTAATTACCGTAACACCCTACAATGTATTTTATCCTTAAAACACTTAACCTTATATAAATGATATTTCAGCTAAGTGAAATGAGTACTCCACCATTTATTTTCGTTTGGTTAAGCTCGAAGGAAATCATCATTTACTTTCTATTCGCCAGATAGAAGCTATAGACTCCATATTTATGTTAGCGCTCCCACTCAATTGCACTACCGTGTTCCCAAAATGTACGTATCACCCTGACCCAAAAGTAGGCTTAACTAACAAATCAAAGAGCACGAATAATACTCTTGAGATTGAACCTAATCATATTAGGATTTAGATCATTTGATCTAGGATCAACTAAGTGATATTGAATTGAATAGATATTACGGTAAGTTTAATAAATCTATTTCAAAGTTCAATATCGGTCCATTTCAATGCATACTCCATGCATCCAACCCAAGATTTACTTTAACCAATGTTCTAGAAAGAACATAGCATTTCTCTAAATGCAAGTTAACTCTGTTGTAGATTGTCATATCAGTAAAACCCAGTGTTCTGATAAATCTAGGAATCTTTATTCACATAGTCATGTTTACTTTCGACTGTGTTGACAACACAATAAACATGATCAAGTATGTGAAAAGGGTTTGAATGAATTTATAAATCAAATAGACAAACAATTGATTAAGATGAACCAAAACATACATGAATGAATGAAAAATACTTCTGTTATTTTATTGATATTGAATAATTTGGATTACATTGAAATAGAGTTTTATTTAGGGCATAAAACCCAACAGCTCCGTCACCGTGACTTTTTGGTTTGGTTTTGAGCGTGGGTTGAGCGAGAGGATGAGAGAGGAGGCTGATGGGTTTGGGATTTCAAATTTGAGGGGTATTATGGGGAATATGGTAATGTGGTCATATATGGCCAATTTTAATAAGTATGGAAAAATTGAACAATTTGAACTCGAAAAATTCAATATATAAAAAATTGTGTTTGTAAACATGAAACACTAATCAAGTTTCTACTAAAGTTTGGAATATATAAAACATTTTGTAAAAGTAAAAATTTTTTTGTATGAAACTTGATACAGGCCATTCCTCTAGCTTTAACTGATACTAACTCGCCATTTCCAACTTTTAGCTTTAACTCATCTGGGTGAAGATTCTCCCAAGTTTTAAGCAACTGCAATGAAGAACATACATGGTTAGTAGATCCAGAATCAACAATCCAAGTGGATTTGTCATTCTCTAAAACACATGATTCAAAGACAAAAGCATCACCTTCGTTTGAATTGTTTAGAAGCCTGGGACATTGTTCTTCTTTATGTCCCTCTCCATTACAATTCGCACATAGAACATGATGTCTGATAATTGTATTTGAAGAAGCAGCTTTGTTAGAGCCCTTATGCTTAATCTTCTTCCTCTGATTAAAGTTTGCAATACCAGGAGGTGTTGGAATTTATTTTACCAGGATTTCAGATCTACTCACAAGTATGTTGATTAACACCCTAAATATGAACTTTCTAAAATGATGAAATAAACACATATAAAGTTTGAGAAACCTTACATTGGGTGCAGCGGAATATAATGACTCCTTCCGTTCAGATATCTAGCCCTTGATTCCTTTCTGTAGCAGAGCATTATCAATATCTGAACCTGGATCTCTTTCTCTGAATCTTTGATGCTGAAACTCCTTTTTGAATGTCTTTCTTCACGATCTTCCTCACTATGATTGAGGTATCACTTGCTGTGTGTGGGCACTACTCATACACTAAGAATTTCGAAATTCAAGAGGGAAGAGAAAGAAGAAGTGGCAGCTAAAGATAGGGAGAGAGAAAGGCTCAGGTTTTTCTCTGAAGGAAAAATAGAAAATTTAAGTGTAATTTTCCTGAAGCCTTCACTATCTATTTATAGCGTTCCACTAGGGTTAGGTTTGAATTATTTGGCATTAAAATAATGAAAATATCAGTTTAAATTTCCTACAAAAGTGGCTGGCCCTATACTAGTGGATTTGGGCCTCACTTTTTGCAATTTTGCAATTTTACCTTTTCTGCATCTGATTTTCTCAAAAACGCCAATTTTCTAATTCAACCATTTAAATGCCAATTCTAACTATTTAATAACTATAAATAATTATTAAATAATATTGTCATTTATCATATTTATTAATTGAACCATACAAAGTATCATAATTAACAAATATGCCCCTATAAACTCTTTCTTTACAATTTCGCCCTTACTTAGTGAAAAATTCACAAATAGACATAGTCTAATTTGAGAATTATAATTGATTAATCAAAACCAATTACATGAGTCTTACAAGCAATATTATCTCATCTAGTGGGGGGACCATGGGTCTATATAACCGAGCTTCCAATAAGTAGATCAAGAATTTAGCACTAAATTTCACTAACTTATTAATTCTTCGTTGAATCCACGCATAGAACTTAGAATTGCACTCTCAGTTCTATAGAATGCTCTATATGTTCCACCATATAGACACATCATTAGTTATCCATTGTTATAATCCTAATTTGATCAATGATCCTCTGTATGAATTATCTACACTGTAAAGGGATTAAATTACCGTTACACCCTACAATGTATTTATTCCTTAAAACCCTTGACCCCGTATAAATGATATTTCAGCTTATGTGAAATGAGTACTCCACCATTTATGTTCGTTTGGTCAAGCTCGAAGGAGATCATCCTTTGCTTACTATTCGCCAGATAGAAGCTATAGATTCCATGTTTATGCTAGCGCTCCCACTCAATTGCACTACCGTGTTCCCAAAAAGTACGTATCACCCTGACCAAAAGGTAGGCTTAACTAACAATTCAAGGAACACGAATAGCCTTTCAAGATTGAGCCTAATTATAACAGGATTAAGATCATTTGATCTAGGATCAACTAGGCGATATTGACTTGAATAGATATTACGGTAAGTTTAATAAATCTAAGTCAAAGTTCAATATCGGTCCCTTCCGATGCATACTCCATGCATCCAACCTGAGCTTTACTTTAACCAATGCTCTGGAAAGAACATAGCACTTCTCCAAATGCAAGTAAACTCTGTTGTAGATTATCATATCAGTAAAACCCTGTGTCTGATAAATCTAGGAAACTTTATTCACATAGTCATGTTTACTTTCCAATGTGTTGACGACACAATAAACAGGATCAAGTATGTGAAAAGGGTTTCAGATGAATTTATACATTATGTACATATAATCATGAAATAAATCATGTGAACCATGCAACATTAAATGTTATTTCTGATCTATATTAATAAGTAAATTTGATTATATTGAAATGAGTTTTATTTAGGGCATAAAAACCCAACAAACTCCCACTTGCACTAATATAAAACAAAAAGTGCGTTTCAAATAATCTCAACACCTTGATATACAAATCAAGTGTAGTAGTAGTAAACTCCTCGTAATAGGATCTGAAAGGTTGAATTAACCACAACCTTTTCTCCACCATTACTCTTCCTTAATCACAAAATCATTGATAATGTGAAATTCCTCTCTATATGTCTACTCTCTTGGGATACTGGATTCTATACCTTTGGCAACTACTATTGGTTAATCAGGAAATTAACACTAGTAGTTTAAGGCAATTTGGAATGGTGCCAAAGATGTATAGAACTTTCCTTAGACTGAATAAGTACCTTTCCTCCAGCTTTAACATTCAGTCTCTCTCTGGTAGACCTAGAGACTTCAGATAGGTTTTTACACTTCTCCAAAATCACTATTCCACCCCCAGAGTAACCACCATCTTATCAGAAAGATTTACTAGCACAAAGGCAAATTTCGAAATCTTATATGGTGTAGTCTAAGAGTTTTAAACACACCCTTATAGACTAACATATAGTTCCTCTTCTTTATCTTAAGATTTACTTGATTGTCTTCCAATGTTCTTCTCCTGGATTAATCTGATACCTACTCATTACTCCCACTCAACAGCAGGTGTCTGGTCTAAGGCATACAAAAGCATATCTAAGACCTCTCACTGTTGATGTAAGAAATTCTTTCATGGCTTTATCTTTTCTGGAATAGTTAAGACTTTTTCTTAGATAAATAAAATCTATACCTTAGAAGTTGTGAAGCTTCTATAGATTGCCATTAGAAAGAAAATGCTTCAGCATCTTACTAAAGTAAGTTGCTTGCATTAGAGTAAGTAATTACCAGGTATACCACAAGCCATAGGTTTAGATAAACTCAAACCTATAATACTAGGACCAGGAAGTTTTGTTAAGTCCATTGAATAGACTTATAAACGAAATTTCCTTTTATGTCCTTGTAATAGAAAGCTTTAGGTTATTCCATGTGAATGGATTAAACCATAGTTCTATTGGCTTTTCTTCTTAGTTTCTTATCTTGACAATCCATTACTTGTTTAAACTCACAATGGATTTTAATCACTAGTGTCTCCCAAGTCATAAGAAGGTGAATTCCTAGAAACTCTCCCACTACGACAAGGCACCGTGAATTATGTCTAAGAAAACTAAATGGTATTAACCTCTTTGGTTGTGACAAGACAACAGAGGCAGTGGGATCATCATATGTTATATAAGATGATAGAACACTTTTGGAATCAAGAAAAATATCTCCTTTATTTTCTACTTGTTTTTCAGACTTAGTCATTTTCTTAGAAAAGTAGTATTTGTTTGAACAAACACTTTCTTATCTATTGACTATGGGATGGTCCACCCCTAATCACTTAGAATAGCTAACAAACCATGGTTAACAGTTCTAGCCTTTCTTAAGATTTTGATTAGGTCATCCATGAATCTAGTAATGATTTACACGAAGTATATAACCATTACATCATTCTGAAATTGTATTACCATAGAAGGATTTAGGCAACGACTAGTAACTAATCATCAACATGCAACTCGAAATTTCTGGGGAGGTAAGTTTGGATATAATTCAAAAATCAATTTAATGATCTTTGAACTGCATATCTACTAACTATTTCTCCACCCCTATCAGTTCGCAAGATCTTTAACCACTTACCTTAATGGTTTTAACCATTGCTAGAAATTAATGAAATTTTTCAAACATTTCAAATTTCTTTGCTAAAAGGTATAATCTAGAGTGATCGTTTTAAGAATACAACGAAAAACTCATATCCACCCCTGAATGTACATCCATCTGGGAATGAGATGAACTACTTTCAGTGGATATAGGCATATTAACTCTTTGCAGAGATTGATCTTGTCAAATCCACTATGAACAAGATACAAATGCCATAGATTAAGAAAAATGTGGTTGTGTCGTTTTGATGACTTAGGTATAGTTACATCAAAGAGTTCTTAGAATACTTCAAGTGGATCCTGGTCACAGAATACCTAACTCATATTCCATACGGTTTTAATCCATTAATAGAAGATGGATATTAAACACTTGAGAAAGTGTAACTGTATTGTATTCTGGAATTAGAAATATAATAAAATTTCTGTTTGGATTCTAAAATTAAAGTCAAAGACTTAAATTTATACCAAATATTATGAGTAATTCTATCTTGGACCACCACTACTAATACAAACTCTAAGTCAGATTTGCCCATACAAGTAGGAGATTTCTAAGATTGAGGATTTATATCAATTGGGAATAGAATTTCGGGATTATAATCATAAGCGTCATTTAATTTCTTACGAGAAAATATAATGACATGAAATGATTTATAGACCATTCATCCAATGATATATTATGGAGCTAATTCGAAATGAATAAGCTAAGAGGAATTAGGATAATTTCGTTTATAAATAAGAATCCAACGATCCTTCGATTAGCGAAAGACAAAGTAATCATATTTATTTAATCTTCTTGTTTCATATTGTAAAAATACTAGTCTAAGGTGTCAGCAATTGATGAACAGCTAGATGTTGCATATACAATATTTATCTTTCGAGATCTTACACTATTATGTATGTCTAATGGTGAAAATCCATTAGGGATTTATCTCATTAGAAAAACAAACATGTTAGACCAACAATGAAGATTCGAAATTAAACTACAACTTAATAACAGAAAATAACATGGTTCAATATAAATTCATACACAATTCAGAAATTATAAGCATATAGCAAGTAGGAATGACAAGTGAAAATACTAAAACATACAATCCTAAATAATTTCCAAGGTTTTTCAACAAACTGATACAGTGTCCCGTTTAGGCGAGAGTCAAAGCATCATCCATTGAATAGAGTTGTCAGCTCATCTAAAATGATAACCATTCTAGCAACCTTTTATTCGATCAAGATTGGAATTCAGCGTTGTCCCGTTTAGGCGAGAGTCAAGGCAATTCTATCTTATGAGCTTCCACCATTGTTTCATAATTTGCAAGTCAAGTATGGTCGCCACCATTAGGGTGATCTATACCATACAAAACACTTACAAACTACTTATCATGCGAGGTTAAACGGTGCGAAATTGCTAATGAACGTTCCTCCATTAGGGAGGATTACTCACTAAAACAAACGCGGTGTAAAACCCACAATGGAGATCGAATATCTTAATAATAAAGCTCATTATTTAAAGAGAGTTGTATTTTCTTTTATTCTCTTTATTTATTCTATTTATTTTAAATATATATTTATTTAATTAAAATTTCCAATTTAGAATGAAAAATTCTAAATATAAATTTTAATTTAATATTTATAAATTTTACTTAGATGGATATGAAAATAACATGAATTATTTCCATCTCAGTAATAATTTCCAATAAATATTTAGAAAAATATTCAATTTAAGTTGTTACAAAATTAATTTAAATTAATTTACAACTCAAATTTAATTTTCTATAAATATATATTGCATTTCGAAAAATTAAAGTATATAAGAATACAATTTTCGAAAAATGCATATTAAAATAAAAGATAAATCCTGGAAAAATTATTCTAATTTAATGTTGGCCAAAAATTAATTAATAAAATTAATTTACAACAAAAAATATAATTTTCCTATTTAATTAAATATATAAGAAAAATTTCAAATATTTAAGTATGATGATGAAAATCAACTTAAATATTAATTTTCTATTTAATTAAATACACTAGAAAAATACTTCAAGCAAAACTATCTAGATTTTCCTTTGACTAATTAATTCAATTTCTAATAATATACTTTAATTTAATTTATTTTAAATTAATCAATAAATGAAAAAATCATTGATTTAAGTTGATCCAAGAATTATTAAATAATTAAGTTACAACTTAATCTATTTTTCAAGATAAAATTCGAAATTCTAGCATTTAAGAAATGCAATTTCGAAAATTGATTAATAAAATAAAAAAAATATATTGAAAATTATTTAAATTTAGTTGAAAAAATAAATTTCAACTAAAAATAATTTTCTATTTAATTAAATGTCATGAAAAAGAAATATTTAAGTATGATGATAAAAATCAACTTAGATATTTAATTTTCAAATTAATTAAATGTATTAAATTCAAGAAATAAATAATCGAGTGTAGGGAAGGCTTAATTATTAATTTCTAGTTTAATACTAGGAAAAATATACTTAAAATAAATTGTACCAAAATTAATTATATAAATAATTAATTTCACAATGTATAATATTTTCCTATTTAATATTAGAAATAATAAGTAGTCTAGAAATAACTATCTAGAAAATATCTTATTTGACTAAGTATCTTTTCCACAAAATTTGAAAAAATATCTAATTTAAGTTGTATTAGAAAAAATCTAGAACTTAAATATTTTTCAAATTTAAATTTAATTAAATATCAAAAATTAAGTTGTAACCACTTAATTTGACAATATTCCATTTTAAGTTAATATTCGAAAAGATACTACCTTAAAAAATATCTAAAGAATCTTAATAACCAATGCCTAAAATTCCTCAACTTAATTTTGAAATTTGAAATTCAAAAGATATTCAGATTTAAGTTGGTTAGTTGAAGATAACTAAATATCAACTTAAATAGGAATATTTAATGAAAATTTTAAATTAAGTTCCAGAAAGAATCTAGATGGTTATAATTCTATATTTAATTAAATACAAGAAAATACATATAGTTTAGCTTAGAATAAAGAATTCCTTAAACTATATTTTTCTTAAATTAATTTCAAAATAAATGAAATTAATTATGTTGCTAATCAATTTTATTAGGTTAAACTAGTTTAATTAACCTAGTACAGTTATTCAAATCAGGCAAATGGGCCTTCACAATTGGGGTGGTTTGTGTGAGGGGGTGCTGGGTTCAGTATGTCGTACCCACTTCTATGGCTCCCAACTCTCACGCAAGGCCCAAAAGAGAGGAATTTAACCTTAATAAGAACAACTGTTATTAATTGATTAGGCCCAAAAAATAAATCGGCCTAAATAAATTCTATCAATAACTATGATAATTTATTTTTGCAACATTAACCTATATGCATCTATAATAAAATTAAACACATAGGCTCACACAGGCACACTTTGGATGGGTCCTATCATGTTGCTAGGTCATACACATATGAAAGAAGATTGTAAATATACCTGTTACAAATTATTATCTTGACCAAGGGAGCCATCAGATCATTAGATCTGGCAAAAAGTAACCATGGCTATTTGCAATCAAGTAATAATAGGTTTTGAAAACTTACACATAAGCTAAAACACATACTCCTGCAACAAGGTTAGCTGGATAGTTGGATGTAGGATTTATTTAATTTTAAATTAAATATTTAATTTCGAAAATATTTAATTAAATAATAATAATAAAAAAAATTTCGAAAAATTTAAAAAAAATTTGAAAAATTCGAAATTTTAAAAAAAAAATAATTTAAAATTAAACCTACAATTTTTGAAAAATTAGGTTTCAACCAACCTAAATATCATTTCAAAAATTTGCTAACTACTTTTAAATTTTAAATGTTATTTTATAAATAAAAATTAAATAAAAAATTAGAAAAGATAAATAAATATTTTTTTCAAATTTTAAATGTAATTTAAATAAATAAAATAACAAAATTTAAAAAATTAGCAAAATATCTTACATCTATTTAAAATTACATGATTATAAATATCTTATTTTAAATTTAAATAAGGTCAAAATATCTAAAAAGATTTAAAAAAAATTTAAAAGATAAGATATTATTAAAAAAAAATATCTTAAAAGATAAGATATTTTTAAAATATCTTAAAAGATATTATAAATATCTTAAAAGATATTATAAATATCTTATAAAATCTGACCTTAAATTTAAAAAAATATAATCAAATTTAAAAATAAGATAGATTTTTAAGCAAAAAGATAAATACTAATTCTATTCACACTACAAGAAAAGGGATCTTTTATCCCAGTTTTTACACTTAGAAATATAGAAAATGGGATAAAAAGTATCTTTTAGCTTTTAATCCCACTTTTACGTTTGAAGTCTCCAAATAATTAAGTCTGGGAGTTTGGAGCAAGGGACTCGTTTGGAAAACAGACACAAAACCCTTGTTGGGAAGACTATTTTTATGCACATGCCAAACATAGCCTTTGTAAGACTTTTTATCCCAGTTTTTAGGCAATAACCGGGATAAAAAGTTGAGGTCCAATGGGCTTCAAAGTGAAAAGACCCTAACCAAAACCCTATCAATTGATTTTTTGTTTTCTGTCGCTCCCTTTCTCTTGAAACCTCTCTATTATTCCCCTCTCACAGACACAGAGCTTTCCAAACCCTAAGCTCGCATGAAACCTGAACCAAAAAAAAAAGAAAAAAAATCCTCTCTCTCCATCTGAAATTAGCTTCCTAGTCCCTCTCTCTCTTCCTCAAGTCCATTCAGCTCATTTTGAAGATGTTCTTTCAGGTATGATTATTAGTTTTATATATTCTAGAATTATATATTAATTTTTTTTTTCGTTTTTCTCACTCCCAAAATTAATTAGGGTATCTTTCTTCTTCATAAATTTGAAGTTAGATTTATCTCTCAACCAAATGGGGTGATCCCTGCTAACCTCGTTTTTGGGTTAGTGTGTATGTTTAGCCCTTCAATCTCATCTTTATTTGAAAAACATCACTTACAAGTTAAAAACAAAATCTCCTCTGTTCTCATTGAAAATATCTCTTTTAAGAGTTGGCCACAATACATATGTAAGTATTTTTTTTTTTCAATATTTCTTAAGTGTGTATTTGTTTGAATCTGGTATTGTTGCTTATTTACCATAGTGTGCTTACAATGACAAAAATTTATCATCGTGTAATAATTTGATTTATTTTGTACTTCAGAGTATTTTTCTAGTCAAACTACACAAATATTGGATTTAAAAATTATCTGTAAAAGCAGTTTATTGATTTAAGTCAACCATGATTTGTAATTTATATTGAAAATGAACTCCAAAAAAAGTATGTTATTGCAATGATGCTTAATGATTCAAATATTTTTGTAGGCCAGCTTCGATTCCAAGGAGGTAATGTTGTAAATATCTTAAGATGAAATTGGTTTGCAATGAATAGATACCTATTTTCTTTTTTATTTTTGTTATAATTGATGGATTGCTTGTGTTCGTGTCTACTTTCAGATGGAAACATATATATATGTATGTATGTTCCCATTATTAAGAATCGGCCTTATTAGTCCTTGAGCTCGCTGATTATATTAAAATAGAGAGGCTTTTGTTTTTTTATTATCTAGCTATGTGTATGTAGAGATAAAGAAAGTGTGAGATTATAATTAAAGAGTTGAGTACATAGTTTGTAAGAAAAATTTGTTCTTAATAAATTGGATTCTAGGCCAGAGACAACTGGTACTAGTTATAATGATGTTGTTTTCTTATTTTGCTTGAGTTATGGTTCTTTTTTATTAATAGTTATAACTAGATATAGAAATGATTGTTGGTGCACCTGATTATGTTCAAGGCGACTTAGACTTCTTGCAATATATACATGTGTGTCTTTGATTATGAAAAAATAAAACAAAATAAGGAACAAATTAATTAGTATTAGTAAAACAACACAATATGATTTTTCTGTAACAGTTAAATCTTTGATTTGCATAAGCTCATATAGTGGGGAAACATTATACACTAGCTCTATATATATTGTTAATTTAATTTCTCTATGTTTATTAAAAAAATAATTGCTATTTGTTTATGAATTAATCGATTGGTTATTATGTCATGCAAAGGAAAGATGAGTTCGCTCGTAAAGATGTTTGGTTCAATTTTCCTTTTTTGGTCTCAAGAAGTCTCAAAATTCTCTAAACCTGATATTATATGTAAGGACACTATTTTTTGATATATTGTTTGTACAGTAACTGAGCATAATGTTGAAAAAATTCCAGTTTAAAATATGTTTTATCTAATGAAAGAATTGTTCTTTCTTAGTATGAACAATAAATAAAATATTGATCTTTTATGCTCATAAACAACTCTGATCCAGCTATTTGTGTTTGTGTTTGCATTATAGCAAGTATGTCATTGTATAAGCAGTTCTGAGTAATGTGGCAAGAGAAGTGCTTGGTTTTCACTATAGTAGCAAACCTAGCATTATTAAGCGAAGGGGCAATCGATTAAGTTGATCAAGCACTGCGAGGTATGCATTTTTTTTGGTTGACTAGCATATACTGAACTTCATTTACTTTAGAAGCAAATTGTGTATTCTTTTGGCAATCACTATTCTTTTGTTTAATTTTCTATTACTGAATATTTGAAAGAAGTAGATTATATGTGATGTTCATTTAAAAAAAAAATAGCTAGATGTATAGCTGCAGAAACTATATTTGTCTTCTATAAATATGAACCAAGTGGTTGTGTTGTGGTGTTAAGAAATATAAGCCTATAATAATTAATTTTTTTTTATCATGCAATGAGATTAGGAGGCTGAACAATAATAACTTGTGTGGGTCATCTTCTTTACCACAATAATAATTAAAAAAAAAAAAATCCGCTTGCTTTCTTGTAAGTAAAAACCTTCTCTGTTTCACTTCATTGTTAAACGTGTTTCTTTTTTTTTTATGCTACTTTTTTTATACTTCTTTTCACTTTTATATTACATATGAGAATGAATGTACTATAATTTGTGTAGGGAAGCAAATATATTATTTGACGGGTTGAGACTTTTGTAGATACCATAGGACTTAAGTGATGTATGAGAAAGTTTGTCTAAAATTATCGTATGTGGCATAAGGGGACCGCGAATACATACTTTTACTTGTCCAAAATAATTATAGAATTATGTAGTTATTATATGCTAACTTACATTCGTGGTATACTTTAACTTTTAACTCATATTGAAGTCATAAAAGTAAAAGTAAGTATATAATCTTTACTATAAATACAACATATAAGAATACTTTCTTTTTAATTAATTTTAATTTTTTAATTTGACAGGTTGATGACCTATCCCAATATTGTAAGGAAGAACATCTCTTATCGCTTCGACAATAGTGGTTTAAGTCAATTGTTTCCTTTGATTTATAAATAATCAGTAGTATTCTATTGTATTTCTTTTAGACATTTTGTTTAGTATTTTAGATATTTGTACACAATGTAAAGTATTGGTTATTAATTCAAGTTACTATTGGTTTTAAAAATTATATTAATCATTTATTTTTTAGTTAACTCTTTATATACGTATTCCATATAATTATAAAAATAAAAATTAGATTTATTATTTATTGTAAAAAAATGAATGAAATGTAATAAACTTAAAAGAAAAAAATTCTGAAAACATACATATTTATTTGCAAAATGTGGAATAAAAGGTTACATTTTATCCCATTTTTTTAAAAAATAAATTAAAATAAAAGGGTACTTTTTATCCCATTTTTTATTAAAAAAGTGGGATAAAAAGTACTCTTTTATCCCACTTTTCTCATAAAAACTGGGATAAAAGGGTGCCTTTTATCTCACTTTTCTCATAAAAACCGGGATAAAAGGTACCTTTTTGTCCCGGTTTTTATGAAAAAAGTGGGATAAAAGGGTACTTTTTATCCCAGTTTTTACATAAAAACCGGGATAAAAAGTATATTTTTTATCACGGTTTTTTAAAGACTTTTTATCCCACTGCCATACATCCCGGTTTTCATTTTAGCGAAAACCGGGATAAAATGCCTTAAAAACCGGGATTAAAGGCCTTTGCTTGTAGTAGTGTCAAATTCAAATTACACTAATATCTTGAATTAAATTAAAAAAAATTAAATTAATTCAAAATGATAATTAGAATTGAATTAGGAATAGTAATAGTATATATACAAAACCATACAAAAAATTGGAAGTTAATTCCATGAAAAAGTATGAAAAATTGAAGAAAAAAGAAAAAATTCGAAACTGTACGGACAGTTCTGCGATCGCAGAAAAATATCAAGACAAATTTCCGATTTTGTCAAATCTTCAAAAAATCATAACTAATTCAAATAAAATCCAAATTGAGTTCTGTAAAAGGCTAACTTGCTTAATTTTTTCCATACTATCCAATCAAAATAATTCCATAAACGAAATCACAATTATTTTTCACGAAAATTTCACAAACATCAATCAATCATCAAATAACACTCAATACAACATGATACCATCCAAAGAACATACAAACAATCGTTTTAAAGTCCAAATTTCTTGCAAGTAAATCAATTACCATGGCTCTGAGGCCAGTTGTTGGAATTTATTTTACCAGGATCTTAGATCTACTCACAAGTATATTGATTAACACCCTAAATATGAACTTTCTAAAACGACGAAATAAACACATATAAAGTTTGAGAAACCTTACATTGGGTGCAGCGGAATATAATGACTCCTTCCGTTCAGATATCTAGCCCTTGATTCCTTTCTGTAGCAGAGCATTATCAATATCTGAACCTGGATCTCTTTCTCTGAATCTTTGATGCTGAAACTCCTTTTGCTGAATGTCTTTCTTCACGATCTTCCTCACTATGATTGAGGTATCACTTGCTGTGTGTGGGCACTACTCATACACTAAGAATTTCGAAATTCAAGAGGGAAGAGAAAGAAGAAGTGGCAGCTAAAGATAGGGAGAGAGAAAGGCTCAGGTTTTTCTCTGAAGGAAAAATAGAAAATTTAAGTGTAATTTTCCTGAAGCCTTCACTATCTATTTATAGCATTCCACTAGGGTTAGGTTTGAATTATTTAGCATTAAAATAATGAAAATATCAGTTTAAATTTCCTACAAAAGTGGCTGGCCCTATACTAGTGGATTTGGGCCTCACTTTTTGCAATTTTGCAGTTTTACCTTTTCTGCATCTGATTTTCTCAAAAACGCCAATTTTCTAATTCAACCATTTAAATGCCAATTCTAACTATTTAATAACTATAAATAATTATTAAATAATATTGTCATTTATCATATTTATTAATTGAACCATACAAAGTATCATAATTAACAAATATGCCCCTATAAACTCTTTCTTTACAATTTCGCCCTTACTTAGTGAAAAATTCACAAATAGACATAGTCTAATTTGAGAATTATAATTGATTAATCAAAACCAATTACATGAGTCTTACAAGCAATATTATCTCAACTAGTGGGGGGACCATGGGTCTATATAACCGAGCTTCCAATAAGTAGATCAAGAATTTAGCACTAAAATTCACTAACTTATTAATTCTTCATTGAATCCACGCATAGAACTTAGAATTGCACTCTCAGTTATATAGAATGCTCTATATGTTCCACCATATAGACACATCATTAGTTATCCATTGTTATAATCCTAATTTGATCAATGATCCTCTGTATGAATGATCTACACTGTAAAGGGATTAAATTACCGTTACACCCTACAATGTATTTATTCCTTAAAACACTTGACCCCGTATAAATGATATTTCAGCTTATGTGAAATGAGTACTCCACCATTTATGTTCGTTTGGTCAAGCTCGAAGGAGATCATCCTTTGCTTACTATTCGCCAGATAGAAGCTATAGATTCCATGTTTATGCTAGCGCTCCCACTCAATTGCACTACCGTGCTCCCAAAAAGTACGTATCACCCTGACCAAAAGGTAGGCTTAACTAACAATTCAAGGAGCACGAATATCCTTTCAAGATTGAGCCTAATCATAACAGGATTAAGATCATTTGATCTAGGATCAACTAGGCGATATTGACTTGAATAGATATTACGGTAAGTTTAATAAATCTAAGTCAAAGTTCAATATCGATCCCTTCCGATGCATACTCCATGCATCCAACCTGAGCTTTACTTTAACCAATGCTCTGGAAAGAACATAGCACTTCTCCAAATGCAAGTAAACTCTGTTGTAGATTATCATATCAGTAAAACCCTGTGTCTGATAAATCTAGGAAACTTTATTCACATAGTCATGTTTACTTTCCAATGTGTTGACGACACAATAAACAGGATCAAGTATGTGAAAAGGGTTTCAGATGAATTTATACATTATGTACATATAATCATGAAATAAATCATGTGAACCATGCAACATTAAATGTTATTTCTGATCTATATTAATAAGTAAATCTGATTATATTGAAATGAGTTTTATTTAGGGCATAAAACCCAACAGTAGGTCCCATTGCAATCAAATTCCGCTCATGGGCTCACAACTCAGTTTCGAGTTTGTCCATGTCGGAGGAGTGAGGATTGTTCATCATGTAAGATAGAACAAAAACATTATACTCCGGAGGAAGACTATTAACAATGGGTCGTACCCATTGTTCCTTTGATAATTCAATTCCAATTAGATTTGCCTTTTGGAGTTTCAGATTCATCAACAATAGGTGCAAGTTAACGCAACTACCAGGATGCATTTTCACACCATTGAGTTCTTTTGCTAAGATATTAACTGTTGGAAATTATTTTACCAGGATCTAGATTTACTAACAAGTATGTTGGATTAACAACCTAATATGAATTCTAAAACAATGAAAATAAACACATATAAAGTTAGAAAACCTTACAGTGGGTGCAGCGGAATAATGTGACTCCTTCCGTTCAGATCTCTAGCCCTTGATTCATTTCTGTAGCAGAGCATCACCAAGATCTGAACCTTGATCTTCTTTTCTCCTTCTTTGAAGCAGAAATTTCATAGTCTTCCATACTATGATTGAGATACCACTTGATGTGTGTGGGCACTACTCATCTCACAAGGATTTCGAAATTTCTCTCTATTTTTCTCTCTCAATTTCGTGGCTTTTCATCCATACAAGAGAAGAGAACAAGGTTGCTTTATATAGGGAAAAGGGAGAGCATAACTTTCCAAATAAATAGTTTCCTCTTTTACTGTGTAATTGATTAACTGCCTTATTTAGTGTGATCCACCACTTTCCTATTATAGCTAGGCTTTGATTAGCAATTACATGGCAATTAAAAAATGAAAATAATAATTGGGAAACACAAAGGGAGTGCTCGGCCATAGAGGGAAATGGGCCTCACTTGGATTTTGCAGTTTCCTCAATTTTATTTCTATTTCTCCAAAAATGCCATTTTTTCAATTCTAATCATTTAAATGCCAAAACTAATTCTTTAATAACTAAAATAGATTATTAAATAATATTGTCATTTAAAATAATTATTAATTAGACATGCAAAGTCTCTCAATTAATAATTAAACCTAGAAACCCTTTTATTTACGATTTCATCCTTAAACTGTGAGAATTCATAAAGTAGACATAGTCTAACTTTTAGAATTATAATTGATTAATTAAAATCAATTAACTGAGCCTTACAAGCAGTATGGTCTCAACTAGTATGGGGACCATGGGTCTATATAACCGAGCTTCCAATAAGTCGAACCGAATTTACCAAGTAAATTCCCTAACTTATTAATTCCTCATTGAATCCACACTTAGAACTTGGAATTGCACTCTCAGTCATATAGAAACGCTCTATATGTTCCACGATATAGACACGTCATTAGTTATCCATTGTTATAACCCTAATGTGATCAATGATCCTCTATATAGATGATTTACACTGTACAGGGATTAAATTACCGTAACACCCTACAATGTATTTTATCCTTAAAACACTTAACCCTGTATAAATGATATTTCACCTAAGTGAAATGAGATCTCCACCATTTATCTTCGTTTGGTTAAGCTCGAAGGAAATCATCCTTTACTTCTATTTGCCAAATAGAAGCTATAGATTCCATATTTATGTTAGCGCTCCCACTCAATTGCATTACCGTGTTCCCAAAATGTACGTATCACCCTGATACAAAACTAGGCTTAACTAACAAATCAAAGAACACGAGTAACACTCTTGAAATTGAGCCTAACCATATCAGGATTTCGATCATGTGATCTAGGATCAACAGGTGATATTGAATTGAATAGATATTACGGTAAATTTTAACATATCTAATCAAAGTTCAATATCGATCCCTTTCGATGTATACTCCATACATCCGATACTGGTAAACTTTGCCAATGTCCTGGAAAGGACATAACACTTTTCCAAGGTTTAAGAATACCTATCGCTGATTATACCATGTCAGTCTAAATCCAGTGTTCTGACAAATCAGGGAATCAACTTTTGAACATATAATAAAGATTATATTCCACTGTGCTGACGACACTATAATCTTTAACCAACTCATATGTTCTGGACTTAAAAAGAATTCATACATTATATACATATAATCATGAAATAAATCATGTGAACCATGCAACATAAAATGTTATTTCTGATCTTTATTAATAAGTAAATCTGATTATATGAAATGAGTTTTATTTAGGGCATAAAACCCAACATTAACTAGGAGTGGATCGGGGTGAGGGTTATTCATATTGGCACTACAACATATCAATAAACAGAATTAAGGTTTTGGTTCTATAAATTCATACACAAGTTCAGAAAATAACAAATAATCACATATGTTATAAAAATACTAAATCTAACATAGCTTATTTTCCAAGGTTTCCAACAAACTTATACAGTGTCCCCTTTAGGCGAGAGTCAAAGCATCATCCATTGAATAGAGTTGTCAATTCATCTAAAATGATAAACATTCTAGCAACCTTTTATTCGATCAAGATTGGAATTCAGCGTTGTCCCGTTTAGGCGAGAGTCAAGGCAATTCTATCTTATGAGCTTCCACCATTGTTTCATACTCTTGTAAGTCTTATACAGTCGCCACCATTAGGGTGATCAAAATTAATATAAAAAAAAAAACTTACAAGAACACTTATCTTTCGAGATTAAAAACGGTGCTAACTTGCTAATGAACGTTCCTCCATTAGGGAGGATTACTCACTAAAACAATAGCTATGTAAAACTAACAATGGAGATCGAATGTCTCTTTGATTAAAGCTCATTATTTAAAATATGTATTTTATTTCATCATTTATATTCCATATTTTAATAATGAAACATTACAAATTGAAGTTAAAAAAAATCCAACTTTAATTAAATTCCAAAAAATGGAATAAAATTGAAAAATATCTTATTTAAGCTGTTTAGAGAAATCTAAAATATCCAACTTAAATATTCTTCAATCAATGACTTAATTAAATATTAACAATTAAGTTGTAACCACTTAATTTACAAGATATTCCATTTTAAGTTTTCCATATTTAAAAATATCAACTTAAAAAATATCCAAAGAATCTTAATAACCAATTCCTAAAATTACTCAACTTAATTTTATAATAGAAAATTCAAAAGATATTTAAATCTAAGTTGATTTATTGTGCCGTCAACACATTGGAAAGTAAACATGACTATGTGAATAAAGTTTCCTAGATTTATCAGACATAGGGTTTTACTGATATGATAATCTACAACAAAGTTTACTTGCATTTGGAGAAATGCTATGTTCTTTCCAGAGCATTGGTTAAAGTAAAGCTCAGGTTGGATGCATGGAGTATGCATCGGAAGGGACCGATATTGAACTTTGACTTAGATTTATTAAACTTACCGTAATATCTATTCAAGTCAATATCGCCTAGTTGATCCTAGATCAAATGTTCTTAATCCTGTTATGATTAGGCTCAATCTTGAAAGGCTATTCGTGTTCTTTGATTTGTTAGTTAAGCCTACTTTTAGGTCAGGGTGATACGTACATTTTGGGAACACGGTAGTGCAATTGAGTGGGAGCGCTAACATAAACATGGAATCTATAGCTTCTATCTGGCGAATAGTAAGCAAAGATAATCTCCTTCGAGCTTGACCAAACGAACATAAATGGTGGAGTACTCATTTCACATAAGCTGAAATATCATTTATACGGGGTCAAGTGTTTTAAGGATAAAATACATTGTAGGGTGTAACGGTAATCTAATCCCTTTACAGTGTAGATCATTCATATAGAGGATCAGTGATCACATTAGGATTATAACAATGGATAACTAATGATGTGTCTATATGGTGGAACATATAGAGCTTTCTATATACTGAGAGTGCAATTCTAAGTTCTATGCGTGGATTCAACGAAGAATTAATAAGTTAGTGAATTTTAGTGCTAAATTCTTGATCTACTTATTGGAAGCTCGATTATATAGACCCATGGTCCCCGCACTAGTTGAGATAATATTGCTTGTAAGACTCATGTAATTGGTTTTGATTAATCAATTATAATTCTCAAATTAGACTACGTCTATTTGTGAAATTTTCACTAAGTAAGGGCGAAATTGTAAAGAAAGAGTTTATAGGGGCATATTTGTTAATTATGATACTTTGTATGGTTCAATTAATAAATATGATAAATGAAAATATTATTTAATAATTATTTATAGTTATTAAATAGTTAGAATTGGCATTTAAATGGTTGAATTTGAAAATTGGCGTTTTTGAGAAAATCAGATGCAGAAAAGATAAAACTACAAAATTGCAAAAAGTGAGGCCCAAATCCACTAAGCATGGCCAGCCACTTTTATAGGCAATTTAAACTGATATTTTCATTATTTTAATGCCAAATAATTCAAACCTAACCTTAGTGGAATGCTATAAATAGATAGTGAAGGCTTCAGGAAAATTACACTTAAATTTTCTACTTTTTCATTCAGAAAAAACTGAGCCTTCTCTCTCCCTATCTTTGGCTGAACCCACTCTCTCTCTCTCTTCCTCATTGAAATTTCGAAATTACCTTAGTGTATGAGTAGTGCCCACACACAGCAAGTGATACCTCAATCATAGTGAGGAAGATCGTGAAGAAAGACTTTCAGCAAGAAGGAGGTTGCACCATCAAAGATTCAGAGAAAGAGATCCAGGTTCAGATATTGATAATGCTCTGCTACAGAAAGGAATCAAGGGCTAGATATCTGAACGGAAGGAGTCATTATATTTTACTGCACCCAACGTAAGGTTTCCTAAACTTTATATGTGTTTAATTTATCGTTTTAGAAAGTTCATATGTAGGGTGTTAATCAACATACTTGTGAGTAGATCTAAGATCCTGGTAAAATAATTTCCAACAACTGGCCTCAGAGCCATGGTAATTGATTTACTTGCAAGAAATTTGGACTTTAAAACGATTGTTTGTTTGTTTTTGGATGGTATCATGTTGTATTGAGTGTTATTTGATGATTGATTGATGTTTGTGAATTTTCGTGAAAAATAATTGCGATTCTGTTTCTGGAATTATTTTTATTGGATAGTATGAAAAAAATTAAGCAAGTTACTTTTTTACAGAACTCAATTTCGATTTAATTTGAATTAGTTATGATTTTTTTAAGATTCGAAAAATCGGCTCGTGCCGAAATTTTCCTGCGATCGCGAAAACTGTCCGTACAGCTCACAATTTTTTCGTTTTTCTTCGATTTTTCATGCTTTTTCATGGAATTAACTTCCGATTTTTTGTGTAGTTCTGTATTTATACTATTACTATTCCTAATTCAATTCTAATTATCATTTTGAATTAATTTAATATTTTTTAAATTTAATTCAAGATATTAGTGTAATTTGAATTTGAAAAATAGTTAGTATCTATCTTTTTTGCTTAATAATCTATCTTATTTTTAAATTTGATTATATCTTATCTTATTTTTAAATTTAAGGTCAGATTTTAACATTTTAAATTAATTTTTTTAAAATAATTTGACCGTATTTAAATTTAAAATAAGATAACTATAATCATGTAATTTTAAATAGATATAAGATATTTTGCTAACTTTTAAATTTTGTTATTTTATTTATTTAAATTACATTTAAAATGTGAAAAGGATATTCATTTATCTTTTTTTAATTTTTTATTTAATTTTTATTTATAAAATAACATTTAAATTTTAAAAGTAGTTAGCAAATTTTGAAATGATATTTAGGTTGGTTGAAACCTAATTTTTCAAAATTGTAGGTATTAATTCTAAATTTAAATTTTTTTTAAACTTTCGAATATTTCAAATTTTATTTTAAATTTTCAAAAATAAATATTTTATTTATTTAATTAAAAATTTCGAAATTAATTATTTAATTTAAAATTAAATAAATCCTACATCCAACTATCCAACTAACCTTGTTGCAGGAGTATGTGTTTTAGCTTGTGTGTAAGTTTTCAAAACCTATTATTACTTGATTGCAAATAGTCATGGTTACTTTTTGCCAGATCTAATGATCTGATGGCTCCCTTGGTCAAGATAATAATTTGTAACAGGTATATTTACAATCTTCTTTCATCTGTGTATGACCTAGCAACATGATAGTGTTGGGTTTTATGCCCTAAATAAAACTCATTTCAATATAATCAGATTTACTTATTAATATAGATCAGAAATAACATTTAATGTTGCATGGTTCACATGATTTATTTCATGATTATATGTACATAATGTATGAATTCATCTGAAACCCTTTTCACATACTTGATCCTGTTTATTGTGCCGTCAACATATTGGAAAGTAAACATGACTATGTGAATAAAGTTTCCTAGATTTATCAGACACAGGGTTTTATTGATATGATAATCTACAACAGAGTTTACTTGCATTTGGAGAAGTGCTATGTTCTTTCCAGAGCATTGGTTAAAGTAAAGCTCAGGTTAGATGCATGGAGTATGCATCGGAAGGGACCGATATTGAACTTTGAATTAGATTTATTAAACTTACCGTAATATCTATTCAAGTCAATATCGCCTAGTTGATCCTAGATCAAATTTTCTTAATCCTGTTATGATTAGGCTCAATCTTGAGAGGCTATTCGTGTTCTTTGATTTGTTAGTTAAGCCTACTTTTAGGTCAGGGTGATACGTACATTTAGGGAACACGGTAGTGCAATTGAGTGGGAGCGCTAGCATAAACATGGAATCTATAGCTAATATCTGGCGAATAGTAAGCCAAGGATGATCTCCTTCGAGCTTGACCAAACGAACATAAATGGTGGAGTACTCATTTCACATAAGCTGAAATATCATTTATACTGGGTCAAGTGTTTTAAGGAATAAATACATTGTAGGGTGTAACGGTAATTTAATCCCTTTACAGTGTAGATCATTCATATAGAGGATCATTGATCACATTAGGATTATAACAATGGATAACTAATGATGTGTCCATATGGTGGAACATATAGAGCATTCTATATACTGAGAGTGCAATTCTAAGTTCTATGCGTGGATTCAACGAAGAATTAATAAGTTAGTGAATTTTAGTGCTAAATTCTTGATCTACTTATTGGAAGCTCGGTTATATAGACCCATGGTCCCCCCACTAGTTGAGATAATATTGCTTGTAAGACTCATGTAATTGGTTTTGATTAATCAATTATAATTCTCAAATTAGACTATGTCTATTTGTGAATTTTTCACTAAGTAAGGGCGAAATTGTAAAGAAAGAGTTTATAGGGGCATATTTGTTAATTATGATACTTTGTATGGTTCAATTAATAAATATGATAAATGACAATATTATTTAATAATTATTTATAGTTATTAAATAGTTAGAATTGGCATTTAAATGGTTGAATTAGAAAATTGGCGTTTTTGGGAAAATCAGATGCAGAAAAGATGAAACTGCAAAATTACAAAAGTTGAGGCCCAAATCCACTTGTATAGGGCCAGCCACTTTTGTAGGAAATTTAAACTGATTTTTTCATTATTTTAATGCCAAATAATTCAAACCTAACCCTAGTGGAATGCTATAAATAGATAGTGAAGGCTTCAGGAAAATTACACTTAAATTTTCTATTTTTCCTTCAGAGAAAAACCTGAGCCTCTCTCTCTCCCTATCTTTAGCTGCCACTTCTTCTTTCTCTTCCCTCTTGAATTTCGAAATTCTTAGTGTGAGAGTAGTGCCCACACACAGCAAGTGATACCTCAATCATAGTGAGGAAGATCGTGAAGAAAGACATTCAGCAAAAGGAGTTTCAGCATCAAGGATTCAGAGAAAGAGATCCAGGTTCAGATATTGATAATGCTCTGCTACAGAAAGGAATCAAGGGCTAGATATCTGAACGGAAGGAGTCATTATATTCCGCTGCACCCAATGTAAGGTTTCCTAAACTTTATATGTGTTTAATTTATCGTTTTAGAAAGTTCATATTTAGGGTGTTAATAAACATACTTGTGAGTAGATCTAAGATCCTGGTAAAATAAATTCCAACAACTGGCTTCAGAGCCATGGTAATTGATTTACTTGCAAGAAATTTGGACTTTAAAACGATTGTTTGTATGTTTTTTTTGGATGGTATCATGTTGTATTGAGTGTTATTTGATGATTTATTGATGTTTGTAAATTTTCGTGAAAAATAATTGTGATTCTGTTTCTGGCATTATTTTTATTGGATAGTATGGAAAAAATTAAGCAAGTCAGCCTTTTACAGAACTCAATTTCGATTTTATTTGAATTAGTTATGATTTTTTGAAGATTCGAAAAAAAATCGGAGCTGTGCTGAAATTTTCCTGCGATTGCGAAAACTTTCCGTACATCTCACAATTTTTTCGTTTTTCTTCGATTTTTCATGCTTTTTCATGGAATTAACTTCCGATTTTTTGTATAGTTTTGTATATATACTATTACTATTCCTAATTCAATTCTAATTATGATTTTGAATTAATTTAATATTTTTTAAATTTAATTCAAGATATTAGTGTAATTTGAATTTGAATAGAATTAGTATCTATCTTCTTGCTTAAAAATCTATCTTATTTTTAATTTGATTATATCTTATCTTATTTTTAAATTTAAGGTCAGATTATATATATATATTTTTAAATTAAATCTTTTTTAGATATTTTGACCTTATTTAAATTTAATATAAGATAATTATAATCATGTAATTTTAAATAGATGTAAGATATTTTGCTAACTTTTAAATTTTGTTATTTTATTTATTTAAATTAAATTTAAAATCTGAAAAAGATATTTAACTTATCTTTTCTAATTTTTATTTAATTTTTATTTATAAAATAACATTTACATTTTAAAAGTAGTTAGCAAATTTTGAAATAATATTTAGGTTGGTTGAAACCTAATTTTTTAAAATTGTAGGTTTAATTTTAAATTTAAATTTTTTTAAAAATTTCGAATGATTCAAATTTTATTTAAAATTTTCGAAAAATTATTTTTTATTTAATTAATTATTTCGAAATTAATTATTTAATTTAAAATTAAATAAATCCTACATCCAACTATCCAGCTAACCTTGTTGCAGGAGTATGTGTTTTAGCTTGTTTGTAAGTTTTCAAAACCTATTATTACTTGATTGCAAATAGCCATGATTACTTTTTGCCAGATCTAATGATGTGATGGCTCCCTTGGTCAAGTTAATAATTTGTAACAGGTATATTTACAATCTTCTTTCATCTGTGTATGACCTAGTAACATGATAGGACCCATCCAAAGTGTGCCTATGTGAGCCTATGTGTTTAATTTTATTATAGATGCATATAGGTTACTGTTGCTAAAATAAATTATCATAGTTCTTGATAGAATTTATTTAGGCCCATTTAGTTTTTGGCCCTATTCAATTAATAACAGTTGTTCTTATTAAGGTTAAATTCCTCTCTTTTGGGCCTTGTGTGAGAGTTGGGAGCCATAGAAGTGGGTACGACATACTGAACCCAGCACCCCCTCACATGAACCACCCTAATTGTGATGGCCCATTTGCCTGATTTGAACAACTGTACTAGGTTAATTACACTAGTTTAACCTAATAAAATTGTTTAGCAACATAATTAATTTCATTTATTTTGAAATTAATTTAAGAAAATTATAGTTTAAAGAATTCTTTATTCTAAGCTAAACTATATGTATTTTCTTGTATTTAATTAAATATAGAATTATAACCATCTAGATTCTTTCTGGAACTTAATTTAAATTTTTCATTAAATATTCTTATTTAAGTTGATATTTAGTTATCTACAACTAACCAACTTAAATTTGAATATCTTTTGAATTTCAAATTTCAAAATTAAGTTGAGGAATTTTAGGCATTGGTTATTAAGATTCTTTAGATATTTTTTAAGTTGATATCTTTTCGAATATTAACTTAAAATGGAATATTTTCAAATTAAGTGGTTACAACTTAATTTTTGATATTTAATTAAATTTAAATTTGAAAAATATTTAAGTTCTAGATTTTTTTTTCTAATACAACTTAAATTAGATATTTTTTCAAATTTTGTGGAAAAGATACTTAGTCAAATAAGATATTTTCTTGATAGTTATTTCTAGACTACTTATAATTTCTAATATTAAATAGGAAAATATTATACATTGTGAAATTAATTATTTATATAATTAATTTTGGTACAATTTATTTTAAGTATATTTTTCCTAGTATTAAACTGGAGACTAATAATTAAGCCTTCTCTACACTTAATTATTTATTTCTTGAATTTAATACATTTAATTAATTTGAAAATTAAATATCTAATTTGATTTTCATCATCATACTTAAATATTTCTTTTTCATGACACTTAATTAAATAGAAAATTATTTTTTAGTTGAAATTTATTTTTTCAACTAAATTTAAATAATTTTCAAAATATATTTTTTCTTTATTTTATTAATCAATTTTTGAAATTGCATTTCTTAAATGCTAGAATTTCAAATTTTATCTTGAAAAATAGATTAAGTTGTAAATTAATTATTTATTTTAATTAATTCTTGGATCAACTTAAATCAATGATTTTTTTCATTTATTGATTAATTTATTGATTTAAAATATATTATTAGAAATTGAATTAATTAGTCAAAGGAAAATCTAGATAGGTGATACTTTTGCTTGAAGTATTTTTCTAGTGTATTTAATTAAATAGAAAATTAATATTTAAGTTGATTTTCATCATCATACTTAAATATTTGAAATTTTTCTTATATATATTTAATTAAATAGGAAAATTATATTTTTTGTTGTAAATTAATTTTATTAATTAATTTTGGGCCAACATTAAATTAGAATAATTTTTCCAGGATTTATTTTTTATTTTAATATGCATTTTTCGAAAATTGTATTCTTAAATACTTCAATTTTTCGAAATGCACTATATATTTATAGAAAATTAAATTTGAGTTGTAAATTAATTTAAATTAATTTTGTAACAACTTAAATTGAATATTTTTCTAAATATTTATTGGAAATTATTACTAAGATGGAAATAATTCAAGTTATTTTCATATCCATCTATGTAAAATTTATAAATATTAAATTAAATTTTATATTTAGAATTTTTCATTCTAAATTGGAAATTTTAATTAAATAAATATATATTTAAAATAAAGAGAATAAATAAAGAGAATCAAAGAAAATACAACTCTTTTTAAACAATGAGCTTTTAATCAAAAGACATTCGATCTCCATTGTGGGTTTTACACCGCGTTTGTTTTAGTGAGTAATCCTCCCTAATGGAGGAACGTTCATTAGCAATTTCGCACCGTTTAACCTCGCATGATAAGTAGTTTGTAAGTGTTTTGTATGGTATGGATCACCCTAATGGTGGCGACCATACTTGACTTGCAAATTATGAAACAATGGTGGAAGCTCATAAGATAGAATTGCCTTGACTCTCGCCTAAACGGGACAACGCTGAATTCCAATCTTGATCGAATAAAAGGTTGCTAGAATGGTTATCATTTTAGATGAGCTGACAACTCTATTCAATGGATGATGCTTTGACTCTCGCCTAAACGGGACCGTATCGCCTTGTTGAAAAACCTTGGAAATTATTTAGGATTGTAAGTTTTAGTATTTTCACTTGTCATTCCTACTTGCTATATGCTTATAATTTCTGAATTGTGTATGAATTTATATTGAACCATGTTATTTTCTGTTATTAAGTTGTAGTTTAATTTCGAATCTTCATTGTTGGTCTAACTTGGCTTGTTTATCTAATGAGATAAATCCCTAGTGGATTTTCACCATTAGACATACATAATAGTGTTAGATCTCGAAAGATAAATATTACATATGCGACATCTAGATGTTCATCAATTGATGACACCTTAGACTAGTATTTTTACGATATGAAACAAGAAGATTGTATAAATAAGATTACTTTGATTTTCGCTAATCGAAGCATCGTTGGATTCTTATTTTAAACGAAATTATCCTAATTCCTCTTAGCTTATTCATTTCGAATTAGCTCAATAAAATATCATTGGATGAATGGTCTATAAATCATTTCATGTCATTCTATATTTTCTCTTAAGAAATTAAATGACGCATATGATTATAATCCCGAAATTCTATTCCCAATTGATATAAATCCTCACTCTTAGAAATCTCCTACTTGTATGGGCAAATCTGACTTAGAGTTTGTATTAGTAGTGCTGGTCCAAGATAGAATTACTCATTATATTTGGTATAAATTTAAGTCTTTGACTTTAATTTTAGATTCCAAATAGAAATTTTCTTGTATTTCTAATTCCGTATCACAATACAGTTACACTTTCTCAAGTGTTTAATATCCATCTTCTATTAATGGATTAAAACTGTATGGAATATGAGTTAGGTATTCTGTGACCAGGATCCACTTGCAGTATTCTAAGAACTCTTTGATGTAACTAAACCTATGTCATCAATAGACACTACCACATTTTTTTTAATCTATGGCATTTGTATCTTGTTCATAGTGGATTTGACAAGATCAATCTCTGCAAAGAGTTAATATGCCTATATCCACTAAAAGTAATTCATCTCATTCGCAGATGGATGTACATTCAGGGGTGGATATGAGTTTTTCGTTGTATTCTTAAAACGATTACTCTAGATTATACCTTTTAGCAAAGAAATTTGAAATGTTTGAAAAATTTCATTAATTTCTAGCAATGGTTAAAACCATTAAGGTAAGTGGTTAAAGATCTTGTGAACTGATAGGGGTGGAGAAATAGTTAGTAGATATGCAGTTCAAAGATCATTAAATTGATTTTTGAATTATATCCAAACTTACCTCCCCAGAAATTTCGAGTTGCATGTTGATGATTAGTTACTAGTCGTTGCCTAATTCCTTCTATGGTAATACAATTTCAGAATGATGTAATGATTGTATACTTAATGTAAATCATTACTAGATTCATGGATGACCTAATCAAAATCTTAAGAAAAGCTAGAACTGTTAACCATGGTTTGTTAGCTATTCTAAGTGATTAGGGGTGGACCATCCCATTGTCAATAGATAAGAAAGTGTTTGTTCAAACAAATACTACTTTTCTAAGATAATGACTAAGTCTGAAAACAAGTAGCAAATAAAGGAGATATTTTTTCTTCATTCCAAAAGTGTTCTATCATCTTATATAACATATGATGATCCCACTGCCTCTGTTGTCTTGTCACAACCGAAGAGATCAATACCATTTAGTTTTCTTAGACATAATTCACGGTAAAATAAATTCCAACAGATAGGACCCAACCAAAGTGTGCCTGTGTGAGCCTATGTGTTTAATTTCATTATAGATGCATATAGGTTGTTGTTGCTAAAATAAATTATCATAGTTCTTGATAGAATTTATTTAGGCCCATTTAGTTTTTGGGCCTATTCAATTAATAACAGTTGTTCTTATTAAGGTTAAATTCCTCTCTTTTGGGCCTTGTGTGAGAGTTGGGAGCCATAGTAGTGGGTACGACATACTGAACCCAGCACCCCCTCACATGAACCACCCCAATTGTGAAGGCCCATTTGCCTGATTTGAACAACTCTACTAGGTTAATTAAACTAGTTTAACCTAATAAAATTGATTAGCAACATAATTAATTTCATTTATTTTGAAATTAATTTAAGAAAATTATAGTTTAAAGAATTTTTTATTCTAAGCTAAACTATATGTATTTTCTTGTATTTAAGTAAATATAGAATTATAACCATCTAGATTCTTTTTGGAGCTTAATTTAAAATTTTCATTTAATATTCCTATTTAAGTTGATATTTAGTTATCTACAACTAACCAACTTAAATCTGAATATCTTTTGGATTTAAAATTTCAAAATTAAGTTGAGGAATTTTAGGCATTGGTTATTAAGATTCTTTAGATATTTTTTAGGTTAATATCTTTTCGAATATTAACTTAAAATGGAATATTTTTGAATTAAGTGGTTACAAGTTAATTTTTGATATTTAATTAAATTTGAATTTGAAAATATTTAAGTTCTAGATTTTTTCTAATACAACTTAAATTAGATATTTTTTCAAATTTTGTGGAAAAGATACTTAGTCAAATAAGATATTTTCTAGATAGTTATTTCTAGACTACTTATTATTTCTAATATTAAATAGGAAAATATTATACATTGTGAAATTAATTATTTTTAATTAATTTTGGTACAATTTATTTTTTTCCTAGTATTAAACTAGAGATTAATAATTAAGCCTTCTCTACACTTAATTATTTATTTCTTGAATTTAATACATTTAATTAATTTGAAAATTAAATATCTAAGTTGATTTTTATCATCATACTTAAATATTTCTTTTTCATGACATTTAATTAAATAGAAAATTATTTTTAGTTGAAATTTATTTTTTCAACTAAATTTAAATAATTTTAAAAATATATTTTTTTCTTTATTTTATTAATCAAATTTCGAAATTGCATTTCTTAAATGCTGGAATTTCGAATTTTATTTGAAAAATAGATTAAAGTTGTAAATTATTTATTTTAATTTTGGACCAACTTAAATCAATGATTTTTTCATTTAATGATTAATTAAAATAAATTGAATTAAAGTATATTATTAGAAATTGAACTAATTAGTCAAAGGAAAATAAAGATAGATGATATTTTTGCTTGAAGTATTTTTCTATTGTATTTAATTAAATAGAAAATTAATATTTAAGTTGATATTCATCATCATACTTAAATATTTGAAATTTTTCTTATATATATTTAATTAAATAGGAAAATTATATTTTTTGTTGTAAATTAATTTTATTAATTAATTTTGGGCCAACATTAAATTAGAATAATTTTTCCAGGATTTATTTTTTATTTTAATATGCATTTTTCGAAAATTGTATTCTTAAATACTTTAATTTTTCAAAATGCAATATATATTTATAGAAAATAAATTTGAGTTGTAAATTAATTTAAATTAATTTTGTAACAACTTAAATTGAATATTTTTCGAAATATTTATTGGAAATTATTACTAAGATGGAAATAATTCATGTTATTTTCATATCCATCTAAGTAAAATTTATAAATATTAAATTAAAATTTATATTTAGAATTTTCATTCTAAATTGGAAATTTTAATTAAATAAATATATATTTAAAATAAATAGAATAAATAAAGAGAATCAAAGAAAATACAACTCTTTTTAATTGATATAAATCCTCAATCTTAGAAATCTCCTACTTTATGGGCAAATCAGACTTAGAGTTAAATTAGTAGTGGTGGTCCAAGATAGAATTACTCATTATATTTGGTATAAATTTAAGTCTTTGACTTTAATTTTAGATTCCAAATAGAAATTTTCTTATATTTCTAATTCCAGAATACAATACAGTTACACTTTCTCAAGTGTTTAATATCCATCTTCTATTAATGGATTAAAACTGTATGGAATATGAGTTAGGTATTCTGTGACCAGGATCCACTTGCAGTATTCTATGAACTCATTGATGTAACTACACCTAAGTCATCAAAAGACTCAACCACATTTTTTTTATTAATCTATGGCATTTGTATCTTGTTCATAGTGGATTTTACAAGATCAAGCTCTGCAAAGAGTTAATATGCCTATATCCACTGAAAGTAGTTCATCTCATTCGCAGATGGATGTACATTCAGGGGTGGATATGAGTTTTTCGTTGTATTCTTAAAACGATAACTCAAGATTATACCTTTTAGCAAGAAATTTGAAATGTGTGAAAAATTTCATTAAGGTAAGTGGTTAAAGATCTTGCGAACTGATAGGGGTGGAGAAATAGTTAGTAGATATGCAGTTCAAAGATCATTAAATTGATTTTTGAATTATATCCAAACTTACCTTCCCAGAAATTTCGAGTTGCATGTTGGTGATTAGTTACTAGTCGTTGCCTAATTCCTTCTATGGTAATACAATTTCAGAATGATGTAATGGTTGTATACTTAATGTAAATCATTACTAGATTCATGGATGACCTAATCAAAATCTTAAGAAAAGCTAGAACTGTTAACCATGGTTTGTTAGCTATTCTAAGTGATTAGGGGTGGACCATCCCATAGTCAATAGATTAGAAAGTGTTTGTTCAAACAAATACTACTTTTCTAAGATAATGACTAAGTCTGAAAACAAGTAGCAAATAAAGGAGATATTTTTCTTGATTCCAAAAGTGTTCTATCATCTTATATAACATATGATGATCACACTGCCTCTATTGTCTTGTCACAACCGAAGAGATCAATACCATTTAGTTTTCTTCGACATAATTCACGGTACCTTGTCGTAGTGGGAGAGTTTCTAGGAACTCACCTTCTTATGACTTGGGAGACACTAGTGATTAAAATCCATTGTGAGTTTAAACAAGTAATGGATTGTCAAGATAAGAAACTAAGAAGAAAGCCAATAGAACTATAGTTTAATCCATTCACATGGAATAACCTAAAGTTTTCTATTACAAGGACATAAAAGGAAATTTTAGTTAATAAGTCTATTCTATGGACTTAACAAACTTCCTGTTCCTAGTATTATAGGTTTGATTTTATCTAAACCTATGGCTTGTGGTATACCTGGTAATTACTTACTCTAATGCAAGCAACTTACTTTAGTAAGATGCTGAAGCATTTTCTTTCTAATGGCAATCTATAGAAGCTTCACAACTTCTTAGGCATAGATTTTATTTATCTAAGGAAAAGTCTCTACTATTCCAGAAAAGATAAAGCCATGAAAGAATTTCTTAAATCAACAGTGAGAGGTCTTAGATATGCTTTTGTATGCCTTAGACCAGACACCTGCTATTGAGTGGGAGTAATGAGTAGGTATCAGATTAATATAGGAGAAGAACATTAGAAGACAATCAAGTAAATCATAAGATTAAGAAAAGGAACTATATGTTAGTCTATAAGGGTGTGTTTAAAACTCTTAGACTACACCATATCAGATTTCCAAATTTGCCTTTGTGCTAGTAAATCTTTCTGATAAGATGGTGATTACTCTGGGGGTGGAATAGTGATTTTGGAGAAGTGTAAAAACCTATCTGAAGTCTCTAGCTCTACCAGAAAGGGACTGAATGTTAAAGCTGCAGGAAAGGTACTTATTCAGTCTAAGGAAAGTTCTATACATTTTTGGCATCATTCCAAATTGCCTTAAACTACTAGTGTTCATTTCCTGATTAACCAAAAGTAGTTCCCAAAGATATAGAATCCAGTATCCCAAGAGAGTAGACATATAGAGAGGAATTTCACATTATCAATGATTTTGTGATTAAAGGAAGAGTAATGGTGGAGAAAAGGTTGTGCTTAATTCAACCTTTTAGATCCTATTACGAGGAGTTTACTACTACTACACTTGATTTGTATATCGAGGTGTTGAGATTATTTGAAACGCACTTTTTGTTTTATATTAGTGCAAGTGGGAGTTTGTTGGGTTTTATGCCCTAAATAAAACTCTTTTCAATATAATCAGATTTACTTATTAAAATAGATCAGAAATAACATTTAATGTTGCATGGTTCACATGATTTATTTCATGATTATATGTACATAATGTATAAATTCATCTGAAACCCTTTTCACATACTTGATCCTGTTTATTGTGCCGTCAACACATTGGAAAGTAAACATGACTATGTGAATAAAGTTTCCTAGATTTATCAGACATAGGGTTTTACTGATATGATAATCTACAACAGAGTTTACTTACATTTGGAGAAATGCTATGTTCTTTCCAGAGCATTGGTTAAAGTAAAGCTCAGGTTGGATGCATGGAGTATGCATCGGAAGGGACCGATATTGAACTTTGACTTAGATTTATTAAACTTACCGTAATATCTATTCAAGTCAATATCGCCTAGTTGATCCTAGATCAAATGTTCTTAATCCTGTTATGATTAGGCTCAATCTTGAAAGGCTATTTATGTTCTTTGATTTGTTAGTTAAGCCTACTTTTAGGTCAGGGTGATACGTACATTTTGGGAACACGGTAGTGCAATTGAGTGGGAGCGCTAACATAAACATGGAATCTATAGCTTCTATCTGGCGAATAGTAAGCAAAGGATGATCTCCTTCGAGCTTGACCAAACGAACATAAATGGTGGAGTACTCATTTCACATAAGCTGAAATATCATTTATACGGGGTCAAGTGTTTTAAGGATAAAATACATTGTAGGGTGTAACGGTAATCTAATCCCTTTACAGTGTAGATCATTCATATAGAGGATCAGTGATCACATTAGGATTATAACAATGGATAACTAATGATGTGTCTATATGGTGGAACATATAGAGCATTCTATATACTGAGAGTGGAATTCTAAGTTCTATGCGTGGATTCAACGAAGAATTAATAAGTTAGTGAATTTTAGTGCTAAATTGTTGATCTACTTATTGGAAGCTCGGTTATATAGACCCATGGTCCCCGCACTAGTTGAGATAATATTGCTTGTAAGACTCATGTAATTGGTTTTGATTAATCAATTATAATTCTCAAATTAGACTATGTCTATTTGTGAAATTTTCACTAAGTAAGGGCGAAATTGTAAAGAAAGAGTTTCTAGGGGCATATTTGTTAATTATGATACTTTGTATGGTTCAATTAATAAATATGATAAATGAAAATATTATTTAATAATTATTTATAGTTATTAAATAGTTAGAATTGGCATTTAAATGGTTGAATTTGAAATTTGGCATTTTTGAGAAAATCAGATGCAGAAAAGATAAAACTACAAAATTGCAAAAAGTGAGGCCCAAATCCACTAAGCATGGCCAGCCACTTTTATAGGCAATTTAAACTGATATTTTCATTATTTTAATGCCAAATAATTCAAACCTAACCCTAGTGGAATGCTATAAATAGATAGTGAAGGCTTCAGGAACATTACACTTAAATTTTCTACTTTTTTATTCAGAAAAAACTGAGCCTTCTCTCTCCCAATCTTTGGCTGAACCCACTCTCTCTCTCTCTTCCTCATTGAAATTTCGAAATTACCTTAGTGTATGAGTAGTGCCCACACACAGCAAGTGATACCTCAATCATAGTGAGGAAGATCGTGAAGAAAGACTTTCAGCAAGAAGGAGGTTGCAGCATCAAAGATTCAGAGAAAGAGTTCCAAGTTCAGATATTGATAATGCTCTGCTACAGAAAGGAATCAAGGGCTAGATATCTGAACGGAAGGAGTCATTATATTTCGCTGCACCCAATGTAAGGTTTCCTAAACTTTATATGTGTTTAATTTATCGTTTTAGAAAGTTCATATTTAGGGTGTTAATCAACATACTTGTGAGTAGATCTAAGATCCTGGTAAAATAATTTCCAACAGATTTCGATCATGTGATCTAGGATCAACAGGTGATATTGAATTGAATAGATATTACGGTAAATTTTAACATATCTAATCAAAGTTCAATATCGGTCCCTTCCGATGTATACTCCATACATCCGATACTGGTAAACTTTGCCAATGTCCTGGAAAGGACATAACACTTTTCCAAGGTGTAAGAATACCTATCTCTGATTATACCATGTCAGTCTAAATCCAGTGTTCTGACAAATCAGGGAATCAACTTTTGAACATATAATAAAGATTATATTCCACTGTGATGACGACACTATAATCTTTAACCAACTCATATGTTCTGGACTTAAAAAGAATTCGTACATTATATACATATAATCATGAAATAAATCATGTGAACCATGCAACATAAAATGTTATTTCTGATCTTTATTAATAAGTAAATCTGATTATATGAAATGAGTTTTATTTAGGGCATAAAACCCAACAAACTCCCACTTGCACTAATATAAAACAAAAAGTGCATTTCAAATAATCATTAACACCTTGATATTCCAATCAAGTGTAATAGTAGTAAACTCCTCGTAATGGGATCTGACAGGTTGAATTAAACACAACCTCTTCTCCACCATTACTCTTCCTTAATCACAAAATCCTTGATAATGTGAAATTCCTCTCTATATGTCTACTCTTTTGGGATACTGGATTCTATACTTTTGGGCAACTACTCTTTTGTTATACAGGAAGTAACCCTAGTAGTTAAGGCAAGTTGGAACAGTGCCACAAATGTATAGAACTTTCCTTAACTGAAAAAGTATCTTTCCTGCAACTTTAAACATTCAGTCTCTTTCTGGTAGACCAAGAGATTTCAGATAGGTTTTTACACTTTTCCAAAATCGCTACTCCACCCCCAAAGTAATCACAGTCTCATCAGCAGACTTTCTAGCACACAGGCAAGTCTCGAAATCTGATGTGGTGTAGTCTAAGAGTTTCAAACAAACACCCTTATTGACTAACATATAGTTCCTCTTCTTAATCTTAAGATTTACTTGATTGTCTTCCAATGTTCTTCTCCTGGATTAATCTGATACCTACTCATTACTCCCACTCAACAGCAGGTGTCTGGTCTAAGGCATACTAAAGCATATCTGAGACCTCTCACTGTTGACTTAAGAATTCTTTCATGGCTTTATCTTTTCTGGAATAGTTGAGACTTTTCCTTAGATAAATAAAATCTATCTCTAAGAAGTTGTGAAGCTTCTATAGATTTCATTGGAAAGAAAATGCATCAGCATCTCATGCTTGCATTAGAGTAAGTAATTACCAGGTATACCACAAGCCATAGGTTTAGATAAACTCAAACCTATAATACTAGGAACAGGAAGTTTTGTTAAGTCCATTGAATAGACTTATGAACGAAAATTTCCTTTCATGTCCTTGTAATAGAAAACTTTAGGTTACTCCATGTGAATGGATCAAACCATAGTTCTATTGGCTTTCTTCTTAGTTTCTTATCTTGACAATCCATTACTTGTTTAAACTCACAATGGATTTTAATCACTAGTGTCTTCCAAGTTATAAGAAGGTGAGTTCCTAGAAACTCTCCCACTACAACAAGGTACCGTGAACTATGTCAAAGAAAACTAAATGGTATAGACCTCTTCAGTTGTGTTAAGACAACAGAGGCAGTGGGATCATCTTGCAAAATAAGATGATAGAACACTTTTGGAATCAAGAAAAAAAAATATCTCCTTTATTTGCTACTTTATTTTCAGACTTAGTCATTTTCTTAGAAAAGTAGTATTTGTTTAAACAAACACTTTCTTATCTAATGACTATGGGATGGTCCACCCCTAATCACTTAGAATAGCTAACAAACATGCAAACCAGGGTTAGCAGTTCTAGCTTTTCTTAAGACTTCGATTAGGTCATCCATGAATCTAGTAATGGTTTACATTAAGTATACAACCATTGCATCATTCTGAAATTTTATTTCCATAGAAGGATTTAGGCAACGACTAGTAACTAATCATCAATATGCAACTCGAATTTCTGGGGAGGTAAGTTTGGATATAATTCAAAAATCAAATTAATGATCTTTGAACTGCATATCTACTACCTTTTTCTCCACCCCTATCAGTTCGCAAGATCTTTAACCACTTACCATTGCTAGAAATTCATGAAATTTTTCAAACATTTCAAATTTCTTTTGCATAAGGTAAAATCTAGAGTGATCGTTTTAAGAATACAACGAAAACTCATATCCACCCCTGAATGTACATCCATCTGAGATGAAATTACTTTCAGTGGATATAGGCATATTAACTCTTTGCAGAGAATGATCTTGTCAAAACCACTATGAACAAGATACAAATGCCATAGATTTATAAAATATGTGGTTGAATCTTTTGATGACTTACTTTAGTTACATCAAAGAGTTCTTAGAATAGTGCAAGTGGATTCTGGTCACAGAATACTAAACTCATACAGTTTAAATCCATTGAAAGAAAATGGTTATGAAACACTTGTGAAAGTGTAACTGTATAATTAGTAACTCTTTCTTGGACCACCACTACTAATCTAACTCTATGATTTGCCTATACAAGTAGGAGATATCTAAGATTGAGGATTTATATCATTTAGGGATAGAATTCCGGGAATATAATCATATGCGTCATCTAATTTCTTAAGAGAAAATAAGACTTTATATGATTTATAGACCATTCATCCAATGATATGTCATTAAGCTAATTCGAAATGAATAAGCTAAGAGGAATTAGGATAATTTCGTTTTAAATAAGAATCCAACGATGCTCCGATTAGCGAGAGTCAAAGTAATCTTATTTATACAATCTTCTTGTTTCATATTGTAAAACACTAGTCTAAGGTGTCATCAATTGATGAACAGCTAGATGTTGCATATACAATATTTATCTTTCGAGATCTAACACTATTATGTTAGTCTAATGGTGAAAATCCATTAGGGATTTATCTCATTAGAAAAACAAATCAAGTTAGACCAACAATGAAGATTCGAAATTAAACTACAATTTAATAACAGAAAATAACATGATTCAATACAAATTCATACACAATTCAGAAATTATGAAGCACATAGCAAGTAGGAATGACAAGTGAAAATACTAAAACATACACTCGTAAATAATTTCCAAGGTTTTCAACAAACTGATATCAGTGTCCCGTTTAGGCGAGAGTCAAAGCTATCATTCATTGAATAGAGTTGTCAGCTAATCTAAAATGTCAAACATTCTAGTAACCTTTTATTCGATCAAGATGTGAATCCGCGTTGTCCCGTTTAGGCGAGAGTCAAGGCTATTCTATCTTATGAGCTTCCATCATTGTTTCATATTCTTGCAAGTCTTATACAGTCGCCACCATTAGGGTGAGCATAAACTATATAAAAAAACTTACAAGATTACTTATCTTTCGAGATTAAACGGTGCTAACTTGCTAATGAACGTTCCTCCATTAGGGAGGATTACTCACTAAAACAATAGCTATGTAAAACCAACAATTGAGATCGAATATCCTTATAACAAAAAGCTCATTATTTAATGAAGGGTTGTATTTTCTTCTAACATTTATTTTAATCCATTTATTTTAAATATATATTTATTCAATTAAAATTTCCAATTTAGAATGAAAAATTCCAAATATAAATTTTAATTTAATATTTATAAATTATACTTAGATGGATAAATAACGTGAATTATTTCCATCTTAGTAATAATTTCCATAAATATTTAGAAAATTATTCAATTTAAGTTGTTTCAAACTTAATTTAAATTAATTTACAACTCAAATTTAATTTTCTATAAATATATATTGCATTTCGAAAATGCTTTAAAATAAAATAAAAATAAATCTTGGAAAATTACTCTAATTTTATGTTGGCCCAAAATTAATTTTCAACAAAAAATATAATTTCCCTATTTAATTAAGTATCTAAGAAAAATTTCAAATATTTAAGTATCATGATTAAAAAATCAACTTAAATATTAATTTTCTATTTAATTAAACACACTAGAAAAATACTTCAAGCAAAACAGATAATATCTATCTAGACTTTCATGGACTAATTAATCCAATTTCTAATTATAATATATTTTAGTTCATTTATTTTAATTAACCATTAAATGAAAAAGTCATTGATTTAAGTTGGTCCAAAATTAAATAAATAATTTTCAACTTTAATCTATTTTTCAAATAAAATTCGAAATTTCTGCATTAAAAAAATGCAATTTCAAAATTTTGGGAAATGATTAATAAAATAAAATAAAATATATTTTGAAAATTATTCAAACTTAAGTTATTCTGAAATAAGATTCCAAACTTAAAATAATTTTCAACTTTAATTAAATAACATGAAAATAACAATATTAAAGTATCATGATGAAAATCAACTTAGATATTGAAATTTTCAATTTAATTAAATGTATTAAATTCAAGAAATAAATAATTAAGTAAAGAGGAAACTTAATTATTAATTCTAGTTTAATACTAGGAAAATATTCTAAACTTAGATTGTACCAAAATTAATTATGAGACAATTAATTTCACAATCAATGATATTTTCCTATTTAATATTAGAAATGATAACTAGTACTAGAAATAACTATCTAGAATATATCATTGACTACGTGTTTTTCTAAAGTTAACTTTAAAATATTACAATGAAAAATAAATTTCATATATTTTAAAAGTTAATTATGTTGCTAATTCAATTTAATTAGGTTAGACTAATATAATTAACCTAATACAATTATTTAAATAAGGCAAATGGGCCTTCACAATTGGGGTAGTTCATGTGAGGGGGAGCTGAGTTCAGTATGTCGTACCCACTTCTATGGCCCCCAACTCTCACAGAAGGCCCAAAAGAGAGGAATTTAACCTTAAAATAAACAATTGTTATTCATTGAATAAGCCCAAATCTAATTGGGCCTAAATAAATTTCCTTATGTCAAAATTTATTTTAGCAACCTAGTCCATTTACTTAGTAAAAACTTAAATGGGCTTCCTATATGCATCTAAGCCCAAAAGCAAACATATAGGCTCACACAGGTCAAATGATTTGGATGGACCCTATCATGTTACTAGGTTTACACAGATGAAAGAAGTACAAAATTTACCTGTTACAAATTATTTATAAGATCTATCGTCAATTGAACTATGATTAAAATCAGATCATTGGATCATGATCTGTCAACAAGTTAATCATAGCAATTTAGATTAGATAAATAAGAGGTTTGTTAAAAAGTTTTGAACAAACAATATAAATAAACAAACATTGTCCATGTAACAGATGTGAATCAAGATATTAATATAATTAAATTATTATTCTTAAACTAACCAAATAAAGGACACTAATTTTAAAATATCTAGGTTTATTTGAATCAAATTAAATATCTAATAAGATCAATGATTTGAAAGGAAAGAATCTCCAATATCACTTTCAGATCTTATAATTTAATAAAATAAACCAATTCTAAAATAGATTTGGTTAAATAATAATTACCATAATTATATGTCAAAATATCTCAAATTAAGCAATATTCAAATCTCTACAAAAATATCTATGTTATTTAAATATTTTAGATATGATTTATAAATTTCTAATAAGGAAAAAAAAATGATATATATATATGTATAGAAAAAATATCATTTTTATACTTATAATTTATAAATAATTAAATATTTAACAAAATAACAAATTTTTGAATTTGAAAACATTATGGTAAGTATATCTATAAAAATATCTATGTTAATTTCAAATTTATTAATTATTTAATTTGTCATATAAGATAATTTTAATATAATATTTTAAATAAAAAGACAAAGTTATCTTTTAATTTAAAATATCTTAAATATCAAAATATCTAATCTTATAATTAAATAATAAATAAATATTAAAGAACTTAACAAATTTTTAAATCTGACCATAATAGGAAATATTTAAAAATTGGAAACAGTCCAAAATAGAAATATTTAAAATTGGAAAAATTCCCAATTGAAAATATTTAAAATTGGAAACATTTCAATTAAGAAATATTTAAAATTGGAAAAATGAATTTTGGGAAACAATCCCATGAAAAAATTGGATTTTTGGGGAAAAATCCTAAAAATCGCAACTTTTTGGGAAACTGCCCAGGAGGCTGCATGCAGCAACCCAGGAGGCTGCCAGCAGCCCCTTACGCGCGCGGATGCAGGGCTCACGCCGAGGAAGCTCAGCGCCTGCAGGGTGCGTGGGCAGGAAACCTCAGCGCACGCAGGGGACACACGGGCGGATGCAGGGTGCACTCGGGCGTGTCACGCGCGCGCGATTGAGCACCATGCATACCCGAAATCCCGATTTTCCAAAATTCATAACTTTTTCAATATTTATCGGAATCGAGTTCCGTAAAAAACAAAATTGCTTAATTTTTCACAAAGAATCCAAATAAAATATTTTCAAAAATTGAAAAAATATTTTCCATGGAAAAATTTCGTACAACATCAACATTCATCATAAAAGCACATAAACCAACATGAAACCATCCAAATCAACACAGAAACATGCAATCATCGTTTTAATTCATATTACATGAAAGTAAATCATTACCGTGGCTCTGATACCAGTTGTTGGAAATTATTTTACCAGGATCTAGATTTACTAACAAGTATGTTGGATTAACAACCTAATATGAATTCTAAAACAATGAAAATAAACACATATAAAGTTAGAAAACCTTACAGTGGGTGCAGCGGAATAATATGACTCCTTCCGTTCAGATCTCTAGCCCTTGATTCCTTTCTGTAGCAGAGCATCACCAAGATCTGAACCTGGATCTTCTTTTCTCCTTCTTTGATGCAGAAATTCCATAGTCTTCCATACTATGATTGAGATACCACTTGATGTGTGTGGGCACTACTCATCTCACAAGGATTTCGAAATTTCTCTCTATTTTTCTCTCTTAATTTCGTGGCTTTTCATCCATACAAGAGAAGAGAACAAGGTTGCTTTATATAGGGAAAAGGGGGAGCACAACTTTCCAAATAAACAGTTTCCTCTTTTACTGTGTAATTGATTAACTGCCTTATTTAGTGTGATCCACCACTTTCCTATTATAGCTAGGCTTTGATTAGCAATTACATGGCAATTAAAAAATGAAAATAATAATTGGGAAACACAAAGGGAGTGCTCGGCCATAGAGGGAAATGGGCCTCACTTGGATTTTGCAGTTTCCTCAATTTTATTTCTATTTCTCCAAAAATGCCATTTTTTCAATTCTAATCATTTAAATGCCAAAACTAATTATTTAATAACTAAAATAGATTATTAAATAATATTGTCATTTAAAATAATTATTAATTAGACATGCAAAGTCTCTCAATTAATAATTAAACCTAGAAACCCTTTTATTTACGATTTCATCCTTAAACTGTGAGAATTCATAAAGTAGACATAGTCTAACTTTTAGAATTATAATTGATTAATTAAAATCAATTAACTGAGTCTTACAAGCAGTATGGTCTCAACTAGTATGGGGACCATGGGTCTATATAACCGAGCTTCCAATAAGTCGAACCGAATTTACCAAGTAAATTCTCTAACTTATTAATTCCTCATTGAATCCACACTTAGAACTTGGAATTGCACTCTCAGTCATATAGAAACGCTCTATATGTTCCACGATATAGACACGTCATTAGTTATCCATTGTTATAACCCTAATGTGATCAATGATCCTCTATATAGATGATTTACACTGTACAGGATTAAATTACCGTAACACCCTACAATGTATTTTATCCTTAAAACACTTAACCCTGTATAAATGATATTTCACCTAAGTGAAATGAGATCTCCACCATTTATCTTCGTTTGGTTAAGCTCGAAGGAAATCATCCTTTACTTCTATTTGCCAAATAGAAGCTATAGATTCCATATTTATGTTAGCGCTCCCACTCAATTGCATTACCGTGTTCCCAAAATGTACGTATCACCCTGATACAAAACTAGGCTTAACTAACAAATCAAAGAACACGAGTAACACTCTTGAAATTGAGCCTAACCATATCAGGATTTCGATCATGTTATCTAGGATCAACAGGTGATATTGAATTGAATAGATATTACGGTAAATTTTAACATATCTAATCAAAGTTCAATATCGGTCCCTTCCGATGTATACTCCATACATCCGATACTGGTAAACTTTGCCAATGTCCTGGAAAGGACATAACACTTTTCTAAGGTGTAAGAATACCTATCGCTGATTATACCATGTCAGTCTAAATCCAGTGTTCTGACAAATCAGGGAATCAACTTTTGAACATATAATAAAGATTATATTCCACTGTGCTGACGACACTATAATCTTTAACCAACTCATATGTTCTGGACTTAAAAAGAATTCATACATTATATACATATAATCATGAAATAAATCATGTGAACCATGCAACATAAAATATTATTTCTGATCTTTATTAATAAGTAAATCTGATTATATGAAATGAGTTTTATTTAGGGCATAAAACCCAACATTAACTAGGAGTGGATTGGGGTGAGGGTTATTCATATTGGCACTACAACATATCAATAAACAGAATTAAGGTTTTGGTTCTATAAATTCATACACAAGTTCAGAAAATAACAAATAATCACATATGTTATAAAAATACTAAATCTAACATAGCTTATTTTCCAAGGTTTCCAACAAACTTATACAGTGTCCCGTTTAGGCGAGAGTCAAAGCATCATCCATTGAATAGAGTTGTCAATTCATCTAAAATGATAAACATTCTAGCAACCTTTTATTCGATCAAGATTGGAATTCAGCGCTGTCCCGTTTAGGCGAGAGTCAAGGCAATTCTATCTTATGAGCTTCCACCATTGTTTCATACTCTTGTAAGTCTTATACAGTCGCCACCATTAGGGTGATCAAAACTAATATAAAAAAAACTTACAAGAACACTTATCTTTCGAGATTAAAAACGGTGCTAACTTGCTAATGAACGTTCCTCCATTAGGGAGGATTACTCACTAAAACAATAGCTATGTAAAACCAACAATGGAGATCGAATGTCTCTTTGATTAAAGCTCATTATTTAAAATATGTATTTTATTTCATCATTTATATTCCATATTTTAATAATGAAACATTACAAATTGAAGTTAAAAAAATCCAACTTTAATTAAATTTCAAAAAATGGAATAAAATTGAAAAATATCTTATTTAAGTTGTTTAGAGAAATCTAAAATATCCAACTTAAATATTCTTCAATCAATGACTTCATTAAATATTAACAATTAAGTTGTAACCACTTAATTTAGAAGATATTCCATTTTAAGTTTTCCATATTTAAAAATATCAACTTAGAAAATATCCAAAGAATCTTAATAACCAATTCCTAAAATTACTCAACTTAATTTTATAATAGAAAATTCAAAAGATATTCAAATCTAAGTTGATTTGTTAGAAATAACAAATTTTCAACTTTAATGGGAATATTTAATGAAATTACGAAATTAAGCTTCAGAAAGACTCTAGTTGGTTATAATTCAATATTTAATTAAATACAAGAAAATACATATAGTTTTCTAGAATATTATTCATCAAACTATGTTTTCTTAAATTAATTTCAAGGAAGAATGAAATTAATTATGTTGCTAATCAATTTTATTAGGTCCAACTAATTTAATTAACCTAGCACAGTTATCCAAATCAGGCAAATGGGCCTTCACAATTGGGGTTGTTCATGTGAGGGGGGGCTGGGTTCAGTATGTCGTACCCACTTCTATGGCTCCCAACTCTCACACAAGGCCCAAAAGAGAGGAATTTAACCTTAAAATGAATAACTGTTATTAATTGAATAGGCCCATTAACTAAATGAGCCTAAATAAAATCTATCAAGTTATGACATTTTATTTAGCAACAACAACTTATATGTATCTATAACAGAAATTAAACATATAGGCTCACACAGGCACACAGATTTGGATAGATCCTATCATGTTACTAGGTCATACATAGATGAAAGAAGAATGTAAAAAAATTACCTGTTACAAATTATTTACTTGACCTATTAAAAATTGAACCATGGGTTAAAATCAGATCATTGGATCTGTCAACAAGTTAACCATGGCAATTTAGATCAAGCAATAATAGGTTTTAGAAAACTTACAAACAATCTAAAACACATACTCCTGCAACAAGTTAGATTTGGATAGTTGGATGTAGGATTTATTTAATTTCAAATATATTTCGAAAATAAAAAAAAAATCAGTTTTAAAAAAATATTTAAAATTAAACCTGCAATTTTAAAAAATTAGGTTTTAAGTAACCTAAATATCATTTCAAAAAAAATTTGCTAACTTACCTTTTAAACTTCATGTTATTTAATAAATTAAATATTCAATAAAATATAAAATGATAAATACATACCCTTTTCTGATTTTACAATTTAATTTAAGTAAAAATAACAAAATTTAAAAGTTAACAAAAATATCTTATCTCCCTTTTTAAAATACCATGATTATAGTAATCTTATTCTAAATAAGATCAAGTTACCAAAAAAATTTAATATCTAACCTTAAAAAAATAAGATAAAATAATCAAATTTAAAAAAAATGAGAAAAGAGGTAAGCAAAAACTTGATTTTTACCTATTTTCAAAATCAAATTTCACTAATATCTAAAATTAATTTAAAAAAAAATTAATTTATTTCTGATAATTAGATTTGAAATATGAAAATTAAAAATCAAAATACAAAACTATAAAAAAATTGGAAGTTAATTCCATAATATAGCATGAAAAATCGAAGAAAACGAAGAAAAATTGCACGCTGTATGGATTGTATGCATTGCATACCACCTGCGCGCAGGAGGGGTGTCCAGCCTTGATTTCACGGCGCAGGGAGGCTGCTAGCAGCCCATCCGCGCGCGTGGGTTAAGTGCTCACCACCCCGATTTTTCCAATTTTCGAAAATTCATAACTAATTCAAATTAAATCGAAATCGAGTTTTGTAAAAATATCCAATAAAAATAATTCCAGAGACAGAAAAATAACTATTTTTCCCAGAATTCACAAACAACAATCAAACTTCAATATGACATACAAAGCAACATGATACCATCCAAATCACAAACAAATCGTTTTAAGTCAAAATTTCTTGCAAGCAAATCAATTTACCATGGCTCTGGTGCCAGTTGTTGGAATTATTTTATCAGGATCTTAGATCTACTCACAAGTATGTTGATTTAACAACCTAAATATGAACTTCTAAAATGATAATAAATTAAACACATATAAAGTATGAGAAACCTTGCATTGGGTGTAGCGGAATAATATGTCTCCTCCCACTCAGATCTCTAACCCTTGATTCCTTTCTGTCGCAGAGTATAATCAAGATCTGAGCCTGAATGTCCTTCTTTGTTGACTCTGAATTCTACACAGCCTTCCTCACTATGATTGAGGTATTACTTGATGTGTGTGGGCACTACTCTATCACTTAGAGGGATTTCGAAAAACAGAGAAGAAAGAGAGAGAGAGAGAGAGAGAGAGAGAGAGAGAGAGAGAGAGAGAGAGAGAGAGAGAGAGAGAGAGAGAGAGAGAGAGAGAGAGAGAGAGAGAGAGAGAGAGAGAGAGAGAGAGAGAGAGAGAGAGAGAGAGAGAGAGAGAGAGAGAGAGAGAGTGGCGGCTTCAAGAGTGTTTTTGAGTGAAAGAAAATAATGCTGTAAAGTGTGTAAAACCTAAAGCCTTTACCTTCTATTTATAGAAGACCACACAGGGCTATGGTTGAATTACTTGGCATTAAAAAATAAAAATAAATGAGAAAATGGAAGCAAAGGTGGGCGGCCATAGCATTGTGGAAACAAGCCTTCCACTTTTCCAACTTTCCTATTTCATCATTTCTAGTTTCCCGTTTTCTCAAAAATTGCCATTTCTCTCATTCAACCACATAAATGTCAAATATTTTTATTTAATAATTATAATTATTTATCAAATAATATATTGTCATTTATTTTATTTATTAATAAAACTAATCAAAGTTTCCCAATTAATAAATATACCCTTTAAACTCTCTATTTACTATTTTGCCCTTAATAAGTGATAAATTCACAAATAGACATAGTCTAATTTGAGAATTGTAATTGATTAATTAAAATCAATTAAATGAGTCTTACAAGTAATATTGTCTCAACTAGTGTGGGGACCATGGGTCTATATATCCGAGCTTCCAATAAGCAGATTAAGAATTTACAACTTAAATTCACTGACTTATTAATTCTTCGTTGAATCCACGCATAGAACTTAGAATTGCACTCTCAGTTATATAGAACGCTCTATATGTTCCACCATATAGACACGTCATTAATTATCCATTGTTATAATCCTAATTTGATCAATAATCCTCTATATTGATGATTTACACTGTAAAGGGATTTAATTACCGTAATACCCTACAATGTATTTTATCCTTAAAACACTTAACCCTGTATAAATGATATTTCAGCTAAGTGAAATGAGTACTCCACCATTTATTTTTGTTTGGTTAAGCTCGAAGGAAATCATCCTTTACTTTCTATTTGCCAGATAGAATTTATAGATTCCATATTTATGTTAGCGCTCCCACTCAATTGCACTACCGTGTTCCTAAAATGTACGTATCACCCTGACCCAAAAGTAGGCTTAACTAACAAATCAAAGAACACGAATAATACTCTTGAGATTGAACCCAATCATATCAGGATTTAGATCATTTGATCTAAGATCAACTAAGTGATATTGAATTGAATAGATATTACGGTAAGTTTAATAAATCTATTTCAAAGTTCAATATCGGTCCATTCCAATGCATACTCCATGCATCCAACGAAAGCATTACTTTAACCAATGTTCTTGAAAGAACATAGCATTTCTCCAAATGCAAGTAAACTCTGTTGTAGATTGTCATATCAGTAAAACCCAGTGTTCTGATAAATCTAGGAATCTTTATTCACATAGTCATGTTTACTTTCCACTGTGTTGACAACACAATAAACATGATCAAGTATGTGAAAAGGGTTTGAATGAATTTATAAATCAAATAGACAAACAATTGATTATGATGAACCAAAACATACATGAATGAATGAAAAATACTTCTGTTATTTTATTGATATTGAATAATCTGGATTACATTGAAATAGAGTTTTATTTAGGGCATAAAACCCAACAGCTCCGTCATCGTGACTTTTTGGTTAGGTTTTGAGCGTGGGTTGAGCGAGAGGATGAGAGAGGAGGCTGATGGGTTTGGGATTTCAAATTTGAGGGGTATTATGGGGAATATGGTAATGTGGTCATATATGGCCAATTTTAATAAGTATGGATTTAGGAAAAAACATTAGGGTATTTTATGCATATTTTTTCAAATTTCCCAATGGTTTCTTGTCAATACGCGAATCAATAGAACATGCCTACAAAATGACAAATAACACAGATATAACAGTTGTTTATCCATCCATCCCACCGCAGCACATATATTCGCAGAACCTACTTCACTATGGTTGAATATTGAAGATATTCAAACTTTACTAATCATTAATAATTAATTTATAACAAAAGTTACCTCGGTGTTGCAATTAGGTATTTAGGCTAAGAAAGGAACATGTGTGCTACTTCCTTAACATATCTCCACCCTTCAATTGAGATTGGGATTTTAGCATCCTCTAGTAGCATTTCTGAAATCGAAACCCGGGCATGTGAATCATCGTAGTCCTTGCAGTGAACAGTGATTGAACCCTCATGCTCATACAGATACGCTCGGGCCGCAATGTTTTCAATATTGTCAGAGTAGAGATACACTTGCTGATCAAAGGCCCTCTGGTAATCAAAATTGTATAGGAGAGGTGGCTCGTTGAGGGAAGCAAACTCCTTGGCATAGATTTGTGGTGGACCCTCATCCTCATGAGCGTATTATTATGGAACATACTCCTGATCATCCACCTCTCCTTCTTTCTCTTATTCGGCAGTGCTTTTCTTCTGTTTAAGGGATTGGATTTTGGCTTTTAATTTATCAATCTCCTTCTGTTGCCGAGCCACAACATCAGAAACTTCTATTTTCTTCTGGTCAAACAGTTTAGATGCCCTGGTCAGGAACCTGCAAACCATGAAAGGCAAATCAACTATATTTTTTTGTATCACTAAGGAAACAACATTTCAAGTACTAGCATACCTAGCAGGCCTGACACGTCCAGGATGCTTTAGTGTCCCCAGCACCTACGTCAAGATATCGCTTTGGCCCTGGACCTGAATTTGTCCCTGAGTAAGTTGCTCCTCTAATTGAGCCTAATTCACACATATACTCAAGCAATTAGTATATGAATTATATATACTAACTCATTAGCAGTACTCAATTAAAGATTAATATATACTTACTATCTTTTTGTCAATTTTCTTGTTGTAATCAGTCACAAGTTTTGTTCTCTTGGTCCGAGATTTGATCCAAACACGATGGCGTGGGGGATCTTAGACGTCGAGGTCTTTTTTCTACATTATTTTATAACAATTAAATAAGTGCAAATTACATTTTAATGCACACTATCAGAATTCATTGATTACTTACCATATCTTCCCTTACGTTCACCATTCCACTACGACCACTTCGATGTCTGGATTAGATTTTTGCCTAACATTCTCTTTGCAACTTACTCAATTCTTACAATTCCAAAAAAATACATTAAATACTTGTACTTGTATTTAAGAGTTTATCTTAGTATAAATATAATAAGCGTACGTAAAATTCAAGAATTAGTCGACTTTCAACAATATCAACCAATTAGTAAGGTCGATTTCCTGAGGATTTTCAAGGACTTGTGCCATTCGTTGCACATCCTTCTCTTCAATTGCACGCATTATAACGTCTTTTGTCATTCTATTCTTGAAGTCTTTCATTAACTTCCCAACAAGGATCAGACAATCATGTTTGAACTCATCCGGCACTATAAAACACATCTTGTTTAAAGAAAAACAAACACAATTAGAGTTAACATCTGAATTTATCAAAAAGAAATCAAAATTCTCACAAATAACTGCTTACCTATATATCTTTCCAAACTTTATTTTTCAGTGTAGGGTTGACTTCTTTCCGATTTTTATAGGACAACCCTATCGTCTGACAACATCTAACTCCTAAAGTCGATACTAGCTTGGAGTAGTTTTTTCCACAGTATTGTCCTTTGTCATTCACCTCGAGTGCCACTCTTTTTCCTTGGTCCATCAACTTAGATATTTCATTCAACTGAGTAGCTCCTCGTGTAGGTATTAGCCTAGGACACTCTGCTTCTGGGTCTGAATCTAATTCTGAACCTGAGTTGGCCATATTTACACCATTAACAAACAAAATTTAAAATTAGCTATATGTATAAGTAATCTATACGAAATATTAAATACATAAACAAACATTATGTATTCAGCATAAACAAACACAATATAAAGTATGTTATATATCAAGTTACCAATTAGACACGTTTGGTTTTTTTTTATTTATGTTTGCCTGAATCACAATTGATCCATATTCCCTCATTGATATTGTTTCTAGTGTATTCAGCATTGTCTTCCTCAAGGTTACGATCAATTCCCATAACTTGTTCACGAATTGGTTGCCCAACATTGAAGTCATCATAACATAAGTTAGCATTCTCCTCATCCTTTTCATTCTCTAAGAACTTCCTCTCTGGTGTCGATAAAATAACAGACCATTTATCATTAGCTGGATCAAAAATGTAAAAAACTTGAATTGTTTGGCTAGCCATGATGAATGGATCATTCTTGCTTCCTCTCTTACTTAAATCAACCAAAGAAAAACCAAGCTCGTCAGTTTTTACTTCAACATTGTTGTCAACCCAAGAACATTTAAAAAGTGGAATTCGGAATACAAAATAATTGAGCTCCCATATTTCTTCAATAACCCCATAATACGTCATAATACCTAAAACAAGGTTTCTATCTTTCGCACTTACAAAATGCATGGTTTCTGCGATGATACGTATGTCACTATTTTTAACCTCTCGAGCATCATCTCTTGACTATGTATGGAAACATTTACCCCTAACAATGTATGCTTCATGCTTTGCTACCGTAAAAGTTGGTCCAAAGGCAATACGACTCAACACATCAGATACTCCATGATTTGGTTCGTTCAAGTTTGCTATAATGGTATTCCTTAACCACCCAATGAAAGTTTGACGATGCTGGTCTGGAACCCATTTTTGTTTATTTTTATGATTTCTTGGAACCATTGATTGTAACAGCTCCATATGGTCAGTGTAAAACAAGTAAGGTAAATCAAGTTATTGTTCATCGTGACTTAAGTAATGTTAATCAAAGGAAAAGCTACTTACGTTATATATGGTTGAATCTCTACATTATTGTTCATCATGATTAATTGAGCTTGATCTAGTTCAAGCTTGGACACTGTCACCATTGTCCCTTTCCCCCTTAATCCTCTATCAACCTCATGTGTGTCAGTTCTTAGTTTGCTAATTCCTATTGCCTCAACTCCGCCCATGTACTCTGAACAAAATTGCACAGCCTCTTCAGATATGTAGCACTCAACCATAGATGCTTCTGGCCGATAGTGGTTACGCACATAACTTTTAAGTACCTTCATATTTCTTTCAAATGGATACATCCATCTCGCCCATACTGGCCCACACAACCTTGCTTCTCTCACTGGATGAACCATTAAATGTATCATGATGTCAAAAAAAGTTGGCAGAAAAGAATTTTCTAGGTTGCACAATGTTTTGACTACATGTTCATGTAATGCATCTAACATATCCAGTTCTAATTCCTTCCCGCATAATTTATTAAAGAAAATGCAAGCATGTGTAAAACACTCTCGAACATTTTTCGGCAAGACTGGTCTAATGGAAATTGGAAGCAGATGTTGCATTAACGCATGGCAATCATGTGATTTCAAACCTATTAGTTTCAATTCAGCCTCATTTGCCAAGTTTTTGATGTTAGACGAGTAACCATCAGGTACTTTCATATTTGCAAATGATTTGTAAACTATTTGTTTTTCCTTTTTGGAAAAAGTAAAACAAGCAGGAGGCAAATATAATCGTTGACCTTTCTTCTCAGGTGCCAGAGATTGTCGTATACCCATTTCAATGAGATCTAAACGACTATTTAGACCATCCTTAGTTTTGCTGAGAATATCAAGTAAGGTACCGATAATACTCTCACACATATTTTTCTCAATATGCATGACATCCAAACAATGCCGAACAAGTAAACTTTTCCAATATGGAAGACGAAAAAAGATTGACTTTCTTTGAAAACTACCATTTTTTTTTATTTTTGCGTCTTTCCATACTTAAAATCTACAAGTTCTACTTGTTGGAGAATTCGTTCCCCTGACAGTGGCAAAGGAGCCATATCTCCCTCTTCAGTACCATTGAATACTTTCTTCTTCCGTCTATCAGAATAATTTGTAGGCAAGTACCGTCTGTGACCCATATAACACATCTTGTGTCCATTTTCTAAGCAACGAGCCGATGTGTTAATGCAACAAATCGAACAACCTTCGTAACCTTTTGTGCTTAAGCCTGATAAATTCCTATAAGCAGGAAAATCTCTGGCAGTCAACAATAACACTGCTTTCAGATTAAAGAATTTTCTTTAAAAACTTTCATAGGCCTGAACACCATTCTCATACAATTCTATTAAATTTCCAATCAATGGTTCCAAATATACATCCATATTATGTCCAGGTTGTTGCGGGCCTGATATCATTAAAGAAAGCATATTAAATTTTCTCTTCATCACTAACCAGGGAGGAAGATTGTACATAGCTAGGAAGACAGGCCATGAACTATGACGACTACTTAGAGATCTATGTGGATTTACTCCATCCGCAGGCAGACTGAGACGAATGTGTCTTGGTTGAGATTTGAATTCAGGATTTATGTAGTTTACTATTTTCCAGGCTTGGGAATCTGCAGGATGTATGAGTTTTCCATCTTTAACTCTCTTGGTCTCATGCCAAATCAAATTTTCAGAATATTTTGCACTACGATATAATCATTTCAGTTGCAGAATCAAAGGCATGTACCACATCACTTTTGGGGGGATAAGTTTCCTATTGTCCTTACTCTTGTTTACTCATTGTCCTTAATCATTGTAATATTTCCTTTAGATCCATTACAACAATCTACACACGGACAATGAATATGTTTGGGATTTTTAGAATTCTTTAAGGCAAACTCTAAAAATGCATTGAGCCCTACTTGAAATCGCAGTGTGTCTCTCTCCTCACGCATCCATGATTTATCCACAACAAATATCCTAACCAAAAACATTCAATATTCCGTAACTAATTATAACTAGTTACTCATTACACAATGTAACTAACTAGGTTTCTCACAATTAATTCATATTAATTTATATATTACTAAAATTCTTGTTTTAGTTTGGTTCATGTTATGAAGTTGTATAAGTTATAAAAGTTGTAATTAACTAACTAGGATAGTGTTTAGTTGATTGGAATGTTGACAGAATTGGAATGACTTTTCCTAAAGTGAATCCATTCATTTGTTCGGTTTGTCATTTATAATTGAAAAATTCATATAAATGTGTTATGTCACCTAATTTCTTACAAGTAGCGAGTAATTAACTAGTTATTTATGTTATGTACTTTTCCTTTAATATTTATATTTTTTTTTAGTAAAATTTATTCTAATTCTACCGAAATTTCGGTAGCATAACGACTGTAATTGGGCGTTCCTAAAAATTTTAAAAGTTCCTAAAGTAACAAACAAAACAAATATAATAATACAGAACAAACAAAATAACATAAACAATATAAAATTTGTCCATCCATCCGACCGCAGTACATGTATTCGCAGAACCTACTTCACTACGGATGAATATTTAAGATATTCAAACTCCACTAAGCATGAATTGATAATTAATTATAATAACAAAAAGTTAGTGAATCTATATACCTATTGCACGTTAAAATTCGATCAATATCGAAATATGTCGAACTTGAAATATTAGCTCACAACCTATAATATAATACAATATACAACCAAATTAGAATTTTAATTATAAAATTACTTACTAGTAAAAATATAACAAGTTACTAGTTACTAAGTTCTATAGCTAATTTTTTTAAAAAATAACATATACATATACATATACAATCAATTATATATCACACTAACATAATTTTAAAAACTTTATTTTTAAACTAATTAAATCCCTACTACCTTATTCTCATTCACATCAAATATATATACAATACAATTACACAAAATACACAAATAGTATATACACAATATATATAAATATTCAATAATAAAACACAAAATATACACATATATATACCATACATTAAGTTAAATAAACATTTACCTTATAAATGCAATCTGACCATAAATTGAGACAAAAATCCAGCCACCTATAGCACACACACAATATAATATTAATAAAATACAAAATCCAAAAAAAATTACAAAAATAAAATAATACCAATGTACATTAATAAAACGAATAAAAATTATATTTATACTTTAATGGACGTTGAGATTCAATGTTTTCTCTGCTAAAATCGGTGGTCGGGGTTATACCACTACCTTTAATTAAAATAGGTTCGGGTACATTGCAAATGGGTGAAAAAACAAACTTTTTTAGTGTATGGGATTAGATATTAAAAATAAAAAAATTTAAAACAAAAATGGGATGAAATGGTGAAAAAATGAGGGAGATAGGGGGTTTTTAGTGGTGGTTGGCGAGATTTTCGTGGGTTTTCAGGAGTCTGCTATGGGGGTGGCTGGTTATCGTGGGGAAGAAAAAGACGAGGGTTATTTTTATACACCCTATGCTATCGGTTCCTAGCAAATAACCGACGGCAGAGATGCACACAATGTCAATAAAGTGTGCACCTATGTTGTGGGTTATTTGTTAAGAACTGACGGCATAGGGTATATAAATAAACCTTAAAATTTTCTAACCCCAACTGACTGTAAAGGATATATTTAATATTTCTACTTACGGTTTTTACCAAAAAATCGTCTCTAAATGTCAATTTTAAATCAGGCGGGTATTTTCACACCCTTTAGTTTCTCTTTTTGTAAAGTGAATTGAAAAAGGGAACTTAAAGGCCCATATTATAGTAGTGATCCCTGACGAAATCACCACAGTGGTCCTCGAGCTCACTGTTGGTTTTCTTCACGGTGACACAAGTTACGGAGGAAACTTCCTCTTTTCGTTGTGAGTTGCATGGTTTTTCAGCCCCAAATCTTATTGCATATTTGTCTTAATGTTGTTTAATATTAATTAATGCTAAAAGTGACATGTTATAAAAATATTGATTATTTAAACAATTTTCATTCATAATGGTTCGAAATCATAAGTTTAAATAGACGCTATCCCACCAAAAAAAAAAATAGAAGTTGAGTTTGCAGATTGGTCAAAAGAAAAGAACAAAGCATTTGACAAGCGATTTAAATCCTCTTTTTAGTGATATTATTTAATAATATAATATGTAGATTAAAATGTGGTAGTATATATTATTATCTTAATAATATATATTAAGTGTTTGGTAAACAAATTGTGTAACATATAATTTATTTGACCTAAAATTATAACCTACACTTTGTAATATGGGGAGAAGTTACAAAATTAATTATTTTTGTAACTTCTTTTGGTTGATCATATTTTGTGTAATAAAAGAGATGCTACACAATTTATGATGGAATTCAAATGGTATGAAATATAGTTGTTACAAACTATATTAATACTCATTTATACGAGAGAAATGAGGTGTTGTGTGTTTGAATTCTAAGTGTGATCACTTAAAAACTATATAAAGAGCTATAAGGTGCTCATATTGAGAAAGATAAGTTTTCTATCAAGAAAGCACTTAGTTAGATAACCCAGACTTGATAATCCCCAAACTATATTCTAGAGTTCTTGATTAGAGATAGGGGAAATAAGCTTTTAGACTACCTTATTCAAGTTATTGTGATCCCAATCTTTGTATTATTTTATAATAGAGTTATAAAATATATATTTTTTTTTTTTGAAAATAAGTTGTAATATATCTTTATTTTTTTGTTATAAAATCTCAAACATTTAGTACATCATCCTCCTAGTCTGGAACTTTCCATATATCATGGAAATCACTAGAACACCCGAGAAAACCAATCACCATATATATAAATACATAATGTATTAACTATTAATCAAACCATCACCATATAACATACTAATCAAGCTCACTCACAAGTCCCAACATAGTCTTAATTAATTGATATTCCGATCACAAATCTTCCAAAAATGTCTAAACCGAAAGATCTAGCAATTTCTACACTTATGTTTTTCTCAGTATGGATTCTCCAATCAACCGCCTTAGTTCCATACAGGACGATGAGGCCACTTTGGGAGGCGATGACAAACATAGTTCCCGACGATGACCCATTCCGAATCCTCGACCAAACGCCGTTTACTAAAGAAGCGGAATCACGGGCGCTGGCACGTGCGGACTGGAAGGAGACAGCGACGGAGCACGTGATCTCCGTCAACATTCCGGGTGTGAAGAAGGAAGATGTGAAAATCGAGGTGGAAGAGAACAGAGTTGTGAGAATCAGCGGCGAGTTGAAGGCCGAGGAGGAGCGAGAGGGAGATAGGTGGCACCGGTCAGAGAGGATCAGTGGAAAGTTCTGGAGACAATTCCGGTTGCCTGTGAATGCCGATTTGGATCGGATTAAGGCCCATGTTGAGAATGGGGTATTGAGGATCACGGTACCCAAGCAGCCCGAAGAGAGAAATAGACAGCTCAAGATTATTGAGATTGTTGAACAAGATCATAAGCCCTCTGGCGGTGAGGATATTAAGGCGACCAAAGCTGAGATGTAATTAATTATAATAAACTGGACGAGTCCTTTTTTTTTTCTTTGTTAATATTAATAATGTAATTGACTAATTGTATATGATTTTGATGTGTTTATGTGTATGTCCAGTCTAATTATATTGGGTGTACAACAAACACCATTAATAGGGGCGGAACAGTCCGCTGGTAATAATCCTGAAATCCGCCGGTATTGTGCATTAGCGGCGGGGATCCGCCGGTAATAATCCGCCGGTAATAACCCGTCGCTATTAATCATTAATAGCGGCGGACTGACACATCTGCCGGTATTAATGATTAATACCGGCGGGGTCCGCCGGTAAACACGCGTAAATATGGCCTAATCTGAACCATTATTACCGGCGGGTGTCCGCCGGTAATAATGGTTTTTTAAAAAAATAAAAAAATGAAATAATTTTATTAATAAATATTATAAATAATTATTTAATTAAAAAACATTTATATTTAATTAAATATTATAAATAATATTATCAATATTTTTTCTATATTTATTTAATTAACTTTTTTCAAATTTATATTATTAATAAATATCAAAATTAAAATTAATAAATCCACAAATTATCATCCATACATTATTTAAAATTAAAAGATTATTATCCATACATTAATTTAAACTTAAAGAAATCCAAACATAATTAAAATTAAGATACACTAATTAATATTGTCTTGATTAAACAAATCATCTTCAAAATTTGAGCCAGTAGCATTTAAGTAATATCAGGATTTGGTGCATTGTCCTGAGCTTGCGATACTGGCGGTGATGGGTAATATGGTTGCTGAGCAGATAAAATCTCCGGAAATTGTCGAGTCTGTCGTTGTTGTGCTAAATTCAGAGATTGTTGTGGCGAGAAGTTCGGGGGTTGTTGCTGAAACTGACCAGGAAAAAAATATGGATTTTGTGGACCGAAAAATTGACCCGGAGAAGTTTGCTGCATTGGACCCCCAAAAAACATCGGCTGCTGAGATGAACTCCCAAATTGGCCCAACATCGGCTGTTGGGACTGTGATCCTCCAAAAAAATCAGAGTAGAAAAATTGACCCGGAGAAGTTTATGCTATTTTATGAATATTTTATGCTATTTCAATTTACTTTGTCTTTTATGATTTTATATTTAATTTGCATTATTATTATTTCAAGTTTTATATATTACCATATTATTTAATGTTTTCATACATAATTTTAATTGTATTTTTTTTTAATTAAACAAATAGTTGAAGTTATATTTAAGTATATTAAAATTACTTTATTAAGTATACTAAAAAAATATTTTAGTTGAAAAGATTTTTTTTTAACCATTTAGTATATTTTAGTAAACTTAGTAAATTATTTAAATACATTAAATTAACTTTAAAAAGTTAAATTATTTTTTTTTTAGAAAATTAAATAAAAAAATCTTACTAATTTAACTAATTTAATTATTTTTCTTCAAAAAATTAAATTAAAAAATCGTATTTATTTTTTTTATTAAAGTATATAAAAATTGATTTAGGAATTAATTAAAAAGAATTAATTACTATAATTATTTTTATTATTTTTTATGATAACATAAAAATATATTAATTCATTATTAAATTTCATTATTAATAATTAAAATTCTAAAATATTTACATAAATCTAAATTAAATTTTATACTAAAAATTTATATTAAATTCTTTTTTTTTTGGTCACGTTTTTTATTCTTCTAAACTTCTAAAATTTTAATTTTAAATAAATTTTATAACATAATATCACATTGTAACTTACAATCAAAAGTAAACAACAAACCAATTATATATAAAATTATACATTTCACACATACACATAAATAAAATACCAATTTAAAAAAATTAAATAAAATTCTCAATAATACAAAATAAAATAAATTTAAATATACCATAAATATATATTTATATATAATTGTATAATATAAAAATATAAAAATATATATTACATAATATATATAACATAAAAATAATTTTTTTCATTTTAATTATATACAATAAATATATATTTATATATAATTATATAATATATACAATAAATATTTATTTATAAATAAATAAAATATAATATATACAATAAATATTTATTTATAAATAAAAAAAATATAATATATACAATAAACTTATATTTATATATAAAAAAATTTAATATATATACTTATATATTAAAAAATATATAATAAATCTAAAACATATATTTATATATAAAAAATATAATATATACAATATAAAATTATTTACAAATTAAAAAAAAACAATATATATAATACATATACTTATACAAAAAAAATATAATGTATATAATACACCTATTTATTTTATATATTAACAAAAAAAATATATATATACTAAGAAAAAAAATATTAAAATGTATATAAAAATATATACATTTTATATATCACAGCAAATAAAAAAATCCTAAAACTAATATATAACACAAATTTATATTACATACCAAAATTAAAAACCCTAAAAAATCACAAGTCACACATTTATATACAAAACTAATATATAACAGAAATTTATATTACATAACACAAAAATCTCACAGAAAATTAATTTTATTTAGAAATTTCAAACTAATTACAAACACATACATATATTACACAGAAAATTTATCAAAAATATATACAAAACACATACTTGAAAATAAGAACCGACGGTTGCGGTGATGCGACAGTGATGGTGCGAGGAGGTCCACTGCCACGGTGCAACGGAGAGAGGAACCAGAAAAAAATATATGGAACCAGAAAAAAAAATTACTTTGTGGAAATGAGGAAAATGGAAATGTAAAGGGAAAATGTGAAGGGAGTTACCTGAAGCAATGAAATCCGTGGTGGAGCAGCGCCGGTGGTGGAGCAGCGCCGGTGGTGGTGGCTGCAAACCGAGAGAGGAAGGGGAAATGTGGCTGATAAAAATTTAAGAGAAGTGGGAAAATGGGGAATCTGGGTTGGGGTTTTTTTTTATATAAAAATTATTACCGGCGGGGCCCGCCGGTATTAATTTACCCGCCGGTATTAATATCAGTAGCGGCGGACCCCCGCCGGTATTGGTCCGCCGCTAATAATAATAGCGGCGGACCCCGCCGGTATTGGTCCGCCGCTAATAAATTTTGAAATAAACCTTTTCTGTTTTCCCGCACTTAATATATCACCTAATATTAGCGGCGGGCTGTCCGCCGGTATTACCAAATGCCCGCCGCTAATTATTATTTTATTTATTTTTTTTTAAAAAAAATCAGAAAATTAGATTATTACCGGCGGACCCCCACATCCGCCGGTAATAACCTTATTATTAGGGGCGGACCTTCCCCGTCGGTAATAGGTCCGCCCCTAATAACCAAAATTGTTGTAGTGATCGCAGTGTGTCTCTCTCCTCACGCATCCATAATTTATCCATAACAAATATCCTAACCAAAAAAATTCAATATTTAGTAACTAATTATAACTAGTTACTCATTACACAATGTAACTAACTAAGTTTCTCATAATTAATTCATATTAATTTATATATTACTAAAATTCTTGTTTTAGTTTGGTTCATGTTATTAAGTTGTATAAGTTATAAAAGTTGTAATTAACTAACTAGGGTAGTGTTTAGTTGATTGGAATGTTAGTAGAATTGGAATGACTTTTCCTAAAGTGAATCCATTCATTGTTTGGTTTGTCATTTATAATTGAAAAGTTCATATAAATGTGTTATGTCACCTAATTTCTTACAAGTAGCGAGTAATTAACTAGTTATTTATGTTATGTACTTTTCCTTTAATATTTATGTTTTTTTAGTAAAATTTATTCTAATTCTACCGAAATTTCGGTAGCATAACAACTGTAATTGGATGTTTCTAAAAATTTTAAAAGTGCCTAAAGTAACAAACAAAACAAATATTATAATACAGAACAAACAAAATAACATAAACAAAATAAAATTTATCTATCCATCCGACCGCAGTACATGTATTCGCAGAACCTACTTCACTACGGATGAATATTTAAGATATTCAAACTCCACTAAGCATGCATTGATAATTAATTATAATAACAAAAAGTTAGTGAATGTATATACCTATTGCACGTTAAAATCCGATCAATATCGAAATATGTCGAACCTCAAATATTAGCTCACAACCTATAATATAATGCAATATACAACCAAATTATAATTTTAATTATAAAATTACTTACTAGTTATTAAAAAATATAACAAGTTACTAGTTACTAAATTCTATAGTTAATTTTTTTAAAAAATAACGTATACAATCAATTATATATCACACTAACATAATTTTAAAAACTTTATTTATAAACTAATTAAATCCCTACTACCTCATTCTCATTCACAACAAATATATATACAATACAATTACACAAAACACACAAATAGAATATACACAATATATATAAATACATATTCAACAATAAAACACAAAATATATACATATATCTTATACATTAAGTTAATAAATATTTACCTTATAAATGCAATTTGACGATAAATTGAGACAAAAATCCGGCTACCTATAGCACACACACAATTTAATATTAATAAAATAAAAAAATCCAAAAAAAATTTACAAAAATGAAATAATACCAGTGTACGTCAATAAAATGAATAGAAATTATATTTATACTTTAATGGACGTTGAGATTCAACGTTTTCTCTGTTAAAATCGGTGGTCGGGGTTATACCACTACTTTTTTAAAAAAAATTGGTTCAGGTACAGTGCAAATGGGTGAAAAAACAAACTTTTTTAGTGTATGGGATTAGATATTAAAAATAAAAAATTTTAAAACAAAAATGGGATGAAATTGTGAAGAAATGAGGGAGATAGGGGGTTTTTAGTGGTGGTTGGCGAGATTTTCGTGGGTTTTCGGGAGTCTGCTATGGGGGTGGCTGGTTATCTTGGGGAAGAAAAAGACGAGGGTTATTTTTATACACCCTATGCTATCGGTTCCTAGCAAATAAACGACGGCATAGGTGCACACAATGTTAATAAAGTGTGCACCTATGCTGTCGGTTATTTGCTAAGAACCGACGGCATAGGGTATATAAATAAACCTTAAATTTTTCTAACCCCAACCGACTGTAAAGGATATATTTAATATTTATACCTACGGGTTTTACCAAAAAATCATCTCTAAATGTCAATTTCGAATCAGGGGGTATTTTCACACCCTTTAGTTTCTCTTTTTGATAAAGTGGATTGAAAAAGGGAAGTTAAAGGCCCATATTATAGTAGTGATCCCTGACGAAATCACCACAGTGGTCCACGAGCTCACTGTTGGTTTTCTTCACGGTGACACAAGTTACGGAGGAAACTTCCTCTCTTCGTCGTGAGTTGCATGGTTTTTCAGCCCCAAATCTTATTGCATATTTGTCTTAATGTTGTCTAATATTAATTAGTGCTAAAAGTGACATGTTTTAAAAATGTTGATTATTTAAACAATTTTCATTCATAATGGTTCGAAATAATAAGTTTAAATAGACGCTATCCCACCAAAAAAAAAAAAAATAGAAGTTGAGTTTGCAGATTGGTCAAAAGAAAAGGACAAAGCATTTGACAAGCGATTTAAATCCTCTTTCTAGTGTTATATTATTTAATAATATAATATGTAGATGAAAATGTAGTAATATATATTATTATCTGAATAATATATATTAAGTGTTTGGTAAATAAATTGTGTAACATATAATTTATTTAACCTAAAATTATAACCTACACTTTGTAATATGGGGAGGAATTACAAAATTAATTATTTTTGTAACTTCTTTTGGTTGATCATATTTTGTGTAATAAAAGAGATGTTACACAATTTATGGTGGAATTCAAATGGTATAAAATATAGTTGTTACAAACTATATTAGTACTCATTTATATGAGAGAAATGAGGTGTTGTGTGTTTGAATTCTAAGTGTGATCACTTAAAAACTATATAAAGAGCTATAAGGTGCTCATATTGAGAAAGATAAGTTTTCTATCAAGAAAGCACTTAGTTAGATAACCCAGACTTGATAATCCCCAAACTATTTCCTAGAGTTCTTGATTAGAGATAGGGGAAATAAGCTTTTAGACTACCTTATTCAAGTTATTGTGATCCCAATCTTTGTATTATTTTATAATAGAGTTATAAAATATATATTTTTTTTTTTTGAAAATAAGTTGTAATATATCTTTATTTTTTTGTTATAAAATCTCAAACATTTAGTACATCATCCTCCTAGTCTGGAACTTTCCATATATCATGGAAATCACTAGAACACCCGAGAAAACCAATCACCATATATATAAATACATAATGTATTAACTATTAATCAAACCATCACCATATAACATACTAATCAAGCTCACTCACAAGTCCCAACATAGTCTTAATTAATTGATATTCCGATCACAAATCTTCCAAAAATGTCTAAACCGAAAGATCTAGCAATTTCTACACTTATGTTTTTCTCAGTATGGATTCTCCAATCAACCGCCTTAGTTCCATACAGGACGATGAGGCCACTTTGGGAGGCGATGACAAACATAGTTCCCGACGATGACCCATTCCGAATCCTCGACCAAACGCCGTTTACTAAAGAAGCGGAATCACGGGCGCTGGCACGTGCGGACTGGAAGGAGACAGCGACGGAGCACGTGATCTCCGTCAACATTCCGGGTGTGAAGAAGGAAGATGTGAAAATCGAGGTGGAAGAGAACAGAGTTGTGAGAATCAGCGGCGAGTTGAAGGCCGAGGAGGAGCGAGAGGGAGATAGGTGGCACCGGTCAGAGAGGATCAGTGGAAAGTTCTGGAGACAATTCCGGTTGCCTGTGAATGCCGATTTGGATCGGATTAAGGCCCATGTTGAGAATGGGGTATTGAGGATCACGGTACCCAAGCAGCCCGAAGAGAGAAATAGACAGCTCAAGATTATTGAGATTGTTGAACAAGATCATAAGCCCTCTGGCGGTGAGGATATTAAGGCGACCAAAGCTGAGATGTAATTAATTATAATAAACTGGACGAGTCCTTTTTTTTTTCTTTGTTAATATTAATAATGTAATTGACTAATTGTATATAATTTTGATGTGTTTATGTGTATGTCCAGTCTAATTATATTGGGTGTACTTTCAAATTTTGTTAAATTGCATCGTTCACATCCTACATTTCTCAATACATTTGCAGTTAAAATTCTAAACTCTCCTGTTGTAATTTCAGTACCGTATGTTTGTGAATTGAATTAACGTAGTCATGTGATTTTGATCTTTTTATGTATTTAGATTAGAAGTAGTTAAAATTACATACAGAGCCGTTATTTTTGTTTTATTTATGAAAATAGTGCGGCCGGTTCTATTATCTGTATGCTGCCGGTCTCAACTATTAGTTTATTTGGTGACATTGTAGTTTTTAATCTTTTAATTATAAAAATTAAAGTGAAATTTATATTTTTTAAAAAATAAAAATATGTTTTATAATTATTTTTTAATTTTTAAAACAAAAAAAATGTGTTTTATATAATATTTTTATTTTTTTTGATTTATTTAAGTTAGGTCTAGGTTTGAATTTGGGATTGGAGTTGTAGTCCGGATTGGGGTCAAGGCTAGAGTGTGGGTCTCAAGTTGCAAGTTAGAGTCGGAGTCTAAAATATTTAACAAAAAAAAAAAAAAAAAATTAAAAATTTGAAAGTGATTTTTTTTTTTCAAAATTTTAATTTTCAATTAAAAAATTGAAAAATAAAAACAGTTTTATAAAATATATTTTTGAAAAATATTTTCACTTTTCTAATTACAAAATTAAATAAAAAATGATTAAAAATATATTACCAATGGCACCTCTTTAATGTGTACATATTTTTTTAACATCATGTTTAGGCTTTTCTTTTCTTTTTCTTCTTTTTATTTTTGTTTCTATTTTTCATTTTTTTCAGACTAAGATAGAAAAAAGCTCTAAATTTGAAAACTAAATTAGTAAATATCTATTTTAAAAAAAATTAAGAAAATAACTAAATATAATAAATTAGCTGATAAAAATTATAAAAAATACATTTACTATGTATTATTTTTTAAAAAAATATATAATAATTTAATTAAGTTATATAATTTTTTTCAGTAATGCATATTATTATATTGTAACAAAAGCGAATAAATATATTAAATTATTAAATATATACAATAGTATTTGATATATCCTATGACTGAAAATTAATATACTGTAGTAATAAAATTATATACCTAAAGAAATTATAACAATACTAAATCAATACTCAAAAATATATGTATCATACTAATAAAATTATATATACTACTATTAAATTATGTATACATACAAAAAAAAAGTATATACAATAAAATAAAAATTAAATGTCATCTTAAATAAATGATATACTATAGACAACAAAACATATATACCGATAATAAAAAATAAAATAAAATAATATTATAAAAAAATTTGTATATACCATATTAACAAAATTATATACAACCATAAAATTAGTATATCATACTTACAAAATTATATATCACCTTTGTATACAATAAAATAAAAATTAAACGTGCATGATCTAAAATAAAATGATATACTATACAATAAAACTTATATATCATATAACAAAAAACATATACCTTACAATCGAAATATATATATAATAATAATAAATAAAAATAAAATATATAAGATGCTAATAAAATTATATATCATGTCAACAAAAGTATAATAGAAAATAGAACTTAAATATTATTTAAAAAATAATATACCGTATAAAAAAACACATATACCATTCACCAAAATATATATACTACCAATTATAATAATAAAAATATATATTACTAATACTTGTATGTACATACTATACTAACCAAATTATGTATCACAATTAAAATATATATCATGACAACAAAATTATATACTATCACTGTATACAATAAAATAGAAACTAATTAAATATTATTTAAAATAAATATATAAAAATAATAATTAAATATATATAACATGCCAATAAAATTATATTCATACATTAAAATATTTGTATTATGCTAACAAAATTATATACCACTATTATAAAATAAAAAAATAAATATCATCTAAGAATAATAATATACTATACAACAAAATAGAAATATATTGTACAATAAAATCTATATACCAACAACCCATAACAACTCATAAAAAATTAAAAAAAAAAAAGTCGACACAACTTTCAAATAAAAAAAAATTAACAAAACTAATATAGATATACCATAATCATTAAGTAATTTGCTTCTAATTCTAAAAATTAAATATAAAAAAAATTATTGATTTTTTTTTATGTGGCAAAAGACAATATAAATAATAAATAATCTAAAATGGTCATTTTGCTACAAGTTTTGAAATGAAAAGATTTACTAACATAGTCCTATGATTTGGGACAGTTTACTATAATTTCCCTTTTTCTTTTCTTTACTCCTTCTATTTTTATCTCAGCCTACTTACTCAATTTTCTATGGGGTTTTTTTCACGAGAATTTGTAACAAAGGACCCTAAATCATATCATTATATAGGTAAATATCTTTATTTTAAAATTTATGGAAAATGACTTTTAATCCTATTTATTATTTACATTATTTTTGCCACATAAAAACTTAACTTTTTTTAGAATTAGAAGCATATTACTTAAGTATCATGGTATATCTATATTAGTTTTATTAAAATATTTTCAATTTTAAAGTTATATCGATTTTTTAGATTTTATGGGTTGTTATGAGTTGTTGGTATATATATTTTGTTGTACATTATATTTGTTTTTTGTTGTATGATACATTATTATTCTTAGAATATATTTATTTTTTATTTTGGTATGTACAATTGTGGTATATTAATTTATTAGCATAATATATACATTTCAATGTAGGTATATAATTTTTTTTTAAAGAACATAATTCCTTAAGATAAATCTGATGTTACAGAAGAACTCAAAAACTGTGGACAAACATCCATTCAAACACACTCTCCTAAACTAGTAACAGAGGTTGCTAGTGTATGGGCAATACTATTCCCCGAACGAGAAATGGCGCTGTAAGAACTACCACCAAAAACAATTAATAACGAATAGATATCTAATAAAATAGACTGAAAACTAAAATTTATGTGAGTCTTATTAATCAAACCAATTGCCATTGTAGAATCACTATTAATAATAGAGATACTGAAACTATATTGATGTGCAAGAGTCAGGCCTAGACGAATGGCAAGCAACTCTGCCATATTGATATGCTACATATATTTAATTATTATTTTTATATATTTTAATTATATAATATATTATTATGTAATATTTAATTAGTTTCTATTTTTTTTATACACTATGGTAGTATATAATTTTGTTGTCATAGTATATATTTTAACTGTGGATTATAATTTGATTAGTATAGTATATATAAATATTTTAGTAATATTTTTTGTTTTTTTGTTATTGTTAGTATATACATTTTGGTAAATGGTATATAACCTTTGTGGAGAAGGCAAAACCACAAAACAAAATGTAAAAATTTTTATAAAGAGTAATTAAAGTATTTCCTTTTAATGAATAAAAGATAATAGTCAAAATAGTCTTTGAAAATATTTGTATCATCAATCTTAAAGCTAAAAACTATTATTTTTTTTTTCATTTATTTTATTTTGAAATCACATAACAATTTCTCTATTAATTCCACCATTTTTTATATTTGTTATAATATCACCATATTTCTATATATTTTAAAAATAACAAATTACGTTTCTAATTTGAATAATATTACTTTATTTATAATCACACATTAAAATGTTATATTTTAGATTATATCATGGAATAAGTACAAAAATATATATAAAAAAATTACATAAGTTGGGTAACACTACGCGAAGCGCCACTTAGTTCTCTAGTATTTTATAAGGTAATATTTATGTACTATTTATAACAAAAATCTCATTTTTACTCAATTAGTCAATTTAGGCCAAAAAGATTAAAAAAGCTAATTCTCTTTCTTCGAAAAACCACCATTAAAAATATACAAAGCCAAAATCTTTGAAATTTTTACTGAGATAAAGGTACGCCGCCTCAAAGTAGGTCTTCGTAAATTTTTAAATTATTTAGAAAGTGTAACTAAACAAACTGTTTTTACAATTTAAGAACACATGCTGTCCAAAGGTAGATTTTTACACTAACTTTACACAATAAACTGTACCAAATCGTGAGGAATAAAAATCTAATCTTTTTTACAGGTAAAAATTTCATGTCTTAGAAGTCTACTTTAATTTTTACAAGTTTTTTAGGTCAGTTTAAATGTTCCTAATTATTTTTACAAAAAATTTGCCTAACTAGAATTCCAGAAAAATAGTTTAGCCGTAAATTTTGTAAAAATCATAACTTTCTCATTTTAATTATCAAGTGATTCCAAAACTAAAATGAGCAAATTAACAACATGAAATATTTTAGGTAGCTTTGACCCGTTAAATGTTTAGCCTCAAAACTGTCAAAAAATACATTCATATCGATTTGGTAGAAACATTATATTTCTACCAAACCAAGCACAGCCCCTAGCATGGCATCTGACAAAAAAAATAGAAAACACCTTGAAATATAAAACTAAAAATTCTCAAACCCTCACCTAAAGCAACAACCACAAAGAGCAACAGAATACTCCATGAAAAGTGATTTTTACATCTTGATGATTAGAATTTCGGGTACAGTTTTTGGTAGAGATTCCAAAGGTTCTCTTCTCTCCCAATCTTAATGATTTATAAAACAAGAACACCATAGCTCAAATGGGGGAGAGGTATAATTAGGGTTTCGGCCCTATAGAAAAGAAGAACACCAACCATAGTCTCACATTGCTTTGTCTTTTTGGATGAGCTTCGCTTAAGGCTTACAAGAAGTCTCGTAGTGGAGATTTTTCCCTTGAAAGATAAGAACAAGGCAAGATACAGAAGAAAATAATGAGAAGAAGAACTCGATGAGAAGGAGAGAGTAGAAAGTAGAGTAGAACTTACGCTTGGTTTTTCTTTGATCAAGCTTGCATGGAAGAGCTTCAATGAGGTTTCTTTGAAGAGAGAAAGGAGAGACTCTCTCTCTCCCTCTCTAGAATTTTTTGAATATTTTGAAAATGAAAAGAGTCTGGAGAGAAAGAGAGAAGGTTCGGCTCTAGCAAAGAGAAGAGAAGGAGAGAGGTTGAGTGTAGGGTGGAATGGCCTAGCGTAGGGTGTATGAGTGCATTTAATTGGAAAGCCATGCATGAGCTTTATTTGCATGAAAAATAAAATTTGAAATCCTTTTACTGGCCCTATGCATGTGGCTTCCTCTCAAAATCTTTTTCAATTTTCTCCCAAGATTCTCTCTTAACTACAACAAAGGCCTTATAAATTTTTTTCTCCAAAAATTGTACTATAAAGCTAACTAAAATAAATAAAGGTTAAATAACTGTTGGGATTTTATGCCCTAAATAAAACCCATTTCAATACAATCTGATTTGTTATCAATAGAAGATTGGGAGTCATTTATGTTTACATGTAGTTTTCATGTTTATGGTTTAATGTGTACAAAATCTGTTAAATCCAGAACATATAGTTATTCACAATTACAGTGATGTCAACACAGTGGAATGTAATTGTGATTATATGCTTCAAAAGATAATGTCCCTCGATTCATCAGTGCACTGGATTTACATTGATGTGATAATCAGCGATAAAGTATACTTACACCTTGGATAAGTGTTATGTTCTTTCCAGAACATTGGCAAAGTATGCTAGTTTCGGATGTATGGAGTATACATTGGACTGGGACCGATATTGATCTTGCTAAAGATATTATAATCTTACCGTTGTATCTTTCTAAGTCAATATCACTGGTTGATCTAAGATCAAAAGATCTTAATCCTGACATGCTTAGGTTCAATCTTAAGAGTGTTATTTGTGTTCTTTGATTTGTTAGTTAAGCCTACCTTTTGGTCTGGGTGATACGTACATTTTGGGAACATGATAGTGCGATTGAGTGGGAGCGCTAAACATAGATATGGAATCTATAGCATATAGATGCCGCTTTTCACATGTTGAGGAGAAGACGACACATTTACCCAAAGTCGTACACTCAGCTAGGTGTGGTTCTGGACACCACATTACCACAATTTCTTGAAGGTATCTAGGGGGCACACACGGGTGACAGGAGCACCTTTACTTGGCCACAAGTAGTTTAGATTACTACGTCGGTTTTCCAGAGTGATTCTTACCATATTGGAAGGACCAAGGTTACATATACTCTGCCTTGAACGTAACCTCTAAAAAGCATTGGGTGGCTATGGAGGTAGACATTAAGTTGTGGCAGATTCGGGTTATGACAATGACATCTCTTGTTGGGACGATAAGGATTTAGAGACATTATGACACCTGGAAGCAGCTTTTTACACATCTCTTGTATTCAACTGGTTATTTCTCGCTCAACAATGATATTCTCAATCACACACTTGGGGATAGTATCCAATTGAATTTAATGCATGTGAAACGCATGCCAAGTGAGGTTGTTCCTCAAAGTAAGAATAGGTAACTACCATATAACTATCTTAATTTACCATACTAATGTATTGTCGTAGCCTATTTTGCTAAAATTGTTCTTTATGTTTTTGTAGTGGTGATTGTGGAATGTACACCGTTGAATACATCAAACACTTGATGATGAACCAATCATTAGAGCAACTTAAGGATGACCAAATGCCGATGTAGAGAGAACAGTGGGGTGTGGACCTGTTTTACCAAAACCTCACTTGGTGATTAAAGTACAAAAGTAGGGGTTTATCATTAAGTTTTTTTTATATTTTATTGGTTTTTCTATAAGTATTTACATACATATCTCCAATTGTCGAAAATAATGTTGCTATATATATTTGTATGTTGGTAAATATTTAATTTGTACTTAACTTTAAAGAAATGTGTTTTTATCGCAAAGTTGTCGCAAAAATGTCGATATAAAATTGATTACAAATCATATTCCCCATACATCGCAAATAATATCGATAAACATCGATAAATGTCACAAGAAGAGAAGAAACTAGTTATGATTCTATATGTAGTAATTCATCGCATCATATATCGCTACATGTCGCGAAATATCACAAATTGTCTCCCTCATTGAACATTGCATGACAAACACGTATACAATTGGACATTTAATGCTAATTAATTTTTTACATTTATTATCCCACCTTTCCAACAATATTGATGTTAGTATGTCGAGAACAATATCGGTAAACGTCGACAAATGTCGCGAGATTAGGTGAAACTATTTAGCATTTCATCTCATTGTATATCGAAAACATGTCACTCAATGTCTTGAATTGTCGTGAAATACCTCTCTGATTGCGCATTTCATGATAAACATGTACAATTGTCTAATTAATTTTTGACATTTATTATCCCACCTTCCCAACAACTATTTGTGTCTATAAAAGAAAATTTCTACTTTATAAGTTACATATGTTTCTTATTCTTTAACCCTAGAGTGCTCCTCTCTTATAAGTTCTAAATATATAGTAAAGAGAATAAACACAAACTTCTATCTGCTGAAGAGATCAAGCAGGAACCTAGTGACGAAATTACTCCAGAAATGCAAGAATATATAAACAGGTTTAAACGTTTTGAAAATGAAAGGCTGGCAAACGAATGGAGGTTCTTACATAGTAAAATAAATAATGAGTGGCTGAAATATCCATATCTACCACCAGGATTCCCCAAAGGGTGTCGTCGTTGCAGATTAAGTTATTTTAATGGCGAACCGGTCAAGCATGGATCATTGTGCCCGTACTGCGAGTCTCATCGACACAGTAAACACTTTTAAAGTTTGTTTAGTCTTGTTTAGTGACTCATGTGTAAAAGTTTAGAATCAAAAAATGTCGTGAAACAAATAGAAAAATGTCGCAAAAAATTGCAAATTATGTTTCAATAAACTATTTATGTTTGTGTATTTCGCTACTTTAATCGTGAAATGTCACCACATGTCGATATCATCACAAAATTATTATGTTTCAATATGTCGCGTCTAAAATTGCAACATGTCACAAAATAAATATTGCAAATTAAAAGACATCAAAGTTATTTATGTTTCTCTATATCGGAAAACATATCGTCAAAATGTTGCAATATGTCGATATTATCACAAAATAATTATGTTCCAATAAAACTATTTATGTTTCTGTATGTCGTGATATTAATCGTGAAATGTCGCCACATGTCGATATCATGACAAAATAATTATGTTCAAATATGTCGCATCTTAGATTGCTGCATGTCACAAATTGTCGCTAAATATAACCCTAATAAAAATATAAAAATTGTTATTCTTATTGTTGCCATGTCAATAATGTCATCGATATATATTGCAAAATGTCATTAAAAAACATACCCAGAAAGAAAAAACTGCAAAATAGATTTCATAAATCATACTAATAATGCATGCAATTAAAATACGAAAATGATGCTCAAACCTTGGCCTTGCATGTAGCTTTGTTGTGTACCAAGGCGCCACAATTTGAACAATGGCAAGGTTCCACAACTTTTTGACCGTTAGATGGATATCAGTTAGTCCATATTCTTCCTGCATTGCTCTTCCTTGGACGACCTACGGATTTCTTCTCCACTGGTACCTGACACTCATGTTTTGCATGTGTTCTGGAAGCACCCAATCATCCTCATCACTGACAGCATTAATTGTTGCATCATAAGTCTTCTTCCACGTCTCTTTAGTGTAATAGGGGAGGACAGAGCGTACAGACTGAAATTTTGAGTAAGCATCACGACACATGCATGGGGACAATGAATTTTCAACAATTGGAACATGCCGCATGTGCATGTTCTCTCAACTAAGTTCACATCACCAACTTTCTCACAGTCAGAACCGTCAGAACCTCTACCAACGTTAAGCAATTGTGCACCGTTACGTAGGACGCTTCTAAACCTACCATCCTCGTGTTGCTTTACCAAATCTTCCTCAAAATGAGTTGCCAAAGGGGTAGCGCACTTACTTTCCTTTTCGAGACGCTCAGCGAACCAATTTTACAGTGTGAACCTTATGAAATCAACTAGAGTAGTAATTGGATATTTTCAAAATTCTTCTGTCACATTATTAAGGCTTTTTGCAGCGTTGTTTGTCATTATGTTGTACCTATCGCCTAAACAATAAGGACGAGCCCACTTTTCCAATCTTATACTCTGAACATAAGCAGCGATGACATGATCCATTTGTCGAAGCACCTGTAAATGTTTATCACATTTCTTCTTCGAGCATGCGTAAGCAGCCATCGATATTTGCATGTTACATACATCAGTCTTGAACTTGTGGGTGACATTCATAGAAATATGTTTGTCGCATGCACAGTGGCATGCTTCGGGGAAAATAACCTCGATAGCATGTTCAATGCTTTGATGCCTATCTATTACAAACACTAAGTTTTCAACCTCCCCAATCACTTCCCTTAACTTCTGCAAGAAATACTTCCAAGAGTCATGATTCTCACTGTCAACAATTACAAAGGCAATCGGAAACAATTGGTTTTTTGCATCGTAAGCGACAACAACTAACATTGTGCCCCCATACATTGTCTTCAAAAACTTGCCGTCAATACTAATCATAGGAAGACAAAACTTAAATCTCCTCCTACAAGCATCCAGTGACTAGAAACATTACTTGAACCTGTTGTCCTCTATGACAATGTCAATAATAGTACTCGGATTCTTCTGTTCCAGCATGTACAAGTAACCAGGTAGCTGACTATAAGCTTCTGCTGGCGTACCTATCGCATACATAAGTGCCTCTCCTGACATCTCCAAGCCTTCTCATAACTCATCTTGATGCCATAGCCTTGAAGCATATCTCTCTGTATGTCTTTTGCCTTGTACTTAGTTCCATATGATCTGAACTTGTTCTTAATAAGGTGGCCAACAACCCACGATGCTGCTTGACGGTTATCAGCATGTCTAGAATCCAGGCTACATGTGTGTTTGTTATGGAATACAGTAACTTAAAACATGTCACAACGTGCCTTCGTCCTCCCCTTCACTCTCCATTTGCAATTCGAAACCCTGCAAGTTGCATAAAAAAACATCGGTGCCAGACTTCTTCACCATGAACTTAAAATTCATTTTCAATGCAAACCTTCCCACTACATTTTTTAATTTAGTCTTATCTGTGTACAACTTGCCAACGCGTATTTCCCATAAATGTGTACCAGTAAGAGAAGTTGTATAAACATTATTTTCTTCTATGTCTTCCCTTTTCCACACAATAAGTTTGAATTTTATACAAACTTCAAAATTAAATGGTACAGTACTACGAGGAGGACCTGACCGACTACTACTGGTGCTTGGTGTTTGGTGATTTTCACTACGAGGGGTTCTTCTTTCTTGCTCTGTCCTTTGGTTCCTTGGAGGTGGTGGAGGTAGTTCTAACCTCAAAGTAGGTACCTCTATAACTTTATCAACTTGCAACTCCGCATCACCATCATCGTTCAAATTTACCACAGGATCATTGTTGTAAAAGGAAGCATCAAACTCATCAAACTGGTCAAATACATTGTCAACCCGATCCTCATCTATATTAGTAAGGGCCTGCTCATTCAAACATACCGTTGGATCTGTTTCTGGGACAAAACTCCCAATAACACTTCTTAGGGGGATAGTTGGCGGAGTATGCCCCAAAATTGCATGCCTTTTAACCTTAGTCGCAAACAGTGACATCAAGTTCTCCACACTCATTTTTGCCTTCATTCTTAAGAATAATCTTACTTGACTATCTTTCACTAAAACTTCCGACGGTATCATATTGCCTTTCATGTACATGTAACACACATCTACTTTCAGTTCATAAACAACAAGGTCTATATCCAACTCTTCATACAAAAATTCATGCATCTTCTATAAAGTAGTGTCAACCTCAAACATTAACATCTTACTTTTTGGGTTATTGAATATCTAGTTGAAACCTTCAACTGCCCAAGCCCCATCATACAGTACAACCACAAACACAGTTGAATCTACAAACAAAAATGAGAAAAAAATTCATTTAAATAAATAATATGTCACGAAATATCGCGAAAAACATCGTCATTTATCGTGAAAATTATCATTAACTATGTAGCGACACATCGCTTCTTGTCGATAAATGTCATTTTGGACTGCCTAGACACTACGTCTAAATATATCGACAAACATCGCAAATAATATCGACAAAATTGAAGAAAATCGTCAACATGACACAAAACTGTAGTGTGTCGCGACATACATCGCGACACATCGCTACATATCGCTAAACTTCATTCCTAACCTCACACCCACTGTTTTATTGCTTAATGTCGCCAACAACATCGTAAAATATCGCTAAACTCGCAAAAAAACCAAAAAACACAGAATCGCTGCATTTCGTGTTTCCTTGACAAAAATGGTACATAAAAATAAGGATATGTGTAGATCTATTCATATCAACATAAATACAACTAAGTCAAGCAATAATAACTAAAGAAATAACATACCCATTATTTTTTGAAGGAGTTTCTTTCTAAAAACTTTGGTTTCAAGGTTCCGTAATATAAGGCAGCCGAACAACAGTAGCTCTGGCGATGGGAAGTCCAGCTGGTAGAGTGTGAGTGTGTGTGGTGTGACTTTCCTAGAGAGAGAGAGAGAGAGAGAGAGATGAGATATTTGGTGTTTTATTTGTTTAAGGGTAAAGTTGGATGAAAAAAATAGTCCAAATATATTTTGCATGATACAAAATAGGGTAGCATATTTTTAATAGGTAAATCATTTTTTTTTTTTGAAAATTAAGGTAAATCAATTTTAAGCATGACAAATTTCCCATTTTGAAAGGTAAAATAAAAGGAGAATAAATGAATAATATCATTTGTTTATAGTTTACAAAATTACCACATTTTGCAACGCAGGCCACTGAGCCCAACCAGTATCAAAGCCCTCATTGGTGGTGGAAGAGAAAGCTAAGGTGCGCCATTCAGTTTTCAAATAGAGCTGAGCAGGAGGGAGAATGATCTTTAATGAAGAATGATTCTGTTACTTCTGCTTAATTAAATCCATTTTCAGAGCTCAAGTGAGTACCTCCTACCTTAGGGTTTCGCTCCTCAACACTCATGGAGGCTGTCGTGGTCGACGCTGGCTCCAAGCTCCTCAAAGCCGGTCCCGCCATTCCTGACCAGGCTCCCGCCATGGTTATTACTCAACTCACTCACTCACTCTTATTTTTTTTTACTCTATTTCCCCTCTCAAGCTCTCCTATTATTGCTTGGACTCACCGAATTAATGGAAAACTCACATGGGGTTAGAGGGTTCTTCTAGGGCATGTTTTGCTGTCTATACTTTTTTTTTTTTTGTTTGGAAAATTCCATAATTTCCATTATTTCCAGTCATATTGTTATATGCATTGAAGTGTTTGAGCGAAAGATAACACACTAAAGTTCAAGTCTTTGGTGGGAGAAAAATGAAATCCTAGATGGTGTGGTTCTGTTTTACAGTGTCAATGTTTTTGGGTTGGAGTTTAGATCACTGTAATTTCTGGCAAATTTATGGTAAACTGGGTACAGTGAAACAGATGTAAAGGTTACATTAAAATGAAGAACCATTTTTTGTATGGTTGCAAATTTTAGTCATCTCGTTACAAATTTACTTCACAGCTCAGGGACATAAAGGAGAGTTTTTTTTTTTTTTTCAACTTCCGTTTAAAACTGTAAGCATTGTTCTTATATTCACTTTTAACTTGTTTATCGTTTTATATAGATTATTCCTACTCAAATGAAGCGCATGCCTGACGATGGATTAGCGACTGATAGCTCATTATGCGAAGATATCACCGTTGATCCTGTTGTAAGAGGTGTTATTAGAGACTGGGATGCAATGGAAGATTTGTTGCACCATGTTCTGTATACTGGCCTTGGATGGGAAATTGGCAATGAAGGGCAGATATTATTTACAGATCCGCTTTGTACCCCCAAGGTTAGAATAGTGTTTTCTTGAGATTGTATGTTGGGCTTGTTATTCAAGTATTTATGTCAACTATTCATGTGTAGTGTACTCTTTTAGTCACCCTGAAAGATAATAACTTAAATAGAAGAGATAACTGTAAAACATTCTGAATAATAAATGAAACAAATTGTTTGTCAGGCAGTCAGAGAACAGTTGGTGCAATTGATGTTTGAAACATTTAACATATCAGGCTTCTATGCTTCAGAGCAAGCAGTATTGTCATTGTATGCAGTGGGACGAATTTCGGGTTGCACTGTGGACATTGGTCATGGAAAGATAGGTATGTTTCTAGGAACAATGGATATTAGATTTTGTTATTTTTACGGGTACTTGTGTTTAAAGAATCCTGTACTTTGGTAAGCTGTATGTTATATAATTTTAGCAAGTTTTTTACTATATTGTTTCTCAGTTGATTCTTTGACTCTTTGTCATATTTTTTTTCACAACTCTTATTCATGCAAGTTACAACCTATATGCACAAATATAAAGTTTGCATTGTATCATGTAGAGCTTTTGAATATTGTATGCTATGCTGGTAATCAACAAAGATGTGGTGGACGGTTTATTAGTGATGATGATTGTGTTGCAGAATATTTCTATTAGTTTCCAACGCAAGAGGGATACCTCTAACCAAGCATGTGGTTTGGTCCCACAAAGTTTTGGATTCGAGTCCCCTTTCCGGTACCTGCATAGCAATTATTATAGTGGCCCCTAAATATTGTAGGGTTACGCAGGGAGTGTAGTTTCAATATACATATACAGATACAGTAGTGATAGTATAGAGTAATATGTTTGGTATATATGCGAGTTACGTTTGGAAACATGTTTAAAAACTGTTTTTTCTAGGAAGTTGGGTCTTGAAAGTTGAAATTTAATGTAATCTGTCTGATAGGTCCTAAATGGAAATCAGAAACTAGCAATTTTTTATAAGAAAAATCAGAAACTAGCATTTCAAAATAAAGAATGTGATTTGGATGAAAGTAGCTGTATTATACAATATGAAACTGAGTAATTTCAAAGGGAGAACTAGAAAGGTTCTCTGTTATTGCGGAACCTAGTGATCTTTTAGCAACAATGCCAAGACTACCTAAGTAGATCCTAAATCTCCCCACCACCCCTCTGAGCATTCGTCTGAACCTTCTGAACTCCTCAACCCCAAGGCTAACCAATTCCTCAATATCCAACCAGCTGTCCTTGTTAACAAACAAGATCAAAACTTAATAAGTTAAAGTTGGAAAGACTTTTAACAGTTGCATTCTAATGTATATCAAACCAATTTTCTGTTTTTTTATTTTTTTTTATCTATTACACTTTCTCTGTGATCTATTTATTGTTAAATTGATCCAATGAAGTTACAATGCAGATGATGTTGGAAAGAGTTTTAACAGTTTCTTATGTATATCAAACCATTTTGTTAACTATTACTCTTTTTCTGTAATCTATTTATTGTTAAATTGATCCAATGAACGATGCAGATGATGTTTGTAACATTTTAGAATAATATGTCTAATTGTACCATTTCATTCTTTTGTGTCTTATTCTCCAGATATTGCACCAGTAATTGAAGGTGCTGTGCATCATATTGCCTCCAAAAGGTTTGAAATAGGAGGAACGGATTTGACAAAGTTACTTGCTCAAGAACTAGGGAAATCCAATCCAGGTGTTAACATTAGCATGTCTGATATTGAGAAGATAAAGGAACAATACTCATGCTGTGCTGAAGACGAACTTGCATACGAGAAGACTGGAAAGTCATGTCAAACAGAGCAACATACCCTTCCTGATGGACAGGTCTGTGTTTGAGCAAATCCAAATGACCTGCTTCTTTACCTTTATTATATATTTTCTTTCAGGTTTTCATTTCTCAGTTTCCTCTTTTTCACCGCTATTTGCTAATGCAGTATTTTTCATGTATGACCTTTCTTTAAGAATCTAGTATAAATGTATAATATACTCAAATTAATAATTTCAGGTTATTACAATTGGAAGAGAAAGATATACTGTTGGTGAGGCTTTATTCCAACCATCTATATTAGGTCTAGAGGCACATGGAATTGTTGAGCAGCTTGTTCGTACTATTTCAACTGTATCATCCGATAATCATCGTCAGCTATTGGAGAACACTGTACTTTGTGGCGGTACAACCTCAATGCCTGGTAAGCTTACATTTGTTGATGTTAGCTTGTTAGTTACTTACCATGTCGCAACTCAAGGATATTCTATTCTATGCTGAGCATTGCCATTGATGCTTGTTGTTTTATAAAAACAAAGGGAACTATCAATTAGGAATTATTGTTTGTTTTATCCTGGCTATGTATTTATCTCCAGTGCTGTTTGGTTTTGTTAAGGGAGTGATTAAATAATAGATATGGATCATCAGTAATTTAAAAAGTTAAGTTTTTGATGCATAAGTTAGCTCAAGTTTTGGCATAGCATCACATATTATTGTAATAAGTACTTAATAATGGATAAGTAAGTAGTGTAGGCAATTTATTGTGTTATATCGACTAATGGGTTTTGGGTGGTTTTGTGGAACATAACGTTAGCAAATATCTTCTTGTTGAGACTATTGAGAGGACAATAATGTTGCCTTGGCTTCATATTTAGCTCTCTTGTTATATCAAAACATCAACTTTACAACCTAACTCACAGAAAATTATGCAGGTTTTGAAGAAAGGTTTCAGAAAGAAGCTGGTCTGTGCTCATCTGCTGTTCGCCCTGCTCTAGTCAAGGTACTTTGTTTTTATCATGAAAATGCATTTTGCTTTAGATTCCATACGAAGCATGGATTGACAGTAAAGTTCCTACACGAAATAAGTGTGGTTTTCTGTTGTTCTTATATCAAATGGTATTGGATTGATGGTTTGGGTTTCATGGTGTGTTTGGTTGATCTACAAAATCTATGTTTGATTTGCAATTTGCATTCTACACTTTTTTTTTTCACTTGTGCAGTTTCTTTGAGAAGATTTAACTTCTTTCTTCATTTTTGGGGTTATAAAAAGATAATTTGGAAATTGTGCAGTAATTATTCTTGTAGTTTGGTTGGGAAGAAATTGCAGGATTTGTCAAGATAAACAATGCTCATTGAATTATTCTGTGATAGGAGTAAATTATGTGTTGCTGATTGGCTTAAAAGTGATATTTATTTTAAATCATTTTCATTTTATGTTTTTTTTTGAGATAATGGCATGTTTTGGCTGAGTTTGTTTTTGTCTTTGCTTCTGTACCTGTTCATATTGATTTTTCTAGTGGTTATCAGAATGCAATGCTTACGTTTTTTAGTTCTGCCATTTATAATGCTATGATTTTTATCTGTATTAATATTCTAAAATTGTGTGGATTGTCATGTTTGCTCGCGACTTGACAGCCTCCAGAATACATGCCCGAGAATTTGACAATGTATTCAGCATGGGTAGGAGGAGCCATTCTTGCAAAAGTTGTGTTCCCGCAGAACCAGCATGTAACCAAGGCAGACTATGATGAAACTGGACCTTCAGTTGTGCATAGGAAATGCTTCTAACTTCTGACAGTGTATTTGGTTGGCTTAAAGAGTACTTCACTTTCTATTTTTTTTTTCTGGTGTTCATTTAATATATACAATTGTGTTTACTAATTTTAGTTGGGATCAATTGATTGAATTAGGCTCTACCTCCACAAAGATAGCATCTGATCGTGTATTGTTAATTTATTATGAAATATATATTTATGTGATTTGTGGAAGGTTTGAGAAAATGATGATAGAAAAAGTGATGATGAGATTGTGAATTTGTGATGAGCTAGAAAATAATAGGAAAAAAAAAGTATGAGAAAAATGATGTAAGATATGATTATAGAGAAAGTGATGGAGAGAGAGGTGGTGAAGGAAGAAAAAAAAAACAGTTTTTGAAATAGGAGATATATATATATTTATATTTTATTTCTTAATTGCATTTGGTAAAAATTTTGTTTTTAATTCTTTCAAACATAAAAAGTTGAAGGTGTATTGTTTTTAGTTTTTTTTCTTTATTTGTTTATAATAAGTAACTATTTTTGTTTGTTTTCCAAAAATAGAGAATAGAGTAGAAAATAGACCATTATTAAAATAATTTATCTACGTAAATGTTCTATTCAGCTTTTTAATTCAACAAGTATAACTACTCGAAAAAGAAAAAGTTAAAAAAAAAAAATCAACAAGTGTATTTAGTAAAATAATCGAACTTCTTGGTGTGGAAGTCTCAGGTTGTCTCTATCGTCCTTGGACATGATTTAGATAAAATCTTGTTTATTGAATCACACCTCCTTCTAAGCTTGTTAATGGCGATCCCAACCTTATGTTTCTCCGCTCCTTCTAAGCTTGTTAATGGCGATCCCAATCTTATGTTTCTCCGGTGGCTGTGCAAAGACCAACTTCTTCTCTCATAGCTTCGTTCATCGATGATCGAAGGTGTTGTTGGTACAGTTTCAATTTATTCTAGCTCTTATTTTGTCTAGAAAGTTTTGGAGTAGAAGTTCTTGAGTCAATCGAAAGCTCGATTATTACAGCCCAAAGGACAACTTTCAACTCTTCAAAAATGTACTCTTAGTATCTCTAATTATGTTGACAAGGTTAAATCTTTGAGTGATTCTTTAGCTGTTGTTGGCCATGCCGTATCTGATTTTGATTTAATTCTTCATCTTCTTAGTGGTCTTGGCCCTAAGTTCGATCTTGTGGTGTCTAGGATAATATCTCGAAGTGATTCTCTGTGTCTTGAAGAAGTGCATGCTCTTCTCATGTCACATGAGATTCATCTTGAACGCCACACGAAGGTTATGGATCTCTCTACAAAGATGTTTGTGAATCTCACTTTTGGATCAAGAACTGGATCGAATAGGCGTCATTCTGGATCTGGAAGGGGTATTATCTCTGAACTGTTGGGAATATTCTACCAGGATCTAGATTTACTAACAAGTATGTTGAATTAACATCATAAATATGAATATCTCTAAAACAATGAAATTAAACACATAGGAGTTTAAGTAAACCTTACATTGATAACAACAGAATAATATGACTCCTTCCGCTCAGATCTCTAACCCTTGTTCCTTTCTGTCGCATATTATTATTAAGATTTGAGCATGGATCTCTTTCTCTCCTTCGGGATGGTTACCACCGTCTTCCGCACTATGATTGAGCACTTGATTTGCTATGTGTGGGCATGACACTCTATCACTATGGGCGAATTCATGGAGAACAATGAAGGAGGGATCAAATCACTATAGAAAGTGTCTCTCATCTACTAGTTGTCTGATAGAGTTAGAAACTAGATTTTGACAGGTTAAATGATTGGATTAGAATGAGAGTATCATGTTCCTTTTATAGTGTTTCAACTAGGACTTAGGTTTAAATTATATAGATTAAAAAAGAATAAAATATTGGGCAAAATTAAATTCACTAGAGTGGCCGACCACTTAAGGACCAATCTCTATTTACAATTTTGCCACTTTATTTCAACTAGTTATTCTTTTTTCAATAATATCATATTTTTAAATTTCAATCCTATAAATGCCAAAATTAGTTATTTAATAATTATAACTAATTATCATATGAAATTGTCATTTATATAATTTATGAATTAGACCATACAAAGTATCTTAATTAGTAAATAGATCCCAAAACCTCTTTTCTTCACAATTAAGCCCTTGCTTAGTGAAAATTCATTAATAAGACATAGTCTAATTTTAGAATTATAATTGATTAATTAAAACCAATTAACTAAGTTTGCAAGCAGTATTATCTCAACTATTCAGGGGACCATGAGCCTATATCACTAAGCTTCCAATAAATAAATCTAGAATTTACCAAGTAAATTTCCTAACTTATTAATTCCTTCTTGTGCCACTATAGATTCGAAATTGAATTGAACTCTCAATTATATAGAACACTCTATATGTACCAAGATATAGATACGTTATGATTATCCATTGTTACAATCATAATAGTCAAAGATCCTTTATAGATGATCTACATTGAATAGGGACAAATTTACCGTTCTACCTTTCAATGTATTTTATCCTTAAAACACTTAGCTACCTATAAATGATATTTTAGTAAACTAATATAATTCCTGAAATGAGATCTCACTAATTTATCTCTACTCAGCCAAGCTCGAAGGAAATCATCGTTACACTCTTTTAAATACTTATAAAAGCTATAAATTCCATATCTATGATCATCGCTCCCACTCAATTGAACTACCATGTTCCTAAGATGTAAATATCCGCCAGAACCATTGGTTAGCTTCCACAACAACTTGAAGAGCACAAATAATACAACTATACTGAACCTAACCATATCAAGATTAAGATCCATAGACCTAAGATCAACTAGTTATATTGACTTAGAAAGATATAACGGTAAGTTTATGATATCTTATCCAAGATCAATATTGATCCAATCCAACGTATACTCCATACATCCGATATTGGTAAACTTTACCAATACCCTGAAAATGACATAACACTTATTCAAGGTGTAAGTATACCTTATTGCCAATTATCATGTCAGTCTAAATCTAGTGAACTGGCAAATCATGAGAATTAAACTTTTGAACATATAATCATGATTATATTCCACTGTGCTAACGACACTATAATCATGAACAAATATATATAATCTATATATTCTGGACTTAATAGAATTTATACATTAAGCATATAATCACAAAATAAATCATGTAAACCATGCAACATAAAATAATTTTTGATCTTTTATTGACTAGTAAATCTGATTATATTGAAATATTTATTTAGGGCAGATAACCCAACATGAACATCAATCCAGAATTTAATCCTTGAAGTTTTACTAAACCTCTTAATATTAGCAGGTCTCTTTTTCAAGTTTGTATGAGGTTTGGTCATACTGCACCAACCTGTCACTACAAGTTTGATCGTAATTGGGTGACTCTGAAGCATTCCTCTTCCTCATCTCAAGCTCATCTCACTGAGTTGTCTCAAGATTATGAATCTCAGGCCTTTGTTACTCAATCAGTTCTTGAATTTGGTGATGATGCGAGATAGTATGTGGATACAGGTATCAAACATCACATTGCTTTTAGTTAGGCCAATCTTGATCCTGCTACTCCATACAATGGACAAGAAACTGTTGTTGTAGGTAATGATAAGAAGCCTCTATATCTCATCTTGGTCATGCCACCTTTCCTTCTAATTGTACTAACTCTTTGAAGTTAAAAGTTGTTTTTGCAAGTGCTCTCAATTATCAAGAACTTTATTAGTGTCTCTAAGTTAATTAAGGATAATGATGTTTTCTTGAAATTTCACAAATCTCATTGTTTTATTAAGGACAAGCAAACGGGTATTGTTCTGATCACATGAAAGACTAAGGATGGTCTATATCTTCTAGGTGATGATAGCTTGAGTCTCTCTCCAACATTTCTTGATTGCAATCTTGTTTCTTCTAGTGTTGTATCTCAGTTTAAAACTAATTGTAATTCTCATTGTACTCACATTGCTATTGCAGATGTTTCATGTACCAACTTTCCAATAAATAAAGACTCTTTTCTTGTTCCTATATCACTTAGTGTTCATTTATCTACTGTTACTTGTGATATAAATTTGTGGCATAATAAATTAGGCCATCTAACACCTGCCATATTAACTAAAATGTTATCTAGTGCTAATATTCCTCATTCACTTAAAAATCTTAGCTTTTGTAATGCTTGTCAACTTGGTAAAAGTCATGGACTTCCTTACTCTTTATCCTTAAGTAGAGCATCATAATCTCTAGAACTTATTCATACAGACCTATGGGGCCCTACTCATGATGTCTCTAAAGAAAGTTACAAATACAATATAGTAGTTGTCGATTATTATATTCGTTTTTTTTATTTTCCCCCTTATATTCAAGTCTCAAGCTTTTGAACTTTGTCCAATTCAAATGCTTGGTTGAAAAATAGTTTAATCTTCCTATAAAGGGTGTCCAAGCTGATGGTGGTGGTGAGTATAGGCCATTTGAGAGAGTTTTAAGTGATCAAGGTATTAAATTTCAAAAGCCTTATCCACATTCTCATGAGCAAAATAGAGGGGGTGGAATGCAAACATCGACACATTAGTGAAACTGGTTTAACTTTGCTTGCCAAATCTGGTTTAGATATGCCATACTGGTTGTATGCATTTCAATAATGAATCCATTTGGATGCTTGCTTCCTTATAATCATCATAAGATGGAGTTCAGGTCAGAAGAATGTATCTTCCTGGGATATTCTTCTAAGATCAAAAGGTACCTGTGTGAGAATGCAACATGCCAAGTTTTTATGGCTCGCAATGTTATTTGTAATGAGTCATATTATCCCGTTTCTGTCACTTCATCAACTTCTACATCTCAGGTACCTTCTCTTTTTACTCCTTGTCCTACTGCTACATTTCATACAATCCTGTAATTTTGGCACAAATTTATCTTCTTCATCTTCTCATGCTGATTCTGCTCATGATGATGTATCCCTGAGTCTCACTCTAATGCTGGTCATGCTGCCAATTCAAATATTGTTGTTGCTATCAATTTGAGTGTTGTTGCCGTTGTCTTGAACATTGATGATACCGCTCCTTCTAATTCAGTTTCTGGTTCTGAGGCAGTTCATCTTGAAGCTCTTGTCTTGAGTTCAATTCAAGCCACTTCAACTAGCTCACCTGCAATCCCAATTCATGAGTCAGAAGCCATTGGTGATCAAAAAATTCTTCTACTAAACCTCACTCAACCTTTTCTGCCTCATATGAGCATGTTGCTCCTCAGAGAGTGCATCTTATGCGCACAAGAACTCCAAATGGGATTCATAAACCAAAAACGTATCTTTCCACAAAACACAAACTTGAATCCTTCCTGCCCACTGAACCAAAATCCACCATTGCATCTCTCAAAGATCCTACTTTGTTTGCCGTTATGAGTCATGAATTTTGTGCCTTAATTGCTAATCATACTCAGACATTAGTACCTTATGAATCTCATATGCAACTCGTCCACAATAAATGGGTTCATCAAATAAAATTAAATGTTGATGGATTTGTTGATCAGTTCAAATCTAGACTTGTGGCAAGAGGATATCTAGAACAGTCTAGTATTGATTATGAAGATACTTTCAGTCTAGTTTTTAAACCAGTTACTGTTCGAACAGTTTTAACTCTTGCGGTATCTTTTAATTGGGAAATTTGACAACTTGATGTCTCTAATGTTTTTCTAAATGGCACTTTACAAGAGACCGTTTACACTACTCAGCCCCAAGGCCTTGCATATCCCTCAAAATCTCATCATGTTTGTCATCTTCACAAAGTTTTATATGGTGTCAAACAAGCTCCTCGAGCTTGGAATGATAAGCTAAAGCAAACTTTGCTAAGATGGGGTTTCAAGCTTCTAAGGCTGACACTTCTTTGTTCATTTTTGGGACTGCTACCACTATGGTCATTCTACTAGTTTATGTAGATACATCACTGGACCAAATTCTCAGTTGATTCTCAAGCTTATAACTAATTTCAACAACTCTTTTGCCTTAAAAGACTTGGGACAGGTTCACTATTTTCTTGGTATGGAAATTCATAGAGACTCGAATGGCCTGTATCTCTCCCAAACATATTATATTATTTATTTTCTTGTAAGAGCTCATTTGGAAGGGGCTAAAAGTTGTTCTAGTCATACTAGTAGTGCTCACAAGCTTTAACTTAATGAAGGATCTACCTTTGAAGACAAAAATCTTTGTCAAAGTACTTCAGGAGGCTTACAATATTTGACTCTCACTCAACCAGATGTGGCTTTCATTATCAATAAACTTACTCAGGTTATTCGTGCACCTACTTCTGTCCATTGGGAAGCATGTAAATATTTACTAAGATACTTGAAAGGTACTTTAACTGAAGGTATTCTTCTTAAACCATTTCTCGAATGTTTATTGAAGCTTATTTGGATACCGATTGGGCAAGTTGTCTTGATGATAGGCGTTCTACTAGTGGATATACTATCTTTTTTGGTCCAAATCTCATTTCGTGGTCTGTTAGGAAGCAATATGTTGTTGCACGCTCTTCTATAGAATAACAATTTTGATCCTTATTAACAAATACTGGTGCTGAAATCATGTGGTTACAATCCTTGCTTTTTGAACTTAAGTCCCTCTTGTTGATGTTCCTATGATCTAGGTCGACAACCAAAGAGCTGCTGCCTTAGGTGCTAACTCGATATGCCATGCAAGGTGTAAACACATCGAGATTGATCAACATTTTGTTCGTGATCAAATTCTGAATAATACACTTTCAGTACGATTTGTGCTATCAATCGACCAAGTGGCCCATATTCTCACTAAATGCTTACTTAAAGATCGATTTTTGTATCTTAAATCCAAACTCAAAGTTGTCAATATTGTTGGAATTTATTTTACCAGGATATTAGATCTACTCACAAGTATGTTGATTAACACCCTAAATATGAACTTTCTAAAACGATGAAATAAACACATATAAAGTTTAGTAAACCTTACATTGGGTGCAGCAGAATAATATGACTCCTTCCGTTCAGATCTCTAACCCTTGTATCCTTTCTGTCGCAGAGTATTATCAAGATCTGAACCTGGATCTCTTTCTCTGATTCTTTAGTGCTGAAACTCCTTCTTGCTGAAAGTCTTTCTTCACGATCTTCCTCACTATGATTGAGGTATCACTTGATGTGTGTGGGCACTACTCTAATCACTAAGTGTTTCAAAATCTTAAGGAAGAAGAGAGAGAGGGAGTGGTCGACCAAGGTAGAGAGAGAGAGAGGCTCAGTTTTTTCTGAATGAAAGTGTAATTTTCCTGAAGCCTTCACTATCTATTTATAGCATTCCACTAGGGTTATGTTTGAATTATTTGGCATTAAAATAATGAAAATATCAGAGGATAATTCCTAAAAAAGTGGTCGGCCATGGCAGTATGGATTTGGGCCTCACTTTTTTGTAATTTTGCAGTTTTATCACTTTTGCATCTGATTTTCTCAAAAACGCCAATTTTCTAATTCAACTATTTAAATGTCAATTCTAACTATTTAATAACTATAAATAATTATTAAATAATATTGTCATTTATCATAAATATTAATTGAACCATACAAAGTATCATAATCAACAAATATGCCCCTAAAACTCTTTCTTTACAATTTCGCCCTTTACTTAGTGAAAATTCACAAATAGACATAGTCTAATTTGAGAATTATAATTGATTAATCGAAACTAATTATATGAGTCTTACAAGAAATATTATCTCAACTAGTGGGGGGACCATGGGTCTATATAACCGAGCTTCCAATAAGCAGATCAAGAATTTATTACCTAAATTCACTGACTTATTAATTCTTCGTTGAATCCACGCATAGAACTTAGAATTGCACTCTCAATATATAGAATGCTCTATATGTTCCACCATATAGACACATCATTAGTTATCCATTGTTATAATCCTAAATTGATCAATGATCCTTTATATGAATGATCTACACTGTAAAGGGATTAGATTACCGTTACACCCTACTATGTATTTTATCCTTAAAACACTTGACCCCGTATAAATGATATTTCAGCTTATGTGAAATGAGTACTCCACCATTTATTTTCGTTTGGTTAAGCTCGAAGGAGATCATCCTTTGCTTACTATTCGCCACATAGAAGCTATAGATTCCATGTTTATGTTAGTGCTCCCACTCAATTGCGCTACCGTGTTCCCAAAATGTACGTATCACCCTGACCTAAAAGTAAGCTTAACTAATAAATCAAAGAACACGAATAGCCTCCTGAGATTGAGCCTAATCATAACAGGATTAAGATCATTTGATCTAGGATCAACTAGGCGATATTGACTTGAATAGATATTACGGTAAGTTTAATAAATCTAAGTCAAAGTTCAATATCGGTCCCTTCCGATGCATACTCCATGCATCTAACCTAAGCTTTACTTTAACCAATGTTCTGGAAAGAACATAGCATTTCTCCAAATGCAAGTAAACTCTTGTTGTAGATTATCATATCAGTAAAACCCTGTGTCTGATAAATCTAGGAAACTTTATTCACATAGTCATGCTTACTTTCCAAAGTGTTCACAACACAATAAACAGGATCAAGTGTGAGAAGGGTTTCAGATGAATTTATAAATCCAATAGACAAGCAATTGATAAAGTAAACCAAAACATACACAAATGAATGAAAAATACTTCTGTTTCTTTATTGATGTTGAATAAAATAGATTACATTGAAATGGAGTTTTATTTAGGGCATAAAACCCAACAAACTCCCACTTGCACTAATATAAAACTAATCAGTACATATCAATTAATCCTAAATTCTGACGGTGCTTTTCAAATGCAGTCACGGCCAAGACTTTGGTGAATGGATCAGCTAGGTTTTCCTCAGTGTCCACTTTCTCAACTAGTACATCCCCTCTTGCCACGTATTCTCTGATAATGTGATACTTCCTTTCAATGTGTTTGCTTCTCTTGTGGCTTCGAGGTTCCTTATTGTTAGCTATCGCTCCATTATTATCACAAAGTAGGACCAGAGGCTTTTTCATTCCAGGTACGGCACCGATACTGGTGAAGAACTTTCTTAGCCAGACAAGTTCTTTAGTAGCTTCGGCTGCAGCTATGTATTCAGCTTCCATAGTCGAGTCCGATATCGCAGTTTGTTTTGCACTTCTCCAAACCACTGCTCCACCCCCAAGAGTAAACACCATCCCAGATGTAGATTTCCTGTCTTCAAGACTTGCCTGGAAATCTGAATCAGTGTAGCCTATGGGATTTAAAGCACCACCCTTGTAGACTTACACAAGATTCCTTGTACTCTTTAAGTATTTCAGAATATACTTAACTGCATTCCAATGTTCCTGTCCTGGATTAGACTGATACCAGCTCAAGATTCCCACTGCATAGCAGATGTCAGGTCTAGTGCATAACATTGCATACATTAGACTTCCAACTGCAGAAGCATAGGGAATTTTCACCATGTCCTCTATCTCTTGAGGATCAGTCGGAGACTGTTCCTTAGATAGATGAATACCATATCTAGAAGGCATGTTTGCCCCATTGGTGTTGTTCATGGATAATCTCTCTAAAACTTTGTCAATGTAGGTTGTTTGAGAGAGAGCAAGAGATCTGTTCTTCCGGTTTCTGATAATCTGAATACCAAGAACATAGGCTGCTTCACCCAAATCTTTCATATCGAATTGAGTGTTGAGCCATTCCTTGATGTGAGTCATTTTCTTGATATTGTTTTCAATAATCAAAATGTCATCAACATAAAGGACCAGGAATACTACTACTTGGTCTTTCTTGAGTTGGTAAACACAAGGTTCATCTTCATTCTGAAGAAAGCCGTAGGTCTTGATGATTTCATCAAACCTTTTGTTCCATGAGCGAGAAGCTTGCTTAAGTCCATATATAGACCTATTTAATTTGCAAACTTTCTTTTCCTGCCCTGGAAGAACATAGCCTTCTGGTTGCTCCATATAGATGGTTTCTTCAAGTACCCCATTAAGGAAGGAAGTCTTGACATCCATTTGCCAGATTTCATAATCGAAAGCAGCAGCTATGGAGAGAAGAATTTGGATGGATTTGAGCATGGCACCAGGACTAAAAGTTTCCTCATAGTCCACGCCTTCTCTTTGGGTATAACCCTTGGCTACAAGTCTAGCTTTAAAAGTTTTGACTTGGCCTCCAGCTCCTCTTTTCTTCTTGTAAACCCACTTGCATCCTATCGGATGATAGTCGTCAGGTGCGTCTACATATTCCCAGACTTTGTTCTTTTTCATGGAATCCATTTCTGAATCCATGCCGGCCGACTATCGTTTCTGTTGCGGACTAGCCATTGCCTGTTTATAGGTTAATGGATCGTCTTCAATACCGTCACCAACGACCAAATTGATTTCACCATCCAAGCCATAACAAGCTGGTTTTGTTGAAACCCTCCCACTACGACAAGGAGCGGTGATCTTCTGAACAGAAACTTTGGTAGTAGATTTCTCAGTTGGTTCGACTGAGGGAGTGGGATTGTCCTCTTCTTGAGTGGAAGAGGATAGAACATTGGAAGGAGTTATATCTGAAAGCAATTCCTCTAGAACAACTTTACTTTTTGGTTTGTTGTCTTTAATATAGTTCTCTTCAAGAAAAGTAGCATTTGTAGAAAAAAACACTTTATTATCCTTGTGACTATAAAATAGTCCACCCCTAGTCTCTTTAGAATTTCCGACATATGCATACTTCGGTACGTGATTCAAGTTTGCCTTCTTTCTTTCTTAAGACATGAGCAGGGCACCCCCAAATTTTGTAGTGGCGTAAACTAAGTGTACGACCATTTCAAAGTTCGACGGGTGTCTTAAGGACTGCTTTAGATGGAACAACATTTAAAATGTCATTAGCCATCTGTATAGCATATCCCCAGAAGGACGTAGACAGAGTTGAATAACTCAGCATAGACCTAACCATTTCCAAAAGAGTGTGATTCTTTCTGCAACTCCATTTTGTTGTGGAGTGCCTGGGGCAGTGTATTGGGATTCAATTCCAAGTTCAATTAAATGATCTTTGAACTGCATATCCATATATTCTCCACCCCTATCAGTTCGCAAGATCTTTAATGATTTACCTAATTGGTTTTGAGCCAAAGCATGAAACTCCTGAAACTTTTCAAACGTTTCAGATTTCTTTTGCATTAGGTAAAGAAAACTATATCTAGAGTAATCGTCAATGAAAGTGACAAAATACTCATAACCTCCTCGGGCTTTTACATTCAGAGGTCCGCAAACATCAGAATGCACTGACCCTAGGGGGTATTTGGCACGCTCTTTCTTTGCAGAGAAAGAACGCTTAGTCATTTTTCCTTCTAGGCAGGACTCGCATACTGGCAATTCACCTAGGACGACATTTTTCAATGGACCGCCTTTGGTTAGCCTATTGTGTCTATCAAAGCCTATATGACCTAAACGTAAATGCCATAGATAAGTTTGATCATCATTATCAATCTCTTTTCTTTTGAGGTTTCTAGGTTTAGCTACATTGAAAAGTTCACTGTTTAGTGAGATTTGTGTATTCGGTCTTAAAACATAAAGCCCTTGTTCCATGGTAGCAACACATATTTGAAATCCATTACGAGAAATTGAACAATTTGTACTCGAAAAATTCAATATATAAGATTGTGTTTGCAAACATGAGACACTAATCAAGTTTCTACTAAAGTTTGGAATAAATAAAACATTTTCTAAAATTAAAAATCTTTGTTGAAACTTGATGCGGGCTTTTCCTCTAGCTTTGACCGACACTAACTCGCCATTACCAACTTTAAGCTTTAACTCTCCTGGAAGCAGATTTTCCCAAGTTTCAAGCAGCTGCAGTGAAGAATATACATGGTTAGTAGACCCAGAATCAACAATCCAAACGAATTTGTCGTTCTCTAAAACACATGATTCAAAGACAAAAGCATTACCTTCGTTTGAATTGTTTAGAAGCCGGGGACATCGTTCTTCTTGATGTCCCTTTTCTTTACAATTCGAACATAGAAGATTATGTCTGATAATTGTACTTGAAGAAGCAGCTTTGCTAGAGCCTTCATGCTTAATCCTTTTCCTCTGATTATGAATTGCAAACCCAGGGGGACCCATTGCAATCAGATTCCGTTCATGGGCTCGTAATTCTGCTTCGAGCTTGTCCATGTCGGAGGAGTTGAAATTGTTGATCATGTAAGAAATAACAAATTCATTATACTCTGGAGGAAGACTATTAAGAATGAGTTGGACCCATTGTTCTCTTGATAAATCGATTCCTAGTAGATTCGCCTTTTGGAACTTCAGATTCATCATCAATAGGTGGGAGTTGATGCAACTATGAGGATGCATTTTCACATTATAGAGTTCTTTTGCTAAGATATTAACTAGGAGAGGATCGGGGTGAGGGTTCTTCATAATGGCACTACAACACATCAATAAAATAGAAGTAAGGTTTTGGTTCATAAATTCATACACATGTTCAGAAAATAACAAATAATCACATATGTTATAAAAATACTAAATCTAACATAGTTTATTTTCTAAGGTCTTTCAACAAACTGATACAGTGTCCCGTTTAGGCGAGAGTCAAAGCATCATCCATTGAATAGAGTTGTCAACTCATCTAAAATGATAATCATTTTAGCAACCTTTTATTCGATCAAGATTGGAATTCAGCGTTGTCCCGTTTAGGCGAGAGTCAAGGCAATTCTATCTTATGGGCTTCCACCATTGTTTCATAATTTGCAAGTCAAATATGGTCGCCACCATTAAGGTGATCCATACCATATAAAACACTTACAAACTACTTATCTTTCGAGATTAAACGGTGCGAAATTGCTAATGAACGTTCCTCCATTAGGGAGGATTACTCACTAAAACAAACGCGATGTAAAACTAACAATGGAGATCGAATATCTCTTGATTAAAAGCTCATTATTTTAAAATATGTATTTTGTATAATCATTTATTCCATATTATAATAATGAAAAATTACAAATTAAAGTTGGTTTAAATAAAAAATCAACTTTAATTAATTTTCAATTATTATTTAAATTCGAAAAATAAATTCCAATAAATATCGAACAAATTTGAAAATATTTTGTTTAAGTTGTTTTAGAAGAATCTAAAAAATCAACTTAAATATTTTTCAAATTAGACTTAATTAAATTAAAATTAAGTTGTAACCACTTAATTTGAAAATATTCTATTTTAAGTTAATACTTGAAAAAATATCAACTTAAAAAATATCTAAAGAATCTTAATAATCAATGCCTAAAATTCCTCAACTTAATTTGAAATTTTAAATCCAAAAGATATTCAGATTTAAGCTGGTTAGTTATAGATAACTAAATATCAACTTAAATAGGAATATTTAATGAAAAATTTAAATTAAGCTTCAGAAAGAATCTAGATGGTTATAATTCTATATTTAATTAAATACAAGAAAATACATATAGTTTAGCTTAGAATATAAAATTCTTTAAACTATGGTTTTCTTAAATTAATTTCAAAATAAATGAAATTAATTATGTTGCTAATCAATTTTTATTAGGTTAAACTACTTTAATTAACCTAGTACAATTATTCAAATCAGGCAAATGGGCCTTCACAATTGGGGTGGTTCATGTGAGGGGGTGCTGGGTTCAGTATGTCGTACCCACTTCTATGGCTCCCAACTCTCACACAAGGCCCAAAAGAGAGGAATTTAATCTTAAAATGAACAACTGTTATTAATTGAATAGGCCCAAAACTAAATGGGCCTAAATAAAATCTATCAAGAACTATGATATTTTATTTAGCAACAACAACCTATATGCATCTATAATAAAATTAAACACATAGGCTCACACAAGCACACAATTTGGATGGATCCTATCATGTTGCTAGGTCATACACAGATGAAAGAAGATTGTAAATATACCTGTTACAGATTATTTACTTGACCAAGGGAGCCATGAGTTAAAATCAGATCATTGGATCTGTCAACAAGTTAACCATGGCTATTTGTAATCAAGCAATAATAGGTTTTAAAAACTTACAAACAAGCTAAAACACATACTCCTGCAACAAGGTTAGCTGGATAGTTGGATGTAGGATTTATTTAATTTTAAATAAATAATTTTTAAAAATTAATTAAATAATAATAATAAAAAATTTATTTTCAAAAAATAATAAAATAAAATAAAATTTAAGAATTTTTGAAATTAATATAATAGTATTTAAAATTAAACCTACAATTTTGAAAAATTAGGTTTCAACCAACCTAAATATCATTTAATTTAAATAAATAAAATAAAAAAATTTAAAAGTTAGCAAAATATCTTACATCTATTTAAAATTACATAATTATAGTTATCTTATTTTAAATTTAAATAAGGTCAAATTATTTTTAAAAAAAATTAATATCTGACCTTAAATTTAAAAATAAGATAAGATATAATCAAATTTAAAAATAAGATAGATAATTAAGCAAAAAAGATAGATATTTACTATTTTCAAATTCAAATTACACTAATATCATGAATTAAATTAAAAAAAAAATATTAATTAATTTAATTATGATAATTAGAATTGAATTAGGAATAGTAAATGTATAAATACAGAACTACACAAAAAGTCGAAAGTTAAATCCATTAAAAAGCATGACAAATCGAAGAAAAACGAAAAAAATGCGAGCTGTACGGACAGTATGTTGTGCATACTCGTCCGCGCGCGCAGGGGAGTGCACAGCCGAGGTTTCTCGGTGCAGGGGGGTTCCAGCATGATTTCCGCGCGCGAAAGCTGGAATTGAGACACGAAATCATGTCTGAACGCGTGCTGTCCGAAGGTTGCCCTTCGTCCGCGCGCGCGTGTGGTGATGCACGATCCCGATTTTTTTTTTTCGAAACTTCAAAAAATCATAACAAATTCAAATTAAATCGAAATTGAATTATGTAAAAAATTAGATTGCTTAATTTTTTCCATACTATCCAATAAAAATAATTCTAGAAACAGATATTCAATTATTTTTCACGAAAATTCACAAACATCAATCAATCATCATATAACATTCAATACAACATGATACCATCCAAAACATCAAACAATCGTTTTAAGTCCAAATTTCTTGCAAGCAAATTAATTACCATGGCTCTGAGGCCAGTTGTTGGAAATTATTTTACCAGGATCTTAGATCTACTCACAAGTATGTTGATTAACACCCTAAATATGAACTTTCTAAAACGATGAAATAAACACATATAAAGTTTAGTAAACCTTACATTGGGTGCAGCGGAATAATATGACTCCTTCCGTTCAGATCTCTAACCCTTGTATCCTTTCTGTCGCAGAGTATTATCAAGATCTGAACCTGGATCTCTTTCTCTGATTCTTTAGTGCTGAAACTCCTTCTTGCTGAAAGTCTTTCTTCACGATCTTCCTCACTATGATTGAGGTATCACTTGATGTGTGTGGGCACTACTCTAATCACTAAGTGTTTCAAAATCTTAAGGAAGAAGAGAGAGAGGGAGTGGTCGGCCAAGGTAGAGAGAGAGAGAGAGGCTCAGTTTTTTCTGAATGAAAGTGTAATTTTCCTTAAGCCTTCACTATCTATTTATAGCATTCCACTAGGGTTAGGTTTGAATTATTTGGCATTAAAATAATGAAAATATCAGAGGATAATTCCTATAAAAGTGGCCGGCCATGGCAGTATGGATTTGGGCCTCACTTTTTGCAATTTTGCAGTTTTATCACTTTTGCATCTGATTTTCTCAAAAACGCCAATTTTCTAATTCAACCATTTAAATGCCAATTCTAACTATTTAATAACTATAAATAATTATTAAATAATATTGTCATGTATCATAAATATTAATTGAACCATACAAAGTATCATAATTAAGAAATATGCCCCTAAAACTCTTTTTTTACAATTTTCCCTTTACTTAGTGAAAAATTCACAAACAGACATAGTCTAATTTGAGAATTATAATTGATTAATCAAAACTAATTATATGAGTCTTACAAGCAATATTATCTCAACTAGTGGGGGGACCATGGGTCTATATAACCGAGCTTCCAATAAGCAGATCAAGAATTTATTACCTAAATTCACTGACTTATTAATTCTTCGTTGAATCCACGCATAGAACTTAGAATTGCACTCTCAGTATATAGAATGCTCTATATGTTCCACCATATAGACACATCATTAGTTATCCATTGTTATAATCCTAAATTGATCAATGATCCTTTATATGAATGATCTACACTGTAAAGGGATTAGATTACCGTTACACCCTACTATGTATTTTATCCTTAAAACACTTGACCCCGTATAAATGATATTTCAGCTTATGTGAAATGAGTACTCCACCATTTATTTTCGTTTGGTTAAGCTCGAAGGAGATCATCCTTTGCTTACTATTCGCCACATAGAAGCTATAGATTCCATGTTTATGTTAGTGCTCCCACTCAATTGCGCTACCGTGTTCCCAAAATGTACGTATCACCCTGACCTAAAAGTAAGCTTAACTAATAAATCAAAGAACACGAATAGCCTCCTGAGATTGAGCCTAATCATAACAGGATTAAGATCATTTGATCTAGGATCAACTAGGCGATATTGACTTGAATAGATATTACGGTAAGTTTAATAAATCTAAGTCAAAGTTCAATATCTGTCCCTTCCGATGCATACTCCATGCATCCAACCTGAGCTTTACTTTAACCAATGTTCAGGAAAGAACATAGCATTTCTCCAAATGCAAGTAAACTCTTGTTGTAGATTATCATATCAGTAAAACCTTGTGTCTGATAAATCTAGGAAACTTTATTCACATAGTCATGCTTACTTTCCAAAGTGTTGACAACACAATAAACAGGATCAAGTATGTGAAAAGGGTTTTAGATGAATTTATAAATCAAATAGACAAGCAATTGATAAAGTGAACCAAAACATACACAAATGAATGAAAAATACTTCTGTTTCTTTATCGATGTTGAATAAAATAGATTACATTGAAATTGAGTTTTATTTAGGGCATAAAACCCAACAAATACCCCTTTTCGTTTGAGGGGAGATGATAACCAACAACTTGATTTTGGTTAAGAAGTTAGTTACGGCTAAGTTTGTAGTTAGTTAGTGTTAGTTGTCCACTTGTGCTAACTACAATGTTCTCAGTTATAATAAATTTACTTTGTTTTGTATTGATTCAATAAGGTATATATAAAGCTTTTTAATCACTTATCACACTAAGATTTCAAGTGTGGTTGTGGTATTTCTTCCAAATGAAAAGGTATCCAAAAGTTATTTCTAGAAATTTGTTCACTCGCGGAAGCCAATCCTGGAAGCCAATCCTCGAGAAGGGTCTTCTATGAGTGACCTTTGGTCCGTGATCACGGAAGCTCATATACATTTCTGGATGCACTAAGACTTACACTGACGTGGAGATCTCACTCAAAAGAAAATTGGTTAAGTTAGTTACTGCCTAACTAACTTAACAACTTCAATTCTTGCAGCTACCGAATTTAGGATCTTGATCCTAAGCCTATATATACCACATTGGCTTGTCATTTCAGAAGATGGTTTAGATTGAGATTGAGAGTTTGAGAGAGTAAAGATTGAGAGGTACAGAGAAAAGAGAGAGATTTGGTTTGGATTTTATAATAAGAATTTTCAGTAGATGAAGAAAATTCTTGGGTAAGAGTGTATGAGTTGAAATACTTTGAGAGAACTCAACAGAGAATCCTTCTCAACTGTACTGTACATGTTCTTACTCAATCAATAAAGAAGATTTAGTGGTGTTCCAGAACAGAGTAGAGCCATAGATCATATTGATCTATTCTACTTGAACCAGTATATATCTTGGTGTTGATCTCTGTGTTTTCTGCCTTAATCGTTTTTCGGTTTTTCCTATTTTGTTCATCACTATTTTTTTTTCGATTACTGTTCGTGATTTTTTCATCTTGTCATTATTAATTGTTTAAAGTTTAGTTATTTTAATTTTGTATGTTAATCGTAATTTTCCCACAGTGATAAACTAAGATTCTCTCAAATTCTCCTCTCTTTTATTTTCTTTCACTAGGCACTACTTTTATCGTGCTGATAGAATATTTTTTTTGGTAGTGTGTATCATGTGGATTAAATTGAATTAAGTATTTTATGAATACCTCTTTATTATAATACTAGTACTACTTAAAAGATTTCGTGAAAATCAATTTATATATGTTGGGCTGTTAAAAAAAAAAAAATCTATATATGTTGGGCTCGTTAGCTCATATAACGTAGGATCCAACTGTGTGCTAGACACACAACTTGACTATCTCAATACAATATGTTATTTCCAATTGCTGTGCTTCAGCATATGATCTTTACTAAGAATGTAAATGTTTAGGGGAAAAAAGAAGAAGACCGAGCAAAATTTAACAATATATATTGGTGAAAATTTTGAAGAGATATTTAAAAATTAAGAGTCCTCATTCATTTACCAACGTTAAATTAAATCTTTCAGTTCATCTTGGCAAAATATCGATGGAAAAATTAATTTTTGTAATATTATAAATTAATTCTACCAAGTAATAAACCCACATCACATTACCATGAAAAAACACACGCTTATTTATTAAAACTAGTACAAAAATATTATTACACATAACATATATAATAAGCCTAGTTTAATACTCATACATATATATTTATATAAAAGTGAAATTGGCAAGTACATATTAATATGTAAAGCCAAGTCAGTCATATTATTCAGAAGAGAAGCCACACCAACTTTATTAGTCTTGTAAGACTCCAATATTGCTCTCACAATTCAGCCTTGTGTTCAGAAATATCAATAACCTTGGGCTGTTTCTTCTTCTCCTCGGCCAGTTTGGGCACTGTAATTTTCAAAACACCATTCTCAAGCTTAGCCTTGATCGCATCCAAATCTGCATTCTCCGGCAACCGGAAGCGTCTCCAGAACTTTCCACTGATCCTCTCGGAACGGTGCCACTTGTCGCCCTCTCGTTCCTCCTCAGCCTTCATCTCTCCGCTCACTCTCAGCACTCTGTTCTCCTCCACCTCGATCTTCACCTCCTCCTTCTTCATCCCCGGAACGTCCACCGCGATCACGTGCTCGGACGCTGTCTCCTTCCAGTCCGCACGTGCCAAGGCCAAGGGCTCTGAGGCTTTAGTCGGAACAGGAAAGGGCGTGTGTTCGAGGATTCTGAAAGGGTCATCGGAGGGAATGTTGTTCAGCATCACGTCCCAAAGCGATCCTCCCGTGTAGGGAACTAGGGCAGTAGTGGATTGGACTGTGATGATTAGGAGAATCAGAAGTGCAATGGGGAGTTTCATTATTGGTTTGGCCATTTTAGTTAGTGTTGATTGGGGTGTTTGTTTGGCTTGTAGGAAACCGAGGCAACTATAGAGAGAGGTTGTATTGTATATATGGATGAGTAAAAATTGTTGCTTTGAGATTTGTTGATTGTTGGTATGTTGATGGAGTGATGTATAGGGATCAGGGGGGTTATATATAGATATGGGTGGTGTGTTTGATTTAATTTCTAGATCGTTCGTGCTTTTGGTGTATAAAATGAAGGAAAATCTAGTTGAGTCTGGAATAGGCGAGGAGGAGTCTCGAAGGTAGTATGCTTTATTATTTTTTATTATTATTGTTTTGAGAAAAAAAAAACCTTATATGGTTTTGTGTACAAGCTAATAAATAATAAAAATAATAATTAACCAATTATAAAGTGATATATTAGTGTAGTATTAGACCATTTCTAATAGATTGTATAAATCTTGAATTAAATTTGTTTCAAAAAAATAAAAGGTTGGTTTGATATCGGTATTACACCGCATTGTATTATATAATATTATATTAAATTGTATTTTATGCAATAATTTTATGTAAAATTAAATGTGGTATTAACTTTTATAGACACCTAAATATATAATATTTTAATATAAATTAAAGTTTAACATAGTATTATATAAAAATATGATATATAATCCAATTTAATATAATACAATATAATGCGACCTAATACGACATTCCAAACGAGCCCAAAGAGATTTTTATATACCACATACTTAAATTTTTTATTATTTTTTTTATTATTGTAGGGCGATTTTTTTTTCAAAAATATTGTGTACTATATTAAATTTTCACTATTGTTGCACAGTTATTTTTTAGTTATTTTACTGTTATTTTTAATTGTTTTGTTTTGTTGTTTTATAGTTGTTTATGAAGAGACAATATTTTTGTTAAAATTTCTGTGCGCAGTAAAATTATAAATTTTGTCCAAAATTCAATATTTTTGTAAAAATCTCAAAAATAAACTAATGTTATATTTAGTCTAAATTTTATATTTTTGCTCCAATATATTTAAGAGTAAATTAACTTTATTTTTAATAAAAATGTGTAAAAAAAAAATCAACCAATTCATTAAATTTTGATTAAAAATGTATAAAAATCCGATTAAATATTGGGTTTTTTTTTTTATTTTTACACCGAAAAATATATATATTTTTTTTTGTATTTTTACGGATTTTCACATTGAAACTCCTTTACCAACTAACGGCGCAACCAAAATCCGTATAATAATTCACATAAAAACTACCGGAAAAATCCAAACCGTAAATTTTTTTTTAAAAAAAAAAAAACAAAAGTTAAAAAATAGTATATGAGTAATATCTCCTAAATTAAAGGTACTAAGTAGCAAAAGATTAAATAAAAAATAAAATTTATTATGGTGTAAATTTCGACTTATACTGTATTTTGTGTCAAATTTAATATAATTTTTAACATGTTGCAAACTTAAATCACATTAGAGCATCTTATAGTTTCAAATACATACATCATCTTGAAGTTTTTTTTTTTTTTAATTTTTTCTCTCATCCAAATTTGAAAATTACTCTAATGCAACTCCAAAAGTTACCAGTATGATCCCACAATCATATACTATTTTTGAATTAAATTTTATAAATTATATATATACTTTAAAAAAATTAGTTGGTGATAAAATAATTTTTTCAAAAATAAATAAATATTGTCATACAGTTATTACTAATTTTGGACAATAATATTCATAAAAAGTTTGAAATATTGATTAAAATACATATGGCAAAGACGACTCCTGGAACAACTTTTATTATAGATGCTCTTAACACCACTATTAAAATTTAATTTTATGAATGTAGACTAAAAAATACATGTACTTGGAGATGCACTTATATATCTTCATATGTGAAATAACATTAATAATATTGTTGAGAATCATGGATTCCATCTCAAAATACCATGTTGAGAATTATGGGATTCCATCTTAAAATCAATTGGCAATGAGTGGAGTAGTCATGTTCTTATATATGACTTCATTCTTTACCATTTATTTTATGTGGGACAATATACACAATAAATACATTATACTATAATTAGAGTACTGTTTTTCATTTTAAAAAAAGCTTTTGTACAATAATTTTTATTTTAAATAATTATAGTTAAGGAAATTAGTTTATATATTATTTTTTTAACTTTTTTTTTTTTTTAATTTACGATTTAGGTTGTTCCGATAGTTTTTATGTGGGTTGTTATACCAATTTTGGTTGCCATTTAAATTACTCTGTTAGTTGTTATAAGAGTTTTTGTGTAAAATTCTATAAAATAAATTAAAAATAAATTATTTTAAAATGTAAAAATAAAAAAAAAAATCCATATAATTATAGTTTTTTCGGTAAGGAATTATAATTATAGTTAGAAACACACTAATTTATAATTTTCTTTTCAATAATTTATATATTAAAATTAAAAATCTTTAAAAAAAACAAACTTTTGTTCTAAGCATACCTTAAAACATAGTCTTTAAATCTTACAACACATAAAAAATTAAAAATTTCTTCTGTTGCAATAAGACAGACAACATGTAATTTAATTAATTTCTGTTTGCAAGCACAAAAACAAGTTGTAACATTTTACATTTTTTTTTTTTTTTGAATGTTTTAAAATTATGCTTCTATACAATGGTGGAACAGAAAAATGAATTTGATAAAACTGTGTAATTCTTGGGTAATAATACATATTGTACCTTAAAAAAAAAACTAATGCCTTCTAGATTTCTCCAGGTCAACAGCCAGGTTCTACCAGAATTTTCCCAATAATTAATCTTTTCCAAATGAACACTTACGAACAATCCAGAGAAGCCGCATAATTATTCTTATATATACTTCATTTCACCTCCAAACATTTTCATGTCATCCACAAAACAACAAGATTAATTCAAATCCATATTATCACTTATCAGTCCCTCCCACCAAATCGACCAACCTCTCTCTCTCTCACACACCACACACATTTTCCAACCCAACAATAATGGCGCCAAAACCAACTAAACTAGCCCTTGCACTTCTCATACTCTCAATCATCACTGTCCAATCCAATGCCTTAGTTCCTTACACAACATCGCTCTGGGATATGATGATGAACAACGTCGTCCCTTTCGAAGACCCATTCCGAATCCTCGAGCACACGCCGCTGTCCATTCCCAAAGGCGCAGATAACACGGTGGCGCTGGCACGTGCGGACTGGAAGGAGACAGCGACGGAGCACGTGATCTCCATTGACATTCCGGGGATGAAGAAGGAGGATGTGAAGATCGAGGTGGAGGAGAACAGAGTGGTGAGAGTCAGCGGTGAGCTCAAACCAGAGGAGGAAAAGGAAGGAGAGAAGTGGCACCGATCGGAGAGGATCAGTGGAAGGTTCTGGAGACAGTTTCGGCTGCCAGCGAATGCGGAGTTGGATCAGATCAAGGCCCAGCTTGAGAATGGAGTTTTGAGGATTACGGTGCCCAAAGTGACCGAAGAGAAGAAGAAACAGCCCAAGGTAATTGATATTGCTGAACATGACAAGGCTGCCATTAATGGAGAGGATATCAGGCCAACCAAAACTGAGTTGTGAGTTGAGTAACCAAGAGCAACGTGTTACGTAGCTTTATTGTTTCTAAATATCATGTGTTTTGTTTTGTTTTGATCGTGTGTTTTTTCTAGTGCGAGGAATGAATATGACGTATCCTTTATCCTGTTTTACTGCATATGTTTCTATAATTACAAATTAAAGAGTTTAATCAAATTCTGTTTCTAATATGGAAATCGAAATATGAGATGGGATTACGTACAATCAAGCAACAATTTTAGAAAATTAATACACACTATACAATATATTTGTTGATTAGTATAAGTTATAACTGGAAATCAATACACACAAAATCGGTGATTACAATTAACTTAAATTTACATATTCATGATTCACTTTCTTGCCCGCTTGTTGAGAAACATTTTTTAAAATATATAATAGCTGACGTGGCAGCCCCTATAGTCATCCATCTAGAATATCTTGAGGAAATAGTAAAAACAAACATGTAATGGGAATGTTTATGGTACAAATAAACTAGTATAATTGCTGAACTAAGTTTCTTTCAAAAAAAAAAAAAAACTATTATAATTGCTAGATGCCTACGGGCCTATGGTACAATTATAAAGTATAAAGTATAAAGTGATTTCACAAAAAAAAAAAAAAAAAAAAAAAAAAAGAAGTAAAAAGAATATTTTTTTTTTATAAAATTTTATCAAACACTATGGATATTATTTTATTTCATAAATATTTATTTATTTAGTATCTGTAATACTTTAATGAAGTAGAAAATATTTTTGGGTATTGGTGACAAAATTATTTGAACTATCCCATTTATGACTTAATCACATAAATTGATTTTTTAGCGACCAAACTACTTGAATTACACTTTTATTTTGATTTTTACACTTCCATTAAAATAATATTATTAAATGTCAATATGTAATGTTGGTATATATACAAATGGCAAAATTTAAGTGGCCCACAATATTTTAAAATTATTTCAAAATATAAAATAATTTGAATAAATAAAATAATAAAATTACAGAAAAAAAATTATAACAAAAAATCCTAATCTCTTTATCGCTCTCTTCTTTTGGCGATACCTCTCTATCTCTTTCTAGTTTCCCTTCTCCCTCATGCGACGTCGGAATCAGACCGGAGTTACTATCTTTGGTTCTACTCAGGATGACGTGGACATCAATATTTGACACATGATAAGAGGGATGACATCACGGAGTTGAGTAGATTCGAGTCATAGCAGTCGACATGGGAGGAAATCCTAGCCCTGCGCCCACACTACAAGAAAAAGAGCTTTTGTCGGCGCAATTCATGAACTGTGTTGGCAAAAGTTAACTTTTGCCAGCGCAGTTCGTGAACCTCGCCAACGAAAGGCGGCAAAATTATCCCCCCATTTTACTTTGAGAAACTTCTATACCGGCGAGTAACTACTTCGTCGGCATAAGTGACATATGCCGGTTAAGTATAGTAGTTTTGCTGGCAAAAGGTGGTAAACCAACCACCAAAAAGAGCTAACTTTGGCGATTTAATTTCACTTTTGTCGGCGAAAGTAAATGCGCCGATAAAAGTTAATAAATATTTTGCGGTTTAATTTCACTTTTACCAGCAAGCAAGTGCGCTGGAAAAAGTCATGAAATTTTTGGTAGTTTAATTCCCATGCAGTAAAAAAATGCACAGAAAATTAGGTAAAAAGTTTTGTCGGTGAGGTTAAGCTCGCCAATAAAATATTTTGCATTAAATGAAACGCTGCGTTTCAAGTTTATTTTAGGTAAAAACCTTTACCGGCGAGCCTAACTTCGTCGGTCAAAGTTGAACCTGAATAAAACTCGAGCCCAAGCCCCTTTTCCCCTTTTCCCCATTTCTTTCTCTCTTTTCTTCTTCTTCTTCTTCTTTCTCTTCTTCTCCACCAAACTTCTATCATCCCCACCACCATCATCATCTCCACAACCTCCGATTATCCCCACCACTATCATCATATCCACCCTTTTTTTCTTTTTCTCTCGCCTTTGTCTCCATCTTTCTCTTTGTTAAAAAAAAAATTACAGCACCACTGCGCTACTGTCGTGCCCTAACTGCTGCCTCCGACGTCCCCTCTCTCAGTGAAGGTAAGTATTAATTTTTATTTGGGTATAAATTTGTGTATATATATGTCTATATGAGTATTTGTGTGAACTTTTATTTATGTATATGTATATTTATGTGTATGTATATATATGTGTATGTATACATATATGTATGTATGTATGTATGTGTATATGTATATACATATGTTTTTGTATATATGTGTATGTATATATAAATACTAGCAAAAAACTACGTGCGAGGCACGTATACTAAATTTTATGCTAGGTTTTTTCTATGTTATTTGAAAGTGAGATTATTATTGAATACTGAATGCAATATATTAGTGTTTAAGAAAGCTTAATGATTAAAATATGTTCTTAAGTTAATCCAAAAATAAACTAAAAATTGATGTTCCAATACTTAAAGAAACATTACTTAAATAGGGGTAAGATAAAAAGAAAATTAAAAATCAATCTCTGATAATTGAAGATAGCATTAGTCTAAAAATTGTAGATAAGAAAACTAATGATAGTCATTGGTGGATTTCAATCTTCATTTTCTTCGATAGAGACGTGATTTTTGTATTTTGCACTTTTTATTCTAGTCGGGTCCGCATATATATTATCCATTTTTTCTTTGATAAATTGAATATGGTAGTGTCGACAAAGCGGCGGTGTTCCTGCAAACAGTGATGTATTTTCATTTAAGATGATTAGACATGGTGTGCATAATTTATTTAATTAAAAAATCAACTTATGAAAGGCATGTAAAACTATTTAATTTTTTAAAAACTACACCTCTGCAGTATATTTCATTAGTTGGGTAGCATTACACAAAAATATTTTTTCCACAATATCTGCGAACATGACAGCAGATAGGCTATTTGTATTGTCATCAAGTTCAACATATGTTATAGCACTGTAAAATGCATAATAAGATTGTTAGTATATTTTTTTATTTTAACTTAATTTCAATAACATCATATGTTTTTTTGTAATATACCGTGGTGTAGGAAATCCTTCTTGGCCGCATGTTGGCTTGTCACATATGATTTTTTCATCGCGATTGTATAAATCTATTTTTTTATGACATGCGTCACATGACATGTAATAAAAATTCTAGAGAGTATCAGTTATTTTTATTGCTGCCTCAATCCAAAAATATTTTTTCTACATCCAAATCAAATGGTGTTAATAATAGTAAGATATTGTCATTCTTCTCGTTGAGCCTGCTCTAATCAATGTCACTCCACCATCAAACGTCGATTTGAGGTTTGATATCGATCAAAAGGCAGAGAAGGCGAAGTGGGCAGTGCAAATTTTGATTGTATAAGCGAATATTTAATATCAGTTCAAATATTAATAGGATTTGTTTTAGGGAAATTTTATTTACACCCCAAAAATTTCTAAGTACACCCCATTTTAATAATTTTTATTTTATATAAAATTTATATCTTTAATTTTACTAAGTATTTTTAACTTTTTTCTTTCAATTTATATTCTTAAAAAATATACCTATCAAACAAAATTAAATTACATTTTAAAAATTATGACAAAAAAATTAAAAATTAAAAATTTCTTGAAATTTTCTTCAAAAAAAATATATACATGAGTTAGAAAAAATTATATAAGTATTGAAATTAACATAAAACAATGTGAGGAAAAAAATTTAAAAAAATATTAAGAGTAATTTTTAAAAATTATTTAAGTTTATATTTTTTTAATAATGGGGTGTATTTATAATTTTATGGGGTGCAAATATAACTCCCCTTTGTTTTATTATTATTTTATTATATATAAATAATATTTTATTATTTTATTAAATAAAAATAAAAAATCACCCATGAATTTCTCATAAACCAAGAATTCCAGTTATATAGACACACTTTATATATAGAATAGATATGGAGGAGGTTTCAATGGTTACATTTTTATTGTAACCATGATAGTTACATTTTTTTAGCCATTGGATCACTATTAAATAGTTGTGATTAATTTGGAAATTAAATAAAATAAATAAAAAATGGCTTGTAACCTGATATTAACCTGTTAATTTATTTCCTTATAAAACTTTAATTAAGATTAATTATATTTTAAAATTAAATTAAGTATAATTATTAATTAACTTTTCGCAATTTATTATTAAGTAATGATCTTTTAGCAATTTATTTTTTTTACACTTAAATTATTTAAATTTTTATAACAAAATTCTTTATAATTTAAAATTATACGCATATAATTTCATAATTAAAATTTCATTATTTAATTTTTTTTTATTTAAATATTTAAAAAGTGAAAAATAAAATTGATTAGGAGAAAGAAAAAAGGGACTTAATGGCAATAGTTTGAAAGTGTGTTTGAAGTGGAGGACATCATGGACAGAGCCCTCCTCAACCACTGCTTGCTAATAATTATGGGTCGCCGTCTATGGGTAACCAGGTGCCGCCTTCAAATATTGGATATAATAGTAACTTTCCAGGTTCGTACAGCAGTCCAATGACCGGAGATTTTAGTGGTTCGATGCCTCCCAGTTCTGCAGGACCAAGCTACCTAGACCATTCACAGTATGGTTTAACTTCATCTTCTTTACCAGCTCAGCATAGCCAACCTCCGCCTGTGCCCAGGGGTTCGCCTGGTGGAATGTATCAGAGCTTACTGCATTATTATTGAGGTGTATGAGAAGCTTCTCGGGAGCCAATGCTTTAAATGCTTGTGGTAATTTCGTGAAATGTAGGGAATGAAATTCTTGGATATATTATATGAATCATTAAAAAATTGTTGTTGGTTCACTTCATACATCTCTGTGTTGTCTTCTAGTTTATTTATGGATCTTGATGTTATTTGCTTGTTGAACTTATTTTAAAAGCATATTAGAGCTTTTCTGGTAAACTGTTTCACCGAATAGTTTTATAGATCTTGTTCAAATAGTTGAGGAATGCTTTCATTACTATGTTTTCTAGTATGGTGCTTGTTTAACTTATTTTTTTTTTTACTATTTCTTTCTTGAATCCTTAGTCCTTTTCTACTTGACATGTGTACATGGACCTTGATTAGACATGAAAAAAAGTTATGTATGCATGTTCTTATTATAATAGTGTACTACTTTATATTTGGTGTTAAAGAAGGAACAATGCTTCCTTTCAATAGTTTGTGGTAATGACAAATAATTCTTTCGCCAGATGGTTGGAAATCTTGCACTGTTCCCTATCAATTAGCATTGCAGCATTGTCTTTTGATTCATGTTCCTTATTGTGGTATTTGTATTAGGCCTAGATGGAGAAAGTGTTTTAATTCCTACTTCCCTTCCAGAGTTTTCTTTGTAAATGTGTCAATGTGTTGGACGACAAATTTGTTGGCTTAAATATATGTTTTGCCTTGATTTTTGGATGACCCTTTACTGAGTACATTATTTTCTTCCATGATTTGAAATTTGAGTATACCTTCATCTTCCACGAATTATAGTTTATTACTCGGACCTTCAATTGTTTTTTCTCTTTTATTTTTGCTTAATCTATTTGGAACTTTCAACTGTATTGGTTTTTTTTCAATGTTCCTTTTCTTCTTTCTACATTACTAACCTATGTGACTGATAAATCTTTTGCTCGACTATTAATTAACTTTTCTCGATATCAAACTCTCTTTTCTAATTAAATGCTTGATCTTTTGTGGGATTAACTTGAATCAATTGATTAGTGTTAAATAATTATAATTAAATGGCTTAACTGTTAAAATAATTATAAATATTATAATTAAATGGTTTAATTGTTAAAATAATTATAGTAGGAATTTAAATATAAATAAAAAAAATATTTATAAATTTTAATTGCTAAAAAAGGTCTTTTTAAATATTTATTTAATTATTTAAAAAAAAGTTAATTATAATTAATTAATTCTAAAAATAGAATCTTTATCTATTCGTAACCTGCTATTACAGATAAAAAAAATGTAATTATGATGGTTACAATAAAAATGTAACCATTGAATAGTCACCCGTATATGTATATACATAAATATATATAAGTATGGAACACTTCTTAATGCGTAATATGTTGGATTATATTTTACCAGGATCTAGATTTACATGTGTTATTTAACATCCTAAATATGAATTTCTAAAGCAATGTAATTTAAACACATATAAAGTTTGAGAAACCTTGCAGTAGTTGCAGCGGAATTAAATGACTCCTTCCGCTCAGATCTCTAACCCTTGTATCCTTTCTGTAGCAGAGTATCACCAAGATCTGACGCTGATTCTCCTTCTCTTGAATTTGGATTCTTCATAGTCTTACACACTATGATTGAGGACCAACTTGTTATGTGTAGGCATTTACTCAATCACTAATGGCTGAATTTTATTTTGTGAAGAAAGACTAAGGATTTCGAAAATCAAGAGAAGAAAAGGAAGAAGAAGAAGTCTCAAAACCTAGAGAGAAAGAAAGCTAGGTTTTCTTGCCTTTGAAACATTAGTTGGATAATGAGACTTTCTTTTCCTTTTATATTACTTCTCTTAGGGTTAGGATTGATTTATTTGGAATAAAAAATGATAAAAAATGGACCAAAATTACCATCTCGTGGCCGACCATGAATGGGCCCAACACTAGTTAGATTTTTGCTATTTTTCTCAACCATTTGTCTATTTTTCACAAATACTACTTTTTGCAATTTCAACCCTATAACTGCTAAAATTATTTATTTAATAATTAAAATAACTATCAAATAAAATTGTCATTTATAATATTTATTAATTAGACTCCATAAAGTCTCTTAATCGACAAATAAACCCCAAAATACTATTTCTTCACAATCAAGCCACATCTTAGTGAAAAATTCATAAACTAGGCATAATCTAATTTTAGAATTATAATTTATTAACTAAAATAAATTAACTGAGTCTTACAAGCAGTTTGTCTCAACTAGTATGGGGACCATGAGCCTATATAACCGAGCTTCCAATAAGCAGATCTAGAATTTACCAAGTAAATTCACTAACTTATTAATTCCTCATTGCATCCACCATAGAACTTGGAATTGCACTCTCAGTTACATAGAACGCTCTATATGTTCCACGATATAGATACGCTATTAATTATCCATTGTTATAATCCCAATAATCAATGATTCTCTATAGATAATCTACATTGCATAGGGACAAAATTACCGTTACACTCTTTCAACGTATTTTATCCTTAAAACACTTGGCCACCTATAAATAATATTTTAGTGAACTAATATAATAACTAAAATGAGCGCTTTATCATTTATTTCTATTTAACCTAGCTCGAAGAAACTCATCGTTTCACTTCTATGTCCGGATAGAAGCTATAGATTCCATATCTATGATTAGCGCTCCCACTCAATTGTACTATTGTGTTCCCAAAATGTACGTATTGTTGGGTTTTATGCCCTAAATAAAACTCATTTCAATATAATCATATTTACTTATTAATATATATCAGAAATAACATTTAATGTTGCATGGTTCACATGATTTATTTCATGATTATATGTACATAATGTATAGATTCATCTGAAACCCTTTTCACATACTTGATCCTGTTTATTGTGCCGTCAACACATTGAAAAGTAAACATGACTATGTGAATAAAGTTTTCTAGATCTATCAGACACAGAGTTTTACTGATATGATAATCTACAACAAGAGTTTACTTGTATTTGGAGAAATACTATGTTCTTTCCAGAACATTGGTTAAAGTAAAGCTCAGGTTGGATGCATGGAGTATGCATCGGAAGGGACCGATATTGAACTTTGACTTAGATTTAATTAAACTTACCGTAATATCTATTCAAGTCAATATCGCCTAGTTGATCCTAGATCAAATGTTCTTAATCCTGTTATGATTAGGCTCAATCTTGAAAGGCTATTCGTGTTCTTTGATTTGTTAGTTAAGCCTACTTTTAGGTCAGGGTGATACGTACATTTTGGGAACACGGTAGTGCAATTGAGTGGGAGCGCTATCATAAACATGGAATCTATAGCTTCTATCTGGCGAATAGTAAGCAAAGGATGATCTCCTTCGAGCTTGACCAAACGAAAATAAATGGTGGAGTACTCATTTCACATAAGCTGAAATATCATTTATACGGGGTCAAGTGTTTTAAGGAATAAATACATTGTAGGGTGTAACGGTAATTTAATCCCTTTACAGTGTAGATCATTCATATAGAGGATCATTGATCACATTAGGATTATAACAATGGATAACTAATGATGTGTCTATATGGTGGAATATATAGAGCATTCTATATACTGAGAGTGCAATTCTAAGTTCTATGCGTGGATTCAACGAAGAATTAATAAGTTAGTGAATTTTAGTGCTAAATTCTTGATCTACTTATTGGAAGCTCGGTTATATAGACCCATGGTCCCCCCACTAGTTGAGATAATATTGCTTGTAAGACTCATGTAATTGGTTTTGATTAATCAATTATAATTCTCAAATTAGACTATGTCTATTTGTGAATTTTTCACTAAGTAGGGGTGAAATTGTAAAGAAAGAGTTTATAGGGGCATATTTGTTAATTATGATACTTTGTATGGTTCAATTAATAAATATGATAAATGACAATATTATTTAATAATTATTTATAGTTATTAAATAGTTAGAATTGGCATTTAAATGGTTGAATTAGAAAATTGACATTTTTGAGAAAATCAGATGCAGAAAAGTAAAACTGCAAAATTGTAAAAAGTGAAGCCCAAATCCACTAGTATAGGGCCAGCCACTTTTGTAGGAAATTTAAACTGATATTTTCATTATTTTAATGCCAAATAATTCAAACCTAACCCTAGTGGAATGCTATAAATAGATAGTGAAGGCTTCAGGAAATTTACACTTAAATTTTTTCTATTTTTCCTTCAGAGAAAAACCTGAGCCTTTCTCTCTCCCTATCTATAGCTGCCACTTCTTCTTTCTCTTCCCTCTTGAATTTCGAAAATCTTAGTGTGAGAGTAGTGCCCACACACAGCAAGTGATACCTCAATCATAGTGAGGAAGATTGTGAAGAAAGACATTCAGCATCAAAGATTCAGAGAAAGAGATCCAGGTTCAGATATTGATAATGCTCTGCTACATAAAGGAATCAAGGGCTAGATATCTGAACGGAAGGAGTCATTTAATTCCGCTGCACCCAATGTAAGGTTTCCTAAACTTTATATGTGTTTAATTTATCGTTTTAGAAAGTTCATATTTAGGGTGTTAATAAACATACTTGTGAGTAGATCTAAGATCCTGGTAAAATAATTTCCAACATGTATCACCCTGACCAAAAAGTAAGCTTAACTAACAAATCAAAGAACACAAATAACACTCTTGAGATCGAACCTAACCATGTCAGGATTAAGATCATTTAATCTAGAATCAACTAGGTGATATTGAATTGAATAGATATTACGGTAAATTTATCATATCTAATCCAAGTTCAATATCGGTCCCTTCCAATGTATACTCCATACATCCGATACTGGTAAACTTTGTCAATGCCCTAGAAAGGACATAACACTTATCCAAGGTGTAAGTATACCTATCGTTGATTATCATGCCAGTCTAAATTCAGCAAACTGACAAATCAGGGAATTAAACTTTTGAACATATAATCATGATTATATTCCACTGTGCTAACAACACTATAATCATGAACAAATACATATGTTCTAGACTTAATAGAATTTATACATTAAATATAAACATGAAATAAATCATGTGAACCATGCAATATAAAATGATTTCTGATCTTTATTAATTAGTAAATTTGATTATATTGAAATGAGTTTTATTTAGGGCACAAAACCCAACATAATACCCATTCATGAGCACTAAAAAAAATTAATAAGGCAACAATCTGATAACCTTTTATAGCAAGTTCCCAACAATTATTTTTTTTAAAGAAATATATTTATTTTTTATAAAATTGAATATAATAATTACAACCAATAGTATGAAAAAGTTATAAATTATTTTTAAAAATTAATTAAAATTATTACTTTATTATTTTATGAAATTGTGAGTTTATTAATCATTTATTATTGTAAAACTAATTTTACATGTATATTAATGTGTTTTTTTTTTATTAGGAGAATAAGAGCTTGATTGTGGAATCTAATTGTCTTAATATTATTTATGCTCTTAAAAATAAAATGCTACAATACTTCTTAGTTCTTACTTAGGTATCATTGTTAGAAAAATATTATTATCATCTAATGATTTTTTTTTACAATTACCATGTATTATTCTCCTAAAAGAACTAATGAGGTGTTGTTCATTATTTATATTCTTAGGATTGGAAGATGATAATCTTGTCTAGGAGTCAAGTATAATTTTTTGTGCTGAAATTCTTGTGTTGGCAATTGTCATTATTCAATAATGTTTATGACACTTTTTTTCTTCGTTCATTTTTTTTTTTGGTTAAAGTTTTCATCATTGGTTTTGTTCTTATAGGTTTTGGTAAGCTCAAGTATTTTTTAAAAAATAATAGCATATAAATAATTGTTAATTATTATGAAATTAAAGATTCTAGGTTTAGAAAAAATCTTATATATTTTATATGTATTAAGCTTAAAGCTTAAAATTATTTTGTTTTTTTGTTCTCAGTAATGCAATTTAGAATTCTAGTTTGAACAAATTTTATAAAAAGATAAAGGTACACCTTTTTTCTTTTTAATCTTCAAAATGATTTTTATTTAAAAAAAATAGTTTGATAGTTTTTTTAGTGTGTTTTACTTCTATATATAAATTTTTTATTTTTATTAATATTTTTATCTATTTTAGGAATATAGAGAATAACAAAATCAAAGAATAAAATATCAACCATTAGATTTGATCTAATGGTCAAGAATAAAATACTCATATATGGGTAATAACCATTAAGAGCATACCCATATAAGTATATGTATATATCTTTATATATTGAAAGTGTCTAGCTAACGGCATTTCTTGGTTTAACAGAATATACTTAAAAATAAAAGAATATTCTGTTAAATTTAAAGATTAGGTTTGATCTCCCGTTAACAAATAAACCCAATATAATTAAACCCAAAAAATTAAATAATCTTTTAAATATTAATAATCTCTTTTTAAATTAAAAAAAAAATCATCTTAACCACATATCTCTCTAACAAACCTATCTTGGGAGAATATTAATAATTTTTTTATTTATTTTTTAAAAAAGAAAAATCTTTATATATTAAAGTTAATATCTTGGGAGAATATTAATAATTTTTTTTATTTATTTTTTTAAAAAGAAAAATCTTTATTTATTTTTTTTATTTACAAGCAGAAATACCACTTGTATCTTTGTGTGATTGCAGATATACCACTTCTGTCATTGACCCACTTTTTAGCTTTATAAATGGAGATGTTCATATAATATTAACACTTTACAGAATATTTATAGACATAAACTTACATTACAATGTTATGCTAAAAAAAGAACTAAATAGAATAATCTACTACTCCAATAATAAATTTATTTACAATTTTATAATTACACTAATATTATTTTTAATACATTATTAAATAATATTTCAAATATAAATATTTAATTTTTTAAAATTTGTAATCTTAAATGAAACTAGCAATACGTGGCTCGGCACGTACATTCACCTAGTATACTTAAATATATATATGTGTATGTATATGTATGTAAATGTATATATGCGTATATTAGTGTAGAATTGTAGTTATTATTTTTCTATTTTAATTTTTTTTTTGGTAAACAGGTTTTCGGTGTCACTTTACTTGTTGCCTGGAAAAAATTTCTTATGCTTTTATAATATGTTAATAAAAAATAGTTTTAATACTATTATTAACAAATTCAAAGTTATAGTATACTTGCACATACACTATAGAACAAAGTTGTTCTACACTTTATTTGCAAGTATACCAAGCTATAAATTTACCTCAAAATGCCTATTACTAGAGTTTGAATATCTTATATATTCATCTATAGTGAAGTGGGTTCTGTGATAAATTTATTGCAGTCGGATGGGTGACAAATATTAATATTTAGACTGTTTAGGTATTGTGTTTGTAGTTTTTTTTTTTTTTTTTTTTTTTTGTAAATATTGAAAATTTAAGAATGATAAATTTTAAGTTGTTATGCTGCCGAATTTTGGTAGCATAACATTTTTAATTTAATTAAAAAATATAATATCAATTAATTTTTTTTTACAAAATAGTAAGAATATCACTAATATTATATATATAAATAAGTTAAATTAAAAAATATAAAATATTATAAGTAATTTATTTTGTATTAATTATCTTTAATTTAAATATGGATATTAACTTAGTTTAGACTTTATTTTAAAAAAATTAAATTTCAATTAAAAATAATGGTCAAACTATAATAAATTGGTAACTTTAATATTAAAAAATAAGTGTTAATTGTAATAAATTAGAAACTTTAAAATGATAAATAAAAAATTAGTAATTTTAATAAGTTGGTAACTTTAAAAAGTTAAAAATTAAATTATTAATTTTAACTAATTGGAAACTATAGAATGATAAAAAATTATTAATTTCAACAAATTAAACACTTGAAATGATAAATAAAGTTGTTAATTTAAACTAATTGGAAATTTTAAAATAAAAATAAGGATTGTTAATTTTAAGAAATTGGAAACTTGAAAATGAAAATAAAGATTGCTAATTTTAAGAAATTGAAAATTTTGAAATGAAAAAATAATTGTTAGTTTAAATAATAAGTTGAAAATTTTAAAATAATAATTTTATTTAATTTTTAAATGTTAGTAAATACTTTTACTTAGTAATAATTAGTTTTCAAATTTTAATTATAGATTTGGTATACTTGCAAATATACCATAACTTTGGTATACTAGCAAACTAAATATAGAAAAATTGTTCTAGACTTTATTTGCAAGTATAGTGAAGTTATGGTTTTAATTGAGCTATGAATCCCAAAGTAATAAGGTTAATTTAACACTATTCATAATTTTGAAATTGACAATAAAAATTTATAAGTGGTAAAATAAAATAGCATAAAATATTCTAAGATAGCATAAATGAAATTCTTATCTTGATTTGATTCTTCGGTTATTATAAACCAAAGTAGGCTAGAACAATTGTGTTTGTATTATCACCTAGTGATAATTTTTTTTCACGCGCATAATTTTCTTTAGAATCGTTTGGAGAGACTGAGTCAGTAAGGACTCTTAAATACGTTTCTTTAAATTATCCAGGACTTTTTTTGTCCTCGTGGATAATTTGGGCTTGTTGTACACTTATAATGTGATTTATTGCACATTTGATTGTTTCTTTACTAAGATTTTGGTACGTCATCTCCTTGCACGTTCTTGTAAATTGGCAGACTTGTTAATAGTTTTCTTACTTATAATAATTGTGGAGAGGTGTTGCCAAAATTTTGACGAAAAAGAAGCAATCTTAAGAGCATAAATTGTATTAAATGCATATTACAAACCTGAATGGAATAGGTTCTCTACCCTTTTAATAATAGAGTGAGAAGGTGGATTAGGAAACTTGCATATTTTGAACTTTGTTTTGAACTTTTTCTTTTTATATTATGTAAAAATATGATGAGTGATAAAGTTTGGATGACTTTAAACAAACGGTCTATAGAGTTTCGTAGGGGTGTGAACAAGTTTATTGGAGTTGTTCGAATGCAAATAAATTATGATGGACTTACTCGATGCCCTTGCATGAGATGTCTGAATGTGAACTTCGACACTCCAGATAATATACAAGTACATTTGTTTATGCATGGCATTCAACGATCGTACACGACCTGGTATTTTCATGGGGAGTCGTTCACGCAACTGGCTATAGAAATAGTAGACAATGATGAAGAAAAAATGGCAGATGTGATGGCTGGTATTTTAAGAGAAAATCTTGGCTTTGACGATAGAAGTACTACCTACCACTAATTCATTCAACGAGCCTCCACTGAATGGTAGTGGTAAGTACGATAATTTGTTCAAGGATATGGAAAGTGAATTGTACTCGGGTTGCAAAAAATCAGCACTCAATGTTTTGGTGAAGCTGATGCACTGCAAAGTTCTCAATGAGGAAAGTAACCATTCTTTGATATGTTACTTTCCATATTAATTGAGTTATTTTTGGAGGGTACAAAATTATCCAAGTCCCATTACGAGTCAAAGATGAAGTTGCATAACCTTGGTTTAGGTTATGACTCCATTGATGTGTGCAAGTAACTTGTGCCTTGTTTTGGAAGGAGAGTGAGAAAAGAAAATTGTCCTATTGTGGTGAGAGTCGTTTAAAAAAAAAAGAAAAAGGAAGATGAAAAAAAAAGTTGCTCAGAAAGTTATACGATACTTTCCCTAACTCCAAGACTAAAGAGGTTATACAATTTAAGACAATTGGCTAAGGACATGCGGTGACATCATTCTAAGATAACTAAAGAGGATGGCGTGCTTAGGTGCCCTGCAAATGCAGAGGAGTGGAAGCAGTTTGACAAGCGCCACCCATCTTTTTCCCTTGAACCCAAAAATGTGAGGTTGGGTTTGGGCACGGATGGATTCAATCTGTTTGGTAACATGAGTAAATTTTACAGTATGTGGCCTTTTATCTTAGTCCTGTATAACTTATCCCCTTGGAAGTGCATGAAAGCAAAATTTTTGATGTAGTCTCAATTGATAGGGCGCACTACGCCTAGAAAAGACATGGATATTTTCATGAGACCATTAATTGATGAATAGAAAGAGTTATGGGAGTCAGGTGTCCAAGCTCGAGATGCTTATAATGGGACTGTGTTTACAATACGTGCTACTGTTTTGTAGACCATTAATGACTTCTCAGTGTATGCTTTGATGTCTGGTTAGAGCACCAAAGGGTACAAGGTGTGCCCCACTTGTAACGAACACATCCCTTCCATTAGATTGCGTAGAAATATTAATTATGTTGGGCACAGACGGTTTCTTGAAATGGATGAATTAAGACGAAAAAGTAAAAAATAAGATAGAAAATTTGAGAAACGACCACCTCCTTCAGAACTTTTAGGGGTAAATGTTTTAGCTCACCTCGAGCCGATACATTTTTGTTTGCTTAGAAAACATAAACAATTTGGTAGAGCTAAGCGTAAACATTTTGTAGCTGAGCTAAATTGGTCAAAGAAGAGTATATTCTTTGAACTAGAGTATTGGAAGGACATGTCTCTCAGACATAATCTCAACATAATTCATATCAAGAAAATGTGTGCGACAATATACTTAGAACTCTTTTAAGTATCAAGGGAAAGTCCAAGGATACCAACAAAGCAAGATTTGATTTGAAAGACCTCAAAATACGTCATGAGTTATGGTTGTATGAAGACCGCAATGGGAATTAGAAGAAACTGCCTGCTAGTTAAATGCTTAGTCTTCCTAAACGACGTGAATTTACAGATTTATCAAGTATGTGCAGTTTCCAGACAGATTTGCTTCAAATTTAGAGAAGAATGTGAATGAGAATGAAGACAGATATTTGGCTTGAAGTCTCACGACTGCCATGTGTTGTTACAATGCTTGATTCTGAGGGGCATTCGAATTTTTTTGAAAAAATAAGTTCGGGATACAATAGTTGAACTGTGTATTTTTCTAAACATAGTGCTCAAAGACATTGAATGTTGAAGACTTGGAGAGCATGCCAAAAAGTATTTTGGACATTCTTTGCAAATTGGACACCATTTTCCCACCGGCATTTTTTGACATAATGGTTCACTTGGCAATACATTTACCTAAAGAAGTGATACTTGGGGGACCAGTACACTATAGGTGGATGTATTCAATTGAATGAGCCATGTCCGTATATAAACAATATGTAAAAAATCGTTCTCAACCAGAAGGATCAAATTTGTGAAGCTTATGCAGTTAACGAGGCATTAAGCTTTTGTTCTATGTACTTTTGGGATGTTGAAACTCGGTTTAACCGACCAAATCAAAATAGTGATGTCATCCTGAATAAGCCTGAAAGAGAATTCTCTATATTCAAGCATGTTGGGCGACCCATTGGTAAGAGAACCATCGTGCCTTTACCAATGCAAGAAAAGCTTAAGGCAGACTGGTACATTTTGTACAATCGTAAGGAAGTGAAGAAGTATATCAAGTAAGATACTTTTTGCATTCTTAATTTAGTTTTCTAGCACTCATGACCGTCTCTTACAAAAATCTATTTGTGTGGTGAGCATAGGAACGCGCTACAACTTAGGGGTGATCAAAATCTTAACACCGTTCAAAAGAACGATTTTTCTAGTTGGTTCAAGTCTCGAGTTAGTATTGCTTTATACTAATTTTGTCATTCAAATACGGTTTCTTGTACTAGTATTGATTACATTTTTCACTCAATGATAGATCAATTAACTCTGATCAGATAACCCTGGGGAAGTATCAGATGAGTTTTACGCCATCGCATATCCCTCTAATCCAACATGTTATTGTTATCCTGGATTTATTATTAATAGTGTTAAATTCCTAGTTGAAGATTAGAATGACAATCGTAACACCCAAAACAGTGGTATTTTGGTTCCTAGAGAAGATGGTAAAAAAATTTATGGCGTACTCAAACAAGTCTACGAGTTGACTTATATGAAGGATTGTAGTGTTATTATTTTTAGGTGCAAGTGGTGGGACACAAACGGTAACAGGATAGAAAGTAATGGTTTTTTCACTAGTGTTTGCGTCGCCCGTCAATGGTACCAAAACAAACCATTCATACTTACATCCGAAGAAAATTTAATATATTACATTTCGAACCTGAAGATTGAGTTGATTGGAAGCTTATCAATGTTTACACCTGTGACAGTCAGTAGTCCCGTGATCCGTAAGGGGAAAAACACTGGGTAAGCTGTGCAATCCTACGTCGCCTGGGGAAGGTCAAGTGGGATGATTCTAAGGCTGTGTAGGTATAGGACTACATAGTTGAAGAGGGCTTAAATAGATTAATTGGTACTACCTATATCAATAAGGTGCATCTTGTTTTTTGGTAGCCCATCACAAAAGAGCTCCACAGTTAAGCGTGCTTGACCTGGGATAATTTCAGGATGGGTGACCTCCTGGGAAAGTTTTCCCAAGAAGCGTGCGAGTGAGGACAAAGCACGCTAGAAATACTCGTGTTGGTCTGTAGGGTCAGTCGTCAGTCCATGAAGCAGCTAGAGTGACGTACTCGTGTACAAGAGCCATCATTCCGTGGGTGTAAGGGCCCAATGGAGGCTTGAAGCAGGGACGTTACAGCCAACTTGGGCACCTAGGGTTTGACCCAACACCCAAGTTGATGTTTCGAACTAGGGTTTCAGCTTTCGGGATGGTCTTAGGGAAAATGGGTCAAAACTTGCATTAGAACATCAACTAGACATTTCACGGATATATTTGAGGCATTAGAATCAAAATCATAGCAAGTTCCTTTTTAGCACCGGGGCCCTTAGGCCCTTAGCAACCTAGCGCCCAGGTTGAGAATTTGTCAATCTAGGCGCCTTCCAAGTATCAAATCGACGATCCAAAATTTTCATCTTCGTAATCTTCATCAAAAATGGGGAAATATGTCCTTTTGGGGAAGAAACAGCACTTTCTAGGTGCCAGAAACAAGGCCAAGTGCCCAGATTGACATTTTGTCAACCTGGGCCGATGTCAATAATTTTTATGAGAACTCTTCCGAGTATCTTCTCCGTTTTCAGAAAATATTAAGATTCAACTATTTTTGGGAACCAAACAAAACTTCTGAAAGGCCAAAAGGGGGACTCAGCGCCCAAATTGACATATTGTCAACTTGGGCTTTTTCCAATCAAGTTCACTAAAAAGTGTTTCAGATATTTTTTTCGTCATCAGAAATAATAAAGATTCGAGCAAACTCAGGGAGAAAACCACAAACTTGAGCCCTTGGAAGTGGAGCCCAGTGCCCAAGTTGACCTAGTGCTGCGCCTAGTGCCCAGGTTGACAATCAACCTGGGGTGCTACCTTCGATTGCTCAAATGTCAAATCTAATTCGACCAATGAATCTGGAATGATAAAAAATGGGGTAGGAGACCTCATCCTCAAGTTCAAGAACCTTAGGTGTATCAAAACGAGATCACGGGAGCTCAGGGAACGAGTACCCAATGCCTAGGTTGACAAACGGCCTGATGCACTAATTTTCTGCTTATCCAATTCTAATTTCGTTTTGACCGTCCATCTAGTTTTTCACAATAACTAAGATCCATGAAGTCAGAGAAGTCAAATTCACAATTTCGCATTTCTCATTTCTCATTTCTGACATGGGAAACTCGCTCGGAAATAAAGAGTTTCGAGTCTCTCATTTTTGCAGAACAGCAACATCTTCGAGAAGTCGTGACCAACTTCACCAGAGCACATAAACAAGGTAAATGATGTCAAAATATCACTTAGGCATCTTAAAGTACATCTCTTGGACATTTTTACACTTACCCAGCTTCCAAGTTGACGTTATATGTTAACCTGGGCTCTGGGAAGTCAACAAAGGTGCTGGATGTTAACCTGGGCGATGGGTTATGAACTACCTTCAATAAAACATTCATAACTCACTCAATATTGATTCGATTGACGCAATTCAACTTGAGTTCAAAGATAATTCAATGCTCTATCAAGTCATGTCTCACTTTAATCAAAATTTTGAAGTTATCATCGTCAAATTTCATCCCAAAGGACTTACAAAAATAAGCTCCAAGTTCCCAGCAGTAGGACCCGTTGGCCTCCGAAAAATGGCCATCGCCACCAAGAGCTAATTTTTATCATTAGATTATCATCTACGGTCAAAAACATCAAATTTTAATTTTTCTCCTATTTTTGTGGGCCTCCTTCACCTATAAAAGGAGCTTGCTTAGCTCATTTTTTAAGTTTAGAAAACTACCCACAATGTCAGAGCTTCTCTCTTTAGAAATTAGGGGTTTTGATACTTAGCATTTTTCTGTAATACCATCTCGTGAAAAATAAAAACTCAAAGTAGATGTAGCTCCATTATTGTCGCGATATAGGGAGTAAACTACTATAAATTGATGTGTCTCTCTTATAATTACTTAACTACTTTATTATTATCGCCAATCTAGCAAGCGGGTGTGGCTTAGAAGTTTAGTGCAGAAATCTAAGTCAACACCTTCTCCCTCATGCAGCGTCCAAACACAAACCGGAGTCACCATCTCTGGTCCCCCGCTCACCTCAAGTGGACCTCGGGTCCCTTTTCACGAAACTCAGAACCCCGAAAATCCCCAACCACAAAGCCCAACCTCCCTCGCTTTCCCTTTCTCTTCTCGACCCTTTCGTTATAACAGCGTCACCACCACCATCAGCTCAAGCGAAAGCCAAACCTAGGAACCTAAGGTCTCTCTCTCTCTCTCTCTCTCTCTCTCTCTCTCTCTCTCTCTCTCTCTCTCTCTCTCTCTCTCTCTCTCTCTCTCTCTCTCTCTCTCTCTCTCTCTCTCCAAAGTTTTTCGACCCCAATTGCGTCATCTCCTATTCCGTTCCGCCTACTCTTTGCTCTCCATTCTGTCTCATCCACCTCTATTCTCTCACCGTCGACCAAGAAAAGTAATTTTTCCTTTGTTTTTTCTATTTGATTTGAAGTTGAGTTTATTGTGTAATGATGATTATGTTTAATGAGTTCAACAAATCAAAACTCGTGGTTTTATTTGGATTGAATATTTGTATTTGGATTTAGTTTTGTTTTATGTAATCCGGATTTTTTTTCAAAACTTGACTTATTATTTTTTGTTTGATTTTGGAAAAATGTTGTTGTTGGTGGTGGCACTGGTAATGCTAGCATGGTGGTGATAACAGAGGTTGTAATGGTAGTGTGGTGGTAATAATGGTAGTGATTGTGGTGTGATGGTGGTGGTGGTTTCAGTGGGCTGGTGGTGGGCAGTGGTGGGGGCTGAAGGGTGTGTTGAAGAAATGGGTTAAGGTAGTGGTGGTAGTTTCCTGATGGTTCCAGAGAAGGAAAAAAAAATGGATTGGGTTTTGATTTAGTTTTATGTTAAGCATGCCTATGCTGACCTGGATAGTGCCATGTAGGCCAATTTTGCTTTGTAGATGAGTCATGACACTATTTTCCCCACGGGAACAAGTCAATGCTATGACCCTGGCCTTTAAAACTTGCCTTGCAAATGCCACATCAAATGAGAATAATACCTTGAACGAGTTGCACATTAAGTTACAATTACAAAGAATCTAAGCAGCATAAGATGCTAATAAATTAACACCCCTTTTCTAATCTAACCCCTTGATGAAAACTCATTACTCAGGCTCACTAGCCGCATATTTTAACCAAATAACCAAATCGACCCATTTGTTCCTACTTCCACATGAAAATAAACAAAACAAAAAAACAAAATCACAGGAATGTTCACTAGTGTTTCAAGATATGTATTTCTCTTGCTGCTCTTGGAGAAGCTTAGCTGAAGACTTGGCATCCAGATACAATGAGGTGACTTCCTCGAGATCCGCCTGCAGATCGTGCAAATATAAGCATGAAATCATAGATAACAATAAGGTTTAACCACTTCATTGTAATAATGACTGAGTCCCAAATTATTGATACCTTGCAGATACTGTCCCGACCATTCATTTTTGCAACAATGCTAGCAGGAGATATAAGCTGAACAGCATGTCTGAGAAAACAAAACACAATCGCATCATTCAGATCAAATTATACACTGGTTGACACTTGACAGCAAGGACAAAACAAATAAATAAATCTAACATGTAAGCCAGGACCTTAAAGAAGTTCTCTGTCCAATCTCCCCAAGGTAAGCCAAACTCTCCTCATCAATAACCAGTTCCTCTACTTGTGCACGAATCGCTAAAATCTAGTCCAAGCAATCATCGGGATATTTATCAGTGTCTGGTCGTAACGTTCTCAGAAGTGGAAAACAAAATATTTGCATCTTTTCCTTTCATTAATTTGGGTGGGGAGAAGCGGAGTAGACAGAAAAGGCACAAAAAGTTAGCTTATACCTTAATCATCTCATCAGGACCATAAGTTTGTGTCCGGATAATCACTAGCCTATCCAACAAATCAACAGGTATTCCATGAGGACTAGCCATATCTGTACCTCTGCATAACAAAATTATACTCTTTAATTCTTTAAGAACAGAGTTAATCTACAGGATGACACTAAATATAAATATTTATACATATGCTATATATAAAGTTAAGTTGTGAACATTACTACGTCATTTAATATACATAATCTTAGATTATCGAGAATAAAAATTACTGTTTTCAAAATAACAATCCAAGTCATTAATAAACAAAAGTTCCAATCGTAGAAGATGTCCTTGCATTAAAATAAAGTATTCAACTTATAGTCAATATGCACAAATTACCAACTACCAAGTGTCTACACTATACTACCATGCATAGTTTTTTACGTTTTTTACTCAATTAAGAGTAATAATATCAATCAATGACTGTAGCCCAAGTTATAGCCGATCAAAAAAAAAACCTAGTTTATAAAGTTAAAAGCATACTGCTTCAATAATTATAAAAATAGAGGGTCAATTTAATAGTTTCAACACAGTATTTAACACATGTAATATCAATTTAAGAGTTGAAGATCACTAGAAGTATTATATTTTAGTGCACGTACCTCACGTTGCAAATCCCTCTGTTTGTAGCAAATATAACAATGGGAGATAATGAGCTCTCCAAGGCACGATTTAAGTAAGAAAAACACTCCATATCCAACATGTGGACCTGTTAATTTTGATTAAGGATGCATGTATAAATTTCAAATATACATAAGGCTATAACAACAAACAAAAAGTTAAAAGTAACAGTACCTCATCAATGAACAGAACTCCAGGGACAAGCTCTGCTACACCTTCATCAATATATCGGTTAACAACCTGCCAGATTGGGAGGATCATTAAAATATAAATGCAAATACTCACTATACTATTACGCAATGTAATTCATTAGGACAAAGACAAAGTTCAAAGCTCAAATTGCAAAAGGAAAACTAAAAAACTAGAGCATTGGCTTCATAAACTCTTCTTGAGCTGCAGCAGTTGTAACAATATTTCTCAGTAGATCTAAATCAGAACCTCCTTTCCCCCACTCCCCGCTGCAGCACTACCCACATTCCCACTCTCAACAAGGAAAAAAATAGATAAGGTTACCATAAACCATGTCATTGAATAAGTGTGAAAAAAGGTACAAGGTCACTCACAAATAGATGTGGTTAAAATTGTTATTGCGAGGAAGTATCTGACCATTAGATATATAAAGTTGCCATGAAAATAATAAATTAAAATGGGAAAAAGTTGTCATTGAATAAGTTCACAAATAAATCATAAGGGCCCTTCAAGAATATTTGATGATGAATTAGATCAAATTCAACAATATTTTAAAATTGAGGTTTCTGGTACTTCTCCACAAATAAAGCATTCCCATCCTACCTACTAGCTTTAAACTTTTGGTACCTATAAGAAATAAGGCATTGAAGTCAACACTTAACACCCTCTTGATTCATACCTTATTTATTTCTTGTCGTAATTTGTCAGTGATTTCAGTTTTCCTAGGCTTCATCATCTGACCCATCAATGATAATATATCTTGCCCACCTTGTGGTCGTGCATTTGCAGCATCAAGATCATGTAGGGTAACATCCTGTAAATGGAAAAATACATAAGAGGGTAGGAAACAAATATATCTTTTAAAAAAGTAAGAAAATATGAGACAAAAAGGAGCAGTTAAAGACCCAGAACTATGATAAACATATGAGAACTCTTTATGCTAAACCATTCTAGAACCTCAAAGAGAAGTATTTCCAGAGAGTTGTGATGGTAAAGTTCCAAACCAAATAAAGTCAATGGTCAGGTTCCAAGACTCATTTGACATTAGGCTGATCACAAAAATCTCATTATACTGATTGTAGGTTAGTGAAAATTTAAGGTTTCACACACAGATTTTCAAGATGACACTTTTATATGATTTTTCAACAAGGAGAGGCAAATCAAATAATTATTGTTTGGATAGCATATTCCTTATCGTAATCTTCATTTAAAGAGTGAATTTAGAGCTTAAGAAAAACCCTAGAGCAGTTCGATGCCAAAATACATAAATTCATAATATCCATTAAAGGAGTTTGAATTTATTTGTCGAGGTGGCAAATTTTCTTTTTGTGTTTCCAGTTCTTATGTTTGTCTTCTGATGATAATATAGAAAATTTCTACTTAATTCTATTATAACCACTTAGGAAGACTTCTAAAATATTAGCTGTGGGAGGAGGGTACCCCATACTTGGTCGATGTGGAATCCTAGCAATTTATAAACCACCCACCACCAATCAATCCCACCCTTAGTCAGGGTGGGATTCAAACAAATTCCTCATTAGTGAAAAAATAAGTTTTAGGGTCTAGAGTACATGACTGAGTAAATTGGTAAAAGCCTTTTACATTTTTCACATAACTTTCTTTTTGATAAAATCTGAAACAAGCAAATGTGCAGATGCAACTATTAAGCTTTCTGAACAAACTCAAGGAGTCACAATATCCAAAATCAGCACCAAACAGGAAGTGCCCAAAGTTTAAGACTAGCATCTTCCAAATGACATAAGGAAACATGTCCAAAAGTTCAGTCCACAAAAAACAAACCTGGACTATTTCCTTCTTTTTGTGAACCTCTCCTTTAGGAAGTGGAACATACTCTTCTGCTTCAAGGTCAAATTCTGTAGCAAAAGCATCACATCTACCAACCCGTTTTACCGCTCCACTATTTGCTTCAATGTATATAACATCACCAACAGCTACCTGCAAATTGTACAGGAAGATCTCAATAAACAGAATCAAAATAAACTTCCTGGCTAAATATGCTTGGGAGAAAAAACATTACCTTTTCCTTGATCAGTGCATCATAAATAGTAGGGTCCAATTTTAGTTGCTTGGTTCCTTTAACAGTTTTTAGTCCAATAATTACATGGCTAATGCTCTTACCATAGCCACCTGTCACACTCTCAGTTTCTTCTGGTGAGAGTTCTGTTACCTGAAATGAGACTACTAATACATCAGTAACCATAAAACAAGCCAAAGACGAAATCAAATAAGCACAAGACAGCCAATACTTGCCTCTCCTTCATAAACTTCTTTATTCTCCTTTATACGTAGACCAATAGCTCTTCGAAAATTTTCCATTAAAACCTCAGTTTTCTTTACTTCTGATGAGTATACTTCTGACCCAACCATTGGGCAGAATGGAACCTAAAATTGAAACAAATCACTGACCATTTAAAATCAACTAATTTCAATCAGTAGAAAAAAATAATTCAAATAAGGTATGAATCACAAACTATCAATTTATTACCTTGCTCCCAAGCTCCTGGGATATACCAAGAGCCAGTGCAGTCTTACCAGTACCAGGGGGTCCAGCCATTAGAAGAGCCCGCCCTGCCATCTTTTTCTGACGTATCATATCGACAACAAGACCGGATGCTTCCCGCGCATCTCTCTGACCCACAAAACCAGCAGCCCAAGGAATTGCATTTCCATTACCCTGATAAACAAACACCAACAATAGCCACATTTACTATCAGGGGCTTCGTTTGGAATCCGTTGTACAACAGAAAAAGAAATCATTTCAGATACCATTCTGTTTAAGCAGAAGATCAGCTTGACCAAAGATTTTGAAATTTAAAAAACATTTCCTAATGCAATCAATTGTGAAATGGCACCAAATAAATTTTTTTAACGTTTTCAAGTCAAAGAAATTATTCTATACGGAAAATTGAAAACTAATATAATCATCTTACAATATCAATACACCTTAAACAACAAACACAGAACTAACACCATCTTTTTTTCTTCAACAACATCAAAAGCATCACTCTACAACCCTGTAACTGATAAAGTTTACAACAATGAGAAACCACAAAAAAAAAAAAAAATACTCCAAACAAACTCTAAAACCCTATACCCTAAATATCTTTCTTGAAAGAAAAAAAAAACACTAAGAATACAGCAACGAGGGGAAGATCATATGAAAATAACAACTTCCATGGCAAGTGTATAAATGTACAGAGAGAAGAACCTCAAGACCGAGGCCTTTGATGTGGGTATGAGTGGCTATACGCTGCTTCTTGGTGGTGGACTGAACTTCTTCTATTCGCACTTTGTCCGTCATTCTCTCTCTCTCCAAAACCCTGTTTCTTCACTTTGCTTTGCACAAGCCTCCCTCCTGCCTTCTACTACGAGTATAAAGCGACACAGGAGACTGCGAATTCCTTCAACTCCAACAGCTTCAAGAATATAACAATAAATTGTGCAAATGATATGGTGCCCTATGGGCTATACAACACAGGTAGTAGTAGTAGTAGTGTATTCCTAATTTTTATTTAAAATTATAATATTTATTTAGGTTTTTTATAGGAAAATTTGATTTATTAGTATTGGTTTTTTTTTTTTTTTTTTAGAAAAAGTCTGCTATTATAAATCAAATAGAGTCATTTACAACAATAGAGAACATTGTAGAAGGGATTTCATCTAACCATATACAATCATTATCCAGCTGTAATGCTTGCTTAGCTAAACCATGTACAGCTTGGTTAGCATCTATTTTAATGTGAGGTAAGCAAACATTAGAGAAATAGAATAAATGAGAAGAAACATCAGAAACTAGATCATGAAAACTCGAATTTGGAGATGTACGCCCATTCAATGCATTCACAAGCATCAAACAATCCGTTTCCACATAATCAATAGGAAGATTCAATTGTTTCGCCCAAGAAAGCCCTAAAAACATCGCTTTAGCTTCCATTTTTTGTGACTTGAAATTTCCTATTGCTGGTTTAGATATAGCAGCAAGAACCTGTCCACAAGAATTTCTTAAAATAACACCAATACCAATTTTACTCCTCGAAGAATCAATTGCCGCATCCACATTCATTTTGATTTTGTTCACTGGAGGAGCATGCCACTTTGTTGCACCAGCTGCTGAACTGGTTTGAGAACCAGTATTCGGTAGTGCAGCAGTATTAAGTTTCTCGTATTGCTGCAAATAAGCATCAGCTTGCGACAGCAGCATTATAGGTTCTTTAGTCTTTTTCCCATGGATGAAGTTATTGCGATCAGACCATATAAACCACATAATGTACAGGATTCTTTCCATCTCAGACTTAGTGTACCTTGAAGATAAGTACATCAAGTAATCACCATCCTGCATTCGATATGCACTTGTAAGATTGAAAGAAAAACTTGAGATTTTCCATACCTCCTTGGCATGACAGCAGGAGAACATAGCATGTCCTATTGTTTCCCATGCCGATTGGCATAAAGAGCAGGTTGCAGAAGTAATAATTTTCTTATGAAATAGTGATTTAGCGACAGGAATGGAAGATTGAATTACTTTCCAGCCAAATATTTTAACCTTAGCAGGCAAATTAAAGCTCCAAAAAGTCTTCCACCATGTGTCCTGTGAATTAGAGCAAGAAGAAAGTTCACTTTCTTCCAATGAGTTTGCAAAATGATACCCTGTACTTACTGAGTAGTCACCCGAAACATCATAATGCCAAATCCATCTATCATTTGCAGCAATGAAAGATAAAGGAATTGCAAGAATGTGATTGACATCTAGTGGTGAAAAGTCAGCTTTCAAAAGCTCAACATTCCACTCTCTTTCTGCTGTGATATAATCTGCAACATGGTTTGAGGGAGAACTAGAATAGCAAAAAGGCTTGAAATTGTCATGACCAGGAATCCATGAGTCAACACCACATATAATACTATGTCCAGTCCCCACTTTCAGCCTTAAATCTTTAGTTAACAATTCCCTACCCCAAACTACACCCTGCCAAGTCAAAGAACATAAACCACCTGTTGAAGCTGTCATGAATTCAGTGTGAGGATAATACCGACCTTTCAAAACACGACTGAGCAAACTATCCGGTTGTTGGAAAATACGCCAAGCTTGCTTAGCCAATAAAGCTTGATTGAAATGCACAAAAGATCTAAACCCCATACCACCATCACCCTTTGACTTGCAAAGAAATTTCCACTTCTTCCAATGAATTTTCTTATTGTCGGAGGAAGAACCCCACCAAAATTTCACCATCATTGCCTCAACTTCTTTGCAAAACTTCTGTGATAAACAAAAACAACTCATAGTGTATGTGGGAATGGATTGAACAACAGCTTTCAATAACACCTCTTTGCCGCCTATTGAAAAAATCTTGTCATTCCAAGCATGCATCAGCTTCCAAATCTTTTCTTTAATGTTGCTGAACAATTGAGATTTATCACATTCACTATAAGCAGGTACGCCTAAATAAGTTTCATGACAATCACAAATTGGCATGCCCAAGATTTGTTGGAAGGAATTTTGAGCAACGACCGGAGTATTAGGTGAAAAGGACATCACAGATTTGTCAGTATTCAATTCTTGTCCCGAAGCACAATGATAAATATCAAGTGCTCTTTTAATAGCTCCACAAGATCTGTCATTTGCTTGACAAAACAAAAGATTGTCATCCGCAAATAACAGATGAGAGATTGTTGGAGAATGACGTGAGACTGCCAGGCCTTGTAAACGTCCAATTTGTTCTTCGTATTTGAGTAATCTAGACAGCCCTTCCGAACAAATAAGGAAGAGATATGGTGAGAGGGGATCCCCTTGACGTAAGCCTCGTTGAGGAATGACTGAACCCGAGACTTCTCCATTAATAAGAAAGGAAAAGGAGTTCGTATGTAGGCATGTCATAATAAGAGTAATCCATCTTATGTTGAAACCCATCTTGCTCATAACAGCAGCCAGAAAAGACCATTCCACTCTGTCAAATGCTTTGCTCATATCTAACTTGAGAGCAACATAACCTTTAGACCCTCTCTTTCAATGTTTTAAACTATGCACCAACTCAAAAGCCACAAGTATGTTGTCCGTAATCAATCTATTAGAAAGGAATGCACTTTGTGTTTCCGATATAACAGAATGAAGAACTTCTTTGAAGCGCAAAGCCAGCATCTTTGAAATAATTTTGTAAATAACATTGCAAAGACTGATTTGGCAAAAGTCCTTCATCTCCTTTGGTTTTTTTATTTTCGAAATCAAAGTGATTAATGTTTTGTTGAAAGCTGCTGGATTTCCTCCATGATTTAAAACATTCAGGACCACCTTTGTCACCAGATCACCAACAATATGCCAATAATGTTGATAAAACATAGCTGACATACCGTCCACACCAGGACTTTTGTCAGAACCCATTGTTTTCAAAGCAGCCAACACATCCGAAGCAGTAAAATCATGTAACAAGAATTCATTTTGCTGAGATGTAATAATTGTTGGGATGGTAGACAAGACATGAGATAGTGGCCCAATGATCCTCCTCCGATGCTGTAAAAAGTCTTGTAAAATAATCAGCAACAACTTGAGAAATACCCTCCTTTGAAGTTGTGACATTTCCATCAGCATCCTAAAGTTCTTTAATTCGATTGTTGGATTGCCTTGCCGAAGCTTTTGAATGAAAAAAATTTTGTGTTTCTATTTCTCGATTGCAACCACTAAACTCATGACCTTTGTTGCCAATATTGTTCTTCATTGGCTAACAACTCCTCTAAAATTTTCTCAGCCGATTGAACCTCCTGAGAATGATTCATTGATGTTGTTGCAGCAGAGTTCAGTCGATTCACCTTTTTTTGAGCTTTAGAAATGTCCTTTTTCATTTTGCCAAATTTTTTATAGTGCCAATCTTGCAAGTGCGAAGCACACTGTTGTAAACAAGATGTTAAACCAGCAGCTGGATCTTGATGTTCCGAATTAAACCAGTAATTAGAAATAATATCAGTGCACTCTTCATCATTAAGCCAAATCCTCTCAAATCGAAAATGAGATTTCTTCCGAACAATAGGATTTTGCGGTTGAGAGAATGTAATATCCGCACAAAGTACTCTATGATCCGAACCAAAATAGTCCAAGTGTGTCAAAGTTGGGTTTAATTAACAAATTATCTTTCCACACAGTATTGATAAAACACCAATCAAGTCTCTCTTTCAAACCAATAGCATTTTTCCTATTCCTGGCCCAAGTAAAGTCATCACCAACAGCCGGTAAAGCATTCAAAAAACATTGGTCTAAAATTGTTCTAAAAGCTTGCATTTGGTTATCATGTCGAAGCAGACCACAACTTTTATGCTCAGTAGAAAAAATTTCATTTAGAATATCTCCAATTAAAAGCCACGGATCAAGTGGAGAAACATCAGCAAGTCTTCTAATTAAGGCCCGTGTATGTTTTTTGTTTATTACTTCGGGAAAACCATAAATAGCAGAAAAATGCCAACGAGGACCATCATCAAACAAGACATAACAATCAAAGTGATTTGTATTCATTAATAAAAGAGTTACATCCACACCATCTTTTCATAATAACATAATTCCACCCTTCAAACCAACCCGAGGAACTTCTAAACCATTACTAAAATTTAAACAATTTTTAAAACGAGAAAGAGCATCATCACACAACTTAGTTTCCATAAGAAATAACACCTGAGGAGATTGCTCAGAAATAAGCAATCGAAGACGACGAAACGCACTCGGGCTCCCCAACCCCCGTGCATTCCAACTTAAGAGTTTCATGATGAAGAGCAGGATTGCATAGCAATCACCGCTGTATTGTCAATGATCTCATCAGAATCCGAAGAAGTATCTGAAACTGAATGGAGAGAGTCCACTTCAACTGACAAAGGAGAAGCTTGAGGAACATGATTACCCCGACATCTTTTAAGTAATTGTCTCAAAGATTTTGAGTCATGTTGACGTTTATACTGACGGTTTGGGTGGAGATTTTCTTGGCCTAAAAAAATCTGGGAAGTGGAGCTGTGACATGTGGTGGAATTAATAATAGGTTGGGATGTGGAATATATGGTAGTAGAGAGTGGCATGGTCAAAGCAGGTAGATTAGTTGAATATGTGGTAGAGGCCATGGGGGGATAAGTAGCAATGGGATGAGTGAGTGGTGATACAGAACTAGTAACAAAGATATTGCCAATATCAGGTGTGTACACATTCAAAAGATGTGCAACTGAATTACATGTTGTAGGAGGATTGACCTTTGGAGAATTCATAACAGATGTGAAGGAGGATATTTGTGTTGCTGAAGTTTGAACCACACCAGAGGAGATCAAAGAAGATTGACCCAGTAAAGCAGGTGAGAAAAAGGATTGAACCATTGAAGTTGGGGCAGTTGTTGAGACATAACCAGTACCAGTAGAAGAGGGAAGTGCTTGAGAATTAGAAGACTCCAATCAACAAACTTGTTGGATGCGCAGGGGGACCAGAATTAATCCGTGGAATTGTTGCAGTAATTGAGTTCTCAGCCAGACGAGTGAGTAAGGGCCACGTGTTGCCTTTGGAAAAATCAGATCGATAACGGTCATAAGATGAAGACGGAAGAGCAGATCCATTCAACATAGGGCCATAAGCCAACTCTGGTTCAATACCATTCTCAAGATTGTCCAAAGTGACCAATAACACCACATTCCATACAATATTCAGGGAGACGTTCATAACGGAATTCAACCCAAAATTCATCCCGGACTTTGGGTAATGTAATCATCTTGCCACGAAGCAACGATTTCGTTATATTCAAACGAACTTTGAATTGTAAAAACGGCCCCTAACCTTCATTCAATGAATCTTCATGAACAGTCAAAAATTCACCCTAAAGATTCCCCAAGGATTTAGCCAACAATCTTGACTTACTAAGAAAAGGAAGTATATAAGCTTGCACCCAAAAAGGAGAGAAAACCATAGATTCTGGGGTCACATTTTGCAGTGCAGTAGGGGGATAAAGAACAATATGATGATTTTGAAAATGCCAAGATTCTTTATCAAGTGCCCTTAATCTATCTCCTACACACCCAAAACAAAGAATAAAGAGTCCTGAGAAATGTTCTTTAATGTTAACCTTAAACCGACCGTCCCAATGTTCCGCCATTTGACATTGGAAAGTGGAAAGCCAGACTTTCTTATGCGTGATCACTCTGGCGAATAAAGAGAATTTTTCAGGGGGTTGTTCCTCAAAAGAGCCATCATCAGTAATGAAAAAAATCGATTTCTCATTGTCAGACAAAGTCATGGTTGATTTCATTTTATGAATAAAAGGATCCATGAATGAAACAGAAGGAAGATTGCAGTAGAATAACAAAGGAAAAGAGAAAAGCAAGAACAAAGTAACTGAAATGGTGAAAATCAAAACTGTAAAAACCAGATAATGGACTATAACTACCACAGAGCACAAAGGGAGGGCTGACGCTCAACGTTCATTTATTAGTATTGGTTAAAACTAATAACACTTAAATTAAGAGAAAATTATGCTTTAGGAGGAATTTTGGAATTTATTCCTATATATACCGAATATTTTTTTAATTGGTAAAAGTAGCCATTTTTTTAAATTAGTTTTGACACGTGTACACGGTAATTGTTTTGAGAGTGGTTTGAGTGTTAAACACGATGCCATTTCTCTCTCAAGCCATCACTCCATCACTTTTATTTTCTTTTCTTTTTTATATTCATTTCAGCAAAGTTTTAGGGTTTCTCTCTGTTAGGGTTTCACATTTTTAGTTTGTTTATGGTGCGTACAAAGAGTTCAATGTCTCCATCATCGGAGGTGTCTGGTTCGAAGAAGAAACTGGAAAAAACAAAGGAAGTTGCTTCAAAACAAATGGCTGGATCTGGTGTGAAGGTTGTTGATTCTAATAAGGAGAAGAAAAATAAGAATGTTTCCATTTCGAAGAGGAGTGGTGTATCTGAGACTTCTTCTGACGATCGGTGCTCTAAGAAGTTAAAGAGTGTTGTTGAAGATGATGATGATTTTGATTTAGAATACAATGAAGTCCCTATTGTGTTGCCAAAAAAATTGAAGGTTAGTATCTTGGTTGTTTATACTGAATCGTGTATTTTTATGTTTGATTTTTGTTAGTGTAGATGCACATTTATATGTTAGTTTTTTTTTTTTTTTTTTTGTATAGAGTTGTTTGGTATTCTAAGTAGTTCACATTTTTTTATGTGTTTTGTTTAGAGATCCATGTATAGTTTCTTAGTGAATATTATATATGTTAGGATAGTTTTTTTTTTTTTTTTTTTTGTTAGTGTAGGTTGTTTAACACTTTATTTTTTTAGTAGTTTTGTTGTTTACCGAGTACTTTATTGTATTGAGTAATTTATTTTTTATGTATGTTTATTTGTTATTTAAAGATTAAAGTTTATTGTATAGTTTTCTAATGGATCGTATATATATTTGTTATTTTAGGTTTTCTAGTGTGTGTGTAACGCCCTAATGCTAAGGCACGCTACAGTGCTTTATCAAAAATTGTGCAATCTTTGCTAACCAAAGAAATTTCTCGAAAAACGTATCAAATTAAAACTTTGGCATTAAATACTAAACTTTGTAATTTAATAAAATATTTACAAGTGCCGGGATCCCGATTTTTAAAACTTTACAAACTTTACTTTTCAAGCATACAATTCAAAATATACAGATTTACAGGTCGCACAGCGACTTTCAAAATACAACTCCCAGATGTCCCGAGACCGAACACTCCAGGTCGCGCTGCTTGACATGTACAATCTCACCCGAGCTCAGGTTCACTCCTGTTCAGCCTTCGCCTTTCCTTTACCTACACATGGAAGCAGAAACTGTGAGTCAACAGACTCAGTAAGAAATGCATATAACATATCATATAATTTCCGACCTGTAAATAGGCGCCCATACACCTATTTACAGAGCTTAACAGATGAGTATGAACGTTCTAACTAGGATACGACCATGTACCATGTACCACATGCACTCAGTATACCATCGTACACTAGTGTAGGTAGGGTATGGACCGCACCTTGAGTACCGTTAAGTGTTGTACCACAGACACCTTGTACTTTTCCGTACAAGTGCTGGTAACACCATGATGTACTTATAAACATCATACACCTTACCAATGCACTCTGTATCGCAACCGTACAAGTGTTGGTAGTGTATGAATCACAACAAATAAGCATGCATATATATTAACACATACATACATTCGAATATTCATATCACACATTATACACAGTTCTTACCTGTTTTCCGAATTCAAGTGTGCTGGCCGACCTGAACGGAATTCACGTGCTAGATGGATGCCCTAATCACAATAATGGTAACACAGATGAGTGACTCGCTAAATCACTTTTCGGGACTTAAAACTTGAAACTAAAAGTTTCCCTATCGATAGACTTCATGGCAATACCCTAAATAACTCAAAATTGGCCAAAACTAGGGTTCTGGAAATTTCCCCAACAGGTAGACCGGTTCCCAACCGGCATCCCGGTTCTGGGTCACCAACCGGTCGACCGGTTGGTATAGACCACCCAGAACCGGAATTCGGCTTCTCTTGAACCAAAAATTTATCCCCCTTGATTCAATTCAATCCCAAACTTTACCAAACTCTCCAGTATACCTATACAATGTATAAACATCCATTTCCAATCAACCAATCACAGAACAAACCAATAATTCAATTTATGCCATTAAAGCTCAAAGCTTGAGTTTCCAAAACTCAAGCTTGCTTAGAACCATTATCAAGCATCAAAACCAGCAACTAGGGACTTAAATCAACTCAAAATAACTCTAGAATTCGAATCCTAAACATTTTAAAACCTAACAGCCCCAGAAATTCAATTTCACACCTTCAACCTAAGCTTAAAACTTGAAAACTAAAGAAGAGTTCCATTGAAGCTTACCTTAGGTTGTTTCCCCTTGAATCTATGGCTGAAAACACAGAAAAATCCCAGCCCCTTCCCCCTTGATTCTTGCTGCCTTCGAAGAGAGAGAGAGAGAGAAGAAAGAACTTCTCACCAATTTCTAATTTTCCAATTTCTTTTCTTTCTCCTTTCTAATTAAGTTAAGTAATATATTTAACTTATCTTGGCTGAGAAAAAGGGGTGCTAGGTGTCACCAAAATAACCAGCCACCTAGCCTCAAATAGATCAAATGACTAAATTGCCCTTAGACTTAAAACTAGGGTATTTTCAAAGCTAGGGGTAAAATGGTCAAAATCCATAACCCCGCTCAATCCCGATAATTTATTTTCTCTAAAATATTCCCCACTATGAAATAGGGTTCTAAACTTACCCATGTGATCAATTTAGCCATCCATCGCATTTTCCGTTGTCGCCGAGCAAAAATTACAAAATTAACATATTTCACATATAAGCTAAATAATACCCCTAGAGTTTAATAAAATCTCCAGAATTGAGAAATTATAACTCTAATATTTATTTCTAAATATTGGGGTCCACATTCAAAATTAATTCACAAATAATAATAAAATAATAAAAATTAGTGCTAATTGCCTTTTCTAATCCACATTACTTAAGCGGTCATTACAATTATCCCCCCGTTAATAGGATTTCGTCACCGAAATCTAACCTGAATAGCTCTGGATGTTGAGTCCTCATATCTGACTCCAATTCCCAGGTGGCTTCTTCCACCTTACTGTTCCTCCAGAGCACCTTAACCAGTGCAATAGTCTTGTTGCGAAGAACTTTTTCTTTCCTATCCAAAATCTGAACTGGTTGCTCTTCATAGGATAAGTCTGGTTGTAGTTCAAGGGCTTCATAACTCAAGACATGAGTCGGGTCTGACACGTATTTCCTTAACATAGAGATGTGAAATACGTCATGAACAGCTGATAATGCTGGTGGTAAGGCTAGCCGATACGCTACCTGCCCGACCTTCTCGAGTATCTGAAATGGCCCAATGAACCTAGGGCTTAACTTACCCTTCTTCCCGAAGCGCCGAATACCCTTCATGGGTGAAACTCCCAGGAAAACATGTTCCCCTGCCTGGAATGAGACATCTCTGCGCTTCGGATCAGCATAACTTTTCTGCCTGCTTTGAGAAGCAAGCATCCGAGCCTTGATTTTATCAATAGCTTCATTGGTCTTTTGCACCAACTCTGGACCCAGGTACTTCCTTTCTCCTGTCTCGTCCCAATGAATAGGAGAACGACATTTTCTACCATATAACATCTCATAGGGAGCCATCCCTATTGTACTTTGGTAGCTGTTGTTGTAGGAGAACTCAATTAAAGGCAAATACTTACTCCATGAACCCTCAAAGTCCATGACACAGGCTCGCAGTAGATCTTCCAAAACTGATAGTTCTTTCGACCGTGACCATCGATGCGAGGTGAAAAGCTGTACTAAACTTTAACTTGGTACCCATAGCCTTCTGAAGACTCACCCAAAACTTTGATGTGAACTTTGGATCCCTATCTGATACAATAGATTTAGGGGCTCCATGGAGACGAAGTATCTCCTTCACATACAATTCAGCATACTGATCCACTGAATAGGTAACTTTCACTGGTAGAAAGTGAGCCGACTTTGTAAATCTATCCACAATGACCCATACAGAATCATACATCCCTATAGTTCTAGGTAATCCAGTTACAAAGTCCATTGCGATGTCCTCCCACTTCCATTCTGGAAGAACTAAAGGTTGCAATAACCCTGCCGGCCTCTGATGTTCAGCCTTAATCTGCTGACAGGTTAAGCACTTGGACACATAGTCCACCACGTCTCTTTTCATCCCATACCACCAGAAGTAGGGTTTTAAATCCTGATACATCTTGGTGGTTCCCGGATGCAACGAATATGGCGTGGTGTGAGCTTCATCAAGTATCTCTTTCTTAAGCTCATCATCACTAGGAACACAGACTCGAGCTTTATATAACAACATTCCACTGCTCGAGATTGAAAAACCTTTAGGCCGACCAGCCACTACTTCATCTCGAACTTTAACTAGCTCGGGATCTTCCAGTTGTGCCTTTCTGATTCTCTCCAACAGATCAGATTGGAGTGTTAAATTATGTAATTTCCCGACCACGAACTCAATTCCTGCACTAACCATTTCTAAGGCTAGTTGAGGAGCTATCATAACCGTAGTACACACTTGACCGGGACCTTTTCTGCTCAGAGCATCGGCCACAACATTGGCCTTCCCGGGGTGATATAGTATTTCACAGTCATAGTCTTTAACTAACTCCAACCACCTTCTCTGCCTCATATTCAAATCTTTTTGGGTGAAAAAGTATTTAAGACTTTTATGATCCGTATAAATCTCACACTTTTCACCATAAAGATAATGTCGCCAAATCTTTAAAGCAAAAACCACAGCAGCGAGTTCTAAATCATGAGTTGGATAACGCTGCTCATAATCCTTCAGTTGGCGAGAGGCATAAGCTATGACTCTGTCAGCTTGCATCAGAACACATCCCAGACTCGTATGCAGGATGCATCACAATAAACAACAAATTTCTCTTGATCCGATGGCAAAGCTAACACCGGAGCTGTTATCAATCGCTGCTTCAACTCCTGAAAGCTTGATTCACACTTATCTCACCACACAAATCTCTGATTTTTCTTGGTCAATTCGGTTAGGGGCATAGAAAGTTTAGAAAATCCTTCGACGAAACGTCGATAATACCCTGCTAACCCGAGAAAACTTCGAATTTCTGTTACAGACTTGGGCCTCGGCCAATTCTTCACTGATTCTATCTTGTTTGGATCAACCATAATTCCATTTTTCCCAACTATGTGACCCAGAAAGGACACCTCGGACAACCAGAATTCGCACTTTTTGAACTTGGCATACAGCTTGTGATCCCTAAGTCGCTGTAACACCATTCGAAGATGATGCTCGTGCTCCTCTTCTGACTGAGAGTATACAAGAATGTCATCGATAAACACTATAACACAGTTATCGAGGAAATCCTTGAACACCCTATTCATGAGATCCATAAAGGCTGCAGGAGCATTGGTCAATCCGAACGACATTACCATAAACTCATAGTGCCCATATCTGGTTCTAAAAGCAGTCTTCGGTATATCCTCCTCCCGAATTCTGAGTTGATGATAACCAGACCGTAAATCAATCTTCGAAAACACTGTCTTTCCCTGAAGCTGATCGAACAGATCATCGATCCTAGGCAACGGGTACTTGTTCTTAATCGTCAGCTTGTTTAGTTCCCGATAATCAATACACATTCTGAGGGAACCATCTTTCTTTTTCACAAAAAGAACCTAGGAGCTCCCCGGGGCGATACACGGGTCGAATAAACCCAATATCAAGCATCCCTCGAAGTTGTAACTTAAGCTCCTTGAGTTCTCACGGAGCCATCCTATATGGAGCTTTAGAAACGGGTTCGACTCCGGGTGCCAAATCAATTACAAAGTCAATCTCTCGGCTGTGGCGGCAATCCCGCAATTCCTCGGGAAACACATCAAGAAAATCTTTCACCACCGGACTCACCTCGGGCCCCAAATGTTTCGTGTCCGCTTTGAGTCAAATACTACCGCTAGAAATCCTACACAACCATTGCATAGCAAATCCCTAGCTCTCAACACGTAAATAATCGGGATCCGAGACCCCTGAACCGATCCAACATAAACAAATGGATCTTCACCTTCCGGCTGAAAAGTCACCATTTTACGCCTACAATCTATACTGGCCGAATACTTGGATAGAAAATCCATTCCCAGTATAATATCAAACTCAGTTAATTTCAACTCTATAAGGTCAGTACTCAATTCCCTATCCTCAATCCTAATCGGCATAGACCTAATGCGCCTATTAGAGATAACCAATTCCCCGCTAGGCATTAGGGTTCCCAACCCTCTTTCTAAAATTTCACAAGGCCTACCCAAAAGATCAATCACCCTTGTAGCCACATATGAACGTGTAGCTCCCGAGTCAAATAATACTGTAAATAACAAGTTGTTGACGGGAAGCCGCGACTGTCACAACAAGGACCGGCATCGGCTTGGGTAATGGCAAATACACGAGCGAGAACCGGTTTCACTTCGGCTTTCGGCTCCTCTTTCTTTGCTCGGGGGCAATCTTTTTGAAATGCCCCACCATGCCACATAGGAAGCATGTCTTCCGTTACACTCTCCCTAGATGATGTTTCTTGCACCTTGGACACTCAGGATAAGAGTAACCCTGGCGTCCTCCTTGCGCCTTGGTTCCCACGGGCTTAGCCCCCCCGAACACCTTGAAGTTGGAACAACTTTTCTTTTCTGCTCAGTGGTGGAGTCACCACCATCCCTACCATAAACAGGAGTAGGAACAGTGGGGGTTCCACCAACACTCGGAGTCACCCGGGGCTCCTGAAGAAATTTTACTGCACTCTCGGCTCTCAAAGCCTTCTCAACCATATCTGCATACGTGGTTGCTTCAGTAGTGGTAATAACCAGATCATGTCGGATTTTTGCACTCAAACCCGCTAAGTATTTTTCTTTCTTACTGAAGTCCGTGGGCACAATTCCTGCCGCCAATTTAGCCAACCGATCAAATTTCGTTGTGTACTCGGATCGACATTCCCCGTCGAACTAAATCAGTGAACTCTTTCCGCTTTGCACTGCGGACCGCTTCATTGTAATACTTGGAGTTGAATAACTCCCTAAACTCTTCCCAGGTCATCAGCGTGACGTCCCGAGTGAGGGTTATCAATTCCCATCACACAAGGGCATCTTCCTGAAACTGGAAGGTAGCACAGGTCACCCGATCATTTCCAACCACTCCCATGAAGTTGAGAATACGCTCAATCATCGAAAGCCATTGCTCAGCCTTCATCACATCAGGGCCTCCCAGAAACACTGGAGGTGCCTGTTTTCGAAATCTTTCGTACAACGGTTCCATACGGTTGCCAACAACGAGGTTATTCCCCGGCACCGCCGGAACCGCAACGGCTTTGAACTTCTTGAGGAGGCACGGCGGGGAGGACCTGCTTGCCTCAACCTACAGAATCTCTTCATCTTGCCGGCGGATTCTATCTTGCATGTCCGCAAATCTTTGCTCCCCAATCAGAGGAGCTTGAGGTGGATTTGGCTGTGGCGACCACCACCCGAGCTCGCCACCACGGCCACGGCCGCGGCCACGAGGATTTTGAGGATTCCCCCGACCGCCTCCGGTCTCAACCATGCCACCCTGACTTCTTGTATTTCGCGGGGCGTCCATTTAATAGGACTTAGCCTGCGAATCCATAAGCCAGGCAGGTTAGACAGCGATCAAAATTAACACCGCTCTTAATAAGTAAAAGGCAACACACTTTCTTTCCTTTTAAAGAAATATATTTAATTTAAATCTAATATGCTTCCTAACATGCTTTCACATCACACTTATTTAAAGTACTAAACAAGTACGGGCTTACTGAACCGTGAACCGAGCTTTCTCTGATGAAGATTGTACATGTCATAGCAAGCTTCGGTAGACAAACCTGGCGGCTCTGATACCAAAATTGTAACGCCCTAATGCTAAGGCACGCTACAGTGCTTTATCAAAAATTGTGCAATCTTTGCTAACCAAAGAAATTTCTCGAAAAACGTATCAAATTAAAACTTTGGCATTAAATACTAAACTTTGTAATTTAATAAAATATTTACAAGTGCCGGGATCCCGATTTTTAAAACTTTACAAACTTTACTTTTCAAGCATACAATTCAAAATATACAGATTTACAGGTCGCACAACGACTTTCAAAATACAACTCCCAGATGTCCCGAGACCGAACACTCCAGGTCGCGCTGCTTGACATGTACAATCTCACCCGAGCTCAGGTTCACTCCTGTTCAGCCTTCGCCTTTCCTTTACCTACACATGGAAGCGAGCGCGGGTCAATCGTACCTCGGTAAGAAATGCATATAACATATCATATAATTTCCGACTCCGTAAATAGGCGCCCATACACCTATTTACGAGCGCTTAACGATGAGTATGAACGTTCTAACTAGGATACGACCATGTACCATGTACCACATGCACTCAGTATACCATCGTACACTAGTGTAGGTAGGGTATGGACCGCACCTTGAGTACCGTTAAGTGTTGTACCACAGACACCTTGTACTTTTCCGTACAAGTGCTGGTAACACCATGATGTACTTATAAACATCATACACCTTACCAATGCACTCTGTATCGCAACCGTACAAGTGTTGGTAGTGTATGAATCACAACAAATAAGCATGCATATATATTAACACATACATACATTCGAATATTCATATCACACATTATACACAGTTCTTACCTGTTTTACGAATTCAAGTGTCTTTGGCCGAACGAATTCACGTGCTAGATGGATGCCCTAATCACAATAATGGTAACACAGATGAGTGACTCGCTAAATCACTTTTCGGGACTTAAAACTTGAAACTAAAAGTTTCCCTATCGATAGACTTCATGGCAATACCGTAAATAACTCAAAATTGGCCAAAACTAGGGTTACGGAAATTTCCCCGACGGGTAGAGCCGGTTCCCCAGCCGGCATCCCGATTCGGGTCACCAACGGTCGGCCGGTTGGTATAGACCACCCAGCCGAGATTCGATTCTACCATTGGGAACCAAAAATTTATCCCCCTTGATTCAATTCAATCCCAAACTTTACCAAACTCTCCAGTATACGTATACAATGTATAAACATCCATTTCCAATCAACCAATCACAGAACAAACCAATAATTCAATTTATGCCATTAAAGCTCAAAGCTTGAGTTTCCAAAACTCAAGCTTGCTTAGAACCATTATCAAGCATCAAAACCAGCAACTAGGGACTTAAATCAACTCAAAATAACTCTAGAATTCGAATCCTAAACATTTTAAAACCTAACAGTCCCAGAAATTCAATTTCACACCTTCAACCTAAGCTTAAAACTTGAAAACTAAAGAAGAGTTCCATTGAAGCTTACCTTAGGTTGTTTCCCCTTGAATCTATGGCTGAAAACACAGAAAAATCCCAGCCCCTTCCCCCTTGATTCTTGCTGCCTTCGAAGAGAGAGAGAGAGAAGAAAGAACTTCTCACCAATTTCTAATTTTCCAATTTCTTTTCTTTCTCCTTTCTAATTAAGTTAAGTAATATATTTAACTTATCTTGGCTGAGAAAAAGGGGTGCTAGGTGTCACCAAAATAACCAGCCACCTAGCCTCAAATAGATCAAATGACTAAATTGCCCTTAGACTTAAAACTAGGGTATTTTCAAAGCTAGGGGTAAAATGGTCAAAATCCATAACCCCGCTCAATCCCGATAATTTATTTTCTCTAAAATATTCCCCACTATGAAATAGGGTTCTAAACTTACCCATGTGATCAATTTAGCCATCCATCGCATTTTCCGTTGTCGCCGAGCAAAAATTACAAAATTAACATATTTCACATATAAGCTAAATAATACCCCTAGAGTTTAATAAAATCTCCAGAATTGAGAAATTATAACTCTAATATTTATTTCTAAATATTGGGGTCCACATTCAAAATTAATTCACAAATAATAATAAAATAATAAAAATTAGTGCTAATTGCCTTTTCTAATCCACATTACTTAAGCGGTCATTACAGTGTGTGTGTGTGTGTTTTTTTTTTTTTTTAATGTGTTTGTTATTAACAATTTATGATTTAGTGATTTTTTTGGCTATAATTTTTGTTGGTATACTAATTAGTTTCTGTTGTATTTGTTTTTTTATTAAGTATATTTTTAATAGGATTGTGCTTGATGAATGTAATACCATTGTATTACTTTTTATTTTTAAGTTACTTATTTCAGGATAAAGTTTACTTGTTAGTTTCTTTTTAATAATGTTATGGTGAATATTTGCTTGTGGATATATCTATGATTAGGTGTTTTAATTTGATTAAGCACTTATATATGTTACTTTTTGAGTTTTGTGCCTTAATGCCCCTTTTCTTGACTACCATAGAAACTATGTTGGATTTAATTTAATAAAGAAATGAACAAAAGAGATTGTATTTTCATAGAATATTCATCAACATAATGATGGTTTCCTATTTGTTGCAATTAATCGTTTTTTCTATTTTTGATTTCATCATTGTTTTTTATCTAGCTTTATATTAAAATAAAGAAACTGTTTTATTGTTTTTAATATTATGAAAGTAATATTGATGTATTACTTTTTATTTTTAAGTTCATTATTTTAGAATACAGTTTACTTGTTAGTTTCTTTTTAAATATTTTATGTTTATTTTTAAATTTTCTTACAGGTTTGGATTTTTACTTGAAACCAGAGGATAGATTTTGTGGAAAAATCATATACTGGTTCGATGTGGGTGTTATTGCATAAATCAAGGATAGGTTGACTACTAAGCAACTTCCTATGTTTTGAGAATCCTGTTTTGGGCATTTTCTAGATCTTGAGGAGTGCAACATGCAATGTCAGGTTATACATACTGCTTTGTGTAGGGAAGTTCATCAAGCAAATGTTAAGGAAATTTGGTTTGATTTTGGTAATTCTAGGACTCGTTTTGGGTTAGGTGAATTTGCTATTATTAGTGGATTGTTGTGTAAGGGAACCAAATGATTTCTTTCTATTTTTCTGGAATTCAGCAAGTAATCTTAGTGATTCCAAGAGGAGGTAAGCTCTAGCACCCTAGTTCTTTAGTTTTTTTAACTTGAAGGTAGCTTGATTATGCAATTTTGAGATATAGGGGCTATTAGGGTTTGTTTGTGTTATAATTCGATTTCTAAGTTTAAATTAAGCTAGAAATAGGTTCTTGCTATTAGTTTTGTTGTATATTATGGTGGATGACCAAGTTTGAGTTTGAAAAGTCAAACTCGAGTCATCAATGGCATGTTTCGATTCAGGGTGTTTTTCTGGTTTCTATTGATTTAAATATATTGTGGAAGGTCATTATAGATGTTCTGAAAAGTTTGGTGGTATTTGGACAAGTTTTGAGGAAGTTTGGAATTGTTTGGGGAAACCTGGTACAAACCGGTTAACTGGTTTTGGTAAATTTCCTGAACAATTCATTTTCCTTGATTTGTGTCCATTTCAGTGCCTTGGTTGGGTGATTCTCTATATCCTAGGAGATTGTAGTTCCAATTAGTAATAGTAGAACCTTAAGTTGGAGGTTCAGGTTTCCCGGATTAGGGTTTTGGTGTGATATTTACCCCATTTTATTATGTGATTAGGACATCCATCCAGCACGAGACATTTTGTTCAGGTCGGCCAACTCACTTGAATTCGAAAAAGAGGTAAGAATAGCGTATAATATGTGATATATATGTGAATGTATGTATGTGTGAAATGTATATGCATACTTGCTATGGTTGATTCACTACCAACACTTGTACGGAAATGGTATAGAGTGTATTGGTATAGTGTATATTATTTAAGAGTACATACGGTGTTACCAGCATAAGTATGGGGAAGTACAGGGTGTGTGTGGTGTAACACTTAGTGGTATTCAAGGTACGAAATAAACCCTACCAACATTCGTACAATGTTGGTACGAAGTGTATGTGGTACAGTGATTGTACCCTAGTATGGAACGTTCTTACTCATTTGTTAAGCCTTGTAAATAGGTGTATGGGTACAAGTCGATATTATGTGATATGTTATATGCTTTTCTTACTAAGTCTGTCGACTTACAGTTCTACTTCCATGTGTAGGTAAAGAAAAGGCGAAAGCTTAACAGGAGTGAGCTTGAGCTAGGATGAGATTGTACATGTCATGGCGGCGCGACCTGGAGTGTTCGGTCTTAGGACATCTGGGATTATCATTTTGTAGTGGCTATGCGACCTGACTTTTGTATTCTAAATATTTGTAAAAAGTTTATCAACGGGATCCTAGCACTTGTAAATATTTTTGTAAAATTTATAAAGTTTCATAGTTAATATTAAAGGTTTTAATTTGACACGATTTTCGAAAAAAATTCTTTGATTAGCAAAGACAGCATTTCAATTGAAAAAAAATCACTGTAGCGTGCCTTAGCATTAGGGCATTACATCTTTCATAAATTCTAAAGTAAATTATTAAATTGTTTTTTCAAGGTTTGTGGAGTATTTATGTAGGTTTATAGAATCATTTTGTTTTGTTTTGTCTCTAGTATTTTGATTTTAACTATTATATACATTCAAGTATTTTATTAGCTATACTACTCAAGTAATTAGTGGAAAAAATTTATTGTATCTAAACTTTTGTTTGTGATACTTAGTCTCATTCTAACTCGAGCAGAGAGCAGTCCAACACACATAGTCATCCTACTCAGGTAAGATTTTAGTATTATTATCATTTATTTATATATTTCTAAGTTGATTTATTATTTCCAAACTATAGTAATATTTGGATGATTATAGGGTGATATTAAAATTCGAGGCCAAAAGTGCAACCTTTTGGATTAGACTGGTTCTGGGAATATTGTTGTTGTTGGATATTTCATTTCATTTCAGATGATCCACAAGATTCAGTTCTTGGTGTTCCTCTTGGACAATTTGCTATGAAGGTTGGTGTTGATTTTGTAAGAGAACCTAATGCATTTCTATGGAGGCCTACTTCAAGGTAACTTGTATTGAAGAAAGTGTTGGAAATGTTATTGCTTAGCCAGCTAACAAAGTTATAATGAGGTAAAAATTCATTATTATGCTATTTATATGATGTAGATATTTTTGTAATAATACCACAGCTTATTGGAATTATGACAAGTTTTCAGACATGTTTTGATATTATTAATTAGTCTCGATCTATAGTTCTGTATACTGAATAATATATAGGCATGAAACTTCCACAAAGATAAAAATAAAACCATGGTTGACATTCTGATTGGTCTCTCGCTAGAACAGTCTTCATCATATATATATTTATGTTATATATATGTTATAAGTTCCTTCTCGGTTATGATACCAATGAGAGCTTGACTAGTAACTAGTAAGAGTTTGTCACGTTTAGAATCAAAGTTCACACTTTGGTGTATTTGGTCACCTTTAGGCCTAAACATTTTGGGCCACCAGAGTCCAGACCCAACATGTATTATTGTTTAAATCAGTATTTTAATTTCTTGGTTATAATTGTTTGTTGTTGTCTGTTATTTTTAGGATTCGATATTGTCATTACTCAAAGAATGTGGTTACTTTTTTATTATTTAACTAGGTAACATACTCGCTCTTCGCGCGGTTCTTCTTTAAAATGTTCTTAAAATATAATAGAAAAAATTATTAATACAATTAAAATAATAATTTAAAATATTGTAATTACATGAGAACAACTCCTTAAAATTCTCAACAAAAAAAAATTCCTTAAAGTAATTTTAATTTTAATTTTTGAAGAAAAATACGTGTTTTGATGTGAAAGAATAACTCTAAACATTAAAACATAACATACTCAAATTCAATTATTCTCGATAAATAAGTAAATAGTCAAAATTAAGAAAGAGTTAAATCTTGATAGTCTTTATTTATTCTTTCGACATTCACATTAGCTATACTTTGTTGTTAGTATTTTCTTCGCTGATGAAGTGCATTCCCTCGCAAAGCATCATCTCTACATTGTAATCATTCAAAAAAAAAATATATAATATCATGCATCACCGTATCTCTTTTGATGTACAGCTATTGTTTAACCCTCTATATTGCATTATCTTGTAAATATCTTTTGTGGTCCATTTTGCCACAAACTTATTTATCCTTATTAATTAATCATAAAAAAAAAACACATACATTAAACAAATTATAAATCAAACAAATATGATCAAAATAAATTCAAATAATCAAATCAAAATGAATCCAAATTCATATCACATTCAAATTATAAAAATATAATAAAAAAAAAAAATTCTCAGATTCAAATCCTTGACTATTATTATTTTTTTCACAATAAATAATATGTCTTATATATTGATGATTTCAAAATTCACTATTTCTTTGAGAAAAAAGCAATAAATGATCAAATAATTCTATTTATGTATAATGTATAATTAAAATAGACAAATACTTATAAATATCTAGTTAATAAACATTTTACAAAAATAATAAAAATAGAAGAAAGTTACTTAATATAAGGTATTTTTTATATGTAAAAAAATTTATTTATTTGAGAATATGATCAAACTTATAACGATCAAGCTATTTTTTTTATATATATAAAATATTAAATATTTTTTTCTCTAACTATTTGTTCAAATAATATTTATTTGTTCAAGCTATTTTTTTTTATTTATTTGGTAAGTCTTTCTTTCAAAAAAAAAAAAAAAGTAGGTGTAAATATATATTTCTATATATAATGAGAAATAAGGAAAATTATAGCAAGTTTGTTCTTTTATTTTGTAATAGAAAATATGAAGAGATTTATATAATATTGTAAGAAGTACAATATATGAAATAGAAATTAAATGACTTGTATTAATTTTTTTTTTATTATTGTTATTATTATTATTATTATTATTATTATTATTATTTTGCAATCATAGCAACCATAATGAACTTTTGCATTTGTAGACATTACTTTTTCTTTTTTGTTGAATTTTTATTTTGTGATAATCCTGTAAAATATCATGTAAAAACAACACCAATAGATTAAATAAATAAATAAAGACAATGTTTTCAACTACGATACATATACTACTTAAATATTTTTTAATAACTTGTACTGTAAGAGAAAGAAAAATGTTCCATAAAATAAATAATAGCTAAATTATATTCATATCTCCAATAAATATAAAAAAAGTAATTTTTTAACGCCGATATATAATATTTATGAATATAGAGAATTGGACTTTCAAATGAGCAATTACTAATATTATTAATTAGGGAACTAAGCCGCGCTTCGCGCGGGTTCAACCTCACTTTTATAATTCTTTTAATTATTTTAATGTAATTTTTTTACATTTTATTTAAAATGTAATTTAAAATAAATAATATTCATTAGCGTTTAGCTTACTATAAATTAGGCAACAATAAAATTATAGAGCTGTAAAATATAAATACATGTTGCTTTTGAGGTCTAAAAAACCACTTAAAAGATGAGTATATTGAATTGTATGATTTCTTTTTATTATAGATTATAAAAATTGTAATTATTTTAAAAAAATTATAAAAAAAATACTGATTTATGTATTTATTAAGAAAGTATAGCAAAAAAATTTATAGCCTCTGTCCCAATATTGAGAGGAAAAAGAAAAAAATAAATATACCACAATAAATTAAAAGTGTTTATTATTTTTATTGAACTTTAAACATTAATCATATATTAAACTAACAATATAGGAGAAAATTAAAGTAAAAATATAAAAAATCAATAAAAATAATAGTTATTTAAGAATGAAAGGTCAAATAAATAAAGAAAAAAAAACATGGATGAAAAGGTCACTCTACTCACTCTATCCTTCTTTTCAATTTTTTTATTTTAATTAATTGAATTATTTTTACCACTAATTAAAGAAAAATTACATAAAATAAATATGAAAGTAAGATTTTTTTTTTCAACTGGATATTTTTCTTCTAATTTGTTTATATATATATATTTAAATCAATATATTTATTAAAGGAAAGAACTATCAAAATATAATAATTTAGAAGAATAATTATAAAAATATTCAATCCAAGAAAATATAGGTTAATAATATTATGAAGGAGAGAAAATTATATTTCTATTTTGTGCATTAAAATTGTAAAAAAGAAATATAGCCGTATAAAGAAAAACTTTTAAAAAAACCTTATGTATATGTTCTTTTAAAATTCTACTACATTTATTACTAATTTATTTGTGCATTTTATAATCTAAAAATACCACAAAATATATATAAAAAAAAAATTACAATCTTTTTAGATAGATATCGCCCCAATTTACATAGCATCATAATTACATAGATATGGATTTTTTTTTAAAAAAAAACATAGAATAGCTTGAGTACACGCATATCAAAAACTTTCATACTACATATATAGTACAAATATATAGACACACTTAAATATAAAAAAACTACTTTCAAATAAAAATCTGTATATTTATATATATACATAAATTAACTAATCTTGAATTTACTTTTCTTTTGAATGTGTTGAATTAAAATTCGATCAATATTTTATACCTATAGTCAGTCTCATACCTACATGCAAAAATTACAATTTTGATTAAAATATATTAATATTTATGAGTAGAACGATAAATATATATAAAGTATAAAAATAATATAAAAGTAAAGACAATTCAAAAATAGCAAGACTAACAAATATATATATGTATTTATATACTAACTTTAAATTTTATTTTAAAAAAGAACCTTGTGTTTATCTTGGAGTTCTTGATTTTACATTTAATAAATCTATACTTATAACTATTCTTAGGCCTACATGGAGAAACTAAATTTCAATTAGAATGAATAAAAGTTTTAAAGTGTGAAACATTTATATATATAAGTATAAAAATCATGTAGGGAGTGAAGACAATTAAAAAATAGAAAGCCTAACTATTAATTATATATTTATTTTTAAACAATATAATTATTATTTTTTTAATACACCAATATGTTTATTTTTTGTTATTAATAACCGTCAAATGTTCTAATAATAATAATAATAATAATTTAAGTTATAAAAAATGAAAAGACACCATTAAATTTTTTAATAAATGATGATTTATTATCATTTTTTCTTTTAAAATAAAAAATTAATATAATATGTTTGTTAGAATTCTATTCACTAATAATTATTAATTAATATTTTATTTTAATCATATTATTGTTAGTAAATAAAAATAGAAAAAAATGAGAGAAAAAACAATAATTTAGAGAACAGCCACCTCACTTTTTGAAAATTTTCCTATATATTTATTAATAATTATTGATGATTGATATTAATATATATATATATATATATATATATTTATACATATATAGATTGTTAGTATGTAAAATATATATATAGAATTAATAATTACATTATAAGCTACATATTATTATTAATTTTTTCAATCAAATCTTAATTTATTATATAATTTAAATGGACACAATTAATTAATAGTTATGATAAATTAATAAAAACATTAAATAAATAAGAAAAGAAAGAACATTGAAGATAACTCATATAGAGTGCAATTTAATTGTATATATGTCTTTTGATTTTTTTTATAACTTATAAGCATAGGTACAATTAATTAATAGTTATAATATTCATAAAAAAAAATAATAGTTATGATAAATTAATAAAATTATCAAATAAATAAGAAAATAGAGAATAGAAAAAAGATTGAAGATAGCTCATATAAAGTTCTACATGGCTTTTTTTATATTTCTTATATATATATATATATATATATATTGATTGATATTCATAGTATTTAATTATATCACTCTCATTTATCAAAAATAAAAACATAAAGATTATAATGTCACAACTTCTAAATATTTTAATATATATATACCCGTGGTTGCCACTTATCATTGCTTTCATCAATTTTTGAGTATCCACTATTTTTTTTTTATTATCATTATATTTTACATTATTTACACAATTGAATTGTATCTATTATATTACTAATAAGCTAGTCATTTAAAATATTTAATGAAAAAAGTTATAATAATACTATTTTTATTAAGTACTATTTTTGCAATAAATTATTTGACATCATGCACTTTTTTTTTAAGAAAAATGTGTGAAAATGTATTGAATAACAAAATGGTACAAATATATTAAGAGATTGCATCACATATTGATTTCACATAGTAGTGTACTCAATAATAATAACTATCAAAGTAAATTTCAAATACAATATTATGTACAATTGAAGAATAAATAAATTAACATTTAATTAAAAAAAATATAATATTTATAATTATATATATGTAAATGAGATTTTTTATACATCACACTCGATAAATATGTATATATTCATGGTATACGATATACGATGTTCTCCCATATTTTTTATTAATCTATTAATGTTATTTTTTTTTATTAATATATACAAATCTTTCCCAAATACTTGGTGGCCTTCGTAAAAAAAAACCAAATCATGTTTGTCTATTGAGAAGACTACCTATAACATAGAACTGAACCAATAAATTTTTCAAAAAAAAAAAAATATAAAAACATAAAAGTAAAGATTTATTATTTAAATGATATTTTGAGAAGAAATTGAAAAAACTTCATATCTAATATGGTTAGGTGACCATACTTACTGGCATGAATACATTGAAATTTTATATTAGAGAAAACGAATCAAACTCAAAGCTACCAATATTTGTATTTGACTTGAAAGAGAGTTTAAGAACCTCGTTGATTTTTCTTGACTCTCCACTTCAGAGCATCCTCTTATCATATATATAGGCATGATTGTATATGTATAAATATATCTTAAGAATAGCTATTGGTACTCATAATTTGTTCTTTAGTAATTTAGAAGGATTAGTATTCTATGGTGATAGTAATTAGGAGAAACTTGAGATAAATATGTATTTATATAGAGATCATAATATTATTTGTAAACTAAATGGTCAAAACTTATGACATTTTGCATTTAAGAAAATACAATCAAAAGTCACTTACATACCAATTATAATATAGTAATAATAGAGATTATATAATAGTGTAAGTTATAGAAAGTGATATAATAATAGAGAGTACATAATAGTGTAAGTTATAGAAATGAAAAGACACATTAATTATTTGATAATATATAAAAAATTATAAATAAATGAGAAAAATTGAGAAATTGAGAAATCAAAGAAGAGGGTGAAAAACTCATACAAATTGCCACCTCAACTCCTTAATGCAAAAAAAAAAAATATATAAAACCATAAAAATAAAGATTTATTATTTAAATGATATTTTGAGAAGAAATTGAAAAAACTTCATATCTAATATGGTTAGGTGACCATACTTACTGGCATGAATGCATTGAAATTTTAAATTAGAGAAAACGAATCAAACTCAAAGCTACCAATATTTGTATTTGACTTGAAAGAGAGTTTAAGAACCTCGTTGACTTTTCTTGACTCTCCACTTCAGAGCATCCTCTTATCATATATATAGGCATGATTGTATATGTATTAATATATCTTAAGAATAGCTATTGGTACTCATAATTTGTTCTTTAGTAATTTAGAAGGATTAGTATTCTATGGTAATAGTAATTAGGAGAAACTTGAGATAAATATGTATTTATATAGAGATCATAATATTATTTGTAAACTAAATGGTCAAAACTTATGACATTTTGCATTTAAGAAAATACAATCAAAAGTCGCTTACATACCAATTATAATATAGTAATAATATAGTTTATATAATAGTGTAAGTTATAGAAAGTGATATAATAATAGAGAGTACATAATAGTGTAAGTTATAGAAATGAAAAGACACATTAATTATTTGATAATATATAAAAAATTATAAATAAATGAGAAAAATTGAGAAATTGAGAAATCAAATAAGAGGGTGAAAAACTCATACAAATTGCCACCTCAACTCCTTAATGTTTTCCTTTATATATATATATATATATTGATATTGATGATGATTATACTATTGTATTATATAGCTTAAATTTTACATATGTCATAAATATGAGAAGGTGGAAGAGTATAGCAGGTCTATAAGTATACTTCTCAAGTATTATATTATATTAATTAGCTTTAAGATTGTTATGAGGTTTAATTAATAAAATAATAAAATAGAATAGAAGTTATAAGAATGAAAAGTCACTATTTTTTTTTTTTAAAATAAATAATGTTATATGATTAAATGAAAAATTAACAAAAAATGAGGAAAAAATTATAGAGTAAAGAAAATAAAAGGAAACTAATATAAGATGCCACATCAGATTGTCTTGCGAGAGGATTATATAAATATATAAACTTTTTTAGAGATAATTTGTTTGTTACTTTGTAAACTATTAAAGTAAAATAATACTTTTAAAATGTTATTTTTATGCATAATATATATAACTGCTTTAAAATTAAGTATAATAAATTATGAAAAAAACATATAATTAACTTGTTAGTAAAATATCATAAGATATTGTATGCTTCTAATAAAAATTAGTAAATATGAATAAATGGTATATTAAGAGAATTGGAGATGAGAAAAAAATTATATAAATAATTGAAATTTTATATGTTTCTATTTATTAGTTAGCATATTAACATAACTAATATTTATGAAATTAATAAAGCTAGAAGGTCAATAATTTTTTTGTAACTTCCACTAAAATTAAAAGAAGTTAAAAAAAAAAACATAAAAATAATAAATTTGATAGTAATGTGATATATGTATACATAGTTATTATTATGATTATTTTTTTTGATGATGTTATTATTATAATTATTACTACTACTTCAAAGGTCACAAAATTATTATTTTAAATTTAAGTTTTAGTATAATTAGTAATAAATAATAAACTAAATATAAAGGTAAATGAAAAATTGAGCAAATGAGGACTTGAAATAACTTGCTGGAAACACGCACAGGTTAATAAAGATTGCAAAGGTCACATAATTATATTTTTAATTAATAATTAGTAATGAATGATAAAAGTAAACTAATATAAAGACCTAAAACTAAATAAAAATTTTGAAAAAATAAATAAGTATTTGTTCAAACATGCACGGGCTAATGAAGATTTTGAAAATTTCGCATCATTATTATTTTTAATTAATAATTAATAATAAATAATAAACAGTAACTTTTAACTAAATGAAAAATTGAAAGAAAGAAAAAAAATGAGAATTTAAATCAAATAGTAAAATTTATTATAACCTCACTTGCTTTGAGCTCACAAAATAATAAAATTCATCAGTTGCTCTCTCACTTCTATTCACCTTTTGTTAGTTATCCCTACAATAATAAACATACATCAAATTTTTATATATATTTATATATATAGTGTGGAGTATATAAATAAAATAGTAATCCAACAAATACAAGAATGTTAGCAAATTAAAAGAAAAAAAAATTGATTTAATAACTTAATCACACAAAATTATGCAATATTGATAGATAAAAAAAATATTAAAAGAACATTATAACTAAGGAAATCTTCTTCCTTCAATTTTCTAGAGAACTCAATTTCATTACAAATTATAACTGAAAGCAAATAAAAAATTGCTAGAACAAAACTTGAGTAGTTACAAACTCCTCATATGTGTATATATATAACTCATTTAGCCATTACACATCAATCAATAAAAAAAAAATATACCAAAACATAAATCAAAATATTACTACACACTCCAACAAATATATGTACATATATTTATATATTAAAAGTGCCTATCTAACGGCAATTCTTGGTTTAACGATTCTTGGTTTAACGATTCTTTTTTTATTTAGCCTTTACACGATTAACTTAACAGACTGTTAACGTTAAACTTTAACAAATAAATAAACCCAATAATTAAACCCAAAAAATTAAACAATCTTTTTTTAAATTAAAAAAAAATATCTTACCCACATATCTCTCTAACAAATCCTACCCTTTTTTAAATTTTTTTACACGGCTAAATTCAAATTGTGATCGACGGCCCAAATTTCATTGATACAGGGTTTCTGCGGTGTGACTATTACTAACTGATTGTAATTGATATAGATATGGGATGGGGTATGAATGAGACGAGGGGGTTTTTGTAAGTTGCTTAACTGATCGAAGAATCTTCAACGTAGTCTTTACCCCTTTTTTATTCTATTGTGCTCTCTAAGCCAGGTTTGTCTTTCTTTTCATCATTTGTTTATTTGTAGTATTCTTTTCATCGATGTTTATCTACATATTGTACTTTGGAAATTCTGTTACTTTGAAGAGTATTGCTCAAATCAATACTCCTGATCCTGATGCAAGTTCCCTCATGATCCAGGTATTACATATATCATTGGGTTCTAAAAGAGTTTAGAATTTTATTATACCAACATAATATTATAATTCGGTTTTTGACAATAAGATATATACATGCTTGTCATAGAGAAAGGCCTGGATATTTTTGTAATCGTTTCTCATTATCACCTCAAAAATAGAATATCATTCATATGGGAATTGCATCATGTAATTGGATCTGTTATTCTGTTTTATCCTTACATTTCTTGTAATTAAGGCTATCGAGAAAGCAATAGTCATATGTGTATTACCATGGAGTAACACCAAACAATGATGGTGATATTATAAGATTGACCCTCTCACAATTAATTGACATCATATAGAAGGAAGGGATTTCCTTTTTGTTTAAAGATCGCTTAAATTTTCTTGATAATGAATAAAGCACTCAAAAAAGATGCTGCTAAACAAACTCAGTTCTACTTTTCTGTTTTTGCCTTTTTATTTATTATTTGTCTATCAAAAAAGAAAAAAAACCATATATTATCTGTAAATCATACTATATTTTCAGGAAAGTGGGAATGAGGCCTTGGCTTTCCCCACTAAACTAATTGTGTTCTCTTTTGCAGGAAAGTTGACATTAATTCGAAGTGTTCTAGACGTGGTGGAAGTCAAGAGAAGGATATTGTGGATGCCATTTGGAAGTGCTCGGCAACAGTTGCAACATGGAAAGGGAGTGGGCTGTGGAAGCTACCATTGCAGTAGTTCTTTTGACTTTCTTGACTTAGTGAAGGCCTTACTCTCCCCTGCTGAATATGATTTGTTTTCTATCCTTTCTTGGCATATTTGGTTAACTAGAAATAAATGGGTTCATGGAGAGATGATTCCAAAGGCTGAAGATGTTGTTGAATGGTGCACAAAGTATGTTGCAGATTTTTAAAACTCCTCTTTGGATTCAAACAAATTGGCCTCCTCTAATGATACTCTGAAATGGACTTTCTCCTGCTGCTAATGAGGTAAAAATGCGGCCTCTTTCTCCTCTTGCGGCTGAGTTGACAGCCATTAGAGCTGAGGTTAATTTGGCCGTAGAAAAGAAGCTGCCAAAAACTTGCATTGCGCCGGATTGTCTAGCTGCGATTCAGTTGATCAACTCCAAGTTTAGAGGTTGCCGTAAGGTTGATGGTCTCCTTCCTTAAGGACATTGATTCTCTTTGTTTGTTTTCTGGCATAATTAAATGCTTTGGTCGTAGAGATGACCTTCTAGCTCACAATCTCGCTAAGTTTGCTTTGATTGATAAAGCAACTTCTTTTATTTAGAATGGGGCGGTGCCTTGTTTTATCGAAGAACGTGAAGCATTCTAATGGAGACCAATCTATGATACTTCTTAACTGGTTGTTCCAAGATGAATTTATTTTCCAAGCAATAGCTAGGAAGCTTGGTAAGATTATTGCCACTAAAGATGATCATTTTATAGCACTTGGGTGGTGTACCCTGGTGCGCGGACTTGTGGATTATGAAAGTGCTACTGATCAGTACTCAATGAATGGTAATACATTTTTTTCTCTTTATGTGATTTAAATCCATTTGGGTATATTTCAATATGATCTTTAATGACAGTATAACCTCATTATCTTAGTTTAGTAGCTAAGAATGTATTTTAAGCATGAAGTTTTAGTCCTTTTTTTGCCCTCAATTTTATTATCTTCTTCCTCAATCTCTAATGACAGGAATAAGACAAATGCATATTGAGTTGTTGAAGATACTTTCCTCATGTTTTTCACATATATTACAAATAATATCTAAGGGAAGGTATAAGCTTCTTACTTGGATCATCATCGACCAAGTTGAGATGGATCTTCATTTTGTAATAGTTGCTTTAATAAATGATCTGCTTTTAGTTTGCTCAGTCCTGTTCTTCTCATCTTTAGTATCACTTGTTTTGGTAGTGCTTCATTCAAATTTCAAAAAATAAACCCAATAATTAAACTAAAAAATTAAATAATCTTTACGATTAACCCATTCATGACCCATACAGGCAAACACAACAAAAGCCTCTCTCTCTTAATTTCACCTACTGAAACAGAATGCAATCATCAGTTGTTAATTCTCATTGCTTTTGGTAAAATTTACACCTTTAATACTTCTGACTTTTGTTGTGCTATTTTGAGTGAAGGTGGCTTTATAATGAGCAGATGAAATTTTAATACTTCTTTGTTACTTTATAATCGAGACTTTGAGAATTGAGGGTTCCTTCTTTGTCTAATTTACACACGCTTTGCTTATTCTTAATTTTGTAATATTTGTTTTTCCAGGTCAAAGATGTTCTTGCTGCTATTATTTTAAGAACTTTCCAATATGTTTTTACTGGACATAAAAGTTTAATTTAAATTTATTATTCAAATCTCTCTAAATTAAATATTATTTATTTTTGATTTATTTATTTCATTCCGAACTCATAATATAATACTTAATATAAAACATAGTATACGTGCATCGCACGTAACAATATACTAGTATATATATATAGACATAGGAAAGTAGAATGATAAGTGAAATGCCATAAAAAAACCAAAAATTGTAACTGAATTATAAAAGCAAATAAAAAATTGCTAGAACAAAACTTCACTATTTACAAACTCTTCATATGTGTATATATATAACTTATTTGGCCATTACACATCAATCAATAAAAAAAAATATACCAAAACATAAATCAAAATGTTACTACACACTCCAACAAATATATGTACATATATATATATATATATAGAGAGAGACATATGAAAGTAGAATGATAAGTGAAATGCCATAAAAAAACCAAAAATTGTAACTGAATTATAAAAGCAAATAAAAAATTGCTAGAACAAAACTTCAGTATTTACAAACTCCTCATATGTGTATATATATAACTCATTTGGCCATTACACATCAATCAATAAAAAAAAATATACCAAAACACAAATCAAAATATTACTACACACTCCAACAAATATATGTACATATATATAGACATATGAAAGTGAAATAATAAGTGAAATACCATAAAAAAACCAAAAGTTGTAACTGATATTTTATTGTCATTATTAATGTTATAAAATCTAAAATAAAACAATATACACTCATTAGTTTTATAACTTAAAACTGAAAAATAGTAATTAATATACAACTTTTTTTTTTTGTTAGAAACTCTAAATAAATAAGAAAAATAGAAAAAATAGAAAAAATGAAACAAAGTTCATACAAGATGTCATGTCACCTACCTTAACAACACAATTATATAGATATATAGATTTGTTCATTGTCAAACTTATTATATATATATATTTTTTATAGGTGATGGAGATAGTGACTAGATGAAGAGATGATGGAGAGACACCAGTTTACGCAAATAATAAATTGATGATAAATATTACAAATAGACTTTTGACTCATTAGACATTACATGATCATGAGCTTTGGCCATTATTTTGTACTTGGAATACATGTATTAAATATTTTGATAATATACAAAATATATTAGATTTATTAAATTGTAATTACGTTATTTCAACAAAGAATAGGCATTACAAAATTTAATAATTTCACTATAAAAAAACACAAAAAAATAACAGTAGCAAATGTTATTATTAAGAAATTATAACAATATTAAAATATAATATTTTTAATATATAACATAATAATAATGTAATAATAAGTTATACGATTATGTTTTAAAAATATTATTAAATGAATATAACATATAAAAGAAATAATAACAATAAAAAATAGTTATTAATAAGTATATATAACAACATTAAAATGTAATGGTTCTTTATATATAACATACTAATAATGTAATTAAAAAATATTCTTAATAAATGTAACATAATGAACCATAACATTAAATTAATGTTAACTATTTAGAATGTATAACACTAAAATAATGTTATAATATATCATTTAATAACATGTGAAAAATGTAATTAAATATCAATACTTTTAGTTATATGAGCTGTCTTAACAGTTGTTAAAATATTATAAAATGTATTTAGTTACATTTTTTTTTTTCAGGATTATCATAATAATAATGTAATTAAAACCTATACAATTACATTTTAAAAATGTTATTAATAAATGTAACAAAATGAACCATAACATTAAATTAATACTTAACAATTTAGAAATAACAGTAAAATAATGTTATAATATACCATTTAATAATATGTGAAAAATGTAATTAAATGTCAATACTTTTAATTACATGAGTTGTCATAACAATTACTAAAATATTATAAAATGCATTTAATTACATTTTTTTTTTAGTGTTATCGTAAATATTTTTTTCTTGTAGTGTTTCTAAAAACTAATAAGAAATAAAATGAGAAACTATTTACTTTCTATAATTACAATAAGAAAAAATATAACTTAAGTAGGTTTTCTTTCTTTATTGATACTACGTATCTATCTCATGAAATTATGGATATTGTCATGTCTTACAAGCTTGAAGATATATGAGGCATATCTTTGAAATTGTCCAACTCGCATTCTCTTGTCGGTGTATGCGAGCTGCATGCGTGATGCAAGCTGGTTGGATGTTTCAGCTTCTGTTATGACTTTAAGTATTAAATCTCTTTGCACGGCTCATTACGAGTGGAATTATTCATTCGGTTGCAAGATTCTCTCCACATGTCACCCAAATAAACTCCATGTTACCTTGTGCAGAAATTAGGATAACAACTTTCAATCGATATTATTTATGATATTATTTCTTAAGAGAGTAATAATTGGTACACTTACATTTTACTTACAAAATTAAATACTTATATTATACATAGTTCCAATTATATTATTTATGATATTATTTTTTAAGAGAATAATGACAAATACACTTTCATATTACTCACAAAATTAAATTATGCCATATATCATAGTTTATATTTTGTAACCACACAATTTGTATTATACGAAATCTACCTATATAACATATCAATGGTTTGACACTTAGCTAAAAACAAAATTGTCAACTATTATAATATTTAACCTAACAAGGTTAATATATATATGAATATTTTTATATAATATAAATTATTCTATAAACTATATAATATATATTGTAAAACACACTAGGCAAGAAATTAAGTTTATCATATATTTATGACTGTTAATAATGTATGACAGTCTATTTAATAAAAATATTTATATAATATAACTTTTTTTAAATATTTACTTCAGTCAATTACATTACTATTTTTTTTTTCAATTATTTACTTAGTTTGTTAGACTTATAATTTCTTTTTTTATAAAGTCAACATTGTATAATTTTGATTTTCTTATTATTAGTTTTATTAATATTTTTTTATTTATAATTTCGAGTTTGAGTTTGCTAGATGTATATATATAGATTTTGAAAGTAATTAAAAAATTTAAAAATAACATTCTTTCACTTTGTAAGATAGTTCAAAATTGAATTCCAAACTAAAAATATTTATATTTATATAATAATAATAATAATAATAATGAATATAGAACTACAAAAAGTCTCAATATAATTTGTACTTATAAAAAGACTAAAAATTATTCTTTCTTTTGATTTTTTGTCAATTGTAGATGAGCAAAAAAGACGTCAAATAGAGAACTTGATACATACGATGATGGTAATTATATGTAGATTTAATTATCTTTTTTAGGGATAATTACATAAGCTACTATTTTTTTTGTAAAAAAAATTACATTTTTACGTTTAATGATTTTTTTTTTTACATTTTTACGGTTTTCTGTAAAAACAACACGAAAACAACAAGAAAACTACATAAAAGTAACATGATAATAACATCAAACCAACAACAAAAAATAACATACAGATAACAAAAAATCAACAACAAATTAACATGAATGCATCATAAAAAGACCGTATTTTCGGTAAATAAAATCAAAAAATTCGTAAAAATATTTAAAATTCCGTTAAACAGTATTTTTATAATTTTTTTTTTATTGTTTTTGTGTATTTGTAAAATTATCTCTTTTTTTAATCACTATTTTATATAGGGATTCTTTAATTTCATATATTTTATTCACTATAATATTTGAAGATATCTTTTTGATTAAACAATTATAAAAAATTAAAAATTAAATAAGTTAATTAAAAATATTTAAAACATACTATTCAAAAATAAATTAAATTAGATGTACAATTTTATATATTTTCTCATTATTAATAAATTAAAAAATTAAAAATTAAATAAGTTAATTAAAAATATTGTCTTTTTTTTAAAATATTTATAAATATTAATACCGACAGAAACTGATTGTGGTCTGCTGGTATTAATGCATCTGCGTGTAAAAGTGCAGATATTAATACCAGCGGATTAATAGCGGTAGGGTTCGCCGGTATTAATATCTGCACTTTTACACGCAGATACATTAATACCGGCAGACCACAATCAGTTTCCGCCGGTATTAATATTTATAAATATTTTAAAAAAAGACAATATTTTGAATATTTTATAATTAAATTAATTATAATTATATATAATAATTATTTCATAAATATATTATTAATTAAAAATAAAACATTAATATAAGAAATTAAGCATTAATATTAATTTGTCCATTACAAAATAAACTATATTATCTTAAATAAAATTAGAATATTGTCTTTAAATAAACTTTAAAACGTAAAAATTGACATAATTAAAAAAACCTAACTATCATTGTTCAAATCAGTATATTCTAAAAATTCATCCGCATTCGAGCTATGTCTTGAACAATCAAGATTATCACGGGATTGAGCTGGTGGGGCAGGATAATAAGGTTGTTTAGTCTGCGGTGTAGGTAAGATCTCCACAAACTGTCGAGTATGCGGGCGAATCAAAATAGGTTGTTGCTGTTGTTGCTGGCTCTGCGCACTGAAAATCTGACCATACATAGGCTGTTGTGGAGATCCTCCCATTTGACCATACACCGGTTGTTGGTGCAACAATGACCCAAATTGACCGTACATAGGGTATTGTTGTTGGGATGAGCCTCCAATATTGCCAACCATAGGTTGTGTCTGAGATCCTCCTGCGGCATCCGAAAAAAATATGATCAGACCCGGATGCTAAAGCTAGCAACTCTTTGCCATTCTCTAATGATCCAGACTTGTGCAAGTCATATATCTATAAAAATAAGTACCTCATTAGAATATGACAAACACCACTTAAAATAATAAACCTTTACTACACATATATATTCACCTTCTTGTGAAACCACAGACGAAAATGTTTTTTGTGTAGAACATTATGATCTCCCTTCTCATTCGATGGTTATTTGGCAAAAATCTTCTATGACCTATGTAAGATGTCTTACCAATTACTCGAATAGAAGATGTATCTTCATTGCAAGTTGGACAAGCTTTGTATCCCTGACCACTCCACCAGACAAATAACTACGAGCAGGAAAATCATTCACTGTCCACAGAAGAGCTGCACGCAACTTGAAGACAGTGTTGGTTCGACAATCTCTCGTATCTACTCCGTTAACCCACAATTCCTTCAACTCATCCACCAAGGGTCTTAAAAATACATCTATGTCCATTCGCGGTGATTTATCTTCAGGAATAAGAATGGTCAACATAAAATTATTATCTTTCATACATAACCAAGGTGGAAGATTATAGTTCGCCAAAACTACAGGCCACATACTGTAAGCTTGGCTCATGTTGCCAAATGGATTAAAGCCATCGACAGCTAAACCGAGACGAACATTTCGAGGTTCACTAACAAAATCAGGATGTTTGGCATCAAAGTCCTTCCAGGCTGCACCATCCACAGGGTGTCGCATCACACCCTCATCTTTTGATTTACCACTGTGGTGCCATACCATGTATTTTGTTGTATGCCTTGAAGTATACAGTCTCTTTAGTCGCGGAATTAACGGATTGTAACGCATCACCTTATGAGGCACATTTTTTGCTCCTGAATTTTTTGAAGTTATCCATCTACTAGTGCCACAAACTGGACATGAATCTTTATTTGCATGTTCATTGTAAAATAAACAGCAATTGTGCTTGCACACATGAATTGATTCATACCCCAACCTTAATTTTTTTAATCTTTTCTTGGCATCATAATAGTTTGATGGAATTTTATTTTCATTTGGAAAAGCTAATTTTAATAACTTCAGTAATTCATCAAATATGTTGTTAGGAATCTTTCCCCTAACTTTTAAATGCAATAACTTTGCAAAAAATTTAAGAGAAGATATCCAATCACAACCGGGATACAACTCAGCCTCAATCTCTTCAAATAATTCGGCGCGCCATTGATTTGTATCAGGATTATCATCCATTTCAAATGACGGCTGAAGGAAGTCATCCACTATTGGAATCATCTCATCAATTTCAGGGTCATCATTAGCGCCATCATGGTCATTCATTACATTAGTGGCGCTAGATTCAGCTTCCCCGTGGTAAGTCCACTTCTCGTAACCAGTAAAAAAACCCCAATCGAATATGTGTGCTTTCACAACAGGTAAAGTTTGAAGCCTATTATTCACACATCTTACACAAGGGAACCTAATTCTACTATCGCAATCTTTACATTTCGAAGCCATCTCTAAAAAAGCATTTAGACCATTCCAATATTGCGGACATCTACGATTTCGCAATGTCGTCCAAGACTTGTCGATTGTCATCTAAAATTTTATAAAGGCATATAAGATTTCATGTTATGACACAATTTTATGATATTTTATATTAAAATATTTTATATCATTTTATGAAATAAATTATTCATCATTTAAGAGTTATTATATTATTAATTAATTATATTTTATTTTTAAGTTATTATTACTTTAATTTTTTATATTAATTTTATTATAAAAAAATTAATTAAATAATTATTTTAAAAATATTACTTTAATAATTTATTAAATTTATTTATTATTATTAATTATTACTTCAAATTTATGACATATTAAATTTTTAGTATTTTTTTAAAAAATAAATTATTATTTTTTAATAATACTTATTTAATAATTTAAAAATTATTTTACTATTAATTAATTAAATTAATTTTTCATATTTATACTTCTAAGCAAGTATTACTTTTATATATATACATTATATTTTTTTATTTAAAAAATTTATAACTAATTTAATTTATTTTTATTTTATTTTTAAAAATTTATTATTTCAAATTTTTTATATTTATTATTTATGATTTTTTATATTACTCTAATTAATTATATTTTTGTATATTTATTTTTCAAAGCACTTTTAATTTATAATTTTTTTCATGTTAAATCTTTATTATTTATATACTACAATATTACATAATTATTTTAAAATATTATTTTTATTATAATTAACTTAGTAATTAATATATTCTTATTCTAATTTTTTTAAAAAAAATTAAAAAACATTACATAATTAATTATTTAACAAACTTATAATTTTATAACTATTCAAAATTAATATTAAACAAAAATACACATTTATTAATATAAAATACATTAATTACTATATACACTTAAAATCTAAAATTTTACAAATTTATACATTTAAAACTTTTAAGCAATATATTATATATATATAATATCTATATATTATATTTATTATTATATACAAATTTACATATTTAAAATTTTTAAACAATACATTATATATATTACTTTATATACATACTAAAATCTAAACTTTTATAAATTTACATATTTATAATTTTTAACAATATATTATATACATATAATATAATATATACACTGTTTAAAAATTATATATGTATATACATATATACATATAATATATATAAGATAATATATTATTTAAGAATTATACATTTGCATATAACACATACATATAATATCATACATACACATACACAAAATTATATATTTACACATACACAAAAAAATTACTAAACATTTGCATAAAAATTAATAAACACAAAATTATATATTTACACATACATTTGCACAAAAATTTACACATACACAGATATATAAATACAATATACCAATTACTAAACATTCAAAGATTGAAAAAATAAAAAAAATAAACCTGTAAATTTTTCCGCCAAGCTTTACCTCTTCCCGCGTTTTCACTTTCCGTTATTGTTTCGAGCAAAATATCTCCCCCAAAACTTCAAGCATGGAGAAAAAATTAATAACTATCAAAGAAAAATAAAAATGAAACGGAAAAATGAAAAAACCATAGTGAAAAATACATTACCTGTAAAAAAAAATGATGGTGCAATGGCGCTTCACGGTGGAAAACAGCTATGGCGGAGGAGGACGACTCAGACTATGCAGAGGTGGAGGGTCGGGCGTAGCAGGGGGAGGAGGAGGGTCGGGGTGGGGTGGTGTGAAACGTAGTGGGGAAATGGAAAATGTTTTCTGAGTTATGGGAGGGATTATATAGAAATTTATTACCGGCGGGACCTGCCAGTATTAATAGGGGTTCCGCCGGTATTAATAAAACGGTCAGAATCCCTTACTAATACCGGCGGAACCCGCCGGTATTAGTCTTTTTAAAATTTGGGCAGTCAAAATCCCGCCCAAACTATTAGAGGCGGATTTTTTGCCGGCAATACTAAAATTCCGTCGGGAATACTAAAATTAAATAAATATTTAATTGTTTTTTAATTATTCAAAAGTAATACCGGCAGAATGCCTTTTCCGTCGGTAATAAACCCATTAATACCGGCGGTTTGGCTCCGCCGGTATTACTCCCACCGGTATTGAGTCAAAATGTTGTAGTGTATGATGTATAATTGTTAATTTTTTTTTTGATGAATGAGTGAATTTCATTACTCCAACAGATTTTGTACAACACTATAGCATTCTCCAACAAGAGAATCTAAATAATCTCTAATATTTACAAGGTTTCAAACCATATTCTATCTCTATTGGTCACTTTTTTTTGGCCAAATACAAGAGATTCGACACTTTGTAATATTCTTTACTTGTGCTATGATTACATCACTTTTTACAACTTTGTTTCCCAAAAGATTGAATTTCGGGAGCACCACAATGTATACACCAAAGCTGCAAGTGTAGCAGCCATTACACTTTTTCGAAACTTGATGATTTTGGCCTTTCCAAGCCATCTTATTACTCCTTGCAACGACCTTTTGCACATGTTCCAGTTCAGCCAAATCTTATTTTATTCAAGCAAGTCTGCCCAAAAAAGCAGTTAAAAAACAAGTGTTCCATCGATTCTTCTTCCCTGCTGCACCATAGAAAATTTTTATCAATTTCGGGTTGGTATTTGGCAATCCTATCTTTTGTCTTGAGTCGGTTAAGCATGGCCATCCACATAATAAAACTATGCTTTGGATAGTTTAGCCAACTCCAAACAATACTCGACCAATGTTCCTTTGGTTCGGCCATGATGAGCTTTTGATAGCCTTGAGTGATGACATACTTGTTACTCAAGTGCTCCCTTTCTTCTAAATCATAGATCTCTTTTACTCTCTCTTTTATTGCCACAATCTTCCTCCAATACCAACTATCATTGCTTTTAGCTTTATAATCTCACCAAGCTTGCTCTTTTATGTATACACAATAAACCCATTTCACCCACAAATTATCTTCTTTTTTAGCAATGGTCCAAACATATTTAAACATAGCAGCAATATTCCATTCAGTTACCTGTTTGAGGCCTAAACCCCCTGCTGATTTCTCTTTGCAAATATTTGTCAATTGTTAAATATTTTATGTACAAAGCAAATCTATTAAGAATGATAATGATCAATTCCGTGACAGCTATAAAAAATTAAAATTTAATATAGTTTTTTAATTTAATTATAACTAAATAAAATATAATGTATGTGAAGCGTGATTTATTTTCTAATTTTTAAATAATATAGAGAAATTAATAAGTGTGCAATATAAAATATGCCAAATAATTTGTTTTTTTTTTAAAAAGTAAAATTGTAGTGATTCACTTTAAAGAATAGAGTAGAAATGTCAATAAATAATGTTATGAAATTATTGACAAATTGGAAGAAACTTGAATCTCATCATATAATCATACTACTCGGGAATTATAATTATTGTAATCATACTCATACACTGAGTGTGGCTTTAGGATTATTGAGATCATATATAAATATATGTCTATATAGAGTATGTACATACATATATAGTCAAGCACAAATTAAAGACATAAACACCAAGCAAGAGCCAAACCAAGAAATAAGAAATAATTATATGTAATATGTCATATTATATCAGCATAGAAATGCTTCTTGAAGGAATCCATATGTAGAACTTGCAAACGTACTGAGACAATCAAGCTACCATCCTCATCATCACCATTAGGATTTTGAAGAAGCACAAAGTCTCCATCAAAGTCAGTATCATAGGTTTCTAAACTCATAGCAACTTCTTTCCCCCATCCGAAATCAAGGTCGTACAACGGAAGCGTCAACCAACTCACAACACCAAGATTAGGATTTCCATAGAAAAGCTCTTTGTTATCATCAGCAGTTGTACTACTCGACTCTTCTCCATGAAGATCTTGAAACAATCTCAAGTCCTTCTGATTCTTCAAATACTTGAGATTCGACCAGATATACTCGTTTGTTACCTTTTCAACTGTTTCTCTTATTTTTCCGGCTGCAAACCCTAATGGATTAGACAACAACTCACCCGAACTACTTAAGGCTTTCACATCAAACGAAGCATTGCCGAAGTAGGCACTCGGCAAGGGCGGTTCTATACGGCTCCTCACGTCCACGCAAATAGCCAGAGCTGTTGGCTGCTCTGGACTACTATGCTTTCGGGCTTTGCACGCGCACCGCCAAATGTGCGCGGCTAACATCTCATACCGACTATAGGGACGAGTCTCGCTAACTCGTCCCTTGTTGGCTAACCTCTTCAACTTCTCGAGCTGTTCTTTGGTGACTTTTAAGAAAGCTGGAGTCACCTCCTTCTTCTTCTCTTCTAGGTTGTCCGATTTTCCAATCAAGAGAGGAAAATGGTCCAGACACGAAAGCTCCCCATCTGAGACATCACCATCGTCGACTTCCCTTAATAGGATTTCCCGATCAAGAAACGGCATCGTTTTGATTGGTTCACCTCGTGAAAGAGAGGCCCACTCAGAGATAAAATGTAATGCACTTGGGCCGTCGACCACAGCGTGTGAAATGGTTAAGCCAAGGCTAACACCACCACAAGCAAACCTAGTTAGTTGCGCTAAGAGCAGTGGTAGCTCATGAATAGGGCGTGTATAGTCTACAAGGGGAGTAAGATGAAGGTCGTGGTAATTATGCTCTGATGAACAAGATAAGTCACCGAGTTCATCCAGTTTCAAATTACACTCGGCTTCAACAAACTCAACCCCTTCGGCGTTGCAGTTGAGCTCAAGACGATTACCGGACGGAAGCCGGCGTAGGCGACCCGCGAGTGGGTAGAAAGGGACCAGAGCTCGGCTCAATGATTGTTTAAGGGTTGCGGCGATTTTATCACCGAGCTTAACCCAATCTTGGGGTGGGCGATAGAAGTAAATAGTGGGAACATGTGTAATGGTACCAGTTTGATCCCATTCAGATAGACATTTGTAACCTTTCCATGTTGGCTCAGCTGGTTTCACCATGTAGCAGGCTTTCATTTTCAGTGCCATTTCTTCTTTTGTTTTTTGCATTACTTGATTTCTAAGTGTTTTTGTTTGGAAAGAATTGTTTACAAAATATATTATATATATATGCTATAAGGTACTGTTTTTATAGGAAAATTTAGTATGCTGTATACATACTTAATTTCCTAATAATTTGTTATTTTTACAATATTAGAGCTTTATATTAATTGTTTTCTGCTCATTTTTACGTTTGGTACGCAGGATTGGACTGGACTAGATTGGATTATGCATAAAGTAATCATGTGTTTGGTTTAAGAATAGACTGAACATTTTGTTTATTTTTTTTAGAAAAAAAAAGACCTTAAATTAAAATAAAAATATATAATATTAAATTAAAATTAAAGTACATAATAATAAATAAATAAATAAAAATAAATGATTTGCATTAAAAAATAAAAATTAAAAATTAAAAATAATTAAATTATAAAATAAAATAAAATAATATATCCTATACAATCAAGTATATATCATAAATATATAATAAAATAGTTTATCATATATTTTATTTAATAAATAATTAAAATAGTAAAATAAAAATACTTCAATAATATAAAATTATTTATGTTAAACACTAATTTAATATAAATATTAATTTTTTAAAATATTTATATAAAGTTTCTAGTAATTTAAAAAGAATATATAATTTTATTGTCATATTGTTTCTCTTAAAATCAATTTAAATAACTATTGTTTAATTAATAATATTTTAAATTTTGAAAAATTATGTATAATAATTTAAAATTATACATTTTCACTAATTTTAATGAATAAATTTTTGATAAAAAAAATTTATAAATAAATGTGTGATAATTCTTTCATTTAAATTCTTATTAAATTTAAAAATATATTAATAAATCAAAATTAAAAAAACGATAAAGAAAATCTCACTTGTATGGGATTACTTATCCCACCCTGCTTGATGGGATAAATAATCCCAGACAAATAAGATTAGCTGGATTAGTTATCCAGACTTCTAACATGCCCAAACACTGGATTGGACAAATTAGCCTATTTAATTCAATCCAGTCCTACGTACCAAACGAGCCCAAAGAGAAATTTCAATAAATAATGTATACTAGTTTCTCTTTCCTTTTTATTTACTTATAGCCCACAAAAAGATAAATCAACTCCCATATTTAAAAGAAAAATTATAATAATTTTAAAAAACCACTCTTAATATTTTTTTTATGAAAAATTCTCACATTATTTCGTGTTAATTTTAATATTTATTTTAATATTATTTATATAAATTTTTTTTTCTATTAAAATTTCATATAATTTTTAATTTAATTTTTTTTATAACATTAAAAATATAATTTAGTTTTATTTGATAAGTATATTTTTAAAGAATAAAATTGAAAGAAAAAAAAATTAAAAAAACTATTAAAATTAAAGATACATATTTTATATAAAATAAAAATTATTAAAATGGATGCATTAATAAATTGTTGGGGTGCATATAATCATCTTATTTTTATGAAAAGTAAAATGCCCTTTCTTATAATTATTATTATTTTTTTTAATAAATCCAGTACCATTTACAAAAAAACCCCAACCGTATACCACTTAAGAAAAAAAAGAATAATACTTACAAAAATAATTGCCCCAACCAATCTATATCTCCTTTATCTGTTTTCTTTGTATTTAAAAACTTAATGCTATTGCAAACAACAATCTTAATGTTTCTAATAACATCAGAAATCAAAAAATCATCATTTCAAGCACTCCAAATATAAAAAACACAAGCAGTAATTGCAAAAGCAAAAACCTTTTTTCTATTTTTGTTGTGCTTGCATCTTTACTTATACCAATTAAGATACAACAATGAGTCTCAATCTTGAGCCAAAGAACTATATGCTTTAAGCACCTCAAATTAAAATAGCATTTTGAAAAAATAAATACTCAATAAATTCATTATGCTGACCACAAATAAGACAATGAAGATCAAAAGTCACACTGCAACAAAATAAACGATCTCTTATTGTTAATCTATTTTTTAAAGCCAACCATGGAATGAGCTTGTACTTAGGCACGCTTAAGCAATCTTAGATAAAAGAGTTGTGTCACCGATCAACATTCTCCTTCATCTTAGTATAAATACCTGCAATTATATGATTGTTCTTTTGGAGCTCAACAATACAAATACCATTCTTTAACTCATCTTTATTTCAAACATTTTGAGTCCAATACCAACTACTAGTGGTTGGAGCAGAGTAGCTCCACCAATCATTATCCTTTAAGTAAACATTATGAATCTATTTCACCCAAAAATTATCCTTAGCAGCAATGGTCTAAATAAACTTATCAATTGCACACTTATTATTCCACAATGCAACATCTATGAAGTGAAGGTGTAATGACGGTTATACATAGACATGGGATTAGTGGGACACTTAGCACTAAATAATCTGACTATGTGATTATTTATGTATCTAACGCTTTATAGATCCTATTTTCATGAAAATATGTGTTATGATTATTATTTCTCAATTTCGAAGATTTTATTGAATTATAGGTGTGATATGCAAGCTATATGTAAATTTTCATATTTTTACATTTTTATGCCCGATAACAGTGGAAATGGGTCGAATGAAAATTTTAGTCACATGGATACAAATTTGTATCAATTATTTTACGGAGAAATATTATTGGATATCTTAGAATATCGAGGTTTAAAGAAATAACAGAATTGGACAATTTTACCCATAGGGTTACGAGATAACTTTGCGGGGAAGTAAGAGCATTTTAGTCTTTTTACCCTAAGAGATTAGTCACTCTTTTTGGAAGGGATAGGTGGCTATGGCTCATCCTTTTGAGGATGACCAGCTGCTTGGGAAGCAAACAAAAAGGAAATGCAAAGTAAAAAAGGAACCAAAAACAAAAAGCAAAGTCAAAAGCAAAAAGAAAAGTTAAAAAACACCAAATTACCTTCTCCTTCTCCCTCTACTTTGTGACTTCTGAACTAGGGCCAAAACTCAGCGTTTTCCACTATTTTCAAGCCTTTTCTTAGCTTAATTTCATCAAGGAGTTCAGCCCCTAGCTCCTCCAAACTTCTAAGGTAAAACCTAACTTGAAATTTATTAGTTTTTAAGGGTTTTTGTTACTTTTCAGTAGTTGTTTGTAGTAGAACATGTTGAATAAGTTTATAAAGGTTATGAAATAATTATTAATTTTATTTAGGACTGTTTATAAGGGGTTTGAATTGTTTTGGGTGGTTGTAGCAAAAGTTATGCAAGTTTGAGTTCAAAGAACTAAAAATTAACTTGTTTGTGATAACTTGAATTATGTTACGAATTGGGTTAAAGTTTCTTCGTAAAATATGTTCACTATGATTTTTTTAGGTGATCTATAAAATTTGGTCATGTTTGGATCAGTATTGGAGGAGTTATGGGATTTCCAAACTCGGACAGGGAGGTTTCAAGCCATCTGATTTAGGTAATTTTAGGACGGGGCCATTTAATTTTATTTTTGTTGATAATTTGATTAAGATTTCTTCATGAAAAATGTTTATTGTGAAGTTTTTAAATACCCTGCAAAGTTTTGTAAGGTTTGGCTTTGAATTTCAAGAGTTATGTAAGTTTTAAAATTGAATAGTGGAGTTTTTGGCCATCCAATTTAGGCAGAATTTGGGGTTCCATCTTAAGACTTTTCCCAGGAACCCAATTGAGTGTTTTCTCAATATATAGGGTATTGGCATGATATCTATCAATAGGAAAACTTTTAGTTGTCAATTTAAGTCCCAAAAGTATTAGGGCAACACTTATTGGTTTTTCTATAAATGTGACTTAGGGCCTTTGATTACCAGCAGCTATTTCTACTGAGGTTGACCGACACACTTGAAATCAAAATTGAGGTAAGACTAGTATAACACACATACATATGTACATATTTATATTTATGTTTTCCAGATGTATGACATGTCCATTAGAACGATAGTTGGTGTATATATATGATTATATTTTTATATCGTGAATGTATGTGTTTTGCAATTCAGAAAGTATGAACCAATGCTACCAACACTAGTAAGCCGAATTACTGAGTGCATATGGTATTATGGTTGGTTATACTTTCGAAAGCATGAACTAGTGCTACCAACACTAGTACACCAGAATACTGAGTGCATGTGGTATTATGGCTAGTTGTACTTATAGTATAAATTGATGCTACCAACACTAGTACGACTAGATTACGAAGTGCATGTGGTATTATGGTCAATTATACTATGGTCAAGAACGTTCGAGACTCAATTATACAGGTTTGCATGGTTTATGACTTTTTGATAGGTGTATGGGCACTTAGTCGTAGGTCGGTTATATATTTATGTTTTATGCTTTTCTTACTGCGTCGGTCGACTCAAAGATGCTATGTTATGTGCAAGTAAAGCCGAAGCTATTGTTTAACGGTAGTGAGTTTTGAGCTAGATGAAGATTGTACATATCGAGACAGATTGACCTGGAGTGTTGGATCTTCGTGAGAACTAGGGCTCACAATTTTGTAGTCGCTGTGCGACATCTTTTCATTATGTATAGTTAAAAAAATGTAGATACGGGATCTCAGATTTTATAAATGTAATACAACATATGTTTATTTATTAATGATTAAATTTTATCACTTTTGATAAACTCTTTGATTAGCAAAGTTTGCACAGTTTTTATTAAAAGTACTATAGCCTAAACTAGTAGGGTGTTATAATTTTAGTATAAGGACTGCTAGGTTGTCTACTACACCATCAAGATATGTACAATCATCATTAGAGATAAGCTCGACTCACGGTTCAGTAAGTCTTTACATGTTTTAGTAGCTTATTATAATTAGAAAAGCATGATGGAAACATGTTAGTGATATATTGATTGATTATGTGTGTGTCTAAGGAAATTTCAGTTCAAGAACAGTATTTTAGAGTTGTGAAGATCTTAAATAGGAAATTTAAGGATTTCTAGGGAGTTTTAGAATCCTTGAAGCAAGCTCAGCAAAGGAAGAATAAGGAAGAAGTTTTCAAAAAAAAAAAAAAAATGACGCTGAAAAAAAAAAGAAAAAAAATTCTACCTTGGCGAATGAAGAACACCTGAAGAACTGATGAAGATGAAAATTCAAGGCTCTCATAAAGGCTTGGGCATGGGAAGCTGTGTGGGAAGTGAGAAAATTTTGATTGAAAACTCTCTTTTTTATAAGTGAGCAAAATACCTTAATCCTGGGAGTCTTTAAAATTTTAAGCTTAAAAGGAAAAGATAAATGATAATAAAAAGGTAATAATGTTTTCTCTTCTCCTTATTGCTTAATGGATTTCAAAATTCCTATGAGAATAGGAATATGAATTGTAAATTTAAAAGGTAACAACAATTCTTAATGCAATTAAGATTAAGGTAAATCTAGAGTTTAAAAAGAAAAATATAAATGATAAGCAAAATATCAAAGATCTTTTCTCTTCTTCTTTTTTGTCTATTTTTTGAATGGAACATCCAAATAGGAGTAGGTTTTAAATCCAATTAATCTTAATGCTATGAGAAATACATTTTAAGTTTTCAAAGAAAAATTTAAAAGATAAGGTTTTCCTCTTTTTCTTAGCTTAACAATTTTAAAAAAAAATGCCAAGTGCAAGCATAAGGGAATTAAAATTCCTAATTCTATTGGGAATGCTTAAAGAACAGAAACAATTGTCCAAGATTGTCAAAATTGATGCCCATATGGTAGTTTCGAGAGAAACAGGCTCAGTTCACGTCATCAAGTCAACCCCACATAAGTGTGAAGTTGACTTGGAAGGAAATGTTAACTCGAAAACTTTCCCTGGTGATGATGGACATCAATGTTTGACACGTGGCAAGAATATAACATCTCGGAGTTGAGTAGTCTCGATCCATAGCGGTCGACCTGGAAGGGGTTTCCTAGCCCTACGCCCGGGTTGACTCTAGGAACTCCATAATGGGTGTTCGAATTTTGATAAGTCATTTCCAACTAACTATCTTTCAATATTCTGTACCATGAAGACACGGAGCAACCATGCCCAGGCCCTGAGAACTGAAAAATATACGAATTAGCACCTCGAAAATCAACCTGGGCACCTAGGGTTTCATCAGCGCCCAAGTTGGAACACCAACTAGGGTTTTAGTTTCAGGACTATCTTAGTACAAATGGGTCAAAATTTTCATTAGGACATGAACTACACATACCATGAACATATTTGAGGTATCAGAATCAGATTCAGTGAACTTTCATTTTTGAGCACTCGGACACCCTGGTGCCTAGGTTAACAATCTATCAATCTGGGCCACTTCTAAGCATCAGAACGAAAATCCAACTCGTGCATCTTCTTCTTCATCATTAAAAGTGGGGATACAAGTTCTTTCTACAAGGAAGAAATAACACATCCTAGGTGCCAAAGCAAGGGACTAGCGCCCAGGTTGACATTTTGTCAACCTAGGCCAATTCCAAGGAGTTTTTCTGAGAAGTCTTCCGGGCATATTCACTATTTTTCAGCATATTAAGATTCAACTATTTCCAAGGACCAAGCAAAACTTCCAGGTGGCTTGAAACTAGACCCGGGGCCCATGTTGACACTGGGCCTAATGCCTAGGTTGACATATTGTCAACCTAGGCCATTTCCAAACAATTTTTTTTTTTTTTAAAAAAGTGGTCCTGGCATTTTTTCCGTCATCAGAAATAATGAATATACAAGCAAATTTGGGGAGAAAATCACAATCCTAAGAGCATCAAAACTGAGCCCAGCGCCCAGGTTCACCTGGCACTAGGCCCGACGCCCAAGTTGACAATCAACCTAGTGCGCTGATTTTGATCACCCCAAATGTCAATTCTGCTTCGAGCTTTCTCTCTGAAATGGTCAAAAACAGGGCAGGAGACCTTGTCCTCAAGTTCAAGAACCTTGGAAGTGCCAAAACGACATCGTAGAAGCTCAAAAATAAGCACCCAGTGCTCATGTTGACAAATGGCCTGGTGCGCTGTATTCTGCTTATCCAGTTCAGATTTCGTCTCAACTGTGTGTCTAGTTTTTCATAATAACTGAGAGCCATGAAGTTAGAAGAGTTAAATTCACAACTTCGTATTTTTTAGTTTTTTGACAAGGTGATTTACTCAAAAACTGGACAATTTTGAGTCATCCAGTTCTGCAGAACAACATCTTCAAGAACTGGTGACCAGCTTCGCCAAAACATAGAAATGGACTAAGTGATGTCAAAATATCAGTTAAGCATCGAAAAACACATTCCCAATGCATTTTTCCACTCACCCATTGTCCGATGTCAAGCTGGAGCTGGATGCCAACCTAGGCATTGGGATGTCATCTTGGGCGTTGGATCCAAAACAGCCTTGAATTAAATAGCCATAACTCACTCAATATTGATTTGATTGACGCGATTCAACTTGCATTTTGAAGCTAGATCAAGTCGTGTCTCACACTTCAATTTCAATCTGAAGCTATAGTCTCCAAATTTCACCTCCAAGGGAGTTGGAAGTTTAAACGGCAACTTACCCGAAGCAGATCCCGCCAGTGCAACTCGAATTGCAAAAATTGACAATCAACATCAAAAGTTAATTTTCACTGTTAGATCATAATCTACGGTCAAAAATAACCTAAATAGTGTTGGGTTTTATGCCCTAAATAAAACTGTTTACAATCTGATTAGTTATCAATATAAGAAATTAGAAGTGATTAATGTTTGCATGAATTTTACATGCTAATGGTTTAAATATGTTTATTACATTCACACACACAAAATCAGTTAAATCCAGATCATATGTTTATTCACAATTACAGTATCGTCAACACAGTGGAATGTGATTGTGATCATATGAATCAAAAGATTTGGTCCCTGTTTCATCAGTGTTATTGGGTTTACACTAATGTGATAATTAGCGATGATGTATACTTACACTTGGAGTAAGTGTTATGTTCTTTCCAGGACATTAGTAAAGTATACTAGTTTCGAATGTATGGAGTATACATTGGACTGGACCGATATTGCAACTAAGTTAAGATATTACAAACTTACCGTTATACATATCTTTCCAAGTCAATATCAGTAGTTGATCTTAAGATTAAAAGAATCTAAATCCTGATATGCTTGGGCTCAACTCAGGAGTGCTATTCATGTTCTTTGATTTATTAGTTAAGCCTACTTTTGGGTCAGGGTGATACGTATATTTTGAGAACATGATAGTATGATTGAGTGGGAGTGCTGAACATAAATATGAAATCTATAGCTTCTACTGGTGTATAGAAGTCAAGTGATGATTCCCTTCGAGCTTAGCAAATAGAAGTAAATGGATGAGCTCTTGTTTAACTGACTAATTATTAGATCACTAAACACCATTTACAGGTAGCTAAGTGTTTTAAGGGGCGAAATACATTGAGGGGTGAGAACGGTAAAGAAATCCCATCTCGATGTAGATCATCTATATAGAGGATCTTTAAATCACAATAAGATTATAACAATGGTTAAATGAGATAGCATATTGATATCGTGGAACATACAATATGCTCTATATAAGTCTGAGAGTGCAATTCTAAGTTCTAAGAGTGGATTCAACGAAGAATTAATAAGTAGGAATTTACTTGGTAAATTTGGTTCACTTATTGGAAGCTCAGCATATAGATCCATGGTCCCCATTCTAGTTGAGAATATTCTGCTTGTAAGACTCATTAATTGATTCGTGATTGATCAATTATAATTCTAAAGTTAGACTATGTCTAATTTTATGAATTTTCACTAAGCAGTGGTGAAATTGTAAAGAAAAGAGTTTCTAGGTTTATTTATTTATTAATGGACTTTATATGTCTAATTAATAATTAAATTAAATGACAATATTATTTAATAATCTATTTTAGTTATTAAATAATTAGTTTTGGCATTTAAAAGGTTAGAATTGGAAAATTAGCGTTTTTGAGAAAATAGAGATAAAATTTGATAAAACTGCAAAATCAAGTGGGGCCCACTATAACACCATGGCCGGCCACTTATCAAGGGTTTTTCAAATTAATATTTTCATTATTTTAATGCCAAATAATTCCTAACCTAAACCTAGTAGTTGCCTATAAATAAAAAGTGATGGCTCAGTCAAATCACAATGTTTTTCATATTAGCTTTCTGACAGAAATTTCTCTCTTCAGAAACACTGAGCCTTCCCCACTTTCTATACCTGGCCGAAACCCTCTCTCTTCTTTTCTCTTCATCAATTTCGAACCCTATTGAAAGAGTAAGTGCCCACACACAGCAAGCAGTAACTCAATCATAGATTGGAAGACTATGAAGGATCAAACTTGAAGAAGAAGGACATTCGGGCTCAGATCTTGATTATACTCTGCTACAGAAAGGATACAAGGGTTAGAGATCTGAGTGGAAGGAGACATTAATTCCGCTGCATCAATGTAAGGTTTTCTTAACTTTATATGTGTTTAATTTATCGTTTTAGAAAGTTCATATTTAGGGTGTTTAAACAACATACTTGTGAGTAGATCTAAGATCCTGGTAAAATAAATTTCCAACAAATAGGACCACCTTCACCTATAAACGGAGAGCTCCACTAGCTCGTTCATAATAGTAGCCATAAGGTCAAAGAATCCTTCTCTAGTTTCTCTCTTTAGAAATTAGAGCATCCAGACTTAGCTATTTTTCTGTAAGGCCATCTTGTGAGAAATAAAACTTGAAAGACGTAACTCCATTACTGTCGTGACACCAAAAGTGAACAACTATAAATTATTGTCTCTCTACTTATACTTAACTTGTAATTCTCGCTAATCTAGTGAGCGGGTGTGACCCAGAGATCTATCCAGATTACTGAGTCAATAAGTGTCAAGATCAATGTGGATGCGTCTCTTTTTGAGAAAGACAAAGGCTCAATGTGGGGGTGATTGCTCGTGACGATAAAGGCCTCATGTTGGAAGGAGTTACAAAACTTTTCCAATGGACAATGGAACCAGCTCTTGCTGAAGCCATGGGAGTAAGGGAAGCTTTGAGTTGGTTGAATATGAAAAAATGGCAACATGTGACAGTGAAGACTTACAAGCAATTTGAAGTTAAGTTCGTATGATATCTTTGTTTAATTTTGTTATTGAGGACTGTAAAAAGCAACTTATTGATATGAGTAATGTCTCGTTTTGTTTTGTTAAACGATTAACAAATATGGTAGCTCATAAACTTGTTAGAGCTTCTATTTTATATCTTGATTGTAATTTTAATTTAGAAAATGTCCCAACTGATTTGAGTCCTCTATTGAGAGGTTGATTCTAATTGTTAAATAAAGCTGATTTTCCCATTAAAAAAATAAAATAGGACAGTCAGACAGGGAAAAACGCTTCCTCAATTCCTTTCCACCAGGAAAACAATATAAGTATATTCATCCAATTATGCTTTTAGCAAAGGGTTAGTTGCGGCATAAATACCTAATATTTCAGATTTTATACACTTAAATACCTTATCTTTATTTTTGGAGGCAAAAATACTCAATGTTACAATTCTCTTACATCTGTTACTACCACTCCCGTTAACACGTAAATATGGACACGTGAAGGGTTCAGATGCATTACATTTATTTTTTTTTAATTTTAAAACTTAATATTCTTAATATCAGAAACTAAATGCTACTTGTTTAAAAAAAATCAGTTCTCATAATAATTTTCACATGATATTGACACTTCACTTCGATAATCATGTTCCATATACTGCACTAGTTCACTCAGTTATGGTAATTTGGTATTGCATCTCTCTTATTATTATTTTAAAAGTTTTTGAAAATAAGAATATTAAATTTTAAAATAAAATAAAGGGATATTTCGACATAAATACTAATGGCACGTTTACTAAAGCGTAATTGTTATCGGAATAAATTAATGGGAGAAATGAAAGGGAATAAAATGTTATGAAATCAAAATCATTATTTCGACATGTTGTTTACTAAACTGTCCGAAAACGGAATCAGAATCATTTTATTTTGTTTACATCAATAAGGAAAGGTAATCAGAATGCTTTAAGTTGACCATATTACCCTTAATATAAAATTATATTTTTTTTTCTATTTATTAAATAAATTAATTTATATAAAAATAAATAAATTCATAAATGATTACATAAAAAAAATTAACATAATACTGCTAAAAAAGCATCCTCATATTATTCAATTAAACAATATCTGACCAAACCATAAATAAAATTTCCACATGAAAATATTCTAATGTGAAACATAAAGATAAACAGAATCCCAAATATCTAGCAATTATAAAATTATGCATCATTTTGTAACATATTCAGGATATATAGCAGTTTCTCATCTGATATTGTGTAAAACACTCGCATCAATGGAGGTTCTTTAGCCAATATGTTGGTTGCTTGAATACACTGCATTGGAGTTAGGCCATTAATCTTGCTTATTTCTGTGAATAAATTGGTTTGCATCTCAGCTACATCCTTATCAGATTTTGCATCAATTAATCCTTAAAACTTCGGGACAATATTAGATATAGAATCTGCTAATGCACCAACATTTGTAGAAATTTCATCCATAACCTTAGTTTTTTTATTCTTACCACGTTGTTGGTTACTAGTAGTACTCTCAGTAGATCTACGACGCATATTAGTTGGTTGTTGAGTATGTGAGACACCATCAAATTCATCTATTTCTTCATCATCCTCACCACCATCTATATTATCATCAACTCCAAATTCTACACCAATTGCATCATTTAGGCGTATTTCTTCTTCATCATCATCAACATTACCAGCATTTGTCACAGTAGCTCGATCTCGTCCATATATTTTTGCTAGCTTGTTGTAATAAGGAAATAGTTTCCCATATAACCCACTTGCTTCTTTTCGTTTCTGTACATTCAGAAAAATACATATAATAAGTCCATGTTGTTGTAAACATAAATATATATAAATACTTGTATTATAAAAATTACTTTATATTTACCTTCACATACTCATCAAATGGACTTTTCTCACACAATAATATAGAATATTCATTGTCCCAACTAAAACCACTTAAACATAATAATTCTGCCAAGCAAGAATGCTTCTCCTTCAAATTTTTAATACGAGATTCAATATGAGGTGAGGCCTGTTGGAATTATTTTACCAGGATCTAGATTTAATTACTAACAAGTATGTTATTAATATCCTAAATATAAACTTCTAAAACGATATGAAATAAACACATATAAAGTATAAGAAACCTTACAGTGGTTGCAGCGGAATATAATATCTCCTTCCACACAGATCTCTAACCCTTGTATCCTTTCTGTTGCAGAGTATCACCAAGATCTGAGTCCAAATCTCCTTCTCTTGAAACTGGATTCTTAACAGCCTTACACACTATGATTGAGTACCACTTGATGTGTGTGGGAACTCACTCTTTCACTATGGGCTACGGTTTAGAAGAGAGGAAGAGAGAGAGAGAGTGGTTTCGGCTAGGGTATAGGAGGAGAGGCTAAAGTTTTAACTGAAGGAATGAGATGCATCATCTTTTCCCTAAAGCCATCACTACCTATTTATAGGAAACCACCTAGGGTAAGGTTAGATTTAATTAGCATTAAAATAATGAAAAAATAAATGGTAAATTTGCTATAGAGTGGCCGGCCATGAATTGGATATTGGGCCCCACTTTGCAATTTTGCCATTTTTCTCATTTTCCTTCTTATTTTCTCAAAAATGCCAATTTTCTAATTTAACCACTTAAATGCCAATTTTAATTATTTAATAACTAAAAATTAATTATTAAATAATATTGTCATTTAATATATTTATTAATTAGACTTAGCAAAGTCTCTTAATTAACAAATTAACCCTAGAAACTCTTTCTTCACAATTAAGCATTGCCTAGTGAAAATTCATAAACTAGACATAGTCTAATTTTAGAATTATAATTGATTAATCAAAATCAATTAACTGAGTCTTACAAGTAGTATTGTCTCAACTAGTATGGGGACTATGTGCCTATATATCTGAGCTTCCAATAAGCAGCTCTAGAATTTACCAAGTAAATTCACTAACTTATTAATTCCTTGTTGCATCCACCATAGAACTTGGAATTGCACTCTCAGTTACATAGAACGCTCTATATGTTCCACGATACAGATACACTATTAGTTATCCATTGTTATATTCCCAATAATTAATGATCCTCTATAGATGATTTACATTGTATAGGGATTAATTTACCGTTACACCCTTCAATGTATTTTATCCTTAAAACACTTAGCCACCTATAAATGATATTTCAGTGAACTAAACATAATCACTGAAATGAGTACTCAACCATTTATCTCTGTTTAGCCAAGCTCGAAGGAAACCATCATTTTACTTCTATGCCCTGATAGAAGCTATAGATTCCATATCTATGTTTAGCGCTCCCACTCAATTGCACTACCATGTTCCCAAAATGTACGTATCACCCTGACCAAAAAGTAGGCTTAACTATCCAATCAAAGAACATGTATAATACTCTTGAGATCGAACCTAACCATGTCAGGATTAAGATCATTTGATCTAGGATCAACTAGTTGATATTGAATTGAATAGATATTACAATAAGTTTAACATATCTTATTCAAAGTTCAATATCGGTCCCTTATGATGCATACTCCATGCATCCAACCCAAGCTTAACTTTAACCAATGTCCTGGAAAGGACATAGCAGTTATCCAAGGTGCAAGCAAATTATGTTGTAGATTATCATATCAGTTAAACCCTGTGTGCTGATAAATCTAGGAATATATATTTAATCACGCAATGTTGATTACTTTCCACTGTGCTAACGACACAATAAATAAGAACATAAATGTGATAAGGATTTGGATGAATTTATAAATCAAATAAACACATAAATGATAACATGAACCAAATGACACAATATATAAGTGATGAAAATACTTCTGTCTCTTTATTGATATTTAACTGATAGAGATTACATTGAAATAAAGTTTTATTTAGGGCATAAAGCCCAACAAGGCCTTCAACTTCGAGCCTGGTAATTTTTCCTCTAGCATAATCTCCATTTGTTGCAAATATCCATTCTTAAATCCAGAATCAGCTCGCCATGTTGAATTTTGACTCAACTCTAGAAGACATTCAATTAATACACTATCTTGTGTTGGTGGCCAATAATGTTTATCTTTACATCTCCCTCTTTGATTTACATTAGAGCTTGAACTCATCCTAAAAATTCATATAGATTTTTTTAATATTAATAAAAAAGTATAAATTTTGAAACTTGAAAGAACACATAAATTAATACTTTAAAAATTAAACATAAATAATTTGAACAAAAATAAACATATATATCAAATAAATACAGACATCTGTCCTTATTACATCAAATCATAATTGGAAAAAGCTCAAAAGAAAATACTAAAATACTATAGACTAACAACATATATAATTTAATCATCTAGTTCCCTGCCATGTATTCCACATTTATTCTGCCAAATTTTTTCTCCAAGTAGTCCATAAATCTGAAGACTAGATACTATTAATATAATTATTATCTGTTGTGGGGTGATTTCTTTGTACACTATTCATCTCATTTTCTACTGGATCTATGCTCATTTCTCTTCTAATAAAATTATGTAGCATGCAACAAATGTTGGAATTATTTTACCAGGATCTAGATTTACTAACAAGTATGTTTCATTAACATCCTAATATGAATTTGTAAAACAATGAAATAAACACATATAAAGTTTAAGAAACCTTACATTGATTGCTGTGGAATATAATGACTCCTTCCGTTTAGATCTCTAGCCCTTCATTCCTTTCTGTAGCAGAGCATTATCAAGATCTGAACCAGGATCTCTTTCTCTCCTTCTTGAGCCTGATTCTCCTTCTTGTTGATTGGATTCTTCACAGCCTTACACACTATGATTGAAATACCACTTGATGTGTGTGGGCACTCACTCTATCACTCAAGAGAACGAAAAATTGAAGAAGAAAGAGAGAATGTGGTTTCGGCCTAATAGAAAGAAGGCTCAGGAAAAATTTTCTGAAAGTGAAATTTCATCAATCTTTTAAGTGTGAGCCATCACTATCTATTTATAGGTAACCACCTAGGTTTAGGTTAGATTTAATTAGCATTAAAATAATGAAAAAATTAAATGGTAAATTGCACTATAAGTGGCCGGCCATGTATGGATAATGGGCCCCACTTTGCAATTTCGCCATTTTGTCATTTTTCCATCTCATTTTCTCAAAAACGCCAATTTTCCAATTTAACCACTTAAATGCCAATTCCAATTATTTAATAACTAAAATTAATTACTAAATAATATTGTCATTTAATATATTTATTAATTAAACTTAATAAAGTCTTTCAATTAATAAATAAGACCTAGAATCTCTTTTCTTCACAATTTAGCCCTTGCTTAGTGAAAATTCATAAACTAGACATAGTCTAATTTAGAATTATAATTGATTAATTAAAATCAATTATCTGAGTCTTACAAGCAGTATGGTCTCAACTAGTATGGGGACCATGGGCCTATATAACCGAGCTTCCAATAAGCTGATCTAGAATTTACCAAGTAAATCCACTAACTTATTAATTCCTCATTGCATCCACTCATAGAACTTGGAATTGCACTCTCAGTCATATAGAACGCTCTATATGTTCCACGATATAGATACGCTATTAATTATCCATTGTTATAATCCCAATAATAATTGATCCTCTATAGATGATCTACATTATATAGGGATAAAATTACCGTTACACCCTTTCAATGTATTTTATCCTTAAAACACTTGGCCACCTATAAATGATATTATAGTGAACTAATATAGTCACTAAAATGAGCGCTCTATCATTTATCTCTATTTAGCAAGCTCGAAGGAAATCATCGTTTCACTTCTAAATACCTATAGAAGCTATAGATTCTGTATCTATGATTAGCGCTCCCACTCAATTGCACTACCATGTTCCCAAAATGTACGTATCACCCTGACCAAAAAATAGGCTTAACTAACAAATCAAAGAACATGTATAATACTCTTGAGATCGAACCTAATCATGTCAGGATTAAGATCATTTGATCTAGGATCAACTAGGTGATATTGAATTGAATAGATATTACGGTAAATTTATCATATCTAATCAAAGTTCAATATCGGTCCCTTCTAATATATACTCCATACATCTGATACTGGTAAACTTTGCCAATGCCCTTGAAAGGACATAACTCTTATCCAAGGTGTAAGTATACCTATCACTGAATATCATGCCAGTCTAAATCCAGTGAACTGACAAATCAGGGAATTAAACTTTTGAACATATAATCATGATTATATTCCACTGTGCTGACAACACTATAATCATGAACAAATACATATGTTCTGGACCTAATAGAATTTATAATCATGAAATAAATCATGTGAACCATGCAACATAAAAAAGATTTCTAATCTTTATTAATTAGTAAATCTGATTATATTGAAATGGGTTTTATTTAGGGCACAAAACCCAACAAACTCCCACTTGCACTAATATAAAACAAAAAATGCATTTCAAATAATCTCAACGCCTTGATATCCAAATCAAGTGTAGTATGTAGTATACTCTCCGTAATAGGATCTGACAAGTTGTATTGAATACAACCTTTCCTCCACCATTACATTTCCTTAATCACAAAATTCTAGATATTGTGAAATTCCTCTCTATATGTCTACTCCTTTAGGTATACTGGATTCTTTACTTTTTGGAAACTATTTTTGCGTTAGTCAGGAAGTAACACTAGTAGTTAATAAATGTTGGAACAATGCCAAAAATGTATAGGACTTTCCTAAGACTGAATAAGTATCTTTCCTGCAACTTTAAGATTCAGTCTCTCTAGTAGAGTTAGAGAATTCAGATAGGTTTTTACACTTCTCCAAAATTACTACTCCACCCCAGAGTAATCACCATCTCATCAGCAGACTTTCTAGCAATAAGGCAAGTCTAGAAATTTGATTTGGTGTAGTCTAAGAGTATTAAATACTCCCTTATCGACTAACATATAGTTCCTCTTCTTGATCTTAAGATTCACTTGATTGTCTTCCAATGTTCCTTTCCTGGATTAATCTGATACTTACTCATTACTCCCACTCAACAGCACGTGTCTGGTCTAAGGCATACTAAAGCATATCTGAGACCTCTCACTGTTGATTCAAGAAATTTCTTCATGGCTTTATCTTTTTTGGAATAGTTAAAACTTTTTCTTAGATAAATAAAATCTATGTCTAGAAGTCGAGAAGCTTCTATAGATTGCTATTAGAAAAATGCTCCAGCAACTTACTAAAGTAAATTGCTTGCACTAGAGTAAGTAAATTACCAGGCATACCACAAGCCATAGGTTTAGATAATCTCAAACCTATAATACTAGGAACAGGAAGTTTTGTTAAGTCCATTGAATATAGACCTACTAACGAAAATTTCCTTTCATGTCCTTGTGATAGAAAACTTTTGGTTGTTCCATATGAATGGTTTTAACCATAGTTCTCTTGACTTTTCTTCTTAGTTCCTTACTCTGACAATCCATTACTTGTTTAAACTAATAATGGATTTTCATCACAAGTGTCTTCCAAGTCATAACAGGGTGAATTCCTTGAAACTCTCCCACTACGACAAGGTACCATGACTTTTCTCTAAGAACACTAAATGGTATTAACCTCTTCGGTTGTGTCAAATCAACAGAGGCAGTAGGATCATCTTATACATAATAAGATGATAGAACACTTTTGGAATCAAGAAAAAAAATATCTCCTCTACTTTGCTACTTTGTTTTCAGACTTAGTCATTATCTTAGAAAAGTAGTATTTGTAAAAATAAACACTTTCTTATCTTAATGACCATGGGATGGTCCACCCCTAATCACTTAGAATAGCTAACAAACATGCAAACCTTGGTTAACAGTTCTAGCTTTTCTTAAGATTACGATTAGGTCATCCATGAATCTAGTAATAGTTCATACTAAGTACACAACCATTCCATCTTTCTGAAGTATTTCCTTAGAAGGACTTAGGCAACGATTAGTAACTAATCATAGACCTTATACTATCATTAAAATGCAAATCGAATTTCTGGGGAGGTAAGTTTGGATATAATTCAAAAATCAGCTTAATGATCTTTGAACTGCATATTAACCAAATATTTCTCCACCCCTATAAGTTCGCAAGATCTTTAACCATTTACATTAATGGTTTTTCACCATTGCTAGAAATTCATGAAATTTTTCAAACATTTCAAATTTCTTTGCATAAGGCAAAATCTAGAGTGATCGTCTTAAGAATATAACGAAAACTCATATCCACCCCTAAAAGTACCTCCATCTTCGAATGAGATGATTATACTTTCAGTAGATATAGGCATATTGAATCTTTGTAGAGAATGATCTTGTCAAAACCACTATGAACAAGATACAAATGTCATAGATTTATATAAGAATGTGGCTGTGGTCTTTTGATGACTTAGGTCTATTATATTAAAGAGTTCTTAGAATAGTCCAAGTGGATTTTGGTCACAGACTACTAACTCATATTTCATACTAACATACAGTTTGAATCCATTGACAGAAAATGGATATTAATTACTTGTGAAAGTTGAACTGTATTGTATTCTGGAAATAGAAATATAAAATTTCTATTTGGAATCTAAAATTTAAAGTCAAAGACTTAAATTTTATACCAAATATACAATGAGTTTTATTCTAGCTTTGACCACCACTACTAATCTAACTCTAAGTATGATTTGCCTAAAGTAAGCATGTATAAATATGAGATTCTAAGATCGAGAATTTATATCATTTCGGGATAGAATATCGAGAATATAGTCATATGTGCCATTCAATTTCTTAAGAGAAAATAGAATGACATTAGATGATTTATAAACCATTCATCTAATGATATATTATTTAAGCTAATTTGAAATGAATAAGCTAAGAGGAAAAAAATAAAGGATAATTTCGAATAAAAAATAAGAATCCAACGATGTCTCGATTAGCGAGAGTCAAAGTTATTCTTATTTTTATAAAATTCTTCATTGTTTCATATTGTAAATACTAGTCTAAGGTCTCATCTATTGATGAACAACTAGATGTTACTTTTGCAAATATTTATCTATCGAGATCTAACACTATTATGTTTGTCTAATGGATGACAATCCATTAGGGATTTGTCCCATTAAAAACAACAAGCCAAGTTAGACCAACAATGAAGATTCGAAATTTAAACTACAATTAATAACAGAAAATAACATGGTTTAATATAAATTCACAGACAATTCAGAAATTATTAAACACTTAGCAAATAGGAATGACAAGCGAAAATAATAAAACATACAATCGTAAATAATTTCTAAGGTCTTCAACAAAGTGATATCAGTGTCCCGTTTAGGCGAGAGTCAAAGATATCATCCATTGAATAGAGTTGTCAGCTCATCTAAAATGATAAACATTCTATCAACCTTTTATTCGATCAAGATAAGAGTCCAACCTTGTCTCGTTTAGGTGAGAGTCAAGGCCATTCTATCTTATGAGCTTCCACCATTGTTTCATACTTTTGTAAGTCTTACTAATAGTCGGCACCATTAGGGTGATCCATACTAAAAATAAAACACTTACAAATAATACTTATCTTTCGAGATTCTACGGCGTTAAAATGCTAATGAACGTTCCTCCATTAGGAAGGATTAATCACTAAAACAAGAACTATGTAAAACCAACAATGGAGATCGAATATCCTAATAATAAAACTCATTATTTAAAGTGTATTTTTTTCTAATGTTTATTTTAATCTATTTATTTTAAAATATATATATATTTATTTAATTAAAATTTCTAATTTAGAATAAAATTCTAAGTATAAATTTTAATCTAATATTTATAAAATTATACTTAGATGGATATAAAAAATAAAATGAATTATTTCCATCTTAGTAATAATTTTTTTCAATAAATATTTAGAAAATTATTCAATTTAAGTTGTATAAAAATTAATTTACAACTCAAATTTAATTTTCCATAAATATATATTGCATTTCGAAAATTAATGTATTTAAAGAAAATACAAGTTTTGAAAATGCTATAAAATAAAATAAAATAAATCCTGAAAAATTATTCTAATTTTATGTTGGTCCAAAATTAAAAAAAAATTAATTTTCAACATAAATATAATTTTCCTATTTAATTAAATATATAAGAAAATTTCAAATATTTAAATATCATGATGAAAATCAACTTAAATATTAATTTTCTATTTAATTAAATATCACTAAAAAAATACTTCAAGCAAACAGATAATAACTATCTAGACTTTCATTAACTAATTAATTTACTTTCTAATTATGATATATTTTAGTTAATTTATTTTAATTAATCATTTAAATGAAAAATATAATGACTTAAGTTGGTCTAAAATTAAAATCAATAATTTTCAACTTCAATCTATTTTTCAAGAAAAATTCAAAATTTTCTGCATTTAAATAAAAAATACAATTTCGAATTTAAAAAAATATTAATAAAATAAATAAAATATATTTTGAAAATGATTCAAATTTAAGTTGTTCTGAAATTTAAATTTCCAACTTAAAATAATTTTTTATTTAATTAAATATTCTAAAAATAATAATATTTAAGTATCCAGAATGAAATCAACTTAAATATTTAATTTTCAATTTAATTAAATGTATTAAATATAGGAATTATATAATCAAGTCTAAAATAAACTCAATTATTAATTTTAATTTTAATACTAGGAAAAATATTCTTAATTTAAGTTGGTCCAAAATTAATTAAAATAAATAATTAATTTTCAACTTAAAATATTTTCCTAATTAAATATTAGAAAAATATAACTAGTTCACTAGAAATTACTATCTAGAATATATTTTAATTAACTAAGTGTTTTTCTAAGATTAACTTTAAAATATTCAATGAAAAAATAAATTTTATATATTTTAAAAGTTAATTATGCTGCTAATTCAATTTCAATTAGGTTAGATTAATATAATTAACCTAATACAATTATTTAAATAAGGCAAATGGGCCTTCACAATTGGGGTGGTTCATGTGAGGGAGGGCTAGGTTCAGTATGTCGTACCCACTACAAAGGCTCCCTAACTCTCACACAAGGCTCAAAGGAGAGGAATTTAACCATTAAATAAATAATTGTTATTCATTGAATAAGCCCAATTCTAATTGGGCCTAAATAAAATTACTTATGTGAAATTTTATTTTAGCAACCTAGTCCATTTAATTACTTAAAACTCAAATGGGCTTCCTATATGCATTTAAGCCCAAAAGCAAACATATAGGCTCACACAGGTCAAATGATTTGGATGGACCCTATCATGTTACTAGGTTTATACAGATGAAAGAAGTACAAAATTTACCTGTTACAAATTATTTATAGGATCTATTGACAATTGGACTATGATTAAAATCAGATCATTGAATTTGTCAACAAGTTAATCATAGCAATTTTGATCAAATAAATAATAGGTTTGTTAAAAAAAAAGTTTTGAATAAATAATATAAATAAACAAACAATGTCCATGTAACAGATTGTGAAATAAAATATTAATATAATTAAATTATTATTTTAAACTAACCAACTAAATTTTAAAAATTTAGGATTGTTAAAACCAACCTTAAAAATCTCATCAAAATTTAAAATTCAAAAATGAAAAACTAATTTAAATTATCTAGGTTTATTTGAATTATTTTATTAAATTAAATTAAATGTCAAATAAGATAAATGATTTGAAAAAAAAATATTTTCAATATCATTTTCTAATTTTATAATTTAATAAAATTAAAATAACAAAATAAACAAATTTTAAAATAGATGTGGTTAGATAATTATTATTTTAAGAATAAAATAACAAGTTAATAATAATTTTCCTAATTATATGTCAAAATATCTTAAATTATGCATTATTCAAATTTCTACAAAAATATCTAAGTTATTTAAATATTTAAAATATAATTTATAAATTTCTAATAAGTAAAATGATATATAATAGTAAAATATCATTTTTTTAAACTTATAATTTATAAACAATTAAATATTTAACTAAATAACAAATTTTTGGATTTGAAAATATTATGGTTACAATATCTATAAAAATATCTAGGTTAATTTTAAATTTATTAATTATTTAATTCATCATATAAGGTGATTTTAATATAATATTTTAAATTAAAAAGATAAAGATATCTTTAATTTAAAATATATATAATATACAAATATCTAACCTTAAAAAATAAATAATATATAAATATTAAAGAAATTAACAAATTTTTAAATCTGACCATAATTTAAAAAATTAAAATAATCAATTTTTAATTTTAAACCTCAAAATATCAATAAATAATAATAATCTATTAAAAAATAAATATTATTAATTTAGAATACTGATATTTAGGTTTAAATAATAAAAATAATATTTTAATTAGATATTAGGGTTTGAAAATTGAAAAATCTAAAATTTGGAAAAAAATCCCACAATTTTTGCACTTTGTGCGTGTGCTGCCCAGGAGGCTGCACCTGACGCCCACGAGAGGCTGCTAGCAGGCCTCAGCGCGCGTGGAACACAGGGGCATGGGCGAGAATCCTCGGTGCCAGTAGGGTTCCACACGGGCGGATGCAGGCTTCATGTGCCTGAGCGAGGGACGTGCGAGCGCTTTAGACAGGAATTTGTCTGAAGATGTGCGCGCATGTAGGGTGCCTTGTCCGAGCGCCTGGTGCACCTGATGTACCTACTCAACAGCCATGACATCCAATCTTTCAAAATTCATAACTTCCTCAATTTTTATAAGTTTCGAGTTCCGTAAAAAATAAAATTGCTTAATTTTTCACAAGGAATCCAAATAAAATATTTTCAGAAAGAGAAAAAAAATATTTTCTTGGAAAAATTTCGTAAATCACATACATTCATCACATAAGCACATAAACCAACATGAAACCATCAAAATCAACACAAACATCGTTTTAATTCATATTTCATGAAAGTAACAATTACCATGGATCTGAGGCTAGTTGTTAGAATTATTTTACCAGGATCTAGATTTACTAACAAGTATGTTTCATTAACATCCTAATATGAATTTCTAAAACAATGAAATAAACACATATAAAGTTTAAGAAACCTTACATTGATTGCAGCGGAATATAATGACTCCTTCCGTTTAGATCGCTAGCCCTTGATTCCTTTCTGTAGCAGAGCATTATCAAGATCAGAACGTGGATCTCTTTCTCTCCTTCTTGAGCTCGATTCTCCTTCTTATTGATTGGATTCTTCACAGTCTTACACACTATGATTGAGATACCACTTGATGTGTGTGGGCACTCACTCTATCACTCAAGGGAACGAAAAATTGAAGAAGAAAAGAGAGAATGTGGTTTCGGCCTAATAGAAAGAAGGCTCAGGAAAAATTTTCTGAAAGTGAAATTTTATCAATCTTTTAAGTGTGAGCCATCACTATCTATTTATAGGTAACCACCTAGGTTTAGGTTAGATTTAATTAGCATTAAAATAATGAAAAAATTAAAGAAATTTTTACATGAAAAATCCATTTTGCACAATTTATTACCAAAATACTCACACACGCGTATATCAACTTATTTACTTACAAAGTTGGTTTTATTACACAAATACCACTTAGTCATCATTCCATCCATCATCAATCAAATCCTATTCTCTTCCCTCTCTTTTTTTATTTTCTATCAATCAATCCATCATTTCACTCTCTTTTTTTCTTCTTTTCTTTTTATTTTTAATTTTATTTCACTTTTTAATTTTTTATTTTTAATTTTATTTCAGTTTTTAATTTTTTATTTTTTCTTCTTCTCTTCCCCTGTACGACCCTCGTTCTGTTCTTGGAAAGAAAGATCATCATCATCATCACATGATCAAACGCTCACTCTTTTCAGAGAAATGGATTCACGCCATCCCTGTCATTATCTTCATCTCACTCTTCATCCTCTTCTGGTTCTGTTATCCTGGTAATAAATCTCTCTATCTTTAATTAATTATTCTTCTTCTTCTTTCTTTTATATCATTAATTTTGTTTTAATTAATTAATTAATTAATTAATTAAAAACAGTTACTGTGGAGATTAAGGATGGAAAAATTGTGGGTATACATCGAATTATCAATAATAATAATAATAATAATAATAATGGTAGAGTTATAAAATTAATATTAGAAAAGTATTAGGACAAACATGATTAAGATTTATGAGTGAAGGTGGCAAAGCTAATAGATTAGATTAACCTGGTCAGTCCCATTTTTATATCATCAATGGGTAACAATGAGATTTATCATGGATGTTGATGTTCAAAGAGTTTTTCCTGTATTTTAGTTTGTATACAGTTGTTTTGTAGTTTTATTATAGTTTTGCTACTTGCATATGTTATTTCACTATAAAATTCATATGCAACTATTTGCACAAAACTTACTATGTATAACTACTATTTCTTAGTCCCCATCAAATTAAATTCTTGCATAATATATAAACTATCATAAAACGATAATGCAACTATAAGACAACTATTTGCACTTGCATACAGTTGTTTTGTAGTTTTATTATAGTTTTGCTACTTGCATATGTTATTTCACTATAAAATTAATATACAACTATTTGCACAAAACTTACTATGTATAACTACTATTTCTTAGTCCCCATCAAATTAAATTCTTGCATAATATATAAACTATCATAAAACGATAATGCAACTATAAGGCAACTATTTGCACTTGCATACAGTTGTTTTGTAGTTTTGTTATAGTTTTGCTACTTGCATATGTTATTTCACTATAAAATTAATATGCAACTATTTGCACAAAACTTACTATGTATAACTACTATTTCTTAGTCCCCATCAAATTAAATTCTTGCATAATATATAAACTATCATAAAACGATAATGCAACTATAAAGCAACCAAAACAAAAAATAAATCAAAATGCAACTGTATATAACGTCGATGTATTATTCATGAGGTTTTTTTAAAAAATTTTCACATCATACATTGTTTTGGATTTAGTGGGAGCTCCAGATCTGTTTGTTACAGATCTACATTTCATGAATATAGATTTCGATATTAGGGGGAGTTATTTTGATCGAATAAAATAGAAAACAAATGTGTAATTTAAGTTTCTTCACAGTTTTTCTGATTTTTTTTTCGTCATTTTCAGTTTAGATCATTGCAGGTATTCTTTTCCAGTTGATTTTGCCAGAATTAATAGTTGTATTTTTCTCGTTTTGGTTTCATTTTGGTTGTTTTGCGGTTTTGAAACGAGCGCGTATTTTCATCTTTATGGTTCGCTTCCGTACAAATTTGAAGGCTTAGTGCATGTGGTATTTTTGTAAATATTTGTATGTGGACTGTATAAATGTTTAATGGGCCGGCCCAAAGTATTTTTGTAATTTTTTTTCCTTTTTTGTATTTTTTTGTTTTTTTCCCAAAATTAAATGGTAAATTGCACTATAAGTGGCCGGCCATGTATGGATAATGGGCCTCACTTTGCAATTTTGTCATTTTTCCATCTCATTTTCTCAAAAACGCCAATTTTCCAATTCAACTACTTAAATACCAATTCCAATTATTTAATAACTAAAATTAATTATTAAATAATATTGTCATTTAATATATTTATTAATTAAACTTAATAAAGTCTTTCAATTAATAAATAAGACCTAGAATCTCTTTTCTTCACAATTTAGCCCTTACTTAGTGAAAATTCATAAACTAGACATAGTCTAATTTAGAATTATAATTGATTAATTAAAATCAATTATCTAAGTCTTACAAGCACTATGGTCTCAACTAGTATGGGGACCATGGGCTTTTGTAACCGAGCTTCCAATAAGTTGATCTAGAATTTATCAAGTAAATCCACTAACTTATTAATTCCTCATTGCATCCACTCATAGAACTTGGAATTGCACTCTCAGTCATATAGAACGCTCTATATGTTTCACGATATAGATACGCTATTAACTGTCTATTGTTATAATCCCAATACTCAATGATCCTCTATAGATGATCTACATTGCATAGGAATAAAATTACCGTTACACCCTTTCAATGTATTTTATCCTTAACACACTTGGCCACCTATAAATGATATTATAGTGAACTAATATAGTCATTAAAATGAGCGCTCTATCATTTATCTCTATTTAGTAAGCTCGAAGGAAATCATTGTTTCACTTCTAAATACCTATAGAAGCTATAGATTCCGTATCTATGATTAGTGCTCTCACTCAATTGTACTACCATGTTCCCATAATGTACATATCACCCTGACCAAAAAGTAGGCTTAACTATAATCATGAACAAATACATATGTTCTGGACCTAATAGAATTTATAATCATGAAATAAATCATGTGAACCATGCAACATAAAAAGATTTCTGATCTTTATTAATTAGTAAATCTGATTATATTGAAATGGGTTTTATTTGGGACACAAAACCCAACAACAAATAGATATTATATGCCATTGTGTATTCATGTCATAAAAAGATAAACTTCTGAGAATAGCCCATCGCATTTTCAACAATCCAAAACAACGCTCAATAACATTCCTAGCACTTGAGTGCTTTATATTAAAGAACTCTTCTACTGTGTTTAGAAGGTGTCCATCATTCCAATCATTAAGATGATATCGTGTTCCTCTAAAAGGTGCAAGAAAACCTTGACCATTTGTATATCCAACATCAACTAAATAATAATAACCTATCAAACATAATAAATAAATGATGTTATAATTGAATGGAAAACTATATATATTGGTAGTCTAATCTCAAACACTGATAAGTTTTCTATAATTAACTTTACTATTAGGGACTCTCAAACCATTTCTCCTAGCTAAAGCATCTCTTAATACACTCCCATCGTGTGCTGAACCTTCCCAGCCTGGTAGAACATATATAAATTGCATGTCTTGTGAACAAACTCCTAAAACGTTAGTTGCAATCTCTCCTTTTCTTGTTCTGTACGTTGGTTTGTCAGCTTCAGGTACACGAACTCTTATATATGTTCCATCTAATGCTCCCAAACAATTCTACATCAAATTAATTATACTTATTAAAAATTATTTAAAGTTAACAATTACTAACTACAATTTTAAATCCTCAATTCATACCTTAAACCACTTCCACCTTGGATCAATTGAGGTCGCTAATATTGGCTCAGGTGTTCTCCAAAATTCTTTTTGGCAGCGAATCATTGCTTTTAAACACTCATGAAAGTATTTGCTTATGATTTTTCATGATCTTTTGAAACTAAAACCAACAACTTGGTTCTTATGGTGGTGTGCTAAAATATATAGGAACATTGCTACCATCTCTTTGATAGAGACATTTCGTGTCTTTCTTAAATTTCCCCTAGTACTGAGTATGTGACATAACCTTTGAAATGTTTGTCTATCCATTCTTAATTGTGAAACACAATTGACATCACTTGCATACACTAAATCATGTAAGTTTTCTAACTGTTTGTAGATTGAGACGTCTTTTAGAATTTATCAATGCATAAGCACTCACAATAGCACAGACTGCTAAAATAATATCTAAGATTACAATTAAATTCTGCACTACGATAATTATTTTTTGCTTTCTTGCTAAACTTAAATGAGCCATTGATCTACAAAAAAAAAAAAAAACCAAAGTAAAAAAAACAATTAAGAAATTAAATTATATGACAATATTGGCATGACGAATAATATTTTTCAATTATATATATATGTTATCCCGAAATTGGCACTCTGACGTGGCATCACAAGAATGGTGACACGTGGCATCAACTTAGAGCACCTGGTCGGATCAACATGCCGAGCAGGATGCCTCGCTGGCATGTCCATAATGGAATACTCAACGAGCCGTGCAGAATGAGCAACACTTAGCAAATTCAGCCAAGCACTTCGTGAGTCACTAGCTCAATCCCTATAACTCAGGGATCAACTTGCCTGGATATGGCATACACACGATTCCACTATCGGTGTATACGGCCTCAATCCCACGATCCTAGCATTCAGCAATGATCCCACGATCTTTGTGTTTATGCGCTTTGTAACGAGAGAGGAAACTCCTCCTCCTCAAGTTTCCTGCCCTATAAATAGTGAGGAATGTTCACTGGGCAGGAGGACGAAAAAAGAGAGATTGATCGAAACTGTATAACAGTGATCATACGCCGAAACGCTATAAGCTAAGGCTATCTAAGAATTATATATTTAGAGATATTATTGTAAGAGCTATAAGAAAAGGAATCTTCTTCCTTATTCTTAAGTCAATACAACTAACGAGGATTAGGCTATTACCGAACTGCTCGAGGCTGAACCTCTATAAAATTTCTGTGTCTTCTTATTATTATTATTTGCTTTATTACGTATTCTTATTACGACATATGGTTTATTGCTTATTAAAAGACTTATTGTCATTGGCTAAAAGTAAAGTCAACATTTTGGTGCTTTCATTGAGAGCAGAATCATAGATCGCTCTTTCGACACGATGGTGCAAACTCGCAGAGGCCTGTCAGACCCAGCAAACTCACAGATGCTGGATCCGATGTTACAGGACCCAGGGAGTTCGACGGTTCCACCCGCTGTCAATCCTGGACACAACCAGGATGTTCATAACATGATTGTTCCACCAGGCATCAACTCCCAGACAACCATCGGAGATGCAACCGAATTGCAAAATCTTCGTGCTGCGCTTGAACTCATGCAGGGCCACAACAATACCCTGCATCACGATCAGGAGGAGTTACGTGTCGCAGTAAACCTCGCGTTTGACGAATAGAGGCGTATGTTCGCCGAGTGGAGAGATAAAGAGATGGAGGCCTTAAGGGCTCACCATGCAGAAATTGAATATCATAGTCGGCAAGCTATTGTGCTGATACGGAGAGCCTATCAGAGTGTAGGCCAGCAGGCGCCGAGCGTCATTCCCCTTGGAGAAGCCGAGGATGACCCAACAGTGAATGCTTCCCAGACAAACAACGGTCAGCCGTCCAATCCCCGGTAATGAGTTCCACTCGTGGGCCAAGAGGTAGGCGGACAGACCTTGTCCGGGAATTCATCAGGAGGAGTCATGCTTGATGGATCCACTCAAAATAATGGAGCCATTCCACCTGCCAACCAAGCGAACCAATCGCTAAGGCAGCCAGGTTCTTCTGTGTTCGAAAGGTTGGGAACACCTCGTGACCTACGGGATGACCTGAATAGAAGAAGGGGAGCAAACGAGCAGAATACTACAACGAATGTGCAGTCCAGAGCCCATACTCAAATCCCCGCTCAGAAAGACGCTGACGTAGCCCAACCCGACTAGAATGCCAATGAAGTCAACCCAGCCGTACAGGCCCAGCTTGACGAACTGAAGAATATGTTTCTTGGCATGGCCGGGCAGCGTAACAATGATCTTGATTTGGACCACGCACGCGGAACTCCCTTCTCGCTAGAAATCAACCTCCTGCCACTACCTCACAAGTTCAAGATGCCAACGTGGAAGATGTACACTAGGAAAGAAGATCCTCTCTCTCAAAGTATTTCGAGATGCAGATGGATTTGCAAGGAGTGCGAGGAGACGTATGTTGCAGAATATTCCCCGCAACTCTGTCGGAGGCCGCACAGCAATGGTATTTCAAGTTGGCTCTAGGAAAGTTTAGTTCATGGAAAACTTTCTCTTCAGAATTCCATGCATAATTCTCTTCCTCACGCCAATTCCCATTGCATCTGGGAGATTTGGTCGAAGTAACACAACGACCAGGCGAGCCACTCCGGGCATACATCAGCAGATTCATGACGGAAGCGACTAAGGTGTCACGGGTAATCGAGGATGGAAAGTTATCCGCGATACTGGGGGCATTGAAGTCCTTGGCGAACTATGGAAGGACATAAGGAAGAACGGACCGGTCGACTCAATGAGTCATTTCCTCGACCGGGCCGAAGGTTTTATCAAGCTCAAAGAAGCCATTCAGCGAGCAGATGGTGAGCAAAAGCCGAACAAAACGAAGGCTCCTTCTACTGGAACGTCCGCCCAGCTTCCCTAATATTCCAGCAACTCAAGTGGCAAGTGTTCAGGCAACAACCACAAGCAAGGGAACGGGAAGAAGGGAAAGTTCACCGAAAAACCCAAACAGACTCCCCGTGATCGCACCAAACACACTGCATTCACTATCCTAACTGAGGATATAGAAAGTGTGTATATAGCAACTCAGTCGCTAATTCCGTACAAGAAGCTCGGGCCCATGAAGAAAGATACCAGCAAGAGGGACATGACAAAATTTTGTCGATTCCATGGAGACTACGGCCACGACACCAACGAATGCTACAACCTCAAGCGGGAGATAGAACTTCTGATCAAGAAGAACAACCCGCACCTACAGAAGTATGTCAAGGCCAACCAAGGTAAGAACCACCAGGATCTGATGCCTCCGCCAATAGATGGACACTTACAAGTCATCATTGGAGGCCCGCACATCGCTGGAGACACGGGCAAAGCTCGGGAATGATATGCCCGCACAACTCAGTACGAGCAAGAAGAAGTCATCCTGGCCGTGGAAGAAAGGAAGCCCAAAGTTCCACAAGCAGGAGAGCCAACCATAACATTCAACGATGAAGATGTTGTTCAGATAAGATTTCTGCACAACGACCCGCTGGTCGTGGAAGTCCAGATAGCAAACAAAATGGTGTCCAGAACCATGATTGATAATGGGGCTTCTTCAAATCTTTTGTTCAAGACTGCCTGCGAGAAGATAGGGCTCCAGCTCAAGGATTTAACTCCATGCCTTCAGCCCGTCTATGGTTTCTCCGGTCAAGGAGTTGCGCCCCTAGGACAAATCCGCCTACCCCTCACAGTTGGACAAGCTCCAACGAGCATAACTGTCATGGCACAGTTCCTGTTATTGGATGTTCCTTCAGCCTTTAACGTAATGCTAGGCCGACAAGCCTTGTACGACTTAAAAGCTGTCACATCAATATTCCACTTGTGCCTGGAGTTTCCAACCAAAAATAGGGTACGGTGTCTTAGAGGGAACAAGCAATCTGCTCGGGAATGTTACAACCTTGCAGTGGCCAAGGCTAAGAAGGAAAAATCCTCCAGCCAAAGCCCGGACAAGGGAATAAATATTCCCAAGTAGGAAATCGCCCAAGGCGAGGATGAAGATGTGGATCCTCGACTTGGGGACCCAAGCAGCAATGTTGGACCCTTGGAAGAATTAGAAGAGATCGAGGTCGATCCAGATATCCCAGCAAGAAAGCTGAAAAATTGGAAAGGGTTTGTTGCTCAAAGTAAAATCGGAATTGATAAAATTTCTGAGAGCCAACCTAGACGTTTTTGCCTGGTCACATGCGAATATGGTCGGAATCGATCCTTCTATTATTTCGCACGTCCTGAATATCGATCCTAATATACGGCCAGTTCAGAAAAAATGAAGACTGGTGGATAAAGAACGAGCAGTAGCCCTGAAAGACGAAGTTGAAAAGCTGCGCAACAACAATTTCATTATTGAAGCTTTCTACCCGGCTTGGTTCGCGAATCCCATACTCGTGCCTAAGCCGAACAAGAAATAGCGAGTCTGTATTGACTTTACAGACCTCAACAAAGCATGCCCTAAAGACTGTTTCCCACTTCCAAGAATCGATCAGCTCGTCGATGCAACAGCCGGGCACGAAATATTAAGCTTCATGGATGCTTATTCGGGCTACAATCAAATCAAGATGCATCCACCAAACCAAGAACATACAAGTTTCTAGACAGATATGGGTCTCTACTGCTACAAAGTCATGCCATTCGGTCTTAAAAATGCCGGGGCTACATATCAAAGACTGGTCGACAAAATGTTTAAAGATCAGATCGGCAAAAACATGGAAGTGTACGTGGATGATATGCTCGTCAAATCCAGAAAGGCTGGGGAGAACATAGACGACCTGGACGAATGTTTCAAAGTCCTCAGAAAATACAACATGAAACTGAATCCCCTAAAATGCTCCTTCGGAGTCAGCTCGGGAAAGTTTCTAGGCTTCATCTTCAATGCTTGAGGAATTGAAACCAATCTGGAAAAAATCCAAGCCCTCCTGGATATGAACTCGCCAACAAAAACCAAAGAGGTACAAAGCCTAACTGGTCGAATCGCCGCACTCAGCAGATTCGTGTCAAAATCAACGGATAAATGTGTCCCATTCTTCAACATCCTGCGAGGAAACAAAAAGTTTGGGTGGACAGAAGAATGTGAAAGAGCTTTTCGAGATCTAAAGGCACAACTCGCAAAACCTCCCGTCCTCTCTAAATCTCTGGAGGGTGAGGAACTGGGGATATACCTGGCAGTAACGGAGCATGCCATAAGCGCCGTACTAATCAGAGAAGAAGATGGCGTGCAGCATCCAGTCTATTACATCAGTAAAAGACTCATCGAGGCCGAAGGCTGATATCTGTTGATAGAAAAGCTCGCCTACTGCCTCATCTAACCAACAAGAAAGCTAAGACTTTATTTTCAAGCTCATCCTGTTCGGGTGTACACCGACCAACCACTACGGCAAATACTGCAAAAGCCAGATGTCTCTGGGCGATTACTCAAGTGGGCGGTGGAATTGGGACAGTACGAAATCAATTTCCAACCCTGAAAAGCTATCAAAGGCCAAGCTTTGGCCGACTTCGTGGTGGAATGCACACGAAAAACTGAAAGCATCCCAGAAGGCGATCCCGAGCCAACACCACAGCCGACCAGCACTGAAAGCAAGCCGACCTGGAAGCTTCACGTGGATGGATCGGCCACAGATCAGCTATCTAGTGCAGGAATTGCCCTTGTCACACCTCGGGGGCAACACCTGCATGCAGCGGTCAAATTCGGATTCAAAGCCTCCAACAATGAGGTCGAATACGAAACCCTAATCGCTGGACTGAAACTAGCGAAGGAAATGAAAGCCGAAAAAATTGAGATCTGCAGTGACTCACAGCTAGCGGTTAATCATGTATCTGGCGAATACGAGGCTCGAGGAGAAAAAATGATAGCATATCTGAGCAAAATACATGATCTGCTCGCACAGTTCAAAAGCTACAGCCTCAAGCAGATTCCAAGAGAGGAAAATACAACAGTAGATGCGCTAGCCCGTTTGGCGAGCAACAATATAAGTGACAAGGCGAACCTGGTCCCGATCCAGTTTCTTGAAGAGCCTAGCATCACAGGCACGGAAGAAATTGAAATGATCGATACATCTCTGAACTGGATGACGCCAATAGCAGCCTATCTCAACTCTGGGGAACTCCCAGATAACTGAAATGAAGCTCGAAAAATGAGAAGAAAGGCAGCACGGTACATCATCGTAGACAGGATCATGTACAAAAGAGGATTCTCAATGCCATTACTCAGGTGCGTCACACCAAATGGAGCTGCACGACTTCTATATGAAGTTCACAATGGATTCTGCGGAAATCATGCAGCCGGACAGAGCTTATCAAAGAAAATTCTAAGGCAAGGCTACTTCTGGCCGACAATGATTGAAGATTCGAAAGCCTACGTAAAGAAGTTCGACGAATGCCAGAGATTTTCAAAGATACCAAGAGCTCCGCCCAACGAGCTGACGCAGATGCAAAGTCCGTGGCCCTTTTCCATCTGGGGAATTGACCTAATCGGGCAATTACCTAAAGGTAAAGGCGGAGTGCAGTACGCGGTGGTAGCAGTCGACTACTTTACAAAGTGGACTGAAGCCGAACCACTTGCAACTATCACATCATATGCCGATTCGGACTACCATACAAAATAGTCTCAGACAATGGCAAGCAGTTCGACAGTCAATCTTTCACTGATTTCTGCGCGAACCATGGCATCATCAAAAGCTTCTCCGCAGTGGCACATCCACAAGAAAATGGTCAAGTTGAAGCAGTCAACAAGACCCTAAAGGACACACTAAAGAAGAAGCTCAAAGATGCCAAAGGAAATTGGCCGGAAGAACTCCCCGAAGTTCTATGGTCATACCGTACAACGAAAAAAATAGCAACTGGTCAGACACCATTCTCAGTGGCGTACAGTTATTAAGCTATGCTGCCCGTCGAACTCGAACCACCATCCCACAGAAGGTTGACGTACGATCAAGGTACCAATCACATACTCATTGCAGAATCACTTGATGAAATCGAAGAAAAACGAGCAACTGCAAACTTAAAGTTGGTAGCTCATCAATAAAAAGTAGCTCGGTATTTCAACAAACAAGTGAAAGCTCGAAAATTCTTTGTGGGAGATATGGTCCTAAGAAGGATATTCCTAAACACCAAAGACAGCACGTCAGGCGTACTGGGACCCAACTAGGAAGGACCTTATCAGGTGGTCAAAGTTCTCGACTCCGGAGCATACAAACTTGGTAAGTATGACGAAAAAATGCAACTCATTTTAGTACCACAATACTGGAATGGAGAACATTTAAGGAAATACTACCAATGAGTACTCAGGTTGGGTAGACCACTTTAAAGTACTCAGGTCAAATAGACCATTTCAAAGTACTCAGGTCGGGTAGACCACATTAAAGTACTATTGAACATTCGCTATAAGTGAATGGCCTCTTGGGCGGACTCCGCGCAAAGGTTTCAGAAACAAAAGTACTCAGGTTGGGTAGACCACTTTAAAGTACAGTTTCTTATTTGTTTTATGTCATGTTAAGCTAAAAAGATCCATTGGATCACTAGCTCTGATGTAAGTTACTACGGTAAGAAATACATTTTCGATCAATAAAAGAATAAAGATAGTATTTCCAATGCTATTGAGTCGAAAAAATCAGCATGATTATAATTTACCTAGAGTGCGTACAAAAGGTTCAGTCGAACCCAAAACACTGAACAAAAAAGCAATATATTTGCAAAGACAAGTGACCAAGAGTCATACGTTTGCTCGGTCACTTCGGGGGCACCTATACCTGTACAAAGCATCTGGTAAACATAAAACAAAAACAATTGCACTACAATTATAAACAAAGAATGAAATTCATTAAGGATAACAAGAGAAAAATGTACTAGGATTTAAAGCTGCCCGGTCAGCCCGTTGTCCAAAAAATGAAAATTAATTCCAAGTTTAAAGACCGCTTGGTCGGTCATGATGTCTTAAAGGCCTTACGACCATATCTAATATATATATATATAAACAGGAGAGATAAAAAGATCAATGTTCAAACAGCTAGAGTCCCAGGCTCTGGATTTGGTTCTTCTGAGCCGACTGGAGCAGGAGGATCTGTTGTTTGAGCGGGAAAAGCATCAGCAGCCTGGTCAGAAGCTTGGCCGGAAGTTGAAGTAGCCACCTCTTTCCCACCATAGGCAACTTGGGCCGCGCAGTACTTGAGGTACATTTCCTTGGCGTCGCCTAAGTAGTCGAAGTTGGCCTGGGGATTAGCCTTCCAAAAATCAAAGAAGAGCTCGAGGCTGGCAGTCTCCAAAGCATCAACCTTCTCCCTCAAGCGGTTCGCCTCGACCGTCTGAGCGTCCTTATCATCCTTCAGCCGAAGGAGGACCTGCCGCAGAGAAGTCCTCTCATCTTGAAGACGATCAACATCAGCAGATAAGGACTCGATGGTTTCCTCAAAGCGATCAGCAGCCTCAAGGTCCTTTGTCAGCACGGTGACCTTCTTCTCAGCGATAAAAAGCTTCTTGTTGGCCTCACCCAACTCATGGCGAACAGCTGCAGTCTCCTTCCTGGCCTCCTCAGCTTCCTTCTTGGCCAAGTCCGCCTCCGCCCTCAAGGTGTCGGACAGAGCCGTACTCTTGGAAGCAGCAGATTTAGCCCGGGAGTAAGCATAACCCAGCTTCAAACCGGCCTGCACAAAGGAAAAGGTCAGCATATGAAGCTAAGTATGAAAAGCTAAAAGGGAAGTGTCGAAAAGAAAAGACTAACCCTAGTAAGCTCCTGCAAGACTCCGCCCACCAACACATCCAGAGATGAGTGGTCCGCACCAGCCAGCTGCTCACCGACCTCAGGAACCAGCCGGTTCATGTGATGAGCCATCGCTTCCCTGCCCTTCTTGACCTCAGGCAGCACGGGCATGGGTAGGATTGGTGCCTGCATCCACTCAGGAATCCTCCTGACCAGTTCGGACCCAGATGTTGGTGGCCCAGACTCCTTAGAATTGGCAGATTGGGGAGTAGAAGGATTTGCAGCAGCCAGCTCCTCAGAAAGATCAATGACCTCTTCAGAAGGCCTCTTCTCTGAAGACCCCTCTCCGACCTTGGACTTCTTGGCCGGAGGGGGAGCACTAGAGCCTCCGCTCATCCTCTTCCTTAAGGCGTCCATCATCTGTCGAGACATGTCTGCAAAGAGCAAAAACAGCATGGTTAGCAAAAACCAACAAAAATACAAAGTATGGAAGCCAAGAAGCTGAAAAAGAAGTAAAGCGCAGACTGACTATCTGCCTAGAAAGTCAGAAGTCCATCATCACCTGATATCTCAGCCATAACGGCCTTCCCTTTTCTAGCATAAGGATGGGATGGCCGAACAGGTGAAATGGGCTCCCTTATGCGAATGCCGTGTTCCACGGGCCTGGGCATGGCCGGGAGTTTCTTCTTCCTCCTCAAAGGAGCCACCTCCTCAGCCTCAGCCTCAGCTTCATCTTCAGGATTCATAGACTCCTGAGCGTACTGCTTTGCCCGAACACCACCCTTCAACTTAGCTTCACGCTTCAGTTGAATCAACTCATCCTTCTGATGAGCTCGTTCAGGACGAGCAGCAGTAGACTTCCTCTTCTTCCCCGTCATGGACTTAGAAGAAAAGTCCTCAGGGTAGAGCCCGTATTGCACCAGATTTGCATCGGAGGTCAACTGGATAATATCCCTGTCTTCCGCTGGCAACCGGGCAAGCATCTGAGCCCTATCCCTAAGGGTAAGAGTGACGGGAGGACGGTAATATGTTGGAATCTGCTGAAACCGAGTCCGGGAGATGTTCGGATCCTTCACCATGAAGTACTCATCAACAAAACGCCCTATTTTGTTGATGGCCTTGTTGTCCGTCCCGCTCAACCACTTGAAGCCTGGCTGAGAGAAGAAAATATACCCCGACCTGCCTTGCTTGGGGGTAGACTTCAGGTCGAAGAACCAACCGACCTCATGGGGAGAAGGAGCGCCCCATCCCTGAGAAACGTAGAGGACGAAGAGGGCAGACAAATACTTAATGCCCTTGGGAGTGATCTGGGTCGGGCAGAGGCCGAAGAAGTCTACCACATCCTGGAAGTACTTGTGCAAGGGCATCAACGCCCCTTGCTGGCCATGAGCCCCCGACCAGGCACACATCCCCTCACTAGGGTTTGAAGCGCGATTGTCGTGGGTGGGAATGAAGCAGTCCAGCTTGCCCAGGTCTCTGCCCTGGTCGAGAGTGCGGAGGCGTGCCTCCGAAATCTTGGACGGAGGACTCACCCATCTGGCGCCCAAGGCACCCTGCCTCCGATGAGGAATCGCCTCAGCAAGCTCCTCGGTGACAAAGTCGACGCCTGCAACCAGGACGTCCCCGTCAGCATCAACTGGTTGCCCAGCCTCATTGTACTCCCCATAGTTTGGGGGTTCAATCTCCTCCTCTACCTCAGCAACGGGAGGGCTGCCCGAACACGCCTCGTCCAGCTCCTTAACCTCTTGGACTTCAGCGTCCCCCTCACGGTCCTCTTCCATTGGGACCGCCAAATCCTGTTCGGCGTTGGGCAGGGTGGCAAGCCGAGCCACCTGGGGATCAGAAGCGTCAGCTAGACGCGTAGTTTTCTTCGTACGAGCCATCATTCTATGGCTGGGTACGGAATCAGAAGAAGGATTAGCACGAAGACGAGGGTGGACTTCGTGTAGAAGTTGAAGCAGTTCCTGGTCGATTTGATGCTCGGGCTCCCAAGACTCACCAGAGTTCATCTACAAAAGACAACACGCAAGATGAGTGTTGGACGTAGTATCAAGCGAAAAAAACAAGCAAATATGCCGACCATGAGTACCCAACAGATTAAAGAACAGCCATGTTCGAAGAAAAGTCTAAACTCAAGAAGTCAGAAAGTTTTTCTTGAGTTAGGGCGAAAAATTTCATGAAGCTTAAAGAAAGCAGAATGGAAAATAGACGCAATGTAGTTCTAAAATAAGCCTTACGGCTGAAAGCTAACGCAAGGACATGGAAAAGAAGAGTCGCAGAAGTTTCAAACCCTAGGGTTTCCTACAGTGTTCTTTCTACATCAAAGATACATTCAAAAGCACAAGCATGCAAAGGAAAAACATAAAGGGATTCAGAAACTTACTCAAAGATTCAAGTGTCCGGATTCAAGCAAGCCTGAAATCGTCTGTAAACTCTTCAGCAACTTTGAAGCCTGAAAACTCTCTCTTTTTGGTCTGAAGTTTCCTTAACAACGAAGGGTGATGAAATGAGGAAATGTGCCAGTACTCCAAGTATTTATAGGAAAAATGATAACTGTACATAAAGGAACCTTAGACGCCTCGACTTCCCGCCTTGAAAGCAAATATGGGAAGTCAAAATAATCGAGTGCAACCGTCAGCCGTGAAGAGAGAAATTCAGATTTTCAAAATATTAATTGTCAGAGCATTAATTAGCTGAAAATCGAAGGGACGCCCAGTCAGCTTCACATCGAGTCTCGAACGGTCATGCTCGACATGTGTCCCCTTCCGAGGCAGAGCCAGCTCGGAATAAGTCTATACGCAACCTCGACGGTCCCGCATAGACTTGGGGGGAAAATATTATCTCAAAATTGGCACTCTGATGTGGCATCACAAGAATGGTGACACGTGGCATCAACTTAGAGCACCTGGTCGGATCAACATGCCGAGCAGGATGCCTCGCTGGCATGTCCATAATGGAATACTCAACGAGCCATGCACAATGAGAAACACTTAGCAAATTCAGCCAAACACTTCGTGAGTCACCAGCTCAATCCCTATAACTCGGGGATCAACTTGCGTGGATATGGCATACACACGATTCCACTATCGGTGTATACAGCCTCAATCCCACGATCTTAGCATTCAGCAATGATCCCACGATCTTTGCGTTTATGCGCTTTGTAACGAGAGAGGAAACTCCTCCTCCTCAAGTTTTCTGCCCTATAAATAGTGAGGAATGTTCACTGGGCAGGGGGACGAAAAAAGAGAGATTGATCGAAACTGTATAACAGTGATCATACGCCGAAACTCTATAAGCTAAGGCTATCTAAGAATTATATATTCAGAGATATTATTGTAAGAGCTATAAGAAAAGGAATCTTCTTCCTTATTCTTAAGTCAATACAACTAGCGAGGATTAGGCTATTACCGAACTGCTCGGGGCTGAACTTCTATAAAATTTATGTTTCTTATTATTATTATTTGCTTTATTACGTATTCTTATTACGATATATCGTTTATCGCTTATTAAAAGACTCATTGTCGTTGGCTAAAAGTGAAGTCAACAATATATATGATCCGTAAACATATATATACATATAGTATATTTTAATTCAGTGACTAATTATAACTTTGTATATATATGATTCTTAAATTATACATATATTATATTATAAAGAAAAGGCTTTCCTTTTAAAAATATGGGCTTTTTTCATTTTTACACTTCAAAACGGTTTTTTTTTTTTTTTTGCATTTTTACGGAATTAGGCATAGAAGCCCCTATTGCAACTAGCGCTGCAACCTAAATTGCAACAAAAAATCGTACAGAAACCCCTACTGCAACTAGCGCTGCAACCACTTGAGAAACCCAAACCGTAAATGTAAAAAAAAAAGTTAAAAAAGTAGTATATAGGGTATAATATATATACTCTAATAATTATAAGAGAGTGACATCTAAAGAATGTTAAAAATAAATCATATTTTATTTTTGTTATTGAAAATAAATATTGATGTGTTTTGAGTTTGTTGAATTTATTTGTGTATGTTTTAATATGGTACCCTAGACTGTATAATTATTTTATTAAAGGTATACTATATATGTGGTATATGTTTCTACAGAAAATAGGAACAAATTATTTGTGTTTTTTTTTTTTTATTGAAGCTTTTTATTGAATTTAAGTTTTATTATGTTATACCATGAGATATATGAGTTTCTTTTTATCTGAAGATATATATATATATATTGTAAGAAGACATATATCTTTCAAAAAAAAATAGAAGACATATATGTATATATATGGGAAGATAGAGAAGACTTATATACATTATGATATATATATATTATGAAATATATGAGAAACGTGAGAAGATGTGAGAAGATATAGTACTATGACCATTCAATTGTATATAAATAATATAAAAATTAAAATTACATATGATGATGGTGATTACTGATTAAGTTGGACTATTCAATTGTACCAAACTATATATGTCAATGTGAGATTTATATTATAGAAGATGTTTTTCAATTAAAATAATTATAAAACATGATAATAAATATAAACCATCAATATATGCATCATAAAAAATTATGTATATAATGAATGATACAGAATTAAAACTCACATTGATGTTGATATGTGGCTGTTCCTTTCTCAAAAAAAAAGAAGAAGAAAAGTGGCTGCTGCAGAAAGAGAAACGAAAGAGAATAGAAAAGTGGTTTGTTTAGGGTTTAGGGTATATAATATATATACTAAAGTATATAATATTTGGTGGCAAATTTGTCTTTTTGTTTTTAATAATAAAAAATAAATAAAAAACTAAAAAGTAGCATTACACGTAATGGTTTATACTGAAGAAATTGGGAGGAGAACTTCTCCCATTCTTTTCTCCTAATTTTATGTCTTTCCCTTAGAGTATTCCAACCATTAAATAAAGTAAACAAATGAAAAGAAGTGATTACCATACCTATCACTCCCAATCCTGATTAGTAAACATGTCATAAATATTTTCAATTTATATACTTAAATACCACATCTTTTATTTCAACGGATTAAATATCTAAAGTTTAGTTTTACTCACTCCTGTTACTACTTTTCTGTTAAATATAATTGAGAATATTTTTATGCCACATGTTACTCAAGTATTGGTCCACTTCATAATTTCTTTTAAAAAATTTATTAACTAATTTTAAAAATAAGAAAAATAATTATGAATATATTATTATTTTTTATAAATATTGTAAATAAATTATAAAAACAAATAATCAATTTTTTTTCATTTTTTAATCTCTCGATCCCTGCCCAAACTAGCTAAAAAGAGCAAAATAAAAAAGAAATAACAATGAAGGATTAGTCATGGACACAGGCAGAACATGCAGAAACGAGCAAGAAAAAGTGATCTGCCATGGATGTCGGTGAAACATAGAAATCTAACATGGTTTGTTTGGGCTGCCGGAAAAAATGAGAGGATTTGTGGTGCCTCGATCCGAGAGCAATGCGAGCAAGAGAGAGGTGAAGGAGGTTTGTTTGAGTCGCATAGGAAGGCGGAGGGTGGTGGCTCGCATTCATCGTCAATGTTCATCAATCCGCCATTGAGGCCGACATGAAGAAAAAGAGAGAGACGTAACCGATTTTCGAGGGTGGTGGTTGCCCTTGAATTTTTGGGTTCTGATTGTTTAATGAGTTTGATTTATGGTTTTGCATAAAGAAAAATGAAGATTTATGGATGAGGAATAATTTAGTGCATGTTTGGCATCATAACTAAAAAACTGTTTTTTGTTTTTAAAAACAGAAAATTGTTTTTAAAAACAATTTGGCTTGTTTGGCCTTGTTTTTTAAAAACAGTTTTCAGAAAACAAAGTTATAAAAAACAAGAATTTTGAAAACAACAAAATGTTGTTTTCTGTTTTAAAAACCAATTCACTTTTAGTCAATATTGTTTTTAAAAATCACTAGCCAAACGTGACTTGTGTTTAAAAACTTCAAAAATTATTTTTTGTTCTCATTTCTAAAAATAATTTTTTAAAACAAAAAACAGAAAACAATACCAAACATGCTCTTAGGTTTTTATTTATGTCCTGGATAGTTGTTTTTTTTTCTCATTGTTTTTACAGTTTAGGGGTGTTCACTAAGTATTCGATCCAATCCAATTCGCACGATCCAATCCACAAAATGCGTATATCCGCACTTGCGCGGATTGGATTGGATTGAAAAATTTAAAATCTGCACTTGTGCGGATTGGATGTTGTTTGACCTCAAAAAGTAACCGATACAATACAATCCGTACTTAATTATGTATATTTTTAAAAAAATTATAATATATAATATATATTTATTAATTTTCTAATAATATTAAAAAAAAAAAAAGAGAAACAAACTTCTAATTTCTTAATCTTTTTTAGTAATATATTGAGTTAGTGTATTTTATTTATTTTATAATAAAAAACACCAAAAAATTTATTCTTATTCACATAGACACATACACATAAATTTAAATATATATATATACTAACTTATTTATTTTAGTAATGAATATATATATATATATATATTTGGGTAAATTGCGGCATAAATACTTAATGTTTCAGATTTTATACACTTAAATACCTAATGTTTATTTTTGGAGGCCAAAATACCTAATGTTACATTTCTCTTACATTGATACTACCACTTCTGTTAACTCATAAATATGGACACGTGGAGGATTCAGATACATTACATTTATTTTTATTTTATTTTAAAACTTAATATTTTTAATATCATAAACTAAATGCAACTTGTTTTAGAAAAAAAAAAACTTGTTCTCATAATAATTTTCACATGATATTGGCACTTCAATTCGATAATCATGTTCCATATACTACACTAGTTTACTCAGCTATGGTAATTTAGTATTGCATTTCTCTTATTTTTTTTAAAAAAAACAAGTAGTATTTAGTTTTTAATATTAAGAATATTAAATTTTAAAATAAAATAAATAAATGTAATGCATTTTGGCCCTCCACGTGTCCATATTTATGAGTTAATAACGAAAGTGGTAGTAACAGTGTAAGAGAATTGTAACATTAAGTATTTTTGCCTTCAAAAATAAACATTAGGTATTTAAGTGTATAAAATCTGAAATATTATGTATTTATGCTGCAATTTACCCTATATATTTTAGTGTAAATCTAAAGATGAGTACATATATATTGACATATATGCATATTAATTTGATTTATATATAAATGGAGATGGAAAAAGATTATTATTGGAGATTAAGAAATAATAATCTTTTTTTAATTTTTTTTTCTATAAAATATTAAATAATTTATCATTAAAGAAACAATCAATCCAAAATAACCGATCAAATCCACACTATTGCAAATTAGATTGGAATGGATATAAACTGTTATGCGGATCGGATTGGATTCAAAATATGAAATCTATGTTGGAGTTATTTTACCAGGATCTAGATTTACTAACAAGTATGTTATTAACATCCTAAATATGAACTTCTAAAACGATATGAAATAAACACATATAAAGTATAAAAAACCTTACAGTGGTTGCAGCGGATAAAATGTCTCCTTCCACTCAGATCTCTAACCCTTGTATCCTTTCTGTAGCAGAGTATCACTAAGATCTGAGTTCGAATCTCCTTCTCTTGAAACTGGATTCTTCACAGCCTTACACACTATGATTGAGTACTACTTGATGTGTGTGGGCACTCACTCTTTTCACTATGTGGCTTCGGTTTTGAAGAGAGAAAGAGAGAGAGATGGTTTCGGCTAGGGTAGTGAAGGAGGCTTTGAAATTTTTACTGAAGGAATGAGATGCATCATCTTTTCCCTTAAGCCATCACTACCAATTTATAGGAAACTACCTAGGGTTAGGTTAGATTTATTTGGCATTAAAATAATAGAAAATAAATGGTAAATTCAATAGTGTGCCCGACAATGGATAGTTATTGGGCCCCACTTTGCACTTTGGCCATTTTTCTCATTTTCCTTCTTATTTTCTAAAAAATGCTAATTTTCTAATTTAACCACTTAAATGCCAAATCTAATTATTTAATAACTAAAAATTAATTATTAAATAATATAGTCATTTAATATATTTATTAATTAGACTTATCAAAGTCTCTTAATTAACAAATAAACCCTAGAAACTCTTTCTTCACAATTAAGCCCTTGCTTAGTGAAAATTCATAAACTCAACATAGTCTAATTTTAGAATTATAATTGATTAATAAAAATCAATTAACTAAGTCTTACAAATAGTATTGTCTCAACTAGTATGGGGACCATGGGCCTATATATCTGAGCTTCCAATAAGCAGCCCTAGAATCTACCAAGTAAATTCACTGTCTTATTAATTCCTCGTTGCATCTACCATAGAACTTGGAATTGCACTCTCAGTTATATAGAACGCTCTATATGTTCCACGATATAGATACGCTATTAGCTATCCATTGTTATAATCCCAATAATCAATGATCCTCTATAGATGATTTACATTGTATAGGGATTAATTTACCGTTACACTCTTCAATGTATTTTATCCTTAAAACACTTAGCCACCTATAAATGATATTTCAGTGAACTAATATAGTCACTAAAATGAGCGCTCTATCATTTATCTCTATTTAGCAAGCTCGAAGGAAATCATCGTTTCACTTCTAAATACCTATAGAAGCTATAGATTCCGTATCTATGATTAGCGCTCCCACTCAATTGCACTACCATGTTCCCAAAATGTACGTATCAACCTGACCAAAAAATAGGCTTAACTAACAAATCAAAGAACATGTATAATACTCTTGAGATCGAACCTAATCATGTCAGGATTAAGATCATTTGATCTAGGATCAACTAGGTGATATTGAATTGAATAGATGTTACAGTAAGTTTAATATATCTGATTCAAAGTTCAATATCGATCCCTTCCGATGCATACTCCATGCATCCAACCCAAGCTTTACTTTAACCAATGCCCTGGAAAGGACATAGCACTTATCCAAGGTGCAAGTAAACTATGTTGTAGATTATCATATCAGTTAAACCCCGTGTACTGATAAATCTAAGAATATATATTTAATCACACAATCTTGATTACTTTCCACTGTGCTGACGACACAATAAATAAGAACATAAATGTGATAAGGATTTGGATGAATTTATAAATCAAATAAACAAATAAATGATAATATGAATCAAATGACACATTAAATAAGTGATGAAAATACTTCTGTTTCTTTATTGATATTTAAATGATAGAGATTACATTGAAATAGAGTTTTATTTATGACATAAAAACTAACAATCTACACTTAGTGCGGATTAGATGTTGTTTGACCAAAAAAGTGCGGATTAGATTGAATGAACATCCCTATTAATACAATTACAGTATGCGGAAAAAAAAAAAAGAAGACATACAACAGTTATCAGAAGAAGAAAAAAAGGAGGAGAGAGAACTTTTAATATTATTTAGTTTTTTATTTTTCAAAGAAATTATGTAGTGGACCAATACCTAAGTAATACGTGGCATAGAAATATTCTCAATTATATTTAACAAAAAAGTAGTAACGGTAGTGAGTAAAACTAAACTTTGGGTATTTAATCCGTTGAAATAAAAGATGTGGTATTTAAGTGTATAAAATTGAAAATATTTGATATTTATGCCGCAAATATCCCTAAAATAAATAAATGTAATACATCTGAACTCTCCATGTGTCCATATTCATAAGTTAACAGAAGTAGTAGTAACGGTATAAGGAAATTGTAATATTGAGTATTTTTGTCTCCAAAAATAAAAATAAAATATTTAAGTGCATAAATTTAAAACATTAGCTATTAATGCCGCAATTTACCTTTAGCAAATAATCAATTTTATTTGGCAGATTTTCTTGCAAACAATACAGACCAATATTTACCAACTGCCCAAGAAAAAGCAAAACTCAATACCCAACAAACAGTAGACACAAACTAAATTATTATATTATTATATATGCATATGCATGGAGAGTTTCACACTGAGATTGTGTGTGCTCTCGGAGAGAGTCCTGAATCAAATATTGGACTTGTGAAACAATTGCTGTAAATTTGTGTGTAGATAAGGGAAGAAGAATCCAAATTTGAAGCTGAATTAAGAAGATAATTTCACATTTGTAGAGCCTGGACGAGGAATCAACAAGTAACTTCAGTTACTAATAGCGCTCTTCATCTTTTTAATGCAATCCAATGCCTGTTGGAATTGGCTTTCTTCCAGTGCAATGGTGAACCTACAGTAGCCAGGAATTCCAGTCCACGAGCCACTGTTGATGCATAAACCAGTGGTCTTGTGTAAGACTTCCCTGATATTTGAGTCATCAAGAGCTTCAGAAGATGCAACAGTCCCATTCACGCTTCCTGCTTTGGAGGATAGCTCAAGTTTAACACTCTTGTTGAGGCACGCCGAGGGCGTGGCAACCATGGAAATGCCACCCTGTGGTTCAAGCACGTCCCAGCCACAGTTCTTTAATGTCTGGGAAAAAGAAACATGATCATAACCAGGGTAAGAAAATTGCAAAGATAATCACTGTTAGCTACTTGTACACATATTTTCTTTAGAAGTTGATATGGGACATCTCTGCACTCCAATCGTCCTTCGATATTAACATGGCAGAATTCAAGGTTGTTATTTTAACTGTATGTAACTATGTTTCATGTTAAGAAAATAAAGAACATTTTTTCATACAATCTCCCAATGAATTACCGAGTTCTCCTTCCCTGAAAGCAATCAGAATTGGCCAACGACTTTACAAACTATCGCTATTATATGATGACTGCCAATTTGTTTGGCTCTCCAAGAAATATAGTGCAATATTTCAACCCATAATGCTAGCATTCAAACCAGACCAATTGCATTTTACACAAAAAAAAAAAAAAAAAAAGAAAAAAAAAAAGAAGAAAGAAGCTTTCTATTACAACCATTTGGATAGAAGTGACTCCAAAAGCTAGCCTAAGCCTAAGAGAAAAGGGTCCCCAAGTAGTTATAACACTAACCAATCCCATACTTGTCAATGTGGGATCCTAACAATACACCCCTCCTTAGAAGGGGACATCCACGGCGGCCCACTCAGGGCTTTTCCACAGGTCACCCCCTCAGCGACGTCGGTCCCACTTGAGGGTGCGTGGCTCTTATACCATTTGTTATGACCATGTAGGTAGAACTAACTCTCAAAAAATAGCCTAAAGGAGGAGGATACCCAAGTAGTAATCAACCACCAACCAATCCTATACGCAGTCAATGTAGGATCCTAACACCTTCTTCCCACTTCTTAAGCTAGACATTTAAAGAAAGAAAACAAATATGGAGACTAAAATGTACCTTGACATTGTCTCAGTTACTAAATAGTGCGCTCATGTCTTTAGTTAGGAGCCAGAAATAAAGGCTTGACAGAAAAAGAAATAAGAAAAGAAAAGAAATAAAGTGGTAATGGGGGAAAAGAAATGATGTTCACCTCTTTCAAGCGCTTTGACCTATCCTCCAAATTTCTTATCTCCTTTCCAATAGACTCCCATAAATCTCCTGATTTCTGTTCTCTTAAGTTCAACAGCTTCTTTGCGGCATATTTCACAGTGTTGTGGGGTTTGCTCAATCCTGGAAAGCTATAAAATGCATCAACCAAAGCAGGCTCATTTAAAACTAGAAAACCAAATTTGAGTGACCCAGAGAGCATTTTGAGAGACAGTCCTCCAAGCAGAGAGACAGAAAAAGATGGGTTGCCAGACTTTAGCTTTAATAAACTGTCAGCCAAATTCCAACCACCCCAACCCTCAAAGTCAAATTCCAAGCCCGAAAATGAAGTGTCAATGACAACTTTGGCCCCAAACTTGGCACATATACATAGCAAATTCTGAATCTCTTTGTTGTTGTACAGCAAACCAGTTGGGCTAATTGTAGGTCCAGAAATGTACACCCACGGGTTATGCACAGTTTCAAGTATCCCAGAAAGTGTTTTCTCGGTAAGCTTAAAGCCTTCTTCTAGATTAGTGGGTACATTTAATATATTTGCTTTCAGAAACTTAGCAGCAGAAACATAATACCCATTTGAACCAGCCGGAAAGCACAATGTTCCACCTTCTTGGATACAGCAAAGTACCAACTTATTGAAAAGTGCAAGTGTGTTGTCGGCATATATAAATTCTGTACTATTATCAGCTGGGAAACCATAATTATTTTTAATAAATTGCTTGATGCAGGGGGTAGGATCGGTTTCAGACTCAGCCATATTCTGCCTTGCAAAGCTTTCAAAAATAGAAGCTTTGACAGGAGATGGAACAGGCAAGAAGCTTTGATCAGCATCCATATGAATCAAGGAAGTGTTCTCTGTTTCACTTACTGTCAACTCAGCATTGTCAAGGACTGAGATCGCTGAACTAGAAAACCCAATCATCTCTGCTGATCTAGCCTTCCCAGATTCCCTCTGAAGATCATACACAAAATCAGTATGAGAAAAAAGTTTAAACAAATTGATAAGAAAAGCAGTTTACTCAGAATTTCACATTAAGCAAATCAAGACCTGCAATTTTCTACTTTTAGTACATAAATGACTCCTGACAAGAAAACTTCACGATAGAGATATCACATTTCAAAAGGTACCATACAATAACTATGTTATGTATTAAGAAATCCCTTCTTAGAAAAAGAAAATGTTAACACAATATACTGACCTCTGCAGGTGGATGCCTGTCAGAAAGCTGAAAAGCTAAAAGCTCATGGAAAAGACAACCATAATAGCTTTGACTAATCAGTGCTGTATTTCCCTCTAGCAGTTCCACAGTCTTGGACAAGGCCTTAAATATGGCCTCATCTTCTGAAATCACAAAAGCTACTTCTAAATCTGAATACACCTGAAAAGAGCATTTTATCACCATTAATGAGAAAATGTTTCAGCACTAGCAGGATCCTGATTGACTAAGATAAGGTAGAAGCTATAGAGATAGCCAGAGTAAGTTAAGTGATTTATAGAATTAAAATAAACAAGTACCTGGTTTTTTAATAAGCCACATATTATTGCTGCATGTGACGGTAGAGGAGTTTCTGCAATATATTTTAGGACTCCATTGGAACTTGGAAGACTGGATAGCTCAAAGTGATCAGATATGTCTAAGAATAGACGAGATCCAATTTCTCTTGTTATATCTAAAAGATGCACAAAGGCTGCACTAGTAACAGCCTCAAATTGAGCAATCCCAGTTACAACCACCTGTGGCTTTAGCTTTCTTATCAGCTCTATCATTAGCTCTGACTGGCGGGGGGCTTCAATGACTGTAAGCTTGTCCTCCACAGGACTAGTGCTCCCATTACCCTACAATAAATAGATTGATAGAATCACCATCACGCAGCAAATAAAACCAAAGACCTTGTCCATCCCCCAATTCACCTTTTCTGAACTTATAATTGCATTGAAAGGGCCTCCTAAACTCAGATCCAACTTTACGAATTTGAAATAAAATGAAAACTGAAAGCTAAATTGATATGGAATCGTACAAAAACATTAGCTCCACCGCTTATAAGTTTTGAAGTAACTCTGGGACACTATGAAACTTCAGGAAGCAATGACAAATTTACAAATATAGAAAACTCGCAAATTCAACATTCTAAAGTAATTTTGATCACATTGATTAAAAGTTACACATATAAACCAAAATCATGTAAGGTCAGATTCTTCAAAGAATTAATAAAAAATATTTTCATCAATACAAAAGAACTAAAGAAAGCAAAAGCCCATATGAACAGCTAACACAATACGTACCCCAAGACCTAAAGAGGTTAACCACTGCCGAGGAAGGTGTCGTGTCAGATGTTCATCAACAATTGCGAGTCGAGGTGAAAACAACCGTAGAGCATTCTCAATAGCAACAGCCCTTGAGGGAAAGACAACAACATTCTTGCCACAAGAATGGGAAACAGAAAGTCAGAAATGCAGGGTATTTTATGAAACCAAAAACCAATATGCCCACATTGCCACACAACTTCATCCTTAAAAGATATTTTATGTTTATTTTAGTATACTTCATTTGTATAATCACCATGGTTAACAAATATATATTGAATGAAGCAAGGTCAAATCTCTAAGACATGATAAACAGACTTAATCAGAGCAGAAACTAGAAGAAATGGAGAGAAAAAGTTTTCTTACGTCGGCAGTGAGTGGAATTCTATGATATGTTTTCATGAAACCAGCAATGAGGTTACGGAATCGTTTGCTTCCAGCTGGTGGTTCATATGTGCAAAAGGAATTATCATTCAGAATGCCAGCTAGATAAGCTAGGAAGGGAATCTTCTCATCAGCAACAGCATCATCTTGAAAGGATAAATCTAAAGAACTGCTGACCTCTTGGAAACCACTTTTAAGAAATTCAAAAACTTTCTTCACCTATAAATTTAGTAAGACTATTATCCTTCCGTTTCAAATGCAGAATACAAGGCTTTGAAAAATGGAAATCAATCATGTACACACCTGAGTTGGCTGGCGAAGTTGACAGCTATATACTGATAGAGCATGAGAAATTCTGCCACCTGCCTTTCCATATGCCCATGCTGTTCGAGCACAAATAGGCTGGTCAGCAGAGAGCCCCATGAAGAACTCAAACCGGTGAGGGCTATTCTTTTCAATTTCAACTAGAGCTGAAATATCAGTATCTGAAGCCTGTAAAAACACATTTCAGTAGAGTAAACATTGAAGGGTACAAATGATCTCTGACTAACAATAAAGTTAACTTACCTGGAGAATTTTTGTCTGCCAAAGTTTAGTAACATTGAAACCACGGCGTTCAAACAAGCGTTTGCAAACACCTTGTCCTGGACGGCCTCCCATGTTGAAGATCATTATCCCCATGGGTTTGATGACAGATATTCCTTCCTCAACTGCTCTAGCAATAAGACCTAAGCCGAACTGATCCTCAACAAAGCCCTTCATAATAGAAAACGAAAAAAATGCATTAAAACAATTACCATAAAGAGATGGACTTTCTGCATTGCCTATTAATCATGTCTTGATTCTTTTCAATTAACAGAAAATGCAATAGTAGACCTTTTCTGCTTAAGAAATATGAATTGAAGATGAAAGAAAGGCAACACAAAAGGACTTCAAATATACCTCATTCTTATAAATTTAAATGAACTTTCATCTAAGAGGAATACAGGCACATCAGAAATTTAAGAGTGTATCAAAGAAGCTAAGTTTGATATAAAAAAAAAAGATATTCCTTTATTCTGCCGAAGTTCAATTAAGGAAGACCCACAACTTTGGCTTAGTCACTTTGCTTCATTTCTTAATTAACTTTCTTCTTAGTAACTCATAAGTGTAGAATGAAAATCACAAAAGTGAAGTTGAAGCAAATTATAGTATCATTTTAAAAGAACCAAATTCAAGAAAGTACTCAAAAATCTGACCATATTGGACCGGTAATTAGAGAGGTTTTGGTAGACTGAGAACTATGAGACCACGTAAAGATATAAATTTTACTTTGCAGAATGAAATGGAACAAAAGCATAATGTTGAGGATCTGGTACCAACCTGAAGTGCACAATAATTGCTTAACGAATACAGAAATTCTTCGCTTGCATTTTCTGTTATCATCTTAGTCATTGCATCTGGATTTGGGTTAAGAATCTGCGTGAACATTTTTATAAGAATCAAACTATTGATTCACAAAATAGGAGCATCCTTGGATTTTGAGGAGAGAGGTATGAACCCACCTGAGGAATGCATCCAACAATTCGTTCGAGCTGAATGCCACTGTCTCTACAATAAGACAAAAGATCAGACTCGTAAAACTCAACTCTGTCCAGCAAAGTCTTGTTGTCCCCATCATAGACAGGTTGACCCATTTCATCCAAAGCATTCAAGTACAAGTTTATCCAAGAAATCTTAATCGCTCTGGGGTTGATATCAAGCCCATAAACCTGAAAAAAGTTGTACAGTCAAATAAGAACACCAAAAATTAAGGTTTTAGAGTCAGAAGAACACCAAAAATAAGAACAAAAACAATAAAACAAATAAAGAAATGAAAGTCAGCAAGAAAACCTTGGAAGGCAACCATTTCTCAGCTATGGCAATTGAAATCCAACCATTGCCACAACCCAGCTCAGCAACAGTCCTATCTCTGAAGATAGAATCCGGGTGTCTATTTAAACCTTCGTAGAAGGTAAAAGACCAGTCCTCCGGTAGAAAAATGCTGGGGATCACCATAGTGGTCAGCTTCTTCCTCCCTTGGTAACCTAATTATAATCACAAACAGAATGCAGACACATAAAAACCAAAGAGCCAATATATATGTATACATATATCATACATGCTAAAGTCTTTCATATGGCTTTTACTTTTTCTTCTTCTTTTTTCTTTGCTGGAAAAATAGAGGCAAGCAAAAGAGAAATGGGTTACCCTCATATTGATCAAGGATGATGTCATCGATCCGGAAATGGTAGGTCTCGAAGCATTTATCAGAGGCTTCCTTGGAAGGAAACCTTTTGTGGAGGTCGGAGAGGAAGATCCGGGCCTGAACACGAGTGTTGGGGTCCTCAAGACGTTCAAGCAGATCCCTCAAAGCGGCGTATGCAGCGTCCCCAGACTGCTGACACTGTTTCAAGAAGTCATCAAGAGTTGTTTCCGCCATTTCTCTAAAAGTGGACGCAGAGGCAGTAGAACGAGGACGATACACTGAAATGATATGTTCTCTTCTCTCAGTCTCGGGTCTTGCACAGAGAATTAATAAATAACTAAACAAAACATATGGTATGTGGGACACGCAAAGATCTTTTCTTCACCCATTTTTTTTTTATTATTATTATTATTATATTTTTTTTTCTTCTTAAATGTATTATTATGTTTTGATACTTCAGTAAAACCTCCATGCTCTATTAAAAAATAAAATAAAAAATTATTTAGCCTCTTAAATTTTGTCACTATAATTAATATGGGCGTTGTCAAAAATGCTTTCTTAATTTTATTCATTAATAAATTATATTTTAAAATAGAAGTTGGGTGTGGATATAAAATATTAATTACATATCAATTTTTAATAACTTGTCATAGTAGTTAGTAATTATATTGAAAAATAATATTTTTTTTGTAGTTAATGTTTGAAATTAAGGATGTGTTTGGAAGTAACTGTGTAATTACTAAGTATGGTAATTACTAGGGTGTTAATTACACAGTTTAGTAATTACATTATATTTTAAAATGCAAGGTGTGTTTGGATATGAGATGGTAATTACATATGAATTCCTAATATCTTGTTTGTCAAAATAGTTAGTGTTGACCGAGATTTTCGGCAACTAATAAAATATTATAAAATTATGGAGCTGTAAGAAAGTGAGAGAAAGATTTTTACATGGTTGGGGCGTTAATGAGCCTTAGTCCACGAGTCTGTGTTATTTATGGATATATTTAATACAGAGATTATACTTGGGAGAATTTCACCCTTATAAATACAGAGAATGTTCTTGGTGAGTATTTACTCTACTTGCTCATATGCAGCCCAAGATTCTTGATCCCATTTAATGAGCTTTGAGGGGGTATTTATAGTGTTTTTGGTGGGGTAATCCCTAGAATTGTCCTTACAAGTGTATCTGTAAGTATCCATAAAGTTGGGTATTTCCAATGAATATACCATGGGTAATGCATGGTCAAATCCACAAGGTCTTTGTAGGGTTTTTATGTGGAATGTCCTTATTGCCTTTTGATTGACGTGACTCTTCACAGTGTAGCCGTCGCTAGACTTAAATGATCATTACTGTGGCGCTGCTGGTTGGAGGTTGTGCCGTCAGACTTTATTGCGTGTAGCAGTTCCAACACGCTTCCTCCCATGCGGCATTTAATGCGACTTGATTACTCAGGAGAAACCTGACACCTCGCGGAGATGCCTTAGCGTTATGTGAGCTTCCGGGAGCATCTTGAGTTTCATGTGCCTTCTCCGGGACCTACGTCCGGGACGTTACCTTATGGCCTAAAGACTTAGCAAATATTGTGAATTGCTTAATCCACGTGTCCCTGCCTGATTAGTCCACATATATTGGGCAAAATTAGGGGCAACATTTACCCCCCAAGTCTTGTTTATTTGGAAAATGAAACAAGGCTTGCTCAAGTGCCTCCGGTTGACTCCTCGGTTTCTTGGCACGAGCTTTGAGCGCGTGAGGGTGTATTTAATGATGGCATTTAATGCAGCGATTCACTTTTTGCAGAGGTCGATTCGTTTCACGCCCATTGATTGATATGGCGCATTAATGGTGTCAGACGGATACTCAAGCGTTTCCACCGCCTTTATTGTAAATCAATCTGGTCCATTGATCTTTGGGTATTTGAATCGTGCGCTTCCCTCACCGTTCTATTGGTAGGTGATAACGCCTGTTCCTCATGCATTTTTGCCTATAAAAGCCACCATCTTTCCTTCATTTCGGTTACTTCCCATTTCTTGCCAACTTTGCTCGAATTTCCTAGAGAGAAAATTCTCAGACCTAGAACAAGGCCTTCAAACACTTTGCGATTTTCCCAGTTCTTCTTTGCTCGTTGCTACCAGTCCTTCTCGTCTTCACTCGACTTGCATCAGGACCCCCAGTTCAACACTTCATCGTAAGTTTTTTGCATCCTTTGCTCTATTACTGAATGGCATGCTATTACTTATTCTGTTTGTTCGTTTCTGGGTTTGCTTTCGAAATTTCTGGGCATGCAAATGTTTAAATCCTTCATGTAGTCTGTTTGAATTTACCGCTCTAGTGGTAGGGTTGCCATTGTCACGCCTCTGTTGTTATTGTGCATTTTCTTTGTAGAAAGCCATACGTTCCTCGTTTAATGGTTGCTTAGGGCATAGAACAGACTCTTTTCTTTCTATTTTCTTTATCGCGCAAAGCCGTCTTTTGTGAATTTACTGCACCCGACACTTGTCCAGGGAATCCTTCTAGGGTTTCCTGTGTGACACGTGTCCGGAGGGGGCCTCTTTCCAGCAATTAGGGGACCCCCATTCCCTTTTTCTTGATTTAGGGTTTGGTACGGGGCCTAACTGCTGGAATTTTATTCTTTTTTTTTTTTTTACAGAATAGAAAAATGTCTGCTTCTGGCTCAAAGTCCTCCAAGAAAAGTGGTAAGCGCATGGCTACCCTTGAAGAGGTCTCCCTGGGACCCGTTGCCCAGGAGGGGTATAAGTCCCGGGCGACCGAATGGGAAGCGGCCGAGCTTTATTCCACCTTGACCTGTCCCCACCAACTGGAGAATATTGTAGAGGTTGCTGGAATCAAGCCTTCCACCTCAGGGACCTACCATCGGCCACCTCGCGATGCGGAGACGCCCAACCACAACTACGGCGGCTTCGGAGCCTGGAGCCAAACGCACCTGATGGCCGGTGCCATGCTTCCTCTTCAGGATTACTTTGTTAATTTTCTAGTTTTTGTCGGCCTTGCGCCATACCAACTCATTCCCCAAGCTTACCGCTTGCTTTCAGGCTTATTTATTTTTTATGCCGCCCGAGGATGGGGATCTCCCCGCCCGGCGGAAATTTTGTATTTTTATGAACTTGTTTCCGTCCCCAAGAAGGGGGACAAACTTAAGGACGGTTTTTATGGGTTCCGGGCCCACCCTGCTAACGAAGGGGTGGTCCCGTATAATAGGCAGACTCACGTTAAGAAGTATCGCCATCGCTTTTTCTTTTCCTCCGAATTTAGGGCAATGGACCATCCAGAGCTCCTCACTGAGTGGGTGAGGATCCCTCCATATGAACGGACTGCCCCTACCCAGGCCTATCTTCGGAGAGCCCAGGCCTTTGCCTCTTACGACCGGGCCGATCTTGACGTCGGGGGTCTGGTCACTACGGAGAACTGCAGGAAGGCCAAACTTATCCTTCAGCATCAATCCGTGGAGGACTCTAACCTCTCCCGGGTCATCTGTCCCAATGTGAGGGCGCCGGTCGCAGAGAAGACCTTCCGGGACAACATCATCGCCACGGCAGAGAAGAAATACCAGGAGTATCTCTACCGGAAGGCCCAGGAGAAGGCGTACTCTAAGGCCCAGGCGGCTTCCGGGAGGGCGCTCCGTGTGGGGAGCCCGGTGGAGAGAAGAAGTCAGGCAATTGTCGGGAAGCCCCTTCACATTAGGGATTCATCGGAGAGAAGGGCTCCCGGGCCACAGCCTTCGGTTCTAGAGCCAAACACCGGGGCTCCTGGTGCCAGCACTTCCGGCGCCGGCGATAAGTCTCCTTTGGTAATTCATTATGTTCCTTCTGTTGGCGAATATGCCAGTCGTAGGCCCGTAGGGTTCGACGAGCGTCTGTATAGGTTTAGGATGCCCTCGACCCGGTGGGGGGATCGTTTGAAGGAATTTTATTTTTCAAACTTAGGAGATTTCCTAGGTCGGTCCCGGATGGGTTCTGGTCCTCCGGAGCCCGTTCCCTTAGGTCCTTCAGCTTACATTACATCCAGCTGGTTCCGGCCTTCGGACAGCTATCTCAGAGATGATGCTGCCAGCATAAAAGTTCAGAACTTTGCTAGGGCCGAATTAGGAGGTCCGGGTAGGACTAGCTTATTTGCCATACCTTGTGTTGGTGGTTTCCCACGGATGTTCTAACACTTGCTTTCTTTTATTGTAGCAGGTATCTCCATGGACGCCATCTTGGATCAGCTTGCTGGGGTTCACACTCCTGAGGCTCCTCCTGCCTTTACTTCTTCCCCAATGGCCCCTGCTCTAAAGATTTCTTCCAGCGCTCCCCCCGACACTATTGATTTAGTGGATGACGAGGAGGTGCTGCCGGGAGAAAGTCAAGAAAAGCAATGGGGCTTTTCTGAGGAAGTTAAAGAAGGTGCAGGAGGGCTCCGGGCTCTTCCTGAGGAAGTTGAAGAAGGGGAAGAAGAGTAAGAAATTGCTCTGATTCGCAAGCGTAAGGGCAAAATGATTGCCCAGGAAGAGCCCAAGCGGCCTCGGAGAGCTGACACTCCGGCCTACGGCCTTGATGGTGGGGTCTCTCCCATGGAAGAGCATCCTGCTCCTCCCAACATTGTGCTGACTCCGGTTCCTGGAGACGAGGCGAGGCAAGAGCTCCGGATAGCCAAGCATAACTATGCCATGGACGAATACTCCCGGGGGTTTGCCGAGGTGGAAGCCCTTAGGAGGGTTCTGCGGGTTGAGGTGCAAGAAACCATCAACAACCCGGAGTACCAGGATCCGTGGGACCTAAACTTGGACCCCCTATCGGACTGGTTCCGTCGCTTCCTTGGGCCCACCTTGGCTCCCTTCGCCGCGGAGATGACTGGCGAGTTTGCTTCTCAGCTTACCCGGTGCGCGCCTAAGCGGTTCGCAACTTGTGCCTCCCTGAACTCTATCTTCCAGGTCCAGGACCTCAGCCACTCCCTCACTGTGGTAAGTGCTTTGTAATTTTGCTTTTCCCTTTATTTTTCTTTTTTGGGGATTCTCTCTTACACTTGTATTGTTGTTCAGCTTGCTGCTGAGGCTGGCCGCCTTTCCAAGAACATAATTAACCATGGCTTCGTTCTGTCTGATTTTGGGGACATGAACGACGTCAGGAAGGTCCTTCAGGATCTCACTGCGGAGAGGCAGCTTTACCAGGAGGCTGCTGAGCGCCGGGAGGCTGCTGCCAAGGCCAATGAGGAGGAGGCCAAGCGGAGGGAAGCCCAGGCGGAGGCCATGATCCGGGATGAGGCCCAGCGGAGGGACAGGCTGGAGGCCAAGCATCAAGAGGAGCTGAGGGCGGAAAGTGAGGCCGCTGCAAAGGCCAAGCGGGAGCTCCGGGAGGCCAGGGAAGCCTTGGACGAGATGGTTGCCAAGGTGAGATCCTTAGAGCAAACTCACCAAGCAAACTTAGAGTCCAGGGCTGCTCTAGCCGCGGAGCTGAAGGAGCTCAGGGACTTCAAGGAACAAGCCTCCAAGAAGGAAAAAAGAGCCGAGCTTCTCTCTCCCGTTTCCTGCGGCCGGTGCCCTAAGCGCTTCGACGATGGAGTCTTCATGGCTTGGTCTACCAACGACCAAAATATCAAGCTTACCTTCTACCCCAAACCTGAGGAAATGATTGCCAAATTTCGGGAGAAGAAGAAGAAGCTTGATGCCATGGTAGAGGCGCGTATCGGACCTCGCCTTCCTCCGCGTATTGACTGAGCCGCTTGAGATTAACCCAGTACAACCAGGATTCCACCCACTTCTCTTATTATTATTATTTTTTTTATATATATATATTTGCTGCTACCTTGGGACAATATATTTAGGTAGCTGTTTTTTATTTGAAGGGGAGACAATTTTTTAAGGCCTGTCCCCGGGCCACTTGTATATATTTGACCTGCCCTGTGGGCTAGGATATTTATATGTGATCTCTTTTGCCACATATTTCTCTTTTTTGACCTGTCCTTTGGATCAGGATTTTTATACTTATGCTTTTTATTTTTGTGCATACTTTTTGACCTGCCCTTTGGGTCAGGATATTTTACTTAGTTTGTTTTCTGTCTGCCCGTGCGGTATACCCTAGTACCCCCCTGAGTGGCATAGAAACTTTGTTTTTAAGCCACTCAGTTTTATTCAACATGTAGAGGAGGTATACATGTGGACGGTACAAACTCTTTGAACAAAGTCTAAGTTATATTTTTTTTTTTTGCTACTGGTAATATTTTCAGAGGTGATCGGTATTCCAGGCTCTTGGCACAATGGTTCCATCCATTCTTTTTAGCTTGTAAGTGCCGGTGCCGATTTCGTCCTCGATTTCATATGGTCCTTCCCAATTTGGCCCAAGTACTCCCACTCCGGGTTCCTGGGTGGCTGGGAAGACTCTTCTTAGGACCATATTCCCCATAGCAAATTTTCTATTTTTAACCTTAGAGTTAAAATACTTGGTCACCTTCTTCTGATAAGCTGCCATCCGTATTTGAGATTCATCCCGGAGTTCTTCGACTTGATCCAAAGCCTCTTGAAGCAAAGCTTGATTCATGGCTGAATCGTAAGTCGTCCTCCTGTGGGATGGGAATAACGTTTCTACCGGGACCATCGCTTCACAACCGTACGCCATTGAAAAAGGTGAGTGACCGGTCGTGGTTCTGGGGGTCGTCCGGTAGGCCCATAACACCCTTGGCAACTCTTCAGGCCAGTTGTTTTTGCAGGCCAGCAGCTTTTTCTTCAAGGTGACCTTTAGGATTTTATTGACTGCTTCCGCCTGACCGTTTGTTTGAGGTCTGGCCACCGCGGAGAAGCTTTTCACTACTCTGTGTTGGTTGCAGAAGTCAGTAAATTCCTTACAATCGAATCGCTTTCCATTGTCAGAGACTATTTTGTGAGGCAAGCCATATCGACACACTATGTTTTTAATAACAAAGTCCAGTGCTTTTTTAGCAGTTATTGTCTTCATAGGCTTAGCCTCCGTCCATTTGGTGAAGTAGTCTACTGCTACTATTGCATACTTTACTCCCCCTTTTCCTGTTGGCAGGGACCCAATAAGATTTATTCCCCATGCCGCGAAGGGCCAGGGACTAGTCATTAGGGTAATTTCATTTGGAGGAGCTCTCGGTATGTTCGCGTACCTTTGGCACGAGTCACACTTTTGGACGTAGTCTATACAATCTTTTTTCATTGTTGGCCAGAAGTACCCTTGTCTCAATATTTTCTTTGAGAGACTGGGTCCTCCCGTATGATCTCCACAGAACCCTTCGTGGACCTCTAGCATGATTTGTCTAGCTTCAGGGTCCGACACACACCTTAAATAAGGCATGCTGAGTCCTCTTCGGTAGAGAATCTGATCCATCATTACGTAACGATGAGCCTGATACTGAATCTTCCAAGACAGTGCCCTTTCTTGGGGCAACTCACCTTTTGTTATGTATTTTATGATGGGGACCATCCAGCTGGGTTCTTGCCCAACCGTTAGCATGGCCTCTTTTATTTCGATGCTTGGCTCTGCCAAGCGTTCCACTGGTACCACCCCCAGCTCTTCGATTTCACTATTCGAGGATAACTTAGCCAGACAGTTCGCGTGAGCGTTCTTTTCTCGGGGGATTCTTTCTATTTTGTAGTCCGTGAACTCGTGGAGCAGCTCTCGGACTATTGTTACGTACGCGGCCATTCGCTCGCCGCGGGTTTGGTATTCTCCGGATACCTGGTTTACGACCAGTTGGGAATCACTATAGACTTCCACTCTTTTGGCTCCTACAGCTTTTGCTAATTTCAGCCCTGCTATCAGGGCTTCATATCCGGCCTCATTGTTTGAAGCTGCGAAGTCAAACCGTAGGGCCGCCTGGAGTCGCAGTCCAGTTGGTGATATCATAGCCACTCCAGCTCCGGAACCGTTCTCATTGGAGGCTCCGTCTACAAATACTCTCCATGTGGGGATTGGCGGTACCGGCGTATTCGCGGTTGCCTCGGCTTCGTTGCATTCAGTAATGAAGTTCGCCAAGGCTTGGCCTTTTATAGAAATTCGAGGTATGTAGTGCAAGTCGAATTGACTTAGCTCCATTGCCCACTTGAGGAGTCTTCTGGACGCTTCTGGTTTTTGGAGGACCTGTCGGAGCGGGTGATTGGTCAGAATTTTGATCGGGTGTGCTTGGAAGTATGGCCTCAACTTCCTTGACGTCATCAAGAGGCAAAACACCAGTTTTTCAATGACCGGGTATCTTGTTTCGGCCCCTATCATGCGCTTGCTGACATAGTACAAGGGATGCTGAGTTTTCTCTTCTTCCCGGACCAGTGCAGCGCTGACCGCGTGTTCAAAGACAGCCAAATAAAGAAATAGGTCTTCTCCGAGGACGGGTTTTGATAAGATAGGAGGCTTGGCCATGTGCTCTTTTAGCTTTTTGAATGCCTCCTCGCACTCGTCCGACCATTCGAACTTTTGGCACTTCTTTAGCACGTTGAAGAAGGGTATGCACTTGTCCGTGGACCGTGGGATGAAGCGGCTTAAAGCAGCTACCTTTCCGGTCAGGCTCTGCACATCTTTATGTTTTTTTGGCGGATGGCATGCTCAGGAGAGCCTGGATTTTTTCCGAATTTGCCTCAATCCCCCTTTGACTGACGATGAAACCCAGGAACTTTCTTGATTTGACCCCAAAGGTGCATTTCTTTGGGTTGGGCTTCATGCCGTATCTCCGGACCACTTCGAAGCATTCTTCTAAGTCACTTGCATGGCTGTTGCATGCTTTGGATTTGACGAGCATGTCGTCTACGTAAACCTCCATGTTTCGCCCCAGAAGTCCTTTAAACATCCGGTTAACCATCCTTTGATAGGTTGCTCCAGCGTTTTTTAGTCCGAAGGGCATGACTAAGTAGCAGTATACCCCCTTATCGGTCCTGAAGCTAGTGCACTCCTGGTCTGCCGTATGCATTTTTATTTGGTTGTACCCAGCATAGGCGTCCATGAAGGATAGCAGTTTGAATCCAGAAGTGGCATCTACCATCTGGTCGATCCTGGGCAGCGGGAAGCAGTCCTTTGGACAAGCTTTGTTTAGATCGGTGAAATCTATACAAACTCGCCAAGTTCCGTTCGGCTTGGGCACCAGGACCGGATTGGCCAGCCACTCCGGATAGTATACGTCGCGGATCATGCCGTTAGTCAAAAGTTTGTCCACCTCTTTCTCTAGAGCTTCGGCTTTCACCGAGTCGAGCGGGCGTCGCTTTTGCTGGACGGGAGGCATGTCCGGATTGACGTTGAGTACGTGGGTGATGACATGAGGGCTTATGCCAGTCATGTCTTCTTGGCGCCATGCAAAGATGTCGATGGCGCCCTTCAGTGTTTTTATTATTTTTTCTTTTTCCTCCGGATCTAGGTTCTTCCCTAGCCGGAGTACTTTGGTGGAGTCGGTGTCGCACACTGATATTTCTTCGACATCCTCCATTGGTTCCACAATTCTTTCGGACCCCACACAGGGGTCCAACTCATCCTCTTCAGCCACTTCTGGCTCAGCTGACTCCCGGACCATTAGCACGGGCAGGTGGGTTGCGACATTGTAACATTGTCTTGCTTCCCCCTGGTTTCTCCACATAGTTCTGATTCCGGCCTCCCGGGTAGGGAACTTTAGGCACAGGTGCCGAATCGATGTGACTGCGCCAAAGTCCACCAAGGCCGGTCGGCCAAGTATCGCGTTGTAGGCTGTCGGACAGTCCACCACTACGAAGGTGCAGTATTTGAATGTGCTTTGGGGGGTGTCCAAGCACAAGGTGACTGGGAGCCTTACTTTTCCCATTGGGATAAGTGTCGTCCCGTTAAACCCTGTGAGTTGGGACCCACTGGGTGAGAGGTCCTGGTCCGTCAAGCCTATCGCGGTGAAGGCTTCCTTGAAGAGTAGGTTCACGGAACTTCCATTGTCAATTAAGACTCTGGCCACCACTTTATTCGCGATGGGGGTCTCTATGACCAATGGGTCGTGATGAGGGAAGCGCACCGTCTTGGCGTCTTCTTCTGTGAACGTGATGGGTTGGTCCATCAACCGAGGCCTTTTAGTTGGGAGTTGAGTAACTTCCCACACCTCATTGTGTTTCGCGGCCCCCGCGTATCGCTTTAGCTCCTTGCGAGTAGTCCCTCCGATATCGGGACCTCCGGAGATCATGGCTACCCTCCCATTAGGCCGAGGCGGCAGACCGGGGATATGCTGGGCGTCGCCCGTGGGAGCAGCTGGAGCCAATACTCCTGCTATACCCCCCGGTGTTCCCTGAGGCATACCCACAGTCGCCTGACCCGGATTGAGGTGGGGCAACCTATTCTTGATCCACTCGTAGAGGTGGCCTAATCGGATTAGATTTTCGATCTCGTCCTTGAGATTCTTACATTCATTGGTGCTATGACCAATGTTGTTGTGGTACTCACATCTCTTGCTCGGATCTCTCCGGGAGCTATCTTTGTACGACGGTTGTGGTCTCCGGTAGTGTGTATTTTGCCTAGTAGCAAAGTACACACGCTCTTGGGAGTCCGAAAACTCCGTGTATTGAGTATACTGGGGGTGTACCCCCTTTTTTGGCGCTTCTCTCCCGTCCGGGTGCTGCCTTTGGAGGATCTTTTACTCCTCGAACCCTGGGAAGGGCCTGTTAGGCTAGCAGCCGGAGCAAAGTGTGAAGGAGCTTGTCCATTCACTCCGGACGGGTTGCCAAAATGGGATGATGCTGGTGCCAAGGCTTGGCCCTGGCTATATCCGGGGGTAGCAGAGAATTGTATGCCGCTTGTTTGTGGAGTTGCGGTCGGGGCAGTACCCGAGGGCGATACTCCGGGCATGTACCCTGCTATTCCGGTGGGATAGTAGCCTCCGTAAGCCACGATTTGGGCTTCCTCGAGGTTGATATATTTTTGGACTCTCTTCTGGAAGTCTTGGAGGCTAGCAGCTCCTTCCTGCTGCAGCTCATTCCAGAAAGGAGTCCCTGTGCGGATTCCTGCTTGGAGAAGTGCAAGCTGTTGTCCGTCGTCAACCTTCTTGGTTTTTGAGGCTTCCTCTCGGAACCTCTTTATATAATTCTTCAAGGTCTCGGTGGGCAGTTGCTTGATATTAGTCAAGGCACTGACCTCTAGATTGACCTTTCTTGCGGCGACAAACTGTCTCCGGAAGTTGGTCTGTAGTTTGTTTCAACAGCCCACGGATCCTGGTTCTAGTTTCTTGAACCATTCCTCCGCGGACCCACTTAGGGTAAGTGGGAAGCACAGACATTTGGCGTCATTACTGACCCTCATGACCGTCATGACACGGTTGAACCGTGACAAGTGGTCTCTAGGATCGGAGTTCCCGGTATAAGCTGCCATTTTGGGCATCTTGAAGTTCTTAGGGAGCTCCGCCTCTAAGATGTGTTTAGCACAGGGCTCTCGATCCTCGCTGTCCGAGTCGGAGTCATCTCCTTTCTGTCTCCGGGAGACTCGGGCAATGTCTTTTCGAAGTATGGCGAGTTCCGCCATAATTCCTTCATTCAACGTACCTATGGAGACCGCGGGTCCGTATCTTTTTTGGTCAACGTGATCTCGGAGATCACCTTGGTTCCCATTGATTTGATTTCTCAGATCAACGGGAGGACACCTCTGTCCTCTTCTCCCTCTACCCCCGGGTTCTTGGTGCACGGAAACGTTTTTTCGGTCCCCTCGATCCTGAGGGCCAAAGCTCCCTTTTTGGGGCTTGCCCCTCTGCGGACCTTTCCCTTTAGGGAAATCTGAGCGGACCTTTCGCGGATCCTGCGCCTTTTTCTTTCGCCCTGGGGCAGAAGTAGGGTTTTTTGTTTGATTCCCTTCAGCAGGGTATCTTATAGGGCTAGGCTCCCTAGATTTCTACTGTTGGGAATTAGGTGAAGATGTCGCTGGCTCCTTGTCGAGTCCAGCGGTCATTGCCTTGGGGTGCACGTGAATGCCAGCTGCCTCCATGGCTTTTTGCATGGCCAGCATCACTTCCTGCATTTTCTGGTTTTGTGCTTTCTGAGCTTCAATCTCAGCTTCGTGATCGATAGCTTTTTGTCTGAGAAGCACCAGTTTTGAGTAACTACCTTCGTCATAGGCATACTCGTCGAGGTTTCCCTCGTAGTCATCATCGGGGACTATTTCTTCTTCCTCGGACTCCTCTGCTGCTCTTGAGGCTACATCTTCCTCATTCGGGTCTTGAGTGTCTTTAAGAGGACGAGGCTGACGAGTACTTCTAGTCTCCACCATGTTTGTGAAGTCAGATGTTTGTTTACAGTAGCTTTCTTCAGCTCTAAATGAAAGCACCAAAATGTTGACCGAGATTTTCAGCAACTAATAAAATATTATAAAATTATGGAGCTGTAAGAAAGTGAGAGAAAGATTTTTACGTGGTTGGGGCGTTAATGAGCCTTAGTCCACGAGTCTGTGTTATTTATGGATTTTTTTAATACAGAGATTATACTTGGGAAAATTTCACCCTTATAAATACAGAGAATGTTCTTGGTGAGTATTTACTCTACTTGCTCATATGCAGCCCAAGATTCTCGATCCCATTTAATGAGCTTTGAGGGGGTATTTATAGTGTTTTTGGTGGGGTAATCCCTAGAATTGTCCTTACAAGTGTATCTGTAAGTATCCATAAAGTTGGATATTCCCAATGAATATACCATGGGTAATGCATGGTCAAATCCCTAGGTGCTGTAGGGTTTTTATGTGGAATGTCCTTATTGCCTTTTGATTGACGTGACTCTTCACAGTGTAGTCGTCGCTAGACTTAAATGATCATTAGTGTGGCGCTGCTTGTTGGAGGTTGTGCCGTCAGACTTTATTGTGTGTAACAGTCCCAACACGCTTCCTCCCATGCGGCATTTAATGCGACTTGATTACTTAGGAGAAACCTGACACCTCGCGGAGATGCCTTAGCGTTATGTGAGCTTCCAGGAGCATCTTGAGTTTCATGTGCCTTCTCCGGGACTTACGTCCGGGACGTTACCTTATGGCCTAAAGACTTAGCAAATATTGTGAATTGCTTAATCCACGTGTCCCTGCCTGATTGGTCCACATATATTGGGCAAAATTAGGGGCAACAGTTAGTAATTACATGGAAAAATAATATTTTTTAGTAGCTAATGTTTAATATGGAAAGTTTTTAGTAATTACACAGTGTAATTACATCCAATTCTCATGGGGGGCCATGAGAATTGAAGAGTGTAATTGGAACCCCTCAATTTCTTCTAATTACACAGTTACACTGTAATTATATGGTCAGACAAACATGCCAAATTGTGTAATTACCTCCAATTACACACAAATCCAATTACATCGTGGCTTTCCAAACGCACCCTAAAAGTTTTTGGTGATTACAGAGTGTAATTACATTCAATTTTTATGGGGGTCATGAGAATTGGAGAGTATAATTAGAACTACTCAATTACCTCCAAATACACAATTACAATATAATTACATGGTCACACAAATATACCAACTTGTGTAATTACTTTCAATTACACACAAATTCAATTATATTGTAGCTTTCCAAACACGCCCTAATACTTTTGTTGAAGAATAAAAAATTATTATTCCCTTTGAACTTTGTCACTTAAATTAGTGCGTGCTCTATCATATTAGTGTTATTAAAAATTGTCCCCTTAACTTTATCAATTAGTAAAAATTAAGACTTCAATTATTTTTTTAAAAAATTAAAGGCATGACATGGTGGACAATACAATGACATGTTCATCAATTAATTTTAAAAGTAAACTTAATGAAAAATAGAGAAATTTGCGGTCAAACCCCCCTATGTTTCAATTGTTAAACACTTAATCCCCTATTCTTTGTTTTTGGTGGTAATACCCCCTTATCTTTAATTCTGTTTGCAAATTTGATATATATGTTAAGTTTGGGTGTTAAGTGCCAACTAAGAATGCCACTGTGTACACATGTGTACACGTGGCATATTTTTATTGGTCTAAATAATTTTAATAACTTAAATATTATAAAAATTATTTTAAAATTAAACCTAAATAAAAATAATACTTTTTTTTTCTTTACTTATTTATCATTTTTTTAAAATAAATAAATAAACAAATAAAACCCTATTCACTCATCTACCCACTCTCTCTCTCCCCCCGCTGTTACAAACGCCCAATCCCTCTCTCTTTTTGTCGCTTAGACTCAAAGGTATACAAGGTCTTTAATTTTTGTGTTTTCTTTTTGGAGTAAATGTTATTTGTCTAAAATTATATATGTTGGATCTAATTTAGAAGCTCTGGAGGTACTAATGGTGGTGGTGGCAATCGTCAAGCACGGCTTTGCCGGTACTGGAAGGTCTCGACGGAAAGAGACGGGACAGTGATGGCCTCCATTTGGTCGCTGGGTAGAAAGAAAGTGAGAGAGAGAGGGTAGATGAGTGAATAGGGTTTTATTTGTTTATTTATTTATTTTAAAAAAAATGATAAATAAGTAAAGAAAAAAATGTATAATTTAGGTTTAATTTTAAAATAACTTTTATAATATTTAAGTTATTAAAATTATTTTGGAGCAATGAAAATATGCCACGTGTATGCATGTGTACAGTGGCATTCTTAGTTGGCATTTAACACCCAAACTTAACATATATATTAAATTTGCAAACAGAATTAAAGATGAGGAGGTATTACCACCAAAAAACAAAGAATAGGGGGTTAAGTGTTTAACAATTGAAACATAGGGGCGTTTAGCCGCAGATTTCTCTGAAAAATATAATGAAACTAATTTATAAGAAAACCTGATTTTAACGTAAAAAGTATATCTTGTTAACTTGTTTACCTAGAAACTTGATCTTGATGACATGGACAACACTTTTGGCATGTGGCAAGAAGGAAACAACCCTCGGGCCCAACCACTAAGACTAAAGTTGGTCGACTTTAGCATTGGAAACTATGTCAGTGCTCTGGTTGACAGCAAATGGGCACCCTCGTAGGCACCGAGATCTAGCGAAGGCGCTTTCAGGTGCCATCCTTCGACAAAGTTCAAGCAAACAGGTCGTAGTTGTTGGGTTTTGTGCCCTAAATAAAACCCATTTCAATATAATCAGATTTACTTATTAATAAAGATCAGAAATAACATTTTATGTTGCATGGTTCACATGATTTATTTCATGATTATATGTATATAATGTATGAATTCTATTTAAGTCCAGAACATATGAATTTGTTAATGATTATAGTGTTGTCAGCACAGTGGAATATAATCTTAATTATATGTTCGAAAGTTTATTCCCTGATTTGTCAGTTCACTGGATTTAGACTGGCATGATGTAATCAGCGATAGGTATTCTTACACCTTGGATAAGTGTTATGTCCTTTCCAGGGCATTGGCAAAATTTACCAGTATCGGATGTATGGAGTATACATCGGAAGGGACCGATATTGAACTTTAATTAGATATATTAAAATTTACCGTAATATCTAATTCAATTCAATATCACATGTTGATCCTAGATTAAATGATCTTAGTCCTGATATGGTTAGGTTCGATCTTAAGAGTATTATACATGTTCTTTAATTTGTTAGTTAAGCCTACTTTTGGGTCAGGGTGATACGTACATTTTGGGAACATGATAGTATAATTGAGTGGGAGTGCTAACATAAATATGGAGTCTATAACTTTCTAATAATTGAGTAAAAAGTTATTATTAGAAAGTTATTCTACTCAATTATTAGAAAGTTATAGACTCCATATTTATGTTAGCGCTCCCACTCAATTATACTATCATGTTCTTAAAATGTACGTATCACCCTGACCCAAAAGTAGGCTTAACTAACAAATCAAAGAACATCTATAATACTCTTGAGATCGAACCTAACCATATCAGGATTAAGATCATTTGATCTAGGATCAACGGGTGATATTGAATTGAATAGATATTACGGTAAATTTTAATATATCTAATCAAAGTTCAATATCGGTCCCTTCCGATGTATACTCCATACATCCGATACTGGTAAACTTTGCCAATGCCCTGGAAAGGACATAACACTTATCCAAGGTGTAAGAATACCTATCGTTGATTATCATGTCAGTCTAAATTCAGTGAACTGACAAATTAGGGAATAAACTTTCGAACATATAATTAAGATTATATTCCACTGTGCTGACAACACTATAATCATTAACAAATTCATATGTTCTGGACTTAAATAGAATTCATACATTACATATATAATCATGAAATAAATCATGTAAACCATGCAACATAAAATGTTATTTCTGATATTTATTAATAAGTAAATCTGATTATATTGAAATGAGTTTTATTTAGGGCACAAAACCCAACATGTTGATGATATAGTTTTTGGGTCTACATCAAACCATGAAGTACAGGTATTTTTTGATCAAATGAAAAATGAGTTTGATATGAGCATGGTTGGTGAGCTTACTTTCTTTTTGGGTCTTCAAGTCAGACAAATGGAAGGAGGCACATTTGTATTACAAAGTAAGTATGCCAAGAACATTGTCAAAAAGTTTGGCCTTGAGTCGGCTAAACAGGTTAGTAATCCTATGAGCACCACTTTGAAATTAACAAAAGATGAGAATGGAGTGAAGGTTGACACTACTCTTTATCGTAGTATGATTGGTAGTTTATTGTATTTGACTGCTAGTGGTCCTGATATTAGTTATAGTGTGGGAGTTTGTGCTAGATATCAAAGTAATCATATGTAATCTCATGTATCTTCTGTAAAAAGGATTATTCGATATGTTAATAGTACTATCGACTTTAGAATCTGGTATTCTAAAGATACTAATTCTAACTTGGCTTGTTTTAGTGATGCAAATTGGGCAGGCAATGTTGATGATTGAAAAAGTACAAGTGGAGGTTGTTTCTTTCTTGGAAACAATTTGGTTTCTTGGCACAGTAAGAAACAAAATTCTATTTCCTTGTCCACTGCCGAGGCTGAGTACATTGCTGCTGATAGTTGTTGTACTCAATTGTTATGGTTGAAACAAATGTTGATTGACTATGGATTTGAATTGGGTGTTTTAACTATTTATTGTGATAAAACTAGTGCAATAAATATTTCTAAAAATCATGTTCAACATTCTCGAACAAAACACATTGATATAAGGCATCACTTTATTTGGGAACTTGTTGAAAATAAATCTTTGTAGTTAGAATATGTTGATACCGAGAAATAATTAGCTGATATTTTCATCAAGGCCCTAGACTTAAGTCGCTTTGACTCCCTTAGAAAATCATTGGGAGTTTGCATTGTTTAATCTCTCCTGTTTGACAAATCATATTTATGCTTTTGGATTATAATTAGTTAGGATCTTGTACTTATCATAAAGATTCATGTTACTTTTTATGTGTGATTGGGATTCATAATGTTCTTATACAGAGTTGAGTGTTTCTTGTTTTAGTTTCTTATCAGGCCCCTTACTGGGATAGAGCTACCCATACTGAGGTGTGAAAGCCATCTTTTGAGTAAGCTGAAACGTTGTAATTAAGAGTTATGATGAGGATGCACTACCATAGAAAATGACTACCTTCAGTATGGCGTGATAGCATCCAGTTGTGGGATCCATTTGAAAAAGGCAAAAAATAAAAATCTTACCAAGGACAATGATCCTATTTTCACTAGACACACTTATGTCTGACAAGTGAATTCAAGTGTGTAAGTCTCCTCTACTCTAATAAAAATTATCTTGATTCACATTATTTGTAATATGCCTATTTTTTTTTCAACATCTATTAAGTATGGTTGGTTTTTGAGATTCTCAATAGTTATTCTCTTTTGAAAGCATATCATGTATATTTGTCACTTGTTATGAAATTTGATTAGTTGCTTGCTCTAGAACACCTTTTTCATTATTGTACATATTTTATTTTTATGTTTCGGATCTTCAAAAATAAAAATAAAAATATTTATATATCTATATAAAGAGAGGGAGGCGTTTGTGACTTGACTTGTGGGCTAAGAAAATCTTTGTTTTGTTTGGTAAGTATCAACATTTAATCTCAATTGATTTATTTTGATAAATTACCTTTTAAATTTTTATTTCATATCATTGTATATTGTCTTGAAGGGTTTTCTTAATTGGACTATTTTTGGAAAATATCTTGGTGATTCTTGTTTGCTTTTATTTTTTTAAAAAAGAATTTTGAAAAAAAAAGAGTGGGACGGTTTTTTTTTCTTGTGTTCGCGGGCTGGTAGTTTCCTTTCTTAAGTTGGTTTCCTTTTTGCTCCTCTTACACACATTTATTTAAACCGATTTGTTTATCATTTAATCTCACCATCTTCTCTTCTACCCGATTACTCTTCCTTATTCTTCCTCTTTCAGAAATTAATGGCTAAGACTAAGCACTTAGGGCATCCAAGCAAGATGGTGGAATCCGAACCTGCCCCCTCAAATATTCCACCGGTGGCTCCAAAATTGCCTCGTGCTGCTGCAACTGCATTAAACCCAAGAGAGTCCTCGGTTCCTCAGCGTGAATCTCATACTATGAAGCCCAAGCCGAAATAGATTCCCAAACAAGTGGCTAGGAAATATGTGCGACCCATGAAATTCTGCACTTCATCGTCTTCATCGTCGAAGGGTTCTCCTCCTCGTGCTACTATTGTTGGAAATTATTTTACCAGGATCTTAGATCTACTCACAAGTATGTTGATTAACACCCTAAATATGAACTTTCTAAAACGATGAAATAAACACATATAAAGTTTAGTAAACCTTACATTGGGTGCAACAGAATAATATGACTCCTTCCGTTCAGATCTCTGACCCTTGTATCCTTTCTGTCGCAGAGTATTATCAAGATCTGAACCTGGATCTCTTTCTCTGATTCTTTAGTGCTGAAACTCCTTCTTGCTGAAAGTCTTTCTTCACGATCTTCCTCACTATGATTGAGGTATCACTTGCTGTGTGTGTGCACTACTCTAATCACTAAGTATTTCAAAATCTTAAGGAAGAAGAGAGAGAGGGAGTGGTCGGCCAAGGTAGAGAGAGAGAGGCTCAGGTTTTTCTGAATGAAAAGTGTAATTTTCCTGAAGCCTTCACTATCTATCTATAGCATTCCACTAGGGTTAGGTTTGAATTATTTGGCATTAAAATAATGAAAATATCATAGGATAATTCCTATAAAAGTGGCCGGTCATGGCAGTATGGATTTGGGCCTCACTTTTTGTAATTTTGCAGTTTTATCACTTTTGCATCTTATTTTCTCAAAAACGCCAATTTTCTAATTCAACCATTTAAATGCCAATTCTAACTATTTAAGAACTATAAATAATTATTAAATAATATTGGCATTTATCATATTTATTAATTGAACCATACAAAGTATCATAATTAACAAATATGCCCCTAATACTCTTTCTTTACAATTTCTCCCTTACTTAGTGAAAAATTCACAAATAGACATAGTCTAATTTGAGAATTATAATTGATTAATCAAAACCTATTACATGAGTCTTACAAGCAATATTATCTCGACTAGTGGGGGGACCATGGGTCTATATAACCGAGCTTCCAATAAGCAGATCAAGAATTTATTACCTAAATTCACTGACTTATTAATTCTTCGTTGAATCCACGCATAGAACTTAGAATTTCACTCTCAGTATATAGAATGCTTTATATGTTCCACCATATAGACATATCATTAGTTATCCATTGTTATAATCCTAATTTGATCAATGATCCTCTATATGAATGATCTACACTGTAAAGGGATTAGATTACCGTTACACCCTACTATGTATTTTATCCTTAAAACACTTGACCCCGTATAAATGATATTTCAGCTTATGTGAAATGAGTACTCCACCATTTATTTTCGTTTGGTCAAGCTCAAAGGAGATCATCCTTTGCTTACTATTCGCCAGATAGAAGCTATAGATTCCATGTTTATGTTAGCGCTCCCACTCAATTGCACTACCGTGTTCCCAAAATATACGTATCACCCTGACCTAAAAGTAGGCTTAACTAACAAATCAAAGAACACGAATAGCCTCCTGAGATTGAGCCTAATCATAACAGGATTAAGATCATTTGATCTAGGATCAAATAGGCGATATTGACTTGAATAGATTTTACGGTAAGTTTAATAAATCTAAGTCAAAGTTCAATATCGGTCCCTTCCGATGCATACTCCATGCATCCAACCTGAGATTTACTTTAACTAATGTTCTGGAAAGAACATAGCATTTCTCCAAATGCAAGTAAACTCTTGTTGTAGATTATCATATCAGTAAAACCCTGTGTTTGATAAATCTAGGAAACTTTATTCACATAGTCATGTTTACTTTCCAAAGAGTTGACAACACAATAAACAGGATCAAGTATGTGAAAAGGGTTTCAGATGAATTTATAAATCAAATAGACAATCAATTGATAAAGTGAACCAAAACATACACAAATGAATGAAAAATACTTCTGTTTCTTTATTGATGTTGAATAAAATAGATTACATTGAAATGGAGTTTTATTTAGCGCATAAAACCCAACAACTGCATCGCCTCCTGCTGCATCAGGTAAGGGTGTAGCTGCATCCACTCTAACAGGCCCATCCTCTCGCACTCGTGCCCAGCAAGCTTCACTCGAGATTGAACTTCGCACCAAAAGGAGCCATGACAGATTAGTTCCTGCTGTAAAGAAACTAAAGATTAATCGCCCTTCAGCTTCCTCGAGTTCTAATGAAAGAGAAGAACCAATGGAACTGTCATCTGATGATTCCGAGACCAAATCTGAGTCCTTTCATTCTGAAAAAGATCCTCCAAAAGGTCTAGGAATGTCCTCTGATAGTGAGGAAACTGACCCGGGGCCTGAAGCTCTATTTCCCAAATCGACAGCAGCCACTCCTCGTTTTGCTTTTGTAACCAAAGCCTCTAATGCTGACAAGGGAAAATAGCCCATGAAGAGCTCCAGTCCTGGTAATATTTCTCCATCTCAAGCTGTAAATTCCAGATTTTATTATCATGATAATCACGTGATTGGAATCTTTATGCTACCCGAAAGTTTGAAAGTGAGAGGAGTTATGATTTGCATGCTCATCGTGTCTATGATATTGTCAAGTTTGTGCAATATCATCATTGGGAAAATACTCTTACTGGTTTTAAAGGATATATTGATGGAATTGTCTAAGAATTTTATGCTAACTTGTTTGATGATTTTCTTGATGAGAATTTTGATTCTTTCGTAAAGTGTATGTTCGAGGACATTGGTTTTCCTTTTCTGAAAAAGATATTTCTAAGGCTTTTCAACTGCCAGAAGATGTGACAAATGCTATAATGTCTATGGATTGCCATCTGATGCTCACTGAACTCACTGGTGCACGAGTTGAATGGAAATCTGTGCAGAGTCTTTGCATTATTCATCTCACATATGCCCATGCATCACTCATGCAGTTTGCTCTTAGCAATTGACTTCCCGATTCCAAAAAAATTGTGGTGTCTCAAGATGTGGCCTCTTTTCTCTTTCGTATCACCTCGGGGCATCCATCAATCTGGCTTCTTATATCTTGGACCAGATTGTTTTATTTTGGAGAGGTAAAAAGCGTACTCATAAGCTTGTTTTTCCTAATTTAATCTATAAGATTCTTTCCTCTCAGAAGGATGTGGCCTATTCTTATGAGACACTTGAGTCTCCCCTCAATGGCACCATATTTCAACCCTCGAAGTACTTTGAGGGAGCTTTTCCCAAGCGTCCTAAGGCTGCTGTGTTGGGTTTTGTGTCCTAAATAAAACCCATTACAATCTGATTAGTTATCAATATAAGAAATTTGAAGTGATTTATGTTTGCATGATTTTTACATGCTTATGGTTTAATATGTTTTAATATATGCACAAAATCTCTTAAGTCCAGAACATATATTTATTCACAATTACAGTATTGTCAACACAGTGGAATGTGATTTTGATTATATGATTCAAAAGACTAAGTCCCTGTTTCATCAGTGTTTTGGATTTACACTGATGTGATAATCAGCGATGATGTGTACTTACACTTGGAGTAAGTGTTATGTTCTTTCCAGGACATTGGTAAAGTATACTAGTTTCGAATGTATGGAGTATACATTGGACTGGACCGATATTGAACTGTTAGGTTTCATGCCCTAAATAAAACTCAATTTCAATGTAATCTATTTTATTCAACATCAATAAAGAAACAGAAGTATTTTTCATTCATTTGTGTATGTTTTGGTTCACTTTATCAATTGCTTGTCTATTTGATTTATAAATTCATCTTAAACCCTTTTCACATACTTGATCCTGTTTATTGTGTTATCATCACATTGGAAAGTAAACATGACTACGTGAATAAAGTTTCCTAGATTTATCAGACACAGGGTTTTACTGATATGATAATCTACAACAAGAGTTTACTTGCATTTGGAGAAATGCTATGTTCTTTCCAGAACATTGGTTAAAGTAAAGCTCAGGTTGGATGCATGGAGTATGCATCGGAAGGGACCGATATTGAACTTTGACTTAGATTTAATTAAACTTACCGTAAAATCTATTCAAGTCAATATCGCCAAGTTGATCCTAGATCAAATGTTCTTAATCCTGTTATGATTAGGCTCAATCTTGAAAGGCTATTCGTGTTCTTTGATTTGTTAGTTAAGCCTACTTTTAGGTCAGGGTGATACGTACATTTTGGGAACACGGTCGTGCAATTGAGTGGGAGCGCTAGCATAAACATGGAATCTATAGCTTCTATCTGGCGAATAGTAAGCAAAGGATGATCTCCTTCGAGCTTGACCAAACGAACATAAATGGTGGAGTACTCATTTCACATAAGCTGAAATATCATTTATACGGGGTCAAGTGTTTTAAGGATAAAATACATAGTAGGGTGTTACGGTAATCTAATCCCTTTACAGTGTAGATCATTCATATAGAGGATCATTGATCACATTAGGATTATAACAATGGATAACTAATTATGCGTCTATATGGTGGAACATATAGAGCATTCTATATACTGAGAGTGCAATTCTAAGTTCTATGCGTGGATTCAACGAAGAATTAATAAGTTAGTGAATTTTAGTGCTAAATTCTTGATCTACTTATTAGAAGCTCGGTTATATAGACCCATGGTCCCCGCACTAGTTGAGATAATATTGTTTGTAAGACTCATGTAATTGGTTTTGATTAATCAATTATAATTCACAAATTAGACTATGTCTATTTGTGAAATTTTCACTAAGTAAGGGCGAAATTGTAAAGAAAGAGTTAATAGGGGTATATTTGTTAATTATGATACTTTGTATGGTTCAATTAATAAATATGATAAATGACAATATTATTTAATAATTATTTATAGTTATTAAATAGTTAGAATTGACATTTAAATGGTTGAATTAGAAAATTGGCATTTTTGAGAAAATCAGATACAAAAGTGTTAAAATTGCAAAAGCAAGGCCCAAATCCATCAAGCCATGGCCGACCACTTTTGTAGGCATTTTAAACTGATATTTTCATTATTTTAATGCTAAATAATTCAAACCTAACCCTAGTGGAATGCTATAAATAGGTAGTGAAGGCTTCAGGAAAAACACACACTTCTGAATCAGAAAAATCTGAGCCTTCTCTCTCTAGCTTGGCCGCCACCCTCTCTCTCTCTTCTTCCTTAGAATTTCGAAATTACCTTAGTGATTAGAGTAGTGCCCACACAGAGCAAGCAATACCTCAATCATAGTGAGGAAGATCGTGAAGAAAGATCATCAGCAAAGGAGCTTCAGCATCAAGGATTCAGAGAAAGAGATCCAGGTTCAGATCTTGATAATACTCTGCGACAGAAAGGATACAAGGGTTAGAGATCTGAACGGAAGGAGTCATTTAATTCCGCTGCACTCAATGTAAGGTTTCTTAAACTTTATACGTGTTTATTTCATCGTTTTAGAAAGTTCATATTTAGGATGTTAATAAACATACTTGTGAGTAGATCTAAGATCCTGGTAAAATAATTTCCAACATGAACTTGGTTAAGATATTATAAACTTACCGTTGTATCTTTCCAAGTCAATATCAATAGTTGATCTTAGATTAAAAGAGTCTAAATCCTGATATGCTTAGGCTCAACTCAGGAGTACTATTCATGTTCTTTGATTTATTAGTTAAGCCTACTTTTGGGTCAGGGTGATACGTATATTTTGGGAACACGATAGTATGATTGAGTGGGAGCGCTGAACATAAATCAAAGAACATGAATAGTACTCCTGAGTTGAGCCTATAGCTTCTACTGGTGTATGGAAGTCAAGTGATGATTCCCTTCGAGCTTAGTTAAATAGAAGTAAATGGATGAGCTCTTGTTTCAGTGACTAATTCATAGATCACTAAAATATCATTTACATGTAGCTAAGTGTTTTAAGGGGCCAAATACATTGAGGGGTGAAAACGGTAAAATTATCCCATCTCGATGTAAATCATCTATATAGAGGATCTTTGATCACATTAAGATTATAACAATGGTTAAATGAGATAGCATATCTATATCGTGAAACATATAGAATGCTCTATATAAGTCTGAGAGTGCAATTCTAAGTTCTAAGAGTGGATTCAACAAGGAATTAATAAGTAGGGATTTACTTTGTAAATTCGGTTCACTTATTGGAAGCTCAGCATCCATGGTCCCCATTCTAGTTGAGACCATACTGCTTGTAAGACTCAATAATTGATTTGTAATTAATCAATTATAATTCTAAAGTTAGACTATGTCTAACTTGTGAATTTTCACTAAGTAGGGGCGAAATTATAAAGAAAAGAGATTCTAGGTTTATTTATTAATTAAGAGACTCTATATGTCTAATTAATAATTATATTAAATGACAATATTATTTAATAATCTATTTTAGTTATTAAATAATTAGTTTTGGTATTTAAATGGTTAGAATTGGAAAATTGGCGTTTTTGAGAAAATAGAAATAAAAATTGTGAAAACTGCAAAATCCAAGTAAGACCCATTAACACCTATGGCCGACCACTTGGGTGAGGTTTTTCAATTAATATTTCCATTATTTTAATGCCAAATAATTACTAACCTAAACCTAGTAGTTGCCTATAAATAGAAAGTGATGGCTCAGTCAAAAATAAGTTTTTCAACAAGTTTTCTTCAGATTGCCTTTTTCAGAAAAACTGAGCCTTCCACTTTCTCTCTCTATAGCCGACCCTACCTCTCTCTCTTTTCCTCTTCACAATTTCGAAACCTTAGCGATAAAGTAGTGCCCACACACAGCAAGTGGTACCTCAATCATAGATTGGAAGACTGTGAAGGATCACACACAAAGAGAAGGACATTCAGGCTCAGATCTTGATAATACTCTGTGACAGAAAGGATACAAGGGTTAGAGATCTGAGTGGAAGGAGACATTATTCCGCTGCCACCAATGTAAGGTTTTTCTTAACTTTATATGTGTTTAATTATCGTTTTAGAAAGTTCATATTTAGGGTGTTAAACAACATACTTGTAAGTAGATCTAAGATCCTAGTAAAATAATATCCATCAACTGGCCTCAGAGCCATGGTAATTGATTTGCTTGCAAGAAATTTGGACTTAAATCGATTTGTTTGTGATTTGGATGGTTTCATGTTGTTCTGTGTGCTATATGATGATTGATTGATGTTTGTGAATTTTCGTAAAAAATAATTGTAATTCTGTTTCTAAAATTATTTTTATTGGATAGTTTGGAAAAAATTAAGCAATTTACATTTTTACATAACTCAATTTAGATTTTATTTGATTTAGTTATGAATTTTTGAAAATCAGAAAAATATCGGGATGATGCAACTACCCACGCGCGCGGATGAGGGGCATCCCTCGGACAACACGCGCACAGACAAGTTTTTTGTCTGAAACTGAGCGTTGCGCGCGCGGAAAGGCTGCATGCAGCCTCCTGCGCTGAGGTTTCTCGGTCAAGCATCTCCCCTAGCGCGCGCGGACAGTATGCAATGCATATTGTCCGTACAGCTCGCAAATTTTTTCGTTTTCTTCGATTTTTCATGCTATTTCATGGAATTAACTTCCGATTTTTTGTGTAGTTTTGTATTTTTATTTTTACTTTTCAATTTTCAAATCTAATTATCAGAAATAAATTAATTTGAATTTTTAAAATTAATTTTAGATATTAGTGTAATTTGATTTTGAAAAGGGAAATTTCAATTTTTGGCCTTAATAATACAAGCCATATCAAAATTTATACCCTTCCTTAATTTGTACAAATTTAGTCCACTAATTACATGAACTTCCCATTTTACCCTTTTTTTTAAAAAAAAAATAAAATAGCTAAAATCTGAAATGATCTTTCTCTCTCTTCCCTCTTCCCTCTCTCTCGTGCACCACTCTCTCTCTAGAAAAAAACTGAAAAATTAATCAAAAAATTTCCCTTTATCCGTCCCACTCTCTCGTCACTCTCTTTATTCCCTGTTGAATGGTTGTTTTCTCGGTGGGTGTTGGTGGAAAACCGAAGCACAACTCAATATCACTCAAGAATCTTACACCATTATAATGGGTAAGTTGTATTTTAAGCATTTTGTTTGACTTTATGTAGTTTAAAATTGTTATATGTGTGTTTTGTTGGAACTGCTGTTTTTTGGTCTGAAATTGTTGAAATCTGGTAGATCTGGTTTTCAGTCGAATTCTGGGTTTTCCAGTGTTATCGATGATATATCGATACTATGTCGATGGTTTGTCGATGATTACAAAAGGAAAGGTCAGTGACGACCATTATCGACGTTATGTCGACATAATGTCGACATGTTGTCGACATCATGCAACCAACATGGTATTTACTATTTGTCGACCTTTTGTCGACATTTTGTCGACAGAATGTCGACAACAAGCATTTTTCTTTTTTTTTTTAGAAGTTGTCGATATTTTGTCGACATCATGTCGACAAAATATCGATGCAAATGAAAAAAAACCGTGAATAAAACATAAACATAACATAACATTAACATGAAATAAAGTTCATTAAAAACATAACATAACATAAAAAAACATAAAAAAAAAACAGAAAATAAAGTTCATAAGAAAAAAAAACAAACATTAAATAAAACTCACCACAAGCCATAACATAAGAAATTATTTTTTTTTAAATTCTTTGGCTTGTGGGTGAGCCTTGCAATACTTGCATAATGTTCCAGGCTTCACCGGTTTACCGTTAAAGATGCCTAGTTTGCAACGACGGCATCCTTCGGGGAACCCTGGTGGTGGAGCCGGCCATACACCAGTTTTGCAAAAATGTGCTTCAAGTTGCCTGAACCTGAACTCGTTCCCACATCGTTCTCTTTCGAAAGCTCTTTGGGCGTCAAAAACTTTCTGCATTTCAGGAGTAACTATGCCAACATCAGGCTCCTGCTTCAGCTCTTCAGGAGTTAAGATGGGGAATTTGCCGTTCTTTCTTGGGGCCATATTTAGAACTTAAGAATAAGAGAAATTTTTAAGAGTAAGAGAGAAGTAGAAGACAAGAGCACTTATGAATAAGAAAGGGATTTGCTTTTATAGAGCAGTAAACATGTTGGGAATGTATGAAAATTTAATGGTCATTAAATGCGTAACTGTACAGGTAAAACGCATGAAATGGTGTATTTGTCGACTGAATGTCGATACTATGTCGACATGATGTCGACAACATGCCAATTTAGTGTCACTGCTAACACATTTGTCGATGCCATGTCGACGTCATGTCGACATGTTGTCGATAGGACACGTGTCTGACATGCAACGTGTCAGTTGGGAAGGGTTGTTGGGAACGTAGGTAAAATTTATTAACATTAAATGTGCAACCGTTGTTAATTGTCGATTGAATGTCGATGGTATGTCGATATTATGTCGATGGCGAGCATGCTTGGTGTGGTTGTCGACTGTATGTCGACACAATATCGACAATCAGTGCCCTTATTTCTGCTGTTGTGATTATCGACATTATGTCTATTGATATCGATGGGATGTCGATTTTTATTTTTTTTTGGGTGTTTTTTCCTTTACTCACCTTGTTTTTTTGGTTTGCAATTGCAGGAGACAAAGTGTTCCTTGTTGTATCGTACGATGGTGTTTGGTTATGTGAGAATTATAATTGGATCTACAAAGCAAATAGCAGCTTGACGTTGACAGTTACAACCGAGACAACCCTACAAGAACTGCGACAAATTTTATATGAAGAGTTGGAAGTTGATCCGGTAGCGTATGATTTAAAGTTGGAGATTTGTTCCTTGTACATGAAGGGAAAAATGGTTGCGCCAGAGGTTATTAAGAGAGAACGCCAACTGAGAACGTTTTTAGAGATGAGGGCAACAATGTCAAATACAGAGTTGATGCCATTATTCGTGACCAAGGTGAGAAAAGTTGGGAATTCGGAGCCTACGCCACCTACTAATCCTCTCCCTCGGAGTGTGGTAGGGTCTTGCGTTCCCGAAACAGATGTTGGGATTGGTGTGAATGAGGAGGTTCCGGCCAATTTAGAGGTTCCGACCAATTTAGAGGTTCCGACCAATGTAGGGCAAGAACAAGAAGCGACAGGATTTCATCAGTTTGAAGAGTTCGATACACCCTTCTATAATAACGATCCTATTGTAGATTTGAATATGGACGATGAACATGATTTAGCAGTCGATGAACCCGTAGCGGGACCATTGTTGAGGTTAGAGTGTGTACCGAGTAACCAAGGTACACAGCGAGAACGACAACCTCGTAGTGAAAATCGCACTACACCCGGAACTAGCAAGAGTCGACCGTGCGGGCGAAGAACATGCTCGTCATGCAACGTTCTCAACGTTCTCCTCTTTTGAAGTTTGTACCAAGTTCAAAGCTCCCATGTGGACAAAGGAAGATATAATGGAAAATCATGAGCTGACTACTTGTTTACAAAGTAAGGAAGCTGGGGTGATAGAGCTTGGTAATTTTTATGAAAACAAGGAAGAACTGAGACAAGTAGTGGGTAGGTTTGCACTTAATAACAATTTCGAGTGGATGGTGAAGAAGTCATCCCCTGATGTGTTGTACGTTACATGCAAGGCTCCAGATTGTAAATGGAGATTAAGGGGGAGGAAGAAGATGCATTCTGACAACTTTGAGGTCACTGTATTTCACAATGAACACACATGTAACTTGAATGCGAGACGTTCAGATCACCGTCAAGCAGCACCATGGGTAGTTGGCCACCTTATTAAGGGGAAGTACACCCAAGACGGAACTAAGTACAAGGCTAAAGACATACGGAGGGACATGTTTGACAACTACGGTATCAGTATGAGTTATGTGAAGGCGTGGAGGTGCAGGGAGATGGGACTTACGTATGCTAGGGGTACGCCTGAGTTTTCATACATGAAGCTTCCTGGGTACTTGTACATGCTGGAACAGAAGAATTCAGGTACCATTACTGACTTGTACTTAGAGGATGAGCGGTTCAAGTACTGTTTTATATCACTCGGTGCATGTAGAAGGGGCTTTTCTTTTTGTCGTCCTGTTTTGAGTATCGATGGCACCTTCTTGAAGACGAAGTACGGCGGTATAATGTTAGTTGCTGTGGCATACGATGCGAACAACCAATTGTTGTCGGTTGCTTATGGTATCGTTGACAGTGAGAATAACGACTCCTGGACGTATTTCTTACAGAAGTTGAGGGTAGCAATTGGCGTGGTTGAGAACTTAGTGTTTGTGTCAGATAGGCATCAAAGCATTGATCATGCTGTTGAACTCGTTTTTCCCGAAGCAGTCCACTGTGCATGCTATCACCACATTGTTATGAACGTGAACGCCAAATTCAAGACTGATGCTTTTCACAACCAAATATATAATGTTGCTTACGCATGGTCGAAGACTGAATGCGATAGAGAGTTCGAGAAGCTTAGAAAGATGAATCCGGCCATTGCTGCATATGTGGAGAGTATAGGGTTTGAGAAGTGGGCTCACCCTTATTGTTTGGGTGATAGATACAACATCATGACGAGCAACGCTGCTGAAAGCTTCAATAGTGTCACAGAAGAGTTCAGGAAATATCCAATAACTACTTTGGTTGAATTTATCAGGTTCACACTCCAATCGTGGTTCGCTGATCGCCTCGAAAATGCTGACAAATGTGCCACCCCTTTGGTCACGCTCTTTGAAAAAAACTTGGCAAAAATTCATGAAAATGCAAGGTACAGGCGCGTCCAACGAAATGGAGCCAATTTGTATAACGTTGGTAGGGGACCTAACGGTGAAAGAGGTGGTGATGTGAATCTAGTTGAAAGAACATGCACCTGCGGCGTGTTCACGTTATTGAAACTCCCTTGCCTTCATGCATGTGCCGCGGCATTGAAAACGAACACAAGTGTGTACACGCTTTGCTCACCTTATTATTCAAAAGAAACGTGGAGGAAGATTTACGATGATACCATCAATCTTGCTGGTGACGAGGATGATTGGGTTCTCCCAGAACACATCAAGAATATGAAAGTTGGGGTACCTGTGGAAAAGAAGCCTGTAGGTCGTCCAAGAAAAAGCAACGCTGGGAGAAGACGGGAGAACCGTTTCCCGTCTGGTGATAAAAAAGGTTTTGTACCACGAAACTGCAGCCGCTGTGGTAGTTCAGGCCACAACAGAGCAACATGCAAAGCCCGCATTTGAGGCGTCTTGTACGCATTCGTTGGGAAATTTGATATATTGTAATGATGCATATTTTGTCATAGTTATTTTTGTTGAGGTTGAATATTTTTCAAATATTTTAATTATTTTTAGGTTTAATAGTTATTTTTGTTGAATAATATTGATATTTTATATTTGAAACCACGAATAATTATCAAAATTTGAACGAAAAGAAAATCTATATATACATAACTGTAATGTTAATTACACAAAATATACAATGTCCCAATAATTACACATATAATCAGCCGACATTTTGGTAAAATAAATCGACACACCACCGTTGACGAAACATAGCTATCCGGTCTGGCGTCACATCGGTCAATCCACGCTGCATCATGAGATGCTCCACATACTCAATGCAATAGACGCCACAATCACCACTAAATGCAAAATAAAATGTAAAGTCAGTCTAACGTAAAACATATTTTAATACTATAGTACTTTTTTATCGCTATGTACCTGGTTGCTGACTTCGGAACTAAGTCGTGAGTGGCTCGAGTCGCGTGCATTTTTGGAAGCACCGTGATGTCACAGTTAGCTAACGCCATGATCTGGTTGTTATGTGGAAATTCCCCGGTTGCAAGGATTAGCGAGGGCAGCAGTTCTGCCCAAACCTTCAGGATGGGTTCCAAGGCGGTCCAATGACAGACGCTGGAATCACAGTCGTAGACATTAATTTTCCACAGCTCTATGTCGACTTCAACTGTGACCCAGTGCCTTGCCTCGGGAAGGTTCAGAACGAAGTAAATAAACTCGTTACCCCTCCATCTCTCAAAGACTTGGGACTGTAATTACAGAGAACAACGAAACAATTAACAAACCATAATAATCTTCCCAAACAATTAACATTTAAAATCTTACTAAAACAATACCTTATGAGCCCCTGTGCAGTAGTCCAGGATATAATCCTCCCATTTAAAGTTTTTCCTCGGACCCTTGTGGCTCGTCCATGCACTGCTCATCATGGCGGTCACGAATGTGGAGAGAATGATACCCTTCTGAGGAAATGTCAGTGGATAGTCGGTGCGTCGCCTCCTCAGCATATGCATTGCTGCATCTATATGCTGCATATAAAGGGAAATGTCAGTTAGACAAAAAAATATATTAATTGCACATAAAGTTGTAAAGTGAAGTAATATTATAAAATACTTTACTTACGTCATCTGTAAGCCATTCCTTTGGTGTGAGCATTATCCAAAAGAATCCTGGACCGTAATCACCACTTCTCAAATCCCGAAGTCGGTGGTTCAGAATGAGTCCAACACACCACTTTCGGAAAGTGGTTAACAATTTCTCATCCGGTGGCTCCAGGGGATCAAAAGTCGAAGATGGCCTATGTCTCCTCTTCATCTCCGTATAGTCACCGAACCATACAGGAGGCTTTCTCTTCCTCTTCCGACTCTTAACCACTGCAGGTTGTGCCTCTATCGACAGAATCTCACCCTGCGACTCGGTGTCATGTACATGGATAAGAGGTTGTGCCTCGATCGGAGTCGCTGGAGCTCCCTCATAAGGATCGTAATCGTCGGGGAAGACCTCATCCTCTTCTACTGGGGGTGAAGCAGCTGGTGGTGGGGTAGATGGATCTGCTGGGGCCTCCGGTGCTGAAGCTGTCGTTGGCGGACGATTCAACATGGCCAATATGTGTCTGAGCTGCTCCATAATTACGTTCTGACCACCCTTCAGCTCTACATGGCTGGTCTCGTATGCCTTCTTCAGCTCGACATGAGCAGCATACAGACCCTGAGTGTCAGCCTCGATCCTATCCAACCGAGCCACTAAATCAGTGTACTCGGCACCCCGAACGCCTGATGAAGATGGTGCACTGGGCTGAGGTTCTGAACCAGTGGCCTGAAAAAATATATATCAAAAAAATACGGTAAGCATACGATAATTCCACAATGTAACAAATATCACAAAACAAAAACAATAAAAAATAAAGACATAAAAAAAAGTTCCAAAAATTGGTACCTGAGTGTCTGTTTCCTGAGTGTCTGGGACCTGAGTCTCTGGTACCTGACTACCTGCCTCAGCCTCTGTGTCATCCACAACATCATCAACCAGGTTCTCCACACCATCGTAAGATATGGTCCTCACAAATGCCTCCTCCTCTGTCCGTGGAAGTAGCCCCTTCACCACTTCAAGATTCTGTTTATGGTTCAAAAATATCAAAATAAAACCATTTAGCATTTATTACAAGCATTTATGTTAAATAATTATTCTGAACATAAGTGAAAATCATACCCGTCTAGAAAATAATGCACTGACGTCTTTCTTCCCAATATCGCCTTTGCTCGTCCAGCTAAGCATCCTGGGGAACCGAATCCCGTGGTTCGTGCCATACCTCTTCCCAACCTCCAAAATGGCCTCGTACGCCCAATATTGTACTGCAGGTGCGAAGCCATATGCTGTGTATTTGCACTCGTGCTGAACATCCGAACTCAGCTTCTTCTCGTAGTTGGCCTTCTGTTTCAACATGTCTTTCTGAAGCGAGTGCATGAGTCTGGCGAATGAGTGCTTCCCCCAAGGAATCCGGAAGAAGAACTCGAGGTCTTCCACATATCTAAGTATGTGAGGCGTAATCAGCGCGTTTGCCTCGCGGCCCAGAAGCACTGACTCCACAAACAAGCACAAGCCGAGCTTGTACAAGTCTTCCGGGTTCTGGCAGTTTGTGAACTGAAGTTGGAGTGCTTCTGTCTTCACACTATCAGACCGGTTGAAATATCTGTTGATCAATCGGTCTGACCCCGAGCGCGCGACCTGCGCAGCCTTCTCCTCTTCTGTTGGCCCCGAGGAGAAGTCCAAACCCGTAATGAGTGCAAACTCCAGCACCCCGAATCGGACCTCCTTTCGACCAACATAAAACCTCATCCTCAACTCCTCCTGAGCATCCACTTTCATTTTGTGGAGCATCAGCTGGTGAAATAACACCGAGGAGAAGGTCAAGGGTACGGCATTCCAGAAGCTGCCGAAACGGCTTTCCTTCGCCGTGTTATTAAGGTTGAACTCCTCAAACCGAGCTTTGATTTTTGCAAAAATTCCAGTGCCCCTATATGTGACGCGGCCAGTAAAATGCTCGGGTGCTGGAATGATGAGTCTGGGAGCCATCTGAAAAAACAAAAAACAAATCAATACAACTGCCAAAAAAATTAAAAAATGGTCGACATAACATCGACATCATGTCGATATTCTGTCGACATTATCAAACAGTAAGTAAACAAAAAATTTGGTCGACAAACAGTCGATATACTGTCGACATGTTGTTGACATTATCACAAAAACAGTAACAAAATAACTTTGTGGATAACATATCGACAACCTGTCGACATCCTGTTGACATGTTGTCGACATTATGACAAAAACAGTAACAAAATAACTTTGTGGACAGCATATCGACAAACTGTCGACATCCTGTCGACATACAAATATATTTGCAGAAAACAACAATCGTCGACATAAGGTCGACATCATGTCGACATGCCATCGACATTATCAAACATATATCAACAAAATAACAATGGTCGACAAGATATCGACATAAGGTCGATATGCTATCGACATTATAGACCTCCACTTTTATTCCAAAAAAGGTCGACATCCTATCGACATACCAAGGATATCCTATCGACATACACTAACAACACAGACTCAAACACTTTCAATCTTGTCGACATTATATCGATAACCTATCGACAACTTGTTTGAACAATAAAACACTACTGATTAACATGCAGAAAAACAAGCACAAGTTCGTATACACATCCTAAAACAATCTAATCAGAATAACATACACAAATTCCCATCCAATTCTATGAAAATTCTATTTTTTAATAAGAAAAAAACTTACCTTTGACTGTTCGTGGTTTTGGGGGCTACGACCTCTGTTCTGGTTTTGGTGGCTACGACCTCTGAAAATTTGTTGGGTTCCAATGTCGGCCGTGGGTGTGGGTGGGTTGGGTTCCAATGTCGAGAGCAATAGGCAGAGAAAGAGAGAAAGAGAGAACGAGAACAGTAGATAGAGAGAGGATTGGGTCAGGGTCGTGGGTGGGTGGCCGGAGTGGGGTCGTGGTCGTGGACTGCGTTGTTGGGTCGTTGGGTCGTCGTCGTGGAGTAACGTTCGAAAGTTGTAAACGACAGAGAGAGAACGAGAGAGGGAAAGAGAGGGAATAACAAACGACAGAGAGAGAAAGAGAGAGTGAAAGAGGGAAAGACGGAAAGAGAGAGAGAGAATAGGAAAATTAAATTTGAGGGGTATTTTGGGTACAAATGAGTAATAGTGGAATTAATTTGTATAAATTAGTGGAGGGTATATATTTTGAAATGGGGTATTTTATTAGGGTCAATTAATGAAATTTCCCTTTGAAAATAGGTAACAATCTATCTTTTTGCTTAATTTTTTATCTTATTTTTAAATTTGATTATTTTATCTTATTTTTTAAATTTAAGGTCAGATATTAAACTTTTTAAATTAATTTTTTTTAAATAATTTGACCTTATTTAAATTTAAAATAAGATAACTATAATCATGATATTTTGAATAGAAATAAGATATTTTGCTAACTTTTAAATTTTGTTAATTTTTTATTTAAATTAAATTATAAAATGAGAAAAGTATATTAATTTATCATTTTTTTTATTTTATTGAATATTTGATTTATAAAATAACAATAATTTTTTTAAAAGTGGTTAGCAAATTTTTGAAATGATATTTAGGTTAGGTGAAACCTAATTTTTCAAAATTGTAGGTTTAATTTAAAATATTATTTTATTTTAATTTAAAAACCGAAAATATTTTTTTTATATAATTATTTATTATTTTCGAAATTTAATTATTTAAAATTAAATAAATCCTACATCCAACTATCCAGTTCATCTTGTTACAGGAGTATGTGTTTTAGCTTTTGTTTAAGTTTTATAAAACCTATTATTGCTTGATCTAAATTGCCATGGTTAACTTGTTGACATATCCAATGATCTGATTTTAACACATGGTTCAATTATCAATAGGTCAAGTAAATAATTTGTAACAGGTAAATTTTACATTCTTCTCATCTGTGTATGACCTAGTAACATGATAGGGTACATCCAAATCTGTGTGCCTGTGTGAGCATATATGTTTATTTTATTATAAATGCATATAGGTTGTTGCTAAATAAAATGTCACACCATGATAGATTTTATTTAGGTCCATTTAGTTTTTGGACCTATTCAATAAATAACAGTTATTTATTTTAAGGTTAAATTCCTCTCTTTTGGGCCTTATGTGAGAGTTGGGGGCCAATAGAAGTGCGTACGACATACTGAACCCAGCTCCCCCTCACATGAACTACCCCAATTGTGAAGGCCCATTTGCCTGATTTGAATAACTGTGCTAGGTTAATTAAATTAGTTTAACCTAATAAAATTGATTAGCAACATAATTAACTTTTAAAATATATGAAATTTATTTTCATTTTAATATTTTAAAGTTAATTTTAAGAAAAACACTCTTAGTTTTTAGATATTATTTCTAGACAAACTATTTGTATTTTTCTTGAATTTAATTAAATAAAGAATTTTAACTAACTAGATTCTCTCTGAAGCTTGTTTATTAAATATTCCCTTTTAAGTTATAAATTAGTTATTTTAACTGATTTTGCTTATCGAACTTAAATTTGAATATTTTTTGAATTTAAAATTAAGTTGAGGAATTCTAGGAATTGGTTATTGAACATTCTTAAGATATTTTTTAAGTTGGTTTTAAACTTAAAATTGAATATTTTTTAAATTAAGTGGTTACAACTTAATTTTTGATATTTAATTGAATTTAAATTTGGAAATATTTATGTTTTAGATTCTTTCTATAACAACTTAAATTAGATATTTTTCAATTTTTTTTTGAAAAGATACTCAGTTGAAATGAGATATTTTCTAGATAGTTATTTCTAGACTACTTATTATTTCTAATATTAAATAGGAAAATATTATACATTGTGAAATTAATTGTTTAAATAATTAATTTTTGGTACAATCCAAGTTAAGATTATTTTTCCTAGTATTAAACTAGAGATTAATAATTAAGCCTTCTGTACACGTAATTATTTATTTATTGAATTTAATACATTTAATTAAATTGAAAAATTAAATATCTAAGTTGATTTTCATCATGATACTTGAATATTTTTTTTCATGACACTTAATTAAATAGAAAATTATTTTAAGTTGAAATTTATTTTTTCAACTTAAATTTAAATAATTTTTCAAAATATATTTTATTTATTTTATTAATCAATTTCGAAATTGCATTTAATTATGCAAGATGATTTTGAGTTTATCTTGAAAAATAGATTAAGTTGTAAATTAATTATTTATTTTAATTAATTTTTGAACCAACTTAAATCAATGATTTTTTCATTTAATGATTAATTTAAAATAAATGAACTAAAATATATTATTAGAAATTGAATTAATTAGTCAAAAAGAAAATCTAGATAGGTAATATTTTTGCTTGAAGTATTTTTTTTCTAGTAATTATTATTTAAGTATTTCGAAAATAGTATAGTATTATACTTTCCTTTTCAAAATACAATAAATATATTCTTATGAAAATTTAAATTTGAGTTGCAATTAATTTAAATTAATACAACTTAAATTAAATAATTTTCTTAATATTTATTGGAAAATTAATAATAAGATGGAAATAATTCAATTTATTTTTCATCACCATCTAAGTATAATTTTATAAATATTAAATTAAATTCTATTTAAGTTTTATTCTAAATTTGATATTTAATGAATATATTTTATTATAAATAATAAAGAAAATAAATTTTAAATAATGAGCTTTATTATTATTAAGATATTCGATCTCCATTGTTGGTTTTACATAGCTTTTGTTTTAGTGAGTAATCCTCCCTAATGGAGGAACGTTCATTAGCAAGTTAGCACCGTTTAATCTCGAAAGATAAGTAGCTTTGTAAGTGTTTTATATAATATTGATCACCCTAATGGTGGCGACTGTATTTGACTTACAAAATATGAAACAATGGTAGAAGCTCATAAGATAGAATAGCCTTGACTCTCGCCTAAACGGGACAACGCTGGATTCCAATCTTGATCGAATAGAAGGTTGCTAGAATATTTATTATTTTAGATGAGCTGACAACTCTATTCAATGGATGGTAGCTTTGACTCTCGCCTAAACGGGACACTGATATCAGTTTGTTGAAAACATTGGAAATTATTTTGGATTGTATTTTTTTTAGTATTTTCTCTTATCATTCCTACATGCAATGTGCTTATAATTTTTGAATTGGATTTTGTGTTAAACCATTATTGATTTCTATTTATGATTTTGTAGTATCCTGTATAGCCATGTCAAATCCCATGTTATCACTCTTGACTGAAAATAAGCTAAGTGGGTCTAACTTTCTAAAATGGAATGAGAACATTAATATTGCTCTCATAGGAGAAAGTGCCTTGTTTGTGTTAACTGAGCCGTCTCTTGAACAGCTGGCTGACAATGCAACCAAAGCTGTTAAAGAGAAGTTCGAGCGTTGGCAGAATGCTAACAATAAAGCTCGATACTTCATGCTTTTTGGCATGGTTGACACCCTTAAAACAAGGTTTGCAAAAATCGACACGGCTGCAGAAATTATGACGCAATTAACTGAGCTATTCGGTATGGCATCTATTCAGTCTCGCTTTGACGCGACTAAGAAGTTCATCAATGCACGAATGGAACCCCATCAGAATGTGCGTGATCATGTTCTCCTAATGGCAAGTTATTTCCAAGAAGCCCAGGATCATGGTGCTGAAATGGATCACACTACTCAAGTAAGCCTTATCTTGAATAGTCTGACTCCAGCTTTCTGCCCTATACATCAAATTATATCATGAATAAAAAAGAAATAGACTTTCATGAGTTAGTCAACGACCTTCAGACATATGGAAATTTGATTGGAGGACCCAAGAAGAAAAGGGGTAAACCTCACAATTATGGAAATGGTAATGGGACGGTTAAACCTGAGGCACATGTAGCCTCTACTTCAAGACCCAAATCAAAGAAGAAGTGGAAAAATACCAAGAAGCGAGCCAAAGCTGTGAAAACAGTTCAAAACAAAAAGGCTGCTGCTACTGGTGATGCACTAAAAGGAAAGTGTTTCTACTGCAATGAGAAAGGCCATTGGAAACCCCAATGTCCTAAACTTCTTACAAAGAAACAAGGTATTTCTTTCTATAAACTTGATGAGTTTTAGTGAATTATTATCCAATTGGATTTTTGATTCTGCACTAACTTCGTTTATTTGTTTTTTCTTCTTATTATAGCCCAAGCTGCTTGAACTCAAATGCTATCTTAGTGAGTTGGATTGCAAAGCTGGACAGAGGGTGAAGACCGTCCAAGATAAAGATGAAGCTCATTTATTTATTTATTTATTTTTGAATTAATTGTTTTAGTTTAAAAACAATTTGGATTTCGAATTTTAGTTTGGGATTTTTAGTCCCTGTTTCTCTCATAATATTGCAATACATTTTTTTTTATTATTAATAATATTTTATTACAAATAAATTGCAATTCATGAGACTGAACTTCATTTACTTTATCTTACACCACAATTACCAATTATATTTATATGTTTGTATGTGTAAGTATTTTTATTATTGGTATAAATTCTATAATATTTACAACTCTTCATAGAGTTATATTACATAAACACTAGAAATTATTTTTATGTTTATAAATAATTGTTAATTCTAATACAATTATTGAGAATTTTTTTAATAAAAGGATCTTTTGATCTGATAAGGGTGGAGAAAAGTTAAGAAAACTATGCAGTTCAACGATCTTTTATATCTAATGAACTCTGGATTGTATTCAACTCCACATAATCTCTATAACACTTAGAGAATCATGATCTTTATAACCTTTAGGGGTGGATCATAATCTCTATATATTTAGGGGTGGATTTTAATCCACAGTACCCTATGTAACACATATTTTCTTTAAACATGGAAGTAATATAATGAATTAGCTATTATCAGTATAAATCCTTGATCTTTATTATATTTTCCAATTTAGTGTTACTGTTGTAGTAAATAATGATACCTATAAAAGTTCTTTGATAATGTATCACACTACCTTAACTGAGTGCGAGAATTTTAAAATTCTTTACCCATCTTTATTTTGTTGACACTTGTGATATGAACTTAAGAATACTACTGAAAAGCAAATCTAACCATTCATGTGGATAGAAATAACTTATCAGAATTATGAGAATAAGATAAAAGAATTCTAGCATAGTCTATTCGAATGACTTGAGCCAAGATTTCTAATTCTCGTGGTTTCTTAATCTGATTACTCGATCTCTAGCAAGTACTTTTCACTTCAAATACTAGTCTGCTATGTTGATGATTTAGTCTTAAAAGAAACTTATAGTTTCAGACTAATACAATAAGTCACAACTAGATATCCCTCCAAACAATAAGAGGTTAAAAGTATTATTTAACCAGACATCTACTATTGAGTGGGAGCTATCTGAGATGTAATCAAATAAGGAACGTTAGAAGATACTCAAGAAAGATTTATGGAAGTGATCTATATGTTAGATATTAAGGAACTGTATATCAGTTATCCTTATATCTACCCCAACTCATTCATAATTTTGAGATGGTGGTTATTCTATAATAATTCAAGCTCTACCAGAGAAGATTTATAACTTTGTAAATTTAAAATTACCAGAAAGTTATTTTACTGAAGAAAATTCTACACTGTATTATCTTAGTTCCAAATTTTAAAATATGAGAGATATGTCTTCTTTTTATTCAGATGTACTTTAAAACAGTAAGGATTTCAGTATCCCTTGATGAGTAAAGCATATAGTAAAGGATGTTTCATAAATGTATTTATGATCTTGTTTCCAGAAGTTTGGGTGGATTCAAATATACTACACTTGATCTGAAGATCAAGACAATAGATTGATTAAAATGCACAGTTTGTTTTATGTTAGTGCTAGTGGGAGTTTGTTGGGTTTTGTGCCCTAAATAAAATCCATTACAATCTGATTAGTTATCAATATAAGAAATTTGAAGTGATTTATGTTTGCATGATTTTTACATGCTTATGGTTTAATATGTTTTAATATATGCACAAAATCTGTTAAGTCCAGAACATATATTTATTCACAATTACAGTATTGTCAACACAGTGGAATGTGATTGTGATTATATGATTCAAAAGACTAAGTCCCTGTTTCATCAGTGTTTTGGATTTACACTGATGTGATAATCAGCGATGATGTGTACTTACACTTGGAGTAAGTGTTATGTTCTTTCCAGGACATTGGTAAAGTATACTAGTTTCGAATGTATGGAGTATACATTGGACTGGACCGATATTGAACTTGGTTAAGATATTATAAACTTACTGTTGTATCTTTCCAAGTCAATATCAGTAGTTGATCTTAGATTAAAAGAGTCTAAATCCTGATATGCTTAGGCTCAACTCAGGAGTACTATTCATGTTCTTTGATTTATTAGTTAAGCCTACTTTTGGGTCAGGGTGATACGTATATTTTGGGAACATGATAGTATGATTGAGTGGGAGCCCTGAACATAAATATGGAATCTATAGCTTCTACTGGTGTATAGAAGTCAAGTGATGATTCCCTTCGAGCTTAGTTAAATAGAAGTAAATGGATGAGCTCTTGTTTCAGTGACTAATTCATAGATCACTAAAACATCATTTACAGGTAGCTAAGTGTTTTAAGGGGCCAAATACATTGAGGGGTGAAAACGGTAAAATTATCCCATCTCGATGTAAATCATCTATATAGAGGATTTTTGATCACATTAAGATTATAACAATGGTTAAATGAGATAGCATATCTATATCGTGAAACATATAGAATGCTCTATATAAGTCTGAGAGTGCAATTCTAAGTTCTAAGAGTGGATTCAACAAGGAATTAATAAGTAGGGATTTACTTTGTAAATTCGGTTCACTTATTGGAAGCTCAGCATATAGATCCATGGTCCCCATTCTAGTTGAGACCATACTGCTTGTAAGACTCAATAATTTATTTGTAATTAATCAATTATAATTCTAAAGTTAGACTATGTCTAATTTGTGAATTTTCACTAAGCAGGGGCAAAATTGTAAAGAAAAGAGATTCTAGGTTTATTTATTAATTAAGAGACTCTATATGTCTAATTAATAATTATATTAAATGACAATATTATTTAATAATCTATTTTAGTTATTAAATAATTAGTTTTGGCATTTAAATGGTTAGAATTGCAAAATTGGCGTTTTTGAGAAAATAGAAATAAAAATTGTGAAAACTGCAAAATCCAAGTAAAGCCCATTAACACCTATGGCCGGCCACTTGGGTGAGGTTTTCCAATTAATATTTCCATTATTTTAATGCCAAATAATTACTAACCTAAACATAGTAGTTGCCTATAAATAGAAAGTGATGACTTAGTCAAAAATAAGTTTTTCAACTAGTTTTCTTCAGATTGCCTTTTTCAGAAAAACTGAGCCTTCCACTTTCTCTCTCTATAGCCGACCCTACCTCTCTCTCTTTTCCTCTTCACAATTTCGAAGCCTTAGGGATAGAGTAGTGCCCACACACAGCAAGTGGTACCTCAATCATAGGTTGGAAGACTGTGAAGGATCACACACAAAGAGAAGGACATTCGGGCTAAGATCTTGATAATACTCTGCGACAGAAAGGATACAAGGGTTAGAGATCTGAGTGGAAGGAGACATTATTTCGCTGCCACCAATGTAAGGGTTTTCTTAACTTTATATGTGTGTAATTATCGTTTTAGAAAGTTCATATTTACGGTGTTAAATAACATACTTGTGAGTAGATCTAAGATCCTGGTAAAATAATATCCATCATGTTGCTGCTGCAAGTTCGAGTTCTACTCTTGCAGATGTCCAGGAGGTCAAGCATGAGGTTCAACAGGTAAACAATCGTGTTGCTGCCATGGAGGAGGTTTAGCAAGAGATTTCCAAGCATCTGTCCACATTGATCAAGCTTTATGGGGCATAAGTTTCACTTTTATTTTCATGTTTTTTTTGCTGAACATATTTTCATGTTTTGTCTTTGGCCCTTAGATAAACAAAAAGGGGGAGTAATAGTTTAATTTTAATTTCTTGTTTCTCAACTCTGGACCCTTTTTCCAGGGGGAGTTGTGTTTGATACTTGTGGTTAACATTGGTTTTAAAGTTAACTTGTTTTTTTGTTATTTCAGTTTTCAATTGTTTTTCTCAGGGGGAGTTTTTGTTTGGTCTTGCTAACTTTGATTTGCAGGTACTTCTTTGTTAAAAAATATTTTGATTATCTAAAGTGCCAAAATGAGAGATTGTAAAGTCTTTTTTTTTGGCAATTTAGATGCCAAAATATTTTTTTTTTTATTTTATGGTGAGATTTCTTTACATTCATAACCGATTTTCTCACCTTTATTATTCGATTTTTATTGCCCTTTTCTATCTTAGGAAAGAATGATTTTCAGCTAGAATTTTCTTGTATAGAAACTTCTTGTAAGAGAAGAAATTCTCTTATAGAAAGTTAATTTTTAAAGGAAACTTTGACTACTATTATTTTCCTTAATAAGTTTGATTGTATCTTGATAAGATCAGATCATACACACTGTTTATGGCAGGTATCAAGACTCAATATAAGATCAGACTCGTTTTTGGCAAGTTTCCTTTTCTGGTCTGATTTGCTGCGACAGAATCTGGTTCTGATGCTGCAAATCAAGTTTTTTTAGGAAAGTTTTGTACAGTTGTAGATTCGACTTTGTGGCTGTCTCTAAGGTTTCTATGTTCTATAAATAGAACCTAGAGAGCAGCCATTCAAATCAACTCTTCTAGTTTTTATTTTTTTGCAATTTTTCTCATTTATAAAGAGAGAGTTCTTTTTGTGAGAACCTAGTTGTTCATCTAGGTTCTAGTGTTTTTCATATCTGTTCTTACTCTGTCTTAGGGTTTGTTAGAACAACTTGATTGAACAAGAGAGAGGTCTTCGGGAGAAGACTTGTTCAAGCATTACTTCGGGAGGAAGTAAGCACGCACACTTCAAAGACGAAGGGAGTTTGCTGTTTGAAGGTGTTTCTGAAGTCAGAATTGTAAAGTGCATTACAAAAGATTGCAGCAATAATTTAGAGGGAATCTAAACTTGTTTAAGTCAATTATCTTTGTAATTGTTGACACTTTATTAATTGATTTCTTTCTCTGGGCGTGGCCCCGTGGACTAGGAGTGTTCGAAAGAACACTGATACCACGTACAAATCTCTTGTGTCAAGTGAGTTTTTTCGCAATTATTTTTTATATTCTGTCTATTCTATTTTGTTGCTGCAAAACTAGTTTCTGCGATAATAGAATTATATTCTGCTTCTGCAGACGTATACAGTTTTATATTTTCATATATAGTATTGGCATTTACAAAAACTCTATTTTTCGCAATCCGTAAGGTTCTTGAGTGAACATAGCAAATGTGTGTGTTATCACCGGTTTATTATCAAGAAATAGTGGTTTAATGCTACGGTAATCAAAATTTCGATAAATTTTGTGGTAATTACACTAAAATAAAATTCAGTCGAAAGATATTTTACACTATGCGCAAATGCAATGGTTTCTATGAGAGTGAAGTTATTTAATCAAGTGGAGGAATATTTTATTACTCCATAATATAATGATTGATTAAATAAAATGTTGTGTTACAAAATTATTTGCTATAATTGAGATATTATTTAATCTAGTGTTAGATTGTTATATTATTTTATATAATATAATATTTAGATTAAATAATTAAGTTATAAATAATTAAGTGTGACAAAGTATTAATTTTGTCAAATTGTCACATACATTATGGAGTTACATAATGTGTGTAGAATGATCACAAAATAGGAGTTGCAAATCTTTTAAATTGATGATCACTTGAATCTGTAACTCTCACCTCTTTTCACTCTTAAATTAGTAGAAGATGTTACTAGTTGTTTATTATTGTGAATGAATGATAGCTATTAAAAATATTGTTGTTGGAGACTTGATTTATTCATTTATAAGGTGTATAAATGGTTCAAAATCAAGTGGGAATAATTTGGAACATTTTGGAGAAGAATTGGCCAAAGCTGAAAAAATGGTAACTAGTTACTGTTTTTTTTCAGCATACAATTGCATACATTTTTGAAAGTTTGAGAGTCTTTCTAACAGCCCAAAACTCCTCCAAATCACCCAATTAATACCATAAACGCCTAATTTATGATTGGTAACATCCAAGGACTTTATGGTGGTCATTCATGTTCATATGAGAGTGAAAACTCTATAAATAGAGGTCATATTGTTCACTTGTAAGAGAAGTAGTTAAAATCAGTTTTTGTGGTTAGAACTTTGTGAGGATATGCTCATCCTTAAACACTAGGCTGAGTATATGAGGCTTGATAAATCCTTAGGAGTATTTCTAGAGTTTCCCTAATTGTCCATATGAGGGAGGAAATGACTTTTAGGACAAAGGTTCTTGAGCCTTGGTCAAGCTTTTTGTGTGTTATTCTTCTTCTTCTTCTTTAGCTTTCTTGTAATCTTGATGAAATAATTTTATTTGTATTTTGAGTATTTCGATTGTAATCTTCCTATTCTCTCTTGTAATGAGAAATTTTCTAACATATTATTCAATTCACAAGTTAGAAATTACAATGTACAGGAGCAAAGATTGTATAGTAGATTGATGAGCATATATTTTTTTTCAGTTTTATTTTTAGCTTGCTGGTTGTAGCTTCTTTTGGATTGCATTGGAGGGTGTTCTTTCTCTTCTTGGCATTGGAGAGTGTTAACAAGATATTCATTTGCTATTTAAATGCAAACATAAAATTCATGTCCAACTTTTTGGACATAAAATGTACTAATTTTATATTAATACATTTCATGTACAACCAACAATTTTGGATATGACAAAGTTTCAATTGCGAGATCCCTTTTTACATTCAACAATGTTATACATTATATATATTTTATATCCAACACAGAGTTGGATGTCATGTCCAGTAGCATAGGGACATGAAAAGAAATTATGTCTAGGTTTGGTGGCCATGGAATGGGATTTTTGTAGTAATGTGTGTTCTACAAGATCCCATGAGATCGACAATGCTTGGTTAGAGGAGAGGAGGTTGGGCGTGGGTTTGGTCAAGCCTTAGGTTCGGAGGTGCAAAGTCTGACAGTAGGGTTAGGTAGGCCAAAAATGGGAGGTGTAGAGGGAGTAGCGAGAGACTCCATCAGAAGGGAAGAAGAAGAAGAAGAAAGAAAGAAAGAAAAAAAGATTTTTTTTAAAAAAAAAATTAATATAACTGGGTTTTTTATTTTAAATTTAATTTAAATAAGTTTTAATAATAATTATGATTTAGACAAATTAGAGATCAACACGTGGCACTCTTTTAGCAACTAATGGAGTTGTTAAGTGGGTACCAACAAGAATAACGATAATCACTAATTTGAGCATATTTTCTACTAGGATTTGAGTATTTATTATCAACAAAACAAATAAAATAGATATTTATGTCACAAATTTTCTTATTATGTATGTATGTAGCTGGATTGGCTCTACTAGTAAAATTTACTTTCACTGTAATCTCGAATCTAAGAGCACTCACAATAGACGAACTAAAATATAGAATAAGTTGAAATATAGCTAAAGAATCAAAAAAGTATAAAAACACACACATATATCAAATGATCTAAAATATGTTCAACATTTACCTTATAAGCAGTGGTTCTCCATATTAGTCGAAGCTTTAGAGATGATCTAACTATATTTTAATAGGTATATACCTCTTTTTGTTGACTTTTGCATCATGTATAAATATATTGTTGACAATAAGAACTCCTCAATCAAATTAGGTCGAAAAATCAATGTAAAAATGAATGTTGAGGATGATTAACTATGGAAGTTCTTGAGAAAATATAAGTTACAATGGTGAATTTAAGAGTATGAGTTAAAAGGTATGATTTTCCAACCCTTATTTTCCAATGGAAAGAAGTTCTATTTATAGTTGAACTATTTTAACCCTAAGTTACAAGTGGTCCAAAAAGCATAAAATACCTCACTTGTATCTACCAAATCAACATTATTGATAGGGTAGTGGAGGTACTGGTAGTCGGATGTTAGGTCGTACTAACACCTGCAGATTTTGTCTCCACTATTAGATCAAGTCTTACAGAGGCATGGAGGCTCATGTTGCAGGTCTTTGGTCGTACCTTGTACCTTGTACTTCATACCTTATGTATTTGTGTCTTTGTGCCCTTGTGCCTTCACGGCTTGCTACGTATGCTCAAACCTCTCTATGGAGCCCTTTGCCTGAGGTGTGCGAAACATACATTTGATGGATAATATCAAGTGTTGCAAACTAGGTTGTAAGTGTTAGGTTTTATACCCTAAATAAAACTCATTTCAATATAATCAGATTTACTTATTAATATAGATCAGAAATAACATTTAATGTTGCATGGTTCACATGATTTATTTCATGATTATATGTGTAAAGCCCGCTTAGTTAATTTGGAAATTAGCAGTTATTTATGTTAAACAGGAAATTATTTATAGCTATTTAAATAATTTATCATTGTTATTTATGGAATTCAGATATGCATAATTATGTCATCAGCAGTTTTATATTTCGCATTTCCGGTGTCCGGTATTTTGGAACTCGGCGTTTGGCTCAGTAGAAATCACAACTTAGTATGTTAGTATTTTGGGGACGGGTTTTAGACATTGGGAATGTCGGGAATGGCCGGGAATTTAGAATGTCCCAAAAATACCCCGTTAGTATGATTTTCATGATTTTATGGTGGAGGGGCAAAATGGTCTTTTTGCCCCATTAGTGTTTTGTCTTATATGATTTAATAAATGAATTAAATGTTTATTCTTAAATAATCTTTTTGGCTGAAATGGATTTAATAAAATGGTATATTATGCTTGAAAAATCCTTTTCCTCTCTTTTCCAACACTTAGTCAAAATTAGAAAGTTTAAAAAAATAGAAAAGCTCTCTCTCTTTTCCTCTCTTTCGGCTGAGCTTGGAGGGTTCAAGGCTGGGATTTTGGTTGGTGATTTCTAGTGTTTTAGCAAGATCAAAGTGTATTTTCTTTAAGGTAATTCTTGGCTTTAATCTCTTCCTTGTTTTTCTTGAAATTCTTGATGAAAATGGGTGTTGCATGCTTGATTCTTGGATGTTGTTGCTGCTGATTATTATTGTTGTTGTTCCTTGTTTAAATGCTGAAATAATTAGGTTTTAGGAGATTGTATAGCATGCTTGAATCCTTGTTCTACTTGGTTAAGTGCTTAGGTGAAAAAGTTAGGAATTTTGAAAGAAAATGTTGTGTTTTGTTTCTGTGAATTGCTGAAGGTTTCTGTATGTTTTCAGAGGTGTTTTTATGCTTAGTTAAGTAGAATTAACTAGGCTAGGATGCATGTTAGTGGATTTAACCAAGTTTGAGTTCTTGAACTCAAAGCTTGGTCTTCAATGGTGAATTTTGCATATGTGTTTTCTGGGTGAATTCGATGCCTTGGAAGTGTTATTTGGGGCATATAGAACAGGTCTGGAAAGTTTGGGATCAATTGGGTTCGAATTGGTCAAGTTAGGAGATTTTTAGTTTGCTGCCTGCGAGGAACCGGAATTCCGGTTGAGCATCCGGAATTCCGGATGGGGGTTCAGAATTTCCCAGAACCGGAATTCCGGTTGGGCAACCGGTCTGCCGGTTGGGGATTTTTCAGAACCCTAGTTTTCCTCGTTTTTGGGTTTTTAGGGGTATTGCCATGCTTTTTATCGATAGGGAAACTTTTAGTTTCAAGTTTTAGTCCCCGGGAAGTGATTTAGCGTGTCACTTATAGCGTTGTGATTTTTATGGTTTAGGAGCCAGTAATCCGCCGTTCAGCTTCAGTTCCAGTCAGGTTGACCGGCACACCTGAAATCGGAATCCAGGTAAGATTAGTATAACAGTATGCATATGTAGATTACATGTTTAGCGTGCATGTAGGAAGCCTGTTAGATTACATTAGATATGTATTTAGGCTTCGAACCATCCAACCCTGTCACGTCGGTACAGGCTGGAGTATGACCAGCAGCCGGAGTATGACCGGTTCGACCGATCAGGCTGACACTTGGTTGGTGGTTCAGGGCTATTGACCTATCCCGTCGGTACAGGCTGGAGTATGACCAGCAGCCGGAGTATGACCGGTTCGACCGATCAGGAGGATACTTGTCAATAGTACCGTCCCCTGAACGTTCAAAACTCAGTACCATGTTGGACATGGCAGTAGTGCTCAGTACCATGTTGGACATGGCAGTAGCGGGACTCAGTATCGTGTTGGACACGGCAGTCAGTTTTATGTATGATATTAGTATGCTTTTCTTACTGAGTCTGTCGACTCACAATTTACGTTCATGTGTAGGTAAAGGCAAGGCTGTAACTGATGGACCGTGACCGAGCATATGAGATTGTACATGTCGGGGCGGTTAGGCCTGGAGCGTACGATCCTCGGGACAGCAGGGCTGAGATTTTTGTAACTGTCGTTAGACGACTTTCATTTTGATGTAAAAGTTAAACAGTTAAAACGTTTGTAAATATTTTTATAAATCGGGATCCCGAGACTTTTTGTAAAATGGTTTATAAGTTTAATGAAAAAGCAAAATTTTAATTAATCACGTTTTTCCATAAACCTCGTTGATTAGCAACGAGCTGCACAGTACGTTTAAAAATCACGTAATACGCCTAAGATAGTTAGGGTGTTACAATTTGGTATCGTAGCCGCTGTGTTGTCTTCCGAAGATCGTCACGACATGTACAATCATCATCAGCAGTTAGCTCGGTTCACGGTTCAGTAAGCCTTTATTGCTTTAGTAGTTTATTTTATTCAGTTATGAAAAGAAAAGCCTGTTAGGAAGCATGTTAGTAGCCTGATAGTAGAATAGGCGCATGTTTCATTTCTAATTTCCAAATTAAGCGGCATTAGTAAGCTCGCCTTGAATACGACCTGATATGCCAACTCTTGGTTTCGCAGGCGGTTCTAATTAGATGGACGCCAGGCGGACTACCAGGAGTCGGGGCAACTCCGTGGGGTCGAATCAGGGAGAGGGAGCTCGGTTTCCCCCACCTGCTAGGGGCCGAGGTAGAGGTCCCCGAGGCAGGGCTCGTGGCCGGGGTGATGAAAACCCGCCACAGGCTGCCCAGGCTCCCGGCCGATCGGGGAGCCCGGGTGGGAGTTGCGGTTTGCGGAGATGCAAGCCAGGATCGAAGAACAAGACCTCGAGATTCAGAGGTTGAGACAGCAGGGTGCTCCTGCAGTTCCAGTGCCAGTAGTTCCAGTGGCACCTGCCCCTGCTGCCCAGGCCGAGATAGTGGTGGCGGCCCATAGATTGGAACCATTGTATGAGCGGTTCCGGAAGCAAGCACCTCCGGTATTCCTGGGAGGTCCAGATGTATCGAGAGCCGAACAGTGGCTGACGGTGATCACCAGAATCTTGAACTTCATGGGTGTCACCGGTAACGACAGAGTGGTGTGCGCCACATTTCAGTTCCAGGAGGATGCCCTGGTATGGTGGGACATGGTGTCTCAGATTCACGATGTCACCACCATGACCTGGGAAAGGTTCCAGGAACTCTTCAACGCGAAGTACTATAATGAGGCGGTCAGAAGCGCCAAGAGGAAAGAGTTCGTTCACCTGACACAGCGGGAGAACATGAGTGTCACTGAGTATACTACTCAGTTTGACCGGTTGGCGAGGTTAGCCTCGGGAATTGTGCCGACCGACTTCAGCAGGAAGGAGAAGTATCTGGACGGGTTGAATCCCAAGATCAGGCATGACCTGATGATTACCACTGACGACAGCACCACCTATGCTCAGATGGTGGAGAAGGCACTGCGAGCTGAGGGCGCAGTGGGGTGTATGTCAGATTCAGCCAGTACTCCGGTTGGTGGCGGAGCTCCTACCCCTCCTGCATCAGGCTTCAGCAGGGGGAGTAGTGGTTCGGCCATTGATCAGAGGAAGAGGGCACCCACTGCTTCCGGCGGCTCGAGTCAGAACAAGAGGTTCCGGGGGAACCAGAACAGAGGGAGTCGTCCTGGTGGTAATGAGACCCGATTCTCCTATCCCGAGTGCCCTATCTGTAAGAGGCATCATCGGGGTGAGTGCAAGGGGCAGGGATGCTTTCATTGTGGCATGCCCGGGCACTTCAAGAGGGAATGCCCCCAGCTCCGGCCAGAGGCACCGAGAGCTCCAGCGATACCCACTCCAGCCAGGGTGTTCGCTATCACGCAGGCTGATGCAGATGCCAGCCCATCAGTTGTTACAGGTCAGATTTTTATTAACGACTCGCTTTATTCAGTGCTGTTTGATTCTGGGGCTACACGTTCTTATGTGGCGGCCAGAGTCTTTAGTAAATTGGGTAGACCCTTTGATAGATATGAATCAGGGTTTGGAACCCTGTTACCTGGCGGAGAATTGGTTATCTCCAATAGGTGGATTAGGTCTATGCCGATCAGGATAGATGGTAGAGAGTTAAGCGCTGATCTGATAGAGATGAGCTTAGTCGAATTTGATATTATTTTAGGAATGGATTTCCTATCTAAATATTCGGCGAGCATTGACTGTAAGAGGAAGATGGTGGTCTTCCAACCGGAAAGTGAAGAACCGTTCGTATTTGTGGGTTCGGTTCAGGGATCTCGGATCCCGGTGATCTCGGCTATGTCAGCGAGAGAATTATTGCACGGTGGGTGCTTAGGGTTTCTGGCCGTGGTGGTGGACACCACTCGGCCAGACACCATTCGGCCAGAGGACATCAGAGTGGTTCGGGAATTTTTGGACGTTTTTCCCGAAGAACTTCCAGGGTTACCACCTCATCGGGAGATTGACTTCGTGATTGACTTGGCACCAGGGGTGGATCCGGTTTCTAAAGCCCCGTATAGGATGGCTCCAGCTGAACTTAAGGAATTGAAGATTCAGCTCCAGGGGTTGCTTGACATAGGGTTCATTCGGCCCAGTGTGTCACCCTGGGGAGCCCCGGTTTTGTTCGTCAAGAAGAAGGATGGATCTATGAGGATGTGCATCGACTACAGAGAGTTGAACAAGCTGACGGTGAAGAATAAATATCCACTACCTAGGATCGATGACTTGTTCGATCAGCTTCAGGGGAAGACGGTCTTTTCTAAGATTGATCTCCGTTCGGGTTATCATCAGTTGAGGATCCGAGAGGAGGACATTCCAAAGACGGCTTTCCGCACTAGGTATGGACACTACGAGTTTCTGGTTATGTCATTCGGACTAACCAATGCTCCTGCTGCATTCATGGACCTGATGAATAGAGTATTCAAGGATTTCCTCGATATCTGTGTGATTGTGTTTATCGACGACATCCTCGTGTACTCTCAGTCAGAAGAGGAGCATGAGTTACATCTTCAGATGGTACTGCAACGACTTCGGGAACATAAGCTCTACGCCAAGTTCAAGAAATGTGAGTTCTGGTTGTCTCAGGTGTCCTTCCTAGGGCACATTGTGAGTAAAGATGGGATCAAGGTGGATCCCGGGAAGATTGAATCCGTCAGGGATTGGCCGAGACTGAAGACGATGACGGAGATCGAAGCTTCTTGGGATTAGCTGGGTATTACCGTAGGTTCGTGGAGGGGTTCTCCAAAATTTCAATGCCCCTAACCGAGCTTACAAAGAAGAATCGGCGATTTATCCGGTCGGATAAATGCGAAGCTAGTTTTCGTGAGCCGAAACAGAGGTTGATTACTGCTCCGGTACTAGCTTTGCCTTCGGACAAGGAGAAGTTCGTGGTCTATTGTGACGCATCCAAACAGGGTTTGGGGTGCGTATTGATGCAAGCCGATCGGGTTATCGCTTACGCCTCCCGTCAGTTAAAGGATTATGAACAGCGATACCCGACTCATGATCTAGAATTGGCCGCAGTGGTTTTTGCACTGAAGATTTGGCGGCATTACTTGTATGGGGAGAAGTGCGAGATCTATACCGACCATAAAAGTCTCAAGTATTTCTTTACTCAGAAAGATTTGAACATGAGACAAAGGCGTTGGTTGGAATTAGTGAAGGACTATGATTGTGAGATCCTTTACCATCCCGGGAAAGCCAATGTAGTGGCCGATGCCCTGAGCAGAAAGGGTCCCGGGCAAGTGGCTAGCATGGTTCAGATCTCACCTCAGCTAGCAGAGGATATGGTTAGATCCAGCATTGAGTTTGTGGTAGGTCAGCTTCACAACTTAACGCCGCAATCGATCTGTTAGAAAGAATAAAGGTTGCTCAGACGACAGATCCGGAGTTAGTGAAGATCCGAGATGAGGTATTGGCTGGTCAAGCCAAAGACTTTTCAGTGTCAGATAGTGGGGTGCTTTTGTATAAAGCCAGGGTTTGTGTCCCGAACAGTGTGGACTTGAGAAACGAAATCTTTGAGGAGGCTCATTCTACTCCATATTCTCTACATCCCGGCACCACCAAGATGTACCAAGATTTGAAACCGTACTTCTGGTGGAGCGGTATGAAGAAGAATTTGGTAGAATTCGTTTCGAGATGCCTCACGTGTCAGCAGATCAAGGCTGAACATCAGAGACCAGCAGGGTTGTTGCAGCCTCTAACCCTACCAGAATGGAAATGGGAGGATATTGCGATGGATTTTGTGGTCGGGTTACCTAGGACCACGGGTATGTATGACTCCATCTGGGTAGTGGTGGATCGATTTACGAAATCTGCTCATTTTCTGCCGGTTAGAACGACATTTTCAGTGGATCAGTTGGCAGAGTTATATGTCAGGGAGATAGTGAGACTTCACGGGGTACCGAAATCTATAGTTTCGGACAGGGATCCGAAATTCACCTCCAAATTTTGGCAGAGTTTGCAACGGGCAATGGGTACGAAGCTAAAATTCAGTACAGCATTCCATCCTCAGACAGATGGTCAGTCCGAAAGGACAATTCAGATATTGGAGGATATGCTGAGAGCCTGTGTTATGGACTTTGAGGGTTCATGGAGTAAATACCTACCGTTAATAGAATTTTCATACAACAACAGTTACCAGAGTACGATAGGGATGGCACCCTACGAACTGTTGTACGGTAGAAAGTGTAGATCCCCTATCCACTGGGATGAGACAGGGGAGAGGAAATACCTAGGTCCAGAGTCAGTTCAGCGGACCAATGAGGCAATAGAAAAGATTAAAGCTAGAATGCTTGCCTCACGGAGCGGACGGAAAGAGTTACGCAGATCCGAAACGTAGGGATGTTGAGTTCCGAGTAGGGGACCATGTGTTTTTGCGTGTATCTCCGATGAAGGGGATTAAACGTTTCGGGAAAAGAGGCAAGTTATGCCCTAGGTTTACAGGACCTTTCGAGATTCTCGAGAAGATAGGTCAAGTGGCATATCGGTTAGCATTGCCTCCAGCTTTATCGGCGATGCACAACGTATTTCATGTCTCAATGTTGAGAAAATACGTTTCGGACCCCTCTCATATACTCGGTTATGAGAGCCTTCGGCTTCGATCGGATATGTCTTATGAGGAACGGCCGGTGCGGATCCTGGATAGAAAGGATAAAGTCCTTCGGAATAAGACCATAGCGTTGGTCAAGGTTCTCTGGAGAAACAGTAAGGTGGAAGAAGCCACCTGGGAGCTAGAGTCAGATATGCGAGCTCAATTTCCAGAGTTATTCAGGTTAGATTTCGGGGACGAAATCCTTTTAAGGGGGGGATAGTTGTAAAGCCCGCTTAGTTAATTTGGAAATTAGCAGTTATTTATGTTAAACAGGAAATTATTTATAGCTATTTAAATAATTTATCATTGTTATTTATGGAATTCAGATATGCATAATTATGTCATCAGCAGTTTTATATTTCGCATTTCCGGTGTCCGGTATTTTGGAACTCGGCGTTTGGCTCAGTAGAAATCACAACTTAGTATGTTAGTATTTTGGGGACGGGTTTTAGACATTGGGAATGTCGGGAATGGCCGGGAATTTAGAATGTCCCAAAAATACCCCGTTAGTATGATTTTCATGATTTTATGGTGGAGGGGCAAAATGGTCTTTTTGCCCCATTAGTGTTTTGTCTTATATGATTTAATAAATGAATTAAATGTTTATTCTTAAATAATCTTTTTGGCTGAAATGGATTTAATAAAATGGTATATTATGCTTGAAAAATCCTTTTCCTCTCTTTTCCAACACTTAGTCAAAATTAGAAAGTTTAAAAAAATAGAAAAGCTCTCTCTCTTTTCCTCTCTTTCTACGAGCTTGGAGGGTTCAAGGCTGGGATTTTGGTTGGTGATTTCTAGTGTTTTAGCAAGATCAAAGTGTATTTTCTTTAAGGTAATTCTTGGCTTTAATCTCTTCCTTGTTTTTCTTGAAATTCTTGATGAAAATGGGTGTTGCATGCTTGATTCTTGGATGTTGTTCGCCGATTATTATTGTTGTTGTTCCTTGTTTAAATGCTGAAATAATTAGGTTTTAGGAGATTGTATAGCATGCTTGAATCCTTGTTCTACTTGGTTAAGTGCTTAGGTGAAAAAGTTAGGAATTTTGAAAGAAAATGTTGTGTTTTGTTTCTGTGAATTGCTGAAGGTTTCTGTATGTTTTCAGAGGTGTTTTTATGCTTAGTTAAGTAGAATTAACTAGGCTAGGATGCATGTTAGTGGATTTAACCAAGTTTGAGTTCTTGAACTCAAAGCTTGGTCTTCAATGGTGAATTTTGCATATGTGTTTTCTGGGTGAATTCGATGCCTTGGAAGTGTTATTTGGGGCATATAGAACAGTCCGGAAAGTTTGGGATCAATTGGGTTCGAATTGGTCAAGTTAGGAGATTTTTAGTTTGCTGCTCGCGAGGAACCGGAATTCGGTTGAGCATCCGATTCCGGATGGGGGTTCGATTTCCCGGAACCGAGATTCGGTTGGGCAACCGGTCTGTAGGTTGGGGATTTTTCGAACCGTAGTTTTCCTCGTTTTTGGGTTTTTAGGGGTATTGCCATGCTTTTTATCGATAGGGAAACTTTTAGTTTCAAGTTTTAGTCCCCGGGAAGTGATTTAGCGTGTCACTTATAGCGTTGTGATTTTTATGGTTTAGGAGCCGATGTAATCCGCCGTTCGGCTTCGGTTCCGGTCGGGTTGTGGCCGGCACACCTGAAATCGGAATCCGTAAGATTAGTATAACAGTATGCATATGTAGATTACATGTTTAGCGTGCATGTAGGAAGCCTGTTAGATTACATTAGATATGTATTTAGGCTTCGAACCATCCAACCCCGTCACGTCGGTACGAGTGGAGTATGACCAGCGGCGGAGTATGACCGGTTCGACCGATCAGTCGACACTTGGTTGGTGGTTCGGGGCTATTGACCTATCCCGTCGGTACGGGCTGGAGTATGACCAGCGGCGGAGTATGACCGGTTCGACCGATCAGGAGGATACTTGTCAATAGTACCGTCCCCTGAACGTTCAAAACTCAGTACCATGTTGGACATGGCAGTAGTGCTCAGTACCATGTTGGACATGGCAGTAGCGGGACTCAGTATCGTGTTGGACACGGCAGTCAGTTTTATGTATGATATTAGTATGCTTTTCTTACTGAGTCTGTCGACTCACAGTTTACGTTCATGTGTAGGTAAAGGCAAGGTCAGAATCGATGGACCGTGACCGAGCATATGAGATTGTACATGTCGGGGCGGTTAGGCCTGGAGCGTACGATCCTCAGGACAGCAGGGCTGAGATTTTTGTAACTGTCGTTAGACGACTTTCATTTTGATGTAAAAGTTAAACAGTTAAAACGTTTGTAAATATTTTTATAAATCGGGATCCCGAGACTTTTTGGAAAATGGTTTATAAGTTTAATGAAAAAGCAAAATTTTAATTAATCACGTTTTTCCATAAACCTCGTTGATTAGCAACGAGCTGCACACTACGTTTAAAAATCACGTAATACGCCTAAGATAGTTAGGGTGTTACAATATGTACATAATGTATGAATTCTATTTAAGTCCAGAACATATCAATTTGTTAATGATTATAGTGTTGTCAACACAGTGGAATATAATCTTAATTATATGTTCGAAAGTTTATTCCCTGATTTGTCAGAACACTAGATTTAGACTGACATGGTATAATCAGCGATAGGTATTCTTACACTTTGGATAAGTGTTATGTCCTTTCCAGGACATTGGCAAAGTTTACCAGCATCGGATGTATGGAGTATACATCGGAAGGGACCGATATTGAACTTTGATTAGATTTGTTAAAATTTACCGTAATATCTATTCAATTCAATATCACCTGTTGATCCTAGATCAAATGATCTTAATCCTGATATGTTTAGGTTCGATCTCAAGAGTATTATACATGTTCTTTGATTTGTTAGTTAAGCCTATTTTTGGGTCAGGATGATTACGTACATTTTGGAAACATGATAGTATAATTGAGTGGGAGCGCTAACATAAATATGGAATCTATAACTTCTATAGGGATTTAGAAGGGAAATGATGATATCCTTCGAGCTTGGCTAAACAGAAATAAATGGTTGAGATCTCATTTCACTTCGCTGAAATATCATTTATACGGAGCTAAGTGTTTTAAGGATAAAATACATTGAAGGTGTAACGGTAACTTTGTGCCTTTTCAATGTAGATCATCTATTAGAGGGTCATTGATCACATTAGGATTATAACAATGGATAACTAATGACGTATCTATATCGTGGAACATATAGAGCGTTCTATATACTGAGAGTGCAATTCTAAGTTCTATGCGTGGATTCAACGAAGAATTAATAAGTCAGTGAATTTAAGGTATGAATTCTTGATCTACTTATTGGAAGCTCGGATATATAGACCCATGGTCCCCATACTAGTTGAGACCATACTGCTTGTAAGACTCAGTTAATTGATTTTGATTAATCAATTATAATTCTAAAGTTAGACTATGTTTACTTTGTGAATTTTCACTAAGCAAGGGCGAAATTGTAAAGAAAAGAGATTCTAGGTTTATTTATTAATTAAGAGACTTTATATGTCTAATTAATAAATATATTAAATGACAATATTATTTACTAATTAATTTTTAGTTATTAAATAATTAGAATTGGCATTTAAATGGTTGAATTTGAAAATTGGCGTTTTTGAGAAAATGAGATGCAGAAATGATAAAACAGCAAAATTGCATAAGTGAGGCCCATTATCCAAGGCGCATGGCCGGCCACACTTATAGGGTTTTATCATTTATTTTTTCATTATTTTAATGCCAAATAATTCTAACTTAAACCTAGGTGGTTACCTATAAATAGGTAGTGATGGCTTCAGAAAAAGATGATACTTCTCATTCCTTCAGAGAAATTTTTCTAGCCGCCACTTCCCTCTTCTTTTCTTCTTCAATATTTCGAAATCCTTGAGTGAATGAGTGAGTGCCCACACACATCAAGTGGTATCTCAATCATAGTGTGTAAGACTGTGGAAAATCATCCAACAAGAAGGAGATTCAGCATCAAAGGAAGGAGAGATAGAGATCCAGGTTCAGAGATTGATAATGCTCTGCTACAGAAAGGAATCAAGGGCTAGATATCTGAACGGAAGGAGTCATTATATTCCGCTGCACCCAATCTAAGGTTTCCTAAACTTTATATGTGTTTATTTCATTGTTTTAGAATTCATATTAGGATGTTAATGAAACATACTTGTTAGTAAATCTAGATCCTGGTAAAATATATCCAACAGTAAGGATCTTACTCGTGCTTAGGTGTCTCATGTGGATGTATTAGGCATATACCCACTTTATTAGTGAATAGTTAGGCACGGGTCCAAGTAGCTTGCATGTAGAACAAAGGGGGAGTTACCTTGTATGGCCCTCACTTGGAAGAGATGAGAGAGAGACCTCACATGAGTGAGACGAGGGTGGACTCACGTGGTTGAGGAGAGTGAGGTGAGGCGTCCCCTTTGTGAGGTGTAGTGAGCGAGGTTAGGGAAAGATATGGGGAGCGAGCAAGGTGAGAGAGAGAGAGAGAGAGAGAGAGAGAGAGAGAGAGAGAGAGCGAGAAAGGTAAGGGAGAGAGAACGAGAGCAAGCAATGTGAGGGAGAGAGAGGGAGCGAGCAAGGTGAGGGAGAGAGGGAGAGAGAACGAGAGCAATCAAGGTGAGGGAGAAAGAGGGAGCGAGCGAGGTGACGAGGCCTCGACATGGCCCCTTGCGAGCCGAGAGAGAGAGAGAGAGAGAGAGAGAGAGAGAGAGAGAGAGAGAGAGAGAGAGAGAGAGAGAGAGAGAGAGAGAGAGAGAGAGAGAGAGAGAGAGAGAGAGAGAGAGAGAGAGAGAGAGAGAGAGAGAGAGAGAGAGAGAGAGAGAGAGAGAGAGAGAGAGAGAGAGAGAGAGAGAGGTGGAGGGGACCTTTCACCCCTCGGGTGCAACAAACGAGGGGACCCCATCACCCCTATGAAAAGTGTGTGTGGTGTTAAGCTTCCACACTCTGTGTACTCTTTTCTTACGAATCTATTGTATAATCTTGACTAATTCGGGATCCTATCCGTTGTTAATGCATCCCGTTTTTAGTGTTAATTTCCCATATCAACATATATATATACATAATATATGGTGCTTTTATAATTTACCTTAAAAAAAAGTGTATCGGTGTATCCCCTACTATTTTGGCTTCTAGGAAAAAAATTATTCTTTGATGGTCATGTATGTAATAATTATTTAAGACGTATTGTAAAATTTTGAGAAATTTAAAATAATTTACAATATAGAAATCAATGTTCAAATAATTTATTTTACACACATATAAAATAAAAGATTATATTTGAACTCTATTTTTGGCATGTTAAGTTTTTACAAATTCCTCAAAATTTTGCAAAATATTTTAAATAACTAAAATGTACGTGATTATGAAAAAAAATTAGACTACATAGATAAAAGATGCATCGGTACATCTATTTTAAAATAATCTATTATAAAGTTTTCTTATAATATACATAATATTTATTAATTGTTTAGTAGAATTATATTATTTAAATAATATAAGAAGAAAAATAATACAAAAGTTAGTATTGAAAAAATATAGAAAAAAGTATAATTTTAATTTAGTATTTTAAAGAAAAGAATAAAAAGGCTGATGTGAATGCTTTAAGGAGACATATATCAACATATATATATATATACATAATATATGGTGCTTTTATAATTTACCTTAAAAAAAAGTGTATCGGTGTATCCCCTACTATTTTGGCTTCTAGGAAAAAAATTATTCTTTGATGGTCATGTATGTAATAATTATTTAAGACGTATTGTAAAATTTTGAGAAATTTAAAATAATTTACAATATAGAAATCAATGTTCAAATAATTTATTTTACACACATATAAAATAAAAGATTAAATTTGAACTCTATTTTTGGCATGTTAAGTTTTTACAAATTCCTCAAAATTTTGCAAAATATTTTAAATAACTAAAATGTACGTGATTATGAAAAAAATTAGACTACATAGATAAAAGATGCATATACATCTATTTTAAAATAGTCTATTATAAAGTTTTCTTATAATGTACATAATATTTATTAATTGTTTAGTAGAATTATATTATTTAAATAATATAAGAAGAAAAATAATACAAAAGTTAGTATTGAAAAAATATAGAAAAAAGTATAATTTTAATTTAGTATTTTAAAGAAAAGAATAAAAAGGCTGATGTGAATGCTTTAAGGAGACATCTTGTCTTGGCAATTAAATTAGTGTAGCTATTGGCCGTTTCTATTTAGACCAAGGCTTTAACTTTAATATCACTCATTACATTAATATACTTTTGTGATTTAGTTGGTTGAGTGGAATACCCAACCCCGCCGCTCCCTTAAACTAAGGCTACTTTAACTTTAAAATACCAACTTTTGTTTAACAACAAAATTCTAAAACAAAGGCATTGAGTGGGAGTGGGAGTGGGAGTGCCAAACATGGTACTAAAACTTATATTCTAACTGCACCAGTAAAATAACTAATATTTAGTTTCTTTTTTACATAGTGATGATGATCACTATTGGAATATACAATACTGATATCTGTTATCGAATTCATTGTTTAACTGAAGGGCATGCTTTGAATAACTATGAACTACAAAATAAAAAAAATAGCATGAGACAAAACTGTTCTCGAAAATTTAAACAATAAAAAATACGTGGCACAAGAAGAAAGCTACCGCTTCAAATAGTCATTAATTAAATCCCCCCAATTAAATCAAGTTACAGGGAAGCTTCGCAGATTCGAGAACAGGTCAAGACCGAGAGATATGCGGGGATCTATACTGCCTTATTTCAGCTTCCAGGACATGGAAGACTTACAACCACTCCGAGATTCAGAGTGGCCCAGACCCAAAGCTTGCCCAAGTGATACCCAGAAGGGTGCTCGTAGGCCTATCGCGGATGCTGACCTCCTAAAAGAAATGCGGACGTCTACCTCGGGGATAAACCCAAATCGTCCAGCGACGATTATGCTTTCTCTAACACAAGATCAGATCTTGTTCCCTGTGTCAAGTCATGGTAGTGTGCATACCCCTACACTTTTTTGCCAGACGGTTATTCAAGGAATTTACTTTTCAAGGTTAAACCTTTTGGCAACATGCGTCCAGTACGAATGGTGGTCTCCTATTATCCAGTTGCTTCAACGCACGAGCACAATACCTTTTAAGGGGCCCAATAGTCAGCTCTTTACATGTATTTTACCCCATTAGTGGGCATCTTGTAGAAATCCTAGGCAAGTCATGAGCATGTCCATACCCACCCCTTACAAATACCCTTCTATTTTCATACAAAAGGGGGATCGAAAGAAGGGTAGTCGAAGTTCTGCTAAAATTACTCTAAGCTTTCCTCTTCTTGAAGAGAAACCAAAGGGTGCAGAGTTATGATTTCTTGCATAAACACTGTAAAAATATTAAATACGCCCTTTGAGACTAATAGTCTGGCTCATTTAATAATGCTTTAACCATATGAAAATATTCATTTCCTTTAATACTGCATTTTACTATTTTTTAAGCTCTCTTTATATTAGTTTTTAAAAATCTCGATAAACATTACCTGAAAACATCACAAAACAAACACCAAAAAAATTGTATTAGAATGATAATCTACAAATAAAATAATATATTACTAAAATACTAAATTCTCAGCCTACCATTTGATTCTATCAAGTAAAAATTAATGAAGAAACATAAAAATACTAAGCCAAAGGTGTTACCCTTTGGCTTGTAGCAACATACTATTACCTATACTATCATAAATAATTAGAGACAAATCATACAAATAAGCACAAAAACTTTAAAAGGTATCAAAGCCAAAAAATTTTGGCACATTAAATCTTCACACTGCATAAACTTTATACAAGACATGAAATAGAAATTATTACTATTTAATTAGCTAATAAAATTAAATAGAATAAACATTCATATTTAATTAAATTAAAATTAAAAAAATATTAAATATGAGTATAAATCTGCAAAATTAAATAAATTATAAACAGTTATACAATTTATGAAAAAATAAATACACCAAGAGCTCGTTTGGTAGGTCGTATAAGGGTCGTATTGTATTAAATAATAAATAATACTATGTTTAGATAAAGTAATGTATTGTATTAATTAATATTATCAAAATTTTTAATACAATGTAAGTTGTATTATATAATACATAACAAATGGTTTGTATTAACTTGTATTATAATATTTACAAAAGATCTGGGATCAACTCCAATCTTTGATCCTGACTCGAACCTAGACCCAGGATCTGGACCGGGACCCGGACCTAGACCCAAAATCAAAACTCAAACCCAGAGTCGGGACCGGACCTGGGACTCAGACCCGAAACCCAAACCCCAGACTCGAACTTAGAACTGGATCCAGGACCCAAGACCTAGGACCTCCACCTGAATAGGACCCGGGACCTTTACCCGAACTAGACCCGGACCTGAACCAAACCCAAGATAACCTAGACCCAAAACCTGAACTTGAACCAGACCGGGGATCCTGACCCGAACCCACAACCCAGACTTAGGATTTGGGACCCGAACCTGCACTCAAACCCAGACCCATGACCAAACTCGGAACCCAAACCCAGGACTCGGACCAAGACCTAGATTCGGGACCCGGACCCAGAACTCAAACCTAGGATCACTTTCTGAGACCCAGACCCAGACCCGAGACTTAGACTCAAACCTAGACCCGAGACTCGGACACAACCCGTAGTTGGTGTTTAGGTCGAGTTTATTGAAAATATATTATAACCTTACACATATACAATACAATACAATGTAACACAATACAATACAATACAATACGACGTATCCCAAATAAGCCTAAGTGTATATATATTATAAATTTAGTGTGATTGATTTTTTCGGTATATGTATTGCAACTATAACATTTTTAGAAATTTTAAAACAGTTATTTTTTTCTGCTTTTTTTTTTTTATGATATATAATTATTTAATTCAATTGTCCAAGCTATTCAAAGTAACATCACCATGGTTTCCCCTTTTGGGGGAGTGGCGATGAACTGTCGACAGCTTCTATCTATTTTAAACAATGTTTCTTTGTTTTTTATTAAACGATCTGCTATTATGACTGCGCACAGTTTTGCTAGAGCGTCATATTCTTTTCCAGATCGAGTTTTCAGTGGGAGAGATGATCTACTGAATTACAGTCTTGGTTTTTTTTGGCCGATTTAAGAAATTAATAAAATTCCATTTTGCATTAAAAAAAATACTAACAAAATTAATTGACAAAAAAATTGTTCAAAATTAAAAATATTATCAGCTAATAAAAGAGAAGCTAGATTAGAGAAAGTAACCAGTAACCTCATGAATTGACAAATAAAATTAATGTCAACTAAATTAATTACGAAAACATATAAAATTCAAATCTCTTATATATTCATATATAAATAGAGTAAAAATAGTTATTAGGTAACAAATATTTTAATCATATAATAATTAAATTATCTCTAATTATAATAACCAAATAAATAATAGTAAAGTCATCAATTATCAACAAAAAAAAGGATATTGGCGGCTAAACCACCTGAACTTTACGGTTTGTAACACTTAACCACAAAAACTGAAATTTTGGCGGCTATACTACCTAAACCCTGGTTCCGTTTTGCTCTACACACCTCCGTCCAAAAATCACAGTTAAGTGCCACGGTGGACTGTCCACGCGTACACACTTGTACACGTGGCAAGTTTTTAGTGGTCCACGTAATATTAATTTAAAAAATAATTAAAAATATTAAAAAAAATTAAAAAATCAAAAAAAAAATTATTTTTTTTCTTTTTTACTTTTTTTAATTTAAGAAAATTAAAAAAATTAATATTTTTTTACTTTTTTTTTTTCTTTTTCTTCTTCTTCTTTCTTCTTCTTCTTCTTTCTTCTTTCTTCTTCTTTTTACAGGCTCTCGAATTCATTTCCAAAAGGGGAAATTTTTTCCCTTTTTCTTCTTCTTCTTTGAATCTGGATCGCCCTAAGCCATGTGTATTACTGATCTGCTGCCGCAGCTTTCGCCTGAGAAATCCCAACGACCCGTTGTTATTCGATCGGTGTAGGAGTATAACCTAGAGTCCGAGTTCAAGTTGATACGATCCGCCATCGATGATTACCCACTTATCTCCATGGATACGGAGTTTTCGGGCGTCGTGATCCAACAATCGGTAGATCCGACACTACGGACTTCGCAGGCCATTGCGCACTATGAGGTTCTCAAGGCTAATGTGGATCGCTTGAATTTGATCCAGATCAGTCTCATCCTTTCCGACGACGAGGGAAACCTTCCTGATCTCAGCACTAACAGCCTCTACATCTGGGATTTCAACTTCAAGGACTTCGACGTGGCGTGTGACGCACACGCTCACGATTCTGTGGAATTGTTGAAGAGGCAGGGTATTGATTTCGAGCGGAATCGAGAATTTGGTATCGATTCGATCCGATTCGCCAAACTGATGATGTCCTCGGGGCTCGTCTGCAACGATTTGGTGAGTTGGGCGAAAAAGAAGAAGAAAGAAGAAAGAAGAAGAAGAAGAAGAAGAAGAAGAAGAAGAAGAAAGAAGAAAGAAGAAGAAAAAGGAAAAAAAAAGTAAAAAAAAATTAATTTTTTAATTTTTTTAAATTGAAAAAAGTAAAAAAGAAAAAAAAAATTCTGATTTTTTTAATTATTTTTTTAAAATTAATATTACGTGGACCATTTAAAACTTTGATTTTTAGACGGAGGTGTGCAGAGCAAAACGAAACCAGGGTTTAGGTAGTTTAGCCGCCAAAATTTCAGTTTTTGTGGTTAAGTGTTACACGTGGACAGTCTACCGTGGCACTTAACTGTGATTTTTAGACGGAGGTGTGCAGAGCAAAACGAAACCAGGGTTTAGGTAGTTTAGCCGCCAAAATTTCAGTTTTTGTGGTTAAGTGTTACAAACCGTAAAGTTCAGGTGGTTTAGCCGCCAATATCCCCCCAAAAAAATCACTATTAAAAAATTAAATTGAATGCATAATATAAATTAAAATTTGAAACATGAAATATTTGGCATGAAAAATAAAATACTGAGTTTTCAAAAAAGATCCAATTATATATAATAATAATAGTAATATAAATAATAATTAACGGTATTCCCCGAGGGCGTTCCTGCTAGGGCTTTGGCTGGTTTTCTTCCCTCGACAACGAAAGGCTACCAGAGTTCCGGCTTGGTGATTTCTCGCCCCCGCTATGGATGAATTACTATAAAAAACTAATCAACTTCATGTCTCGGATGAAGAAGATTGGGAGGTGGATCAGAGTCTTTCCTTAACGATTGCCAAAAACATTCTCAGAGGACGACTGTGCTCTAACGTTGATCATAGCAGGGGTTTCTTAAAGAAAGTCTTGGGAAGAATATGGAGGCTGAAGGAGGCGGATTGGAATGTCAAGATTCAGGAAAAATATGACTCAGGTATGTTCTTTACGTTTTCTTTTGCCTCTGAACAAGCCCAGTCCCGAATACTATCAAAGATGCCATGGTATTTATCTAATGGGGGTATTGATATTGGGGAAAATAGTGAACACTAGTGAATCTTGGAGTACAAACCGATTATCTTACTGAAAAGAATACCTTGAGATTGGCTTCTATGGCAGGGAAGGTAATCACCATACAGAATTCGGATGTCTCAAAAATGGTGATGAACGGATTCTACAAATTTCAAATTTGGATGTCTATTACCAAACCTGTTTGGCCTGGTTATGTATTACCTTGTGGGGGTTTAAAGGTGTGGGTAGCCTTCAAATACGATGAGCTCCCGTTCATGTGCTTCCGATGTGGGAGAATCAGGCATAGTCAAAAGGACTGCTCTTCGGAGTTTAAAGAAATTACAGGGGCTGATGGAAAACAAGCTAAGGCGTATGGGACATGGCTGAAAGTGGATAATGAAATTAGGGATGAATTTCATGAGGGAGGGAAAGATGCCAGGAAGGAAACTCAAATGGAGGAAAAGGAAAAGCAGGGGCAATTCAACCGAAACAGGGGCTGAGAACTTCTAATTCATTTGCACTACTTGTCAACAACAATGGTAAGGAGATGATTGGTCGGGAAGAGATCCAAGTGGAGAAGGATCAAGCAAGAAGTAGCATGGAGGAGAAGGAGAGGGCTGTAACTGAAATGGGGATCTAAAATGAAGCTGAGATAAGAAGCTTGGGACACTTGAATAATCAAGATAAGGGTGGTAGAGGAAAAAGAAGAATCGTGGAAGACTGGGATGGGACAGGTGTGGGAAAACTCCAAAAAATAGCGAACCATCCCAAGGACATCTCTGGGACTTTGAATCTTTTTGAAGTACCGATTAATTATTCCAAGGAGGCACATGGAATGGAAGGAGGGCCATCTTTTGTCTTTGGTCCTAGCCAGAAGACAGTTCCAAAGGAGCAAAGGTGAAGCGTGGCTGTCAAGAAAGATGCGAAGAATAAGAAGGGAAGGTTAGAGGGTATGCTTCTCACAATGGGGATTCGAAAGTCAGCCTGAATGAAGAAGAGGCGCATTCTACTATGCAGGGTCGCCTACAACCATGAAAATCTTACTTTGGAACGTTCAAGGGATGGGGAAGCCTTGGACGGTCCGTTCCTTGAAATCCCTTGTGATCTGTTGGACCCCAGACTTGGTGTTCATTTCGGAGTCTAGATTGTAAAATTTGAAAGCTAAAGAGTTGCGGGTTTTGTTGGGTTTTGTTGGTTGTTTTGTGGTGGAAGCCAATGGCAAAAGTGGCGGCCTCATTCTTTTGTGGTCTACTGTGGTAAACTGCAATATTCTTTCCTTCTCCTCCTTCCATATTGATTCTTTCATTAGGGAAGAGGATGACCAAGGGTGGCGGTTTACGGGGTTCTATGGAGATCCGGATCCTAACCGAAGAATTGATTCTTGGAAGCTGCTGAATAGGGTTGGGAAGATGTACTCGGGTCCTTGGGTGATTGGAGGAGACTTCAATGAAATTTTGCGGAAAAAGGAGAAATTGGGAGGTCAACCAAAACCGGGATACTTAATGAATAACTTCCAAAAAAGTTTAGATGAATGTTGCCTCAGGGAAGTCGATTGAAGGTAGCAAGTATACTTGGTGCAATGGAAGACAAAACAATCTCATATTTGAGAGATTAGATAGAGTTTGTGGGAATCCGGATTGGTTTGATCTTTTTCCAGCAACTAAAGTAACACACCTGGACCGTATAAATTCGGATCATTGCCCTCTTATCCTCCAAAGTCTAAAAGGTAATCAAGGAGAGACTCTTGGGGCCAAATGGCACTCTCGGTTTCACTTCGAGAGTGCTTGGGCTAAGGATGGAGACTGTGCGGAGATAATAAATGAGACATGGGGGGCACAAAGCAGAAGTGCCACGGCTAGGGAGTTAAAACTTAAGTTGGCCAATTGTGGAGTTGCTCTTCAAAATTGGAATAAGTTTAAGAAGAAGGAGATGCATATGCAGCTGAAAGAATGTGAAGATAGAATACAAATTCTCTCCAGGAGAACGGATCCAAAAGATTGGAATCATTTGAAAGATATTGAGCGGCAACACAATGTTTTATTGGATAAAGAAGAGACCTTTTGGAAGCAACGTAGTCGCGCCCTTTGGCTGAAAGAAGGGGACCGAAATACTAAGTTCTTTCATAGGAAGGCGAGTACTCAAAAACGGAAAAACACGATTGTAGGATTGCTGGACAGTAATGCAAACTGGGTGTATGGGAATAAGAAGGTGGGTCTAGTGGCTTGCAAGTATTTTCAGCAATTATTTGAAGCAAATCCAGCAACCCAAGAGGATTTGGAGGAGTTTCAATGCCTAATTCCTAACAAAATATCTCACCTAACAAATGAGCTTCTTATGGAACCTTTTACTTCGGAATAAATATATTCAGCTATGCGTGCTATTCACCCTCTAAAAGCCCCGGGAAATGATGGAATATCGGGCCTCTTTTATAGGGAATATTGGCCGATGGTAGGTGATGAGGTGTCCAAGGTGTGTTTGGGAATTTTGAATGAAGGAAAACGGGTGGATGATATTAATGATACTCTTATCTGTTTAATTCCAAAGATTGACAAGCCCAACCAAATGTCTGATTTCCGGCCGATTAGCTTATGCAATGTAGTCTACAAGATTGTGGCCAAATGTCTAGCGGGGCGAATGAAATCTAGTCTTCACCAAGCTATATCGGAAGAGCAAAGCGCTTTTGTGGGGGGAAGGTTAATCCAAGATAATGCTATCATTGGTTTCGAAAGCCTACATTGCATGAAAACTAGAAGATTCGGTAATGGCCGAAAAATGGCCTTAAAGTTAGACATGTCAAAGGCTTATAATCAGGTCGAGTGGAGTTTTCTTGTTACAATGATGAAAGGGCTGGGCTATGCGGAGGAATGGATTGAGAAGGTAATGCGATGTGTTACTAGTGCATCTTTCTCGGTTCTCATAAATGGGGAAAGGATAGGGAATTTTCAACCAACACGAGGTTTGCGACAAGGGGATTCATTATCCCCTACCTATTCCTTATTTGTTCGGAAGGTCTTTCTTGTCTAATTCAAGCGGCTGAGAGGGCTGGAAAAATCCAAGGAATTCGGTTTGACAAGGAAGGGGTTAAAATGTCTCATCTCTTCTTCGCAGATGACAGCTTTGTGTTCCTTGATGGAAGAAAAGAAGAGTGTGATACCTTGCTACAAATATTGAATCGTTACTCTCGGCTATCGGGGCAACAAATAAATTTAGCAAAATCGGAAGTAAGTATGGGAAGCCAAATATCTAAACAAATGGGTCAAATTCTTGCTACTAGATTGGGAGTAAAGCTAGTTCCCCATCACACTAAATACTTGGGGCTGCCTAGTTTCATTGGTAAGAAGAAGAAAGAGGTGTTCGAGGTGATAAAAGACAAAGTGTGGAATAAACTCAAAAGTTGGAAAGCAACAATGTTCTCCCAAGCCAGAAAAGAAATTCTCATCAAAGCTGTAATTCAAGCTATCCCAAGTTATTCAATGAGCTGCTTCCGCCTTCCAAAAAAACTTGTCAAAAGCCTCCACTCCTTAGCGGCCAATTTTTGGTGGGGCACACAAAAGAAAATAAAAAGATACATTGGAGCACTTGGGACAAGCTATGCAAGCTGAAAGAAGAGGGGGGCTTAGGCTTCCGAAGTTTGACAGAATTTAACCAAGCCCTTTTAGCAAAACAAGGTTGGCGCCTCATACATAAACCACATTCTCTATTGACTAGGGTGATGAAGAGTTGCTACTACCCTGATTCGACTTTTCTCACGGCCAAATGCCCTCAAGGAGCGTCATGTATATAGAAAGGAATTGTTTGGGGGAGACAAATAATTCAAGAGGGGGCCCGTTGGAGAATTGGCAATGGCAGAAATATTCAAATTTGGGAAGATAAGTGGCTCCCCCGAACCAATGGAACAATCTTATACCGCCACCTGAGGCTTGCTCCTAACTCTACAGTTCACAAGATCTTAAATAATGAAGGAGATTGGGATAAAGAGGCTATCCATACCTACTTCAAACAAGAGGATATCCCTTGGATATTGGGCACCCCCGTCGACACTCATATGGAAGACACCTTGATATGGCCTTTCACGACTAATGGTGAGTATGTGGTGAAAAGTGGTTATCGAGTGGCTCGGGAAATCAACCTTTGTCCAATCCGTTGTTCGAACATGGATCACATCCATGAGTGGTGGAAAAGATGGTGGCAACTCCAACTTCCCCCCCGGATCAAGTTGTTGTTGGAATTAATTTTACCAGGATCTTAGATTTACTCACAAGTATGTTGATTTAACAACCTAAATATGAACTTCTAAAACGATAAATAAAACACATAAAAAGTTAAGAAACCTTACAGTGATGGCAGCGGAATAATGTGTCTCCTTCCACTCAGATCTCTAACCCTTGATTCCTGTCTGTCGCAGAGTATAATCAAGATCTGAGCCCGAATGTCCTTCAGATGGATGTGATCCTTCACAGTCTTCCAATCTATGATTGAGGTACTGTTTGCTGTGTGTGGGCACTTCTCTCTCACAAGGGATTTCGAAATTCTCTCTCTTTTTCTCTCTTGATTTCGTGTGATCCAAAGGCATACAAAGAGAAGAGAGGGGCGACAATATATAGGGAAAAGGGAGAGCTCAACTTTCCAAATAAACAGTTTCCTCTTTTACTGAGTAATTGATTAACGGCCTTATTTGGTGTGATCCACCACTTTCCTATTACTGCTAGGTTTAGGTTAGCAATTACTTGGCAATTAAAATTGAAAATAATAATTGGGAAACACACAAAGAAGTGGCCGGCCATGGTGTGACTTGGGCCTCACTTGGATTTTGCAGTTTCCTCAATTTTATTTCTATTTCTCCAAAAATGCCATTTTTCCAATTCTAACCATTTAAATGCCAAAACTAATTATTTAATAACTAAAATAGATTATTAAATAATATTGTCATTTAATATAATTATTAATTAGACATACAAAGTCTCTTAATTAATAAATAAACCTAGAAACCCTTTTCTTTACAATTTCATCCTTACTTAGTGAGAATTCTCAAATTAGACATAGTCTAACTTTTAGAATTATAATTGATTAATCATAAATCAATTATAGAGTCTTACAAACAGTATGGTCTCAACTAGAATGGGGACCATGGATCTATATTGCTGAGCTTCCAATAAGTTGAACTGAATTTACTAAGTAAATCCCTAACTTATTAATTCCTTGTTGAATCCACTCTTAGAACTTGGAATTGCACTCTCAGACTTATATAGAGCATACTATATGTTTCCCGATATACATATGCTATCTCATTTAACCATTGTTATAATCTTAATGTGATTAAAGATCCTCTATATAGATGATTTACATCGAGATGGGATAAATTTACCGTTTCCACCCCTCAATGTATTTTGCCCCTTAAAACACTTAGTTACCTGTAAATGATGTTTTAGTGATCTAATATATAGCCACTGAAACAAGAGCTCATCCATTTACTTCTATTTAACTAAGCTCGAAGGGAATCCTCACTTGACTTCTATACACCAGTAGAAGCTATAGATTCCATATTTATGTTCAGCACTCCCACTCAGTTATGCTATCATGTTCCCAAAATATACGTATCACCCTGATCCAAAAGTAGGCTTAACTAATAAATCAAAGAACTCGAATAGCACTCCTGAGATTGAGCCTAAGCATATCAGGATTTAGATTCTTTTATTCTAAGATCAACTTCTGATATTGACTTGGAAAGATAGAACGATAAGTTTATAATATCTTGTCTAAGTTCAATATCGGTCCAGTCCAATGTATACTCCATACATTCGAAACTAGTATACTTTACCAATGTCCTGGAAAGAACATAACATTTACTCCAAGTGTAAGTATACTTCATCGCTGATTATCACATCAGTGTAAATCCAAAACATTGATGAACATGGACTTAGTCTTTTGAATCATATAATCACAATCACATTCCACTACATTGACAATACTGTAATTGTGAATGAATATATGTTCTGGACTTAACTGATTTTGTGCATATATTAAATATGTATATTAAACCATAAACATGTAAAATACATATAAACATAAATCACTTCAAAATTCTAAATTGATATCTAATCAGATTGTAATGGGTTTTATTTAGGGCACAAAACCCAAAAGTTGTTTGGTTGGAAGCTTTGCAATAATTGGCTTCCGGCTAAACTTAATTTGATTCATAGGGGCATGACGATTGACCCAATTTGCAATATGTGTGGCAGGTATGTGGAGTCTCTCACTCATGCTTTGTGGACTTGTGCTAAGGATAAACAGGTGTGGAAGCTTCTGCCTCACTACAACCTCATTCGGGATAGCAAAGGTTGCACCATGTTTGAGCTGCTCATGGAATTCAGGAATCAGCTGTCTAGAGCAGAGTTTGAGGAGGTAATTAAGGTTCTTTGGGCTATTTGGGAGAATAGAAATAGACATTGGAAACCAAAAGCATGTCATGAATGGAGCAAGATTAATTGAGTGGGTGTTCAATAGCTACCCTAATCCAACTACTGTCAAGGAGAAAGATTGCAAGATTACTCCTAGCCTTCCTTATAATGGGAGCTGGTTGGCCCCCCCTGAAGGTACGTTTTGTGTCAATTGTGACGCTGCTGTGATTCCAGGCAAGGAGGGAGTTGGGCTGGGCTTCATTTGGAGAGATTGGACTGGAACTACCCTCTCGGCTGGGAGGCTTTTTCTCCCTTCTATTTGCCCGGCGGTCATTGCAGAAGCTGAGGCAGTTGTTGCAGCATTGAAGGCTTCCCCGATTGGTGCTCATCAGCAGTTTGAAATAAGATCCGACTGCAAGGTGCTGGTGGAGAGCTTCAAGGATACAGGCAGTCCTTTAAGTGATGTTAGCCTTGTTATTAACAAGATTAAAAGATACCAGTTTTTTCCCCATTGTACAAATCTTACTTTGTAAAACGAAAGAATAATGAAATAGCTCATAGTTTAGCTAAGAAAAGTCTTGAGAGTAAGATAACTCAAGTCTTTTCTCATTCTTTACCTAAGTGGTTGGCTAATATTTGTAAAACTGACCTCTCTAATTCTTTGTAAGCTTTTTGGCTTTGTGATTAAAGATGTTATTTTTTTTTAAAAATAATAATAATAATAATAATAATTATTTTATAAATAACAAACAATATATGCATTTCTCAAAAGAAAAAAAATAACAAAATATGCATATACTTATTTTTTATTATACTCTTATCACCATATACCCATTATAACACGAAGCTATTACCATTAAATATTATGTAATAAATGTTCGAGAAATTCTCATCATTAATGAGATAAAACAAGGCAATTACTTCTATTACCACCACCTTCATATGCCACAAAGCCACCATTGGAAAATTACTAGCCGGCGAGGCAATTACTCATATATATCTATTCTATATGAAGTGTGCCTATATAGCAGAATTCTTAGTTTATAAGAAATTATTGGGAGATTTTTTTAACACTTTTAAAATATTTCAAATCAAACTTTTATTAATTTTATAATACGTTAACTTTGAATATAATATAAATTAACCTTTTAAAACTCTAACTCCATTTTGTCACACCCTTCAAAAAAGAAAAACTTCTCTCACTTGAGTCGCACATTCCCCAAAAACTCTCCATCGCAAATACTGAAGCCAAGGTCCAAAGAAGATAGAGGGAGACCCACTCCAGCCGCCACACCCACACCCTCTCTATCTCTCACTCTCTCCGTCGGACCACTTCTTATCCACCAGCCTCTGTCGTATCTCCGGTTCCCACTATAGGATTGGATTTTAATGTCGTCTTTACTTGCTGTATGTAGATACTGGGGAATGGAATGGACACTCATGATACATCACCTTCGGTGTTGCTTTTCTTTGACAGTAAGAGCATTATCTTTAATGCGGGAGAGGTATCGTTCATGTAAATTGATCTCATTACTTTGTAGATGACTTTTGCCGCGTATTCTATGTTGTAATGGTAAAAATGAATGAATTGTATTATGTCTAATGCATACTTAAATGGAGATATTTGACACTAGATCTGCAAGTTATTTATCTAAGGCTACTACTACTAATAACTTTAAATTGTATCAACTATCCAGGGACGGATCCATTAAGATTGATGTGGGGACTATAGCCCCCACGAACAAAAATATTACCTTTTAAAAAATTAAATGTAAATTTTTTAATTTAATAATTATAGGCCAAAATGGTAGAAAAGCCCCCACAAAATTAGATAAATTTAGTAAGAGTGATTATAATGTAGCTATAAACATTTTTTTTTTTATGATAAATAAGCCCCCACAAAGTAAAAATCCTGCGTCCGTCACTGCAACTATCAATAATATATAATTAACTTCGAAGTATAATTATATATTGTACATTAAAGTATAATTATAAATAATGACTAACTTATTTTTGTATGTCAAATTTAATTTAACACAAAATTGGAGATTGTGGCAAAATTATTTTAGTACTATCTTAAATAAGATATGCATAATCCACTAATATGTAGTTTATAGCCTCGTTTAATGTTAACTATAAATATGATTATTTATATGATTATATTCAATACTCTAATGCATTACCAATTTTCAAGAACAAAATATTACTCAATTCATTAGATTTGGAGTTTGCACTGTTCACTTTGAAGTTTTATGTATATTCACTCATTGGAAAACATGTACTGTACTTAGGATTTTAAGTTTTTAATCTGCTAACGAGATTGGAAAACAGGAAACTCTTCTTTTTGTTTGGATAGAAATAATTGATGCAGAAGTCATTGATACCTTGTTTTGTTTTGACATATAGGACCAAGACTAGAAATCCACATCATCACTCTTCCTTTGTCTCTTATTATGTCTTCTTATTAGTATTACTTTCCTGAGGCTTTTGTGACCAAACTTCTCTTCTGTTCAATCAATTTTTGTCTTTTCAATAGAAACCCTCAAATATCAAAAGAATACTATATTATTAGTCAAACTCATACGGTTTGGAACCCTACTTTCACTCTTTTCTAGAGAGAAAAAGAAATAGGGGATACCCTTGACGCCGTTCTGGCGCTCTCTCCCTTTTTTAGTAGCACTGTTAATATGCATCTTCCCAGTTGTTTAATTTTCCTTTTAAACAAAAGTAATTAACTCCTTATTATTGGTTTTATTAATAATTATACAAGTCATTAATTGTTCACACTATAAAAATAAAGCACACTCATCATCAAGTTTTTGCTTCCCCTATTTCTCTACCACATCTTTGTTTCTAGGCCAAATATTAGATTACCATAACAAGTTTTTCACTTATATATAGTTTTATCAAGAGCAAAAACAACGTTTATTATTAGAGATTTGATTTGACCAGTCACTACTGCACAACAAGATAAGAACTCCACAAAGAATACAGTGTACACTAATATATTGCATCCGATATTTACTTTTAATTGTTAAAAATTATAAATTATAGTATTTGGATACACATAATAATAATTTCACTTAATAACTAATTATATTTTTTCTTTAATTTTTAATTGTATTACTTTTAAATAACATAGAAAAAACCTAACATAAAATTTAGTATACGTGCCTGTCATGCCTTCCACAATGACACGATGCACAAATTACAAATCCCATTTCTCCTACTCGGCTTGGATCTCTCCTCAATGTCGACCCACCGCCCCAAAAAAAAAAGTCTCATGTTTTTTTTAGTGTATATCGGCATTTGATTTCCTTTAGAGCACCTCCAACGACCCGGCATAAATAGATATATGCCGTGGTTAATGCTCCAAGGAGGCAGCAACTGTGACTGCAAATTGATAGTTTCTCTACAGTGCACGGCATATATGCCGTGCACTGTAGCCACGGCATGCCTTTTTTTTTTTTTAGTTTTTTTAATAATTTAATTAATATTTATATATATTTATATTATTATATTTGTAAAATTAAGAATTATTTTTTGGGAAATTTTTTAATACACATTTTTAAAAGTGATGTACGAATCTACTCCTATTTATTTCGGCACCCGACAAACTTTTTTAGTCTATTTTTTTTATATAGTAGTGTATATTATAATTATTTAAGACATCCTGTAAAATTTAAAAAAATTTAGAAAAATTTAATACGCCGAAAATAAAGCACTTCTTTAAAAGTGGTGCACTGATTTACTCCTACCTGTTTCGGCATTCGGGAGACTTGTTTAGTCTTTTTTTTTATGGTCGTGTACATTATAGTTATTTAAAACATCTTGCAAAATTTTAAAAAATTTAAAAAAATTTAACATGCCGAAAATAAAATTCAAACTTTTTGTTGCGTGAGTCTTTTATTTAGAAGAATATATTGTAAAAGCACCTTATAATATTTATTTTTGTGTAAATTTAAATGTGAATATCATAAATTATTTTTTTTCTTTTAATTATAATTTAAGTAAAAATTTAGGGAAAAAAACAGGAATATTCTAAAAATGGAAAAATATTACAACAATACTGTGGGCCGGCCCAATGAACATTTGTACAGCCCAAAATGAAAATATTACAAAAATACCACTTGCCCTTACCTTCAGCCGCACGTCACAAACGGAGAGGATGAATGAAGCTCCATCGATGCAGTCGGCCACGCAACCAGAATGAAACCAGATCGAACGTAAAACAACTGTAAATCGCGTCGAATTTCAATAGGAAACGAACAAATCCAACGATCTAAACAAAAATTTTTTTAAAAAAAAGAGCAGGACAACCGTGGAGAAACTGAATTTCAACATTTGATTTCGGTTTTTATAGTGCAATATCACTCAAACGATCGTCGAAAATTCAGATTGAAGCAATGTAAATCTGTATTGAACAGATCTGGAGCTCCCCCTCAAATCCAAAAAAAAGGTATGAAATGAAATTTTTTTTCAACAATGATACACAGCATTTTTAGTTGCATTCTGGTTGATTCAATGGTGTGCAACAGGCAATACATATGGTAAAAACCAATAAACAAGAACTGATTATGATTAAGGAAACAAGGGATAGTAATAACTTTTTTTTATTTTTTTTTTGCGTTGGCTTACAGTTGCATTATCGTTTGAAAATGGTTTCGAAATCATGAAGAAGTGTTATATGACAAGTACCAAGAGCTAGCATATATACAAGGTAAGATATATGTTAATGGTAGCAAATTAGTTTTATAATAGTTGTAAATCGATCTGATTCGAATAAACATGATGAAAAATGACAATGCGTAATAACTATGTAATTTTGGGGATATAATTGTGGTTTTTCAGTTGGTTTTACGTTGCATAATCATTTAATAATAGTTTCATTACGTTTTTTGCAGAATTTATTGTGGAAAAGATAGAGTACGGACAGGTTTGAGAAATGGTTAGTTTCCCAAAATTTAAATGAAGTTTCTTAATAGTTTTATTCTCGTTTCTTTGTAGTTTATTAACTACCAAAAAAATGGCAAAATCGGGAACTGACGGACAGGAAATACAATGCTTGAACAAAGGAACAGAGATAGTAGTAAGTTTGTACTCTATTTCATAACATAATGAAACCAGTTTTAAAATTCGTTGCCTCGGACTAATAACCATTGCAAAAACACAGGAAAGGAAAGACATTCCATTCCTAGTCTTCTACAATGGAAAATTCGATGATCGAATGAATTATGAAAATTATGAAGCCGATGGACACTACATTTCGCCAATTGTAACTATGAAGATTTGCAAACGAAACTCAAAGATGCCCCGGAATGCAACCAAGAAAACACTGCTTTGCAACCGAAATATCAAGTGAAGGAAGGATACCAACCATTGAGGATAAAGGATGATCAAAGCCTGCATTTCTACATACAACTCAAACCGAAAGACCCGACTTCACAACATACCCAATGTGTGTGAATGTCATCAACAACCCAACAACAACCATCGATGCAACATTCTTTGGAAATGACAATTCATTAATTACACATAGAAGCGCCTTCCAACCAATCGAATACAATGCAGCAACAACAGAAGACTCAACAAATCAACAACATATAATTGAAGCAAGAGTACGGAATTTGGGGAAGAAAGTTTTGACTTCATGGACTATGCAAAACTTCAGTGGCGAGAGGAAATGGTTGAGCAACCGGAAAACAACGAGAAAAAGGAACCGAAATCACAGATTATGACGAACTACTAATCACGTATCCGCATCATCCGTAAATAGAAGAAGCACAAATATACAAAGACAAAGAAACAACGGAGCGTGCTTGGTTTACTATGCAATTAGGAACAACTTCCAATTCGAGTTAAAAAATCATGTGCAAGAACATACAAGATTTGTTGTTTGGATCCAAAATGCAAGTGGGCACTAACGAAAGATCCGGAAACGGGCCAACAAAGTCATTCATCATTCGAAAGTACGACGTAAAGGTGATACACACTTGTGATCTAAACATCGGATTTGCCGACAAGAGACAAGCTACAACGAAATTGATTGGAAACTACATCAAGCCACGGTTCACCAACATAAAAACAACTCAAACGCCACAAGACATCGGAGGAGAAATGAAACACAAGTATGGGGTCGAATGAACTACATGAAAGCATGGAGAAGCAAAGAGCACGCAAGAAGAATTACGAGGAAAAGCCAACGAATCATACGGAGTTCTTGCCGGTTGCACATGTTGCAAAAAACTAATCCCGAACAATAAGTGCACATGGAAACGAGAGGATGACAACGGCTTCAAGTACTTGTTTGTCGCAGCCGGATGCATCAATAAAAGGATGGAAGAAATGCAAACCTATAATAGTTGTTGACGGAACTTTCCTTAAATCAACATATGGAGGTACACTCTTGCTCTCTTGCTTGTACACGGGATGCAAATGGGCACATTTTTCCACTAGCTTTTTCGTTGTGGATTCGTAAAACAACAACTCATGGCAATGGTTTTTCACAAATGTGAGAGAAACATATGGGATTAGAGAGGAACGATTGCTTGATCTCGGATAGACATGAGAGCATAAGTAAGGCAAGCTTGTCAAGTATTTCCCGTAAATCACACATTGCTATTGTGTATACCAATTAAGCAACCTAAAAGCAACCTTCAAGAAGAATGCAAGCAAGCCGGATAAACCATTCTTCGCCGCGACGAGCATACACGAGAGAGGAAATTTGAATACCATATGAGCGAGTTGGACGGCTTGGACATCCGTGTAAGACCATATTTACAACAAGTTGGATACCACAAATGGTCAAGATACCACTTTGCAAAAACAACGGAGTATTCAACTATGACTTCAAACATTGCGAATCTCTAAATGCGGCAAACTTGGCGGCTAGAGAGCTACCAATCACAACAACGATGGAGTCATTGAGAGCATTGATTCAACAATGGACATACACAAACAAGGAAAAAAGCACGTAAAACAACAACATTTTTAACACCTACGGCGAGAAAAGAAATTAGTCGACAACTTTGTGGAATCATTGACGTAAAAATGTAATGACATGTTAAATATTTTAGTTGCATTTCGGTTCTTTATAGTTTGTTTTTCGTTGTCATACATATTAACGAGCTTTACACTTAATCCGCGGGTAAAACCAATAAACGAGACCATGTTCGAAGTCATTGAACTAACCGGATCATGGGTCATCAACCTCAAGGAGAAAACATGCGTTGCAACGATTCCAACTTGATGAGTTACCGTGTGCTCATGCGCTTCGTTATAAAAGAAATGAACTTGAATGTTTACAACTACGTTCGGGTTATTACACCACGCGAACATGGCTTGAAACATACACAATGCTCAACATATCAGGTACACAATCACACAACTTGGGATGTGCCACAAAACATAAAAGATATCATTGTTCTGGCCACCAAACCAAAAAATAAGATCTGGAAGACCAAAGGAAACGAAGGTTTTTATCCGAATGGGATACAAAAAAACATAACGGGTGCGCAAATGTGGACAACACGGACACAATCGAAAGACATGCAACAATCGAAGCAATAAAATAGATACATATGAAATATTTGAATTGTTTAATTTTGTGTGCAAATTCAAACGAGTTGATCCGTGATGCTCTAAATACATGGGATTTCATTTTTATGAAATTTGAAACAGTTTTTAATAGTTTCAAAATCGTTTTGTTACGTTGCGACCCTTTGTAAAATATTAAGTACCGAATGACTTATTGTTTACGGTTTTAAAGGCGATACAATAATTGATAAAACATAACTTGAATAAGGGAAAATAGTTAACGGAATACGAAGAATAAATATACATTCATAGCACTATTTAGGAAAAATGAAAACATAGTTTGTATTTAGTTGGTTAATAGTTTCTCCATAGTTGTGCGACCGTATATAAGAACTTGAACAATTAAAAAAACACAAAACTTTGGGAAATACAAACCTATACAATAAAGATATTATAAGTAGTGAATGTCAAATATCCTAAAAGTTTTAAACCAGCCTACATAGTTTTAAACACACAACAACACTAAAACTTGTCAAGTAAATAGATTCAACAAAGAACATAATAGAGCCACCCAATTAAAAGTTCCTATTTCTTCAATTTAGATGCCTTAGAAGACTTGGATTGCTTCTCATCCTCGTCAATACTTTCGTCAATTTTCCTTTGTCCGTACGAGTAGAAAAGTGAAGCAAGCTCGGGTTCGATAAACTTCGATGTCAAAGTCTCAGGACATCCTTTCCGTGTATAAAGAATTCAAAGAAAGGCAAAGCAACATATGCTCCACAATCACCGTTAAAAAACATAGAGAAAAAATAAACAACATTAGAAACTAAAAAACAACATAAAAGAAACTTAAAAGAAACACTCACTTCTTCTCGCCGAGACGCAATACCACTAAGCTCCACGATTACGAATGGAGCCGTAGGTCGAAACCGAGGGCAGAACTTGTGCTCTATTCTTCCAGAACCCAAGTAAATCGAAAAACAAAGGCGGCAACACGAATAAGCCTTCATCGCATTCCTAGCTGCGGCATTCATCTTCGCGGTTCTCAAAGAATTGTACGTAACAACGTCCTTTCGTGCACGTCAAGACGCCCAAAACCCAATGACTTTCCTTCTTAAATTGATGATGAAAAGCACGTGATCGGCTTCATACCAAGGCTTGGAACGGGGAATGCGCATACCTCGGATGTAATGCGCAATTGGGTGGGCAGCGTGAATGTGTGACATCTTAGTCTTCATTGACTTGGCCTTGTTAAATTTGTGGTACAATGCTTGGATCGAATCATCAAAAAGACAATCGCTGGTTGCGAAATTCAACGTCACGGCGGAAGAATACTTACCTTTTTCCGAAGGTAATAGAATATGGTGTTCATATGCCGAGAAAAAAAACAACAAATACGAAACACACAAATGAAAAGGTTTAACAAGCGTAAAAAACCGAAATGTAGTATCAAAGCTGAAAAACATTTAGAAAGAAACTAAAAACAAACTCCCATAAGTACAATATAAATTGGAAACTTTACCGAGTCTTTCATAACCATGTCGCATGTGGCCAAATGGTAAAACCAAGTTTTATCCTCAACATAATCAACACCTAGCCTAAAACCCGGGGTAAATTTCTTTGCGCCGTCTTCATAACAATTATAATGCCTACAACAACAAAAAAAACAGAAAAAAAAAACAGCATTAAAACGGGAATGAGCGGAAAAAAAAATAATACAAAAACGATTTAATAAAAAACGAGTCACAGGATGTTTAAGCAATCCTTCACCAATCCAAGAGTCAAATTTTGCCTCAATCTCGGTAGATACGGGATCGGCAAAAGCATCATTAAGAGCATAAAGGCCCTTCACATAAGTCACCATTTTGAAATCCCTATCATCCCCAGATCGAGAACTCCGAGGACATAAGCTCCATTGGAGTGCTCCCGACATCGACAGACCGAAATCAACAAATGGAGATTTCAAGGCCGAGCACGCTTCCTCTTATCCAACGTAGGTGTATCGCAGACGTATCCTCGGTTCTTCATCGCATGAAGCGGCATCCGACTTCTCACCAACAACATCCGGATTGGGTGCGGGGACCTAAAAAATAAAGAATGCATTAAAACGGTTGCAAAACATACTGTAAACTAATGAGCAACCAAAAAGAAACCTAGTTTTTTTGAAAACAATTAAAAGTAAACTTACATTGATTTTAGCAATAAACTCTCCAAGCCACCCAACACAACTTGATCATCATCTATTACAAGTCAAATTCAATCCATCAAAGAAATCGTCCCCTTCAATCGAGACTCATCGCCCTTCGGCTTCAACATCCTTAACATTTTTATCACTCCCTCCAACATCCTCGTAAGGATTCACCTCGGCGAAGGGACGAATATGACCTTGTCGGCATCATCGGCAACCCCACCAACTTTAACCAACTCACCACCATCGTCTGAGTCGGAATCAATATTTTTGGATCGTGCAATTGCTTGTCATCATCCTCGCATCATCATCATCATCATCATCATCATCGGGATCATCATCGAATCTTGAGTTACTAATTCATCCGATGACTTTCCCCGTATCGCCCAACATAAATGAAACTTAAATAAAACAAGTAAAGAAACTATACAAAAAAAAAATAAAAAAACCTAAACAATAAAATAAGAATAAATACCTCGTCGGAAAAGGACGACGATGAATGGCATTAACCTTCTCTTGGATATCCTTAATTACAAGCCATTACGGATTTGAAATTAAAATCAACAAAACACCTCAACAAAATGAAGTCCTCGGCCAATGATGATTGATTCGGGCGAGCATCTCCGGCTTAGATTTCATCCAATCAATATCCGCCGAATCGAGACTTCTTTGAAGATGAGCCACCCTCGAAGGATTGCTTCGCTACACCACGTTCATCAATAGATTCATCGAGAAATAGGACCGTCAAGTTGAAGCTGGCCTCTCTTCATCGGTAGGACGCATGTTTTTTATCTTCAATCGAACAAGATAATTAAACATAATATGAAAAAAAATTAAAACAATTGGAAAAACCAAAAAACAACAACATATATTAAATCGAAAAGAAACGGGAAAAAAACGGTAAAGAAACCTTAAAGTACCTTCTCCAAAGGTAAATCAAAAATCTTGCCCTTCAAGTCTCGAAGGGTTGGATTTTTGGTGACGATGGTGTTGCTCCGGTTCGAATCCCGGGAATAGAAGATGAAACTCTCTTACGAGAAAGAGTTCACCATTGCAGTGACATTCATAAAACCAAACGGTAAAAACCCAAGGACATCCCGTGCCCTATACCGGCCATCATATTGGCCTCCCTTCTCTCGCCTTTCTATTTTTCATAATGATCCCATGCTCAATCCTACCTTTGAATGAGTCAATTGTCAATTCAAATGATTCCATACCCCAACAATACTCATCCCACCGACCGCTATCAACTACATCTAGAACAAACCTAGACACTTCTTTGTCAGGAGTATTGCTAAGAAGAAAACACTGAATGAAATACAAAATGTACCATTTTCAAACCAATAGACTCATCCAAACCCCACCGACTACCCAAAAAAGCATCATCGATGGCTTTGTTGTCAATAGTTTTTACACCACGGAAACATGTTTCTACCAATTGATTTGTTTCTGTGAAAACAACAACTTGTTGCAATCACCGAAACAATCTAAACCGAAATAAGGTAAAATTCTTCGGCACTAAACCGTATGCAACGGCCAGCAACCTTAGCCCAAAACTCCTTAGGATTAGGCTGTAAAACTTCCCTTAGTAGTAAACTATGAACGACTTGTGGGTGAAAAACAAACTCGAGCATATCCGAGAAAATGCCCAAACCTGAGTTTGACGAAACAAAGAAAGCAAATTAACGGATAAAGTGTTTTTAATATTATTTATCACGTATCACACATCGGTGCACACACACTTAGATCTCAGTAAAAATCGAAGGACTAAATTTACGATCCCAAACCCGCAACATAACAAAAAAGGGCCAATATAAATTATAAATCCCGAGTTAAACAAGATGAAAACCGTAATACAACTACAAACAAACTAAAAACAAACTATCAATGGCAAACAACTACACGTAAAATAACAAAGAAAGACCTTAAATCGTTTGGAAACATAAAAAAAACGAGTAAACAACTAACCACTAAAAGAAATCGAAAAATGCGATTATAAAAAGAACAACAAAACTATATTAAAACAACAAACAAACTAAAAAACATATACAACTATAGGAAAATATAGAGCAAAGATTTGAAAATCGTTTTGAAATCTAAAATATAACAGCAAACAACAAAAACTTATGAAAATCGAAAACACATCAAAACATACCAGTAACAAACTATTTAAAAACTGAAAAGAAACTAACGAAGAATGATTGAAAACACCAAAAACGAAAACAAAACACATAACCTGTAAGCACAAAAAAACACTAAAAATAAAGAAAACAAAACAAAATTAAATAACAACACCCAGACCAGAATCAAATGGAAAGATCAAAAGCAACAATAAATAACTAAAAAATTTAAAAACATGAAACAAAATGCGCAAATGAAACCCTAAAATCACACAAAGCAAAATGAACATGAAAACGCCAAAAATCTGGGTAAAGCAGAAATGGAAGAAAAGGGGGAAACGAAAATAAAACTAAAAACCAACCTCGATCCGTCTGCCAGAATGTGTAATGTGTTTTTGAAATTTTTTCCCGAAATTTACGGAAGCGAGGACTCCTCCAAGTTCAGCTTCGATTTCTTCGAAGAAGTGGGTTTCACACGCTTCGGCATGGGAGCTTCAAAATCAGAATCAAAATCATCAATGATTGGGCGTTTACCCTTGGATTTGTTGGCCAAAGATTTCTTGCCCATTTTTGATTTCTTTTTGAGAACTGGAGAAGGGGATGAAGATGACCGAGTGATTGCCATGGTATAAATAAGATTGAAAAAAAATGAAACAGAGAGGGAAAAACAGTTGCTAAATCGTGGCCTAAGAGGAAGTTGAAAATTCGTGGATGAACCAAAAATAAGAGGGAAAAACGTGATAAATTGTGAGTGGTTAATGGAGGTTACTTGAATTCAAAATGAACTTAGAGAACAGAAATGAAGAATAGAAAATGAAATCAAAACAAAATGAAAAAAGAGAGGGAAGAGAGTATGATTTGATTGATGATGCATGGGGATAGAACACGTGTATGCATGGTATGATGAGTAAGTGGTAAATGTGTAATAAAAATAAGTTTGTAAGTATAAATGTAGTAATAGGCGTGTGAGGGTAATTATGTAATAAAGTGAGTAAAAAGGATTTTTCATGTAAAAATTTCAAAAATTTATTATATTTATTTATTTTTTTATATTAAACAATAAAAATAATTTTTAAAATTGAACACATATTAAAATTAAAATTAAACACACTAAAACATCATATTCTTATTAATCAATAGTACACATATTTTATATTACACAACAAAACATTATAAAATTAAAGCACACTCAATAATACATAATAAAAACATTACAAACTTAAACATACATTTAAAAATTAAAATACAACTCACCAAACATTAAACAGAAAAGTAATAACACAGATACGAACCTTCAAAGACAAAATGAGATACAACAATTTAATAATGTGGAAGATTATTTCTTGATCCGCCAAGATAGTCATAATACGGACTATAAACTTGTGAGTCATTTTCAGCTCTTTCACCTTGATCTTGAGATCGTTGATCTTCATCCTCAACGCCATGTCCCGAATCTTGAGATGCTCGATATTGTGACCCCTCATATTGTGATCCCTGATATTGAGATCCCTGATTTGGATATCCCCTGATATTGAGATCCCTCATATTGAGATCCTTCTCCTTGTTCTCCAACTTCGGATGTTTGTGCCCTTTCTTTGTAAATTCGTCTTTTTTCACTTTGAATGTACTTATGAAACTCTGGATCGGATATAGAATTCAAATCCGTGAATAAAATTTTTTCGTCAGCCTTTCTTCTGTGACGTTCATTTTTATCCTTGTTACTCTTTTCAATAACTTTAATGAGTTCTTTATTTTGTTCCATTAGTTTGTCGAATTGATCATTACCTAATTGTTTTTCCTTTGCTTTTTTACACCACATGGTCTTTCTGTTGGATAAGTATTCATTTCCTCATTATTCATGTTTAGATCAAATGAACTCATACCAGTGGATGCCGATGTTGGAGACTCAAAATTGTGAGATGATGATTTCGATGAAGTGAAACTAGGACCTTCGTGTTGGAATCTACGTGGTGCATTGATGTTTTCATCATTTGAAAACTTTTGAATACCTTTGAGGATGTGCCACACATGATCAAATTTAAAGCCTTTATCGTACTTTTTATCTTGGGCTAATAACATCTTCGCTTGAATTAACTTTTGCAATATAAATTAAGTAATAACGTTAATGAAAATTGAAAAATAAGATAGTAATAATAAATAAATTATAATAACAAACACTTACAATGTCTTCTGCTGAAGCACCACTTGGATTTTTATTTTCAATTTGGTTGATACATCCCCTTAATTTTGCAACTGCACTATTAATAGTAGACATTCGAGTTTGCAAAGATCTTACTGGGCAAGGTTTATTACTAAATTTTCCATCTTTGTGGTATTGCTCCACCCGCTAATTATGTTATTAAAGGAAAAGAATACAATATGGGTTATTATTTAGCCGATGGTATATATCCAAAATGGTCCACTCTTGTTCAAACTATCCATGATCCACGTGGTCCAAAAAAAAAAACTATTTGCAATGAAACAAGAAGCATGTAGAAAAGATGTTGAACGTACATTTGGAGTATTGCAATCTAGATTTGCAATTATTGCTGGACCGGCACGTCTTTGGAATAAAACGGTTTTACATGATATAATGACTTCATGTATTATTATGCATAATATGATAATAGAAAATGAACGTGATCTAAATGCACCAATTGAAGAGCGTGTCGAAGTGCCAAGTCCAGAAGTTGAGATGGTAGAAGATGATAATGCTCGGTTTCAAGAATTTCTTGCCAGACATAGAAAAATTAAAGATAAAGATGCTCACATTGAGCTTCGAAATGCATTAATCGAACACTTGTGCGACGAATATGGTAACTCACAAAATTAATATAATTTAATTAATTTTAAGTGTGTGTTTCAAGTTTAATTTAATTTAATGTAATTTTTTTGTCATGAATGTAATGTTTGTTCTCTAGTAATGTAATATTTATGTTATTGCAATATGATATTTTAATTTATCGAATTTCGCCGATTTTACAGTATTATTGTCTTTAATCACATTAGTAAGTTTATTTAAATTATTAATTAAATATAACAATTGTGGTAATTTTTGTTAATTAATATGATATTATTTTTTTAATTTATTAAAAAATTAATATAATAATAAAGAATATTTTTTTTAGTGTAATTTTTGGTGTTGTGGTTGGAGTAGAAATAATTTTTGACACCAAATTTGGTGATAGTGTAACACCAAAATTGGTGTCTCTTTGGAGATTCTCTTAGGTGATAGTACATCGAACCGTTGAAATGATTTTACAATATTTAGTTTTTAAATAAAGATAAAATTTATAATTTATCATCGTCTAATAAATTATTATCTATTGATAAAAAAATTTATTTTTCTTCTAAAAAATAAAAGGTTTTTTTTTTATTTTATTTTTACACTTCAAAATAGTTTTTTTTTGTATTTTTACGGAATTTTACATAGAGCACTGCAACCTAAATTGCAACAAAAATCGTACAGAAACTCCTATGGCAACTAGCGCTGTAATCACTTTAAAAACCTAAACCGTAAATTTTTTTTATTTTTTTTTAAAAAAAAGTTAAGAAAATAGTATATGGAGTAATTCTTTTTTATTTTTATAATTTTATTTTATTTTTTAATTTTAAAATAAATCTTAAAATAATTATAATAGGTGTACTAATACAAATGTGATATATGTACAAGTGGTACACGTAAGGAGCTACGTTGGCAGTTAATGATACCTTAAATTTGTTAACGGTTTAATAATTTGATAAATTTTACTATTAAAATTTGAGATTGAAAGATTAAATGCAAGTAAAGTAATTATTAAGAGAATTTAACCGCAAATTACTCTATGTAGTGTTTGAACCATATATGTATTTATAACAAACAATGTATCATCTTATTGTAGTTGTTTTGATCAAATTTATATTTTTTTTAACAATTCTCTTTATCAAAAGATAGTGGCTGGGTGCTTCCTTTTTCTTTCTTTTTTTTTTTTTAAATTTTTTTTTTTTTTATGAGAGTTGAAGTTGAAAGAGTAGAAAAAGAACTAATAAATATTATGGGACCACTTAAGCCCCAGCAAGCTGTTCCGTTCATTGTTTTGATTGTCGTAGTTGTACTATCTAATCTCTATTTTTTTCTTAGCCTCCACTCAGACCAATTTACAACCCATAAAGAAACAACTGAATAATAGTAAATTAATATAGATATCCGGACACAATTAACATTCTCTGCTAGATACGACACTCCAAGAAAGCATCACCAAAATAGGGAAGATGTCCTTTCTTTTTTGTTCAAATTTTAATAATCCAATATCTAATTTTTATAGTTTTTATACTATTTTTTTATTTATTTTTTTTTTAAATTTACGGTTTGGGTTTCTAAGTGGTTGCAGCGCTAGTTGTAATGGGAGTTCTGTACGATTTTTTGTTGCAATTTAAGTTGCAGTGCTAATTGCAATAGGAGTTTCTATGTAGAATTCCGTAAAAATGTATAAAAAAAAATTGTTTTGAAGTGTTAAAAAAAAAAAAACCTTTAATTAATTAGTTTTTTCTTAAGAAAAAAATTTGAAATGATTTTTATTTTTATAACTTTATTTTATTTTTTAATTTTAAAATAATTGTTATTAGAAAAATTATATTAGGTGTACTAATATAAATATAACACGTGTATAAGTGGTACACATAAGTAGTCATGTTGGCACTTAACTCCTGGTAAATGGATATCACTTTAAATTTATTAATCGTTTAATAGTTTGGCAGATTTTACTATTAAAATTTGAGATTGGTAAGTTAAATATAAGTAAAATGATAATTAGTTAGGTTTAGCCGCAAAAAAAAACTCAAATATATATCTATTCTATATAAAGTGTGCCTATATAACAGAATTCTTGGTTTATGAGAAATTTATGGGTGACTTTTTATTTATATTAAAAATAAAATAGTTTATTATTAAAAATAAAATGATTTATGAGAAATTCATGGGTCACTTTTTATTTATATATAATAAAATAAAAATAAAATAAATCCCATTAAATCAAAAAAAATAAATAAATAAGGTTCTAGATTTTCTTTAATTACCGTATTTCTAACCCTATTTGATTATTTATGTCTCTTTTATAAATTCTATTTGATTAAAGTTAAGATTATAAGATTAATTCAAATTATTGTTTCATATATTGATTAATCCCATTAATAAAAAATAATTCAATATATGAACCCTATTTGATTAAAGTAATTTGAATTAATCTTATAATCTTAACTTTTTAATTTAATTAATAATTATTTGTCACGTAATTATTAAGTCTTTTCCCTTTCATTTTTCTTTTGTTGATGATGCAAATTTATTCATATTTTGATTTCTACAATTTTTGTGTTTAGACCATTAAGGTAGTGTTCTACTAGAGAATCTAACGAGTTTCGTCCCTTCGCTAATGGCCTCTAAGAGTTCAAATTCCAGTATTGTATAAATCTTTAATTTGTTCTATTTCTTATAATAACTGAAATTTTGCTACTTTTTTTTTTAATTTACAACTTTATTGTTTATATCTTATTAGGGACATTCATGGAAATTTAGGTTTCTTTGAAATATACAATTACTGAGCATTACTTTTTGATCATAGTGTGTTTTCCATGGTTGAAAACCTCAATAATCTCTATCATTTGATATCAAATAAAATAAAATTATCATGATGTATACATTATGGTTATTTAATGAGTAATTAGTGTGTTGAAATTGTCAAGCTGATATTTAGAATTGTTTATAATTGAATTGTTGCTTTGTCAAAATTAATATTAAGTATATTTATATGTTTATAGGTTTATCTATTTTCTCTTAGATCAATCATGCTCATATAGCAAAAAAATCATACTCATATAGACATGTTATTTTTATTTTGTAATTTGATCTTCTTAGTCATTATTTAGTTCACTTAAACTTTTTCCGATTATGGTAACTGAAGTTTTGTTTCTTTTAGGTACTCTATTACAAAGATCTGTATTACATGTATTATTTATTTTTGACTATGAGGAGGTAGATTTCTTTATTGGGAAACATATAGCATGACGAATTATTGTTCATATATTGAATAATTATTTTTTATTAATGGGATTCATATATATAACTGTGTATATTGAATTCTTTATTTAAATAATTATTTTTTATTAATGGGATTCATATATATAACTCTGTATATTGAATTCTTTATTTAAATAATTATTTTTTATTTTTACGTGATTATTTATTGTTTATATATCTAGAACCCTATTTGATTAAAGTTAAGATTATAAGATTAATCAATTTGTGATTTCTTCCTATACACATAATAATAATCTCACCTAATAACCAACAATATTTTTTCTTTAATTTTTAATTGTATCACTTTAAAATAACATAAAAAAAGACTAGCATAAAATTTAGTATACATGACTCGTATGTAGCTTTTTTTTAGTATAGCTATATATATTGAGGTAATTGTAATTAACTTTAAAACAAGAGAAAGACTACAAACAGTATTCCAGTTACAAAGCTAATGAAGAGAATTAAACTCTTCAAACTAATTCTTATCTAATCGCAATGCATCTCTAGTATAATTATGGGTACTTCCATTATCATTCTCGGAATATTATAAAGAGGTACTACTAATATATATTGTTTGTTCTAAATTAATATATATTTTAATAACTGTTATAAACATTCATCATCTCATATTGAATGGTTTCTAATAGCGATACTGTTTGATAAATGACTTAGAAAAAAAATATTGTTAGATAAATGTTATTGGCAATGTAAAATATATAGGTATTGACTAGCTCTTTTATCGGCAGTGGTGGACCTAGAATTTAAAGTGAGGGGTGCGTAATTTTTTTTTTTTGTAAAAGGAGGGAGGACATAAATAAATTTAAAAATAAAAATATAAAGTGTAGTTAGTGGGATTTGAATTTTTACCCTCTAACATATTAGCATCTACCTTAACCATTACACCAAGCTTACTATTATATCTATAAATTTAATTTTTTAATACAAATATATGTTGTAATTAATTAAAATGCATATACATTTTTTTCCGATTTTTTTTTCGGGGAGACGACTGCCCCCCTCGCTACAATGTGGGTCCGCCCCTGTTTATGGGTTAATGTCATTTAGGCTACTATGTTCTGTTAATTAGTTTCGACTATTTAAAAACAAAATTAGACATTGTATTTGTTAAAAAAAAAAAACGTAAATAGAATTCTGATAGTTATTTCATTGCAAATATATTTTTTAATATTTCTAAAATGCTCTAGTTGTATTAGTTAATAAATTTGAAGGTTTTGATAGTCTCTGGTCATCGCTCCAATATTGAGTTACATTTGAAAGAGACAAACATGTTCGTTGATGTTGGCTACAGTATGTTAAGCATAACAAACATTTTATTCTTAAGGGTAATTGTATTTTGATTGGCAATTTTTGATGCGGTTAGACATGTGATGAGTACACATTTGTTGACTTATTCTTAATTAATTATTAAATGAATTAATATTGATTTCTTAAAATTTGTATAGTTTGATGTGTTTTCTCTAAGTGTGTAGGTTTGTGTTTAAAAGATAATTTTGTGATGGACTGAGATCTTTAAGCCAATTTTTGACAATATTATCATTTTCTCAAAGAGCTTATGAAACTCAAAATGATAGAACTCGTTCCCAGTTTTTGAAAACATGTTAAGTTATCTCATTTGGAGTCCGGATGCGAAAGTTATGCATGATTTAATGAGCAAGGTCGAAGCAGTAAAAGAGCGACGAAAAATGACATGTGGCACTATAGCGTCGCTCCTGAAAAAAAGATAAACCAAAGAAAAAAAAAAGATAATTTTAGCACGTGGGTGATATCGGGAAATCATGTATGGCGCTATAGCGTTGTGTCTTTGGCACTATAGCGTCATACGTATATTTTTGAATTTAAATCCTAATTCTAAATGGATTCTGTTTAGTGAGATTTCTGAAAACTAAATAAATATAGCTTCAAAAATAGATAAAATAGTGCAGAATAGACAAGAGATTTTTGTGTGATTTGGGCGTTAATAATCTCTAGTCCACGAGTCAGTTGTATTGGTCCTTTGAGCAAGTATTTGAATAATAAAGTATGTGTTTACAGTATAAACCCTAGCTCTACACTCCTTTTTGTTTCTCTTGAAGAAGAAGAAAGCTCGTAGGAGTTTTTGCAGAAATTAAGCTAGTATTCATTTATTCACCCCTTGTAAATAAAAATAGAAGTATTTATTGGCTCACGTGTGGGTAAGGGCATTCCTTTTATTCTCTTAGAGTTTCGTACCACAGCCCATTGTAAGGGCAAATAAATACAACTTCAGAGCTGACCGTTCGGCCTTGAAGAACGTTCTTGATTGTGCAGTGCCCAAGGATGGTGAATAGTACCGTCTGGATCAGGGACACGTGTTTCCTAAAGGTTTCTCCTTTATAAATTACTCTCTAGACAACCCATCAGGCAAAAAGATATGTCTAAAGGTGCGTACGTGCACTACCATGGCCTGGCATAGGGGACAAGATCTTATTCTGTGTTAGAAAAAGGTGTAACCTTCTGTAGGTCAATTTCCATATAAACCTGAGCTAGCCTCTCGCATTTACATTGGTGTAGTTGTCCACGATCAGTTCAGAGAGTCCCTATTTGGGTATTAAGTAATCAAATCGTCGTTCTGGACTTCTTGGAGTTCAGGGATAAGTATGATCCTTCCGCATCTCAGAGACGCTAACTAGGCCAACGATAGATCTCCGCATTAAACATTCATTATGCCCTTTCCAGGATTAACGGACATCTCCGCGAGGAGTTATGGTGGTCACTATTATTAATCCGGGAAATTAACAAATCTTCCCCTCTGCTTGTGCCATGTGTCTCCTGCTTAACAACACACAAAACACTTACCCCCAAACTTTTTGGGACTCTGTGAGTGCTAGGACCTTACAACCTCTCCCTGAGTCCTCTAGGACTGACCTTTGACATGTGCTGACTGTTAGGGTCGTGGACGCTTCCTTTTGGTGAGCTATAATCTGTTAGAGGCAAATGGATCGTTGAGGCCTGCTGACATGGTGATCGTATGACATATTAAATGCCCTTGTTGGTTCATTACGCACATGCTATGGTGAATCTGTCAGAAAAAGGTACAGCCAACGACAGGGTGATTTAAAAAGGCCCTCCTTTATTTCTTGGTGGACTCAAGGAAAATCATGGGAAATAAATATTTCAGCCCTTTCGACTCCCCAAACGTTGGATCTAATGATACTTAAGGAAGGAGAATTAGACCGTTGATTTCAAAAATACTTGATTTCTTCTCAAAGTATAAATTGGCCTTAATAGTTCTTTTTTTTACTTTTTCCACACTTCTACCAAACTCCAAATTCCCTCTGTAGACTTTTCCTTTGCCAGTGGATGCAAGAAGATTATGAGCCTTTAATCCAACTGTTTCTGAATCTTCATCTGAGGCTATTTCCAGATATCGAACCCCTTCAAATCGACCTACTAAACCCCCTGTGTTGTGATAAATCCAACACGCAAGTATACATATCGTTTTAACAAGTAATACTCAGGTAAGTGAGATCGTTCCCACGAAGACTGTAGTTAAGTACCAATCAATTAAATTCTTATTTCTATTTGGAAATCGAATAAATAAATTTTGAACTAAATAAACTAAGAAAAATTAAATAAAACAAACAAATAAAAGGTTTAACAATGGATGTGAAATTAGGGATATGATTTCAATTGCTTTGATTACACAATTGTTAACACTAATTAACCATTCTTCTTCCTTCTATGTGATGACAAATTATAAATTAACCTAAACTCTTTTCAGATCATAAAGGTCCTAAATTTCATATCAACTACTGCATCTCTGAGATACAACAACATACAATTGCATTAAGCAATAATCTAAAAGTCACATAAGCTATGTGAATACTCTCGTTTCACATCAAAACATATGTCTATTCATTTAGAGCATTCTCAATACTCACTTTTCAGATTTTGTATTGAGATCATAGATCATGCATAAGGTGGCCAATCAAACACATGTAATAAGCATAAATATGAATAAATCACAATAATAGAGAAAAAAGAACAATAAAATAACATTAATTCATAGAATAACCTCAGTCAATATCTATCAAATATCTAAATAGAGAGTTTAGCTCATAATCAAATCCATGATTAAACTAAACACAAATAGAAACTTAAGAAATCAAGAAAAGAGAAATAAACTAGATGGAGGATTGTTGCGGATCGCCCATGCTTGCTCCAAGAGCCTTCTTCTTGTATTTTTAGGGTTCCATATGGTCTCCCCTCTATAATTCGCGATCCCCTTTCATTAAATAGAGTTTTTCAACCCAAAAACGAGAAAAGATGAAGTTATCCTTGACATGTACGAAGTTCGCGCCGCGGCAGCCAATATCCCCACCGCGGCGACTGTAAAAAAGTGAAAAACGGGCTTTGTGTAGTCCCTCACCGCGGCGACTTGACCCATTTTTTTCTACTTCGACCTCTCTCAGTAAAATGGGCATAACTTTCTCATACAAACTCCAAATGAGCTTATTCAAGATGCGTTGGAAAGATAAAAAAGAGATCTAAAACTTTTTTTTTCTTTACTTTGTCCAAAATCTTACCACAACATAGTCGAATTTATGCTTGAAGTTTCAGCTTTATTTTCTTTCAAAATTTCTCTATTTTATAGATCACTGTTTTCCGAAATTTGTCCAATTTATACATTCCAAGTGTCGAAACCTAAAACCAAAGAAAACAATCATAATTCTATTCCAAAAATAATAATGAAGAAGAAAATAACTATAAAATGTGACTCGAAACTTAGGCTAAAAATATCCTAACAAATTCCCCCAAACTAAATCCTTACTCGCCCTCGAGTAAGACTAAAAACTAAGTCAAAGAAAAAAAAACACAAACTAACATACAGTTAACTAAGCCTTCAGACAATCAAACCGCTGCTGCAACCTGTGAAACTTCAATCAATTATTTAAACCAGAATTTCAATCCCAAAATTCTAAAATTAATTCGGATGCTTACTTTGAAAAATAATGTAAAGATGTAAATTAACTTCAATATTTGAAAAACATCATATCAATTCTACTCTTTCTAACTTTCCACAATCCAATGATCAATATGCTTGCATGACTTACCTCTCTCCACTAATGTCAGCAATTCTTGTTCGGAATCACAAGGACTTTCAACGTTGTAATGTATTGGCTTAGGTAATAGGTAGATAAAAAGTTATTTAGGCTATATTATACCATAAGCACACTATAAACCATCAAGCACCCACAATAAATTTTATATCTCAAATTGTGCCCAAAAATTTGAATGATTGAGAATTTTACAACTCTTAGTTCCAACATCACTTTATTTATTCAACACTTTTTTTTCTTTTCTTTTCTTTTTTACTATTTTTTTTTAATCATCATTTTTTTTTCAGAACGCAAATAACATTAGTGATGTTGAAAAATACTTTTTACAATTCACACATTGTCTCAATCACCCACTTTAAACAATAATTTTATACACACAATTCATCTTCCCCAAACTTATTTCTAAGCTTATGGTATAATTCAAGGGACAAGGATAGAGAATTGCAAGTGGATTCAAAGTAGTCTCATACAGTAGCTAAAAACAATTGAATAGGCTAAGCTCAAATAGGCAAACTAGGGATAATAAAGATAAAGGTAAGCTTGAAAGGCCCAAACAATCCAAAATAAAATTGCCTCATCATTTTCCAAACAAGCACTGTCAAGGATTTTGCCTTAAAAAATAATTCATGCAAGTTCTATCATATTCAATTAATCTTACCACAAACCAAAGTAAAATAATTATGATACAATACAACTATTGGCAATTTACATCAATACAAAATTTTTACAAGCATCCAAATTATTTCAAAGAGTAAAAAAAAATCAAGCACACAAGTTAAAATTTCAATCCATTCTACAAATAAGAACAACAGCAAAATCGACATTAGCTTAATTAATAACTAAAACAAACAAATAAAGCTAAATGGCAAAAAATAAAATTAAGCCCTTCCCCAAACTTAAAATTTTACATTGTCCCCAATGTGAAACAAAAATTTAAAGAGAAGAAAACTTACCTTAGGTCCATGCCATATCAACAAGTGGTTGACGCCCATAATAAGCGTCATGCAGGACAACTTGAAAGTTATTTTTAAAAATGCCCTCAAGCTTGGCATCCAATGAGTTTGAACCAAAATCAGCACCAACAACACAAGACTTTCGATGATGAGCTTAGGGAGAAACTGTTGATAGGTTGTAGAGAATCCAATATGGAGAATGCGGTATTAGTAGAAAATAAGGGTCCATTGGTTGTTCATAATATAGTGTCGTTGAAGACCTTAAATCAATAATTACATGTGATTCTTCAGCCACCAATGACACTTCTTTTTCACTTTCCTCAAATAACCTCTCAATTGGTTGTTCCGTTTCATTATGACCATCCACATCTTTGACTATGATTTAATCTTTAATAACTTCATAATTGAGGATGAATGTTTCTTCATTCACCAAATTGATTTGTTTAGCAAGCATCCATTGTATTAAATTTTCAGTCACTTCAAAATATTCTTTCTCTTCAATTATAGGCTTAATCTCTTTTATATATTCATCTACTGGTGCTTCTACTATATTCAAACAACTCTTATAACTTTCGTTATTTGAGTTATTATCCTTAAAACTCTCTGAATCATGCACTATTAAATTATCACATAGAGCTCTTACCATGTCTGCCAAGCGATTAATCTCTTCTGGAAATGATAGTATATTCTCCTCTTCTTCAATTAGTTGGGATGAGTTTGGACAATAAGGAGGGTATTGGTGACTCCAACCCTAGAGTGATGGATCCCAATGCCAATCGTAATCAAAATCTGCCATATCATTCAACAGATTTATTGCTTCATGGTCTCTCCTTAACAAATGCTCTCCAGTTACCACTGCTCCATAACACACCCAACTTTTTGTTTCATCATTAAGTCCATTATAAAAGAATAGAATAAAACACCCACTTGAGAAATTGGGATAACATCTCTCTCCGAGCTCTTTAAATCTCCCCCAAGCAGAATAGAATGGCTCATTGTGTTGTTGGATAAAATTAACAAGGTATAGCATTTTGATGTACCTTGCAGGTCAAACACATCAGTAAAACATTAGTAAAATTAAAAAAAAAAAGAAACCAAATTAGAATAGAATTCAACTATATAGATATTAACTAAAACAGTCCCCAGCAACGGCGCCAAAAAATTATTGTGATAAATCCAACACGCAACTATACGTATCGTTTTAACAAGTAATACTCAGGTAAGTGAGATCGTTCCCACGAGGACTGTAGTTAAGTACCAATCAATTAAATTCTTATTTCTATTTGACAATCGAATAAATAAATTTTGAACTAAATAAACTAAGCAAAATTAAATAAAACAAACAAATAAAAAGTTTAACAATGGATGTAAAATCAGGGACATGATTTTCACAATTGTTAACACTAATTAACCATTCTTCTTTCTCCTATGTGATGACATGTTACAAATTAACCTAAACTCTTTTCAGATCATAAAGGTCCTAAATTGCATATCAACTACTGCATCTCTGAGATAGAACAACATACAATTTACATTAAGCAATAATCCAAAAGTCACATAAGCTATGTGAATACTCTCGTTTCACATCAAAACATATGTCTATTCATTTAGAGCATTCTCAATAATCACTTTTCAGATTTTGTATTAAGATCATAGATCATGCATAAGGTCGCCAATCAAAAAAGTGAATAAGCCCAAATATGAATAAATCTCAATAATAAAGAAAGAAAGAACAATTAAATAACATTAATCCATAGAGTAATCTCACTCAATATTCATCAAATCCCTAAATAGAAAGTTTAGCTCATAATCAAATCCATAATTAAACTAAACATAATTCATAACTTTTCCCGCTCCTTCTCTCTCTTTCGGTGTCTCACCGGAGCTATGGCAAAAAAGGCAAAAATGAACGGGAAAGGGAAAGCTAAAGGAAAGAAGACTGGTCCATCTTCCTCGGATAGAGTCATCAAGACTAGATCCATGGACACAGTGCTAGGAGTACAGGAACTAGAGATTGAGGAAGCTGCTGAATCAATGGAACAGTGTCATGAGGAAAATGAACATTATGCAGAGAGGATTCTTTCACCTGGAGAATCGGAGCAAACCAATAGGAGGCAAAGTGAGATTCGTAATGACTTCTCAGATTGGCTCTCGATCGCAAATCGAACTGCTCAAGACATTACTACTGTGAAAAAGGTATCACCCCCTATTCTCAGATCTAATATTGTACGCAATCTTGAAAACTTGTTTGAACTTTCTAAGAAAGAGGTTGAGATTGGCTCGAAGAAGAAGATTAAAATTGATTTTGAGGATATAGCAGAGGAAGTTAACTACTGGCAACCTTCATTAGTTTGCTATGTAATTGGAGCGAATCCTCCTATCAACATTCTTGAAGGGTTTGTGCGTAGGCTGTGGAAGGAAGAAGTTGTTGGAATTTATTTTACCAGGATCTTAGATCTACTCACAAGTATGTTTATTAACACCCTAAATATGAACTTTCTAAAACGATGAAATAAACACATATAAAGTTAAAGAAACCTTACATTGGGTGCAGCGGAATATAATGACTCCTTCCGTTCAGATATCTAGCCCTTGATTCCTTTCTGTTGCAGAGCATTATCAATATCTGAACCTGGATCTCTTTCTCTGAATCTTTGATGCTGAAACTCCTTCTTGTTGAAAGTCTTTCTTCACGATCTTCCTCACTATGATTGAGGTATCACTTGTTGTGTGTGGGCACTACTCTTACACTAAGAATTTTGAAATCTCAATGAGGAAGAGAGAGAGAGTGGGTTTGTCCAAAGATAGGGAGAGAGAAGGCTCAGTTTTTCTAAATCAAACGTGTAGAAAATTTAGTGTAATTTTCCTGAAGCCTTCACTATCTATTTATAGCATTCCACTAGGGTTAGGTTTGAATTATTTGGCATTAAAATAATTAAAATATCAGTTTAAAAATTCAAACAAAGTGGCCGGCCCATGTACAGTAATGGGCCATACTTGGATTTTGCAATTTTCTCAATTCTGCATCTGATTTTCTCAAAAACGCCAATTTTCAAATTCAACTATTTAAATGCCAATTCTAACTATTTAATAACTATAAATAATTATTAAATAATATTGTCATTTATCATATTTATTAATTGAACCATACAAAGTATCATAATTAACAAATATGCCCTTAAAACTCTTTCTTTACAATTTCGCCCTTATTTAGTGAAAAATTCACAAATAAACATAGTCTAATTTGAGAATTATAATTGATTAATCAAAACCAATTACATGAGTCTTACAAGCAATATTATCTCAACTAGTGCGAGGACCATGGGTCTATATAACCGAGCTTCCAATAAGTAGATCAAGAATTTATTACTAAAATTCACTAACTTATTAATTCTTCGTTGAATCCACGCATAGAACTTAGAATTGCACTCTCAGTTATATAGAATGCTCTATATGTTCCACCATATAGACACATCATTAGTTATCCATTGTTATAATCCTAATTTGATCACTGATCCTCTATATGAATGATCTACATTGTAAAGGGATTAAATTACCGCTACACCCTACAATGTATTTATTCCCCTAAACACTTGACCCCGTATAAATGATATTTCAGCTTATGTGAAATGAGTACTCCACCATTTATGTTCGTTTGGTCAAGCTCGAAGGAGATCATCCTTTGCTTACTATTCGCCAGATAGAAGCTATAGATTCCATGTTTATGTTAGCGCTCCCACTCAATTGCACTACCGTGTTCCCAAAATGTACGTATCACCCTGACCTAAAAGTAGGCTTAACTAACAAATCAAAGAACAGGAATAGCCTCCTGAGATTGAGTCTAATCATAACAGGATTAAGAACATTTGATCTAGGATAACCTAGGCGATATTGACTTGAATAGATATTACAGTAAGTTTAATAAATCTAAGTCAAAGTTCAATATCGGTCCCTTCCGATGCATACTCCATGCATCCAACCTGAGCTTTACTTTAACCAATGCTCTGGAAAGAACATAGCACTTCTCCAAATGCAAGTAAACTCTGTTGTAGATTATCATATCAGTAAAACCCTATGTCTGATAAATCTAGGAAACTTTATTCACATAGTCATGTTTACTTTCCAATGTGTTGACGGCACAATAAACAGGATCAAGTATGTGAAAAGGGTTTCAGATGAATTTATACATTATGTACATATAATCATGAAATAAATCATGTGAACCATGCAACATTAAATATTATTTCTGATCTATATTAATAAGTAAATCTCATTATTTTGAAATGAGTTTTATTTAGGGCATAAAACCCAACAGAAGTGGCCAAAGTTGGTTTACTGGCTAAAGGAATTTTTATCATAAGATTCCAGAACATGGAGCAGCGAGATAAGGTGCTGCAGTAGGGATACGTATTCTTTGACAGGAAACCAATGGTGATGAAACCTTGGAATCCAATCGATGATTTCACCAAGGAGAAGGTGTCGAATGTACCAACTTGGATTCAATTGAGAGGACTAGATATCAAATATTGGGGGGAATCATCTCTGTTCAAAATAGTGAGTCAATTGGGAGAGCCATTTCAGGTGGATAATGTTACCAAGAACAGAGATAGGATGCAATATCCTCGAATATTAATTCAGGTTAGTTTGGCTCAGGATTTTCCTGAAAAAATTGATTTCATAGATGAGTTTAATCATGAGGTGGAATTGGAAGTGAAATATGAATGGATTCCTCTGGTGTGTTACAACTGCTCTGGTATTGGACATAGCACTAAAGATTGTAGGAAAAAAGAAGAAAAGCAGGAACAAAGCAAGCAAGCAGGGACGGACGCCGTTGAGTTATTGTAGCCCCCACTAATATAAATAATGTCTTTTAAAAATTTAAATTAATTATTTTTAATTTGATAATTATAGACTAAAATAATAAAAAAGCCCCCACAAAATTAAATAAATTTAGTAAGAGTAATTATAATATATGTATAAATATTTTTTAATAATAAATAAGCCCCCACAAAGTAAAATTTCTTGGTCCGTCACTGCAAGCAAGTGTGGGTGCCAAAAAAGAAAAACTCAGAAAAAGAGAAGCAGATAGATGATGAGGGGTTCCAAAGAGTGAGTAAAGGCAAGAAAGTGATGGTGAACAATGAGCAAGAGGAGACTACTGTGCAGAACATGTTTGAAACTCTAGGAGATGAAGGGGAAATCAGGAACAACACAGGAGGGGAGGGAGATCCCTCATCCTCAAATGGATAGATTTCTATGTTGGAATGTAAGGGGGATTAATAGCCAGCAAAAGCATAATGAGGTCAAGCAATTGATCTTTTCAAAAAGAGCTGGGTTTTTTAGTCTCCTAGAAACAAAGGTTCAAAACAAAAATATGGGAACCTTATATACTAGTCTTTTTTTGGGTTGGTGCTTTACAAACAATAATCCTTGGTTGGATAAAGGAAGAATAATAGTTGCTTGCCAGCCTAGTGTTTACTCTGTGGATATTAGATTTTGCTCTAGCCAACTAATACATTGCCATGTTCAATCACAGCAGCAAGTGGGGAATTTTTTTGTGTCATTAGTATATGCCTTTAATGATGAAAAGAAGAGAGAGGATTTATGGGGTGAGTTAGAGGAATTGGCACAAAGAATAGATGAGCCATGAATAATAATGGGGGATTTCAATGAGATTTTGAATGCTAATGAGAGAGTTGGTAAAAGAGCCCAAAGCCTACCATCTCAGAGATTCCGAGACAGTATGGAGAAATGCAAACTGGCTGATCTGAAATTTTCATGTTCATTTTTCACCTGGAACTATAAACAAAAGCCAGAAGAGAGGATTTTGTCTAAGATTGACTGAGCAATGGTCAACATGCAATGGTTAAATAGCTTTCCATGTTCTGAAGCCATTTTTCTGCCTGAGATGGCCTTTGATCATAGTCCTATCTTGGTAACTATATACGAGGATAAAAGCTATGGGAAAAAGCCATTTAGGTATTACAATATGTGGAAGATGGCTCCAGATTATGACAAAATGGTGACACAGTCTTGGAAGGAAGAAACTAGAGGTTCAAAAATGTTTAGCATTGTGCACAAGCTGAGAAGATTGAAGGTAGTACTGAAGCAGATTAACAGGACAGGGTTTTCTGAAATACAAAAGACAGAGATGATGACAAAGGCAATGCTGGCAAAGGTACATGGGAAATTAAGTCAAGATCTAAGGAATGAAGAATTGATGCAACAGGAACAGATTGTAAGGAAGAAATATGCAGAAATCAGCAAGGCTTTTGCTAGCTTCATGGCTCAAAAAACTAAAATCAGTTGGGCTAAGTTTGGGGATGACAACTCCCACCTTTTCCATGATTCTTTGAAATTGAGAAGACTCCAAAATAAGATCTACTCGATTAAAGATGAGTATGGAAACTGGTGTGATACCCCAGATAAAGTCCAATCTGCTTTCCTTGAGTATTATCAGAGGCTATTGGGATCGAAGGCACCAGAAAGAAGGAAGGTTTTTCAATCTGTAGTAGATCTTGGGCCTAAAGTTACAGAGTGTCATAAACAGCTACTATTAGCAGAGTACACATCAGAGGAAGTGGAATTAGTTATCTTCTCTATAGATAAGGATAAAGCACCTGGTCCAGATGGTTATGGGAGTGCTTTCTTCCAGGATATTGGGACTTAGTGAAACCTAATTTAGTAGAAGCTGTTATTTCGTTTTTAAATTCTGGAAAGATTTTGAAAGAGATTAACACTACTACTATCACACTAATTCCCAAGACTTCTTGCCCTAAAAGTGTGGTGGATTTCAGGCCAATATCATGTTGTAATGTGGTGTATAAAGTGGCAACCAAGGTAATCTGTAATAGATTGAGGAAAGTCCTTCCTGATCTTATTGCAAAGAACCAAGGAGGATTTGTTCATGGAAGATTCATTGCTCATAATGTGTTGGTTTGTCAAGACTTGGTGAGGTTCTATGGGAGGAAAAAATGTAGACCAAATTGTATGATCAAAATTGATTTAAGGAAGGCCTATGACACTATAGAATGGGAACTCTTGGAAGAGATGATGACTGCACTAGGATTTCTTGGTAAGTTCATTCAACTCATTATGGAATGTATTTGCACTCCCGAATTCTCTCTGTTATTGAATGGCTCTATGTGTGGATTCTTCAATGCAAAGAGAGGGTTAAGACAAGGTGAACCGATGTCTCCCCTCCTCTTTGTGTTAGGAATGGAGTACCTATCTAGAATCTTTATCAAGGTAGGAGATTGGCCAGGTTTTAAATTTCATGACAGGTGTGCATCTTTAATATTGAATCATATGTGCTTTGCTGATGACCTATTTGTTGGGTTTTATGCCCTAAATAAAACTTCATTTCAATGTAATCTATTTTACTCAACATCAATAAAGAAACAGAAGTATTTTTCATTCATTTGTGTATGTTTTGGTTCACTTTATCAATTGCTTGATTTGTAAATTCATCTGAAACCCTTTTCACATACTTGATCCTGTTTATTGTGTTGTCAACACCTTGGAAAGTAAACATGACTATGTGAATAAAGTTTCCTAGATTTATCAGACACAGGGTTTTACTGATATGATAATCTACAACAAGAGTTTACTTGCATTTGGAGAAATGCTATGTTCTTTCCAGAACATTGGTTAAAGTAAAGCTCAGGTTGGATGCATGGAGTATGCATCGGAAGGGACCGATATTGATCTTTGACTTAGATTTATTAAACTTACCGTAATATCTATTCAAGTCAATATCGCCTAGTTGATCCTAGATCAAATGATCTTAATCCTGTTATGATTAGGCTCAATCTCAGGAGGCTATTCGTGTTCTTTGATTTGTTAGTTAAGCCTACTTTTAGGTCAGGGTGATACGTACATTTTGGGAACACGGTAGTGCAATTGAGTGGGAGCGCTAACATAAACATGGAATCTATAGCTTCTATCTGGCGAATAGTAAGCAAAGGATGATCTCTTTCGAGCTTGACCAAACGCATTTCACATAATCTGAAATATCATTTATACGGGGTCAAGTGTTTTAAGGATAAAATATATAGTAGGGTGTAACGGTAATCTAATCCCTTTACTGTGTAAATCATTCATATAGAGGATCATTGATCAAATTAGGATTATAACAATTGATAACTAATGATGTGTCTATATGGATGAACATATAGAGCATTCTATATACTGAGAGTGCAATTCTAAGTTCTATGCGTGGATTCAACGAAGAATTAATAAGTTAGTGAATTTAAGTAATAAATTCTTTATCTACTTATTGGAAGCTCGGTTATATAGACCCATGGTCCTCCCACTAGTTGAGATAATATTGCTTGTAAGACTCATGTAATTGGTTTTGATTAATCAATTATAATTCTCAAGTTAGACTATGTCTATTTGTGAATTTTTCTTTAAGTAAGGGCGAAATTGTAAAGAAAGAGTTTTTTAGGGGCATATTTGTTAATTATGATACTTTGTATGGTTCAATTAATAAATATGATAAATGACAATATTATTTAATAATTATTTATAGTTATTAAATAGTTAGAATTGGCATTTAAATGGTTGAATTAGAAAATTGGCGTTTTGAGAAAATCAGATGCAAAAGTGATAAAACTGCAAAATTGCAAAAAGTGAGGCCCAAATCTATACTGCCATGGCCGGCCACTTTTATAAGAATTATCCTCTGATATTTTCATTATTTTAATGCCAAATAATTCAAACCTAAGCCTAGTGGAATGCTATAAATAGATGGTGAAGGCTTCAGGAAAATTACACTTTTCATTCAGAAAAAACTGAGCCTCTCTCTCTCTCTCTACCTTGGCCGACCACTCCCTCTCTCTCTTCTTCCTTAATATTTCGAAACACTTAGTGATTAGAGTAGTGCCCACACACAGCAAGTGATACCTCAATCATAGTGAGGAAGATCGTGAAGAAAGACTTTCAGCAAGAAGGAGTTTCAGCACTAAAGAATCAGAGAAAGAGATCCAGGTTCAGATCTTGATAATACTCTGCGACAGAAAGGATACAAGGGTTAGAGATCTGAACGGAAGGAGTCATATTATTCCGCTGCACCCAATGTAAGGTTTCCTAAACTTTATATGTGTTTATTTCATCGTTTTAGAAAGTTCATATTTAGGGTGTTAATCAACATACTTTTGAGTAGATCTAAGATCCTGGTAAAATAATTTCCAACATTATTAGTCTTCTGTCATGGAGATTTCATATCTGTTCTGCTGCTACTCAAAGGGCTGAAATTATTTTCAGCTTCATCTGGTTTGCAACCAAATGAGCAGAATCAGTAATATACTGTGCAGGAATGTAAGAATCAGAAGTGAACAGAATCATCCAGGCATCTAAAATTACAAGGAGTACACTTCCATTTAGATACCTTGGTATTCTTATATGCTCAAAGAAGATTTCTAGAGCAGAATGTCAAAGCCTTCTGGAAAAAATGACAAGCAGAATAAGGATGTGGAGCACTAGGAACTTATCTTATATGGGGAGAGTAACTCTGATTAACTCAGTTTTACTTGCCATACATACTTACTGGGCTCAAATCTTTATATTACCAAAGAAACTGTTGGAGGACATTGAAGCTATTTGCAGATCTTTTCTCTGGAAAGGCATACAAGAAGGGGCTGGTCCTGGATTAGTGGCATGGGATTCAGTTTGCAGACCCAAGGCAGCAGGGGGGTTAGGATTTCGAAATGTGCATCATTGGAACATTGCAGCCTTGGGGAGGTATGTGTGGGATATAGCTAGTAAAAAAGATTATCTTTTAGTTAAATGGACACATAATGTCTACATCAAGGAGCAAGATTGGTGGAGCTATGTTGCTCCATTAGATTGTAGATGGGCATGGAAAAAGATAGTGGCTGTCAAGAGTAAATTTCAGCAAACAATTTCACTAGCAGGTTTTGTTATGCAGAAATACAACATACAGTAGGGGTATCATCTGCTATTTGTTGAATATGAAAAACTGTCATGGAGTAACCGAGTTTGGGATAGACTTATTGTTCCAAAGCATAGGTTTATTCTTTGGATAGTCTTTTGGGGAAGGTTGAATACAAAAGAGAGACTAAGCAAGTTCATGCACACCATGGATACAAAATGCTTACTATGCAACAGAGAAGAGGAAACTATTGCACATTTGTTTTTTGAGTGCGATTATAGCCAAACCTGCCTACAAGAAATGAAAATGTTCCTGCAATGGAACACACCAGCAAGAAACATACAGCAGCTACTGCAAGCTTGTCATAACACGAAAAAATTCTCAGTAGCTAGGAAGAGTATGGTGAAGTCTGTACTTGCAAGTTTGGTGTATTATGTGTGGAAAGCAAGAAATGAGGTGTTATGGAATCACCAACAATGGCTCATCACCACCACGGTCAAGAAAGCTCAACACATGAGTAAATTTCGAATCAAAGGGCTGATTCCTAAGAAAGCTAAGGATGAAGATAAAACATGGATACTAATGACTTGATTTGTATAGAATCAAAATGTAATTGTATTGTTAGTAGATTGTAAAGATTAGTGATGTAAAAGTTTGGTTGGAGCAATAAAATTTCTTATTCATAAAAAAAATATACAAATAAAATCATAACAAATCAAGATAAGAGAAAGAAACTAGATGGAGGATTGTCACGGATCATCCATGCTCACTCCAAAAGCCTTCCTTTTGTATTTTTAGGGTTCCATATGGTCTCCCCTCTATAATTCAGGATCCCTTTTCATTAAATAGAGTTTTTTCAGCCCAAAAACGAGAAAAGACGAAGTTATCCTTGACCTGTACGAAGGCGGTGCTGCAGCGGCCAATATCCTTGCCACAACAGCTGTAAAAAAGTGAAAAAATGTGCTTTCTGTAGTCCCTCGCAGCGGCCACCAAAAGCCTCACTGCGGCCACTGGACCCATTTTTTTCTACTTCGACCTCTCTCAGTAAAATGGGCATAACTTTCTCATACGAACTCCAAATGAGCTTATTCAAGATACGTTGGAAAAGATAAAAAAGAGATCTAAAAATTTTATGTTTGACTTTGTCCAAAATCTGATCAGAACATAGTTGAATTTAGGCTTGAAGTTTCAGTTTTATTTTCTTTCAAAATTTTCTCTATATTATAGATCACTGTTTTCCAAAATTTGTCTAATTTATGCATTCCAAGTTTCGAAGCCTAAAACCAAAGAAAACAAGCGTAATTCTATTCCAAAAATAATAATAAAGAAGAAAAATAACTATAAAATGTGACCTGAAACTTAGGTTAAAAATAGCCTAACACCCTGCTAGATGAAGATTTTGACTTCTAAACCTGTTGCGACTGTTTAATCGACTGGGTTCGAGGGCTCTAGGAAAATTTCTACAACAACACCCGATCTCCTTTTCATTCAACATGTAAGTACTTTAATCCCTAGTTGAACCCTCTTGTTATTTCTTGTTTAGGATAGAAATTTCTCATTCAAGCTATGATTATGAAAATTTGCATATTGAATAGTGAAGTAGGTTATGTGATAAATTTTCAACTTTGAGATGGACCTTTTTGAGAAACACCCTGTTGTGAAAAGGGGATTAGAACCGTCTATATAGTTTTTCTGGCTATTTGAGTTTCATAGGCTTATGCATGTATATAGATCTTTGGGGTTTGTCAATTGGAATGAAACTTTGACGAATTTTTGTTCTGGGCTCTTAGTTTGTCGATTCAAGTAGCTAGGTTTCCCTTTATGTTTGTGTTGGTAGCAATGGATCTCAACCAAGATTTTCACCTGAGCACAGCGGAAATTGCTAAAGATGCACTTGTTGACCTGCAGAAGAGGTGCTCACTAAAGGAACCCAAGCTGAGGTTCCTACTAATGTATCCCACCAAGAGATGGTTCTCGTGACTATCCCAGAGGATGAAGCTTTCTAGACTTAAGGCTTCTCTCGTGGAATCTTAACTTCATTCAGATTTCATTGAGGGAACCCTTCCTCCCATGCCTGATATCCTGCCATGCTCTCGGGCTGCTGAACCCCCTGTATGCAAGGAGCATCCATTTTCCTCCATCACCCCCACTTCAAAGAGTACCTAGGGTCAAGACCCGAGCATGAAAGAGGTTTATGAGGAATAGAAAATAGGTGGCTCGTTCTTATCATTGTTTCTACATGTCTGTGTTAGAAATTATTTTACCAGGATCTTAGATCTACTCACAAGTATGTTGATTAACACCCTAAATATGAAAACTCACCATTGTTTCATGTTTTATGAGTTTATCTCTAAGTAGTCACCGTAGGGGAGAGTCTAATAGAGACAAAAACTCACAAAACACTTATCAAATGAGATCTTACGGTGTTAAAAGTTTTCAACGAATAACCATCCATAAGGGGGACGAAGTCTAGCGTCTCGAGGTTATATTAAAAAAATTTAACTATTGTAAGACCAACAATGGAGATCGAATATCTTTTGATTAAAGCTCATTATTTAAAAATATGTATTTTATTTAATCATCTGTTCCATATTTTAATAATGAAAAATTACAAATAAAAGTTGGTTTAAATAAAAAATCAGCTTTAATTAAATTTCAATTATTATTTTAAATTCGAAAAACAATGGAACAAATTTGAAAATATCTTGTTTAAGTTGTTTAGAAGAATCTAAAATATCCAACTTAAATATTTTTCAAATTAGATTTAATTAAATATAAAATTAAGTTGTAACCACTTAATTTGAAAATATTCCATTTTAAGTTAATATTTGAAAAAATATCAACTTAAAAATACCTAAAGAATCTTAATAACCAATTCCTAAAATTTCTCAACTTAATTTTGAAATTTGAAATTCAAAAGATATTCAGATTTAAGTTGATTAGTTAGAGATAAACAATTTTCAACTTAAATAGGAATATTTAATGAAAAATTTAAATTAAGCTTCAGAAAGAATCTAGTTGGTTATAATTCTATATTTAATTAAATACAAGAAAATACATATAGTTTAGCTTAGAATATAATTCATTAAACTATGTTTTCTTAAATTAATTCCAAAATGATTGAAATTAATTATGTTGCTAATCAATTTTATTAGGTTAAACTAATTTAATTAACCTAGTACAGTTATTCAAATTAGGCAAATGGGCCTTCACAATTGGGGTAGTTCATGTGAGGGGGAGCTGGGTTCAGTATGTCGTACCCACTTCTATTGGCCCCCAACTCTCACACAAGGCCCAAAAGAGAGGAATTTAACCTTAAAATGAACAACTGTTATTAATTGAATAGGCCCAAAAACTAAATGGGCCTAAATAAAATCTATCAAAAACTATGATATTTTATTTAGCAACAACAACCTATATGCATCTATAACAAAATTAAATATATAGGCTCACACAGACACACATTTGGATGGATCCTATCATGTTGCTAGGTCATACACAGATGAAAGAAGATTGTAAAATTTACCTGTTACAAATTATTTACTTGACCTATTGACAATTAAACCATGGGTTAAAATCAGATCATTGGATTTGTCAATAAGTTAACCATGGCAATTTAGATCAAGCAATAATAGGTTTTATAAAACTTACAAAAAAGCTAAAACACATACTCCTGAAACAAGATGAATTGGATAGTTGGATGTAGGAATTATTTAATTTTAAATAATAATTTTCGAAAATATTTAAATAATTAAAAAAATTTTGGTATTTAAATAAAATAAAAAAAATTAAAATTAAACCTACAATTTTTGAAAAATTAGGTTTCAACTAACCTAAATATCATTTCAAAAATAATTGCTAACCACTTTTTAAATTTTTAAAGTTATTTTATAAATTAAATATAAAATAAAAAATAAATATTTTTTCAGATTTTATAATTTAATTTAAATAAAAAATAACAAAATTTAAAAGTTAGCAAAATATCTTACTTCTATTTAAAATTACATGATTATAGTAATATTATTTTAAATTTAAATAAGGTCAAATAATTTAAAAATATTTAATATCTGACCTTTAAATTTAAAAATAAGATAAAATAATCAAATTTAAAAATAAGATATAAAATCAAGCAAAAAGATAGATTTTTACTTGTTTTCAAATTCAAATTACACTAATATCTAAAATTAAATTTAAAAAATTCAAATTAATTTATTTCTGATATTAGATTTGAAAATTGAAAAGTAAAAATCAAAATACAAAACTACACAAAAAATCGGAAGTTAATTCCATGAAATAGCATGAAAAATCGAAGAAAAACGAAAAAAAATGCGAGCTGTATGAACAGTATGCATAGCATACTGTCCGCGCGCGCTGGGGAGGGTGCACGGCCGAGAAAACTCGACGTTGGAAGTGTCCAGCATGATTTCTGCGCGCGGAATGGGATTTCAGACACCCCATGCGCGTGTTGCTTCGGACAAAACTTGTACTAACACGCGTCTGGCCGAGGAAATAGGCCATCCGCGTGCGCGTGTGTGAGTGGTGTCACCCTGATATTTTTTGAAACTTCAAAAAATCATAACTAATTCAAATTAAATCGAAGTTGAGTTCTGTAAAAAGAAAATTGCTTAATTTTTTCCAAACTATGCAATAAAAATAATTCCAGAAACAGTTGTTACCATCCAAAATACAAACAAATCGTTTTAAGTCCAAATTTCTTGCAAGCAAATAAATTACCATGGCTCTGATACCAGTTGTTAGAAATTATTTTACCAGGATCTTAGATCTACTCACAAGTATATTGATTAACACCCTAAATATGAACTTCTAAAATGATTATAAATTAAACACATATAAAGTATGAGAAACCTTACATTGGGTGCAGCGGAATAATATGTCTCCTTTTGTTCAGATCTCTAACCCTTGTATCCTTTCTGTCCCAGAGTATTATCAAGATCTGAACCTGAATGTTGAATCTCCTTCTTGTTTCATGTCTTTCTTCACGATCTTCCTCACTATGACTGAGGTATCACTTGCTGTGTGTGGGCACTACTCTATCACTAAGAGGTTCGAAATTTACAAGAGAGAAGAAGGAGGTGAAGGTGGCGGCTAGGTATAGAGAGAGAAGGCTCAGGTTTTTCTTTGAAGGAAACAAGATGTGAAAAAGTGTTAAGTGTGAATTTCCTGAAGCCTTCACTATCTATTTATAGCATACCACTTAGGGTTAAGTTTGAATTATTTGGCATTAAAATAATAAAAATATCAGATGATAATCCCTATAAAAGTGGCCGGCCATGGCTATATGGATTTGGGCCTCACTTTTGCAAATTTTGCAGTTTTATCATTTCTGCATCTCATTTTCTCAAAAATGCCAATTTTCAAATTCAACAATTTAAATGACAATTCTAACTATTTCATAACTATAAATAATTATTAAATAATATTGTCATTTATCATATTTATTAATTGAACCATACAAAGTATCTTAATTAACAAATATGCCATAAAAACTCTTTCTTTTTAATTTCGCCCTTACTTAGTAAATAATTCACAAATAGACATAGTCTAATTTGAGAATTATAATTGATTAGTCAAAACCAATTAAATGAGTCTTACAAGTAATATTTTCTCAACTAGTGGGGGGACCATGGGTCTATATAACCGAGCTTCCAATAAGCAGATCAAGAATTTATAACCTAAATTCACTGACTTATTAATTCTTCGTTGAATCCCCGCATAGAACTTAGAATTGCACTCTCAGTATATAGAACGCTCTATATGTTCCACCATATAGACACGTCATTAGTTATCCATTGTTATAATCCTAATTTGATCAATGATCCTCTATATGAATGATCTACACTGTAAAGGGATTAGATTACCATAACACCCTACAATGCATTTTATCCTTAAAACACTTAACCTCGCATAAATGATATTTCAGCTATGTGAAATGAGTACTCCACGATTTAATTTCGTTTGGTCAAGCTCGAAGGAAATCATCCTTTACTTTCTATTCGCCAGATAGAAGCTATAGATTCCATATTTATGTTAGCGCTCCCACTCAATTGCACTACCGTGTTCCCAAAATGTACGTATCACCCTGACCCAAAAGTAGGCTGAACTAACAAATCATAGAACATGACTAACACTCTTGAGATTGAACCTAATCATATCAGGATTTAGATCATTTGATCTAGGATCAACTAGGCGATATTGACTTGAATAGATATTACGGTAAGTTTGATAAATCTATGTCCAAGTTCAATATCGGTCCCTCCCGATGCATACTCCATGCACCCAACCTGAGCTTTACTTTAACCAATGCTCTGGAAAGAACATAGCACTTCTCCAAATGAAAGTAAACTCTGTTGTAGATTATCATATCAGTAAAACCTTGTGTCTGATAAATCTAGGAATCTTTATTCACATACTTTCCACTGTGTTGACAACACAATTAACATGATTAAATATGTGAAAAGGGTTTGAAATGAATTTATAAATTAAATAGACAAGCAATTGATAAGATGAACCAAAACATACACAAATGAATGAAAAATACTTCTGTTTCGTTATTGATGTTGAATAAAATGGATTACATTGAAATGGAGTTTTATTTAGGGCATAAATCCAACAAACTCCCACTTGCACTAATATAAAACTAATGAGTACATATCAATTAATCCTAAATTGTGACGGTGCTTTTCAAATGCAGTTACTGCCAAGACTTTGGTGAATGGATCAGCTAAGTTGTCTTCTGTGTCCACTTTCTCAACCAGTACATCCCCTCTTGCCACATATTCTCTGATGATGTGATAAATCCTTTCTATGTGTTTGCTTCTCTTGTGGCTTCGAGGTTCCTTACTATTGGCTGTGCTCCATTATTATCACAAAGTAGGACCAGAGGCTTTTCCATTCCAGGCATGACACCGATACTGGTGAAGAACTTTCTTAGCCAGACAAGCTCTTTAGCGTGTCCTCCGTATTCATTTTTATTATTGACAGAATGCCTGATAGCGTGTCCTCCGTATTCATGGTTCCAGGTATGGGTGGTATCGTGGGCTTCCCCTTTTTTTTTGTTTTTTTTATTAACTTGTTCTTTTTCCTTGGTCTTCTAACTACCAAGGAGATTCCTGTTTTGAGCAGTGAGTCCCTAAGCGCACTACAAAAATATTTTTACCTTTCTGAGGATGTGAGGGCTGCTAAAGATCTCTTAACTTCGTGACGCCTGAAAGAGTCTAGTCTTACATATGTCCTGCTTCCTGCGGGGGCTCTCATTTCGATTACAGAGCCTCTCCCTCAAGGGGATCCTACCTACTCTCCCAACCCCGCCCTGGGCCCTCTACGGATCCACGAGGCAAGAATGACAATGTTGGGGATGTTGCAGCTCCTTCGTCGGTCGCGGCAGACTGACGTGAGGGAATGGTCTCCAAGAGCGGCTCTTGTGGGAAGCCTCCCACTGCATCGAAGAAAGGTGCATCTTCTTCTGGCCTCCCTAATGATCCCACTCCCAAAATGAGTCACTCCCTTCTTTCCAAGCTCAAGAAGGCCCTTGCTACAAAGAGTATGCTTGGTAGCTATATGTGCCGTCACAAAGAGATTACAACCTGCCTGGGGGAGTCGATCACTCCCTCCATTGATATTCCTACTAAGGAGCATGCTCATCGTATGTCCTGACGTGCTTCCTTGGGGAGCCAAGATGAGGGGGAGGGAGGTGTCGCGGAGCTAGTACCTCCATACTCAGTCAGCATGCTGGGAGATGTCAAAATGCGAGAACCTGACGGGGACCTTCCTTCATCAGATGTTGGCCTTAATAATCAGGCGCTGGAGGAGATGAACTTGGGAGGCTCTGGTTATGCTTCCAATGTGATATTTGATGCTTTCAATATTCAACAGCTTTTTTAGAACCCCTTCAGCTCTTCGGAAGGTCCTTCACATCCATCCTACGGACCCAATGACTTTGGCGTGGTCACAATCCCAAATGAACCAATGTTCGAGCGGGTATAACCAGCACCTAGGTGAGTTTACCCCCTCAGATTGGACTTGGCTGCGCAACTCCTCGTCAAAGGGATGCCAAGAGGCTTCTCTTAAGTGTAACATATGGGTTAGTATATGATGTCCTTGTCTTTAATTCATCACGTGCTGCTGTTTGTATATATTTTGTTTTAACTGTGTCATTTGTTTGTATGCATCCGTCTTGTAGCAATACACTCCCAGCCCTAACCCTTTGGAGGGGAGAATCTGTCGCGCCTCCAACAGGCTCTGAGTGATTTAGAGGAGTCTCACTGCCAGTGCGAGGCTCTTTAAGGGGAGGTGGACCGCCTCCAAGTTTTGCTGACCAACGAGCAGCCCTCAATGGCCAGTCTCATGCAGTAACTTGGGGAGTATCTCTCCATTCACTAAAGGTGTCTCTCGCACTCGCATGTTTTCACGAAGAGACTTATAGCCAGGATTGGCAAGCTGCAACATCACCTCTTCACTATTAAGGCAAGGAACAAGGAAGTTTTGGAGGACAAGATTGAGCATCTATTATACACAGTTTGGATACAAAATCCTGACGTCGACTACAGTGTCCTTGGTTCATTTACAGTAGAGATGGTTGAGTCTTTCAGGGCTGAGTATGGAGATGCAGTCGCAACGTGCTGGGGTAAGCGTCGACGTGATGCGGGTCCCTCTAGCAATTGCAACTAGTAGGCGTTCCTTCTTGTGATCATATCCGCGGAGACTTCAGGAACTTTGTTATTATTATTTTTTTGTTTATGGATGACTGTAAACCTCCTATTTTTACTTCATGTATGCATGACATCAAGACTCAATCTTGATCAAGTGGTTCCGACCCCTTGGCCGAGTGGTTTACCTTACTTTGTTGAATGAATCATTTGCTTTGTGTTCTCTTTTTTGTGGTATTCACCAAGTATCTCTTGGGATCGATCTTTGGCCATGCATCGTTGTGGTCAGCGGATTTTACTTTGAGGGAGTTTTGGCTCTTTGAGCTGCCTCCCTCTTATTGTAAATCTATCCTTTTACTTGGATGGGAGGGAGCTTATAGCACTTGACCGCGCTACCCTCTTGATTAAAGAATGTTTGCTTACTCTTGAGAGGCGTCCATCTTGTTTCGGCTTTACGCCATGAGTGTCCTTGAGGACCTCTTTTGGCTTAGCTATGTTTTACGCAAAGAAGTGTGTTTCCTATCGTTAATCAAGGGTATCTAGTCCTTGACGATTTAGGGATACACACTCTTTACTCATCTCCTCACCCCCTAAGTGTATTGCGCCATTTATGGGGCTGTACACTTGAGTTACATGCTTATTTCTAAGGGAAAGGAATTAACAACCTTCGAAATACCAATTTGATGTAACATTCATTCATTCATAAAAAAAGTTTTCTGTTACATGCATACAAGTGAAATAGAAATGAAGAAAATGAAAGAAGTTATACTAGTGGAGTTACCCCAGGCTCGCTCCTTGATTCTTGTCATCCATATTAAAAAAGGTTACGTGATGCTTCTCGTGGCTGACCTTCTCCTACTTTCCCACTGCCTTCGCATCCCCACCCCCGTTCAAACCGTTCGGAACTACCTTTGTTACTGGGTTCGTGGTCTTGGTGGCAAGGCACAGCGAGACGTTGTAGCACTCCCTGGCCTCCTTCTGCTCTCCTTTAAGTGTGGTGACTCCCCTAGGGGTCGGAAACTTCACAGCTAGATGATACACAGAGGTTACTGCCTTCAATCGATTGAGGGAGGGTCGTCAAATCACTACATTGAACGCAGCTGGACAGTCCACCACTAAAAATGTTACCATCATCGTGGCGTGTTTGGGGCTTTCTCCAACCGTGAGTGCCAACTCTATCGTTCCCAGCGGTTGGACTGAGTCTCCGGTAAACTCATACCACTTTCTTGAGGGCCACCAAGTAGAGGATATCTATGGAGCTCCCATTGTCCACCGCGTCCGATGTACCCTTGTGTTGGCAATTTGGATCATGATGACTAATGGGTCATTGTGAGGGAAGTGCACTCCCAGCGCATCTTCCTCCGTGAATGTTATTGAGTCGCTCTCTCCCCTAGAACTTTTTGGTCGCCTTTGTTCCAGACTCTAAACTTGGGGCTCTTGTCTCGCCTCACATGCATACTTTTCTCATCCCTTGCGGGTATTGCTCCCAACTCCTAGTCCTCTATTGAAAGTGCAGATGTCTCCCAGCACTTCTGAGGCCTCTTCTTGATCATCTCGTTGGCGCGGCTCGTTTGGCCTTTGATTCTCCTTCCAGTACTCTCCTAGATACCCACGTTGTATCAGTCCTTCAATTTTGACCTTAAAGTGCTTGCACTCTTCTGTGAGGTGTCTCACGTCTTTGTGGAAGCGGCAGTACTTGTTGTGGTCTCTCCTAGCTCTTTCCCTCTTCAAGGGTGGCAGTCTCTTGAAGAAAACATGATGCTCATTGGTGAGGTAGACATGTTCTCTTGAATGGGTTAGTTTTGTGTAGTGGGTGTATTCTCGAGGTAGTGGATCTAACTCCCTCTTGGCTTTCTTGTCTTGACGGTCATCCTTATACATGAATCCCCGCTTTTTGTGTGACCCCTCAGCTCGGGTCTTCACAGGTTGTTCGTCTTTTCCAACTCCTAAATTTTCATGTCCATCCTCCACGAAGATATACCTATTGGCCCTCTCATAGAAGTCCTCAAGGTCATCCAGCTCTCTCTTGAGCATGTTGTTCTGCAGCTTGCTTCTTGGTCTGACTCTGGCAGCGATAGCCATTTTATGATCATCCTTAGAGAGTCTCCCCACTTTAGTCACTTCGGTGTTGAAGCACTGGATGTAGCTTTTTAAGCTTTTAGTTTCTCCTTGTTTAATATTCACCAAACTTGTCCTCAGGACAACATAATCTCGGGAAGCATGGTGTTGGGACAAGAGCTCATCGGTGAACTGTTTCCACAAAGTTATAGATCCAGGAGCCAACCTCTTATACCACTTGTAGGTTCCGCCTCAAAGTGTCACCCTACTCGTGACTCTTTTCATTTTCATAATCTCGTTGAAAGCGTCCAAGTGATACTTCGGATCAGTGATCCCTTCATAAGGAGATATGTTTGGCTCTTTGAAATTAGAGGGTAATTGTTCGGATTGGATTTCTCTAGAAAAATGAGATTCATCGTCGAAATCTTCTTCATCCCAACTTCCCTCCTCTGAGGCGGCTGAGGATATCCTTCTGCGGAGATCTTCCATCTCCTTGTCAAGATGTTGCCTCTTTTTATTCAGCTTGTCTCGAAGGTCCTGCGGCGTGCGTCTTGGGCCTTCTTTGTGGTGGTGCATTCTTGATGACGACACTTTCTTTTCGACAGTTGTTTTTTGATTGAGTTTTTCCTTAGGTCCTCTGGGCCCACCCTTGAGTCGGTTCTCTTTTGTTAGAGAGAGGGCTCCAAGTCCATCTGGGGCCTCGCCTTTGATGGCGATGCTTCCGGTGTGTTACTGGTGGAACACTTTAATAGTCCTTCGTCTTCCAGATTGTCTTTCTCCTTTCTAATAACTTCGAGTTCTCTTCACTGGAATAAAGGTGTATCAAAATGCCCCTTCAGGAGCTCGTCCATCACCTTCTACATGTTTGCCACAGTCTCTTCTAACCTCAACTTGTTTATCTTTAACTTATTCATCTCGTTGTTATGCATGCGGGTGCGGGAGCTTGACGTGACGGAGTAGACTCGCTTCTCCTTCCCTGCCTAGGACGCGAGGTCCCTGGATCCTTTGGGGCAGAGGATGTCTGATGGAATGAACCCTCCGTCCCTGCGTCACAACTTTTCTGGCAATGGTTATGGAGGTTTTCTCTCCATCGCGCTGGTAACCGATGGGGGCCTCTTCACGTCGGTGCCCTTCTTGTGCTGCTTGAAGTCCCAAGATATCCCCGCCTCCCTCTTGCTGCTGAGACCCGCGATTGATGGCGGCCTCTTCCTTGGCGACTGGGACAGGTTGATCTCTCCTTACGGCAACCAGCTGATCGTTGTCAAAATGGATTTCAATGTCTCGGAGGCGACGTGAGCGTCTAGGCATTGCTAAAATGATTGATAGTATGGAAATGACTATTTCTAAGTTTTTTGTTCCCACAGACGGCGCCAAACTGTTGACAGACAGAACTCGTCAACCAAGTTAGTTTGTTAGAAAATATGTAACTATTAAAAGATGAGATAAAGAGAAAAAGTGAAATGAATGAATAATTCTCTCTATTGCCTTTCTTTCTGAGTTACAAATAATGAACTTCCAACCCCCTTCACATCTCAAATGGGGGTACTTATAGGCACTAGTGGCCAAGGGTACAACGTGGTTAAAAGGTATCAATACATCGCTTTCGAATTGTGGCTTGCAGGTGCTTGGAGTGGCCTTGCATCTCATACTCTTGTTTGGTATCAGTTGGTTCCCTACTACAGGAGGGTGATCCTGAGCTGCAAGTGTGTGGTCCTGAATTGTAGACAAGTGGTTTTGAGCTACAAGTGCATGGTCTTCAGTTGCAGGTTTGAGAGTCCCCACATGCAAGCCTTAGGTGAGTCGTCATGGTGTACCTTTGGTCAGGTCCTCAAACCATGCAGGTTCGTTGTCGCTGCTACTTGTACTCCCCTTCATTCAGAGGTTTCAGAGGGCATGGGTATACGCCTTCCTCCACACGCCGTGTCCCCAGAGTTCTTACTCAACTTTACTCTTATCCATATTCCCTCACTTCCTTCCCTACACCTGCATCCCTCCTTGCATGGACCCCTGTCACGCCTCCCATCACACACACACGGCTCGCCCCTCATCTCCACTTCACATCCCCTCGTCATGCCACCCATCATGCACACACGGTTCGTGTGCGAGCCCCCATGTCTCGCCCTCATCTCCCCCTCACGTCCCCCTGTCATGCCACCCATCACGCACACATGGCTCACGTGCGTCTCGCCACACAGCTCGCCACACGGCTAGCCACTTTTATACTATCTCCAAGGGTAATACTTGTAACGGTGCGGACGCGCCCTAACATTCAAAGTACTATTTTTGAGGGGTGGTGTAACGCCCTAATCTATAGGAACGCCACATGTGTGATTTTATAAACTAGTTTAATACTAATAGAATAATTAATTATTAACCGTGATAACATTAAAAACTTGACTGAAATAAAGCACTAAAAACGGACATTATAACGGCATAAAAACTGTGTTTCGGGAATCCCTGTTATAAAAAGTTTTGCTAAAGAAATATATACGACAACCATTTAAACATAAAATCAAAATACACAGCAGATACAACCAGTCCAAAATAACTCTGGCAACTCGGCACGCAGGCCGGCGACGTCAATATGTACATTGCTGGAGAAGACTGCCACCTCATGGTTGATCTAGCTTTTCTTTGCCTTTACCTGCACCACATAGCACCTGTGAGTCACAAGGACTCAGCAGAAAAGTAATAATAACAATCATATAGTTTATTATTCGAATATTGTCATTTATACATAATAAGAATCAAACCATCACACTTTGTTCATAAGATGAAATCCAAATCACTACTGGCATCTGCCACGAATAAACATCAGTATACAGATATTTGGTAATACAAAACTATTATACCAATAATGAAATTTATATTCATTTAATCATATAAATAATATATATGTTATCTCATAAAGCAACCATCTTCATTTCATCACGCTGCCTAATCAGGCAAGTCGATGCTTTAATCTGATAATCTTGTATTGTATCGCCTAATAAGGCGAGCCCGTGCCATAGCCTGGCACCCATATGTCGCATAACTGCATCACCTAATCAGGTGAGCCTGTGCCAAAAACCTGCACCCATATATCATATAATTGCATCACCTAATCAGGTGAGCCTGTGCCACAGTCTGGCACTAATATTGCATCGTCTAATAAGACGATCTCGTACTTACCCCCGGTACTTATCATATGTCATTGACGCCCATACCTATGCCTGATACGTTGCCAGGAAAATCACATCACCTAATCAGGTGAGCTCGTACTTACACTCGGTACTTTTCATATATCACTGATGCCCGTACTTATGCCCAGTACGTCGCCAGGAAAATCGCATCACCTAATCAGGTGAGCTCGTACCTATGCTCGGTACTCATCATATATCACTGACACCCGTACTTACGCCCAGTACGTTGCCAGGTTAATCGCATCACCTAATCGGGTGAGCTTGTACTTATGCTCGGTACTCATCATATATCACTGACGTCCCTACTTACGCCCAGCACGTCGCCAGGAAAATCGTATCACCTAATCAGGTGAGCCCATATATCACATGCATAATAACATCACATTATCAATATTCAACTAATTATTCTTTTCATTATATAACAATATTAACTATACCTCAATATTAATCAATTCATAACAATACTAATTGTATTACATACAACGTACTATGCAGTACAATATACTTTTCTTACCTTTAATCTAGGTTCATATATTTCGGCAAACCCAAGTGGAGAACTATCCCCGATGATCTCAGCCCTATGTCACAACAATGATAAACCAATAAGTGTTTATCCCAAAACACTGCTTAATATTCACATAAGACAATCTAGGGTTTTCTACCAAACCCGGCGGTATAAATACATTGTAATAAAACTTATATTTTGGCTCTAGATTATACACCATATTATAGAGCTCGTCGCAAGCTTCAAAACGGTATATAGAATGTCCAAAACGGACACCCGAGTCAAAAGTTATGATAAAAATACGATTTCTGATCTCTTAGGAATTTCTAAAAACTATAAAACTCGAAAATCCCAATTTTCGCACTCACCGAAACACTACTAATACTTATCCAAATCACTCCAAAACTTCACATGGTGCATATATAACATAAATATTACCATCCTTACGTAATAGAAATAAAAAATCGACCCCTTAAATGAAAAACGCCATTAATGTTCGGACTAAGCTTTAAAAAGTTTCAAACTCAATTTCTAACTCAAAATCACTTCAAATTCAACAAGAAAATATCGAAACTAGTCCCATGACTACCCGAGAACAATTCTTTAAGGTCAGAATCTTCATAACTATTCTAATTCACAAAACCCCTATACGAAACCAATTGTTTTTAAACTTAAAACGAAATTAAACCATACTTTAAGCTTTCCATTTTCAAGGATTTGCTATCCTGCTACTACTGGAGCTTAGATCGCTAAGTTTTAGATTGAAAATAAAAAAAAATAGATATAGGAGGAGAAGGTTTTATCAAAGGAAAAAAAAACGAGAGTTTCATTTATTTTGTTTCACTGATAACTTAATATATATAAATAAACTTATTAACGTATAACATTAACTTTTATATATATAAATAATATTATAATAATATATTAATAATAATAATATAATATTAATAAAAAATTTATTATTAATAGTTATCTTATTATTTCTTAGCCACTAAGAATTTTTATTTCTAAGGTATTTGGCCAACTTTGAGTACCCTAAAATACCTCGATATTTCTAAAATCAACTTATCCTAACAATCTCATCAATATTTCTAACTAAAACTTTTGTGACATTTTTGGCCTCCAATCGGGTCTCTAGGATCGTCGAACATGAAAATATTTTTATTTCACAAATAACTCATATTATATCCACGTATTTTAAATAAATCTCCGTAATTAACAAATTACACTTATATATCCACTTATTGAGTCTTCAGGGTCCCCGAACCTGAAAATATTTTTATTCCACAATAGCTCATATTACAGTCACACATGCTATATAAATCTCTATAATTAACAAATTACGTTTATTTACTCACTTATAGCAAAATTTAAATTTTATACTGAAATAGATTTGTAAGATCATAATCCTACTAATTACCTGATTAACCCATAGTATAAATATAAAGTCTAATTATTTACCATTAGGCTTATCGGGATATTACAGGTGGACCTCGGGCGAGCATGCTGATTTGGCGTACCAGCGTGGGTCTTTCTTCCCTTCGATGAATAATCTCAAAAATTAAAGATGCCAATGTTTGGGGTTAACACCTATATATGTGGGAGTCTATAGTGTCCCACTATTTTTAGTGGGACACTATACACCAAATATTCTTTTTCTTTTTTTTTTAACATTAAATTAATATGTTCATGATTAAATTTTTATATTTATATACATATTATAGTGTGAGATAATTTAATAAAATAATATAATAATAAAAAATATATTTTTTAGTGTTGTGGTTGGAATTGGAAAAAAATTTAGTGTTGAAATAGTATCCTTTTAGTATTGATTTAACATTAAATTTGGGTTTCCCCATTGGAGTTGCCCTGAGGGGATTGAAAAAGGGTAAATAACATTTTAGATTTTGTGTGTTGCAAAAGTTACCAATTGGACCCTCTATTTTGTTAGACGACAAAAAAGACCCTATATTTTCTAAAATGGTAAAAATAGGACCCTGAGCTTAATTTTCAATAATTTTATTTTTTAATATAACCAATTTTAAGATAATTTCTAATACAAAGAGATATAAAAAATGTAACCAGTTTTGTCATAACATCTTTAGATAAGATTATTATTCAGTTTTATTTTGACAAAAAATCAATTCAGGTTCTTATTTATACAATTTTGAAAATTACAGGGTCCATTTTGTCATTTACCAAAACTAAAATCCAATTGGTAACTTTTACAAAACACAGGGTCTAAAATAGTATTTACCTATTGAAATTAGTGCTTTACATAGGTCAAATCATTCAACTCGGCCAACTCAACATATTTTTTTTTATAGTAAATAGTTGTGTTAAGATTAGATCATGGTTCTTTGGGCTGAAAAGTAATAGAACAAATAATTATGGATTGAACATATTCTAACTTTATATAACTCAACCCCACTTAATTTTTGAGAGACGTTCTAAATTTAAGATAATTTTTATATATAAAATATATTTTACATTCACAAAATATATACAAAAATTATATTTTACATTTTAATAAATAAATTATATTATTACGATAACAATAAAAAAATAAATTAATTAAAATATATCACGAATATGCAGTCCATAGTTACTCTACTACTTCTATAAACAAGTCTAACGTGAGAATCAATCATTATAATTAATTTTCCTGCCCATACAATGATTCCACCACCACCTTAGTTTTTTTAAAGCACTATGTTAACATACACATGATACATATATACATATCATGTATTGTTTTCTCGTGCACTAGGTTAAATTATTTTATCAAATATTAAAACTTAAAATATTCATCTCAATCCAATAAATTCAACATAATCTATTCTATATATTATTGTACTAAATAAAATTGAGTTGTACAAGAAAAAAATTGAATGGTTTATAGTTTCTTCAAACCTTAATTATTAAATTGGCACATTAAAACACATCTAACTCGGCCCTTATACATCCCTATAGTTCAATATGTATTATTTTATTTATAAGCTATTAAATTTGTGTGAATTTTATATTTTGAATTTAATTCAAGTTAATTTATACAACAATTCAAATTCAGCACCAATAATGCCAATTGGATTAGGAATACATTGTAGAACGATTATTATTTTAATATAATTATTTAAAATTCGTTTTGCATCACCAAATCAATTAAATATTAAAATAAAATGTCATTCTAAAATAATATAATTATATACTTTTTTTTTAAAAAAAAAAAATCAATGATTCTCTATTAAAAATAATTAACATGTTGTTCTCATACGTAGGAATTTTAAATTTTTCAGTAGAATTTACACAAGCACATATATCAACCCTAAATTAGTTGGTGCAGATTAAATTAAAAAGAAATTACTCGATATATTATTTTTTATTTTTTTCTTAAATTTATGATTTAAGTTTTTAAAAGTATTGTCATATAATATTTTGTTATAATTTAAATTGCTGTATTATTTGCAATTAGTTGGTACAAATTAAACTAAATTGAATAACTTTGTGAACAAAAAATAAATCTTTGAGACATGAATGAAACAAAATGGTACGACGAGTCAAGGGGTAAAATAGATATTTAATCTCGCGGCCTATCAAAAACCACAAGTCTAGTCCAAATAGATGTAATGATGTATACATCTTAAGACAAAAAGTTAATATACATCGGAAATTTTGACATAATTGATCGAATTTTCTACGTCAAACACAAACTAAATAAGTAAAATAAGACAAGTTGCCTTTTACTGTAGCAACAAGTCAATTTTTTGCAAATCACTTACAACAGGCTTTTTTTATTTAAAAATGTAAAAGTGCTGTAATGGACTACTTTTATTACTTTTTAAGAAATATTGTACCAAAAGTTCTTAAAAATTTATTTTCATCTAAATAAATTTCCAACCTTAAAAATATCAGCAATAATTTTTAATTCTTATAAGTCTGTTAGTCCTCTTTTTAACAGATCCATTAATTTCTTTTCAAAATGCCGCGTGTTGATATTAAATACGGCATAAGTCTTCAAAAAATTTACTTTAATACAGATAAATTTCTAAAAAAAAATTATTTTTAATATAGATAAGTCTTAATCTCGAAAAATTATAGTTATCGTCTATAGGTACCCAACTTAATAGTTTTGTTTACAACATAAAAATTATGTAAGAAAAATTATTAAAAACTTTAATAATTTTTGTTATTTTCTTTTATTAAAAATTAGAAAACATTATATATATATAAAAAAAAAAAAAAAAAAAAAAAAACTTTTACGATTCGCCACCCACCCTTCTCGGTGGTGGAGGCTTGCCACCGACAAGTGTCATCCCTTCATCTCCACTTTTTTTTATCGTCCCATCCCATGATCCCACACAGAAAACTCAGAAAAGGAATTAAGAAAAAAAAAACCCAAAAATCCTTAAATAGTTGCACCTTACTCTGACCCTCTCTATTAGAAGTCCTTACTCATCATTTCAATTAAGTTGGTTAGTTCATTATAGGTTATTATAGAGAGAGCTTGTTTTCTGTTTTACAAAGTTACTTCGTCCCAGTTGTATTGTAACTAACTCACACTCGTTCTCACTCTATATATATACCATATTTTGGGATATTGAATAATAACAAGTCTTTCATTTCTAATATGGTATTAGTCGCTTAAATTCTCTCTCATACACGATCGTTTCCATGGATAGAATAAGAGCTACTTGTTTAAGGAACTCCGACAAACTTCCAGGCTGCACAATTCATCTTCCATACCAAATGCTCCTCTAAATTCTCTGATCATTTCTCCAGTCTCTACCGTAACCTTCGACATTGTTAATATACAGCCTAATGTGACAACATGACCTATCCATGAAGATAGGTCCAGTCCATATTTCTTGAATTCTGGTGAATATCCTGTAAGTCACTCCTCCGTTATGTGACAAGAAATTTCAGTCATGTCATTGTGATTTCAAGCTTTTTGTTAGTGTGCGAAACAAAAATGTCTTCCTCAAACGTACCTTCCACAACCACCAGTCGACGATCCTTTGCATCATCTTGGCTTCGCTGTAATCAGATGGTGATGTTATGGATTCTCCACTCCGTCACACCTGACATTAAAAGCAGTATTATGTCTTGGACATGGCTGCTGAGATGTGGAGGATACTCAATTCGAGATGTGATCAAGGTAATGGTCCTCGCATTTTCAAACTCAGGAAAGTGCTAATCACTCTGCATCAAGGCTATGACTCTATAAGTTCTTATTTTAACAAACTTAAATGCATGTGGGATGAGATCTAAGAACTTCGTCTATGAATTCCATGTGCTTGTGTTGCTTCCGTTTATAATATGGCATTCTTGAATCAAGAACAGGTTCTTCAATTTCTAACAAGACTAAATGAATCTTTCTATCCTGTTACAGCTCAAGTCCTTCTACCTGATCCTTTTCCATCCCTATCCAAATTATTCTCTATGGTTATTCATGAAGAAAGACAATGTAAACTCAACAATCCTCAGCTCCCCTCTCTCATTGCTTCTGTCCAAGATTCTACTCAAACATCAGCTCTTGCTCCAAATCCCTCAACATCAACTGCTAATCCCAATCAAGGATGCAATAAGAGGATGAGGCCTTATTATACTAACTATCACAAACTCGGTCATCTTAAAGAAAACTGTTTCTTCCTCATTGGATTTTCACCTGGGTATGGAGATAAAAGGAAAACTGAAAACTAGGCATATGCATCTACTGATCCTCTCTCTCTTTTGGAATATCCGACTAAACCAAAAGATATCCAGACCATTATTTCACTTCTGCACCGAAAGCTTCATCCAACAACTTCCAATTCAGATGCTTCTCAACCATTCGCATCAAACATTTTTGGTAATATTAAACAACCTTCAAACTCTGTATGGATAGTAGACAGTGGTGCTACTCACCACATATGTTGTGACATATCACTCTTCTCTCGATTGCATGATACTGCTATTGCTACATCTATAAAATTACCAAATGATTTGAGCATTAGGATACACAAATCAGGAGATCTTATGTAATACCCTAGAATTTAGAATGGATTAGCAAAACCCTAATTAGATAATTGTGAATAATTGAGGAATTATATTATTATATAGTTCAGTATATGTGAATTGATATGAATTTTAATATGTTAAGACCTTGTTGGTGAGCTAGGGGCATTTTAGTAATTGTGACCCGAGAAGGGTAAAATGATGAAATTAATTTAATTACATGCTTAATGGAACTATATTATTATATAGTATACCTGTCTTGTCTTTTCAGGTGTGTTCTGACAGGTTGGCGCGGTATAGTCACAACGGAGTATTTTGGGTCGAACCGGGTTCGGGCTCGAAATGCAAATTAAATTTGTTTATTTGGCATTTTATTGGATATGTGATAACCTAAAATTTAATTGGGATCTATTTATGTATGAATTGTCATAATTGCCCTTGTGAGTGTAAAGCTTGATATTTGGCCTTGGGGGCAAAATGGTCTTTTGACCTTAATTGTTTTATTTTAATAAAAGTTGAATTTTTGAGAATTGGAAAGGAACATTTTGGTTTCACTCTCTCTTGGCCAACCCTCTTCCTCTCTCAAACCCTCTCAATTTTTCAATTTGAATTTAGTGAAGAGCTAGCTTGAATTAAAGAAGTGTTGATTGAAAAATTGTGTTGAAGACTTGGAAATAGCTTGTGTAAGGAATTGAGGTAGTTTCTTGCTAAAATTATTTGAAATTGTTTGTTGAATTCTTGTTGAATTTATTGTGGTTAAAGCATGTTTTAAGTTATTGTGCTGTATTGTTGCATGTTCATGGTTTTGGTGTTAATTTTGGTGAATTGGATGAGAGATTGTTTGATTCATGTTTGTTGAGCTTGGATTGTAATTTTTAGAGTATTTTCTAGCTTGAGATTCATGCTATTTTGATTTATAGTTGCTGCAAAATATTTGTGAGTATTTGATTTTTAGCTCAAGTTCTTGAGCTTGAGTATTGCTAGTTTTGAAGCATGAGTTTTGTGTGTTGTTACTGCTGGAAATTGGTGTTTGAAACATGAGTTTTAATTCCTTGTTGATTGCTAGCAACAATATTTGGTAACTGAGTGTTCTGTTGAGAATTTGGGGTGAAAAGATTGGATTTTTCTTGCTGAAATCGTGTTTGAGCTTGCTGGTTTCTGGGTTTGGAACACAGATGCCACGGCATGCTCTGGGCATGTTGCGGCCTGCCCCAACTGATGGAACCTGGGGGTTCGTCCCAGGTGTCGCGGCATGGCTTGAGCATGGTGCGTCCCGCCCTCGTGATTTTGGGCAGTTTTGTGTCGAACTTTGAAAATTCACAACTTTTGATTCTGAACTCCGATTTGGGAGTTCTTTATATCGTTGAAAAGCTCGTTCCGAGCTCTGTATGATTATATGAATTTTAAATGCCATGATTGAATTTTATAAATATGGAATCAGGGGTTAACCCTAAGTGTGAAAAATCCTGGATTTGTGTGACTAGGATTACCGGCACCTGATCAGGAGCACCTGGGGATTCGAAATCTCTATCAATTGCTGGACAACATGTAAGACAGTGGTTAGCACGTAGAGTATGCGCAGTGGCGCTTATATTGAGAATGATAAGTATGAATGTTTAGTAACCGGGATTAGGGTTATTACTCTAATAGGAACGGTCTAATAGCCTAGGGTTATTACCCTAGTGATATATGTGTATAAATGTCATACCATGTTAATTGAAATGAGATTTAGGGATTATGCACTCAAGGGATAATCAGGTTGGACTCGGTAACCATAACCGAGATGAGCCAATTCTAAGGCCTTAATGTATTTAGACGTGTGAGGGCAACACGTGGGTCTACGCCATGTAGATTTAAATAGATGTGTAAGCGCAACACGTAGGTCTACACTGTTAGGTTTTATGACCTAAATAAAACTCTATTTCAATGTAATCTATTTTATTCAACATCAATAAAGAAACAGAAGTATTTTTTCATTCATTTGTGTATGTTTTGGTTCACTTTATCAGATGCTTGTCTATTTGATTTATAAATTCATCTTAAACCCTTTTCACATACTTGATCATGTTTATTGTGCTGTCATCACATTGGAAAGTAAACATGACTATGTGAATAAAGTTTCCTAGATTTATCAGACACAGGGTTTTACTGATATGATAATCTACAACAAGAGTTTACTTGTATTTGGAGAAATACTATGTTCTTTCCAGAACATTGGTTAAAGTAAAGCTCAGGTTGGATGCATGGAGTATGCATCGGAAGGGACCGATATTGGACTTTGACTTAGATTTAATTAAACTTACCGTAGAATCTATTCAAGTCAATATCGCCAAGTTGATCCTAGATCAAATGATCTTAATCCTGTTATGATTAGGCTCAATCTTGAAAGGCTATTCGTGTTCCTTGAATTGTTAGTTAAGCCTACTTTTAGGTCAGGGTGATACGTACTCTTTGGGAACACGGTAGTGCAATTGAGTGGGAGCGCTAGCATAAACATGGAATCTATAGCTTCTACCTGGCGAATAGTAAGCAAAGGATGATCTCCTTCGAGCTTGACCAAACGAAAATAAATGGTGGAGATCTCATTTCACATAAGCTGAAATATCATTTATACGGGGTCAAGTGTTTTAAGGATAAAATACATAGTAGGGTGTTACGGTAATCTAGTCCCTTTACTGTGTAGATCATCCATATAGAGGATCATTGATCACATTAGGATTATAATAATGGATAACTAATGATGTGTCTATATGGTGGAACATATAGAGCATTCTATATACTGAGAGTGCAATTCTAAGTTCTATGCGTGGATTCAACGAAGAATTAATAAGTTAGTGAATTTTAGTGCTAAATTCTTGATCTACTTATTGGAAGCTCGGTTATATAGACCCATGGTCCCCCCACTAGTTGAGATAATATTGTTTGTAAGACTCATGTAATTGGTTTTGATTAATCAATTATAATTCACAAATTAGACAATGTCTATTTGTGAAATTTTCACTAAGTAAGGGCGAAATTGTAAAGAAAGAGTTAATAGGGGCATATTTGTTAATTATGATACTTTGTATGGTTCAATTAATAAATATGATAAATGACAATATTATTTAATAATTATTTATAGTTATTAAATAGTTAGAATTGGCATTTAAATGATTGAATTAGGAAATTGGCATTTTTGAGAAAATCAGATACAAAAGGTGTTAAAATTGCAAAATTGCAAAAAGCAAGGCCCAGTCCACTAAGCCATGGCCGGCCACCTTTATAGCTATTTTAAGTTGATTTTTTCATTATTTTAATGCCATATAATTCAAATCTAACCCTAGTGGAATGCTATAAATAGATAGTGAAGGCTTCAGGAAAATTACACTTTCTGAATCAGAAAAACCTAAGCCTCCACTCTCTCTTCTCTAGCCGCCACTCTCTCTCTTGCTTCTTCCTTTGAATTTTGAAATTACCTTAGTGATTAGAGTAGTGCCCACACACATCAAGCAATACCTCAATCATAGTGAGGAAGATAGTGAAGAAAGATCATCAGCAAAGGAGATTCAGCATCAAGGATTCAGAGAAAGAGATCCAGGTTCAGATCTTGATAATACTCTGCTACAGAAAGGATTCAAGGGTTAGAGATCTGAACGGAAGGAGTCATTTAATTCCGCTGCACCCAATGTAAGGTTTCTTAAACTTTATATGTGTTTAATTTATCGTTTTAGAAAGTTCTTATTTAGGATGTTAATAAACATACTTGTGAGTAGATCTAAGATCCTGGTAAAATAATATCCAACAACTGGCCTCAGAGCCATGGTAATTGATTTACTTGCAAGAAATTTGGACTTTAAAACGATTGTTTGTATGTTCTTTGGATGGTATCATGTTGTATTGAGTGTTATTTGATGATTGATTGATGTTTGTAAATTTTCGTGAAAAATAATTGCGATTTTGATTCTAGAATTATTTTTATTGGATAGTATGGAAAAAATTAAGCAAGTTAGCCTTTTACAGAACTTAATTTGGATTTTATTTGAATTAGTTATGATTTTTTGAAGATTTGAAAAAATCGGGGCTGTGCTGAAATTTTTCCTGCGATCGCAAATCTGTCCGTACAGTTCACAATTTTTTCGTTTTTCTTCGATTTTTCATGCTTTTTCATGGAATTAACTTCCAATTTTTTGTATGGTTTTGTATTTATACTATTACTATTCCTAATTCAATTCTAATTATCATTTTGAATTAATTTAATATTTTTTAAATTTAATTCAAGATATTAGTGTAATTTGAATTTGAATAGAATTAGTATCTATCTTCTTGCTTAAAAATCTATCTTATTTTAAAATTTGATTACATCTTATCTTATTTTAAATTCAAAATAAGATAATTATAATCATGTAATTTTTAAATGATATAAGATATTTTGCTAATTTTTTAAATTTTGTTATTTTATTTATTTAAATTACATTTAAAATTTGAAAAAGATATTTATTTATCTTTTCTAATTTTTATTTTTAAAATAACATTTAAAATTTAAAAGTAGTTAGCAAATTTTTGAAATGATATTTAGGTTGGTTGAAACCTAATTTTTCAAAATTGTAGGTTTAATTTTAAATTTAAATTCTTTTTAAATTTCGAATTTTTTCAATTTTTTTAAATTTTTCGAATTTTTTTTTATTTATTTAATTAATTATTTTCGAAATTAAATATTTAATTTAAAATTAAATAAATCCTACATCCAACTATCCAACTAACCTTGTTGCAGGAGTACGTGTTTTAACTTGTTTGTAAGTTTTCAAAACCTATTATTACTTGATTGCAAATAGCCATGGTTACTTTTTGCCAGATCTAATGATCTGATGGCTCCCTTGGTCAAGATAATAATTTGTAACAGGTATATTTACAATCTTCTTTCATCTGTGTATGACCTAGCAACATGATAGGACCCATCCAAAGTGTGCCTGTGTGAGCCTATGTGTTTAATTTTATTATAGATGCATATAGGTTAATGTTGCTAAAATAAATTATCATAGTTCTTGATAGAATTTATTTAGGCCCATTTAGTTTTTGGGCCTATTCAATTAATAACAGTTGTTCTTATTAAGGTTAAATTCCTCTCTTTTGGGCCTTGTGTGAGAGTTGGGAGCCATAGAAGTGGGTACGACATACTGAACCCAGCACCCCCTCACACAAACCACCCCAATTGTGAAGGCTCATTTGCCTAATTTGAATGACTGTACTAGGTTAATTACACTAGTTTAACCTAATTAAAATTGATTAGCAACATAATTAATTTCATTTATTTTGAAATTAATTTAGAAAATCATAGTTTAAAGAATTTTATATTCTAAGCTAAACTATATGTATTTTCTTGTATTTAATTAAATATAGAATTATAACCATCTAGATTCATTCTGATGCTTAATTTAAATTTTTCATTAAATATTCCTATTTAAGTTGATATTTAGTTGTTTACAACTAACCAACTTAAATCTGAATATCTTTTGAATTCAAAATTTCAAAATTAAGTTGAGGAATTTTAGGCATTGGTTATTAAGATTCTTTAGATATTTTTTAAGTTAATATCTTTTCAAATATTAACTTAAAATATCTTCATATTAAGTGGTTACAACTTAATTTCATATTTAATTAAATCTAGTTTGAAAGATATTTAAGTTGATTTTTTAGATTCTTCTAAAACAACTTAAACAAGATATTTTCAAATTTGTTCCATTTATTATTCAAATTTATTTTTGAATTTAATTAATAATTGAAAATTAATTAAAGTTGATTTTTTTTATTTAAATCAACTTTGATTTTTTTTAATTTTTCATTATTATATTATGGAACTTGTTCGATATTTATTTGAATTTATTTTTCAAATTTAATTAATAATTGAAAATTAATTAAAGTTGATTTTTTTTATTTAAATCAACTTTGATTTTTTTAATTTTTCATTATTATATTATGGAACTTGTTCGATATTTATTTGAATTTATTTTTCAAATTTAAATAATAATTGAAAATTAATTAAAGTTGATTTTTTTTTATTTAAACCAACTTTAATTTGTAATTTTTCATTATTATAATATCGAATTAAAATGATTATACAAAATACATATAATATTTTTGAAATAATGAGCTTTTAATCAAGAGACATTCGATCTCCATTGTGGGTTTTACACCGCGTTTGTTTTAGTGAGTAATCCTCCCTAATGGAGGAACGTTCATTAGCAATTTCGCACCGTTTAACCTCGCATGATAAGTAGTTTGTAAGTGTTTTGTATGGTATAGATCACCCTAATGGTGGCGACCATACTTGACTTGCAAATTATGAAACAATGGTGGGAGCTCATAAGATAGAATTGCCTTGACTCTCGCCCAAACGGGACAACGCTGAATTCCAATCTTGATCGAATAAAAGGTTGCTAGAATGGTTATCATTTTAGATGAGCTGACAACTCTATTCAATGGATGATGCTTTGACTCTCGCCTAAACGGGACACTGTATCAGTTTGTTGAAATACCTTGGAAAATAAACTATGTTAGATTTAGTATTTCTATAACATATGTCATTACTTGTTATTTTCTAAACTGTGTATGAATTTATGAACCAAAACCTTACTTCTGTTTTATTGATGTGTTGTAGTGTCATTATGAATAACCCTCACCCGATCCTCTCTTAGTTACTATCTTAGCAAAAGAACTCTATAGTGTGAAAATGCATCCTGGTAGTTGCATTAACTCGCACCTGTTGATGATGAATCTGAAGTTCCAAAAGGCAAATCTACTAGGAATTGATTTATCAAGAGAACAATGGGTCCAACTTATCCTTAATAGTCTTCCTCCGGAGTATAATGAATTTGTTATCTCTTACATGATCAACAATTCTAACTCCTCCGACATGGACAAGCTCGAAGCAGAATTACGAGCCCATGAACGGAACTTGATTGCAATGGGTTCCCCTAGGTTTGCAATCAATAATCGAAGGAAAAGGACTAGGTATGAAGGATCTAGCAAAACTGCTTCTTCAAGTACAATTATCAGACATCATCTTCTATGTTCGAATTGTAATGAAAAGGGTCATCATGAAGAACGATGTCCCAGGCTTCTAAACAATTCAAACAAAGGTAATGCTTTTGTCTTTGAATCATGTGTTTTAGAGAACGACAAATCCATATGGATTGTTGATTCTGGGTCTACTAACCATGTATGTTCTTCACTGCAGTTGCTTGAAACTTGGGAAAATCTGCTTCCAGGAGAGTTACAGCTTAAAGTTGGCAATGGCGAATTAGTATCGGTCAAAGCTAGAGGAAAAGCCCGCATCAAGTTTCAACAAAGATTTTTAATTTTAGAAAATGTTTATTTATTCCAAACTTTAGTAGAAACTTGATTAGTGTCTCATGTTTGCAAACACAATCTTATATATTGAATTTTTCGAGTACAAATTGTTCAATTTCTCGTAATGGATTTCAAATATGTGTTGCTATAATGGAACAAGGGCTTTATGTTTTAAGACCGAGTACTCAAATCTCACTAAATAGTGAACTTTTCAGTGTAGCTAGACCTAGAAACCTAAAAAGAAAAGAGATTGATAATGATGATCAAACTTATCTATGGCATTTACGTTTAGGTCATATAGGCTTTGATAGACTCAAAAGGCTCACCAAAGACGGTCCATTGAAAAATGTCGTCTTAGGTGAACTGCCAGTATGCGAGTCCTGCCTAGAAGGAAAAATGACTAAACGTTCTTTCTCTGCAAAGGGAGAGCGTGCCAAAATCCCTCTAGGGTTAGTGCATTCCGATGTCTGCGGACCTTTGAATGTCAAAGCCCGAGGTGGTTATGAGTATTTTGTCACTTTCATTGACGATTTCTCTAGATATAGTTTTCTTCACCTAATGCAAAAGAAATCTGAAACGTTTGAAAAGTTTCAAGAATTTCATGCTTTGGCCCACAACCAATTAGGTAAATCATTAAAGATCTTGCGAACTGATAGGGGTGGAGAATATATGGATATGCAGTTCAAAGATCATTTAATTGAACTTGGAATTGAATCCCAATACACTGCCCCAGCTACTCCACAACAAAATGGAGTTGCAGAAAGAAGAAATCGCACTCTTTTGGAAATGGTTAGGTCTATGCTGAGTTATTCAACTCTGTCTACGTCCTTCTGGGGATATGCTATACAGATGGCAAATGACATTCTAAATGTTGTTCCATCTAAAGCAGTCCCTAAGACACCCGTCGAACTTTGGAATGGTCGAACACCTAGTTTACGCCATTACAGAATTTGGGGGTGCCCTGCTCATGTCTTAAGAAAGAAAGAAGGCAAACTTGAATCACGTACCGAAGTATGCATGTTTGTCGGAAATTCTAAAGAGACTAGGGGTGGACTATTTTATAGTCACAAGGATAACAAAGTGTTTGTTTCTACAAATGCTACTTTCCTTGAAGAGAACTATATTAAAGACTACAAACCGAAAAATAAAGTTGTTCAAGAGGAATTGCTATCAGATATAAGTCCTTCCAATGTTCCGTCCTCTTCCACTCGTGAAGAAGACGATCCCACTCCCTCAGTTGAACAAACTGAGAAATCTACTACTAAAGTTTCTGTTCAGAAGACAACCGTACCTCGTCGTAGTGGGAGGGTTTCAACAAAACCTGCTCGTTATGGCTTGGATGGTGAAATCAATATGGTCGTAGGTGACGGTATTGATGACGATCCATTAACCTATAAACAGGCAATGGCTAGTCCGCAACGGAAACGATGGTTAGCCGGCATGGATTCAGAAATGGATTCCATGAAAAAGAACAAAGTCTGGGAATATGTAGACGCACCTGACGACTATCATCCGATAGGATGCAAGTGGGTTTACAAGAAGAAAAGAGGAGCTGGAGGCGAAGTCAAAACTTTTAAAGCTAGACTTGTAGCCAAGGGTTATACCCAAAGAGAAGGCGTGGACTATGAGGAAACTTTTAGTCCTGTTGCCATGCTCAAATCCATCCGAATTCTTCTCTCCATAGCTGCTGCTTTCGATTATGAAATCTGGCAAATGGATGTCAAGACTGCCTTCCTTAATGGGGTACTTGAAGAAACCATCTATATGGAGCAACCAGAAGGTTATGTTCTTCCTGGGCAAGAAAAGAAAGTTTGCAAGTTAAACAGGTGTATCTATGGACTTAAGCAAGCTTCTCGCTCATGGAACAAGAGGTTTGATGAAATCATCAAGACCTACGGCTTTCTTCAGAATGAAGATGAACCTTGTGTTTACCAACTCAAGGAAGACCAAATAGTAGTATTCCTGGTCTTTATGTTGATGACATTTTGATCATTGGAAACAGTGTCAAGAAAATGACTCACATTAAGGAATGGCTCAACACTTAATTCGAAATGAAAGATTTAGGTGAAGCAGCCTATGTTCTTGGTATTAAGATTATCAGAAACCGGAAGAACAGATCCCTTGCTCTCTCTCAAACAGCCTACATAGACAAAGTCTTAGAGAGATTCTTCATGAACAATGCCAATAGGGCAAACATGCCCTCTAGATATGGTATTCGTCTATCTAAGGAACAGTCACCGACTGATCCTCAAGAGATAGAGGACACGGCGAATATTCCCTATGCCTCTGCAGTTGGAAGTCTAATGTATGCAATGTTGTGCACTAGACCTGACATCTGTTATGCTGTTGGAATCGTGAGCAGGTATCAGTCTAATCCAGGACAAGAACATTGGAATGCAGTTAAGTATATTCTGAAATACTTAAAGAGTATAAGGAATCTTGTGTTAGTCTACAAGGGTGGTGCTTTAAATCCCATAGGCTACACTGATTCAGATTTCCAGGCAAGTCTTGAAGACAGGAAATCAACATCTGGGATGGTGTTTACTCTTGGGGGTGGAGCAGTGGTTTGGAGAAGTGCTAAACAAACCGCGATATCGGACTCAACTATGGAAGCTGAATACATAGCAGCAGCCGAAGCTGCTAAAGAACTTGTCTGGCTAAGAAAGTTCTTCACCAGCATAGGAGTTGTTCCTGGAATGGAAAAGCCTCTGGTACTACTCTGTGATAACAATGGAGCAATAGCAAACAGCAAAGAACCTCGAAGCCACAAGAGAAGCAAGCACATTGAAAGGAAGTATCACATTATCAGAGAATACGTGGCAAGAGGGGATGTACTAGTTGAGAAAGTTGACACAGAGGACAACCTAGCTGATCCATTCACCAAAGTCTTGGCCGTGACAGCCTTTGAAAAGCACCGTCAGAATTTAGGATTAATTGATATGTACTAATTAGTTTTATATTAGTGCAAGTGGGAGTTTGTTAGGTTTTATGCCCTATATAAAACTCCATTTCAATGTAATCTATTTTATTCAACATCAATAAAGAAACAGAAGTATTTTTTCATTCATTTGTGTATGTTTTGATTCACTTTATCAGATGCTTGTCTATTTGATTTATAAATTCATCTTAAACCCTTTTCACATACTTGATCATGTTTATTGTGCTGTCATCACATTGGAAAGTAAACATGACAATGTGAATAAAATTTCCTAGATTTATCAGACACAGGGTTTTACTGATATGATAATCTACAACAAGAGTTTACTTGTATTTGGAGAAATACTAGGTTCTTTCCAGAACATTGGTTAAAGTAAAGCTCAGGTTGGATGCATGGAGTATGCATCGGAAGGGACCGATATTGGACTTTGACTTAGATTTAATTAAACTTACCGTAGAATCTATTCAAGTCAATATCGCCAAGTTGATCCTAGATCAAATGATCTTAATCCTGTTATGATTAGGCTCAATCTTGAAAGGCTATTCGTGTTCCTTGAATTGTTAGTTAAGCCTACTTTTAGGTCAGGGTGATACGTACTCTTTGGGAACACGGTAGTGCAATTGAGTGGGAGCGCTAGCATAAACATGGAATCTATAGCTTCTACCTGGCGAATAGTAAGCAAAGGATGATCTCCTTCGAGCTTGACCAAACGAAAATAAATGGTGGAGATCTCATTTCACATAAGCTGAAATATCATTTATACGGGGTCAAGTGTTTTAAGGATAAAATACATAGTAGGGTGTTACGGTAATCTAGTCCCTTTCCTGTGTAGATCATTCATATAGAGGATCATTGATCACATTAGGATTATAACAATGGATAACTAATGATGTGTCTATATGGTGGAACATATAGAGCATTCTATATACTGAGAGTGCAATTCTAAGTTCTATGCGTGGATTCAACGAAGAATTAATAAGTTAGTGAATTTTAGTGCTAAATTCTTGATCTACTTATTGGAAGCTCGGTTATATAGACCCATGGTCCCCCCACTAGTTGAGATAATATTGTTTGTAAGACTCATGTAATTGGTTTTGATTAATCAATTATAATTCACAAATTAGACAATGTCTATTTGTGAAATTTTCACTAAGTAAGGGCGAAATTGTAAAGAAAGAGTTAATAGGGGCATATTTGTTAATTATGATACTTTGTATGGTTCAATTAATAAATATGATAAATGACAATATTATTTAATAATTATTTATAGTTATTAAATAGTTAGAATTGGCATTTAAATGATTGAATTAGGAAATTGGCATTTTTGAGAAAATCAGATACAAAAGGTGTTAAAATTGCAAAATTGCAAAAAGCAAGGCCCAGTCCACTAAGCCATGGCCGGCCACCTTTATAGCTATTTTAAGTTGATTTTTTCATTATTTTAATGCCATATAATTGAAATCTAACCCTAGTGGAATGCTATAAATAGATAGTGAAGGCTTCAGGAAAATTACACTTTCTGAATCAGAAAAACCTAAGCCTCCACTCTCTCTTCTCTAGCTGCCACTCTCTCTCTTGCTTCTTCCTTTGAATTTCGAAATTACCTTAGTGATTAGAGTAGTTCCCACACACATCAAGCAATACCTCAATCATAGTGAGGAAGATCGTGAAGAAACATCATCAGCAAAGGAGATTCAGCAGCAAGGATTCAGAGAAAGAGATCCAGGTTCAGATCTTGATAATACTCTGCTACAGAAAGGATTCAAGGGTTAGAGATCTGAACGGAAAGAGTCATTTAATTCCGCTGCACCCAATGTAAGGTTTCTTAAACTTTATATGTGTTTAATTTATCGTTTTAGAAAGTTCTTATTTAGGATGTTAATAAAATAATATCCAACATACACCACGTAGACATAAATAGGCATGTCAGTGTGATATGCAGGTCTGTGTCATACAGACATATGTGAATGGCATATTTTTTTTAAATAGTATAATGGGCATACTATATTTGTTATGATTTATACTGTCTTGCTGGGCTTGGCTCACGGGTGCTCTACTGTGCAGGAAAGGGTAAGACTTTAGCTGATCAGCCATGAGTTCAGGAGCTGGGCGAAGAATGTACATGTTCGAGCCATATCAGACCAAGCGGGTTAAGGGTCTACCAGTGTTGAACTTTTGAAATTCTATTTTGCCGCTTAGGTCGGCTAGAAGAAAAATACTTGTAATAAAGTTTATAAATATTTTTGGGATCCCAACTGTTTAAGAGTTTAAATTTATTGCAAGTTTATTTTTATTCTGTTTAATATAAAAGTTTAATTCTGCGCTATTTTGATTAGTAATCTCGATTAGGGGATTAGGGTTTCATAAGTATTTTGGGTAGTGTGCCTAATTATTTAGGGCTTTACATATTAAATTCTCCAATTAGTTAAACCTATACAATATTCTTTATGTTCTTAATTTCCAATTCAATTTGTTCAATATTCTCACTTTCCTCCAAACATTAACAAACAACATTTTTTTTTACTAATTCTTGCTACATTATTCAGGGTTCACAGAACAAGAGGATTAGGATTGCTAAACGTATTGCTCATCTTTATTCCTGCTGTACGATTCCAATTCCACTTCTGTTGTTCACAATAAAATTATTTGTAATAGTTCTTGTAATAGTGCTCATTCATGGCATGCTAGACTTAGTCATCATTCAATGTATACTACAAGTTTTATAAATGAAATGTTACATTTTAAAGACTCTACTATACTTTCTTCTTGTTCTATATGCCATTTAGAAAAATAAAAAAGGTTTCCCTTTAATTCAAAAAATAATTTTGCTGCTTCTTCTTTTAATCTAATCCACATGGATATTCGGCGTCATTTTCACATTTAAAGAGGTGAAGGATTTTGTTATTTTCTCACTATCATGGATGACCATAGCATATATTTTTGGGTTTATATGTTGAAATCAAAATCTGATGTCCAACAATACATTACTCAGTTTTATAGCTTTGTGCATACACAATATTCTACCAATATTAAAGCAATTAGATGTGACAATGCAAAAGAGTTAAACATGCCATCTTTTTTTTAAGCTCAAAAGGGTATCCAAATCCACAATTCTTGTGTTAAAATACCTTAACAAACTCAGTAGTTGAGAGAAAACACCAACACATTTTAAATGTTACTAGGGCATTGGCTTTCCAATCCTCTCTTCTACTGGTATATTGACCCTTCCTTATTAACACTGATGTATATCTTATAAACAAGACTTCCACACCTTTATTGCACCAAAAAAAATCCTTTGAACTCTTTCATAATAAACAACCTACTTATGATCACTTATGAAATTTTGGTTGCCTTGCTTATGCTTACTCTCTCACCAGTAAGAGACATAAATTTTCTCCTAGAGCCCATGCTTGCATATTCATTGGTTACCCCAATGGTATGAAAGCCTATACACTATTCGATCTGGGTAGCAATACTATTTTTCATTCCAGGGATGTTATTTTTTATGAGACTATTTTTCCCCTAAAAGGCTCCCCAACTCCTGAACTTGACAATTTCTTTTCCTCTGCCAAGCGCATTGCAACACCAAACACTGCAGATCCTACTCCTTTACAACAGGTCAATATAGAAATTCTACCAACCCCTACTGATTCTTACAGGGATTCATTATTACATCCTACACCAATGCCTATTGCTCCAAACCACACCACTAAAGCTGCCAGACAAACATTTAAACCTGCCCATTTAAAGGATTTTATATGAATTGCTTCTACTGCACATCCCCTTAACAAATATCTCAAGTATGGTAGGCTCCACACTTATCGAAATGCCATTCTCCAAGCATACATCAAACTCGAGCCTACTTCATACAGTTAAGAATCAAACCTTTTCCAATGGCTAAAAGCCATAGATAATGAATTCTTTTCCCTCAAACAAAACAATACATGGTATATAGTTTCTCTCCCACCTCACTGCCATGTTATTAGAAACAAAATGGGTATATAAAATAAAATACAACTCTAAAGGTGAAGTTGAAAGATACAAGGCTCGTTTGGTTACAAAAGGGTATAACCAACAACATGCCATTGACTATGTTTACACTTTTGCACCTGTTGCAAAGTTTAACACCCTCAAACTTTTTCTTGCATTAGATGCCTTAAACATCTGGTCCATTTACCAAATGGACATAAATAATACCTTTTTACATGGTGACCTAAAAGAGAAAATTTACATGTCGATTCCTAAAGGCTATGTACATGATGGGGAACTTCCTCCAAATGTTGTTTGCAAGCTAATCAAGGGTCTATATGGCTTAAAGCAATCTCCTAGAGAATGGTTTTGCTAAGCTAAGCACAACTCTACTTAGTAATGGCTTTACCCAATCCCTTAATGACCATTCTTTATTCATCAAATCATCCAATAATGTTTTTCCTGCTCTTCTAGTCTATGTCAATGACATAGTTATTGAAACTAAGAATGAGTCAGATGCATCTGCCTTCAAAATCTTCTTAAATTCAAAATTCCAACTTAAAGATCTTGGTCCACAATAATTTGTTCTTGGCTTAGGCTTTTTCTTCAGCTCTTCTGTCTCAACAAAAGACTGTACTTTCCAACTACAAGCCTTCTTGAATGCTGATTGAGGAACTTGTCCATATACAAGACGATCCATTACTGGTTTCTACATTTTTCTTGGCCCTTCCCTCATATCATGGAAGTCCAAGAAATAAATAATCGTTTTCAAATCCTTTGCAGAAGCCAAATATAGAATACAACATGTGAACTTCTTTGGTTCTTTAACATCCTTAATGACTTTGGTATCTCACATTCTACACATGCTACTCTCTATTGTGACACTTAAGATGCACTCCACATATCCGAGAATGTTGTGTTTCATGAGCATACAAAACATTTCAGCATTGACTGTCATATGGTTTGTGATCAAGTCACCAAGAAACGCATAAAGCTCATATACGTCCCTTCTTGACACAACATAGCAGATATTATGACTAAAGCACTCTTTCAAACTCAATTCAATTTTCTATTGTCCAAGATGAGTGTCATTAATCTCTACACCTCATCTTGAGGGGGACTATTAGAAGTCCTTACTCATCATTTCAGTTAAGTTGGTTAGTTTGCTATAGGTTTTCATAGAGAGAGCTTGTTTTCTATTTTACAAAGTTAGTTAAGCCCAACTGTATTGTAACTAACTCACACTCGTTCTCACTCTGTATATATACCTTGTTTTGGGATATTGAATAATAACAAGTCTTTCATTTTTAATACTCTCTATGAATCTATTCTGCTAGTCCCCATCTACGGTGGGTGGTGGATTTTGGTGGCCGTTTTTATTATATTAGCTTCTTTGGTTCAAAATTTACTTAATTTTTTTAGAGTGACATCTCTTGCTAATATAAAATGGAGAGTTTTAGTAAAGTATATCAGAGGTGGGATGTTGGGCTAGGAGTGAACTAGAAGAAGAAGAAGAAGAAAGATAAAAAAAAGTTAATTTCTTAGTTTTTGAAATAATTAATTTTTTTATTTGTTTTTAAAATTAATTTTAATTAAAATTATAATTTAGACCAATAAAAAATTAACACGTGAAATTTTTTAGAACAACGAATGGGGTAGTTAAATTAGGTACCTACGGAGTAACAAGAATCTTGAGCTTGTAACTATTGCCACAATTTTTCAAGATTGGAGACTTATATGCATCAAAATAAACTTTTTAGGGACTTATGCTGCAATTTAATATCAACACTTGACATTTTAGGGAGAAATTAACAGATATGTTAAAAAAGAGGACCAACAGACTTACAATAATCTCGAGCTTGGGGACTACGCCGTTATTTTTCGAGGTTAGGGACTTATTAGCATCAAAGTAAACTTTTTGGAAACTTTTGCTGCAATTCTCCTTACTTTTTATTTATGTGTCTTTTTAATACCATTTTATTGTAAGTGTTATTTTAAAATGTATCAAGGAGTAAAACATAGTGATTATGTTTTATGAAAATAAAGAGAGACTAACTTAATAGTTTAGGACCATCTACAATTGAAAAATTATGCACATCGAAATAGCCTATCAGATTTACTTGGTAAACATAAAATATAGCAGGGCTGAAGTTTATTCAAGATTATTGCTTAGAATTTCTCCCAAAATACGTGACAATAAAAGAATATGCCATGTGGCGGTAGGACCCACGTGTGCGAGATGCATTCCCCTAATTACTCTTGTAGTAAAATAATGACAGATTAATCATCTCTGGGAGTATTTGGCTAGTCTGTAAGCATCCTTAATCTAACCTTCTCCACGAGTGAGGCATAACCGAAGGATAGTATGGGAGTAGTGGAAGATGATGTCACTAAGGGAGCATTACACTGTATATGCATTTAATGCAACGTGGGGAAGAAAAATAGATGCCTTACTCTGACTAACATGTATAAGGGTCAAAACCCATCATTCCAAGATTTCATGAACCCCCAAGTGTCAATCAATGGTCACATAAATGAGCCATCAAGTCACAAATAAAGGATAAATCACATCCCACCAAACACCTACAAACAACCTAAAATCCATCAAGAGTAGGAAATTATGCCCTAAGTTATAGATGGAAAATTGTGTCAAGTATAATGCAAACAAGCATGACAATAGTGACCCTTTACCACCATTACAAGCCTATAAATACCTCATTGAAAACAAAAATAGAAATCTACCAAGTGAAAGCTCTGTAATAAATACTCTCATAAATATAGTGACTCGTGGAGTAAGGTTTATTAATACCCCCAACCACGTAAAAACCTTCTCTTCTAACTTCCATTAAATCTTTCATATAGGTCTAATCATTGGCTTCCAAAAATCTCGCTCAATATCTTGGTGCTTTCATTGAGGGATGTAGTAAGCCTACCCAAAAAGAGGAAGTCTTAAGTAACCTCGTAGCATAATGGTAAAAATAAGGAACACCTCACGTCCACAACATTTAAAGGACCCAAAGGACCCAGAAGTGGAAGAAGCAACCTCGAGGGTGGATGCTAAAGGAAAAGGGGATACCAATGACCCGAAATATTATAATCAAGAAAAATATGAAGACTATGATGAAGATAATTATATAGACCTAGTTGCGCTAAGACAAAAGGTTGTTGACCATTAGGTTGAGTTGGCAGAACAAAAACAGTAAAACAACAGGATGCAATAGATATTAATTGCCATGAAGAAGGCTATGAAAAATGCAGGCATCCAAGTAAATCCAACCACAGTCTCGTCTATACAAGACAGGACTGAGGGAGAACTTTCTCAGCCCAAGAAGGGTCAAAAACAAAAGAATAAGGAGCCTAATCCCATTAGGTACCCTCTAAAAAGCCTACCACAAAGGGAAATCCCACGAATATGCTTAAGGCTGACGATCCACAGAAAGTCTATTCTGATCTCCCTAAAGGAAAAGGTCTGCAGGGATAGATTTCCTAAAGGGAGAACTAGCCCCTAGGATTGGGGAGACTGAAGAGGGATGTCCATGCATCAAGGGCCAGGAAAAAAAAAGGTCCGCTTAGAAAGATCCCTCAGTTGATTTACAATAAAAACTCAATGCCAAACATGGGGACTTGAGGGCACACCTACCTTCAGAGGAATTCTAGATGAGGGAATCCTAGCTGAACTTGCTATCCTCCAAAAGGACATAGCGAGGGTCTTCCAGAGGCAGAAGGGAGATGACTCTAAATTTTATTGTGAGGACTGGGAGCCTTATGCAAGAAACATATTAGAAGCTGAACTTCAAAAGAACTTTAATATGCCTGAAATTACTCTGTACACGGGCAACACAGATCCAAGTGATCACCTATCAAGGTTCAATAGAGTTATGATAGTCATGAGGATTAACAATGATGCCAAATGTTTATGTTTCCCGTTGATGTTGGATGACTCAGTAGAGGAACGGTTCAGAAAGTAGAACCAAGATCTGTAGATTGATAGAATAAGTAACAAGTTAGCTTTAGAAGACAATTTGTTGCAGCCACAATGATAAATCTTGAAGTTAGTGCTTTGACAATTGCCAATGGAAACCCTAAAAAACTTCATCAAGAGGTTCAAGGAGGAGGCTTCCAAAACTAAAAAAGCAGACAACATACAATAATTGGCTTTCTTGCAAGCTAGAATCTGGACAGGGTCTCCATTTTAGAATGAGTTGCAACAAGAAGGCGCACCTAGTCTTCAAGATTTCCAGAATAGAGCTCAAAAATATATAACCTGGAAGAAGCCCAAATAAATGCTTTCGGAGGATATTATCCAACTGGAGGCCCAGGATATACTCTCAGAGTACAGTACCCAGGGACTACGGTTCCTGTTTCTCCCCAAACGAGTGGCATGCCAAGTGTACAATTCTAAACAATACTCGGATACTCACCAAATTCTATCATGACATCGGCTCACTCTGATTATGGGTTGTGAGCAAGTGGTCTAGCCCCTGGGGTGTGCACGCAGTATCCTACTCAGTCTGCCTCACTAGGAGTAAGTGTAATTGTAGCTCCTAAAGTTTTATGGAGTAAGCGGTCATCCAAGGGAAGCACTCAGAGTGATAGCAAAAAATCGAAAAAGGCTAGGTATAACTCTCAGTACACCTAGTATACTGACCTAGTGGACACAAAAAATTGTGTGTACTTGGCCACAAGGCAAAATGTTCACTACCGGAGACCCCTCCTATGTACCATGATAGTTCCCAGAGAGAACCCAATAAAAGGTGTGAGTACCATAATAACATTGGGCACACAACCAATGAATGCAAGAACTTAAAAGATGATATTAAAACCTTGATACAGCTCGACCACTTATATGAATGGATAAGGAATCACTTGCCTCACATGAGGGAAGGACAAGCTAGAGCTCAATTACCTCTCAGAGGTGTAACACATGTCCTGGAAGTATAATCCCCTCTGTGAGCTCTTCCCCAAAATTAAGGGGTCTTGCTAGGGCAGCCACCTAGACCAAATGGGAGAGTGGCTATGAATTCTTGAGAACCTCATGTTGGGGGTTCAACTCGTAATAAGTTAAAATGGTATGCCAGAGCCTTAGATCATGATGAAGAAGTATGCAAAGTAGGATAGCTACCTGCTCAGAGGCCTCGTCTCATGGATTAACTAATAACTTTCACAAAGAAAGATGCTCGAATGGTGCATTTTCCGCATCACAACCCATTGGTCATCGAACTCCCATCACTAACAGGATAGTAGCTTGAATTTTGGTGGACAATGGGAGTTCAGTATATATCTTGTTCAAAGAAGCTTTCCTCACCATTGGCCTTACGGAATAGGATTTATCTCCAAGTGGCTCGCAGCTCACTGGGTTCAACGAAAATTTCCTCATCCACATGGGGAATATTAGGCTCCCCATGACCTTGTGTCCAAACACTCCTCAAAGCACGTTCAAATATTGCACCTTTTTAATGGTTTGAGGTTAGTAGTTTAGTTTATAGTGACTAAATCTATTTTTAATTTTATTATTATCGACAATTAGTACCCATATTGGTATTGGTAGGTGCGGTTAAGCAGTATCGAATCTTATCTTTTATATTTTAAATTAAAATATTATATGTATAATCCCATGTTAAACACTTTCTTTTTAATGCTTGTGTACAGTGCATTCTGAAGCATTACTTAGTTTTCTTTATGTGTAATGGACAACTACTTATGCTTCAACTTCTGTCTTACCACAATTTACAGCCTACAATCCATAATGGGATGTCCGACATTGGTAGACTTTGGGGTTGTCATTTCAATTAGACACATGTACCTTAAGTTCCCTACTCATTCAGTGAGAGTGGGAAGTGTTTGAGGAAATCAAGGAGAAGCAAAAAAGTGCTACAATGTAGCCTCCAAATAAGTTGTGCTCAAGGTCTAGCCTAAGGGAAAACACCCAGCAAAAATACAGGATGAATTGGATCCCCAAATGGGAGCTGAGGCAACCCTTGAACCTATGAAAGAGGTGGAGGAAATTTAAATCTGTGATTAGGATCCAACTAAAGTAGTTCAAGTTGGGAAAGGCCTCAACCCTAAAGAAAAAAGTGAAACTATGGAGACCATCAAATAGTAAGCGGATGACTTTGCATGGAATCACGGAGACATGACCGGCATCCCAAACATAATTACCCATGTTTTGAATGTCAACAAAAATATGCCCGTCGTGCAGTGGAAAAGACGTCCCCTTGACCTAATCAAGTCTGAAGCTTTAAAGCAAGAGGTGGATAAAATGATGTCCAATATCTGTCTCTAGGATGTCTACTATCCGGAGTGGTTGGCAAATCTGGTACTAGTACCAAAGCCTAATGGGACATGGTGAGTGTGCATAGACTTCACCGACCTAAACAAGGCCTGCTCCAAGGATTGCTTTCAACTCCCAAGAATCAATCAAATGGTAGACGCCACATCAGCTTATGAATTGCTGGCCTTTATGGATGCCTATTCAGGCTACAACCAAATCAAGATGCATGTGGTTGACCGAAAGTGCACTAGTTTTCGTACTGATAAAGGATTATACTGTTACCTTGTCATGCCCTTTGAGCTCAAAAATGTAGGAGAAACTTACCAACGATTAGTCAACCGAATATTTAAAAACTTTCTAGGCAAAACATGGAAGTTTATGTGGAAGATATGCTAGTCAAATCCAAAATAAGTAAGAATCACTCTGATGACCTCTGAGAATGCTTTAGGGTAGTAAGAGAGTATAGGATGAAGCTCAATCTAAAAAATGCACTTTTGGAGTTAAGTGAGGGAATTTCTTAGGATTCATAGTAAGTCAACAAGGAATAGAAGCCAACCCTAAAAAGATGCAAACCTTGCTTGAGATGCCATCCCCTAGGAAGCACAAGGATGTGCAAAGCCAGATGGGGAAAATAGTAGCTTTGAGTCGCTTCATCTCCCATTCCACTAACAAATGTATCCCATTCTTCAATATTTTGAAGAAAAGTCAAAAATTTGAATGGATCGATGAGTGCGAAGAAGCATCCAAAAAATTAAAAGAGCATATGGTTAAGCCTCCAGTTTTGACCAAGCCAGTCCAAGGAGAAGATCTTTACCTATATACTTGGCAGTTTCTAAATTGCAATCAGTGCAGCCCTAGTTCGGGAAGAAGAAAAAGTCCAGCACCCTTTCTATTACGTAAGTAAAAGGATGATATGGGTGGAGGTCCAGTATCCTTTAATAGAAAAATTGGCCTTGTGCCTGCTAATAGCTTCTTGAAAGCTACGACCTATTCCAAGCACATTTAATCAAGGTCTTGACCAACCATCCACTGTGACAAGTCTTGAAAAATCCAGAAGCCTCAAGGAGAATGCTCAAGTGGGCCATGGATCTCAGACATTTTGACGTCTTATATGTCACATGCATCTCTATTAAGGGTCAAACCTTGGTAGAATTTATTGTGGAGTGAAACGATACTGAAGCAACTGCTCACAAACTGGAAGTAAGTGCCCCCACTTGGAAAGTTTATGTAGATGGGGACTCAAACGAGAATAGATCGGGAGTAAGGATAACAGTGGTGTCACTCAAAGGTTTGAGACTTCAAATTGCCTTACGATTCAAATTCCTAGCCTCCAACAACGAGGTAGAGTATGAAGCCTTATCCACATGGGTTGAGGTAGAAATTTTTAGTGACTCCCAGCTAGTTGCAACCAAGTGCTTGGAGAATACCAAACTTGTGGTGTAAGAATGGCTTTTTATGTTGTCACTACAAGAGAACTATTCCAAGAGTTCAAAAGTTACAAAATTGAGCAAATCCCAATGGAGAAGAAAGCCCACGTAGACTACTTAGCAAAATTGGCTTTAAATAAATAAGTGGAAAGACTGGGGTGGTGCCCATTGAGTACCTTCTGGATCCTAGCATCCTGGCTGAGGTAGAGCTTGCAGTCACAAACCATGAGCCTGCCTGGATGGATCCTATTATCAGTTATTTAACTAGGGGCGAGTTGCCTCAAGACAGGGCCACCTCTCAAAAGGTCCAATACCAAGCTCCTAGATACCTAACGATTGATGGAATTTTATACCGAAGAGGTCTAAGCATGCCATACCTGAAGTGGATCTCTAACCCCGAAGCTAATAAAATAATGGAAGAGATTCATGAAGGGTTTTGTGGGGACCACACTAGGGGTCCCAACCTATCCAAGAAGATCCTAAGACAAGGATAATTTTGACCCACCATGAAAAAGGGTTGCATTGACTACGTCCAAAAGTATGACCCATGCCAAAGATTTGCAAACATCCTAAGAGCCCCTCTAAATGAAATCTCATTGATGACAAGCCCATGGTCATTTGTAGTCTGGGGTATTGACTTAATTGGGTTCCTTTCAGCGGGAAAAGGCAGAGTCAAACATGTCATAGTCATGGTGGATTATTTTACAAAGAAGACAGAAGCAGAACCAATGAATTCAATCACTGCAAAGACGTGTGTGGACTTTGTGGTAAAGAATATTGTCTGTAGATACAGGCTACCTCACAAGATAGTCTCTAGATAATAGAAAACTTTTTGATAGTGACATATTCACAGAGTTTTGTGGAAAATATGCAGTCATAAAAAGTTTGTCGGCAGTTGCAAGACCATAAGAAAATGGTCAAGTGGAAGTCGTGAATAAGATATTAAAAGTGACACTCAAAAATAAGCTCATGGCCTGTAAAAATAGCTGGCCTGAGGAATTTCCATGAGTACTTTATGTTGGGATTTATGTCCTAAAAATAAGTAATTAATGGATAATATATTAGAGAATATATGAAATATATATATATAAGATAAGTGATATATTAATTATAAGAGTATAATTATTAAATTTTTGAAAATTTCTTATTCATATGGAGAAGGTATAATCTTGTAAGGATGTACAAGAGAATTAAGATTATATGATATGAATAAAACAAGTTGTAGAATATTAAAGTACTAGGAATCTTTAATATAGAACTGCTAAGCATGGTTTATTATACACTAAACTTTTAGTGTGTGTGATTTTGATTCAAATCACATATGTAGATGGACATGTGTAAAGGTACTGTGTAAAATTAGCTTATGCATGACTGGATCGATATGTAATAAACATCCTTCATTAACTTACCGTTTACCATGAAAAGAGTTATTCATATCACAATAATGATCATTAGTAGATCAGCCTGAATCTTGAGTATAAATAAACTCATATTTGTGCTCATTGAGTTCTTTGATTCACTCATTAAAATTTCTCAGAGAAGATGATTCTTACAACTTATGTTTTGGGAGCTTAATAATATGAGTGGTTGGGAACATGTTATACAATAGTAGAATCCAAGCTTTTCTAACGGATCAAATATTAGTTCTCTTATAGTGTTAATTCTGGGAGTGCTAACACTCGGATCCAAATCTATAATAAGTTATAGATTATCTGTTCACATTGAATTAATGGTACATAAGGAATCAAGATATAATTAGAAAGGTAAAACCGTATTTTGACCAACTCTAATTATGAAATAATAATTGGAGGGCGGGCTACTTATATTAATTATATAAATGGACTACAAGTAAGAACTTTGTAAATATAATTTTATATTATTAGACAGTGCAATTACAGATTTATAGTAGAGTAATACTAGAATTAATAAACTAGATTATTCTATTGATGAGATTGACAATAATCTTGAGTTTATTGGAACTTTAAAATATAGGTCCATGGTCCCCGAGTCACCTCTATACAATACTATACCAGGAAAGATTTTATTGAATTTTGAGTGAGAATTAATTTCCATGGAAAGTAAATCCATAAAGGCAAAATAGTAATTTGTGAATTTTTTTATTTTTTGATAAATCAAAACTTCATTGCACAAGAACAATATTTTTATAAACTATAAGCACCAAGCCATGTTAGGCAAGGCCTTTAATATCTATACATCATTTACAAAGTATGAAACCATTCCTCATCTTTTTTGCTTACTTTTTTTGGACATACAAGTACAACTCTTTGTTTGACATTCTCTTTATTCTATTTGATCACCTGAACAACATTGGGGCCTTTCTTATGCTAGATTACCTCATTTTTGGTCTTCCACAAGTTGTAGACAAGACTAGCTAGAGCAACAGCCATCAACTTCCTCTTAAACCTGCTCACTTTAGTTCTTTGTATCCACCTGGTTAACCTAGATAAGTTCTTGTCCGAGTGTCTCCATTCCAGCCAACTTGCAATCCCAAAAAAAAAAAAATTGCACAGTCCAGCTGTAGTCAAAGAAAATATGTTCCCTTGTTTCCTCTTGACTGTTTCATAGCATACAACAAGAATTATCCACAATGCAAAACATGTACAATCTATCTTTTGCTCTTAGCTTCCCATGCATAGCTATCCAAAGGATAACACTATGCTTAGGCATGTTGAACCTCCCCCAAGCTTGTTACCACCATCTTTGTTTCTCTTGGACTAGACTGAACAGAGTGTACCCTGCTGCAATGTGGTATTTCTCTATCTCAAACTGGTGAGTATCAACAAGAGAGCTAACCCGGTTTTTGAGTGCTACCAATCTTCTCCAATACTAGCTCCCATGTATGGGGATAGAGTAGCACCACTAGTTTTCCTCCTTGATATAAATAGTGTGTACCCATTTAACCCATAGATTTTATTCTCTTTTTACAACTACCCAAATGTATTTAACCATTGCATCCATGTTCCATTCTTAACTCTTTTAAGGCCTATCCCCCAGTTGCTTTTCTCTAGCAAACTATGTCCCAAGCAATGGCACCAGCGCCATGGAAAGTATGCTGGCCCTTCCATAAGAATTCCCTACAAATTGCTTCTATCTCCTTGATCACTTTGTTAGGTAACAACATAACCTAGCCCCAGTAAGAATGGATAGATAACAGTACAGAGTTGATCAATACAACTCTCTCAGCAAAGGAGAGGTGTCTAGTACTCCAAGTTCTTATCCTCCCTGTCATTTTCTCTACTAAGATTGAACAATCCTTGCCCAAGATCTTTTTGTCACCAATTGGAATCCCCAAATAAGTAAAGGGTAGCTCCTGTTGGGAAAAACCAGATGCAGTAATTACTCTAAACAAATCTGTCTCAGCCATGTTACTGCAATAAATTACAAATTTAGCTTCATTAGAGAAAAGGCCTGCTGTGTGTGAAAATAGCTTGAGACCATGCAGTAAGTAAATCACACTTTTCTAATCACCATTACAAAATAGCAGCACATCATCAGCAAAGCTGAGATGGTTAAGTTGAAATTTCTCACACTTGTCATGAAACCTGAAGTCAGCTTTCTTCCCTACTCTCTTCATTATTCTAGTTAGGTATTCCATCCCCAGTACAGACAGTAAAAGAGACATGGGGTCCCCTTGCCTCAATCCTCTCTTTGAGGCAAAAAAAACAATGCAATGACCCATTAAACATTAAGGACAACTTAGGGGTTTTGAGACAATTCATCACAAGGTGAATGAACTGAGAAGGGAATTTAAAAGCAATTAAAATTTCCTCAATAAAACCCCATTCTATTGTGTCAATAGTCTTTTGAAGATCCAACTTGATCATACAACTAGGTTTATTAGCTTTTCTCCCATAATGTCTAATAAGGTCTTGACAAATCATTATATTATGGCCAATGTACCTACCTTTAACAAACTCTTTAATTTTGTGCAATTAAATCAGGAAGGATATGCTTAATACTAGTACAAATGAGTTTAGTGGCCACCTTGTATATCACATTACAGCAAGCTATAGATCTGAAATCCTTCACTGTATTGGGGCATTTCACCTTAGGTACCGATATAAGGAATGTAGAGTTTATCTCCTTCAAAATTTGACCAGTTTCCAAGAAGGATAGCACAACATCACAAACTACTTTACCCACAATGTCCCAATTATCCTAAAAGAAAAAACTGGAGTACCCATCTGCTTCAGGAGCTTTGATACTAGGTATGTCAAGCATTGCCTACTTAACTTCCTCACTAGTGAATTTTTTTAACAGAATTTTAGCTTGATGTGGTGTCACAGTAGGCCCCAGATTCATGACTTTAGCCATCACTTGTCTTCTATTCTGCATGTTGGATCCCAAAAGCTCAGAGTAATAAGCCAAGAAAGCATCTGTAATCTTACCAAGATCATGTATTCTGGTGCCATCAGCCTGTTCAATAGATAGCACCCTATTCTGCCTTCTTCTCCCTTTGATACTGGCATGAAATATTACAAAGTTATCATCACCATGCTTAATCTAAGTGATCTTGGACTTCTGTTGGAGCATATAATGATAATCATTTTGTTTTTGCAAGAAGTTCTTCCTTGGTTCATGTTCTTCCTTCTGCAACTCTGTGTTTAGAGGGTCTCTTCTTAGGGAATTTTGACATTGTTCCAATATTTTCTTGGCTCGAGTTGTTGTTGCAAGTACATCAGAATAGCCTTCTTTATTTATTTCCTTGAATACCTGCTTCATCTCTTTAAGTCTACATACCAGCTGGTACATCTTGTTACCATTATATTGAAGATCCCAAACTCCTCTCATTCTCCTCTCATAATCCTTGTGAGATTTCCACATCCAAAAATACCTAAAAGGTTTTTTCCTAGTAGAAAAATCAGGATGCAAGGATAATAGTCCAAGAGAATGATCGAATGTACCTTCATTTAAGAACAAGACCTTAGCAGTAGGATAAGCATCCATCCAAGATTTTTTTTTGAACAAAAAGGAATTTTTATTCAAAGAACAAGCAAGTACATACAAGGCAAAAAGCCACAGCAAAACAAGCACCAGCTGCTAAAATAAACAGCAGCAGCCCCCAGCCCGACTCCCCTACCAAGACTTTTTTCTTTGAACAAAAGGAACTTTTTATTCAAAATGGACAAAAAAAATACAAAGAACAAGGCAAGAGGAATAAACCAACTACCACGAAAAAACACACCAGAAACCGAGCTATCACAAGCTATTAACAACACTCAAAAATATTGATCTTTCTTCTTTTGGCTTTTACAATGAGCCCCAACAACTCTAGCCTTTACAATACATTTGATTTCCTTACTAAGGGAAGAAACATTGTTACAAACATCATTAAAAAGGCAATCATTTATGTTCTTCCACAACATGTAGAGCACGGCAGAGATGACAACATTTACAGCATGCTTATTTCTGATACAATCTTTGTAAGGACCTTTGCTAATGATTCTTAGTTAAACTATCTTCCTTATCTCCATGCTCAACCTACTAGGAATAGCACAACAAAGATCAAAGATACAAGCATTTCTATTTTTCCATATATAGTACAAAGAGGCAGCCAAGACTGCATTCCACAAACGAGGAACCATCCTTTGTTTCATGTTGCAGCAGGTCTAGAGGATTTCAGCAGTTGAAGTTGGCCACTGGAAGTCACCAAACCAAGAGTTAACAGCAGCTGCTACCTGTGTCGACAAACTGCAGTTAAAAAAGACATGATCATGGGTTTCTATATCATTTTCACACACAGGATAGAGATGGCTAGGAATAGCCATAAACTTCTAAAGGAAGTCCCGAGTGAGCAGGTGGTTATTCACTATCTGCCAGTAAATGAATCGCTGCTTTGGCACTACAAGTTTGTCCCAAATGGCCCTTGAATATTAAGTCTTAATTCCCTCCACTAGTAGATTGTAGAAACGTTTAGCACTGAACTTATTCCCCCTCACAGCTTGATTGAGAATCACTACATTAATGTTGTCCCTTATATTCAAAATTTTCTTGAGGTACCAACTTGTGTCAACCTTCTTTGGGCAATTCCATATGTCATTGTTTTTCAAGTAAATGGAGTTTATCCATTTGACCCAAAGACAATCTGCCTTGCTGGCAAGAGCCCAAAGATACTTAGCCAAAAGAGCCATGTTCCATTTTTTCCCTTCCCGAAACCCAACACCTCCCAGGTTTTTGGGAAGACAAACCTTGTCCCAAGAAACCCAGTGAGGCTTACTTCTGTTCCATGAAACTCCCCATAAGAAGTCTCGACAACTCTTGTCAATTGCAGCCATGATCTTAGACGGGAGGATGAATATACTCATCCAATAGTTTCTTATCCCTAGCAACACCGAGTGAATTAATTGAGCTCGCCCTGCAAAAGAAAGATTTCTGCTTGCCCAACAATTTAGGTTCTTATTCAGTTTATCCATAATAGCTCCAATATCTGTATACTTCCATTTGGTTGGTCTAAGTTTGACCCCAAGGTACTTCAGAGGGAAACTACCCTCTTCTATTTTAACCAAATCCAGAATTTTGGATTTTTCCTCACCACTAACCCCTCCAAAATAGATATGCGATTTAGAGGTGTTAGCAGACAAACCTGTATCATTGCAGAATTTAGTGAAAGCTTCACTCAAAAGTCTCACCGATTTGGAATTACCTTTACAAAAGATAATCAGGTCATCTGCAAAACACAGGTTAGTCAATCGGAGATGCTTACATAAAGGATGGAATCCAAAGCCCTTTTGACCTGAGTAGGTTCTTAACAACCTTGTAAGATAATCCATTATCAGAACAAAAAGAAGAGGGGACATCGAATCACCTTGAAATAGACCTTTTTTTTCCCTTTGAAACTAGCTTGAATTCTACCATTGAGAAGCAGATGATAGCTAGTACCCTTAATGTAACGCCCTGAATAAATAGGCACGCTACCCAAAATACTTATGAAACCCTAATCCCCTAAACGGGATTATTAATCAAAATAGCGCAGAATTTAAACTTTTATATTAAACAGAATGAAAATAAAATTTGTAATATATTTAAACTTTTAAAATAATTGGGATCCCAAAAATATTTACAAACGCTATTACAAGTCATTTATTTCTAGCCGACCTAAACGGCAAAATAGAATTCAAAAGTTCATCACTGATAGACTCTTAACCCGCTTGGTTTGATATGGCTTGAACATGTACATTCTTCATCTTGCTCCTCAAACTCATGGTTGATCAGCCACTGACTTACCCTTTCCTGCACAGTAGAGCACCCGTGAGCCAAGCCCAGCAAGACAGTATAAATCATAACAAATATAATATGCTCATTCACATATGTCTGTATAGCACAGACCTAATCATTATCTCATCATGCCCATTTATGTCTACGTGGCGTAGACCTATGTGTTGCGCTCACACATCCAATTAAATCTACATGACGTAGACCAACGTGTTACTCTCACACGTCTAAATACATTAAGGCCTTAGAAGTGGTTCATCTCGGTTATGAGTACCGAGTCCAACCTGATTATGCCTTGAGTGCATAATCCCTAAATCTCATTTCAATTAACATGGCATGGCATTTATACACATATATCACTAGGGTAATAACCCTAGGCTATTAGACCGTTCCTATTAGGGTAATAACCCTAATCCCGGTTACTAAACATTCATGCATATCATTCTCAATATAAGCGCCACTGCGCATACTCTACGTGCTAATCACTGTCTTACCTGATGTCCCGCAATAGTAGAGATTCCAAATCCCCGGGTGCTCCTGACCAGGTGCCGGTAATCCTAGTCACACACAATCCGGGATTTTCACAAATAGGGTTAACCCCTGATTTCACATTCATAAAATAAATTCATGGCATTTCAAATACAGATAATCACATAGAGCTCGAAAAGAGCTTTCCAACGGTATAAAGAACGTCCCAAACGGAGTCCCGAGTCAAAAGTTATGGCCAAAACAAAATTCAGCATTTCCCGATGAACTCCAACCGGAATTCTGGATGGAGCAGCCCTGAACCAACCGGAATTCTAGTTGTCTGGGCAGAGAACACGAAATTTCTCAATCTTTAAACCCCCAAAACTCACTCAAATCATCCCCAAACATTCCCAAAATTTCCAGAGCATCAATATATGTCATAATAAATATATTCCACAACTTAAACACAACAATTGCACTAAAAATCAAAAAGTGCCATTAAAGCACCAAGCTTTAGTTCCATGAACTCAAGCTTGCTTTCCACAACCAAATTCACAATTAATCCACTTACAGCAGCTAGCAAATATTATAGGATTAAAAACATATATCTCATGCATCCAAAATCCCACAATTAAACACAAATCATGACTTTAACTCATAAAATCCAAGCTCTTGAACTAAAGCTTCAAAACCATGCATCCCAACTATTTTTCCAGCAACAATCATCATCAAATACTTTGAATTCAAGATAAAGAAGAAACCCTAGAACTCCATCTAGAGCTCAAACAACCAACACACAAAGAATTCAAGCAAAACTCACTTAAATTAACAAAAGAACATCATCTCATGCAACATGTAATTATCATCTTCATTACCATCATATTCATGCATTTTCAACACTAAAATTCAGCAAGCAAAATGAGAATCAAAGTTATGAAGACTACCTCAACTTCCAATTCAAAGCTTAGCACAATTAATCCTTAAGCATCAAGCTCCAAAACAAGCCAAAAAATCAAGCTTTCTTCTCAAAAATCAAGCTTTCTTCTCAAAAATCAAGTTTGAAGAAGAAGAGGGTTAGAGAGGATGAGAGGGTCGGGTGAGAGAAAGAAAAGACCAGAAATTAACATTTCATTTCCTCAAAAATCACATTTTCCAAACATAGTAATTAGGGGTCAAATGACCAAAATGCCCTTAGGGCTTAAATACCCACATACACCCTCACAAGGGTAAAATAGTCATTCAATACTCAATTAATTTCAAATAAATTTCAGATTATCATTCATCAAATAAAAGGCCAAATAATCAATCCAATTTACATTTCGGGCCCGAACCCAATTCGGCCCGAAATTCCCGGTTGTGACTATACCGCGCTAACCTGTCAGAACACACCTAAAAAGACAACACTGGCATACTATATAATAATATAGTTCTATTAAGCACGTAATTAAATTAATTTCATTATTTTACCGTTCTCGGGTCATAATTACCAAAATGCCCCTGGCTCACCAACGGAGTCTTTAATATATTAAAATTCATATAAAATCACATATATTGAACTGTATAATAATATAATTCCTCAATTATAAATAATAATCAACTTAGGGTTTTGCTAATCCATTTCTTAATTCCGGGTATTACAATTACCCCCTCCTTATAGAAATTTCGTCTCGAAATTTACCTGAACAACTCTGGATATTTCTGCTGCATATCCGTCTCGAGTTCCCAGGTTGCCTCTTCTACTTTACTGTTCCTCCACAGTACTTTCACCAGTGCCACTGTCTTGCTTCTCAAGACTTTTTCTCTTTTATCAAGTATCTGCACTGGTTGTTCCTCGTATGACAAGTCCGGCTGAAGTTCCAATGCTACATAACTCAGAACATGGGACGAGTCTGAGACATATTTCCGAAGCATTGAAACATGAAACACATTATGTACAACTGCCAGCGCTGGGGGCATAGCCAACCTTTACGCTACTTGCCCTATCCTCTCAAGGATTTCAAAAGGTCCAATGAACCTCGGGCTAAGCTTTCCTTTCTTCCCAAAGCGTTTTATGCCTTTCATCAGAGATATTCGGAGAAATACCATGTCCCCGACCCGAAAATCAATATCTCGACGCTTTGGATCAACATAACTCTTCTGCCTACTCTGAGCTGCGAGCATTCGCGCTCTAATCTTATCAACTGCCTCACTTCTTTTCTGAACAGCTTCGGGACCCAAGAACTTTCTTTCACCCACTTCATCCTAATGAATAGGTGATCTACATTTTCTTCCATATAAAAGTTCATAAGGAGCCATCCCGATTGTTGCCTGATAGTTGTTATTATAAGAAAACTCGATCAAGGGAAGGTACTTTACCCATGATCCCTCAAAGTCAAGCACACATGCCCGTAGCATGTCCTCTAAAATCTGAATGGTCCTCTCAGATTGCCCATCCGTCTGAGGATGAAAAGCTGTGCTGAACTTTAACTGAGTTCCCATAGCTCGATGCAAACTTTCCCAGAATCTTGATGTAAACTTCGGATCTCTATCCGACACAATGGACTTTGGGACACCATGCAGACGAACAATTTCTCTGACATATAACTCACCATACTGGTCAATGGAGAAATTCGTCCGAACAGGTAAAAAGTGAGCAGACTTTGTAAACCTGTCCACTATGACCCACACAGAGTCAAATTGTCCCGTGGTTCTAGGCATACCTACCACAAAGTCCATAGCAATGTCTTCCCATTTCCACTGTGGTATATTCAGTGGTTGCAGCAACCCTGCAGGTCGTTGGTGCTCAGCTTTCACTTGCTGACACGTAAGGCACTTGGCAACATATTCACCGATGTCATTCTTCATGCCTGGCCACCAGAACATGGCTTTCAGGTCTTGGTACATCTTTGTTGACCCTGGATGAACTGAATAAGGAGTTGTGTGAGATTCATCCATGATCTCTTTCTTAATGTTCTCATCCGTGGGCACACAAATTCGATTCCCAAATCTCAACATTCCTGTTTCATCTATTGAGAAATCACTAGCCTTCCCAGCCGAAACCCTAGCTCGGGTTTTTATCAATTCCGAATCTTGCTTTTCTACTTCTTTAATTCTCTCTAAAAGAGTGGATTGTAGGGTAATATTAGCCAATTGCCCCACAACCAACTCAATCTGAGCTCGAGTCATTTCATTTGCTAACTGTCGGGAGATTTGCTTCATAGTACTCAACTGACTCTGACCTTTTCTACTCAAAGCGTCAGCAACCACATTGGCCTTACCAGGATGATAAAGGATCTCACAATCATAATCCTTCACTAATTCTAGCCAACGTCTTTGTCTCATATTCAAGTCCTTCTGGGTGAAGAAGTATTTCAGACTTTTATGATCAGTGTATATCTCACATTTCTCGCCATAAAGGTAATGCCGCCAAATCTTTAGCGCAAATACCACTGCTGCGAGTTCTAAATTGTGAGTAGGGTACCTCTGCTCGTACTCCTTTAACTGCCGAGAAGCATAAGCTATTACCCTCCCAGCCTGCATAAGCACACAGCTGAGACCCTGTCTCGAGGTATCACAATATACCACAAACTTTTCCTTATCTGAAGGAAGAGTTAGTACAGGAGCGGTAATCAAGCGTTGCTTTAACTCCAGGAAACTTTTCTCACACCAATCAGTCCAAACAAACTTCTGGTTCTTTCGGGTCAGCTCCGTTTAGGGTACAGCAATCTTTGAAAAAACCCTCAACGAACCGACGATAATAACCAGCCAAACCCAGAAAACTTCTGACCTCTGTAGCTAACTTCGATACTGGCCAATCCCGAACAGCTTCAATTTTGACTGGATCCACCATGATCCCATCTTTATCCACTATGTGCCCCAGAAATGAGACACGGGATAACCAGAATTCACACTTTTTGAACTTAGCATAAAGCTTGTGATCCCGTAATCTTTGCAAAACTGCTCTGAGAAGCAACTCATGCTCTTCTTCTGTCTCAGAGTACACCAAAATGTCGTCAATAAACAAAATCACGAACCTATCCAGGTAATCCTTAAACACCCAGTTCATCAAATCCATGAATGTCGCCGGGGCATTAGTGAGTCCAAAAGACATCACAATAAATTCATAGTGTCCATACCGAGTACGAAACGCAGTTTTCGGGATATCTTCCTCTCGAATTCTCAGCTAATGATAGCCTGAGCGAAGATCCATCTTGGAAAAGACCGTCTTCCCCTTCAGTTGATCAAACAGATCATCAATTAGAGGTAAAGGATACTTGTTCTTAATGGTAAGCTTGTTCAACTCCCGGTAGTCAATACACATTCGCAGGGTTCCGTCTTTCTGTTGGGTTTTATGCCCTAAATAAAACTCCATTTCAATGTAATCCATTTTATTCAACATCAACACAGAAACAGAAGTATTTTTCATTCATTTGTGTATGTTTTGGTTCATCTTATCAATTGCTTGTCTATTTGATTTATAAATTCATCTGAAACCCTTTTCACATACTTGATCCTGTTAATTGTGTTGTCAACACATTTGAAAGTAAACATGACTATGTGAATAAAGATTCCTAGATTTATCAGACACAGGGTTTTACTGATATGATAATCTACAACAGAGTTTACTTGCATTTAGAGAAATGCTATGTTCTTTCCAGAGCATTGGTTAAAGTAAAGCTCAGGTTGGGTGCATGGAGTATGCATCGGAAGGGACCGATATTGAACTTTGACATAGATTTATCAAACTTACCGTAATATCTATTCAAGTCAATATCGCCTAGTTGATCCTAGATCAAATGATCTAAATCCTGATATGATTAGGCTCAATCTCAAGAGTTTTATTCGTGTTCTTTGATTTGTTAGTTAAGCCTACTTTTGGGTCAGGGTGATACGTACATTTTGGGAACACGGTAGTGCAATTGAGTGGGAGCGCTAACATAAATACGAAATCTATAGCTTCTATCTGGCGAATAGTAAGTAAAGGATGTTCTCCTTCGAGCTTGACCAAACGAAAATAAATGGTGGAGTACTCATTTCACATAGCTGAAATATCATTTATACGAGGTTTAGTGTTTTAAGGATAAAATACATTGTAGGGTGTTATGGTAATCTAATCCCTTTACAGTGTAGATCATTCATATAGAGGATCATTGATCAAATTAGGATTAGAACAATGGATAACTAATGACGTGTCTATATGGTGGAACATATAGAGCATTCTATATACTGAGAGTGCAGTTCTAAGTTCTATGCGTGGATTCAACGAAGAATTAATAAGTCAGTGAATTTAGGTTATAAATTCTTGATCTGCTTATTGGAAGCTCGGTTATATAGACCCATGGTCCCCCCACTAGTTGAGACAATATTACTTGTAAGACTCATTGAATTGGTTTTGATTAATCAATTATAATTCTCAAAATAAACTATGTCTATTTGTGAATTTTTCACTAAGTAAGGGCGAAATTGTAAAGAAAGAGTTTTTAGGGCATATTTGTTAATTATGATACTTTGTATGGTTCAATTAATAAATATGATAAATGACAATATTATTTAATAATTATTTATAGTTATTAAATAGTTAGAATTGGCATTTAAATGGTTGAATTTGAAAATTTGCGTTTTTGAGAAAATGAGATGCAGAAATGATCAAACTGCAAAATTGCAACAAGTGAGGCCCAAATCCACATAGCCATGGCCGGCCACTTTTATAGGCTTTATCATCTGATATTTTCATTATTTTAATGCCAAATAATTCAAACCTAACCCTATGTGAAATGCTATAAATAGAGAGTGAAGGCTTCAAGAAATTTACAGACTTTTACTTCTGGTTTCCTTTAGAGAAAAACCAGAGCCTTCTCTTTCTAAACCCTAGCCGCCACCTTCATACTCTTCTTCTTCCTTGAATAATTTCGAACCTCTTAGTGTTAGAGTAGTGCCCACACACAGCAAGTGATACCTCAATCATAGTGAGGAAGATCGTGAAGAAAGACATTCAACAAGAAGGAGTTTCAGCACTAAAGGAAGGAGAGAAAGAGAACCAGGTTCAGATCTTGATAATACTTTGCGACAGAAAGGATACAAGGGTTAGAGATCTGAACGAAAGGAGACATAATATGCCGCTGCACCCAATGTAACGTTTCTCATACTTTATATGTGTTTATTTTATAGTCGTTTTAGAAGTTCATATTTAGGATGTTAATCAACATACTTGTGAGTAGATCTAAGATCCTGGTAAAATAAATTACAACACTTTCTTCTTCACAAACAAAGCCGGAGCACCCCAAGGTGAGTAGCTCGGTCTAATGAATCCCAGATTCAGTAACTCTTGCAATTGTATCTTCAATTCCTTCAACTCAGCTGGAGCCATTCGGTACGGTGCTTTAGACACTGGATCCACTCCCGAAGCCAATTCAATAACAAATTCAATCTCCCGGACAGGTGGCAATCCCGGCAAATATTCTGGAAAGACATTAAGGAACTCGCATACCAATCTCATATCCTCTGGCCCTGATGTCACAGGTTGGCTAGTGTCCACTGCAGTAACTATGAACCCTAGACAACCCCTACCCATCAGGTCTTTAGCTTTCAACAGTGATATTCTCGGTATGCGTGCCCCTTGAACTTTACCCACGAACACCGGTGGGTTAGCACTGTCGGGCTTAAACACCACCATCTTTCGTTTGCAGTCAATCATCGCTCCATACTTAGACAGAAAATCCATTCCTAGGATTATGTCAAAATCAGATAATTGCAACTCAATTAGATTGGCGGTCAACTCACAACCGTCAATCCAAAAAGACAAGGACCGAATCCACCTTGTGGACACTATTAAGTCTCCCGAGGGTAACAGGATTCCAAACCCCGAAGCATAAATATCACATGGCTTATGTAAACTTTCTATCACTCTACTCGATACATAAGAATGAGTAGCTCCCGAATCAAATAATACAGTATATGCACAACCATTAATAGACAACTGACCTGTCACAACTGACAGACTAGCATCAGCGTCTGCCTGAGTTATAGTAAAAAGTCGCCCTGAGTTTTGAGCAACATTCTTCTTAGGCTCTTCTCTCTTGGCTTGGGGACAATCTCTGATAAAGTGGCCCACCATGCCACACTGGAAACATGCCTTGGCTCGGCACTCACCAGGATGATGCTTCTTGCATTTAAGGCATTCTAGATATGATCGGAATGAGGACCCACGACCATGACGGCCACCTCTGTTTCCCTAAAACTTTCTATTTCCCCCTGAAGCTCCGGAAGCCTCAGCCTTCCGTTTGTGCTCAGGGTTGCCACTTTCGGTCCCCTTACTAACATTACCACCAGCAGGAGGGTTTGATGCCATGGCGACATCCTTTGCAGCAGGCTCCTTCATTACTTGCTGCTCCGCCTCCTCAGCAATTAAGGCCAAGTCTACCACTCTCTTATACAGAGTGTCATGTGATGTGGTAATCTTCAAGTCCCGACTAATTGTAGCATTTAGTCCTCGAACATAATTCTGCTTTCTGGTGAAATCTGTAGGCACCAGATCACCAGCAAATTTAGATAACCGATCGAATTCCAGAGTATATTCGGCCACAGACATTTTCCCCTGAGTCAACTTCATAAAATCTTCTTGCTGTGAAGTCCTCACTGCAACGTTATAAAACTTTTCTTCAAAAAGTTTCTTGAACTCTTCCCATGTCATCACACTGACATCTCGAGTCTGATTCACTATGTCCCACCAGACGCGGGCATGATCTTGAAACATAAAGGTCGCACAATTCACCCTCTCAGTTCCCGTCCCCCCATATTATCGAGGATACAGGTAACAGTGCTCATCCATTGATCGGCCTTAATAATATCAATGCCTCCCAGAAAAGCCGGAGGTTGCAGCTTCACAACCCGCTCGAACACAGAGTCTCGGTGCGGCATAATATACCCTTGGTTACCCACCACTGGCACAGGAGCTGGTGGTAACCCTTGATTAACTGGGGCAGCTTGTTGCCTTAAACGTTGCAACTCTTCCTCTTGACGAAGTATGACACTTCGCATTTCATGAAACATCTCCTGCCATTCAGCAGGAGGATTAGCATTAACGGCCCCCACATTATCCCCCAAATTTTACGGAGGTGGAGGCGGTGCTGGTGGATCGGTTCGGGTAGCCCCGGGCTCTACTTGCTCGCCCTGTGGTCTGGATGATTGCGGAGGGTCCATTACTAGTACCCATGTAATCAACAACCCCAGCGAGTTAAGCACCGATACCACACTTACGCACTTATTGCCTTAAACCCTAACTCATTTATTTACCTCATACATATTTACATAAATAATTAGCATTTATAGCATGGCATATAACACATACATACTCTAGATGCTTGCATACTACCTAAAATGGAAAGCGGTAAACAGATGATCACACATACAATCAAGTATTTACTCTCAATACTTACTGCACCATGAGTCGAGCCTATCTCTAACGACGAATGTACATGTTCAGCCGGTCTACAGGAAGTTTAAAAACCTTGGCGCTCTGATACCAAATTGTAACGCCCTTAATAAATAGGCACGCTACCCAAAATACTTATGAAACCCTAATCCCCTAAACGGGATTACTAATCAAAATAGCGCAGAATTTAAATTTTTATATTAAACAGAATGAAAATAAAACTTGTAATATATTTAAACTTTTAAAATAGTTGGGATCCCAAAAATATTTACAAACACTATTACAAGTCATTTATTTCTAGCCGACCTAAACGGCAAAATAGAATTCAAAAGTTCATCACTGATAGACCCTTAACACGATTGGTCTGATATGGCTTGAACATGTACATTCTTAATCTTGCTCCTCAAACTCATGGTTGATCAGCCACTGACTTACCCTTTCTTGCACAATAGAGCAACCGTGATCCAAGCCCAGCAAGACAGTATAAATCATAACAAATATAATATGCTCATTCACATAAGTCTATATAGCACAGACCTAATCATTATCTCATCATGCCCATTTATGTCTACGTGGCATAGACCTATGGGTTGCGCTCACACATCCAATTAAATCTACATGAGGTAGACCCACGTGTTACTCTCACACGTCTAAATACATTAAGGCCTTAGAAGTGGTTCATCTCGGTTATGAGTACCGAGTCCAACCTGATTATGCCTTGAGCGCATAATCCCTAAATCTCATTTCAATTAACATGGCATGGCATTTATACACATATATCACTAGGGTAATAACCCTAGGCTATTAGACTGTTCCTATTAGGGTAATAACCCTAATCCCGGTTACTAAACATTCATGCATATCATTCTCAATATAAGCGCCACTGCGCATACTCTACGTGCTAATCACTGTCTTACCTGATGTCCCGCAATAGTAGAGATTCCAAATCCCCGGGTGCTCCTGTCCAGGTGCCGGTAATCCTAGTCACACACAATCCGGGATTTTCACAAATAGGGTTAACCCCTGATTTCACATTCATAAAATAAATTCATGGCATTTCAAATACAGATAATCACATAGAGCTCAAAAAGAGCTTTCCAACGGTATAAAGAACGTCCCAAACGGAGTCCCGAGTCAAAAGTTATGGCCAAAACAAAATTCAGCATTTCCCGATGAACTCCAACCGGAATTCTGGATGGAGCAGCCCTGAACCAACCGGAATTCTAGTTGTCTGGGCAGAGAACACGAAATTTCTCAATCTTTAAACCCCCAAAACTCACTCAAATCATCCCCAAACATTCCCAAAATTTCCAGAGCATCAATATATGTCATAATAAACATATTCCACAACTTAAACACAACAATTGCACTAAAAATCAAAAAGTGCCATTAAAGCACCAAGCTTTAGTTCCATGAACTCAAGCTTGCTTTCCACAACCAAATTCACAATTAATCCACTTACAGCAGCTAGCAAATATTATAGGATTAAAAACATATATCTCATGCATCCAAAATCCCACAATTAAACACAAATCATGACTTTAACTCATAAAATCCAAGCTCTTGAACTAAAGCTTCAAAACCATGCATCCCAACTATTTTTCCAGCAACAATCATCATCAAATACTTTGAATTCAAGATAAAGAAGAAACCCTAGAACTCCATCTAGAGCTCAAACAACCAACACACAAAGAATTCAAGCAAAACTCACTTAAATTAACAAAAGAACATCATCTCATGCAACATGTAATTATCATCTTCATTACCATCATATTCATGCATTTTCAACACTAAAATTCAGCAAGCAAAATGAGAATCAAAGTTATGAAGACTACCTCAACTTCCAATTCAAAGCTTAGCACAATTAATCCTTAAGCATCAAGCTCCAAAACAAGCCAAAAAATCAAGCTTTCTTCTCAAAAATCAAGTTTGAAGAAGAAGAGGGTTAGAGAGGATGAGAGGGTTAGGTGAGAGAAAGAAAAGACCAGAAATTAACATTTCATTTCCTCAAAAATCACATTTTCCAAACATAGTAATTAGGGGTCAAATGACCAAAATGCCCTTAGGGCTTAAATACCCACATACACCCTCACAAGGGTAAAATAGTCATTCAATACTCAATTAATTTCAGATTATCATTCATCAAATAAAATGCCAAATAATCAATCCAATTTACATTTCGGGCCCGAACCCAGTTCGGCCCGAAATTTCCGGTTGTGACTATACCGCGCTAACTTGTCAGAACACACTTGAAAAGACAACACAGGCATACTATATAATAATATAGTTCTATTAAGCACGTAATTAAATTAATTTCATCATTTTACCGTTCTCGGGTCATAATTATCGTTCTCGGGTCTTTAATATATTAAAATTCATATAAAACCACATATATTGAACTGTATAATAATATAATTCCTCAATTATACATAATTATCTAGTTAGGGTTTTGCTAATCCATTTCTTAATTTCGGGTATTACACTTAAGGCAAATGATAATCCACTTGATAAATCGAGACGGGAAGCAGAGGAGCCTGAGCAAGTCTTCCACAAAGTTCCAGTCCACCGTATCATAGGCCTTGCTGAGGTCAATTTTCATAATGCACCTATCCGAAATATTCTTCCTAGTATAGCCCTTTAGAAGGTCTTGAAAGATCATGATATTATGAGCCAGGAGTGTATTTTTGATAAATGCACCCTGATTGCTGTTGACGAGTGAAGGCAGAACTTCTGAGAGTCTAGAACAAATCATTTTCGAGATACATTTATAGACTGTGTTGCAGTAGGTGATCGGTCTATAATCCTTAGCTGAAGAAGGATTCTCCACCTTAGGAATTAAAGAAATTATAGTCTCATTTAAGGAATAGGGCATTCTTCTGGTAGAGAAAAAATCCAGAACTGCTAGAGAAACATCATCACCTATTTCATTCCAAAGATCCTTGTAGAAGCCAGACCCAAGCCCGTCTAAACTCGGGCTTTTAGAGGAGTGAATGCTAAAGAGAGCTTTCTTTACATCCCTTTTATTAAAAGGACGAATCAAGCTAACTTGTTGCTCCACACTCAGACAATTACCCTGCTTAATACAAGTTTCATCAATTGAGCTGACTGCTAAACTTTTGCTTCCCATAAAGTTTTCAAAGTGCTTCACAAAATGATTAACCACCTCTTCAAAATCGTCTACTATTGTATCCCCCTTCATGAAAGTGGTTATTCTATTTTCCATTCTTCTTTTCCTCATAGTAGCATGAAAGTAACTAGAGTTTTCATCATTGAACTTGACCCATCTAATCTTGCTTTGTTGTCTAATGAATTGACTCATTCTCTCCTTTGCTGTCAAGTAATTCTGCTGCATTTCATTAACTGAAAGTTGCAAAAGATTATGAAGGGGATTCATGGCAGCCACTTCTTGAATTCTGCAACACTCCTCTTTCACCTCTCTGTGCTCCTTAGCAACATCCCCCACTTCATTTCTCTGAAAAGTTTTTAGAGCATGTTTGATCAGATACAATTTCTTCGTGAGACTATTCAGACCACCACCAGACGCCTCTTTGTTCCAACAATTCAACACCAGCTAAGCATAACCCAGATAAGAAGGCCAATGATTCCCAAATCTAAAGGGCTTAATCCCTATATTGTTCTGCATTTGAAAACGAACAAGGAAATAACAGTGATCCAAGATGACCTCCCATTTGAAGAAAGCATCAGAGTAAGGAAACTCAGCCAACCAGATATTATTTATAAAAACTCTATCTATCTTAGAATAGATTATGTCCCCCACCTCATGTTTGTTAGTCCAAGTGAAGAAAGAACCCGAACTTTTGAACTCCTCAACTTGACCCAATGCTAGCAAGCTTGAGCGTCCACTATATCCTTATTCTGAATAGACCTTCCTCCATTTCTATTATGGAAACAAAACATTGCATTAAAATCTCCTAAAATTATCCAAGGCTCATTTAGCTTACCAATGCTCGCTAGATTATCCCACAACCCTTTGCGGTTCTCCATAGCATTACTTCCATACACCGTCGTGACAAAAGTACTCTTTTTCTGCCCACTGAATTTTATTTTACAGTGAACCAGCTGACTTGTTTCATGAATGACCTCCACTTGAACAAATTTATTCTGCCAAATAAGCAAGATTCTCCCAGCAACAATCTCACTTGAATAGCAATTCCAATTAGGAAAGTTCTCCTCCATCATACCCTTAACTTTCTCAATTTTTATTTTTGTTTCAAACAAAGCACCAAATCCAATCTTATTAAGCCTACAAATATCAAGAATCACAACTTGCTTTTCTTTTTTATTCATTCCACGCACGTTCCACCCTATCATGTTACTTACTTCCATCAGCAATGAGGTTTGGATTAGTAACCATGGTCTCTTCCTCAGCAGCTGCCATTAACACCGCATAGCCATTATTTGGCTTTTCCACTTCTACACCATCCTTAGTCTCTTTGTTCCCTGCAAGTCGCGAAGCCTTCCTCTGAGGCGCGATCCATTCCTTTACCTGCTCAGGAATTACTATATCTTTCACCCTCGACATTGTCTCAGCATCACCTTCACTTGAGCACTATTACCAGATTCTTTTTCCTCCGATATTCCAGCCAATATCCCTGCTTCTTTTTGCTCTTTCAGCTGGTCCTTCTTGTTTTCCTTGTCAGCAGTAGGTTTCTTTCTCCAAACTATTTTCTTCTCTTTATTACAGTTAGCAACTGTATGCCCCAAAATTGCCCAAGCAGTGCATTTTGTAGGCAACCATTCATACTCTATCCCTTGTTCCACTAATTGCTTATTTTCATTAATGAAGGATATTGTTTTCGGAGGGTCATCTGAGTTCTCTATATCCACAAGAATCCGAGCAAATTTTACCATAGATCTATCTTGAGTCACCTTATCAACCATAATTGGTTTGCCTATTGTGCTAACCAAGGCACTTAGATTTTTCTTCTCCCAATATTGTAATACCAGCCCATTTAGTCTAATCCACACTGGAACTGAGTTCACAATTCTATTCGAGTCAAACTCTAAAGTCCACGACCTTAACACCACTGGCTTCTTATCGAAATGGATAACACCCGCCTCAAGAATGAGATCTCGAGTAGCTTCATCTCAAAAATTAACCAGAGTACATCCTGAATGCATCCTCACAATCTTCTCTATACCCAGGTTACCCCAAATCCTCTTGATAAATCCCTCAAACACCCTGAACGGTGGGTTTGCACCTAGAACAATACACACTATATCATTTTTCCAAAATGAGGCCTCAACCTCAATCTCCTCAAGGTCTAGCTTAGCCACCACCTGGTCACCGATTCTCATAGGTTCAGTAAATGTAAGTTTGGAGGAAGGTGTAGGTACCTGATTCGACTTAAATTTACTCCAGAGATCTCTAGCACTGATTTGAAAGTCAGCTTCTACTTCCTCTGCCCAGCTGACTGGAATCGACGCATCACGAACGAACTTCTCAGCTTCGCAACCTTCAGATTCAATCTCGATCCCCAGGTTCTCACACGGATTGTGAAATTCATCACCTCCTTCTAGGTCAGCTATCGACTCTTGGATCAAAGGGAGGTCCGCCTCATCTGCACTGTTGACTGTGGAAATTGTAACGGCTGGCTTTCAGCCTACCCGTTTCTTCTTTGCCATGGGAGAAGAGGGGCAGAGCACGCACACTTTTTAATCTGTACCTTCAATTTAGCATCCATCCAAGATTGGTTAGCCAAAACTCGATCAATCTTGGAATAGATACGATCCTCACCCTGCTGCTTGTTGTTCCAGGTATAATAGAACCCTGAGTACTTTACATCTTCAACATTACACCCCTCAATGCATTCAATGAATTCTTTGTTAGCATGATATCATTAAAATCCCTCATGATAAGCCATCTTTCTAATGTATTGCATTCTTCCGACTCCTTCCATAATAGCTTCCTGCCTTTTTTATCATTAAAGGCATAAACAAAGGTAATATAGGAAGTAAACATACCCCCCACATTCTGAACAAACAAATGCATAGACTGGCTAGTACATCTTAAAATATTCACCTGAAACACCATCGGGTTCCAAGCTATTACTAACCTTCCACCTTTGTGCCAGGGTAAATTTGTGGAAAAGCACCACCCTATAAAGATATTAGAGTACAAGGCTCCAAGTTTCTGAGCCTTGACTCTTGTCTCGAGGAGGCTAACCAATCCAACTTGTTGAGCGAAAATTAATTGCTTAATTTGACTCTGCTTTTGGGTTGTTGGCTCCTCGCACATTCCACCATAAAACCTTATCCATTGACAAGAGAGGGATCTCCCCCCTTCTCATGTCGTTGCTTCTTCTTCCACGGTTTCATCTGCCAGAATATCAGTAATGATTTCAGCATGCTCATCCTCTTCCAATGGTTGGAAAACATTCCCTATCTGTGTTGGCTTTAACTCCGGTTTGTTTTTTGGTTTCCCACCCTTTCTTACTTGTTGAAAGCCCTCCTTATCAATCTTTGGGGCCTCTGTTCTTGCAATTGGCCTTTTATCCTCTTTGATCACCCATTCTTTCTTAGTCTCTCTATTTTTCCTGCATTCATCAGTGGTATGACCTAAGCTCGAGCAATGCTTGCATATTACAGGTTTCCATTCGTAGTGTACCCCTACAAGAGTATTAGAACCATTTTCATCTTCAAATTCCACCATATCAGGTAAATCCTGATTCATATTAACCTCAATTAGAATCCTGGGGTAACTAAGTCTCTCTCTTTCTTTTGTTACTTCATCAACCATTATTGGTTTGCCGATTTGTCCAACGATCTTGAACAAGGATCTTTGTCCCCAGTATTTGAGTTCCAAGTCCTCCAAGTGCACCCATATTGGAACAGTTCTTATGTCTTCTTTTTTGAAATTAGTATTAGGACCCCAAATTTTCATAATCACCAGCCTCTTATTGAAAAATATATATCCTCCATTGAGAACCTCATCTCGAAAAAGCAATGCTCTGGAATCGAATTATAAAAATTCCATATGATAGGAGCTTAACTCTATCAATTTTTCCATTCCAAATTCTGTTAGCAAAACCCTCAAGTATATGCAGTGGAGGATTGGATCCAAGGACATAGCATACAATTGAAGGCTTTCAGAATTCAACCGCATCCTCAATATCTTCCATAGTGATCTTGACTTTAGGATTCTTATTAGTGCTATTGAAAGATGGTTCTAAGCTTCAAATTATAGTTCCAGATCTCAAAATAGGTGGGTTTGAGGACTTACCTTGAGCAATGTTACTGTTACATTAGTTATTAGCAGCAAGAAAATGCTCAAAGTCCTTCCTCGCTTCATCCTGCTATATAATCAATCTCAGAAAGGTTCTTGGTGACAAAGGAGAACGAAACACATTTCGAAGCATTGGATTAAAGTTGGATCCCATATTTTCTTGATTGTGTTCCTCTTCCTCATCGGAGAAGACGATCAGCTTAACACCAATCAAATCGTCCATGGAATTATCAATCTGAGCTTCTACAAATAATCTCGGACCTTTCTTCCTTACTTTCTTGGTGCTAGATTTCTGTTTTCCTACCCCTTTTGACCTAGTCTTCGCCGTTGCAGCAGCTTGGGAGCTGAAAGTCTAGAGAGAAAATAGGAGAGAAATTTTCTTTTAATTTGTGAAATTATTATTTTGATTAATTATGATAATTATGAATTGTATAATTAATAGTATTTTATTATTTAGTTTTATTGGATAAAACTGTATTAATTAGTTAGATATGATATTATTCTTAAATAATATTAAAGGGAGAAATATATTATTTTAGAGAAAATAATATTTATTTTAATCCATGTGAATTAAGATATTAATGAGAATTAATCAATTATTATTTATTAGTAGAATAAATAATAAATCTTATTTATGGCAAAATTGAGAAATTAATTTTTAGACCTTAAAATATGGCCCACACATGTAGGCCCATTCTACACCTGTAGGGTGACATATAAAGGCTTGTGATTAATTTAATTATTTTATTAAGTTAAAATAATTTAAATTATGTTAAGTTAACTATCTTTTAATTGTTAATTAAATAAATTATTTGATAATTGTTTAATTAAAATGATAATTATTAAAATAAAAGATCTACTGATATTTGATATTCGATTATTATATTTATATTTGAATTTAAATTCTAATTCAAATCGAATTAAATATTTACTTTTATTTTAAATAAAGGATTAAACAGGGTCTATTTATAACATTATATGTAGGATATATATAGTGTTAAAAATTAACAACTAATACAAGCAATTAAGAGACAGATAATAAACTAAAAGTAGAGAAACATAGGATTGATTTTTCACTCCCTATTCTTTCTCTCTCCCTCTCTCTCTCTCTCTCTCTCTCTCTCTCTCTCTCTCTCTCTCTCTCTCTCTCTCTCTCTCTCTCTCTCTCTCTCTCTCTCTCTCTCTCTCTCTCTCTCTCTCTCTCTCTCTCTCTCTCTCTCTCTCTCTCTCTCTCTCTCTCTCTCTCTCTCTCTCTCTCTCTCTCTCTCTCTCTCTCTCTCTCTCTCTCTCTCTCTCTCTCTCTCTCTCTCTCTCTCTCTCTCTCTCTTTGTCTCACACATGTACACACCTATCCAGGTGTGTGTGAGATCAAAACCCTAACTCTATTACAGTGTCTGATCATGATTTGAGTACACACTATAATACCTAAATTTGTTCATCCAATAAGATCTAATAGCCTACTCTATTCTTGAGTGTTGAGGCTGGCTTGGAAAATCAAGGAGTGGATTCTTCAACAAAGTTCTTAAACTAGATGTTCGATAATTATACGAAAAGAAACAAGAATACCCTAATAGGCTTCAAGAGGTATAATCTTTCTTTCAGTAGTTTAGATTTAATCTACATATATTATGTTGAGATCCTTGGGCTTATGGTTCATATTGGATAAAAACTATTTTGATTGAAATTCTGCTTTCGCTTTTATAACTCTGATATAGATCATAAAATTAACACATTGGGCTTATAGAACTACTGCCCGGACAACCACAGGACACTCTCTGTTTTCAATGATGTAAGGATGCAAAGTAATGGTCCCAGTAGAGAGTACCATTCCCTCCCACAAATTCATCTAGATGCGTACCAAAGGAAAGTGGCAAGATACTTTAATTCAAAAGTGAAGAATAGAAAATTATCCATAAGAGACCTAGTCTTAAGAAGGTTTTGTTGGGTTTTATGCCCTAAATAAAACTCATTTCAATATAATCAGATTTACTTATTAATATAGATCAGAAATAACATTTAATGTTGCATGGTTCACATGATTTATTTCATGATTATATGTACATAATGTATGAATTCATCTGAAACCCTTTTCACATACTTGATCCTGTTTATTGTGCTGTCAACACATTGCAAAGTAAACATGACTATTTGAATAAAGTTTCCTAGATTTATCAGACACAGGTTTTTACTGATATGATAATCTACAACAGAGTTTACTTGCATTTGGAGAAATGCTATGTTCTTTCCAGAGCATTGGTTAAAGTAAAGCTCAAGTTGGATGCATGGAGTATGCATCGGAAGGGACCGATATTGAACTTTGAGTTAGATTTATTAAACTTACCGTAATATCTATTCAAGTCAATATCGTCTAGTTGATCCTAGATCAAATGATATTAATCCTGTTATGATTAGGCTCAATCTCAAGAGGTTATTCGTGTTCTTTGATTTGTTAGTTAAGCCTACTTTTGGGTCAGGGTGATACGTACATTTTCGGAACACGGTAGTGCAATTGAGTGGGAGCGCTAACATAAACATGGAATCTATAGCTTCTATCTGGCGAATAGTAAGTAAAGGATGATCTCCTTCGAGCTTGACCAAACGAAAATAAATGGTGGAGATCTCATTTCACATAAGCTGAAATATCATTTATACGGGGTTAAGTGTTTTAAGGATTAAATACATTGTAGGGTGTAACGGTAATCTAATCCCTTTACAGTGTAGATCATTCATATAGAGGATCATTGATCAAATTAGGATTATAACAATGGATAACTAATGATGTGTCTATATGGTGGAACATATAGAGCATTCTATATACTGAGGGTGCAATTCTAAGTTCTATGCGTGGATTCAACGAAGAATTAATAAGTCAGTGAATTTAGGTTATAAATTCTTGATCTGCTTATTGGAAGCTCGGTTATATAAACCCATGGTCCCCCCACTAGTTGAGATAATATTGCTTGTAAGACTCATATAATTGGTTTTGATTAATCAATTATAATTCTCAAATTAGACTATGTCTATTTGTGAATTTTTCACTAAGTAAGGGTGAAATTGTAAAGAAAGAGTTTTAGGGGCATATTTGTTAATTATGATACTTTGTATGGTTCAATTAATAAATATGATAAATGACAATATTATTTAATAATTATTTATAGTTATTAAATAGTTAGAATTAACATTTAAATGGTTGAATTTGAAAATTGTCGTTTTTGAGAAAATCAGATGCAAAATAGATAAAATTGCAAAAAGTGAGGCTCAAATCCACTATGCATGGCCAACCACTTTTGTAGGGTTTTTCCTCTGATATTTTCATTATTTTAATGTCAAATAATTCAAACCTAACCCTAGTGGAATGCTATAAATAGATAGTGAAGGCTTCAGGAAAATAACACTTAAATTTTCTACTTTTTTATTCAGAAAAAACTGAGCCTCTCTCTCTCCCTATCTTTGGCCGACCACTCCCTCTCTCTCTTCTTCCTAAAGATTTCGAAATTCTTAGTGTTAGAGTAGTGCCCACACACAGCAAGTGATACCTCAATCATAGTGAGGAAGATCGTGAAGAAAGACTTTCAGCAAGAAGGAGTTTCATCACTAAAGAATCAGAGAAAGAGATCCAAGTTCAGATATTGATAATGCTCTGCTACAGAAAGGAATCAAGGGCTAGATATCTGAACGGAAGGAGTCATATTATTCCGCTGCACCCAATGTAAGGTTTACTAAACTTTATATGTGTTTATTTCATCGTTTTAGAAAGTTCATATTGAGGGTGTTAATCAACATACTTGTGAGTAGATCTAAGATCTTGGTAAAATAATTTCCAACAGGTTTTTCCCATCTCATAGAACCCCAGAGTGGGGGTGTTAGGCCCAAATTGGGAAAGACCTTATGAGATTGAAGATGAAATAAGCTTTTGGACCTACAAATTTAAACGAATGGATGGATCCCTAGTACCGAGAGCATGGAATGCTGATCATCTTCGCAAATACTATCAATAGTTAGGAGTTCAATATTTAATTTCATCTTTAAATTTTCAATGAGGACCTATTGTAAGACAAGACCTTTATGTAATATACTATCCTTTTAATTCATGCAAAGTGACAAAAAAGTGAAACTATTTAGTCACTTGGGGGTAGTAGGAAATCATATAAATAACTCATAAAAACTCAAAATACATTACTCACAAGGCTAAAGAGACATATAAGAAAGATAAAGTGGTGAGTGAATATACCAAGAGCCTTGGGGATACGCTAATAAAGTGTCTCTCCTAAAAAATTAAAAGCCTCAAGGATATGCTAATTAGAAGTCTCCCCAACATACCAAAAAGAAAAAAAAAAAAAAAAAAAAAAAAAAAGAGAAAGAGAGAGAGAGAGAGGAGAAAGTTAACAAGAGAAGTCCTAAAAATGGTACATTAGTTGGCTTTGGGAGGTAAACAAGGACCCAAGGTCTCAGGCAGTTTGGCCTCTAATTTCTTATTCTTCTCCCAAAAATGGGCTAGAGCAACCTCTCAATCAGGCAAGAAGTTAAGTTTGGGCTCAAAATTTTTGGATCTACATGTCATAAAGACGCCGTGTTCAAAACGCTTCATGCACTGCTCACAAGTTATTGGAGCCACAAGAGCTTTCAGGGCAGCCTTAAAGGCCTTCAGCTTAGCTTGCTTCTGAAAGTCACGAAGCTCCTTATGCTCTACAGTTGCACTAGCTACTTTCTCGAGATCTACCTGATGGAGCTCCTCAAGCTTCCTTACCTTATCAAGAAGCTCCTTGTTCTTGTCTTAGGAAATTTGCGGGTCTGTTTATGCTGTCTTCAGAAAGGCTTCACCTGTCTTCAGAGAGGCTTCATTTATATTTATTCTTCTGCCACTTGGCGGTCCAGTATATTGTACCCACTACTATGGGCGCCTAACTCTCACACAAGGCCCAAAAGAGAGTAATACAACTTTTCATTAAATGATTGTTATTCATTGAATAAGCCCAATACCAATTGGGCCTAAATAAAACTATCATAGGTGGTATTTTATTTTAGCAGCTTAGTCCACTTAAATATCTAGAAATAAATGGGTTTCATGTATGCATCTAAGCCCAATAGCAAACATATAGGCTCACACAGGAAAAAAGATTTGGATGGGCATTATCATATTACTATGTTTATCACAGATTAAAGAAATTACAAAATGTATCTGTTACAAATTATTTGTTTAATCTATTGATGATTGGACTATGAATAAAATTAGATTATTGGATCTGTCAACAAGTTAATCATAGCAATTTAGATCAAATAAATAATAGGTTTATTAAAAAATTGAATAAAACAATTAAATAAATAAATAATACATGTACAATATCTCGAAAGTAGGTTAAGATATTTTTATTTTAAAATAAAATATTTAAAAAATATCTTAACTTGAATTCAAATTAGGTTGTTAGAAAATATTTAAAATATAAGAAACTCCTAATTATCTTAAATTTAAATTTGATATTCAAATATCCAACTAATTTTAAAATATATAATTTATTTAAATTTAAATTAATTAAATATCTAATAAAATAATATCTTAATATCTTAATTATAAAATTAAGATATTTCTAATATTATTTTTTAAACTTATAATTTAATAAATTAAATTTAACAAAATAAACAATTTGAAAATAGGATATTATCAATTTTACTTAAAAAATAAATAAAATTAAATATCCTAAATTTGAAAATTTTATGTTTAGAAAACCCTAAAATATCTATTCAAACAAAATTAACCAATTATTCAAAACATTGCATGTCATTTTAATAAAAAAAAATATAAATTTTATTAGATAAAGATCATAATCAGGTAAAATATCAAATAATTAACATTTATTTAATCTTATAATCTAAATTAATAAAATATATTTTAAAAATGATAAATTTTTTAAAATCTGATGTGGTTAGCAATTTAAAATTTCTCTAGATTATCTTTAAATTTTATTAATATTTTAATGTCAAAATAAGATCATTTCATATTTTATTAATAAAATATGTAAATATTTGATCTTATAATTAAAATTAATAAATCCAAATAAAATAATTAATTTTCAAATTTGTAAACCTCCTAAAATCTAAAAACAACCTTTATCATTTAAAAAATAAATAAAAATTATTTTTATTCTTATATTTTGGTTTTTAAATTAAAATTTGAATTCTATATAAAAAAAATTAATAAATTATGGCTTTTGAATCATTAAAAAATAATTTTTAAAACTCAAGATATGATAAGATCAAGTTTGGATGCAAGTCATGCCACATAACTCGAACCTGGCCGAGAGAATGGGGCCAAAAAGGGGGGTCTACGCGCGCAAGAGGGCTGTCTGAGCGTGCTTGGGTGAGGTTTTTAGACAAATCGTGTCTGATCCGCGCACGCTAGTAGGTATCTCCACCAATAACCAATTTTTGAAAAATCATATCTAACTCAATTTTAATCCAAATTGAGATCCGTAAAAGATTACTTTCTAAAAAAAATTCTTCCAGTACGAAACTAAAAATATTTTTTGTCAAAAATTTGTAATGAACATACAATCATCAATTAAGGACATAAACCAGCATGAACACATCCAAATCATCACAATCATCGTTTAAAATCCATATTTCATGAAAGTAAATTATTATCATGGCTCTGAGGCCAATTGTTAGAACTTATTTTACCAGAATCTAGATTTACTAACATGTATGTTTAATTAACACCCTAAATATGAATTCTCTAATACGATGAAATTAAACACATGAGAGTGTAGAAAATCTTATATTGATGGCAGCAGAATTGGGTAGCATTAGGCCATTATCGGGCCTACATCAAACCTATGTCTTCAACCTTTGCTCATTTCAACAACAGCAAGGCATTGGGCTTGCATCGAACCACCATCAGACCTTCATCCCTAACCTCCAAATTACACTACTATCGTACCTACCATCGGACCACTATCGTACCCCATCGTACCATATACAAAAAAATCACAAAAAATACAAATTTCACCAAAACTCAATTTTTTACCCAACAATAAACAAAAATTACAAAAAAAAAAAAAAAACCACTGATCATTTGAATGGATAATTCAGGGTTTAAATGGATAATATTTTATAAAATAAAACTAACCTTCCACATTCTCGGTTCGTGGGTAGTTGTCGATGGTTGGGGAACTTCGTTGGTGATGCAAGGTGGTTGGGCTGCTTTGTGGGTGGCGCTCGGGATTGAAACTGTTGGAAATTATTTTACCAGGATCTTAGATCTACTCACAAGTATGTTTATTAACATCCTAAATATGAACTTTCTAAAACGATGAAATAAACACATATAAAGTTAAAGAAACCTTACATTGGGTGCAGCGGAATAATATGACTCCTTCCGTTCAGATATCTAGCCCTTGATTCCTTTCTGTAGCAGAGCATTATCAATATCTGAACCTGGATCTCTTTCTCTGAATCTTTGATGCTGAAACTCCTTCTTGCTGAAAGTCTTTCTTCACGATCTTCCTCGCTATGATTGAGGTATCACTTGCTGTGTGTGGGCACTACTCTCACACTAAGATTTTCGAAATTGAAGAGGGAAGGAGAAAGAGAAGGGTCAGCCAAAGATAGGGAGAGAGAAGGCTCAGTTTTTTCTGAATCAGAAGTGTCAGAAGAAAAGTGTAATTTTCCTGAAGCCTTCACTATCTATTTATAGCATTCCACTAGGGTTAGGTTTGAATTATTTGGCAATAAAATAATGAAAATACCAGTTTAAATTTCCTACAAAAGTGGCTGGCCCTATACTAGTGGATTTGGGCCTCACTTTTTGCAATTTTGCAGTTTTACCTTTTCTGTATCTGATTTTCTCAAAAACGCCAATTTTCTAATTCAACCATTTAAATGCCAATTCTAACTATTTAATAACTATAAATAATTATTAAATAATATTGTCATTTATCATATTTATTAATTGAACCATACAAAGTATTATAATTAACAAATATGCCCCTATAAACTCTTTCTTTACAATTTCACCCTTACTTAGTGAAAAAATTCACAAATAGACATAGTCTAAATTGAGAATTATAATTGATTAATCAAAACCAATTATATGAGTCTTACAAGCAATATTATCTCAACTAGTGCGGGGACCATGGGTCTATATAACCGAGCTTCCAATAAGTAGATCAAGAATTTAGCACTAAAATTCACTAACTTATTAATTCTTCGTTGAATCCACGCATAGAACTTAGAATTGCACTCTCAGTTATATAGAATGCTCTATATGTTCCACCATATAGACACATCATTAGTTATCCATTGTTATAATCCTAATGTGATCAATGATCCTCTATATGAATGATCTACACTGTAAAGGGATTAGATTACCGTTACACCCTACAATGTATTTATTCCTTAAAACACTTAACCCCGTATAAATGATATTTCAGCTTATGTGAAATGAGTACTCCACCATTTATGTTCGTTTGGTCAAGCTCGAAGGAGATCATCCTTTGCTTACTATTCGCCAGATAGAAGCTATAGATTCCATGTTTATGATAGCGCTCCCACTCAATTGCATTACCGTGTTCCCAAAATGTACGTATCACCCTGACCTAAAAGTAGGCTTAACTAACAAATCAAAGAACACGAATAGCCTCTCGAGATTGAGCCTAATCATATCAGGATTAAGATCATTTGATCTAGGATCAACTAGGCGATATTGACTTGAATAGATATTACGGTAAGTTTAATAAATCTAAGTCAAAGTTCAATATCGGTCCCTTCCGATGCATACTCCATGCATCCAACCTGAGCTTTACTTTAACCAATGCTCTGGAAAGAACATAGCACTTCTCCAAATGCAAGTAAACTCTGTTGTAGATTATCATATCAGTAAAACCCTATGTCTGATAAATCTAGGAAACTTTATTCACATAGTCATGTTTACTTTCCAATGTGTTGACGGCACAATAAACAGGATCAAGTATGTGAAAAGGGTAGTACTAGTAGTAAACTCAACAAAAAGTACGTTTCAAATAATCTCAACACCTTGATATACAAATCAAGTGTAGTACTAGTAGTAAACTCCTCGTAATAGGATCTGAAAGGTTGAATTAAACACAACCTTTTCTCCACCATTACTCTTCCTTTAATCACAAAATCATTGATAATGTGAAATTCCTCTCTATATGTCTACTCTCTTGGGATACTGGATTCTATATCTTTGGCAACTACTTTTGGTTAATCAGGAAATAACACTAGTAGTTTAGGCAATTTGGAATGGTGCCAAAAATGTATAGAACTTTCCTTAGACTGAATAAGTACCTTTCCTGCAATTTTAACATTCAGTCCCTTCCTGGTGGACCTAGAGACTTCAGATAGGTTTTTACACTTTTCCAAAATCACTATTCCACCCCAGAGTAACCACCATCTTATCAGAAAGATTTTCTAGCACAAAGGCAAATTTCGAAATCTGATATGGTGTAGTCTAAGAGTTTTAAACACACCCTTATAGACTAACATATAGTTCCTCTTCTTAATCTTAAGATTTACTTGATTGTCTTCCAATGTTCTTCTCCTGGATCAATCTAATACCTACTCATTACTCCCACTCAACAGCAGGTGTCTGGTCTAAGGCATACAAAAGCATATCTAAGACCTCTCACTGTTGATATAAGAAATTCTTTCATGGCTTTATCTTTTCTGGAATAGTTAAGACTTTTCCTTAGATAAATAAAATCTATAACTAAGAAGTTGTGAAGCTTCTATAGATTGCCATTAGAAAGAAAATGCTTCAGCATCTTACTAAAGAAAGTTGCTTGCATTAGAGTAAGTAATTACCAGGTATACCACAAGCCATAGGTTTAGATAAACTCAAACCTATAATACTAGGAACAGGAAGTTTGTTAAGTCCATTGAATAGACTTATAAACGAAAATTTCCTTTTATGTCCTTGTAATAGAAAACTTTAGGTTATTCCATGTGAATGGATTAAACCATAGTTCTATTGGCTTTTCTTCTTAGTTTCTTATCTTGACAATCCATTACTTGTTTAAACTCACAATGAATTTTAATCACTAGTGTCTCCCAAGTCATAAGAAGGTGAGTTCCTAGAAACTCTCCCACTACGACGAGGTACCGTGAATTATGTCTAAGAAAACTTAATGGTATTGACCTCTTCGGTTGTGACAAGACAACAGAGGCAGTGGGATCATCATATGTTATATAAGATGATAGAACACTTTTGGAATCAAGAAAAATATCTCCTTTATTTGCTACTTGTTTTCAGACTTAGTCATTATCTTAGAAAAGTAGTATTTGTTTAAACAAACACTTTCTTATCTATTGACAATGGGATGGTCCACCCCTAATCACTTAGAATAGCTAACAAACCATGGTTAACAGTTCTAGCTTTTCTTAAGATTTTGATTAGGTCATCCATGAATCTAGTAATGATTTACATTAAGTATACAACCATTACATCATTTTGAAATTGTATTACCATAGAAGGAATTAGGCAACGACTACTAACTAATCATCAACATGCAACTCGAAATTTCAGGGGAGGTAAGTTTGGATATAATTCAAAAATCAATTTAATGATCTTTGAACTGCATATCTACTAACTATTTCTCCACCCCTATCAGTTCGCAAGATCTTTAACCACTTACCTTAATGGAATTAACCATTGCTAGAAATTAATGAAATTTTTAAACATTTCAAATTTCTTTGCATAAGGTATAATCTAGAGTTATCGTTTTAAGAATACAACGAAAAACTCATATCCACCCCTGAATGTACATCCATCTACGAATGAGATGAACTACTTTCAGTGGATATAGGCATATTAACTCTTTGCAGAGATTGATCTTGTCAAATCCACTATGAACAAGATACAAATGCCATAGATTAATGAAAAATGTGGTTGAGTCTTTTGATGACTTAGGTATAGTTACATCAAAGAGTTCTTAGAATAGTGCAAGTGGATCCTGGTCACAGAATACCAAACTCATATTCCATACAGTTTGAATCCATTAATAGAAGATGGATATTAAACACTTGAGAAAGTGTAACTGTATTATATTCTGGAATTAGAAATATAAGAAAATTTCTGTTTGGATTCTAAAATTAAAGTCAAAGACTTAAATTCAACCAAATATAATGAGTAATTCTTTCTTGGACCACCACTACTAATTTAACTCTAAGTCAGATTTGCCCATACAAGTAGGAGATTTCTAAGATTGAGGATTTATATCAATTGGGAATAGAATTTCGGGATTATAACCTCATTTAATTTCTTAAGAGAAAATATAATGACATGAAATGATTTATAGACCATTCATCCAATAATATATTATAGAGCTAATTCGAAATGAATAAGCTAAGAGGAATTAGGATAATTTCGTTTATAAATAAGAATCCAACGATGCTTCGATTAGCGAAAGACAAAGTAATCTTATTTATGTAATCTTCTTGTTTCATATTGTAAAAATACTAGTCTAAGGTGTCATCAATTGATGAACAGCTAGATGTTGCATATACAATATTTATCTTTCGAGATCTTACACTATTATGTATGTCTAATGGTGAAAATCCATTAGGGATTTATCTCATTAGAAAAACAAACATGTTAGACCAACAATGAAGATTCGAAATTAAACTACAACTTAATAACAGAAAATAACATGGTTCAATATAAATTCATACACAATTCAGAAATTATAAAACATATAGCAAGTAGGAATGACAAGTGAAAATACTAAAACATACAATCCTAAATAATTTCCAAGGTTTTCAACAAACTGATACAGTGTCCCGGTAGGCGAGAGTCAAAGTATCATTTATTGAATAGAGTTGTCAGTTCATCTAAAATAGAAACCATTCTAGCAACCTTTTATTCGATCAAAATAAGAATCCAACGTTGTCCCGGTAGGCGAGAGTCAAGGTTATTCTTATTTTATGAGCTTCCACCATTGTTTCATGTTTTATGAGTTTATCTCTAAGTAGTCACCGTAGGGGAGAGTCTAAATAGAGACGAAAACTCACAAAACACTTATCAAATGAAATCTTACGGTGTTAAATGCGTTCAACGAATAACCATCCATAGGGGGACGAAGTCTAGCGTCTCGAGGTTATATTGAAAACATTTAACTTTTGTAAGACCAACAATGGAGATCGAATATCTTAATAATAAAGCTCATTATTTAAAGAGAGTTGTATTTTCTTTGATTCTCTTTATTTAATTTATTTATTTTAAATATATATTTATTTAAAATTTCCAATTTAGAATGAAAAATTCTAAATATAAATTTTAATTTAATATTTATAAATTTTACTTAGATGGATATGAAAATAACATGAATTATTTCCATCTTAGTAATAATTTCCAATAAATATTTAGAAAAATATTCAATTTAAGTTGTTACAAAATTAATTTAAATTAATTTACAACTCAAATTTTATTTTCTATAAATATATATTGCATTTCGAAAAATTAAAGTATTTAAGAATACAATTTTCGAAAAATGCATATTAAAATAAAAAATAAATCCTGGAAAAATTATTCTAATTTAATGTTGGCCCAAAATTAATTAATAAAATTAATTTACAACAAAAAATATAATTTTCCTATTTAATTAAATATATAAGAAAAATTTCAAATATTTAAGTATGATGTTGAAAATCAACTTAAATATTAATTTTCTATTTAATTAAATACACTAGAAAAATACTTCAAGCAAAAATATCATCTATCTAGATTTTCCTTTGACTAATTAATTCAATTTCTAATAATATACTTTAATTCAATTTATTTTAATTAATCATTAAATGAAAAAATTATTGATTTAAGTTGGTCCAAAATTAAAATAAATAATTTACAACTTTAATCTATTTTTCAAATAAAATTCAAAATTCCAGCATTTAAGAAATGCAATTTCAAAATTTGATTAATAAATAAAGAAAAACTATATTTTGAAAATTATTTAAATTTAGTTGAAAAAATAAATTTCAACTAAAAATAATTTTCTATTTAATTAAGTGTCATGAAAAAGAAATATTTAAGTATGATGATGAGAATCAACTTAGATATTTAATTTTCAAGTTAATTAAATTCAAGAAATAAATAATTAAGTGTAGAGAAGGCTTAATTATTAATCTCTAGTTTAATATTGGAAAAAATATACTTAAAATAAATTGTACCAAAATTAATTATTTAAATAATTAATTTCACAATTTATAATATTTTCCTATTTAATATTAGAAATAATAATTAGTCTAGAAATAACTATTTAGAAAATATCTTATTTGACTAAGTATCTTTTCCACAAAATTTGAAAAAATATCTAATTTAAGTTGTATTAGAAAAAATCTAGAACTTAAATATTTTCAAATTTAAATTTAATTAAATATCAAAAATTAAGTTGTAACCACTTAATTTAAAAATATTCCATTTTAAGTTAATATTCGAAAAGATATTAACTTAAAAAATATCTAAAGAATCTTAATAACCAATGCCTAAAATTCCTCAATTTAATTTTTGAAATTTTAAATGCAAAAGATATTCAGATTTAAGTTGGTTAGTTGTAGATAACTAAATATCAACTTAAATAGGAATATTTAATGAAAAATTTAAATTAAGCTCTAGAAAGAATCTAGATGGTTATAATTCTATATTTAATTAAATATAAGAAAATACATATAGTTTAGCTTAGAATAAAAAATTCTTTAAACTATAATTTTCTTAAATTAATTTCAAAATAAATGAAATTAATTATGTTGCTAATCAATTTTATTAGGTTAAACTAGTTTAATTAACCTAGTACAGTTATTCAAATCAGGCAAATGGGCCTTCAAAATTGGGGTAGTTCATGTGAGGGGGTGCTGGGTTCAGTATGTCGTACCCACTACTATGGCTCCCCACTCTCACACAAGGCCCAAAAGAGAGTAATTTAACCTTAATAAGAACAACTGTTATTAATTGAATAGGCCCAAAAACTAAATGGGCCTAAATAAATTCTATCAAGAACTATGATAATTTATTTTAGCAACAGCAACCTATATGTATCTATAATAAAATTAAACACATAGGCTCACACAGGCACACTTTGGATGGGTCCTATCATGTTGCTAGGTCATACACAGATGAAAGAAGATTGTAAATATACCTGTTACAAATTATTAACTTGACCAAGGGAGCCATCAGATCATTAGATCTGGCAAAAAGTAACCATGGCTATTTGCAATCAAGTAATAATAGGTTTTGAAAACTTACAAACAAGCTAAAACACATACTCCTGCAACAAGGTTAGCTCGATAGTTGGATGTAGGATTTATTTAATTTTAAATTAAATAATTAATTTCGAAATAATTAATTAAATAAATAAATAATTTTCGAAAATTTTTAAAAAAAAAATTGAATAATTCGAAATTTTAAAAAAAATTAAATTCAAAATTAAACCTACAATTTTGAAAAATTAGGTTTCAACCAACCTAAATATCATTTTAAAATTTGCTAACTACTTTTAAAATTTAAATGTTATTTTATAAATAAAAATTAAATAAAAAATTAAAAAAGATAAATGAATATCTTTTTCAGATTTTAAATGTAATTTAAATAAATAAAATAACAAAATTTAAAAGTTAGCAAAATATCTTATATCTATTTAAAATTACATGATTATAGTTATCTTATTTTAAATTTAAATAAGGTCAAATTATTTAAAAAAAAAATAATTTAAAAAATTTCAAATCTGACATTAAATTTAAAAATAAGATAAGATATAATCAAATTTAAAAATAAGATAGATAATTAAGCAAAAAGATAGATAATAACTATTTTCAAATTCAAATTACACTAATATCTTGAATTAAATTTAAAAAATATTAAATTAATTCAAAATGATAATTAGAATTGAATTAGGAATAGTAATAGTGTAAATATAGAACTACACAAAAAACGGAAGTTAATTCCATGAAAAAGCATGAAAAAACGAAGAAAAACGAAAAAATTGTGAGCTGTACGGACAGTTTTCGCGATCGCAGGAAAATTTCAGCACAGCTCCGATATTTTCGAATCTTCAAAAAATCATAACTAATTCAAATTAAATCGAAATTGAGTTCTGTAAAAAAAGTAACTTGCTTAATTTTTTTTCATACTATCCAATAAAAATAATTCCAGAAACAGAATCGCAATTATTTTTCACGAAAATTTACAAACATCAATCTATCATCAAATAACACTCAATACAACATGATACCATCCAAAAACAAACAAACGATCGTTTTAAAGTCTAAATTTCTTGCAAGTAAATCAATTACCATGGCTCTGAGGCCAGTTGTTGGAAATTATTTTACCAGGATCTTAGATCTACTCACAAGTATGTTTATTAACATCCTAAATATGAACTTTCTAAAACGATGAAATAAACACATATAAAGTTAAAGAAACCTTACATTGGGTGCAGCGGAATAATATGACTCCTTCCGTTCAGATATCTAGCCCTTGATTCCTTTCTGTAGCAGAGCATTATCAATATCTGAACCTGGATCTCTTTCTCTGAATCTTTGATGCTGAAACTCCTTCTTGCTGAAAGTCTTTCTTCACGATCTTCCTCACTATGATTGAGGTATCACTTGCTGTGTGTGGGCACTACTCTCACACTAAGATTTTCGAAATTGAAGAGGGAAGGAGAAAGAGAAGGGTCAGCCAAAGATAGGGAGAGAGAAGGCTCAGTTTTTTCTGAATCAGAAGTGTCAGAAGAAAAGTATAATTTTCCTGAAGCCTTCACTATCTATTTATAGCATTCCACTAGGGTTAGGTTTGAATTATTTGGCATTAAAATAATGAAAATATCAGTTTAAATTTCCTACAAAAGTGGCTGGCCCTATACTAGTGGATTTGGGCCTCACTTTTTGTAATTTTGCAGTTTTACCTTTTCTGCATCTGATTTTCTCAAAAACGCCAATTTTCTAATTCAACCATTTAAATGCCAATTCTAACTATTTAATAACTATAAATAATTATTAAATAATATTGTCATTTATCATATTTATTAATTGAACCATACAAAGTATCATAATTAACAAATATGCCCCTATAAACTCTTTCTTTACAATTTCACCCTTACTTAGTGAAAAAATTCACAAATAGACATAGTCTAAATTGAGAATTATAATTGATTAATCAAAACCAATGATATGAGTCTTACAAGCAATATTATCTCAACTAGTGCGGGGACCATGGGTCTATATAACCGAGCTTCCAATAAGTAGATCAAGAATTTAGCACTAAAATTCACTAACTTATTAATTCTTCGTTGAATCCACGCATAGAACTTAGAATTGCACTCTCAGTTATATAGAATGCTCTATATGTTCCACCATATAGACACATCATTAGTTATCCATTGTTATAATCCTAATGTGATCAATGATCCTCTATATGAATGATCTACACTGTAAAGGGATTAGATTACCGTTACACCCTACAATGTATTTATTCCTTAAAACACTTAACCCCGTATAAATGATATTTCAGCTTATGTGAAATGAGTACTCCACCATTTATGTTCGTTTGGTCAAGCTCGAAGGAGATCATCCTTTGCTTACTATTCGCCAGATAGAAGCTATAGATTCCATGTTTATGATAGCGCTCCCACTCAATTGCACTACCGTGTTCCCAAAATGTACGTATCACTCTGACCTAAAAGTAGGCTTAACTAACAAATCAAAGAACACGAATAGCCTCTCGAGATTGAGCCTAATCATAACAGGATTAAGATCATTTGATCTAGGATCAACTAGGCGATATTGACTTGAATAGATATTACGGTAAGTTTAATAAATCTAAGTCAAAGTTCAATATCGGTCCCTTCCGATGCATACTCCATGCATCCAACCTGAGCTTTACTTTAACCAATGCTCTGGAAAGAACATAGCACTTCTCCAAATGCAAGTAAATCTAAGTCATGTTTACTTTCCAATGTGTTGACGGCACAATAAACAGGATCAAGTATGTGAAAAGGGTTTCAGATGAATTTATACATTATGTACATATAATCATGAAATAAATCATGTGAACCATGCAACATTAAATGTTATTTCTGATCTATATTAATAAGTAAATCTGATTATATTGAAATGAGTTTTATTTAGGGCATAAAACCCAACAGAAACTTGTTGCGTTTCAGTTTAGGGAAGAAGGAGAAGAGAGCGAGAAAGAAAAGAGGAAAGAGAGATGAGTCGGGGGTTTCAAAATGGGGAGGACATTTTCGGAATAAGGAGAAAGTTGACCTATTCTTCTAATATCGGTACACATAAATTTAGAGAATTAATTTCTCCCTAATGTATGGATATATAATCAAATTCTCTATTAAATTAAGCACAGAGAAAGTTGTACACTGGAGTTATATAGAAAAAGTGGAGTAATTATAGACAGGATACTCCGTAGAAAACAAAATAAAATAAGAAGAAAAAAAAAAGAGAGAGAACTAAAATAACAGCACTTAGATCATCTACAGTGTGATATTTTAAAAAAAATTGATGAAATGGATATATTTTGACATCTTTTGATAGATGTTTACCTTTAGAGTGAAAAAAAGTACTAAAAAATAATGTATATGACAAAACAAGAGCAAAGGAAACAATCCAACCACTCAGAGAACTAACAAGAAAAATAGAGAAAAATACAAGAAAAACACTTGAAACAAAAGCAGAACACACAAGATGCACACCAGACACAAGACCAAGGAAACAAGAGAATACAAGTCAACCCAAGTAAAAAGAAGAAGAAAAAATAAAAGCCAAGAAAAAAAAAATGAATAGTAAAGAGAAGAGTAGATGATTATTCTCTCATGACCTTAATAATGTGTATGGTATTTTTTATTTTATCTTTTATCTTTCTTATTCTTTTTTATTAATATTTTATCTTAAAATAAGAAAATTTAATTGATTAATATATATTACATAATAATATAATATTATTTTAATAATTTTTAGAGGTATTTAATATTGTAATATCTTAAAATAAAAAATGTCTAAATAATGTGAAAAAAAAATAAAATATTATAAGGTTTTTTTATTCTTACACTTTTAAACAGTTTTTTTTTTTTTTTACATTTTTACGGAATTTTACATAAAAACTACTATCAACTTACAGAACAACTTAAATCGCAACTAAAAATCGTATAGCAACCCACATAGAAATTACTTTAAAAACCCAAACCGTAAATTTAAAACAAAAAAATTAAAAAAATAATACATAAAGTAATTTCCCAATATTATATTATATTTTTAAGTATTGTAAAGATTTTTGACATCACACCATTAGAGATCTTGTTAATCATCAATTCTTCTTTTTTTTTTAGGTGATGTAGGGATCACATATTAGAATATTTCTAATTAAGGAAATAAAATAATATTATTGATTCTGATAAATGAATATTTTATATTCATTGAATCTGGACAGAATCAATTACGTAATATTCTATATATGGTCAGATTTCTATATTCATTACCTGATTTGATTTCCTGAATTAATTGTCAAAATATTCTGACAATTAATGTGGCACGAATCGATGGAGTATCTCACCTATAAATATAGGGTCTCGGTCCCCGAGCTCCTCACTCATTCTCGTTCATAACGGAAATTCCATCTAAAGAGAGTTGAGAGAGCGAGGAAGCCCGATTACCCATGGTAGTCAATTTCCTTTGCAGATCAAAGCTTATGTGGGTTTGAAGCTCAAGATTCAATGGCTGGAGGTATTTCGATCCTTATTCATAGTGTATGTATGTTTGATTAATTCCGCACTTAATACTTAAACATATACATTTCAGTTTATATATATAAATGTATAAGAGTTGGTATCAGAGCAGTTTTTATCTCTGCCTTGATTTTAGTTTGAGTTTCATATATATATATATATACTCGTATATACAGTGTTTATATATATATATATATTTAATTCAGTGTTGATATATATATTTATTTTCGTTTGTGTATATATTTATATATTCATATTCATTCAATCCCAATTATATTATACATATATATTTTCATACATATATACTTGTTTATTCATTCGGTTCATATATATATATATATATTCATATACATATATATATTTTTTCTTCATTTCATTACGTATATATGTTATATATATATATATCTAAATGCTATATACAAATATATACATATATACATTTCATGTTTATATATATACATACAGTATTTTTATTTTTCTGTATATATATGTATATATATTTATATATATATTGTATATGTATTAATACATTCATATATTAATATAGATTGTTCTAAGCATGAAAATCCACTTTGAAAAAACAAAGAAATCTCAAAATTATTTTTCAGAAAATTTTGGTGATTTTTAAAGTCTTTGTTTTATGTATTTTCGATGCATAAAATCTATATGAATGTCTTAATTTTTGCATTTAGATTCATTTGGAATTGATTTCATGATTTTTGGAAGTTTAAGGAAATTTTATCATGTCGTTTATGGCAGTGTATTTTTCAAAAAAAAAAAAGAAAAAAAAAAGGGAAAAAATTTCGATTTTTTTTTATATATATATTTTTTATTTATTTGGAAATATAAATTATTCTCCTATTGTTAATTTAGTCAATAAATTACATTCATTAATTTCCATTTTTAATTTAATACATATATTTAGAATTAATATGTTATTTAGTATAAACTGAAAATGGAAATTTGTTTTAATATGGTAATTAATTACATGATTTATTTAGGCATGTAATAATTGTGCAATTTGTATAATTGTGCATTTAATTATTTATTACCAAATTTATGTAATTTATTGTTTAAATTAATAAAATTTGAAAAATCTGCCATTAAGTATAGTCTTTAATTTTGCATTTAATTCATTCCATATAATTAATTGTACTAATTTGTATAATTACCTTATTTATACAAATTAATTATTAGTATAAATATTTAAGATATTATATGGTCATAAATGCATAATTAATTATATATTATGGAATTAAGCATTTAATTTATTATCATACAATAATTGTATTAATTTGTATTTATTTGGCAAATTTATGTTTAATGCAATTAATTTAGATTTGTATGATTTAAATGCTATACATAAATTCCTTTTATAGTGCTAGATATATTTAGAAATATTCAAACATTAAGATAGGTTGAATATTTTATATAGCACATTAAGTTTCATAAAACTTCATAAAATATTCATAAAACTTCCTAAAATGAATAAAATATGAATAAAATGTAAGTAATTTTGTGGTTTGACATAAGAAAACATGAATTTGGGACAAATGCTCATATCTAGAACGGTTTTTAATGATCTTCGCACGTCCACACTAGGAGTATTAATATCATTGATTGTCTACTATGTTAATAACGAAATTACTTTTAGGTAGAGCCCAATACCTAATGTCAAAGTGAAAATATAATTTTATATAATTAGGGAGTAGCCACAGCATCCTTATTTGTATAAAATTATATATTAATTAAAATTCACCTTAATGGACATAACTTGTAATTAATTATATAGGTATAATAATTTTACCCCACGGGGATTTTATTATATTTGTATAATTAATTAGGATAATATGTTAAATTAAATTCTCTTAATTTACCCCACAGGAGTTATGGGGATTTAATTTAATAGTGTTATCACAAATTTAATTAAAGATAGATAATAAACCTTCATTTTCCAAAACTAATTGTTTAATTAAATCTATTATAAAGTTCATCTAATTTTATTAAATTTAAAATTTAGCCCACAGGCAATTTTGGATTTAGTAAAATTTTAATCTTCAGTTTATACTTTGGTGTCTAGTGAACCACATAATTTTAAATAATTAGGGAGTAGCCACAACATCCTTAATTATATAAAATTATATATATTAAGTGGATTAAGATCACATAATGGACATGAATTATGTGAACATAATAATCTTACCCTACAGGGATTTTATTATATTCACATGATTAATATGTTAAATTAAATTCTCTTAATTTATCCCACAGAAATTATGTAGATTTAATTTAATAATTTTATCATAAAGTATAAAATTTTGAAACATTTATAAATAATTAAGTGTTTCATACCTTTCATTAAGATAGAAATATTAAACTTTAAGTTTTTCATAAATTGTGTAAATCTATCATAATCTACATCTAAATCTAATCTTATTAAATTAAAAATTTAGCCCACAGGCAATTTTTGTTTAATAAGATTTCATATTTAAGCATGTTTATTCATTGGTAAAAACATGATTCATTTAAACCTCAAAACTATATATGTAATTTTATTACATCACTATTCATAAATTTCTTCCATACTAGTAGAAAATTTCTTCCATAACAAAGAGAAATTTTCAAAATTTATTCTCGATAATTTCATCTAGCATATACAGTTTTTACTGTATAATTAAGAAAAATAAATCACACTTTATTATCACCAATAAATTTTAATTTATTGTGTATGAATTCATTCTAATATAGTTAATGTGATTATTAACACATAGTGGATTATTTTAGATTGTTATTCCACATTCATAATTTCTTGCAAGGTTTACAAATAAACCTAAGAAAGTCAAGAATCGTGAGCAAATCTTATCCACGTACAAGATAACTTCTCACATTTAGAAGTTTAAGGAACAAGCAATATAGTAGTGGCTTTGTTTTAAAATTGGCAAAGATCTTTATGTTCCAAGATTCTATTGAAACTTGATTTAGACACATTTAGAGGTCTTTACTACAAATGATGTCACTCATAAAGATATGCAAGTTCAATCTGACAATAAGAAATGTGTTATTAATAAGAATTCTTCTACATTATAGCACCAAAAATTATGGAACATATCTCCATAAATAGAATAAATGTTAGTAAATGGTGGGGATCTTCATTACACTTGATTTTACTAACTTTATTTAGAACTTGTGTGAATTTCATTAAGAATATGTATTCCAACAAGTCAAAATCGGTGCATACTAGAATTCTATCATATTAGAAATCATACAAGTCAATTAATTTTGAAGACATGGACTCAAATTTTGCATCTCTTTTTTAACGATTACTCACATAAATAATTTTTCTACAAAAGTATGGATTTATATGTTTCAAAGACATTTAAATCTTAAGTAGAGAAATGGTGCATTTTGCATATTAAGATAGTGAGATCAAATATAAAATGGAGAATACTACATCAAAATTCGTGAGTATGGATAAACTCCCAGTGTATTTGTAAAGTTTCTTTAAAAGCATGGGTTCATTGCCCGATACATATGCTTGGTACACCCAAATTATAGTGTGTAACAGATTTAAGAAACTAAGCATTTTTTGGACATGGGGTGGAGCCTACATAGCAAACTCCAATCTTTTCTAAATCTTTGTCTATTGATACTCAACAATGGGGTGTACATATCGAATCGTGTTCTAACCAAAGTTGTTTCTCAAACATATTTTGAGTTGTGATAAGGTTGAAAACCGACTTGATGACATGTACACATTTTATAAATACCCATATATAGTTAGAGTACAATTGTCAAAGAAAAGATCTGGGCCCTAAACCATAAATGAGCATATTTCATTTGAAAAGCTATAAGGTTTAAGGGTTACATATTTTATTATCCATCTCACAACACTAGAATTGTGGAATTAAGAATTGACTTGATCAGTGGGAGTGATCAATCTAGGAACCTAGTTTCCGAGAAAGATCATTCATATTTTCTCAAACTTCCACCTCAAGTGTTAGATTAATTATGATTCACAACATCCCTTAAGATTAATGGTTATTGAGAATTCATAACTAATCATTAATAATATACAAGTCATTGGTAAAATTCTAATAAGTTATGTTATTTAGTAATTGCTTACAATTTCTAAAATAACATGTTATTGAACCATTTGCTCTTTTAAGAGTTTGTTGGTCCATCCTTAAGATGACTTATTAGAACAGTAAGATCAATGTTTTCTAGTGATTACATTTTGTACAATAAGAGTTCAACTACAATATTAATTTGAGACACAAATTGAATTATAGAATGATAAAGAATTGAAGTTGTAGTACAATATGCCATGAATGAAGAAATGAATATCTTAAATAGCAATAAAGTTTATCTTTAGTAAAGTTGTCTAATGGGGTGGAAAACATTAATTAAGCATAGGTTTTTTCACCAATAATATTCATTAGGCAACATTGAGAAACATAAAGATATAAAAGAATATTCATTGCTAAGAAGTTCATTTTGAACTAAGAATCAATAACAAATGAGATTTACATTCTCACTTGTTTTTATAAAAGATTCTATTATAGACCTTGGGATTTGTTGCTTGTTTCAATTCATTAATCAATTCCAAACAGTGAACTAGAGAAGAAGGTATACAGCTGCCATAAAGATTTTTCTCTAATAGTGGTGAACATATGCAAGCTTAAGATGTCTACCTATAGATTAAAACAAACATTTCACAAATTGGTATTATATCATCTTTTCCTTTAGGTTTGAAAAGAGAATTATGGAAATAATTATATACCAGAAGGTTAGTGGGAGTAATATTTGTTTTATACGTAGACAATATGTTACTTGCAAATGATGATAAAAGTTTTCTATATAAGTTGAAATAATTCATATCTCAAATTATTATTTTGAGATAAGGAATATAAATAATATATATTTTTAATTAATTAGAGAGTAGCCACAGCATCTCAGATTAAATAAAATTATGTATTATTCATCTGATATAACTTTTATCTTTAAGTGTGATAAATTCAACTCGAACCAGCATCTGAAAAATGATCTGGAGTGAGAATAAATTAAGAACATTCATTTGCTTCTATTTTAGAAGCCTAATGTATGCCTAAGAGTCTGAATAAGACTTTGCATTGCATTTGTTGCAGGATCGTTAAGTAGTATCAGAATAGCTAAAGTTAAGACCACTTTATTTTTCATACAAAGTGATGAGGTGTCTTTAAGATACTAAAAGTTATATTCATACATATTTTAAGATGAATTGACCATCTGAAAATATAGTTAACCAATTAGATTCTAACGTACTTCACTGGTTGTATTGATTCACGTAAATCAATATTTTATTACATTCTTAAGATTACCAGGAAGTTATATTGTAGAGAATCTTGATTGTTATTTCCACTATAGAAGTCAGATTCATTTATTGTTTTGAGGATACATCTCGTATGATGTATTATAGAGTTTCATAGTAGGCCCAGAGTTCAGAATTACAGTTTCATTAGGCCATTAAGAAAATTTTGCGATAAATTCAGCTACACTATTTATGGCTAATAACTATAAGAGTATTGGTCGAAGCTAGCATATCGACATTAAGTATTTAGCCATAAAAAGGCGTGATAAGTGGTCATTAATCACGCAAACTGAATTGGGTAATCGCATATCCTTGACTAAAGGCATGCCGCAACACAAATTCAAGGATCATAAAGTAAATGTGGGATTCAGTTAACCCATATGCAGTTTTTTATTTGTACAACCAAAAATTATTCAATGAAACTCTAATTTCGATATTTTCTCATATTTATGTGCACCTTAATTTCATCTGAGAAAATTATCGTAAGAGGACCTGAATAAACATAAGGGTTAGGGTTTATTCGCTTAAGTACATTGCCACATAAAGTACATTGTTATATAATAAATATATCGTAATACATGGAAGATAATACTCGACTTATAATGAGGACATGTCGCTATGATTCGTATGTTTATTATATAATGAGGAACGTTTGGGTTTGAATGTTTTAGTTTAAATGCTGACCAAGTGGGAGAATATTAGAATATTTCTAATTAAGGAAATAAAATAATATTATTGATTCTGATAAATGAATATTTTATATTCATTGAATCTGGACAGAATCAATTACGTAATATTCTATATATGGTCAGATTTCTATATTCATTACCTGATTTGATTTCCTGAATTAATTGTCAAAATATTCTGACAATTAATGTGGCACAGATACTGATGGAGTATCTCACCTATAAATATAGGGTCTCGGTCCCCGAGCTCCTCACTCATTCTGTTCATAACAGCAAATTCCATCTAAAGAGAGTTGAGAGAGCGAGGAAGCCCGATTACCCATGGTAGTCAATTTCCTTTGCAGATCAAAGCTTATGTGGGTTTGAAGCTCAAGATTCAATGGCTGGAGGTATTTCGATCCTTATTCATAGTGTATATATGTTTGATTAATTCCGCACTTAATACTTAAACATATACATTTCAGTTTATATATATAAATGTCTAACATCACAAACAAACACAAACCCCAAATAATTTTGGTGAAGGAGGATATAATTGGCCAAAACTAACACTTGATAGTTAGATGTCAGGAACAAGATAATTAAATCTTTGTCTAGGGAAGGGCCTCTGTGTGGAAGTAGAGATAGATAGCACGTTACTAAGATAGACTCGTTCCAAATGTGGACCATTTTCCCGTAAGATTGACTTGGCACATTTTACATCACCAAACTCTCTCACACCAAAGTCACTATCCAACTTGTTTGCAATATATAAACAAATACGTCTATTTTCCTTTTTTTAATACCCACAGGCCACAGGAGAAGGATATCTTACAGCATATACAGATATATTTTCAGCCCATTACAAATCAACACTTTTTCTCGTTTAACATGCCTTAAAATTTAGGAGTGTCGATACACCACGTGAACACGACACAAATTTTATAGGTTAAAGTCGAAAAAATTAGACACAAGTCGAAAAATGAGTCGATACGACGTGAAACAAAATAAAAAACGGGTCAAATACGACGCAACACAATCCGATTAATACGAATTTAACAAATTTGATACAATTTTTTTAAATAAAATAAAATTAAAATTAATAATAATAATATAATTATATAGAGCATAATTTTGTAAATAAGTGTGTTTCTTTAGAAGCTGAGTTTATTTTCAGTTTGGCTTTGTTTATAATTGTTTGTGATTAATGAAGTTTTTTCTTCTTGATAAAAAAAAATTAATAATATAATTATGTAAAAATATATATTTTGTGATTCAAGTTTAAAAAAAAAAATTAATTTAATTTTTTTTAAAATAAAAATGAAAATATATTTTTTTTTGTAAGGAATTTCTTTTAAGAATATATTTTAAAATTTTTAATTTTTATTATATTTATAACTATATATAGATAAATGTAATAGAATCTAAATTAATAATTAATGACACGTTTTGCCACCCTTAGACTGGGCATAAGTGATGACTTCATTGATATATGTATATACTAGTGGGGAGCATAATTTTATGTTTACAGTTAATAATTTTTAGAGCTTAAAATTATTATCCAATGATCAAAATAAGTTACTGTGAATATATAAAATTTCACATATATAGTTAATGATTTGTTATAGCATTAAAATAATTAAATTATTTGATATTGTGTGTATGATCATTTATTTTTGATATTATTTTCTTTTACATTCTTATATTATTTACTGCTATTGTAAATAATTAATTAAATATATTAGTATAATATATTTAAGACGATTATAGTTGATTTTAAGAAACTTAAATATAGTGTTCTTATAAGTTTATTGGTCTGGGCTTATTTCATATTTAGAGATTATTTTTTGTTCGTGAAATAATAATTCGACGCTTGAAGTTATTTTTATTTTATATAATTAATTAATGATTTAAAAATAAATTAATTAATTAATAATTAAAAAAATGAATAATTATTTTTTGGTGATCGATATATATTCACTTGTTAAGAAAGTCAATATATCTGTACACATAACTATTTAATTGATTTAATTTAATTATATTTTTATTACTTACAAAAAGAATAGCTACTTAAATTAATATAATTAGTTAATAATTAATTATGTAAGTTTATAATTAAATGATTATATTTTTCTTACATCAATGGTCACGCATAAAGCATAAAGCAAAGTTCAAGAAAATAAAACATGAGAATATATCAATGGTTTATAAATATAGGGATATGATTTTGTCCCGTTATGTGCTTTTACAGAATGTATTACGTGGTACATTAGATGGGTCTCAGGGTACATTAAATGAGTGTCAGGGTATGTTTCTACTTTTTAACCCTAATTACTCCTAGATTAATCTCAGTCGTCAGATCAAATAACTCCCTCATCTGACGGTTGCCGTACATCAGAGATTATAATCTGTGAAAGTACAATAACAGGACAAAATCGTACTCCTATAAATATATGTATTTACTTATATATAATATATATTGTTTGAATGAATTGAGTAATAAATATATGTTATTTACTTATATTGAGTAATAGAATTGAATACAAAATGGGTGAATATAAAAGGGAAATTTGATTTTCTATACTTAGAAAATTTTAAAAAATTTTCCCTAAACCAAAAATTTAAAACCTAAAAAAACTATACCTTTTTTTTCAAAACCCCAAAAATACCCCCCTCACAATATTCTCTCTCTCTGCATCATCTCTCTCTCTCTCTCTCTCTCTCTCTCTCTCTCTCTCTCTCTCTCTCTCTCTCTCTCTCTCTCTCTCTCTCTCTCTCTCTCTCTCTCTCTCTCTCTCTCTCTCTCTCTCTCTCTCTCTCTCTCTCTCACCCCAACCGCCCACCCTCACCCGAACCACCCTCACCCACGAAAACCCTCACCCACGATCAACACCAACCCGAACCACCCTCACCCACAGTCGTCGACCACCCTCACCAACGATCAACCCCAACCCGAACCACCCTCATCCACGAAAACCCCAACCCGAACCACCCTCACCCACGAATCCCAACCCCAACCCGAACGACGGCCGAAGCCCGCCCACCGCCGGTCCCACAAATCCCAGGCCCCCCATCACCGGCGGTCGAAGCCCACGAATCCCAGGCCCCCTCTTCACCGCCGGTCCAACAAATCGAAAGCAAAAAAAAAAAAGGAAAAAAAGCCCCAGGTCCGATGGTCGGACCATGGGGTCCGATGGGGTCCGACCAATCGGACCCATGGTCCGACCATCGGACCCCCTCTCTCTAAGTCTCTCTCAAATCGAATGAAGAAGGAAAAAAAAACCAGGTCCGATGGGTCCGATTGGTCGGACCCCATCGGACCCCATTGTCCGACCATCGGACCTGGGGTGTGGGATGCCGAGATAGAGAGAGAAAGAGAGATGTTGTGAGAGTTTGAGGGTATTTTTGGGGTTTTGAAAAAAAAAAGGTATAGTTTTTTTAGGGTTGAAATTTTTGGTTTAGGAAAAAAAATTTAAGATTTTCTAAGTATAGAAAATCAAATTTCCCATATAAAATGAGTGAATAAAGCAGCTGACAAAATAAAACAGTAAAAAAAATGAGGTGTGAAGCTTTTAATATAGAGCTGCTTTTATAAATATTGAGTAATATCATAATATGAATGTGAAATAGATGGAAGTGGAGTATGAATAAGTGAAAATTACACCAAATATGGGATTTTATAAAAAACTTTGATAAATATGGCTTTTTTAACTTTACTACCCTTATATGGTATTTGTCCAATTTAAGGCTTTTTATGGTATTTTTTTTGCCACTTTTTTATAAATTTAATTTTTAAAACCCATATTTAGGTAAAAAGAATTACAATCTCAACCCTAAACGCTACTCTCTCTCTCTCTCTCTCTCTCTCTCTCTCTCTCTCTCTCTCTCTCTCTCTCTCTCTCTCTCTCTCTCTCTCTCTCTCTCTCTCTCTCTCTCTCTCTCTCTCTCTCTCTCTCTCTCTCTCTCACCCCAACCGCCCACCCTCACCCGAACCACCCTCACCCACGAAAACCCTCACCCACGATCAACACCAACCCGAACCACCCTCACCCACAGTCGTCGACCACCCTCACCAACGATCAACCCCAACCCGAACCACCCTCACCCACGAAAACCCCAACCCGAACCACCCTCACCCACGAATCCCAACCCCAACCCGAACGACGGTCGAAGCCCAGTTCACCGCCGGTCCCACGAATCCCAAGCCCCCCATCACCGGCGGTCGAAGCCCACGAATCCCAGGCCCCCTCTTCACCGCCGGTCCATCAAATCGAAAGCAAAAAAAAAAAAGGAAAAAAAGCCCCAGGTCTGATGGTCGGACCATGGGGTCCGATGGGGTCCGACCAATCGGACCCATGGTCCAACCATCGGACCCCCTCTCTCTAAGTCTCTCTCAAATCGAATGAAGAAGGAAAAAAAAACCAGGTCCGATGGGTCCGATTGGTCGGACCCCATCGGACCCCATTGTCCGACCATCGGACCTGGGGTGTGGGATGCCGAGATAGAGAGAGAAAGAGAGATGTTGTGAGAGTTTGAGGGTATTTTTGGGGTTTTGAAAAAAAAGGTATAGTTTTTTTAGGGTTTAAATTATTGGTTTAGGAAAAAAATTTTAAGATTTTCTAAGTATAGAAAATCAAATTTCCCATATAAAATGAGTGAATAAAGCAGCTGACAAAATAAAACAGTAAAAAAGATGAGGTGTGAAGCTTTTAATATAGAGCTGCTTTTATAAATATTGAGTAATATCATAATATGAATGTGAAATAGATGGAAGTGGAGTATGAATAAGTGAAAATTACACCAAATATGGGATTTTATAAAAAACTTTGATAAATATGGCTTTTTTAACTTTACCACCCTTATATGGTATTTGTCCAATTTAAGGTTTTTTATGGTATTTTTTTTGCCACTTTTTTATAAATTTAATTTTTAAAACCCATATTTAGGTAAAAAGAATTACAATCTCAACCCTAAACGCTACTCTCTCTCTCTCTCTCTCTCTCTCTCTCTCTCTCTCTCTCTCTCTCTCTCTCTCTCTCTCTCTCTTCAATCGGACTGAAACTGAAGGCCACACTGCTCAGTCGCTGCCTCTCTCCTTTCTTCTCTCTCTGTGACCACCGATCAATGCAATCTCTGGTGACCAAATCCCTTCTCGACCACTGCGACTACCTTTTGCCTTCTCTACAAGCTTTTCACTATGAAACTCACTATCAAGCAGATGAAAATGATATATCATAAGTATTTGGTGTGAGCAACTGATCAACTCTTATGCAATTGCCCTTCAAGAAGAGAACACAAGTACTGAGTGAGTAATTGATTTTGAAAATTTATTAACATCAATCAATTTATTATACTCTATTTTCAAACCAACATTTTTTAATTTAATTTCATGCCCACGATTACATGCATTTTTGTTTCTTATTTATTAGGGTTAATAGTTCTCTTTAAACAATTTCCACAGGCTAAAATAGTTCATGGATCGATGATGTTTACTTTGAGTATAGTAATAAAATAGTTAATATAAGAGACAAATTATTTAGGCAGAATCTTATATATAATGATAATAGTTTGTGTTACTTGGTATATTAGTTTTTAGTCTTTACATGATAATTGGGTATTACATTGAAAAGATTCAAGTATAATATAGTTAGATATGTTTTTAAGTGTTTTATAATTTAATAATTAACAGCCAAAATATGGTTGAAAAACTTGTATGTTTTTATCCATAGTGGTCTATTATAATTACTTAAGTCATATTTAGATTGTATTATATTTCTTCATTTTGTCCTCAAAAACTAGTTTCTTGCAAAGAAGATTCATCGAAGATGGATGGGCTTGATACACTGCAGTGATCTTATGGTATGATACACTGCTACAGTATGCATTTCTTTCTTGTTCTTCAATTTTGTTTAATTTATAGTTTGGTTGCTCGAAAATGTTGAAGGGTTTAATTGGGTTTGTAATTTTGAGTTTTTCTGCAAAAATAGAGATAACACAGTTGAATTAAATAGAATGGATTTAAATTTAAGATTTTCCTGACACTAATTGTGTATACATTGGTTTTAATTTGTTGTCATTGTTATGACATTTTCAATTTGTAATTTGGTCTTATTTGTAGGGCAAAACTAATAACAATTTTCAATTTGTAATTTGGTCTTATTTGTAGGGCAAAACTAAGTAAGAGAACAAACTTTTCACTTGGTTGTATACTATGATTCTGTTAATTATATAATCAATCATAATTTTATATTAATCTATTATTACTATATAGCTTAGTTGTGGTTGTAAAACAACAAGAACAAGTTTGTTCATGTTGTTTGATAGAAAGATACTGAGTTTGTGTTTTTGGTTGTGAAATTTATTAGTTTGTGTATGTCAGAGGGCTGGTTTGCTTGTGTGAAATTTATTAGTTTGGTTTGCTTGTCTCTGGTTAAGTTTTTCTGCTCTAAGGGTCCTTGGCCTAATTGACATTATGCTAAGTGATTTAAATCTATTATGTTGATATTGCAGAAATTGGTTTTGTTATGATTTCACAAGTTTTGCTATGATTTTTCATAGGGTCAAAACTGGTTTCACAAGGTTCACAAGTTTGAAACTTGTTTCACGGGTTTTGAGGGTTCTGTAATGAGGTTTAAAACTTGTTTTCACACCTATATTTTGTTTTTAGATTATTGTTGTGTATTGTGTGTAGCTTTGATTATATTAATTTGTGATCAATATTTTTTATTTTTTGTATTTGTGTGTGTAGTTTTTTTTCTCATTTGGTTTCTAATGAAATTAGTTTCAATTAACTTTTATTGTTTATCATTTATGTTTTTGTTATGATTTTTCATATGGTCGAAACTGGTTTCACATGGTTCACAAATGCAGAACTGGTTTCACATGCTTTACAAATTTGACATTGGTTTCACAGATTTTAAGGGTTATGTAATGGGGTTGTTCTATTTTTTTGATGTTATTGTACATTTTTATTTTATGTTTTTTTTTTTTATTATTTTATTTCTAGGCTCGAAATTGGTTCTCACACTTCATTGTTTTGGGTGACAAAACTCATTTTTGTTGGCTTTTGTATAATATTAATTGTTGTTGTAAGATGAAATTGGTTTTAGTTTATTTTTTGTCTTTTGTTCAAATGGAATATGATTCCTCTAATAAGGATACAATGAAAGATGTTGCTAAAGATTCAAGTGTTGATTCTGAGAAGAAACTTCCTCTAATTAAAATTAAAATTATTAGGAAGGTTATTCACAAGAAAAAAGGAAAAAAAAAATGAATATGATCCAAATTTTAAGGATTCATCTTTGGTATGCATTTTTTTTAAAATATATTAATTTGTTTTAATTTATCTTCTCGTGAATGTTCAATTTTTTAGTTGGTTGTACTAAATAACTGATTTCTGTGTTTAATTGTTGGTATGTTATTTTACGTAATTGAGGTTTAAGTTTCATTTTTTCTTTTGTTATTTTAGAAAACTGGTTTTACTGTGTCAGATTTACGTAATGTACTTACTTTATGTAACTAATTTTTCTGTGTCACTTTTTAATTGGTTGTTTAACATAACTAGTTTCAATAATTTAAATTTATTTATATGTTAAGAATTCTCTTGTGGTATGTTTTAATTTTTTTTAATTAACTAGCTATTTCGTGTTTCAATACATCATTTTATTGTTTTAGGCTTCTTATGTTTTTGTTTATATATTAATTATTAGTTTTGTTTAATTAGCTATCTAATGTAACTGGTTTTTGCAGTTTAATTGTTATTTTTTTTCTTCTAAGAAGTAGTTTTTATGTTTCAATTTATATAATATAACTGGTTTATGCAATTTAATTATTAGTTTATTTTTTTTTTAAGGAAACTAGTTTTTATGTTTCAATTTATCTTTTGATTGTTTTAGGTTGTATTGGTAACTGGTTTCCCTATTTATTTATAATTTTTGTTGTTTTACGTAACTGGCTCTAATATTTTAGTTTTTGATTCGGTTGGTTTAAATAATTGGTTTCTCAGTTATAGTTTTAATTAGTTGATTATTGTAACTGGTTTCAGTGTATCAAATTCCAACGTCTAACACCAGTTACAACTCCAATGTCTAACAATGATGAGTTTCCAGTAATGAAGACAACTCCGACGAATTTTTTGATGATAATCTGATAACGATAACAACTTCAGCGAATATTCTCATTTTATTTTCTACTTTTTTTGCGGTTAATATTTTATTTTAGTGGATAATGACTATTTTGGATAGTGACTGGGTTGATGATTAAGTCTTGAAGCTTTTGAGAAGTTTTTAACTAATTTTATTTTGGTATTGTATTTGATTTGTTCAATATTCCATACAGTATCTAAAATACAAGTATGTAAAATTTATTTATAATTTTTGACATCCATAACATAACTGGTTTTTTTCATTAAGATAACAACTCTAGCAATTTACTCTTATTCTATTTTCTACTTCTTTTGCGGCTAATATTATTGTTTAGTGGATAGTTAATGTTTTGGTAGTGTGTTGATGGTCTAATATTGAAATTTCTGAGAAGTTTGTAACTGGTTTTAATATTAGTATTGTGCTGGTATTAGTTTTGGCATTAATTTTGATAGTGGGTTGATGATCAAGTTTTTAAACTTATTAAAAACATGTAAAATTTATATATGTGTTTTGACAACTATGTAATTGGGTTTTTCATTAAAAAAATGGTTTGATTACTTGAAATAAACTGCTATCTTAATTTATTTCCTTAACAAAATTATATTACTATTGTTTTAGCTTCAGTAAGTTCTTTTTTTTTTTTTTGGTAAAAAAAAAATTTATAGTTACAGTGTTTGTGTAAATAACTGGTTATTTTATATGACAAAAAATGAACCACAATTTTATAGTTTTTTATGGCTTTTTTTTTTACCTATAATGATTTTCCCATATTTTAAAGTAATTTTTGAAAAAATACCATATTTAATGCAATTAAGTTTACATGCCATATTTATCAAAACTTTAATTCCTTTTTCCATATTTTTGTAAATAGCCCTATGAATAAACTGTCACGTAGCCCACTAAAAAGAGTTATTTTTCTTTTCCTTTTGTTTAAATAGATGATAATACATGTGAAATACAAAATGTGTTGCATGTGGCCCAATAAAAGAATTTTTTTTTTTTTTTTTTTTGAAAGCAGGTGAAAAGGAAGAGTGTGTGGACCATTATCCATGCTTAATATAGAGATACAAATATATTTTGATAAAGATGGCTTCATTGATTATTATTCCCTCAGATATATATTAGAAAGCTGGAACAACTATTACTTTTTTGTCTATTTTCAGTTATAGAGGGGATGAGAAGTGATATAATTTTGATTATTATTCACAAAGTGAGATATGAATGAAAGATTTGAAGCCTTTATTACGTCCAAAAAAAAATCACTGAATTAACAATGCTTCTGGAATTCATGTCCTGATAATTGAGGCATTGAAATAATGATGCTTAGTAATAAGAGTGACCAATTTGGAGTGTGGAATTTGTTCTCTAGGCGTCAATGGGAACTGACTTCATTCAGATCCCTTTATAAATTCTGCATAGCAATCATGCTTCCCAACGATGATTATTTCCCTCTTATTAAGTTCCTGTGCACCAAGAACCAGAGGAACCACAAATGAAATACTTAACCCAAAGGAACTTTAAAACCATCTATCTACACGTTTCACCAAAACAACACTCAAAACGAATAAAAGGATCTGGAACCCAAGAAATTAACAGCAATGATTCTTTACAGATGAGATAACTTGACCAGTCAAAAGAAGAAACAGGATAACAATCGCAACAACATAATAAATCTCTATGTTATTAAATTCACAAACTTCAAGTTTTTCAAATGCTTTGTGAATAAGTAGCTTATTACTAAAAGACCAAACCAGAAAAAGGGCACTGAAGATGACAAGCCCAAGCTTCAAATCCTTCCCCGACGCATCCAGCTGCAATATTCGATGTTTTGTCAAAAAAAAAAAAGCATAAAATAAAGAGCAGATAGGAGCAAACAAAAGAAAAATTGAAAGAACATACACACGGGTATTTATTATATTCTAAGATAGCAAGGCACACACTTTAAAACCACCTTCTCAGTCGAGCTCATAGAAGCTTAACAAATTCCACATCCACATGAATAATGAATAAACATGCTTTTTAAAAATAATAAAAATATTTAGATAATGCAAAATCCAGAAACATAATTCCCAGAGGTTTAAAATAAAGGATTATAAAGAAAATCTAATTGGACACTGAAACCTTCAACTAATAACAGTAGCAAAAAGGTGCAAACCACTACATCCTTTGCCACCGTAGTCCAAAGAGTCGATAAAAAAAGCACCCTATCCCATTGGGAAACTGTTGGACCATTGGTACATATAACATATTCTAGGCAGACAAAAGCCACTAACTAGTTTAGTAATATGGCTGCTGATCTGGAGCTAGTTAAATAATAATTCCAAGTAAGCCACTACTTCTCCCAATCCTATTGGCAGGCTATATCTTTTCTGTTAATCCCAGACAGCTAATAGTTTAGTTTAAATGAACCTAGCAAAGACAAGCCTTCGAGAGGAATAGATAGTCTCGAAGGCTTGGGAACCCTGAAGGTAATGTGCTCTTGTTATCAATAAAAATCATTAAGTTTGTCATACCTCTAGAGTGTATCAGAAGCCAAATCCATTTTCTTTTTCACATCACATGAATAATATGAAAGGTCAATCTTAGTTGTAACTCAAACTCAAAATAAACACAGACAAATAGACACACAACTAATTAGAAACGTCCATCTTTGCAGCAACTCATCCCAAAATACATATACACATGTGAACACCCAAACAATGATAATACTCATGCAGCACAAGTCATAGTTATTAGTTATATTAATAAGATACATTTCAAGTCAAAACCAATTACCTACTTGTCAACATTGACCAAAAGTATTTTTTTGTATAATATGTGTTCCTTCTTCCCTTCTTATAATATAAAAAATTGAGTTTCATTCACAAGCCAACCATAACGGTCCACCCAGATTTTCTTTTTCAGAATTAGATGAACCGATTGCATAGCAAAAAAAAAAAAGAAAACAAAAAAGAAAATATACACATAATAATATATAATATAAATTAGAATTAGTTAAACTATTTGCACAGATAGGAGAAATTTTTTGAAACTGCATATCAATTAAATGGAAAACAAGGCAATCATCTACCGATAACACACATTCATCAACTACAGCACAATATAAATCAGAAACAAAAGACCATATGAAACCAATGGAAAACCTAATCTGGGTTTAAATGTTAATTTATAATGATAATGCACTTTCTTTTATCTATTTAATTAAATAGATTACATGGACTTGAATTGAGGACGAGCCAGACACATACTCACAACTAACCACTTGAACTAGCCTCAAAAGTGGCATAATTTATTTAATTATTTGAGCAAACAATTATTATTAAATACTCAGAGGATTCAATCTAAATTACTACACACACGTCCGATGCTTCTAAATCACCTGTAGCAACTCTTCTTTTACTTTGAAAACTAAATCCAGCCATGTTATTAGCATGCTAATTTTGTTCAGCAACATGCATGATGCATCAAACTCAAACCCTCTTTCATAGAAATGAGATACGAATGTTTATCTCGCAGACCAATTCTGTCATACTTATATATTTTGCTCTCTTATACACTGAACGCAATATCATCCACCATAACAATGATTTAAATCTATCAGAACTTATAAATTATATGCCACTGACAACAATATCATCTATTTTCCACACAGATGCTTTAAATCTACCAGAACCTATACATTCTATAATATGATGGTTACAAAGAAGAAGCCCTTTCTCAGTAGCTGGCCTGAGTTAGTATCTACTATGCAAAGCAGAGGGAGAAACTAATCATTCATTCTTCAGGGTAGGTTAGTGTGACATCTATGCATTAAGATAAAATTTACAAACCAACACAGCACAGGTGTAAAATCCAAGAGTATTAAGGAATATAAGTACTCATGCAATAGCCACTGTACTAAACCCAAGGCAAAATCAAACAGTATATGTATACTGCAAACAAATATATGAGCAGCTACACAACCCAAATACATAATGTATCTTACAAATACTATGTCAGTCGATATGCATTATTGATTTTTGTTAAAAGAACCAGAACTTCGCATGATTCATTAACCTAAACTAAACTAAATAAAAAATGTAAACCCAAATAAGCTGCAACTCCACGCTATATCTAATATCCTACACCACTAACCAGCCACCAGATACATATGGGCATTGCCACAAACCATTTTATGATAAGATTGCCAACTTTAAGCCATCAAATTAATGCTACAATTGTGCTAAGAATGACCAACCAACAGAGATATACTATGGGGTGTTAATACCCGAAAAATTCAAAAGCAAACTGTTTTCAGCATTGTTACGGGCCAGGGTTCTGTATTGTAACATTTGGGATCACATAGAAATTGTAGCATTTTCCATTTTTAACCGTTAATAACATCATCAAATCTAAAAGAAAAAAAAATGTAAAAGGATACCAAAATTTGAACTTCACAATAACATCGATAAGGACACAATAAAATTTTGAAAGCTAAAAAAGATAGGTTCCATCTCGAAATATCCGCATGTATTAAAAGAATTCTATCGAATAATGCAAAGGGCTACTCGAAGAATTTACTCAATTTTCATTAAGATAATGCGATCAAGTGCGTACAGACAACGTCCTTAATTCTACAATCAAATGCAAAATCCCCAATTCTTCGATGCATGTAAACTGAAACACATGAAATGTCAAAACCCCAACACGATTTATTCAAAAAAAAAAAACAGACAAATACAAAGAGAAAAAAAAAAGTTTACAAATAAAACAGTACTTCGCAGATTCAGATAATACAACAAGAGCCAAAAAGAGGTCAATCGGCAGTAGCAAAGGAAACCCTAAATTTGCATCTGTCAAAAAAAAAAGGAAGATCCATACCTCAAAGTGTTCACGCTCAGTGGGAAGCGGAGGAAGTAGATGTTTGATGGTGAGTGTGGGAGGAAGAAGAAGGTGCATAAAGCTTGTCGTAGACCTGCTCACCGATAAGGTAGACACCGAAGGCGACGAGAGCGATGCCGAGGCCGGGAGTAGCGTGGCGGAATTGATTAGTAAGCATCGGGTGCTTTCTCCACTCGTCCCTCCTCCTGAAGAACTCTCCCGTCGCTCCCAGTGGCTTCTTGTAGTTCGCCATTCCTTATTTCTCCCTCTTCTTCTCTCTTCTTTCTTCTTCGATTAGCTTCTCTCGTTGGTTGTTTCCCTTCCCTAATGTCCTTATATTTCAATCGATTGTTATCATTTTTTTTTTAAATAATTAGCATTTTTGTTCTCCATTATTTAATTTTGCCCCCTAAGGCTTGCTAAAAATTACCATAACGGTTAAATAATTATACTCATTGTGTTAGGTTAGACATGGATCTAATCCAACCTTTTTTTCCTCATGGAATCTAATTCAATTAATATTGGATTTGAAAAATCATCATCACATCCAATCCAATTAGACCACAAAATTCAAGAGAAAATTACACTCTATATCTTTTTTATATTGTCCTCTTTTATTTTTATCCTCTTTTTTAAAGTCTATTATATTTACCTCTTTTTTTAAATATTGTACCAATTTTACCCATATCACTTCAAGATACTCTCTATGTGACTCTCTTATGTCAGGGTAAAATTAAAGGTAAATTTGATCAATTGATTAATAAAAGTGGTATTTTTCAACTTACCCCAAAATTCAATCTAATTTGATCCAATAATTAATTGGATTGGATCGATTTTTTAATTGGATATCTTATTACACGCCTAATTTTTAATAGAGAAATATAAATAAACGGCCATATTTTTAACTTTATAGATAGTTAATGTCTCTTTTTTAAAATAATAAAGCAAATGTTCTTTTTTACTTTTTAATACCTAAAATACCCTTCATTATATAAAAGGTATTAAATGTTTTATTCCTTTAATAGAAATTATGAAAAACAATAAATCAAAATCCTCTACTTAATTTTTGTCAACTATTTTTTCATTATATAAAAGGTATTATATATTTTATTCTTTAGATTTTGCTGTTGTTGTTGCTATCAAATATATTATTTAAGCATATAATTAGTTTTTTTTTATTAATATATCGTATGATATACAAACAATATACCTTAAACCAATATACATATATCACAAACTTAAACTAATATACTATTAAGGGCTCGTTTGGAACGCCGTATTAGGTCGTATTGTATTGTATTATATTGAATTGGATTATATATCATATTTTTATATAATACTATGTTAAACTTTAATTTATACTAAAATATTATATATTTAGGTGTCTATAAAAGTTAATACCACATATAGTTTTACATAAAAATATTGCATAAAATACAATTCAATATAATACAATACAATACAATACGACCTAATACGGCATTCCAAACGAAATGAATTGTTTTCCACAATATACGGTAGCATACAAAAACTTATACCACAATCATAAGCAGATATACCATAGTCAAAAATTAATATACCACCAGCATAGTGAAAAAAAAATTATACAAAAAACTTAATTTAATATTCCACAAGTTTTCTTTACTTGTTCTTTCCTTCATGAAATACCAATGAACATAAAATCAATATACCTCAGTCAAATATAACTATACCTCATACTTAAATTAATATTTAATAGTTTTTTTTCCTTTCTATCCTTCACGATATACATATCACATACAAACAATATACCTGAGACCAATATAAATATACCATAAACTTAAACTAATATACTATTAAATGATTTTTTTTCGACGATATACAATAGCATATAAAAATTATATTCTGCAATCATAAGCATAAATACTATAGTGAAAAATTAATATAGTGGAAAAAATATATATATATACCAAAAACTTAATTTAATATTCAACATGTTTTTTTTTCTTTTTTCTTTCCTTCATGATATACTAATAAATATAAAGACAATATTTCCTAGAGAAATATAACTATACCTCAAACTTAAACTAATATTCCACATTTTTTAATTTCTGTCTTTTGTTCATTATATACCATAGCACATTAAAATAATATACTACAATCTTAAACTAATATACTACATTTCAGTTATTTCAAAAAAAAAATATATATATAGTACCTTTCAGTTTTTTTTAATATATTATTGTACATAAAAACGATATACTATTGTGCAAAATAACTATACCAAACACTTAATTATTCAAGGTTATAATTGTAATTTCATTATCAAACTTTTAACAGAATGGACATTTTCTTAATTTTTTTTAAAAAGGGACATTTATTAATTTAATTGTTGGATTTAGGGCCATTTTGCATCTTGGCCCTTTTTAATATTAACTTAAAAATATGAAAATAAATACGTAAAAACTAAATATTACAATTAATTTTTAAGTTTAATACTCCATAAAAAATACTATTGTTACAAGCATAATGTAACTAAACGTTTGAAATAACTAAAACAACAATATTTCCAAATAATGAAATATAACAAAACATCATGAAAATAAATATATAGAACAACCAAGTGTTACAAATTTCACGAAAAAAAAAGTCATTAAAAATATAATTAATATATATTTATTTTTTTATTTATTATTTTTTTTTTTTTTGTAGTGGAAAGGGTATAAACTGGATGAGTTGGGATAGGTTGCGTCGTCATAAGCATGCAGGAGGATTGGGTTTCAAATGTTTGAGAGACTTTAATTTGGCTCTTTTAGGGAAACAATTCTGGCGACTTTTGGTGAATGATAGTTTGTTGGTCAGTAGGATTTACAAGGCCAAGTACTATGCACATGGTAGTTTATTCTCAGTTGAGTTGGGAGATAACCCAAGCTTTATTTGGCGAAGCATCTTGGAATCTAGAAGCTTGATATATTTGGGAGCTTGAAGAACTACTGCTAATGGGGTGAATGTCTCAATTCTTGATGACCCTTGGCTCCCTCATAACACTAATGGCTTTGTTGAAACAAGGCATCCTGCCCTTGTTAATAAAACTGTTCGTTGCCTATTTCAAATGGATACTCGGGCCTGGGATGAAGATGTGGTAAGAGATCTTTGTTGGAAATTATTTTACCAAGAACTTAGATCTACTTACAAGTATGTTGATTAACACCCTAAATATGAACTTTCTAAAACGATGAAATAAACACATATAAAGTTTAGTAAACCTTACATTGGGTGCAGCGTAATAATATGACTCCTTCCGTTCAGATATATAGCCCTTGATTCCTTTCTGTAGCAGAGCATTATCAATATCTGAACCTGGATCTCTTTCTCTGATTCTTTAGTGCTGAAACTCCTTCTTGCTGAAAGTCTTTCTTCACAATCTTCCTCACTATGATTGAGGTATCACTTGCTGTGTGTGGGCACTTATTCTCACACTAAGAATTTCGAAATTTCAATGAAGAAGAAAGAGGAGAAGAGGTCGGCCAAAGATAGGGAGAGAGAGAGGCTCAGTTTTTTCTGAATCAGAAGTGTAATTTTCCTGAAGCCTTCACTATCTATTTATAGCATTCCACTAGGGTTAGGTTTGAATTATTTGGCATTAAAATAATGAAAATATCAGTTTAAATTCCCTACAAAGTGGCCGGCCATGCATAGTGGATTTGGGCCTCACTCTTTGTAATTTTGCAGTTTTATCTTTTCTACATCTGATTTTCTCAAAAATACCAATTTTCAAATTCAACCATTTAAATGCCAATTCTAACTATTTAATAACTATAAATAATTATTAAATAATATTGTCATTTATCATATTTATTAATTGAACCATACAAAGTATCATAATTAACAAATATGCCCTTAAAACTCTTTCTTTACAATTTTGCCCTTACTTAGTGAAAAATTCACAAATAGACATAGTCTAATTTGAGAATTATAATTGATTAATCAATAACAATTATATGAGTCTTACAAGCAATATTATCTCAACTAGTGCGGGGACCATGGGTCTATATAACCGAGCTTCCAATAAGTAGATCAAGAATTTATTACTAAAATTCACTAACTTATTAATTCTTCGTTGAATCCACGCATAGAACTTAGAATTGCACTCTCAGTATATAGAATGATCTATATGTTCCACCATATAGACACATCATTAGTTATCCATTGTTATAATCCTAATTTGATCAATGATCCTCTATATGAATGATCTACACTGTAAAGGGATTAGATTACCGTAACACCCTACTATGTATTTTATCCTTAAAACACTTGACCCCGTATAAATGATATTTCAGCTTATGTGAAATGAGTACTCCACCATTTATGTTCGTTTGGTCAAGCTCAAAGGAGATCATCCTTTGCTTACTATTCGCCAGATAGAAGCTATAGATTCTATGTTTATGCTAGCGCTCCCACTCAATTGCACTACCGTGTTCCCAAAATGTACGTATCACCCTGACCTAAAAGTAGGCTTAACTAACAAATCAAAGAACACGAATAGCCTTTCAAGATTGAGCCTAATCATAACAGGATTAAGAACATTTGATCTAGGATCAACTTGGCGATATTGACTTGAATAGATTTTACGGTAAGTTTAATTAAATCTAAGTCAAAGTTCAATATCGGTCCCTTCCGATGCATACTCCATGCATCCAACCTGAGCTTTACTTTAACCAATGTTCTGGAAAGAACATAGTATTTCTCCAAATACAAGTAAACTCTTGTTGTAGATTATCATAAATCTAGGAAACTTTATTCACATAGTCATGTTTACTTTCCAATGTGATGACAGCACAATAAACATGATCAAGTATGTGAAAAGGGTTTAAGATGAATTTATGAATCAAATAGACAAGCAATTGATAAAGTGAACCAAAACATAAACAAATGAATGAAAAATACTTCTGTTTCTTTATTGATGTTGAATAAAATAGATTACATTGAAATGGAGTTTTATTTAGGGCATAAAACCTAACAAACTCCCACTTGCACTAATATAAAACTAATTAGTACATATCAATTAATCCTAAATTCTGACGGTGCTTTTCAAAGGCTGTCACGGCCAGGACTTTAGTAAATGGATCAGCTAGGTTGTCCTTTGTGTCAACTTTCTCAACTAGTACATCCCCTCTTGCCACGTATTCTCTGATAATGTGATACTTCCTTTCAATGTGTTTGCTTCTCTTGTGGCTTCGAGGTTCTTTACTGTTTGTTATTGCTCCATTGTTATCACAAAGTAAGACCAGAGGCTTTTCCATTCCAGGAACAACACCTATGCTGGTGAAGAACTTTCTTAGCCAGACAAGTTCTTTAGCAGCTTCGGCTGCAGCTATGTATTCAGCTTCCATAGAAGAGTCCGATATCGCGGTTTGTTTAGCACTTCTCCAAACCACTGCTCCACCCCCAAGAGTAAACACCATCCCAGATGTAGATAACCTGTCTTCAAGACTTGCCTGGAAATCTGAATCAGTGTAGCCTATGGGATTTAAAGCACCACCCTTGTAGACTAACACAAGATTCCTTGTACTCTTTAAGTATTTCAGAATATACTTAACTGCATTCCAATGTTCTTGTCCTGGATTAGACCGATACCGCTCACGATTCCAACCGCATAACGTATGTCGTGTCTAGTGCATAACATTACATACATTAGACTTCCAACTGCAGAGGCATAGGGAATTTTCGCCATGTCCTCTATCTCGAGGATCGCCGAGATCGTTCCTTAAATAGACGAATACCATATCTAGAAGGCATGTTTGCCCCATTGGTGTTGTTCATGGAGAAACTCTCTAAGACTTTGTCTATGTAGGTTGTTTGAGAGAGAGCAAGAGATCTGTTCTTCCGGTTTCTGATAATCTGAATACCAAGAACATAGGCTGCTTCACCCAAATCTTTCATATCGAATTGAGTGTTGAGCCATTCCTTGATGTGACTCATTTTCTTGACATTGTTTCCAATGATCAAAATGTCATCAACATAAAGGACCAGGAATACTACTACTTGGTCTTCCTTGAGTTGGTAAACACAAGGTTCATCTTCAATCTGAAGAAAGCCGTAGGTCTTGATGATTTCATCAAACCTTTTGTTCCATGAGCGAGAAGCTTGCTTAAGTCCATAGATAGACCTATTTAATTTGCAAACTTTCTTTTCGTGCCCAGGAAGAACATAACCTTCTGGTTGCTCCATATAGATGGTTTCTTCAAGTACCCCATTAAGGAAGGCAGTCTTGACATCCATTTGCCAGATTTCATAATCGAAAGCAGCAGCTATGGAGAGAAGAATTCAGATGTATTTGAGCATGGCAACAGGACTAAAAGTTTCCTCATAGTCCACGCCTTCTCTTTGGGTATAACCCTTGGCTACAAGTCTAGCTTTAAAAGTTTCGACTTCGCCTCCAGCTCCTCTTTTCTTCTTGTAAACCCACTTGCATCCTATTGGATGATAGTCGTCAGGTGCGTCTACATATTCCCAGACTTCGTTCTTTTTCATGGAATCCATTTCTGAATCCATGCCGGCTGACCATCGTTTCCGTTGCGGACTAGCCATTTCCTATTTACAGGTTAATGGATCGTCTTCAATACCGTCACCTACGACCATATTGATTTCACCATCCAAGCCATAATGAGCAGGTTTTGTTGAAACCCTCCCACTACGACGAGGTACGGTTGTCTTCTGAACATAAACTTTAGTAGTAGATTTCTCAGTTTGTTCAACTGAGGGAGTGGGATTGTCTTCTTCACGAGTGGAAGAGGACGGAACATTGGAAGGACTTATATCTGATAGCAATTCCTCTAGAACAACTTTACTTTTCGGTTTGTAGTCTTTAATATAGTTCTCTTCAAGGAAAGTAGCATTTGTAGAAGCAAACACTTTGTTATCCTTGTGACTATAAAATAGTCCACCCCTAGTCTCTTTAGAATTTCCGACAAACATGCATACTTCGGTACGTGATTCAAGTTTGCCTTCTTTCTTTCTTAAGACATGAGCAGGGCACCCCCAAATTCTGTAGTGGCGTAAACTAGGTGTACGACCATTCCAAAGTTTGACGGGTGTCTTAGGGACTGCTTTAGATGGAACAACATTTAGAATGTCATTTGCCATCTGAATAGCATATCCCCAGAAGGACGTAGACAGAGTTGAATAACTCAGCATAGACCTAACCATTTCCAAAAGAGTGCGATTTCTTCTTTCTGCAACTCCATTTTGTTGTGGAGTGCTTGGGGCAGTGTATTGGGATTCAATTTCAAGTTCAATTAAATGATCTTTGAACAGCATATCCATATATTCTCCACCCCTATCAGTTCGCAAGATCTTTAATGATTTACCTAATTGGTTTTGGGCCAAAGCATGAAACTCCTGAAACTTTTCAAACGTTTCAGATTTCTTTTGCATTAGGTAAAGAAAACTATATCTAGAGAAATCGTCAATGAAAGTGACAAAATACTCATAACCACCTCGGGCTTTGACATTCAAAGGTCCGCAGACATCGGAATGCACTAACCCTAGAGGGATTTTGGCACGCTCTCCCTTTGCAGAGAAAGAACGTTTAGTCATTTTTCCTTCTAGGCAGGACTCGCATACTGGCAGTTCACCTAAGACGACATTTTTCAATGGACCGTCTTTGGTGAGCCTATTGAGTCTATCAAAGCCTATATGACCTAAACGTAAATGCCATAGATAAGTTTGTTCATCATCATCAATCTCTTTTCTTTTGAGGTTTCTAGGTCTAGCTACACTGAAAAGTTCACTATTTAGTGAGATTTGAGTACTCGGTCTTAAAACATAAAGCCCTTGTTCCATTATAGCAACACATATTTGAAATCCATTACGAGAAATTGTACAATTTGTACTCGAAAAATTCAATCTATAAGATTGTGTTTGCAAACATGAGACACTAATCAAGTTTCTACTAAAGTTTGGAATAAATAAAACATTTTCTAAAATTAAAAATCTTTGTTGAAACTTGATGCGGGCTTTTCCTCTAGCTTTGACCGACACTAATTTGCCATTGCCAACTTTAAGCTTTAACTCTCCTGGAAGTAGATTTTCCCAAGTTTCAAGCAACTGCAGTGAAAAACATACGTGGTTAGTAGACCCAGAATCAACAATCCAGATGGATTTGTCGTTCTCTAAAATACATGATTCAAAGACAAAAGCATTACCTTCGTTTGAATTGTTTAGAAGCCTGGGACATCGTTCTTTCTTGATGTCCCTTTTCATTACAATTCGAACATAGAAGATCATGTCTGATAATTATTCTTGAAGAAGCAGTTTTGCTAGATCCTTCATACCTAGTCCTTTTCCTTCGATTATGGATTGCAAACCCAGGGGGACCCATTGCAATCAAGTTCCATTCATGGGCTCGTAATTCTGCTTCGAGCTTGTCCATGTCGGAGGAGTTAGAATTGTTAATCATGTAAGAGATAACAAATTCATTATACTCTGGAGGAAGACTATTAAGGATGAGTTGGACCCATTGTTTCCTTGATAAATCAATTCCTAGTAGATTTGCCTTTTGGAACTTCAGATTCATCATCAACAGGTGCGAGTTAATGCAACTACCAGGATGCATTTTCACACTATAGAGTTCTTTTGCTAAGATAGTAACTAGGAGAGGATCGGGGTGAGGGTTATTCATAATGACACTACAACAAATCAATAAAACAGAAGTAAGGTTTTGGCTCATAAATTCATACACAGTTTAGAAAATAACAAGTAATGACATATGTTATAGAAATACTAAATCTAACATAGTTTATTTTCCAAGGTATTTCAACAAACTGATACAGTGTCCCGTTTAGGCGAGAGTCAAAGCATCATCCATTGAATAGAGTTGTCAGCTCATCTAAAATGATAACCATTCTAGCAACCTTTTATTCGATCAAGATTGGAATTCAGCGTTGTCCCGTTTAGGCGAGAGTCAAGGCAATTCTATCTTATGAGCTTCCACCATTGTTTCATAACTTGCAAGTCAAGTATGGTCGCCACTGTTGCCCCTAATTTTTCCCAATATACGTGGACCAACCAAACAAGGACACGTGGATCAAGCAATGTACAATCCAAAATATTTGCTAAGTCTTTGTGCTGTAAGGTGGTTTCCGGGACGTAGCTCCCGGAGAAGGCATATGGAACCCCATATGCTCCCGGAAGCTCGAAGTAACTTTAAGGCATCTCCGTGACGTGTCAGGTTTCTCCTGAGCAATCAAGTCGCATTTAATGCCGCATGGGAGGAAGCGTGTTGGGACTGCTACACGCAATAAAGTCTGACGGCACAACCTCCAACCAGCAGCTACAAAGTAATGATCATTTAAGTCTAGCGACGGCTACACTGTGAAGAGTCACATCAGTCAAAAGACAATAAGGACATTCCACATAAAAACCCTACAGCACCTAGGGATTTAACCATGCATTACCCATGGTATATTCATTGGGAATGCCCAACTTTATGGATACTTACAGATACGTTTGTAAGGATAATTCTGGGGATTACCCTACCAAAAACACTATAAATACCCCCTCAAAGCTCATTAAATGGGATCGAGAATCTTGGGCTGCATAAGAGCAAGTAGAGTAAATACTCACCAAGAACATTCTCTGTATTTATAAGAGTGAAACACTCCCCAAATACATTCTCTGTATTAAATACATCCATAAATAACAATGACTCGTGGACTAAGGCTCATTAATGCCCCAACCACGTAAAAATCCTTCTCTAATTTTCTTACAGCTCTCTAACTTTATAATATTTTATTAGTTGCCAAAAACCTCGGTCAACATTTTGGTGCTTTCATTGAGAGCTGTAGAAAGCCACTGTAAACGAACACTTGACTTCACAAACATGGTGGAGACTAGAAGTACTCGTCAGGCTCGCCCTCTAGAAGATGCTTAAGACCCAAATGAGGAAGATGTAGCCTCAAGAGCAGCTGAGGGTTCCAAGGAAGAAGAAGGAATTCCAGATGATGACTACGAGGGAAATCTCGATGAGTATGCCTACGACGAAGGTAGTTACTCAGAGTTGGTGCTTCTCAGACAAAAAGCTATCGATCACGAAGCCGAGATCGAAGCTCAGAAAGCACAAAACCAGAAAATGCAAGAAGTGATGCTGGCCATGCAAAAAGCCATGGAGGCGGCTGGCATTCACGTGCATCCCAAGGCAATGACTGCTGGACTTGGCAAGGAACCAGAGACGTCCTCGCCTAGTTCCCAACAGCAGAAGTCTAGGGAGCCTAGCCCTATAAGGTACCCTGCTGAAGGGAACCAAACAAAAAACCCTACCTCTACCCCAGGGCGAAAGAAAAAGGCGCAGGATCCGCGAAAGGTCCGCTCATAATTCCCTAAAGGGAAAGGTTCGCATAGGGGCAAGCCCCAAAAAGGGAGCTTTGGCCCTCAGGATCGAGAGGACCGAAAAAGCATTTTCGTGCGCCAAGAGCTCGGGGGTAGAGGAAGAAGAGGACAGAGGTGCCCTCCCGTTGATCTGAGAAATCAAATCAATGGGAACCAAGGTGACCTCCGGGATCACCTTGACCAAAAAAGATACGGACCCGCGGTCTCCACGGGTACGTTAAATGAAGGAATTATGGCGGAACTCACCATACTTCGAAAAGACATTGCCCGAGTCTCCCGAAGGCAGAAAGGGGACGACTCCGACTCAGATAACGAGGACCGGGAACCATGTGCTAAGCACATCCTGGAGGCGAAACTCCCTAAGAACTTCAAGATGCCCGAAATGGCAGCTTATACCGGGAACTCCGATCCTAGCGACCACTTATCACGGTTCAACCGTGTCATGACGGTCATGAGAGTCAGCAATGACGCCAAATGTCTGTGCTTCCCACTTACTCTAAGTGGGTCCGCGGAGGAATGGTTCAAGAAGCTGGAACCAGGATCCGTGGGCTGTTGGAACAAGCTACAGACCAATTTCCGGAGACAGTTTGTCGCCGCAAGAAAGGTCAACCTGGAGGTCAGTGCCTTGACTAATATCAAGCAACTGCCCACCGAGACCTTGAAAAACTATATAAAGAGGTTCCGAGAGGAAGCCTCGAAAACCAAAAAAGTTGACGACGGACAACAGCTTGCGCTTCTCCAAGCAGGCATCCGTACGGGGACTCCTTTCTGGAATGAACTACAGCAAGAAGGAGCTGCTAGCCTTCAGGACTTCCAGAAGAGAGTCCAAAAATATATCAACCTCGAAGAAGCCCAAATAGTGGCTTATGGAGGATACTATCCCACCAGGATAGCAAGGTACATGCCCGGAGTATCGCCCTCGGGTACTGCCCCGACCGCAACTCCACAAACAAGCGGCATACAATTCTCTGTCACCCCCGGATACAGTTAGGGCCAGGCCTTGGCGCCAACGTCATCCCATTTTGGCAACCCGTCCGGAATGAATGGACAAACTCCTTCGCACTCTGCTCCGACTGCTAGTTCGGGCAGTGCCCTTCCTGTGGCTCGAGGAGTAAAAGGTCCTCCAAGGGCAGCACCCGGACGGGGGAGAAGCGCCAGAAAAGGGGGTACACTCCCCAGTACACCCAATACACGGAGCTGTCAGACTCCCAAGAGCGTGTGTACTTTGCTACTAGGCAAAATATACACTACCGAAGACCACAACCATTGTACAAGGATAGCTCCCGGAGAGATCCGAGCAAAAGATGCGAGTACCACAACGACATTGGTCATAGCACCAATGAATGCAAGAATCTCAAGGACGAGATTGAAAATTTAATCCGGTTGGGCCACCTCTATGAGTGGATCAAAAACAGGCTGCCTCGCCTCAATCCGGGCAAGGCGACAGTGGGTGTGCCCCACGGAACACCGGGGAGTACAGCAAGAGCGTTAGCTCCAGCTGCTCCCGCGGGCGACGCCCAGCACATCCCCGGTCTGACGCCCAGACCTAACGGGAGGGTAGCCATGATCTCCGGAGGTTCCCATATCGGAGGAACTACTCACAAGGAGCTCAAACGATACGCAGGGGCCGTAAAACACAATGAGGTTTGGGAGGTTACTCAACTCCCAGCTCAAAGGCCCCGGCTGATGGACCAACCCATCACGTTCACGGAAGAAGACGCCAAGACGATGCGCTTCCCTCATCATGACCCATTGGTCATAGAGACCCCCATCGCTAATAAAGTGGTGGCCAGAGTCTTAATTGACAATGGAAGTTCCGTGAACCTACTCTTCAAAGAGGCCTTCACCGCAATAGGCTTGACGGACTGAGACCTCTCGCCCAGTGGGTCCCAACTCACAGGGTTTAATGGGACAACACTTATCCTAATGGGAAAAGTAAGGCTCCCAGTCACCTTGTGCCCAGACACCCCCCAGAGCACATTTAAATACTGCACTTTCGTGGTGGTGGACTGTCCAACTGCTTACAACACGATCCTCGGCCGACCGGCCTTGGTAGATTTTGGCGCAGTCACATCCATTCGGCACCTGTGCCTGAAGTTCCCCACCCAGGAAGCTGGGATCGGGACGGTGAGAGGAAACCAGGGGGAAGCAAGGCAATGTTACAATGTCGCAACCCACCTGCCCGTACTGATGGTCCGGGAATCCATTGAGCCAGAAGTGGCTGAAGAAGATGAGTTAGACCCCCGTGTGGGGTCCGAAAGAATTGTGGAACCAATGGAGGATGTCGAGGAATTATCAGTGTGCGACCTCGACTCCACCAAAGTACTCCGGCTGGGAAAGAACCTAGATCCGGAGGAAAAAGAGAAAATAATAAAAACACTGAAGGGCGCCATCGACATCTTTGCATGGCGCCAAGAAGACATGACTGGCATAAGCCCTCATGTCATCACCCACGTACTCAACGTCAATCCGGACATGCCGCCAGTCCAGCAAAAGCGACGCCCACTCGACTCGGTGAAAGCCGAGGCTCTGGAGAAAGAGGTGGATAAACTTTTGACCAACGGCATGATCCGCGACGTATACTATCCGGAGTGGCTTGCCAAACCGGTCCTGGTACCCAAGCCGAACGGGACTTGGCGAGTTTGTATAGATTTCACTGATCTAAACAAAGCTTGTCCGAAGGACTGCTTCCCGCTGCCCAGGATCGACCAGATGGTAGACGCCACTTCTGGATTCAAGCTACTATCCTTCATGGACGCCTATGCTGGGTACAATCAAATAAAGATGCATACGGCAGACCAGGAGTGCACTAGCTTCATGACCGATAAGGGGGTATACTGTTACCTAGTCATGCCCTTCGGACTGAAAAACGCCGGAGCAACCTACCAGAGAATGGTCAACCGGATGTTCAAAGGCCTCCTGGGACGAAATATGGAGGTTTATGTGGATGACATGCTCGTCAAGTCCAAAGCATGCAACAGCCATGCAAGCGACTTAGAGGAATGTTTCGAAGTAGTCCGGAGATACGGCATGAAGCTCAACCCAAAGAAATGCACCTTTGGGGTCAAGTCAGGGAAGTTCCTGGGCTTCATCGTCAGCCAGAGGGGGATTGAGGCAAACCCGAAAAAAATCCAAGCTCTCCTGAGCATGCCATCCCCCAGAAAGCATAAAGATGTGCAGAGCCTGACCGGAAAGGTAGCTGCCCTAAGCCGCTTCATCTCACGGTCCACGGACAAGTGCATACCCTTCTTCAACATACTGAAGAAGTGTCAAAAGTTTGAATGGTCGGACGAGTGCGAGGAGGCATTCAAAAAACTAAAAGAACACATGGCCAAGCCGCCTATCTTGTCAAAACCTGTTCTCGGAGAAGAACTGTTTCTATATTTGGCTGTCTGAACACGTGGTCAGCGCTGCCCTATTCCGGGAAGAAGAGAAAACTCAGCATCCCGTGTACAATGTCAGTAAGCGCATGATAGGAGCCGAAACGAGGTACCCCCTTATTGAAAAGTTGGTCTTTTGCCTCCTAATGGCCTCGAGGAAATTGAGGCCATACTTCCAAGCACATCCGATCAAGATACTAACCAACCACCCGCTCCGGCAAGTCCTCCAAAAACCTGAAGCATCCGGAAGGCTCCTCAAGTGGGCAATGGAGCTAAGTCAATTTGACTTGCACTACATCCCCCGAATTTTTATAAAAGGCCAAGCCTTGGAGGACTTCATTACTGAATGCAACGAAGCCGAGGCAACCGCGAATACGCCGGTACCGCCAATCCCTACATGGAGAGTTTTGTGGACGGAGCCTCCAATGAAAATGGGTCCCGGGCTGGAGTGGCGATGATATCACCAACCGGACTGCGACTCCTGGCGGCCCTACGGTTTGACTTCGCGGCTTTGAACAATGAGGCCGAATATGAAGCCCCAATAGCAGGGCTGAAATTAGCAAAAGCCGTAGGAGCCAAAAGAGTGGAAGTCTACAGCGATTCCCAGCTGGTCGTAAACCAGATATCGGGAGAATACCAAACACGTGGCGAGCAAGTGGCCGCGTATGTAACAATAGTCCGGGAGCTGCTCCACGAGTTCACGGACTACAAAATAGAAAGGATCCCCCGGGAAAAGAATGCTCACGCGGACTGTCTGGCTAAGTTAGCTTCAGATAGCGAAATTGAAGAGTTGGGGGTAGTACCAGTGGAACGCTTGGCAGAGCCAAGCATCAAAATAAAAGAGGCCACAATAACGGTTGGGCAAGAACCTAGCTGGATGGTCCCCATCATAAAATACATAACAAAAGGTGAGTTGCCCCAAGAAAGGGCACTGTCTCGGAAGATTCAGTACCAGGCTCATCGTTATGTAATGATGGATCAAATTCTCTACCGAAGAGGACTCAGCATGCCTTATTTAAGGTGTGTATCGGACCCTGAAGCTAGACAAATCATGTTAGAGGTCCACGAAGGGTTCTGTGGAGATCATACGGGAGGACCCAGTCTCTCAAAGAAAATATTGAGACAGGGATACTTCTGGCCAACAATGAAATAAGATTGTATAGACTACGTCCAAAAGTGTGATTCGTGTCAAAGGTTCGCGAACATACCGAGAGCTCCTCCAAATGAAATCACCCTGATGACTAGTCCCTGGCCCTTCGCGGTATGGGGAATAAATCTTATTGGGTCCCTGCCAATAGGAAAAGGAGGAGTAAAGTATGCAATAGTAGCAGTAGACTACTTCACCAAATGGACGGAGGCTGAGCCCATGAAGACCATAACTGCTAAAAAAGCACTAGACTTTGTTATCAAAAACATAGTGTGTCGATATGGCCTGCCTCACAAAATAGTCTCTGACAATGGAAAGCAATTCGATTGCAAAGAATTTACTGACTTCTGCAACCAACATGGAGTAGTGAAAAGCTTCTCCGCGGTGGCCAGACCTCAAACAAACAGTCAAGCGGAAGCAGTCAACAAAATCCTAAAGGTCACCCTGAAGAAAAAGCTGCTGGCCTGCAAAAACAACTGGCTTGAAGAGTTGCCAAGAGTGTTATGGGCCTACCGGACGACCCCCAGAACCACGACTGGTCACTCGCCTTTTTCAATGGCGTACGGTTGTGAAGCGATGGTCCCAGTAGAAACGTTATTCCCGTCCCACAGGAGAACGACTTACGATCCAGTCACGAATCAGGCTTTGCTTCAAGAAGCCCTGGATCAAGTTGAAGAACTCCGGGACGAGTCTCAAATACGGATGGCAGCTTATCAAAAGAAGGTGACCAAATATTTTAACTCCAAAGTTAAAAACGAAAAGTTCGCTATTGGGGATATGGTCTTAAGAAGAGTCTTCCCAGCCACCCAAGAACCCGGAGTGGGGGTACTTGGGCCAAATTGGGAAGGACCATATGAAATCGAGGACGAAATCGGCTCAGGCACTTACAAGCTAAAAAGAATGGATGGAACCATTGTGTCAAGGGCCTGGAATGCCGATCACCTCAGAAAATATTACCAATATAGCCAAGAATGTAACTTAGACTTTGTTTAAAGAGTTTGTATCATCTAAATGTATACAGCCTCCGCATGTTAAATAAAACTGAGTGCCTTAAAAACAAAGTTTCTATGCCACTCAGGGGGGTACTAGGGTATACCGCACGGACAGACAAAAAACAAACTAAGTAAAATATCCTGACCCAAAGGGCAGGTCAAAAAGAGTATGCACAAAAATAAAAAGCATAAGTATAAACATCCTGATCCAAAGGACAGGTCCAAAAGAGAAATATGTGCGTCAAAAAAGATCACGTATAAATATCCTAGCCCTAAAGGGCAGGTCGAAATATGTACAAATGGCCCGGGGACAGGCCTTAGAAATTGTCTCCCCTGTAAAACAACTATGTAAGATATTGTCTTAAATAAAAGAAAAATAGCTGTAAATAAACATATATATATAAAAAAAAAAGAGTGAAATCTTGGTTGAACTGGGTCAAACTCGGAGCGGCCTAATCGATGCGAGGAGGGATACGAGGTCCGATGCATGCCTCCACCATGGCATCAAGCTTTTTCTTCTTCTCCCGGAATTCGGCGATCATCTCCTCAGGTTTGGGGTAGAAGCTAAGCTTGATGTTCTGGTCGTTGGTAGACCAAGCCATAAAGACGCCATCATCAAAACGCTTGGTGCACCGGCTGTAGGAAACGGGAGAAAGAAGCTCAGCTCTTTTTGCCTTCTTTGAGGCTTGTTCCTTAAAGTCCCTGAGCTCCTTCAGCTCCGCGGCTAGGGTGGCCCTGGATTCTAAGTTTGCCTGGTGAGTTTCCTCTAAGGACCTCACCTTGGCAGCCATCTCATCCAAGGCTTCCCTGGCCTCCCGAAGCTCCCGCCTAGCCTTTGCAGTGGCTTCACCTTCCGCCCTCAGCTCCTCCTGGTGCCTGGCCTCTAGCCTATCTCTCCGCAGGGCCTCCTCCCAGATCATCGCCTCCGCATGCGCTTCCCTCCGCTTAGCCTCTTCCTCATTAGCTTTGGCAGCGGCCTCCCGGCGCTCAGCAGCCTCCTGATAAAGCCGCCTCTCAGCAGTAAGATCCTGAAGAATCTTCCTGACTTCGTCCATGTCCCCAAAATCGGACATGACGAAGCCATGGTTGATTATGTTCTTGGAGAGACGGCCGGCTTTAGCAGCAAGCTAAAAAATAATGCAAGTATAAGTAAGAATCTCCAGAAAAGAAAACAATAAGGGGAAAGGCAAACTACAAAACACTTACCACAGTGAAGGAGTGGCTGAGATCCTAGACTTGGTAGATGGAGTTCAAGGATGCACAAGCAGCGAACCGCTTAGGTGCACACCGGGTAAGCTGGGACGCAAACTCGCCAGTCATCTCCGCAGCAAAGGGAGCTAAGGTGGGCCCAAGGAAGCGACCGAACCAGTCCGACAGGGGGTCCAAATTTAGATCCCACGGATTCTGGTATTCCGGGTTGTTGAGAGTATTTTGCATCTCAACTCGCAAGACCCTCCTAAGGGCTTCCACCTCAGCATACCCCCGGGAGTATTCGTCCATGGTGTAGTTGTGTTTAGCTATCCGGAGCTCATGTCTCGCCTCATCTCTAGGAACCGGAGTCAGCACAATATTGGGAGGGGCAGTATGTTCCTCCATGGGGGAGACCCCACCATCCAGACCGTGGGCCGGAGTATCAGCTCTCCGTGGCCGCTTGGGCTCCTCCTGGGCAATCATTTTGCCTTTGCGTTTGCGAATCAGTGCAATTTCTTGCTCTTCTTCACCTTCTTCAACTTCCTCAGGAAGAGCCCGGTGCCCTCCACCTTCTTCAACTTCCTCAGAAAATCCCCATTGCTTTTCTTGACCTTCTCCCGGGAGCACCTCCTCGTCATCCACTAAGTCAATAGTGTCTAGAGGAGCACTAGAAGAAATCTTTAGAGGGGGGGCCATCTGGGAAGAAGTAAAGGGAGGAGGAGCCTCAGGAGTGTGAACCCCAGCAAGTTCGGCCAAAATAGCGTCCATGGAAGCTGTTGGGTTTTATGCCCTAAATAAAACTCATTTCAATATAATTAGATTTACTTATTAATATAGATCAGAAATAACATTTAATGTTGCATGGTTCACATGATTTATTTCATGATTATATGTACAGAACGTATAAATTCATCTGAAACCCTTTTCACATACTTGATCCTGTTTATTGTGCGGTCAACACATTGGAAAGTAAACATGACTATGTGAATAAAGTTTCCTAGATTTATCAGACATAGGGTTTTACTGATATGATAATCTACAACAGAGTTTACTTGCATTTGGAGAAGTGCTATGTTCTTTCCAGAGCATTGGTTAAAGTAAAGCTCAGGTTGTATGCATGGAGTATGCATCGAAAGGGACCGATATTGAACTTTGACTTAGATTTATTAAACTTACCGCAATATCTATTCAAGTCAATATCGCCTAGTTGATCCTAGATCAAATGTTCTTAATCCTGTTATGATTAGGCTCAATCTCGAGAGGCTATTCGTGTTCTTTGATTTGTTAGTTAAGCCTACTTTTAGGTTAGGGTGATACGTACATTTTGGGAACACGGTAGTGCAATTGAGTGGGAGCGCTATCATAAACATGGAATCTATAGCTTCTATCTGGCGAATAGTAAGCAAAGGATGATCTCCTTCGAGCTTGACCAAACGAACATAAATGGTGGAGTACTCATTTCACATAAGCTGAAATATCATTTATACGGGGTCAAGTGTTTTAAGGAATAAATACATTGTAGGGTGTAACGGTAATCTAATCCCTTTACAGTGTAGATCATTCATATAGAGGATCATTGATCACATTAGGATTATAACAATGGATAACTAATGATGCATCTATATGGTGGAACATATAGAGCATTCTATATACTGAGAGTGCAATTCTAAGTTCTATGCGTGGATTCAACGAAGAATTAATAAGTTAGTGAATTTTAGTGCTAAATTCTTGATCTACTTACTTGAAGCTCGGTTACATAGACCCATGGTCCCCGCACTAGTTGAGATAATATTGCTTGTAAGACTCATGTAATTGGTTTTGATTAATCAATTATAATTCTCAAATTAGACTATGTCTATTTGTGAAAGTTTCACTAAGTAAGGGCGAAATTGTAAAGAAAGAGTTTATAGGGGCATATTTGTTAATTATGATACTTTGTATGGTTCAATTAATAAATATGATAAATGACAATATTATTTAATAATTATTTATAGTTATTAAATAGTTAGAATTGGCATTTAAATGGTTGAACTAGAAAATTGGCGTTTTTGAGAAAATCAGATGCAGAAAAGGTAAAACTGCAAAATTGCAAAAAGTGAGGCCCAAATCCACTAGTATAGGGCCTGCCACTTTTGTAGGAAATTTAAATTGATATTTTCATTATTTTAATGCCAAATAATTCAAACCTAACCCTAGTGGAATGCTATAAATAGATAGTGAAGGCTTCAGGAAAATTACACTTAAATTTCTACACTTCTGATTCAGAAAAAACTGAGCCTTCTCTCTCCCTATCTTTGGCTGACCCTTCTCTTTCTCCTTCCCTCTTCAATTTCACACAACAAGTGATACCTCAATCATAGTGAGGAAGATCGTGAAGAAAGACATTCAGCAAAAGGAGTTTCAGCATCAAAGATTCAGAGAAAGAGATCCAGGTTCAGATATTGATAATGCTCTGCTACAGAAAGGAATCAAGGGCTAGATATCTGAACGGAAGGAGTCATATTATTCCGCTGCACCCAATGTAAGGTTTCCTAAACTTTATATGTGTTTATTTCATCGTTTTAGAAAGTTCATATTTAGGGTGTTAATCAACATACTTGTGAGTAGATCTAAGATCCTGGTAAAATAATTTCCAACAACTGGCCTCAGAGCCATGGTAATTGATTTACTTGCAAGAAATTTGGACTTTAAAACGATTGTTTGTTTGTTTTTGGATGGTATCATGTTGTATTGAGTGTTATTTGATGATTGATTGATGTTTGTGAATTTTTGTGAAAAATAATTGCGATTCTGTTTCTGGAATTATTTTTATTGGATAGTATGGAAAAAATTAAGCAAGTTACTTTTTTACAGAACTCAATTTCGATTTAATTTGAATTAGTTATGATTTTTTGAAGATTCGAAAAAATCGGAGCTGTGCTGAAATTTTCCTGCGATCGCGAAAACTGTCCGTACAGCTCGCAATTTTTTCGTTTTTCTTCGATTTTTCATGCTTTTCATGGAATTAACTTCCGATTTTTTGTGTAGTTTTGTATTTATAGATTTACTATTCCTAATTCAATTCTAATTATCATTATGAATTAATTTAATATTTTTTAAATTTAATTCAAGATATAAGTGTAATTTGAATTTTAAAATAGTAAATATCTATCTTATTGCTTAATTATCTATCTTATTTTTAAATTTGATTATATCTTATCTTATTTTTAAATTTAAGGTCAGATTTTAAATATTTTTAAATTAAATCTTTTTTAAATAATTTGACCTTATTTAAATTTAAAATAAGATAACTATAATCATGTAATTTTAAATAGATGTAAGATATTTTGCTAACTTTTAAATTTTGTTATTTTATTTATTCAAATTACATTTAAAATCTAAAAAGATATTCATTTATCTTTTCTAATTTTTTATTTAATTTTTATTTATAAAATAACATTTAAATTTTAAAAGTAGTTAGTAAATTTTGAAATGATATTTAGGTTGGTTGAAACCTAATTTTTCAAAATTATAGGTTTAATTTTAAATTTAAATTTTTTTAAAAAAATTTCGAAATTTTTTTTATTTTATTTTAATTTTTCGAAAATAAATATTTTATTTATTTAATTAATTATTTCGAAATTAATTATTTAATTTAAAATTAAATAAATCCTACATCCAACTATCCAGCTAACCTTGTTGCAGGAGTATGTGTTTTAGCTTGTTTGTAAGTTTTCAAAACCTATTATTACTTGATTGCAAATAGCCATGGTTACTTTTTGCCAGATCTAATGATCTGATGGTTCCCTTGGTCAAGTTAATAATTTGTAACAGGTATATTTACAATCTTCTTTCATCTGTGTATGACCTAGCAACATGATAGGACCCATATGTGTTTAATTTTATTATAGATGCATATAGGTTGCTGTTGCTAAAATAAATTATCATAGTTCTTGATAGAATTTATTTAGGCCCATTTAGTTTTTGGGCCTATTCAATTAATAACAGTTGTTCTTATTAAGGTTAAATTCCTCTCTTTTGGGCCTTGTGTGAGAGTTGGGAGTCATAGTAGTGGGTACGACATACTGAACCCAGCACCCCTTCACATGAACTACCCCAATTGTTAAGGCCCATTTGCCTGATTTGAATAACTGTACTAGGTTAATTAAACTAGTTTAACCTAATAAAATTGATTAGCAACATAATTAATTTCATTTATTTTGAAATTAATTTAAGAAAATTATAGTTTAAAGAATTTTTTATTCTAAGCTAAACTATATGTATTTTCTTGTATTTAATTAAATATAGATTTATAACCATCTAGATTCTTTCTGAAGCTTAATTTAAATTTTTCATTAAATATTCCTATTTAAGTTGATATTTAGTTATCTACAACTAACCAACTTAAATCTGAATATCTTTTGGATTTAAAATTTCAAAATTAAGTTGAGGAATTTTAGGCATTGGTTATTAAGATTCTTTAGATATTTTTTTTAAGTTAATATCTTTTCAAATATTAACTTAAAATAGAATATTTTAGATATTTTTTAGGTTAATATCTTTTCGAATATTAACTTAAAATGGAATATTTTTGAATTAAGTGGTTACAACTTAATTTTTGATATTTAATTAAATTTAAATTTGAAAATATTTAAGTTCTAGATTTTTTCTAATACAACTTAAATTAGATATTTTTTCAAATTTTGTGAAAAAGATACTTAGTCAAATTAGATATTTTCTAGATAGTTATTTCTAGACTACTTATTATTTCTAATATTAAATAGGAAAATATTATACATTGTGAAATTAATTATTTATATAATTAATTTTGGTACAATTTATTTTAAGTATATTTTTCCTAGTATTAAACTAGAGATTAATAATTAAGTCTTCTCTACACTTAATTATTTATTTCTTGAATTTAATACATTTAATTAATTTGAAAAATTAAATATCTAAGTTGATTTTCATCATGATACTTAAATATTTCTTTTTCATGACACTTAATTAAATAGAAAATTATTTTTAGTTGAAATTTATTTTTTCAACTAAATTTAAATAATTTTCAAAATATATTTTTTATTTATTTTATTAATCAAAATTCGAAATTGCATTTCTTAAATGCTGGAATTTCGAATTTTATTTGAAAAATAGGTTAAAGTTGTAAATTATTTATTTTAATTTTGGACCAACTTAAATCAATGACTTTTTTTCATTTAATGATTAATTAAAATAAATTGAATTAAAGTATATTATTAGAAATTGAATTAATTAGTCAAAGGAAAATCTAGATAGATGATATTTTTGCTTGAAGTATTTTTCTAGTGTATTTAATTAAATAGAAAATTAATATTTAAGTTGATTTTCATCATCATACTTAAATATTTGAAATTTTTCTTATATATATTTAATTAAATAGGAAAATTATATTTTTTGTTGTAAATTAATTTTATTAATTAATTTTGGGCCAACATTAAATTAGAATAATTTTTCCAGGATTTTTTTTTTTTATTTTAATATGCATTTTTCGAAAATTGTATTCTTAAATACTTTAATTTTTCGAAATGCAATATATATTTATAGAAAATAAATTTGAGTTGTAAATTAATTTAAATTAATTTTGTAACAACTTAAATTGAATATTTTTCTAAATATTTATTGGAAATTATTACTAAGATGGAAATAACTCATGTTATTTCCATTTCCATCTAAGTAAAATTTATAAATATTAAATTAAAATTTATATTTAGAATTTTTCATTCTAAATTGGAAATTTTAATTAAATAAATATATATTTAAAATAAAGAGATTAAATAAAGAGAATCAAAGAAAATACAACTCACTTGAAATAATGAGCTTTATTATTATTAAGATATTCGATCTCCATTGTTGGTCTTACAATAGTTAAATATTTTCAATATAACCTCGAGACGCTAGACTTCATCCCCCTATGGATGGTTATTCGTTGAACGCATTTAACACCGTAAGATCTCATTTGATAAGTGTTTTGTAAGTTTTCGTCTCTATTAGACTCTCCCCTACGGTGACTACTTAGAGATAAACTTATAAAACATGAAACAATGGTGGATGCTCATAAAATGAGAATAACCTTGACTCTCGCCTACCGGGACAACGTTGGATTCTTATTTTGATCGAATAAAAGGTTGCTAAAATGGTTTCTATTTTAGATGAGCTGACAACTCTATTCAATGAATGATACTTTGACTCTCGCCTACCGGGACACTGTATCATTTTGTTGAAAATCTTAGAAATTATTTAGGATTGTATGTTTTAGTATTTTCACTGGTCATTCCTACTTGCTATATGTTTAATAATTTCTGAATTGTGTATGAATTTATATTGAACCATGTTATTTTCTGTTATTAAATTGTAGTTTAATTTCGAATCTTCATTGTTGGTCTAACATGTTTGTTTTTCTAATGAGATAAATCCCTAATGGATTTTATCCATTAGACATACATAATAGTGTAAGATCTCGAAAGATAAATATTGTATATGCAACATCTAGCTGTTCATCAATTGATGACACCTTAGACTAGTATTTTTACAATGTGAAACAAGAAGATTACATAAATAAGATTACTTTGTCTTTCGCTAATCGAAGCATCGTTGGATTCTTATTTATAAACGAAATTATCCTAATTCCTCTTAGCTTATTCATTTCGAATTAGCTCAATAGCATATCATTGGATGAATGGTCTATAAATCATTTCATGTCATTTTATATTTTCTCTTAAGAAATTAAATGACGCATATGATTATAATCCCGAAATTCTATTCCCAATTGATATAAATCCTCAATCTTAGAAATCTCCTACTTGTATGGGCAAATCTGACTTAGAGTTTGTATTAGTAGTGCTGGTCCAAGATAGAATTACTCATAATATTTGGTATAAATTTAAGTCTTTGACTTTAATTTTAGATTCCAAACAGAAATTTTCTTATATTTCTAATTCCAGGATGCATTACAGTTACAACTTCACAAGGGTTTAAATATCCATCTTCTATAAATAGATTCAAACTGTATGGAATATGAGTTAGGTATTCTGTGACCAGGATCCACTTGCACTATTCTAAGAATTCTTTGATGTAACTAAACCAAAGTCATCAAAAGACACTACCACATTTTTTTTAATCTATGGCATTTTATCTTGTTCATAGTAGATTTGACAAGATCAATCTCTGCAAAGAGTTAATATGCCTATATCTACTGAAAGTAGTTCATCTCATTTGCAGATGGATGTACATTCAGGGGTGGATATGAGATTTTCGTTGTATTCTTAAAACGATAACTCTAGATTATACCTTTTAGCAAGAAATTTGAAATGTTTAAATATTTCATTAATTTCTAGCAATCGTTAAAACCATTAAGGTAAGTGGTTAAAGATCTTGCGAACCGATAGGGGTGGAGAAATAGTTAGTAGATATGCAGTTCAAAGATCATTAATTTGATTTTTGAATTATATCCAAACTTACCTCCCCAGAAATTTCGAGTTGCATGTTGATGATTAGTTACTAGTCGTTGCCTAATTCCTTCTATGGTAATACAATTTCAGAATGATGTAATGGTTGTATACTTAATGTAAATCAATACTAGATTCATGGATGACCTAATCAAAATCTTAAGAAAAGCTAGAACTGTTAACCATGGTTTGTTAGCTATTTTAAGTGATTAGGGGTGGACCATCCCATTGTCAATAGATAAGAAAGTGTTTGTTCAAACAAATACTACTTTTCTAAGATAATGACTAAGTCTGAAAACAAGTAGCAAATAAAGGAGACATTTTTCTTGATTCCAAAAGTGTTCTATCATCTTATATAACATATGATGATCCCACTGCCTCTGTTGTCTTGTCACAACCGAAGAGATCAATACCATTTAGTTTTCTTTGACATAATTCACGGTACCTTGCCGTAGTGGGAGAGTTTCTAGGAACTCACTTTCTTATGACTTGGGAGACACTAGTGATTAAAATCCATTGTGAGTTTAAACAAGTAATGGATTGTCAAGATAAAAAACTAAGAAGAAAGCCAATAGAACTATGGTTTAATCCATTCACATGGAATAACCTAAAGTTTTCTATTACAAGGACATAAAAGGAGATTTTAGTTAATAAGACTATTCTATGGACTTAACAAACTTCCTGTTCCTAGTATTATAGGTTTGAGTTTATCTAAACCTATGGCTTGTGGTATACCTGGTAATTACTTACTCTAATGCAAGCAACTTACTTTAGTAAGATGCTGAAGCTTTTTCTTTCTAATGGCAATCTATAGAGGCTTCACAACTTCTTAGGTATAGATTTTATTTATCTAAGGAAAAGTCTTAACTATTCCAGAATAGATAAAGCCATGAAAGAATTTCTTATATCAACAGTGAGAGGTCTTAAATATGCTTTTGTATGCCTTAGACCAGACACCTGCTGTTGAGTGGGAGTAATGAGTATGTTAGTCTATAAGAGTGTGTTTAAAACTCTTAGACTACACCACATCAGATTTCGAAATTTGCCTTTGTGCTAGTAAATCTTTCTGATAAGATGGTGGTTACTCTGGGGGTGGAATAGTGATTTTGGAGAAGTGTAAAAACCTATCTGAAGTCTCTAGGTCTACCAGGAAGGGACTGAATGTTAAAGTTACAGGAAAGGTACTTATTCAGTCTAAGGAAAGTTCTATACATTTTTGGCATCATTCCAAATTGCCTTAAACTACTAGTGTTAATTTCCTGATTAACCAAAAGTAGTTGCCAAAGGTATAGAATCAGTTATCCCAAGAGAGTAGACATATAGAGAGGAATTTCACATTATCAATGATTTTGTGATTAAAGGAAGAGTAATGGTGGAGAAAAGGTTGTGGTTAATTCAACCTTTCAGATCCTATTACGAGGAGTTTACTACTACTACACTTGATTTGTATATCAAGGTGTTGAGATTATTTGAAACGCACTTTTTGTTTTATATTAGTGCAAGTGGGAGTTTGTTGGGTTTCATGCCCTAAATAAAACTCATTTCAATATAATCAGATTTACTTATTAATATAGATCAGAAATAACATTTAATGTTGCATGGTTCACATGATTTATTTCATGATTATATGTACAGAACGTATAAATTCATCTGAAACCCTTTTCACATACTTGATCCTGTTTATTGTGCGGTCAACACATTGGAAAGTAAACATGACTATGTGAATAAAGTTTCCTAGATTTATCAGACATAGGGTTTTACTGATATGATAATCTACAACAGAGTTTACTTGCATTTGGAGAAGTGCTATGTTCTTTCCAGAGCATTGGTTAAAGTAAAGCTCAGGTTGTATGCATGGAGTATGCATCGAAAGGGACCGATATTGAACTTTGACTTAGATTTATTAAACTTACCGCAATATCTATTCAAGTCAATATCGCCTAGTTGATCCTAGATCAAATGTTCTTAATCCTGTTATGATTAGGCTCAATCTCGAGAGGCTATTCGTGTTCTTTGATTTGTTAGTTAAGCCTACTTTTAGGTTAGGGTGATACGTACATTTTGGGAACACGGTAGTGCAATTGAGTGGGAGCGCTATCATAAACATGGAATCTATAGCTTCTATCTGGCGAATAGTAAGCAAAGGATGATCTCCTTCGAGCTTGACCAAACGAACATAAATGGTGGAGTACTCATTTCACATAAGCTGAAATATCATTTATACGGGGTCAAGTGTTTTAAGGAATAAATACATTGTAGGGTGTAACGGTAATCTAATCCCTTTACAGTGTAGATCATTCATATAGAGGATCATTGATCACATTAGGATTATAACAATGGATAACTAATGATGCATCTATATGGTGGAACATATAGAGCATTCTATATACTGAGAGTGCAATTCTAAGTTCTATGCGTGGATTCAACGAAGAATTAATAAGTTAGTGAATTTTAGTGCTAAATTCTTGATCTACTTACTTGAAGCTCGGTTACATAGACCCATGGTCCCCGCACTAGTTGAGATAATATTGCTTGTAAGACTCATGTAATTGGTTTTGATTAATCAATTATAATTCTCAAATTAGACTATGTCTATTTGTGAAAGTTTCACTAAGTAAGGGCGAAATTGTAAAGAAAGAGTTTATAGGGGCATATTTGTTAATTATGATACTTTGTATGGTTCAATTAATAAATATGATAAATGACAATATTATTTAATAATTATTTATAGTTATTAAATAGTTAGAATTGACATTTAAATGGTTGAACTAGAAAATTGGCGTTTTTGAGAAAATCAGATGCAGAAAAGGTAAAACTGCAAAATTGCAAAAAGTGAGGCCCAAATCCACTAGTATAGGGCCTGCCACTTTTGTAGGAAATTTAAACTGATATTTTCATTATTTTAATGCCAAATAATTCAAACCTAACCCTAGTGGAATGCTATAAATAGATAGTGAAGGCTTCAGGAAAATTACACTTAAATTTCTACACTTCTGATTCAGAAAAAACTGAGCCTTCTCTCTCCCTATCTTTGGCTGACCCTTCTCTTTCTCCTTCCCTCTTCAATTTCGAAAATCTTAGTGTGAGAGTAGTGCCCACACACAGCAAGTGATACCTCAATCATAGTGAGGAAGATCGTGAAGAAAGACATTTAGCAAAAGGAGTTTCAGCATCAAAGATTCAGAGAAAGAGATCCAGGTTCAGATATTGATAATGCTCTGCTACAGAAAGGAATCAAGGGCTAGATATCTGAACGGAAGGAGTCATATTATTCCGCTGCACCTAATGTAAGGTTTCCTAAACTTTATATGTGTTTATTTCATCGTTTTAGAAAGTTCATATTTAGGGTGTTAATCAACATACTTGTGAGTAGATCTAAGATCCTGGTAAAATAATTTCCAACAGAAGCACCTGCTACAACAAAAGAAAGAAAGCAAGTGTTAGAACATCCGTGGGAAACCACCAACACTCAGATATGACAAGCAAGCTAGTCCTACCCTGACTCTCTGATTCGGCCCTAGCAAAGTTCCGAATTTTGATGTTGGCAGCATCATCTCCGAGATAGCTGTCCGAAGGCGGGAACCAGCTGGATGTAATATAAGCTGAATGGCCTAAGGGAACGGGCTCCGGAGGACCAGAACCCATCCGGGACCGACCTAGGAAATCTCCTAAGTTGGAAAAATAAAACTCCTTCAAATGGTCTCCCCACCGGGTAGAGGGCATCCTAAACCTATAAAGACGCTCATCGAACCCTACAGGCCTAAGACTGGCATACTCGCCAACAGAAGGGACATAATGAACTGCTAAAGGAGACTTACCACCGGAGCCGAAATTACTGGCACCAGGAGCCCCAGTGTTCGGCTCCTGAGCCGAAGGCTGTGGCCTGGGAGCCCTTCTCTCCGCTGAGTCCCCAATATGAAGGGGCTTCCCGGCGATCGCCTGGCTTCTTCTCTCGACCGGGCTCCCCACGCGAAGTGGCCTCCCGAAAGCTGCCTGGGCCTTAGAGTATGCCTTCTCCTAAGCCTTCCGGTAGAGATATTCCTGGTACTTCTTCTCGGCGGTAGAGATGATCTCATCCCGGAAGGTCTTCTCCGCGACCGGCGCCCTCACGTTGGGACAGATAACCCGGGAAAGGTTAGAGTCCTCCACTGATTGGTGCGGAAGGATGAGTTTTGCCTTCCTGCAGTTCTCCGTAGTGACCAGGCCCTCGACGTCAAGATCAGCCCGGTCATAAGAGGCAAAGGCCTGGGCTCTCCGAAGAAAGACCTGAGTAGGTGCGGTCCGTTCGTAAGGAGGAATCCTGACCCACTCAGTGAGGAGCTCCGGATGGTCCACTGCCCGGAACCCGGAGGAGAAGAAAAAACGATGGCGATACTCCTTAACATGAGTTTGCCTATTATACGGGACCACCCCTTTATTGGCAGGGTGGGCCCGGAACCCGTAAAAACCGTTCTTAAGTTTGTCCCCCTTCTTGAGGACGGAAACAAGTTCGTAAAAATACAATATTTCCGCCGGGCGGGGAGAGCCCCATCCCCGGGCGGAATAAAAAATAAATAAGCCTGAAAGCAGGCGGTATGCTTGGGGAATAAGTTGGTATGGCGCAAGGCCGACAAAAACTAAGAAATTAACAAAATAATCTTGGAGAGGAAGCATGGCCCCAGCCATCAAATGCGTCTGGCTCCAGGCCCCAAAGCCGCCGTAGTTATGATTGGGCGTCTCCGCGTCACGAGGTGGCCGGTGGTAGGTCCCTGATGTGGAAGGCTTGATTCCAGCTACCTCCACGATGTTTTCCAGTTGATGGGGACAAGTTAGGGTGGAGTGAAGCTCGGCCGCCTCCCATCCGGTCGCCCGAGACTTGTACCCCTCCTGGGCAACAGGACCCAGGGAGACCTCCTCTAGGGTAGCCAGGCGCTTACCGCTCTTCTTAGATGATTTTGAGCCAGAAGCAGACATGTTTCGATTCTATAAAAAGAGTTAAGATTCCAGCAGTTAGGCCCCATACCAAACCCTAAACCAAGAAAAAGGGAATGGGGGTCCCCTAACCGCTGGAAAGAGGCCCCCTCCGGACACCTGTCATACAGGAAACCCTAGGAGGATTCCCTGGACAAGAGTCGGGTGCAATAAATTCACAGAAGACGGTATTGCGCACTAAAGAAAAAGAAAAGGTAGAAAATAAAAGGAAAACAATCTATCCTATGCCCTAAAGCGACCACTATACGAAGAACGTATGGTCTTCTACAAAAAATAACAACAAATGCGTGACAACAGTAATCCTATCACTAGAGCAGTAAACTCAAACCGATTATGTGAAGGATCCAAACATTTGCATTCCCAGAAACTTTGAATACAAACCCAGAAAAGAACAAACAGATAAGTAACAGCATGCCATGCATATTAATAATGAAGCAAAGGGTGCAAGGAACTTACAATGAAGTGTTAAACTGGGGGTCCTGCTGTGAATCAAATGAAGACAAGAAGGACTGACAGTAACAAACGAAGAAGAACTGGAGAAAATTGCAGTGTTTAAAGGTGTTTTTCTAGGTCTGAGAATTTTTTCTCTCTGGGAAATTTGAGCAAAGTTGGCAAGGAATGGGAAGTAACCGAAATGAAGGAAAGGTGGTGGCTTTTATAGGCAAAGCTGCATGAGGAACAGGCGTCATCACCTACCAATCGAACGGTGGGGGAAGCGCACGATTCGAATTCTCAGAAATCAACGAACCAGATTGGTTTGCAATTAAGGCGGTGGAAACGTTTGAGTATCCGTCTGACACCATTAATGCGCAGTATCAATCAATGGGCGTGAAATGGATCGACCTCTACAAAAAGTGAATCGCTGCATTAAAGGCCATCATTAAATACACCCTCACGCGCTCAAAGCTCGTGTCAGGAAACCGAGGAGTCAACCGGAAGCACTTGAGCAAGCCTTGTTTTATTTTTTCAAATAAACAAGGCTTGGGGGGTAAATGTTGCCCCTAATTTTTCCCAATATACGTGGACCAACCAAACAAGGACACGTGGATCAAGCAATGTACAATCCAAAATATTTGCTAAGTCTTTGTGCTGTAAGGTGGTTTCCGGGACGTAGCTCCCGGAGAAGGCATATGGAACCCCATATGCTCCCGGAAGCTCGAAGTAACGTTAAGGTATCTCCGTGACGTGTCAGGTTTCTCCTGAGCAATCAAGTCGCATTTAATGTCGCATGGGAGGAAGCGTGTTGGGACTGCTACACGCAATAAAGTCTGATGGCACAACCTCAAACCAGCAGCTACAAAGTAATGATCATTTAAGTCTAGCGACGGCTACACTGTGAAGAGTCACATCAGTCAAAAGACAATAAGGACATTCCACATAAAAACCCTACAACACCTAGGGATTTGACCATGCATTACCCATGGTATATTCATTGGGAATGCCCAACTTTATGGATACTTACAGATACGTTTGTAAGGATAATTCTGGGGATTACCCCACCAAAAACACTATAAATGCCCCCTCAAAGCTCATTAAATGGGATCGAGAATCTTGGGCTGCATAAGAGCAAGTAGAGTAAATACTCACCAAGAACATTCTCTGTATTTAAAAGAGTGAAACACTCCCCAAATACATTCTCTGTATTAAATACATCCATAAATAACAAAGACTCGTGGACTAAGGCTCATTAACGCCCCAACCACGTAAAAATCCTTCTCTAATTTTCTTACAGCTCTCTAACTTTATAATATTTTATTAGTTGCCGAAAACCTCAGTCAACAGCCAGCATTAGGGTGATCCATACCATACAAAACACTTACAAACTACTTATCATGCGAGGTTAAACGGTGCGAAATTGCTAATGAACGTTCCTCCATTAGGGAGGATTACTCACTAAAACAAACGCGGTGTAAAACCCACAATGGAGATCGAATGTCTCTTGATTAAAAGCTCATTATTTAAAATATTATATGTATTTTGTATAATCATTTTAATTCGATATTATAATAATGAAAAATTACAAACTAAAGTTGGTTTAAATAAAAAATCAACTTTAATTAATTTTCAATTATTATTTAAATTTGAAAAATAAATTCAAATAAATATCGAACAAGTTCCATAATATAATAATGAAAAATTACAAATCAAAGTTGGTTTAAATACAAAATCAACTTTAATTAATTTTCAATTATTAATTAAATTCAAAAAAAATAAATTTGAATATTTAAATGGAACAAATTTGAAAATATCTTGTTTAAGTTGTTTTTAGAAGAATCTAAAGAATCAACTTAAATATCTTTTCAAATCAGATTTAATTAAATTAAAATTAATTTGTAACCACTTAATTTGAAGATATTCCATTTTAAGTTAATATTCGAAAAGACATTAACTTAAAAAATATCTAAAGAATCTTAATAACCAATGCCTAAAATTCCTCAACTTAATTTTGAAATTTTAAATTCAAAAGATATTCAGATTTAAGTTGGTTAGTTGTAGATAACTAAATATCAACTTAAATAGGAATATTTAATGAAAAATTTAAACTAAGCTTCAGAAAGAATCTAGATGGTTATAATTCTATATTTAATTAAATACAAGCAAATACATATAGTTTAGCTTAGAATAAAAAATTCTTTAAACTATGATTTTCTAAATTAATTTCAAAATAAATGAAATTAATTATGTTGTTAATCAATTTTATTAGGTTAAACTAGTGTAATTAACCTAGTACAGTCATTCAAATCAGGCAAATGGGCCTTCACAATTGGGGTGGTTCATGTGAGGGGGTGTTGGGTTCGGTATGTCGTACCCACTTCTATGGCTCCCAACTCTCACACAAGGCCCAAAAGAGAGGAATTTAACCTTAAAATGAACAACTGTTATTAATTGAATAAGCCCAAAACTAAATGGGCCTAAATAAAATCTATCAAGAACTATGATAATTTATTTAGCAACATTAACCTATATGCATCTATAATGAAATTAAACACATAGGCTCACACAGGCACACTTTGGATGGGTCCTATCATGTTGCTAGGTCATACACAGATGAAAGAAGATTGTAAATATACCTGTTACAAATTATTAACTTGACCAAGGGAGCCATCAGATCATTAGATCTGGCAAAAAGTAACCGTGACTATTTGCAATCAAGTAATAATAGGTTTTAAAAACTTACACACAAGCTAAAACACATACTCCTGCAACAAGGTTAGTTGGATAGTTGGATGTAGGATTTATTTAATTTTAAATTAAATAATTAATTAAATAAAAAAACAATTTTCGAAAATTAAAAAAAAAATTCAAAATTCAAAATTTTTAAAAAAATTTAAAATTAAACCTATAATTTTGAAAAATTAGGTTTCAAGCAAACTAAATATCATTTCAAAATTTGCTAACTACTTTTAAAAATTAAATGTTATTTTATAAATAAAAATTAAATAAAAAATTTAAAAAAAGATAAATGAATATCTTTTTCAGATTTTAAATGTAATTTAAATAAATAAAATAACAAAATTTAAAAGTTAGCAAAATATCTTACACCTTTTTAAAATTACATGATTATAGTTATCTTATTTTAAATTTAACTAAGGTCAAATTATTTTAAAAAAAAATTAATTTAAAATATTTTAAATCTGACCTTAAATTTAAAATTAAGATAAGATATAATCAAATTTAAAAAATAAGATAGATTATTAAGCAAAAAAGATAGATACTAACTATTTTCAAATTCAAATTACACTAATATCTTGAATTAAAAATAAAAAATATTAAATTAATTCAAAATGATAATTAGAATTGAATTAGGAATAGTAATAGTATAAATACATAACTACACAAAAAATCGGAAGTTAATTCCATGAAAAAGCATGAAAAAACGAAGAAGAACGAAAAAATTGTGAGCTGTACGGACAGTTTTCGCGATCGTAGGAAAATTTCAGCACAACTCCGATTTTTTCGAATCTTCAAAAAATCATAACTAATTCAAATTAAATCGAAATTGAGTTCTGTAAAAAAGTAACTTGCTCAATTTTTTCCATACTATCCAATAAAAATAATTCCAGAAACAGAGATTCAATTATTTTTAACGATAATTCACAAACACCAATCAATCATCAAATAACACTCAATACAACATGATACCATCCAAAAACAAACAAACAATCGTTTTAAAGTCCAAATTTCTTGCAAGTAAATCAATTACCATGGCTCTGATACCACTTGTTGAAAATTATTTTACCAGGATCTTAGATCTACTCACAAGTATGTTTATTAATACCCTAAATATGAACTTTCTAAAACGATGAATTAAACACATATAAAGTTTAAGGAACCTTACATTGGGTGCAGCGGAATTAAATGACTCCTTCCGTTCAGATCTCTAACCCTTGTATCCTTTCTGTAGCAGAGTATTATCAAGATCTGAACCTGGATCTCTTTCTCTGAATCCCTGATGCTAAAACTCCTTTGCTGATGATCTTTCTTCACGATCTTCCTCACTATGATTGAGGTATTGCTTGCTGTGTGTGGGCACTACTCTAATCACTAAGGTAATTTCGAAATTCTAAGGAAGAAGAGAGAGAGAGAGAGAGAGAGTGGCGGCCAAGGAAGAGAGAGAAGGCTCAATTTTTTCTGATTCAAAAAGTGTAATTTTCCTGAAGCCTTCACTATCTATTTATAGCATTCCACTAGGGTTAGGTTTGAATTATTTGACATTAAAATAATGAAAATATCAATTTAAAAAGCCTACAAAAGTGGCCGGCCATGGCTAGGTGGATTTGGGCCTTGCTTTTGTAATTTTGCAATTTTAACACTTTTGTATCTGATTTTCTCAAAAATGGCAATTTCCTAATTCAACCATTTAAATGCCAATTCTAACTATTTAATAACTATAAATAATTATTAAATAATATTGTCATTTATCATATTTATTAATTGAACCATACAAAGTATCATAATTAACAAATATGCCCCTATTAACTCTTTCTTTACAATTTCGCCCTTACTTAGTGAAAATTTCACAAATAGACATAGTCTAATTTGTGAATTATAATTGATTAATCAAAACCAATTACATGAGTCTTACAAACAATATTATCTCAACTAGTGCGGGGACCATGGGTCTATATAACCGAGCTTCCAATAAGTAGATCAAGAATTTAGCACTAAAATTTACTAACTTATTAATTCTTCGTTGAATCCACACATAGAACTTAGAATTGCACTCTCAGCATATAGAATGCTCTATATGTTCCACCATATAGACACATCATTAGTTATCCATTGTTATAATCCTAATTTGATCAATGATCCTCTATATGAATGATCTACACTGTAAAGGGATTAGATTACCGTAACACCCTACTATGTATTTTATCCTTTAAACACTTGACCCCGTATAAATGATATTTCAGCTTATGTGAAATGAGTACTCCACCATTTATGTTCGTTTGGTCAAGCTCGAAGGAGATCATCCTTTGCTTACTATTCGCCAGATAGAAGCTATAGATTCCATGTTTATGCTAGCGCTCCCACTCAATTGCACTACCGTGTTCCCAAAATGTACGTATCACCCTGACCTAAAAGTAGGCTTAACTAACAAATCAAAGAACACGAATAGCCTTTCAAGATTGAGCCTAATCATAACAGGATTAAGAACATTTGATCTAGGATCAACTTGGCGATATTGACTTGAATAGATTTTACGGTAAGTTTAATTAAATCTAAGTCAAAGTTCAATATCGGTCCCTTCCGATGCATACTCCATGCATCCAACCTGAGCTTTACTTTAACAAATGTTCTGGAAAGAACGTAGTATTTCTTCAAATACAAGTAAACTCTTGTTGTAGATTATCATATCAGTAAAACTCTGTGTCTGATAAATCTAGGAAACTTTATTCACATAGTCATGTTTACTTTCCAATGTGATGACAGCACAATAAACATGATCAAGTATGTGAAAAGGGTTTAAGATGAATTAATGAATCAAATAGACAAGCAATTGATAAAGTGAACCAAAACATACACAAATGAATGAAAAATACTTCTGTTTCTTTATTGATGTTGAATAAAATAGATTACATTGAAATGGAGTTTTATTTAGGGCATAAAACCTAACACTTTACTTTAACCAATGCTCTGGAAAGAACATAGCATTTCTCCAAATGCAAGTAAACTCTGTTGTAGATTATCATATCAGTAAAACCCTATGTCTGATAAATCTAGGAAACTTTATTCACATAGTCATGTTTACTTTCCAATGTGTTGATAGCACAATAAACAGGATCAAGTATGTGAAAAGGGTTTCAGATGAATTTATACATTATGTACATATAATCATGAAATATATCATGTGAACCATGCAACATTAAATGTTATTTCTGATCTATATTAATAAGCAAATCTGATTATATTGAAATGAGTTTTATTTAGGGCATAAAACTCAAAAATCTCTTTGTGGCTCGTGACCAAGATCTCATATTTAGCATTCAGCTTAGTGACTCGGCTGTTAGAGATGGATGGAGTTGGAAGTTTGAGTCTTGTGGACAGTATTTAGTTAAAAGTGCCTATAACTTCTTGCAGGAAACAAAAGGAGCTTGGAGTGCGGATGGCACTACAGGTTTTTGGAAGACTTTATGGTCATTAAATGTGTTCCTCTAAAGGTCAGTAACTTCTTATGGCGAGCTGCATCGGGTGTCCTTCCAAGAGGGGGGTGAATTGGAAATTTACACTAATTTCGAAAAATTAAAACTTTTAACACAAAATTATGCAATTAGTCAATTAATCAAGTAAAAGCAAGTAGTATGGCAAGCAATATATTAAGACAAATAATTAAACTTGTAAAGTAAAGAGTTTAAGGATTAGAAAATGCAAACTCTCGATTTTTACAAGGTTCGGTAGAACTATGCCACCTACGTCCTTGGTCTTCAAAGCTATGGACCTAGCTTTGAGTTCCAATATCGAGCCAAGTTAACGGGCTTGACTAACCCTTACAACCGGGAAATTTTCACCAAGGTATTTCCAAACCTCTTACAATAGTTTCGCACCCCCGAGGACTATTAACCTCTTTCTCGGATTGTTAAAGTGCCAATCTCACTATTTCCGGGTTGTTTACAAAACCGGTGCCAACCTCACCTCAATCACAATATGGAAATGTGTTTGATATACAAGCTAAAATCACTCTAGAAATATGATGATACAATGGAAACCTAGAGTGAAAAGCAAGCACACTTAAGATGAATAAAATCAAATTTTGGCTCAAAGTGTGTGAAAAGTGTTGGTTTGGATTTCAAACTTAGAAGCTCCTTAATCTCACTTAGATAGGTTAGATATATGTAATAAATGCTCAACCAACTTATTTTTTGAAAGAAAAATCGAGTTTATATAGTGTTTGATAAAAAACTAGCCGTTTATAGCCGTTAGCACGTTTCCCGAGGTGGGGTCAGCCATGAACCGGAAGTCCGGATGGGAACCGGAATTCCGGATTGATTACAACCGGAATTCCGGATGACTGACCAGAGGCAAAAGTGCCATTTTTCGGGACTTAAACGCGCATAACTTCTTACTCGATTATCCGATTCCAGAAATTCCAACTTTGTTCTCTTAGTTAAACAAAATGTAATTTAGAAATTCAATCAAAAAAATTTTTGAACTATCGTGTGAGAAAACTTGTTGCACAAGTTAGTGAATGGGCCAAAATTCAAATTTATAAAAACTTAGTGTGCTATGCAAATCACTTTAACAAGACTAAAGTAGATTTATACCATTTAATTTTGAGTAGTCTTGATGTAGAAGATCCTCCTAGCTTGATTTGCATGTTTTTGATCCCAAGTTGATTTTTCCCGAGAGTTGACCTTGACTTTGACTTTGACTTTGACTTTGACTTTCGGGTTGACTTTTTGACTTTGGGATTTTGAAGACCTCTTTTGAATAGGGTCTTGAGTTGTTGATCCCTTGATGAATCTTTTGCTCTTGATATGCTTGTTGAGTCCATTTAGTGTTGCTTTTAAAAGTTTGGTAAAAATACCAAAATATTTATTTTCTCTTTTAAATTTGCTATAAAATCAATAAATCATTAGTAACAAATAATAATCAAATATTTGCTAATCATCAAAACAAGGAGATCGAAAAGTTTGAGTTAACAATCTCCCCCTTTTTGATGATATCAAATATTTGATTATTTTGAAAGGGAAAGAAAAAATTTAAGCAAAGTAAGTTGGATTAGCTCCCCCTTAATGTGTGCAAGAAAAAAAAATTTACCTTTTAATTTTACCTTGCATGAATTTGTAAACTCCCCCTCAATTTTTACTTATGATAAAAGGATTAGATACCAAAAAAAAAATTTGAGGTGATGCCAAAAATTAATCAATAGTTGTTCTCCCCTTTTTGATTCATCAAAAAGGGTGGCAAGGAATTCACAAAAAAAATAAAAGAAAAGAGAAAAAATAATAAGAAATAAAAACAAAGCAACAAGCCAATGCATTAAAAAAAAACATAACATCCAAAATAACATTCAACACAACAAACAAACAACAAACAAAAAAAAAATAAAACAAAGAAAAAATACCAACTAACACAAAGTCAAAAGGCATGAAGCCTTTGCACACAACCAAAAAAAAATAAAAAGAAACTAAATAAGCCAAAAAAAAAAAAAATAATGCAAGAACTAGTTTGGTGGGGGGCCAAAGCGATCCATGTATGCCCTTCATTGTGCCATCTCCTCTTGCACATTAGCAAACCCATGCACCATGTCACTCCTCATGGTGTTGATGTCATTGTTAAGGTTGGTGAGTTGTGAGTTGAGATCATTCCTCAAGGTTTGAAATTGGTTGTCAACCGAAGTGTGAAGACGAGTAAAAGCTTCCTCAAGGTTGAATTGGGGAAAAGTAGTCATGGGAGGAGCTTGAGGAGGCATCTCTTCTTCTTCTTCTTCTTCTTCTTCTTCACTTTCACTTGCGGGCAAATTAATTTCTTCATCATCACTCTCCAAATCAATTTGCATTCTTTGCCCTCTTTTGGGTGTGAACACCCACTCATTGTTAAGGAATTTGTAACCCATAGCCTTGAAAGTTTTGGATCCTAGAATGTCACTAGAGGTAGGATCATTTTTCTTTTCATGTAGGGTAGGAATTCCTAAGAGAGGAAAAAGGTAGCTAAGAAGAAAACCAAAGGGAAGTGCCTTAATCATATTAGGCTTGTCCACATCAAGTATGAATTTTAAAATAAGATAGCCTAGGTTGATGGGTGTGGTTTTGGCTATGATGAGATGCATGAGTAATTGATCAATGGAATTGATCTCATCTTGGTGGCCACTTCTAGGAGCAAGGTTTGCAACAATAAATTTGTGGAGGATTTTAGCCTCTAAGGTGAGTTGGTGTCTTTTTGGTCTCATAATAAAAGGGCCATCGCCACAAATATTCCTAGAACACTCATCAAAGTTAAAAATGGCATCATTTTTGAGAGAAAGTTTGGGTTCAAGTAATATGCCACCATTTGGTGCTCCTAACATGTCATTGAGAGAGGCTACATTGAGTTCAAAAGCTACTCCTCTAAGTGTTCCTCTAACACCTAAAGGTTCTAAGGTAGGTTTAATGCAAGCATAAAAACCTTGAACTAGCCTAGGATACAATGGAGTATTAATTTGAATAAAAGATGTCCATCCTAGGGTATCAAAATGATGACTAAAATCAACACAATCAAGGCTAGGGAGATCACAAATTTTACCTTTGAGAATTTTCCTAGAAGAGAAATCATTGACAAACTTGTTGTGATCTTCATCATTGAAGAAGAGAGTGGGCTCTTGCCTTGCTTTTGCCCTTATTTCCCTTTGTTGAATTGCACTAGCCATTCTCTTGGGAGCTCTTGATGAGGAAGCCATTGAAGAACACACTTCTCTTTTTTTTTTTAATTATTGGAAGATGAGAGTGAGGCTTTGAAAGAGAGAATTTTAGAGAAAAAGAGATGATGGCTGCTGTATTAGGGTTGAAAAAACTGAATGGGGGAGGAAAAATTCGGTGGTAGGGTTTAAAAAGGGAAAAAATCGCATTAAAAAGACAAAACTGCCCCTTTTGCTGATCCTGTGCCATCCGGAATTCCGGATGGTACAACCGGAATTCCGGTTGGTACAGGACCAGAAAAAAAAGTTCCTAAAAATGTGCTAAAAAATCCAATTTTGACCCAAATGACCCCAAACCAATTCTAATACCTTTAATATGATAAAACAAAATTGCTCAAACAAGAAAATCTGAAAAATAATGAAAAATGACGATTTACGGTAAGTTTTTCGAAAATTGCCAAGAAAACTAGAACCGTACCAAAAATGAGTTTTATGCAACGAAATTGAAAAATTCTTTTTCCAGCAGTTTTATAAAATAAAATGTGAGGTGTAAAAACTTACGGAATCGAAAAATGTTGAAAAATGAGAGAGTTTGGCGAAAAACACTCTTTTAGGCCTAAAAATCTAAAAATTCAACAAGTGAGGTACCAAAAATTTGTTTCATGCAAATTTCAATCAAGGCAAACCTATAGGCATACTAAATACATTCAATTTCACATATTCAAGCATATAGACACATAAGAAAATCAAATATGCAAAAATTCACATGTTCACTTGTTTAAAGACAATTCCAAAGATCACCAAAAATCCACATTTTGACCTATAATTTTAAGTTTTTCAACAAGGATAGTTCATATAGGTCAAGTATCAATAAATTTTCTCATCTATGCATATAAATCTCATTAATATCATATTTGGAACAATTATGCATAAATAAGTAAGTAAAGAGATATGAAATTTTTCATAGCTAGCAAACCTTATATTTCATTTAAGTTGGTCATGCCTAGCTCTCTTCTAATGAAACTAAATCTCTCATCACTAAGAGGCTTGGTGAATATATCCGCTAATTGGAATTCGGTGCTTACAAAGTCTAGCATAATATCACCTCTTTGGATATGATCTCTAAGGAAGTGGTGCCTTATGTCAATATGCTTGGCTCTAGAATGCAATATTGGATTCTTAGAGAGGTTAATGGCACTAGTGTTATCACACTTTATGGGTGTACATTCAAAATCAATATCAAAATCCTTAAGAGTTTGTTTCATCCAAAGTATTTGTGCACAACAACTACCCGCGGCTATATATTCGGCTTCGGTTGTGGATAGAGCTACCGAGTTTTGTTTCTTGCTAAACCATGACACTAAGGAATTTCCTAGAAAGTGACAAGTTCCACTAGTACTTTTTCTATCCGTCTTACAACCGGCAAAGTCGGCATCCGAGTAGCTAACTATTTCAAAGTTTGAGTTCTTGGGGTACCAAAGTCCTAGATTCATTGTGCCTATCAAGTATCTAAATATTCTTTTAACGACACTCAAGTGGGATTCTTTAGGACAAGATTGGTACCTAGCACAATGACCAACACTAAACAAAATATCCGGTCTACTAGCGGTTAAATATAATAAAGAGCCAATCATACCTCGATACTTGGTGATGTCCACATTCTTACCGCTTTCATCTTTGTCCATCTTTATGGATGTGCTCATGGGTGTATTCATGGACTTTGCATTTGCCAAGTCAAACTTTTGAAGAAGATCCTTGATGTACTTAGTTTGACCTATGAATATGCCATCCTTTTGTTGCTTGATTTGAAGTCCAAGAAAAAAATTGAGTTCTCCCATCATGCTCATCTCAAACTCACTATGCATACACTTAGAAAATTCTTCACAAAGAGCATCATTAGTAGCACCAAAAATAATATCATCAACATAAATTTGTACTATAATAATGTCTTTGGATTTTCTTTTTATAAAAAGTGTATTATCCGCTTTACCCATTGAAAAACCATTTGAAATAAGAAAAGTGCTTAATCTTTCATACCAAGCTCTAGGAGCTTGCTTTAAACCATATAAAGCCTTTTTCAATTTGTAAACATGGTTAGGGTATTTATGATTTTGAAAACCGGGTGGTTGAGAGACATAAACCTCTTCCATAATGTACCCATTTAAGAATGCACTCTTTACATCCATTTGATACAAGATAAAATTCTTGTGGCATGCAAAAGCTAACAACATTCTAATGGACTCAAGTCTTGCTACCGGGGCAAAGGTTTCCTCATAATCAATTCCTTCTTCTTGATTGTAACCTTGGGCCACTAATCTAGCCTTGTTACGCACAATGACCCCATGCTCATCTACCTTATTTCTATAGACCCATTTTGTTCCAATCACCGATTGATGTGACGGTCTTGGAACTAACTCCCAAACATTATTTCTTATAAATTGATTTATTTCTTCTTGCATAGCTAGAAGCCAAAATTCATCAACTTCGGCCTCTTTAAAATTCTTTGGTTCAATTTGAGAAATAAAAGCAATGAAATTACACAAGTTTCTAAGGGAGTTTCTAGTAGTGACACCTTGAGAAGGATCACCTAGAATTTGGTCTATAGGATGAGCACTTTTGAATTTCCACTCATGTGGAAGGTTAGAGTTCATACCTTGGCTTTCATTTACCTTTTCCACGGGTGGTTCCTCTTTGGGAGTTTGTGAAGGAGCATTGGAAGTCTCTCCAATTTCGAGATTTTGAACCTCATCTCCCAAACCTACAACATCATCATCTAAACTTTTGCTTGTAGGCGGGTTAGTCTCATCAAAAGCAACATGAATAGATTCTTCAACAACATTAGTTCTTTTGTTATAAATTCTATAAGCTTTACTATGTGTTGAATACCCTATAAAAATTCCAACATCGGATTTAGCATCAAATTTTCCAAGGTTGTCCTTGGTGTTTAAAATGTAACATTTGCATCCAAAAACTTTAAAATAGCCAATGTTGGGTTTTCTTCCTTTCCAAAGCTCATAAGGGGTTTTATTCATGTTAAGCCTAATGAAAACACGATTCAAAATATAGCAAGAGGTATTGACGGCCTCGGCCCAAAAATATTTTGGTAATGAAATTTCATTTAGCATTGACCTAGCCATTTCTTGAATTGTTCTATTCTTCCTTTCGACAACTCCATTTGGAGTTCTTGGTGCCGAAAAGTTATGGTTAAAACCATGATCATCACAAAACAATTCTAAGGCATCATTGTCAAACTCACCACCATGGTCACTCCTAACGGAGGTAATAGAATATCCTTTTTCATTTTGCACATTTTTACAAAATTTGACAAAGTTTTCCAAAACATCACTTTTAAGAGTCAAGAAAATAACCCAAGTAAATCTTGAAAAATCATCAACAATTACAAATGCATAGTATTTACCACCAAGACTAGCAATTCTAGAAGGACCAAATAAATCAATATGAAGCAATTGCAAAGGTCTAAAAGAGTTGAAATTTCTTTCTTGGAATGAAAAGATGTTTTAATTTGTTTTCCAAATTGGCATGCATCACAAAGTTTATCTTTAACAAACGGAATAGATGGCAAACCAATAACAAGATCTTTTCTAACCAATTTTGAAATAGAATCCATACTAGCATGTCCTAATCTTCTATGCCACAACCAAGAATTATCATTCATAACGGTTAAACATTTATTTTTACTATCAAAAGAGTCAACATCAACAACATACACATTATCCTTCCTTACTCCAAGGAAAATAACTTCATTGGTTGAAACATTTTCAATGGAGCATTTTGAGGATTCAAACACAACACGAAAACCTATATCACATAATTGACTAATACTAAGTAAGTTATGTTTAAGATTATCAACAAGAAGCACATTTTTAATACATGGAGAGTATATGTTACCGATATCACCAATGCCCAAGATTTTTCCTTTTGAATTGTCTCCAAAAGTGACAAAGCCACTTTCCTTGCTTTTAAAGCTTGAAAATCTTGATGGATCACCGGTCATATGCTTTGAACATCCACTATCCAAGAACCATAAGCTTTGGCTCTTTCTTGTTGATTCCTACAAAAACAAATTCATTTGTTGGCTTTTGGTACCCATATAACTTTGGGTCCATTCATGTTAGTTCTAAAACCCTTTGGTACCCATTTAGTCTTGCCTAGATATGCAAATTTCTTTACATGACAATAGGAAATAGTATGACCATCTCGGTTACAATATGTGCATGTAAAGTGAGGTAGACTAGATGATTTCACAAAAAAGTTTCTCAAAAATTTTTGTTTCTTACTAGGATCATAACCAATACCATTTTTTGAAAAACCACATGATTGGTTTCCCACCATGAGATCATAGCCTTCCTTACCTCTAGTGAAGGTATATATGTCATTTTTTAGGCTTCTCAAATGGGCTTTCAAATCAATAATTTCTTTCTTATGTGAGGCACATGTAGCACATTGAGATTTAGCTATAAGTTCTTTTTCATTTATTTTCAAAATCTCAATTTCTTTTAAAATCATGTTGGTCTTCTCTCTAAGGGTTTGGTTTTTAACAAGCAATTTACCAAAATCATCAAATAGTTCCTTAAATGAATTAGACAACTCATCATATGACATATCTAAGTTATCATCATCATTTTCGCTATCACAATCATTTTGGTTAGAAATGCTTACCCCATCATCAAGTGCCATCATGCACATGTTTGCCACTTCATTCTTTCCTTCTTCTTCGGAGTCCTCTTCGTCACTATTGAGCCAATCCGCCAACATTGCCCTTCCTTTGTATTTGTTCTTCTTTCTCATTGGACAATCCATCTTCATATGTCCGGGCTTCTTGCACTCAAAGCAAATTGGTGGATCATCTTTGCTTTTTCTTTCTTTTGAGTCACTCCCTCTTTGTGGCTTCTTCCCAAAGTTCTTTTTGAATTTCATGAACTTTTTGTATTTCTTAGAGAAGAGTGCCAAGTCCTCCATGTCACTACATAAGCTTTCCTCATCTTCTTCACTAATGGCATGGGAGGATGAAGACTTGAATGCAATAGTCTTCTTTTTCTTCTCAACTTCCTCTTCTTCTTGAGCACTCATGAAAATTTCATGGTTCATGAGTGAGCCAATTAGTTCTTCCAAGGGAAGTGTTGAGAGATCCTTGGCTTCTTGAATGGCAACCACCTTTCCTTGATAAGCCTTGGTGAGACTTCTCAAAATCTTGGTCACCATATCCTTTTGAGTAAGTACCTTGCCAAGAGAGTTCAAACCATTAGTAATTGTAGTGAAGCGAGTATACATATTAGCAATGGTTTCATCCGATTTCATCTTAAAGTTCTCATATTGAGTGGAATAAATTTGAATTTTAGTTTCCTTCATAAAGCACTAGTTCCTTGATGAGTAACTTCAAGCATTTTCCACATATCATAAGCGGTAGAGGCTTGTTCAATATTTTTAAAAATATCTCTATCCAAACCACATATAAGAGCATATTTAGCTTTAGCATTTTTAGAAAGCATTTTCTTATCATTTTCATCATATGCTTCATAAGTCTTAATTACTTCAACACCATTTATGACATGTTTAACAACATAAGGACCACTAGATACAATATGCCACAAATCATAGTCAATAGATTGAAGGTAAGTTTCCATTCTAATTTTCCAATAAGGAAAATCTACTCCATTGAAGTATGGTGCTCTATTTGTGCTAAAACCTTCTAACATGTTATTTTGTGAATTACTTGGAAACGCCATGCTCTAGATTGTGAAATCTAATCAAATAATTTGAGCCCTTGCTCTGATACCAATTGTTAGCCCAAGATATGTTTCCAAGAGGGGGGGTGAATTGGAAATTTACACTAATTTCGGAAAATTAAAACTTTTAACACAAAATTATGCAATTAGTCAATTAATCAAGTAAAAGCAAGTAGTATGGCAAGCAATATATTAAGACAAATAATTAAACTTGTAAAGTAAAGAGTTTAAGGATTAGAAAATGCAAACTCTCGATTTTTACAAGGTTCGGTAGAACTATGCCACCTACGTCCTTGGTCTTCAAAGCTATGGACCTAGCTTTGAGTTCCAATATCGAGCCAAGTTAACGGGCTTGACTAACCCTTACAACCGGGAAATTTTCACCAAGGTATTTCCAAACCTCTTACAATAGTTTCGCACCCCCGAGGACTATTAACCTCTTTCTCGGATTGTTAAAGTGCCAATCTCACTATTTCCGGGTTGTTTACAAAACCGGTGCCAACCTCACCTCAATCACAATATGGAAATGTGTTTGATATACAAGCTAAAATCACTCTAGAAATATGATGATACAATGGAAACCTAGAGTGAAAAGCAAGCACACTTAAGATGAATAAAATCAAATTTTGGCTCAAAGTGTGTGAAAAGTGTTGGTTTGGATTTCAAACTTAGAAGCTCCTTAATCTCACTTAGATAGGTTAGATATATGTAATAAATGCTCAACCAACTTATTTTTTGAAAGAAAAATCGAGTTTATATAGTGTTTGATAAAAAACTAGCCGTTTATAGCCGTTAGCACGTTTCCCGAGGTGGGGTCAGCCATGAACCGGAAGTCCGGATGGGAACCGGAATTCCGGATTGATTACAACCGGAATTCCGGTTGCCATCCAGAATTCCGGATGACTGACCAGAGGCAAAAGTGCCATTTTTCGGGACTTAAACGCGCATAACTTCTTACTCGATTATCCGATTCCAGAAATTCCAACTTTGTTCTCTTAGTTAAACAAAATGTAATTTAGAAATTCAATCAAAAAAATTTTTGAACTATCGTGTGAGAAAACTTGTTGCACAAGTTAGTGAATGGGCCAAAATTCAAATTTATAAAAACTTAGTGTGCTATGCAAATCACTTTAACAAGACTAAAGTAGATTTATACCATTTAATTTTGAGTAGTCTTGATGTAGAAGATCCTCCTAGCTTGATTTGCATGTTTTTGATCCCAAGTTGATTTTTCCCGAGAGTTGACCTTGACTTTGACTTTGACTTTGACTTTGACTTTCGGGTTGACTTTTTGACTTTGGGATTTTGAAGACCTCTTTTGAATAGGGTCTTGAGTTGTTGATCCCTTGATGAATCTTTTGCTCTTGATATGCTTGTTGAGTCCATTTAGTGTTGCTTTTAAAAGTTTGGTAAAAATACCAAAATATTTATTTTCTCTTTTAAATTTGCTATAAAATCAATAAATCATTAGTAACAAATAATATTCAAATATTTGCTAATCATCAAAACAAGGAGATCGAAAAGTTTGAGTTAACAATATGCTAGAAGCTTTCACTAAGGGGAAGATTCGTCGGGTTCAACCTGAAATTGCAGAAATAATAGGCATCAAAGAAGCTTTAAGCTGGATTGCATATCATCCATGAGACCACGTTATTTTGGAAACAGATAGCTTGGTCTGTGTCCAAGCTATCCAAAGTAATTTTTCTATGATTTCTCAATTTGGTTTACATGTTCAAGATGTCCGTAATTTGCTTTTAGTTTTCCCATATATTGAGTTGTGTTTTGTTAAACGATCTGCAAACAAGTTGGCTTATTGCTTGGCAAGAGACTCTTATTTCTCTACAGGTTGTGTGCTTCAGTTGGAGGATTGTTCCGCTAAAGTACGTTCTATTGTTTTGAACGAAATTCTTAATTAATAAAGCTTTTGAGTTTTTTTTTTTAGTTTTTTATTATATAAATCAATATAAGTAATTTTTTAATATATATAAATGTAATTGGATTTGATCGATTTTTAATTGAATTTTGAGATTGACATCCAATAAACGATCCAATCTAATTAGAATCCAACTTTTAGCATCCAATCCAATCCAATTATAATTGGATATCTAATTTTTTGTAATTGGATTGGATTAGATCGGTTCGGTTCAATTGGATTGGATTGAATCTACCCTAATTAAAAATTAACATTTTTAACCCCTAAACTTTGACCTATACAAAATCTTGCCCCTTTTTATTAAAAAATTAATTTTAAAAATTATAATATTTTATTTTTAACGAGTAATATTCTATTAGTTCAAAAAAAATAATAAACAATTATTAAACAATTGGATAAAAATATTAAATTAATTAAAAAAATTATTAATTTTACTTAAAAGAATTCAAAATTTATTTTATTTATCACCTATCTTAAAAAATTAAACTGAAATTATTAAAAATCTAATAAATAACTTAAATAAATTAAAAATTTTAAAGAAAAAATCAAACTTAATATATTTATAAACTTATATCTTCACAAATAATGAAAAACAATTGAAAATTCAATAAAAATATAAAATTATTATGAAAAGAAGTTATAAATTAAACTATATATATTTTTTTTTTTTATATTTACTTAAATAAATCTACATTTTTCTGATAAAAATAAAATATACTCAAGTTTGTTTCCGTTAAATTTAATTTTTACAAATTAAATTTTTAATATCTAAATGAATTTTCTAATGAAAACTAAATAATTTTATATTGCTTAATTAGTTTTAAAATTTTAATTTATTTTTTTAATTTTTTGAACTTTCAAAATGATTTTTCTTAAGATCTAAATTAATTTTTAAGATTTACTAAAAAAATATTAATTTTTCTCACTTTTATTTTGAGGGGTACGATCTAAATTAATTTTTAACAAGCCGCATATTTTAATCGCTAAAAATTAATATTGTTCAAAATTTAAAGGGGAATTACCCCATATACTATTTTTATAATTTTTTTTTTTCAAATTTACAGTTTGAGTTTCTAAAGTGGTTGTAACGCTAGTTGCAATAGGGGTTTCTATACGATTTTTTGTTGCAATTTAAGTTGCAGTGTTAGTTGCAATTGGGTTTCTATGTAAAATTTCGTAAAAATACAAAAAAAAAAAATTGTTTTGATGTGTAAAAATAAAAAAGACCCAAATTTAAAAGGCAAAATTACTAATTATTCAAAAATTAAATTGAATGGAATGCCTAATCGAAACCAAACCTTTGCGGGGGCAAAACTTAGAGCAGCAATAATAGGGTAGACAATAGGCCCTTAAATGCTTGTGTGTGTGTGGCTGCCCAACTTCCATACCTTAATTTATTATAACACTTTTCTCCATTTCCGAAAAGAAAAAAGTCAGTAGAGAAAAACGCAACATGGCGTTACTTGCAATGGACCTTACTTTCTCTTCTGCTTCTCTTTCTTCTTCTTCCTACAATGCTGCTCCTCTACTATTTCCTTCTATTCGCCCATCCTCTCAATCCATTGTTCGATTCCCAGGCAAGTATTTCAAGCTTCTTCTCCAACCCCGCAAAATCAGTTCACATGATCACTGTTTTCATCATAACACGAATTGGGAATTGGGTTGTTTTTATTATGCCACCAAACTTCGCTTATTTTGCACTCTCATTTTTGTCTGGAAGTGTATTTACGATCACTTTTTCTTTTCTTTTTTCCTTTTTATCTTCTTGGGTGTTTAGTCCATGAGGTGGGATTCAGGGGGAAATGCAGAATTTCCAAGATAAGGTTCGCTCGCTGCTCTGCAAATGTTGGCCAAGTAAGATTCAGACATACGAATTCTATGACTTATCAAAATTTATTCTTTTCGAAACAATGATTTGGGTTTCATCAGATATAAAAATGTATTCTCTTTGTCGTAATAGGTTCTATTATTTATATTATAATATACATATAACAATGTAGAAGCCTGGTGTTGTGGAAAAGAAAAGCGTTTCGGTGGTTCTTCTGGCAGGTGGGAAGGGTAAACGGATGGGGGTAAGTCCTGCTCGTTTTCCTCTATGACCCATTTCACTTGAGACCTGTGTTATTGTATTAACTCAGTTCAATTCAATTTACTATTATATTCCATTTCCTGAAAATTGTTATTGTATCAGGAGAGATTAAGAAACATTTTATCACAAAATTAGAAGGGTCATACATTTGTCTTAACTCTCCACTGCTATTGTAGAAAAGCAGTTTCCTTTGAGCAAGGATGTCTTGTAATATAGTTGTTATATATTTCTGGTTATTTCCCATATGTCTCGTAAGTCCCTATTGCATGCAGGCTGTTGATTTCTCACCTACCATCGTATGGTTTTGTTATGTTGTACAATAGGCCAACATGCCAAAGCAGTATCTTCCACTTTTAGGGCAACCAATTGCACTGTATAGGTAAATTCACTGAAACTCAATTTTACTTTCAATTTGCACTAGTAGATGATACTTCAGCTTTCTTTTTACGAATTTCGAAATGAAGTCGTGTTCGTATGGTAATCCTGGCTTTAGTTTAACTTTTAAAAGTTAAAACTTCGGATTTGAAATAGTCAAGAGAAAAAAAATCAGCCAAACCATAAAACATGCAACAATTTTGTTGTGTAATGATTTCACATTGATATTTATCATTAAAATAATGAATCAAAATGTATCATTTGAGCTTTGAGTTTGGTCCAGCACACTAATGTTGTGAACGTAATGAGTTTTTATGACTTGTTGGAAGTAAAAGTAACTTTCTTAATTCTTTGTGGTATTTATCTAGATTCCATGGTCCTAGATGAGACGTGTTTAGATCATTGGCACACATGGTGCTTAATTAATACTAGGAATCTCTCAACACTACGAGATCCAAGGCTCAAACCTTGGTCTCATCTCAATTGTGCTTAATACCCAACTCCCCTCACCAGAAGACCAAACCTAGTGGCTTAGTTGAGACCTTTATAGTGTTTATACCATTTAGACAATTGTTGAGTTGTTCGCGCATTCTTTCTCCTTTTATTTTATTCATTTGTTATTGTGTTCTTGAGGATAATTCTGAGTTGTTTCCCTGCAGCTTCTACACTTTTTCTAAAATGATTGAAGTGACTGAAATTGTTGTAGTTTGTGATCCCTCTTACGAGGATATCTTTGAAGGTGCTCTCTCTCTCTCTCTCTCTCTCTCTCTCTCTCTCTCTCTCTCTCTCTCTCTCTCTCTCTCTCTCTCTCTGTAATTGGCTTCATATTCGTGACATGCATTTTCCTTAAAAGTAAAAAAGTATTTTCTTTTTATGTAAATTGGAGCTAAAGCCACTTAGCAACTTGTAATGTTTCAGATTCCAAAGTCAAGATCCATGTTGGACTTAAATTCGCTCTGCCTGGAAAGGAAAGACAGGATTCAGTTTATAGTGGACTTCAGGTGCATAATTTTTTGCTTTCCATATTCCTATTTTAAATTTGGCATTCTTTCCAAATATATTTTCGGTGGTCCATTTGTCAGATTAGTGTTTCTTTGTCCTGCTTTCTTTCTATTTGGATGTCACTTTAGCATAAGATACACCGATAACTACTTTATGTTTGTTTCCCTTATCTGGATATTATATTCATTTTTACCAGTTTAACATATAGTTCTGAATTGCATCTTAAGACGTGTACTAGTGGCTATATTATTTAATCTCTTGCAGTTGGTTATGTTGGTTTTATGCTTGGGGTATTCTACATTAAATGGCCTTTTAATAGTAGTGCTGCATATTCTTTTTACAGGCAATTGATCCAAACTCTAAGCTTGTGTGCATTCACGATTCTGCTAGACCTTTGGTAACAACAGAAGAAGTTAAAAAGGTGTGAGAACATATTTTATGCACTTTATAACTCATTGGATTAGTTTTAAGTTTATTCTGGTAATTTTTAATGTACAAGAACGTTATGAATCTTCAGTATCAAATCCTGCACCATCACTTTCTTTCTTCCTTCCTTGTCAAGTACATGCTAATAGTATTTGCATATTTTCCTGATTGATTCATGGAATTGTTTGACCATTACTTGTAAAATTTGCGTTGCATAGAAAAATCTTATTTTATGTGATGACAACCCAAATCAAATATGAGAAATGCTGCGTAAGAAACATGTCACGTCATATTCACTAAAGAATCACTCAGAGTATTCTGGAAAGTTCTTGGTTGCATTCGTGGAAATGCAAGCATGCTATGACACTATATCTGAGACATTCTCAGTTGCATCTGTGGATATGCAGGCATGTTGGGGGCACGTTTCAAAGTTAATTGAGAAGACTTACTGTCCATTTAATAAGCCAACTATAAGCATAAGAAATTATAATTATAATTATACATAATGCAAATTATCTCAAAACATTACTTCAAAGTTTGAACTTTGAATACATTCCGTGAATTATTCTGCTCTAAGAGGCTGAGTAAGTTTACTGGTTTGCATATTAGGTCATTGAAGATGGTTGGTTGCATGGAGCAGCTGTACTTGGTGTTCCTGTCAAAGCTACAATCAAAGAGGTAGTGAATGCATGTTAAACCCATGTTTATTTCCTTTATATGATTAGTTGTTTTAATTATTGGATTTAGGCCGATTTCAGTTTTGATATTATTATAAACGTGTTTCATTCAGGAGCAAGATCTAGCTCCTGCCTTTGAAATAACCATTTATGTCTACCTATCTTGTTTTATAGGCATTAATTGCATGAGTTCCATATTAAATGTAAAATCCCCTAATATTTTCACCTTGTTTATTTTGAAAGTTGTTTAATAATTATGGTGCAGGCAAACAATGCATCTTTTGTAACTAAAACGTTGGACAGGAAAAAACTTTGGGAAATGCAGACACCCCAGGTTTTTAATTTTAATTTTAAGTTTCTTTTCGTTTCTTTTTTGTTCTTTTCTTGCTTCATTTCGTAATTTAACATCACTTCAAATAATAATGATCGGTCAATGTTCATGGATGCCTATCAATTGTCTTGTACAGGTGATCAAACCCGAGTTGCTCAAGGAAGGATTTGAGCTTGTAAATAGGTAACCACTTACTCATCTTTTCACCACCTCATCAAAAAAAAAGTTAGATAATTGACTTCCACCATCTCAATTTAATTTCAAGCCTGAACAGTGAGGTTACTTTGGTTAGAAGAAATTCCTCATACACATTGTAAAATGACCAATGTACTTTCTCTTTAAATTTTGATATAGTATGCATTAAACTTGTCTACAGGGAAAATCTGGAAGTGACTGATGATGTGTCTATAGTGGAACACCTTGGACATCCTGTATATATAACGGAAGGTGCTTACACCAACATCAAGGTACTAAACTTTCACTTTTGTTGTTCATATGGAAGCTATAATTCTATAAAAAGTAATCAAGTTTAAAGTGGTCCCTTTCAAAATAAATATTTAAAGTGGTCAAATCTTTTGCAGGTTACTACTCCAGATGATTTATTGCTTGCGGAGAGAATATTGAGTATGAACTCTGTGAAGGCTGTTGCATAAATATTCATTTTTTGTTGTACTTTCACATTCTTTGTAATCTGAAAATAATAGTTATGAGGAAATATTTCTTGTGAAGTTTGCATCTATCTATAGCCAATATAAAATAATAACATTAAAGGGTATCATAGGACTTAAGTCTAACTACTAATGAGTAAAATGAAACAAATAGTACAAATATGTGACAGCATTTGTAGTTTTTTTTTTTTTTTTTTTTTTGATGAATGACAACATTTGTAGTTGATCTATATAAATTTTACCACCTATTGCTGATTATTTCTATGATATGCATGCTACTTTTAGGACTCTTCAAGTGAGAAATTTTATAAATGGCTCTTTCATTGGGGTCACAATGATCCGACAGTGGTTAGGGGAGTTCCATTTTGTGTCGTGGGTGAGCTGTGGAATTGTTTTTTAAGTAATTTGCGGCATAAATATTTAATTTTAACTTTCAGTTGCAAATAAATATCTAAGATTAATTTTTGATAGTAAAAAGTTATATTTTTGAAACTATGTAAGTACTTAATCGTTAAATGTTTAAGTTATTATCATGTGTTTTTTTTATTGGTATATTTAAATTATTTTTTTTTTTTTAAAAATAAAAATTTAATGACTTGCATTAATCAGGGATTGGGATTGTCCCATAATAATTTACTTAAGACTTTATAGTCTAACAGAATTTTTAAAATTATAATTTATGTATTATTACCGCTAAAAATTAAACTTATGTATTTATTTGCAACCAAGAGTCAATATATTTTATAACTAGTAAACTATGGGAGTAAATGGTCGTGCCTCTCGGTTGTTCACTATAAAAAATTGCTACTTTTAGTGACAATCTTTTAGTTACAACATAAATTTTTTGTGACTAAATGTGACTTTTAGTCACAACAAAAAGTTACTTGTGACTGAAACATAGTATTTAATTACAAGTTATCACTAATTTAATTTTAGCCACAAAAAATATTGTAACTAAAAACACATTTAATCACAACAAATTGTAATTTTTGTGACTAATACTTTTAGCTACAGACCTTTTAATCACAACACAATAATGATAATTTATAATTAGCCATAACTTTTTTTATCTTTAGTCACAAATTTTGTTGTGACTAAAAGTAAGATTTTTTTGTAGTGGTTTATAGAAAAATTAGATTAAATATATAAATATTAATTGAGTAATAAAATTATATCAAATAATTTCAAACATATTTTTATGTATAATTTTTTTTAAAAAAATATTTACTAAAAAAATAAGAAATCTATATAGAGAATTCTAAAAAATTATTATATAATTTCGTATATAAAAAAGAGAGCACGTAAAAAAATACCTTCAAAATAATTGTCATCACCATTTTTTATTTGTAGTCACTACTACATTTAAAGTTGATGTTATCATCGTATCTCACTTGTAGTCATCATTAATGTAACGTCCTACTCAAAGGAACGCTACGTGTCGTGATTACAATATACTAATTTTGTTAATCGGGGTCCATAAGCCAAGTGATTTAAAATTAATAATAAACTTAATTTAAATAAATAACTTACAATAATACATACTTTATTTAAAACCAGGGCCGTCTCAAATATTTTGGAGGCCCTGTTCTAATTTTAAAAAATAGGCCCCTAACAAAAAAAAATATAATTTACAAATAATATTTTTAAATATTATCATATTACGAAAGTATATTTTACATAATTACATACTTAAAAATTCAAAAAATTTTACTAAACTTATTACTAATTCCAATACAACTTCAAGCCAATACCAACATTCTATTTAAAAAGGGCTATCATTCGAACGCTTTTTGAAGCAAATTCATCAACAAACTCTTCATATTTTATCGTCTCCAAAACCTCATTTTCAATCGCTATCGATGCTAATCCATTAAGCCTTTCTTGTAACATGGTAGACCGCAAGTAGGACTTCAACAACTTTAACTTTGAAAAACTTCTTTCTGCAGAAACAACTGTCACAGGAATAGTCAACAAAATCCTATATGCAATAATTGTATTAGGAAAACAATCTACGCCTTTCAAAAACTTTAATATGTCGATAGCTCTCATTTTCTCTCTAGGCAATATTTGCCTTAATAGCTTCAACTCCACACATAATTCATTCCCATCAATATCAGATTGTTCATTATGTTTCAATGCATTTTCAAAATGACAACAACAAGACTTTAAATTTGCATTGTCTAATGATTGTAACTTGTCAGAAGTAAACAAGAAACCAAAAATATTTTCATACTCTTGATATTGTTCAAATCTCTTAGTATGAGAAGCAATGGCTTGATCAACAAGGTAAAGAAAATAATTAATTCTAAAAGATTCCTCTCCAGATAACTCAACAGATGGAATATTTAAATTTTCATCAAATTGTCTTTTTCTTCGAATTGTGCGCCTTTGAGGAAATACTGGATCGATATTCATTTCAATAGCAATTTCCTTAGCATTAGCCAAGGCGTTATAAAAACCTGTTTCTCTATATCCCACGAAAAAGGAAATTAACCCTTTTATTTTGTCCATAGCAATATCAATAAACATATCCTTTGATTGTAAAAGCTTACTAACCAAATTAATTGCAGATAAGATTTCAAACCAAATAATAATTGCTATTAAAAACTCAAAATCACCAAGTTCATTTATTGCTAAGGATTTTGTTTCACTTCTGATTTTAGAATCAAGTTCATCCTTTTCCGATACTTCAAGTAAAGATTCTCTAAAATCTGACATTTGAGATCTTATAGCTTTAACACTTTCTACACGACTCTCCCAACGAGTGGATGACAATGATTTCGGAGTCAATCCTTTCACATTATCTTTCAAAATTTGCCATCTCTTAGTAGAATTGGCAAAAATTGTATAAATGCGCGTTGAATAACTCCAAAAAAATCTCTAGCTTTACTACACGATTCAGCCATGTCACACAAAATCAAATTAAGACTATGACAACCACAAGGAGTATAAAAGGCTCTTAGATTTATGTCTAAAAATTTCTTTTGTACACCTTGATGTTTTCCTTTCATATATGATCCATTATCATAACTTTACAACAAAAACAAAATACTCTATCTAACTCTTTTGAATAAACAAGCCAATCTCTATCACACTTCTCCCCATTTGATAAAACTCTAGTATACAAATTAGCAGTGAATCGTCTACAAAATTTACCTTTAGGACCAGCCATAATAGAACAATCTCTTTTTGGACCCTTCATCACTAATAAATCAATCATTTTTGGATCAAGAGCATCCCAATTTCTTGGATCAAATATGTTAAGTAAATTTTTAAATGAGTTTGTTTGCTCAGCATTATTATTATCCTCTAAAATTTTATTTTCGAGTGAATTATTCAAATGATCATCATCACAATTTTCATAATTAAAATTTTAATTTTTCATATTATCATTTTCAATAGGCACATCACCTTTATTTTCCACATTATCATTTACAATAGGCATGTCACTTTTATTTTCTACATCATCATTTTCACTATGATTCTCAATAATAGACAACATATTTTCAGAAATTTCAGTATCAACAACATTATGATTATAATTTTCAAAAGAAACTTGTGGTTCTTTTATAATGAATTTATCAAGAACTCCTCTTTGAGATTGCGTTAACTCCTCAATTTTTTTTCTTTTTCTTACGCTTTTCATACCCAGACTCATATTTTTTAATTTTATGAGACATAGGAAAAAATAATAATCGCAACAACTAATATAATATTTCAAAGAACAATCAAGATAATAATAATTATTAATTTAAAAGTTCAAAAAGGGACGAAAAAACCTGATATTTGCTGCTAATTCCGTCTTCAAAGTTTAAAACTTCAAATTGTGAAATTTTGCCGTCACCAATTGCCCAATGCTCATTTAAAATTGATTTTCTGATTTATGCAATGATATTTTTAGAATAAAGTTATTGTACTAATAAATAATAATTAATCTCAATTAAAAAAAAATTACAAAAATATGATTGATTGACAGTATTAAACAAGGGTGAATTACAACATATACATTATGTAAATATGTAAATAGGTATAATACATATTACATACTTTTTTTTTCTCCATTAGTTTCAGCATTAAATATGTAAATAGGTATATTTAGTTTTTAAAAAAATAAAAGGTAAAAAGACAAAGAAAAAAAACTAGCTAACTACTAATACTAACTACACTGTTAACCATAAAAAGTGAGATCAAATATAACGAATATACAGATTTGAAATTAAAAATAATAAACAATATAGATACAATGAACAAAGAGTAAATATCAAATACATACCTTCTATTAACCGTTGATAAATTTGCCTCAAAAAATTCCAATGAATGATATTATTCTTCAATTCTTTTATTTTTTTTATATATAAAATTATAAAAAAAAATCTAGAAATATAGATGATAACAAAATATATCTAATATCTTTCTTCTCAATTCTCATAAACAATTTTGATTTTTGATGTGGATGAAAAAGCTTAAAATGGGATATATATAGTAGGTGAATAAAAAAAGTTTTAAAAAAAATAAATTAAATGGTATTAATAAATTTGGTACCGTTAGTTTACTAAAAACTAGGAAATTTGGTACTTAATTGACTAATAGTCTAATACTTCGTTTATAAAAAAATAAAAAATATTTGAAAAGGTTAAAAATTAATGAGCTTTTGTTGGGAAGGAGAAGAATGAGAGAGATAAGACCAACGTCTCTCAATTAATGATCCCTATTAAATGGACTTTTGCAATGACCAAGGCAGCTTATAAAAAAAAAAAAAATTAACAAAATTGGGCCCTTTTCTTGTGTGGGCTCTGTGCAGTAGGTCTGCCTGCACACCATTAGGGCCGGGCCTGTTTAAAACCATAAAATGAAAGTTTACATGTAAAAAATTTACTTTCAAAATATCACTAGTCATTTTATACAACCTAAGCAGAAAAATTAGAATTTTTATACAATTCCCTGTTAGACCCAACTCTCATGGTCTAACTTGGTTAGAACATGTACAATTCATCTTCAAAACTCTCAAACTCATGGCCGAACCAACATTGCTTTACTATTGCCTGCACATTAGAGCACCTGTGAGTCAAGACCCAACAAAATAAAATAATAATATAGTATGAATAATTATAATAATTACATTTCATACATTACGCCTCTGCGTATACAATTGTGCCATAGTACTGTTTATCACATTATTTCATATATAATGATGCCACTGCATTTAATGTCTATATATCATAGACCCACATGTTACACTCACACGTCTCTTTTACATATAAGGCCTTAATAGAGTTTATCTTAGTTTTAGTTATCGTGTCTAACTTAATTATGCCTTGATCGCATAACTCTTATCATACATGCATAATTCATACATTCTTCACAAGGATTTATCCTGATAGTGCTTATCAGGCCTAATCTAGTTATATCTTACACACACACACACAACTCTTGACATATATGCACACAATTCATTTAACACATACTCAAACATAGAAACTTTTAGGGTAATGGCCCTAACTCGTTTAACCATACTCATTTATTCACATTACATATTACTGCATATTATGACAACACATATTTAGGATAATAACCCCAATTTTACAATATTTGTACTTAAGGTAATAATCCTAATTCACGATAGATATACTTGGGGTAATAACCCTTAACTTGCAATATATATACTTAGGGTAATAATCCTAATTCACGATTTCACAATAGCAATCAAAATACATATAACTGCGTCATTGTGCTATACTCTATGTGCTTAATTTATTGTCTTACCTCATTTCTAATGTATAAGGAGAAATCTCAATTCCTAGTCACAATTTATGGATTTCACACAATAGGGTTAGTGTTAAATGCTATTTTAAAATATTCACATTTAAGATTCCAATATTAGACCAAATAATAGAGCCCAGAACAAGCTTTTCAACGATATATAAAATATCCAAAATGAAGTTCAGAGTGAAAAGTTATGCTCAAAATAAAATAACAAAAATTGAACTGTCGCTACATGGTGGTTGCGACCATTTATCATTGCAACCAGACCCATGCTCTCCAAGACTAGATTAGGCAAGGGCTTACCCCTGTTTCTGGATAAAACCGCTGTGGCGACTATAGGTCTGGCTACGGGGCTTATAACCCAAAAAATACTAATTTACTAAATTTAAATATTTTCCAAATCACACCAAACTTCATCGAACTACAAAAAGTTTATTTCTAAACTATTTCTAAGTATAAACAAGCTTAAATTTAACGAAATAACACATGCTCTCATCCATGCATACAATAAAGCTATAATTCTACTAAAATCTCATATCCAAGCTGAAGAGCATAAATACAATTATGCTCAAATACTAACAAGAATACAACCATCAATTCAAGTAAAATTTAACCTATAGTTCAGATTTATAATCAAAAATAGCAACATAGCAAGCAATCTCCTAACTTCCACATGATATTTCAACACACAAACATCAATTACTTTCAACATGCATATAAATTCAAGAACCAATTTTTCTAGCATAAAAACCCACTGAATTCAAACATCTTAAGAAAGACTCACAATACCTGAGATGTTGCTCCAAGCTTATTCTAGAAATAAAACTAATTCCTTCTTTAATTTGCAAGTTTTTGTTGGATATTATTTTACGAGGATCTTAGATCTACTCACAAGTATATTGTTTAACACCCTAAATATGACCTTTCTAAAACGATAAAATAAACACATATAAAGTTAAGAAAACCTTACATTGATGCAGCGGAATTAATGTCTCCTTCCACTCAGATCTCTAACCCTTGTATCCTTTCTGTCGCAGAGTATTATCAAGATCTGAGCCCGAATGTCCTTCTCTTTGAGTTTGATCCTTCACAGTCTTCCAATCTATGATTGAGTTACTACTTGCTGTGTGTGTGTAAAGCCCGCTTAGTTAATTTGGAAATTTGCAGTTATTTATGTTAATCAGGAAATTATTTATAGCTATTTAAATAATTTATCATGGATATTTATGGAATTCAGATATGCATAATTATGTTATCAGCAGTTTTTATATTTCGCATTTCCGGTGTCCGGTATTTTGGAACGCGGCGTTTGGCTCAAATCACAACTTAGTATGTTAGTATTTTGGGGACGGGTTTTAGACATTGGGAATGTCGGGAATGGCCGGGAATTTAGAATGTCCCAAAAATACCCCTTTAGTATGATTTTAGTGATTTTATGGTGGAGGGGCAAAATGGTCTTTTTGCCCCAATTGTATTTTGTCTTATATGATTTAATAAATGAAGTAAATGTTTAAATTATGCATGTTTTTTTGGCTGAATGATTTATGGTGTAAAGACTCCTTTTTACTCATTTCTCTTTTAACTTAGAAAAAAATTAGAAAAAAATCAAAAAGAAGCTCTTTTCCTCTCTCTCTCTATTCGGCCATTAGAGGCAGTCCCTTGGGTGATTTTTCTTCTTCAAATTCTTGTAGATTTCAGCTTGTGGTGTGATTTTAATCAAGGTATTTCTTGGCTTTAATCTTTCCTTGTTTTTCTTGAATAAAATGATGAAAATGGATGAAATTGCATGTGATTGTGAAATGTTCTTGCTGCTGTGATTTTGTTGTTTATTTATGGATTCAAAGCATGTTTTTTGATGTTAAATGAGTTGTGTGAAGCATGAGTAGCTAGGTTGTTCAAGCTTTTAATTTATATATGAAAATTGATGATTTTTGTGAGAAAATGCATGTTTTGTTTCTGTATAATTGCTGGGTGTTTTTGTTAGTTTGCAGAGGGTTTTTCTTGCTTAGTTAAGTAGAATTAACTAGGCTAGGGTGCATGCTAGTGGGTTTAACCAAGTTTGAGTTCTTGAACTCAAAGCTTGGTCTTCAATGGTGAAATTTGCTTGTGAGGTTTCTGGGTAGGTTTGAGGCCTTGGAATGGTCATTTGGGACCTATGTAGGAGGTCTGGAAAGTTTTGGACCATTTGGGTTCGAATTGGTCAAGATTTGGGAATTTTTGGTTGCTGCCTGCGAGGAACCGGAATTCCGGTTGAGCATCCGGAATTCCGGATGGGGTTCAGAATTTTCCCAGAACCGGAATTCCGGTTGGGCAACCGGACTTCCGGATGGGGGATTTTTCAGAACCCTAGTTTTCCTCGTTTTTGGGTTTTTAGGGGTATTGCCATGCTTTTTATCGATAGGGAAACTTTTAGTTTCAAGTTTTAGTCCCCGGGAAGTGATTTAGCGTGTCGCTTATAGCGTTGTGATTTTTATGGTTTAGGAGCCGATGTCATTCGGCTTCAGTTCCAGTCAGGTTGACCGGCACACCTGAAATCGGAACCCAGGTAAGATTAGTATAACAGTATGCATATGTAGTTTACATGTTTAGCGTGCATGTAGGAAGCCTGTTAGTTTACATTAGATATGTATTTAGGCTTCGAACCACCCAACCCTATCACGTCGGTACAGGCTGGAGTATGACCAGCAGCCGGAGTATGACCGGTTCGACCGATCAGGCTGACACTGGTTGGTGGTTCAGTGCTATTGACCTAACCCGTCGGTACAGCCCGGAGTATGACCAGCGGCGGAGTATGACCGGTTCGACCGATCAGGAGGATACTTGTCAATAGTGCCGTCCCCTGAACGTTCAAAACTCAGTACCATGTTGGACATGGCAGTAGTGCTCAGTACCATGTTGGACATGGCAGTAGCGGGACTCAGTATCGTGTTGGACACGGCGGTCAGTTTATTGTATGATATTATTATGCTTTTCTTACTGAGTCTGTCGACTCACAGTTTACGTTGCATGTGTAGGTAAAGGCAAGGCAGTTGCTGATGGACCGTGAGCGAGCTTATGGGATTGTACATGTCGGGGCGGTTAGGCCTGGAGCGTACGATCCTCGGGACAGCAGGGCTGAGATTTTTGTAACGGTCGTTAGATGACCTCATTTTGATGTAAAAGTTGAATAGTAAAAACGTTTGTAAATATTTTTATAAATCGGGATCCCGAGACTTTTTGGTAAAATGGTTTATAAGTTTAATGAAAAAGCAAAATTTTAATTAATCACGTTTTTCCATAAACCTCGTTGATTAGCAACGAGCTGCACAGTACGTTTAAAAATCACGTAATACGCCTAAGATAGTTAGGGTGTTACAATTTGGTATCGTAGCCGCTGTTGTCTTCCGAAGATCGTCACGACATGTACAATCATCATCAGCAGTTAGCTCGGTTCACGGTTCAGTAAGCCTTTATTGCTTTAGTAGTTTATTTTATTCAGTTATGAAAAAAAAGAAAAGCCTGTTAGGAAGCATGTTAGTAGCCTGATAGTAGAATAGGCGCATGTTTCATTTCTAATTTCCAAATTAAGCGGCATTAGTAAGCTCGCCTTGAATACGACCTGATATGCCAACTCTTAGTTTCGCAGGCGGTTCTAACTAGATGGACGCCAGGCGGACTACCAGGAGTCGAGGCAACTCAGTGGGGTCGAATCAGGGAGAGGGAGCTCGGTTTCCCCCACCTGCTAGGGGCCGAGGTAGAGGTCCCCGAGGTAGGGCTCGTGGTCGGGGTGACGAGAACCCGCCACAGGCTGCCCAGGCTCCCCCAGCCGATCAGGGAGCCCCGAATTGGGAGTTGCGGTTTGCGGAGATGCAAGCCAGGATCGAAGAACAAGACCTCGAGATTCAGAGGTTGAGACAGCAGGTGCTCCCGCAGCCCAGCCGTAGTTCCGGCGGCACCGCCCCCGCCGCCTGTGCCGAGATGGTAGTGGCGGCCCACAGATTGGAACCTTTATATGAGCGGTTCCGGAAGCAAGCACCTCCGGTATTCCTGGGAGGTCCAGATGTGTCGAAAGCCGAGCAGTGGCTTACGGTGATCACCAGAATCTTGAACTTTATGGGTGTCACCGGCAACGACAGAGTGGTGTGCGCCACATTTCAGTTCCAGGAGGATGCCCTGGTATGGTGGGACATGGTGTCTCAGATTCACGATGTCACCACCATGACTTGGGAGAGGTTCCAGGAACTTTTCAACGCGAAGTACTACAACGAGGCGGTTAGAAGCGCCAAGAGAAAGGAATTCGTTCACCTGACCCAGCGGGAGAACATGAGTGTCACTGAGTATACTACTCAGTTGTGGGCTGGCGAGGTTAGCCTCGGGTATTGTGCCGACCGACTTCGGCAGGAAGGAGAAGTATGCGGGACGGGTTGAATCCCAAGATCGGGCATGACCCGATGATTACCATCGACGACAAGCACCACCTACGCTCAGATGGTGGAGAAGGCACTGCGAGCTGAGGGCGCCGTGGGGTGCATGTCGCATTTAGCCGCACTCGGTTGGTGGAGGAGCTCCTACCCCTCCCCGCATCAGCTTTAGCGGGGGAGTAGTGGTTCGGCCATTGATCGAGGAAGAGGGCACCCATCCGCTTCCGGCGGCTCGAGCCAGAACAAGAGGTTCCGGGGGAACCAGAACAGAGGGAGTCGTCCTGGTGGTAATGAGACTCGCTTCTCCTACCCCGAGTGCCCTAGCTGCAAGAGGCATCATCGGGGAGAGTGCAAGGGGCAGGGATGCTTCCATTGTGGCATGCCCGGGCACTTCAAGAGGGAATGTCCCCAGCTCCGGCCAGAGGCACCGAGAGCTCCAGCGATGCCCACTCCAGCCAGGGTATTCGCGATCACGCAGGCTGATGCAGATGCCAGCCCATCAGTTGTTACAGGTCAGATTCTTATTAACGACTCGTTTTATTCAGTGCTGTTTGATTCTGGGGCTACACGTTCTTATGTGGCGGCCAGAGTCTTTAGTAAGTTGGGTAGACCCTTTGATAGATATGAGTCAGGGTTTGGAACCCTGTTACCTGGCGGAGAATTGGTTATCTCCAATAGGTGGATTAGGTCTATGCCGATCAGGATAGATGGTAGAGAGTTGAGCGCTGATCTGATAGAGATGAGCTTAGTCGAATTTGATATTATTTTAGGAATGGATTTCCTATCTAAATATTCGGCGAGCATTGATTGCAAGAGGAAGATGGTGGTCTTCCAACCAGAAAGTGAAGAACCGTTCGTATTTGTGGGTTCGGTTCAGGGATCTCGGATCCCGGTGATCTCGGCTATGTCAGCGAGAGAATTATTGCACGGTGGGTGCTTAGGGTTTCTGGCCGTGGTGGTGGACACCACTCGGCCAGACACCATTCGGCCAGAGGACATCAGCGTGGTTCGGGAATTTTTGGACGTTTTTCCCGAAGAACTTCCAGGGTTACCACCTCATCGGGAGATCGACTTTGTGATTGACTTGGCACCAGGGGTGGATCCGGTTTCCAAAGCCCCGTATAGGATGGCTCCAGCTGAACTTAAGGAATTGAAGATTCAGCTCCAGGGGTTGCTTGACATAGGGTTCATTCGGCCCAGTGTGTCACCCTGGGGAGCCCCGGTTTTGTTCGTGAAGAAGAAGGATGGATCGATGAGGATGTGCATCGACTACAGAGAGTTGAACAAGCTGACGGTGAAGAATAAATATCCATTACCTAGGATCGATGACTTGTTCGATCAGCTTCAGGGGAAGACGGTCTTTTCTAAGATTGATCTCCGTTCGGGTTATCATCAGTTGAGGATCCGAGAGGAAGACATTCCAAAGACGGCTTTCCGCACTAGGTATGGACACTACGAGTTCCTGGTTATGTCATTCGGACTAACCAATGCTCCTGCAGCATTCATGGACCTGATGAATAGAGTATTCAAGGATTTCCTCGATATCTGTGTAATTGTGTTTATCGATGACATCCTCGTGTACTCTCAGTCAGAAGAGGAGCATGAGTTACATCTTCAGATGGTACTGCAACGACTTCGAGAACATAGACTCTACGCCAAGTTCAAGAAATGTGAGTTCTGGTTGTCTCAGGTGTCCTTCCTAGGGCACATAGTGAGTAAAGATGGGATCAAGGTGGATCCCGGGAAGATTGAATCCGTCAGGGATTGGCCGAGACCGAAGACAGTGACAGAGATCAGAAGCTTCTTGGGGTTAGCTGGGTACTACCGTAGGTTCGTGGAGGGGTTCTCCAAAATTTCAATGCCCCTAACCGAGCTTACAAAGAAGAATCAGCGATTTATCTGGTCAGATAAATGCGAAGCTAGTTTTCAGGAGCTGAAACAGAGGTTGATTACTGCTCCGATACTAGCTTTGCCTTCGGACGAGGAGAAGTTCGTGGTCTATTGTGACGCATCCAAACAGGGTTTGGGGTGCGTATTGATGCAAGCCGATCGGGTTATCGCTTACGCCTCCCGTCAGTTAAAGGATTATGAACAGCGATACCCGACTCATGATTTAGAATTGGCCGCAGTGGTATTTGCACTGAAGATTTGGCGGCATTACTTGTATGGTGAGAAGTGCGAGATCTACACCGACCATAAGAGTCTCAAGTATTTCTTTACTCAGAAAGATTTGAACATGAGACAGAGGCGTTGGTTGGAATTAGTGAAGGACTACGATTGTGAGATCCTTTACCATCCCGGGAAAGCCAATGTAGTGGCCGATGCCCTGAGCAGAAAGGGTCCCGGGCAAGTGGCTAGCATGGTTCAGATCTCACCTCGGCCTAGCGAGAGGATATGGTCGAGTCCGGCATTGAGTTTGTGGTAGGTCGGCCTACACAACTTAACGCCGCAATCCGATACGGTAGAAAGAATAAAAGTTGCTCAGACGACAGATCCGGAGTTAGTGAAAATCCGAGATGAGGTATTGGCTGGTCAAGCCAAGGACTTTTCAGTGTCAGATAGTGGGATGCTTTTGTATAAAGCCAGGGTTTGTGTCCCGAACAGTGTGGACTTGAGGAACGAGATCTTTGAGGAGGCTCATTCTACCCCGTATTCTCTGCATCCCGGCACCACCAAGATGTACCAAGATTTGAAACCGTACTTCTGGTGGAGCGGTATGAAGAAGAATTTGGTAGAATTCGTATCGAGATGCCTCACTTGTCAGCAGATCAAGGCTGAACATCAGAGACCAGCAGGGTTGTTGCAGCCTCTAACCCTACCAGAATGGAAATGGGAGGATATTACTATGGATTTTGTGGTCGGGTTACCTAGGACCACGGGTATGTATGATTCAATCTGGGTAGTGGTGGACCGATTTACGAAATCTGCTCATTTTCTGCCGGTCAGAACGACGTTTACAGTGGATCAGTTGGCAGAGTTATATGTCAGGGAGATAGTGAGACTTCACGGGGTACCGAAGTCTATAGTTTCGGACAGGGATCCGAAATTCACCTCCAAATTTTGGCAAAGTTTGCAACGGGCAATGGGTACAAAGCTAAAATTCAGTACAGCATTCCATCCTCAGACAGATGGTCAGTCCGAAAGGACAATTCAGATATTGGAGGACATGCTGAGAGCCTGTGTTATGGACTTTGAGGGTTCATGGAATAAATACCTACCGTTAGTAGAGTTCTCATATAACAACAGTTATCAGAGTACGATAGGGATGGCACCCTATGAACTGTTGTACGGTAGGAAATGTAGATCCCCTATCCACTGGGATGAGACAGGGGAGAGGAAATATCTAGGTCCGGAGTCAGTTCAGCGGACCAATGAGGCAATAGAGAAGATTAAAGCTAGAATGCTTGCCTCCCAGAGCAGACAGAAGAGTTACGCAGATCCGAAACGTCGAGATGTTGAGTTCCGAATAGGGGACCATGTGTTTTTGCGAGTATCTCCGATGAAGGGGATTAAACGTTTCGGGAAAAGAGGCAAGTTATGCCCTAGATTTACAGGACCTTTCGAGATTCTCGAGAAGATAGGTCAAGTGGCATATCGATTAGCATTGCCTCCAGCTTTATCGGCCGATTGCACAACGTATTTCATGTCTCAATGTTGAGAAAATACGTTTCAGACCCCTCTCATATAATCAGTTATGAGAGCCTTCAGCTTCAGTCAGATATGTCCTATGAGGAACAGCCAGTGCAGATCCTGGATAGAAAGGATAAAGTCCTTCGGAATAAGACCATAGCGTTGGTCAAGGTTCTCTGGAGAAACAGTAAGGTGGAAGAAGCCACTTGGGAGCTAGAATCAGATATGCGAGCTCAATATCCAGAGTTATTCAGGTTAGATTTCGGGGACGAAATCCTTTTAAGGGGGGGATAGTTGTAAAGCCCGCTTAGTTAATTTGGAAATTTGCAGTTATTTATGTTAATCAGGAAATTATTTATAGCTATTTAAATAATTTATCATGGATATTTATGGAATTCAGATATGCATAATTATGTTATCAGCAGTTTTTATATTTCGCATTTCCGGTGTCCGGTATTTTGGAACGCGGCGTTTGGCTCAAATCACAACTTAGTATGTTAGTATTTTGGGGACGGGTTTTAGACATTGGGAATGTCGGGAATGGCCGGGAATTTAGAATGTCCCAAAAATACCCCTTTAGTATGATTTTAGTGATTTTATGGTGGAGGGGCAAAATGGTCTTTTTGCCCCAATTGTATTTTGTCTTATATGATTTAATAAATGAAGTAAATGTTTAAATTATGCATGTTTTTTTGGCTGAATGATTTATGGTGTAAAGACTCCTTTTTACTCATTTCTCTTTTAACTTAGAAAAAATTAGAAAAAAATCAAAAAGAAGCTCTTTTCCTCTCTCTCTCTATTCGGCCATTAGAGGCAGTCCCTTGGGTGATTTTTCTTCTTCAAATTCTTGTAGATTTCAGCTTGTGGTGTGATTTTAATCAAGGTATTTCTTGGCTTTAATCTTTCCTTGTTTTTCTTGAATAAAATGATGAAAATGGATGAAATTGCATGTGATTGTGAAATGTTCTTGCTGCTGTGATTTTGTTGTTTATTTATGGATTCAAAGCATGTTTTTTGATGTTAAATGAGTTGTGTGAAGCATGAGTAGCTAGGTTGTTCAAGCTTTTAATTTATATATGAAAATTGATGATTTTTGTGAGAAAATGCATGTTTTGTTTCTGTATAATTGCTGGGTGTTTTTGTTAGTTTGCAGAGGGTTTTTCTTGCTTAGTTAAGTAGAATTAACTAGGCTAGGGTGCATGCTAGTGGGTTTAACCAAGTTTGAGTTCTTGAACTCAAAGCTTGGTCTTCAATGGTGAAATTTGCTTGTGAGGTTTCTGGGTAGGTTTGAGGCCTTGGAATGGTCATTTGGGACCTATGTAGGAGGTCTGGAAAGTTTGGGACCATTTGGGTTCGAATTGGTCAAGATTTGGGAATTTTTGGTTCTTTGCGAGGAACCGGAATTCCGTTGAGCATCCGGAATTCGGATGGGGTTCGAATTTTCCCAGAACCGGAATTCGGTTGGGCAACCGGACTTCCGGATGGGGGATTTTTCAGAACCCTAGTTTTCCTCGTTTTTGGGTTTTTAGGGGTATTGCCATGCTTTTTATCGATAGGGAAACTTTTAGTTTCAAGTTTTAGTCCCCGGGAAGTGATTTAGCGTGTCGCTTATAGCGTTGTGATTTTTATGGTTTAGGAGCCAGTAATCCGCCGTTCAGCTTCAGTTCCAGTCAGGTTGACCGGCACACCTGAAATCGGAACCCAGGTAAGATTAGTATAACAGTATGCATATGTAGTTTACATGTTTAGCGTGCATGTAGGAAGCCTGTTAGTTTACATTAGATATGTATTTAGGCTTCGAACCACCCAACCCTATCACGTCGGTACAGGCTGGAGTATGACCAGCAGCCGGAGTATGACCGGTTCGACCGATCAGGCTGACACTGGTTGGTGGTTCAGTGCTATTGACCTATCCCGTCGGTACAGGCTGGAGTATGACCAGCAGCCGGAGTATGACCGGTTCGACCGATCAGGAGGATACTTGTCAATAGTGCCGTCCCCTGAACGTTCAAAACTCAGTACCATGTTGGACATGGCAGTAGTGCTCAGTACCATGTTGGACATGGCAGTAGCGGGACTCAGTATCGTGTTGGACACGGCGGTCAGTTTATTGTATGATATTATTATGCTTTTCTTACTGAGTCTGTCGACTCACAGTTTACGTTGCATGTGTAGGTAAAGGCAAGGCAGTTGCTGATGGACCGTGAGCGAGCTTATGGGATTGTACATGTCGGGGCGGTTAGGCCTGGAGCGTACGATCCTCGGGACAGCAGGGCTGAGATTTTTGTAACGGTCGTTAGATGACCTCATTTTGATGTAAAAGTTGAATAGTAAAAACGTTTGTAAATATTTTTATAAATCGGGATCCCGAGACTTTTTGGTAAAATGGTTTATAAGTTTAATGAAAAAGCAAAATTTTAATTAATCACGTTTTTCCATAAACCTCGTTGATTAGCAACGAGCTGCACAGTACGTTTAAAAATCACGTAATACGCCTAAGATAGTTAGGGTGTTACAGTGTGGGCACTCACTCTTTCACTAGGGTCAAAATATAGAAGAAGAAAAGAGAAGAGAGGGGTTCGGCTAAGGTATAGAAAAAGGGAAGGCTCAGTTTTTCTGAAGAGAGAAATTTCTGTCAAAAGATGTTATGAAAGCATGTGATTTGACTGAGCCATCACTTTCTATTTATAGGCAACTACTAGGTTTAGGTTAGGAATTATTTGGCATTAAAATAATGAAAATATCAATTTGAAAAACCACATAAAGTGGCCGGCCAAGGTGTAGAGAATGGGCCCCACTTGATTTTGTAGTTTTCACAAATTTTATTTCTATTTTCTCAAAAACGCCAATTTTCTAATTCTAACCATTTAAATGCCAAAACTAATTATTTAATAACTAAAATAGATTATTAAATAATATTATCATTTAATTTAATTATTAACTAGACATATAAAGTCCATTAATAAATAAATAAACCTAGAATCTTTTTTCTTTACAATTTCGACCCTGCTAAGTGAAAATTCACAAATTAGACATAGTCTAACTTTAGAATTATAATTGATTAATCACAAATCAATTATTGAGTCTTACAAGTAGTATGTTCTCAACTAGAATGGGGACCATGGATCTATATGCTGAGCTTCCAATAAGTGAACCGAATTTACCAAGTAAATTCCTACTTATTAATTCTTCGTTGAATCCACTCTTAGAACTTAGAATTGCACTCTCAGACTTATATAGAGCATATTATATGTTCCACGATATAGATATGCTATCTCATTTAACCATTGTTATAATCTTATTGTGATCAAAGATCCTCTATATAGATGATCTACATCGAGATGGAATAATTTTACCGTTCTCACCTCTCAATGTATTTTGCCCCTTAAAACACTTAGCTACCTGTAAATGGTGTTTAGTGATCTAAGAATTAGCCACTTAAACAAGAGCTCATCCATTTACTTCTATTTGCTAAGCTCGAAGGGAATCATCACTTGACTTCTATACACCAGTAGAAGCTATAGAATCCATATTTATGTTCAGCACTCCCACTCAATCATACTATCATATTCCCAAAATATACGTATCACCCTGACCCAAAAGTAGGCTTAACTAATAAATCAAAGAACATGAATAGTACTCCTGAGTTGAGCCTGAGCATATCAGGATTTAGATTCTTTTAATCTTAAGATCAACTACTGATATTGACTTGTAAAAATATAACGGTAAGTTTATAATATCTTAACTAAGTTGCAATATCGGTCCAGTCCAATGTATACTCCATACATTCGAAACTAGTATACTTTACTAATGTCCTGGAAAGAACATAACACTTACTCCAAGTGTAAGTACACATCATCGCTGATTATCACATTAGTGTAAATCCAAAACACTGATGAAACAGGGACTAAGTCTTTTGATTCATATGATCACAATCACATTCCACTGTGTTGACGATACTGTAATTGTGAATAAACATATGATCTGGACTTAACTGATTTTGTGTGTAAATGTAATAAACATATTAAACCATTAGCATGTAAAATTCATGCAAACATTAATCACTTCAAAATTTCTTGTATTGATAACTAATCAGATTGTAAAGAGTTTTATTTAGGGCATAAAACCCAACAGTTTTGTTCCAAAAAATAAAGAATATGAAATTGTTGGATTATATTTTATCCGGACCTAAATTTACTTGTTGGGAATATTTTACCAGGATCTAGATTTACTAGCAAGTATGTTGATTAACATCCTAAATATGAATATCTCTAAAATAATGAAATTAAACACATAAGAGTTTTAAAAACCTTACATTGATTGCAGTGGAATATAATGACTCCTTCCGCTAAGATCTCTAGCCCTTATTCCTTTCTGTCACAGAGTATTATCAAGATCTGAGCTTGGATCTCTTTCTCTCCTTTGGGTTTGGTTGCCACCGTCTTACTCACTATGATTGAGTACTTGACTTGCTATGTGTGGGCATGACACTCTATCACTATAGGGTTCAAATATTGTGACAGTCAGTAGTCCCGTGATCCATAAGGGGAAATACCGGGTAAGCTGTACAATCCCACATCGCCTGGGGAAGGTCAAGTGGGATGATTCTAAGGCTGTGTAGGTATGGGACTACACAGTTGAAGAGGGCTTAAATGGATTGATTGGTACTGCCTATATCAACAAGGTGCATCTTGTTTTTCGGTAGCCCATCTCGAAAGAACTACACAGTTAAGCGTGCTTGACCTGGGGCAATTTCAGGATGGGTGATCTCCTTGGAAGTTTTCCTACGAAGCGTGCAAGTGAGGACAAAGCATGCTGGAAACACTCGTGTTGGTCTGTAGGGTCAGTCATCAATCCAGGACGCAGCCAGAGTGGCGTACCCGTGCATAAGAGCCATGAGTCCGTGGGTGTAAAGGCCCAATGGAGGCTTGAAGCGGGGACGTTACAAATATGGTGAATATCCCAATAGAAGGAACTCTCTCATCTACTAGTTGTCTGACATAGAAAACTAGACTTTTAGCAGATTGAAAATCAAGTGGATGAGTGAGAGCATCATGTTTCTTTTATAGTGTTTTAACTAGGGCTTAGGGTTGAACTATATGGATTAAAAAGAATAAAATAATAGACAAAAATACACTTAAGGCCGGCCACTTAAAAGGACCACTTTCTAGTTACAATTTTACCACTTTATTTTAACTAATTATTTTTCTTTCAATAATATCATATTTTTCAATTCAATCCTATAAATGCCAAAACTATTTATTTAATAATTATAATTAATTATCAAATAAAATTGTCATTTATATTATTTATTAATTAGACCATGCAAGAGTCTTAATTAATAAATTGATCCCAAAACCTCTTTTCTTTACAATTAAGCCCTTGCTTAGTGAAAATTCATAAATAAGACATAGTCTAATTTTAGAATTATAATTGATTAATTAAAACCAATTAATTGATTCTGCAAGCAGTATTATCTCAACTAATGAGAGGACCATGGACCTATATAATCGAGCTTTAAATAAGTAGATCTAGAATTTACCAAGTAAATTCTTTAACTTATTGATTCTTCCTTGCGCCACTATAGATTTAGAATTGAATAGTACTCTCAATTATATAGAACGCTCTATATGTACCATGATATATATACGTTACGATTATCCATTGTTATAATCCTAATAGTCAAATATCCTCTATAGATGATCTACACTGAAAAGGGACAAATTTACCGTTCTACCCTTTAATGTATTTTATCCTTAAAACACTTAGCTACCTATAAATAGTATTTTAGTAAACTAATATAATTACCGAAATGAGATCTCAATCATTTATCTCTATTCAGCCAAGCTCGAAGGAAATTATCGTTTCACTTCCAAATATGTATAGAAGCTATAGATTCTATATCTATGATCAGCACTCCCACTCAATTGAACTACCATGTTACCAAGATGTAAATATCTGCAAGAACCATTTGTTAGCCTCCACGAACAACTTGAAGAACATAAATAATACAACTAAGCTGAACCTAACCATATCAGGATTAAGATCTATAGACCTAAGATCAACCATCGATATTGACTTAGAAAGATATAACAGTAAGTTTATGATATCTTATCCAAGATTGATATCGGTCCCTTCCAATGTATACTACATACATCCGATACTGATAAACTTTGCCAATACCCTGGAAAGGACATAACACTTATCCAAGGTGTAAGTATACCTTATCACTGATTATCATGTCAGTCTAAATCTAGTGAACTGGCGAATCATGAAAATTAAACTTTTGAACATATAATCATGATTATATTCCACTGTACTGACGACACTATAATCATGAACAAATATATATATTTATATATGTTCTAGACTTAATAGAATTTATACATTAAGCATAATCATGAAATAAATCACGTGAACCATGCAACATAAAGCGAATTTTGATCTCATATTAATTAGTAAATCAGATTATATTGAAATGGGTAAAAATTTAGGGCACAAAACCCAATAAACTCCCACTTGCACTAATATAAAACAAAAAGTACATTTCAAATAATCTCAACACCTTGATATCTAGATCAAGTGTAGTATGTAGTATTATCTTTGTAATAGGATCTGAGAAGTTGTATTCAATACAAACTTTCTCCACCATTACAAATCCTTAATCACAAAATTCTTGATATTGTGAAATTCCTCTCTATATGTTTACTTCACTAGGGATACTGGATTCTTTACTTTTTGGCAACTACTTCTTTGTTAGTTAGGAAGTAACACTAGTAGTTAATTCATTACTGGTACAATGCCAAAAACTGCATAGAACTTTCCATAGGCTGAATAAGTATCTTTCCTCAAACTTTAACATTCAGTCTCACTGGTAAAGTTAGATGTTGACCATTACTTGTTTAAACTAACAATGGATGTTGTCATCGGTGTCTTCCAAGTCATAATAGGGTGAGTTCCTTAAAACCCTCCCACTACGACAAGGTACCGTGACTTTCTATCTAAGAATCTAAATGGTATTGTTCTCATCGGTTGTATCAAGACAACAAAGGCAGTGGGACCATCTTATATAGAATAAGATGATAGGACAATTTGGAATCAAGAAAAAAATATCTCCTCTACTTTGCTACTTTCAGATTTAGACTTAGTCATATTCTTATAAAAGTAGTATTTGTTGAAACAAACACTTTCTTATCTTAATGACCATAGGATGGTCCACCCTAATCACTTAGAATAGCTATCAAACATGCAAATCTTAGTTAACAGTTCTAGGTTCTCTTAAGGTCACGATCAGGACATCTATGAATCTAGTAATGGTTTACACTAAGTACATAACTATTCCATCATTCTGAAATTTTCCTATCACTAGGGTATTCCCTTAGAAGGACTTAGGCAACTGCTAGTAACTTATCATAGACCTTTAACTTTCATTAATATGCAAACTAAATTTTTAGGGAGGTAAGTTTGGATACAATTAAAAAATTTAACTTAATGATCTTTGAACTGCATATCGAAATATTTCTCCACCCTTATCAATTTGCAAGATCTTTTAACCACTTACCTTAATATTTTTCAACATTGCTAGAAATTCATGAAATTTCTCAAATATTCCAATTTTTTTTGCATAAGGTAAAATCTAGAGTGATCGTCTAAGAACATAACAAAAACGCATATCCACCCATGAATGTACATCCATATTCGAATATAGATGATCCTACTTTCAAGTGGATATAGGCATATTGACTCTTTGCAAAGAATGATCTTGTCAAAACCACAATGAACAAGATGAAAATGCCATAGATATATTATTGTGGTTTAATGTAGAATCCTAGGTCTAGTTACAATAAAGAGTTCTTAGAATAGTCCAAGTGGATCCTGGTCACAGAATACAAAATTCATAATCCATACATTGACATACAGTTCGGATCCATTGACAGAAAATGGACATTAATAACTTGTAAAAGTCATTCTGTATTGTCCAATGTATTCTAGGAAACTGAAATTTAAAAATTTCTATTTGGAATTTAAATTTAAAGTCAAACACTTAAATTTATACCAAGTATTTATTGAGTTATTATTATAGCTTGGACCACCACTACTAATCTAACTCTAAATTTGGATTGCCTTAAGTAAGCATATAAAAGTAGGAGATTTCTAAGATCGAGGTTTTATCTTATTTCGGGATAGAATGTCAGGAATATAGTCATCTGCGCAATTCAATTTCATAAGAGAAATTAGAGTGACATCATAGGCAGATGATTTATAAACCATTCATCTAATGAAATACTATCTAAGCAAATTCTAAATGATAAAGCTAATAGAAAAAATTAAAGGATAATTTTGATTTAAAATAAGAATCCAACGATGTCTCGGTAGGCGAGAGTCAAAGTTAATCTTATTTTATAAACTTCTTCATTGTTTCATATTGCAAACACTAGTCTAAGTTGTCATCTTTGGTTTTTCATTGTCGATGATGAAGAAGAGGATTCAAATGTCATGGAGAAAAATGATGAGTGCTTAGAATTAGAAAGTGACAGTAATAATAATGTTGTATCAATTATTGATGATGATAAATTATAATTGTACTAATATTGTAATATCAAATAATAATTAGCCTATATTTTGTGATCTAATATGTTATGAATATGAGTAATTATTTAAATCTAAAATATGTTCTCTATGTATAGTATATCCGCAGAAGGTGAAAGCTAATAAAAAGAAGAGTTAAGAGATAAATATAAGGGTGCCAATATTGAGGAAGCAATTTCCAAAGAGTTGGAGCCCAAATTACACATTACACTTCATGAGGAGATGGATACTCGCAGAAAAAATGGTAAAAAGTTCAACAACATGATAAAACATTTTATCCCCACATCATCCCCATGAATAAGTTCAAGTAGATACATGTGTCAAAGCTGAAATTAATGCAGTGTGGGATAGACTTGATGTATTTATTATATTATTCTTTAATTTATAATGAATTATTTGCTTCTAGACCACCTAAACATTATTTGCTATAACAACTAACCACCCAAACTCAACTTATGTTTGCAAATTTGGTTTTCCATCCAATAACTTCTGTTAACTCTCTACGTGACTCTATATAAATTGTCCAAGTTATTTTTTAGTGTTGTGTCACCTAAATCCGATGATGTGTCTATAATTTTTTTTTTTAAAAAAATAAATAAATCTAATTTAAAAATTAGTTTTAATTTAAAATTTTATTATTATTATTATTATTTTCCTTTCTCTTTCTTCTTCACGTTTTAACTTTCTCCCCCGACTCTCTACACAACCACCACCAGCCACTACGCAAACCTCATTCTCATATAAGTTTTGAAATCTTAAAAGAGGGCTTTGCAAAAAAAAAAGAGCAAAAGTGGTCTTTTCAAACCAGGGACCGCCATAACTAACGACAGGAAAGAAAACATGAGCATGAATAGCGAAAGAAAGAGACATGAGGGTTGGGGATAGAAAAATCCCAAAGTGAGGGAGAAAGAGGTTTGGGGTGCAAAGATCTTGAGATTTTGAGGGGTTGGAGCCTCATTTCAGGGTTCTTTTGGGTTGACGTTGGCTAAAAATAGTCGATATGAGAAGAGAACCAGATGGAGAGAGAGTGGGGGAGATAGAGAAAAAATAGTTTTCTTTTAAGTTTCTTATTATTATTTTTTTGGTTGAAATTTTTTATGTATAAATCAGTTGTGTATTATTGATGGTTTCAGATCTGGGTTTGTTTATTTTGGTTTGATTTTTGTTCAAATTTTTTCGGGTGTGGTTTGGATGTAAAAAATATATTATGGTGGTGTGGGTAGTGATGGTGGGTGGTGGTGAATGAAGATTAATAAAATCCGGAAAAGAAAAAAATCAAAAGAAAAACATCGATATAGTGGAATAAAAGGAAAAAAAAGAATTTATTTTTGCTTATTTTTTAGTTCATGACCTTTTTTTTAATTTGAAAATATTTTTTAAAATAAATATTATAGGGAGCAATGTAAGTGTGACATGTGTATATAAAGGTACACATAAGCATTCTAACTTAGCACATAAGCAGAGTTGTTTGGATGGAAAACTAAATTTGCAAATAGAAATTGAGTTTGGGAGGTATGTGCAGAAAGTCATCCGATCCAATTGCAACCGATCGATCCAATCCTAAACGATCTAATAGAATTGAATGTCTAATCATAATAGGATCGGATCGGATCGGAATGGTCATCCAATTATATTTATATATTTTTAAAATACATTTATAATTTTATGAATTTTATTTTAAAAAAATATATTAATTGATTTAATATATATTTAACACATGAGATTAAAGAAAATAAAATCTTATATCCAAAATATTGATTCTCATCTTCCTAGACGCTAGTGAAATTGTCAATGCGTATTGAATAAGTTTTATTTTTGGCGGTTTTAGTATGGTATCATGAGAATTAGGTTGAACTAAACTAATGTTTATTATATATGTTGGAGTATTAGATTTTAAATTATGTTTTTTTTTTATATATATTTTTCTTTTTAATGAAATCAACTTAAATAGTAGTTAAAATAGATTGGATGGATCCAATCCAATCCAATCTAATAGAAAACTAATTAATGCATCCAATGGTTGGAATCGATTCAATCCAATACATCCGTTGGATCAGATCGGATTGGATGACTCAATTCGATTAGATTAGATTAGATAAAAAAAATCCAATATCCAATAAATAATTAGATTGGATCAGTTGGGTATAAATTCATTAGATGTGATCCAATAAACACCCCTAATTGAGCCTCTAATAAAAAAGTTTAGGGGGATTAATTGTTATAGGAATGAAAGTTTAGAGGGTTTAACCAAAAATAACTCATTTATAATTAATGTATCAATTTTAATGTGTAATTTTTTTACAGACAATTTTACTACCCACGAGATAATTCTGTTTTTGTAGACTATGCTGAGTACGAAATATCAAAAGGTTTGCGTAACTGGTGGGCCGAAGCTAAGAAAGAGTGGATTGAAAATAAGTAGTCACTTGGAGAGTTGATGGTGAATAGGACACCTCCAGAAAGAGTAACTCAAAAAGTGTAGAGTGATTGCATTAAATATTAGAGCATAAAGAAAGAACATGCACCTAACAAAATTAATTTTAATAATACTTTACGTTATAGTCAACAATAAATAATTAATTGCAATTCAAACATGTTAATTTCAGGCAAGGTAAGATAAAAGCAAAAAAAAATTGGGATAAGATGAAAATTCAAGATCGATAGGAATTAAAGACAACACTTGGCATAATGAATACACTGTAATAATCTTATGTATGTTTACATTTTTATTTATCAAATTCTGTACATTTCTTTCAATTTCTTTTGCATTCAGATTAATTTTTTTTTAGGAGAAAATAATTGATCTGGCTGAAAATCAATCAACGCCCACTGATGATCAGCCTTCTCAGAATGATATCAATTAAAAGTGTTCGCGGTGCGGGTGGTGCGAGTTGTAATTTTTTTTCAAACCAAATTAATGTATTTTTTGTAATTTCTCAAACCGTAATTGCACCGCGAGATCTTAAAACAGCAAAAATCACACTGTGAAAATTTAGTGTGGGGCGTTGCAGTTTGAGCGGTTTATACTATTATCATTATCAAACATTATAATAAAAATTGAAAAATGAATCTAATAAAGTTTTAACAATAAAAATCTTATTAAAGTTTTAACATCATAACATATATACTAATCATTAAGTCATTATATTAAATTGTTTCTAAGAAAATACAATATACATGTATTATATATATTTGTTATTATATTAAAAAAATAAATAAAAATTATATTGTAAAAATTAATAACTTTGTAATATATAGTGCGGTGAAGTTTGAATCGCAAATCACATCGCACCGCACTGTTTGAAAACAAATGCAAACTACAACCGCATTACAAAGGATTTCAAACCATATTTTATGCAGTGCGGGCGGTTTGTACAGTGTGGGCAATTTGATGAACACCCCTAATCTCAACCCCACTTAGGGCTAGTTTGGCATAGCTGTGATGTGGGAAAAAGCAGTTATAGCTGTGTTATGAGAAAAAGCACCTGCAGCAGAATTGTAAAAAAAACTGTGCAGAGTGTTTGGTAAATTATAAATTTCAAAGTACTGTAAGTTATTAAGATATATTATAATGATAATGATAATGTTATAATCTAGTTTACAATAATCACAAATATGTAAAAATTTATTTTATATGATATTTTATTTTTTATATATTTTTTAATTTTTTTTTCAAATATAAATTTATATGGATTTGATAAAAATAATTTATAGTATTTTTATATTATGTTTTATCAAATGTTAAAAAAATTAGAAACTCAAGTATATAAGAAAATTCTAGATTGATGTTGTTTTGTTAATATTGAAAAAAATATAAATTATTTTTTTTAAATAACAAATTTAATAATTATTTATTTTATTATAACTAATTTATTTTAAATATTTTATTTTTTTAATATATAATCAATAAGTAAATATGGTTTTAGTACAAAAAAATTATTAGTCTTTTAATCAAAATAATTTTTTTCTAAAAGTTAGATTAGAACTGCTTTAGCGTTTAACTGTACCTTCTCCAAAAATCCTTAAAAAAGTTATTTTTTGACTGCTTACCAAACCAAACACATTTTTATCACAATTTTTTCAAAAAATAAGTTTTAGCTTTTCTAAAAATTATGCCAAACTGACCCTTAGTATCCACGATACCTACATGTGATGACACTTTTTTTTTTATTTATTTAAGCGTTTATATATTACAACATATTTTACCTGGGATTCAAACCTAGAACCTCCAACACTCACACCCACCTTGTTTGACAACATGTTTTACATGTGATGACACAAGTACTAGATAAACAGTCTCGACATTTAAAAGGCTTTAACACTCTCAAGACTGAAGGTAAAGATAGGTGCAGGAGGCATAACATAAAACTCAGTATTCAAAGCAACAATATAAAGCACAACCGATTCCAAGATCAATTTAATCTCTCATGAGTTGTTCCTAGTTTTAATTTGCCTAATAATATGATCCGCTTCCACCATTTTCCGCTCCTTCATTTTGTTATGGTTGTTTTTGTTCTTAAATATGCACTGCCTAAGAGCCTATTTTTATTTTTAATAAACAACTTCCCCTCTGAAAAGGAAAAACGGGAGATACATGAGGCTAAGGTAGAGCTTTACATTGTTTTTAAGATTAAAGAAAACAAAGATGTGGTTTTTATAATAATCATATATATTTTTTTTTAAAAAAAAGCACCATCATTCTAGAAGAAACAAAATTTTCAAGAACCAACTTTAATTTTGGTGCTTCTGAAAATCATTTTAAAAATAGAAACTGATGGTTAATCCATAATAATATAATTAGAATCAGGTCTAACAAACACTACCTTTTCCTTTTTTATTTATCCCATGAAAAATGGAAGGAGCTAAAGACATGATTATGATTGAAGTGCAGCCCTACCCACCACCCAATTTACAATTTCCTTCTCCCAAATCCCCTGAAAAATGGCTCAAATGTAAACTAAATACAGAAGAATATGCAATAAATAAAAGAAAAATAAGAAAGAAACTGTATCACCCAAACCCTTCCAAATTGGTATTCCTCTCTTTATCTTTTGAATCTGCTCTCTATTTTCTTTGGCTTTCCACACTCACCAAACAATGAAAACCCTCCACTTTTGTGGGGTGGCCGAATGGGGGCTCCTCTAACCTGTTCAGAGCGACAAATAAGTGAGACGTTTAAGACTGATTTCAAAAACAACTACAACACAAATAGGTAACTGGCAATATAGAAGAGATGATCTTACCCTTCCCTTACTCTGGGGTTTTTGATTATTCCAACAGAAAAATCTGCTGCAGCCTCTTTTTCCAGACCCTGATTCATAACCCCTGAAGAGAATTCATGAATGGAAATTTGTTAGACAAAACATAAAGATCTAGATATAACATTCTGTTGAACTATAATTTTCCATCCACAAGTACCCAGAAAAGATGGTAAGAACATGATGACCATTCATAACAAAAAAAACCTTCAATTCTAAAGCTATAATATCAATAAATGCCTGTAAACCTGTATGTAAGTTCAATGTGAAAAGCAATTCTAAAAGGGCTAATATTGTATATAATTAGTAACTACTGGCCAGCTAAGTGGTTACCAAAGTTTAATAAAACTATTTTTTTGTAAGGCATAACCAACTGATAGTGCCTAATCATTTAATCAATTTGAAAAGTAGGAAAAAATGGAAAAAAAAAAAAAGATCAATTTGAAGTGTAAATTATACAAAAATTAAAAGTCACACAACACAAATCAAATTAAGACTCACAGGTTCTCTTTCATGGAATTGCCCAAGATGCTCTTATCGTGCAATAAACTTGGGGACATAGGACAACGATCCACCCTTCTACCTGACTGCTCCTTTTGAAGGACCTTTCCATTGTTAACCTTCAAAGCTTTGAGTTCATGGTTCAGCTCATCCTCCCATTGACGTGTGGACAATCCGATTGAATTAGCCAACTCTGTTTGATCTTCGCTGCCTTCTTGAGGAAGAATCTGATTCTTCTCAGGTTTCAAACGACTCAATGATCCAGGGGTGCCTTTTTCTGCAGCCTGTAGCCAGGCAGTTTCTAATCTTTGATCACGGATAATTGACTCTATTCTTTGTATTGGAATCTCCTGTCTTGGCTCACCCTTGTCACTTGTTTGTGCATCACCTTCGGCCAGTATTTCTGAAGACCCAGATGTAGAATGGTAGGTTTCATTAGCATCAGCTTCCTTCCTTTCTCTGTAACTTACCGATGGACTTGCAGCATTTAAAGCAACCTCTACACCTTGCAAATGGATAATTCTAACTTCTATGTTGCACCTCAGAACCATTTCTATTGAATTTGTTATACTGCTCAAAAATCTTTCAGCTCTAACTTTGATGTTTTCATCAGCAAATGCAACATAAGCAACCAGAACACCTGACACATGAAACCATATTAGTTTGAGATAGGGAGATGGTTCTCAATAAAGTTGACTGTTGAGCCTAGAGTGACTTCATATTCAAATTACTAATTTTTGATTCACAGGTTAATAAGTAACCTTTCAACTTAACAGAATTACCATCTGAGCCATTGTAGGATTGCCGAATTTGAGAACAGAAAACATATTTCAAGAGTACTAAATTATGAGGCTTTCATTCTCAGAAAAACCCAAAAACACCCTCCATCAGGCTTTTTTAGTTTATCAACCTTGCCAGAAGTACTTGAGCATTCTCACATTTGAGAATAGCAAACACATTTTAAGTAAGAGCAATTTATTGGGACTTTCAGGTTTGGGGAAACACAAGTTCTCCATTAATCACATATTACATGAATTTAGCCTAGATAAGCTAAAAGATGGAATAGAGAATATGTGTGTATATGTATCCCAAAAGCTAAGAAGCAACTGAGAAAATCTAATAAAAGAAACAGAAACTGAAAGTGCCAGGCCAATTGTTCCAGAATTACGAATGTAGACAGATACTGCATAAAGATTTCAAACTAATTACATTTATCTAGACAAATGCCAGACATATGGGACTTCTGTAAAATATGGACGTTTTCAAAACCAATCATAGAAGCTGACAAGGCATACAATTTTACTTGATGATGCTGCAATCTTTGTTTGTGAATATCTTATAACAAAGGTATATAAGTGCGTAAAAAAAGACAAGTTCATGATTCTGTATTATGGCAAACCACACTACAGAAACCAAAAGAGAAACTGGAATGAAAAGAGGCCACTAGTATTCCAAATCTGACAATGCCATCACAATCCCACTAAAACACTCAATCATAACAAACCTAAATCACTTAAATAAGTACGGAACCTATGGACAGTGAAAACCTCTAAATCAAGGAAAACGGCTACAAATCCATTTACTTCTGAATAATGTAAGGTCAATCTCATAATTTGATTTTCACACTTGATAAATTAAAGACTAAAGGTCAATGGAACTTACCTTCGATTTCAGAGATAGAAACAAGCCTTCCATGACCATGCAGTAGTTGTCTCAGTGTGTTTGAGTGACATTTTTCAATACATCGGGCCCACACACTGTCCAATTTTTCGGAGTTTATGCATCGAATGATCATATTTCCAACTGTGGCATCATCACATGAAGCTGTTGAGATACCAACATCCATATGTGAGAATTTTGAATTGAAACTTAAATCATCATTTTGTGAAGAGAAATTTCAATTGGAATTGGAATTACCATTTGCTTTTTTATGACGAACAGGAGAAGTTGATTTATGAGGCAGATATTGAACATCTGACTTGTGTCTGTACAGATTAGCTTCTCTGGAAGCACTTGATGGATCATCATCAGTTGTTTTATAGCTCTGTCTCCTACTGCTACCTGAATGATTAGGGTCAGGAGAAGGCACTGAACCAAGTTGTAATAGAGTAGCAGTGAACCACGTTGAGCGTTCACTTGATATCCTGAGCTGTTTCTCAGCCTCAGATAGAAGCTTCAAAGCATGCTTTAATCTCTCCAGTTCTGCTTCAGTCACTAAAGAATCACCACCAACCACATAGTAAGCAACCAATCAAGTCACAATGTCTCAAACAAAAAAGGAAAGAACGAAAAGAAAAGGAACAAGAATTAGTCTGCATGGCCAGTAAACATATATTGGTGTATGAGTGTTTGACCATGTGTGCTATACTGTCATAACGGCTACAATTTGGTACATTGTTTGGGAGGTCTGGAATTTGGATGTTTCCGACAAGGCTTACAAAAGGAATATCACTTTTCAGTCAACGATAAAAAGTACAAGTGTGCCTGAGCTCTGAGGAGCTATTATATTATATATAAGGTTCATTCCAAAACCAACGGTAAATATCCTTCTAGGAAATATAAAAAGTGAAAAGGACAGAAGTTAACAACAATAGCCAACCTAGAATGATGCTTTACTTAGTAAAGGTATCGGTAGAAGATGGGTGCACTATATAGATGCCATTCAATACTCAAAATAAATGCCCCAACTACCAAATAACATCAACAAATTAAATCATCAAACGCAGAAAATAATTTATATAACTGATTAATGTCCAACTAACAGTCAATAAATATTCTTATTAGAAGAAAAAAAAAAGAAACCAATAACAATGTATCTAGTCTAGGTAATCATGATGTTGCAATTACAATTCGCTATGTATTCTATGATAAAGATAACAGCTTTAATAGAATAAAGAATGGAGGGAGTAAGACTCACAATTCCTTCCACCAAACAAAGAATTGCCTTTGCTATCAATCACGTTGTGAGTTCCAGCAATTATATCCATTATTAGGCTGGCTAGTTGAGACATTAAAACCATTGGATCAACACCAGAGTCCATCAATTGTCGGGCTCTTTTCACAGTTTCTGCAGTATCTGACGACATTGCTAACTCCAAAAGTTCCAACAGCTTCTCATCAGAAACAACTCCTACCTAAGGAAGACAGCAGAGTCATTTAATAAGCATATATTGACATTCAAAAAAGAAAGAATTTACCAGTAAAATTTCATTTATACTCAAATGTTTCAATCACATCGTTGCAATAATATATATCGAGACGAAACCATTCAGAGAGAACTTACAAGTTCATTCACTAGAGATTTGGAAATTCTTTTCCCCAGTAAACTCAATTGTTCTAACATTGTTTCAGCATCCCTAAGTGAACCATCTGCATTCAAAGCAATTAAATCCAATGCTTCCGGTTCAACATCAAGGTTTTCTTCAGCAGAAATATTCTTCAACCTTGCCAGGATGTCAGTATCTTTAATTTTGTTGAAGAGATACCTCTGACATCGAGACTGTATAGTGCGAGGCACATTGTCAAGATCAGTTGTTATGAATATGAACACAACTCGTTGAGGTGGTTCTTCAAGAAATTTAAGCAATGCCAACCACATTTTGGAGGGTAGCAAATGACACTCATCAATCACAATAACTTTGAACCGTGAGGAGCCTGATGAAGGCCCCGCAGATAAATGTTTCAATACATGTCTAATTCTATCAATTCCCTTCTTATTCGTCCCATCAACTTCCAACAGATCATTGCTCTTACCGGAGATGAAATCAGCACATTCTCTGCAGTAGCCACACGGCTTTGATTCGCCTGGAGCCAAGCAGTTCAAGGCAGAAGAAAATATCCTAGCTGCTGATGTCTTCCCAGTGCCTCGGGGACCCTGGAAAAGATAAACAGGGGCAATACGACCTTTTGAAATGGCATTTGTGAGTGACTGAACCACAATACTCTGCCCAATCAACTCACCGAAGAACATTGGCTTGTGCCTTTGGCTAAAACTTTTATTACTTTCTGGTGTCCCTTCCTCTTCTCCTTCCCCATTAAGGGCAACAATCTCTAAGCCATCCTGACTTCTACAACTAGATGACCACCTTCGTCCGTCCAATCTGCTCAGACCCTCCAAATCAAGCTCCCCAAAATTTGTGGATAGTTCATCATCACTCCTTCCAGTTCCTAGAGATGACCCTCCCCTGCCATCGGCACTACTAGCAAGCAATGGGAGTACACCTTGGGCACTTCTCAATGCCATCCTTCGTTTGTTGGCGCCTACTGATGCCCGACGGCGCCTAGGATAGATATTCTGACTTCCACACAGTATGCTACTACCTGTCCTCCTCAAAGTATCAGAAAACGAAGGAGAGTAACAACCACGGCACATGCTTCTATGTTTTGGCGTCCTCTTGGACCAACAAGGAATGCCGCATCCCTGACGACCAGGCAAATCCAAAGGGTCCTCCACCTCGTCATCCCCATCATTCATGGAAGTTGTGGTACCATCCCAAGATCCAACAGTACTGGGGTTGCGATTGACATACCTATTATAAGAACTAGTTGACAATGCAGGAGTGCTGTAAGTGTAAGACGAGTCCTCTCTTCTACTACTCCGTAAGAACTTAGAGGAGGGGTGAGACCAATTCTTGTTTTTAAGTTTTAAAAGCAATGGGGAAGCTCCTGAAATTTGTCTAATATCTTCTGAATTGCAGTAATCCTCGGTGTCATCAGATTGGTCAACAGAGTCATCACGGCCCAATCCCAAAGCGATTTGGGGATGACTATCGAGCATCCTTCTCGAATTCACTGAGTTTCTAGCTAGTATCATTTCCTTATGTCGATATTTCGACAAAACATCCAAATGGGTATCGATTTTCTTATTTCTTTTCTTTATTCCACCCGTTCTTTTGATGGATGGGGACCCCAGAGACCCCAGATTCGCATCTCTACGTCTGAACAGCATCGAGGAGCGTCTGTCGCCCAAGTAGGTGTCGCTCTTGGCATCTGCATCCCTGCCATTACGCGCATCGCTAAAGCTATCGTCAAGACTGCCCCCGGCAAATGAAGACGACTCTGCAAGACCCTCATCATCATCGTCGTCGTCTTCGTAGACGTCGTTTTTGGCCGCGCCACTCTTCTCACTGGAAGACTTGGGATTCTTCCAGTTATACAAGAAGACCCTTTTGTCTTTACCATTCCCTGAGCCATTCTGATTCAGAGGATCAAGTGCAGAAGCCCCATAAAACCCTTTTCCCCCACCATTTTCAGAGCTTTCCCTCCGAGTAACAGAAGTAAAAGCCGCCGCAGATCTAGCGGAAGCGAGAGGAGACCTCCACGAAGAAGTGGTACCGGGATCACGAAGAACCCGAGCAGCCTTCCGAATCTGAGTGAGCTCTTTCTTCAAGTGGAGTTTGCTCGGATCAGAGAAGCGCGTTTCCGCCATTGTCGTTTTCTTCTTTCTATATTTAAATACTAGTCTTACAATAGACTCAAAATGAGTAAAAAGCCAAAAACCCAGACAGGTAAATACAAAATGGTCTCTTTTTCAGTTATAGATTTCTCGCAAAGTAAACAGAGACCAAAGTAAGAAGTCCTACTGATCTATTCACATTAGAACTCAAAAACCCAGTAAATCCCACATCCCCATTGATGTTCAAACTCCACAAAAGCATGGCTTCTCCTTCTGAGAGAGGCCTACACATACATACATTCATATATTATATATAGATGGCAATGGAGAAAGGAGATGGATAATCATTGAAAATGAATGCATTTGATGAAGTTGATAATATTTATGAGATGAAGCAGCTATACAGATCTGACAAACACAGCACGGGCGCGAAGGACCCTCAAAGTTTGAGACTTTGCTTTCTTTGTATTTGACTATGTATCTATCTCTCTCTCTCACTGCCTCTGTTTCTTTCTGTGTTGTCTGGTTCATTTCATTATGCTTCTGTTTGTTTAGTATTAGTATATGCTCTTTATATATAATATTGTAGGGTTTGGCATAATAAATATGAATCACTCATAATATAAATTTATTTATGTCACCAAAATAATTTAATACAATAACAAAAGAAAATTGGGAATTGGGAAGTGAAATTGAATTGACAATGGAGAAATCTCAAATCTCCCTCCAAACAAAATACCAATCATTCTCTCTCTCTTCTTTTCTTTTTCTTATTTGTCTTCTTTCATTTCATTTCACATTTCACAAGTGAGATGGCATTGTCTAAGTTTTAATATAATAAATATATTTGTAAATTTCAAAATATATATTTGTAGAGAAAATTAAGCGGTTTAATGTGTACTATTGGTATAAATGTTCTTTTTCTAGGGGAGAAAGAAAAGAAAGTAAAAGAAATAATTTGTTTTTCTTTTCTCTTTACAAATTCAAAAGGAAAGGAGAATAAAAGAAAAAGCTTCAATTTGTCTATTGTAAATGAAAAATTGTGTACACTCGAAATGAGGATTAGTTGACTATGGCTCGTAAGCTAAAATACAAAAGTGTTTAAATGTGTAATTGGAGAAATTATGTACTAAAATTCTGTGATTTTAGGAAGAAAGTACCTACATAAATGACTTGATTGCCTGTTTTATATGTATATCGCTTAATTAATGAGTATCGGGGCCGAAAACAAATCATACATTAATTATAAATTTCACACCTTTACATATAAATATTGACCTATTATTATTATTAGTTATGTGTTGCGATTGCTACCACACACACAGTTGTAGTTTATTGGTACTTTTTTTAAGGATAAAATAGTATAGGAATTTTTTTATATTTACGTTTCAAAATAATTTTTGTGAAGCAACTTAAATCGTAATTAAAAATCGTATAACAACTCACATAGAATTTACCAGATAGACCACTTTAGAAACTCAAACTGTAAATTTTAAAAAAATAAATAAATAAAATAAAAGTTAAAAAAATAGTATATAAGGTAATTTTCCATAATTAAGGCTTTGTTGGTACTTCAAAAAAATAATTAGAGTACTCCCATTAGTTCTTTATTTTACTATTTAAAATATATTATCAAAATAAAATTTATATTATTATTAAAAAAATCACTTTTTTCTATTATTTTAAACTTTTACATTATGCCATAAAATTTTAAAACACATTACTAAAATTAATTTTTTTTCTCAAATTATAATATATTTTAGGGGCTTTTTCATTTTTATACTTCAAAATAGTTTTTTTTTCACTTTTACAAAATTCCACATAAACATCTCATAGCAACTAACGGAGCAACTTAAATCACTATTAAAACCCACATAGAAACCATCAGAGCAACCTAAACCATAAATTTAAAAAATAATATATAAAGTAATTTCCTTATATTTTATTCATTTCAAAATTTTAATATTAATATATACATACATCCATGTATGAAAAGAAATATTAAAACTCAAAATAATTAATAAAATATATTTAAAACAATATATAATATTTGTAAATATTAAGCATGACTAATAAATTTTAAAGAAATTTTGAGTTTATAGTATATAATGTAATGTGTTTTTAGTAAGCTAAAATACAACTTACATTAGATGTTCCACCAACTACCAAGTAAGTTAAAATAGTTGTAAGTTAAAATAGTTCCACCAAAATGAGCTAAAAAAGTTCTAAGCTAAAATGTCTACTCTGGTCCTCCTACTCGCACACACTAGGACCATCAGCAGTCGACACCACCATAAGGAACCTCATCGGCTCCTCCTCCCTTTCTCCATCTTCGTGACCCCACACACCCTCTCTCTCTCTCTCTCTCTCTCTCTCTCTCTCTCTCTCTCTCTCTCTCTCTCTCTCTCTCTCTCTCTCTCTCTCTCTCTCTCTCTCTCTCTCTCTCTCTCTCTCTCTCTCTCTCTCTCTCTCTCTCTCTCTCTCTCTCTCTCTCCAACAAGCATGTAAAAACTAGTAACCCGATGACATGTAACTCGTGAATCTGATACCTGTGAACCCATTCTCACAGGTTTTGACTCTGCTCAGCCCTAGTTAAAACAATAATTAATTATTTCTAAAATCATAATTATTTAAATAATACTTTATTATTTCTTAAATCATCAAATATCTTATTTGTGTTATCAAGGTAGTTTGGGAAAAATGAATATGTAAGTTCTAAAATCTAATAAATTAAGTATATCGCAACAGTAGTTTTTAACTCAACAAATTAATTTATTAGCTATGAAAATTCGCCCTAAGAAAATCATAGTCACACTCTCTAAACTTCGATGTTGTTATTCGCATTTTCACCTGCATAACCCGTTGGAAATAATTAAGGATAATATTTGGAGACAAAGAGTCATTAAGCTGCCTAAGGGCCTCACTCCGTGATCCCGGAAGGTTAAGGCTCTAACCCTGTGGACCAGTCCTCACAGACCTCTGCGAGTGAGGTCTGCAGGAATGGAGACCAAAAGAAGGTGTCCGCGAGTCAGCAATCCTCTCCTCTGGAAGGTAAGACATTTTACTCCCGCGAAGATCATGAACCTTATACCAAGATGTATTAGTTCGGGGTACTCCTTTGACCGTGGAGGTTCGGTCCACACGTGCCAAGCTAAGGGCCCACCGCTCGCTCATTTCCTATGTACAATGTCAAAGGTTGTCCTTCATGCCACATGGAGTGTGCATGTCCTTGTGTACTGTGCAAAACAATCTAACGGCTAGGAGGAGGGGTAATTCAAATGAGGCAGGCCCTGGGATGACACGCGTCCAAAACACCGTCAGTACCACCAGTACAATCTGTCATCGATAAAGACCACATGGAAAATATGCCACCTATCAATCCAATGGTGGGGGTTCATCCTTATGAAGATTCATCAACGACGCTCTATGCGAGGGAATTGACCTATAAATACCCCCAAAGACGCACCATGCAGGGAATCCAAAAAAGAAAAAGCTTCGACTTCTTCTCCTTTAATCCCTTCAACTCTCCACCTAAAAATCGAAGGTGAATTCTTTGTAAAGACATTACTGTAATTATTAACTCTAGAATATTCCTACTAAGCTTTCTCTTCTTCAAGAGAAACACGGTGGATTGGAGTAAAGTCCATCCCTTTGTGTATATGTATTAACATTCACCGGCCAGAGTGCCTAATAATATGGACTCGTGTGTTGGGAATATTTTACCAGGATCTAGATTTACTAAAAAGTATGTTGAATTAACATCCTAAATATGAATTGTCTAAAATAATGAAAATAAACACATAAGGGTTTAAGAAAACCTTACATTGATTGCAGCGAAATATAATGACTCCTTCCGTTCAAGATCTCTAGCTCTTGATTCCATTCTGTAGCAGAGCATTATCAAGATCTGAACCTGGATCTCTTTCTCTCCTTCGGGTTTGGTTACCACTGTCTTACTCACTATGATTGAGTACTTAACTTGCTATGTGTAGGCATGACACTCTTTCACTCAAGGTTCGAATGGTGAAGAACAATGAAAGAGGTTTGAAATCACTAAGGAAGGAACTCTCTCATCTACTAGTTGTCAAAGAATGAAAACTATGTTTGATTTGGTTGAAGGCATCAAGTGGATGAGTGAGAGCATCATGTTCCTTTTATAGTGTTTCAACTAGGGCTGAGGGCTGAATTATATGGATTAAAAAAGAATATAAAATTGGGCAAAAATCACTTATGGTCGTACACTTAAACTGAATCACTTTCTAGTTACAATTTTGCCACTTTTTTCAACCACTTATTCTTCTTTCAATAATACCATATTTTCTAATTCAATCCTATAAATGTCAAAACTATTTATTTAATAATTATAATTAATTATCAAATAAAATTGTCATTTATATAATTTATTAATTATACCATGCAAAGTCTATTAATTAATAAATTGACCCCAAAACCTGTTTTCTTCACAATTAAGCCCTTGTTTAGTGAAAATACACAAATAAGACATAGTCTAATTTTAAAATTATAATTGATCAATTAAAATCAATTGACTGAGTCTGCAAGCAGTATAATCTCAACTAGTGAGGGGACCATGGGCTTATATAACTGAGCTTTCAATAAGTAGATCTAGAATTCACCAAGTAAACTTTCAACTTATTAATTCCGCCTTGCGCCTCTATAGATTTGGAATTGAATAACACTCTCAATTATATAGAACGCTCTATATGTACCACGATATAGATACGTTGTAAAGCCCGCTTAGTTAATTTGGAAATTAGCAGTTATCTATGTTAATCAGGAAATTATTTATAGCTATTTAAATAATTTATCATTGTTATTTATGGAATTCAGATATGCATGAGTATGTTATCAGTAGCTTTTGTATATTTCGCATTTTCGGTGTCCGGTATTTTGGAACGCGGCGTTTGGCTCAGTAGAAATCACAACTTAGTATGTTAGTATTTTGGGGACGGGTTTTAGACATTGGGAATGTCGGGAATGGCCGGGAATTTAGAATGTCCCAAAAATACCCCTTTAGTATGATTTTCATGATTTTATGGTGGAGGGGCAAAATGGTCTTTTTGCCCCATTAGTGTTTTGTCTTATGTGATTTATTAAATGGAAAAAATAAAGGTTTATTTTTATTATACATGGCTGAAATAAATGATTTATATTACTCTTTTCTTAAGCATTCAACACTTAGTCATTTTTTGAAAGAAAATTCCAAAAAACTCACACACACAAACACTCTCTCTTTCGGCCAAGCTTTGAGCAGCAAGGAGGGGGCTTTTCTCCTTTGATTTTGGCTGGTTATTCATCATCTCTTAAGGTTCTTTGCAAGCTAGGTTGGTTCTTGTCTTCTTCTCTTTAAATTCTTGAGAAAAATGATGAAATGTGATGATGCATGTTGGATTTCTATGTGATTGTGGCTGCTGTCTTTTGTTGTTGATTTATGAGGATCAAAGCATGTTTATGTGATGAATAATTGAGTTGTTTGAAGCATGTTAGATAGGGTATTCCAAGCTTTTAGTTTCTTTGTTAAAAGTTATGAAATTTGAAAGAAAATGTGATGTTTTGTTTCTGTGAATTGCTGAATGTTGTGGTTTGTTTTCAGAGGTTATATTATGCTAGTTTAAGAGGTTTTAAGCTAGTTTGATTGCTTGTTTAGGTGGTTTGCTCAAGCTTGAGTTTGGAACTCAAAGCTTGAGCTCCAATGGTGATTTTTGCATGTGTGGGTTCTGGGTAGGTTTGATGCCTTTGAAATGTCATTTGGGGCATATAGAACAGGTCTGGAAAGTTTGGGATCAATTGGGGTTAAATTGTGCAAGTTATGAATTTTTGATGTTGTCGCTCGCGAGGAACCGGAATTCGGTTGAGCATCCGGAATTCCGGATGGGGGTTCGAATTTTCCCGAACCGGAATTCGGTTGGGCAACCGGTCTTCCGGATGGGGGATTTTTCAGAACCCTAGTTTTCCTCGTTTTTGGGTTTTTAGGGGTATTGCCATGCTTTTTATCGATAGGGAAACTTTTAGTTTCAAGTTTTAGTCCCCGGGAAGTGATTTAGCGTGTCACTTATAGCGTTGTGATTTTTATGGTTTAGGAGCCGCAATCCGCCGTTCGCCTTCGGGGCCTCCAACAAGTTGACCCAAGACACCCGAAATCGGAATCCGGGTAAGATTAGTATAACAAGTATGCATATGTAGATTACATGTTTAGCGTGCATGTAGGAAGCCCGCTAGATTACATTAGATATGTATTTAGGCTTCGAACCATCCAACCCCGTCACGTCGGTACAGCCGGAGTATGACCAAGAATGCGGAGTATGACCGGCTCGACCGATCAGCCGACACTTGGTTGGTGGTTCAGTCTATTGACCTATCCCGTCGGTACGAGCCGGAGTATGACCAGCAGCCGGAGTATGACCGGTTCGACCGATCGGGAGGATACTTGTCAATAGTACCGTCCCCCGAACGTTCAAAACTCGGCACCATGTTGGACATGGCAAGTAGTGCTCGGCACCATGTTGGACATGGCGATGGCGGGACTCGGTATCGTGTTGGACACGGCGATCGGTTTATGTATGATATTATTATGCTTTTCTTACCGAGTCCGTCGACTCACGCTTGCGTTCATGTGTAGGTAAAGGCAAGGCGATTCTTGCCGATGGACCGTGAGCGAGCTTATGAGATTGTACATGTCGGGGCGGTTAGGCCTGGAGCGTACGATCCTCGGGACGGCAGGCCGAGATTTTGTAACTGTCGTTAGACGACTTTATTTTGATGTAAAAGTTGAACAGTAAAAACGTTTGTAAATATTTTTATAAATCGGGATCCCGAGACTTTTTGTAAAATGGTTTATAAGTTTAATGAAAAAGCAAAATTTTAATTAATCACGTTTTTCCATAAACCTCGTTGATTAGCAACGAGCCGCACAAAGACGTTTAAAAATCACGTAATACGCCTAAGATAGTTAGGGTGTTGCAATTTGGTATCGTAGCCGCCAGTGTTGTCTTCCGAAGATCGTCACGACATGTACAATCATCATCGGCAGCTAGCTCGGTTCACGGTTCGGCAAGCCTTTATTGCTTTAGTAGTTTATTTTATTCAGTTATGAAAAAGAAAAGCCTGTTAGGAAGCATGTTAGTAGCCTGATAGTAGAATAGGCGCATGTTTCATTTCTAATTTCCAAATTAAGCGGCATTAGTAAGCTCGCCTTGAGTACGACCTGATATGCCAACTCTTGGTTTCGCAGGCGGTTCTAACTAGATGGACGCCAGGCGGACTACCAGGAGTCGGGGCAACTCCGTGGGGTCGAATCAGGGAGAGGGAGCTCGGTTTCCCCACTGCTGGGGGCCGAGGTAGAAGTCCCCGAGGCAGGCTCGTGGTCGGGGTGTTGAGGACCCGCCACAGCCGCCCAGGCTCCCCACCGATCGGGGAGCCCCGGCCGGGAGTTGCGGTTTGCGAGATGCAAGCCCGGATCGAAGAACAAGACCTCGAGATTCGTAGAGGTTGAGACGGCGGGGTGCTCCCGCAGCCCAAAGGCCGCAGTTCCAAAGTGGCACCCGCCCCTCGCCGCCGAGGCCGAGATAGTGGTGGCGGCCCATAGATTGGAACCATTGTATGAGCGGTTCCGAAGCAAGCACCTCCGGTATTCCCCGGGAGGTCCGGATGTGTCGAAAGCCGAGCAAAGGGCTTACGCGTGATCACTCGAATTCCCCGAACTTTATGGGTGTCACCGGTAATGACAGAGTGGTGTGCGCCACATTCCAGTTCCAGGAGGATGCCCTGGTATGGTGGGACATGGTGTCTCAGATTCACGATGTCACCACCATGACTTGGGAGAGGTTCCAAGAACTCTTTAACGCGAAATACTATAATGAGGCGGTCAGAAGCGCCAAGAGGAAAGAGTTCGTTCACCTGACCCAGCGGGAGAACATGAGCGTCACTGAGTATACTACTCAGTTTGACCGGTTGGCGAGGTTAGCCTCGGGAATTGTGCCGACCGACTTCAGCAGGAAGGAGAAGTATCTGGACGGGTTGAATCCCAAGATCAAGCATGACCTGATGATTACCACGGACGACAGCACCACCTATGCTCAGATGGTGGAGAAGGCACTGCGAGCTGAGGGCGCAGTGGGGTGCATGTCAGAGTCAGCTAGTACTCCGATTAGTGGCGGAGCTCCTACCCCTCCTGCATCAGGCTTTAGCAGGGGGAGTAGTGGTTCGGCCATTGATCAGAGGAAGAGGGCACCCACTGCTTCCGGCGGCTCGAGTCAGAACAAGAGGTTCCGGGGAACCGAACGAGGAGTCGTCCTGGTGGTACTGAGACCCGATTCTCCTACCCCGAGTGCCCTAGCTGCAAGAGGCATCATCGGGGTGAGTGCAAGGGGCAGGGATGCTTTCATTGTGGCATGCCCGGACACTTCAAGAGAGAATGTCCCCAGCTCCGGCCAGAGGCACCGAGAGCTCCAGCGATACCCACTCCGGCCCGGGGTGTTCGCTATCACGCAGCCGATGCGGATGCCAGCCCATCGGTTGTTACAGGTCGGCCTTTTCATTAACAACTCGCTTTATTCAAGATCGTTTGATTACGGGGCTACACATTCTTATGTGGCGGCCAGAGTCTTTAGTAAATTGGGTAGACCCTTTGATAGATATGAATCAGGGTTTGGAACCCTGTTACCTGGCGGAGAATTGGTTATCTCCAATAGGTGGATTAGGTCTATGCCGATCAGGATAGATAGTAGAGAGTTAAGCGCTGATCTGATAGAGATGAGCTTAGTCGAATTTGATATTATTTTAGGAATGGATTTCCTATCTAAATATTCGGCGAGCATTGACTGTAAGAGGAAGATGGTGGTCTTCCAACCGGAAAGTGAAGAACCGTTTGTATTTGTGGGTTCGGTTCAGGGATCTCGGATCCCGGTGATCTCGGCTATGTCAGCGAGAGAATTATTGCACGGTGGGTGCTTAGGGTTTCTGGCCGTGGTGGTGGACACCACTCGGCCAGACACCATTCGGCCAGAGGACATCAGAGTGGTTCGGGAATTTTTGGACGTTTTTCCCGAAGAACTTCCAGGGTTACCACCTCAGCGGGAGATTGACTTCGTGATTGACTTGGCACCAGGGGTGGATCCGGTTTCTAAAGCCCCGTATAGGATGGCTCCAGCTGAACTTAAGGAATTGAAGATTCAGCTCCAGGGGTTGCTTGACATAGGGTTCATTCGGCCCAGTGTGTCACCTTGGGGAGCCCCGGTTTTGTTCGTCAAGAAGAAGAATGGATCTATGAGGATGTGCATCGACTACAGAGAGTTGAACAAGCTGACGGTGAAGAATAAATATCCATTACCTAGGATCGATGACTTGTTCGATCAGCTTCAGGGGAAGACGGTCTTTTCTAAGATTGATCTCCGTTCGGGTTATCATCGGCTGAGGATCCGAGAGGAGGACATTCCAAAGACGGCTTTCCGCACTAGGTATGGACACTACGAGTTCCTGGTTATGTCATTCGGATTAACCAATGCTCCTGCAGCATTCATGGACCTGATGAATAGAGTATTCAAGGATTTCCTCGATATCTGTGTGATTGTATTTATCGACGACATCCTCGTGTACTCTCAGTCAGAAGAGGAGCATGAGATACATCTTCAAATGGTACTGCAACGACTTCGAGAACATAGACTCTACGCCAAGTTCAAGAAATGTGAGTTCTGGTTGTCTCAGGTGTCCTTCCTAGGACACATTGTGGGTAAGGACGGGATCAAGGTGGATCCCGGGAAGATCGAATCCGTCGTGATTGGCCGAGACCGAAGACAAGGACGGAGATCGAAGCTTTTGGGATTAGCCGGGTACTACCGTAGGTTCGTGGAGGGGTTCTCCAAAATTTCAATGCCCCTAACCGAGCTTACAAAGAAGAATCAGCGATTTATCCGGTCGTATAAATGCGAAGCTAGTTTTCGTGAGCCGAAACGAGAGGTTGATTACTGCTCCGGTACTAGCTTTGCCTTCGGACGAGGAGAAGTTCGTGGTCTATTGTGACGCATCCAAACAGGGTTTGGGGTGCGTATTGATGCAAGCCGATCGGGTTATCGCTTATGCCTCCCGTCAGTTAAAGGATTATGAACAGCGATACCCGACTCATGATTTAGAATTGGCCGCAGTGGTTTTTGCACTGAAGATTTGGCGGCATTACTTGTATGGTGAGAAGTGCGAGATCTATACCGACCATAAAAGTCTCAAGTATTTCTTTACTCAGAAAGATTTGAACATGAGACAAAGGCGTTGGTTGGAATTAGTGAAGGACTATGATTGTGAGATTCTTTACCATCCCGGAAAGCCAATGTAGTGGCCGATGCCCCGAGCGAAGGGTCCCGGGCAAGTAGCTAGCATGGTTCAGATCTCACCTCAGCTAGCAGAGGATATGGTTAGATCCAACATCGAGTTTGTGGTAGGTCAGCTTCACAACTTAACGCTGCAATCTGATCTGCTAGAAAGAATAAAAGTTGCTCAGACAACAGATCCGGAGTTAGTGAAGATCCGAGATGAGGTATTGGCTGGTCAAGCCAAAGACTTTTCAGTGTCAGATAGTGGGATGCTTTTGTATAAAGCCAGGGTTTGTGTCCCGAACAGTGTGGACTTGAGAAACGAGATCTTTGAGGAGGCTCATTCTACTCCATATTCTCTGCATCCCGGCACCACCAAGATGTACCAAGACTTGAAACCGTACTTCTGGTGGAACGGTATGAAGAAAAATTTGGTAGAATTCGTATCGAGATGCCTCACGTGCCAGCAGATCAAGGCTGAACATCAGAGACCAGCAGGGTTGTTGCAGCCTCTAACCCTACCAGAATGGAAATGGGAGGATATTACTATGGATTTTGTGGTCGGGTTACCTAGGACCACGGGTATGTATGATTCCATCTGGGTAGTGGTGGACCGATTTACGAAATCTGCTCATTTTCCGCCACGGTCGAACAACATTTTCCGTGGATCGCCTGGCGTAACTGTACGTCAGGGAAATAGTGAGACTTCACGGGGTACCGAAGTCTATAGTTTCGGACAGGGATCCGAAATTCACCTCCAAATTTTGGCAGAGTTTGCAACGAGCAATGGGTACGAAGCTAAAATTCAGTACAGCATTTCATCCTCAGACAGATGGTCAGTCCGAAAGGACAATTCAGATATTGGAGGATATGCTGAGAGCCTGTGTTATGGACTTTGAGGGTTCATGGAGTAAATATCTACCGTTGATAGAGTTCTCTTACAACAACAGTTACCAGAGTACGATAGGGATGGCACCCTATGAACTGTTGTACGGTAGGAAATGTAGATCCCCTATCCACTGGGATGAGACAGGGGAGAGGAAATACCTAGGTCCAGAGTCAGTTCAACGGACCAATGAGGCAATAGAGAAGATTAAAGCTAGAATGCTTGCCTCCCAGAGCTGACAGAAGAGTTACGCAGATCCGAAACGTAGGGATGTTGAGTTCCGAGTAGGGGACCATGTGTTTTTACGAGTATCTCCGATGAAGGGGATTAAACGTTTCGGGAAAAGAGGCAAGTTATGCCCTAGATTTACAGGACCTTTCGAGATTCTCGAGAAGATAGGTCAAGTGGCATATCGGTTAGCATTGCCTCCAGCTTTATCAGCAGTGCACAACGTATTTCATGTCTCAATGTTGAGAAAATACGTTTCAGACCCCTCTCATATACTCAGTTATGAGAGCCTTCACTTTCGGTCCGATATGTCTTATGAGGAACGGCCCGGTGCGGATCCTGGATAGAAAGGATAAAGTCCTTCGGAATAAGACCATAGCGTTGGTCAAGGTTCTCTGGAGAAACAGTAAGGTGGAAGAAGCCACCTGGGAGCTTGAGTCAGATATGCGAGCTCAATATCCAGAGTTATTCAGGTTAGATTTCGGGGACGAAATCCTTTTAAGGGGGGGATAGTTGTAAAGCCCGCTTAGTTAATTTGGAAATTAGCAGTTATCTATGTTAATCAGGAAATTATTTATAGCTATTTAAATAATTTATCATTGTTATTTATGGAATTCAGATATGCATGAGTATGTTATCAGTAGCTTTTGTATATTTCGCATTTTCGGTGTCCGGTATTTTGGAACGCGGCGTTTGGCTCAGTAGAAATCACAACTTAGTATGTTAGTATTTTGGGGACGGGTTTTAGACATTGGGAATGTCGGGAATGGCCGGGAATTTAGAATGTCCCAAAAATACCCCTTTAGTATGATTTTCATGATTTTATGGTGGAGGGGCAAAATGGTCTTTTTGCCCCATTAGTGTTTTGTCTTATGTGATTTATTAAATGGAAAAAAATAAAGGTTTATTTTTATTATACATGGCTGAAATAAATGATTTATATTACTCTTTTCTTAAGCATTCAACACTTAGTCATTTTTTGAAAGAAAATTCCAAAAAACTCACACACACAAACACTCTCTCTTTCGGCCAAGCTTTGAGCAGCAAGGAGGGGGCTTTTCTCCTTTGATTTTGGCTGGTTATTCATCATCTCTTAAGGTTCTTTGCAAGCTAGGTTGGTTCTTGTCTTCTTCTCTTTAAATTCTTGAGAAAAATGATGAAATGTGATGATGCATGTTGGATTTCTATGTGATTGTTGCTGCTGTCTTTTGTTGTTGATTTATGAGGATCAAAGCATGTTTATGTGATGAATAATTGAGTTGTTTGAAGCATGTTAGATAGGGTATTCCAAGCTTTTAGTTTCTTTGTTAAAAGTTATGAAATTTGAAAGAAAATGTGATGTTTTGTTTCTGTGAATTGCTGAATGTTGTGGTTTGTTTTCAGAGGTTATATTATGCTAGTTTAAGAGGTTTTAAGCTAGTTTGATTGCTTGTTTAGGTGGTTTGCTCAAGCTTGAGTTTGGAACTCAAAGCTTGAGCTCCAATGGTGATTTTTGCATGTGTGGGTTCTGGGTAGGTTTGATGCCTTTGAAATGTCATTTGGGGCATATAGAACAGGTCTGGAAAGTTTGGGATCAATTGGGGTTAAATTGTGCAAGTTATGAATTTTTGATGTTGTCGTCGCGAGGAACCTGGAATTCCGGTTGAGCATCCCATTCCGGATGGGGGTTCAGATTTTCCCAGAACCGGAATTCCGGTTGGGCAACCGGTCTTCCGGATGGGGGATTTTTCAGAACCCTAGTTTTCCTCGTTTTTGGGTTTTTAGGGGTATTGCCATGCTTTTTATCGATAGGGAAACTTTTAGTTTCAAGTTTTAGTCCCCGGGAAGTGATTTAGCGTGTCACTTATAGCGTTGTGATTTTTATGGTTTAGGAGCCAGTAATCCGCCGTTCAGCTTCAGTTCCAGTCAGGTTGACCGGCACACCTGAAATCGGAATCCAGGTAAGATTAGTATAACAGTATGCATATGTAGATTACATGTTTAGCGTGCATGTAGGAAGCCTGCTAGATTACATTAGATATGTATTTAGGCTTCGAACCATCCAACCCTGTCACGTCGGTACAGGCTGGAGTATGACCAGCAGCCGGAGTATGACCGGTTCGACCGATCAGGCTGACACTTGGTTGGTGGTTCGGTCTATTGACCTATCCCGTCGGTACAGGCCGGAGTATGACCACAGGCGGAGTATGACCGGTTCGACCGATCAGGAGGATACTTGTCAATAGTACCGTCCCCTGAACGTTCAAAACTCAGTACCATGTTGGACATGGCAGTAGTGCTCAGTACCATGTTGGACATGGCAGTAGCGGGACTCAGTATCGTGTTGGACACGGCAGTCAGTTTTATGTATGATATTATTATGCTTTTCTTACTGAGTCTGTCGACTCACAGTTTGCGTTCATGTGTAGGTAAAGGCAAGGCAGTTGCTGATGGGCCGTGAGCGAGCTTATGAGATTGTACATGTCGGGGCGGTTAGGCCTGGAGCGTACGATCCTCGGGACAGCAGGGCTGAGATTTTGTAACTGTCGTTAGACGACTTTATTTTGATGTAAAAGTTGAACAGTAAAAACGTTTGTAAATATTTTTATAAATCGGGATCCCGAGACTTTTTGTAAAATGGTTTATAAGTTTAATGAAAAAGCAAAATTTTAATTAATCACGTTTTTCCATAAACCTCGTTGATTAGCAACGAGCTGCACAGTACGTTTAAAAATCACGTAATACGCCTAAGATAGTTAGGGTGTTACATACGTTATGATTATCCATTGTAACAATCCTAATAGTCAAAGATCCTCTATAGATTATCTACATTGAATAGGGACAAATTTACCGTTCTACCATTCATTGTATTTTATCCTTAAAACACTTAGCTACCTATAAATGATATTTCAGTAAACTAATATAATTACTGAAATGAGATCTCAATCATTTATCTATATCAAGTCAAGCTCAAAGTGTTGGAATTTATTTTACCAGGATCTAGATTCACTAACAAGTATGTTTCATTAACATCCTAACATGAATTTCTAAAACAATGAAATAAACACATAAGGGTTTAAGAAAACCTTACATTGATTGCAGCGGAATATAATGACTCCTTCCGTTCAGATCTCTAGCCCTTGATTCCTTTATGTAGCAGAGCATTATCAAGATCTGAACTTGGATCTCTTTCTCTCCTTCTTGAGCCCGATTCTCCATCTTGTTGATTGGATTCTTCACAGTCTTACACACTATGATTGAGATACCACTTGATATGTGTGGGCACTCACTCTATCACTCAAGGTTTGAAATTATGAAGAGGAGAAAGAAGAGAATGTGGTTTCGGCTTAATAAAAAGAAGGCTCAGGAAAATTTTTCTGAAAGTGAAATTTCATCAAATCAATAAGTGTGAGCCATCACTATCTATTTATAGGTAACCACCTAGGTTTAGGTTAGATTTAATTAGCATTAAAATAATAGAAAAATAAATGGTAAAATCCATGCATAGTGGCCGGCCATGGGTTGGATAATGGGCCCCACTTTGCAATTTTGCCCTTTTGTCATTTCCCATCTTATTTTCTCAAAAACGCCAATTTTCCAATTTAACTACTTAAATGCCAATTCTAATTATTTAATAACTAAAAATTAATTATTAAATAATATTGTCACTTAATATATTTATTCATTAGACTTATCAAAGTCTATTAATTAACAAATAAAACCTAGAAACTCTTTTCTTCACATTTAAGCCCTTGCTTAGTGAAAAAATCATAAACTAGACATAGTCTAATTTTAGAATTATAATTGATTAACTAAAATCAATTAACTAAGTCTTACAAGCAGTATGGTCTCAACTAGTATGGGGACCATGGACCTATATAACCAAGCTTCCAATAAGCTGATCTAGAATTTACCAAGTAAATCCACTAACTTATTAATTCCTCATTGCATCCACTCATAGAACTTGGAATTGTACTCTCAGTCATATAGAACGCTCTATATGTTCCACGATATAGATACACTATTAATTATCCATTGTTATAATTCCAATAATCAATGATCCTCTATAGATGATCTACATTGCATAAGGATAAAATTACCGTTACACCCTTTCAATGTATTTTATCCTTAAAACACTTGGCCACCTATAAATGATATTTTAGTGAAATAATATAATCACTAAAATGAGATCTCAATCATTTATCTCTATTCAGTCAAGCTCGAAGGAAATCATCGTTTCACTTCTAAATACATATAGAAGCTATAGATTCCATATCTATGTTTAGCGCTCCCACTCAATAAAACTACCGTGTTCCCAAAATGTACGTATCACCCTGACCAAAAAGTAGGCTTAACTAACAAATCAAAGAACACGAAGAATACTCTTGAGATCGAACCTAATCATGTCAGGATTAAGATCATTTGATCTAGGATCAACTAGGTGATATTGAATTGAATAGATACTACGGTAAATTTATCATATCTAATCCAAGCTCAATATCGGTCCCTTCCAATGTATACTCCATACATCCGATACTGGTAAACTTTGCCAATGCCCTGGAAAGAACATAACACTCATCCAAGGTGTAAGTATACCTATCGCTGATTATCGTACCATTCTAAATCCAGTGAACTGACAAATCAGGGAATTGAACTTTTGAACATATAATCATGATTATATTCCACTGTGCTGACAACACTATAATCATGAACAAATACATATGTTATGGGCCTAATAAAATTTATAATCATGAAATAAATCATGTGAACCATGCAACATAAAATGATTTTTGATCTTTATTAATTAGTAAATCTGATTATATTGAAATGGATTTTATTTAGGGCACAAAACCCAACAATCTCCCACTTGCACTAATATAAAACAAAAAGTGCATTTCAAATAATCTCTACACCTTGATATCCAAATCAAGTGTAGTATGTAGTATACTCTTCATAATAGGATCTGACAGGTTGTATTTAATACAACCTTTCCTCCACCATTACATTTCCTTAATCACAAAATCCTTGATATTGTGAAATTCCTCTCTATATGTCTACTCCTTTAGGGATACTGGATTCTTTACTTTTTGGCAACTACTTTTGTGTCAGTCAGGAAGTAACACTAGTAGTTAATAAATGTTGGAACAATGCCAAAAATATATAGAACATTCCTTAGACCGAATAAGTATCTTTCCTGCAACTTTAACATTCAGTCTAAATATTATAGTAAATTTGATAGCATAATAGCTCTCTTGAAAGATTCAAATTCCTTCCCCCTAATAATGATTTTGATCCACTATTTATAGGGAAAATTACATAAAAACATATTACATTTAATTACAAAATAAATAATTAAAGTTGATTACGTCAATCCCTTGAATTCCTCTGAATTCCTTGATTCTCGCAATTACACCATTGTAGCCAAGCTGATTTATCTATTCATGGGGGATTCAGTTGAAGAGATGAATCTAGACATTTCCTCTTGCAAGGTTCACTAGTCGGATATACCTCCTACTTAATTATACTTTAGTTGCTCGGCAAGGGGTATGGCATGCTCCGTCCAACACACGCATGATATTGGACTGATTTATTCTGTGCATTCCTTACTTAATACCTCCCGAGTAGAGCATTTGAGCATCACATATCTTCTTAACACCCTTTATCCTCTCCATGTCTCACATTATTTCATGCCACATCACCAGGGAAATTTTTGAGATAACATTTAGTAATGAAAAATCAATATTGGCAAGTAAAATATCATCCACATAAAGAATAAGAAAAATATAATGACTTCAAACTTGTTCTTTATAAAACCAAACGTTATCACAACCTTATCAAACTTCAAGTACCATTAGCAAGATGTCTGTTTGAGACTATAAATGGATTGTTTCAATTTGCACACCAAATTGTCATTTTATTTTTCTTGAAACCTTCAAGTTGAGACATATAGACTTGCTCTCTCAATTCTCCATTTAAAAATGTAGTTTTGACGTCCATTTGATGCAGCTCTAAATCAAAATATGAAGCTAAAGTCATAATAATGCTGAATGAATCTTTAGTGGAAACAAGCAAGAAAGTATCATTGTAATTAATACCTTCTCTTTGAGTAAAACCTTTTTTACCACTAAACGTGTCTTATACCTTTCAATTTGTCCCTTATTATCCTTTTTGGTTTTTAACATCTACTTACAACCTGTTGGTTTAAAATCATCAGGTAATAGATCTAGCTCCCGTACATCATTTTTCTTCATTGACTCAATCTCATCATTCATAACTTCTATTCATTTTGAAGATTGTGGACTATTAACTGCTTCACTATAAATGACAGGATCCACAAAATGACCATTATCATATTCTCTTTTTTCAAGGTAAACAAAATCATCAACATACCTTGTTAACTTCTTGTCTTTGAGATCTTCTTAGAGGAGGCACTTCAAGAATAGATTTTATTTGTTAATCATTATTTTGAATGAAATCTTCCACAACTGGAATTTTTCCAATAACATGACCCTCATCAACAACAAGACCTTTTTCAATAATAGGCCCCCATTAATAATAGGTCTTTCATCAATAATAGGACCCTGTAATCTTTGATATCAAGAGAAATATGTTCATTAGCAATGGGGACATTATCTCTAGAGTAGGAATAAGATTGTTATTATTATCATCTGTTGAAAAGAGAATAGGAATAAAATTTCTCTTAGATGACTCTCCTGTTTCAAGAGATGTTGAACGAATATTTTCAGCAACATTAAATTCAAAAAAGTCATAGCCCTTTGAGTGCGAGTAAGACAGTAAAAGTGATAGCCCTTTGAGTGCATTGGATAACTAATGAAGCCACCTGACAAATCATTGTTATAAATACTGATGTTCCACATTTTTGATCCATGAAAGGCATGTGTTCCAATGCATTAGAGGAAAGTAAACTAGTTGGTAGAGAGTGGACGAATGGAAGATCGTTTCTTGTCAAGGATCTTTAGACACCATCTATCTCCACTTTAGGTATGATATTGTCAGTTTTGGGCATAAGCCCTCACAGTTTTGTTCCTGGGAGCCTTCCTCATACTAATAAAGGCAATGTCCATCCTTATATACCCATGATCCTTCCCATTCTAGCCAATGTGGGACTTTTATTGCACACCCAATAATTCTCCCCTCAAATAAAGGACCACCTTGTCTCCCCTCAAACAACCTTCCATCTTGCACCGCCGCTATCACCAAATGGAACACGCTGCCTAACCTTCATTGTCAAGAAGACTTTCAACATAAGGCACCAAACAAGATCTCCATCTTATACTGCTGTAATCACCAACAAGACACGCCACCTGACTTATCAATTAAACTTTCAATACAAGGCACCATACAGATCTTGAATCGCAAGGTTACACAGAGGCTCATCACCTTAAGAGGATTCAAAGGATTCATTCACATGGCTAATATTGGAATCTGGCTCTAATACAACTTGTTAAGGATTTTCGAAAACCATCCATCTCCACTCCAAGTATGATATTTTCTGCTTTGGGCCTAATGTTGGAAGTTATTTTATCAGGATCTAGATTTATTAACATGTATGTTTGATTATTATCTATAATCTAGCACCCTAAATATGAATTGTCAAATACAATGAAATAAACACATATACAGTTTAGAAAACCTTACATTGATGGCACAAAATAATAATAACTCATTCCATTTAGATCTCTAGCCCTTAATTCCTTTCTGTAGTAGAGAATTATTAAGATCTGAACCTAGATCTTCTCTCCTTCAGTTTGGTTAACCACAATCTTATACACTATGATTGAGTACTTAACTTGCTATGAGTGGGCATGGTACTCTATCACTAAAGGCTCAAAATTTATGAAGAACAATAGAAGGAATACAAAATCACTATAGAAGGAGCTCTCATTTACTAGTTGTCTGACAAAGAATGAAAACTAGGTTTAGATAGGTTGTAGGAGAATGAGAGCATCTTATTCCTTTTATAGTATTTCAACCAGGGTTTAAAATTTAATTATATGGATTAGAAAAAGATAAAATAATAGGCAAAATAACACTAAGTGGCCGGCCACATAAGTGTCCCTCACTAGTTACAATTTTGTCACTTTATTTCATAATTCATCTTTCCTTTCAATAATGCCATATTTTCCAATTTTAATCCTATGAATATCAAAACTATTTATTTAATAATTATAATTAATTATCAAATAAAATTTGCATTTACCTTATTTATTAATTAGACCTTACAAAGTCTCTCTATTGACAAATAAACTCTAAAACCTCTTTTCTTCACAATTAAGCCCTTGCTTAGTGAAAATTCATAAATAAGACATAGTCTAATTTTAGAATTATTATTGATTAATTAAAACCAATTAAATGAGTCTGCAAGCAGTATTATCTCAACTAGTGTGGGGATCATGGGCCGATATGATCAAGCTTCCATTAAGTAGAACTATAATTTACTAAGTAAATTCTCTAACTTATTAATTCCTCCTTGTACCACTATAGATTCGGAATCACACTCTTAATTATATAGAACACTCTATATGTACCAAGATATAGATATGCTATGAATTAGGGGTGTTCGCGGTGCGGGTGGTGCGGTTTTTAACCATTTTTTCAAACCAACCCGCACATGCAGTTTTTTTAATTTTCCAAACCGCACGCGTACCACGATACTAAAAAACCGCAAAAACTGCACCGTAAAAATGATGCGGTGAGGTGCGGTTTTTGCGGTTTATACGGTTTGAACTATCACAATTTTTTTTGAAATCATCATAAAATAATTAAATTATCATTGATATAATTATTCCAAAACACTTAAGAAAATACAACAAACTTGAGACTAATAAAAGTTATAACAACAAAAATAAGTCAATAATCTTTTTAAAGTTTCAACAACACACCTAAATCAAAATAACAAACTTGAAACTAATTAAATTCTAACAACAATATAAATGTACAACTAACATACTTTCAGCAATAGATTAAAAATTAAACAAACACAAACTTCCAACTCCAAATTTCAATACACATGTATGGGCTTGGGTTTGTTGCTAAGAAGAGAGGGTTTGTGAAGAGTTATGGATTTTGCCCTAAGATTTATGGGCTTGGGTTGGGCTCATATGTATGGGCTTAATTAAATAAATATAAAAATTGAAATTTTAAAACATGTGGTGCGGTGCGGTTTGAATCACGGTTTAATAATTCAAAACCGCAAACCGCACCGCACCTCGTGGTTTGGGAAAAATTCAAACCGCAACCGCACCACGAAGAATTTCAAACCGCATTGTTTTTGCTGTGCGGGCAGTTTGAGCGGTTTGATGTACATCCCTACTATGAATTATCCATCGTTCTAATCCAAATAGTCAAAGATCCTCTATAGATGATCTACATCGAATACGGATAAATTTATCGTTCTACCCTTCAATGTATTTTATCCTTAAAACACTTAGCTACCTATAAATGATATTTCAGTAGACTAATATAATTACTGAAATGAGGACTCAATCATCTATCTCTATTAAGCCAAGCTTGAAAGAAATTATCGTTTCACTTCAAAATACTTATAGAAGCTATAGATTCCATATCTATGATTAGCGCTCCCACTCAATTATACTATCATGTTCTCAAGATAAAAGTATTAGGTCATTTGAGCTTTAACAAACAACTCTAAGAACATAAATAACACAATTGAGATTGAACCTAACCATATCAGGATTAAGATCTATTGACCTAAGATCAACTAACTGATATTGACTTAGATAGATATAATTGTAAGTTTATGATATCTTATCCAAGTTCAACATCATTCCAATCCAATGTATACTCCATACATCCAATCCTAACATGCTTTTTCAATGCCGTAGAAAGGACATTACACTTATTCAAGGTGTAAGTAAGCTCTATCGCTGATTATCATGTCAGTCTAAATCCAGTGTGCTGACAAATCATGGGACTTAAACTTTAAAGCATATAATAATTTTTCTTTCGGATTAAAATGATACCTACTAATAACTCTCACTCAACAGCAAGTGTCTAGTCTAATGCATTCTAAAACATGCATGAGACCTCTCACTATTGATTCTTAGGGAATTCTTTCATGACTTTATCTTTTTTAGAATAGTTGAAACTGTCTCTTAGATAAACTCTATGTCTAGGAGCCAAAAGACTTCCTTTAGAGTTAGACATTAGAAAAATGCTCCAGCATCTTACTAAAGTAAGTTGCTTGCACTAGAGTAAGTAAATTACTAAGTATACCACAAGCCACAGGTTTAGATACTCTCAAACCAATGATATTAGGATCAGGAAGTTTTGTTAATCCATGAATAGACTTATCATCAAAATTTTCTTTCTTGTCCTTATAATAGAAAACTTTTTGTTACTTCCATGAATGGTTTTAACCATAGTTCTCTTTGATTTGCTTTTTAGTTCCTTATTATTAACTATCTATTACTTGTTTAAACTAACAATGGATTTTTATCACATGTGTCTCCTAAGTTATAACAGGTTGGGTTCATTAAAACCCTCACTACGACAAGGTACCGTGACTTTTTGTCTAGGAACATTAGTGGTATTGACCTATAGATTGTGTCAAGACAACATAGGCAGTGAGACCATCTTATATAGAATAAGATGATAGAACACTTTTGGAATTGAAAATATCTCCTCTAGTTTGTTACTTTCAGATTTAATCATTTTCTTAGAAAAATAGTGTTTGTTGAAACAAACACTTTCTTATCTTAATGACCATGGGATGGTCCACCCCTAATCACTTTAGAATAGCTATCAAACATTCAAACCTTAGTTAACAGTTCTAGCCTTTCTTAAGTTCATGATTAGGACATCCATGAATCTAGTAATAGTGTGTACTAAGTATATGACCATTTTATCATTCTGAAGTTTTCCTATCACTAGGGTATTTCCCTAGAATGACTCAAGCAGCATGTAGTAATTAATCATAGACCTTATACTTTTATCAATATGCAATCTAAAATTTTAGGGAGGTAAGTTTGGATACAATTTGAAGTTCAACTTAATGATCTTTAAGCTACATAACTAAATTTTTCTCTACCCCTATTAGTTCGTAAAATCTTTAACCACTTACCTTAATATTTTTCAACATTGCTAGAAATTCATGCAATTTCTCAAATATTTCAAATTTCTTTGCATAAGGTAAATATCTAGAGTGATCGTTTTAAGAATTTAACGATAACTCATATCCACCCCTGAATGTACATCCATATGTTCGAATACAGATAATCCTACTTTCAAGTGGATATTGGAATATTTTCTCTTTGCAGAGACTGATCTTGTCAAAACCACTATGAACAAGATGCAAATGCCATAGATATATTATTGTGGTTGTGGTCTTTTGATGATTCAAGTCTAGTTACAACAAAGAGTTCTTAGAATAAGTTTAGTGGATTTTGGTCACAGAATACAAAATTCATAATCCATACATTAACATACAGTTTGGATCCATTATTAGAAAATAGATATTAACAACTTGTGAAAGTTATACAATATTGTTCAATGTATTCTGAAAACTAAAATTTATAATTTATATTTGGAATCTAAAATTTATAATCTAAAATTTATTTTATTTTAATAATCATTTTTTCAAAAAAAAAAAATTCAAAATACATTTATTTCAAATGTAGATATTTTGAAATTTTTCATAATATCTAAACCTTTACGATTTTGTTTTTACGCACCTTCCCAAAGGTCTCATACCAACAGAGATAATGTCTATTCTTATATGCCCATAATCCTTCTCATTCTTAACCAATATGAGATTTGGATTGCACACCTAACAATATGTGTTGAGAAAGAGTGAAGGAAAAGAAAAAAAAAATAATAAAATCATGTTTAGAGATTACAGCTCCTATTAAGAGTGCTCTAAGAACAATTTAAAACCTTACAAAATATTAATAATGTATTACCTATGTTTTAATACACATGATAAATGAAATACATCTCACTTCTTACCTAATAAAATATCAAATATATATGTTTTTATTAGTGAGAACATATATATTTTATAAACGAATATGCATTCAATTTTCACCATAAATTCTACCAAAAACAAATTTAGCCACGAATATTTGGTTAGCATAAATATTATGAAGTAAGAATTACATCATGGCTGAATTTAAGTAGTGTCTACAATTTTAGTGTCTCACAGTCATTACTTCAAACAAAGTGATAAAGCAAGAATAGTCATTTCCTCTTTTGAGCAAAAGAATTGTCAATTTCCAAAAAAAAAAATAATAATAAAAAATGAACACCCTACCTTAGCCTTAGTTAGAAGATTGCAAGTTTTGAACGCCAAAAAGGGCTAATTAACAAAGAAATTGCAAAGACAATTACTAGAAACAATATGCGAAAAATCTCAAACCCACCCACCTCCCCTATAATTTAATTTTCGAATCTTATGTTTGTCCATATCAGATATTTTTTTTCTTTCATTCCAAGTACTTATTATAGTTAAGTATCAATAATAAATGATGACTTACTCCACTCTATGGGTTATTATACATACTAATACAAATGTTTGCATGAACAACAATTCTAATTGTAACAAATGATCTTAAATCTCATAGTGATGAAGGTTAATGTCCATTTTTTTTAAAAAAAATAAAGTAAATGACCTTTTATAAATATTAATACTTAAAATGCCCTTGATTATATAAATGAAGCTCAACTCAATTTTTTTTTTTATTTGTTCTACTGTTTGCTTCAACGATTCCTACAAAATAGAGCGATTCTCAAACAACGACAAAAATTATTTTCTCATCAAATTTTTTCCAACTATTTTCTTCAATCATTTCTCCTAGGCAATGAAACTCTCCTCTATTTTTTTGGATTTGTTTTACATTGCCTTGCCGGATTTATTCATTTGATTCTTCAACCAAATCCTCCCACAGTCAGCCATTCCTCCCAAAAAAAAAAATTCAACAACTGATTCTCCCAAATGAAAGCGGTAGTAATTTACGAACGCTATACCTTAAATCAATATAGAAGCAATATATCTCAGGGAAAGCGCGGTGAAAAAAATTAATATACCACCAGCATAGCGAAAAAAAAAATTAAACAAAAAACTTAATTTAATATTTCAGAAGTTTTTTTCTTGTTCTTTCCTTCATGAAATACCAATGAACATAAAATCAATATACCTCAATCAAATATAACTATACCTCATATTTAACTAATATTTCATATTTTTTCTCTCTTTCGTTCATTATATGTCATAGCACATTAAAATAATATACTACAATATTAAACTAATATATTTTCTTAGTATATTATTACACATAAAAACAATATATCATTGTGCAAAATAACTATACTGAACACTAAACTATTATTCAATTCTTTTAATTTTATTTTTATTTATTTCATTCATGATATATAATATAACGTACAAATACTATACCTTAGAGTAATATGAATATACCACAACAATTCTATAGTCATATAAGTATATAAAAAAAAACTTAAATAAACTTCCACTGTTATAAAATGATATAAAATAAATAAGAAGAAAAGAAAAAGAAGAGGAAGAGATAAAGAGAAAGTGAATGAGAATTTCTCAGTTATTTATTCCAATGGGGTGAACCCCTATTTATACAAATACAAGAGTCAATTATTAAGAAACTAACAAAAAAGGAATATTGATTACAATTAATGGCAATAAATAAAAGATTTGGACGTCCACATAATTATTAATATTTATAACACTCCCCCTTGGATGTCCATAATAACTGCCTCATTAAAAATCTTACTGAAAAACTTGATAAAAAAAGAGTATAGTGTAAACTAACTCCCCTCATTTAGGCATTCGTGGAGATCTTCTAATCGACGAACTTTGATCTTGTCTGCCGTCTTCTCAAATGTTGATGTTAGTAATAACTTTGTGAATACGTTTGCAAGATTGACATTTGATTGAATTTGTTGAACACCAATATGCATTTTCTTGAAACGTATAAAGAAGAATTTGATGAAATGTGTTCTAATTCTATCTCCTTCAATGTACCCTTCTTTTAGTTGAGTGATGTAAGCAGTATTATCTTCATAGAGAACTGCTTGTGTGCTTTATAGAGTGCAATCCATATGTTTCCCGAATATATTATGCCAATGATCTCACGCCCACACATTCTCTACTTGCTCCATAAAGTGCAAGTATGTTAACATAATTTAAAGTTTTCTCATTCAAAATCTTATCAGGAAAACCCAGTGGGACGAAACCTGAGCTAAAGAAAAAGAGCCCAATATATATTTCATATTCATAATTATTTGCAAGTTACCTCGTCAAAAACCTTGCCAGGAAAATCCAGTGGGACAAAACCTGAGCTAAGGGAAAAAGAGTGCAACATGAATATGTCCCCCACTCATGTACATATGGTCCACAATCATTTTGGTGATAATATATCTCATAAGATTATTGTTATCACTTTTAAAATATCACCATATACTATCTATGATCATATATTTTCTATAACTCTTCCAGAGTATGTGTGAAGTTCTAAATTATAGATGAGGGGTTCGTGAAATATTTATCTTTATCCAACTAATTGTATCATTCATGTGTGTATACAATTTTGTTCATACATAAATTTAACATTTCAAGTAGATATCAACGTAACACATTAATGATAATATAAATTTTTATTTGTGACAATGATGGTTCTCCAAGACCATATTTTTGTTCCATTCTTGTTGTATGATCTTAATTTCCATATCAAATGATTATATATCTATAATTCTTTATGCATATGAAGTACTTCAGGACTTCTCTACTAATGAACAAACTTTATACATTTAATATTTCTCGATATACAAAAGAAATAAAAGTTTGTTCTTCAATTAATCAAAAATTCTTCAAGAGTCTATCACAACGTATAATTTACGAATTTATACTGCATAGACAACATACATATTTTTCAAACAATAATTTACTTACATGTCTTTATTTCATACAAATATCTTTGTCATATAGTGCGAGCGACTTTGAATTTATATCACTTAAGACATATATTAAATTCTTCTAGAATTTTTAGATAAATCTTATTTCAAATTCTCACTATATTAGGAGCTCCAAATAAATAACTTTTTATTGCAATATTTATGTGACACTTATAAATCCTCATAAAATATATTCCAGGCTATAATCAAATCATGATTATATTTTCTCAATATTTAAGTCTTACTTCAATCAATCTCATGTCTATGCAAACTTTGTACAATAATTAATTATTTACAAATATATATACAAATTTCTCATTATAAATATTTATTTGCACACCCTACAGTCTTACTTCACTTTATGCGAGTAAACTTGCCTGGACTACGTCATAATATTTTGGCCAAAAACAAAATGTATGTCGATAATTCTCGACAAATCTAATACCATGATCATTGCTATCTCATGTTAGTTTATTGCATATGCAAACATTCAACACCTATTGTCGACAAATATTTCATTATATGATAATTTCCTCCCATATTGACATAACTTATAAAGATATCTTTAAATTACATATTTTTCAAATATGTTTATCATTTATAGGTACCTATATAGAACCACTTTAGGGATTCAATAATTATGATCAAATGTGTTATATCTAACTTCTTTTGGGAGTCTCTTCTAAAGTACCGTTTCCATCAGGGTTATCATCAATACTTTATAACATTAAGGTATCTTCATGGGTACCTCTAGATTTAACAACTTTATGTCAAATGAACATTTACTAATAATTTTTACATTGTTCATTTACGCTTCAGGCGTTTTCAACTCATTCTAACTCAACTTTGAATAATATTGATTTGCAGTTGGTATATATCATTTTGAACTATATCGTTCTTATATACTTTGTGCAATGATCATTTTTCAAAAATTATCATCGATCCCAACTGCTTCTCTCTCCCTGATCGAGAGAATTTTTGAAAATTGTGATATCTAATAATATTAATACACCTGTAGGAATTTTAATATATCACAATGAATCAATATTTATTTAAACTCATATATACTATATAACATTGAACTTCATGTTCAATAAACTTCAGGTTCAAGTTCAATACTTATGAACTTAATTCATTTATAAGAATGAGTCATACGTATATAATTAGAAATACATAAATTTACAAATTTTGTAAATGCATGATCATATAATCTTATCGCATCGATAAGAAACCATGCAATAAAAATCTAACAATGGCTCAAGATTGTTAAAGAAATATAATTTAAATATTTTGTTTGTGCAAATATATGCACATTCTTCTTTTGAGCCTTATAAATTAACAATGTGAAGAATCTTCTAGTTCTTCAATAAAATTTAGTCAAATCATTTGACAATTTATTGCATGTGATTGATCATGTCAAAATAACTCAACTCATGAATTTCAGGTTCACTATAATTTGTATTTCAATGAAACTTTCATAAGGTAATGTAAAATCACTACAACATAATCATTACAAGTTTCATTTTTATATACACAAATAATATAATTATATTATTCTCCAAAATATATACACTCTTCAGGAGTCACTATTATATTTATCAAACTTTATATTTCTTCAAGAATCACTATCATCAATTCAATGATGTGTATAAATTACATAACAACTTCATCATGTTATTGTAATGGTCAAATAGATATAATATATCATTCATTGTATCTTTCTAACAAGTCGTCTAATTTATTAATAGACAATTCATCAGTCTAATTATCATGACTTGATATATTATATATTTAAATGTACAACCAGTACATACAATAAGTTATTTCTTATCACTTTCATAACTCGATAAAAGTTATACATCTAGGTACATATAAAGATATTTTACTACTCTAAGTAGAAATTGTATGTAAGACTTCTTCAGGAAGCTTTTCAAATAATCATTTTGTGATTCTTTATCACTTTGATTATATTGGATCACTAACAAATATTAGTAAATTATATATTCACTTTTGGGAATATGCAAACCGAATTAAATAGTAATATACATATCGTGTACCAACAATAGTTTGAAACTATTGATTTCAAGAAATAATAAAATATGTATATATTAATTTGCTTCTGGCATTACCAATATATGTGAAATCTATATTATTTGAAATAGAATTTTATGTCTATTCATTCTCTTCAGGGAATGATATTTAAATATTCTAAATGTACAATAAATTTGTACAATTCACATTCTATTCAATAATCAAATATACTTTTATCTTGATTATAAGTGTGTCCGTACTACAGATACGCAATTACTATTATTCAATTCTACACATGATATATAGATTTCATGCACTTTGATTGTGTGTGGTATCTCATCTTTTGGTTGTTTCCATTTTCTCCTGGAAATATTTGAGTAGTAAATAATGCCATCGATTATTTAAAATTATTGCATTCACTTCAGGGAATGACGTTGAACACAATTAGAACATTATTATAAATTTATTAAAAATTTATTACTTGTTCATCCATAAGAATATAAGAAATTATTTAGCAATTTCTTTTACGATATTTCAAAGAATATATGAATACAGTTTTTGCATAATCTTCAAGATGTATGCAAAATTTGATCTTTAATATATGTCACATGCAATAATTTCCAACATTGCAAGTAATAACAATGTATAATAACAAGACTAATACGAACAATCTTTGAAAATAGTTGAATTCAATTCGTATCATTCTCTGCAGGGAATGATGAACAATAAATACATGTCTTATGTATTTAAATAACATTAGTCATGTTCATTGTTATTCTTATACTTTGATGTTTCAATGCAATTTTCTTAACATTCTTTTTTTTTTTTGTATTCAAAACCCTCTATAAAATTGCATCAATAATAATCACTTTTAATGATTCTTTAGTGTTTACATAATTACAATATTTTTTTTTACAAATATAAAATATTTACTTCAGGAAATGTTTGTCAAAATCTATGTCGATATTAGATTACTTTTCATTGTCCTCAAAGAATACAAGAACATATATATAAATATGTATTCATCTCTTTCATTATATATCAGTCAACTATATAATGAATATTACGTTTGCATAATCTTCAGGATATATGCAAGATATTATTGAGGACTCATAATCTTCAGGATATATGGAATATTTTATCGATAATACATAATCTTCAGGATATATGTATAATTTATATAGATTTTTTCTACTATATCATAGACACACATATATTATAAATATTATAAATAAGAAGAACATAATATATATATATATGAAATTAATAATAAACATATAAAAATATATACATACATAATATATAGATATATAGATAAAAAAAAAAAAGAAAAACAAAGAATTCTTGAAATTATTTAAGTCAGATGAGTATATATAAATATATATTTCGTGTATCGTGATTTTGAAAAAATTCAAGAACGTTAACAAAATACTTACATTGGGGCTTGGGCAGAGACTCGTGCTGATAACGTGTTATAAAATAATATAAAATAGATAAGAAGAAAAGAAGAAGAAGAGGAAGAGATAAAGAGAAAGTGAATGAGAATTCCTCAGTTGTTTATTCCAATGGGGTGAACCCCTATTGATACAAATACAAGAGTTAATTATTAAGAAACTACGAAAAAAAAATGAATGTTGATTACAATTAATGGTAATAAATAAAAGATTTGGACATCCATATAATTATTAATATTTATAACATCCACAAGTTTTTTTTTCTCTTTCTTTCATGATATATCATAGCAAATAAAAACAATATACCACTCTATTTATTTATTAATATATCATAGCACATAATAAAGATATACCGTACAAAATAAAAAAATACTAAAAACTTAAATTAATATTTAATAGTTTTTTTTTTCTTTCTATCATTCACGATATACCATATCACATACAAATGATATATCTTAGACCAATATGAATATACCATAAACTTAAACTAATATACTATTAAATGATTTTTTTTCCACGATGTACAATAGCATATAAAAACTATATTATGCAATCATAAGCATAAATACTATAGTGAAAAATTAATATACCACCAGTATAGTGAAAAAATACATATATACCAAAAACTTAATTTAATATTCTTCATGTTTTTTTTCTTTCCTTTATGATATACTAATGAACATAAAGACCATTTCAAAAAAAAAAAAAAAACATAAAGACAATATTTCCTAGTGAAATATAACTATACCTCAAACTTAAACTAATATTTCACATTTTTTAATTTCCGTCTTTCGTTCATTATACACTAAAGTACATTAAAATAATATACCAAAATCTTAAACTAATATACTACCTTTCAATTTTTTTTTTAAATATACTATTGCACATAAAAACGATATACTATTGTGTAAAATAATTATATCAAACACTTAATTATTCAATGTTATAATTATAATTTTATCATCAAATTTTTAAGAATGGACATTTTGATAATTTTTTTATAAAAAAAGACATTTATTAACTTAGGTGCCGTTTGATAACACTTTTGTTTTCTAATTTTTTAATCATAAAATGAAAGTAAATTTTTTGTTTTTAAAAATTTTGTTTTTGAAAAATAAAAATACGTTCTGTAACCACTTTTATTTTTCAATTTTAAAAACAAAAAATAAAAGTGTGTTCTGTAAAGTTTATTTTTATTTTCATTTTTTGATTTTTGTTTACGTCGGGTCTAGGTCAAGGGTCGAATTCGGGTTCAGGTCAGAAGTTGGGTTCCGCGACAGGGCTGTGGGAGGATTTGGGTCTGAGTCTGATTGAAGTCCTAAATGTTGATTAAGAAAAAAAAAACTGCTTAAAAAAATATTGAAAGTGATTTTTTTTTTGTTTTTAAAATTTTGATTCTCAATTAAAAAATTAAAAAGTAAAAATAGTTTTATAGAACATGTTTTTGAAAAATATTTTTATTTTTTCAATTTTAAAAACAGAAAATTGATTAAAAAAGTATTACCAAACGCCACCTTAATTATTAGATGGAGATTTTGCATCTTTGGCCCTTTAAAAAAACCGAAGAAAGAATCAATTATGTGAAAGATGTGGCCAACTAATTTTCCCACCACCCATTCAATCACGTCTCTCACTCTCAATTATTCTTCCTTTCAAACCCTTATGTAAATTGTCAATATAATTAATAATTAAATAAAAAAAGCAGAATCTATCTTACCTAAAGCATGTGATCAGTGATTACACTAGTTAGTTCACATATGTAACTAGAGACTATTCTAACTGTTAAGCAACATACATTAATGATTATTTAAGTAGGAGACTCAAATATTAAGTACATATAATTATTTAAGTAAGAGAATCATATTTTAAGTACATATATTATAGGGAATTTAGACCGTGGGGCATAGGTTTTACCCCATTTATGAGAACACATTTCTAATTCTCAACATGGGATGTGAATATGATTATTAGATAAGGCCATTAATTGTATTCGGAGATCGATGGTGCGAAACTGGTGATTGTGATTGAATTTTTATTCATTTGTTTATTGTTTTAAATAAAAACCTTATAATAGTGTTTAATTAATAATCACTACTACCCATTCCCAAAAAAAAAAAATCAATATTACAAATATATCATCTTGAGCATTACTATTTAGTACTAGTAGTGTTTAATACTTTTTAAAAGTATCATTTTACAATTAGTTAACGATTGTAACGCCTTAATGCTAAGGCACGCTACATTGATTTTTCAATCGAAGTGGTGTCTTTGCTAATCAAAGAATTTTCATAAAAATTGTGTCAAATTAAAACTTTTAGTATTAAATATGAAACTTTGTAAACTTTACACAAAAGTATTTACAAGTCCTGAGATCCCGTTATTTGAACTTTCTACAAAATATTTCTAATACAAAAGTCAGGTCGCAGAGCGACTATAAAATGGAAACCCCAGATGTCCCGAGACCGAACACTCCAGGTCGCGCCGTCATGACATGTACAACCTCATTCTTGCTCAAGCTCACTCCTGTTCAACCTTTGCCTTTCCTTTACCTACACATGAAAGTAGAACTGTGCGTCAACAGACTCAATAAGAAAAGCATATAACATATCACATAATGCCGACTTGTATCTAGGGGCCCATACACTTATTTACAAGGCTTAACATATGAGTAAGAATATTCTAACTAAGATACGACCATGTACCTCTATACCACATGCACTTAGTACCACCATCGTACCAGTGTAGGTAGCATATGAATCGTACCCCGACTACTGTTAAGTGTTGTACCACATACACCTTGTACCTTTCGTACTAGTGTTGGTAACACCATGATGTACTCTTCAGACATCGTACACTTTATCAATGCACTCTATACCGCTACCGTACAAGTGTTGGTAGTGTATGAATCATAACAAGCATGCATATATATTTCACACATACATACATTCCCATACATATCATATGTTCTACACTATTCTTACCTCTTTTCCGAATTCAAGTGAGTTGGCTGACCTGAACGGAAAGTCTTGTGCCGGATAGATGCCCTAATCACATAACATAATCGGGTATATCACACATTAAAATCCTAATCCAGGAAAATCGAACCTACAATTTAAGGTTCTATTATTACTAATTGGAGCTACAACATCCTAGGCAACAGGGAGTCACCCAAACGAGGCATTGAAATGGACACAAATCGAGCAAAATGAATTGTGTAGGAAATCCGTCGAAATCGGTTAATCGATTTTATAGGCCCTAGCAAACCAGTTAACCGATTTGCACCAAGTTTCCCAAACAATTCCAAACTTGCTTAAAACTTGTCCAAATGCCACCAAACTTTCCAGAACACCTATAATGAGCTTACACAATATATTCCAACCAATAGAACTCTAAAAAACACACAAACTCAAAGTATGTCATGGATGAACCAAGCTTGAGTTTTCAAACACAAACTTGTTCATCCACAACCTCACAACCCAAAACCAGCAACTAGATCCACAATTAAACTCAAAATAAACTTAGAAAACAAATTCCAACACAACCAAACCCTAACAGCCCCTATATCTCAAAGTTTCATACTCAAACCAAATTCAAAGCTTCAAAAACAAAGAATAAAAGTTCTAGGGGTTATCTTTGCTTCAAAATTACAAGAATCTTGCTCAATACTCAGAAAATACAAGGTTTTGGAGATGATTTCCCTCTAGTTTTGCCTCAGCCGAAAGAGAGAAAGAGAGAGTTCAAGAAATGTGTTTTGGGTCAAAATGATTTTTGTCTTTATTTTCCAAATAACAAATTAATTAATTAAACATTACTTGGCTGAAAACTCACATAATGGCCAGATGCCATTCTCCCAAACAAACACCTAAGCCCCTTGACAAAATGACCAAAATGCCCTTTTTGCTTAAATTTAGGCTAACTTAAGCTTAGGGGTAAAATGGTCAAAAATCATAACCCCGCTTAAACTCGATATTCTATTTTCTCCAATATACATCTCACTAAGAAATAAGGTTCTAAACTTATCCATGTGATTAAAATAGTCATCCGTCGCATTTTTTGTTATCGCCGAGCAAAAATTGTAAAAATAACATAATTCATATATAATACAAATAATACTCCTAGAGTTTAATAAAATCTACAGAATTGAGAAATTATAATTCTAATGCCCATTTCTAATAATGGGACCCAAAATTAAATAAATTCATAAATAATTATAAAAATATCAATACTTAGTGCTAATTGTCTTTACTAATCCATATTATAAACACGGTCATTACAATTATCCCTCTGTCAAAAGGATTTTGTCCTCAAAATCTAACCTGAATAGCTCTGGATATTGAGTCCTCATGTCAGACTCTAATTCCCAGGTGGCTTCCTCCACCTTGCTATTCTTCCAGAGCACTTTGACCAAGGCTATGGTCTTGTTTCGAAGAACCTTTTCCTTTCTATTAAGAATCTGAACTGGTTGTTCTTCGTAGGACGAATCTGACTGTAGTTGAAGGGCTTCATAACTCAAGACATGAGTCGAGTCTGAAACATATTTTCTCAACATTGAAATATGAAATACATTATGGACAGCCGATAACGCTGGTGGTAAGGCTAGCCGATACGCTACCTACCCGACCTTCTCGAGTATCTGAAATGGTCCAATGAACCTAGGGCTTAACTTACCCCTCTTCCCGAAGCGTTTAATACCCTTCACTGGAGAAACCCACAGAAAAACATGTTCCCCTGCCTGAAATATAACATCTTTGTGCTTCAGATTAGCATAACTTTTCTGCCTGCTTTGAGAAGCAAGCATCCGAGCCTTGATCTTAGTTATAGCTTCATTAGTCTTCTAAACTAATTTCGGACCCAAGTACTTCCTTTCTCCAATTTTGTCCCAATGAATTGGGGAATGACATTTTCTACCATACATCATCTCATAAGGAGCCATCCCTATCGTACTTTGGTAGCTGTTGTTGTAGGAGAATTCAATTAAAGGCAAGTACTTACTCCATGAACCTTCAAAGTCCATGACACAGGCTCGCAATAAATCCTCTAGTATCTGAATAGTTCTATCTGATTGCCCATCAGTCTGAGGGTGAAAAGCTGTACAAAACTTCAACTTTGTACCCATAGCCCTTTGAAGACTCACCCAAAATTTTGATGTAAACTTTGGATCTCTGTCTAAAACAATAGATTTAGGAGCTCCATGGAGACAAACTATCTCCTTTACACACAATGCAGCGTATTGATCCACTGTATAAGTAATCTTTATTGGCAGTTTATGAGCTGACTTTGTGAATTGGTCCACTATGACCCATACCGAGTCATACATTCCCGTGGTTCTAGGCAAACCAACCACGAAATCCATCGCAATGTCTTCCCATTTCCATTCAGGAAGGGCTAATAGTTGCAATAACCATGTTGGCCTCTAATGTTCAGCTTTGATTTGCTAGCAAGTTAAACATTTAGACACGTACTCTACCACATCTCTCTTCATCCCATACCGCCAAATGTAGGGTTTTAAATCCTGATACATCTTGGTGGTTCCCGGATGCAATGAATAAGGTGTGGTGTGGGCTTCATCGAGGATTTCTCTCTTAAGCTCACTAACATTAGGAACACAAACCTGAGCTTTATACAGTAATATTTTATTATTCGAGATTGAAAAGTCCTTAGGCCGATCAGCCATCACCTCATCTCGAATTTTGATTAGCTCAGAATCTTCCAACTGTGCCTTTCTGATTCTCTCTAGTAAATCAGATTGAAGTGTCAGGTTATGCAACTTTTCAATTACAAATTCTATCACAGCTTTAACCATCTCTGAGGCTAGTTGAGGATATATCATTACAGTGGTGAAAACCTGCTAGGGACCTCTTCTACTCAGTGCATCTGCCACAACATTGGCTTTCCCGGGGTGATATGGAATTTCGTAGTTGTAATCTTTAACCAATTCCAACCACCGTCTTTGCCTCATATTTAAATCTTTTTGGGTGAAAAAGTATTTGAGACTCTTATGATTAGTATAAATCTCGCATTTTTCACCATCAAGATAAATGTCCCCATATTTTTGGAGCAAATACTACAGTATCAAGCTCTAAATCATGCGTTGGGTAGCGCTGCTCATAATCTTTCAGTTGACGGGAGGCATAGGCTATAACTTTGTCAGCTTGCATCAGAACACGTCCCAGACCCTATCTGGATGCATCACACTAAACAACAAACTTTTCTCGATCCGATGGCAAAGTTAACACTGCTGCTGTTATCAATCGCTGTTTCAACTCCTGAAAACTTGCTTCATATTTGCCTGACCATACGAACCGTTGATTTTTCTTAGTTAGCTCGGTTAGTGGCATAGAGATCTTAGAGAATCCTTCAACAAAACATCGATAATACCCTGCTAAACTGAGAAAACTTTGAACATCCGTCACAGATTTTGGCCTTGACCGATTCTTCACTGATTCAATTTTTCCCGGGTCAACAATAATTCCATCTTTTCCGACAATATGCCCTTGAGTGAATGAGTTCCATGCCCACACATAGCAAGTCAAGTACTCAATCATGGTGAGTAAGACGGTGGTAACCAAACCCGAAGGAGAGAAAGAGATCCAGGTTCAGATCTTGATAATGCTCTGCCACAGAAAGGAATCAAGGGCTAGAGATCTTGAACAGAAGGAGTCATTATATTCCGCTGCAATCGATGTAAGGTTTTTTTAAACCCTTATGTGTTTATTTTTTGTTTTAGAGAATTCATATTTAGGATGTTAATTTAACATACTTGTTAGTAAATCTAGATCCTGGTAAAATATTCCCAACAACTGGCCTCAGAGCCATTGTAATAATTTACTTTCATGTAATATGGATTTAAAATGATGAATATTTTTTGTGTGTTGATTTGGATGTGTTCATGTTGATTTATGTGTTATTTGATGATTGAATGTGAATTACAAAATTTTTCCATGAAAATAATTTTATTTTCATTTTGAAAATATTTTATTAGGATTCTTTGTGAAAAATTAAGCAATTTTAGTTTTTACGGAACTCGATTCCGATAAAAATTGAGAAAACAATTAAGGTTTGAAAATTCGGGTGCACATGGCTCAATCGCACGCACACCAGACCCTCGGACAAGGTAGCACTCCGCGCGCATGCTTGAGACAAATCATGTCTGAAGCTCGGTCAGCAGTCCTTGCTATATAGATTTCATGCACTTTGATTATGTGTGGTATTTCATCTTTTGGTTGTTTCTAATTTCTGGTGGAAATATTTGAGTAATAAACAATGTCATTGATTATTTAAAATTATTGCATTCACTTCAGGGAATGATGTTGAACAAGTAGAACATTATTATAGATTTCTTAAAATTTTATTAATTGTTCATCCATAAAAATATATAAAAAAAATTATTCAACAATTTTTTTTATAAAATTTTAAAGAATATATGAATATAGTTTTTGCATAATCTTCAAGATGTATGCAAAATTTGATCTTTAATATATGTCACATGCAATAATTTTTAATATAAATATTGTAAGTAATAACAATGTATAATAACATGACTAATACATAGAATACGAACACTCTTTAAAAGTAATTGAATTCAATTCATATCATTCTCTGCAGAGAATGATGAACAATAAATACATGTCTCGTGTATTTAAATAACATTAGTCGTGTTCATTGTTATTCTTTTTGAACAAATGTTCATTGTTATTATTATATTTTGATGTTTTAATACAATTTTCCTAACATTCTTTTTGGGTATTCAAAACCCACTATAAAATTGCATCAATAATAATTATTTTTAATGACTCTTTAGTTGTATTCACATAAATACAATATTTTTGACAAATAAAAAATATTTACTTCAGGAAATATTTGCCAAAATTTATATTGATATTAGATTACTTTCATTGTCCTCAAAGAAAATAAGAACATATATGAATATATATTCATCTCTTTTATTATATTTCAGTCAGTTATATGATGGATATTATATTTGCATAATCTTCAGGATATATGCAAGATTTTATTAAGGACGCATAATCTTCAGGATATATGCAATATTTTATCGATGATACATAATCTTCTAGATATATGCATACTTTATATAAATTTTCTCTATCATATCATAGATAAACATTAAAAGTATACAATATATATGTATTCAATAATAAATATATATATAAAAAAAAATATATACATACATATATAATGTAGATATATAGATAAAAAGAAAAAGAATTTGTTTCAGTCAGATAAGTATATATATTGTTAATTCCATTTTTGGCATATTTAATTGACAAAAATATTTTATTATTCTTTGTATATTTCGGCTGGCATATATTGATATGGTTTCCCTATTTGTGTATATCTAAACTTGGAAGGAAAGTTGACTAGCTTTCCTATTTATGGAAATTAAGGTAAATATGGTAAGTTTTGATTACACATTGATTCTTTGCTAACCAGCTGTTATTCTGATCTTGTGTTGAGTTTCCCATTTTCTAAGATCAGGTTTCTTGAAGAGAAAACCGGAGCTAAACTTTCCTTTTCTATAAAAGGAAAGTTGTAGTTACTGCCCACGATTCTGTAGGTACAGAAACGGAAATTCCTGGACTGATTGAAGAATTATTTTAGGGAAGTTTCTAGTGGGTTGAGGTCTTGTTCAGACCGAATGTAAGCTGTCTATGAGATGTATATTCATTATAAATACATCTTATAGTAGCTAGGTTTGATATCTCTTTCACACACTTAGAATTGTATTCATATCTTAAGGAAAGAGTGTCTTTGTTTTGTTAAACTCTTTTATTCACTTTCATATCTTAAGAAAAGAGTGTCTTTGTTTTGTAGAGAAGAGTTGTTCTACTCTTACTTTGTTTATTTGTTGTTTGTATTGTCTTGAGTCTGTATTCAAGTCTGCAACAAAGAAGAACATCAGTGCACCTTCGGGAGAAGGGTATTTACAAGCTTTCGGGAGATTGCTTTTGAAGTCTTGCATCGGGAGGATACAAGCACACAACCTTTGGGAGATGGTCGTATAGGCTTTCGGGAGATAGCCTTTAAGCCTTGAATGGGGAGGATTCAAGCACTCTTCAAGGTGATCGAAGGGAGTTCAAGCTCTTGGAGTTTTATCAAGATTCGGTTAGTAGGTGGAATACATCAAGCTTGCGACATACAATAAGAGGGAGTCTATTTATGCATAAGTGAATTACTTTGTATTTTTGATACCGATCTAATGAATCTTATCTCTGGGTGTGGCCCCGTGGACTAGTAACAATCTGAAAGGATTGTTGAAACCACGTACAAAAATCTTGTGTGTTTTTACTTTTATGCACTGTTTGTTTTTTTAGGTTTCTCTGGAGTTACAGAGTTGTATTCTGTAACTACAGAAAACTGTTTTCAGTACCAGTTTTATTATTCCGCATTTAATTAATCACTTAATTAAATAATCAAACTGGGAATATTAAAATACGGAATTTCAATTGGTATCAGAGCAAGTCACTAATTCTTAGTGAGATCTTGAGGTTATTCCGTTTAACTTGTTTTGTGTGAGATGTCTTTGTTTGCAGAAGGAAGTTCTATCTCTAGATATTCTCTATTGAATGAGTCGAATTATCCTTATTGGAAGGTCAGAATGAGAGCATTCATCAAATCGCAAGATGAGAAGGCATGGGGAGCTATTCTTACAGGTTGGTCTCAACCTACTGAAAATGATGAAAAAGGTAATACTCAGGTAAAATCTGAACTCAGTTGGACCACTGAAGATGAAAAACTGTCTGGTTATAATAATAAGGCTTTACATGCTATGTTTAATGGTGTTGGTGAAGGCTTTATTAAATTAATCTCAACTTGTGAATCTGCAAAGGAAGCATGGGAAATCCTTCAAATTCAATTTGAAGGTACTGCTGATGTAAAGAGATCACGATTTACCATGCTGCAAACTAGATTTGATGAATTGAGAATGTCAGATACTGAAACTTTAAATGATTTTTATGAAAGATTATCTGATATTTCTAATGAGTTTTTTGCCTTGGGAGAAAAACTAGATGAATCTGTCTTGGTTCGAAAAATTGGTCGAGTTCTTCCTGACAGGTTTGATACAAAATTGCTTGCAATGGAAGAGGCAAAATACTTTGGCAAAATGAACGTTGAGGAACTCATAGGGTCTTTAAGAACCTTTGAGTTGAATCATCAAATCAAGAAAAAGAGTAAGCAAAGTCTCTCGAATGAGAAAAGTAAAGGTATTGCCTTTAATGCTTCTGAAAATATTGTTTCTGATGATGAAAATGATGATGAAATGGTTCTGTTGGCAAAGAATTTCCAAAAATTCATGAAATCTGCTGGAAATAAAAAGAACTTTTCAAAGAACCCAAAAGGTAACATTTCTGGTAATATTCCCTCTAAACCTTTTTCATCTAACAATAAAAAAGGTATTAAATGCAGAGAATGTGAAGGTTTTGGTCACACTCAATCCGAATGTGCTAATACCTTAAAGAAAAATAAAAAGGGATTAAATGTTACTTGGAGTGATGATTCTGAGAGTAGTGAGGATGAAAAAGAAAAGGTTGTCCTAACAAGTGTTTTGTCAAGAAATTTGCAGGAAAAAGGAAAGAGCATTTGCTTGAACAATATCCTGATCAATGACAACAAGGAAGAATCCAGATCCGAATCAGATGAGTCAGAAATTGATGAGGATTCCATGGCTGAATCCTACAAGGTAATGTTTGGTAAGTGGTTGGAAACTTGTGCTGAAAATCGCTCCCTGGTTAAAGATAATAAAATCTTGTGTAACAACATTAATGAGATGGAAGATAAACTTAAATGTTGTGAATCTGAATTGTCTTTAAAAGAGTCAAAAATTATTTCTTTAACCAAGGAAATTGATAACATTAAAAAGAATGTTAAAATGCTAAATCCAGGTTCTACCATCTTTGAAAAAATTCAAAAATCTGGCCAAACCAATCATGCAGGGCTGGGTTATGTGCCAAATCAACCTGATTCTAATACCACTCTTGTTAAAACTAATAGTTTTGTTTCTGGAAGAACTGTTTCTACCTCGCAGGTTTCTGTCTCTACAGCAAAGCACTCTGCTGTTACAGAAAAGAAGCAGCACGGTAAGTTTGACAATTTCAAAGGGACTGGAAGACGTTTCATTCCTATTTGCCATTTTTGTGGAGTAAAAGGTCACATTCGACCTAAATGCATAACCATGCATAACATGTTTAAATCTAATTACATTGGAAATAAACATGTTTTACAAAACAAAAATGGGTTGTCAAAAACAAATGCTTGGTAGGTTCTACTTGTTTTAAAACTGCTGCTTCTAACATGTGGTATTTTGATAGTGGTTGTTCTAGACACATGACAGGTGAAAAAGAATTTCTTGTGAACATAAGACCTATGCACTGTGGAGAAGTTACATTTAGTAACGGTCTTACTGGTAAAGTCATAGGAATGGGAACTCTCAAGTTCAAAGGGCTTCCATAACTAAAGAATGTCATGTTGGTTGAAGGACTAAAAGCTAATCTACTTAGCATTAGTCAGATTTGTGATCAGGGTTATACTGTGAGCTTTGATAGCAATCATTGCTATGTATATAGTATTCTTGATGAAATTGTGTTACAAGGGCTGCGATCTAGTGATAATTGTTATACTCTCACTACGTATGCTACTTGTCATTCTGTCATTGAAAATGTTACTGACCTATGGCATGAAAAACTTGGTCATATCCATTTTAAAAATCTGAAAAAATTGTCTGTTTCAGGGATTGTTCGAGGATTACCTAAATTAGGTAAATAGTCATTGGGAAAATGTGGACCATGCCAGTTAGGTAAGCAACTGAAAATGTCTCACAAGAGTGTCCCGGAAGTGAATATTTCTAGAGTTCTCGAATTCTTGCACATGGACTTAATGGGTCCAATCCAGGTAGAAAGCTTAAATGGTAAGAGGTATATTTTTGTTTGTGTTGATGATTTTTCTCGATTTTCATGGGTGGATTTTTTGAGAGAAAAATCTGATACTTTTGAAGCTTTCCAATCTTTGTGTTTTAAATTACAAGTTGAAAAAGATTGTAACATTGGTAAAATTGTTAGGATTAGGAGTGATCATGGTAAGGAATTTGAAAATACCATATATGATGAATTTTGTAAAGCTAACGGTATTTCTCATGAATTTTCTGCTCCTAAAACTCCTCAACAAAATGGAGTGGTTGAAAGAAAGAATCGTACTCTAACAGAAATGGCTAGAGTAATGTTGAATAGCAAGAAGCTCACAAAGCGTCTTTGGGCCGAAGATATTAACACTGCTTGCTATACCATCAACAGAGTATTCTTACGTCCAGGTACTCACAAAACACCATATGAAATCTGGAAAGGTAAGAAACCAAATGTAAGTCACTTTCATGTGTTTGGATGTGTGTGTTATATTTTACGAGATCGTGATTACATTGGTAAATTTGATGCTAAAAGTGATGAAGGTGTTTTCTTAGGATATTCCACAAATAGTAGGGCATATCGTGTGTATAACATGAGAACCCAAACTGTTATGGAATCTGCTAATGTTGTTGTTGATGATCTATAAGATTTTTCTGAGTTTTCCACAGAAGAACAGATTGAAGATTTGCTTGAAAAGCCTGCTGCTGAGGAAAAGGAACCTGACGAAGCTTCAAAAGCAGTCGTCGAGGCTACTGTGCAGGAATCTGTTGCTACAGAAAAACCAACAACAAAAGAATTTGAGTATCCTTTAAATTCAATCACTGATCCAATACAGAGGGAACCATCCTCCAGGGTTAAAAAGAATCAACCTTCAGATCTCATCCTCGGAAACTTGGATGAGAGCATGGTTACAAGAAGAAAATATGCTAATATAATTCAATTTTTATGCTTTATTTCTTCTTTAGAACCTAAATCTGTAAAAGAAGCACTAATGGATGAAGATTGGTTTTTAGCTATGCAGGATGAGCTTCATCAGTTTGTTCGAATCAAACTCTGGAAAATGATTCCAAGACCACCATTTGTGAACATCATTGGAACCAAGTGGATCTTCAAAAATAAGAGTGATGAGTTTGGCACTATCATTCGAAACAAGGCAAGGTTGGTTGCCCAAGGATACACTCAAGTTGAGGGTGTTGATTTTGATGAAACATTTGCTCCAGTAGCTAGACTGGAATCGATCAGGTTACTTCTTTCCATTGCTTGCATTCTTGGTATTAAATTGTATCAAATGAATGTCAAATTCGCTTTTTTGAATGGGCTGTTAAAAGAAGAGGTGTATGTGGAACAACCTAAAGGGTTTGAGGATCCTCATTTTCCTGATCATGTTTATAAGTTAGACAAGGCGTTGTATGGTCTAAAACAAGCACCACGTGCTTGGTATGAGCGTCTAACTGAATTCTTGCTTTCTCATGATTACAAGAGAGGAAATGTTGATAAAACACTTTTCATCAAAAACATTAATTGTGATGTGATTGTTGCTTAAATATATGTCGATGATATTGTGTTTGGCTCTACCTCTAACTCTGAAGTGCAGGTTTTTGTTTCCCAAATGCAAAAGGAGTTCGAAATGAGTATGGTAGGTGAACTCACTTATTTTCTCGGTCTTCAAGTGAAGTAATCAGATGAGGGAACTTTTGTCACTCAAAGCAAGTATGCAAAGAACTTGGTGAAAAAGTTTGGTCTTGAGAAAGCCAAACATACCAACACTCCCATGAGCACATCTTTGAAATTAAGCAAAGATGAACAAGGAGTAAAGGTAGATCAAACTTTGTATCGAAGTATGATAGGTAGTTTGCTTTATCTTACTGCTAGTCGTCCTGACATTTGTTATAGTGTTGGTGTTTGTGCACGATATCAGGCAAATCCCATGGAATCTCATCTTTCTGCTGTAAAAAGAATCATTCGCTATGTAAATAGCACTATTGATTTTGGGATTTGGTTTTCAAAAGACACTAATTCTAACCTTGTTTGCTTTAGTGATGCTTTGATTGGGCAGGTAATGCAGATGATAGAAAAAGTACTAGTGGTGGATGTTTCTATCTTGGAAACAATCTGGTTTCATGGCATAGCAAGAAGCAAAACTCAATCTCTCTGTCCACAGCTGAGGCTGAGTATATTGCTGCGGGTAGTTGTTGTACCCAATGGTTATGGATGAAACAAATGATGGAAGATTATGGGTTTGACTTGAAAACTTTAACCATCTTTTGTGACAACACTAGTGCTATAAACATTTCTAAGAATCCTGTTCAACACTCTCGCACAAAGCACATAGACATCCGTCATCACTTTATTAGAGAGCTTGTGGAAAATAAAATTCTTGTCTTAGAATATGTTGAAACTAGCAAACAAATTGCAGATATTTTTACTAAAGCTCTTGACTCGGTCCGCTTTATTTCTCTAAGGAAATCCTTAGGGGTTTGTACTGTTTAATGCTTTTGTTTTTCATAATCCTTGATATTTGAGTTGTCTTAGAGTTCATAATGTCTTGTCTTTGTCCTAGAAGAAAATTTCAACCTTATAAGAATTTCAGTCATCATTTTATTGCTAATGTTGTAATGTTATGATGTCATACAGGTTTGTCAGGAAAATTGTTCACTCCTCACAGGAATACTCAGGTTCATCAAACAGTGTTATGTAAGCTACCATTTTCGAATAATGTTGTTCAAAAACTGTGTGTTCAAGCTCCATTGGATGAATAGAGCTACCTATCTCAATGTGTGAAAGCCATCTCTGAGTAAGTTGGAACTATGTAATTAGGAGTTATGTAGAAGATACGCTACCATTGAGGTAGTGTGACAGCGTCTCCTATGGGTACAATTTATCAGAAAAAGTCTTTTTGACAAATTGGGCAATGTTCCCTGCTTACACTTTCACACACTAATGCTTGACACAGTTTGTGGTAAAAATTGTTTATTCTCGAAAATGGTGTTATAAAGCTGTTACATGCTGTTTGATTTGCTTTAATATTCTTGGTGACTGAGTCAATTTTTCTTGTGAACCGGTATGACCTCATTCTATTACTTCATTAGCTTGATAAAATAATTTCTGATTATTCTTATGAGTTTGATTTTTTCATCAGGGACAAAGACAAATGGACATTGTGAATTCTAGTTGCAAAAATATCAAGGTTATTTTATTTTTCTGTCTTTTAATCAAAAACTAAAAAAAAAAATTAAAAAAAAACAAAAAAAAGGGGTTCGTGATCGAGTTGTCAAGTGAGCTTTGTTAAAAATTCTTGTTATTTTTTGTTATGTTTCATTATGTTCTTAGACACAATTTTTTGCTCTTAAGTGGTGATTAGTGCTTTTTGTGTCTTTGTGTGTTCTCTTGTTCATTATTTGCAAATTTTTTTTTTGGGGGGCATTTTTTGAAAAAATAAAAGAAAAAGGGGGGCATATTTTTTTTTTCTTTCTTTTCGAATTTTTTTCGAATCCTTGTAAATATTTTTCTTTTATTTTTTCACTTTATGGAAACATGTTTTAATTGTATTTTTATAGAATGTTTCCTTTATTTGTGGAGATTTGGTCTTATTTTGGTGTTTTGAGGAAACTTGTACTTAAATAATTAATTATTTTTTGTTTCCTTTTTTGGTGGCAATTTCGAATTTGGTGGGGTTTTTAGTTCTTAGATTTTGTGGGGATATTTGGTTTCCTTTTTTCCATTTAAGGAAACATTGACTAGTTTTGAAAAACCTTTTTTGGTTTCCTTTTTTCTCTCCACACGTGAGTCAAAGGTAAGGAAGTTACTTTCCTTTTCAATTATTTTTCTGATTTTGGGTAAGTAATATCAAATGTTATATATGCTCAACTACCCACTCACCCACGATCACCACTCTCTCTTGTCTTTCTATTTTTTTTCTCTCAAAGGTATAATATTGTTCAAAGTGTAAGAGTGTTTGTGTTCTAGGGTTTCAAAGAAAAATGGCCAAAACTAAGAATGCCCAACCGTCCAAGAAGCTCTCTCGTGGCTCTGCCTCTGCTTCTCCGGTCACCCCGCCTGCGCCGCCTGCACCAGCAACCGGAGCTTCTGGTTCGTCTTATGCTCCGACGAAGTCTGCCAGAAAATCGAAGACCCAAGCTCAAAAATCAGTGGCAAATTTCTCCTCTCCACTTGTTGGTGCCTCTCCTATTGCTTCTTCAACACCTGGGTTTGGTGATCATGATGAATCCCATTCATCCGATCACACATTGTCGAAGTCCTCTTCTTCGAATGGTGTTCCTAATGTCGACCAAGCTTTGGTGACCTTGCCCACGGTGAGTTCTCGAACAAGGTCCAAGGTTTCCACTCCTAAAAAGCCTGAAGTGGTTAAACCTAAAATTGCATCCAAAGGGAAAAAGGTGGTTTCTTCATCTTCAAAGGCCAAAAATCTCAAGGAGAATCCCCCTTCGGTCTCTTCCTCGGATTCTAAACCAGAAGAAAGTGAGGAGGATCATGATTCAGAGGGCTTGTCCGATTCAAGTGAAGAATTTGTGCCCAAAGATCAACCTGCTGTTGATGATTCTGGATCCGAGAGTGAAGAACCAGAGACTGAGCCTGTCACTACAGAACCTGTTCCAGTCCCTGCTGTAGTTCCAAAGAAGGACAAAGGAAAAAGGCCCATTGTCTTTCCAAATCATGTTCTTCCTCAGAAAAGAAAGAGGCCCTCTGGTATTTCTCTTGATAACTTCAAGCCCCACTCTCATTATTTTTGTTATAATGATCATGCTAGAGATATGAAATTCTATGAGAATAGGAATTTTATGTTGGGAATTATTTTACCAGGATCTTAGATCTACTCACAAGTATGTTTATTAACATCCTAAATATGAACTTTCTAAAACGATAAATTAAACACATATAAAGTTAAGAAAACCTTACATTGATGCAGCGGAATAAATATCTCCTTCCACTCAGATCTCTAACCCTTGATTCCTTTCTGTAGCAGAGTATAATCAAAATCTGAGCCCGAATCTCCTTCTTCTTCAAGCTTTGATCCTTCACAGTTTTCCAATCTATGATTGAGTTACTGCTTGCTGTGTGTGGGCACTTACTCTTTCACTAGGGTCACGAAAAAGATGAAGGGAAAAGAGAGAGAGGTATTTCGGCCAAGGTAGAAAGTGAGGGAAGGCTCAGTTTTTCTGAAGAGAGAAATTTCTGTCAGAAAGCTGATCTGAAAACTTGTGTTTTGACTGAGCCATCACTTTCTATTTATAGGAAACTACTAGGTCTAGGTTTAGAATTATTTGGCATTAAAATAATGAAAATAATAATTTGAAAAATCATCATTAAGTGGCCGGCCATATGGTGTTAATGGGCCTCACTTAATTTTGCAATTTTATCAAATTTTATCTCTATTTTCTCAAAAACGCCAATTTTCCAATTCTAACCTTTTAAATGCCAAAACTAATTATTTAATAACTAAAATAGATTATTAAATAATATTGTCATTTAATTTAATCATTAATTAGACATATAAAGTCTATAAATAAATAAACCTAGAAAACTCTTTTCCTTACAATTTCACCCCTGCTTAGTGAAAATTCATAAAATTAGACATAGTCTAACTTTAGAATTATAATTGACCAATCACGAATCAATTAATGAGTCTTACAAGCAGAATGTTCTCAACTAGAATGGGGACCATGGATCTATATGCTGAGCTTCCAATAAGTGAACCAAATTTACCAAGTAAATTCCTACTTATTAATTCTTCATTGAATCCACTCTTCGAACTTAGAATTGCACTCTCAGACTTATATAGAGCATATTGTATGTTTTACGATACCAATATACTATCTCATTTAACCATTGTTATAGTCTTATTGTGATTTAAAGATCCTCTATATAGATGATTTACATCGAGATGGGATTTCTTTACCGTTCTCACCCCTCAATGTATTTTGCCCCTTAAAACACTTAGCTACCTGTAAATGGTGTTTAGTGATCTAATAATTAGTCAGTTAAACAAGAGCTCATCCATTTACTTCTATTTGCTAAGCTCGAAGGGAATCATCACTTGACTTCTATACACCAGTAGAAGCTATAGATTCCATATTTATGTTCAGCACTCCCACTCAATCATACTATCATGTTCCCAAAATATACGTATCACCCTGACCCAAAAGTAGGCTTAACTAATAAATCAAAGAACATGAATAGCACTCCTGAGTTGAGCCCAAGCATATCAGGATTTAGATTCTTTTAATCTTAAGATCAACTACTGATATTGACTTGGAAAGATATGTATAACGGTAAGTTTGTAATATCTTAACTTAGTTGCAATATCGGTCCAGTCCAATGTATACTCCATACATTCGAAACTAGTATACTTTACTAATGTCCTGGAAAGAACATAACACTTACTCCAAGTGTAAGTACACATCATCGCTGATTATCACATTAGTGTAAATCCAATAACACTGATGAAACAGGGACCAAAACTTTTGATTCATATGATCACAATCACATTCCACTGTGTTGACGATACTGTAATTGTGAATAAACATATGATCTGGATTTAACTGATTTTGTGTGTATGAATGTAATAAACATATTAAACATGTTCAACATATTAAACCATTAGCATGTAAAATTCATGCAAACATCAATCACTTCAAATTTCTTATGTTGATTACTAATCAGATTGTAAAGAGTTTTATTTAGGGCATAAAACCCAACAAACTCCCACTTGCACTAATATAAAACAAACTGTGCAAATAGGTCAATCTGATGTCTTGATCTTCAGATCAAGTGTAGTATATTTGAATCCACCCAAACTTCTGGAAACTAGTTCATAAATACTCTTATGAAACATCCTTTACTATATGCTTTACTCATCAAGGGATACTGAAATCTTTACTGTTTTAAATGTACATCTGAATTAACAGAAGACATATCTCTCATATTTTAAAATATGTAATTGAGATAATACAGTGTAGACTTTTCTTCAGTGATATAACTTTCTGGTATTTTCGAATAGACCAAGTTATAGTTCTTCTCTGGTAGAGCTTGAATTATTATACAATAATTCCTCCACCCCCAAAGTAAGCACCATCTTATAGAATTTCGAAATTAGATGGTGAGATACAAAGACAACTGATACAATGTGTCCTTAATATCTGACATATAGATCACTTACATAAATCCTTCTTGAATATCTTCTAATGTTCCCTATTTGATTACATCTCAGATAGCTCCCACTCAATTGCAGATGTCTGGTTAAATAATACTTTTAACCTCTGATTGTTTGGAGAGTTACCTAGTTGTGACTTTTGTGTTAGTCTGAAACTTTAAGTTAAGACTAAGTCATCAACATAGCAGACTAGTATTTGAAGTGAAAAATACATGCCAGAGATAAAGTAATCAAAATTAAGATACCATCAAATTTTATGAGGATTAAGAATTCTTGGTTCAAGTCATTCGAATGGACTGAACTAGAGTTCTTTATCTTATTCTCATAATTCTGATAAGCTATACCTATCCATGTGAATGGTTAGATTTGCTTTCCAGTAGTGTTCTTAAGTACCTATCACAATTATCAACCTAATGAAGATGGGTATAGAATTTTAAAATTCTCCCACTCAATTAAGGTAGTGTGAAACTTTAACAAAGAACTTTCAAAGGTATCAAACTTTTACTTCTAACAGTAAAAACGAAATGGAACATACAATCAAGATCAAGAATTTATATTGACAATAGCTGACTCATTATATTACTTCTATGTTTAAACAAGATATGTGTTTCATAGGGAATTGTGGAATGGACTTCACCCCTAAGAATATACATATAGGGTACTATGGATAACCTCCACCCCTAAGTATATAGAGATTATGATCCACCCCTAAAGGTTGTAAAGATCATGATTCTCTTAGTGTGATAGAGTTTATGTGGAGTTGAATACTATCCAGAGTTCATTAGATATAAAAGATCGTTGAACTGCATAGTTTTCTTAACTTTTCTCCACCCCTATCAGATCATAAGATCTTTTTATTAAACAAATTCTTAATAATTGTATGAGAATTAACAATTATTGATAAACATAGAAATAATTTCTAGTGTTTATATAATATAACTCTATGAAGAGTTGTAAATATTATAGAATTTGCATCAATAATAAAAACACTTACACATACAAACATACAAATATAATGTGGTAATTATTGATGAAGATAAAATTAAATGAAGCTCAATCTCATAAATTGCAATAGGGAATTTCGAAAAAAAATACTTTATTAATAATGAAAAAAAAATGTATTGCAACAATATGAGAGAAACAGGGATAAATATCCCTAACTAAAATTTGAAATCCAAATTGTTTTTAAACTAAAACAATTAATTCAAAAAATTGAAGAGCTTCATCTTCATCTGGACGATTTTACCCTTTGGTCCAGCTTTCTGATCGAACTCATCTGAGTTCAAGTAGCTTGACCTATAAGAAGAAGAAAACAAATAAACAAAGTTTAGTCCAGAATCATAAATCCAATTGGATAACAATTCACTAAACTCTTAAAGTTTATTAATGGAAATACCTTGTTTCTTTGCAAGAAGTTTAGGACACTGGGGTTTCCAATGACCTTTTTCATTGCAGTTGAAACACTTTCCTTTAAGTGTAGCATCACCAGAAGGAGCAGCCTTTTTCATGGCTTTTGTTCGCTTCTTGGTGTTCTTCCACTTCTTCTTCGATTTGGGCTTTGAAGCAGAGGCAACATTTGCTTCAGGTTTTATCGTCCCATTACCATTACCAGGATTATGAGGTTTACTCCCTTTCTTCTTGGGTCCTCCAATCAAATTTTCATAAGTTTGAAGGTGATTGACTAATTCATGAAAGTCAATTTCCTTCTTATTCATGACATAATTTGATGTATATTGTAGAAATGCTGGAGTCAGGCTATTCAAGATAAGACTAACTTGAGTAGCATTGTCCATTTCAGCACCATGATCCTGGGCTTCTTGGAAATAACTGGACATGAGGAGAACATGATCACACACGTTTTGATGAGGTTCCATCCGTGCATTGATGTACTTCTTAGTCGCGTCAAAGCGTGACTGAAGTGATGCCTTACCGAATAGCTCATTTAACTTCGTCATAACTTCAGCAGCCTTCTCAGTTTTAGAAAACCGAGTTTTGAGGGTGTCAACCATGCTAGAAAGCATAAAGTATAGAGCTTTGTCATTTGCCTTCTGCCAACGCTCATACTTTTCTTTCACAGCTTTGGATGCATTATCCCCAGGCACTTCAGGTGACGGCTCAGTTAAAACAAACAAGGCACTTTCTCCTATGAGAGCAATATTAATGTTCTCATTCCATTTATTAAAGTTAGATCCATTCAGCTTATTTTCAGTCAACAGTGATAACATGGGATTCATTTTGACAAAACAGGATACTACAAAATAATAGAAATTAACAAATAGAAATTAAATAATGGTTTAACACACAAAAATCAATTCAGAAATTATAAGCACATAGCAAGTAGGAATGATATGAGAAAATACTTACAAAATTCAATCCTAAATAATTTCCAAGGTTTTCAACAAACTGATATCAGTGTCCCGTTTAGGCGAGAGTCAAAGCTACCATCCATTGAATAAAGTTGTCAGCTCATCTAAAATGTTAAACATTCTAGCAACCTTTTATTCGATCAAGATCAGAATCCAGCGTTGTCCCGTTTAGGCGAGAGTCAAGGCTATTCTATCTCATGAGCTTCTACCATTGTTTCGCAATTTGCAAGTCAAATATGGTCGCCACCATTAGGGTGATCTATACCATATAAAACACTTACAAACCACTTATCATGCGAGATTAAACGGTGCGAAATTGCTAATGAACGTTCCTCCATTAGGGAGGATTACTCACTAAAACAAACGCGGTGTAAAACCCACAATGGAGATCGAATATCTTAATAATAATAAAGCTCATTGTTTAAAATGTATTTTCTTTATTATTCTAATAAATAAATCTCATTAAATTCTAAATTAAGAATAAAATTTCAAAAATAAGAATTTAATGTAATATTTATAAAATTATACTTAGATGGTGATTGAAATAAAATTAATTATTTCCATCTTAGTAATAATCTTAAATATAAATATTAAGGAAATTAATTTAAGTTGAATTAAATAAATAATTAGCAACTTAAAAATTTCCTTTGAGAATATATTTATTGAGTTCGAAAATATATAAAATATACAATTTTCGAAAAATAATAAAAATAGAAAAGAAATACTTCGAGCAAAAATATCACCTATCTAGATTTTCTTTTGACTAGTTAATTCAATTTCTAATAGTATATATATATATTTTAAATTCATTTATTTTAAATTAATCAATTAGATGAAAAAATCATTGATTGTAGTTGGTCCAAGAATTAATTAAAATAAATAATTAATTTACAACTCAATCTATTTTTCAAAATAAAAAATTCGAAAATATTGCATAAATAAAATGCAATTTTCGAAATTGATTAATAAAATAAAAAAAATATATATATATTTTGAAAATTATTTAAATTTAAGTTGAAAAATTAAATTTCAACCTAAAAATAATTTTCTATTTAATTAAGTGTCATGAAGAATCTATAAATATTTAAGTATGATGATGAAAATCAACTTAGATATTTAGATTTTTCAACTTAATTAAATGTATTAAATTCAAGAAATAATAATTAAGTGTAGAGAAGGCTTAATTATTAATTTCTATTTAATACTAGGAAAAATATACTTAATAAAATTGTACCAAAATTAATTATTTAAATAATTAATTTCACAAAGTATGATTTTCCTATTTAAATATTAGAAATAATAAGTAGTCTAGAAATTACTATCTAGAAAATATCTTATTTGACTAAGTATCTTTTCAAAATTTGAAAAATATCTAATTTAAGTTGTATAGAAAAAATCTAAAACTTAAATAATTTCAAATCTAGATTTAATTAAATATCACAAATTAAGTTGTAACCACTTAATTTGAAGATATCTTTTGAAGTTAATATTTGAAAAGATATTAACCAAAAAATATCTAAGATATTCCATTTCAAGTTAATATTTGAAAAGATATTAACTTAAAAAATATCTTAAGAATCTTAATAACTAATGCCTAAGATTCCTCAACTTGATTTAAAATTTAAATTAAATATTCAAATTTAAGTTAGATAAGAAAAATCAGTTGTTACAACTAATTTATAACTTAAATAGGAATATTTAATTAAATAAGCTCCAGAAAGAATCTTAGTTAGTTAAAATTCTATATTTAATTAAATACAAGAAAAATACAAATAGTTTGTCTAGAAATAATATCTAAACTAAAAGTGTTTTTCTTAAAATTAACTTTAAAATATTAAAATGAAAATAAATTTCATATATTTTAAAAGTTAATTATGTTGCTAATTCAATTTTATTAGGTCAAACTAATATAATTAACCTAGTACAGTTGTTCAAATCAGGCAAATGGGCCTTCACAATTGGGGTAGTTCATGTGAGGGGGTGCTGGGTTCAGTATGCCGTACCCACTTCTATGGCTCCCAACTCTCACACAAGACCCAAAAGAGAGGAATTTAACCTTAAAATGAATAACTGTTATTAATTGAATAGGTCCAATAACTAAATGGACCTAAATAAAATCTATCATGGTGTGACATTTTATTTAGCAACAACCTATATGCATCTATATATAATAAAATAAACATATAGGCTCACACAGGCACACTTTGGATGGATCCTATCATGTTGCTAGGTCATACACAGATGAAAGAAGATTGTAAAATTTACCTGTTACAAATTATTAACTTGACCAAGGGAGCCATCAGATCATAAGATCTGGCAAAAAGTAACCATGGCTATTTGCAATCAAGTAATAATAGGTTTTTAAAACTTACACACAAGCTAAAAACACATACTCCTGCAACAAGGTTAGCTGGATAGTTGGAAGTAGGATTTATTTAATTTTAAATAAATAATTTCGAAAAATAAATAATTAAAAAAATATTTTAATTAATTTCAAAAAAATAAAAAAATAAAAAAAATTTAATTAATTTTCGAAAATAAAATAAAAAATAAATTTAAATTTCGAAATTATTTAAAAATAAATATTTAAAATTAAACCTACTATTTTGAAAAATTAGGTTTCAACCAACCTAAATATCATTTCAAAATTTGCTAACTACTTTTAAAAATTAAATGTTATTTTAAAAATAAGAACTAAATAAAAATTAGAAAAGATAAATGAAATATCTTTTCAGATTTTTAAATTTAATTTAAATAAATAAAATAACAAAATTTAAAAGTTAGCAAAATATCTTATATCTATTTAAAATTACATGATTATAAATATCTTATTTTAAATTTAAATAAGGTCAAAATATCTAAAAAGATTTAATTAAAAAAATCTTAAAAAGATAAGATATTTTTAAAATATTTTAAAAGATATTATAAATATCTTAAAAGATATTATAAATATCTTATAAAATCTGACCTTAAATTTAAAAAAAATATAATCAAATTTAAAAATAAGATAGATTTTTTTTAAGCAAAAAGATAAATACTAATTCTATTCAAATTCAAATTACACTAATATCTTGAATTAAATTAAAAAAAAATTAAATTAATTCAAAATGATAATTAGAATTGAATTAGGAATAGTAATAGTATATATACAAAACCATACAAAAAATTGGAAGTTAATTCCATGAAAAAGTATGAAAAATTGAAGAAAAAAGAAAAAATTCGAAACTGTACGGACAGTTCTGCGATCGCAGGAAAATATCAAGAAATTTCCGATTTTGTCAAATCTTCAAAAAAATCATAACTAATTCAAATAAAATCCAAATTGAGTTCTGTAAAAGGCTAACTTGCTTAATTTTTTCCATACTATCCAATAAAAATAATTCCAGAAACGAAATCACAATTATGTTTCACGAAAATTTCACAAACATCAATCAATCATCAAATAACACTCAATACAACATGATACCATCCAAAGAACATACAAACAATCGTTTTAAAGTCCAAATTACATGTAAGTAAATCAATTACCATGGCTCTGAGGCCAGTTGTTGGGAATTATTTTACCAGGATGTTAGATCTACTCACAAGTATGTTTATTAACATCCTAAATATGAACTTTCTAAAACGATAAATTAAACACATATAAAGTTAAGAAAACCTTACATTGATGCAGCGGAATAAATGTCTCCTTCCACTCAGATCTCTAACCCTTGATTCCTTTCTGTAGCAGAGTATAATCAAGATCTGAGCCCGAATCTCCTTCTTCTTCAAGCTTTGATCCTTCACAGTCTTCCAATCTATGATTGAGTTACTGCTTGCTGTGTGTGGGCACTTACTCTTTCACTAGGGTCACGAAAAAGATGAAGGGAAAAGAGAGAGAGGTATTTCGGCCAAGGTAGAAAGTGAGGGAAGGCTCAGTTTCTCTGAAGAGAGAAATTTCTGTCAGAAAGCTGATCTGAAAACTTGTGTTTTGACTGAGCCATCACTTTCTATTTATAGGCAACTACTAGGTCTAGGTTTAGAATTATTTGGCATTAAAATAATGAAAATAATAATTTGAAAAATCATCATTAAGTGGCCGGCCATATGGTGTTAATGGGCCTCACTTAATTTTGCAATTTTATCAAATTTTATCTCTATTTTCTCAAAAACGCCAATTTTCCAATTCTAACCTTTTAAATGCCAAAACTAATTATTTAATAACTAAAATAGATTATTAAATAATATTGTCATTTAATTTAATTATTAATTAGACATATAAAGTCTATAAATAAATAAACCTAGAAAACTCTTTTCCTTACAATTTCACCCCTGCTTAGTGAAAATTCATAAAATTAGACATAGTCTAACTTTAGAATTATAATTGACCAATCACGAATCAATTAATGAGTCTTACAAGCAGAATGTTCTCAACTAGAATGGGGACCATGGATCTATATGCTGAGCTTCCAATAAGTGAACCAAATTTACCAAGTAAATTCCTACTTATTAATTCTTCGTTGAATCCACTCTTAGAACTTAGAATTGCACTCTCAGACTTATATAGAGCATATTGTATGTTTCACGATACCAATATACTATCTCATTTAACCATTGTTATAATCTTATTGTGATTTAAAGATCCTCTATATAGATGATTTACATCGAGATGGGATTTCTTTACCGTTCTCACCCCTCAATGTATTTTGCCCCTTAAAACACTTAGCTACCTGTAAATGGTGTTTAGTGATCTAATAATTAGTCAGTTAAACAAGAGCTCATCCATTTACTTCTATTTGCTAAGCTCGAAGGGAATCATCACTTGACTTCTATACACCAGTAGAAGCTATAGATTCCATATTTATGTTCAGGACTCCCACTCAATCATACTATCATGTTCCCAAAATATACGTATCACCCTGACCCAAAAGTAGGCTTAACTAATAAATCAAAGAACATGAATAGCACTCCTGAGTTGAGCCCAAGCATATCAGGATTTAGATTCTTTTAATCTTAAGATCAACTACTGATATTGACTTGGAAAGATATGTATAACGCTAAGTTTGTAATATCTTAACTTAGTTGCAATATCGGTCCAGTCCAATGTATACTCCATACATTCGAAACTAGTATACTTTACTAATGTCCTGGAAAGAACATAACACTTACTCCAAGTGTAAGTACACATCATCGCTGATTATCACATTAGTGTAAATCCAATAACACTGATGAAACAGGGACCAAAACTTTTGATTCATATGATCACAATCACATTCCACTGTGTTGACGATACTGCAATTGTGAATAAACATATGATCTGGATTTAACTGATTTTGTGTGTATGAATGTAATAAACATATTAAACATGTTCAACATATTAAACCATTAGCATGTAAAATTCATGCAAACATCAATCACTTCAAATTTCTTATGTTGATTACTAATCAGATTGTAAAGAGTTTTATTTAGGGCATAAAACCCAACATTTTACTGTGGAGAAAAATTTTAATGTTATTGCTCATAAGCCTTTTGGAGTATATAACATGTTGAAAGAAAGACAATGGGTAGATACCTTGATCGGTTTTGATGGGTATGTGGATAAAATTGTGAAGGAATTTTATGCTAACATCACTGATGAGTTTCTCGATGAGGACTCTTTCATGTTTGGCAAAGTTTTTGTCAGAGGGCACTGGTATTCCTTTACTGTGAAGGATGTTGCTGAGGCTCTCAATTTTCCTATGGGAATTGAGCCAACTGATGTGGAGTTTGATCGTCAAAAGGTGTTCGGTTATCTCTCTGGTGATAATGAAATTGAACTCTCTGACACCATGCATATGTCTCAACTCACCTATCAACATGCTGCTCTCATGAGGTTTGCCCTATCCAATTGGTTTCCTTGCTCCAATCCGGTAAATGTTTCAAATGAACTTGCTTTCTTTTTGTATAAAGTTTCAATTGTTGCTAAAATTGATTTAGCTGACATGATTCGGGAGCAAATTGTTTCTCTTTGAAAGGGTAAGAAACCTAGGCTCAATCTCATTTTTTCTCACTTAATCTATAAAATTTTATCTGATCAAGAGGAATTGATTCTTGAGAATGAATCAATTGAGATGCCTGCTGTTGGACCCACTTTCAAAATTCCTGAGAAGCCTCCTCAAGGAAAAGCTGCTCAAAGAAAGGCTCGGTCTGCTTCCCCTGGTCTTACAAATGATCCTGCTGCTGCATCTGCTTCAACTTCTGCTCCTACAGAAATGGCAGAATTCAATTTGCGTTTGGGAAGAATGGAGACTAGTCAGGCCCTGCTTCTTAGGAAGATGGACAGCATCATGAAATACTTCCGACCCAATGATGATGAATAAGTGGTTCAATCTTTTATATTTTGCTTTTTATTAATGTCTGTTTGAACTTATGACTTTGTCCATGTTTGTTTTTGTTATCTTTGGCTCCTTGATAGACAAAAAGGGGGAGTAGTATTATTTTTTGAACTCTTTGTTACAGCTCTGGACCATTGGTTTTAGGGGGAGTTGCTTGTTAGTGGTTTAACACTTTTTCATTTAAAAAGTTGTGTTCTTCGGTTTGTAAGCTTTTCCGTCCAAAAAAAGTTATATGTTTTATGTGTTAGAGAGCTTTCATGCAGGGGGAGTATTTTCTATACTCTTGTATCTTTAAAAAGCTATTTGCTTTGGTTTCTAACACTTGATGCAGGTTTTCTCATAATAAAATGTTTTGTCAATCAAAGTGCCAAAGGGGGAGATTGTTAATTCCATTTTTGGCATATTTAATTGACAATTTTATTATTCTTTGTATATTTCGGCTGGCATATATTGATATGGTTTCCCTATTTGTGTATATCTAAACTTGGAAGGAAAGTTGACTAGCTTTCCTATTTATGGAATTAAGGTAAATATGGTAAGTTTTGATTACACATTGATTCTTTGCTAACCAGCTGTTATTCTGATCTTGTGTTGAGTTTCCCATTTTCTAAGATCAGGTTTCTTGAAGAGAAAACCGGAGCTAAACTTTCCTTTTCTATAAAAGGAAAGTTGTAGTTACTGCCCACGATTCTCTAGGTACATAAATGGAAATTCCTGGACTGATTGAAGAATTATTTTAGGGAAGTTTCTAGTGGGTTGAGGTCTTGTTCAGACCGAATGTAAGCTGTCTATGAGATGTATATTCATTATAAATACATCTTATAGTAGCTAGGTTTGATATCTCTTTCACACACTTAGAATTGTATTCATATCTTAAGGAAAGAGTGTCTTTGTTTTGTTAAACTCTATTCACTTTCATATCTTAAGAAAAGAGTGCCTTTGTTTTGTAGAGAAGAGTTGTTCTAATCTTACTCTGTTTATTTGTTGTTTGTATTGTCTTGAGTCTGTATTCAAGTCTGCAACAAAGAAGAACATCAGTGCACCTTCGGGAGAAGGGTATTTACAAGCTTTCGGGAGATTGCTTTTGAACTCTTGCATCGGGAGGATACAAGCACACAACCTTCGGGAGATGGTTGTATAGGCTTTCGGGAGATAGCCTTTAAGCCTTGAATGGGGAGGATTCAAGCACTCTTCAAGGTGATCGAAGGTAGTTCGAGCTCTTGGAGTTTTATCAAGATTCGGTTAGTAGGTGGAATACATCAAGCTTGCGGCATACAATAAGAGGGAGTCTATTTATGCATAAGTCAATTACTTTGTATTTTTGATACCGATCTAATGAATCTTATCTCTTGGCGTGGCCCCGTGGACTAGTAACAATCTGAAAGGATTGTTGAAACCACGTACAAAAATCTTGTGTGTTTTTACTTTTATGCACTGTTTGTTTTTCTGGAGTTACAGAGTTATATTCTGTAACTACGAAAAACTGTTTTCAGTACCAATTTTATTATTCCGCATTTAATTAATCACTTAATTAAATAATCAAACTGGGAATATTAAAATACGGAATTTCATATATAAACATATATTTAGTGTATCGTGACCTTAAAATAATATTTAAGAACTTTAACAAAATATTTACCTTAAGCCTGGGCAGAGACTCGTGCTGATAACATGTTATAAAATAATATAGAATAAGAGAGAAAGAAAAACTGAATGAGAATTTTTCAATTGTTTATTCCAATAAGGTGAATCCCTATTTATACAAACATATGACTAAAAGAATGGAAAACTAAATCAATGTAATAAAGAAAAATACAACCAAGCATTAATGGTGATAATTAATTTAGTAATTTGGACATCTATAAATAATATTTCATAGCAACATATTTTTTATTTACTATTAATAGTAATTTTTTCTCTTGATTTTGTTCTTGTATATTATATTTTTGTAAAACTTAAGTTTAAATCTTTTCATTTTATTGAATTAGAAATTTTCTTAATTATTTTTACTCTAATAAGATTTTATTATTATTTATATTTTATATTTTTTTTATCTAATTTGTTATATTTATCATATTTTTAATAGTATAGAAATTGATTTATGGAGTTGTAATTTTTATTAAATATAAATATCTCTTGTTAATTAAAGTAATTTAATAGTAATATATTAATTTTATGAATAATGTAATATTTTATTTTTTGAAATTATTGAAATTTCTTTTATTAGTTTAATATCATCGCTAGGGGATCAATTCATTTTTTATCTTATTTTGTTTTGTAGATGTTTTGAAGACCATTTTTGATATGTTAATGAGTTGGTGTGTAGTATTCAGTAATACAAACTAAAGCTCTAGCTATTTGGATGTGCTGTTTGAGGACGTTATAGCTTTAATGTCTAAATTTTTTAGGACAGTTTTATCGTATAGTATTGCTTGCTGACTTTAGCAGTTCATGATTTGATAAAGCATGCCATTTGGTTAGATGAAGAGCTATCTAAGTTCAAGTTCTTACACTATTTGTTGATGTTTGCATCGTAAATTCATGAGTAATCTAATCGCCACGTCAAATATAATATATAGTAGAACCTCTATTTAAGAATACTCTATTCAAGAATAACCTCTAATTTGTTATAAAAAAATCAAGTCCCAATTTGGGCCAGTTATAAATAAGAATAACCTCTAAATTGTAATTAGTTATATATTTTTTAAGTCCCGTATTACCAAAGTATACCTCTATATAAGAATAATTACATCTTAATAAAATATATATATGTATTTTGTAAATTTATTTATGTAAAATTAATAATTTTATTTTAAATTATAATACATGTATGAATATTATATTTACTCTAAAATATTTCTATTATGGTATAGTATTAATGATTATTTATTGTTATTATTGTTACGTTGATATTTTTTGGTTTTTTAATTTTTTTTTCTAGTATAACTCTATTTAGTTATAACCTCTCAATTAGAATATAATTTACTTGGTCCCAAGTGTATTCTTGGATAGAGGTTCTACTGTATATATAATGGAAGAGGTTTCAATGGTTACATTTTTATTGTAACTATCATGGTTACATTTTTTTTTAAGCCATTGGATTACTATTAAATGGTTGTGATTAATTTGAAAATTAAATAAAAATAAATAATAAATAACTTGTAACCTGAAAGTAACCTAATTATTTATTTCCTTATAAGACTTTAATTAAGATTAATTATATTTTAAAATTAAATTAATTATAATTATTAATTAATTTTTTTGCAATTTATTACTATATAAGGATCTTTTAGCAATTTATTTTTTTATACTTAAATTATTTAAAATTTTATAGCAAAACTTTTTATAATTTAAAATTATACACATATAATTTCATAATTAAAATTTTATTATACTTGTAATCTTAATTTTAAATTATTACACTTAATTATTTAATTTTTTTTATTTAAATATTTAAAAAGTAAAAAATGAAATAAGTTGAAGGATTTTTTAGAAAAAAAAAATGGCTGCACTTGTTATCGATTGATTAGCTTGAGGCCTCATACTTAGTTCATATATTTGTAACAAAATAATTAAATATCATTTAAAAATAGTTAATTATTTAAAAATTTATTATAAGAAGAGAATTTTAATTTGTGTCAAAAGAAGTTTAATTTTTGTAAAAAAAATAAATTTTATTGTAAATATTATAATTAAATGGCTTAATTATTAAAATAATTCAAGTAAGGATTTACATATAAATATTAATAGCTAAAAGAGGTCTTGTTAAATATTTAATTAATTATTTTAAGAAAATAGTTAATTATAATTAATTAATTCAAGTTCAAGTTCTCACACTATTTGTTGATGTTTGCATCGTAAATTCATGAGTAATCTAATCGCCACGTCAAATATAATATATATATATATAATGGAAGAGGTTTCAATGGTTACATTTTTATTGTAACTATCATGGTTACATTTTTTTAAGCCATTGGATTACTATTAAATGGTTGTGATTAATTTGAAAATTAAATAAAAATAAATAATAAATAACTTGTAACCTGAAAGTAACCTAATTATTTATTTCCTTATAAGACTTTAATTAAGATTAATTATATTTTAAAATTAAATTAATTATAATTATTAATTAATTTTTTTGCAATTTATTACTATATAAGGATCTTTTAGCAATTTATTTTTTATACTTAAATTATTTAAAATTTTATAGCAAAACTTTTTATAATTTAAAATTATACACATATAATTTCATAATTAAAATTTTATTATACTTGTAATCTTAATTTTAAATTATTACACTTAATTATTTAATTTTTTTTATTTAAATATTTAAAAAGTAAAAAATGAAATAAGTTGAAGGATTTTTTAGAAAAAAAAATGGCTGCACTTGTTATCGATTGATTAGCTTGAGGCCTCATACTTAGTTCATATATTTGTAACAAAATAATTAAATATCATTTAAAAATAATTAATTATTTAAAAATTTATTATAAGAAGAGAATTTTAATTTGTGTCAAAAGAAGTTTAATTTTTGTAAAAAAAATAAATTTTATTGTAAATATTATAATTAAATGGCTTAATTATTAAAATAATTCAAGTAAGGATTTACATATAAATATTAATAGCTAAAAGAGGTCTTGTTAAATATTTAATTAATTATTTTAAGAAAATAGTTAATTATAATTAATTAATTCAAGTTCAAGTTCTCACACTATTTGTTGATGTTTGCATCGTAAATTCATGAGTAATCTAATCGCCACGTCAAATATAATATATATATAATGGAAGAGGTTTCAATGGTTACATTTTTATTGTAACTATCATGGTTACATTTTTTTTTAAGCCATTGGATTACTATTAAATGGTTGTGATTAATTTGAAAATTAAATAAAAATAAATAATAAATAACTTGTAACCTGAAAGTAACCTAATTATTTATTTCCTTATAAGACTTTAATTAAGATTAATTATATTTTAAAATTAAATTAATTATAATTATTAATTAATTTTTTTGCAATTTATTACTATATAAGGATCTTTTAGCAATTTATTTTTTTATACTTAAATTATTTAAAATTTTATAGCAAAACTTTTTATAATTTAAAATTATATACATATAATTTCATAATTAAAATTTTATTATACTTGTAATCTTAATTTTAAATTATTACACTTAATTATTTAATTTTTTTTATTTAAATATTTAAAAAGTAAAAAATGAAATAAGTTGAAGGATTTTTTAGAAAAAAAAATGGCTGCACTTGTTATCGATTGATTAGCTTGAGGCCTCATACTTAGTTCATATATTTGTAACAAAATAATTAAATATCATTTAAAAATAATTAATTATTTAAAAATTTATTATAAGAAGAGAATTTTAATTTGTGTCAAAAGAAGTTTAATTTTTGTAAAAAAAAATAAATTTTATTGTAAATATTATAATTAAATGGCTTAATTATTAAAATAATTCAAGTAAGGATTTACATATAAATATTAATAGCTAAAAGAGGTCTTGTTAAATATTTAATTAATTATTTTAAGAAAATAGTTAATTATAATTAATTAATTCAAGTTCAAGTTCTCACACTATTTGTTGATGTTTGCATCGTAAATTCATGAGTAATCTAATCGCCACGTCAAATATAATATATATATAATGGAAGAGGTTTCAATGGTTACATTTTTATTGTAACTATCATGGTTACATTTTTTTTTAAGCCATTGGATTACTATTAAATGGTTGTGATTAATTTGAAAATTAAATAAAAATAAATAATAAATAACTTGTAACCTGAAAGTAACCTAATTATTTATTTCCTTATAAGACTTTAATTAAGATTAATTATATTTTAAAATTAAATTAATTATAATTATTAATTAATTTTTTTGCAATTTATTACTATATAAGGATCTTTTAGCAATTTATTTTTTTATACTTAAATTATTTAAAATTTTATAGCAAAACTTTTTATAATTTAAAATTATACACATATAATTTCATAATTAAAATTTTATTATACTTGTAATCTTAATTTTAAATTATTACACTTAATTATTTAATTTTTTTATTTAAATATTTAAAAAGTAAAAAATGAAATAAGTTGAAGGATTTTTTAGAAAAAAAAAATGGCTGCACTTGTTATCGATTGATTAGCTTGAGGACTCATACTTAGTTCATATATTTGTAACAAAATAATTAAATATCATTTAAAAATAATTAATTATTTAAAAATTTATTATAAGAAGAGAATTTTAATTTGTGTCAAAAGAAGTTTAATTTTTGTAAAAAAAATAAATTTTATTGTAAATATTATAATTAAATGGCTTAATTATTAAAATAATTCAAGTAAGGATTTACATATAAATATTAATAGCTAAAAGAGGTCTTCTTAAATATTTAATTAATTATTTTAAGAAAATAGTTAATTATAATTAATTAATTCTTAAAAAAAAAGAATGTCTACTATTTAATTAATTATTTTAAGAAAATTATTAATAAAAAAAATTTATTATTAAACCAAAAACTTAAACCCTAAAAAAACTATACCTTTTTTTTCAAAACCCCAAAAATACCCCCTCACAATTCTCTCTCTGCATCATCTCTCTCTCTCTATCTCACATCCCGGCCGCCACCCTCACCACCACCTCCGACCTCCATTCTCCGACCTCCAACCCTCACCGCCACCTCCGACCACCCGCACCAACACCCCGACCCAGCCCCACTCTCTCGGACCGCCCAAAAGTCGCACCCCGAAAGCCCACTCTCTCTTCCTCTATCTGAAATCGCAGAAAAAAAAAATTGCTCCCGTCCGATGGTCGGACCATGGGTCCGATGACCATCGGACCTGGGAGCAATTTTTCTCTCAGAAATCGCAGAAAAAAAAATGCTCCCGTCCGATGGTCGGACCATGGGTCCGATTGGTCGGACCCCATCAGACCCTTGGTCCGACCATCGGACGGGAGAATTTTTTTTTTCTGCGATTTCAGAGAGAAGAAGAGAGAGTGGGCTTTCGGGGTGCGACTTTTGGGCGGTCCGAGAGAGTGGGGCTGGGTCGGGGTGTTGGTGCGGGTGGTCGGAGGTGGCGGTGAGGGTCGGAGGTCGGAGAATGGAGGTCGGAGGTGGTAGTGAGGGTGGCGGCTGGGATGTGAGATAGAGAGAGAGAGAGAGATGATGCAGAGAGAGAGAATTGTGAGGGGGTATTTTTGGGGTTTTGAAAAAAAAGGTATAGTTTTTTTAGGGTTTAAATTTTTGGTTTAATAATAAAATTTTTTTATTTTTTAAGTATATAAAATAAAAATTCCCTAAATTAATTCTAAAAAAGGAAAGTCTACCTATTAGTAACCTGCTATTACAGGTAAAAGAAAAATGTAACCATATGGTTACAATAAAAATGTAACCATTGAATAGTCATATACCCATATGGAAGAGATTTCACTTTTCTAAATTAGGTGGGAACATTATTTTTCACTTTTCACGTGGATTATTTTTTGTTTACAGTATATATGAGAAATTATAATTTTTGGTATGTTAGTTTACAATATAGCTATCTAACTTATTTTTTAGAAAATTCTAAATAAATAATGATGTAAAAATACAATTTAAATAATTAATTGCATGCACACCTATTTTATTTTATGCGCACATACTATTTTAAACTTTACTTTTAATACTACAAATTATTAAATTAAAAAAAAAAATAAGCAGAATACAACTTTCAAAAAAGAAGAAATAAATAAGCAAAATACCTATTATAACTACAATACGCAACTTTACACAAATAAAAAAATGAAATTCAGTCTCTTAAAATACAGAATATAGGACGGTAATGGAAAAAGTAATGTCATTTTCCCCTAACATACTATTGGGTCCGCCCCTTTTGTTGGGCTTGGACCAATAAGGGCTTAAGGCCCATTTGTTTGATTCAATTAAAAGAAGAAAAAAAAAATGGCAGCAAGCAGTGGAGTGTGCTTCGTGAGCAGCAAGGCAGCCAAAAAGAAAAAGAAAGAAAAAGAGAGAGAGAAATGAGAGAAAGAAAGCTAGAGAGAGAAACGGGTTTTGTCATTTTTCGTTGAAGATCAAGTGGTGGATTCTCATCCATTTTAGCTCAAATTCTGGGTGGTGAATCCTTGCAAGGTGCTCTTCAAATCTACCAATTCCGATTTGGCGATTGTCCTTTCTAAGGTGCTCTTCTACAATACCCACTTTGTGAGACTCAAGCTTTTCTTTTGTGTATTCATATTTTGAGATGATGATGATGATTGTATTGGTGATTCAAGATTTTTTAATCTTGATGTTGTTGTGAGCCTTTAGTTTTTCTAGAGAAGAACTTTGTAATCCCATTGTTAAACTTTGGTGATAGTAAATGATTTGAGCGGACTACGGTCCCGTAGTTTTTTCTCGCATTGGGTTTTCACGTAAAAATCTTGGTGTCTCACTTTTATTCTTGATTTGTGTATTTTATATTGCTTGTGGTGCTTTGGTTGATCTTTGATATTGCATATTGTGGTATTTGATAAGTATCCTATTTTTGACATACAAAGAGGGAAAATATTGTGGTTAATTGCAATAAGTTTTCCCAACAAGTAGTATCAGAGCCAAGGTTGATTGGTGTTGAATTCTTGTGTGTTGAAAAATGGATGAGTCGGATGGAATGATGAATTTGAACTTATCAAACTATTCCGCTTGGAAGAAATAGATGGAAGATTTGCTCTATTGTAAAGACTTGTACAAACCTATTCAAGGTAGTGAGAAGCCATCTAAGTTAGATGATGAGGAATGAGAAGTTCAACATAGAAAAGCAATCGCCTATATTTTAGACGATGGATGGATATAAATCTTCATGAGCATATCTCTAATGAAACCAGAGCTGATGTCGTTTGGAAAAATCTAGAAAGTCTCTTTGCGAAGAGAACGGCTGGCAATAAAATTTCTCTACTTAGAAGACTTGTGAATTTGAAGTACAAGGATGGTGGTAGTATGGTTGAGCATACAAGTCAATTTCAGAGTCTTGCAAACCAGTTAGTTGCCATAAAGATGAATATGGATGATGAGATGCAAGCATAATTACTCCTCAGTTCTTTACCTGACAGTTGGGAAACGTTGGTGATAACGCTTTCTAATTCCACGCCAGAAGGGACTTGTTAGCCCAAGATATGTTTCCAAGAGGGGGGTGAATTGGAAATTTATACTAATTTCGGTAAATCAAAACTTTTAACACAAAATTAAGCAATTAGCCACTTAATCAAATAAAAGCAAGTAATATGGCAAGCAATATATTATGACAAATAATCAAACTTGTAAAGTAAAGAGTTTAAGGATTAGAAAATGCAAACTCTCGATTTTTACAAGGTTCGGTAGAACTATGCCACCTACGTCCTTGGTCTTCAAAGCTATGGACCTAGCTTTGAGTTCCAATATCGAGCCAAGTTAACGGGCTTGACTAACCCTTACAACCGGGGAATTTTTCACCAAGGTTTTTCCCAAACCTCTCACAATAGTTTTCTTCCAAGGACTATCAACCTCGCCGGATTGTTGAAGTGCCAATCTCACTTTTCTCGGGTTGTTTACAAAACCGGTGTCAACCTCACCTACAACCGAGTTGTTTTTCTACCGGTGCCAGCCTCACCTCTCAATACAATGAATATGTAATTTTGAAATACAAAGCAAACTCTCTATAATAAGATGGAAAACAATGTAAAACCCTAGAGAGAATTGCAAGCACACTAGAGAAGATAAGAACAAGTTTGGCTCAAGTGTGTGTGGTTGGTGTGTTTATGAAAAGATGATAACTCTTTAGTTTAGAACACTTAGAATGATGTTATATGATGAATAGAAGCTCAACCAACCTTAATTTTTGAGTGAAAAACAAGTTTATATAGTGTAGGAACAAAAACTAGCCGTTTATAGCCGTTAGCACATTTTTCAAAAAGAATCCTGGGAAAAACGGACTACCTATTTTAAAACGGACTACCTATCTGCAAAAAAACAGACTACCTATTTTCAATAGGTAGGCCGAAAATCAGGCAGGTTCAAAACTTGCATTTTTCGGCACTAAAACGCGCATAACTCTTTACTCGATTATCCGATTTCAAAAATTCCAATTTTGTTCTCTTAGTTAAACAAAATTTGATTTAGAAATTCAATCAAAAAAAAATTTTGGACTATCGTGTGAGAAAACTTGTTGCACAAGTTAGTGAGTGGGCCAAAACTTGTACTTATAAACCCTAGTATACTATGCAAATCACTTTAACAAGACTAAAATAAATTTATACCATTTGATTGTTTGTAGTCTTGATGTAGATGAGCTTCCTAACTTGATTTGCATGTTTTGATCCAAAGTTGACTTTTTCCCGAAAGTTGACTTTGACTTTGACTTTCGGGTTGACGTTTGACTTTTAGTTTTTGAAGTCCTCTTTTGCATAGGGTCTTGAATTCTTGATCTCTTGATAAAACTTTTGATCTTATGAAGTATGAAGTAGTTGATATACTTGTTGAATCCACTTCTTTGATTATGTTTGACTTTACCGAGCAAATATTGATACTTTGTGAATTTGCTTGCAAAATGGTCAAGAAAAGATTAGTAACAAATAATAATCAAATATTTGTTTATCATCAAAATAAGTGAGTGATTGACTTTTGGTCAACATTCTCCCCCTTTTTGATGATATCAAAATATTTGATTATTTTAAAGGAAAGAAAAAGTAAATTTAAACATGTTGAGTTTAGCTCCCCCTTAATATATGCATATATTTATTTATACCGTTTTACCTTTGCATATTTATTGTTACCTTTTCTTAACTTGACAAAGCTCCCCCTTATTCATATACTCAATAAACTTGGTAATACTTTAAAGCATAATATGATTAATGCCAAAATAATCAATTCCAATGTTTCTCCCCCTTTTGATTTCATCAAAAAGGGTGGCATAGGAAGCAAGGTCAAGCTAAATATATTTCTTTCCCTTAATCATACAAGATATGACTTGTATCAATGAAGCACAATAGGCAAAGAGAAATTTTAGAATGGATAAAAAGATGAAAGTTCATATAGGCAAAACAAGTTTAAACATTCAATCTACCAAAAAAATATGTCAAAGACCTTGAAAGTAAGAGATACTGGTAAATAATGGCATAGTTATGATTTCAAATATTTTCTCATACCTCAAGATGATAAAACAAATGTGTTCATGCACTTAAATCAATTAGATGACAAGAATTGAGACTTTTTGGTAGGTTTTTAAAAAGTTAAGCAAAAACAACATATGTACCCAAAATTAGTTTTATGCATCCTTTTTGAAAAATTCTTTTTCCATAAGCTTAAACATGATTAATATGAAGTGTACAAGCTGGAAAAACAGAAAAAGCTTCAAAAATGAGAGATTTTGGCAAGTTTTACTCGTTTTGGTCATAGAAGGTCATTTTAAGCAACTTACTTACCAAAAATTGATTTTATGCAAAATCTTTTTTGACAACTGATAAATGATGAAACAAACATATAACACCCTAACTATCTTAGGCGTATTACGTGATTTTTAAACATACTGTGCAGCTCGTTGCTAATCAACGAGGTTTATGGAAAAACGTGATTAATTAAAATTTTGCTTTTTCATTAAACTTATAAACCATTTTACAAAAAGTCTCGGGATCCCGATTTATAAAAATATTTACAAACGGTTTAACTGTTTAACTTTTACATCAAAATGAAAGTCGTCTAACGACAATTACAAAAATCTCAGCCCTGCTGTCCCGAGGATCGTACGCTCCAGGCCTAACCGCCCCGACATGTACAATCTCATAAGCTCGCTCACGGTCCATCAGCTACAGCCTTGCCTTTACCTACACATGAACATAAACTGTGAGTCGACAGACTCAGTAAGAAAAGCATAATAATATCATACATAAAACTGACTGCCGTGTCCAACACGATACTGAGTCCCGCTACTGCCATGTCCAACATGGTACTGAGCACTACTGCCATGTCCAACCTGGGACTGAGTTTTGAACGTTCAGGGGACGGTACTATTGACAAGTATCCTCCTGATCGGTCGAACCTGGTCATACTCCATTGCCGGTCATACTCCGGCCTGTACCGACGGGATAGGTCAATAAAACCGAACCACCAACCAAGTGTCGGCTGATCGGTCAAACCGGTCATACTCCGGCCGCTTGGTCATACTCCGGCACTGCGTACCGACGTGACAGGTTGGGTGGTTCGAAGCCTAAATACATATCTAATGTAATCTAGCGGGCTTCCTACATGCACGCTAAACATGTAATCTACATATGCATACCGTTATACTAATCTTACACGGATTCCGATTTCGGGTGTGCTCAACTCGACCGGAACTGAAGCTGAACGGCGGATTACTGGCTCCTAAACCATAAAAATCACAACGCTATAAGTGACACGCTAAATCACTTCCCGGGGACTAAAACTCGAAACTAAAAGTTTCCCTATCGATAAAAAGCATGGCAATACCCCTAAAAACCCAAAAACGAGGAAAACTAGGGTTCTGAAAAATCCCCCATCCGGAAGACCGGTTGCCCAACCGGAATTCCGGTTCTGGGAATTTCTGAACCCCCATCCGGAATTCCGGATGCACAACCGCAATTCCGGTTCCTCGCAGGCAGCAACCATAAAATTTCATAACTCGACCAATTTAACCCCAATTGGTCCCAAACTTTCCAGACCTGTTCTAAACACCCTAAAGAACAATTCCAAGGCATCAAACCTACCCAGAAACCACAGATACAAAATTTGCCATTGGAGCTCAAGCTTTGAGTTCCAAACTCAAGCTTGAGCAAACCACCTAAACAAGCATGCAAACCAACTTAATTCAACATAACTAAGCATAATATCACCTCTGCAAACTAACAAGAACAACAGCAACAACACAGAATATAATCACAACATTTTCCTTCCAAAATTCATACTTTTTCACATAAAAAACTAAAAGCTTAACAATCTAACCTACATGCTTTCAACATAGCTTAATTCCTATCAATTTAACATGCTTTGAACCACATAAAATAACCACAGAAAGCAGCAGCAACAACATCTAAAACAACATGCATGCATCATCACTTTTCATCATTTTTCTCAAGCAATTTAAAGAGAAAGAGTTAGAATTTACATACCACAACCTAGAGTTCACAATTAGGATGAATTTAGCTTTGAGAATTGAAGAAAAACCCAGCTTTGCACCCCAAGGTACCCAGCCGAAAGTGAAGAGGAAAAGAGAGAGTTTTCTTTGAAAATTTTCTATTTTTTTCTAAGTGTTGAAAAATGAGAGAAATAAAAGGAGTAATGCCACTTAACCCAAAACCATTTCAGCCAACAATTATTGTTTAAAAATAAACATTAATCCACTTATTGAATCATATAAGACAAAACACTAATGGGGCAAAAAGACCATTTTGCCCCTTCACCATAAAATCATGAAAATCATACTAAAGGGGTATTTTCGGGACATTCTAAATTCCCGGCCATTCCCGACATTCCCAATGTCTAAAACCCGACCCCAAATTACTAACATACTAAGTTGTGACTTCTACTGAGCCAAACGCCGCGTTCCAAAATACCGGACACCGGAAATGCGAAATATAAAAGCTACTGATGACATAATCATGCATATCTGAATTCTATAAATATCCATAATAAATTATTTAAATGGCTATAAATAATTTCATGATTAAACATAAACAACTGCTAATTTCCAAATTAACTAAGCGGGCTTTACAACTATCCCCCCCTTAAAAGGATTTCGTCCCCGAAATCTAACCTGAATAACTCTGGATATTGAGCTCTCATATCTGACTCTAGCTCCCAGGTGGCTTCTTCCACCTTACTGTTTCTCCAGAGAACCTTGACCAATGCTATGGTCTTATTCCGAAGGACTTTATCCTTTCTATCCAGGATCCGCACCGGGCCGTTCCTCATAGGTCATGTCTGGCTGAAGCTGAAGACCCTCATAACTGAGTATATGAGAGGGGTCTGAAACGTATTTTCTCAACATTGAGACATGAAATACGTTGTGCACTGCTGATAAGGCTGGAGGCAATGCTAACCGATATGCCACTTGACCTATCTTCTCGAGAATCTCGAAAGGTCCAGTAAATCTAGGGCATAACTTGCCTCTTTTCCCGAAACGTTTAATCCCCTTCATCGGAGATACTCGCAAAAACACATGGTCCCCTACTCGGAACTCAACATCTCTACGTTTCGGATCTGCGTAACTCTTCTGTCTGCTCTGTGAGGCAAGCATTCTAGCTTTTATTTTCTCTATTGCCTCATTGGTCCGCTGAACTGACTCTGGACCTAAATATTTCCTCTCCCCTGTCTCATCCCAGTGGATAGGGGATCTGCACTTCCTACCGTACAACAGTTCATAGGGAGCCATCCCTACCGTACTCTGATAACTGTTGTTGTAAGAGAACTCTATCAACGGTAGGTATTTACTCCATGAACCCTCAAAGTCCATAACACAGGCTCTCAGCATATCCTCCAATATCTGAATTGTCCTTTCGGACTGACCATCTGTCTGAGGATGAAATGCTGTACTGAATTTTAGCTTCGTACCCATTGCCCGTTGCAAACTCTGCCAAAATTTGGAGGTGAATTTCGGATCCCTGTCCGAAATTATAGACTTCGGTACCCCGTGAAGTCTCACTATCTCCTTGACATATAACTCTGCCAACTGATCCACTGTAAACGTTGTTCTAACCGGCAGAAAATGAGCAGATTTCGTAAATCGGTCCACCACTACCCAGATGGAGTCATACATACCCGTGGTCCTAGGTAACCCGACCACAAAATCCATAGTAATATCCTCCCATTTCCATTCTGGTAGGGTTAGAGGCTGCAACAACCCTGCTGGTCTCTGATGTTCAGCCTTGATCTGCTGACACGTGAGGCATCTCGATACGAATTCTACCAAATTCTTCTTCATACCGCTCCACCAGAAGTACGGTTTCAAATCTTGGTACATCTTGGTGGTGCCGGGATGCAGAGAATATGGAGTAGAATGAGCCTCCTCAAAGATCTCGTTTCTCAAGTCCACACTGTTCGGGACACAAACCCTGGCTTTATACAAAAGCATCCCACTATCTGACACTGAAAAGTCTTTGGCTTGACCAGCCAATACCTCATCTCGGATCTTCACTAACTCCGGATCTGTTGTCTGAGCAACCTTTATTCTTTCTAACAGGTCAGATTGTAGCGTTAAGTTGTGAAGCTGACCTACCACAAACTCAATGCTGGATCTAACCATATCCTCTGCTAGCTGAGGTGAGATCTGAACCATGCTAGCTACTTGCCCGGGACCCTTTCTGCTCAGGGCATCAGCCACTACATTGGCTTTTCCGGGATGATAGAGGATCTCGCAATCGTAGTCCTTCACCAATTCCAACCAACGCCTTTGTCTCATGTTCAAATCTTTCTGAGTAAAGAAATACTTGAGACTCTTATGGTCGGTATAGATCTCGCACTTCTCCCCGTAAAGGTAATGCCGCCAAATCTTCAGTGCAAAAACCACTGCGGCCAATTCTAAATCATGAGTCGGGTATCGCTGTTCATAATCCTTTAACTGACGGGAGGCATAAGCGATAACCCGATCGGCTTGCATCAATACGCACCCCAAACCCTGTTTGGATGCGTCACAGTAGACTACGAACTTCTCCTCGTCCGAAGGCAAAGCTAGCACCGGAGCAGTAATCAACCTCTGTTTCAGCTCCTGAAAACTAGCTTCGCATTTATCTGACCAGATAAATCGCTGATTCTTCTTTGTAAGCTCGGTTAGGGGCATTGAAATTTTGGAGAACCCCTCCACGAACCTACGGTAGTACCCAGCTAATCCCAAGAAGCTTCTGATCTCTGTCACTGTCTTCGGTCTCGGCCAATCCCTGACGGATTCGATCTTCCCGGGATCCACCTTGATCCCGTCTTTACTCACAATGTGCCCTAGGAAGGACACCTGAGACAACCAAAACTCACATTTCTTGAACTTGGCGTAGAGCTTATGTTCTCGAAGTCGTTGCAGTACCATCTGAAGATGTAACTCATGCTCCTCTTCTGACTGAGAGTACACGAGGATGTCGTCAATAAACACAATCACACAGATATCGAGGAAATCCTTGAATACTCTATTCATCAGGTCCATGAATGCTGCAGGAGCATTGGTTAGTCCGAATGACATAACCAGAAACTCGTAGTGTCCATACCTAGTGCGGAAAGCCGTCTTTGGAATGTCCTCCTCTCGGATTCTCAACTGATGATATCCCGAACGGAGATCAATCTTAGAAAAGACCGTCTTCCCCTGAAGCTGATCGAACAAGTCATCGATCCTAGGTAATGGATATTTATTCTTCACCGTCAGCTTGTTCAACTCTCTGTAGTCGATGCACATCCTCATAGATCCATCCTTCTTCTTCACGAACAAAACCGGGGCTCCCCAAGGTGACACACTGGGCCGAATGAACCCTATGTCAAGCAACCCTTGGAGCTGAATCTTTAATTCCTTAAGTTCAGCTGGAGCCATCCTATACGGGGCTTTGGAAACCGGATCCACCCCTGGTGCCAAGTCAATCACAAAATCAATCTCCCGCTGAGGTGGTAACCCTGGAAGTTCTTCGGGAAAAACGTCCAAAAATTCCCGAACCACTCTGATGTCCTCTGGCCGAATGGTGTCTGGCCGAGTGGTGTCCACCACCACGGCCAGAAACCCTAAGCACCCACCGTGCAATAATTCTCTCGCTGACATGGCCGAGATCACCGGGATCCGAGATCCCTGAACCGAACCCACAAACACGAACGGTTCTTCACTTTCCGGTTGGAAGACCACCATCTTCCTCTTACAATCAATGCTCGCCGAATATTTAGATAGGAAATCCATTCCTAAAATAATATCAAATTCGACTAAGCTCATCTCTATCAGATCAGCGCTTAACTCTCTACCATCTATCCTGATCGGCATAGACCTAATCCACCTATTGGAGATAACCAATTCTCCGCCAGGTAACAGGGTTCCAAACCCTGATTCATATCTATCAAAGGGTCTACCCAACTTACTAAAGACTCTGGCCGCCACATAAGAATGTGTAGCCCCAGAATCAAACAGCACTGAATAAAACGAGTTGTTAATAAAAACCTGACCTGTAACAACTGATGGGCTGGCATCTGCATCAGCCTGCGTGATAGCGAACACCCTGGCTGGAGTGGGTATCGCTGGAGCTCTCGGTGCCTCAGGCCGGAGCTGGGGACATTCCCTCTTGAAGTGCCCGGGCATGCCACAATGAAAGCATCCCTGCCCCTTGCACTCACCCCGATGATGCCTCTTGCAACTAGGGCACTCGGGATAGGAGAATCGGGTCTCATTACCACCAAGACGACTCCCTCTGTTCTGGTTCCCCCGGAACCTCTTGTTCTGACTCGAGCCGCCGGAAGCAGTGGGTGCCCTCTTCCTCTGATCAATGGCCGAACCACTACTCCCCCTGCTAAAGCCTGATGCAGGAGGGGTAGGAGCTCCGCCACTAACCGGAGTACTGGCTGATTCTGACATACACCCCACTGCGCCCTCAGCTCGCAGTGCCTTCTCCACCATCTGAGCATAGGTGGTGCTGTCGTCTGTGGTAATCATCAGGTCATGCCTGATCTTGGGATTCAACCCGTCCAAATACTTCTCCTTCCTGCTGAAGTCGGTCGGCACAATTCCCGAGGCTAACCTCGCCAACCGGTCAAACTGAGTAGTATACTCAGTGACACTCATGTTCTCCCGCTGGGTCAGGTGAACGAACTCTTTCCTCTTGGCGCTTCTGACCGCCTCATTATAGTATTTCGCGTTGAAGAGTTCCTGAAACCTTTCCCAGGTCATGGTGGTGACATCATGAATCTGTGACACCATGTCCCACCATACCAGGGCATCCTCCTGGAACTGAAATGTGGCGCACACCACTCTGTCGTTACCGGTGACACCCATGAAGTTCAAGATTCTGGTGATCACCGTCAGCCACTGCTCGGCTTTCGATACATCTGGACCTCCCAGGAATACCGGAGGTGCTTGCTTCCGGAACCGCTCATACAATGGTTCCAATCTATGGGCCGCCACCACTAGCTCGGCCTCGGGCGGCAGGGCAGTGCCACCGGAACTACGGCACCTTGGAACCGGCAGAGCACCCCGTCGTCTCAACCTCTCGAATCTCGAGGTCTTGCTCTTCGATCCGGGCTTGCATCTCCGCAAACCGCAACTCCCACCCGGGCTCCCCGATCGGCCGGGGAGCCTCGGGCAGCTGTGGCGGGTTCTCATCACCCCGACCACGAGCCCTGCCTCGGGGACCTCTGCCTCGGCCCCTAGCAGGTGGGGGAAACTGAGCTCCCTGTCCCTGATTCGACCCCACGGAGTTGCCCTGACTCCTGGTAGTCCGCCTGGCGTCCATCTAGTTAGAACCGCCTGCGAAACCAAGAGTTGGCATATCAGGTCGTATTCAAGGCGAGCTTACTAATGCCGCTTAATTTGGAAACTAGAAATGAAACATGCGCCTATTCTACTATCAGGCTACTAACATGCTTCCTAACAGGCTTTTCTTTTTCATAACTGAATAAAATAAACTACTAAAGCAATAAAGGCTTACTGAACCGTGAACCGAGCTAACTGCTGATGATGATTGTACATGTCGTGACGATCTTCGGAAGACAACACAGCGGCTACGATACCAAATTGTAACACCCTAACTATCTTAGGCGTATTACGTGATTTTTAAACATACTGTGCAGCTCGTTGCTAATCAACGAGGTTTATGGAAAAACGTGATTAATTAAAATTTTGCTTTTTCATTAAACTTATAAACCATTTTACAAAAAGTCTCGGGATCCCGATTTATAAAAATATTTACAAACGGTTTAACTGTTTAACTTTTACATCAAAATGAAAGTCGTCTAACGACAATTACAAAAATCTCAGCCCTGGCATCCCGAGGATCGTACGCTCCAGCCTAACCGCCCCGACATGTACAATCTCATAAGCTCGCTCACGGTCCATCGGCTACGGCCTTGCCTTTACCTACACATGAACATAAACCGTGAGTCGACGGACTCGGTAAGAAAAGCATAATAATATCATACATAAAACCGATCGCCGTGTCCAACACGATACCGAGTCCCGCCATCGCCATGTCCAACATGGTGCGAGCACTACCGCCATGTCCAACATGGTACCGAGTTTTGAACGTTCGGGGGACGGTACTATTGACAAGTATCCTCTGATCGGTCGAACCGGTCATACTCCGCCGCCGGTCATACTCCAGCTGCCGACGGGATAGGTCAATAGCACCGAACCACCAACCAAGTGTCGGCTGATCGGTCAAACCGGTCATACTCATTCTTGGTCATACTCCACTGTACCGACGTGACGGGGTTGGGTGGTTCGAAGCCTAAATACATATCTAATGTAATCTAGCGGGCTTCCTACATGCACGCTAAACATGTAATCTACATATGCATACCGTTATACTAATCTTACCCGGATTCCGATTTCAGTGTGCGGGCCAACCCGACCTGGAACCGAAGCCGAACGGCGGATTGCGGCTCCTAAACCATAAAAATCACAACGCTATAAGTGACACGCTAAATCACTTCCCGGACTAAAACTCGAAACTAAAAGTTTCCCTATCGATAAAAAGCATGGCACTACCCATAAAAACCCAAAAACGAGGAAAACTAGGGTTCTGGAAAATCCCCCATCCGGAAGACCGGTTGCCCAACCGGAATTCCGGTTCGGGAATTTCGAATTTCCCCATCCGGAATTCCGGATGCACAACCGGAATTCCGGTTCCTCGCAGGCAGCAACCATAAAATTTCATAACTCGACCAATTTAACCCCAATTGGTCCCAAACTTTCCAGACCTGTTCTAAACACCCTAAAGAACAATTCCAAGGCATCAAACCTACCCAGAAACCACAGATACAAAATTTGCCATTGGAGCTCAAGCTTTGAGTTCCAAACTCAAGCTTGAGCAAACCACCTAAACAAGCATGCAAACCAACTTAATTCAACATAACTAAGCATAATATCACCTCTGCAAACTAACAAGAACAACAGCAACAACACAGAATATAATCACAACATTTTCCTTCCAAAATTCATACTTTTTCACATAAAAAACTAAAAGCTTAACAATCTAACCTACATGCTTTCAACATAGCTTAATTCCTATCAATTTAACATGCTTTGAACCACATAAAATAACCACAGAAAGCAGCAGCAACAACATCTAAAACAACATGCATGCATCATCACTTTTCATCATTTTTCTCAAGCAATTTAAAGAGAAAGAGTTAGAATTTACATACCACAACCTAGAGTTCACAATTAGGATGAATTTAGCTTTGAGAATTGAAGAAAAACCCAGCTTTGCACCCCAAGGTACCCAGCCGAAAGTGAAGAGGAAAAGGGAGAGTTTTCTTTGAAAATTTTCTATTTTTTTCTAAGTGTTGAAAAATGAGAGAAATAAAAGGAGTAATGCCACTTAACCCAAAACCATTTCAGCCAACAATTATTATTTAAAAATAAACATTAATCCATTTATTAAATCATATAAGACAAAACACTAATGGGGCAAAAAGACCATTTTGCCCCTTCACCATAAAATCATGAAAATCATACTAAAGGGGTATTTTTGGGACATTCTAAATTCCCGGCCATTCCCGACATTCCCAATGTCTAAAACCCGACCCCAAATTACTAACATACTAAGTTGTGATTTCTACTGAGCCAAACGCCGCGTTCCAAAATACCGGACACCGGAAATGCGAAATATAAAAGCTACTGATGACATAATCATGCATATCTGAATTCTATAAATATCCATAATAAATTATTTAAATGGCTATAAATAATTTCATGATTAAACATAAACAACTGCTAATTTCCAAATTAACTAAGCGGGCTTTACAAAACATGTTCAAACAAGAAAATTAGAAAAATATCAAAAATCCTAACTTTTCGGTAAGCTTTTCGATTTGCTTAAAAACTAGAAATCTACCAAAAATGAGTTCGATGCAACCAAATCGAAAAATTCTTTTTTCAGTAGTTCAAGAATTTTAAATGTGAGGTGTACAAACTTACAGAATTGAAAAATATTGAAAATTGATCAAGTTTGGTAAAAAACACTCTTTTAGGTCTTAAAAAGTCAAAATTATGCAAGATAGTACCAAAATCAAGATTTGAGCATTATTTTTGAGACAGTTTATATATGAGTATTTAAACATGTAAAAGCTTTCAAAACAACAATTTTCTCAACAATATGAAATTTTGGCAAATTTCACCCATTATGGCCTTAAAAAGTTAAAAATAAGCAAATAACATACCAAAATTTTGTTCAAAGCATATTTCAATCAAGAAAAACCTTTAGGCATGCTAAATACACTCATTTGGACATGCTCAAACATATAAACATATATACTAGCCAAACATGTAAAAGTTCACATATTCACTAGTTCAAATGTATGTCCAAAGTTCACCAAAAATTTGCATAATGACCTATAATCTGAATTTTTCAGCATGTATAGTTCAAGAATGTCAAAACTCAACTAATCAAAACTTTTATTCATAGAAATAGTATGTGACATACCAATTAAGCATGTATGTATAAGAGAATGAACAAGAAGGATCAAAAGCAAGTCAATTAACCAAACACTTCAAATTTCATTTTCTTTTCATCTGGGCATCTTAATCTCATCAAAATAAGTAGAATGAATAAGAATGATATTACCGATTTCCAAATTTGTTAATTTGGGTTGTGTTCAAGAATTGACACGCTCTTTTTCAATGCTTTTTGAGACTTGTTGGTAATGTAGGAACTTGGGATTCTTCTTAAAGCATCAACACCCAAGAGCCAAATTCGGTTCCTCTTTATTGATACCTACAAAATAAACTTATATCTTTCTTTTTGGTACCCACATAACTTTGGGTCCTTTGATGTTAGTCTTTAAAATCTTTGGTATCCAAATAGCCTTACCAAAATAGGCGTTCTTTTTCACATGGCAATAGGATTTAGTGTGACCATCTTGGTTACAATAAGTGCAAGTTAAGTTCAAATTACTAGATGACTTGACAAAGAAATTCCTAAGTAATTTTTGTTTCACACTAGTGTTATATCCTATACCACTTTTTGAAAAAGTACATTTTTGACTCCCAAGCATCATTTCAAAATTTTCTTTTCCTTTTGTAAAATTGTAAACCACCTTGTTTAAATCATCAATTTTAGCTTTCAAGTTTACAACATCTTTTTCAAATAAGGAACAACTTTTGCATTGGGTTTCAACCAAAAACTCCTTTTCTTTTACTTTCAAAGCCTCAACTTCTTCAAGCAATAAACTTATTTTCTTTCTTTGAGTTGAGTTCTTAGCAAGCAATTTTTCAAAATCAACAAACAAATCATTAAAGGATTTTGATAATTCATCATAAGACATATCAAGTGCATCATCATCACTTTCACTTTCAAAATCACTTGTATGGTTAGGATTACTTACCTTATCATCAATGGCCATAAAGCAAGTGTTGGCTATCTCATGTTGTTCATCTTCGGAACTTTCTTTCTCGCTTTCACTCCAAGTAGCCATCATTGCCCTTCTTCTACTCCTCTTTCTCAAAGGACAATCCGTTTTCATATGACCGGGCTTTTTGCATTCATAGCAAATAATTTGATCATCTTTTCTTGAGCTCTCCCTTGAGTTACTCCCTTTGTAAAATCTATTTGCATTCTTCTTGAACTTCAAAAACTTCTTAAAGTTCTTTGTGAGTAGGGTTATATCCTCCATATCACTATCACCATCCTCACTAGCTTCACTATCATCATGTGAAGTGGATTTGAATGCAATTGTGTTCTTCTTCTTTTTATCAACTTCCTCTTCTTCTTGAGCATTCATGAAAATCTCATGATTCATGAGAGAACCAATGAGCTCTTCCAATGGTAGAGTTGAGAGGTCCTTGGCTTCTTGGATGGCAACTACTTTGCCTTGGTAGGCTTTGGTGAGACTTCTCAAAATTTTGGTCACCATATCCTTTTGTGTAAGTACCTTGCCAAGAGAGTTCAAACTATTAGTAATAGTTGTGAAACGAGTATACATGTTAGCAATGGTATCATGTTGTAACATCTTGAAATTTTCATATTGAGTAACTAAAAGTTGAATTTTAGTTTCTTTCATGGCACTAGTTCCTTGATGAGTTACTTCTAACATTTTCCACATGTCATGAGCCGAGGAGGCATGCTCAATATTTTTAAATATATCTCTATCTAGTCCACATATTAAAGCATACTTAGCCTTAGCATTCTTAGACATCATCTTCTTATCATTTTCATTATATGCATCATATTTCTTTATAGTTTCTACACCATCTACAACATGCATAGGAATGTAAGGACCATAACATACAATATGCCACAAATCATAATCAATGGATTGAAGATACGTTTCCATTCTAATTTTCCAATAAGGAAAGTCTACCCCATCAAAGAATGGTGCTCTACTTGTGCTTAAACCTTCTAGCATGTTATTGTGTGAATTGCTTGGAAACGCCATGCTCTAGATTGTGAAATCTAATCAAATTATTTGAGCCCTTGCTCTGATACCAATTGTTAGCCCAAGATATGTTTCCAAGAGGGGGGCTGAATTGGAAATTTATACTAATTTCGGTAAATCAAAACTTTTAACACAAAATTAAGCAATTAGCCACTTAATCAAATAAAAGCAAGTAATATGGCAAGCAATATATTATGACAAATAATCAAACTTGTAAAGTAAAGAGTTTAAGGATTAGAAAATGCAAACTCTCGATTTTTACAAGGTTCGGTAGAACTATGCCACCTACGTCCTTGGTCTTCAAAGCTATGGACCTAGCTTTGAGTTCCAATATCGAGCCAAGTTAACGGGCTTGACTAACCCTTACAACCGGGGAATTTTTCACCAAGGTTTTTCCCAAACCTCTCACAATAGTTTTCTTCCAAGGACTATCAACCTCGCCGGATTGTTGAAGTGCCAATCTCACTTTTCTCGGGTTGTTTACAAAACCGGTGTGATAACTCTATGAAAATAGAGTTATTTATATCTTTTTGGGCATTAAATTAGCTTTGTTCTCAAGTATTTTTAGTTTATTTTAGTGACTTTTATTTGGTTTTATTTAGTTATGCATAAATAGTAATTTTAGTATTTTTCAATTAATTTTGTAATATTTTATCAATTTTATTTAGTTTCCCATTTTATAAGTTTTAATCTCAATGTTTTGTTTTTATTTTGTAGAAAGTTTAAATGTGTATTTTGGGCTTGTCACATTAGTTCAAATGAAGAGTATTAATGTTCATGGATGGACTCACTAATGACCACCAATATTTGATGTAAAGTGAAATGGACTAAAAGCCCAAACATTTTACACTTGATGGGCTATATTTATTGGGCTTTAGTTGAAAGTCAAAAGAAAGAAAGATTGGGCCAAAAAGAAAAAAAGAAAGAAAGAGAAAAGAAAATCAAGTGAGGGCTTGATTTGAAAAAAAAATAGAAATGAAAAAAAGAAGACATTATATATATATGATGAATTGAGAAGGGCAGTGGCGTGAGTGGATTGAAAAAGAAGCAGGAGGTGGCTGAAAGGGAAAAAAAGAGAAAAATGAAGAAAAAGAAGAAAAAGAAAAAGAGAGAGAGAGAGAGAGTTTTATTTAGGGTTTTAATTTAGCATTTTCATTTTGGAGATTGGCAAATATTCAAAGGAAGAAGAAGAAGATTTAGGCAAGAAAAAGCTTGGAGTATTGTGACAACTCTAATATGGGTTTTTCTTTTCCTCTTTCTATTATTTTAAACTTTGTAATTTTTGCACAATCCATTATGAGTTAATTTTCTTTTTGCTAGAATTATTTTTATTGACTTGAATTGTGATTTGATATTTTGTTGCTATGTTTAGTAAATTGGTTTTGTTCATTCAAGTGTGTTTATTGTGCAATTGCTTACTTTTGCTTGATCACCATTAGTAAGTAGTAGCTAATCTTGATTTTGGAAAAAATAGGGTTAGTGGAATTGCTTGAATGATGCATGAATATCACTTTGGAAAAATGTGGTTTGTAAATGGCATAGGAATATGTTATTTACCATGTATGGCTTAAAGGAATTGTGCTTAAATTGGTATTCTTAAAATTAATTGGGCATAGGAATATGTTAATTAATTAGAGAATTAAACCATAAACCCTTTGGAAAAAGGATTATGACATTTTAAATTCCTAGTTGACATTATCAATTTACAACAATACTCCTTAGCACCATTATATCAACTTTGCATTTTTAGGCCAATTTAATAATTCTAGCTTGCTTTCCTCGTAGTTTGTGTTCGTTAATTTGTTTACATATTCTCATCACTTTATTTTATTTTTGTTGAAACCAATTTGTGAGTAATTAGTTTTATAAATTAATTTCCAATTTTCAATCCCTGTGGAGACGATACTCGATTTATCACTTTATTACTTGTTACGATTGCGTATACTTGCGTACACAATTTTTCACAACAAGTTTTTGGCGCCGTTGCCGGGGATTGATTTAGTGAAATTTTATTTGTGGAACTTAATTACTATCAATTTGCTTTTTTTTTGTTTTTCATTTGTTTCGTTTTATTTTCCTTGTTCTATTTTACGCTTTGTTTGTTTGTCTTGGTTCCTTTTTCAAGGTACTTGGGATGTCTCATCGACAAGTCCTTATGAATTTTGTTCAACATGACTTGGAGTCCTTGTATGAAGTATGGTGGAGATACAAGGCACTCCTAATGAGGTTTCCATATCATGGGTTGTCCAAAGAATGTCAACTAGAAATCTTCCTAAATGGGTTGAATCCAAGCACACGAAAATGGGTAGAAAGAGGAAATGGTACCGCCAATTTCTACCAACTATCAATTGATGAAGCCTATTGGATGTTGGAAGACATGGCGGAGTACAATGAGTGGTGTTGTAATTGTCCAAACAATGACCATGTTTGGGAGGACAATTACAACAATTTGGAGCCAAATTTTGACACTTACACTCAAGGACCAAATGATGAGATTTTAGAAGATTTACAAGAGTTCAACATAGAAGAAGATCTTCATCAAATGGCTCAACCAAGCTCACTTGAGGTGTTGATGATGGAGTTCATGGCTAAAAATGATGCCTTAATTCAAGGCCAAGCTTCATCCTTGAGGAAATTGGAGAACCAATTTGAGCTTTTGGTCAATGAGTTGGGTGATAAACACCATGAAACTTTGGGCATTGATATGGAAAATTCAAGGGAGAAAGAAGAAAATGAAAATGTCATTTTGAGGAGTGGTGATGAGTTGGAGATACTTGGGGAAAATTTTGAGCAATTACAAGAGCTCACTTCAATCCAAAGTAGTGAAATAAAAGATAAGGAAGCAAGCATTCCAAGTTGGTCAACATTTATTGCTGCTCATAATGCTGTAGCATTATCACAGCAAAACTGCCCAGTTTTTGAAAAAATTCAGCAAGAGCATTTTTGCATTCCTCAAGTCAAAGAGCTCGTGGTAATGGAATATCATGTTTATGAAGATCCTTTTTGGCCACCACCTCCTCCTCCACCATTGGCATGGTACCTTGGCATCCATCTTGTGCATTCATCGAATTCAAGTCAAGTTGAGCATTGTGCCTATTCAATTCCATATCTCGCCAAGCTTGAGGGCGTCCACAACAAAGACCCATTCGTGAGGGCATATGCTACTCTCTATGGGCGGAAGCCGCTCTTTGATGAGTGCTTCTCAAAAAGTCAAGCCGACGACTTTAAATCAAGCGCTTCTTGGGAGGCAACCCAATCTTTCTAAACTTTGTCTTTATTTTGTTTCAAATTCAATAAACATGCAATGTTAAATGGCTTTGACAATTGCATTGCAGTTTTTTCTCTCTTTCTTTTCTTTTTCTCTCTTGTAGGTGCAAGCATAAAGTCAAATAGAATTGGACTCACTTATGGAGGTTGACACAAGCAAGTTTGCACATCATTGCCTAGGGGAGTTCTTCTTTAACTCTTCTTTATTTATTTTTAAACTTGCTCACACATATTTGAGAATTTTGTGCTTAACATGTTTTGGGAAACTAAATATTATTTTTTTCTTTTCTTTTCTTTTATTTTGCTTGTTTGAATTTTATTTTTTTAGGCATATGTGCTTTGGTTTGGTGATTTTCCACATTCTAATACATGATTGATAGTGTGCATAGCTTGTTGAAAAATGTAAATATTGTTTGAGCTTGTGACTAATTCTTGTGCTAGTTTCATTTTGATTGAGATATGTCTAATTTTGAGCACGAATGCCTTGATCATTTTATTGTGTGTGATTTGGTGAAAGTTTGTGTAAATATATGATTTTGTGATCTCACAAGTCTTAGAATTTTGTTTGATTCTCTCTTGAGGCGAAATCCTAGACAATGCTTAACCAAAGACATGATTTAGGCCATTTGTGGACCGTTTGAGCCTTTTGAGCCAACCATGATATTATTTTATCCCTAGTCACCCTCTTTGAGCATAATTGAATCCCTTTTTTTTTACCACATGTAAGCCTAGCTAAATACAAATCTTCTCACCATATACCCTTTGAGCACCTTATTATTCCAAGATTTTGTTTGTTGTGTCATGAAGGGGGTGGGAGGGGTGCAATTTTTGTAGCGTGGTAATTGGGTGAGTGTTTTCATTGTGGTACTTTATTATTCTCACCATTGGGGACAATGTTGAATTTTAAGTTGGGGGAGAATTACCATATTTTGTGTATATTGCCATTATTATATTTGTATTGTTAGTTATTCCAAAAAAAAAAAGAAAAAATAGAAAGAATTTTTAAAATTAAGTTTGGGGTGTGCCACCCCTTGCAAAAAAAGTGTGTTTAAAATTAAGTTTGGGGTTTGCCAAAAAAAAAAAAAAAGAGCAAGATTTTTCTTAGAAGCTTTAAGTCTCAGGTGTTATAGCATTGCTTCAGCATTCTGGAGCAGAGACACAGAAAAAAATGATATGCTAAAGCATTGCTATAACTCCTGGGAGCACATTATTTTGGAAAATTTTGGGACAATAAATAATGGCAATATTAATACTCAAATTTTTTGTGGGATATTATTTGAGGAAGTAAGTGTGAGGTCTCATTTTGGTCTTAGAAAAATTAAGGTGTTTTTAGGTGATTTGAGCCAAAAATGACTTCTCTTAACCACCTTCACCTAAGCCTTACATTACAAGCTTGAAAAAGTCCTTTTGATCTTTGGTTTTGTGTTTGTCTACATTAGTGGAGAGAGAGATGAAAAACAAACCTATGAGAATTTGTTACTTTAGAGATTTTGTGCTTAATTCATATTTACATAAATTGATCTAAATTGCAAGTAATATTTTGATAAAAGGCATTTCACACACACACTTGGAGTAATCAAAATTGGAATGAAACTTGTCCTTGAATTTTTCACAATCATTGGACAATCTTTTTATTTTTCTCTAAGCTATGTTCATTAATCAACCTTAAGCTTTAAGGAAATGTGGAGATCACCAACTTTAGTATCATATTGCCTCTTGTTTTATTTTCTTTATTTTTTCTTTTTGCTTGAGGACAAGCAAAGTTTTAAGTTTGGGGTGTGATAACTCTATGAAAATAGAGTTATTTATATCTTTTTGGGCATTAAATTAGCTTTGTTCTCAAGTATTTTTAGTTTATTTTAGTGACTTTTATTTGGTTTTATTTAGTTATGCATAAATAGTAATTTTAGTATTTTTCAATTAATTTTGTAATATTTTATCAATTTTATTTAGTTTCCCATTTTATAAGTTTTAATCTCAATGTTTTGTTTTTATTTTGTAGAAAGTTTAAATGTGTATTTTGGGCTTGTCACATTAGTTCAAATGAAGAGTATTAATGTTCATGGATGGACTCACTAATGACCACCAATATTTGATGTAAAGTGAAATGGACTAAAAGCCCAAACATTTTACACTTGATGGGCTATATTTATTGGGCTTTAGTTGAAAGTCAAAAGAAAGAAAGATTGGGCCAAAAAGAAAAAAAGAAAGAAAGAGAAAAGAAAATCAAGTGAGGGCTTGATTTGAAAAAAAAATAGAAATGAAAAAAAGAAGACATTATATATATATGATGAATTGAGAAGGGCAGTGGCGTGAGTGGATTGAAAAAGAAGCAGGAGGTGGCTGAAAGGGAAAAAAAGAGAAAAATGAAGAAAAAGAAGAAAAAGAAAAAGAGAGAGAGAGAGAGAGAGTTTTATTTAGGGTTTTAATTTAGCATTTTCATTTTGGAGATTGGCAAATATTCAAAGGAAGAAGAAGAAGATTTAGGCAAGAAAAAGCTTGGAGTATTGTGACAACTCTAATATGGGTTTTTCTTTTCCTCTTTCTATTATTTTAAACTTTGTAATTTTTGCACAATCCATTATGAGTTAATTTTCTTTTTGCTAGAATTATTTTTATTGACTTGAATTGTGATTTGATATTTTGTTGCTATGTTTAGTAAATTGGTTTTGTTCATTCAAGTGTGTTTATTGTGCAATTGCTTACTTTTGCTTGATCACCATTAGTAAGTAGTAGCTAATCTTGATTTTGGAAAAAATAGGGTTAGTGGAATTGCTTGAATGATGCATGAATATCACTTTGGAAAAATGTGGTTTGTAAATGGCATAGGAATATGTTATTTACCATGTATGGCTTAAAGGAATTGTGCTTAAATTGGTATTCTTAAAATTAATTGGGCATAGGAATATGTTAATTAATTAGAGAATTAAACCATAAACCCTTTGGAAAAAGGATTATGACATTTTAAATTCCTAGTTGACATTATCAATTTACAACAATACTCCTTAGCACCATTATATCAACTTTGCATTTTTAGGCCAATTTAATAATTCTAGCTTGCTTTCCTCGTAGTTTGTGTTCGTTAATTTGTTTACATATTCTCATCACTTTATTTTATTTTTGTTGAAACCAATTTGTGAGTAATTAGTTTTATAAATTAATTTCCAATTTTCAATCCCTGTGGAGACGATACTCGATTTATCACTTTATTACTTGTTACGATTGCGTATACTTGCGTACACAATTTTTCACAACAAGAACCTCACCTACAACCGAGTTGTTTTTCTACCGGTGCCAACCTCACCTCTCAATACAATGAATATGTAATTTTGAAATACAAAGCAAACTCTCTATAATAAGATGGAAAACAATGTAAAACCCTAGAGAGAATTGCAAGCACACTAGAGAAGATAAGAACAAGTTTGGCTCAAGTGTGTGTGGTTGGTGTGTTTATGAAAAGATGATAACTCTTTTGTTTAGAACACTTAGAATGATGTTATATGATGAATAGAAGCTCAACCAACCTTAATTTTTGAGTGAAAAACAAGTTTATATAGTGTAGGAACAAAAAGTAGCCGTTTATAGCCGTTAGCACATTTTTCAAAAAGAATCCTGGGAAAAACGGACTACCTATTTTAAAACGGACTACCTATCTGCAAAAAAACAGACTACCTATTTTCAATAGGTAGGCCGAAAATCAGGCAGGTTCAAAACTTGCATTTTTCGGCACTAAAATGCGCATAACTCTTTACTCGATTATCCGATTTCAAAAATTCCAATTTTGTTCTCTTAGTTAAACAAAATGTGATTTAGAAATTCAATCAAAAAAAAATTTTGGACTATCGTGTGAGAAAACTTGTTGCACAAGTTAGTGAGTGGGCCAAAACTTGTACTTATAAACCCTAGTATACTATGCAAATCACTTTAACAAGACTAAAATAAATTTATACCATTTGATTGTTTGTAGTCTTGATGTAGATGAGCTTCCTAACTTGATTTGCATGTTTTGATCCAAAGTTGACTTTTTCCCGAAAGTTGACTTTGACTTTCGGGTTGACTTTTGACTTTTAGTTTTTGAAGTCCTCTTTTGCATAGGGTCTTGAATTCTTGATCTCTTGATAAAACTTTTGATCTTATGAAGTATGAAGTAGTTGATATACTTGTTGAATCCACTTCTTTGATTATGTTTGACTTTACCGAGCAAATATTGATACTTTGTGAATTTGCTTGCAAAATGGTCAAGAAAAGATTAGTAACAAATAATAATCAAATATTTGTTTATCATCAAAATAAGTGAGTGATTGACTTTTGGTCAACAGGACTTTGACTATGGATTTGATCAAAGATAGTTTGCTTAATGAAGAGGCCAGAAGGAAAGCACAAGGTGAATCTTTTTCTTCTTATGGGGTTCTTGTTACTGAAAAGCATGACAGGCGGGGACGAAGTCAGACTAAAAATTAGCATGGTTCTAGACGAAGATCCAAGTCTCGAAAAGATATCAAGTATTGTAACAAGCCAGGTCACTTAATAAGGGATTGCAAAATATTGAAAAGAGAGCAGAATCAAGGAAGAAAAATGAGAAAGAGACTAATACAGTTTCCACTGAAGGTGATGTTGTCATTGTATGTGATGATGGGTGTGTTAGCCTTGCCACCCAAGATTATAGTTGGGTGATTGATTCTGGCGCTTCATTTCATGTTACTACTCGTAGTGATTTCTTCACTTCTTACACTGTTGGTGACTTTTGGCACTGTCAGAATGGGAAACAATGGTGCATCAAAGATTGTGGGTATCGGAGATATTTACTTGAAAACCAGTGTTGGTAGCAAATTGATTCTCAAAGATGTTAGGCATGTTCCAGACATTCGCCTTAACTTGATATCTATTGGAAGACTTGATGATGAGGGGTTCATAAACTAGTGTGGTGAAAGTAAATGGAAGCTCACCAATGGTTCTCTTGTAGTGGTGAGAGGAAAGAAAGTGAATACTCTCTATGTCAAGGAAGCTAAGCTACACAAAGGAGAGATTCATGCAGTTCAAAAAGATGCAAACATTGATCTTTGGCACCAGAGGCTCGGTCATATCAGCGAGAAAGGACTTTAAACTCTTGCTAGAAAGCAATTCTTACCGAATTTTCAAGGTACGCCTCTTAAAACTTGTGATCATTGCTTAGTTGGAAAAACACATAGAGTTTCTTTCAATACACGTCCACCATCTAGAAGATCTAATGTTATTGATCTGATTCACACTGATGTCTGTACTATGCAAACTAGAACTCTTGGAGGTGCACTTTATTTTGTTACTTTTATTGATGACCATTCTAGAAAAGTTTGGGTTTTAGCTTTGAAATCTAAAGACCAGGTGCTCAATGCTTTCAAAGAACTTCATGCCAAAATTGAAAGAGAAACTGGAAGAAAGTTGAAGTGTGTTCGAGCAGATAATGGTGGTGAGTACAGGGGTCCATTTGAATACTATTGTAGACTCCATGGAATCAAGCTTGAGAAGTCAGTTCCAAAAACTCCTCAACATAATGGTGTGGCAGAAAGAATGAACAGAACAATTGAAGAAAGGATTAGGTGTATGATTTCCCATGCCAAGATACCTAAGTCCTTTTGGGGGGAGGCTATGAAAATTGCAATTGATTTGATTAACCTTTCTCTTTCAGTTCCTCTGAACGGTGATGTGCCTGAGAGAATATGGAGAGGGAAAGATGTCTCATTTGGTCAATTGAGAGTCTTTGGGTGCAGAGCATTTGTTCATATTCCTAAATATGAGAGATCCAAGCTTGATGATAAGGCAAAACCATGTATTTTCTTGGGGTACGGTCATGAAGAGTTTAGGTACAGATTATGGGATCCAATGAACAAGAAGATTATCAGAAGTAGGGATGTGGTGTTTCTTGAAGATCAAATGTTTGAAGACAGTGACAAAGTTCAGAAGCAAAAGTTCCCTCCTAATGTTCCTGTGAGTACTAGCTTAGTTCCTTCACCCATAGTGCATGATGATCATGGGGGAGATGAACAGGAAAACCATGAAGAACATGTCAATGAGGAAGCAGATGAACATGAAGATTGTGGTGAGAATATTGATTATGATGTTCCTACAATTGATGATGATGGTGAGCCAACTGAACAGGATCAAGAAGCACCTCCACCACCACCAGTTGAGACTCCAGTAAGGAGATCGACAAGAGAGCGTAAACCAACTTCAAGATACAATCATCATGAGTATGTAATGCTCGCTGATGGGGGAGAGCCAGAAACTTACTAAGAAGCCATTCTACATGAGCACAAGAATGAGTGGGATGGAGCCATGCAAGAAGAGATGGGATCCCTGCATGAGAATCACACATATGACTTGGTGAAGTTGCCTAAAGGGAAGAAAGCTCTCAAGAACAAATGGGTTTACAGGCATGAGACTGAAAATAATGGCTCACAATGGTACAAGGCACGATTGGTTGTGAAAGGGTTCGGTCAGAAGAAAGGTATTGACTTTGAAGAAATATTTTCTCCTGTTGTGAAAATGTCCTCTATTAGAGTTGTTCTTGGTTTAGCTGCTCGCTTGAATTTAGAAGTAGAACAACTTGATGTGAAAACTACATTTCTTCATGGTGACTTGGAAGAAGAAACTTACATGGAGCAACCCGAGGGTTTCAAAGTCAAGGGAAAAGAAAATCTTGAGTGCAAGCTTAGAAAAAGCTTATATGGACTCAAACAGGCACCTTGACAGTGGTACAACAAGTTTGATTCCTTCATGTCGAGCCATGGATATACCAGAACTACTTCCGATTATTGTGTGTTTACAAAGAAGTTTTCTAATGATGATTTCCTTATTCTCTTGTTGTATGCTGATGATATGTTGATTGTTGGCCATGATGTCAGAAAGATTGAAATGCTAAAGAAAGAGTTGAGCAAGTCTTTTGCCATGAAAGACTTAGGATCGGCGAAACAGATACTTAGAATGAGGATTTCTCGTGACAGGAAGAATGGAAAACTTTGGTTATCTCAAGAAGCTTATGTTGAAAAAGTTCTTGAAAGATTTTACATGAGCAAAGCTAAAGCAGTTAGTTCATCACTTGCAGGCCATTTCAAGCTAAGCTCCAAACAATGTCCTACAAGTGAGAAGGATAAACAAGAAATGGCTTCAATACCTTACTCATTTGTAGTTGGTAGTTTGATGTATGCTATGGTTTGTACGAGGCCAGATATTGCTCATGCAGTTGGAGTTGTTAGCCGATTCCTCTCTAATACTGGTAAGGCTCAGTGGGAAGCAGTGAAATGGATATTGAGATATCTTCGAGGTACTTCCAGGTTGTGCTTATGCTTTGGCAATGGTGAACCTATGCTTGATGGGTACACAGATGCAGACATGGCTGGTGATTGTGATTCTAGGAAATCCACTTCAGGATTCTTGACGACATTTGCAAGGGGAGCTGTTTCATGGCAATCGAGGTTACAAAAGTGTGTTGCTTTGTCTACTGCAGAAGCTGAATACATAGATGTAACTGAAGCTTGTAAAGAAGCTTTATGGATGAAAAAGTTCCTACAAGAGTTGGGCTTGCAACAAGAAAGATACATTGTCTACTGTGACAGTCAGAGTGCCATTCACCTCTCTAAGAATTCAACTTTTCATTCAAGATCCAAGCATATTGATGTTAGATATCATTGGATTCGTGATGTACTTGAGATGAAAGAATTGCACTTAGAAAAGGTGCACACCAGTGAGAATGGTTCTAATATGTTGACAAAGACTTTGCCTAAAGAGAAGCTTAAAGCTTGTAGGAGAAGAGCGGGCTTAGTAGAGCCCACCAACTGAGGCGAAGGGGGAGATTTTTTGGGTCCGCCCCTTTTGTTGGGCTTGGACCAATAAGGGCTTAAGGCCCATTTGTTTGATTCAATTAAAAGAAGAAAAAGAAATGGCAGCAAGCATGGGAGTGTGCTTCGTGAGCAGCAAGGTAGCCAAAAAGAAAAAGAAAGAAAAAGAGAAGGAAAGGAGAGAAAGAAAGCTAGAGAGAGAAAGGCGTTTTGCCATTTTGCTTTGAAGATCAAGTGGTGGATTCTCATCCATTTTAGCTCAAATTCTGGGTGGTGAATCCTTGCAAGGTGCTTCAAATCTACCGATTCCGATTTGGCGATTGTCCTCTCCAAGGTGCTCTTCTACAATACCCACTTGGTGAGACCCAAACTTTTCTTTTGTGTATCCATCTTTTGAGATAATGATGGTGATGCTTGTATTGGTGATCCAAGATTGTTTAATCTTGATGTTGTTGTGAACCTCTAGTTTTGCTAGAGAAGAACTTTGTAATCCCATTATTAAACTTTGGTGATAGTGGATGATTTGAGCGAACTACGGTCACGTGGTTTTTTTCCGCATTGGGTTTCCACGTAAAAATCTCGGTGTCTCACTTTTATTCTTGATTTGTGTATTTTATATTGCTTGTGGTGCTTTGGTTGATCTTTGATATTGCATATTGTGGTATTTGATAAGTTTCCCATTTTTGACATACAAAGAGAAAAAATAGTGTGGCTAATTGCAATAAGTATTCCCAACACATATTCACTTACAATAAGTAAATATAATGGAATACCATGTCTACTCAAGGATGGCGGAAGCAGATGTGAACTCAAGCAGTCAAAATCTTACCAAATTGGCAATCTTACCAAGCATGGTGGAAGCAATTTAACTCCTCCCAAAATTAAATATTTTTTTTTTGGCAAGCTTACCATGATATTCTTCCAACCAGTCACAATCTATATAAGTGAAGGACTTTATCTTCACCAAGTTGTTTCTGCTGCCACTACCACGATGAGATCCTATTCATGCTCTTTTCAGGTGTTCAATTGTCCAACAGCTATGAGAATTAAATAACTTTTTTGTTTTTATTGAAAAACATGCATTTCTCAATTGTATGAATTTACTTACCTAGCTGCTAGCACCTTCACAGCTAGCAACTTTCAGTTTTTTGTTTGTTTGATTTAACAATTATAGAATTGCAGGAATGAACTTTTGCACCACGGTTTGGTTCTAGTGCCCATGAATGTACTACAGTGAGTTGAAGATTACTTGGACCAATACCAGCACCATAACAGTTCCCTTTCAACTATTCTTCCTACATCCTCACTGTAGCCAACACATAGTGAATCACAACCACCAACATACAAACTCAGGCTCATGTGAACGCTACCCAAGATACAACAAACAACAAAATGGGTTTTGGCATGGCTATTCACAACAATAACAGGGAAGTATTCTTGACTTTGACAATGCCTTGGAGCGGCATCCATTTGCCTTTGATAATGCAAGTACACGCCTTGCACCATGCTCTCACTTGGTGTCGACATCATTTTATTCAATCGGATTGCATTGAATCAGATTGTAAAATACTTGTTAACTATATGTGTAGCAATGATTCTCACAATCTCTATCTGAATAAATTTATCTTGGAGATTCAAAGTTTACTATCTTGTCTCCCTAAAATTAATTATAGCTAAATTCTTAGAGGGGCTAATAAAGCAGCTCATCATCTAGCTAAGAAAGCTTTAGGCTTAAATCAAGAAGCTTTGTGGAAAAGCAATAATTTCCATCTTTATTTTGTTTCCTGAAGATTGGTTTTTCTTCTTTAATGGATACATCTTTCCTAAAAAATTATGTATCATAATAATTTGATATATCTTGTAATTGTCTGGACTCAAATTTAATTTTAATTAATATTAATTTTATGAAGGGATATTAGCGGCTAAACCACCTAAACTTTACGGTTTGTAACACTTAACCACAAAAGCCGAATTTTTGGCGGCTAAACTACCTAAACCCTAGTTCCGTTTTGCTCTGCACACCTCCGTCCAAAAATCACAGTTAAGTGCCACGATGGACTGTTTGCGTGTACACACTTGTACACATGACAAAATTTTAGTGGTCCACGTAATATTAGTTTTAAAAAATAATTATAAATATTTAAAAAAAATTATAAATAAATAAATTATAAGAAAAAAAATTATAAATAAATAAATAAATAAATAATTTTTTCCTTTTCCTTTTTCTTTTCTTTCTTTTTTCTTTCTTTTTTTTCCCTTTTTTTTTCCTTATTTTTCTTTCTCTGTAAGTGGAACCATCGATGGTTCCTTTTCTTGTTCAACAGAGGTGTGCAGAGCAAAACGGAACCAGGGTTTAGGTAGTTTAGCCGCCAAAAATTCGGTTTTTGTGGTTAAGTGTTACAAACGGTAAAATTCAGGTGGTTTAGCCGCCAATATCCCTTTTATGAATATAACCAAACCACAATAATGAATTTTACATTTAAATTTAAATACTTAATTATATATCTTAAAAAATAATTAGCAGTATTAATAAACAAAGGCATACCAAATGATTATTTAAATAATATAATCTTATATAAAATCAAATCTATCCTCACATTTTTGTCATGAAGCAATACCAAATACTTTCTACCGTCTTTCAACCAACTGCAGAAATATAATATTTTATTTAGAGGTGTTCATCCAATCTAATATGTACTATTTTGCTCATAATACATTTGATCTGCACTAAGTGCGGATTTAATATTTTGGATTCAATCCAATTCATATATTAACTCAAATCCAATCTAATCCATAAAAGTGCAGATTGGATCAGTTATTTTAAACTAATTACTTTTTAATATTTATTAAAAATATATTTTTTTACATAACTAACAATAAAATAAAATAAATTATTATTGTTTTATGTCTTAAGTCCAACAATAAATTAAAATAAATAAAATTAAAGCAAGAAAAAAAATTATATATATAAAGAAATGTTAAATTTAGTTTTAGATTATATTTTCCTTGTAAATAGTAATAGAATATACATTTGATCTACTGTATTTTGAAATGTATTTGTATCATATTTATTAGATTTTAAATTATTATATTTTACATTAAAATATTAATTGATATAATTCTTTTTTTAAAATATACATAAATGGAACACTTGTCACCCATTGATGGGTACTAAACAATTTTAACTATAAATATTAATTTTAAAAATATTAAACCATTAAATTTTTGTCTGATAGCGAATAATAAAAGAGAAATTTAAATTTCTATGCTTAAATTAGCTACTTAATTAAAGAAAATATCAAAAAATACATTTTTTACACTATATCAAAAATATGTTTATATAAAAAATATTTAAGTCAAACTCAACTTTTTTTATTATTTTTTTGCCGAATTTTTATTTTTATTATCTTTTTTCAGCTGATGAAACAACCCCAACCTGCATAATGTAAAAATGAGAAATTTTTCTAATTAAATAAAAAAATTAATCATAAAAACTTAATTTTTTTAATATTACTCATTCATAAGTAATACATATTAAGAGTGCACCCATATATAAATATGCATGAATTAGATTAGATTGGTTATTTTTATATATCAATCAACATCTAATCAGCACAAGTGCAGACTTTAGATTTTCCAATCTAATCCGCATAAGTGCAAATATCCACACTTTGCGGATTGGATTGAATTTTTATGAAAACCTGTAAATTTATTTCTATTCATACCACTATAAAGAAACAAATATTCCTTTTTCTAATATTAACTAATATAATTGCCATATAGAACAGTCTATTAATTATCTCACATAATATGTGAATAGATTCACTGCTTTTCTCTTCCTCGAGGTATTCCCAAAAATTTTAAAAAATAAATAAATAAAGAAATAACGAAAGAAAAGAAGATGAGAAAGGTAATCTTTACATATTTTTCTTTCAACTTTTGTAAAGTGTAAATTATTGATTTAACTGGCCAAACTATGGCTTTTCTAGCTGATAAGAAGTGCACCTTTGAATTTCCAGCCTCTCGGGAGATGAGATACGCTGACCACGGCCATTGACTCATAGCATCCTCTGTAATATGCATCTTACAGTACAAGCAACATCGCTGACGACACAAGAGATACTATGGATTCTCCCAAATCTATGGAGTTTATCTTAAAAGAATGCTAGCAACTCAACTTCTAATCAAGTCAAGCAGATGAGAATAGCTCAAACTCAAACAATTGAATTAATTGAGGTTATATTATAAACTAAAACAAGAAAGAAACTAGATATTTAAAAAATAGAAAGCTAGTGTTTCATACTAATGTAACAACAATTCATAAACACATTAATGTATGCATCGATCGAGATTAATGCAGAACAACTGGATGGACATATATAATATTGCTAGTTGCAACTGACTATTCATATTAGAAACAAATTCCTTGAAAATTAGGCAGAACATAAAACAGGAGTAGCAAAACTTGGAATCCCGTCTCAAGTCATTCAAATTCACTTAACTAAAATAGACAAATGACTCTGCTTTAGTTCCCAATGGCAATGGAAGAACTGGGCCTTGTCTGCTTTCTTCAAGTTGGTATCAGCCTTCAAATTAAGAACAGAAATTCAAACTCAAACTCAAACTCAAACTCTAGCCCTCTTGCTACTGCAACCAGGGCACTTGTACTGCTTGATGTGCTCAGCCTTGGCTGGTGTAATCTTCACACATTTACCATGGAACCATCTCTCGCACACATCACAGCAGATCCAGAATTCATCGGCACCATAGTTATCTCCACAAGCCCCACAGGTAGCACCTTGTTCGTCATCTTCTTCTTCCTCTTCACCACTTTCATCCTCATCCTTTGGTGGTGAAGACATCTTTACTCCCTTGGGTTGGGACTCAGATTGTCGTGACTGCTTAAAAGACAGACATTCATGTAGCAAAAGATGATTAAAGTATGAAGGTAACAAAAAAAAAATTAAAATAAAAGCAAATAGATAGTAGAAAGGATGAGTGATACAACTTCTTTTATTCCCACCTTGCCACTTGATTTGCTTTTGCCACTATTGTTCTGGGTAGCAGACTGCTCCTTTGATTGTTTGACGACACTCCCCGTTACTACTTCAAATATGGTGGGAAGATCATTTATCATCTGAAAAAGCCTTTTCCTGCAAATTCCAATCAAACAAGTGGGAACCCTATGACTTTTAATTTAATATGATGCTAATAATAGTAAATTTGCACATTAATCTTGGATGGCAAGGTGGCAATATTTCCTAAAATCGTGTAGGATTTAAAAAGCACATAATAGCCAATAGATTTGTCTTCCAAGTATTTAAATGTTGTGTAAGCCAATTACACAAGAAAGAGACATCAACAAAAAGATACCAACAAACTAACACAGACGCTAATTTATACAGCCAGGAATATACTCTGCAATCGATGCAAGTAAGAATTTATACAGGAAAGGACCATGGCTTATATACCATATAAAGTAAACTATCTATGTTCGATTTGATGCATAAATTAATTGTCTAAGGAATTGAAAATATACAATTGATCTGTGCAGTACATGCAAGATTCTCTTAGTTTCCTAGCACCTGAATCTGTATAAAACACAAATCAAATTACCAACATCTTAGTTGCAGGCAAAGCCAATATAAGATGAGTCAAGAGACTTGCCAGAACTTCAAGCAAAAGATAATAATAATATATAAATACATACTATTTTCTTTAAGCAAGCAGCTTCTAAATTACAGTGACAAAATTGTTCAGGTCACACCAATTCAATGTACAATTGAAAAAGAAGAAATTTCCCAATCAAGGGAAAAAAAAAATTAATGTGTTCCATATTTATTATTCTTTTGATTGTACTAAGTCACTACCACTGTACAACTCTTGTCGAGCCCTCTTAGATTACCACAACTAAGAACAGTACATCATAACAACAATAACTAGTAATTTGTAGAATGTGAAAACATGGTGTGAACAAGCAACTCTAAGTAGAATAAGTTGCACGCTAGTAATTGAAGTATCAACATTGATTGCAACATCCTATACTGAAAGTTGTACAAAATTACTATAACTGAATCTTTCTAACAAGTCAACTTATCAATTTTAGTAGCCTGAGCTGAGGAAAAGAAATTGAAGCTTGATTCCAAACATAGATGCCCAATATGGTAGCCTAAAGAATAGAAGCAAGAATAAGGTCTGGAAAGTTAAAATAAATCTCATGATCATTAGAAAACGATTACTCTGACAGGTGAGAGTATGAATTTTCTAGAGCACAAAGAATTTGTCTTCCCCAAAGTGAAAACAAAACAAAATTGTTTTGAGCTAGACCATACCATTCTGCAAGAGAATACACACACAGAGAGAAAGAAGTGGAAGAAACAACAGAAATAAAACAATCAAGGATGCCTAAGCATTACTATATGAACAAAATAATTTCATTTTCAATGGACCATCACTCCCCAACTTTGCATCATAGAAAACAGTTACTAATTTCTTTACTCATTCCCTTGAAAAGAAAAACACAATTCTGTCACTGGAGTTTCTATTTATAATTATCAATAAAAAGATAAAAAGAACATAAAAAAAAAAAACATTCCACACATGTTATAATACAGTAGAAACCTAGGAGGAAACTAATTGCATACCAAAGAGCATATGCAAGACATGATATATCATAATGAATTAAGGCATTCCACATAGCATATACCACAAATACAAATCAACAAACATAAATCAGAAGAACTGAAAAAAAAAATGAGAAGTTACTATAAAAATAAATTTTATGGTGTCAAATCACATGTTCTATAAGTGCATAGGCTGAGAAAAATGGATCATACCTTTCACTCTTACCAAAACCAAAGCGGGCACCAAAATAAAACGCAACAGCAAGCAACCATGAGTCGCTGTGAACTGCAACCAATGACAACCAGTCCTTCTCTTGCATCCCATCCCTCGCAAAGTTTATACCTAGGGCCGGTTCAGGAAGCTCAGGAGGCACCTCTTCAACAGGTAGGTTGACTTCCCATGTCTCATTTGGAAGTCCATACAAACACAAATTTTCCTTCTCTGTAGAGCACAATCATTAGAAATATCAAAACTAGGAAAGTCAAGTTTAACGCTACTTTGAATGTCTTTTCAACTCAAACGCATAGGAGAACAAATGTAATAAGTAACGATGACATAATTTTTTCCCGTCTAAATCATCAACAGATAAATTTTAACATGAAAGTGTAAAAGTACCAACATCCAATAAAATCTAACTTAAAAATATTATTTAACATATCTTTGAAGGAAACAGAATCTCAGTTAATTGCTTTCACCATAACATTCAAATAGACCTCAAAGTTCAAACCATCAAACATTTAGATACAAATAAAAGACAGAACACTTCTCTTTATATACAATTATCTCAAAATCGTAAAAGAAGTACCGAGCTACCAAAACTGAGAATGGGTGTTAGAAAAATATATTGAATATTCAGTAATCTATATTGTTATTTTGTTACTTGTTCTAAAATTTAAGACTGCATGGTGTGTTGTGTCGAAAGACTCCAAAGTTAACACTAAAGAAAGCAGATGAACATTCAAGAGTGCGGTTAGAATTAGAATATAGAATAAGTGTTGTAAAGATGATGGCAGTAGCTCAATCTTACGTGATTCACATTCAATAGTGCAGTTAGAATTAGAAAATAGAATGAATAACAAAATTCATTTTTAGTTTCAAATAAAAAATTAAAAGCGACAATTTTCCTACTAAAAGTAGTATTATAAACAGACCAAACAAGTCAATTACACAGAGAGAAAAAAAAAAAAAGAGAGAGAGCCAAAGCAAAACTAGACATAATAACCAGAGTAGGTTTCCTACAACCTCGTGTGGCTCATCTACAAAGTATAGGACCCAGGAAACAAGCAAGCAAACTATTTCTCCTATCATTCTATTAACTCAACAAATTACTAAGCCAAAATACTCTATCAATTTCACAGCTACAAACAAACCAACTTGCAAATAGTTTTGTGGAAAACCACCATGTATGAAGACTAAAATGACTTCCAAAAAAAAAATCTCAATTACTATCGGTAGTAAAAAGGGTGACAAAGTTAATTCACCCATTGTTGTCTATACCCACCAGTAGCATAAATTAGGAAAATATAAAAAATTTTGGCGAAATTGGAAACAAATACAACTCTCCAAACAACATTTGAAGGAAAAGAGCTAACCCACCGGGATCGCACTGCTGGTAAAACTTTTCGACATCTGCATAGAAAAATAAAATTTGAAAAAGATAAAATTATAACAAGAAACAGTATAATTGATACATACCCAATATAAGAGAAAGGGAGAAAAGGAAAGATAGATAGAGCAGAGAGAAAACATATAAAGAAAGATGGAAAAGAAACCATTAGTTAGGGCTTTAATCAAGCCTGAGCGTCTGCCTTTGAAATCGCTGAAGACTTCCTCCACAGTTCGAGGTATTGGGTGCGGTATGCCTTCCATGGCTCTCTCTATCTCTCTCTCTCAAGCTCTCTCTACACAGTTTCTCTCTTGTTCGTCAGAAACAACAAACCCACAACACCAATTCAAATGTCAACCCTATCCTGAAATCCAACCCAAGGGGAAAAAACAAACAAAAGTGTCCAATATGCAAATGAATGAATTACAGAGACGTGCTGAATTCCTAAGTAAAAATTAGAAATTCAATCGAGAAACGAAATGAATAAAGCTAAAACCTAGAAACCCCAACGTGTGAGTTAGGGTAGGGTTTTGTTAGGGGTTCGATTGGAGGTGACAAGTTTATTAGGGTTTGTTTGTTGTTTACTGGAAATTTTTGCAGAGATTTGACGTTAGGAGTGGAGGGGAAACTAAAAATATTAAACTGCTACCTATCAATATATATTTTTTTATTTCCTCCAAAAAAAAAAATATTTTTTTTATTTATTTAGGGTGTGTTCGGTAACCCTTTTAAAAATGGTTTTTTGTTTTTAAAATTAAAAATTTGAAAATACAAATATAAATTGTGTTTGATAACTCTATTTTATTTTTTATTTTTAAAATTAAAAAACAGAATGGAGTGAATTTTAAAAACATATTTTAGATGATTTTAAAAAATTTTAAAAACACTTTTATCTCTCTCTCTCTCTCTCTCTCTCTCTCTCTCTCTCTCGTTAATCACCACCTTCAGACAAGTTTCCATGGCTTCATCTTCACCATTACAGGTAAATCTCTTCCTCTCTTTATCTCTCTCTCTCTATCTCTCTCTGTGTATTTATATAGCTCTCTGTTCCACTCTCTATATATCTCGCCTCTCTCTCTATCTCCCTATTTCTCAGATTTTTTTGTTATTCCTTCATTCTCAGATTTGAAATGAAAAAATGAGAAAAGCATGACGGTGAAAGAAATTTCCTAGAGAGAGATTTTTTGGCTATTACAGGTATGATTTTCTCTTTTCTCTTGTATTTTATTTTGATTTTAGGTTTTTTGTTTGAGAAAATTTGTTCTTAGCTTTTATTAGGTTTTTGGATTTAATCTTTCAAATTAGTTTTGGGATTTGATATCTCAATGCCGAGCCTGATTTTGGATTGCCATTTTCTGGGTTTGATGTTATTTCTCTAGGTTCAATGGGATTTTGGGTTTGGGTTTTTTGGGCTGAGAAAAGTGGTTGTTGCTATACTTATTTAGGTTATGTTATTTGGATTTCTAGCATTTAGTTGTTAGTGGAATGGCTTTCAAGCTTTGATTAGTCTATTTTATTACCTTATTTTCTTTTACAATTTCGCAATGTGTAGAAGATTTTTCATATCCGCTCTCTTTTTTGTTGTTGCTATATATTGTCTCAAGTTCTCTTTTTTGTTCCCATGAATTTATATTGCAGCATAATTTTAGAAACCTGATACATTCTCTAATATGGGGTATATGATACTCAGTGGGAGAGATATATACTCAGGGGGAGTAAACTCAGGTGTTGTTGGTTTTACAAAAACATATTATGAAATTCTACTGGTCATGATTGAAATTGATTGATTCTAGCCATTAGATACACTTTCTAAAATGAATCTAGCCCTTCATTTGTTCCTCACTGTGTCAGGAAAATAATGACTATGGCAGCTAGTGGGTGGTCCAAATAGAATTTTATATATACAATGTGATTTACGTAGGAGATTGTCTCACTCTCTCCATCACTGAAATATTTTGGCAAAGAGAGAAAAGAAAAAACTAATGAATATATAGCTAGTGCTCAATCATTTATATATATACAGTTTGTTTTACTTGTAAATTTGATAAAGAAAATTATTAATTAATTAATAGATTAACTAGTTGTGAGTAGGTGTTGGATAAAATGTACATACAGCATATAATTCTATTGGACTATTATTATATATATATTGACCATAACATATACTAGGTTAGAAACTCATGAATAAAAGTTGATCATTTGACTTATCTTGTTTGGATATATAGCTATATCTGAAATTCATGTGATTAGTCTCTAAACTTTTTGTGCTGTGAGCTTAAGAAATTTTGACCTACCTAGCTAGTCTTCTCTATTGCCAATATTTGATCACACACTTCCTGCAGTTGACCTTAAAAGTTGCTTTGATATATACTATTAGTTTCTCATTCTTCCCATAGCATAGTAAATGTAGTAAACTCCATCTTTTTTTTTTTTTACTTTAAAACCATCAGGAAGTATCATCTATATCTACACCCAATTCTTGAGGACCATAAGGGATGTCGTGTATATCACAATTAGCTAGTAAAATGATTCTTAAAAACTAATATTCATTAGCTTTTCATGGTTTTGGTGAGTCTCTGTGAGTTCACATTACTATTAGTTTCTCTCAATTCAAAGAATATGCTATAGAGATATACTGTAATTAAAGTACTTGAGAACTACATGCCTTTTTATTTTTCCTATCGTTTTCTTATTTTGGTGGCTAAGCTCTATAATCAATCAGTACTTGGGAAAAAAGGAAACAATGGTAATGGTGATAATGATAATGATGTTGAAGTTGATTGAAGAGAAAAGTTTGGTGATAATAATATATAGGACATGTTTGTCTATAATGTTTGCCTTGTTTTTCTATTTTTTTTTTTTATATATTACGTCATTAGCTCTCATTTTTAATTACCCGTCTCTCAGTGAGTTTTACATAAGTTTTTCAACTTGTCAATTAAACTTGTCATCAAAGCCAAGTTACCTTATAAAAAATAAATTCTTCAGCAGTAACTTTAATTTCATCTTGTTATACTCTGCTAGATTATCAGTGTCATCATATCATATACCCATTTTATTGAAATTGATTCTTATATTGAGAAAATTATTGTGCAGATTTTTATTTTGTTAGAGACAAGACAATGATTGTAATTTTTTTTTTCTTAATTTTATTGTTACTTTGTTGGAATGGGATTGGATTGGATTAGTTTATGCTTGAATGTGTTAGTGAGCTTTATATATTGATATCCAACACTTGTTATTATTGATTGAATAGAATTAGTTTTATAATTACATGTAGATTGAATAGATGACAGGAACAGATAGCGAGGTGGTTATTATTGATAATAGCGAAGCTTCTGTTTAGCTTGAAAAACATGAAGAAATTTTTATTGAACTTATGGAAGAAGAAGTTTTGAAGGGAAATAGGAATACTACAACCTTTACAAAGCAATCATGGAAGCGTATAAAGGAGGAGCTTTATGCACAAGCGAAGAGAAGTTACACTGATACGCAATTAAGGAACAAATACAATCTGTTAAGACAAAAGCACAAGGATTTCAAGTCTTTACTGAAAGAGACTGGCATAGGATTTAGTGTAGTGAAATGGCTAATGTCCGTGATGAAATTGCTGATCATATATGGAGAGCAAATCGACGATGAAGATAATGGGTGAAGATTATTAACAATTAGAACTTTTTTAATAGTTTTCTTCAAGATTAGACAATTATTAGTTCATATTTTATTATGAATTTGTCGGTTTTGTGTTATAGATAATGTATTTCGTGATTTTAAATTACTTGAATTTTTTAAAATGTTAATGAGTATTTTTATTTGATTTTTTTTATAATTTTTATATATTTGTTTAAAAATAAAAATAAATGATATTCATAATTTTTTATTTAAAAAAAAAATCAAAATTTATGTTTTTTGTTTTTAAAATTGAAAAATAAAAATGGTTACAGAACACACTTTTGTTTTCTGTTTTTAAAATTATAAAACAAAAGTGGTTACAGAACACACTTTTGTTTTCTGTTTTTAAAATTTAAAAACAAAAGTAGTTATAGAACACATTTTTGTTTTTTAAAAATAAAATTTTAAAAACAAAAAATCTACTTTTATTTTTCTGTTTTTAAAATTAAAAAACAAAAGTGTTACCAAACGCCACCCTAGTTAATAACAATACCAGTATACCACGGACCACGGTCCGCATCATAACACCACTCTCTCGGTCTCTCTCTTCCTTCCTCTCTAATTTTTTTTAAGGAACTCTTCTCTCTAATTAATCTCTATATAAATTTATCTCATTTTCACTTTTCCTTTTTTTCATTTTATTTTCCTCAATGAAGATTTCTCTTTGTTTTTATATGAGAGGAAACTTATGTTACTATTTTTCTCATATTTGTGCTTTGTGCATGATTGTTTATTTTTTTAAGTGATAATATAAGTAATTATTTTTATAGTACAAAAGAGAATAAATATTAAAGAACTCTTAAACAAATTAGAGATTCAAAAAAATACAACTAATAATATTAAGAGTTAGTCTCATATTGTTAATGTGTGGAAATAAATTGTGATATATAAGATGAATGGGCTACTCCTCTCATTGTCAATTGGTTTTGAGATGGAACCTCGTTCATCTTATCCCCAAATTCTAACATGGGATCAGAGCCACTTGTGATCCGTTGTAACCCCAAAGTGCCACCAGTCCAAAAAGTCGTTTGTGATCCGTTGTGAGTCAAAGTGCTACTGGTCCAAATAGATACTTTCGCTGTCTCCCCTTTAACCTCCATTTAGGACATTTCGGCCAATGTGTGCCAATTTCTAATGTTGGGGTCTGTAACCTGTTTCAAAATTCACAAATTTCTCGACGTGTACACCCACAAATTTCTCGATATTTGACCTTGTGGGATTCTTTTAAATGTCATGTTTGGTCTTGTGGTCTCTTAAAGGTCGTTCGTTATACCCACACTTTCTAGGCCCAAACGTGAGGATGGTGTATTAAGAGTTAGTCCCACATTGCTAATGTGTGGAAATAAATTGTGATATATAAGATGAATAGGCTACTCCTCCAATTGCCAATTAGTTTTGAGATGGAACTTCATTTATCTTATCCCCAAATTCTAACAAATAAATCTATAGAAAATAGAATATACGATTTCAAAATTATTGTCATCATTGTCTTGTAGTCGTTATACAAAATTATTGTCATCACCATGTCTCACTAATAGTAATCATTATATTCATAGTCATTATTGTCACTGTATCTCACTTATATAGTCACTACTACAATTATTTTTTACTTATAGTCACTACTAAATTTAAAGTCATCGTTATCACCGTATCTCACTTATGAATCCAATCAAATGTAAATAATTATAATTCATGTAAGTTTTCTTTCAAATAATGTGTGTTTAAGAAATTAGAGTATCTTTATAAATCTATAATACTCTAGATTCGGTAGACTTGCATATATTTTTCTCTAAAAGCTAGAGTTTAATAAATAAACATAAACAATAAAAAACGATAAAATAACCTCGTCTTTTCTTTAGACTTGAAACACAGTAACCACACTCTAAATTTGCACTATATCCTTCTATGAATAATATATTGATATCCCTAATCTCTGCTAATAAAAATAAATAAATAAATAACTACATGACAAGTATTGTATATAAATTACAAATTACAGTAAAATTTCAAAACTCACACAATCTCTGCTAATAATTATACATATACTTTCTCTCAAAAGAAAAAGAAAAAAGAAATTATGCAGATGTTTCATTGTTTCTCTCGATAATATTAAAGATTGTGAATCATCTGCAAGAAAGAATTGAAAGGTTAGAGACTTGAAAAATAAATGAAAGATGAAATATATATTTTATTATTATTATTGTACAGAAATATATATATATATTGGGATTTTTTCTATAATACGAGAATTATCGTTTAATATAAATAATAATTACATATAACATGTATTCTAAATAATTTTTTGATGAATCAGACTTTCATTCCACACAAACAATTTTACACCTAATGACCATCAAGAGATGTCATATGATTCTATACAATTTCCACTATTACTTACAACTTCTCAAACCATTCAACTTCTTCTTTCTTTACATTCTTTGGCATAACAAAAGTAATTCTATTCTTAACTTGCCACTTTGTTTGTTGAAAAATGTTTTGAACACTAGCAGCCCCCTCATAAAAAATACATCATTTTTTGTCAGCCAAATATTGTACACCAATGCTACTATACCAGCCATAATCACTCTCTTTCGAAATTTGCATCCCTTAACTCTGTCCAATTTCCGAAGCAGCCCCTGTAATGGAGTGAGGGCCATCTTCCAACCAAACCACTGCTCTAAAAGATGTATGCATTCCTGTGAAAAAGAACATTCAAAGAACAAGTGCTCAACAGTTTCAGAATTCCCACGACAAAATAAACATCTATCATCTGATACAATATGATATTTGAGCAACCTATCCTTTGTTTTAAGTCTATTCAGCAAAGCAATCCACACCACAAAACAATGCTTGAGAATATTGAGTCTATTCCAAGCATGTTTGCTCCAATGGTAATGATTTTCAGCCTGATTATACATTTTGTAACCTGCAGCAATCATATATTTATTATTGATAAAGATAGCAGGATCTATTCGGTTTTTGAGCTCATTCTTGAGCTCAACTAACTTCCTCCAATACCAACTGCTTTGGAGAGGGGCTTTGTATCCCCACCAGTCTTCATTTTTGATGTAGACACTATGGACCCATTTGACCCACAAGTTGTCTTTTTTTGTTGCAATTGACCAGATGTTCTTGATTAAAGCAGCTTTGTTCCAATCAGTTATACTCAAGAAACTGATCCCTCCTGCTGACTTTGGCTTACAGATCTTAGCCCAAGCAATGTTTCCTGACCCAACCATTTGACTTGTACCTTTCCATAAGTAACTTCTACATATACCCTCTATTTCATGAACTACCTTTGTTGGAAGAAGCAATATTTGACTCCAGTAAGTATGTATGGTCATAAGAACAGAACTAATCAACACACTTCTCCCTGCAAAGGAAAAATTCCGAGAACTCCATGTTTTAATTCTTCCAGTCATATTTTCAACAAGAATCTTGCACTCTGCTGCTGAAATTTTCTTGGCACGTATAGGAATGCCAAGATACCTAAAAGGTACCTCTTGCTTAGTGAAACCCGAGACATTAACTACTCTTTGAATCTCTTTCTCCTCCATGCCACAACAATAGATTTACGATTTGCTATTCTTAGGAAGCAAACCAGAAGTCTGAGAAAACAGCTTCAAACCCTGTAGCATGAGATGAATACTGATAAAGTCACCCTTACAAAATAATAATAATAATACGTCATCTGCAAAAATTAAATGTGTTAGCTTCATGGATCTGCATCTTTCATGATAATCAAATTCCTTCTTCTTTCCCACTACTCCCATTATTCTGCTCAAATACTCCATTCCAAGTACAAATAGGAGAGGAGACATGGGATCTCCCTGCCTTAGCCTCCTCTTGGCTTCGAAAAAAACCATGAAGAGAGCCATTGAAAAGGAGGGAGAACCTCGCGGTAGACACACATTGCATGATCAATTGTATAAACTTCTTAGGAAACTGGATAGCAATTAGCATCTCCTCAAGAAATCCCCACTCAAGTGTATCATATGCTTTTTGAAGGTCTAATTTAATCATACAGTTGGGCCTTGAATGTTTCCTTCCATAATGCCTTAGCAAATCTTGGCATATCATTGTATTATGGGCGAAATATCTACCTTGAACGAAACCTCCTTGGTTCTGAGCAACCAAATCTGGCAATATATGCTTGAGTCTGCTACAAATTAACTTGGTAATAATTTTATACAAGACATTACAACAAGCTATGGGTCGAAATTCACTCACTTTGTTAGGGCATTTGATCTTCGGTATGAGAGTGAGCACTGTTGAGTTCACTTCTTTCAATATCTGCCCTGAATGTAAGGCTGATAAGATTGATTCAGATACATCTTAGCCAACCAAATCCCAATTATCCTGAAAAAAGGAGCTGCTAAATCCATCCGGACCAGGGGCTTTAATCCATGGGATACTGAAAAACTGCTTGCTTAACCTCCTCTTTCGAAAAATTTCCTTCAAGATAAATGGCTTGCTGACTAGAAACAACCGGACCCATCTCCACCAACTTCTTTTTGACCTCCTTCCTATCTTGCATTCGGGTTCCCAGGAGGTTCTTATAAAATTCAGTAAAGGCTTCAGTAATCTCAGCAGGTTCTTCAACCCTTTCTCCTCTCATGTTTTGAATCGAGAGGATATTATTTTTGGTCCTTCTTTCTCTGATGTATACATGAAATAATGCAGAATTACTGTCTCCATCTTTTAACCATGATAGTTTAGCCTTTTGCTGCAAGAAAGAGCAGTAATTGCTATGTATTTCAGCATATTGAGTTCTCGCCATTGCTTCTTGTCGTTGTAGCTCATCACTGAGCAGATTATTGTGCATCAACGATTGACACTCAGCCAGCCTAGTACAAGCTTGGATATCAGCTTGTTGTAAATTAGAAAAACCACCTTTGTTCAGCTCTCTAAACACCGGTTTCAATGCCTTGAGCTTTGACACAACTTGGAACATTGAAGTCCCAACAATCTTTCCCTTCCATTTCTTTTCCAGCAGAACCTTGTATTGTGGATGAGTACTCCACATCTTGAAGTACTTGAAGGGTTTTCGACCACTTGGTCTCTTAGGATGAATCTTGAGTAGTGCAGGGGTATGATCAAACAACCTTTCATTCGCAAAAAACACTTCAGCCATTTGAAATCTATCTATCCATTTCTGATTAGCAAGAACTCGATCTATCTTTGAATAAATTCTATCCGCCCCATCTTGCTTATTACTCCATGTATAATAACTCCCACTGTATTTAACATCTTCTAATTGGCACTGATTCACATATTCCAGGAAAGCATTATTCCCATTATGTCTTACTTGATCTCCAATTCTCTCTTCTTTAGCTAGTATGTCGTTGAAATCTCCAAATAGAACCCACGGATCAGTCCTAAACATCTCCTTAAGGTCCTTCCAAAGACTCTTCCTCCCTTCCTCTCCATTAAATCCATAAATAAAGGTAGCAAGGAAAGTATGTTTATGATCAGCTGTAGATACTAAAAGATGCACATATTGACTTCCACATCTTAAAATACTTACTGTAAAGCCCGCTTAGTTAATTTAGAAATCAGCAGTTGTTTATGTTTAATTATGAAATTATTTATAGCTATTTAAATAATTTATTACTGTTATTTATGGAATTCAGAAATGCATGATTATGTCATCAGTAGTTTTTATATTTCGCATTTCCGGTGTCCGGTATTTTGGAACTCGGCGTTTGGCTCAGTAGGAATCACAACTTAGTATGTTGGAAATTTGGGGACGGGTTTAGACATTGGGAATGTCGGGAATGGCCGGGAATTTAGAATGTCCCAAAAATACCCCTTTAGTATGATTTTTGTGATTTTATGGTGGAGGGGCAAAATGGTCTTTTTGCCCCATTAGTGTTTTGTCTTATGTGAGCTTTTTATTTGAAAATTTAAATGCTTAAGTGTTTAATTGTTGGCTGAATAAAATGAGATGTTATAGCTTTTATTTCATTTTTCCCAAACTTAGAAAAAAATTACATTTTCTCAAAGAAAACTCTCTCAACTCTCTCTCTCTCTTTTCGGCCATTTGAGGCAGCTTCTAGGGTGATTTTTTCCTCTTCAATTTCAAGTAAATTTCAGCTTGTTGTGTGTCTCTAATCAAGGTAATTCTTGTCTTGCTTTTTCTAATTAGTTTTCTTGAGATTTTTATGAAATTGGATGAAATGCATGCATGATTTTGGTATATGTTGCTGCTGTGATTTTGTTGTTGATTTATGTGGATTAAAGCATGCTAATTGAAGTTAAATTGGGCTGTGTTAAAGCATGTTAGTTAGGTTGTTCAAAGCTTTTAGTTTTTATGTGAAAAAGTTATGAATTTTTGAAAGAAATGGTTCATTTTGTTTCTGTGAAATTGCTGGGGGTTCTTGTATGTTTTCAGAAGCTTATTCATGCTTATTTGAGTAGAATTAAATAGGTTTGGATGCATGTTAGTGGATTTAACCAAGTTTGAGTTTTGGAACTCAAAGCTTGGTCTTTAATGGTGAATTTTGCCTCTGTGTTTTTTGGGTGGTTTTGAGGCCTTAGAATTGTTCTTTGGGGTGTTTAGAACAGGTCTGGAAAGTTTGGTACCAATTGGGGTTGAATTGGTCGAGTTATGAGAATTTTAGTTGGCTGCCTGCGAGGAACCGGAATTCCGGTTGTGCATCCGGAATTCCGGATGAGGGTTCGATAATTCTCGGAAACCGGAATTCCGGTTGGGCAACCGGTCTGCCGGTTGGGGAATTTTTCCGAACCCTAGTTTTCCTCGTTTTTAGGTTTTTAGGGGTATTGCCATGCTTTTTATCGATAGGGAAACTTTTAGTTCCAAGTTTTAGTCCCCGGGAAGTGATTTAGCGTGTCACTTATAGCGTTGTGATTTTTATGGTTTAGGAGCCGATGTCCGTAGCTCGGCTTCAGTTCCAGTCAGGTTGACCGGCACACCTGAAATCGGAATCCAGGTAAGATTAGTATAACAGTATGCATATGTAGATTACATGTTTAGCGTGCATGTAGGAAGCCTGCTAGATTACATTAGTTATGTATTTAGGCTTCGAACCATCCAACCCTGTCACGTCGGTACAGGCTGGAGTATGACCAGCAGCCGGAGTATGACCGGTTCGACCGATCAGGCTGACACTTGGTTGGTGGTTCAGTGCTATTGACCTATCCCGTCGGTACAGGCTGGAGTATGACCAACAGCCGGAGTATGACCGGTTCGACCGATCAGGAGGATACTTGTCAATAGTACCGTCCCCTGAACGTTCAAAACTCAGTACCTTGTTGGACATGGCAGTAGTGGCTCAGTACCATGTTGGACATGGCAGTAGCGGGACTCAGTATCGTGTTGGACACGGCAGTTAGTTATGTATGATATTATTATGCTTTTCTTACTGAGTCTGTCGACTCACGGTTTATGTTCATGTGTAGGTAAAGGCAAGGCATGGGCGATGGACCTTGAGCGAGCTTATGAGATTGTACATGTCGGGGCGGTTAGGCACAGGAGCGTACGATCCTCGGGACAGCAAGGCTGAGATTTTTGTAACTGTCGTTAGACGACTTTTATTTTGATGTAATAGTTAAACAGTTAAACTTTTTGTAAATATTTTTATAATCGGGATCCCGAGTCTTTTATAATATGTTTTACAAGTTTAATCAAAAAGCAAAATTTTAATTAATCACGTTTTTCCATAAACCTCGTTGATTAGCAACGAGCTGCACAGTACGTTTAAAAATCACGTAATACGCCTAAGGTAGTTAGGGTGTTACAATTTGGTATCGTAGCCGCGGGTTGTCTTAGAAGATCGTCACGACATGTACAATCATCATCAGCAGTTAGCTCGGTTCACGGTTCAGTAAGCCTTTATTGCTTTAGTAGTTTATTTTATTCAGTTATGAAAAAGAAAAGCCTGTTAGGAAGCATGTTAGTAGCCTGATAGTAGAATAGGCGCATGTTTCGTTTCTAATTTCCAAATTAAGCGGCATTAGTAAGCTCGCCTTGAATACGACCTGATATGCCAACTCTTGGTTTCGCAGGCGGTTCTAATCAGATGGACGCCAGGCGGACTACCAGGAGTCAGGGCAACTCCGTAGGGTCGAATCAGGGACAGGGAGCTCAGTTTCCCCCACCTGCTGGGGCGAGGCGGCGAGAGGTCCCCGAGGCGGGGGCTCGTGGCGGGGTGATGAGAACCCGCCACGGGCTGCCCGGGCTCCCGGCCCGATCGGGGAGCCCCGGGTGGGAGTTGCGGTTTGCGGAGATGCAAGCCCGGATCGAAGAACAAGACCTCGAGATTCAGAGGTTGAGACAGCAGGGTGCTCCTGCAGTTCCTGTGCCCGTAGTTTCAGTGGCACCTGCCCCTGCTGCCCAGGCCGAGATAGTGGTGGCAGCCCATAGATTGGAACCATTGTATGAGCGGTTCCGGAAGCAAGCACCTCCGGTATTCCTGGGAGGTCCGGACGTGATGAAAGCCGAGCAGTGGCTGACGGTGATTACCAGAATCCTGAATTTCATGGGTGTCACCGGTAACGACAGAGTGGTGTGCGCCACGTTTCAGTTCCAGGAGGACGCCCTGGTATGGTGGGACATGGTGTCTCAGATTCATGATGTCACCACCATGACCTGGGAAAGGTTTCAGGAACTCTTTAACGCGAAATACTATAATGAGGCGGTCAGAAGCGCCAAGAGGAAAGAGTTCGTTCACCTGACCCAGCGGGAGAACATGAGTGTCACTGAGTATACTACTCAGTTTGACCGGTTGGCGAGGTTAGCCTCGGGAATTGTCTTGACCGAGCTTCGGCGGGGAAGGAGAAGTATGTGGACGGGTTGAATCCCAAGATCAGGCATGACCTGATGATTACCACAGACGACAGCACCACCTATGCTCAGATGGTGGAGAAGGCCTTTGCGAGCCGAGGGCGCGGTGGGGTGTATGTCGAGAATCGGCCGGTACTCGGTTAGTGGCGGAGCTCCTACCCCTCCTGCATCAGGCTTTAGCAGGGGGAGTAGTGGTTCGGCCATTGATCAGAGGAAGAGGGCACCCACTGCTTCCGGCGGCTCGAGTCAGAACAAGAGGTTCCGGGGGAACCAGAACAGAGGGAGTCGTCTTGGTGGTAATGAGACCCGATTCTCCTATCCCGAGTGCCCTAGTTGCAAGAGGCATCATCGGGGTGAGTGCAAGGGGCAGGGATGCTTTCATTGTGGCATGCCCGGGCACTTCAAGAGGGAATGTCCCCAGCTCCGGCCTGAGGCACCGAGAGCTCCAGCGATACCCACTCCAGCCAGGGTGTTCGCTATCACGCAGGCTGATGCGGATGCCGGCCCATCGGTTGTTACAGTCGGCTTTTTATTAACAACTCGCTTTATTCGATCTTTGTTTGATTAAGGGCTACACAATCTTATGTGGCGGCCAGAGTCTTTAGTAAGTTGGGTAGACCCTTTGATAGATATGAATCAGGGTTTGGAACCCTGTTACCTGGCGGAGAATTGGTTATCTCCAATAGGTGGATTAGGTCTATGCCGATCATGATAGATGGTAGAGAGTTAAGCGCTGATCTGATAGAGATGAGCTTAGTCGAATTTGATATTATTTTAGGAATGGATTTCCTATCTAAATATTCGGCGAGCATTGACTGTAAGAGGAAGATGGTGGTCTTCCAACCGGAAAGTGAAGAACCGTTTGTATTTGTGGGTTCGGTTCAGGGATCTCGGATCCCGGTGATCTCGGCTATGTCAGCGAGAGAATTATTGCACGGCGGGTGCTTAGGGTTTCTGGCCGTGGTGGTGGACACCACTCGGCCAGACACCGTTCGGCCAGAGGACATCAGAGTGGTTCGGGAATTTTTGGACGTTTTTCCCGAAGAACTTCCAGGGTTACCACCTCAGCGGGAGATCGATTTCGTGATTGACTTGGCACCAGGGGTGGATCCGGTTTCCAAAGCCCCGTATAGGATGGCTCCAGCTGAACTTAAGGAACTAAAGATTCAGCTCCAAGGGTTGCTTGACATAGGGTTTATTCGGCCCAGTGTGTCACCCTGGGGAGCTCGGTTTTGTTCGTCAAGAAGAAGGATGGATCTATGAGGATGTGCATCGACTACAGAGAGTTGAACAAGTTGACGGTGAAGAATAAATATCCATTACCTAGGATCGATGACTTGTTCGATCAGCTTCAGGGAAAGACGGTCTTTTCTAAGATTGATCTCCGTTCGGGTTATCATCAGTTGAGAATCCGAGAGGAGGACATTACGAAGACGGCTTTCCGCACTAGGTATGGACACTACGAGTTTCTGGTTATGTCATTCGGACTAACCAATGCTCCTGCAGCATTCATGGACCTGATGAATAGAGTATTTAAGGATTTCCTCGATATCTGTGTGATTGTGTTTATCGACGACATCCTCGTGTACTCTCAGTCAGAAGAGGAGCATGAGTTACATCTTCAGATGGTACTGCAACGACTTCGAGAACATAAGCTCTACGCCAAGTTCAAGAAATGTGAGTTACGGATTTGTCTCGGGTGTCCTTCCTAGGGAACATTGTGAGTAAAGATGGGATCAAGGTGGATCCCGGGAAGATTGAATCCGTCGGGGATTGGCGAGACCGAAGACGGTGACGGAGATCGAAGCTTCTTGGGATTAGGCAGGTACTACCGTAGGTTCGTGGAGGGGTTCTCCAAAATTTCAATGCCCCTAACCGAGCTTACAAAGAAGAATCGGCGGTTTATGCGGTCGGATAAATGCGAAGCTAGTTTTCGGGAGCCGAAACGAGAGGTTGATTACTTGCTCCGTACTAGCTTTGCCTTCGGACAAGGAGAAGTTCGTAGTTCATCGTGACGCATCCAAACGGGGTTTGGGGTGCGTATTGATGCAAGCCGTCGGGTTATCGCTTATGCCTCCCGTCAGTTAAAGGATTATGAACAGCGATACCCGACTCATGATTTAGAATTGGCCGCAGTGGTTTTTGCACTGAAGATTTGGCGGCATTACCTTTATGGGGAGAAGTGCGAGATCTATACCGACCATAAAAGTCTCAAGTATTTCTTTACTCAGAAAGATTTGAACATGAGACAAAGGCGTTGGTTGGAATTAGTAAAGGATTATGATTGTGAGATCCTCTATCATCCCGGAAAAGCCAATGTAGTGGCCGATGCCCTGAGCAGAAAGGGTCCCGGGCAAGTAGCTAGCATGGTTCAGATCTCACCTCAGCTAGCAGAGGATATGGTTAGATCCAGCATCGAGTTTGTGGTAGGTCAGCTTCACAACTTAACGCTGCAATCTGATCTGTTGGAAAGAATAAAGGTTGCTCGGATGACGGATGGGAGTTAGTGAAGATCCGAGATGAGGTATTGGCTGGTCAAGCCAAAGACTTTTCAGTGTCAGACAGTGGGATGCTTTTGTATAAAGCCAGGGTTTGTGTTCCGAACAGTGCGGAACTTAGAAATGAGATCTTTGAGGAGGCTCATTCTACCCCATATTCTCTGCATCCCGGCACCACCAAGATGTACCAAGATTTGAAACCGTACTTCTGGTGGAACGGTATGAAGAAGAATTTGGTAGAATTCGTATCGAGATGCCTCACTTGTCAGCAGATCAAGGCTGAACATCAGAGACCAGCAGGGTTGTTGCAGCCTCTAACCCTACCATAATGGAAATGGGAGGATATTACGATGGATTTTGTGGTCGGGTTACCTAGGACCACGGGTTTGCATGACTCCATCTGGGTAGTGGTGGACCGATTTACAAAATCTGCTCATTTTCTGCCGGTCAGAACAACGTTTACAGTGGATCAGTTGGCAGAGTTATATGTCAGGGAGATAGTGAGACTTCACGGGGTACCGAAGTCTATAGTTTCGGACAGGGATCCGAAATTCACCTCCAAATTTTGGCAAAGTTTGCAACGGGCAATGGGTACAAAGCTAAAATTCAGTACAGCATTCCATCCTCGGACGGATGGTCGGTCAGAAAGGACAATTCAGATATTGGAGGATATGTTGAGAGCCTGTGTTATGGACTTTGAGGGTTCATGGAGTAAATATCTACCGTTAATAGAATTTTCATACAACAACAGTTATCAGAGTACGATAGGGATGGCACCCTATGAACTGTTGTACGGTAGGAAATGTAGATCCCCTATCCACTGGGATGAGACGGGGGAGAGGAAATACCTAGGTCCAGAGTCAGTTCAGCGGACCAATGAGGCGATAGAGAAGATAAAAGCTAGAATGCTTGCCTCACAGAGCAGACAGAAGAGTTACGCAGATCCGAAACGCAGAGATGTTAAGTTCCAAGTAGGGGAACATGTATTTTTACGGGTATCTCCGATGAAGGGGATTAAACGTTTCGGGAAAAGAGGCAAGTTATGCCCTAGATTTACAGGACCTTTCGAGATTCTCGAGAAGATAGGTCAAGTGGCATATCGGTTAGCATTGCCTCCAGCCTTATCAGCAGTGCACAACGTATTCCATGTCTCAATGTTGAGAAAATACGTTTCAGACCCCTCTCATATACTCAGTTATGAGAGTCTTCAGCTTCAGCCAGACATGTCATATGAGGAACAGCCAGTGCAGATCCTGGATAGAAAGGATAAAGTCCTTCGGAATAAGACCATAGCATTGGTCAAGGTTCTCTGGAGAAACAGCAAGGTGGAGGAAGCCACCTGGGAGCTAGAGTCAGATATGAGAGCTCAATATCCAGAGTTATTCAGGTTAGATTTCGGGGACGAAATACTTTTAAGGGGGGAATAGTTGTAAAGCCCGCTTAGTTAATTTGGAAATCAGCAGTTGTTTATGTTTAATTATGAAATTATTTATAGCTATTTAAATAATTTATTACTGTTATTTATGGAATTCAGAAATGCATGATTATGTCATCAGTAGTTTTTATATTTCGCATTTCCGGTGTCCGGTATTTTGGAACTCGGCGTTTGGCTCAGTAGGAATCACAACTTAGTATGTTGGAAATTTGGGGACGGGTTTAGACATTGGGAATGTCGGGAATGGCCGGGAATTTAGAATGTCCCAAAAATACCCCTTTAGTATGATTTTTGTGATTTTATGGTGGAGGGGCAAAATGGTCTTTTTGCCCCATTAGTGTTTTGTCTTATGTGAGCTTTTTATTTGAAAATTTAAATGCTTAAGTGTTTAATTGTTGGCTGAATAAAATGAGATGTTATAGCTTTTATTTCATTTTTCCCAAACTTAGAAAAAAATTACATTTTCTCAAAGAAAACTCTCTCAACTCTCTCTCTCTTTTCGGCCATTTGAGGCAGCTTCTAGGGTGATTTTTCCTCTTCAATTTCAAGTAAATTTCAGCTTGTTGTGTGTCTCTAATCAAGGTAATTCTTGTCTTGCTTTTTCTAATTAGTTTTCTTGAGATTTTTATGAAATTGGATGAAATGCATGCATGATTTTGGTATATGTTGCTGCTGTGATTTTGTTGTTGATTTATGTGGATTAAAGCATGCTAATTGAAGTTAAATTGGGCTGTGTTAAAGCATGTTAGTTAGGTTGTTCAAAGCTTTTAGTTTTTATGTGAAAAAGTTATGAATTTTTGAAAGAAATGGTTCATTTTGTTTCTGTGAAATTGCTGGGGGTTCTTGTATGTTTTCAGAAGCTTATTCATGCTTATTTGAGTAGAATTAAATAGGTTTGGATGCATGTTAGTGGATTTAACCAAGTTTGAGTTTTGGAACTCAAAGCTTGGTCTTTAATGGTGAATTTTGCCTCTGTGTTTTCTGGGTGGTTTTGAGGCCTTAGAATTGTTCTTTGGGGTGTTAAGAACAGGTCTGGAAAGTTTGGTACCAATTGGGGTTGAATTGGTCGAGTTATGAGAATTTTAGTTGGCTGCCTGCGAGGAACCGGATTCGGTTGTGCATCCGGAATTCGGATGAGGGTTCGCAATTCCCGAACCGGAATTCCGGTTGGGCAACCGGTCTGCCGGTTGGGGAATTTTTCCGAACCCTAGTTTTCCTCGTTTTTAGGTTTTTAGGGGTATTGCCATGCTTTTTATCGATAGGGAAACTTTTAGTTCCAAGTTTTAGTCCCCGGGAAGTGATTTAGCGTGTCACTTATAGCGTTGTGATTTTTATGGTTTAGGAGCCAGTAATGGTCGCGCTCGGCTTCAGTTCGGTCGGGTTGACCGCACACCCGAAATCGGAATCCGAGGTAAGATTAGTATAACGGTATGCATATGTAGATTACATGTTTAGCGTGCATGTAGGAAGCATGCTAGATTACATTAGTTATGTATTTAGGCTTCGAACCATCCAACCCCGTCACGTCGGTACGAGGCCGGAGTATGACCAGCAGGCGGAGTATGGCCGGTTCGACCGATCAGACTGACACTTGGTTGGTGGTTCAGTGCTATTGACCTATCCCGTCGGTACAGGCTGGAGTATGACCAGCAGCCAGAGTATGACCGGTTCGACCGATCAGGAGGATACTTGTCAATAGTACCGTCCCCTGAACGTTCAAAACTCAGTACCATGTTGGACATGGCAGTAGTGGCTCAGTACCATGTTGGACATGGCAGTAGCGGGACTCAGTATCGTGTTGGACACGGCAGTTAGTTATGTATGATATTATTATGATTTTCTTACTGAGTCTGTCGACTCACAGTTTATGTTCATGTGTAGGTAAAGGCAAGGCTGTAGCTGATGGACCGTGAGCGAGCTTATGAGATTGTACATGTCGGGGCGGTTAGGCCTGGAGCGTACGATCCTCGGGACAGCAAGGCTGAGATTTTTGTAACTGTCGTTAGACGACTTTTATTTTGATGTAATAGTTAAACAGTTAAACTTTTTGTAAATATTTTTATAATCGGGATCCCGAGTCTTTTATAATATGTTTTACAAGTTTAATCAAAAAGCAAAATTTTAATTAATCACGTTTTTCCATAAACCTCGTTGATTAGCAACGAGCTGCACAGTACGTTTAAAAATCACGTAATACGCCTAAGGTAGTTAGGGTGTTACACTTACAGTAAAACTTAGAGGATTCCATGCTATGATGATCCTCCCTCCTTTGTGCCACGCTATATTCGATGTGAAACACCAACCTTGAAACATATTTACATATAAGGCTCCAAGCTTTGGAGCCTTAACTCTCGTTTCGAGGAGACCAACTAAACCAACTCCATTCCTTGAAATGAAGTTCTTTACTATTTTTTGCTTTTGCGTACTGTTTATCCCTCGGACGTTCCAAGCAAGGATCTTATCCATTAGAAAGAGGAGGCACTCCCCCTCCTCCTTTGCTATCTAGAATCATCCCTACTTGTTCTTCAATCTCCTACTCTTCCCTCAAATCCGTAGCTATCTTTAACTCATCAAGAACTTGATAAGAGTTAGACATTTCAGTATTCTTCCCAGGTTCCTTACTCTTGACTTTCCAACCATTTGTGACCATTTGGAATCCATCAGCCTCTATTTTCGAATTAGTCTCTATTTTCTGATGATCCTTTTTAACCACCCACTCCTGTTGCTTACCCTCCTTCCTTCGACACTCACTCAAGGAATGCCCCATTCCTTTGCAATGGCAGCAAATGGTAGGCTTCCATTCATAAGTGACCGCCACTAATACATTGGAGCCAAGTTCATCTTCAAAATAAATTAAATCTGGGAACTCTTGTTGTATAGAGACTTCAATTAGTACTCTTGGATAGCTTAGCTTGTCCCTCTCCTTTGTAACATCATCCACCACAATCGGAACACCTAGCTGTCCAACTATCTTGAACAACGACTTCTTCCCCCAATATTTCAGTTCTAGATCATCCAATTGAATCCAGATGGGAACATTGCTTGTATCCTCCTTTCTAAAATTTGTATTAGGATCCCAAGGCTTCATTATAACCGGCCTTTTGTTGAAAAAAGTGTAGCCCCCATTAAGTATATCATCCCGATCCTGAACACTATGAAACCGGATTAAGAAAATCCCATATGACAACATTCCAACCTTATATATTTTTTCCTTCCATAACCTCCTTACAAATCCATCTAAACATTCAGAGGAGGGTTTGCTCCCAAAACATAGCAAACTAGAGCAGAATTCTAAAAAGAAATTTCTTCTTCTATATCTTCAAGTGTAATTTTGACCTTATCAACTTTCTTAGACTTATCAAAAGAGGTTTCAAGATTCCTTACCACATTCCCAGATCGGAGAACGGGAGGAGAAACTTGCAATCCCTTTGACAGTGAATCTGAGCAAACTTGATTTGCAGCTAAGAAAAAAATTGAAATCAGCCTTGATACTTTCCTGCTTCTTGATCAGCTCCAGTGATGATTTTGGCGAAAGGTACCCCTGACTCGCACCATGGGAATGATGCCCTTGCTTCACACCACACGTCTCACCTAAATCCAACCCTTCTTCATCGTTAGTGAACTCCAGGGGATCGATACCTATTTCTTCAATTTTCTCGTCGTCGTTCGCATCAGTTTTTGCCCCTTTCTTCTTCTTCTTCTTCGCAGAAACCTTCACCTTTCCCTACCCTCTTGATCGAGTGTTTGCCATGGCACCAGCTAGGAGAAGCTGCACACACCAGGAGAGAGAGAAAAGTTGTATTCTAAATAATTGAGTTCAAATATACTTATAGAGTATGTGTCTCCTCTCGTTTAGTGATCTAACATTTGTATCATTTCTATTGTAAGGTATTATCAATCACTCAACCTAAAACTTCTCAAAAACTCGAACAAAAACTCAAAGTCTTCACAATCTTCCACAAAGCTCTAAATGTTGTAATAACTAATAGTGAGTTATTGCTCAACACTTAGGCACCAAAAAATAAATAGAGAGAGTCCATAAGGGTCGGCAACTATGATTTAGGATTGAGAGGAGAGAATTTTCTTTATCTGACAATTTAATTGATAAAGCATTAGGTCAGAATGCTCTTCCATCTCATTCTTAAATAGGCAACCATTAGGGTTAAGCTTCATTATTTAGCTAACTAATTAATTAAAATATAAAATATAAAATTAGAGTAAAATCACTCTATGGGTGAAATCGCTATGGGTCAAAATTCCCGAGATTTTCCATAGCAGACTGCAGCCTCTCCTTGACTTGGCGATCCACCAACACCTTTGCTTGGTTTTGGACTTCTTTTACGTTAGCCATAGCCTCAACTTTCTGTGTGTCTGAAGCTGCTCACTCAGCTCTAAGATTCTCTAGCTCCAAGGACATCTTAGACACTACTTTCGAACAACGCTCAACTAACAAGTTCCCCTAGAAAGAATAGAGTAAAAACATTTATTAGTAAAAAGTGCTAGATAGAAATGATGTTAGAATGGAGTTAGAATGTTCACCTCATCAAGTTGATGTCGAAGAGAATAAGCGAGGAAAGTTGGATCTTCGCTGGCTATTGTAGCCCATCTCTGTGCACCCAGTTGACAGTAAGTGTCACCTGTTTGCTCCCATAGATTCCTACAAATGGAGCCAAGTCACTCCTGACTACAGGCTTAAGTTTCTTAGAGACCACTGAGTGATTAATGATTGGATCATGTGCACCAACTCCCGAAGCTAAATCAGCTAACTCAGCTTTGCGTCTTGAAGCGATCACATTGGTTCTTTGACGAATTTTAGTCGCTTCTACTTTGAACCGCTTCCAGAAGGGTTGGGAGTATCCTCAAGCTAGATCCTGTATTCTTTCGTCTACTCAAGCAGTTACACTAGGAAAGATAAAGTAGACTAAGGCACTGAAGGAAGTGTCATCCCTTTGGATGATGGTTGGTTGTAAGTTTTGGAACTTGATCTGGAGTCCCGGGACTTGGGGTTAGGAATTTGTATTTTTATGTTATTTAATTATATAGAAAAATATATTTAAGTTAAAAATCAGTTCTCAATTAATTTTAGACTAACTTAAATTAGAATATTTTATTGGATATTAAATATTAAATCAGTAATTAAGTTGATTTAATTCAATATACTTAATTAATTAATTTTATGTTAATACATTTAATTAAATAGAAAATTATATTTAAGTTAAAAATTTATTAATTTTAGATCAACTTAAATTAGAATAATTTTCAAAATATATGTTATTTTTATTTTCAAAAGACATTTTTTTTAAAAATGTTAGAATTTCAAAAATTAAAAGTTTGAAAATTAAATTAAGGTTAAACATTAATTTCTTAATTAATTTTGGATCAACTTAAATTAAGTAATTTTTATTAATGATTAATTAAAATAAATAGATTAAAATATATTGTAATCAGAAAACCAACACTTAGTTTATGAAATAAATTATAGATAATTAATTTCTAAGCAAACTATTTTGTATTTTTTCTATATATAATTGAATAACAATTAATATTTAAGTTGATTTAATTCAAGATACTTAAATATTAAATAAATTTGTATCATTTAGTTAAATAAGAGAATTATATTTATTGTTGACCTCAAATTTGATTAACTAACAGTGAAGCCTTATTTATAACTGACAATCACCACGTGTAAATAGTAAAAGCAAATAAAGAAATTGACACAACAATTTATGGAGGTTCGGCTCCCTTATTTTATGAGTAATGACCTACTCCTCTTTTAGTTTTATTTATTTGAGAGATAACATCACACAGATTACAGGCTTTTACCTTGTAATTTCTAGCTATGGCTCTCTTTGAATGTTGCAATGGTGAGAACTGAATGTATGATAGATTCTGAACAAGTGAGATGAGAAAATAGACTTAGTGTCTAGTAAATGAAGGTGGTGCGTCAGATTGGAGAAGCAAGAGTGCTCTAAGGCTTTGAGGATTAGAATTTAGGTCCTTTTCACTAGGCCTAATGCCTTTTATATAGCTTAGGGCATTAGGCAGAATATCTATATTTAAATAAGTTAATATCCCTAAATAAATAGGAGATATTACTCTTTTATCATATAATTAAGTTACAAAAATAACTAACTAATATCCCTAAAAGATAGGTAGATAGTTTGGGGTTGAATCCCTACTTTTAAGGGTTGTTGGAGTCGTCTCGTAGCTAAAATTGAGTTGTGACCCGTCTAGGAGGATGGTTGTGGACCCGACCATTCAATCGGGCCTCTTTTGTTGCCCTTTGTCTATTATTAACCTCAAAAAGTGATCAACTGACGGCGGGGTCATATAGATCTAATGCTTGCCACGTGTTTGCACAAACAAGAACGAAAAGTAATAAACACATAGCTTTGTTATAGAGGTTTGACCCTCTTGTGATAGCGGGTAATGACCTACTTCCCTTTTAGTTGTATTAATACCGAGGGTTAATACTATCCAGATCACTAAAGATGGGATCTACTATAGCACCCTTAGGAATACAAAGTATGAATTAAGAATGGCAAAACTTAAGTGTTGAGATGATGCTTGTATAGGCGTGTGAGAGAGGAAGTGAAGAAGAGAGAATTTGTCAGACTTAGGCTTAGAGCTTGGCGGCAGGTTTTAGGCTTAGATTCAACTTAGGTTTCTAGGTTAGAGTTAAGGCCTTTACATAGGAGGCCTATGTTGGGAATATTTTACCAGGATCTAGATTTACTAACAAGTATGTGTTGGAATTTTATGCCCTAGATAAAACCCATTTCAATATAATCTGATTTGTTATCAATAGAAGATTAGAAGTCATTTATGTATACATGTAGTTCTCATGTTTATGGTATAATGTCTACAAAATCTGTTGAATCCAGAACATATAGTTATTCACAATTACAGTGGTGTCAACACAATGGAAGGTAATTGTGACTATATGCTTCAAAAGATAGTCTTATTATTCATAAGTGCACTGAATTTACACGGATGTGATAGTCAACGATAATGTATACTTACACCTTGGATAAGTGTTATGCTCTTTCTAGAACATTGGCAAAGTATGCTAGTTTCGGATGTATGGAGTATACATTGGACTAGGCCGATATTGATCTTGGTAAAGATATTATAATGTTACCGTTCTATCTTTCTAATTCAATATCACTGGTTGATCTTAGATCAAAAGATCTTAATCCTGATATGGTTAGGTTCGATCTCAAGAGTATTATTTGTGTTCTTTGATTTGTTAATTAAAGCCTACCATTTGGTTCAGGTCGAACATACATTTTGGGAACATGATAGTACAATTGAGTGGGAGCATTAAACATAGATTTGGAATCTGTAGCTTCTATCTGGACATAGAAGTAAAACGATGATTTCCTTCGAGCTTGGCTTAATAGAGATAAATGGAAGAGCTCTTATTTCAGTGATTATATTAGTTTAGTGAAATATCATTTATAGGAAGCTAAGTGTTTCAAGGATAAAATACATTGAGGGGTGAAACGGTAAATTTGTCCCTACTCGGTGTAAATCATCTATAGAGGATCTTTGATTATTGGGATTAGAACGATGGTTAAATTTTTATAGCGTATCTATATCGTGGAACATATAGAGCGTTCTATATGACTGAGAGTGCAATTCCAAGTTCTATAGTGGATGTAATAAGGAATTAATAAGTTAGGAAATTTACTTGGTAAATTTTAGATCTGCTTATTGGAAGCTCGGTTGTATAGGCACATGGTCCCCATACTAGTTGAGACAATACTGCTTGTAAGACTCAGTTAATTGATTTTAATTAATCAATTATAATTCTAAAATTAGACTATGTCTAGTTTATGAATTTTCACTAAGCTAGGGCTTAATTGTAAATAAAAGAGATTCTAGCTAGGGTTTATTTGTTAATTAAGAGAATTTATTAAGTCTAATTAATAAATATGTTAAATGGCAATTTTATTTGATGATTAATTTTAATTATTAAATAAATAGTTTTGGCATTTAAGTGGTTGAATTGGAAAAATGACATTTTTGAAAAAATAAGATAAATAGTTGGAAAAATGGCAAAATTGGATAGGTGGGGCCCACATCCTATGGCTGGCCACTATTGCTCTATTTTACCATTTATTTTTTTTAATGCCAAATAATTCAAACCTAAACCTAGGTGGTTCCCTATAAATAGATAGTGATGGCCTCAAATCAAAGGATGATGAACACACTTGCCTTCAGTTAAAAATTTGAGCCTTCTTCCCTATGCTATTCGAACCTCTCTTCTCTCTTTCTCTCTTCATAATTTCGAACCTTATAGTGATAGAATAAGTCCCCACACACATCAAGTGGTACTTAATCATAGTGTGTAAGGCTGTGAAGAATCCAAATTCAAGAGAAGGAGATTCAGACTTAGATCTTGGTGATACTCTGCTTTAGACAGGATACAAGGGTTAGAGATCTGAGGAGAAGGAGTTATTTTAATTCCGCTGCACCTAATGTAAGGTTTCTCAAACTTTATATGTGTTTATTTACATTGTTTTAGAAATTCATATTTAGGATGTTAAACAACATACATGGTAGTAAATCTAGATCCTGGTAAAACATAATCCAACATTCATGTTGGTTTATATGCTTGTTTGATGATTGTATGGAAATCGCAATGTGTGTTGTAAAATATTTTTTGTTTCGTTTTGAAAATATTTTTACTGGAAAGTAGACAAAAAAATTAATGAATTTAGGCTTTACAGAACCTAATTTGGATTTTTTATGAATTAGTTATGATTTTTTAAATTTGGATGAAAATATTTGATTTTGGGAACCACACGTGTGTGCGCGGGGATGAGTGTACGCTCGGACAGCACGCGTCTTTAGACAAGTGCCTGATCGAGGATACTCGGACAAGACCCTATCTGAAGGGCTGCTCACACCGAGCTCCCTCGTGCAATAGAGGCTGCACGCAACCTGTTCCCTCACCCATTCCCCTTCATTCGCACGCGCAAGGGTATGCATTGCATACCCTGTGCCCAATTTTATTTTTGTCATATCTTTTGATTTAAAAATTATTTTTCATTGAAACAAAATTATAATTGTGTGCAAAGGAACGACCTGGCTTGAGCTTTTCGTTCCCACAAACAGTGCTAAATTGTTGACGGTGAGAACTCGTCAACTAATCTAGTGGCTGAAAAATACAAAGCAACCGAAAAATTAAAAGATGATAAAGATGAAGATGAAAAGATGTCTGAAAGTTTTTTTTCTCTCTATTACATTCAAGGCCTGTGTTACAGCAAGTTATTTTTCAACCCCCTTTCACATCTGAGATGGGGGTATTTATAGGCTCTAATGGCCTGGTGTACAAAGTGGTCCCATGGGGACAAAATGTCACTTTCACACTGCATGCCGCATGTGCTGGAGGTGGTGTGGCACCTCGTACCATTGTCTGGTGTCAGGTGGTCTCTGATTGCAGGAGAGTGATCCTCAATCGCAGGCACGTGGTCCCCAGTTGCAGGCATGTGGTCCATGATTGCAGGTTACATGAGAGTGGTTGTAGCCTGTGGTCCCCGATTGTAGGTTGTAGGAGAGTGGTTACAGTGTACCTTGGGTCGGGTCCTCAAACCTCTCATGTCCGTTGTCGTCGCTACTCGTATCTTCTTATTTTCAGAGTTCTTAGAAGGCGTGGTTTAACACTTTTTCCTTGCATGCGTTGTCGATGTGTGTTCACCTCTCACCCTATATTTATAATCCTCGGAACATACTTACACATCACACGCAAGGGCTCGCATGTGAGACCCCCATGAACTCGCATGCGAGACCCCTCATGGACTCGCATGCGAGCCCCTAACATTAAATACACACACAACACACCCCCATTACACACACACACACGGCTTGCATGCGAGCCCCCAATGGGCTTGCATGTTAGCCCCCATACACTCGCACAAACACACGTCTCACCTCTCCCCCATATACTTTTGCGCGCACACACACACACACACATCTCACCACTCCCCCATATACTCGCACACACGTCTCACCACTCCCCCATATACTCGCACACACGTCTCACCACTCCCCCATGTACTCGTACAGACGTCTCACCACTCTCCCATGTACTCACACACACGTCTCACCACTCCCCCATGTACTCTTACTGTAAAGACCGCTTAGTTCAAATTTGGAAATTAGCAGATAATTAGGATTTAATTATGAAAATTATTTATGGATATTTAAATAATTATTTATGTTGATTTATTTGAATTCAGAATGCCTTTTTATGTCATATAGTAAAATTTCATAATTTTGCATTTTTGGTGCTCGGCAACATGGAACGCGGTGTATGGCGCAGTAGAATCACAATTTCATATTTTAGTATAGCGGGACGGTTTTGTTAGACATTGAGAATGTCGGGATTGGTCGGGAATTTAGAATTTCCCAAAATACCCTTAGTACCCTTTTATGTTATTTTAGTGTGGAGGGGCAAAATGGTCATTTTATCCCATTGGTATTTTGTCCTTTAGTGGACTTAGTGGCATTTTACTTTCAGTTTTTATTAACTAAGTTTTGCTGAAATTAATTCAAGTAAAAAGGTATGTTATCTCTTCATTTTTCAAAAAAACAAAGAAAAAGGAAAAAGTCTCATTTCTTCCTCTCTCAAACTCTCTTTCTCTCTCTCGAAAATCCTAGGGCTGCTAGGGTTTGTTTTGGTTCATCAATTCAGCAAGTTTTCATCAAACCTTAGAATAATTCAAGTTGAGGTAATCTTTGATCAAGCTTCTCTTTGTTTTCTTGAAGTTTAAGAAAAATGAATTGTTGCATGTTTGATGATTTTGTGGTTGTGGCTGTTGTTATTGTTTATTGTTGTTTTCTAAAGCTTAAATATGTTTAATTGAGTGGATTAGAACAGGTTTTGATGCATGTTAGGTTATTTTAAGCAAGTATGGAGTTTTGAACTCAAACTTTAGTTTTATGAGTGAAATGTTATTTAGCTTGCTGTAGTTGTTGTAGTTGTTTGTTGTTATATTCAGAGGCTTAGTTATGAGTTATTATGTGGATAAGTGCATGAATTAGAGGCTGTGTGAAGGGTTAGTCAAGTTTTGAGTTTTGAACTCAATCTTGAACCTTTAATGGTGAAATTCATTTCTGTGTATGAAGCTTTGTTTTATCACTTGGAATATGTTCATTGGGGTCTAATTAGCAGGTCTGGAGAGTTTGGTTTGAATTGGGGTTGAATTGCTTGAGTTATGAAATTTTGAACTTTTCCTGCACTGAACCGGAATTCCAGTTCAGGGAGGCCTGTAGGAACCGATCTACCGGTTGGCTTCCAGGAATTTTTCCCAGAACTGGAATTCCGGTTGGGGAACCAGTCTACCGGTTGGGGCAAATTTGGGAACCTTAGTTTTTCCCATTTTTGTGTTATTTAGGGTATTGCCATGTTATTTATCGATAGGGAAACTTTTCGTTTCAAGTTTAAGTCCCCGAGAAGTGATTTGGCGTGTCACTTATCAGTGTTGTGATCATTATTCTGATTTAGGAGCCTGCAATTCGCCGAGCAGATTGTTCCACTCAGGTTGACCGTGTTGGGTTTTGTGCCCTAAATAAAACCCATTTCAATATAATCAGATTTACTTATTAATAAAGATCAAAAATAATATTTTATGTTGCATGGTTCACATGATTTATTTCATGATTATATATATATAATGTATGAATTCTATTTAAGTCCAGAACATATGAATTTGTTAAAGATTATAGTGTTGTCAGCACAGTGGAATATAATCTTAATTATATGTTCGAAAGTTTATTCCCTGATTTGTCAGTTCACTGGATTTAAACTGACATGATAATCACCGATAGGTATTCTTACACCTTGAAAAAGTGTTATGTCCTTTCCAGGGCATTGGCAAAATTTACCAGTATCGGATGTATGGAGTATACATCGGAAGGGACCGATATTGAACTTTGATTAGATATATTAAAATTTACCGTAATATCTATTCAATTCAATATCACCCGTTGATCCTAGATCAAATGATCTTAATCCTGATATGGTTAGGTTCGATCTCAAGAGTACTATACATGTTCTTTGATTTGTTAGTTAAGCCTAATTTTGGGTTAGGGTGATACGTACATTTTGGGAACATGATAGTATGATTGAGTGGGAGCGCTAACATAAATATGGAGTCTATTACTTCTATAGGAATTTAGAAGTGAAACGATGATATCCTTCGAGCTTGGCTAAACAGAGATAAATGGTGGATATCTCATTTCACTTCGCTGAAATATCATTTATACGGAGCTAAGTGTTTTAAGGATAAAATACATTGAAGGTGTAACGGTAACTTAGTGCCTATTCAATGTAGATCATCTATTAGAGGGTCATTGATCAAATTAGGATTATAACAATGGATAACTAATGACGTATCTATATCGTGGAACATAGAGAGCGTTATATATGACTGAGAGTGCAATTCCAAGTTCTAAGTGTGGATTCAATAAGGAATTAATAAGTTAGGAAATTTACTTGGTAAATTCGGTTCGACTTATTGGAAGCTCGGAAATATAGGCCCATGGTCCCCATACTAGTTGAGACCATACTGCTTGTAAGACTCAGTTAATTGATTTTAATTAATCAATTATAATTCTAAAGTTAGACTATGTCTACTTTATGAATTTTCACTAAGCAAGGGCGAAATTGTAAAGAAAAGAGATTCTAGGTTTATTTATTAATTAAGATACTTTATATGTCTAAATTAATAAATATATTAAGTGACAATATTATTTAATAATTATTTTTAGTTATTAAATAATTAGAATTGGCATTTAAATGGTTAAATTGGAAAATTGGCATTTTTGAGAAAATGGGAATGAAAAATAACAAAATGGGAAAATTGCAAAGTGAGGCCCGATTTCCTTACATGGCCGCCCATTATGCAAAGGGTTTACCATTTTATTTTTCCATTATTTTAATGCCATACAATTCTAACCTAAACCTAGAAGGCATTCTATAAATAGAAAGTGTTGGCTTCAGGAAACTCATGACTTTGCATATTGTTCCTTTCAGAAAAAGCCATGCGCCACCCTCTCTCTCTTTTCCTCTCTTCAATTTCGAAATTCCTTGAGTGATAGAGTAGAGCCCACACACATTAAGTGGTATCTCAATCATAGTGTGTAAGACTGTAGGAGAATCCAAACAACAAAGAAGGAGAATCAGTATCAAGGAAGGAGAGAAGGAGATCCAGGTTCAGATCTTGATTATGCTCTGCTACAGAAAGGAATCAAGGGCTAGAGATCTGAACGGAAGGAGTCATTATATTCCGCTGCACCCAATGTAAGGTTTCTTGAACTTTATATGTGTTTATTTCATTGTTTTAGAATTCATATTAGGATGTTAATAAAACATACTTGGTAGTAAATCTAGATCTTGATAAAATATTTCTAACAGATCGGCACACCTGAATTCAGAATCGAGGTAAGATTAGTATAATTGTTGGGTTTTATGCCCTAAATAAAACTCATTTCAATATAATCAAATTTACTTATTAATATAGATCATAAATAACATTTAATGTTGCATGGTTCACATGATTTATTTCATGATTATATGTACATAATGTATAAATTCATCTGAAACCCTTTTCACATACTTGATCCTGTTTATTGTGTTGTCAACACATTGGAAAGTAAACATGACTATGTGAATAAAGTTTCCTAGATTTATCAGACATATGGTTTTACTGATATGATAATCTACAATAGAGTTTACTTGTATTTGGAGAAATGCTATGTTCTTTCCAGAGCATTGGTTAAAGTAAAGCTCAGGTTGGATGCATGGAGTATGCATCGGAAGGGACCGATATTGAACTTTGACTTAGATTTATTAAACTTACCGTAATATCTATTCAAGTCAATATCGCCTAGTTGATCCTAGATCAAATGATCTTAATCCTGTTATGATTAGGCTCGATCTCGAGAGGCTATTCGTGTTCTTTGATTTGTTAGTTAAGCCTACTTTTGGGTCAGGGTGATACGTACATTTTGGGAACACGGTAGTGCAATTGAGTGGGAGCGCTAACATAAACATGGAATCTATAGCTTATATCTGGCGAATAGTAAGTAAAGGATGATCTCCTTCGAGCTTGACCAAACGAAAATAAATGGTGGAGATCTCATTTCACATAAGCTGAAATATCGTTTATACGGGGTTAAGTGTTTTAAGGATTAAATACATTATAGGGTGTAACGGTAATCTAATCCCTTTACAGCGTAGATCATTCATATAGAGGATCATTGATCAAATTAGGATTATAACAATGGATAACTAATGATGTGTCTATATGGTGGAACATATAGAGCATTCTATATACTGAGAGTGCAATTCTAAGTTCTATGCGTGGATTCAACGAAGAATTAATAAGTTACTGAATTTTAGTAATAAATTCTTGATCTACTTATTGGAAGCTCGGTTATATAGACCCATGGTCCCCGCACTAGTTGAGATAATATTGCTTGTAAGACTCATATAATTGGTTTTGATTAATCAATTATAATTCTCAAATTAGACTATGTCTATTTGTGAATTTCTCACTAAAAAAGGGCGAAGTTGTAAAAAAAGAGTTTTAGGGGCATATTTGTTAATTATGATACTTTGTATGGTTCAATTAATAAATATGATAAATGACAATATTATTTAATAATTATTTATAGTTATTAAATAGTTAGAATTAGCATTTAAATGGTTGAATTTGAAAATATGCGTTTTTGAGAAAACCAGATGCAGAAAAGATAAAACTGCAAAATTGCAAAAAGTGAGGCCCAAATCCACTATGTAGGGCCGACCACTTTTGTAGGGTTTTCCCTATGATATTTTCATTATTTTAATGCCAAATAATTCAAATCTAACCCTAGTGGAATGCTATAAATAGATAGTGAAGGCTTCAGGAAAATTACAACTTTTCTTCTGACTTTTCATTCAGAAAAAATTGAGCCTCTCTCTCTCCCTATCTTTAGCTGCCACTTCTTCTCTCTCTTCCCTCTTGAATTTCAAAAATTACTTAGTGTTAGAGTAGTGCCCACACACAGCAAGTGATACCTCAACCATAGTGAGGAAGATCGTGAAGAAAGACTTTCAGCAAGAAGGAGTTTCAGCATTAAAGAATAAGAGAAAGAGATCCAGGTTCAGATATTGATAATGCTCTGCTACAGAAAGGAATCAAGGGCAAGATATCTGAACGGAAGGAGTCATATTATTCCGCTGCACCCAATGTAAGGTTTCCTAAACTTTATATGTGTTTATTTCATCGTTTTAGAAAGTTCATATTTAGGGTGTTAATCAACATACTTGTGAGTAGATCTAAGATCCTGGTAAAATAATTTCCAACAATAATGTCATGCATATGTTTATACATGTTTAGCGTACATGTTAGTTGCCATCAGATTAACATATGAGATATATGTTAGGCAAATTTTATATAGCCGTCAGATTAGCATATCAGGGCAACAGTGAGGTGTACATAGAGTTGCACCGAGATGCCAACAGATATATGCTAGGCTATCAAATAGTATGGATTAACTGCTACCACATCGGTACGACTAGAGTACCGAGTATAGGCTGGATTCGCGGTTAATCATACTTTGTCATGGACGTTCCTGATTCAGTTAGGGTTATGGTCAGGTGTATGGGCGCTTGATTATAACCCGGGATTTAGTATGTTTATTATATTATGCTTTTCTTACTGAGTCTGTCGACTCACAGTGCTATGTTTATGTGTAGGTAAGGGCAAGGCCAAAGCTGAGGAACCGTGAGGACGAGGAGATGAAGATTGTACATGTCGAGGCGGTTAGGCCTGGAGCGTACGATCCTCGGGACATCAGGGCTTCTGTAGTTAGTCGCTGGGCGACAAATATTTTGTATTGAATAGCAAACTTTTTGTAAAGTATTTTGTAAATGGGATCCCAAAGTATTTTGTATGCTATATTTAAGTATTTAATTAAATAAGCAAAATTTTAATTAATCACGTTTTTCATTAACCTCGTTGATTAGCAACGAGCTGCACAGTACGTTAAAAATCACGTCAACACGCCTATGCTAGTTAGGGTGTTACACTTACAAACGTCTCACCACTCTCCCATGTACTCGCACAGACGTCTCACTACTCCCCCATATACTCGCACACACGTCTCACCACTCTCCCATGTACTTGCACACACGTCTCAACACTCCCCATGTACTCGCACACGTCTCACCACTCCCCTATATACGCGCACACACGTCTCACTACTCTCCCATATACTCGCACACACGTCTCACCACTCCCCCATATACTCGCACACACGTCTCACCACTCCCCCATACACTCGCGCGCGCACACACACACACACACTCCAAACTTGCTTCGCATTGGAGCCTCCACGTGGGCTCGCACGCTGGTCTCCCTATAAGGCATGCACACATGCATCCTTGTAGGGTTCACGGGGTTAGTCTTGGGATTGTATGGACGTATCCCGACATCCAAGAATATTGTCTTTGAGAAATATGCATAAGGTGAATAGGCTGATTGAGTGTGCTCTCGCTCGTCTCTTTGTCCTTAGGCGAATAATCTCGAAGATTAGCGGTGCTAATTTTTAGGGTTAACAACACTATACTAACCAAATTATATATTACAATTAAAATATATATACCATGACAACAAAATTATATACCACCATTGTATATAATAAAATAGAAACTTATTAAATACTATTTAAAATAAATAATTTATCATACAATTAAAATATATAAAAATAATAATTAAATAAATGTAGCATGCTAATAAAATAATATACCTACATTAAAATATTTGTATTATGTTGATAAAATTATATACCACTATTATACATAAAAAATAAAAAAAATATCATCTAAAAATAATAATATATCATACAACAAAACAGAAATATACTGTACAACAAAATATATATATGAACAACCCACAATAATTTATGAAAAATAAAAAAAAAATGACATAATTTTAAATAATTTTTTTTTTAACAAAACTAATGTATATACCACAATCTTTAAGTAATTTATTTCTAATTCTAAAAAAATATTGATTTTTTTATGTGGTAAAAGATAATATAGATAGTAATTAGTGTAAAAAGGTCATTTCTCTACAAGTTTTGAATTGATGATATTTACTAACATAGTGCTATGATTTGGGGTCATTTGTTATAATTTTCTTTATAAATAGTCTTAGGGCCCCTTTGACACACAATTGAAATACATTGGATTGAGCCTTTCAAAAAAAAAAAAGAAAAATAGATTGGATTGAGAAGAATTTAATTGGATTAAACTGGATTGAATTATGCTGAATGTAATACTGTGTTTGATTTTAGAATAAGGTGAACTATTTTTTTTTTTTTAAAAAAAAAAAAAGAACTAAAAAAAGATAAATAAAGACCAATAAAATTTAAAATATATTTTAATAATTTATAATAATAAGAAAAAAGTTAAATTTAAATTATAAATTTGAACCATATAATAAAATGATAAGTTTTGTAAAAAATATTAATGTATCATTTTTATATATATATATGATAATAAAATGAAATTGTAAAAAAGAGAAATAATAAAATAAAAATATTTTGATAATAAAATGAAATATTTATGTCAAGTAACATGTTTATATATTTTTTTTGAATAGAATAAAATTCTCATTGTTAAAAGTCAAAGTTAATCTCAAGAACTCAAAGATTATCAGATAAATCTACCACAACACTCTTGCCTCATCCAAAAACAAAGTGAGCTAAGCAAGATTGTGAGCTAACGAGTTAGCACAATGATTACAAAAGAAAAGCTTAGAGACATTAATACAATTTCTTTAATAGAAATTACACAATATATGAGAAAATTATAAGAGTTTACTTTTTTATGGCACAAATATATAATATCATGGGGTTATGTGTTTTTTCTTTTTTTAACTTTTTACATTTATATGGGCTTTTTTATGTCATATTTTTATAAAAAAGATAAAAATATCATATTTGTAAAATAATAATAAATTTCTCCAAAAAAGTCACCAGCGCCAAAAAAGTTGCAGGTGCCGAAAAAGTCGCAAGTATCGAAAAAATCACTGAAAAAGTTAGTGTCACCGAAAAAGTCACTGAAAAGTCACCGTCGTCAGAAAAGTCACTGGAAAAGTTACCAGAAGTAGATGTCTTAGATATAAATAAAAATAGAACCGGTTTTATAACATAATGAATAAAAATAAATAATACAAAATAACTCAAATCGGTTATAATTGAAATATAACTAGTTCTGTAACATAATGAATAAAAATAAATAACACAAAATAACTCAAACCATTTATAATTAAAATAGATTCGGTTCTATAACAATGTTATAATGAATAAAAATAAATAACATGAAATAACTCAAACGAATTATTACTAAGATAGAACCGGTTAAATAATATAATAAATGAGTATTTTTGGGTAAATATGGTATGAGTGTAATTATTTGGTGGGTTGGAGCATGTTGAATGGATATTTTTGTTTGAGTTATTTTATTTAATTGGTTTTTGTATGTGAGTTTTTGTCTAAGTTGCTTTACGGAACTAATTTTTTTGTCTTAAATTTTTAACTAGTAGATAAATATACCCAGTTTCTTTATATTATATTTGAGTTATTGTGTGTTATTATTTGTGTTTATTTATTTTATTATGGAACCAATTTTTTTATATTTATGCCTCAATATTTTTTGGAATTGATCCCTATTTTTTTAAAAAAAAAATTAGAACCAATTTTATGAGGTATTATGTGTTATAAGGATTTTGTTGTGGAACTAGTTTTATTTTTAATTTATGTTTCAGTGTTTTAGGTACTAATTTCCTCTTTATTTTTTTTAATTGTAATCAGTTTGAGTTATTGTGTATTACTTATTTGTATTCATTATGTTATATTGCAGTTCTATTTTAGCTATAACCGGTTTGAGTTATTTCGTGTTATTTATTTTTATTCATTATAGCACTGATATAGAACTGATTATATTTTAATGATAACTAATTTGAGTTAATTTGTGTCTTTTTTTATTCATTATGTTACGAAACCGGCTATATTTTAATAATAACCTATTTGAATTATTTGTTTTTATTCATTATGTTATAGAACCGGTTCTATTTTTATTCATATCTGAGACATCTACTCTAGTGACTTTTCTGGCGACGGTGACTTTTTTAGTGACAGTGACTTTTCCAGAGATAACAATTTTTTGGCGACTTTTCCGACGACTTTTACGGTGCCGGTGACTTTTTCGGCAACTTATTATTACAAGTGTTATTAAATTTATTTATTATTTTCCCATATTTTAGCTTTAATTATTTTTGAATTTTATATTTTTTTGTATTATTTATTTATGCTATATTAAAATAAATTTTACTACATTTTTCTACATTTATCAAAAAACTCCTTACTTTAAACTAATCATTTAGTTAATTTAATACAAATATTACTTTATTAAGATCTTGATATAATCTTTTTTTTTCTGATAATTTATAGAGATATATAGTACTATATTATTTTTATTAGAATCAAAGTACATTTTGTGTTTCTTTTTGAATAAATCATGGAATTTTATTAAAAGCAATTAACTAAAATAATAGTATGTGATTAAAGCTTAAATTTGTACATTTTAAGCCTTTCATTATGCATATTAAATTAATATAAATTAAATATTTCATAATTTTAATGGTAAATTTTATTGAAAATATTTAATTTACTTTAAATTTTATGTTATTTTCAGGAAAAGTGGTAAAAAGAAAATACAAAAACCCAATTTCAAAAGGCCCAATAAGACAATGCAATCTCAATTTTTAATCATCAACATCACCAACATGGCCTAAGACCCATAATATGCTTCACGTGGCCCAAGTCTCCAAAGTCCAAACATATATCTATTCTATATAAAGTGTGCCTATATAACCGAATTCTTGGTTTATGAGAAATTCGTGAGAGACTTTTTATTTATATTAAAAATAAAATAATTTATTATTAAAAATAAAATAGTTTATGAGAAATTTGTCACTTTTTATTTATATTAAAAATAAAATAATTTATTATTAAAAATAAAATAGTTTATGAGAAATTCATGGGTCACTTTTTATTTATATATAATAAAATAAATAAAATAAATCCCATTAAATCTAAAAAAAAATACGATTGGGTTTTTGCTGTTGTACATTTATGATTTTTCTCTTCTTCTTCTCTTCTTCTCTTCTAGAATTACAATTTTCCTATAAAAACACTCATTAAAAGAAAAAGTTATATTTTAGCACATAGAATATAACTAAGAAGTCATAAAATTTATAATTTCGTCTTCTATTAAATAAAAATAATAGCAACTTGAAGCATTATTATAATTATGCTGCTTTGTACATGCTGCGACAAAAAGGAATGTCAATTTTATTAATTTCTCCATGTTCTAGCTATTAATGCAAACCAGAAAAAGAAAAACATTTACTAAAACCCACCAAAACTTATCATAATTAAACTTGAGGCATTAGATGCAAAAAAAAAAAAAAAAAAAAACAAATCAGAGAGTACATTACAACATTTTTTTTTATCACGTGCTCATAAATTAGAAGCACAATTAAATAAATTAGCGAAATAGTGACTAACATCCAAATTTCAGAATTGATGAAAAATCTGCAACTGAATGAGGTAAAGACTACTACAATATTTACTTTATAAAACTTTTGTTTCAATATCTTACTATTATTAACACCATTTAATTTGGATGTAGAAAAAATATTTTTGGATTGAGGCGGCAATAAAAATAATTGATACTGTCCAGAGTTTTTATTACATGTTATGTGACGCATGTCATAAAAAAATAGATTTATACAATCGCAATGAAAAAATTATATGTGACAAGCCATCATGCAGCCAGGAAGGATTTCTTACACCACGGTATATTACAAAAAACATATGATGTTATTGAAATTAATTAAAATAATAATAAAAAAAAGATACTAACAATCTTATTATGCATTTTACAGTGCTATAGCATATGTTGAACTTGATGACAATACAAAGAGCCTATCTGCTGTCATGTTCGCAGATATTGTGGAAAAAATATTTTCGTGTACTGCTGCCCAACTAATGAAATATACTGCAAAGGTGTAATTTTAAAAAAATGAAATAGTTTTACATGCCTTTCATAAGTTGATTTTTTTAATTAAATAAGCTATGCACACCCTGTCTAATCATTTTAAATGAAAATACATCACGATTTGTAGGAACACCGCCGCTTTGTCGACACTACCATATTTAATTTATCAATGAAAAAATGGACAATTCAGATATATGCGGACCCGGCTAGAATGAAAAGTGCAAAATACAAAAATTACACTATTGTCTCTATCGAAGCAAATGATGATTGAAATCCACCAATGACTATCATTAGTTTTCTTATCTACAATTTTTAGACAAATGCTATCTTCAATTATCAACAATTTAGAGATTGATTTTTAATTTTCTTTCTATCTTACACCCATTTAAGTAATGTTTCTTTAAGTATTGGAACATCACCTTTTAATTTATTTTTGGATTAACTTAAGAACATATTTAAATCATCAAGCTTTCTTAAATACTAAGGTGGCGTTTGGTTGGAGATAATGAAATGGAATGGAATGGAAAGGAAATAATTTTTATTCTATTCCTTTGTTTGGTTGCATTTTAAAGTATTGGTGGAATGGTTATTCCATTTTAAAAAGAAAGGAATGACCATTCCAATGTAACAAGAAAAAAAAATTAATGATTTTTTTATAATTTTTTTTATGCATTTTAAATTTTATTCCATTCCATTCCTATTCCCATTCCCATTTCCATTCCCATTCATATTCCTATATTTTCATTCCTCCCAACCAAACACCTCCTAATATATTACATTCGGTATTCACTTTTAATTGACAGCATTATAAATTATAATATTTAAATACACATAATAATAATTTTACCTAATAACTAATAATATTTTTTCTTTAATTTTTAATTGTATCATTTTCAAATAACATAGAAAAAAACTAGCATAAAATTTAGTATACGTGCCTCGCACGTAGTTTTTGCTAGTATATATATATATATAGAGCAAGACTATAGTAGGACTTAACAAAAGTTCCCTACCGATAGGGAACTTTTCTCGACTATTGATTTTAGCTCATGTAGTTATTAAGATGTAAGGTGTATACTCTTACGATAAGACTGCTTGTATACGATTAAAACTTTACATATATTATAATAATATTTATTAATATATTTTTTTAAAAAAATTAAATAATATTAATAATTAAATTATTTATTAATTTTAAATTTAAATTATTATTATTATTAATTTATCTAAAATTACAAAATTGGTCATTCAAAAAGGGTGAATAAATAAGTAAAAAGACACTAACAAAGTACTTTATAAGTAATTAATTAATCTTTAAAATGTCATTTAAGCGAAAGTATTTTTTTTGCTAAAACATTTAAGAAAGTAATAAAATAATTATCTAGACAATATATTTAGTGGTTAACAGTAAATAAATATTAAAACTATATATATAATTAAGTTAAATATTAATGTAAAAATACATAATAAAATTGGTAAGTCTATAGTACACTTCCTCAAAGAGAGTTTGGTAAACTTCTTATCTGTTTTGGTATACAGAAAAAAAAAATTTATCTATTCACCTGTAAAATTTTAAAAAAAATTCTGAATAGCTTACAATACTAAAAATAAGATTTATATATTTTATTACATGCACAATTTTTTTTTTGTACACGTGGTAAGTAACTGTTTAAACTTTAGTTTCGGTACTATACACTATTTGAAATTTTTTGAAAATTTTAAAAGGGTTTGATATAACTATAATATACGATCATGAAAAAAAAAATTGAACTACTATATATCTAAACAAATAAAAAATTTACCAAAACGATATTTAAGGAGGTTTACTATGAAGATTTCTAATAAAATTTAGTCTATCTAATAATTTTGTAAATTTAGTGTAATATATTTTTAAAATATTGTATTATTAAATTAATTGTCTGTTGGTTTTTTAACTACTTTGAAAAGCCATAACAGAATTAACTGTTATTTTTGACAACTCAGCATACGGTTGGTGACTTGTCCAACTGTCACAACTATATAAACCTCCTCTCTTCAACTCGACAAAATACACGAAAAGAGAACAATGCCTACACCAGTCTAAGTTAGTTGTGTCCAAGTTTGAGAAAGAGAGAGATTCTGTGTAAGGAAAGAAACCAGAAAGAACAAGGAAACACCATTGTCTTTGCTGAATTCTCAGCTGGTTTTTTGAGTGGATTGAGGGTTGTAAATGGAGATTGCTCACTCTTGAAGTGACTTCTCTCAGTGTGAGATTTCATTTGTAATTCCTGTATTCAACATTGGTGATTAAAGTTGTACTCTTTCCTTTCTCAGATACTCAATTCAATTCTATGACATTTCTGCTTTTGTTCATCTTTAGTTTTTAGCTCAATGTTTCATTAAGTTTCTGGTTCTGTATTAATTCTTGTGTCATTGTCATTGTTGTCCTTAAATTTGTTGTTATGGTGATCTTGATCAGGTTTTATAATCCGCAACAAATGGTATCAGAGCTTGTGTAGCTCAAGAAGATCAAGAATCGGTTGATCACAGATTTAAGTTTCAAGAATGGCAATGGCAAAGTTCAAAGTCGATAAGTTTAATGGAGAAAATGACTTCGGGCTTTGGAGAATCAAAATGAAAGCCCTACTGGTGCATCAAGGTATCTCAGAGGCCATTGACACTTCTGCAATTGCAGAAATCGAAGACAAAAAGAAAGTGAAGGAGATACAGATCAAGGCTCACAGTGCCATATTACTTTCCTTGGGAGATGAAGTTCTTCGAGAAGTGTCTGATGAAGAAATAGCCATTGGTCTCTGGGATAAATTGGCAAAGATCTACTTGAAGAAATCTTTGGCAAATAAACTGTACCTGAAAAAGAAACTCTACATAATCAAGATGGATGAATCAAAGGAGCTAAGAAAACACCTTGATGAATTCAACAAGATCATACTCGAATTGAACAACATTGGTGTCAAGATCGATGAAGAAGATCAAGGTATCATTCTTTTAAGCTCTCTACCTAAATCTTTTGAGCATTTTGTTGACACTATATTGTATGGAAAAGATACACTAAACATGTCAGAAGTAAAGTCTGCTCTGAATTCTAAAGAGATTCAAAAGAAATCAGAGGACAGAATTGAATCACATGGTGAAGGGTTGTTCTCCAAAGGAAGACCAGAAAGAAGAGAGTCAAAAGACTACAAGAACAGAGGTGGATACAGGCCAAATTCCAAGTCAAAATTCAAGACTGGAAAGAAGTGTTACTATTGTAAGAAGGAAGGGCACTTCAGAGATGAGTGCAGGGCACTGAAAGCCAAAACTGACAGAGAAAAAGGAAAGAATAGGGGAGAAGCTGATGTTGTTTCTGATGGCTATGAATCTGCAGGGGCTTTGGTAGTGTCAAAGGAAGGAGTCAATGATGAGTGGATCCTGGATTCAGGATGTTCCTTCCATATGTGTCCTAAGAAGGAGATGTTCCAAGAACTTAAGGAAATCTCAGGAGGGACAGTGTTGCTAGGCAACAACAAGGCCTGTAATGTTCTTGGGATGGGTTCTGTCATGATAAAGATGTTTGATGGCATCACTAGGACTCTGCAAGAAGTGAGGTATGTCCCTGACCTCAAAAGAAACTTGGTATCCATTGGAATGCTTGACAAGCTTGGATGCACAATCAAGGTGGAAGATGGGATATTGAAGATATCCAAGGGATCAATGACAGTGATGAAAGGAGAATTGAAGCATGGCCTATACTCTCTTATTGGGAGAACTGTCATTGGAAGTGCAGCACCTGCTGTTGCAGATCAGAATGATGACACAAAACTGTGGCATCTTAGATTGGGCCATGTAAGTGAGAGAGGAATCTCAGAGCTTGACAAACAAGGGTTACTCAAAGGAAAACTGAACACAAAGTTGCCCTTCTGTGAAGAATGTGTATTTGGCAAAAGCTGCAAAGTGAAATTCACAACAGGCCAGCATACAACTAAGAACAAACTTGACTACCTTCACTTAGATTTGTGGGGTGCATCAAGAACCAAGACCTTGGGAGGAGCAAGCTATTTCATGAGTATCATTGATGACTACTCAAGGAAGGTGTGGGTTTTCCTGTTGAAAAGCAAAGACCTGGCTTTTGAGACATTTGTTAACTGGAAGAAATTGATTGAAAATCAAACAAATAGAAAGGTAAAGAAACTCAGAACTGACAATGGGTTAGAATTTTGCTCTGATATGTTTGCAAGTTACTGTAGGAAAGAAGGCATTGCCAGGCACCACACAGTGGTCAAGAACCCTCAGCAAAATGGCCTTGCTGAGAGAATGAACAGAACCCTGTTGGAAAGGGTAAGGTGTATGCTCATAGGGGCTGGTTTGGCCAAGCACTTTTGGGGAGAAGCTCTAAAAACTGCTTGCTATTTGATAAATAGATGTCCATCTACAGCCTTAAACTTCAAAACTCCTCAAGAATTCTGGACTGGAAAAGCACCCAGCTATGAACATCTCAAAGTCTTTGGTTGCACTGCCTATGCTCACATTAGGCAAGACAAGTTGCAACCAAGAGCACTTAAGTGCTTATTTCTTGGCTACCCTGATGGAATCAAGGGCTACAAACTCTGGTGCTTGGAGGAAGGGTACAAGAAATGCATAATAAGCAGAGATGTCATCTTCAGAGAAGATGAAATGCCACTAAAAATCACCAGAGAAATCCCCATGAGCTCAAATGCTGTTCCCAGGAGTGTTCAAGTGGAACTTGAACAAAGAACTGAGACTTTGAATCAAGCTTCTACAGATCAGAGAATAGAAACTGAGACAACAAGTAACCTAGATGACTACCAACTTGCAAGGGATAGGACAAGGAGAGAAATCAAGGCACCTGAGAAGTTTGGCTATGCTGATTTCTCAGCATATGCTTTGTCTGTCACAGATGAAGTTGACAACACAGTGCCCATATCCTATCTAGAAGCTGTGAATGGAAAAGATGGCAAGAAGTGGCTACAGGCTATTGATGAGGAAAAACAATCACTGGTCAAGAACAAGACATGGATAGTAGTCAGGAGACCACCTGGACAGAGGCTAATTAGATGCAAATGGATCTTCAGGGTCAAAGATGGCATCCCTGGTTTTGAACAGGTTAGGTTCAAGGCCAGATTAGTAGCTAAGGGATTCACTCAAAAAGAGGGAATCGACTACACTGACATATTCTCACCTGTGGTAAAGCAAGCATCCATTAGAATCATAATGGCCAAAGCTGCAAAATTTGATCTTGAGGTGGACCAAATGGATGTTAAAACTGCATTTCTCCATGGCAGCTTAGATGAAGACATTTACATGACTATTCCTGAAGGCTTTGAAAGCAATGATCCTGATGAGGTATGCTTGTTGCAGAAATCCTTGTATGGATTGAAACAAGCTCCAAGGCAATGGAACTTGAGGTTCAATGAAACAATGGAGAAACTGGGATACACAAGGAGCTGCTATGACTACTGTGTCTACACTAATGGACATCTTTACCTGCTATTGTATGTTGATGACATACTCATTGTGGGCAAAAACAGAACAGAAATTGACAATTTGAAAGCAAAACTTGTTGGGTTTTATGCCCTAAATAAAACTCATTTCAATATAATCAGATTTACTTATTAATATAGATCAGAAACAACATTTAATGTTGCATGGTTCACATGATTTATTTCATGATTATATGTACATAATGTATAAATTCATCTGAAACCCTTTTCACATACTTGATCCTGTTTATTGTGCCGTCAACACATTGGAAAGTAAACATGACTATGTGAATAAAGTTTCCTAGATTTATCAGACATAGGGTTTTACTGATATGATAATCTACAACAGAGTTTACTTGCATTTGGAGAAGTGCTATGTTCTTTCCAGAACATTGGTTAAAGTAAAGCTCAAGTTGGATGCATGGAGTATGCATCGGAAGGGACCGATATTGAACTTTGACTTAGATTTAATTAAACTTACCGTAAAATCTATTCAAGTCAATATCGCCTAGTTGATCCTAGATCGAATGTTCTTAATCCTGTTATGATTAGGCTCAATCTTGAAAGGCTATTCGTGTTCTTTGATTTGTTAGTTAAGCCTACTTTTAGGTCAGGGTGATACGTACATTTTGGGAACACGGTAGTGCAATTGAGTGGGAGCGCTAGCATAAACATGGAATCTATGGCTTCTATCTGGCGAATAGTAAGCAAAGGATGATCTCCTTCGAGCTTGACCAAACGAACATAAATGGTGGAGTACTCATTTCACATAAGCTGAAATATCATTTATACGGGGTCAAGTGTTTTAAGGAATAAATACATTGTAGGGTGTAACGGTAATTTAATCCCTTTACAGTGTAGATCATTCATATAGAGGATCATTGATCACATTAGGATTATAACAATGGATAACTAATGATGTGTCTATATGGTGGAACATATAGAGCATTCTATATACTGAGAGTGCAATTCTAAGTTCTATGCGTGGATTCAACGGAGAATTAATAAGTTAGTGAATTTTAGTGCTAAATTCTTGATCTACTTATTGGAAGCTCGGTTATATAGACCCATGGTCCCCCCACTAGTTGAGATAATATTGCTTGTAAGACTCATGTAATTGGTTTTGATTAATCAATTATAATTCACAAGTTAGACTATGTCTATTTGTGAAATTTTCACTAAGTAAGGGCGAAATTGTAAAGAAAGAGTTTATAGGGGCATATTTGTTAATTATGATACTTTGTATGGTTCAATTAATAAATATGATAAATGACAATATTATTTAATAATTATTTATAGTTATTAAATAGTTAGAATTGGCATTTAAATGATTGAATTAGGAAATTGGCATTTTTGAGAAAATCAGATACAAAAGGTGTTAAAATTGCAAAATTGCAAAAAGCAAGGCCCAATCCATTAGTGTATGGCCGGCCACCTATTGTGTGTATTTTAAGTTGATTTTTTCATTATTTTAATGCCATATAATTCAAATCTAACCCTAGTGGAATGCTATAAATAGATAGTGAAGGCTTCAGGAAAATTACACTTTTCTTCTGACTTCTTCTGATTCAGAAAACCTGAGCTTTCTCTCTCCCTATCTTTAGCTGCCACTTCTTCTTTCTCTTCCCTCTTGATAATTTCGAAATCCTTAGTGTATGAGTAGTGCCCACACACATCAAGCAATACCTCAATCATAGTGAGGAAGATCGTGAAGAAAGATCATCAGCAAAGGAGATTCAGCATCAAAGATTCAGAGAAAGAGATCCAGGTTCAGATATTGATAATGCTCTGCTACAGAAAGGAATCAAGGGCTAGATATCTGAACGGAAGGAGTCATATTATTCCGCTGCACCCAATGTAAGGTTTCTTAAACTTTATATGTGTTTTAACTACTTTGAAAAGCCATAACAGAATTAACTGTTATTTTTGACAACTCAGCATACGGTTGGTGACTTGTCCAACTGTCACAACCATATAAACCTCCTCTTTCCAACTCGATAACAAACACACGAAAAGAGAACAATGCCAACACCAGTCTAAGTTAGTTGTGTCCAAGATTGAGAAAAGAGAGATACTGTGTAAGGAAAGAAACCAGAAAGCTCAAGGAAATACCATTTTTTCTTTGCTGAATTCTCAGCTGGTTTTTTGAGTGGATTGAGGGTTGTAAATGGAGATTGCTCACTCTTGAAGTGACTTCTCTCAGTGTGAGATTTCATTTGTAATTCTTGGATTCAACATTGGTGATTAAAGTTGTATTCTTTCCTTTCTCAGATATTCAATTCAATTCTATGACATTTCTTTTTTTTTGTTCATCTTCAGTTTTTAGCTCAATGGTTCATTAAGTTTTGGTTCTGCATTAATGCTTGTGTCACTGTCATTGTTGTCCTTAAATTTGTTGTTATGGTGATCTTGATCAGGTCTTATAATCCGCAACATTGTCCAAGATAAATATCTTTCTATGACACAGCTAAAAAACTAATGAAAAGCTGGTATTTTTGCAACCCAAACAATAGTTCAAAATTAGCCAACAAAGTCTATCAACTAGCACGTGTCGAAATATTATCTTCTTTTTCACTGCAGACCCCACTGATGCAGCTTGTTTTTCTGGACTCCCACGCGCGGTTGAAGGACACGTTCCCACATGGGCCTAATGTGTTGTTCACGGCCAACTTCCCACCCAATTTTCTTCAAATAATCAGCTATATATAAACACAACAAAATCTGAGTATATTCAATTTTCTTGACTTGTTATTGGTTTAAATAATTTCCCTATAGCATGAGGAAGGATGTGTCATTCCTACACTAGAATTACCCTATGGGGGCGTTTGGTATGAGGTGTTCAAAATAATTTGATTATAAGGAATATTATGAAAGAGAATATGATTATAGGGAAATGTGTAAACTGTATTTGGTTGTGTAGGGTAATATGTAATCATATTCCTGTTAATTAAATTAGACTGTTTGGTTGAGTAGAGGAATCTTATATATTATTTTAAAAAATTAAAATAAAAATATTTTTTTATTATATCTATTTAATGTTAATTACACATAAAAATAAAATAATTATTTATTAAAGAAATATATTTATTAATTCATAAACATTAAATTTTATTGTATTTTTTATTAATTAAAATGAACATTTCTATATATTTTATCACTATGTTATTTATTTTTGTTCGTTATGTCATTTATGTACACCTTCCGCATAAAATTTATATATAATATATATGTTATTGCTAATAATATAAAATAACTTTAAAAAAAAAAACTGATCTCACGGACTAAATATATATATATATCGTAATATTTTATTTATAATAAATGATAATATTATTGGTATTTAAATTTATTTATTAATTCAAAAATGTTATTCAAATTAATATAATGGAAGGTAATAATTCAATCATACCATTTTTTAAGGTATCAATATTACCCTCCTCAAGGGTAGTTATATTATTAGGGGAATAACATTCCAAGGCTAAACCCTCCAAACAAACAAGGTAATGTTTCACATTACCATTCTCTTATTAGCATTAACCTATTCCAAACAGCCCCTATATATATGTTAGTATTATCAGCTCCACACATAGGCGAGTGGACTTCTTCTGCAGACACAAGTACCACGTCAAACCCACTCTATCCCCCACTTCGCATGACGCAAATGCGACATTTTGTCCCCCACTTTTCTCAGTTTTTTGTGCCATTTATTCCACTAAATGGTACACGAAAATACCATATTTGAAGAGCAAATTTGTACTATAAAAGGAACTAAATACAATGGAAAAAATATCAGATTTTAGAGTAGAGAAATACACTTTCTCATCTTGTTCTCTCTTATTTCTATTTTATTTTACTTATTTTAGTGACAAAAATGAGTGAACTATTTTAGAAATATTGGTGAGGTTAGAGTGTAGCTTTGTACTTCTTATTCTTAATATTGATATTGATTCTTTTGTACTTCATCTCCATATCTCATGTATTAAGCTGTTCTTCATTTTTTAATTTTTCTTCCAAATTTAATAGTATCTTTTATATAAATTCATTCATGCTTTTCTTATGTAAGTTTGGCTATTAATTATTGGTGTATTTATTATATTGTATGTTCATTCATGCTTTTCTTAAGTTTTGCATTCTGCCAACAGTGGTATTTTGTTGATTTATGATATATAATATGATATGCTATTAAGTTAGAGATGAGATTCAATTTATTCAAGATTATTCAATTTGTGCTCATAACTATATATCTTCCGGTTGTAATTAATGTTGTAGAATTGCAACTGCGTTCTGAATTAATATCGGTGTTAGAATAAGATTTGCATAACTACATCTCTACCTTACTAAGCTCTTTATCTGATCATCCTCTCTCTCTCACTCATCATTTTATTATTTTTAATTCGTTCCAATTTCTACCATTTTCTATTTATACTAGGGCTGTACAAAAAAATTTGTAAACCGCCCAAACCGAATAACCCGCCCAAACCGAACCGAAAAAACCGATAAAAATTACAAACCGAAATAACCCGAAAAAATTACAAACCGCCCAATTTGTTAATTGGGCGGGTTGAAAATAGGTCCAACCCGCCCAATTAAACCGATCAATCCGACCAACCCGATTTTGCACCTTTAATTTTTTTTTTTTTTTAACTTTTTAGTTTTTATTATATATAACATAAATGATTAAATATATAATAATATAAAGTTATATACTTAATTATTAGTTTTAAAGTCATATATATGGTGTTGTACTTTGGTGGAATGTGATATTTTTAATTTATCTTCTTAATTTTTATTGATTTTGACTTTAAAACTAAAAAAAAAAGTTTGGCCGGTTTGGGCGGGTTAACCCGACCAAACTACCCAAACCGTTAGTCGGTTTATAGATTTTTTTTTTAAAAAAATTGGGCGGGTTGCACTTAAATTTTAGCAACCCGAACTTTAGATTGGGTTAGAAAATATATAAGATAAACCGCCCAAACCGATCGATGTACAACCCTAATTTATACTAGTCTTTAGTGGTAATTTGCCTCCTTGTGGATACGACATATAGCCCGTTTACTATCGCGACCACAGTGTAACTAATTGGGCGACATCAGTATGCAATTCAATCGGGACATCTCCTTGTTGAAAATACGACTATGATTAGAATTAAAAAAATAAGCCAAATAATCAGCCACCTAATTCTTAGATTGTTTGACAAAAAAAAAAAAAACTAAAATAAAACAAAATGAAAAAGATTGCAGCGTCACAATTAACCTTAAGAATACATATATTCTGTTTCATCCACTGCTCAAAAGATAAAACATTAAAAATTGTTGCAGCAGGTTCATTCAACCTCGTAACTTGAGTATTCAACTATTGTATAAGATACGTAACTGCACTACTAACAACCCCTTCAATCGCAAAGAAATAGTCATTTCTAACCACTAATAATGATTTGATAGCGAGTCATCGAAGAACAAAGAAGAACCAACAACGAAATAAAATAAAATAAAACCATGTCACATAAACAAGACTAAAATACAATCATATCATAGAAACAAGACTAAAACACTCAAAAATCATGTCACACTCAAAACCATGTCTATTAGAATTAGTCCCACATTGTTAATGTGTGAAAATAAATTGTCATATGTAAGATGAATGAGCTACTCCTCCCATTGCCAATTGGTTTTGAGATGGAATCCCATGCATTTTATCCCAAATTCTAACTTGGTATCAGAGCCGTTTGTGATTCGTTGTGAGCCCAAAGTGTCGACAGTCCAAAAAGGCGAGCCATGAGCCGTTTGTGATCCGTTGTGAGCCTAAAGTGTCGCCGGTCCAAAAAAGACGAGCCAAACATAAAAACTTCCACTGTCTTCCCTTTAATCTCTATTTGGGACCTTTCGGCCAATGTGTGCCAGTTTCTAATGTTGGGGTCTTTGACCTGTTTCAAAATCTACAAATTTCTGTACACCCACAAATTTCCCTATATTTGGCCTTGTGAGATTCTTTCAAATGTCATGTCGGTCTTGTGGTCTCTTAAAGGTCGTTCGTTATACCCACACTTTCTAATCCTAATTGTGAGGAGGGTGTATTAGAATTCGTCCCACATTACTAATGTGTGAAAATAATTTGTCATATATAAAATAAATGAGTTGCTTCTCCCATTGCCAATTAATTTTGAGATAGATACCCATGCATCTTATCCTAAGTTCTAACAATGTCACATGAACAAGACTAATCGTAGTTGAAAAAATAGAATTGTAAGTAGCAAAACACAACCTTAAAAAAAAAAAGACAAGATTCAATAGTGATAAATTTAAAAACGAGAAACCCTAATTATTTTTCTTATTATTAACTCTTGAGATAGAGAGTTTGTTTTTTGTATTGTACATATTGTTTAATTAATATTATTTTAAAATTTTAATTAGATATGCTAACTCAAAATGATATATTTTCAACAATTTTAATAACAATTTTTTGACAATAAAAAAATTTAACTGGATCAGTTATCCTAGATTAGTGACATTATTCAGTGTCACCTCTTTATTTTAGTTTTTAGCTCTATTCGCAGTGGTGACATTAGGGAAATAATACTGAAATGCATTGTACGCGCGCATTCTCTGCTTCTCCCTAACGTCTGAATTGAACTTTATTAGTGTACGAACTCCGTTGTGATAGTGATACAGAAACTCTTTCATGGGTATCTCTCGTTCCTGGGTTCGAGCTCTGTCAGCTCGGAAGAAAAATGCAACTTTCGCTTTGTTCAATTGGAAAACCACTCGAATATCTCATAATTTCACTAGCTTAGTTCCTAACACCTGCAAAGAGGCACCCAGAAACTCTTTTTGTTCAATTTCAACTCTTCACAGCTGTGATTCTTCTACTGCTAGTTTTGGTAAATAATCAACTCAGGCAAACCTCCTGTCTCTGCGTATTTTGTATTGTATTATATGTAACGTAGTGTGTTTGGTTTTGGTCTGTGTGCTATGTAATGTTTGCTAGAATGGTTTTGCGTAGAACGTGTTTGATGAAATGCCTGTTTCAGGATTATTGCTTAATAGAGCCTGTTTACACGGCGTTGGAATCCCATCTCGGGGTTGGGAGTTGGACTGCTGTAGTTCCATTTCTGTCCTTCCTCATTGTTTTGTTAAGGGTTCTAGACAATTTTGCTCGCTACCCAGTAATGAACCGTTAGATTCTGATTCCTCCAATGGTACATCTACAAGTGGTGATTTTGTATCTTCCTCAGGATCCCATGTTAAGGTTGATGATTTCACAGCTGGGAAGGTTGAGGTAAAGTACCAAAAGCCTATAGATTTTACCACGGTGAACAAGAATCTTCTTCCAACTGTTGTTCTTGTTGGACGCCCAAATGTGGGCAAGTCAGCGCTATTTAATCGGTTTGTATTTTTATTATCTGTAGTTAATTTGACTCAAGTTATCATTATTATTTATAAGTTTAAATTGTACCTTTCATTTATTTCTATCAATATAGTTTAATTCGGAGGAGGGAGGCTCTAGTCTTCAACACTCCTGAAGATCATGTTACCAGGGACTTCAGAGAAGGCATTGCAAAGTTGGGTGATTTACGATTTAGAGTACTCGACTCAGCTGGTTTAGAAACTGCAGCGACTTCAGGCTCCATTCTTGACAGAACTGCAGGCATGACGGCAAATGTGCTTGGAAGATCACAGTTTGCAATATTCTTAGTCGATGCAAGGTTATTTAATGTGTGTTAAATGTTTTCCTCATGTAAAATATACAAGTTGAAGAAAATATATGATGACAGTACATTTTGAAAGGAAAAATCATAATATTTCACGACGGATATTGGCTGATAGATTTTATTTTTCTTTTTCTTTTCAGTGTAAAATAGTGTAGGAATTATTTTATTTTACACTAGAGAGATTTATCTGCTAATGCTATTCTCTAACAATGAGTTCATTGCTGTAGCGAGGAAAAAGACTAGAAAAAAATTGTTTGTTTCATGCTCTTCTTTTTCAGCATGATCTTTAATTCTTTCCTTGGTGTTATCTTATGCTACTAGAATTGGACTGCACCCCCTTGATCTGGAGGTTGGAAAGTGGCTACGGAAACATGCACCTGACATCAAGCTTGTAGTAGCATTGAACAAATCAGAATGTTTTTTTGATGGCAATAATTCTCTTGTCTCTGTAGCTGCCGAAGCATACAGATTAGGATTTGGAGACCCAATAGCTATATCAGCTGAAACAGGATTGGGTTTACAAGATCTTTATGAGGCTCTGAGGCCTAAGCTTGAGGATTATATGCTCAAAGTCTTGAATGGTATGATGCATTTTATTATTCTTTTAAATGATTATGCCTTTCTTAGACTTATGCTCTTATCAAATGATAAGTTCCATGGATTATAATTGTGCTCAAGCATTTTTAAGATCTCAACAAATGCTGTAGTGTGATAAATTGTGGATATTGACTGTCATGAGTACTGATTTCATATATTAGCGTGTGAAGCATTTCTCTGTGTCGACACTGTACAACACACATGGGAACTGGCAATCTGTGTAGAACACATCTTAAGTTATTAGCGTTGGCTTATTTATTTTTATTTTTGTATTTATGGAATTTGTTGTTTATTTGAATTTACTGATATCAGTGACAATTGTAGTGTCAGTGTATTGAAGCTGTCAACTTGTTCTCAAAATGGTTTAGGATTACAATATACTTTATTTCTCAACATTTGTAAAAACAAATTGACAGCTTGGAGAACAAAGTTAATTGTTCAAATGATGTATTGTTTAAAATAATACAGATAGGGGCTTTTGGTAGGGTTAATCTTAGTATGGGAATGAGAATCTCTAAACATTGTCTTGTTTATTACAAGTTCTGTTTTTTTTTTCTTTTAGAAAAAGTGAATTCTATGGAATGATGTACTTTATCGTCTAAGGGAGTGATCTTAAACTCATCTAACATGTGGGTTTTGGATTCTTTCTGTTTTATACATGTGGGATCCACATATATTAACTAAAAGTAACAAATTATAACATTCTTATGTACACCCCTTGGATCAGGAGATAGAAATAGTCGTATGCTATATCTCTGATGAGTATTTCTTTTTTCCCATCACCCTTTCAAATCTGAAATCATTCGACATTTTACAACTTTGAAGCTTAGCTGATCTAGTAGGAAATAGGCAGTCTGATTCCTGACTCCGAACATTATAGGCTTTCATGGTAGTTTCCCTATCTTTCACTAACTTAACTTTGGCTCCTCTATTCATGGGACATAGGATATGATATGGCTCCTTAATTTGAACCTGAAATTCTTTGACACTTTGATAGTTTAAAATTTTGATGCCTTGGTAAGCTTGGATGACCTAGTTGGGTATTGGTAGTCTTACTCCTGGCAATGTAGGCTTCCATGATACTTGTCTACATTTCAATAAGGGACATTAGCATGATTTATAACATGTATTTTATGCATGTGATTCAATAATTTACATTATTTTTTTTTTTTGAAGGAAATAATTTACACCAATTTTATATTAACCATTGAATGTGATAAGTAATTTTGGTCATTTTTGTTATGGTTTATGTTTTTTCAAAAGATTTGTCTCAGCTTGACAGAACTAGGAAACACGGGTACTTCAACTGTCTAAGAAAGCTACATTGATTAGCTAGTTATAATTATAAAAGTAATGCATGTATTCACAATCTACACTACCTGTTGTTTGGTCATCATATGATACTTGAGTTGATGGACTAGGATACCTTTTTACTTATTTTAACTGTTACCATAAACTTTTACTTGTGCTAGAGGAAGATGCTGAGGGAAGTAATTTGAATCACGAGACTCAGGACAGCAGTTCCTCTGAGGTTGAGGAGAGTAAGTTGTCATTACAGTTAGCGATTGTAGGAAGGCCCAATGTTGGGAAATCAACATTGTTGAATTCATTGTTACAAGAAGAGCGAGTTTTGGTGGGTCCAGAAGCTGGATTGACAAGAGATTCTATCAGAGCTGAATTCAAATTTGAAGAGAGAACTATATACCTGGTAAATAATTTTTTTTTTTTAAAAATATTATTATCCTTTCTTAATCAAGTTTGGACCTCTTTCTGATTCCAGTAATATGGATCCTTCCATTCATCAATATTTTCACATTGTGATATTATATAGTGCTTTGAGGTGTTCAATTTCTCTTACAAACTGCCTGAACCCAAGTAAACCACAAGAACCAAACCAAAAAAACCGACAAAAGATGAAATTCAAACCGGAATAACCCAACGAAAACCCAAACCCTCCAATGCTGGTTGCATATTATCCTAATCCGCCCAATACAAATTGCTAAAGATGAAACTTTCTAATACCTTCCTTTTTGGGACCCCGTGAATATTCTAACTTAGTAGTATTTAAGCATCCGTACATGAAATTTTGATGAATTTGAAAGAAATTGTATTGAGAAGTAATCTGTAATGAATGCGCGAGGCATCAATTTGTGTTAAAGAGTCCTGAATATTGAACTGCTCAAGATATCATCTTAACATCTTTGTGGAAATTGTTCTTCTTTTTGTTGTTGTAGATGTGAAGAGGAAAAAGAATTGGGAAAACCTAAATAGGAATCGATATATTTGTATAGGTAGGACTATACAGACTAATCAACATAAATGTTAAAATAAAAATATAATCCTGTAAATAAGGAAAATATGTACAAATAGAAATAAACATCTAATATCAAATCTCATTACATTTCCTATCTCTCAACAAAATGACATCATCAAGCAAGCTGATTTAGCAATTTTTTAAAATAAAAATCATTGAATATTATAGGGATTATTTCACAAATACACAAAAATAACAAAAAGAAATTACAAAAATACGGTTTCACGGGATTTTAAACATTTTTACGATTTTTTTGATTGTATTTACAGAAAATACGGTCTTTTTATGTTGTACTCTTGTTAATTTATTGTTGATTTTTTGTTATATGTATGTTATTTTTTGTTGTTCTTTTGATGTTATTTAGATGTTATTTTCATATTATTTTTATATAATATTTTTGTTGTTTCTATAAAAAACCGTAAAAATGTAAAAAAAATTCTTTAAACGTAAAATTGTTATTCTTTTACAAAAAATGGTGCTTTATGTAATTATTCCAATTTATATAATTTATATTAGAGATTACCAGTATAAGATTGTACTTTGCCTTGGTCCACCAACCCCACAGTCCCATAACAAGCCTTGTAAAATCTTTTGTGGCTGGCCCTCCATGTTAATGTTGGAATTGGTTTTTAAAATCATTTTTGAGGTTTTTAATTTTATTCTTTTAGTTGAAACGACTTCAGGATTTTCCATTTCATAATTGTAGTATTATTTATCCACATAATACCTCAGGGTTTTCAAAAATTGTTTATCAAGTTGAAGGCGTGATTTTCTCTTTTAGAAGCTAGATATCCTTACTACAAGCAATGTGGAATACTAACTCTATTTTATGGCAGGGAATTATTTACTTTTTTCCCTTCTTTTTGGATATAGTGTCTCTATGCCTTACAGTTGTGAGCAAGTCATAGTTAGAGGATTAAATAAAGTTGTTTTGTTCTGTTTTAAAGCTAACATAACTGTTAAGACTTGTAATGCATATTTTTACAAGTTTTGCAAGGTCGCCAGGAATCCATTGCACTCAATCATATACTTAAAAGTGATGTAGTCATTGCTCGTTCTGTTTATGTTCTATCTTCCCTGTCTGAAACAGGTCTATTAGTTTGGATTTAGACTGAATATGAATGTATCTTTCCATATCTAAATCTAATTTGAACAAAAAAAGTTGTATTTAAGTCTTGTTCATCTGTTGTGGCTTTCTGTCCAGGTTGATACTGCAGGTTGGTTGCAGAGGTCAAAAGATGAGAAAGGACCTTCATCCTTGAGCATTGTGCAAACAAGAAAGAGTCTAATGAGAGCTCATGTAGTTGCTTTGGTGCTTGACGCCGAAGAGGTTTGTTATGAATCTTCTTTACATTTGCAGAATATGGTGAACTGACGGTATTTAAAAGAACATACACTCATGCAATCAATCTTGTGATAATTATTTCCTCTAACTATGCAAAATGGTCTTGTTGGATGGAGTGTCAACATACGGGATATGATAAAAGGGAAATGTACCTTAATGGGGACAATTTTTTCAAGTACGGTCAAGTATTTTCTTTTATTTTACTTATGTTTTTCGTAAAACTTTTCAAGGTACATTTTCAGGCATTTCTATGAGTAATTGGAGAAAAAAACAAATTACGTTTTAGACTTTCTTATTTCAAGTGCAAGAGAAAACCATTAGTAGTTTCCCAAGAATAACTCCGATAAAATTATGAGCAAAGAAGTTGACTACCATTTACTAATTAATGCTCTATCAATGTTCTTTAGAAAACTTGTTCTATTCTGATATTCACATTTGTCATTGCTATAATTAACAGATTGTTAAATCTAAGAGAAGCATGACTCATACTGAAGTTGTTATAGCAAGACGTGCAGTAGAAGAAGGGCGTGGTTTAGTTGTAATTGTGAACAAAATGGATTTGTTGAGAGGGCACAAAAATTCCACCTTATATAAGAAAGTTATGGAAGCTGTTCCTGAAGAAATTCAGACTGTCGTACCTCAGGTATGTCTATACAACACTTTCAATGGACTAAATGTTCTTCTTTTTCACAAGCATTAGTAAAATTTCTAGTGTTGGGAAAGTCAGGGTCCTCGTTGACCTTTTGAACGTTATTAGCATGGCCAAGACCACTGATGCTGTCACTATTGTATTAATTCTTGATTATAAGATTGTAAAGATTGAGAAGCATTAACTCTTTACATAGATCATTATGTAGTAGCATAAAACATCATAAGACAGAATGTTTATCGTACACTTTACCAGAACATGTATATGTTGTTCCCAGTTTTTTCTTGCATGGTGGACTTTGCTTTGAAAATTTTAAAGCCATGAACTAGGGAATTGGTCGGCAAATATTAGTCATACGAGGAAAATAGACTTTGGCAGGGCTAATAATATCTGACATAAGCACAACTATAAGGTAGAATACATGAGCAATCAAGAATTTATTTGTGTTAAATATTTTATGCATGCACAAAGAATCCAAAACTTTACTTATAGTATGCTAGGAATGATAAAAATAGAAAGAGAATGATTTAGGGTTAACATTGTTTTGGAACAGGTGACCGGAATACCCGTTGTATTTATAGCTGCAGTGGAGGGTAAGGGCAGGATGGCTGTCATGCACCAAGTCATCGATACATATGATAAATGGTGTTTAAGGTTGTCTACAGCTCTCCTCAACCGCTGGTTGCGAAAGGTCAGCTAGAAACTTTCATTTTATTTAAATCTAAAATGGTTAAATGGGTAATCAACTGTGTCTCCATAACATCCCTATTTGGCCAGGTCATGAGCAGGCATTCTTGGAAAGATCAGGCTGCACAGCCCAAGGTCAAATATTTTACACAAGTAAAGTCGCGACCGCCCACTTTTGTGGCCTTCGTGAGTGGGAAAACGCGGCTTTCAGATACAGATACCAGGTTCTTAACAAAGTCTTTGAAGGAAGACTTTGATTTAGGTGGAATTCCCATCAGGATCATGCAGAGAATTGTTGAAAGAAAAGCTTCAGGGAGCAATAACAAGCCTACCAAGTCTTATGGCAAAATGGCAGACAGAACCTGGTCTGACAAGAGAAATGCTTCTACTTAACTAACATTGTTAGGTTAAACAAGGGCTTATTTTTGCTTTCCCTCCTGTGAAGTTTTGAATATTTTTGTATGGGAGGGTTACAGTTATTGTAGTTCTCGTGTATGCTGCTGTAAGGTAGCTTTGTTCAACATTAGTACAAAAAATCAATGCAAATGATATAGTTCTTGTATTGAAAATGTGTACATTCCAAAGTGCAAAGTAGTTGGGTAGAAACAACCCAACGGAACAAAATTTGGAGTCCCATAATGTTTTACTGTTTATGTGATATGGTTTTTTTCCTCTGCATTGATGATTTGAGTTTATTCGTGTGGGTTTTCAATGGTGTCAACTAGTTATTCTCTACAAGATATCAGCTTGAAGGATAAGGAAAATGGAGGAATTGTCTATGTTTCGGTTGCGGAGATGGACGGAGTAAATGGTTTTGGTTGCCATTAAGTATGGAAGAGTAGTAACCTTTTGAATTTTGATTATTTTGCGGCTATTATTGGTCATTCGAGAAAGTTTTGTGATAGAGAAGCTTTTGGGTGTTTGGATGAGATAACAACACAATTAATAGTTGAGGCATGGTGGTTTGAATTTGCGGCGGTCAAAATATTCAAAATATTTTGTTGTTTGTTTTTTAACTATAGTATATTTTATACTTTTTTTTAACAATTAGTATTTTTACCTACTGAATTTTCGCTACTACTTTAATCATGTTCCTTAAAATATACAGCTTGTTAAAAAATCTCCTTAAAATATAATAGTTACATAATTATACATTTTCTAGGTTTCGTTTATTTTACCGTTAAAAATTAATATTTTTACAATCTGAACTTTGACAAAAACAAAATTTCTCTCCTTTTATTAAAAAAATAATTTTAAAAATTTAATGTTCTATTAATTTTGAAAAAATTATTAAAAAAACTTGATAAAATATTAAATTAATTAAAAAATATTAAGTTCACTTAAAAACCTAAATTATTCCTTAAAAAAATATATTTTCAAATTTATTGTATTCATAAACATGTATCCTAAAAATCAAAACAAAATTATTGAAAATCCAATAAATAATTTAAACAAATTAAGATTTTTTTTTTTAAGAAAAAAATCAACTTTATTTATACTTATAAAATCATATTTTAAAAAGTAAAGAAAAATAATTAAAAATTCAATAAAAATATAAAATTGTTTTGAAAGAAAATTAGAAATTAAAATAAAAAAAATGTTATGTTTACTTATAGAATTGAATCCCAACTAACTGCCCCTAGCACTCATACACAGTAAAATAGAGTTGCAGAATCAAGAAATTGCACGCTTTTGGAAATGGTTAGGTCCATGCTTAGCTTTTCAACTCTACCTACGTCCTTCTAGGGATATGCTATTCAGATGGCTACTGACATTTTAAATGTTGTTCCCTAAGACACCTTTAGAATTATGGAATGGTTGTATACCCAATTTACGCCATTACAAAATCTGAGGGTGCCCTGCTCATGTCTTAAGAAAGAAAGATGACAAACTAGAAAAGTGAACTGAAGTTTGCATGTTTGTTAAAACTTCTAAAGAGACTAGGGGTGGACTATTTTATAGTTGTAAGGATGATAAAGTGTTCATTTCTACAAATGCTACTTTCCTTGAAGATGACTATATTAAGAACTTCAAGCTGTAAAGTAAAGTAGTATTGGAGGACATGCTTTCAGAAATAACTCCAACTAATGTTCCATCATCTTCTACTTAATAGAGGATAATCCCACTTCCTCAATTGAACCAATGCAAGTTGATACAAATGAGAAATCTCCCACTAATGTTCCTATTCAGAAGGTCACGACTCCTCGTCGTAGTGGGAGGGTTTCCATAAACCCAGCTCGTTATAGCTTGGATGGTGAAATTAATACGGTCGTTAGTGACGATATTGATGACAATCCATTAACCTATAAACAGGCAATGGCAAGTCTGGAACTGAAATAATGGTCAGGTGGCATGGTTTAAAAAATAGATTCCATGAAAAAGAGTAAAGTCTGGGAATATGTAGACGCACCTGATGATTATCATCCAATTGGATGTAAGTGGGTCTACAAGAAGAAAAGAGGTGATGGTGGAGAATTTGAAACTTTTAAAGCTAGACTTGTCGCAAAGGGTTATACCCAAAGATAAGGTGTGGACTATGAGGATACTTTTAGTCTGGTCACCATGCTCAAATCCATCAGAATTCTTCTCTCCTTAGTTGCTGCTTTCGATCATGAAATTCGGCAAATAGATGTCAAGATAGCTTTCCTAATGGAATTCTTGAAGAAACCATCTATATGTAGCAACCAGAAGATTATAAGCTTCTAGGGAAGGAAGAGAAAGTTTGCAAACTAAATAAGTCTATTTATGGACTTAAGGAAGCTTCTCGCTCTTGGAACAAAAGGTTTGATGAAATAATCAAAACCTACAACTTTCACCAAAACGATGAGGAACCTTTTGTTTACCAACTCAAGGATAATCAAGTGGTAGTATTCCTGGTCCTTTATGTTGATGACATTTTGATTATTGGTAACAATATCAAGAAAATGACTGACATTAAGGAGTGACTTGACACTCAATTTGAAATGAAAGATTTGGGTGAAGTTGCTTATGTTCTTGGTATTCAAATCATCATAAGTTGGAAGAATAGATCACTTGCTCTCTATCTCAAACAACACTTACATTGATAAGGTGCTAGAGAGATTCTCAATGACAAACACCAAAGGAGTAGTGATACCTTTTAGACCTGGTATTCGTCTAACTAAAGGCATGAGAAGGGTTACTTATGCTTCAACAGTTGGAAGTCTAATGTATTCAATGTTATGCACTAGGCTTGACATTTGCTATACAGTAGGAATTGTGAGCTGGTATCAGACAAATCCAGGAGAGGAACATTGGGCTGCAGTTAAGCATATTCTGAAATATTTGAAAGCACAAGGCATTATGTGTTAGTCTACAAGGGTGGTGCTTTAAATCTCGTAGGCTATACCGACTTAAATTTCTAGGATTGTCTTGATGACAGAAAGTCTACATCTAAGATGGTATTTAATCTTGGGGCTGGAGCAGTTGTTTGGAGAAGTGCTAAGCAAGTCGCAACATTAGACTCTACCATGGAGGCTGAATACATAGCTGCCACTGAGGCTGCTAAAGAACTAGTTTGGCTTATAAAGTTTTTCTTAGGACTTGGTGTTATTCTTGGAATGGAAAAACTACTAGTTTTACTTTGTGATAATACTGGTGCTATAGCCAATAGTAAAGGGCCTCAAAGCCTCAATTGAAGCAAATACATAGAGAGGAAATACCACATCATCAGGGAATATGTGGCAAGAGGGGACAGACTGATGGACAAAGTGGATACTGAAGACAACTTAGCTGATCCATTCACCAAAATTTTGACTGTAACTACATTTGAAAAGTACAGACTGAATCTAGGATTAATTAAAATGTACTAATTATTATATGTTAGTGTAAGTGGGAGTTTGTTGGGCTTTGTACCCTAAATAAAACTCTATTTGAACGTAATTTATTATATTCATTTATCGAAAAGAAACAGATTTTCTTTTCATTACTTATTTAATGTGTTATTTGGTTCATGTGATCATTTAATTATTTATTTGATTTATAAATTCATCCAAATCATTATCACATTGATAGCTTGTTTATTGTGTTGTCAACACAGTGGAAAGTAATCAAGATTGTGTGATTGAATGTATTCCTATGATTTATCAGTACACAGGGTTTAACTGATAGGATAATCTATAGTGTAGTTTACTTGCACCTTGGATAAGTGCTATCCTTTTCAGGGTATTGGTTAAAGTAAGCTTGGGTTGGATGTATGGAGTATGCATCGGAAGGGACCGATATTGAACTTGGATAAGATATAATAAACTTACCGTAATATCTATTTAATTCAATATCACCTAGTTGATCTTAGATCAAATGATCTCATGTGCTCAGATGGTTAGGTTCTAGTTCAGTTGCATCATTTATGTTCTTCAATCTGTTCGTTAAAGTCGACCAATAGATCTTCTCGTGACATATAGATTAAGAATATGGTAGTTCAATTGAGTGGGAGCGCTAATCATAGATACGAAATCTATAGCTTTTATCTGGACATAAAATGAAATGATGATTTCCTATGAGCTTAGCATAATAGAGATAAATGGTTGAGTACTCATTTCAGTGATTATATTAGTTCATTGAAATATCATTTATAAGTAGCTAAGTATTTTAAAGATAAAATATATTGAAGAGTGTAACGGTATATTTGTCCCTACTCAGTGTAGATCATCTATAGAGAATCAATGATTATTAGGATTATAACAAATGGATAATCCATAGCATTTTTTATATCGTGGAACATATAGAGCTCTATTTAATTAAGAGTGCAATTCCAAATCTGTAGTGATGCAAGGAGGAATTAATAAGTTAGGGAATTTACTTGGTAAATTCTAGATCTACTTATTGAAAGCTCGGTTATATAGGCCCATGGTCCCCATACTAGTTGAGACATTACTACTTGTAAGACTCAGTTAATTGATTTTAATTAATAATCATATATAATTCTAAATTAGACTATGTCTTATTTATAAATTTTCACTAAGTTATGGCTTGATTGTGAAGAAAAACGATTTTAGGATTTATTTGTTAATTAAGAGACTTTGTGGAGTCTAATTAATAAATAATATAAATGATAATTTTCTGTGATAATTAATTATAATTATTAAATAAATAGTTTTGGCATTTATAGGATTGAAATTAGAAAATATGACATTTGTGAAATAATAGATAAATAGTTGGAGACAAAAATACAATGAGTGGGGCCCACATATGGCCGGCCACTTATCCTTTATTTTTGGAAATTTTTTATCATTTTTTATTACATAAAATTCAATTCTAACCCTAAGTGAATTAGTATAAAAAGAAAATAATAGTCTCATAATCCAACTAATGACTCTAAACCTACTTTACATCTTGTCAGACAAGTGTTCATCACATAAAATTTAGAGCCTTAGTGATTGAGTGTATGTCCACCCATACCAAGTTAGTCCTCAATCATAGTGTGTAACGCTGTGAAGAATCCAAACAACTGAAGGAGTGTTGGGCTCATATCTTGATTATACTCTGCGACAGAAAGGAACAAGGGTTAGAGATTTGAGTGGAAGGAGTTATTTAATTCTGCAACAACCAATGTAAGGTTTCTAATACTTTTATATTTTTAAATTTTATTGTTTTAGAAATTCGTGTTTAGAATGTTTAAAAATATACTAGTAAATCTAGGTCCTGGTAAAATATAATTCAGCACTGTGATCCTGTGACTCAATAATAATTGTATTGTAGCATGATATACATGATGATTCATGGCAATTATATTTATAAACAATTCAAAATAACTTATATATGTTTAACATATTCCCAGAGGGTTTCGAAGTATGTTATATGTCTATATATTATATATAGCTAGCTTAGCTTGAAATTAAGCTTGCTGTGAAGCTTTTCAACTTATTTGGAACGTTGATAAATGTTGAATGAGATCAAGAAGAAGATAAAACACAAGTTACAACGAACCGATTTAATCCTTATATATGGAATTTTTATCTTATTATGAATATAATATATATTATATATATTTATATTGTAACGACCGTCGAACACCATCTATTTCTCTATTGGAATGATATTTTTCGCTTTGAGCCAAGCCCTCACGGATTTGTTTTAGGAAACCTTCCCAAAAGGCCTCATTCAAATGGAGTTAGTGTTCATCCTTATATACCCAAGATCCTTCTCATTTCTAGCCAATGTGGGACTTTGGATGTACACCCAACAATCCTCCCCTCAAACTAAGGACCACTTTGCCTCCCCTCAGACGATTACAGCTCTAAACTTGAATCCTTCGATTCCAACACTCAAGATCCCCTTGAGTAAGCTAGATGAATCCCTTCACCAACAATATTCGAAATCCCTTTGTATACAAGAATCTCCCAATTCAGCCACTCAAGATCCCCTTGAGTAAGCTAGATGAATCCCTTCACCAGCAAGATTTGAAATCCCTTCGAACAAGATCTAAACCTCCGATGTCTCTAGCAACAAGCTTCACCTTCTTTTTGTTTGGCAATCCGGGGATACATTGACATGGGTAATTTTGAGATTTGGCTCTGATACCAATTATAAGGACCATCAAACACCATCTATTTCTCCATTGGAATGATATTGTCCGCTTTGGGCCAAGCCCTCATGGATTTGTTTTTGGGCACCTTCCCAAAAGGCATCATTCCAATGGAGTTAGTGTTCATCCTTATATACCCAAGATCCTTCCCATTTCTAGCCAATGTGGGACTTTGAATGTACACCCAACATATATAAAGTTTATCGCTTTAAAATTGCTGATGATATTAAGATATAAGACACTGATCAAGTCAAGAGTGAGCAGAGTTGATTTTTTTTTTGAGATGGTGAGCAGAGTTGATTTCATCTTAAAGAAAACGTTAAAAGTATAAGAAGTTATACAATAAAAAATATAAGATAAAAATGGAATAAAACCATATTCCAAAACACGCTAACTAATTGATGAGCCAAAAAATTATTAATTAGTCCGAATAATTAAGCACTAGGCAATGAAGAAAGTATAAGCTACATTATATATAACTAATGATATTATAAGAAAACAAATTTGAATTATAATTGTAAAATTGAGACCTTTAATTTAATTCCATGAATTACAATTTTTTAAACCAACTCAACAATGGAATAGAGGCGAAAAAGATGACATAATATATATCCCTAAGCTGGGCTCCATTAAAATAAATATGGCAAATGTGTTGGGCTTTCTGCTCTAAATAAAACTCTATTTTAATGTAATCTTTTCTATTCAATTATTAATAAAAAAATAGATTTATTTTTATTATTTATTTCATGTGTTATTTGGTTCATTTGATGATTTATTTGTTTATTTGATTATTTATAAATTCATCTGAATCCTTATCACACTAATATTCTTGTTTATTGTGTTGTCAACATAGTGGAAAGTAATCAAGATTGTGTGATTAAATGTATTCCTATAATTTATCAGTACACAGGCCGGGTTTAACTGATAGGATAATCTATAATGTAGTTTACTTGCACCTTGGATAAGTACTATGTCCTTTCCAGGGCATTGGTTAAACTAAGCTTGGGTTGGATGTATGGAGTATGCATCACAAGGGACCGATATTGAATTTGGATTAGATATAATAAACTTACCGTAATATCTATTCAATTCAATATCACCTAGTTAATCTTAGATCAAATGATCTTAATCCTGAGATTGTTATGTTCTAGTTCAATTGTATTATTTGTGTTCTTCAATCTGTTCGTTAAAGTCGACTAATGGTTCTTCTCATGACATATAGATTAAGGACATGGTAGTTCAATTACGAGGAGCACTAATCATAGATACGGAATCTATAGCTTCTATCTGGACATAGAAGTGAAACGATAATTATTTACTTCAAGCTTGGCTTAATAGAGATAAATGATTGAGCGCTCATTTCAGTGATTATATTAGTTCACTGAAATATCATTTGTAGGTAGCTAAGTGTTTTAATGATAAAATACATTGAAGGGTGTAACAGTAAATTTGTCCCTACTCAATGTAAATCATCTAGAGGATCATTAAATATTAGGATTATAATAAATGGATAATTCATAGCGTATCTATATTGTGGAACACATAGAGCATTCTATATAATTGATAGTGCAATTTCAAATCTATAGTGCAAGAAGAAATTAATAAGTTAGAGAATTTACTTGGTAAATTCTACATCTGCTTATTGGAAGCTCGGTTATATAAGCTATGGTCCTCATACTAGTTGAGACAAACTGCTTGGAATATTCAGTTAATTGATTTTAATTAATCAATTATAATTCTAAAATTAGACTATGTCTAGTTTATGAATTTTCACTAAGATACGACTTGATTGTGAAGAAATAGAATTTTAGGGTTTGTTTGTTGATTAAGAGACTTTGTGGAGTCTAATTAACAAATAATACAAATGATAATTTTATTTGATAATTAGTTTTAATTATTAAATAAATTATTTTGGCATTTATAGGATTGAAATTAGAAAATATAGTATTTGTGAAAAATAGCAAAAAGCTAACAGTGTTGGGCCCACATATGGCCGGCCACTATAGTCCTATTTTTTCTATTATTTTATCATTTTTTATTCCAAATAATTCAATCTTAACTCTAAGTGAATTAGTATAAAAAGAAAAGTATAGTCTCATTATCCAACTAATGACTCTAAACCTAGTTTTCATATTGTCAAACAACTAGAGAGTTTGAGACTTCTTCTTCTTCTTTTCTCGCTTCTAATTCGAATTCTATAGTCTTCTTCATCATTAACATTAAAGCCTTAGTGATTGAGTGCATGTCCACCCATAACAAGTTAGTCCTCAATCATAGTGTGTAAGATTGTGAAGAATCCAAACAACTAAAAAAGTTTCGGGCTCAAATCTTGATTATACACTGTGACAAAAGGAACAAAAATTAGAGATCTGAGCGGAATGAGTCATTTAATTCTGCTGCAACCAATGTAAGGTTTCTTATACTTTATATATGTTTAATTTTTATCGTTTTAAAAGTTCATATTTATGATGTTAAAAACATACTTATTAGTAAATCTAAGTCCTGGTAAAATATAATCCAACAAAATGATCATATTAATCAGGCAGTAAAAGATATAGGACAATATATAACAAGCATACATGATCTTGGTAATCTAGTTTCCACGTACCTATCTTCTCCTCTCCATGGGAGAAATCCAGGTAACACAACAACGAAAAATCTTGGGCACGTACCATTAATGTATTGAAAAGCACCCAACTAAACAATATCTTTGACAGGATAATGTGCTTAAAAAAAATATTTCTATTATTCCAGATTGTCTAGCTAGAACATAGAAAAAAAAAAAACAAATTGAATGAATAATATTTTTCACAATTACATGAATTGTTGGAAGTTTTTGCTCCTACAAAACTGTATTCTTACTTTTTTTAAACAAAATAAACCACTGCAGTGATAATGCACAAAAAAACCTTCCTTCTACCTTTCGAGATTATTTTTCTTTTCTGAAGCATATGAAGAAGTTTTTTCAATTCACTTCCATTATAGTTTAGCCACACCATTCAGTAAGATGGTTCAAAACTTTCCTACTATAACAGTAGCAAAAAAAAAAAAAAAAAAAAGAAAAAATGACTCATGTCTCAATTGGCATCTCCACACAAAAGACAATCATCATTTTGAAGCAACCTAAATAGGTGGAACCAATCTCTAGTTGGTAGTCTCTCAAGAAGAGCTAACCACATAATAATTCTATATTTTGGGATACTAAATCATATCTCCATTTACACACCTGAACATTATGCATTTTATTCTAAAGACTAGCAATAGAAAAGTGAAAATTTTGAAACTCACTTTGAGTAAACAATCTTTATATTTTCTTTCGACTGCACAATTCTTTTTCGATACCAACTTGTTTCTTGTGAAACTTGATAGTCCCACCAATCATCTTGATTAATATGCACCGAAATGATCCACTTGATCAAAAGTTTATTTTTTTATTCTCAATTGCCTAAACATGTTTTTCAATAGCACAAAGATTCCATACAGCTATATCTTTGAAACCAAGGCCTCATTCTTTTTTATCTCTACAAATCTCTGACCAAGCAACATGACCCGGGCCGCTTGACATCTCACTCCCTTTCCAAAGATAAGCTCGACAGATTAAGTTAATTTTGCTGGTAATTGACTTTGGCAAAATTACCATTTGAAACCAGTAAACATTTATAATGAAGGACAGAATTTATGAGCACAATCTTACCTGCATGAGACAAGTTCCTGCTACTCTAAGTTCGGATTCTACTAATTAGTTTCTTTTTGAGTTTGGCTCTAATTTTTAATTGAGTTTTTGATGTGAATATATACATACTGATTCATAAAAAAAAGTTATATAATCAGACTGGTGAAATTGGGGAAACTAAAAAAAACGGAACTACACCGCTCGACACCTTCATTTTTATATATATGCTTAATATGAGACTCTATCGTATAAATATAGCATTAATTGGCTTTAATTGTGATTTGTACTCAATTATATACTGATGGTTTGTCAATTTAGGATATATAATAAAATTGTGATGATTTGTTGCAGTTGAATTTAGAAGTAAAATCACATTTGTATTATTTATAAATATATGCGCCTACACTTTTTAATGAAATAAATTTACCTTTACATGAACACCTAGAGAGGCTTTCTGACGCAATTTGAAGCAAAATTTAATTCATTACCAGTTGAGATTTTTTTTGTTGGCCATAAAATAATAATATCCACATATATATATATATATATATATATATATCTTAGGTATTTTAATTGATTAATTTAACTGTATTAATTTTAATCACTAATTTAATAAAAAAGAAGTTTTAAATTAACAATTTTCGTTAAACAACTACATAAATATATAAAATATATAAAAGTATGTGTTAAAAAGCTAATAATAATTATATTAGTACAGAGATGTAATACACGTAGGAGAAGTATATATATAATATACACAAATAATCTTAGCCCCATTATCTCTTATAACTATATAATTTCATAGATTTATATTGCAATCGTCTAGTCTAAATACATAAAATCCTTATAATCTGCTAAGTATAGATTATGAAAAATGATCAAATATATGTAATTATAAATGCTGTGTTAGACTTATACATGAGCTACATCTCCAACATGTATATATATAAACAATTTAATTCTCACAAAAGCTATATATAGATAGATCGATAGATTATATATATATCAAGATGCAGTGGAGAACCAGAAATAATTCAGGCCTGGCAGCGGCAAACAAAGTGATGATGGATATATAGGTGCGCAGTGTACAGCACGCACACGCGGGTTTGTTCTGACTACTGCCTTTTATACACTTTACAGTTATTTGTTATATAATATCATATGATTCACCCAAACCTACCCTATTCATCAAATTCTACAATCCACAAAATATCTACAAACATCATAGTGAAAAAAATAATAACAATAAAAAAATAGTTATCCTTATATGATAGAAAAATAGAAAAATTAAATTTTATCATCAATTAAAATTAATAATTATACCTGTATAATTAATAGGTTAAAAAAAAGAGTAATGACCTATATTATAGATAGATATATAGATTATGGAGTGCAAATACTTGGACTAATTTGATGACTCTCTATTGCCCAAAATTTATTCACATTAGAATAGAAAATAAATTAATAAAGCAATTAAAAAGAATAACATCACATTATGTATCGGAATCAAAAAATTAAAGATTTTTTTAAAAAATAAATAAAAAAAATTATTAATATTCTCCCTATATAGGTTTGTTAGAGAGATGTGGCTAATATGATTTTTTTAATTTAAAAATAGATTATTAATATTTAAAAGATTGTTTAATTTTTTATATTTAATTATTGGGTTTATTTGTTAACGGGAGATCAAACCTAATCGTTAAATTTAATAGAATATTCTTTTATTTTTAAGTATATTCTGTTAAACCAATAAATACCGTTAGATAGACACTTTTAATATATAAAGATATATATATATATATATTATATACTACTACTATTCCAGCTCCGAATTATCTGAACTCAAAGAACAAGAATTCGACTAGACATCATGCGTCCTTCCCTGTCTCTTACGATCAGATCATAATAACATATATGTATAAACGGAATTAAGATTATAGGTTAAAAATTGGTGTAGTTTAAATATAATAATTCAACTAATTAACTACTTTTTTTAGATTCTATTAACCATGTAGATAATTTTTTTTTCCTTAAAATAATTAAATTAATTGATGTGTCACAATTTAATTAGAGTATAAATGCATGAAGTTCCACTTCCACCTCTTATTCATATCGATTACAAATAGCATGCAAATATAAAAAATGATATTTATAGTAAATAACATTTTAAAAATCGTAATAATATTTTATAATATTCCAGAAATGTTATAATTTCTTTTATATTTATGAAATAATTCATAAGGTATGTCGTTGGAAAAATTGCAGCATATAATTTGTCACATTTATTAACTGGCTAGTATATATAAAAGCTATAGTGTGCCTAACTTTTTTATTTTCTATGGAAGATAATAATTAAGTTACAATATTAAAAGCTCTACAATTACATAAATTTCGTAAATAGTATACGTACGTACCATAAGAAAAATTAACGAATTAATTGTACTAAAAAAATACTCACTTTTCTTGAAAAAAAGTTTACCAATATCTTTAGTTGTATGCACATATTTATATATACTACCTTTTATAACAGAAATTTACCCTCAAAGCTAAGGACTATACCACCGTATTTTCTTTTGGATACTTTCTTTCGTTAATTATAATGAAAGCGGTTCACAAGAAAAATGAATTACATAGGAGTGGTTATTATTTAAATCTATCATTTTTTTAATCATCATCTTTTCACACTAAAGTCTAAATCTAGCATGCACCAAAGGTTATAGATATTTTTTATACATATATGTAATGTACGTGTATAAATCATATATTTGAGAGCTTGATTAGTTTCCTCTGCCTCTCTATCCACTGGTTCTCTTACATATAAAATTATAATTAAATATGTCATGGGTAAGTATTAATAAAGAATTAAATTAAAATATATAATTATCAGCATATATGTAATGGCCGATTTTTTAGTTGGTTAATTGTTTAGTGTTAAATTTAGATTCTTTTTTGTATATCAGTTTGAACGCCTCTTTTTGTGTATTAGTTTTTTTTTTCCCATAAAGCACACTAAACATAACATGTAATTTTTGTGTTGTGAATTAATTTGTTTTTTATTCTTTTCATACCAGGTTAATGTATATATAGCGATACTTGTAGGAGCCTGTATTCTACCAAACTATACTAGTTTTTTAAGGAGAGAGAGAGGTCCTTAACCCCAATATTGGGTCTACTAAAACTCAAAACCCTAACCAATTTCATGAAATTTCTGCCTAATAATTAAACTAATGTCATTAATTAAGTTGGAGAAGTACTTAATATATATTAATGAATTGTCTACATATACAGCTTGGGATGATTATTATTAAAAATCAAAATAATATATATCAGATATGTAATTAATATTTTTTTTTGAGAATTATCAGATATGTAGGAGGGAAATAAAAGCAAAAACGTTATACCGAGTCACATATATTACTAATAATCAAAATAATTCAATACAAAAGCCCTAGCTAGTATTCTAAACAAATTAACATTAATATAATTATAATATTATATATATATATATATCCAAGATCCTACACTGCATTAGAACTAATTGGTAGAGTACTAAATTGACTTAGATCATGATGATAATCAGAAGTAACACAAGCAGAACTACTTTGTTCCTCTAAGTATATTAATTAATGTATGTGCAGTTATAAATATATTATTATTCATCATGATTCATAATTACTTGAAGGGGTTGTTGGAGTAGTCTCGGTTAGGCTCCGGGAAAGGGTTCCACTCCCACAGCCGGTCAGAGAAGGTAGTTGGAAGGAAATTAGGCAGTGCATTAAGGGCAGCCGAAGGCAGTTGTGGCTGCGCCTGCGGTGGCAGCTGCAATGGATGGCCAAATTGGTTGGTGGAAGGCTGCTGCTGCTGCTGCTCTTGTTGATGATAGTATTGCTGTTGTTGCTGCTGCTGGTAATTTACTAATCTGTGAAGGTCGTCGATGGAATTCGCTGCCCCCACGGCCGAGGAAGAAGAGCCCGGAAAGATTGGGGAGCAACTAATTGGACAAGTACTCATGATTTGCTTAGGCTGCAGTAGATGAGATGACAGCATCGCAGCCTGTGCCTCGTTGATATTGTTGGAAGCTGCGGCTGCGGCCACTGTTTGTTCGAGGGAGGCGTGAATGAGTGGAGTAGCCATTAATGAAGTCCTGTAATTGGCTTTGCGTTTAGAGACTCCAAGAATATTTCCTGCTGCAACATCGGAACTGCTGCTTCCGTCTGTTTCGTTCATATTTTCTTGCTCAAATTGTTGAGGCAGTGCCGTTGGCTGTCCCATGAAAGCTTGGCCGATTTTTTCCATGGCGTTGACGGGCTGCTGCTTTCTGTCTACTAAGTGAGCTGCTCTTGATGAAGACGACGCTCTAGATGGGAGAGAGCGTGGAAGAGAAGGATGATCTTCCACACCTGGTCTCTTGTACACACGGCAAAGGGATATCTCTGCCTGCAGTTAATTTCATGATGATGATGATTAATGATCCACGTTGTTGCTATGTGTATTTACTTAGAAACTAATAATTTAGAAAGAAAATATGTATATATAGGTGAAATTATTATATCCTTCCTTAATATTAACTAAGAGAATTCGTTAAGGAGAGTATAGTTTTGAATGTATATATATGTATTAATTTACCATGTTAAAAATGGTTAACTTTGATAAAAACAAGTGCACAGTGTGTACGTTGGTTCTTCCTTCATAGTATTCAATTCCTTTTATCTATTTTACGTATAATCTCATTGACGATGCAATTCGTTCAAGTCTCTCTTGGTTTTCTACTTTGCTATAGTATATATAGCTGATATATTTATTGTGTGTATAAAAATCTAAATTGATATAAATTTTTATATATATCTTATAGAATGTTTAAGAAATCTTGAGAGACTTTTAACTACTTTGCCAACTAACCGTGGAGAAAAGTTGAAATTAACATACAACTTTCTAGCTAGATCCCCCGCCGGCCCATATTAGAAATTTGTTAATTTAGGGTTAGTGAAATTAGTAAGCTATAGATCAACTAATTTAAAAGAATCTAGTAATAAAAAGTAAAACTTTTATTATTATTATTATTTATTATTTTTTATTTTTATTTTACAAAAAGAAAACTAAATGATATATTTTTAGAAGCTTTCAATCATTTAGTAGTGAATTTTTAAATACATTGATACCGGCCGTTAAGTTACCTTCTGATATCTTTCAGTTTCATGTTGAGGCAAGCGATACTCATTCATAATCCAACTGGTTCGGATGCCTTTGGGAGCTTTCCCAGAATAAAAAACTAGGGTTTTCTTCAACCCAATCGACCGAGAGCTCTCGGTTCGGATCATTCGGTCAGCTCCCGTTGCCTTCCAATATCCGGAGGTTGTCACCCGGTTAGGCCGGTCGCCGTTTCTATATTTTCTGTCTCTTGGCACATAGAAGAACCATTCCTTCTCTCCAATTGCAGCCAAAGCTGAAAGAAATTTCGATGAAAATATATCTTATATATATATATATGTATGTGCATATTAATTATTATTATTATTATTATTACAGTTAGATTATCATATAAGTTGGTTAATATTGTTTCTTATATTTATAGATCGAATTTCGGATATGAAGGGTAGCTATGAATTAGTTGAGATAACCTAGCTTTTTGGATTATATACTATACCTGGAAGCTCCCAAGGGTCATAGCGATAAAGATCTAAGAAAGTAATGAGCTCAACATTGAATCTTTTGCCCTCAACCTTACGGCGAAGGTAAAACTCAACAAGTTCTTCTTCGGTAGGGTGGAAGCGAAAGCCTGGCATAACGACGTCGTGTTCATGGTCATCGTCATCATCGTTGGCCTTGCTTACAACGTTGTTGTTGGAAGACTCGTTCTCTTGGCTCATATTATTACTAGCTGTAGTAGTACTACTTGAGGTGCCTGCAATTGCCATAAACCGGTCGATGAAACCAAAAATACCAAGTTACACAATAAGAAGAAGATGGTTAATATATATATATATATATAAATATATTCTGTGAGTGTACTGATGGTCAATGGATAGAGAGTTTGGCGTATAACCCTCTTAATTTATACCACTTGGACAGAAAAACAAAAATAAAATAAAAGAAAAAAAATTGTATGAGTAACATAAGTGGAATTGTACGGATTTGATGAAGATGTGGAGAGAAACAAGTGGGTAGGCAAGATAAAAGAGATTGCCCGGTTAATAAAATTAATGTACTTTGTTCTATAGTAAGAAAAAAAAATACCAAAAAAATAAAAATAAAATAATTAAAAGAAAAGAAATTTGTTTATATATATTAAAAGAAAACAATTTTGAGGAGAGAGAAAAAGAAAAATGGAGGTGGGGTGGGGTGGGGGATAGTTAATGGAAAGATCTACATAGCTTTCAGGCCCTACATGGGAAGAGGTATGCGCTAAGGTGTTTTTAAGATGAGAAAATGACGTTTCAAGAAGAGGACAGGGTGGCCACAGTCCCTTAGCGGTGCTCTTGGACCTTTCTTTTAAGTCTTTTTCTCTCTATTTCTATTTTGGAATTATTATTTTTTTCTTTCTCAACAAAATATAAAATGATACATATTTGTCCACTATATGCATTGCATATACATAATCTTGACATTATTTTAATTTTGGGAAGAACATCTGCTTCACTTGATGATATACAACTAGTCAACTAGAAGCGAGAGAGGCGGTTTTTAAGCACTCTTTACAAACATTTAAATTAGACAAAATAAAATAAATAATTAAAGAGTTAATAGAATAAAGAGTCTTCAATCTTAAAAATAAAAGTATTAAGAAGCATATGGATATGTAACCAACGAGACGTGCTATAAAAGAGGAGTGCAAATAATAACATCTTATTACATTTTTTTTTCTTTCTAATTTCTTGTAATAACAATAAAAATATATATATATTATTTATTTATAAGTAAATTGACAATTATTATCAAAGAATCTACCTTTGAAAAATAAAAAGGTGAAATTTTAATAAAGTGTTTTAATATATATATTATAAGAGTTTTTTAAAGTCAACTTTAATAGAAGTGCTTGTATTAGTAGTTGTTAGTAAATGAGGCAAATATGATCATAAAATAACATGTTATAGAGATTGATAGGCATGTTAAAAAGATTCATTTAGTTGGAGCGGGTCGGAGTTCCGATCCGATAGATCACCTCTGATCTAAATCATTTGGATACTTATATCTCAGATCATATCTGCTCCGCCCCATCTATTTTTTTTTTTTTCAGATCGGATTTGATCTAGTTTCAATATATTAATAAAAAAAACTTAATTCAAGACTTAGACTCCGAACCCGGACCCAGACTCCTTGGGACCCAGGACCCAGACCGGACCAGCTAGGACTCGGACTCGGGACCGGACGGGGACCCAAACTCGAGACCAGGACCCATGCCCGTGTTGGGATTTATTTTACTAGGATTTAGATTTACTAAAAAGTATGTTGATTAACATCCTAAATATGAATATCTCTAATACGATAAAATTAAACACATAAGAGTTTAGAAAACCTTATCTTGGTTGCAGTAGAATAATATGACTCCTTCCGCTCAGATCTCTAACCCTGGTTCCTTTCTATCGTAGAGTATTATCAAGATCTGAGCCTGAGTCTCTTTCTCTCCTTCGGGTTGGTTACTACCGTCTTCCGCACTATGATTGAGTACTTGACTTGCTATGTGTGGCCATGGCACTCTATCACTAAGGGTCGATTATCAAGAACAATGAAGAAGGCTCGAAATCACTATAGAATGTGTCTCTCATTTACTAGTTGTCTGACAGAGTTAGAAACTATATTTGGCATGTTGAAAGTGTTGGATGAGAATGACAGCATCATGTTCCTTTTTTATAGTATTTCAACTAGGGTTTATGATTTAATTATATGGATTAAAGAAGAATAAAATAATCGGCAAAAATACACTAAGTGGCCGACAAAACTAAGGTGGACCTCACTAGTTACAATTTTGCCACTTTATTTCAACCATTTATCCTTCTTTCAATAATACCATATTTTTCAATTTCAATCCTATTAATATCAAAATTATTTATTTAATAATTATAATTAATCATCAAATAAAATTATCATTTATATTATTTATTAATTAGACTTAAGAAAGTCTCTTAATTAACAAATAAACCTCAAAACTTTTTTTCTTCACAATTAAGCTATCTTGCTTAGTGAAATTTCATAAATAAGACATAGTGTAATTTTAGAATTATAATTGATTAATTAAAACTAATTAACTGAGTCTGCAAGCAGTATTATCTCAATTAGTGAGGGACCATGTGCCTATATAACCAAGCATCCAATAAGTAGATCTACAATTTACCATGTAAATTCCTTAACTTATTAATTTCTTCTTGCGCCACTATAGATTCAGAATTGCACTCTCAATAATATAGACCACTCTATATGTACCAAGATATAGATGTGTTATGATTATTCATTGTTACAATCCAAATAGTCAAAGATCCTCTATAAATTATCTACACTGAATAGGGACAAATTTACCGTTCTATCCTTCAATGTATTTTAGCCTTAAAATACTTAGATACCTATAAATGATATTTCAGTAAACTAATATAATTATTGAAATGAGACCTCAATCATTTATCTCTATCAAGCTAAGCTCAAAGGAAATCATCGTTTTACTTCTAAATACTAATAGAGGCTATAGATTCCATATCTATGATTAGCGCTCCCACTCAGTTGAACTAACATGTTCCCAAGATGTACATGATCAGTCGACTAGACTTTAACGAACAACTCTAAGAACATAAAAAAATAATTACGATTGAACCTAACCATATCAGGATTAAGATCTATAGACCTAAGATCAACCGGTGATATTGACTTAGAAAGATATAACGGTAAGTTTATGATATCTTATCATACTTTGCCAATGCCCTGAAAATGACATTGTGTAAGTATGCCTTATCGTCGATTATCATGTCAGTCTAAATCTAGTGTACTGACAAATCATGAGACTTAAACTTTTGAACATATAATCATGATTATATTCTATTGTGCTGACAACACTATAATCATGAATAAATATATGTTCTAGACTTAATAGAATTTATACATTAAACATATAATCATGAAATAAATCATGTGAACCCTGCAACATAAAATGATTTCTGATCCTTTATTAATTAGTAAATTTGATTATATTAAAATGAGTTTTATTTAGGGCACAAAATCCAACAAACTCCCACTTGCATTATGTTAGGTCCTTTTTTGGCAATTTAGTTGTCAAAATATTTCTTAATTAATGTGCATTTTATTGAGCATTCAATTTGTTTTTATCATCTCTAGACCCTTTTTCCAGGGGGAGTTGTGTTTGGTACCTGTGAACTATTTGGTTTAAAAGTTAGCATGTTTCTTTAGTTATTGTTGGTTTTCGATTGTGTTACTCAGGGGGAGTAGTTATTGTTGGTTTGCGATTGTGTTACTCAGGGGGAGTAGTTATTTGTTATGGCTAACTTTATCTTGCAGATACTTTGTGTTAAAAATTATTTTGTTCATCTAAAGTGCCAAAGGGGGAGATTGTAAAGTCTTTTTTTGGCAAGTTAGTTGACAAAATAATTTTTCCATTTATGGTAAGATTGTTGTGCATTCATATTCGATTTCTTACCTTATAAATTCGGATTGTAGTTGCCCTTTTCCTTGTTTGGAAAGTTGCACTTTCAGCTGAACTTTCCTTTGTTGAAAACTTCTCAAAAGAGAAGGAATTCTCTTTTGGAAAGTTGTCTTTTTTAGGGAAACTTTGTTTATTGCCTTTTCCTTATTGATTTCGATTGTATCTTGATACAATCAGAATATCTAATCTGTTTTTGGCGATAGAATCAAGCATTGAAAGAAGATCGGACCCGATTTTAGTAAGTTTCCGTTTCGGCGTATCTGCTGCGTCGGCATCACGAGATCTGATGTAGCAGATCGTGTTTCTTTTGGAAAGTTTTTGTACAGCTGCTAATTCGAACTTGTGGTTGCCTCTTTGGTTTCTATGGTCTATAAATAGAGCCTAGAGAGCAACCATTCGAATTACCTCTTCCATTATTCATTTTCCACATTTATCTTTTGAGAGAAGAGAGTCTTTCTTTGTTTTGTGAGAGCCTAGTTGTTCATCTAGGTTCTAGTTGTTCTATTTCTGTTCTTACTCTATCCTAGAGGTTGTAAAGAACTACTTGACTGAACAAGAGATTGGTCTTCGGGAGAAGACTTGATAAAGCCTTACTTCGGGAGGAAGTAAGCACTTGGTCTTCGGGAGAAGACTTGTTAAAGCCTTACTTCGGGAGGAAGTAAGCACTCACACTTCAAAGACGAAGGGAGTTCGGGCTTGAAGGTGTTTCAAGAAGTCAGATTCATAAAGTGGATTACAAAGGATTGCAGCAATACTTTAGAGGGAGTCTAAACTTGTTTAAGTCAATTGTCTTTGTAATTTTGATACTTTATTAATTGATTTCATTCTCTGGGCGTGGCCCCGTGGACTAGGAGTGTTCGGGAGAACACTGATACCACGTATAAATCTCTTGTGTCAAGTTATTTATTTTTCTGCAAATATTTTATATTCTGCCTGTTCAGTTTTGCTGTAGCAGAATTACTTTCTGCTGCTGCAAACGCTTACAGTTTTTATATTTTCGTATATACAACTGTCATTTGCAAAAACACAGTTTTTCACATTAATATAAAACTAAAAGTGTATTTCAATTAATCTCAACACATTGATATCCTGATTAAGTGTAGTATGTAGTATTCTCTCCGTAATAGGATCTAACAAGTTGTATTCATTCTCCACCATTACATATCCTTAGTCACAAAATCCTTGATATTGTGAAATTCCTCCGTATATGTGTACTCGTATAGGGATACTGGATTCTTTACTTTTTGGCAACTACTTTTGTGTTAGTTAGGTATCAACATTAGTAGTTAATTCATTATTGGTACAAGCCAAAAACTGTATAGAACTTTCCATAGGCTGAATAAGTATCCTTCCAGTAACTTTAACAATCAGTCTCACTGGCAGAATTAGAGACTTCGGATTAGTTTTTATACTTCTCTAAAATCACTGCTCCACCCCTAGAGTAATCACCATCTCATCAGTAGACTTTCTAGCTTTAACGCAAGTCTAGAAACTTGATTTGGTGTAGTCTAAGAGTATTAAAATACCACCCATATCAACTAACATATAGTTTCACTTTTTGATCTTAAGATTTTCTTGATTGTTGTCCAATGTTCCCTTTTCTTGAATTAAATCGATACCCTCTCATTACTCCCACTCAACAGCAGGTGTCTACTCTAATGCATTGCAAAATATACACGAGACCTCTCACTGTCAATCCTAAGGAATTCTTTCCTTGGCCTTTATCTTTTTTGGAATTGTTGAAATTTTTCCTTAAATAAAATCTATGTCTAGGAGCCAAAAGGCCTCTTTTAGAATTAGTCATTAGATTAACTCCAACATCTTACTAAAGTAAGTTTCTTGCACTTGAGTAAATAAATTACCAAGTATACCACAAGCCATAGGTTTAGATAATCTCAAACCTATAATACTAGGATTAAGAGATTTTGTTAAGTCCATTGAATAGACTTATTTTCAAAATTTTCTTTCTTGTCCTTGTAATAGAAAAGTTTTGGTTACTCCATATGAATAGTTTTAACCATAGTTCTCTTGACTTCGCTTCTTAGTTCCTTATTCTGACTATCCATTACTTATTTAAACTAACATAGATTTTTAATCACAAGAGTCTTCCAAGTCATAACAGTGTGAGTTCCTTAAAATCCTCCCACTACACTAAGGTACCGTGACTATAATCTGTCTAGGAACAATAATGGTATTGTCGTCATCGGTTGTGTCAAGACAACAGATGCAGTGGGACCATCTTATATTGAATAAGATGATATAACACTTTGGAATAAAAAAAATATCTCCTCTACTTTGATACTTTGCTTTCAGATTTAGTCATATTCTTAGAAAAATAGTACTTGTTGAAGCAAATACTTTCTTATCTTAATGACCATAGGATGGTCCACCCCTAATCACTTAGAATAGCTATCAAACATGCAAACCTTAGTGAAAACTTTTAGCTTTTCTTAAGTTCATGATTAGGACATCCATGAAACTAGTGATGGTTTACAATAAGTACATAACTATTCCATCATTCTGAAATTTTCCTAGGATATTTCCCTAGAAGGACTCAGGCAGCTACTAGTAACTAATCATGGACCTTTCACTTTCATCCATATGGAATCTGAAATTTTGGGGAGGTAAGTTTGAATACATAACCAAAGCTCAACTTAATTATATTTGAACTGCATATCCACCCAATATTTCTCCACCCCTATCAGTTCGCAAGATCTTTAACCACTTACCTTAATGATTTTCATCATTGCTAAAAATTCATGAAATTTCTCAAATATTTCAAATTTCTTTGCTTAAGATAAAATTCAAAGTGAACATCTAAATAATTTAACAATAACTCATATCCACCCCTGAATGTACATCTATATGTTCAAATATAGATGATCTTACTTTCAAGTGGATATTTGCATATTTTCTCTTTGCGGAGATTGATCTTGTCAAAACCACTATGAACAAGATGCAAATGCCATAGATATATTAGAATGTGGTTGTGGTTTCGGATGACTTATGTTTAGTTACTATAAAGAGTTCTTAGAATAGTCCAAGTGGGTTCTGGTCACAAATACAAAACTCATATTCCATACATAATATATAGTTCAGATCCATTGTAGAAAATGGATATTAAACTTGTGAAAGTTTTACTGTAATGTTCAATGCATTCTTGGAAACTGAAATTTAGAATTTCTATTGGAATCTAAAATTTAAAGTCACAGGCTTAAATTTATACCAAATAATCTTTGAGTAATAATTTTTTCTTGAACCACACTACTAATTTCACTCTAAATATAAGTTACCTCTAGTAAACATATACAAGTAGGAAATTTCTTAGATCGAGGACTTATATCATTTCGGGATAGATTGCTAGAATACAGTCATGTGTGCCATTCAATTTCATAAGAGAAAATAGAATGACATTATAAGCATATGATTTATAAACCATCTATCTAATGATACACTATTTAGGAAATTTCTTAATGAAAAAGCTAAGAGGAAAAGTAAAGGATAATTTCGATTAAAATAAGAATCCAACGATGTCCCGTTTAGGTGAGAGTCAAAGTTATTCTTATATAATAATATTTTTCATTGTTTCATATCGTAAACACTAGTCTAAGTTGTCATCTTTGGATGTACAACTAGATGTTGCATTTACAAATACTTATCTGTCGAGATCTAACACTATTATGTTTGTCTAATGGATGACAATCCTTTATAATTTGTCCCATTAAAACAACAAACTAAGTTAGAGCAACAATGAAGATTCGAAATTTATACTACAACATTAATAACAGAAAATAACATAGTTCAATATAAATTCTTACACATTCAGAAATTATCATACATCTAGCAAGTAATATAGACATGTAACAATACAAAACAAACACATCTTAAATAGTTTCCAAGGTTTTTAACAAACTGATACAGTGTCCTGTTTAGATGAGAGTCAAAGATATCATTCATTGAATAGAGTAGTCAACTCATGTAAAATGGATACCATTCTAGCAACCTTTTATTCGATCAAGATAAGAATCCAGTGTTATCCCGTTTAGGCAAGAGTCAAAGCCATTCTATCTTATGAGTTTTCACCATTATTTCATACTTTGTAAGTCGTACTTTTAGTAGCCACTATTAAGGTGGACGTTACTAAGAATAAAAGACTTACAACAATACTTATCTTTTGAGATTCTACGGTGTTAAAATAGTAATGAACGAACATCTATTAAGGATGAATCTCACTAAAACAAGAACTATATAGAACCAACAATGGAGATCGAATATCCTTATAACTAAAGCTCATTATTTTAAAGAGTGTATTTTCATTTGATTTGTATTTCAATCTATTTATTTTAATATTAATATTATTTAATTAAAATTACTAATTTCGATGAATCTAAATATAAATATAGATTTTAATTTAATATTTATAAAATTATACCCTACGAAGATTTGAAAAATAAAATTTATTTTCCATCCTTAGTAAAAATTTTCTAATAAATATTATGAAAATTACTTAATTTAAGTTGGTCAAAAATTAAATAATTAATTTTCAACTCAAATTTAATTTTCTATAAATATATATATATATATATATATATGATCGAATTCGAAATCCAATGTATTAAAGTAATATATTTTCGAAATTCAAATAAAATAAAATAAAACCGGAAAATTATTCTAATTGATGTTGATCTAAAATTAAATAAATTAATTTTCAATACAAATATAATTTTCTTATTTATTTTTTTTTTAAAAAAATATCAAATATTTAAGTTTCTTGAACAAATCAACTTAAATATTAATTTTCTATTTAATTAAATATACCTAGAAAAATACAAAAAGTCTACCTAAAAAATATTGATCTAGATAATTCATAAACTAATTATTGTTTTCTAATTAAAATATAATATATTTTTTCTATTTATTTTAATAAATCATTAATGAAAATTACTAGATTTAAGTTGACCCAAAATTAATTAAAATCAGTTTTCAACTTTAATCTAATTTTTAAAATTGCAAATTTAAAAAATATCTACATTTAATAAATGTATTTCAAAATTTATGTGGGAAATTATTATTAAAATAAAATAAAATATACTCTAAAAATTATTCTAATTTAAGTTGATCTAAAATTGAAAAATTTCTAGCTTAGATATAATTTTCTATTTAATTAAATTTATTAAAATAAAAATAAATATTGAAATTTCTTGAATAAAATTAACTCAATTATTAATTTTTAATTCAATATGTAAGAAAAATATTCTAATCTATGTTAGTCTAAAATTAATTAATAAATTAATTTTCAACTCAATTATATTTTCTATTAAATTAATTAAATTCCTTGAAATAGAAATAAATAATTAAGTATCTTGATTAAAATCAACTTATTTATTAATTCTATTTTTAAGTTCTAAGAAAAATATTCTAATTTAAGTTGGTCTAAAATTAATTAACAAACAAATTAATTTTCAACTTAAATATATTTTTTCTATTAATTAAATATTAGAAAATATAAATTACTTACTTGAAATTCGTATCTAGAATCTTTTCTTTAAACTAAGTGTGTTTTTTTTTAAATAAATTTTAAAATAATCCAATGAAAAATAATTATGTTACTAATTAAATTTTAATCAGGTTAAACTAGTATAATTAGCCTAATACAATTATTTAAATAAGACAAATGAGCCTTCACAGTTGGGGTTGTTCATGTTCGGGAGGGCTGGGTCCAGTATGTCGTACCCATTACTAATGGCCCCTAACTCTCACACAAGGCCCAAAGGGAGAAATTTAACCTCTAATTAAATAATTGTTATTCATTGAATAAGTCCAATACTAATTGGGCCTAAATAAAACTATCATAGGTGATATTTTATTTTAGCAACCTAGTCCATTTATATATCTAGAAATAAATGAGCTTCCTATGTGCATCTAAGCCCAAAAGCAAACATATAGGCTCACACAGGTCAAATTGATTTGGATGGGCCCTATCATGTTTATATGTTTATCACACATGAAAAAATTTACAAAATTTACCTGTTATAAATTATTTATATGATCTATTGACGATTGGACTATGATTAAAATCAGATCATTGGATCTGTCAATAAGTTAGTCATAGCAATTTAGATCAAATAAATAATAGGTTTGTTAAAAAAAAAAATTTAAAATAAAAAATTTATATAAAACAAACAATACCATGTAGCAAATATAAGATATTTATTACTTATATAATTAAATTCTTCTTTAACTAACCAACTAGATTTTGAAAATTTAGGGTTGTTGAAACAACCTAAAATATCTTTTCAAAATTTCAAAGTTAACATATTTTTAAAATATTTAGGTTTATTTAAATTATTGTATCAAATTAAATTAAATATTTAATAAGATAAATGGTCTGAAAATAACCAATTAGATATTTTCAATATCATTTTTTAATCTTATAAATTAATAAAATTAAAATAATAAAATAAACAATTTTTAAAATAGATGTGGTTAGGTAATTATTATTTTAAGAATAAAATAATAAATTATTTTAAGAATAAAATAATAAACAAATCATAATTTTCTAAATTATATGTCAAAATGTCTTAAATTAAGTATTTTTCAAATTTTTTACAAAAATATCTAAGTTATTTAAATATTTTAAATATTATTTATAAATGTATGATGAGCAAAATGTTATAAAATATCATTTTTCTAACTTATAATTTATAAAGAATAAAATATTCTACAAAATAACTAAATTTGAATTTGAAAATATCATGGTTAGGATGTCTACAAAAATATCTAGGTTAATTTTAAATTTATAATTATTTAATTTGTCATATAAGATAATTTTAATATAATATTTCAAATTAAAAAAAATAATGCTATTTTTAATTTGAAATATATCCAATGTTAAAATATATAAATATTAACAAATCAACAAATTTTTAAAATCTGACCATAATTTAAAATATAAAATAATCAATTTTTAAATTTAAACCTCAAAATATCAAAATTAATAATAATCTATTAAAAATGAAACACTATTAATTTTAAAAAATTGATACTTAATTTCAAATGTAAAAAATAATATTTTATTTAGATATTTAGGGTTTTGAAATTGAAAAATCTAAAATTAGGTGAAAAATCCCCAAAAAATTAGATTTTGGGTTGAAAGCACTTAGGTTGCCGTGCAACAGGCTGCACGTAGCCCTATACGCGAACGAACCAAGGGACGTGCAAGGTCCCTGATTGAGAAACCTCGGTCACATGCAGCCTCCTGGGCAGGCGAGTTGCGGCCTATTGTGTCTGAGCAAGGCTGACGTGCGCTTCAGATAGAAATTGTCCCTGTCATGCGTGAGCGGATGCTTGGCTTGTCTGAGTGCTTGGTGCTTTCGATGCACTATCTGGACACCTTTGGACCCGAATTTTTCAAACCTTCATAACTTTTTCAATTTTTATCAGAATTGAGTTCCGTAAAAACCAAAATTGCTTAATTTTTCACAATGAATCGAAATAAAATATTTTTAGAATGAAAATAAAATTATTTTCATGGAAAAATTTTGTAATTCACATTCAATCATCAAATCACACATAAACCAACACGAACACATCTAAATCAACAAATTAACGAATTCATCGTTTTAAATACATATTTTATGAAAGTAAATCATTACCATGACTTTGAGGCCAATTATTGGGATTTATTTTACTAGGATCTAGATTTACTAACAAGTATATTAATTGACATCCTAAATATGAATATCTCTAATACAATGAAATTAAACACATAAGAGTTTAGAAAACCTTACATTGGTTGCAGCGGAATAATATGACTCATTCCACTCAGATCTCTAACCCTTGTTCCCTTATGTTGCAGAGTATTAACAAGATCTGAGTCTAGATCTATTTCTCTCCTTCAGGTTGGTTACCACCGTCTTCCGCACTATAATTGAGTACTGGACTTGCTATGTGTGGGCATGACACTCTATCACTATGGGTCGATTATAAAGAACAATGAAGAAGGCTCAAAATCACTATAGAAGGTGTCTCTCATCTATAGTTGTCTAACAAAGTTAGAAACTAGATTTGGCAGGTTGAAAGTGTTGGATGAGAATGACAACATCATGTTCCTTTTTTATATTATTTCAACTAGGGTTTATGATTTAATTATATGGATTAATAATGAGCAAAAATACACTAAGTGACCGCCACATTAATGTGGGCCTCACTAGTTATAATTTTGCCAATATATTTCAATCATTTTTCTTTCTTTCAATAATACCATATTTTCCAATTTAGATCCTATAAATGTCAAAACTATGTATTTAATAATTATAATTAATAATCAAATAAAATTTCTATTTATATTATTTATTCATTAGACTTAACAAAGTCTCTTAATTAATAAATAAACCCCAAAACATCTTTTCTTCACAATTAAGCCCTTGCTTAGTGAAAATTTATAAATAAGACATAGTCTAATTTTAGAATTATAATTGATTAATTAAAACAATTAACTGAGTTTGCAAGCAGTATTATCTTAACTAGTGAGGGGACCATGGACCTATATAACCGAGCTTCCAATAAGTAGATTTAAAAATTACCAAGTAAATTTCCTAACTTACTAATTCCTCCTTGCGTCACTATAGATTAGGAATTGCACTCTCAATTATATAGAACACTCTATATGTACCAATATATAGATGCGTTATGATTATCCATTGTTACAATTTAAATGGTCAAAGATCCTTTATAGATATCTACATTGAATAGGGACAAATTTACCGCTACACCCTTCAATTTATTTTATCCTTAAAACACTTAGCTACCTATAAATGATATTTTAGTAAATTAATATAATTACTGAAATGAGACATCAATCATTTAGCTCTATCAGCCCATGCTCAAAGGAAATCATCATTTCACTTCTATATACTTATAGAAGCTATAGATTCCATAACTATGATTAGCGCTCCCACTCTATTGAACTACCATGTTCCCAAGATATAAGTGATTAGCCGACTAGACTTTAACGAACAACTTTAAGCACATAAATAATACAATTAAGATTGAACCTAACCATATCAGGATTAAGATCTGCAGACCTAATATTAACCAACGATATTGACTTAGAAAGATATAACGGTAAGTTTATGATATCTTATCCAAGGTCAATATCGATCTAGTCCAATGTATACTCCATACATCCAATACTGGTATACTTTGCCAATGTCTAGGAAATGACATAACACTTATCCAAGGTGTAAGTATGCCTTATCGCCGATTATCATGTCAGTCTAAATCCAGTGTACTGACAAATCACAGGACTTAAACTTTTGAACATATAATCATGATTATATTACACTATGCAGACAACACTATAATCTTGAATAAATTTATGTTATGGAATTAATAGAATTTATACATTAAATATATAATCATGAAATAAATCATTTAAACCATGCAACATAAAGTGATTTCTGTTCTTTTATTAGTTAGTAAATCTGATTATATTGAAATGGATTTTATTTAGGGTATAAAACCCATCAGCCCGAACCCGGGACACAGTCTTGGACATGGACCGAAACCCAAACTTGGACCCAATTCCAAGACTAGACCTAGACTCGAACTCGAACACCTAGACCTAGACCCAGATTTAGACCTAGACACCCATACTTGAACCTGAACTTCAGACCGGACCCAGACCTAGACCTGATTGCCACCCCAACCCTAAGACCGAATTCGGACCAGACACCTGGACTTGAACGCGGGACCGGGCCTAGGACTTGGACCTAAACCCGAGACCGGACTCGGATGAGGACCCAGACATAGGACTTAAAAAATATAAGTTAGTGATAAGTTAGAAAAGGATAGCACTCAACTCTCTCTCTTTTCCTTTCTCCTTGCCCGAACCCTAAGTTAGGTTGCAACCAAGGGATTTTCTTCTCCAATTGTCAAATTTCAGCTGGGTTATCAAGGGTTAGCGACTGTTCAAGCTTTGAGGTAAGCCTCCTTTGTGAATATTTAAGGATTTTATAAGTTTTAAGTTAGTTTTGGGTTAGGGTTTTAGAAATTCGGGGCTGTGATGTTAATTAAGATTAGATTATGTTTTTAGGTTTGTTTTAGGGTTTGTAGGAATTTAGATTGGGTGATTTTAGTGGCTGTTTGGTTAGGTTTGGTTTAGTTGAGGATTTTTTGAATTTTATTTCACTTGAGTGTGCAATTTTGAGTTAATGGATGAATTGTTGTAAATTAGTGCTTGGAATACATTGTATTTACGGTATTGTACTGTTCTGGGAAGTTTGAGCAGGTTTGGATGAGATTGAGATTTGTGTGGTTTTGGGGTGAAAACTAATTTTCTGTTTCTGCCAGCTGAGAAACCGGTTAATGAATTTTACAGGTACTGTAAAATCGGTCAACCAGTTTTCCCGGCAGGGGAAATTTTTTTTGTTTTAGCCTCGAAATCAGCTTTTGTTCGGGGTGTTCTTCAGAACTTAAATTAGGGTAATTTAGAAATATTTTAATTGTTCCGATCCAGTGGGAGTTAGATGTTTGGTTATGGAGATTATGGTTTGATTTTGGAGTTTTCATAAGTTGTTTATTGGATTTTATTTTCATGACATAGGAGCAGGATCGCCTACCTGGTTTTCCACTCAGGGCGGCCCGCAAACTTGAGTTTTGGACAGAGGTAAGAAAAGTGTTATGTAACACTTAGGATTAAGTGATTAACAATTGAATTGTTTAATCTCAATTATGATCGAGATCCAGTTTATTTGTTTATTAAGCCTCGGTTATGACTGAATGTTGGGAAATAGTCATTACTCTTATGAGTAATTACTCTTGAAACTACGGATAGGTTTCTTACTTATCGTTTGCTTTATCGGGCAATGATAGTGACATATTCACCTTGTGGTTAACGAGTGGTAAGGGTACTTTATGTACCATTGTGTTTACAATGTTTTGTAAAAGTTTAAGCATGTTAATTTAAGTGTAATCGATAAATGTTATAATAATTATCGTTTTATTCACTTTTCTTGTTGAGTCTCTGTGACTCACGGGTGCTACATGGTGCAGGTAAAGGGAAGGCCAAAGTTGAGCAGCCATGAGTTTGAAAGTCGTAACAACAATGTACATATCAGCCGCGGTGTTACGACCCAGTGATTAGGGTCTTCCATCCTGATTGTATTTTTAAATATAAGCTTACGTTGTAAAAGCACGGTGAAACTGGTTGTAAATATTTTGAAAATGGGGGTCCCCGTAAAGATTAGTAATTATCTTTAATAAAAGTTTTGTGTTTATTTAAATTAAAAAGTTTTAATTAACCTCATTTTTTAGTATAATTATACTTATGAGCAAGTGTAAATTTTATAAGAACACACACGTGGCGTCCCTGTTGAACAGATAATTAACAGATTAACAAATAATTAACAGGTGATATTGAATTGAATAGATATTACGGTAACTTTTAATATATCTAATCAAAGTTCAATATCGGTCCCTTTCGATGTATACTCCATACATCCGATACTGGTAAACTTTGCCAATGCCCTGGAAAGGACATAACACTTATCCAAGGTGTAAGAATACCTATCCCTGATTATCATGTCAGTCTAAATCAAGTGAACTGAAAAATCTGGGAATAAACTTTCGAACATATAATTAAGATTATACTCCACTGTGCTGACAACACTATAATCATTAACAAATTCATATGTTCTGGACTTAAATAGAATTCATACATTATATATAATCATGAAATAAATCATGTGAACCATGCAACATAAAATGTTATTTCTGATCTTTATTAATAAGTAAATCTGATAATATTGAAATGGGTTTTATTTAGGGCACAAAACCCAACAAACTCCCATTTGCACTAATATAAAACAAAATGTGCATTTCAAATAATCTCAACACCTTGATATACAAATCAAGTGTAGTAGTAGTATACTCCTTGTAATAGGATCTGACAGGTTGAATTAAACACAACCTTTTCTCCACCATTACTCTTCCTTAATCACAAAATCCTTGATATTGTGAAATTCCTCTCTATATGTCTACTCTCTTGGGATACTGGATTCTATACTTTTGGCAACTACTTTTGGTTAATCAGGAAATAACACTAGTAGTTAAGAAATGTTGGAACCGTGCCAAAAATGTATAGAAATTTCCTTAGACTGAATAAGTACCTTTCCTGCATCTTTAACATTCAGTCTCTCTCTGGTAGACTTAGAGACTTCAGATAGGTTTTTACACTTTTCTAAAATCACTACTCCACCCGCAGAGTAATCACCATCTTATCAGTAGACTTTCTAGCACAAAGGCAAGTCTAGAAATCTGATGTGGTGTAGTCTAAGAGTTTTAAACACACCTTATCGACTAACATATAGTTCATCTTCTTAATCTTAAGATTTACTTGATTTTCTTCCAATGTTCCTCTCCTGGATTAATCTGATACCTACTCATTACTCCCACTCAACAGCAGGTGTCAGGTCTAAGGCATACTAAAGCATATCTGAGACCTCTCACTGTTGATTTAAGAAATTCTTTCATGGCTTTATCTTTTCTCGAATAGTTGAGACTATTCCTTAGATAAATAAAATCTATGCCTAGAAGTCGAGAAGCTTCTATAGATTGCCATTAGAAAAGAAAATGCTTCATCATCTTACTAAAGTAAGTTGCTTGCATTAGAGTATGTAATTACCAGGTATACCATAAGCCAAAGGTTTAGATAAACTCAAACCTATAATACTAGGAACATGAAGTTTTGTTAAGTCCATTGAATAGACTTATTAACTAAAATTTTGTTTCATGTCCTTGTAATAGAAAACTTTAGGTTACTCCATGTGAATGGATTAAACCATAGTTCTCTTGGCTTTTCTTCTTAGTTTCTTATCTTGACAATCCATTACTTGTTTAAACTTACAATGGATTTTAATCACTAGTGTCTTCCAAGTCATAATAAGAGTGAGTTCCTAGAAACTCTCCCACTATGACAAGGTACTGTGAATTATGTCTAAGAAAGTTAAATGGTATTAACCTCTTAGGTTGTGTTAAGACAACAGAGGCAATGGGATCACATATGTAGAATATGATGATAGAACACTTTTGGAATCAAGAAAAAAATTATCTCCTTTATTTACTACTTTGTTTTTCAGACTTAGTCATTTTTTTAGAAAAGTAGTATTTGTTTAAACAAACACTTTCTTATCTATTGACTATGGGAAGGTCCACCCCTAATCACTCAGAATAGCTAACAAACATGCAAACCGTGGTTAACAGTTCTAGCTTTTCTTAAGATTTCGATTAGGTCATCCATGAATCTAGTAATGATTTACATTAAGTATACAACCATTTCATCATTTTAAAATTATGTTGCCATAGAAGAATTTAGGCAACGACTAGTAACTAATCATCAATATGCAACTCAAATTTCTGGGGAGGTAAGTTTGGATATAATTCAAAAATCAACTTAATGATCTTTGAACTGCATATCTACTAACTATTTCTCCACCCCTATCAGTTCGCAAGATCTTTAACCACTTACCTTAATGGTTTTTCACCATTGCTAGAAATTCATGAAATTTTTCAAACATTTCAAATTTCTTTTGCTTAAGGTAAAATCTAGAGTGATCGTTTTAAGAATACAACGAAAACTCATATCCACCCCTGAATGTACATCCATCTGCGAATGAGATGAACTTACTTTCAGTGGATATAGGCATATTAACTCTTTGCAGAGAATGATCTTGTCAAAATAACTATGAACAAGATACAAATGCCATAGATTTAAAAAATATGTAGTTGTATCTTTTTATGACTTAGGTTTAGTTACATCAAAGAGTTCTTAGAATAATGCAAATGGATTCTGGTCACAGAATACTAAACTCATATTCTATACAGTTTGAATCCATTGATAGAAAATGGTTATTAAACACTTGTGAAAGTGTAATTGTATAATGAGTAATTCTTTCTTGGACCATCACTACTAATTTAACTCTGAGTTGAATTGCCCATACAAGTAGGATATTTTTAAGATTGAGGATTTATATCATTTGGGATAGAATTTTGGGAATATAACCAAATGCGTCATTTAATTTCTTAAGAGAAAATAGAATGACATTATACGATTTATTGAACATTCATCCAATGATATGTTATTAAGCTAATTCGAAATGAATAAGCTAAGAGGAATTAGGATAATTTCGTTTTAAATAAGAATCCAACGATGCTTCGATTAGCGAGAGTCAAAGTAATCTTATTTATACAATCTTCTTGTTTCATATTGTAAATACTAGTCTAAGGTGTCATCAATTGATGAACAACTAGATGTTGCATTTACAATATTTATCTTTCGAGATCTAACACTATTATGTTTGTCTAGTGTTGACAATCCATTAGGGATTTATCCCATTAAAACAACAAACCAAGTTAGACCAACAATGAAGATTCGAAATTAAACTACAATTTAATAACAGAAAATAACACGGTTTAATATAAATTCATACACAATTCAGAAATTATTAATCACATAGCAAGTAGGAATGACAAGTGAAAATACTAAAACATACAATCCTAAATAATTTCCAAGGTCTTCAACAAACTGATATCAGTGTCCCGTTTAGGCGAGAGTCAGTGATACCATCCATTGAATAGAGTTGTCAGCTCATCTAAAATGATAAAAATTCTAGCAACCTTTTATTCGATCAAGATTGGAATCCAGCGTTGTCCCGTTTAGGCGAGAGTCAAGGCTATTCTATCTTATGAGCTTCCACCATTGTTTCATACTTTTGTAAGTCAAATACAGTCGCCATCATTAGGGTGATCAATACTATATAAACCACTTACAAATAATATTATCTTTCAAAATTATACGACGTTAAATTGCTAATGAACGTTCCTCCATTAGGGATGATTACTCACTAAAACAAGAACTATGTAGAACCAACAATGGAGATCGAATTTCCTAATAATAATAAAGCTCATTATTTAAAGTGTATTTTCTTCTAATATTTATTTTATATATATATTTATTTAATTAAAATTTCCAATTTAGAATGAAAAATTCTAAATATAAATTTTAATTTAATATTTATAAATTATACTTAGATGGATATGAAAATAACATGAATTATTTCCATCTTAGTAATAATTTCCAATAAATATTTAGAAAAATATTCAATTTAAGTTGTTTCAAAATTAATTTAAATTAATTTACAACTCAAATTTAACTTTCTATAAATATATATTGCATTTCGAAAAATTGAAGTATATATAAGAATACAATTTTCGAAAATGCTTGTTAAAATAAAATAAAAGTAAATCCTGGAAAAATTATCTTAATTTTATGTTGGCCCAAAATTAATTAATAAAATTAATTTACAACAAAAATATAATTTTCCTATTTAATTAAATGTTTAAGAAAAAATTTCAAATATTTGAGTATCATGATGTATAATCAACTTAAATATTAATTTTCTATTTAATTAAATATCACTAGAAAAATACTTCAAGCAAAACAGATAATATCTATCTAAACTTTCGTTGACTAATTAATTCAATCTCTAATTATAATATATTTTAGTTCATTTATTTTAATCAATCATTAAATGAAAAAATCATTGATTTAAGTTGGTCCAAAATTAAAATAAATAATTTTCAACTTTAATCTATTTTTCAAATAAAATTCGAGATTTCTGCATTAAAGAAATGCAATTTTGAAAATGTGGGAAAAAGATTAATAAAATAAAAAAAAATATATTTTAAAAATTATTCAGATTTAAGTTATTCTGAAATAAGATTCGAAACTTAAGATAATTTTTAACTTTAATTAAATAACATGAAAATAACAATATTTAAGTATCATAATGAAAATCAACTTGGATATTGAAATTTTCAATTTAATTAAATGTATTAAATTCAAGAAATAAATAATTAAGTATAGAGGAAACTTAATTATTAATTCTAGTTTAATACTAGGAAAATATACTAAAAACTTGAATTGTACCAAAATTAATTATTAAACAATTAATTTCACAATCAATGATATTTTCCTATTTTAATATTAGAAATAATAATTAGTATAGAAATAACTATCTAGAAAATATCTCTATTTAACTAAGTATCTTTTCAAGATTTGGAAAATATCTAATTTAAGTTGTTATAGAAAGAATCTATAATAACCAACTTAAAAAGTTTTCAAATGAAATTTAATTAAATATCAAAATTAAGTGATAACTACTTAATTTAAGAATATTCCATTTTAAGTTTAAAATCAACTTAAAAAATATCTTAAAAATCTTCAATAACCAATTCCTAGAATTCCTCAACTTAATATTAAATTAAAAAGATATTCAAATTTAAGTTAATAAGGAAAATTAGTTAGAAATAACTAATTTATAACTTAAATAGGAATATTTAATGAAATAATTAAAGTAAGTTTCAGAAAGAATCTAGTTAGTTAAAATTCTTTATTTAATTAAATACAAGAAAAATACAAATAGTTTATCTAGAAATAATATCTTAAACTAAGAGTGTTTTTCTTAAAATTAACTTTAAAATATTAAAATGAAAATAAATTTCATATATTTTAAAAGTTAATTATGTTGCTAATCAATTTTATTAGGTTAAACTAATTTAATTAACCTAGCACAGTTATCCAAATCAGGCAAATGGGCCTTCACAATTAGGGTAGTTCATGTGAGGGGGAGCTAGGTTCAGTATGTCGTACCCACTTCTATTGGCCCCCAACTCTTACACAAGGCCCAAAAGAGAGGAATTTAACCTTAAAATAAATAACTGTTATTAATTGAATAGGCCCAAAATCTAAATGGGCCTAAATAAAATCTATCATGGTGTGACATTTTATTTAGCAACAACCTATATGCATCTAAACATAAAGTAAACATATAGGCTCACACAGGCACACAGATTTGGATGAATCCTATCATGTTACTAGGTCATACATAGATGAAAGAAGAATGTAAAATTTACCTGTTACAAATTATTTACTTGACCTATTGACAATTGAATCATGGGTTAAAATCAGATCATTTGATTTGTCAACAAGTTAACCATGGCAATTTAGATCAAGCAATAATAGGTTTTAGAAAACTTACAAACAAGCTAAAACACATACTCCTGCAACAAGTTGAATTTGGATAGTTGGATGTAGGATTTATTTAATTTTAAATTAATTAATAAAAAAAATTTCGAAAATAATATTTAAATAAAAAAATATTTTTGCTTTTAAGTAAAATAAAATAATATTTAAAATTAAACCTACAATTTTTGAAAAATTAGGTTTCTACTAACCGAAATATCATTTCAAAAAATTGCTAACCACCTTTTAAATTTTCATGTTATTTTATAAATTAAATATTCAATAAAATGAAATGATTAATACATACCCTTTTTTGATTTTATAATTTAATTTAAGTAAAAATAACAAAATTTAAAAGTTAGCAAAAATATCTTATTTCATTTTAAAATACCATGATTATAGTAATCTTATTTTAAATCTAAATAATGTCAAATTACTTAAAATAGAATATTTTTTATAAAAGGAATTTAATATCTGACCTTAGATTTAAAATTAAGATAAAATAATCAAATTTAAAAATAAAAATAAAAAAAGAGGTAAGGAAAAATTGATTTTTACCTATTTTCAAAATCAAATTACACTAATATCTAAAATTAATTTTAAAAATTAAAATTAATTTATTTCTGATAATTAGATTTGAAATATAAAAAGTAAAAATCAAAATACAAAACTACAGAAAAAATCGGAAGTTAATTCCATGAAATAGCATGAAAAATCGAAGAAAAACGAAAAAATTGTGAGATGTACGGACGGTATGCAAAGCACACCATCCTTGGGCGCAAGGGGCTGCTTGGGCGCACAAAGGGTGCTGCCACCAGCCAGCCGCGCGCACAAGGGTGTGTCACCACCCCCGATTTTTTCAAAATTTCAAAAAATCATAACTAATTCAAATAAAATCAAAAATTGAGTTTTGTAAAAAAGGAAATTGCTTAATTTTTTTCCAAACTATCCAATAAAAATAATTCCAGAAACAAAAATTCAATTATTTTTCATAAAATTTCACAAGCATCAATCAATCATCATATAACACACATATCAACATGAATCCATCCAAATCAACACATATCATCGTTTTAATTCATATTTCATGAAAGTAAATCATTACCATGGCTCTGGTGCCAGTTGTTGGAAATATTTTACCAGGATCTAGATTTACAACCAAGTATGTTTCATTAACATCCTAATATGAATTCTAAAACAATGAAATAAACACATAAAGTTTAATAAACCTTACATTGGGTGCAGCGAAATATAATGACTCCTTCCGTTCAGATCTCTAGCCCTTGATTCCTTTCTGTAGCAGAGCATAATCAAGATCTGAACCTGGATCTCTTTCTCTCCTTCCTTGATGCTGATTCTCCTTCTTGTTGTTTGGATTCTCCTACAGTCTTACACACTATGATTGAGATACCACTTGATGTGTGTGGGCACTACTCTATCACTCAAGGATTTCGAAATTGAAGAGAGGAAAAAAGAGAGAGGGGCGTCAAAGGCTTTTCTCTGAAGGAAACAATGTGCAAGTCATGAGTTTCCTGAAGCCAATACTTTCTATTTATAGAATGCCATCTAGGTTTAGGTTAGAATTGTATGGCATTAAAATAATGGAAAAATAAAGGAAAACTTACAAAAATACTGGAATTTGGGTTAACTTTTACAAAAATACTGTTACACGGAATTTTTTTCAAAAATACTGTATTTTTATAAAACACCACTAAAACACAAAGCAGAACAACTCAAAACAACAGTAGAACACTAGTAAAACACCAGTAGAACACCAGTGAAAACTTAACACAGTATACTGCAATATGAAACTTATAAAAAAACATAGTAAAAAAGTAAAAAATACCGCCTGGCAGTATTTTTGTAAAAAAATAGTAAAAGTTAGTATAACATGTAAATTTCCCAAAATAAAATGATAAAATCTTGCATAGTGGCCGGCCCATATAAGGAAATTGGGCCTCACTTTGCAACTTTCCCATTTTGTTATTTTTCATTCCCATTTTCTCAAAAATGCCAATTTTCCAATTTAACCATTTAAATGCCAACACTAATTATTTAATAACTAAAAATTAATTATTAAATAATATTGCCATTTAATATATTTATTAATTTAGACATGTAAAGTATCTTAATTAATAAATAAACCTAGAATCTCTTTTCTTTACAATTTCGCCCTTGCTTGGTGAAAATTCATAAAGTAGACATAGTCTAACTTTAGAATTATAATTGATTAATTAAAATCAATTAACTGAGTCTTACAAGCAGTATGGTCTCAACTAGTATGGGGACCATGGGCCTATATAAACCGAGCTTCCAATAAGTTGAACCGAATTTACCAAGTAAATTCCCTAACTTATTAATTCCTTATTGAATCCACACTTAGAACTTGGAATTGCACTCTCAGTCATATAGAACGCTCTATATGTTCCACGATATAGATACGCTATTAGTTATCCATTGTTATAATCCTTATTTGATCAATGACCCTCTAATAGATGATCTACATTGAATAGGAAGTAAATTACCGTTACACCTTCAATGTATTTTATCCTTAAAACACTTAGCTCCGTATAAATGATATTTCAGCGAAGTGAAATGAGATCTCCACCATTTATCTCTGTTTAGCCAAGCTCGAAGGATATCATCGTTTCACTTCTAAATTCCTATAGAAGTTATAGACTCCATATTTATGTTAGCGCTCCCACTCAATTATACTATCATGTTCCCAAAATGTACGTATCACCTTGACCCAAAAGTAGGCTTAACTAACAAATCAAAGAACATGTATAATACTCTTGAGATCGAACCTAACCATATCAGGATTAAGATCATTTGATCTAGGATCAACGGGTGATATTGAATTGAATAGATATTATGGTAAATTTTAATATATCTAATCAAAGTTCAATATCGGTCCCTTCCGATGTATACTCCATACATCCGATACTGGTAAACTTTGCCAATGCTCTGGAAAGGACATAACACTTATCCAAGGTGTAAGAATACCTATCGCTGATTATCATGTCAGTCTAAATCCAGTGAACTGACAAATCAGGGAATAAACTTTCGAACATATAATTAAGATTATATTCCACTGTGCTAACAACACTATAATCATTAACAAATTCATATGTTCAGGACTTAAATAGAATTCATACATTATATATATAATCATGAAATAAATCATGTGAACCATGCAACATAAAATGTTATTTCTGATATTTATTAATAAGTAAATCTGATTATATTGAAATGAGTTTTATTTAGGGCACAAAACCCAACACAAAGTGATTCTGAGTTGTAGGGGCACAAAGAGAAGTTAGAGGCCGGATCGGCAAAAGACTTTTCACTTTTGTCTGATGGGTTATTGTGATACAAGAGCAGGGTTTGTGTACCAACAGATAAAATTATCAGACAGGAGATTCTTAACGAGTCGCATACTACACCGTACTCCTTACACCCGGGAACAACCAAAATGTATCATGATATGAAAGCTCTATATTGGTGGTCGGGTATGAAGAGTCATATTGTTGAATATGTGTCAAGATGCTTAACCTGTCAGCAAATCAAAGTAGAACATCAGAGGTCAGCAGGTTTACTTCAACCCTTGAAGATTCCCGAGTGGAAATGGGAAGACATCATTATAGATTTTATGGTGGGTTTGCCAAGGACGGTAGGGGTACTATGATTCTATTTGGGTATTGTGGATCAATACACGAAGCCTGCACACTTTCTACTAGTGCGAACAATGTATACAGTGGATCAATATGCTTATTTATACATCAAGGAGATAGTTTGACTTCATGGTGCCCTGAAGTCGATAGTTTCAGATTGAGATCCAAAGTTTACGTCTATGTTCTGGGAAAGCTTACAATAGGCAATGGTACTAAGTTGAAGTTCAATACAGCTTTTCATCCTCAAACTGATGGTTAGTCTGAGAGGATTATAAAGATACTTGAGGATATGCTAAGAGCTTGTGTAATGGATTTTGAAGGTTCTTGAAATAAGTATCTTCCTCTAATCGAGTTTTCTTATATAAATAGTTATCAGAGTACTATTGGCATGGCTCCATATGAGATGCTCTATGGAAGGAAATGTCGTTCGCCCATTCACTGGGATGAAGCCGGTGAACGCATGTATCTTGGACCTAAAGCTGTCCAAAGAACGAGTGAGGCTATTGAAAAGACTCGAGCTCGTATGCTTGCTTCACAGAGTAGACAGAAAAGCTATGCAGATCCAAAGCATAGAGATATTGAATTCCAGATCGGGGATTTTGTTTTCCTTCGAGTATCCCCAATGAGGGGAATTCAGAGGTTTGGAAAGAGGGGAAAGTTGAGTCCCAAGTTTGTTGGCCCGTTCGAGATTCTTGAGAGAGTAGGTCAGGTGGCTTATCAGTTAGCTCTACCTCCTGCTCTAATTGGGATTCATAACGTGTTCACGTCTTGATGCTTTGAAAATATGTATCTGATACAACTCATGTATTAAGTTATGAAGATATCGAGCTTCAAACTGACCTGTCATATGAAGAACAACCAGTATAGATTCTGGACAGGAAGGAAAAAGTATTCCGGAACAGGACTATTCCGCTAGTTAAAGTGATGTGGAGAAATAGAAAGATTGAAGAAGCGACTTGGGAATTAGAGTCGCAGATGCGGGAGCTGTATCCCGAACTTTTCAGGTAAATTTTGGGGACAAAATTTCTATAAGAAGGGGATTGTTGTAATATCCCGAAAAATAATATGCTATTTACTTAGACATATTTTATTAAATATGTAATTATTTTAGTAATGATGTAAGATTATGATCTTACTTAGACTAATTAGAGTGAATACATTAAATGATTAAATAAAGCGTAATTTATTAATTACGGAGATTTTAATGGAATATATGAGTATCGTGGATACCATTTTTGGAATAAAATATTTTTGGGCCCAATGACCATGGGAACTCGGCGGAGTGATTGGATATGTCACGAAAATAAACTATGGATTGTGTTGGAAGCATTCCGGACTAGTTTAGAATTTTAGGTTATTGGTGTGGCAGTTGGTTAGAATTACCAAAATACCCCTAAGATTTATTTTAGGTTGAGAGAACCTTGTGAGGGGTAAAAGGGTCATTTAAGGTTTATTTCTAGCTTATTATTACTTGGTTTATTAGCTGAAAGTTTAGATTTATTTAATTAAAGACTTAATAATATAAGTTAGTGATGAGTTAGATAAGGATAGCACTCAACTCTCTCTCTTTTCCTTTCTCCTTGCCCGAACCCTAAGTGAGGGTGCAACCAAGGGATTTTCTTCTCCAATTGTCAAATTTCAGCTAGTTTATCAAGGCTTAGGGACTGTTCAAGCTTTGAGGTAAGCCTTCTTTGTGAATATTTAAGGATTTTATAAGTTTAAATTTAGGTTTTGGTTAGAGTTCTAGAAATTTGGGACTGTGATGTTAAATTAAGATTAGATTATGTTTTTAGGTTTGTTTTAGGGTTTGTAGGAATTCAGATTGGGATTTTAGGGGCTGTTTAGTTAGGTTTGGTTTAGTTGAGAATTTTTGAATTTAATTTCACTTGAGTGTTCAATTTTGAGTTAATGGATGAATTGCTGTGAATTAGTGCTTCGAATACATTATATTTATGGTATTGTACTGTTGTGGGAAGTTTGAGCAAGTTTGGAGGAGATTTGTGTGGTTTTGGGGTGAAAACCAATTTTTCCGTTTCTGCTAGCTAAAAAACCGATTAATATGTTTTATAGGTGTTATAAAACTGGTCAACCAATTTTTCTAGCAGGGGAAAATTTTTGGTTTTAGCCTCCAAACCAGTTTTTGCTCGGGGTGTTTTTCAGAACTTAAATTAGGGTAATTTAACAATATTTTAATTGTTCAAATCCAGTGGGAGTTAGATGTCCGGTTATGGAGATTAGGGTTTGATTTCAGAGTTTTGAAAAGTTATTTATTGGATTTTGTTGTCATGACATAGGACCAGAATCTCCCAGCTTATTTTCCACTCAAGTCAGCCCGCACACTTGAGTTTTGGACCAAGGTAAGAAAAGTGTTATGTAACACTTAGGATTAAGTGATTAACAATTGAATTGTATAGTCTCGATTATGATCGAGATCCAGATTATTTGTTTATTAAGCCTCAGTAATGATTGAGGGTTGGGAAATGGTCATTACCGTTACAAGTAATTACTCCTGAAACCGCAGATATGTTTCTTACTTTTTGTTTGCTTTATTGGGCAACGATAGTGACATATTCAGCTCATGGTTAACGAGTGGTAAGGGTACTTTATGTACCAGGACTGTGATTACAATGTTGTGTAAAAGTTTAAGCATGTTAATTCAAGTGTAATCGATAAATGTTATAAGGATTATCGTTTTATTCACTTTTCTTGCTGAGTCTCTGTGACTCACGGGTGCTACATGGTCCAGGTAAAGAGAAGGCCAAAGCTGAGCAGCCATGAGTTTAAAGGTCATAGCAGCAATGTACATATCGGCCGCGGTGTTACAACCCAGTGATTAGGGTGTTCCATTTTGATTGTATTTTGAAATATAAACTTACATTGTAAAAGCATTGTTAAACTGGTTGTAAATATTTTGAAAAACAGAGATTAGTAATTACCTTTAATGAATGTTTTGTATTTATTTAAATTAAAAAGTTTTAATTAACCTCACTTTTTGGTATTATTATACTTATGTAGCAAGTGTAAATTTTATAAAAATACACATGTGGCGTCCCTGTTGGACAGGGCGTTAGAAAATAGGTCATTTCAAAGAAGAAAAATCATTTTCTGGGTGTAAAAAATAGGGCCCAGTGCTAAGGTTTACACCTGTGGTTGGTCTTGTGCCCAAGTTAACATTTTTTCAACATGGGCCATTTTAAATGGAGTTTTTCATTAACACTTTCGAGAATCTTCTTTACTTTTGGAAAATATTAAGAATCAACTATTTTGTAGGACCAAATAGAATTTCTGAAGGGACAAAACTGGGACCCATTGCCCAAGTTAACATATTGTCAACTTGGGCTATTTTTGATTGAGTTTATCAAAAAGTGTTTAGGGCTTTTTTTCCATCATCAAAAGTAATGAAGATTCAAGAAAACTCGGGGAGAAAACCACAAACTCGAGCCCCAAGAAACGGGGCTAGCGCCAAGGTTGATCTAGTGTTGGGCCCAATGCTCAGGTTGACAATCAAAATGGGATGCTACCTTGCCAAATCTTATGCGACCATTGAATCTAGAATGGTTAAAAACAAGGGAGGAGACCACATCCTCAAGCTCTGAAGCCTTGGAAGTATCAAAAATGAGATCCCAGGAGCTCAAGATTAAGTACCTAGCGCTAAAGCTGACAAAAGGTCTGGTGCACTGGGTTTCGCTTATCCGATCCTGATGTCATTTTGACTGTTCGTCTAGTTTTTTATAATAATAAAGATCTATGAAGTCAGAGATGTCAAATTCATAACTTTGCATTTCTCATTCTGGCATACTTAGAAATGAAGAATTTTGAGTCTCTCAAGTCTGCAGAACAACAACATCTTCGTGAACTAGGGACCAGCTTCGCCAGAACACAACGACTAACTAAGTGATGTCAAAATATCACTTACGCATCTTAAAGTATATCCCTTGGACGTTTTTACACTTACCTAGCATCCAGGTTAACGTCATATGTCAACCTGGGTGCTGGGATGGCAACATGGGCGCTAGATGCGCTGGGTCATATGAACCACCTTCAATTAAACAGTCATAATTCACTCAATTACAATCCAATGGACGCAATTAAACTTGTTTTTCGAAGCTAATTCAATTCTCTATGAAGTCATGTCTCAAACTCGAGACATAATTCTAAAGTTATCGTCGTCAATTTCACCCCAAGGGAGTTACGAAAATAAGCTCCAAGTTACCCGCAACAGGACCTACTGGGCTTCAAAAAATGGCCATCACCACTAAGAGCTAATTTCATCTTTAGATCATCATCAACGGTCAAAAATATATATATATATCTTATTTGTGTTTTTTTCCTATTTTTTGGGCCTCCTTCACCTATTAAAGGAGAGCTTTATAAGCTCATTTTTCACATTCAGGAAACTACCCACAAAGTCAAAGCTTCTCTCTCTAGTTTTTCTCTCTAGAAATTGGAGCTTCTGACACTTAGTCTTTTTCTATAATTACCATCTTATGAGAAATAAAAACTCGAAATAGACATAGCTCCATAACTCTTACGATACGGGGAGTGAACTATTATAAATTTGCTAGGTCTCACTTATAATTACATAACTACTTTTTTATTTTTGCCAATCTAGCGAGCAGTTGGGACTTAGAAGTCTAGTCTAAATTTTTGAATCAATAATATGTTTAAACAAAAGTTAACAGAATGTAAAAACAAACATGAAATAAAGAACACATAAGATTGTACATGGTATCAGTAATCCTTTCAAATTGCTACTACTCCACGAGGCCACTCCCAGAGAATTAAATTTATTAGATGAATCTCAAGTGATTACAAAACCAAATTGACTTATACCCTCTTTGAATTTTCTGCAACCATTGTAATATATCTTTCTAACGAAATTTCTGAAGTGTTGAGACCTTGAACTCCCTTCAAATCGTAGCACTTGCACACTTCCTCCCAAAGAATGACTCACTTGCACTTTTCCTCCTGAAGAGTGACGAACAAGTCTTCTCCCGAAACTTGAGGAACGATATCCAATGTTTACAACCTGGACAATTTCAACAAGAAATAATACAGAATAACACAATAACAAAATACTAAGAACTTATTCAACTCAAATTTTTCACACACTAAAGAAACTATCTCTAAATTTGAAAAGTAATTTAGAACATGATACACCAAGAGAGATGATGGAATTCAACGACCTAAGATTGTATTTATACACTTTAGAAACCCTCTAGGTCGTGATCAAAGAATTAAGAATCCATCAGCTAATAAATGGAAAATCTTCCCAAACAAAAAAGTCAGATTCTGTTCAAACAGACTGTACGTCAATTTGTTCAAACAGATACATTAAACCTGGACAATTTTTTAGCAACTTAACTATATAAATAAGAAAACTTGAAAACCTTTATCCATATACACGGTTTATTAAAAATAAAAATAAATAAGAATAAAATTAATATATTTTGATTTTTCTTAAAAATACAAAGTGAATACTAAATAATAATTTAAATAAGAAAAATTTATATTTATTCACTAATAAAGTCGTACAATCTGATTTGATAGACTTTCTACATTAAGAAAAGAAAAGATATTTTCGAAAATAATAAATACAAATACACAACCAAATTTTAAAATAATACACATTATTTTTATTTATTTTATACAATATACCAATAAAAATTTGACAGGGTGAAATATAAACTAAACATGCTAATATTTTACAAAATTAAGGTGCCGTTTGGTAACACTTTTGTTTTTTAATTTTTTAATCACAAAATGAAAGTAAAATTTTTGTTTTGAAAAATTTATTTTTGAAAAATAAAAATGCGTTCTGTAACTACTTTTATTTTTCAATTTTAAAAACAGAAAACAAAAGTGTGTTCTGTAAAATTCATTTTTATTTTTATTTTTTGATTTTATTAAAGTCGGGTCTAGGGTCGGAGTCGGATTCGGGTTCAAGTCAAAAGCCGGGTTCAGCGCCAGGGCCGTGGGGAGGGGATTTGGGTCCGGGTCTGGTCGTAATCCAAAAGATTGATTAAGAAAAAAAAATGTTTAAAAAAATATTGAAAGTGATTTTTGTTGTTTTTAAAATTTTGATTTCTAATTATAAAATTAAAAAGTAAAAACAGTTTTATAGAACATGTTTTTGAAAAATATTTTCACTTTTCTACTTTTAAAAACAGAAAACTAATTAAAAAAGTATTACCAAACACCACCTAAATAAATAAATAGTAAAATAAAATAAAAAAAAATGGAAAAAACAGGCTATTATTTCATATCAATATGAAGATTTAACTTTGTATAATTAAAGTATATATAGAAAATTACAAGAGATGATCTAATAAAAAGTTATTTGTTATTGTTTAGACATTATCACGAACACAAAAGTGAATGTATGTCCTAATGTACAATTGCCTGGCCGGCCGGCAAGGTGTACAATAGAAATTTTGGTCTCCTCGTCATCTGCTAAAGGTAATGATGTATATATAAATTATAAATATATGTAAATATATATATATATATATATATTTATATATTAGTATGCAAAAGGATTTATGTCTATGTATTATTATAAAGTAGATTTTACATGTACACTTGAATGTGTTCGTGTATATATATACAAAAATATTATATAGTTACAGTCAGGGGCGGACCCACATTGTAGCGAGGGGGGGCAGTCGCCCCCCTAAAAAAAAAAATCGAGAAAAAAATGTATATGTATTTTAATTAGTTACAACATATATTTGTATTAAAAGATGATATTTATAGACATAATAGTAACTTTGGTGTAATGGTTAAGGTAGTTGGTAAATAGATTAGAGGGTAAAGGTTCATATCCCACTAACTACACTTTATATTTTCTTTTTAAATTTATTTACGCCCCCCTCACTTTAAATTCTGAGTCCGCCACTGGTTACAGTGTATACATACATATATAAAAAAGTTTAGGGATGGGTCTATAAGAAAGGGGGTCATGGTCTATAGGGTAGATATTGGAAGCATATGAGGGGTTAGTTGGAGAGTATAATAATGTGTTTGACACATTAGAACAAGTATCTCGTGGCCTGAACCAATTTGGCGGTCTTCAATTTGGCCATGGATGTACCTAAATTACATTGATACACATAAATTTGTAAATATATATGTAGTATATGTATATATATATATAATGCATGTGACAAGTGTGGTAGTAGCACTAGCTAGCTAGCTATATAGCAAGCCAAAAAGACACAAATCCCCCACACGCCACACCTAAACATTTTTCACGAACAACTTACAATCAACCAAAACTCGTGCACAATACTACGCATATATATATTTCCTTTGATGAACATTTTGTTAATTCAATATCCATATGAAAACAAAAATGAGATGTTTACTTACGCTCGATTTCACTCTATCTACTTTACGCCTATACCTAAATTTAAATTCAAAAATCTGAGTGGGCGCATACATGCCACGGTTGGTCCCTTGTAGGGCTACAATCTAACAATTAAGTCTAATTATTACAATTAGATGTGGTAGAGAAGGGTAACCTACTTTTGATACACATACAATTACAAGGTGATTTGAATTTAGGACCTCATCACTAACTATGACAAGTTCAGAGCAAGAAAAAGAGAGAAGAAGGAGAAGAAGTATTTCTCTTATTATGTCGTGAAGCTGAAAAAGAGGCCTTACAATGACCAAAAAAATGACTCAACAACTAGGGGAAAAATAACTAAAATAATCAACTACCAAAACAGTTAGAATAACAACCTAACTAATTCTAATACTAACAAAATGTAACAAATGTTCAAAAATATTTATCAGGTAAACATATTTACCAAATTGACTAAAAATATTTTTAATTTCAGAATTTTGTCCATTTGATACAATTTTTGAGCATTTACATTTTTTTGATGCTTTTTTTTTTCTTTGAGAGAATATTTTTTTTTATGCTTTAAATACAAGTAGTCATATCTTTATATCTTCATATTCATTCATGTGTGTCGATAGTAATAATATACGATGGTTATCATTTTTGCCAAAATGGACTCACGCGGAGGCTTAATATTTTCTGAAAAGACTTTCGTTTGACCAAACAGTCTGGTTAACCTAGCTATAGATACATACAAATGCACGCGGACTCATCCATATATATATATATACTAGGTGATTGTTACGTGCCAAGCCACGTAGTGTTGGTTTTATTTAATATTTTAGTTATTTATTTTAATTAATAATTAAAATAGTATAATTATTTGAACAATTTGTTTTATAAAAATAAAATATGTGTCAATATATTTAGCAAGTAAAACATAGTTGTGTTATAATAATGTATGTTATTAATAGTAAAATGTACATTAATCTTCTAATTGAAAAAAATTTTATTATTTCATTTCATATTTAATAATATCTACACAACTATATATTTATAAACTTTCACGTTCTTTGCAAATTACTAATAAGCACCAATAATATTTTCATATTTTAATATTTTTCAACATTTTTCTCTTGGTGGTAAAATTAAAAATAAGCACAAACATATAAGGTAAATACTAATTACAGCCCATTTCATCTTCTTTTTATTTTATCTATATTTTTCTTTTTTAAAAATAAATAAAAAAAATTATTAATATTCTCCCAAAATAAGTTTGTTAGAGAGATATGTGGCTAAGATGATTTTTTTAATTTAAAAAGAGATTATTAATATTTAAAAGATTGTTTAATTTTTTGGGTTTAATTATTGGTTTATTTGTTAACGGGAGATCAAACCTCGTTAAATTTAACAGAATATTCTTTTATTTTTAAGTATATTCTGTTAAACCAAGAAATGCCGTTAGATAGACACTTTTAATATATAAAGATATATATATATATATAAATTTATTCTGGATGATTTTTTTATAATAATAATAAAAAAAAAAATAGTGATCCCCAGATTCAAACAGTATAAATATATATTACATAACTATATATATAAATATGTGGGGCTGGATCAGGAGGCCAGGAATAAGGGTGCCACTCCTCACCGACCAAGTATAATTGGTGAAAGTAGCCTTTGTGTAGTACTATTTGTATATATATAAATTAACATTATAGGATTTTTGGTCACACAAAACCGTCCAAGCAATCTAATGTATTACATGATATGTATGATTAGTCATTGTTGTTTAAGTTTCTACCACTCAAATAAAAACAATCACTTTCTACATTCCAAAACCATTGGCAATTCTTTTCTGTTTATAATCCATCTCTTTAATTAGTACTACAAAAGAATACAAATTATCACTTTTTTTCCTCTAGAGCCAAGACAAAATTTAATTAATGCATGGAAAGACACATGTTTCTATCAAATATAAGAATCTAAACCGCCAAACTTACTTCCGTCACACAATTTTCATTTGGTTGCCATAAGCAATTATGCATTATAAGCCTGCTGTGCTGATCTTTTCGGAGGCAAAATTCTTAATCCAAATATCTCTTACTTTCAATATCTATACATGCATAATTTTATTTTATCACTTTTCGTATTAATTTTTCGATTCATCAATGTCACAATCCTTGATTTTTCCTTTCAATAATTTTCATACACTTGTTGCTAGGTTTTCTCTACAATCTACGTGACACAATTAACTCTTTCTTTTTTTTATTTAATAAAAAATTTCAATTGTTTTCAGGGTAGAAAACAAATTATCGGGTTTAAAAGGGATTGAATTCATATATACTAGCAAGTAATTAATTAAAGTAAGTGCTTACATTTTTTTTTTATTTGATGTATTTGTGCAAGTACAGGTATATAAACTAATTTTTAATTATATGTATAATATAATAATCATGGTCTTCATAAGATATCGATCGCTTAATTAATAATGTATTATGGTCAAGTAATTAATTGGGTTATCATCCCTTTTAAGTACATGTATTAGGATCAGAAAGGAAGGATCCTATGTTGTGGAGGAAAATATGCATAAATGCATGGATCACTTTCTTCATTGAACTAATTAAAAGGTTCAATTTGGCAACTCTTATTCATTCTTTTTTATATTTCATTTTCGACTGCACATGTATATCCATTCACGTGTTTGCTTCTTTTTATAAAATATCTTAAATAGTTAATTAACAAAGCACGATTTATCTTCAACAACCAAAAAAAAAAAAAAAAGCCAATGCATGAATTATCAGAAAATCAGCGTGACTTTTCCACCTTATCTTTAGGGTTTGAATTTTATTAATGTTGCAGCTGGCCTTGTACTGTATTTGTTTGTCCCTAATATCAAAGTAATTTATTTAATTAATACACTTTTTTCCCTAGTAGCCCTATACAAGAAAAATCTAAAATAAGTTGTTCAATAAAAAAAAAAAAAATCCTAAAGGATGCTGTTGATTATTTTTCACATTTGAACAACAACCATATATATATATATAATATAAAAAGCACACTTTTAGTCACAATAAAATTTATGACTAAAAGTAAAAAAATTGTGACTAACTATAAATTATTATTCTTATGTTATGACCAAAAGGTTTGTGACTAAATGTATTTTTAGTCACGACACTTGTTGTGGCTAAAACTAAATTAGTTACAACTTGTATCTAAATACTATATTTTAGTCACAACAAAATTGTGACTAAAAATTACATTTTGTCACAAAAAAATTATATTGTAACCAGGGGCGGAGCCAGGTTCAAATAACAAGGGGGGCCAACTATTTAATTTTTAGATTAAAACTAAACTTTCAAAATGCACATGCATAACATCAATATCTTATTGTATGTTACAAAAATTATCTGCATAAAAGGAAAAAATATTTGTAATCAAATTTTTAGTAATTTTATTTTTTTTATGTCAAAAATTGATTTTTTGTTATGCACATGACGTTTTTATTATAGATTATAACCTAAAAATATCGTCCTATATTATAATAGTTAAAAAAGTTAAACGTGTAAAAGTAAGAGTTGCTAACTCTAGATTACATTTGAATAACTATATATTAGGCTAGTTTTAAAAGTTCAAAAATACCAATACTAAAATGAGTTATCAAAATTATAGAAATATGTAAAAAAAAACAAAAAAAAAAACTAATAATAAAAATATTTATACAAAATTTATATATTATTAATATTTACATAATTATAATTTAAATAAATTAACTTTTTTTTTTTTTGAAATACCCTACAGATTACCTTTCAAGCAAAAAATTTAAAGAAAAGGTAAAGGAAAAACTAATTGTATTAATTTTTCTCATATAAAATAAGATCATGAATATAAGAACAATCAAACTACAAAACTTTACTAATAATTTTAAACAAGACATATTTAAGTTTACTAATAAATTTAATTTTTTTAAAAATTAATGTATACACTCTCTTCTAAATTATTTTAAATTTTTTCTCTCTTTAAAAAGGCATGGGACCACGTACTCAATTAATAAAATAATATATATATATATTGTAGGAAGAGGTTTCAATGGTTACATTTTTATTGTAACCATCATAGTTACATTTTTTTAAGTCATTGGATTACTATTTAATGGTTGTGATTAATTTGGAAATTAAATAAAAATGAATAATAAATAACTTGAAACCTGAAAGTAATCTAATCATTTATTTCCTTATAAAACTTTAATTAAGATTAATTATATTTTAAAATTAAATTAATTATAATTATTAATTAATTTTTTAGAATTTATTACTAGATAAGGATATTTTAGCAATTTATTTTTTTATACTTAAATTATTTAAAATTTTATAGCAAAACTTTTTATAATTTAAAATTATACACATATAATTTCATATTTTAAATTTTATTATACTTGTAATCTTAATTTTAAATTATTACACTTAATTATTTAATTTTTTTTATTTAAATATTTAAAAAGTAAAAAATGAAATAAGTTGAAGGATTTTTTAAAAAAAAAATGGTTGCACTTGTTATCGATTGAATAGCTTGAGGCCTCATACTTAATTCATATAATTGTAACAAAATAATTAAATATCATTTAAAAATAATTAATTATTTGAAAATTTATTATAAGAAGAGAATTTTAATTTGTGTCAAAAGAAGTTTAATTTTTGTAAAAAAAATAAATTTTATTGTAAATATTATAATTAAATGACTTAATTATTAAAATAATTCAAGTAAGGATTTAAATATAAATATTAATTGCTAAAAGAGGTCTTGTTAAATATTTAATTAATTATTTTAAGAAAATAGTTAATTATAATTAAATAATTCTAAAAAAGGAATGTCTATTTAAATAATTATTTTAAAAAAATAGTTAATTATGATTAATTAAATTTAAAAAATGAAAGTCTACCTGTTAGTAACCTGCTATTACAGGTTAAAGAAAAATGTAACCATATGGTTACAATAAAAATGTAATCATTGAATAGTCACCTTAATATATGTAATAAATAAAAAATAGAAAATATAATTTATTTAGTTAGTGTTGTTTTGACTTTTTTATCTGTTTGAATACGGGGGGGGGGGGCAGAGCCTCCTTAGATGTATATATACATCCGTCTCTGATTGTAACTAAAAAGTTGTCACTAAATGTAGCAGTTTTTTGTAGTGATACATATATAAATATATAGAACTCTTCTACCGTGGGAATTTAAATAAATACCCTATCTGTAGGGATTTAAAAATAAAAAAATAATTAGTAATTATGCCTCCTAAACTTTCGAAAATATTAATTTTGTTCCCTAAAATATACGGCTTGTTAAGAATCCACCCTAGACTCTTACATTTACAGAAATTTAGTCTTGCTATTAGGTTTCGTCATTAATTATTCTATTTAAATGATGACGTGTCTTTGTCAATTAGTAATTTTACCCCTTAAACTTTGACAACTATCAAATCGTACCCCTAAAAATAAGAATGAGAAAGATTCAACATAAATCTTATAAAATTAATATAGATCTTAAGAAAAATTATTTTCAATGATTAAGAAAATTTAAATTTTAAAACTAATTAATCGATATAAAAAAATATTTATTTTTTATTAAAAATTTCATTTAGATATTAAAAAAAATATACATTAAAAATTCAATTTTCGTAATACTAAATTTTACGGAGACAAACTTGAGTATAATTTATTTTTATCAAAAAATAATTTTTTTTAATAAATCAAAAAATATAGATTTCTTTAAGTAAACATAACATATTTTTAGTTTAATTTATAACTTTTTTTTAAAAGAATAATTCTATATTTTTATTGAATTTTGACTATTTTTTTATTTGTTAAGATAGGAGTTTAGAAATATAAATAAGTTTGATTTTTTCTTTAAAAAATACTAGCTTATTTAAATTCTTTATTAGATTCTCAATAATTTTTGTTTGATTCTTAAGATACGTGTTTATAAATAAAATAAAGTTTGAAAATATATTTTAGAAATTATCTTAGTTTTTTTTAATAAAATTAATATTTTTTAACTAATTAATATTTATCCAACTTTTTAATAATTATTATTATTTTTTTCAAATTGATAGAATATTGAAATTGCTTTAAAAAATAGAATATTATTAATTTTAAAATTAATTTTTTAATAAAATGGGGAAAAATTTTGTATTGGTCAAAATTCAGAGGGTAAAAATACTAATTTTTAACGATAAAAGAAATAGAACCTAATAGAAGGAGCATAATTATGTAACTGTTATATTTTAAGAGGAATTTTTAACAAGTCGTATACATTAGGGGCAAAATTAGGTAGTGCCAAAAGTTTAAGGGATAAAAATGCTAATTATTCAAAATAAAATGGATCTCATTGCATTTTGTGGATATAAAGAGGGGTTCATGACTACTAAAATGTGATGTATTGTAGGAGATTTGAATTGACTTTTAACATGAATCTCACTCATTTAATATTATGTTTGATTGATGTAAAAAAACCCTCATTTTTCTTTATTAAAAAATTATACAATAAATTAAAACACTCATTTTTCTTTTAAAAAGAATTAAAAAAAACTTTTTCCACATTTTATTATTACACTTATGTAATTTTAACTAATCACTTCACTATTTTAATATGACATTTTATTACACTTATATCATTTTAACTAATTACTTCACTATTTTATTACTTTATTACTATATTAATATTTAATTATAATTTATATAATCATATATCTAAATGTAATGTTTAAAAGGCGATTAGTTTTGTTTTGCTTTTTAAAGCATTAGATTATTTGTTTTTAACATTTGGCTTGGTAGGCAAATTCATCAAAGAGAATTAATTAGTAGTATGACTTTTGCTTAGTTCTATTATCTCTGATGAGTAGGTATATTATAGGATTTTTACAAAAATACTAGATTTTGGACAAAAAATTACAATTTTACTGTCATACGAAATTTTTTTACAAAAATACTGTCTTTTTATAAAAGAGCCGTAAAATAACAAAACAGAACAATTAAAACAACAGTGGAACAACAATGAAAACTTAACACGGTACACCGTATAAAACTTACACGGTATTTTTGAAAAAAAAAACGCAAAATTTTTGAAAAAAATTCTACCCTACAGTAAAAAAAAGTAAAAAAGTTGGAATTTTCAGTACGTGGTAAAAATCCTTATATTATAGTGTTTATATAAATATATATACATATGTATAGAATTATTACAATTGTATATATAGTATATTGGTCATATATACACAAATCATGATAATTAAACTTTTAAAAATATAATCATGATCATATTCTATTATGTTGACGATACTATAATCATGCACTTAATAGAATTTATTCATTAAGTATAATCATGAAATAAAATCATGTGAACCATGCAACAAAGAAGCGATTTTTGATCTTATATTAATTAATAAATCTGATTATATTAAAATGAGTTTTATTTAGGGCACAAAGCCCAACAATAACAAGGGTCATTTATAAAAATTTATAACTCTACTGTAATGCCGATTAAATTTTTTGTTATTATGTTGCTATAAAAAATTTTATATACTATATTCATATATTATTTAGTCTTACACATATCTATTTGTATTCTAAATAGTCCATATATTAAAATATTATTTTTTTTTAATATTTTTCAAATAGGCTAGTTTTTTCTTACTTCAATTGAACATTATTCAGTCATTTTTTTATATAAAAATTGTTATATATTTTATTTTTTAAAATCTTCATCAATTATTATTTATTTTAAAAAAAAATTACTAATTATATTAATATTAATATAACATTCATTTTTATCAAAAATTTATATAATTTAGTATTTAATTGAATATTTTTTAGTTCATTTACTTTTTATAATTTATATCGTTATTGATTTAACAAAAGAAGAAAAAAAAATTAAATACCTCCTACAGAGTATTTACAGTACCAATTAAATATATAATAATTTTTATAATTTTGTAATTAGCACATAAATAATAATGTATACTGTAACACCCTAACTAACATAGGCGTATTACGTGATTTTTAAACATGATGTGCAGCTCGTTGCTAATCAACGAGGTTTATAGAAAACGTGATTAATTAAAATTTTTGCTTTTTAATTAAACTTGTAAAATATAATTGCAAAAAGACTCGGGATCCCGATTACAAAATCATTTACAAAATTTAACTGTTTATACAAAATAAATGTCGCCTAGCGACTAGTTACAAAATCAGTCTCGCTGTCCCGAAGATCGTACTCTCCAAGCCTAACCGCCCCGACATGTACAACCTTCATAAGCTCGCTCACGGTCCATCAGCTTTAGCCTTGCCTTTACCTACACATAAACGTAGATCTGTGAGTCGACAGACTCAGTAAGAAAAGCATAATAATACTCATACATAAACCCCGGTCATGATCAGACGCCCATACCCCTGATCATAACCCTAACTGTCGTGTCCAACACGATACTGAGTCCCACTACTGCCGTGTCCAACACGGTACTGAGTCACTACTGCCGTGTCCAACACGGTACTGAGTTCTGAACGTTCATAGGGACGGTACTATTGACACGTAACAGCTTGATCGGCCGAACCTGGCCATACTCCGCCGCCGGTCATACTCCACCGTACCGACGTGTTACTATATCCACCGATCGGCCGAACCTGGCCATACTCAAGCTGCTGGTCATACTCCAGCCTGTACCGACGGGATACGTCAATAGTACGGAACCACCACCCAAGTGTCAGCCTGATCGGCCGAACCGGCCATACTCCGCCGTCGGTCATACTCTGTACCGTACCGACGTGACAGGATTGGATGGTTCGAAGCCAACCTACATAACTAATGTAATCTAACAGGCTTCCTACATGCACGCTAAACATGTAATCTACATATGCATACTGTTATACTAATCTTACGTGGATTCCGAATTCAGTGTGCGGCCAACCCGACCGGAACTTTAATCGCGCGGCGGACATGTGCTCCTAAACCATAAAAATCACAACACTATAAGTGGCACGCTAAATCACTTCCTAGGGACTTAAACTAGGAACTAAAAGTTTTCCTATCGATAAAAAGCATGGAAATACCCCCTAAAACATAAAAACGAGGAAAACTAGGGTCCCTGAATTTTCCCCAACCGGTAGACCGGTTGCCCAACCAAAATTCCGGTTCTGGGAAAATTCAGAACCCCATCCGGAATTCCGGATGCACAACCGGAATTTCGGTTCCTCGCAGGCAGCAACAATCAAAAATTCATATCTTGCTCAAATCAACTCCAAATCATCTCAAACCTTCCAGACCTATTCCATATAACCCCTAGAACATTTCTAAGGCATCAAAACCACCCAGATTGCACATAATCAATAATCACCATTAGAGCTCAAGCTTTGAGTTCTAAACTCAAACTTGAGCAAACCTAGCTAGCATGCAATCAAATCCATCTAAACTTACTTAAACATGCTTAGAATAGCTTCTGAAAACAATTAAAAACATCAACAATATCACAGCAACAGATTCAAATCATTTCTCTTTGAAAACCATATTTTTGAGCTAAAAATTCTCAACTTGAAGCAAAGCAATTAACATGCATTACTAACAACCTAAATAACTTCAAATTAACAAACTTAAATCTCAGAAACAACAACAAGATCACAGCAGCAACAACATCCAAATAATCCATGCATAACTCATCTTTTTCCACATTTTATTCAAGAAAAATAGAGAAAGAAAGCTAGAAATCACATACCACAACAAGAGATCACAATTTAGGATGAAGCTATCTTGAAAATCAATGAAAATCCCAGCCCTAGAATTCCATGCAACCAGCCGAGAGAGAGGAAAAGAGAGAGAGGTTTTGTTTTGAAATTTTTCAATCTTTTTCTAAATTTGTAATTTTTGATAAAATGAAATAAAAAGCTTTTACACATATATCAATTCATTTCAGCCAAATATTAACTAATTAACATTTATTTTCCATCTAATAAACTCACTAAAAGACAAAACATCATTAGGGCAAAAAGACCAATTTGCCCCTCCACACTAAAACCACATAATAATCACTAAAGGGGTATTTATGGGAAATTCTAAATTCCCGGCCACTCCCGACATTCCCAATGTCTAATAAACCGTCCCAAACTACTAACATACTAAGTTGTGATTTCTACTGAGCCAAACACCGGGTTCCAAAATACCGGGCACCGGAATGCAAAATTATGCAAACTACTACATGACATAAAAATGCATCTCTGAATTCAATAATAACAGTATAATAAATTATTTAAATAGCTATAAATAATTTCATAATTAATCAAGATTAACTGCTAATTTCCAAATTAAACTAAGCGGTCTTTACAACTATCCCCCCTTAAAAGGATTTCGTCCCCGAAATCTAACCTGAATAACTCTGGATATTGAGCTCTCATATCAGACTCTAGCTCTCAGGTGGCTTCCTCCACCTTGCTGTTTCTCAAGAGAACCTTGACCAATGCTATGGTCTTATTCCGAAGGACTTTATCCTTTCTATCCAGGATCTGCACTGGCTGTTCCTCATAAGTCATGTCTGGTTGCAGCTCAAGGCTCTCATAACTGAGTATATGAGAGGGATCTGAAACGTATTTTCTCAACATCGAGACATGGAATACGTTGTGAACTGCTGATAAAGCTGGAGGCAATGCTAACCGGTATGCCACTTGACCTATCTTCTCGAGAATCTCAAAAGGTCCTGTAAATCTAGGGCATAACTTGCCTCTTTTCCCGAAACGTTTGATCCCCTTCATCGGAGATACCCGCAAAAACACATGGTCCCCTATTTGGAACTTAACATCTCTGCGTTTTGGATCTGCGTAACTCTTCTGTCTACTCTGTGAGGCAAGCATTCTAGCTTTTATCTTCTCTATTGCCTCATTGGTCCGTTGCACTGACTCTTGACCTAGGTATTTCCTCTCCCCTGTCTCATCCCAGTGAATGGGAGATCTACACTTCCTACCGTATAACAGTTCATAGGGAGCCATCCCTATCGTACTCTGGTAACTGTTGTTGTAAGAAAATTCTATCAACGGTAGATACTTATTCCATGAGCCTTCGAAATCCATAACACAGGCTCGCAACATGTCCTCCAATATCTGAATTGTCCTTTCGGATTGCCCATCTGTCTGAGGATGGAATGCTATACTAAATTTCAGCTTTGTACCCATTGCTCGTTGCGAACTCTGCCAAAATTTGGAGGTGAACTTCGGATCTCTATCCGAAACTATAGACTTTGGTACCCCGTGAAGTCTTACTATCTCTCTGACATACAACTCTGCCAACTGATCCACTGTAAATGTTGTTCTAACCGACAGAAAATGAGCAGATTTCGTAAACCGATCCACCACTATCCAGATGGAATCATACAAACCCGTGGTCCTAGGTAACCCGACCACAAAATCCATCGTGATATCTTCCCATTTCCATTCTGGTAGGGTTAGAGGCTGCAACAACCTTGCTGGTCTCTGATGTTCAGCCTTAATCTGCTGACAAGTGAGGCATCTCGATACGAATTCTACCAAATTCTTCTTCATACCGCTCCACCAGAAGTACGGTTTCAAATCTTGGTACATCTTAGTGGTGCCAGGATGCAGAGAATACGGGGTAGAATGAGCCTCCTCAAAGATCTCATTCCTAAGTTCCACAATATTCGGAACACAAACCCTAGCTTTATACAAAAGCATCCCGCTGTCTGACACTGAAAAGTCCTTGGCTTGACCAGCCAACACCTCATCTCTGATCTTCACTAACTCTGGATCCGTCATTTGAGCGACTTTTATTCTTTCCAACAGGTCAGATTGCAACGTTAAGTTGTGGAGCTGACCTACCACAAACTCAATGCTGGATCTAACCATATCCTCTGCTAGTTGAGATGAGATCTGAACCATACTAGCTACTTGCCCGGGACCCTTTCTGCTCAGGGCATCGGCCACTACATTGGCCTTCCCAGGGTGATAGAGGATCTCACATTCGTAATCTTTCACTAATTCCAACCAACGCCTTTGTCTCATATTCAAATCCTTCTGAGTAAAGAAATACTTGAGACTTTTATGGTCGGTATAGATTTCACACTTTTCCCCGTAAAGATAATGCCGCCAAATCTTCAATGCAAAAACTACCGCGGCCAACTCTAGGTCATGAGTCGGGTATCGCTGTTCATAATCCTTTAACTGACGGGAGGCATAGGCGATAACCCGATCGTCTTGCATCAATACACACCCCAAACCCTGTTTGGATGCGTCACAATAAACTACGAACTTCTCCTTGTCTGAAGGTAAAGCTAGCACTGGAGCGGTAATCAACCTCTGCTTCAGCTCCTGAAAACTAGCTTCGCATTTATCTGACCAAATAAATCGCTGATTCTTCTTTGTAAGCTCGGTTAGGGGCATTGAAATTTTTGAAAACCCTTCCACGAACCTACGGTAGTACCCAGCTAAACCCAAGAAGCTTCTGATCTCTATCACTGTCTTCGGTCTCGGCCAATCCCTGACGGATTCGATCTTCCCGGGATCCACCTTGATCCCATCTTTACTCACAATGTGCCCTAGGAAGGACACCTGAGATAGCCAGAACTCACATTTCTTGAACTTGGCATAAAGCTTATGTTCTCGAAGCCGTTGCAGTACCATCTGAAGATGTAACTCATGCTCCTCTTCTGATTGAGAGTACACGAGGATGTCGTCGATAAACACAATCACACAGATATCGAGGAAATCCTTGAATACTCTATTCATCAAGTCCATGAATGCTGCAGGAGCATTGGTTAGTCCGAACGACATAACCAGAAATTCGTAATGTCCATACCTAGTGCGGAAAGCCATCTTCGGAATGTCCTCCTCTCGGATTCTCAACTGATGATAACCCGAACGGAGATCAATCTTAGAAAAGACCGTCTTCCCCTGAAGCTGATCGAACAAATCATCGATCCTAGGTAATGGATATTTATTCTTCACCGTCAGCTTGTTCAATTCTCTGTAGTCGATGCACATTCTCATAGATCCATCTTTCTTCTTGACGAATAAAACCAGGGCTCCCCAGGGTGACACACTGGGCCGAATAAACCCTATGTCAAGCAACCCTTGGAGCTGAATCTTTAATTCCTTAAGTTCAGCTGGAGCCATTCTATACGGGGCTTTGGAAACCGGTTCCACCCCTGGTGCCAAATCTATCACGAAGTCAATCTCCCGCTGAGGTGGTAACCCTGGAAGTTCTTCGAGAAAAACATCCAAAAATTCCCGAACCACTTTGATGTCCTCTGGCCGAATGGTATCTGGCCGAGTGGTGTCCACCACCACGGCCAGAAACCCTAAACAACCGCCGTGCAACAAATCTCTAGCTGACATGGCCGAAATCACCGGGATCCGAGATCCCTGAACTGAACCAACAAACACAAATGGTTCTTCACTTTCGGTTGGAAGATCACCATCTTCCTTTTACAATCAATGCTCGCCGAATATTTAGATAGGAAATCCATTCCTAAAATAATATCGAACTCTACTAAACTCATCTCTATCAAGTCAGCACTTAACTCTCTACCATCTATCCTGATCGGCATAGACCTAATCCACCTGTTGGAGATAACCAATTCTCCGCCAGGTAATAGGGTTCCAAACCCTGATTCATAACTATCGTACGGTCTATCTAATTTACTAAAGACTCTGGCTGCCACATAAGAATGTGTAGCCCAAGAATCAAACAACACTGAGTAAAGTGAGTTATTAATAGAAAGCTGACCTGTCACAACTGATGGGCTGGCATCTGCATCAGCCTGAGTGATGGCGAACACCCTGGCTGGAGTGGGTATCGCCGGAGCTCTCGGTGCCTCTAATCGGAGCTGGGGACAGTCCCTCTTGAAGTGTCCGGGCATGCCACAGTGAAAGCATCCCTGACCTTTGCACTCACCTCGATGGTGCCTTTTGCAGCTAGGGCACTCGAGATAGGAGAATCGGGTCTCAGTACAACCAGGACGACTCCCTCTGTTCTGGTTCCCTTGGAACCTCTTGTTCTGACTCGAGCCACCGGAAGCAGTGGGTGCTCTCTTCCTCTGATCAATGGCCGAACCACTACTCCCCCTGCTAAAGCTTGATGCAGGAGGGGTAGGAGCCCCGCCACTCGCCGGAGTACTAGCTGACTGCGACATACACCCAACCGCGCCTCGGCCCGCAAGGCCTTCTCCACCATCTGAGCATAGGTGGTGTTGTCGTCCGTGGTGATCATCAAATCATGTTTGATCTTCGCATTTAAACCATCAAGATACTTCTCTTTCTTGCTGAAGTCGGTTGGCACAATTCCCGAGGCTAACCTCGCCAACCGGTCAAACTGAGTAGTATACTCGGTGACGCTCATATTCTCACGCTGGGTCAGGTGAGCGAACTCTTTCCTCTTGGCGCTTCTGACCGCCTCATTATAGTACTTCGCGTTGAAGAGTTCCTGGAACCTTTCCCAGGTCATGGTGGTGACGTCGTGAATCTGAGACACCATGTCCCACCAGACCAGAGCGTCCTCCTGGAACTGGAAAGTGGCGCACACCACTCTGTCATTACCGATGACACCCATGAAATTCAGGATCTTGGTAATCACCGTCAGCCACTGTTCGGCTTTCATTACATCTGGACCTCCCAAGAAAACCGGAGGTGCTTGCTTCCGGAACTGTTCATACAGAGGTTCCAATCTATTGGCCGCCACCACTATCTCGGTCTGGGCAAGAAGTGTGTGCCACCGGAACTACGGCACCGGAACCGCAGGAGCACCCCGCCGTCTCAACCTCTCGAATCTCGAGGTCTTGTTCTTCTATCCGGCTTGCATCTCAAAGAAACCGAACCTCCCACTCGGGCTCCCCGATTGGCCGGGGAGCCCGCAGCCTGTGGCGGGTTCTCATCACCCCGACCACGAGCCCTGCCTCGGGGACCTCTACCTCGGCCCCTAATAGGTGGGGGAAACTGAGCTCCCTGACCTTGATTCGACCATACAAAGTTGCCCTGACTCCTGGTAGTCCGCCTGGCGTCCATCTGATTAGAACCGCCTGCGAAACCAAGAGTTGGCATATCAGGTCGTATTCAAGGAGAGCTTACTAATTCTGCTTAATTTGGAAATTAAAAACGAAACATGCGCCTATTCTACTATCAGGCTAATAACATGCTTCCTATCAGGCTTTTCTTTTTTGATAACTGAATAAAATAAACTACTAAAGCAATAAAGGCTTACTGAACCGTGAAACGAGCTAACTGCTGATGATAATTGTACATGTCGTGACGATCTTCGGAAGACAACCTGGCAGCTCTGATACCAAATTGTAACACCCTAACTAACATAGGCGTATTACGTGATTTTTAAACATGCTGTGCAGCTCGTTGCTAATCAACGAGGTTTATGGAAAACGTGATTAATTAAAATTTTTGCTTTTTAATTAAACTTGTAAAATATAATTACAAAAAGACTCAGGATCCCGATTACAAAGTCATTTACAAAATTTAACTGTTTATACAAAATAAATGTCGCCTAGCGACTAGTTACAAAATCAGCCTCGCTGTCTCGAGGATCGTACTCTCCAGGCCTAACCACCCCGACATGTACAACCTTCATAAGCTCGCTCACGGTCCATCAGCTTTAGCCTTGCCTTTACCTACACATAAACGTAGATCTGTGAGTCGACAGACTCAGTAAGAAAAGCATAATAATACTCATACATAAACCCCGGTCATGATCAGACGCCCATAACCCTTGTCATAACCCTAACTGTCGTGTCCAACACGATACTGATTCCCACTACTGCCGTGTCCAACACGGTACTGAGTTCTGAACGTTCATAGGGACGGTACTATTGACACGTAACAGCCTGATCGGTCGAACCGGTCATACTCCGCCGTCGGTCATACTCCACCGTACCGACGTGTTACTATATCCACCCGATCGGCCGAACCGGCATTCATACTCAAGCCGCCGGTCATACTCAAAGATGTACCGACGGGATACGTCAATAGTACGGAACCACCAACCAAGTGTCACTGATCGGCCGAACCTGGCCATACTCGCCGTCTGGTCATACTCCACTGTACCGACGTGACAGATTGGATGGTTCGAAGCCAACATACATAACTAATGTAATCTAATGTGCTTCCTACATGCACGCTAAACATGTAATCTACATATGCATACCGTTATACTAATCTTACCCGGATTCCGAATTCAAAGTGTGGCCAACCCGACCGGAACTTTAATCGCGCTACTGACATGTGCTCCTAAACCATAAAAATCACAACACTATAAGTGACACGCTAAATCACTTCCCGGGGACTTAAACTAGGAATTAAAAGTTTCCCTATCGATAAAAAGCATGGCAATACCCCCTAAAACATAAAAACGAGGAAAACTAGGGTCCCTGAATTTTCCCCAACCTAGACCTGCCCAACCGAAATTCCTCGGGAAAATTCGAACCCCATCCGAATTCCGGATGCACAACCGAATTTCGGTTCTCGCAAAGAACAATCAAAAATTCATATCTTGCTCAAATCAACTCCAAATCATCTCAAACCTTCCAGACCTATTCCATATAACCCCTAGAACATTTCTAAGGCATCAAAACCACCCAGATTGCACATAATCAATAATCACCATTAGAGCTCAAGCTTTGAGTTCTAAACTCAAACTTGAGCAAACCTAGCTAGCATGCAATCAAATCCATCTAAACTTACTTAAACATGCTTAGAATAGCTTCTGAAAACAATTAAAAACATCAACAATATCACAGCAACAGATTCAAATCATTTCTCTTTGAAAACCATATTTTTGAGCTAAAAATTCCCAACTTGAAGCAAAGCAATTAACATGCATTACTAACAACCTAAATAACTTCAAATTAACAAACTTAAATCTCAGAAACAACAACAAGATCACAGCAGCAACAACATCCAAATAATCCATGCATAACTCATCTTTTTCCACATTTTATTCAAGAAAAATAGAGAAAGAAAGCTAGAAATCACATACCACAACAAGAGATCACAATTTAGGATGAAGCTATCTTGAAAATCAATGAAAATCCCAGCCCTAGAATTCCATGCAACCAGCCGAGAGAGAGGAAAAGAGAGAGAGGTTTTGTTTTGAAACTTTTCAATCTTTTTCTAAATTTGTAATTTTTGATAAAATGAAATAAAAAGCTTTTACACATATATCAATTCATTTCAGCCAAATGTTAACTAATTAACAATTATTTTCCATCTAATAAACTCACTAAAAGACAAAACATCATTGGGGCAAAAAGACCAATTTGCCCCTCCACACTAAAACCACATAATAATCACTAAAGGGGTATTTATGGGAAATTCTAAATTCCCGGCCACTCCCGACATTCCCAATGTCTAATAAACCGTCCCAAACTACTAACATACTAAGTTGTGATTTCTACTGAGCCAAACACCGGGTTTCAAAATACCGGGCACCGGAATGCAAAATTATGCAAACTACTACATGACATAAAAATGCATCTCTGAATTCAATAATAACAGTATAATAAATTATTTAAATAACTATAAATAATTTCATAATTAATCAAGATTAACTGCTAATTTCCAAATTAAACTAAACGGTCTTTACATATACTAACATAAAATAAATTAAATAATTAAATTGAAATAAAAAAAAATAACTATTTTAATAGCTAAGAATTTTAAGAAAAATAGCTATATTATAATTAATCCTCAAAATAATTAAAAAAAAAATATAAAAATTAAGCTTTTAATACAATTTTTTTATTGGAAAGAGTATATACTGAAGATAAGTTTTTACAACTTTGTTATTATTATTTTTATTTAATGTATGTTTTTTTCTTAAACAAAATAAATTTGTTCATCAATGACTTCAAAACATCTATACATGGAAAATGTAAGTTGAGTCGTAAAGCAGAGAAGCAATTTAGGTCACAATACACAGATTTGACATGAACACGACTTGATATTTTATGAGTTTGACACGACGACATGAAAATTTTGCTACTTGTATTTGTGTTTTATCAATTTTTTATATTACAGGTCGTGTTTGTGTCTGTCGTATAAAATAAATTTCAAAATTCAACATAACACGAACATGGCATGATGACATTAAAATCAACAATTTAGTTTACAACCCGCCAACACGATATGTGATTTTGTGGGTTCGACAAGACACGAACTTATTCGAGTTTTGTTCGTGTTTGTGTTTTTTAATTTTTTTTCGTGTCACATGTTGTATTCGTGTCATCAACTTTTTAGTAAATTTAAGACTTCAGCACAACACAAATACGACACACCAACACTAATTGCCACTCCAACTGTAAAGCATGACGAGCACAAGAAAATTCAATCCCAATCTAAATAGCACATGTAATTGTTTACAATACATGATTGGCTACAGTATGTGTTACTTGATTAACATCCCTACAAATAAAATTCAAATCAATTACACAATCATTTGTAATATTAATTCATTTTAATATAAATTAAAAAAACATTTATTAATTTATTTTTGAATAGTTATAAGTTGATGTATACATATTAATTTATATTTTATTATGAATTATTGTACTTATTAGACTTTTTTTTTTATGAACCAGAAAGTCGTATTGTTCAAAAACTGATTTTATAAAGAAAACAAATCTAAGAAAGACATAAAATATAATCTTTAGAAAATAATTTTTTTTATAATATTTTAGAAAATAAATTTTTAAAAGGGTTAATACTCAACAAGCTAATTAAAATAAATATTTTTTGAAAGTAACATACTAAAAAAATATCTTTAAGAAAATATAAAAAAAAAAAATTACTGATTAAGTGTAATAAAAAGTAAAATAAAATAACTATTAAATTTAATTTTTTAAAAAAATAAAAAAAAGAAGAAGAAGTATAAGACAATAGTATAAAAATAAAAAATATGTAAAAATATTACTAGGTAGGTTCCACTATTATTATCATATTTTATCAACTTTATTACCATTAGATCAACAATTAAGTGCTAGAAAAATATCTCATAGTCCCATAGAAATTTACTCTATATATATGAGCATATGAATGTTAAAGTTATGACCTGGTAACACGCCGACGAATAGTTAAAGAAAAGACATTCCAATCATTCGAGGTCAGTACCGATTAACTCAATACAAGTGGCAACTCTATATGTTTTAGTATTTAATAACCATGTGCCCTACAAAAATGCCCTAATGGATATGATACTTCTCTAGAAAGAAACATTTTATAAATTTGAAGACTATTCTTTATTAATATTACTTCTGAAGAAAGAAAAGAAAAATAAGCACACATTTTGATTTTGATCCCACAAAATTATTGTTATTGTATATATAAATGCATAAATTTAAGGCAGTGATTGATCGGTGAAGTTTGGTAATGCAATAATAGCGCGAACTATCTTGTTTTGTATTGTGTGGGAGTGTGAGAGAATATATAGCTAGGCTTGCCCAAATCTAACTGCCTGAAATTCAATGCATTTTGGTCAAAGCAACCTTCAATATCGGATTTGTATACAGTAACATAAGTTTCTCACTCCTACAAATAAGCTGTTTATGATTACTCCCATCTCACTCCTCTCTTCTCCATGTCTCTATCACAAATATTGGATACCAGAATATATAAGTGACGCAATAAGCAATAAGATTGATTAGTAATATTCTTTAAAAGTTATTTATATAATATTTAATTATACCAATAGCAGTATGATATCGAGAAAGCTGCTAGCACCAATAATACATTTTAACAATTTTTAAATATATAGGGCAAAATTATGGTAGGACCTAGCAAAAATTATCTATCGGTAGGGAACTATTTTTTTACCTTTGATTTTAGATCTTGTGATTATTATGATGTAAGGTATATACTCTATAAGATTACTTGTATACAATTAAAACTTTATACATATTATAATAATATTTAATAATATATTGATTAAAAAATATTAATAATTAAAAAATTTATTAATTTTTAATTTTAATTATTATTTTTTAAAAAATCAATTTGAATTCTTTTTATATAAGTATTTATTTAAAAAAAATAATTTTACTTACAAATTTTGTTATCAATGTTTTTTTTATGTAAAATTAATAATAAATACATTTAAAATTAAATAGATAAACAAAAAACAACATCCTATGTTGATGAATTTTTCAACTTATCACCTTTAAATATATGACAAAATAGTTTAATTGTTTGTTCTAACTCTTGTTATTTTATATATTCTTAAGCTAACAAAAATTCATATGTTTGTTAGCTCTATCTCCACATATTTATTAGTGATAATTACATAAGGCACCATTTTTGTAAAAAAAAAAATTACAGTTTTACGTACAAATTTTTTTTTACACTTTTACAATTTTTCATATAATACGAAAACAACAAGAAAGCTATATAAAAGTACCACGAAAATAGCATCTAAATAACATCAAAACAACAACAAAAAATAACATACAAATAATAAAAAATCAACAACAAATTAACAAGAGTGCAATATAAAAAGACCATATTTTCTGTATATAAAATGTAACACCCTGTTAACGCAGATTTTCGTTAACCAAATTTGAGCCTCACGATTATGATTCAACACAGAAAAACTATAGAAAAATAAAAATATGAACACCGAATTTTTACGTGGTTTTGCAGTTAAAATTCTGCATAGTCCACGAGTCAATCTTATTCAAATTTCTGAATATATTTTTTTAAGGGCTCTCGTATATGAGTTTTTTCATTCCTTTTTTGAGATTATTTGTCACTATTTATAATTGCATAGTGGCAGTTTATTACAAGGATGGCCAAAATGTAATTACAGTCACTATCACTTAAATCGTGGGATTTGATTACATATAATGAAATGTAAATGCGGTGCATGATTTTGAAAATCATTTAGCTGTGATTTTTCCGCTTTTACTGGGTCAGAAATATCGTGTATTAAACACGTCTTTAATTGTTGATTTTGGAGATGTCTCGATAGAAACTAGACTGTTGGGATTCTAATGGCGAGCTGTAACCATTCTTCTTTCCGAGGTCGACAAGATGTCTCTTGCGTCGATCGCGGATATAAGGAAATCTGCTGACTTGCCAGGGTTGTGAGTCTCGCTTCCGTTAGTTGGATGAAACTATAGGAAGTTTCCTCGTAGCGAGATGGTCGTCTCGCATTCTTGTACTCCGAGTCAGTTCGACTTTTATACTTAGTTTACTTATTATAAGTTGAGGTATGTGTTACTCTTCTCTGGTGTCTCGCCATTATCCCTTAGTGACATATGGTTTCTCGTTAATAATCTATGTACCACTTCATACATTGATTCCTCGCCTAAGACTTTACAGTCAGCGAGTTGCAAATATACTCTAGTAATTACACAATTAATGAGTTAGTCCATAAAAAGATACGACATCGATTCACATTCTCTTTATCTTGACACGCGTTCTCCAGCCAAATTTTGGGTATAACAACTGCCCCTTAAAAAGTTCTTTTTTAGTAAAAAGAGCTTTTTAATAATTACAGAGGGCATTTTCGCCAAAATCCTTTCTTGGAAAGGACGCCTCCTTTGATATTGGCGGTTGTATGGTTTTAAAGATCATTATGAATTGCATGTTCATATTCTACACGATTCCCAGCTATTAGATTTCTCAATCTTTGGCTTTCTTGTCACTGTACTTCGTGTATAAAAGGGCGGCTCATGCCTGTCATTTTTCACAAACCCTCTGGCTCTTTAGTGAAATCCATTTTTAGAATGGATTACTTCCTTCCTACCAAAATGTCTCTTTTGAGTTCAGAAGTTTATCCTCCCAAACTCATAATACCCAGATGCACCAACCAATTTTCATTCGTTTCTACAGACTTCAAGCCTCAACTGGAGCTAGAAACGATGGATTCCAGGGCTGAGGAGCCTCCGACCAATCCAAATTAGGGGAACCCCGTGACTTGCCATGGTCGATCCTCACAAGTGTCCCTAGAGGGTATTGATCTTGTGAGCGATCTCAAAGATCCTCCTCAGGTTGATGAAGAATTCCAGAGGAAGATTGGCATGGTTTTAGGTGGATGTGGGAAGGAAGTTGGCGTGGTTTCTATCAGAGAAACCAGCCGACCTAAGACCCTATCCTATGTCAGGATATCTTTGTGTCAGCCTCTCTCCAGTGTTGAGAAATTTCCTGAGGCTAGGAAATAGATCTCAGCTTCACGAAATGGGCTTTGATGATGAGGAGAATAGGGTCTGTGCAGAGGTCAAGGCTCTCTACGTACAGAAGGTCTTTATCGTCTATGTGTAGCCGGTCTTTCTCCAAGCTATGTGTAGATGGTCTTTCTCTCTCATCCTCTGCTTAGGAGAACGACATAATGGTTTTCCCCTAGTGGCATTTTTTTAAAGAGAAGTTTGTAACCAGTCTTAGGTTTTTCTTATCTTAAATGCCTTGTATTGTTTTCATTCGAACTTAATACAATTGTATTGGCTTGCGTTATTATTCACAATGTAAACAACTATAATTTGATCGAATATACAGCACTTTTGAGTTTTTCCATTGCTCGTAATCTTCTTGTTTAAGTAGTTAGTAATCTACCAAACTTTATGATTTTTGAGCAGTTGTCAATTCTGCCTCGCAATTGCAGTTATAATCTACCTTAAGCAAACTTAAATATACTTTAAGGATTTTATCACTTTGTATATTTTTATTTTGCTCCCATGAATAGTTATATTATCTATCCCTTTTCTAGGTTTAAGTACTTTATCAAGGCGTCGTGATGCTTCGTTTAGTACTTTCCTAGCTCGCGAGAACCATTAGTATTTAGTTTTGTACGCGAGTTATAACTTTTGATTTTCCACTCCCATCAGATAGGTTATAAATCAAAAATTATAGTTGTTTGATCCCTTCTTCGTCAAAAAGGTTTGATCAAGGTGTTATAACGATTCGACCCCTTTCTCATCAAAAGGTTTGGCCGGGTTGTTATAACGGTTCGACTCCATTTTCATCAAAGAGGTTTAGTCGAGAACCTTTGAATTTCAAAAAGAAAAATTGAAATGGCGGGTTTGCATTATACAATGTATTTTTAGATGAATTCCGGTTACTCATACATAAATGTCCCTTAAGTAATTTTAAAGAATGAAACTTTGTAATTACTTAATATAAATGATTCTCTTTATTCATAACTGAAGTTTAAGGCTTACATCAGTAATGCGAGTTACATCATTTATTTATTGATAGTAGGGTCGTAAATGTTCTACGTTCCAGTAGTTTTTTATTAGCGAGCCATCAGGTCGAGCCAATTTATAGACTCCGACTCCAACTACTGCTTCGATGACATATGGACCCTCCTTGTTTGGGTTGAACACTCCTGTTGATGCATCTCTCGTATTTGTAAAGACTCATCTTAACACCAAGTCTCCAACATTGAACAGTCTTTTCTTGACTCTTTTGTTGAAGTATCTTGTGACTCGGTGTTGGTATGCAGTGTTGGTGATTTGCGACTCAGTTTGTTTTTCCTCAAGTAGATCCAAGGACAATTTTAAAAGTTCTTGGTTTTCTTTTTGATTATAAAACTCTCTTCTGTGAGTCGATATATTCACTTCAACATGCAGCATTGCTTCCTAGCCAAATGCTAGCGAGAAAGGAGTGTGCCCCATGGTTGTTTTCTTGGTAGTTCTATGGGCCCAGAGCACCTGAGGTAGCTCATCAACCCATCTGCCTTTGGCAGCGTCTAACTTCTTCTTGATAGTATCCTTTAGGGTTTTATTAAGGGCTTCCACTTGTCCATTTTCCTGAGGCCTGGATACTGACAAGAAGCTTTTGATAATTTTATTCCTCTCGCAGAATTTAGTGAACAAGTCGCCATCAAATTGGGTTCCATTATCGGGAAATATTTTTATGGGAATTCCAAACCTACAGATAATGTTCTTGACGACAAAGTCAAGGACTTTTTTGCAGGTTATGGATAAAAGGGGCTCAGCCTCCGCCCATTTAGTGAGGAAGTCGACTGCTACAACCGCAAACTTAGCTCCTCCTTGCCCAGTGGGTAATGCCCCAATTAGGTCGATCCCCCATATAGGAAATGGGAAGGGCAAGGCCATCATTCTAAGTTCGGTTGGCGGTACGCGAGGTATATGTAAAAATCTCTGACATTTATCACATCTCTTGACAAACTCATGTGTGTCCTTATTGATCGTTGGCCAGTAATATCCTTGTCTAATGATGTTTTTAGACAGACTTTGGCAACCCGCATGATCCCCGCAGAAGCCTTCATGAATTTCTCTAATGATTTCGTTACTTCTGCGGGAAGAACACGCCGAAGTAGGGGCATTGAATACCCTCTTCTATATAGTTTGCCTTTGATCATTGTGTAGCGAGGCACTATATACAAAAGTTTTGGCACCTTGTTTTTGTCATTTGGAAGTTGCATGTCGAGTAAATAATTAATAATATGCGTCATCCATGTTGGAGAGCTACCTATCATCTCGACGTCTTCTGTTTCACATATACTTGGCTCGCTCAGCATTTCTACCGGAACTAGATTTAGTTCGTCCAAATCATTCTGGGAGGCCAGTTTTGCTAAGGGATCGGCGTTGGAGTTATGTTCTCTTAGAATTTGTTCGATTTTAAAGTAATCGAATCTTTCCAAGTTCTTCTAAATTTTCTCTAAATACTGCGCTATTTTCAAGCCTTTGGCCTGATATTCCCCGAGGACCTGGTTTACGATTAGTTGCGAATCACTATGACAGATGAGATTTTTAACTTTCAAGGTCTCTGCCATCTTTAAGCCAGCGATCAAGGCTTTATACTCAGTCTCGTTATTAGATGCGTCAAATTGGAATCTCAGAGCATAGTGAAACTTAAAGCCTTCCGGCGATATTAATATCAGCCCTGCACCCGAACCCTGCTCGTTGGATGCGCCATCCACATATAACTTCCAGCTTTCCGCATCTCGCTGATCAAATGGGATTTCTTTTAGAGTTATACATGTTGGGTTTTGTGCCCTCAATAAAACCCATTTTAATATAATCAGATTTACTAATTAATAAAGATCAGGAATCATTCTCTGCTGCATGGTTCACATGATTTATTTCATGATTATGTTTAATGTATAAATTCTATTAAGTCCAAAACATATGTATTTTTTCATGATTATAGTGTCGTCAGCACAGTGGAATATAATCATAATTATATGTTCAAAAATTTAATTCCTTGATGTGTCAGTTCACTAGATTTAGACTGGTATGATAATCAGCGATAAGGTATACTTACACCTTGGATAAGTGTTATGTCATTTCCAGGGCATGAGCAAAGTTTACCAGTATCGGATGTATGGAGTATACATTGGAAGGGACAGATATTGGTCTTGGATAAGATATCATAAACTTACTGTTATATCTTTCTAAGTTAATATCAATGGTTGATCTTAGGTCTATGGATCTCAATCCTGGCATAGTTAGGTTCGATCTCAAGAGTGTTATTTGTGTTCTTTGATTTGTTAGTTAAAGCCTACCATTTGGTCCGGGTCGAACATGATAGTACAATTGAGTGGGAGCGCTAATCATAGATATGGAATCTATAGCTTCTATCTAGACAAGAAGTGAAACGATGACCTCCTTCGAGCTTGGCTGAATAGAGATGAATGATTCAGACCTCATTTAATTAATTATATTAGTTTACTGAAGTATCATTTATAGGTTGCTAAGTGTTTTAAGGATAAAATACACTGAAGGGTAGAACGGTAAATTTGTCCCTATTCAATGTAGATTATCTATAGAGGATCCTTGACTATTAGGATTGTAACAATTGATAATCATAACGTATCTATATCGTGGTACATATAGAGCATTCTATATAACTGAGAGTGTATTCAATTCTAAATCTATAGTGGAGCAAGGCGGAATTAATAAATTGAGAATTTACTTGGTAAATTCTAGATCTACTTATTGAAAGCTCGGTTATATAGGTCAATGGTCCCCTCACAAGTTGAGATAATACTGCTTGCAGACTCAGTTAATTGATTTTCATTAATCAATTATAATTCTAAAATTAGACTATGTCTTATTTATGAATTTTCACTAAGCAAGGGCATAATTGTGAAGAAAAGAGGTTTTGGGGTCAATTTCTTAATTAAGAGACTTTGTATGGTCTAATTATTAAATTACATAAATGATACTTTTATTTAGTAATTAATTATAATTATTCAATAAATAGTTTTGGCATTTATAGGTTTAAATTGGAAAATATGATATTATTAAAAAGAAGAATAAGTGGTTGAAAAAAAGTGGCAAAATTGTAACTAGAAAGTGGTCCATTTAATGTGTACGACCATGAAGTAGTTGCCAAAAAATAAACAATCCGGTATCACTAGAGGAGTAGACATATAGAGAGGAATTTCACAATATCAAGGATTTTGTGAGTAAGGAAATGTAATGGTGGAGGAAAGGTTGTATTGAATACAACCTGTTGTATTGAATACAACCTGTCAGATCCTATTACGGAGAGAATACTACATACTACACTTGATTTGGATATCAAGGTGTTGAGATTATTTGAAATGCACTTTTTTTTTATATTAGTGCAAGTGGGAGTTTGTAGGGTTTTGTGCCCTAAATAAAACCCATTTCAATATAATCATATTTACTAATTAATAAAGATCAAAAATTGCATTTTATGTTGCATGGTACACATGATTTATTCTATGATTATATTCAATGTATAAATTCTATTAAGTCCAAAACATATGTATTTGTTCATGATTGTAGTGTTGTCAGCACAGTTGAATATAATCATGATTATATGCTCAAAAGTTTAATTCCCTGATTTGTCAGTTCACTGGATTTAGACTGACATGATAATCAGCGATAGGTATACTTACACCTTGGATAAGTGTTATGTCCTTTCCAGGGCATTGGCAAAGTTTACCAGTATTGGATGTATGGAGTATACATTGGAAGGGACCGATATTGATCTTAGATAAGATATCATAAACTTACCGTTATATCTTTCTAAGTCAATATCAATGGTTGATCTTAGGTCTATGGATCTTAATCCTGACGTGGTTAGGTTCGATCTCAAGAGTGTACTTTGTGTTCTTTGATTTGTTAGTTAAGCCTACCTTTTGATCTGGTGATACGTACATTTTGGGAACATGATAGTACAATTGAGTGGGAGCGCTAAACATAGATATAGAATCTATAGCTTTTATCTGGTCATAAAAGTGACACGATGATTTCCTTCGAGCTTGGCTGAATAGAGATAAATGATTGAGATCTCATTTAAGTAATTATATTAGTTTACTGAAATATTATTTATAGGTAGCTAAGTGTTTTCAGGATAAAATACATTGAATAGTAGAATGGTAAATTTGTCCCTATTCAGTGTAGATCATCTATAGAGGATCCTTGACTATTAGGATTGTAACAATGGATAATCATAACGTATCTATATCGTGGTACATTTATAGCGTTCTATATAACTGAGAGTGTATTCAATTCCATGTTCTATAGTGATTCAATGAGGAATTAATAAGTTAGGGAATTTACTTAGTAAATTCTAGATCTACTTATTGAAAGCTCGGTTATATAGGCCCATGGTCCCCTCACTAGTTGAGATAATACTGCTTGCAGACTCAGTTAATTGATTTTAATTAATCAATTATAATTCTTAAATTAGAGTATGTCTTATTTATGAATTTTCACTAAGCAAAGGCTTAATTGTGAAGAAAAGAGGTTTTGGGGTCAATTTGTTAATTAAGAGACTTTGTATGGTCTAATTAATAAATTACATAAATTGCAATTTTATTTAGTAATTAAGTATAATTATTAAGTAAATAGTTTTGGCATTTATACGGTTGAATTGGAAAATATGGTATTATTGAAAAGAAGAATAAGTGGTTGAAATAAAGTGGCGAAATTGTAACTAGAGTTGGTCCACTTATTGTGTACGACCAAGAGGTATTTTTCCCAATATTTTATTCTTTTTTAATCCATATAATTCAACCCTAAGTCCTAGTTGAAACACTATAAAAGGAACATGATACTCTCACTCATCCAACTTTTGTCAACTTGACTATTCAACAAAACCTAAATGAGAGAGTTCCTGCTATAGAGATTTCACCTCCTTCATTGTTCTTCCTATTTTCGGCCTATAGTGAGTGAGTGCCATGCCCACACATAGCAAGTCAAGTACTCAATCATAGTGAGTAAGACGGTGGTAACCAAACTCGAAGGAGAGAAAGAGATCCAGGTTCAGATCTTGATAATGCTCTGCTACAGAAAGGAATCAAGGGCTAGAGATCTTGAACAGAATGAGTCATATTATTCCGCTGCAATCAATGTAAGGTTTTCTTAAACCCTTATGTGTTTATTTTATTGTTTTAGAGAATTCATATTTAGGATGTTAATTTAACATACTTGTTAGTAAATCTAGATCTTGGTAAAATATTCCCAACAACAACCGCTATAGACAAAGGGTGAACCTTCGGTATGAAAGGCCTTCAAAAATGAACTAGGCCTTATTCACCCTTTAGGGGTCGGCCTATGCCGAATATCCCCCTAGGGGTCGGCTCAAGCTGAGTGCAGGTATGCCCAAGCCAATTTCTCCCTCAACAAGGGGGTGTTGGCCCTCATCCTCATACAACCTTAGTTCCATACCTTGTCTCCACTTGGAGATGGGTGATAGTTTATTTGCCCAGGGTTTCGAGGTATGTCCCACGTACTCAACACTCGTCCATGTTCATGGGTCAATCTCCATATAACTACAAGTATAAAAGTAAGGCATAACGAAGAATTGTAAACAACCAAGACCATGAAGTCCCAACATGGGATCAACGTAAGAGGCAAAGGTATCCATCTCGTGGATATGTCATCAGACCGAGAGTCCTCCTAAGGGTCAGCCCAGGCCGAGATCCATAGGGACGCACACCCAAAGGATTGTTCTGCCTTATACATGATGAGCGAGCATGTACATAACATTCTAATCCTGCTCAAAACTCAAAAGTGGTTACAAATCCACAAGAATAGTGGAATATTACAAAAGAATTGGGTCTCAACCCATTTCGAGAATCATGGGGATGGTTGAGATATTCCCTCATGCATTTGGGATTCAACCGTGCTCTAGGTCGTGCCTCTTGAAGCGAGACTCACCAACCCTTCTCATATATTAAAGGTCAAACTTGACCTTAGAAGGGAGTCAAAATCATATTCACAAATAGAAATTCTACCATTTTTACTTTTTGCATTTAAGATTCTGCTTTTGACTTGTAACTCAGAACAATAAAATACAGAGTAAGTAGGTTATTATAGACATTTGGGGATTTCTTTAAATTTTGTTATCATTATTTACATTGATTACTCGTTTTTGTATTCCCATTAATTACGATTTCGTGTACATTAGCTAAAAAATCAGTCGACAATGTCACAATATAATTAAAATAAAAAAGAATCTACAAGTATAATAGTTTTTAATTTATTTTTTTCAACTTTATTTTGAAAAAGAAATGTAGGAAAGAAAATTTTAATTCTAAATTTATTGTTATTATTATTATTATTATTATTATTATTATTATTATTATTATTATTATAACACATGACATTTTAGTTGGTTAAGATTTATAATTATACTGACCCTATTGGCTAAGTTTTTTATGGGCTGATTTTCAGTATTTTTATTTTTTGGCGTGTTTGGAATTTTTCTTTTGTTTTTTTTTTAATATTTAAAGATAATTTCTTTATGAAAAAAATAAAGTAAGGTCAAGTAGCTTCTCCTAAAAGACTATTGGAAAATTATTTTTTGAATTAGAATAATTTTCACAATATTAATTCAGGAATATTTGGGGAAAAGTACTTAAAATTTTGAATTTCTAACAAACATAAATTTAATAATTTTTTTACTAACATAAGTATCTAATGTTAAAACTATAATTTTCCTCCTCCAATTTCGTCTATATCTTAAATTATTGGGTTTAGATGAAAATATGTAGTGTTAATTACTTCTAAATCTTCTTTCAATAAATTTAAAACTAAGTCTAGTTACAAATTTAAGATATTAATAGAGTTCCTACTAATGTAATTGGACGAAAATTACAATTCTATTAACATTGGACACTTGTATCTCTATAAAAAAAAACTCATTCAATTTATAATGTTATTATAAACTCAAAATTTTAAGAACTTATACCATAAATATTTTGTTAATTTACACCCAAAAAATAACTTTTTAATTATTATTATTATTATTCAAACATTTAATTGAGGTTGTAGCTGTTTAACACAAAAGATAGGCTAAATAACTTAATTAATAAAAACTTATCAAAAAAAAATTATTAGTAGGAGTGATCGCGCTATTTTGTAATGCTAGGTATTATTGTCATCAACTATAGATATTATATAAGTGACTGAAACAAAATCTAAGTAAAAGTGAAAGAATGTATACATGTATAGATATATAGATATATACATACATAGATGTATAAATGAAGTGGTAGGTAAATTATAATTGGTGGCTAGCATACCAGTAGTGGCCAGGAAGACTATAAACAAATGAGAACAAAAAGAAGAAAACAAGAGGTGAGATGAGGTATGGTATGACAAATCAATGGAACAAAAGAGGAGGGTCCACCACCACCGTTGGATTTTAATACCAACATCCAATATATCTAATCCTATCCATTCATGCATTTATTACTCAAAAGAGTCAAGCATTTGACTCTCTGACCAGACCCAGCAGACTTTCCAGATCCTGACAATATTTGACTCTCTGACTTTTCCATTTAATTGGAGATCCTATTTATTTTTTTGTTTTTGTTTTCTTCTTTGTAATATTAATAGTAATATTAAATTCTCTCTTTCTCACTTTGTGGAGAAGGACAAAGTAAGTTAAGTAGCTCTCTCTTTTTGCTTCTGTTGCTCTTTATTATTAGTATTTTTTTTTATCTCTCATCATTTTTGGTATTTTGTTATGGACACTTCTATCAATCTATCTTTGTTTTTATACACCAAAAAACACAAAACAGAGTTATGAATGAGTGAGGCAGATTTCTCGTGAGTTTTGTTTAACTTTGTCAGAAGTTGACATTCATATTCATCCATTAATGACTCACTCCTACAATTTTGTTTATATTTATTTGTATTGTATTATGTTACAATGTTATGCTCGTGTCCTTTTTATTTTTCAAAATGGGTACCCACTTCCACACTCACAATCACAAATAAACAATCACAGTAAAAGATCTGATGATGACAATCAGCGGTGATGGTAGTTCGGTCTCTTAAATTTATGGGCCTCTCATGTGAGACACTGTCTCCCTACAATTTAATGGATTCTCCTTCTATGAGAGTCAACAACGCTGAAACTATGTGGGGATTTTATTTAACTTATTCCTCAATTTATATCATCATTACCATTATAATCATATCCAACTAGTTCTATAGTTAATTCTTATTAAATTTATGCTCAGTATTACTAATAGTACTAGATAGATGTACATTCCGATAACGTGTTTAAGGAGGAGTTGCGTTGCTTTAGCTTGAGAGTACACATTGGTCTTAGATTCAAGTTTTTCATTAATTATTTGGGTTCTTTTTTTTTTCTTTTGAAAAAATACATTCATTCGTAATAAAATGTTAGACTTCTCGGTCGTTACAACAAATATTCATAGAAATAGTAGTAACATCAATACACCTATAGTACGTAGTTGCGAGTAAAAGTCCATTTAGCTACGTTATGAGCTAAAAAGTTACAAATTATAGTAGTAAAACATAATAAACAAGAAATGAAAGAGGAAACGATTCTGTTACAAAAAAAAGAGTAGTTTTCAATTTCACAACGGGTTTCAATGTCGTTGAGAGAATTGATAAGTATCTTAAAATCGCTTTCCACTAGGATAAACTGATAACATTTGTCTTTAGCTACCTCAAGCGCCAAGCAGACCGCAGCAGCTTCATCACAAAGAGTATCAGGAAACGCCATTTTGGTCGTATGGACTCAAATCACCTTGCTCAGGTTGTAAAGACCGCTTAGCTTTAATTTGGAAATTAGCAGATAATTAGGGTCTTAATTATGAAAATTATTTATTAGTATTGAATTAATTATTTATGATGATTTATTTGAATTCAGAATGCATTTTTATGTTACATATAGAAATTTTATAATTTTGCATATTTTGGTGCCCGGCAACATTGGAACACGGTGTATGGCTATTTGAATCACATCTTAGTATTTTTAGTATATCTGGACAATAGTTTAGACATTAAAAATGTCGGGAATAGTCGGGATTTTAGAATTTTCCAAAATATCCCTTAGTGCCATTTTATGACTTTTAGTGTTGGAAAGGCAAAGTAGTCATTTTGTCTAAGTGAATTTTGTCTTTTTGTGGATTTTATTTAAAGTTTATTAATCTGATTTTTTTAGTTAAGTTTTATGTTGAATATTAAGTAGATAAATCAATTCTTTTCTCATTTTATTAGAAAAAATCAAAAGTATCATTTTCTTGAAGGAAAGGTTCTCTTTCTCTTGCCCTCTCTCTTTCGAAACTCTCTTGGCCAGCTAGGGTTGGGAGTTTTCTTTGTGATTCAAGTGATTTTCTGCTAGTGTTTGTAATCTCCAAGCTAACGTAAGGTTTTAGACAACTTCCCCTTAGTTTCTTGATTTTTTAAGGAAGTGGATCATGCATGTTTTTGTTGTTTTGCTTGCTGTTCTTGTTATGTTGTTGGGATATGTTTTCAGTAGTTAAATTATGTTTATTTAGGGTGATTTGAGCAGGTTTTGATAACTAGTTTGTTGGGTGACCAAGCTTTGAGTTTTTGAACTCAAGCTTGGCTCATCAATGGTGATTTTGTTTTCTGTGTATGGGTAGTTGTTTTATCACCTGGAATATGTTTATTGGGGTGTGAAATGCAGGTCTGGAAAGTTTGGTTGGATTTAGAAACGTTTTGGTTAGGGTTTGAAGCTTGGTTTGTTTTCTTGGTAAAACCGGCTAACCGGTTACCCGAATTTTGCAGCAGGGGCGAAAACCAATTTTTCAGCTATTCATTTCGTGTTAGTTTCAGGTTTCTAGTTGGTTGTTTCCCTGCTAGTTTGGGATATTATTATATTAATTTACAGTAGATAAGGTTTTGGTTTTAAAACCTAAGTCCCGGTTGAGATTTAGCGAGTCGCTTATGCGTGTTGTTATCGATGTGATTTAGGAGCCTTTAATTCACCGAGCAGTTGTTCTACTCAGGTTGACCGGCACACCTGAATTCGGAGTTGATGCATTTAGATTTTGAGGTATATTTAAATCTACCCAACAAACAAAATTCCACTAAAAATTCCCAAATCTAATTGAGGCAGAGGATGAGAAGATTAACCTCCTTTTGTCTGAGGTCAAGGGCAAAGATCTGACGGCGCTAATTGCATCTGGAAGGGAGAAGCTAACATCAGTCCCATTTGTGGTGGTGCTGTTAGTTTCTGTGCACCCGCAGGTGGAGCCGACGCTACCCCAGCTGTTGCCGCGGAGTCAAAGAAGGAAGAGAAGGTTGAAGAGATAGAAGAATCAGACGAGGTAAGTTTTTTTTTCTTTATTAAGCTGTTTGGTTTTGATTGTTTAGTGATCTTTTGAATTTTCACTAATGGTGTGTTATGTATTGTTTTGTTTCATGATGATATGATTTTTAGTCCCTTTGACTAGAAGCTTTGAGTAAAAGATTTTGAGGTTTTGCTATTGGAATTTAGTTTTTCAGTCTCCAATTTATAAGTATTTGTATTCTGGGTTTGGTTGAGGAATTTTTTTGAAATTTTTGGGTGAGAAAAATTTCTAGGTTTGGGATGCAAAACAATGGAGAACACGATAAGGGAGATGAAGATTTAAGTTTTATTATTATTTTGTGTATTTCGATTTATAATCAGGTTTAATTTAAATTTTTATTTAATTTATTTTAAAATAATTTTCAAATATTGTAATGAGTTTTAAATAATAAAAATAATAATTAAATGATGTGGACCAATGCGAAGATGACATGTGGACACTTACATGTAACTTAACGGAGAGGTACCTACGGAAGTTCCAGAGTAGTGACGGAAGGTATTTTTACCTCCAAAAATAGGACTTAGGTATTTATCTGCTACTCGGCATAAAACTTAGATATTTATGCCGCAAATTACTCTAAAATAATATTTTTCTATAAGTTTTAAAATAGTGATTACATTTGGTAAATTTATATAGTATAATGACTTTTGTCATTTTTTTAGCAGTATTTTTTACTTTTTTATTAGTGTATTTTTATAAGTTTCATACTGCAGCATACTGTGTTTATTTTTTAGTTTTTTTTATTTGTTTTAGTATTGTTTTACGATTGTTTTCCATAATTTATTTTTTTAACGTCGATTTCACTGTTCTTTCTCTATCTTGTTAGAATTAATGATTGTTTTCTATGTGTTCTTGTGGTACCATGGTGGTTCTATCCGTGAATGTAGAAGATGAAGGCTATAAAATACATTTCTTCTTCCTTCTCTATGGTTATTTTATAGTTATTTTTTTATTTTGGTTCTCCCAAAAATACATTTGACGAGCTCACTAGAAAAAAAGTTTTGAGGTGTGTGGTTCTTTTATGTTTTTCTAAATAGTTATATCTGCTTATTGTTTTACATTTATTTTTGTATTGTTTTACTAGTTTTTTTGTTAGATTTTTTAAGATTGAGCTTGCAAATATAATTGTTATTGCATTGGGTACTGAGGTTGGGCAGAACATTTTTTAGTTTTTTTTAATCATGTTTTCCTTTCTTTTGTTTGATTTATTTTAGTGTTGTTTTACAGTTCTTTTGCCATGATTATTTATTTGACATTGATTTCACTTTTTTTTCTCAATCTCACTGGAATTAATGGTTGTTTTCCGATTGTTCTAGTGTTCCTGTGATGGTTTTGTCCGTGGTTGTAGAAGATGGAGGCCTCATTCTTTTTTTTTTTTTTTGGTGTTTACAGTATAAAAGAAAAAAAAATTAACCAAGACAGTATAAAAGTAATTTCTACTGTGTGGCAGTATTTTTGTAAAGATTAGACCATAAGTCAGTATTTTTGTAAATTTTCCTTACATTTTATCGGGCTGTACCCAAAAGATTTTTGTATATTTAAAAGGGAAGTTTACATATTTATATTTATATATATATAAAAAAAAAAGGCTTATCTCATATACTATTTTTTAATTTACGATTTGAGTTGCTCTATTAATTTCTTTGGTAGTTTTTATGTGGGTTGCTATACGAATTTTGGTTGTGATTTAAGTTGTTCTGTTAGTTGCTATAGTAAAATCTATGTAAAATTCCATAAAAATACAAAAAAAAAATAGAAAAAAAAAACTATTTTAATGTGCAAAAATAAAAATAAAAAAAGCGCAAAAAATAATAACGTATTTGTTAGTATAAAATAATATACCAAAATCATATATTATATTGTTATATATAACCAATTCTCATTAGGTATATAATTCATTCTCTTAAATTACTCAACATCATTATAACTTTATAAATATATATATATAGAATACTTCTTAAGATATTAATCGATAGTTACTAAATAAATTTAACTATAAATATTAATTTTAAAATTATTAAATTATTAGATTTTAATCCAATGACGAATAATAAAAAAAAAATTTAATATTTATGTTTAGTTTAACTACTTAATTAAAAAATACTAAAAAAAAAATATATCTTTTTACACTATATCAATATATTTAGATATAAAATATTTAAGTCGAACTCAATTAGATAAATGAAAGAGCACAAACTATAAATGAACATAATTGGAGAGCACAAATATTAATAATTTGAGCAATTTAATTGTGCAAATGCAAAGTAAAACATATTAATAATGAGTGTTTTTTTAATAATATAAATTTTATATTTAATTTTTTAAAAAAATAAAATATAATTTAATGCATTTATTAATATTATTATATAATAAAGTCTAAATATTTCAGATTCAAGTATTATTTAGATTCTGATGTCTAAATTTTAAAAAAAATTAAAAACAAAAAAACAAATACACTTTTAGAAGATTTACTTAAGACTGTTATCTAAAGAGTTCGCATACTCCAACTAATGTAAGACGTTTGACTCACAATTGTGATATAAGTTTAAATCTAACTGGCTACAGAAATAGACGTAAAAACAATTCGGCTAGCTACTGTGATATAAGTAAAATTCTACTAACTATTGCAGTATAAGTACGAACAATTCGGCAAGCTACCATTATATAAGTAGAACAATCTAGCTAGCTACCATAATATAACTAAGAAATATTCTAATAGTAACTATGACTTGAGTATGAAGTCCAATTCTATATCGTGGTAACTATGAATCTAACTTATGGATTCAGAACATTATGATTAAGGGAGTACGTTCAGCTAAGAATTCAGTTTGTTAGTGATCCACACCCGTTAAGATGTATCAGTAAGTTATGTTAAGCAAAATAAGATATGATAAGAAAGACGAGTCATGTTAAGTAAGACAAACCATATAAAGAAAGACAAGCTATGATAAGTACGCTAAACTAGGTTTGTGACTGTAATATCTAAAGATATGCTTCAATAGAATATATTAATATTATGTATATAGTATTCCAATTATTTTTGCAATGTATTGGGGATTCTATAAAATCTTCAACAATTTTTTGTCAAACTAACCTCTTTACGAAAAAAACCACGCTAGAGAACCACGAGCACAGGCAAAGACCACAGGAGAACCCCCATTGCTACATTGTCAGGGAGCCATAGATGAGGTTGTTGCTTTGCCAAGGAGCCACGAACGGGGTTGCTGCTTTGCCAAGGAGCCACTGGAACCTCCTTCCCGCTGATACATTGTCGGAAACCACAATTGAGTTGCGGTTGAGAATTTTAACATTGACCACAAGAAGAGAGGAGGTCGATATTCAAAAGGATAAGAGGAAGAAAGTGAACCCTAGTGTTAATTAAGATTATTTTTAACCTTTTAAATATAACTGTAAGGTTAGTTTCGAAAGAAACTATTTAAGGAAGGTGTAGAGTTATAATTATAGAGTAAGTAGGTTATTTTATAGAATTTCCCTTATAAAATCCTTTAAATTTGAATAATACAAAGACTAATTTTCACAAGTAGGATAATCCAACTAATATAATAATTATATGGGAAAAAAGTGTACACTTTTTAGCATAAACGGAGACTAGCTTCCACTATAACATGTTATCTTAATAATATGTCCTAATAATACTAGTGTCCAATCCTATTACAGATCAAATGAATAGAAAACATAAAATTTAAACATGAACACATATATTACTGTAGGACATGTTCAACATCCTAAACATTCATTGGATGTGCTAAAGAATGCATCAGACTACTGTCTGATGTTAGCATTCTCCGAACAAAGAAAACTAAAAAAATTGTTAAAGATGCAATACGAGGGAAAATTAATTTCTCTATTAACATCCATCTTTTCCTCTTTTATCATACTACCATGGAGTCTCTAATTTTCTGTGATGTAGTCAAGTAGCAGCTGATACCTTTGTGTATGTAACTAATGTGCAAGGTGTAAAGCAGAAAACTCCATCTGGGTCAACTTCAACTCGGTCCAGACAACTTGCTCCTTAAATCTTTGAGAGCATCTACTACATCTGAATCAAGATTATGCTTCAACAATTTACCTTGGAAAGAACTGGATCTGCAATGGTAGACCACAAATCAGTAGCAGTTGCATCAATTGTCATTAGCATATTTTTTTTCCTGATGTATATTCAAAATGAATTGCTTTAACTTAATCATGATCATAACAAAGACTAGTCTGGATTAATTGACTTAATCAAACGCAGGCGAGCACAAGGCTCCACAAACTGAGATCTGATGCCCAATGAAATATGCATTTAAATGGTAAGCCACAGATAAATTAGATTATTAAGTCAACAAAAATTTAATATAACATGTGATTATATAATCGTGGTGAAGTCTTCTTGATCTTTTCAATTAAACGTAACTATTGTTCACCCTTCTTTCTCCATTGAATTCCAAGTTCATCAAGTTCAGAAGTCAAAATACTTCAAAACGGAGCATATGTTTACTGACTCATGAGGATGTACAACATACCTATGTTCTTGGAGCATCATCTCAACCTCCTTCTTTGATGCTTTAATCTACCACCAAAATCAAAATAACATTAGAATTCAAGGCATTAATCTTATGAAAAAGAAAACTAATCAATACAAACAACTTGAATTCTTGGTCAAGTTTTTTCTTCACGTTCAAATCCAATAGAACATCTATATTGCAATAACCTGACACTGAAAATTTAACTAGAAATGTTTTGAATCGAACAAGAGTACTGTGGCTATGTGTTTATCTATAGGGATTATAGTTAATATATACCTATAGGGATTATAGTAAATATGGCTATATAGCATAAAATGTTTTTTTAATATTCCAATTTAAAATTTAAACACACTGCACATATCTAAAGAGTATCTTTCTACATTATTATTTTTGTTATCCAATCCGCATCTGAAAAAAAAAAATTTATTATTATTTTCATTTTTAACAATAAAATTGAAAAAGTGTTGATGTTTCTTAAAATTAATATTGTGAATTACAAAAAAAATTATCTTTCTATTACTATTTTTAAAAAAATTAAAAACAACATTTATAAAAAATGAAAAGTATTATAAAAATAACAGTATTACAGTTAAATTAAAATTATAATGAACAACATATAAACAACACTTAAATTAAATATTTTTTAATAAAAAATAATGTTTATTGAATAACATAAAAAAACTAATTGTACAACTAAAAATATACATAACTAAAATAAAAACTTAAAGTATAATTAAATATAAGTGTTCATGTTAGAATCTGGACATAAGATGAATGGGATCCATCTCAAAACCAATTGGCAATTAAAGGAGTAATTCATTCTTCTTATATATGACAATTTATTTCCACACATTAGCAATGTGGGACACTCTAATAGTTCAATATATACATATACACACTTTTATATAACACAATTTCATGCCAATGGACAACAACGACCATGATGCAAAAGGAAGTTTGGTTTGATCATATTTCTTACTAGTTTCCCCAATAAATTTGATTGACAAAGCTATGAGAAGTTATCCTTATTTTTTCTTTTTCTTTTTCTTTTTTTTTTTTTTTTTGTGTGTGTGTGTGTGTGTGCTAAGAGAGAAGTTACCCTTATTACGCAACAACTTTACAAGAAATGAGAAAAAATTCAAACGATAAGAAATTGCTCTGACAGTGAACATAACAAAAATTGAGGCTCACCTCAGAAACCAGCGCCTTGCAGCTCCAAACAAAGGCTCCCTGCAATAATAATAAATAAACAAAGCAAATCAGGATGTTTAACAAATATGAGAAGCAGCTGCAAAAATAACAAATATTACCTTGATTAACAGATTAAAACAAAGTATACCTAGTTACAAACAACCCTAACTAACAGCCTGTTAACAACTAACAGAATATAACAGCTAAGCAACGCTAGTCCTATCCTTATCAGCAGCCTTCAAACTCAGCATGGCCTGAGAAAGAACACTGAGTATGCTTCGAATTTCAGAGAACTTAGAGCTTTGAAATAGGCTTAGTGAAACAATCTGCTAGTTGAGCTTGTGCAAGAACATGCTTGACTGATATTTGATTATGTAAAGCATCATCTATCACAAAGTATAGGTCCATTTCTATATGCTTTGGTTTGAGCATGAAGAATAGAATTAGCAGCAAGAACTGTAATTTGGTTGTCACGGTTGTCACACCAAATAGAAGGAATACCCTGTGAAGAAATGTGTAGCTCATGAAGAAGATATTGGATTTATGTAAGCTCTGAAGCAGTATTAGCAAAGCTTCTAAACTCTGCTTCAATTGAAAACCTGGAGCTGGTAACTTGTTTCTGAGACTTCCAGGCAATCAAATTTGGTCCAAAGAAGATGCAATATCCTGATGTTGATCTCCTATCATCAATATCAGAAGCTCAGTTCACACCACAAAATGCTTCAAGGGAAAAAGTTGGAGCAGATTTGATGTGTAATCCATAATCAAGAGTTCCTACCTTAGGATTTGTTTACACAAAATGCAAGTTCTGATCTTGTTATAGTAGCATACTAAGAGCACCTACTATTGATCTGTACAAGGATGCATCTGCCACAGGCTCACTTCCCTAGTTAGAGAGCTTTAATCTACAGTTCATTGGGGTATTTTGAGTGTTTACATTTTGCATGTCTTCCCTACATAATAAGTCTTGTAAATATTTAGTTTGAGAGATAAAAATCCCAACTGAGACATGTGTGACTTGAATACCCAGGAAATAGTCAATCAGACCAAGATCCTTAAGAGAGAAGGTGGCACTGAGATGACTAAATAATCAGAGATGAAACCATGTGGTCAAGACTTCCCATGATGAGTATATCATCAACATAGATGAGTATGTAAATGCAACTGGTAGAATCAACTCTGATAAAAAAGCCTTGGATGAAGTAAAACAATGTGAGTATATCATCAACATAGATGAGTATGTAAATGCAACTGGTAGAATCAACTCTGATAAAAAAGCCTTGGATGAAGTAAAACAATGTTGAGTTTAATACCTCAGAAAGCTTGTCAAACCAAACCCTAAGTGCTTGCTTCAAACCATTAAAGAAATATGGATCAACAAAGCCAGGTGGATGCGACATGTAGATTTCTTCTTGAAGATTTCCATTCAAGAATGCATTATTAACATCTAATGTCTTATGGGCCACCCCTTTGTGAAAGCAATGGTTAGAACAACCTTAATTGTTACTGGTTTGATGATCAGGTCGTGTTATGTTTCTGAGTAATCACTGCATTTATTTTGGTTCATGATATAATATTTTAGCTATATTAATTAATATTTAGTTAGTTTCCTATCAAATTTTCTTAGTTTCCTATTTACTCTCTCTAATTTTATATATAAATATATAGTATTCTATTGAATAAAACATACAATTCATTCACCATTTTCTACATGGTATCAGAGCAAAATTCGAAATTTGAAATTCAAAATTAGGGTGTATCCCAAAATTAAGGTTTGCAATTATGGTTTGTTTTTCATCTATCTTAAGGTTTATTTTTCAGAAAACGCATTTAGAGAGCACGTGACCTCGCATCGCTAGCTCCAACGGACAGCCCAGCTGCTGATTTGCAGAACCCCAAAATTTGGTGGTCGGAACCGTTGCACATGAGCCACAAGCGCCGCCTGAAGCTTCAACAACAACAACCACGCGTCGGCGCGTCCACACGCATGAAGTGCCTTTTCCCGGGCATTTCTCTACCGTTTCCCTTTTTCGGTGTTTCTGACCTTTTGGTGCATCTATTTCAACATTGATTTCTTCTTTTGTGATTGTAAAGGTTTATTCACCATCCTTTAGTGTGATTCTTTGTCCTTTATCATTGGTGTTTTTCTCCGTTTGTGGTTTGGCTTGGGTTCTCCTATTTTGGTTGTGAGATTTTGATTGTAGGCTAGTCTCATTTTGTTTGCTCATTTATCGAATTTGTTGGTTGGTTTGTTGTTTGAGTTAGTATGGTGGGACAGACATAATATTTAAAATGACTTATGGAAGACTAGTTCTTGTTTCTACAGTTGAATGTGCCAAATTCTAACAGTATCAAGAGTCTCTTAAGTATTAATCTTCTTTTATCACTAATATTGTTGATTCAAGTAAATCAAATTCGTGTCTTCTTTCCTTATCTTCCAAATTGGTCATTGATTTTGGAGCTACAGACCATATGACAAGTAATTCTAGATACCTTTCTACAATTGAATGTGCCAAATTCTTACAGTATCAAGAGTCTCTTAAGTATTAGTCTTCTTTCATCTATTGTTGATTCAAGTAAATCAAATTCGTGTCTTCTTTCCTTATCTTCCAAATTGGTCATTGATTTTGGTGCTACAGACCATATGACAAGTAATTCTAAATACTTTTCTAATCTTCAACCTCACGCTTCCACTACTACTGTTACCTTAGCTGATTGGTCACCACCTTATGTTCTTAGGTCTGGTACAATTAATCCTACTTCAATGCTTTATTTGCGTCTGTCTTACATTTACTTAATTTTTCTTTTAACTAGATCTCTATCAGTCAACTTACTCATGATCTTAACTATTGTATTTCTTTTTCCTAATCATTGTTTATTTTAGGATCTTATGACGAAGCAAATTATTGGTTAAAAGACATGAATCTGAAGGCCTCTACATTCTTGATACACCATTACCTAAATCAATTGCTTGCTTTTGTGTACAATCCCCCTTCGAGGCACATTGTAGGTTAGTCACTCATTTCTTCCTCTGCTTAAAAAGCTTTGTCCACAATATAATAAGTTCTTTTCGTTAGATTGTAAGTCATGTCAATTTGCTAAACGTCGTCGTCTTAGTTCAAGTCCTAGCAGTCAATAAATGTGCTAGTATTCCTTTTGAATTAGTCTTATTCTTTTGTTGGGGTCCTCCTATCTTGTCTAAACTTAGTTTTCATTATTTTGTTACATTGTGGATGATTACTCTCGTAGGTTGATTTTTATAAAGAATTGTTCTAAATTGTTCACTATTTTTTGTGCCTTTTATGCTGAAATTCAAAATCAATTTAATGTTTCTATTTGTACTTTGAGAAATAATAATGTCAAAGAGTACAAATCTACTTTATTTCAATCTTATATGGTTCAAAACAGCATGTTTCATGAAACTTCTTGTGTTGATACACTATTTCATAATAGTGTAGCATAACCAAAAAAAATAGACATATTTTTGAAACAGCTAGAGGTCTCTTATTTCAAACACATGTTCCTAAACCAGTTTGGGCTGATACTTTTACTACTGCATGTTTTTTGATTAATCTCATGCCATTTTCTGTTTATCATGGTGAAATTTCTTACAAAATTCTATTTTCCAATAAGCCATTATTTCCTATTGAGCCAAAAAAAATTGGTAGCATTTGCTTTGTTCAAGATATTCGTCCACAATTAACTAAATTAGATCCCAAGTCATTGAAGTGTGTATTCTTTGGTTATTTTCGTTTTCAAAAAGGGTATAAGTATTACTGTCCAATCTTAAGAAACATATAGTTTCTATAGATGCTACTTTTGTGGAAAATACACTTTATTTTTCATCTTCGCCTACTCCTACTCATAAGGGGGAGGATGATAATTTGTTGGTATATTCTATCACTTCTTTTGCGCCCGATACATGTTCAGACGAGTCTCTTGTTCCTCCACCTAACTTGGTCACAGCTTCTGACATGCCTACACCTCCGCCTCCTCTACCTCATCATGTTTCATGTTTTGTACCTGCTTCTTCGTCATCGAATTGGAACCCCAGCAATGATCTTCCTATTGAACTACGTAAAGGTAAACCGGATTGGGACCCCAACGATGATCTTCTTTTGTTTGTTATAATCATTTGTCATCTTCTTCTTGCTCTTTTATTACTTCTCTTGCTTCTATCACTATTCCCAAAATTGTGTGTGAATTCATGTCTCCTCCTGGTTGGCTTGTTGCAATGATAGAAGAGATGAATGCTTTAGTTGCGAATAGTACTTGGGACTTGGTTAATTTACCTTTAGGAAAATGGGTCATAGGGTGTAAATGGGTGTTTAAAGTTAAAAGTCAATCCAGATGGAACAATTACTTAATTAAAAGCTAGTCTTGTTGCCAAGAGTTATGCTCACACCTATGGAATGGACTATTATGATACATTTTCTCCTGTTGCTAAACTGACATCTATTCCACTATTCATTTCTATGCCAACTACTCATTGGCCTTTACATTGACTTAATATTAAATTTGTTTTTCTACATGGAGCAACCTCCTAGGTGAAGCTCAAGAGGAGTTAGGGCGAGTTTGTCGCCTTTGCAAGTCTTTATATGGCTTGAAACAAAATCTTCGTACTTGGTTTGGTAAATTTATCCAAGCTATTGAGAAACTTGGTTTGTTGAAAAAGTAAGTCAAATCAATCTGTGTTCCATAAAAGATCAACTGTCAGTATTATTTTGTTGGTCGTGTACATGGATGATATTGTTATTGCTAGAGATGATACTAGGGGTATCTCATCCCTTAAATCATTCCTTTATATCCAATTTCATACAAAGGATTTGGCGGTGCTCAAGTATTTCATGGGAGTTGAAGTCACTTAGAGTAGACAAGGTATTTTTCTATCTCAAAGAAAGTATGTACTTGATTTGTTAGCTAAGAGAAAAATTGGAAGCAAAATCTTGTAGTACTCCAATAAACCCTGCTATGCATCTAACGAGTGATGGAGAACCATTTGAAGACACTGAGAAGTATCGTAGATTAGTTAGAAAGCTGAATTATCTTCCTGTGACTCGTCCATATATTGCTTTCTAAGATAGTGTTGTCGGTCAATTTATGTCATCTCCAACAATTCATCAGTTGGCAGCCTCAAAGCAAATTTTGTGTTACATAAAAAGAGCACCCGGACGAGGAATTGTTTCCAAGGATCATGGACACAACCAGATTGAGTGTTTCTCAGATGTAGATTGGGTTGGTTTCAAGGTGGATAAAAGATCCTCTTTAGGTTATTATGTCTTTGTCGGAGGTAATTTCGTCTCTTGGAAGAGTAAGAAGCAAAATGTTGTGTCCAAATCAAGTGCATAATCAAAATATCGAGCTATGGCACAGTGTGTGTGAAATAGTATGGATTTGTCAGCTTTTGACTTAATTCGGGTTTAAAACTTCAGTTACAGTAAAATTGTAGTGTGATAATGAAGTTGCTCTTCATATTGCCTCAAATCCTGTGTTCCACGAGCGAACTAAGCACATTGAGATTGATTGTTATTTTATTTGTGAGAAAATTCAACAAAGTCTGATCTCCACAGGGTATGTTAAGACTGGAGAGCAATTAGGAGATATTTTTACAAAGGCTTTGAATGGGGCACGGGTTAGAATATATTAGCTAAATTAATTGTATTTAGTTAGTTTCCTATTTACTCTCTAATTTTGTATATAAATACATATAATTCTATTGAATAAAACTACAATTCATTCACCATTTTTTATCGTTCGAAACACCCATTTGCATCCAATGGGGACACTGTTATGAGGTAGTTTGACCAGTATCCAAGTTTTGTTTCTAGGAAGAGCATGAACCTCATATTGCATAGCTGCATTCCAATGTGAAACTTGTAATGCAGAGTTTACTGTCTTCGGTTCCAGACAACCAATAAAGCCTTTCGTTCCTTGATTCCAGCTTCGAATCCGGTGGTCATGTGATGAATACATGCAGTTGCAGGCAAATTGTTAGTGGAAATGGGTAAACTAAATTTGAAACATTGGTAGCAACAAAAGGTATTGTCTATGTAGTAGGTAAAGTGTTTGTAGGATGGGGAACTGTTGGAAATATTGTGAATATTTTAACAAAATATATAAGTGTCTTAGTGTGTGTGAGTTGGAAAGAGTCCCACATGGGATATGAACCCTCATTGACAAGGGTATAAAGAGTGCAACTTTGGCATTTGGGTTTGGGCCCAAGGGGTACCCAGTTTTGTGCGAATGGGTGAGGACACACACACTTGACCCACCACACACGCGCGCGCGCGCCGTCCGTCCGATCCGATCCGGGCCGGGTTGGGTTGGTTGGTGTGGTGTGACACAATATTATTTTTTTTTTTTTTTTTTTACAGAAAAATTATTTAATAAAATAATTATTTTTTATTTATTAATTTAATTAAGAAACGTGTTTAATTAAACTGATTACTTAGTCGTATCAGTTAATGGGACACGTTCAAAGGACCAACTCACCCCACTTCAGAAAACGTTATTCTTCCCGTTATGTTTATTCAATCCATTCGCCTATATAATGCGATTGAACTGATGGGAAGAAAACATATCTTTTTCGTATCAGAAAAATACAGTTTTTCATAAAATTAAAATTCCATATGCGATATCAAATTTTTGGGTGTATTCGACGGTGCTCTACAGTGCAGTGGGGTTCCGATACAGTACAACGACTGGGCTGTTTTATCCTGGGGACGACCAGGCAATTCCATCGCTTGCACACTCTGAGCGTGCCGCGAACGTCTTAAAGAGAGCGACTTAGTCCGCGACTCAACCCGAGAATTCTTCATTCGGTAATATCGTTCCTCTTTTATTTTGCTAGCGGTTACTCAACAATTTTAAGACGTTCTTTCTGTATGACTACTACCGATGAATGTTACGGTTCTCTGGCGATATTAACAAGCCTTTTCGTTTTGAGGGTTTGCACTTTAAACGTTGGAGACGAGAAGATGTTGTTTTTCGACCATGAAAAAAGTTGTGTATGTGCTTACTGTTTTGAAACCAGTGGTTTCTGAGACTCCACTTCCTGCCGAGAAGAAGGATGAAGTCGAGAAGTACGAATCGCAGGTTAAGGAAAGGGACTCCTGGGTAGAGAATGATTTTCTGTGTAAGAATTTTATTTTGAATGGTTTGTCGATGATTTGTATGATTATTATAATTACGACAAATCTCAAGGAGATATGGGAAGCATTACGGAAAATATGACACCGAGGAGGCGGGAACAAAGAAATACGGCCAGCTACTTGAAGTTTCAAATGACGGATGATAAATCAATCGAAGCTCGGTCTCACGAGCTTGGAAAATAGCTCACGAAATTCTTTCGAAGGTATGACTATTGATGAACAATTTCAAGTTCTTGTTATGATTGATAAATTACCCCCTTCGTGGAAAGATTTTAAAAATACTCTCGAGGCATAAAACAAAAGAGTTTTCGTTGGAAAGTCGATCACTCGTCTTCGAATTGAGGAGGAAGCTCGAAAACAAGACCAAAAGGAAGAGGTGCTTGTTCAACAACAACACTAATAAAAGATCCTGAATTTACGAAACCCAATGGGAAAAACTTTAAGAATCGAATCGCAAAGCGAATCCAAACCGCAACAATCAACCTCGAACCAATAACAACAATCGAATTGGAACCATCAAAGGAACCATAATAACGAGGCAAACCACCCTAATAGAAATGACTCGGTTTGTTCATGTGTTACAAGCTGTAACAAGCCGGGTCATATGGCACGAAAGTGTAAGAACGAGCCTAGTTCGCTCCAGCAGCTAACATTGAGTCGCCTTTTACGGCTATGATTTCGAGAGATCAACCTTATTGGTGGATCCGAAGGGTGGTGGGTAGATCTTGGCGCTTCTCGCCATGTACGTTATGATAGAAATATGTTTAAAACATATGTTGCGCATGCGAGGATCGAAAGTGTTGTTGGGTGACTCCCACACCACTTATAGTTCTTGGTACCTTGGAAATGTGGAATTGAACTTCACCTGCGGAAGAAGCTGTGATTCTAAAAGATGTGATGCACACTCCGGAGATGAGGAAGAATTTGGTCTCGGGCTACCTTCTCGACAAGGCGGGGTTCACTCGGACTATAGGAGCCGATTTGTTTACTTTAACTAAGAATGGGATATTTGTGGGGAAGGGGTATGCAGGCGAGGGAATGTTTAAATTGAACTTTCAAGTTAATAAAGTTAATGCTTCTGCTTATATGTTGTGTTCTTTTAATACTTGGCATGCTAGACTTTGTCACGTAAATAAACGCATAATCAAGAACATGAGTAGTTTAGGCCTAATTCCTAAATTATCTTTAAATGACTTTGAAAAATGCGAATTTTGTAGCCAAGCCAAGATTACTAAAACACCACATAAATCTGTGTTAGAAAAAGAAACCGAGCCTCTAGATTTAATCCATTCTGATATTTGTGAACTTGATGGAACTTTGACTAGAAATGGTAAACGCTACTTTATCACTTTTATTGATGATTGTTCTGACTTTACCTATGTGTATTTAATGAAAAATAAAAGTGAAGCTCTTGATATGTTTAAGATATTTGTGGCTGAAATTGAAAATCAACTTAATAGAAAAATCAAGAAGTTTCGTAGCGATAGAGCACCGAATATGATTCTACTTGCTTTTATTGAATTTTATAACTCACATGGAATCATACACGATAAAAATCGCACCTTATTCACCTGAAATGAATGGCAAAGCTGAAAGAAAAAATAGAACTCTTACCGAATACGTTGTTGCTATTTTATTGAATTCGGGTCTTTGCTTCTCGGTGGGGGAGAAATTTTATTAAGCGTATGTTATGTACTTAATAGAGTTCCTAAATCTAAAAAGAAAATTTCTCCATATGAAAGTTTGAAAAATAAACAACCCAATATCTCATATTTTAAAACTTGGGGTTGTTTGGCATATGTTAGAATTTCTGATCCTAAGAGAATTAAATTGGCTAGTAGAGCATATGAATGTGTTTTTATTGGATATGCTGTTAATAGTAAAGCATATAGATTTTATGATTTAAAAGCGCATACTATTTTGGAATCTAATGATGCTGATTTTTTCGAACATAGATTTCCATTTAAATTGAGAAATAGTGGGGGTGCATCATCTAGTAACATGACTGCTTTTAGGGATAATGAGCATGAAAAGGGTATAGAAACTGAACCTAGAAGAATTAAAAGAGCTAGAATTACCAAAGATTTTGGTTCTGATTTTTGTGCATATACTCTAGAGGAGGATCCTTCTAACCTCCGAAGCCTTGACTTCACTAGATGCTGATTTATGGAATGAAGCTATTAATGATGAAATGGACTCTCTTGAGTCAAATGGAACTTGGCATTTAGTTGTGTTACCACCAGGTTGTAAGACAATAGGTTGTAAGTGGATTCTTAAAAAGAAATTAAGACCTGATGGTACTTGTTGAAAAGTACAAGGCACGACTTGTTGCCAAAGGGTTTAGACAAAGAGAAAATGTAGATTTCTTTGATACTTTTTCACTTTGTTACTAGAATTACATCTATTCGTGTGCTTTTTGCTCTTGCTGCTATTCATAATCTTGTTGTGCACCAAATGGATGTTAAAACTGCTTTCTTGAATGGTGAATTAGAAGAAGAGATTTACATGGACCAACCTGAAGGTTTTGTTGTTCCTGGTCAAGAACATAAAGTGTGTAAATTAGATAAATCTTTGTATGGTTTGAAACAGGCACCTAAGCAATGGCATGAAAAATTTGATAATCTTGTCATCTCACATGGCTTTAAAGTAAATGAAAGTGACAAATGCATTTACTATAAATCTGAAAATAATGTGTGTACCATTATTTGTTTATATGTGGATGACTTGCTAATTTTTGGATCTAATATTCATGTCGTGAACAATGTGAAATCTTTGTTATGTGAAAATTTTGACATGAAAGATCTAGGTGAAGCGAATGTAATCCTTGGTATACAGATCACTAGGACTGAAAAGGGAATTTCTTTGGATCAATCTCACTACATTGAGAAGATCTTAAAGAAATATAATTACTTTAATCAGTAAACTGCTTGTACACCATATGATCCCGATGTAAAATTATTTAAGAACAACGGTGATGGTGTAAGGCAATACGAATATGCGAGCATCATTGGCAGTCTTCGGTATGCCACCGGTTAACTAGACCCGACATTGCCTATGTCGTGGGATTACTATGCGGAGTTTTACTAGTAGACCTAGTGCGAGCATTGGAATGCTATAGAGAGGGTCATGAGATACCTCAAAAGAACATTGACTCTTGGATTACATTATCAAAAGTTTCCGATGCTGTGCCCGGGGTACGGTGATGTCTTTGAACACTTTATCGGATGACTCCAAGGCAACCGAGTGGCTATATTTTTAGCATAGGCGGTGGAGCCGTTTCATGGAAATCTAAGAAACGAGACTATTCGGCTCAATCTACAATGGAGTACGAAATGATAGCACTAGCTGCGCTAGTGAAGAAACGAGGTTAGTGAAGCCTCGCTAGCCGAGATTCCTTTATGGGAAAAACCTATTCCAGTGTTGATCCATTGCGATAGTACGCGGCTATTGCAAAAGTACGAAGCAATTCTTACAACGGTAAGAGACGACAAATACGTCGTAAGCACGGCAACGTTAGAGAGTTTCTCTCAACGGGAGGCTGTTGAGTGGATCATGCCTTACGCACCGATGATAACTTGGGCGATCCTTTGACGAAAGGCTTAGCTAGAGAGAAAGTCCTTAAAACATCGAAAGGAATGGGGCCCTTAGATTGATGAATCACTCATAATGGCAACCCGAGCCTATAGCGGAGATCCCAAGAAATAGGTTCAATGGGTAATAACAAGTTATGAAGTGATAAAAGTGAGATCATGCTATAATTATACGAAAAGAGAAGCATGAATTCTGAAGCGATTTAAGGTTGAGTTATTAGAAACTCTTAATGAGATCTATACTCCAAGTGGAGCTGGAGTACCGAGCTACGGGAGTACTCTTGATAGACTCACCTATGTGAATGTGGGAGTGGGGCCGCTTCCTATGAAATTTTGGGCAAAATTTCTAGAGCGTTCACTATCTTTGGGATAGACGTGCATGGCCATTAACGCACGGGCTTTTGATTACACCCTTGAAAAGGTTGTTGCGTGGTACAATGTTAGAGATAGAGTTCAAGACTACGGTCACTCTAGTAAAATCTAAATCGTATTCACTACGCAGAAGTTCAAATCGAAAGATACTTTTGTTTATGCTCAATCTTATTGTTGAATGATACTAGTAGATGGAAATATTTTTTAAAAATTCAAGTGGGGGATTGTTGGAAATATTGTGAATATTTTAACAAAATATATAAGTGTCTTAGTGTGTGTGAGTTGGAAAGAGTCCCACATGGGATATGAACCCTCATTGACAAGGGTATAAAGAGTGCAACTTTGGCATTTGGGTTTGGGCCCCAAGGGGGTACCCGGTTTTGTGCGAATGGATGAGGACACACACACTTGACCCACCACACACGCGCGCGCGCGCCGTCCGTCCGTCCGTCCAGGGTTGGGTTGGTTGGTGTGGTGTGACACAATATTATTTTTTTTTTTTTTTTTTTTACAGAAAAATTATTTAATAAAATAATTATTTTTTATTTATTAATTTAATTAAGAAACGTGTTTAATTAAACTGATTACTTAGTCGTATCAGTTAATGGGACACGTTCAAAGGACCAACTCACCCCACTTCAGAAAACGTTATTCTTCCCGTTATGTTTATTCAATCCATTCGCCTATATAATGCGATTGAACTGATGGGAAGAAAACATATCTTTTTCGTATCAGAAAAATACAGTTTTTCATAAAATTAAAATTCCATCTGCGATATCAAATTTTTGGGTGTATTCGACGGTGCTCTACAGTGCAGTGGGGTTCCGATACAAGATCTGATACAACGGCGGGGCGTTTATCCCGAGGACGGACCGCAATTTCGAGCTTGCACACTCTGGCGATCTGCGAACGTCTTAAAGAGAGCGACTTAGTCCGCGACTCAACCCAGAATTCTTCATTCGGTAATATCGTTCCTCTTTTATTTTGCTAGCAGTTTACTCAACAGGAACAAAAGGTATGGAAGGAGAATGCTTTGGAATGGAAGAGACAGACTGAGAAATTGACTGAGAGTAGCTTGCAGTAGAGGAACCAAGAGACTAGGATGAGTCAGCTGAACTAGGAGGAGTTGGTGGGGCAGGGGAGGTGATGCATTGGAACAAGAAGCAAGAGAGGGTGTTCTTAAGGAAAAGTGAATTTTATCAAAGAGAACATCTCTTGAGATGTAGAGTCCTTTGCCTTTATAGAGGTGCGTGTAACCCTTATGAGACATATTATACCCTAAGAAAGCACATGGGACAAATCTATATTGCATCTTGTTTCTATTGTAGGGCCATAGGTTTGGATAGCATAGGCATTCAAAGACTTTAAGCAAGTTGTAATCTAGTTTAGTGTTGAACATGACCTCTAATATAGAAAGATTATTAAAAGTACTAGTAGGCATTTTGTTAATAAGAAAGACAGTTACTCTATATTGCATGGGACAATAATTTTGGATCTATATTGCATCTTGTTTCTATGGTAGGGACATAGTTTTGGATAGCATAGGCATCCAAAGACTTTAAGCAAGTTGTAATCTAGTTTAGTGTTAGAACATGAACTCTAGTGGAGCAAGATTATTAAGAGTATAGGTAGGCATTCTGTTAATAAGAAAGTCAGCTGCTCTATAGGCCTCATCCCAATATTTTAAAGGTAAGGATGCTTGAGCTAGTAAGGTTAAACCAACGTCTGCAATATGTCTGTGTTTCCTTACCACAACTCCATTTTGTGAGGACAAGCAAGCTCGTGTATGATACCAAATTGCTAAAGAAAGCTAGGAAAAGATCTACGCTCCCCTCCCCAGACAGATTGCTTTAATTTCCACTCCTAATTGAAGTTCAATCTGGTTTTTAAACTTAGTAAAAGTAGTAATGCTTCAATTTTGGTTCTTAGTAAATAAAGCCAGGTATGCCTAAAAAAGGCATCAACGAAACTTATATAGTATCTATAGCCATTAGAAAAGTTAGCATGACAGGGCCCCAAAGATCAGAGTGCAGAAGCTATGATGGAGCAATGTAAACAGTAGTAAAAGTAGGAAAAGGCAACTTGTGGTGTTTGCCAAGACAACAAGCTTGACACAAATCATGAGTTGTTTTATTAGAAAATGGTATACTACAAGATGAAAGCCATTTTTACAACTCGAGCAGTAGGGTGGCCAAGCCTACTATGCCATAAGGAAAACACAGGTACAGACATATCAAAAGTAACACTACTTTTGTGGTATGAATTGATTTACAGGTAAAGATGACAACTTTGGAGACATCTTGGACTGAGATGGGTGATTAAGTTGAGTGTAGTCAAATTTGTATAAGCCCTCATCAAGCTTCCCAACCAATAAGATCCTTTGAGTATCTTGGTCCTAAACACAACATGAAAGAGGGTGAAATTCAAAGAAAACATAACAATATGAGAGACGCTTAATAAGTTCTTTGTAACTGAGGGAACATGAAGAAAATTTTTGATTGATAGATGCTGAGAAGTAAATGGAGAGAGGATGGAGGTGTTGCCAATATTTTCAATGTTCAGACATGTTCCATTACCTACAAAGATTTGTGCTTGCCCATTGTAAGAAATGTTTGAGCCAAGATTGGAGCCAATCTGGTGTGAGATGGTGAGTAGCACCTGAATCTAGATACCAGCTTTCATCACAAACAGTCTCAAGTGATGCATACATAGCCTGCATTTCAGCAACATTAGAAAATGGGGAAAAATGACTGAAATGATTCAGGGCAGAGAAGGTTGACAAATCGATTGAAGCATTGCTTGACAGTATGGCCCAATTTGTGACAAAGGTGACACTGAACTTTTTGGTCCCAAATGTTGAATTGACCACAACTAAATGGACCATTGCAAAATACTAGATGGGGACCACTGTAGGGACCACGACCATGGTTGGGACCATTTCTTGGTTGAGAATATGGCGCATGACCACAAAAAGAGCTGCTGGCATAGCCATGGGAACGAGTTGGACCAATTCTTAATCCAAGAAAAAGATGTTGGGAACCATTTTAGGGAAAAGGAGGTCTATTGGCAAAGGGTTTGGTTTGAGAGAGATTAGCTTCACCATTGCTAATGTCCAGCAATTTAACATTCTTATCAATACGAACAAATTGAGCCTCCAATTCTGCAGCTAAGTATTCATCCTTTCTTGTTGTCATAAATGTATCAAAAACATCATATTCGAGCTGAAGACCATTGAAGATTGCTTCAATGTGATCTTATGGAGATGCTTGTACCATTCGTGGCAAGAAGATCAATCAAACCTTTAATCTTGAGCAAATAATAATTTAAAGATCCAGTCATTTTGGTGTTTCTCAGTTGAGTCTTGTACTGACCTATGTTAGCAGCATTGTGATCGTCGAGTTTGATGGATAACAAGTATTGAAAAGAAACAGGATATGATTTTGGGAGAGGAACCTAGTTTGGAGTTTGAGTTTGATCGAGACAAGAAGAAGCACCATTGAGGGCAGAAGAAGTATCGATGGATGAACAAAGGAAGCTTCTAATATCATGTAACAGCTTATATAGAGAATGGACAAGAGAGAGAGAGAGATGTATTGAAAGAATGTATTGATTAACAGATTATTACAGAGTATATATAGTTACAAGTAACAACCCTAACTAACAACCTGTTAACAAAATATAACTAAGTGACACTAGTACTATCCTTTATCACTTGTAATCTTAAAACAGTAAAAACAAGGGGAAAAAACTGCATACTGCTCCATGTGCTGCGTGTTGCTGATCATGATCAGATGTTGCAACCCAAACTCTAGGACACCCATCCTCCCTCAAGGCTACAACCTGACAGTTCATAAGATGGATGTCATGTAACTGAAGCAATTGCAATTTGCACGAACTTGCATATCTGAGAGATTATGGACAAACCATGGAAATATGAACAAAAATGGAGTAACAAGCTTCGAAAAATTTAATAAAATGCTCCATACTCAATATTATATATTTATTTGTCATCTTACTAACTATAACATAGCATGACTTGCATTGCGGTGACAAGATGAAGGCCATTACCAAGGCTTTTTGCAATTGAAAACATCTTTTCTTAATTGAAAAAATAGGTGTTATACTTCATCCAACAATAATCTTTTAAATACTAACACAAAGTTTTACAACCTTCGCTCCCATCACCAACTTTCTTTGCTCACAGTTACGTAAATTATGTCGACAACATGTGCTAGAATGTCTTTCCAAATATAACTTTTTAAAAGAGCTGGAAATAATGTTTTTTTTTCATCAGTGATATGGTAAGAAAGCTTAAATGAAAGGACACTTCTACTACAAATTAAAAAAGCTTCTAGTTTAGAGCATTCTAACTTACAGGACAGCTAATTGCAGCACTATCCCTAGCATTCAAATATTTCTCAAATTACTCTGCACTTCTGATTACATCTCTCACCCTTCATTTAAACACATCCACCATATAATAACTTAATAAGTTATAAAATTATTAAATTATTAAATTCCAGCACTTTAATGTTCTAAGAGGTGCACATCGTTCCAAATATTATATTACAATTCATATTCACATAAGTACTTACTAGTCCAACTCCAAATTTTTTGAAAACGAAATCGTGTTACCTCTTCCTCTCCATGCATATTGAATCATTTGTAATGACATATTAAATATTTTATTTAAATAAATTAATATATTGTAATATATTTTTCTTCAATAAATATAGATACATATTTTTTTAATTCGTGAATATGAATTGTAATATAATATTTATAATGATAATTCTACGGTTTCAATTCACTTCTTACCTCTTTCTCAATCCATGCATCAGCACACGTTTCACTTGAGAAAATTATATCAACACTGCAATACCGTAATCCCATGAAATTAGAAACTTTGAACTAATTTTTAAGAATCCTAAGAAAACAACCATGTGACCAAAAAGTCATAAGGATTTGTCAAATTAGATATGAAAATTAGCTACATAAGCTTCAAATAAAATATTCTCTAGAGCATACATAGAAAGCTAGTAAAAAAGCCCTTTACCAAAATGAACAAATAAAAAGAACGTGAAACCAAGTCCTTACAATATCAAAAATCTCTAAAGTCTTTATCTTCTTTCGTCGCTACTATTGTTGATTTAGGTAAACCTAATGTGTGTCAACTTCACTCATCTTCCAAATAGGTATTAGTTCTAGTGGCACAGACTATATGGCAGGTAATTCTAGCCACTTTTCTAATTTTTAGTCCCACACTCTCACTTCAATTGTTACCTTATTCGATGGGTTACCATCTTGTGTTCTTGGGTTTGGTTAACTTTAATAAGTGGTTATTAAAAGTATAGGTTCTATTCGCATACTAAATTTGGAATAAATTTTAGCATATTTTGACGGCACACTTTTGATCATTTTATTGAATGAGCTTCTTTTAACTTATTGTAAATAAACCATTGCAAGAAGTATTTAGAACTCTAGTTGTTGCCTGTTTCAAATTATTTCCATTCCTAGAATAAAAGGGATATAAATGGGTAATAACATTCAGAAAGAAAAAAAAAAGTGCAGTATCATGTTTCTCTCCTATTTTCACTACAAAAGGAAATCAAGGATGCGTATGAAAATAGTTGTGTAATTACTACCCTATGTTGTGGTAGTAATAACACTATACTTAAAGTATAATGTGTGTTTAGATATGAGGTGGTAATTACTTGTAAATTCTTAATGTCTTATTTGGCAAAATAGTTAATAATTATATGGGAAAATAATAATTTTTAGTGCTTAATGTTTAAAATGAGAAATTTTTAATAATTACAGTGTAATTACACCCATTTCTCATGAGGATATGAGAATTGGAGAGTGTAATTGATGCTTCTCAATTACCTCTAATTATATAGTTACTTACGTGGTCAGACAAACATGCAAAACTGTATAATTCTCTTCAATAAATACACAAAAATGAGTAATTCCTTTCAATTACACTCAATTCCAATTCCCTCTTGTCTTTCCAAACACGCCCCAAATGAGCATAACAAAAGTTAAAATAAATACCTTTCAAACGTTTCCTTATGTGTTGGGAGTCCCGACAGCATAGCATCAAATACAACCACCACTTTCACTTCTGTAAATGCGATGAAACAAGTAGGTGAGCAAATGAGAGTGGAATATGAACCAAACAAAAAAACAATCATGAAATCCATGTTTCTTTTGTTTATGCATTATGAGAAAATGTTGATTCAATTTGTTAGAGTTAACATACAAATTCATTAAAATATTATGAAAAAGTAAACCCTTTCCAGTTCTGAACTATGATGTCCTATAAATTCTGGGGGGTGGAATAGAAATAAAAAGGAAAAATTTTATCAAGAGGCATATTTCTTAGGTATGAACACATGTTCTGGTTCCTTTAGTAAATGACACCACTCATAAAATAAAAATAAAAATAAAAATTCCCTGTCATTTTATGTCATCATTGATGATCATATCAGCTACAATGGCTGATAATGGTAATGAAACAATCCAAAAAAAAAATACAGTAAGAGTTAAGACAGAACTATAAAAAACCCCTAGAGCATAAAAAGATGCACATATGACACATTATAAATAGGAACGAAAGAATCAAAAGGCAAGACAGAACGATTGAAACTCCCTAGAGCATAAAAGGAAGCACATATGCTATTTAACAATAATCTCTATACATATCATTACAAAATTTACCCAGGATTCTGTTTCAAAATTTACGATGAAGCCATGTACAAATAGAGGGCAATAAAGATAAAAACCTCTCAACAAGCTGAATGCTACAAGCTCATCAATCAGTTTTTGCCGAGCCATATCAAGTCTTCCATTCATAAAATATTTCTTCAGCTTTGCCCAATAGCCACAAACATTATACCCATCAACCAGCAAGACAGGGACAGCAGTTTCCAAACCCTGGTTTGTACTGTAAAGCAAATTCAGCAAACAAGAGGGCAACATTTTTCCATGGAGATGCAGATGGATGGAAATTAGAGTAGTTGTACACGCAAAGAACCTGAAAAGATAACAAATATTACTAGTAGAGGGTTGTGGTTGGATCACGATAGTACTCGGTGTCTTCCGGCAGATCTTCTTTGTCCACCTTTTTCTTTCGGTAACTAGTGGCAGGCTTAGGTGTGCTAGATTTTCTCTTTTGGAATTCCTACAAGACCTTCACCAGATAAGATAATATACCAAAATAAAATTATGAAATACCTGTTTTAGATGTCTCTGTAGCCTAGCACCTTCCATAATTTTAAAAACTGCAAATTCTGCTTGACATTTGATGTGATTCTCGGAGGAGTTGGTTCGGATCCCTAGTAGCAAAAAAGTCTGTCAAAAGAATGCCTAAACTGGATGCATTCACTATATACATATCTACAAGTTAAATTTGATATCAATGATTTTTCAGTTTGATTTCAAACAAACTTGAACTGACAACTCCAAACCGAAAAGTTTGTATCTTGTTCTATAATTCGCAATGCATACAAAAGAATCTCTAGTGTAATCTCCGGTCACCAACATGACTGACCTTAAGACTTCTTTGTTTATCAACCCAAAAGAAAGTATTTGCAGGGTTTATAACAAGTAAGCATTACCACTGCAGCAAATCCTAAGATTATTGTTCTCTTTCAAATGTGATTTTCATTATAAAGGGAAATTAAGTAAACCCATTCATATTACACAAAATTAATTGAATCGAAAAGGTGAAGGAGAGAAGAAAACCTTAGGAGATGATGGGGAAGAAGAAGGAAACTTCTTGCTCCGCCCCATAATTATAAAGAAGTTGTATTTGTTAAAGGAGCTTGAAATCGCAGTCGAAGAAGAAGAAGAAGACGAATAGCAGAAGCAGAAACATCCAGAAGCAACGCCATTGATAGAAGCAGCAGATGGCAGTAAAAAGATGAGTGATGACGGTGACAACGCCACTGATTTCATGGAGTTTTGCCTCTGTAAAAGTAGTAGAATTATAGTTGCTTTACAAGGGTGAGATGGTGATAGAGGCTCCAGATTTGGTTGCAGACATCCATGCCTTCTTGTGTTGATAACTCTCTCTCTCAGCTGTTAAATTGCAGAATGAAGAAGATTTTGTTTCGGACCGGTGAAATGATTATATATGAGGATCACCACTCACCAGTGAGTACAATTTCGAAATTGTGACGTGGCACAAATCCAGTCGCCCGCGAGCCTCGCACAATTTTCTGTTCCACGACAAGTATGTAATGGGAATACTTAGAGAGGAAAAAAAAGGCTTCAAGCAACATTTTAGAAGATAAAATATAAGATTGTAATTTTTTTTTAGTGATGTAAAGATTTTTGACACATTTAGAAGGAGGAGATGCTACTGTAAATTGGTGTAGTTTAGAGTAAATTGCTGTAAAATCCTTACAAGTTTTACTTCCTTAGCAATTAACCTTAAAATTTATTTTTTTGTTAGCAAGATCCCTCCAAAACTTGTGTTTTCTTTTTATTTATTTTTAATTGTTAACGTGATGATAGACTGTCCATGTGCACATTATGTACACATGGTACAATTTAATTAGTTCATATAAATAAATGTTTAAAATTAAATTAAAAATAAATCATAAAAAAAAACAATTTTTTTCTTATTTCTAAAACCAGTTAGAAATTAAAATTCAAACAAAATAAAAAACATAAAAAAAAAAAAAAAAAAAAAACTAAACTAAACCCCATCTCCTTCACTGTTACTTCTGCCTCCCTCTGCCTTCTTCTCTTTGGAGCTCATGGCTACCACACAAGTGGCTACACTACCGTCGACGGACCTCGAATCCCCTTCTCTAACCCCTCTCTCTCTCTCTCTCTCTCTCTCTCTCTCTCTCTCTCTCTCTCTCTCTCTCTCTCTCTCTCTCTCTCTCTCTCTCTCTCTCTCTCTCTCTCTCTCTCTCTCTCTCTCTCTCTCTCTCTCTCTCTCTCTCTCTCTCTCTCTCTCTCTCTCTCTCTCTCTCTCTCTCTCTCTCTCTCTCTCTCTCTCTCTCTCTCTCTCTCTCTCATGAGCTCTCCGCCTAACTCTAGCCAAGCATTTTCCAGCCACAAACCCCCAACTCAAAATCTTAGTCCTTATTCTGTTATTTTTTCATCGTTGAGTTACTCATCGGAGTTCACGTCTCCATGTCTTTCAAGCCATTTTTAGGCGAGCTTAAGCATCACCATGAGATCTTGTCAGAGTCAGAGTCACTCGTGTTTAGGTTCGATCTAGCCACCTTCAGACCCCATGGATGGGTTTCGTCAGATCTTGTTTGTGATTTGTTTTTTTGTTATATATTTTTTTGTATTTTAAAGATTCTGATTCGGATATGAAAAAAAATATTATGATGGTAATGGTTGTTACAGTGGTTACGGTGGGGTGATTTCAGGGATGGTGGTTTTTTTTGGATCTGGTATTTTTATTTTTTAATTTAATTTGGGTTTTTGTTTGATTTTATGAGATTTCAATCTGATATCGTGACAAATGTAATAAATATATTTGTTTGTTTGTGTTTTAAGATGTGGTATTGTGTTTGAGTCGTGGTGGTGGTGGAGGTGGCAGTAACAGTGATGGTGGTTGCGGTGGTAGTGGTGATAGTTTGAAAAAGATTGAAGAAGAAGAAAAAAAATCTCTAAAAAAGATATAGTAGAAAAGAAAGAAAAAATTATTTTTTGTTTTTTTATTTTAAAATTTAATTTATTTATAAATATTTATTTACATGTGCCAATTACATGTGTACATTATGAATTAATGGACAATCCACCGTGTCAATTAATAGCAAAAGATGGATGAAAATGTCAAACTGCTAACAAAACCTAAGTTTTGGGAGTTTTACCGCAAAAAAATGAGTTTTGGGAGTTACTTGTTAGCGAGGTGAAACTTTTGGAGGTTTTGCCGTAATTTACTCTTTAGATTAATAATTTAATATTTGAATGATATATTAATTAATGGTGTGTAGTACAACTTATAGAGATGTTTAGCATTAGAGTAATTTAAAAGGGAAAATTTGATTTGTATGCATGCATTAAATTTAAAATAATATATGAAATTCATCATAGGTATTCTAGGCTAACTTTATGAGTTTGTTCTCAAAATATCCCTCTCACACATTAGCATCATTGTCTCTTTTCTTTCTTTTCTCACTTCACTATCTCACTCATTTTTTCTCTTTCTCCCTAACCAAATCACACTAACATCTTGCTAAAAGTGAAGATTTAAGCTGCTTTAAGCTTAGATCAAAGGTGAATTGGAGAAGGGACATTTTTCTTGAGCAACCACGAGAAGCATTGTTTTGAACATTGGGTAAGTGATTTTTTTTTCCTTTTGTGATTGGTTGTTATATTTGTTTTAGAATGTTGTTTATATGTTCAATCTCTGGTTTGTTGATTTTTTTTTTTTTTGGAATTGCTGTTCTTCGAAAAAATTGTGCTTTTCTGGTTTTTGGGTTTTTTTATTTAGCCCGATGGTGTCTGATATAGGTACGATAGGGGTCCGATTGTTTGTTCAGTTTAGAGATTAGGGGTGATGTCCCGATGTCTTTGTTGGGTTTTATGCCCTAAATAAAACTCCATTTCAATGTAATCTACTTTATTCAACATCAATAAAGAAACAGAAGTATTTTTCATTCATTTGTGTATGTTTTGGTTCACTTTATCAATTGCTTGTCTATTTGATTTATAAATTCATCTTAAACCCTTTTCACATACTAGATCCTGTTTATTGTGTTGTCATCACTTTGGAAGTAAACATGACTATGTGAATAAAGTTTCCTAGATTTATCAGACACAGGGTTTTACTGATATGATAATCTACAATAAGAGTTTACTTGCATTTGGAGAAATGCTATGTTCTTTCCAGAACATTGGTTAAAATAAAGCTCAGGTTGGATGCATGGAGTATGCATCGGAAGGGACCGATATTGAACTTTGACTTAGATTAATTAAACTTACTGTAAAATCTATTCAAGTCAATATCGCCTAGTTGATCCTAGATCAAATGTTCTTAATCCTGTGATGATTAGGCTCAATCTTGAAAGGCTATTTGTGTTCTTTGATTTGTTAGTTAAGCCTACTTTTAGGTCAAGGTGATACGTACATTTGGGGAACACAGTAGTGTTGGAAATTATTTTACCAGGATCTTAGATCTACTCACAAGTATGTTTATTAACACCCTAAATATGAACTTTCTAAAACGATGAAATAAACACATATAAAGTTAAAGAAACCTTACATTGAGTGCAGCGGAATATAATGACTCCTTCCGTTCAGATATCTAGCCCTTGATTCCTTTCTGTAGCAGAGCATTATCAATATCTGAACCTGGATCTCTTTCTCTGAATCTTTGATGCTGAATCTCCTTTGCTGATGATCTTTCTTCACGATCTTCCTCACTATGATTGAGGTATCACTTGCTGTGTGTGGGCACTACTCATACACTAAGAAATTTCGAAATTTCAAGAGGGAAGAGAAAGAAGAAGTGGCAGCTAAAGATAGGGAGAGAGAAAGGCTCAGGTTTTTCTCTGAAGGAAAAATAGAAAATTTTAGTGTAATTTTCGTGAAGCCTTCACTATCTATTTATAGCATTCCACTAGGGTTAGGTTTGAATTATTTGGCATTAAAATAATGAAAATATCAGTTTAAATTTCCTACAAAAGTGGCAGGCCATACACTTAGTGGATTGGGCCTTGCTTTTTGCAATTTTGCAATTTTAACACCTTTTGTATCTGATTTTCTCAAAAATGCCAATTTCCTAATTCAACCATTTAAATGCCAATTCTAACTATTTAATAACTATAAATAATTATTAAATAATATTGTCATTTATCATATTCATTAATTGAACCATACAAAGTATCATAATTAACAAATATGCCCCTATAAACTCTTTCTTTACAATTTCGCCCTTACTTAGTGAAAAATTCACAAATAGACATAGTCTAATTTGAGAATTATAATTGATTAATCAAAACCAATTACATGAGTCTTACAAGCAATATTATCTCAACTAGTGGGGGGACCATGGGTCTATATAACCGAGCTTCCAAAAAGTAGATCAAGAATTTAGCACTAAAATTCACTAACTTATTAATTCTTCGTTGAATCCACGTATAGAACTTAGAATTGCACTCTCAGTATATAGAATGCTCTATATGTTCCACCATATAGACACATCATTAGTTATCCATTGTTATAATCCTAATGTGATCAATGATCCTCTATATGAATGATCTACCTTTGTAAAGGGATTAAATTACCGTTACACCCTACAATGTATTTATTCCTTAAAACACTTGACCCCGTATAAATGATATTTCAGCTTATGTGAAATGAGTACTCCACCATTTATGTTCGTTTGGTCAAGCTCGAAGGAGATCATCCTTTGCTTACTATTTGCAGATAGAAGCTATAGATTCCATGTTTATGCTAGCGCTCCCACTCAATTGCACTACCGTGTTCCCAAAATGTACGTATCACCCTGACCTAAAAGTAGGCTTAACTAACAAATCAAAGAACACGAATAGCCTCTCGAGATTGAGCCTAATCATATCAGGATTAAGATCATTTGATCTAGGATCAACTAGGCGATATTGACTTGAATAGATTTTACGGTAAGTTTAATTAAATCTAAGTCAAAGTTCAATATCGGTCCCTTCCGATGCATACTCCATGCATCCAACCTGAGCTTTACTTTAACCAATGCTCTGGAAAGAACATAGCACTTCTCCAAATGCAAGTAAACTCTGTTGTAGATTATCATATCAGTAAAACCCTATGTCTGATAAATCTAGGAAACTTTATTCACATAGTCATGTTTACTTTCCAATGTGTTGACAGCACAATAAACAGGATCAAGTATGTGAAAATGGTTTCAGATGAATTCATACATTATGTACATATAATCATGAAATAAATCATGTGAACCATGCAACATTAAATGTTATTTCTGATCTATATTAATAAGTAAATCTGATTATATTGAAATGAGTTTTATTTAGGGCATAAAACCCAACAAACTCCCACTTGCACTAATATAAAACAAAAAGTGTGTTTCAAATAATCTCAACACCTTGATATGCAAATCAAGTGTAGTAGTAGTAAACTCCTCGTAATAGGATCTGAAAGGTTGAATTAACCACAACCTTTTCTCCACTATTACTCTTCCTTAATCACAAAATCATTGATAATGTGAAATTCCTCTCTATATGTTTACTCTCTTGGGATACTGGATTCTATATCTTTGGCAACTACTTTTGGTTAATCAGGAAATTAACACTAGTAGTTTAAGGCAATTTGGAATGATGCCAAAAATGTATAGAACTTTCCTTAGACTGAATAAGTACCTTTCCCGCAACCTTAACATTCGGTCCCTCTCGGTAGACCTGAGACTTCGTATAGGTTTTTACACTTCTCCAAAATCACTATTCCACCCCTGCAGTAATCACCATCTTATCAGAAAGATTTACTAGCACAAAGGCAAATTTCGAAATCTGATATGGTGTAGTCTAAGAGTTTTAAACACACCCTTATAGACTAACATATAGTTCCTCTTCTTTATCTTAAGATTTACTTGATTGTCTTCCAATGTTCTTCTCCTGGATTAATATGATACCTACTCATTACTCCCACTCAACACAGTGTCCGGTCTAAGGCATACAAAAGCATATCTAAGACCTCTCACTTGTTGATATAAGAAATTCTTTCATGGCTTTATCTTTTCCGGAATACTTAAGACTTTTCCTTAGATAAATAAAATCTATACCTAAGAAGTTGTGAAGCTTCTATAGATTGCCATTAGAAAGAAAATGCTTCGATCTTACTAAAGTAAGTTGCTTGCATTAGAGTAAGTAATTACTGTGCATACCACAAGCCATAGGTTTAGATAAACTCAAACCTATAATACTAGGAACGGGAAGTTTTGTTAAGTCTATAGAATAGACTTATTAACTAAAATTTCCTTTTATGTCCTTGTAATAGAAAACTTTAGGTTATTCCATGTGAATGGATTAAACCATAGTTCTATTGGCTTTCTTCTTAGTTTCTTATCTTGACAATCCATTACTTGTTTAAACTCACAATGGATTTAAATCACTAGTGTCTCCCAAGTCATAAGAAGGTGAGTTCCTAGAAACTCTCCCACTACGACAAGGCACCGTGAATTATGTCTAAGAAAACTAAATGGTATTGATCTCTTCGGTTGTGACAAGACAACGGGCGGTGGGATCATCATATGTTATATAAGATGATAGAACACTTTTGGAATCAAGAATTAAATATCTCCTTTATTTGCTACTTGTTTTCAGACTTAGTCATTATCTTAGAAAAGTAGTATTTGTTTGAACAAACACTTTCTTATCTATTGACAATGGGATGGTCCACCCCTAATCACTTAGAATAGCTAACAAACCATGGTTAATGGTTCTAGCTTTTCTTAAGATTTTGATTAGGTCATCCATGAATCTAGTAATGATTTACATTAAGTATACAACCATTACATCATTCTGAAATTGTATTACCATAGAAGGAATTAGGCAACGACTAGTAACTAATCATCAACATGCAACTCGAAATTTCTGGGGAGGTAAGTTTGGATATAATTCAAAAATCAATTTAATGATCTTTGAACTGCATATCTACTAACTATTTCTCCACCCCTATCAGTTCGTAAGATCTTTAACCACTTACCTTAATGGTTTTAACCATTGCTAGAAATTAATGAAAATTTTCAAACATTTCAAATTTCTTTGCTAAAAGGTATAATCTAGAGTTATCGTTTTAAGAATACAACGAAAAACTCATATCCACCCCTGAATGTACATCCATCTGCGAATGAGATGAACTACTTTCAGTGGATATAGGCATATTATCTCTTTGCAGAGATTGATCATGTCAAATTCACTATGAACAAGATACAAATGCCATAGATTAAAAAAAATGTGGTAGTGTCTTTTGATGACATAGGTTTAGTTACATCAAAGAGTTCTTAGAATAGTGCAAGTGGATCCTGGTCACAGAATACCTAACTCATATTCCATACAGTTTGAATCCATTAATAAAAGATGGATATTTAAACACTTGAGAAAGTGTAATTGTATTGTATCTGGAATTAGAAATATAAGAAAATTTCTGTTTGGATTCTAAAATTAAAGTCAAAGACTTAAATTCAACCAAATATAATGAGTAATTCTTTCTTGGACCACCACTACTAATACAAACTCTAAGTCAGATTTGCCTAACAAGTAGGAGATTTCTAAGATTGAGGATTTATATCAATTGGGAATAGAATTTCGGGATTATAATCATATGCGTCATTTAATTTCTTAAGAGAAAATATAGAATGACATGAAATGATTTATAGACCATTCATCCAATGATATGTTTTGAAGCTAATTCGAAATGAATAAGCTAAGAGGAATTAGGATAATTTCGTTTATAAATAAGAATCCAACGATGCTTCGATTAGCGAAAGACAAAGTAATCTTATTTATGTAATCTTCTTGTTTCATATTGTAAAAATACTAGTCTAAGGTGTCATCAATTGATGAACAGTTAGATGTCGCATATACAATACTTATCTTTCGAGATCTTACACTATTATGTATGTCTAATGGTGAAAATCTATTAGGGATTTATCTCATTAGAAAAACAAACATGTTAGACCAACAATGAAGATTCGAAATTAAACTACAACTTAATAACAGAAAATAACATGGTTCAATATAAATTCATACACAATTCAGAAATTATAAACATATAGCAAGTAGGAATGACTAGTGAAAATACTAAAACATACAATCCTTAATACTTTCCAAGGTTTTCAACAACCGATACGTGTCCCTAAGAGGCGAGAGTCAAAGCATCATTTATTGAATAGAGTTGTCAGCTCATCTAAAATAGAAACCATTCTAGCAACCTTTTATTCGATCAAAATAAGAATCCAACGTTGTCCCGGTAGGCGAGAGTCAAGGTTATTCTCATTTCATGAGCCTCTACCATTGTTTCATGTTTCATAAGTTTATCTCTAAGTAGTCACCGTAGGGGAGAGTCTAATAGAGACGAAAACTTACAAAACACTTATCAAATGAAATCTTACGGTGTTAAATGCGTTCAACGAATAACCATCCATAGGGGGACGAAGTCTAGCGTCTCGAGGTTATATTGAAAACATTTAACTTTTGTAAGACCAACAATGGAGATCGAATATCTTAATAATAATCAAGCTCATTATTTAAAGTGAGTTGTATTTTCTTTGATTCTCTTTATTTAATTTATTTATTTTAAATATATATTTATTTAAAATTTCCAATTTAGAATGAAAAATTCTAAATATAAATTTTAATTTAATATTTATAAATTTTACTTAGATGGATATGAAAATAACATGAATTATTTCCATCTTAGTAATAATTTCCAATAAATATTTAGAAAAATATTCAATTTAAGTTGTTACAAAATTAATATAAATTAATTTACAACTCAAATTTAATTTTTTATAAATATATATTGCATTTCGAAAAATTAAAGTATTTAAGAATACAATTTTCGAAAATGCATGTTAAAATAAAAAATTAATCCTGGAAAAATTATTCTAATTTAATGTTGGCCCAAAATTAATTAATAAAATTAATTTACAACAAAAAAATATAATTTTCCTATTTAATTAAATATATAAGAAAAATTTCAAATATTTAAGTATGATGATGAAAATCAACTTAAATATTAATTTTCTATTTAATTAAATACACTAGAAAAATACTTCAAGTAAAAAAATAATATCACCTATCTAGATTTTCCTTTGACTAATTAATTCAATTTCTAATAATATACTTTAATTCAATTTATTTTAAATTAATCAATAAATGAAAAAATCATTGATTTAAGTTGGTCTAAAAATTAATTAAAATAAATAATTAATTTACAACTTAATCTATTTTTCAAGATAAAATTCGAAATTCCAGCACTTAAGAAATGCAATTTCGAAATTTGATTAATAAAATAAAGAAAAAATATATTTTTGAAAATTATTTAAATTTAGTTGAAAAAATAAATTTCAACTAAAAATAATTTTCTATTTAATTAAATGTCATGAAAAAAAAATATTTAAGTATGATGATAAAAATCAACTTAGATATTTAATTTTCAAATTAATTAAATGTATTAAATTCAAGAAATAAATAATTAAGTGTAGAGAAGGCTTAATTATTAATCTCTAGTTTAATACTAGGAAAAATATACTTAAAATAAATTGTACCAAAATTAATTATATAAATAATTAATTTCACAATGTATAATACTTTCCTTTTAAATATTAGAAATAATAAGTAGTCTAGAAATAATTATCTAGAAAATATCTTATTTGACTAAGTATCTTTTCCACAAAATTTGAAAAAATATCTAATTTAAGTTGTATTAGAAAAAATCTAGAACTTAAATATTTTCAAATTTAAATTTAATTAAATATCAAAAATTAAGTTGTAACCACTTAATTCAAAAATATTCCATTTTAAGTTAATATTTGAAAAGATATTAACTTAAAAAATATCTAAAGAATCTTAATAACCAATGCCTAAAATTCCTCAACTTAATTTTGAAATTTGAAATTCAAAAGATATTCAGATTTAAGTTGGTTACTTGTAGATAACTAAATATCAACTTAAATAAGAATATTTAATGAAAAATTTAAATTAAGTTCCAGAAAGAATCTAGATGATTATAATTCTATATTTAATTAAATACAAGAAAATACATATAGTTTAGATTAGAATAAAAATTCTTTAAACTATAATTTTCTTAAATTAATTTCAAAATAAATGAAATTAATTATGTTGCTAATCAATTTTATTAGGTTAAACTAGTGTAATTAACCTAGTACAGTTGTTCAAATCAGGCAAATGGGCCTTCACAATTGGGGTGGTTTGTGTGAGGGGGTGCTGGGTTCAGTATGTCGTACCCACTTCTATGGCTCCCAACTCTCACACAAGGCCCAAAAGAGAGGAATTTAACCTTAATAAGAACAACTGTTATTAATTGAATAGGCCCAAAAACTAAATGGGCCTAAATAAATTCTATCAAGAACTATGATAATTTATCTTAGCAACAACAACCTATATGTATCTATAATCAAATTAAACACATAGGCTCACACAGGCACACTTTGGATGGGTCCTATCATGTTGCTAGGTCATACACAGATGAAAGAAGATTGTAAATATACCTGTTACAAATTATTAACTTGACCAAGGGAGCCATCAGATCATTAGATCTGACAAAAAGTAACCATGGCTATTTGCAATCAAGTAATAATAGGTTTTGAAAACTTACAAACAAGCTAAAACACATACTCCTGCAACAAGGTTAGCTGGATAGTTGGATGTAGGATTTATTTAATTTTAAATTAAATATTTAATTTCGAAATAATTAATTAATTAAAAAATAATTTTTCGAAAATTTAAAAAAAAAATTGAAAATTCGAAATTTTAAAAAAAAATTAAATTTAAAATTAAACCTACTATTTTGAAAAATTAGGTTTCAACCAACCTAAATATCATTTCAAAATTTGCTAACTACTTTTAAAAATTAAATGTTATTTTAAAAATAAAAATTAGAAAAGATAAATGAAATATCTTTTCAGATTTTAAATTTAATTTAAATAAATAAAATAACAAAATTTAAAAGTTAGCAAAATATCTTATATCTATTTAAAATTACATGATTATAAATATCTTACTTTAAATTTAAATAAGGTCAAAATATCTAAAAAGATTTAATTTTTAAAAAAAAATCTTAAAAGATAAGATATAATTAAAAATATCTTAAAAGATAAGATATCTTAAAAATATCTTAAAAGATTTTATAAATATCTTATAAAATCTGACCTTAAATTTAAAACAAAATAAGATATAATCAAATTTAAAAATAAGATAGATTTTTAAGCAAGAAGATAGATACTAATTCTATTCAAATTCAAATTACACTAATATTTTGAATTAAATTTAAAAATATTAAATTAATTCAAAATGATAATTAGAATTGAATTAGGAATATTAATAGTATAAATACAAAACTATACAAAAAATTGGAAGTTAATTCCATGAAAAAGCATGAAAAATTGAAGAAAAACAAAAAATTTCGAAACTGTACGGACAGATTTGCGATCGCAGGAAAATATCAAGACAAAATTTCCGATTTTTTCAAATCTTCAAAAAATCATAACTAATTCAAATAAAATCCAAATTAAGTTCTGTAAAAGGCTAACTTGCTTAATTTTTTCCATACTATCCAATAAAAATAATTCCAGATTTAAAATCGCAATTATTTTTCACGAAAATTTCACAAACATCAATCAATCATCAAATAACACTCAATACAACATGATACCATCCAAAGAACATACAAACAATCGTTTTAAAGTCCAAATTTCTTGCAAGTAAATCAATTACCATGGCTCTGAGGCCAGTTGTTGGAAATTATTTTACCAGGATCTTAGATCTACTCACAAGTATGTTTATTAACACCCTAAATATGAACTTTCTAAAACGATGAAATAAACACATATAAAGTTAAAGAAACCTTACATTGAGTGCAGCGGAATATAATGACTCCTTCCGTTCAGATATCTAGCCATTGATTCCTTTCTGTAGCAGAGCATTATCAATATCTGAACCTGGATCTCTTTCTCTGAATCTTTGATGCTGAATCTCCTTTGCTGATGATCTTTCTTCACGATCTTCCTCACTATGATTGAGGTATCACTTGCTGTGTGTGGGCACTACTCATACACTAAGAAATTTCGAAATTTCAAGAGGGAAGAGAAAGAAGAAGTGGCAGCTAAAGATAGGGAGAAGAGAAAGGCTCAGGTTTTTCTCTGAAGGAAAAATAGAAAATTTTAGTGTAATTTTCCTGAAGCTTTCACTATCTATTTATAGCATTCCACTAGGGTTAGGTTTGAATTATTTGGCATTAAAATAATGAAAATATAAGTTTAAATTTCCTACAAAAGTGGCAGGCCATACACTTAGTGGATTGGGCCTTGCTTTTTGCAATTTTGCAATTTTAACACCTTTTGTATCTGATTTTCTCAAAAATGCCAATTTCCTAATTCAACCATTTAAATGCCAATTCTAACTATTTAATAACTATAAATAATTATTAAATAATATTGTCATTTATCATATTCATTAATTGAACCATACAAAGTATCATAATTAACAAATATGCCCCTATAAACTCTTTCTTTACAATTTCGCCCTTACTTAGTGAAAAATTCACAAATAGACATAGTCTAATTTGAGAATTATAATTGATTAATCAAAACCAATTACATGAGTCTTACAAGCAATATTATCTCAACTAGTGGGGGGACCATGGGTCTATATAACCGAGCTTCCAATAAGTAGATCAAGAATTTAGCACTAAAATTCACTAACTTATTAATTCTTCGTTGAATCCACGCATAGAACTTAGAATTGCACTCTCAGTATATAGAATGCTCTATATGTTCCACCATATAGACACATCATTAGTTATCCATTGTTATAATCCTAATGTGATCAATGATCCTCTATATGAATGATCTACACTGTAAAGGGATTAAATTACCGTTACACCCTACAATGTATTTATTCCTTAAAACACTTGACCCCGTATAAATGATATTTCAGCTTATGTGAAATGAGTACTCCACCATTTATGTTCGTTTGGTCAAGCTCGAAGGAGATCATCCTTTGCTTACTATTTGCCAGATAGAAGCTATAGATTCCATGTTTATGCTAGCGCTCCCACTCAATTGCACTACCGTGTTCCCAAAATGTACGTATCACCCTGACCTAAAAGTAGGCTTAACTAACAAATCAAAGAACACGAATAGCCTCTCGAGATTGAGCCTAATCATATCAGGATTAAGATCATTTGATCTAGGATCAACTAGGCGATATTGACTTGAATAGATTTTACGGTAAGTTTAATTAAATCTAAGTCAAAGTTCAATATCGGTCCCTTCCGATGCATACTCCATGCATCCAACCTGAGCTTTACTTTAACCAATGCCCTGGAAAGAACATAGCACTTCTCCAAATGCAAGTAAACTCTGTTGTAGATTATCATATCAGTAAAACCCTATGTCTGATAAATCTAGGAAACTTTATTCACATAGTCATGTTTACTTTCCAATGTGTTGACGGCACAATAAACAGGATCAAGTATGTGAAAATGGTTTCAGATGAATTCATACATTATGTACATATAATCATGAAATAAATCATGTGAACCATGCAACATTAAATGTTATTTCTGATCTATATTAATAAGTAAATCTGATTATATTGAAATGAGTTTTATTTAGGGCATAAAACCCACCAGGTAGTGCAATTGAGTGGGAGCGCTAACATAAACATGGAATCTATAGCTTCTATCTGGCGAATAGTAAGCAAAGGATGATCTCCTTCGAGCTTGACCAAATGAACATAAATGGTGGAGTACTCATTTCACATAAGCTGAAATATCATTTATACGGGGTCAAGTGTTTTAAGGATAAAATACATAGTAGGGTGTAACGGTAATCTAATCCCTTTACAGTGTAGATCATTCATATAGAGGATCATTGATCAAATTAGGATTATAACAATGGATAACTAATGATGCGTCTATATGGTGGAATATATAGAGCATTCTATATACTGAGAGTGCAATTCTAAGTTCTATGCGTGGATTCAACGAAGAATTAATAAGTTAGTGAATTTTAGTGATAAATTCTTGATCTACTTATTGGAAGCTCGGTTATATAGACCCATGGTCCCCGCACTAGTTGAGATAATATTGCTTGTAAGACTCATGTAGTTGGTTTTGATTAATCAATTATAATTCTCAAACTAGACTATGTCTGTAATAACCAAAAATATTTTGTTATTATTCTTTACTATGTTATATATTATATATAAATTTATATTTTAGTTAACTCGATGTGGAGATAGTAGATTGCTTAAACTATGTCAATTATCCTTTAAATAGTATTTTCTTAAGTTATGAGAATTATGATATTTTTTTAAACAAGGCTTCCATGGGTTACTAATAGATTTAGACATTGTCCATTGAGATTAAGAAAATAATTTTATTTGTTAGCAAGTTCGGACCAAGTGCTAAGTGATATGTATTAGGACTTTGGAAAGTTAGCTATAGAGATTAAGGTCCCTTTTGGCAGGAAATTATTTTAGTTAAGTGATATTTTAAGGTAACTGAGCTTTATGTAAACAAAGTGCTTATGTGTAGTAATAGAAGATGACCTTTGTACTAGTATTTTTGAAATGTGTAGACTTAATAAATGAAATAGTTAGAGAAATAAGCAACAGATAGAATTTGTTGGGAGAATCGTTCCTATGCATATGTTTGTTGAGAATTCAAAATGATTAAAGCATCACAATCTGAAAAAAATAGTTATGATGAGCTAAGTTATATTAATTAATGTAGGCCAACGTGGCCAAATGCTAAGAATGGGTCAAGGTATTGTGATAGGAATATTATCTATATAGCTTAGTAATGAGGATTAGTTTTTTTTTTTTTTTTAAAAAAAAAAAAAAGAAACAAAGGGAACTTCAATCTACTTAGCTTGGACACGTATACATAGGAATTAAGGGAGCAAATTTAAAATTTAAAAACTTAGTTAGGGAATAGTGATAAGAATATTATGTGGCAGCCTTGGAGAATAAATCTTAAAGAATTAACAAATGATGGGAATATGGTTTGACTCAAAGGAGAGTCATACGCAGTAGAGAGATTATGGAATGAATAGTGGGGTGTAGTTAAAGGGTTAGTTATTTATTTGAATTATTTTTTTTAAGAGGGCTACAATTTAGTTAGTAAGTAGCGTTGGTGGTTAGGGTCTAAAGGTTATAAATAGTGGCTTCCTCTTATTTTTTTTTCACTAGCACTTAAGACCAAAAGAATTACTCTCTCTAGCAATCTCTTCATTCCTTCACCTTATCTTCCTCTAATTTTTCATAGAAAAATATCACTACCATTAATATCATCGTTCATACTCTTTCTTTATTTCCATTTGTTACACTCTAAGGGTGAACCTTGAGTTCTTTGCTAATATATATATATATACACACGATAGCCAGTCTATTATTGTTACGTTGCCTTTCAAATCTTGTTGAAGATTATTATCACCACAATTACTACCATTATTCCACTTTTCATTTGATCATCGCAAAGTGTTGGTAAGTTCTTCGATCCAAACTATAGTCTAATTTCCTTTCGTTATCAACCAAGGCTATGTGTTGATATTCTTTATATTGAGGCTCAAACTCTAACTTTGTTCTATGTCATATTGTGATCACAATTCTAGTGGTCTTGCACATAGGGAAACGTTCACAAGATTTTGAGCTCCAAAATATTTCTCATAGGCTTGTCTATATTCTTTTTGGGAAGCTAAGGTTTTTCATAAGACAATCATTGGATCACTCTCGCAATCAAGCTAGATTCTTCACATTCGAGGTAAGGAAATTAGGTAGAAAAAACATAAGTTTTCTGTATGTAATAATATTCATAGAAAGAGTGGGAATAGTAAAAGAGAAGTTAACTAAGGTCTTCTGCCTGACTCTTTATTGTTTGTTATTTAATGTATATAATATATATTTAAATAATATGTTTATAAGATTCATGTTATTTATGTATGTTTACAGTATTAAAGCATGACCATTACTAAAGGTATATATTTAAATAATATGTTTATAAGATTCATGTTATTTAAGTATGTATGTAAATAGTGTGTTTATAAGATTCACATTATTTAAACTAGTTATGTTGTTTAGATAATGGACGGTACAATGGATTCGCATTATTTAAGCAATGATATGATTATGGTATGAATATGATATGACTATGATATTGTTATGATATGATTATTATATAGTTATGGAATAATTATGATATGGTTATGGTATGATTATAATATGATTATGATATGATTAGGATATAATTGTGATACACTATTTAAATAATGTATAGTAGTTAAACATTATTTAAATTAGATTTATTGTAGATTATGTGACATGGTTTGACCGAGAAGATACTGGTTAAATGCTTGACTGTTGGGTCTATATGGTAGATAGGGGGCCATCTAGTAGTGGGTACAATTATACTGAACCCAGCCCTCCGCCATTTAGTCTAATAGTGCAAGTTTATTTGCCAAAGGCGAACTCCGGCATAACCATTATTATGTGACTTAGCTTAGAAACTAGTGATTAGTTAATAGTGATAAGATTAAGCTTATATGTAATGCTATGTGTCTAAATATGTGCATCTAAGTTTTAGTTATATGTTTTTCTTTTATTTTATGTGACTACGTGACAAGCATTTCCTTACTGAGTTTAGTAGCTCACCCTTATCAACTTACCATGTGCAGATTAAGGTTCCAAAACTTAGAGAGCCGGTGGCAAGTGAGACCTTGGAGGCTTGTGTGTGTACTCGCTGAGGACCATATAACTGAGGGTGGTCTAGGGCACGTTCCATTTATTTTATTTAGTGTTATTAAATTAATGTCGCAGTTATTTTTATTTATTAATTATTATGTCTTTTAAGTCCAAACTTAGCTCAAATATGAAATATTTTATGTTTATAAATAAAAGCGACATTATAGTTTTTTCGCATTTTAACGCTTGTAACTCAATTAGTAATTTATGAAAAAGTACGGGTGTTACAATGTCTATTTGTGAAATTTTCACTAAGTAAGGGCGAAATTGTAAAGAAAGAGTTATTAGAGGCATATTTGTTAATTATGATACTTTGTATGGTTCAATTAATAAATATGATAAATGACAATATTATTTAATAATTATTTATAGTTATTAAATAGTTAGAGGCATTTAAATGATTGAATTAGAAAATTGGCGTTTTTGAGAAAATCAGATACAAAAAGTGATAAAACTGCAAAATTGCAAAAAGTGAGGCCCAAATCCAATAAGCCTTGGCCGACCACTTTTATAGGAGTTTTACCTCTGATATTTTTATTATTTTAATGCCAAATAATTCAAACCTAACCCTAGTGGAATGCTATAAATAGGTAGGGAAGGCTTCAGGAAAATTACACTTTTCATTCAGAAAAACCTGAGCCTCTCTCTCTACCTTGGCCGCCACTCTCTCTCTCTCTCTTCTTCCTTGAATATTTCGAAACCCCTTAGTGATTAGAGTAGTGCCCACACACAGCAAGCAATACCTCAATCATAGTGACGAAGATCGTGAAGAAAGATTTTCAGCAAAAGGAGTTTCAGCATCAAAGATTCAGAGAAAGAGATCCAGGTTCAGATCTTGATAATACTCTGTGATAGAAAGGATACAAGGGTTAGAGATCTGAACGGAAGGAGTCATTTAATTCCGCTGCACCCAATGTAAGGTTTCCTAAACTTTATATGTATTTATTTCATCGTTTTAGAAAGTTCATATTTAGGGTGTTAATCAACATACTTGTGAGTAGATCTAAGATCCTGGTAAAATAATTTCCAACAACTGGCCTCAGAGCCATGGTAATTGATTTGCTTGCAAGAAATTTGGACTTTAAAACGATTGTTTGATGTTTTGGATGGTATCATGTTGTATTGAGTGTTATTTGCTGATTGATTGATGTTTGTGAATTTTCGTGAAAAATAATTGAATATTTGTTTCTGGAATTATTTTTATTGGATAGTATGGAAAAAATTAAGCAAGTTACTTTTTTACAGAACTCAATTTCGATTTAATTTGAATTAGTTATTATTTTTTGAAGTTTCGAAAAAATCGGGGTTGAGTTGAAGGCCTCCTGCGCGCGCGGATTTCATGCAAATCCTGCTGCCGCCGAGGTTGCACGCCCAAATCACCCATGCACGCGCGCGGACGGGTATGCACAGCATCCCGTCCGTACAACTTGCAATTTTTTTTTCGTTTTTCTTCGTTTTTTCATGCTTTTTCATGGAATTAACTTCCGATTTTTTGTGTAGTTCTGTATTTATACATTTACTATTCCTAATTCAATTCTAATTATCATAATTAATTTAATTAATATTTTTAAATTTAATTCATGATATTAGTGTAATTTGAATTTGAAATAGTCAATATCTATCTTTTTTGCTTAATTATCTATCTTATTTTTAAAGTTGATTATATCTTATCTTATTTTTAAATTTAAGGTCAGATTTTAAATTTTTTAAATTATTTGACCTTATTTAAATTTAAAATAAGATAACTATAATCATGTAATTTTAAATAGATGTAAGATATTTTGCTAATTTTTAAATTTTGTAAATAACATTTAAATTACATTTAAAATCTGAAAAAGATATTCATTTATCTTTTTTAATTTTTTATTTAATTTTTATTTATAAAATAACATTTAATTTTTAAAAGTAGTTAGCAAATTTTGAAATGATATTTAGGTTGGTTGAAACCTAATTTTTCAAAATTGTAGGTTTTTATTTTTAAATATTTTTTAAAAATTTTGAAATTTTTTTAAATTTTCGAAAATAGATTTTTTATTTAATTAATTATTTTTTTTTTGAAATTATTTATTTAAAATTAAATAAATCCTACATCCAACTATCCAGCTAACCTTGTTGCAGGAGTATGTGTTTTAGCTTGTTTGTAAGCTTTCAAAACCTATTATTGCTTGATTGCAAATAGCCATGGTTACCTTTTTGCCAGATCTAATGATCTGATGGCTCTCTTGGTCAAGTAAATAATTTGTAACAGGTATATTTACAATCTTCTTTCATCTGTGTATGACCTAGCAACATGATAGGACCCATCCAAAGTGTGCCTGTGTGAGCCTATGTGTTTAATTTCATTATAGATGCATATAGGTTGTTGTTGCTAAATAAAATGTCATAGTTCTTGATAGATTTTATTTAGGCCCATTTAGTTTTTTGGGCCTATTCAATTAATAACAGTTGTTCATTTTAAGGTTAAATTCCTCTCTTTTGGGCCTTGTGTGAGAGTTGGGAGCCATAGAAGTGGGTACGACAGACTGAACCCAGCACCCCCTCACATGAACCACCCCAATTGTGAAGGCCCATTTGCCTGATTTGAATAACTGTACTAGGTTAAATAAATTAGTTTAACCTAATAAAATTGATTAGCAACATAATTAATTTCATTTATTTTGAAATTAATTTAAGAAAACCATAGTTTAAAGAATTTTATATTCTAAGCTAAACTATATGTATTTTCTTGTATTTAATTAAATATAGAATTATAACCATCTAGATTTTTCTGAAGCTTAATTTAAATTTTTCATTAAATATTCCTATTTAAGTTGATATTTAGTTATCTATAACTAACCAACTTAAATCTGAATATCTTTTGGATTTAAAATTTCAAAATTAAGTTGAAGAATTTTAGGCATTGGTTATTAAGATTCTTTAAATATTTTTTAAGTTAATATCTTTTCGAATATTAACTTAAAATGGAATATTTTAGATATTTTTTAAGTTAATATCTTTTCGAATATTAACTTAAAATGGAATATTTTTAAATTAAGTGGTTACAACTTAATTTTAATTTAATTAAATCTGATTTGAAAGATATTTAAGTTGATTTTTTAGATTATTCTAAAACAACTTAAACAAGATATTTTCAAATTTGTTCCATTTATCATTCAAATTTATTTTTCGAATTTAAATAATAATTGAAATTTAATTAAAGTTGATTTTTTTTATTTAAACCAACTTTGATTTGTAATTTTTCATTATTATAATATGGAACTTGTTCGATATTATTCGAATTTATTTTTCGAATTAAATAATAATTGAAAATTAATTAAAGTTGATTTTTTATTTAAACCAACATCAATTTGTAATTTTTTATTATTATAATATCGAATAAAATAATTATACAAAATACATATATTTTTTTCAAAAAAAATAATGAGCTTTTAATCAAGAGACATTCGATCTCCATTGTTGGTTTTACATCGCGTTTGTTTTAGTGAGTAATCCTCCCTAATGGAGGACGTTCATTAGCAATTTCGCACCGTTTAATCTCGAAAGATAAGTAGTTTGTAAGTGTTTTGTATGGTATGGATCACCCTAATGGTGGCGACCATACTTGACTTGCAAATTATGAAACAATGGTGGAAGCTCATAAGATAGAATTGCCTTGACTCTCGCCTAAACGGGACAACGCTGAATTCCAATCTTGATCGAATAAAAGGTTGCTAGAATGGTTATCATTTTAGATGAGTTGACAACTCTATTCAATAGATGATGCTTTGACTCTCGCCTAAACGGGACACACTGTATCAGTTTGTTGAAAGACCTTGGAAAATAAACTATGTTAGATTTAGTATTTCTATAACATACATAATTATTTGTTATTTTCTGAACATGTGTGTGAATTTATGAACCAAAACCTTACTTCTATTTTATTGATGTGTTGTAGTGTCATTATGAATAACCCTCACCCCGATCCTCTCCTAGTTAATATCTTAGCAAAAGAACTCTATAGTGTGAAAATGCATCCTGGTAGTTGCATAAACTCGCACCTGTTGATGATGAATCTGAAGTTCCAAAAGGCAAATCTACTAGGAATTCATTTATCAAGAGAACAATGGGTCCAACTCATCCTTAATAATCTTCCTCCGGAGTATAATGAATTTGTTATTTCTTACATGATCAACAATTTCAACTCGTCCGACATTGACAAGCTCGAAGCAGAATTACGAGTCCATGAACGGAATCTAATTGCAATAGGTCCCCCTGGGTTTGCAATTCATAATCAGAGGAAAAGGACTAGGTATGAAGGATCTAGCAAAGCTGCTTCTTCAAGTACAATTATCAGACATTATCTTCTATGTTCGAATTGTAATGAAAAGGGACATCAAGAAGAACGATGTCCCAGGCTTCTAAACAATTCAAACGAAGGTAATGCTTTTGTCTTTGAATCATGTGTTTTAGAGAACGACAAATCCGTCTGGATTGTTGATTCTGGGTCTACTAACCATGTATGTTCTTCACTGCAGTTGCTTGAAACTTGGGAAAATCTGCTTCCAGGAGAGTTAAAGCTTAAAGTTGGCAATGGCGAATTAGTGTCGGTCAAAGCTAGAGGAAAAGCCCGCATCAAGTTTCAACAAAGATTTTTAATTTTAGAAAATGTTTTATTTATTCCAAAATTTAGTAGAAACTTGATTAGTGTCTCATGTTTGCAAACACAATCTTATATATTGAATTTTTCGAGTACAAATTGTTTAATTTCTCGTAATGGATTTCAAATATGTGTTGCTACCATGGAACAAGGGCTTTATGTTTTAAGACCGAATACACAAATCTCACTAAATAGTGAACTTTTCAATGTAGCTAGACCTAGAAACCTTAAAAGAAAAGAGATTGATAATGATGATCACACTTATCTATGGCATTTACGTTTAGGTCATATAGGCTTTGATAGACTCAATAGGCTAACCAAAGGCGGTCCATTGAAAAATGTCGTCTTAGGTGAACTGCCAGTATGCGAGTCCTGCCTAGAAGGAAAAATGACTAAACGTTCTTTCTCTGCAAAGGGAGAGCGTGCCAAAATCCCCCTAGGGTTAGTGCATTCCGATGTCTGCGGACCTTTGAATGTCAAAGCTCGAGGTGGTTATGAGTATTTTGTCACTTTCATTGACGATTACTCTTTACCTAATGCAAAAGAAATCTGAAACGTTTGAAAAGTTTCAAGAGTTTCATGCTTTGGCCCAAAACCAATTAGGTAAATCATTAAAGATCTTGCGAACTGATAAGGGTGGAGAATATATGGATATGTAGTTCAAAGATCATTTAATTAAACTTGGAATTGAATCCCAATACACTGCCCCAGGCACTCCACAATGAAATGGAGTTGCAGAAAGAAGAAATCACACTCTTTTGGAAATGGTTAGGTCTATGCTGAGTTATTCAACTCTGTCTACGTCCTTCTGGGGATATGCTATTGGCAAATGACATTTTAAATGTTGTTCCATCTAAAGCAGTCCCTAAGACACCCGTCGAACTTTGGAATGGTCGTACACCTAGTTTACGCCACTACAGAATTTGGGGGTGCCTTGCTCATGTCTTAAGAAAGAAAGAAGGCAAACTTGAATCACGTACCGAAGTATGCATGTTTGTCGAAAATTCTAAAGAGACTAGGGGTGGACTATTTTATAGTCACAAGGATAACAAAGTGTTTGTTTCTACAAATGCTACTTTCCTTGAAGAGAACTATATTAAAGACAACAAACCGAAAAGTAAAGTTGTTCTAGAGGAATCGCTATCAGATTTAAGTCCTTCCAATGTTCCGTCCTCCTCCACACGTGAAGAGGACAATCCCACTCCCTCAGTTGAACCAACTGAGAAATCTACTACTAAAGTTTCTGTTCAGAAGATCACTGCACCTCGTTGTAGTGGGAGGGTTTCAACAAAACCAGCTCGTTATGGCTTGGATGGTGAAATCAATATGGTCGTAGGTGACGGTATTGATGACGATCCATTAACCTATAAACAGGCAATGGCTAGTCCGCAACGGAAACGATGGTCGGCCGGCATGGATTCAGAAATGGATTCCATGAAAAAGAACAAAGTCTGGAATATGTAGACGCAACTGACGACTATCATCCGATAGGATGCAAGTGGGTTTACAAGAAGAAAAGAGCAGCTGGAGGCGAAGTCGAAACTTTTAAAGCTAGACTTGTAGCCAAGGGTTATACCCAGAGAAGGCGTGGACTATGAGGAAACTTTTAGTCCTCTTGCCATGCTCAAATCCATCTGAATTCTTCTCTCCATAGCTGCTGCTTTCGATTATGAAATCTGGCAAATGGATGTCAAGACTGCCTTCCTTAATGGGGTACTTGAAGAAACCATCTATATGGAGCAACCAGAAGGTTATGTTCTTCCTGGGCAGGAAAAGAAAGTTTGCAAATTAAATAGGTCTATCTATGGACTTAAGCAAGCTTCTCGTTCATGGAACAAGAGGTTTGATGAAATCATCAAGACCTACGGCTTTCTTCAGAATGAAGATGAACCTTGTGTTTACCAACTCAAGGAAGACCAAGTAGTAGTATTCCTGGTCCTTTATGTTGATGACATTTTGATTATTGGAAACAATGTCAAGAAAATGACTCACATCAAGGAATGGCTCAACACTCAATTCGATATGAAAGATTTGGGTGAAGCAGCCTATGTTCTTGGTATTCAGATTATCAGAAACCGGAAGAACAGATCTCTTGCTCTCTCTCAAACAACCTACATAGACAAAGTCTTAGAGAGATTATCCAAGAATAACACCAATGGGGCAAACATGCCTTCTAGATATGGTATTCGTCTATCTAAGGAACAGTCTCCGACTGATCCTCAAGAGATAGAGGACATGGCGAAAATTCCCTATGCCTCTGCAGTTGGAAGTCTAATGTATGCAATGTTATGCACCAGACCTGACATCTGCTATGCAGTTTGAATCGTGAGCAGGTGTTAGTCTAATCCAGGACATGAACATTGGAATGCAGTTAAGTATATTCTGAAATACTTAAAGAGTACAAGGAATCTTGTGTTAGTCTACAAGGGTGGTGCTTTAAATCCCATAGGCTACACTGATTCAGATTTCCAGGCAAGTCTTGAAGACAGGAAATCTACATCTGGGATGGTGTTTACTCTTGGGGGTGGAGCAGTGGTTTGGAGAAGTGCAAAACAAACCGCGATAACGGACTCAACTATGGAAGCTGAATACATAGCTGCAGCCGAAGCTGCTAAAGAACTTGTCTGGCTAAGAAAGTTCTGTTGGGTTTTATGCCCTAAATAAAACTCATTTCAATATAATCAAATTTTCTTATTAATATAGATCAGAAATAACATTTAATGTTGCATGGTTCACATGATTTATTTCATGATTATATGTACATAATGTATGAATTCATCTGAAACCCTTTTCACGTACTTGATCCTGTTTATTGTGTCGTCAACACATTGGAAAGTAAACATGACTATGTGAATAAAGTTTCCTAGATTTATCAGACATAGGGTTTTACTGATATGATAATCTACAACAGAGTTTACTTGCATTTGGAGAAATGCTATGTTCTTTCCAGAGCATTGGTTAAAGTAAAGCTCAGGTTGGATGCATGGAGTATGCATCGGAAGGGACCGATATTGAACTTTGACTTAGATTTATTAAACTTACCGTAATATCTATTCAAGTCAATATCGCCTTGTTGATCCTAGATCAAATGATCTTAATCCTGTTATGATTAGGCTCGATCTTGAGAGGCTATTCGTGTTCTTTGATTTGTCAGTTAAGCCTACTTTTGGGTCAGGGTGATACGTACATTTTGGGAACAGGGTAGTACAATTGAGTGGGAGTGCTAACATAAACATGGAATCTATAGCTTCTATCTGGCGAATAGTAAGTAAAGGATGATCTCCTTCGAGCTTGACCAAACGAAAATAAATGGTGGAGCTCTCATTTCACATAAGCTGAAATATCATTTATACGGGGTTAAGTGTTTTAAGGATTAAATACATTGTAGGGTGTAACGGTAATCTAATCCCTTTACTGTGTAGATCATTCATATAGAGGATCATTGATCAAATTAGGATTATAACAATGGATAACTAATGATGTGTTGTTGTTGGAATTTATTTTACCAGGATCTTAGATCTACTCACAAGTATGTTTATTAATTGAACAACTGTTATTAATTGAATAGGCCAAAAAAAAATGGGCCTAAATAAATTCTATCAAGAACTATGATAATTTATTTTAGCACCTTTAACCTATATGCATCTATAATGAAATTAAACACATAGGCTCACACAGGCACACTTTGGATGGGTCCTATCATGTTGCTAGGTCATACACAGATGAAAGAAGATTGTAAATATACCTGTTACAAATTATTTACTTGACCAAGGGAGCCATCAGATCATTAGATCTGGCAAAAAGTAACCATGGCTATTTGCAATCAAGTAATAATAGGTTTTGAAAACTTACACACAAGCTAAAACACATACTCCTGCAACAAGGTTAGCTGGATAGTGAGATGTAGGATTTATTTAATTTTAAATTAAATTATTAATTTCAAAATGATTAATTAAATAAAAAAATAATTTTCGAAAATTAAAAAAAAATTGAAAAATTCAAAATTTAAAAAAAATTTAAATTTAAAATTAAACCTACAATTTTGAAAAATTAGGTTTCAATCAACCTAAATAACATTTCAAAATTTGCTAACTACTTTTAAAATGTAAATGTTATTTTATAAATAAAAATTAAATAAAAAATTAAAAAAGATAAATAAATATCTTTTTCAGATTTTAAATGTAATTTAAATAAATAAAATAACAAAATTTAAAAGTTAGCAAAATATCTTACATCTTTTTAAAATTACATGATTATAGTTATCTTATTTTAAATTTAAATAAGGTCAAATTATTTAAAAAAATATTTAATTTAAAATATTTAAAATCTGACCTTAAATTTAAAAATAAGATAAGATATAATCAAATTTAAAAAATAAGATAGATTATTACGCAAAAAAGATAGATACTAACTATTTTCAAATTACACTAATATCTTGAATTAAATTTAAAAAATATTAAATTAATTCAATATGATAATTAGAATTGAATTAGGAATAGTAATAGTATAAATACAGAACTACACAAAAAATCGGAAGTTAATTCCATGATAAAGCATGAAAAATCGAAGAAAAAACGAAAAAATTGCGAGCTGTACGGACAGTTTTCGCGATCGCAGGAAAATTTCAGCACAACTCTGATTTTTTTCGAATCTTCAAAAAATCATAACTAATTCAAATTAAATCGAAATTGAGTTCTGTAAAAAGTAACTTGCTTAATTTTTTCGATACTATCCAATAAAAATCATTCCAGAAACAGATATTCAATTATTTTCACGAAAATTCACAAACACCAATCAATCATCAAATAACACTCAATACAACATTACACCATCCAAAAACAAACAAAGAATCGTTTTAAAGTCCAAATTTCTTGCACGTAAATCAATTACCATGGCTCTGAGGCCAGTTGTTGGAATTTATTTTACCAGGATCTTAGATATACTCACAAGTATGTTTATTAACACCCTAAATATGAACTTTCTAAAACGATGAAATAAACACATATAAAGTTTAGTAAACCTTACATTGGGTGCAGCGGAATTAAATGACTCCTTCCATTCAGATATCTAGCCCTTGATTCCTTTCTGTAGCAGAGCATTATCAATATCTGAACCTGGATCTCTTTCTCTGAATCTTTGAGGCTGAAACCTCCTTCTTGCTGAAAGTCTTTCTTCACGATCTTGCTCACTATGATTGAGGTATCACTTGCTGTGTGTGGGCATTACTCTTACACTAAGTATTTCAAAATCTCAATGAGGAAGAGAGAGAGAGTGGGTTTGGCCAAAGATAGGGAGAGAGAGAGGCTCAGTTTTTTCTGAATCAGAAGTGTCAGAAGAAAAGTGTAATTTTCCTGAAGCCTTCACTATCTATTTATAGCATTCCACTAGGGTTAGGTTTGAATTATTTGGCATTAAAATAATGAAAATATCAGAGGTAAATTCCTATAAAAGTGGCCGGCCCTATACTAGTGGATTTGGGCCTCACTTTTTGCAATTTTGCAGTTTTATCTTTTCTGCATCTGATTTTCTCAAAAATGCCAATTTTCTAATTCAACCATTTAAATGCCAATTCTAACTATTTAATAACTATAAATAATTATTAAATAATATTGTCATTTATTATATTTATTAATTGAACCATACAAAGTATCATAATTAACAAATATGCCCCTATAAACTCTTTCTTTACAATTTCGCCCTTACTTAGTGAAAAATTCACAAATAGACATAGTCTAATTTGAGAATTATAATTGATTAATCAAAACCAATTACATGAGTCTTACAAGTAATATTATCTCAACTAGTGCGGGGACCATGGGTCTATATAACCGAGCTTTCAATAAGTAGATCAAGAATTTAGCACTAAAATTCACTAACTTATTAATTCTTCGTGGAATCCACGCATAGAACTTAGAATTGCACTCTCAGTTATATAGAATGCTCTATATGTTCCACCATATAGACACATCATTTGTTATCCATTGTTATAATCCTAATGTGATCAATGATCCTCTATATGAATGATCTACACTGTAAAGGGATTAGATTACTGTTACACCCTACAATGTATTTTATCCTTAAAACACTTGACCCCGTATAAATGATATTTCAGCTTATGTGAAATGACTACTCCACCATTTATGTTCGCTTGGTCAAGCTCGAAGGAGATCATCCTTTGCTTACTATTCGCCAGATAGAAGCTATAGATTCCATGTTTATGCTAGCGCTCCCACTCAATTGCACTACCGTGTTTCCAAAATGTACGTATCACACTGACCTAAAAGTAGGCTTAACTAACAAATCAAAGAACACTAATAGCCTCTCGAGATTGAGCCTAATCATATCAGGATTAAGATCATTTGATCTAGGATCAACTAGGCGATATTGACTTGAATAGATATTACGGTAAGTTTAATAAATCTAAGTCAAAGTTCAATATCGGTCCCTTCCGATGCATACTCCAAGCATCCAACCTGAGCTTTACTATAACCAATGCTCTGGAAAGAACATAGCACTTCTCCAAATGCAAGTAAACTCTGTTGTAGATTATCATATCAGTAAAACCCTATGTCTGATAAATCTAGGAAACTTTATTCACATAGTCATGTTTACTTTCCAATGTGTTGACGGCACACTAAACAGGATCTAGTATGTGAAAAGGGTTTCAGATGAATTTATACATTATGTACATATAATCATGAAATAAATCATGTGAACCATGCAACATTAAATGTTATTTCTGATCAATATTAATAAGTAAATCTGATTATATTGAAATGAGTTTTATTTAGGGAATAAAACCCAACAGTGTCTATATGGTGGAACATATAAAGCATTCTATATACTGAGAGTGCAATTCTAAGTTCTATGCGTGGATTCAACGAAGAATTAATAAGTCAGTGAATTTAGGTTATAAATTCTTGATCTACTTATTGGAAGCTCGGTTATATAGACCCATGGTCCGCGCACTAGTTTAGATAATATTGCTTGCAAGACTCATATCATTGGATTTGATTAATCAATTATAATTCTCAAATTAGACTATGTCTATTTGTGAATTTTTCACTAAGTAAGGGCAAAATTGTAAAGAAAGAGTTTTTTGGGGCATATTTGTTAATTATGATACTTTGTATGGTTCAATTAATAAATATGATAAATGACAATATTATTTAATAATTATTTATAGTTATTAAATAGTTAGAATTGGCATTTAAATGGTTGAATTAGAAAATTGGCGTTTTTGAGAAAATCAGATGCAGAAAAGATAAAACTGCAAAATTGCAAAAAGTGAGGCCCAAATCCACATGTATAGGGCCGACCACTTTTGTAGGATTTTCCCTTTGATATTTTCATTATTTTAATGCCAAATAATTCAAACCTAACCCTAGTGGAATGCTATAAATAGATAGTGAAGGCTTCAGGAAATTTACACTAAATTTCTACACTTTTTCATTCAGAAAAAACTAAGCCTCTCTCTCTCCCTATCTTTGGCCAACCAGTCCCTCTCTCTCTTTCTCCTTGAGATTTCGAAATTCTTAGTGTTAGAGTAGTGCCCACACACAACAAGTGATAACTCAATCATAGTTAGGAAGATCGTGAAGAAAGACTTTCAACAAGAAGGAGTTTCAACACTAAAGAATCAGAGAAAGAGATCCAAGTTCAGATATTGATAATGCTCTGCTACTGAAAGGAATCAAGGGCTAGATATCTGAACGGAAGGAGTCATTTAATTCCGCTGCACCCAATGTAAGGTTTTCTAAACTTTATATGTGTTTAGTTCATCGTTTTAGAAAGTTCATATTTAGGGTGTTAATCAACATACTTTTGAGTAGATCTAAGATCCTGGTAAAATAATTTCCAAAAACCAGCCTCAGAGCCATGGTAATTGATTTTCTTGCAAGAAATTTGGACTTTAAAACGATTGTTTGATGTTTTGGATGGTATCATGTTGTATTGAGTGTTATTTGATGATTGATTGATGTTTGTGAATTTTCATGAAACATAATTGAATATCTGTTTCTGGAATTATTTTTATTGGATAGTATGGAAAAAATTAAGCAAGTTACTTTTTTACAAAACTCAATTTCGATTTAATTTGAATTAGTTATGATTTTTTGAAGTTTCGAAAAAATCGGGGTTGAGCAGCAGGGCACCCGCGCGCGCGGAAATCATGCAGATTTCCCCCTGCGCCGAGAAATCACGCCAAAACACCCCCCCATGCGCGCGCGGACATGTATGCTCAGCATACTGTCCGTAGAGCTCGCATTTTTTTTTTCGTTTTTCTTCGTTTTTTCATGCTATTTCATGGATTTAACTTCCGATTTTTTGTGTAGTTCTGTATTTATACATTTACTATTCCTAATTCAATTCTAATTATCATAATTAATTTAATTAATATTTTTTAAATTTAATTCATGATATTAGTGTAGTTTGAATTTGAAAAATAGTAAATATCTATATTTTTGCTTAATTATCTATCTTATTTTTAAATTTGATTATATCTTATCTTATTTTTAAATTTAAGGTGAGATATTAAATTTTTTAAATTAATTTTTTTTTAAAATAATTTGACCTTATTTAAATTTAAAATAAGATAACTATAATCATGTAATTTTAAATAGATGTAAGATATTTTGCTAACTTTTAAATTTTGTTATTTTATTTATTTAAATTAAATTTAAAATCTGAAAAAGATATTTATTTATCTTTTTTAATTTTTTATTTAATTTTATTTATAAAATAACATTAAATTTTTAAAAGTAGTTAGCAAATTTTGAAATGATATTTAGGTTGGTTGAAACCTAATTTTTCAAAATTGTAGGTTTAATTTTAAATATTTTCTTAAAATTTCGAAATTTTTTAATTTTTTTTTTAAATTTTCGAAAATAAATTTTATTTATTTAATTAATTATTTTTCGAAATTATTTATTTAAAATTAAATAAATCCTACATCCAACTATCCAACTAACGTTGTTGTAAGTTTTTAAAACCTATTATTGCTTGATTGCAAATAGCCATGGTTAACGACAGATCCAATGATCTAATTTTAACTCATGGCTCCCTTAGTCAAGTAAATAATTTGTAACAAGTATATTTATAATCTTCTTTCATCTGTGTATGACCTAACAACATGATAGGATCCATCCAAATTGTGTGCCTGTGTGAGCCTATGTGTTTAATTTCATTATAGATGCATATAGGTTGTTGTTGCTAAGTAAATTATCATAGTTCTTGATAGATTTTATTTAGGCCCATTTAGTTTTTGGGCCTATTCAATTAATAACAGTTGTTCATTTTAAGGTTAAATTCCTCTCTTTTAGGCCTTGTGTGAGAGTTGGGAGCCATAGTAGTGGGTACGACATACTGAACCCAGCACCCCCTCACATGAACCACCCCAATTGTGAAGACCCATTTGCCTGATTTGAATAACTGTACTAGGTTAATTAAACTAGTTTAACTTAATAAAATTAATTAGCAACATAATTAATTTTATTTATTTTGAAATTAATTTAAGAAAACCATAGTTTAAAGAATTTTAGTCTAAGCTAAACTATATGTATTTTCTTGTATTTAATTAAATATCTAATTATAACCATCTAGATTCTTTGTGAAGCTTAATTTAAAATTTTCATTAAATATTCCTATTTAAGTTGATATTTAGTTATCTATAACTAATCAACTTAAATCTGAATATCTTTTGGATTTAAAATTTCAACATTAAGTTGAAGAATTTTAGGAATTGGTTATTAAGATTCTTTAGATATTTTTTTTAAGTTGATATCTTTTCGAATATTAACTTAAAATGGAATATTTTCAAATTAAGTGGTTACAACTTAATTTTTGATATTTAATTAAATTTAAATTTGAAAATATTTAAGTTTTTTTTTTTAATACAACTTAAATTAGATATTTTTTTAAATTTTGTGGAAAAGATACTTAGTCAAATAAGATATTTTCTAGATTGTTATTTCTAGACTACTTATTATTTCTAATATTAAATAGGAAAATATTATACATTGTGAAATTAATTATTTAAATATTTAATTTTGGTACAATTTATTTTAAGTATATTTTTCCTAGTATTAAACTAGAGATTAATAATTAAGCCTTCTCTACACTTAATTATTTATTTCTTGAATTTAATACATGTAATTAATTTGAAAATTAAATATCTAAGTTGATTTTTATCATGATACTTAAATATTTCTTTTTCATAACACTTAATTAAATAGAAAATTATTTTAAGGTTAAATTTATTTTTTTTCAACTTAAACTTAAATAATTTTCTTATTTTATTAATCTAATTTCGAAATTGCATTTCTTAAATGCTTGAATTTCTAATTTTATTTGAAAAATAGATTAAAGTTGTAAATTATTTATTTTAATTTTGGACCAACTTAAATCAATGATTTTTTCATTAAATGATTAATTAAAATAAATGAAGTAAAATATATTTTATTAGAAATTTAAGAAATTAGTCAAAGGAAAATCTAGATAGGTGATATTTTTGCTTGAAGTATTTTTCTAGTGTATTTAATTAAATAGAAAATTAATATTTAAGTTGATTTTCATCATCATACTTAAATATTTGAAATTTTTCTTATATGTTTAATTAAATAGGAAAATTATATTTTTTTGTTGTAAATTAATTTTATTAATTAATTTTGGGCCAACATTAAATTAGAATAATTTTTTCAAGATTTATTTTTTATTTTAACATGTATTTTTGAAAATTGTATCCTTAAATACTTTAATTTTTCGAAATGCAATACATATTTACAGAAAATTAAATTTGAGTTGTAAATTAATTTAAATTAATTTTGTAACAACTTAAATTGAATATTTTTTTTCTAAATATTTATTGGAAATTATTACTAAGATGGAAATAATTCATGTTATTTTCATATCCATCTAAGTAAAATTTATAAATATTAAATTAAAATTTATATTTAGAATTTTTCATTCTAAATTGGAAATTTTAATTAAATAAATATATATTTAAAATAAATAAATTAAATAAAGAGAATCAAAGAAAATTCAACTCTCTTTAAATAATGAGCTTTATTATTAAGATATTCGATCTCCATTGTTGGTTTTACATCGCGTTTGTTTTAGTGAGTAATCCTCCCTAATGGAGGAACGTTCATTAGCAATTTCGCACCGTTTAATCTCGAAAGATAAGTAGTTTGTAAGTGTTTTGTATGGTATGGATCACCCTAATGGTGGCGACCATACTTGACTTGCAAATTATGAAACAATGGTGGAAGCTCATAAGATAGAATTGCCTTGACTCTCGCCTAAACGGGACAACGCTGAATTCTAATCTTGATAGAATAAAAGGTTGCTAGAATGATTAACATTTTAGATGAGATTACAACTCTATTCAATGGATGGTAGCTTTGACTCTCGCCTAAACGGGACACTGATATCAGTTTGTTGAAAACCTTGGAAATTATTTAGGATTGTATGTTTTAGTATTTTCACTTGTCATTCCTACTTGCTATATGTTTAATAATTTCTGAATTGTGTATGAATTTATATTGAACCATGTTATTTTCTGTTATTAAATTGTAGTTTAATTTCGAATCTTCATTGTTGGTCTAACTTGGTTTGTTTATCTAATGAGATAAATCCCTAGTGGATTTTCACCATTAGACATACATAATAGTGTTAGATCTCGAAAGATAAATATTGTATATGCAACATCTAGCTGTTCATCAATTGATGACACCTTAGACTAGTATTTTCACAATATGAAACAAGAAGATTGTATAAATAAGATTACTTTGACTTTCGCTAATCGAAGCATCGTTGAATTCTTATTTATAAACGAAATTATCTTAATTCCTCTTAGCTTATTCATTTCGAATTAGCTCAATAACATATCATTGGATGAATGGTCTATAAATCATTTCATGTCATTCTATATTTTCTCTTAAGAAATTAAATGACGCATATGATTATAATCCCGAAATTCTATTTCCAATTGATATAAATCCTCAATCTTAGAAATCTCCTACTTGTTAGGCAAATCAGACTTAGAGTTTAAATTAGTAGTAATGGTCCAAGAAAGAATTACTCATTATATTTGGTATAAATTTAAGTCTTTGACTTTAATTTTAGATTCCAAACAGAAATATTCTTATATTTCTAATTCCAGATACAATACAGTTACACTTTCACAAGTGTTTAATAACAATTTTCTATCAATGGATTCAAACTGTATGGAATATGAGTTTAGCATTCTGTGACCAGGATCCACTTGCACTATTCTATGAACTCATTGAAGTAACTAAACCTAAGTCATCAAACGACACAACCACATTTTATTAATCTATGGCTATTGTATCTTGTTCATAGTGATTTTGACAAGATCATTCTCTGCAAAGAGTTTATATGCCTATATCCACGGAAAGTTGTTCATCTCATTCGTAGATGGATGTACATTCAGGGGTGGATATGAGTTTTTCGTTGTATTCTTAAAACGATCACTCTAGATTATACCTTATGCAAAGAAATTTGAAATGTTTGAAAAATTTCATTAATTTCTAGCAATGGTTAAAACCATTAAGGCAAGTGGTTAAAGATCTTGCGAACTGATAGGGGTGGAGAAATAGTTAGTAGATATGCAGTTCAAAGATCATTAAATTGATTTTTGAATTATATCCAAACTTACCTCCCCAGAAATTTCGATTTGCATATTGATGATTAGTTACTAGTCGTTGCCTAAATCCTTCTATGGTAATACAATTTCAGAATGATGTAATGGTTGTATACTTAATGTAAATCATTACTAGATTCATGGATGACTTAATCAAAATCTTAAGAAAAGCTAGAACTGTTAACCATGTTTTGTTAGCTATTCTAAGTGATTAGGGGTGGACCATCCCATAGTCAATAGATAAGAAAGTGTTTGTTCAAACAAATACTACTTTTCTAAGATAATGACTAAGTCTAAAAATAAAGTAACAAATAAAGGAGATATTTATTTCTTGATTCCAAAAGTGTTCTATCATCTTATTTGACATATGATGATCCCACTACCTCTGTTGTCTTGTCACAACCGAAGAGATCAATACCATTTAGTTTTCTTAGACATAATTCACAGTACCTTGTTGTAGTGGGAGAGTTTCTAGGAACTCACCTTCTTATGACTTGGAAGACACTAGTGATTAAAATCCATTGTGAGTTTTAACAAGTAATGGATTGTCAAGATAAGAAACTAAGAAGAAAAGCCAAGAGAACTATAGTTTTATCCATTCACATGGAGTAACCTAAAGTTTTCTATTACAAGGACATAAAAGGAAATTTTCGTTAATAAGTCTATTCAATGGACTTAACAAAACTTCCTGTTCCTAGTATTATAGGTTTGAGTTTATCTAAACCTATGGCTTGTGGTATACCTGGTAATTACTTACTCTAATGCAAGCAACTTATTTTAGTAAGATGCTGAAGCATTTTCTTTCTAATGGCAATCTATAGAAGCTTCACAACTTCTTAGGCATAGATTTTATTTATCTAAGGAAAAGTCTCAACTATTCCAGAAAAGATAAAGCCATGAAAGAATTTCTTATATCAACAGTGAGAGGTCTCAGATATGCTTTTGTATGCCTTAGACCAGACACCTGCTGTTGAGTGGGAGTAATGAGTAGGTATCAGATTAATCCAGGAGAAGAACATTGGAAGACAATCAAGTAAATCTTAAGATTAAGAAGAGGAACTATATGTTAGTCGATAAGGGTGTGTTTAAAACTCTTAGACTACACCTCATCAAATTTCGAAATTTGCCTTTGTGCTAGAAAATCTTTCTGATAAGATGGTGATTACTCTGGGGGTGGAATAGTGATTTTGGAGAAGTGTAAAAACCTATCTGAAGTCTCTAGGTCTACCAGAAAGTGACTGAATGTTAAAGTTGCAGGAAAGGTACTTATTCAGTCTAAGGAAAGTTCTATACATTTTTGGCACCATTCCAAATTGCCTTAACTACTAGTGTTATTTCCTGATTAACCAAAAGTAGTTGCCAAAGGTATAGAATCCAGTATCCCAAGAGAGTAGACATATAGAGAGGAATTTCACATTATCAATGATTTTGTGATTAAGGAAGAGTAATAGTGGAGGAAAGGTTGTGGTTAATTCAACCTTTCAGATCCTATTACGAGGAGTTTACTACTACTACACTTGATTTGTATATCAAGGTGTTGAGATTATTTGAAATGCACTTTTTGTTTTATATTAGTGCAAGTGGGAGTTTGTTGGGTTTTATGCCCTAAATAAAACTCATTTCAATATAATCAGATTTACTTATTAATATAGATCAGAAATAATATTTAATGTTGCATGGTTCACATGATTTATTTTATGATTATATGTACATAATGTATGAATTCATCTGAAACCCTTTTCACATACTTGATCCTGTTTATTGTGTCGTCAACACATTGGAAAGTAAACATGACTATGTGAATAAAGTTTCCTAGATTTATCAGACACAGGGTTTTACGGATATGATAATCTACAACAGAGTTTACTTGCATTTGGAGAAATGCTATGTTCTTTCCAGAGCATTGGTTAAAGTAAAGCTCAGGTTGGATGCATGGACTATGCATCGGAAGGGACAGATATTGAACTTTGACATAGATTTATTAAACTTACTGTAATATCTATTCAAGTCAATATCGCCTAGTTGATCCTAGATCAAATGATCTTAATCATGTTATGATTAGGCTCGATCTCGAGAGGCTATTCGTGTTCTTTGATTTGTTAGTTAAGCCTACTTTTGGGTCAGGGTGATACGTACATTTTGGGAACACGGTAGTACAATTGAGTGGGAGCGCTAACATAAACATGGATTCTATAGCTTCTATCTGGCGAATAGTAAGTAAAGGATGATCTCCTTCGAGCTTGACCAAACGAAAAATAAATGGTGGAGATCTCATTTCACATAAGCTGAAATATCATTTATACGGGGTTAAGTGTTTTAAGGATTAAATACATTGTAGGGTGTAACGGTAATCTAATCCCTTTACAGTGTAGATCATTCATATAGAGGATCATTGATCAAATTAGGATTATAATAATGGATAACTAATGATGTGTCTATATGGTGGAACATATAGAGAATTATATATACTAAGAGTGCAATTCTAAGTTCTATGCGTGGTAACAACTAAGAATTAATAAGTCAGTGAATTTAGGTTATAAATTCTTGATCTGCTTATTGGAAGCTCGGTTATATAGACGCATGCTCCCTGCACTAGTTGAGATAATATTTCTAGTAAGACTCATATAATTGGTTTTGATTAATCAATTATAATTCTCAAATTAGACTATGTCTATTTGTGAATTTTTCACTAAGTAAGGGCAAAATTGTAAAGAAAGAGTTTTTAGGGGCATATTTGTTAATTATGATACTTTGTATGGTTCAATTAATCAATATGATAAATGACAATATTATTTAATAATTACTTATAGTTATTATATAGTTAGAATTAACATTTAAATGGTTGAATTAGAAAATTGGCATTTATGAGAAAATCAGATGTAGAAAAGATAAAACTGCAAAATTGCAAAAAGTGAGGCCCAAATCCACATGTATAGGGCCGACCACTTTTGTAGGGTTTTCCCTCTGATATTTTCATTATTTTAATGCCAAATAATTTAAACCTAACCCTAGTGGAATGCTATAAATAGATAGTAAAGGCTTCAGGAAATTTACACTAAATTTCTTTACTTTTTCATTCAGAAAAAACTGAGCCTCTCTCTCTCCCTATCTTTGGCTGACCACTCCCTCTCTCTCTTTGTCCTTGAGATTTTGAAATTCTTAGTGTTAGAGTAGTGCCCACACACAGCAAGTGATACCTCAATCTTAGTGACGAAGATCGTGAAGAAAGACTTTCAACAAGAAGGAGTTTCAGCACTAAAGAATCAGAGAAAGAGATCGAGGTTCAGATATTGATAATGCTCTGCTACAGAAAGGAATCAAGGGCTAGATATCTGAACGGAATGAGTCATTTAATTCCGCTGCACCCAGTGTAAGGTTTCCTAAACTTTATATGTGTTTATTTCATCGTTTTAGAAAGTTCATATTTAGGGTGTTAATCAACATACTTGTGAGTAGATCTAAGATCCTAGTAAAATAATTTCCAACAAGTTCTTCACCAGTATAGGTGTCGTTCCTGGAATGGAAAAGCCTCTGGTCCTACTTTGTGATAACAATGGAGCAATAGCAAACAGTAAAGAACATTGAAGCCACAAGAGAAGCAAACACATTGAAAGGAAGTATCACATTATCAGAGAATACGTAGCAAGAGGGGATGTACTAGTTGAGAAAATTGACACAGAGGACAACCTAGCTGATCCATTTACCAAAGTCTTGGCCATGACAACTTTTGAAAAGCACCGTCAGAATTTAGGATTAATTAATATGTACTGATTAGTTTTATATTAGTGCAAGTGGGAGTTTGTTGGGTTTTATGCCCTAAATAAAACTCCATTTCAATGTAATCTATTTTATTCAACATCAATAAAGAAACAGAAGTATTTTTCATTCATTTGTGTATGTTTTGGTTCACTTTATCAATTGCTTGTCTATTTGATTTATAAATTCATCTTAAACCCTTTTCACATACTAGATCCTGTTTATTGTGTTGTCATCACTTTGGAAAGTAAACATGACTATGTGAATAAAGTTTCCTAGATTTATCAGACACAAGGTTTTACTGATATGATAATCTACAACAAGAGTTTACTTGCATTTGGAGAAATGCTATGTTCTTTCCAGAATATTGGTTAAAGTAAAGCTCAGGTTGGATGCATGGAGTATGCATCGGAAGGGATCGATATTGAACTTTGACTTAGATTAATTAAACTTACCGTAAAATCTATTCAAGTCAATATCGCCTAGTTGATCCTAGATCAAATGTTCTTAATCCTGTTATGATTAGGCTCAATCTTGAAAGGCTATTCGTGTTCTTTGATTTTTTAGTTAAGCTTACTTTTAGGTCAGGGTGATACGTACATTTTGGGAACACGGTAGTGCAATTGAGTGAGAGCGCTAACATAAACATGGAATCTATAGCTTCTATCTGGCGAATAGTAAGCAAAGGATGATCTCCTTCGAGCTTGACCAAACGAACATAAATGGTGGAGTACTCATTTCACATAAGTTGAAATATCATTTATACGGGGTCAAGTGTTTTAAGGATAAAATACATAGTAGGGTGTAACGGTAATATAGTCCCTTTACAGTGTAGATCATTCATATAGAGGATCATTGATCACATTAGGATTATAACAATGGATAACTAATGATGCGTCTATATGGTGGAATATATAGAGCATTCTATATACTGAGAGTGCAATTCTAAGTTCTATGCGTGGATTCAACGAAGAATTAATAAGTTAGTGAATTTTAGTGATAAATTCTTGATCTACTTATTGGAAGCTCGGTTATATAGACCCATGGTCCCCGCACTAGTTGAGATAATATTGCTTGTAAGACTCATGTAATTGGTTTTGATTAATCAATTATAATTCTCAAACTAGACTATGTCTATTTGTGAAATTTTCACTAAGTAAGGGCAAAATTGTAAAGAAAGAGTTATTATGGGCATATTTGTTAATTATGATACTTTGTATGGTTCAATTAATAAATATGATAAATGACAATATTATTTAATAATTATTTATAGTTATTAAATAGTTAGAATTGGCATTTAAATGGTTGAATTAGAAAATTGGCGTTTTTGAGAAAATCAGATACAAAAAGTGATAAAACTGCAAAATTGCAAAAAGTGAGGCCCAAATCCAATAAGCCTTGGCCGACCACTTTTATAGGAGTTTTACCTCTGATATTTTCATTATTTTAATGCCAAATAATTCAAACCTAACCCTAGTGGAATGCTATAAATAGGTAGTGAAGGCTTCAGGAAAATTACACTTTTCATTCAGAAAAACCTGAGCCTCTCTCTCTACCTTGGCCGCCACTCTCTCTCTCTCTTCTTCCTTGAATATTTCGAAACCCCTTAGTGATTAGAGTAGTGCCCACACACAGCAAGCAATACCTCAATCATAGTGAGGAAGATCGTGAAGAAAGATTTTCTGCAAAAGGAGTTTCAGCATCAAAGATTCAGAGAAAGAGATCCAGGTTCAGATGTTGATAATACTCTGCGACAGAAATGATACAAGGGTTAGAGATCTGAACGGAAGGAGTCATTTAATTCCGCTACACCCAATGTAAGGTTTCCTAAACTTTATATGTGTTTATTTCATCGTTTTAGAAAGTTCATATTTAGGGTGTTAATCAACATACTTGTGAGTAGATCTAACATCCAGGTAAAATAATTTCCAACAGTCTTCACTATAGGGGTCCGTTGGTTTATTCTGTTTAGAGGTTAGAGGTGATGTCACAATTGTGTTTGGTGTCTGTAAGATAACTGCCCAATGGTTTGTTGAGTTTAGAGGTTAGGGTGATGTGTTTGATATAGGTCGATGGTCGTCCAATTTTGGCATGATAGTTAACACTTGTCTATTAAGCACGATGTAGTTCAATAGTTTTTTGATGTTGGTACGATAAGTTTTAAATATTATTCTTTGAGTGCGATTACAAGCCGATTGTGTTCGATATTACACATTTTTAGCAATTATTTTAGCCTTTTTTTTGCGGTGACAGGGTCAACTGTGTTCGCATTCTTAATGTATAATGGTATTTAGGAGTGTGAGAATAGAGATTTGGTTTTTAATAGAGCAGAATGTTTGACATTCGAGATTAATAAGAACATAACCTACTCACTACTGGTTGAGCTTTTGTACAATGAGTTGGTGGTTGACAAAGTACAGTATGACTTGAAACTAGAAGTGAATTACAAGTACATGAAAGGGTTAATGTATCAATTTAAAGTTATAAGTAATGATAAGCGTCTAAGTTTATATTTGTCAATGCTTTAGAAGAAGCGAGATAAATTTATTCCCCTTTTTGTGACTTTAGTGAATAAGAATATCTGTATCGATCCTAGTCCTCCACTATAGTGGGTGAAATCTACAATTACGTAATTCAGGCACAAGCAACCTGTTAAGAACAAAAAGAGAGACAAAAGTTCAATTGGGAGCACCGATGGGGTGTCAGCCAAAGGGACTTTGACGCTTAAGTTGGTATGCCTGTAGTAAAAAATAACAATAACGGAAAATAAATAAAATGTAAATGGTAGTCGGATAGATGAGTGGACGAGCAAACGGATGAACGAAAGGAACAACTGCGGTGGTGAGGCTTAAGAGAAAAGTTTAGAAAGGACGAATGTCTGCTTGAGCAAGTGAGTAGTGTGAGTATCGAATGTTTGATGCCCCGCCTCTGTCGTATGGTTTCTTTTATCGTGTTCCCTTCGTATTGTTGCCCTCCATCCACATCATCAATTGGACTCGTTCCAGTTGGTTGCTTACCTCATTTTATAAGAATCGTACTCGTCTTTCTGACTGGTTCAATATCTACTTAGTTCCACCCGTTTGGCCGACTAGCTGGACTCGGACCCAATTATGGGGTGAACTGACTCATGGCCCATAAGCTCACCCATTTTTCTATCTCGAGGTCTAGTGAGTTTATTTGGCTGCCTTATTAGGCCTAATAATATTGGGCTCATTATTGATGGGCCTATTTGTTTGGTTTTGTGCCCTAAATAAAACCCATTACAATCTGATTAGTTATCAATATAGAATTTTGAAGTGATTTATGTTTACATGTATTCTACATGTTTGTGGTTTAATATACATATTTAATGTATGCATAAAATCAGTTAAATCCAGAACATATATTCATTCACAATTACAGTATTGTCAATACAGTGGAATGTGCTTATGATTATATGATTCAAAAGACTAAGTCCCTGTTCATCAGTGTTTTGGATTTACACTGATGTGATAATCAGCGATGAAGTATACTTACACTTGGAGTAAGTGTTATGTTCTTTCCAGGACATTGGTAAAGTATACTAGTTTTGAATGTATGGAGTATACATTAGACTGGACCGATATTGAACTTGGTCAAAGATATTATAAACTTATCGTTGTATCTTTCCAAGTCAATACCAAAAGTTGATCTTAGATTAAAAGAATCTAAATCTTGATATGCTTAGGCTCAATCTTAGGAGTGTTATTCATGTTCTTTGATTTATTAGTTAAGCCTACTTTTGGGTCAGGGTGATACGTATATTTTGGGAACATGATAGCATAACTGAGTGGGAGTGCTGAACATAAATATGGAATCTATAGCTTCTACTGGTGTATAGAAGTCAAGTGATGATTCCCTTCCAACTTAGTTAAATAGAAGTAAATGGATGAGCTCTTGTTTCAGTGACTATATATTAGATCACTAAAACATCATTTATAGGTAACTAAGTGTTTTAAGGGGCAAAATACATTGAGGGGTGGAAACGGTAAATTTATCCCATCTCGATGTAAATCATCTATATATAGGATTTTTTAATCACATTAAGATTATAACAATGGTTAAATGAGATAGCATATGTATATCGTGAAATATATAGTATGCTCTATATGAGTTTGAGAGTGCAATTCCAAGTTCTAAGAGTGGATTCAACAAGGAATTAATAAGTTAGGGATTTACTTGGTAAATTCGGTTCAACTTATTGGAAGCTCAACAATATAGATCCATGGTCCCCATTCTAGTTGAGATCATACTTGTAATGACCGCTCTAGTAATATGGATTAGTAAAGGCAATTAGCACTAATTTTTATTATTTTATTATTATTTGTGAATTAATTTTAAATGTGGACCCCAATATTTAGAAATAGATATTAGAGTTATAATTTCTCAATTCCGGAGATTTTATTAAACTCTAGGGGTATTATTTAGCTTATATGTGAAATATGTCAATTCCGCTCTAGCATGGTTGACACCCTCAAAACTCGGTTTTCTAAAACTGAGAAGGCTGCTGAAGTTATGACGAAGTTAAATGAGCTATTCGGTAAGGCATCGCTTCAGTCACGCTTTGACGCGACTAAGAAGTACATTAACGCACGGATGGAACCTCATCAAAACGTGCGTGACCATGTTCTCCTTGTTGGGTTTTATGCCCTAAATAAAACTCATTTCATATAATCAGATTTACTTATTAATAAAGATCAGAAATAACATTTTTATGTTGCATGGTTCACTTAATCAATTGCTTGTCTATTTGATTTATAAATTCATCCAAACCCCTTTTCACATACTTGATCATGTTTATTGTGTTGTCAACACAGTGGAAAATAAACATGACTATGTGAATAAAGTATTCCTAGATTTATCAGAACACTGGGTTTTACTGATATGACAATCTACAACAGAGTTTACTTACATTTGGAGAAATGTTATGTTCTTTCCAGAACATAGGTTAAAGTAAAGCTCAGGTTGGATGCATGGAGTATGCATTGGAATGGACCGATATTGAACTTTGAATTAGATTTTGAAACTTACCGTAAATATCTATTCAATTCAATATCATAAGTTGATCCTAGATCACATGATCGAAATCCTGATATGGTTAGGCTCAATTTCAAGAGTGTTATTCGTGTTCTTTGATTTGTTAGTTAAGCCTAGTTTTGTATCAGGGTGATACGTACATTTTGGGAACACGGTAATACAATTGAGTGGGGGAGCGCTAACATAAATATGGAATCTATAGCTTCTATTTGGCAAATAGAAGTAAAGGATGATTTCCTTTGAGCTTAACCAAACGAAGATAAATGGTGGAGATCTCATTTCACTTAGGTGAAATATCATTTATACAGGGTTAAGTGTTTTAAGGATAAAATACATTGTAGGGTGTTACGGTAATTTAATTCCTGTACAGTGTAAATCATCTATATAGAGGATCATTGATCACATTAGGGTTATAACAATGGATAACTAATGACGTGTCTATATCGTGGAACATATAGAGCGTTTCTATATGACTGAGAGTGCAATTCCAAGTTTTAAGTGTGGATTCAATGAGGAATTAATAAGTTAGGGAATTTACTTGGTAAATTCGGTTCGACTTATTGGAAGCTCGGTTATATAGACCCATGGTCCCCATACTAGTTGAGACCATACTGCTTGTAAGACTCAGTTAATTGATTTTAATTAATCAATTATAATTCTAAAAGTTAGACTATGTCTACTTTATGAATTCTCACAGTTTAAGGATGAAATCGTAAAGAAAAGGTTTCTAGGTTTAATTATTAATTAAGAGACTTTGTATGTCTAATTAATAATTATTTTAAATGACAATATTATTTAATAATCTATTTTAGTTATTAAATAATTAGTTTTGGCATTTAAATGATTAGAATTGGAAAAATAGCATTTTTGGAGAAATTGAAATAAAATTGAGGAAACTGCAAAATCCAAGTGAGGCCCATATTCCCTCTATGGCCGAGCACTCCCTTTGTATTTCCCAATTATTATTTTTATTTTTTAATTGCCATGTAATTGCTAATCAAAGCCTAGCTATAATAGGAAAGTGGTGGATCACACTAAATAAGGTAGTTAATCAATTACACAGTAAAAGAGGAAACTGTTTATTTGGAAAGTTGTGCTTTCCCTTTTCCCTATATAAAGCAACCTTGTTCTCTTCTCTTCTATGAATGAAAAGCCACGAAATTGAGAGAGAAAAATAGAGAGAAATTTCGAAATCCTTGTGAGATGAGTAGTGCCCACACACATCAAGTGGTATCTCAATCATAGTATGGAAGACTATGGAATTTCTGCATCAAAGAAGGAGAAAAGAAGATCCAGCTTCAGATCTTGGTTATGCTCTGCTACAGAAAGGAATCAAGGGCTAGAGATCTGAACGGAAGGAGTCATATTATTCCGCTGCACCCACTGTAAGGTTTTCTAACTTTATATGTGTTTATTTTCATTGTTTTAGAATTCATATTAGGTTGTTAATCCAACATACTTGTTAGTAAATCTAGATCCTGGTAAAATAATTTCCAACAACTGGCACCAGAGCCATGGTAATGATTTACTTTCATGTAATATGAATTAAAACGATGATTGCATGTTTCTGTGTTGATTTGGATGGTTTCATGTTGGTTTATGTGCTTATGTGATGAATGTTTATGTTGTACGAAATTTTTCCATGAAATATATTTTTTCAATTTTTGAAAATATTTTATTTGGATTCCTTGTGAAAAATTAAGCAATTTTGTTTTTTACGGAACTCGATTCCGATAAAAATTGAGAAAGATATGAATTTTGGAAGTTTGGAAATCATGGTTGCTGCATGCAGCCCATCCTTGCAGTTCCCCACAAATTGCGAATTTTTGAGGTTTTTTTTCCAAAAATCCAATTTTTTCATGGGATTGTTTCCCAAAATTTATTTTTCCAATTTTAAATATTTCTAAATTGAAATGTTTCCAATTTTAAATATTTTCAATTTGGAATTTTTCCAATTTTAAATATTTCTATTTTGGATTGTTTCCAATTTTTAAATATTTCCTATTATGGTCAGATTTAAAAATTTGTTAAGTTCTTTAATATTTATTTATTATTTAATTATAAGATTAGATATTTTGATATTTAAGATATTTTAAATTAAAAGATAACTTTGTCTTTTTATTTGAAATATTATATTAAAATTATCTTATATGACAAATTAAATAATTAATAAATTTGAAATTAACATAGATATTTTTATAGATATACTTACCATAATGTTTTTTAAATTCAAAAATTTGTTATTTTGTTAAATATTTAATTATTTATAAATTATAAGTATAAAAATGATATTTTTTCTATATATATATATATATATATCATTTTTTCCTTATTAGAAATTTATAAATCATATCTTAAATATTTAAATAACATAGATATTTTTGTAGAGATTTGAATATTGCTTAATTTGAGATATTTTGACATATAATTATGGTAATTATTATTTAACCAAATCTATTTTAAAATTGGTTTATTTTATTAAATTATAAGATCTGAAAGTGATATTGGAGATTCTTTCCTTTTTAAATCATTGATCTTATTAGATATTTAATTTAATTTGATTCAAATAAACCTAGATATTTTAAAATTAGTTTCCTTTATTTGGTTAGTTTAAGAATAATAATTTAATTATATTAATATCTTGATTCACATCTGTTACATGGACAATGTTTGTTTATTTATATTGTTTATTCAAAACCTTTTAACAAACCTATTATTTATCTGATCTAAATTGCTATGATTAACTTGTTGACTGATCATGATCTTATGATCTGATTTTAATCATAGTCCAATTGACGATAGATCTTATAAATAATTTGTAACAGGTAAATTTTGTACCTCTTTCATCTGTGTAAACCTAGTGACATGATAGGGCCCATCCAAATCATTTGACCTGTGTGAGCCTATATGTTTGCTTTTGGGCTTAGATACATATAGGGAGCCCATTTAAGTTTTTACTAAGTAAATGGACTAGGTTGCTAAAATAAATTTTGACATAAGGAAATTTATTTAGGCACAATTAGATTTGGGCTTATTCAATGAATAACAATTGTTTATTTTAAGGTTAAATTCCTCTCTTTTGGGCCTTGTGTGAGAGTTGGGGGCCATAGAAGTGGGTACGACATACTGAACCCAGCTCCCCCTCACATGAACTACCCCAATTGTGAAGGCCCATTTGCCTTATTTAAATAATTGTATTAGGTTAATTATATTAGTCTAACCTAATTAAAATTGAATTAGCAACATAATTAACTTTTAAAATATATGAAATTTATTTTTCATTGTAATATTTTAAAGTTAATTTTAGAAAAACACTTAGTCAATGATATATTCTAGATAGTTATTTCTAGTACTAATTATTATTTCTAATATTAAATAGGAAAATATCATAGATTGTGAAATTAATTGTTTCCTAATTAATTTTGGTACAATCTAAGTTTAGAATATTTTCCTAGTATTAAACTAGAATTAATAATTAAGTTTCCTCTTTACTTAATTATTTATTTCTTGAATTTAATACATTTAATTAAATTGAAAATTTCAATATCTAAGTTGATTTTCATCATGATACTTTAATATTGTTATTTTCATGTTATTTAATTAAAGTTGAAAATTATTTTAAGTTTGGAATCTTATTTCAGAATAACTTAAGTTTGAATAATTTTCAAAATATATTTTATTTTATTTTATTAATCATTTCCCAAAATTTTGAAATTGCATTTCTTTAATGCAGAAATTTCGAATTTTATTTGAAAAATAGATTAAAGTTGAAAATTATTTATTTAATTTTGGACCAACTTAAATCAATGATTTTTTTCATTTAATGATTAATTAAAATAAATGAACTAAAATATATTATAATTAGAAATTGGATTAATTAGTCAATGAAAGTCTAGATAGTTATTATCTGTTTTGCTTGAAGTATTTTTCTAGTGTATTTAATTAAATAGAAAATTAATATTTAAGCTGATTTTTTAATCATGATACTTAAATATTTGAAATTTTTCTTAGATATTTAATTAAATAGGAAAATTATATTTTTTGTTGAAAATTAATTTTTATTAATTTTGGGCCAACATAAAATTAGAGTAATTTTCCAGGATTTATTTTTATTTTATTTTAAAGCACTTTCGAAAGTAGTATTCTTATACAGTTCATTTTTCGAAATGCAATATATATTTATAGAAAATTAAATTTGAGTTGTAAATTAATTTAAATTAATTTTGAAACAACTTGAATTGAATAATTTTCTAAATATTTATGGAAATTATTACTAAGATGGAAATAATTCATATTATTTTCATATCCATCTAAGTATAATTTATAAATATTACACTAAAATTTATATTTAGAATATTTTATTCTAAATTGGAAATTTTAATTAAATAAATATATATTTAAAATAAATGGATTAAAATAAATATTAGAAGAAAATACAACCCTTCATTAAATAATGAGCTTTTTGTTATAAGGATATTCGATCTCCATTGTTGGTTTTACATAGCTATTGTTTTAGTGAGTAATCCTCCCTAATGGAGGAACGTTCATTAGCAAGTTAGCACCGTTTAATCTCGAAAGATAAGTAATCTTGTAAGTTTTTTTATATAGTTTATGATCACCCTAATGGTGGCGACTATATAAGACTTGCAAGAATATGAAACAATGGTGGAAGCTCATAAGATAGAATAGCCTTGACTCTCGCCTAAACGGGACAACGCGGATTCACATCTTGATCGAATAAAAGGTTGCTAGAATGTTTGACATTTTAGATGAGCTGACAACTCTATTCAATGAATGATAGCTTTGACTCTCGCCTAAACGGGACACTGATATCAGTTTGTTGAAAACCTTGGAAATTATTTAGGATTGTATGTTTTAGTATTTTCACTTGTCATTCCTACTTGCTATGTGCTTCATAATTTCTGAATTGTGTATGAATTTGTATTGAACCATGTTATTTTCTGTTATTAAATTGTAGTTTAATTTCGAATCTTCATTGTTGGTCTAACTTGATTTGTTTTTCTAATGAGATAAATCCCTAATGGATTTTCACCATTAGACTAACATAATAGTGTTAGATCTCGAAAGATAAATATTGTATATGCAACATCTAACTGTTCATCAATTGATGACACCTTAGACTAGTGTTTTACAATATGAAACAAGAAGATTGTATAAATAAGATTACTTTGACTCTCGCTAATCGGAGCATCGTTGGATTCTTATTTAAAACGAAATTATCCTAATTCCTCTTAGCTTATTCATTTCGAATTAGCTTAATGACATATCATTGGATGAATGGTCTATAAATCATATAAAGTCTTATTTTCTCTTAAGAAATTAGATGACGCATATGATTATATTCCCGGAATTCTATCCCAAAATGATATAAATCCTTAATCTTAGATATCTCCTACTTGTATAGGCAAATCATAGAGTTAGATTAGTAGTGGTGGTCCAAGAAAGAATTACTAATTATACAGTTACACTTTCACAAGTGTTTCATAACCATTTTCTATCAATGGATTTAAACTGTATGAGTTTAGTATTCTGTGACCAGAATCCACTTGCACTATTCTAAGAACTCTTTGATGTTGATGTAACTTAAGTCATCAAAAGATTCAACCACATATTTTACAAATCTATGGCATTTGTATCTTGTTCATAGTGGTTTTGACAAGATCATTCTCTGCAAAGAGTTAATATGCCTATATCCACTGAAAGTAATTTCATCTCATTCGCAGATGGATGTACATTAAGGGGTGGATATGAGTTTTCGTTGTATTCTTAAAACGATCACTCTAGATTTTACCTTATGCAAAAGAAATTTGAAATGTTTGAAAAATTTCATGAATTTCTAGTAATGGTAAGTGGTTAAAGATCTTGCGAACTGATAGGGGTGGAGAAAAAGTTAGTAGATATGCAGTTCAAAGATCATTAATTTGATTTTGAATAATATCCAAACTTACCTCCCCAGAAATTCGAGTTGCATATTGATGATTAGTTACTAGTAGTTGCCTAAATCCTTCTATGGAAATAAAATTTCAGAATGATGTAATGGTTGTATAATTAATGTAAATCATTACTAGATTCATGGATGACCAAATAGAAATCTTAAGAAAAGCTAGAACTGCTAACCCTGGTTTGCATGTTTGTTAGCTATTCTAAGTGATTAGGGGTGGAGCATCCCATAGTCATTAGACAAGAAAGTGTTTGTTTAAACAAATACTACTTTTCTAAGAAAATGACTAAGTCTGAAAATAAAATAGCAAATAAAGGAGATATTTTTTCTTGATTCCAAAAGTGTTCTATCATCTTATTTTACATATGATGATCCCTCTGCCTCTGTTGTCTTGTCACAACCGAAGAGGTCTATACCATTTAGTTTTCTTTGACATAGTTCACGGTAACTTGTTGTAGTGGGAGAGTTTCTAGGAACTCACCTTCTTATAACTTGGAAGACACTAGTGATTAAAATCCATTGTGAGTTTAAACAAGTAATGGATTGTCAAGATAAAAAACTAAGAAGAAAGCTAATAGAACTATGTTTTGATCCATTCACATGGAGTAACATAAAGTTTTCTGTTACAAGGACATGAAAGGAAATTTTTGTTCATAAGTCTATTCAATGGACTTAACAAAACTTCCTGTTCCTAGTATAATAGGTTTGAGTTTATCTAAACCTATGGCTTGTGGTATACCTGGTAATTACTTACTCTAATGCAAGCAACTTACTTTAGTAAGATGCTGGAGCATTTTTCTTTCCAATGGCAATCTATAGAAGCTTCACAAACTTCTTAGATATAGATTTTATTTATCTAAGGAAAAGTCTCAACTATTCCAGAGAAGATAAAGCCATGAAAGAATTTCTTAAATCAACAATGAGAGGTCTCAGATATGCTTTAGTATGCCTTAGACCAGACACCTGCTGTTGAGTGGGAGAAATGAGTAGGTATCAGATTAATCCAGGAGAGAAACATTGGAAGACAATCAAGTAAATCTTAAGATTAAGAAGAGGAACTATATGTTAGTCAATAAGAGTGGTTTTAAAACTCTTAGACTACACCACATCAGATTTCGAGACTTGCCTGTGTGCTAGAAAGTCTGCTGATGAGATGGTGATTACTTTGGGGGTGGAGTAGTGATTTTGGAGAAGTGTAAAAACCTATCTAAAATCTCTTAGTCTACCAGAAAGAGACTGAATGTTAAAAGTTGCAGGAAAGATACTTTTTCAGTCTAAGGAAAGTTCTATACATTTGTGGCAGTGTTCCAACTTGCCTTAACTACTAGGGTTACTTCCTGAATAACGAAAGAGTAGTTGCCCAAAAGTATAGAATCCAGTATCCCAAAAGAGTAGACATATAAAGAGGAATTTCACATTATCAAGGATTTTGTGATTAAGGAAGAGTAATGGTGGAGAAGAGGTTGTGTTTAATTCAACCTGTCAGATCCCATTACGAGGAGTTTACTACTATTACACTTGATTGGTATATCAAGGTGTTAATGATTATTTGAAATGCACTTTTTGTTTTATATTAGTGCAAGTGGGAGTTTGTTAGGTTTTATGCCCTAAATAAAACTCATTTCATATAATCAGATTTACTTATTAATAAAGATCAGAAATAATATTTTTATGTTGCATGGTTCACTTAATCAATTGCTTGTATATTTGATTTATAAATTCATCCAAACCCCTTTTCACATACTTGATCATGTTTATTGTGTTGTCAACACAGTGGAAAATAAACATGACTATATGAATAAAGTATTCCTAGATTTATCAGAACACTGGGTTTTACTGATATGACAATCTACAACAGAGTTTACTTACATTTGGAGAAATGTTATGTTCTTTCGAGAAAATAGGTTAAAGTAAAGCTGAGGTTGGATGCATGGAGTATGCATTGGAATGGACCGATATTGAACTTTGAATTAGATTTTGAAACTTACCGTAAATATCTATTCAATTCAATATCATAAGTTGATCCTCGATCACATGATCGAAATCTTGATATGGTTAGGCTCAATTTCAAGAGTGTTATTCGTGTTCTTTGATTTGTTAGTTAAGCCTAGTTTTGTATCAGGGTGATACGTACATTTTGGGAACACGGTAATACAATTGAGTGGGGGAGCGCTAACATAAATATGGAATCTATAGCTTCTATTTGGCAAATAGAAGTAAAGGATGATTTCCTTTGAGCTTAACCAAACGAAGATAAATGGTGGAGATCTCATTTCACTTAGGTGAAATATCATTTATACAGGGTTAAGTGTTTTAAGGATAAAATACATTGTAGGGTGTTACGGTAATTTAATTCCTGTACAGTGTAAATCATCTATATAGAGGATCATTGATCACATTAGGGTTATAACAATGGATAACTAATGACGTGTCTATATCGTGGAACATATAGAGCGTTTCCATATGACTGAGAGTGCAATTCCAAGTTCTAAGTGTGGATTCAATGAGGAATTAATAAGTTAGGGAATTTACTTGGTAAATTCGGTTCGACTTATTGGAAGCTCGGTTATATAGACCCATGGTCCCCATACTAGTTGAGACCATACTGCTTGTAAGACTCAGTTAATTGATTTTAATTAATCAATTATAATTCTAAAAGTTAGACTATGTCTACTTTATGAATTCTCACAGTTTAAGGATGAAATCGTAAAGAAAAGGTTTCTAGGTTTAATTATTAATTAAGAGACTTTGTATGTCTAATTAATAATTATTTTAAATGACAATATTATTTAATAATCTATTTTAGTTATTAAATAATTAGTTTTGGCATTTAAATGATTAGAATTGGAAAAATAGCATTTTTGGAGAAATTGAAATAAAATTGAGGAAACTGCAAAATCCAAGTGAGGCCCATATTCCCTCTATGGCCGAGCACTCCCTTTGTATTTCCCAATTATTATTTTCATTTTTTAATTGCCATGTAATTGCTAATCAAAGCCTAGCTATAATAGGAAAGTGGTGGATCACACTAAATAAGGCAGTTAATCAATTACACAGTAAAAGAGGAAACTGTTTATTTGGAAAGTTGTGCTCTCCCTTTTCCCTATATAAAGCAACCTTGTTCTCTTCTCTTCTATGAATGAAAAGCCACGAAATTGAGAGAGAAAAATAGAGAGAAATTTCGAAATCCTTGTGAGATGAGTAGTGCCCACACACATCAAGTGGTATCTCAATCATAGTATGGAAGACTATGGAATTTCTGCATCAAAGAAGGAGAAAAGAAGATCCAGGTTCAGATCTTGGTGATGCTCTGCTACAGAAAGGAATCAAGGGCTAGAGATCTGAACGGAAGGAGTCATATTATTCCGCGGCACCCACTGTAAGGTTTTCTAACTTTATATGTGTTTATTTTCATTGTTTTAGAATTCATATTAGGTTGTTAATCCAACATACTTGTTAGTAAATCTAGATCCTGGTAAAATAATTTCCAACACTCCTCATGTCCAGTTATTTCCAAGAAGCCCAGGATCATGGTGCTGAAATGGACAGTGCTACTCAAGTAAGTCTTATCTTGAATAGCCTGACTCCAGCATTTCTACCATATACATCAAATTATGTCATGAATAAGAAGGAAATTGACTTTCATGAATTAGTCAATGACCTTCAAACTTATGAAAATTTGATTGGAGGACCCAAGAAGAAAGGGAGTAAACCTCATAATCCTGGTAATGGTAATGGGACGATAAAACCTGAAGCAAATGTTGCCTCTGCTTCAAAGCCCAAATCGAAGAAGAAGTGGAAGAACACCAAGAAGCGAGCAAAAGCCATGAAAAAGGCTGCTCCTTCTGGTGATGCTACACTTAAAGGAAAGTGTTTCCACTGCAATGAAAAAGGTCATTGGAAACCCCAGTGTCCTAAACTTCTTGCAAAGAAACAAGGTATTTCCATTTATAAACTTTAAAAGTTTTAGTGAATTATTATCCAATTGGATTTATGATTCTGGACTAAACTTTGTTTATTTGTTTTCTTCTTCTGATAGGCCAAGCTACTTGAACTCAATTGAGTTGGATCAGAAAGCTGGACCAAGGGTGAAATCGTCCAGATGAAGATGAAGCTCTTCAATTTTTGAATTAATTGTTTTGATTTAAAGACAATTTGGATTTCAAATTTTAGTTAGGGATATTTATCCCTGTTTCTCTCATATTGTTGCAATACATTTTTTTATTATTAATAAAGTTTCTATTTTTCGAAATTCCCTATTGCAATTTATGAGATTAAGCTTCATTTAATTTATCTTCATCAACTATTACCATATTATATTTATATGTTTGTATGTGTAAGTGTTTTTATTATTGATGCAAATTCTACATTATTTACAACTCTTCATCGAGTTATATTAAATAAACACTAGAAATTATTTCTATGTTTATCAATAATTGTTAATTCGCATAAAATTATTAAGAATTTGTTTAATAAAAGGATCTTATGATCTGATAGGGGTGGAGAAAAGTTAAGAAAACTATGCAGTTCAACGATCTTTTATATCTAATGAACTCTGGATAGTATTCAACTCCACATAAACTCTATCACACTAAGAGAATCATGATCTTTACAACCTTTAGAGGTGGATCATAATCTCTATATACTTAGGGGTGGAGGTTATCCATAGTACCCTATATGTATATTCTTAGGGGTGGAGTCTATTCCACAATTCCCTATGAAACACATATCTTGTTTAAACATAGAAGTAATATAATGAGTCAGCTATTGTCAATATAAATTCTTGATCTTGATTGTATGTTCCATTTCGATTTTACTGCTGTAAGTAAAAGTATGATACCTTTGAAAGTTCTTTGTTAAAGTTTCACACTACCTTAATTGAGTGGGAGAATTTTAAAGTTCTATACCCATCTTCATTAGGTTGATAATTGTGATAGGTACTTAAGAACACTACTGAAAAGCAAATCTAACCATTCACATGGATAGGTATAGCTTATCAGAATTATGAGAATAAGATAAAGAACTCTAGTTCAGTCCATTCAAATGACTTGAACCAAGAATTCTTAATCCTCATAAAATTTTATGGTATCTTAATTTTGATTACTTTATCTCTGGCATGTATTTTTCACTTCAAATACTAGTCTGCTATGTTGATGACTTAGTCTTGACTTAAAGTTTCAGACTAATACAAAAGTCACAACTAGGTAACTCTCTAAACAATCAGAGGTTAAAAGTATTATTTAACCAGACATCTGCTATTGAGTGGGAGCTATCTGAGATGTAATCAAATAGGGAACATTAGAAGATATTCAAGAAGGATTTATGAAAAGTGATCTATATGTTAGATATTAAGGAACTGTGTATCAGTTGTCTTTGTATCTCACCATCTAATTTCAAAATTCCATGAGATGGTGCTCACTTTGGGGGTGGAGGAATTATTGAATAATAATTCAAGCTCTACCAGAGAAGAATTGTAACTTGGTCTATTTGAAAATACCAGAAAGTTATATCACTGAAGAAAAGTCTACACTGTATTATCTCAATTACATATTTAAAATATGAGAGATATGTCTTCTGTTAATTCAGATGTACTTTTAAAACAGTAAAGATTTCAGTATCCCTTGATGAGTAAAGCATATAGTAAAGGATGTTTCATAAGTGTATTTATGAACTAGTTTCCAGAAGTTTGGATGGATTCAAATATACTACACTTGATCTAAAGATCAAGACATCAGATTGACCTATTTGCACAGTTTGTTTTATATTAGTGCAAGTGGGAGTTTGTTGGGTTTTATGCCCTAAATAAAACTCTTTACAATCTGATTAGTTATCAATATAAGAAATTTGAAGTGATTGATGTTTGCATGAATTTTACATGCTAATGGTTTAATATGTTTAACATGTTTAATATGTTTATTACATTCATACACACAAAATCAGTTAAATCCAGATCATATGTTTATTCAGAATTACAGTATCGTCAACAAGTGGAATGTGATTGTGATCATATGAATCAAAAGTTTTGGTCCCTGTTTCATCAGTGTTATTGGATTTACACTAATGTGATAATCAGCGATGATGTGTACTTACACTTGGAGTAAGTGTTATGTTCTTTCCAGGGCATTAGTAAAGTATACTAGTTTCGAATGTATGGAGTATACATTGGACTGGACCGATATTGCAACTAAGTTAAGATATTACAAACTTAATGTTATACATATCTTTCCAAGTCAATATCAGTAGTTGATCTTAAGATTAAAAGAATCTAAATCCTGATATGCTTGGGCTCAACTCAGGAGTGCTATTCATGTTCTTTGATTTATTAGTTAAGCCTACTTTTGGGTCAGGGTGATACGTATATTTTGGGAACATGATAGTATGATTGAGTGGGAGTGCTGAACATAAATATGGAATCTATAGCTTCTACTGGTGTATAGAAGTCAAGTGATGATTCCCTTCGAGCTTAGCAAATAGAAGTAAATGGATGAGCTCTTGTTTAACTGACTAATTATTAGATCACTAAACACCATTTACAGGTAGCTAAGTGTTTTAAGGGGCAAAATACATTGAGGGGTGAGAACGGTAAAGAAATCCCATCTCGATGTAAATCATCTATATAGAGGATCTTTAAATCACAATAAGATTATAACAATGGTTAAATAAGATAGTATATTGGTATCGTGAAACATACAATATGCTCTATATAAGTCTGAGAGTGCAATTCTAAGTTCTAAGAGTGGATTCAACGAAGAATTAATAAGTAGGAATTTACTTGGTAAATTTGGTTCACTTATTGGAAGCTCAGCATATAGATCCATTGTCCCCATTCTAGTTGAGAACATTCTGCTTGTAAGACTCATTAATTGATTTGTGATTGATTAATTATAATTCTAAAGTTAGACTATGTCTAATTTTATGAATTTTCACTAATTAGGGGTGAAATTGTAAGGAAAAGAGTTTTCTAGGTTTATTTATTTATTAATAGACTTTATATGTCGAATTAATAATTAAATTAAATGACAATATTATTTAATAATGTATTTTAGTTATTAAATAATTAGTTTTGGCATTTAAAAGGTTAGAATTGGAAAATTGGCATTTTTGAGAAAATAGAGATAAAATTTGATAAAATTGCAAAATTAAGTGAGGCCCATTACAATACCTAGGCCGGCCACTTAATGTTGATTTTTTAAATTAATATTTTCATTATTTTAATGCCAAATAATTCTAAACCTAGACCTAGTAGTTGCCTATAAATAGAAAGTGATAGCTCAGTCAAAACACAAGTTTTCAACAAGCCTTTCTGACAGAAATTTCTCTCTTCAGAAAAACTGAACCTTCCTCACTTTCTACCTTGGCCGAAATACCTCTCTCTCTTTTCCCTTCATCTTTTTCGTGACCCTAGTGAAAGAGTAAGTGCCCACACACAGCAAGCAGTAACTCAATCATAGATTGGAAGACTGTGAAGGATCAAACTTGAAGAAGAAGGACATTCGGGCTCAGATCTTGATTATACTCTGCTACAGAAAGGAATCAAGGGTTAGAGATCTGAGTGGAAGGAGACATTTATTCCGCTGCATCAATGTAAGGTTTTCTTAACTTTATATGTGTTTAATTTATCGTTTTAGAAAGTTCATATTTAGGATGTTTAAACAACATACTTGTGAGTAGATCTAAGATCCTGGTAAAATAATTCCCAACAGTTAGGTGGCTGGTTATTTTAGTGACACCTAGCACCTCTTTTCTCAGCCAAGTTAAGCTAAGTAAATCAATTTACTTAATTATTTTTTTTTTTAAAAAAAGGAGGAAATTGGAAAATTGGTGAGAAGCTCTTTCTTCTCTCTTTCTCTCTTCGAAGGCAGCAAGGGCAAGGGGTTTTGGGAGCTGAAATTCTGTGTTTTCAGCAAAGGATTCAAGAGGAATCAAGACAAGGTAACCCTAGTTCTTTTCCCCTTAAGTTTTTGAAGTTGTAGTTTAGTTTCACTATGAATTTCTAGGTTTAGTGGCTGTTGGGTTTTGAAATGTTTGGGGTTCAATTTCTGGGGTTAATTTGAGTTAATCTAAGTCCCTAGCTACTGGTTTTGATGCTTGATAATGGTTTTAAGCAAGCTTGAGTTTTGAAACTCAAGCTTTGAGCTTTAATGGCATAATTTGATTTGTTGGTTTGTTCTGTGATTTATTGGTTGGAAATGGATGTTTATGCATTGTATAGTTATACTGGAGAGTTTAGTAAGGTTTGGGATTGAATTGAATTAAGGGGGATGATTTTTGGTTCCCAGCAGCAGAACCGGAATTCCGGTTCTGGGAGACCAGTACCAACCGGTCGACCGGTTGGTGACCCAGAACCGGATTGCCGGTTGGGAACCGGTCTGCCTGTTGGGGGAATTTCTAGAACCTAGTTTTGGCCAATTTTGAGATATTTAGGGTATTGCCATGAGGTTTATCGATAGGGAAACTTTTGGTTTCAAGTTTAAGTCCTGGAAAGTGATTTAGCGAGTCACTCATCTGTGTTACTATTATTGTGATCAGGGCATCCATCTAGCACGTGAATTCCGTTCAGGTCGGCCAGCACACTTGAATTCGGAAAACAGGTAAGAACTGAATATAACATGTGATATAAATATCTGGGTGTATGTATATGTATGATATATATATGCATGTTGTGTGTATCCTTGTATATATTTGGGTGATATCATAGCGACGCAACCATTGTGTCGGTTCAGCAGTACAGGCATCGTACTGGTTAAGAGTGTTATTCACCCTGGAAAGTATGATTTGGTACTATCATAGCGACACAACCATTGTGTCGGTTCAGCAGTACAGGCATCGTACTGGTTAAGAGTGATATCATGGCCAATCATACTTTTGGATGCTATTGATGCTATCATAGCGGCACGAACATATTGCCGGTCCTACAACACGATTATAGTGCTGGTAGGAGTGATATCATGGTCAGTAGCACAAGCAGTTAGAACGTTCTTGCTCATCTGGTAAGCCCTGTAGATAGGTGTATGGGCGCCTATTTACAGGTCGAAATTTATGTGATATGTTATATGCATTTTTTTCAGAGTCTGTCGACTCACAGTTTCTACTTCCATGTGTAGGTAAAGGAAAGGCGAAGGCTGAACAGGAGTGAACCTGAGCTCGGGTGAGATTGTACATGTCAAAGCAGCGCGACCTGGAGTGTTCGGTCTCGGGACATCTGGAAATTGTATTTTGATAGTCGTTGTGCGACCTGTACTAAATGTGTATTTTGAAATGTTATTTTTACAAAGTTTTAAAACGGGATCCCGACACTTGTAAATATTTTATTATATTACTAAGTTTAATATTTAATGCAAAAGTTTAAATTTGACACGTTTTTCGAGAAACTTCTTTGATTAGCAAAGATTGCACAATAATTGAAAAAGCACTGTAGCGTGCCTTAGCATTAGGGCGTTACAATACTGTTTGTAAGACTCTATAATTGATTTATGATTAATCAATTATAATTTTAAAAGTAATTAGAATTTGTCTAATTTGGGAATTCTCACAGTTTAAGGGTGAAATTGTAAATAGAAGGGTTTCTAGGTTTAATTATTAATTGAGACACTATGCATGTCTAATTAATAATTATTTTAAATGACAATATTATTTAATAATCTATTTTAATTATTAAATAATTAGTTTTGGCATTTAAATGGTTAGAATTGGAAAAGTGGCATTTTTGGAGAAATAGAAATAAAATTGAGGAAACTGCAAAATCCAAGTGAGGCCCATATCACACCTATGGTCGGCCACCTCTTTGTGTGTTTCCCAATTAATATTTTCAATTTTAATTGCCAAGTAATTGCTAACCAAAACCTAGCAATAATAGGAAAGTGGTGGATCACACTAAATAAGGCAGTTAATCAATTACACAATAAAAGAGGAAACTGTTTATTTGGAAAGTTGAGCTCTCCCTTTTCCCTATATATTTGCCGCCCCTCTCTTCTCTTTGTATGCCTTGATATTCATGCTATTGTGTCACACGAAATTGAGAGAGAAAAAGAGAGTGAATTTTTGAATTCCTTGTGAGAGAGAGCTGCCCACACACAGCATACAGTACCTCAATCATAGATTGGAAGACTGTGAAGGATCACATCCAACTGAAGGACATTCGGGCTCAGATCTTGATTATACTCTGCTACAGACAGGAATCAAGGGTTAGAGATCTGAGTGGAAGGAGACACTTAATTCCGCTGCCATCACTGTAAGGTTTCTTAACTTTTATGTGTTTTTATTTATCGTTTTAGAAGTTCATATCTAGGTTGTTAAATCAACATACTTGTGAGTAGATCTAAGATCCTGGTAAAATTAATTCCAACACTATTTGACTTGCATATTGGACTTCTCAAATATGTTGTAAATATTAAGTAACTTCTTACCTCTACAGTTTGTCCCTCACTCTCTAACTAGAATTCATTCTAGCTGGAGAGTTAATAATATTAAATCAAGTGTTACTGTTGAATAACATGGGTGCTGGCCAAGCGGCCTACCTTATTAGTCAAGTGGTGTACGCGTATCTCGTTATTTGGGATAAGAAAGTTGCCTGAATGGTGCGAGCATGGTGGTTGAGTAGTCGTTGTTGCGTGCGTGTATGTGGCTTTCTTGGTTGAGTAATGTTTGTGCAAACAATTAGTTCTTCAAGGGGGCTCGTCTTGTTAGTCTAATCAGTTAGACAGATACTTGGATATAAGTTCCTTATAAAAGCCACAAGTTGGGCCAAATAAAAATATTTGGATGTCTATCCCGAAATACGAGATTAGATGAGTAGATAGACATACATATATATATATATGTGGTGTAAGAAAATAGACATTTGGTTACGTAAGGAGATAGTTATATATATATATGGAATATTTCTTAATGGGTATTACCCATGAATGGTTACTAAATAAATTTAACTATAAATATTAATGTTAAAAATATCAAACCATCGAATTTTGATCTAATAACGAATAATGAAATCACAAATTTGAATTTCTATGCTTAATTTAACTACTTAATTAAAAAAAATATCAAAAATATCTCTTTTTACACTATATCAAAAATATGTTCATACAAAAATATTTAACTCAAACTCAACTTTTTCTTCTCTTATTTTTTCTTGCTTAAAAACTTTTTTTAAAATTCTTTTTTTACCGATGGAATAATCTCAGCCCATATGATATAAATTTTTTTTAATTAGATAAAAAAAATTAAGCATAAACAATTTTCTAATTTTACCCATTCATGGGTAATACCCATTAAGAGTGCACCCATTTATATATATATATATATATATGTTTGTAAGGAGATAAGCATAAATAGAACACTTCTCAATGGGTATTACCCATTGATGGTTACTAAACAATTTAACAATAAATATTAATTTTAAAAATATTAAATTATTAGATTTTGATCTAATGACGAATAATAAAAGAGAAATTTGATTTTTATACTTAATTAAAAAAAAATATCACTTTTTACACTATATCAAAAATATATTTTTATATAAATACTTAAGCCAAATTCAACTTTTTTTTTTGTCAAAAAACTTTTTTTCTTAATTTTTTTTCTTCAGCCGATGGAACAATCCTAATTCGTTTAATATAAAAATGAGATGTTTTAATTCGATTGAAAAAGTAAGCATAAAAACTCAAATTTTCATAATATTACCCATGAATGGAGAATACCCATTAAGAGTGCACCCATTTATATATATATTGTGTAAGAAGACAGACATACATATACATGTGGTGTAAGGAGATGGACGTGTAGATAAATATTGAGAGGAAATAAATATCTGTGTATGAATAATGAGAGGAGATAGATATATATTTAAATAATGGGAAGAGATAGACAGACATAGTATGTTTATAATTAGTGGAGATAAACATGTATGTAAATAATGGGAGGAGATAAACAGACATAGTACATGTTTATGATTAGTGGAGATAGACATGTATGTAAATAATGGAAGGAGATAGGCAGACATAGTATATTTATAAATGTAATAAGTAGGTAGACATACACACGCAAATGACATGCATAGAACATACCATATAAATATTATAAATGAGGCTTCTGCTTGTCTGTCTAGTTCAGCTTCTCCTTTTTTTAGCTGACATCACCTAGCTTGCAGGTTACTCTAAAGTTGAAGTGATGTGTGCTTCTTGACCTTTTTGTCTAATGGACGTTTAAAGACTACCATATATATATATTGTTATCCGTATTTTTGTAAGCACGAAACGTGGATAGTAATCAAAGAAGGTCAAGGAGTCATTAGGCCACCCAAGTGCTTCATTGAGAGTCCCGAGAAGATAAAGGCATTTAACCTCGTGGAAAAGGTCTCCGTGAAAGAAGTCTCCCCGATTGTTGGCCATACAGAGGGTATCCGTGAGCTAGAGTCTCATTCCATTCTAGAAGCCAAGACTGTTTGCTCCCGCGAGGTGTTACAAAAATTGTAAATAGTACGCAAGTGCATGTAATCAAGTAGTAAGCTCACACAGATGAGGTCGAACTACAGGGAATTGGATTGAGTACCACTAGACTAAATCTATGTGTCTATTTGGCAAATCAATATTTCTTGAGTTTAATAATTGAATAAAAATTCAGGAAGATTAAAGAGACAATAAAAATTAATCAAGATGAGAAGATAGGGAGAGAATCATGTTGATAGATTAACCCAATTATTAATGCCTAATTACTATTCTAGTTCTTGTTGTGAATGACAGATTATTCAAATTAACCTAGCTCTTTTCAGATCTTCTAGGTTCTAAATCTCATGCTCTCTAATTAATCTCTTAATTAGTTTCACATAAAATCTGCATTAAATAATAATCTAAATCGTCACATAAGTCATGCAAATACCTTCATTTTACATAAACCTAGATTATCCAAATTTTAGCATTCTCAATTCTCACTTTTTAGATTTTGAATTGAGATCATAGACATGCAAAAGGTGATCAAGCTTAAACATGGAAATAACTCAAATAAGGATAATTTCACAATCAAAATGAATAGGAATGGCAATTAACATTAACTAGGGCAAACTTTGACAAACATTCATCATCTTCCCTAAATGGAAGATTAGCTCATGTTCAAATCCATAACCATTCCTAAAACAGAATTTAACATAAAGAAAGTAAAAAGGAGGAAGAAAGAAATTGTTGGTGGAATGAATCTGGATCTTCACTTTGCTCCTCTAGCCGCTCTTGACTGCGTTTTAGGTCTCAAAATCGCTTCCCCTCATTTCCAATCGCAGTTTTCTTTTTATTTCTCATTTTCAGGTTTTAAAATACGAAATTGCCCTCACTTGTACGGGCTCTCGCCGCAGCCATAGCTTCCCTCGCCGCGGCGAGTGATGACATGGCCACGGCGGTGAACCGTCTCGCCGCGGCTACTGATTCAACCCAAAATCGTCTCTCTACCTAGACTATTTAGCCGCGGCCAGAAGTAAGGTCGCCGCGGCCAAAAGTGCACCGAACGTAAATTTTGCGTTTTTCTTGGCTCCACTTGTCTTTTTCTGCACTTTTGTGGCCCAGAGCTTCCTTAGCTTCGAGAAACCTGAAAACATAGAAAACAAGCGTAATTCTGTCCTAAAACATCGAAAAGCGAACATAATTGTGATCTGAAACATAGGCTAAAACTAGCCTCACACGAGGAATATGACTCTTCTCAAACCAGGCCAAAGCACCTCGATGATGCACCTGTCCGGGGTACGCCTTTGACCCGCGCAGGTTCAGCCCACGCGTGTCAGGCTACAGACCTAGAGACTAGGTTGTTTCATGTACATTGTCAGAGGTTGTCCCCCACGACACGCTATCATGCAAGGCATGCATGTTCTCGTGTACTAAGCTAGATAATCCAACGGCTAGGAGAATGGGAAAGTCAAACTAGAATGACCCTAGAGTTACACAAGTCCGAGGCCCAGCCTGTACAGCCGGTATAATTCTCTGTATACTTTATGTGGTTCTGTTGCTACCACGGGCTTTACGCAATCGATCAAATCATATCAATATCCCTTCAACACAGCATAGGTAATTGAAAGGATCTCAAAGACCCACCAAAGATGTATTGGTGCATCTTAACTTCAACAACTTCCTTTAAGGAGGGTTATAAAAGTACCGATGAGGACAAAGAGCCACGATAAAATCAACTAGTGATAGGGATCTCTATCCTGTTGAGTGCGCTCAAGTGATTAAAGCAAATGTGTCCTGTATTAGGTGAGGTTGACTCTTGTAAGTATAAGCCCAATTAACTGGTGCATCTTAAGGAGGGTTATAAAAGTAAGTTATAAGGGCAAACACCGATGAGGACAAAGAGCCACGATAAAATCAACTAGTGATAGGGATCTCTATCCTGTTGAGTGCGCTCAAGTGATTAAAGCAAACGTGTCCTGTATTAGGTGAGGTTGAGTCTTGTAAGTATAAGCCCAATTAACTGGTCCTCCCATGGTCCCAATTGAGTGTCTACGTGCACAAGATAGTTTTGGACAATGGTAAATTAATTTGATAGTGACATATTCACTGAGCTCTACAAAAAACATAGATTCATAAAAAGCTTCTCCACGGTTTCAAGACTACAAGAAAATGGTCAAGTAGAAGCTATGAATAAGATATTTGAAGGTCACACTCAAGAAGAAACTCATGGTTTGCAAAAATAATTGGCCCAAGGAATTGCCATGAGTACTCTGGCATATAGAACTACTGCCTGGACCACCAAATGACACTCTCCGTTTTTAATGGTATACGGATGTGAAGCAATGGTCCCAGTTGAGAGTACCATTCCCTCCCATAGAAGGGCCAACTATGATCTAGCCACCAACCAATCATTGTTGCAAGAATCACTGGATCTCGTGGAAGAGCTCTGAGAGGAGTCACAAATTTGTCTGGCTGCATACCAAAGGAAAGTGACAAAACACTTCAATTCTAAAGTGAAAAAATGAAAAGTTCTCCATAGGAGACTTGGTCCTAAGAAGGGTCTTTCCAGCCTCACAAGACCACAGAGTGGGGGTGTTAGGCCCAAATCGGGAAGGACCTTATGAGAGTAAAGATGAAATAGGCTTTATGACACACAAGCTTAAACAAATGGATGGATCCCTAATACCAAGAGCATGGAATGTTGATCAAAGAAGACCTATTGTAAACCAAGACCCTGTTGGATAATGGTTTTACCATGATCTAGATTTACTACCATGTACGTTGTTTAACATCCTAAATATGAATTTCTAAAACAATGTGATTTAAACACATATATGTTGGGTTTTATGCCCTAAATAAAACTCCATTTTAATGTAATCTTTATTATTTAAATATCAATAAAGAAATAGAAGTATTTTCATCACTTATTATTTGGTTCATGTTATCATTTATTTATTTATTTGATTTATAAATTCATCCAAATCCTTATCACATTTATATTCTTGTTTATTGTGTCGTCAGCACAGTGGAAAGTAATCAAGATTGTGTGATTAAATATATATTCCTAGATTTATCAGTACATAAGGTTTAAATGATATGATAATCTACAACATAGTTTACTTGCACCTTAGATAAGTGCTATGTCCTTTCCAAGGCATCAATTAAAGTAAAGCTTCGATGGGATGCATGGAGTATGCATCGGAAGGGACCGATATTGAACCTTGAATCAGATATGTTAAACTTACCATAATATCTATTCAATTCAATATCACCTAGTTGATCCTAGATCAAATAATCTTAATCATAACATAGTTAGGTTCGATCTCAAGAGTATTATACATGTTCTTTGATTTGTTAGTTAAGCCTACTTTTTGGTCAGGGTGATATGTACATTTTGGGAACATGGTAGTGCAATTGAGTGGGAGCGCTAAACATAGATATGGAATCTATAGCTTCTATCAGGACATAAAAGTGAAATGATGATTTCCTTCGAGCTTGGCTAAACAGAGATAAATGGTTGAGTACTCATTTAAGTGATTATGTTTAGTTCACTGAAATATCATTTATAGGTGGCTAAGTGTTTTAAGGATAAAATGCATTGAAGAGTGTAACGGTAATTTAATCCCTATACAATGTAAATCATCTATAGAGGATCATTGATTATTGGGATTATAACAATGGATAACTGATAGCGTATCTATATCGTGGAACATATAGAGCGTTCTATATAACTGAGAGTGCAATTCCAAGTTCTATGGTGGATGCAACAAGGAATTAATAAATTAGTAAATTTACTTGGTAAATTCTGGGTCTGCTTATTAGAAGCTCAGATATATAGGCCCATGGTCCCCATACTAGTTGAGACAATACTACTTGTAAGACTCAGTTAATTAATTTTGATTAATCAATTATAATTCTAAAATTAGACTATTTCTAGTTTATGAATTTTCACTAAGCAAGGGCTTAATTGTGAAGAAAGAGTTTCTAGGGTTAATTTGTTAATCAAGAGACTTTGATAAGTCTAATTAATAAATATATTAAATGACAATATTATTTAATAATTAATTTTTAGTTATTAAATAATTAGAATTGGTATTTAAGTGGTTCAATTAGAAAATTGGCATTTTTGAGAAAATAAGATGGAAAAATGAGAAAATAGTAAAATTGCAAAGTGGGGCCCATTATCCATTCCATGGGCGACCACTTTGTATGGATTTTACCATTTAATTTTTTCATTATTTTAATGCCAAATAAATCTAAAATAACCCTAGGTGGTTTCCTATAAATAGGTAGTGATGACTTAAGGGAAAAAGATGATGCATCTCATTCCTTTAGATAAAATTTGAGCCTCCTTCCTACCCTAGCCGAAACCACCCTCTCTCTCTCTTCCTCTCTTCTAAACCGAGCCTATAGTGAATGAGTGAGTGCACACACACATCAAGTAATACTCAATCATAGTGTGTAAGGCTGTGAAGAATCCAGTTTCAAGAGAAGGAGATTCGGACTCAGATCTTGGTGATACTCTGCTACAGAAAGGATACAAGGGTTAGAGATCTGAGTGGAAGGAGACATTATATTCCACTGCAACAACTGTAAGGTTTCTTATACTTTATATGTGTTTATTTCATATCGTTTTAGAAGTTCATATTTAGGATATTAATAACATACTTGTTAGTAAATCTAAGATCCTGGTAAAATTATTCCAACAATATAAAGTTTGAGAAACCTTACATTGGTTGCAATGGAATTAAATGACTCATTCCCCTCAGATCTCTAACCCTTGTATCCTTTTTGTAGCAGAGTATCACCAAGATCTGAGCCCGATTCTCCTTCACTTGAATTGGATTCTTCACAGTCTTACACACTATGATTGAGTACCAACTTGTTATGTGTGGGCACTGTTGGAAATTATTTTACCAGGATCTTAGATCTACTCACAAGTATGTTGATTAACACCCTAAATATGAACTTTCTAAAATGATGAAATAAACACGTATAAAGTTTAGTAAACCTTACATTGGGTGCAACGGAATAATATGACTCCTTTCGTTCAGATATCTAGCCCTTGATTCCTTTTTGTAGCAGAGCATTATAAATATCTGAACCTGGATCTCTTTCTCTGAATCTTTGATGTTGAAACTCCTTCTTGCTGAAAGTCTTTCTTCACGATCTTCCTCACTATGATTGAGGTATCACTTGATATGTGTGGGCACTACTCTAACACTAAGAATTTCGAAATTCAAGAGGGAAGAAAGAGAGAGGGAGTGGTCGGCCAGATAGGGAGAGAGAAGGCTCAGGTTTTTCTCTGAATTAGAAGTGTAATTTTCCTGAAGCCTTCACTATCTATTTATAGCATTCCACTAGGGTTAGGTTTGTATTATTTGGCATTAAAATAATGAAAATATCAGTTTAAATTCCCTACAAAAGTGGTCGGCCCTATACTTGTGGATTTGGGCCTCACTTTTTGCAATTTTGCAGTTTTATCTTTTCTCCATCTGATTTTCTCAAAAACGCCAATTTTCTAATTCAACCATTTAAATGCCAATTCTAACTATTTAATAACTATAAATAATTATTAAATAATATTGTCATTTATCATATTTATTAATTGAACCATACAAAGTATCATAATTAACAAATATGCCCCTAAAAACTCTTTCTTTACAATTTCGCCCTTACTTAGTGAAAAATTCACAAATAGACATAGTCTAAATTTGAGAATTATAATTGATTAATCAAAACCAATTATATGAGTCTTACAAGCAATATTATCTCAACTAGTGGGGGGACCATGGGTCTATATAACCGAGCATCCAATAAGCAGATCAAGAATTTATTACTAAAATTCACTAACTTATTAATTCTTCGTTGAACCCACGCATATAACTTAGAATTGCACTCTTAGTATATAGAATGCTCTATATGTTCCACCATATAGACACATCATTAGTTATCCATTGTTATAATCCTAATTTGATCAATGATCCTCTATATGAATGATCTACACTGTAAAGGGATTAGATTATCGTTACACCCTACAATGTATTTAATCCTTAAAACACTTAACCCCGTATAAATGATATTTCAGCTTATGTGAAATGAGATCTCCACCATTTATTTTCGTTTGGTCAAGCTCGAAGGAGATCATCCTTTACTTACTATTTGCCAGATAGAAGCTATAGATTCCATGTTTATGCTAGCGCTCCCACTCAATTGCACTACCGTGTTCCCAAAATGTACGTATCACCCTGACCCAAAAGTAGGCTTAACTAACAAATCAAAGAACACGAATAGCCTCTTGAGATTGAACCTAATCATAACCGGATTAAGATCATTTGATCTAGGATCAACTAGGCAATATTGACTTGAATAGATATTACGGTAAGTTTAATAAATCTAAGTCAAAGTTCAATATCGGTCCCTTCCGATGCATACTCCATGCATCCAACCTGAGCTTTACTTTAACCAATGCTCTGGAAAGAACATAGCATTTCTCCAAATGCAAGTAAACTCTGTTGTAGATTATCATATCAGTAAAACCCTATGTCTGATAAATCTAGGAAACTTTATTCACATAGTCATGTTTACTTTCCAATGTGTTGACAGCACAATAAACAGGATCAAGTATGTGAAAAGGGTTTCAGATGAATTCATACATTATGTACATATAATCATGAAATAAATCATGTGAACCATGCAACATTAAATGTTATTTCTGATCTATATTAATAAGTAAATCTGATTATATTGAAATGAGTTTTATTTAGGGCATAAAACCCAACAGGCACGTACTCTATCACTAAATCTTGAATTTGGTTTGTGAAGAAGGCTATATGATTTTCGAAATTAGAAGAAGAAGAAGGAAGAGGTCTCATAAACCTAGAGAGAAAACTAGGTTTTTAGTTTTAGAAGCATTAGTTGGATAATGAGAACATAGCTTTCCTTTTATACTAATTTGACCTAGGGTTAGGATTGATTTATTTGGAATAAAAAATTGATAAAAATAGAGCAAAATAACCACCTAGTGGTCGACCACATAGTGGGCCCTACACTAGTTTGGTTTTTGTAATTTTTCTCAACTATTTTATCTATTTTTCACAAATACTATTTTTTTGCACTTTCAGACCTATAAATGCCAAAACTATTTATTTAATAATTAAAATAATTATCAAATAAAATTTTTATTTATTATATTTATTAATTAAACTCCATAAAGTCTCTTAATTAATAAATAAACCCTAAAATCATATTTCTTCACAATCAAGCCATATCTTAGTAAAAATTCACGAACTAGACATAGTCTAATTTTAGAATTATAATTGATTAATTAAAATTAATTAATTGAGTCTTACATGCAATATTGTCTCAACTAGTGTAGGGACCATGGGCCTATATAACTGAGCTTCCAATAAGCAGATCTAGAATTTACCAAGTAAATTCCCTAACTTATTAATTCCTCATTAAACCACTATAAACATTTAACCATCGTTCTAATCCCAATAATCAAAGATCCTCTATAGATGATTTACACCGAGTGGGACAAATTTACCGTTTTCACCCCTCAATGTATTTTATCCTTAAAACACTTAGCTTCTTATAAATGATATTTCAGTAAACTAATATAATCACTGAAACAAGAGCTCTTCCATTTATCTCTATTAAGCCAAGCTCGAAGAAAATCATCATTTCACTTCTATATCCAGATAGAAGCTATAGATTCCATATCTATGTTTAGCGCTCCCACTCAATTGTACTATCATGTTCCCATATCACCTGTACCAAAAGGTAGGCTTAACTAACAAATCAAAGAACACAAATAACACTCTTGAGATCGAACCTAACCATGTCAGGATTTAGTAGGGGTGGCAAAACGGGTTTTGACACGCCACACGAACACAAACACGACACGTATTTTACGGGTTAGGGTCAGGAAAATTAGATACGGGTTGAAAATGGGTCGACACTACTTGACACGAAATAAAAATGGGTCAAACACGACACGACCCGCTTAACACGAATGTGACACGTTTGACACGATTTTTTTAAATATAATAAAATAAAAAATTAATAATAATAATATAATTATATAAAAATATATATTTAGTGATTCAATGTTAAGTTAAAAAATTTTAAATTTAATTTTCTTTAACATGAAATTAAAAATATCTTAATTTTTTTAATTTTTATTATACATAAAACAAACTATATATACATAAATGTATATAATAGCTTAAAATTATTATTTTTCTTTACAATTCCAGCTTCAATAATAGCAAAACGGATCACAGTGGGTCGACACGAACACGACACGATTTTTTACGGGTCGGGTCAGGGTTGAGATAATTAGACACGAGTCAAAAAACAGGTCGACACGCTTGACACAAAATATAAAAGCAGGTCACATAGAATATGACACGAACACGACACGATGACACGTTTTGCCACCCCTAGGATTTAAATCTTTTGATCTAAGATCAACCAGTGATATTGACTTAGAAAGATACAACAGTAAGATTATAATATATTTACCAAGATCAATATCAGTGTCAGTCCAATGTACACTCCATACATCCGAAACTAGCATACTTTGCCAATATTCTGGAAAGAACATAACACTTATCCAAGGTGTAAGTATACTTTATCATTTATTATCACATCAGTGTAAATCCAGTACACTAATGAATCAAGGACATTATCTTTTGAAGCATATAATCACAATTACCTTCCACTGTGTTGACAACACTGTAATTGTGAATAACTATATGTTCTGGACTTTACAGATTTTGTACACATTAAACCATAAACATGAAAACTACATGTAAACATAAATGACTTCTAATCTTCTATTGATAACAAATCAGATTAAATTGAAATGGGTTTTATTTAGGGCATAAAATCCCAGCAGACCTTTATGAAATATACTATCCTTTTAAACTCATGCAAAGTGACAAAAAAGTAGTAAATTATTTGGTCAATTGGGGGCAGTAGGATATAAAGCATAAATAACTCATAATATATATATATTGCTCAAATGTCAATAAAAGAGCGTATATTAGAAAAGAGCCTTAGGAAAGGCTAATAAAAAGTCTCTACAAAGGTACACAAATTAAAAAATAAGTTATAAAAGGGTTATGGATAAATGGAAAATTGATCGGCTTTGGGAGAAAGGCGAGGACCCAAAGCCTCAGTAACTTTAGCATATAGTTTCTTGTTCTTTTCCCAGAAACAGGTATGGACGACTTTAGGATCATGTAGGAAATGGAGTATGGGCTTAAATTTTCTATACCTCTAACACATGAAGATGCCATGTTCAAAACATTTCACGCACTGGTCACAAGTGACTGGAGCTGCAAGAGCCTTTTGGGTAGCTTTGGCAATCTCCTGCTTGGTCTTCTCCTAGAAATCCCTAAGTTCTTTGAGCTCCACAGACACGTTGGAAGCCTTCTAGAGATCCGCTTCGTGAAGCTCTTTGAGTTTCCTCACCTTGTCCTGAAGTTCCTTGTTCTCCTCTCTAGCAGTTTGTAGATCAGCTTGGACTGTCTTTAATGATTCCTTGACCACTTGCCGATCCCATGCCCTCAAGGCCTTCTCCGTTAAGAGTCACCTCCTGCTTGTCCCCATCCTTAAGCTTCTTTAGTGCCTCATAAATGCTGCAATATTCAGTCGCAGCAAATCCTTAATCAATCATGGTCTTGGATAAGTGGCCAACTTTAGTAGTAACCTGGCCAAATTCACGCATCAAGATTAGCAAAAAAATTTAAGTACAGAAGCTAAAGAAATAAAAAAGAAAAAGGACTTATCAATTTCATGGCCGTGCTCAAGTCTTGGATTTGGTAAATCGGATTAGAGGCGGCACAGATAGCAAATCTCTTGGTGGGGAGTTGGACCAGGTTAGAAGAAAAATAGTTGTAACACCCTAATAGTTTAAGCATGTTATTGTGATTTCTTAATCATGTGCACTCCTTTGCTAATAAAAGGGTTTATAGAAAAATGTGAATAATTGTCCCCTACACACGCGCACATCAGTGCCTTGTCCGAAGCTTGGTGCGTGCGACTGAGCACCACGTGCACCCCATTTTTAAACTTTCATAACTTTCTCGTTTGTTATTAGAATCGAGTTCCGTAAAAACTAAAGTTGCTTAATTTTTCACAAGAAATCTAAATAAAATATTTTCAGAATGAAAATAAAATTATTTTCATGGAAAATTTTTGTAATTTACATATATTCATTAAATAACACATAAACCAACATGAACACATCTAAATCAACACAATAAATATATTTATCATTTTAAATCCATATTACATGAAAGTAAATCATTACCATGGCTCTGAGACTAGTTGTTAGTAATATTTTACCAGGATCTAGATTTACTAACAAATACGTTGAATTAACATCCTAAATATGAATATCTCTAAAATAATGAAATTAAACACATAAGAGTTTATAAAACTTTACATTGGTTGCATCAGAATAATATGACTCCTTCCGCCTAGATCTCTAACCCTTGTTCCTTTTTGTTGAAGAGTATTATCAAGATCTGAGCCTGGATCTCTTCTCTCCTTGGGGTTGGTTACCACGGTCTTACCCACTATGATTGAGTACTTAACTTGCTATGTGTGGACATGACATTCTATCACTATAGACCGAATAGGTAAAGAACAATGAATGAGGTTAGGCATGTAAAAAAGATCCATTTAGTTGGAGCGGGTTGGAGCTCCGACCCGAAGAATCACCTTTGATCTGAAACATTCAGATACTTATTGGATCTTGGATCAGATTCGCTCCGCCCTGCCTAATTTTTTTTTTGGATCGGATCTGATCCGACCCGATTTTAATTTATTTTAAAAAAACTTAATTCAAGACTCGGATCCCTTGGGACCTGGACTCAGACCCAGACCCGGACTCGGACCCGAACCCGAACCCGGACCTGGACCCGAGACACAGACCCAAACCCTAACCCTAAACCTGACCTAAACTTAAACTTAAACCCGAACCCGGACCCAGACCCAGACCCGGACCCGGGACCGGGACTCGAACTCAGACCTAGACTTGGACCCGAACCGGACCCGGACTCGAACCCAGGACCCGGGACCTGGGACGCAGACCAGGACCCAGACTCGGGACCCGGACCCGGGACCTGGACTCGGACTTGGCCCCGGACCCAGGACCCGAACCTGGGACACGAACTTGGGACTTGGGACTTGGACCCGGACCTAGGACTTGGACCCGAACCCGGACCTGGACCTAAACCCAAACCCGGACTCGGGACCCGAACTTGAACTCCTAAATGAGGTAAAATCACTATAGAATGAACTCTATCATATACTAGTTGTCAGAGAATGAAAACTAAATTTTGCATGTGGAAAAATTAAGTAGTCAAGTGGATGAGATGAGATCGTCATATTCCTTTTATAGTGTTTAAAATAGGGCTTATGGTTGAATTATATGGATTAAAAAGAATAAAATATTGGGCAAAAAACACATTAAGGCTAGCCACTAAAAGGGTCCACTTTCTAGTTACAATTTTACCATTTTATTTCAACTACTTATTCTTTTTCAATAATACCATATTTTTCAATTCAAGCCTATAAATGCATTATTTAATAATTATAATTAATTGTTAAATAAAATTGTCATTTATATTATTTATTAATTAGACCATACAAAGTCTCTTAATTAATAAATTGACCCCAAAACCTCTTTTTTTCACAATTAAGCCACTGCTTAGTGAAAATTCATAAATAAGACATAGTCTAAATTTGGAATTATAATTGATTAATTAAAACCAATAGACTGAGTCTGTAAATTCCCTAACTTATTAATTTTGCCTCACGCCACTATAGATTTAAAATTGAATTGCACTCTCAATTACATAGAACGCTCTATATGTACTAAGATAAAAATACGTTATGATTATCCATTGTTACAATCCTAATAGTCAAAGATCCTCTATAGATGATCTACACTGAATAGGGACAAATTTACCGTTCTACCCTTCAATGTATTTTATCTTTAAAACATTTAGCTACCTATAAATGATATTTTAGTAAACTAATATAATTACTGAAATGAGGCCTCAATCATTTATTTCTATCAAGCCAAGCTCGAAGGAAATCATCGTTTCACTTCTAAATACTTATAGAGGCTATAGATTCTAAATCTATGATTAGCACTCCCACTCAATTGAACTACCATGTTCCCAAGATGTAAATATCTGCCAGAACCATTGGTTAGTATCCACGAACAACTTAAAGAACATAAATAATACAACTAAGCTGAACCTAATTATATCAGGATTAAGATCCATAGACCTAAGATCAACCAGTGATGTTGACTTAGAAAGATAAAACAGTAAGTTTATGATATCTAATCCAAGTTCAATATCGGTCCCTTCCAATATATACTCCATACATCCGATACTGGTAAACTTTTCCAATGTCCTGGAAAAGATATAACACTACTTATCCAAGGTGTAAGTGTAAAGCCCGCTTAGTTAATTTGGAAATTAGCAGTGTTTATGATTAATTATGAAAATTATTTATAGCTATTTAAATAATTTATTATACTGTTATTTATGGAATTCAGAAATGCATGTTTATGTCATTCAGTAGTTTTCATATTTTGCATTTCCGGTGCCCGGTATTTTTGGAACTCGGCGTTTGGCTCAGTAGAAATCACAACTTAGTATGTTAGTAGTTTGGGACGAGTTTTTAGACATTGGGAATGTCGGGAATGGCCGGGAATTTAGAATTTCCCAAAAATACCCCTTTAGTATGATTTATGTGGTTTTAAGGTGGAGGGGCAAAATGGTCTTTTTGTCCCATTAGTGTTTTGTCTTTTAGTGACTTGATTATTTGAAAATAAATGTTTATTTGTTTAATTATTGGCTGAAATAAAATGATATAAGTGGCTTTTATTTTCATTCCCTTCATTTTTACAAAAAAATACAAAGTTAGAAAAATTTTCAAGGAAACTCTCTCTCTCTCTCTCTCTCTCTCTCTCTCTCTCTCTCTCTCTCTCTCTCTCTCTCTCTCTCTCTCTCTCTCTCTCTCTCTCTCTCTCTCTCTCTCTCTCTCTCTCTCTCTCTCTCTCTATTTTCGACTGGCTCCTTGGGGTTCAAAGGCTGGGTTTTTCTTCAATTTTCAAAGCTAGATTCAACCTATAATTGTGAACTCTTGTTTGTGGTATGTGATTTCTAACTTTCTCTCTTTAATTTGTTGAAAAAAAAATGATGAAAATGGTGATGCATGCATGAGTTTGTAATGTTGTTGCTGCTGTGATTTTTGTTGTTGTTTACTGAGATGTAAGCATGTTGATTAGAGTTTAATTAAGCTTCTTGTAATGCTTGATTGTTAGATTATTTAAAGTTATGATTTTTCTATGCAAAAATGTGATTTTTGAAGAAAATAAAGAATTTGGTTGCTGTGTTTGTGGTGGTTGTTTTCTGTTGTTTACAGAGGCTTAGTTATGCTTGTTTAAGTAGATTCAAGCTAGTTTGAATGCATGTTAGGTGGTTTTGCTCAAGTTTGAGTTTAGAACTCAAAGCTTGAGCTCCAATGGCATTTTTCGTATTTGTGGTTTCTGGGTTGTTTTAATGCCTTGGAAATGTTCTAGGGGAGGTATAGAACAGGTCTGGAAGGTTTCATGTGATTTGGGGTTGAATTGTGCAAGTTATGAATTTTTATGTTTGCTGCCTGCGAGGAACCGGAATTCCGGTTGTGCATCCGGAATTCCGGATGAGGGTTCTGAATTTTCCCAGAACCGGAATTCCGGTTGGGCAACCGGTCTACCGGTTGGGGAAAATTCAGGGACCCTAGTTTCCTCGTTTTTATGTTTTAGGGGGTATTGCCATGCTTTTTATCGATAAGGAAACTTTTAGTTCCTAGTTTAAGTCCCCGAGAAGTGATTTGGCGTGTCACTTATAGTGTTGTGATTTTTATGGTTTAGGAGCCTGTAATCCGCCGCTCAGCTAAAGTTCCAGTCAGGTTGACCGGCACACCTGAATTCGGAATCCAGGTAAGATTAGTATAACAGTATGCATATGTAGATTACATGTTTAGCGTGCATGTAGGAAGCCTGTTAGATTACATTAGTTATGTATGTTGGCTTCGAACCATCCAACCCTGTCACGTCGGTACAGGCTGGAGTATGACCAGCAGCCGGAGTATGACCGGTTCGACCGATCAGGCTGACACTTGGTTGGTGGTTCCGTACTATTGACGTATCCCGTCGGTACAGGCTGGAGTATGACCAGCAGCCGGAGTATGACCGGTTCGACCGATCAGGCTGTTACATGTAAATAGTACCGTCCCTATGAACGTTCAGAACTCAGTACCATGTTGGACATGGCAGTAGTGGCTCAGTACCGTGTTGGACACGGCAGTAGCGGGACTCAGTATTGTGTTGGACACGGCAGTTAGGGTTATGATCAGGGGTATGGGCGTCTGATCATGACCGGGATTATGTATGAGTATTATTATGCTTTTCTTACTGAGTCTGTCGACTCACAGTTCTACGTTTATGTGTAGGTAAAGGCAAGGCTAAAGCTGATGGACCGTGAGCCAGCTTGTGAAGATTGTACATGTCGGGACGGTTAGGCCTGGAGCGTACGATCATCGGGACAGCGAGGCTGATTTTTTGTAACTGGTCGCTAGGTGACATTTATTTTGTGTATCAGTTAAACAGTTAAATCTTTTTGTAAATGATTTTATAATCGGGATCCCGAGTCTTTTGTAATATTATTTTACAAGTTTAATTAAAAAGCAAAAATTTTAATTAATCACGTTTTTCCATAAACCTCGTTGATTAGCAACGAGCTGCACAGCATGTTTAAAAATCACGTAATACGCCTATGTTAGTTAGGGTGTTACAGTAAGTATACCTTATTGCTGATTATCATGTTAGTCTAAATCCAGTGAACTGAAAAATTATAGAAATTAAACTTTTCAACATATAATCATGATTATATTCCACTATGCTGACGACACTATAATCATGAACAAATATATATATATATGTTCTGGACTTGATAAAATTTATACATTAAGTATAATTATGAATAAATCATGTGAATAAGTAAATCTGATTATATTAAAATGAGTTTTATTTAGGACACAACCTAACAATTATGCCCTAAAATCATATTTGAGAAATTGTGCCAAGTATAGTGTAAACAAACACGACAATGGTGACCTTTTACCACACCTATAAATACCCTAATGATAAACAGAAATGGGGATCGACCAAGAAAAAGCTCTATGATAAATAATCTCACAAATATAGTGACTCGTGTACTAAAGCTCATTAATGCCCCAACTACATAAATTTTTTTTCTTCTAACTTTCATTAAATTCTTCACACAACTTTAATTATTAGTTGCCGAAAATCTCGGGATACATATATTAATGTAAAACTATTTAAAATTAATACATAAATAAATAAATAAATAAAAAGTATTGTTATTGGGCACTAGTGGTACCCAACACTTTTTATAGGTGACACCCCACGGTTTATTAGCGATATCCTCTAAAAGCTATTTTCTTAAATTATGTGGAACCCGATACTTAATTATACTAATAACAATATGACACTGAGGGTACTAGACACCAGTGATACCTTTTAGCAATCCTCATAAACAAAATACTATCGTTTAAGAGTGAGGAGTTTGTTTAAAAAAAATGAGTATGTTTCCAAGAAAACAGAAGTTTGAGAATCAATTTATTAAAATATAAAATTTGAGGCTAACCTACCAAATTTATATAAGGAATTTTTTTAATAATATACATAATCAATAATTTATTTACAAAAATGACATTATACAAATAATTAGTAAATTATAACGTTCCATGTCACCAAGAATACCGTATATATGTATTCAGTTATATACTATTAATAAAAGTATACACTTGACTCATTGCACTTAACATTGACCTTTTTTTTTAAAAAAAAAAAAACAATATTTATTTCTCTCTTTTTGTTTTAAAATGGAATTTTAATTACACTACTAATTATTTTGTCTCAAAAAAATACTGTTGCAATCTATTTTTTAAAATGATCATTTTAATATATGAGAAACATATATTTTTTGTCAATAAAAAAAATAAAACAAAAGCATCATTTTAGTTTCTTTAATATTTAGTAAATCAAAGAGTAATTTTTTTTTTACTTAATATTCAAAGTGCAACTAAATGACTTACACAAAATTTATTATACCAACTAATTTTTAAAAGTTATTAGAAACTGTTCTATTATTTAAAATTTAAAGTTACAATTTAATATTTAAATAAATTTATTTTATAGTGTAACTTTGATAATTACTCAAAGGGCCAGTTTGGCACAGCTGTGCTGTGAGAAAAGCAGCTGTAGCTGTACTGTGGGAAAAAACAGCTGTAGCAGAACTGTAGAAAAAAGTTGAGCTGAGTGTTTGGTAAATTATAATTTTTCAAGTGCTGAGAGTTGTTAAAATTATATTATAATAATGATAATGTTTTAATCTAGTTCATTATAATCACAAATATATATAAAAAATATGTTATATAAAATTTTTATTTTTTTTATATATTTTTAATTATTTTTTTCTATAGTATAAATTTATATGCATTTAATAAAAATAATTATTTTTATCACTTGTAAAAGATAAAATTGTAATTTATAAAAAACATAAATTGATATTGTTTGTTAATAATAAAAATATAAATATAAAATATTTTTTAAAATAAAATAAAAAATTAGAAATTTAAATATTATTTATTTTTAAATATTTTATCATTTAAAAAATATTTTTATTTTTTATAATATATAATAAATAATTAAATAAATTTGTAGTAAAAGTAATTTATTATAGAGTCTTTTATTCAAAATAGTTTTTTCTAAAAGTTGGGTTGTACCAGCTTTAGTTTTTAGTTGTAGCTTTTCCATAAATTTTTCAATAAGCTGTTTTTGAACTGCTTACCACACCTTTTTGTCACAGTTTTTTTGAAAAGCATCTTTTAGCTTTTCCAAAAGCTGTGCCAAATGGGCCCAAAGATACCATATAAGGAATTTACCACATAGTTTATTACCAAAATTTATAATATATTTATTTAATAATTAGTTGTTTATGATGTCAATAAGATATCAATAAGTTGTTAGAATTTATTGGGGTCACAATTGTATATATAAAATGTGTGTTGGGTCATCAAATAAATAAGTCAAATTTATGTGGTCTATTTTGGAATAAAGTTTATGACTTAAGGGCATGATTGTTATGATTTTAATATGTGGATACCATAAGGACAATTTCTATATTGATGAGGGGCCAAATAGAAATAGTCAAAAATATTGCCAACAGGTTTGTCTGTTGGTAATATAACGGGTAATGGTCCCCATTTGCATCATATCTTTTCACTCTTGTATCCCCATCACCAGGAGAAAAACTACAGAGAAAGGTTTTGATGCAAATTGGAAGATCATACCAATTAAAGGTCATTACAAAATCGATTCTATGGACTCCGGTACGCTTCCGCTATTCCTTAATCTTATTGTTTGATTCTCTTGAATTAATTAGGGCTAAATTAAGTTTTACAGTATTTCTAACATGTGGTATCAAGAGCATCCCTAAATTAGTTCTTGAGAATATATAGTAGTGTTGGTCTTCCATTAAATTATTTTTTTGTATTTGATGACTTCATGCTTCATTAATTATAATCGTTTATATATATACACGATTGAAGTAATATATCATTCTGCGATTAAACCAGTCGCACATATGTATATTTCTTCTATTTTGAAATGATATATCATTCTGCTATTGAAGTGATATATACATACGGTTCTTTGGTTGTTTCTTTTAATTTGAATTCATATAAATCAAATAAGTTGTTGCTTTATATATACAACACTTACTTTTGCTTGACATTTTATTTGAACACTTGTCTCCGCCGAAGGATTGATGAGGAATTATATCATAGGCATTTAGTCACTACAGTATAAAGTATAAATGCATTTAATATATTCACAATAATTATGAGAGTGAATATTGTTTTGCTTTTAGATTTATATATACTGTCATGTTACAGTATTTGATTTGATGCATATGCCATTTATATATATATTTGTTCTGTTTTTTTTGGTTCTATTATGGAAGAATGCGATTAGCATTCTATTATGATTTCATTTATTATTACTATTAGTTTTAAATAATAATAATAATAATAATAATAATAATTCAGTAACAATTAAATTCAAATTTTAGTTTAAAATTCATTAAAGATATCTAATATTTAGTTAAATTAATTGAAACAAAATATCACCAAAGTGATTTCTTTTGTGTAAATTAATTTAATAAAAATATTATGATAATTGTGTGTATGTGATTCATAAATTTATTAACTAACCCAAAGGTGAGTTAATATTTAGTTGAATTGCATGCATGTTTGTGGTGATAAATGTGTGACAATTATAAGGTATTTTGTGTGAATAATATGTTAGTCCAAAGATTGCATATTATTTGACATAATTTATTGTCAATGTTTGATCACTACAACAAGAGTACCGCTTACAATTAATATTACTGTCCAAAGACTTAATATTAATGTTGTGTTTGGTATCTTGAGATGGGATTAACCATTATTTGAATTTATTGTTTTATTTGGATTCTTATATGAGCATGTTATTTATGTAATTGTATTGTTCTTTTCAGCTGTTGCTAGTGTATCTGCTAACCTTAATTCGGTACCGGTCCTTAATGGTAATAACTTTAAGGACTGGAAGGAGAACATTTTTATTGTTCTTGGCTGCATGGATCTTGACCTTGCATTAAGGATGGATCGTCCTGCTTCTCTTACGGATACTAGTACCTCCGAGCAAAGGAGAATTTATGAGAAGTGGGACCGTTCAAACCGCATGAGTCTTATGATCATTAAGCGCGGCATACCTGAGGCTTTTAGGGGTGCGGTGTCCGAGGAGGTCACCGATGCCACAACTTTCCTTGCTGAAATTGAGAAGCGCTTTGCAAAAAGCGATAAGGCGGAAACAAGTACTCTTTTAAAGAAACTTATTTCCATGAAGTTTAAGGGCAAGGAAAATATAAGGGAGTACATTATGGAAATGTCTCACCTTGCTTCAAAGTTGAAGGCACTAAAGCTTGAGCTTTCGGATGACTTGCTTGTGCATTTAGTGCTTATCTCTCTTCCTCCACAATTCAGTCAATTTAAGGTCAGTTACAACTGCCAAAGGGAGAAGTGGACTCTTAATGAGCTTATTTCATTTTGTGTTCAAGAGGAAGAAAGATTGAAGCAAGAGAAGACTGAAAGTGCTCATTTGGCAAGCACCTCTAAGGATAAGGGCAAGAAAAGAAAGAATGAGGTTGCTAAGGATAAAGGTCTTGCACATAAGAAACAAACTCAAACCAACAGTGATAATGGTTGTTTCTTTTGCAACATGAAAGGACACATGAAGAAGGAATGTGCTAAGTATATTGCATGGCGAGCAAAGAAAGGTACATTTCTTACTTTGGTCTGTTCTGAGGTAAATTTAGCTTCAGTACCAAGAAACACTTGGTGGTTAGATTCCGGTGCTACTACTAACATCAGTGTTTCTATGCAGGGTTGCCTGAGTTACCGAAAGCCAAATGATGCTGAAAGAAGCATTTATGTGGGAGATGGCAAGTCGGTAAATGTGGAAGCAATAGGGCATTTTAGGTTGTTGTTAAGTACTGGTTACTATTTGGACTTAATAGATACTTTTGTTGTACCGTCTTTTAGACGGAATTTAGTTTCTGTTTCTTGTTTGGACAAATTGGGTTATTGTTGTTCATTTGGAAACAATTGCTTTAGTTTATCTATTAATTCAAATAATGTTGGAACTGGTTCACTTATGGTTTATGACAACTTATATTGGCTTGACACTGTTGCTTCTTATAATGAAACCTTGAATGTTGAATCACGTGGTACTAAGCGTAAAATGGATAATGAAAAATCAAGTTCCTTATGGGACAAACGGTTAGGTCACATCTCTAGAAATAGAGTTGAGCGACTTGTGTCTGATGGAATTTTAGATTCAATTGATTTTTCAGACTTTGATGTTTGTATTGAATGCATCAAAGGCAAACAGACCAAAACAAAGAAATTAGGTGCGAAAAGAGCTATAGATGTCTTAGAGTTGATACATACAGATATTTGTGGGCCATTTCCTACACCTTCTTGGAATGGTCAACGATATTTTGTATCATTCATAGATGATTACTCAAGATATGCGTACCTATTTCTACTTCATGAAAAGTCTCAAGTGTTGGACGTGTTCAAATCTTTTAAGGCTGAAGTTGAGAATCAACTTAGCAAAAGAATAAAGCAAGTCAGGTCTGACCGTGGTGGTGAGTACTATGGTAGATATGACGGCTCAGGTGAACAACGTCCAGGACCTTTTGCCAGATATCTAGAGGAGTGTGGAATTGTCCCACAGTACACTATGCCAGGATCTCCTAGCATGAATGGTGTTGCTGAAAGACGAAACCGTACTCTTAAAGATATGGTAAGGAGTATGATCAGTCATTCAACCTTACCAGAATCACTCTGGGGAGAGGCACTTAAGACAGCAGCCTACATTTTGAATAGGGTACCAACCAAAGCAGCTGCAAAAACACCTTATGAGCTTTGGACAGGGCGAAAGCCCAGTCTTAAGCACTTTCATGTTTGGGGATGTCCAGCTGAGGCTAGGCCTTATAGGCCAAATGAAAAGAAGCTGGAACCCAAAACTGTGAGCAGCTACTTTATTGGATATTCTGAACGATCCAGGGGTTTCAAGTTTTATGATCCCAAAGTAAAAAATATATTTGAAACGGGAACTGCAAAGTTCTTTGAGGATATTGAGTTTGGGGGAGAAATACGGTTAAAGATTTTGTTTTGAGGAGGATTTAGAATCACCCACTTCTCTTGAAGATGAGTTGATTCCTATTCCAATAGTTGCTTTTGACAATATTCAGGATTCCATTCCTAATATTGATCAAGTTTTAGATCAAGAGCAACCAAACATAGTCAATCAAACCCCAGAGGTACAAACTCAACAACCTCAAGAACAAGTGCCTTTGCGACGGTCCACTAGAGAAAGAAGAAATGCTATTAATCCAGATGAATACATAGTGTATCTTCAAGAACATGAGGATGGCATTGGAATGATGGAAGATGATCCAATCAACTTTCATCAGGCCATGAAAAGTTCTAACTCTCAAAAGTGGAATGATGCCATGAATGAAGAGAATAAGTCTATGCAAGACAATAAAGTTTGGGAAGTTGTCCCATTACCAGAAGGTGTAAAACCAATTGGTTGTAAATGGATATTTAAAACCAAGAGGGATGAAAATGGTAATGTGGTGAGGTTTAAGGCACGTCTTGTAGCAAAAGGCTATACTCAGAAAGAAGGCATTGATTATAAAGAGACTTTCTCTCCAGTTTCATTGAAAGACTCTTTCAGGATAATAATGGCACTTGTTGCTCACTTTGATCTTGAGTTACATCAGATGGATGTTAAAACAGCGTTTCTCAATGGCGACATTGATGAGACAATTTATATGGAGCAACCAGAAAACTTTGTGGTTGGTGACCCAAAGAAAATGGTTTGCAAATTAAAAAAATCCATCTATGGACTCAAGCAAGCTTCCCGTCAATGGTACCACAAATTTCATCAAGTGGTTCTCTTATTTGGTTTTGAGATGAATGCTGTTGATGATTGTGTGTATCATAAGTTTAGTGGGAGTAAGTGTATATTTCTGGTTCTATATGTCGATGACATATTGCTTGCCACTAATGATATAGGCTTATTGCACGAAACCAAGAGATTTCTATCGAAGAATTTTGAGATGAAAGATCTTGGTGACGCCTCTTTTGTTTTAGGAATTCAAATACATCGAGACCGTTCTCGGGGTATTCTTGGATTATCACAAAAGAGCTATATCGATAAAGTACTCAAACGGTTTGGCATGCAAGATTGTAGACCAGGTGATACCCCTGTCGTTAAAGGAGACAAATTTTGTCTTAAACAATGCCCTAAAGGAAGCCTTGAAATTCAAGAAATGCAAAAGATTCCCTACGCTTCGGCTGTTGGGAGTCTAATGTATGCTCAAGTTTGTACGCGTCCGGATATAGCGTACATTGTTGGAGTGTTAGGCAGATACTTAAGCAATCCAGGAATTGATCACTGGAAAGCAGCCAAAAAGGTTATGAGATATTTGAAGAGAACAAGAGAGTACATGCTCACATATAGGAGGTCAGATCACTTTGAGATCATTGGATACTCTGACTCTGACTTTGCGGGATGCCAAGATAGTAGGAGATCTACTTCAGGCTACATATATCTGTTAGGTGGTGGAGCTATATCATGGAGGAGTGCAAAACAAACACTCATAGCTTCATCCACCATGGCAGCAGAATTTGTTGCGTGTTATGAGGCATCCAACCATGGTATATGGCTGAAAAACTTTGTCACTGGGCTGCGCATTGTGGATGGAATTGAAAGACCACTTAAGTTGTATTGTGACAATAAATCAGCTGTATTGTATTCCAACAACAATAGGAGTTCGACGAAGTCAAAACACATTGACATCAAGTTCCTTGTTGTAAAAGAAAGGGTACAAAGTAGACAGATTTGTATAGAACACTTAGGTACAAACTCCATGATTGCAGACCCCCTTACTAAGGGTTTGCCACCCAAGGTCTTTCATGAGCACACTGCTCGTATGGGTGTTTTAGATTATGAAGATATCTAGATTCAGTGGGAGTTTGTCTTTAGTGTGTTTTATTTATTTTATGAAACATGTGTATTTGGATATTTTTCTGATCAGAAATTATGTTATTCAGTTTATTTCACTTTGTACATTTAAGCTAAAGTTTTGATCTCCATAAAGTAAAGTAGGACCAATTGAAAATTGACATGAATAGATCACCATGCATGTAATTTTCATACCACATTATCATGATTGATCTATGTCATTTGGCTATATTGATGTATGTGACCATTGATGGGTTTAGTTGTGATTGATACAACGAAAATCGCTTTGATCCTATGTTGATATAGTTAATGGACGAGATTGCACATGCCTATGGTTATGATGACAAAGTTATGAGCTCAATAAGGTTAACACATTTATATGTATACATATGTGACCCAGTGGGAGATTGTTAGAATTTATTGGGGTCACAATTGTATATATAAAATGTGTGTTGGGTCATCAAATAAATAAGTCAAATTTATGTGGTCTATTTTGGAATAAAGTTTATGACTTAAGGGCATGATTGTTATGATTTTAATATGTGGATACCATAAGGACAATTTCTATATTGATGAGGGGCCAAATAGAAATAGTCAAAAATATTGCCAACAGGTTTGTCTGTTGGTAATATAACGGGTAATGGTCCCCATTTGCATCATATCTTTTCACTCTTGTATCCCCATCACCAGGAGAAAAACTACAGAGAAAGGTTTTGATGCAAATTGGAAGATCATACCAATTAAAGGTCATTACAAAATCGATTCTATGGACTCCGGTACGCTTCCGCTATTCCTTAATCTTATTGTTTGATTCTCTTGGGCTAAATTAAGTTTTACAGTATTTCTAACATAAGTTACTTTTTATATATAAAAAAAAAGATATATATTTTTACTTTTTTTTTTTGCATAAAAAGACAACATTTTAGTTACTTAAAAGATCAATAAGATACCAATGAATTATCTTTTCATGAAAATATCTACATAAAAATGATTTCATATACATTTTGGTTACTTTTTTATTTAGTTACTTTTAGAATTACATGTTTATTTTTAAATTATATTATGTTGTTTAAGAATCTTTCACATTACTTTCTTCTTTTTAGCAACATTTGTGTTACTTTCAAATTTATTTGAGAAACTAATGTGTTACAATAAAATAAAATAACTTACATAATTTATTAGCGAGATTTGTAAATATCTAAATTAGTAACTGTTAATTAAAAATTATATTATGATTTCATAATATTATTTAAGATATATTTTGGTAACTAAGTTTATTGTAGAAGCTTATAGTTGACATATAGTATAATATAATATATATATTTTTTTATATAAATAATGCATATTTTTAAGACCAATTGGTTATGAGATGTCGATAAGATACCAATTGGTTACTATTTAAAAATGATCCACTTTAAAATAAAAATATCCCATATATGAAACATTTAGGTGTCGTTTGGCAACACTTATGTTTTTTAATTTTTTAATCACAAAATGAAAGTAAAATTTTTTTTTTAAAAAAAAATTATTTTTGAAAAACAAAAATGCGTTCTCTAACCACTTTTGTTTTTCAATTTCAAAAATAGAAACAAAAGTGTGTTCTATAAAGTTCGTTTTTATTTTTATTTTTTGATTTTATTTAAGTCGGGTCTAGGTCCAGGGTCGGATTCGGGTTCAAGTCAGAAGCCGGGTTCAGCGCCAAGGCCGTGGGGAGGGAATTTGGGTCCGGGTCTGGTTGTAATCAAAAGATTGATTAAGAAAAAAAAACTGTTTAAAAAAATATTGAAAGTGATTTTTTTTTGTTTTTAAAATTTTGATTTCTAATTATAAAATTGAAAAGTAAAAACAGTTTTATAGAACATGTTTTTGAAAAATATTTTTACTTTTCCACTTTTAAAAACAGAAAACTGATTAAAAGTATATATTCATTTTTACCAAACACTACCTTAATTTTTTGATAAGTTACTTTTAAAAGTATATATTCATTTTTAGATTGTGTTATGTTGTTTAAAATACTTTTAATAAATAGTGTGTGAATAATTGAAGTAATATGTACTAGAATGAAAGAAATCTCACGTGATTTAAGGAAAACGTCATCAATATTATATATAAACGTTAAATCACAAGCTATTATTTCTAATTGAGAAAATCAACGTTAAATTTGTAAATTACATGTGAATTAATGTGAATTAAGGTGCCACATGTAAATTTCCCTTTTATATAATTTAAGAACTAATTTATCCAAAAAAAAATAAAATTTGAGAACTAACTTACAAAAACATTTATAGTTTTCAAAAAATCCTTCAATTATGTAGTATTAATTTTTGATCACATCAATCAAGCAGGTGCTTTCATAGGTGTTGGAGCTCTCATCTTTGACCACTAAGGCTCTATCATTACTGATTTTTCTAAGCCTATCCGTGGATGTTTTTCTCCCAAAGAAATGGAGGCTGCTGCTATGTTCTATAGTGTGAAATGGGCAACTGAGCACCAGCTACAAATAAATTCCATTGAGACAGATTCCCTTTTCGTTGCAATCACTATTAATCACATGTCTTCTACTAGATTTATAATACATTTTCATAATTTAGTAGATGATATTACTTATGGATATAAACGCTTTTTCTCAAAAAAAAAAAGATGATATTACTTATGGTTTATTCTCTTTTGTAGAGTAAAAGTATCTCATATTAAAAGAGATGCTCCCCATGCTTTAGTTAGATTTGCTTTTAGATTGGAGGAAGATATTTAGTTAGGAGAAACCCTCTCCAATCTACCTCTTGTTATTAATAGCTCATTTTTAATAATAACAGTTTTTACTAAAAAAAAAATAAAAAATCTTTGATCACATCAGATAACAATCCACGTCATCAAGTTCACACTTTTGAGTGATCCAATGCCAATCGACCCTAAGCAGGAGAGGCCCGCCGTCTGTGTCACCGGAGCAAACGGTTTCATCGGCTCATGGCTCGTCAAAACCCTTCTCCAACACGGCTACTCCCAAATCCACGCCACCACATTTCCCGGCTCCGATGCGTCCCACCTCTTCTCTCTCCCCGGCGCCGCCGCAGACAGCCTCAGAATCTTCCCAGTTGATCTTCTAGATTCCGATGCCATCTCCGCAGCCGTGCGCGGCTGCTCAGGCGTATTCCACGTGGCATCCCCTTGTACCCTCGAAGACCCACGTGACCCTGATGCTGATCTCCTCAAACCCGCTGTACAGGGCACAATCAATGTCCTGCGAGCGGCGTTGGACGCCAATGTGAAGCGCGTGGTTATCACGTCTTCAATATCAGCCATGGTTCCTAATCCATCTTGGCCTTCTGAGAAGCCCTTTGACGAGTCTTCCTGGACCGATCTCGACTACTGCAAGTCGCGTCAGGTGTTTGGTTTCTTCAATTTTAGCTTCTTTCTTTTAATGATTTATTCAGTTATTCACTATTTTCTTCTTCGACTCAATTGTTAAGTCTTCGACAAAATCAATGTCTTTCTTTTTTCTTCTTCTTAAAGGGTGGCTCTTATTAAGGTCTGATATCGTTTTTGTGTAGAGTTTTCAGAAACATTATTTTATATTAACCTACATTGTTGATGGGTTGAGCCCTTTCTTCTTATCTTTTTCAGAAATGGTATCCGGTATCGAAGACGCTGGCAGAGAAAGCAGCGTGGAAATTCTCGCAGGAGCACGGTATGGACGTGGTGGCGATCCACCCGGCCACGTGCCTAGGCCCATTGCTGCAGCCGAATCTGAACGCAAGCTGTGCAGTGTTGGTTCAGTTGCTGCAGGGCTCAAAAGACACTCAAGAGTATCACTGGCTTGGAGCTGTTCATGTTCGAGATGTGGCTAAGGCACAAGTTCTGCTCTTCGAGACGCCTGAGGCTTCTGGTAGATACCTATGCACCAATGGTATCTTTCAATTCCGTGATTTCGCCCAGAGTGTCTCCAAACTCTTCCCTCAGTTTCCTGTTCACAGGTTAGTTTCTTCTGCTGCCCAAATTTTGTGTGGAAGTTTTAGTATGTGCTGCTGTGCTCTGTTAATGAATGATATACCAACTAGCTGGTACTGTAGTGTATTTCATGCTAGTCCACGTGCGTTTCTATCATGAAGTTGCTGAAACTTGAATCTATTTTGTCACCATTGGCTGTTGATGAGCCTTAAAAAGATGTAATAATGATGGGGGTGGTGGGGGTGTTTAAGGGAAAGTTATGATATCATTTTGGTACTTCAATTTCCAAAATCTTAAGTTAATTATGTAGATGAGAGGAATGACAATCCTGCCTTGTAGTCTAAGAATGAATTGATGATTCTTATACACTCTTCGCTACAGTAGGAAGTAAAAAAGAAAAAAAAATGTGGATGCGTGGAAATTGGACTCCAACTCTGCCATATATTCCACTTGCCTAAGCACTTACAACATGGATAAACTGACCTCCCAAACTTTGAGACTTGGGTTCCAACTAAATTAGTAAATAAACTTGTAGTCTAGTCTTCTTGAAAAAGCAAGTTGGAGATTTATTGTGGCACATAAATAGTTTGAGGTCCACTCTCCATTCTGAGGTATGATTATACCAGGTGACTGTGATGATCGCACTTCATGTGGTGCACCGGTGGGTTTTAAAGTTCCATTATGTCTTCACAATGAATGAAAATCTTTATGATCTTTATTCATATATAAATGATGCCGCCCAATCCCACCATCATTGTTTAGTTTTTGTTAACTCAATGATGGTGGCTTCACTTATTACATTTTTGGTCCTTATTATGATTGCATTTCCTTCGAAGGATTTGAATTGAGTAGATTAATTTTGCTGACTTACAAATATTTTGAATATTATTGGTCAAAACAATTACACCAAACATAGCATTTGAGACACACAAGTATAATATAAACACAAAAAATTACTCACACATGAATAATGAGGTATGAATACACACAAGTTTTTTTTTTTCTTTCTTTCGATAAAATCACACCAAACATTCAGAATTTTCTAAAAAATTATGAAAAATCAGTAACTTAATTAAATTATAAACCGTCATGTGAACAAAAATTAGAATTATTATTTAGCCATAGGAAAATATAAAAAATATCTATAGATAGTAATTAAAAATATGACACAAATTTTTTAGTGCACATAGAACTGGAGTTACAAAATTCAACTAGTTGGCATCCTGTGGTTGATTTGACCATCGATAAGGTAAAATATTTACACATCATAGTTACCTGAATCAGAGAACTACATGTAGATCTTGAAATGACTCATTCAACTAGTTTAAAGATCCCATGAGTTTTTGCCTCCTAGATTGCAGACTCTCTACACTAATTGTCCATCTACTTAATTTTGATGGGCCCTTTTGAAGGTCCCAACATAACAATCATAATATGGATATAAATAATTTATATAATATGTATATATCATGACATTGTTTTTCCATAATGATTTTCAATAATCACAAGAGTACTTCTTTAACTTTCTAGTGATGCCCTATTGATTTCAAGGGAAAAAAAAAAACAATGCTTCCAATCCTCAATATATCGTAGATTTTACTAGCAAAAGTTTTAGATTTTAAAAATCTTCTAGGCAAATTAGAGAAAACTTAGCTGGCAAGGCATGTAACAAGGGAACAGGACAAGCTGGAGGTCTAAATTTGAAGGTACCAAAGACATACAGTACTATACATTAAAAACAAAGTAGAAGTTATCATTGGTATTATCAGTTTTGGAACTTCTGTCAGTACAGTTATTTGGACCGTATACAATATTATATACATGCATAATTTATTGTATTCAGTTTTTGTCTAACTCTCTGCATAATACAACTTCATCATATGGATCCAAAAATACATTTTTAAAACAGCAGGGTTTTTCTTGAATTATTTGGGTTTAAAAACAGTTATTATGTCTTTACTTGCATCCACTTGCAGGTTTACTGATGAAACCCAACCAGGCTTAAAGGATTGCAAAGATGCAGCAAAGAGGCTAATAGATTTGGGTCTAGTATTTACCCCTGTAGAAGATGCTGTAAGGGACACAGTGGTGAGCCTACAAACTAAGGGCTTATTATGTACAGTAAACACCACAATCTCTTAGTTGGGTTTTGCTGTGCCTTTCCCTCTTATGCTTTCTTTAGACTTATTAGTTGGCAGTAATAATGAGTGTTAATAAAGTTATGGCTATAATTATTGAATTTTCACCCTTTATATTTCTTTCTTTGTTCTTAAAGTTACTTTATACTTTTGATTCCTTTTTATTATTTTTCTTTAAATGGTAGCATTTAGCATCCTAAATACTACACACACTACATGTCATTCATTATCTAGTATTACAAGGTCATGTATTGATGGATAATTTATGTTGGCCATTTCCATGCATTAATGTAAACCACGTGTTCGTATGAAACCAAACGATTATGTTACTTTTCACCTGTGCACACATTACCACTAACATGATTTTCTTGTATTGTATCATTATCAGTTTGTTGATCAAATTTCTTTACTATCTATAACTACTACACATGTATATTCGTTAAGCATGTGAACTTTACACAGAAAGGCTCCAAAATTAATGAGTACTAAACAAATAGGCTAATTTGGTTTGTGTATTAAAAATACGAAATTGATGCCTAAAGACAAATAGAAATGGTGAATAAGTATTCCGAACTGCCTTTACAGAATTAGGTCCACCGCCCTTTAAAAGCAATGAAATTTAGACACACTTGGCCATCTTGGGGTGTTTTCTAGTGGCCAAGCCTAATGACTTCTTCTAAGCACGTGATTTGGGGTCCTTCTTGTGAGCTTGTTTGGGTAGACCTCTTTTGTCCACTCGAAAACAATGGCAGGATAAAAGAGATTTTTGACTCGTGTTAATATCATTAGTTACACAACATTATTATGATTGATCTAATTCATAGTATATTAATCATGCAGTCATAAACCAACAATAACGACAAGTTATTAGATCAGAATTTATATTCAGTAAAACAAAAAAAATCAAAAATCGATGTGAAGAATCTAAATTTAGTTCTATATATGTTTCTTTTTTTAATACCCTTTTAAAAAAATTACAATATTTTGGCACTTACGATCATTTGTTACCTAACATGTTACTCTTCGGTATTTTTCATCCATGAATGTAGAAATCATTAAGAAAAAAAAAGACATTCCAAAGTTACTTAAAGCTCTCTCTTGAACTTTTTCTTTTGGTTTGGCTTTTGTTTTTAGTCCTTATCTCATATCTCTCTCTCTCCCTCTTAAACTTTTATTTTTATTTTTTCTTTGTATTTCTGAAAATCTCCAAACACTCCATGTGCTCCACCTTCCATACCTCTTGTTCTTGTTGCCCTTTGGCTCCAAAAGAATCTATCTTTTCCTATGTGAGAGAGAGAGGAGAGAGACAGGCAGACGTGCAGTTCCAATCATGTAGGTTCTTCTGCCACTGCATGTGCATCAATGGCTTCGGCCCACTTCATATTATTCTACACTTCTTCCTCAGCTACTCTTTGAACTAGTCTCTTTTAACATTTTTATATATCATATATTATATATATTGTCCTGTATATATGTGTGTACGCAAAACAAATACACAAATATAATACACTCTTTATCCCAATCCCGATCATCACCTGTATCTAAAAAGTACGGACATCCGAAACTAAGAACACTGTTACCAGATGCCACAAAAGATGAGCAGTAGTACCGTAACACCTTGCAGCCGATCATGGTGAGTAGAGTAGTAATTAAATAATGAAACTCTGTCTATACAGTCGTATGCATATCTTTGTGAATTGGGTTCTGATTATAATTTTTGTTTTTATGGTTTGGGAAAAAGGTCCATAAGTGAGGACTCGTTGAAAAGATACGTTCACTTTGCGAGTGAGAGCTGCATACAAGAGTTGCTTTCTGCTTCCGACTCGAACAGAGTTGTCGGGATCAATGGCGCCACTGGCAGCGATGGATGGAAGGTTCTTACGGTCGAGAATGGAGTTGAGATATCTAAGCGCCGGTCTGGATCTCTTCATGCCTTTCGCAGCCGTTGGCTGCTTAAATCTCTTTCACCTCAGCAGTTCATCACTGTTGCAAACGCCATTGATGCTGCAAAGGTGAGATTTTTTGTTCTATGATTATTGGTCATATCAACTATATATGCATGCATGAGAGCATATTAATTTTGATCTAAAAGTTCTTTCATTTCTGTTGATCCCCTGGCAAGTTGGAACAACAAGACTTTCCAACTGAAACAACTAGTTTACTTATGCTAGCTAGCTACTTTGGAAAACATCACAAAATAAGAAAGTTGTCTACTAGTTGTTATTTAGTCTTTGATTATTCTTAAGGCTGTCTTGCTTGAAAAAGACAATTTATTTTTAACTTTTGTGGTTTCGTGGAAGGAAGCCGGCAAGTTTGTGGTTCTGGGTAGTAGTACTTCCATTATTATTATTTATTTATTTTTATTTCTTTTTTGATGTTTTCTCTATTGAAACCTGCAGCAATGGGACTCTGACTTGGTAGAAGCCAAGTACATTAAGGACCTGGAAGAAAACTTAAGCATAATTCGTCTCAGGTTTGGTGATAGTGCTAAGCCACTGTTTAGAAACAGAGAATTCATTGTGTACGAACGACGTGAAACCATGGAAGATGGCACCGTGGTAACTAATTAACTTATTTTTGTTCACATTAATCTCTAATTAAAATTTACTTTAACTAAACACTCAACACTCGTTTCTTCAAAGTCATCTTAATACATAATCTTGTGTCATCCTTGTACAAAATAATAATATAATAAAAATAACATATTTGGTTTTGGATTAGAAAAGTTATTACATCCATCGTTTGAAATTACGATAGCTACATAATAATATATTTATATTTTTAGATGTGTGTATGTATGTTTGTATAGGTGGTGGCAGTTGCGTCGCTGCCGAAGGAGATAGCGGCAGGGTTGCAACCAAAGCAAAACAATGCAATCAGGGGACTGTTGCTGCAGTCAGGGTGGGTTGTGGAGCAGCTTGAAGGTGATGACTCTTGCATGGTCACCTATGTTGTACAGGTAAAACAACTAGCTACTTGTTATAATACTTGTCATTCATTATTCATTTAATATGATCCAATTTATAGCATCATCCAGTTTTGTTCAATTTCTATTATTTTGTGCTGACTGAAAAATTTCATTATGCTATACCTAGAAAGTATTTCATTATTATTATTATTATTATTATTATTATTATAGAAATGGAAGGGAACCTTAAAGGTCCAAGCAAAACAAGAGAGTAATTAATATTAAATCTCATTTATTTTAATTTAATGAATAATATTAAAAATTGCTAACTAGTTATAAATGATCATATAAGTGTAGCTATTAAGGAGTGTTGGACAGTTAAATGTCAAATAGCAATGTCTAATTATTAGTATAGTTGAGATAGATTGGGAATGGCCGAACTCATTATTAGAGTGGTTTGACTCAGCTCAGCTCATGACTGAGGTTGAATACTACTTTCATGGGATAAGCATTTAGTATTGAAAAGTAGTATTTTTTTTTTCTTTTATTTTTATTATTATTAAAAAAAATGTAGGAGAATGATTTCAAGTATTATTTTTTAACTTTTAGTTACGGTTACTCAGTTTTTTATATGGATTCTTTAGTTCCAATTTAGATTCCGTTAATTGCTATAGGAATTTTTATGACATAAAAATAAAAAAAATAATAATTTAAAATTGTAAAAATAAAAAATCCCAAAAACCTAATATTTTTTTTCTTTTTATTGTTATTATTTTTTTTCTGTTAAATGATATTAAATATATTTCTTTGGCTGAAAAATTACCAAACAAAATTTAAAACAGACTACAGTTGACACAAACAAATTTGAACAAGTCTTTGTCAAAATAAATAAATAAATAAAAAAATTGAACGAGTCAAAGCTAATATCTTTTGCTTGTGTTTATTGAACAGCTAGATCCAGCAGGATGGCTTCCCAAGTGCTTTGTCAATCGGTTAAACAACAAACTGGTTATGATAATTGAGAATCTTAGGAAATTGGCACAAGCTACTCTGCCCAATTAAATATCAATTAAGCTCTTATGTTATAAATTCCTGATGCTACAAAAAAAAATATATGAAGTGGTTAATATATTCTTAAAGTGAGTATACCAATTATAAGTTTTTTTTTTTTTTTTTTTTTTTTCAGTAGAGTTAGAAAATGTCATAAGGTTTTGGTTTTTAACCAAATTAATGATATGGTTTGATAAATGACACACATATCTATATATGATGTGGAAACTGTCTCTCCTCTGAGGGCCAAGTGATACCAACTGTAAATTACACGAAATCTTTGTTATTTTTCAATGTCGAAACTAGCTCCTTTTTTTTCTTCAAGTAAATTGACATAGTATTTGATGAGGTAAGTTGAAAAATACTACTTGTATTAATTAATTAATTAAATTTACCTCTAGTTTTATATTTAATTGAAACATACCTCTTTTTATATGTATTGTACCCAAAATATCCTTGACATAAGAGACTCACATGGAAAGTATCTTGAAGTGATAAGGGCAAAATTGGTACAATGTTAAAAAAAAGAGGTAAAAATGATATACTTTAAAAAAGAAAGTATAAATAAAAGAAGACAATATAAAAAGGGTATAGAATGTAATTTTCTCGTATTTGATTTTCTTTTTAACACTTGAATTTTCGAAACTTGGAAACATCACAAAAAGCTTATACACAACAAGTGTCACTGTCCAAATTCTCAATTTCTTCACTGATGGATGCTTTAGAGGCTTTTTCTTAAAGGGAGTTAGGATTGAACAAAACAAGCAATACACTAGATACTGGAGTTAGAGTTGGTTTTAAAACGAAGCTAATAGTGTCTTTTGGTTACAGATTTACACTATGATTTGGGCAATACAGTTACAATGATTTCAAATGAATTACAGCAATTTTTTTTTAATAACAAAATTGTTTGTTGTTGACCAATTTTTTGGCAACTAGTTAATTATATGGGCAATAGAGGAAAATGGCCCCAAAATAATTTAGCAATTAAATAAATGTTCATATTTTGAAAATATTAAGTAAATAGCCAAATATCACATCCTTAGCCATTAAAATTACATATGTGTCCTTACTTTTACTTACTTTTATGTGCTATTATTCTTTTCATCTCTCATGATTCTTTATTAATTCTTTTCCAGTTTTATTTTTCAACAACTCTATCTTTTTTTTCTAATTGAGTAAAATATATTTTATTTTTCTTTCTACTTGAATTATATCCAACATTAATATACACCATATTATAAAAAAATAAATATACACTAATGTTAAATTTATATAGCATCTTTTAGTTTAAGCAATAAGCTCTAGCTAAATAGGTATACAACAGCTATAAAGTTATATTATATAATTATTTTTTTATGGTGATTAATTTATTCTTTTTATTGAAAATATACAGCTTTGTATAGATAAAATTAGAGACAAAATATGATTATGGGTAAATAAAAAAAATTTATAAAATGATGTATCTACTTTTTACACTATGGTATATTATTTGACTACACAGTTTATACATGGCCAGTTAGGCGTTGAAATGGGTTATAGGCAAAAAAAAAAAATTAGGCCCTTAGGCCAACTCCAATGGGCCTGCAAAAACTCATTAATAATGTGATTTTCCACAAAAATCACTCCAACCGCACGACTAAAGTAACATCAATTTTGGGTTTGTCTACAGTGTCCCACCATATTTAGGTGGGCACTGTAGACAACACTATTTTTTTTTTACTTTTTAATAATTATATAATACTTAAAAAAATAATTATAAATAAATATTAATCAAAACTTTTATAAATGTATTTGTTTGTATTTTTATATTCTTAAGTGTGCTAAAAAAATATTAGAAGTGTTCGCGGTGCGGGTAGTGCGGTTTTTGATCATTTTTTAAACCAACCCACACATGCAGTTTTTCCAATTTCTCAAATCGCACCAGCACCGCGAAACTAAAACGAAAATCGCACCGCAAAAAATGGTGCGATGCAGTGCAATTTTCGCAATTTGGACTATCACTAATAATTTATTGGATTTAACAAATATTTAGTATTAAAATATTCTTATTATAATAATAAAATAATATAATGATGAAGAATATAATATTTGGTGTAATTTTTAGTGTTGTGGTTAGAATTGAAAAAAAAAAATTGGTGTTGAAATAGTAGTTTTTTGGTGTTGATTTAACACTAAATTTAGGTTTCTCCATTGGAGATGCCCTTACTATAAAGATAAATAGTATTTTTAAAAAGTAATAAAAAAATATGTATATTTTTTAAAAGGCAATTTTTTTTTATTTGGGCCCCTAAAATGAGTGGGCCCTAGGCGCAGGCCTAACCCGGCCCTAAGTATATAATGTTAACAAAAATGCTACATCTACTTTTTATACAATGATATATTAGAGTTAATTATTGTATATTAGTTTGTCTTTGGTATATTCATTTTTAAGTAGAATATATCAGTTTTGTGTATATCAATATACTATTTGGAAGAAAGAAAAAAAAACTTGGATTATGTATATTAATTTTGTTGTATGATATTAGTTTAATATTGTAGTATATTAGTTCTATTTACTAAAGTATATCATCAATTGGATGGTATATTAATTTAAGTCTATGGTATATTAATTTTTTTACTAGAAAATATATATTTTGTTTACCTTGATATACCATTCTATATATATATAAAAAAAAACTTAGATTGTAATTTAATTTTTGTTTATGGTATATTAATTTAAGATTATGATATATTAATTATATGTACCAAAATATATTATGAACGAAATAAATAGAAAAAATGGCATATCAAATGTAATGATATATCCTATTTGGTGAAATGTGAAATATCACTATATGACATAATAATATTAAAAACAACACAAATAATTATCATATACTAGAGTTTAAATAATATATATATATGTTGCAGTTAGATTTATATACCATATATATAGTAGTAGGAAATAAAAATAGAACAATAGTAAAAAAAATTATCAATTAAAATACAAATCATTTAGAAAATAGTTTTATCAAATAAAATGATATGCTACTACAAATAAATTTGAAAAAGTGTAAGAGAGTAGAATAAAGCTTTCATATTCTTTGGAGCAAATGTGTTTTTTCTTTTTGAAGGAACCAACTATGTTGCTTTTGTTTGGTTCGAATCAATTTTGTTTGGAAGAAATAGTTGCCTTAGTTTGGAAGAAATTAAGAGGAAATGGTTGAAGGAATTCGGTAAATTAATTAAAAAAAAATTAATGAGAGTAGAAGCTTTAATGATTTTCTGGGAGGAATCACAGTAATTTGGAGGAAAATTAAAAAAATATATATATATGTTAATTTTATTTTTGGCATATTTAATTGACAAAAATATTTTATTATTTATTATTAATTTCGGCTGGAGTATTTAAAATGGTGTCCATATTTTGTGTATCTAAACTTGGAAGGAAAGTTGTCTAGCTTTCCTATTTATAGAAATTGAGGTAAAAATTGTAAGTTTGATTACACAATTAATTCTTATCTAACCAGTTGGTATATTCTGATCTTGTGTGAGTTTCCCATTTTCTTAGATCAGATTTCTTAAAGAGAAAACTGGAGCTAAACTTTCCTTTTCTATAAAAGGAAAGTTGTACTTACTGCCCACGATTCTGTAGGTACAGAAATGAAAATTCCTGGGCTGATTGAAGATTTATTTTAGGAAAGTTTCTAGTGGGCTGGGATCTTGTTCAGACCATGTGTAAGCTGTCAATAAGGTGTATATTGATTATAAATACACCTTATGGCAGCTAGGTTTAGTATCTCTTTCATACACTTAGAATTGTATTCATATCTTAAGGAAAGAGTGCCTTTGTTTTGTAGAGAAGAGCTTGTTCGACTCTTACTCTGTTTATATGTATTTTGTATTGTCTTGTGTCTGTATTCAAGTCGACAAAGAAGAAGAACATCAGTGCTACCTTCGAGAGAAGGTTTTACAAAGATTTTAGGAGATTACTTTTCAAGTCTTACATCGGGAGGAAGCAAGCACTCTTCAAGGTGATCGAAGGGATTTCGAGCTCTTGGAGTTTTATCAAGATTCGGTTAGAAGGTGGAATACATTAAGCTTGCAGCATATAATAAGAGGGAGTCTATTTATGCATAAGTCAATTACTTTGTATTTTTGAGACCTATCTAATGAATCTTATCTCTGGGCGTGGCCCCGTGGACTAGTAACAATCTGAAAGGATTGTTGAAACCACGTACAAAAACCTTGTGTGTTTTTACTTTTCTGCACTGTTTGTTTTTCTGGTTTTTTCTGAAGTTACACAGCTGTTCTCTGTAGCTACGGAAAAACTGTTTTTAATACCAGTTTCATTATTCCACATTTAATTAAACACTTAATTAAATAATAAAACTGGGAATATTAAAATACGAAATTTCAAAATAGAAATCCTTCATTCCTCGTTTAGTGTGAAGGCTTTGGTTTGGTTTGTGATAATTGAGTTTTTGAGTATAAATATCATGTAAAAGTAATAATACATTCATTGTAATCAAGAATATTTTAGACACTAAAATTTAAAAAGGCTATTTACCTTAAAAATTTTAAAAAATGGACATTGACTTTTGTTAGTATTAAATTTAGGGCCATCTATTATAATTTCCCTAAATATATTGATTATAGAGATTGAAGAAAAAAGTTAAGTGTAGAAAAGAGACTTTTACGTGGTTAGAATATTATAGTTGTATAGACTTTAAGGATTTGTTTGGTACGCTAGTATTATATCGTATTGTATTGTATAGTATTATATTTAATTGTATTTCATACAATATTTTTATGTAAAATTATATGTGGTATTGAATCAGGGTCGGCCCTGAGTTGAAATGAGTTATAGGCAAAAATATTTTTTAGGCCCTTAATATAAAGATAAATAGTATTTTTAAAAATTACTACAAAACTATGTATATTTTTTAAAAGGTAATTTTTTTTATTTGGGCTCCTAAAATGAGTGGGCCCTAGGTGCGGGCATAACCCGTCTATGCCTAGGGCCAACTCTGTATTGAATTTTGTGAAAATTACATGAAATATGAAATTTTGTAAAAAAGTTACAAAAATATGGCATTTATAGGTTTGCCACTCTTCTATGGCATTTTTTCACATTTAAGACTTTTTATGGTATTTGATATGCCATATTTTTGTAAACCTATTATCCAAACTCATATTTCATGTTTTTGTTTCTAATTTAATTAGTTTTATTTTTTTTTTTTAGTTTATTTTATATTTACATTTTAGGGTTTCTTTCTATTTGAAAAATTTACACCAAATACTAGCTTTTCTTTTTAAACATTATATTTATAATTTGACAAAGAAATTTTTACATTTATACTTTTCTTAATTTTTTTTTTCTTTTTTACTGTTTTTTACTTATTAAAGTTTTAAAAAGTTTTTTTTTTTGTCTTTTTTATATATTTTTTAGTCAATTTTGGCTCTCTTTTTTCTTTTCATTTTCTAAGTCAGTTGTTAATTTTTTTTTTCTTTCTTTCTCTTCTCTCTCTCTCTAATTTTCTTTTTTATTTTTTTTTCTAGTTTCTCTTTGTCTCTTTCACTGTTTTTTTTTTAATTTTTTTTTTCTCTTTGTATATATATAAATGTATAGAATTAGTGTAGATTTTTGTATCTCATTTTTTTACGGAAATTAAACTTATTTTTTTTTTTATTTAAACTACTATTTGTTTTTTTTTTGTTAAAAACTAATTATTTTATTAAAAACAGCAGGAAAAAAAACCAGTTTCATCAACATCATCATGAAAAAAAAATATATATAAAAAATCATAATCTAAAAAGAATACAAACTTTAAAAACTAGTTTCATCAACATTGAAAGAAACTTAGAATTTCATTAAAAGAATAAAAAAAAATTGTTTCATCAACAAGATAATGAAAAAAATTACAATCTAAAAACGATACTAACTTTAAAAACCAGTTTCATCAATATTAAAAAAAACTAATTATTTCATTAAAAGAGGCAAAAAAAAAAATAGTTTCATCAATAACATAATGAAAAAATACACAATGCCTAATAACTAAACTTTTACAAACGATACTAAATTTAAAAACATGTTTTGAACATATAAATTTTATATCAATACCTAATAACCAAACTTCTAACTTCATTATTTATTTTGGCATTTAATTTTTATTGCTTGCTCAAAAAATAGAATTGATTTAAACATACATTATGTAGCAAATATAACAAAGAGAAACAGAAATTAAAATCAAAGAGAAAAAAGGAAACAAAGAAAATTAAAGAGACAAAAATGCAATAAAAACCATAAAAGAATAAATAAATAAATAAAAAACCAGTTAGTAAAACAACCAAAATAAAAACAAACAAATAAAAACCAGTTTCTTGAAATTATCAAATAAAAAATTGAAATTTAAAACTCAATTATGAACAACAATAAAAAAATCAGTTATGAAAACTAGTTACTTAAAAAAAAAACCAGTTATGAAAATAATAAAATAATACGTGTGTCAGAAACTGATTGTTTAAAATAAAATAAAAATTATTGTTCAAATATCATACAATAATAAAACTGGTTTTATACAAACTAAAAGAAATACAATAATATCATAAAAATGGAGCAACCCCATTACAGAACAATTAAAACCTGTGAAACCAGTTTCGACACTATAAAAAATCATAACAAAATATAAATGTTAATTATAAAGTTAACTGAAACCAGTTTTATCAGACAATCAAATAAAAAAAAATACACACACACAAAAATACAAAAAAAAAAAATACTAATCACAAATATAATTAAAACAACACACCATGCATACCAATGTTAAAAATAAAATATAAGTGTAAGTTTCGAACCTAGAAACAAAATAATAATAAATAACTTAAAATAAAAAAATTTGTAATAACATTATGAAACTATTAATTTTTTATTCTTTTAATGAAATTATTAGTTTCTTTCAATGTTGATGAAACTGATTTTTAAAGTTTGTATTATTTTTAGATTATATTTTTTTATATTATTTTTTTTAGGATGATGTTGATGAAACTGATTTTTTTTTCTACTGCTTTTGATTAAATAATTAGTTTTCGACAAAAAAAAAAATCAAAGAAAAAAACAAACAATTGTTTGAATAAAAAAAAAACAAGTTTAATTTCTGTAAAAAAAAAATATCTACAGTTGAAATCATTTTTTATTTATTTTAGTGTTTTATTTTTTTTTAAAAAAGAAAAAAAATAAAAAGAAACACAAATTTAAAGTTTTTTATGGCATTCCTCATGACTTTTTCCCATATTTGTAAGTTTTTTTTTTTAAAAAAAATGCCATATTTAGGGTAATTATGTTTTTATGCCGTATATATTAAAACATATCTTCATTTTCCCATATTTTTGTAAATATGGGCTCCTAACTACATAATATTTAGGGAAAGTTTTATAAATATGAGAATTGAGGGTATAGTTTACTTTTTTATGGCATAAATAAATAACACTATAGGTTTAAGGGTTTTTTTTTTTTTTTTTTTTTTTTTTAACATTTATATGGGTTTTTAATGCAATATTTTTGTAAAAAAAAAGTGAAAATCTAATATTTGTAAAACAACAATAAGTTTTGCCGGAAAAATTACCGACATCAGAAAAGTCGCCGAAAAGTCACAGAAAAAGTTAGTGTTACCGGAATGTCGTCGTCAGAAAAGTTATCGGAAAAGTCATCGAAAAAGTCAACAGAAAAGTCACCGTCACCGAAAAAGTCACTGGAAAAGTTACCAAAAGTAAATGTCTCAGATATAACTAAAAATATAACCGGTTCTTTGAATAAAAACTAATAACTCAAGCTGGTTATGATTGAAATATGACCGGCTCTGTAACATAATAAATAAAAATAAATAACATAAAATAATTCAAACCAGTTATAATTAAAATAGAACTGATTCTATAACAGTGTTATAATGAATACAAACTAATAATACGAAATAACTCAAAATCGGTTATAACTAAAATAGAACCGGTTATATAACATAATGAATACAAACAAGTAACACACAATAGTTCAAACCGATTACAATTAAAAAATAAAGGGAAATCAGCTCCTAAAACACTGAAACATCAATTAAAAACAAAACTTGTTCTACAATAAAAAAACCTCATAACACATAATACCTCATAAAACCGATTATAATTTTTTTTTTAAAAAAAACTAGAGATCCATTTCAAAAAATATTGATGCAGAAATATGAAAAAAACCAATTCCATAACAAAATAAATAAACACGAATAATAACACACAATAACTCAAATATAATATAAAAAAATCGGTTATATTTATCAACTAGTTACAAATTTAAAACAAAAAATTAGCGTTGGGTTTTATGTCCTAAATAAAACTCATTTCAATATAATCAGATTTACTTATTAATATAGATCAGAAATAACATTTAATGTTGCATGGTTCACATGACTTATTTCATGATTATATGTACATAATGTATAAATTCATCTGAAACCCTTTTTTACATACTTGATCATGTTTATTGTGCTGTCAACACATTGGAAAGTAAACATGACTATGTGAATAAAGTTTCCTAGATTTATCAGACATAGGGTTTTACTGATATGATAATCTACAACAGAGTTTACTTGCATTTGGAGAAATGCTATGTTCTTTCCAGAGCATTGGTTAAAGTAAAGCTCAGGTTGGATGCATGGAGTATGCATCGGAAGGGACCGATATTGAACTTTGACTTAGATTTATTAAACTTACCGTAATATCTATTCAAGTCAATATCGCCTAGTTGATCCTAGATCAAATGATCTTAATCCTGTTATGATTAGGTTCAATCTCAAGAGGTTATTCGTGTTCTTTGATTTGTTAGTTAAGCCTACTTTTGGGTCAGGGTGATACGTACATTTTGGGAACACGGTAGTGCAATTGAGTGGGAGCGCTAACATAAACATGGAATCTATAGCTTCTATCTGGCGAATAGTAAGTAAAGGATGATCTCCTTTGAGCTTGACCAAACGGAAATAAATGGTGGAGATCTCATTTCACATAAGCTGAAATATCATTTATACGGGGTTAAGTGTTTTAAGGATTAAATACATTGTAGGGTGTAACGGTAATCTAATCCCTTTACAATGTAGATCATTCATATGGAGGATCATTGATCAAATTAGGATTATAACAATGGATAACTAATGATGTGTCTATATGGTGGAACATATAGAGAATTCTATATACTGAGAGTGCAATTCTAAGTTCTATGCGTGGATTCAACGAAGAATTAATAAGTCAGTGAATTTAGGTAATAAATTCTTGATCAGCTTATTGGAAGCTCGGTTATATAGACCCATGCTCCCTGCACTAGTTGAGATAATATTGCTTGTAAGACTCATATAATTGGTTTTGATTAATCAATTATAATTCTCAAATTAGACTATGTATATTTGTGAATTTTTCACTAAGTAAGGGCGAAATCGTAAAGAAAGAGTTTTAGGGGCATATTTGTTAATTATGATACTTTGTATGGTTCAATTAATAAATATGATAAATGACAATATTATTTAATAATTATTTATAGTTATTAAATAGTTAGAATTTGCATTTAAATGGTTGAATTAGAAAATTGGCGTTTTTGAGAAAATCAGATGCAGAAAAGATAAAACTGCAAAATTGCAAAAAGTGAGGCCCAAATCCATACTGTATAGGACCGGCCACTTTTGTAGGGTTTTACGTCTGATATTTTCATTATTTTAATGCCAAATAATTCAAACCTAACCCTAGTGGAATGCTATAAATAGATAGTGAAGGCTTCAGGAATAATTACACCCATACCATATCTACCTCAAAAATACTCATTCATTATGTTATGTAACTGGTTCTATTTTAGTTATAACTGGAAAAATCATCGTCACCGGAAAAGTCACCGTTGCCGAAAAAATCACTGGAAAAGTTACCAGAAGTAAATGTCTCAGATATAACTAAAAATATAACCGGTTCTATGAATAAAAAGTAATAACTCAAACCGGTTATAATTAAAATATAACCGGTTCTGCAACATAATAAATAAAAATAAATAACATAAAATAACTCAAACTAGTTATAATTAAAATAGAAATCGGTTCTATAATAGTGTTATAATGAATAAAAACCAATAACACGAAATAACTCAAAACCAGTTATAACTAAAATAGAACCGGTTATATAACATAACGAATACAAACAAGTAACACACAACAATTCAAACTGCTTACAATTAAAAAATAAAAAGGAAATCAGTTTCTAAAACAATGAAAGATAAATTAAAAACAAAACTAGTTCTACAATAAAAAAACCTTGTAACACATAATACCTTATAAAACCTATTGTAATTTTTTTTTAAAAAAAATGAAGATCAATTTCAAAAAATATTGTGGCATAAATATAAAAAAGAACCAGTTTCATAACAAAATAAATAAACACAAATAATAACACACAATAACTCAAATATAATATAAAGAAACCAGTTATATTTATCAACTAGTTAAAAATTTAAGACAAAAAAATTAGTTTCGTAAATCAACTAAGATAAAAACTCACACACAAAAACCAGTAAAATAAAATAGCTCAAACAAAAATATCCATTCAACATGCTCTAACCCACCAAATAATTGCACCCATACCGTATCTACCTCAAAAATACTCATTCATTATGTTATATAACCAGTTTTATTTTAGTTATAACTGGTTTGAGTTATTTCTTGTTATTTGTTTTTATTCATTATAACATTGTTATAGAACCGATTCTAATTTAATTATAATTAGTTTAAGTTATTTTATTTTATTTATTTTTATTCATTATATTAAAGAACCGGTTATATTTCAATTATAACTGGTTTGAGTTATTTTGTGTTATTTATTTTCATTTATTATTGTTAACATAGATTTTTGTTAAATCCAATTAATAAGCCTTTTTCGTGATAAATTGGACACAGAAACAATAACAAATTTGGGAAGAATAATAATGGCAATAATGACACGAGGTTTTTACATGGTTTTGCAGTTAACTCTGCATAGTCCACGAGTCTATCTTATTATGATATTTCTGGATACAGAATTCAGGTTTTACAATCATTAAACTCTCTTCTCTCAAATATTTTTTGTCTTTTTTTCTGTATAATCTGCCCCTATTTATAGAAATATAGGTTGACAGTTATTTACATTTGAATTTGAAATATATAACTATTTTCTCGAAATGTGGGCTTTGACCATGTTTTATTTTAACACGTGTATAGCTACAAAATCGCATACCTGTTTGTTACTCTTATCTTTGATGTAATGGATACGGATGCGGGATTGAAGTATCTCGCTAGAAGTGTCTCGCTAAAGGCATGTCACTTTGTTCATAGATGAATGACTTGGTATATACATATTCCAGCGATGGCATGAGCACCAGTGTACTGAGCAAACTTAAGAACTGCTCATTGGCCATAAGGCTTTGCAGACTGGACAATCATGTCCTTCAAGTTATTACACTTAGTTATTATAACGTGCGTTATACGCTAAGTGTTTCACCAGTCAATTCGCCTCGTCGATACTTTCTTATATGTAGCGAGATGGATGTCTCGCAACGCATTGTCCGTAATTCCCTCGGGATTATGCCTTCCGAGGCAAGATGGTTTCTCGCCAATACATGAATTAATAGTTTGGACATCCTTATCTCGCTTAAGACTATATAGCCAGCGAGTTACGAACATACTCTATTTATTCTATGAGTTATTCCATTTTGCATTTAATGACATAATTCTCATTATATTTATTGGTTCATATTCTACGAGATTGACATGTGTCAATTTTTGAAGTACAGCCGAATTTCGGGTATAACAATTGCCCCTTAAAAAGTCATTTTCAATGAAAAGTATTTTTAAATGATTACTGAGGGTATATTCGTCATAATCTATTTTGAAAAAATGCATGCTTTTGAATTTGGCTGTTTATGTTTTCGAAGCACATCATTAACATAATGAGCCATCTTTTCCACCTCTCCCTCGATTTCTACCAGTTGGATCTTTTGTCTTTTAATCTAACGGAGATCAAACTCAAGGTATAAAACTGAAAAAAGGAATCACCTTTCCTCCATGTTTGCCATTTCAAAAATTCTTGAGCTTTTTCTGCGAAAAAGTCCATTCTGATTTTTTGTAGCTTTGCATGCCCTCATTGTCATTGACATATTTCTTGCGCGTACACTCAGATATACTGTTCGACCTCAGGAGTTCAAAAAGATTATCACGACATTCATTCCATCTTCGGTTGTAGAGCTTTTTATCGTACAAAAACTCGACTTCAAACGGTAAGTGACCCATCTCCATTCTTCTGTTCTTTTTTATTTTTCTGGGTTATGATCCCCATGCTATTAGTTACATCTTTGTCTCTCCATTTGGTTTTAGCGATTTTAATTTAATTTTTTTGGATAATTTTTAGAGTTTAGGTAGAGTAAAAATTTAGGTTTATCACATTCGTAGGTCTCTAGTTTAATAAATTTCATCTAGGAATTGGGATTGTTCTTTTTTGTAGAAATGTCCCAATCTGGTTTAGAAGTTTATTCTCCAGAATCCTTAGACACAGAATATCCTAGTGAACTTGCCCTCCCATTCAAACCCAGAATTTTCAAACCTTAGTCTAAATTGGAGATAAACGATGCAAAAATTAGAGACCATTTAATAAAAACTACCCATGAAGAAGTTGCTAGTCACTATAGGCGTTTCATACAAGAAATAACCGAGAGTAAACGTCATTTCTTGCGAGATGCTGCCTGTATATTTATCGTATATTCCTTTGGCTAAGCCCTTATTTTACCCAGAGTCACAATTGCTTCTTTACCAGGTGACCTGGGCTGAAATAATATCTTCCAAGCCTCCTAAGTCAAAGACTCCCCAAGATCCCAACATCACCTTCGAGGCTGAATTCATTGAGTCGAGAATAAGGACCATATGGGACTATGTGTTGGAAATTATTTTACAAGGATCTTAGATCTACTTACAAGTATGTTGATAAACACCCTAAATATGAACTTCTCAAACGATTATAAATTAAACACATATAAAGTATGAGAAACCTTACATTGGGTGCAGCAGAATAATATGTCTCCTTCCGTTCAGATCTCTAACCCTTGTATCCTTTCTGTCGCAGAGTATTATCAAGATCTGAACCTGGATCTCTTTCTCTCCTTTCTTTAGTGTTGAATCTCCTTCTTGTTGAATGTCTTTCTTCACGATCTTCCTCACTATGATTGAGGTATCACTTGCTGTGTGTGGGCACTACTCTATCACTAAGAGGTTCGAAATTATTCAAGGTAGAAGAAGAGAGTGAAGGTGGCGGCTAGGTTTAGAGAGAGAAGGCTCAGGTTTTTCTCTGAAGGAAACAAGATGTGAAAGTGTATATTTCCTAAAGCCTTCACTATCTATTTATAGCATACCACATAGGGTTAGGCTTGAATTATTTGGCATTAAAATAATAAAAATATCAGATGATAAACCCTATAAAAGTGGCCGGCCATGGCATTATGGATTTGGGCTCACTTTTTGCAATTTTGCTGTTTTATCATTTCTGCATCTCATTTTCTCATAAATGCCAATTTTCAAATTCAACCATTTAAATGCCAATTCTAACTATTTAATAACTATAAATAATTATTAAATAATATTGTCATTTATCATATTTATTAATTGAACCATACAAAGTATCTTAATTAACAAATATGCCCTAAAAACTCTTTCTTTACAATTTCGCCCTTACTTAGTGAAAAATTCACAAATAGACATAGTCTAATTTGAGAATTATAATTGATTAATCAAAACTAATTAAATGAGTCTTACAAGTAATATTGTCTCAACTAGTGGGGGGACCATGGGTCTATATAACCGAGCTTCCAATAAGCAGATCAAGAATTTATAACCTAAATTCACTGACTTATTAATTTTTCGTTGAATCCACGCATAGAACTTAGAATTGCACTCTCAGTATATAGAACGCTCTATATGTTCCACCATATAGACACGTCATTAGTTATCCATTGTTATAATCCTAATTTGATCAATGATCCTCTATATGAATGATCTACACTGTAAAGGGATTAGATTACCGTAACACCCTACAATGTATTTTATCCTTAAAATACTTAACCCCGTATAAATGATATTTCAGCTATGTGAAATGAGTACTCCACCATTTATTTTTGTTTGGTCAAGCTCGAAGGAAATCATCCTTTACTTTCTATTCGCCAGATAGAAGCTATAGATTCCATATTTATGTTAGCGCGCCCACTCAATTGCACTACCGTGTTCCCAAAATGTACGTATCACCCTGACCCAAAAGTAGGCTTAACTAACAAATCAAAGAACACGAATAGCACTCTTGAGATTGAACCTAATCATATCAGGATTAAGATCATTTGATCTAGGATCAACTAGGCGATATTGACTTGAATAGATATTACGGTAAGTTTAATAAATCTATGTCAAAGTTCAATATCAGTCCCTTCCGATGCATACTCTATGCACCCAACCTGAGCTTTACTTTAACCAATGCTCTGGAAAGAACATAGCATTTCTCCAAATGCAAGTAAACTCTGTTGTAGATTATCATATCAGTAAAACCCCGTGTTCTGATAAATCTGGGATTCTTTATTCACATAGTCATGTTTACTTTCCAATGTGTTGACAACACAATAAACAGGATCAAGTATGTGAAAAGGGTTTCAGATGAATTTATAAATCAAATAGACAAGCAATTGATAAGATGAACCAAAACATACACAAATGAATGAAAAATACTTTGGTTTCTTTATTGATGTTGAATAAAATGGATTACATTGAAAAAGAGTTTTATTTAGGGCATAAAACCCAACAGTTTATTCTCCATAATCCTTAGACACAGAATATCCTAGTGAACTTGCCCTCCCATTCAGACCCAGAATTTTCAAACCTCGGTCCAAATTGGAGATAAACGATGCAAAAATTAGAGACCATTTAATAAAAACTACCCGGGAAGAAGTTGCAAGTCACTATAGGCGTTTCATACAAGAAATAACCGAGAGTAAACGTCATTTCTTGCGAGATGCTGCCTGGCATGAACCCCTATATTTATCATATATTCTTTGGCTAAGCCCTTGTTTTTACCCAGAGTCGCAATTGCTTCTTTACCAGGTGACCTAGGCTGAAATAATATCTTCCAAGCCTCCTAAGTCAAAGACTCCCCAAGATCCCAACATCACCTTCGAGGCTAAACTCATTGAGTCGAGAATAAGGACCATATGGGACTATGTTGGTGGTGTTTTAAGGACTTGTGGTATTGATCAGAAACGAAAGTGTCGTGTTAGATCCGTCGCTCCTAGTGAATTTAGTTGTTATCCACCAGAACGACTTACTCGTGAGGCACACGAGGGGGGCCAGTGGTGAAACCAGTGGCGAAGTAAGTACCAGTAGCTCGGCTGGGATAGGCGCTTGGAGCCTCGAGCATATCAGGGCTAGAGAAATTCTCCCCCTGCGAGATTACTTTAAAGAGTTCATCAACCACCTTGGAATAGCTCCATTCCAATTGGTTCCAATTTCCTACAAAATCCTTGCAAGTCTAATGGTTTTGTATAAAATTCTAGGATGGGAGTGTCCCACTCCCCTGGAAATTATCTACCTCTATTCAGTTAAGGCAATCCCTGCGAGAAAACATTGTGCAAGAGGCTTTTACTACCTTGGGACTCATACAAACGATCGTAGGATCATTGTTGGGTTACCAAACAAGACCACTTTCAAGGGAGACTTCTTCTGGACAAGTGGTCTCTCCCCAATCAACACAACTACCTTTCACATAATACGTAAGTAACTGTTTGTTCCATACTTGGTTTTAAATTACTTCATGTTTTTAATTTTGGCCTCGTTGACCTATCTTATTTTTTTCTCTTTTAATAGCGGTCTCGAAAAGACCAACCCCCACTCTTGAGATGGCCGAACAACGCAGGCTTTTGCTGGGTCTTCCTTTTGGTCTTCGATCAGTTGAGTTTCTTTTGAGCGAAGCCAATCTGAAGTCTGTTGGCCTCCTAGCTGGAAACGAGTATAGTTGTGATTATAAGTTTCCTAAGTATACGTCGTGGCAGCATGTTCTAGTCCGAGCTGACGAGGAAACCCAAGATTACGCGGCTCGGGTACATTATCTCCAGAATGCAGTCCCTCGGAAAGCTGAAGAAGATGCATCCCAAGGTAATAAATGTGGATGGTCTCCCACTGTTCTTAGGGTGAGTCGAACTTCGTTAGTAACCTTCAACAATAATCAATATAATTCTTACATTTGGGCCCCTTCCTCGTAGATTACATCACCCATAGATTTGGTAGTTAGTACCTACCTTTCACGTTCAACTTAGTTGCACTAGTTCTTATTATGGGATTGCTGAGCAATATGGGACTATGCTGGATAGAGCGAGCCATCCAGATTAGAATTTAGATCCATTAAACCCCTACGACATATTCATGATCACAGGATCTAGGGAGTTTTGTGAATATTATAGTCCTCCTTCTTCGTTATCTTATGATTATGGTAACTCCCTTTAAGTGGGGATTCATTCCCATTTTCCTCCATTTCTGTTTATTTAATAAGTGTTAAATGCATCTCTTTATCTTGCAGATATGGATTAAGAGGATCTTCTCCACACTTCAAGCAAGAAGGGGAAAGAGATGATAGCTGCCTCAAAAACTTCTTCTGACGTCAACGTGGAGCCTCTCAAAAGGCCCAGTAAGACAACTACAAATAAGAAGTGTGCCTCGCAGACAAAAGATCTCGAGGTTTCTGAGAATCGGGTCTAGACTCATCCTCCTGCCCTTACACACATCGAGGAGTCAGTTCCAAAAACTCATCAGGCCACCGCTTCTTCAAGTTAGGCACCTGAAGCTTTGCCCATTGAGGCTGGGCTGGTTTAGGGTATTGTGCACAGTATGCTGCATCCTACTGGAGCCATTTCTGATCCTTTCAACCCAACGACTGAGATTTTGTCAATAGTGGCACCCCAGCCGAGATGCTCGAGAGAAGTCTTGCCTTCAGTCTCTTGGTTAGTTTCCTTCTCCTTCCCTTCATTTTTTCTTTAAATTCAAGAACCCTCAAGAATTCATATGCATTTTTATTTTTTATAGCCTACCTTCCTTTTCCTCGTCCCCCCAAAGTCGATGTCTCAACAGGGTGAAGCAATTAGAGTGCGAGCTTCAGAAAACCATTGGGCAATGCGAGGCCGTTTCCAAAGAGTGGAATGAGGCTCAATCGGAGATCACCCGTCTAAACAAAAAGGTCGAGGAGGTGAAGAGGGCTCACAAGACTGAACTTGAGGTAGCCCAGAAGGAGGTTAAGGACAAGTCCAAGATGTGCCTAAAACTCTAAGAAGAACTTAACGCAGCCACCATGAAGCTCGAGGGTGCTGAGACCAATGCCAAGGAGCGATGCAACGCTATTGCCAAGCGTTCCATTTACTGAGCTTGGATGGAAAATCCATAAATGAATTTAAGTTTTTTGGGGGAGGGTATGGATGAAGCCCTAGCCTAATGCGAGCAGGCCAAGAAAGTAGAAGAAGAAGCCGAGGCAGAGGAAGAAGAAGAAGATCCGTCCAAGTCTCCTTCAATGTAGGCTTGGTTTTTAACTATTTTTTTTATTTAGGAAAACAGCCCTATGACCGAGACAATGGTTTGCCCCTTGTGGCACTTTTTGTGTAAAGACAAATTTGTATTGTTGGATGACCAACTTTGCTTTTATTTTATCTTTTTATTTATTACCTCGTATCTTTACATTTAAACTTAATATATTTGCTTATTTTTGTTTTTATTCACAACTTGAACAATTATATTTTGATCAAACTTGAAATACTTTAAGTAAGAATTTCCACTGATCTTGTTTTTCCTTTGCTTAAGTAGTTATTAATCTACTATGCTTTTTATTCGTGAGAAGTTCTAATCTGCCATTTATGACTTAGTAAGCAAACTTAAACATACTTTGGATATTTCATTCTACGAATTACTTTGTACATTTTTTGATTGCCTATATGAATAGTTAGGCCTTCTATTCATATTTTAGGTTAAGTATTATTTTTTAAGGCATCTTGGTGCCTCGTTTATAATACATGCCTACACAATGAAAGCCGTTAGGTATTCAATCTCGCATGTAACTTAATGTTATTTTTATGAGTTAACTCTCATTTACAACCGCTACTTTGATTCTCCTTTCTAACGAGAAAGGTTCAATTTTTGACTTTACATTGTCCATTGACAACTTAATCAATTATTTAGAAAAAAATTTAAAATTTTAAAGTGGAGTGGGTTTGCAATATATCATGTATTTCTAAATAAATTCCAGTTAATCATACACATATATATGCCCCCTCAAGTAATTTTAAGGAAAAAACTTTGTAATTACTTGAATAATACTTCAACTTTATTGATAATAATAATTTCACATTACAAAGAAGAAATACAACACTAAGTTTACTGGTAATAACACGCAAATGTTCAACATTCCAATGGTTCTCTATTAGTGAGTCGTTAAGTCGAGCCAATTTATAAACTCCGGTTTCAACTATTGCCTCGATAACATAAGGACCTTCCCAGTTTGGGTTAAACACTCTTGTAGATGCATCTCTCGTGTTTTCAAACACTCATCTTAGCACCAAATCTCCAACATTAAAGAGTCTTTTCTTCACTCTCTTATTAAAATATCTCGTAATTCGATGTTGGTATGCTGTATTAGTAATTTGCGACTCAGTATGTTTTTCTCCAAGTAGATCCAAGGAAAACTTAAGGAGTTCTTGGTTTTCTTCTTGATTATAGAAATCTCGTCTGTGGGTCGCAGTATTGACTTCTACTGGCAGCATTGCCTCCGAGTCAAATGCCAACGAGAATGGAGTATGCCCCGTTGCTGTTTTCTCAGTCGTTCTGTGAGCCCAAAGTACTTGTGGTAGTTCATCTACCCATCTACCTTTTGCAGTGTCCAACTTCTTTTTAATAGTATCCTTCAAGGTTTTATTAACAACTTCTACTTGTCCATTTTCTTGAGACCTTGAGACTGACGAGAAGCTCTTAATAATTTTGTTCCTTTCGCAGAACTCAGTGAATAACTCTCCATCAAACTGAGTTTTGTTATCAAATACTATTTTAATGGGTATTCCAAATCTGCGGATTATGTTCTTGACGATAAAATCAAAAACTTTCTTACAAGTTATGGAAACTGGAGGTTCGTCACTAAAATTATGAATTGTAAAAATAAACTTTTAGCAATATCAGATCTAGTTTGTAACATTTGTAACTCCTTATCAAAATTCCCTAAAGTTTCTATTAGTTTTGTCCGTAGGAATGATAATGTCGATGCTCACCGAGTTGCGAAAAAAGCTTTAGGGCTTGATGATCATAGTCTGTTTAATGAAAGTTACAGGTTCTTCAAAAAAAAAAAAAAAGAAAGAAAAATTACTAAACATCTTCTAAGTGTACATTAAGTCCATCCATTCTTTTCACTTTTTCACATCTTATATATGGATTGAAATCCTCTGTCCCAATTGAATGTCCCATTGCCTATCCCAATAATCAAAATTTGGCACATGTCTTCCTAATTAATTCTCTATTAAGATTTGTTTGGAAAGAAAAAACCTTCATTTTTTTTTTCGAAAAAAATATTCATCTTTTTGTTTGAGAACTTCATGCGTGCCTTTTATTTTTCTGGGGAAGTTGGAAGGCATAACTTAATACCAATAAATAAATTAAATAATAAAATCTCAATGCAATATATATATATATATACTTAGTATTATTTCTACATCTCATATATACATATATATATAAAATACATATAATTCTATAAATTTTCATATCTAGGTTTGGATTCTGCAATGTTGTGAATGATGTTCAATTAAAATTACCTAAAACAACATGTTTTAATGTATACGCCTAAGGAATTTGATGCACTTGTAAAAAAAATTAGTTGATGCATATTTTTTTAGACATAATATATATATGAAAAATAGGTATGATTCGAAAGAATGAATTCAATATATATTAATTTAATTTATGGCTGATTAAAAAAGAATATGGGCAAGTAGGATTAGGTCCATAGATTATCATCAGATTTATTTCATCCATCTCCAAAAAGAGAAAAAACACTTGTCTTCATTTTTCTATTATCTCTATATATATGTATAAATATTTTAAACAGAGTAATAAATGATTTAATATGTTTTACTCTTTGATTATACCAAATAAGTCTTAGTTGAAAATTAACTAAGAAGACAAGTATCAATTCTTTCTCAATAGTCAACACATTCAATTAGAAAGCTATAATTATAGAATGTAGCAGAGATTGCAGCTTACATTGAGTGTTGAAGTCTTGTCTCATGACATGTGTATGATGTTCTTATGTTTTAATTGGTTTGTATTGTTTATTTGAGGTTGGTGATTCTGTCTCTTGCTGATTGTGTCTGAAAACGCTGTTCCATTCGATGATGGATGAACAATATGCTGCAATGAATCTAGGGGAGGATGATGATGGTTACTTGATGTATGACAATGATACAGGGGAGAATGTTGATTTGGATGATCGTTGGTGTCTAGTAGGACGCTTCTTAACGGAAAGGACTATTGACTTTGATGCTATGCAGCACAAAATGGCATCTTTGTGGCGTCCCGTTCGTGGTTTATTTGCCAAAGAATTAGAGCCGAATCTGTTTTTATTCCAGTTCTATCACGACATGGACATTGATCGAGTCATGGAAGGAAGTCCTTGGACTTTTGATAGGATTCCTTTAATCTTTGATAGGCTTAAACCAGGGGAGAATCCAAGATGTGTCACTCCGATTACTTTGGAGTTTTGGGTGCAAGTCCATGGTTTGATATCAGGCTTTCGATCAGAGAGAGTGTTGAAGGACTTGGGAAATTATATTGGTTCTTATGTCAAGATGGATCCGAACAACTTCTTAGGTGGCTGGAGGGAGTTTTTAAGGGTGAGGGTGCGTATTCGTGTTGACAAACCGCTGAAGAAAGGCCGGAAGCTGCAACTGAAGAATGGACCCGAATGTAATGCGATTTTTCGCTATGAAGATTTGACCACTTTCTGTTTTGTCTGTGGTTTGCTTGGCCATTCAGAGAGATTCTGTGAGGAAGCCTTTGATACACCTCCTCATCTGTTAACTAAGAGATACAACCTGGATATGAAAGCAGCTCCAAGAAGACGATCACACTCCATTGGTTCAAGGTGGTTGAGGTCAAAAATGGGGGTGAAAATGTCTGGGGAATCATCTACCACGCTGGTGAACATTACTCCGGTGGTGATCAGTAATTCTGTGATGACAGGGGCGAAAATTAGGGGAGGAAATCATGCTGGAATTGATGGGGGGGACAAGAATATGGGATCTCAAGGAGCAATTGATGGAGAAGGATTTGAGGGAGATAAAAATGAAAAGTCAACAATGATAAATATAGAAGATAATGAGGAGGATAGCCAGCTTGTTTTTGATCAGAAAAGAAGGAGAGTGACAATGGGTAATAATGAAGTGATATTACAAGGTGATATGGTTATGGAAGATACTTCTGACTTGGATACACACGTGGTGGATAGTAACAATACATCACTGCTACAAAAAAACTCAATTGGGGCGGGTTCTGGATCACAGGCCCGCCAAGGATTATGAATCTCTTTAATTGGAATTGCCGTGGGCTTGGGAACCCGTGGACAGTTCAATTCCTAAAAGAGATTGTTTCTCAAAAGAGGCCCGACTTTATTTTTCTGTGTGAGACTAAGTGTGCCAATAGTAGGGTGGATTGGGTTGGTCGTTATTTGGGCTTTGATGGGGCTTTTGGTGTGGAGGCCCAAGGAAGGGGTGGTGGCTTAGCCTTTTTTTGGAAAAATCAAGCTGATGGTTACATATATGGTTTTTCTCAAAATCATATTGATTTTATTGTTACAAATGGAAACCAAGATAGTTGGAGAATCACTGGCATGTATGGAGAACCTCGTAGGCACCTTCGATGGCAAACCTGGAACTTGATCCGTGAGCTCAAAACACGGATAGATTATCCTTGGTGTATCATTGGCGATTTGAACAACATAGTGAGTCAAGAGGATAAACATGGTGGAAATAGGTATCCAAGGAATCTTATTGAAGGTTTTTTACAAGTTTTGAGTGATTGTGATTTAATTGATATGGAAATTGTTGGCCATCCTTATACCTGGGAAAAGAATAGGGGAGGTAGTAACTGGATTGAGGTGCGGCTTGATAGGGTCTTGATCAGTTCTAGCTGGTTTCAAAAATTTTCGAATGCCAAATTGTACAACCTGCATCACTCTACTTCAGATCACAGTCCCATCTTTTTGGAACCTGAAGCTCCGGTTCAAAGGGGAGGCATCCGTAGTTTCAAATTCGAGAATGCTTGGCTCAAAGAACCATTGTGTTATGAAATCATTCAAGGTTGTTGGGAGGAGAACAATGACAAAGATATCTGGTTTAAGCAGAAACTTTGTACCGAAAAGCTTGAGGAATGGGGAAAAACTATTACAGGTAACTTTAAAACAAGAATTAATGCGTGCAAGAGAGACCTTGATTTGTTGAAGAATAAGAGGGACAATGCTTCGGTTCAGAGATACAGAGAAGTGAAGAAACAGTTGCTGAATGTTATTGATCAAAAAGAGACCTTTTGGAAACAAAGGGCGAAGCAATTTTGGCTCAAGGAAGGAGACCAAAACACTAAGTTTTTTCATGCGGCTGCCAGTACGAGACGAAGGACCAACACCATACACCACTTGAAGAATGAATACGGTGTAGATGTCACTTGGAATTCGGGATTGGAAGGTGTTGTAACTGACTATTTCACCAATTTATTCAGCTCTTCCTCAACATCCCCCCAGGCCGTGATTGATTGTGTGGAAAAAATGGTTACTCTTGTGATGAATGGCTCGTTTCTTCTTGCTGTTTCTGAAGAGGAGGTGCGAAGTGCTGTATTTGGAATGCATCCTGACAAAAGCCCCTGTCCCGATGGTTTGACACCAGCGTTTTATCAGAAGAATTGGGTTGTTCTTGGATCGGATGTTGTAAGGTTAGTTCAGCGTTTTTTCACAAGTGGTTAATTTGAAAATGATGTCAATAAGGCTAATGTGGTGCTTATACCGAAGACAAGAAATCCTGAACGCATGACGGACTTACGTCCTATTGCTTTGTGTAATGTTTAATACAAAACAATTACAAAAGTAATGGCTAACCGGTTGAAACCGATCATGGATAGAATTGTCTCACACTATCAAAGTGCCTTCATACCTGGGAGGCTCATAACGGATAACATCATGGTGTCATTTGAAGTTCTCCACTACTTGAAACGAAAGAGGAAAGGAAAAGAAGGTTGCATGGCCCTAAAACTAGATATGAGCAAAGCTTACGATAGAATCGAATGGAGCTATTTAGAAGCAATTCTTGTGAAATTGGGATTTGATAATGGTTGGATCGCTTTGTTAATGGAATGTGTTCGGTCAGCCTCTTACTCTATTGTACATGGGGGAAAGATGATGGGTCCTATATCTCCTTAACGAGGGATAAGACAAGGCGACCCGTTATCACCTTACATTTTCATTCTTTGTGCGGAAGGCTTCTCGGCTTTGATAAGGAAATATGAATTGCGAGGGTGGCTTCATGGTTGCAAAGTGGCAAATGGTGCTCCTCGTGTGTCACACATATTGTTTGCAGACGACAGTTATCTCTATTGCAAAGCTACCATGGAAGAAGCCACTAAAGTAAGGGAACTTCTCACTCTGTTTGAACAAGCTTCGGGCCAACAAGTTAATTTTGGTAAATCTTCTATCTTTTACAGCACCAACACAATAATGGCAATTCGTAATAGTATTTGCACCTTCCTCCAAATGGTGATGGCAGATGAGAATAGCATGTATCTGGGATTGCCTAGCACTATGGGGAGGAACAAGAACGCAGTTTTAGGTTACTTGAAGGAGCGGGTTAGGAAAAGAGTTCAAAACTGGGATTCTAAATTTCTTTCTAAAGCAGGGAAAGAAGTCCTAATCAAAACGGTGGCTCAAGCCTTACCCAGTTATGCTATGAGCGTGTTCCTACTACCTTTGGATATTAGCCATGGTATGGAGCAACATATGGCAAAGTTGTGGTGGAAAACGTCAAACACGAAGGAAAAAGGGATTCATTGGATGTCTTGGGATAAGCTTTGTCAACATAAAAGTATGGGAGGTTTAAGCTTTCGAAATTTGAGAGATCATAACCTTGCGCTCTTGGGAAAACAAGGGTGGAGGTTACTCACAAACAATGACTCTCTTGTTGCTAGAATTTACAAAGCTCGCTACTATCCGAATGGAACTTATCTCACAGCATCTCTTGGCAACAATCCAAGCTTCATTTGGCGTAGTATTTTCGAAGCTCAAAGAGTGGTTCAAATGGGAGCAAGATGGAAGGTTGGTTCGGACAGTAAAGTGGCTGTCACTGGTGAACCGTGGCTGTTGTTTGAAGATAATCCCTGCATAACTTCCATGCACCCTGCACTATCCACGGCTGTTGTGGGTAATCTGATGGAGATTGGTGGTGAAAGGTGGGATTTGGAGCTGCTCCAGGACCTGTTCAATAGCAGAGATGTTGCTGCTATCTCATCAGTTCCTATTCTGCAACATCCAGCAGCAGACGAACTGGTTTGGCATCATGAACTCAGCGGCAATTACTCTGTTAAAAGTGCTTTCAACCTCATTCAGAAAGGAAAAGGTGCCTGGAATAGTGTTGAAGCATCTGAGTTTTGGAGCGAGCTGTGGCGATTAAAAATACCTCCTAAGATTAAGAATTTGATATGGAGAGGGGGAACTAATTGTCTCTCTACAAAGGTCCAATTGATTACAAAAAGGGTGGATGTTGATAGTTTATGCCCGGTTTGTGGTTTGCACAATGAAACAATAATGCATGCACTAGTTTATTGTTCTACAGCGTCTCAGTGTTGGGAGAAAGCTGCAATACAGCTTCCATTGCAGCAGGGAACCAGTTTCGTCGACTGGTGTGTAACTGTCTTCAACACAGCCACTGTAGAGACACGACAGTTGTTTTGTACTTTGTGTTGGGCTTTATGGAGTGCAAGGAATGATAAGGTATGGAAGAACAAAGACACAAATGCCTCCTTTATTTTTGCATTTGCCACATGCTATCTTGATCAATGGAAGTCGGCTCAAACTCCTTATTTGGAGACATCACAGACAGGTTTGCTGGCTGGGGATGGTTTAGACCGATGGTGTGCACCTAATGTCAATGAAATCAAGGTTAATGTGGATGCATCAATTTTTGGAAGCAGTCAAGATTATGGTTATGGGATCGTGGCAAGGGATGAACATGGCTATATGCTAGAAGGAGTGTCTCGGCTGTGCCATGGCAACATTCGACCGGAGTTAGCTGAAGCAATTGGAGTTCGAGAGGCTCTTAGCTGGATTAAAGATAAGCAATGGCTGAATGTGATTTTAGAAACTAATTGTTTGGTGGTGGTACAAGCAATACGTAGTCCAATTCATATGATCTCTTTCTTTGGTGATGTAATTAAAGAGTGTCAAAACTTGCTTATGAGATTAAGAGGTGTTACTATTTCTTTTGTAAAACGGTCAGCAAATTTAGTAGCTCATACAATTGCTAAAGCTGCTATTTCTTACCCTGATCGTATTTTCAGTATGGGGGATGTCCCAACTAATATGCTTCCTTTGTTGGTTGCAGAATTTGAAGTTTAATAAAGTTCGATTACTTTCTTCAAAAAAGAAGACAAGTATCAGTTTTTGATTATTGGGACAGGCAATACGACATGCAATTGGGACAGGCAATGTACAAGATTAATTATGAGCGTAGTTAATATTTTCACTACTGCAGTTTGTGTGCTATTACTTAAGATTAAATTTTGAGTTGTGACATATCCGTACAAGATGGTTTTGAGCAAATTTATTGTATTGACTCTCACTCACATTATATGCTTTGCTTTGATTTTTTTCGAGAAAATGAATAATAAGTGATGAGCACATGTTGTGATCTGTTTTGATGGTGCTACACCACATGGCACAAAGTACGTATGAGATAGTTCCACAAGCAGAATTAAGAATTGTGATTATATCAGTATATCTTCAGAATCATTAATTAATCTCACACTGTACTTCTTCAACGCCCACTCCGCCGAGTAACACTGAACGAGGAAACTTTTATTAGGAATACAGTCAAAAGTACTATATTTAACTTTATATAAAAGCTGTTTAGCGATTAAGTCATTGAGTTTCTATTAAAGCTGTTAGGTTGCTTCGCAATGGTTCTTGGTGTGGAGTAAATTTATAAGATATTTTGATGACTTCTAATAGTTTTGCTGAGATATAATTTAATTATAGTTTTAGAAAGATAGCTCATGCTCTTGCTAAAATGACACTCTCTATGAACAATAACAATATATATACATATTTGGTGGACTGTATATCACGGTTCTTTCTACACATGTTTATGGCTGATTTATAGCCTGAAGATCTATTTTTTTAATTTTTTTTTCAAGAAAAGAAAAACTATTCATGCTAAATTGTTTTAGCCTTTGTTTTTTTTTTCTTTTTGGATAATTTTAGTATTTTTCTATATATTATGAACCTCTATTATTATAATTATTATAATTTTTTTTGGGCAGATATCATAAGATTTGGCAAACGTTTAATTTATATATGACTTCTCCATTGCATTGAGGAGTTAATATATAATAACACAACTTACAATTGCCTTTACATGTCGATTCTATGCTGTTTAGTAGTGTTGGCTTCTGCAATCTTTCTTTGTTCACTCACTCTTTCATTCTACTCAGAGGAAAAACCCAAAGCCTAGTGATTATAGTAACATTAAGGAAGAGTAAAAAAGATGGGAGCTGCACCTGTTGAGGAAGATTTCTACCCAAGAAAGCATTTAAACCAAACTCATATCAGCAGCAGAAAGCACAACCTTCAGATGCTTATTGTTGTCGTTTTCACTAACCTTCTCACCCTTTACATCGTCGCAGGGCCTTCTATCCATGTCAAGAACTCCATTTCTGGTTACACCAACAAACTCTTCCATGACCATGTTTCAACAATAGAACAACTCGATAGGACCAGTCAGTCCTTGGTTGTTGAGCTCAACGAGAAACTTAACTCCACTAACTTACTTGTTCAGGCACTGCTTGTTGAGTTGGCTAGAAAAAATGAGGCTTCAAGTAGTGATGAAATATGGGAGTTCATGAATCAGAATGGTAATAATGAGCTTAAGCTAGCTATTGGGCCACACAAGCTCCCACTTGGGAAATCCTCTTCTACTACCGGATTGGATGAAATTTACTCTGCAGTTGGAGCAGGCTGCCTGAGCCTACAAGAGGATCTGGCTCGGTACTTAACATATGAAATTGGAGGGGAGTGTCCTGTGGATGATGTTTTTGCTCAAACACTCATGCTTAAGGGCTGCGAGCCGCTTCCTCGACGAAGATGCCATCCCAAGTCCCCTGCTGGTTACAAGGAGCCAACCCCATTTCCAGACAGCCTCTGGTCAATCCCGCCGGACAGCAGCATCATTTGGGATCCTTATACTTGCAAGAGTTATGGGTGCCTCATTCAGCGGAAGAACATGTCCGGGTTTTATGGCAGCCAAGACTCTTTTGATTTGCAGGGTAGGGAGAAGAGCCGCTGGCTCCATGACAATGGAGGACTGAGTTATGGGATTGATCAAGTTCTGAGAATAAAACCGAAAGGGACAATCCGGATAGGACTTGACATTGGAGGTGGAAGTGGTACATTTGCAGCTAGAATGAGAGAAAGAGATGTGACTGTCATCACAAGCTCAATGAACTTTGATGGCCCTTTCAACAACTTCATTGCTTCAAGAGGCCTGATTCCGATCCATGTCAGTGTCTCTCATCGGTTTCCTTTCTTTGAAAACACACTGGATATTGTTCATTCCATGCATGTTCTGAGTAATTGGATTCCAGACACCCATCTAGAGTTCATATTCTATGACATCTATAGGGTACTAAGGCCAGGGGGACTTCTCTGGCTTGATCATTTCATCTGCACCAGGCCCCAGCTGAACCAAACTTACATCCCTCTAATTGAACGTGTTGGGTTTAATAAGTTGAGATGGAATGTTGGCAGGAATGTAGACCGCAGAATGGATAAGAATGACTGGTACTTCTCAGCCCTGTTGGAGAAACCAATGAGCTAAGTTTAGTAGCTTTCTATACACAGCAATATGCTCTATAGAGGCATCAAAAGTATGACTATTCTGTCTTGAAGTTCTAAGATTTGATTGGTTATGGTTTTTTTAGCTTTCAATGACAGATCTAGAATATTAGACACCAAGAAGCAATATGGAATTTCAAGAGAAAAAAAAAAGGGAAGAATATTTAAAACAGAAACACCATGGAACATGGCCATAAATTTGAATGTAATGACTGTTATGGCCTATCTGCTTTTCTCTGTAATTATACACAGTGTTTCTCTACAAATTTTCTTTCTAATAACACCAAAAGTTTAAAACTTTTGTTAAATATTCCATTACATATTTTGGTTCCATAATACAATACAGGTCCTGATAAGTACAAGAAAAAAAAGTTTCTAATGAAAGTAGCTGCCACCCTCAACCAGTCAATTGATACCAGTTTAAACATTCATTGACTGCAGCTATACTGGCGGAGGCTACTACCTTGGATGTGGAAAGTCACCACTATATGGAAAGAACTCGGGGTTGTAAATATGATACCGCATACTAGCATCTTCATAAGTTTCTGATGTTGCTATTGATTCAGCTCTGGGGTTCACACCAGCTAGCTGCATGATGTTCTCTATCTCTTTCACTACCTCTCCCATTGTAGGCCTTTCAGCTCCTGAATCTTCAACACACCTCAACGCCAAGTCGACAAACTTTTCCAAACCTTTAAGTGCTATGCCAAAGTCAACAATAGTTTTGTCTAGAATTTCATGAAGGTTGTATAAATCTTTTGTCTTATCCATAGGCATTCGAACCTCTTTGACGATGTATTTCCCTTGCTCTATTGGTCTTCGTCCTGTTACTATTTCTAACATGACTACTCCAAAGCTATAAACATCACTCTTCTCAGTTAACTGGTTGGTCATGTAATAGTCAGGATCCAAATATCCCTACACCAATTCCAAACAATATATGTAAAGATCAATTCTCAATGTCGAATGTGAATTCATGCTGACATAGTACATAAATACGCCCCCATGTAGAAAAAAGAAACCATTAATTACTGAAATTTCTTTGCGAATTCTTCCAAGGCAGTTGCAAATTTTTCTGTTGAAATCCTATAGTTAAAAAATTCTAACATCCATAAAACCAAGTCAAGTACTCATAGTGAATCACATTTCAAATCTATACACCGGTCAACAGAATAGAAGAAAATACATATAACCAAACTGAATTTAGATTATTACTGTTATATTGACCACATTTTGTTGTTTAATTAAAATTTTTGGAATGAGAGAGAATCATACTAACCACAGTTCCTTTAACTTGAGTACTGACATGACTCTTTTCGCAGTCACCCATAATTTTGGAGAGACCAAAATCAGCAACTTTGGCTTTTAAGTGCTTATCTAGTAAAATATTGGTTGATTTAATGTCCCTATGTATTATGGGAGGACTTGCATACTCATGAAGATAGGCAATGCCTCTGGCTGCACCCAGGGATATTTCAAGTCTCTTTATCCAGTCTAACCTGACTCCAGACTTTCCTGCACAACTTTATAAATGTTAGGAGAGAGAGTGAGAGAGAACTTTTACATTCATGGGAAATAAAGGAAAATTATATGGTATTCAAGGATAAATGCAGTAGGTTTACCCACACTCTACAAAGATACAAGAAGGAAAGATACTCAAAATACTTTTGACTTAAAAATCCATGAGGCTATAGAGAACATAATATTCAAAATAAAGAAATATTATGTTGGAAAAAATTGTGAAAATCAAGTAAAAAACTCATTTGCATGCTCATAGGATATAAATAGCAAATTCCTACAATGTCTCAGATGTTACAGCTATTTCAGCTTGATCGATTCTTATTACTTTCATGTTGCTATGACTTTGTTCACTCATTTAGCAGGCACGGAAGGTATGGTAGATTAACAAATTACTTGACAAATTAAAAGCTGAGAATCTTAGAAAAATGAACAACTCCACATCAAAGTTTGTGTTTGTACCTGATAGAGTATCCCTCAAAGTACCATTTGGAACAAACTCATAGACCAGCAGTTGTTCACCTTGATCAAAACAGAAACCCACTAGGCTGACAAGGTTCTTGTGATGTACCCTTGATAAAAGTTCAATCTCAGTTCTAAATTCTGGCACACCCTGCATAGATTCTCTATGAGCTCTTTTAATTGCCATCAATTTACCCGTTGGAAGAATTCCCCTATATACCTGTGATGATAGGAACAACAAATAAATTAGTTTGTTTATGAGAAAGAGGGAGAAAACAGGCCAACATGTAAAGTGATTTTACTTTGTTTGCATAGCAGAGATGTAAAGTTGAGGACAAATGGCTGCTTTAAAAAAGCTTGTAGCTTGGCTAGCATAAATTAAATCAAAGTTAATATATAACTAATAGAAATTAAGAGACAGTAAATTAACCTTGCCGTAGCCGCCAGATCCAATCTCATTCAATTTTGAGAAGTTGTTGGTAAATTTCTTAAGCTCTTCGAGCGAGAACCATTGTGCCCCTTTCAGCTGGGGAACATCACCCCGGGTTTTGTTTGTGTCCCATTGTGCTGCATTTTTGTAACAATATAGTTAACTTATGATGCTCCGTCTCTTTAACTATAAGCTGCCGAAATCTAAATATATGTTGATCTCACCAAATGGATTGTTTCCAATTGCTCTATTTGCTCTTTTCTTTTGATGGAATGCATAAAATCCAGCAAGGACCAAGCATAGCAAAAGGATAGAACCGCCAACCGCTGCCCCAATAATAATGCCTCTGCTTGATGACTTGCTTTTTTCAAGAGATACTTCATGGTAAAGCACAGAGAGAATGAGAGTCAAAGTGCAAGCATTGAATTTAATAATTATATCATTGTTTAGTTCAATTGGAAACTTGTATCTTTCAGTAGTACCTGCATAGTTGACATAGTCATCACCAATAAAAGCATAAGGTCCATACATCTGTGGAGCTTTAAAAATCTGGTTGCTAAGCAAAAATGCTATACCAGTAATTCCGGTTCGATCAAAGCGATCTTCGCCTGAAGGGAAGATTTCTATGGTCACATTAAGATATGCCAATGAGTCCATTGTGGGATCATTTACAGATACTGTATCCACTGGCAATTTATTGGACTCAAAAGTACTTATGAGTCCCTCCTGAAGATCCATTAAATAGTTCGAGTTTCTCAAATCTGAGAAGGAAATACTTCTAAACATAAATGTTCCCTTGTACGGATAAGCGCAACTGCAGTGAGGGCTTAAAACTTGGCCTGAACTGCAGATAATTGGTTTACATATTACAGGTGGCACTGAATAAGAGGTATCAGGAACATGGGCCAGGCAGTAACTTTTTGCCTCTCCCGTTTCTGGGCAAACTGGGTTATTTGTGAGTCTGTAGAAAAAAAATATTCAAAATCAAATGAGTTAAAAACTACAGCATTACCACAAGCCATAATTTCCTAGAAGTGGCCACAATATTTGAGGAATGTGGCCTACATCAAAGTAATGTTTCCTTCTATGACTCTTGGAGCCTCACTAATTTGATTATTCTGCATATCTACTAGCGTAAGTCGGCTACTATAGCTGGCTCCCAGATTCAATGCTCCTGTAAGCTGGTTTTCTCGTAGTACCCTGTCACCACCATAAATTAGATAAATTATCTTATACTCTATATAATAATATACACTATGGTCCTTGCACTGGCCACAGAAATAAGAAAACAAGAGATTGTTTCATTCAAAATTCACTACTTTCTTTCATGATATTAGAAAGCTTAAGATTAATGGGAGAACTCACACAGTTTCTAAATTGGGGAGGCTGAAAAGAGAAACAGGAACTGGCCCTTGAAGTTGTGTGCCTTCCATTGATCTGTCAAGCATATCATGAAATACATTGTCTATCAATGCTGTAACTTGTTTATGAATCTTAGAAAATAATTCCAGGTTTTGCATTGTCGTCAAAGAAAGCTTACATTGTTGTCAAAGAGAGTAATGATGAAATCCATGCAGGGAAAGCTGATGAATCAAAACTATTGTTGCTCATATCCCTGATATTATTTTAGCAATAATGAAAAAAGTGTAATATTAAGATTGGCTATGAAAGATTGCATTTTTTGGAGATATTACTTTTAAATTGTCTACTTGGCCTGGCTCTACATGGGAGTAATCAAATCAATGAATCACTTACACATAAGTAAGGAACTTCATGCTGCTGAGGTTGGGAATAGGACCAGACAGCTTATTGTTGGACAACAGCCTGAAGAAGCCAACAACTGAAAACTTTAGAGTGACATTCTCATGTAAAACAATATTACTCCTAAACAAGCTAAAGCTGAGTTGGATTATTTGTTTTGTTCTCCTTACAGGTCAGTGACATTTACAAGATTGGTAATGTTGACAGGCACTGCTCCTGTCAATATGTTTCTATCCAGGCGCCTGTTGGCAAAGTATGGCATAAGTTACTTGAAATCATGTCCAAAGAAACTTGAAATCAGGTAATATCTATTATGAAATTACTAAGTCTTGCGAATGCAAGTAGATACTCACAACACCTCCAAAGTTTGGACAAGTCCAATAGTCTCAGGAATTTCACCAGTAAGCTTGTTGCTGTCCAAAAGCCTGGCAAGTGGCAAAAAAAATGTCAGAATGTTTATACTGGCAATGATCACTCAATACTATATTCACTCGGTAGTTTTATTTACTACACATATGGGTAGGAAAACCATCTGCACAACTTTCATCAAGAGAAATAAGGATGTTAAAGAAATAGAGAGAAAGAATATAGGGACTTACACATGTTGCAAAGTCATATTTGAGTTGAACAGCTGACTGGGAATACGACCCTGGAGTTTATTGTTCCCAAGATGACTGTAGATGGTCAATGATTTTGAAACAGCACAAATTCATGTAAGCAAGAAGTTGTAAAGATCTACATCACAAAAAAAAAAAAAGAAGTTATAAAGCTCAAAAATAAATAAAATGTAAAAACAGCTGACATACAAATGCTTTGCGCCAAAAAGCATATCAAGACCAGGTGTAGTGGTTCCATTAGAGACTGGGATGGATCCTTCGAGCTGGTTCTCCGATAGATCTAACCAACGAAGGTTAGAAAGGTAACCAATTGAACTTGGAATTGATCCACTGAACTTATTAGAATTCAAAGCTCTACAACAAAAAGCAACAACAATTTTTTCAGGTGCTGAAACTTCAAAATTCCATAGAACAAACATCACAAAATCAGGAAATGAAATATAGCCATTGTAAAGGAATTGGATGCAATTGCCAAAGCAATAGCACATTATAAAAATTCCAATTTGATAACCCTTACAGAAAATTTAGCTGCCGTAGATTTCCTATTGAGTCTGGAATAGGACCATAAAAGTTGCAATCGATAAGAGCTCTGCCATAAAAGTGAAAAAACAAGGAATTAGATAAGACTTTTATTTATTTATTTTAGACAGACAATGTTGAGTGCCGAGTCTAGAATTCAATTTCTTACAAGTTTTCTAATTTTTTTAAATTCCCTATTGATGGCGGTAGCAATCCTCCCAGGTTCTTGTTATAAGAAAGAACCCTATGGAAAGAAACACTTAATCAGGAAATGTACACAAGAAGAACAATCAAATACCACAAGGGAAAAACTCAGAAACATGAAAGTAAAAAGAAAGGAAAAAAGAAACACATTAGTATGATGCAAGAGTGTTTCATTACCAATGATAAAACATTTATTTTATATTCAGGAAAAAAGAAGTTAGCAAATGATTTGAGAGCTCTAAAAGTAGAAAAGACTGAAAATAGAACACTTACAGTGACTGAAGCTCAGATAGTTGCTGTATATTGTCAGGTAGAGTACCCACCAGGTTCATACTTGGTAATATTCTAAAATCAAAAGAAAATCCTGTTAATGTCCAAATGATTTAGTGAAGGCATCTTATCAGTCGAATACCAAAACTTACATCTTTGTCACACGTGAATCAGAACACCAAACTCCTTGCCAATTTTCTCCACAAGGATCTTGCCCCTCCCAATTCATTGATAAATTCTCCCAACTACTCATGAGTGACAGCAATGCATTGTCTGTACAGAGATAATGATTATGAAATAGATATATGATTCACCACGTAAACAACTATTTCCTTCCATAATAACACAGAGAAGATGTTCAAGATATTGAAAAGGCTGATTCAATTGTCTTTTAATTCAATAAGATTTTGAGAAATAATATTTTGCACTACTGCATCTGCATGGAGCGCAATATTTAAGTTAAACTATTCATTAGGTATTAAACATACAGATATTAGAGAATAATATTTTAAATTGAACACGACTGAAACTAGTTTACGTTGGCTTTTGTGCAAGTACCGAAAAGCTTGAGGTGCAAAGAAAGCTGAATATTAGACTCATAGGTCTGTAATACATATAAACAAAACTAAATAGCACATTTTTTAAATGAAAAAGAAAAGTGTATTTCATATGCAAAATTGAGTTTGAATAGAACTTACAGTCTTGGGGCTCTGTCTCTCCTGCTACATGTAACAATTGGTTCAAAGCAAGCAGCACAAGCACCAGAGATCTATGAATCATTGTTCGAAATAGACGAGGCTTCAAAAACTAGTCCTCACAATTTCGCCAACAGACTAACATCACATAAAGATATCCTCAGCTGGAATTTTTATCAATAGAGCAAGTACAATGAAAAATGAAAGGAAACTAAGACTCAAACCTTTGTATGAATGTTTGAAACAAACCTACTTAAGCAAACCACCATGTAATATCAACAGATCAAACTATGAGAAAATAGCTTGAAAAATGAAAGAGTTACTATCTTGTTTTTCTTCTTTTATTGTTGTTGATCAAGGTAAGGCCTGAGCTGGTAGAAACCTTCCAAAAGAAAAAGATAGACGGCAGAAACAACTTATAAGTTGGCTTAGAAGGTGTTTTTTATTCATAAAATATTTTGTACCCAACATGTCATTTTTGTTTCTTCTAACTAGGATTTTGCTCCACCATTATTTATAATAATGATGTATGTGCACACAAAATATACACCAAAACATTACACTCATTAAGAGGACTTACAACTCACATCAAACATGCACTGCTTAGAAAGGAATTTTGAAGGTTTCCCAACAGACAAACACAAAAGGGTCTAATGCCATTTCATGTAATACTCAGAAGGCCACCAATGCAAAACAAGGTAAGATACAGCTCTTTATCCATCCACAGGGAGAGATAGGAAAAGAACATTATATTATTCTTTTTCTTTGTTTACGTATAAAATAGGATAATAATATTATTCAATGCTAGTAAAAAATTACATATATATAAACACAAAAAGGGACAAACTAGAAAGAGGCTTTTTTATTCGGAGACAAATGAACATCATTGGATTATGTCGCACATAGAAATTTACAAAATGACAGAGGAGAAGAAGCATAGAAGAGGCAGAGTTGAAAGTGACAGACAAGAGTGGGTATCGTTAATGTTACCACTGGGTGAAGCAGCGGAGCGTTTTGAGCTGGCGAGTGTCGTTTGCAGCCATGGCCTGTTCATGATGGCCCCCAACCGATGGGACCCAATTTCCAAGACCCTCCTCCGCCCTCTGCGGCTGAACCCCAACTCCCTCCACCGCCATGAATGCGAATGGGACCCATCTGAGGAGGCGGATTGTTCGGCCTCCGATTCAGTCATGGTCCACGTCTCCCAACCCCAAGATTGTCCGCAGTGTCTCCACGTTCGTGTCTACGCTGGGACTCGCTCTCTGACTCCTGAGAACGAAGAAGCTATACTCGTATGAAGCTTTTTCTCGTTTGGGTTGTTATCGGGTTGGGTCGTTTCTTATGTTTTTTTAGTGTTGTTTCACAGACGCAAGTGTCGAGAATGCTGCGGCTGTCGGAAAACGACGAGAGAATCTCCAGAGGGTTCCACGAGTTATACTTCTCCAGCGACGAAGAAGAAGGCTCGGTCATTGGAAGAGTTTTTAGGTCACCTACTTTGTTTGAGGATATGGTGAAGTGTATTCTTCTGTGTAATTGCCAGTATGGTTTTTTTCAGCTTCACATGACCACTATTTTTTTTTTCTGGTGCATTCTGTTCATTTAGTGACATTCTTTGACAATGGATAGGTGGCCGAGGACTCTGTCAATGGCTGAGGCGCTTTGTGATCTTCAGCTAGAACTCCAGCTAAAGTCTCTAGTACCCGATAAGACTGAGCATTTCATCCCTGAAACACCTGCATTGAAAGAAGTAGAACCCAAGAAGAAGCTTCAAAACTCCAAAGCTTCTAAATGCTTGGCTTCCCAGTTTTCTGGAGAGATCAAACAAGGGTTTGAAAATCTTTCCAATGACATTGTTCTGGACAAAGTCCAACCCACATCTCGAAATTTGAGGGTAGAACATTGTATTGCTGATTCTGGTTTGCTCTGTGATCCTCACTTAGTCACGGACACTGGTTTTGATAAGGTTGGGAATTTCCCTACTCCAACAGAACTTGCAAAACTTGACAAGAATTTCCTGGCAAAGCGCTGCAAGCTCGGGTACAGAGCAGGCCGGATAGTGAACTTGGCTCAGAGTATTGTTGAGGGTAGGATTCAACTAAGACAATTGGAAGAAAATTGCATGGAAAGGAGCTTGAACAGCTACGATAAGTTGGCTGAGCAGCTGAGACAAATTGATGGGTTTGGTCCTTTTACATGTGCCAATGTGCTTATGTGTATGGGGTTTTATCATGTCATTCCAACTGACTCTGAAACTATCAGACATTTAGCACAGGTTTGCTCTCTTGCTCTTTTCATAATCTTCATCACCCTTACAATATTCATGGTTATCTGAACAAGAAGCCAATCAAAGTACTGCAGGTTCATGCCATACAATCTAGCATTAGGACAATGGTGACAGATGTTGAAAGAATTTATGCTAAGTATGCTCCATTTCAGTTCTTGGCGTATTGGTACGCAATAGATTCTCCATGTTGAATGTCTTTTAACAAAGTGTCAATTTGTTATTCAATTTCTTTTCATGCTCTATCTTTAAATGTTTGATCCTTTAGGTCAGAACTGTGGAACTTCTACGAGAAAAGGTTTGGCAAGCTTAGTGAAATGCCTTGTTCTGATTATAAACTTATAACTGCTTCTAAAATGAGGACTAAACCAAGGCAGCAGAACAAAAGGAAGAAGACAGCCTGACCGTTAAGGTGCCTTGAACCTGTAAGTTGTAGGGTCTGTTTATATAATTTTAGAACTTGGTTTAGTTTACTCTTTTGAGAAGAAGTAAGATCAATGTCTTACTAACTGTGTAACTTAACATGTTAAAATATACCACACATTTTGTTGGCCTATGATTATAGCCATTCAGTTGGAGTGAAATTGGTTGGGAGTTTCAGAATGGTTTAGCATGAGAGAGTGAGCCAACTTGTATAAAGTTGAACAATGTTTAGTTCTTGTAAAGTTGTAAGCTATTTTAATTATGCTCTGAACTTTATTTAATACGCATACTATCTCTGAAGCAGGCACAATTTGACACTTATATCGAAGTGTGATGGCATAAATCACAAATTGCAAAGGCTTTTTTTTTTCGTTTTGAAATAAGTATTTTTTTTAATAAAAGAGAAAACTAGACCTCAAGATCATTGCAAATAATATTTTACAAACTTTGAGAGTAAAAGAAAAATTACAACCCACAAATAAATTACAGTCTATTACATTGATGTATGTAGTTACTAATATCCCAATTAGAATAAGTTCCTTTTAGCTCTTTGATAATTATTTCAGAGTCGCTCTCAACCAACACAAAAAGATGCTTCATAGAAATCATCGTTTCCAAGGCTAACAAGGAAGTCGTTGCTTCGCCAATAAGAGGATCAAAGAAGCTATTCTAGCGATCTATAACTAACGCCACCACAGACATTGCCTCACTCCCTACCTTAGCGTCACAATTAATTCTGATCCAATCTTTCAAGGGGTGGGGCCAAACACTACAACATTTATCATCAATAGGGATGGAGGGGTCCGCCGCTAATGACTCCAAAATATGTTGCTACTGGCTATTAGCGATGGGAATCCACAACTAATAGCTTGCCGCTAATACTTGGCCGCTATTAATAGTTATTAGCGGCAGAATTCAATAACTATTAATAGTGGCAAACATTAGTGACGGGCACCACCGCTAATGCTTTGTGTTAGTTTCGATTAACAAAATCAACACACAGCATTAGCAGTAGGTGCCCGTGCTAATGTACGTTGATGTTATATTTAAAAAATAAAATTAAATTAATTAATTAATAAATTATATAAATATATAAATAACAATTTAAAAAAAATTAAATATAATTTAACCAATTCTAAATATTATAATTTAACACTAACAATATTCATTAATACTATTAAAATGTCTCAAATTACACTAAATAAATAAAAATTACAAACTAAATAACAATGTTCAGCTTATTAATACTATTAAAATGTCTTAAATTAAATTAAATTATTAAAAAAAATATAAATCAATTATTCCATAATATTCTCATTAAGATCTCAAGTTACAAAGGCTTGATACACATTATTATCATTGGGAGGTCCCGACGGCTGTAGCGAAAAAAGAACATATGGTTGATCTGATGATAAACCAAGTGTTAGGTTCCCTAACTGAGCTTGGTTGAGTATAGGGGTTCAAAAAGAAATTAGTGCTCTTGTGATGAACTTCCAAATATCCCAAAATTAGCAAAATTTGAGCCGAGCAGAGGAGACTTTGATGGGATTCTATATAAGAACTGATTATCATGTTGCGGACCAAACTGGTGTTGCTGTTGCAGAGAAGGTTGGTGTTGCTGCTGCGAAGAAGGCTGGAATTGTTGCTACGGAGAAGGCTAGAATTGTTGCTGCGAAGAAGGTTGGTGTTGATGTTGTGGAGGAGTGGCATAACTCTGAGAAGACGAATCACTAGGAGATTGTGATTGACCGTACATTTGAATAAAGTTTTCAAACCGTGGGTTATATAAATTGACACGTTGATGAGGGATCAGACTACTCCCTAATATGTCACGTATAGTTGTAATACATCTGCCACAGTGTTAAACATTTCATCAGGGGGTGGAGGAGGCACAGTTGACTGAGTTTGACTGTATGTTATTTTTTCTTTGTCTTTGACCCTCTAACCCACGCCTCTTTGATAGTCAGATCTTTCGCCAATAACTTTTTTTAAGTACGTTGAATTGATAACTAGTATCAGATTCAGTACCAGATGTATAGCTCTATGATTGTCTTTCGAGTCGTTTCCTATCAAGCTCCTTACGCAATTCATCTTATTTAAATAAATATTATTAGAACATATAATTAATATAATATCTAAATTTTAATAATACAATATTTTTTTTACTTACAAAATTTTTTGCAGTGACTTCATTGACAAAGCCACCAAACGCTTGTTTCGTATGAGCCACCCTCCATGCATCGACCACATGCTCTTTGGGTGGACCACCCAATACAAATATAAACGTATAAAATAGTTTATAATGTATTTTAAGATAAATTATATTTTAAAAATAAAGAATAAATATTATTGCTTACAAAGTTGTGACGTGTAGAAAGCTAATGATCTCGTGCCTTGCGTCGTTGGATATTTCATTAGCTACCTATTTGCTTTGTTTTTTTTTTTTTTTTTTTTGAGCGGTTCAAAAAAATTTGGCTAATGAATGGTTTGCAAATAAGCTTCCAACTCTCCTTATTCAAGTGGTCAGGGAGTAATTCAAGAACTTTCTCTTAATCTTCCGATTTAGTGTAATGTTGCTTAAACCACTTATGTTTGATGGTCTTTCGCTCACTATACCTCTCTACCATCTCCGTATATAGAGTCCATATTAGTAGGTCTCGATAGGAATTCCCATCAATATTAAAATAAAACAGTATGATAAAGCAAATAAGAATTCATATTAATTCTTAAACGACCTTATAAAATAATTAGAACCATAAATTATTAAAATTACTCACCGCTATTCGATTAAGCACTTGATCTTCATATTGTTGGGGTGTATCAAAAAAATTGTAATGATGACCTAGACACAAAATGGTTACTTGTTGACCCATAAATCGACTATAAGCGTTGGCTTCAGTCCTAACTACTTTGCCCATACTGAGGTCCACCTCGACCTTTAATGGTTTACCAGCTTGCCTCCTTCGTTGTTCAAGTTTACTGTTTGAAGCAAGGCCACGACCCTTTCTAACCGTTGGTTCGACTTTAATTGTTCGAGAAAAAAGTTATTCTTTAAGACATTAGAAAGTAATCATGTATTTATAGTAAAAATAATGTTAGAGATAATGGGGGCCGATTTTCCTTCACTTGAATTGGATTCTTCACAGTCTTACACACTATGATTGAGTACCAACTTGTTATGTGTGGGCATGTACTCTATCACTATAGGGTTCGAAAATAGAAGAGAGAAAGAGAGAGGAAGGATTTAAAATAGAGAGAGAAGAGAAGGCTCAAAGTTTGACTGAAGGCAAGTGAAATATTAAACTTCCAATTTTGAGTCCATCACTATCTATTTATAGGAAACCTTCTAGGTTTAGGTTTGAATTAATTTGGCATTAAAAATTGATAAAATAAATAGTAAAATACACCTCAAGTGGCCGGCCATAGGATGTGGGCCCACCACTTGTAATTTTACCATTTTTCAACTATTTATCTTATTTTTCTCAAAAAATGCCATATTTTTAAATTCAACCACTTAAATGCCAAAACTATTTATTTAATAATTAAAATTAATTATCACATAAAATTGCCATTTAATATATTTATTAATTAGACTTAATAAAGTCTCTTAATTAACAAATAAACTCTAGAATCTCTTTTCTTCACAATTAAGCCCTAGCTTAGTGAAATTTCATAAATTAGACATAGTCTAATTTTAGAATTATAATTGATTAATTAAAATCAATTCTTATAAGCAGTATTGTCTCAACTAGTATGGGAACCATGGGCCTATATAACCGAGCTTCCAATAAGCAGATCTAGAATTTACCAAGTAAATTTCCTAACTTATTAATTCCTCATTCAACCACTATAGAACTTGGAATTGCACTCTCAGTTATATAGAACGCTCTATATGTTCCACGATACAGATACACTATAAATATTTAACCATCGTTCTAATCCCAATAATCAAAGATCCTTTATAGATGATTTACACCGACTAGGGACAAATTTACTGTTTCACCCCTCAATGTATTTTATCCTTAAAACACTTAGGAGGCGTTTGGTTGGGAGGAATGAAAATATAAGAATAGGAATGGGAATGGGAATAGGAATAGGAATGGAATGGAATAAAATTTAAAATGCATAAAAAAATTGATAAAAAAATCATTAAATTTTTTTTCTTGTTACATTAGAATGGTCATTCCTTTCTTTTTAAAATGGAATAGCCATTCCACTAAAATAGTGGAAAGAACATTCCATTAGAATGTCATTCCAATACTTTAAAATGCAACCAAACAAAGGAATGGAATGAAAATTATTTCCTTTCCATTCCATTCCATTTCATTACCTCCAACCAAACGCCACCTTAGCTTCCTATAAATGATATTTAGTAAACTAATATAATCACTCAAACAAGAGCTCTTCCATTTATCTTTATTAAGTCAAGCTCGAAGGAAATCATCGTTTTACTTCTATGTCTAGATAAAAGCTATAGATTCCATATCTATATTTAGTGCTCCCACTCAATTGTACTATCATGTTCCCAAAATGTACGTATTACCCGGACCAAAAGGTAGGCTTAACTAAAACACTTAGCTTTCTATAAATGATATTTAGTAAACTAATATAATCACTCAAACAAGAGCTCTTCCATTTATTTCTATTAAGACAAGCTCGAAGGAAATCATCGTTTCACTTCTATGTCCAGATAGAAGCTATTGATTCCATATCTATATTTAGTGCTCCCACTCAATTGTACTATCATGTTCCCAAAATGTACATATTACTTGGACCAAAATGTAGGCTTAACTAACAAATCAAAGAACACAAATAACACTCTTGAGATCGAACCTAACCATGTCAGGATTGAGATCTTTTGATCTAAGATCAACCGGTGATATTGACTTAGAAAGATACAACGATAAGATTATAATATCTTTACCAAGATCAATATCGGTCCCAGTCCAATTTATATTTTTTTGCTGACTATCACATCAGTGTAAATCCAGTGCATTGATGAATTAAGGGACATTATGTTTTGAAGCATATAATCACAATTACCTTCCACTGTGTTGACATCACTATAATTGTGAATAACTATATGTTTTGGACTTAACAGATTTTGTACACATTAAACCATAAACATGAAAACTACATGTAAACATAAATGATTTCTAATCTTCTATTGATAACAAATCAAATTGTATTTGAAATGGGTTTTATTTAGGGCATAAAATCCCAACAAATCTTACTTAGCAGTTCTACATTAAAGATTCTCATTACTTTAATACACTAACAATTTGTTTTATTCATATCGTATAATCTTAATTCTCTTGTACATCCTTACAAGATTATACCTTCTCCATATGAATAAGAAATTGTTATTGTTGCCCCTGATTTTGCCCAATATACGTGGACCAACCGGACAGGGACACGTGGATCAAAACGTCTTAATGCTTGAATTATTTGCTAAGTCTTTGTGATATAAGGCATCATCCGGGACATGCCTCCCGGAGAAGGCATGCTGAGCCCCATATGCTCCCGGATGCCCAAGTAATACTAAAGCATCCCCGCGAGGTGTCAGGCTTCCCCTGAGCAGTCAATTCACATTTAATGCCGCATGGGAGGAAACGTGTTGGGACTGATACACGCAATAAAGTCTGACGGCACAACCCCCAATCTGCAGCTGCGAAGTAATGATCATTTAAGTCTATTGAATGCTACACTGTGAAGGGTCACATCAATCAAAAGAAAATAAGGACATTCCACATAAAAGCCCTACTGCACCTAGAGACTTGACCATGCATTACTCATGGTATATTCATTGGGAATACCCATCTTTATGGATTTTACAGATACACATGTACAATAATCCTGGGGATTACCCCACCAAAAACACTATAAATACCCCCTCAAAGCTCATTAAATGGGGTCGAAAAAACTTGGGTTGCATAAGTGCAAGAAGAGTAAATACTCACCAAGAACATTCTCTGTATTTAATACATTCATAAATACATAGACTCGTGGACTAAGGCTCATTAACGCCCCAACCACGTAAAAACCCTTCTCTAATTTTCTTACAGTTCTCTAATCTTATAATATTTTATTGGTTGCCGAAAACCTCGGTCAACAGTTATATATTTAATAATTAAACTATTATAATTAATGTATCATTTATATTATAATTGCATTTCATATATTCTCTAATATATATCCATTAATTATTTACTTTTAGGGCATAAATCCCAACAAAAATGAGGCGACCACTGGAGCAGAAAGGAACAAACATGAGCCATAATCTGCATAACAATGAGTAATAGAGTCAATATAATGTTTAATGTTATTCATATTGTTATTGTGTACTTTATCATTATGGGCTTGCCATATCATATCACCACAATTGAAGCATAAAGGGAAAGATCATCAACATTGACCCCTTTGACTTCAAGCCCCATAGAAATTTATCTAATTCTAGACACTAGCACATGAATTAAGAATTGGTATGACCCCCAATAGGGAAGATCTCCATAAATGGAAAGCTAAGTTGCAATTAAGGAAAAGATGTTCCATAGTCTCATCGCAAAGAGCGCAAGATGTGTCTTCGATCTGCATTCTCTTAGCTTGGAGAGCTCAAATTGGAAAGCCATTAGAGAGAATGCACCACCGACGAACTTTATGTTGCTCCAAAATTTTACTATTCCATAAATTGTTCCAAAGGGATGGAGCCATAACACAGAGAGGAGCATGATCAAAAGCTTGTACCAAGTAAGAAGATTTACTAGAGAAAACTACTAGGCTTACCCCCTTTTAGAATATTGCAAACTTTTTGAGTAAAAAAAGGAATAGAGCTTGACGAGATCCCATTCTCCGTTGTCTAACATCAATCAGCGGGTCAAAATATTGCGTACTCTTTGCCATGGATTTTCCGCGAGTCTTTTCATATATATTTGTGTCTTTTCCATCATAAACCATTAGAAACCCCTTTCTTCAGAACCTCTTTGGCTTTTACAACATTCTTCCTAAACAAAGAGTAAAAACTTTTATATGAGCACTTCATAAATTGCCTTTGAGATACTTAGCGCTTAAGACCCTGCAGTAGAGGAATTGGTGGTCATTTAGCATATGCCAACCCAATTTAGCTAAAAAAAACTTGGTTCATCTCTACTGTTTTCGGAAGCCTAAGCCCCCACAAGATTTTGGAAGGCATAGATTATCCCATGCTTTTAAAAAGAGGCAAAGATTTTCTTTCTCACAACTCCACAAAAAATTTCTTACCATACCATCAATTTTAGAACCAAGTCTCTTATGTTTCGTCGTTAGCATAGTGTAAATTGGAAGGGCAATCCCAACCAATTTGATTATGGTTGCCCGACTTGTTTTAGAAAGAATTTTCACTTTTCACTCTTGGAGTTTGGACACAAGGCTGTCTTTTAATTCAATAAGATTTTGAGTATTAATATTTTTTATCACCACTATTCATCAAGTTAAACATGCACAAATATTAGAGAATGATATTTTAAGTTGAGCGTGACTGAAACTAATTTATGTTGGCTTCTGTGCAAGTACCTAAAAGCTTGAGGTGCAAAGAAATGTGAGTATGAAACTCACAGGTCTGTAATACATATAAACAAAACTAAATAGCACATTTTGTAAATGAAAAGGAAAAAGAAATATATTTCACATGCATATTTGAGTTTGAATAGACTTTACAGTCTCGAGGGATCTCCCTGTTGTGTATGTAATAATTAGTTGAACGCAAGTAGCACAAGCAAGCACCATAGCTCTACGTACACCATTGTCCAAATCAGACGAGGCTTTGAAAACTCCTCACAATAATGGGAACAGACTAACATCACAAAAAGATATCTTCAACTGAAATATTTATCAATAGAGCAAGTAAAAATGAAAAAGTGATGGAAACAAGACTCAAACCTGTGTATGAATGTTTGAACAAAGCTACTTAGAATAAAAGATTTAAGTGAAACTTGTTATTGTTAATTCATCTAAACAGCCACAATGTATCAAATTATCGAACTTTGATAATATTATTAATTTTTTTTTTTTGAAACAAATAACTTGAAAAATAGAAGAGTTACTTTTCTAATCTTCTTATTGTTATTGTTGTTGGTCATTGGTCACGATAAGGGTTGCGGTGGTAGAAACCTGGCAAAAGAAGCAGAGAGGGCAGCTTATTCGCAAACCTTTTTTGTTCCCAAGATGCCATTTTTGTCATTTTTGGACATATTTTTGGTTTTGAGTGGGAGAGAAAAACCAAGCGCATTCATTACTCAATATTGTCGTTTTCGATAAGGTTAAAGCTCCTTTAACCACTCCACCCACAAAGGGCCGTAACCCCTTTCCTCCACCGCTTTCTCTTGTCCCACTTCTTCATTTCTTGTTTGTTTGTATTACACGTGTATAAATACTGTTGATTACGATCCCAAATTCTCATCCATTTGTTTTGTATTCCAACAATTTTTCAAAGACCATTTCTAAATTAGAAGCTAGTGATGAAGCGTGCTAATATTGGGGACGATCTTCCGTCGACTGTGGAAGATCGGAAGATGAAAAAGATTAAAATCGACGAAGAAGGAGGAGTGGGTAATGGTGAAGGGAGTGGATTCATGAATCTGGACAACAATTTGTTGTTTGAGGTGTTTAAGCACGTTGATGCGAAGACTCTGGCTATGGCTGGTTGTGTGAGCAAGCAGTGGCACGACACGGCCCAGGATGAACGCCTCTGGGAGCTGATCTGCACCAGGCAGTGGGCCAACACCGGCTGCGGTAATCAACAGCTGAGATCCGTGGTTCTCGCCCTTGGGGGATTTCGTCGCCTTCACTCGCTTTACATCTGGCCTCTCTCTAAACCCCAATCATCCTCGTCTTCGTCTTCTTCGGCAATCGCATCGCCATCGTCGGCAGCACCGCGGGCGTCGTCTTGGGGTCCGTTTCCGCCGATGATAAACTCCAAACCTCCAACGCGTTGGGGAAAAGATGAGGTCAATCTCTCTCTTTCACTTCTCTCAATTCGTTTCTATGAGAAGATGAATTATTCTAACAGAGGCAGATGAGACTTTTAATTTTGTTATAATATTTCTAATCTCTACTATTACCCTAATCTCATGTTTCGGACCTTGAGTTTTTAATTTAATGTCCTTTGATTTTGTATAATTTGTTGTGGGATTTATCAAATAGATCTGTAATTTTTCTTTTTATGCTGCTTGTGTGTATAAATCGAATCAAGACTATAACTTTTCGTTTCCAAATTTTATGGTTCTCCCAATATAATACTTTTGCAGGGAATTCACGTAATTTCTTATCTGTATTTGAAATGAAAAAAGAACAAAAAAATAGACTCGGGAAATTTCATACCATTTTAGAACTTTGTTTAGCTAACTCTATGAGAAGAAGATCAGAAGTGAGTCGACATGATATGTTAGTGTAAGCTAACATGTTAGAATATATACCACACTTTTTGTTGGCCTCAACTATTGTTTCTTTGTGATGGAGTTTTTTAGTAGTTCTAAGATAACTATTCAGTTTCAGTCAAATTGCTTGGGATTTCACAATGTTTTAGCATAATGAGTGAGACAACTTGTATGTATAGTTTTACAAAAATTCAGTCCTTAGAAGCTATTTTAGTTATACTCTTTACTTTATTTAATATTACACATACTATCCGTGAAGCAGGCATAATTTGACACATTATATCGAAGTATTTTGTTAGTCGTGATATCATAAATCATATTCCAATATTCTATTTTCTATAAATTTGTTATTTGATTTCTGTGTACCAGTCAAAATTAAAATATCTTCTTTTTCGTCTCATTAACCTTATGAAGGTGATGATTCCTTTTCATATGATACAAGCATCATTACATTAAACACAAGTGACTAGTTGTACTAATAACTACAAACATAGAGCATGCCAAGTCTGCTACAAATTTATGAGATAAACTCAGTTTTTAGCAAGATTCGATCTTTGGTTCTGCAGAACCTCCACTTATAGCAAATGACTCTTCACTGTAAAGGTTGGAGGAGGTTACTTTACTTGATTCCCAATTGATTGATGAAGTTGATACTGAATCATCAGTAGGGTTCAGACCTGCCAGCTTCGAAATTCTCTCGATCTCCTTCACCACCTGGCCCATTGTAGGCCTCTCTGCCCTTTCATTCTCAACACATGTCATTGCCAGGTCCACAAACCTTTCAAAACCATTCATCCTTGTTCCCACACCCATAGCTGGGTCAAGAAGTGCATGGAGGTTGTATAACTCTTTATTCTCATCGATAGTGTCTCGTATTACTCTTACGATGTACACTCCTCGCTCGATAGGTTTCCTTGCAGTAATCAGCTCTAACATTAACACTCCAAAGCTATACACATCACTCTTCTCAGTCAGTTGTTGCGTCATGTAATATTCAGGATCTAAGTAGCCCTGTGCCAATAAAGATGAACATGATCTATGGTAAGGAAAAAAGAAATTGTGTAGTTGTAGATATCTATGACACTCTCAACATGATAAACGTATGTGTTCATCTATCTTCCTAATTAGACCATAACAAAAGTTATATGTTTTGTTTGCTAATTGCCTCTGCTTGCATACCATTAATTGCAACTACCTTTTCTTAGACAAAGATACTAGACTCGTAGGCTGCACCTCATACATGAGAAAAGGCCGTTTGATGGTTGATATGACAGTCTTGAAAGTTCTTTCTAAATATATTCTCACAATGATAAAAGTGAAATATAAATATATCTGGCTTTAAGCATTCATGTGTGCATCTAAACAATTTTGTTTAGTTTAGAAGGCCTAGCTGCAAACTGATTCAATTCAACTGTAAGTGTAACACAAACATTATGCACGTACGCACACATTCTATTTTGATTTGTCGAGGGATTCGAAGGTTAAACCTACCATTGTGCCTTTAACTTGCGTGCTGACATGATCCTGCTCATCATCACCCATGAGCTTCGAGAGGCCAAAATCAGCCACTTTTGCGTTCAATCGATTATCCAAGAGGACATTGGTTGACTTAATATCCCTGTGTATTATTGGAGGGTTGACAAGTTCATGAAGATAAGCCAAGCCTCTTGCAGTATCAAGAGCTACCTTTAGCCTTTGAATCCAATTCAATCTAATTCTTGACTTTCCTGTACACAAAATCCATCCATGTATTACTGAGTATGACACAAAATGAGGAAAGTTTTCTTTTCATAAGCTTTCCCTGTTATGAAGTGTATAAAATGTTTTCTAACTTTTTGGGAATGTGTATTGACAAAAGCAGTTAAACATGGCAATGCACTGCCTCTACAACATTAGAGAGTGAAGACTGAAAAACAAGGGAGATATACCTGATAGGGTATCCTTCAAATTTCCGTTTGGTACATACTCATAGACCAACATGTGTTCATCTTTAGCTAAACAAAATCCCAGGAGTCGTACAAGATTTTTGTGATGAACCGTCGAAAGAAGTTCTATCTCAGTTTTAAACTCGATTCCACCCTGCAGGGACCCTTTCTTAGCTCTTTTGATAGCTATCAGTTCTCCGGTTGGAAGAGTTCCACGATAAACCTGCAAAAAGATTCAAACATTTTGTTGCTGTGCCAAATTATTTTGTACCATAACAATATGAGTAAAGCTAACCTTTCCATAACCCCCAGATCCAATTTCATTTTCTGCTGAGAATTTGTTGGTGCATTTCTTAAGCTCGTTAAAATTAAACCACCTCGCCCCTTTCAACTGAGGAATACTTCCACTGCTAGATGCTGCTTCCCAAAACCCTGCATTCAGATCACATAATGTGTTCAACATTTCATATAATACAAATACATATTTGAAAAAGATCTAAAATTCTTTCCATATGTTTTACTTGTGGCATTCTTAGTAAGAGTGCCTGTTCCTGTTCCTGCTCTCCTCTTACGGAAGAAACGGTACGCTCCCAGAAATAGTAATAGCACAAGGACAGAAACACCAGCTGCTACTCCAATGTCAATAGCAATCCTCGACCATTTTGATTCTTTAATCACTTCTGTACCAAAGTCCACATTAGAGTAAGATGATGAAAGTTGTAAACAGAGTTAAGAAAATATGTGAAGCTGCAGTTTTGAGTTGGCCTTTCTGTTAAAAGATCACCTGCACTGCTTCCATATCTTTCACTAATAAAATAGAATGGTCTGTAAGGTCCAGGGAGCATGTAATTGATAGCATCGCTGATACTGAAAATGTCGATTTGACTGAAATGATCCTGGCTTTTTGGGAAGAAAGATAGGTTTACTTGAAAGTAACCACAATTGTTGATAGTGGGGTTACTTAGAGAAACACTATCTACAGGAGGTGGTTTGGACATAAAATATTTCATCAAAGATTTCTCAATGTCCATATAGCGTGATGTGTTTCCCAAGTCTAAGAAGGTAATAGCTGTGAAAATGAGAGTTCCTTTGAATGGAATAGCACATCGACAATTGGGGCTGGAAATCTGATTAGAATCACAAGGACTGGGGGAACAATTGTTAATCTCTGTGACATATGAGCTATCAGGTTCAGAAGCTGAGCTGGTGCTGCAGTAACTTGCAGTTGTACCGGTGTCCCGACAAATTGGATTGTCCTTAAGTCTGCGGGGGGAAGTTAAATATTAAAAGCTAAAAAACATTAGTAGACTTCATGAAGCAGCGAAAGAAGAACGGAGAAGTGCAGTAGTTTACAAGATCTGAACATCATGTTCTTCATCACCCTCATTATCATTAATGTCAGTGATGTTATTCCAACGTAGATCGATGAGCTTAAGGTCCCTGTTGTAGGAGCTGCTAATATCTAATGTTCCACCGAGCTTGTTGTTCTTTAGTTTCCTGTTATTTATGGACAAACATAGGCCTAATGATCATCTGTACTATTTGGAAGAAGAATATATGTATACATGTACAGATGAGCTCATCATGATAAGTTGTATTATAGATTTATCACTAGATGTTCTTATAATGATACTCACACTGTCACTAACTTGCGAAGGCTGAATAGCTCTGGCGGAATTACTCCTGTAAGTTGTGTGTTGTCCATTGATCTGCCACAAAAGATTACAAGTTGGGAAAGTATTAAGGTCAAAATTATTTAGTTGATAAAATATGAAAGTATGATGAGAAGATGAGAGGGAATAATGTTATTGAATTGTGACTCACAAGATAGTTAAATTAGTAACATTTGCTAGTGTGGAAGGAATAGTGCCACCAAGTTTGTTACCGTCCAAAAGCCTGGAAAATGATATGAATTAGTACATTTACGAAAAAACTACTCACTGTAGCTTTTTTGTTAATGAAATGACAACATTATAGATTTATAAAAGAACAAATTCGAACACAATGTTTGTTAATCTTACAAGTGTTGCAAACTCATATTTGAGCTGAAAAGTTCCTCAGGAATTGGGCCTGTGAGATTATTCTCTCCAAGATGGCTGATGAGGAGGATAGCATACATTACAGGTATAATTTCAAATATTCAATCATACTATATAGTTAGAAAATGAAATGGAAAAATGTTATCCAGAAATGCATTTTGGGTATATATTAAGAAGAGCATACAAGTGCTGACAAAGGTAGAGCATGTCAAGACCAAGACCATCTTGAGTAGAGACTGGGATAGGTCCCTCAATGTTATTGGCTGTGATATCTAGCCACGTCAGTTTGGAAAGATTACCAATGGAAGCCGGAATTGAACCCTTGAAGTAATTAGAGTTTAGAGATCTGCATTTCCCAAAAAAATTGTAAGGAAATTGAATATTACAAATACTATAAAGGACAAAACAAACAGTTCATTACATTTGACAGTTAAATTTAATGGAAAATTCTGATAGTAGGTTGTAGTACCACTTTTGTCTTTATTGGTAGGAGTATGTTTATTTTTGGTATTTTTTTTATGGATATTATTTTTTTTGAAAAATTTACATTTGGTATTTTAAATTGCATCTAATTTATAATTTTAACGTTAATCTTTTTACTACCGTGTATTTTAACGAGGAAATTACGTAAAATATGGATTTTTTTTTTTAAGTTTGATAAATACAGAGAAATTATAATTTTATTTAATCTATAATTTTTTTTTTTCTAATTTAAGTTAGTTATGTGGAATTATATTTCTATATTTTAAAGTTTCTATGAAATAAAGCCATATTTTATTTGTTAACTTTTTTTTTTGAAAATGAAAGTTATCATTTTATTAAACGAATATCTCCGTTACCAAATTAGGTAACAACTCAACTGGAACAGTATCCAAGTTGAACAAGCGATCAGGATGGAATATAGAGGTCCTCGCAAAGGAATGAGCCGCTACATTTGCTGATCGTTTTACAAAATGAAAAGAAACATTTGTTAACTTATTTTGTGGAGATTTGTATTATTTTTTAAGAAAAATTATTATTTAATCTTAATGTTAATGTTAAACTTGTAATTTAATATATATATTTGTGTTTCACAATATTTTCATGTTAGTTTTGTTTTTAGATTTGGAAAAATAAATATTTGACTTATTATTTGAATTGTTTTATTCTATATTAACTTTTTGATACCGACCTTACAAAAAAAAAAAATTACTGAAAGATTATTGTATTGTAAACGAAGGTTATTCGTATGAATTAATTATTACCACACTAAAACTAAAAATAAAAGTACTAGGTTACTCTATAAACTAAAAATGATGTCTAAAATTCAACAACCATGTTACTTTTTCAAATAAACACATTACTTTGTGCAACCATAGCACAACACACTACATGTACTAGGTTACTTTTAGAAGAAGAATTGAAGCTAAAAATTTAACTACGAGATTATTTTTTTTTTTTAAAATAACAAAGTTATTTGTTAAAATATACAATTAAAACTAAACACATTCAACCATATTTAAAGATAGAGGTATCAAGTTACTTACAAAATATATAACATGTTACTATATGCGAAAATAGAATCAAAATTAACAAACTATACAAAATTCTTAGGTAAAAGTACCAGGTTACAATTTGAAACAAAAACAGTGTCTAAAATTCAACAACTATGTTATTTTTTTTTCTTTCAAAGTAACACGTTATTTTTGTGCAAAAATGTTACTTTGCAATTTGAACAGGTTACTTTTGTATTAAAACCAAAAAAAATAATAAAATAACGCACATCAATTAAATTTAATATTCTAGTTACCAAAAATAGAAAACAAGCTACTTTTGCATTAAAATCAGTCAAAATGTTGCACACTCTACTAAATTCATAATTCCAATTACTAGGTTACTATAGAAAATAGGATAAAATGCAAAACAAAAATAATAGGCTACTTTTTCAATTTGAACATGTTACATTATACATTAAAACTAATCATAATGTAGCACACTCAACCATAATTCAATATTTCATGTACCATGTTACTTTAGAAAGCAAGATAGCTTTAAATATAGATAAAAATTTAGTTTTCAATTTAAACAAATTATTTTCTATATTAAAACCAGTAAACATAGCATACTCAACCAAATTCAATATTTCATATTCTAGGTTACTTTAGAAAGCACTGAGTTGTTTTTTGATGCTGCCAATAGTTTATATGTGTAATGGTTGTGATTTTTAAAAAGTATCAGGTTACGAATTTTCGATGACTCTGCTACATGTGACATTTTATGACGTTCAAAAGTACCAGGTTACTATTTGTTTTTTTTTGCTATGCATGTAATTGTTTTATGTTACTTTAATAATGTTAAAATAAGTACTAGATTACTTTTTATTATTATGTTTGTTATATTTGTAATTGTTCTAGGTTACTTTTATGATATTTAAAAAGTATTAGGGTACTTTTTGTTACATTTTTTTTTGTTGTTTTTAATTTTGTTAATGTTCCAAGTTACTTTTATGGTGTTAAAAAGTATTAGTTTCTTTCTTCTTCTTTTTCTTTTTCACAAGAAAAAAAATACTAAGTTACTTTCTGTTACTGATTTTATTTAAACTGGTAATTTGTAATATATATAGATAATTTTGTTAAATAAAATATAAAAAACTAAGATTAGTGAAAAAACATCATAGACGTCGGTGTAGTATTTTAAAAGCTAATAATGATCAAATAAATAGAAACTTTAAAAATTTATTATTGGGTGTGAGAATTAGGCAATTATCTATATTTTCTTTTTAATAAAAAAGGATAAAAAGAGTTTGATTGTTGGAGGAAGAAAAAAATCAATCTAGCAGAATTTTGACGTAAGCAAAGAAGAGAAAATTGCATTCTATACCCACTTTACTTTATTTGTTTTAATTTTTACCTTCATTTCCATATTCTTTGAGATATACCCACTTTTATAGATGATGTTCCTATTATACCCCTTGCATAAATGTAAATTATGTGCTACACCTAAGTGGAGTTTAAAGATATATTAGACAACTCACTCATAAAAGTGGGTAGATTTTAATAAAATAAAATATAAAAGTATTTTTAGTTAATGGATAAAAAAAGAGGTATTCCTTAACTTATCCCAGAAAAGAACACACCTGAAAAGTGGAGGTTATTTACTTCTTCAAAATCATTAGATCCGAGAGAGAAATAATAAGCAAAGATTCTATATATACCAATTTAATTATGGGAAAAAAACAAAAAAATACAAAAAAGGAAAAAAAATTACAAAAATACTTTGGGCCGGCCCATTAAACATTTATACAGTCCACATACAAATATTTACAAAAATACCACATGCACTAAGCCTTCAGCTGTACAGAGCGAACCATGAAGATGAAAATACGCGCTCGTTTCAAAACCGCAAAACAACCAAAATGAAACCAAAACGAGAAAAATACAACTATTAATTCTGGCAAAATCAACTGGAAAAAAATACCTGCAATGATCTAAACTGAAAATGACGAAAAAAAAATCAGAAAAACTGTGAAGAAACTGAAATTACACATTTGTTTTCTGTTTTATTCGATCAAAACAACTCCCCCTAATATCGAAATCCAGATTCATGAAATGTAGATCTGTAACAAACAGATCTGGACCTCCCACCAAATTCAAAACAATGTATGATGTGAAAATTTTAAAAAAAACCTCATGAATAATACATCTACGTTATATACAGTTACATTTTGATTTATTTTTTGTTTTGGTTGCCTTATAGTTGCATTATCGTTTTATGATAGTTTATATATTATGCAAGAATTTAATTTGATGGGGACTAAGAAATAGTAGTTATACATAGTAAGTTTTGTGCAAATAGTTGCATATTAATTTTATAGTGAAATAACATATGCCAGTAGCAAAACTATAATAAAACTACAAAACAACTGTATGCAAGTGCAAATAGTTGCCTTATAGTTGCATTATCGTTTTATGATAGTTTATATATTATGCAAGAATTTAATTTGATGGGGACTAAAAAATAGTAGTTATACATAGTAAGTTTTGTGCAAATAGTTGCATATTAATTTTATAGTGAAATAACATATGCAAGTAGCAAAACTATAATAAAACTACAAAACAACTGTATACAAACTAAAATACAGGAAAAACTCTTTGAACATCAACATCCATGATAAATCTCATTGTTACCCATTGATGATATAAAAATGGACAGGAAACAACTAGATAAAAAACATATTAAAAAAATACATACAGAAGGTGTAAAATTTCAAATATGGGAGAAAACCAAAAAGAAACCGAAAACAAACCTCGGTTCGAACATCAGCACCAACATTAGCTTTTTTCCCAGAAACGTTGACAATGAAATCTCTGCATTATTTGTTGAGCAAACATACATAAGAAGCACAATGATTTCTATACTCTTTCTGGCTTTATTCTCTACACAGTCGCTCCATATGTTATCAAGGTCCGTTTCTTCGTAAGAATATATAAGAAACTAGCTTTACAATTAAAAATTAAAAATAAAAAAAAAAAGAAGAATTGTTATGTAAAAAAATTTAAAATTAAAAACTGAAATAAAATTAAAAAATTAAAAATTAAAAACTGAAATAAATTAAAAATAAAAAGAAAAGAAGAAAAAAAGAGAGTGAAATGATGGATTGATTGATAGAAGTCAATCCTAGACCTAAGCAACAATATATAAGAAACTAGCTTTACAATTAAAAATTAAAAATAAAAAGAAAAGAAGAATTGTTATGGAAAAAAATTAAAAATTAAAAACTGAAAATAAAATTAAAAATTAAAAATTAAAAACTTAAATAAAATTAAAAATTAAAAATTAAAAACTGAAATAAAATTAAAAATAAAAAGAAAAGAAGAAAAAAAGAGAGTGAAATGATGGATTGATTGATAGAAAATGAAAAAAGAGAGGGAAGAGAGTAGGATTTGATTGATGATGGATGAAATGATGACTAAGTGGTATTTGTGTAATAAAACCAACTTTGTAAGTAACAATGTAGACATAGGCGTGTAGAGGTATTTAGGTAATAAATTGTGCAAAATGGATTTTTCATGTAAAAATTTCTTTAATTATTTTCATATTATTAACTTTTTATTCATTTTTCCAATTTTTATAAAACTTTTTTATTTATCCAAATTTTTCTAAACAACTCATAAAAAATTCATATTTATAAAAAATACCCTATTTTAATTGCATCTAACGTTTCTCCTCTGCACATTCAGCACTATCCTTCCCTTCCCATTTATCTTTTTCTCTTTCTTCTTTCTCTTTTTCACTTAGAAATTATTTCTGATCACATCATTATTCGGTTGAACTTAAAAATATACTGGTAATGTATAAAAGAAATGCAGGCAAATGTGCAATTGAATGTTTAAATTCTATTTTTAGTATCATTAATTATTTGAAATTTTTTAAAAAACTAGTGAAATATCTAATATATCTACCATGTATATTGTTATATGTATGAAAAAAAACAAGTTTATAATTTCTCTAAATGCAAAAAATAATTAGGCATTAGGTAAAAATAACACAACTATTATAATTTTTATATTTTATATAGAGAAAATTATCCTTAATATGTGATTTTAAAAGCTTTTTACTTGACAGATTTAACTTTGTCTGGTATTTAATTTTTTTTTAGCTTTTTTATGGGCTAGATTTATCATATTATTGTAAATGCCTTCCTAAATATCATGTTTAATATTTTAAAGATTCTTTCTCGATAATGAAGATTGTAATAACATCATTACTACTCAATGGAATATGACTTGACCATGTGTGAATTTTCATTGTATCAAAGAGAAAATTAGCAATGTTGGCTCTGGTCTTCCCCATTGGAATACGAAAAAGAAGAATTGAAATTGATGCTAAGTCTAGAAACAAAATTGAAGACCTCTCAAATTCTAATGATCCTAGCCTTTGGTCCAAGATCAAGGAGGAGGGGAAAATATTAAATTGTCTCATTGAAAAATAAGAGATCCTTTGGAGACAACAAAGTAGAGCCCTTTGGCTCAAAGGCGAGGATAAAAATACTAAATTTTTTCATCACAAAGCATCTGTTAGAAAAAAGCATCTGTTAAAAAAAATAGAAATGATCAAAGAATTGCTTGATGACCATGGGGTGTGGCATGATAACAGTACAAAGGTGGTTGATCTTATACATAGTTACTTTTATAACTTGTTCCAATCTTCCATTCCAACTATATTGGCCGTAAAATTTCTAGCCATACAAATGACCTTCTTGGCTCTAATTTTACTGGGAAAGACATTGATTTGGTAGTTAAGAACTTGAACCTTTTCAAAGCCCAAGGAAATGATGGATTACCAAGCCTTTTCTACCAAAAGTATTGGTGTACGGTCAAGAATGATGTTACTTCCATATGCCTGAAAGTTCTTATTGAAAAATTTCCAATCATTTACCTCAACAACATCTTAGTTGCTCTCATTCTGAAACTGGACAAGCTGAATAGAATTGATCCATTCAGACCAAGTAGCCTTTGCAACGTTATTTACAAAATCATCTTAAAGTGCCTTCCCAACAAATTGAGAAACTCCCTTGAAAAAGTTATTTTTGAAAATTAAAGTGCCTTTGTTGGGGGTAAAATCATTCATGACAATGCTATCATCAGTTTTGAAGGCCTTCACTGTATGAAGAGGAATTATTTTAAGAATGGTTCTAAGATGGCTTTCAAGCTTGACATGGCCAAGGCTCATGACCAGGTTGAGTGGTCTTTTCTAGAGCAGGTTATGTTGAAGCTTTGATACATGAGAGATTGGGTCTTCAAAATCATGCAGTGTGTCCTCGTTGGAGTAATACTTCTTAATTAACGGCAAGGTTGAGGGTTGTGTTGTTCCTCAACGAGGACTTAGACAAGGGGACCCCCTTTCATCTCTCCTCTCTCTCTCTTTTTTTTTTTTTCTTTGTTTGTGCTGAAGCTTTCTCAAGCCTTATAAAGAATGGAGAATGTCATGGGAGGCTCAACGGTCTGAAATTTGGGCAAAGCCGTGTGTTAGTCTCTTATCTCTTCTTCACAGTTGATTGTCATATTTTCTGTGAGGCTTCTAAAAAAGAGTGTAAAGAAGTGAATATTATCCTTGAGCTTTACTCCAAAGCCTTGGGGGAACTTATAAATTTTACTAAATTTGAGCTTTGCTTTGGAAAGCATGTCAGCTGGTGTAAAAAGAAGGCCTTGGGTGGTATGATTAATGTCAAGATGGTGGATAACTTTAGCAAGTATCTAGGGCTGCCCCCCAATATTGGGAAAAGGAAGAAGGGTGTGTTCCAAAATATCAAAGATAGGGTATAGGGCGAACTCAATGGGTGGAAAGCAAATTTGTTCTAGGTTGCGGGTCGGGAAACTCTTATCAAAGCGGTGGTACTTGCCATCCCAACTTATACTATGAGTTGCTTTAGACTTCCTAAAAACATCATAAACAAAATCCATAGCCTCACTGCTAGATTCTGGTGGGGGTCCTCAGACAAAAAGCAAAAAAATTCATTAGTGCAAGTGACAAACATTGTGTATCCCAAAGGAAAGAGGGGGTCTTGGCTTTCGTAACATGGAGGCCTTCAATCAGGTACTCCTGACTAAATAGGTCTTGCGTCTTTTGAGAAAGCCAAATTCCCTTTGTGGCAAAGTTTTGAAAGAGTGTTACATTCCTAATCAAACCATTCTAAAGGCTGAACTTGGGTTAAGAGCTTCATCTATTTGGTAGAGCCTTATCTGGGGTAAGGAGATTATTGTTCAAGGTCATCGGTGGAGAATCGGTGACGGTAATTAGGTCAGAGTTCTTAAGGACCCTTGGTACCACGCCCTTAAGTTTCAAAATTTATGACAAACTGCACCTTCCTTCAAATATGTTTGTTATTAATGTTATGCTTCTGAATGGCTTATGGGACGAGGACTTAATTAGACAAAATTTTAACAAAGAGGATGCCAATCTCATCCTCGAAATCCCTTGCGGTGACTCCCATATTGAGGATAAAATCCTTTGGCACTATTCAAGAAATGGTGAATAGAATATTAAGAGTGGGTATCGAGTTGCCATTTCTGAAAAGAAAGTTATTGAAGCCTAGACTATGGAAAAAATAGAAGCTTGGTGGAATAGTATGTGGAAGATGAAACTACCTCTCTAGTTGAAAATATTTATCTAGAAGCTTTGCCATCATTGGCTCCCCACCAAATCTTGCTCTTTCCTACAAGGGTATTAAACTTGAGAAAGATTGCTCCAGATGTAACCCATGGACTAAGGAGAATAAAAATCAAACCTTGTGGCATTGCCCAACAATTTGTCAAGTTCTAGAAATTGGCGGGTCTTTGGAAGATGATCAAAACTTGTTGGCCCAAGGATCCCATTAATTTCCCAATGAGAGTGCAACAAGAGTTTAAAGACAATTTTGAATTCTTCATAGTGACCACCTAACAGCTTTGGTATGTCAGGAATTCGGTTACCCATGGTGAATCTTCTCCCAATCCAGCCTTTTTGATCAATTGGTGCCACAACTTCCTTCACGAGTACCAAGAAAATTAAAGAAAGAAAGATCATCACAAAGATAGACACAATAAGCATACTAAGTGGAACCCCTCCTCTATTCACATGGTAAACATAAATGTTGACACTAGCATTCAGAAACATGCTACTAGTGTAGAGTTGTTGGGTTTTATGCCCTAAATAAAACTCATTTCAATATAATCAGATTTACTTATTAATATAGATCAGAAATAACATTTAATGTTGCTTGGTTCCCATGATTTATTTCATGATTATATGTACATAATGTATAAATTCATCTGAAACCCTTTTCACATACTTGATCCTGTTTATTGTGTCGTCAACACATTGGAAAGTAAACATGACTATGTGAATAAAGTTTCCTAGATTTATCAGACATAGGGTTTTACTGATATGATAATCTACAACAGAGTTTACTTGCATTTGTAGAAATGCTATGTTCTTTCCTGAGCATTGGTTAAAGTAAAGCTCAGGTTTGATGCATGGAGTATGCATCGGAAGGGACCGATATTGAACTTTGACTTAGATTTATTAAACTTACCGTAATATCTATTCAAGTCAATATCGTCTAGTTGATCCTAGATCAAATGATCTTAATCCTGATATGATTAGGCTCAATCTTGAAAGGCTATTCGTGTTCTTTGATTTGTTAGTTAAGCCTACTTTTAGGTCAGGGTGATACGTACATTTTGGGAACACGGTAGTGCAATTGAGTGGGAGCGCTATCGTAAACATGGAATCTATAGCTTCTATCTGGCGAATAGTAAGCAAAGGATGATCTCCTTCGAGCTTGACCAAACGAACATAAATGGTGGAGTACTCATTTCACATAAGCTGAAATATCATTTATACGGGGTCAAGTGTTTTAAGGAATAAACACATTGTAGGGTGTAACGGTAATTTAATCCCTTTACAGTGTAGATCATTCATATAGAGGATCATTGATCAAATTAGGATTATAACAATGGATAACTAATGATGTGTCTATATGGTGGAACATATAGAGCATTCTATATACTGAGAGTGCAATTCTAAGTTCTATGCGTGGATTCAACGAAGAATTAATAAGTTAGTGAATTTTAGTGCTAAATTCTTGATCTACTTATTGGAAGCTCGGTTGTATAGACCCATGGTCCCCGCACTAGTTGAGATAATATTGCTTGTAAGACTCATATAATTGGTTTTGATTAAGCAATTATAATTCTCAAATTAGACTATGTCTATTTGTGAATTTTTCACTAAGTAAGGGCGAAATTGTAAAGAAAGAGTTTATAGGGGCATATTTGTTAATTATGATACTTTGTATGGTTCAATTAATAAATATGATAAACGAAAATATTATTTAATAATTATTTATAGTTATTAAATAGTTAGAATTGGCATTTAAATGGTTGAATTAGAAAATTGGCGTTTTTGAGAAAATCAGATGCAGAAAAGGTAAAACTACAAAATTGCAAAAAGTGAGGCCCAAATCCACTAGTATAGGGCCAGCCACTTTTGTAGGAAATTTAAACTGATATTTTCATTATTTTAATGCCAAATAATTCAAACCTAACCCTAGTGGAATGCTATAAATAGATAGTGCAGGCTTCAGGAAAATTACACTAAATTTTCCACACTTCTAATTCACTAAATTTCATTATTTGGACTTTAAAACGATTGTTTGTTTGTTTTTGGATGGTATCATGTTGTATTGAGTGTTATTTGATGATTGATTGATGTTTGTGAATTTTCGTTAAAAATAATTGCGATTCTGTTTCTGGAATTATTTTTATTGGATAGTATGGAAAAAATTAAGCAAGTTACTTTTTTACAGAACTCAATTTCGATTTAATTTGAATTAGTTATGATTTTTTGAAGATTCGAAAAAATCGAAGTTGTGCTGAAATTTTCCTGCGATCGCGAAAACTGTCCGTACAGCTCACAATTTTTTCGTTTTTCTTCGATTTTTCATGCTTTTTCATGGAATTAACTTCCGTTTTTTTTTGTGTAGTTCTATATTTATACTATTACTATTCCTAATTCAATTCTAATTATCATTATGAATTAATTTAATATTTTTTAAATTTAATTCAAGATATTAGTGTAATTTGAATTTAAAATAGTTAGTATCTATCTTATTTGCTTAATAATCTATCTTATTTTTAAATTTGATTATATCTTATCTTATTTTTAAATTTAAGGTCAGATTTTATATATTTTAAATTTAAATTTTTAAATAATTTGACCTTATTTAAATTTAAAATAAGATAACTATAATCATGTAATTTTAAATAGATGTAAGATATTTTGCTAACTTTTAAATTTTATTATTTTATTTATTTAAATTACATTTAAAATCTGAAAAAGATATTCATTTATCTTTTCTAATTTTTTATTTAATTTTTATTTATAAAATAACATTTAAATTTTTAAAAGTAGTTAGCAAATTTTGAAATGATATTTAGGTTGGTTGAAACCTAATTTTTCAAAACTGTAGGTTTAATTTTAAATTTAAATTTTAATTTAATTTCGATCTTTTTTTATTTCAATTTTTTTTTAAATTAATTATTTAATTTCGAAATTAATTATTTAATTTAAAATTAAATAAATCCTACATCCAACTATCCAGCTAACCTTGTTGCAGGAGTATGTGTTTTAGCTTGTTTGTAAGTTTTCAAAACCTATTATTACTTGATTGCAAATAGCCATGGTTACTTTTTGCCAGATCTAATGATCTGATGGCTCCCTTGGTCAAGTTAATAATTTGTAACATGTATATTTACAATCTTCTTTCATCTGTGTATGACCTAGCAACATGATAGGACCCATCCAAAGTGTGCTTGTGTGAGCCTATGTGTTTAATTTCATTATAGATGCATATAGGTTAATGTTGCTAAATAAAATGTCATAGTTATTGATAGATTTTATTTAGGCCCATTTAGTTTTGGGCTTATTCAATTAATAACAGTTGTTCATTTTAAGGTTAAATTCCTCTCTTTTGGGCCTTGTGTGAGAGTTGGGAGCCATAGTAGTGGGTACGACATACTGAACCCAACACCCCCTCACATGAACTACCCCAATTGTGAAGGCCCATTTGCCTGATTTGAATAACTGTACTAGGTTAATTAAACTAGTTTAACCTAATAAAATTGATTAGCAACATAATTAATTTCATTTATTTTGAAATTAATTTAAGAAAATTATAGTTTAAAGAATTTTTTATTCTAAGCTAAACTATATGTATTTTCTTGTGTTTAATTAAATATAGAATTATAACCATCTAGATTCTTTCTGAAGCTTAATTTAAATTTTTCATTAAATATTCCTATTTAAGTTGATATTTAGTTATCTACAACTAATCAACTTAAATCTGAATATCTTTTGAATTTCAAATTTCAAAATTAAGTTGAGGAATTTTAGGCATTGGTTATTAAGATTCTTTAGATATTTTTTAAGTCAATATCTTTTCGAATATTAACTTAAAATGGAATATTTTAGATATTTTTTAAGTTAATATCTTTTCGAATATTAACTTAAAATGGAATATTTTCAAATTAAGTGGTTATAACTTAATTTTTCATATTTAATTAAATTTAAATTTGAAAAATATTTAAGTTCTAGATTTTTTCCAATACAACTTAAATTAGATATTATTTTTTCAAATTTTGTGGAAAAGATACTTAGTTAAATAAGATATTTTCTAGATAGTTATTTCTAGACTACTTATTATTTCTAATATTAAATAGGAAAATATTATACATTGTGAAATTAATTATTTTAAATAATTAATTTTGGTACAATTTATTTTTTCTTAGTATTAAACTAGAGATTAATAATTAAGCCTTCTGTACACTTAATTATTTATTTCTTGAATTTAATACATTTAATTAATTTGAAAATTAAATATCTAAGTTGATTTTCATCATGATACTTAAATATTTCTTTTTCATGACACTTAATTAAATAGAAAAATTATTTTTAGTTGAAATTTATTTTTTCAACTAAATTTAAATAATTTTCAAAACATATTTTTTTCTTTATTTTATTAATCAAATTTCGAAATTGCATTTCTTAAATGCTGGAATTTCGAATTTTATTTGAAAAATAGATTAAAGTTGTAAATTATTTATTTTAATTTTGGACCAACTTAAATCAATGATTTTTTCATTTCTTGATTAATTTAAAATAAATTGAATTAAAGTATATTATTAGAAATTGAATTAATTAGTCAAAGGAAAATCTAGATAGATGATATTTTTGCTTCAAGTATTTTTCTAGTGTATTTAATTAAATAGAAAATTAATATTTAAGTTGATTTTCATCATCATACTTAAATATTTGAAATTTTTCTTATATATTTAAATAAATAGGAAAATTATATTTTTTTGTTTTAAATTAATTTTATTAATTAATTTTGGGCCAACATTAAATTAGAATAATTTTTTCAGGATTTATTTTTTTTATTTTAACATACATTTTTCAAAAATTGTATTCTTAAATACTTTAATTTTTCGAAATGCAATATATATTTATAGAAAATTAAATTTGAGTTGTAAATTAATTTAAATTAATTTTGTAACAACTTAAATTGAATATTTTTGTAAATATTTATTGGAAATTATTACTAAGATGGAAATAATTCATGTTATTTTCTTATCCATCTAAGTAAAATTTATAAATATTAAATTAAAATTTATATTTAGAATTTTTCATTCTAAATTGGAAATTTTAATTAAATAAATATATATTTAAAATAAATAGAATAAATAAAGAGAATCAAAGAAAATAGAACTCTCTTTAAATAATGAGCTTTATTATTAAGATATTCGATCTCCATTGTGGGTTTTACACCGCGTTTGTTTTAGTGAGTAATCCTCGCTAATGGAGGAACGTTCATTAGCAATTTCGTACCGTTTAACCTCGCATGATAAGTAGTTTGTAAGTGTTTTGTATGGTATGGATCACCCTAATGGTGGCGACCATACTTGACTTGCAAATTATGAAACAATGGTGGAAGCTCATAAGATAGAATTGCCTTGATTCTCGCCTAAACGGGACAACGCTGAATTCCAATCTTGATCGAATAAAAGGTTGCTAGAATGTTTAACATTTTAGACGAGCTGACAACTCTATTCAATGGATGGTAGCTTTGACTCTCGCCTAAACGGGACACTGATATCAGATTGTTGAAAACCTTGGAAATTATTTAGGATTGTATGTTTTAGTATTTTTACTTGTCATTCCTACTTGCTATATGCTTATAATTTCTGAATTGTGTATGAATTTATATTGAACCATATTATTTTCTGTTATTAAGTTGTAGTTTAATTTCGAATCTTCATTGTTGGTCTAACTTGGCTTGTTTATCTAATGAGATAAATCCCTAGTGGATTTTCACCATTAGACATACATAATAGTGTTGGATCTCGAAAGATAAATATTGTATATGCGACATCTAGCTGTTCATCAATTGATGACACCTTAGACTAGTATTTTTACGATATGAAACAAGAAGATTGTATAAATATGATTACTTTGACTTTCGCTAATCGAAGCATCGTTGGATTCTTATTTATAAACGAAATTATCCTAATTCCTCTTAGCTTATTCATTTTGAATTAGCTTCAAAACATATCATTGGATGAATGGTCTATAAATCATTTCATGTCATTCTATATTTTCTCTTAAGAAATTAAATGACGCTTATGATTATAATCTCGAAATTCTATTCCCAATTGATATAAATCCTCAATCTTAGAAATCTCCTACTTGTATGGGCAAGTCAGACTTAGAATTAAATAGTAGTGGTGGTCCAAGATAGAATTACTCATTATATTTGGTATAAATTTTAAGTCTTTGACTTTAATTTTAGATTCCAAATAGAAATTTTCTTATATTTCTAATTCCAGATACAATACAGTTACACTTTCTCAAGTGTTTAATATCCATCTTTTATTAATGGATTCAAACTGTATGGAATATGAGTTAGGTATTCTGTGACCAGGATCCACTTGCACTATTCTAAGAATTCTTTGATGTAACTAAACCTAAGTCATCAAAAGACACTACCACATTTTTTTTAATCTATGGCATTTTTATCTTGTTCATAGTGGATTTGATAAGATCGATCTCTGCAAAGAGTTAATATGCCTATATCCACTGAAAGTAGTTCATCTCATTCGTAGATGGATGTACATTCAGGGGTGGATATGAGTTTTTCGTTGTATTCTTAAAACGATAACTCTAGATTATACCTTTTAGCAAGAAATTTGAAATGTTTAAATATTTCATTAATTTCTAGCAATGGTTAAAACCATTAAGGTAAGTGATTAAAGATCTTGCGAACTGATAGGGGTGGAGAAATAGTTAGTAGATATACAGTTCAAAGATCATAAAATTGATTTTTGAATTATATCCAAACTTACCTCCCCAGAAATTTCGAGTTGCATGTTGATGATTAGTTACTAGTCGTTGCCTAATTCCTTCTATGGTAATACAATTTCAGAATGATGTAATGGTTGTATACTTAATGTAAATCATTACTAGATTCATGGATGACCTAATCAAAATCTTAAGAAAAGCTAGAACTGTTAACCATGGTTTCTTAGCTATTCTAAGTGATTAGGGGTGGACTATTCCATTGTCAATAGATAAGAAAGTGTTTGTTCAAACAAATACTACTTTTCTAAGATAATGACTAAGTCTGAAAACAAGTAGCAAATAAAGGAGATATTTTTCTTGATTCCAAAAGTGTTCTATCATCTTATATAACATATGATGATCACACTGCCTCTGTTGTCTTGTCACAACCGAAGAGATCAATACCATTTAGTTTTCTTCGACATAATTCACGGTACCTTGTCGTAGTGGGAGAGTTTCTAGGAACTCACCTTCTTATGACTTGGGAGACACTAATGATTAAAATCCATTGTGAGTTTAAACAAGTAATGGATTGTCAAGATAAGAAACTAAGAAGAAAGCCAATAGAACTATGGTTTAATCCATTCACATGGAATAACCTAAAGTTTTCTACTACAAGGACATAAAAGGAAATTTTCGTTTATAAGTCTATTCAATAGACTTAACAAAACTTCCTGTTCCTAGTATTATAGGTTTGAGTTTATCTAAACCTATGGCTTGTGGTATACCTGGTAATTACTTACTCTAATGCAAGCAACTTACTTTAGTAAGATACTGAAGCATTTTCTTTCTAATGGCAATCTATAGAAGCTTCACAACTTCTTAGACATAGATTTTATTTATCTAAGGAAAAGTCTCAACTATTCCAGAAAAGATAAAGCCATGAAAGAATTTCTTATATCAACAGTGAGAGGTCTTAGATATGCTTTTGCATGCCTTAGACCAGACACCTGCTGTTGGGTGGGAGTAATGAGTAGGTATCAGATTAATCCAGGAGAAGAACATTGGAAGACAATCAAGTAAATCTTAAGATTAAGAAGATGAACTATATGTTAGTCTATAAGGGTGTGTTTAAAACTCTTAGACTACACCATATCAGATTTCGAAATTTGCCTTTGTGCTAGTAAATCTTTCTGATAAGATGGTGGTTACTCTGGGGGTGGAATAGTGATTTTGGAGAAGTGTAAAAACCTATCTGAAGTCTCTAGGTCTACCAGAGAGGGACTGGATGTTAAAGTTGCAGGAAAGGTACTTATTCAGTCTAAGGAAAGTTCTATACATCTTTGGCACCATTCCAAATTGCCTTAAACTACTAGTGTTAATTTCCTGATTAACCAAAAGTAGTTGCCAAAAGTATAGAATCCAGTATCGCAAGAGAGTAAGACATATAGAGAGGAATTTCACATTATCAATGATTTTGTGATTAAAGGAAGAGTAATGGTGGAGAAAAGGTTGTGTTTAATTCAACCTTTCAGATCCTATTACGAGGAGTTTACTACTACTACACTTGAGTTGTATATCAAGGTGTTGAGATTATTTGAAACGCACTTTTGGTTTTATATTAGTGCAAGTGGGAGTTTGTTGGGTTTTATGCCCTAAATAAAATTCATTTCAATATAATCAGATTTACTTATTAATATAGATTAGAAATAATATTTAATGTTGCATGGTTCCCATGATTTATTTCATGATTATATGTACATAATGTATAAATTCATCTGAAACCCTTTTCACATACTTGATCCTGTTTATTGTGCCGTCAAGACATTGGAAAGTAAACATGACTATGTGAATAAAGTTTCCTAGATTTATCAGACATAGGGTTTTACTGATATGATAATCTACAACAGAGTTTACTTGGATTTGGAGAAATGCTATGTTCTTTCCAGAGCATTGGTTAAAGTAAAGCTCAGGTGTGATGCATGGAGTATGCATCGGAAGGGACCGATATTGAACTTTGACTTAGATTTATTAAACTTAGCGTAATATCTATTCAAGTCAATATCGCCTAGTTGATCCTAGATCAAATGATCTTAATCCTGATATGATTAGGCTCAATCTTGAAAGGCTATTCGTGTTCTTTGATTTGTTAGTTAAGCCTACTTTTAGGTCAGGGTGATACGTACATTTTGGGAACACGGTAGTGCAATTGAGTGGGAGCGCTATCGTAAACATGGAATCTATAGCTTCTATCTGGCGAATAGTAAGCAAAGGATGATCTCCTTCGAGCTTGACCAAACAAACATAAATGGTGGAGTACTCATTTCACATAAGCTGAAATATCATTTATACGGGGTCAAGTGTTTTAAGGAATAAATACATTGTAGGGTGTAACGGTAATTTAATCCCTTTACAGTGTAGATCATTCATATAGAGGATCATTGATCAAATTAGGATTATAACAATGGATAACTAATGATGTGTCTATATGGTGGAACATATAGAGCATTCTATATACTGAGAGTGCAATTCTAAGTTCTATGCGTGGATTCAACGAAGAATTAATAAGTTAGTGAATTTTAGTGCTAAATTCTTGATCTACTTATTGGAACTCGGTTGTATAGACCCATGGTCCCCGCACTAGTTGAGATAATATTGCTTGTAAGACTCATATAATTGGTTTTGATTAAGCAATTATAATTCTCAAATTAGACTATGTCTATTTGTGAATTTTTCACTAAGTAAGGGCGAAATTGTAAAGAAAGAGTTTATAGGGGCATATTTGTTAATTATGATACTTTGTATGGTTCAATTAATAAATATGATAAATGACAATATTATTTAATAATTATTTATAGTTATTAAATAGTTAGAATTGGCATTTAAATGGTTGAATTAGAAAATTGGCGTTTTTGAGAAAATCAGATGCAGAAAAGGTAAAACTGCAAAATTGGAAAAAGTGAGGCCCAAATCCACTAGTATAGGGCCAGCCACTTTTGTAGGAAATTTAAACTGATATTTTCATTATTTTAATGCCAAATAATTCAAACCTAACCCTAGTGGAATGCTATAAATAGATAGTGAAGGCTTCAGGAAAATTACACTAAATTTTCCACACTTCTGATTCAAAAAAAACTGAGCCTTGTCTCTCCCTATCTTTGGCCAACCCTTCTCTTTCTCCTTCCCTCTTCAATTTCGAAAATCTTAGTGTGAGAATAGTGCCCACACACAGCAAGTGATACCTCAATCATAGTGAGGAAGATCGTGAAGAAAGACTTTCAGCAAGAAGGAGTTTCAGCATCAAAGAATCAGAGAAAGAGATCCAGGTTCAGATATTGATAATGCTCAGCTACAGAAAGGAATCAAGGGCTAGATATCTGAACGGAATGAGTCATTATATTCCGCTGCAACCAATGTAAGGTTTCCTAAACTTTATATGTGTTTATTTCATCGTTTTAGAAAGTTCATATTTAGGGTGTTAATAAACATACTTGTGAGTAGATCTAAGATCCTGGTAAAATAATTTCCAACAAGAGTTGTGTGCTATTGCCTGAGATCACAATGATTACCAATTGGCTTCCCTTTAGAGGTTCGTCCCTCTTGTCTCAAACCCCTTGACAACAAAGCTTGTCAAGATCAAGATCGGCCTTAATCTCGAACATGAGATGGGGTTCAAAAACTTCACTATCGTATCAACTTGCAAACAAGCAGTGGGCATTATTAATAGTCTTGGTGTTGGTTGCTCTTACCTTGATCCCATTATCACAGATATTAAGCTCTTGTTGTCTTTCTCTAGATGTAATTTGATTAATTTTGCTGGTAGGGAATCACACAATGTGGCTCATTTACTTCCTAGATCAACTTTAGAGTTTAAAGCTTTAGCTATTTGGAAGAGAGAATCCCCTGTGTGGCAACTCAGGAATCTTGGCTGACGTGCCCTCTCCTTTTTAACCTTTGCTTCCAGTTAATAAAGTTTATTTCAAAATAAAAAGCTTATTTCTTTTTGTTTGAAGCATAAACCAGAGAAGCCAAAGATATCGTATTCCAAAAATTAACATTTTTCATTAAGAAACTAGTTTTGATTATATAGAAGTAAATTTATATACAAGTTTTTAAGTTTTTTTTATGGTATTTCTTCTTATCTACGATGATTTATCCCATATTTTGAATTTTTTTTTTAATGTTATATTTGGTGCAACTAAGTTTGAATGCCATATATATCAAAACTTTTTTGTTTCCTAAATAGTCCTTTTATGTATATATATTAAAAGCATACAAAATTATATACTATATTTATGAAAATGTTTATTTGCAGCTAAATTCCTTTATGTTTTTATTTTTTACAGTTAACTCCATTATCTTTTTTTTTTGTGGCAAAATTTCTTTATGTTTACTTTTCTTTACAAATTTGAAGTGTCAGCCGAATACCATTGTTAAATATAAATTGGATTATTATTCTATTTTCCTTGAAGTTTTACTTTTACATATACATAAGTGTACACAGTGGTCATTCATTTGGTATTTAACAGTGATATTTAACTAAAGCTTTAAATTTTCAAAAAAAAAAGTAAACTTAAGGGAATTTTACCACAAAAAATATAAGAGGATTAAGTGTATATAAATTAAAACATAACAACAGTTTACCGCTAATTACTCTAAAGAAAATTGCTTACAAAATTTCCAACTCCTGTAGAGAACCTATGCTGTAAGGAATTTGTCCAGTGAAACTACATCCCACCAAGATTCTTGTAGAAATGAAACAAAAGTGAGAGACTTATTAGTTGCTAGCACTTATATTTTGTTAAGAGTTATTTTAAAATACATAATCAAATGTAGTCATTACAATTTTTTAAGTTTCTTCAAATTCCTAATTGATTCTGGGAGTGGTCCAGTCAATTCCTTATTTGAAGACAAATCCCTAAAATATGAAAGTAACCAACCACTAAATCATGATATTAAAATAATTTAATTTATAATAAACTGCAACATTTAAAATTAATATTACATTATTCTATCTAATTCATATTGTTTATTTGTATCCCGAGTCTCCTAAAAATTTGACAATAGTATCATTCACCATTCTAGTGGCAATTTTTCTTTGCTGCTGAAAAAAAGGATCACGTGGTGTTGTGCCAATCCCTTTTCTACTCCTTCATTGGCTTAAACAATCTTAGGGATCACGTGCCACTCTAGTGATAATTAAGAATTGGTTTTGGTTAATCACATGTCATTTTATTAATACTAGGCTCGAACATCGATCGGGCTGGCCATGTTTTAAATTCACGGGTTTAGTACCAAAAAAATAGCACCCGTAGATTGGCCGGATCGACGAGTTGGCGGATGAGAGGGTGGTCAGATCCATGAGTTAGTAGTTTAATTGTAATTATTATTATCTTTTATTTTTTTTAAAAATAGCTTATTACTTTTTCTTTTTTAAAAAAGAATATATATTTCACAACTACCAACTATACCCAAAACATGTAGCAAGTTTCATCAAGTAATAACAATAAAAAAACTACCAAAAATCATTTACTTTCTTTAAAAAAATTTATATATATATATAAATAAACTTATAATATTTATATTACAAAGAGAAGGTGAGAGTCCAGGATTGGGAAGTAGATAGATCTAGGAGAGGGCAAATCAATGGATGATTGGATCTAGACCAAAGCATCGTCCATCGACAAAGAGAAAGAGAAACGATAGGGAGTGATTTGACTAGATATAGGTCTCTTTGGTTTTCAATTCGTGGTTCTCTCTTTGGTTGTCGAAATAGATGATTGTGAGGGAGAAGGAATTAGTTGACAATGGACGGCGAGGTTGCGAGCGATTGTGCGAGGCAGCGAGCACGAGACCAAACTTTAAAGAGAGAGAAGAACAAAATGAAGGGTGGGGAGTGCTGAGTTGCCTGATTGGAGTATAGACGAAGTTGAAAACGAAAGGGGCTTGTCAGGCTGAGTTTTTTTTGTGTCTGATAGAGAGAGGAAAAGCGAGCGATATATTAGATCTGATCTGACAAGAGTGAGATCGATTAGGTTTTTTTTTTAATTTTTTTTTTATCTATGTTTATTATATTATTATTAATGATATATATACATAATATATAAAGGAAGAATGAGTAATTTTGGGTCCAACCCGACACGTGAGTGTTTAAAAATACTAACATGTACCCCCTCATTCATTAGTAACGGGTTCAACCCGACCCGCCCGTTCTATATAGGTTTTTTTTTCAATAATTGGGTTTCACAGTTCAGGTCTGGGCCAAACTCGACTCAAATGTTTAGCCCTAATTTATACCTATAGATTAGTTGGTGTGGAAATATGGAATTGTGGTTATGCGATTATTACCTCTTGGTTGTCTTGTTGGGTCTTGGTTAGACATCATCTTCTAACGATAAGTTGGCTCCTTATGTTGGTTTTTTCAAGTGTTATTGAACACAAAAACTTTATAAAATTGTTAGATAATGTATGATATAAGAGTCTTTTAATACTAAGGAAAATGAAAAGTTGATTACTATGGATATAATTTTTATCGATAGGGAATTACTGACACTAGAATTTTAAAGGTTATTTTCAAAGTCATCCAATGCAAAGTGTGCCTCTATCTTGAGCGTGGGGCCTCCATGGACCTTGAGGGGGGATCCTCCTTGAAGGGGGGCTCCACCTCACAATCATACCGTAAGCGAGAGGAGCCTACATCGCGTCCAAGATCACTTGTGGGGGAGGGGGTTTCACCTCGTATCCAATTCCCAAGCTAAGGGGCTTCCTCCTCTCTCCAAGAGATTGTGCGAGGCCATGCGAGGTCACCACCTTGCTCCAAAAAGTCGTGTGAGGCCCTTCTCACCTCACACCTCTTGGCCATGTGAGGTGGTATTGCCTCTTGCACACCATGGCCATGCGAGGTGGCCCTCACCTTGCACCACATGACTTCACTATGGGAAAAATAGTAAAAGAGACCCGAGCCTTATCTCATCACCCCTTATAAAGAGGGATACAAGTCACATACACTCATAGATAAATCTAAGAGATCTCACTTCTACTTGACCAAGACCACCAAGTGATGCAATAAAATAGCGTTGCTTGGTAAAAACTACTTATACAAAAATCCTAATAACTAAGAAATATTTTTTAAGTGTTCATTCCATATACCCAAGGCCGAAACCATCCAATTGGCTTCATACACACTCACATGGTACAATGTATAAGGCACAATAGTGTATGAATAAGGGCAAGTTGGAGGAGCCACCACAGATCTGCCAAGTCTAGGTACAAGTAGTGGATCTATAAGTAGTATTGAGAACAAAATTTGTAGGTGTTAGTATAGCTTGACATCCGACCACCACTACCTCCAATACCCACCTACATTCTTACCAAAGATGTAGAATTAGAGTAATATTTTATTCCCTTTTAGACCACGTGTAAATCAAGGCCAATAGCCCCTTCTTCCATTGGAAAGTCAGTGAAAAAAATGATGTTTTTGTGAGGAATTTACAAGGCAATGCAATAGTAGCTTTTCTCCATTGTTAATTGAGTTTTCTTAATGTTTTTTGATAGTTCTTAATTTCAAACTATTCAATATGATTTTCTAACTCTAATTTTGTTGGTGAGTTCTTATTATCAACAGTTTGGCACCAACTATGGGAAAAGTAAGGTTCAAAATATGTTTTTCCTATAAAATCATCACCATTTATACATGTCACGATGTTTGAGGTGTCTTAGTGAAGTATAGGTATAATTGTATGGAGTTGAGCCAGTTGATTCAAGGAAAGATCCACCACCACTAAAAACCCGTGGTCTTCAAGATAAATACGCCCAATGAGGAGAGGAGGAAGCCTTTTCCCTTATGACACCACCACTGAAGGCGTCCAATGAGATCACCCCCTGCGATAGGGCTTTTGCAAGTGTGTACCACTCATCCGCGAAGTTCCACCAACTAGACCACTTCCCTCCATTAGGATTATACCACTACCTATTAAACCATTAACAAATAAGGTACCATCGCCATGACCACCGTCACTCTTATAGTATCTCATTCCACCTCACCGTGAGCAAGATCCAAACATGTCAGTGTGTAGATTTAGAAAGGATGCACGGATGTATTTAGAAAGTCAAAGCTCCTGAACTCGTTGCTATAAAAAAGGAGATAAACATTCTCCATTGGAAGAACCAAAGGGTAAAGACAACAGCGGTGTGTATGCAAAAGGTGTTGAATGGTATGCTTGAAGGAGAAATCTATTCCTCACTCTTCAAGTGCAAAGGAAAATGACAAGAGAAGGGAGAATCAACTATACATTTTCACGAGGGAATTCATGACATTTACTAATGATACTCCTTAATTAAGATCATCTTAGGAAATCCATATCACTAGATGGGTGCCTTACATGTCAACTGGGATAGCCCAAGCTATCTCTCTTATAAGATCACACTCAGGGGAAACACCCCATAATCTAAAGGGAAAAATTCACCTGAGATCGATGGCTTCATTACAAGAGAGAGACAAACATAATGCCCCATCCTTCAACTTTGGTTGGAAGGCACACATAGAGGGGGCAAGAGAAGTACCTCACACAACCCCATATGAACCACAAAGAGGACCACGGTTCCACTCACTAACCTCCGAGAGAGGTGAGGAAAATGATGAAGGATCTAGAAGTGGAGATGCAAGACCTATGCCACAAGATGGATACTACCTCAGTGGGAAGCCTAGATGATGATGAATTCGATGAAGAATCCCTTTTCTCAAGGGAGATTCAAGTAGAACCACTTCCACCCATCTTCAAGGAGGCATAATAATACCCTATGATAGCACAGTCGATCCAAAGTATCATCTTAGTTCTTTTATTGAGTTGATGAAGATGAAAAGGTGTTGAGCAAGGCTACATACCAATGCTTCACGATGGCATTGAAAGGAGCTGCAAATGAGTGGTTCAAGAGGTATGGAAAATTACATATTGAAAGGAAATTTGAAAAAAGTTCCTTCGACAACATCAGGCCGCGTGTAATTACATTATGCCTGTCAAAAGTATTACCAATGTGAAATAAAGAAAACAAGAAAGTTACAAAACTACCTTCACCACTTTAATGCCAAAGTTACTGAAGTAGGAAAAGTGTCCAAAGATGAACTCAAGATCACCGTAGCTACAGGAGTATGCCCTAGAAGCAGACTATGGGGAAACATGCCAAAGAGAGAGATGAATTGTAATATTCCAAAAAATATAAATTATATTTTATTGGACATATTTTATTAAATATATAATTATATGAATATTATGGTAAGATTATAATCTTACATAAGCTAATTATGAGTTAATTAGTGATTTTTGAGTAAATGAATAATTGAGTGTAATTTATTAATTATAGAGATTTTATTAGAACATGTGGGTATTATATATACTATTTTTGAAATAAAATATTTTTGGATTCAGCGACCGTGGAAACTAGATTGGCCAAAGGTGTCACGACGACAATAGATTGAGTTTTATTGGTATTGTACCGGACTGGTTTAGTATGTTGAGTTGTCAATTTAGTTGGGGTATCTAGTATTGACCAAAATACCCCTAGGTTATAAATTAGCTTAAGTATTTAATGGAGGGTAAAATAATCTTTTTGCTAAGGTTTTAATTTTTGTCTTGATGTTCTAGTAACTTTAGGCTAATTAATTTTTTTAATTATTAAGTTTAGGTTTATTAGATTAAATAATTAAGAATATTCAACAAAGATCAAACTAAGAAAAAATCACATAACTCTTTCTTTCTCCCTCTTCCTTCGAAGCCCTAGGAACCCAGCTAAAAATAAGAGAATATTCATCTCTTATTTAATCATTCTCTAGATGAAGTCACCAATTCTAATAGTTGTTCATACTTTGAGGTAAGCTCTTCTTATTCTTGTTGATTTTTAGGGTTTAGGTTGAGTTTTGTTGAAGTTTTTACTTAATTTTGGGTTTGTAGGCTTGATTGAGTTTAGAGCATGTTCTTCGATTTAATTTAAGTTTATTTAAGTGTGAATTTGATGTTTCTTAGGCTGTTAGGTTTTGATTAGAGTGAGTTGAGTTCAAGAACTCAAAAACTCACTCAACTATGGTGAATTTGCAATTTTGATGTATTTCTGAGTTTTAAATGTTGAGATATGTTGTATTTGTGGTATTAAACTGTTTTGGAAAGTTTCAATAGGTTTGGAGGAACTTTGGGTTGGTTTTGATGCAAAAACCAGGGGTTACCTATTTCTGCAGTAGAAATTGATTAACCGGTTCTATAGGGCACTATGGAACCGGTCAACCAATTGACCTAGTGGGGAACCCCATTTTTTTTTGAAACCGGCTATCCATTTAAGGTGTTTTTCTAGAGCTTAGTTTTAAGTAATTTATTGATGTTTAGGCTATTTCTAAGCTAGTATTGATTTGGGTTTGTTTGGTTTTAAGTTTATGGCCTATTTTGGGTTTGATTAAGATATTTATCAAGTGTCGTTGTCGTGACACAGGGCTTGAGATCGTCGAGCACCATTCCACTCAGGTTGGCCTGCACACTTGATTTTAGATTTGTAAGAAAGTCAATTGCACTGCTTAGCATGTCAAAATAAGGTACGATAATTACTGTTGTTAAGAATGAGTTATTACTCTCTTTTGAAACTGCTAATAGGTTTCTTACTTATCGGTTGCTTAATTAAGCAACGATAGTGACATAAGAAACTCATTGGTAACGAAGGGTTAAGATACTTTATAAAGCATCGAGGTCGCTTAGTCTTATAAGGTAAATAATTGATCATTATTATTTGATTACTCTTTCAATAATTGATTATTCTATATGTGTCCTTGTATGTTATGTATTGTTAAATTATTATACTTTATGTGATGTTTGTGTTTTACTTGCTTTTCTTGCTGAGTCTTTGTGACTCACAGGTGCTCTATGGTGCAGGTAAGGGGAAGGGGAAACTGGACCAGCCATGAGTTAGAGGTCTCCCGACAATGTAATAAGCTGTTTTGTAGTATTTTGTAAAAGTTTATAATTAAGGGGATCCCTGAAACTAGTGGTATTTTGTAACAAAGTTTAAGTTATGAATTAAATAATTTTATTAAAAGTTTTTATTAAACTACACTTTTCTTAAACCGTTAGTTTATTATTATAACTAATTAATTAAAACACACACACACACGTGGCGCCCTTACGGTTCAGGGCGTTACAACATGGTATTGGAGCGACCAAGGTTTAAAGATCTTGAAGATTAGTTGGATATGTACATTGGCTGTGAAGACTCATGGTATAGTAAGTGTTAATTGTTAATTGATTATTAGATTATGTGTTAATTACTTGAAATATTTGCATACTTGAAATGTAGGAGTTATTAAAAGAGCATGGTAGGTTTCAAAAATAATGACGGTATGTATATACAAGTACAAAAATACTTATTAACATTTGTTTCGGTTTGGAAGATTGTAAATGTTGGAAAGTTATGGTTGCAATTGTATTAGATTATGCACCCGAGGCAATCTGGTAGGGTTAACCGTGAGCTTTTTGGGCTCGGGACTGGCGGTGAGGGTGTGAATCCTCCACTACCACAAAACTAAGAATAAATGTAAGCTACGATTTAAGAGATCGTCCAACAGCAAGATGATCAGATTAGAGAGTTAAGAGAGCAGCAAGCTCGACGTGCTTCTTATCCTAATCCTAATCCTCTGGCACCTTTGGTAGTGCCACAGGACGTGGGAAATCATCTGGAGCCATTGTATGAGCAGTTTAGGAAGCAAAATCTGCCAATGTTTGAAGGTGGTGCTAATCCACTTAAGGCAGAGCAATGGATGAGCATGATAACATCCATTTTTGACTTTATGCAAGTTGAAGGTAATGATCAGGTGGAATGTGCTATCTTCATACTTTGGGAAGATGCCTGCATTTGGTGAGAAATTGTGTCTTAGGGTCATGATCTGAATAATATGACCTGGGATGCCTTTCGAACCTTCTCCTAGGAAAAGATTTACAATGAATCTATTCGTACTGCTAAGGCAGAAGAATTGATATGGCTAACTCAAGGCAGTATGACGGTGACAGAGTATGCCACCAAATTTGATACCAGCTGGCAAAGTTTGCCTCTAATGAAGTAGGTACTGAGGCTGTTAGAAAAGCCAAGTTTATTTGGGGCTTATTCGAGCTTGCTTTAACGGAGATATAACTGATGCTATTCTCAAGATAAAACCTTTGGTAGATGGAAGAGATATCCTTTTTTGGAAAGCTTCAAAGTTGGGAGTTTTTCTTTGAATAGCGCTTACTGAGTGAGCCAAGCAAGAAGATTTCATACCCCTAACTTGGTCTTGAAGAAGCTCTAGAAGCATCAAATTCATATTAGACAGTTGTTCCATATTTTGAAATTCCTTGCGGATTTCCTTCCTCCTCGTAACAGAGTGGGTTTTCTTCCTTCGAATGAGAGTTATTGTGTGTTCTGTAAGACCGAAGTAGAGACTATTTTACATTTGTTTGGTAATGTAATCTCATCCGTGGTATTTGATATAAAAATAAACGGGGGTTGAGAATTGATGAGCTTGGTTGGAATGGTCTTTTGGATTTTGGAAGGTGGTGGATCGATATCAAAGATTCGAATCTTAAGTTGTTTGGGGCTTATGTTTATGAGATTGCTTGGAAGTGGAGAAATGATATTATTCACTCCCGAAAGTCATGGGATCTTATAACTATTTTTTTGGACTACTTTAAGAAATTGAATGAATTTGTTGGCACTTTTGGAGGTGTGACAAATGTTGTTAATCTAAATGTTTGTCCTATTGGTAGCTACCTGGACTCTACTACTGAAGCATTCTGGTTTGGATGATGGAGAGGATTGTTGGTGTCTCCAACTAGAGGCCTCAGTTGACAAGTTAGAAGCTGGTATAGCCGTGGTTATTAAGAGATGTGTGGATTTGATGGAATATACGGTGGCAGTGGATTTTATGATTGTTGGAAATGTGTTGGAAGGTGAGTTGAATGCAATTGAGATTGCTCTAGAAGTTTCTAACTCCAAAAGTTTCAAGAAAATTGTGATTGAATCTGATTCGATTATATTGTGGTTGTTAAAGGGTTCAAAGTTGGGTCTTTGCCTCTTGAGTGGGGCACTTTTCTTTTATTTATAGATTGTATGAATTGTTTTAAAAACTTTGAGTATGTTGAGGTTGTGTTTATTTTTCGGTGCTTGAATTTTATGGCTGATCTTCTTGGTCGTTGGGCTAGAGTGAAGAAGATGGTTGCTCTTGGCTGTTTAAGGGAAGTGACCCCCTTTGTGGCTACTATTTGAATTTAATTTGTTTTGTTTTGAATAAAGCTAGTTACTTATCAAATAATTAATAATAATAATAAAAAAATAATAACTATGAAACTTCTTTTATATTACAACATTGTAAAGGTTAGAAAAATGAATAGTTAACATTATGCTCAATGGATTTCAATTCATACTCCGAATTCGATTTATAATGATAACACAATCTTTCAAGTATTTCTTTAATTATTAGTGTACGTTAATCTTTAAAGGTTTTTTATTTTATTACTATTTTATTTTTTTAATTTTTTTGTTAAAAATGATTGACCAATTATATTCTAGCTAACTTCTCATCGTATGTTTTTATTGTCAAATATTAATGTGGTGTGGTTGCTATTAATTGTACAACTGCTAGCTTGTTTTGTTAGTTTGTTAGTTGAGTATGGTCATTAATATATATATCTCTGTCTTGACTTTTCTAAGCTCATGACAGTCAAAGCATTTACCAATATCAGACTAGAGTTTTGTGGTCTATTGTATTGGTTGATTCTCTTTGATTATTGATATTTCTGAAATTAATTTAATTACTTCCCCAGGGTAAAAAATACCAAATAAATTGGCATCATATATATATATATATGTGGCTTTTAAAAGTGAGAAAAGAAAACCTACAGAATTTCTAATTCGGATAGTTGCGCAATATCTTGGGACAGCTCACCTGCCAACCCCATGCTTTGTATTCTTCTGAAAAATCGGAGAATTTCATCAAATCATAAAGAAAAGTAGAGAAAATTAAAGTGAAAGAGATTTAACAATTCATGTAATTAATTAATAAGTTAAATCCATATTCAGTAAGATGTTTATATATAATATATACATGGTAGTCACACGTGATTTGTTGCAGATAATGCCGTCCCAATTGCCACAAGGATCTGAGCCTTCCCAATTATGAGGTTTGCTGCTTCTTATCCATTCAAAAGACTGTAAACTAGTTACTGCATCATACATATATAAATTATATTTATACATATGTATGTACTAGTAAAAAGTTACGTGCGAGGCACGTATACTAAATTTTATGCTAGGTATTTTTTATTATATTAAAAGGTAATACACTTAAAAATATTTATCTCATCTTGGTTCAACCCAATTTTATGTTGTTCCCATAGGATTGTGTGTTAGATATGAGCTTAGAAGAATAGTATTCGTTAGAATGGGTGCCAGCAATGGCGGTGCTGATGTGAGTTTTATCTTCTGGGAAAAATCTAGCTACTCCGACATTACAATTACACCTAACCTTTCAAAATGAGCATCATAAAAAATTCAAGGATTATAAATTGAAAAGGATATCTTGTTACTTTTGGTGTGCCCAACAAACTCTCTAACGGATGACATTATATTTCGCATATCCCAAAGCTGTTTAAAAGTAAAGCAATATAGCAAGGGAATAGAAGACTTACTCAAATAAATAATTACTTGAGCAACAAAAGATAACTCGCTAATAGAACACTGAATATTACACCCAAATAAACAAAAAGTGAGGAATCGCAGCAGAGAGGCCATGAATCACGACATAGAAGATGAGGCAATAATTCAATAGCAATATAGGGTTTGAGAGCTTGAGATTTAGAAAAAGAAATTATAAATGATTATCCTAAATAATCACGATTGGTTGCTCATCCTTTTGGGGCTAGTTATTTTATTGAGAATTTTCAGAGATTGTGTTTCCGGTTAGGTTTATACTATTAAAATTTAAAAGCAATATTAATGTATTTAAAAATTAATATTAAAATACATCTTCATAAAAAAAATTATTATTTTTGAATAGAAAATTATTTAAAAAAAAAAGTTACGCATAAATTTCTCATAAATCCAATTAAAATTTAAAAGTAATATTAATTTATTTAAAAATTAATATTAAAATATATCTTAATAAAAAAATATATTATTTTTGAATAGAAAATTATTTTAAAAAAAAATTATCCATGAATTTCTCATAAACGCAAGAATTCAGTTATATAGGCACACTTTATATAGAATAGATGTATGTATAAATTGAATTTAAAGGCTAAAACAGGAACATATATATATATACTGAGAGACAAATTAATAATTAGCCATATAACAAATATATATTCTAAAATAAAACTGGGAAATATATACCAAAAGAATTATAATAATATCATTCAAATTATGTACGGAGACCAATTAAAAAGTATAATTTTCTAAAAAAAAAAAGTATATGTATATATATATAGGGCAAGACTATGGTAGGACTGAGCATAAACTCCCTACCGGTAGGGAAGCTTTTTTGATCATTGATTTTAAATCATGTGGTTATTAAGATATAAGGTGTATACTCTTACGATAAGACTGCTTATATACAATTAAAACTTTATTCATATTATAATAATATTTAAGAATATATTTATTTTAAAAAATAAATAATATTAATAAATTATAATTTTCATTTATTTTTAATTTAAATTATCATTATTTTTTAAAAGTTAATTTGATCGTGTTCAATCTCTCCCAGAAATAAAAGATCAATCTCTGCCAGAAATAAATTTTCTTTTCATATTTTCTAAGTCTCAATTCCTTTGATCCCCATAAATTTCCATTGATGCTCTGTTTCTGTACTCATAAAATATTTTTGCTTCACAGTATAGGACTTTTGCTACATGATGAAATCTATTTATTTATTTTTATTTTTATATAGCATAAAGTTGATAGAATAAATGAATTTATTTCATCAAATACCTGTGAGTGTTTGTCCAAAACGATTTTTAATTATTACAGTGATGGTGATGAAGATAGAAAATAAAGATCTTAATTTTGATAAATATGTCTCATAAATTAATCTATGATATCGCTCTTATGTCTTGAGTAAGTGAGGCAAAGTGGCAAACAAAGAGCTAGCAAAAACCAGTTTAACTAGTTAAATTCATTTATTTATTCCAATCAAAGCATTCACTGTACAGTGGAATTAAACATTAATTAAATAAAATAAATAAAGTAAAATATCAATTAATGAAAAAATCTCCTACATTTGTTTCACAAAAAATTCTGTATACTCTATTTTCTATAATGTTTGATTAGTTCAATTTGCTTCCCTATAGCATAAGGTAAAAAAAAGCATCCCTACCTTATAATTTCCCTATATATATTGTATATATACTTACTGTCTGGATGGTTGTTTGAGTCTGAAATGACCAAAGTTGAGAAGAGCAGAAATGCAAACACCTCAACTGCTAATTTATCCATTAGCTTTGTCAAAAAAATTCTTCTTCTTTAGAGCAGCATTATGTGTAGTGATTAATATTCCTTATTCTGTTTATGATAATAATCTAATTGAATTATGTATATACTATGTCGAAGAAAAGTCTTTCTAATTAGTTAAGTGCTAAATTATTTCCACAAACGATCCAATCAAGACCTTGGGTCATATTCAATGTGTAAAAACGTTGCTATCGCTATTAATAACACAGAATTTGCAAGTGGTGTTACTGTTAATATAATATAGATGATTTTTATTTATTTTTTATTTTCTTAACAAATAATGAAAATAATGTGTTTGTTATAAATATTAATAATTATGTGGATGTCCAAATCTTTTATTTATTACCATGAATTATAATCAACATTCCTCTTTTCCTTAGTTTCCCTTTTTCTTAATTTCTTAATATCTCACTCTTGTATTTGTATAAATAGGGGTTCACCCCATTGGAATAAACAACTCAGAAATTCTCATTCACTTTCTCTTTCTCTCTTCATCTTCTTCTTCTTTCTTCTCATCTACTTTATATTATTTTATATTATTTTATAACACGTTATCAGCACGAGTCTCTGCCCAAGCTTCAAGCATGAGTCTCTGCCTAAGACCCAATGTAAGTATTTTGTTAAAATTCTTGAATTGTTTCAAAGTCACGATACACTAAATATATATTTATATATATACTTATCTGACTGAAACAATTTCAAGAATCCTTTGGTTTTCTTTTTTCTTTTTATCTATATATATATCTATATATTATATATGTATATGTTTTTATATATTTATTATTGATTCATATATATATATATATTACATATTATGTTCTTATCATTCATAATATTTACAATATATGTTTGCCTATGATATGATAAAGAAAATCTATATATATTATACATATATCCTGAAGATTATGTATCCTCGATAAAATATTGCATATATCTTAAAGATTATGCATCATCGATAAAATATTGCATATATCCTGAAGATTATGCATCCTCGATAAAATATTGCATATATCCTGATGATTATGCGTCCTCAATAAAATCTTGCATATATCCTGAAGATTATGCAAACGTAATATCCATTATATAGTTGATGGATATATAATGAAAGAGATGAATACATATTTATATATATGTTCTTGTATTCTTTGAGGACAATGAAAAGTAATTTAATATCGATATAGATTTTGACAAACATTTCCAGAAGTAAATGTTTTATATTTGTCAAAAAAAAAATGATTGTATTTATGTGAATACAACTAAAGAATCATTAAAAATGATTATTATTGATGTAATTTTATAGTGGGTTTTGAATACCTAAAAAGAATATTAAGAAAATTGCATTGAAACATCAAAGTATAAGAATAACAGTGAGCATGACTAATGTTATTTAAATACATGAGACATGTATTTATTGTTCATCATTCCCTGCAGAGAATGATACGAATTGAAGTCAACTACTTTTAAAGATTGTTTGTATTAGTCATGTTATTATACACTGTTATTGCTTGCAATGTTGAAAATTATTGCATGTGACATATATTAAAGATCAAATTTTGCATACATCTTGGAGATTATGCAAAAATTGTATTCATATATTCTTTGAAATATTGTTAAAGAAATTGCTGAGTAATTTCTTTTTATATATGAACAAGTAATAAATTTTTAAGAAATTTATAATATTGTTCTAATTGTTCAACGTCATTCCCCGAAGTGAATGTAATGATTTTAAATAATCAATGGCATTGTTTGCTACTCAAATATTTCTAGAAATTGGAAATAACCAAAAGATGAGATACCACACACAATCAAAGTGCATGAAATCTATATATCATGTGTGGAATTGAATAATAGTGGTCGCGTACCTGTAGTACGGACACACTTATAGTCAAGATAAAAGTATACTTGATTATTTAATAGAATGTGAATTGTACAAACTTATTGTACATTTAGAATATTTAAATATCATTACCTAAAGAGAATGAATAGACATGAAATTCTATTTCAAAGAATATAGATTTCACATATATTAGTAATGCCAGAAGCAAATTAATATATACATATTTTATTATTTCTTGAAATCAATAGTTTCAAACTATTGTTGGTACATGATATGTAAATATATAGTTACCATATAATTCAGTTTGCATATTCCCAAAAGTGGATATATAATTTACTAATATTTGTTAGTGATCCAATATAATCAAAGTGATAAAGAATCACAAAATGATTAGTTGAAAAGCTTCCTGAAGAAGTCTTACATACAATTGCTACTTTGAGCAGTAAAATGTCTTTGTATGTACCTAGATGTGTAACTTTTATCTAGTTATGAAAGTGATAATAAATAACTTATTATATGTACTTGTTGTACATTTAAATATATAATATATCAAGTCATGATAATTAGACTGATGAATAGTCTATTAATAAATTAGACGACTTGTTAAACAGATATCAGGAAAAATGAATGATATGTTATGGTTATATCTATTTGACCATTACAATAACATGATGAAGTTGTCATGTATCTTTTAAATTATACACATCATTGAATTGATGATAGTGATTCCTGAAGAGTGTATATGTTTTGGAGAATAATATAATTATATTATTCGTGTATATAAAAATGAAACTTATAATGATTATGTTGTAATGAATTTACATTACATTTTGAAAGTTTCATTGAAATACAAATTATAGTGAACCTGAAGTTTATGAATTAAATTATTTTGACATGATCAATCATATGCAATAAATTGTCAAAGAATTTGACTAAATTTTGTTGAAGAACCAGAAGATTCTTCTCATTGTTATTTATAAGGCTCAAAAGAAGAATGTGCATATATTTGCACATAGAAAATATTTAAATTATATTTTCTTAACAATCTTGAGCCATTGTTAGATTTTTATTGCATAGTTTCTTATCGATGTGATAAGATTATATAATCATGCATTTACAAAATGTGTAAATTTATGTATTTCTAATTATACACGTATGACTCATTCTTAGAAATGAATTAAGTTCATAAGGATTGAACTTGAAACTGAAGTTTATTGAACCTAAAGTTCAATGTCATATAGTATATATGAGTTTAAACAAATATTGATTCATTGTGATATACTGAAATCCCTACAGGTATATTAATATTATTAGATATCACAATTTTTAAAAAATTCTCTCGATCAGGGGGAGAGAAGCAGTTGGGATGATGATAATTTTTGAAAAATGATCCTTGCACAAAGTATATAAGAACAATATAGTTCAAAATGATATATACCAACTGCAAATCAATATTATTCAAAGTTGAGATAGAATGAGTTGAAAACGCCTGAAGCGTAAATGAACAATGTAGAAATTATTAATAAATGTTCATTTGATTTGCCCTGAAGTTGTTAAATCTAGAGGTACTCATGGAGATACCTTAATGTTATAAAGTATTAAAATGATAACCGTGATGAAAACGGTACTCGAAAAGACTCCCAAGAAAAGTTAGACATAACACATTTGATCATAATTGAATCCCTGAAGTGATTCTATATAGGTACCTATAAATGATAAACATATTTGAAAATATGTAATTTAAAGAGATCTCTATAAGTTATGTCAATATGGGAGGAAATTATCATATAATGAAATTTTTGTCGACAATAGATGTTGAATGTTTGCATATGCAATAAACTAACATGAGATAGCAAGGATCATGGTATTAGATTTGTCGAGAATTATCGACATACATTTTGATTTTTGGCCAAAATATTATGACGCAGTCCAGACAAGTTTACTCGCATAAAGTGAAGTAAGACCTGTAGGGTGTGCAAATAAATATTTCTAATGAGAAATTTGCATATATATATTTGTACATAATGAATTGCTGTACAAAGTTTGCATAGACATGAGATTGATTGAAGTAAGGCTTAAATATTGAGAAAATATAATCATGATTTGATTATAGCCTGGAATATATTTTATGAGGATTTATAAGCGTCACATAAATGTTGCAACAAAAGGTTATTTATTTGGAGCTCCTAATATAGTGAGAATTTGAAATAAGCCTTATTTAAAAATTCTAGAAGAATTTAATACATGTCTTAAGTGATATAAATTCAAAGTCGCGCGCACTATATGACAAAGATCTTTGTATGAAATAAAGACATGTAAGTAAATTATTATTTGAAAAATACCTATGGTTGTCTATGCATTATAAATACGTAAATTATACGTTGTGATAGACTCTTGAAGAGTTTTTGATTAATTGAAGAACAAACTTTTATTTCTTTTGTATTTCGAGAAATATTAATGTATAAAGTTTGTTCATTAGTATTGAAGTCCTGAAGTACTTCATATGTATCAAGAATTATAGATATATGATCATTTGATATGGAAATTAAGATCATAAAACAAGATGGAATAAATATATGGTCTTGGAGTACCATCATTGTCACAAATGAAAATTTGTAGTACCATTAATGTGTTATGTTCATATCTACTTGAAATTTTAAATTTTCGTATGAACAAAGTTGTGTACACACATGAATGATACAATTAGTTGGATAAAGACTAATGTTCCACGAACCACTCATCTATAATTTAGAAGTCCATACATACTCTGAAAGAGTTATAGAAAATATATGATCAAAGATTATATATGGTGATATTTTAAAAGTGATAACAATAATCTTATGAGATTTATTATCACCAAAAGAATTATGGATCATATGTGCATGAGTGGGAGACATATTCATGTTGCACTCTTTTTCCCTTAGCTCAGGTTTTGTCCCACTGGGTTTTCCTGGCAAGGTTTTTAACGAGGCAACTTGCAAATAGTTATGAATATGAAATATATATTGTACTCTTTTTCCCTTAGCTCAGATTTTGTCCCACTGGATTTTTCTAGCAAGGTTTTTAACGAGGCAACTATAAATCATGTTAACATACTTGCATTTTATGAAGCAAGTAGAGAATGTGTGTGAGTGAGATCATTGGCATAGCATATTCGGGAAACATATGGATTGCACTCAATAAAGAAGTATCAACCCAAGCAATTCTCTATGGATAATACTGCTTGCATCGTTCAACTAAAAGGAGGTACATTGAAGGAGATAGAGTTAGAACACATTTCACGAAATTCTTCTTTATACGCTTCAAGAAAATGCATATTGGTGTTCAACATATTCAATCAAGTGTCAATCTTACAAACTTATTCACAAAGTTATTACCAACATCAACATTTGAGAAGATGGCAGACAAGATCGAAATTCGTCGATTAGAAGATCTCCACAAATGCCTAAATGAGGAGGAGGGAGTTAGTTTACACTATACTCTTTTTCCTTTGACCAAGTTTTCAGCAAGATTTTTAATAGGGCAGCTATTATGGACATCCAAGGGGGAGTGTTATAAATATTAATAATTATGTGGATGTCCAAATCTTTTATTTATTACCATGAATTATAATCAACATTCCTCTTTTCCTTAGTTTCCCTTTTTCTTAATTTCTTAATATCTCACTCTTGTATTTGTATAAATAGGGGTTCACCCCATCGGAATAAACAACTCAGAAATTCCCATTCACTTTCTCTTTCTCTCTTCATCTTCTTCTTCTTTCTTCTCATCTACTTTATATTATTTTATATTATTTTATAACAGTGTTTTATATATACACTCTATTTACAAGTGATATTACTGTTAATATATAGATGATAATAATAAATCTTTATTTTTTTATTAAACAAATGATAATAATGGGTTTTATAAAGAGTAATTTTTATTTATATATAAGTAAATGTGTAATATCTATTCTATATAAAGTGTGCCTATATAATAGAATTTTTGGTTTTTGAGAAATTCATGGGTGACTTTTTATTTAGAATAATTATCTTTTTTACCCCTGTACTTATGACACTATACTATTATGCCCCTTAATCTATTCAGCTTGTTACAAATAGTCCTTGTATAATTTTATATGCATACATTTAGTCCTTCTGTTTATTTTGTTTAAAAATACCGTTTGTATTGATGATGTGGTATTATAACAAAGGATAGACTAGTAATTTCATCTCTTTTTAGAGGGAAAATTGACTATGAGGTGGCATAATAACTGACAATGAAAGATGATTAAAAAATGATTTCATAACCTTTTAAAAAAATTTAATAAAAATAATTTTATTAAAATAATTCCAATCGTTTTTTAGCAGTTCAAATTAGAAAAAGGTGTAAAATTAGGATTCTACAGTATTTGAAGAGATGGATATCACTAGAAAGAACATGGGATTTTTGGAAAATTAAGGTAATGATATTCTATTTTTTGGGATGTTATTTTTCATTTTTTTTTTTCCTGTGATGGTAATTTTTATGACTTGTAATTTATTTTCCTAATGGTATATAATTTTTCAACTACTATCTATGTATAATGCCACATTATTAATTTAACAGTCAACTTTAGTCAATTTTAACAGAATTAGATAGAAGGATTATACTATTCCAACTGATATATTTTAGGGGTATTTTTAACTACACTTATAAATTAAGGGGCATCATAGTATAGTGTCATAAGTACAAGGACTAAAAAAGCTAATTATTCTTTTATTTATATTAAAAATAAAATTGTTTATTATTAAAAATAAAATGGTTTATGAGAAATTCATGGGTCACTTTTTATTTATATATAATAAAATAAAAATTAAATAAATCCCATTAAATCAAAAAGAAAAAAAAAGTTCTAGATTTTCTTAAATTACCGTATTTCTAACCCTATTTGATTATTTATGCCTCTTTTATAAACCCTATTTGATTAAAGTTAAGATTATAAGATTAATTCAAATTATTATAATCTTAATATATGAACAATAATTTCAATTAATATTATAATATTAACTTTTTTAATTTAATTAATAATTATTTGTCACGTAATTATTAAGTCTTTTTCCTCTAATTTTCCTTTTGTTGATGATGCTAATTTATTCATATTTTGATTTGTACAATTTTTGTGTTCAGACCATTAAGGTAGTGTTCTACTAGGGGATCTAACGAGTTTCGCCCCTTCGCTAATAGCCTCTAAGAGTTCAAATTCCAGTATTATATAAAACTTCAATTTGTTCTATTTCTTATATTAACTGAAATTTTGCTACTTTTTTTTTTTTAATTTACAACTTTATTGTTTATATCTTATTAGGGACATTCATAGAAATTTGGGTTTCTTTGAAATATACAATTAATGAGCATTATCACTACAAGAAAACTCGCTTTTGTCGGCGCAACAATAGCTGCGCCGGCAAAGCTTATCTGGGAAAGCTTGGTCGGTAAAGGACTTTTTACCGGCGCGTAGAGTAACTGCACCGGTAAAACTTCCTTTTATCGGCGAGAAATCACGCCGGTGAAAAGTAAGCGCCGGTGTTAAAAAATGCCCTTATCCGCTTTGGACCTGCTTTGATAAGCTTTTGCCGGCGCAATAGTGCACCGGCAAAACTATTGGCGCCAATCTGACGGTTGGCGCCAATAGTTTTTGCCACTTTTTACCGGCGCAGTAATGCGCTGGCAAAAGTATTAATTTTTATTTTTAAAAAAATTTAATTAATTATAATATTAATTAATTAAATATAATTAATTAAATATTTAAATAATTATAATATTATATTAACAAAAAAAACCAACATAATTTACATTAAAAGATAAACCAACATTAATTATATTATGTTCTACTAAAATCAGTATATAACAAAATGTTAAATGTTCGAACCGGATAATAAAAAAAGTGCAGTTCTATAGGCGGGTAATGTCGTCATCGTTGTTTCTCTGAGTCTCAGGAGGCTGCGATGACGATCCAGCTGTTGGGTTTTATGCCCTAAATAAAACTCATTTCATATAATCAGATTTACTTATTAATAAAGATCAGAAATAACATTTTATGTTGCATGGTTCACATGATTTATTTCATGATTATATGTATATAATGTATGAATTCTTTTTAAGTCCAGAACATATGAGTTGGTTAAAGATTATAGTGTTGTCAGCACAGTGGAATATAATCTTTATTATATGTTCAAAAGTAGATTCCCTGATTTGTCAGAACACTGGATTTAGACTGACATGGTATAATCAGCGATAGGTATTCTTACACCTTGGAAAAGTGTTATGTCCTTTCCAGGACATTGGCAAAGTTTACCAGTATCGGATGCATGGAGTATGCATTGGAATGGACCGATATTGAACTTTGAATTAGATTTTGAAACTTACCGTAAACATCTATTCAATTCAATATCATAAGTTGATCCTAGATCACATGATCGAAATCCTGATATGGTTAGCCTCAATTTCAAGAGTATTATTCCTGTTCTTTGATTTGTTAGTTAAGCCTAGTTTTGTATCAGGGTGATACGTACGTTTTGGGAACACGACAATGCAATTGAGTGGGAGCGCTAACATAAATATGGAATCTATAGCTTCTATTTGGCAAATAGAAGTAAAGGATGATTTCCTTCAAGCTTAACCAAACGAAGATAAATGGTGGAGATCTCATTTCACTTAGGTGAAATATCATTTATACAGGGTTAAGTATTTTAAGGATAAAATACATTGTAGGGTGTTACGGTAATTTAATCCCTGTACAGTGTAAATCATCTATATAGAGGATCATTGATCACATTAGGGTTATAACAATGGATAACTGATGACGTGTCTATATCGTGGAACATATAGAGCGTTTCTATATGACTGAGAGTGCAATTCCAAGTTCTAAGTGTGGATTCAATGAGGAATTAATAAGTTAGGGAATTTACTTGGTAAATTCGGTTCGACTTATTGGAAGCTCGGTTATATAGACCCATGGTCCCCATACTAGTTGAGGCCATACTGCTTGTAAGACTCAGTTAATTGATTTTAATTAATCAATTATAATTCTAAAAGTTAGACTGTGTCTACTTTATGAATTCTCACAGTTTAAGGATGAAATCGTAAAGAAAAGGGTTTCTAGGTTTAATTATTAATTAAGAGACTTTGTATGTCTAATTAATAATTATTTTAAATGACAATATTATTTAATAATCTATTTTAGTTATTAAATAATTAGTTTTGGCATTTAAATGATTAGAATTGGAAAAATGACATTTTTGGAGAAATTGAAATAAAATTGAGGAAACTGCAAAATCCAAGTGAGGCCCATATTCCCTCTATGGCCGAAGCACTCCCTTTGTGTTTCCCAATTATTATTTTATTTTTTAATTGTCATGTAATTGCTAATCAAAGCCTAGCTATAATAGGAAAGTGGTGGATCACACTAAATAAGGCAGTTAATTGATTACACAGTAATTAAGGAAACTGTTTATTTGGAAAGTTGTGCTCTCCCTTTTCCCTATATAAAGCAACCTTGCTCTCTTCTCTTGTATGGATGCTATCAGCCACGAAATTAAGAGAGAAAATAGAGAGAAATTTCGAAATCCTTGTGAGATGAGTAGTGCCCACACACATCAAGTGGTATCTCAATCATAGTATGGAAGACTATGGAATTTCTACATCATAGAAGGAGAAAAGAAGATCCAGGTTCAGATCTTTGTGATGCTCTGCTACAGAAAGGAATCAAGGGCTAGAGATCTGAACGGAAGGAGTCATATTATTCCGCTGCACCCACTGTAAGGTTTTTTAACTTTATATGTGTTTATTTTCATTGTTTTAGAATTCATATTAGGTTGTTAATCTAACATACTCGTTAGTAAATCTAGATCCTGGTAAAATAATTTCCAACAACTGGCACCAGAGCCATGGTAATGATTTACTTTCATGTAATATGAATTAAAACGATGATTGCATGTTTCATTGTTGATTTGGATGGTTTCATGTTGGTTTATGTGTTAGTTGATGAATGTTTATGTTGTACAGTTTCTTTTTCCATAAAAAATATTTTTTTCAATTTTTGAAAATATTTTATTTGGATTCCTTGTGAAAAATTAAGCAATTTTGTTTTTTACGGAACTCGATTCCGATAAAAATTGAGAAAGATATGAATTTTGAAAAATCGGGATTCAAGGCTGTCAAGGGTGGTGCTCATGCGCACCAGACCCTCGGATCAGCCTCCCCATCCGCGCGCGTCCCTCGGTCCATCACCCTGCAGCTGACCGAGTTTTCTTGGTCAGGCACCCTGCAGGCGCCGAGCTTCCTCGGCGTGAGCACCCCATCCGCGCGCGTGAAAGGCTGCTAGCAGCCTCTCCTGGGCTGCAGATGCAGCCTACTGGGTTGCTTTCCCAAAAATTGCCCAAAAATCCATTTTTTTTCAAAGGATTGTTTCCCAAAATTCATTTTTCCAATTTTAAATATTTCTAAATTGAAATGTTTCCAATTTTAAATATTTTCAATTTGGAATTTTTCCAATTTTAAATATTTCTATTTTGGATTGTTTCCAATTTTAAATATTTCCTATTATGGTCAGATTTAAAAATTTGTTAACTTCTTTAATATTTATTTATTACTTAATTATAAGATTAGATATTTTGATATTTAAGATATTTTAAATTAAAAGATAACTTTGTCTTTTTATTTAAAATATTATATTAAAATTATCTTATATGGCAAATTAAATAATTAATAAATTTGAAATTAACATAGATATTTTTATAGATATACTTACCATAATGTTTTTCAAATTCAAAAATTTGTTATTTTGTTAAATATTTAATTATTTATAAATTATAAGTATAAAAATGATATTTTTTCTATATATATATATCATTTTTTCCTTATTAGAAATTTATAAATCATATCTTAAATATTTAAATAACATAGATATTTTTGTAGAGATTTGAATATTGCTTAATTTGAGATATTTTGACATATAATTATGGTAATTATTATTTAACCAAATCTATTTTAAAATTGGTTTATTTTATTAAATTATAAGATTTGAAAGTGATATTGGAGATTCTTTCCTTTTAAATCATTGATCTTATTAGATATTTAATTTAATTTGATTCAAATAAACCTAGATATTTTAAAATTAGTTTCCTTTATTTGGTTAGTTTAAGAATAATAATTTAATTATATTAATATCTTGATTCACATCTGTTACATGGACAATGTTTGTTAATTTATATTGTTTATTCAAAACATTTTAACAAACATATTATTTATCTGATCTAAATTGCTATGATTAACTTGTTGACAGATCATGATCCATTGATCTGATTTTAATCATAGTCCAATTGACGATAGATCTTATAAATAATTTGTAACAGGTAAGTTTTGTACTTCTTTCATCTGTGAAAACCTAGTAACATGATAGGGTCCATCCAAATCATTTGACCTGTGTGAGCCTATATGTTTGCTTTTGGGCTTTGATACATATAGGGAGCCCATTTAAGTTTTTACTAAGTAAATGGACTAGGTTGCTAAAATAAATTTTGACATAAGGAAATTTATTTAGGTCCAATTAGATTTGGGCTTATTAAATGAATAACAATTGTTTATTTTAAGGTTAAATTCCTCTCTTTTGGGCCTTGTGTGAGAGTTGGGGGCCATAGAAGTGGGTACGACATACTGAACCCAGCTCCCCCTCACATGAACTACCCCAATTGTGAAGGCCCATTTGCCTTATTTAAATAATTGTATTAGGTTAATTATATTAGTCTAACCTAATTAAAATTGAATTAGCAACATAATTAACTTTTAAAATATATGAAATTTATTTTTCATGTAATATTTTAAAGTTAATTTTAGAAAAACACTTAGTCAATGATATATTCTAGATAGTTATTTCTAGTACTAGTTATTATTTCTAATATTAAATAGGAAAATATCATTGATTGTGAAATTAATTGTCTCATAATTAATTTTGGTACAATCTAAGTTTAGAATATTTTCCTAGTATTAAACTGGAATTAATAATTAAGTTTCCTCTTTACTTAATTATTTATTTCTTGAATTTAATACATTTAATTAAATTGAAAATTTCAATATCTAAGTTGATTTTCATCATGATACTTTAATATTGTTATTTTCATGTTATTTAATTAAAGTTGAAAATTATTTTAAGTTTGGAATCTTTTTTTCAGAATAACTTAAGTTTGAATAATTTTCAGAATATATTTTATTTTATTTTATTAATCATTTCCCAAAATTTCGAAATTACATTTCTTTAATGTAGAAATTTCGAATTTTATTTGAAAAATAGATTAAAGTTGAAAATTATTTATTTAATTTTGGACCAACTTAAATCAGTGACTTTTCCATTTGATGGTTAATTAAAATAAATGAACTAAAATATATTATAATTAGAAATTAGATTAATTAGTCTATGAAAGTCTAGATAAATATTATCTGTTTTCCTTGAAGTATTTTTCTAGTGTATTTAATTAAATAGAAAATTAATATTTAAGTTGATTTTTTAATCATGATACTTAAATATTTGAAATTTTTCTTAGATATTTAATTAAATAGGAAAATTATATTTTTTGTTGAAAATTAATTTTTATTAATTAATTTTGGGCCAACATAAAATTAGATAATTTTCCAGGATTCATTTTATTTTATTTTAAAGCATTTTCGAAAATGCAATATATATTTATAGAAAATTAAATTTGAGTTGTAAATTAATTCAAATTAATTTTGAAACAACTTAAATTGAATAATTTTCTAAATATTTATGGAAATTATTACTAAGATGGAAATAATTCACGTTATTTATCTATCTAAGTATAATTTATAAATATTAAATTAAAATTTATATTTAGAATTTTTCATTCTAAATTGGAAATTTTAATTAAATAAATATATATTTAAAATAAATGGATTAAAATAAATATTAGAAGAAAATACAACCCTTCATTAAATAATGAGCTTTATTATAAGGATATTCGATCTCCATTGTTGGTTTTACATAGCTATTGTTTTAGTGAGTAATCCTCCCTAATGGAGGAACGTTCATTAGCAAGTTAGCACCGTTTAATCTCGAAAGATAAGTAATCTTGTAAGTTTTTTATATAGTTTATGACCACCCTAATGGTGGCGACTGTATAAGACTTGCAAGAATATGAAACAATGGTGGAAGCTCATAAGATAGAATAGCCTTGACTCTCGCCTAAACGGGACAACGCGGATTCACATCTTGATCGAATAAAAGGTTGCTAGAATGTTGATCATTTTAGATGAGCTGACAACTCTATTCAATGAATGGTAGCTTTGACTCTCGCCTAAACGGGACAGTGATATCAGTTTGTTGAAAACCTTGGAAATTATTTAGGATTGTATGTTTTAGTATTTTCACTTGTCATTCCTACTTACTATGTGCATCATAATTTCTGAATTGTGTATGAATTTGTATTGAACCATGTCATTTTCTGTTATTAAATTGTAGTTTAATTTCGAATCTTCATTGTTGGTCTAACTTGATTTGTTTTTCTAATGAGATAAATCCCTAATGGATTTTCACCATTAGACTAACATAATAGTGTTAGATCTCGAAAGATAAATATTTTATACGCAAGGTCTAGCTGTTCATCAATTGATTACACCTTAGACTAGTGTCTTACAATATGAAACAAGAAGATTGTATAAATAAGATTACTTTGACTCTCGCTAATCGGAGCATCGTTGGATTCTTATTTAAAACGAAATTATCATAATTCCTCTTAGCTTATTCATTTCGAATTAGCTTAATGACATATCATTGGATGAATGGTCTATAAATCATATAAAGTCTTATTTTCTCTTAAGAAATTAGATGACGCATATGATTATATTCCCGGAATTCTATCCCAAAATGATATAAATCCTCAATCTTAGATATCTCCTACTTGTATAGGCAAATCATAGAGTTAGATTAGTAGTGGTGGTCCAAGAAAGAATTACTAATTATACAGTTACACTTTCACAAGTGTTTCATGACCATTTTCTTTCAATGGATTCAAACTGTATGAGTTTAGTATTCTGTGACCAGAATCCACTTGCACTATTCTAAGAACTCTTTGATGTAACTAAAGTAAGTCATCAAAAGATACAACCACATATTTTATAAATCTAAGGCATTTGTATCTTGTTCATAGTGGTTTTGACAAGATCATTCTCTGCGAAGAGTTAATATGCCTATATCCACTGAAAGTATAATTATCTCATTCGTAGATGGGTATACATTCAAGGGTGGATATGAGTTTTTGTTGTATTCTTAAAACGATCACTCTAGATTTTACCTTATGCAAAGGAAATTTGAAATAATTGAAAAATTTCATGAATTTCTAGCAATGGTGAAGGTAAGTGGTTAAAGATCTTGCGAACTGATAGGGGTGGAGAAAAAGTTAGTAGATATGCAGTTCAAAGATCATTAATTTGATTTGGAATTATATCCAAACTTACCTCCCCAGAAATTCGAGTTGCATATTGATGATTAGTTACTAGTCGTTGCCTAAATCCTTCTATGGAAATTTCAGAATGATGTAATGGTTGTAAATCATTACTAGATTCATGGATGACCTAATCGAAATCTTAAGAAAAGCTAGAACTGCTAACCCTAGTTTGCATGTTTGTTAGCTATTCTAAGTGATTAGGGGTGGAGCATCCCATAGTCATTAGACAAGAAAGTGTTTGTTTAAACAAATACTACTTTCTAAGAAAATGACTAAGTCTGGAAGTAAAGTAGCAAATAAAGGAGATATTTTTTCTTGATTCCAAAAGTGTTCTATCATCTTATTCGTTACAAGATGATCCCACTGCCTTTGTTGTCTTAACACAACCGAAGAGGTCAATACCATTTAGTTTTCTTTGACATAGTTCACGGTACCTTGTTGTAGTGGGAGAGTTTCTAGGAACTCACCTTGTTATAACTTGGAAGACACTAGTGATTAAAATCCATTGTGAGTTTAAACAAGTAATGGATTGTCAAGATAAGAAACTAAGAAGAAAGCCAATAGAACTATAGTTTGATCCATTCACATGGAGTAACCTAAAGTTTTCTATTACAAGGACATGATAGGAAATTTTCGTTCATAAGTCTATTCAATGGACTTAACAAAACTTCCTGTTCCTAGTATTATAGGTTTGAGTTTATCTAAACCTATGGCTTGTGGTATACCTGGTAATTACTTACTCTAATGCAAGCATGAGATACCGAAGCATTTTCTTTCCAATGGAAATCTATAGAAGCTTCACAACTTCTTAGACATAGATTTTATTTATCTAAGGAAAAGTCTCAACTATTCCAGAGAAGATAAAGCCATGAAAGAATTTCTTAAATCAACAGTGAGAGGTCTCAGATATGCTTTTGTATGCCTTAGACCAGACACCTGCTGTTGAGTGGGAGTAATGAGTAGATATCAGATTAATCCAAGAGAGGAACATTGGAAGACAATCAAGTAAATCTTAAGATTAAGAAGAGGAACTATATGTTAGTCAATAAGGGTGTTTGTTTAAAACTCTTAGACTACACCACATCAGATTTCGAGACTTGCCTATGTGCTAGAAAGTCAGCTGATGAGATGGTGATTACTTTGGGAGTGGAGTAGTGATTTTGGAGAAGTGTAAAAACCTATCTGAAATCTCTTGGTCTACCAGAAAGAGACTGAATGTTAAAAGTTGCAGGAAAGATACTTTTTCAGTCTAAGGAAAGTTCTATACATTTGTGGCAGTGTTCCAACTTGCCTTAACTACTAGGGTTACTTCCTGAATAACGAAAGAGTAGTTGCCCAAAAGTATAGAATCCAGTATCCCAAAAGAGTAGACATATAGAGAGGAATTTCACTTTATCAAGGATTTTGTGATTAAGGAAGAGTAATGGTGGAGAAAAGGTTGTGTTTAATTCAACCTGTCAGATCCCATTACGAGGAGTTTACTACTATGACACTTGATTGGTATATCAAGGTGTTAATGATTATTTGAAATGCACTTTTTGTTTTATATTAGTGCAAGTGGGAGTTTGTTGGGTTTTATGCCCTAAATAAAACTCATTTCATATAATCAGATTTACTTATTAATAAAGATCAGAAATAACATTTTATGTTGCATGGTTCACATGATTTATTTCATGATTATATGTATATAATGTATGAATTCTTTTTAAGTCCAGAACATATGAGTTGGTTAAAGATTATAGTGTTGTCAGCACAGTGGAATATAATCTTTATTATATGTTCAAAAGTAGATTCCCTGATTTGTCAGAACATTGGATTTAGACTGACATGGTATAATCAGCGATAGGTATTCTTACACCTTGGAAAAGTGTTATGTCCTTTCCAGGACATTGGCAAAGTTTACCAGTATCGGAGGCATGGAGTATGCATTGGAATGGACCGATATTGAACTTTGAATTAGATTTTGAAACTTACCGTAAACATCTATTCAATTCAATATCATAAGTTGATCCTAGATCACATGATCGAAATCCTGATATGGTTAGCCTCAATTTCAAGAGTATTATTGGTGTTCTTTGATTTGTTAGTTAAGCCTAGTTTTGTATCAGGGTGATACGTACGTTTTGGGAACACGGTAATGCAATTGAGTGGGAGTGCTAACATAAATATGGAATCTATAGCTTCTATTTGGCAAATAGAAGTAAAGGATGATTTCCTTCGAGCTTAACCAAACGAAGATAAATGGTGGAGATCTCATTTCACTTAGGTGAAATATCATTTATACAGGGTTAAGTGTTTTAAGGATAAAATACATTGTAGGGTGTTACGGTAATTTAATCCTGTACAGTGTAAATCATCTATATAGAGGATCATTGATCACATTAGGGTTATAACAATGGATAACTGATGACGTGTCTATATCGTGGAACATATAGAGCGTTTCTATATGACTGAGAGTGCAATTCCAAGTTCTAAGTGTGGATTCAATGAGGAATTAATAAGTTAGGGAATTTACTTGGTAAATTCGGTTCGACTTATTGGAAGCTCGGTTATATAGACCCATGGTCCCCATACTAGTTGAGGCCATACTGCTTGTAAGACTCGCTAATTGATTTTAATTAATCAATTATAATTCTAAAAGTTAGACCGTGTCTACTTTATGAATTCTCACGCTTAAGGATGAAATCGTAAAGAAAAGGGTTTCTAGGTTTAATTATTAATTAAGAGACTTTGTATGTCTAATTAATAATTATTTTAAATGACAATATTATTTAATAATCTATTTTAGTTATTAAATAATTAGTTTTGGCATTTAAATGATTAGAATTGGAAAAATGACATTTTTGGAGAAATTGAAATAAAATTGAGGAAACTGCAAAATCCAAGTGAGGCCCATATTCCCTCTATGGCCGAAGCACTCCCTTTGTGTTTCCCAATTATTATTTTATTTTTTAATTGTCATGTAATTGCTAATCAAAGCCTAGCTATAATAGGAAAGTGGTGGATCACACTAAATAAGGCAGTTAATTGATTACACAGTAATTAAGGAAACTGTTTATTTGGAAAGTTGTGCTCTCCCTTTTCCCTATATAAAGCAACCTTGCTCTCTTCTCTTGTATGGATGCTATCAGCCACGAAATTAAGAGAGAAAATAGAGAGAAATTTCGAAATCCTTGTGAGATGAGTAGTGCCCACACACATCAAGTGGTATCTCAATCATAGTATGGAAGACTATGGAATTTCTACATCATAGAAGGAGAAAAGAAGATCCAGGTTCAGATCTTTGTGATGCTCTGCTACAGAAAGGAATCAAGGGCTAGAGATCTGAACGGAAGGAGTCATATTATTCCGCTGCACCCACTGTAAGGTTTTTTAACTTTATATGTGTTTATTTTCATTGTTTTAGAATTCATATTAGGTTGTTAATCTAACATACTCGTTAGTAAATCTAGATCCTGGTAAAATAATTTCCAACAACTGGCACCAGAGCCATGGTAATGATTTACTTTCATGTAATATGAATTAAAACGATGATTGCATGTTTCATTGTTGATTTGGATGGTTTCATGTTGGTTTATGTGTTAGTTGATGAATGTTTATGTTGTACAGTTTCTTTTTCCATAAAAAATATTTTTTTTCAATTTTTGAAAATATTTTATTTGGATTCCTTGTGAAAAATTAAGCAATTTTGTTTTTTACGGAACTCGATTCTGATAAAAATTGAGAAAGATATGAATTTTGAAAAATCGGGATTCAAGGCTGTCAAGGGTGGTGCTCATGCGCACCAGACCCTCGGATCAGCCTCCCCATCCGCGCGCGTCCCTCGGTCCATCACCCTGCAGCTGACCGAGTTTTCTCGGTCAGGCACCCTGCAGGCGCCGAGCTTCCTCGGCGTGAGCACCCCATCCGCGCGCGTGAAAGGCTGCTAGCAGCCTCTCCTGGGCTGCAGATGCAGCCTACTGGGCTGCTTTCCCAAAAATTGCCCAAAAATCCATTTTTTTTTTCATAGGATTGTTTCCCAAAATTCATTTTTCCAATTTTAAATATTTCTAAATTGAAATGTTTCCAATTTTAAATATTTTCAATTTGGAATTTTTCCAATTTTAAATATTTCTATTTTGGATTGTTTCCAATTTTAAATATTTCCTATTATGGTCAGATTTAAAAATTTGTTAACTTCTTTAATATTTATTTATTATTTAATTATAAGATTAGATATTTTGATATTTAAGATATTTTAAATTAAAAGATAACTTTGTCTTTTTATTTAAAATATTATATTAAAATTATCTTATATGGCAAATTAAATAATTAATAAATTTGAAATTAACATAGATATTTCTATAGATATACTTACCATAATGTTTTTCAAATTCAAAAATTTGTTATTTTGTTAAATATTTAATTATTTATAAATTATAAGTATAAAAATGATATTTTTTCTATATATATATATCATTTTTTCCTTATTAGAAATTTATAAATCATATCTTAAATATTTAAATAACATAGATATTTTTGTAGAGATTTGAATATTGCTTAATTTGAGATATTTTGACATATAATTATGGTAATTATTATTTAACCAAATCTATTTTAAAATTGGTTTATTTTATTAAATTATAAGATCTGAAAGTGATATTGGAGATTCTTTCCTTTTAAATCATTGATCTTATTAGATATTTAATTTAATTTGATTCAAATAAACCTAGATATTTTAAAATTAGTTTCCTTTATTTGGTTAGTTTAAGAGTAATAATTTAATTATATTAATATCTTGATTCACATCTGTTACATGGACAATGTTTGTTAATTTATATTGTTTATTCAAAACTTTTTAACAAACCTATTATTTATCTGATCTAAATTGCTATGATTAACTTGTTGACAGATCATGATCCATTGATCTGATTTTAATCATAGTCCAATTGACGATAGATCTTATAAATAATTTGTAACAGGTAAATTTTGTACTTCTTTCATCTGTGTAAACCTAGTAACATGATAGGGTCCATCCAAATCATTTGACCTGTGTGAGCTTATATGTTTGCTTTTGGGCTTTGATACATATAGGGAGCCCATTTAAGTTTTTACTAAGTAAATGGACTAGGTTGCTAAAATAAATTTTGACATAAGGAAATTTATTTAGGCCCAATTAGATTTGGGCTTATTCAATGAATAACAATTGTTTATTTTAAGGTTAAATTCCTCTCTTTTGGGCCTTGTGTGAGAGTTGGGGGCCATAGAAGTGGGTACGACATACTGAACCCAGCTCCCCCTCACATGAACTACTCCAATTGTGAAGGCCCATTTGCCTTATTTAAATAATTGTATTAGGTTAATTATATTAGTCTAACCTAATTAAAATTGAATTAGCAACATAATTAACTTTTAAAATATATGAAATTTATTTTTCATGTAATATTTTAAAGTTAATTTTAGAAAAACACTTAGTCAATGATATATTCTAGATAGTTATTTCTAGTACTAGTTATTATTTCTAATATTAAATAGGAAAATATCATTGATTGTGAAATTAATTTTCTCATAATTAATTTTGGTACAATCTAAGTTTAGAATATTTTCCTAGTATTAAACTGGAATTAATAATTAAGTTTCCTCTTTACTTAATTATTTATTTCTTGAATTTAATACATTTAATTAAATTGAAAATTTCAATATCTAAGTTGATTTTCATCATGATACTTTAATATTGTTATTTTCATGTTATTTAATTAAAGTTGAAAATTATTTTAAGTTTGGAATCTTTTTTTCAGAATAACTTAAGTTTGAATAATTTTCAGAATATATTTTATTTTATTTTATTAATCATTTCCCAAAATTTCGAAATTACATTTCTTTAATGTAGAAATTTCGAATTTTATTTGAAAAATAGATTAAAGTTGAAAATTATTTATTTAATTTTGGACCAACTTAAATCAGTGACTTTTCCATTTGATGGTTAATTAAAATAAATGAACTAAAATATATTATAATTAGAAATTAGATTAATTAGTCTATGAAAGTCTAGATAAATATTATCTGTTTTCCTTGAAGTATTTTTCTAGTGTATTTAATTAAATAGAAAATTAATATTTAAGTTGATTTTTTAATCATGATACTTAAATATTTGAAATTTTTCTTAGATATTTAATTAAATAGGAAAATTATATTTTTTGTTGAAAATTAATTTTTATTAATTAATTTTGGGCCAACATAAAATTAGATAATTTTCCAGGATTCATTTTATTTTATTTTAAAGCATTTTCGAAAATGCAATATATATTTATAGAAAATTAAATTTGAGTTGTAAATTAATTCAAATTAATTTTGAAACAACTTAAATTGAATAATTTTCTAAATATTTATGGAAATTATTACTAAGATGGAAATAATTCACGTTATTTATCTATCTAAGTATAATTTATAAATATTAAATTAAAATTTATATTTAGAATTTTTCATTCTAAATTGGAAATTTTAATTAAATAAATATATATTTAAAATAAATGGATTAAAATAAATATTAGAAGAAAATACAACCCTTCATTAAATAATGAGCTTTATTATAAGGATATTCGATCTCCATTGTTGGTTTTACATAGCTATTGTTTTAGTGAGTAATCCTCCCTAATGGAGGAACGTTCATTAGCAAGTTAGCACCGTTTAATCTCGAAAGATAAGTAATCTTGTAAGTTTTCTATATAGTTTATGACCACCCTAATGGTGGCGACTGTATAAGACTTGCAAGAATATGAAACAATGGTGGAAGCTCATAAGATAGAATAGCCTTGACTCTCGCCTAAACGGGACAACGCGGATTCACATCTTGATCGAATAAAAGGTTGCTAGAATGTTGATCATTTTAGATGAGCTGACAACTCTATTCAATGAATGGTAGCTTTGACTCTCGCCTAAACGGGACACTGATATCAGTTTGTTGAAAACCTTGGAAATTATTTAGGATTGTATGTTTTAGTATTTTCACTTGTCATTCCTACTTGCTATGTGCATCATAATTTCTGAATTGTGTATGAATTTGTATTGAACCATGTCATTTTCTGTTATTAAATTGTAGTTTAATTTCGAATCTTCATTGTTGGTCTAACTTGATTTGTTTTTCTAATGAGATAAATCCCTAATGGATTTTCACCATTAGACTAACATAATAGTGTTAGATCTCGAAAGATAAATATTTTATACGCAAGGTCTAGCTGTTCATCAATTGATGACACCTTAGACTAGTGTCTTACAATATGAAACAAGAAGATTGTATAAATAAGATTACTTTGACTCTCGCTAATCGGAGCATCGTTGGATTCTTATTTAAAACGAAATTATCCTAATTCCTCTTAGCTTATTCATTTCGAATTAGCTTAATGACATATCATTGGATGAATGGTCTATAAATCATATAAAGTCTTATTTTCTCTTAAGAAATTAGATGACGCATATGATTATATTCCCGGAATTCTATCCCAAAATGATATAAATCCTCAATCTTAGATATCTCCTACTTGTATAGGCAAATCATAGAGTTAGATTAGTAGTGGTGGTCCAAGAAAGAATTACTAATTATACAGTTACACTTTCACAAGTGTTTCATGACCATTTTCTTTCAATGGATTCAAACTGTATGAGTTTAGTATTCTGTGACCAGAATCCACTTGCACTATTCTAAGAACTCTTTGATGTAACTAAAGTAAGTCATCAAAAGATACAACCACATATTTTATAAATCTAAGGCATTTGTATCTTGTTCATAGTGGTTTTGACAAGATCATTCTCTGCGAAGAGTTAATATGCCTATATCCACTGAAAGTATAATTATCTCATTCGTAGATGGGTATACATTCAAGGGTGGATATGAGTTTTTGTTGTATTCTTAAAACGATCACTCTAGATTTTACCTTATGCAAAGGAAATTTGAAATAATTGAAAAATTTCATGAATTTCTAGCAATGGTGAAGGTAAGTGGTTAAAGATCTTGCGAACTGATAGGGGTGGAGAAAAAGTTAGTAGATATGCAGTTCAAAGATCATTAATTTGATTTTGAATTATATCCAAACTTACCTCCCCAGAAATTCGAGTTGCATATTGATGATTAGTTACTAGTCGTTGCCTAAATCCTTCTATGGAAATTTCAGAATGATGTAATGGTTGTAAATCATTACTAGATTCATGGATGACCTAATCGAAATCTTAAGAAAAGCTAGAACTGCTAACCCTAGTTTGCATGTTTGTTAGCTATTCTAAGTGATTAGGGGTGGAGCATCCCATAGTCATTAGACAAGAAAGTGTTTGTTTAAACAAATACTACTTTCTAAGAAAATGACTAAGTCTGAAAGTAAAGTAGCAAATAAAGGAGATATTTTTTCTTGATTCCAAAAGTGTTCTATCATCTTATTCGTTATAAGATGATCCCACTGCCTCTGTTGTCTTAACACAACCGAAGAGGTCAATACCATTTAGTTTTCTTTGACATAGTTCACGGTACCTTGATGTAGTGGGAGAGTTTCTAGGAACTCACCTTGTTATAACTTGGAAGACACTAGTGATTAAAATCCATTGTGAGTTTAAACAAGTAATGGATTGTCAAGATAAGAAACTAAGAAGAAAGCCAATAGAACTATAGTTTGATCCATTCACATGGAGTAACCTAAAGTTTTCTATTACAAGGACATGATAGGAAATTTTCGTTCATAAGTCTATTCAATGAACTTAACAAAACTTCCTGTTCCTAGTATTATAGGTTTGAGTTTATCTAAACCTATGGCTTGTGGTATACCTGGTAATTACTTACTCTAATGCAAGCATGAGATACTGAAGCATTTTCTTTCCAATGGAAATCTATAGAAGCTTCACAACTTCTTAGACATAGATTTTATTTATCTAAGGAAAAGTCTCAACTATTCCAGAGAAGATAAAGCCATGAAAGAATTTCTTAAATCAACAGTGAGAGGTCTCAGATATGCTTTTGTATGCCTTAGACCAGACACCTGCTGTTGAGTGGGAGTAATGAGTAGATATCAGATTAATCCAAGAGAGGAACATTGGAAGACAATCATGTAAATCTTAAGATTAAGAAGAGGAACTATATGTTAGTCAATAAGGGTGTTTGTTTAAAACTCTTAGACTACACCACATCAGATTTCGAGACTTGCCTATGTGCTAGAAAGTCAGCTGATGAGATGGTGATTACTTTGGGAGTGGAGTAGTGATTTTGGAGAAGTGTAAAAACCTATCTGAAATCTCTTGGTCTACCAGAAAGAGACTGAATGTTAAAAGTTGCAGGAAAGATACTTTTTCAGTCTAAGGAAAGTTCTATACATTTGTGGCAGTGTTCCAACTTGCCTTAACTACTAGGGTTACTTCCTGAATAACGAAAGAGTAGTTGCCCAAAAGTATCGAATCCAGTATCCCAAAAGAGTAGACATATAGAGAGGAATTTCACTTTATCAAGGATTTTGTGATTAAGGAAGAGTAATGGTGGAGAAAAGGTTGTGTTTAATTCAACCTGTCAGATCCCATTACGAGGAGTTTACTACTATGACACTTGATTGGTATATCAAGGTGTTAATGATTATTTGAAATGCACTTTTTGTTTTATATTAGTGCAAGTGGGAGTTTGTTGGGTTTTATGCCCTAAATAAAACTCATTTCAAATAATCAGATTTACTTATTAATAAAGATCAGAAATAACATTTTATGTTGCATGGTTCACATGATTTATTTCATGATTATATGTATATAATGTATGAATTCTTTTTAAGTCCAGAACATATGAGTTGGTTAAAGATTATAGTGTTGTCAGCACAGTGGAATATAATCTTTATTATATGTTCAAAAGTAGATTCCCTGATTTGTCAGAACACTGGATTTAGACTGACATGGTATAATCAGCGATAGGTATTCTTACACCTTGGAAAAGTGTTATGTCCTTTCCAGGATATTGGCAAAGTTTACCAGTATCGGAGGCATGGAGTATGCATTGGAATGGACCGATATTGAACTTTGAATTAGATTTTGAAACTTACCGTAAACATCTATTCAATTCAATATCATAAGTTGATCCTAGATCACATGATCGAAATCCTGATATGGTTAGCCTCAATTTCAAGAGTATTATTGGTGTTCTTTGATTTGTTAGTTAAGCCTAGTTTTGTATCAGGGTGATACGTACGTTTTGGGAACACGGTAATGCAATTGAGTGGGAGTGCTAACATAAATATGGAATCTATAGCTTCTATTTGGCAAATAGAAGTAAATGATGATTTCCTTTGAGCTTAACCAAACGAAGATAAATGGTGGAGATCTCATTTCACTTAGGTGAAATATCATTTATACAGGGTTAAGTGTTTTAAGGATAAAATACATTGTAGGGTGTTACGGTAATTTAATCCCTGTACAGTGTAAATCATCTATATAGAGGATCATTGATCACATTAGGGTTATAACAATGGATAACTGATGACGTGTCTATATCGTGGAACATATAGAGCGTTTCTATATGACTGAGAGTGCAATTCCAAGTTCTAAGTGTGGATTCAATGAGGAATTAATAAGTTAGGGAATTTACTTGGTAAATTCGGTTCGACTTATTGGAAGCTCGGTTATATAGACCCATGATCCCCATACTAGTTGAGGCCATACTGCTTGTAAGACTCAGTTAATTGATTTTAATTAATCAATTATAATTCTAAAAGTTAGACTGTGTCTACTTTATGAATTCTCACAGTTTAAGGATGAAATCGTAAAGAAAAGGGTTTCTAGGTTTAATTATTAATTAAGAGACTTTGTATGTCTAATTAATAATTATTTTAAATGACAATATTATTTAATAATCTATTTTAGTTATTAAATAATTAGTTTTGGCATTTAAATGAATAGAATTGGAAAAATGACATTTTTGGAGAAATTGAAATAAAATTGAGGAAACTGCAAAATCCAAGTGAGGCCCATATTCCCTCTATGGCCGAAGCACTCCCTTTGTGTTTCCCAATTATTATTTTATTTTTTAATTGTCATGTAATTGCTAATCAAAGCCTAGCTATAATAGGAAAGTGGTGGATCACACTAAATAAGGCAGTTAATTGATTACACAAAAGAATTAAGGAAACTGTTTATTTGGAAAGTTGTGCTCTCCCTTTTCCCTATATAAAGCAACCTTGCTCTCTTCTCTTGTATGGATGCTATCAGCCACGAAATTAAGAGAGAAAATAGAGAGAAATTTCGAAATCCTTGTGAGATGAGTAGTGCCCACACACATCAAGTGGTATCTCAATCATAGTATGGAAGACTATGGAATTTCTGCATCAAAGAAGGAGAAAAGAAGATCCAGGTTCAGATCTTGGTGATGCTCTGCTACAGAAAGGAATCAAGGGCTAGAGATCTGAACGGAAGGAGTCATATTATTCCGCTGCACCCACTGTAAGGTTTTCTAACTTTATATGTGTTTATTTTCATTGTTTTAGAATTCATATTAGGTTGTTAATCCAACATACTTGTTAGTAAATCTAGATCCTGGTAAAATAATTTCCAACACCAGCACCAGGAGCAGCCGACGATCCAGCACCAGGAGTGGGCAATGGTGGAAGATCCATGGGAGGCAAGTTGAAACCCGGCACAGCTCGAGAAAGATAATCAAACTGATCTTGGAATCGTCTGAGGTAGAGTTGTTGTGTCTCATACTGCTGCCTCGTATGTTGAGTTGTCTGCTCCGCTTCCTCCACTTTTTTCCGTAAAGCCTCGTACTGTTCCATTGTAACAGTCGGTTGGGCTGAAGGATGCGTGGCAGGTGCTCTTTTGGCCCCAACTCCCTTCAGTCTGGGGAGATGGCCAAAGCCTCTAAGATGCCGAGATTGTTCCTCGAGTACTTGCGTCATAACAGGTAAGTCTCGGGGGTACTGTGTAGGATCGACAGTAGGCTCTTCAGGCTCATCTTCAGTGGGCGCTGGTTGAGTTGCCGCTATTTCAACCATTTGCTCCTAAAACAAACAAATAAGTTAAATGGTTAATTTTAATACAAAATAAATTGAAAGAAATAAATAAAAATTGAATTAAAACGTAAACTTACGTAAGCTTGTTGCGCGAACTCGTTGCACTAATCGTTGCCTTTATGCTGAAACTTTTGAAAAGTTTCCACCGCAGTTGGCTCTTCAGGCTCATATTAGTATTGTTATTTTACTAGAAAAATTTAAATGAATGATAGTTAAATATAAACTTACCCCCTCAACAACATGTGAAACAATAGGCTTGGAGCCCCAGCCTCCTAGAAATTTCATCTTACCCCGACTTTCTTTATTTTTCACTGCTGTCGCCTGAAATTAATAATTTTTCTAACAATTAATTATTTATTATTGACTATATAAATTAAAAATTACCAAAATTTGAAATTTTAAAAAATGTACCTTTTGTTTGTCTGTGCTCCAATAAGCGATACAGTCACTCCACACCTCTTGAGTTACTCCCTCAGGAGGTGACATGTCGACCCTCTCCTGTCCAAGCTCCTCAATGTTTTGTATCCACTTTTTCTTGCAGTCTGCCCTCCAGTCACGTAAACCCTTTGACATCTCGTACTCACCGTAGTCTACGAATATAGGGTTATCTCGTGGGAGGACAAACTTTGTCTGCAAAAAGTTACACATTAATACATTAATTACAATTTAATAAGAGTATAGTAATTTATAAATTAAAAAAATTATTAAGACATACCTCAAGTCGATCCCAGAGTGCATTGATGTCAGCTCTAGTGACATCATCCCATTTGAATTTATTAATGGGGATAGACATCCGAGTCATCCATTTCGCCATATTGTTGATTTTTTTCCGTTTTTGCCTACGGGGGTGCCAGTCTCTGCGTGCACCTCAATCTGTAACTTGGTAAATTGTGTTTTGGAGAACTCCTCCTCAACATTCTTGCCCTTGTATTTACCTCTGACCCCTTTCTTATTCGAACTGCTGCCACCTGGTGTAGACATACTACATATACAACACATATTGTTTATTTAAATTAAACTAACATATTGCAAACATATTAAAGAAGAAGGCTTGTAATTTTTATTTTATTTAAAACACTATTTCAATTACAATTCATCATCCTCATCATCAGTTACATATACAACATTATCATCACTGTCACTCTCTAATTCTAAAGAGTTGTCTTCTTTGGTATTTAGACCCTCGTTGTCATCATCGACAATGAAATCATCTAATTTTTGAGGCTGTGAATTCACACGATGGATGCTTGCAACTTCAGTTGGGTCGACATCATGGCGAACATAGTCAACATCATCCAACTGTGGAAGTTGAACAACGAACTCGGTTTCAGCTGAATTGTTTTCCTGTACAAAGGGTGTCGCCCCATCCGTGTCCGGGAAGTCCCAAACATTGCGCGGTATGTACTCATTTACAATCAGTCAGTCTTTACCGTTCTTTAAATCAGGAATGTAGTAGATCAATTTTGCTTGAGATGCAAGTATGAACGGTTCATTTTGGTACCACTGTCGGTTGACGCAGATGCTAGTAATAACACCGTCACTATCCATTCTACTCCCGTTAGTGTCAAACCACTTACAAAAAAATAAGAGAACACTGGAGTCTTTTAAATAAGTGAACTCCATAATTTTTTCAAGTGTGCCGTAAAAATTTTGTCCATCTTCACCGGGGACCATAACACCGCTATTTTGTGTTTTGCAGTTATCATCCCTTTCCTTGACCAAAAATTTAATACTGTTCACTATGCACCCTGGATAAAAATAAATTGCTGCATTCGCTGGGTTATCGATAGCATACAACTCATCTAACACTGCACCGTGGTTGCTCAACCGTAGTTCATTAATCTACATATCAGGAAAAATATTAAATTAAGAAAAGTTGAACAGTTATTGAGAACAAGATTAAGAGTATTGAGATGCAACAAGGCTTACTCGAGTTTTGAACCATTCAGGGAACTCAGTCTCTTACACTTTTTCAATATTGCCTACACCCCTTGCTTGAAGCAACTCCTTATGCTCACTATATAATATAATGCACTTAGTAAGTTAAGAATTTTTTAGATGAAGTCGACTATTGTGTGTTTGTGTTTGTGGAATTTATACTTACTTGATATACGGCTCAACCTCTGTGCAATTGTTCAAAATGTACCACTTCGCCTTACGCTTGCTTTGCATGGGTAAGGTGTTGACTGTCCTCATACTGAGGGGTCGGCCAATATGCTTGAATACAGAAAATTGTCGAGTTGGCATGTTTTGGACAATGTCATTGTTCCGGTCAGGACAGTTGAATCGAGTTTCCACTTCTCGAAAGTACATTGAGCAAAAGGTTAATGCCTCATTAACCACAAAAGATTCAGCAATAGAGCCTTCCGGATGGGCACGATTCCTGACATATTGCTTGTACACGGACATTGACCGCTCAATGGGATACATCCACCTGTACTGCACTGGTCCATTCGAAGAAAGCCGGTGGAAAAATTGTTTCTAACTTGCACAAAATAGTTAGAATATTTGTTTGCATTTTTTCTAAATCCGAAACATGAAGTGTTCTTGAGCATAATTGTTTGAAATACACACACAGCTCAATGATTGTGTCCCGGATTTCTTTTTTCAAGAACTTACGGATACCTGCCGGTAGTAAACGTTGTAACAACACATGACAATCATGTGATTTGAGCCCAGAAATCTTGCCGGTATCCAAATTTACATTTTTGTCTAAGTTTGCTGCAAAACCGTCTGGAAATCGTACAGACTTTATGAAGTCTGCAAATTCAATCCGTTCTTGAACACTAAGTGTGTAACTAGCTGGAGGCTTCTTCCACTTCCCATTCCGGTCTTCATACAACCACAACTCTCGTCGTATTTGCAAGTCTTGCAAATCCATTCTCGCCTTGTCGGTATCCTTTGACTTCCCGTCGATACTTAGAAGAGTACCTACTAAGCTGTCACACACATTTTTCTCAATGTGCATTACATCAAGATTATGTCGTAAGGACTTTGACTTCCAGTACTCAAGCTAAAAAAAATACTTTTTTTTAGACCAATTGAGCTCTTCACTAGAACGCTTCCGTTTCACACCCCCGAACTGTTTTTGTTTTCTAGGCAAAGTCAATGGAATTCGGTCTAATTGAGATAAAATATCATCCCCCGTCAATACAGGAGGTGGTGCTCTCTTCTCAGGCTTATCATTGTACTTTTTGCTTCTCCTTCTCGGATCACTCATTTCGAGAAAGCGTCTGTGGCCAACATATCCAATCTTACTATTTAGGCCAATGGAAGGAGTATGTTCATTGCAAGTGGGACACGCCATATACCTTTTTGTGCTCCAACCAGACATTAGAGCATAAACAGGAAAATCATTTATTGTCCACAACACTGCCGCACGCATTGAAAACACAGTTCCGTTGTAGGCATCTCGGGTTTCAACACCCGTCTCCCACAACTGTTTCAGTTCATCAATTAACCGTCTCATGAATACATCTATGTCTTTCCCAGGAGATGATGGACCTGGAATTAATAAGGTCAACAACAACGATTCAGAACTCATACACTTCCACGGTGGCAAATTATATGGGACACAAATAACTTGCCACAGGATGTAAGAGTTGCTCATGTTGCCAAATGGATTAAAACCGTTAGTCGCCAATCCCAGTCTGACATTTCTAGGTTCAACAGCAAAAGACGGATGAAGGCGGTCAAACTGCTTCCATTCTTCAGCATCCGCAGGATGCCTAAGCACACCGTCTTCTTTTGGTCTCTGCGAGTAATGCCACCGCATGTCCTCCGCAGTGTGTCTTGAGCAATATAATCGTTTTAATCTAGGTGTGAGTTGGAAGTAACACATAACTTTGTGAGGAACTTTTTTCCCCTTACCCTTTCTTTTCACCCATCGTGATTCGCCACATACAGGGCAAAACTCCTTCTTCTCATTCTCCTTCCAGAAAATAGCACAATTATCCTTGCACACATCTGTTGAGTCGTAACCCAAACCTAGATTGGGCAATCGCATCTTCGACTCATAATGTGACTTCGGTAATTTTGTCCCCTCTGGAAATAGATCAATCAAGATGGACAGCAACATATCGAAAGAGTGGTTACTCCACCTATTCAAAACCTTGCAGTGCATAAGCTTTACCAGTGCATTGAGGGCTGATTTTTTGCAACCTGGATATAACTCAGCCTCCATCTCCTTAAACAAGTCATCAAACTTGTTGTTGTCGTTGATAGGGGGTTCATTGAAAGAATTGGTAGTGTTAGCAGATTCGTCAAACCCAGGGTCGCCTTTTAACATGTTCGCCAACACATCTGCCATTTCCTCTTCGTCATTTTCAAGAAGTTCAACTGTGGGCTAAGAGAAAGTCTCTCCCTGGAAATACCAGGGGTTGTACGAAGGTTGGATCCCGCTGAGAAATAAATGAACCCTTATAGTTGCAGGTGTGTGGAAATTCACATTCAAACACCGCATGCATGGGCATCGAGCTAATCCGTCAGAATTCACACGGTTCGTTGCTACCGCAACGAACTCCTCAACGCCACTTCGAAACTCTGCAGAGCGCCGGTGCGCCTTCATCCAACTTCGGTTGGTAGGCATCTTCCACTATGAAGTAATTAACAAAAAAAATTTAAAAACAAACAACAAAATGTGCAAGTGTCCTAATCCACATTTTCACTCCATTACTAAAAGGGTAAAGAACCTATCCCATTCAGGTTTGTAATATACATATAGTACAATCTACGCTCTTAAGATTATTTCATTTTTGTAAAAATTTCGGCAGCACCTCCCTACAGTTCTTATAAGTTAGCAAACTTGTAGTAATTAAGTTTGCCGACTTACAAGAACGTGTAAGAAGACATTGTACCAAAATATCTACTAATGAAATAATCAAATAAGCAATAGATCGTACTATAAGTATAAAACAAGCCCAAACTATCCATGCGGACAAACAGTCTTGGATAATTTAGAGAAGCGTATTTAAGAGTCCTTACTAATTCAGCCTCTCCAAACGGGTCTAAGGTATTTCGTGCATGTGTAAAATTAAAAAAAAAAAAAAATCACTATGTGATAATACAAATACAATTGTTAAATCCTATCTTTGGTGTATAACCAAAGAGATCAAGGAAAGATAATACAAATTTAATTTTATGCTAATTTACAATATCTTATCATATACTTTATAATATCTTATGCTCATTTATACTTATTATAATATCACTTTATTACATTTTCACTTTTATTATTTAAATTGAAATTACAAATTTTTTAAATTTATAATATCACTTTATTATATTTTAAATTATATATTACATTTTTCACTTTTATTATTTTTTTAATAATTTATTATTTAAATTAAAATTACTAACTTTCTCAAATTTATAATATCACTTTATTATATTTTAAATTATATATTACATTTTTTCATTTATATTATTTTTTAATCATTTATTATTTAAATTAAAATTACTAACTTTTTCAAATTTATAATATCACTTTATTATATTTTAAATTATACATTACATTTTTTTTATTTTTATTATTTTTTAATCATTTATTATTTAAATTAAAAGTACTAACTTAATAAAACTAATAATATCATTTTATTATGTTTAAAATTATATATTACATTTCATAATTAAATATTTTCCTAATTATTTATTATTTAAATTAAAAATGTTTTATTTTTTTTTTTAAAAAAAAGAGTATTATTTTACTAACTTTTTAATTACATGTTTTAAATTTCAATTTCAATTTTATTTCATTTAAACATTCAATTAATTTTACATTTTCTCTACTAAAATTTCGGCAGCATAACGGCTTAAAAAGTGTAAACCCAAAATTTTTAATACCTAAAAATATATTAAAAATAACACAAACAAATATTTCCAGACAATATATAAACAAAAAAAGAATTCACCCATCCAACAACAGTCAATTTTATTACAGAACCTACTTCTCTAACATGCATAGACATATTAACTAATAACAAACCCTACTATGTACTAAGCGAAAGTAAAAAAAAATATACCTAAATCGAGTGCAAAAATGACAACTGCAGGCAGCTAGCGGTAATCCGGAGCGGTCGAACACGAACCTAATTCCATAAAAAAGTAAAACCAAACATTCAATTAATACCTATAAAAATTTCAAAATTTTATCACTTATCCATTACCCTACACTAACTTACACATATACACACACATACACATACACTCACACACACTCACATACACTTATACACACACATACACACACATACACACATATATAAATATATATTTACATACATACATTTATACATACATACACACATATATGCATACATATTTACATACATACATATATATATACATACACCAATATACACATACAAATACATGCATACATATATATACACACCCACACCCACATACACATACACATAAATACATACACACACACATACATACCTATACACACATATATATACACATCCACATACACATACATATACATACACATATATATATACATAATCCACCATATATACACATACATATACATACATATACATTTATACACACATTAAAAAAAATTAAAATTAAAAAAATTAAAAATACCTTAAATAAATTGGAGGAGGTGGGGCTTGGTGGTCTGCGGTGGTGGCTGTTGTCGCTCGGCTGTCGTTGATGGGAACGGTGACCGCCGGTGGTGGTGGCGGTGGTGGCCGACGAAGTGGTGGTGGTGGTTTTTTTGAAGAAAAAAAGAGGGTGATTGAGAGGATTGAGAGGGATTGAGTTAGAGATTGAGAGAGATTGATAGAGGGTTTGAGAGAATCGGAGAGGGTGAGAGAATGGGCTGAGAGGTTTTTTTTTTTCAGAGAATGCAAAAATAAAAATGGGGAAGAAGGGGGGGCTTCGTGCAGCTCTGGTTCATATATACACTTTTACCGGCGCAATTGGATGCGCCGGTAAAAGTTCTTTTAAAAATTTGACCTAAGTCAAAACGTGCGTTTCATTTACAACTTTTACCGGCGCACAATTGCACGGGTAAAAGTATTCCCACTTGCCACGTCAAAATCCACGCGTTTTATTTAATACTTTTGCCGGCGTAATTGTGCGCCGGTAAAAGTATCCCCACCTACCAAGGAAATCCACGCGGGAAGTTTCCCTCTCTTTTTTTGGGGACTTTTACTATAAGCGCCAAAATAAATGAAATGAAAGGCGGCAAACTTTTCGCGCCTGTTGGTGCTTCATTTCATCACTTTTACCGGCGCATATTCATTATTGCGCCGGAAAAACATAGTAATACCGGCGCATTATTGCGCCGGCAAAAATAAAGCATAAATGCAAATGGGATTTCAGTTTTTGCTCTACGTCGACAACTTTTACCGGCACATTTGACGAACTGCGCCGGTAAAAAGGCCTTTTCTTGTAGTGTATTTTTTGATCATAGTGTGTTTTCTATGACTGAAAACCTCAATAATCTCTATCATTTGATATCAAATAAAATAAAATTATCATGATGTATACATTATGGTTATTTAATGAGTAATTAGTGTGTTGAAATTGTCAAACTGATATTTAGAATTGTTTATAATTGAATTGTTTCTTTGTCAAAATTAATATTAAGTATATTTATATGTTTATAGGTTTATCTATTTTCACTTAGATCAATCATGCTCATATAGCAAAAAAATCATACTCATATAGACCTGTTATTTTAATTTCGTAATTTAGATCTTCTTAGTCATTATTTAGTTAACTTAAACATTTTTCGATTAGGGTAACTGAAGTTTTGTGTCTTTTAGGTACTCTATTACAAAGATCTGTATTACATGTATTATTTATTTTTGACTATGAGGAGGTGGATTTCTTTATTGGGAAACATATAGCGTGACAAATTATTGTTCATATATTGAATAATTATTTTTGATTAATGTGATTCATATATATAACTGTGTATATTGAATTCTTTATTCAAATAATTATTTTTTATTTTTACGTGATTATTTATTGTTCATATATCTAGAACCCTATTTGATTAAAGTTAAGATTATAAGATTAATTAATTTGTGATTTCTTCCTATACACATAATAATAATCTCACCTAATAACTAATAATATTTTTTCTTTAATTTTTAATTGTATCACTTTCAAATAACATAGAAAAAAAAACTAGCATAAAATTTAGTATACGTGACTCCCACGTATCCTCTTACTAGTTATAAAAAATTTACAAATTTTTTTTTTATACAATTTTACGAATATTTACAAATAAATATATATGTTTACTGTTAAATTTTAAGTTGTTGATAATTTTCAATTGATTTTTTTTTTTAAAAAAAAAAATGCATAAAGTTAAATTTATAAATATAAAAGTTAACATTTATATTTTGATATATTAATAAAATAATATATTTACTAAAATTTAATACAAAATTAAAAAAATTAATATACAAATACATTTACAAATTATGTTTATATTTTATAAACAATGTATATATGTTTATTAAATATTTGATTAGTATGATTAATGTTTATAATGCTATTATTAATTTAGTATGTTTATTATAAAAATAAATATAATTTGTTTATTAAGAAGTTATAACAATTTTAAAAATGAAACACTTAAATTTATTTATTTATGTAAATAAACACTTTTTTTTTTTTTTATTAAAAGGTCATAGATACTTTAAAATGTAACATTTTTATTAATTATTGAATAATGTGTTTAAAAAAATAAACAAAATTGTAATTAAATGTGACCTTATGTATAAACACTTTGTTTATATTATTATTAATAATGTGTATTAATTATTACTCTAATATATTTATTATGATAATGTTTGTGATGATATATTTTTTTTGACCAAGTTTGTGATGATATGTTGATAAAATATATTTATTAAAATTTAAATATAAATTTATTAATAAGACGTGTATGTTTATTATTTATTTATTTTATATGTATTTATATGTGTATTATTTATTTTTACCATATATTATTTGTATATAAAATTAAGATTATGTTTCTCATAGTTAATAAAATGTATGATAAATTGTAAATAAATTTTTATTCACATATAATGTAATTAAGTACTATAATGTACATAAAGTTATAAATTTCTCTCTATATATGCTGGTTTATGCAAAATTTATTATCATGCATTAGTATGTGTATACATGATTGTTAGGTTAACTACTCTTTTAACCCTGAATCAATAAATGCACATTTTATTGATATTAGGTTGATTTAATTCATAAAAGTTGGTATTATTGTAAAATTAAAACTCATGTGTCCATGAGTCCAATTTAACAAAAAACTAATCCAACATATATAGCCCAATAACCCTCGATTCAAAACCAAACCCTTCGAGATAGCTCTTCTTCGGTTCCTAGGGTTTGAACCACTTCGAGAAACCCTTTGGAAGAACACTTCTGCTAGGGTTAGAGATTCACACACAAATCACAAGAAAAAAAAAATGAAATCAAAATCATATTAGAGTTTGAGAAATTCAAACGAATATGAAAAACACCATAATTTTCTCAAGGTTCATCCCTAAAAATATGGGCTACATCCTTATCGAGCTTGCCACTGAGAAAGTCAATTTTCCACTATCAAATCAAGTATGGTTACATATATCTTCCTTTGATTTCGAGTCACATTTGCTTTAGTGATAATCAATGGTACGAAATTTGAATCTTTTTCTTTTTTTCCTTTTACAATGAATTCAGTCAAACTTTCTTTTATTTTTCTTTCAAAACAAACATGAATGGAGCTTAACTCTTGCACTCGTCTCTTTCTCTTTCTCTATCTCTCTCACTCACTATGCATCTTCTCTCTTTAGCTTTGGTATAAAATTCTAGCTTTGATCTAGTTTAAATAGGTATTTTAGGGTCGGTTGGAGAAGTCTTTGAATATTCGGTGAGCTGGAAATTAGTTGTAAATGATTCTGTTTGAAAAATTAAGGTCTTTATTTTTTTTCTCATGTAGTCTTGAGCCCAGGTGTAATCCCTTGTAATTGATTTGAATGTAATGCTTGAGCTCAATAAGAAAATTTATTCTTACAAATTCTACCTAAATTATCTTATTGAGCGATGATAACAAATGTAATATCGGTGGGTCTTAGCTCATTGACCATTTAAGGTCATCCACCATTTCCAATCACTAGCAGGTTCAAGCAATTTTCGAACTTTTCTATGGGTACCACTTTGTTCCCATGTCTGGAGGGTTGTCCTTTGTGGGAACCATTTCCATAGACACTTCTCCTTGTGTCACTTTTTCTCAGATGAAGTGGTACTTAATCTCCAGATGTTTTGTCCTGTCATGGAAGACTTGAATTCTGTATAGGTGGATACAACTATGATTATCAGAGTATATTATAGGATTTTCCTTTATGATATTTAGTTCTTTTAGGACTCCTTTAATCCATAGTACTTCTTTGATAACTTCTATAGCTCAAATATATTCAGCTTTTGTAGTAGATAGTGCAACTGGACCTTCTAGCTTACATAATTTCCACATATTCAAAAGAAATAGGAAGATGTAGATCTTTTGGTGTCCCTATTTCCAACATAATTAAAATTCATAGTATCCTTCTATCTTAGTTGGTTCTTGTGCCTTCTTATAGTTTAGTCCTATTTTTGTAGTTCCAAGCAGGTACTTGAATATCAAATTAATTGCTAACTAGTGAAGCTTTCCTGGATTAGCCATGTACTTACTTAAGACACTCATAGCATAGGCTAAGTCAGGCCTAGTATTCACCATTAGGTACATTATAGATCCAACAACATTTGAATTATATTCTTGCTTATACTCCATTTCTTTAGCAGTAGCAGGACAAACCTTCTTAGAAATTTGACAATGACTTATTATAAGCTTACTAATCTTCTTAGCATCCTTCATTAAAAAATTCTCAATAAATTTTACCACATAGTCCTCTTGACATAATCTTAGTGTTCCTTTGTTCCAATTTTATTTATAAAAATTCGTAGGATCTTAGTTGCAATACTGAGGTCTTTCATTTCATATTTGGAACATTTTATTTCTGAGCAGAAGAGCAGTTTTTATTTTCAAGTAGTGTTTGATCGATTACGTATTAATCAATATTCAGTTGATTGGTCTGAAGTTATTGACAAAAAAGGTTTGTCTAAGCCACTTCCTTTCTTTTTGTCCAAGTTACTTCTTTTTTTTTTTGTCCAAGTTTCTTCTCTTTTTTATCTAACTCACTTTCTTTTTTCTTTGTGAGCTTCAGGAATATTATCCCCATTCATAGGTCATTTTGTGCTGAGTAGTCCTTTAACCAGGTTTACCTTAGCTCTTTCCTTTCTGATTATCAACATGTCATCTACATAGAGTAGCAAGTAAAATGACATCACTGATGTTGTTTCTTTGAAAATACAGGCATGTGTCAAAGTAACTTCTTTTAAACTCCTTTTTAGTCATAAATCCATCAAACCTCTTATTCCACTGCTTAGGAGTCTGCTTTAGTCCATACAGTGACTTAACTAGCTTGTACACTAGATCTTCTTTTCCTTTAACCTCAAAATCTTTAGGCCATGTGGATGTCTTCTTCAAGTTCACCATGTAGAAAAGTTGTAGTTACTTCCATTTGGTCTATTTCCATGTAATGTTGAGTTGCAAGAGATAATATTAGTCTTATTGTCTTATACTTGACTACTGGGGAAACTATTTCTATGTAGTCATTTCCTTCCTTCTGAGTAAACCCTTTGGCCAGTAACCTTGCCTTAAATCTTACTGGTTCTCCTTTAGTTCTACCTTTTTTATGTCTAAATAGCCACTTGCAAGATACTGTGCTCTTTCCTTTAGACCTTTTCACTAGTATCCAGGTCTTGTTCTTACTAGAGACCCTATTTCATTATCCATGGAATTTACCCATTTCTTTGAATCTTTATTATTTATGGCTTCCTCATAGGTCTCATGTTCCAGCTTAGCTATTTCTATAGCACGTAGCAAAGTATAGGCAGTATTGTCATCCCAAATGTTTAGCTATACTTCAAGTTTGGTCAAGGGACCCTACTTTCCCTATCTCTTGCTAAATTGTACTTGGTCTCTTGAGTTTCCAGTTGAACTGTGTCTATCTCATCTCTTATTTGTTCTACCTGAACAATATACTAGTTATTTCTAGCATCATCATTATGTTATGTTTGTTGAGTAGTTTTTGGTTCTCCAAAACCTGGGTCAAAGCTAACTGTGCTACCTGCATTGTTAGTTTTGTCTACATTTTTTTGAAATAGTTGGGTTGTTAGTAATACAAGAAAAAATATTTTCATTAAAAATAACATCCCTATTGTTTATAGTTTTTAAACCATGTTTTTCTTTTGGCCATAGTTTATATCCTTTGGTACCTTCTGGTATCCAAGGAATACACATTTTAGAGCTCTTGGCTCTAATTTCCCAACACTCTAATGTGCATATGCAGCACATCCCAAATCCTTTAGGTGAGATAAATGAGGTGGTTTACCAGTCCACCTTTTGTTTAGAGTCTTAAACTCCACCGCACTTGATGGACATATATTGATTAAGTAAACAACAGTTAGAATTGTCTCACCCCAAAAACCTGTAGCAAGTCCATCTTTGAAGCATCATGCATCTAGTCTTATTTAGGATGGCTCTATTCATTCTTTTAGATACACTATTTCACTAAGGTGTTAGTCTTACTGTTCTGTGTTTTTGGATACCTGTCTTTCTACAATATGTGTTAAACATATCATTGCCAAAATCTAGGCCATTGTCAGTCTTTAAGATTTTGACTGTTTTGTTAGTCAGATTTTCAATCAAAATTTTACAATCCTAGAAATTATGAAATGCATCATTTCTGTGTCTTAATAGAAAAATCTAGACCTTCCTAGAATAATCATCAATAATAGACATAAAGTATCTACATCCCCATGAGTAGCTATCTTTTTTGGTCCCTATAAATCTGAATGGATGTATTCAAGTATGTCTTTGGATTTATGGGTTCCAACCTTAAATTTTAATATGTAATGCTTACCAAGTATGTTGTGCTCACAAAAATTTTTAATCATTGCATATTAGTTTCTAATCACTCATAATTTTCAAACCTCTTTCACTTATGTACCCTAAGTTTTCGTGCCATACTATAACTTTAGTGTCCTCTGGTGTAGTAGAGATTGAGTTGTTACAGCTGGTAAGTGCTTCTCCTTTGAGGTAGTACGATCCACCTTCCTTGTGTCCCTTCATTATTGTCATATCTCCCATACTAAGCTTCATAGTACTTGCCTCAATCTTACTCACAACACCAATGTCATATAGAACACTAATAAAAATTAAATTTCTTGCTAAGTTACGCACAAATATTACCCCATCGAGATTTCTTACCACACCATCAAACATGTTAAAGTTTACTATTCTAGAGCCTTCAATGTGACATGTTTGATTATTTCCAAGTATCACATTTCCTCTACTAAATTCCTTGTAATCAATAAGAAGAGATTTGTTATTAGTCATATTGAAAGTACATCCAAAATCTAATATCCATTCATTATTGAATTTTGAAGCAACATCGTAGACTTCTCCACTGTCATAGCCATCATTCAGGTTGGATTCTTGGTTGTTATGCTTAGGTTTTGATAAGTGACTTTCTCCCTAATTAGATTATGAGTCCTATTTATCATGCTTGTTTTTGTTCCCCTTTCATTAATAACAATCCCTTCTGAAGTGGCCATACGTGCCATAATGATAACAACCATTAGGATCTTTAGGACCTCTTGATTGGGATCTGCATCTTTCATTCCCATGTCTTCTATTTGGACCTTTGCTATGGCTTTTCCTCTATTATTCCAAAGTTTCTTGTGATGTGACCTTCCATGGCTCAAATTTAATTCACCATTTGAGTTTTCTCCTTTCTCATTTTATCTCAAGGTCTAACGATTTTAAGGATGGTATGACTTCTTCCAAAGTAATATAAGTTCTTACATATTTTATAGCAGTCTCCACTTCTCTGAAAGATTCTGACAAAGAATTTAAGATAATTATAGCCTGGTTTTCATCACTTAGTGCCTCATTCTCTCAATAATTAGCTAGCTCAATGTGCATTGTTAGAAATTCACCAAGATTTTAATCTAGTCTTTGAGTGACTCATCTTGTAGCCAAAGATTCTTCCCTTTAGAAATATTTTGCTTGTAAGAGACTTCTATTGGAATTTCTCTTCCAATTTCTTCTAAATCATTGCTAGAGTCTCTTCCTTGTCTAACAATTTGATTATTGCATCAAGTAGGTTAAAGGTTAAGATCCCTATTGTAGTTTCAAGGTACTCTTCTTTCTGTATCTTAGAAGTACCCTCTGGCAATTCAATTAGTTCTTCAAGAACCCTCAAAAGCTTTTATTGTCACAACAATGATCATATCTTCCTTCTCCAAATCCTGTAATTACTTGAACCATTAAATTAATCTATATCAATATTGATGATACTCAATTTATTGTAACCAGTACATAAATCTAAAATAGAAATGCTGGAGCTAGGGTTAGGAGTTTTAAGTGGATTTTTAGGTGGATCTTCATAGGAGCATCCACAAGTCCTTCAGTGCTAAGGACTTGTTCTTGAAGATCTTGCTCCCTCTGTTCTTTGGGACCTCCTGTTGGGTTTTGTGTCCTAAATAAAACCCATTGCAATCTGATTAGTTATCAATTTAAGAGATTTGAAGTGATTTATGTTAACATGTATTTTTCATGCTTATGGTTTAATATATATATTTAATATATGCACAAAATCAGTTAAGTCCAGAACATATATATTTAATCACAATTACAGTATTGTCAACACAGTGGAATGTGATTGTGATTATATGATTCAAAAGACTAAGTCCCTATTTCATCAGTGTTTTGGATTTACACTGATGTGATAATCAGCGATGAAGTATACTTACACTTGGAGTAAGTGTTATGTTCTTTCCAGGACATTGGTAAAGTATACTGGTTTCGAATGTATGGAGTATACATTGGACTGGACCGATATTGAACTTAGTCAAGATATTATAAACTTACAGTTGTATCTTTCCAAGTCAATATCACTAGTTGATCTTAGATCAAAAGAATCTAAATCCTAATATGCTTAGGCTCAATCTGAGGAGTGCTATTCATGTTCTTTGATTTATTAGTTAAGCCTACTTTTAGGTCAGGGTGATACGTATATTTTGGGAACATGATAGTATGACTGAGTGGGAGCGCTGAACATAAATATGGAATCTATTGCTTCTACTGGTGTATAGAAGTCAAGTGATGATTCCCTTCGAGCTTAGCTAAATAGAAGTAAATGGATGAGCTCTTGTTTCAATGACTATATCTTAGTTCACTAAAACATCATTTACAGGTAGGTAAGTGTTTTAAGGGGCCAAATACATTGAGGGGTGAAACGGTAAATTTATCCCTTCTTGGTGTAAATCATCTATATAGAGGATCTTTGATCAAATTAAGATTATAATGATGGTTAAATGAGATAGCGTATCTATATCGTGGAACATATAGAGCGCTTTATATAAGTCTGAGAGTGCAATTCCAAGTTCTAAGAGTGGATTCAACAAGGAATTAATAATATAGGTCCATGGTCCCCATTCTAGTTGAGATCATACTGCTTGTAAGACTCAATAATTGATTTACGTTTAATCAATTATAATTCTAAAGTTAGACTATATCTAGTTTGTGAATTTTCACTAAGCAGGGGCGAAATTGTAAAGAAAAGAGATTCTAGGTTTATTTATTAATTAAGAGACTCTATATGTCTATTAATAATTATGATAAATGACAATATTATTTAATAATCTATTTTAGTTATTAAATAATTAGTTTTGGCATTTAAATGGTTAGAATTGGAAAATTGGCGTTTTTTAGAAAATAGAAATGAGAATTGTGAAAACTGCAAAATTCCGAGTGAGGCCCATTAACACCATGGCCTGCCACTTGTACAAGCTTTTTCGAATTATTATTTTTATTATTTTAATGCCAAATAATTGAGCCTCTCACTTTCTCTCTATAGCCGACCCTTCTCTCTCTGTTTTCCTCTTCACAATTTCGAAATACCCTAGTGATAGAGTAGTGCTCACACACAACAAGTGGTACCTCAATCATAGTCTGGAAGATCGTGAAGAATCGAACTAAAGAGAAGGAAATTCAGACTCAGATCTTGATAATACTCTGGGACAGAAAGGATACAAGGGTTAGAGATCTGAGTGGAAGGAGACATATTATTCCGCTGCAACCAATGTAAGGTTTCCTTAACTTTATATGTGTTTATTATCGTTTTAGAAAGTTCATATTTAGGATGTTAAACAACATACTTGTGAGTAGATCTAAGATCCTAGTACAATAAATTCCAACAAAAAGCCTCAGATCCATGGTAATTGATTTGCTTGCAAGAAATTTGGACTTAAAACGATTTGTATGTGATTTGGATGGTTTCATGTTGATCTATGTGTTATATGATGACTGATTGATGTTTGTAAATTTTTGTGAAAAATAATTGAATTTTTGTTTCTGGAATTATTTTTATTGGATAGTTTGGAAAAAATTAAGCAATTTACTTTTTTACAGAACTCAATTTCGATTTTATTTGAATTAGTTATTAATTTTTGAAAATTGAAAAATATGAGGATGGTGTCACCCACCCTACGCGCGCGAATGAGGATGCTTCCCTCGGATGCACGCGCTCAGACAGCCTGCTGTCCGAGATTTCTCGGTCAGGACACGGGCGCCTGTTTGAAACCGTCCCTGGGCGCGCGCGGAGAGGCTACTAGCAGCCTCTTGCACCGTGTCCACTCGGTCATGCAGCCCTGTACGTGCGTGTGGACAGTATGCATTTGTGGACAGTATGCAACGCATACATTGCATACTGTCCGTACCACTTACAATTTTTTTCGTTTTCTTCGATTTTTCATGCTATTTCATGGAATTAACTTTCGATTTTTTATGTAGTTTTGTATTTTGATTTTTACTTTTCATATTTCAAATCTAATTATCAGAAATAAATTAATTTGTATTTTTTAAAATTAATTTTTAGATATTAGTGTAATTTGAATTTGAAAATAGGTAAAAATCTATCTTTTTGCTTAATTTTTTATCTTCTTTTTAAATTTGATTATTTAATCTTATTTTTTAAATTTAAGGTCAGATATTAAATTTTTTTAAATTATTCTATTTTTTAAATAATTTGGCCTTATTTAAATTTAAAATAAGATTACTATAATCATGATATTTTGAATAGAAATAAGATATTTTGCTAACTTTTAAATTTGTTATTTTTTTATTTAAATTAAATTATAAAATCAGAGGAAAAAAAAATATATTTATATATCAATTTTTATTTTATTGAATATTTAATTTATAAAATAACATGAAATTTAAAAGGTCGTTAGCAAATTTTTTTTGAAATGATATTTAGGTTAGGTGAAACCTAATTTTTTAAAATTGTAGGTTTAATTTTAAATATTATTTTATTTCATTTAAAAATCCAAAAATATTTTTTTTATTTAATTATTTTCAAAATTAAATTAATTAATTTAAAATTAAATAAAACCTACTTCCAACTATCCAATTCAACCTGTTGCAGGAGTTTGTGTTTTAGCTTATATGTAAGTTTTATAAAACCTATTATTGCTTGATCTAAATTGCCATGGTTAACTTGTTGACAGATCCAATGATCTGATTTTAACCCATGGTTCAATTGTCAATAGGTCAAGTAAATAATTTGTAACAGGTAAATTTTATATTCGTCTTTTATCTGTATATGACCTAGTAACATGATAGTGCCCATCCAAATCTGTGTGCCTGTGTGAGCCTATATCTTTATTTTATTATAGATGCATATAGGTTGGTTCTAAATAAAATGTCACACCCTGATAGATTTTATTTAGGTCCATTTAGTTTTTGGATCTATTCAATTAATAACAGTTGTTCATTTTAAGGTTAAATTCCTCTCTTTTGGGCCCTGTGTGAGAGATGGGGGCTAATAGAATTGGGTACGACATACTGAACCCAGCTCCCCCTCACATAAACTACCCCAATTGAGAAGGCCCATTTGCCTGATTTGAATAACTGTACTAGGTTAATTATATTAGTTTAACCTAATAAAATTGATTAGCAACATAATTAACTTTTAAAATATATGAAATTTATTTTCATTTTAATATTTTAAAGTTAATTTTAAGAAAAACACTCTTAGTTTAATGATATTATTTCTAGATAAACTATTTGTATTTTTCTTGTATTTAATTAAATAAAGAATTTTAACTAACTAGATTCTTTCTGAAGCTTATTTTAATTATTTCATTAAATATTCCTATTTAAGTTATAAATTAGTTATTTCTAACTAATTTTTCTTATCAACTTAAATTTGAAAATCTTTTGAATTTAAAATTAAGTTGAAGAATTCTAGAAGTTGGTTATTGAAGATTCTAGAGATATTTTTTTAAGTTGTTAAACTTAAAATGGAATATTCTTTAATTAGGTGGTTACAACTTAATTTTGATATTTAATTAAATTTTATTTGAAAATATTTAAGTTGGTTATTTTAGATTCTTTCTATAACAACTTAAATTAGATATTTTTCAATTTTTTTTTTTTTTGAAAAGATACTTAGTTAAATTGAGATATTTTATAGATAGTTATTTCTATACTAGTTATTATTTCTAATATTTAAATAGGAAAATATCATAGATTGGGAAATTAATTGTTTTATAATTAATTTTGGTACAATTCAAGTTAAGAATACTTTTCCCAGTATTAAACTAGAATTAATAATTAAGCCTTCTCTATACTTAATTATTTATTTCTTGAATTTAATACATTTAATTAAATTGAAAATTAAATATCTAAGTTGATTTTCATCATGATACTTAAATATTGTTATTTTCATGATATTTAATTAAATAGAAAATTATTTTAAGTTGGAAAATTTTTATAACAATTTAAATTTGAATAATTTTCAAAATATATTTTATTTATTTTATTAATCAATTTTCGAAATTGCATTTGACTATGCAAGATGATTTTGAATTTATCTTGAAAAATAGATTAAAGTTGTAAATTAATTATTTATTTTTATTAATTTTTGAATCAACTTAAATCAATTATTTTTTTCATTTAATGATTAATTTAAAATAAATGAACTAAAATATATTATTATTAGAAATTGAATTAATTAGTGAAAGAAAAATCTAGATAGATAATATTTTTGCTTGAAGTATTTTTTTTAGTAAAGATTAATTTATTTTTAAAGTATTTCAAAAATTGTATAATTTTATACTTTAATTTTTCGAAATACAATATATATTCTTATAGAAAATTTAAATTTGAGTTGCAAATTAATTTAAATTAATACAACTTAAATTAAATAATTTTCTTAATATTTATTGGAAAATTAATACTAAGATGGAAATAATTCTTTTTATTTTCATAACCATCTAAGTATAATTTTATAAATATTAAATTAAATTCCATTTAGAATTTTATTCTAAATTTGAAATTTAATTAAATAATTATATATTTAAAATAAATAAATAATAGAAGAAAATACATTTTAAATAATGAGCTTTATTATTATTAAGATATTCGATCTCCATTGTTGGTTTTACATAGCTATTGTTTTAGTGAGTAATCCTCCCTAATGGAGGAACGTTCATTAGCAACTTAGTGTTGGAAATTATTTTACCAGGATCTTAGATCTACTCACAAGTATGTTGATTAACACCCTAAATATGAACTTTCTAAACGATGAAATAAACACATATAAAGTTTAGGAAACCTTACATTGGGTGCAGCGGAACATAATGACTCCTTCCGTTCAGATATCTAGCCCTTGATTCCTTTCTGTAGCAGAGCATTATCAATATCTTTGATGCTGAAACTCCTTTTGCTGAATGTCTTTCTTCACGATCTTCCTCACTATGATTGAGGTATCACTTGCTGTGTGTGGGCACTACTCATACACTAAGAATTTCGAAATTTAAGAGGGAAGAAAGAGAGAGGGAGTGGTCGGCCAGATAGGGAGAGAGAAGGCTCAGGTTTTTTCTGAATGAAACGTGTAATTTTCCTGAAGCCTTCACTATCTATTTATAGCATTCCACTAGGGTTAGATTTGAATTATTTGGCATTAAAATAATAAAAATATCAGTTTAAATTGCGTACAAAAGTGGTCGGCCATGCTTAGTGGATTTGGGCCTCACTTTTTGCAATTTTACAGTTTTATCTTTTCTGCATCTGATTTTCTCAAAAATGCCAATTTTCAAATTCAACCATTTAAATGCCAATTCTAACTATTTAATAACTATAAATAATTATTAAATAATATTGTCATTTATCATATTTATTAATTGAACCATACAAAGTATCATAATTAACAAATATGCCCCTAAAACTCTTTCTTTACAATTTCGCCCTTACTTAGTGAAAAAATTCACAAATAGACATAGTCTAATTTGAGAATTATAATTTATTAATCAAAACTAATTATATGAGTCTTACAAGCAATATTATCTCAACTAGTACGGGGACCATGGGTCTATATAACCGAGCTTCCAATAAGTAGATCAAGAATTTATTACTAAAATTCACTAACTTATTAATTCTTCATTGAATCCACGCATAGAACTTAGAATTGCACTCTCAGTTATATAGAATGCTCTATATGTTCCACCATATAGACACATCATTAGTTATCTATTGTTACAATCCTAATTTTGATTAATGATCCTCTATATGAATGATCTACACTGTAAAGGGATTAGATTACCGTTACACCCTACAATGTATTTTATCCTTAAAACACTTGACCCCGTATAAATGATATTTCAGCTTATGTGAAATGAGTACTACACCATTTATGTTCGTTTGGTCAAGCTCAAAGGAGATCATCCTTTGCTTACTATTCGCCAGATAGAAGCTATAGATTCCATGTTTATGCTAGCGCTCCCACTCAATTGCACTACCGTGTTCCCAAAATGTACGTATCACCCTGACCTAAAAGTAGGCTTAACAAACAAATCAAAGAACACGAATAGCCTTTCAAGATTGAGCCTAATCATAACAGGATTAAGAACATTTGATCTAGGATCAACTAGGCGATATTGACTTGAATAGATATTTCGGTAAGTTTAATAAATCTAAGTCAAAGTTCAATATCGGTCCCTTCCGATGCATACTCCATGCATCCAACCTGAGCTTTACTTTAACCAATGCTCTGGAGAGAACATAGCATTTCTCTTAATGCAAGTAAACTCTGTTGTAGATTATCATATCAGTAAAACCCTATGTCTGATAAATCTAGGAAACTTTATTCACATAGTCATGTTTACTTTCCAATGTGTTGACAGCACAATAAACAGGATCAAGTATGTGAAAAGGGTTTCAGATGAATTCATACATTAAGTACATATAATCATGAAATAAATCATGTGAACCATGCAACATTAAATGTTATTTCTAATCTATATTAATAAGTAAATCTGATTATATTGAAATGAGTTTTATTTAGGGCATAAAACCCAACAGTTAGCGTCGTAGAATCTCGAAAGATAAGTATATTTGCAAGTTTTTTATATTAGTATTGATCACCCTAATGGTGGCGACTATATAAGACTTACAAACGTATGAAACAATGGTGGAAGCTCATGAAATAGGAATGACCTTGACCCTCACCTAAACAGGACAACGCCGGATTCTCATTTCAATCGAATAAAGGGTTGCTAGAATGTTTATTATTTTAGATGAGCTGAAAACTCTATTCAATGGATGGTAGCTTTGACTCTCGCCTAAACGGGACACTGATATCAGTTTGTTGAAAACCTTGAAAATTATTTAGGATCGTATGTTTTAGTATTTTCTCTTGTCATTCCTACTTGCTATGTGCTAATAATTTCTGAATTAGATTTTGTGTTAAACCATAATTGATTTCTATTTATTATTTTGTAGTATCTTGTATAGCCATGTCAAATCCCATGTTATCACTGTTGACTGAAAATAAGCTAAATGGATCTAACTTCCTAAATGGAAAGAGAACATTAATATTGCTCTCATAGGTGAAAGTGCCCTGTTTGTGTTAACTAAGCCGTCTTCTGAACAGCCGAGTGACAATGCAACTAAAGCTGTTAAAGAGAAGTTCGAGCGTTGGCAGAATGCTAACAACAAAGCTCGATACTTCATGCTTTCCAGCATGGTTGACACCTTGAAAACAAGGTTTGCAAACACTGTCACGACTGCAGAAATAATGGAGAAGTTAACTGAGCTATTCGGAATGGCATCTATCCAGTCTCGCTTTGACGCGACTAAGAAATTCATCAATGCACGGATGGAACCTCATCAGAATGTGCGTGATCACCTTCTCCAAATAGCAAGTTATTTCCAGGAAGCCCAAAATCATGGTGCTGAAATGGATCAGACAACTCAAGTGAGTCTTATCTTGAATAGTCTGACTCCAGCTTTACTGCCCTATACATCAAATTATGTCATGAATAAGAAGGAGCAAGACTTTCACACGTTAGTCAATGACCTTCAGACATATGAAAATTTGATTGGAGGACCCAAGAAGAAAGGGAGTAAACCTCAGAATTCTGGAAATGGTAATGGCACAATTAAACCTGAGGCACACGTTGCCTCCACTTCCAAACCCAAGACAAAGAAGAAGTAGAAAAATACCAAGAAGCGAGCTCAAGCTGTGAAAATAGTTAAGAACAAAAAGGCTTCTGCTCCTGGTGATACACTAAAAGGAAAGTGTTTCTACTGCAATGAGAAAGGCCATTGGAAACCCCAATGTCCTAAACTTCTTGCAAAGAAACAAGGTATTTCTTTCTATAAATTGATGAGTTTTAGTGAATTATTATCCAATTGGATTATTAATTCTGGACTACTAACATTGTTTATTTGTTTTTCTTCTTATTATAGCCCAAGCTGCTTGAACTCAGGTGTTATCTTAGCGAGTTAAATCAGAAAGCTGGACCAAGGGGTGGAGTTCGTCCAAGATAAAGATGAAGCTCGTTTATTTATTTTTGAATTAATTGTTTCAGTTTTAGAACAATTTGGATTTCAATTATTAGTTTGGGATTTTATTCCCTATTCTTTTCTCATTATGTTGCAAACATTTTTTTTCAATAAAGTTTTCTATTAAATTGCAATCTATGAGTTGAGCTTCATTACTTTATCTTATATAACGATTACCAAGTATTATATTTATATGTTTGTATGTGTATGTGTTTTTATTATTGATACAAATTATATAGTTCCTTAAACTCTTTATAGAGTTATTACTACATAAACACTAGAAATTATTTTCTATGTTTATGAATAATTGTTAATTCTAAAAACAATTATTAAGAATTTGTTTAATAAAAAGATCTTTTGATTTGATAGGGGTGGAGAAAAAGTTAAGAATAATATGCAGTTCAACGATCTTTTATATCTAATGAACTCTGGATTATATTCGAAACTCCACATAATCTCTATAACACTTAGAGAATCATAATCTTTATAACCTTTAGGGGTGGATCATAATCTCTATATACTTAGGGGTGGACTATATTCCATAGTACTCTTTGTGACACATTTTTTTAAAAACATGGAAGTAATATAATGAATTAGCTATTATCAGAATAATCCTCGATCTTGATTATATGTTCCAGTTTAGATTTACTGTTGTAATAGATAATGATACCAATAAAGTTCTTTGATAATGTATCACACTACCTTAATTGAGTGGGAGAATTTTAAAATTCTTTACCCATCTTCATTTGGTTGACACTTGTGATAGGAACTTAAGAACACTACTGAGAAAGCAAATCTAACCATTCATGTGGATAGAAATAACTTATCAGAATTATGAGAATAAGATAGAAGAATTCTTGCATAGTCTATTCGAATGACTTGAGTCAAGATTTCTAATCCTCATAACATTTTATGGTATCTTAATTTGATTGCTTAATCTCTAGCAAGTATTTTACACTTCAAATACTAGACTGCTATGTTGATGACTTAGTCTTAAAGAAACTTACAGTTTCAGACTAAGACAATAAGTCACAATGAGATATCCCTCAAAACAATAGTAAGAGGTTATAAGTATTATTTAACCAGACACCTACTATTGAGTGGGAGCCATCTGAGATGTAATCAAATAAGGAACATTAGGAGATACTCAAGAAAGATTTATGAAAGTGACCTGTATGTTAGATATTAAGGAACTGTATATTAGTTATCCTTATATCTACACCAACTCATTAAGAATTTGAGATGGTGGTTACTCTGGGGTGGAGGAGTTATTCTAGAAGAGTGTAAAAACCCATCTATAATAATTCAAGCTCCATCAGAGAAGATATATATAACTTTGTAAATTCGAAATTACCAGAAAGTTATTCTACTGAAAAAAATTCTACACTGTATTATCTCAGTTCCAAATTTTAAAGTATGAGAGATATGTCTTCTGTTTGTTCAGATGTACTTAATAAGCAATAAGGATTTCAGTATTCCTTGATGAGTAAAGCATATAGTTAAGGATGTTTCATAATGTTTTATGAACTTGGTTGCAGAAATTTGGGTGGAGTCAAATATACTACACTTGATCTGAAGATCAAGAAAACAGATTGATTGGAGTGCACAACTTGTTTTATGTTAGTGCAAGTGGGAGTTTGTTGGGTTTTGTGCCCTAAAATAAAACCCATTGCAATCTGATTAGTTATCAATTTAAGAGATTTGAAATGATTTATGTTAACATGTATTTTTCATGCTTATGGTTTAATATATATATTTAATATATGCACAAAATCAGTTAAGTCTAGAACATATATTTATTCACAATTACAGCATTGTCAACATAGTGGAATGTGATTGTGATTACACGATTCAAAAGACTAAGTCCCTATTTCATCAGTATTTTGGATTTACACTGATGTGATAATCAGTGATGAAGTATACTTACACTTGGAGTAAGTGTTATGTCCTTTCGAGGACATTGGTAAAGTATACTGGTTTCGAATGTATGGAGTATACATTGGACTGGACCGATATTGAACTTAGTCAAGATATTATAAACTTACCGTTGTATCTTTCCAAGTCAATATCACTAGTTGATCTTAGATCAAAAGAATCTTAATCCTAATATGCTTAGGCTCAATCTAAGGAGTGTTATTCATGTTCTTTGATTTATTAGTTAAGCTTACTTTTGGGTCAGGGTGATACGTATATTTTGGGAACATGATAGTATGACTAAGTGGGAGCGCTGAACATAAATATGGAATCTATAGCTTCTACTGGTGTATAGAAGTCAAGTGATGATTCCCTTCGAGCTTAGCTAAATAGAAGTAAATGGATGAGCTCTTGTTTCAGTGACTATATCTTAGTTCACTAAAACATCATTTACAGGTAGGTAAGTGTTTTAAGCGGCCAAATACATTGAGGGATGAAACGGTAAATTTATCCCTTCTCGATGTAAATCATCTATATAGAGGATCTTTGATCAAATTAAGATTATAACGATGGTTAAATGAGATAGCGTATCTATATCGTGGAACATATAGAGCGCTCTATATAAGTCTGAGAGTGCAATTCCAAGTTCTAAGAGTGGATTCAACAAGGAATTAATAAGTTAGGGAATTTACTCGGTAAATTCGGTTCGGCTTATTGGAAGCTCAGTAATATAGGTCCATTGTCCCCATTCTAGTTGAGACCATACTGCTTGTAAGACTCAATAATTTATTTACGTTTAATCAATTATAATTCTAAAGTTAGACTATGTCTAGTTTGTGAATTTTCACTAAGCAGGGGCGAAATTGTAAAGAAAAGAGATTCTAGGTTTATTTATTAATTAAGAGACTCTATATGTCTAATTAATAATTATGATAAATGACAATATTATTTAATAATCTATTTTAGTAATTAAATAATTAGTTTTGGCATTTAAATGGTTAGAATTGGAAAATTAGCGTTTTTGAGAAAATAAAAATGAAAATTGTGAAAACTGCAAAATTTCAAGTAAGGCCCATTAACACCATGGCTAGCCACTTGTACAAGCTTTTTTCAATTATTATTTTTTATTATTTTAATGCTAAATAATTAGTAACCTAAACCTAGTAGTTGCTTATAAATAGAAAGTGATGGCTCACACCAAAATAAGAGTTTTTCAGTAATTCAGGAAATTGTCTTTAAAAAAATTGAGCCTCTCACTTTCTCTCTATAGCCAACCCCTTTCTCTCTCTTTTCCTCTTCACAATTTCGAAATACCCTAGTGATAGAGTAGTGCCCACACACAGCAAGTGGTACCTCAATCATAGTCTGGAAGATCGTGAAGAATCCAACTAAAGAGAAGGACATTCAGACTCAGATCTTGATAATACTCTGCGACAAAAATGATACAAGGGTTAGAGATCTGAGCGGAAGGAGACATATTATTTCGCTGCAACCAATGTAAGGTTTCCTTAACTTTATATGTGTTTATTATCGTTTTAGAAAGTTCATATTTAGGATGTTAAACAACATACTTCTGAGTAGATCTAAGATCCTGGTAAAATAAATTCCAACACGTCCTTCCTCTAGAGTTGTTAATTTCTATTTCTTGATTGTGTTGAATCTGGTCTTGATGTGCTCTGATATCACTGTTAGAAGTTAGCAACTCTTTTAACCCTGAATCAAGAAATACACATTTTAGTGATTTTAGGCTAATATAATTTATAAAAGTTGGTATTATTGTAAAGTTAAAACTCATGCATCCATGAGTCCAATTTAACAAAAAACTGTCCTAACAAATATAGCTCAATAACCCTTGGTTCAAAACCAAACCCTTCAAGATAGTTCTTCTTCAGTTCCAAGGGTTTGAACCACTTCAAGAAACCCTTTAGAAGAACACTTCTTCTAGAGTTCGAGATTTGCGCACAAGTCACAAAGAGAAAATAGATGAAATCAAAATCACAAAGAGATTAGAGATAAAGAATACCACAATGTCAAGGTTCACCCTTATAAAGATGGGTTACGTGCTTATCGAGCTTGCCATTGAGAAACTTAATTTTCCACTATTAAATCAGGTATGGTTACATCTTTCTTTGATTTTGAGTCACATGTGCTCGGTTGATAATCAATGGTACAAACTTTGAATCTCTCTATTTTCCATTTACAATGAATTTGCCTTAACTTTCTTTTGCTTTACTTTCAAAACAAACACAAATGAAGCTCAACTCTTGCACTCGTCTCTCTCTCACTCTCTCTCTCTCTCTCTCTCTCTCTCTCTCTCTCTCTCTCTCTCTCTCTCTCTCTCTCTCTCTCTCTCTCTCTCTCTCTCTCTCTCTCTCTCTCTCTCTCTCTCTCTCTCTCTCTGATCTAGTTTAAATAGGTATTGCAATAGGTGTTGCAAAGTCTGTTGGAGAAAAAATTGAGATATACTTCAAGCTTCAAAGTCACTCATTTACAAGGATTGCAAATTTTCTCCCTGCTCTGGAATGTTCTAGGGTCTTTTCTGGTATTCTTCCAGTTTTTCTCCCAGTTCTCTTCTAGTTCACTTCTACATCCCAACCGTCGTTTTTCCTTTCTTCTCTTTCTCTAATTAATGCATCTTCATTATACCCTGCATATCATCATTGCTTATTCTTTAATGCAGCCCCCGTTTTCCCTCTACCGAGACTACCATTAATGCTTGCTCAGATAACCTTTGGCTCTCCTTCTTTTCCCTATCCTTTCATGCATTCAATATCTGTCTTGTTCTTCAGATGGAGGCGAATCATTGCCCTATGGCTGGGCAGACGAGGATCTAGACCTCCAGCAGCTCAATGGCGCACGTATCTCCTCATCTTCCAGGTTATACTTACCTCAGGTATATCTTTCTTTTAATTTTCTATTTAAAGCCCAGCATTTTGTTTTCTGATCATCCTTCACCTGTACTTTTTACCACTTATGCTCTCTTATCTTTCTCGCTCCTGTACTTACCCATGGCTAACTTACCTACTTCCCAGTCCACCCATTTAACCCCCGAAGAAGCCCTAGTCCACGATTTCGACCATGTTTCCCTTCACCCAGAACCTCAGACCCACTCCTTTTGCTTGGTTGTAAAAATCTTGTTTCCCAAAACTTTGAAAATCGATTGGATTCAGAAGGCTATGAATGAAGCCTGGGTTGCCCGATGCCCCTTCACGTTCTCTGAATACCATTCTCGCCTTTTCCTGGTCCAGTTTGGTTGTGAGGGTGATCGTCGAAGGGTCATGGAAGGCCAGGCATGGCACTTTGATCGATCCCTCATGATTTTCGCCATCCCTGATGGCTTTGACACCATCCTTCCCTCTCAGTTGAGATACATCCCTCTCTGGGTTCAGGTCCATTTTATCCCTTTTGGGTCCAGATCCTATGGTCTGGCTCAATTTGTTGCTGATGCTATTGGTGACCTCATTGAGGTCCATCTCATTTCGCTCTATGATTCTGTCACTCCCTTCATGCGAGTTCGTGTTCTTCTGGACACTACTAAGCCCCTCCACCGTGGAATGAACGTCCGTTTTAGGAAACTCTCCCTCACTAAGTGGCTCAAGTTCCTTTATGAGGGTATTCAAAACTACTGCTATCATTGTGGAAAACTTGACCACACTTTCAACAAGTGTGATAAGTTTCTCCATCACTGTGACCACCATCCCTTTCCCCCCAGTTTAAGCTACAAGGATGCCCTACGGGCCGCTGCCAAATCCATTTATAAGAAGAGTATCTTTGAACTGTCCAACTCCATTCCCTTTGAGGAACAACCATCCCTTACCAACCTTGATCACCATAGCCTTCAAGACCAAACAAATCGATTCCTCGCGACTACCATGCCTACCACCTTCCCTGCTACTGTTGCCTCCTCTCCATCCCCTAATTTTATCCAACACACCACTGTTCCTACTTCTAACACTACCTATTCCAGTCAGCCTCAAACCGTCCACCCCACCCTCCATTGCTCTCTACCAACTCACCCCATCATGACTACCACCACCCTTCCCACCACTTCCAAAGGCAAAGCACCAATGTACCCACAACCATCCCTGGTTTCCCTGAACAGCCCGCCTCTCTCCAGCCTCAACATCATTGATTCCCCAGCTGCCCCATCCTCCACCAGGAAAAGGTCTTTTGCAAGACAGACCTGTCAAGTGGGCTCTTCGGTTCGTAGCATGCTGAAAAGAGCCCGAGCTTCTCATGCTGACTTTGTTGTTGTTCCATCTATGTCTGACAACGAGGAAACGGCGGGTGTTGCTCAGCAACCCCGCCGAGAAAAATGAATCTCATCAGTTGGAATGCTCGCGGATTAGGGAGTTCCCGAGCATTCCACAATTTCTCCCTCCTCACGAAGCAGCATCAGCCCCAGCTCTTTTTTGTCATGGAAACCAAGCTTTCTGTTTCTTCTTCTTTTGTTGCTAGGGCTAATATGTATTTTGATAATGTTTTTCAAGTTCCTAGAACTGGTTTAGGGGGGGGGGGTTTGCTTTTGTTTTGGAAGGAGAATGTTATTGTTAATATTTTGTCACATTCCCTTCACCATATTGACTGTATGCTTACTATAAACAATACTAGTTTTCATTTGTCTTGCTATTATGGATCTCCCTATGTTGCTGATAAACAAACTTCCTGGACATTATTGCGTCGTCTTTTCGATACTGCCCCTCTCTCACCGTGGCTCATTATTGGGGATTTTAACGATTACCTTGGCTTTAACGATCGTAATACCCGCGGTTTACCACCACCCCATGCCATGCATTCTTTTCAAAGTTTTATTGGTAAATACTCTCTTTTCCCGCTTGTTTTGTCTGGCAGCCGTTTTACTTGGAAGCATGGTACCACCTTGGAGCGTTTGGATTGGGCCATTGTTAATCAGAATTGGGCTGATCTTTTTCCAATGGCCTCTCTCCACCACTTAGGTTTTTTTGGTTCTGACCACAGAGCGCTAAAAGTGTTGCTAGATGGCAATCCTGTTATGTTCGCTCGCAACCCTACCTTTTGGTTTTGATAACCATTGGTTACTTGAGCCTGATTTCCCTAAGCTTCTCAGAGATAGTTGGAGTACGGACTCAAATTCTTCCGCTTCCAATAACCCCATTCTCACTTTCCTTTCCAAACTGAATAATTGTTCTGTTTCTTTGTCCTCTTGGGGTCGAAATAAAAATCAATTTTCAAATCGTATCAAAAGTATCCAAATGAGACATGGAGCGTCTCATGGTGGGTCCTACTGTCTCCCCTTCTGATGTCAAAAAAGCCAATGATCTCCAGAAAAATTTAGATAGCCTTTTAGTAAAAGAGGAAATCTTTTGGAAGCAACGCTCCAGAGTAAATTGGCTAAAAGCGGGTGACAAGAACACTAAATATTTCCATAACCGTGCCTCTGCGCGAAAACGTACCAATTTCATTAAATCTTTAACTCTGGATGACAACTCTCAAGTTACCACTCTCAATGATATTACCACCTCTTTCGTTCAGTTCTACACTGACCTCTTTGCGTCCCAAGGCACTCACACTGATGCTATGACTTTTGCTACGCAAGGTCTCTCTAAGCGCCTCACCCCTACTCAATCAACTTTCCTTATCTCTCCTTTCACTTTTGATGAAGTCAAAGCTGCTCTTTTTCAGCTTGCGGGTGATAAAGCCCCGGGCTCTGACGGCTTTAATCCTAGTTTTTTCCAAAAAAATTGGGACTCTGCTGGCAAGGATCTCTGCCAGGCGGCCTTATATGCTCTCACTACCAATGCTGATCTTAGGCCGGTTAATGAAACTATTTTGGTGCTCATTCCCAAAGTTAAAAATGCTTCTCGAGTTAAGGATTTCCGTCCCATCAGTCTCTGTTCCACTCTTTACAAGGTAGTATCTAAAACCATTGCAAATCGCCTCAAAACTACTCTCCCTGATCTTATTTCCCATAACCAGGGCGCTTTTCTCTCAGATCGCATTATTTTTGATAACATCATTATTGCCAACGAAGTCATTCATGCAATCACTAACCGTAAGCAAGGGAAAGTTGGTTGGGCTGCTCTGAAACTGGATATGGAAAAAGCTTTTGACAAAGTTGAATGGGCTTACATTGAGCACATCCTCCAACATTTTGGCTTCCCCTACCCCTTTATCTCACTCATTCTCAACTGCCTTTCCTCTGTCTCTTTTCGTCTCCGCATTAATAATTGACTCTCTCACCAAATTCTCCCCACTCGCGGAATTCTTCAGGGTGACCCTCTCTCACCCTATCTTTTCCTCCTCGTTGCTGAAGGCCTCTCTGGGATCATAAACGCTAAAACCCACTCTAACTCTTTCCTCGGGATTTCCATTTCTCGCTCTGCTCCCACTATTTCTCACCTTCTTTTTGCTGACGATAGTCTTCTCATCACAAAGGTCACTCCTTCCTCATCCATGGAAATCAAGGATATACTTAACCTTTATAACCTCGCTACTGGCCAATCTGTCAATTTCCACAAATCCTCCATCCTTTTCTCTCCTAATACCATTTCCTCTGACTGTCGCACCTTCAGGACTACTCTTCACCTCGACGACAAGCCCTTCATTGACAAATACTTGGGTGTCCCTCAATGTTTTTCTAGGTCAAAACCTCTTCTTTCCTGTTCCTTCTTCAAAAAGCCAGCTCAAAGCTTTCTGTTTGGAACCAAAATCTCTTTTCTAGAGCGGGCAAAGAAATTCTTTTAAAAGCGGTCATTCAAGCCATTCCCTCGTATGCTATGTCCTGCTTTCGACTCCCTGTCTCTCTTTGTAAACATTACACCAAGTTAATGGCTAAATTCTGGTGGGGGTCCCTTGGCCAAAGCCATAAGATTCATTGGAAAAAATGGGACAATCTCTGCACTTCCAAATTTTATGGTGGTTTGGGTTTCCGTAACATTGTTCATCATAACCAAGCCATGCTGGCCAAGCAGGCTTGGCGTACCCTCACCACCCCTGATTCCCTTGTTGGCCAAATCCTTAAGGCTAAATATTTCAAGCGAAATGATTTCTTGCACGCTTCCACTGGCCACTCCCTTTCATTCTGCTGGAGAAGCATTCTTTGGGGCCGGGATCTTCTGATCAAGGGCCTTATCTGGAAAATTGGGGATGGTACCCTTGTCAACATTTCTGAATCCAATTGGCTTCCTTCCCATGGTAAAACTTTATTAAAGCCTGGCCTGTCCCCTCCCCCCCAAAATGTTTCCTATTTCCTCACTGAAGACCGACATTGGGACCTTTCAAAACTCCGGCGTTATTTTGATGAGGAGATGTGTAATGCCATTCTTGCTGTTCCCATAGACCCTCACAACAATGATACTCTCATCTGGAATCATCACCATTCGGGTTGCTTCACGGTAAATTCTGCCTACCATTTGGCTAATTCCAACCTTTCCTCACCTGGTCCTTCTAATCCTGCTACCTACAGGCGTTGGTGGACCACAGTCTGGTCTTCTAACATCCCTCCCAAAATCAAACATTTTGTTTGGAAAGCTTTCCACCACATTCTTCCCTCCAATCTTAACCTTTTCCACCGTACGTCCACTCCCTCCCCTTTTTGCTCCCTTTGTCTCTCTCATCATGATTCCAACACTCACTCCCTTATCGAATGTTCCAGGGCAGGTAAAATATGGAAGCACTCTTCATTTTATCAGTTTTATCTTAAAAATAGAAATTGTGATATTAAAAAATTTATGCTGAGAGGTTTCGAAAGTTTTGATAAAGATCAATTTTCATCTTTTTTGGGTTTAATTTGGGCCATTTGGAACAACAGAAACAGGGCCATTTTCCATCCTAACCATATCACTGATTTCTGTGTGGAGAATTCTGTCAGTTATTATTTGCAGGAATACAGGGATGCGCAGAATCGGATATCCATCTCATGTCACACCTCCCATCGTCCTTCCCCGAATTTTCAAGTTCCAGATGCAACGTATCAACTTTCTGTGGATGCAGCTCTTTCTCAATCAACTAACAAGCATGGATACGGAGCGGTAGTAACTGACTCTAAAGGGACAGTCATTGCAACTCTCACGGCTACTTCTCATTCAGCTCTCCCCCCTATTTTTGCCGAGGCCGAAGCCCTCCACCGAGCGCTCCTTTGGTGTCAAGCAGTCCGATTTCCAATTGCTGTTATCACCTCCGACTGCAAGAACTTGGTGCACCGTATCCAGAGTTTCTCTCCAGATCGCTCAGCCCTCTCGGGTCTAGTAGCCCTCATCGTTTCCTCTTTGTCGTCTTTTCCAGGTGCTGTTGTCCACCACATTCCCAGGTCCACCAACACCACCGCTCACGACCTTGCCAGATCAGCCCTCGGAACGGACAAAGAGATAATTTGGAACAATTTCAGTTCCTCTCCTTGAAGATCTTAGCCCTGCTCTAGCTTTTGCTTTTGATCTTCTTTTTCAAAAAAAAAAAAAAAAAAAAGTCAGTTGGAGAAGTCTTTGAATATTTGCTAATTAAGCTAGAAATCTTTTGTAAATGTTTCTATTTGAGTAGATAAGGTCTATATTTTTTTGTTCTGATGTAATCTTGAGCCTTCGGGAAAGTGTGTAACAACTGTAACTAATTTGAATGTAATGCTTGAGCTCAATAAGAGAATTTATTCTTATAATGATATTAGTAGATAGTAAACAGGGTGTAGCCATGATTCGTACGATATGTGCATAATAGAATTATTTAAACTACATCAATATATACTAATCTTTTGTAGATTTAATGTATGCATTTAAATTGAAAGTGCATAACATATAATTTTACTATTCGTGACATAAAAAAATATTATTTGACAAAATTTGATGAACTTTTTGCTCACCGTTAGCATAAGCCTTTATACATACATTAAAGATTGATTATATACTGGCATACTTTCATTAATACTTCAAAATAACAAAATGTGACTATTAGGGGAGTTCGCGGTGCGGTGGTGCGGTTTTTAACTATTTTTCAAATCAACCCGCACGTGCAGTTTTTTCAATTTCTCAAACCGCACCCGCACCGTGAAACTAAAAAATCGATAAAACCACACTGCAAAAAATGGTGCTGTGCAGTGCGGTTTATGCGATTTTTACGATTTGGACTATCATTAAATAATTAAACTATCACAAATACAATAAAGTTTGAGCAACACTTGTCAAAAATACCATAAGGCTTGAAAATAAACATGGAAAAAAAAAGTTTCAAGTTTCAACAATACAATAATTAGTAGGCTTAGGTTGGGTCTTCACATATTACACCTAAATAAATATAAATATTGGTATTTTTATAATATGCGGTGCAGTGCGGTTTGAACCGCATATTAATAATTCAAAACTACAAACCGCACCGCACCGCGCGGTTTAGAAAAAATTCAAACTCCGACCGCACTGCAAAAAATTTCAAACCGCATTTTTTTTACGGTGTGGTGCGGTCGCGAGCGGTTTGAGCAGTTTGATGAACACCCCTAGTCACTACGAAAAAAACAAATTCCCGATAGTTTTACGCTATAATAAAGAATTCTAAACGGCCCTTAAAACCATCGCCTATACGACCATCGCGAATACTGGGTAGAATATGCGACAATGGGAAAATATTGAGAAAAAGTATTCTTGACGGTTTAAAACCATCGGCTATAGTTGATATTATAGGCCACGGTTTAAAACCATCGGATATACTATAGGCAACAATTTTAAACCATCACTATAGTGGATTCCCAAAAAAAATCATCGTCTTTATCCTCCTCGAAACCACTTTTCGCATATGTCGCAGACGCTCCAAAATCTTTACAAGCTTCATCCTCATCATCGACCGTCGTTGTGCTCGTCTTCATCCTCCTCAAAACTTTCTTTTACAAGCTTTTGATTTGAACTTTATGCCCACTATTAGCATAGGTCTTTATACACACATTAAAAATTGATTATATACTAGGATATTTTCATAAATAATCCAAAATAATAAAAAGTCACTATTAAAAAACTCAGAATTCTTGATAGTTTTACACCCTTAGGTGAAGAATTTTAGACGGTCTATAAAACTGTCGTCTATACGAACGTCATGAATACTGAGTAGAATAGGCGAATGTAGGAAAATGTCAGGAACAAGTACTCCCAACGTTTTAAAACTGTCACCTATATATAGTCAATACAATAGGCCACAGTTTAAAACCATCGGCTATACTATAAGCAACGATTTTGAACCGTCACTATAGTGGATTTCCAAAATTCATCATCTTTATCCTCCTCGAAACTACTTCTCGCATATGTCGCAGCCGCTCCAAAACCTTTACAAGCTTCATCCTCATCCACTGTCGTTGTGCTCGTCTTCATCCTCTTCGAAACTTTCTTTTACAAGCTTCAGCTTGCTTTTCACTTAACGATCCTCGAAGCTATCTTCAGATTGCAAGCTTCAGATTTTTTTTTTTTTTTGCACACACAAAGATCAAGATCAACAAACTAAATCGTGACTAATAGAAATTTAAACAATAAATAAGAGAATATTGTGCTTACCTTTGTGCTTCCAAGAGAGAGAGAGAGAGAGAGAGAGAGAGAGAGAGAGAGAGAGAGAGAGAGAGTACCCTATTTTTCTCGATAATTTTAAATACTCGTTTAATTTTTTTAGCGATGGTTCTCTAAAAAAATATTTTTAGGACTTTCGTCAATACACTTTTTTTTTTTTAAATAGCGAGTTTATAAAAATATCAATTTACATTTTTTTTTGAATTTTGACTATTCTTTATTTATATAAAAATATATGGATAATTTTTTTTTATTATCTTCATGTTGCTGCTATATAAAAATAGCATAAAAATAATATTGTGCTATGAATAAATACATGCAATAAACATTTTTTCGTAAAATTATATATATACAGATAAACAAATTTAATTACTTTGTCTAAAAAACTTTCTTGTATTGTGCATATGCAAAATTATGTATATTTTGTAAATGACCACGATTACTAAATACTAATTATACTTACAATATTGGATTTTGGGCAAATATTTACAATTTGGCAAAAATTACTTTTATACTTCCTTGGACATTTTTTTTCTTTTATATTGCAGACACCGAATATCAAGAACAATGCCTCCATCTTCCACATCCATGCACAGAACAACCCCAGCAATACGAGAACACCCGAAAACAACCATTAATTTCGGCAAGATAGAACAAAGTAGAAATCAACGTCAAATAAATAATCATAGCAAAACAACTGTAAAGCTACACTAAAATAAATTAAAAAAATAAAAGAAAAAAAGGATTAAAAAAAACTAACCATCTTCTGCACAGCCTCAACACCAGATGCAATAGTGACTATATTTGCAAGCTCAGTCTTGAAAAATCAAAATAGAAAAACTACTAAAACAAAACTAAAACAACACAAAACAAATGTAAAACAATGAAGCAGATATAACCACTTAAAAAAACATAAAAGAACGACACCCCTCAAAACTCTCTTGCCAGTGAGCTCGTTAAATGTATTTATAGCAGAATCAGAATAAAAAATACAAAAACAACCATAGAAAAAGAAAAAAAAATGTATTTGTAACCTCCATATTCCAGACCCACGTACAGAACCACCATAGCAACACGAGAATACTCGGAAAACAACCATTAATTCTAGCGAGATGGAGCAAGAATAGTGAAATTGCGTCAAATAAATAAATTATGGCAAAACAATCGTAAAATAGCACTAAAATAAATAAAAAAAAAATTAAAAATCTTCTACACAACCGCAACACCAAATGCAATAGATGTTATATTTGTAAACCCAGTTCTGAAAAATTAGAATAAAAAAATTATACTTTTATCTTTCTCGAAATCGTGACTAAAAACTTTAAAAACTAAAGAAAAAAATGAAAAAAAGATGAAGAAGAAAAACTGAACAAGAAATAAAATAAAAATAATAAACTTATATGTTAATAGAGAAAGAACTTGAGAAAGAAGAGGGTGGAAAAAAAAATAATATCCAAGGACTTTATAATAAAAAAAAACATCCATAAAGAAGATGGTGAACATGAGAGATATGGCTCAAATACAATTAAAAATAAGGGTAATTTGCGGCATAACCTCCTTAAGTGGTAAGGTCTTTGCAACTAACCCCCAATTCTAAAATTTTGGTGGTAAAACCTCCTAAACCCAAGTTCTGCTGCTAGCACTTAGCCCCTTCCATCCATTTTTGGTTGTTAACTGCCATGGTGGAATGTCCACATGTACACAGTGTACACGTGATACAATTTAACTAGTCCACATAAATAAATATTTAAAAAACAAAAAAAAAATAAATTTTTTAAAAATAAATTTTTTTCTTTTTCTTTAAAAATTAAAAAGAAAAAAACCTAAATAAACCCTAATTCTCTTCTTGTTCTCTCTTTCTCTCCTTTTCCAACCCGCCACCCCCTCCTCCTCCTCCTCCTCCTTCTTCTTCTTCATTTACCACCACATCCACTACCCACCACAACCGCAACAACCACCTGCACCATACTTTTTATATCCAAACCCACAGAAACTTGAATTGAAGGTGCGCTCTTCCACGAACCGCTGAACCCAGAAAAAAAAAGGAATAAGGAGGAGAGAGAGAGAGAGAGAGAGAGAGAGAGAGAGACCAAGTGTGGCGTAGATCCGAGCCCAACAGCCCAGCCCCATTTGGCAGAAGACGTCCTACCTGCCACCCCCTCCTCCTCCACCACGACAATGTTGACGACGGACTACTGCTCTTCGGCGATTGAGATTCACTTCCACCTCTGCCAGAGCTCATAAGCAGAGAAGAAGAAGAAGAAGGAGGAGGAGGAGGAGGAGGAGGGCAATGAGAGAGAGAGAGAGAGAGAGAGAACGAGAAGTGAAGAAGAGAAAGCGGAGGAGAGAAGGAGCTTGGATGAGAAAGAAAGGGAAGCGTTTCTTATAGGGTTAAATCGGAGGGTTTGAGAAGTTGAGGCAGCCATTGAGAAGTTGAGGCAGCCATTGGAGGAAGTGGTGGTGGCTAGGGTTTCAAGGATGAAGATGGTTGTGCGTGAGGATAGAAGAAGAAGAAAGAAAGAAAAGAAAAAGAAAAAGAAAAAAATATAATAATAAAACTTTTAATTTTTTAATTTTTTAATTTTTAAAGAAAAATATATTTTTTTATTTTTTATCTTTAAAATAATTATTTTTTATTTTTTTAAATATTTATTTACGTGGCCCAATTAAATTGTGCCACGTGTACACTGTGTACACGTGGATATTCCAACCTGGCAGTTAACAGCCAAAAATAGATGGAAAGGGCTAAGTGCTAACAGAACTTAGGTTTAGGAGGTTTTACTACTAAAATTTTAAAATTAGAGGTTAGTTGCAAGAACCTGGCCACTTAAGAAGATTATGCCGCAAATTACCTTAAAAATAAAAGGAAAAAGAAAAAAGGTACGAAGAAGAAAAAGACTGAAGAGATAGAATGTGAAATAAAAAAAAAATACAATGAAGAGAGTGTGTGAATGTTTCTCAATTTTTAATCATTAATTTTAATTAAAACAAAAAGTTGGTACAAAAGTGACATGACTCCGGTCATATCAAAACTTTAACTTTTACAAACTTTAAAAAATAATATAATATATTTTAGCTGATTGTAATACCCAGTTTAAAATAGTATTTAATTTTTTTGTTTGGATATTGATTGTGTGAGGATAATTATCTTTTATTTGTGTTGTTAGTGAGTTGATATTATTGCTTAGAGTAGTTGTACAAATTTTCTAAAGAAAGTTAAAGTTGTATTAACTACGAAAGTAAAATATTATGGTATTTTTATAAGTACGTAATCGTTTAATTAAAGTCTGATATGAAAGTCCATTAGGTTTTCTTTATAATATATTTATTTGATTTAAATAATTGTATAAGTGGTATGTAATAATATTATTATTTAATTAATGTGAGAAAATTCGTAAGTTTAGAGAAATTCGTAGGTTTAGAAACTGTTTTACTAAGACAACCATATCTGGAGTTTTATAACTCCGATTAAGGTGATTCTAGTGGCGTTGGAAAGATAATTCAAAGATATATAAATTTTGTAGAAATAGCTATATCAGAATTCGTAATTTTTCTAGGTCAAAACTAAGCCCTAAAGTTACGAGATTGAGAGCTTACAATTTAAATTTAAAAGTTAGATATTTGTTTATTTAATAATTTATCATATTATTATTGTTATTATGTTAATAATATTATTATTATTCATAAAACAAATCGAGTCAGATAGTATAGGTTTCAACCCTAAAATTATATCGTTCTATTCTTCCCACCTGAGCAAGACTAACACTAAAATTTTCAAGTCATCTTTCCATTACATCCTTAGCCAAATCTGTACCACTCTTCACTCTCATCTTTGATCACCATCATCTTATGTCTATCGATCCAAGCAGCTTGATGTATTTGAGGTAATAAACTCTACATTTACTTATTTATTGATCACAATAGGAGAATATTCGTAGGTCTCCTTTTCTTATTTTTCAGAATGAAACATGTCTCAGTAAAACTGTCATATCTCTTTAAATACTCATCCGATTCTCGCAATCTTAGTGTCTATAGAAAGCTTATTGAATTTCCCATAATTCTTATGAAGAAATGTTTTACTGAATCGAAATTTATCTATGTCAAAAATAACTATTTCTACGCTGTTTATTGTAAATTGTTTTTCATATTTTCTATATAAGTTGTCTTAGTAAAATCTGAATATCTCTCTGAATAATGATCCGATTCTAGCGATCTTGGTACCGTTAAAAAGATAATTCAATTTTCTAAATGTTTTAGGAAGAAACCATCCACCAATCATTGATTATTCTAAGTCAAAATTATTGTTTTATTGTTATAGTTCGAAATCCATTTGTTTCAGGATTTCTAGAAAACTGTTTCGGTATAATATCTATATCTCTTACGTTATAACTTCGATTTTAAAGATTTTAGTGTCATTAGAAAGAGAATTCGATTTTCTAAAACTTTTATGAAGAGAGTATTCTCTGATTTGGAATATTTCAGTATCAAAACTTTGGATTTCCGATGTCTACTGTGATTCGTTACTCCATATTCCTTCTCAGAAATAGTTTCAGTAAAACTATCATAACTCCCTCAGTTTTAATCTATTTTTAATGATCCATATATCATTGGAAAGATAATTTAATTTCCTATAATTTTTATGAAGGAAACTTTCACTGAATTCGTGTAGTTATTGGTCAAAAATAGTGTTCTTTCTGCTGTACTGTAAGAGTGCGAATTTTAATGTTAAGGCCTTGACCCATGTGTTGTTATAGGTAGTAGTGACGAGATAACAAGTCTTAAGCAGCGGGATTTGAGGTAAGGAAATTAGATAGTTTTGTGTGTGTTTATCTGCATAAATTTGGATTCTTTGTGTACTGAAATATGAGTTATGATCTGTTATTATAAGTCTGTATAGGTACTGAGAATGTGTGGTATGGACACAATATTCGTAAATTGATATATAAATTATGGTTGTTATGACTTGCATAATGTTGTATGTTGTATGATGTATATTGTATGGTGTATGGTGTATGGTGTATGGTGTATGGTGTGTGGTGTATGGTGTATGTTGTATGTTATATGTTGTATGCTAACGTCTCAGGTAAAGTGAGTGACCATGGTGGGGTATGATACGGGATAAGGCCGTTGAATGTAGAGATACCCTACCCTACATTTTACTGAGTCGTGTATGAGATTTTTATGGTGGGTATGATACAGTGATGTTACTGTTGAATATAGAGATACTCTATCCTATAACAATAGTAGGGTTGCATAGGCCCAGGTTATTATATGGGTAGATTAGGCCCAGGATATTGTAGGGCCAAGCTAGGCCCGGGTTATGTAAGTAATGGTTATGATATGCCAATATTATGGTAATGGCATTATTATTTATAGTATTGATACGATTATGTTATGAGTGTGATACTGGAGTTATGATCTCTGTATATATGTATGGTGTGAACAATTTTTATGGATCTATATGATAAAGGTTTCTATGTATACAGTTATTTGGTTATGGTTATAAAATAAAGTGTATGATATTGCTAAAACTTAATAAATACAGTAATGGTATGTGTGATATTATATGGTATTTTATGATAAGCATTTCCTTACTGAGCTTTTAGCTCACCCCCTTACTTTCCCCTACAGGTATTAGACAGGGAAGTATGTATAGTGAGCAGGGTCAGTTCTGGTACGTATACTGTGAGTGGCTACGGACGAGCAAACGATCTAGAACGCCGGTGGTGCCTGTTTTATTTTAAGCAGTTGAAAAATCTAAACACAATGAAAATATGTATTATTTAAAATTATTTACTTATCGTATTTTGTTTTACAAATGAAGGATCCTTCTCTATTGCATTTGATTTCTAAAATCCATTGTTGTATTTAAAGGATTTTTTTTTATCTTTTCAAATTATGCATTTAAAATGGTATTTTGATAAAGTAAGGCAAAATATAAGGGCGTTACACTGATGAACAAATGTGTAAGTTCTCGTTAATAAAAGTTAGTACATGGCAGTAGAAAAATTAAATAAAATATATTATAAAAGTAAAAATCAATGTATAACAGTATAAAAAAAATTGGAAATACAATACTCGGTGTAATTTTTTCCCTATATTCTATCCATTTATGCTAATGGTATACACCACAAAAAGAGGTGTGTTGTATTTTTATTTTTGAATGATTCAACTTAGTAGGCATATTTGTAATAATTTGTTTGAATTTTCTAATGCTAAATTCTAAATAGGAATTGATCATAGTTTAGTATAGGAAAACTTACAAAAATACTATTTTTTGGTCAAATATTTTCAAAAATACTGTGACGCAGCAAACTTTACATTTTTACTGTCTAAACCCATTTTTATTTCTTTTATACTGTCCATGCCCAATGCATTTACTTTTATACTGTAAACAGTAACAAAACACAAAACGGCACCTCTCCTTCGTGGTTGGGGACGGACAAATCAACACCAGAATCATAGAAACACCAGGAAAAAACTATAAAATCTGGCAAAGAGAAAAATTTACTAAATCAACAACAAATTACTGTTTTGTAGTGTTATTTTACTGTTGTTTTAATATGAAAAAAAAGGCCACATAAATGAAATATTGTAAAAAATGACAGGACATGGAATCTATACCAGTTCTCATAAAGAGCAATGGACAATGGGAAAAAGAACATAATTATTTCAAGAGAATGTGACAATCCTATAAAAAACTATAAGAAAACACTACTAAAACAACACAAAAAAAATAAAGAACATAAAAAACAAGCATAAAAAAACTCTGGAATGGTAGTATTCCGATCGGGTGTACTTGGATTCCCATCCTATAAAAAAACATAAGAAAACGCTATTAAAACTAACACAAAAAAAAACATAAAAAACAAGCATAAAAAATATTAAAACTAAAATAATAAAATGACACACCTCGACAACCCTTTTCCTAATGATGTCTTCAAACAAATCAATTGATTGAACAATCTTCACTTGGTATTTACCCTTTCCCTAAGAGTTAACAAAATAAAACCACAACAACAACATGACACAGAGTCAAACAAACAGAAAACTATAAAATAGGACTAACAAAAAAAAACATGCAAGAAAAAAAAAAGAAATAGGAAATATAATCAACTTGAAAAAACCCCTAAAACAACACAAGATCAATAGAAAAAACACCTTATCAGATTTGGGAGACTTTGGAACTTTGGCTCAAACTCAAAATTAGAGTCGGAGTTCTCCAACACAGATTGAGGGTATTTTTGATTTAGTGTTCTTTGAAGTACCAGAACCTATATTTGCAAGAACAGATCTAGAAAATCAAAATAAAAAAACCACTCTTTTATTTCCCCCCAAAAGTGTGACTAAAAATTAGAAAAACTAAAAAAATGAGAAGAAGATGAAGAAGAAGAACTGAACAAGAAATAAAATAAAAAATTTATATGTTAATGGAGAGAGTAAGAGAACTTAAAGTGGAAGATAGTGAGAAAAAAAGATAATAAGTGTATAGATTTTGAAACAAAAAAAAAACAAAAGAAAGAGACCCATGAAGAAGAAGAAGAAGAACAGAAGAAGAGCAATTACTATTACATGGTGAGGTGTCGTTGGTTTCTCAAGAAAGCTAACTCTTCACACTTGTTTGTTTATAAATGAAGAGAAGTTAATGATTTATATAAGAAGATGAGTAGTAATATATTGGAAAGTCAGATGTATATAATAATTTATTAAATATTAAAAAATAATAAAGAATTAAATTAAAAAAATAAATAAAAGAAGATGTCACTTTTGTCACATCTCACGTCCAATCAATCTCTCTAATAAAATAAAAAATTTAAATTTTGATGTGGGGGGACACTAACTACTCATTATTTTATTTATTTATTATTATTATGATAAAATGTTTTGGGAAAAATAATTGACACAATAGAAAAAAAAAAACAGTATAAATGTAACAATAAATATGTTACAGTAAAAAAAAATAATAAATTAGAAAAAGTTAGTAATGTATGTAAATTTCCTTTTAATATATCCTTATGAAAATTAATTAGTAAAAGGACGTGTTACTTTCTGGATTTTTTTTTTTTTTTGGAATTGAGTGATGTACTCATGTACATCACACGAATAATTCAAGAACCACGTGTCATTGGAGTTTTCATATGTGACATTGACATATATATATTTGGCACCTAGCTGACTTATCATTCAGAGAAAATTCAAATTCCCCATGCAGTTTAGTATAACATCAACTTATAAATTATATAAATAAGTATATGAGATTGAAAATGACTATAAATCTCAAAATTAAGTGAATGTCCTATTTTGTTTAAGGGTAAATATTATTTTGGACTCTGTATTTTGTAAAAGTTACAAATTAGACCCTATGTTTTGTTAAATGACAAAATGGACCCTCTATTTTCTAAAATAGTAAAAATAGGACCCTGAGCTTAATTTTTGACAATTTTTTTTTTAATACAACCAACTTGAAGACAATGCTTAATACGAACAGATACAAAAAATATAAACAATTTATAATTAAATTTTATTTTGACAAAAAATCAATTCAGGGCCCTATTTGTACTATTTTAGAAAATACAGGGTCCATTTTATCATTTAATAAAACACAGAGTCCAATTGGTAACTTTTGTAAAACAGAGGGTCCAAAATGGTATTTACCCTTTTTTTTTAAATATTTAGCAAAATGAACTCTTAAAAGTTTGATAATAAATATACAATTATAATCTTAAAAATTTTACATTAATTTTCTACCCCTTCTCAGCTTCTTGTCTCCTTTGTGGTGTATTAATTTAAGAGAACGTACAAATTTATTTATTTTTGACTATGATGAATTTATGGTATATTAAATTTTTACTGTAGTATATCTGTATAGATTTGTAGTATATGAATTTTATATGCTATGTCATACACTATATAAAAAAAAGAAAAATTAATAGAATATTAGTTTAAATTTGTAGTATATTCATATTATTTTAAGGTACATTATTTATATGTGATATGGAATATCATAAAGAAAATAAAGAAAATTAAATTAAATTAAAAAAATGGAATATTACTTTAAGTGTGCGGTATACTTATTTTGTACTATGATACATCTTTTTTACGTGTTAGAGTATATTAAGAAAAATATAAAAATCTTAAAAGCGTTACATTAATTTAAGAGTATAATATATTGGTTTTATATGCTATATATGGTATATAATGAACAAAAGAGAGAGAAAAAAGTTGTGGAATATTAGTGCATGTTTGGAATCATAACTAAAGAATTGTTTTTTGTTTTTAAAAATAGAAAATTATTTATTGAAAACAATTTGGCTTCTTTGGCCTTATTTTTTGAAAACAGTTTTCAGGAAAAAAAAAAAAAAGTTACAAAAAACAATAATTTTGAAAACAACAAAATGTTGTTTTCTGTTTTAAAAACCAATTCAGTTTTAGTCAATATTGTTTTTAAAAATCACTAACCAAACGTGACTTGTTTTTAAAAACTTCAAAAACTATTTTTTGTTCTCATTTCTAAAAACTATTTTTTGAAAACAAAAAACAGAAAATAATACCAAACATGCTCTTAGTTTTTGTTTGCGGTATAATTATATTTTATTAGGGTATATTATTTTTAGGGAAATTTACACAGTTTACTGTGTTTTCCCATTTTCTTTCTTTTATACTGTTACACGCCCAAAATAACTTTTATACTGTTTTTTTTTTTTTTTCGAAATTAACTTTTTTTTTTTTTTATTCTTTTGGCTGCCAACAATTTTATGTTATTGTTTTGTTTTTTTTTTATTGATTGGGACATGAGCTCAATTATTTATTTAATTTTTTATTTTAATGTATGTAAAAGTTATTATTTATTATTTTTAATATTTAATAATTATTATTTTTTGAGATAATTTAATAATTATTATTTTGATGAAAAGGTTGATGGGATGTGTCATAAAAGTGACATGTTTTACTTTTTCTTTTATTTAAATAAATTTAAAAATCACACCCCATGTCTCACTCTTTTTTTTTTATTTAAATAGATTTAAAAATTCCACTCCCATTTCTCACTATTCATCTTCTTCATCATCTTTATCTTCTAGCTTTTCACATAAATCTCACCCCCATGTTCTAATATTCATCTTCTTCTTCAAGTTTTTTTTTTCTTCATCTTTACCGTTGTTTTAGTATTGTTCTACTGTTGTTTTTCATGATTTTTATTTTTTTTTTAATGTTCAGTTCTTCTTCTTCATCTTCTTTTCTTTTCTTCTTTTTTTTTTTTTTTTTAAATTTTTTTTTTGAAGTTCTTAGTTATGTTTTTTTTTTGAAAATATAAGAGTTAGTGTGGTTTTTTTTTGTTCTAATTTTCTAGAACTTTTCTTGCAAATATAGTGCATTTAGTATTGAGAATGTGCACAACATAGTTAATTTTTGATCATTTTTTTCTTTTATTGTTTTTTTTTTGTTTTAGTATTGTTTTAGTATTGTTTTACTGTTGTTTTTCATGATTTATTTATTTGATGCCGATTTCACTGCCCTTGCTCCATCTCGCTGGAATTAATAGGTATTTTCTGGGTGTTCTCGTGTTGTTGTGATGGTTATGTCTGTGAGTGTGGAAGATGGAGGCTATAAATACATTTATTCTTCGTTCTCTTTGGCTATTTTTGTGGTTTTTTTCTTTTGGTTGTCCTATAAATATATTTGACGAGCTCACTCACAAGAGAGTTTTGAGGTGTGTGTTTCTTTTATATTTTTCTAAGTATTTATATTTGCTTCATTTGTTTTTGTGTTGTTTCAGTGTTGTTTTAGTAGTTTTTTTTTATAATTTTCTAGGAATAGACTTGCAAATATAGTTGATTTTGCATCTGGTGTTGAGGTTGTGCAGCAGATTGTTTGTTTTTTTTAATCATTTTTTTCTTTTGTTTTGTTTGATTGTTTTAGTATTGTTTTACCGTTGTTTTGCCATGATTATTTATTGACGTCGATTTTACTGCTTTTGTTTATTCTTGTCGGAATTAATGGTTATTTTCCGGTGTCCTGGTGTTGTTGTGGTGGTTATGTCTGTGATTGTCAAAGATGGAGGCCTCATACTTTTGTTTTGTTATTGACAGTATAAAAGAAAAAAAAAAGGGAGGACAGTATAAATGTTAATTCTGCCGTGTGGCAGTAAAATTGAAAACTATTACCCCAAATCCAGTATTTTTGTAAAATGCCCTTATTTTTATGTGTTATGGTAAAGAAATTTATGGAACATTAGTTTAAGGTTGTGGTGTAGTTATATATCATCGGGGTATATTGTCCTTAAGTGCTATGGTATATCATGAATATTTTTTTTTTTTCACTATGGTATATATATTTCTGTTAATAGTATATGATTTTTGTATGCTATTGTATATCGTGAAAAAGAAAAAAAAAATTTAATAGAAAATTAGTTTAAATTTGTGTTATATTCATATTGCTATAAGATATATCGTTTGTATGTGATATCGTAAGAAAATAAAGAAAAAAATTAAAAATGGAATATTAATTTCAGTTTTTGATATATTTATTTTACACAAGGGTTTAATTTTTTATATAATAAATAAGTAGTATGAATTATTGAATTTTGAAACAATCATAACGTAATACAGCAAAGGAGAAATAGAAGAGATAAAGTCTTACCTTATAATAAGACTAAAGGCCATTTGTTGCTATTTTTCATATATTTATAGCGGCCCATTTATATGGTTGTTAATAAATGTCGATAATTAAGTTGAGTATATAATGTCACATATATTGACTTTTCAATGACAACATGCTATAACTAGTAAAAGTAAACCCTAAATTCATTTGGCTAATTAACTAAAATTGCCAAGTGAAAGAGTTATAATATGAGCATTGATATTAGCTTCGTGTCTAGTACCATTTATAGATGATTCTTATAAGGTAGTGCTTGGTTTAGATAAATGAGTGTAGGAATGAAATTGCTATTATCATTCAAGTGTTTAGTTTGTTTATTGTCATTGGAAAATTCATTCTATAGGAATTGTAATTCATGTAAACTAAGGAATTACTTTTCCTAAATAAAATGACTTGAAAAGTCATTCCATACCAACTAAGAATTAATTTTTCTTTATTTACCCTTCCCATAAATAAATGATTAAACTTATAATTATATGGATAATATTTTTTTATCTTAAAACATATATCTACAACATTTAATATTACAATAATATGTTTATTATATTTTTTTTTGTACATAATTATAGGAAAGCAATATTATTATTATAATTATATGGATAATGATGTGTGATGATTATAATATATGAATAATATTTATGTTGATACTTAAATATTAATATAAATTAGACTATTTAATTAAATATTTAATTATATTTTATTATTTGATAATTAGATCTAAAAAATACAATTTGAGAGTGATGCATAAATTTATATATCATTTTTTTATTTATACCATAATGGTAATTTTATAAAACAAAAATTATTTTAAAAGAGTAAAGGACATTTTGGTCAAAATAATAAAAATTTCATTTCATTCTATACTATATCAATCATCACAATTCTTATTTAGTTATATATTCTATAGTCTCTACCAAACAAAAGAATAGAAATTCCATTCCATTCTATTCCTATTCTTATTCCCATTCCTATTCTATTTTTATTTTGTAACCAAACGCCACCTAAATAGTTAACAATAATATTGAACAGTTATTAAATTAAATTATATGAGAACCGATCGATACTTAATTAATCAATAGCTATGATACTTAATTTTTAGGTAAGCACCCAATCTTGTTGTATGTTTTGTTCTATGTAAGTCATTAGTTTGTTAAATGTATTGGAACAAGAAAAATATCTTCTCCACTTTGCTACTTTGTTTTTAAATTTAGTTATATTTTTAGAAAAGTATGTAGTATTTGTTGAAACAAACACTTTCTTATCTTAATGACCATAGGATGGTCTACCCCTAATCACTTTAGAATAGCTATCAAACTTGCAAACCTTAGTTAACAATTCTATTCTTTATTAAGTTCATGATCAGGACATCCTTGAATCTAGTAATGGTGTGTTGGAAATTTATTTTATCAGGATCTTAGATCTACTCACAAGTATGTTTATTAACACCCTAAATATGAACTTTCTTAAACGATGAAATAAACACGTATAAAGTTTAGGAAACCTTACATTGGGTGCAGTGGAATTAAATGACTCCTCCCGTTAGGATATCTAGCCCTTAATTCCTTTCTGTAGCAGAGCATTATAAATATCTGAACCTGGATCTATTTCTCTGAATCTTTGATGCTGAAACCTCCTTCTTGCTGAAAGTCTTTCTTCACGATCTTCCTCACTATGATTGAGGTATCACTTGCTGTGTGTGGGCACTACTCATACACTAAGAATTTCGAAATCTCAATGAGGAAGAGAGAGAGAGTGGGTTCGGCCCAAGATAGGGAGAGAGAAGGCTCAGTTTTTTTTCTGAATGAAAAAGTAGAAAATTTTTGTGTGTAATTTTTCTGAAGCCTTCACTATCTATTTATAGCATTCCACTAGGGTTAGGTTTGAATTATTTGGCATTAAAATAATGAAAATATCAGTTTAAAAATTTAAACCAAGTGGTCAGCCATGTACAGTAATGGGCCTTACTTGGATTTTGCAGTTTTCTCAATTCTGCATCTAATTTTCTCAAAAACGCCAATTTTCAAATTCAACCATTTAAATGTCAATTCTAACTATTTAATAACTATAAATAATTATTAAATAATATTGTCATTTATCATATTTATTAATTGAACCATACAAAGTATCATAATTAACAAATATGCCCCTATAAACTCTTTCTTTACAATTTCGCCCTTACTTAGTGAAAATTCACAAATAGACATAGTCTAATTTTGAGAATTATAATTGATTAATCAAAACCAATTATATGAGTCTTACAAGCAATATTATCTCAACTAGTGCGGGGACCATGGGTCTATATAACTGAGCTTCCAATAAGTAGATCAAAAATTTATTACTAAAATTCACTAACTTATTAATTCTTCGTTGAATCCACGCATAGAACTTAGAATTGCACTCTCAGTATAATAGAATGCTCTATATGTTCCACCATATAGACGCATCATCAGTTATCCATTGTTATAATCCTAATGTGATCACTGATCCTCTATATGAATGATCTACACTGTAAAGGGATTAAATTACCGTTACACCCTACAATGTATTTATTCCTTAAAACACTTGACCCCGTATAAATGATATTTCAGCTTATGTGAAATGAGATCTCCACCATTTATTTTCGTTTGGTCAAGCTCGAAGGAGATCATCCTTTACTTACTATTCGCCAGATAGAAGCTATAGATTCCATGTTTATGATAGCGCTCCCACTCAATTGCACTACCGTGTTCCCAAAATGTACGTATCACCCTGACCTAAAAGTAGGCTTATTTAACAAATCAAAGAACACGAATAGCCTCTCGAGATTGAGCCTAATCATATCAGGATTAAGATCATTTGATCTAGGATCAACTAGGCGATATTGACTTGAATAGATATTACGGTAAGTTTAATAAATCTAAGTCAAAGTTCAATATCGGTCCCTTCCGATGCATACTCCATGCATCCAACCTGAGCTTTACTTTAACCAATGCTCTGGAAAGAACATAGCATTTCTCCAAATGCAAGTAAACTCTTGTTGTAGATTATCATATCAGTAAAACCCTATGTCTGATAAATCTAGGAAACTTTATTCACATAGTCATGTTTACTTTCCAATGTGTTGACGGCACAATAAACAGGATCAAGTATGTGAAAAGGGTTTCAGATGAATTCATACATTATGTACATATAATCATGAAATAAATCATGTGAACCATGCAACATTAAATGTTATTTCTGATCTATATTAATAAGTAAATCTGATTATATTGAAATGAGTTTTATTTAGGGCATAAAACCCAACAAACTCCCACTTGCACTAATATAAAACAAAAAGTGCGTTTCAAATAATCTCAACACCTTGATATACAAATTAAGTGTAGTAGTAGTAAACTCCTCGTAATAGGATCTGAAAGGTTGAATTAAACACAACCTTTTCTCCACCATTACTCTTCCTTTAATCACAAAATCATTGATAATGTGAAATTCCTCTCTATATGTCTACTCTCTTGGGATACTGGATTCTATATCTTTGGCAACTACTTTTGGTTAATCAGGAAATTAACACTAGTAGTTTAAGGCAATTTGGAATGATGCCAAAAATGTATAGAACTTTCCTTAGACTGAATAAGTACCTTTCCTGCAGCTTTAACATTCAGTCTCTCTCTGGTAGACCTAGAGACTTCAGATAGGTTTTTACACTTCTCCAAAATCACTATTCCACCCCCAGAGTAACCACCATCTTATCAGAAAGATTTACTAGCACAAAGGCAAATTTCGAAATCTGATATGGTGTAGTCTAAGAGTTTTAAACACACCCTTATAGACTAACATATAGTTCCTCTTCTTAATCTTAGGATTTACTTGATTGTGTTCCAATGTTCTTCTCCTGGATAAATCTGATACCTACTCATTACTCCCACTCAACAGCAGGTGTCTGGTCTAAGGCATACAAAAGCATATCTAAGACCTCTCACTGTTGATATAAGAAATTCTTTCATGGCTTTATCTTTTCTGGAATAGTTAAGACTTTTTCTTAGATAAATAAAATCTATACCTAAGAAGTTGTGAAGCTTCTATAGATTGCCATTAGAAAGAAAATGCTTCAGCATCTTACTAAAGTAAGTTGCTTGCATTAGAGTAAGTAATTACCAGGTATACCACAAGCCATAGGTTTAGATAAACTCAAACCTATAATACTAGGAACAGGAAGTTTGTTAAGTCCATAGAATAGACTTATTAACTAAAATTTCCTTTTATGTCCTTGTAATAGAAAACTTTAGGTTATTCCATGTGAATGGATTAAACCATAGTTCTATTGGCTTTTCTTCTTAGTTTCTTATCTTGACAATCCATTACTTGTTTAAACTCACAATGGATTTTAATCACTAGTGTCTCCCAAGTCATAAGAAGGTGAGTTCCTAGAAACTCTCCCACTACGACGAGGTACCGTGAATTATGTCTAAGAAAACTAAATGGTATTGACCTCTTCGGTTGTGACAAGACAACAGAGGCAGAGGGATCATGATCATATGTTATATAAGATGATAGAACACTTTTGGAATCAAGAAAAATATCTCCTTTATTTGCTACTTGTTTTCAGACTTAGTCATTATCTTAGAAAAGTAGTATTTGTTTGAACAAACACTTTCTTATCTATTGACAATGGGATGATCCACCCCTAATCACTTAGAATAGCTAACAAACTATGGTTAACAATTCTAGCTTTTCTTAAGATTTTGATTAGGTCATCCATGAATCTAGTAATGATTTACATTAAGTATACAACCATTACATCATTCTGAAATTGTGTTACCATAGAAGGAATTAGGCAACGACTAGTAACTAATCATTAACATGCAACTCGAAATTTCTGGGGAGGTAAGTTTGGATATAATTCAAAATTCAAATTAATGATCTTTGAACTGCATATCTACTAACTATTTCTCCACCCCTATCAGTTCGCAAGATCTTTAACCACTTACCTTAATGGTTTTAACCATTGCTAGAAATTAATGAAATTTTTCAAACATTTCAAATTTCTTGCTAAAAGGTATATCTAGAGTTATCGTTTTAAGAATACAACGAAAAACTCATATCCACCCCTGAATGTACATCCATCCGCGAATGAGATGAACTACTTTCTGTGGATATAGGCATATTAACTCTTTGCAGAGATTGATCTTGTCAAATCCATTATGAACAAGATACAAATGCCATAGATTAAAAGATGTGGTAGTGTCTTTTGATGACTTAGGTTTAGTTACATCAAAGAGTTCTTAGAATAGTGCAAGTGGATCCTGGTCACAGAATACCTAACTCATATTCCATACAGTTTGAATCCATTAATAGAAGATGGATATTAAACACTTGAGAAAGTGTAACTGTATTGTATATTGGAATTAGAAATATAAGAAAATTTCTGTTTGGAATCTAAAATTAAAGTCAAAGACTTAAATTTATACCAAATATAATGAGTAATTCTATCTTGGACCACCACTACTAATTTAATTCTAAGTCTGATTTGCCCATACAAGTAGGAGATTTCTAAGATTGAGGATTTATATCAATTGGGAATAGAATTTCGGGATTATAATCATATGCGTCATTTAATTTCTTAAGAGAAAATATAGAATGACATGAAATGATTTATAGACCATTCATCCAATGATATGTTATTGAGCTAATTCGCAATGATTTATATAAGCTAAGAGGAATTGGGATAATTTCGTTTATAAATAAGAATCCAACGATGCTTCGATTAGCGAATGTCAAAGTAATCTTATTTATACAATCTTCTTGTTTCATATCGTAAAAATATTAGTCTAAGGTGTCATCAATTGATGAACAACTAGATCTCGCATATACAATATTTATCTTTCGAGATCTAAAACTATTATGTATGTCTAATGGTGAAAATCCACTAGGGATTTATCTCATTAGATAAACAAGCCAAGTTAGACCAACAATGAAGATTCGAAATTAAACTACAACTTAATAACAGAAAATAACATGATTCAATATAAATTCATACACAATTAAGAAATTATAAGCATATAGCAAGTAGGAATGACAAGTGAAAATACTAAAACATACAATCCTAAATAATTTCCAAGGTTTTCAACAAACTGATATCAGTGTCCCGTTTAGGCGAGAGTCAAAGCTACCATTCATTGAATAGAGTTGTCAGCTCATCTAAAATGTTAAACATTCTAGCAACCTTTTATTCAATCAAGATTGGAATTCAGCGTTGTCCCGTTTAGGCGAGAGTCAAGGAAATTCTATCTTATGAGCTTCCACCATTGTTTCATAATTTTCAAGTCAAGTATGGTCGCCACCATTAGGGTGATCCATACCATACAAAACACTTACAAACTACTTATCATTCGAGATTAAACGGTGCGAAATTGCTAATGAACGTTCCTCCATTAGGGAGGATTACTCACTAAAACAAACGCGGTGTAAAACCCTCAATGGAGATCGAATATCTTAATAATAAAGCTCATTATTTAAAGAGAGTTGTATTTTCTTTGATTCTTTTTATTTAATCTATTTATTTTAAATATATATTTATTAATTAAAATTTCCAATTTAGAATGAAAAATTCTAAATATAAATTTTAACTTAATATTTATAAATTTTACTTAGATGGATATGAAAAAAAATATGAATTATTTCCATCTTAGTAATAATTTCCAATAAATATTTAGAAAAATTTTCAATTTAAGTTGTTACAAAATTAATTTACAACTCAAATTTAATTTTCTATAAATATATATTGCATTTCGAAAAACTAAAGTATTCAAGGACACAATTTTCGAAAATGCATGTTAAAATAAAAAATTAATCCTGGAAAAATTATTCTAATTTAATGTTGGCCCAAAATTAATTAATAAAATTAATTTACAATAAAAAATATAATTTTCCTATTTAATTAAATATATAAGAAAATTTCAAATATTTAAGTATGATGATGAAAATCAACTTAAATATTAATTTTCTTTTTAATTAAATACACTAGAAAAATACTTCAAGCAAAAATATCATCTATCTAGATTTTCCTTTGACTAATTAATTCAATTTCTAATAATATACTTTAATTCAATTTATTTTAAATTAATCATTAAATGAAAAAATCATTGATTTAAGTTGGTCCAAAATTAAAATAAATAATTTACAAATTTAATCTATTTTTCAAATAAAATTCGAAATTCTAGCATTTAAGAAATGCAATTTCGAAATTTGATTAATAAAATAAAAGAAAAATATATTTTGAAAATTATTTAAATTTAGTTGGAAAAATAAATTTCAACTAAAAATAATTTTCTATTTAATTAAGTGTCATGAAAAAGAAATATTTAAGTATCATGATGAAAATCAACTTAGATATTTATTTTTCAAATTAATTAAATGTATTAAATTCAAGAAATAAATAACTAAGTGTAGAGAAGGCTTAATTATTAATCTCTAGTTTAATACTAGGAAAAAATATACTTAAAATAAATTGTACCAAAATTAATTATTTAAATAATTAATTTCACAATGTATAATATTTTCCTATTTAATTTAAAAATAATAAGTAGTCTAGAAATAACTATCTAGAAAATATCTTATTTGACTAAGTATCTTTTCCACAAAATTTGAAAAAATATCTAATTTAAGTTGTATTAGAAAAAATCTAGAACTTAAATATTTTCAAATTTAAATTTAATTAAATATCAAAAATTAAGTTATAACCACTTAATTTGAAAATATTCTATTTTAAGTTAATATTCGAAAAGATATTAACTCAAAAAATATCTAAAATATTCCATTTTAAGTTACTATTCGAAAAGATATTAACTCAAAAAATATCTAAAATATTCCATTTTAAGTTAATATTCGAAAAGATATTAACCTAAAAAATATCTAAAATATTATATTTTAAGTTAATATTCGAAAATATATTAACTTAAAAAAAATATCTTAAAGAATCTTAATAACCAATGCCTAAAATTCCTCAACTTAATTTTGAAATTTTAAATCCAAAAGATATTCAGATTTAAATTGGTTAGTTGTAGATAGCTAAATATCAACTTAAATAGGAATATTTAATGAAAAATTTAAATTAAGCTTCAGAAAGAATCTAGATGGTTATAATTCTATATTTAATTAAATACAAGAAAATACATATAGTTTAGCTTAGAATAAAAAATTCTTTAAACTATAATTTTCTTAAATTAATTTTAAAAAAATGAAATTAATTATGTTGCTAATCAATTTTATTAGGTTAAACTACTGTAATTAACCTAGTACAGTTATTCAAATCAGGCAAATGGGCCTTCACAATTGGGGTGGTTCATGTGAGGGGGTGCTGGGTTCAGTATGTCGTACCCACTACTATGGTTCCCAACTCTCACACAAGGCCCAAAAGAGAGGAATTTAACCTTAATAAGAACAACTGTTATTAATTGAATAGGCCCAAAAACTAAATGGGCCTAAATAAATTCTATCAAGAACTATGATAATTTATTTTAGCTACAACAACCTATATACATCTATAATAAAATTAAACACATAGGCTCACACAGGCACACTTTGGATGGGTCCTATCATGTTGCTAGGTCATACACAGATGAAAGAAGATTGTAAATATACCTGTTACAAATTATTATCTTGACCAAGGGAGCCATCAGATCAATAGATTTGGCAAAAGGTAACCATGGCTATTTGCAATCAAGTAATAATAGGTTTTGAAAACTTACACACAAGCTAAAACACATACTCCTGCAACAAGGTTAGCTGGATAGTTGGATGTAGGATTTATTTAATTTTAAATTAAATTATTAATTTCGAAATAATTAATTAAATAAAAAATCATTTTCGAAAATTTAAAAAAAAATTGAAAAATTCGAAATTTTTTTTTAAAAAAATTAAATTTAAAATTAAACCTACAATTTTGAAAAAATAGGTTTCAACCAACCTAAATATCATTTCAAAATTTGCTAACTAGTTTTAAAATTTAAATGTTATTTTATAAATAAAAATTAAATAAAAAATTAAAAAAGATAAATGAATATCTTTTTCAGATTTTAAATGTAATTTAAATAAATAAAATAACAAAATTTAAAAGTTAGCAAAATATCTTACACATTTTTAAAATTACATAATTATAGTTATCTTATTTTAAATTTAAATAAGGCCAAATTATTTAAAAAAAAAAGATAAATTTAAAATATTTAAAATCTGACCTTAAATTTAAAAATAAGATAAGATATAATCAAATTTAAAAATAAGATAGATTATTAAGCAAATAAGATAGATACTAACTATTTTTAAATTCAAATTACACTAATATCTTGAATTAAATTTAAAAAAATATTAAATTAATTCATAATGATAATTAGAATTGAATTAGGAATAGTAATAGTATAAATATAGAACTACACAAAAAATCGGAAGTTAATTCCATGAAAAAGCATGAAAAATCGAAGAAAAACGAAAAAATTGCGAGCTGTACGGACAGTTTTCGCGTGCGCAGGAAAATTTCAGCACAACTCAGATTTTTTCGAATTTTCAAAAAATCATAACTAATTCAAATTAAATCGAAATTGAGTTCTGTAAAAAAGTAACTTGCTTAATTTTTTCCATACTATCCAATAAAAATAATTCCAGAAACAGATATTCAATGATTTTTAACGAAAATTCACAAACACCAATCAATCATCAAATAACACTCAATACAACATGATACCATCCAAAAACAAAAAAACAATCGTTTTAAAGTCCAAATTTCTTTCAAGTAAATCAATTACCATGGCTCTGAGGCCACTTGTTGGAAATTTATTTTACTAGTATCTTACATCTACTCACAAGTATGCTTATTAACACCCTAAATATGAACTTTCTAAAACGATGAAATAAACACGTATAAAGTTTAGGAAACCTTACATTGGGTGCAGTGGAATTAAATGACTCCTTCCGTTCAGATATCTAGCCCTTAATTCCTTTCTGTAGCAGAGCATTATCAATATCTGAACCTGGATCTATTTCTCTAAATCTTTGATGCTGAAACCTCCTTCTTGCTGAAAGTCTTTCTTCACGATCTTCCTCACTATGATTGAGGTATCACTTGCTGTGTGTGGGCACTACTCATACACTAAGAATTTCGAAATCTCAATGAGGAAGAGAGAGAGAGTGGGTTCGGCCAAAGATAGGGAGAGAGAAGGCTCAGTTTTTTTTCTGAATGAAAAAGTAGAAAATTTTTGTGTGTAATTTTTCTGAAGCCTTCACTATCTATTTATAGCATTCCACTAGGGTTAGGTTTGAATTATTTGGCATTAAAATAATGAAAATATCAGCTAAAAATTTAAACCAAGTGGCCAGCCTGTTGGAAATTATTTTACCAGGATCTAGATTTACTAACAAGTATGTTGAATTAACAACCTAATATGAATTCTAAAACAATGAAAATAAACACATATAAAGTTAGAAAACCTTACAGTGGGTGCAGCGGAATAATATGACTCCTTCCGTTCAGATCTCTAGCCCTTGATTCCTTTCTGTAGCAGAGCATCACCAAGATCTGAACCTGGATCTTCTTTTCTCCTTCTTTGATGCAGAAATTCCATAGTCTTCCATACTATGATTGAGATACCACTTGATGTGTGTGGGCACTACTCATCACTCAAGCATTTCGAAATTACAAAGAAGAAAAGAGAGAGAGAAGGTGGCGTGTGAGGCTTTTCTGAGAGAAACAAAATGATCAAAGATGTGTGTCATAGTTTCCTCAAGCCAACACTTTCTATTTATAGAAAACCCTCTAGGTTTAGGTTAGAATTGTATGGCATTAAAATAATGGAAACTACAAATGGTATTTCTCATGCATAGGGCCGGCCATACAAAGGGTATTGGGCCTCACTTTGCAACTTTCCCATTTTGTTATTTTCCATTCCCATTTTCTCAAAAATGCCAATTTTCCAATTTAACCTTTTAAATGCCAATTCTAATTATTTAATAACTTGGAAATAATTATCAAATAATATTGCCATTTAATATATTTATTAATTTAGACATATTAAATATCTTAATAAATAAACCTAAAATCTCTTTTCTTTACAATTTCGCCCTTGCTTAGTGAAAATTCATAAAGTAGACATAGTCTAACTTTTAGAATTTTAATTGATTAATTAAAATCAATTAACTGAGTCTTACAAGCAGTATGGCCTCAACTAGTATGGGGACCATGGGTCTATATAACCGAGCTTCCAATAAGTCGAACCGAATTTACCAAGTAAATTCCCTAACTTATTAATTCCTCATTGAATCCACACTTAGAACTTGGAATTGCACTCTCAGTCATATAGAAACGCTCTATATGTTCCACGATATAGACACGTCATCAGTTATCCATTGTTATAACCCTAATGTGATCAATGATCCTCTATATAGATGATTTACATTGTACAGGGATTAAATTACCGTAACACCCTACAATGTATTTTATCCTTAAAACACTTAACCCTGTATAAATGATATTTCACCTAAGTGAAATGAGATCTCCACCATTTATCTTCGTTTGGTTAAGCTCGAAGGAAATCATCCTTTACTTCTATTTGCCAAATAGAAGCTATAGATTCCATATTTATGTTAGCGCTCCCCCACTCAATTGCATTACCGTGTTCCCAAAATGTACGTATTACCCTGATACAAAACTGGGCTTAACTAACAAATCAAAGAACACGAGTAACACTCTTGAAATTGAGCCTAACCATATCAGGATTTCGATCATGTGATCTAGGATCAACTTATGATATTGAATTGAATAGATATTTACGGTAAGTTTCAAAATCTAATTCAAAGTTCAATATCGGTCCATTCCAATGTATACTCCATACATCCGATACTGGTAAACTTTGCCAATGTCCTGGAAAGGACATAACACTTTTCCAAGGTGTAAGAATACCTATCGCTGATTATACCATGTCGACTAAATCCGGTGTTACGACAAATCAGGGAATCAACTTTTGAACATATAATAAAGATTATATTCCACTGTGCTGACAACACTATAATCTTTAACCAACTCATATGTTCTGGACTTAAAAAGAATTCATACATTATATACACATATAATCATGAAATAAATCATGTGAACCATGCAACATAAAATGTTATTTCTGATCTTTATTAATAAGTAAATCTGATTATATGAAATGAGTTTTATTTAGGGCATAAAACCCAACAAACTCCCACTTGCACTAATATAAAACAAAAAGTGCATTTCAAATAATCATTAACACCTTGATATACCAATCAAGTGTAGTAGTAGTAAACTCCTCGTAATGGGATCTGATAGGTTGAATTAAACACAACCTCTTCTCCACCATTACTCTTCCTTAATCACAAAATCCTTGATAATGTGAAATTCCTCTCTATATGTCTACTCCTTTGGGATACTGGATTCTATACTTTTGGGCAACTACTCTTTTGTTATACAGGAAGTAACCCTAGTAGTTAAGGCAAGTTGGAACACTGCCACAAATGTATAGAACTTTCCTTAGACTGAAAAAGTATCTTTCTTGCAACTTTTAACATTCAGTCTCTTTCTGGTAGACCAAGAGATTTCAGATAGGTTTTTACACTTCTCCAAAATCACTACTCCACCCCCAAAGTAATCACCATCTCATCAGCAGACTCTCTAGCACACAGGCAAGTCTCGAAATCTGACGTGGTGTAGTCTAAGAGTTTCAAACAAACCTATAGTTCCTCTTCTTAATCTTAAGATTTACTTGATTGTCTTCCAATGTTCCTCTCCTGGATTAATCTGATACCTACTCATTACTCCCACTCAACAGCAGGTGTCTGGTCTAAGGCATACTAAAGCATATCTGAGACCTCTCACTGTTGATTTAAGAAATTCTTTCATGGCTTTATCTTCTCTGGAATAGTAGAGACTTTTCCTTAGATAAATAAAATTTATGTCTAAGAAGTTGTGAAGCTTCTATAGATTGCCATTGGAAAGAAAATGCTTCAGCATCTTACTAAAGTAAGTTGCTTGCATTAGAGTAAGTAATTACCAGGTATACCACAAGCCATAGGTTTAGATAAACTCAAACCTATAATACTATGAACAGGAACTTTTGTTAAGTCCATTGAATAGACTTATAAACGAAAATTTCCTTTCATGTCCTTGTAACAGAAAACTTTAGGTTACTCCATGTGAATGGATCAAACCATAGTTCTCTTGGCTTTCTTCTTAGTTTCTTATCTTGACAATCCATTACTTGTTTAAACTCACAATGGATTTTAATCACTAGTGTCTTCCAAGTTATAAGAAGGTGAGTTCCTAGAAACTCTCCTACTACAACAAGGTACCGTGAACTATGTCAAAGAAAATTAAATGGTATTGACCTCTTCGGTTGTGATAAGACAACGGAGGCAGTGGGATCATCTTGTAAAATAAGATGATAGAACACTTTTGGAATCAAGAAAAAATATCTCCTTTATTTGCTACTTTATTTTCAGACTTAGTCATTTTCTTAGAAAAATAGTATTTGTTTAAACAAACACTTTCTTATCTAATGACTATGGGATGCTCCACCCCTAATTACTTAGAATAGCTAACAAACATGCAAACCAGGGTTAGCAGTTCTAGCTTTTCTTAAGATTTCGATTAGGTCATCCATGAATCTAGTAATGATTTACATAAAGTATACAACCATTACATCATTCTGAAATTTTATTTCCATAGAAGGATTTAGGCAACGACTAGTAACTAATCATCAATATGCCACTCGAATTTCTGGGGAGGTAAGTTTGGATATAATTCAAAAAACAAATTAATGATCTTTGAACTGCATATCTACTAACTTTTTCTCCACCCCTATCAGTTCGCAAGATCTTTAACCACTCACCTTCACCATTGCTAGAAATTCATGAAATTTTTCAAATATTTCAAATTTCTTTTGCGTAAGGTAAAATCTTGAGTGATCGTTTTAAGAATACAACGAAAACTCATATCCACCCCTGAATGTACATCCATCTGCGAATGAGATGAAATTACTTTCAGTGGATATAGGCATATTAACTCTTTGCAGAGAATGATCTTGTCAAAACCACTATGACCAAGATACAAATGCCATAGATTTATAAAATATGTGGTTGTATCTTTTGATGACTTACTTTAGTTACATCAAAGAGTTCTTAGAATAGTGCAAGTGGATTCTGGTCACAGAATACTAAACTCATACAGTTTAAATCCATTGAAAGAATATGGTTATCAAACACTTGTGAAAGTGTAACTGTATAATTAGTAACTCTTTCTTGGACCACCACTACTAATCTAACTCTATGATTTGCCTATACAAGTAGGAGATATCTAAGATTGAGGATTTATATCATTTAGGGATAGAATTCCGGGAATATAATCATATGCGTCATCTAATTTCTTAAGAGAAAATAAGACTTTATATGATTTATAGACCATTCATCCAATGATATGTCATTAAGCTAATTCGAAATGAATAAGCTAAGAGGAATTAGGATAATTTCGTTTTAAATAAGAATCCAACGATGCTCCGATTAGCGAGAGTCAAAGTAATCTTATTTATACAATCTTCTTGTTTCATATTGTAAAACACTAGTCTAAAGTGTCATCAGTTGATGAACAACTAGATGTTGCATTTACAATATTTATCTTTCGAGATCTAACACTATTATGTTAGTCTAATGGTGAAAATCCACTAGGACTTTATCTCATTAGAAAAACAAATCAAGTTAGACCAACAATGAAGATTCGAAATTAAACTACAATTTAATAATAGAAAATAACATGGTTCAATACAAATTCATACACAATTCAGAAATTATGAAGCACATAGCAAGTAGGAATGACAAGTGAAAATACTAAAACATACAATCCTAAATAATTTCCAAGGTTTTCAACAAACTGATATCAGTGTCCCGTTTAGGCGAGAGTCAAAGCTATCATCCATTGAATAGAGTTGTCAGCTCATCTAAAATGATCAACATTCTAGCAACCTTTTATTCGATCAAGATGTGAATCCGCGTTGTCCCGTTTAGCCGAGAGTCAAGGCTATTCTATCTTATGAGCTTCCACCATTGTTTCATATTCTTGCAAGTCTTATACAGTCGCCACCATTAGGGTGGTCATAAACTATATAAAAAACTTACAAGATTACTTATCTTTCGAGATTAAACGATGCTAACTTGCTAATGAACGTTCCTCCATTAGGGAAGATTACTCACTAAAACAATAGCTATGTAAAACAAACAATGGAGATCGAATATTCTAATAATAAAGCTCATTATTTAAAGAAGGGTTGTATTTTCTTCTAATATTTATTGTAATCCATTTATTTTAAATATATATTTATTTAATTAAAATTTCCAATTTAGAATGAAAAATTCTAAATATAAATTTTAATTTAATATTTATAAATTATACTTAGATGGATATGAATAACGTGAATTATTTCCATCTTAGTAATAATTTCCATAAATATTTAGAAAATTATTCAATTTAAGTTGTTTCAAAATTAATTTAAATTAATTTACAACTCAAATTTAATTTTCTATAAATATATATTGCATTTTCGAAAATGCTTTAAAATAAAATAAAAATAAATCCTGGAAAATTACTCTAATTTTATGTTGGCACAAAATTAATAAAAATTAATTTTCAACAAAAAATATAATTTCCCTATTTAATTAAATATCTAAGAAAAATTTCAAATATTTAAGTATCATGATTAAAAAATCAACTTAAATATTAATTTTCTATTTAATTAAATACACTAGAAAAATACTTCAAGCAAAACAGATAATATCTATCTAGACTTTCATTGACTAATTAATCCAATTTCTAATTATAATATATTTTAGTTCATTTATTTTAATTAACCATTAAATGAAAAAGTCACTGATTTAAGTTGGTCCCAAATTAAATAAATAATTTTCAACTTTAATCTATTTTTCAAATAAAATTCGAAATTTCTGCATTAAAGAAATGCAATTTCGAAATTTTGGGAAATGATTAATAAAATAAAATAAAATATATTTTGAAAATTATTCAAACTTAAGTTATTCTGAAATAAAATTCCAAACTTAAAATAATTTTCAACTTTAATTAAATAACATGAAAATAACAATATTAAAGTACCATGATTAAAATCAACTTAGATATTGAAATTTTCAATTTAATTAAATGTATTAAATTCAAGAAATAAATAATTAAGCAAAGAGGAAACTTAACTATTAATTCTAGTTTAATACTAGGAAAATATACTAAACTTAGATTGTACCAAAATTAATTAAGAGACAATTAATTTCACAATCAATGATATTTTTCTATTTAATATTAGAAATAATAACTAGTACTAGAAATAACTATCTAGAATATATCATTGACTAAGTGTTTTTCTAAAATTAACTTTAAAATATTACAATGAAAAATAAATTTCATATATTTTAAAAGTTAATTATGTTGCTAATTCAATTTTAATTAGGTTAGACTAATATAATTAACCTAATACAATTATTTAAATAAGGCAAATGGGCCTTCACAATTGGGGTAGTTCATGTGAGGGGGAGCTGGGTTCAGTATGTCGTACCCACTTCTATGGCCCCCAACTCTCACACAAGGCCCAAAAGAGAGGAATTTAACCTTAAAATAAACAATTGTTATTCATTGAATAAGCCCAAATCTAATTGGGCCTAAATAAATTTCCTTATGTCAAAATTTATTTTAGCAACCTAGTCCATTTACTTAGTAAAAACTTAAATGGGCTCCCTATATGTATCTAAGCCCAAAAGCAAACATATAGGCTCACACAGGTCAAATGATTTGGATGGACCCTATCATGTTACTAGGTTTACACAGATGAAAGAAGTACAAAATTTACCTGTTACAAATTATTTAAAAGATCTATCGTCAATTGGACTATGATTAAAATCAGATCATTGGATCATGATTTGTCAACAAGTTAATCATAGAAATTTAGATCAGATAAATAATAGGTTTGTTAAAAAGTTTTGAATAAACAATATAAACAAACATTGTCCATGTAACAGATGTGAAAACAAGATATTAATATAATTAAATTATTATTCTTAAACTAACCAAATAAAGGAAGCTAATTTTAAAATATCTAGGTTTATTTGAATCAAATTAAATTAAATATCTAATAAGATCAATGATTTAAAAGGAAAGAATCTCCAATATCACTTTCAGATCTTATAATTTAATAAAATAAACCAATTTTAAAATAGATTTGGTTAAATAATAATTACCATAATTATATGTCAAAATATCTCAAATTAAGCAATATTCAAATCTCTACAAAAATATCTATGTTATTTAAATATTTAAGATATGATTTATAAATTTCTAATAAGAAAAGAATGATATATATAGAAAAAATATCATTTTTAAACTTATAATTTATAAATAATTAAATATTTAACAAAATAACAAATTTTTGAATTTGAGAAACATTATGGTAAGTATATCTATAAAAATATCTATGTTAATTTCAAATTTATTAATTATTTAATTTACCATATAAGATAATTTTAATATAATATTTTAAATAAAAAGACAAAGCTATCTTTTAATTTAAAATATCTTAAATGTCAAAATATCCAATCTTATAATTAAATAACAAATAAATATTAAAGAAGTTAACAAATTTTTAAATCTGACCATAATAGGAAATATTTAAAAATTGGAAACAATCCAAAATAGAAATATTTAAAATTGGAAAAAATTCCAAATTAAAATATTTAAAATTGGAAACATTTCGATTTAGAAATATTTAAAATTGGAAAAATGAATTTTGGGAAACAATCCCATGAAAAAATTGGATTTTTGGGGAAAAACCTCAAAAATTCGCAATTTTGGGAAACTGGCTGCATGTAGCAGCCCAGGAGGCTGCCAGCAGCCTCAAACGCGCGCGCAGCATGGGCACCCAGCCGAGAAACCTCGGCAGATGCAGGGTGCATGGGCGGGTAACCTCGGCGTCTGCAGGATTCTCGTGGGCGGACTCAACGTGCGTGCGGACAAGGGATTTCCTTTGTCCCGCGCGCGGATCCTGAGTGCACGAGCACCCATTCGATCCCATGAAATCCTGATTTTCCAAAATTCATAACTTCCTCAATTTTTATCAGAATCGAGTTCCGTAAAAAACAAAATTGCTTAATTTTTCACAAGGAATCCAAATAAAATATTTTTAAAAATTGAAAAAATATTTTTCATGGAAAACGAAACTGTACAACATATAAATTCATCAACTAACACATAAACCAACATGAAACCATCCAAATCAACACATAAACATGCAATCATCGTTTTAATTCATATTACATGAAAGTAAATCATTACCATGGCTCTGGTGCCAGTTGTTGGAAATTATTTTACCAGGATCTAGATTTACTAACAAGTATGTTGAATTAACAACCTAATATGAATTCTAAAACAATGAAAATAAACACATATAAAGTTAGAAAACCTTACAGTGGGTGCAGCGGAATAATATGACTCCTTCCGTTCAGATCTCTAGCCCTTGATTCCTTTCTGTAGCAGAGCATCACCAAGATCTGAACCTAGATCTTCTTTTCTCCTTCTTTGATGCAGAAATTCCATAGTCTTCCATACTATGATTGAGATACCACTTGATGTGTATGGGCACTACTCATCACTCAAGCATTTCAAAATTACAAAGAAGAAAAGAGAGAGAGAAGGTGGCGTGTGAGGCTTTTCTGAGAGAAACAAAATGATCAAAGATGTGTGTCATAGTTTCCTCAAGCCAACACTTTCTATTTATAGAAAACCCTCTAGGTTTAGGTTAGAATTGTATGACATTAAAATAATGGAAACTACAAATGGTATTTCTTATGCATAGGGCCGGCCATACAAAGGGTATTGGGCCTCACTTTGCAATTTTCCCATTTTGTTATTTTCCATTCCCATTTTCTCAAAAATGCCAATTTTCCAATTTAACCTTTTAAATGCCAATTCTAATTATTTAATAACTTGGAAATAATTATCAAATAATATTGCCATTTAATATATTTATTAATTTAGACATATAAAATATCTTAATAAATAAACCTAAAATCTCTTTTCTTTATAATTTCGCCCTTGCTTAGTGAAAATTCATAAAGTAGACATAGTCTAACTTTTAGAATTTTAATTGATTAATTAAAATCAATTAACTGAGTCTTACAAGCAGTATGGCCTCAACTAGTATGGGGACCATTGGTCTATATAACCGAGCTTCCAATAAGTCGAACCGAATTTACCAAGTAAATTCCCTAACTTATTAATTCCTCATTGAATCCACACTTAGAACTTGGAATTGCACTCTCAGTCATATAGAAACGCTCTATATGTTCCACGATATAGACACGTCATCAGTTATCCATTGTTATAACCCTAATGTGATCAATGATCCTCTATATAGATGATTTACACTGTACAGGGATTAAATTACCGTAACACCCTACAATGTATTTTATCCTTAAAACACTTAACCCTGTATAAATGATATTTCACCTAAGTGAAATGAGATCTCCACCATTTATCTTCGTTTGGTTAAGCTCGAAGGAAATCATCCATTACTTTTATTTGCTAAATAGAAGCTATAGATTCCATATTTATGTTAGCGCTCCCCCACTATATTGCATTACCGTGTTCCCAAAATGTACGTATTACCCTGATACAAAACTGGGCTTAACTAACAAATCAAAGAACACGAGTAACACTCTTGAAATTGAGCCTAACCATATCAGGATTTCGATCATGTGATCTAGGATCAACTTATGATATTGAATTGAATAGATATTTACGGTAAGTTTCAAAATCTAATTCAAAGTTCATTATCGGTCCATTCCAATGTATACTCCATACATCCGATACTGGTAAACTTTGCCAATGTCCTGGAAAGGACATAACACTTTTCCAAGGTGTAAGAATACCTATCGCTGATTATACCATGTCAGTCTAAATCCAGTGTTCTGACAAATCAGGGAATCAACTTTTGAACATATAATAAAGATTATATTCCACTGTGCTGACAACACTATAATCTTTAACCAACTCATATGTTCTGGACTTAAAAAGAATTCATACATTATATACACATATAATCATGAAATAAATCATGTGAACCATGCAACATAAAATGTTATTTCTGATCTTTATTAATAAGTAAATCTGATTATATGAAATGAGTTTTATTTAGGGCATAAAACCCAACACAGCCATGTACAGTAATGGGCCTCACTTGGATTTTGCAGTTTTCTCAATTCTGCATCTGATTTTCTCAAAAACGCCAATTTTCAAATTCAACCATTTAAATGCCAATTCTAACTATTTAATAACTATAAATAATTATTAAATAATATTGTCATTTATCATATTTATTAATTGAACCATACAAAGTATCATAATTAACAAATATGCCCCTATAAACTCTTTCTTTACAATTTCGCCCTTACTTAGTGAAAATTCACAAATTGACATAGTCTAATTTTGAGAATTATAATTGATTAATCAAAACTAATTATATGAGTCTTACAAGCAATATTATCTCAACTAGTGCGGGGACCATGGGTCTGTATAACCGAGCTTCCAATAAGTAGATCAAGAATTTATTACTAAAATTCACTAACTTATTAATTCTTCGTTGAATCCACGCATAGAACTTAGAATTGCACTCTCAGTATAATAGAATGCTCTATATGTTCCACCATATAGACGCATCATCAGTTATCCATTGTTATAATCCTAATGTGATCACTGATCCTCTATATGAATGATCTACACTGTAAAGGGATTAAATTACCGTTACACCCTACAATGTATTTATTCCTTAAAACACTTGACTCCGTATAAATGATATTTCAGCTTATGTGAAATGAGATCTCCACCATTTATTTTCGTTTGGTCAAGCTCGAAGGAGATCATCCTTTACTTACTATTCGCCAGATAGAAGCTATAGATTCCATGTTTATGATAGCGCTCCCACTCAATTGCACTACCGTGTTCCCAAAATGTACGTATCACCCTGACCTAAAAGTAGGCTTAACTAACAAATCAAAGAACACGAATAGCCTCTCGAGATTGAGCTTAATCATATCAGGATTAAGATCATTTGATCTAGGATCAACTAGGCGATATTGACTTGAATAGATATTACAGTAAGTTTAATAAATCTAAGTCAAAGTTCAATATCGGTCCCTTCCGATGCATACTCCATGCATCCAACCTGAGCTTTACTTTAACCAATGCTCTGGAAAGAACATAGCATTTCTCCAAATGCAAGTAAACTCTTGTTGTAGATTATCATATCAGTAAAACCCTATGTCTGATAAATCTAGGAAACTTTATTCACATAGTCATGTTTACTTTCCAATGTGTTGAGGGCACAATAAACAGGATCTAGTATGTGAAAAGGATTTCAGATGAATTCATACATTATGTACATATAATCATGAAATAAATCATGTGAACCATGCAACATTAAATGTTATTTCTGATCTATATTAATAAGTAAATCTGATTATATTGAAATGAGTTTTATTTAGGGCATAAAACCCAACATGGTGTACACTAAGTACACAACCATTCTATCATTCTGAAGTTTTCCTATCACTAGGGTATTTCCCTAGAAGGACTTAGGCAGCTGCTAGTAACTAATCATAGACCTTTTATTTTCATCAATATGCAATCCAAATGTTTGGAGAGGTAAGTTTGGGTACAAGTTGAAGTTCAACTTAATGATCTTTGAACTGCATAACTAAATATTTCTCCACTCTTATCATTTTGCAAGATCTTTAACTACTTAACTTAATGGTTTTTACCATTATTAGAAATTCATGAAATTTCTCAAACATTTCAAATTTCTTTATTCAAGGTACAATCTAGAGTGATCGTCTTAAGAATTTAATGAGAACTCATATCCACCCATGAATGTACATCCATATGTTCGAATACAAATAATGATCTTACTTATGAGTGGATATTAGCTTCTTTCTCTTTGTAAAGAATGATCTTGTCAAAACCACTATGAACAAGATGCGAATTCCATAGATAAATAATTATGGTTTGATGAATCTTAAGTTTAGTTACAACAAACAGTTCTTAGAATAGTTCAAGTGGATTCTGGTCACAGAATAGAAAAATCATAATCCATGATTAACATACAGTTCAGATTCATTTATAGAAAATAGATATTAACAACTTATGAAAGTTATACTGTAGTGTCTAATGTATTTTGGAAACTGAAATTTAAAATTTCTATTTGGAATCTAAAATTTAAAGTCTAAGACATAAATTTATACCAAATATTTCTTGAGTAATTATTCTTTTTTGGACTACCACTACTAATCTAATTCTAAGTTTAAGTTGCCTATAGTAAGCATATTATGTAGGAGATTTTCAAAGAACGACGGTTAATATCATTACGGGATAGAATATCTGGAATATAGTCATCTGCGCCATTCAATTTTATAGAAGAAAATAGAGTGACATCATAAGCAGATGAAAAAGCTAAGAAAAAAACTAAAGGATAATTTAGATTAAAATAAGAATCCAACAATGTCCCGTTTAGGCAAGAGTGAAAGTTATTCTTATTTTATAAACTTCTTCATTGTTACATATTGTAAACACTGGTCTAAGTTGTCATTTTTAGGGATGAGTCAACTAGATGTCGCATTTACAAATACTTGTCTATTGAGATCTAACACTATTATATTATTTAACAGATGACAGTCCTAGGGGATTGTCCCATTAAAAATAATTGAAAACAATTAGGTTAAATATAAATTCATACACAATTTGGAAATTATCAAGTAATAAAGACATGTGAAAATCTAAAACAATCATATCTTAAAAAATTTTTAAGGTTTCTGATGTCGCCCAATTAGTTACAATACGGTCGCGGTAGTAAACGGGCTATATGTCGTATCCACATGGAGGAAAAATACACTCAAAAGAACAGTTAGTAATTTTACGAGAATAAAATAAGAACTTTGAATGTGATGAGAATATTGAGAAAATAATTTTTTAAAAATGAAACAAGTAATCAAAATGAGAAGTGATCAGAAAATGATTATGGAAGACACAAGCTTTGTACATGCAATTATATTTTCTTAATAAAATTGATTCTTTAAACTCAACTACAATTCTAGACCATTAATTATAGTTGGAAAATGTATATAATTAAACTCACTAGGAAACTATGTTCTCTAATTAAATTAATACTACTTCTAAAAATACTATCATATTATATAATTTAAATCGACAAAATACCATCGGCAGAATGCAGTAAAAGTCATATAATATAATAAACACCCTAATAATTAATAGCCTAACTTACATAAAAAAGCATGACTGAACTTATATAAAAGATACTATTAAATTTGAAGTGCAATTTAGAAGAAGAGAAATTTAGTATAATAAATATGGAAATGAAGAACAAAGAGAATCAATATATTAAAAAAAATAAAAATTGCATGAACTTACACTTGAGTCTTGTCAAAGAAATTAGCCTAGAAAAGGCATTGTCTTTACACCAAAATTAATAAAGTAAAATATAGAAGAAAGTAGAAAAGACAAATTTTGGTATAATAACTAGTAGTAAAATCTGATTTCTTTTACATTAGATTTGGGTCTTATTTATAGTGCAAATTTGCTCCTCAAATATGGTATGAGAAATTTGATTTTCTATACTTAAAAAACCTTAATATTTTATTCCTAAACTAATACATTTCAAACTAAAAAATATATGACACTTTTATCTAAAACCCAAAAATACCCCTCTCATAACTCAGCTTCATTTTTTCCCAACCCGCATATGCATCGGACCCCCCCATCGGGCCCATCGAACCCCGCATCGGACCCTGCATCGGACCCCCATCGGCCCCGTCGGACCCAGCCCCCTCTCTCTTCCTCTCTCTCAAACCGAAAAAAACCAGGGTCCGATGGGCTGGGTCCGAGAGAGGGGGGCTGGGTCGGAGGTGGTGGTGCGGTGATTTATTGCAGGGCGGTTGGGTCTTCGTGAATGGTTGGTGCAGTCAATTGAGTCTTCGTGGAGGGTTGGGCCGGTTGGGTCTTCGTGGAGGGTTGGGTGGTCCGAGAGAGGGGGCTGCGTGGAGGGTTGGGACAGTCGGTGGGTGGGTGGTGATGATGGTTGAGGGTTGGGGGTGAAAGAGATGCCGAGAGTGAGAGAGAAAGATAAATGCAAGAGAGAGAGGGGTGAGATTTGAATGAAGAGGGTAATTTGGGAATATAGCAATTGTTGACATATCTTACAAATATTAGGTATTTTAAGTTTAGGGGAAAAATTTACCCCTAATGTATGCATAAAAAATCAAAATTTCCTATGGTATTTTGGTGTGGAGACAAATGTGGAGTGGCATGTAATCGTGTACCATGCTCGCTGGAGTTGTTGGGAGACGGAAGGAATTTGGCCGCATATATAATAGGAGAATTTTTAATAGGGAAATTTGAATTCCTATACTTACATTACCTAAAAATTTGTCCCCTAAATGCAAAGTTATTAAAATTGGTAATATATGACCATTTTACCAATTTTCTTGAACTACCCCTCTCATTTGTAATCAGCCTCTCTCTTCCTCTCTCTTAGTCTCTCTCAGCCGATTTCCCACACCAAACCCACACCCCCAAAAACCAAAAAACCCACACAGTCGCCGGGCCCGTCACACCCAAACATTGAGCACACAGTCGGACCAACGCAACCCGAACGCTCGCAACCCCGACCTTCGACGAACTCCCAACATCGACCCACTCCGAAAATGTCAAAGGTATGGTTTTTTTTTGTTTTTTTAGAAAGGATTTAAAGATTTATTTTGTTTGAGATTGTTTGTGAGATATTATTGGTTAGATTTAAGTTTTATTGTGAAAATGAGATTCGGATTTCGACTGTGAAGATGGGATTCAGATTCCGACTGTGAAAAATGGCCTTCGAATCTGGGGAAGAAGGCCGGCCCGATGGTGTGCAGTCGGTCCGATGGTCCGATTGGGGGTCCGAGTATGGGTTCGATGGTCCCTTTGGGGTCGGGTCCGATTGGGGGTCCGAGTATGGGTCCGATGTTGGGGGGGCTCAGAGTGTTATGGCCGATGGGTCCGATGGGTACCCAATCGGGCCAATCGGACCAATCGGACCCGATATATATTTTTTTTTTTAATATTAATGATTTAGTAATTGTTTTAGGTATTAATTTATTATTATATTATTTAGTGATTGTTTTAGGTATTAATTTATTTTTAATGACTTAATAAGTATTTTTTAATTAATTATTGGTAAGTAATAATTTTTAATTTATTATTAATTATTAATTATTGTTTTAATTTTTATTGTTTTATTAATTATTGTTTTAGTATTAATTAGTAATTATTGTTTTAATATTAATTATTAATAAGTATTTAGTGATTGTTCTATTTTTTTTATTAATAATTGTTTTATATTATTTATTAATTATTTTATTATTATTAATTATTAATTTTTGTATTAATTTTTATTGTTTTATTAATTATTGTATTAATTTGTATTGTGTTATTATTTATTATTTTTTTACTAATTATTAGTTATTAATTATTAATTAACATTTTATTATTAATTATTAATTATTGTATTAATTTGTATTGTTTTATTAATGATTATTTTTTTACTAATTATTAATTATTAATTATTAATTTGTATTATTTATTAATTATTGTTTATTATTAATTATTAACTTTTGTATTAATTTTTATTGTCTTATAAATTTGTATTATTTATTAATTATTGTTTTATTATTAATTATTAACTTTTGTATTAATTTTTATTGTCTTATTAATTTTATTATTTATTGATTATTGTTTTATTATTAATGATTAATTATTGTATTATTTTTTATTGTTTTATTAATAATTAATTATTGTTATATTATTATTTTTTTATTGTTTTATTAATTATTGATTTTTTATTAATTATTGTTTTATTATTAATTATTGTATTATTTTTTATTGTTTTAATAATTTTTAATTATTGTTTTATTTTTTATTGTTTTTTTAATAATTAATTATTGTTTTATTAATTATTAATTATTGTTTTATCTTTTATTGTTTTATTACTTATGAATTATTGTTTTAGTATAAATGATTGATTATTTTTTTTAATTTTTATTGTTTTATTGATTATTGTTTAATTATTAATTATTAATTATGAATTATTGTTTTATTTTTTATTGTTTTATTCATTATTGGTTATGTTTTATTATTAATTATTTATCGTTGTTGGGTTTTTTTTTTCAGGGAACTGCACATCTTATAATTCCAGTGTCGGACCATTACACTGGCCGTGTCACATGGCGCGGGGGTAGTTACTACTACCCGAAGATTAAGGCTAAATTTGAAGAATTTAACCTATTGGACAGGGTGAGCGAATCCCCTTTCAGAATTTTTTTCGAGAGAGCGCCCATACAATTTTTTGGAGCATTTTTTCATCAGTTGATGCTTCACAAAATAAAATCTGACAAGCCGGACGAGGTGCATTTCTATGTGGGAAGGAAGAGATGTAGATTTGGGAGGGTGGAGTTCGGCTTGGTCACCGGGTTAAACTTGTTGCCCGACCCTACTGAGGAAGACATCAAACAAAATGGAAGCTCTGACCGGTTGATTCAGGAATATTTCAACGGTAGTGCTTCAATCACCTTCGGCCAACTGCGCAGAGTTTTTGAGAGCTGCACAGAAGCTGATGATATTTACAAGTTGGGGATGGCCTTGTTTGTTATGGGCGTCCTCACTGGTAAGGAGGAGAAGACTGTCGTTCCTCCTTTTGTGATAAGAATGGTTGATAACCTTCCATTCTTCTACGAGTACCCCTGGGGAAAGATTTCTTACACCAAGCTGATGGAAACTTGTAACAAGGATTACTTGGATGTGAAGAATAAGATGTTGAAAAAGATTGAGAAGGGAGTAACTCAGAAGGAGGCAAAATACTCAGCCTACGGCTATGCTGCAGCGTTGCAGTATTGGGCATACGAGGCCATATTACAGCTGGGCAACGAGTATGCAGTGAGGAGGTCGCATCGCTTTCCGAGAATGGTCAACTGGGAGAGTAAGCCGAACACTACACTCGGGAAGGATGAAGTGACCAGATTATTTGCTAAAAATATAAGTTTGTTACGCTTTATGTTGAATTCATGTTAATTTCCATATATTATATTAATATATTTGTTATATTTTTCAGTTGACAGTGTACTCCGTGTTATGTCCTCGGCCGAACGAGATTGAGTTTGTGAGTTACATAACCGGGGGTCAGCCTCCGTTATTTGTTGACTTGGAGGAACTTGTGTTGGGTGAGGATGGGCAACCAACACAGGATGCTTTGCGAAGCCAGGCCGAAAAGCTTGCCTCCACATTGGAAGAACGAGCGGAGGCAGCCCGAATATTTAAAGACTCTACACCACCTCCACCGTCTCCTCCACGTGCACCGCCTGCAGTTCCAGATGGGTCTGGTGTTGACCCATCTCCAGCTTCAGTTCCTGATGGGTCTGGTGTTAACCCATCTGCAGCTTCAGTTCCTGATGGGTCTGGTGTTGACCCACTTCCAGCATCACAGGATCCTCCTGTTCCCCCGGCATCTTCTATTCCCAGCACCTCGCAGGCTCGCGATCCAGTATACCCTGCCATTTTGGCAAGGTTGGAGACTGTGGAGAGGGGGCAGGCCGCTCTGCTAAGAGGACAAACAGCGATTATGGATCAGTTGAAGACCATAATGACGCTCCTGCAAGATCTTGGAAGGCCGGCAGCAGATTCACAGCCACAGCCACAACCGGAAGAGGAGGCTCGGACACCGGAAGATGACTTCATTCTCCCAAATGATTACCAACTGGATGATGATGACATGTTCTGTACACCTGAGAAGACGAATATCACCAGCATCGGGGATACTCAGGATTCTGAGGTGCAGTTGTTAGAGACAGCTCCAGAAGTCATGGAGAACCGGAGGAAGAGAAGGCGGCCTAGGTGGTTCGCTGAGTACACTGAAATGAAGAAGAAGGCTAGGGCTACTTCGACACTCGTGAATGCGGACCCACTTAGAGTGGTTGATCGGAAGCTGCTCAAGACTTTTCACAATTGGGTACTCGGCCAGATTGGGAACAATTACCCGAGAGAGTGCTTCACCGGTCGATACCATTCGTCTTGGTTTCTTGAACTGCATACTCCGAAATTTTGGCTTGAGAACGGTGTAAGTTTTTAAGACTTTTTTACTGCTTTTGGTTTTAAAGACTTTATCTAACTCTTTTTTATTTAATCTGTGACATATTTAATTTTCATATTTTAGCACTTGGATGCGGCATTCCATTTGATGAGGAGGCGGCAACACTTTTATCCCGAGTCCTACCCGAATAGATGTGTCATAATGCCGTGTATTTTCCCAGCAGGAGTTATTGCTCGGTGGGAAGCTGCGGGTGATGAGCAGGCTAACTATCAGTGGGACGAGAGCATATTAGATTTGATTCGAGGGGATGAAAGTCAATTCTTGGCCAGTTGGAAGAACAAGGAGAGAATATATATGGCCCTCTACTTCGATGGAGCAAAGCATTGGGTGGCACTAGAGGTAGATCTGGATCATTGGTTGTTGAACATATTTGACTCCAGCCTCGGATCGATTTCCCCGAACGAATTGAACCGTCACCTGGCAATGTGGGAAAAATTACTACCAAATTTGCTGCTACAGGCTGGCCTATTCGAGAGTCATGACATGATCCTCGTGCCTCAACTTACCGCCTCAGAGAGCCAGGTCAGAAATTTCACTTCAAAAGTCATGGATCGGGCCGTTGTTCCACAGACAAAGATAAGGTAACTTAATTACAATTGATTTTTTTGTTATTTAACTTGAATTTAATTTGCATACTTTTATTCATTTACTTTTTATTGTCTCATACAGCGGTAACTGCGGGATGTACGTGATAGAGCACATCGAGCATAGTATGCTGGAGACTACGTTTGATAATGTGCACGATGAGAATATGAAGAAATTTAGAGAGCGGTGGTGTGTAGATTTGTTTTACTAGAATTTAGCATGAACAAATGTATTTTTTATTTGGTATTTATTAAGATAACAATGTAACTGGTTTTTTTTTATTGGTATGTTTATGTTTCTTAAAGAGTTCATACAAATTTTACGCCTTTCTTTCGTGCAACAAATTATAATAATTATGTAAACATAAAATATCACAAATTCTAATGTTTAAAATAGTCCAACATTAATTCAATAACAATACATAATAGTCCAACACATCACGATACAAATAAACTAAAATAACATTTTTAACCTCGGTAGTTGCAAGTGCTTCTGTTGTGCCCCTTGGCACCGCACATGCTACAATTTCGCGATTTAATAATCCTTTCACCGTTACAAGCAGTTCGGTTGTTCTTAATTCTTCCAACCTTTTGCTTCTTGGGTCGCCCTACTGGTTGCTTCTCAACAGGCACTCCAACTGTCATGTTCTTGATGTTATCAGGCAATTCCCAATCATCCTCGTCACCAACTGGCATAATTGTTCCTTCATATGTCCTCCTCCAATATTCAGTCGTGTAATATGGCGAGCATAGTGTGTACGCGCTAATACTTCGCTCCTGAGATGCAGCACATGCATGAGGACAAGGAAACTTCATGCACTGGAACAAGCCGCAAGTGCAAGTATGTTCCTGCAAGTCCACTACGCCACCGGTCATAACTGTTCCTCCAGGGTGAACCTGCAACGTGTAAGGCCCGCATGAGTCAACGTTCAAATACCGACCTTTTTCAAAATGCAATGTCAAGTCCTCCTCCATTTCTGGTGCTAGGGGTTTCGTCCACTTGTCAGCTTTTTCTTTTCGTGAAGCAAACCACTTCTGGAATGCTACATCAGCAGTGATCGGGAAGCCTCTTGCATCCTTAGTTGTGTTGTTGAAGCTCTCAGCCCAGTTGCTCGTCATTACATTGTAACGTACCCCTGGAAAGTACGACCGGACCTATTTTTCAAATCCAATTTCCTCAAGATATTGTGCAACCGCTGGATTCATGGCCCGAATGTTCTCAAATTCTCTGTGAAACTCTGATCTTGAATACGTGTACGCACACGTGTAAATGTGATTCGTGAAGACGTCAGTCTTGAACTTGTGGTTGACATTCATAATAATGTGGTGGTAGCATGCACCGTGGTGTGCATCAGGGAACACGATATCCAAAGCACGAACAATGCTTTGATGCCTATCCGAAACAAAAGCTAAGTTCTCAACATCACCAATCGTTTCTTTCAATTTTCTCATAAAATAGGTCCAGGAATTGTGGTTTTCACTGTCAACTATAGCAAAAGCTATCGGAAAGATATGACTCCCTGCATCCAAAGCCACTGCACACAACATTTGCCCACCATACCTAGTCTTCAAGAAAGACCCATCAACGCATACAACAGGTCGACAAAACCTAAACCCCCGAATAGAAGGACCCAGAGAGAAGAAACAATACTTGAAGCGACCATCTTCTACCACAAAATCCGTGATGGTACCTGGATTCCGCAACTGTAGCATGTGCAAGTAACTAGGTAATTTCGAGTACGAATCTTCAGGTGTACCCCGAGCTAGGTGTAGTGCCTTCTCTCTGCACCTCCATGCCTTTTCGTAACTCATTTGGATCCCGTAATCCTTGTGCATACTTTTTCTTATATCAGAGGGCAACTGATCCGAGCCGTCAGTTGCGAACTTATCCTTAATTAGATGGGCAACTATTACAGGTGATGCTTGACGGCTATCTTTTCCTCGAAGATCAAGGGAACGTGTATGTACATTATGAAATGTACTCACCTCAAACATGTTAGAAAGTACGTTCTTCTTCGCTCTTAATCTCCACCCACAATCTGTATCCTTACATGTGACGTACCAAATATCAGTACCGGACTTCCTAACGTAGTAGTCAAACCCTTTCTTCATTGCATACAGGCCAACAACCATCTTTAAATGCTCTTTGTCTCTAAAAAACTTTCCCACATGTAACTCCCCGCCTGGTGTGCCACCCGTAGATATATAATGACTATGATCCTCGATGTCTTCTCTTGTATACATTTTCTCCTTGAATTTACCGTAACTTGTCGAAGAAGAAAATGGATCGCTCCATCCAGTCACATTGGTACCTCGAGCATCAGTAGGACCACTAATATCATTGGTCTCTCTACCATTATTAGGACCTGTACTGTCAGTAGTTCCTCTAGCATGACTGGTTTCGCCTGGACGACTACTACTAGTACCAGGTGTTTGGCAATTTTCTCTACGGGGCATTCTTTTCCGTGTCGGTGGCCTCGGTGGTATTTGGTACGATAGTGGAGTCAAGTTCAAAGGTACAGCAGCAGGGGCCTCTGTACCTTGGTCGTCTCTTACGCCATCATTGCCCTCAACATAACATTCAGGGTCTGGACCATTAAAAAAACCATCGATGAACGGCATTTGTGCTACAATATCAGCACTCGGCATCATATTGTTTAATTCAGGTAATACATCTGCAACCAACACCTCTGGATTTGTTTCTGGAACAAAACTCCTAACCTCGCTACGATTATCCTTAACAGAACTTGGTGTGGGACTAGGATCGACGCAAACATTCTTCTTTAACAAAGTCACAAACAAAGGAGTAAATTCATCTGGCTTCTTCGCAAGTGTAGATAAAAACTACCTTGCACGCTTATCATTTCCAATAACTTCAGGGCGATACTCAAAGCCTTTCTTGTACTTGTAATGTACTTCCAATTTCAAGTCATACTCCACTTTGTCGACATCCAGTTCTTCGTACAAAACATCAACCAAACCTGAGTAGCTTAGGTTCGGATCAATGTCAAATGTCAAATTGTCGCCCCGTTTATAAACCCAATCTCTACCATCAAACTCCCAAACACCATTATACATAACACACGCATTAACAGTTGAACCTGTCACATACATTTAAAAAAACACACTTATAATTTACAACAAAAATCTCACCGAAAAAAAATCTTAATTAATCATTAATAACAAAACAATAATAATTAATTGATAATAAAATAATAATTCATAATAATTCATAATTCATAATAAAACAATAAATAATAATTCATAATAAAAAAATATTTAATAATTAAAAAATAATTATTAATTGATAATAAAATATAATTAATAATTATTACTCAAACCATAAAAAATAAACAATAATTAATAATAATTCATAATTTATAGTTAAAAAAAAATTAATTCTTAAAACATTAACTAAAATAATAATTAATAACTAATAATTATTAATAAAAAAATAATTAATAACACAAATAATAAATTAATATAAAATAAATTAATAATAATAAATAAAAAATAATAATAGATTAAAAAAAATCATGTAGGGTCCGATTGGTCCGATCATCGGACCCCAACCGATTGGACCTTATATTAAAAAATTTAAAAAAAAAAAATAATTGTGTCTGATGGGTCTGATGGGTCTGATGGTCCGACCATCGGACCCATATAAGGACCATCGGACCCGTGTTCCAAAATATAAAAAAAATTAAAAAAAAATTAAAAAAAAACATCGGACCCGAGGGGGGTCCGACCATCGGACCCAGTGATGGACCATCGGACCATCGGGTCTTCGCCCCTGTCAACAAAATTTTTTCCCACATCGGCCCACCCATCGGGCCAACATCGGGCCCGACGAAAAAAAAATGCAGAAAAACAGCAAAATTCCAGTTTTCACATGCAGCAAAAATTATAACAGAAAAAATAGCAAAATAACAGCAACAATCTACCGATCAATCATCAAACACAACATTCTTAATTAAATATGACAACAACAAACAAGATTTAGAAAAAAAAAATAATTACTTACCCATTAATGGAGCTTGTATGTGTTCTAGCTTCTAATGTGGTGGATTAGTGTGGTGGCTTGTAGTGTGGAAGGTTGTAGCTTTTAGTGATGAGTGAAGAGAAGAAAAAAAATTTTGGTGGTTGTGGAAGCTTTCGGGTGGGGAATTTTGTTTGTTGAATTGGTGAGAAAAGGGTTGGAGTGGGTAGATGTAGGTGGGGAGGGTATTATGTGGAAAATATAAAAAGTGTCATATATAATTAATTATGCATAGTATTAGTTTAGGGGAATAATTTATGGGTTATTTAAGCATGGAAATTCAAATTTCCTTTTTTAATATTATACGTAATATTAAAAATAATAACAAAAATAACCATGATCATTTAATTGGTCCTAATATGGAGCTTGTTATACCGAAATCAAAATAAACCTTTCTTTTTATATTTTTGTCTTGTTTAATTGATCCTATCTTATTTCTCTTTCAGTCTTTTTTTTTTTTTTAATTTTTAATTTTTTTTTTTTTGACTTATGAGCAAAGTATATTTATTTCTATATTTTTTTTTTATTAATTTCTTCTCTCTCTAAATTTTATTATTTCAAAAATCTTTTTAAGTTACATTTTTAATTATTTTGGCTCAAAGATAATATCATTATAATTTTTTTTTTAAAGTAATTATTTTAACATGTAAGACGTATATATTTTTTTACCTATCACTAAAAAAGATGACTAAAATGAAAAGAATTATTTTAGTCTTTTTTTTATACTTTATTAAGAAATAAGTAACCAAACTTTTAATTAACAAAAATGTATAGATTAATTTTAGTTACTTATTTCTATGAGCTATTCTTAAAATAATTGTTTCAATTTTAAATTCTAATATAATATTTTATAATATAAGATACATATGTATTACTTCTTTTAAGCAACTTTTGTATTTTATTCCAACTCAATTAAAAATGTAATGAGCTATAATAAATATAAAAATTACAAAATAATTCATTAATAAAATTAGTATTGTCTTCTTCTTTTTATATTGTAACTCATTTTAGGATTTTAAGATACCATTTTATTTCTTAAGTCTTTATTTTTAAAAATCTATCAAAATGGCCTTATAAAAAATTTTACTTAAGGACTATGTGGTAACTTTAAAACTGAACTAAAAAAAAATATGCTTAATTTTAGTAATTTATAAATCTCTTACTTATTTAAGATACGTTACATTTTTTTTTATTTGTTTTTTTAACTTTCATGTTAATTGTTAATGTTTAGAAAATTAATAATTATAATTAAATATGAAAAGTTACTATTGAGTAATAATATATATATACATATAAAATGTTACCTTTAAGCTTATTATTTTTTTTATTTAAAAAAAAGCTTATTATTTTATGATGTTTAAGTTACTATTTGATACCTTTAGAAATTATTTTAGATTTATTGAAATTGTTTTATAAAACAACTATATAAACTTAAGAAGAATACAATCTAATAACTTTTAAATGTTAAATAATAAAATAAATATTAATAAATTATAAAATTGGCTGGTTTATTAAGTTTTGTTAAAATTTAAAATTTAATTATTTTTTATGTAATTAAATAGAAAAAGAAACTAAGAAGTTATACTTGTTTTCAATGATCTTGCTCGGTAAAAGCGATAAAATATATACTTCCCACATATTAAAATGTAAGTTGATATGGTACAATTTTTGAGTCCAAATAATTAATAATGTGGCTGAAAAAGTTTTTTAAAATTTGAGAAAAAAAAAAAGAAAGAAAGAGGAAGAGAGAGAATGTGTGCATAAATGGGCGTTCAATAAAGAAAAAAAGAAGAAGTGATTGATCTCACGGTACTTCATTGGAGGATTAATAGATTATTATAAAATGATCGTCATTTTCTATAATTAAATGCTACCGGTCATTTGTATAACTAATTTTTGATTTTCATTAGTGGGCGTAAATTTCCCTATGTAATAAACTGATGTTGATTATGGTGGGCTTCTCTCATCATTTTCAAGTGAGCAGATCAACATATAAGGCCCAATTACACATTAATACTTTGAACCCATTTGAGATGCATATGGTCTTAGCCTATTCTCTTGGACTTTGAATTGTACTTTTCACACATTCTTTTTTTTTTAATCACTTATCACTTGATTATTTATACTTTAAACCTGAAAAATAACATAAAATCAAAATAAATAAAATATTTTCAATTAAAATAATTTTACAATTCAAATCATGAAAATACTTAATTAAATTAATTTTATGAACACAATTAAACTTTTAAAATGTACGAATTTAAACTTTAATCAGTTTCCAATAAATTGATATCAGTGTCCCGTTTAGGCAAGAGTCAAAGATATCATTCATTGAAGAGAGCTGTCTGTGATAGTCAGTAGTCCCGTGATCCGTAAGGAAAAATACTGAATAAGCTGTGGGAAGATAAAGAGGGATGTCTCTAAGATTGTGTAGGTATAGGACTACATAGTTGAAGATGACTTAAATGAATCGATTGGTACTACCTATATCAATAAGGCAGATCTTGTTTTTCGCTAGCCTATCATGAAAGAACTCCACGGTTAAGCGTGCTTAACCTGGGGTAATTTCTGTTGGAAATTATTTTACCAGGATCTAGATTTACTAACAAGTATGTTGGATTAACAACCTAATATGAATTCTAAAACAATGAAAATAAACACATATAAAGTTAGAAAACCTTACAGTGGGTGCAGCGGAATAATATGACTCCTTCCGTTCAGATCTCTAGCCCTTGATTCCTTTCTGTAGCAGAGCATCACCAAGATCTGAACCTGGATCTTCTTTTCTCCTTCTTTGATGCAGAAATTCCATAGTCTTCCATACTATGATTGAGATACCACTTGATGTGTGTGGGCACTACTCATCTCACAAGGATTTCGAAATTTCTCTCTATTTTTCTCTCTTAATTTCGTGGCTTATCATGCATTCAAGAGAAGAGAGCAAGGTTGCTTTATATAGGGAAAAGGGAGAGCACAACTTTCCAAATAAAACAGTTTCCTAAATTACTGTGTAATCAATTAACTGCCTTATTTAGTGTGATCCACCACTTTCCTATTATAGCTAGGCTTTGATTAGCAATTACATGGCAATTAAAAAATAAAAATAATAATTGGGAAACACAAAGGGAGTGCTCGGCCATAGAGGGAATATGGGCCTCACTTGGATTTTGCAGTTTCCTCAATTTTATTTCAATTTCTCCAAAAATGCCATTTTTCCAATTCTAATCATTTAAATGCCAAAACTAATTATTTAATAACTAAAATAGATTATTAAATAATATTGTCATTTAAAATAATTATTAATTAGACATACAAAGTCTCTTAATTAATAATTAAACCTAGAAACCCTTTTCTTTACGATTTCATCCTTAAACTGTGAGAATTCATAAAGTAGACACAGTCTAACTTTTAGAGTTATAATTGATTAATTAAAATCAATTAACTGAGTCTTACAAGCAGTATGGTCTCAACTAGTATGGGGACCATGGGTCTATATAACCGAGCTTCCAATAAGTCGAACCGAATTTACCAAGTAAATTCCCTAACTTATTAATTCCTCATTGAATCCACACTTAGAACTTGGAATTGCACTCTCAGTCATACAGAAACGCTCTATATGTTCCACGATATAGACACGTCATTAGTTATCCATTGTTATAACCCTAATGTGATCAATGATCCTCTATATAGATGATTTACACTGTACAGGATTAAATTACCGTAACACCCTACAATGTATTTTATCCTTAAAACACTTAACCCTGTATAAATGATATTTCACCTAAGTGAAATGAGATCTCCACCATTTATCTTCGTTTGGTTAAGCTCGAAGGAAATCATCCTTTACTTCTATTTGCCAAATAGAAGCTATAGATTCCATATTTATGTTAGCGCTCCCACTCAATTGCACTACCGTGTTCACAAAATGTACGTATTGCCCAGACTAAAGATTAGGCTTAACTAACAAATCAAAGAATACGAATAATACTCTTGAAATTGAGCCTAACCATATCAGGATTTCGATCATGTGATCTAGGATCAACTTATGATATTGAATTGAATAGATGTTTACGGTAAGTTTCAAAATCTAATTCAAAGTTCAATATCGGTCCATTCCAATGCATACTCCATGCATCCGATACTGGTAAACTTTGCCAATGTCCTGGAAAAGACATAACACTTTTCCAAGGTGTAAGAATACCTATCGCTGATTATACCATGTCAGTCTAAATCCAGTGTTCTGACAAATCAGGGAATCTACTTTTGAACATATAATAAAGATTATATTCCACTGTGCTGACAACACTATAATCTTTAACCAACTCATATGTTCTGGACTTAAAAAGAATTCATACATTATATACCTATAATCATGAAATAAATCATGTGAACCATGCAACATAAAATGTTATTTCTGATCTTTATTAATAAATAAATCTGATTATATGAAATGAGTTTTATTTAGGGCATAAAACCCAACAAATTCAAGATGGGTGACCTCTTGGGAAGTTTTTCCAGGAAGCATGCGAGTGAGGACAAATGTAATGACCGCTCTAGTAATGTGGATTAGTAAAGGCAATTAGCACTAATTTTTATTATTTTATTATTATTTGTGAATTAATTTTAATGTGGACCCCAATATTTAGAAATAAATATTAGAGTTATAATTTCTCAATTCCGGAGATTTTATTAAACTCTAGGGGTATTATTTAGCTTATATGTGAAATATGTTAATTTTGTAATTTTTGCTTGGCGACAACGGAAAATGCGATGGATGGCTAGATTGATCACATGGGTAAGTTTAGAACTCTATTTCATAGTGGGAAATATTTTAGAGAAAATAAATTATCCGGATTGAGCGGGGTTATGGATTTTGACCATTTTACCCCTAGCTTTAGAAATACCTAAGTTATATCTTTAAGGGCATTTTAGTCATTTGCTAATAAATAGAGATAGGTGGCTGCCTTAGGTTTTGACACCTAATCAATTTAATTTCAGCAAAGGATTAACTTAATCCTTTTGTCTCATTTGAAGAAAAATCAAGGAAAAGGGAAAAATTAGAAATTGCATTGTTCTTGAACCCTCTCTCTTTCTTTCTTGCTTTCGGCTGGGACAAATCAAGGGAGTTTGGTGTTGATTGTTGGATTTCAGCAAGGATTTCATAGGAGTTAATCAATCTAAGGTAAGCTCCATTGAACCCTTCTTAGTTTTCAAGTTTTTAAGTTAGGTTGAAATGGTGTTTTGGGATAATAGGAGCTGTTAAGGTTTAAATTACTTAGGGTTCGAATTCAAGGGTTAATTTGAGTCCCTAGCTACTGTTTTTAATGCTTGTTAATGATTCTAAGCAAGCTTGAGTTTTGAAACTCAAGCTTTGAGCTTTAATGGCATAATTTGAATTATTGGTTTGTTCTGTGATTTGTTGGTTGGAAATGGATGTTTATGCATTGTATAGGTATACTGGAGAGTTTGGTAAGGTTTGGGATTGAATTGAATTAAGGGGGATGATTTTTGGTTCCCAGCAGCAGAATCGGAATTCCGGTTCTGGGAGACCAGTACCAACCGGTCGACCGGTTGGTGACCCAGAACCGGATTGCCGGTTGGGAACCGTGCACTTTGTTGGGGGAAATTCCAGAACCCTAGTTTTGGCCAATTTTGAGATATTTAGGGTATTGCCATGAGGTTTATCGATAGGGAAACTTTTAGTTTCAAGTTTAAAGTCCCGGAAAGTGATTTAGCGAGTCACTCATCTGTGTTGCAATTATTGTGATTAGGGTATCCATCTAGCACGTGAATTCCGTTCAGGTCGGCCAGCACACTTGAATTCGGAAAACAGGTAAGAACTGTGTATAATGTATGATGTGATTATCTGAATGTGTGTATATGTGTTTATATATGCATGCTTGAATTATGTTAAGCACTACCAACACTTGTATGAATAAGTTGTAGAGTGCATTGGTATAGTGATTATTGTGACTGTGAGTACGATACAGTGATACCAACACGGGCACGGGAATATGCTAAGGTGTGTGGTACATCACTCAGTGTTACTCGGTGTTTGGGGTAAACCCTACCAACACTCGTACAGTGAGGTACGATGTGTATGTGGTATAGTGGTTGTACCCTGGTATTGAACGTTCATACTCATCTGTTAAGCTCTGTAAATAGGTGTATGGGCGCCTATTTACAGGTCGGAAATTATATAGTATGTTATATGCATTTCTTACTGAGTCTGTTGACTCACAGTTTCTGCTTCCATGTGTAGGTAAAGGAAAGGCGAAGGCTGAACAAGAATGAACCTGAGCTCGGGTGAGATTGTACATGTCAAGCAGCGTGACCTGGAGTGTTCGGTCTCGGGACATCTGGGAGTTATATTTTGAAAGTCGCTGTGCGACCTAGAACTTGTGTATTTTGAATGTATAGTTTGAAAAGTAAATTTTACAAAGTTTAAAAACGGGATCCTGGAATTTGTAATTATTATATTATATTGCAAAGTTTAATATTTAAAGCAAAAGTTTTAATTTGACACGTTTTTCGAGAAATTTCTTTGATTAGCAAAGATTGCACAATAATTGAAAAAGCACTGTAGCGTGCCTTAGCATTAGGGCGTTACAACAAAGGACGATGGAAACACTTGTGTTGGTCTGTAGGGTTAGTCATTAGTCCATGAAGCACCTAGAGTGACATATCAATAAGGCGGATCTTGTTTTTCGCTAGCCTATCATGAAAGAACTCCACGGTTAAGCGTGCTTAACCTGGGGTAATTTCAAGATGGGTGACCTCCTGGGAAGTTTTTCCAGGAAGCATGCAAGAGAGGACAAAGGACGATGGAACCACTTGTGTTGGTCTGTAGGGTCAGTCATTAGTCCATGAAGCACCTAGAGTGACATACTCGTGTATAAGAGCTATTATTCCATGAGTGTAAGGACCCAATGGAGGCTTGAAGCGAGGATGTTACATTGTCAGCTCATCTAAAATAGACACCATTTTAGCAACCTTTTATTCAATTGAAATAAGAATCTAACGTTGTCCTGTATAGGTGAGATTCAAGGTCATTCTATTTCATGAGCTTCTACTATTATTTCATATTTTGTAAGCCCTACTCTTAGTAGTCACTATTGGGGTGATTGTTACTAAAAATAAAAGACTTACAATAATACTTATGAACTAACCCAGGAGGGGGGCTAGCTGGCCATTTTCCTGTCCCCCCACCAGACAGCCTAGCCAGCCAAGGGCTCGCAGGTCAAAACTTGCATGAGCAAACAAAGCTAAAGTTTATCCTTTAGTGCAAGCACAACTGGAGCAACTCAAGAACATGATACAAGGTCTGTCTTGCATAAAGCTGTCTGACTTAGAGTTGAACAGGACTGAGGGCCACCTTTTTCTGAGTGCATCAGTGCTTTGCCTTTGCCTACCAAGTTTAAGAGACCTACTTAGAGGATGTACATAGGGAAAGAAGATCCCTTGGCTCACATTAAATATTTTAAATTCAAATGGATTTGCAAAATGTGGAGGTTAATACCCTTTTTCGAATCTTCCTGGACACCTAGTCTAAAATCCCATAGTAGTGGTTTTTCAAACTTTCTACTAGAAGGTTCTATTCGTGGAACTCTTTCACAAGAGAGTTTTACACACAGTTCTCATCTTCCTGAAAATGTCTTATAGGCTAGAAGAATTAGAAGAGGTCAAATAGAGGCCAAGGAAACCTCTAAAATGCTATCCCAAAGATTCATGACTGAGGCCACCAAGGTCAAGAATCTGATGGAAGAAGGAAGGTACACAACCATCATGAGTGGCATACTACCTTTGAGTGAGTTGTGGATAGACATCCGTCGACACTCAACTCAAACATGGTCGATTTCCTTGATCGGGCAGAAGGATTTGTCAAGCATGAAAAAGCTGTCTAACAGGCCCAAAATGGGAGACAAGTAGGTTCCAGACAGGCTTTGAGTGGTGGACAACCCTCAGTTATGCCCCACACGCCTGCCAACATAGGCAGCCAGCCTTCCCAAGGCCAAAATACTGGAGGCAAGTGTGGTACAACAACTTTGTCCAAGAAAAAGGCACAAAGGGAAAAATTAATAAATCCCCCACGCCATAAGGCTCAAATGAGAGGAAACGAGATTTACATGATTCACCCTCCTAAAAGCAACTCTTAAAATAGTTTGTACGGATATAGAGTCCATAGTTCCGTACAGGAAGCCTCCTCCCATAAGGAAAGAAATGAGTAAGAGAGACACCATTAAATTTTGTCAATTTCACAATGATTTTGGCCATGATACCAATGAGTGAGAGCACTTAAAGTTGAAAATTGAGTTCTTGATCAGAAAGCACAATTCCCATCTGCGTCGTTATGTGCGAGACGACCAGACACAGACACAAGGTGTCCAAAATGGAGAACCAATACCACTGGCAGTGGTAGGTTGCCTAAGGGTCATCATTGGCAAACCCCATATACTAGGCAAAATAAGAAAAGTTATGGAGCGCTACGCTCAGAATCTCTGTCATGAGCAAAAAAGCAACGTTCTGGTTGTAGAGGAAAGGGATCCCAAACAGCTTAAGCTTGGAAAGCTCACCATCTCCTTCACAGAGGAGGATGTTGCCTAGGTCAAGTTCCCTCATAATGGCCCCTTGGTCATAACAGCACAAGTAGGGAACATGACAATTTCTAGGTGCATGATTCATAATGGAGCCTCCTCAAACATACTTTTCAAGTCAACTTATGAAAAGATGGGTTCCAATTGATAAATCTAGCACCATGTACACAACTGATGTACAGGTTCTTTGGCCAAGGTCTTGCACCTGTGGGATACATCTGTCTGCCTTTGACAGTTGGAGAAAGCCCCACAACAAGGACACGGATGGCTCAGTTCATAGTGATCGATGTGCCATCAGCATTTAATGCAAATGATAGACTGGCAAGCCTTGTACGACCTGAAAGTAGTAACGCTAATTTACCACCTATGCCTGAAGTTCCCAACAAGGCATGGGGTAGGGTGCCTAAGCACAGATCAACAATCTGCTCGGCATTGCTACAACTTGGGTTTGTCCAAAGCCAAGAATGAATAGAAGCATGCCAAGAGCTCTAGCCAAGAGTCTTGCAAAAGGTAACAAAGTTCAGCTGAAAGTAGGGAGGCACACTTGGATCCTTGCTCTGGGGATCCTGTAGAAAGCTTTGGACTGGTAGAGGAATTAAAAGATGTAAAAATCAATCCCACCCTTCTAACAAGAAACTAAAGATCGGGAAAGGTTTAGCGCTACAAATAAAATCCTCAATGATTAAATTTCTAAAGAAAAACCTTGATGTCTTTGCTAGGTCACATAAAGACACGGTGGGGATTGATCCATCAGTAATTTCTCATGCCTTGAACATAGATCCAAATTTTCGACCTGTACAGCAGAAAAAGAGGTTGCTAGATAAAGAGCGAGCATAAGCTCTGAAAGATAAAGTCAGACTGCTACATGCCAATTACTTTATCATTGAAGCTTTTTACCCACTTTGCGTATCCAGACCTGTCTTGGTGACTAAACCAAACAATAAGTGGTTAGTGTGCAAAGATTTTACTGACCTGAATAAGGCTTGTCCAAAGGACTATTTCCTATTGCCAATGAGCGACCGACTAGTAGATGCTACAACTGGCCATGAGACCCTAAGCTTCATGAACACCTATTCATGTTACAATAAAATCAAAAAACATCCACAAAACCAAGGAACAAAACACACCGTATTGGTAGAATCCCTTGTAGAAAAAGAAGAAAGAAGAGACCAGGCCAACTTAAAACTACATGTCTACCATCAAAAAGCTGCCAGGTACTTCAATAAGCAAGTCAAGGAGAGAAAATTCTTCGTAGGATACTTAGTGATACGAAGAGTATTCCTGAATGCTAAATTTTTTATAACAGGAGTGTTTGGACCTAACTGGAAAGGACTGTACCAAGTGATAAAAATTACACGTAAAGGTGCTTATAAACTAGGAAGTTACAATGAGAAGATGAAATTGGTTCTCCTATCAAGGTATTGGATAGAGAATATCTTGGAAAGCACTACTTGTAACTCATTTGTACAAAACACTACTCTTTAGTAGTGGTTCCTATAATGTCTCACTATACATGAATTGAGAAAAGAGCTATATGACCACCACTCTTCAGTGGTGGCCTTTGCACGATATTCCGTGTAGGGGTAGCCAAAACATGGTTTTAAAGGCAGACCTTGTATTGGTAAGCTTTTGTTACACAAAATTGTACGTTGCATAATAACAACGCATATATAAGACCAATTAATGAATAAAAGACATTTTTTCAGTTCAAATTGTGTCAAACAACTTGCTAATGAATAAACTTTTTAAAGATAATTCTTATTTTTAGTTCAACATGCATGTAAAACGGTCTTCCTAAGAAAATTTACAGGAAAAGGATCTAAATACTTGGTGAGTTTCAATCGACCAAGAGACCATAAGTCTGCTTGATCACTTGGGGGCACCCCCACACAACATCAAACAAGCATAGATATACTTAGCCAAAAAATTAAGCTTGTTAAAGCCAGATCTTAACAACTAAGTATGTGTGAATGACATGCTTCAAGGTGAACATAAAATGCATAAACATGGGATCAAAGGCCGCCCAGTCAGCTACATGTTCAAAAAACGGAAAGAAGATAAAGCCAAGATCAAAGATTGCTTGGTCAGTCACTAGTTCGAAAATAAGGGGCCTTAGGGCCATACAAGAACTGCCAAAAAAATTGATTTAAATGCATTAGGCTATGGCCATGCCGAAACAAAGAAAAAGTGCAAAATCAAAGAACAAAAAAATAATAACACAAAAGTTTTTTTAGTGTTGTTAGGTGCAGCTGAGTCATGGGCAGATAAGTCTTAGGCGGCAGCCTTAACAACAAGAGTCCCGTGGGTAGAATCAACAACTTGGCAGCCCCATCAATGACCTGCTCAGCCAAACCCTGGTCGGCATGTGTCTTCAACAATGGCTGGTCGGCATGTATCTCCACAAAGTGATGGTCGGCCTCCTCCACCTAGCTGGCCTATATATACCTCATTAGAAGCTTGGCTATGCTTATCGGCAAATGCCCCTAGAGTATTTTCTTTGGCTACTCTAGCCTCATATAGCTCCCTACCCCAAGAAATCATGCAATCACGATCAAGAGACTCAATCTAAGAAAAGTAACGCCAAGGATTATGGAGGTAACACTTATAAAAAGTCTCCATGGCAATGTCATGATACTTGGCTACCAGGTCATTCTGACCCTATAAAGTTGCATCAAGACTCTTTTGCTTCTGCTGGCCGATCTTCTTAGCAGCCTCCAACGCCCTCTTCAATGTGACATTCTCTGAATTTTGTTCATTCACCTCATTGGTACGAATACCAAGTAGCTGACCCACGCCATCGTACTGGTCCTTTACCTCTCTCAGCTCTTTTTATACCGACTCCAAATCGGCCTTCACATTGTCAAACTTAGGAATCTGTACATTTTTGGTCATAAGTTCAACATATTTGCATTCAAGTTTCTTCCTGAAGGCTGCTGCAGAGCCCTTGGCTTTGGCATGAGCATAACCAAGCTTCAAGAGACACTGAAAAAAAAACAAGGTTAATAGAGTTGTACAGTGCATGAAGTAGAAAGTTGAACAAATAATAAGAGAACTTATAAATACTCCATCTCTCAAAGAGTTGGCCATCATGAAATTAGGGGAGTCATCATCTAGCCCCTGAAGCTGCTTATCAACACCTAGCAGGTACTTGCCAAGGTAGTTTTGGACAACTTCTATGGCCTTCTCACCCTTTTTGGAGCAGGCTTCACGACTATATTTCTGGCTGCCCTTGCCAAGAACCTTGGGAGGAAGAATAGGAGTTGCCATGGGTGAAGATTCGCGAATGATAGGTTGATTGGCTAAAATATACTGATTGTTTTATGTTAGTGCAACTGGGAATTTGTTGGGTTTTTTGCCCTAACTCAAACTCTATTTCAATGTAATCTTGAATATTCATTTATCAATAAAGAAATAGAATTATTTCATTACTTGTTTAATGTATTGCTTGGTTCACATGTTTGTTTCATGATTATTTGTTTGATTTATAAATTCATCTAAATCCTTATCACATTATTATTCATGATTACTATGTTGTCTACACAATGGAAAGTAATCAAGATTATGTGGTTAAATATAGTCCCACGATTTATCAGTACACAAGATTTCCACTGATATAATCAAGAATGTAGTTTACTTACCCCTTCGACAAGTGTTATGTCCTTTCCAAGGCATTGGTAAAGTAAGCTTGGATTGGATGTATGGTTATACATCGAACAGGACCGATATTAAACTTGGAGAAGATATCATAAACTTATCATAATATCTTTCTAAGTCAATATCACTTTGTTATCTTAGATTAATGATCTCAATCCTGAGATGGTTAAGTTTAAGTTTAATTTTATTATATGTGTTCTTTAATTTGTTCGTTAAAGTGGACCAAAATGATCTTCCCGATACTTACATATTGAGAACATGGTAGTTCAATTGAGTGAGAGCTCTAATCATAGATACAGAATCTATAGCTTCTATAAATGCATAGAAGTGAAATGATGATTTCCTTTGTACTTGGCTTAATAGAGATAAATAGTGGAGTACTCATTTCAGTAATTATATTAGTTTATTAAAATATCATTTATAGGTAGCTAAGTATTTTAAGAATAAAATACATTGAACGCTAGAACGGTAAATTTATCCCTACTCGATGTAGATCATCTATAGAAGATCATTGATTATTCAGGTTATAACAATGGATAATTAATAGGGTATCTATATCTTAGAACATATAGAGTGTTCTATATAATTAAGATTGTAATTTTGAATCTATAGTGGAGTCAGGAGGAATTAATAAGATAGAGAGTTTACTTGGTAAATTCTAGAACTACTTATTGGAAGCTTTATTATATAGGTCCGAGGTGCCCGCACTAATTGGGATAATTCTGGCTTGTAGACTCAGTTAATTGGTTTTATTAATAAATTAGAATTCTAAATTAGACTATGTCTTATTTATGAATTTTCACTAAGCAAGGGCATAATTGTGAAGAAAAGAGGTTTTAGGGTTTAATTGATAATTAAGAGACTTTGTAAGGTCTAATTAATAAATAAGTTAAATGGTAATTTTATTTGATAATTAATTATAATTATTAAATAAATAGTTTTGACATTTATAGGATTAAAATTAGAAAATATGGCATTAGTGAAAGAAAAGATAAATTGTTGAAAAAAAATAACAAAATTATAACTATTGGGGTCCACTAACTATGGCCGTCCACTTAAGCCTTATTTTGTTATTATTTTATCTTTTTTATTCCATATAATTTAAATCCAAAACCCAAGTTAAAATACTATAAAAGGAATAAGATGTCTCTTATTCTAATAACTCTCTAACAACTCTAATAACCTAGTTTTCATTCTTTGTCAGAAACCTAGGAATTGAGATTTCTATAGAATTTTGAATTCATCCTCTTCTTGTTCTTCATTATTTTTGAATCCTAGTGAAGAGTACACGCCCACTCATATCATGTCAAATACTCAATCCTAGTGTGGAAAATTGTGAATAATTTCAACACTTGAAGGAGATCTAGGTTCAAGGGTTAGAGATTTGAACTAAAGGAGCCATAACATTCTGCTGCCACCAATGTAAGGTTTTCTGAACTTTATATGTGTTTATTTTTGTTGTTTTAGGAATTGATGTTGAGGATATTAGATTATAACATACTTGTTAGTAAATCTAGATCCTAGTAAAATATATTCCAATATGTCACTCAGTCTCAATGTGGGGAGTGGCTGACTGTAGGTTGGAACACAGTGAAAAAGCTAACAGATGCCCTTTATGTTGCATGCAATAAAGTAACTTATTGCATAGCCTCCAACCTTTGACATGGCTGCGTCATTAGTGCCGCCAAGCCACTGATAGCCCTATTGGCTAAAGTAGAAGTACCCGGTCTCATTTTGGCTTAGACTGGATTTCAACTCAAAGAAGTAATTCACCTCAAAAGGGGAAGGTTGCGACTAACCTAACTCAAACATAGAGGAAAAAAGTGCTGACAGGTACTTGATACTCTTTAGTGCAATCTGAGTTGGACACATCTTGAAGAAGTTAGCTATGTCCCTAAAATACAGTTGCAGAGGAAGCACCGCACCTTTCTCTGCATGGGGGCCAGACCATACTATCAAGTTTGGTTGTGGATGGTGAGCCAAGTAGTCTCTACCAGGCCTAATTCATCAAACCCGCCCAACAAGTCCTCTATAAATGATGCCTTCAAGATTGGCACTCGATAGTGTAGAACGAGGGGATACCCCCTATCTCCTTCCCTTATCTAAAGAATCCATGGCTTAGCAGCTTTATCCTCAATATGGTCAACCCCAATCTCCAAGGGTTGGCCTCTGCTATTCAAAGGCACTCCAGCCTTGTCGTAGGAGCCCAAAGGATTACCCTAGATCACATCACAATCCTTAGGGCACTTTCGAGCTACCCTAGCCTCAATCTCAGGCTTAGGCTGATCTACATCCTGCTCCTCCTCTTGGTTGACCATAGCCTCCTCTGCTTGGCTAGCCTCAAGTTGTTTAGCCTCCTCGATCTGACAAAGTCTCCCCCTTTCTATGAGTTTGGCAATGTAGGGATTAGTCAGAGGTGCCTTGCAATAAGTCTACTTTGTCCTTTCCAATTTTGAATGTTGCTTAGAGTATTGTGCAACAGTCACAACAGCTGCCGCTGCAAGAACATCTCTAAATGCAGAAGATGCTTATCCAACAGCCAAGGTGTCAGGAATACCCTAGCGGACAATGTAAGTCCACGAATTAGGTAGGAACTCTCTCCACCCTTGATTCAGTTCCTAGATGAATCTTCTGTAGATCTCACCACCTATTCGCTCAGAATATTGTTTATGTTAAACTTCAAGTTTTGGAGAACCACTGCTCGCTTTGAAGTCACTCAAAGAGCTGCCTAACGAGCTCTCAAAGGAAGAGCTAGATGAGTGATAGTCTTCGTATAGAAGACAGAGTAAGTCCTCATCGATCTAGTTGTCACCTCCTTAATAATCGTGCAGGTTCATCTATGCAAAAAGACAAAGGGAGGTGAACAATTAGAGATCACAAATAAGATAAGGATAAAAACATGCGCTAACAGGATAATACATGTGGGTACTAACCAGCCCACCCATGAAGTCTCAAACCATGTACTAGCCAGCTCATGGTTATTTCACCATGAATCGGCCAGCTTCAGGGAAATTCATCATGAACTGGCCAAGTCATGTTCAGCTCATCATGAATTGACCAGAACATGTTTTTCCATAGAAGAGCCAGATAGGGTTCCTAGAAAGGTACCAAGTATCGACCAAGGAACTTGAGGCAGGACCAAGAACCAGCCATGGTCCCTAGCAGACTTGAATTGCTGGCCAGACCCCTAAACAAATCAAAAATCATATTTTTAAAGATTCAAACTACATTCTTTGTGTTCTTTGAACCCCGAAAACCAAAATGTCAAAAGAAAGCTCAAGATTTTTTTTATCTTTTGCATCAATGAGTTATACATTATGCACCCTAAAGCTATTGAACGGATTATAATGCATAAAAACTGTCCTAAGGCATGGGATTCAAGAAGTTCATAAAAGCTTAAAACTCAACAATGGCGGAACTTTAAAGAACAAAAGAGAGGGAAAGCTTCAAACTTACCTACTAGAAGACATAAGGAGGCTTGAGCTAGTATGCACGACAAGTGTGTATGTTAGAAACTCATAAACCCACGAAGAACTCAACCTCACAAGAATTTGGCTCTAAGGAGTCTTTGAGAAAGGTTTTGTTGTTCAGAAGTGAAAGTATTGAATGAAAAGAAGAATGAGGCCTATATATAATTTCTGGAAATTTTCCCCCAAAAACTTAGTGGGGAGTTAATGCCACAAAAATAGGCATGCATGGGAAAGAGAAGGCCAAGAGTTGCAACAAGGGAAAATGTGTAACTATTGCACGCCTTTCCACATTGATCGACGTAAAATTAATAACTGCCATCAAATCACGTAAGTCGAAAAGTCCGATACCTGGCCATGCATATCTGCACGGCAAAGGGAGTTGCAATACAAGACAAAGCAAAAAGTCCCTACTCAACTAGACGTTCGGAAAGGAACTTAGGGGGCAAATATAATCCTAAATTTTTTCCACCTGATGTGGCTCTTCCACATGGTAAAAAGTAGAAAACACATTGAAGATAGGTCAGCACTAACCTGCCAAGATTAGTATCAAGCAGCCCCTCAACCTTTGAGATTCTATGTTGCACGGTACACACAAGCCAAATAGGATCTATGAACCTGCCAGCAAGGTCCTACCCGAACTTATAGCTAGCCGACCAAGAGTGTCAGCTTCCAAGCACTAGGCAACCTTCAATAAGGTTGGCTGGCCGAAGGTGCAGAAACACACCAGCACTTGTGTTTTTCTCACAAGCCTTCCAACTCGCCTTCAGCATTCCCACAACTTTGGATCAGTTCAAACTGCCCACAAAGATAGGGACTCTCCATCAATAAATAACAACCCTATTCTTTAAGGAGTAATTATTATTTACTTTATATTTTGAATATATGTTGTAACTTCCCTATTTTCTAAGAATATCTCTATGTACACTATGTAAGCCCTACTACTATATAAAGGGCAAGATACACACGTGAAATGAACCCTATATCCTAAGTCATTCTCACGTTCTAAGTTTTAATCACGCTCAGAAGCACTATAGCAATAAGTCTTCTCTCTTTTCTCATACCTCTCACCTGCCAAGCACATTGTAATACTGAAGAGAGCCCAGCTAGAAATTATAATGTCTTAGCCTGTAATCTACTCGGTATTATCTCAAGAGTGAATACAACTAAAAAGAGAGTAGGTCATTACCTAAGTAAAAGGGGACAAACCTCTATAAATTCGTGTATCTCTTTACATTTATTATTGTTCCACGAGTACCAGTCAAAAGCAACGATGCTAGTCAAACTCTGCGCGGTGGCTAAATTCACAGTCAACGCTAATATATGTACAATCTATATTCTTTGAAATACTATTTTATGTCCATTCATTCTCTTCAGGAAAATATATTATAATAATCTGAATATAAAATAAAATTAATTTATTTATTGTATAATTCACATTTGATTCAACAGTCAAATATTATTTCACATTGATTATAAGTATGTATGTTCTACAGGTACATGACCACTCTTATTTAATTCCACATATAAAATGTTTACTTCATGCACTTTGACTATGTGTGATATTTTTTTTTCAATTTCTTCTGAAAATATTCGAGGAGTAAATAGTTTCTTTAATTATTTAAATTTGCTTCAAAGAATATTTTTGAACAAGTTGAACATGATTATAACTTTCATAAAATTAATTAAATATTGTTCATCCGTAAAATATAAGAAAATATTCAACAATTTTTTTTATAATATTTTAAAAAAATTGTGAGTATTATTTTTGCGTAATCTTCAAAAATGTACATAAAATTTGATATTAAATAATATATATTCAATATGCCATATACAGTAGGCCAATATATAGAATATATATACTCTTTCAAATTAAATTAATTTAATTCTTATTATTCTCTGCAGGAAATGATGAACAAGAAATAAATATTTTATGTGTGTAGATAACATTAGTCATGTTCATTGTTATTCTTATATTTTGATATTTTGATGCAATTTCTTTAAAATTCTCTTTTGTGTTCAAAACTCAATCTTCATTTGCATCGATAATAAATCACTTCAATGATTCTTTAGTTGTATACATAAATACAATATTTTTTACAAATATAAAATATTTACTTTAGGAAATGTTTGCCCAAATCTATAACGATGTTATATTACTTTTTTATTATCATCAAAGAACACAAAAACATATACATTCATGCATTCATATATTTTATTATATTTCAGTCAATTTTTATAATGAATATCATGTGTATATAATCTTCATAATATATGTAAGATTTTATTGAGGATACATAATTTTTCAGATATATACATAATTTATATATATTTTTTATCATATCATAGGCACAATTATATCTATTGTAAATAATATATACATATGTATATATACATATAAATTCAAGAATAGACATGAGAGAATAAGAATATATATACATTTATAATGTTTAGATAACAAGGAGGACAAAAGTAAAGAATTCTTGAAATTATTTTAGTCATATGAGTATATATATTTTATGCATCGTGACCTTGAAATAACTCAAAATTTTAATAATTTTTTTTACCTTGAGCAGATACTCGTGTTGATAACGTGTTATAAAATTGTTATGAATAACATTAAATAGATAAGAATAAAAGAACAATGACATGAAGAGAGAAAGAGAAAGAGAAACTAAATAAGAATTTATCAGTATTTTATTCAATGGGGTGATTGATTTTTATTTATACAAATATGTGAGTTATAAATTAGGAAACTAATGAGGAGAATAGTGATTAATTACAATTAATGATAATTAATAGAAAAAATTGAGTAATTTAGAAATCTATATAAATAATATTTTATACACTACAACATTTAACACTAATAGCGGCGGATCTCTCCGCCGCTATTAGTCTCAATTGTGGCCGCTAAAGGGTAATAGCGGCGGACCTCGGCCGCTATTGGTCCGCCGCTATTGCTTGGCCGCTATTACTAGTATTAGCGGCCAAAAACATGGTCCGCCGCTAATAATATTAATAGCGGCGGAGCAATAGCGGCGGGGTCCCGACGCTATTGCTCCGCCGCTATTACCCATTAAAATAAAAAAAAATAAAAAATTTTTATAAATAATAAATATATATTAATGTTATATATAAATAAATAATTAATTATTTATACGAATATTTAATAAATAAATCTAATTAATATAATTAGAACAATTTAATAAAATTTATTAATAATTTAAAATTGTCTCCAAAGTAATTAACTTTAACATATTAATACTAATAAAATATTGTCTCAAAATTAAACTAAATTATTACAAAACATAAATAAATTATTCATTAACATCTTCATTCAGGTCTCTAATTATGAAGTCTTGATCTGGATTATTTTCGGTACGAGTCCCCGAAGCCCGTGGCGGAGAAGGCACATACGCTTGGTCTGATGATAAACCCAGCGTTAAATTACCGAGCTCAGCTTGGTTGAAAATGGGAGTTGAAAAAAATTGGTTCTCCTGCGATGAACTCCCAAATAATCCAAAATCAGCAAAGTTTGAGCCGAGCGGAGGAGACTCTGACGGTGTACGGTATAAGAACTGATTTCCCATTGGCGGAGCAGACTGTTGTTGCTGCTGAGGAAACTGCTGAGGAAAAGATTGGGGTTGCTGCTGCAAAAAAATTTCAAATTGCTGCTGTGACAAATTTTGGAATTGTTGTTGCGAGGAAGGCTGAAATTGTGGTTGCGAAGGAGGTTGTTGTTGCTGTTCCGGAGGAGCGGCATGACTCTGAGAAGACGAACCACCAGGCGACTGCGACTGACTATACGTTTGAATGAAATTGTCAAAGCGTGGGTTAAATATTTGGGCACGTTGTTCAGGCGTCAAATTACCCCCCCAAGTGGCACGCATAGCTGAGAATATATCTGCCACAGTGCTCATCATTTCAGTAGTTGGTTGGGGAGGCACCGTTGATTGAGTTTGAGGGATTGGTTTCTTTCCTTTGCCCTTGAGCCTTTTACCCACGCCTCTTTGATAGTCAGATCTTTGGCCTAGGACTGTTTCCATAACGTCAAACTGATAACCAGTATCAGATTCAGATTCAGTCCCAGTATCGCTCTGGGATTGTCGTTCCAGTCGCTTCCTATCAAGCTCCTTGATCAGTTCCTCCTATTTAAATCAAAATTATTAGAATATGTAATCAATATAAAATATAAATTTGAATAATAAATCATTTTAATCACTTACATAATCTTTTGCAGCTAATTCATTAACGAAAGTTCCAGACGGTTTTTTCACATGGATCTCCTTCCATGCTTCAACTACATGCTCTCCAGGAGGACCCCCTATACAAATATAAACAATTAAATTAATTTATTATAAGAAAAAAATATTATTAACTATTAAAGAATTTTTTTTTATGAAACATTTAACAATTAAAGAATTAATACATACCATTCCGTGGCGAATGGACGCCAACGATTTTGTGCCTTGCGTTGTTGGATATTTCATTAGTTGCCGATTCGATTTATTTTTAGTTGAACGATTCAAAAATGCCTCGCTAACGAACAATTCGCAAACCGGTTTCCAAGTCTCGGTATTCAAGTAGTCAGGGGGGAATTTGAGAACTGTGTCCCAATCTTCTGGTTTTTTGTAATGTTGTTTGAAATGCTTGTGTCTGAGTGTCTTTCGCTCACTATACCGCTCCGCCATCACCGAATATAAAGTCCCCATAAGTAGGTCTCGATGGGGATTCCCATCGATATCAAAGTAGTACTATGTGATAAAAGTAATTTAAAGTTATGTTAATTTATAAATGAGGACATAAAATTATTATAACTTTTAATAATTAAAAATCACTCACTCTAATTCGATTGAGCACTTGATCCTTGTATTGTTGGGGTACATCAGAAAAATTTAGATGACCACCCGGGCACAACATGCTTACTTGTTGGCCAAGAAATCGAACATAATTGCTTGCTTCAGTGCCAACAACTTTGCCTGTTTCAAGATCTACCTCCACCGGTAAGGGCTTACCAGCATCTCTCCTTTTTTTTTTCGAGATTAGCGTTTGCGGCAACCCCACGACCCTTTCTGACCGGAGGTGGAACTATATATATTCGAGGGAAAAATAATTTTATTAGTAAATCATACATTCACTATTTATATTCAGAACAATTGTAGATTTGAAAAAATATGAAAACCTGCTTCGCAAGACGACGGTACCCTAGAAGGATCAGGGGGATCCCTGCCATCACCATCCCCACCGTGGTATGTCGCTAACGTAGCTGACATTTTACTTTACTTTGAAGACGGAAAAAAATGTAAGAATTCACAAATGTGAAACACATAATTGAAATATAAGTATTTAAAATGTTAATACGAAAGAAATTAAATATTCCTTTAATTGTAAAAAATTTTAGTAACAAATGTTTACAAAATAAAAGTTACACTGAAGAATCACTATCATTTCCATCATTCACTAAGTTTACATTTTCATCCTCTACATGTTCAACTAGTAAATCATCTACTTCTTCAGCAACATAATTCTCATCCAGTTCATTATTCTCTATCTCAGAATCAACTAACTGATCGGACGATTCAACAATTACTGGAGGTTCATTCGATTGCATAATCAACTCTCCAAGATCAACCGTCAACACAAAATTGGCAGAGTTAGAATCACTAACAACATCTACATCAGTCTCATCTTCGTTGTCAGTAATGTCCCAAATTTGTCGATGGCTAATATCTTCAACAACCTTCCAATCGCGACCTCTGAGTGGATCTTCAAGATAGAAAACTTGCTTCGCCTGGTTAGCAAGGATGTACGGTTCATCTTGATACCAATGTCCACGAGTATTTATACTAGTTATATTATTTTCAGTGATTGTCTTCTTTCTTAATGGATTAGTGTTATACCATTTACATTCAAACAATGACACTGTATATGCACCAGTATAAGATATAGTGATTACATCTTCAAGTGTGCCGTAATAATTAAACCCTTCTGTTCCAGCAACAGTAACACCACTATTTTGTGTCTTCCGCTTTTGGTCTCGCTTTGATGCAATAAACCGAACACCATTCACTACACAACCTTCGTAAAATGTTGCTAAGTAATCGGACCCGGAAGCGAGAGCGAGTAACTCATCACCATTTTGTAAAGTTCCAAGCTTGTGCAGCTCATATATCTAAATACATAAAATGTATTAATATGAGAGGAATATAAATGATTGAATTAAAACTTAACAATTTTGTCGTTATACCTTCTTGTGAAACCACGGACGGAAAGTTTGCCTATGCAAGGCATCGTGATTACCATTAGGATATTCATGCCTGATCTTGTCCAAATGTTCACTGTGAAGTATGATAATGTCAAGATACGATAGAGGGAGATAGAAAATAAAAACTAAAAATTTAATAAAATAATTTATAAAAATGTAACAAACTTACTCTAAGTAAGCTTGGATTTCAGGAGAATTTTGAAGAATGTACCACTCAGCTTTTTCACGACTGGTATGATCAAGAGGCTTGATAAGTCCGCTAGTTAAAGGACGAGATTGAGAATTAAAAACTGAGAGATAGCGACAAACAGAAGGCGCATCTTCATTTCGATCAAGCCGATTAAATCTTGTTTCACACCCTTTAAAGTACATTGAACAAAAGGTTACTGCCTCATCAGCAACATAACCTTCTGCAATTGACCCTTCAGGACGTGCCTTATTTCCCACATAATTCTTCAATTTTTTCATGTACCTTTCAAAAGGATACATCCATCTCATAAAGACCGGGCCACCCAATATCGCTTCTTCAGGCAAATGCAATACCAAGTGTATCATTATGTCAAAAAAAGCTGGAGGAAAAATCAATTCCATCTTGCACAATAACAGAATTAAATTATTTTGAGCATCCTCCATATCTTTTACATTTAGAGTTCTAGAGCATAACTGTCGAAAAAAATTACACAGCTGAGTAATAGTTGTTGCAGTGTCACGAGGTAGAAATTTACGGACACCAACCGCTAGTACTCGCTGCATAATGACATGACAATCGTGGGATTTTAACCCAATAATGTTAGACTCATCTGGAGAAACTTTGCTCTTTAAATTTGAACAGAAGCCATCGGGAAACTTTATTCCTTTAACAAACTGACAAAAAAGTTGTCTTTTCTCACGAGTCAAAACATAAGGAGCATGCGGTTTCATTAGCCTCCCATTCCCATCTTCATAAATCCACAACGATTCCCTAATACCCATCTTCTTTAAATCATGGCGCGCATTGGTTGTGTCCTTTGATTTATCATTATCCAAGATGGTTCCTAGGAGACTATCACACACATTCTTCTCAACATGCATGACATCAATGTTGTGTTTTAAAATATTCGTGCTCCAATACTCCAACTCGTAGAAAATACTTTTTTTCCTCCAATTACAATTTTCTGCAACTCTTCTACGTTTCACGCCCCCAAAATTTTCATGATGTCCGGGAATTTGGGGTTCGAGAGCATTAACTTGTGATAATATTTCTTCACAAGTAAATCGTCTTGGAGGAGGTCTTCTTTCAGCTTTACCATCAAATCGAGTATCCCTTCTCATTGCATGGTTACTTGGCAAGAACCTTCGATGACCAACATATGATGTCTTCCCGATCACTCGAATGGACGTCGTGTCTTCATTACAAGTAGGGCAAGCTTTATAACCTTGACCACTCCACCCAGACAAGCTACTACGAGCAGGAAAATCATTCACTGTCCACAAAAGCGCAGCACGCATGGTGAACATCGAGTTGGTCGAACTATCTCTCGTTGCTACCCCATTATTCCACAACTCCTTTAATTCATCCACCAAAGGTCTTAAAAATATATCCATGTCTTTACCTGGAGATTTTGCACCAGGAATTAGGGTAGAGAGCAAAAAATAATTATCTTTCATACATAACCAAGGTGGTAGATTATAGTTAGCCAACACCACTGGCCACATGCTGTATGCAAGACTCATGTTGCCAAATGGATTAAATCCATCGCGACTAACCCAAGTCGAACATTTCTTGGGTCCCTTGCAAACTCGGGATGTTTTGCATCAAAGTCTTTCCAAGCTAAACCATCGACCGGGTGTCGCAACACCCCATCATCTTTTGATTTTCCAGTATGATGCCATATCATGCTTTTCGCTGTAATCCTCGAACTATATAATCTTTTAAGTCGAGGTGTCAACGGAAAGTATCGCATGACTTTGCAAGGAACTTTTTTTCTTTTCCCGTTTTCGGAAGTAACCCAACGACTAGTTCCGCAAACTGGACAAGCCTCCTTGGATGCATTCTCCTTATAAAATAAGCGACAATTATACAAACGGAGACATCGATATTATCATAACCCAAGCCTAATTTCTTCAATCTCTTTTTTGCCTCGTAGTAAGTTGATGGAATATTATTTTCCTTCGGAAACGCAAACTTTAAAAGCTTCAATAATTCTTCAAAGATGTTATTAGGAATTTTTCCCCTAACTTTTAAATGCAATAGCTTTGCTAAAAAGTTAAGAGATGAAATCCAATCACAACCGGGATACAATTCAGCTTCAATTTCCTCAAATAAGTCATCAAATTGTGGGTTTGTAGTTGGTTGTTCATCTTCTCCTTGTGGTTCCTCAGTTGTCGAGGGAAAGAAGTCTTCTAAAATAGGAATCATTTCATCCTCTGATTCAACATCAGCAACTGCTACATCAACGACGGCATCCTCAGGCTCCCCGTGATAAATCCACTTATCATATCCTTGCATAAAACCTCGATCAAATACGTGTGCTCTAACCCTATCTATTTTTTCAAACCTACTATTTATACATCTCACACAAGGACATCGTATTCGTCCATCACAATCCTTATGTTCTGATGCCATTACTAAAAAGGCTTGTAGACCATTCCAAAATTCATGGCAACCACGATTTCTGATTTTGGTCCAAGACTTATCGATTGTCGCCATCTACAATTTCGACGACAAATGAAGTATTAAATATTTAAATTTTTGTAAAGTCTTATGAAATTTTATGAGTACAAATTTTATGATATTTTTTGTGTAAATATAATGATAAATATGAATTATTATTGTTCTTTATTATTAATTTTTGAATTTTTGTAAAGTCTTATGAAATTTTATGAGTACAAAAGTTATGATATATTTTTTTAAATATAATTATAAATATGAATTATTATTGTTCTTTATTATTAATTTTTAAATTTTTGTAAAATCTTATGAAATTTTATGAATACAAATTTTATGATATATTTTTAAATATAATTATAAATATGAATTATTATTGTTCTTTATTATTAATTTTTGAATTTTTGTAAAGTCATATGAAATTTTATGAGTACAAATTTTATGATATATTTTTAAATATAATTATAAATATAATTATAATTATAAATTTTAAATTTTTGTGTTATTTTTATTATTCATAAAAAAATTAATTTATTTTTTAAATTTAAATAAATATAAAATAATTAAATTTTAAATGAATTATTATTTTTTGAAACTTAAAATTAATTATCAAAATTTAAACTAATTATATTATAAAAAAATTCATTTTACATATTACACTATAAAAATTCATTAAATTACTAAATTTTAAATTTTTAATTTTTAAATTTTTGAATTATTTTTCATTTATATAAAAATAAATTTATTTTTTAAATTAAAATAAATATAAAATAATTAATTTTTACCACCTTAAAAATACATAAAATTCCATTAACATATTTTTTCTTAAAAACTTACATAAAAATTTGATAATTTAATTACAATTTTTATTAAAATTAAAAAAATTATTTTTATTTAACTTTTTAATTTTTAATATTCAAATTTTTATGTAATATTATACTTTTTTAATTTTTTTCATTATTTTTATTTTTCTTTATTTAAAAAATAATAAGTTACAAAACTTAACACCTAAAAATTTTAGGCTAAAATTATACCAAATAATTTTTTAACTATCCTAAAAATTTTAGGCTAAAATTATACCAAATAAATTAAATCAAATAAAAATTACAATATAACAACAAAAATAACAAAAATATATACTTTCAATTCCAACAAATAAATTAAAAAAGTAAAAAAAATTACAACAATAAAATAAATATATAAATTTTACAAAATATATTTATTTAGTATATACACTCACTAAAATTATATATATTAAATTTACATATATATAAACATAAAAAATATATATTATATATATAATATATAAAAAAAAATACATTATATTTTAAAAATATATCTCATTAATATATATATACAGTGAAAATATATACTAATATAAAACAATTAATATACAAATAAAATATATTTATCCCCAAATAAAACATAAAAAATATATATATACAGTGAATATATATATATACAGAAATATTTATATACAGTTAATATATAAATAAATAAAATAATAAATACCCAAATAAATTATATAAATACACAGAAAATATATATATCAATTAATATATATATATCAATTAATATATAATACAATATATATACACAGAAAACATAAAAAATATATATAAACAGAAATATATATATACAGAAATAAAATATATAATACAATATATATATACAAAAAAATAAAAAATTAATACCCAAATGATATATACATATACACATATTATTAATTATACACCCAAATACACAATATACATATATTGATCTATCACAAAAACAAAAAAAAATCCGATCTAAACAGAAATATATACCCAGATTTTAAATCAAAGATATGCATACAAATACAAATCTAAAACTTAAAACTATATACAAATGTAAAATTTAAAAAAAAAAAAAAAAACTTACTAAAAAGCCGGTTGTGCGTGGGGATGGTGCTGTTGGTGCGTCGGAGTGCGTCGGGATGGTGGTGCGCCGAGGTGGTGGTGCGCCGAGTGGGGTGCTTCGGGGTGGGGCTGATGGGGAAGGCTCGGTTTTGGGGGGGAAGAGGGGTTGAAGGGTTTTTAAATTTTGAAATGGAAAGAAAAGTTGGAGAAGTGGGGCTGATGGGGGTATTTATAATACCGGTAGCGGCGGACTATTAGCGGCGGGGGTCCGCCGCTAATAGTCTAAAATTAAAAAAAATAAATAAAAAATACTATTAGCGGCGGACCCCCGCCGCTAATAGTCCGCCGCTAATAGTTTAAAATGAATGAGCGGGAATTATCCCGCCCAATTATTAGCGGCGGAGTATTAGCGGGGGGCTCCGCCGCTAATACTAATAGCGGCGGGCCCGCCGCTACTAGTATTAGCGGCGGAGCAATTGCCGCGGACTGCCCGCCGCTAATACTCTTCAGAAAAAAAAAAATTCTCCCATTATTAGCGGCGGACCCCACTCTCCGCCGCTAATACCCCTGTTATTAGCGGCGGAGAGTGCCCGCCGCTAATAACATAAATTGTTGTAGTGATAACAAGTTATCAATTATTGAATATGAAAGAGGAAATAACAAAATTAGGAAAATAAATAAGACTAAACCTCAATTATTTTGCCGTTACAATAATGTAAAAATTTTCTACTTTTGGTGCATAACTATTGCGAAAAAAAGCCTATGTTATACCATTTGAGGACGAATATAAAATAGGAGCTTTTTTATTTTTACACTTTTAAACAGTTTTTTTTGCATTTTTACGGACTTCTACATAGAAACCCCTATTGCAACTAGCGCTGCAACCTAAATTGCAACAAAAAATCATACAGAAACCCTTATTGCAACTAGCGCTACAACCACTTTAGAAACCCAAACCGTAAATTTGAAAAAAAAAAAGTTAAAAAAAGTAGTATATAAAATAATTCCCCTATACAATAACTATAGTTCATAAAAAAAAAATTAAATATATATTTTTTTAAAACTCACAAAAAATGAATACATTACCATTATAGAATTGTATATACAATTTACAATAAAATTGTGAACCAAATCTTTTTACTAACTGAGAAGAGCACTTTCAACAACTTCTTTACTCTATTCTTTAAAATATATCATAAAAACAACGCTCTATTCTCTTTTTAAATACATCGCTAAAACTATATTTTTTCTATTGCACAACAAACTTTTACATTATACCATACATTAACTTCTTTAAAATACATCACCAAAATATCATTTTTTTTTTAAATTTTAGTATATTTTATTCATTTCAAATATATAATATTAATATATGCACATACAAAAATAATTATTAAAATCCAAAAAAAAAATAATAAAATATGTTTATAGCATTGAATAGTATTCTATAAATGTAAAACATGAATAGTAAATTTTAAGGAAACTTTAAAATGAAGAAGGAATTTAGAACATCTGCTATAGCGTATTTTTAGTATGGTTCTTTAAATTTTTTTAAAGTTTCTCTATTTTAGAGAAACTCTTGTGAGTGTTTTACATTACACCATACATTATTTTTTTATACTTTTCTCTACATTACTAAATTAATATTATTTTTATTTTCTAAACTATTTTTTTTTTGAATGAAAATAATCTTTATTAGACAGAAACATCCGCTAAAATAATGGACTGAAGAGCAAGAGGAACATCACTCTCAGTAAAACGACGACCTGACCAATAACAAGCACCACGTGCCATACAGTGCGCGACTTTGTTAGCAGACCATTTAACATGACCAATAGAAACATTACTTAAAGAAGATAAAATAATTGACAATCTTGAACAAATAAACCAAAAATAGAAGGCATATATTATTGGAATTTATTTTACCAGGATCTTAGATCTACTCACAAGTATGTTGTTTAACATCCTAAATATGAACTTTCTAAAACAATAATAAACACATATAAAGTTAAGAAAACCTTACATTGGTTGCAGCGGAATAATATTTCTCCTTCCACTCACATCTCTAACCCTTGTATCCTTTCTGTCGCAGAGTATTATCAAGATCTGAGCCCGAATGTCCTTCTCTTTGAATTTGATCCTTCACGATCTTCCAAACTATGATTGAGGTACCACTTTCTGTGTGTGGGCACTACTCTATCACTAGGGTTTCGAAATTATGAAGAAGAAAAGAGTGAGAAAGGGTCGGCTATAGAGAGAAAGTGGAAGGCTCAGTTTTTCTGAAAGGCAATCTCTTGAATTACTGGAAAACTCTTAAAAACAAGCTTATTTTTGACTGAGCCATCACTTTTTATTTATAGGCAACTACTAGGTTTAGGTTAGTAATTATTTGGCATTAAAATAATGAAAATATTAATTGGAAAAAGCCAATCAAGTGGCCGGCCATAGGTGTTAGTGGGCCTCACTTGGATTTTGCAGTTTTCACAATTTTTATTTCTATTTTCTCAAAACGCCAATTTTCCAATTCTAACCATTTAAATGCCAAAACTAATTATTTAATAACTAAAATAGATTATTAAATAATATTGTCATTTAATATAATTATTAATTAGACATATAGAGTTTCTTAATTAATAAATAAACTTAGAATCTCTTTTCTTTACAATTTCACCCTTGCTTAGTGAAAATTCACAAATTAGACATAGCCTAATCTATAGAATTATAATTGATTAATCACAAATCAATTATTGAGTCTTACAAGAAGTATGGTCTCAACTAGAATGGGGACCATGGATCTATATTGCTGAGCTTCCAATAAACCGAACCGAATTTACCAAGTAAATTCTCTAACTTATTAATTCCTCGTTGAATCCACTCTTAGAACTTGGAATTGCACTCTCAAACTTATATAGAGCATTCTATATGTTCCACGATATAGATATGCTATCTCATTTAACCATCTTTATAATCTTAATGTGATCAAAGATCCTCTATATAGATAATTTACATCGAGATAGGATAAATTTATCGTTTTCACCCCTCAGTGTATTTGGCCCCTTAAAACACTTAGCTACCTGTAAATGATGTTTTAGTGATCTAAGAAATAGTCACTTAAACCAGAGCTCATCGATTTACTTCTATTTAGCTAAGCTCGAAGGGAATCATCACTTGACTTCTATACACCAGTAGAAGCTATAGATTCCATATTTATGTTCAACGCTCTCACTCAATCATACTATCATGTTTCCAAAATATACGTATCACCCTGACCCAAAAGTAGGCTTAACTAATAAATCAAAGAACATGAATAGCACTCCCGAGACTGAGCCTAAGCATATCAGGATTTAGATTCTTTTGATCTAAGATCAACTAGTGATATTGACTTGGAAAGATACAACGGTAAGTTTATAATATCTTGACTAAGTTCAATATCGGTCCAGTCCAATGTATACTCCATACATTCGAAACTAGTATACTTTACCAATGTCCTGAAAAGAACATAACACTTACTCCAAGTGTAAGTATACTTCATCGCTGATTATCACATCAGTGTAAATCCAAAACACTGATGAAACAGGGACTTAGTCTTTTGTATCATATAATTACAATCACATTCCACTGTGTTGACAATACTGTAATTGTGAATAAATATATGTTCTGGACTTAACTGATTTTGTGTATATATTAAATATATATATTAAACCATAAACATGAAAAATTCATGCAAACATAAATCACTTCAAACTTCTTAGATTGATAACTAATCAGATTGTAATGAGTTTTATTTAGGGCACAAAACCCAACATAGATACTGAACTAAGAATAGCTTGAACAACTAAAATGTAATCCGTCTCTAAAATGACATTTGACTCGTTATTCTTCTTTATCCAACTAAGTGCCTCTTTGACACTTAGAATCTCTGCAATTTCTGGCCGGCAACTGACAGAAGAAATAGTTGAAAAAGCCTCAATTAATCGGCCATCACAGCCACGTGCGACAAAACCAGTCCCGACCTCATTTGTGTCTTCGAAAACCGCCCATCCACATTAATTTTTAACTGTCCAGCAGCCGGTTTGGACTAGTGTTCTCTTGTGTGAGTGCTATTAGAGGGCATGGAAATCAAGTCCATCCTCTTAGACTTAGCACACGTCCATTGTCAAAGAGTGGTACGGGCCATCCAAACAACATCAGCAGCACTACAACTTTTACCATTCCAAAGCATATCATTCCGAGCCTTCCAAATTGTCCAACCAACCATGACAGCTTCTTCCACAAACCACATATTGCCTACTGCCAACACTTCCATAAACCAATCAAAAAAATTGGTAGCTACAGAATGGCCAACACAAAACGCTGATCAGAGCCAACAAGAGCGAGCAAAGGAGCATTGAACCAATACATAAAAAATTGACTCTTCCCTATAATTGCAAAACACACAATGTAAATCCACAGGGACATGTTTACTATGCAATTGAGAACGTGTAGGCAAACAACCCGAAAGAGCTTTTCAAACAAAATGTAAAACTTTAGGAGGGGCTTTAATTCCACAACATCTTCCAAACATCCTCCTCCATGGATGAGTTCCAATTACCATTGACCGACTGTAAGTGAGTATAGGCGCTTTTGACAGTGAAAAAACTAGTTGGATCCTTGTTCCAAAACCAACTATCACTCCCAAGATTAACACTCAAAGGCGTCTGTTTGATGAGCTCCACATCACGGGACACAAACAAGTCCTCAATAAGCTCTACATTATTAAAATAATAATTTTTGAACATGTATACAATATACAAAAATAAAATATTATCTATATATTATTAAAATAAGTTTAGAGAATGCATTATTTTTACATGTACAACAAGTTGTATTAGTTTAAATACATCTCTATTATATATATGTGTGTGTAATTTAAAGGAGCTAATGAAGGCCTTTTTTATCACATTTAATTAAAAATTTTAAGAAAATATCTATTATAAAGAGACTATTAAGAGCACTCACAACATCTCTAAAATAGAGAAGTGTTAAAAAATTTAAAGGACTGTACTAAATATGGGTGTGCAGAAAGTCATCCAATCCAATTACAAACAACCGATCCAATCCCAACCGATCTAATAGAATCGGATATCCAATCATATAATTGGATTGGATTGGGTGTAAATTTTGGAAATCTAATTGAATCGGATCGGTTGTTGGATGGGACATCCAATCCAATGGATAACCGACCAAACCGATCCAATTATCATCTAATGGTCATCCAGTTATATTTAGATATTTTTAAAATACATTTATAATTTTATATTTAATATATTTTATTTAAAAATATATATTAATTGATTTAATATACGCTTAACACATGCGATTAAAGAAAAAAAACCTTAGATCTAAAATATTAGTTTTTTCTTTCTAAACGCTAATAAAATTGTCAATGTGTATTGAATAAATTTTATTTTTTAGCGATTTTATTATGAGAACATGGGAATTAGGTTGGATTAATCTAATGTTTATTATCTATATATATGTTGGATTATAAAGTTTTAAATTATGTTTTTATATGTATATTTCTTTTTAATGAATTAACTCAAATGGTAGCTAAAATAGATTGGATGGATCCAATCTAATTCAATAAAAAATCAGTCAATGCATCCAATAGTTAGAACCGATCCAATCCAATAGATCCATTGGATCAGATGAATCAATTCGATTAGATTTGATCGGATGACAAAATTCAATATCTAATAAATAATTGGATTGGATCGATTGGGTCCAAATCCATTAGATGTGATCCAATGAACATCCTAGTACTAAGAATATACTATAGCAGATGCTCTATACTCTTTTTCATTTTGAAGTTTCTTTAAATACACTATTCATGTTCTAAATTTATAGCATACTATTTATTAATTGCTCTAAACATATATTTTATCAATTGTTTTCAGTTTTAATAATTCTTTATGTATGTGGATATGTGTATATAATAATATTAGGTTAATTAGGATTTTTATTCCTCGAACTTTGAGATGTACCAAATTATGCCCCTTAAATTTTTCTGATTGTTAAAAATCCCCCATGAACTATTGGAATTGTTAAATTTACGGACTTTTATCCAATTTTAGTAAGAAAAATCTAACATGGATGAAAATTCATTGAACATGATTTGGCATATGTTAAAGTTCGAGAGGCATGATTTGGTAGATATCAAAATCTGGGGAGCATGATTTAGTACATAAATAATCATTAAATTAGTAAAATTGAATGAATTTGGACAAAAGTCCTTAAATCTAATAATCTTAATAGTTCAGAGAGAATTTTTAATAGTCATAAAAGTTAAGGGGCATATAATTATTTAATACATGTCAAAGTTTAGGAGCAAAAATCCTAATTAGCCTTAATATTATATATTTGAAATGAATAAAATATAATAAGATTTTTAAAAGAGAAAATTTTGTGATGTATTTTAAAAAAAATTAATGTATAGTGTAATGTAAGAATTATGTTATAAATTAGAAAAAAAAAATTAAAATTTGAATGATATATGTTAAAGGATAGATGTGAGGAGGAGTGTTGTAAGGAAAAACAATACAGAAAGATTCTCTCTTATCAACATTTTATTATTATGCAGTGTGGTTGCAACCCTAGGGCCCAATCTATGGAGATATAATTTATTAGCCATACGATTAATATATAACGGATGTTGTGATGTTAAATGATATATTGACCATTGATTTTCTATATGAGAAAGTTAAAAAAAAATGGTGAGTGAGTGCTTTAACATAATTAAGAATTCGAGGCCTTTATAGTCACATGAACCTCATGACCTTATAGAGATCATTATGGCCTTTATTTTTCTATGATATGCATTTCCCCCTTACCTTGTACCCACTATAAAAAGGTCCGCCCCTATACATACAATACACTTCAAGAACAAGAGAATTCTTTGAATACAAGTATATTCTCCGGTAAGTCTTCTCTCAATGTTTTTACTCTTTTTTTTAGTACATATATATATGTATATCTTTTTTTATTTTACTTTCTAAGGTTAGGGTTTTAATTATTGTAAGATCCTCCACTAATTCTAGTATGTGCTAGCTTTAATATGGTTCATCTTGAACTTGAAAGCTTTACAAAACAGTAATGTTTATTTGCTCTTTTTTTGTAGAGCGAAATTGATATATTTTTTATTTAAAGAATAATACTTTTTCCTTTCTCAAAAGACGGTACTATTTCGTACAATACTGAATATCAAAGGATCACAAATGAGTGAGATATATAGAAGCAGTCTATTTTTTTGTTGGCATAAATAATATCTTTTACTCATTTTTTAACCATCTCTATGTGAGACTATCTTATTTTTCTATGAGCACGATTTGATTTTTCGTGAGCTTTATTTTACAGGATGTCTTTATTGTACATTATTATATGAAAAAATTATTATTATCAAAATTATTTAGATATCAAAAAATAAAAAAAGAATGTATATGTATATATTGTTGCACCATAAAATTTCCAACATTGTATATATATGATTTTATTTGCTTGTAATATCGATCATTACAATAGACAAAGTTTTGACACTTATATTTTGTGATAAAATAAGGCAGATCTATAGTCCATTTATAATCGTAGCTACACATATTGGTGAGGTGACATTGAATAATATTAGACAGGGAAATTTCAAATGGTGAAAAAAGAAATGGATATGGGTTTCTATAACCCTTATCATAGCAAAGAAGACATTAATGGCTTTGTGGACCTCACTCTTCGATTAGGATTACCTATTTATCACAAGAACCAAAATAATCCCAATATAATCTCCCAAACCCAGATGCTTCATCCTCATAATCAACTACAACCGCAACCACAACAACAAGCCCCATATTTTAATTATATCGAATATGCCTATCGTTTAAACCATTTTCATCAGGTATGTACTCTTTTCCCAATGTTTTAAATAATTTATGTTTTCAGTTTTGTATATGTAAAAACATCAGTGTGTGGCAAACAATGCAATTTTTTTATTGAAATAATTTTTTTTTTTTCATTTACATATATTAACAAATAAAGTCAGTCAAATGGCGGTTTTTATTTTTTTTTTCTTTTAATGTATTTTATTTTTTTTATTCCAATTTCCATTTTAGGTATTTATTGGTTCAATTTCTCTATAAATGAGAAATATTCTTGTCAATTTTTGTTGGGAATTAATTATGGGCAGATATATTTATATATATACAAACAAAATAAAGTCAGTCAAAATATAACTTAAAGTTAGTATACGCACGTACGTTTTAGAAATATATTTAGTAAATGAAAACAAAATAGCGTATATTTGAGTTTCTATATATATAAAAATGAAATAATAATATTATAAATATTGTCATGTAAACAAAGGAAAACCTTACTAAGATGCTACTTGAATGAACAGGGCATTTTAATTAATAATGATTATATGTTTATATATAGGAACAAGCCATGTCATATAAGAGTGGTGGCAATATAAACTTGATCATGAATGAAGATGTCAATAGCAGCAGTGGTTCGAATTTGAAAGTTGAACAAAACAATAATGTATACTTAACAAGTAACGGAAGCTACAACAACAGTACTACTTATTATGATGCACTACTGGAAGAAGATCAAGTAACATTAGCTCCTCTTCCTTACAGTTATAATAACAGTAATGACTCAATCTTCTTTTCTTGTTGGAGTCAGAACATCATGTAATACCCTTTGATAATGATACAATCTTAATAATAATACAATATTCTTAGGGATAGGAGAGTCACAGTACAACAATAGTGGTGTAAGTGATCAAAGTGTTCTTGTTATGGGGGAGGTGGATCCTGATGATGATTTCAACTGGTGTTCCAACTGTAATTGTTCTACTGGATTTAGATCATATACCCCTATCTGGTGCAATAATGCTCCTCTGGGCTCCAAGGTTCGTATATTAATTATTATATTATTTTAATATAACTTGACTATTTATTGCCACTGCGTCGAATGTACTTGTAATTTATTGTTATAAATTATTGTTGTCTATTATAATTGTTCAAAAGATTTTATGTTTCAGGTTGCTTGTGGAATCATGTATCGGAAAGTAGAAGAGAAGAGAGCAAAGGAGGAGAGTAGCATTACTTATTAAGTAGTGGCTTATTGTTCCATACCCTTAGCATTACTTATTAATTATTACAATAAGAAACTTTTATAAATTATATGTGGATTCATTTTATTAAGACTATATGTTAATTGCAATGATATTTTACAAGTTCTTCACAAAAGTACATGGATAATGATGAATATACATTACAAAAATTCTTTTTACTTTTTTTTTTTTCAATAATTAGTATTTTTTATATCTGAACTTTCGACACTGCCTCATTTTGACTTTTAAAATATACGACTTATTAAAAAAATTTCTTAAAATGCAACAGTTACATAATTATGCTCAATCTGTTAGATTTTGTTTCTTTTACCGTTAAAAATTAGTATGTTTACCCCTAAACTTTGACCAATACAAAATTTTACCATCTTTTATTAAAAAAAAAAAATTTAAAAAATACAATATTCTATTAATTCTGAAAAAAATTAATAAACATTATTTAAAAATCTTATAAAATATTATATTAATTAAAAAAATATTGATTTTACTTAAAAAACTAAAATTATTCCTTATTTTCAAACTTTATTTCATTTATAAACAGGTAACTTAAAAAATTAAACAAAAGTTATTGAGAATCCAATAAATAATTTAAACAAACTAAGATTTTTAAAGAAAATATCAAACTTATTTATATTTATAAACTCATATCTTAAATAAAGAAAAATAATTAAAAATTCAATAAACCTATTGTTATACTCAAATTTTGGCTACACTTCAGAAGTTGACACGTGTCCAATGTATGGAATACGAATCAATTCTAAATGATATCATTGAATGCATATTGAATAACTCGTTATTATTTAAAGGATAAATAGATAATATTCAAAACTCGTTGGCTTTATAGTCAAAAACGAGACAAGAATAATAACTATTGATCTACCTCGAAAAAAAGAAGAAGATATTCTTCATCCATCCGAGCAGAATAAATGTATCAACATAAACTGCCTTGCATTATATATAATGACAAGATCACCTCGCATTACAAAAGCCACAAAGAGGACATAGCGAGATGGAAACCTTCTTAACACTTAGTGTTTTTTCTTGTCAAGATGGACAAGAAAGATAACTCGAATTAGAGTAGATGTAACCTTCCACGTCAACAATAACCATCTATAAAGGATAAAACTAAAGAACGGTTTGGTAGTTATTTAGTATGATCTCACGTGTGATTTAAATGAAATGTGGGGATTGTCCATGTTTCATATATATTTATATTTAAATCTATCCATAAAAGAGTATCTACCAACCTAGGGGCAGAATCCATGAGAAAAGGGACAGCAATTGAGAAAGAATCATTATTATTCAGTATCAGTTGTTGTATTCTATACTCTAAAAATATCCCTAATAAGAAAGACTCGTGGAGTATGTAGATTTAACTACAAAACTGTGTAAAAATATCTGGAGTTTTTATATCTGTTATTATTTATTAATTTTTGTATAATATTTATTACTTGCTTAATGAAAATCTGCGTTAACACATGTAAAATCATTCTGAAAAAAAAAAAAATTAAACTAAAAAATGTTATCTTTACTTAAACAAACATACATTTTTAAAAAAATACAAAATAGACTCAACTTTGTTCCCGTAAAATTAAATTTTTAATATATATTTTTTCTAATGTCTAAAGGTATTTTTTAATAAAAAAATAAATAAATTTTAAATCGCTTAATTAGTTTTAAAATTTTAATTTCTTTTTTAATTTTCTTAATTATTCACAATAATTTTTTTAGGAATTATTACATAGAAAATATAAATTGGCACTTTATTTACAAAAATACATCTATAAGGTGTGAATAACATTTATACCTTTTATATGATTTTTTTTTTTGAAAGCAATGAATAAATTCATTAAAAAATATAATAACGTTATACAAGCTAGTTATGATAATGTTCATCAAATAAATACATAACATGTCATGATTCTCACGATACTTACATACATCCAGCAAAAACCTGGATCATCATATCTAGCCCAACAAGTTATTCATCCATCCAAAGAGTGATTCTATTTGGCAAATCAATACTTTTATGATTCAAAAAGAATGAAAGTAATTCAAGAAACTTAAATAACACAAGTGAAAACTAATCAAGATGAGATAATAGGGAGGAGAATCCTGTTGTATGTTTACCTAATTGTTAATGCCTAATTGCTATCTTGTTCTTGAAGTGAATGACAGATTATAAGTTAACCTAACTCTTTTCAGATCTTTTAGGTTCTAAACCACATGTTCTCTAATTAATCTCTTAATTAAACTAACATAAAATCAGCATTAAGCAATAATCTACTTGTCACATAGGTCATGTGAATACTCTCGTTTCACATAGAACATCGATTATCCAATTTTAGCATTCTCAATTCTCACTTTTCAGATTTTGAATTGAGATCATAGAACATGTAGAAGGTGATCAAGCTTACACATGGAACTAAACACAAATATAGACAATTTCACAATCAAGAATGGAGGAATGGCACTTAATCATTAACTAGGCAAAAACATTAAACAACAATCATCATCCTCCCTAAATGGGAAATTTAGTTCATAATCAAATCCATAACCATTCCTAAAACAATATTCAGCATAAAGAAATTAAAAAGGAATAGAAAAAGAAACTGTTGGTGGAATGACTCTGGATCTTCACTTTGCTCTTCTTGCCGCTCTTCACTGCGTTTTAGGTCTCCAGATCGCTCCCCCTAATTTCCAATCGCAGTTTTCTATTTATATCTAATTTTTAGGGTTCGTCGGACGAAAATACCCCTGACCGTACGGACGCTCACCGCGGCCACAGGGTATCTCGCCACGGCGACTGGGGCTTGTAAAAACCTCGTTTCCGTTCTCGAGTTATGGCCGCGGCGATGGTGATCTCGCCGCGGCGACTGGACCCAATTTTTCTACTTTGACATCTTTCAGTAAAATGGGCATAACTTTCTCTTACAAACTCCAAATGAGCTGATTCAAGATGCGTTGGAAAGATAAAAAAGAGATCTAAAACTTTTATGTTTTGACTTCTTCCAAAATATGATCAGAACATAGTCGAATTCAGGCTTTAAGTTTTAACTTTATTTTCTTTCAAAGTTTTCTCTATTTTATAAATCACTGTTTTCCGAAATTTGTCTAATTTATGCATTCCAAGTGTCGAAACCTGAAACCAAAGAAAAATAGCGTAATTCTATTCCAAAAATAATAATAAAGAAGAAAAACAACTATAAAATATGACCTGAAACTTAGGCTAAAAATAGCCTAACAAATACCCCCAAACTAAATCTTTACTCGCCCTCAAGGAAAGTTAAAACTCAAACTGAAATAAAACAATGCAATAGATAACTAAACATTCCAATGATTGAACTACCACTACCACCTGCACAACTTCAAGCAAATCAATAACCAGAATTTCAACTCAATAGCTCTAAGAATTAACTTGGATGCACAATTCAGAAGTATTCATATTGACACGAAACACCTCTTTTGACACTCATATCACAGTCATTCTACACTCTCCGGCATTCTGCTAACCCATGTTCAATAAGCTTGAATGACATACCTCTCTCCACTAATATGAACAATTCTTGCTCGGAATCAAAAGGTCTTTTTCGGTTACTATCATGGCTTAGGTAATACGGGTAGATGAGAAGTCATTTAGGCTACATTATACCATAAGTAAAATTATACCCAACAAGCACCCTCAATTATCCATTATTTCATCCCAAAGAACTAGTAAGAGATTACACTTTTCTTTTTTTTTCCTATGTGCCTACCTCATTGTTCACATTTGTTTCTCAAAAAGAAATTATCACATTTATGTTTCTTTTTTTTTTTCTTCTTCTTCTTTCTTTTTACAATAGAGGCACATCACATAACAACTATATTATTTTTTAATCCCTTACTTTCAAAATTGTTTCCCACTTACACACTTCATTCCCCCCAAACTTGATTAAAAGCTTATGGCATAATAAGGTACGTTGAGAATGAAAATAGTTAAAGATAGCAAATTACGCTTAGTTAAGTGGTGAGAATTTTAAAACAGGTTAAGGCTCAACTTTGGGTATACTAAGGATAAAACTTTTCAGGTAAGCTTGAAAGGCTCAATCGATCCAAAGAAAATTTGCCTAAATCCTTTTCCAAACAAAAATCATCAAGGATTTCGCTTCAAGAGAGTATGTCAAACAAGTTCTATTCCATGTCAAGCCAACATTCCACAATCCAAGTAGAATAAAAGTGATACACATCAAAAGTAAATGCTTTACATCTAAATGAACAACCTTCTTACACAACATCCAATTTAATTCAAAGAGGTCATGACTTAAGCACACGGTTAAAATTCCAATCCATTGCACAAGTAAACAGCAGTAGTTCAATCAATATTCCAGCTCAGATATCAATACATGACACTAACAATAACAAAGACTAACTAACTAAAAACGGGAAAACAAAAAAAAAACTAAATTTCTCCCCCCCTAACTAAAGATGCATATTGTCCCTAATGTGTTAAAATAAAATTGTGGTTGAGAGAGACTTACCTGAGCCCCATCAGAAGGGGTTTGGTGGACCCTTTGCATCCAAAAGAGCCCTCATAGAAAATCGACCACCAATAGTGTTAATTTCAGAGTTTTGCACAAGAGTAAGTTCACCTTCAGAACTACCACACATTAATCTTTTCCAACGACGCCGAATCGTTCGAAATCGCTCTTTAGGCTTTGCTCTCTTATTATCAGTTTTAACAAAAGAACCCTTTACCATCTCAATCTTGCAACAGGTAGGAATGTCGGTTGGGGCAAAAATATTAAAATTGACCTCTTCATCTTGCACTCACAACTTTAACTCTCCCTTTTAAACATCTATTAATGCTCGCCCCGTGGCTAAGAATGGTCTTCCCAAAATAATGGGAATAGTTGAATCTTCCTCCATATCAAGAATTAAGAAATCAGCAGGGAAGATAAACTTACCAACCTTCACCAACACATCTTCAATTATCCCACGAGGATGAGTCAGAGAATGATCCGCTAGTTGTAAAGTTACTGTTGTGGGCTTTGCTTTTCCCAATCCTAGCCTTTTGAAGACAGACAAAGGCATTAGATTAATGCTTGCTCCCAGATCACAAAGAGCTTTAGTTTCCACCGAACCCCCTATAGAGCATGGAATATTGAAACTACCCGGATCTTTAAGCTTGGGCGGTAGTTTCTTTTGCAAAATTGCACTGCACTCCTCTGTGAGTGCCACTGTCTCGAATTCTTCCAACTTCCTTTTCTTAGCCAAAATTTCTTTCATGAACTTCAGGTAAGTTGGCATTTTCTCCAAGGCCTCCGCAAGTGGAATGTTAATGTGTAGCTTCCTAAATATTTCAAGAAATTTTGAAAACTACTTGTCGAGGTTGTTCTTGCGGAGTCTTTGAGGGTAAGGAATTTTAATATGGTGATCTATGCTGATCGGAGGTGAAGCTTCTTTCGGTGCAAGACCCTCAGTAGTGTTCTTTTCCTTTGGTGCCTATGTTTGTGCCTGTTGATCCTGAACCCCATCTTCAACAGGTTGCTTGCCACTAGGTCCCTCATAACTCTTTCCACTCCTCAAGGAAATTGCTTTACATTGCTCTTTTCCTTTTGCCTCACTAGTGCTAGGTGAATTTTCTTGAGCTTGTTTTGCCACTTGAGTAGCTTATTGTTCCATCTGAGTTTCTAGAGTTTTAATAGAGGCTCTAGTCTCCATCATGAATTGGAGCAATAAATCAGCTTGGATATTGGAGCCTCTGTTGGGTTTTATGCCCTAAATAAAACTCATTTCAATATAATCAAATTTACTTATTAATATAGATCGGAAATAACATTTAATGTTGCATGGTTCACATGATTTATTTCATGATTATATGTACATAATGTATAAATTCATCTGAAACCCTTTTCACATACTTGATCCTGTTTATTGTGCCGTCAACACATTGGAAAGTAAACATGACGATGTGAATAAAGTTTCCTAGATTTATCAGACATAGGGTTTTACTGATATGATAATCTACAACAGAGTTTACTTGCATTTGGAGAAGTGCTATGTTCTTTCCAGAGCATTGGTTAAAGTAAAGCTCAGGTTGGATGCATGGAGTATGCATCGGAAGGGACCGATATTGAACTTTGACTTAGATTTATTAAACTTACCGTAATATCTATTCAAGTCAATATTGCCTAGTTGATCCTAGATCAAATGTTCTTAATCCTGTTATGATTAGGCTCAATCTTGAAAGGCTATTCGTGTTCTTTGATTTGTTAGTTAAGCCTACTTTTAGGTCAGGGTGATACGTACATTTTGGGAACACGTAGTGCAATTGAGTGGGAGCGCTAACATAAACATGGAATCTATAGCTTCTATCTGGCGAATAGTAAGCAAAGGATGATCTCCTTCGAGCTTGACCAAACGAACATAAATGGTGGAGTACTCATTTCACATAAGCTGAAATATCATTTATACGGGGTCAAGTGTTTTAAGGATAAAATGCATAGTAGGGTGTAACGGTAATCAAATCCCTTTACAGTGTAGATCATTCATATAGAGGATCATTGATCACATTAGGATTATAACAATGGATAACTAATGATGTGTCTATATGATGGAACATATAGAGCATTCTATATAACTGAGAGTGCAATTCTAAGTTCTATGCGTGGATTCAACGAAGAATTAATAAGTTAGTGAATTTTAGTAATAAATTCTTGATCTACTTATTGGAAGCTCGGTTATGTAGAGCCATGGTCCCCGCACTAGTTGAGATAATATTGCTTGTAAGACTCATATAATTAGTTTTGATTAATCAATTATAATTCTCAATTTAGACTATGTCTATTTGTGAATTTTTCACTAAGTAAGGGCGAAATTGTAAAGAAAGAGTTTTAGGGGCATATTTGTTAATTATGATACTTTGTATGCTTCAATTAATAAATATGATAAATGACAATATTATTTAATAATTTTTTATAGTTATTAAATCGTTAGAATTGGCATTTAAATGGTTGAATTAGAAAATTTGCGTTTTTGAGAAAATCAGATGCAGAAAAGGTAAAACTGCAAAATTGCAAAAAGTGAGGCCCAAATCCACTTAGCATGGCCGGCCACTTTTGTAGGAAATTTAAACTGATATTTTCATTATTTTAATGCAAAATAATTCAAACCTAACCCTAGTGGAATGCTATAAATAGATAGTGAAGGCTTCAGGAAAATTACACTTCTGATTCAGAAAAACCTGAGCATTCTCTCTCCCTATCTGCCAGACCACTCCCTCTCTCTTTCTTCCCTCTTAAATTTCGAAATTCTTAGTGTATGAGTAGTGCCCACACACAGCAAGTGATACCTCAATCATAGTGAGGAAGATCGTGAAGAAAGACTTTCAGCGAGAAGGAGTTTCAGCGTCAAAGATTCAGAGAAAGAGATCCAGGTTCAGATATTGATAATGCTCTGCTACAGAAAGGAATCAAGGGCTAGATATCTGAATGGAAGGAGTCATATTATTCCGCTGCATCCAATGTAAGGTTTCCTAAACTTTATATGTGTTTATTTCATCGTTTTAGAAAGTTCATATTTAGGGTGTTAATAAACATACTTGTGAGTAGATCTAAGATCCTGGTAAAATAAATTCCAACAACTGGCCTCAAAGCCATGATAATTGATTTTCTTGCAATAAATTTGGATCTTAAAACGATTGTTTGATGTTTTTTGGATGGTATCATGTTGTATTGAGTGTTATTTGATGATTGATTGATGTTTGTGAATTTTCGTGAAAAATAATTGAATATATATTTCTGACATTATTTTTATTGGATAGTATGGAAAAAATTAAGCAAGTTACTTTTTTACAGAACACAATTTTGATTTAATTTGAATTAGTTATGATTTTTTGAAGTTTCGAAAAAATCGGGGTTGAGCTGAATCCCACCTGCGCGAGCGGAGAGGCTGCTAGCAGCCGCCTGCTTTTTCATGCTTTTTCATGGAATTAACTTCCGATTTTTTGTGTAGTTCTGTATTTATACATTTACTATTCCTAATTCAATTCTAATTATCATAATTAATTTATTTAATATTTTTTAAATTTAATTCATGATATTAGTGTAATTTGAATTTGAAAATAGTAAGTATCTATCTTTTTTGCTTAATTATCTATTTTATTTTTAAATTTGATTATATCTTATCTTATTTTTAAATTTAAGGTCAGATTTTAAATTTTTAAATTAAATCTTTTTTTCAAATAATTTGACCTTATTTAAATTTAAAATAAGATAACTATAATCATGTAATTTTAAATAGATGTAAGATATTTTGCTAACTTTTAAATTTTGTTATATTATTTATTTAAATTACATTTAAAATCTGAAAAAGATATTCATTTATTTTTTTAAATTTTTTATTTAATTTTTATTTATAAAATAACATTTAAATTTTAAAAGTAGTTAGCAAATTTTGAAATGATATTTAGGTTGGTTGAAACCTAATTTTTCAAAATTGTAGGTTTAATTTTAAATTTAATTTTTTTAAAATTTTCTAATTTTTCGAAAATATTTTATTTATTTAATTAATTATTTCGAAATTAATTATTTAATTTAAAATTAAATAAATCCTACATCCAACTATCCAGCTAACCTTGTTGCAGGAGTATGTGTTTTAGCTTGTGTGTAAGTTTTCAAAACCTATTATTGCTTGATTGCAAATAGCTATGGTTAACTTGTTGATAGATCCAATGATCTGATTTTAACTCATGGCTCCCTTGGTCAAGTTAATAATTTGTAACAGGTATATTTACAATCTTCTTTCATCTGTGTATGACCTAGCAACATGATAGGACCCATCCAAAGTGTGCCTGTGTGAGCCTATGTGTTTAATTTCATTATAGATGCATATAGGTTGCTGTTGCTAAATAAAATGTCATAGTTCTTGATAGATTTTATTTAGGCCCATTTAGTTTTTGGGCTTAGTCAATTAATAACAGTTGTTCATTTTAAGGTTAAATTCCTCTCTTTTGGGCCTTGTGTGAGAGTTGGAAGCCATAGTAGTGGGTACGACATACTGAACCCAGCACCCCCTCACATGAACCACCCCAATTGTGAAGGCCCATTTGCCTGATTTGAATAACTGTACTAGGTTAATTAAACTAGTTTAACCTAATAAAATTGATTAGCAACATGATTAATTTCATTTATTTTGAAATTAATTTAAGAAAATTATAGTTTAAAGAATTTTTTTATTTTAAGCTAAACTATATGTATTTTCTTGTATTTAATTAAATATAGAATTATAACCATCTAGATTCTTTGTGAAGCTTAATTTAAAATTTTCATTAAATATTCTTATTTAAGTTGATATTTAGTTATCTATAACTAACCAACTTAAATCTGAATATGTTTTGGATTTAAAATTTCAAAATTAAGTTGAGGAATTTTAGGCATTGGTTATTAAGATTCTTTAGTGTAATAACCAAAGTATTTGTTATTACTTTTTAGTATGTTAGTCTAGATATCTCGATGTGGAAATAATTATTTCATAGAATACGGTATTTTAAAAGTTTTTTTTTTTAAAAAAATAGTATTTATTTGATAAATTTAGACTTGAGTAAATTAGTATGAGCTGCCTAGTTCATTCCGTACTAGACTTGTAGAATTAGGAAATAAGTTTAGTTAATATCATTATTATGATTAATTATTTATGGGGATGGTTAATGATTTTAGAGAATGTTGCATATATTTATACATATAGCATAAGGTATAAAAGTTTTGGTGATGAGATATAACACATGGAATTGTGTTAAAAGCTTAGGAGCCTTGCATGCCAATTTATTATTTGGACGGGTGGCATTCCAAAATGGGGTATGTATCACATTTAGGGTATATATACATATTATTAATGAGGAGATGGTAAATAGTTGATATTACCTAGGTTTATAAAAAAATGGAACTAACTCTACACGTGGGGTGTAAGGAGGTTTTAGTGGAGGAGGTTATAGTTCAAATGAGTAAATAATTTGAAAAAAAAAAATAAAAGAATAAAGCTATGTGTGCATATGGGGTCTTGGACGTGACTTTGAATCATTCTCCAACTGTTATCGCATGAAGAATGAGTCTAGGAGACTATGTGTCATTATATGATTAATCCACTTATTAAGTAATTTTAAATTTTAACCTTAGTTAGTTAGTATGTGATGGTATGATTATGAGTGAGGTGTAGTTTAGTATTTAAGGCCTATAAGTAGAGGGTTTGAGCTCACCTCTTTCCTCATTCACTTAAAAGATAAGCTTTAGATAAAACGCTCTCATAATCTCTCTCAATCTTATTGTGCTCTCTAATCAAAGCTACCATCAATATTTTCTATTAACCTATTTTGTTCCCTTAAAGCTAAACCATCGGCACTCCAATTATTTCATCTTTTCCCTTCTTCCATAGCCAATCACTTATTCTCCAAGAGCCAAGGCAGAACATCAACACCCTATTTTATTATGACCACCGCCATCCTCTCATAAATATATAAATATATATCCTTCATTATATTGGCATCACATCACTATCATGTTACGTTCAAGTTTTAGTATTCAACTACATCTTATTGGAAGCTAAGGTATATCATTTTATAATTTTAGGTTTCTAAATTCAAATTTAAGGTTTCATATATATAAATATATATATTTATATATACCATTCTGATATGTTCTAATTAATAATTATGAAATTTAGGTTGTTCATAAAATAATTTTTAGTTCTCAAGGATCACTTTTGCAATCAAGCTAGGATCTCCACATTCGAGGTAAGGAAATTAAGTAGAAAAACATAAGTTTTCTGTATGTAATAACATTCATAGAAAGAGTGGGAATAGTAAAAGAGAAGTTAACTAAGGTCTTCTGCCTGACTCTTTATTGTTTGTTATTTAATGTACTGTATAATATATATTTAAATAATATGTTTATAAGATTCATGTTATTTATGTATGTTTACACTATTAGAGCATGGCCATTGCTAAAGATATATATATTTAAATAATATGTTTATAAGATTCATGTTATTTAAGTATGTATATAAATAGTGTGTTTATAAGATTCACATTATTTAATTATGATTGTTATGTTATTTAAATAATGTATAGTAGTTTGACATTATTTAAATTAGGTAGATTATAATGTTACATGGTTTGACCGATAAGATAATGGTTAAATACTTGACTGTTGGGTCTATATGGTAGATAGGGGGCCATTTAGTAGTGGGTACGATTTTACTGAACCCAGCCCTCCGCCATTTAGTCCAATAGCTCGGGTTTATTTGCCAAAGTCGGACTTGGGCGTAATCATTTTATGTGATTTAGCTTAGAACCTAGTTATTAGCTACTAGTGATATGATTAAGTTTATGTTTTGCTAGTTGTCAATATATGTGCATGTGCATTTTTAGTTAAGTTTTATTTTTATTTATGTGACTACCTGACACACATTTCCTTACTGAGTTTAGTAGCTCACCCTTATCAAATTACCATGTGCAGACCAAGGTAACTGAAAGTCTAGAATGCTGGTGGCGAGTGGAACTTTGGACGCTTGTGTGTGTGAACTCGCTGAGGGCCATATAACTGCGGGTGGTCTAGGACACTCTATTTATTTATTTATTTACGCTATTAAGTTTATGTCGCAATTATTTTAGTTATTATTTATTATGTCTTTTGTACGAAAACTGGCCAGTTGTGAATATTTTCAAGTATTAAATAAAAATGCGACATTATAATTTTCCGCATTTAACGCTTGTAAATAAAATTAGTATTTTTATAAAAGTACGGGCGTTAGAGTTTTGGTATCAGAGCCACAGTTATATCGGTCCTGAACGTTCTCACGAGTTACACACATCAGCCAAAAAGTTTCCGCTTCCCACCAAGTAAGTCTCATTATATATGCTTGCATTTTATGTGTATTTGTGTAATTTTTAAATTTGCATTTTACTTCAAAAAAAAAAAAAACACCTTAGTACCAATATCCAAGTTTAGGTACTACCCATATGAAATAATTTTTTTTAATACATATAAATATATTTCAAGTTAGTTTAAAATAAAATTTTTGGGTGAAATTTTAGAACTTGATGTTAGATAGCACCATATGACTCTTAAAAAAAAATGTGTGTTTTATTATTGTATGTGATTATTTATAAATAGAAATTATTTTTGAACTAGTTATGTAAGTATGGGCATTTTTTTTTTTTTGAAAATAGTGATATCTTATTTAAGTTTATCTTCTTTTAGTGATTCTAAGAAACAAACAAAGAACATTAGGAAATAATGTCTCCAAGAAGATCAGTTCGAATCAACGGCAATAGAAACATACACGTGGATGCAGCTCCAGCACCCGCAAGGGGCGGAGGCCGAGGTGATGGTAGACGCGGAGGCCGACGTGGAGGCCAAAGCGGTAGGGGAGGTAGACAAGGAGCATCGGTAGCACCGGTAGATGAAGTAGCACTCGAACAACAACAAGCACCTCCCAATGCTCAAGCTGAGATACTCCGAGAAAACGCTTGTATACGTGAGGAGCTAACTCAAGAAATTGCAAGGCTACGAGCTCAGAATGAAGAGTTACGCCGGAATCAAAATCCAGCCGTTAGAAACCTAGCTCTTCAACCAGTTGCAATGAATCCAGAACTAATACAACATTTTGAACCTGTGTACGAGCGATTCAGGAAACAACAACCACCAATATTCAATGGGAGCTCGGACTCACTTGAAGCTGAGGAATGGTTGCGCTCAGTGGAGTCCATATTGGAATATATGGACCTCAATGATAGGGAAAGAGTATCCTGTGCTGCCAGCCTACTTAAAAAGGATGCACGGATCTGGTGGGAAGTAGTAAGACAGAGTCGCAACATAACAACTATGACCTTGTTGGACTTTGTTGATGTGTTCAACAGGAAGTACTACAGTGCCGCCATACTGGCTGCAAAAGAAGATGAGTTTATGAATCTGAGGCAGAACAATCTCACTGTCACGGAGTATGCTAGGCAATTTGACCGTCTGGCAAAGTTTGCACAAGAGATCGTACCAACCGAGGCCCTTCGGGTCAAAAGGTTCTTAAAAGGGATGAACCCCATGATAAAAAAAGATGTGAAAATCATGGTGGGGACCAACACAGTTTATGCTGAGGTGTTAGAAAAAGCTCTCGAAGCTGAGTTGCTCGAAAATGATATAAAGAAGGAGAATGCTGCTAAGTGGGAAGCCCGAAGAAATAATGGAGGAAATCAAGAGAATAAGAGAAAACATGAGGGAAATCACGGTAATGATCGTGATAAAAAGGGGAAAGAAGTGGTCCAAAATAACAACAATGGGGTGAAAAGGTCCTATGTAGAATTCCCAATTTGCCCCACATGCAATAAAAAACATCTTGGGGAGTGTAAGATGAAGTCAGGGGTGTGCAACAATTGCGGGCAGCCAGGCCATCTGAAGAAAAATTGCCCAAAGGGACAAAAGAAGGAGAACCAAGCCGCTCCTGCTCGAGTGTTTGCTCTCACCAGAGGAGAAGCGGCCACAAGCAACACTGTTGTCTCAGGTCAGGTTTCTATTTACGGATTGCCTTGTAATGCTCTCTTTGATTCTGGAGCTACTCATTCTTATATAGCTACTAGGTTAATTGATAGTATAGATAAGCCATGTGACCTACTTAGATGTGGTATTGTGACGGAATTACCCTCAGGAGAAACCATGCTATCAACAAGAAGAAAGCGAGATGTACCTATCATAATCGAAAGCAAAGAACTCATGGGCGACCTAATAGAGCTGGGAATGAAGGAATATGATGTTATACTTGGGATGGATTGGCTATCTAGTCACGGTGCGACAATCAATTGCCGAAAGAAACTGATCGTTTTTGAAACAAAGGCTGGGGATCGATTTATATTCAAGGGTGACAAGCTAGCCCTTAGGACTCCATTAATCTCTTCCCTGAAAGCTAGTCAGCTAATGAAGGCGGGATGCATGGCATTCTTGGCCAGCGTAGTGGATCGAGCAATAGAGACGCAACTAAATGTGGAGAATGTGCACATAGTTTGTGAATTTCCAGAGGTCTTTCTAGAAGATCTACCGGGACTACCTCCAGAAAGAGAGGTGGAGTTCATCATCGAATTAGCCCCAGGGACTAATCCAATTTCAAAGGCTCCATACAGAATGGCACCCAATGAGTTAAAAGAGCTTAAAATACAACTACAGGAGCTCTTAGACAAAGGATTCATTAGACCGAGTTACTCACCTTGGGGTGCGCCGGTACTCTTCGTCAAGAAGAAAGATGGAAGTATGAGGATGTGCGTGGATTACCGTGAGCTCAACAAGGTGACCATCAAGAATAAGTATCCTTTGCCAAGGATTGACGACCTCTTTGATCAATTGCAAGGCTCGGCTGTGTTCTCAAAGATTGATCTAAGATCTGGGTATCACCAGCTGAAGGTCCGGAAGGAAGACATACCCAAGACAGCCTTCAAAACACGGTATGGACACTATGAGTTCTTAGTAATGTCTTTCGGACTAACTAACGCCCCAGCAACCTTCATGGATATGATGAATAGGGTGTTCAAGGAGTACCTAGATAAGTTTGTTGTTGTATTCATTGATGACATTCTTATCTACTCCAAAACCGTGGAGGAACATGAGGAACACCTGAGGATGACTCTAAGCCGACTTAAGGAGAACCAACTATATGCCAAATTCAAGAAATGTGAATTCTGGTTAGAGAAGGTGGCATTCCTAGGCCATATAGTTTCCAAAGATGGAGTCGAGGTGGATCCTACAAAGATCGAAGCGGTCAAGAGCTGGCCAACACCTAAGACTGCAAGTGAAGTAAGAAGCTTCTTGGGTCTAGCTGGTTACTATAGACGCTTCGTTGAAGGATTTTCCAAGATTGCAACTCCTCTAACCAACTTGACTCGAAAGACGCAGAAGTTTGTCTAGTCAGAAAAGTGTGAGGGTAGCTTCCAAACACTTAAGGACAAACTAATAACAGCCCCTGTATTATGTGTTCCCAATAACAGGGATAAGTTTGTGGTGTACTGCGATGCATCAAAACAAGGGCTGGGATGTGTGCTGATGCAAAATGACAAAGTAGTAGCATATGCCTCAAGACAACTTAAGGAGTATGAACAGAGGTACCCAACACACGATCTGGAGTTGGCAGCAGTAGTTTTTGCGCTAAAAATATGGAGGCACTACCTCTACGGGGAGAAATGTGAAATTTATACCGACCACAAGAGCCTGAAGTACTTCTTTACGCAAAAAGAACTCAACATGAGGCAGAGGCGATGGCTAGAGCTTGTTAAGGACTATGATTGTGAAATCCACTACCACCCGGGGAAGGCCAACGTAGTAGCAGACGCGCTAAGTAGACGCAGTTATGCCAGCTTGGCAATACTGGCAAAAATAGAAAGGCCACTACAACAAGAACTCCAGAGAAGTGGTATAGAGATCATTACTCCAAAACTAGCCAACCTAACCATTGTCTCAACGCTGCTACAAGAACTTAAAGATGCACAGATTCTTGATGAGTTCTTACAGAAGAAGAGAGCAGGCTTGCCAGAGAAGGAGGCAGAGGATTTCTCTGAAGGTACAGACAGCATGCTGAGGTATAAGGGAAGAGTGTGTGTAGCCAATGACGTAGAGCTTAAAAGAAAGATCATGATGGAAGCACACACTACACCCTACTCAATGCATCCAGGGTCAACCAAAATGTACAATGACTTAAAAACCTTGTATTGGTAGCCAGGGATGAAGAAGGATGTAGCTGAATTTGTAGCTAGATGCCTCACATGTCAACAAGTTAAGGCTGAACATCAGAGACCAGCAGGGATGTTGCAACCCCTGGAAATCCCTGAATGGAAGTGGGAAGATATAGCCATGGATTTTGTGATAGGACTACCCCGAACAACCAAGCAACACGACTCAATTTGGGTAATTATAGATAGACTTACAAAGTCAGCACACTTTGTTCCAATAAAGTCTACTTACAACGCAGAGCAGTACGCTGACTTGTATGTACAGGAGATATTCATGAGGTTGCATAGAGTTCCAAAGACGATAGTCTCTGATAGAGGTTCAGTATTCACCTCCAAGTTCTGGGAGAGTCTACATAAGGCAATGGGGACGCGATTGAAATTAAGTACATCATTTCATCCCCAAACAGATGGACAATCGGAACGCACCATCCAAATACTCGAGGATATGCTTCGAGCGTGTGCATTGGACTTCACTTGCTCGTGGAGTAAATATTTACCTCTAATGGAGTTCTCCTACAATAATAGCTATCAAGCCACAATCAAAATGGTGCCATATGAAAGGATGTATGGACGAAAATGTAGATCACCGCTTCATTGGGATGAAGTAGGAGAAAGACGCTACTTAGGTCCAGAAGCAGTAAAAGAAGCTTCAGAAGCAGTTGAAAAGATACGGCAAAGGATACTCACCGCCCAAAGTAGACAGAAAAGTTATGCAGATTTGAAAAGACGGGAGGTTGAGTTTTTCGTAGGAGACTTAGTGTTCTTGAAGGTATCACCTATGAAGGGGATTATGCGCTTCGGAAAAAGGGGAAAGTTAACCCAAGATTTATAGGTCCTTTTGAAATACTGGACAGAGTTGGTCAGGTAGCTTACCGTTTGGCCCTACCGCCAACATTAGCAGAAACGCACAATGTTTTCCATATATCCATGTTACGGAAGTATGTACCTGATCCGACACATGTGCTTAAATACGAGAACTTGAACTTGCAGCAGGACATGAGTTATATGGCACGCCCTGTGCGCGTGATAGAAAAAGGAATAAAGGTCTTACGAAATAAGACTATACCCTTAGTCAAAATCCTGTGGAGTGATAGTTCTGACAGAGAAGCGACATGGGAGTTGGAAAGGGACATGCAGAATCAGTACCCCGAGTTATTCTCAAGTAAGTAAATTTCGAGGACGAAATTCCTTTAAGGAGGGTAGATTGTAATAACCAAAGTATTTGTTATTACTTTTTAGTATGTTAGTCTAGATATATCGATGTGGAAATAATTATTTCATAGAATACGGTATTTTAAAAGTTTTTTTTTTAAAAAAATAGTATTTATTTGATAAATTTAGACTTGAGTAAATTAGTATGAGCTGCCTAGTTCATTCCGTACTAGACTTGTAGAATTAGGAAATAAGTTTAGTTAATATCATTATTATGATTAATTATTTATGGGGATGGTTAATGATTTTAGAGAATGTTGCATATATTTATACATATAGCATAAGGTATAAAAGTTTTGGTGATGAGATATAACACATGGAATTGTGTTAAAAGCTTAGGAGCCTTGCATGCCAATTTATTATTTGGACGTGTGGCATTCCAAAATTGGGTATGTATCACATTTAGGGTATATATATACATATTATTAATGAGGAGATGGTAAATAGTTGATATTACCTAGGTTTATAAAAAAAATGGAACTAACTCTACACGTGGGGTGTAAGGAGGTTTTAGTGGAGGAGGTTATAGTTCAAATGAGTAAATAATTTGAAAAAAAAAATAAAAGAATAAAGCTATGTGTGCATATGGGGTCTTGGACGTGACTTTGAATCATTCTCCAACTGTTATCACATGAAGAATGAGTCTTGGAGACTATGTGTCATTATATGATTAATCCACTTATTAAGTAATTTTAAATTTTAACCTTAGTTAGTTAGTATGTGATGGTATGATTATGAGTGAGGTGTAGTTTAGTATTTAAGGCCTATAAGTAGAGGGTTTGAGCTCACCTCTTTCCTCATTCACTTAAAAGATAAGCTTTAGATAAAACGCTCTCATAATCTCTCTCAATCTTATTGTGCTCTCTAATCAAAGCTACCATCAATATTTTCTATTAACCTATTTTGTTCCCTTAAAGCTAAACCATCGGCACTCCAATTATTTCATCTTTTCCCTTCTTCCATAGCCAATCACTTATTCTCCAAGAGCCAAGGCAGAACATCAACATCCTCTTTTATTATGACCACCATCATCCTCTCATAAATATATAAATATATATCCTTCATTATTGGCATCACATCACCATCATTTTACGTTCAAGTTTTAGTGTTCAACTAGATCTTATTGGAAGCTAAGGTATATCATTTTATAATTTTGGGTTTCTAAATTCAAATTTAAGGTTTCATATAAATATATATATTTATATATACCATTGTGATATGTTCTAATTAATAATTATGAAATTTAGGTTGTTCATAAAATAATTTTTAGTTCTCAAGGATCACTTTTGCAATCAAGCTAGGATCTCCACATTCGAGGTAAGGAAATTAAGTAGAAAAACATAAGTTTTCTGTATGTAATAACATTCATAGAAAGAGTGGGAATAGTAAAAGAAAAGTTAACTAAGGTCTTCTGCCTGACTCTTTATTGTTTGTTATTTAATGTGCTGTATAATATATATTTAAATAATATGTTTATAAGATTCATGTTATTTATGTATGTTTACAGTATTAGAGCATGGCCATTGCTAAAGATATATATATTTAAATAATATGTTTATAAGATTCATGTTATTTAAGTATGTATGTAAATAGTGTGTTTATAAGATTCACATTATTTAATTATGATTGTTATGTTATTTAAATAATGTATAGTAGTTTGACATTATTTAAATTAGGTAGATTATAATGTGACATGGTTTGACCGAGAAGATAATGGTTAAATACTTGACTGTTGGGTCTATATGGTAGATAGGGGGCCATTTAGTAGTGGGTACGATTTTACTGAACCCAGCCCTCAGCCATTTAGTCCAATAGCTCGGGTTTATTTGCCAAAGTCGGACTTGGGCATAATCATTTTATGTGATTTAGCTTAGAACCTAGTTATTAGCTACTAGTGATATGATTAAGTTTATGTTTTGCTAGTTGTCAATATATGTGCATGTGCATTTTTAGTTAAGTTTTATTTTTATTTGTTGCCCCTGAATTCGCCCAAAATACGTGGACCAGTCAAGTAGGGACACGTGGATCAGATAACTTGTAAATATTTGATAAGTCTTTGTATGCCACAAGGAAGCACCCTGGGCATAGGTCCCGGAGGAGGCACCCGGAGTACAAGGTACTCCCGGAAGCTCGCATAGCATGAAGCCTCTCCGAGATGTGTCAGGCCTCTCCTGAGCAATCAAGTCGCATTTAATGCCGCATGGGAGGAAGCGTGTTGGGACTGTAACACGCAATAAAGTCTGACGGCACAACCCCCAAACAGCGGCGCCACAGTAATGATCATTTAAGTCTAGCGACGGCTACTCTGCGAAGAGTCACGTCAATCACAAGGCAAAAAGGACATTCCTCATAAAAACCCTACAGCACCTAGGGATTTGACCATGCATCACCCATGGTATATTCATTGGGAATACCCAACTTTATGGATACTTACAGATACGTTTGTAAGAACAATCCTAGGGATTACCCCACCAAAACACTATAAATACCCCCTCAAAACTCATTTAATGGGGTCGAGAATCTTGGGTTGCATATGAGCAAGAAGAGAAAATACTCACCAAGAACATTCTCTGTATTTATGAGGATAACATTCCCTCAAGTGTGGAATCTGTATTAAATACATCCATTAATAACAAAGACTCGTGGACTAAGGCTCATTAACGCCCCAACCACGTAAAAATCCTCATCTCGCTTTCTTACAGCTCAATACTATAATTATATTTTAATAGTTGCCGAAAATCTCGGTCAACATTTTGGTGCTTTCATTGAGAGCTGAGGAAAGCTGCTACATAACAAGCATTTAACTTCACAAGAATGGTGGAGACAAGAAGTACACGTCAGCCTCGCCCTCTAGAAGATGCTCAAGACCCAAATGAGGAAGATGTGGCCTCAAGAGCGGCAGAGGAGTCCGAGGAAGAAGAAGAAATAGTCCCCGACGAGGACTACGAGGGGAACCTCGATGAGTATGCCTATGACGAAGGAAGTTACTCAGAGCTGGTGCTTCTCAGACAAAAAGCTATCGATCATGAAGCCGAGATCGAAGCTCAGAAAGCGCAAAACGAAAAAATGCAGGAAGTGATGCTAGCCATGCAGAAAGCCATGGAGGCAGCTGGTATTCACGTGCACCCCAAGGCAATGACCGCTGGGCTCAACAGAGAGCCAGCGACGTCTTCGCCTAATTCCCAGCAGCAAAAATCTAGGGAACCTAGCCCTATAAGGTACCCTGCTGAGGAAAATCAGACAAAAAACCCTACTTCTACCCCTGGGCGAAAGAAAAAGGTGCAGGATCCGCGAAGGGTCCGCTCGGATTTCCCTAAAGGGAAAGGTCCGCAGAGGGGCAAGCCCCAAAAAGGGAGTCTTGGCCCTCAGGATCGAGGGGACCGAAAAAGCGTTTCTGTGCACCAGGAACCAGGGGGTAGAGGGAGAAGAGGACAGAGAGGTCCTCCCATTGATATGAGAAATCAAATCAATGGGAATCAAGGTGACCTCCGGGATCACCTTGACCAAAAAAGATACGGGCCCGTGGTTTCCTCGGGTACGTTAAACGAAGGGATTATGGCGGAACTCGCCATACTTCGAAAAGACATTGCTCGAGTCTCCCGGAGGCAGAAGGGAGACGACTCCGACTCGGACAGCGAGGATCGGGAGCCATGTGCCAAGCACATCCTGGAGGCGGAGCTCCCTAAAAACTTCAAGATGCCCGAAATGGCGGCATATACCGGGAACTCCGATCCCAGTGACCACCTGTCACGGTTCAACCGTGTCATGACAGTCATGCGGGTCAGCAATGATGCCAAATGCCTGTGCTTCCCCCTCACTCTGAGCGGGTCAGCGGAGGAATGGTTCAAAAAGCTTGAACCAGGATCCGTGGGCTGTTGGAACAAACTTCAGACCAACTTCCGGAGACAGTTTGTCGCTGCCAGAAAGGTTAACTTGGAGGTTAGTGCCTTGACCAATATCAAGCAACTGCCCACCGAGACCTTGAAGAATTACATCAAGAGGTTCCGGGAGGAAGCCTCGAAGACCAAGAAGGTTGATGACGGACAACAGCTTGCACTTCTCCAAGCAGGAATCCGCACTGGGACTCCCTTCTGTTATGAATTGCAGCAAGAAGGGGTTGCTAGCCTCCAGGACTTCCAGAAAAGAGTCCAAAAGTATATCAACCTCGAAGAAGCCCAGATCGTGGCTTATGAGGCTATTATCCCACCGGGATAGCAGGGTACATGCCCGGAGTATCGCCCTCGGGTACTACCCCGGCCGCAACTCCACAAGTGAGTGGCATACAGTTCTCTGCTACCCCCGGGTACAGCCAGGGCCAAGCTTTGGCGCCAGCATCTTCCCATTATGGCAACCCGTCCGGGGTGAATGGACAAGCTCCTTCACAGGCTGCCCCGACTGCTAGCTTAACAGGCCCTACCCAGGGGTCGAGGAGCAAAAGGTCCTCCAAAGGCAGCACCCGAACGGGAGAAAAGCGCCAGAAGAAGGGGTACACACCCCAATATACTCAGTACACGGAGCTATCGGACTCCCAGGAACGTGTGTACTTCGCCACTAGGCAAAATACGCACTACCGGAGACCACAGCCGTTGTACAAAGACAGCTCCCGGAGAGATCCGAGCAAAAGATGCGAGTTCCACAACGACATTGGTCATAGCACCAATGAGTGTAAGAATCTCAAAGACGAGATTGAAAATCTAATCCGTTTGGGCCACCTCTATGAGTGGATCAAAAATAGGTTGCCCCACCTTAATCCGGGGCAGGTGGCTGGGGGTATGCCCCAGGGAACACCAGGGGGTACAGCAGGAGTATTGGCTCCAGCTGCTCCCGCAGGTGACGCCCAGCATATTCCCGGGCTACCGCCTCGGCCTAATGGGCGGGTAGCCATGATCTCCGGAGGTCCCCATATCGGAGGGAACACTCGTAAGGAGCGAAAACGATACGCCGAGGCCGCGAAGCACAATGAGATATGGGAAGTTACTCAACTCCCAGCTCAAAGGCCTCGGCTGATGGACCAACCCATCACATTCACGGAAGAAGACGCCAAGACGGTGCGTTTTCCTCATCACGACCCACTGGTCATAGAGACCCCCATCGCAAATAAAGTTGTGGCTAGGGTCTTAATTGACAATGGAAGTTCCGTGAACCTGCTCTTCAAAGAAGCCTTCACTGCGATAGGGTTGACCGACCGGGACCTCTCGCCTAGTGGGTCACAGCTCACAGGGTTTAACGGGACGACGCTTATCCCGATGGGAAAAGTAAGGCTCCCGGTTACCCTGTGCCCGGATACCCCCCAGAGCACATTCAAATATTGCACCTTCGTGGTAGTAGACTGTCCGACAGCCTACAACGCGATCCTCGGCCGACCGGCCCTAGTGGACTTTGGTGCAATCACTTCAATCCGACACTTGTGCCTAAAATTCCCTACCCAGGAAGCCGGAGTCAGAACTGTGAGGGGAAATCAAGGGGAAGCCAGGCAATGTTACAATGTTGCCACCCACCTACCCGTACTTATGGTCCGGGAGTCCCCTGAGATAGAGAAGGCTGAAGAGGATGAGTTGGATCCTCGCATAGGGTCCGAAAGGGTCGTGGAACCAATGGAGGACGTCGAAGAAATACCAGTGTGCGACGACGACTCCACCAAAGTACTCCGGATAGGGAAGAACTTGGATCCGGAGGAAAAGGACAAAATAATAAAAACACTGAAGGGCGCCATCGACATCTTTGCATGGCGCCAAGAAGACATGACCGGCATAAGCCCTCATGTCATCACACATGTACTCAATGTCAACCCGGACATGCCTCCTGTACAGCAAAAGAGACGCCCGCTCGACTCGGTGAAAGCCGAGGCCTTAGAGAAAGAGGTGGACAAACTTTTGTCCAGCGGCATGATCCGCGACGTATACTATCCGGAATGGCTGGCCAATCCGGTCCTGGTGCCCAAGCCGAACGGGACTTGGCGAGTTTGTATAGACTTCACTGATCTAAACAAAGCTTGTCCAAAGGACTGCTTCCCGCTACCCAGGATCGACCAAATGGTAGACGCCACGTCCGGATTTAAACTGTTGTCTTTCATGGATGCCTATGCTGGGTACAACCAAATAAAAATGCATACGACAGACCAAGAATGCACTAGCTTCAGGACCGATAAGGGGGTATACTGCTACCTAGTCATGCCTTTCGGACTGAAAAACGTCGGAGCAACCTATCAACGAATGGTTAACCGGATGTTTAAAAGCCTCCTGGGACGAAACATGGAGGTATACGTGGACGACATGCTCGTCAAATCCAAAGCATGCAACAGCCATGCAAGCGACTTAGAAGAATGTTTCGAAGTCGTCCGGAGATACGGTATGAAGCTCAACCCAAAAAAGTGCACCTTTGGGGTCAAGTCAGGAAAATTCCTGGGTTTCATAGTCAGCCAAAGGGGGATTGAAGCAAACCCGGAAAAAATCCAGGCTCTCCTGGACATGCCATCCCCCAAAAAGCATAAAGACGTGCAGAGCTTGACCGGAAAGGTAGCCGCACTGAGTCGCTTTATCTCACGATCCACGGACAAGTGCATACCCTTCTTCAACGTGCTAAAGAAATGCCAAAAGTTCGAATGGTCGGATGAATGCGAGGAGGCATTCAAGAGGTTAAAAGACCACATGGCCAAACCCCCTATCCTATCGAAACTCGTCCTTGGAGAAGACTTGTTTCTTTACTTGGCCGTCTCCGAGCACGCGGTCAGCACTGCCCTGGTCCGGGAGGAAGAGAAAACTCAGCATCCCGTGTACTATGTCAGTAAGCGCATGATAGGGGCTGAGACAAGGTACCCGGTCATTGAAAAATTAGTATTCTGCCTCCTGATGGCGTCAAGGAAGCTGAGGCCATACTTCCAAGCCCATCCAATCAAAATCCTAACCAATCATCCGCTCCGGCAAGTTCTCCAGAAGCCTGAAGCATCCGGAAGACTCCTCAAGTGGGCGATGGAGCTAAGTCAATTCGACTTACACTACGTCCCCCGGATTTCCATAAAAGGCCAAGCCTTGGCAGACTTCATTACTGAATGCAACGAAGCCGAGGCAACAGCAAATACGCCGGTACCACCAATCCCCACCTGGAGGGTATTTGTAGACGGAGCTTCTAATGAGAACGGTTCAGGAGCCGGAGTGGCTATGATATCACCAACTGGACTGCGGCTCCAGGCGGCACTCCGATTTGACTTCACAGCTTCAAACAATGAAGTCGAATATGAAGCCCTGATAGCAGGGCTGAAATTGGCAAAAGCTGTAGGAGCCAAAAGAGTAGAAGTCTACAGTGACTCTCAACTGGTCGTAAACCAGGTTTCCGGAGAATACCAAACTCGCGGCGAGCGGATGGCCGCGTACGTAACAATAGTCCGAGAACTGCTCCACGAGTTCGCGGACTATAAAATAGAAAGAATCCCCCGAGAAAAGAACGCTCACGCGGACTGTCTGGCTAAGTTAGCCTCGGATAGCGAAATCGAAGAGCTGGGGGTAGTACCAGTGGAACGCTTGGCAGAGCCAAGCATCAAAATAAAAGAGACCACACTAACGGTTGGGCAAGAACCCAGCTGGATGGTCCCCATCATAAAATACATAACCACAGGTGAGTTGCCCCAAGAGAGGGCACTGTCTCGAAAGATTCAGTATCAGGCTCATCGTTATGTAATGATGGACCAAATTCTCTACCGGAGAGGACTCAGCATGCCTTATTTAAGGTGTGTATCGGACCCTGAAGCTAGACAAATCATGCTAGAGGTCCATGAAGGGTTCTGTGGAGATCATACGGGAGGACCCAGCCTCTCAAAGAAAATATTGAGGCAAGGGTACTTCTGGCCAACAATGAAAAAAGATTGTATAGACTATGTCCAAAAGTGTGACTCGTGCCAAAGGTACGCGAACATACCGAGAGCTCCTCCAAACGAGATCACCCTGATGACCAGTCCCTGGCCCTTCGCGGTCTGGGGAATAGATCTCATCGGGTCTCTACCTACAGGGAAAGGAGGGGTAAAGTATGCAATAGTAGCAGTAGACTACTTCACCAAATGGACAGAGGCTGAGCCTATGAAGACAATAACTGCCAAGAAGGCATTGGACTTTGTTATCAAAAACATAGTGTGTCGATACGGCTTGCCTCACAAAATAGTCTCAGACAATGGAAAGCAATTTGATTGCGAGGAATTTACTGACTTCTGCAACCAACACGGAGTAGTGAAAAGCTTCTCCGCGGTAGCCAGGCCTCAAACAAACGGCCAGGCGGAAGCGGTCAATAAAATCCTAAAAGTCACCTTGAAAAAGAAGCTGCTGGCCTGCAAAAATAACTGGCCTGAAGAATTGCCAAGGGTATTATGGGCCTACCGGACGACCCCCAGAACCACAACCGGCCACTCGCCTTTCTCAATGGCGTACGGTTGTGAAGCAATGGTCCCGGTAGAAACATTATTCCCATCCCACAGGAGGACGACTTACGATCCTGCCACTAATCAGGCACTGCTCCAAGAAGCTTTGGATCAAGTCGAAGAACTCCGGGATGAGTCTCAAATACGGATGGCTGCTTATCAAAAGAAGGTGACCAAGTATTTTAACTCTAAGGTTATAAACAGAAAATTCGCTATTGGGGATATGGTCCTAAGAAGGGTTTTCCCAGCCACCCAAGAACCCGGAGTGGGGGTACTTGGACCAAATTGGGAAGGACCATATGAGATCGAGGACGAGATCGGTTCCGGCACTTACAAACTAAAAAGAATGGACGGAACCACCGTCCCAAGAGCCTGGAATGCCGATCACCTCAGAAAATATTACCAGTAGCGAAATAAAACTTAGACTTTGTTCAAAGGGTTTGTACCGTCCAAATGTATACCTCCTCTATATATTAAATAAAACTGAGTGCCTTAAAAACAAAGTTTCTATGCCACTCAGGGGGGTACTAGGGTATACCGCACGGACAAACAGAAAAACAAACTAAGTAAAATATCCTGACCCAAAGGGCAGGTCAAAAAGTATGCACAAAAATAAAAGGCATAAGCTCAAAAATCCTGATCCAAAGGACAGGTTAAAAAACATAAGTATGTGGCAAAAGAAAGATCACATAAAAAAAAAAAGAAAATATCCTGGCCCAAAGGGCAGGTCATATACATATAAATGGCCCGGGGACAGGCCTTAGAATATAATTGTCTCCCCTTCGAATAAAAACTGCTACCTATATATATTGTTCTAAGGCAGCAGCAAATATGTACAAAAAAAAAAGAAGAAAAGAGAATAATATAAGAAGCGGGTGGAATCTTGGTTATACTGGGTCGGTTGTACAGCAGCTCAGTCAGCTCGCGGAGGAAGGCGAGGTCCGATACGTGCCTCTAACACGGCATCAAGCTTCTTCTTCTTTTCCCAAAATTTGGCAATCATTTCCTCGGGTTTGGGATAAAAAGTAAGCTTGATATTTTGGTCGTTGGTGGACCAAGCCATGTAGACTCCATCGTCAAAGCGCTTCGGACACCGAGCGCAGGAAACAGGAGAGAAGAGCTCGGCTCTTTTGGCCTTCTTGATGGATTGTTCTTTGAAGTCCCTGAGCTCCTTCAGCTCCGCAGCTAGAGCGGCCTTGGACTCTATGTTCGCCTGGTGAGTTTCCTCTAAAGATCTCACCTTGGCGACCATTTCATCCAAAGCCTCCCTGGCCTCCCGGAGGTCTCGCCTGGCCTTATCAGCAGCCTCGCTTTGAGCCCTCAGTTCCTCCTGGTGTTGGGCCTCCATCCTGTCCCTCCGCTGGGCCTCGTCCCGGATCATGGCTTCCGCCTGAGCCTCCCTCCGTTTGGCCTCCTCTTCCTTGGCCTTGGCAGCCGCCTCCTGGCGCTCGGCAGCCTCCTGGTAGATCTGCCTCTCCGCTGTGAGGTCCTGAAGGACCTTCCTGACATCGTTCATGTCCCCAAAGTCGGACAGAACGAAGCCATGATTTATGATGTTCTTGGAGAGGCGGCCAGCCTCAGCAGCAAGCTGAACCATAATGCAAGGGTAAGAAGGAGAAGTTTCTCAAGAAGAAAAAATAAAAGGAAAAGCAAAATTGCGAAGTACTTACCACAGTGAGAGAATGGCTGAGGTCCTGGACCTGGAAGATGGAGTTCAGGGAAGCACAAGTGGCGAACCGCTTGGGCGCGCACCGGGTAAGCTGAGAAGCGAACTCCCCGGTCATCTCCGCGGCAAAAGGAGCCAAGGTGGGCCCTAGGAAGCGACGGAACCAGTCCGATAAGGGGTCCAGATTAAGGTCCCACGGATCCTGGTACTCCGGGTGGTTGATGCTCCCCTCAACCTCCGCCCGCAGAATCCTCCTAAGGGCTTCCACCTCGGCGTACCCCCGGGAGTACTCATCCATAGCATAGTTATGCTTGGCTATCCGAAGCTCTTGCCTCACCTCATCCCCCGGAACCGGAGTAAGCACGATGTTGGGAGGAGCAGGATTTTCTTCCATGGGGGAGACCCCGCCGTCAAGACCATGAGCAGGAGTGTCGGCTCTCCGAGGCTTCTTGGGCTCGTCCTGGGCAATCATTTTGCCCTTGCGCTTACGAATCAGAGCCACCTCAGGCTCCTCTTCGCCTTCCTCAGCTTCCTCCGGAAGGGCTCGGGGCTCTCCCGCACCCTCAGCAACTTCCTCCGAGAAGTCCCACTGCTTCCCTTGGCCTTCTCCCGGAAGCACCTCCTCGTCATCCACTAAGTCAATAGTGTCGGGGGGAGCGCTGGAAGAAACCTTCAGGGAAGGGGCCGGGGGGGAAGAGGTAAAGGCCGGAGGAGCCACGGGAGTGTGAACTCCGGCAAGCTATTTCAAAATGGCATCCATGGAGACACCTGTTTCACAAAATAAGCAAGTGTTAGATGTCCGTGAGGAACCACTTATACAAGATACAACAAATAAGCTACTCCTACCCGAACTTCCTAATTCGGCCCTAGCAAAGTCCTGAACTTTAATGCTGGCAGTGTCATCTCCGAGATAACTGTCCGAGGGCCGGAACCAGCTGGACGTTATGTAAGCTGAAGGACCTAAGGGAATAGGTTCCGGAGGGCCGGAGCCCATCCGGGACCGACCTAGGAAATCTCCTAAGTTCGAAAAATAAAATTCCTTCAAACGATCCCCCCACCGGGTCGATGGCATCCTAAACCTATGAAGACGCTCGTCGAACCCTACAGGCCTATGACTGGCGTATTCACCAACGGAAGGAACATAACGAATTATCAAAGGAGACTTACCACCGGCACCGGAGGTGCTAGCACCAGGAGCCCCCGAGTTTGGCTCTGGGACCGAAGGCTGTGGCCGGGGGGTTTGCTTCTCCGAAGAATCCTCAATACGAAGGGGCCTCCGCACCACCGGGCTCCCCACGCGAAGTCCCCTCCCAGAGGCAGCCTGGGCCTGAGAGTATGCCTTCTCCTAGGCCTTCCGGTAGAGATAGTCTTGGTATTTTTTCTCTGCCGTGGCAATAAGCTCATCCCGGAAGGCCTTCTCCGCGACCGGTGCCCTTACGTTAGGACAGATGACCCGTGAGAGGTTAGAGTCCTCCACGGATTGATGCGGAAGGATAAGTTTGGCCTTCCTGCAGTTCTCCGTGGTGACCAAACCCCCGACATCGAGATCAGCGCGGTCGTAGGAGGCAAAAGCTTGGGCCCTCCGGAGGAAGGTCTGAGTAGGGGCCGTCCGCTGATAAGGTGGGATCCTCACCCACTCAGTAAGGAGCTCCGGGTGATCCACTGCCCGGAACCCGGAGGAAAAGAAAAAGCGATGGCGATACTCCTTAACGTGAGTCTGCCTATTATACGGAACCACCCCCTCGTTAGCGGGATGGATCCGGAACCCATAGAAACCGTCCTTAAGTTTGTCCCCTTTCTTGGGGACGGATACAAGTTCATAAAAATATAAAATTTCCGCCGGGCTGGGAGATCCCCATCCGCGAGCGGTATAAAAAATAAATAAGCCTGAAAGCAGGCAATAAGCTTGAGGAATGAGTTGATATGGCACAAGGCCGACAAATACAAGGAAATTAACAAAATAATCTTGAAGCAGGAGCATGGCACCGGCCATCAGGTGTGTCTGGCTCCAGGCCCCGAAGCCGTCGTAATTATGATTAGGCGTCTCCGAGTCGCGAGGTGGTCGGTGATAGGTCCCGGAAGTGGAAGGTTTGATCCCAGCAACGTCTATAATATTCTCCAGCTGGTGAGGACAGGTTAGGGTGGAATGAAGCTCAGCCGCTTCCCAACCGGTCGCTCGGGATTTGTACCCCTCCTGGGCAACAGGTCCAAGGGAAACCTCCTCCAGAGTGGCCGTGCCTTTCCCCCTCTTCTTCGAAGATTTCGAACCAGAGGCAGACATTTTGTACTCTGTGAAAAACAAAAAAACAGAAAGAGAAAATTCCAGCAGTTAGGTCCCATACCAAACCCTAAGTCAAGAAAAGGGGAGTGGGGGTCCCCTAACCGCTGGAAAGAGGCCCCCTCCGGACACGTGTCACATGGGAAACCCTAGAAAGATTCCCTGAACAAGTGTCGGGTGCAGTAAAATCGCAGAAAGTGGTTTTACACAGTAAGAGAAATAGAAGGAAAAAGACTCCATTCTATGCCCTAAGCAACCGTTGAACAAAGAACCTATGGTTTTCCTCAACAAAAATGCACTATAATAACAGAGGCATGATAATAGTGATCTTACAACTAAAGCAATAAACACAAAACAGAACACCTGAAGAACCTAAACACTTGCATGCCCAGAAATCTCAAAGTACGAACCCAGAAAAACAAACAAAGCAAGCAAAAGCATGTCACTACCAAAGGATGCAAGAAACTTACAGTAAAGTGTTGAACTGGGGGTCCTGAGTGTGGCCGAGTAAAGTTGAGAAGAACTGATGATAGCAAACACGGAAAAACTGGAAGAAATGGCGAAGTGTTAAGAAGGTTCGTGCTGTTTTGAAGAATTTTCTCTCTGGGAAATTCGAGCAAAAATGGCAAGGAATGGAAAGTAACCAAAATGAAGGAAAGATGGTGGCTTTTATAGGCAAAAATGCATGAGGAACAAGCGTCACCACCTACCAATCGTACGGTGGGGGAGATGCACGATTCGAATACCGAAAGATCAACGGATCAGATCGAGCTGCCATAAAGGCGGTGGAAACGTTTGAGTATCCGTCTGACACCATTAATGCGCCGCATCAATCAAAGGGCGTGAAACGAATCGACCTCTGCAGAAAAGCAAATCGCTGCATTTAAAGCCATCATTAGACGCACCCTCACGCGCCCCAAGCTCGTGCCAAGAAACCGAGGAGGCGGCCGGAGACACCTCTGCAAAAAGCGAATCGCTGCATTAAGTGTCATCATTAAATGTGCCCCCACGCGCTCTGGGCTTGAGCCAGGGAACCGAGGAGTCAACCGGAGGCACCTAAGCAAGCCTTGGTTTATTTTCCAAGTAAACAAGGCTTGGGGGGTAAATGTTGCCCCTGAATTCGCCCAAAATACGTGGACCAGTCAAGTAGGGACACGTGGATCAGATAACTTGTAAATATTTGATAAGTCTTTGTATGCCACAAGGAAGCACCCTGGGCATAGGTCCCGGAGGAGGCACCCGGAGTACAAGGTACTCCCGGAAGCTCGCATAGCATGAAGCCTCTCCGGGATGTGTCGGGCCTCTCCTGAGCAATCAAGTCGCATTTAATGCCGCATGGGAGGAAGCGTGTTGGGACTGTAACACGCAATAAAGTCTGACGGCACAACCCCCAAACAGCAGCGCCACAGTAATGATCATTTAAGTCTAGCGACGGCTACTCTGCGAAGAGTCACGTCAATCACAAGGCAAAAAGGACATTCCTCATAAAAACCCTACAGCACCTAGGGATTTGACCATGCATCACCCATGGTATATTCATTGGGAATACCCAACTTTATGGATACTTACAGATACGTTTGTAAGAACAATCCTAGGGATTACCCCACCAAAACACTATAAATACCCCCTCAAAACTCATTTAATGGGGTCGAGAATCTTGGGTTGCATATGCGCAAGAAGAGAAAATACTCACCAAGAACATTCTTTGTATTTATGAGGATAACATTCCCTCAAGTGTGGAATCTGTATTAATTACATCCATTAATAACAAAGACTCGTGGACTAAGGCTCATTAACGCCCCAACCACGTAAAAATCCTCATCTATCTTTCTTACAGCTCAATACTATAATTATATTTTAATAGTTGCCGAAAATCTCGGTCAACATTATTTATGTGACTACCTGACACACATTTCCTTACTGCGTTTAGTAGCTCACCCTTATGAAATTACCATGTGCAGACCAAGGTAACTGAAAGTCTAGAATGCCGGGGGCGAGTGGAACTTTGGACGCTTGTGTGTGTGTGAACTCGCTGAGGGCCATATAACTGCGGGCGGTCTAGGACACTCTATTTATTTATTTATTTACGCTTTTAAGTTTATGTCACAATTATTTTAGTTATTATTTATTATGTCTTTTGTACGAAAACTGGCCAGTTGTGAACATTTTCAAGTATTAAATAAAAATGCGACATTATAATTTTCCGCATTAACGCTTGTAAATAAAATTAGTATTTTTATAAAAGTACGGGCGTTACATTTAGATATTTTTTAAGTTAATATCTTTTCGAATATTAACTTAAAATGGAATATTTTAGATATTTTTTAAGTTAATATCTTTTCGAATATTAACTTAAAATGGAATATTTTTAAATTAAGTGGTTACAACTTAATTTTTGATATTTAATTAAATTTAAATTTGAAAAATATTTAGGTTTTAGATTTTTTCTAATACAACCTAAATTAGATATTTTTTCAAATTTTATGGAAAAGATACTTAGTCAAATAAGATATTTTCTAGATAGTTATTTCGACTACTTTTTATTTCTAATATTAAATAGGAAAATATTATACATTGTGAAATTAATTATTTAAATAATTAATTTTGGTACAATTTATTTTAAGTATATTTTTCCTAGTATTAAACTAGAGATTAATAATTAAGCCTTCTCTACACTTAATTATTTATTTCTTGAATTTAATACATTTAATTAATTTGAAAATTAAATATCTAAGTTGATTTTCATCATGATACTTAAATATTTTTTTTTCATGACACTTAATTAAATAGAAAATTATTTTTAGTTGAAATTTATTTTTTGAACTAAATTTAAATAATTTTCAAAATATATTTTTCTTTATTTTATTAATCAAATTTCAAAATTGCATTTCTTAAATGCTGGAATTTCGAATTTTATTTGAAAAATAGATTAAAGTTGTAAATTATTTATTTTAATTTTGGACCAACTTAAATCAATAATTTTTTTCATTTAATGATTAATTAAAATAAATGAAGTAAAATATATTTTTCTTTATTTTATTAATCAATTTTCGAAATTGCATTTCATAATGCAAGATGATTTTGAATTTATCTTGAAAAATAGATTAAGTTGTAAATTAATTATTTATTTTAATTAATTCTTGGATCAACTTAAATCAATGATTTTTCATTTATTGATTAATTTAAAATAAATTGAATTAAAGTATATTATTAGAAATTGAATTAATTAGTCAAAGGAAAATCTAGATAGATGATATTTTTGCTTGAAGTATTTTTCTAGTGTATTTAATTAAATAGAAAATTAATATTTAAGTTGATTTTCATCATCATACTTAAATATTTGAAATTTTTCTTATATATTTAATTAAATAGGAACATTATATTTTTGGTTGTAAATTAATTTTATTAATTAATTTTGGGCCAACATTAAATTAGAATAATTTTTCTAGGATTAATTTTTTATTTTAACATGCATTTTTGAAAATTGTGTCATTGAATACTTTAATTTTTCGAAATGCAATATATATTTATAGAAAATTAAATTTGAGTTGTAAATTAATTTAAATTAATTTTGTAACAGCTTAAATTGAATATTTTTCTAAATATTTATTGGAAATTATTACTAAGATGGAAATAATTCATATTATTTTCATATCCATCGAAGTAAAATTTATAAATATTAAATTAAAATTTATATTTAGAATTTTTCATTCTAAATTAGAAATTTTAATAAATATATATTTAAAATAAATAGATTAAATAAAGAGAATCAAAGAAAATACAAATCTCTTTAAATAATGAGCTTTATTATTAAGATATTCGATCTCCATTGTTGGTTTTACATCGCGTTTGTTTTAGTGAGTAATCCTCCCTAATGGAGGAACGTTCATTAGCAATTTCGCACTGTTTAATCTCGAAAGATAAGTAGTTTGTAAGTGTTTTATATGGTATGGATCACCATAATGGTGGCGACCATATTTGACTTGCAAATTGCGAAACAATGGTGGAAGCTCATAAGATAGAATTGCCTTGAATCTCGCCTAAACGGGACAAGGCTGAATTCCAATCTTGATCGAATAAAAGGTTGCTAGAATGTTTAACATTTAAGATGAGCTGACAACTCTATTCAATGAATGGTAGCTTTGACTCTCGCCTAAACGGGACACTGATATCAGTTTGTTGAAAACCTTGGAAATTATTTAGGATTGTATGTTTTAGTATTTTCACTTGTCATTCCTACTTGCTATATGCTTATAATTTCTGAATTGTTTATGAATTTATATTGAACCATGTTATTTTATGTTATTAAGTTGTAGTTTAATTTCGAATCTTCATTGTTGGTCTAACTTGGCTTGTTTATCTAATGAGATAAATCCCTAGTGGATTTTCACACTTAGACATACATAATAGTGTTAGATCTCGAAAGATAAATAATGTATATGCGACATTTAGCTGTTCATCAATTGATGACACCTTAGACTAGTATTTTTATGATATGAAACAAGAAGATTGTATAAATAAGATTACTTTGACTTTCGCTAAGCGAAGCATCGTTGGATTCTTATTTATAAACGAAATTATCCTAATTCCTCTTAGCTTATTCATTTCGAATTAGCTCAATAACATATCATTGGATGAATGGTCTATAAATCATTTCATGTCATTATATTTTCTCTTAAGAAATTAAATGACGCATATGATTATAATCCCGAAATTCTATTCCCAATTGATATAAATCCTCATTCTTAGAAATCTCCTACTTGTATAAGCAAATCAGACTTTGAGTTCTATTAGTAGTGGTGGTCCAAGATAGAATTACTCATTATATTTGGCTGAATTTAAGTCTTTGACTTTAATTTTAGAATCCAAACAGAAATTTTTATATATTTCTATTTCCAGGAAGCAATACGGTTACACCTTTCAAGTGTTTAATATCCATCTTCTATTAATGGATTCAAACTGTATGGAATATGAGTTTAGTATTCTGTGACCAGGATCCACTTGTACTATTCTAAGAACTCTTTGATGTAACTAAACCTAAGTCATCAAAACGAGACAACCACATTTTTATTAATCTATGGCATTTGTATCTTGTTCATAGTGGATTTGACAAGATCAATCTCTGCAAAGAGTTAATATGCCTATATCCACTGAAAGTAGTTCATCTCATTCGCAGATGGATGTACATTCAGGGGTGGATATGAGTTTTTCGTTGTATTCTTAAAACGATAACTCTAGATATACCTTTTAGCAAGAAATTTGAAATGTTTGAAAAATTTCATTAATTTCTAGCAATGGTTAAAACCATTAAGGTAAGTGGTTAAAGATCTTGCGAACTGATAGGGGTGGAGAAATAGTCAGTAGATATGCAGTTCAAAGATCATTAATTTTTTTTTTTTGAATTATATCCAAACTTACCTCCCTAGAAATTTCGAGTTGCATGTTTTTTGAATAACTGCCAAGAAGGCATTGGACTTTGTTATCAAAAACATAGTGTGTCGATACGGCTTGCCTCACAAAATAGTCTCAGACAATGGAAAGCAATTTGATTGCGAGGAATTTACTGACTTCTGCAACCAACACGGAGTAGTGAAAAGCTTCTCCGCAGTAGCCAGGCCTCAAACAAACGGCCAGGCGGAAGCGGTCAATAAAATCCTAAAAGTCACCTTGAAAAAGAAGCTACTGGCCTGCAAAAATAACTGGCCTGAAGAATTGCCAAGGGTATTATGGGCCTACCGGACGACCCCCAGAACCACAACCGGCCACTCGCCTTTCTCAATGGCGTACGGTTGTGAAGCAATGGTCCCGGTAGAAACATTATTCCCATCCCACAGGAGGACGACTTACGATCCTGCCACTAATCAGGCACTGCTCCAAGAAGCTTTGGATCAAGTCGAAGAACTCCGGGATGAGTCTCAAATACGGATGGCTTCTTATCAAAAGAAGGTGACCAAGTATTTTAACTCTAAGGTTAAAAACAGAAAATTCGCTATTGGGGATATGGTCCTAAGAAGGGTTTTCCCAGCCACCCAAGAACCCGGAGTGGGGGTACTTGGACCAAATTGGGAAGGACCATATGAGATCGAGGACGAGATCGGTTCCGGCACTTACAAACTAAAAAGAATGGACGGAACCACCGTCCCAAGAGCCTGGAATGCCGATCACCTCAGAAAATATTACCAGTAGCGAAATAAAACTTAGACTTTGTTCAAAGGGTTTGTACCGTCCAAATGTATACCTCCTGTATATATTAAATAAAACTGAGTGCCTTAAAAACAAAGTTTCTATGCCACTCAGGGGGGTACTAGGGTATACCGCACGGACAAACAGAAAAACAAACTAAGTAAAATATCCTGACCCAAAGGGCAGGTCAAAAAGTATGCACAAAAATAAAAGGCATAAGCTCAAAAATCCTGATCCAAAGGACAGGTTAAAAAACATAAGTATGTGGCAAAAGAAAGATCACATAAAAAAAAATATCCTGGCCCAAAGGGCAGGTCATATACATATAAATGGCCCGGGGACAGGCCTTAGAATATAATTGTCTCCCCTTCGAATAAAAACTGCTACCTATATATATTGTTCTAAGGCAGCAGCAAATATGTACAAAAAAAAAGAAGAAAAGAGAATAATAAAAGAACCGGGTGGAATCTTGGTTATACTGGGTCGGTTGTACAGCAGCTCAGTCAGCGCGCGGAGGAAGGCGAGGTCCGATACGTGCCTCTAACACGGCATCAAGCTTCTTCTTCTTTTCCCGAAATTTGGCAATCATTTCCTCGGGTTTGGGATAAAAAGTAAGCTTGATATTTTGGTCGTTGGTGGACCAAGCCATGTAGACTCCATCGTCAAAGCGCTTCGGACACCGGGCGCAGGAAACAGGAGAGAAGAGCTCGGCTCTTTTGGCCTTCTTGATGGATTGTTCTTTGAAGTCCCTGGGCTCCTTCAGCTCCGCAGCTAGAGCGGCCTTGGACTCTAAGTTCGCCTGGTGAGTTTCCTCTAAAGATCTCACCTTGGCGACCATTTCATCCAAAGCCTCCCTGGCCTCCCGGAGGTCTCGCCTGGCCTTATCAGCAGCCTCGCTTTGAGCACTCAGTTCCTCCTGGTGTTGGGCCTCCATCCTGTCCCTCCGCTGGGCCTCGTCCCGGATCATGGCTTCCGCCTGAGCCTCCCTCCGTTTGGCCTCCTCTTCCTTGGCCTTGGCAGCCGCCTCCTGGCGCTCGGCAGCCTCCTGGTAGATCTGCCTCTCCGCTGTGAGGTCCTGAAGGACCTTCCTGACATCGTTCATGTCCCCAAAGTCGGACAGAACGAAGCCATGATTTATGATGTTCTTGGAGAGGCGGCCAGCCTCAGCAGCAAGCTGAACCATAATGCAAGGGTAAGAAGGAGAAGTTTCTCAAGAAGAAAAAATAAAAGGAAAAGAAAAATTGCGAAGTACTTACCACAGTGAGAGAATGGCTGAGGTCCTGGACTTGGAAGATGGAGTTCAGGGAAGCACAAGTGGCGAACCGCTTGGGCGCGCACCGGGTAAGCTGAGAAGCGAACTCCCCGGTCATCTCCGCGGCAAAAGGAGCCAAGGTGGGCCCTAGGAAGCGACGGAACCAGTCCGATAAGGGGTCCAGATTAAGGTCCCACGGATCCTGGTACTCCGGGTGGTTGATGCTCGCCTCAACCTCCGCCCGCAGAATCCTCCTAAGGGCTTCCACCTCGGCGTACCCCCGGGAGTACTCGTCCATAGCATAGTTATGCTTGGCTATCCGAAGCTCTTGCCTCACCTCATCCCCCGGAACCGGAGTAAGCACGATGTTGGGAGGAGCAGGATTTTCTTCCATGGGGGAGACCCCGCCGTCAAGACCATGAGCAGGAGTGTCGGCTCTCCGAGGCTTCTTGGGCTCGTCCTGGGCAATCATTTTGCCCTTGCGCTTACGAATCAGAGCCACCTCAGGCTCCTCTTCGCCTTCCTCAGCTTCCTCCGGAAGGGCTCGGGGCTCTCCCGCACCCTCAGCAACTTCCTCCGAGAAGTCCCACTGCTTCCCTTGGCCTTCTCCCGGAAGCACCTCCTCGTCATCCACTAAGTCAATAGTGTCGGGGGGAGCGCTGGAAGAAACCTTCAGGGAAGGGGCCGGGGGGGAAGAGGTAAAGGCCGGAGGAGCCACGGGAGTGTGAACTCCGGCAAGCTGTTCCAAAATGGCATCCATGGAGACACCTGTTTCACAAAATAAGCAAGTGTTAGATGTCCGTGAGGAACCACTTATACAAGATACAACAAATAAGCTACTCCTACCCGAACTTCCTAATTCGGCCCTAGCAAAGTCCTGAACTTTAATGCTGGCAGCGTCATCTCCGAGATAACTGTCCGAGGGCCGGAACCAGCTGGACGTTATGTAAGCTGAAGGACCTAAGGGAATAGGTTCCGGAGGGCCGGAGCCCATCCGGGACCGACCTAGGAAATCTCCTAAGTTTGAAAAATAAAATTCCTTCAAACGACCCCCCCCCCACCGGGTCGATGGCATCCTAAACCTATGGAGACGCTCGTCGAACCCTACAGGCCTATGACTGGCGTATTCACCAACGGAAGGAACATAACGAATGAGACTTACCGCCGGCACCGGAGGTGCTAGCACCAGGAGCCCCCGAGTTTGGCTCTGGGATCGAAGGCTGTGGCCGGGGGGTTTGCTTCTCCGAAGAATGCTCAATACGAAGGGGCCTCCTGGCAGGACGATCCCCAATCTCTTCTTGAAGAATCTTGTCAAAAAATTTAGCTTCGGACTTCCCGGCAAATCGCCTGGCTCCTCCGCACCACCGGGCTCCCCACGCGAAGTCCCCTCCCAGAGGCAGCCTGGGCCTGAGAGTATGCCTTCTACTGGGCCTTCCGGTAGAGATAGTCTGGGTATTTTTTCTCTGCCGTGGCAATAAGCTCATCCCGGAAGGCCTTCTCCGCGACCGGTGCCCTTACGTTGGGACAGATGACCCGTGAGAGGTTAGAGTCCTCCACGGATTGATGCAGAAGGATAAGTTTGGCCTTCCTACAGTTCTCCGTGGTGACCAAACCCCCGACATCGAGATCGGCGCGGTCGTAGGAGGCAAAAGCTTGGGCCCTCCGGAGGAAGGTCTGAGTAGGGGCCGTCCGCTGATAAGGTGGGATCCTCACCCACTCAGTAAGGAGCTCCGGGTGATCCACTGCCCGGAACCTGGAGGAAAAGAAAAAGCGATGGCGATACTCCTTAACGTGAGTCTGCCTATTATACGGAACCACCCCCTCGTTAGCGGGATGGATCCGGAACCCATAGAAACCGTCCTTAAGTTTGTCCCCTTTCTTGGGGACGGATACAAGTTCATAAAAATATAAAATTTCCGCCGGGCTGGGAGATCCCCATCCGCGGGCGGTATAAAAATTAAATAAGCCTGAAAGCAGGCGATAAGCTTGAGGAATGAGTTGATATGGCGCAAGGCCGACAAATACAAGGAAATTAACAAAATAATCTTGAAGCGGGAGCATGGCACCGGCCATCAGGTGTGTCTGGCTCCAGGCCCCGAAGCCGTCGTAATTATGATTAGGCGTCTCCGAGCCGCGAGGTGGCCGGTGATAGGTCCCCGAAGTGGAAGGTTTGATCCCAGCAACGTCTATAATATTCTCCAGCTGGTGAGGACAGGTTAGGGTGGAATGAAGCTCAGCCGCTTCCCAACCGGTCGCTCGGGATTTGTACCCTTCCTGGGCAACAGGTCCAAGGGAAACCTCCTCCAGAGTGGCCGTGCCTTTCCCCCTCTTCTTCGAAGATTTCGAACCAGAGGCAGACATTTTGTACTCTGTGAAAAACAAAAAAACAGAAAGAGAAAATTCCAGCAGTTAGGTCCCATACCAAACCCTAAGTCAAGAAAAAGGGAGTGGGGGTCCCCTAACCGCTGGAAAGAGGCCCCCTCCGGACACGTGTCACATGGGAAACCCTAGAAAGATTCCCTGAACAAGTGTCGGGTGCAGTAAAATCACAGAAAGTGGTTTTACATAGTAAGAGAAACAGAAGGAAAAAGACCCCATTCTATGCCCTAAGCAACCGTTGAACAAAGAACCTATGGTTTTCCTCAACAAAAATGCACGATAATAACAGAGGCATGATAATGGCGATCTTACAACTAAAGCAATAAACACAAAACAGAACACCTGAAGAACCTAAACACTTGCATGCCCAGAAATCTCAAAGTACGAACCCAGAAAAACAAACAAAGCAAGTAAAAGCATGTCACTACCAAAGGATGCAAGAAACTTACAGTAAAGTGTTGAACTGGGGGTCCGGAGTGTGGCCGAGTAAAGTTGAGAAGAACTGATGATAGCAAACACGGAAAAACTGGAAGAAATGGCGAAGTGTTAAGAAGGTTCGTGCTGTTTTGAAGAATTTTCTCTCTGGGAAATTCGAGCAAAAATGGCAAGGAATGGAAAGTAACCAAAATGAAGGAAAGATGGTGGCTTTTATAGGCAAAAGTGCATGAGGAACAGGCGTCACCACCTACCAATCGTACGGTGGGGGAGATGCACGATTCGAATACCCAAAGATCAACGGATCAGATCGAGCTGCCATAAAGGCGGTGGAAACGTTTGAGTATCCGTCTGACACCATTAATGCGCCGCATCAATCAAAGGGCGTGAAACGAATCGACCTCTGCAGAAAAGCGAATCGCTGCATTTAATGCCATCATTAGACGCACCCTCACGCGCCCCAAGCTCGGGCCAAGAAACCGAGGAGGCGGCCGGAGACACCTCTGCAAAAAGCGAATCGCTGCATTAAGTGTCATCAATAAATGTGCCCCCACGCGCTCTAGGCTTGAGCCAGGGAACCGAGGAGTCAACCGGAGGCACCTAAGCAAGCCTTGGTTTATTTTCCAAGTAAACAAGGCTTGGGGGGTAAATGTTGCCCCTGAATTCGCCCAAAATACGTGGACCAGTCAAGTAGGGACACGTGGATCAGATAACTTGTAAATATTTGATAAGTCTTTGTATGCCACAAGGAAGCACCCTGGGCATAGGTCCCGGAGGAGGCACCCGGAGTACAAGGTACTCCCGGAAGCTCGCATAGCATGAAGCCTCTCCGGGATGTGTCAGGCCTCTCCTGAGCAATCAAGTCGCATTTAATGCCGCATGGGAGGAAGCGTGTTGGGACTGTAACACGCAATAAAGTCTGACGGCACAACCCCCAAACAGCAGCGCCACAGTAATGATCATTTAAGTCTAGCGACGGCTACTCTGCGAAGAGTCACGTCAATCACAAGGCAAAAAGGACATTCCTCATAAAAACCCTACAGCACCTAGGGATTTGACCATGCATCACCCATGGTATATTCATTGGGAATACCCAACTTTATGGATACTTACAGATACGTTTGTAAGAACAATCCTAGGGATTACCCCACCAAAACACTATAAATACCCCCTCCAAACTCATTTAATGGGGTCGAGAATCTTGGGTTGCATATGAGCAAGAAGAGAAAATACTCACCAAGAACATTCTCTGTATTTATGAGGATAACATTCCCTCAAGTGTGGAATCTGTATTAAATACATCCATTAATAACAAAGACTCGTGGACTAAGGCTCATTAACGCCCCAACCACGTGAAAATCCTCATCTCGCTTTCTTACAGCTCAATACTATAATTATATTTTAATAGTTGCCGAAAATCTCGGTCAACATTATTTACGTGACTACTGACACACATTTCCTTACTGAGTTTAGTAGCTCACCCTTATCAAATTACCATGTGCATACCAAGGTAACTGAAAGTCTAGAATGCCGGGGGCGAGTGGAACTTTGGACGCTTGTGTGTGTGTGAACTCGCTGAGGGCCATATAACTGCGGGCGGTCTAGGACACTCTATTTATTTATTTATTTATTTACGCTATTAAGTTTATGTCGCAATTATTTTAGTTATTATTTATTATGTCTTTTGTACGAAAACTGGCCAGTTGTGAACATTTTCAAGTATTAAATAAAAATGCGACATTATAATTTTCTGCATTAACGCTTGTAAATAAAATTAGTATTTTTATAAAAGTACGGGCGTTACATTTAGATATTTTTTAAGTTAATATCTTTTCGAATATTAACTTAAAATGGAATATTTTAGATATTTTTTAAGTTAATATCTTTTCGAATATTAACTTAAAATGGAATATTTTTAAATTAAGTGGTTACAACTTAATTTTTGATATTTAATTAAATTTAAATTTGATTAATATTTAGGTTTTAGATTTTTTCTAATACAACCTAAATTAGATATTTTTTCAAATTTTATGGAAAAGATACTTAGTCAAATAAGATATTTTCTAGATAGTTATTTCTAGACTACTTTTTATTTCTAATATTAAATAGATAAATATTATACATTGTGAAATTAATTATTTAAATAATTAATTTTGGTACAATTTATTTTAAGTATATTTTTCCTAGTATTAAACTAGAGATTAATAATTAAGCCTTCTCTACACTTAATTATTTATTTCTTGAATTTAATACATTTAATTAATTTGAAAATTAAATATCTAAGTTGATTTTCATCATGATTCTTAAATATTTCTTTTTCATGACACTTAATTAAATAGAAAATTATTTTTAGTTGAAATTTATTTTTTGAACTAAATTTAAATAATTTTCAAAATATATTTTTCTTTATTTTATTAATCAAATTTCGAAATTGCATTTCTTAAATGCTGGAATTTTGAATTTTATTTGAAAAATAGATTAAAGTTGTAAATTATTTATTTTAATTTTGGACCAACTTAAATCAATAATTTTTTTCATTTAATGATTAATTAAAATAAATGAAGTAAAATATATTTTTCTTTATTTTATTAATCAATTTTCGAAATTGCATTTCATAATGCAAGATGATTTTGAATTTATCTTGAAAAATAGATTAAGTTGTAAATTAATTATTTATTTATTTTAATTAATTCTTGGATCAACTTAAATCAATGATTTTTCATTTATTGATTAATTTAAAATAAATTGAATTAAAGTATATTATTAGAAATTGAATTAATTAGTCAAAGGAAAATCTAGATAGATGATATTTTTGCTTGAAGTATTTTTCTAGTGTATTTAATTAAATAGAAAATTAATATTTAAGTTGATTTTCATCATCATACTTAAATATTTGAAATTTTTCTTATATATTTAATTAAATAGGAACATTATATTTTTGGTTGTAAATTAATTTTATTAATTAATTTTGGGCCAACATTAAATTAGAATAATTTTTCTAGGATTAATTTTTTATTTTAACATGCATTTTTGAAAATTGTGTCCTTGAATACTTTAATTTTTCGAAATGCAATATATATTTATAGAAAATTAAATTTGAGTTGTAAATTAATTTAAATTAATTTTGTAACAGCTTAAATTGAATATTTTTCTAAATATTTATTGGAAATTATTACTAAGATGGAAATAATTCATATTATTTTCATATCCATCGAAGTAAAATTTATAAATATTAAATTAAAATTTATATTTAGAATTTTTCATTCTAAATTAGAAATTTTAATAAATATATATTTAAAATAAATAGATTAAATAAAGAGAATCAAAGAAAATACAAATCTCTTTAAATAATGAGCTTTATTTTTAAGATATTCGATCTACATTGTTGGTTTTACATCGCGTTTGTTTTAGTGAGTAATCCTCCCTAATGGAGGAACGTTCATTAGCAATTTCGCACTGTTTAATCTCGAAAGATAAGTAGTTTGTAAGTGTTTTATATGGTATGGATCACCCTAATGGTGGCGACCATATTTGACTTGCAAATTGCGAAACAATGGTGAAAGCTCATAAGATAGAATTGCCTTGAATCTCGCCTAAACGGGACAACGCTGAATTCCAATCTTGATCGAATAAAAGGTTGCTAGAATGTTTAACATTTAAGATGAGCTGACAACTCTATTCAATGAATGGTAGCTTTGACTCTCGCCTAAACGGGACACTGATATCAGTTTGTTGAAAACCTTGGAAATTATTTAGGATTGTATGTTTTAGTATTTTCACTTGTCATTCCTACTTGCTATATGCTTATAATTTCTGAATTGTGTATGAATTTATATTGAACCATGTTATTTTATGTTATTAAGTTGTAGTTTAATTTCGAATCTTCATTGTTGGTCTAACTTGGCTTGTTTATCTAATGAGATAAATCCCTAGTGGATTTTCACACTTAGACATACATAATAGTGTTAGATCTCGAAAGATAAATATTGTATATGCGACATTTAGTTGTTCATCAATTAATGACACCTTAGACTAGTATTTTTATGATATGAAACAAGAAGATTGTATAAATAAGATTACTTTGACTTTCGCTAAGCGAAGCATCGTTGGATTCTTATTTATAAACGAAATTATCCTAATTCCTCTTAGCTTATTCATTTCGAATTAGCTCAATAACATATCATTGGATGAATGGTCTATAAATCATTTCATGTCATTATATTTTCTCTTAAGAAATTAAATGACGCATATGATTATAATCCCGAAATTCTATTCCCAATTGATATAAATCCTCATTCTTAGAAATCTCCTACTTGTATAAGCAAATCAGACTTTGAGTTCTATTAGTAGTGGTGGTCCAAGATAGAATTACTCATTATATTTGGCTGAATTTAAGTCTTTGACTTTAAATTTTAGAATCCAAACAGAAATTTTTATATATTTCTATTTCCAGGAAGCAATACGGTTACACCATTCAAGTGTTTAATATCCATCTTCTATTAATGGATTCAAACTGTATGGAATATGAGTTTAGTATTCTGTGACCAGGATCCACTTGTACTATTCTAAGAACTCTTTGATGTAACTAAACCTAAGTCATCAAAACGAGACAACCACATTTTTATTAATCTATGGCATTTGTATCTTGTTCATAGTGGATTTGACAAGATCAATCTCTGCAAAGAGTTAATATGCCTATATCCACTGAAAGTAGTTCATCTCATTCGCAGATGGATGTACATTCAGGGGTGGATATGAGTTTTTTGTTGTATTCTTAAAACAATAACTCTAGATATACCTTTTAGCAAGAAATTTGAAATGTTTGAAAATTTTCATTAATTTCTAGCAATGGTTAAAACCATTAAGGTAAGTGGTTAAAGATCTTGCGAACTGATAGGGGTGGAGAAATAGTCAATAGATATGCAGTTCAAAGATCATTAATTTGTTTTTTGAATTATATCCAAACTTACCTCCCCAGAAATTTCGAGTTGCATGTTGATGATTAGTTACTAGTCGTTGCCTAATTCCTTCTATGGTAATATAATTTCAGAATGATTTAATGGTTGTATACTTAATGTAAATCATTACTAGATTCATGGATGACCTAATCAAAATCTTAAGAAAAGCTAGAACTGTTAACCATGGTTTGTTAGCTGTTCTAAGTGATTAGGGGTGGACCATCCCATAGTCAATAGATAAGAAAGTGTTTGTTCAAACAAATACTACTTTTCTAAGAAAATGACTAAGTCTGAAAATAAAGTAGCAAATAAAGGAGATATTTTTCTTGATTCTAAAAGTGTTCTATCATCTTATGTGACATATGATGATCCCACTGCCTCTGTTGTCTTGTCACAATCAAAGAGGTCAATACCATTTAGTTTTCTTAGACATAATTCACGGTACCTTGTCGTAGTGGGAGAGTTTCTAGGAACTCACCTTCTTGGAAGACACTAGTGATTAAAATCCATTGTGAGTTTAAACAAGTAATGGATTGTCAAGATAAGAAACTAAGAAGAAAAGCCAATAGAACTATGGTTTAATCCATTCACATGGAATAACCTAAATTTTTCTATTATAAGGACATAAAAGGAAATTTTCGTTTATAAGTCTATTCAATGGACCTAACAAAACTTCATGTTCCTAGTATTATAGGTTTGAGTTTATCTAAACCTATGGCTTCTGGTATACCTGGTAATTACTTACTCTAATGCAAGCAACTTACTTTAGTAAGATGTTGAAGCATTTTCTTTCTAATGGCAATCTATAGAAGCTTCACAACTTCTTAGACATAGATTTTATTTATCTAAGGAAAAGTCTCAACTATTCCAGAAAAGATAAAGCCATGAAAGAATTTCTTAAATCAACAGTGAGAGGTCTTAGATATGCTTTTGTATGCCTTAGACCAGACACCTGCTATTGAGTGGGAGTAATGAGTAGGTATCAGATTAATCCAGGAGAAGAACATTGGAAGACAATCAAGTAAATCTTAAGATTAAGAAGAGGAACTATATGTTAGTCTAATAAGGGTGTGTTTAAAACTCTTAGACTACACCATATCAGATTTCGAAATTTTCCTTTGTGCTAAAAAATCTTTCTGATAAGATGGTGGTTACTCTGGGGGTGGAATAGTGATTTTGGAGAAGTGTAAAAACCTATCTGAAGTCTCTAGGTCTACCAGGAAGGGACTGAATGTTAAAGTTGCAGGAAAGGTACTTATTCAGTCTAAGGAAAGTTCTATACATCTTTGGCACCATTCTAAATTGCCTTAACTACTAGTGTTAATTTCCTGATTAACCCAAAAGTAGTTGCCAAAGATATAGAATCCACTATCCCAAGAGAGTAGACATATAGAGAGGAATTTCACATTATCAATGATTTTATGATTAAGGAAGAGTAATGGTGGAGAAAAGGTTGTGGTTAATTCAACCTTTCAGATCCTATTACGAGGAGTTTACTACTACTACACTTGATTTGTATATCAAGGTGTTGAGATTATTTGCAATGCACATTATGTTTTATATTAGTGCAAGTGGGAGTTTGTTGGGTTTTATGCCCTAAATAAAACTCATTTCAATATAATCAGATGTACTTATTAATATAGATCAGAAATAACATTTAATGTTGCATGGTTCACATGATTTATTTCATGATTATATGTACATAATGTATAAATTCATCTGAAACCCTTTTCACATACTTGATCCTGTTTATTGTGCCGTCAACACATTGGAAAGTAAACATGACTATGTGAATAAAGTTTCCTAGATTTATCAGACATAGGATTTTACTGATATGATAATCTACAACAGAGTTTACTTGCATTTGGAGAAGTGTTATGTTCTTTCCAAAGCATTGGTTAAAGTAAAGCTCAGGTTGGATGCATGGAGTATGCATCGGAAGGGACCGATATTGAACTTTGACTTAGATTTATTAAACTTACCGTAATATCTATTCAAGTCAATATCGCCTAGTTGATCCTAGATCAAATGTTCTTAATCCTGTTATGATTAGGCTCAATCTTGAAAGGCTATTCGTGTTCTTTGATTTGTTAGTTAAGCCTACTTTTAGGTCAGGGTGATACGTACATTTTGGGAACACGGTAGTGCAATTGAGTGGGAGCGCTAACATAAACATGGGATCTATAGCTTCTATCTGGCGAATAGTAAGCAAAGGATAATCTCCTTCGAGCTTGACCAAACGAACATAAATGGTGGAGTACTCATTTCACATAAGCTGAAATATCATTTATACGGGGTCAAGTGTTTTAAGGATAAAATACATAGTAGGGTGTAACGGTAATCAAATCCCTTTACAGTGTAGATCATTCATATAGAGGATCATTGATCACATTAGGATTATAACAATGGATAACTAATGATGTGTCTATATGGTGGAACATATAGAGCATTCTATATAACTGAGAGTGCAATTCTAAGTTCTATGCGTGGATTCAACGAAGAATTAATAAGTTAGTGAATTTTAGTAATAAATTCTTGATCTACTTATTGGAAGCTCTGTTATGTAGACCCATGGTCCCCGCACTAGTTGAGATAATATTGCTTGTAAGACTCATATAATTGGTTTTGATTAATGAATTATAATTCTCAATTTAGACTATGTCTATTTTAGAATTTTTCACTAAGTAAGGGCGAAATTGTAAAGAAAGAGTTTTAGGGGCATATTTGTTAATTATGATACTTTGTATGGTTCAATTAATAAATATGATAAATGACAATATTATTTAATAATTATTTATAGTTATTAAATCGTTAGAATTGGCATTTAAATGGTTGAATTAGAAAATTGGCGTTTTTGAGAAAATCAGATGCAGAAAAGGTAAAACTGCAAAATTGCAAAAAGTGAGGCCCAAATCCACTAAGCATGGCCGGCCACTTTTGTAGGCAATTTAAACTGATATTTTCATTATTTTAATGCCAAATAATTCAAACCTAACCCTAGTGGAATGCTATAAATAGATAGTGAAGGCTTCAGGAAAATTACACTTCTGATTCAGAAAAACCTGAGCCTTCTCTCTCCCTATCTGGCCGACCACTCTCTCTCTCTTTCTTCCCTCTTAAATTTCAAAATTCTTAGTGTATGAGTAGTGCCCACACACAACAAGTGATACCTCAATCATAGTGAGGAAGATCGTGAAGAAAGACTTTCAGCAAGAAGGAGTTTCAGCGTCAAAGATTCAGAGAAAGAGATCCAGGTTCAGATATTGATAATGCTCTGCTACAGAAAGGAATCAAGGGCTAGATATTTGAACGGAAGGAGTCATATTATTCCGCTTCACCCAATGTAAGGTTTCCTAAACTTTATATGTGTTTATTTCATCGTTTTAGAAAGTTCATATGTAGGGTGTTAATAAACATACTTGTGAGTAGATCTAAGATCCTGGTAAAATAAATTCCAACAGCCTCCACTAGGACTTTATTGTTACAGCTGTTGTTGGTTTTGTTGGGGCTAATTTCTCTGCTGGTAGAACCCCTGTTGGTTGTGCCCATAATTATTATTTTGGGAATAGTTTCCAATGACTTTTGCTTGATCCATTGGTAAACTGTTCACATCCACCGAACATTCCTCATAGGGGTGAGGACCTCCACATAGCTCACAGACCACCTGAGCTTGTTTTACTTGAACAACTATCAGTTTTGTCAAGGCCTCTATCTGGGCTGTCAGTTTTGTGATGGCATCTACCTCATGTATACTAGCCACCTTCTTTGTCTGACTTCTCTCAGTTGGCCATTGCTGATTATTCATGGCCATCTCTTATAGTAGTTCATAGGCCTCGTTTGCACTTTTCCTCATAAATGTCCCACCAGCTGCGACATCTATAAGTGTTCTAGTATTACCAATCAGCCCGTTGTAGAAGTTGTGGACCAACATCCACTTCTCAATACCATGATGTGGACACTTCCTGATGAGATCCTTAAACCTCTCCTAAGCCTCATGGAGACATTCATTATCTAACTGACAGAAGTTGTTGATTTCTCCTCGCAGCTTAGCAGACTTTGCTGGAGGGAAGAATTTAGACAGAAATTTTGTTGCTAAGTCTGTCTATGTTGCTATAGAATTTGGTGGCAAGGAAATCAACCAACTCTTGGCTCGCTCTCTCACCGAGAATGGAAAAAGTCTCAAGCGAATGGCATCATCACTAGCTCCATTGACTTTGAAAGTCTGACATAACTCTATGAAGTTTGATAGATGCAGATTGGGGTCCTCAGAAGGGAGTCCACCAAACTGGACTGAAGACTGCACCATTTGAAGTATGGCAGGCTTAATTTCAAAGTTGTTAGCATCCACTGCTGGTGGTCTGATGCATGACTGAACCCCCGTAAGAGTTGGGAGAATATAATCTCTCAAGCTGGGGTCATTAGCTTGATCTTCAACGACACCTCCATTATTACCGTTGTTGCCTCCATTATTCGTAGCATTAGCATTATCAGCCATGATTTCTGGTGTTTCAGTAGGTGCTGAAACTCTCTCTTGCCTTTTGTTCCTTCTGTTTCTCCTACAAGTCTTCTCGATTTCAGGATCAACGGGTAATATGACTCCTTGTCCCTGACGGCGCATACACCTAAAACTCGTGAAATAGATAGAAACAATCTTGCTAGAACAGATTAGCAATTAGCAAGAAAAAATAAACCAAAGCAGAATTTAGTATAATTTTATGTAATATTAATCTTTATAAAATTCCCCGGCAACGGCGCCAAAAACTTGTTACGAAAATTATTAAATACTACGCAAGTGCACGCAATCAAGTAGTAAACTCACGCAAGTGAGGTCGAACCACAGGGAATTAGATTAACTGCTACTAAAGTATACTTATGATTCTATTTGGCAAATCAATACTTTTATTATTCAAAAAGAATGAAAGTAATTCAAGAAACTTAAATAACACAAGTGAGAATTAATCAAGATGAGATAATAGGGAGGAGAATCATGTTGTATGTTTACCTAATTGTTAATGCCTAATTGCTATCATGTTCTTGAAGTGAATGACAGATTATAAATTAACCGAACTCTTTTTAGATCTTTTAGGTTCTAAATCACATGTTCTCTAATTAATCTCTTAATTAAACTAACATGAAATCAGTATTAAGCAATAATCTACTTGTCACATAGGTCATGTGAATACTCTCGTTTCACATAGAACATCGATTATCCAATTTTAGCATTCTCAATTCTCACTTTTCAGATTTATAATTGAGATCATAGAACATGTAGAAGGTGATCAAGCTTACACATGGAATTAAACATAAATATAGAAAATTTCACAATCAAGAATGGAGGAATGGCAATTAATCATTAACTAGGCAAACACATTAAACAACAATCATCATCCTCCCTAAATGGGAAATTTAGTTCATAATCAAATCCATAACTATTCCTAAAAAACAATATTCAGCATAAAGAAATTAAAAAGGAATAGAGAAAGAAACTGTTGGTGGAATGACTCTGGATCTTCACTTTGCTCTTCTTGCTGCTCTTCACTTCGTTTTAGGTCTCCATATCGCTCCCCCTAATTTCCAATCACAATTTTCTTTTTATATCTAATTTTTAGGGTTCGTCGCACGAAAATACCCTTGACCGTATGGACACTCGCCGCGGCCACAGGGTATCTCGCCGCAGCGACTGGGGCTTCTAAAAACCTCGTTCCTGTTCTCGAGTTATGGCCGCGGCCATGGTGATCTCGTCGCCGCGACTGTACCCAATTTTTCTACTTTGACATCTTTCAGTAAAATGGGCATAACTTTCTCATACAAATTCCAAATGAGCTGATTCAAGATGCGTTGGAAAGATAAAAAAGAGATCTAAAACTTTTATGTTTTGACTTCTTCCAAAATATGACCAGAACATAGTCGAATTTAGGCTTTAAGTTTCAGCTTTATTTTCTTTCAAAATTTTCTCTATTTTATAGATCACTGTTTTTCGAAATTCGTCTAATTTATGCATTCCAAGTGTCGAAACCTGAAACCAAAGAAAAATAGCGCAATTTTATTCCAAAAATAATAATAAAGAAGAAAAACAACTATAAAATATGACCTGAAACTTAGGCTAAAAATAGCCTAACAAAGAGTATGCACAACTAATCCATGAGCAACACAGATTAGGGACACTCATGGAAATCTGGATGACAAACTTGTAAAAACTTCTAACAATAATCTTAAAATCATTAGAGTAGGGAAACTGTTGGGTTTTATGCCCTAAATAAAACTCATTTCAATATAATCAGATTTACTTATTAATATAGATCAGAAATAACATTTAATGTTGCATGGTTCACATGATTTATTTCATGATTATATGTACATAATGTATAAATTCATCTGAAACCCTTTTCACATACTTGATCCTGTTTATTGTGTCGTCAACACATTGGAAAGTAAACATGACTATGTGAATAAAGTTTCCTAGATTTATCAGACACAGGGTTTTACTGATATGATAATCTACAACAAGAGTTTACTTGTATTTGGAGAAATACTATGTTCTTTCCAGAGCATTGGTTAAAGTAAAGCTCAGGTTGGATGCATGGAGTATGCATCGGAAGGGACCGATATTGAACTTTGACTTAGATTTATTAAACTTACCGTAATATCTATTCAAGTCAATATCGCCTAGTTGATCCTAGATCAAATGATCTTAATCCTGATATGATTAGGCTCAATCTTGAAAGGCTATTCGTGTTCTTTGATTTGTTAGTTAAGCCTACTTTTAGGTCAGGGTGATACGTACATTTTGGGAACACGGTAGTGCAATTGAGTGGGAGCGCTATCATAAACATGGAATCTATAGCTTCTATCTGGCGAATAGTAAGCAAAGGATGATCTCCTTCGAGCTTGACCAAACGAACATAAATGGTGGAGTACTCATTTCACATTAGCTGAAATATCATTTATACGGGGTCAAGTGTTTTAAGGAATAAATACATTGTAGGGTGTAACGGTAATTTAATCCCTTTACAGTGTAGATCATTCATATAGAGGATCATTGATCACATTAGGATTATAACAATGGATAACTAATGATGTGTCTATATGGTGGAACATATAGAGCATTCTATATACTGAGAGTGCAATTCTAAGTTCTATGCGTGGATTCAACGAAGAATTAATAAGTTAGTGAATTTTAGTGCTAAATTCTTGATCTACTTATTGGAAGCTCGGTTATATAGACCCATGGTCCCCCCACTAGTTGAGATAATATTGCTTGTAAGACTCATGTAATTGGTTTTGATTAATTAATTATAATTCTCAAATTAGACTATGTCTATTTGTGAATTTTTCACTAAGTAAGGGCGAAATTGTAAAGAAAGAGTTTATAGGGGCATATTTGTTAATTATGATACTTTGTATGGTTCAATTAATAAATATGATAAATGACAATATTATTTAATAATTATTTATAGTTATTAAATAGTTAGAATTGGCATTTAAATGGTTGAATTAGGAAATTGGCATTTTTGAGAAAAACAGATACAAAAGGTGTTAAAATTGCAAAATTGCAAAAAGCAAGGCCCAATCCACTAAGTTTAGGGCCAGCCACTTTTGTAGGAAATTTAAACTGATTTTTTCATTATTTTAATGCCAAATAATTCAAACCTAACCCTAGTGGAATGCTATAAATAGATAGTGAAGGCTTCAGGAAAATTACACTTAAATTTTCTATTTTTCCTTCAGAGAAAAACCTGAGCCTTCTCTCTCCCTATCTTTAGCTGTCACTTCTTCTCTTCCCTCTTGAGAATTTCGAAATCCTTAGTGTATGAGTAGTGCCCACACACATCAAGTGATACCTCAATCATAGTGAGGAAGATCGTGAAGAAAGATCATCAAGAAAGGAGTTTCGGCATCAAAGATTCGGAGAAAGAGATCCGTGTTCGGATATTGATAATGCTCGCTACGAAAGGAATCAAGGGCTAGATATCTGAACGGAAGGAGTCATTATAGTCCCCTGCACCCAATGTAAGGTTTCTTAAACTTTATATGTGTTTAATTTATCGTTTTAGAAAGTTCATATTTAGGATGTTAATAAACATACTTGTGAGTAGATCTAAGATCCCGGTAAAATAAATTCCAACAACTGGCCTCGAGCCATGGTAATTGATTTACTTACATGTAATTTGGACTTTAAAACGATTGTTTGTATGTTCTTTGGATGGTATCATGTTGTATTGAGTGTTATTTGATGATTGATTGATGATTGTGAAATTTTCGTGAAAAATAATTGTTATTTCGGTTCTGGCATTATTTTTATTGGATAGTATGGAAAAAATTAAGCAAGTTAGCCTTTTACAGAACTCAATTTGGATTTTATTTGAATTAGTTATGATTTTTTGAAGATTTGACAAAATCGGCCATCTTTGATAGTTTCCTGATCGCAGAACTGTCCGTACAGTTTCGAATTTTTTCAATTTTCTTCAATTTTTCATACTTTTTCATGGAATTAACTTCCAATTTTTTGTATGGTTTTGTATATATACTATTACTATTCCTAATTCAATTCTAATTATCATTTTGAATTAATTTAAATTTTTTTTAATTTAATTCAAGATATTAGTGTAATTTGAATTTGAATAGAATTAGTATTTATCTTTTTGCTTAAAAATCTATCTTATTTTAAAATTTGATTATATCTTATCTTATTTTAAATTTAAAAATAAGATATTAATAATCATGTAATTTTTAAATGATATAAGATATTTTGCTAATTTTTTAAATTTTGTTATTTTATTTATTTAAATTACATTTAAAATTTGAAAAAGATATTTATTTATCTTTTCTAATTTTTTATTTAATTTTTATTTATAAAATAACATTTAAAATTTAAAAGTAGTTAGCAATTTTTTTTTGAAATGATATTTAGGTTGGTTGAAACCTAATTTTTCAAAAATTGTAGGTTTAATTTTAAATTTAAATTTTTTAAAAATTTCGAATTTTTCAAATTTTTTTTAAATTTTTCGAAAAATTATTTTTTTTTATTTAATTAATTATTTTCGAAATTAAATATTTAATTTAAAATTAAATAAATCCTACATCCAACTATCCAACTAACCTTGTTGCAGGAGTATGTGTTTTAGCTTATGTGTAAGTTTTTAAAACCTATTATTACTTGATCGCAAATAGCCATGGTTACTTTTTGCCGTATCTAATGATCTGATGGCTCCCTTGGTCAAGATAATAATTTGTAACAGGTATATTTACAATCTTCTTTCATCTGTGTATGACCTAGCAACATGATAGGACCCATCCAAAGTGTGCCTGTGTGAGCCTATGTGTTTAATTTTATTATAGATGCATATAGGTTAATGTTGCTAAATAAAATGTCATAGTCATTGATAGATTTTATTTAGGCCCATTTAGTTTTGGGCTTATTCAATTAATAACAGTTGTTCTTATTAAGGTTAAATTCCTCTCTTTTGGGCCTTGTGAGAGTTGGGAGCCATAGAAGTGGGTACGACATACCGAACTCAAGACTCCCTCACACAAACCACCCCAATTGTGAAGGCCCATTTGCCTGATTTGAATGACTGTACTAGGTTAATTAAACTAGTTTAACCTAATAAAATTGATTAGCAACATAATTAATTTCATTTATTTTGAAATTAATTTAAGAAAATTATAGTTTAAAGAATTTTTTTTATTCTAAGCTAAACTATATGTATTTTCTTGTATTTAATTAAATATAGAATTATAACCATCTAGATTCTTTCTGGAACTTAATTTAAATTTTTCATTAAATATTCTTATTTAAGTTGATATTTAGTTATCTACAACTAACCAACTTAAATCTGAATATCTTTTGAATTTCAAATTTCAAAATTAAGTTGAGGAATTTTAGGCATTGGTTATTAAGATTCTTTAGATATTTTTTAAGTTAATATCTTTTCGAATATTAACTTAAAATGGAATATTTTCAAATTAAGTGGTTACAACTTAATTTTTGATATTTAATTAAATTTAAATTTGAAAATATTTAAGTTCTAGATTTTTCTAGTACAACTTAAATTAGATATTTTTTCAAATTTTGTGGAAAAGATACTTAGTCAAATAAGATATTTTCTAGATAGTTATTTCTAGACTACTTATTATTTCTAATATTAAATAGGAAAATATTATAAATTGTGAAATTAATTATTTAAATAATTAATTTTGGTACAATTTATTTTAAGTATATTTTTCCTAGTATTAAACTAGAGATTAATAATTAAGTCTTCTCTACACTTAATTATTTATTTCTTGAATTTAATACATTTAATTAATTTGAAAATTAAATATCTAAGTTGATTTTATCATCATACTTAAATATTTCTTTTTCATGACATTTAATTAAATAGAAAATTATTTTTAGTTGAAATTTAATTTTTCAACTAAATTTAAATAATTTTCAAAATATATTTTTTCTTTATTTTATTAATCAATTTTCGAAATTGCATTTCTTAAATGCTAGAATTTCGAATTTTATCTTGAAAAATAGATTAAGTTGTAAATTAATTATTTTAATTAATTCTTGGATCAACTTAAATCAATGATTTTTTCATTTATTGATTAATTTAAAATAAATTGAATTAAAGTATATTATTAGAAATTGAATTAATTAGTCGAAGGAAAATCTAGATAGATGATATTTTTGCTTGAAGTATTTTTCTAGTGTATTTAATTAAATAGAAAATTAATATTTAAGTTGATTTTCATCATCTACTTAAATATTTGAAATTTTTTCTTATATATTTAATTAAATAGGAAAATTATATTTTTTGTTGTAAATTAATTTTATTAATTAATTTTGGGCCAACATTAAATTAGAATAATTTTTCCAGGATTTATTTTTTATTTTAATATGCATTTTTCGAAAATTGTATTCTTATATACTTTAATTTTTCGAAATGCAATATATATTTATAGAAAATTAAATTTGAGTTGTAAATTAATTTAAATTAATTTTGTAACAACTTAAATATTTTTTTCTAAATATTTATTGGAAATTATTACTAAGATGGAAATAATTCATATTATTTTCATATCCATCTAAGTAAAATTTATAAATATTAAATTAAAATTTATATTTAGAATTTTTCATTCTGAATTGGAAATTTTAATTAAATAAATATATATTTAAAATAAATAGAATAAATAAAGAGAATAAAAGAAAATACAACTCTTTTCAAATAATGAGCTTTATTATAGAGACATTCGATCTCCATTGTGGGTTTTACACCGCGTTTGTTTTAGTGAGTAATCCTCCCTAATGGAGGAACGTTCATTAGCAATTTCACACCGTTTAACCTCGCATGATAAGTAGTTTGTAAGTGTTTTGTATGGTATGGATCACCTAATGGTGGCGACCATACTTGACTTGCAAATTATGAAACAATGGTGGAAGCTCATAAGATAGAATTGCCTTGACTCTCGCCTAAACGGGACAACGCTGAATTCCAATCTTGATCGAATAAAAGGTTGCTAGAATGTTTATTATTTTAGACGAGCTGACAACTCTATTCAATGAATGGTAGCTTTGACTCTCGCCTAAACGGGACAACTCGATATCGCCTTGTTGAAAACCTTGGAAATTATTTAGGATTGTAAGTTTTAGTATTTTCACTTGTCATTCCTACTTACTATATGTTTATAATTTACGAATTGTGTATGAATTTATATTGAACCATGTTATTTTGTTATTAAGTTGTAGTTTAATTTCGAATCTTCATTGTTGGTCTAACTTGGCTTGTTTATCTAATGAGATAAATCCCTAGTGGATTTTCACCATTAGACATACATAATAGTGTTAGATCTCGAAAGATAAATATTGTATATGCGACATCTAGCTGTTCATCAATTGATGACACCTTAGACTAGTATTTTTACGATATGAAACAAGAAGATTATATAAATAAGATTACTTTGACTTTCGCTAATCGAAGCATCGTTGGATTCTTATTTTAAACGAAATTATCCTAATTCCTCTTAGCTTATTCATTTCGAATTAGCTTTCATAATATATCATTGGATGAATGGTCTATAAATCATTTCATGTCATTTTATATGACGCATATGATTATAATCCCGAAATTCTATTCCCAATTGATATAAATCCTCAATCTTAGAAATCTCCTACTTGAATGGGCAAATCTGACTTAGAGTTTGTATTAGTAGTCTTTGGTCCAAGATAGAATTACTCATAATATTTGGTATAAATTTAAGTCTTTGACTTTAATTTTAGATTCCACATAGAAATTTTCTTATATTTCTAATTCCAGAATACAATACAGTTACACTTTCTCAAGTGTTTAATATCCATCTTCTATTAATGGATTAAAAGCTTGTATGGAATATGAGTTAGGTATTCTGTGACCAGGATCCACTTGCAGTATTCTAAGAACTCTTTGATGTAACTAAACCTATGTCATCATAGACACTACCACATTTTTTTTAATCTATGGCATTTGTATCTTGTTCATAGTGGATTTGACAAGATCAATCTCTGCAAAGAGTTAATATGCCTATATCCACTGAAAGTAGTTCATCTCATTCGCAGATGGATGTACATTCAGGGGTGGATATGAGTTTTTCGTTGTATTCTTAAAACGATAACTCTAGATTATACCTTATAGCAAGAAATTTGAAATGTTTAAAAAATTTCATTAATTTCTAGCAATGGTTAAAACCATTAAGGTAAGTGGTTAAAGATCTTGCGAACTGATAGGGGTGGAGAAATAGTTAGTTGATATGCAGTTCAAAGATCATTAATTTGATTTTTGAATTATATCCAAACTTACCTCCCCAGAAATTTCGAGTTGCATGTTGATCATTAGTTACTAGTCGTTGCCTAAATCCTTCTATGGTAATACAATTTCAGAATGATGTAATGGTTGTATACTTAATGTAAATCATTACTAGATTCATGGATGACCTAATCAAAATCTTAAGAAAGGCTAGAACTGTTAACCATGGTTTGTTAGCTTTTCTAAGTGATTAGGGGTGGACCATCCCATTGTCAATAGATAAGAAAGTGTTTGTTCAAACAAATACTACTTTTCTAAGAAAATGACTAAGTCTGAAAACAAGTAGCAAATAAAGGAGATATTTAATTCTTGATTCCAAAAGTGTTCTATCATCTTATATGACATATGATGATCCCACTGCCTCTGTTGTCTTGTCACAACCAAAGAGGTTAATACCATTTAGTTTTCTTCGACATAATTCGCGGTACCTTGTCGTAGTGGGAGAGTTTCTAGGAACTCACCTTCTTATGACTTGGGAGACACTAGTGATTAAAATCCATTGTGAGTTTAAACAAGTAATGGATTGTCAAGATAAGAAACTAAGAAGAAAGCCAATAGAACTATGGTTTAATCCATTCACATGGAATGACCTAAAGTTTTCTATTACAAGGACATAAAAGGAAATTTTCGTTAATAAGTCTATTCTATGGACTTAACAAAACTTCCTGTTCCTAGTATTATAGGTTTGAGTTTATCTAAACCTATGGCTTGTGGTATACCTGGTAATTACTTACTCTAATGCAAGCAACTTACTTTAGTAAGATGCTGAAGCATTTTCTTTCTAATGGCAATCTATAGAAGCTTCACAACTTCTTAGGCATAGATTTTATTTATCTAAGGAAAAGTCTCAACTATTCCAGAAAAGATAAAGCCATGGAAAAATTTCTTATATCAACAGTGAGAGGTCTTAGATATGCTTTTGTATGCCTTAGACCGGACACACTGTGTTGAGTGGGAGTAATAGTGGGTATCAGTTAATCCAGGAGAAGAACATTGGAAGACAATCAAGTAAATCTTAAGATAAAGAAGAGGAACTATATGTTAGTCTATAAGGGTGTGTTTAAAACTCTTAGACTACACCATATCAGATTTCGAAATTTGCCTATGTGCTAGTAAATCTTTCTGATAAGATGGTGGTTACTCTGGGGGTGGAATAGTGATTTTGGAGAAGTGTAAAAACCTATACGAAGTCTCTAGGTCTACCGAAAGGGACTGAATGTTAAAGTACTGCGGGAAAGTTACTTATTCGATCTAAGGAAAGTTCTATACATCTTTGGCACCATTCCAAATTGCCTTAAACTACTAGTGTTAATTTCCTGATTAACCAAAAGTAGTTGCCAAAGGTATAGAATCCAGTATCCCAAGAGAGTAAACATATAGAGAGGAATTTCACATTATCAATGATTTTGTGATTAAAGGAAGAGTAATGGTGGAGAAAAGGTTGTGGTTAATTCAACCTTTCAGATCCTATTACGAGGAGTTTACTACTACTACACTTGATTTGTATATCAAGGTGTTGAGATTATTTGAAACGCACTTTTTGTTTTATATTAGTGCAAGTGAAGTTTGTTGGGTTTTATGCCCTAAATAAAACTCATTTCAATATAATCGAGATTTACTTATTAATATAGATCGAAATAACATTTAATGTTGCATGGTTCACATGATTTATTTCATGATTATATGTACATAATGTATAAATTCATACGAAACCCTTTTCACATACTTGATCCTGTTTATTGGGTCGTCAACACATTGGAAAGTAAACATGACTATGTGAATAAAGTTTCCTAGATTTATCGGACACGGGTTTTACCGATATGATAATCTACAACAGAGTTTACTTGTATTTGGAGAAATACTATGTTCTTTCCGAGCATTGGTTAAAAGTAAAGCTCGAGTTGGATGCATGGAGTATGCATCGGAAGGGACCGATATTGAACTTTGACTTAGATTTATTAAACTTACCGTAATATCTATTCAAGTCAATATCGCCTAGTTGATCCTAGATCAAATGATCTTAATCTCCGATATGATTAGGCTCGATCTTGAAAGGCTATTCGTGTTCTTTGATTTGTTAGTTAAGCCTACTTTTAGGTCAGGGTGATACGTACATTTTGGGAACACGGTAGTGCAATTGAGTGGGAGCGCTATCATAAACATGGAATCTATAGCTTCTATCTGGCGAATAGTAAGCAAAGGATGATCTCCTTCGAGCTTGACCAAACGAACATAAATGGTGGAGTACTCATTTCACATTAGCTGAAATATCATTTATACGGGGTCAAGTGTTTTAAGGAATAAATACATTGTAGGGTGTAACGGTAATTTAATCCCTTTACAGTGTAGATCATTCATATAGAGGATCATTGATCACATTAGGATTATAACAATGGATAACTAATGATGTGTACGCATATGGTGGAACATATAGAGCATTCTATATCTTGAGAGTGCAATTCTAAGTTCTATGCGTGGATTCAACGAAGAATTAATAAGTTAGTGAATTTTAGTACTAAATTCTTGATCTACTTATTGGAAGCTCGGTTATATAGACCCATGGTCCCCCCACTAGTTGAGATAATATTGCTTGTAAGACTCATGTAATTGGTTTTGATTAATTAATTATAATTCTCAAATTAGACTATGTCTATTTGTGAATTTTTCACTAAGTAAGGGCGAAATTGTAAAGAAAGAGTTTATAGGGGCATATTTGTTAATTATGATACTTTGTATGGTTCAATTAATAAATATGATAAATGACAATATTATTTAATAATTATTTATAGTTATTAAATAGTTAGAATTGGCATTTAAATGGTTGAATTAGGAAATTGGCATTTTTGAGAAAATCAGATACAAAAGGTGTTAAAATTGCAAAATTGCAAAAAGCAAGGCCCAATCCACTAAGTTTAGGGCCAGCCACTTTTGTAGGAAATTTAAACTGATTTTTTCATTATTTTAATGCCAAATAATTCAAACCTAACCCTAGTGGAATGCTATAAATAGATAGTGAAGGCTTCAGGAAAATTACACTTAAATTTTCTATTTTTCCTTCGAGAGAAAAACACAGCCTTCTCTCTCCCTATCTTTAGTCTTGTCACTTCTTCTCTTCCCTCTTGAGAATTTCGAAATCCTTAGTGTATGAGTAGTGCCCACACACATCAAGTGATACCTCAATCATAGTGAGGAAGATCGTGAAGAAAGATCATCAGCAAAGGAGTTTCAGCATCAAAGATTCAGAGAAAGAGATCCGTGTTCGAGATATTGATAATGCTCGCTGAGAAAGGAATCAAGGGCTAGATATCTGAACGGAAGGAGTCATTATATTCCGCTGCACCCAATGTAAGGTTTCTTAAACTTTATATGTGTTTAATTTATCGTTTTAGAAAGTTCATATTTAGGATGTTAATAAACATACTTGTGAGTAGATCTAAGATCCTGGTAAAATAAATTCCAACAGAAACTTCATTGAAAAATAAATCATAGTTGTAAAATCTTGGTAACAGATTGCAATCCAATGTCATCAGTGTCCCGCAATTTATTTTAAAAACTTGTTATCCTTTCTCTAAAAGCTTGAAGGGACATTAGTATCTTAACTGCACATAAACAAACTATACATTAGTGGGATGAAACATAAAATAATAAATAAATAAATAAATATTATTATAAATTTACTCTTTTAAATAACCAAAACAAGCATCAATAGATTAAAATTATAGATATTACAAATAATAGTTACCATAAATAAAATATTTTCAACCGGAAAAAACAAAAGGGAAATTTGAAATTCTATACATAATAAACCCTAATATTATTTCCCTAAAGCTAAATGTTATACCATAGGCCATATATGACTACCTTTGCTTTATCCCGATAATACCGCTCACATTTGAACCAAACCAAATCTAAAGCTTCTCTCTCTCTCTCTCTCTCTCTCTCTCTCTCTCTCTCTCTCTCTCTCTCTCTCTCTCTCTCTCTCTCTCTCTCTCTCTCTCTCTCTCCCAAAAGCTCACCTCCACGGCTCACCTCCACCACCTCTGACGACCACCGAGGACCACCCAGTCCCCTCTCTCGGACCCAACCCCCCTCTCTCGGACCCAGCCCCCCTCTCTCTTCCTCTCTCTTAGCCTGTGAGCCTCAACCCACCGAAAACCCGAAGCCTCAACCCACGGTGACGGTGCACGGCGCAGCAGCCTTCGACCCACCCAATCGACGACAAGCCCACCTATCCATGCCGAACCATGTCTAAATCGAAGGTATGGTTTGATTATTTTGTTTTTTTTTGTTTTTTTTAAGAAAGTGTTTAAGATTTATTGGGTTTGTGATTTTGTTTGGAATTGTTTGTGTTTAAGATTTATAGTTTTTGATTTAAGAAATTTTTTGTGGAATTGGGATTGGGGTGTTTCGGATTTGTGAAAGGAGAAGGGATTGGGGTGTTTCGGATGTGGGGAAGAAGAGGGTCTGAAGGTCCATGGTATGGGTCCGATGGTCATGAGTAGGGGTCCGATGGTACGCGTCTGATGGGGTCCGAGTGTATTGGGTCCGATGGTCGGACCATCATGGGTCCGATCGTCCGATTGTCATGGGGATATGTGGGTCCGATGGGTGCCAAAAGTGGGTATTGTTTAGGTCCAATGGCTACCAATCGGACCTTCACAATTGGTCCGATTGGTAGCCATCGGACCCGTGGTTTATTTATTTATTTATATTTTTTGGTTTTATTAATTATTTATTATTTAGTAATTATTTTAGGTATTATTTTATTTTTAATGATTTATTAAGTATTTTTTAATTAATTATTTTTTTATTACCAATTAATAATTATTTAATTATTATTAATTATTAATTATTGTTTTAGTATTAATTATTAATTATTATTTTAATTTTTATTGTTTTATTAATTATTAGTTATGTTTTTTAGTAATTATTAATTATTGCTTTAGTATTAATTATTAATTAATGTTTTAATTTTTATTATTTTATTAATTATTAGTTATATTTTTTTAGTAATTATTAATTATTGTTTTAGTATTAATTATTAATTATTATTTTAATTTATATTAATTATTAATTGTTGTTCTATTTTTTATTTTTTTATTAATTATTTTTTTATATTAATTATTTTGTAATTGTTTTAGTTATAATTATTAATTATTAATTATTGTTATATTTTTTATTTATTAATAATTATTTTATATTATTTAGTAGTTATTGTTTTATTAATTATTTTTTTATTATTAATTGTTTTATATTAATTATTAGTTATTTTTTTATTAATTATTGTTTAATTTTTTATTATTTTAGTTATAATTATTAATTATTGTTTTATTATTAATTGTTTTATATTAATTATTAGTCATTGTTTTATTTTTTATTGTTTTAGTTATAATTATTAATTATTGTTTTATTATTAATTATTAATTATTATTTTATTATTAATTATTAATTGTTAATTATTGTTATATTTTTATTTATTAATAATTGTTTTATATTAATTATTAATTATTTTTTTATTAATAATTGTTTTATATTAATTATTCATAATTTTTTTATATTATTAATGAATCAATTATTGTTTTATTTTTTTTATTATTAATTATCGTTCTTGGTTTTTTTTTTCAGGGAACTCCACATCTAATAATTCCAATGTCGGACCATTACACAGGTCGTGTCACATGGCGCAGCGGTAGTTATTACTACCCGAAGATTAAGGCTAAATTTCAAGAATTCAACCTATGGGATAGGGTGAGGGAATCCCCTTTCAAACAGTTTTTCGAGAGAAAGCCCATTCAATTTTCAGGAGAATTTTTTCATCAGTTGATGCTTCACAAAATCAAATTTGACAAGCCGGACGAGGTGCATTTTTATGTGGAAGGAAGAGATGTAGATTTGGTAGGGTGGAGTTCGGCTTGGTCACTGGGTTAAACTTGTTGCCCGGCCCTACTGAGGAAGACATCAAAGAGAAAGGAAGTTCTGACCGGTTGATTATGGAATATTTCAACGGTAATCCTTCAATTAGCTTCGGCCAACTGCGCAAAGTTTTTGAGAGCTGCACAGAAGTTGATGATGTCTACAAGTTCGGGATGGCCTTGTTTGTTATGGGCGTCCTCACTGGTAAGGAGGAGAAGACTGTCGTTCTTCCTTTTGTCATAAGAATGGTTGATAACCTTCCATTCTTCTACGAGTACCCCTGGGGAAAGATTTCTTACACCAAGCTGATGGAAACTTGTCATAAGGACTACTTGGATGTGAAGAATAAGATGTTGAAAGAGATTGAAAAGGGAGTTACTCAGAAGGAGGCAAAATACTCATCCTACTGCTATACTGCAGCGTTGCAGTATTGGGCATACGAGGCCATCTTACAGTTGGGCAACGAGTATGCAGTGAGGAAGTTGCATCGCTTTCTGAGAATGGTGAACTGGGAGAGTAAGCTGAACAGTACACTCGGGAAGGATGAAGTAATCAGATTATTTGCTAGAAATGTAAGTTTGTTACGCTTTATGTTTAATTCATATTAATTTCCATATATTATATTAATATATTTGTTTTATTTTTCAGTTGACAGTGTACTCCATGTTATGTCCCCGGCCGAATGAGATTGAGTTTGTGAGTTACATCACTGGGGGCCAGCCGCCTTTGTTTGTTGACTTGGAGGAACTTATGTTGGGTGAGGATGGGCAACCAACACAGGATGCTTTGCGAAGCCAGGCCGAAAAGCTTGCCTCCACATTGGAAGAACGAGCGGATGCAGCCCGAATATTTAGAGACTCTACACCACCTCCACCGTCTCCACAACGTGCACCGTCTGCAGTTCCAGATGAGTCTGGTGTTGACCCATCTGCAGCATCACAGGATCCTCCTGTTCCCCCGTTAGCTTCTATTCCCAGCACCTCAGAGCCTCGCGATCCAGCATACCCTGCCATTTTGGCAAGGTTGGAGACTGTGAAGGGGGCAGATTGCTTTGGGGAAGGGAAGACCGCTCTGCTAAGAGGACAAACAATGATTATGGATCAGTTGAAGACCATAATGAGGCTCCTGCAAGATCCTAGAAGGCCGGCAGCAGATTCACAGTCACAGCCACAGTCACAGCAACAACCAGAAGAAGAGGCTCAGTCACCGGAAAATGACTTCATTCTCCCAAATGATTACAGACTGAATGATGATGGCATGTTCTGTAAACCTGAGAAGACGAATATCACCAGCATCGGGGATACTCAGGATTCTGAGGTACAGGTGTTAGAGACAGCTCCAGAACTCGTGGAGAACCGGAGGAAGAGAAAGCAGCCTAGGTGGTTCGATGAGTACACTAAAATGAAAAAGAAGTCTAGGGCTACAAAGACACTCATGAATGCGGACCCACTTAGAGTGGTTGATCGGAAGTTGCTCAGGACTTTTCACAGTTGGGTACTCGACCAGATTGGGAACAAGTACCCGAGAGAGTGCTTCACCGGTAGACACGATTCGGCTTGGTTCCTCGAACTACATACTCTGAGGACATGGCTTAGGGACGATGTAAGTTTTTAAGACTTTTTTACTTCTTTCTTTTTAAAGACTTTATCTAACTCTTTTTATTTAATCTCTGAAATATTTAATTTTCATGTTTTAGCATTTGGATGCGGCATTCATTTGATGAGGAGGCGACAACACTTTTATCCGGAGGTCTACCTCAATAGATGTGTCATCATGCCGTGTATTTTCCCAGCAGGAGTTATTGCTCGGTGGGAAGCTGCAGGTGATGACCACGCTAACTATCGGTGGGATGATGGCATATTAGATTTGATTCGAGGGGATGAAGGTCAATACTTTTCCAGTTGGAAGAATAAGGAGAGAATATATATGGCCCTCTACTTCGATAGTGCAAAGCATTGGGTGACACTAGAGGTAGATCTGGATCATTGGTTGTTGAACATATTTGACTCGAGCCTCGGATCGATTTCCCCGAATGAATTTAAGAGTCACTTGGAAATGTGGGAAAAATTACTACCAACTTTGATGCTGCGGGCTGGCCTATTCGAGACTCATGACATGATCCTCGTGCCTCAACTTACCACCTCAGAGAGCCAGGTTAGAAGTTTTACTTCAAAAGTCATGGACTGGGGCGTTGTTCGACAGACATAGTCAAGGTAACTTAATTACAATTGATTTTTTTGTTATTTAACTTGAATTTAATTTGCATACTTTTATTTATTTACTTTTATTGTCTCATACAGCGGTGACTGCGAGATGTATGTGATAGAGCACATCGAGCATAGTATGCTAGAGACTACGTTTGATAATGTGCACGATGACAATATGAAGAAATTTAGAGAGCGGTGGTGTGTAGATTTGTTTTATCAGAATTTAGCATGAACAAATATGTTTTTTTTTAATTGGTATTTATTAAGATAAAATTGTAACTAGTTTTTTTATTGGTATGTTTATGTTTTTTTAAGAGTTCATACAAACTTTATGCCTTTCTTTCATGCAACAAATTATAATAATTATGTAAACATAAAATATCACAAATTCTAATGTTTAAAATAGTCCAACATTAATTCAATAACAATACATAATAGTCCAAGACATCACAATACAAATAAACTAAAAATTCATTTTTAATTTCGGTAGGTGCAAGTGCTTCTGTTGTGCCCCTTGGCACCGCACTTGCTACAATTTCGTGATTTGATAATCCTTTCACTGTTACAAGCAGTTCGGTTGTTCTTAATTCTTCCAACCTTTTGCTTCTTGGGTCGCCCTACTGGTTGCTTCTCAACAGGCACTCCAACTGTCATGTTCTTTATGTCATCAGGCAATTCCCAATCATCCTCGTCACCAACTGGCATAATTGTTCCTTCATATGTCCACCTCCAATATTCTGTCGTGTAATATGGCGAGCATAGTGTGTACATGCTAATACTTCGCTCCTGAGATGCAGCACATGCATGAGGACAAGGAAACTTCATGCACTGGAACAAGCCGCAAGTGCAAGTATGTTCCTGCAAGTCCACTACGCCACCGGTCAGAACTGTTCCTCCAGGGTGAACCTGCAACATGTAAGGTCCGCATGAATCAACGTTCAAATACGGACCCTTTTCAAAATGCAATGTCAAGTCCTCCTCCATTTCTGGTGCTAGGGGTTTCGTCCACTTGTCAGCTTTTTCTTTTCGTGAAGCAAACCACTTTTGGACTTTGGACCTCAGGAATGCTACAACAGCAGTGATCCGGAAGCCTCTTGCATCCTTAGTTGTGTTGTTGAAGCTCTTAGCCCAGTTGCTCGTCATTACATTGTAACGTACCCCTGGAAAGTACGACCGGACCCATTATTCAAATCCAATTTCCTCAAGATATTGTGCAACCACAGCATTCATTGCCCGAATGTTCTCAAATTCTCTGTGAAACTCTGATCTTGAATACGTGTAGGCACACGTGTAAATGGGATTCGTGAAGACGTCATTCTTGAACTTGTGGTTGACGTTCATAATAATGTGGTGGTAGCATGCACCGTGGTGTGCATCAGGGAACACGATATCCAAAGCAGGAACAATGCTTTGATGCCTATCCAAAACAAAGGCTAAGTTCTCAACATCACCAATCGTTTCTTTCAATTTTCTCATAAAATAGGTCCAGGAATTGTGGTTTTCACTGTCAACTATAGCAAAAGCTATCGGAAATGACTCCCTGCATCCAGAGCCACTGCACACAACATTTGCCCACCATACCTAGTCTTCAAGAAAGACCCATCAACGCATACAACAGGTCGACAAAACCTAAATCCCCGAATACAAGGACCCAGAGAGAAGAAACAATACTTGAAGCGACCATCTTCTACCACAAAATCCGTACTGGTACCTGGATTTCTCAACTGTAGCATGTGCAAGTAACTAGGTAATTTTGAGTACGAATCTTCAGGTGTACCCCGAGCTAGGTGTAGTGCCTTCTCTCTGCACCTCCATGCCTTTTCATAACTCATTTGGATCCCGTAATCCTTGTGCATACTTTTTCTTATATCAGAGGCCAAGTGATCCGAGCCGTCAGTTGCGAACTTATCCTTAATTAGATGGGCAACTATCAAAGGTGATGCTTGACGGTTATCTTTTCCTCGAAGATCAAGGGAACATGTATGTACATTATGAAATGTACTCACCTCAAACATGTTAGAAAGTATGTTATTCTTCGCTCTTAATCTCCACCCAAAATCTGTATCCTTACATGTGACGTACCAAATATCAGTACCGAACTTCCTAACGTAGTAGTCAAACCCTTTCTTCATTTCATACAGGCCAACAACCATCTTTAAATGATCTTTGTCTCTAAAAAACTTTTCCACATGTAACTCCCCGCTTGGTGTGCCACACGTAGATATATAATGACTATGATCCTCGAGGTCTTCTCTTGTATACATTTTCTCCTTCAATTTACCGTAACTTGTCGAAGAAGAAAATGGATCGCTTCATCCAGTCACATTGGTCCCTCGAGCATCAGTAGGACCACTAATATCATTGGTCTCTCTACCATTATTAGGATCTGTACTGTCAGTAGTTTCTCTAGCATGACTGGTTTCGCCTGGACAGCTACTACTAGTACCAAGTGTTTGGCAATTTTCTCTACGGGTCATTCTTTTCCGTGTCGGTGGCCTCGGTGGTATTTGGTACGATATTGGAGTCAAGTTCAAAGGTACAGCAGCAGGGGCCTCTGTACCTTGGTCGTCTCTTACGCCATCATAGCCCTCAACATAACATTCAGGGTCTGGACCATCAAAAAAAATCAATGAACGGCATTTGTGCTACAATATCAGCACTCGGCATCATAGTGTTTAATTCAGGTAATACATCCGCAACCAACATCTCTGGATTTGTTTCTGGAACAAAACTCCCAACCTCGCTACGATTATCCTTAGCAGAACTTGGTGTGGGACTAGGATCGACGCAAACATTCTTCTTTAACAAAGTCACAAACAAAGGAGTAAATTCATCTGGCTTCTTCGCAAGTGTAGATAAAAAGTACCTTGCACGCTTATCATTTCCAACAACTTCAGGGCGATACTCATAGTCTTTCTTGTACTTGTAATTTACTTCCAATTTCAAGTCATACTCCACTTTGTCAACATCCAGTTCTTCGTACAAAACATCAACCAAACCTGAGTAGCTTAGGTTCGGATCAATATCAAATGTCAAATTTTCGCTCTGTTTATAAACCCAGTCTCTACCATCAAGCTCCCAAACACCATTATACATAACACACGCATTAACAGTTGAACCTGTCACATACATTTAAAAAAACACAGTTATAATTTACAACAAAAATCTCACCGAAAAAAGTCTGAATTAATAATTAAAAATAAAATAATAATTATTAATTGATAATAAAATAATAATTAATAATTATTACTAAAACCATAAAAAATAATACAATAATTAATAAAATAATAATTAACAATTAGTAATAATAATTCATAATTAATAATTAATAATAAAATAATTATAAATAAAAAATAAAATAAAAAAAATAATTCATAATTCATAATAAAATAATAATTAATAATAAAACAATTATTAATAAAAAAATAAAACAATAATTAATAATAAAATAATAATTAATAATTAATAATAAAACAATAATAATTAATAATTAATAAAACATTTATTGATAAAAAAATAAAAAAATTAACAATTAATTAAACAATACTTCATAACTCAATAATAAATAAAATAATTCTTAAAACATTAAATAAAATAATAATTAATAATTATTAATAAAAGAATAATTAATAACACAAATATTAATAAATCAATACAAAATAAATTAATCATAAAATAATAAATAATAAATAATAAATAATTACAAAAATAATTAATTAATTAAAAAAATTAAAAAAAGTCGTCGGGTCCGATTGGTCCGACCATCGGACCCCATGGTGGAGCATCGGACCCACTTTTAATAAATTAAAAAAAAATTAAAAAAATTCCAAAAAGCCATCGCGTCCGACGGGGTCCGATTGGTCCGACCATCGGACCCACATGGGGAGCAACGGACCCAAGTTCGAAAAATTAAAAAAAAAAATTTAAAAAATAAAAAAATAGCCATCGGGTCCGATGGGGGTCCGACCATCGGACTCATTTGGAGGAGCATCGAACCATCGGACCTTCACCCCTGCCAACAAATTTTTCCCCCCCATCGGGCCAGCATCGGACCCCATCGGGCCCGACGAAAAAAAATATGCAGAAAACCAGCAAAAATCCAGTTTTCACATGCAGCAAACATTTTAACAGAAAAAATAGAAAAATAACAGCAACAATCCACAGATCAAGCAACAAACACAACATTCTTACTTAAATATAACAACAACAAGATTTAAAAAAATAATAATTACTTACCCATTGATGCTATATGGGAGCTTGTAGTGTTCTCGCTTCTAATGTGGTGGTTTAGTGTGGTGGCTTGTAGTGTGGAAGGTTGTAGCTTCTAGTGTATTAATGAGTGAAGAGAAGAAAAAAAAAATTGGTGGTGGTGGAAGATAGGGATTCGGGTGGGGAAGGTGTGAAATTGATGGGATGAGAGGGTTGGAGTGGGTAGATGTAATTGGGGAGGGTATTATGGGGAAAACAATAAAAGTGTCATATATAACTAATTATGTTAAGTATAAGTTTAGGAGAAAAATTTTAAGATGATGTAAGCATATTAATTCAAATTTTCCAAACAAAAAAGAAAATGTGAAAAGAACTTATCTTGTTAATTGCAATTAGTGTCTGTAGTAGATCCACGAGTATTCAGTCCATCATTTAAATAATTATTATAACTCCAATAACATCAATAATTCTATAAGTCAAATAACTTGATAACTTAAAATTGTAATTAATAATAAAAGTAATAAAATGATCGCTAGCTAACTCATGTAACAATATACAAAACATACTTTGATTAAGTAATTTAAAATAAATATCTTGTTACATATTAAACAAATAAAGATTAAAATAATATATTAAAGATTAATTAATTGACACAAATGTAAGCAATAATAACTTCGATGTTAACTGCAAATGACATATACAGTAATTCACTATATAAAAGAAAAAAAGTGTATTTATAATAAAATAATGCATACATTATAATTTCAATAGAAAAATTGATAAAATAAAGGGAAAAAAACAAGAAAATTCCAAAAAGGGTAAAATATTACAAAAAAACTGTGGGCCGGCCCAATCAACATTTGTACAGCCCACTATGAATATATTACAAAAATACCACCTCACCTATACCTTCAGCCGCACGTCACGAACGGAGACGATGAAGGAACCTCCATCGATGCAGTCGGCTACGCAACCAGAATGAAACCAGATCGAGCGTAGAACAACCATCAATTCTGGCGAACTTCGATAGGAAACAAACAAATCTAAGGATCTGAACAGAATTTTTTTAAAAAAAAAGACCAGAAAACCGTGGAGAAACTGAAATTAAACATTTGATTTCGGTTTTTAATCGTGCAATATCACTCAAACGAGCGTCGAAAATCCAGATTGAAGCAATGTAAATCTGTATTGAACAGATCTGGAGCTCCCCCTGAAATCCAAAAAAAGGTATGAACTGAAATTTTTTTCAACAATGATATACGTCATACACATTTGCATTCTGGTTGATTCACTGGTTTACAATAGGAAAGTCATATTCTAACAACAAAAAACAAGAACTGATTCTAATTAAGGAACCACATGATACTAATAAGGGATCTTTTTAATTTTTTGCGTTGCCTTACAGTTGCAATATCGTTTTAAAATGGTTTACAAATCATGAAGAAGTGTCAATTGAAGAGTACCAAAAGCTAGCATGTATACAAGGTACGATTTATGTAAATGGTAGCAAATTAGTTTTATAATAGTTGGAAATTGATCTGATTCGAATAAATATGATGAAAAATGATAATGAGTAAGAACTATGTAATTTTGAGGAAAGAATTGTGGTTTTTAAGTTGATTTACAGATGCATAATCATTTAATAATAGTTTCATTACATTTTTTGCAGGAATTTATTTTGGAAAAGATAGAGGACAAAACAGTTTGAGAAATAGTTAGTTTCCCAAAAATTTAATGAAGTTTCTTAATAGTTTTATTCTCGTTTCTTTGTAGTTTATTAACAACAAAAAAAATGACAAAAGCAGGAATCAGGACAGGAAATACAATGCTTGAACAAAGGGACAGAGATAGAAGTAAGTTTGTATTCTATTTCATAACAAAATCAAACCAGTTTTAAAATTCGTTGCCTCGGACTAATAAACATTGCAAAAACACAGGAAAGGAAAGACATTCCATTCCTAGTCTTCTACAATGGACAATTCGATGATCGAATGAATTATGAAAATTATGAAGCCAGTGGACATTACATTTCAGCCAATTCTAACTATGAAGATTTGCAACAGAAACTCAAAGATGTCCTGGAGTGCAACCAAGAAAACACTGTTTTGCAACTGAAATATCAAGTGAAGGAAGGATACCAACCATTGAGGATAAAGGATGATCAAAGCCTGCATTTCTACATACAACTCAAACTGAAGGACCCCGACTTCACAACATACCCATTGTGTGTGAATGTCATCCATAACCCAACAACAACCATCGATGCATCATTCTTGGGAAATGACAATTCATTAATTACACATACAAGCGCCTTCCAACCAATCGAATACAATGCAGGAACAACAGAAGACTCAACAAATCAACAACATACAATTGAAGCTACATCGAATTTGGGGGAGAAAGTTTTGACTTCATGGACTATGCAAAACTTGTGGCAGAGGAGATGGTTGAGCAACTGGAAAACAACAAAAAAAAGGAACCAGAAATCACAGATTATGACGAACTACTAATCACAGATCCGCAACATCCTGAAATAGAAGAAGCACAAATATACAAAGACAAAGAAACACTGCAGAGTGTGCTTGGTTTTTATGCAATTAGGAACAACTTCCAATTCAGAGTGAAAAAATCATGTGCAAGAACATACAAGATTTGTTGTTTGGATCCAAAATGCAAGTGGGCACTAACGGCATCCAGAAACGGGCCAACAAAGTCATTCATCATTCGAAAGTACGACAGAAAGGTGATACACACTTGTGATCTAAACATAAGATTTGCCGACAAAAGACAAGCTACAACGAAATTGATTGGAAACTACATCAACCCACGGTTTACCAACATAAAAACAACTCAAACGCCACAAGACATCAGATGAGAAATGAAACAAAAGTATGGGGTGAGAATAAACTACATGAAAGCATGGAGAAGCAAAGAGCACGCGCAAGAAGAATTACGAGGAAAAGCCAACGAATCATACAAGCTGCTGCTCGGTTTTTTGCACATGTTGCAAAAAACTAATCCCGGAATAGTGCACATGCAAACAGAGGATGACAACAGCTTCAAGTACTTGTTTGTCGCACTGGATGCTTCAATAAAAGGATGGAAGAAATGCAAACCTATAATAGTTGTTGACGGAACTTTCCTTAAATCAACATATGGAGGTACATTGCTCTCTGCTTGCACACAAGATGCAAATGGGCACATTTTTCCACTAGCTTTTTCTGTTGTGGATTCAGAAAACAACAACTCATGGCAATGGTTTTTCACAAAAGTAAGAGAAACATATGGGATTAGAGAGGAACAGTGCTTGATCTCAGATAGACATGAGAGCATAATTAAGGCAGCTTGTCAATTATTTCCAGAAATCACACATTGCTATTGTGTATACCACCTGTTAAGCAACCTAAAAGCAACCTTCAAGAAGAATGCAAGCAAGCTGGATAAACCATTCTTCGCTGCAGCCAGAGCATACACAGAGAGGAAATTTGAATACCATATGAGCGAGTTGGACAGCTTGGATATCCGTGTCAGACCATATTTACAACAAGTTGGATACCACAAATGGTCAAGATACCACTGCAAAAACAACAGGTATTCAACTGTGACTTCAAACATTGCTGAATCTCTAAATGCAGCAAACTTAGCAGCTAGAGAGCTACCAATCACAACACTGATGGAGTCATTGAGAGCTTTGATACAACAATGGACATACACAAACAGGAAAAAAGCACAGAAAATAACAATATTTTTAACACCTACAGCAGAGAAGAAATTAGTCGACAACTTTGTGGACTCATTGACAGAAAATGTAATGAAATGTTTAATATTGTAGTTGCGTTATAGTTTCTTAATAGTTTGGTTGCCGTTGTTATACATAATAACAATTTTATAAATTTACTTAATGTAAAACCAATAATGGAGACCATGTTCGAAGTCGTTGAACTAACCAGATCATGGGTCATCAACCTCAAGGAGAAAACATGCAATTGCAACAGATTCCAACTTGACGAGTTACCGTGTGCTCATGCACTTGCTGTTATAAAAGAGATGAACTTGAATGTTTACAACTACTGTTCAGGTTATTACACCACAAGAACATGGCTTGAAACATACAGCGGCTCAACATATCCGGTACACAATCACACAACATGGGATGTGCCACAAAACATAAAAGATATCATTGTTCTGCCACCAAACCAAAAAATAAGATCTGGAAGACCAAGGAAACGAAGGTTTTTATCTGAATGGGATACAAAAAAACATAACAGGTGCAGCAAATATGGTCAACACGGACACAATCGAAAGACATGCAACAATCAAGCAATGAAATAGATACATATGAAATATTTGAATTGTTTAATTCTGTGTGCAAATTCAAACAGGTTGATCTGTGATGTTCTAAATACATGGGATTTCATTTTTATGAAATTTGAAACAGTTTTTTAATAGTTGCAAAATCGTTTTGTTACAATTGTGACACTTTGAAAATATTAAGTACCAGAATGACTTCTTCTTTACAATTTTAAAAGCAGTCAGGTAAGAATTGATAAAACCTAACTAAAATAAAGGAAAAAGGAGTAACGGAAAAACAAAGAATAAAAATACATTCATAGCACAATTTAGAAATATGTAAACATTGTTTGTATTCAGTTGGTTAATAGTTTCTCCATAGTTGAGCGACCGTATACAAAAACTTGAACAATTAAACAAAACAAACAACTTTAGGAAATACAGACCTATACAATAAACATATTATAAGGACTAAATGTCAAATATCCTAAAAGTTTTAAACCAGGTCCACATTATAAAATCAAATATAATACCTACATTCAACCAATAACACTAACTATTGTCTGATAATAGATTCAACCAATAACACAAAATAGTCACCAATATAAAAGATCCTATTTTTTCAATTTAGATGCCTTAGAAGACTTGCTTTGCTTCTCATCCTCGCTATCAATGCTTTCATCAATTTTCCTTTGGCCATATGAGAAGAAAAGTGCAGCAAGCCGGGTACGATAAACTTCGATATCAAAGTCCGCAGGGACATCCTTTCCGTGGATAAAGAACACGAAAAATGCAGCAACATATGTTCCGCAATCACTATAAAAACAGAAGAAAAATAAACAGTTTAGAAACTAAAAAACAACATAAAATAAACTTAAAAGAAACACTCACTTTTTCTGCTGAGACGGCAGACCACTAATCTCCACGATTCTTAAGGGAGCTGTAGGGTTAGAACCTGAAGCAGGAGCATGTGACCTATTCTTCCAGAAATCAAATAAATCGAAAAATAAAGGCAGCAACACAAAATAAGCCTTCATGGCATTCCTAGCTGCAGCATTCATTTTCGCAGTCCTCATAGAATTATACAGAAACAGAATCCCTTCATTCAAGTCAAGACGACCAAACACCCAATGACTTTCCCTTCTTAGATTGATGATGAATAACACATGATCGGCTTCATACCAAGGCTTGGAACAGGGAATGCGCATACCTTGGATGTAATGCGCTATTGGGTGGGCAGCGTGAATGTGTGACATCTTAGTCTTCATTAACTTGGCTTTGTTATATTTGTGGTACAAAGTTTGGATGGAATCATCAAAGAGACAATAAGTTGTTGCAAAATTCAACGTCACAGCGGAAGAATATTTACCTTTTTTCCGAAGGTAATAGAATATGGTGTTCATATGCTGAAAAAAAAAACAACACAGAAACACAAATGAAAAGGTTGAACAATTGTTAAAAATCTGTAATACATCAAAACTTAAAAACATTTATAAAGCAACTGAAAACAAACTATCAGAACTACAATAGAAATTGGAAACTTTACCGAGTCGTTTATAAACATGTCACATGTAGCCAAAATGATAAAACCAAGTTTTATCCTCAACATAATCAACACCTAGCCTAAAACCCGGGGTAAATTTATTTGCGCCATCTTCATAACAATTGTAATGCCTAAAACAACAAAGAAACAACAAAAAAAAATAGCATTAAAACCAGAATAAAACTGAAAAATGAAACATAATACAAAAACAGATTTAATAAAAACAGTCACCTAGGATGTTTAAGCAATCCTTCACCAATCCAAGCGTCAAATTTTGCCTCAATCTCGGGAGATACGAGATCAGCAAACGCATCATTAAGAGCATAAAGGCCCTTCACATAAGTCACCATTTTAAAATCCCTATCATCCCCAGCTGATTGAGAACCTGAGGACATAAGCTCCATTGGAGTGCTCCCCACATCAGTAGACCTGAAATCAACAAAAGGAGATTTCAAGGCCGGAGCACGCTTCCTCTTATCCAACAGAGGTGTATCAGAGACAGTGTCCTCAGTTTCTTCATCAGTATGAAGAGCATCTGACTTTTGACCAACAACATCTGCATTGGGTGCGGGGACCTAAAAAAGAAAGAATGCATTAAAACAGTTGCAAAACAAACTAGAAACTATTGAGCAACCAAAAAGAAACCTAATTTTCTTGCAAACAATTGAAAATACACTTACATGGATTTTACCAACAGCCTCCAAAGCCAGCCAACATAACTTGATCATCATCTATTTAAAATTGGCTTAACCCATCAAAGAAATCGTCCCCCTTCAATCGAGACTCATCGCCCTTTGGCTTTTCAACATCCTTAGCATTTTTATCACTCCCTCCATCAGCCTCAGATGGATTCACATTAGCAGGGGCAACATCAGTAACAACCTTGTCAGCATCATCAGCATCACCACCAACTTTAACCAACTCACCACCATCGTCAGAGTCGGAATCAATATTTTCTAGATCAGGCAGTTGCTTCTCATCATCCTCAACATCATCATCATCATCAGCAGCAGCATCATCATCAGAATCTTGAGTTACTAATTCATCTGATGGCTTTCCCTGCATCAAACAACATAAATGAAACTTAAATGAAACAGTAAAAAAACTTAAAAAAAATATGAAAAAACCTAAACAATAAAATATGAATAAATACCTCATCAGAAGGACGACGATGAATGACATTAACCTTCTCTTGGATATCCTTAATTACAGTCATTACGGACTTGAAATTAAGATCAACAAAACACCTCAAGGATATAAAGTCTTTGGCCAATGATGATTGATTCGAAATGACCATCTCCAACTTAGATTTCATCAAATCAATATCCGCTGAATCAGACTTCTTTGAAGATGACCCACTCTCAAAGGATTGCTTCGCTACACCACGGTCATCAATAGACTCATCGAGAAATAAACCGTCAAGTTGAAGCTTCTGCCTCTCTTCATCAGTAGGACACATGTTTTTGATCTTCAACTGAACAGCATAATCAAACATAATATGAAAAATATTAAAACAATTGAAAAAACTAAAAATTAACAACATAAATAAAACTGAAAAGAAACAGTAAAAAAACTGTAAATTACCTTGTCCAACGCCAAATCAAAAATCTTGCCCTTCAAGTCTCGAAGAGTTGGATTTTTGGTGACAATGGTGTTGCTCCAGTTCAGAATCCTTGGAATAGAAGATGAAACTCTCTTACAGAAAGAGTTCACCATAGCAGGACAGCATTCATAAAACCAAACCGTAAAAACCCAAGGACATCCCAAAGCCCTATACCAGCCATCATACTGGCCTCCCTTCTCTGCCTTCCTATTTTTCATAATAATCCCATGCTGAATTCTACCTTTGAATGAATCAATTATCAATTCAAATGATTCCCTACCCCAACAATACTCGTCCCACCGACCGCTATCCACAACATCTAGATCAAACCTAGATACTTCTTTATCAGGAGTATTGCTAAGAAGAAAACACTGAATAAAATACAAAACAACCATTTTCAAACCAAGAGACTCATCCAAATCCCACCGACTACCCAAAAAAGCATCCTCGATGGCTTTGTGGTCAATAGTTTTTACACCACGGAAACAGGTTTCTACCAACTGATTTGTTTCCTGTGAAAACAACAACTTGTTGCAATCACCGAAACAATCTATTCCAGAAATCAAGTAAAATTCCTCGGCACTAAACCATATGCAACGGCCAGCAACCTTAGCCCAAAACTCTTTAGGATTGGGCTGAAAAACTTCCCTTAGTAATAAACTATGTACGACTTGCGGATGAAAAACAAACTCAGACAAATCTAGAAAATGGCCAAACTGAGTTTCACGAAACATAGAAAGCAAATTAACAGATAAAGTGTTCTTAATATTATCTATCACGGAAAAAACACTAGTGCATACACACTTAGATCTATAGAAATCAGAAGGACTAAATTTGTAGTCCCAAACCTGCAACATAACGAAAATGGCCACAATAAATTATTAATCGTGAATAAAACAGTATGAAAACTGCAATAAAACTATAAACAAACTACAAACAAACTACCAATCAGATACAACTACACAAAAATAAACAGCAAAGACTTGAAATCGTTTTGACACCTAAAACATAACAGCAAACAACTAAACCTAAAGAAAATCGAAAAACACATCAAACATAACAACACAATAAAATTATTAATAGTGAATAATACAGTAGGAAAACTACAATAAAACTATATACAAACAACAAACAAACTAAAAAACAGATACAACTATACAAAAATAAAGAGCAAAGATCTGAAAATCGTTTTGAAACCTAAAAAATAACAGCAAACAACTAAACCTAATGAAAATCGAAAACACATCAAACATACCAACATTAAACTATAAAAAAACTAATAAGAAACTACATACGACTGATTGTACACACTAAAAACGAAAACAAAACACAGAACCTAAAGCACAAAAAAACACTGAAAATAAAGAAAACAAAATCAAATTTAAAAACCACACCCAGAAAAGAACAAAATAAATTGTTCAAAACCAACAATAAATAACTAAAAAATTAAACAACATAAAACGAAATGTGCAAATGAAACCCTAAAATTACACAAAGCAAAATGAACAAAAAAACGCTGAAATCTGGGGAAAGTGTAAATGTTGGAAAAGGGGGAAACGATAATGAAACTTAAAACCAACCTGAGTTCGATCTTCAGCAGAGGCAAGAGATTTTTTCCCAGAAATTTCTGGAACCGTGTACTCCTCCACGTTGAGCTTCGTTTTCTTCGAAGAATGGGGCCTCCCACGCTTGGGCAGTGGAGCATCAAAATCAGAATCATAGTCTTCAAGGATCGGGCGTTTACCCTTGGATTTGTTGGCCAAAGTTTTCTTGCCCATTTTCGATTTTTGTTTGAGAACTGGAGAAGGCGATGATGATGAACGAGTGATTGCCATCTTATAAATAAATTTGAAAAAAAAATGAAACTGAGAGGGAAAAACAGTTGAGAAATCGTGGGCTTAGTGGGAGTTGAAATTTTGTGGATGAACAAAAAACGAGAGGGAAAAAACGTGATCAATAATGGGTGGTTAAGCTTATGAATGGAGGTTACTTGATCTTCAAATCAACTTAGAAACAGAAGGAAAAATCGAAAATGAAATTGAAAGAAAATGAAAAAAGAGAGGGAAGAGAGTGGGATTTGATTGATGAGTGATGGGGATAGCACACGTGTATGTGCATGAAATGATGACTAAGTGGTATTTTTGTAATAAAACAAACATGGTAAGTAAAAAAGTTGATATAGGCGTGTAGGGGTTTTTTTGTAATAAATTGTGTAAAATGGATTTTTCATGTAAAAATTTCTAAAATAAATTAAATATTAATTTCTAAAAAATGAATAAAGAAAAAAAATGAGATTGTTTTTTTTTTGTGTGTGCCAAGTGTTATTAATGTGGCATTATATTTCAAAGAAAAAAAAATTGTGACTGTATCTTAGGGTAAAAGTACTTCAGCTTTTTTTTTTTTTTTCTTTATATATAAGGAAAAAGTCATTTTTAATTAATAGTCTCTTTCCAGCACTAATACCGAAAAGGAAAAATTAAAGTCTAACCGGTTACACAGCGGGTAAACATTAATAATGCCCTCTAAATAAATTCATAAAAAGTAAAATATATTTATTATTTAATGACTAATTAGGATTTTTGCCCCCTGAATTTTGACATGTGTCAAATCATGCCCCCTGAACTTTTAAGGTAGTTAAAAATGCCCCCTGAACTATTGAGATTGTTTGATTTAAGGACTTTTTTCTAATTTTAGTAAAAAAGTCTAACATTGATGAAAGTTCAGGGGCCATAATTTAGTACATATCAAAGTTCAAGGAGCATGATTTGGTAGATATCAAAATCTGGGGAGCATGGTTTAGTACATAAGCAATCACTGAAATAGTTAAATTGAATGAAATTAGACAAAAGTCCTTAAATCCAACAACCTCAATAGTTCAGAGGGCATTTTCAACAACCTTAAAAGTTCAGGGACATGATTCGGTATATGTCAAAGTTCAGAGGATTAAAATCCTAATTAACCTTATTTAATTGTATAACTTACCTACCATTTGATTATTGATCTGTCAAAATTAAACAAATCCAATGGTTAAAACATCATGCGTGATTGGTAACGCATAAAAGTGATGCGTGACTACATCCCCATCCAAAAATATAAATATGAACTTGAGATAAAAGTTAGTATACGGTGTAAATAATAATGGGTGATTCTACAATGCACTTCCTTAAAAGGGATGTATTGATGCACCCTTAACTTATTTCGGCATTCAGAAACAAAATTTAATCTAATTTTTTTTTTATATTCATGTATGTTACAGCTATTTAAGATATCTTACAAAATTTTGAGAAATTCAGAATAATTTACAATATAGAAAACAATGTTCAAACAGTCGATTTTACACGCGTATAAAATAAAATAGTCACACGTGCAATACAATGTTTGAACATAGTTTTCGGCGTGTTAAAATTTTCCAAATTTCTTAAAATTTTGCAGGATGTCTTAAATAACTATAACGTACATGACTATGAGAAAAATTTTGACTGAAAAATTATTTCAGATGCTAAAACAGATAGGGCTGCATCAATATATCCATTTTAAGGGTGTGCACGGTAGAATTTTCCAATAACAATTATCTCGGAAAATGGAAAAAGAATATTGGAAATATGAAAATGAAGAGAATGAGTGCCATCAATAGAGACGGTTTACACCACTTTAAGGCTTACATTAATGAAAATTAAATGCCGAGAAATTGTAAAGGAAGTGAGGGAGAATTTTGAGTTTTGAACAAGTATTGGTCCAAGAACTCTAGGTCAATGATTTTGACTGAACCAGTATAAATTTTTGGTGTGCTCTAACCTGTTGCATCTGTAGTTTTGCTTTTTTGGCTTTGATATATTATTTTTAGTTTTGTTTATCTTTGTTTTCCTTTCATCTTTCATTGAGTTGGTTTGGCGTGTTAACAACAAGACTATATTTGTTGAACTTCATTTTATTTAGCGATATTCCTTGTTAAAAATTCTGCAATTTACATTGATAAATTAATTCTAACAAGAACTATATGAAATTCAACACAAAGTTTATCTTCACATATACAAATACACAAAAAGAGGCTGCCATTTTCAACAAACTTAGATATTTTGTGTTTTCAATTAAGAAACAATGCTACTGAGGCTCTATCTTTGATGGCGGGAAGGTTCCGCTATGATCAAACGCTTCTTCACCATAAGGATTGGAAGAGCTCATCTTACTTGAATACTCATAACTTGTAGATGTGGGTTCTGAATCAGCATTTGGATTCAAACCAGCAAGCTTCATGATGGCTTCAATTTCTTTCACCACCTCACTCATTGTAGGCCTGTCTACTCCAGAATCTCCAACACACTCCATTGCCATATCCACAAACTTTTCAAAGCCAACCAATCTTGTTCCTGAACCTATATTAGAGTCAATAAATGAGTGAAGGTTGTATAGATCTTTAGTTTTATCCATAGCTAATCGAATTTCTCTAACGACGTATTTCCCTCGCTCTATAGGTTTTTTCGCAGTTATGAGTTCCAACATCAGTACTCCAAAACTATAAACATCACTCTTCTCTGTCAGCTGTTGTGTCATGTAATATTCTGGATCCAAGTAACCCTATGCCAATAAACAAAAAGTACTCCACGGTTAGGAACAATAAATTATGTAACATTTGATATCTATAGCATTCTCAACAACATTATAGTTCCATGATATTAGACTAATGCATCTTGTAATAACAAAATGACATAGTTTTCAAGGTCTTAGGAGATTGTCTTTTCAACTTTTCATTTTACATGTTACACTTTTAAGTACTAATGAGTACAACAACTTATGTTGGCTGATGAAAATTCTTCCTCGTTATTTTATAAAGAGATGTTTTTTCAATGAATAAGGAAATAGAAACTCAATTAAGAAAGTGAGCTTTCCATGTTTGTGTCTCTTAATATGTTTCTGAAGCTCTGAGCTGCTTGCCCAGAGAGTTTTCCTCTGAATCTCAATCTCTCACTTAATTTTCTATCAGAATCATCATCATCTGGGGTTTTCGTGGTCAGCTATACTTTCGAATTATGAATAAAATTTTCCATATCCATTATCCAAACAAAAAATCATGGGACATATATAGTTTAAAAGAGCAGATTTTAACTGTCTTAGGAAAACATAGATTTTCATTCAGTATAAATAAGAATGCACCAACTGATGCCTAGAGCTTTGAGGGGTTGAATACTCACCATTGTGCCTTTAACTTGAGTAGTGACATGATCCTTATCACTATCCCTCATCATAAGCTTGGAGAGACCAAAATCAGCAACTTTTGCATTTAAGCGATCGTCCAAAAGGACATTGGTTGATTTAATATCTCTGTGTATTATTGTAGGATTGGCAAGTTCATGAAGATAGGAAAGGCCTCTTGCAGTACCAAGAGCTACTCGGAGTCTTTTCATCCAGTCCAATCTAATTCCAGACTTACCTGCATATAACATGCATCTACTATTAAGTTATATCACAAAGAAACATTGAGTGATTGATCTTCTGAAAAGTGCTAGTAAGTATTAACTATATGTGAAAAGAACATATGGAGGGTGAAGAACTAGATGGAAATACCTGAAAGACTATCCTTCAAAGAACCATTTGGTATATATTCGTAGATCAATATTTGTTCACCTTGCTCAAAACAAAATCCAACAAGGGTGACAAGATTCTTGTGATGAACCCTTGAAAGAAGTTCGATCTCAGTTTTGAACTCAACTCCACCCTGCATTGACTCTTTTAGAGATCTTTTGACAGCAACCAATTCTCCAGTGGGAAGAGTTCCACGGTAAACCTTTAAAATATTACCACATGGTTAATATTGAGAAAGTTTTAATGTATATAACTGTAAGTGCAGGAAACAACACAAATAAATAGCATAAACAATACACTAGAGTTCCAAAAAAGAATAGCATTCAAACAGATGAGTTGTCGACATTACAAAATCTACTTGGGGTTAAGAGTTCATTCACCAATTGAAATGATAATGGTATACAATCATAGTTTGGTTTTTGAAACTAAGAATTATACACAAATTTAAGACAATGAAAACCAACCTTCCCATAACCCCCAGATCCAACATCATTTGCAGCTGAAAAATTGTTGGTGTATTTCTTGAGCTCTTCAAAAGAGAACCACCTTGCTCCCTTTAACTGTGGAACTGCTCCACTACTCGAATTTGGATCCCAACTCCCTGTATTAAATAAACTAAGGTCTAACAACGTTCTAAGAAAATGTTGCTTAAATTTAGTTCTTGCAGAAAAAGAGAAGTAAATACTTTACCAAAAGGGTGGCTCAGCTCAGTGGCTCTTTCTGCTCTCTTCTTCTGGTGGAAAGCATACAGCCCTGCAAGAAGTAATAACAGCACAGCAGCCAAACCACCAACTGCTGCTCCAATGATGATGCCAGTACTCGTCTTGGATGACTTGCTTTTGTCTGAAGGAACTTCTATAGAGTCTATTTACAAAGAGAAACATGAAGAGTTTTCAAAAGTTCATAAATAAACTGAAACAGATTGCTTTACTCATGTTCAAAGAATCACCTGCATAGCTTTCATACTGGTCAGCAATAAAAAAGAAGGGACCAAAAGTTTTTGGGGTCTTGTAGGTTTGGTTGCTAAGTGCAAAACCTATATCTGAAATTTCTTGTCGATCGAAACTATCACGGCCAGATGGGAATACTTCTAGCTTTATATTAAGATATTCAGAGACATCCTTGTTGGGATTACTCAAAGCAATAGAATCAACACGAACTTCAAACTTCTGAAAGAAGGTCATGAGAGAATTCTCAAGTATTTGGTAGTAAGTTGTGTTCTCCAAGTCTGAGAAAGAAGGAGCTCGGAAGTTTAATGATCCTGTGTATGGATAAGCACATTGGCAGTTGGGGCTGGAAATCATATCTGAACTGCAAGGACTAGGAACACAGCCCTTTTTAGGTGTAACATATGAAGAATTAGTTAACTGAGAAACTACAGAAGTATTACAGTAATTTGCTTTGCTTTCTGTTGTTTCCTGACAAATCAGGTTATCCACAAGTCTGCAGGAGAAAGATAAGAAGGGAAAAAAAAAAGTTATTTAGGCCTGCCTTAATGTAATCACTTAAAAACTTTAGAAGATTGAAGGATATTGGTTACATTATATCAATGCCATTCACTTCATCACTATTGCGAAACTCAGTAATTTCATTGTTCTTCAAATCAATGAGGTTCAGGTGTGAGCCATGGGATGTACCAATATCCAATGTACCATTGAGTTTGTTCTTCCTTAGTATCCTGCAATTGATGTGAAAATTAATCACATGGAAGAATATATGAACTATAACCATCTCAAATTTAAAGGAAATTCTATATGTTCTCAATATATGTCTCTGAGAATTGTGGTAGGTCAGATCAACTTATGATTATCAACTCACACAGTCTCTAGATTTGGAAGACTGAATAGGTCAACTGGGATTGGTCCTTGAAGTTTTGTGTCCTCCATTATTCTGCCACACAAGTTAAAAAAAAAAAAAATTAGTAATCTTGGACATGCCCTTGATATTCAACACAATACGGGCTGGAAATGAAAACAAAGACATGCACTAAGAAAAATAATAAGGGAAGAGAGAGACATACAATGTTGTCAAAGACTCAATCGTTGAAATCCATGACGGAAAATCAGACTTGTCAAAAGTGTTGTTGCTCAAATCTCTGCAGTAAGTGTGAAGTCATTGTAATCATAATTATAATCATATGATGATTGGAAAATTATTTCTTTTTGGAATGAGAAAAACTATATCAAGTGCTCAATTGAACAACAATTGTCCATAAATGCTTTAATTGATCATGGAAGTTCTTGAACATACAGATAATGCAGGCCACTCATGCTAGTAAGGTTAGGAATAACACCACTCAGCTTGTTATCAGACAAGATCCTGTTAAAAGGTCACAAGAATATGATCTCTTAAAAATATAAAGCAATATATTGAAGCCTGAAGATAAAGAAACTGTCTACAAGTTCAAAGCATAATTGCAAAAAATCTAGTTTTTCTGCTTACAGCTCAGTAACATTTGTAAGATCCTTGAGTTTTGCAGGTACAGTGTCATTTAATTCATTCCCATCAAGGCGCCTGGAGGTTTTTAGACAAGATAAAATATGATATTGTTAGGCATTGCAAACATCCAAACAAGTTCACTTTACATACAATAGACTAAATGTATGAGGTTGGTACTTACACCACCTCTAAACTCTTAACAAGTCCAAGGGATGAAGGAATATTCCCAGTCAATTGGTTACTATCGAAAAGCCTGCAAATGAAATGAGAACAGCAATATTAATGACTACAATGTTGGCAGTTGTTTCATGTGGATATCTTTGAAAAAATAAACAAATGCATGGTAAATGTTCAAATGAGTTAAATATGCGATTTGATCAAAGCAACAGCCAGAAAATTATAAGTTTTGACACAGAAGAATGAGTTGTCATAGAACTGAATTTATTGTCAAACTTACACATGTATCAAAGTCATATTTGAGTTGAAAAGCTTTTCTGGAATTGAGCCTGTGAGCTTGTTCTTTCCAAAATGGCTGTTGAAAACAGAGAAGTTTTCAACTGTCAGATTATTGAAAGAAGAGTTATCATTATAAGAAAGTAGCTAACTTATATGATGACAAAACCGAATTTACATACAAGTGCTTGCAGTGAAGTAACATGTCAAGACCAGGTGTGTTCCCACGAGACACCGGGATAGTCCCCTCTATTTGGTTGTCTGCTAGATCTAGCCAATAAAGTTTGGATAAACTTCCAATGGATGGTGGAATAAGACCAGTGAAGCGATTAGAGTTCAGAGATCTACATTTAATGGAATGAGTTAGTTCCGTGGAAGACATTTTTCTAGCTTTTTTTTTTTTAATGAAAAGAAACACTGATAGCTTAATTAGTAGTCTTATATGTGAAAATGTATAATGCTTACAGAAAGACCAGATCCTTTAGAGATCCTATTGTGCCAGGAATTTGACCGGAGAAGGCGCAACCAACCAAGATTCTTGCAACCATAAAACAATAAAAAGTACAAAATTACTACAAAGATCTCAAAATGAAATTTCCATTAGGCAATTCAACATATATCTCCTTACAAGTTAGTAAGTTTCTGCAGATTCCCTATTGATTGTGGGAGTGGTCCTGTCAGTTTCTTATTATAAGACAAATCCCTGCATGGAAAGACAAAAAAATAAAAATCAGAAATGCATTATGAAAATTTAGTTGCCAATTTATAATAAGGGTGTTTAAGATATCTAGTTATAAAAATTTGAAGCTTATTTCTATCATAATAATTAACCAAAATGATTTATTTTATGATAAGTTACTATTAGTGCTTCCTACTCTTAACTTTGAGAGCATTAAATGTTTTAAGTAGTAAGCACATATTGTTGGCCGAAGGGAGAAAGGAAGCCTCTCATTGATAGTTCATACAAAGCCAATAATTACACAAAATAGAAGACCTACAAAGTCTGTAGTTCAGTTAACTGTTCGATATCTCCTGAAAGCTGACCTTCCAACCCCATGCTTGATAATGTTCTGCATAAAATGAGCATTTTACATATCAGGAAGCAGTGAATTTTGGCTGAAATAAGAAGACATTTATTTATTTAACTATAAAAGATTTTCTTACACTGAAGTAACACGAGTGTCGATGCAGTCAATGCCATCCCACTTAGCTTCACAAGGATCTTTCCTCCCCCAATTAGGAGGCGTGTTCTTCCATTCAAGAGACTTTAAACCAAGAACTACATAAGTAGTCAAAATAAATTAGAAAAAAGAGAGAGAAAGAGATGCATCCTCAATACAATGTATTTAAAGAATCACAACTAAATCTGAAGTTTTCAGAAAGTGAGCAAAATATATTAGTAGAAGAAATGACCATACCAATAACAAAACTCTAAAACCATATAAAGTTACTACTAGTCCTTAAAGCTCATTTTGATTATTAAAAAAGGAAAAATTGAAGAAGCAATATGAGTCAAACATAAAAAAGCTATTAGAATTTAATGGTGAACCAATTATAACTTTGGTGAGAAAACTCAAAGGAGGGAAGAGCCCTATAAGACACAAACATTACACAATTATAGTAAGACAAAAAGTTCTTTGTAAAAGAAAAAGAGTGCTTAAGATATATGATATAAATTCTGATGTTAGATTCTTTCTTAAAGCTATTATAACTGCTTAATATGACAGACGAATCTTCACTAAGTTATAGAAGAATTTGGATAAGAAACACTAGAATTAGCATTAGAACTAATGCTGAGTTAGAGAATGACACACCAGAAGGACTGAAATGTCAACAGGCTAATTTCATTTTCTATGTACCTTCACATACTCAAAAAGAAAAAGAAAAATAAAAGTACAACAGCACCAGCAGTACCATTCATCTCGAGTACCAATTTTACAAGTATGTAAGAACTATTTTAAATGCATCATGATAAATAAATAGAACTTACAGTCTTGATTGTTTGAATAAACAACGACCCATGTTTGGGATATTACAAGGAGCAGGAAGACTTGTAATTTTTGTTCCATCATATATACAACCAGAATTTCAAAAGCATATACACCTCTTTTTGGATCACTATGAAATGGGGAAGAAAATTTTCTGCTGGGTTTCAACCAGAGTCCATCTTACTTCATGGAATGAAGTGAACAACACAAAAAACAAAGTTCTAAACCAAAATCACTACTGGCACAATGAAGTCTTGATGTTCAAGTTTTCCTGATTAATTTCTGATATTAGACTACTTTTTTTTTTTAAATGGTCAATGGCCCGTGTTAATCAGCATTGAAAGTGGATTATGTTTTAGAATAAAAGACAGGCTGCCGTGTTTGAATATTTCCACTTATGTAGGCAAAGACTGATAATGTTCAAAGCTGTGGCAGTTGGTTAAATTAAAAATATATATATATAATATCAAATAATGGTACAGCAGTATAATTTTGTATTTTCATGGACTAAATCTGTCATATCATTTTCAATGAAACAATACATTTTAAAGAAGTTTTTCCTCGTGAAAAGGTAAACCATTGGAAAGCTTCAGCAATCTATTTTCACTTTTGTTTATTTTGCTATTTTCTTCTCGCCATGTAGACCTTTAAGTGAGTGTGATAGAGATTGAGAACCAGTTAGTGCTCATTCGTCCTTCCCAAACAAAAGATCAGAGTGTGGATGGACCCCAGCAACAAAAGATTTGTTAATGAAATATAGCTGACTTTTCTTCTCCTTGCAAGTTGCATCCATTCAGAATATATAGCCAGTAAAATCAAATCAATCAAATAAGAGGATTGATATTAGGCCCTAACAGCTATCTAGCACCTCATGAGGGCTATTTACAAATAAATAGCCATATTTTGTAAAAGTGATTAAACATTTCATACTTAAATATACAAATAGCAACTTTAGAGCATCTTTAATAGTAAAATTTTAGAGAATTCTCATGAACATATTATATGGCAAAATATTAGAATGATGTACCATTAAAGAGAAATTGAAGAGAAAAAGTTGTCATTGTAAAAATTTGCATAAATATTATGTTATAGTCAAGAGCAGAGGTAAGTGATAGCTTAAGGGGGGCCAGATTCTCATTAATTTTGCTATGTAGTTTTATTTCCATAAAATGCTACTAAGTGTCCACCCCTAACTATAATAATGAATGTAAAATGTTTTCAAAGAAATTGAAATATTGTTTAGTAGTATATTTATAGGTCATATATTATATAACTAGTCAATATAGTCGCTTTTCGTGAACTTATTTAATTTTATTTTAATATAATAATTAAAAAAGAATTACTTATGAAAATAATAAATAATAACTTAAAAAATTAATCTAATATATAATAATATTAAAAATATATTATCAAATTATTTATTAAAAATAAAATTCAAAAAATTCTATTTTATTTATTAAGAAGTTTAAAATTTATATGAATAATATATATGTAAATTTTTAATTTCTCTATTAAAAAATTATTAATATAAAATAAAATAAATAGGATAATATAGAGAAAAATTAGAGTATTATTATTATTTAAGTAAACACTCTTTCCCGCAATCAATATTATTTATATCTCAATTATTGAAAGTTGTTGTCAATTATTATATCTCACCCGTTGTCATCACCGTATTCTACTTATAGTCGTTGCCATTGTTATCCCCAATAGGTTTACTCGATACATAATAATACAAATAAATAATATAATGAAGTGCTAATGGAGATGAAAAGATTAAAAGTTAAAACAAAATATTAAACATTACAATTAGGAGTGTGCATAAATTGATCCAATTCAATGCCAACCGACCGATCCAATTACAACCGATCACCAAACATTGAATATCAATTGTGATTAGATCGGATCGGATGTCGGATAGGGTGCCTAAAAATCTAATATTTCCAATATCCAATCGAACTAATTAATATTTTCATTTAGTTTGAAAGAGTAATTAAATTTTATATTGTTATACGTAAAATATATATGTATATATGAAAATTAACATTAATATTTTACTCTTTTTATCTTAGATTGGATGGATCAAATCCAATCCAATAAATACTGGACCTAAAATATTAGATGGATCTGATCCGATCCAAAAAATACTAAGTCTAAAATATTGGACAAACCCAAATTAAACAAATAAATATATATAAAATACACCCAATAGATAGAACTGATCTAATCCAACAATCAATGGATGTTGGATCGATTAGATAATTGAAACTAATTGGATCTAATCGGATGATAAAATTTAACATCCAATATATAATTGGATCTGATCTAGATAGGTCTAAAAATATTGAATGTGGTCCAATAAACACCCTTATTAATTACAATGGCATATCCATAGAAGCAAGACTAATAAGAGATAGTATTAAAACTTTATAAGGAAGAAAAGATTAAAAATTGAGAAATGTTATAAATATTAATAATTATGTGGATGTCCAAATCTTTTATTTATTACCATTAATTGTAATCAACATTCTTCTTTTTCTTAGTTTCCATTTTTCTTAGTTTCTTTATATTTCACTCTTGTATTTGTATAAATAGGGGTTCATCCCATGGGAATAAACAACTGAGAAATTCTCATTCACTTTCTCTTTCTGTCTTCTTCTTCTTCTTCTTTCTTCTCATCTATTGTATATTATTTTATAACACGTTATCAGCACGAGTCTCTGCCTAAGCTTCAAGCATGATTCTCTGGCCAAGTCCCAATTTAAGTATCTTGTTAAAGTTCTTGAATTGTTTCAAAGTCAAAATACACTAAATATATTTATATATATACTCATCTGACTGAAACAAATTCAAGAATTATTTGGTTTCTTTTTATCTATATATCTATATATTATATATGTATGTATATGTTTTTATATATTTATTATTGATTTCATATATATGTTATGTTCTTATCATTCATAATATTTACAATATATGTGTGTCTATGATATGATAGAGAAAATCTATTATATATTATTTTATACACGTTATAGAGAATAATATAATTATATTATTCGTGTATATAAAAATGAAACTTATAATGATTATGTTGTAATGAATTTACATTACCTTTTGAAAGTTTCATTGAAATACAAATTATAGTGAACCTGAAGTTCATGAATTGAATTATTTTGACATGATCAATCATATGCAATAAATTATCAAAGAATTTGACTAAATTTTGTGGAAGAACAAGAAGATTCTTCTCATTGTTAATTTATAAGGCTCAAAAGAAGAATGTGCATATATTTGCACATAAAAAATATTTAAATTATATTTCTTTAACAATCTTGAGCCATTGTTATATTTTTATTGTATAGTTTCTTATCGATGTGATAAGATTATATGATCATGCATTTACAAAATGTTTAAATTTATGTATTTCTAATTATACACGTATGACTCATTCTTAGAAATGTCATGTAGGTTCAATAAACTTCAGTTTCAAGTTCATAAGGATTGAACTTGAAACTGAAGTTTATTGAACCTGAAGTTCAATGTCATGTAGTATATATGAGTTTAAATAAATATTGATTCATTGTGATATATTAAAATCCCTACAGGTATATTAATATTATTAGATATCACAATTTTTAAAAAATTCTCTCGATCAAGGGGAGAGAAGTAGTTGGAATCAATGATAATTTTTGAAAAATGATCCTTGCACAAAAGTATATAAGAACAATATAGTTCAAAATGATATATACCAACTGCAAATCAATATTATTCAAAGTTGAGTTAGAATGAGTTGAAAACGCCTAAAGCGTAAATGAACAATATAGAAATTATTAATAAATATTCATTTAATTTATCCTGAAGTTGTTAAATCTAGAGGTACTCATGGAGATACCTTAATGTTATAAAGTATTGATGATTAAAATGATAACTGTGATGAAAATAGTACTTGAAGAGACTCCCAAGAGAAGTTAGACATAATACATTTGATCATAATTGAATCCCTGAAGTGATTCTATATAGGTACCTATAAATGATAAACATATTTGAGAAATATGTAATTTAAAGAGATCTCTATAAGTTATGTCAATATGGGAGGAAATTATCATTTATTGAAATTTTTGTCGACAATAAATATTGAATGTGTGCATATGCAATAAACTAACATGAGATAGCAAGGATCTGTTGGAATATTTATTTTACCAGGATCTTAGATCTACTCACAAGTATGTTGTTTAAACACCCTAAATATGAACTTTCTAAAACGATAAATTAAACACATATAAAGTTAAGAAAACCTTACATTGATGCAGCGGAATTAATGTCTCCTTCCACTCAGATCTCTAACCCTTGTATCCTTTCTGTAGCAGAGTATAATCAAGATCTGAGCCCGAATGTCCTTCTTCTTCAAGTTTGATCCTTCACAGTCTTCCAATCTATGATTGAGTTACTGCTTGCTGTGTGTGGGCACTTAATCTTTCACTAGGGTCACGAAATTAATGAAGGGAAAAGAGAGGGATGATTTCGGCCAGGTATAGAAAGTGGGGAAGGCTCAGTTTTTCTGAAGAGAGAAATTTCTCTCAGAAAGATGATCTGAAAACTTGTGATTTGACTGAGCCATCACTTTCTATTTATAGGTAACTACTAGGTTTAGGTTAGGAATTATTTGGCATTAAAATAATAAAAATATTAATTTGAAAAACCTATTTAAGTGGCCGGCCATGGTGTATTATTGGGCCTCACTTAATTTTGCAGTTTTATCAAATTTTATCTCTATTTTCTCAAAAACGCCAATTTTCCAATTCTAACCTTTTAAATGCTAAAACTAATTATTTAATAACTAAAATACATTATTAAATAATATTGTCATTTAATTTAATTATTAATTAGACATATAAAGTCCATTAATAAATAAATAAACCTAGAAACTCTTTTCTTTACAATTTCACCACTGCTTAGTGAAAATTCATAAAATTAGACATAGTCTAACTTTAGAATTATAATTGATCAATCACGAATCAATTAATGAGTCTTACAAGCAGAATATTCTCAACTAGAATGGGGACCATGGATCTATATGCTGAGCTTCCAATAAGTGAACCAAATTTACCAAGTAAATTCCTACTTATTAATTCTTCGTTGAATCCACTCTTAGAACTTAGAATTGCACTCTCAGACTTATATAGAGCATATTGTATGTTCCACGATATCAATATGCTATCTCATTTAACCATTGTTTTAATCTTATTGTGATTTAAAGATCCTCTATATAGATGATCTACATCGAGATGGGATTTCTTTACCGTTCTCACCCCTCAATGTATTTTGCCCCTTAAAACACTTAGCTACCTGTAAATGGTGTTTAGTGATCTAATAAATAGTCAGTTAAACAAGAGCTCATCCATTTACTTCTATTTGCTAAGCTCGAAGGGAATCATCACTTGACTTCTATACACCAGTAGAAGCTATAGATTCCATATTTATGTTTAGCACTCCCACTCAATCATACTATCATGTTCCCAAAATATACGTATCACCCTGACCCAAAAGTAGGCTTAACTAATAAATCAAAGAACATGAATAGCACTCCTGAGTTGAGCTAAGCATATCAGGATTTAGATTCTTTTAATCTTAAGATCAACTACTGATATTGACTTGGAAAGATATGTATAACGGTAAGTTTGTAATATCTTAACTTAGTTGCAATATCGGTCCAGTCCAATGTATACTCCATACATTCGAAACTAGTATACTTTACTAATGTCCTGGAAAGAACATAACACTTACTCCAAGTGTAAGTATACATCATCGCTGATTATCACATTAGTGTAAATCCAATAACACTGATGAAACAGGGACCAAAACTTTTGATTCATATGATCACAATCACATTCCACTGTGTTGACGATACTGTAATTGTGAATAAACATATGATCTGGATTTAACTGATTTTGTGTGTATGAATGTAATAAACATATTAAACATATTAAACCATTAGCATGTAAAATTCATGCAAACATCAATCACTTCAAATTTCTTATATTGATAACTAATCAGATTGTAAAGAGTTTTATTTAGGGCATAAAACCCAACAAAATCCCACTTGCACTAATATAAAACAAACTGTGCAAATAGGTCAATCTGATATCTTGATCTTCAGATCAAGTGTAGTATATTTGAATCCACCCAAACTTCTGGAAACTATTTCATAAATTCACTTATGAAACATCCTTTACTATATGCTTTACTCATCAAGGGATACTGAAATCTTTACTGTTTTAAAAGTACATCTGAATTAACAGAAGACATATCTCTCATATTTTAAAATATGTAATTGAGATAATACAGTGTAGACTTTTCTTCAGTGATATAACTTTCTGGTATTTTTGAATAGACCAAGTTATAGTTCTTCTCTGGTAGAGCTTGAATTATTATACAATAATTCCTCCACCTCAAAAGTAAGCTCCATCTCATAGAAATCGAAATTAGATGGTGAGATACAAGGATAACTGGTACACAGTTTCTTAATATCTAACATATAGATCACTTTCATAAATCTTTCTTGAATATCTTCTAATGTTCCCTATTTGATTACATCTCAGATAGCTCCCACTCAATAGCAGATGTCTGGTTAAATAATACTTTTAACCTCTGATTGTTTAGTGAGTTACCTAGTTGTGACTTTTGTATTAGTTTGAAACTTTAAGTTAAGACTAAGTCATCAACATAGCAGACTAGTATTTTGAAGTGAAAAATACATGTCAGAGATAAAGTAATCAAAATTAAGATACCATCAAATTTTATGAGGATTAAGAATTCTTGGTTCAAGTCATTCGAATGGACTGAACTAGAGTTCTTTATCTTATTCTCATAATTCTGATAAGCTATACCTATCCATGTGAATGGTTAGATTTGCTTTTCAGTAGTGTTCTTAAGTACCTATCACAATTATCAACCTAATGAAGATGGGTATAGAACTTTAAAATTCTCCCACTCAATTAAGGTAGTGTGAAACTTTAACAAAGAACTTTCAAAGGTATCAAACTTTTACTTACAACAATAAAAACGAAATGGAGCATACAATCAAGAATTTATATTGACAATAGCTGACTCATTATATTACTTCCATGTTTAAACAAGATATGTGTTTCATAGGGAATTGTGGAATATACTCCACCCCTAAGTATATACATATAGGGTACTATGGATAACCTCCACCCCTAAGTATATAGAGATTATGATCCACCCCTAAAGGTTGTAAAGATCATTATTCTCTTAGTGTGATAGAGTTTATGTGGAGTTGAATACTATCCAGAGTTCATTAGATATAAAAGATCGTTGAACTGCATAGTTTTCTTAACTTTTCTCCACCCCTATCAGATCAAAAGATCCTTTTATTAAACAAATTCTTAATAATTGTATGAGAATTAACAATTATTGATAAACATAGAAATAATTTCTAGTTTTTATTTAATATAACTCTATGAAGAGTTGTAAATATTATAGAATTTGCATCAATAATAAAAACACTTACACATACGAACATACAAATATAATGTGGTAATAATTGATGAAGATAAATTAAATGAAGCTCAATCTCATAATTTGCAATAGTGAATTTCGAAAAATAGATACTTTATTAATAATAAAAAAAATATTGCAACAATATGAGAGAAAAAGGGATAAATATCCCTAACTAAAATTTGAAATCCAAATTGTCTTTAAACTAAAACAATTAATTCAAAAATAAATTGAAGAGCTTCATCTTCATCTGGACGATTTCACCCTTGGTCGAGCTTGCTGATCCAACTCATCTGAGTTCAAGTAGCTTGGCTTATACGAAGAAGAAAACAAATAAACAAAGTTTAGTCCAGAATCATAAATCCAATTGGATAATAATTCACTAAAACTCTTAAAGTTTACAAATGGAAATACCTTGTTTCTTTGCAAGAAGTTTAGGACACTGGGGTTTCCAATGACCTTTCTCATTGCAGTAGAAACACTTTCCTTTAATTGTAGCATCACCAGAAGGAACAGCCTTTTTATTCTTCATGGCTTTAGTTCGCTTCTTGGTGTTGTTCCACTTCCTCTTCGATTTGGGCTTTGAAGCAGAGGCAACATTTGCTTCAGGTTTCATCGTCCCATTACCATTCCCAGGATTATGAGGTTTACTCCCTTTCTTCTTGGATCCTCCAATCAAATTTTCATAAGTTTGAAGGTCATTGACTAATTCATGAAAGTCAATTTCCTTCTTATTCATGACATAATTTGATGTGTATGGTAGAAATGCTGGAGTCAGGCTATTCAAGATAAGACTTACTTGAGTAGCACTGTCCATTTCAGCACCATGATCCTGGGATTCTTGGAAATAACTTGACATGAGGAGAACATGGTCACGCACGTTTTGATGAGGTTCCATCCGTGCATTAATGTACTTCTTAGTCGCGTCAAAGCGTGACTGAAGTGGTGCCTTACCGAATAGCTCATTTAACTTCGTCATGACTTCAGCAGCCTTTTCGGTTTTAGAAAACCGAGTTTTGAGGGTGTTAACCATGCTAGAAAGCATAAAGTATAGAGCTTTGTTATTTGCTTTCTGCCAACGCTCATACTTTTCTTTCACAGCTTTGGAAGCATTGTCCCCAGGCACTTCAGGTGACGGCTCAGTTAAAACAAACAAGGCACTTTCTCCTATGACAGCAATATTAATGTTCTCATTCCACTTATTAAAGTTAGATCCATTCAGCTTATTTTCAGTCAACAGTGATAACATGGAAGTCATTTTGACAAAACAGGATACTACAAAATAATAGAAATCAACAAATAGAAATTAATAATGGTTTAACACAAAATCAATTCAGAAATTATAAGCACATAGCAAGTAGGAATGATATGAGAAAATACTTAAAAATTCAATCCTAAATAATTTCCAAGGTTTTTCAACAAACTGATATCAGTGTCCCGTTTAGGCGAGAGTCAAAGTTACCATCAATTGAATAGAGTTGTCAAACATTCTAGCAACCTTTTATTCGATCAAGATTGGAATCCAGTGTTGTCCCGTTTAGGCGAGAGTCAAGGCTATTCTATCTTATGAGCTTCTACCATTGTTTCGCAATTTGCAAGTCAAATATGGTCGCCATCATTAGGGTGATCTATACCATATAAAACACTTACAAACCACTTATCATGCGAGATTAAAAGGTGCGAAATTGCTAATGAACGTTCCTTCATTAGGGAGGATTACTCACTAAAACAAACGCGGTGTAAAACCCACAATGGAGATCGAATATCTTAATAATAATAAAGCTCATTCTTTAATATGTATTTTCTTTATTATTCTAATAAATAAATTCTCATTAAATTTGAAATTTAGAATTGAAATTCAAAAATAAGAATTTAATATAATATTTATAAAATTATACTTAGATGGTGATTGAAATAAAATAAATTATTTCCATCTTAGTAATAATCTTAAATATAAATATTAAGGAAATTAATTTAAGTTGAATTAAATTAAATAATTAGCAACTTAAAAATTTCCTTTGAGAATATATTTATTGAGTTCTAAAATTTAAAGTATATATTAAAAAAAGTATACAATTTTCGAAAATAATAAAAATAGAAAAGAAATACTTCAAGCAAAAATATCACCTATCTAGATTTTCTTTTGACTAATTAATTCAATTTCTAATGATATATATATTTTAAATTCATTTATTTAAATTAATCAATTAAATGAAAAAATCATTGATTGTAGTTGATCCAAGAATTAATTAAAATAAATAATTAATTTACAACTCAGTCTATTTTTTTTTTAAAATAAAAAATTTGAAAATATTGCATAAATAAAATGCAATTTTCGAAATTGATTAATAAAATAAAGAAATATATATATTTTGAAAATTATTTAAATTTTAGTTGAAAAATTAAATTTCAACTTAAAAATAATTTTCTATTTAATTAAGTGTCATGAAAAATCAATAAATATTCAAGTATCATGATTAAAATCAACTTAGATATTTAGATTTTTCAAGTTAATTAAATGTATTAAATTCAAGAAATAAATAATTAAGTGTAGAGAAGGCTTAATTATTAATTTCTATTTAATACTAGGAAAAATATACTTAATAAAATTGTACCAAAATTAATTATTTAAATAATTAATTTCACAAAGTATAATATTTTTCTATTTAAATATTAGAAATAATAAGTAGTCTAAAAATTACTATCTAGAAAATATCTTATTTGACTAAGTATCTTTTCAACAAAAATTTGAAAAATATCTAATTTAAGTTATATAGAAAAAATCTAAAACTTAAATAATTTCAAATTTAGATTTAATTAAATATCAAAAATTAAGTTGTAACCACTTAATTCGAAGATATCTTTTTAAGTTAATATTCGAAAAGATATTAACCTAAAAAATATTTAAAATATTCAATTTTAAGTTAATATTCGAAAAGATATTAACTTAAAAAATATCTTAAGAATCTTTAATAACTAATGCCTAGGATTCCTCAACTTGATTTAAAATTTAAATGAAATATTCAAATTTGAGTTAGATAAGAAAAATCAGTTGATAAAACTAATTTATAACTTAAATATGAATATTTAATTAAATAAGCTCCAGAAAGAATCTTAGTTAGTTAAAATTCTACATTTAATTAAATACAAGAAAAATACAAATAGTTTGTCTAAAAATAATATCTAAACTAAAAGTATTTTTCTTAAAATTAACTTTAAAATATTAAAATGAAAATAAATTTCATATATTTTAAAAGTTAATTATGTTGCTAATTCAATTTTATTAGGTTAAACTAATATAATTAACCTAGTACAGTTATTCAAATCAGGCAAATGGGCCTTCACAATTGGGATAGTTCATGTGAGGAGGTGCTGAGTTCAGTATGTCGTACCCACTTCTATGGCTCCCAACTCTCATACAAGGCCCAAAAGAGAGGAATTTAACCTTAAAATGAATAACTGTTATTAATTGAATAGGTCCAATAACTAAATGGACCTAAATAAAATCTATCATGGTGTGACATTTTATTTAGCAACAACCTATATGCATCTATATAATAAAATAAACACATAGGCTCACACAGGCACACTTTGGATGGATCCTATCATGTTGCTAGGTCATACACAGATGAAAGAAGATTGTAAAATTTACCTGTTACAAATTATTAACTTGACCAAGGGAGCCATCAGATCATTAGATCTGGCAAAAAAGTAACCATGGCTATTTGCAATCAAGTAATAATAGGTTTTTGAAAACTTACACACAAGCTAAAACCACATACTCCTGCAACAAGGTTAGCTGGATAGTTGGAAGTAGGATTTATTTAATTTTAAATAAATAGATTTCGAAATTAATAATTAAATAAATAAAAAAAATTTAATTTAAAAAAAAATTAATTTTCGAAAAAAATAAAATAAATATTTATTTTCGAAATTAAAAAAAATTTAAATTTCGAAATTGTTTTTTTTAAAAAAAATTAAAATTAAACCTACAATTTTGAAAAATTAGGTTTCAACCAACCTAAATATCATTTCAAAAATTTGCTAACTACTTTTAAAAATTAAATAAAAATTAGAAAAGATAAATGAAATATCTTATCAGATTTTAAATTTAATTTAAATAAATAAAATAACAAAATTTAAAAGTTAGCAAAATATCTTACATCTATTTAAAATTACATGATTATAATTATCTTATTTTAAATTTAAATAAGGTCAAAATATCTTAAAAAAATTTAATTTAAAAATATATATAAAATCTGACCTTAAATTTAAAAATAAGATAAGATATAATCAAATTTAAAAATAAGATAGATTTTTAAGCAAGAAGATAGATACTAATTCTATTCAAATTCAAATTACACTAATATCTTGAATTAAATTTAAAAAATATTAAATTAATTCAAAATGATAATTAGAATTGAATTAGGAATAGTAATAGTATATATACAAAACTATACAAAAAATCGGAAGTTAATTCCATGAAAAAACATGAAAAATCGAAGAAAAATGAAAAAATTATGAGCTGTACGGACACTTTTCGCGATCGCAGGAAAATTTCAGCACAGCCCCGATTTTTTCAAATCTTCAAAAATTCATAACTAATTCAAATAAAATCGAAATTGAGTTCTGTAAAAGGCTAACTTGCTTAATTTTTTCCATACTATCCAATAAAAATAATTCCAGAAAAAAAAATCGCAATTATTTTTTACGAAAATTTACAAACATCAATCAATCATCAAATAACACTCAATACAACATGATACCATCCAAAAACAAACAAACAATCGTTTTAAAGTCCAAATTTCATGCAAGTAAATCAATTACCATGGCTCTGAGGCCAGTTGTTGGAATATTTATTTTACCAGGATCTTAGATCTACTCACAAGTATGTTGTTTAAACACCCTAAATATGAACTTTCTAAAACGATAAATTAAACACATATAAAGTTAAGAAAACCTTACATTGATGCATCAGAATTAATGTCTCCTTCCACTCAGATCTCTAACCCTTGTATCCTTTCTGTAGCAGAGTATAATCAAGATCTGAGCCCGAATGTCCTTCTTCTTCAAGTTTGATCCTTCACAGTCTTCCAATCTATGATTGAGTTACTGCTTGCTGTGTGTGGGCACTTAATCTTTCACTAGGGTCACGAAATTAATGAAGGGAAAAGAGAGGGATGATTTCGGCCAGGTATAGAAAGTGGGGAAGGCTCAGTTTTTCTGAAGAGAGAAATTTCTGTCAGAAAGATGATCTGAAAACTTGTGATTTGACTGAGCCATCACTTTCTATTTATAGGTAACTACTAGGTTTAGGTTAGGAATTATTTGGCATTAAAATAATAAAAATATTAATTTGAAAAACCTATTTAAGTGGCCGGCCATGGTGTGTTATTGGGCCTCACTTAATTTTGCAGTTTTATCAAATTTTATCTCTATTTTCTCAAAAACGCCAATTTTCCAATTCTAACCTTTTAAATGCTAAAACTAATTATTTAATAACTAAAATACATTATTAAATAATATTGTCATTTAATTTAATTATTAATTAGACATATAAAGTCCATTAATAAATAAATAAACCTAGAAACTCTTTTCTTTACAATTTCACCACTGCTTAGTGAAAATTCATAAAATTAGACATAGTCTAACTTTAGAATTATAATTGATCAATCACGAATCAATTAATGAGTCTTACAAGCAGAATATTCTCAACTAGAATGGGGACCATGGATCTATATGCTGAGCTTCCAATAAGTGAACCAAATTTACCAAGTAAATTCCTACTTATTAATTCTTCGTTGAATCCACTCTTAGAACTTAGAATTGCACTCTCAGACTTATATAGAGCATATTGTATGTTCCACGATATCAATATGCTATCTCATTTGACCATTGTTTTAATCTTATTGTGATTTAAAGATCCTCTATATAGATGATCTACATCGAGATGGGATTTCTTTACCGTTCTCACCCCTCAATGTATTTGGCCCCTTAAAACACTTAGCTACCTGTAAATGGTGTTTAGTGATCTAATAAATAGTCAGTTAAACAAGAGCTCATCCATTTACTTCTATTTGCTAAGCTCGAAGGGAATCATCACTTGACTTCTATACACCAGTAGAAGCTATAGATTCCATATTTATGTTTAGCACTCCCACTCAATCATACTATCATGTTCCCAAAATATACGTATCACCCTGACCCAAAAGTAGGCTTAACTAATAAATCAAAGAACATGAATAGCACTCCTGAGTTGAGCTAAGCATATCAGGATTTAGATTCTTTTAATATTAAGATCAACTACTGATATTGACTTGGAAAGATATGTATAACGGTAAGTTTGTAATATCTTAACTTAGTTGCAATATCGGTCCAGTCCAATGTATACTCCATACATTCGAAACTAGTATACTTTACTAATGTCTTGGAAAGAACATAACACTTACTCCAAGTGTAAGTATACATCATCGCTGATTATCACATTAGTGTAAATCCAATAACACTGATGAAACAGGGACCAAAACTTTTGATTCATATGATCACAATCACATTCCACTGTGTTGACGATACTGTAATTGTGAATAAACATATGATCTGGATTTAACTGATTTTGTGTGTATGAATGTAATAAACATATTAAACATATTAAACCATTAGCATGTAAAATTCATGCAAACATCAATCACTTCAAATTTCTTATATTGATAACTAATCAGATTGTAAAGAGTTTTATTTAGGGCATAAAACCCAACAGGATCATGGTATTAGATTTGTCGAGAATCATCGAAATACATTTTGTTTTTGGCCAAAATATTATGACGCAGTCCAGGCAAGTTTACTCGTATAAAGTGAAATAAGACCTGTAGGGTGTGCAAATAAATATTTCTAATGAGAAATTTGTATCTATGTATTTATACATAATGAATTGTTGTACAAAGTTTGCATAGACATGAGATTGATTGAAGTAAGGCTTAAATATTGAGAAAATATAATCATGATTTGATTATAGTCTGGAATATATTTTATGAGAGTTTATAAGCGTCATACAAATGTTGCAACAAAAGATTATTTAATTGGAGCTCCTAATATAGTGAGAATTTGAAATAAGCCTTATCTAAAAATTCTAGAAGAATTTAATACATGTCTTAAGTGATATAAATTCAAAGTCGCGCGCACTATATGACAAAGATCTTTGTATGAAATAAAGACATGTAAGTAAATTATTGCTTGAAAAATACTTATGGTTGTCTATGCAGTATAAATCGTAAATTATACGTTGTGATAAACTCTTGAAGAGTTTTTAATTATATTATAAGTTATTGAAGAACAAACTTTTTTTTTTTTGTATATTGAGAGATATTAAATGTATAAAGTTTGTTCATTAGTATTGAAGTCCTGAAGTACTTCATATGTATCAAGAATTATAGATATATGATCATTTGATATGGAAATTATGATCATACAACAAGATGGAATAAATATATGGTCTTGGAGTACCATCATTGTCACAAATGAAAATTTATAGTACCATTAATGTGTTATGTTCATATCTACTTGAAATTTTAAATTTTAGTATGAACAAAGTTGTGTACACACATAAATGGCACAATTAGTTGGATAAAGACTAATGTTCCATGAACCCCTCATCTATAATTTAGAAATCCATACATACTCTGGAAGAGTTATAGAAAATATATGATCAAAGATTGTATATGGTGATATTTTAAAAGTGATAACAATAATCTTATGAGATCTATTATCACCAAAAGAATTATGTATCATATGTCCATGAGGGGGAGACATATTTATGTTGCACTCTTTTTTCCTTAGTTCAGGTTTTGTCCCACTGGGTTTTCCTGGCAAGGTTTTTAACGAGACAACTTGCAAATAGTTATGAATATGAAATATATATTGTACTCTTTTTCCCTAGCTCAGATTTTCTCCCACTGGATTTTTCTGGCAAGGTTTTTAACGAGGCAACTATAAATCATGTTAACATACTTACATTTTATGAAGCAAGTAGAGAATGTGTGTGAGTGAGATCATTGACATAGCATATTCGATAAATATATGGATTGCACTCAATAAAGAAGTATCAACCCAAGCAATTCTCTATGGATAATACTGCTTGCATCGCTCAACTAAAAGGAGGGTACATTGAAGGAGATAGAGTTAGAACACATTTCACCAAATTCTTCTTGATACGCTTCAAGAAAATGCATATTGGTGTTCAACATATTCAATCAAGTGTCAATCTTGCAAACTTATTATCAAAGTTATTACCAACGTCAACATTTGAGAAGATGGCTGACAAGATCGAAATTCGTCGATTAGAAGATCTCCACAAATGCCTAAATGAGGGGGAGTTAGTTTACACTATACTCTTTTTCTTTTGATCAAGTTTTCAGCAAGATTTTTAATAAGGTAGTTATTATGGACATCCAAGGGAGAGTGTTATAAATATTAATAATTATGTGGATGTCCAAATGTTTTATTTATTACCATTAATTGTAATCAACATTCCTCTTTTTCTTAGTTTCTTAATATTTTACTCTTGTATTTGTATAAATAGGGGTTCACCCCATTGAAATACACAACTGAGAAATTCTCATTCACTTTCTCTTTTTGTCTTCTTCTTCTTTCTTCTCATCTATTATATATTATTTTATAACAAGAAATTAATTGATAAAGAAAGAACTTAAAATTAAGAGATCTTTATTATTATTAATAATAAATTTATTAAAATATTAAAAAAAAAATAGAAACTATATACGATAGTTTCAAGCATCAAGCTAGAAATAATCATGATACTATTAAAAAAAATTCAAACTATAAATTAATAAATCAAAGTAATTAAATAATTAACTACAAAATTATAATAAAAAAATTATTTTATTATTTGCATATATATTTTTAGTTGTATTATATGTTTATATTTGTGATTATACTAATTTATATAATTATTAAAAAATTTGTAAAATGTAATGTATATTAGTTTTTTTTAATATGCACAATATATAATTACTAAAAATTAGTTATAAATATCTTATTTGAATTTAAATTAATATCTTAAAAAATCAAAAATTATTTTAAAATAAAAATAAAAGTCAAGAGGATAGTTTATATTATGAAATTATTAATTTATTCTGAATCAATATATTATTTTCGTTAAATACATGCACATATTTATTCTTTTATTATATATAGATAATCACACAAAAGTAAAGACAAAATATAAATACTTAATTCTTGCTTCGCCTCTGGTTGTAGCATTGATGCTTTTCATTTTTTTTTTTCAATAAAAAATTAAAGCTAAAAAGTTATTGTAGTTAAAAATTAGGATATATATTAAATAATAATGTGTGAGATTATAATTATAGCATTTTTAAAAATTATTATACATTGGAGTGTTTTTAGAACTAAGAGTGCACAAAAAGGTACTATAGTCTGGTCCTTTCACCTCGCGTATGCTCTGTTTTGCTGTCAAACCCTAAAGTGTTTTCTTGTCTTTTCGTTTTGTTCTTCAAGGTAGCTCTTCATGGCTGATCATGAGACGATGGACTTAGAGAATGATAGTGATTATGTGACTCTAACAGGTGGAGAGAATGATGATGGTGGGCTGTTATATGATACTGGTGAAAAGGAACTGTAACACCCTAACTAATTTAGGCATGTTAGCGTGATTTTTAACTTACCGTGTAGCCCGTTGCTAATCAATGAGGTTATCGAAAACCGTGATTAATTAAAATTTTGTTTATTTAATTAAAAACATAAAGTGACATACATATAAAATTCTGGGATCCCGCTTACAAAAATATTTACAGAAGTTTAATATTCATATACACAAGTTTGTCGCCTCGCGACTACACAACAAAAGTCCTGATGTCCCAAAGATCGTACACTCCAAGCCTAACCGCGCCGACATGTACAATCTTCATCTGCTCGCTCTCACGGCTGCTCAGCCTTAGCCTTGCCCTTACCTACACATGAAAATAGCACTGTGAGTCGACAGACTCAGTTAGAAAACATAACATAAAACATAATAATATCACGGGTTATAATCAGGTGCCCATACACCCAACCATAACCCTATCCTCGTGTCCTTCACGGTACTGAGTCTAGAACGTTCATACGATAATACTATCGACCATAATGTTAGCTTATACTCAATATGTCAGTCATACTCCAACCATATTGATGTGACAACATCGATCAGTATATACTATTACTGCTATCAATGTATTCTAATAGGCATAAACAACATGTATGCTAAACATGTAAATATATATGCATGACATTATACTAATCTTACCTTATTTCTAAATTTAGGTGTGCCGGCCAACCTGAGTGGAACAACTACTCGGCGAATTACAGGCCCCTAAATTACATCGATTATAACATAGATAAGTGATACGCTAAATCAAAACCGGGACTTAAGTTTTAAACCAAAAACCTATCTATTGTAAGTTAACATCAAAATACCCTAAACTAACAGGGAACTAACCAACCAAAGCTCTGAAACTAACACGAATCGACAACACGAATTTTTTGGAGAACCCAGCAACAAATCCAGTTAACCGGTTTTGTAAAACCGGTTAATCGATTTACACCAGAAAACCCCCAAAAATTCCAAAACCTAACCAAATCGATTCCAATCTATTCTAAACCTTCCGGACCTGCATATTATACCCCAAAAGATATATTCCAAGCAATAACACAACCATACAAGCTTAGAATAAAAAAACACCATTAAAGAGCCAAGCTTGAGTTCTAAAACTCAAAGCTTGCTCAAACCTACTAATAGCTACCAAAACTAGATCAATTCATCATATTTAACCGTAATCTAACTTCAAAAATACAAATCATACACCAACAACAACTACAGCAACAAAATCCACAAAACATGCATAAACCATTTTCTTAAAGTTCAAGAAAGCAAGAGTAGGAGTTTAAAAGGCTTTACCTTGGCTTGAGATCACTAAAAACTAGCTGAGAATCACAAGAATTACTGAGGAAATCACCAACCATAGTAGCCCTAAGAATTTAGAGAGAGAGAGAGAGAGAGAGAGAGAGAGAGAGAGAGAGAGAGAGAGAGAGAGAGAGAGAGAGAGAGAGAGTTCTTTGTTTTTTCATGAATTTTCTAGTTTTTGTATAAATGAATAAAAAAGGTTTTTGTTTTATTAAAATATCAGTTTATAACATCAAATAAAATCGGATTAATACTTTATATTAACTTCTTTCTAAAAGACAAAACTCAAATAGGTAAAATGACCATTTTTCTCTTCCCACACTAAAAGTCATAAAAGGCCACTTAGGGGTATTTTAGTCAATTCTAAAATCCCGACTATTCCCGACATTTCTAATGTCCAACTATAATGTCCCCCTAAACTAGAAATACTAAGATGTGATTCTAATAGCCAAACACCGCGCTCCCATGTTGCCGGACACAAAACATGCAAAATTATAAAATTCCATATATAACATATAAAATGCATTCTCAATTCAAATAAATCTCCGTAAATAAATAATTCCAAACTAATATGCAAGTTTCATAATTAAACCCTAATTATCTGCTAATTTCCAAATTAAAGTTAAGCGGTCTTTACAATTATCCCCCCCTTAAAAGGATTTCGTCCTCGAAATCTAACCTAAAAAACTCTGGATATAGAGCTCTCATGTCGGATTCTAACTCCTTGGTGGCTTCCTCCACCTTGCTATTTCTCCATAGTACTTTGACCAAAGATATGGTCTTGTTCCAAAGGACCTTATCCTTTCTGTCTAGGATCTGAACTGTCTATTCTTCGTATGATAAGTCTTGTTGCAGCTCAAGGTTTTCATAACTTAGTACATGAGCAGGGTCTGAAACGTATGTGAACTGTTGAAAGAGCTGGAGGCAAAGCTAAACGATATGCTACTTGTCCAACCTTCTCGAGAATCTCGAAAGGTCTTGTGAATCTAGGACATAATTTGCCTCTTTTCCAGAAATGTTTGATCCCCTTCATTGGAGACACCCGTAGGAACACATGATCCCCTACTTGAAACTCTACATTCCCGTGTTTCGGATCTGTGTAACTCTTTTTCCTACTCTGAGAGGCAAGCATTCTAGCTTTAATATTCTTGATGGCTTCATTAGTCCGTTGTACTAATTCTGGACCTAAGTATTTCTTCTCCCACGTCTCATCCCAGGGAATGGGAGATCTACACTTTCTGCCATATAACAATTCATAGGGAGCCATCCCTATTGTACTTTGATAACTGTTATTATACGAGAACTCTATCAGTGGTAGATACTTACTCCAGGAGCCTTCGAAATCCATAACACATGCTTATATCTTCCAGTATCTGAATTGTCCTTTCGGACTGCCCATCAGTCTGAGGATGGAAAGCTATACTGAATTTCAGTTTGGTACCCATAGCCCGTTGTAAACTCTGCCATAAGCTAGGTTATCCAATTACAAAGTCCATGGTGATATCCTCCCACTTCCACTCAGGAAGTGTCAAAGGCTGTAACAAACCTGTCAGTCTCTGATGTTCATGTTGGGTTTTATGCCCTAAATAAAACTCCATTTCAATGTAATCCATTTTATTCAACATCAATAAAGAAACAGAAGTATTTTTCATTCATTTGTGTATGTTTTGGTTCATGTTATCAATTGCTTGTCTATTTTTGATTTATAAATTCATCTGAAACCCTTTTCACATACTTGATCCTGTTGATTGTGTTGTCAACACATTGGAAAGTAAACATGACTATGTGAATAAAGTTTCCTAGATTTATCAGACACAGGGTTTTACTGATATGATAATCTACAACAGAGTTTACTTGCATTTGGAGAAATGCTATGTTCTTTCCAGAGCATTGGTTAAAGTAAAGCTCAGGTTGGATGCATGGAGTATGCATCGGAAGGGACCGATATTGAACTTTGAATTAGATTTATTAAACTTACCGTAATATCTATTCAAGTCAATATCGCCTAGTTGATCCTAGATCAAATGATCTTACTCCTGTTATGATTAGGCTCAATCTCAAGAGGCTATTCACGTTCTTTGATTTGTTAGTTAAGCCTACTTTTAGGTCAGGGTGATATGTACATTTTGGGAACACGGTAGTGCAATTGAGTGGGAGCGCTAATATAAACATGGAATCTATAGCTTCTATCTGGCAAATAGTAAGTAAAGGATGATCTCCTTCGAGCTTGACCAAACAAAAATACATGGTGGAGATCTCATTTCACATAAGCTGAAATCTCATTTATACGGGATTAAGTATTTTAAGGATTAAATACATTGTAGGGTGTAACAGTAATCTAATCCCTATATAGTGTAGATCATTCATATAGAGGATCATTGATCAAATTAGGATTATAACAATGGATAACTAATAATGTGTCTATATGGTAGAACATATAGAGCATTCTATTACTGAGAGTGTAATTCTAATATCTATGCGTGGATTCAACGAAGAATTAATAAGTCAGTGAATTTAGGTTATAAATTCTTGATCTGCTTATTGGAAGCTCGGTTATATAGACCCATGGTCCCCCCACTAGTTGAGATAATATTGCTTGTAAGACTCATATAATTGGTTTTGATTAATCAATTATAATTCTCAAATTAGACTATGTCTATTTGTGAATTTTTCACTAAGTAAGGGCGAAATTGTAAAGAAAGAGTTTTAGGGGCATATTTGTTAATTATGATACTTTGTATGGTTCAATTAATAAATATGATAAATGACAATATTATTTAATAATTATTTATAGTTATTAAATAGTTAGAATTGGCATTTAAATGGTTGAATTTGAAAATTGGCGTTTTTGAGAAAATGAGATGCAGAAATGATAAAACTGTAAAATTGCAAAAAGTGAGGCCCAAATCCATATAGCTATGGCCGGCCACTTTTATAGGCTTTATCATCTGATATTTTCATTATTTTAATGCCAAATAATTCAAACCTAACCCTAGTGGAATGCTATAAATAGATAGTGAAGGCTTCAGGAAAATCACACTTTTCATTCAGAGAAAAACCTGAGCCTTCTCTTTCTAAACCCTAGCCGCCACTTCTTACTCTTCTTCTTCTTTCATAATTTCGAACCACTTAGTGATTAGAGTAGTTCCCACACACAGCAAGTGATACCTCAATCATAGTGAGGAAGATCGTGAAGAAAGACATTCAACAAGAAGGAGTTTCAGCACTAAAGAAGAAGAGAAAGAGATCCAGGTTCAGATCTTGATAATACTCTGCGACAGAAAGGATACAAGGGTTAGAGATCTGAACGGAAGGAGTCATATTATTCCGCTGCACCAAATGTAAGGTTTCTCATACTTTATATGTGTTTATTTCATAATCGTTTTAGAAGTTCATATTTAGGGTGTTAATCAACATACTTGTGAGTAGATCTAAGATCCTGGTAAAATAATTTCTAACAATTGGCCTCAGAGCCATGGTAATTGATTTGCTTGCAAGAAATTTGGACTTAAAACGATTTGTTTGTGTTTTGGATGGTATCATGTTGTTTTGAGTGTTGTTTGATGATTGATTGATGTTTGTGAATTTTCGTGAAAAATAATTGAATATCTGTTTCTGGAATTATTTTTATTGGATAGTATGGAAAAAATTAAGCAATTTACTTTTTTACAGAACTCAATTTCGATTTAATTTGAATTAGTTATGATTTTTTGAAGTTTCGAAAAATATCAGGAATCGTGCATCATCACACGCGCGCGCGGACGAAGGGCAACCTTCGGACAGCACGCGTTCAGACACGGTTTCTTGTCTGAAACCGAGCCTCGCGCGCGCGGAGAGGCTGCATGCAGCCTCCGGCGCCGAGGATCCTCGGTCGTGCACCCTGTATTGCGCGCGCGGACAGTATGCAATGCATACTGTCCGTACAGCTCGCAATTTTTTCGTTTTTCTTCGATTTTTCATGCTATTTCATGGATTTAACTTCCGATTTTGTGTGTAGTTTTGTATTTAGACATTTACTATTCCTAATTCAATTCTAAATATCATAATTAAATTAATTATTTTTTTTAAATTAATTCATGATATTAGTGTAATTCGAATTTGAAAATAGTAAAAATCTGTCTTTTTTGCTTAATTATCTATCTTATTTTTAAATTTGATTATATCTTATCTTATTTTTAAATTTAAGGTCGGATTTTAAATTTTAAATTAAATATTTTTTTTTAAATGATTTGACCTTATTTAAATTTAAAATAAGATAACTATAATCATGTAATTTTAAATAGAAGTAAGATATTTTGCTAACTTTTAAATTTTATTATTTTATTTATTTAAATTAAATCATAAAATCTGAAAAAAGATATTTATTTATTTTTGTTTATTTTTATTGAATATTTAATTTATAAAATAACATTAAATTTTTAAAAGTAGTTAGCAAATTTTGAAATGATATTTAGGTTAGTTGAAACCTAATTTTTCAAAATTGTAGGTTTAATTTTAAATATTATTTTATTAATTTCGAAAATATATAAATTTTGTTTATTTTATTATTTTTCCGAAAATAAATTTTTTATTTAATTATTTTTCGAAATTTAATTATTTAAAATTAAATAAATCCTACATCCAACTATCCAGCTAACCTTGTTGCAGGAGTATGTGTTTTAGCTTGTTTGTAAGTTTTTAAAAACCTATTATTGCTTGATTGTAAATAGCCATGGTTAACTTGTTGACAAATCCAATGATCTGATTTTAACTCATGGTTCCCTTGGTCAAGTAAATAATTTGTAACAGGTAATTTTCACAATCTTCTTTCATCTTTGTATGACCTAGCAACATGATAGGATCCATCCAAATTGTGTGCCTGTATGAGCCTATATGTTTAATTTTGTTATAGATGCATATAGGTTGTTGTTGCTAAATAAAATATCATAGTTTTTGATAGATTTTATTTAGGCCCATTTAGTTTTGGGCCTATTCAATTAATAACAGTTGTTCATTTTAAGGTTAAATTCCTCTCTTTTGGGCCTTGTGTGAGAGTTGGGAGCCATAGAAGTGGGTACGACATATTGAACCCAGCACCCCCTCACGTGAACCACCCCAATTGTGAAGGCTCATTTGCCTGATTTGAATAACTGTACTAGGTTAATTAAATTAGTTTAACCTAATAAAATTGATTAGCAACATAATTAATTTCATTTATTTTGAAATTAATTTAAGAAAACCATAGTTTAAAGAATTTTATTATAAGCTAAACTATATGTATTTTCTTGTATTTAATTAAATATAGAATTATAACCATCTAGATTCTTTCTGAAACTTAATTTAAATTTTTCATTAAATGTTCCTATTTAAGTTGATATCTAGTTATCTATAACTAATCAGCTTAAATCTGAATATCTTTTGGATTTAAAATTTCAAAATTAAGTTGAGGAATTTTAGGAATTGGTTATTAACATTCTTTAGATATTTTTTAAGTTGATATTTTTTCAAATATTAACTTAAAATGGAATATTTTCAAATTAAGTGGTTATAACTTAATTTTAAATTTAATTAAATCTAATTTGAAAGATATTTAAGTTGATTTTTTAGATTCTTCTAAAACAACTTAAACAAGATATTTTCAAATTTGTTCCATTTTATTCGAATTTATTTTTCGAATTTAAATAATAATTAAAATTTAATTAAAGTTGATTTTTTATTTAAACCAACTTTAATTTGTAATTTTTCGTTATTATAATATGGAATAGGTGATTAAATAAAATACATATTTTTTTTTTAAATAATGAGCTTTAATCAAAAGATATTCGATCTCCATTGTTGGTCTTACAATAGTTAAATTTTTTAAATATAACCTCGAGACGCTAGACTTCGTCCCCCTATGGATGGTTATTCGTTGAAAAGTTTTAACACTGTAAGATCTCATTTGATAAGTGTTTTGTGAGTTTTCGTCTCTTTTAGACTCTCCCCTACGGTGACTACTTAGAGATAAACTCATAAAACATGAAACAATGGTGGAAGCTCATAAAATGAGAATAACCTTGACTCTCACCTACTGGGACAACGTTGGATTCTCATTTTGATCGATAAAAGGTTGCTAAAATGTTTTATTTTAGATGAGCTGACTACTCTATTCAACTAATGTTATCTTTGAATCTCACCTACTGGGACAGTGTATTTCATTATGTTGAAAACCTTGGAAAATAAACTATGTTAGATTTAGTATTTTTTATAACATATGTGATTATTTGTTATTTTCTGAACTTGTGTATGAATTTGAACCAAAACTTTACTTCTGTTTTATTGTTGTGTTGTAGTGCCAATAACCCTCATCCCATTCCACTCCTAGTTAATATCTTAGCAAAAGAACTTGAAGTTATAAACTCCTTGTCAGAGTAATACTTCACATATGCTCATGATGGACTTTAAATTCCAAAAAGCAGGTAAGCTGGGAATTGTTCACTCTGAAGAGCAAATAGTTCATAACTCCATAAATCCTACTACTTCAAGCTTAGTTGAGAAGATAAGAGAAAGTGATTCCACTTCCTCAAGTTATACTTCACAACAAAATGAACCAGCAAGAACAACAATTAACAAACGAATAAGCAGTGATGCTTTAGTCTTCGAATCATGTATGTTAGAGAATGATAAATCCATTTGGATTCTTGATTCTGGGTCTACAAACCATGTAAGTTGTTCATTGCAATTGCTTGAGAATTGGAATTATTTGAAATCCGGAGAGTTGAAACTTAAGGTTGGTAATGGCGAAATGGTTTCGGTTAGAGCTAGAGGAAAAGCCAAACTCAAGTTTCAAAACAGAATTTTGGAATTAGACAATGTCTTATACATTCCAAATTTCAGTAGAAACTTGGTTTCTGTTTCATGCTTACAATTGCAACAATACAAATTAGATTTTTCGAGTTCTGGTTCTACCATTTCTCGAAATGACATTCAGATTTGTGTTGCATCCATGGAACAGGGGCTTTATGTTCTTAGACCAGAAACACCATTTGCCCTACATAACGAACTTTTTAAAGTAGCTCAACCTAGAAACCACAAAAAGCAAAAGATCGATGATGATAATGAAACATATCCATGGCATTTACGTTTAGGTCATTTAGGCTTTGATAGACTCAATAGGCTAACCAAAGACGGTCCATTGAAAAATGTCGTCTTAGGTGAACTGCCAGTATGCGAGTCCTGCCTGGAAGGAAAAATGACTAAATGTTCTTTCTCTGCAAAGGGAGAGCGTGCCAAACAACCCCTAGGGTAAGTGCATTCCGATGTCTGCGGACCTTTGAATGTAAAAGCGCGAGGTGGTTATGAGTATTTTGTCACTTTCATTGACGATTACTCTACATATGGACATATTTACCTTATGCATAAGAAATCTGAAACATTTGCAAAGTTTCAGGAATTTCACGCATTGACTCAAAACCAATTAGGTAAAACATTAAAGATCTTGGGAACTGATAGGGGTGGAGAATATATGGATATGCAGTTCAAAGATCATTTAATTGAACTTGGAATTGAATCCCAATTAACCGCCCCTAGCACTCCATAGCAAAATGGAGTTGCAGAAAGACGGAATTGCATGATTTTGGAAATGGTTAGGTCCATGCTTAGTTTTTCAACTCTACCTACGTCCTTCTGGGGATATGCAATTCAGATGGCAACCGACATTTTAAATGTTGTTCCATCTAAATAAATCCCTAAGACACCTTTAGAACTATGGATTGGTCGTACACCTAGTTTACGCCATTACAGAATCTGGGGGTGCCCTGCTCATGTCTTAAGAAAGAAAGACGACAAACTTGAGTCACGAACTGAAGTTTGCATGTTTGTCGGCAATTCTAAAGAGACTAGGGGTGGACTATTTTATAGTCGCAAGGATGATAAAGTGTTTGTTTCCACAAACGCCACTTTCCTTGAAGAGGACTATATTAAAAATTTCAAACCACAAAGTAAAGTAGTGTTGGAGGAAATGCTTTCAGATATAAGTCCTTCCAATGTTCCGTCATCTTCCACTCGAGAAGAGGACAATCCCACTCCCTCAGTCGAACCAACTGAGAAAACTACTGCTAAAGTTTCTGTTCAGAAGATCACCGCTCCTCTTCGTAGTTGGAAGGTTTCAACAAAACCAGCTCGTTATGGCTTGGATGGTCAAATCAATATGGTCGTTGGTGACGGTATTGAAGACGACCCATTAACCTATAAACAGGCAATGGCTAGTCCGCAACGGAAATGATGGTCAACCGGCATATATTCAGAAATGGATTCCATGAAAAAGAACAAAGTCTGGGAATATGTAGACGCACCTGAGGACTATCATCCGATAGGATGCAAGTGGGTTTACAAGAAGAAAAGAGGAGCTGGAGGCGAAGTCGAAACTTTTAAAGCTAGACTTGTAGCCAAGGGTTATACCCAAAGAGAAGGCGTGGACTATGAGGAAACTTTTAGTCCTGTTGCCATGCTCAAATCCATCCGAATTCTTCTCTCCATAGCTGCTGCTTTCGATTATGAAATCTGGCAAATGGAGGTCAAGACTGCCTTCCTTAATGGGGTACTTGAAGAAACCATCTATATGGAGCAACCAGAAGGCTATGTTCTTCCAGGGATGGAAAAGAAAGTTTGCAAATTAAATAGGTCTATCTATGGACTTAAGCAAGCTTCTCGCTCATGGAATAAAAGGTTTGATGAAATCATCAAGACCTACGGCTTTCTTCAGAATGAAGATGAACCTTGTGTTTACCAACTCAAGGAAGACCAAGTAGTAGTATTCCTGGTCCTTTATGTTGACGACATTTTGATTATTGGAAACAATATCAAGAAAATGACTCACATCAAGGATTGGCTTAACACTCAATTCGATATGAAAGATTTGGGTGAAGCAGCCTATGTTCTTGGTATTCAGATTATCAGAAACTGGAAGAACAGATCTCTTGCTCTCTCTCAAACAACCTAGATTGACAAAGTTTTAGAGAGATTCTCCATGAACAACACCAATGGGGCAAACATGCCTTCTAGATATGGTATTCGTCTATCTAAGGAACAGTCTCCTACTGATCCTCAAGAGATAGAGGACATGGCAAAAATTCCTTATGCCTCTGCAGTTGGGAGTCTAATGTATGCAATGTTATGCACTAGACCTGACATCTGCTACGCAGTTGGAATCGTGAGCAGGTATCAGTCAAATCCAGGACAACAACATTGGAATGCAGTTAAGTATATTCTGAAATACTTAAAGAGTACAAGGAATCTTGTGTTAGTCTACAAGGGTGGTGCTTTAAATCCCATAGGCTATACTGATTCAGATTTCTAGGCAAGTCTTGAAGACAGGAAATCTACATCTGGGATGGTGTTTACTCTTGGGGGTGGAGCAGTGGTTTGGAGAAGTGCTAAACAAACTGCGATATCGGACTCGACGATGGAAGCAGAATACATAGCTGCAGCAGAAGCTTCTAAAGAGCTTGTCTGGCTAAGAATATTCTTCACCAGTATCGGTGTCGTGCCTGGAATGGAAAAGCCTCTGGTCCTACTTTGTGATAATAATGGATCAATAGCCAATAGTAAGGAGCCTCGAAGCCACAAGAGAAGCAAACACATAGAAAGGAAGTATTGCATCATCAGAGAATATGTGGCAAGCGGGGATGTACTAGTTGAGAAAGTGGACACAGAAGACAACCTACCTGATCCATTCACCAAAGTCTTGGCCGTGACTGCATTTGAAAAGCACCGTCAGAATTTAGGATTAATTGATATGTACTGATTAGTTTTATATTAGTGCAAGTGGGAGTTTGTTGGGTTTTATGCCCTAAATAAAACTCCATTTCAATGTAATCCATTTTATTCAACATCAATAAAGAAACAAAAGTATTTTTCATTCATTTGTGTATGTTTTGGTTCATGTTATCAATTGCTTGTCTATTTGATTTATAAATTCATCTGAAACCCTTTTCACATACTTGATCCTGTTTATTGTGTTGTCAACACATTGGAAAGTAAACATGACTATGTGAATAAAGTTTCCTAGATTTATCAGACACATGGTTTTACTGATATGATAATCTACAACAGAGTTTACTTGCATTTGGAGAAATGCTATGTTCTTTCCAGAGCATTGGTTAAAGTAAAGCTCAGGTTGGATGCATGGAGTATGCATCGGAAGGGACCGATATTGAACTTTGAATTAGATTTATTAAACTTACGTAATATCTATTCAAGTCAATATCGCCTAGTTGATCCTAGATCAAAAGATCTTAATCTTGTTATGATTAGGCTCAATCTCAAGAGGCTATTCCTGTTCTTTGATTTGTTAGTTAAGCCTACTTTTAGGTCAGGGTGATACGTACATTTTGGGAACACGGTAGTGCAATTGAGTGGGAGCGCTAACATAATCTATAGCTTCTATCTGGCAAATAGTAAGTAAAGGATGATCTCCTTCGAGCTTGACCAAACGAAAATAAATGGTGGAGTACTCATTTCACATAAGCTGAAATATCATTTATACGGGGTTAAGTGTTTTAAGGATAAAATACATTGTAGGGTGTAACGGTAATCTAATCCCTGTACAGTGTAGATCATTCATATAGAGGGTCATTGATCAAATTATGATTATAACAATGGATAACTAATGATGTGTCTATATGGTGGAACATATAGAGCATTCTATATACTGAGAGTGCAATTCTAAGTTCTATGTGTGGATTCAACGAAGAATTAATAAGTCAGTGAATTTAGGTTATAAATTCTTGATCTGCTTATTGGAAGCTCGGTTATATAGACCCATGGTCCCCCCACTAGTTGAGATAATATTGCATAGGCCCAAATCCATATTGTATAGGCCGGCCACTTTTATAGGCTTTATCATCTGTGATTTTTTTATAATTTTAATGCTAAATAATTCAAACCTAACCCTAGTGGAAAGCTATAAATAGATAGTGAAGGCTTCAAGAAATTTACACTTAACTTTCTACTTTTTCCTTCAGAGAAAAACTTGAGCCTTCTCTCTCTCAACCCTAGCCGCCACTCCTTGCTCTTCTTCTTCCTTGAAATTTCGAACCACTTAGTGATTAGAGTAGTGCCCACACACAGCAAGTGATACCTCTGTTGGGTTTTATGCCCTAAATAAAACTCATTTCAATATAATCAGATATACTTATTAATATAGATCAGAAATAACATTTAATGTTGCATGGTTCACATGATTTATTTCATGATTATATGTATATAATGTATGAATTCATATGAAACCCTTTTCACATACTTGATCCTGTTTATTGTGCTGTCAACACATTGGAAAGTAAACATGACTATGTGAATAAAGTTTCCTAGATTTATCAGACATAGGGTTTTACTGATATGATAATCTACAACGAAGTTTACTTGCATTTGGAGAAGTGCTATGTTCTTTCCAGAGCATTGGTTAACGTAAAGCTCGGGTTGGATGCATGGAGTATGCATCAAAAGGGACCGATATTGAACTTTGACTTAGATTTATTAAACTTACCGTAATATCTATTCAAGTCAATATCGCCTAGTTGATCCTAGATCAAATGATCTTAATCCTGTTATGATTAGGCTCAATCTCGAGAGGCTATTCGTGTTCTTTGATTTGTTAGTTAAGCCTACTTTTAGGTCAGGGTGATACGTACATTTTGGGAACACGGTAGTGCAATTGAGTGGGAGCGCTAACATAAACATGGAATCTATAGCTTCTATCTGGCGAATAGTAAGTAAAGGATGATCTCCTTCGAGCTTGACCAAACGAAAATAAATGGTGGAGATCTCATTTCACATAAGCTGAAATATCATTTATACAGGGTTAAGTGTTTTAAGGATTAAATACATTGTAGGGTGTAACGGTAATCTAATCCATTTACAGTGTAGATCATTCATATTGAAGATCATTGATCAAATTAGGATTATAACAATGGATAACTTATGATGTGTCTATATGGTGGAACATATAGAGCATTCTATATACTGAGAGTGCAATTCTAAGTTCTATGCGTGGATTCAACGAAGAATTAATAAGTTAGTGAATTTTAGTAATAAATTCTTGATATACTTATTGGAAGCTCGGTTATATAGACCCATGGTCCCCGCACTAGTTGAGATAATATTGCTTGTAAGACTCATATAATTGGTTTTGATTAATCAATTATAATTCTCAAATTAGTCTATGTATATTTGTGAATTTTTCACTAAGTAAGGGCAAAATTGTAAAGAAAGAGTTTTAGGGGCATATTTGTTAATTATGATACTTTGTATGGTTCAATTAATAAATATGATAAATGACAATATTATTTAATAATTATTTATAGTTATTAAATAGTTATAATTGGCATTTAAATGGTTGAATTTGAAAATTGGCGTTTTTGAGAAAATGAGATGCAGAAATGATAAAACTGCAAAATTGCAAAAAGTGAGGCCCAAATCCATATAGCCATGGCCGACCACTTTTATAGGCTTTATCATCTGATATTTTCATTATTTTAATGCCAAATAATTCAAACCTAACCCTAGTGGAGTGCTATAAATAGATAGTGAAGGCTTCAGGAAAATCACACTTTTCATTCAGAGAAAAACCTGAGCTTTCTCTTTCTAAACCCTAGCCGCCACTTCTTACTCTTCTTATTCCTTCATAATTTCGAACCACTTAGTGATTAGTGTAGTGCCCACACACAGCAAGTGATACCTCAATCATAGTGAGGAAGATCGTGAAGAAAGACATTCAACAAGAAGGAGTTTTAGCACTAAAGAAGAAGAGAAAGAGATCCAGTTCAGATCTTGATAATACTCTACGACAGAAAGGATACAAGGGTTAGAGATCTGAACAGAAGGAGTCATATTATTCCGCTGCACCCAATGTAAGGTTTCTCATACTTTATATGTGTTTATTTCATAATCGTTTTAATAGTTCATATTTAGGGTGTTAATCAACATACTTGTGAGTAGATCTAAGATCCTGGTAAAATAATTTCCAACAGTTCAGCCTTGATCTGCTGACAGGTTAGGCATCGCGATACAAATTCTACCACATTCTTATTCATACCACTCCACCAGAAGTATGGTTTAAGATCTTGATACATCTTGGTGGTGCCAGGATGCAAGGAGTATGCAGTGGTATGAGCCTCTTCAAGAATTATGTTTCTAAGTTCCACACTACTTGGAACACAAACCCTAGTCTTAAACAACAACATCCCACTATCTTACATTGTAAAATCTCTGGCTTGACCAGCTGAAACCTCTTCTCTGATCTTCACTAATTCTGGATCATTTAACTGAGAAGCTTTAATTCGTTCTAACAGATCAGACTGCAACGTCAAGTTATGAAGTTTGCCTACGACAAACTCAATGCTTGATTTGACCATGTTCTCAGCTAATTGAGGTGAAATCTGAATCATACTAGTTACCTGCCCAGGACCCTTCCTGCTCAGAGCGTCAGCCACTACATTGGCTTTCCCAGGATGGTAAAGGATTTCACAGTCATAATCCTTAACCAACTCTAACCAACGCCTCTGTCTCATATTCAAATCCTTTTGAGTAAAGAAGTATTTGAGGCTCTTATGGTCAGTATAAATTTCACATCTCTCTCCATAGAGATAATGCCGCCAAATCTTTAAAGCAAACACTACCGCGACAAGTTCTAAATCGCGAGTCGGGTACTGCTGTTCATATTCTTTCAACTGACGAGAGGCATAGGCAATAACCCGATCGACCTGCATCAGTACACACCCCAAACCCTTTTTAGATGCATCACAATAAACCACGAACTTCTCTTTATCAGAAGGTAAGTCTAACATTAGAGCTGTGACTAATCTCTATTTCAGCTCCTAAAAACTTGCTTCACACTTATCCATCCACACAAAATGTTGATTCTTTTTAGTAAGCTCGGTTAAGGGTGTTCAAATTTTAGAGAACCCTTCTACGAACCGACGATAATAACCAACCAAACCCAAGAAACTTCTAACTTCTATAACTATTTTCGGTCTCGGCCGATCCCTAACAGATTCTATCTTTCCCGGATCCACTTTGATCTCGTCTTTGCTAACAATGTGCCCAAGAAAGTGTTGGGTTTTATGACCTAAATAAAACTCCATTTCAATTTAATCTATTTTATTCAACATCAATAAAGAAATAAAAGTATTTTTCATTCATTTGTGTATGTTTTAGTTCACTTAATCAATTGCTTGTCTATTTGATTTATAAATTCATCTTAAACCCTTTTCACATACTTGACCCTGTTTATTGTGTTGTCATCACTTTGGAAAATAAACATGACTATGTGAATAAAGTTTCCTAGATCTATCAGACAGGGGCTTTTACTGATATGATAATCTACAACCAGAGTTTACTTGCATTTGGAGAAATGCTATGTTCTTTCAAGAACATTGGTTAAAGTAAAGCTCAGGTTGGATGCATGGAGTATGCATCAGAAAGGATCGATATTGAACTTTGACTTAGATTTATTAAACTTACCGTAAAATCTATTCAAGTCAAAATCGCCTAGTTAATCGTAGATCAAATGTTCTTAATCCTGTTATGATTAGGCTCAATCTTGAAAGGCTATTCGTGTTGTTTGATTTCTTAGTTAAGCCTACTTTTAGGTCAGGGTGATACGTACATTTTGGGAACACGGTAGTGCAATTGAGTGGGAGCGCTAACATAAACACGGAATCTATAGCTTCTATCTGGCGAATAGTAAGTAAAGGATGGTCTCCTTCGAGCTTGACCAAACGAAAATAAATGGTGGAGATCTCATTTCACATAAGCTGAAATATCATTTATACAGGGTTAAGTGTTTTAAGGATTAAATACATTGTAGGGTGTAACGGTAATCTAATCCATTTACAGTGTAGATCATTCATATAGAGGATCATTGATCAAATTAGGATTATAACAATGGATAACTTATGATGTGTCTATATGGTGGAACATATAGAGCATTCTATATACTGAGAGTGCAATTCTATGTTCTATGTGTGGATTTAACGAAGAATTAATAAGTTAGTGAATTTTAGTAATAATTTCTTGATCTACTTATTGGAAGCTCGGTTATATAGACCCATGGTCCCCACACTAGTTGAGATAATATTGCTTGTAAGACTCATGTAATTGGTTTTGAATAATCAATTATAATTCTCAAGTTAGACTATGTCTATTTGTGAAATTTTCACTAAGTAAGGGCGAAATTGTAAAGAAAGAGTTATTAGGGGTATATTTGTTAATTCTGATACTTTGTATGGTTCAATTAATAAATATGATAAATGGAAATATTATTTAATAATTATTTATAGTTATTAAATAGTTAGAACTGGCATTTAAATGGTTGAATTAGAAAATTGGCGTTTTCGAGAAAATCAGATACAAAAGTGATAAAACTGCATAATTGTAAAAAGTGAGGCCCAAATCCAATAAGCCATGGCCGGCCACTTTTTTAGGTATTATTCTCTGATATTTTCATTATTTTAATGCCAAATAATTCAAACATAACCCTAGTGGAATGCTATAAATAGGTAGTGAAGGCTTCTGGAAAATTACACTTTTCATTCAGAAAAACCTGAGCCTCTCTCTCTACCTTTGGCCGCCACTCTCTCTCTCTCTCTTCTTCGTTAATATTTTGAATCCCTTAGTGATTACAGTAGTGCCCACACACAGCAAGCAATACCTCAATCATAGTGAGGAAGATCGTGAAGAAAGATCTTCAGCAAAAGGAGCTTCAGCATCAGAGATTCAGAGAAAGAGATCCAGGTTCAGATCTTGATAATACTCTGGGACAGAAAGGATACAAGAGTTAGAGATCTGAACGGAAGGAGTCATTTAATTTCGCTGCACCCAATGTAAGGTTTCCTAAACTTTATATGTGTTTATTTCATCGTTTTAGAAAGTTCATATTTAGGGTGTTAATCAACATACTTGTGAGTAGATTTATGATCTTGGTAAAATAATTTCTAACAACTGGCCTCAGAGCCATGGTAATTGATTTTCTTGCAAGAAATTGGGACTTTAAAACGATTGTTTGATGTTTTGGATGGTATAATGTTGTATTGAGTGTTATTTGATGATTAATTGATGTTTGTGAATTTTCGTGAAAAATAATTGAATATTTGTTTCTGGAATTATTTTTATTTGATAGTATGGAAAAAATTAAGCAAGTTATTTTTTTTACAGAACTCAATTTCGATTTAATTTGAATTAGTTATGATTTTTGGAAGTTTTGAAAAAATCGCGGTTGAGCAGCACACCTCCTGCGCGCGCGGATTTCATGCGAATCCCATTGCCGCCGAGGTTGCTCGCCCAAATCACCCCTATGCCCGCGCGGACGGGTATGCACTGCATCCCGTCCGTAGAGCTCGCAATTTTTTCGTTTTTCTTCGTTTTTTCATGCTTTTTCATGGATTTAACTTCCGATTTTTTGTGTAGTTCTGTATTTATACATTTACTATTCCTAATTCAATTCTAATTATCATAATTAAATTAATTAATATTTTTTAAATTTAATTCATGATATTAGTGTAATTTGAATTTGAAATAGTCAATATCTATCTTTTTTTGCTTAATTATCTATCTTATTTTTAAATTTGATTATATCTTATCTTATTTTTAAATTTAAGGTTAGATATTAAATTTTTTAAATTAATTTTTTTTAAAATAATTTGACCTTATTTAAATTTAAAATAAGATAACTATAATCATGTAATTTTAAATAGATGTATGATATTTTGCTAACTTTTTTAAATTTGTTATTTTATTTATTTAAATTACATTTAAAATCTGAAAAAGATATTCATTTATCTTTTTTATTTTTTTTATTTAATTTTTATTTATAAAATAACATTAAATTTTTAAAAGTAGTTAGCAAATTTTGAAATGATATTTAGGTTGGTTGAAACCTAATTTTTCAAAATTTCAGGTTTAATTTTAAATATTTTTTTTTAATTTCGAATTTTAAATTATTTTTTTTTTAATTTTTAAATTTTTGAAAATAATTTTTTATTTAATTAATTATTTTTTCGAAATTATTTATTTAAAATTAAATAAATCCTACATCCAACTATCCAGCTAACCTTGTTGCAGGAGTATGTGTTTTTAGCTTGTTTGTAAGTTTTTTAAAACCTATTATTGCTTGATTGCAAATAGCCATGGTTAACTTGTTGACAGATCCAATGATCTGATTTTAACTCATGGCTCCCTTGGTCAAGTAGATAAGTTGTAACAGGTATATTTACAATCTTCTTTCATCTGTGTATGACCTAGCAACATGATAGGACCCATCCAAAGTGTGCCTGTGTGAGCCTATGTGTTTAATTTCATTATAGATGCATATAGGTTGTTGTTGCTAAATAAAATGTCATAGTTCTTGATAGATTTTATTTAGGCTCATTTAGTTTTTGGGTCTATTCAATTAATAACAGTTGTTCATTTTTAGGTTAAATTCCTCTCTTTTGGGCCTTGTGTGAGAGTTGGGAGCCATAGAATTGGGTACGACATACTGAACCCAGCACCCCTTCACATGAACCACCCCAATTGTGAAGGCTCATTTGCGTGATTTGAATAACTGTACAAGGTTAATTAAATTAGTTTAACCTAATAAAATTGATTAGCAACATAATTAATTTCATTTATTTTGAAATTAATTTAAGAAAACCATAGTTTAAAGAATTTTATATTCTAAGCTAAACTATATGTATTTTCTTGTATTTAATTAAATATAGAATTATAACCATCTAGATTCTTTCTGAAGCTTAATTTAAATTTTTCATTAAATATTCCTATTTAAGTTGATATTTAGTTATCTACAATTAACCAACTTAAATCTGAATATCTTTTGGATTTAAAATTTCAAAATTAAGTTGAGAAATTTTAGGCATTGGTTATTAAGATTCTTTAGATATTTTTTAAGTTAATATCTTTTCGAATATTAACTTAAAATGGAAAATTTTAGATATTTTTTAAGTTAATATCTTTTCGAATATTAACTTAAAATGGAATATTTTCAAATTAAGTGGTTACAACTTAATTTTAATTTAATTAAATCTGATTTGAAAGATATTTAAGTTGATTTTTTAGATTCTTCTAAAACAACTTAAACAAGATATTTTCAAATTTGTTCCATAATATTCGAATTTATTTTTCGAATTAAAATAATAATTGAAATTTAATTAAAGTTGATTTTTTATTTAAACCAACTTTAATTTGTAATATTTCATTATTCTATGGAACTCATTCCATTTTTATTCGAATTTATTTTTCGAATTTAAATAATAATTGAAAATTAATTGAAGTTAATTTTTTATTTAAACCAACTTTAATTTGTAATTTTTCATTATTATAATATGGAATAAAAGATTATACAAAATATATATTTTTTTTTTAAATAATGAGCTTTAATTAAAAGATATTCGATCTCCATTTTTGGTCTTACAAAAGTTAAATTTTTATCAATATAACCTGGAGACGCTAGACTTCGCCCCCCTACGGATGGTTATTCGTTGAACACTTTTAACACTGTAAGATTTCATTTGATAAGTGTTTTGTGAGTTTTCGTCTCTATTAGACTCTCCCCTACGGTGACTACTTAGAGATAAACTCATAAAACATGAAACAATGGTGGAAGCTCATAAAATGAGAATAACCTTGACTCTCGCCTACCGGGACAACGTTGGATTCTCATTTTGATCGAATAAAAGGTTGCTAAAATGTTTATTTTTAGATGAGCTGACTACTCTATTCAACTAATGTTATCTTTGACTCTCGCCTACTGGGACACTTTATTTCATTATGTTGGAAACCTTGGAAAATAAACTATGTTAGATTTAGTATTTTTATAACATATGTAATTATTTGTTATTTTCTGAACTTGTGTATGAATTTGAACCAAAACCTTACTTCTGTTTTATTGATGTGTTGTAGTGCCAATAACCCTCTTCCCATTCCACTCCTAGTTAATATCTTAGCAATTGAACTTGAAGTTATAAACTCCTTGTCAGAGTAATACTTCACATATGCTCATGATGGACTTTAAATTCCAGAAAGCAGGTAAGCTAGGAATTGTTCACTCTGAAGAGCAAATAGTTCATAACTCCAGAAATCCTACTACTTCAAGCTTAGTTGAGAAGATAAGAGAAAGTGATTCCACTTCCTCAAGTTATACTTCACAACAAATTGTATAATCAAGAACAACAAATCACAAACGAATAAGCAGTAATGCTTTAGTCTTCGAATCATGTGTGTTAGAGAATGATAAATCCATTTGGATTCTTGATTCTGGGTCTACAAACCATGTAAGTTGTTCATTGCAATTTCTTGAGAATTGGAATTATTTGAAATCCGGAGAGTTGAAACTTAAAGTTGGTAATGGCGAAATGGTTTCGGTTAGAGCTAGAGGAAAAGCCAAACTCAAGTTTCAAAACAGAATTTTGGAATTAGACAATGTCTTATACATTCCAAATTTCAGTAGAAACTTGGTTTCTGTTTCGTGCTTACAATTGCAACAATACAAATAAGATTTTCCGAGTTCAGGTTCTACCATTTCTCGAAATGACATTCAGATTTGTGTTGCATCCATGGAATAGGGGCTTTATGTTCTTAGACCAGAAACACCATTTGCCCTACATAACGAACTTTTTAAGGTAGCTAAACCTAAAAACCACAAAAAGCAAAAGATCGTTGATGATAATGAAACATATCTATGGCATTTACGTTTAGGTCATATAGGCTTTGATAGACTCAATAGGCTAACCAAAGACGGTCCATTGAAAAAATGTCATCCTAGGTGAACTGCCAGTATGCGAGTCCTGCCTGGAAGGAAAAATGACTAAACATTCTTTCTCTGCAAAGGGATAGCGTGCCAAACAACCCCTAGGGTTAGTGCATTCCGATGTCTGCGGACCTTTGAATGTAAAAGCCCGAGGTGGTTATGAGTACTTTGTCACTTTCATTGACGATTACTCTAGATATGGAAATATTTACCTTATGCATAAGAAATCTGAAACATTTGCAAAGTTTCAAGAATTTCACGCATTGGCTCAAACCCAATTGGGTAAAACATTAAAGATCTTGCGAACTGATAGGGGTGGAGAATATATGGATATGCAGTTCAAAGATCATTTAATTGAACTTGGAATTGAATCCCAATTAACCGCCCCTAGCACTCCACAGCAAAATGAAGTTGCAGAAAGACGGAATCGCACACTTTTGGAAATGGTTAGGTCCATGCTTAGTTTTTCAACTCTACCTACGTCCTTCTGGGGATATGCACTTCAGATAGAAACTGACATTTAGATGTTGTTCCATCTAAATCAATCCCTAAGACACCATTAGAACTATGGATTGGTCGTACACCTAGTTTACGCCATTACAGAATCTTGGGGTGCCCTGCTCATGTCTTAAGAAAGAAAGACGGCAAACTTGAGTCATGAACTGAAGTTTGCATGTTTGTCGGAAATTCTAAAGAGACTAGGGGTGGACTATTTTATAGTCTCAAGGATGATAAAGTGTTTGTTTCTACAAACGCAACTTTCCTTGAATATGACTACATTAAGAATTTCAAATCACAAAGTAAAGTAGTGTTGGAGGAAATGCTATTAGATATAAGTCCTTCCAATGTTCCGTCCTTCTCCACTCGTGGAGAGGACAATCCCACTCCCTCAGTTGAACCAACTGAGAAATCTACTACTAAAGTTTCTGTTCAGAAGATCACCGCACCTCGTCGTAGTGGGAGGGTTTCAACAAAACCAGCTCGTAATGGCTTGGATGGTGAAATCAATATGGTCGTAGGTGACGGTATTGAAGACGATCCATTAACCTATAAACAGGCAATGGCTAGTCCGCAACGGAAACGATGGTCGGTCGGCATGGATTCAGAAATGGATTCCATGAAAAAGAACAAAGTCTGGGAATATGTAGACGCACCTGACGACTATCATCCGATAGGATGCAAGTGGGTTTACAAGAAGAAAAGAGGAGCTGGAGGCGAAGTCGAAACTTTTAAAGCTAGACTTGTAGCCAAGGGTTATACCCAAAGAGAAGGGGTGGACTATGAGGAAACTTTTAGTCCTGTTGCCATGCTTAAATCTATCCAAATTATTCTCTCCATAGCTGCTACTTTCAATTATAAAATCTGACAAATGGATGTCAAGACTGCCTTCCTTAATGGGGTACTTGAAGAAACCATCTATATGGAGCAACCAGAAGGCTATGTTCTTCCAGGTCAGGAAAAGAAAGTTTGCAAATTAAATAGGTCTATCTATGGACTTAAGCAAGCTTCTCGCTCATGGAATAAAAGGTTTGATGAAATCATCAAGACCTACGACTTTCTTCAGAATGAAGATGAACCTTGTGTTTACCAACTCAAGGAAGACCAAGTAGTAGTATTCCTGGTCCTTTATGTTGATGACATTTTGATTATTGGGAACAATGTCAAGAAAATGACTCACATCAAGGAGTGGCTCAACACTCAATTCGATATGAAAGATTTGGGTGAAGCAGCCTATGTTCTTGGTATTCAGATTATCAGAAACCGGAAGAACAGATCTCTTGCTCTCTCTCAAACAACCTACATTGATAAAGTCTTAGAGAGATTCTCCATGAATAACACCAATGGGGCAAACATGCCTTCTAGATATGGTATTCGTCTATCTAAGGAACAGTCTCTGACTGATCCTCAAGAGATAGAGGACATGGCAAAAATTCTCTATGCTTCTGCAGTTGGAAGTCTAATGTATGCAATGTTATGCACTACACCTGACATCTGCTATGCAGTTGGAATCGTGAGCAGGGATCAGTCTAATCCAGGACATGAACATTGGAATGCAGTTAAGTATAATCTGAAATACTCAAAGAGTACAAGGAATCTTGTGTTAGTCTACAAGGGTGGTGCTTTAAATCCCATAGGCTTGTTGGGTTTTATGCCCTAAATAAAACTCATTTCATATAATCAGATTTACTTATTAATAAAGATCAGAAATAACATTTTATGTTGCATGGTTCACATGATTTATTTCATGATTATATGTATATAATGTATGAATTTTTTTTTAAGTCCAGAACATATGAGTTGGTTAAAGATTATAGTATTGTCAGCACAGTGGAATATAATCTTTATTATATGTTCAAAAGTTGATTCCCTAATTTGTCAGAACACTGGATTTAGACTGACACGGTATAATCAGCGATAGGTATTCTTACACCTTGGAAAAGTGTTATGTCCTTTCCAGGACATGGGCAAAGTTTACCAGTATCGTATGTATGGAGTATACATCGGAAGGGACCGATATTGAACTTTGATTAGATATGTTAAAATTTACCGTAATATCTATTCAATTCAATATCAACTGTTGATCCTAGATCACATGATCGAAATCCTGATATGGTTAGGCTCAATTTCAAGAGTGTTACTCGTGTTCTTTGATTTGTTAGTTAAGCCTAGTTTTGTATCAGGGTGATACGTACATTTTGGGAACACGGTAATGCAATTGAGTGGGAGCGCTAACATAAATATGGAATCTATAGCTTCTATTTGGCAAATAGAAGTAAAGGATGATTTCCTTCGAGCTTAACCAAACGAAGATAAATGGTGGAGATCTCATTTCACTTAGGTGAAATATCATTTATACAAGGTTAAGTGTTTTAAGGATAAAATACATTGTAGGGTACAGTAATTTAATCCCTGTACAGTGTAAATCATCTATATAGAGGATCATTGATCACATTAGGGTTATAACAATGGATAACTAATGACGTGTCTATATCGTGGAACATATAGAGCGTTTCTATATGACTGAGAGTGCAATTCCAAGTTCTAAGTGTGGATTCAATGAGGAATTAATAAGTTAGGGAATTTACTTGGTAAATTCGGTTCGACTTATAGGACGCTCGGTTATATAGACCCATGGTCCCCATACTAGTTGAGGCCATACTGCTTGTAAGACTCAGTTAATTGATTTTAATTAATCAATTATAATTCTAAAAGTTAGACTATGTCTACTTTATGAATTTTCACTAAGCAAGGGTAAAACAGTAAATAGAGAGTTTAAAGGGTATATTTATTAATTGGGAAACTTTGATTAGTTTTTATTAATAAATAAAATAAATGACAATATATTATTTAATAATTAATTATAGTTATTAAATAATTAGATTTGACATTTATGAAATTGAAAGAGAGAATTGGCTATTTTGAGAAAATGGGAAACTAGAAATGATGAAATAGGAAAGTTGGAAAAGTGGAAAGATTTGTGTTTCCTCAACACATGGCCGGCCACCTTTACCCCTATTTCTCATTTTATTTTTCATTTTTTAAATGCCAAATAATTCAACTTTAACCCTATGTGGTATTCTATAAATAGAAGGTAAAGGCTTCAGTTTTGAGACACAGACTTTACAGTTTATTCTCTCAAACACTATGAAACCGCCACTCTCTCTCTTTCTTTCTTTCTTCTCTGTTTTTCGAATTCCCTTGAGTGAATGAGTAGTGCCCACACACATCAAGTGGTATCTCAATCATAGTATGGAAGACTATGGAAATTCTACATCAAAGGAGGAGAAAAGAAGATCCAGGTTCAGATCTTGGTGATGCTCTGCTACAGAAATGAATCAAGGGCTAGAGATCTGAACGGAAGGAGTCATATTATTCCGCTGCACCCACTGTAAGGTTCTCTAACTTTATATGTGTTTATTTTCATTGTTTTAGAATTCATATTAGGTTGTTAATCCAACATACTTGTTAGTAAATCTAGATCCTGGTAAAATAATTTCCAACAACTGGCACCAGAGCCATGGTAATGATTTACTTTCATGTAATATGAATTAAAACGATGATTTGCATGTTTCTGTGCTGATTTGGATGGTTTCATGTTGGTTTATGTGCTTATGTGATGAATGTTAATGTTGTACGAACTTTTTCCATGAAATATATTTTTTTTCAATTTTTGAAAATATTTTATTTGGATTCCTTGTGAAAAATTGAGCAATTTTTGTTTTTACGGAACTCGATTCCGATAAAAATTGAGAAAGATATGAATTTTGGAAGATTGGAAATCATGGTTGCTGCATGCAGCCTATCCTGGCAGTTCCCCACAAATTGCGAATTTTTGAGGTTTTTCCCCAAAAATCCAATTTTTTCATGGGATTGTTTCCCAAAATTCATTTTTCCATTTTTAAATATTTGTAAATTGAAATGTTTCCAATTTTAAATATTTTCAATTTGGAATTTTTCTAATTTTTAAATATTTCTATTTTGGAATGTTTCCAATTTTAAATATTTCTTATTATGGTCAGATTTAAAAATTTGTTAACTTCTTTAATATTTATTTGTTATTTAATTATAAGATTGGATATTTTGATATTTAAGATATTTTAAATTAAAAGATAACTTTGTCTTTTTATTTAAAATATTAAATTAAAATTATCTTATATGACAAATTAAATAATTAATAAATTTAAAATTAACATAGATATTTTTATAGATATACTTACCATAATGTTTCCAAATTCAAAAATTTGTTATTTTGTTAAATATTTAATTATTTATAAATTATAAGTTTAAAAATGATATTTTTTCTATATATATCATTTTTTTCCTTATTGGAAATTTATAAATCATATCTTAAATATTTAAATAACATAGATATTTTTGTAGAGATTTGAATATTGCTTAATTTGAGATATTTTGACATATAATTATGGTAATTATTATTCATTTATTATTTTATTCCTAAAATAATAATTATCTAACCAAATTATTTTAAAATTGGTTTATTTTATTAAATTATAAGATCTGAAAGTCATATTGAAGATTCTTTCCTTTCAAATCATTGATCTTATTAGATATTTAATTTTATTTGATTCAAATAAACCTAGATATTTAAAAAATTAGTTTCCTTTATTTGGTTAGTTTAAGTATAATAATTTAATTATATTAATATCTTGTTTTCACATCTGTTACATGGACAATGTTTGTTTATTTATATTGTTTATTCAAAAACTCTTTTTAACAAACCTATTATTTATCTGATCTAAATTGCTATGATTAACTTGTTGACAGATCATGATCCAATGATCTGATTTTAATCATAGTCCAATTGACGATAGATCTTATAAATAATTTGTAACAGGTAAATTTTGTACTTCTTTCATCTGTGTAAACCTAGTAACATGATAGGGTCCATCCAAATCATTTGACCTGTGTGAGCCTATATGTTTGCTTTTGGGCTTAGATGCATATAGGAAGCCCATTTAAGTTTTTACTAAGTAAATGGACTAGGTTGCTAAAATAAATTTTGACATAAGGAAATTTATTTAGGTCCAATTAGATTTGGGCTTATTCAATGAATAACAATTGTTTATGGGAAATTTACACAGTTTACTGTGTTTTCCCATTTTCTTTCTTTTATACTGTTACACTCCCAAAATAACTTTTGTACTGTTTTTTTTTTTTTTTTTTTTTTTTTTTTTTTTTTTTCGGCTTCCAACTTTTTTTTTCTTTTTTTTTTTTTTTTTGAATCAACAATATAGACTTTTTTGTGTACAAGTTTTTTAATTACTTTTACTTACTCGTATCTCTATAAGATTTTCTCACATCAATATTTAAAGTTTTTTGTTTTATTAGAAAAGTTGATTGCATGTGGGATGTGACAAAAGTGACAAGCATTTTAATCATTTTTATATATAGTATTTTTGTTTGCATGTAAAATTTGGAAATTAATATGTTATAACATCAAAACATTCATGCATGCTTGCCACGTACATCTCCTCTCCTATCAACATATATATATGATGTCCAACTCTACTATTATATATACTTAATTATATTGAAGGAACCATTCAAAAAAAAAAAAAATTATATTGAAGGAAAAGAAAGAAACTTAGAACACCGGCTGCAAAGACACAGAATAGATAATTCATGGCTGAGATGATGAGGGGAAGGAAGACCATGAAGGTGATAGTTCTTAGTTCTTCTTCTTCATCTTCTTTTCTTTTCTTCTTCTTTTTTTTTTTTTTAATTTTTTGAAGTTCTTAGTTATGTTTTTTTTTTTAAAATATAAGATTTAGTGTGGTTTTTTTTTGTTCTAATTTTCTAGAACTTTTCTTGCAAATATAGTGCATTTAGTATTGAGGATGTGCACAACATAGTTAATTTTTGATCATTTTTTTTATTGTTTTTTTTGTTTTAGTATTGTTTTACTGTTTTTTTTCATGATTTATTTATTTGAATTAATAGGTATTTTCTGGGTGTTCTCGTGTTGTTGTGATGGTTATGTCTGTGAGTGTGGAAGATGGAGGCTATAAATACATTTCTTCTTCGTTCTCTTTGGCTATTTTTGTGGTTTTTTTCTTTTGGTTCTCCTATAAATATATTTGACGAGCTCACTCACAAGAGAGTTTTGAGGTGTGTGTTTCTTTTATATTTTTCTAAGTAGTTATATTTGCTTCATTTGTTTTTGTGTTGTTTCAGTGTTGTTTTAGTAGTTTTTTTTTTATAATTTTCTAGGAATAGACTTGCAAATATAGTTGATTTTGCATCTGGTGTTGAGGTTGTGCAGCAGATTGTTTGTTTTTTTTAATCATTTTTTTCTTTTGTTTTGTTTGATTGTTTTAGTGTTGTTTTACTGTTGTTTTGCCATGATTATTTATTGACGTCGATTTTACTGCTTTTGTTTATTCTTGCCGGATTTAATGGTTTTTTCTTGGTGATTTCCGTCTCCGGCGTCTCCCCACACACGAAGAAGGTTGTTTCCCGTGTGTTTTTCTGTTTACAGTATAAATGTTATGCTGTTGGGCTTGGGCAGTACAAAAGTAATGAAATTGGGCTAGGGCAGTAAAAATGTTGTTTTTGCCATGTCCCAGTATAATTGTAAAGTTTTGGTCCAAAAGCAGTATTTTTGTAAAATTCCCTTGTTTATTTAAAGGTTAAATTCCTCTCTTTTGGGCCTTGTGTGAGAGTTGGGGGCCATAGAAGTGGGTACGACATACTGAACCCAGCTCCCCCTCACATGAACTACCCTAATTGTGAAGGCCCGTTTGCCTTATTTAAATAATTGTATCAGGTTAATTATATTAGTCTAACCTAATTAAAATTGAATTAGCAACATAATTAACTTTTAAAATATATGAAATTTATTTTTCATTGTAATATTTTAAAGTTAATTTTAGAAAAACACTTAGTCAATGATATATTCTAGATAGTCATTTCTAGTACTAGTTATTATTTCTAATATTAAATAAGAAAATATCATTGATTGTGAAATTAATTGTCTCATAATTAATTTTGGTACAATCTAAGTTTAGAATATTTTCCTAGTATTAAACTAGAATTAATAATTAAGTTTCCTCTTTACTTAATTATTTGTTTCTTGAATTTAATACATTTAATTAAATTGAAAATTTCAATATCTAAGTTGATTTTCATCATGATACTTTAATATTGTTATTTTCATGTTATTTAATTAAAGTTGAAAATTATTTTAAGTTTGGAATCTTATTTCAGAATAACTTAAGTTTGAATAATTTTCAGAATATATTTTATTTTATTTTATTAATCATTTCCCAAAATTTCGAAATTACATTTCTTTAATGTAGAAATTTCGAATTTTATTTGAAAAATAGATTAAAGTTGAAAATTATTTATTTAATTTTGGACCAACTTAAATCAATAATTTTTTCATTTAATGGTTAATTAAATAAATGAACTAAAATATATTATAATTAGAAATTGGATTAATTAGTCTATGAAAGTCTAAATAGATATTATCTGTTTTGCTTGAAGTATTTTTCTAGTGTATTTAATTAAATAGAAAATTAATATTTAAGTTAATTTTTTAATCATGATACTTAAATATTTGAAATTTTTCTAAGATATTTAATTAAATAGGAAAATTATATTTTTTGGTTAAAATTAATTTTTAATTAATTTTGGGACAACATAAAATTAGGGTAATTTTCCAGGATTTATTTTTATTTTATTTTAAAGCATTTTCGAAATGCAATATATATTTATAGAAAATTAAATTTGAGTTGTAAATTAATTTAAATTAATTTTGAAACAACTTAAATTGAATAATTTTCTAAATATTTATGGAAATTATTACTAAGATGGAAATAATTCACGTTATTTATCCATCTAAGTATAATTTATAAATATTAAATTAAAATTTATAGTTGGAATTTTTCATTCTAAATTGAAAATTTTAATTAAATAAATATATATTTAAAATAAATGGATTAAAATAAATATTAGAAGAAAATACAACCCTTCATTAAATAATGAGCTTTATTATTATAAGGATATTCGATCTCCATTGTTGGTTTTACATAGCTATTGTTTTAGTGAGTAATCCTCCCTAATGGAGGAACGTTCATTAGCAAGTTAGCACCGTTTAATCTCGAAAGATAAGTAATCTTGTGAGTTCTTTTTATATAGTTTATGCTCACCCTAATGGTGGCGACTGTATAAGACTTGCAAGAATATGAAACAATGGTGGAAGCTCATAAGATAGAATAGCGTTGACTCTCGCCTAAACGGGACAACGCGGATTCACATCTTGATCGAATAAAAGGTTGCTAGAATGTTTGACATTTTAGATGAGCTGACAACTCTATTCAATGAATGATAGCTTTGACTCTCGCCTAAACGGGACACTGATATCAGTTTGTTGAAAACCTTGGAAATTATTTAGGATTGTATGTTTTAGTATTTTCACTTGTCATTCCTACTTGCTATGTGCTTCATAATTTCTGAATTGTGTATGAATTTGTATTGAACCATGTTATTTTCTGTTATTAAATTGTAGTTTAATTTTGAATCTTCATTGTTGGTCTAACTTGATTTGTTTTTCTAATGAGATAAATCCCTAATGGATTTTCACCATTAGACTAACATAATAGTGTTAGATCTCGAAAGATAAATATTGTATATGCAACATCTAGCTGTTCATCAATTGATGACACCTTAGACTAGTGTTTTACAATATGAAACAAGAAGATTGTATAAATAAGATTACTTTGACTCTCGCTAATCGAAGCATCGTTGGATTCTTATTTAAAACGAAATTATCGTAATTCCTCTTAGCTTATTCATTTCGAATTAGCTTAATGATATATCATTGGATGAATGGTCTATAAATCATATAAAGTCTTATTTTCTCTTAAGAAATTAGATGACGCATATGATTATATTCCCGGAATTCTATCCCTAAATGATATAAATCCTCAATCTTAGATATCTCCTACTTGTATAGGCAAATCATAGAGTTAGATTAGTAGTGGTGGTCCAAGAAAGAATTACTAATTATACAGTTACACTTTCACAAGTGTTTCATAACCATTTTCTATCAATGGATTCAAACTGTATGAGTTTAGTATTCTGTGACCAGAATCCACTTGCACTATTCTAAGAACTCTTTGATGTAACTAAAGTAAGTCATCAAAAGATACAACCACATATTTTATAAATCTATGGCATTTGTATCTTGTTCATAGTGGTTTTGACAAGATCATTCTCTGCAAAAAGTTAATATGCCTATATCCACTGAAAGTATAATCATCTCATTCGCAGATGGATGTACATTCAGGGGTGGATATGAGTTTTCGTTGTATTCTTAAAACGATCACTCTAGATTTTACCTTATGCAAAAGAAATTTTAAATGTTTGAAAAATTTCATGAATTTCTAGCAATGGTGAAGGTAAGTGGTTAAAGATCTTGCGAACTGATAGGGGTGGAGAAAAAGTTAGTAGATATGCAGTTCAAAGATCATTAATTTGATTTTGAATTATATCCAAACTTACCTCCCCAGAAATTCAAGTTGCATATTGATGATTAGTTACTAGTTGTTGTCTAAATCCTTATATGGTAATTTCAGAATGATGTAATGGTTGTATACTTAATGTAAATCATTACTAGATTCATAGATGACCTAATAGAAATCTCAAGAAAAGCTAGAACTGCTAACCCTGGTTTGCATGTTTGTTAGCTATTCTAAGTGATTAGGGGTGGAGCGTCCCATAGTCATTAGACAAGAAAGTATTTGTTTAAACAAATACTACTTTTCTAAGAAAATGACTAAGTCTGAAAATAAAGTAGCAAATAAAGGAGATATTTTTTTTGATTCCAAAAGTGTTCTATTATCTTATTTTACAAGATGATCCCACTACCTCTGTTGTCTTAACACAACTGAAAAGGTCTATACCATTTAGTTTTCTTTGACATAGTTCACGGTACCTTGTTGTAGTGGGAGAGTTTCTAGGAACTCACCTTCTTATAACTTGGAAGACACTAGTGATTAAAATCCATTGTGAGTTTAAACAAATAATGGATTGTCAAGATAAGAAACTAAGAAGAAAGCCAATAGAACTATGGTTTGATCCATTCACATGGAGTAACCTAAAGTTTTCTATTACAAGGACATGAAAGGAAATTTTCGTTCATAAGTCTATTCAATGGACTTAACAAAAATTCCTGTTCCTAGTATTATAGGTATGAGTTTATCTAAACCTATGGCTTGTGGTATACCTGGTAATTACTTACTCTAATGCAAGCATGAGATGCTGATGCATTTTCTTTCCAATGGAAATCTATAGAAGCTTCACAACTTCTTAGACATAGATTTTATTTATCTAAGGAAAAGTCTCAACTATTCCAGAGAAGATAAAGCCATGAAAGAATTTCTTAAATCAACAGTGAGAGGTCTCAGATATGCTTTAGTATGCCTTAGACCAGACACCTGCTGTTGAGTGGGAGTAATGAGTAGGTATCAGATTAATCCAGGAGAGGAACATTGGAAGACAATCAAGTAAATCTTAAGATTAAGAAGAGGAACTATATGTTAGTCAATAAGGGTGGTTTTGAAACTCTTAGACTACACCACATCAGATTTCGAGACTTGCCTGTGTGCTAGAAAGTCTGCTGATGAGATGGTGATTACTTTGGGGGTGGAGTAGTGATTTTGGAGAAGTGCAAAACCCTATCTGAAATCTCTTGGTCTACCAGAGAGAGACTGAATGTTAAAAGTTGCAGGAAAGATACTTTTTCAGTCTAAGGAAAGTTCTATACATTTGTGGCAGTGTTCCAACTTGCCTTAACTACTAGGGTTACTTCTTGAATAACGAAAGAGTAGTTGCCCAAAAGTATAGAATCCAGTATCCCAAAAGAGTAGACATATAGAGAGGAATTTCACATTATCAAGGATTTTGTGATTAAGGAAGAGTAATGGTGGAGAAGAGGTTGTGTTTAATTCAATCTATCAGATCCTATTACGAGGAGTTTACTACTATTACACTTGATAGGTATATCAAGGTGTAAATGATTATTTGAAATGCACTTTTTGTTTTATATTAGTGCAAGTGGGAGTTTGTTGGGTTTTATGCCCTAAATAAAACTCATTTCATATAATCAGATTTACTTATTAATGAAGATCAGAAATAACATTTTATGTTGCATGGTTCACATGATTTATTTCATGATTATATGTATATAATGTATGAATTTTTTTTAAGTCCAGAACATATGAGTTGGTTAAAGATTATAGTGTTGTCAGCACAGTGGAATATAATCTTTATTATATGTTCAAAAGTTGATTCCCTGATTTGTCAGAACACTGGATTTAGACTGACATGGTATAATCAGCGATAGGTATTCTTACACCTTGGAAAAGTGTTATGTCCTTTCCAGGACATTGGAAAAGTTTACCAGTATCGGATGTATGGAGTATACATCGGAAGGGACCAATATTGAACTTTGATTAGATATGTTAAAATTTACCGTAATATCTATTCAATTCAATATCAACTGTTGATCCTAGATCACATGATCGAAATCCTGATATGGTTAGGCTCAATTTCAAGAGTGTTACTCATGTTCTTTGATTTGTTAGTTAAGCCTAGTTTTGTATCAGGGTGATACGTACATTTTGGGAACACGGTAATGCAATTGAGTGGGAGCGCTAACATAAATATGGAATCTATCGCTTCTATTTGGCAAATAGAAGTAAATGATGATTTCCTTTGAGCTTAACCAAACGAAGATAAATGGTGGAGATCGCATTTCACTTAGGTGAAATATCATTTATACAGGGTTAAGTGTTTTAAGGATAAAATACATTGTAGGGTGTTACGGTAATTTAATCCCTGTACAGTGTAAATCATCTATATAGAGGATCATTGATCACATTAGGGTTATAACAATGGATAACTAATGACGTGTCTATATCGTGGAACATATAGAGCGTTTCTATATGACTGAGAGTGCAATTCCAAGTTCTAAGTGTGGATTCAATGAGGAATTAATAAGTTAGGGAATTTACTTGGTAAATTTGGTTCGACTTATTGGAAGCTCGGTTATATAGACCCATGGTCCCCATACTAGTTGAGGCCATACTGCTTGTAAGACTCAGTTAATTGATTTTAATTAATCAATTATAATTCTAAAAGTTAGACTATGTCTACTTTATGAATTTTCACTAAGCAAGGGTAAAACAGTAAATAGAGAGTTTAAAGGGTATATTTATTAATTGGGAAACTTTGATTAGTTTTTATTAATAAATAAAATAAATGACAATATATTATTTAATAATTAATTATAGTTATTAAATAATTAGATTTGACATTTATGAAGTTGAAAGAGAGAATTGGCAATTTTGAGAAAATGGGAAACTAGAAATGATGAAATAGGAAAGTTGGAAAAGTGGAAAGATTTGTGTTTCCTCAACACATGGCCGGCCACCTTTACCCCTATTTCTCATTTTATTTTTCATTTTTTAAATGCCAAATAATTCAACTTTAACCCTATGTGGTATTCTATAAATAGAAGGTAAAGGCTTCAGTTTTGAGACACAGACTTTACAGTTTATTCTCTCAAACACTATGAAACCGCCACTCTCTCTCTTTCTTTCTTTCTTCTCTGTTTTTTGAATTCCCTTGAGTAAATGAGTAGTGCCCACACACATCAAGTGGTATCTCAATCATAGTATGGAAGACTATGGAAATTCTACATCAAAGGAGGAGAAAAGAAGATTCAGGTTCAGATCTTGGTGATGCTCTGCTACAGAAAGAAATCAAGGGCTAGAGATCTGAACGGAAGGAGTCATATTATTCCGCTGCACCCACTGTAAGGTTTTCTAACTTTATATGTGTTTATTTTCATTGTTTTAGAATTCATATTAGGTTGTTAATCCAACATACTTGTTAGTAAATCTAGATCCTGGTAAAATAATTTCCAACAACTGGCACCAGAGCCATGGTAATGATTTACTTTCATGTAATATGAATTAAAACGATGATTTGCATGTTTCTGTGCTGATTTGGATGGTTTCATGTTGGTTTATGTGCTTATGTGATGAATGTTAATGTTGTACGAACTTTTTCCATGAAATATATTTTTTTTTCAATTTTTGAAAATATTTTATTTGGATTCCTTGTGAAAAATTGAGCAATTTTCGTTTTTACGGAACTCGATTTCGATAAAAATTGAGAAAGATATGAATTTTGGAAGATTGGAAATCATGGTTGCTTTACATGCATTTATCGTGTAGATTCCCCACAAAGTGCGAATTTTTGAGGTTTTTTCCCAAAAATCCAATTTTTTCATGGGATTGTTTCCCAAAATTCATTTTTCCATTTTTAAATATTTGTAAATTGAAATGTTTCCAATTTTAAATATTTTCAATTTGGAATTTTTCTAATTTTTAAATATTTCTATTTTGGAATGTTTCCAATTTTAAATATTTCTTATTATGGTCAGATTTAAAAATTTGTTAACTTCTTTAATATTTATTTATTATTTAATTATAAGATTGGATATTTTGATATTTAAGATATTTTAAATTAAAAGATAACTTTGTCTTTTTATTTAAAATATTAAATTAAAATTATCTTATATGACAAATTAAATAATTAATAAATTTGAAATTAACATAGATATTTTTATAGATATACTTACCATAATGTTTTCAAATTCAAAAATTTGTTATTTTGTTAAATATTTAATTATTTATAAATTATAAGTTTAAAAATGATATTTTTTTCTATATATATCATTTTTTTACTTATTAGAAATTTATAAATCATATCTTAAATATTTAAATAACATAGATATTTTTGTAGAGATTTGAATATTGCTTAATTTGAGATATTTTGACATATAATTATGGTAATTATTATTCATTTATTATTTTATTCCTAAAATAATAATTATCTAACCAAATTATTTTAAAATTGGTTTATTTTATTAAATTATAAGATCTGAAAGTGATATTGAAAATTCTTTCCTTTCAAATCATTGATCTTATTAGATATTTAATTTTATTTGATTCAAATAAACCTAGATATTTTAAAATTAGTTTCCTTTATTTGGTTAGTTTAAGAATAATAATTTAATTATATTAATATCTTGTTTTCACATCTGTTACATGGACAATGTTTGTTTATTTATATTGTTTATTCTTAAACTCTTTTTAACAAACCTATTATTTATCTGATCTAAATTGCTATGATTAACTTGTTAACAGATCATGATCCAATGATCTGATTTTAATCATAGTCCAATTGACGATAGATCTTATAAATAATTTGTAACAGGTAAATTTTGTACTTCTTTCATCTGTGTAAACCTAGTAACATGATATGGTCCATCCAAATCATTTGACCTGTGTGAGCCTATATGTTTGCTTTTGGGCTTATGTAATATCCCGAAAATTTTATTGATATTTATTTGGCCATATTTTATTAAATATGTAGTTATGTTGATATTAGAGTAAGATTATAATCTTACTTAAGCTAATTACGAGTTAATTAGTGGAATTTGAGTAAATGAATAAATAAAGCGTAATTTATTAATTACGGAGATTGTATTGAAATATATGGGTATCGTAGATACCATAATTCGAATAAAATATTTTATCGGGCCCGGCTACTGTGGAAATTTAGCATTATGGTGAGAAATGTCACGACATTAATGGAAGAATTATTTTGAGGGTATTCCGGACTAGGTTAGAATTTTTAGAATGTCGGTTTAATGGATTAGTAAAATTACCGAAATGCCCCTAGGTTATTTTTTTTAGAATTTAAGTTTCTTTGGAGGGTAAATTAGTCATTTTGTTAAATGGGAATTTTGAATTTTAATTTTATGGGTTGATTGTATATTTTTTTTTTAAAAAAAAAAGAAGAAAGAAAAGAAAACCATTACTATATATTACTTAGAAACCAAGTAACCATCAAAACACAACATCTTCTCCTTCTCTCTCTCGTGCAAGCTTGAACCAGCCAACTCTAGGGGATTTTCTTCAACAAGCTTTCTTTTTCCAAGCAGAATTTCTATTCCAAGTCAGCCTAGAAGTGAATTGAGGTAGGTTTCCTACTTTTTGGGTTGAGAACACTAGTTTTTGAGTTGGTTTTGAGGTAGGGTTTTGCTTTTCTATTGCTGTAGGAATCAAACTGAGTTTGGGGTGTGTTTAAGGTAGGTTTTCGAGTATGTTGGGAGTGGTGTTAAGTGGTCTTTATGGCTGTTTGAATTGAGTTTGGTTTGATGAAGCCAAAGTTGAATTTCTTCACTTGAACATGTGATTTTGAGTTAGGGATTGAATTTTTGTGTTTTGAAGCTTGAGATATGTTATATTTATGTTATTATACTGTTCTGTAAAGTTTGGGAACAATTGGTTAGGTTTGGAGCAAGTTTTGGGACTTTGAAGAGCTGAAATTTTCGAGTTTCGTTGTGAACCTAATTACGGATGGAACAGAGCTGCACCAACCGGAATTTCGGATGGTCGATTTTCAGGAATCTCCAATTTTTGTATTTTAGCCATAACTTTTTACTCGGGTGTCCGTTTTAGACATTCTATATACCAATTCGAAGCTTATAAGGAGCTCTACAGTATGAGACATAGAATAGAGCCAAAAGATATATTTTATTTTAGGGTGTTTTTACCATAAGATTTGGTAGAAAATCCTAGGTTATTTTATGCGGGTTTTAGACAGTGTTTTGGAATAGACCCTTATTGATTTACCTTTGTCATGACATAGGACTCAAAAGTGTCGGGCATCGTTCCACTCAGGTCGGCCCACATACTTGACTTCTGGACTGAGGTAAGAAAAGTATTAAATACTGTATAAGGTTAATGTTATGATTGTTGCAGTTTCGATTAAGATCGAAATCTTGTTATATGTTGTTGTGAGGTAATCCTAATCGAGGTTAACGATATGTATTGGATGTGACTCGATTATGATCGAGGGAAGTATTATGAAACAATTATTACCGTTTGACTCGATTATGATCGAGGGAAATATTATGAAACGATTATTATCGTTTGACTCGATTATGGTCGAGGGAAGTATTATGAAACGATTATTATCATTTGACTCGATTATGATCGAGGGAAGTATTATGAAACGATTATTATCGTTGTGGCTCGATTATGATCGAGTAAAAGAAACAGTTATTACCGTTATGAGTAATTACTCCTGAAACCGCGGATAGGTTTCTTACTTATCGTTTGCTGTATCGGGCAACGATAGTGACATAAACAGCTCGTGGTTAACGAGTGGTAAGGGTACTTTATAAAGTACTAGGATTGTGTGATTACGAAATTATGAAATGACTTAAACATGTTATTATATGATGAGCTGTAACTAGATATATCTGCGTTATAATGTGAATGAATGGATTTTATATTGCTTAAGAAATTAGTTTCTCTTCTTGCAGAATCTTAGTGACTCACGAAACGTAAGAATTCGTGTTTATGGAGATGTAAGATTGGAGTGCTTTATGAAGCACTGAGATTATGGGGTTATGGTAATGTGTGAATTAGAGTGTTTTATGAAGCACTAAAGGTGAGTATTTATAATGATGTATGTTTAGGGTGTTGTATGAACCACAGAGATTGTGAATTATGAATAGTTATAAATATACTTGATTATGTAATAAGTGTGCTCTCGTAGACGTTATGTTATTTATGCACCTTGAATGTGTATGACCTATTGGTGTATATATTACATTGTAATGAAGTTTGCTAGCACTTTCTATGATTTTATTTAGTAGCTTTTCTTGCTGAGTCACTGGGACTCACGGGTGCTTCATGGTGCAGGTGAGAAGATTAGCAGTTCTGTTCGGCCATGAGTCAGAGGTCTCCCAGCAATGTACATATCAGCCGTGGGGTCTCGGCTTCTGGGAAGCAGGATCGAATTCCCTTCTATGTTAAAAAATGTAACCTACTGCAAAAGATTTTTTTTTTATAAACAGGGGATCCCTATATTACGACAGTATTTAAAATGAAAGTCTTTATTTTGAATTTAATTAAAGATTTAAATTAAACCACACTTTTCCAAAATTTATAGATTAGTGATAATAAGTTTATAAAAGCACACACGTGGCGTCCCTAAGGGTCAGGGCATTACAACATGGTATCAGAGCGACCAAGGTTTAAAGATCCTGAAGACTGGTTTGATATGTACATTGGCTGCGAAGACTCGTTCGATTCATGGTCTAGTAAGTGCTAATTATTAGGTGATTAGTGAATTATTTATTGATTTTGTGAATTTTCTGCTTATTTGAAATGTGTAAGTTGTTAGAGGAGCTTTATAAGTTTTTGATATAAAGTTGCTAAGTATGTCTATGCATGTGCGGTAATGCTTATTAGCATTAGTTTTAGTTAGAAAGATTCTAACTATGAGCAAGGAATGGTCATGAGTATACTAGAAGGTGTACTTGAGGCAATCTAGTAAGAATGATTGCGAGCCTGCTAAGCTCGGGATAGGTGGTGTGGGTATGAATCTTCCACTACCATAAGACCAGGAGTAAATGTATGTTATGAAGTTAGAGATTACTTGAGTAACAAGGTAATAGAACCTGTATGTTAATCCCGGGCAGCACAGTGATGGAGGACGACACTGAGCTGGACCGAATGGCAAAGTTTTGTTAAAATGTAGCGGCTGCTAAGGCCGCTAGGAAGGCTTTAAGATGGAACGAGTATATTGTTCAGAATGTAGATATTATGGCTAAATAACTAGGAGTTTTCTAGTTTTATGCTCAGGTGGTTGAGCTAACCCTTACTGTTGAGGGTACATGGATTAGATCACAAAGGAAATAATATGAAGAGAAAGAGATTCATGAAAGTAAATGCCTAGTGTTGGATTAATTTGTAAAGTGTATTACAAATATTGATTAGAAAGGGAAGATGGTAACTTTTGAATCAGAAAGTGAGGACCTTCGTGTTCTTGAGCAAGGATCAAAGGTCTTGAAATCCATTGATCATGACGCTTAAGGTTGAAGATTTATTATGGGATGGATGTACCAACCCTTTAGTTAGTGTGGAAAATGTTGCAAAGAAAACATCGGTGGAATTGGGACACAATTTTGTGGCTCAAGGGCTTCTAGATGCCTTATTAGAAGAGCTACCAAGATTATTGATGAAATAGGAAATTAATTTTGAATTAAATTGATACTAGGAGTAAAATCTGAATCCAAAGTTTTAAATTGAATGGTAACTGTAAGATTGAAAAGGGGTGAATATTCCGTTACAGGAAATATTAGGTTTGAAATATCAAGTTTGAGTGGGTTTTATTTATGAAGAAGAGGGATGAAATCATATGAGTGAGTATTGACTGCTGGGAGACTAAACCAATTAACGGTGAAGAACGAGTATCCTTTGTTAAGGATAGATGTTATGTTGGTTAATTTTGAAGGACCATCTTCTCTAAGATCGGTCTTTGATCTGGTTATTACCAGTTGAAGGTTCGGAGGAAGGATACTCCTAAATTAGTTTTTTTTATATTCAATGGCTCCGTAGCTGTCTTTATGAATGATATTGTGATTTCTTTCGACTTAAAGGAGGTGTATGAGGTGCCTCTCTTGATGGTGTTGCAACGTTCTTGGAAGCATAAGCTTTACGCTAAATATCAGATGCACGAGTTTTCCTAATCTCAAATTTACAGTGAAGTTAAAGGTTTTCTTGAATTAGGGATGTCTATGTCCTTAATGGAATTAAGTAAAAAGAATTGAAATAAAAGTTACCTATTGCATTAGTGCTAACGTTGCCAGTCCGTGAGGAGAAGATTATGAATTATTGCGATACCTTTAAACAAGGATTAGATTATGTTTTGATACGGTTCAAAAGGGTTGTTGCTTGCGCACCCGGACAATTGAAGGAGTGTGAATAGTGGTGGTCTAATCATCGTATTAAATTGTTAGCAATTATTTATGCACTGAAAGTTTGGCGTCATTATCTATCTGGTGAAAAATGTGAAATTTACTCGAATGACAAGGGCCTCAAACATATCTTCACTTGGAAGGATTTAAGCATGAAGCTGCAATAATGGTTAGGGTTAGTTGAAGATGATAACTGTAAGATTTTCTAGCACCCTTGAAAAGTAATTAGTAGTGGATGCTTTAGGTCGAAGAGGTTTATATATAACTAGAAAGGGATTTCACCAAAGTTTTGTGGAAGTATAAACAGAGCACAGATTGAGTTCGTGACAGGAGAACTTGTTAATATCACATTGTGGTTTGATTTATTAGGAAGAATTAATAAAAGCCTAGCAGGGTGACTTTGAATTACCGTGGGTATAAAGAAAGTTTGGGAACTGGTTCGGCATTTTTAATTTTGTATGAAGGAATTTTATGATTTAAAGATAGAGTTTCTGTACCAGTAAGATAAGGACATTGAATAGAAGGTTTTGAATGAGCCTTATATCATGTAATACTTTTTACATATGGAAGTAACTAAGATATATATTACGATGTTAAAACCCTTTTGCTAAGTATGAAAGATGATATTATGAAGTATGAATTAGATGACCAATTTGTTAGCAAGTCAAGGAACAGTGAGTTTCTATGATTCTATCTGGGTACGTGGAACAAATGTACAAAGTCAGTACAGTTTTCTTTGTTTGAGTGGGATATGATTAAAATGGATTCATGTGCTAAGTTATTTGTTGAGGAAATAGGTTAACCCTGCGATACTTCAATGGTAAATATCTCGGATTGAGATTTAAAGTTTACATCTAAATTCTGAGGAAGTCTGTGATAAGTATGTGGGATATATTTTGAGAATTCTTGGATTAAACACCATCTGCTGAATGAGTCTTCATATAATGACAGTTATTAGAGTACTGTTAATGTGACAGTGATGCGATTTAAAGATTCAGATTCGTATGTTGCTTTATTTAAAGGATGAAAAAAAATAGAAGCTATACTAAATGTAGAGACATTAAATTTCAAGTAGGGAATTTTATTCTTCTTTAGGTGGTCCCAATGAAGGGAAATGGAAAATTGAGAAGAAAGGGAGGTAAGTCCCAAGTTAATCGGTTCGTGTGAATTTCTAGAAAGGGTAGGTCGGGTAGCTTATCAGCTAGCCATACTCCATGTTTTATCTGATGTTTGCAACATATACTTCGATGTTATCTTAGTGATCCATATACAAAGTTGTGAAAATATTGAATTTCAAACAGATTTGTCATACAAGGAACAATAGGTATAGATTTTCTGAATTTAAAAGAGAAAGTGTTGCGGAACCAAGACTATATGACTAGTTATAATGTTGTGAAAGAACAATAATAGTGAAAAGCGATGTATAAGTTAAAGTCACAATGGCAGGAGCTATATTCCGAGTTATTTGAGTAAATTTCGAGGACGAAATTTCTATAAGGAGGGGATAGTTGTAATATCCCGAAAATTTTATTGATATTTATTTGGCCATATTTTATTAAATATGTAGTTATGTTGATATTAGAGTAAGATTATAATCTTACTTAAGCTAATTACGAGTTAATTAGTGGAATTTGAGTAAATGAATAAATAAAGCGTAATTTATTAATTACGGAGATTGTATTGAAATATATGGGTATCGTAGATACCATAATTCGAATAAAATATTTTATCAGTCTTGCCATCGTGGAAATTTAGCATTATGGTGAGAAATGTCACGACATTAATGGAAGAATTATTTTGAGGGTATTCCGGACTAGGTTAGAATTTTTAGAATGTCGGTTTAATGGATTAGTAAAATTACCGAAATGCCCCTAGGTTATTTTTTTTAGAATTTAAGTTTCTTTGGAGGGTAAATTAGTCATTTTGTTAAATGGGAATTTTGAATTTTAATTTTATGGGTTGATTGTATATTATTTTTTAAAAAAAGAAAAAGAAGAAAGAAAAGAAAACCATTACTATATATTACTTAGAAACCAAGTAACCATCAAAACACAACATCTTCTCCTTCTCTCTCTCGTGCAAGCTTGAACCAGCCAACTCTAGGGGATTTTCTTCAACAAGCTTTCTTTTTCCAAGCAGAATTTCTATTCCAAGTCAGCCTAGAAGTGAATTGAGGTAGGTTTCCTACTTTTTGGGTTGAGAACACTAGTTTTTGAGTTGGTTTTGAGGTAGGGTTTTGCTTTTCTATTGTTGTAGGAATCAAACTGAGTTTGGGGTGTGTTTAAGGTAGGTTTTCGAGTATGTTGGGAGTGGTGTTAAGTGGTCTTTATGGCTGTTTGAATTGAGTTTGGTTTGATGAAGCCAAAGTTGAATTTCTTCACTTGAACATGTGATTTTGAGTTAGGGATTGAATTTTTGTGTTTTGAAGCTTGAGATATGTTATATTTATGTTATTATACTGTTCTGTAAAGTTTGGGAACAATTGGTTAGGTTTGGAGCAAGTTTTGGGACTTTGAAGAGCTGAAATTTTCGAGTTTCTGCTGTTGTGAACCGGAATTACGGATGGAACAGAGCTGCACCAACCGGAATTCCGGATGGTCGATTTTCAGGAATCTCCAATTTTTGTATTTTAGCCATAACTTTTTACTCGGGTGTCCGTTTTAGACATTCTATATACCAATTCGAAGCTTATAAGGAGCTCTACAATATGAGACATAGAATAGAGCCAAAAGATATATTTTATTTTAGGGTGTTTTTACCATAAGATTTGGTAGAAAATCCTAGGTTATTTTATGCGGGTTTTAGACAGTGTTTTGGAATAGACCCTTATTGATTTACCTTTGTCATGACATAGGACTCAAAAGTGTCGCGCATCGTTCCACTCAGGTCGGCCCACATACTTGACTTCTGGACTGAGGTAAGAAAAGTATTAAATACTGTATAAGGTTAATGTTATGATTGTTGCAGTTTCGATTAAGATCGAAATCTTGTTATATGTTGTTGTGAGGTAATCCTAATCGAGGTTAACGATATGTATTGGATGTGACTCGATTATGATCGAGGGAAGTATTATGAAACGATTATTACCGTTTGACTCGATTATGATCGAGGGAAATATTATGAAACGATTATTATCGTTTGACTCGATTATGATCGAGGGAAGTATTATGAAACGATTATTATCATTTGACTCGATTATGATCGAGGGAAGTATTATGAAACGATTATTATCGTTGTGGCTCGATTATGATCGAGTAAAAGAAACAGTTATTACCGTTATGAGTACTTACTCCTGAAACCGCGGATAGGTTTCTTACTTATCGTTTGCTGTATCGGGCAACGATAGTGACATAAACAGCTCGTGGTTAACAAGTGGTAAGGGTACTTTATAAAGTACTAGGATTGTGTGATTACGAAATTATGAAATGACTTAAACATGTTATTATATGATGAGCTGTAACTAGATATATCTGCGTTATAATGTGAATGAATGGATTTTATATTGCTTAAGAAATTAGTTTCTCTTCTTGCAGAATCTTAGTGACTCACGAAACGTAAGAATTCGTGTTTATAGAGATGTAAGATTGGAGTGCTTTATGAAGCACTGAGATTATGGGGTTATGGTAATGTGTGAATTAGAGTGTTTTATGAAGCACTAAAGGTGAGTATTTATAATGATGTATGTTTAGGGTGTTGTATGAACCACAGAGATTGTGAATTATGAATAGTTATAAATATACTTGATTATGTAATAAGTGTGCTCTCGTAGACGTTATGTTATTTATGCACCTTGAATGTGTATGACCTATTGGTGTATATATTACATTGTAATGAAGTTTGCTAGCACTTTCTATGATTTTATTTAGTAGCTTTTCTTGCTGAGTCACTGGGACTCACGGGTGCTTCATGGTGCAGGTGAGAAGATTAGCAGTTCTGTTCGGCCATGAGTCAGAGGTCTCCCAGCAATGTACATATCAGCCGTGGGGTCTCGGCTTCTGGGAAGCAGGATCGAATTCCCTTCTATGTTAAAAAATGTAACCTACTGCAAAAGATTTTTTTTTTTTATAAACAGGGGATCCCTATATTACGACAGTATTTAAAATGAAAGTCTTTATTTTGAATTTAATTAAAGATTTAAATTAAACCACACTTTTCCAAAATTTATAGATTAGTGATAATAAGTTTATACAAGCACACACGTGGCGTCTCTAAGGGTCAGGGCATTACAGCTTAGATGCATATAGGAAGTCCATTTAAGTTTTTACTAAGTAAATGGACTAGGTTGCTAAAATAAATTTTGACATAAGGAAATTTATTTAGGTCCAATTAGATTTGGGCTTATTCAATGAATAACAATTGTTTATTTTAAGGTTAAATTCCTCTCTTTTGGGCCTTGTGTGAGAGTTGGGGGCCATAGAAGTGGGTACGACATACTGAACCCAGCTCCCCCTCACATGAACTACCCCAATTGTGAAGGCCCATTTGCAGGCAAGTCTTGAAGACAGGAAATCTACATCTGGGATGGTGTTTACTCTTGGGGGTGGAGCAGTGGTTTGGAGAAGTGCAAAACAAACCGCGATATCGGACTCGACTATGGAAGCTGAATACATAGGTGCAGCCGAAGCTGCTAAAGAACTTGTCTGGCTAAGAAAGTTCTTCACCAGTATAGGTGTCGTTCCTGGAATGGAAAAGTCTCTGGTCTTACTTTGTGATAAAAATGGAGCAATAGCTAATAGTAAGGAACCTCGAAGCCACAAGAGAAGCAAACACATTGAAAGGAAGTATCACATTATCAGAGAATACGTGGCAAGAGGGGATGTACTAGTTGAGAAAGTTGACACAGAGGACAACCTAGCTGATCCATTTACCAAAGTCTTGGCCGTGACGGCTTTTGAAAAGCACCGTAAGAATTTAGGATTAATTGATATGTACTGACTAGTTTTATATTAGTGCAAGTGGGAGTTTGTTGGGTTTTATGCACTAAATAAAACTCCATTTCAATGTAATCTATTTTATTCAACATCAATAAAGAAACAGAAGTATTTTTCATTCATTTGTGTATGTTTTGGTTCACTTAATCAATTGCTTGTCTATTTGATTTATAAATTCATCTTAAACCCTTTTCACATACTTGATCCATTTTATTGTGTTGTCATCACTTTGGAAAATAAACATGACTATGTGAATAAAGTTTCCTAGATTTATCAGACACAAGGTTTTACTGATATGATAATCTACAACAAGAGTTTACTTGCATTTGGAGAAATGCTATGTTCTTTCCAGAACATTGGTTAAAGTAAAGCTCAGGTTGGATGCATGGAGTATGCATCGGAAGGGACCGATATTGAACTTTGACTTAGATTTATTAAACTTACCGTAAAATCTATTCAAGTCAATATCGCCTAGTTGATCCTAGATCAAATGTTCTTAATCCTGTTATGATTAGGCTCAATCTTGAAAGGCTATTTGTGTTCTTTGATTTGTTAGTTAAGCCTACTTTTAGGTCAGGGTGATACGTACATTTTGGGAACACGGTAGTGCAATTGAGTGGGAGCGCTAACATAAACATGGAATCTATAGCTTCTATCTCGCGAATAGTAAGCAAAAGATGATCTCCTTCGAGCTTGACCAAACGAACATAAATGGTGGAGTACTCATTTCACATAAGCTGAAATATCATTTATACGGGGTCAAGTGTTTTAAAGATAAAATCCATAGTAGGGTGTAACGGTAATCTAATCCCTTTACAGTGTAGATCATTCATATAGAGGATCATTGATCAAATTACGATTATAACAATGGATAACTAATGATGTGTCTATATGGTGGAACATATAGAGCATTCTATATACTGAGAGTGTAATTCTAAGTTCTATGCGTGGATTCAACGAAGAATTAATAAGTTAGTGAATTTTAGTAATAATTTCTTGATCTACTTATTGGAAGCTCGGTTATATAGACCCATGGTCCCCACACTAGTTGAGATAATATTTGTAACACGCTAACTAGCATAGGCGTATTACGTGATTTTTAAACATACTGTGCAGCTCGTTGCTAATCAACGAGGTTTATGGAAAACGTGATTAATTAAAATTTTTGCTTTTTAATTAAACTTATAAAATATTTATACAAAATACTCGGGATCCCGATTACAAAACCATTTACAAAAGTTTACTGTCTGTACAAAATACTTGTCGCCTAGCGACTAATTACAAAAATAGCCTTGCTGTCCCGATGATCGTACGCTCCAGGCCTAACCGCCCCGACATGTACAATCTTCAATGGCTCGCTCTCACGGTCCATCAGCCTTAGCCTTGCCCTTACCTACACATAAACGTAGAACTGTGAGTCGACAAACTCAGTAAGAAAAGCATAAAAATATTCATACATAAATCCCGAGTCATGATCAGACGCCCATACCCCTGACCATAACCCTAACTGCCGTGTCTAACACAATACTGAGTCCTGAACGTTCATAGGGACGGTACTATTGACAAGTAACAGCCTATACTCGGTCAAACTGGTCATACTCCAGCTGCTAGTCATACTCTAGCCTGTACCGATGTGTTACAGTATCAGCCTATACTCGGTCGAACTGGTCATACTCCAGCTGCTAGTCATACTCTAGCATGTACCGATGTGATACGTCAAATAGTACGGAACCACCAACCTAAGTATCATCCTATACTCGGCACACTGGTCATACTCCAGCTGCTAGTCATACTCTAGCCTGTGCCGATGTGATACAGTGTCAGCCTATACTCGGTCAAACTGGTCATACTCCAGCTGCTAGTCATACTCTAGCCTGTACCGATGTGACACAGTCGGATGGTTCGAAGCCAACATACATATCTAATGTAATCTAACAGGCTTCCTAACATGCACGCTAAACATGTAATCTACATATGCATACTGTTATACTAATCTTACCTCAATTCCGAATTCAGGTGTGCCGGTCAACCTGACTGGAACTAACTGCGCGGCGGATTACAGGCTCCTAAACCATAAAAATCACAACACTATAAGTGACACGCTAAATCACTTCACGGGGACTTAAACTAGGAACTAAAAGTTTCCCTATCGATAAAAAGCATGGCAATACCCCAAATAACATAAAAACGAGGAAAACTAGGGTTTCTGAAAATCACCCAACCGACAGACCGGTTGTCCAACCGGAATTCCAGCTCTGGAAATTTTCAAAACCCATCCGGAATTCCGGATGCACAACCGGAATTCCGGTTCCTCGCAGGAATTTTTTCAAAAATTCACACAATGCTCAAATCCAAACCAAACAATACCATAACATCCAGACCTGTTCTAAATGACCCAAATAACATTTCTAAAGCAACAAAACAGCCCAGAAAGCACATAATCAAAAAGTGCCATGTGAGCTCCAAGCTTTGAGTTTCAAACTCAAACTTGGGTAAAGCTCACCTACAAGCATCAAACCATAATTAAAACTACATAATCAAGCATAAAATCACAGCAGAAAACAAACCCTAACTCATGCAATAACTACAGCCACCAAATTCTCAAATTTCACTTTGAAAACTCAAGCTTTTGCATAGAAAAACCATAACTCTAATCAACCTAACTATCATGCATCACAAGCAGCTTAATTAACCTCAAATAAACATGCTTTAATCTCTGAAAATAACAACAAAATCACAGCAGCAACCACAACCTAAACTAAGCATGCAACATCATCTTTTCATCAAAATTCAAGAAATTAAAGGAACAAGGTACAAAGGTCTTACCAAGCACTTGAAGACACTTAGATTGAAAGGAAAAGAGCTTGAAAATCAAAGGAAAATGCAAGAATCCTTACTGCACAAGGAGGCCGAAAGAGAGAGGAAAAGAGAGAGTTTTTTCCAATTTTTCTAACTTTGTAATTTTTTTAAACTTTGTAAAATAAAAATAAAGGATTTCACTTATTCATTTCAGCCAACATATAACATTAATAAACACATATTTTCCAAAATTAAGTCCACTAAAGGACAAACTAGCAATGGGGCAAAATGACCATTTTGCCCCTTCACACTAAAATCACATAAATAACACTAAAGGGGTATTTTGGAAATTTCTAAATTCCCGGCCATTCCCGACATTCCCAATGTCTAATAAACCGTCCCACAATACTAACATACTAAGTTGTGATTTTACTGAGCCAAACACCGAGTTCCATGTTACCGGGCACCAGAAATGCAAAATTATGAAAACTACTAAATGGCATAAAATGCATTTCAGAATTCAATAATAACAGTATAAATAATTATTTAAATAGCTATAAATAATTTTCATAATTAAACATGATTAACTGCTAATTTCCAAATTAAACAAAGCGGTCTTTACAATATTGCTTGTAAGACTCATGTAATTGGTTTTGAATAATCAATTATAATTGTCAAGTTAGACTATGTCTATTTGTGAAATTTTCACTAAGTAAGGGCAAAATTGTAAAGAAAGAGTTATTAGGGGCATATTTGTTAATTATGATACTTTGTATGGTTCAATTAATAAATATGATAAATGACAATATTATTTAATAATTATTTATAGTTATTAAATAGTTAAAATTGACATTTAAATGGTTGAATTAGAAAATTGGCGTTTTTGAGAAAATCAGATACAAAAGTGATAAAACTGCATAATTGCAAAAAGTGAGGCCCAAATCCAATAAGCCATGGTTGGCCACTTTTTTAGGTATTATCCTCTGATATTTTCATTATTTTAATGCCAAATAATTCAAACCTAACCCTAGTGGAATGCTATAAATAGGTAGTGAAGGCTTCTGGAAAATTACACTTTTCATTCAGAAAAACCTGAGCCTCTCTCTCTACCTTTGGCCGCCACTCTCTCTCTCTCTTCTTCCTTAATATTTCGAATCCCTTAGTGATTAGAGTAGTGCCCACACACAGCAAGCAATACCTCAATCATAGTGAGGAAGATCGTGAAGAAAGATCTTCAGCAAAAGGAGTTTCAGCATCAAAGATTCCGAGAAAGAGATCCAGGTTCAGATCTTGATAATACTTTGCGACAAAAAGGATACAAGGGTTAGAGATCTGAACGGAAGGAGTCATTTAATTCTGCTGCACCCAATGTAAGGTTTCCTAAACTTTATATGTGTTTATTTCATCGTTTTAGAAAGTTCATATTTAGGGTGTTAATCAACATACTTGTGAGTAGATCTAAGATCCTGGTAAAATAATTTCCAACAGAAAGGACACCTGAGATAGCCAAAACTTGAACTTCTTGAATTTGGCATATAACTTGTGTTCTCAAAGCCATTGTAGAACAATCTGGATATGTTGCTGATGCTCCTCTTTTGATTGAGAGTACACAAGGATGTCGTCGATAAATACAATTAACACAAATATCGAGGAAATCCTTGAATACCCTATTCATTAGGTCCATAAAAGCTGCGGGAGCATTAATTAATCCAAAAGACATAACCAGAAATTCATAATGCCCATACCTAGTATGGAAAGTCGTCTTTGGAATGTCCTCTTGGATTCTCAACTGATGATAGCCCGATCGGAGGTCAATTTTTCAGAAAACCGTCTTCCCTTGAAGTTGATCGAAAAGATCATCAATCCTAGGTAAAGGATATTTATTCTTGATTGTCAGTTTATTCAATTCTTGGTAGTCAATGCACATCCGCAAAGATCCATCTTTCTTCTTGACAAATAGTACAAGAGCTCCCCAGGGTGACACACTAGGCCGTGAAAACCCTATGTCAAGCAACCCCTACAGTTGAATTTTTAAGTTATTTAAGTTCTGCTGGAGCCATTCTGTAAGGGGCCTTAGAAACCGGTTCTACTCCAGGTGCCAAATCAATAACAAAATCAATTTCCCTTTGCGGCGGTAAACCCAAAAGTTCATCAGGAAAAACATCTAAGAATTCCCGAACCACCTTGATGTCCTCTGGCCAAAAAGACTCAGGCCAAGTGGTGTCCAATACCATGGCCAGAAACCCTAAACATCCATCTCGTAACGATTCCCTAGCTGGTAGTACTAAAATTACTGGGATGCGAGATCCCTAAACCGATCCCATAAAAACAAACAATTCTTTGCCTTCTGGTTGGAAGATTACCATCTTCCTCTTACAATCAGTACTGGCTGAGTACTTGGATAAGAAATCCATTCCCAGTATAATATCAAAATATGCTAAATACTTTTTTTATTAAGTCAGCACTCAACTCTTTATCCTCAATCCTGATTGGTATAGACCTAGTCCACCTTTTGGAGATGACTAATTCTCCGCTAGGCAGTAGGGTTCCAAACCCTGATTCATAACTATCGTGCGGTCTACCCAATTTACTAAAAATTTTGTCTACCACATAAGAGTGAGTGGCCCCAGAGTCAAATAACACAGAGAAGTAAGAGTTGTTGACTGAGAACTGACGTGTTACCACTGAAGGGCTGGCTTCTGCATCAGCTTGAATGATCGCGAACACCCTTGCTGGAGCGGGTTTCGCTGCAGTCTTTTGTGCTTCAGTCTTGAGTTGGGGACAATCCCTCTTATAATGCCCTGTCATACAACACTGAAAGCACCCCTGCCCTGTACACTCTCCCAGATGATGCTTTTTACAATTGGGGCATTCTGGGTAAGTGTATCGGGTTTTGGAGCTACCCTGACGATTGCCTCGACCCTAATTCCCTCGGAACCTCTTGTTCTGACCTGAACCACTGGATGCAGTAGGTGCCTTTCTTTTCTGGTCAGTGGTCGAGCCACTACCTCCCCTACTAAAGCCTAATGTAGGAGGACTAGGAGCCCCACCAACAACCGGAGTCCCTCGAGACTCTAGGGTGCACTCTACTACGCCCTCAGCTCGCAGTGCCTTACCCACCATATCAGCATACGTGGTGTTGTCATCAGTAGTGATCATTAGGTCATGTCTTATCTTCGCATTCAACCCGTCCAAGTATTTCTCTTTCTTGCTAAAACCAGTTGGCACGATTCCCGAGGTCAATCTTGCCAAGCGGTCAAACTGAGTTGTGTATTTAGTAACACTCATGTTTTCCTTCTAAGTCAGCTAAGTGAATTATTTTCTTTTCGCGCTTCTGACTGCCTCATTGTAATATTTTGCATTGAACAGTTCCTGGAACTTTTCCCAAGTCATTGTTGTAACATCATGAGTTAGGGATACCATATCCCACCATACCAGAGCATCTTCTTGGAATTGGAATGTAGCACAAGCCACTCTATCATTGCCGGTGATGCCCATAAAGTTCAAAATTTTGGTAATCACTGTTAGCCACTGCTCGGCTTTCATAACATCGGGACCTCCCAGGAAAACTGGAGGTGCCTGCTTACGACACCTTTCATACAGGGGTTCCATTCAATTTACTATAGCGACTGGTCCTGCCTGCACAACAGGAGCAGGAGCACCCTACTGTCTCAAATGCCAGATCTCTTCATCTTGTTCATTAATCCTGGCTTGCATTTCAGCAAACTTGTTTTCCCAAGGGCAGCCTGTAGCGGGTTAACATCGCCCCGACCGCGTGCCCTGCCTCTAGGACCTCTACCTCGTCCATGAATATTAAGGCGAATCTGAACTCCCTCACCACCACTGGATCCAACCGAATTACCCTGGCTCCTGATGTTTCGCCTGGCGTCCATACTATTTAGAACAGCCTGGGTAACCAAGAGCTAGTTTTGTCAGATCGTGATCAAGAAAAACTTACCAATTGTCATGTAACACCCTAACTAGCATAGGCGTATTACGTGATTTTTAAACATACTGTGCAGCTCGTTGCAAATCAACGAGGTTTATGGAAATCATGATTAATTAAAATTTTTGCTTTTTAATTAAACTTATATAATATTTTATACAAAATACTCGGGATCCTGATTACAAAATACTTTACAAAAGTTTACTGTCTAATACAAAATACTTGTCGCCTAGCGACTAATTACAAAAGTACTGTTGTCCCGAGGATTGTGCACTCCAAGCCTAACCGCCCCGACATGTACAATCTTCACCGGCTCGTCCTCACGGTTCCTCGGCCTTGCCCTTGCCCTTACCTACACATGAACATAGCACTGTGAGTCGACAAACTCAGTAAGAAAAGCATAAATCATAAAACATACATAATCCCGGGTTATGATCAGACGCCCATACCCCTCATCATAATCCTCACTGCCGCGTCCCACACGATACTAAGTCCCGAACGTTCGTACGACGGTACTATTGACAAGTAACAGCCTATACTCGGTACACTGGTCATACTCCAGCTGCTAGTCATACTCTAGCCTGTACCGATGTGTTACAGTATCAGCCTATACTAGGTTCACTGGTCATACTCCAGCTGCTAGTCATACTCCAGCTGCTAGTCATACTCTAGCCTAACTGATGTGATACGGTCAAATAGTACAGTACCACCAACCCTAGTATCAGCCTATACTCGATACACTGGTCATACTCCAGCTGCTAGTCATACTCTAGCCTGTACCGATGTGACACAGTCAGATGGTACGAAGCCAATATACATATCTAATGTAATCTAACAGGCTTCCTAACATGCACGCTAAACATGTAATACATATGCATACTGTTATACTAATCTTACCTCAATTCCGAATTCAGGTGTGCCGGTCAACCTGAGTGGAACGAACTGCACGGCGATTTACAGGCTCCTAAACCATAACAATCACAACACTAATAAGTGATACGCTAAATCACTTCCCGGGGACTTAAACTAGAAACTAAAAGTTTCCCTATCAATAAAAAGCATGGCAATACCCCAAATAACATAAAAACGAGAAAAACTAGGGTTCCTAAAAATCCCCTACAACCGGAATTCTGGTTCTGGGAATTCCTGAACCCCATCCGGAATTCCGGTTGCACATCCGGAATTCTGGTTCCTCGCAGGAATCAATCAAAAATTCATAACCCCCTCAAATCAAATCCAATCCAAACCAAACCTTCCAGACCTGTTCTAAATACCCCAAAGAACATTTCTAAAGCATCAACACAGCCCAGAAAATACAGAATCTAAAATCACCATTAAAGCTCCAAGCTTTGAGTTCAAAACTCAAACTTGGTTAAACATTACTAACATGCATCCAAACCAGCACCAATTTACCTAAACATGCATATAAAAACTTCTAAAAACACAGGAAATCGACCCCAACAAACACAGCAATAAAACCCACATTTTCACTTAGAAAAACCATAGCTTTTGAACCAAAAATTCTCAAACTAGAACAAGGGTAACTAGCATGCATTTCAACCTATCTAACTCACTTAATTCAGCATTTTAATCACAAAACAACAACAACAACTAACAGCAGCAACAACACCAAAAACTAGCATGCAATACTCAACTTTTTTCTAAAATTTCAAGAAACTAAAATAGCAAGATTCAAGAGCTTACCAAGAGCTTAGAATCACACAAAATCTGCTTGAAAACCAAAGAATCACCAAAATTCTTGCTGCCAAATAAGGGCCGAAAGAGAGAGAGAGAGAGAGAGAGAGAGAGAGAGAGAGAGAGAGAGAGAGAGAGAGAGAGAGAGAGAGAGAGAGAGAGAGAGAGAGAGAGAGAGAGAGAGAGAGAGAGAGAGAGAGAGAGAGAGAGAGAGAGAGAGAGAGAGAGAGAGAGAGAGAGAGAGAGAGTGAGAGAAAAAGAGTTGCTTTTCTTGAATTTTTTCCAATTTGAATAAAATGAGGATAAATGCAAACAATTAAACATTATTTCAGCGAAAAAAAATATAACACAACATTAATTTCTAATTACTAAGTCCACTAAAGGACAAAACATAAATGGGGCAAAATAACCATTTTGCCCCTCCACACTAACCTCACATAAAGGGTACTAAAAGGGTATTTTGGGAAATTCTAAATTCCCGACCACTCCTGACATTCCCAATGTCTAAATAACCGTCCCCTAATACTAACATACTAAGTTGTGATTTTACTGGGCCAAACACCGAGTTCCATGTTGCCGGGCACCGAAAATGTAAAATTATGAAATTCACTATATGACATAAAATGCACTTCAGAATTCAATAATAATAGCATAAATAATTATTTAAATATCTATAAATAATTTTCCATAATTAAACATAATTAACTGCTAATTTCTAAATTAAACTAAGCGGTCTTTACAACTATTTCCCCCTTAAAAGGATTTCGTCCCCGAAATCTAACCTAAACAACTCTGGATATTATGTTCTCATATCTGACTCTAGCTCCCAGGTGGCTTCCTCCACCTTGCTGTTTCTCCAGAGTACCTTGACCAATGCTATGGTCTTATTCGGAAGGACTTTATCCTTTCTATCCAGGATATCCACTGGCTGTTCTTCGTATGTCATATCTGGCTGCAGCTCTAGGCTCTCATAACTGAGTACATGAGAAGGATCTGAAACGTATTTTCTCAACATAGAGACATGGAATACGTTGTGAACTACTGATAGAGCTAGAGCCAACGCTAACCGATATGCCACTTGACCTACCTTCTCGAGAATCTCGAAAGGTCCCGTAAACCTAGGGCATAACTTGCCTCTTTTCCCGAAACATTTGATCCCCTTCATTGGAGATACCCGTAAAAACACATGGTCTCCTACTCGGAACTCAACATCTCTGCGTTTCGGATCTGCGTAACTTTTCTGTCTACTCTGTGAGGCAAGCATTCTAGCTTTTATTTTCTCAATTGCCTCATTGGTGCGCTGCACTGACTCTGGACCTAGGTATTTCCTCTCCCCTGTCTCATCCCAGTGGATGGGAGATCTACACTTCCTACCGTATAACAGTTCATAGGGAGCCATCCCTATCGTACTCTGATAACTGTTGTTGTAAGAAAATTCTATCAACGGTAGATATTTATTCCAAGAGCCTTCAAAATCCATAACACAGGCTCGTAACATGTCCTCCAATATCTGAATTGTCCTTTTGGACTGCCCATCTGTCTGAGGATGAAATGTTGTACTGAATTTCAGTTTTGTACCCATTGCTCGTTGCAAACTCTGCCAAAACTTGGAGGTGAACTTCGGATCTCTATCCGAAACTATAGACTTCTGTACCCCGTGAAGTCTTACTATTTGTTTATTGTACAATTCTGCTAACTGATCCACTGAATAAGTTGTTCTAACAGGCAGAAAATGAGCAGATTTTGCGAATTGATCCACCACTACCCAAATGGAATCGAACAAACCCGTGGTTCTAGGTAACCCAACCACGAAATCCATCGTGATATCCTCCCACTTCCATTCAGGTAGGGTTACAGGCTGCAGCAACCTTGCTGGTCTCTAATGTTCAGCCTTAATCTTCTGACAGGTGAGGCATCTCGATACGAATTCTACCAAATTCTTCTTCATACCGCTCCACCAGAAATACAGTTTAAGATCCTGGTACATCTTGGTGGTGTCGGGATGCAGAGAATAAGGGGTAGAATGAGCCTCTTCAAAGATCTCATTCCTGAGTTCCACACTACTCGGAACACAAACCCTAGCTTTATACAGAAGCATCCCGTTGTCTGACACTGAAAAATCCCTGGCTTGACCAGCCGAAACCTCTTCTCTGATTTTTAATAGCTCTGGATCAGTCATCTGAGCAGCTTTAATTCTTTCCAACAGATCAGATTGCAGCGTCAAGTTGTGAAGCTGGCCTACCACAAACTCAATGCTGGATCTAACCATGTCCTCTGCTAACTGAGGTGAGATCTGAATCATGCTAGCTACCTGTCCGAGACCCTTCCTGCTCAGGGCATCAGCCACTACATTGGCCTTCCCAGGGTGATAGAGAATCTCACAGTCATAATCTTTCACTAATTCCAACCAACGTCTCTGTCTCATATTCAAATCTTTCTGAGTAAAGAAATATTTGAGACTTTTATGGTCGGTATAGATTTCACACCTTTCTCCGTAAAGGTAATGCCGCCAGATCTTCAATGCAAAACTACCCCGGCAAACTCTAAATCATGAGTCGGGTATCGCTATTCATAATCCTTTAACTGACGTGAGGCATAAGCGATAACCCGATCGGCTTGCATCAGCACTGTGACAGTCAGTAGTCCCGTGATCCGTAAGGGGAAATACCGGGTAAGCTGTGCAATCCCACACCGCCTGGGGAAGGTCAAGTGGGATGATTCTGAGACTGTGTAGGTATGGGACTACACAGTTGAAGAGAGCTTAAATGGATTGATTGGTACTACCTATATCAACAAGGTGCATCTTGTTTTTCGGTAGCCCATCTCGAAAGAACTCCACCGTTAAGCGTGCTTGGCTTGGAGCAATTTCACGATGGGTGACCTCCTGGGAAGTTTTCCCAGGAAGCGTGCGAGTGAGGACAAAGTACGCTGGAAACACTTGTGTTGGTCTGTAGGGTCAGTCATCGATCCAGGAAGCAGCCAGAGTGGCGTACTCGTGTATAAGAGCCATTCATTCCGTGGGTGTAAGGACCCAATGGAGGCTTGAAGCGGGGACGTTACAAATGGTATCAGAGCCTTGACCCAGTCGGAAGTGTGGTCGACGAGGACGTCGGACCCCGTAAGGGGGGATGATTGTGACAGTCAGTAGTCCCGTGATCCGTAAGGGGAAATACCGGGTAAGCTGTGCAATCCCACACCGCCTGGGGAAGGTCAAGTGGGATGATTCTGAGACTGTGTAGGTATGGGACTACACAGTTGAAGAGAGCTTAAATGGATTGATTGGTACTACCTATATCAACAAGGTGCATCTTGTTTTTCGGTAGCCCATCTCGAAAGAACTCCACCGTTAAGCGTGCTTGGCTTGGAGCAATTTCAGGATGGTGACCCCCTGGGAAGTTTTCCTAGGAAGCGTGCGAGTGAGGACAAAGTACGCTGGAAACACTTGTGTTGGTCTGTAGGGTCAGTCATCGATCCAGGAAGCAGCCAGAGTGGCGTACTCGTGTATAAGAGCCATTCATTCCGTGGGTGTAAGGACCCAATGGAGGCTTAAAGCGAGGACGTTACAAGCACACACCCAAGACCCTGTCTGGATACATCGCAGAAAACTACAAATTTCTCTTCGTCTGAAGGCAAAGCTAACACTGGAGTTGTAATCAGCCTCTGTTTCAGCTCTTGAAAACTAGCTTCACACTTATCTGACCAGACAAACCGCTGATTCTTCTTTGTGAGTTCGGTTAAGGGTGTTGAAATCTTAGAAAACCCCTCCACGAACCTACGATAATATTCGGCTAAACCCAAGAAGCTTCTAACTTCTGTCACTGTCTTCGGTCTTGGCCAATCCCTGACGGATTCTATTTTCCCTGGATCCACCTTGATCCCATCTTTGCTAACAATGTGCCCTAAGAAAGACACCTGAGATAGCCAAAATTCACATTTCTTGAATTTGGCATAAAGCTTGTGTTCCCGAAGCCGTTGCAAAACCATCTGAAGATGTAACTCATGCTCCTCTTCTGATTGAGAGTACACAAGGATGTCGTCGATAAACACAATTACACAGATATCGAGGAAATCCTTGAATAATCTATTCATCAGATCCATAAATGTTGCAGGAGCATTGGTTAGTCCAAACGACATAACCAAGAATTCGTAATGTCCATACCTAGTACGGAAAGCCGTCTTCGGAATGTCCTCCTCTCGGATCTTCAACTGATGATAACCCGATCGAAGATCAATCTTGGAAAAGACCGTCTTCCCCTGAAGTTGATCAAAAAGATCATCGATCCTAGGTAATGGATATTTATTCTTCACTATTAGCTTGTTCAATTCCCGATAATCGATGCACATTCTCATAGTTCCATCTTTCTTCTTGACGAACAAAACCGGAGCTCCCCAGGGTGACACACTAGGTCGGATAAACCCTATGTCAAGTAACCCTTGAAGCTGAATCTTTAATTCCTTAAGCTCAGGTGGAGCCATTCAATACGGAGCTTTGGAAACCGGTTCCACTCCGGGTGCCAAATCTATAACAAAATCAATCTCCCGCTGAGGTGGTAAACAAGGAAGTTCTTCGGGAAAACATCTAGAAATTCCCGAACCACCTTGATGTCCTCTGGCCGAATGGTATCTGGCCGAGTGCTGTCCATCACCACGGCCAGAAACCCTAAACAACCGCCATGCAGTAATTCCCTAGCTGACATGGCCGAAATTACCGGGATTCGAGATCCCCGAACCGAACCAACAAATACAAATGGTTCTTCACTTTCTGGTTGGAAGATCACCATCTTCCTCTTGCAATCAATAATGGCTGAGTATTTAGATAGGAAATCCATTCCTAAAATAATATCGAAATCTACAAGGCTCATCTCTATCAAGTTAGCACTTAACTCTCTACCATCTATTCTGATCGGCATAGACCTAATCCACCTTTTGGAGATAACTAACTCTCCGCCAGGTAATAGGGTTCCAAACCCTGATTCATAACTATCACACGGTCTATCCAACTTACTAAAGACTCTGGCTGCCACATAAGAATGTGTGGCCCCAGAATCAAACAAAACTGAGTAAAAAGAGTTGTTAACTGAGAGCTGACTTGTCACCACTGAAGGACTGGCTTCTGCATCAGCCTGCGTGATGGCGAACACCCTAGCTGGAGTGGGTCTCGCCGGAGCCCTTGGTGCCTCTGACCTGAGCTAGGGACAATCCTTCTTGTAATGACCGGGCATGCCACACTGAAAGCATCCCTGACCTCTGCACTCACTTGGATGGTGCCTTTTACAACTAGGGCACTCCGGGTAGGAATAACGGGTCTCAACACCACCCTGACGACTGCCTCTACTCTGGTTCCCCCAGAACCTCTTGTTCTGCCCCGAGCCACCGAATGCAGTGGATGTTGTCCTCTTCTAGTCCATGGCCGAACCACTACCTCCCCTGCTAAAGCCTGATGCAGGAGGGGTAGGAGCCCCGCCACTCACTGGAGTCCTAACCGACTCCGACATACATCCAACTGCGCCCTCAGCATAGGTGGTCTTGTCGTCTGTTGTGATCATTAGGTCATGCTTGATCTTCACATTTAACCCATCCAAATACTTTTCCTTTTTACTGAAGTCAGTTGGCACGATTCCCGAGGATAACCTTGCCAACCGATCAAACTGCGTAGTGTACTCAGTCACACTCATATTTTCCCTCTGGCTCAGGTGTGCGAACTCTTTTCTTTTGGCACTTCTAACGGCCTCATTGTAATATTTCGCATTAAAGAGCTCCTGGAACCTTTCCCAGGTCATAGTTGTGACGTCATGAATCTGGCACACCATGTCCCACCAGACTAACGCGTCCTCTTGAAACTGAAAGGTGGCACACACCACCCTATCATTCCCGGTGACACCCATAAAGTTTAATATTCTTGTAATCACCGTCAGCCACTGTTCGGCTTTCATGACATCCGGACCTCCCAGAAAAACCGGAGGTGCCTGCTTCCGGAACCTTTCATACAAGGGTTCCATTCTATTTCTCGCTACAACTATTTCGGCCTGAGCAACAGGGGCAGGTGCCACAGGAGCTTCTGGCACTGGCACTATTGGATCACCCTGCTGCCTCAACCTCTGGATCTCATGATCTTGCTCCTCTATTCTGGCTTGCATTTCAGCAAACCTAATTTCCTAATTCTGGGCTTCTTGATTGGCTTGGGCAGCCTGGGCAGCCTGTGGCGAGTTATCATCACTCCGACCACGGGCCCTGCCCCTGGGACCTCTACCACGGCCCCTAACATTCGCGGGAAACTGAGCTCCTTAACCCTGATTTGACCCTACTGAGTTGCGCATACTCCTGGTGTTCCGCCTGGCGTCCATCTAGTCTGAACAGCCTGCGAAACCAAGAGTTGGCACATCAGGTCATGATCAACGAGAGCTTACTAATGCCGCTAAATTTGGAAATTAAAAACATGCGCCAATTCTACTATTAGGGTACTAACATGCTTCCTATCAGGCTTTTCTTATTTCATAATAATTAAATAAACTACTAAAGCAATAAAAGCTTACTGAACCGTAGAACGAGCTAACTGCTGATGATGATTGTACATGTCGTGACGATCTTCGGAAGACAACTCCGCGCTACGATACCAAATTGTAACACCCTAACTAGCATAGGCGTATTACGTGATTTTTAAACATACTGTGCAGCTCGTTGCTAATCAACGAGGTTTGTGGAAATCGTGATTAATTAAAATTTTTGCTATTTAACTAAACTTATATAATATTTTATACAAAATACTCGGGATCCCGATTACAAAATACTTTACAAAAGTTTACTATCTAATACAAAATACTTGTCGCCTAGCGACTAATTATAAAAGTACTGTTGTCCCCAGGATCGTGCACTCCAGGCCTAACCGCCCCAACATGTACAATCTTCACCGGCTCGTCCTCACGGTTCCTCAGCCTTGGCCTTGCCCTTACCTACACATGAACATAGCACTGTGAGTTGACAGACTCAGTAAGAAAAGCATAAATCATAAAACATACATAATCCCGGGTTATGATCAGACGCCCATACCCCTCACCATAACCCTAACTCCCGTGTCCCACACGATACTGAGTCCCGAACGTTCGTACGACGGTACTATTGACAAATAACGATTTATACTCGCATTAATCGGTCATACTCCACTGCTAGTCATACTCTAGCCTCGTACCGATGTGTTACAAGATCACCTATACTAGGTTCACCGGTCATACTCCACCGCTAGTCATACTCTAGCCTAACCGATGTGATACTACAAATAGTACAAGCACCACCAACCCTAGTATCACTTATACTCGGTACACCGGTCATACTCCACCGCTAGTCATACTCTAGCTCGTACCGATGTGATACGTTGTCACTATACTCGGTACACTGGTCATACTCCAGCTGCTAGTCATACTCTAGCCTGTACCGATGTGACACAGTCGGATGGTACGAAGCCAACATACATATCTAATGTAATCTAACAGGCTTCCTAACATGCACGCTAAACATGTAATACATATGCATGTGTGCCGGTCAACCTGAGTGGAACGAACAGGCTCCTAAACCATAACAATCATAACACTAATAAGTGATACGCTAAATCACTTCCCGGGTACTTAAACTAGAAACTAAAAGTTTCCCTATCAATAAAAAGCATGGAAATACCCCAAATAACATAAAAACGAGAAAAACTAGGGTTTATGAAAATCCCCCAACCGGCAGACCGGTTCTACAACCGGAATTCCGGTTCTGGGAATTGCACATCCGGAATTCTGGTTCCTCGCAGGAATCAATCAAAAATTCATAACTCCCTCAAATCAAATCCAATCCAAACCAAACTTTCCAGACCTGTTCTAAATACCCCAAAGAACATTTCTAAAGCATCAACACAAATTTTAAAATACAGAATCTAAAATCACCATTAAAGCTCCAAGCTTTGAGTTCAAAACTCAAACTTGGTTAAACATTACTAACATGCATCCAAACCAGCTCAAATTTACCTAAACATGCATATAAAAACTTCTGAAAACACAGGAAATCGGCCCCAACAAACACAGCAACAAAACTCACATTTTCACTTTGAAAAACCATAGCTTTTGAACCAAAAATTCTCAAACTAGAACAAGGGTAACTAGCATGCATTTCAACCTATCTAACTCACTTAATTCAGCATTTTAATCACAAAACAACAACAACAACTAACAGCAGCAACAACACCAAAAATTAGCATGCAATACTCAACTTTTTTTTAAAATTTCAAGAAACTAAAAGAGCAAGATTCAAGAGCTTACCAAGAGCTTAGAATCACACAAAATCTGCTTGAAAACCAAAGAATCACCAAAATTCTTGCTGCCAAATAAGGGCCGAAAGAGAGAGAGAGAGAGAGAGAGAGAGAGAGAGAGAGAGAGAGAGAGAGAGAGAGAGAGAGAGAGAGAGAGAGAGAGAGAGAGAGAGAGAGAGAGAGAGAGAGAGAGAGAGAGAGAGAGAGAGAGAGAGAGAGAGAGAGAGAGAGAGAGAGAGAGAGTTTGAGAGAAAAAGAGTTGCTTTTCTTGAATTTTTTCCAATTTGAATAAAATGAGGATAAATGCAAACAATTAAACATTATTTCAGCCAAAAAGAAATATAACACAACATTAATTTCCAATTACTAAGTCCACTTAAGGACAAAACATAAATGGGGCAAAATGACCATTTTGCCCCTCCACACTAACCTCACATAAAGGGTACTAAAAGGGTATTTTGGGAAATTCTAAATTCCCGACCACTCCTGACATTCCCAATGTCTAAATAACCGTCCCCTAATACTAACATACTAAGTTGTGATTTTACTGGGCCAAACACCGAGTTCTATGTTGCCGGGCACCGGAAATACAAAATTATGAAATTCACTATATGACATAAAATGCACTTCAGAATTCAATAATAACAGCATAAATAATTAATTAAATACCTATAAATAATTTTCCTTAATTAAACATAATTAACTGCTAATTTCCAAATTAAATTAAGCGGTCTTTACATGCCACTTATTTGGAAATTAAAAACATGCGCCTATTCTACTATGAGGCTACTAACATGCTTTTCTTAAATCATACTATTCAAATAAACTACTAATGTAATAAAAGCTTACTAAACTGTGAAACGAGCTGATTGTTGATGATGATGATTGTACATGTCGTGACAATCTTCAAAACACAACCTAGCAACTCTAATACCGAATTGTAACACCCTAACTAATTTAGATATGTTAGCGTGATTTTTAACTTACTGTACAGCCCTTTCCTAATCAATGAGGTTATCAAAAATCGCGAATAATTAAAATTTTGCTTATTTAATTAAAAACATAAAGTGACATACATATAAAATTTTGGGATCCCGTTTACAAAATCATATAAAAATGTTTAATATTCATATACATAAGTTTTTTTCCTTGCAACTACACAAGAAAAGCCCTGATGTCCCAAAGATCGTACGCTCCAGGCCTAACCACCTCGACATGTACAATCTTCATCTGCTCGCTCTAACGGGTGCTGAGCCTTAGCCTTCCCCTTACCTACACATGGAAATATCACTGTGAGTCGACAGACTCAGTAAGAAAAGCATAACATAAAACATAATAATATCTGGGGTTATAAACAACATGTATGCTAAACATGTAAATATATATGCATGACATTATACTAATCTTACCTTGTTTCTGAATTCAGGTGTGTCGGCCAACCTGAGTGGAACAACTGCTCGGCGAATTACAGGCCCTAAATTACATCAATTATAACATAGATAAGTGACACGCTAAATCACAACCGGGGACTTAGGTTTTAAACCAAAAACCTATCTATTGTAAGTTAACATCGCAATACCCTAAAATAACAGCGAACTAACCAACCAAAGCTCTGAAACTAACACGAATTGACAACATAAATTTTTCGGGGAACCCAGATGGAAGGTTTGGAATCGATTTGGTTAGGTTTTGTAATTTTTTGGGGTTTTCTGGTGTAAACCGGTTAACCGGTTTTACAGGTCCTGTAAAACCGATTAACCGATTTACACCAAAAAACCCCAAAAAATTACAAAACCTAACCAAATCGATTCCAAACCTTCCAGACGTGTAGATTATATCCCAAAAGACATATTCCTAACAATAACATAACCACACAAGCTTAGAATCAAAAAAACACCATTAAAGAGCCAAGCTTGAGTTCTAAAACTCAAAGCTTGCTCAAACCTACTAACAGCCACCAAAAGTAGATCAATTCAATATATTTAACGAGAATATAACTTTAGAATTACAAATCATACACCAACAACAACTACAGTAACAAAATCCACAAAGCATGCATAAAGCATTTTCTTAAAATTCAAGAAATCAAGAGTAGAGGTTTAAAAGGCTTTACCTTGGCTTGAGATCACTAACAACTAGCTGAGAATCACAAGAATTACTGAAGAAATCACCAACACTAGCAACCCTAGGAATTTCGAGTGAGAGAGAGAGTTCTTTTTTTTTTTCATGAATTTGTAGTTTTTGTATAAATGAATAAAAAAAAAAAGTTTTTGTTTTATTAAAATATCAACTTATAACATCAAATAAAATCAGATTAATACTTTATAAAAACTTCTTACTAAACAACAAAACTCAAATAGGTAAAATGATCATTTTGCCCTTCCCACACTAAAAGTCAAAAAAGGCCACTTAGGGGTATTTTAGTTAATTCTAAAATCGCGGCTATTCTTGACATTCCCAATGTCCAACTATAATTCCCCGCTAAACTAGAAATAATAAGATGCGATTCTAATAGCCAAACACCGCGTTCCCATGTTGCCGGGCACAAAACATGCAAAATTATGAAATTCTATATATAACATATGAAATGCATTCTGAATTCAAATAAATCTTCGTAAATAAATAATTCCAAACTAATATGCAAGTTTCATAATTAAACCCTAATTATCTGCTAATTTCCAAATTAAAGTTAAGCAGTCTTTACAGGAACTTTCGAATTTTGATGATCGTTGGTGTCTAGTTGGAAGATTCCTTAGAGAAAGATCCTTGGATTTTATGGCAATGCAACATAAGATGGCCTCTTTTTGGAGACCAGGGAGAGGTTTGTTTGTGAAAGAACTAGATGATAATCTTTATATATTTCAATTTTATCATCATGTTGATATTGATAGGGTAGTTGAAGGTAGCCCCTAGACCTTTGATAGGGTTCCTTTAATTTTTGCCAGGTTGAAAGTTGACGAATACCATGTTTTGTAGTGCTCAATAAACTTGAGTTCTGGATACAACTCCATGGTTTGTCAACTGGTTTTATGTCTGCTAAAGTGGTCAAAGATATCAGTAATTATATTGGCACCTTCATAGAAGTAGATGAAAATAATTTCATGGGCATATGGCGTGGTTATCTTTGTGTAAGAGTCTCTGTTTGTGTGGATTTGCCATTAAAACGAAGAATGAAGTTGGAAAAGAAAGGGGGAGAGAGTTTTGTTAATTTTAAGTATGAAGATCTTTCAACGTTTTGTTTTATATGTGGAATTTTTGGACACTCTCAAAAATTTTGTTCAAGGCTTTCTGATACTCCACTACATTTGATCAAAAAATTTACAAAATGGATCTTATAGCGGTGCCGGGAATGAGACAACATACAATTGGGTTGAAATGGCTCAGGCAAGGTCTAATGTCAAGAGGTGAAAGCTCTGGTGCCCGGTCTGATGGAGATTATGTCGAGCACGGTTCAGTTTCAGGTGGCTCCCAATGTGGACACAATCAATGAAAAAAATCAACAGGCAGCACATTCAGTGGGATTGGATGGAGCAATTAGAGGAGTTGACTTGGGCATTAATGTTGGCAAATTTCCAACTAATTTTATGGGATCACCAGCCGAGTATATTTTTGAAGATAAGAGTAAGAATGATGATGTCAATGATGAGGTGGATGGGGATTTAATGGTCTCTGAGTCAAAGAGGAAAAGAATAGCTGTCTAAGAAAAATGGGTCGAGTAGAGAAAATAGTGAAAGTATGGTCATTAACAATTCAACAGTGACAAAAAATGTTGTTGGGGAGGGTTCTGTGGTAGAGGCCCGCCAAAAATTATGAATGTTTTAAGCTGAAATTGTCGTGGGCCTGAGAACCAACAGACTTTTCAATTCCTTAAAGAGATTATTTCTCAAAAGCAACCAGTTTTATTTTTCTGTGTGAAATAAAAAGTGGTAAGACAAGAATTGACTATGTGGGTCGCATGTTGGGCTTTGAGGGAGTGTTTACAATGGAAGCCCAAGGTAAGAGTGGTGGACTAGCTTTACTTTGGAAAAACTCAAAAGATGGAAGAGTGGTAGGCTTTTCCCAACATCATATCGACTTTTTAGTTAAAGTTGAAGGTTGTTCAAGGTGGAGGCTTACGGGGTTATATAGTGAACCACAAAGATGCCAAAGGGAAGATACTTGGAATTTAATCAAGTCCCTGGTTAATTCTTCCAATGATCCCTGGTGTGTTATAGGGGATTTAAACAATGTGTTGAGCCAAAATGATAAGCAAGGTGGCCATTTGTATCCGAGTTTGTTGATTGCTGGGTTTGAACAAACTCTTCTTGCTTGTGATTTGGTTGATATGGACTTGATTAGATACCCTTACACTTGGGAAAAAGGACGAGGCACTTCAAAGTGGATAGAGGTAAGGCTTGATCGTGCACTCATTTCTTCTTCTTGGTTTCATCATTTTCCAAATTCTCGGCTATTGAATCTTGATACTTCACCTTCAAATCATAATCCACTTTTAGTAGAGTTTATGGTGCCAGATAAGTTCATTCCTATTCGTCGTTTCTGCTTTGAAAATGCTTGGCTCAAGAAGCCAATTTGCTTTGAGGTTATGAAAGACTGCTAGACTGACTCTAGCTGATTGAATGTGTCTGAGAAAATGGATTTATGTGCTGATAAATTATCCAAATGGGGCTCGAATGTGACTGGGAATTTTTAGCTCTGAATCAACAAATGTCGTACTGAATTGAAGAAGTTGAAGAACAAACGAGATGCTTTTTCTGTCCAAAGACATGGTAAAGTGAAAAAGGAGTTATTTTTGGTTTTGGACCGAAAGGAAGTATTTTGGAAACAAAGAGCAAAGCAATTCTGGTTAAAAGAGGGTGATCAAAATAGTAAATATTTCCACTGCGCTATTAGCAATCGCCGTAGCTTCAACCAAATTTCAAAACTTAAAGACAATAGCGGTAATTGGAAGATTGGGAAAATGGCCTTGCTGATGTTGCTGTGGAGTACTTTTCCTCTCTTTTTAATGCTTCAAGTTTGGGCAGTGATGAAGTGGTTCAGTGCATTCAAAGGAGGGTTACGGCTCAAATAAATGAAGACCTTCAGCAGCAAGTTGTTGTCGAGGAAGTGAGAAGAGTTGTGTTCAGTATGCATCCCAATAAGAGTCTTGGTCCGGACGGTATGACACCTGCATCTACCAAAAATGTTGGGACATCATTCGTATTGATGTAACTGTAGTAGTACAAAAAATTTTTCACACAGGGGAGTTTGATCCAGGTTGTGGAGATCCTAATGTTATTCTGATCCCAAAAAAGAAAGTGCCTGAAAGTATGGGATATTTAAGGCCAATTGCTTTATGTAATGTTTTGTATAAAATCATTACTAAAGTTATGGCTAATCGGATGAAGCCTTATATGGATAAAATTATTTCAGAATCTCAAAGCGCGTTTATCTCGAGGCAGCTCATAACTGACAACATTTTAGTATCCTTTGAAGTGCTACATTATTTGAAGAGGAAAAGAAAGGGCAAGGATGGGTTTATGGCACTTAAACTCGACTTTAGTAAGGCGTACGATCGTATTGAATGGAATTTCTTAGAATCGGTCCTTAGTAAAATTGGTTTTGCGGACAACTGGACTTCGTTGGTGATGAAGTGTGTTAGCTCGGCCAATTATAAAGTGGTTCATGGTGGTAGAGTCATGGGGCCGATTACTCCTATGCGTGGAATCGGACAAGGCGATCCTTTGTCACCTTATATCTTTATCCTTTGTGTGGAGGGTTTATCTTGTTTGATTAAAAGATATGAGGAGAAGGGTTTCATCCATGGTTGTTAAGTGGCGAATGGTGCTCCAAAAGTGTCTCATATGTTATTCGTAGACGACATCTACTTATAATGTAAAGCTACTCTTCAAGAAGCTACACAAGTTAGAGATCTCCTCCATCAATTTGAGAGTGCTTCAGGTCAGAAAGTAAATTTGGGGAAATATTATATTTTTTATAGCACCAATATTGTGATCCATATTAGGGAGGATATCAATACATTGTTGAAAATGCCTCAAGCAGATGACAAGAGTATGTATTTGGGACTTCCTAGTATTATAGGGCAAAACAAGTCGGTTGTGTTGGGTTTCTTAAAGGATCAGGTTAGGAAAAAACTTCAAGGTTGGGACTCAAAAGTATCATCACGAGCTGGTAAAGAAGTGTTGATCCGAATGTGTTCTTACTTCCATGGAGATTAGTAGGGATATTGAAAGTACAACGGCGAGATTTTAGTGGAAAAGTTCTTCGGGGAATAATAAAGGAATATCTTGGATGTCTTGGGAGCGCATGTGTCACAATAAAAATAATGGGGGCCTTGGTTTTCGTAATCTTCGTGATTTTAATTTAGTTCTATTGGGAAAACAAGGTTGGCGTTTCCTTAAAAGACCCGAGTCTCTTGTTTTACAAGTTTTTAAGGCTCGTTATTTCCCTACTGGAAGCTATCTCTCGGCATCTCTTGGAAATAATCCAAGCTTTGTGTAGCGTAGTGTTTGGGAAGCTCAATCTATTATCCGTACGGGCGTTTGTTGGAGTGTTGGAAATGGTTCTACAATCAATGTTCTGGACGAACCATGGCTACCTGATCATAATTAGCCTTTTGTGACTTCATGTCACAGTACCCTTCAACATACTAAGGCGTGCAATTTGATGACCATTGACAAGTGTTCTTGGGATGGTGAAATATTAGATGATCTATTTGAAGATAGGGAAAAGAGATTGATTATGTAGATCCCACTGTGTTCAAACCAGTCTAATGATGTCCTGAGCTGGTTAAAAGATACAACTTGTGTGTATTCGGTGAGAAGTGCTTACCAGTTACTTCAATCATTGAAAGGGTTGTGCAATGAGGTGGAAGCGTCTGAGTTTTGGAAGGCTTTGTGGTCTTTGAAGGTGCCACCAAAGATAAAGAATTCGATGTGGAGGGCTTGTTGTAACTGTCTACCAACTCTAGCACAACTTGCTATAAAGCGTGTAGCTGTTAACCCTCGCTGCCCTTTCTGTGATGAGTTTTCTGAGTCTATTATACACAGTTTGATCGCTTGCAGAGTGATTCAGCAGGTATGGGATAGAGTCGGCATAGGTACATTGGTGGCTGCTGCTGGTGGTGAATTTCTGGACTGGTGTGTGACTATTTTTAAGACTTTGACAGTAGAAAATCAATGCCTAGCTGCTGCACTATGCTGGACCATTTGGGGAGCAAGAAACGATGTAGTGTGGCAAGGTAAATCGATTAATATTTCAACAATAGTAGCTTCTGGTAAAAGCTATCTTGATCAATGGCAGTACGCTCAAAAAACTCAAACTGAGTCATCATGGGCTGATCTTCAGCATTATGATGGGATGGAGCATTGGCTTAAACCACATGTAAATAGTATCAAGATCAATGTGGATGCAGCTATCTTTCAAGGACATAATCATTTTGGTTGTGCTTTTGTTGTCCAAGAGCTCATGGAAGGCCACACAAAGTTGCATTTGGGCAATATTGCTCCGATTGTGGCAGAAGCTTTGAGCTTTTGAGAAGCATTAAGTTGGATTAAAAATCAACCTCCTAGCTCTATTTGGGTGGAGACCGATTGTTTATTAGTTGTCCAAGCATTAAGAAGCTCGACTACTTTAGCTTCTCATTTTGGTGGTGTCATTTAAGAATGTAAAGCCATGTTGGCTAATTTATGTAATGTCTCGTTTTGTTTTATTAAGCGGTCAACTAACAGAGTCGCTCATGAGTTTGCAAGAGCGTCTTTATTTTTACCCTGATTGTACTTTCAGTATGGAAAATATTCCAACTGAGTTGTTGCCTATATTGGTGACTAAATTTGAAGGTTAATAAAGTTTGATTTTTCTTACAGAAAAAAAAAAGAATTAAGAGTGTCAAAAATAATATGAAAGTGGGATAAAATAAAATATTGTATTTTTAAATGATGTACAAACTTTTAGCGTCCTTAAATAATACTACCATTGGAGATGCTCTTAAGTACTAAACCCTTAACATTCTTCATTAATTAATTATAATAGAATTTCTTCTTAAAAAAACAAATTAAAATTAGTGTATTGGATTTAATTAAATACCAACCAAACTCCACTCAAAATGTGTGTTTTCATACACAATATTTACCTAAATATCAAAATCATCCAATTACAGAAATTTTATAATAGGTTAAGATTTGATAGGTGCTAATTGCAATATAAACCTCGCAAATCTGTGCGACACAACATACCCCAAAGTCCCCCTTTTTTTGTTGATAAATTAATGACACCAAATGCAGTTTGTGAAAATTATTGAAGGGTTAAAACTTAACCAAAATAATAAGGGTTGAGACCTTGAAGTGTCATTAATCCTCTTAAAATAAAAATTAAACAAGTTGGACGTGCCATATTATATTTAAAAAAGTAGTTGAGGTGTGTTGAATCATCAAGTGGCAGTAAGAGGGGCCAAAGATTCATATAATTGTGGTTTGGTTCTTAATAATTTATTTAATTTTCTTTGTTTCAAAGGAGGGAAGGGAAGCGTGTGGTTTGGTTTGCTATTATCATTTCATCAACGTGGCAGTGTCATGTTACATCCCTCAACTCTTCTATTCAACAACAATATAAAAAACAAAGCCCAGTTTTGTTTTTCTTTTTTTTTTTTCTAAATTTTAAAATAGAATAGTAATTTTATTAAAATAGTGAAAAGGTCCATCAATTAAAATAATATTACAATATTTTAATATGCAACTAAATAAAGAAATAGGATGAAGATTAATTTTTTTATATATCATTCTATTTTATTACCTCCAACCAAATACCATTTATAATTTAACATATATAAAATTATGTCTCTAAATTTTTGAAGCAGTGAAAAATTTCTCCTAAATTATTGAGATTGCTGAATTTAAAAAATTTTATCTAATTTATTCAATTTTATTAATGTAGCGATTAATAAAATTGTTTCCCTCAAATTTTAAATTTTTATCAGCGTCAGACATTCGTTAGTAAAATTAGACAAAAATTTTCAAATTTAATAATCTTATTACAGGAGAAATTTTAATCGCTAAAAAAGTTAAAAAAAAAAAAAATTTGTCAAAGTTTAAGGACAAAAATTTTAATTATCAAAAAAAAAAAAAAATTCATCCACAACCTTGTACTTTAATTTTTTGCTTTTCATATATCTATAACATCCTTAGAAGTATGGAAAATTGACAAGTCGTTCTTGTCTTTTGTGTTTTTTTTTTTTAACTTTTTTTTTAATTTTAATTTTTCTATTTTGTTTTTTAATTTTGTTTTTTAAATTTATTTTTTTTTTAATTTTGTTTTTTAGTTTTATGTTTTCTATTTTTTGATTTTGTTTTTTAATTATATTTTTTAGTAAATAATTATTTATATTTTTTATTGGTACTTTTAATATACTTAGGTTCGTTTGGTACGCTGTATTATATCATATTATATTGTATAATATTATATTGAATTGTATTTTATGCAATATTTTTATGTAAAACTATATGTGGTATTGACTTATATGGGTACATAAATATATAATATTTTAGTATAAATTAAAGTTTAACATAGTATTATCTAAAAGTATGATATATAATCCAATTTAATATAATACAATACAATACGACTTAATACAACATACCAAATGAGCCCTAAGAAAAAAGCACAGCTTCAGAATTGTGGTATATAATGACTCGAACCAAATTGTAGCATGAATTATCAAGCCAATTGTTGGATATGTTTCTCCTGCTATTGTTGAAGCAAAGGCTGATCTTCTTGTTGTGCAATGGTCTCAACTGGTTCAGGTGCTTGTTTCTACTATTATGACTGATTGTAAAAATGTAGTAATGTAGTAGATAAACTTAAGTTTTGTAATTGGAATGTTAGTATACTTGATGATTTACTTATCTGTATCAAAAACTCATTATTCTTTAGTCCTGGACTTTGAATAGAGTATGTGGAGCGGACTGATAATGTAACTGCTCACAACTTAGCCAAGTTGGGTCTAGGATTAGATAGCGAGTTAATCTAAAATGGTCCTTTACCTTGTATTTGTGAGCTTTGTGCTTGTACTCTCTTTCTATTAAAGCTCAAACTTTTCAAAAAAAAAAAAAAAAATTCAAAACAATATTTCTCTTTTTTTATCCTAAAGTATTTTTTTTACCGACTTAAATAATGATGCAAATAGTTGGATGATAGTTCGATCTCATCAAAAGGAGTGGCAATTTGTGTTCATGAGTCATGTTCGTGTCGTGTCAACACATGTATTACAAGTATATGTTGAATACAATTCGTTTAATAATTGTGTCAAAAAAATAAAATCCAAATACAACTCATGTAATCCGTTATAAATAGTGGAGTGAGATACAACGATGACTATAATGAACTTAAATATAATGACAACTATAAGTAAAACACGGTGATGACAATGATTTTTAATTAACATAGTCTCGAATATAAAACAATGATACAACAATTTTGAGATCATATATATAGTCATTTTTTTATAGATTTATTGATTATCTTTTTTTTAGACCACAATTTTGTGTAAGGATTCTTTAAATTTTTTTTCACTATAATGTTTGAAGATATATCTTTATTTTCTTTATTTATTAAATAAAAAATTGTATGATGATTATTTTTTTTTTTTTACATTTCTGAATAAAAAAAATTAGTAAAATAGTTACTCATATTATTAAAAAAATATACATTAAAATTTTAAATTTGTGTAAGAGAAGAGGAAGAAGATGAAACAGAGAGTTTTTGAATCATACACAAGCTAGAACAGAGGTGTTAAAGAACCACTGAACTAACTGAGTAAAGCCTTTATTTATATCCCAAGAAGAGTACAAAAGCAAGAGATTACATCATAACAGACTAACTACTTTATAACAGAATTTAACAGAAAAACAGTTAAGTGGTTTCTATCCTAACATCCCCCCTCAAACGAAATGGGGTAATTCCCATTTGTAGTTTGGACCTCAAATACAGAAACCGATCAGTAGTTAAAGCTTTTGTCAACGCATCAACAACTTGGTCTCTAGCTGGGACATATCGAACCGAGAGTTCCTTGGCCAGAATTTGATCTCGAACAAAGTGAAGATCGATCTCGATGTGCTTTGATCGAGCATGAAATACGGGGTTGGTTGCTAGAGCAGTGGCACTTTGATTGTCAACCTAAATGATAGGACAGTGAGGCATAGTAACATACAGTTCAGACACAAGAGATTTGAGCCACTGAATCTCTGCTGCAGCATTTGCGAGTGCCCTGAACTCGCTTTCTGTACTAGACCGTGCAAGTGCATGTTGCTTTTTGGCTGACCAACTCACCAGATTGTCACCGAGAAAGACTAAGTAACCCCCTGTCGAATGCCTATCATCGATGCAGCTTGCCCAATCTGCATCAGAGTAGGAAGTGAGAGAGAGAAAGGAACTTGGTTTAATGTGAAGTCCATGAGATAATGTCCCTTTGAGATATCTAAGCACCCGTTTGCAGGCTTCCCAGTGTGTAGAAGTAGGAGCATGCAAGAATTGACTGAGTTTATTGATTATGTATGCGACATCAGGCCTAGTCAGGGACAAATATTGAAGAGCACCCATGGTGCTACGATAAAGAGTGATGTCCTCGAGTGGTTCCCCATCATTTAAAGCTAACTTGGCAGCTGCACTTGAGGGATTTGGACTGGCTTTGGCTCCTTCCATGTGTAGCTTGACAAGCAAATCAGTTATGTACTTCGATTGAGAGAGAAACATCCCTGAACTATCTCTGAAAATTTCAACACCCAAGAAATAATGAACCGGGCCTAGATCCTTCAAAGAAAACTCTTTGTTCAAGCCAGTGATGATTGTAGAGATTAATGATGAGTTGGGGCCTGTGATGAGTATATCATCAACGTAGACAAGCAAAATAACAAGATTAGAGCCTTGCCCATGTATGAATAGAGAAGTGTTAGACCGACTGCTATGAAATCCCCACTGTAATAGAGTATGTTTGAGCTTGTCATTCCAAGCACGGGGTGCTCGCTTAAGACCGTAAATGGCCTTGTCAAGTTTACACAAATGAGTTGGATACCGTTCATCTTCAAAACCTTGTGGTTGGGACATATAAACTGTTTCTTCTAACTCACCATTTAGGAAAGCATTACTGACATCGAGCTGCTGCACAGGCCAATTATTTGAGACTGCTATAGAGAGAACAACCTGAACCGTGGCAGGTTTCACAACTGGGTTGAATGTTTCTTCAAAATCGATTCTTGGTGTTTGGAGATATCCCTTAGCAACCAACCGTGATTTGTATCTATCTAATGAGCCATCCACATTAAGTTTCACACGGTGTACCCACTTGTTCCCAATCACATGCATACCTTCTCGAAATGGAACTAAGTGCCATGTACAAGCTTTTTTGAGGGAACCGATTTTAGAGTTCATGGAGGCTAACCATTTTGGATCTCTTAAGGCAGCTTTTAGTGATTTAGGCTCACTGGGAAGTAGTGATTCGGGTAAGGGGTGCTTTGTGGCAAGATATGATTTAGGTTTGACAATCCCATTTTGAGATCTTGTGGTCATAGAATGTGTGCGTGAGGGGGCAGTAGCAGTAGCACAAGGTTGTGTATTATGGTTGTTTTCAGTGGGACTCAAGGATTGATCAAGAGTGTTATTGAGAATAGGATTGGTAGTGGGAGATATGTGGGGAGCTATAGTAACCTGGGGTGCAACAGGTGGGTCATTGGCCGCAGTCACTTGATCATGAGAACCATTGGGAACAATGGGGGGCTGCTGTGGAGCAATATTTTCCTCAGATATATGATGAATAGGAGCTGATGCCAAGTTAAGATGACTGCCTGGGACATTTTGGGCAGTATGCAGAGGAGCATTGTTGGACACAGCTGGTGCAAGTGGAATTGCAGAGGGCTCAGCAGTGGCATGCATAACAGGTTGAGAATGGTGATTAGTAGTTGGAAAAGAAAACACAGCAGTAAGAGGGATAGTGGAATTAGATGATACCTGATTGTGTTTGGCCGAGGAGTGAGCAGGGAAGCAAGTTTCATCAAACACCACATGTCTAGCAATAAAAAGCCTTCCATCTTTATTTTCACACATAAGTAGCCCTTATGGTTGTTGGAGTATCCCAACAAGAGGCACTGTTGAGATTTGTACTCCATTTTATGATGATTGTAGGGACGCAAGTAGGGAAAACAGGCACAACCAAATGGCTTCAAGAGTGTGTAATCAGGTACATTGCCAAACAAACATTCAATCAGAGAGATATGACCAAGAACAGGTGTAGGCAACCTGTTAATAGTATGTACAACACACTGAAATGCAAACCACCAGTAAGTAAAGTCCAATCCCGATTGTGCAAGAATGGTTAAACCTGTTTCTGTGATATGCCTGTGTTTTCTCTAAGCACGGCCATTCTATTCATGTGTATGAGGACATGAATGAGTGAAAAGAATCCCTTGATCACTCAAGAAACGAGCAAAAATCCTATACTCTCCACCCCAATCTGCTTGAACATTCTTTATAGGCAAGTTAAATTGCTTCTCAACCATGCTTTTGAACTTAATAAAAGTGTCAAAGGCATGGTTTTTCTGAACCAAAGGAAAGATCCATGTGTACCTGCTATAGTGATCTAGGAAATGGACATAATATCGATAGCCATCCTTGGCTGTAATGTGAGAAGGCCCCCAAAGATCAGTGTGAATGATCTCTAGTGGCTTAGAGGCTCGGCTAAGAGATAAAGGAAATGGTTGTTTATGATTTTTTTTCCTAGTTGACATGCTGTACAAAATTGCAGCTGGTTTAGAGTTCCTGTGTGAGGAACCAGTGGCAAAATTTTAGACAAAACATTAGGATTCGGATGACCAAGTTTTCAGTGCCAAGAATTGATGTCATTTTGGTGAAATGTATGAAATACAGAGGGATAGAAATCAAATGAATAGTTGGCCATTTTATTAATTGCAAATTCATTACAAGCTAAGGTTTGCATATCAATACATTGACAAGAATTCAAAATACAACTATCTGGTGCAACAGAGGTATGATGACACTGAAATGGGTCTTGGAGGCTGGGACTTTGAGTTGTGTCTACTAACTGGTACAGCTTGTTTTTAAGTTTCCCTTTGAGAAGGACCTTCCCCGTTTGCTTGTCCTTGACAAAACAACAAGTTTTGTGAAACTCAAGGAAAACATTATTATCATTGGTTAACTGCGACACACTAACTAAGTTTTTGGTGATAGCAGGTACTTGAAGAACAGAATGTAATTTTAATGGAGAATTAGAAGAAGAGGGTAGAGAAGTGGTACCAATATGAGAAATAACCAGCTTCTTACCATCTCCTACAGCCACAGATTCAGACCCATGGTAACTGGTGGATGTCTCAAGATGCTGAGGATTGTTGGTGATGTGATGCGTGGCCCCTGTGTCCACAAACCAACCATCATCATCTCCAAAATCTGGGACAAAAGAGGTCGAGAAGGCTTGAGGATCATAGTCCCATTCTTGCTCAGCAATAAAGGCACGGGGGGGACAGTGCCTGGTTTGGGAGTAACCCATGTTTTATCGAATCGATAATGGCATGTTGGTGATGTATGGCCAAAGCGAAGACACACTTGACATTGGGGCCGTGTAGCTTAAGTGCCTGGTTTGGTATATCCACGCCCCGTGGGTCTGGTGCCTTGAGGTGGGCGATAAACATTTGATCTTGGATTACCATACGTCAAATTGGCCTGCATTTTCATTGCTAGTTCATTTACAGCACTGTGATTTTCCAATCTACTTTCATGAGAGAGTAGGAGAGCATGAACTTCTTCGATAGAGAGAAGATCACTTCGAGCCGCGATGCCCGACACCACAGAGTCATATTCCGGTCCTAATCCATTCAAGATTTGCAAGAGAATATCTTGATCATTGACTGTATAGCCTGTAACAGCTAAAGAATCTGCAAGATTCTGAACTTTGTCAGCATAATCAGAAATCGAGAGACTACCTTTGCGAATTGTAGAAAATTGGTTCTTAAGTTGAAGAAGCCTGGCACGAGATTGACTGTTAAAGCGTTGCTCCAGGGCTTTCCACACCATGTAAGAGGAGGAGAAGTTCGCAACAGACGCAAGCACACCTTCGGACATGGATGAGCGAAGCCAAGAGAGAAGTAATTGATCTTTCTTTCTCCACTGAGCAAACAGAGGGTTGGGATTTCCATTAACCAGATTGGAGGGAGGCGGAACTCCAGAGAACAATATTTCGTCGAGTTCATGGCCAATCACAGTAGGCACCACCTGTGATTTCCAAGCCAAGAAGTTGAGACGATCCAACTTGATCGTGAGGGAAAATGAAAGAGAATGCAAAAAAGGATTCCAAGCAGGAATCGAGGGAGCGATAGATGCAGAAGGTGTAGTAGAAGCCGAGTTGGTGGTGGGATCAATCGAGGAGGACTCCATTGACGCAAGTCAGAGGCAATCTGATATTATGTAAGAAAGAGGAAGAAGATGAAACAGAGAGTTTCTGAATCATACACAAGCTAGAACAGAGGTGTTAAAGAACCACTGAACTAACTGAGTAAAGCCTTTATTTATATCCCAAGAAGAGTACAAAAGCAAGAGATTACATCATAACAGACTAACTACTTTATAACAGAATTTAACAGAAAAACAATTAAGTGGTTTCTATCCTAACAATTTGATATATAGTATTAAACAAAATATAACAGCACGCAAAGTAAAATGCGAGTTGTTTGTAACTATAGAAAAAGATTTGAAGATAAACTTAATTAAACAATATAACTGCATGAGTGGCCTTAAAGGAGGGTTGTCACTGCACACCATACCATAATATATCATACCACAAGCAGACTAGAGACATGACAAGCGCTCTTAGATTTAACTAGGAATCTAAAGCTGTTCGTTATTTCTCTTAATTATTTGTCTCAACAAGTGCTGAAGGAAAGATTATCTGGTTGATTTTCCGGCATGGCATTTTGAAATGCTGGTAGCTCACTGTAGGCTTCATTCAGCCTGGACAAAAGAGGGAATCCACTCTGTTCATAGATTGAGTGAGAAAACTTGTCAAAATTTTGACACAATAAAGATTATGACAAAAAAAAAAGAAAAAAAAAAACTTGGACACTCTAACGTAAGGCAAAGATGGCATTAGAAGGTAGAGAACAACCCCTAAATTTTGCATTTAAACTAATTCATCAAATTCAAACCCAAGGTGATTTGGAAAGAAGCAGTACCATATCAAGTTTGAACCTTATAATTGCATTGTAAAGCTGGGGTGCTATGAATAAATCCGCCTGCAAAATGTAGTTACGTGTCAACAAGGACGGACGCAGTAAAGAAAGTGTGGGGGCTATAAAAAAATAGTGTTAAAAAAAATTAAATATCTTCTATTTAATTAAATAATTATACAACAAAATAGTAAAAAGCCCCCACAAAATAATTATAATTTTAATGTAAAATAAATAATAAATATTTTTATAATAATTAAGCCCCCACTGATTAAAAATTTTGGGTCTGTTACTGGGTGTCAATAAATTCAAACAATTAAAAAGTGCAGAGCTAACTGACTAGCCAGCATAAAAATTTTTCAGAAAAAATGTTAATAAGGAACTAATCAAGTCAAGGGAAGGAAAAATTAAAAAAAAAAAATCAAACCAGGAAGACTTCATCTCCTGTTGCATATTTTCCAGCATAATCTTTCAGCAACTCTTCCAGTGCTGGAACAAATGCAAAGAGTAGTCATATTAGCCACACTACTCATTCGGTACAAGTTACGACGAAAACAATAAAACTTTAAAGTCACTATTACTATAGTCTATTAGGTAGCAAATACATATATATCTATATCTATATTTATATCCTGTAATTAGAAGTATCCATTTGGCTTTAGTGAACACGAACCTGCAAAGCCATTTTCAATAAAATGTTTAACCCAAGAATCTCTATCTTCTGGAGTAACTCTATCTTCAAGTTGTTTCTGGAAATGGATCAATGTCATGAATTAATTATAATAGCTTTCTTCTGAAATAAAGCAGCAATGAAACCAGATAATTACCACTTACCAGTATTGCTATATTCTGAAGAGGCTGTATGCTTGAGGAAACAATGTTTGCAGCCTACATGTCAGCTCATAACATTAATTATTTCAGCTGAAATATACTACCAACCCAATAACGTAACAAAAGCATAAACAAAATGAAGGATAATGGATAAGTCATGAGGCTTGAAAAACTAGTGGGGTTGTCCTTTATCCGATTTTGATTATTTCAGAGAATAAAAGCTCTTCATTATGGTTTTCATAGGGTTCTTAAGCTCTCTCTCAAACACGTTTTATTATGCTCAACACAATGCTTCACCAAGCTTAAGACTATTTGCAAATCGTCATTTTGAATGTCTATTTTTCCTAATTCTCCTTTTTCATATCTCATGAAAAACAAGTCTTAGACTTAGTAGCTAATAGAGACTCTTCTTATCACATTATGTGGGTTGTTAATTGATCTTCTAAATAGTAGTTAAATTACCGAACGGTGAAGCTACTTGAACCATGAAAATAGACCGATGAAACTTGAAATTACCTAAATGAAAAAGAGAGAGATAACTTACCTGCAAATTGATGGCTTTTTTCTTAAGATCAGAAGGCAATAGTGGATGATGAGGGTACTTCTCATCCAAATACTGAACAAATTTTGGATTAACAAAATTAGTATGCCCACTTCATAAAAAACATTACAAGTCTAGAGTAGAAGAGTAAGTCAACCACTGACCAATAAGATAGCAAATGAGTCAGATATAACTATGTCTTCATCCTCCAGCACAGGTACAAATCCAATCGGGTTGAGCTTCAAAAACTCTAATTGAACCACACCCAAAATCACAAATCACAACAGATTTCAATAAATTATATCAGATTAATCAAGAGAATATAATTAAGAAAGAAACCTGGGGTGCGATGCTCTCCTTTCAGTAAGTCCACTGCTTTGTACTCGTAGTTTATCCCTACAAATCCAAATCATTTGGGATAATATCAGACGAATGAACAATTAACAATAATGAATCGTGATTGGTGAGTGATGGTCACCTTTCAAATTGAGAGCGATCCTGACCCTGTACGAACAAGAGCTAATCCAGTAGGAGTAAAGCTTCAACTTTGGTTGGTGTTGCTCATTACTGCTTTCCTATTCCACCATTAAATAAATTTAGAACCATAGAAACATAGATAAAATTAAAATGGGAGAAAGTTGGGCACTTACCATAGCTCTTCTGAAACTGAAAATCAACAACTGGAGTGTGTAATAGTAATGGGTTATCCAAAGAATGAGTTGAAGCAGTGTTTGAGTTTGACTTGTCTTTGGCAAATTCTCAATTCTCAGTCTTATTTGACTATTTGAATTAGAAAACTCCAAATGTCCCTGTTATTAATTTATGTACATACAATGCATGCATATATTCTAAATCTAATCTTTAATGGCCATTGCTCGTGTACAAAACTAAAAACAAAGATTGAACAAATATTTTAAGAAAATTTTATCGCACACCTATCGAAAAGGTGTTTCGGTACACTTTCATGTGTTTCGTATTAGAAGTGTTTTTTAGTTTTATTGTTTTTTTATATAGTTATTTAGATTTACTTATAAATTGAAATTTAGAAAACTAATTTTTTCATATACGAATTTACCTAGGTGTTTAAGCTATTTATTTATTTATTTATTTATTTTTTTAAAGGAAAATCTTATTAAACAAAGAAACAAGACTACATCAAATGAGGCAAGTCATCCTTACAAAAATTGGCTAACCAACTAGGAAAAAAATGAGAGAAAATTTGAGAAGTTTGAGTTTCTAAACCTCTCTTAGCCAACAAATTGGCACATTCATTATTTTCTCTATGTACATGAATTATGTTATAATCCTGAAAGTCTTCCAATCTAGTCTTGATCTTGTGAAGGAGAGTGCTAATTGCACTAAGATGAGAGACTTGACTATGCAGAGCATCCACCACTGTCTTACAGTCGGACTGGATTTCGAAAGGGCCAGTGACCGTTGCTGGGATGTGCTTTATAGCTTCATGGATAGCCCATGCTTCGGCCATATCTGTGGAGCAGTTGCAGGGGAGATAAACCATACCAGCACTCTTGATTTCCCCTGTCCAATTACGCCAAATGAATCCGAGACCAACACCTTTTAATTTCTGGTTTAGTGCAGCATCACAATTTACACAGTCTCTGGTTTGGGAGGGTCTTTTCCACAGTTTCAGCTTGGGGGGGAGGCGCATCAACCTGAATTGGAGCTGCCTTTTGAGTAGTGTCTCTTGGGTAAGCAGAGAAAACCCAATCCAAAAGTTGAACACCATTCATATGTGGGAGTTTATTCCATTTCCTATTTCGATTTTCCCAAATCGCCCACATCACTTTGATTGCATCTTCAAACTCAGTTTGCCTCAGCCGATTGTGAAGAGCAGTAAGTATATCAAACATAGATCCTTCCTCCAGTAAATCACACTTCGCATACCAAGGAATTAGTTTCCACACTGCTTTGGTTTTCGAACACTTCCACAAAGCATGAGTTAATGTTTCAGCATCATTCTCACAAGCCTCAGATGTCGGGTTTACCTCCATTCCTCTATAAAGAAGATTTGTTTTTGCTGGCAGCCAGTTATGACAAACTCTTCAGCTAAACAATTTGATTCGAGGGGCCAGCTTCATGCTCCATATCATCTTCCACCATTTATGAATTTCTTCCATGTTAGAGCACCTAGGAGGATGTAAATTCATTTCTCTACCAACTCTATAACCGCTTTTTACCAAGTATTGGCCATTTGGAGTATAGAGCCAATGCAGCGAGTCTTCCACATACATGTCAATTGGAGTTCCTTGTATCCAAGGAACATCATTCGGATGAAAATGCTGAGTGACTTTTGCCATGTTCCACTGCCCATCGGTTGTGATGAATTGGTTGAGTTTTGTATTAGCTTCTACTCCGGGATTTTGAGTTAGCATAGTCCCTTCCATTCGAGGTAGCCATTTGTCTTCCCAAACTCTTATCTTCCTTCCATTTCCAACCTTCCATCGAGCCCCTTCCTTCAATATCCTTCTCCCCCTACAAATACCTTTCCAAATACATGATGAACCCGAGGGACAGCCGACTTCCATAAATGATGTAGTGGGATAATAGCTATTCTTTAAAACCCGAGCTAAGAGTGAGTAAGGATTTTGGATAAGTCTCCATCCTTGTTTGGCCAAAAGTTCTTGATTAAACTCCGTTAGAATCCTAAAGCCGAGACCTCCTTCTTCTTTAGGCTTGCAAAGTTTAGCCCAAGATCCCCAATGAAGTTTCTTATTGTCCTTTGTGTCCCCACACCAAAATTTTGCTGCCAATGTTTGGAGATTGTTGATGAGCTTCTTGGGAAGACGAAAACAGCTCATTGTGTAACTCGGAATTGCTTGCACAATAGCTTTTATAAGTATTTCCTGGCCTGCTTGAGAGAACATCGAACTCTTCCACCCTTTAAGTTTATTCCAAACTTTGTCCTTGATAACATCAAAGACCTCCTTTTTCCTTTTCCCAACAAAGCTCGGGAGTCCCAAGTACTTGGCATGGTTCGAGACAAGGCGCACTCCCAATCTATTAGCAAGCTCACGTCCCTGTTGAGGACTGATCCTTTTTCCCATACATATTTCCGATTTCTCTAGATTAATTTGTTGCCCCGAAAGTCTAGAGTACCTTTGCAAAACAAGCTTCATAGTATCACATTCACTTTCCTTTGCATTGAGGAACACAAAGCTGTCGTCGGCAAAGAATAAATGAGAAACTTTGACTCTATCTTTTCCAAACTGAACTCCATTAAGCTGGCTAGCTCTCTCGGCTTCATGTATAAGGCATGATAATCCCTCCGAACAAAGTAAGAAGAGGTAAGGAGATAGTGAATCACCTTGGCGAAGACCCCGGGTTGGTTGGAAAAATCCAAGCTTCTCCCCATTGATAAGGACTGAGAACGAGACACTTGTTACACATCGCATTATTTTTTCAATCCATTTTTCCTCATACCCGAGCCCCCTCATCATAGTGATTAAGAAGTTCCACTCAACTCTATCGTAGGCTTTGGACATATCCAATTTCAGAGCCATTTTCTTGCCATTCCCAAATCGTTTTGTCTTCATGCAGTGTAGGCTTTCGAACCCAATTATAGCATTATCTTGGATAAGTCTTCCTCCCACAAAAGCACTTTGTTCCTCCGATATTACTTGATGAAGACTGTTTTTCATTCTTCTAGCTAGGCACATGGCCACTATTTTGTACACCACATTACAAAGACTTATTGGTCTGAAATCCGTCATCTTTGTGGCCTTAGAAGTTTTCGGTATAAGGCAAATTAAAGTATCATTGAGTTCCTTCACTGGCATGTCATCATTTAGAATTCCTAAACAGACTTTTGTTACCTCGGGACCGATAGTAGACCAATACTTCCTATAGAACATACCGGGCAAACCATCACTTCCAGGGGCCTTTTGGGGGTGTATATCTCGCATCGCCTTGAATATATCCTCCATTGTGAAAGGATCTAGGAGCTGTTCATTGGTTAACCTTAAAATTCTGTGGGGGACAAGCCTTTGAAATTCTCTTAAATCGGCCTCAGTAGCAGGATTGGAGGTGAATAATCTTTTGAAATAATCACAAGGCACCCTACCCATATGCCGATTCCCTGTGACCCATTGAAGTTGCTCATTCACCAGCCCCTTTATTGTGTTTTTTTCCTTTCTATTGCTAGCTTTCCGATGAAAAAACTTGGTGTTCTTGTCGCCTTCCTTTAGCCAAACCGCCCTACTCCTTTGCTTCCAAAATTTCTCTTCCTTATCGAGCCAAATATTTTGTTGGTATTCCAAATCACGGAGTTGTTGCCAATCTTCCCTCCCGGTTCAGCTTGTTATTTGGCCAATTTTTTCCTTATATTCATTCAATTGCTTTGTCATCTCTCTCTTTTTAACTTGATTCCATCTTTGAAGAGCAGCCCCACACTCCCTTATTCGGTTCTTAAGATCTGTAGGCTGTTCAATCAGATCTTTCCTTAACCAAGTCGATTGCACTATCTCCATACACTCTTCATCCTCTGCCCAAGCATTCTCAAAATGAAATCTAGATCGCCATCTCATCGTGCCTTGCATTTTGGACAATGGATCCTTCCTTGTAATGAGAAGCGGGCAATGGTCCGAGTTGATGCGATCAAGATGTTTGACAGTTGCGTGTGAGAACATCTCAAGCCAGTCCGAGTTTCCACATACCCGATCCAACCTTTCAAAAATCAGATTTTGCTTTCTCCCATTACACCATGTAAAGTCACTGCCTTCAAACTCCACCTCCCTTAATTGGCAGTAATCAAGGGCCTTCCTGAAGTTATTAATGAGATAGCTTGGTTTAGATGAGCCACCCATTTTCTCTTTTTGGCTCAAAATTTCATTAAAGTCACCTCCTACAACCCACGGCCCAGCATACATCCGGCTTAGTCTTCTCAAAAGCTTCCAAGAATGAGTTCTTTGAGTAGGGTCCGGATCGCCATAAAACCACGTAAATCTCCACCACTGCCCCTCCTCCATTCTAATGAAAGAATCAATATGGAATGGGGAGAAGGAAAGAACTTGAGTCTCAATATCCGCTGACCAAAACAAAATAAGACCGCCACTTTTCCCCCTAGCCTCAACCGTAAAACTGTTGGAAGTTATTTTACCAGGAACTTAGATCTACTCACAAGTATGTTGATTTAACAACCTAAATATGAACTTCTAAAACGATGAAAAATTAAACACATAAAAGTATCAGAAATCTTACATTGGGTGCAGCGGAATATATGTCTCCTCCCACTCAGATCTCTAACCCTTGATTCCTTTCTGTAGCAGAGTATAATCAAGATCTGAGCCCGATAGTCCTTCTTTGTTGTTTCTGAATTCTACACAGCCTTCCTCACTATGATTGAGGTATTACTTGATGTGTGTGGGCACTACTCTAACACTTATAGATTTTGAAACAGTGAAGGAATAGAGAGAGAGAGGGTGGCGGCTCAGAGAGAATTTTCAGAGAGAAAATTCTGTCAGAATAATGTTGTGAATGTGTTGTTGAAAACTGAAGCCTTTGCCTTCTATTTATAGAAGACCACTCAGGGCTATGATTGAATTAATTGACATTTAAAATTGGAAAAATCAAAGAGAAAAGGAAGCTTAAGTGGCCGGCATAGGCATTGTGGAAACAAGGCTTGCCACTTTTCCAACTTTCCTTTTCCTACATTGATAGTTTCCTGTTTTGTCAAAAACTGCCAATTCCTTTGTTCAACCACATAAATGTCAAATCTAATTATTTAATAATTAAAATTAATTATCAAATAATATATTGTCATTTATTTTATTAATAATAAAACTAATTAAAGTTTCCTAATTAATAAATATGCCCTTCAAAATCTCTATTTACTGTTTTGCCCTTAATAAGTGATAAATTCTCAAATAGACACAGTCTATCTTGAGAATTATAATTGATTAATTAAAATCAATTAAATGAGTCTTACAAGTAATATTATCTCAACTAGTGGGGGGACCATGGGTCTATATATCCGAGCTTCCAATAAGCAGATCTAGAATTTACCACTTAAATTCACTGACTTATTAATTCTTCGTTGAATCCACACATAGAACTAAGAATTGCACTCTCAGTATATAGAATGCTCTATATGTTCCACCACATAGAATCATTATTAGTTATCCATTGTTATAATCCTAATGTGATCAATGATCCTCTATATGGATGATTTACACTGTAAATGAACTAAATTACCGTAACACCCTACAATGTATTTTATCCTTAAAACACTTAACCCTGTATAAATGATATTTCAACTAAGTGAAATGAGTACTCAATCATTAATCTCGTTTGGTTAAGCTTGAAGGAAATCACCCTTTGCTTACTCTTCGCCAGATAGAAGCTATAGATTCCATATTTATGTTAGCGCTCCCACTCAATCGTACTACCGTGTTCCCAAAATGTATGTATTGCCCTGACCATAAATTAGGCTTAACTAACAAATCAAAGAACACGAATAACACTCTTGAGATTGAGCCTAACCATATCAGGATTTCGATCATGTGATCTAGGATCAACTTATGATATTGAATTGAATAGATATTTACGGTAAGTTTCAAAAATCTATTTCAAAGTTCAATATCGGTCCATTCCAATGCATGCTCCATGCATCCAACCTGAGCTTTACTTTAACCTATGTTCTGGAAAGAACATAACATTTCCCCAAATGCAAGTAAACTCTGTTGTAGATTGTCATATCAGTAAAACCAGTGTTCTGATAAATCTAGGAATACTTTATTCACATAGTCATGTTTACTTTCCACTGTGTTGACAACACAATAAACATGATCAAGTATGTGAAAGGGGTTTGGATGAATTTATAAATCAAATAGACAAACAATTGATTAAGTGAACCAAAACATACACAAATGAATGAAAAATACTTCTGTTACTTTATTGATATTGAATAATCTGGATTACATTGAAATAGAGTTTTATTTAGGGCATAAAACCCAACAAAAACAGCCACTAAAACCAAGTTGCACTTGCAACACTTCAGCATGAGCTTTGTTCAATCTCGATTCCGAAACAAAGATCACCTTAGGATTGTAATTACACACAAGGGACTGTAACGAACGGACCGTCTAAGGGTTCCCCAAACCTTGGACGTTCCAAAGTAATAGATTCATGGTTGTAGGCGACCCTGAATTTCAGGGTTCGCCTCTTCCGTGATCTTTGTCGCTACCGAATCTCCTTGTTGAGAAACATCAGTGTTTGCTATCTTTCCTTTTCTTGCTTTTGGATCCTTCTTCACCGAAACTTTCCTTCTATGTTCTTTGGCTATCTCTTTCGAAGCACTACCAGCCACAAAACTCGTAGCTTCACTCAAGAATTGAGCTTCTGTTGCGTAATTAACTGGGATATCGTACAACCCTTGATTTGGTAGTTCTTTGTATATTGAGTGGCTTATTTTTTTTTAGTTTTCCATATCCAATTTCCTCCATAGTTTCCACCAATCTCCTCTTTCCTTTTCCTCCATCATCATACACCTCTTCCATACCTCCTTGTTTTGGAGATACTGATTCACCTTCCTGGTTGTTAATTCTTGCGCTTGGACCCCCTGTTCGAGTTGTTGCATTGGTTCTTTGTGAGTGCTTGCCTCTGTTAGCATATGTTCAATCCCCCCCGTCGTGCTCTTTGGCAGTGATGCAAACGCATTAGAATTTACAGGAGCAGTTTCCCACTCTGTTACATTCTTGTTCAGCGGTCTTCCTTGAATGTTTGCTTGCCCCATACCAGTTCTTTTTCCTTGAAAGCCATCTCTGCATCCATTGTCTGTCTTCAACCATACTCCATATGCTTCTACTTCTTCATTCTCCTCCATAGTGATCTTAATTGGTTCTTTATTGCAATCTTTAAAGCTATGGCCAATTCTCCCACATTTGAAGCACATGAATGGCAATTCATCATATTTGAATGCAATCCATAGTTTCTTTCCAGAATACGGTAGTGGAAAACCCAGACAAACTGGTTTCGTGATGGACATCCATACTTGGAATCGAAAAAACCCATCTGCCACCATTCTTGAAACATCTGAATTCTGGACTTGGATAACCGCCCCTGCTTTGTTTGCCATTCTCGTTGTGTTGTTCTTGGTCAGAAGATCAGTCGGCACCCCCATAGCCTTGCCCCAAATTGGGAAGTTGGTCAGGTCATTGGCCCAAGATTCATTTGAATTTTCCATTTTCCACAAAATTAACAGCCCGTTAGATAAATACCATGGCATTTCAGTTAATATTTTGTTTTGAATCGATTCAGAGGCAAAGGTAAAGGTTAGAAATAGACGTGTATCGAATTTCTCTTTAAATTTGATATTCCATTCCGCCTCCTTTAATCTCCAGATGCCTCCCAGGACTCTTTTCAGGAAGCCTCGACTGTGTTCTGCATTTGTACATAATCTCCCTCTGAGATTGAACTTTGCGATCGTGATAGACAGACTCTTGTCTATTTCCCAATCATCTTCATCAGTTACTTGAAGATTATGGGTTTTCTTCAACAGTTCATCCATGGTGGAGGTGGGAACACCAATCCCTGAAGCAAGGAACCCTTCGAAATCGAGGGAGGAGAAAAGCTCAACTATTTTTTTATTATTATTATAAATTATTTGAAATTTTTAAAAATTTACATGTAATTCATATAAAAATATTAGACTGTAAAAAATTTCTTTGACGGAAAACAAATAAGAAAGTCTCTATATGTCAAAAAAAAAAAATTGTCTCCAAACCATTTTTTTTTTTTGGATAATATATAATATTAATCTATTCATTAAAGCTATGAAAGATAAGAGGGATTGAGAAAAGGATGGAAGGGAAAATAAAATAACAATCCTTATAAGTTGTTTGATAGAAATGTAGTCGGAAGTATGAAGGAAAGAATTTATTTATAAAATTATTATATTATCTTTATAAATATTTTTTTAAGAATATATTAAGAGGGTATAATTATAATTTTCAACAAATCCTCTTAGGTGAAAATTAGAGATTTGGAAGGATTTACTCTCCACTAACTATCTCTTCCCTCGAATTGTTATTGAAAGGTTTTAGATGGAAAATTGGTGATGGGCAAACTGTTAGGTGTGCAACGAATCCTTAGTTACCTGGAAACACTTCTTTTACTCCCTATCATTATTGTGGTGATCCTTTCTTCACTGTTGAGCACTACATCAATACAAGTAGGCAATGGATATTCAGCTCTTACAGCAACATTTTGGCGCCATGGACATTCAACGTATTCTCTCTATTCCGCTGAGTCCTTTTCCCAAAAATGATAAGATTATTTGGCATCACTCGGATACTAGATGTTATACGGTGCAATCTGGATATCACCTTGCTGTTAGTTTGGACTCAAAGGATGATCATTCATCATCATCCACGAATAGAAGATGGTGGAATTGGTTACGGTCTCTCAAACTCCCCAAAAAAGTCAAAATTTTTGCTTGGAGACTAGTGAATGATGCTCTCCCTACAGCGGTTAATCTTGCTCATAGGAAAATCGCCCCTTCTGCTGCTTGTGCTCTTTGTAAATGTAGCTGGGAATTAGTTGGTCATGCCCTTTTTCGTTGTGAAAGAGCTAAGTTGGTATGGAACAAGTTTCATTTCAATGTTTTCATCCCCAACATTGGTAACATTAAAGGCTTTGATATTCATTCCCATCTTGCTGCTGCCCACAATGACACTGATTTAGAAATTATTACATGCCTCATGTGGTGTATTTGGTCTAAAAGAAACAAAGAGATACATGGCACTAAACCGAAACCAGTAACCATTCTCTATTCCTTTGCTGCCTCTTATTTGTCACAATATAAAAGGCTACTGTGTTGGAAATATTTTACCAGGATCTAGATTTACTACCAAGTATGTTTGATTAACATCCTAATATGAATTCTAAAACAAAGAAATTAAACACATATAAAGTTTAGAAAACCTTACATTGGGTGCAGCGGAATATTATGACTCCTTCCATTCAGATCTCTAGCCCTTGATTCCTTTCTGTAGCAGAGCATAATCAAGATCTGACTCTGGATCTCTTTCTCTCCTTCTTGTTGGCAGATTTGCCATAGTCTTACATACTATGATTGAGATACCACTTGATGTGTGTGGGCACTACTCATCACTCAAAGGAATTCCAAATTTAGAGAGAAGAAAAGAGAGAGAGGGGCGTGTGGCATTTTCTCCGAGGGAAACAATATGTGAAGTTGTGAGTTTCCTGAAGCCAACACTTTCTATTTATAGAAAACCCTCTAGGTTTAGGTTAGAATTGTGTGGCATTAAAATAATAAGAAAATAAAATGGTAAAAGCCTATGCATAGTGGGCGGCCCATATAAAGAAATTGGGCCTCACTTTGCAACTTTCCCATTTTGTTATTTTCCATTCCAATTTTCTCAAAAATGCCAATTTTCCTATTTAACCATTCAAATGCCAATTCTAATTATTTAATAACTTGAAAATAATTATTAATATTGCCATTTAATATATTTATTAATTTAGACATATAAAGTCTCTTAATCAACAAATAAACCTAAAATCTATTTTCTTTACAATTTCGCCCTTGCTTAGGGAAAATTCATAAAGTAGACATAGTCTAACTTTTAGAATTATAATTGATTAATCAAAATCAATTAACTGAGTCTTACAAGCAGTATGGTCTCAACAAGTATGGGGACCATGGGTCTATATAACTGAGCTTCGAATAAGTCGAACCAAATTTACCAAGTAAATTCCCTAACTTATTAATTCCTCATTGAATCCACAATTAGAACTTGGAATTGCACTCTCAGTCATATAGAACGCTCTATATGTTCCATGATATAGACACGTCATTAGTTATCCATTGTTATAACCCTAATGTGATCAATGATCCTCTATATAGATGATTTACACTGTAAAGGGATTAAATTACCGTAACACCCTACAATGTATTTTATCCTTAAAACACTTAACCCTGTATAAATGATATTTCAGCTAAGTGAAATGAGATCTCCACCATTTATTTTCGCTTGGTTAAGCTCGAAGGAAATCATCCTTTACTTTCTATTCGCCAGATAGAAGCTATAGATTCCATATTTATGTTAGCGCTCCCACTCAATTATACTACCGTGTTCCCAAAATGTACGTATGACCCTTACCCAAAAGTAGGCTTAACTAACAAATCAAAGAACACGGAACATTCTTGAGATTGAACCTAACCATATCAGGATTAAGATCATTTGATCTAGGATCAACAGGTGATATTGAATTGAATAGATATTACAGTAAGTTTTGATATATCTAATCAAAGTTCAATATCGGTTCCTTCCGATGTATACTCCATACATCCGATACTGGTAAACTTTACCAATGTCCTGGAAAGGACATAACACTTTTCCAAGGTGTAAGAATACCTATCGCTGATTATACCATGACAGTCTAAATCTAGTGTTCTGATAAATCAGGGAATAAAATTTTGAACATATACTTAAGATTATATTCCACTGTGCTGACAACACTATAATCTTTAACAAACTCACATGTTCTGGACTTAAAAAGAATTCATACATTATATACATATAATCATGAAATAAATCATGTGAACCATGCAACATAAAATGTTATTTCTGATCTTTATTAATAAGTAAATCTGATTATATGAAATGAGTTTTATTTAGGGCACAAAACCCAACAAACTCCCACTTGTACTAATATAATTCAAAATGTGCATTTCAAATAATCAAACAACTTGATATACAAATCAAGTGTAGTAGTAGTAAACTTCTCGTAATAGGATCTGACAGGTTGAATTAACAACAACCTTTTCTCCACCATTACTTTCCCTTAATCACAAAATCCTTGATATTGTGAAGTTCCTCTCTATATGTCTACTCTTTTGGGATACTGGATTCTATACCTTTGGCAACTACTTTTGGTTATTCAGGAAATAACACTAGTAGTTAAGACAAGTTGGAACGGTGCCACAATTGTATAGAACTTTCCTCAGACTGAATAAGCATCTTTCCTCCAACTTTTAACATTCAGTCTCTCTCTGGTAGACTAAGAGATTTAAGATAGGTTTTTACACTTTTCCAAAATCACTACTCCACCCCCAAGGTAATCACCATCTTATCAGCAGACTTTCTAGCACACAGGCAAGTCTCGAAATCTGATGTGGTGTAGTCTAAGAGTTTTAAAACCACCCTTATTGACTAACATATAGTTCCTCTTCTTAATCTTAAAATTTACTTGATTATCTTCCAATGTTCTTTTCCTAGATTAATCTGATACCTACTCATTACTCCCACTCAACAGCAGGTGTCTGGTCTAAGGCATACAAAAGCATATCTGAGACCTCTCACTGTTGATTTAAGAAATTCTTTCATGGCTTTATCTTCTCTGGAATAGTTGAGACTTTTCCTTAGATAAATAAAATCTATGTCTAAGAAGTTGTGAAGCTTCTATAGATTGCCATTGGAAAGAAAATGCTTCAGCATCTTACTAAAGTAAGTTGCTTGCATTAGAGTAAGTAATTACCAGGTATACCACAAGCCATAGGTTTAGATAAACTCAAACCTATAATACTAGGAATAGAAAGTTTTGTTAAGTCCATTGCATAGACTTATTAACGAAATTTCCTTTCATGTCCTTGTAATAGAAAACTTTGTGTTACTCCATTTGAATGGATCAAACCATAGTTCTATTGGCTTTCTTCTTAGTTTCTTATCTTGACAATCCATTACTTGTTTAAACGCTTAATGGATTTTAATCACTAGTGTCTTCCAAATCATAAGAAGGTAAAGTTCCTTGAAACTCTCCCACTTCGATAAGGTACCGTGAATTATGTCTAAGAAAACTAAATGGTATTGGCCTCTTTGGTTGTGTTAAGACAACAGAGGCAGTGAGATCATCTTGTAACGAATAAGATGATAGAACACTTATGGAATCAAGAAAAATATCTCCTTTATTTGCTACTTTATTTTCAAACTTAGTCATTTTCTTAGAAAAGTAGTATTTGTTTAAACAAACACTTTCTTATGACTATGGGATGATCCACCCCTAATCACTTAGAATAGCTAACAAACATGCAAACCAGGGTTAGCAGTTCTAGCTTTTCTTAAGATTTTGATTAGGTCATCCATGAATCTAGTAATGATTTACATTAAGTATACAACTATTGCATCATTCTGAAATTTTATTACCATAGAAGGATTTAGGCAACGACTAGTAACTAATCATCAATATGCAACTCGAATTTCTGGGGAGGTAAGTTTGGATATAATTCAAAATCAAATTAATGATCTTTGAACTGCATATCTACTAACTTTTTCTCCACCCCTATCAGTTCGCAAGATCTTTAACCACTTACCATTTCTAGAAATTCATGAAGTTTTTCAAACATTTCAAATTTCTTTTGTTTAAGGTAAAATCTAGAGTGATCGTTTTAAGAATACAACGAAAACTCATATCCACCCCTGAATGTACATCCATCTACGAATGAGATGAACATACTTTCAGTGGGTATAGGCATATTAACTCTTTGCAGAGAATGATCTTATCAAAACCACTATCAACAAGATACAAATGCAATAGATTTGGTTAGATAATTATTATTTTAGGAATAAAATAATAAATAAATAATAATTACCATAATTATATGTCAAAATATCTCAAATCAAGCAATATTCAAATTTCTACAAAAACATCTAAGTTATTTAAATATTTAAGATATGATTTATAAATTTCTAATAAGAAAAAAAATGATATATATAGAAAAATATCATTTTTAAACTTATAATTTATATATAATTAAACATTTAACAGAATAAAAAATTTTGAATTTGAAAATATTATGGTAAGTGTATCTATAAAAATATCTATGTTAATTTCAAATTTATTAATTATTTAATTTGTCATATAAGATAATTTTAATATAATATTTTAAATAAAAAAACAAAGTTATCTTTTAATTTAAAATATCTTAAATATCAAAATATCAAATTTTATAATTAAATAATGAATAAATATTAAAGAAGTTAACAAATTTTTAAATCTGACCCTAATAGGAAATATTTAAAATTAGAAGTATTCCAAAAAGGAAATATTTAAAATTGGAAAAATTTCAAATTGAAAATATTTAAAATTGGAAATATTTCAATTTAGAAATATTTAAAAAGGAAAAATGAATTTTGGAAACAATCCTATGAAAAAATTGGATTTTTGGAGAAAAAATCCACAAAATTCGCAATTTGTAGGGGGCTGCGAGGATAGGCTCCATGAAGCAGCCATGATTTCCAATCTTCCAATATTCATATCTTTCTCAATTTTTATCAGAATCGAGTTCCGTAAAAAACAAAATTTCTTAATTTTTCACAAGGAATCCAAATAAAATATTTTCAAAAATAGAAAAAATATTTTTCATGGAAAAAATCGTACGACACATACATTCATCACATAAACACATAAACCAACATGAAACCATCTAAATCAACACAAAAAAATTATAAATGAAAGTAAATCATTAACATGGCTCTAGTGCCAGTTGTTGGAAATATTTTACCAGGATCTAGATTTACTACCAAGTATGTTTGATTAACATCCTAATATGAATTCTAAAACAAAGAAATTAAACACATATAAAGTTTAGAAAACCTTACATTGGGTGCAGCGGAATATTATGACTCCTTCCATTCAGATCTCTAGCCCTTGATTCCTTTCTGTAGCAGAGCATAATCAAGATCTGAATCTGGATCTCTTTCTCTCCTTCTTGTTGGCAGATTTTTCATAGTCTTACATACTATGATTGAGATACCACTTGATGTGTGTGGGCACTACTCATCACTCAAAGGAATTCCAAATTTAGAGAGAAGAAAAGAGAGAGAGGGGCGTGTGGCATTTTCTCTGAGGGAAACAATATGTGAAGTTGTGAGTTTCCTGAAGCCAACACTTTCTATTTATAGAAAACCCTCTAGGTTTAGGTTAGAATTGTGTGGCATTAAAATAATAGAAAAATAAATGGTAAAAGCCTATGCATAGTGGGCAGCCCATATAAGGAAATTGGGCCTCACTTTGCAACTTTCCCATTTTGTTATTTTCCATTCCAATTTTCTCAAAAATGCCAATTTTCCAATTTAACCATTCAAATGCCGATTCTAATTATTTAATAACTTGAAAATAATTATTAAATACTATTTCAATTTAATATATTTATTAATTTAGACATATAGAGTCTCTTAATCAATAAATAAACTTAAAATCTCTTTTCTTTACAATTTCGCCCTTGCTTAGTGAAAATTCATAAAATAACATAGTCTAACTTTTAGAATTATAATTGATTAATCAAAATCAATTAACTTAGTCTTACAAGCAGTATGGTCTCAACTAGTATGGGGACCATGGGTCTATATAACCGAGCTTCATATAAGTCGAACCGAATTTACCAAGTAAATTCCCTAACTTATTAATTCCTCATTGAATCCACACTTAGAACTTGGAATTGCACTCTCAGTCATATAGAACGCTCTATATGTTCCATGATATAGACATGTCATTAGTTATCCATTGTTATAACCCTAATGTGATCAATGATCCTCTATATAGATGATTTACACTGTAAAGGGATTAAATTACCGTAACACCCTACAATGTATTTTATCCTTAAAACACTTAACCATGTATAAATGATATTTCAGCTAAGTGAAATGAGATCTCCACCATTTATTTTCATTTGGTTAAGCTCGAAGGAAATCATCCTTTACTTTCTATTCGCCAGATAGAAGCTATAGATTCCATATTTATGTTAGCGCTCCCACTCAATTATACTACCGTGTTCCCAAAATGTATGTATCACCCTCACCCAAAAGTAGGCTTAACTAACAAATCAAAGAACACGGATAACACTCTTGAGATTGAACCTAACCATATCAGGATTAAGATCATTTGATCTAGGATCAACATGTGATATTGAATTGAATAGATATTACGGTAAGTTTTGATATATCTAATCAAAGTTCAATATCGGTCCCTTCTGATGTATACTCCATACATCCGATACTGGTAAACTTTGCCAATGTCCTGGAAAGGACATAACACTTTTCCAAGGTGTAAGAATCCCTATCGCTGATTATACCATGACAGTCTAAATCCAGTGTTCTGACAAATTAGGAATAAAATTTTGAACATATACTTAAGATTATATTCCACTGTGCTGACAACACTATAATCTTTAACGAACTCATATGTTCTGGACTTAAAAAGAATTCATACATTATATACATATAATCATGAAATAAATCATGTGAACCATGCAACATAAAAAATGTTATTTCTGATCTTTATTAATAAGTAAATCTGATTATATGAAATGAGTTTTATTTAGGGCACAAAACCCAACAAACTCCCACTTGTACTAATATAATACAAAATGTGCATTTCAAATAATCAAACACCTTGATATACAAATCAAGTGTTGTAGTAGTAAACTCCTCGTAATAGGATCTGACAGGTTGAATTAACAACAACCTTTTCTCCATCATTACTTTCCCTTAATCACAAAATCCTTGATATTGTGAAGTTCCTCTCTATATGTCTACTCTTTTGGGATACTGGATTCTATACCTTTGGCAACTACTTTTGGTTATTCAGGAAATAACACTAGTAGTTAAGACAAGTTGGAACGGTGCCACAATTGTATAGAACTTTCCTTAGACTGAATAAGCATCTTTCTTGCAACTTTTAACATTCAGTCTCTCTCTGGTAGACTAAGAGATTTCAGATAGGTTTTAAACTTTTCCAAAATCACTACTCCACCCCCAAGGTAATCACCATCTTCTCAGCAGACTTTCTAGCACACAGGCAAGTCTCGAAATCTGATGTGGTGTAGTCTAAGAGTTTTAAAACCACCCTTATTGACTAACATATAGTTCCTCTTCTTAATCTTAAAATTTACTTGACTATCTTCCAATGTTCTTTTCCTAGATTAATCTGATACCTACTCATTACTCCCACTCAACAGCAGGTGTCTGGTCTAAGGCATACAAAAGATTATCTGAGACCTCTCACTGTTGATTGAAGAAATTCTTTCATGGCTTTATCTTCTCTGGAATAGTTGAGACTTTTCCTTAGATAAATAAAATCTATGTTTAAGAAGTTGGGAAGCTTCTATAGATTGCCATTGGAAAGAAAATGCTTCAGCATCTTACTAAAGTAAGTTGCTTGCATTAGAGTAAGTAATTACCAGGTATACCACAAGCCATAGGTTTAGATAAACTCAAACCTATAATACTAGGAATAGAAAGTTTTGTTAAGTCCATTGAATAGACTTATTAACGAAATTTCCTTTCATGTCCTTGTAATAGAAAACTTTGTGTTACTCCATGTGAATGGATCAAACCATAGTTCTATTGGCTTTCTTCTTAGTTTCTTATCTTGAAAATCCATTACTTGTTTAAACTTACAATGGATTTTAATCACTAGTGTCTTCCAAATCATAAGAAGGTAAAGTTGTTGGAAATTATTTTACCACGATCTTAGTTCTACTCACAAGTATGTTTATTAACACCCTAAATATGAACTTTCTAAAACGATGAAATAAACACATATAAAGTTTAGGAAACCTTACATTGGGTGCAGCGGAATATAATGACTCCTTCCGTTCAGATATCTAGCCCTTGATTCCTTTCTGTAGCAGAGCATTATCAATATCTGAACCTTGATCTCTTTCTCTGAATCTTTGATGCTGAAACTCCTTCTTGCTGAAAGTCTTTCTTCACGATCTTCCTCACTATGATTGAGGTATCACTTGCTATGTGTGGGCACTACTCATACACTATGATTGAGGAAGAGAGAGAGAGTCGGTTCGGCCACTGATAGGGAGAGAGAAGGCTCAGGTTTTTCTGATTCAGAAAGTGTCAGAAAAAAGTGTGTAGAAATTTTAGTGTGAATTTCCTGAAGCCTTCACTATCTATTTCTAGCATTCCACTAGGGTTAGGTTTGAATTATTTGGCATTAAAATAATGAAAATATCAGAGGGAAAACCCCTACTAAAGTGGCCGGCCCTACATAGTGGATTTGGGCTTCACTTTTTGCAATTTTGCAGTTTTATCTTTTCTGCATCTGATTTTCTCAAAAACGCCAATTTTCTAATTCAACCATTTAAATGCCAATTCTAACTATTTAATAACTATAAATAATTATTAAATAATATTGTCATTTATCATATTTATTAATTGAACCATACAAAGTACCATAATTAATAAATATGCCCCTAAAACTCTTTCTTTACAATTTCGCCCTTACTTAGTGAAAAATTCACAAATAGACATAGTCTAATTTGAGAATTATAATTGATAAATCAAAACCAATTATATGAGTCTTACAAGAAATATTATCTCAACTAGTGCGGGGACCATGGGTCTATATAACCGAGCTTCCAATAAGTAGATCAAGAATTTGGCACTAAAATTCACTAACTTATTAATTCTTCGTTGAATCCACGCATAGAACTTAGAATTGCACTCTCAGTATATAGAATGCTCTATATGTTCCACCATATAGACACATCATTAGTTATCCATTGTTATAATCCTAATTTGATCAATGATCCTCTATATGGATGATCTACACTGTAAAGGGATTAAATTACCGTTACACCCTACAATGTATTTATTCCTTAAAACACTTGACCCCGTATAAATGATATTTCAGCTTATGTGAAATGAGTACTCCACCATTTATGTTCGTTTGGTCAAGCTCGAAGGAGATCATCCTTTGCTTACTATTCGCCAGATAGAAGCTATAGATTCCATGTTTATGATAGCGCTCCCACTCAATTGCACTACCGTGTTCCCAAAATGTACGTATCACCCTGACCTAAAAGTAGGCTTAACTAACAAATCAAAGAACACGAATAGCATCTCGAGATTGAGCCTAATCATATCAGGATTAAGAACATTTGATCTAGGATCAACTTGGCGATATTGAGTTGAATAGATATTACGGTAAGTTTAATAAATCTAAGTCAAAGTTCAATATCGGTCCCTTCCGATGCATACTCCATGCATCCAACCTGAGCTTTACTTTAACCAATGCTCTGGAAAGAACATAGCACTTCTCCAAATGCAAGTAAACTATGTTGTAGATTATCATATCAGTAAAACCCTATGTCTGATAAATCTAGGAAACTTTATTCACATAGTCATGTTTACTTTCCAATGTGTTGACGGCACAATAAACAGGATCAAGTATGTGAAAAGGGTTTCAGATGAATTTATACATTATGTACATATAATCATGAAATAAATCATGTGAACCATGCAACATTAAATGTTATTTCTGATCTATATTAATAAGTAAATCTGATTATATTGAAATGAGTTTTATTTAGGGCATAAAACCCAACAAACTCCCACTTGCACTAATATAAAACAAAAGTGCGTTTCAAATAATCTCAACACCTTGATATACAAATCAAGTGTAGTAGTAGTAAACTCCTCGTAATAGGATCTGAAAGGTTGAATTAAACACAACCTTTTCTCCACCATTACTCTTCCTTTAATCACAAAATCATTGATAATGTGAAATTCCTCTCTATATGTCTTACTCTCTTGGGATACTGGATTCTATACCTTTGGCAACTACTTTTGGTTAATCAGGAAATTAACACTAGTAGTTTAAGGCAATTTGGAATGGTGCCAAAGATGTATAGAACTTTCCTTAGACTGAATAAGTACCTTTCCTGCAACTTTAACATTCAGTCTCTCTCTGGTAGACCTAGAGACTTCAGATAGGTTTTTACACTTCTCCAAAATCACTATTCCACCCCCAGAGTAACCATCATCTTATCAGAAAGATTTACTAGCACAAAGGCAAATTTCGAAATCTGATATGGTGTAGTCTAAGAGTTTTAAACACACCCTTATAGACTAACATATAGTTCCTCTTCTTAATCTTAGGATTTACTTGATTGTCTTCCAATGTTCTTCTCCTGGATTAATCTGATACCTACTCATTACTCCCACTCAACGGCGGAGTGTATGGTCTAAGGCATACAAAAGCATATCTAAGACCTCTCACTGCTGATATAAGAAATTCTTTCATGGCTTTATCTTTTCTGGAATAGTTGAGACTTTTCCTTAGATAAAATCTATGCCTAAGAAGTTGTGAAGCTTCTATAGATTGCCATTAGAAAGAAAATGCTTCAGCATCTTACTAAAGTAAGTTGCTTGCATTAGAGTAAGTAATTACCAGGTATACCACAAGCCATAGGTATAGATTAACTCAAACCTATAATACTAGGAACATGAAGTTTTGTTATTAAGTCCATAGAATAGACTTATAAACGAAAATTTTCTTTTATGTCCTTGTAATAGAAAACTTTAGGTTACTCCATGTGAATGGATTAAACCATAGTTCTATTGGCTTTCTTCTTAGTTTCTTATCTTGACAATCCATTACTTGTTTAAACTCACAATGGATTTTAATCACTAGTGTCTCCCAAGTCATAAGAAGGTGAGTTCCTAGAAACTCTCCCACTACGACAAGATATCGTGAATTATGTCGAAGAAAACTGAATGGTATTGATCTCTTCGGTTGTGACAAGACAACAGAGGCAGTGGGATCATCATATGTTATATAAGATGATAGAACACTTTTGGAATCAAGAAAAATATCTCCTTTATTTGCTACTTGTTTTCAGACTTAGTCATTATCTTAGAAAAGTAGTATTTGTTTGAACAAACACTTTCTTATCTATTGACAATGGGATGGTCCACCCCTAATCACTTAGAACAGCTAACAAACCATGGTTAATAGTTCTAGCTTTTCTTAAGATTTTGATTAGGTCATCCATGAATCTAGTAATGATTTACATTAAGTATACAACCATTACATCATTCTGAAATTGTATTACCATAGAAGGAATTAGGCAACGACTAGTAACTAATCATCAACATGCAACTCGAAATTTCTGGGGAGGTAAGTTTGGATATAATTCAAAAATCAATTTAATGATCTTTGAACTGCATATCTACTAACTATTTCTCCACCCCTATCAGTTCGCAAGATCTTTAACCACTTACCTTAATGGTTTTAACCATTGCTAGAAATTAATGAAATTTTTCAAACATTTCAAATTTCTTGCTAAAAGGTATAATCTAGAGTAATCGTTTTAAGAATACAACGAAAAACTCATATCCACCCCTGAATGTACATCCATCTGCGAATGAGATGAACTACTTTCAGTGGATATAGGCATATTAACTCTTTGCAGAGATTGATCTTGTCAAAACCACTATGAACAAGATACAAATGCCATAGATTAATGAAAAATGTGGTTGATTCTTTTGATGATTTAGGTATAGTTACATCAAAGAGTTCTTAGAATAGTGCAAGTGGATTCTGGTCACAGAATACCAAACTCATATTCCATACAGCTTGAATCCATTAATAGAAGATGGATATTGAACACTTGGAAAGTGTAACTGTATTGCTTCCTGGAATGAGTAATTCTATATTGGACCAGCACTACTAATACAAACTCTAACTCATATTTGCCCATACAAGTAGGAGATTTCTAAGATTGAGGATTTATATCAATTGGGAATAGAATTTCGGGATTATAATCATATGGGTCATTTAATTTCTTAAGAGAAAATATAGAATGACATGAAATGATTTATAGACCATTCATCCAATGATATGTTTTGAAGCTAAGTCAAAATTAATAAGCTAAGAGGAATTAGGATAATTTCGTTTATAAATAAGAATCCAACGATGCTTCGATTAGCGAAAGACAAAGTAATCTTATTTATGTAATCTTCTTGTTTCATATTGTAAAAATACTAGTCTAAGGTGTCATCAATTGATGAACAGCTAGATGTTGCATATACAATATTTATCTTTCGAGATCTTACACTAATATGTATGTCTAATGGTGAAAATCCATTAGGGATTTATCTCATTAGAAAAATAAACATGTTAGACCAACAATGAAGATTTGAAATTAAATTACAACTTAATAACAGAAAATAACATGGTTCAATATAAATTCATACACAATTCAGAAATTATAAACATATAGCAAGTAGGAATGACTAGTGAAAATACTAAAACATACAATCCTAAATAATTTCCAAGGTTTTCAACAAACTGATACAGTGTCCCGGTAGGCGAGAGTCAAAGTATCATTTATTGAATAGAGTTGTCAGCTCATCTAAAATAGAAACCATTCTAGCAACCTTTTATTTGATCAAAATAAGAATCCAACGTTGTCCCGGTAGGCGAGAGTCAAGGTTATTCTCATTTTATGAGCTTCCACCATTGTTTCATGTTTTATGAGTTTATCTCTAAGTAGTCACCGTAGGGGAGAGTCTAAATAGAGACGAAAACTCACAAAACACTTATCAAATGAAATCTTACGGTGTTAAATGCGTTCAACGAATAACCATCCATAGGGGGACGAAGTCTAGCGTCTCGAGGTTATATTGAAAACATTTAACTTTTGTAAGACCAACAATGGAGATCGAATATCTTAATAATAATCAAGCTCATTATTTAAAGTGACTTGTATTTTCTTTGATTCTCTTTATTTAATTTATTTATTTTAAATATATATTTATTTAAAATTTCCAATTTAGAATGAAAAATTCTAAATATAAATTTTAATTTAATATTTATAAATTTTACTTAGATGGATATGAAAATAATATGAATTATTTCCATCGGGAAATTTCACTTTTTGGCCTTAATAATACAAGCCATATCAAAATTTATACCCTCCCTTAATTTGTACAAATTTAGTCCATTAATTACATGAACTTCCCATTTTACCCTTTTTTTTTTTAAAAAAAAATAATAGCTAAAATCTGAAATTGATCTTTCTCTCTCTCTTCCCTCTCTCTCGTGCACCACTCTCTCTCTCTAGAAAAAACTGAAAAATTTATCAAAAAAATTCCCTCTGTCCGTCCCACTCTCTCGTCCCTCTCTTTCTTCCCTCTTGAATGGTTGTTTTCTCGGTGGGTGTTGGTGGAAAACCGAAGCACAATCCAATATCACTCAAGAATCTTACACCATTATAATGGGTAAGTTGTGTTTTAAGCATTTTGTTTGACTTTATGTAGTTTAAAATTGTTATATGTGTGTTATTTGTTGGAACTCCTGTTTTTTGGTCTGAAATTGTTGAGATCTAGCAGATCTGGTTTTCAGTCGAATTCTGGGTTTTCCAGTGTTATCGATCATTTGTCGATGGTTTGTCGATGATTACAAAAGGAAAGGTCAGTGACGACCATTATCGACGTTATGTCGACATAATGTCGACGTTATGTCGACATTAAGCAACAAACATATTATTTACAATTTGTCGACATTTTGTCGATAGTTGTCGACAGCATGTCGACAACAAGCATTTATCTTTTTTTAGAAGTTGTCGATATTTTGTCGACACCATGTCGACAAAATATCGATGCAAATGAAAAAAAGCCGTAAATAACATAACATAACATTAAAATCACATAAAATAAAAGGGAAATTTCATTAAAATAAGAAAAAAAACATAACATAAAAGAACATTAAAAAAAACAGAAAATAAAGTTCATAAAAAAAAACAAACATTAAATAAAACTCACCACAAGCCATAACATAACAAATTATTTTTTTTTTAAATTCTTTGGCTTGTGGGTGAGCCTTGCAATACTTGCATAATGTTCCAGGCTTCACCGGTTTACCGTTAAAGATGCCTAGTTCGCAACGACGGCATCCTTTGGGGAACCCTGGTGGTGGAGCCGGCCATACACCAATTTTGCAAAAATGTGCTTCAAGTTGCCTGAACCTGAACTCGTTCCCACATCGTTCTCTTTCGAAAGCTCTTTGGGCGTCAAAAACTTTCTGCATTTCAGGAGTAATTATGCCAACATCAGGCTCCTGCTTCAGCTCTTCAGGAGTTAAGATGGGGAATTTGCCTTTGTTCTTTCTTGGGGCCATATTTAGAACTTAAGAATAAGAGAAATTTTTAAGAGTAAGAGAGAAGTAGAAGACAAGAGCACTTATGAATAAGAAAGGGATTTGCTTTTATAGAGCAGTAAACATGTTGAGAATGTAGGAAAATTTAATGGTCATTAAATGTGTAATTGTACAGGTAAAACACATGACATGGTGTATTTGTCGACTGAATGTCGATACTATGTCGATATGATGTCGACAACATGCCAATTTAGTGACACTGCTAACTTATTTGTCGATACCATGTCGACGTCATGTCGATAGCTTGTCGATAGGACACGTGTCTGACATGCAACGTGTCAGTTGGGAAGGGTTGTTGGGAACGTAGGTAAAATTTTATTACATTAAATGTGTAACCGTAAAACACGAAACGCATGCACTGTGTGTTTGTCGATTGAATGTCGATGGTATGTCGATGTTATATCGATGGCGAGCATGCACTGTGTGGTTGTCGATGTTATGTCGATATTATGTCGACACAGTGTCGACAATTAGTGCCATAATTTCTTCTGTTGTGATTATCGACATTGTGTCGATTGATATCGATGGGATGTCGATTTTTATTTTTTTTGGGTGTTTTTTCCTTTACTCACCTTATTTTTTTGGTTTGCAATTGCAGGAGAGAAAGTGTTCCTTGTTGTATCGTACGATGGTGTTTGGTTATGTGAGAATTATAATTGGATCTACAAAGCAAATAGCAGCTTGACGTTGACAGTTACAACTGAGACAACCCTACAAGAACTGCGACAAATTTTATATGAAGAGTTGGAAGTTGATCTGGTAGCGTATGATTTAAAGTTGGAGATTTGTTCCTTGTACATGAAGGGAAAAATGGTTGCGCCAGAGGTTATTAAGAGAGAACGCCAACTGAGAACGTTCTTAGAGATGAGGGCAACAATGTCAAATACAGAGTTTATGCCATTATTCGTGACCAAGGTGAGAAAAGTTGGGAATTCGGAGCCTACGCCGCCTACTAATCCTCTCCCTCGAAGTGTGATAGGGTCATGCGTTCCCGAAACAGATGTTGGGATTGGTGTGAATGAGGAGGTTCCGACCAATTTAGAGGTTCCGACCAATTTAAAGGTTCCGACCAATGTAGGGCAAGAACAAGAAGCGACAGGATTTCATCAGTTTGAAGAGTTTGATACACCCTTCTACAATAACGATCCTATTGTAGATTTGAATATGGACGATGAACATGATTTGGCAGTCGATGAAGCCGTAGCGGGACCATCGTTGAGGTTAGAGTGTGTACCGAGTAACCAAGGTACACAGCGAGAACGACAACCTCGTAGTGAAAATCGCACTACACCTGGAACTAGCAGTAGTCGACAAGGCAGAACTGAAGAACATGCTCGTCATGCAACCTTCTCAACGTTCTCCTCTTTTGAAGTTTGTACCAAGTTCAAAGCTCCCATGTGGACAAAGGAAGATATAATGGAAAATCATGAGCTAACTACTTGTTTACAAAGTAAGGAAGCAGGGGTGATAGAGCTTGGTAATTTTTATGAAAACATGGAAGAACTGAGACAAGTAGTGGGTAGGTTTGCACTTAATAACAATTTCGAGTGGATGGTGAAGAAGTCATCCCCTGATGTGTTGTACGTTACATGCAAGGCTCCAGATTGTAAATGGAGATTGAGGGGGAGGAAGAAGATGCATTCTGACAACTTTGAGGTCACTGTATTTCACAATGAACACACATGTAACTTGAATGCGAGACGTTCGGATCACGCGATCAAGCAGCACCATGGGTAGTTGGCCACCTTATTAAGGGGAAGTACACCCAAGATGGAACTAAGTACAAGGCTAAAGACATACAGAGGGACATGTTTGACAACTATGGTATCAGTATGAGTTATGTGAAGGCGTGGAGGTGCAGGGAGATGGGACTTACGTATGCTAGGGGTACGCCTGAGTTTTCATACATGAAGCTTCCTGGGTACTTGTACATGCTGGAACAGAAGAATCCAGGTACCATTACTGACTTGTACTTAGAGGATGAGCGGTTCAAGTACTGTTTTATATCACTCGGTGCATGTAGAAGGGGCTTTTCTTTTTGTCGTCCTGTTTTGAGTATCGATGGCACCTTCTTGAAGACGAAGTACGGCGGTATAATGTTAGTTGCTGTGGCATACGATGCGAACAACCAATTGTTGCCGGTTGCTTATGGTATCGTTGGCAGTGAGAATAACGACTCCTGGATGTATTTCTTACAGAAGTTGAGGGTAGCAATTGGCGTATTGAGAACTTAGTGTTTGTGTCAGATAGGCATCAAAGCATTGATCATGCTGTTGAACTCGTTTTTCCCGAAGCAGTCCACTGTGCATGCTATCACCACATTGTTATGAACGTGAACGCCAAATTCAAGACTGATGCTTTTCACAACCAAATATATAATGTTGCTTACGCATGGTCGAAGACTGAATGCGATAGAGAGTTCGAGAAGCTTAAAAAGATGAATCCGGCCATTGCTGCATATGTGGAGAGTATAGGGTTTGAGAAGTGGGCTCACCCTTATTGTTTGGGCGATAGATACAACATCATGACGAGCAACGCTGCTGAAAGCTTCAATAGTGTCACAGAAGAGTTCAGGAAATATCCAATAACTACTTTGGTTGAATTTATCAGGTTCACACTCCAATCGTGGTTCGCTGATCGCCTCGAAAATGCTGACAAATGTACCACCCCTTTGGCCACGCTCTTTGAAAAAAACTTGGCAAAAATTCATGAAAATGCAAGGTACAGGCGCGTCCAACGAAATGGAGCCAATTTGTATAACGTTGGTAGGGGACCTAACGGTGAAAGAGGTGGTGATGTGAATCTAGTTGAAAGAACATGCACCTGCGGCGTGTTCACGTTATTGAAACTCCCTTGCCTTCATGCATGTGCCGCGGCATTGAAAACGAACACAAGTGTGTACACGCTTTGCTCACCTTATTATTCAAAAGAAACGTGGAGGAAGATTTACGATGATACCATCAATCTTGCTGGTGACGAGGATGATTGGGTTCTCCCAGAACACATCAAGAACATGAAAGTTGGGGTACCTGTGGAAAAGAAGCCTGTAGGTCGTCCAAGAAAAAGCAACGCTGGAAGAAGACGGGAGAACCGTTTCCCGTCTTGTGATAAAAAAAGGTTCTGTACCACGAAATTGCAGCCGCTGTGGCAGTTCAGGCCACAACAGAGCAACATGCAAAGCCCGCATTTGAGGCGTCCTGTACTTATTCGTTGTAATAACATTTTTTCTATTGGGAAATTTGATATATTGTAATGATGCATATTTTGTCATAGTTATTTTTGTTGAGGTTGAATATTTTTCAAATATTTTAATTATTTTTAGGTTTAACAGTTATTTTTGTTGAATAATATCGATATTTTATATTTGAAACCACAAATAATTATCAAAATTTGAACGAAGAGAAAGTCTATATATACATAACTGTAATGCTAATTACACAAAATATACAATGTCCCAATAATTACACATATAATCAGCCGACATTTTGGTAAAATAAATCAACACACCACCGTTGACGAAACATAGCTATCCGGCCTGGCGTCACATCGGTCAATCCACGTTGCATCATGAGATGCTCCACATACTCAATGCAATAGACGCCAAAATCACCACTAAATGCAAAATAAAATGTAAAGTCAGTCTAACGTAAAACATATTTTAATACTATAGTACTTTTTTATCGCTATGTACCTGGTTGTTGACTTTGGAACTAAGTCGTGAGTGGCTCGAGTCGAGTGCATTTTTGGAAGCACCGTAATGTCCTTGTTAGTTAACGCCATAATCTGGTTGTTATGTGGAAATTCCCCGGTTGCAAGGATTAGCGAGGGCAGCAGTTCTCCCCAAGTCTTCAGGATGGGTTCCATGGCGTTCCAATGACAGACGCTGGAATCACAGTCGTAGACATTAATTTTTCACAGCTCTATGTCGACTTCAAGTGTGACCCAGTGCCTTGTCTCGGGAAGGTTCAGAACGAAGTAAATAAACTCATTACCCCTCCATCTCTCAAAGACTTGGGACTGTAATTACAGAGAACAACGAAACAATTAACAAACCATAATAATCCTCCCAAACAATTAACATTTAAAATCTTACTAAAACAATACCTTATGAACCCCTCTGCAGTAGTCCAGGATATAATCCTCCCACACAAAGTTTCTCCTCGGACCCTTGTGGCTCGTCCATGCACTGCTGATCATGCTGGTCACGAATGTGGAGGGAATGACACCCTTCTGAGGAAATGTCAGTGGATAGTCGGTGCGTCGCCTCCTCAGCATATGCATTGCTGCATCTATATGCTGCATATAAAGGGAAATGTCAGTTAGACAAAAAAATATATTAATTGCACATAAAATTGTAAAGTGAAGTAATATTATAAAATACTTTACTTACGTCATCTGTAAGCCATTCCTTTGGTGTGAGCATTATCCAAAAGAATCCTGGACCGTAATCACCACTTCTCAAATCCTGAAGTCGGTAGTTCGGAATGAGTCCAACACACCACTTTCGGAAAGTGGTTAACAATTTCTCATCCGGTGGCTCCAGGGGATCAAAAGTCGAAGATGACCTATGTCTCCTCTTCATCTCCGTATAGTCACCGAACCATACAGCAGGCTTTCTCTTCCTCTTCCGACTCTTAACCACTGTAGGTTGTGCCTCTATCGACAGAATCTCACCCTGCGACTCGGTGTCATGTACATGGATAACAGGTTGTGCCTCGATCGGAGTCGCTGGAGCTCCCTCATAAGGATCGTAATCGTCGGGGAAGACCTCCTCCTCTTCTACTGGGGGTGAAGCAACTGGTGGTGGGGTAGATGGATCTGCTGGGGCCTCCGGTGCTGAAGCTGTCGTTGGCGGACGATTCAACATGGCCAATATGTCTCAGAGCTGCTCCATAATTACGTTATGACCACCCTTCAGCTCTACATGGCTGGTCTCGTATGCCTTCTTCAGCTCGACATGAGCAGCATACAGACCCTGAGTGTCAGCCTCGATCCTATCCAACCTCGCCACTAAATCAGTGTACTCGGCACCCCGAACGCCTGATGAAGATGGTGCACTGGGATGAGGTTCTGAACCAGTGGCCTGAAAAAAAATATATAAAAAAAATACGGTAAGCATAGGATAATTCCACAATGTAACAAATATCACAAAACAAAAACAATAAAAAATAAAGACATAAAAAAAAAGTTTCCAAAAATTGGTACCTGAGTGTCTGGAACCTGAGTCTCTGGTACCTGACTACCTGCCTCAGCCTCTCTGTCATCCACACCATCATCAGATATGGTCCTCACAAATGCCTCCTCCTCTGTCCGTGGAAGTAGCCCCTTCACCACTTCAAGATTATGTTTATGGTTCAAAAAATATCAAAATAAAACCATTTAGCATTTATTACAAGCATTTATGTTAAATAATTATTCTGAACATAAGTGAAAATCATACCCGTCTAGAAAATAATGTGCTGACGTCTTTCTTCCCAATATCGCCTTTGCTCGTCCAGCTAAGCATCGTGGGGAACCGAATCCCGTGATTCGTGCCATACCTCTTCCCAACCTCCAAAATGGCCTCGTACGCCCAATATTGTACTGCAGGTGCGAAGCCATATGCTGTGTATTTGCACTCGTGCTGAACATCCGAACTCAGCTTCTTCTCATAGTTGGCCTTCTGTTTCAACATGTCTTTTTGAAGCGAGTGCATGAGTCTGGCGAATGAGTGCTTCCCCCAAGGAATCCGGAAGAAGAACTCGAGGTCTTCCACATATCTAAGTATGTGAGGCATAATCAGCGCGTTTGCCTCGCGGCCCAGAAGCACTGACTCCACAAACAAGCACAAGTCGAGCTTGTACAAGTCTTCCGGGTTCTGAAAGTTTGTGAACCTATCTTCGAGTGCTTCTGTCTTCACACTATCAGACCGGTTGAAATATTTGTTGATCAATCGATCTGACCCTGAGCGTGCGACCTGCGCAGCCTTCTCCTCTTCTGTTGGCCCCGAGGAGAAGTCCAGGCCTGTAATGAGTGCAAACTCCAGCACTCCGAATCTGACCTCCTTCTGACCAACGTAAAACCGCATCCTCAACTCCTCCTGAGCATCCACTTTCATTTTGTGGAGCATCAGCTGGTGAAATAACACCGAGGAGAATGTCAAGGGTACGGCATTCCAAAAGCTGCCGAAACGGCTTTCCTTCGCCGTGTTATTCAGATTGAACTCCTCAAACCGAGCTTTGATTTTTGCAAAAATTTCGGTGCCTCTATATGTCACGCGGCCAGTAAAATGCTCGGGTGCTGGAATTATGAGTCTGGGAGCCATCTGAAAAAATAAAAAACAAATCAATATAAATGCCAAAAAAATTAAAAAATGGTCGACATAACATCGACATCATGTCGATATTCAGTCGACATTATCAAACAGTTAGTAAACAAATAATTTGGTCGACAAACTATCGATATACTGTCGACATTATCACAAAAGCAGTAACAAAATAACTTTGTCGACAGCATATCGACAAACTGTCGACATCCTGTCGACATACAAAGAAACCTGGACTATATTTGCAGTAAACAAAAATCGTCGACATAAGGTCGACATCATGTCGACATGCGATCGACATTATCAAACATATATCAACTACATAACAATTCAATCAAGTGGTCGACAAGATATCGACATAAGGTCGATATGCTATCGACATTATAGACCTGCACTTTTATTCCAAAAAAGGTCGACATCCTATCGATACACCAACGATATCCTATCGACATACACTAACAACACAGACAATTCTAATGGTCAAAAAACTTTCAATCTTGTCGACATTATATCGATAACCTATCGATATGTCATCGATAACTTGTTTGAACAATAAAACACTACTGATTAACATGCAGAAAAACAAGCACAAGTTCGTATACACAACCTAAAATAATCTAATCAGAATAACATACACAAATTCCCATCCAAATCAATGAAAATTCTATTTTTTAATAAGAAAAAAACTTACCTTTGACTGTTCGTGGTTTTGGTGGCTACGACCTCTGTTCTGTTTCGACGAACACGGACCTTGGTGGTGGCGACAGTTCGTGGTGGTTTCTCTAAAAATTTGTTGGGTTCCAATGTCGGCCGTGGGTGTGGGTGGGTTGGGTTCCAATGTCGAGAGCAATAGACAGAGAGAAAGAGAGAAAGAGAGAAAGAGAACAGTAGATAGAGAGAGGGTTGGGTCAGGGTCGTGGGTGGGTGGCCGGAGTGGGGTCGTGGTCGTGGACTGCGTTGTTGGGTCGTCGTCGTGGGGCAGCGTTCGAATAGCAAACGACAGAGAGAGAAAGAAAGAGGGAAAGAGAGGGAAAGACGGAAAGAGAGAGAGAGAATAGGAAAATTAAATTTGAGGGGTATTTTGGGTAGAAATGAGTAATAGTGGAATTGTTTTTTACAAATTAATGGAGGGTATAAATTTTGATATGGGGTATTTTATTAGGGTCAAATAGTGAAATTTCCCTTTCCATCTTAGTAATAATTTCCAATAAATATTTAGAAAAATATTCAATTTAAGTTGTTACAAAATTAATTTAAATTAATTTACAACTCAAATTTAATTTTCTATAAATATATATTGCATTTCGAAAAATTAAAGTATTCTAGGACACAATTTTCGAAAATGCATGTTAAAATAAAAAATTAATCCTGAAAAAATTATTCTAATTTAATGTTGGCCCAAAATTAATTAATAAAATTAATTTACAACAAAAAATATAATTTTCCTATTTAATTAAATATATAAGAAAAATTTTAAATATTTAAGTATGATGATGAAAATCAACTTAAATATTAATTTTCTATTTAATTAAATACACTAGAAAAATACTTCAAGCAAAAATATCATCTATCTAGATTTTCCTTTGACTAATTAATTCAATTTCTAATAATATACTTTAATTCAATTTATTTAAAATTAATCAATAAATGAAAAAAATCATTGATTTAAGTTGATCCAAGAATTAATTAAAATAAATAATTAATTTACAACTTAATCTATTTTTCAAATAAAATTTGAAATTCCAGCATTTAAGAAATGTAATTTCGAAATTTGATTAATAAAATAAAGAAAAAATATATTTTGAAAATTATTTAAATTTAGTTGAAAAAATAAATTTCAACTAAAAATAATTTTCTATTTAATTAAATGTCATGAAAAAGAAATATTTAAGTATGATGATAAAAATCAACTTAGATATTTAATTTTCAAATTAATTAAATGTATTAAATTCAAGAAATAAATAATTAAGTGTAGAGAAGGCTTAATTATTAATCTCTAGTTTAATACTACGAAAAAATATACTTAAAATAAATTGTACCAAAATTAATTATTTAAATAATTAATTTCACAATGTATAATATTTTCTTATTTAATATTAGAAATAATAAGTAGTCTAGAAATAACTATCTAGAAAATATCTTATTTGACTAAGTATCTTTTCCATAAAATTTGAAAAAATATCTAATTTAAGTTGTATTAGAAAAAATCTAGAACTTAAATATTTTCAAATTTAAATTTAATTAAATATCAAAAATTAAGTTGTAACCACTTAATTTGAAAATATTCCATTTTAAGTTAATATTCGAAAAGATATTAACTTAAAAAATATCTAAAATATTCCATTTTAAGTTAATATTCGAAAAGATATTAACTTAAAAAATATCTAAAGAATCTTAATAACCAATGCCTAAAATTCCTCAACTTAATTTTAAAATTTTAAATCCAAAAGATATTCAGATTTAAGTTGGTTAGTTAAAGATAACTAAATATCAACTTAAATAGGAATATTTAATGAAAAATTTAAATTAAGCTCCAGAAAGAATCTAGATGGTTATAATTCTATATTTAATTAAATACAAGAAAATACATAGTGTTTAGCTTAGAATAAAAAATTCTTTAAACTATAATTTTCTTAAATTAATTTCAAAATAAATGAAATTAATTATGTTGCTAATCAATTTTATTAGTTTAAACTAGTTTAATTAACCTAGTACAGTTATTCAAATCAGGCAAATGGGCCTTCACAATTGGGGTGGTTCATGTGAGGGGGTGCTGGGTTCAGTATGTCGTACCCACTACTATGGCTCCCAACTCTCACACAAGGCCCAAAAGAGAGGAATTTAACCTTAATAAGAACAACTGTTATTAATTGAATAGGCCCAAAAACTAAATGGGCCTAAATAAATTCTATCAAGAACTATGATAATTTATTTTAGCAACAACAACCTATATGCATCTATAATGAAATTAAACACATAGGCTCACACAGGCACACAATTTGGATGGATCCTATCATGTTGCTAGGTCATACACAGATGAAAGAAGATTGTAAATATACCTGTTACAAATTATTAACTTGACCAAGGGAGCCATCAGATCATTAGATCTGGCAAAAGGTAACCATGGCTATTTGCAATCAAGTAATAATAGGTTTTGAAAACTTACAAACAAGCTAAAACACATACTCCTGCAACAAGGTTAGCTGGATAGTTGGATGTAGGATTTATTTAATTTTAAATTAAATAATTAATTTCGAAATTAAATAATTAATTTAAAAAAAAAATTCGAAAATTTAAAAAAAAAAATTTGAAATAAAAAAAAAATCAAAATTAAATTAAAATTTAAATTTAAAATTAAACCTACAATTTTGAAAAATTAGGTTTCAACCAACCTAAATATCATTTCAAAATTTGCTAACTACTTTTAAAATTTAAATGTTATTTTATAAATAAAAATTAAATAAAAAATTAGAAAAGATAAATGAATATCTTTTTCAGATTTTAAATGTAATTTAAATAAATAAAATAACAAAATTTAAAAGTTAGCAAAATATCTTACATCCTTTAAAAATTACATAATTATAGTTATCTTATTTTAAATTTAAATAAGATCAAATTATTTGAAAAAATTTAAATTTAAAATATATAAAATCTGACCTTAAATTTAAAAATAAGATAAGATATAATCAAATTTAAAAATAAGATAGATTATTAAGCAAATAAGATAGATACTAACTATTTTAAATTCAAATTACACTAATATCTTGAATTAAATTTAAAAAATATTAAATTAATTCATAATGATAATTAGAATTGAATTAGGAATAGTAATAGTATAAATATAGAACTACACAAAAAATCGGAAGTTAATTCCATGAAAAAGCATGAAAAATCGAATAAAAACGAAAAAAAAAATTGTGAGCTGTACGGACAGTTTTCGCGATCACAGGAAAATTTCAGCACAACTTCGATTTTTTCGAATCTTCAAAAAATCATAACTAATTCAAATTAAATCGAAATTGAGTTCTGTAAAAAAGTAACTTGCTTAATTTTTTCCATAATATCCAATAAAAATAATTCCAGAAACAGAATCGCAATTATTTTTCACGAAAATTTACAAACATCAATCAATCATCAAATAACACTCAATACAACATGATACCATCCAAAAACAAACAAACAATCGTTTTAAAGTCCAAATTTCTTGCAAGTAAATCAATTACCATGGCTCTGAGGCCAGTTGTTGGAAATTATTTTACCAGGATCTTAGATCTACTCACAAGTTTATTTATTAACACCCTAAATATGAACTTTCTAAAATGATGAAATAAACACATATAAAGTTTAGGAAACCTTACATTGGGTGCAGCGGAATATAATGAATTCTTCCGTTCAGATATCTAGCCCTTGATTCCATTCTGTAGCAGAGCATTATCAATATGTGAACCTGGATCTCTTTCTATGAATCTTTGATCCTGAAACTCCTTCTTGCTGAAAGTCTTTCTTCACGATCTTCCTCACTATGATTGAGGTATCACTTGCTGTGTGTGGGCACTATTCATACACTAAGGATTTCGAAATTCAAGAGGAAGAGAGAGGGAGTGGGTTCGGCCAAAGATAGGGAGAGAGAAGGCTCAGGTTTTTCTGATTCAGAAAGTGTTAGAAAAAAGTGTAGAAATTTTAGTGTGAATTTCCTGAAGCCTTCACTATCTATTTATAGCATTCCACTAGGGTTAGGTTTGAATTATTTGGCATTAAAATAATGAAAATATCAGAGGGAAAAACCCTACAAAAGTGGGCGGCCCTACATAGTGGATTTGGGCCTCACTTTTTGTAATTTTGCAGTTTTATCTTTTCTGCATCTGATTTTCTCAAAAACGCCAATTTTCTAATTCAACCATTTAAATGCCAATTCTAACTATTTAATAACTATAAATAATTATTAAATAATATTGTCATTTATCATATTTATTAATTGAACCATACAAAGTATCATAATTAACAAATATGCCCCTAAAACTCTTTCTTTACAATTTCGCCCTTACTTAGTAAAAAATTCACAAATAGACATAGTCTAATTTGAGAATTATAATTGATTAATCAAAATCAATTATATGAGTCTTACAAGCAATATTATCTCAACTAGTGCGGGGACCATGGGTCTATATAACCGAGCTTCCAATAAGTAGATCAAGAATTTAGCACTAAAATTCACTAACTTATTAATTCTTCGTTGAATCCACGCATAGAACTTAGAATTGCACTCTCAGTATATAGAATGCTCTATATGTTCCACCATATAGACACATCATTAGTTATCCATTGTTATAATCCTAATTTGATCAATGATCCTCTATATGGATGATAGCGCTATTCGCCAGATAGAAGCTATAGATTCCATGTTTATGATAGCGCTCCCACTCAATTGCACTACCGTGTTCCCAAAATGTACGTATCACCCTGACCTAAAAGTAGGCTTAACTAACAAATCAAAGAACACGAATAGCATCTCGAGATTGAGCCTAATCATATCAGGATTAAGAACATTTGATCTAGGATCAACTTGGCGATATTGAGTTGAATAGATATTACGGTAAGTTTAATAAATCTAAGTCAAAGTTCAATATCGGTCCCTTCCGATGCATACTCCATGCATCCAACCTGAGCTTTACTTTAACCAATGCTCTGGAAAGAACATAGCACTTCTCCAAATGCAAGTAAACTATGTTGTAGATTATCATATCAGTAAAACCCTATGTCTGATAAATCTAGGAAACTTTATTCACATAGTCATGTTTACTTTCCAATGTGTTGACGGCACAATAAACAGGATCAAGTATGTGAAAAGGGTTTCAGATGAATTTATACATTATGTACATATAATCATGAAATAAATCATGTGAACCATGCAACATTAAATGTTATTTCTGATCTATATTAATAAGTAAATCTGATTATATTGAAATGAGTTTTATTTAGGGCATAAAACCCAACAAAAGTTCCTTGAAACTCTCCCACTACGACAAGGTACCGTGAATTATGTCTAAGAAAACTAAATGGTATTGGCCTCTTCGGTGGTGTTAAGAGAACAGGTGGGATCATCTTGTAACGAATAAGATGATAGACCACTTATGGAGTCAAGAAAAATATCTCCTTTATTTGCTACTTTATTTTCAAACTTAGTCATTTTCTTAGAAAAGTAGTATTTGTTTAAACAAACACTTTCTTATGACTATGAGATGATCCACCCCTAATCACTTAGAATAGCTAACAAACATGCAAACCAGGGTTAGCAGTTCTAGCTTTTCTTAAGATTTTGATTAGGTCATCCATGAATCTAGTAATGATTTACATTAAGTATACAACTATTGCATCATTCTGAAATTTTATTACCATAGAAGGATTTAGGCAACGACTAGTAACTAATCATCAATATGCAACTCGAATTTTTGGGGAGGTAAGTTTGGATATAATTCAAAATCAAATTAATGATCTTTGAACTGCATATCTACTAACTTTTTCTCCACCCCTATCAGTTCGCAAGATCTTTAACCACTTACCATTTCTAGAAATTCATGAAATTTTTCAAACATTTCAAATTTCTTTTGCTTAAGGTAAAATCTAGAGTGATCGTTTTAAGAATACAACGAAAACTCATATCCACCCCTGAATGTACATCCATCTACGAATGAGATGAACATACTTTCAGTGGGTATAGGCATATTAACTCTTTGCAGAGAATGATCTTATCAAAACCACTATGAACAAGATACAAATGCCATAGATTAAATAAAATGGTTGTATCTCTTGATGACTTAAGTTTAGTTACATCAAAGAGTTCTTAGAATAGTGCAAGTGGATTCTGGTCACAGAATACTAAACTCATACAGTTTAAATCCATTGATAGAAAATGGTTATTAAACACCTGTGAAAGTGTAACTGTATAATGAGTAATTCTTTCTTGGACCACCACTACTAATCTAACTCTATGATTTGCCTATACAAGTAGGAGATTTCTAAGATTGAGGATTTATATCATTTTGGGATAAAATTTCGGGAATATAGTCATATGCGTCATTTAATTTCTTAAGAGAAAATACAGAATGACTTTATATGATTTATAGACCATTCATCCAATGATAGGTCATTAAGCTGATTCGAATTGAATAAGCTAAGAGGAATTAGGATAATTTCGTTTTAAATAAGAATCCAACGATGCTCCGATTAGCGAGAGTCAAAGTAATCTTATTTATACAATCTTCTTGTTTCATATTGTAAAATACTAGTCTAAGGTGTCATTAATTGATGAACAGTTAGATGTTGCATATACAATATTTATCTTTCGAGATCTAACACTATTATGTTAGTCTAATGGTGAAAATCCATTAGGGATTTATCTCATTAGAAAAACAAACTAAGTTAGACCAACAATGAAGATTCGAAATTAAACTACAATTTAATAACAGAAAATAACATGGTTCAATACAAATTCATACACAATTCAGAAATTATGAAGCACATAGCAAGTAGGAATGACAAGTGAAAATACTAAAACATACAATCCTAAATAATTTCCAAGGTTTTCAACAAACTGATATCAACGTCCCGTTTAGGCGAGAGTCAAAGCTACCATTCATTGAATAGAGTTGTCAGCTCATCTAAAATGTCAAACATTCTAGGAACCTTTTATTCGATCAAGATGTGGATCCGCGTTGTCCCGTTTAGGCGAGAGTCAAGGCTATTCTATCTTATGAGCTTTCACCATTGTTTCATATTCTTGCAAATCTTATACAGTCGCCACCATTAGGGTGATCAAAACAATATAAAAAACTTACAAGATTACTTATCTTTCGAGATTAAACGGTGTTAACTTGCTAATGAACGTTCCTCCATTAGGGAGGATTACTCACTAAAACAATAGCTATGTAAAACCAACAATGGAGATCGAATATCCTTATAATAATAAAGCTCATTATTTAATGAAGGTTATATTTTCTCCTAATATTTATTTTAAATATATATTTATTTAATTAAAATTTCTAATTTAGAATGAAAAATTCTAAATATAAATTTTAACTTAATATTTATAAATTATACTTAGATGGATATGAAAATAACGTGAATTATTTCCATCTTAGTAATAATTTCCATAAATATTTAGAAAATTTATTCAATTTAAGTTGTTTCAAAATTAATTTAAATTAATTTACAACTCAAATTTAATTTTCTATAAATATATATTGCATTTCGAAAAATGAAGTGTATAAGAATACTACTTTCGAAAATGCTTTAAAATAAAATAAAAATAAATCCTGGAAAATTATTCTAATTTTATGTTGGCCCAAAATTAATAAAAATTAATTTTCAACAAAAAATAGAATTTCCCTATTTAATTAAATATTTAAGAAAAATTTCAAATATTTAAGTATCATGATTAAAAATCAACTTAAATATTAATTTTCTATTTAATTAAATACACTAGAAAAATACTTCAAGTAAAACAGATAATATCTATCTAGATTTTCATTGACTAATTAATTCAATTTCTAATTATAATATATTTTAGTTCATTTATTTTAATTAATCATTAAATGAAAAAAATCATTGATTTAAGTTGGTCCAAAATTAAAATAAATAATTTTCAACTTTAATCTATTTTTCAAATAAAATTCGAAATTTCTACATTAAAGAAATGTAATTTCAAAATTTGGGAAATGATTAATAAAATAAAATAAAATATACTTTGAAAATTATTCAGCTTTAAGTTATTCTGAAATAAGATTCCAAACTTAAGATAATTTTCAACTTTAATTAAATAACATGAAAATAACAATATTTAAGTATCATGATGAAAATCAACTTAGATATTGATTTTTTAATTTAATTAAATGTATTAAATTCAAGAAATAAATAATTAAGTATAGAGGAAACTTAATTATTAATTCTAATTTAATACTAGGAAAATATACTAAACTTAGATTGTACCAAAATTAATTATTAAACAATTAATTTCACAATTAATGATATTTTCCTTTTTAATATTATGAATAATAATTAGTACTAGAAATAACTTTCTAGAATATATATCATTAACTAAGTGTTTTTCTAAAATTAACTTTAAAATATTAAAATGAAAAATAAATTTCATATATTTTAAAAGTTAATTATGTTGCTAATTCAATTTTAATTAGGTTAGACTAATATAATTAACCTAATACAATCATTTAAATAAGGCAAATGGGCCTTCACAATTGGGGTAGTTCATGTGAGGGGGAGCTGGGTTCAGTATGTCGTACCCACTTCTATTGGCCCCCAACTCTCACACAAGGCCCAAAAGAGAGGAATTTAACCTTTAAATAAACAATTGTTATTCATTGAATAAGCCCAAATCTAATTGGGCCTAAATAAATTTACTTATGTCAAAATTTATTTTAGCAACCTAGTCCATTTACTCAGTAAAAACTTAAATGGGCTTCCTATATGCATCTAAGCCCAATAGCAAATATATAGGCTCACACAGGTCAAATGATTTGGATGGGCCCTATCATGTTACTAGGTTTACAGAGATGAAAGAAGTACAAAATTTACCTGTTACAAATTATTGATAAGATCTATTGACAATTGCACTTATGATTAAAATCAGATCATTGGATCTGTCAACAAGTTAATCATAGCAATTTAGATCAAATAAATAATAGGTTTGTTAAAAAAAAAATTGAGTAAACAATATTAATAAACAAACATTGTCCATGTAACAGATGTGAAAATAAGATATTAATATAATTAAATTATTATTCTTAAACTAACCAAATAAAGGAAACTAATTTTAAAATATCTAGGTTAATTTGAATCAAATTAAATATCTAATAAGATCAATGATTTGAAAGGAAAGAATCTTCAATATCACCTTCAAATCTTATAATTCAATAAAATAAACCAATTTTAAAATAGATTTGGTTAGATAATTATTATTTTAGGAATAAAATAATAAATAAATAATAATTACCACAATTATATGTCAAAATATCTCAAATCAAGCAATATTCAAATTTCTACAAAAATATCTAAGTTATTTAAATATGGGTTATTTGCGGCAAAACCCCCTTAAGTAGAGAGGGTTTTGCACATAACCCCCAAATCTAAAATTTTGGTGGTAATACTACCTAAACCACTGGTCCGTTAGCAAATACACTCCCCCGTCTGACTGACCCTGTTTTCTGCTTATGTGGCTGGTTAGCCCAAGTGCCCAGTCAGCAAATCCAAATTACGTGGCATTGTACCGTTTAAAACCTGGGTGTTTAACTGAAAATTAAAATTTAATTAAAACAATAACTAAATAATATCAAATACCCCATTAAACACAAATCCACTTTAAACAGATTCTCAAGCAAGGGGAAATGAAATTTAAAAAACAAAACTTTATGAATATAAATCGACAAACCAAGTAAGCTTAAGACAAACCCAGAAGAAACATTCATCTCAAAAAAAAAAAAACAAGCACAACCCAGAAACCAGAGCTGGTGGAAGATAAATGAAACACGAACCAGTGTAAGGAGAGAACCCCAAACCGTTTTTTGCAAAATCGAAAGAAGTTGAAGACACTGTTTGGAAATAAAAGGGAACACGAACCCGAACCACTGTAAGAACCCCAAACCCATTATCGAAAAATCAAAGGAAACCCAGAAACACGGCATAGAAGTTGAAGAGGAAGACTGAGAAAGCAGAAGTGGTTGATGAAATGGCTTTTCGTCGTCGGTACAGGGACGATGCTCCTCCAGACTACGGTAAGTGATTTTTTCTTGTAATAGTGTTTAGGGTTTTGAAAAATGGTGGGTATAAGTGTGCTGGATTTATAGTGGTTTTTAATTCTGGTAGTGAAGTTAATAATAGTTAGGTTGTGGGGTTTGTTGAATTGTGGTCCATACACAGGTCAAGTGGGTAGATAGATATTAAAGTATTGCACTTTTGGGTAAAAACGAAGTAGTCAAAGGCTGTTAGGGAATCTTATGCCTTTGTCTTCTGCAAAAGGAACATTTGCACATGTTTTTTTTTGTCTGTATGTATGATGTGGGGGGGCTAAATGTTTAGGGGGTTTTGTCAAATATTTGGGTAAAGTTGTTAGGTTTTGCCTAGTAAACATCCACCATTAACTCTAGTTTATGTTGCAGGTTTGAATTCGGATAATTTCACAGTGAAATTATTCCATGGGGGGTTCTGGTATACCCGTTGTGGCAATAAGATGTATGAGGGTGGTGAAATTGCATATTTTGATCACTGTGGGTTTGAAGGGTTCAACAGGTTGCATTTGGAAGAGATGGGTGTGGAATTGGGATACCAGTTCCCATTTGGATTTCTATTTAAGCCTAAAGGGAAACACCTGAATATGGGATTCAGGGTAGTTGAACAAGAGCAAGTGGAGATGTTGTTGGATGATTTGAGGTCTAGAAGCTACATGGAGGCTGCTATATACTTGGTACTGCCAGATCCAACGTTTTCATTGGATTGGCATTTGTCTGAGGATGCTGTAAGGCATAATCCAGAACCACCATCTGAGAAATTGGAGAAGTGCACTTTGGTGGAGCTGCCATCAAACTGTGGAATTGTGGCAGATGTTGTTGTCAATCCACCTGGTCATTATGACCGCAATGACGTGTTCTACAACAAATTTGTCAAGTGGGGAGACTTAGCAGCACAGTGGGTGAATGAGGAAGTTGATTCTCGTGAGTGCAGCCCCCAACCAGGAAATACTGTTCCAGAGACAATCGAGATATCATCATCATCTGAATCTGAGTGTGAGGAAGATGATGGAGAAGAGGATGAAGATGATGAAAATGATGAGGAAGATGATGAAAATGATGATGAAGATGATGAACAAGATGATGGATCTAATGGAGATGAGGAGGATGATTCAGATGGGGGTGTTCATGAAGATTTTCAGGAAATGATGGCCTTTGCTGAGGAGCACTTAGCTCATCTAGATGATGATGGAGGCCTCCCAACCTTCCCTATCCTCCCACCCCCTCCTGCACCACAAAGTCCTCCTATACCAGATGTTGCACCAGCTACCCAAGTGAGGATTATTTTTTTTTTAGCATTTTGTTAGTTTTGGTTGCATTAAATTTGTTTTTCATTGCTGATAAATAATGAATAAGTTGGTATTGCAGGAATTAAGTGGGTTATCTAGTGATTCAGAGGTTGTGATTGTTGGTGTAAATGAAGGTTTTGAGACACCAAGAAGCAAAAGACTCAGAGAGAGGAGGCAGAGGAGGGTCATGCATGATTCAGTTTCAAGTGAGCAGATGCAAACTGAACATCAAATCCCATCTGAGAGTGAACCAGACATCATATCCCAACCCGCATACGAGTTTCCAGAATTTGATTTTGCATCCCAATCCCAACCTGATCAGATGCAAACTGAGCATCAAATTGAGCAACAAACACAGCAAAATGAGGCTGCAACAGAACCCCAAAATGAACCAGAAATTGCACACCAAAATGAACCACAACAGTCAACTCAAAATACAGCACCACAACTTGAAGCTGCAACAGAACCTGCCCAAAGTGTACCTGTAGCAGTAGCAGAACAAATGGTTAGAATTTATTGTATATTGATTTATAGATTTCAAAGCATTAAATAAGTAAAAGACACACAATCTGGAAATGCTAATGTGTAATATTTGATTTACAGGAGTCACCAAGGAGTAGAAGACAGAGACTTAGGAGGATGAGACCCCAATGTGCAACCCAAAGAACACCCCAACCAGCACCCCAAACTGCACACCAAATTGCAAGAACACCCCAACCAGTACCCCAACCTGAAGTAGAACACCAAAATGAACCCCAAACTGCAAACCAAATAGCACAGACAGTACCCCAATCTGAAGCTGAGTTTGAAATGCATGAGGAGGAGTACAATGGTGAACCAGATGTGGAGTTGAATGAGAATGTGCAACCTCAAGATTGTGGCTGGTGGGGAAGGCATACTGAGTTGATGCATGATAATGCTGATGACAGTGATATTGGTGATGAAGTTGAAATGGGGAGTGTGCATAGTGATGAAGAGAATGAAGCAGCCACACCTCATAAGATTCCATTTAATCCTGAGACAAACACAGAGGATGTGGACTTCAAATGTTATATGGAATTTGCAACAATTGACTTGTTAAGGAAGACTGTTAGGGAACACTTCATTCACAACAACAAGGAGTACATACTGTTGGCTAATGACAGGCAGAAATTCAGGGTGAAATGTAAGGCAGAAGGATGCCCTTGGATGTTGTATGCACATGTCAAACAAGATGGGACAACATTCAGGGTCAACAAAGTTAAGCAACCACATGAGAATTGTGGTATTGTCCTGGATAACAAGCATATTAATGCACAGTGGCTGGCAACTCACTTCAAAAACCAGTTCAGAGTACATCCAAACATGGATTACAAGGCATTTCAGGAGATCACAAAGGACACCAAATATTCAAAGTGCAGTTATTGGCAGTTTTACAGAGCTAAAGACCAAGTCAGAAAGGAACTTGAAGGCTCAGTCATTGAGCAATATGTTATGCTGGAGGACTACTTCAAGCAACTTCTGGAAACCAATCCAGGTACCACTGCTAAGCTCAAATGTGAGATGCAAGGTGACCATAGAATCTTTCAAAGGTGTTATGTGTGTCTACATGCATGTAAAGAAGGTTTTAAACAAGGATGCAGGCCAACATAGGGTTGGATGGGTGCTTTCTGAAAGGATACAGTAAAGGTATCTTACTTGCTGCAATTGGGATTGATGCATCAAATTCCATCTTCCCAGTAGCCTATGCCATCACTGAGAAAGAGACAACCAACAGCTGGACTTGGTTTTTAGAGCTGCTGAAGGATGACTTGGATCCCATTCAGCCACAGTCATTCACTTTTATGAGTGACAGGCAGAAGGGGCTTCAAAATGCAGTGGACACAGTTTTCAATAGTCCTGACAGTAGGTTTTGTGTCAGACATATGCATGAAAATTTCAAAAAGTTGTTTCCTGGGCTACTGCTAAAACAACTTGTGTGGAATGCTGCAAGAGCCACTATTCCTGCAGAGTTTGATAGGAGGATGGATGAGATAAAGAAAATCAACACAAGTGCATACAATTGGCTGGCAGCAAAGAACCCATCAGAATGGACAAAAGCACACTTCAAAGAGGGGGTTAAATGTGATATGTTGCTGAACAATATTTGTGAAAGCTTCAACAAAGCAATCATTGATGCAAGGGACAAACCAATAATTACTCTGCTAGAATCTATCAGGTAACATTTTCAGTGATTTTTAAGTACTGGCAGTTGGTAATTAATTGTTTTAATTTTTGCATTCTCACTTAGTCATGCTATTTTTGCAGGCACTGGTTAATGTGTCGTTTTACCAAAAAAAGAGAGAGTTTGCCTAGATGGAGACATACTATACACAACAACATCATCAAGATTATTGCAAAGGAAACAGAAGTTGCTAAACGGTGTGGAGTGTCAAGAGCAAATGCAACTATGTTTCAAGTTCAGACGAATCCAGGAGGTTGCAACACTGTGGACTTAGAGAAGAAAACATGCACCTGTAGGAAGTTTCAGTTAACAGGCATACCTTGTGGACATGCCTTAGCTGCAATTTGGATGTGCAACCATAATTCCCATCTCTATGTACACCCTTATTACAGCAAAGAGGCTTTCGAAAAGAGTTATGCACCCACAGTTTTCCCAATCCCAAGTCCTAACAAGTGGCCAAAAACAGGTCAGAACCCAATCCTTCCTCCTGGAGAAAACATTTTGCCAGGCAGGCCCAAGAAAAAAAGAAGAAGAAGTGTTGATGAGCCACCACCTCCAGCTACCTCAACTGCCAGAAGAACTGGTGCAATTATGCATTGTGGAAAATGCAGGCAACCTGGACATAATAGGAGGTATTGCCCGAATGATGCAGCACCTCAGGCACAGGTATGAATTTGTCTAAACCTTACTTTGTTGGTTTTGGTATTACTTTTTACTTGCCAATAATGATTCAATACTTCTGTTTTTTAGGGTCCAAAGAAAAAAGGAGGCAGGCCACCCATCCAAAATCCAACCAAGGAAACTCTAAAGAGAAGGAAAAGAATGGAAAAGGAAAAAGCTAGGAAGGCTGCACAAGGTGATGGAGCTGGGCCATCTGCTCCAACAAACAATGCAGGAGAGTCTAATGCATAGGATGCACCACTTTAAGTAGTATTTTGAATTATTATTTTGACTTAGTCCTTAGTAATGTATTAGGTATGCAAAAACAATTAGTGCATAAGATGTTGTATTTTGAATTAGTGCACTTGATGGTGTTGAATTACAGAAACAATTAACTGTTAACCCTAATTTATGTTCAGTTAGGTATTTTGTATTACACTGTCATGTTTGGTGCAGAAGTATGCACATAATATAAACATATGATAATTACTTATAGAAAAGGGGATTATATTAAAGCAAAAATGACTACATTTCTTACTCTTTGATTGATCAACAACAGTCACACTAACTTATCCATTCAGTTACACATCATTGTTCATGATCTGAAAAAATAAAATAACATACATATTGCAATACATATTACAAAACATCTAATATTTCCACTCCTTTGACATTCACAGGTTTGCCTTGCATTTGGATAGCCAACCATGGTGGGAGTGCTTTCATGACAACTCTCCACACATTCATTTTGTTCTTTGTTGTTAATGTAGTTCTCCACAGATTCATGTCCTTCTTTGCTGTTACAAGCTTCAGATAAATTGGAAACTTCCATCTCCAAATTTTGAATCTTCCTTAGCAGTCCAGGAATGACAACCGAGGCTCGTTCACACATGGGTGGGTCATACCACATCCAAAAATTACACCCTTGTTCTTGCTGCCACAACCAAAAAAAAATTCTGACCAGAAGAAAAAAAAAAGAAGAAAGAACACAAAAATTAGGGCAAATAATTAAGGCAACAGGATCTCACCTGATGGAATGGGCATCTAACGAACCTTCGCCCAGGATTCTTATTCGTCCAAGATGTTTTCATCTCTGCAACCCTAGGGGGATCACATCGGCAGAGGTGAGGCCCCGTCGACATATTCAGTAGCTTTGTTCTTCCCCTTCGACAATGGAGGATGAAACCAGGTAAGAGTACCCCAACCCTTTGAACTTTATGGACCTTAATCTTCTTCTTTGATTTCGACCCCCTTCCCTCGATTTTCTTTGATTTAAAATGGGTGTGACATCTGGGTTTGGGGTTTTGATTCTGGTAAAGTGGATTTGTGTTTAATGGGGTATTTGATTTTATTTAGTTATTGTTTTAATTAAATTTTAATTTTCAGTTAAACACCCAGGTTTTAAACGGTACAATGCCACGTAATATGGATTTGCTGACTGGGCACTTGGGCTAACCAGCCACATAAGCAGAAAACGGGGTCAGTTAGACGGGGGAGTGTATTTGCTAACGGACCAGTGGTTTAGGTAGTATTACCACCAAAATTTTAGATTTGGGGGTTATGCGCAAAACCCTCTCTACTTTAGGGGGTTTTGCCGCAAATAACCCCTTAAATATTTAAGATATGATTTATAAATTTCTAATAAGAAAAAAAATAATATATATAGAAAAATATCATTTTTAAACTTATAATTTATATATAATTAAATATTTAACAAAATAACAAATTTTGAATTTGAAAATATTATGGTAAGTGTATCTATAAAAATATCTATGTTAATTTCAAATTTATTAATTATTTAATTTGTCATATAAGATAATTTGAATATAATATTTTAAATAAAAAAACAAAGTTATCTTCTAATTTAAAATATCTTAAATATCAAAATATCTAATTTTATAATTAAATATTAAATAAATATTAAAGAAGTTAACAAATTTTTAAATATGACCCTAATAGGAAATATTTAAAATTAGAAATATTCCAAAAAGGAAATATTTAAAATTGGAAAATTTTCAAATTGAAAATATTTAAAATTGGAAATATTTCAATTTAGAAATATTTAAAAAGGAAAAATGAATTTTGGAAACAATCCTATGAAAAAATTGGATTTTTGGAGAAAAAACCCACAAAATTCGCAATTTGTAGGGGCTGCCAGGATAGGCTCCATGCAGCAGCCATGATTTCCAATCTTCCAATATTCATATCTTTCTCAATTTTTATCGGAATCGAGTTCCGTAAAAAAAAAATTTCTTAATTTTTTCACAAGGAATCCAAATAAAATATTTTCAAAAATAGAAAAAAATATTTTTCATGGAAAAAATCGTACGACACATACATTCATCACATAAACACATAAACCAACATGAACCAAATCAACACAAAAAAATTATAAATGAAAGTAAATCATTACCATGGCTCTAGTGCCAGTTGTTGGAAATATTTTACCAGGATCTAGATTTACTACCAAGTATGTTTGATTAACATCCTAATATGAATTCTAAAACAATGAAATTAAACACATATAAAGTTTAGAAAACCTTACATTGGGTGCAGCGGAATATTATGACTCCTTCCATTCAGATCTCTAGCCCTTGATTCCTTTCTGTAGCAGAGCATAATCAAGATCTGAATCTGGATCTCTTTCTCTCCTTCTTGTTGGCAGATTTTCCATAGTCTTACATACTATGATTGAGATACCACTTGATGTGTGTGGGCACTACTCATCACTCAAAGGAATTCCAAATTTAGAGAGAAGAAAAGAGAGAGAGGGGGTGTGGCATTTTCTCTGAGGGAAACAATATGTGAAGTTGTGAGTTTCCTGAAGCCAACACTTTCTATTTATAGAAAACCCTCTAGGTTTAGGTTAGAATTGTGTGGCATTAAAATAATAGAAAAATAAATGGTAAAAGCCTATGCATAGTGGGCGGCCCATATAAGGAAATTGGGCCTCACTTTGCAACTTTCCCATTTTGTTATTTTCCATTCCAATTTTCTCAAAAATGCCAATTTTCCAATTCAACTATTCAAATGCCAATTCTAATTATTTAATAACTTGAAAATAATTATTAAATAATATTGCCATTTAATATATTTATTAATTTAGACATATAAAGTCTCTTAATCAATAAATAAACCTAAAATCTCTTTTCTTTACAATTTCGCCCTTGCTTAGTGAAAATTCATAAAGTAGACATAGTCTAACTTTTAGAATTATAATTGATTAATCAAAATCAATTAACTGAGTCTTACAAGCAGTATGGTCTCAACTAGTATGGGGACCGTGGTTCTATATAACCGAGCTTCCAATAAGTCGAACCGAATTTACCAAGTAAATTCCCTAACTTATTAATTCCTCATTGAATCCACACTTAGAACTTGGAATTGCACTCTCAGTCATATAGAACGCTCTATATATTCCATGATATAGACACGTCATTAGTTATCCATTGTTATAACCCTAATGTGATCATTGATCCTCTATATAGATGATTTACACTGTAAAGGGATTAAATTACCGTAACACCCTACAATGAATTTTATCCTTAAAACACTTAACCCTATATAAATGATATTTCAGCTAAGTGAAATGAGATCTCCACCATTTATTTTCGTTTGGTTAAGCTCGAAGGAAATCATCCTTTACTTTCTATTCGCCAGATAGAAGCTATAGATTCCATATTTATGTTAGCGCTCCCACTCAATTGCACTACTGTGTTCCCAAAATGTACGTATCGCCCTAACCCAAAAGTAGGCTTAACTAACAAATCAAAGAACACGGATAACACTCTTGAGATTGAACCTAACCATATCAAGATTAAGATCATTTGATCTAGGATCAACAGGTGATATTGAATTGAATAGATATTACGGTAAGTTTTAATATATCTAATCAAAGTTCAATATCGGTCCCTTCCGATGTATACTCCATACATCCGATACTGGTAAACTTTACCAATGTCCTGGAAAGAACATAACACTTTTCCAAGGTGTAAGAATACCTATCACTAATCCATGTCAGTCTAAATCCAGTGTTCTGACAAATCAGGGAATAAACTTTTGAATGTATACTTAAGATTATATTCCACTGTGCTGACAACACTATAAGCTTTAACAAACTCATATGTTCTGGACTTAAAAAGAATTCATACATTATATACATATAATCATGAAATAAATCATGTGAACCATGCAACATAAAATGTTATTTCTGATCTTTATTAATAAGTAAATCTGATTATATTAAATGAGTTTTATTTAGGGCACAAAACCCAACATACTGCACATCAGAATGTTGTTTTTGGTTCAACATTCAGCAGCTGCACTGTTCCGGTTCATATGGAGTCGACACCTGAGAAGACACGGCCTAAATGGAAGCCACCTGATGCAGGATGTTTCAAATTAAATGTTGATGCAGCTTGCAATGAAGCAGGAGCTGTAATTGGTTTTGGTGCACTATTCCGAGATCAGTATGGCAATGTTATTGCGGGTCTCTCAAAGCCTTTCAAAGGAAGTTTTTCTCCTAAAGAAATGGAAGCTGCAGCATTATTTCATAGGCTTTTGTGGGCTATTCGACATCAACTACCGATTACTATTGTTGAGTCAAATGCTCTTGTGGTAGTTAATGCCCTTAATAAGACTTCTTCTACTAGTTTTTTATCTCCATTCTATGATTTAGTAGAGGATGTTTCTTATCTTTTATCCTTCTTTCCTGGAGTGACAGTATCTCATGTGAAAAGAGATGCTAATGAAGCAGCTCATGTTTTAGCTAAGTTCGCTCTTCGATTGGATGAAGATTATATTTGGTTGGGGAAACTCCTACTCCAATTCTCTCTGTTGTTATTAAAGACTCTAATATTTAATAATAGCAGTTTTTTCTCAAAAAAAAAAAAAAAAAACTATCTCTTCGCTCCTCTAATTTCTCTTGCCAAATAAGAAGAATTATTATCTCCTTTCATCTTTCTCCCTCCTCTTCTCTCCATCCTACTAAATATAGTGTAAATAAAACTACTAACTTCGCCCTAGAAACAATATAAACAGAAGAAAGAAAGATGGCTAATTTCAATTTGTAGCTACTAGTTATTGGTCGATCTTAGCAAAGCCATGTGTACAGTGACTTCTACCATGAATATTAGTTACATCTTATCGGATAAATTTATTCTGTTAGAGCATTTCTAATGTATAGTATATTATCCTACTAAATTAGTATGGAATCTTCATATCATTATGCTCAAAGCATATACTAAATTAGTGTGTATCAACTTTCACACTATTAATAGTGTTAGATTTGAATCTACACTAAATTAATGAATAATTTTGTCTTTTCATTTTAATCCTTTTTTTTTAATTTGTTTTAAAAAAATATCATTATTTTTTGTTGATAATATGTATAATTATATTGTAAATTAGTTATTATTAGAAATATAAAATGTGAGATTTTTTAAACAAAATATTTTTATTAGGTACACATTTGGTGTGATATTTGGTATAAATATGGTAAAATTGTTGTACCAAAAGTAATAATGTCTACATTGAATTGGCAAAAAAATGTACACCAAAATAGTATAATTATTATAGATGGTCTAGAAATAATTTATTTATGATAATTAATTAAATACTAAATTCTTTCAATAACATGATGATGATAATTAGTTGATCAAAGTTCAGTGAATTTTTTAAGATTTTTAATATGGTTATATTGTGCGTTTATAAATATACTTTTCAAATGCACTCTTTCTATTTTTCACATCCAAATAATTTTTTATAAAATGTATATATAATATTGATGTATGAAATGTTTTGTGGAGAAAATTAAGGAATATTAGTCGAAAATTCACATAAGTAATGAATTATTAGTTTCGTGTCTTTTCTTTTCCATGAATTGAAGCACTACTGTTTTTTTTTTCGAACAAATAGTTCTATAACTTCTGTTATTAAATTCTTTCAATAACATGATAATATAACTAGTTGATTAAAATTCATTAAATTGTTTTTTAAGGCTATTTAATACGATAATCCTGTGCATTAATAATATTCTTGTGAATTTGTTTGGTAAGTTGTCATATAATATTTTGTTAAACAAATATTAATATACGCTAAATATAAACTCATGATAAACAACATTATGCTCATGATATAATCGAAGATTACATATTCTATTTAGGGTATAAATACATTAATTGACTTACCTTCCATATCAGTATTTTTTATTATAGCCATGACACTAAATCATCCAATGTATGCACAAAATAGAAGAGATAGTAGAAGATGAGCTTATGAAGCGCAATCCCTTTCTCTTATCACCACACCCACTCTTTGTTATATTATTTTTAAAGAATATAATATATAGATAAAATATGTGTAATAAGCTAATAATATGTAATATATAGAAAGTTTCGTGGAAACAGAGGCGGTCGTCAAGCTCACGGGTTGTTTAAAAATTACCCGGAGTGTCCCAAATGTAAAAAGCACCATCAGGGTGAGTGCCGAACCAAAAACGTGTTTCCAGTGCAGTATGGTGGGCCATTTTATCAGAGACTGTCCATAATCCAAGAAAGAAGAACCAAAGAAGAAAGAACAACAATCAATCCAAGGGATTTATTCACTATGACTCAGGCTGACGCTGATGCTAGTCCATCAGTGGTGACATGTCAGTTGTCTATTAACGATTGTTCTTATTCAGTACTATTTGATTTGGGAGCTACTCATTCTTATGTATCAAGTAGAGTAATAGAGAGTTTTCATAAACTGTTTGATGTGTATGCTTCGGGGTTTGGGACCCTGTTACCCTCTGGAGAGCTAATCGTATCTACACAGTGAATTAGATCTTTGACTTTTTGGATTGACGGTTATGAATTTACCGCCAACCTAATTGAATTACAACTATCTAATTTTGATATAATTATGGGAATGGATTTCTTGTCCAAGAACGATTGATTGCAAGCAAAAGATGATAGTGTTCGAACCTGATAGTGCCAACCCAGTGGTGTTTGTGGGTAAGGTACAAGGATCACGCGTACTCAGAATTACAATCCTAAAAGCTAGAGACCTAATGCACAGAGGTTGCATAGGATTCCTAGTTACAACAGTGGATACTAGCCAACCTATTTCAACTGGACTTGAAAATACTAGATTGGTGTGTGAATTTCTATATGTAATTCTAGAAGATTTACTTGGATTATCACCTTCTTGAGAGATTGAATTTTTTATAGAATTAGTTTTGGGAGAAGAACCAGTATCAAAAGCACTATATCGAATGGCTCCAACGGAGTTAAGTGAATTAAAGGCTCAACTTCAAGAATTACTCAACTTGGGATTTACTAGGCTGAGTTTTTCTCCTTGGGATGCTCCAGTGTTATTTGTGAAAAAGAAAGATGGGTCGCTTCGCATGTGTATCGATTATCAGGAACTGAATAAACTCGCTATCAAGAACAAATATCCTCTACCCAGGATTGATGATCTGTTTGATCAGTTGAAGGGTAAGACAATCTTTTCTAAGATTGACCTTTGTTCTAGTTACCATCAGTTAAGAATTCGTGAAGAGGATATCCCGAAGACTGTATTCCGTACTAGGTATGGACATTACGAGTTTTTGGTGATGTCTTTTGGACTCAGTAATACCCCAGCTGCATTCATGGATCTAATGAACCGAGTATTTAAGGATTTTCTGGATAAACATGTAATAGTTTTTATTGATGGTATTTTAGTATATTCAGAATCAAAAGAACATGAGTTACATCTCAGATTGGTACTTTAGCGACTACGGGATCACAAGCTCTATGCTAAATTCAAAAGGTGTGAGTTCTAGTTATCACGTGTCTCTTTCTTAGGGCACATAGTGGACAAGGATGGGATCGTGGTTGATCCAGCCAAAATCAAAGCTGTTCGGGATTGGCCAACACCAAAATTAGCTACGAAAGCGAAGAGCTTTTTGGGTTTAGCTGGCTATTATCGTCAGTTTGTTGAAGGTTTCTCGAAGATAGCAACACCTTTAACGAAATTGACCCAAAAGAATCTGAAGCTTATTTGGACGGGTCGGTACGAGAAGAGTTTTCAAGAGTTAAAGCAACGCTTAATTACGGTTCCAGTATTAACTCTTTCTTCTGACAAGGAAAAGTTTGTTATTTATTGTGATGCCTCAAGATAAGGTCTAGGTTGTGTACTTATGCAAACTGGAAAGATAATAGCTTATGCTTCTCGAAAATTACAAGAATACAAACAAAGGTACCCTACTCATGATCTAGAGCTCGCAGCAGTAGTATTAGCGTTAAATATTTGGCGGCATTACTTATATAGCGAGAAATGTGAGATTTATATTGATCACAAAAGTCTGAAATACTTCTTCACCCAGAAAGACCTGAACATGAGACAAAGACGTTGGCTTGAGTTGGTAAAGGATTATGACTGTGAAATCCTTTATCATCCTGGGAATGCCAATGTTGTATTTGATGCCCTAAGTAGGAAGGTTCAAAACCAGATGAATACAATAAACAAATTTCCAAGCAACTGGCAGATGAGATGACCCGAGCTAACATTGAGTTTATTGTGGGATGGATAGCTAACATGACTCTATAGTCTACTCTCTAGGAAAGAACTAAAGAAGCGCAATATCAAGATCCAGACTTAGTGACGTCTCGGGATAAGATTTCATCTGGGAAGACCAATGATTTTACGGTGGATAGTATTGGTGTGTTACAGTTTATGAACCGTGTTGTCGTTCCTATGGATAATGATATTAAGAAGGAAATTCTAAATGAGTCACATATGACTCCTTACTCTGTTCACTCGAGAACAATGAAAATGTATCAAGACCTTAAGTCTATGTATTGGTGGCCTAGAATGAAGAATGATATATTAGAATACGTAGCAAAGTGTATAACATGTCAGCAAGTGAAGGCGAGCATCAAAGGCCTGTAGGTTCGTTGCAGCCATTGAACCTTTCAAAATGGAAATGGGAAGACATTACTATGGACTTCATACTTAGATTACCTAGGACTACGGGACAGTACAACTCTGTGTGGGTCAGAGTTGACAGGTTTACAAAGTCAACGCACTTCTTACTTGTTCGGACAAACTTCTCCCTTGATCAGTATGCAGAACTATATGTTAGAGAAATAGTTCGTCTCCATGGTGTCCCAAAGCCCATTGTATCTGATAGGGATCCAAAGCTCACATTGAGATTTTAGGAGAGTTTACATCGAGCTATGGTACCCAACTGAAGTTCAGTACAACATTCCATCCTCAGACATATGGACAGTCTGAAAGGACCATTCAGATTCTATAAAACATGCTATGGGCATGTGTATTAGACTTTGAAGGATCATGGGAAAGTACCTTCTCCTGATTGAAATCTCATACAACAACAAATATTAGGCAACAATCGGGATGGCTTCTTATGAACTACTTTATGGAAGAAAGTGCAGATTGCCTATTCACTGGGATGAAGTAGACAAAAAAGTTATGTTCATCCAAAGCGACGAGATGTTGATTTTCAAGTCAGAAATATGATAAGGATAGGGAAAGTAGTGTACAGATTGGCTATGCCCCCATTGCTGGCAGCTGTACATGATGTGTTTCATGTTTCGATGTTCAGAAATATGTGTCAAACCCGTCTCATGTTCTGAGTTATGAAGCATTGGAACTTCAAGCAGACCTCTCCTATGAGGAGCCACCGGTGCAAGTACTAGACTGAAGAGAAAAAGTCTTGAGAAACAAGACAATTACACTGATTAAAGTATTATGGAAGAATAGTAATTTTGAAGAGACAACCTGGGAACTAGAGACGGATATGTAGCAAAAATATCTGAAGTTGTTCAGGTCAAGTCTTGAATTTTTTTTATCCAAATCCATCAAGGCTAGGACTTTTTAAATCATGAATACTAAACAAAGCTCTCTTAACATCTAGTAAAAGGCTTAATCAAATACAGTTATTGTTCAACATTTAGAATAGTACCCCTGAGGAAACAATCCTTATTGATACCTCTCGTGGCAAAACTTGGACTACCCATAAAACTTTTAAAGTGGTTTAAGCAATGAAAGGCCACCTCATCATATGAATGTACCAGATTACCATGTTGGTCAACAAAAGAGGCTATACGATTGACTTCCTTGTGTTGTTTAATAATAGCATGAAAATAAATTGTGTTTTCATCCCCAAATTGCAACCAATTAATCTTACTTTTTTGTCTCAAATAGCTTTCCATCATAATAGAACAAGAATTTAGGGTTGCCTTTATCACTTTTTCTTTATTAAATAACTCCACAAAAAGAATATTATGTTGAATATGAAGCTGAAGTTGATCAAAACGAGCCTTAGCTGAAGTATAAACTTATTGGGCATCCACTATCAAATTTTTATTAAACTCCCCAAGCACTTTCTTCACTCTGTTTAGCTTGACCAAAATTTCAAATAATTAGTACAAAGAGTAGATTGCTGCCAATTGTCCAACACAGTCTGTTTAAAATCTTAATGCTCTATCCACATAATTAAGAATTTAAAAGGTCTAAACCCTGAATTCCTAGTTTGAAAGCTTCTAACAATACACATGCAGTGGTTTGAAAGAATATTTCATTGATAAAAAACTTCAGCTAAGGGATGCAGATCAAGCCAATCTTCATTCTTAAAATCCAGATTAATTCTAGAATAAATTCTTATGTTATCACGCTTGTTATTCTAAGTAAAGACAGATCAGAACTCTTTAATTCCAACTAAACCAAGAGAGAGTCAATTGCAAGAGTCCTTAAGTTCAATGGACGAAATAGGTTGACCACCAACTCGATCCTCCACATCAAAATAGCATGAGCCAAGGCTTAACGAGGAAAGGAAGAGAAGCAAGATCCTGCCATAACTCCTTTCTCTCAATGATAGAGTTCAGCCCATAGACTACAGTAAGACAAAACTCATTTTTAATCCCAAAGTGTTTAACCAAACAATGCAAATATTGGTTATTTTCAAAAAAAAAATAACAGTAATATAAGTATGTAACCAAAAGAGTAAAATTCTACCTTCAACAACCTGACAAGATAAAAAGTTCCAACCATGAAAATTGGAATTCATCATAACATCAACTTTATTACCACGAACTTTGGTTTCCAACAAGGCCCATATTCTCACTTTATTCAACTTACAATGAGAACTAACATTCTTCTGTTTATTTCCTTTGTTTAGACCCCGCATATTCCAACAAAGAAGATTGCAACAATCCATTAAAAATGATGATGTGTCGTGCCTCCACCCTCCTTAATAAATCTAGGAGGACTCTCATAACGTGCTGGCAACTTTCCACGATTTTTTTTAACAAAAAAAAAAGAGAGAAAGAGGCCTTTGTCAAAGACTGACCTTTTTCCCGTTATATATAGATAACCTCACTTGTGGCGGAAGAATACCGTGATTACAAATACTATAACAGAAAATCTGAAACAAAACCAATCCAACAAGGCATAAACAAATCAAGTACTCTTAAACAACATTACACAACAATCTTCAATCTCTAGTCAAATCTAAGAACGAAAACTGCTCTTATCTCTTAGTTTTGTAAACCCAAACAGTTGTCCAAAATCTGACTTTTTCCCATAAATCTTCAACTAAGGCTTCAATCCCTTCAAAAAATTTGTTATTCCTTTCGAGCCAAATAACCCAAATGATTGCTAGGACAGCTGTCCTCCATAGGTATGATCTACCCTTACTCCCCCCCACCTTGCTCATCATTAGAGGGACTAATCCGGGAAGTACCCATTGGGTCTCAAAGACGTTCAACAGCTTTATCCAAAGTCTTTGGGTCAAACAGCACCCCAAAAATAAATGTGCCACTTCTTCACTACTTTTTTTACAGCAAACGCACCATCCCGGGGACAAGCAGATAAATGGTCGCCTTTTTTGCATCATAGAATGCACGTTAATTTTTCCTAATGTCACCAACCATCCAAAGACTTTAACTTTAGAAGGACACCTGCTTTTCCATAAGGTCTTCGTCCAAAACAACTCGCCAGAATTATGGTTTAAAGTAAACCAGTTAAATGTTGACTTACAAGAGAAAATCCCACCAGGATTTGGTTTCCGTAATCTGATATCCTCTGATATGTTGAGCAGTCTAATATGTTCCAGTAGTTGCAGTAAACTTAAAATTCCAGCTTGCAACACAATTTCCTACCTCTCCTTCAATGGAAACCAAATCTTTTATACTCATATTTTTTGCCTTTGATACCACTGCCAGGTTTGGAAAGCGGCTCTTTAATGTTGTCTCTCCAATCCAGATACCTTCCCAAAATCGAATAGTTGCACCATTCCCCACTTTAAATTTTACCAACTCCAAAAATTCACCATAAAGATCTGAAATATCCTTCCAAGGATCTCTTAGAGATAGCCTATGACCTGATTTAGTATCCCAACAATTTTCTGCTCTCCCATAACGGCTTTTGATCACTTTATGCCAAAGTGAATTTGATTCTAATGAATATTGCCAAAGCCATTTCATAAGCAACCCTTTATTTTTCATATCTAACCTACCAATAGCGAGACCTCCCTCATGTTTAGGTCTACACACCTCCTCCCAGGCCACCAAATGATCCCCACCCATTAAATCTCCTCCTTCACATAGAAAATCTCTCATCATTTTTTCTAACGACAATAAAACCGATTTTGGAGCTTTGAAGATAGAGAGATAGTAAATAGGAAGAGATGACAGTATCGATTAAACCAGGGTAAGTCTACCACCCCTAGATAAAAATGATGCTTTCCACCCATTAAGCTTTTTAGCACATTTTTCCAAGACAGGTGCCCAAAACAACTTTTTCCTGGGCGAGCCACCTAAAGGGATTCCAAGATATGACGTAGGCCAATTCCCCACTTCACAACCAATCTGACTAGCGCACAAAGCAACCACACTCTCATACATAGAGATCCCCAGCACTTGGCTTTTATTCATGTTTACTTTTAATCCTAAGACAGCACAAAATGCCCCTACAATTCTTGTCAGTATTTGGAGTGAGGCCTCATCATTTGCAAAAAGAAGCGTATCATTCGCGAATCGTAGATGGTTGACGTGAACCTTATCTTTGCCCACTAAAAACTCCGAGAAAATTCTTGAATTCATAGCTTGGTCAATCATCCTTCCAAGTACATCTACCACTAGCGTAAAGAGAAAAGGTGAAAGTGGATCACCTTGTCTAAGGCCCCGAGATCCTTTGAAGTTTCCCCTTATTCTTCCATTCACGAATAAAGAGAATGATGTTGAGGAAATACATCATCTAATCCATTTCCTCCAAGTTTCCCCAAACCCCTTTTTTGTCCTAACTAGGTCTAAGAAATCCCATTCTACTCGGTCATAAGCTTTCTCGAAATCAATCTTGAATACCAACCCACTCTTATCGTGACATCGATAATCTTCCACTGCCTCATTAGCCACCAGAACAAAATCCAAAATTTGCCGCCCTTCTACAAAGGCCGATTGTGTCACCAAAATCGTTTCCCCCAATACACCTCGAAGTCTTGCAGCTAGAACTTTAGCTATGATCTTGTAGACACTTGTTGTAAGACTGATAGGCCTGAAATCTTTAACCATACAACTATTAAGTTTTTCTGGTATAAGACAGATGAAAGTCTCATTAATGCTTCCCTCAATTCTGCCCTCTCTTTAAATAGCCTTGAAGACTTCCACAAGATCATCTTTTATGAGTTCCCAATTTGACTGAAAAAAAAAAGCCAAACTGAGACCATCCAAGCTAGGTGCTTTGTTACCTTCACATTTGAAAATGGCTTCTTTTATTTCATCTTCTTCAAAAGGTCTTTCTAAATCTGTAGCTAATGATTCTGAGATTTGTTGCCACTCAATGCCTTCAACTCCCCACCCTGGTCTCCTCTCGTATGTTTATAACTTAGAAAAGAAATCAATTAATTCAGCTACTATTTCTTCCTCCTTGTCAAGTGTCGAGCCATCAGTTTTTTCAATTCTTGAGATAGTGTTCCTTGCCTTCCTTGCATTCAATAAATTAATGGAACATTCGTGAGTTTGCATCCCCTTCTTTTGCCCATTTACATTTCGATTTCAACCATAGACTTCTTTCTTCTTCAAATACATACCGCTGCCACTCCCTTTTGAGATTTCTCCTATCCTCTGCAAGAGATGGATCCAGAAAATTAATCCCTTCTATTTTATCCAATGCCAATATTCGTCTTTCTAAAGCATTTTCGGCCACCTTGTTGTTTCCATAAACCGACTTACTCCATTCCTTGATATTTTTTTGCACTTTTTTCAGCTTGCACATAAGTTTAGTACCTGGCCAGCCAATTGCACTTGCATTTTTCCACCAACCTTCAAGGAGCTTAGAGAATGAGTTGTGTTCCAACCAAAGATTATCGAAGCGAAACAGGCCAGGTCCCCATTTAGGAGGATTAGAATCAATAACAACTGGGTTATGGTCTGAAACTAATCTCACCAACATTTCTTGGCGCACAAATGGAAATAATCCATTCCATTTGTAAGTGAAAAGGAATCTATCCAACCTACTGCAAATAGGGGTAGCTCTAAAATTAGACCATGTGAACCTCCCATTATTTAGATTAAGATCAATCAATCTCATTTCCCGAATCAACTCATCGAAAACTTTTATATTCTTAGTACATGAACTACTATTCAACTTCTCCCCCACTCTTCGCACCACATTGAAGTCCCCCCCCCCCCCAAACACCATGAATCTCCACAAATAGAATAAAGGCCAGCCAACTCATCCCAAAAATCTGGCCTTAATTTATATAAACAAGGTCCATATACTCCCAAAAACCACCATGGTTCTATACTTTCTGCTTGAATCAAGATTGAGATAGACAAATTACCAATCATTAATGAATCCAATACCTTGATATTTCTCATGTCCCATATTAACAATGTGCCTCCAGATCTTCTAATGGCTGGACTTAAAATCCAAGCCTTAAATCGCGAGCTCCAAATACTGCTAATGAACCTTCTATCAACAAGTTCCTTCTTCACTTCTTGTAAGATCACCAAATCCGGATTGGCCTTGCATATTGTCACTTTGATTGCACTTCTCTTCTCCTTGTCCCCACTACCTCTTATATTTCACGAGAGAATCTTCATTAAGCTTTCTTGACCAACCCCAATTTTTTGAGGCTTTTATCATAGTTTACATTGAAAGTCAAATTATTCAGTTGTCTACATTTTTTTTCTCGATGGCTTCCCTTCTCCTTCAATTAGATTGTTTTCATCATTGTTTTGCAATCTCCATTCCCATCTCCGCCATGGATTGGACAATGTTAGACCACGACCGATCCTCATAAGAATTTCGTTTTACGTTCTGTCCTTCCTCGTGCGACTCGGTAATCGACTGAATTTCATGTTCATTCTGTTTCTACAATTCTTTGATATCACCAATAGTATCTTCTTGCTCTTCGTTATTATCAGCCTCAGACTCTGCCTCATCCCCCTCCGAACATTCACTGTCAGAACTTAGCCCCAACATTTCATCTTCAATTGTAACTACATCAGCCTCCTACCCCTCAAAATAGATTTCTTCAACTGTTAACTCCACTGTTTCCATTCTGGTCTGTCCAATTGATTTTCTTTTTCTGGTATAGACATTCACAAGATGTTCAAGCCCCTGTTCTTCTTCTTGTTCTTCCTCTGTTGTTTTCTTCAGAATAGAAGACTTCACTGTTTTCTTCTTTACTTCAAAATCTGCCCAAAACATTATAATTGCATCTCTAAAATCGGCTCGAGACTTTGGTGTAATTGTTGGAAATATTTTACTAGGATCTAGATTTACTACCATGTATGTTTCATTAACATCCTAATATGAATTCTAAAACAATGAAATTAAACACATATAAAGTTTAGGAAACCTTACATTGGGTGCAGCGGAACATAATGACTCCTTCCGTTCAGATCTCTAGCCCTTGATTCCTTTCTGTAGCAGAGCATCACCAAGATCTGAACCTGGATCTCTTTCTCTCCTTCCTTTGATGATGATTCTCCTTCTTGTCGATTGGATTCTACACAATCTTCCACACTATGATTGGGATATCACTTGATGTGTGTGGGCCCTCGCTCATTCACTCAAGGTTCAAAAATTTAGAAGAAGAAACGAGAAGAAGAGGGTGGCGGCTATGGTATAGAATAGGAGGCTCAACTTTCATCTGACAGAGTTAAGTGTGAATGTGAGCCATCACTATCTATTTATAGGTAACCACCTAGGTTTAAGTTAGAATTATTTGGCATTAAAATAATGAAAAAATAAATGATAAAAGCCATTAAGTGTGGCCGACCATGGGCTTTGGATATTGGGCCTCACTTAAGTAATTTTGTTGTTTTATCATTTCTGCATCTCATTTTCTCAAAAACGCCAATTTTCAAATTCAACCATTTAAATGTAAATTCTAATAATAACTAAAAATTAATTATTAAATAATATTGTCATTTAACACATTTTTTAATTAGACATATAAAGTCTCTTAATTAACAAATAAAACCTAGAATCTCTTTTCTTACAATTTTGCCCTTGCTTAGTGAAAATTCATAAACTAGACATAGTCTAATTTTAGAATTATAATTGATTAATCAAAATCAATTAACTGAGTCTTACAAGTAGTATGGTCTCAACTAGTATGGGGACCATGGGCCTATATAACTGAGCTTCCAATAAGCCGAACCGAATTTACCAAGTAAATTTCCTAACTTATTAATTCCTTATTGAATCCACTCTTAGAACTTTGAATTGCAATCTCAGTCATATAGAACGCTCTATATGTTCCACGATATAGATACGCTATTAATTATCCATTGTTATAATCCTAATTTGATCAATGACCCTCTAATAGATGATCTACATTGAATAGGAACCAAAATTACCGTTACACCTTCAATGTATTTTATCCTTAAAAGACTTAGCTCCGTATAAGTGATATTTCAGCGAAGTGAAATGAGATCTAAACCATTTATCTCTGTTTAGCCAAGCTCGAAGGATATCATCGTTTCACTTCTAAATTCCTACAAAAGTTATAGACTCCATATATATGTTAGCGCTCCCACTCCATTATACCATCATGTTCCCAAAATGTACGTATCACCCTAACCCAAAAGTAGGCTTAACTAACAAATCAAAGAACATGTATAATACTCTTGAGATCGAACCTAACCATATCAGGATTAAGATCATTTGATCTAGGATCAACGGGTGATATTGAATTGAATAGATATTACGGTAAATTTTAATATATCTAATCAGAGTTCAATATCGGTCCCTTCCGATGTATACTCCATACATCCGATACAAGTAAACTTTGCCAATACCCTGGAAAGGACATAACACTTATCCAAGGTGTAAGAATACCTATCGCTTATTATCATGCCAGTCTAAATCCAGTGAACTGACAAATCAGGGAATAAACTTTCGAACATATAATCAAGATTATATTCCACTGTGCTGACAACACTATAATCATTAACAAATTCATATATTCTGGACTTAAATAGAATTCATACATTATATGCATACAATCATGAAATAAATCATGTGAACCATGCAACATAAATTGTTATTTCTGATCTTTATTAGTAAGTAAAACTGATTATATTGAAATGAGTTTTATTTAGGGCACAAAACCCAACAAACTCCCACTTGCACTAATATAAAACAAAATGTACATTTCAAATAATCTCACCACCTTGATATACAAATCAAGTGTAGTAATAGTATACTCCTCGTAATAGGATCTGACAGGTTGTATTAACCACAACCTTTTCTCCACCATTACTCTTCCTTAATCACAAAATCCTTGATAATGTGAAATTCCTCTAAATATGTCTACTCTCTTGGGATACTGGATTCTATACTTTCGGTAACTACTTTTTGGTTAATCAGGAAGTAACACTAGTAGTTAAGAAATGTTGGAACGGTGCCAAAAATGTATAGAACTTTCCTTAGACTGAATAAGTACCTTTCCTGCAACTTTAACATTCAGTCTCTCTCTGGTAGACTTAGAGACTTCAGATAGGTTTTTACACTTCTCCAAAATCACTACTCCACCCCCAGAGTAATCACCATCTTATCAGCAGACTTTCTAGCACTAAGGCAAGTCTAGAAATCTGATGTGGTGTAGTCTAAGAGTTTTAAACACACGCTTATCGACTAACATATAGTTCCTCTTCTTGATCTTAAGATTTACTTGATTGTCTTCCAATGTTCCTTTCCTAGAATAATCTGATACCTACTCATTACTCCCACTCAACAGCAGGTGTCTGGTCTAAGGCATACTAAAGCATATTTGAGACCTCTCACTGTTGATTGAACGAATTCTTTCAAGACTTTATCTTTTTTGGAATAGTTGAGACTTTTCCTTAGATAAATAAAATCTATGCCTAGAAGTCGAGAAGCTTCTATAGATTGCCATTAACAAGAAAATGTTTCAGCATCTTACTAAAGTAAGTTGCTTGCACTAGAGTAAGTAATTAACTAGGTTTACCTTAAGCCATCAGTTTAGATAAACTCAAACCTATAATACTAGCAACAGGAAATTTTGTTAAGTCCATTGAATAGACCTTCAAACGAAAATTTCCTTTTTTTTTGTCCTTGTAATAGAAAACTTTAGGTTACTCCATGTGAATGGATTAAACCATAGTTCTCTTAGCTTTTCTTCTTAGTTTCTTATTTTGACAATCCATTACTTGTTAAACTTCACAAAGGTGAGTTCCTAGAAACCCTCCCACCACGACAAGGTACCGTGAATTATGTCTAAGAAAACTAAATGGTATTGACCTCTTCGGTTGTGTCAAGACAACAGAGGCAGTGGGATCATCATATGTAGAATAAAACGATAGAACACTTTTGGAACTAAAAAAAATATCTTCTTTATTTTCAGACTTAGTAATTTTCTTAGAAAGTAGTATTTGTTTAAACAAACACTTTCTTATCTAATGACTATGGGATTGTCAATCCCTAATCATTTAGAATAGCTAACAAACATGCAAACCATGGTTAATAGTTCTAGCTTTTCTTAAGATTTCGATTAGATCATCCATGAATCTAGTAATGGTTTACACTAAGTACACAACCATTCCATCATTTTGAAAATTTCCTTTCACTAGGGTATTACCTTAGAAGGACTTAGGCAACGACTAGTAACTAATCATCAATATGCAAATCGAATTTCTAGGAGGTAAGTTTGGATATAATTCAAAAATCAACTTAATGATCTTTGAACTGCATATCTACTAATTATTTCTCCACCTCTATCAGTTCGCAAGATCTTAAACCACTTACCTTAATGGTTTTTCACCATTGCTAGAAATTCATGAAATTTTTCAAACATTTCAAATTTCTTTTGCATAAGGTAAAATCTAGAGTGACTGTTTTAAGAATATAACGAAAAACTCATATCCACCCCTGAATGTACATCCATCTGCGAATGAGACGAACTTACTTTCAGTGGATATAGACATATTAACTCTTTGCAGAGATTGATCTTGTCCAAAACCACTATGAGCAAGATACAAATGCCATATATTTATATAAAAAAAATGTGGTTGTGTCTTTTAATGAGTTAGGTTTAGTTACAGCAAAGAGTTCTTAGAATAGTGCAAGTGGATCCTGGTCACAGAATACTAAACTCATATTCCATACTAACATACAGTTTGAATCCATTGATAGAAAATGGTTATTAAACACTTGTGAAAGTGAAACTGTATTGTATTAAAAAAAATTATTTGGAATCTAAAATTTAAAGTCAAAAACTTAAATTAATACCAAATATAATGAGTAATTCTTTCTTGGACCACCACTACTAATTTAAATATAAGTCTGATTTGGCCATACAAGTAGGAGATTTTTAAGATTGAGGATTTATATCATTTTGGGATAGAATTTCGAGAATATAATCATATGCATCATTTAATTTCTTAAGAGAAAATATAGAATGACATGAAATGATTTATAGACCATTCATCCAATGATATGTTATTGAGCTAATTCGAAATGAATAAGGTAAGAGGAATTAGGATAATTTCATTTTTAAATAAGAATCCAACGATGCTTCGATTAGCGAGAGTCAAAGTAATCTTATTTATACAATCTTCTTGTTTCATATTGTAAATACTAGTCTAAGGTGTCATCAATTGATGAACAGCTATATGTTGCATTTACAATATTTATCTTTCGAGATCTAACACTATTATGTTTGTCTAATGTTGACAATCCATTAGGGATTTATTTCATTAGAACAACAAACAAAGTTAGACCAACAATGAAGATTCGAAATTAAACTACAATTTGATAACAGAAAATAACATGGTTCAATATAAATTCATACACAATTCAGAAATTATTAAACATACAGCAAGTAGGAATGACAAGTGAAAATACTAAAACATACAATCCTAAATAATTTCCAAGGTCTTCAACAAACTGATATCAGTGTCCCGTTTAGGGGAGAGTCAAAGCTACAATCCATTAAATAGAGTTGTCAGCTCATCTAAAATGATAAACATTCTAGCAACCTTTTATTCGATCAAGATTGGAATCCAGCGTTGTCCCGTTTAGGCGAGAGTCAAGGCTATTCTATTTTATGAGCTTCCACCATTGTTTCATACTTATGTAAGTCTTATACAGTCGCCACCATTAGGGTGATCAATACGAATATAAAAAACTTACAAAAATACATATCTTTCGAGATTAAACGGCGCTAACTTGCTAATGAACGTTCCTCCATTAGGGAGGATTACTCACTAAAACAATAGCTATGTAAAACCAACAATGGAGATCGAATATCCTAATAATAATAAAGCTCATTCTTTAAAGAGTATTTTCTTCTAATATTTATTTTAAATATATATTTATTTAATTAAAATTCTCAATTTAGAATGAAAAATTCTAAATATAAATTTTAATTTATTATTTATAAATTCTACTTAGATGGATATTAAAATAAAATGAATTATTCCCATCTTAGTAATAATTTCCAATAAATGTTTAGAAAATTATTCAATTTAAGTTGTTTCAAAATTAATTTAAATTAATTTAAAACTCAAATTTAATTCTATAAATAAATATATATATATATATATATTGCATTTCGAAAAATTAAAGTATTTAAGAATACAATTTTCGAAAAAATGCTTTAAAATAAAATAAAAATAAATCCTGGAAAAATTATTCTAATTTTATGTTGGCCCAAAATAAATTTTCAACAAAAATATAATTTTCCTATTTAATTAAATATTTAAGAAAAATTTCAAGTATTTAAGTATCATGATTAAGAATCAACTTAAATATTAATTTTCTATTTAATTAAAATATCACTAGAAAAATACTTCAAGCAAAACAGATAATATCTATCTAGACTTTAATTGACTAATGAATTCATTTTCTAATTATAATATATTTTAGTTCATTTATTTTAATTAATCATTAAATGAAAAAATTATTGATTAATGTTGGTCCAAAAAAAAAATCAACTTTAATCTATTTTTCAAATAAAATTCGAAATTTCTGCATTAAAGAAATGCAATTTCGAAATTGTAGGAAAAAGATTAATAAAATAAAATAAAATATATTTTAAAAATTATTCAAATTTAAGCTGTTATGAAATTTTAGAGAAAATTTCCAACTTAAAATAATTTTCTATTTAATTAAATATCATGAAAATAACAATATTTAAGTATCATGATGAAAATCAACTTAGATATTGAATTTTTAATTTAATTAAATGTATTAAATTCAAGAAATAAATAATTAAGTATAGATGAGACTTAATTATTAATTCTAGTTTAATACTAGGAAAAATATACTTAACTTAGATTGTACTAAAATTAATTATTAAACAATTAATTTCACAATCTATGATATTTTCCTAATTAAATATTAAAAAATATAATTAGTACTAGAAATAACTATCTAGAATATATTTCAATAACTAAGTGTTTTTCTAAAGTTTGCAAAATTATCTAATTTAAGTTGTTATAGAGAAAAAAAATCTAAAATATCCAAATTAATTAAATATTTTTCATATAAAATATCAAAATTAAGTTGTAACCACCTGATTTGAAAAATATTCCATTTTAAGTTGATTTATATTTAAAAAAAAAAAATATATCAACTTAAAAAAAATATCTTAAGAATCTTCAATAACCAATTCCTAGAATCCTCAACTTAATTTTGAAATTTAAAAGATATTCAAATTTAAGTTGATAAATAAAATTAGTTAGAAATAACTAATTTACAACTCAAATAGAAATATTTAATGAAATAATTAAAATAAGCTTCAGAAAGAATCTAGTTAGTTATAATTCTTTATTTAATTAAATACAAGAAAAATACAGATAGTTTATCTAGAAATAATTTCATTAAACTAAGAGTGTTTTTCTTAAATTAATTTCAAAAAAAATTTGAAATTAATTATGTTGTTAATCAATTTTATTAGGTTAAACTAATTTAATTAACCTAGCACAGTTATCCAAATCAGGCAAATGGGCCTTCACAGTTGGGGTAGTTCATGTGAGGGGGAACTGGGTTTAGTATGTCGCACCCACTTCTATTGGCCCCCAACTCTCACACAAGGCCCAAAAGAGAGGAATTTAACCTTAAAATGAATAACTGTTATTAATTGAATAGGCCCAAAAACTAAATGGGCGTAAATAAAATCTATCATGGTGTGACATTTTATTTAGCAACAACCTATATGCATCTAAACATAAAGTAAACATATAGGCTCACACAGGCACACAGATTTGGATGGATCCTATCATGTTACTAGAATCATACACAGATGAAAGAAGAATGTAAAATTTACCTGTTACAAATTATTTACTTGACCTATTGACAATTGAACCATGGGTTAAAATCAGATCATTGGATCTGTCAACAAGTTAACCATGACAATTTAGATCAAGCAATAATAGGTTATAGAAAACTTACAAACAAGCTAAAATACATACTCCTGCAACAAGTTGACTTTGGATAGTTGGATGTATGATTTATTTAATTTTAAATTAATTAATAAAAAAAATAATAAATAATAAAAAAAAATATTTTTTTTCTTCGATTTTTTTTTAAAAAAAAATAAATTAAAAATTTTAAATTAAAACCTACAATTTTGAAAAATTAGGTTTCAACTAACCTAAATATCATTTCAAAAATTTACTAACCGTCTTTTAAATTTCATATTATTTTATAAATTAAATATTCAATAAAATAAAAAATGATAATTAAATATCCTTTTCTGATTTTATAATTTAATTTAAATAAAAAATAACAAAATTTAAAAGTTAGCAAAATATCTTATATCTATTCAAAATAACATAATTATAGTTATCTTATTTTAAATTTAAATAATGTCAAATAATTTAAAAATAGAATACTTTTAAAAAAAAAAATTAATATCTAACCTTAAAATTTTAAAATAAGAATAAAATAACTAAAATTTAAAAATAAGATAGATAATTAAGCAAAAAAAAAAAAAAAAGATAGATATTTACCTAATTTAAAGTTCAAATTACACTAATATCATAAATTAATTTTAAAAAATCCAATAAATTTAATTCTGATAATTAGAATTGAAATAGAAATAGTAAATATCTAAATATAAAACTACACAAAAAATCGGAAGTTAATTCCATGAAATAGCATGAAAAATCGAAGAAAAACAAAAAAATTGGGAGCTGTACGGACGGCATGCAAAGCACACCATCCAGGTGCACATCCTTGGGCGCACAAAGGGTGCTGTCAGCAGCAACCCGCGCGCACAAGTGTGTGTCACCACCCCGATTTTTCAAAATTTCAAAAAGTCATAACTAATTCAAATAAAATCGAAATTAAGTTATGTAAAAAAGTGAATTGCTTAATTTTTTCCAAAATATCCAATAAAAATAATTCCAGAAACAAAAATTCAATTATTTTTCATAAAATTTCACAAGCATCAATCAATCATCATATAACACATAGATCAACATGAAACCATCCAAATCAACACATATCATCGTTTTAATTCATATTTCATGAAAGTAAATCATTACCATGGCTCTGAGGCCAGTTGTTGGAAATATTTTACGAGGATCTAGATTTACTACCATGTATTTTTCATTAACATCCTAATATGAATTCTAAAACAATGAAATTAAACACATATAAAGTTTAGGAAACCTTACATTGGGTGCAGCGGAACATAATGACTCCTTCCGTTCAGATCTCTAGCCCTTGATTCCTTTCTGTAGCAGAGCATCACCAAGATCTGAACCTAGATCTCCTTCTCGCATTCCTTTGATGATGATTCTCCTTCTTGTTGATTGGATTCTACAAAATCTTCCACACTATGATTGAGATACCACTTGATGTGTGTGGGCACTCGCTCATTCACTCAAGGTTCAAAAATTTAGAAGAAGAAAAGAGAAGAAGAGGGTGGCGGCTATGGTATAGAATAGGAGGCTCAACTTTCATCTGACAGAGTTAAGTGTGAATGTGAGCCATCACTATCTATTTATAGATAACCACCTAGGTTTAAGTTAGAATTATTTGACATTAAAATAATAAAAAAATAAATGATAAAAGTCATTAAGTGTGGCCGGCCATGGGCTTTGGATATTGGGCCTCACTTAAGCAATTTTGTTGTTTTATCAATTCTGCATCTCATTTTCTCAAAAACGCCAATTTTCAAATTCAACCATTTAAATGTGAATTCTAATTATTTAATAACTAAAAATTAATTATTAAATACAGTAGAACCTCTATCCAAGAATACACTTGGGACCAAGTAAATTATATTCTAATTGGGAGGTTATAACTAAATAGAGTTACACTAGAAAAAAAAAATTAGAAAACTAAAAAATACCAATGTAACAATAATAACAATAAATAATCATTAATACTGTATCATAATAGAAATATTTTAGATTAAATATAATTTCATACATGTATTATAATTTAAAATAAAATTATTAATTTTACATAAATAAATTTACAAAATACATGTATATATTTTATTAAGATGTAATTATTCTTATATAGAGGTATACTTTGTTAATACGGGACTTAAAAAATATATAACTAATTACAATTTAGAGGTTATTCTTATTTATAACTGGCCCAAATCGGGACTTGATTTTTTTATAACAAATTAGAGGTTATTCTTAAATAGAGTATTCTTAAATAGAGGTTCTACTGTAATATTGTCATTTAATATATTTATTAATTAAACATATAAAGTCTCTTAATTAACAAATAAAACCTAGAATCTCTTTTCTTACAATTTTGCCCTTGCTTAGTGAAAATTCATAAACTAGACATAGTCTATTTTTAGAATTATAATTGATTAATCAAAATCAATTAATTGAGTCTTACAAATAGTATGGTCTCAACTAGTATGGGGACCATGAGTCTATATAACCGAGCTTCCAATAAGCCAAGCGAATTTACCAAGTAAATTTCCTAACTTATTAAAACCTTATTGAATCCACACTTAGAACTTGGAATTGCAATCTCAGTCATATAGAACGCTCTATATGTTCCACGATATAGATACGCTATTAATTATCCATTGTTAGAATCCTAATTTGATCAATGACCCTCTAATAGATGATCTACATTGAATAGGAACTAAAATTACTGTTACACCTTCAATGTATTTTATCCTTAAAACACTTAGCTCCGTTTTAAATGATATTTCAGCGAAGTGGAATGAGATCTCAACCATTTATCTCTGTTTAGCCAAGCTCGAAGGATATTATCGTTTCACTTCTAAATTCCTATAGAAGTTATAGACTCCATATTTATGTTAGCGCTCCCACTCAATTATACTATCATGTTCCCAAAATGTACGTATCACCCTAACCCAAAAGTAGGCTTAACTAACAAATCAAAGAACATGTATAATACTCTTGAGATCGAACCTAACCATATCAGGATTAAGATCATTTGATCTAGGATCAACGGGTGATATTGAATTGAATAGATATTACGGTAAATTTTAATATATCTAATCAAAGTTCAATATCGGTCCCTTCCGATGTATACTCCATACATCCGATTCTGGTAAACTTCGCTAATGCCCTGGAAAGGACATAACACTTATCCAAGGTGTAAGAATACCTATCGCTGATTATCATGCCAGTCTAAATCCAGTGAACTGACAAATCAGGGAATAAACTTTCGAACATATAATCAAGATTATATTCCACTGTGCTGACAACACTATAATCATTAACAAATTCATATGTTCTGGACTTAAATAGAATTCATACATTATATGGATATAATCATGAAATAAATCATGTGAACCATGCAACATAAAATGCTATTTCTGATCTTTTTAGTAAGTAAATCTAATTATATTGAAATGGGTTTTATTTAGAGCACAAAACCCAACAGTAATTGATATTAATCTTCCTTCAAAAAAATCATTTATAATCTACTCTGGATTTTTCTTAACACATATGGCCATTTCTTCTTTTTCTTTTCTACCCCACGTATCCCATCTCTGAAGCTTGGGATTAAAAGAAGTCTTAATCTCAGGCCTTATTCCAATCCTGTTTTGGGCCAAAAAATACTGAATGACCCATTATGGTAATAAATCAATGGCCTCCTCTCCCTTTTTTTCTCTAAACCAGGCCAAGTTAGAGTCAAACTTATCATTAACATCCCTCCACTTTCGGCCCAAATTAATTTTAGGGCCCAATTCAATTTGATCTTTATCTCCCAAGAGTGTACACGTGTCCCTAATTATAATAAAGGGACATGTACGAGGAATATTGAAGGAAGGCCTATTTAGGTCACGCATTAATCGAGAGAAGACCAGCAGAATATTAATCGACCCAACATCTTCTCTTCTGTCGTCTTTTGGAATCGCAATCTCATGCGATTCGATTATCGAAAGCCAGCTCCTATCATCGGCACTTGTGACCTCATTAATGCTCTCAACCTGCATCTGTTCTGAATTTTCCACTTCCTTCGACCCTCCCTCTCCACTGTCGGCAGCCTCCATCTCGATCTCCACCAGTTCCACATCGTCTTTATCACCATCACCGACTACATCTCCGGCTATCCGACCCTTGTGTTCTCTCTCGTAGGTCGACGACCCACATAATTCCAAGTTTGACTCTCACAAGTTCTCTCCATCTATCTGTTCTTCTTCTCCATCTTTTTTTCTTTTCCCCTTCAGCTCCATCCCGATCGCCATACACCTTCTCATGATCAAAGTCCTGATACCAACATGTATTAAACCATCCATGAAATCTGTAGCTTAAATCATTAAGCTTGAAGAGTTTTAGTTCGAAATCCATGTTATCGTGTTGGAGAGTTATGGTTTCAGGTATGAAACTGAACTCATCACCCATCAATTGGAGCCTTAAGTGAGATAAAAAACTAGCTTCAGTTGTATCCTTGTCCACATCCACTAAACCACCACAAATATCCCCAATTTTCCTGAAAATTCTCATATCCCAAAGGTGTTGGAAATATTTTACCAGGATCTAGATTTACTAACAAGTATGTTTCATTAACATCCTAATATGAATTCTAAAACAATGAAATAAACACATAAGGTTTTAAGAAAACCTTACATTGGGTGCAGCGGAATATAATGACTCCTTCCCTTCAGATCTCTAGCCCTTGATTCCTTTCTGTAGCAGAGCATTATCAAGATCTGAACCTGGATCTCTTTCTCTCCTTCTTGAGCCCAATTCTCCTTCTTGTTGATTGGATTCTTCACAATCTTCCACACTATGATTGAGATACTACTTGATGTGTGTGAGCACTCACTCTATCACTCAAGGCTGAATAATTGAAGAAGAAAAGAGAGGATGTGGTTTCGATTTTGCTATAGGAAGGAGGCTTAAAATTTTACTGAAGGAATGTGATGCATCATCATCTTTTCTCTTAAGCCATCACTACCTATTTATAAGTAACCACCTAAATTTAGGTTAGAATTAATTAGCATTAAAATAATAGAAAAATAAATGGTAAATTCTACACTAAGTGGTCGGCCTTAGGATGTGGATTGGGCTCCACTTTGCAATTTTGCCATTTTGTCATTTTTCCATTCCATTTTCTCAAAAATGCCAATTTTTTAATTTAACCACTTAAATGCCAATTCTAATTATTTAATAACTAAAAATTAATTATTAAATGATATTTTTATTTAATATATTTATTAATTAGACTTAATAAAGTCTTTCAATTAATAAATAAGTCCTAGAATCTCTTTTCATCACAATTTTGCCCTTGCTTAGTGAAAATTCATAAACTAGATATAGTCTAATTTTAGAATTATAATTTAGTAACTAAAATCAATTAACTGAGTCTTACAAGCAGTATGGTTTCAACTACTATGGAGACCATGGGCCTATAGAACCGAGCTTCCAATAAGCAGATCCAGAATTTACCAAGTAAATTCACTGACTTATTAATTCCTTGTTGCATCCACGCATAGAACTTAGAATTGCACTCTCAGTCATATAGAATGCTCTATATGTTCCACGATATAGATACGCTATTAATTATCCATTGTTATAATTTCAATAATCAATGATCCTCTATAGATGATCTACATCGCATAGGGATAAAATTACCGTTACACCCTTTCAATGTATTTTATCCTTAAAACACTTGCCACCTATAAATGATATTTTAGTGAATTAATATAGCCACTAAAATGAACGTTCTATCATTTATCTCTATTTAGCAAGCTCGAAGGAAATCATCGTTTCACTTCTAAATATCTATAAAAGCTATAGATTCCATATCTATGTTTAGCGCTCCCACTCAATTGCACTATCATGTTCCCAAAATGTACGTATCACCCTAACCCAAAAGTAGGCTTAACTAACAAATCAAAGAACATGTATAATACTCTTGAGATCGAACCTAACCATATCAGGATTAAGATCATTTGATCTAGGATCAACTAGGTGATATTGAATTGAATAGATATTACGGTAAAATTAACATATCTAATCAAAGTTCAATATCGGTCCCTTCCAATGTATACTCCATACATCTGATATTGGTAAACTTTGCCAATGCCCTGGAAATGACATAACACTTATCCAAGGTGTAAGCATACCTATCGCTGATTATCATGCCAGTCTAAATCCAGTGATCTGACAAATAAGGGAATTAAACTTTCGAACATATAATCAAGATTATATTCCACTGTGCTCACAACACTATAATCATGAACAAATACATATGTTCTGGACTTAATAGACTTTATACATCAAATATAATCATGAAATAAATCATGTGAACCATGGAACATAAAATGTTATTTCTGATCTTTATTAACTGGTAAATATGATTATATTGAAATGGGTTTTATTTAGGGCACAAAACCCAACAAAAGGTTCAAAGGAAGACCTTGCACACCAATCGAGGATCCTCTGCATTCCACCTTTACATTATTTTTTTGGTTATCCCAACTCCAAAGAGAGAAGGTTACATGGGGTTGAGCCGTTAGAACATACATTTTCTGCACCTTGACTAACTCTTCTCTTTCCATCTCATCCTTACACCAAATGATACATCTATCATCAAATAATTGACTAACCATCAGCTTTCTCTCCAACTCTCTTGAAAGATTAAAGAAGATAGTGCTCCAATTCGCATAAGTGTTGTTTCTAGCAAGGATAATTGCCAAACTCCAATCTCTAGACTGAGCTTTGGACCGCATATATTCATAGAATTTAGGTTGGTTGAATCTCTTCTCAGGGTATAGATTTTTTGGCTTGAAACCGAGATTAATTTTTGGATATAATTCTTTCCATTCAATTTTTCCCTTGTTTCGAGCCGCAACATTTACATTAGTCTTCTCAATGTGTTGAATTTTCAATGCCGGTTTCGCCATCTGTTTCACCACATTAGCCCAAGAGTGTTGGTTCGTGGAGCCCCTTTCCTTCCGTTCTTCTCTTTTCTGGCTACTTCGTTCGCAAGGTTCTGTCGCCTGTCGTTTTACAATTTCATTAAGACATTCTTTTAATTCTGACCAGCCTGTCGCCCTTTCTTCTTCTGGCACAATGATCGTATTCATCTTGTTATTTTTTAGCACTAAAATTTCCATAAAGGATCCATTATAGTTTAAAAACCATTTCAGGAAGCAACTAGCAGTGCTGCTCCTGAAGGATCGTTTAAAGCCGATTTTTTGTGATCTGATTTCTGTTGAAGTTCATCTAGAGTGTCAATGATCCAGTCCACTGCCTCAATGGTTATGGCGATTTCATACCCAAACAGCCTTGTTCTTTTGCATATACGAACTGCACCACCATCATATGTCAGAGTTAACATAAACACCTTGTGTTTAGTTCGAAAACTCCAATATTTATGGAGTTTCTGATCCAAAGATGGACCAAGAAAGTTTTTCCAACCAAAACAAATGGGGTAATGGCCTTGTTTTTGATCCACGATTTTTCATTAAGGTGTCTCCCAAATACCACTAGGATCATCACTCTTTTGCTGAGTAACAACTCCCTCCATAGTTGGCTTCATGGGGTCTATTGTTTTCTCAATTACAGTAGTATTAACTAACTCAAGAATAGTTTGATCAATATTAATCATAACATTATCAACAACAACACTCTACTTTCTCACACAAAGCACACTTGGTATGAAGTCATTCAAACTCAATAGGGACCTCAGTGATTTGATCCCATTCATTCTCAAAAGATATCACATTAGGAATTTTATCCTTGATCTCTATTCTAAAACACGAGCAAACTTTATTAAGGTCCATGTCATGAATACTGTAAATCTGTATATAGCCCTAATTAATTCATGAGAATCAAACAATAGGATTAAGGAATAGCAGAAGCGTACCGGAGTCCATAGAACCGATTTTGTAATGATCTTTAATTGGTATGATCTTCCAATTTTGCAGTGAGTTCTTTCTCTGTAACATTTGTCTCTTGATGATGGGGTTTCAAGAGAATGAAAAGATACGATACTGCAAATTGGGGACTATTACCGTTTATATTACCAACAGACAAAATTGTTGGTAATATTTATTGACTATTTCTATTTGGCCCCTCATCAAATTAGAAATTGTCTAATTGGTATCCACATATTAAAATCATGACAATCATGCCCTTAAGTCATAAACTTTATTCCAAAATTGACCACATAAATTTGACTTATTTATTTGATGACACAACACATATTTTATATATACAATTGTGACCCCAATAAATTTCTAACAATCTCCCACTGGGTCACATATGTATACATATAAATGTGGTAACCTTATTGAGCTCATAACTTTATCATCATAACCATAGGCATGTACAATCTCGTCCATTAACTATATCAACATAGGATCAAAGCGATTTTTGTTGTATCAATCACAACTAAACCCATCAATGGTCACATACATCAACATAGCCAAATGACATAGATCAATCATGATAATATGGTATGAAAATTACATGCATGGTGATCTATTCATGTCAATTTTCAATTGGTCCTACTTTACTTTATGGAGATCAAAACTTTAGCTTAAATGTACAAAGTGAAATAAACTGAATAACATAATTTTCGATCAGAAAAATATCCAAAATACACATGTTTCATGAAACAAATAAAACACACTAAAGAAAAACTCACACTAAATCTAGATATCCTCATACTCTAAAACACCCATACGAGCAGTGTGCTCATGAAAGACCTTGGGTGGCAAACCCTTTGTAAGGGGGTCTGCAATCATGGACTTTGTACCTAAGTGTTCTATACAAATCTGTCCACTTTGTACCCTTTCTTTTACAACAAGGAACTTGATGTCATGTGTTTTGACTTCGTCGAGCTCCTATTGTTGTTGGAATACAATACTGCTGACTTATTGTCACAATACAACTTAAGTGGTCTTTCAATTCCATCCACAATGCGCAGCCCAATGACAAATTTCCTCAGCCATATACCATGGTTAAATGCCTCATAACACACAACAAATTCTGCTGTCATGGTGGACAAAGCTATGAGTGTTTGTTTTGCACTCCTCCATGATATAGCTCCACCACCTAACAGATATATGTAGTCCGAAGTAGATTTCCTACTATCTTGGCATCCCGCAAAGTCGGAGTCATAGTATCCAATGATCTCAAAGTGATCTGACCTCCTATATGTGAGCATGTACTCTCTTGTTCTCTTCAAATATCTCATAACCTTTTTGGCTGCTTTCCAGTGATCAATTCCTGGATTGCTTAAGTATCTGCCTAACACTCCAACAATGTACGCTACGTATATTCAGATGCCTACAAACTTGAGCATACATTAGACTCCCAACAGCTGAAGCGTAGGGAATCTTTTGCATTTCTTGAATTTCAAGGCTTCCTTTAGGGCATTGTTTAAGACAAAATTTGTCTCCTTTAACGACAGGGGTATCACCTGGTCTACAGTCTTGCATGCCAAACCGTTTGAGTACTTTATCGATATAACTCTTTTGTGATAATCCAAGAATACCCCGAGAACAGTCTCGGTGTATTTGAATTCCTAAAACAAAAGAGGCGTCACCAAGATCTTTCATCTCAAAATCCTTGGATAGAAATCTCTTAGTTTCGTGCAATAAGCATATATCATTAGTGGCAAGCAATATGTCATCGACATATAGAACCAGAAATACGCACTTACTCCCACTAAACTTATGATACACACAATCATCAACAGCATTCATCTCAAAACCAAATAAGAGAACCACTTGATGAAATTTGTGGTACCATTGATGAGAAGCTTGCTTGAGTTCATAGATGGATTTCTTTAATTTGCAAACCATATTCTTTGGGTCACCAACCACAAAGTTTTCTAGTTGCTCCATATAAATTGTCTCATCAATGTCTCCATTGAGAAACGCTGTTTTAACATCCATCTGATGTAACTCAAGATCAAAGTGAGCAACAAGTGCCATTATTATCCTTAAAGAGTGTTTCGATGAAATCGGAGAGAAAGTCTCTTTATAATCAATGTCTTCTTTCTGAGTATAGCCTTTCGCTACAATACGTGCCTTAAACCTCACCACATTACCATTTTCATCCCTCTTGGTTTTAAATATCCATTTACAACCAATTAGTTTTACACCTTCTGGTAATGGAACAACTTCCCAAACTTTATTGTCTTGCATAGACTTATTCTCTTCATTCATGGCATCATTCCACTTTTGAGAGTTAGAACTTTTCATGGCCTGATGAAAGTTGATTGGATCATCTTCCATCATTCCAATGTCATCATCATGTTCTTGAAAATACGCTATGTATTCATTTGGATTAATAGTATTTCTTCTTTCTCTAGTGGATCGTCGCAAAGGCACTTGTTCTTGAGGTTGTTGAGTTTGTACCTCTGGGGTTTGATTGACTATGTTTGGTTGCTCTTGATCTAAAACTTGATCAATATTAGGAATAGAATCTTGAACATTGTCAAAAGCAACTATTGGAATAGGAACCAACTCATCTTCAAGAGAAGTGGTTGATTCTAAATCCTCCTCAAAAACAAAGTCTTTAACTGTATTTCTCCCCCCAAACTCAATATCCTCAGAAAACTTTGCAGTACCCGTTTCAAATATATTCTTTACTTTGGGATCATAAAACTTGAAACCCCTAGATCGTTCAGAATATCCAATAAAGTAGCTGCTCATAGTTTTGGGTTTCAGCTTCTTTTCATTTGGCCTATAAGGCCTAGCCTCAACTGGACATCCCCAAACATGAAAATGCTTAAGACTAGGTTTTCGTCCCGTCCAAAGCTCATAAGGTGTTTTTGCAGCTGCTTTAGTTGGTACCCTATTTAAAATGTAGGTTGCTGTCTTAAGTGCCTCTCCCCAGAGTGATTCTGGAAAGGTTGAATGACTGATCATACTCCTTACCATATCTTTAAGAGTACGGTTTTGTCTTTCAACAACACCATTCATGTTGGGAGATCCCGGCATAGTGTACTGTAGGACAATTCCACACTCCTCTAGATATCTGGCAAAAGGTCCTAGACGTTGTTCACCTTATCCGTCATATCTGCCATAGTACTCACCACCACGGTCAGACCTGACTTGCTTTATTCTTTTGCTAAGTTGATTCTCAACTTCAGCCTTAAAAGATTTGAACACATCCAAGACTTGAAACTTTTCATGAAGTAGAAATAGGTACGCATATCTTGAGTAATCATCTATGAATGATACAAAATATTGTTGACCATTCCAAGAAGGTGTAGGAAATGGCCCACAAATATCAGTATGTATCAACTCTAATCTATAGCTCTTTTCGCACCCAATTTATTTATTTTGGTCTGTTTGCCTTTGATGCATTCAATGCAAACATCAAAGTCTAAAAAATCAATTGAATCTAAAATTCCATCAGACACAAGTCACTCAACTCTATTTCTAGAGATGTGGCCTAACCGTTTGTGCCATAAGGAACTTGATTTTTCATTATCCATTTTACGCTTAGTACCACGTGATTCCACATTAAAGGTTTTATTATAAGAAGCAACTGTGTCAAGCAAATATAAGTTGTCATAAACCATAAGAGAACCAGTTCCAACAGTATTTGAATTAATAGATAAACTAAAATAATTGTTTCCAAATGAACAACAATAATCAAATTTGTCCAAACAAGAAACATAAATCAAATTCCGTCTAAATGACGGTACAACAAAAGTATCTATTAAGTCCAAATAGTAACTAGCACTTAACAACTTAAAATGCCCTATTTCTTCCACATTCACCGACTTGCCATCTCCCACATAAATGCTTCTTTCAGCATCATTTGGCTTTCGGTAACTCAGGCAACCTTGCATTGAAACACTGATGTTAGTAGTAGCACCGGAATCTAACCACCAAGTGTTTCTTGGTACTGAAGCTAAATTTACCTCAGAACAGACCAAAGTAAGAAATGTAACTTTCTTTGCTCGCAATGCAATATGCTTAGCACATTCATTCTTCATGTGTCCTTTCATGTTACAAAAGAAACAAGCATCGTCCTTGTTGGCTTGAGTTTGTTTCTTATGAGCAGGACCATTATCCTTAGCAGCCTCATTCTTTCTTTTCTTGCCCTTATCTTTAGAGGTGCTTGCCAAGTGAGCACTTTCAGTCTTCTCTTGCTTCAATCTTTCTTCCTCTTGAACACAAAATGAAAGGAGCTCATTAAGAGTCCACTTCTCCCTTTGACAGTTGTAACTAACCTTAAATTGACTGAATTGTGGAGAAAGAGAGATAAGCACTAAATGCACAAGCAAGTCATCTGAAAGCTCAAGTTTTAGTGCCTTCAACTTTGAAGCAAGGTGAGACATTTCCATAATGTACTCCCTTATGTTTTCCTTGCCCTTAAACTTCATGGAAATCAGTTTCTTTAAAAGAGTACTTGTTTCCGCCTTATCGCTTTTTGCAAAGCGCTTCTCAATTTCAGCAAGGCAAGTTGTGGCATCGGTGACCTCCTCGGACACCGCACCCCTAAAAGCCTCAGGTATGCCGCGCTTAATGATCATAAGACTCATGCGGTATGAACGGTCCCACTTCTCATAAATCCTCCTTTGCTCGAAGGTACTGGTATCCGTAAGAGGAGTAGGACGATCCATCCTTAATGCAAGGTCAAGATCCATGCGGCCAAGAACAATAAAAATGTTCTCCTTCCAGTCCTTAAAGTTATTACCATTAAAGACCGGTACCGAATTAAGGTTAGCAGATACACTAGCAATAGCTGAAAAGAACAATACAATTACATAAATAACATGCTCATATAAGAATCCAAATAAAATAATAAATTCAAATATTGGTTAATCTCATCTCAAGATACCAAACACAATATTAATATTAAGTCTTTGGACAGTAATATTAATTGTAAGCGGTACTCTTGTTGTAGTGATCAAACATTGACAATAAATTATGTCAAATAATATGCAATCTTTGGACTAATATATTATTCACACAAAATACCTGATAATTGTCACACATTTATCACTACAAATATGCATGAAATTCAACCAAATATTAATTCACCTTTGGGTTAGTTAATAAATTTATGAATTACATATACACAATTATCATAATATTTTCATTAAATTAATCTACACAAAAGAGATCACTTTGGTGATATTTTGTTTCAATTAATTTAACTAAAATATTATATATCCTTGATAAATTTCTAAACTAAAATTTGAATTAATTGTTACTGAATTATTATTATTACTTAAAATTATTATATATTTTAATAATAATAATAATAATAATAATAATAATAATAATAATAATAATAATAATAACAATGAATATAATGCAATGAAGCATTCTCGAAAGAAACAAACAGAAAAAAAATGAATTGAATGCATCATCTTGTCAAACAGAATCGAAGAGAACTTTCAATCGTATATATATATACAATTCAGTGCCTCTAATCAACGCAACAATCTTTAACTACAGCCTCTTATTTTATTATTTATTTTTTTTAACTACAGCTCTGATACCATATGTTATGAATACTGTAAATCTGTATATAGCCCTTTTTAATTCATGAGAATCAAACAATAGGATTAAGGATAGCGGAAGCGTACCGGAGTCCATAGAATCGATTTTGTAATGATCTTTAATTAGTATGATCTTCCAATTTTGCAGTGAGTTCTTTCTCTGTAACCTTTTGTCTCTTGATGATGGGGTTTCAAGAGAATGAAAAGATACAATACTGCAGATTGAGGACCATTACCATTTATATTACCAATAGACAAAACTGTTAGTAATATTTATTGACTATTTCTATTTGGCCCCTCATCAAATTAGAAATTGTCTAATTGGTATCCGCATATTAAAATCATGACAATCATGCCCTTAAGTCATAAACTTTATTCCAAAATTTGATGACCCAACACACATTTTATATATACAATTGTGACCCCAATAAATTTCTAACAGTCCATTCTTTAGTAACTTTATCAATGTGGATAGGCTTGCTTATAGTACTAACAACAATACTAAGACAGTTTAAACCCCAATACTGCGGCCCCAAACTGGAACCGAACAAACCAATCGCATAGTATCCAAATCAGGAGCTCAAGGTCGCACAATAACATGTTTTCTATCAAATTGAACAACCCCAGCTTTGAGAATCATATCTCTAGTAACAGTGTCTTTAAATTTAACAATTGTAAAACCAAAGTTCATTCTCATAATATGCTCAATACCAAAATTTTCCCAAATACGTTTGACAATACCCTGAAAAACAACAAAAGGAGAATTTTCTCTCGAAACCATACAAACAATTGCTTATTTCTGAAATTCAGATTCAAGTTTAGATAAATCAAGTTTAATAATGGGCAAACCTTCCTTAACCTCGAATGTCGTGTAATGAAGCTGATTACCCTCGTTATTGGCTTGAGGCTTTAATTGAGACCATAAGGCCTGCAATTGGGCATGCAAACTGGTGGTCGGAATCGCCATAGACGCCGCCTATTGAGAACTCTGCCCAGGTCCAGAGGTACAAACCGAAACTGGAAAAATAAAATCTCGATCATCCTCATCAACACCAAAATCTTCATCCCGGCAATTAGAGCTTTTTTAGTTTGAATGGAGCTCTAGAGAATCAATATGTTCTGGTCTAAAAACCTCTTCAGTTGCACGCATCGAAGATGGCTTCTGAGACTCAATCGACTTCAGAGATGGTTTTTTCTTCTTCGCCATCAAGAAGAAACAGTCACAACTAAGGAACCTATTGAATACTTTGCTCAATTTATGTGTATTAACTATGGAACCTATTGAATACACATAAATTGAGACTATATTAATAAATAATAAATTTGTTAGCCTATATTACATATTGCCAATGCATACTATCATATCTTTTCTATACAATTCTTAAGTTGCCACACCTATCCACCAATAACACGCAAAAGATGTAAAAACCTCTTCTCTATTTAACATCTCAAGATTTGTCGGATAAGTCTATTAATCACTTAAATTATCTAATCATCATCCTTGTCATTTGATAATTTAACATAGATGCAAATATCTTAAATTCTTTGGTTTTATCAAGTCATTGTTCTTGTACTCGATGTTTCTCCCATGCCAGTGTCTCCCATGCCAGTGATGCTCCATGTTAAATAGTAAACACGTTTCTCATACATAAGAACCAGTTAATGATTCACTTCCACCAGTTTATTATTAATATTATTTGGTGATCCAAATTTTCTCCTAACCACAGCAAATGATAATAGTGTAACTGGGCAAGTCTTCCAAAAACATAGATAGGAATATGAATCATTGTTTGTAGTGATTTTTTAAACTAGAAGATATTAATGGAATTAGAATCATAGAAATCCCAGCCGAGAAACCAGCCATCCAAGTGTAGAACGCATAACAAATGAAAAGCTTCTTCTATTTGAAATCATTTCAAGAAACATAACTGAAACAAAGATTATAATAACCATAAATACCCAAATCCTCAGTTTCCACTGGCAGTCCAAGGTTTATTAGCATATACATATATACTACCACTTACAAGTGTCCATATGTTTGTTTGATCTGTTCAGATTCTGTTCAGCAGTTCATCAACCTTCATAGCCCATTTATCTAACTAGTGCTGGAGGAAGGATAATCAGGCTGCTTCTCTGGCATGGCATTTTGAAATGCTGGCAGTAGACTGTATGCCTCATTCAGCCGGGACAAAATAGGGTATTGGCTCTGCTCAAGTATTTAAATCAGAAAACTTGTTAGTAGATCAGATGGAGAGCTTTTAGTAGTCTCCAGTATTATTGGATTATTTTATTTTTTTAATCTTTATTCCTATCATTATTTTTACAATAGGTTTCTAGCCCGACAAAGTAAAAGAAAAGAATCCCGGAAATTATAACAAATAATAATTTGATAGTATAAATAAATGAAAAAGAAAGAGTAAAATGTAATAAAGAAAAAGAAGTTATAAGAAGAAAAAAAGAAAGTTTGTTGATGGCATTATGAAACTAGCATTTCAGATTCAACTTTCATACGTACAACTGACTTTTGAGTAGAACTAGAATAAGAAAATAAAAGAAGAATGAATGGGTTGATCATTTGCCAACAATAAATTAGAAGAAAATAGGTTCAGGTTAGATGCAAAATTATAATCCTGTTTCCTTATCATGAATTACATAGTGAACTTTATAATAAAATATACATGTATGATGTATATTATATCTATATAGTAGTAGTGGTGGTGTAATGTTAATAGAGTACACGAAATTAGAATACTCGTACCAGGTCAAAATTGAATCTTGTAACAAAAGAATGTATTTGAGGTGCTAAAAATAAATCCGCCTGCATATTGTGGTCAATTTATCAGATAACTTATATGTACAACACTAACGAACATAAGCACAAACAAAAGGTATGACAATAAACAAATTAAGAGAGAGAGAGAGACAGAGAGAGAGAGAGAGACAGAGAGAAAAGAGTAGAAAATCAAACCAAGAAGACTTCATCTCCAGTTGCATATCTTCCAGCATAGTTTTTTAGCAGACCCTCAAGTGCTGGACATTCAAAAAGAAGTCAAATTAAGCCTTGAAATCCTGACAATCATATTACTATCATTGCTCGTAATTGGTACATGTTTATATTTTCCATGCAGATAAATAAAAGAAACAAAACCACTTTACATGACAATACACACATCACCGCATCCTATACTCAAGAATGTAGCCTTTCTTTTAGTAGACACTAACCTGCAAAGCCATTTCCAAGATGATATTTAACCCAAGGTGTTATCTCTTCTGGACCGAATTTTTCTTTGATGTAACTCTACAAATAGAAAAGCAGCAACACTGATTTATCATTTTAATATAACTTTAATAAAAAAATAACTTAACTCTCACAAACCAGGGATAAATAAAGCAATAACAACCAGATAACTAAAACTTACCAGTAGTACCAGATTTTGAAGAGGCTGTATGCTTGCTGAAACAATATTTGCAACCTACATTTAAGGTTGAAAAGGACAAGATCAGTCGAAAACCCACAAAAAAACTGATAGAGTGACAAATGTAGGTGCAAGTGTTATGAGGGAAAACAAAATAAAGGAGCCATTAGGCAAGAGTTCATGCAAAACCCAATGGGAAGTGAGTTATAACAACCTCAAACCAACATCTTCCATCATTTTTGTTTTTTCTGTGAACAACTAAGGCAAACTAGTTTTATCAGGTCACGTGGCAATTCATTAATCTATAAAGACTCAGCTTAACAACTTTTTCTATTACCTTACTTATGTAGGCCTATATAGTGAAGAGAAAATATTCTACAAATGGGGGAGTTACATTTCACTTTACCTTCCAGCTTGTAGTTTAGAAAGAGCAACTTTGACTCCGTTGGCTTGACATGACACTTAACAATGTAGGGCATGTATGGAAAATTAGTTTAAACTCAACAGTATGAAAATGGAAAAGAAAAAAAAAATATAGAAATAAATAAATCTTTTAAGTAATTAATTAATAAAGTTTCTCTTCTTTTTCTATTTTTATTAAACTAAAGCTGATTAGTGATTCGGCGAATAGAGACTTATTAAATTGTAAAGAATCATGATAAGGATACTCATAAGGAATAGTTAAAATTACCTGCAAATTAATAGCTTTTCTTTTGAGATCAGTTGGCAAGAGCGGGTGTTGAGGGTACTTCTCATCCAAATACTAAACAAATTTCAACAAGAGAGAAAAAATTAGTTTGTTATTCATGAAGAACAGTAGAATTCTAAAACTGTGTCAGATACAGGCACACAACACACAGCAGCAGCAGTCGAGCAACTCACCAATAAGATAGCAAAAGAATCAGACAAAACTATGTCCCCATCCACCAGCACGGGCACGTACCCGATCGGGTTGAGCTTCAAAAACTCTATGGGAAAACAAACACAACCCAATTCCTAAATTAGAACCTTTTTTATTAAACATGAATTTCAGTTAATATATGGATTGAATGGAAGTTGTTGAATACAATGAAAAAACGAGACCTGGATTTCGTTGCTCTCCTTTCACAAGGTTAACTGCTTCGTAGTCGTAGTGTAGCCCTGGAATTCAATACATAATTGTTCAGTTTGGGCATTTCAAATTTTCATTCAAGAGAGAAATGAAAGAGGATTCAATGGTACCTTTCAAATTGAGGGCGATCCTAACCCGGAAGGAGCAAGAACTCCTCCAGTAGGAATAGAGCTTGAGCTTGGGTTGGTCATCCCCGGTTGCAGTGGCCTAAAATTACACATATAATAAAATAAATAAATAATGATTCCAATTTTGTTCTGTGAGAGCAGAATTAGGGATTTACCATAAGGGATAGGGATGAAGAACAAGTGAGGAGTGAGTGTTGATTAAGTCGGAAGTCGGAGGAGATTGATGGATTAAACGATGCAGTTAAATTTATGTTTTTGTCGTTGGGTTTCGCTACTCAGTAGTGAAATCTAGGTGCAAATATAAGTATCACCTCCATATAAATTTAATTTAATAACATTATATATAGAATAATTCTCTAGTAGCGACATTGACTTTATTTCATAGTATAAAGACATCTTATATTTTTCATTTTCGAACATAAACTTGTGCTTATACAAAGTAAATAAGTTTACAAAGAAAGTACTCATTATTTAATTTTAGATTTAACTTAGCAATTTTATGAGCTTAACGCATTAGACTCTTTATGAATGTAGACTATAGTTAGGTTAGCACTGAACAATAACAAGTTTTTAACACAAATTAAAATGTCATTTAGAAGACTACTATTCCAATTATAAGAAACAAGTTTATCGACAATAATTTTACAAGTAGTTTTGAAAACATCCACAGGGAGGTGGAGCAGTTGAGCCCATTAGATGGCTTGAAGAATGACCTTAACTTTTGTCACAGCAAGAGGAACACATCCAACAAAGGGTTTGGAGAACCCTGCTTTAACCTGATTGAATTCATCCATAACAATAACTCCAATATTGGTTGTTAGGATATACTAAAACTATTTATCTTGTACCTCCTAACTCACAATGGACTGACATTTCTGAAGATATTCTTGCAATACAAGTGATATCACCTCCTGGAGACAAAACTATTTATCTTGTACCAAGAACCAATTGCATAGCTTCCAAAGGTGAATTTCTTAAGAAACAATATAATTGAGGAACACGTGGACAATCAGGACATAATTCGCAAACATGTCCATAAGAGCCATCATATGGTAGAAGCACATGTGATTTATTATTATTTAGTTCTCTAAATTATATATTTAATGCTTCTTGTGTTTGATATATGCAAACTTTTATTTATATCTATTTGTGAAATTTATGCTAATTAAAGTACTTATTATGGATCTTGTGCGACTTTGTGCGACTATATGTGACCAAATATATTTCAATGTATATCCTAATATATTTCTATACGACCCTATGTGACTATGTGCGACGATAGTATATTCAAAAGTGTATTCTAATATTGGTCTATACGACCATAGTATATTTTAAAGTGTATCCTAATATTGGTCTATGTGACCCTGTGCGACCATGTGCAACCATAGTATATTTAAAATTTTATTCTAATATTGGTCTATGCGACCATGTGCGACTATATGCGACCGTAGTATATTTTAAAGTATATTCTAATATTAATCTATGTGATTTTGTGCGACCATGTGCGATCATAGTATATTTCAATATAATAATTTAAATATATTATATAGATGACAATAAGTTATTTAACTATATTCTTTAAGTTATTTCATGAAGTATGTATGTGTATAACCATTTCGTATAATTTATAAATTATAATTAAAGTATATTATATAAGGAGACTATTACAGTAGGAATTGGATAAAATACATATTGATAGGGATAGTAATTTATAATCTTTGTTTAATTCAATGGCTCAAATTAACTCTTGAAAACTACACCAAACTTAATATATTTATTTATTTATAATTAACTTTGAATATTATTAATTATAAATTTAACTAACAAAACTTCAAACCTAACTCCAAATCATAATGTCTACTAAAAATTTAAGTTTAATTATATATATTTTTTAATTTTCAATTTATAATATTTTAATTAAATTTATTTAAAACAATAATTAAACTTATAGAAAACTATAACATGTTCAACTTATAATAATCAATATAAGCACTCTTAAAACAATCAAAATGTCATGAGTTCAATCTTTTAAAAGTAATATTTTTTTCTTTATTTATATTTAATTTAAAATTTCAATTAATTTAATAATTTCAAATTTGATTATATTATATTAATTAATTTACTTTTCAAAATTATAATTTTTAATATATTTAAAAATTTTAGATATAAAATTAATTATTTACTTTAATTACATTATTTATATAATCATGCATAAAATAATAAATAATACATATTCATATAATATATTTTTTCTTCAACTTAGTTCAATGTATTTAAAATTTTTAAATATTAAATTAATAATTTTTGTAATAACATTATATCTATATAAATTATACATGTACTAGTTAGCTAGTACTATACATATATAGTTGGAAAGAGTTTTTTTTTTTTTTTTTGGAAGAACCGAAGGGAGTTCATTGAAGAAGAAAATTGGGTATCACACCAGGGGACCCCTCCCTAAACAAAAGGCTGGTAACATGACCATCAATCCTAGCCTTTTTAGCAATACTATAACCTATAGAATTGTCTGAACGGGAAATATAGAAAAAGTTACAAGAACTAAAAGCAGAGCATAAGTTTAAAATGTTAAGCGCCAAAGGCCTAACTTTCCACACCGGGGGACACCGTCTCGCCTGAAGAGACTTTGCAAGGATCTGAGCATCGGTGAGGACTGTAATTGAGTCATGCCCCAGATCCTTCCCCAACTGTAATGCCCAGCAGATCGCAAGCATCTCTGCCTCCATAGGTGAGGCTGCCTTGCATCTTTTAGCCATCCACTTCGAAGACCCTGCACTTGGTTCGACTAACACCACTGCCAGCCCCGCATCTCCCTCTTTCCAAGATGCATCTACCATACAAATGAAGGTTGAATTGCTTTCAAAGATATTAAAAAGCTGTGTCGGACTACAATCCCTTATCTGAACCTGATGAACCGCATTACACCCCACAATGGCTTCCTTATATCTAGAAAGCAGGGTCTTCAAAGCATTGTCAATCCTCACTCGAAGACCTTTAAACATGAGATCATTCCTTGTTTTCCACACACAGCCCGGAAGGCAACCAAAAAAATTAACAAAAGGATACCTGAGATCCCGAGGAATGTTAGAAAGAATTTCCATCATTCTTCCCGGAGAAGAGTCAGATGTCCCATTATCAATATTCAGAGAAAAAGGACCTCCGAACTAAAGTGCCCTGGTGAATGGTCACTCCCAGAAAAGATGGGAACTGGTTTCCATTGCAGAATCACACAGAAGACAGGTTTTTTTCGCCACAAAATGCAGCTTATCCTTGGTGGGGAGGCAACCAACCAAGACACGCCAAATCAAAACTGAAAGTCTAAAGTGGACCTTGTCGTTTCAAATGAATTTCCAAAGCTTGCTATCAATTCCGGCATCGTGATCATTGATATTGGAACAGACATTAAGAGCCCCTTTGACCGAGAATTCACCGTCCCCAGAATGTTTCCAAATCAACATATCTGAGTTGAGAATAGGGAGTCTCTGAATTTCACAAATTCTAGAGCCAATATCATTACCAAAAATCTCCAAGACTCGCTGTCTATTCCAGTCACCATTGGGAGAGGAGATATCTGCAACAGAACTTAGCAATCGGGACCGAACTCGCACCTCACGCATTAGACATGAAAACTCTTCATAATTCAACCATGGAATCCATGGTTGCTCCCATATGTCGACATCCGCCCCACTCCCTACAAGAGTGATACTACCGTTTCGAATGATCTCACGGGCATGAAGAATCCCTTTCCAAGTAGCTGAATCATAGCCCTTACTCTCGACACTCCAAAAAGAATTCCTTCTGCAGTATTTAGCCTTGAAACATTTCACCCACGGTGTGTCGAAATCAGTCGCAACTTGCCAAGCTAACTTGGCTAGTAAAGCTGAATTCATATGCTCCATCTTTCTAAACCCCAATCCACCCATAGCCTTGGGGCAGCATAACGAATCCCACTTAATTAAGGCCATGTACCTGTCCTTATCATTTCCCCCTGTCCACCAAAATTTTCTAATCAAGCTATCCATCTCATGGCAAGTTGACAGAGGAATTTTACAGGTAGACATAGAATAAATAGGGACACTCAAAGCCACAGATTTGACCAGTGTAGTTCGACCGGCCAAGGACAGAAGTTTTGATTTTCACCCTTCTATTTTCTGAAGTATCTTATCTCTCAGGAATTTGAAGTCCTCCCTCTTTCTCCTTTTCGAGACACTTTTCATTACCCCCGCATTCTTGAACTCGGAGCAGCCTTAGAACATCTTGCCTCACGTTAGACAAAGTGTTCTTGGAGAAGAGCACACTAGTTTTATCAAGGCTGCATTTCTGACCCGACCACTTCTCATAGACCTTTATACAATCCAAGATAGCCATAGCGTTTGCTCTATTAGCCCAGGCGAAAAGAACCGTATCGTCTGCAAACATCAAATGGCTAATGGAAGGGGCCGATCGAGAGATCTTGATGCCATTGAGCTTACCCCTACCCTGTTGTTGAAGAAATAATTTTGATAACACCTCATGGCACATGAGGAATAGAAACAGAGAAAGAGGGTCTCCCTGGCGAAGTCCTCGTTGAGGGACAAACTTTTTTTGAGGAATACCGTTCAACAAAACCGAGTACGAGACTGTTGTAATGCACTTCATAATTAGATCTCTAACATTTTCATCAAAACCATTACCTTCCAACACTCTCTCAAGAAACATCCACTCAATTCTGTCGTAAGCCTTATGCATATCCAATTTAACGGCCATTAATCCTCCTTTACCTTTCTTTGCTTTGATCGTGTGCACTAGCTCTTGGGTTAGAATTGAGGACTCGGCAATCCATCTCCCGGGGATAAAGGCCGATTGAAGAGGAGAGATAGGTTTATCAATCACTCCCCGCAATCTTGATGCAATAATCTTTGAAATGATTTTGTAAGCGAAGTTACATAGACTTATAGATCTGAATTTTTCCACCGAACTCGCGTTTTCCACCTTAGGGATCAGACATATATAAGTGTAGTTGAGATGCCTATCAAGAGTGCCCTCTGCAAAGAATTTTTGGACCATGGTGATTACTTCCTCTTCCACAATATTCCAATAGTGGCGATAGAAACAATCTGGGAGCCCGTCAGGCCCTGGGGCCTTGAGGGGATGCATTGCAGCCACCGTAGATATGATCTCCCCCTTTGTTGGAATGGCCTTGATCATAGCGTTATCCGTTGGAGTAATTTCAGTGCAAAACAATTGAGAGAAATCGCTTCCCATAACCGGGTTACTGGAACTGAATAGTTGAAGGAAAAAATCGTTGAAGACATGAGCAATTCGATTTCCTTGCCTAACCCAGTCCCCATTACTGTCTTTGATAGCCATAATCTTATTTCTCCTTCTTCGAATCACGGTGGAGGCATGGAAGAACTTAGAGTTCCTGTCGCCCAATTTGAGCCAAATCTCCCTCGACTTTTGACGCCATTGGCTTTCTTTTTGAATCCAAAGCTCAATTAACCGGGACTGAATATTTGCCTCTTCGCGAGCCAACTCCGAACTAATCGGTTGACCTTGAATCCAAGCCAATCTCTCCTCAGCCTGTTTAATCATCAAGTCCCGATCGCCATATGTCTGCCTCCTCCATCTCTGAAGAGCAAGACGGGTATCATTTAATCTACCCCTGAGATTTTTGCCTCCCGTTCCCTTCGGGCCCCAAGCCTGATTGATAGTTTCTGCACAAAAAGGCTCAGTTGTCCAGGCTTTAAAGAAGCGAAAGGGCTTGAACCCCTTACTCCTCCCATCACCGGTGTCTACCATAATAAAGCCATGTTCCGAAACTGAAATAGGATGATTGGTGACAGAGGCGTTCGGATAATACACAACCCAATCATCAGACGCTATGGCTCTATCCAATCTCTCTCTTGTAAGACCACCCGTGAATCTATTGTTTTACCAAGTGAATTGGCAACCCTTAGACCCAAGATCTATACCTCCTGTATTCCAAATAAAGTTTCGTAGGATAGAGTTAATGCACACATTATCATATCTCTTGTTAAGTGATATGAGTTCAAGACTTGACACCTTCATTTAATAATTTTATACAATTTATTTTTTGTATATTTTATTTATTTCCTTTTTTTTTTTGAAGAGTTTTTTATCTCCTCTTTATCATTCTGAATAATGGTAATCATACAATCCATTCTGCACTATTTTGAGTGCATTCGATTTGTACTAAGTGAGAATATCATATTTTGGATTCAATCCAATCCACATAATAACTCAAATCTAATCTGCAAAAGTGCGGATTGGATTGGTTAGTTTTTAATATTGAATTACTTAATGTTTCTTATTTTTTTTACATAACTAACAACAAAATAAAAATAAATTATTGTTATTTTATATCGCCAACAACAAATTAAAATAAATAAAACAAAAAATAACAAACACAAGGGAAAAAAATTATATGTACAAAGAAATATTTAGTTTTATTTTATTACTGTGTGTACTTGCATAGCAAATAAATTATCACTGTGTGTACTTACATAGCAAATAAATTTTACAACAATAAACTATTATATTTGGATGATATTAATGTCTCGCCACATGTTTTATAATGATCCAAAGTTGTCATAGACTATCAAATTTAGATGAGATCGACAATAATTGAGATCGTTCAGATATTTTTTAGTGCAAAACTTTTCATCTATTTATTATGCATTTTTATTTGACAAAATTTATTATTCAATTTTCTATTTGGCAAAATTTTTTATTTGATTATTATTATTGTATGTGTTATTTTATTGTTCACTATTATACTTTATGTAATACAACTATCAATATATATTAACAAATAAAAATTTAAGACTTTCCACCACAATAATTATAAATTTTAAAAATTTTATAATATTAAAATTGTTCCAAACCCTAAACCCTAAACCTTAATATCTCTAGATCATCATAAAATATAACCAGAATTATCATAATATCTCTAGCAAACACAGATACAGAAAATGCAACCAGATTTATCATAATATCTCTAGATCGAATTATCATTAAGTTTTATTTTGATAAAAAAAATCAATTCAGGGTCCTATTTGTACAATTTTAAAAAATACAGGGTCCATTTTGTCATTTAATAAAACAGAGAGTCTAATTGGTAACTTTTATAAAATACGGTGTCTAAAATGGTATTTACCCATATATATTAACAAAAAAAAAAAATTGAAGATTTCCCACCACAATAATTATAAACTTTAAATTATTATAGTATAAGAATTGTTTCATACTAATAATGAAAAAATATTGAAGAAATTTAAATTATTGTTTGGAAAAAAAAATCAAATTATTCAATTAATTTAAAAACTTAAATTAAAAATAATAAAAAGCATGTCTTTATAATCTATACATTAAATAATTTTTAAAATATGTTTGTTTAACCATTTAAGTATAATTTATAGATTAAATTAAAATATATTTTATAATTGAATAGTGATTCACCATTAAAGTACATATTATAAGTCTAATTGACTATTTAATTACATTATATATATGAGATTCAATATACAAATCAAATTATTTTATAAAATATGTATGTATAACCATTTAAGTATAATCTATAGATTATAATTAAAGTATATTTTATAATTGTATAGGAATTTCACCATTAAAGTACATTGTATAAGTCTTGGTGACTATTTAGTTACATATTTTATATAACTCAATCATTGAATTACATGGTATAAGTCAATTTTTAACTATTTAAAGAATTAGAGTACACAATATACAAGTTTAAATTCAAAGTTGTTTATGGTCATTAAGAGCAAAGTTAAGTTCTTATCGAAGAACATAAAAGATCATGATGTTCGCATAGTGTAAATTCAAGGTCGTTTATGGTCGTTCAGAGCTGTTGACCGAGGTTTTCGGAATCCAATAAAATAATAAAAGATTAAGGAGCTATAAGAAATTAAGAGAAGGATTTTTACGAGGTTGGGGCGTTAATGAGCCTTAGTCCACGAGTCTGTATATTTATGAGTGTATTTAATACAGAGAATGTTCTTGGTGAGTATTTACTCTTCTTGCACTTATGCAACCCAAAATTCCCGACCCCATTAATGAGCTTTGAGGGGGTATTTATAGTGTTTTTGGTGGGGTGATTCCCAGAATTATAGTACATGTATTTCTGTAACTATCAATAAAGTTGGGTGTTCCCAATGAATATACCATGGGTAATGCATGGTCAAATCCCTAGGTGTTGTAGGGCTTTTATGTGGAATGTCCTTATTGCCTTTTGACTGACGTGAATCTTCACAGTGTAGCCGTCAATAGACTTAAGTGATCATAGCCCTGTAGGTGCAAATCGGGGATTGTGTCGTCAGACTTTATTGCGTGTGGCAGTCCCAACACGTTTCCTCCCATGCCGCCTTAAATGCGAGATGACTGCTCAGGGGAAGCCTGACACCTCGCGGAGATGCTTTGATGCTACTTAGGCCTCCAGGAGCATAAGGGACTTCATATGCCTTCTCTGGGAGGCAGGTCCCGGATGCTGCCTTTCTTCATAAAGACTTAGCAATTAATTTAAATGTTAAGATCTTTTGGTCCACATGTCCCTGTCTGGTTGGTCCACGTATATTGGACAAAATCAGGGACAACATTTACCCCCCAAGCCTTGTTTATTTGAAAAATGAACAAGGCTTGTTCAGATGCCTCCGGTTGACTCCTCGGTTTCCTGGCACGTGCTTCGGGTGCGTGAAGGCGTATTTAATGATCTTTATCATTGCAGCGATTCACTTTTTGCAGGCGTTGATGTTGGAAGTTATTTTACCAGGAACTTAGATCTACTCACAAGTATGTTGATTTAACAACCTAAATATGAACTTCTAAAACGATAGAAAATTAAACACATAAGAGTATCAGAAATCTTACATTGGGTGCAGCGGAATATATGTCTCCTCCCACTCAGATCTCTAACCCTTGATTCCTTTCTGTAGCAGAGTATAATCAAGATCTGAGCCCGATAGTCCTTCTTTGTTGTTTCTGAATTCTACACAGCCTTCCTCACTATGATTGAGGTATTACTTGATGTGTGTGGGCACTACTCTAGCACTTATAGATTTCGAAACAGTGAAGGAAGAGAGAGAGAGAGGGTGGCGGCTCAGAGAGAATTTTCAGAGAGAAAATTCTGTCAGAATAATGTTGTGTATCAGATGTTCAGTTGTTTTCAACTCTGAAGCATTTGCCTTCTATTTATAGAAGACCACCCAGGGCTATGATTGAATTAATTGACATTTAATATTGGAAAAATCAAAGGGAAAAGGGAAGCTAAGTGGCCGGCCTAGGCATTGTGGAAACAAGGCTTGCCACTTTTCTAACTTTTCTTTTTCTACACTTGATAGTTTCCTGTTTTGTCAAAAACTGCCAATTCCTTTGTTCAACCACATAAATGTCAAATCTAATTATTTAATAATTAAAATTAATTATCAAATAATATATTGTCATTTATTTTATTAATAACGAAACTAATTAAAGTTTCCTAATTAATAAATATGCCCTCCAAAATCTCTATTTACTGTTTTGCCCTTAATAAGTGATAAATTCTCAAATAGATAAGTCTATCTTGAGAATTTTTAATTGATTAATTAAAATCAATTAAATGAGTCTTACAAGTAATATTATCTCAACTAGTGAAGGGACCATGGGTCTATATATCCGAGCTTCCAATAAGCAGATCTAGAATTTACCACTTAAATTCACTGACTTATTAATTCTTCGTTGAATCCACACATAGAACTCAGAATTGCACTCTCAGTATATAGAATGCTCTATATGTTCCACCATATAGACACATCATTAGTTATCCATTATTATAATCCTAATGTGATCAATGATCCTCTATATGGATGATTTACACTGTAAAGGGACTAAATTACCGTAACACCCTACAATGTATTTTATCCTTAAAACACTTAACCCTGTATAAATGATATTTCAACTAAGTGAAATGAGTACTCAATCATTTATCTCGTTTGGTTAAGCTCGAAGTAAATCACCCTTTGCTTACTATTCGCCAGATAGAAGCTATAGATTCTATATTTATGTTAGCGCTCCCACTCAATCGCACTACCGTGTTCCCAAAATGTATGTATTGCCCTGACTAAAGATTAGGCTTAACTAACAAATCAAAGAACACGAATAATACTCTTGAAATTGAGCCTAACCATATCAGGATTTCGATCATGTGATCTAGGATCAAATTATGATATTGAATTGAATAGATATTTACGGTAAGTTTCAAAAATCTAATTCAAAGTTCAATATCGGTCCATTCCAATGCATACTCCATGCATCCAACCTGAGCTTTACTTTAACCTATGTTCTGGAAAGAACATAACATTTCTCCAAATGCAAGTAAACTCTGTTGTAGATTGTCATATCAGTAAAACCCAGTGTTCTGATAAATCTATGAATACTTTATTCACATAGTCATGTTTACTTTCCACTGTGTTGACAACACAATAAACATGATCAAGTATGTGAAAAGGGGTTTGGATGAATTTATAAATCAAATAGACAAGCAATTGATTAAGTGAACCAAAACATACACAAATGAATGAAAAAATACTTATGTTACTTTATTGATATTGAATAATCTGGATTACATTGAAACAGAGTTTTATTTAGGGCATAAAACCCAACAAACTCCCACTTGCAATAATATAAAACAAATCAGTACATTTCAATCAATCCTAAATTCTGACGGTGCTTTTCGAATGAAGTTACTGCCAAGACTTTGGTGAATGGATCAGCTAAGTTATCCTGCGTATCCACTTTCTCCACCAGTACATCCCCTCTTGCCACATATTCTCTGATAATATGATAATTTCTTTCTATATGCTTACTTCTTTTGTGGCTCCGAGGTTCCTTACTGTTGGCTATAGCTCCATTGTTATCACAAAGCAGCACTAGAGGCCTTTCCATTCCAGGAACTACACCGAGACTGGTGAAGAACTTCCTAAGCCAGACAACCTCTTTAGCTGCTTCAGCCGCAGCTATGTATTCTGCCTCCATGGTAGAATCCAAAATCGCAGTTTGTTTAGCACTTCTCCAAACCACTGCTCCACCCCCAAGAGTAAACACCATCCCAGATGTAGATTTCCTGTCTTCAAGACATCCCTGGAAATCTGAGTATGTATAGCCTAAGGGATTTAAAGCACCACCCTTGTAGACTAATACATAATCTCTTGTACTCTTTAAGTATTTCAAAATATACTTAACAGCATTCCAATGTACCCGTCCTGGATTTGACTGATACCTGCTCACGATTCCAACTGCATAGCAGATGTCAGGTCTAGTGCATAGCATAGCATACATTAGACTTCCAACTGCAGAAGCATAAGGAAGTTTTGCCATGTCTTCTATCTCTTGAGGATCAGTAGGACACTGCTCCTTAGATAGACGGATACCATGTCTAGAGGGCATGTTTGCCCCATTGGTATTGGTCATGGAAAATCTCTCTAGAACTTTGTCAATGTAAGCTGTTTGAGAGAGAGCAAGGGATCTGTTCTTTCGGTTTCTGACAATCTGAATACCAAGAACATAGGCTGCCTCACCCAAGTCTTTCATGTCGAATTGAGTGTCAAGCCATTCCTTGATGTGAGTCATTTTCTTGACATTGTTGCCAATGATCAGAATGTCATCAACATAAAGGACCAGGAATACTACTACTTGGTTTTCCTTGAGTTGGTAAACACAAGGTTCATCTTCATTCTGATGAAAGCCGTAGGTTTTGATGATCTCATCAAACCTTTTATTCCATGAGCGAGAAGCTTGCTTAAGTCCATATATGGACCTATTTAATTTGCAAACTTTATTCTCCTGCCCAGGAAGAACATAACCTTCTGGTTGCTCCATATAGATGGTTTCTTCAAGAAGCCCATTAAGAAAAGCTGTCTTGACATCCATTTGCCAAATTTCATAATCGAAAGCGGCAGTAATGGAGAGAAGAATTCGGATGGATTTGAGCATGGCAACCGGACTAAAAGTTTCCTCATAGTCCACACCTTCTCTTTGGGTATAACCCTTTGCGACCAGTCTAGCTTTGAAAGTTTCAACTTCGCCTCCAGCACCTCTTTTCTTCTTGTAGACCCATTTACATCCAATTGGACGAAAATCATCAGGTGGTTCTACATATTCCCAGACTTTGTTCTTTTTCATGGAATCCATTTCTGAATCCATACCGGCTGACCATCGCTTCCGTTGCGGACTTGCCATTGTCTTTTTATAGGTTAATGGGTCGTCATCAATACCGTCACCAACGACCATATTGATTTCACCATCCAAGCCATAACGAGATGGTTTTGTAGAAACCCTCCCACTACGACGAGGAGCGGTGACCTTCTGAACAGGAGCTTTGGTAGTAGTTTTCTCAGTTGCTACAACTGAGGGAGTGGGATGTTCCTCTTCTTGAGTAGAAGAGGATGGTACATTTGAAGGAACAGTATCTGTGAGCATTTCCTCTAATACAATTTCACTTTTCGGTTTGTTGTCTTTCATATAGTTATCTTCAAGGAAAGTAGCATTTGTAGAAACAAACACTTTGTTATCCTTGTGACTATAGAATAGTCCACCCCTAGTCTCTTTAGAATTTCCGACAAACATGCAAACTTCAGATCGCGATTCCAGTTTGCCTTCTTTCTTTCTTAAGACGTGAGCAGGGCACCCCCAAATCCTATAATGGCGCAAACTAGGTGTACGACCATTCCATAGTTCGACGGGTGTCTTAGGGACTGCTTTAGATGGTACAACATTTAAAATGTCGTTTGCCATTTGAATAGCATATCCCCAGAAGGACGTAGACAGAGTTGAATAACTCAGCATAGACCTAACCATTTCTAAGAGAGTGCGATTTCTTCTTTCTGCAACTCCATTCTGCTGTGGAGTGCTTGGGGCAGTATATTGGGATTCAATTCCAAGTTCAGTTAAATGATCTTTGAACTGCATATCCATATATTCTCCACCCCTATCAGTTCGCAAGATCTTTAATGTTTTACCTAATTGGTTTTGAGCCAAAGCATGAAATTCCTGAAACTTTTCAAACGTTTCAGATTTCTTTTGCATTAGGTAAAGAAAACTATATCTAGAGAAATCGTCAATGAAAGTGACGAAATACTCATAACCTCCTCTGGCTTTTACATTCAGCGGTCCGCAAACATCTGAATGTACTAACCCTAGGGGTTGTTTGGCACGCTCTCCCTTCGCAGAGAAAGAACGTTTGGTCATTTTTCCTTCTAGGCAAGACCCGCAAACTGGCAGTTCTCCTAAGATGACATTTTTCAATGGACCGTCTTTGGTTAGCCTATTGAGTCTATCAAAACCTATATGACCTAAACGTAAATGCCATAGATAAGTTTGATCATCATTATCAATCTCTTTTCTCTTAAGGCTTCTAGGTTTAGCTATATTGAAAAGTTCAGTATTTAGTGAGATTTGAGTATCAGGTCTTAAAACATAAAGCCCTCGTTCCATGTTTGCAACACATATATGAAATCCATTACGAGAAATTGAACAGTTTGAACTCGAAAAATTCAATATATAATAAAGTGTTTGTAAACATGAAACACTAATCAAGTTTCTACTAAAATTAGGAATATATAAAACATTCTCTAAAAGTATAAACTTCTTTAAACTTGATTCGGGCTGTTCCTCTTGCTTTAACTGATACCATCTCGCCATTTCCAACTTTAAGCTTTAACTCATCTGGGTGAAGATTCTCCCAAGTTTCAAGCAGCTGCAATGAAGAACATACATGGTTAGTAGATCCAGAATCAACAATCCAGGTGGATTTGTTGTTCTCTAAAACACATGATTCAAATACAAAAGCATCACCTTCGTTTGAATTGTCTAGAAGCCTGGGACATTGTTCTTCTTTATGTCCATTTCCATTACAATTCGCACATAGAACATGATGTCTGATAATTGTACTTGAAGAAGCAGCTTTGTTAGAGCCCTCATGCTTAATCTTCTTCCTCTGATTAAAGTTTGCAATACCAGGAGATCCCATTGCAATCAGATTCCGCTCATGGGCCCTCAACTCAGTCTCGAGTTTGTCCATGTCGGAGGAGTGAGGATTGGTCAATAAGTAATATAGAAAAAAACTGTCATACTCCTAAGGAAGACTATAAAGTATGAGTCTTACCCATTGTTCCTTTGATAAATCAATTCCTAGTAGATTTGCCTTTTGGAATTTCAGATTCATCAACAATAGGTGCGAGTTAATGCAACTACCAGGATGCATTTTCACACTATTGAGTTCTTTTGCAAAGATACTAACTAGGAGTGGATCGGGATGAGGGTTATTCATATTGGCACTACAACATATCAATAAACAGAAGTAAGATTTTGGTTCTATAAATTCATACACAGGTTCAGAAAACAAATAATCACATATGTTATAAAAGTACTAAATCTAACATAGTTTATTTTCCAAGGTTTCCAACGAACTGATACAGTGTCCCGTTTAGGCGAGAGTCAAAGCATCATCCATTGAATAGAGTTTTCAATTCATCTAAAATGTCAAACATTCTAGAAACCTTTTATTCGATCAAGATTGGAATACAGCGTTGTCCCGTTTAGGCGAGTGTCAAGGCAATTCTATCTTATGAGCTTCTACCATTGTTTCGCACTCTTGTAAGTCTTATACAGTCGCCACCATTAGGGTGGTCGTAAACCATATAAAAGAACTTATAAGAATACTTATCTTTCGAGATTAAACGGCGCTAACTTGCTAATGAACGTTCCTCCATTAGGGAGGATTACTCACTAAAACAATAGCTATGTAAAACCAACAATGGAGATCGAATTTCTCTTGATTAAAGCTCATTATTTAAAAAAAATGTATTTTGTTTAATCATTTATATTCCATATGTCAATAATGAAATATTACAAATTAAAGTAAAAACTTTAATTAAATTTCAAAAATGGAATAATTTTGAAAAATATCTTATTTAAGTTTTTTAGAAAAAAAAATCTAAATACCCAACTTAAATATTCTTCAACCAATGACTTAATTAAATATTACCAATTAAGTAGTAACCACTTAATTTAGAAGATATTCCATTTTAAGTTCCCATATTTATAAAATATCAACTTAAAAAAATATCTAAAGAATCTTAATAACCAATTCCCAAAATTCCTCAACTTAATTTATAATAGGAAATTCAAAAATATTCAAATCTAAGTTGATTTGATAGATTTAACTAAATCTCAACTTAAATAGGAATATTTAATGAAATTATAAAATTAAGATTCAGAAAGAATTTATATGGTTATAATTCCATATTTAATTAAAAACAAGAAAAATACATATAGCTTTCCAGAATATAACTATTCAAACTATGTTTTTCTTAAATTAATTTCAAGGAAGAATGAAATTAATTATGTTGCTAATCAATTTTTTATTAGGTCAAACTAATATAATTAACCTAGCACAGTTATCCAAATCAGGCAAATGGGCCTTCACAATTGGGGTTGTTCATGTGAGGGGGGGCTGGGTCCAGTATGTCGTACCTACTTCTAAGGCTCCCAAATCTCACACAAGGCCCAAAAGAGAGGAATTTAACCTTAAAATGAACAACTGTTATTAATTGAATAGGCTCACTACTAAATGAGCCTAAATAAAATCTATCAGTTATGATATTTTATATAGCAACAACAACCTATATGTATCTATAACAGAAATTAAACATATAGGCTCACACAGGCATACACACTTGGATGGATCCTATCACGTTGCTAGGTCATACACAGATGAAAGAAGTTTGTAAAAATTACCTGTTACAAATTATTTACTTGATCTATCATCAATTGAACCTTTGGTCAAAATTAGATCATAGGATCTATCATCAAGTTAACCAAGGCAATTTAGATCAAGCAATAATAGGTTTTAGAAAACTTACAAACAATCTAAAACACATACTCCTGCAACAAGGTTAGATTTGGATAGTTGGATGTAGGATTTATTTAAATTTAAACATTTATTTCGAAAATAAAATTAAAATTAAACCTACCATTTTGAAAAATTAGGTTTTGGGTAACCTAAATGTCATTTCAAAATTAAATTTCTAACTTCCCTTTTAAATTTCATGTCATTTAATAAATCAAATAATAAAATAGAAAATGGTAAATACATACCCTTTTCTTGTTTTACAATTTAATTTAATTAAAAATAACAAAATTTAAAAAATTAACAAAAATACCTTATTTCCTCTTTTAAAATTATCATGATTATTTTGATCTTATTTTAATTAAGGTCAAGTTACCAAAAAAAAAATTAATATCTGACCTTAAAAAAATAAAATAATCAAATTTTAAAGGAAATAAGAAAAGAGGTAAGCAAAACTTGATTTTTTCCTATTTTTAAAATCAAATTACACTAATATCTAAAATTAATTTTAAAAAATAAAATTAATTTATTTCTGATGATTAGATTTGAAATTTGAAAAACAAAAATCAACATACAAAACTACACAAAAAATCAGAATTTAATTCCATGAAATAGCATGAAAAATCAAAAAAATTGAAAAATTGGATGAATTGTACGGATGGCATGCCATGCATGCACATCCGCGCGCGTATCTGGGGTGCACGCCGAGGAATCACGGCGCAGGAAGGCTGCTTGCAGCCATTCCGCGCGCGTGATGAGGGTGCTCATCATCCCGATTTTTCCAATTTTCAAAAATTCATAACTAATTCAAATTAAATCGAAATCGAGTTCTGTAAAAAAGTTAATTGCTTAGAATTTTCCAAACTATCCAACAAAAATAATTACAGAGACAGAAAAGTAACTATTTTTCCCAGAATTCACAAACAACAATCAAACATCATATGACACACAAAGCAACATGATACCATCCAAAAAATAAGCAAATCGTTTTAAGTCCAAATTTCTTGCAAGCAAATCAATTACCATGGCTCTGGTGCCAGTTGTTGGAAGTTATTTTACCAGGAACTTAGATCTACTCACAAGTATGTTTATTTAACAACCTAAATATGAACTTCTAAAACCATAGAAAATTAAACACATAAGAGTATCAGAAATCTTACATTGGGTGCAGCGGAATATATGTCTCCTCCCACTCAGATCTCTAACCCTTGATTCCTTTCTGTAGCAGAGTATAATCAAGATCTGAGCCCGATAGTCCTTCTTTGTTGTTTCTGAATTCTACACAGCCTTCCTCACTATGATTGAGGTATTATTTGATGTGTGTGGGCACTACTCTAGCACTTATAGATTTCGAAACAGTGAAGGAAGAGAGAGAGAGAGGGTGGCGGCTCAGAGAGAATTTTCAGAGAGAAAATTCTGTCAGAATAATGTTGTGTATCAGATGTTCAGTTGTTTTCAACTCTGAAGCCTTTGCCTTCTATTTATAGAAGACCACCCAGGGCTATGATTGAATTAATTGACATTTAATATTGAAAAAATCAAAGGGAAAAGGGAAGCTAAGTGGCCGGCCTAGGCATTGTGGAAACAAGGCTTGCCACTTTTCCAACTTTCCTTTTCCTACACTGATAGTTTCCTGTTTTGTCAAAAACTGCCAATTCCTTTTGTTCAACCACATAAATGTCAAATCTAATTATTTAATAATTAAAATTAATTATCAAATAATATATTGTCATTTATTTTATTAATAATGAAACTCATTAAAGTTTCCTAATTAATAAATATGCCCTCCAAAATCTCTATTTACTGTTTTGCCCTTAATAAGTGATAAATTCTCAAATAGATAAGTCTATCTTGAGAATTTTTAATTGATTAATTAAAATCAATTAAATGAGTCTTACAAGTAATATTATCTCACCTAGTGAGGGGACCATGGGTCTATATATCCGAGCTTCCAATAAGCAGATCTAGAATTTACAACTTAAATTCACTGACTTATTAATTCTTCGTTGAATCCACACATAGAACTCAGAATTGCACTCTCAGTATATAGAATGCTCTATATGTTCCACCATATAGACACATCATTAGTTATCCATTGTTATAATCCTAATGTGATCAATGATCCTCTATATGGATGATTTACACTGTAAAGAGACTAAATTACCGTAACACCCTACAATGTATTTTATCCTTAAAACACTTAACCCTGTATAAATGATATTTCAACTAAGTGAAATGAGTACTCAATCATTTATCTCGTTTGGTTAAGATCGAAGGAAATCACCCTTTGCTTACTATTCGCCAGATAGAAGCTATAGATTCCATATTTATGTTAGCGCTCCCACTCAATCGCACTACCGTGTTCCCAAAATGTATGTATTGCCCTGACTAAAGATTAGGCTTAACTAACAAATCAAAGAACACGAATAATACTCTTGAAATTGAGCCTAACCATATCAGGATTTCGATCATGTGATCTAGGATCAACTTATGATATTGAATTGAATAGATATTTATGGTAAGTTTCAAAAATCTAATTCAAAGTTCAATATCGGTCCATTCCAATGCATACTCCATGCATCCAACCTGAGCTTTACTTTAACCTATGTTCTAGAAAGAACATAACATTTCTCCAAATGCAAGTAAACTCTGTTGTAGATTGTCATATCAGTAAAACCCAGTATTCTGATAAATCTAGGAATACTTTATTCACATAGTTATGTTTACTTTCCACTGTGTTGACAACACAATAAACATGATCAAGTATGTGAAAAGGGGTTTGGATGAATTTATAAATCAAATAGACAAGCAATTGATTAAGTGAACCAAAACATACACAAATGAATGAAAAAATACTTTTGTTACTTTATTGATATTGAATAATCTGGATTACATTGAAACAGAGTTTTATTTAGGGCATGAAACCCAACAAATGATTCATTTCATGCCCATTAATTGATACGGCGCATTAATGGGTGTCAGAAGGATACTCAAACATTTCCACTGCCTTAATTACAAATCAATCTAGCTGTTGGATCTTGGGAATTCGAATCGTGCGCCTCCCCAGCCGTTCGATTGGTAGGTAATTGCGCCTGTTCCACATGCACCTTGGCCTATAAAAGCCACCACCTTTCCTTGATTTGGTTACTTTCATCCTTTCACCAAATTTCTTTGAGTTTTCCAGAGAGAAAGAAACCCTCAGACCAGAAAACCTTCAAACACTTACAGATTTCTCATTATCCTTCGTTCGTTACTATCAGTCTACATTCCTTCGTTGATCAACAGCAACTCCCAGTTCTAACACTTTATGTAAGTTTTTCGCATCCCTCACTTTACTGTTTGTGTTCATGGCATGCTTTACTGTTCATCTGTGTTTCTGGGTTTGATGTTCGAAGTTTTTGGGAATGTTTCGCCTTGAGCTTTTGCGTAATACGCTTAGATTTCTCTTTTCTGGTGTTTGGGTCACTTTTATTTTACACACTATTTATTTTTTTTTGTAAAGGCCCATTTGCTCCTTACGTGATGGCCTTCAAGGGTACAGAGAAGACTTTGTCTTTCTCGATTTCTGCCCTTTCTCTTTCTTTTCCTTTCTTTGCTTATGCGTATTGTCACTATCTATGAGATTCTTGCACCCGACATTTGTCCAGGAAATCCTTCGAAGGCTTTCTTGTTGACAACCGTCCGGAGGGGGCCTCTTTCCAACGGCTAGGGGACCCCCATTCCCTTTTTTGATTTAGGGTTTTGTATGGGGCCTAATTGCTGGAATTTTAACTCTTTTTTCAGAACCAACATGTCTGCTTCCGGTTCCAAATCTTCCAAGAAGGGAGGAAAACGCTTGGCCACCATGGAAGAAGTGATGGTGGGTCACGTTGCCCAGGAGGGGTATAGACCTCGTGCTACGGGATGGGAAGCGGCCGACCTTCACTCCACTTTAACTTGCCCTCACCAATTGGAGAACATTGTGGTGGTGGCCGGCATCGAACCCGCGACGTCCGGGACGTACCACCGGCCGCCCCGTGATGCGGAGACACCCAATCACAATTACGGAGGCTTCGGAGCTTGGAGCCAGACACATTTGATGACCGGGGCTATGCTTCCCCTTCAGGATTATTTTATTAATTTCCTTGTATTTGTCGGCCTTGCGCCATACCAACTTATTCCACAAGCTTACCGCCTGCTTTCAGGCTTATTTATTTTTTACTCTGCCCGGGGATGGGGCTCTCCCAGTCCGGCAGAGATTTTGTATTTTTATGAACTTGATCCTGTCCCCAAGAAGGGGGACAAACTTAAGGACGGTTTTTATGGCTTCCGGGCCCACCCTTTGAATGAGGGCGTGGTCCCTTTTAACCAGCAAAAACACGTCAAGGAGTATCGCCATTGCTTTTTCTTCTCCTCCGGGTTCCGAGCTGTGGAGCACCCGGAGCTTCTCACGGAGTGGGTTAGGATCCCTCCATACGAGCGGACCGCGCCTACTCAGCTTTTCCTCCAACGGGCCAAGACCTTCGCCACTTATGATAGGCAGGATCTCGACGTCGGAGGTTTGGTCACGACAGAGAATTGCCTGAAGGCTAAGCTCATCTTGGAGCACCAGTCGGTGGAGGACTCTAACCTTTCCAAGGTCATCTGCCCGAACGTAAGGGTTCCGGCCGCGGAGAAGACCTTCTGGGATGAGATTATTGCCACCGTAGAAGAGAAGTACCGGGAGTACCTCTACCGGAAGGCCCAGGAGAAGGCTTACACTAAGGCCCAGGCGGCTGCTGGGAGGCCCCTTCGCGTTGGGAGCCCGGTTGAGAGGAGGAGCCAGACGGCTACCGGGAGACCCCTTCGCATTGGGAGCCCGGTTGAGAAGAGGGCTCCCAGGCCAAGGCCTACCGTCCAGGTGCCAAATACGGGGGCTCCTGATGCCAACACTTCCGGCTCTGGTAAGTCCCCTTTAACAATACATTATGCCCCTCCTGTTCGCGAATATGCTAGCCTTAGGCCTGTAGAGTTCGATGAATGTCTCCTTAGGTTTAGAATGCCCTCGACCCAGTGGGGGGATCATGCAAAGGATTATTATTTCTCCAACTTAGGAGATTATTTAGGTCGGTCCCGGATGGGTTCTGGACCTCTGGTGCCCGTTCCCTTGGATCCTTCGGCCTATCTTTCGTCTAGCTGGTTCCGTCCCTCAGACAGCTATCTCAGGGATGATGCAGCTGTTGGAAATTATTTTACCAGGATCTAGATTTACTAACAAGTATGTTGGATTAACAACCTAATATGAATTCTAAAACAATGAAAATAAACACATATAAAGTTAGAAAACCTTACAGTGGGTGCAGCGGAATAATATGACTCCTTCCGTTCAGATCTCTAGCCCTTTATTCCTTTCTGTAGCAGAGCATCACCAAGATCTGAACTTGGATCTTCTTTTCTCCTTCTTTGATGTAGAATTTCCATAGTCTTCCATACTATGATTGAGATACCACTTGATGTGTGTGGGCACTACTCATTCACTTAAAGTTTCGAAATTACAAAGAAGAAAAGAGAGAGAGAAGGTGACGTGTGAGGCTTTTTCTGAGAGAAACAAAGTGATCAAAGATGTGTGTCTTAGTTTTCTCAAGCCAACACTTTCTATTTATAGAAAACCCTCTAGGTTTAGGTTAGAATTGTATGGCATTAAAATAATGGAAACTACAAATGGAATTTCCTATGCATAGGGCCGGTCATACAAAGGGTATTGGGCCTCACTTTGCAACTTTCCCATTTGTTATTTTTCATTCCCATTTTCTCAAAAATGCTAATTTTCCAATTTAACCTTTTAAATGCCAATTCTAATTATTTAATAACTTGGACATAATTATCAAATAATATTGCCATTTAATATATTTATTAATTTAGACATATAAAGTCTCTTAATCAATAAATAAACCTAAAATCTCTTTTCTTTACAATTTCGCCCTTGCTTAGTGAAAATTCATAAAGTAGACATAGTCTAACTTTTAGAATTTTAATTGATTAATCAAAATCAATTAACTGAGTCTTACAAGCAGTATGGTCTCAACTAGTATGGGGACCATGGGTCTATATAACCGAGCTTCCAATTAGTCGAACCGAATTTACCAAGTAAATTCCCTAACTTATTAATTCCTCATTGAATCCACACTTAGAACTTGGAATTGCACTCTCAGTCATATAGAAACGCTCTATATGTTCCACGATATAAACACGTCATTAGTTATCCATTGTTATAACCCTAATGTGATCAATGATCCTCTATATAGATGATTTACACTGTACAGGGATTAAATTACCGTAACACCCTACAATGTATTTTATCCTTAAAACACTTAACCCTGTATAAATGATATTTCACCTAAGTGAAATGAGATCTCCACCATTTATCTTCGTTTGGTTAAGCTCGAAGGAAATCATCCTTTACTTCTATTTGCCAAATAGAAGCTATAGATTCCATATTTATGTTAGCGCTCCCACTCAATTGCATTACCGTGTTCCCAAAATGTAAGTATCACCCTGACCCAAAAGTAGGCTTAACTTAACAAATTAAAGAACACGAATAACACTCTTGAGATTGAACCTAACCATATCAGGATTTCGATCATGTGATCTAGGATCAACAGGTGATATTGAATTGAATAGATATTACGGTAAATTTTAACATATCTAATCAAAGTTCAATATCGGTCTCTTCCGATGTATACTCCATACATCCGATACTGGTAAACTTTGCCAATGTCCTGGAAAGGACATAACACTTTTCCAAGGTGTAAGAATACCTGTCGCTGATTATACCATGTCAGTCTAAATCCAGTGTTCTGACAAATCAGGGAATCTACTTTTGAACATATAATAAAGATTATATTCCACTGTGCTGACAACACTATAATCTTTAACCAACTCATATGTTCTGGACTTAAAAAGAATTCATACATTATATACATATAATCATGAAATAAATCATGTGAACCATGCAACATAAAATGTTATTTCTGATCTTTATTAATAAGTAAATCTGATTATATGAAATGAGTTTTATTTAGGGCATAAAACCCAACAGCAGCCAGTATTAAGATTCGGAACTTTGCTAGGGCCGAATTAGAGAGTCAGGGTAGGACTAGCTTGATTGCTTTTTAAGTGTTTACTGCTTTCACAGATATTCTAACACTTAACTCTTTTCTCTTGTTGCAGCAGCTAATCCCATGGAGGCGATCTTGGCCACCCTTGCCAGAGCCCACAGTCCTGATGCTTCCCTTCCTCCAACTTCTTCCCAGATGGTCACCCCCATGAAGGCTTCTTCCAGTGCCCCTCCAGACACTATTGAATTAGTGGACGAGTAGGAGGTACTTCCTGAGGAGGCCAAAGAAGGTCAAGAATAGCAATGGGCTCTTCCTGGGGAAGTTGAAGAAAGTGAAGAAGAGCAAGAGGTTGCTCTGGTCCGCAAGCGCAAAGGCAAGATGGTGGCTGAGGAAACACCTAAACGGCCGCGGAGAGTGGACACTTTGGCCCCGAGCCGTGATTACGGGATCCCTCCCGAGGTGGAGGAGTTTACAGTGCCTCCTAACATTGTGCTGACTCCAGTTCCCGGAGATGAGGCGAGGCAGGAGCTTCGGATAGCCAAGTACAATTATGCCATGGACGAGTACTCCCGGGGGCATGCTGAGGTGGAGGCCTTGGGGAGGATTTTGCGAGAGGAGATGCAAAATTCCCTTAATGATCAGAACTACCAGAACCCGTGGGATCTAAACCTGGACCCCCTGACGAACTAGTTCAATCGTTTCCTCGGGCCTACCTTGGCTCCTTTTGCCGCGGAGATGACCGGCGAGTACGTCTCCCAGCTAACCCGGTGTGCGCCTAAGCGGTTCGCTGCTTGTGCATCCTTGAACTCCGTCTTTCAAGTTCAGGATCTCAGCCACTCCTTGACCGTGGTAAGTATTCCGTGATTTACTTCTTTTCTCATTATTTTTCTTAAGGCCTTTACTCACTCTTGCTTCCTTTTCCAGCTTGCTGAAGAGGCCGGCCGCCTTTCCAAAAACATAGTTAATCACGACTTCGTCTTGTCCGAATTTGGGGGCATAGACGAAGTTGTGAAGATCCTGCAGGACCTGTCTGCTGAAAGGCGGACGTTCCAAGAGGAGGCTGCGCGGCGGGAGGCCCTTGCTAAGGCCAAGTTCGAGGAAGAGGCTAAGCAAAGGGAAGCCCAAGCAGAGGCGATGATCCGAGAGGAGGTCCTTCGGAGGGATAGGCTGGAGGCCAAGCACCGAGAAGCACTGAGGGCGGAGGGCGAGGCTGTTGCCAAGGCCAAACGCGAGCTCCGGGAGGCTAGGGAGGCCTTAGACGAAATGGCTGCCAAGGTGAAGTCCTTAGAGGAATTGCACCAGGCGAACTTGGAGTCCAGGTCTAACTTGGTCGTGGAGCTGAAGGAGCTTAAGGATTTCAAAGACCAAGCCTCGAAGAAGGCTAAGAAAGATGAGCTCCTTTCTCCCATCTCCTGCAGCCGTTGCATCAAGCGGTTCGATGATGGCGTCTACATGGCCTGGTCAACAAATGGCCAGAGTATCAAGCTCGACTTCTACCCAAAACCTACGGAGATGATTGTCGAATTCCGGGAGAAGAAGAAGAAGCTTGACGCCATGCTGGAGGCGCGCATTGGTCCTTGCCTTCCTCCCCGAATTGACTAGGCCATTCCGAATCCAACCCATTACAACCCAGATTTTTCTTATCTCCTTTTTTTCTTTTTGTTTACAGCTAACTTGATTTTATTTAAGACAATCTTTATTTAAATAGCTGTTTTATTTTTTAAGGGGAAACAATTGTTAGGGCCGGTCCCCAGGCCCTTTGTATATATTATTTTTTTTTACCTGCCCTTAGGGTCAGGATGTGTAACATATGCTCTTTTTTGATGCATACTCTTTTTTCTTTTTGGACCTGCCCTTTGGGTCAGGATGTTTTACTTTTGGCCTGTTTTTTGTCTGTCCGTGTGGTATGCCTTAGTACCCCCCTGAGTGGCATGAAAACTTTGTTTTTAAGGCACTCAGTTTTATTTAAAATACAGAGGTTGCATACACTTAGACGGTACAAACCCTTTAAACAAAGCCTAAGTTACACTTTTTGACTATTGGTAATATTTTCTGAGGTGATCGGCTTTCCAGGCCCTTGGCACAATGGTTCCATCCATCCTTTTTAGCTTATAAGTGCCTAAACCGATTTCGTCCTCGATTTCATATGGTCCTTCCCAATTTGCCCAACGTACCACCACTCCGGGTTCTTGGGTGGCTGGGAAGACTCTTCTTAAAACCATATCCCCAATAGCAAATTTACTGTTTTTAACTTTGGAGTTAAAATATTTGGTCACCTTCTTTTGATAAGCTGCCATTCGTATTTGTGACTCGTCCTAGAGTTCTTCAACTTGATCCAGTGCTTCTTGTAGTAAAGCTTGGTTTGTAGCTGGATCATAAGTCGTTCTCCTGTGAGACGGGAATAACGTTTCTACCGAGACCATCGCTTCACAACCGTACGCCATTGAGAAAGGCGAGTGGCCGGTCGTGGTTCTGGGGGTCGTCCGGTAGGCCCATAACACTCTTGGCAACTCTTCGGGCCAGTTATTTTTCCAGGCCAGCAGCTTTTTCTTTAGGGTGACCTTTAGAATTGTATTGACTGCTTCTGCTTGTCCGTTTGTTTGCGGCCTTGCCACCGCGGAGAAGCTTTTAACTACTCCATGTTGGTTGCAGAAGTCAGCAAACTCTTCGCAATCAAATTGCTTTCCATTGTCAGAGACTATTTTGTGAGGCAAGCCATATCGACACACTATGTTTTTGATAACAAAGTCTAGTGGTTTTTTAGCAGTTATAGTTTTCATGGGCTCAGCCTCCGTCCATTTGGTGAAGTAGTCTACTGCTACTATTGCATACTTTACTCCTCCCTTTCCTGTTGGCAGGGACCCAATAAGATCTATTCCCCAGACCGCGAAGGGCCAGGGACTAGTCATCAGGGTAATTTCATTGGGAGGAGCTCTCGGTATGTTCGCGAACCTTTGGCGCGAATCACATTTTTGGACGTAGTCTATGCAATCTTTTTTCATTGTCGGCCAGAAGTATCCCTGTCTCAATATTTTCTTTGAGAGACTGGGTCCTCCTGTATGATCTCCACAGAACCCTTCGTGGACCTCTAGCATAATTTGCCTAGCTTCAGGGTCCGATACACACCTTAAATGAGGCACGATGAGTCCTCTTCGGTAGAGAATTTGATCCATCATTACATAACGATGAGCCTGGTACTGGATCTTTCTAGTGGTGGAAATTATTTTACCAGGATCTTAGATCTACTCACAAGTATGTTGATTAACACCCTAAATATGAACTTTCTAAAACGATGAAATAAACACATATAAAGTTTAGGAAACCTTCCATTGGGTGCAGCGGAATAATATGACTCCTTCCGTTCAGATATCTAGCCCTTGATTCCTTTCTGTAGCAAAGCATTATCAATATCTGAACCTCGATCTCTTTCTCTGATTCTTTAGTGCTGAAACTCCTTCTTGTTGAAAGTCTTTCTTCACGATCTTCCTCACTATGATTGAGGTATCACTTGCTGTGTGTAGGCACTACTCTAACACTAAGGATTTCAAAATTTCAATGAAGAAGAAAGAGGAGAAGAGGTCGGCCAAAGATAGCGAGAGAGAAAGGCTCAGGTTTTTCTCTGAAGGAAAAAGTAGAAAATTTAAGTGTAAATTTCCTGAAGCCTTCACTATCTATTTATAGCATTCCACTAGGGTTAGGTTTAAATTATTTGGCATTAAAATAATGAAAATATCAGTTTAAATTTCCTACAAAAGTGGCCGGCCCTATACAAGTGGATTTGGGCCTCTTTTTGCAATTTTGCAGTATTATCTTTTCTCCATCTGATTTTCTCAAAAACGTCAATTTTCTAATTCAACCATTTAAATGCAAATTCTAACTATTTAATAACTATAAATAATTATTAAATAATATTGTCATTTATTATATTTATTAATTGAACCATACAAAGTATCATAATTAAAAAATATGCCCCTAAAACTCTTTCTTTACAATTTCGCCCTTACTTAGTGAAAAATTCACAAATAGACATAGTCTAATTTGAGAATTATAATTGATTAATTAAAACCAATTATATGAGCCTTACAAGCAATATTATCTCAACTAGTGCGGGGACCATAGGTCTATATAACCGAGCTTCAAATAAATTGATCAAGAATTTACAACCTAAATTCACTGACTTATTGATTCTTCATTGAATCCAGGCATAGAACTTAGAATTGCACTCTCAGTATATAGAATGCTCTATATGTTCCACCATATAGACACATCATTAGTTATCCATTGTTATAATCCTAATTTTATCAATGATCCTCTATATGAATGATCTACACTATAAAGGGATTAGATTACCGTTACACCCTACAATGTATTTAATCCTTAAAACACTTAACCCCGTATAAATGATATTTCAGCTTATGTGAAATGAGATCTCCACCATTTATTTTTCGTTTGGTCAAGCTCGGAGGAGATCATCCTTTACTTACTATTTGCCAGATAGAAGCTATAGATTCCATGTTTATGTTAGCGCTCCCACTCAATTGCACTACCGTGTTCCCAAAATGTACGTATCACCCTGACCTAAAAGTAGGCTTAACTAACAAATCAAAGAACACGAATAGCCTCTCGAGATTGAGCCTAATCATAACAGGATGAAGATCATTTCATCTAGGATCAACTAGGCGATATTGACTTGAATAGATATTACGGTAAGTTTAATAAATCTAAGTCAAAGTTCAATATCGGTCCCTTCCGATGCATACTCCATGCATCCAACCTGAGCTTTACTTTAACCAATGCTCTGGAAAGAACATAGCACTTCTCCAAATGCAAGTAAACTCTGTTGTAGATTATCATATCAGTAAAACCCCATGTCTGATAAATCTAGGAAACTTTATTCACATAGTCATGTTTACTTTCCAATGTGTTGACAGCACAATAAACAAGATCAGGTATGTGAAAAGGGTTTCAGATGAATTCATACATTATGTACATATAATCATGAAATAAATCATGTGAACCATGCAACATTAAATGTTATTTCTGATCTATATTAATAAGTAAATCTGATTATATTGAAATGAGTTTTATTTAGGGCATAAAACCCAACATCTAGATAGTGCCCTTTCTTGGGGCAACTCACCTTTTGTTATGTATTTTATGATGGGGACCATCCAGCTGGGTTCTTGCCCAACGTTTATTATGGCCTCTTTTATTTTGATGCTTGGCTCAGCCAAGCGTTCTACGGGTACTACCCCCAGTCCTTCGATTTCACTGTCTGAAGCTAACTTAGCCAGACAGTCCGCGTGAGCATTCTTCTCCCGGGGGATTCTTTCTACTTTGTAGTCCGTGAACTCGTGGAGCAGTTCCCGGACTATTGTTACATATGTGGCCATTTGCTCGTCGCGTGTTTGATACTCTCTCGATATCTGGTTTACCACCAGTTGGGAGTCGCTGTAGACTTCTACTCTTTTGGCCCCCACGGCCTTTGCTAATCTCAGTCCTACTATCAAGGCTTCATATTCGTCTTCGTTGTTTGAAGCTGAGAAGTCGAACCGTAGGGCTGCCTGGAGTCGAAGTCCGGTCGGGGATATCATCGCAACCCCCGCTCCGGCTCCGTTTTCATTGGAGGCTACGTCTGTTGGAAATTATTTTACCAGGATCTTAGATCTACTCACAAGTATGTTTATTAACACCCTAAATATGAACTTTCTAAAACGATGAAATAAACACATATAAAGTTTAGGAAACCTTACATTGGGTGCAGCGGAATATAATGACTCCTTCCGTTCAGATATCTAGCCCTTGATTCCTTTCTGTAGCAGAGCATTATCAATATCTGAACCTGGATCTCTTTCTCTGAATCTTTGAAGTTGAAACTCCTTCTTGCTGAAAGTCTTTCTTCACGATCTTCCTCACTATGAATGAGGTATCACTTGCTGTGTGTGGGCACTACTCATACACTAAGAATTTCGAAATTCAAGAGGAAGAGAGAGAGAGAGTGGGTTCGGCCAAAGATAGGGAGAGAGAAGGCTCAGGTTTTTCTGATTCAGAAAGTGTCAGAAAAAAGTGTGTGATTTTCCTGAAGCCTTCACTATCTATTTATAGCATTCCACTAGGGTTAGGTTTGAATTATTTGGCATTAAAATAATGAAAATATTAGAGGGAAAAACCCTACAAAAGTGGCCGGCCCTACATAGTAGATTTGGGCCTCACTTTTTGCAATTTTGCAGTTTTATCTTTTCTGCATCTGATTTTCTCAAAAAACGACAATTTTCTAATTCAACCATTTAAATGCCAATTCTAACTATTTAATAACTATAAATAATTATTAAATAAAATTGTCATTTATCATATTTATTAACTGAACCATACAAAGTATCATAATTAACAAATATGCCCCTAAAACTCTTTCTTTACAATTTCGCCCTTACTTAGTGAAAAATTCACAAATAGACATAGTCTAATTTGAGAATTATAATTGATTAATCAAAACCAATTACATGAGTCTTACAAGCAATATTATCTCAACTAGTGGGGGGACCATGGGTCTATATAACCGAGCTTCCAATAAGTAGATCAAGAATTTATTACTAAAATTCACTAACTTATTAATTCTTCGTTAAATCCACGCATAGAACTTAGAATTGCACTCTCAGTATATAGAATGCTCTATATGTTCCACCATATAGACACATCATTAGTTATCCATTGTTATAATCCTAATGTGATCAATGATCCTCTATATGAATGATCTACACTGTAAAGGGATTAAATTACCGTTACACCCTACAATGTATTTTATCCTTAAAACACTTGACCCCGTATAAATGATATTTCAGCTTAAGTGAAATGAGTACTCCACCATTTATGTTCGTTTGGTCAAGCTCGAAGGAGATCATCCTTTGCTTACTATTCACCAGATAGAAGCTATAGATTCCATGTTTATGCTAGCGCTCCCACTCAATTGCACTACCGTGTTCCCAAAATGTACGTATCACCCTGACCTAAAAGTAGGCTTAACTAACAAATCAAAGAAAATGAATAGCCTTTCAAGATTGAGCCTAGTCATAACAGGATTAAGAACATTTGATCTAGGATCAACTAGGCGATATTGACTTGAATAGATATTACGGTAAGTTTAATAAATCTAAGTCAAAGTTCAATATCGGTCCCTTCCGATGCATACTCCATGCATCCAACCTGATCCTTACTTTAACCAATGCTCTGGAAAGAACATAGCACTTCTCCAAATGCAAGTAAACTCTGTTGTAGATTATCATATCAGTAAAACCCTATGTCTGATAAATCTAGGAAACTTTATTTACATAGTCATGTTTACTTTCCAATGTGTTGACGGCACAATAAACAGGATCAAGTATGTGAAAAGGGTTTCAGATGAATTTATACATTATGTACATACAATCATGACATAAATCATGTGAACCATGCAACATTAAATGTTATTTCTGATCCATATTAATAAGTAAATCTGATTATATTGAAAGGAGTTTTATTTAGGGCATAAAACCCAACAAACTCCCACTTGCACTAACATAAGACAAAAAGTGTGTTTCAAATAATCTCAACACCTTGATATACAAATCAAGTGTAGTAGTAGTAAACTTCTCGTAATAGGATCTGAAAGGTTGAATTAAACACAACCTTTTCTCCACCATTACTCTTCCTTTAATCACAAAATCATTGATAATGTGAAATTCCTCTCTATATGTCTACTCTCTTGGGATACTGGATTCTATATCTTTGGCAACTACTTTTGGTTAATCAGGAAATTAACACTAGTAGTTTAAGGCAATTGGGAATGATGCCAAAAATGTATAGAACTTTCCTTAGACTGAATAAGTACCTTTCCTGCAGCTTTAACATTCAGTCTCTCTCTGGTAGACCTAGAGACTTCAGATAGGTTTTTACACTTCTCCAAAATCACTATTCCACCCCCAGAGTAACCACCATCTTATCAGAAAGATTTACTAGCACAAAGGCAAATTTCGAAATCTGATATGGTGTAGTCTAAGAGTTTTAAACACATCCTTATAGACTAACATATAGTTCCTCTTCTTTATCTTAAGATTTACTTGATTGTCTTCCAATGTTCTTCTCCTGGATTAATCTGATACCTACTCATTACTCCCACTCAACAGCAGGTGTTTGGTCTAAGGCATTCAAAAGCATATCTAAGACCTCTCACTGTTGATATAAGAAATTCTTTCATGGCTTTATCTTTTCTGGAATAGTTGAGACTTTTCCTTAGATAAATAAAATCTATGCCTAAGAAGTTGTGAAGCTTCTATAGATTGCCATTAGAAAGAAAATGCTTCAGCATCTTACTAAAGTATGTTGCTTGCATTAGAGTAAGTAATTACCAGGTATAGCACAAGCCATAGGTTTAGATAAACTCAAACCTATAATACTAGGAACATGAAGTTTTGTTAAGTCTATTGAATAGACTTATAAACGAAAATTTCCTTTTATGTCCTTGTAGTAGAAAACTTTAGGTTATTCCATGTGAATGGATTAAACCATAGTTCTATTGGCTTTCTTCTTAGTTTCTTATCTTGACAATCCATTACTTGTTTAAACTCACAATGGATTTTAATCACTAGTGTCTCCCAAGTCATAAGAAGGTGAGTTCCTAGAAACTCTCCCACTACGACAAGGTACCGTGAATTATGTCTAAGAAAACTAAATGGTATTAACCTCTTTGGTTGTGACAAGACAACAGAGGCAGTGGGATTATCATATGTAAGATGATAGAACACTTTTGGAACCAAGAATTAAATATCTCCTTTATTTGCTACTTGTTTTCAGACTTAGTCATTATCTTAGAAAAGTAGTATTTGTTTGAACAAACACTTTCTTATCTATTGACAATGGGATGGTCCACCCCTAATCACTTAGAATAGCTAACAAACCATGGTTAACAGTTCTAGCTTTTCTTAAGATTTTGATTAGGTCATCCATGAATCTAGTAATGATTTACATTATGTATAAAACCATTACATCATTCTGAAATTGTATTACCATAGAAGGAATTAGGCAACGACTAGTAACTAATCATCAACATGCAACTCGAAATTTCTGGGGAGGTAAGTTTGGATATAATTCAAAAATCAAATTAATGATCTTTGAACTGCATATCTACTAACAATTTCTCCACCCCTATCAGTTCGCAAGATCTTTAACCACTTACCTTAATGGTATTAACCATTGCTAGAAATTAATGAAATTTTTCAAACATTTCAAATTTCTTTGCATAAGGTATAATCTAGAGTGATCGTTTTAAGAATACAACGAAACACTCATATCCACCCCTGAATGTACATCCATCTGCGAATGAGATGAACTACTTTCAATGGATATAGGCATATTAACTCTTTGCAGAGATTGATCTTGTCAAATCCACTATGAACAAGATACAAATGCCATAGATTAAAAAAAATGTGGTAGTGTCTTTTGATGACATAGGTTTAGTTACATAAAAGAGTTCTTAGAATACTGCAAGTGGATCCTGGTCACAGAATACCTAACTCATATTCCATACAGTTTTAATCCATTAATAGAAGATGGATATTAAACACTTGAGAAAGTGTAACTGTATTGTATATGGAATTAGAAATATAAGAAAATTTCTATTTGGAATCTAAAATTAAAGTCAAAGACTTAAAATTTATACCAAATATAATGAGTAATTCTATCTTGGACCACCACTACTATTTAATCCTAAGTCTGATTTGCCCATACAAGTAGGAGATTTCTAAGATTGAGGATTTATATCAATTGGGAATAGAATTTCGGGATTATAATCATAAGCGTCATTTAATTTTTTAAGAGAAAATATAGAATGACATGAAATTATTTATAGACCATTCATCCAATGATATGTTTTGAAGCTAATTCAAAATGAATAAGCTAAGAGGAATTAGGATAATTTCGTTTATAAATAAGAATCCAACGATGCTTCGATTAGCGAAAGTCAAAGTAATCTTATTTATACAATCTTCTTGTTTCATATCGTAAAAATACTAGTCTAAGGTGTCATCAATTGATGAACAACTAGATGTTGCATATACAATATTTATCTTTCGAGATCTAACACTATTATGTATGTCTAATGGTGAAAATCCACTAGGGATTTATCTCATTAGATAAACAAGCCAAGTTAGACCAACAATGAAGATTCAAAATTAAACTACAACTTAATAACAGAAAATAACATGGTTCAATATAAATTCATACACAATTCAGAAATTATAAGCATATAGCAAGTAGGAATGACAAGTAAAAATACTAAAACATACAATCCTAAATAATTTCCAAGGTTTTCAACAAACTGATATCAGTGTCCCGTTTAGGCGAGAGTCAAAGCTACCATCCATTGAATAGAGTTGTCAACTCGTCTAAAATGTTAAACATTCTAGCAACCTTTTATTCGATCAAGATTGGAATTCAGCGTTGTCTCGTTTAGGCGAGAGTCAAGGCAATTCTATCTTATGAGCTTCCACCATTGTTTCATAATTTGCGAGTCAAGTATGGTCGCCACCATTAGGGTGATCCATACCATACAAAACACTTACAAACTACTTATCATGCGAGGTTAAACGGTGCGAAATTGCTAATGAGCGTTCCTCCATTAGGGAGGATTACTCACTAAAACAAACGCGGTGTAAAACCCACAATGGAGATCGAATATCTTAATAATAAAGCTCATTATTTAAAGAGAGTTGTATTTTCTTTGATTCTCTTTATTTAATCTATTTATTTTAAATATATATTTATTTAATTAAAATTTCCAATTTAGAATAAAAAATTCTAATATAAATTTTTATTTAATATTTATAAATTTTACTTAGATGGATAAGAAAATAATATGAATTATTTCCATCTTAGTAATAATTTCCAATAAATATTTAGAAAAATATTCAATTTAAGTTGTTACAAAATTAATTTAAATTAATTTACAACTCAAATTTAATTTTCTATAAATATATATTGCATTTCGAAAAATTAAAGTATTCAAGGATACAATTTTCGAAAATGCATGTTAAAATAAAAAATTAATCCTGGAAAAATTATTCTAATTTAATGTTGGCCCAAAATTAATTAATAAAATTAATAAACAACAAAAAATATAATTTTCCTATTTAATTAAATATATAATAAAAATTTTAAATATTTAAGTATGATGATGAAAATCAACTTAAATATTAATTTTCTATTTAATTAAATACATTAGAAAAATAGTTCAAGCAAAAAAATATCACCTATCTAGATTTTCCTTTGACTAATTAATTCAATTTCTAATAATATACTTTAATTCAATTTATTTTAAATTAATCAATAAATGAAAAAATCATTGATTTAAGTTGGTCCAAAAATTAATTGAAATAAATAATTAATTTACAACTTAATCTATTTTTCAAGATAAAATTCGAAATTCTAGCATTTAAGAAATACAATTTTCAAATTTGATTAATAAAATAAAGAAAAAAAATATATTTTGAAAATTAGTTAAATATAGTTGCAAAAATAAATTTCAACTAAAAATAATTTTCTATTTAATTAAGTGTCATGAAAAAGAAATATTTAAGTATCATGATGAAAATCAACTTAGATATTTTATTTTCAAATTAATTAAATGTATTAAATTCAAGAAATAAATAATTAAGTGTAGAGAAGGCTTAATTATTAATCTCTAGTTTAATACTAGGAAAAATATACTTAAAATAAATTGTACCAAAATTAATTATTTAAATAATTAATTTTACAATGTATAATATTTTCCTATTTAATATTAGAAATAATAAGTAGTCTAGAAATAACTATCTAGAAAATATCTTATTTGACTAAGTATTTCCACAAAATTTGAAAAAATAATATCTAATTTAAGTTGTATTAGAAAAAAAAAATCTAGAACTTAAATATTTTTCAAATTTAAATTTAATTAAATATCAGAAATTAAGTTGTAACCACTTAATTTAAAAATATTCCATTTTAAGTTAATATTCTAAAAGATATTAACTTAAAAAATATCTAAAGAATCTTAATAACCAATGCCTAAATTCTTCAACTTAATTTTGAAATTTGAAATTCAAAAGATATTCAGATTTAAGTTGGTTAGTTGTAGATAACTAAATATCAACTTAAATAGGAATATTTAATGAAAAATTTAAATTAAGTTCCAGAAAGAATCTAGATGGTTATAATTCTATATTTAATTAAATACAAGAAAATACATATAGTTTAGCTTAGAATAAAGAATTCTTTAAACTATAATTTTCTTAAATTAATTTCAAAATAAATGAAATTAATTATGTTGCTAATCAATTTTATTAGGTTAAACTAGTTTAATTAACCTAGTACAGTTATTCAAATCAGGCAAATGGGCCTTCACAATTGGGGTGGTTCATGTGAGGGGGTGCTGGGTTCAGTATGTCGTACCCACTACTATGGCTCCCAACTCTCACACAAGGCCCAAAAGAGAGGAATTTAACCTTAATAAGAACAACTGTTATTAATTGAATAGGCCCAAAAACTAAATGGACCTAAATAAATTCTATCAAGAACTATGATAATTTATTTTAACAACAACAACCTATATGCATCTATAATAAAATTAAACACATAGGCTCACACAGGCACACTTTGGATGGGTCCTATCATGTTGCTAGGTCATACACAGATGAAAGAAGATTGTAAATATAACTGTTACAAATTATTATCTTGACCAAGGGAGCCATCATATCATTAGATCTGGCAAAAAGTAACCATGGCTATTTGCAATCAAGTAATAATAGGTTTTGAAAACTTACACATAAGCTAAAACACATACTCCTGCAACAAGGTTAGTTGGATAGTTGGATGTAGGATTTATTTAATTTTAAATTAAATAATTAATTTCGAAAATAATTAATTAAAAAAAATAAATTTTCAAAAATTAAAAAAATTTTGAAAAATTAAAAAAAAAAATAATCGAAATTTAATTAAATATTTAAATTTAAAATTAAACCTACAATTTTTGAAAAATTAGGTTTCAACCAACCTAAATATCATTTCAAAAATTTTTGCTAACTACTTTTAAATTTTAAATGTTATTTTATAAATAAAAATTAAATAAAAAATTAGAAAAGATAAATGAATATCTTTTTCAAATTTTAAATGTAATTTAAATAAATAAAATAACAAAATTTAAAAAATTAGCAAAATATCTTATATCATTTAAAAAATTACATGATTATAGTTATCTTATTTTAAATTTAAAATAAGATAAGATATAATCAAATTTTAAAATAAGATAGATTATTAAGCAAAAAGATAGATACTAACTATTTTCCAATTCAAATTACACTAATATCTTGAATTAAATTTAAAAAATATTAAATTAATTCAAAATGATAATTAGAATTGAATTAGGAATAGTAAATGTATAAATATAGAAGTACACAAAAAATCGGAAGTTAATTCCATGAAAAAGCATGAAAAAACGAAGAAAAACGAAAAAAAATTGTGAGCTGTACGGACAGTTTTCGCGATCGCAGGAAAAATTTCAGGACAGCCCCGATTTTTTCAAATCTTCAAAAATTCATAACTAATTCAAATTAAATCGAAATTGAGTTCTGTAAAAAAGTAACTTGCTTAATTTTTTCCATACTATCCAATAAAAATAATTTCAGAAACAGAATCGCAATTATTTTTCACAAAAATTCACAAACATCAATCAATCATCAAATAACACTCAATACAACATGATACCATCCAAAAAACAAACAAACAATCGTTTTAAAGTCCAAATTTCTTGCAAGTAAATCAATTACCATGGCTCTAAGGCCAGTTGTTGGAAATTATTTTACCAGGATCTTAGATCTACTCACAAGTATGTTTATTAACACCCTAAATATGAACTATCTAAAACGATGAAATAAACACATATAAAGTTTAGGAAACCTTACATTGGGTGCAGCGGAATATAATGACTCCTTCCGTTCAGATATCTATCCCTTGATTCCTTTCTGTAGCAGAGCATTATCAATATCTGAACCTGGATCTCCTTCTCTGAATCTTTGATGCTGAAACTCCTTCTTGCTGAAAGTCTTTCTTCACGATCTTCCTCACTATGATTGAGGTATCACTTGCTCTGTGTGGGCACTACTCATACACTAAGAATTTCGAAATTCAAGAGGAAGAGAGAGAGAGAGTGGGTTCGGCCAAAGATAGGGAGAGAGAAGGCTCAGGTTTTTCTGATTCAGAAAGTGTCAGAAAAAAGTGTGTGATTTTCCTGAAGCCTTCACTATCTATTTATAGCATTCCACTAGGGTTAGGTTTGAATTATTTGGCATTAAAATAATGAAAATATCAGAGGGAAAAACCCTACAAAAGTGGTCGGCCCTACATAGTAGATTTGGGCCTCACTTTTTGTAATTTTACAGTTTTATCTTTTCTGCATCTGATTTTCTCAAAAACGCCAATTTTCTAATTCAACCATTTAAATGCCAATTCTAACTATTTAATAACTATAAATAATTATTAAATAATATTGTCATTTATCATATTTATTAATTGAACCATACAAAGTATCATAATTAACAAATATGCCCCTAAAACTCTTTCTTTACAATTTCGCCCTTACTTAGTGAAAAATTCACAAATAGACATAGTCTAATTTGAGAATTATAATTGATTAATCAAAACCAATTACATGAGTGTGACAAGCAATATTATCTCAACTAGTGGGGGGACCATGGGTCTATATAACCGAGCTTCCAATAAGTAGATCAAGAATTTATTACTAAAATTCACTAACTTATTAATTCTTCGTTGAATCCACGCTTAGAACTTAGAATTGCACTCTCAGTATATAGAATGCTCTATATGTTCCACCATGTAGACACATCATTAGTTATCCATTGTTATAATCCTAATGTGATCAATGATCCTCTATATGAATGATCTACACTGTAAATGGATTAAATTACCGTTACACCCTACAATGTATTTTATCCTTAAAACACTTGACCCCGTATAAATGATATTTCAGCTTATGTGAAATGAGTACTCCACCATTTATGTTCGTTTGGTCAAGCTCGAAGGAGATCATCCTTTACTTACTATTCGCCAGATAGAAGCTATAGATTCCATGTTTATGCTAGCGCTCCCACTCAATTGCACTACCGTGTTCCCAAAATGTACGTATCACCCTGACCTAAAAGTAGGCTTAACTAACAAATCAAAGAACATGAATAGCCTTTCATGATTGAGCCTAATCATAACAGGATTAAGAACATTTGATCTAGGATCAGCTAGGCGATATTGACTTGAATAGATATTACGGTAAGTTTAATAAATCTAAGTCAAAGTTCAATATCGGTCCCTTCCGATGCATACTCCATGCATCCAACCTGAGCTTTACTTTAACCAATGCTCTGGAAAGAACATAGCACTTCTCCAAATGCAAGTAAACTCTGTTGTAGATTATCATATCAGTAAAACCCTATGTCTGATAAATCTAGGAAACTTTATTCACATAGTCATGTTTACTTTCCAATGTGTTGATGGCACAATAAACAGGATCAAGTATGTGAAAAGGGTTTCAGATGAATTTATACATTATGTACATATAATCATGAAATAAATCATGTGAACCATGCAACATTAAATGTTATTTCTGATCTATATTAATAAGTAAATCTGATTATATTGAAATGAGTTTTATTTAGGGCATAAAACCCAACACCGTCTACAAATACTCTCCATGTGGGGACCGATGGTAGCGGTGCATTCGCGGTTGCCTCAGCTTCATTACATTCAGTGATGAAGTCTGCCAAGGCTTGCCCTTTTATGGAGATGCGGGGTATGTAGTGTAAGTCAAATTGACTTAACTCCATTGCCCATTTGAGGAGCCTTCCGGACGCCTCTGGCTTTTGCAGGACTTGCCGAAGCGGGTGATTGGTCAGTACCTTGATTGGGTGTGCTTGGAAGTAGGGCCTTAATTTTCTTGAGGCCATTAGGAGGCATGACGGGGTACCTCGTCTACACCCCTATCATGCTCTTGCTGACGTAGTATACGGGATGTTGAGTTTTCTCTTCTTCCCGGACTAGGGCAGCGCTGACCGCGTGCTCGGAGACGGCCAGATGTAGGAACAGGTCCTCTCCAAGAACGGGTTTTGACAGGATTGGAGGCTTGGCCATGTGTTCTTTCAGCTTTTTGAATGCCTCCTCGCAATCGTCCGACCATTCAAACTTTTGGCACTTCTTCAATATGTTGAAGAAGGGGATGCACTTGTCTGTAGATCGAGAGATAAAACGGCTCAGGGCAGCAACCTTTCCAGTTAGGCTCTGCACATCTTTATGCTTCTTGGGGGATGGCATGCTCAGGAGAGCTTGAATTTTTTTTGGGTTTGCCTCAATCCCCCTCTGGCTGACGATGAAGCCCAGGAACTTTCCTGATTTGACCCCAAAGCTGCATTTCTTTGGGTTGAGCTTCATTCCGTATCTCCGGACTACCTCAAAACACTCTTCTAACTTGTCTGCATGGCTACTGCATGCTTTAGACTTGATGAGCATGTCGTCTACGTACACCTCCATGTTTCGTCCCAAGAGGCCTATGAACATCCAGTTGACCATTCTTTGGTAGGTCACACCAGCGTTCTTCAGCCCGAAAGGCATGACCAGGTAGCAGTTTACCCCCTTATCGGTCTTGAAGCTAGTGCACTCTTGGTCCGTCATGTGCATCTTTATTTGGTTGTACCCAGCGTAGGCGTCCATGAAGGACAGTAGCTTGAATCCGGAAGTGGCGTCTACCATCTGATCGATCCTGGGCAGAGGAAAACATTCCTTCGGACAAGCTTTGTTTAGATCTGTGAAGTCTATACAAACTCGCCAAGTTCCGTTAGGCTTCGGCACCAGGACCGGATTGGCTAGCCATTCCGGATAGTATACATCGCGGATCATGCCGTTTGTTAAAATCTTGTCCACCTCTTTCTCTAGGGCCTCGGCCCTTACTGAATCGAGGGGGCGTCGCTTTTGCTGGACTGGCAGCATGTCCGGGTTGATGTTGAGGACGTGGGTGATGACATGGGGACTTATGCCAGTCATGTCCTCTTGGCGCCATGCAAAAATGTCGATGGCGCTCTTCAGTGTTTTTATTATTTTTTCTTTTTCCTCCGGGTCTAGGCTTTTTCCTAGCCGGAGTACTTTGGTGGAGTCGAGGTCGCACACTGATATCTCCTCGACATCCTCCATCGGTTCTACAATTTTTTTGGACCCCACGCGGGGATCCAGCTCATCTTCTTTAGCCATTTCTGGCTCAATGGTTTCCCGGACCATCAGTACGGGCAGGTGGGCTGCAACGTTATAACATTTCCTCGCTTCCCCCTGATTTCCTCTCACCATCCCTATTCCAGCTTCCTGGGTTGGGAACTTTAAGCACAAGTGTCGTATAGATGTGACTGCACCGAAATCTACAAGGGCCGGTCGGCCGAGGATCGCGTTGTATGCGGTTGGACAGTCTACCACCATGAAAGTGCAGTACTTGAACGTGCTTTGGGGGGTGTCCGGGCACAAGGTGACAGGAAGTCTCACTTTCCCCATTGGGATAAGTGTCGTTCCGTTAAACCTTGTGAGTTGGGAACCACTGGGTGAGAGGTCTCGGCCCGTCAAGCCTATCGCAGTGAAGGCCTCTTTGACAAGTAGATTCACGGAGCTCCCGTTGTCGATCAAGACCCTGGCCACTACTTTATTGGCGGTGGGGGTCTCTATGACCAACGGATCATGGTGGGGAAAACGCACCGTCTTGGCGTCTTCTTCCGTGAATGTGATGGGTGATCCATCAGCCGGGGCCTTTGAGCTGGGAGTTGAGTAACCTCCCAAACCTCATTGTGTTTCACGACCCCCGCATACCGCTTCAATTCTTTGCGGGTAGTTCCTCCAATATGGGGTCCTTCTGAGATCATGGCCACTTTCCCATTGGGTATGGGTGGCAGACCGGGGATATGCTGGGCATCTTCGGTGGGTGCAACTGGAGCCAATACTCCTGCTGCACCCCCTGGTGCTCCCTGTGGCAAAGCCCCTGTCGCCTGACCCGGATTGAGGTGAGGCAGCCGATTCTTGATCCATTCATAGAGGTGCCCCAATCGGATTAGGTTTTCGATCTCATCTTTGAGATTTTTACATTCATTGGTGTTGTGCCCAATGTCGTTGTGGTACTCGCATCTCTTGTTGGGGTCCCTCCGGGAGCTATCCTTGTACAGAGGAGGTGGTCTCCGGTAGTGCGTATTTTGCCTGGTAGCAAAGTACACACGCTCTTGAGAGTCTGTCAACTCCGTGTACTGGGTGTACTGTGGAGTGTACCCCCTCTTTTGTCGCTTCTCCTCCGTCCGGGTGCTGCCCTTGGAGGATCGTTTACTCCTCGAGCCCTGGGAAGGACCTGCCAGGCTGGCGGTTGGAGCGGAGTGCGAGGGAGCTTGTCCATTTATCCCCGAGGGATTTCCAAAATGGGATGATGCGGGGGCCAAGGCCTGGCCCTGACTGTATCCGGGAGTAGCAGAGAATTGTATGCCGCTCATTGGTGGAGCCGCGGTCGGGACAGTACCCGACGGCTGGGCTCCGGGCATATACCCTGCTATCCCGGTGGGATAGTATCCTCCATAGGCCACTATTTGGGCCTCTTCGAGGTTGATGTATTTTTGGACTCTTTTCTAGAAGTTCTGAAGGTTCGCGGCTCCTCCCTGTTGGAGTTCGTTCCAGAATGGAGTCCCTGTACGGATGCCTGCCTTGAGAAGGGCAAGCTGCTGTCCGTCATCAACTTTCTTAGTCTTCGAGGCTTCCTCTCGGAACCTCTTTATATAGTTCTTTAAGGTCTCTGTAGGCAGCTGCTTGATGTTAGTCAAGGCACTGACCTCCAAATTGACCTTTCTTGCGGCGACAAACTGTCTCCGGAAGTTGGTCTGTAACTTATTCCAACAGCCCACGGATCCTGGCTCCAGTTTCTTGAACCATTCCTCCGCGGACCCGCTTAGAGTAAGCGGGAAGCACAGACATTTTGCGTCATTACTGACTCTCATGACCGTCATGACACGGTTGAACCGCGACAGGTGGTCGCTCGGATTGGAGTTCCCGGTATAAGCTGCCATTTCGGGCATCTTAAAGTTCTTGGGGAGCTCTGCTTCCAGGATGTGCTTAGCACACGGCTCCTGGTCCTCACAGTCTGAGTCAGAGTCATCGCCTTTCTGTCTCCGGGAGACTCGGGCGATATCTTTTCAGAGTATGGCGAGTTTTGCCATGATTCCTTCATTTAACGTTCCCGTGGAGACCACGGGTCCGTATTTCTTTTGGTCAAGATGATCCCAGAGGTCACCTTGATTCCCATTGATTTGATTTCTCAAATCGATGGGAGGACATTTCTGTCCCCTTCTCCCTCTACCTTCGGGCTCCTGGTGCACGAAAATGCTTTTTCGGTCCTCTCGATCCTGAGGGCCAAGACTCCCTTTTTGGAGTTTGCCCCTCTGCGGACCTTTCCCTTTCGGGAAATCTGAGCGGACCTTTCGCGGATCCTGCGCCTTTTTCTTTCTCCCAGGGGTAGAGGTAGGGTTTTTCTTTTGGTTCCCTTCAGTGGGATACCTTATAGGGCTTGGTTCCCTAGACTTTGCTGTTGGGTACTGGGCGAGGATTCCTCTGGTTCCTTGCCAAGTCCAGCAGACATAGCCTTGGGATGCACGTGGATGCCAGCCGCCTCCATGGCTTTTTGCATGGCCAGCATTACCTCTTGCATTTTTTGGTTTTGTGCTTTTTGGGCTGCGATCTTGGCTTCATGATCGACAGACTTTTGTCTTAGAAGCACCAACTCTGAGTAGCTACCGTCATCGTAGGCGTACTCATCGAGGTTTCCCTTGTAATCATCATCAGGAATTCCTTCTTCTTCCTCGGAGCCCTCAGCTGCTCTTTAGGCTACGTCTTCCTCATTCGGGTCTTGAGCATCTTCCAGAGGGCGAGGTTGACGAGTGCTTCTAGTCTCCACCATTGTTGTAATGTAATATGTGTTTACGGAAGCTTTCTTCAGCTCTCAATGAAAGCACCAAAATGTTGACCGAGGTTTTCGGCAACCAATAAAATAATGAAAGATTAAGGAGCTATAAGAAATTAAGAGAAGGATTTTTACGTGGTTGGGGCGTTAATGAGCCTTAGTCCACGAGTCAGTATATTTATGAGTGTATTTAATACAGAGAATATTCTTGGTGAGTATTTACTCTTCTTTCACTTATGCAACCCAAAATTCCCGACCCCATTAATGAGCTTTGAGGGGGTATTTATAGTATTTTTGGTGGCGTGATTACCAGAATTATAGTACATGTATTTCTGTAACTATCAATAAAGTTGGGTGTTCCCAATGAATATACCATGGGTAATGCTGTTGGAAATTATTTTACCAGGATCTTAGATCTACTCACAAGTATGTTGATTAACACCCTAAATATGAACTTTCTAAAACGATGAAATAAACACATATAAAGTTTAGTAAACCTTACATTGGGTGCAGCGGAATATAATGACTCCTTCTGTTCAGATATCTAGCCCTTGATTCCTTTCTGTAGCAGAGCATTATCAATATCTGTACCTGGATCTCTTTCTCTGATTCTTTAGTGCTGAAACTCCTTCTTGCTGAAAGTCTTTCTTCACGATCTTCCTCACTATGATTGAGGTATCACTTGCTGTGTGTGGGCACTACTCTAACACTAAGAATTTCGAAATTTCAAGGAAGAAGAGAGAGAAGAAGTGGCGGCTAAAGATAGGGAGAGAGAGAGGCTCAGTTTTTTCTGAATGAAAAGTGTTGAAATTTTAGTGTAAATTTTTAGAAGCCTTCACTATCTATTTATAGCATTCCACTAGGGTTAGATTTGAATTATTTGGCATTAAAATAATGAAAATATCAGTTTAAAAATTCATTCCAAGTGGCCGGCCATGTAGAGTAATGGGCCTTACTTGGATTTTGCAGTTTTCTCAATTCTGCATCTGATTTTCTCAAAAACGTCAATTTTCTAATTCAACCATTTAAATGCCAATTCTAACTATTTAATAACTATAAATAATTATTAAATAATATTGTCATTTATCATATTTATTAATTGAACCATACAAAGTATCATAATTAACAAATATGCCCCTAAAACTCTTTCTTTACAATTTTTCCCTTAGTGAAAAATTCACAAATAGACATAGTCTAATTTGAGAATTATAATTGATTAATCAAAACCAATTATATGAGTCTTACAAGCAATATTATCTCAACAAGTGCGGGGACCATGGGTCTATATAACCGAGCTTCCAATAAGTAGATCAAGAATTTACAACCTAAATTCACTGACTTATTGATTCTTCGTTGAATCCATGCATAGAACTTAGAATTGCACTCTCAGTATATAGAATGCTCTATATGTTCTACCATATAGACACATCATTAGTTATCCATTGTTATAATCCTAATTTGATCAATGATCCTCTATATGAATGATCTACACTATAAAGGGATTAGATTACCATTACACCCTACAATGTATTTAATCCTTAAAACACTTAACCCCGTATAAATGATATTTCAGCTTATGTGAAATGAGATCTCCACCATTTATTTTCGTTTGGTCAAGCTCGGAGGAGATCATCCTTTACTTACTATTCGCCAGATAGAAGCTATAGATTCCATGTTTATGTTAGCGCTCCCACTCAATTGCACTACCGTGTTCCCAAAATGTACGTATCACCCTGACCTAAAAGTAGGCTTAACTAACAAATCAAAGAACACGAATAGCCTCTTGAGATTGAACCTAATCATAATAGGATTAAGATCATTTGATCTAGGATCAACTAGGCGATATTGACTTAAATAGATATTATAGTAAGTTTAATAAATCTAAGTCAAAGTTCAATATTGGTCCCTTCCGATGCATACTCCATGCATCCAACCTGAGCTTTACTCTAACCAATGCTCTAGAAAGAACATAGCATTTCTCCAAATGCAAGTAAACTTTGTTGTAGATTATCATATCAGTAAAACTCTATGTCTGATAAATCTAGGAAACTTTATTCACATAGTCATGTTTACTTTCCAATGTGTTGACAGCACAATAAACAGGATCGTGTATGTGAAAAGGGTTTCAGATGAATTCATACATTATGTACATATAATCATGAAATAAATCATGTGAACCATGCAACATTAAATGTTATTTCTGATCTATATTAATAAGTAAATCTAGTTATATTGAAACGAGTTTTATTTAGGGCATAAAACCCAACAAACTCCCACTTGCACTAATATAAAACAAAAAGTGCGTTTCAAATAATCTCAACACCTCGATATACAAATCAAGTGTAGTAGTAGTAAACTCCTCATAATAGGATCTGAAAGGTTGAATTAAACACAACCTTTTCTCCACCATTACTCTTCCTTAATCACAAAATCATTGATAATGTGAAATTCCTCTCTATATGTCTACTCTCTTGGGATACTGGATTCTATACCTTTGGCAACTACTTCTTGGTTATTCAGGAAGTAACACTAGTAGTTAAGGCAATTTGGAATGGTGCCAAAGATGTATAGAACTTTCCTTAGACTGAATAAGTACCTTTCCTGCAACTTTAACATTCAGTCTCTCTCTGGTGGACTGAGAGACTTCAGAAAGGTTTTTACACTTCTCCAAAATCACTACTCCACCCCCAGAGTAATCACCATCTTATCAGAAAGATTTTCTAGCACAAAGGCAAATTTCAAAATCTGATGTGGTGTAGTCTAAGAGTTTTAAACACACCCTTATAGACTAACATATAGTTCCTCTTCTTAATCTTAAGATTTACTTGATTGTCTTCCAATGTTCTTCTATTGGATTAATCTGATACCTACTCATTACTCCCACTCAACAGCAGGTGTCTGGTCTAAGGCATACAAAAGCATATCTAAGACCTCTCACTGTTGATATATCTTTCATGGTTTTATCTTTTCTGGAATAGTTGAGACTTTTCCTTAGATAAATAAAATCTATGCCTAGAAGTCGAGAAGCTTCTATAGATTGCCATTAGAAAGAAAATGCTTCAGCATCTTACTAAAGTAAGTTGCTTGCATTAGAGTAAGTAATTACCAGGTATACCATAAGCCATAGGTTTGGATAAACTCAAACCTATAATACTAGGAACAGGAAGTTTTGTTAAGTCCATTGAATAGACTTATAAACGAAAATTTCCTTTTATGTCCTTGTAATAGAAAACTTTAGGTTACTCCATGTAAATGGATTAAACCATAGTTCTATTGGCTTTTCTTCTTAGTTTCTTATTTTGACAATCCATTAATTGTTTAAACTCACAATGGATTTTAATCACTAGTGTCTTCCAAATCATAAGAAGGCAAGTTCCTAGAAACTCTCCCACTACGACAAGGTACCGTGAATTATGTCTAAGAAAACTAAATGGTATTAACCTCTTTGGTTGTGACAAGACAACAGAGGCAGTGGGATCATCATATGTCAAATAGAATGATAGAACACTTTTGGAATCAAGAATTAAATATTTCCTTTATTTTCAGACTTAGTCATTATCTTAGAAAAGTAGTATTTGTTTAAATAAACACGTTCTTATCTATTGACTATGGGATGGTCCACCCCTAATCACTTAGAATAGCTAACAAACCATGGTTAACAGTTCTAGCTTGTCTTAAGATTTTGATTAGGTCATCCATGAATCTAGTAATGATTTACATTAAGTATACAACCATTACATCATTCTGAAATTGTATTACCGTGGAAGGAATTAGGCAACGACTAGCAACTAATCATCAACATGCAACTCGAAATTTCTGGGGAGGTAAGTTTGGATATAATTCAAAAATCAATTTAATGATCTTTGAACTGCATATCTACTAACTATTTCTCAACCCCTATCAGTTCGCAAGATCTTTAACTACTTACCTTAATGGTTTTAACCATTGCTAGAAATTAATGAAATTTTTCAAACATTTCAAATTTCTTGCTAAAAGGTATAATCCAGAGTTATCGTTTTAAGAATACAACGAAAAACTCATATCCACCCCTGAATGTACATCCATCTGCGAATGAGATGAACTACTTTCAGTGGATATAGGCATATTAACTCTTTGCAGAGATTGATCTTGTCAAATCCGCTATGAACAAGATACAAATGCCATAGATTAAAAAAATGTGGTAGTGTCTTTTGATGACTTAGGTTTAGTTACATCAAAAAATTCTTAGAATAGTGCAAGTGGATCCTGGTCACAGAATACCTAACTCATATTCCATACAATTTGAATCCATTAATAGAAGATGGATATTAAACCCTTGTGAAGGTGTAACTGTATTGCATCCTGGAATTAGAAATATAAGAAAATTTCTGTTTGGAATCTAAAATTAAAGTCAAAGACTTAAATTTATACCAAATATAATGAGTAATTCTATCTTGGACCACCACTACTAATATAAACTCTAAGTCAGATTTGCCCATACAAGTAGGAGATTTCTAAGATTGAGGATTTATATCAATTGGGAATAGAATTTCGGGATTATAATCATATGCGTCATTTAATTTCTTAAGAGAAAATATAATGACATTAAATGATATATAGACCATTCATCCAATGATATGTTATTGAGCTAATTCGAAATGAATAAGCTAAGAGGAATTAGGATAATTTTGTTTATTAAATAAGAATCCAATGATGCTTTGAATAGCGAAAGTCAAAGTAATCTTATTTATACAATCTTCTTGTTTCATATCGTAAAAATACTAGTCTAAGGTGTCATCAATTGATGAACAACTAGATGTTGCATATACAATATTTATCTTTCGAGATCTAACACTATTATGTATGTCTAATGGTGAAAATCCACTAGGGATTTATCTCATTAGATAAACAAACCAAGTTAGACCAACAATGAAGATTCAAAATCCAACTACAACTTAATAACAGAAAATAACATGGTTCAATATAAATTCATACACAATTCAGAAATTATTAAACATATAGCAAGTAGGAATGATAAGTGAAAATACTAAAACATACAATCCTAAATAATTTCCAAGGTTTTCAACAAACTGATATCAGTGTCCCGTTTAGGCGAGAGTCAAAGCTACCATCCATTGAATAGAGTTGTCAGCTCATCTAAAATGTTAAACATTCTAGCAACCTTTTATTCGATCAAGATTGGAATTCAGCGTTGTCCCGTTTAGGCGAGAGTCAAGGCAATTCTTTCTTATGAGCCTCCACCATTGTTTCGCAATTTGCAAGTCAAATATGGTCGCCACCATTAGGGTGATCCATACCATATAAAACACTTACAAACTACTTATCTTTCGAGATTAAACGGTGTGAAATTGCTAATGAACGTTCATCCATTAGGGAGGATTACTCACTAAAACAAACGCGATGTAAAACCAACAATGGAGATCAAATATCTTAATAATAAAGCTCATTATTTAAAGAGAGTTGTATTTTCTTTGATTCACTTTATTTAATCTATTTATTTTAAATATATATTTATTTAATTAAAATTTCCATTTTAGAATGAAAAATTCTAAATATAAATTTTAATTTAATATTTATAAATTTTACTTAGATGGATATGAAAATAACATGAATTATTTCCATCTTAGTAATAATTTCCAATAAATATTTAGAAAAATATTCAATTTAAGTTGTTACAAAATTAATTTAAATTACTTTACAACTCAAATTTAATTTTCTATAAATATATATTGCATTTCAAAAAATTAAAGTATTTAAGGATACAATTTTCGAAAATGCATGTTAAAATAAAAAATAAATCCTCGAAAAATTATTCTAATTTAATGTTGGCCCAAAATTAATTAATAAAATTAATTTACAACAAAAAATATAATTTTCCTATTTAATTAAATATATATAAGAAAATTTTTAAATATTTAAGTATGATGATGAAAATCAACTTAAATATTAATTTTCTATTTAATTAAATACACTAGAAAAATACTTCAAGCAAAAAAAGATAATATCTATCTAGATTTTCATGGACTAATTAATTCATTTTCTAATTTAATATATTTTACTTTATTATTTAATTAATCATTAAATGAAAAAATCATTGATTTAAGTTGGTCCAAAATTAAAATAAATAATTTACAACTTTAATCTATTTTTCAAATAAAATTCGAAATTCCAGCATTTAAGAAATGCAATTTCAAAATTTGATTATTAAAATAAAGAAAAAATATATTTTGAAAATTATTTAAATTTAGTTGAAAAAATAAATTTCAACTAAAAATAATTTTCTATTTAATTAAGTGTCATGAAAAAGAAATATTTAAGTATCATGATGAAAATCAACTTAGATATTTAATTTTTCAAATTAATTAAATGTATTAAATTCAAGAAATAAATAATTAAGTGTAGAGAAGGCTTAATTATTAATCTCTAGTTTAATACTAGGAAAAATATATTTAAAATAAATTGTACCAAAATTAATTATATAAATAATTAATTTCACAATGTATAATATTTTCCTATTTAATATTAGAAATAATAAGTAGTCTAGAAATAACTATCTAGAAAATATCTTATTTGACTAAGTATCTTTTCCACAAAATTTGAAAAAATATCTAATTTAAGTTGTATTAGAAAAAATCTAGAACTTAAATATTTTCAAATTTAAATTTAATTAAATATCAAAAATTAAGTTGTAACCACTTAATTTGAAAATATTCCATTTTAAGTTAATATTCGAAAAGATATCAACTTAAAAAATATCTAAAGAATCTTAATAACCAATTCCTAAAATTCCTCAACTTAATTTTGAAATTTTAAATCCAAAAGATATTCAGATTTAAGTTGATTAGTTGTAGATAACTAAATATCAACTTAAATAGGAATATTTAATGAAAAAATTTAAATTAAGCTTCAGAAAGAATCTAGATGGTTATAATTCTATATTTAATTAAATACAAGAAAATACATATAGTTTAGCTTAGAATATAAAATTCTTTAAAAAATGGTTTTCTTAAATTAATTTCAAAATAAATGAAATTAATTATGTTGCTAATCAATTTTATTAGGTTAAACTAATTTAATTAACCTAGTACAGTTATTCAAATCAGGCAAATGGGCCTTCACAATTGGGGTGGTTCATGTGAGGGGGTGCTGGGTTCAGTATGTCGTACCCACTACTATGGCTCCCAACTCTCACACAAGGCCCAAAAGAGAGGAATTTAACCTTAAAATGAACAACTGTTATTAATTGAATAGGCCCAAAAACTAAATGGGCCTAAATAAAATCTATCAAGAACTATGATATTTTATTTAGCAACAACAACCTATATGCATCTATAATGAAATTAAACACATAGGCTCAAACAGGCACACAATTTGGATGGATCCTATCATGTTGCTAGGTCATACACAGATGAAAGAAGATTGTAAATATACCTGTTACAAATTATTTACTTGACCAAGGGAGCCATCAGATCATTAAATCTGGCAAAAAGTTAACCATGGCTATTTGCAATCAAGCAATAATAGGTTTTGAAAACTTACAAACAAGCTAAAACACATACTCCTGCAACAAGGTTAGCTGGATAGTTGGATGTAGGATTTATTTAATTTTAAATAAATAATTTCGAAAAATTAATTAAAAAAAATTATTTATCTTCGAAAATTATAAAAAAAATTTAAAATTAAACCTACAATTTTGAAAAATTAGGTTTCAACCAACCTAAATATCATTTCAAAATTTGCTAACTACTTTTAAATATTTAATGTTATTTTATAAATAAAATTAAATAAAAAATTAAAAAAGATAAATAAATATCTTTTTCAGATTTTAAATGTAATTTAAATAAATAAAATAACAAAATTTAAAAGTTAGCAAAATATCTTATATCTATTTAAAATTACATGATTATAGTTATCTTATTTTAAATTTAAATAAGGTCAAATTATTTAAAAAAAAATTAATTTAAAAATTTTAAATCTGACCTTAAATTCAAAAATAAGATAAGATATAATTAAATTTAAAAATAAGATAGATAATTAAGCAAAAAAGATAAATATTTACTATTTTTCAAATTCAAATTACACTAATATCATGAATTAAATTTAAAAAATATTAATTAATTTAATTATGATAATTAGAATTGAATTAGGAATAGTAAATGTATAAATACAGAACTACACAAAAAATCGGAACTTAAATCCATGAAAAAGCATGAAAAATCGAAGAAAAACGAAAAAAAAATGCGAGCTGTACGGATGGGTATGCTGCGCGCAAAGATAGGGAGAAGAGAGAGAAGAAGTGGCGGCTAAAGATAGGGAGAGAGAGAGGCTCAGTTTTTTCTGAATGAAAAGTGTTGAAATTTTAGTGTAAATTTCCTGAAGCCTTCACTATCTATTTATAGCATTCCACTAGGGTTAGGTTTGAATTATTTGGCATTAAAATAATGAAAATATCAGTTTAAAAATTAATTCCAAGTGGCGGGCCATGTAGAGTAATGGGCCTTACTTGGATTTTGCAGTTTTCTCAATTCTGCATCTGATTTTCTCAAAAACGCCAATTTTATAAATTCAACCATTTAAATGCCAATTCTAACTATTTAATAACTATAAATAATTATTAAATAATATTGTCATTTATTATATTTATTAATTGAACCATACAAAGTATCATAATTAACAAATATGCCCCTAAAACTCTTTCTTTACAATTTCGCCCTTACTTAGTGAAAAATTCACAAATAGACATAGTCTAATTTGAGAATTATAATTGATTAATCAAAACCAATTATATGAGTCTTACAAGCAATATTATGTCAACTAGTGCGGGGACCATGGGTCTATATAACCGAGCTTCCAATAAATAGATCAAGAATTTACAACCTAAATTCACTAACTTATTGATTCTTCGTTGAATCCACGCATAGAACTTAGAATTGCACTCTCAGTATATAGAATGCTCTATATGTTCCACCATATAGACACATCATTAGTTATCCATTGTTATAATCCTAATTTGATCAATGATCCTCTATATCAATGATCTACACTATAAAGGGATTAGATTACCGTTACACCCTACAATGTATTTAATCTTTAAAACACTTAACCTCGTATAAATGATATTTCAGCTTATGTGAAATGAGATCTCCACTATTTAATTTCGTTTGGTCAAGCTCGAAGGAGATCATCCTTTACTTACTATTCGCCAGATAGAAGCTATAGATTCCATGTTTATGTTAGCGCTCCCACTCAATTGCACTACCGTGTTTCCAAAATGTATGTATCACCCTAACCTAAAAGTAGGCTTAACTAACAAATCAAAGAACACGAATAGCCTCTTGAGATTGAACCTAATCATAACAGGATTAAGATCATTTGATCTAGGATCAACTAGGCGATATTGACTTGAATAGATATTACGGTAAGTTTAATAAATCTAAGTCAAAGTTCAATATTGGTCCCTTCCGATGCATACTCCATGCATCCAACCTGAGCTTTACTATAACCAATGCTCTGGAAAGAACATAGCATTTCTCCAAATGCAAGTAAACTCTGTTGTAGATTATCATATCAGTAAAACCCTATGTCTGATAAATCTAGAAAACTTTATTCACATAGTCATGTTTACTTTCCAATGTGTTGACAGCACAATAAACATGATCAAGTATGTGAAAAGGGTTTCAGATGAATTCATACATTATGTACATATAATCATGAAATAAATCATGTGAACCATGCAACATTAAATGGTATTTCTGATCTATATTAATAAGTAAATCTGATTATATTGAAACTAGTTTATTTAGGGCATAAAACCCAACAAATGCATGGTCAAATCCCTAGGTGCTGTAGGGCTTTTATGTGGAATGTCCTTATTGCCTTTTGACTGACGTGACTCTTCACAGTGTAGCCGTCAATAGACTTAAGTGATCATAGCCCTGTAGGTGCAGATCGGGGGTTGTGTCGTCAGACTTTATTGCGTGTGGTAGTCCCAACACGTTTCCTCCCATGCGGCATTAAATGCAAGATGACTGCTCAGGGGAAGCCTGACACCTCGCGGAGATGCTTTGATGCTACTTAGGCCTCTGGGAGCATAGGGGACTTCGTATGCCTTCTCCGGGAGGCAGGTCCCGGATGCTGCCTTTCTTCATAAAGACTTAGCAATTAATTTAAATGTTAAGATCTTTTGGTCCACGTGTCCCTGTCTGGTTGGTCCACGTATATTGGGCAAAATCAGGGGCAACAAGAGCGAATTCAAGTTCTTTAAAATTTGTTGAAGAACATAAAAGACCATGATGGTCGCATAGTATAAATTCAAGGTCGTTCAAAGCAAATTTAAGTTCGTTAAAGTTTGTTGAAGAACATAAAAGACCATGATGGTCGCATAGTGTAACATTGTATCTATGTTGTCGTCGTTGAGCAACATTGTAGCTGACTCGTTACACTTACCAGCAATGTGTATTTCCATTGTCTTAAGGATGAATATACCACAATCTCCGTTATAAAGATAAATTTAACTACGTTAGCATTAATATTAACAGTTTGGATTTAAAGGTGGACATATTAAATAAAACTTACGTTCTCTTGTTCAGAAGAACAGTATTTGTAGGTGCTACTTTTATATTCATGAGATCACTACACTGATGATGGAGGCTCCCAATATGGCAACTGTTTTTAAGTAAAAAAGGAAAATATGTTGCAAGTGGCTCCACAGCCTTTTTTCATTGCCTCTATAGAGATCCAGTGATCTGAAATCGAGTCATAAATCAATATTGTCCAGCTATGTCTGTCAACTACCACTAACATATCCAGTGTGTATCATCATTCCAAGGCACATAGAAGTAATTGACATCTGACCGAATTCTCCCCTTAATTGGTCTGGTACCTTTAACAAACATCATTAGTTCTACATTGGTCTTATATACATTATTGTTTTCCTCTCGAGATTCTTTGTACAGAATTTGCACACGTTGTCCAAACTCATCTGTCAATATGCATATATCTTTTGGAAAGATATTATGAAACTTATCCATTCTTTTCCTAAATAAATACGTAATTTCATCTACATGCTGCCAAAAAAATTATTTTCTCATTTGTTAGTTATGATGATAATATGATATAATTATTATGATCTATATTTGAATGATAAAGCTTATCTCACTATCAATATATCATTGCTTTGCCAACAATATCTCTAAAAAACTTCTATCATGTGATGTCTGGCCACAGCGAATGGTTCTTCTACCGTTAGTATCACCATTGTACCACTTGAAGAATGCTTGCACATCCTCTTCAATATGTTGCCTGAAAGGATCGAAAGTAGGAGGTTCTAACTTAGAGTACCGATGTTTCCTCGACCACGATGTGAAAGGTGATTTCAAGCTTACAGCACGTTTTCTTAACCTCAATGGTCGACCATCTTGAACAATTTGTTCTACCTCATCATCAGGCTCTTCATAGTTAATCCCTTCATAAATAATTGACGGCGGTGTCTCATAGGAGTTTGCAGACACATGAGATTGTGTGGTGACTTCATTTTTTGTAAATTGTGTAGGAAAGTTAGATGTTGTATTCTCAGCAATCTTCTCTCCTACAAGTGTGGAGACTTGACCACCCTCCATGTTTCTCTCTCTGGCAGGTGTTACAACTCCATCTCCAAAGATGTGTGCATGAGATGGTGAATCCTACAACAATAAAGTTACAAGGCATATTATTTATAAATAAAATATAGATGACAATAATAATAACTATATTAAAATTATGCAAATTACTCGTTGGTTATTTTCTGTAGTCTTTTCTCCTCTAGCTCCAGAAAGTTGTGCAGCTATAGGTCGAAAAATGTGAGTCAAATAATCCAATTTTGTTAATAGCTTCTCATGTCTCACTCTATTCAAGTAAGCATGGTCAGAGATAGTTGTCATTATTGTCTCATATCTTTCTCTATTTACACGTTCAATCTCCTCATATCTTGACTTGTGTAACTTTTCTTGGTCAACTATCAAACACTTCACTGACTCTAGCAACTCATTTCGAGTATCATAAGAAGAGGGAGGTTGTGAAAAGATATGCAAGTGTGACTGTTGAGGAATTTGAGTGAATTGGGGAGGCTCCACATTCGTAGTTGGAGGTTCAAAATTTGAAGATGGAGGCTCCATATTCGATTGCCCTACATTCGAAGATGGAGGCTCCACATGTAGTGCGATACACTATTGATTACGTAAAATGACATCACCCACTAAAAATGAAGAAATTTGATCAATTACGCCATCTTCATTATCCTCATAGCTACTAAGCCTTTCATAAAACAATTTTGCCTTCTCTTTTGAGGTTGGAGCCAATGTAGGTCGCACAAAAAACTAATAAACAAAGAAAAGAAACTAACATAAGTTTCTTGATCATATTTTTTTTAATACAAGACAATAAATAATTTTGCATGTGGATAAATATACCTCAATATTATTTTCTATTACTTCTGATAATCTTGTAACTGTGACATTTTTATGTTTATCATTAATTTTCCAACCAAGCCATCGAGGAATATGATTTCCTGGGACTCTTTGTCCTACCATTTCACCCAACTTTGGTATTGTTTCACAAATCCATATCTATATATATATATATATAAAAAAATCATATCAAAATTATATCTCAAAATACAATAAAAAGTATCCAAAAATAAATAAACTAAATAAATTATAATCATAATCAAATTTCTTACCAAAAATATCCAATGACAACTAAAGAGGTTCCACTTAATATCCTTCTCATTTGGATTATTCTTCATATCTTTTTTTGTGATTTGCTCTATTATTTTCTCATATGCTAGCTTTCCCAACAATAATTGTCAAATATTGGTAAATTATCTACTAGTTGTAGCCATTCAAGATCTATAACTGAAGAAGGACTTGGCATTATTAGAAATGCACTGAGAAAATAGATAAAGCACAACTTCACTCTGTCCCTAGTCTTTACTTCTCTAGATATGCTATCTAGAGCATTGACAACATCTGTTATTTTAATAGACATTGTGTTCTTGAAGTACTTTTTCTTTAACTTATTCTTAGAAGAAACAAGCTCCATTTCTTCATGTGTCGGGCCACCATCAGTGTACAATCCAGATACTATTACAAACTCTTAGAGAGAAAATCTCACAGGTTTCCATTAATTAAAAGCTATAACTCATACCTCTTTTGGCAATTTACCCTCCTCAAAACTATCTGGTTTACAAAGGTGCCAGGAAAAAGCCATTTAGTGTCGAGGTCCAAAAGACGACCCAATTGGGAGTAATGTTTAATAACATCCTGGTCAGACTTTGTGAGCTAATTCTTTATTTGGCCTATTACACTTAGCAGGGATTTGATGGTAACTTTAGATTTTGCAGCTGTATTAGTAGTAATGGCACGAGGTATACATGAAAGCTCTATTACTAATATAGTTTTGGGCATCTACAATAAAAATATGTGAAATGAATAAAAATATATAAACGATAAGAACATAAATATAAAAAGTATAAAAAGAATTACAAATTTAACTAAATGAACAAGGTCGCATGTGGTATGAAAATATATAGTGCGACCATGTGCAACCCTATGTGACCGTGTGCGACCTTAGTGGTCGTTTATGGTTGTTCAGAGCAAATTCAAGTTACATAGTGTAAATTCAAGGTCGTTCATAGTTCTTCAGAGCAAATTAAAGTTCTTTAAAATTGGTTGAAGAACATAAAAAAGACCATTATGATCACAGTGTAAAGTCAAGATCGTTTATGGTCGTTCAGATCAAATTCAAGTTCTTTAAAATTGGTTAAAGACCATAAAAGACCATGATGGTCGCATAATGTAAATTCAAGGTCGTTTATGGTCGTTCAGAGCAAATTCAAGTTCTTTAAATTGGTAGAAGGACATAAAAGACTATTATGGCCGCATAGTGTAAATTCAAGGTCATTTATAGTCGTTCAGATCAAATTCAAGTTCTTCAAAATAGGTTTAAGACCATAAAAGACCATGATGGTCGCTTAGTATAAATTCAAGGTCGTTTACGGTCGTTCAGATTAAATTCAAGTTCTTTAAAATTGGTTGAAGACCATAAAAGACCATGATGATCGCATAATGCAAGTTCATGGTAGTTTATGGTCGTTCAGAGCAAATTCAAGTTCTTTAAAATTGGTTGAAGACCATAAAAGACCATGATGGTCGCATAATGTAAATTTAAGGTCGTTTATGGTCGTTCAGAGAAAATTCAAGTTCTTTAAAGTTAGTTGAAGAACATAAAAGACCATGATGGTCAGATAGTGTAAATTTAAGGTCATTTATGGTTATTCAGAGTAAATTCAAGGTCTTTTATCCTTAAATTACAAAAATCAAAATTATAATCCAAAAGACTGTAATAAAATATACATATATATATATTACATGTTCGTGTTCATTGGGTGGTGTGGGTATTGTGGTTGATGCATCACTTGTTGATTCCATTATAATTTTGAATGATTAGTTATTGTAACAAAAAAATCGAGAGAAGAAAAATATTAATGGGTACAACTGAAAAAAAATTAAAGAAAAGAAACAAGAAAATTATTTGGAGTTTACCTTTGTTAGAATGAATCTCAAATTCTTTTGTCTATGGCTGCCACCACTTGCCACCATTCATGAGTAATGGCTAGCCTTTTTGGTCTTACCAGCAAGAAGAAGAAAGAAGACGAGAAGAGGAGGAGAAGAAGAAGAAGAAGAATGATTCACTTGTAACCATTCATGGTCTTTTTAGCCTTATTAGCAAGAAGAAAGAGGAGGAGGAGAAAAAGGAGAAGAAGAATAAAAAGAAAGAGGAGTTCTCTGTAAAAAAAAATTAGGGTTAGTTTTTTGTTTTATGAGGTTTTAATTAATTTTGTTTAATATTAAATTAATTTTTAAAATGAGTTAAGTGTAGAATAAAAGTAATTAAAAAAAAAGATTATTTTGCTAATTTTAATTGGACAAATTTTACCACTCCATTAAATCTGGTTTGAATGCAACCCATCTTATTAATTTCTGAAAGTATGAACTGCAGTGACATGTACTCTTCCTGACAGAGATCAAACATTGGAGCTGTAATTTTGATTCGACTAGTTTTAGTTTCTACGTGAACCTTTTCATTTCTCATTCATTGTCTTGATAAAAGTATGCTTTGGATTGTAAAGCATCGGCTATTTGCAATGGGGCTTTGGCCTATGTTACTACTCCTATTGCTGATTTGGACTCAACCTTCCTATTGTAAGTTGTGTTCTGGTTTAATGATAAATCCTACCTAAGCAAACATGCAAGAATGAAAAAGATATAGAAATAAAAATACAAAGAATTCAGTCAACTATTAAGCTACTTATTGGGTATATACAAAGCAACAAGAGTTTAACAAACTCGTGCATTTTGCACATCTTAGTGAACTAAGTAACTTCCTTTGATCTAAGTTGTTTATATTTTATCTTACTCTCTTTGAACAAATTTAACAGAACCAATATAACTAATATATAAATTTGAATTGAATTCCAAAAAGTGTCATTATTATTCCCCTTATTGATCACAAAATTGTACATCTTTCCAGGCCAAGTGATGAAAAGAGTTTTCTCCCGCCAGGCCAAAATGAAAACCACCTCGCTTGACGTGCATCCTCGACAACTTCATTAGAATCCTCAGAATTATTGTCATCTGACTCTCCTTCCTCACCCTTATTTGGCTCTTTTGCTACAGTCTTATCTTTTATGTCTTCAGCTCCAACATCTGCAATTTCTCCTGGCTTCTTGTCAAATAATCCTCTAAACTGTTTCTGAACTTTCTGCTTCGTCTCCTGCTCTCACGAAGAACAAAATTAAAGAACAGAGAAAGAAGAGAAAATGTTTGTTGTGAGTTGAGATACATTGGATATCTAATTTATTCCTACCTGTTCCTTTTGCTTCAGTTTTAGAAGAGCAGCTTTTGCATCAGGCTCTGAAGACTTGTCTGCTTTTATCATCTGTAAAAATTAAATCCAGAAGAAAATTATACATATTCAAGAATGAATCTCAAAATAATAACGAATTTGACGACTTGATAAGAAGACAAACATTTTGAAAGTCACTCTTTGCTTCCTCAAAATCTCCGCCTTCCATATAGGCCATACCACGACGGTAAAGAGCTTTGACATGTGCAGGGTTTACATCCAATACCTGTATTCCATCAGCAAAAAACATTTTAAAAGCATTAGGCCATAAACCAATAGCTAGTAGACCCACCCATCTTGACTTGTTAATAATGTTCCCAAAGAATTTAGAAGTTCATATTACAACAAGAAATATAAGTTTTAACTCATTGAAACCACATCACGTGAGTCTTCATAGCTTCTGATGCACAATAATAATTAAAGTTAATATTGACGACGTTTAAATCATCCCATTCTTTGTCACCCCCAAAGGCCAAAATGATATAATAAGGAAAATCATCCCATCTTCTCTTTAGACAAGTTCACACCACCACAAATTAAAGCTCAGCTAGGACATGCAGAAAACAGGAGACTACTTAAAGAGTACAACAGATGTAGTTTTTGCTTCTAATAGATGTTAAATGTTATTTCCTTGTTTTGATAACTGGAACTGCGCACCCTAAAAATAATTTTGTTGGGCATGCATTCCCCCTAATAGCTTCTAAATTGATAAAATTTCTCAACGTTAACAGACGAGAAAAGACATACCTTGTTGCATGTCTCAATTGATTTTTTGCATTCCCCCATCTTCAAATAGCATGCAGCCACGTTCAGATGTAGCAAATTCTTCAAACATCAAACATAAAGAGCAAATCAGTCCCAAATAGATTGATGCAAGTTGTAAAGATGAAGTAAATAAGTTTCAAAGAGGATCGGCAATATAAAAAAGTACTTACACGTGTATCTACAAACACTTTGCCTTCCTCATCATCTTGTGGATTTACATGATTAAATTCTCGAAGAACCTGTACAGCAACTACCTCAGCATGAGATAACTTAAAAATAATAACAGCAAGCTCAATAAAAACTCATCTGAAAAAAAAAAACAAAACACAATGAAACCAAACAAACAGTTTCTGATTTCTCAGAATATTTAACAATAAGAGAATTAGTAGAAAAAAAAAAAGTTAAAGCATTGAAGCACAAAGACGAACAGCCAAGAGCATTATAAATAGGAGAATCAGCTACCTATCAACAGGAACTGCCAAGAGAACCAGAATGTTACCATTTACAAGACATTTTCTAAGCAAATCTAGTAAACATATTTATGGCATGATGCATTGCATTCTAAGATATAAAAAGGTTTATGAAGAAATGGTCAACTACCCTCAAATGATTAACTATATCGTGTGTGCTAAGTGAAAATATACATTACCTTGTCATACTTGGCCTTTGCAAGTTCGTATTTACCTTCTTTGAAGAGCCTGTTACCCTAGAATTAAAAGTACTGTCAGATATCAACAATCCCCATATCCAAAAAGGGAAAAATAGGGTAACTATATATACATGTTAGGTGTTACTAATACTGCTGTACCCTACTGGTTCTATCACAGGGTCTAACAAATACATACCGTACTTCTGATTTTTTCCGCATCATCCATTATACTTTGAAAATTCATACCAGTCCAGTCCTGCAACAATGATTTTAATAATTCCATTATATTACTCAACAATTATTTATGAGATATGCCACAAAAACTAATGAAGAAATAGAATGTCTTCACATAACCTAACTGTATACAAAATTAGAAGAATTACAAATCACAAAGCGCTTCACCAAATTTCATTATTGCCAAATAAATTTACCTTAGGCATCTCAAAGCCAAGAAGCTCTATCTCCCACTGAATATGGGCCCCTTCAGGAACATTAGCAGGCCTAGAAGATTGGGAATAAAAGGAAAGAAAAACCATTAGTATGACACGATACAAAAAATTACATTCACGATATGCAGAACTTGATAAAGTAACCTAGGAAACTTTTCATATGCATAATCAGGACATGTAAAGATAAATAGCATCAAGTAAAAGGGCAAAATAATTTAGAAAGTAACCTAGGAAACTTGTCATATGCATAATCGGGAGGACATGTGACAAGTGCAACCTCTCCAGGCAGCATTAATCGGACACACATTTCAAATCCCTCAGGCACCTACCACAGTAAACGAAAGCCTTACAGCAACAATTGAAAGACTAATGAATGCGTTACAGAAGAACTATTTTACGCATGTTGCAGAATATCAGTTCGTAAATTTGTCAGGTCCTCAAGAAAATGATTTGTCTAAAAGAAGAGAAAGCAAAAAAACAGAATAACTACTTTCATCCTTTTGAAACAACAACAACAACAACAACTTACAAGGCCTTCTCCTGAACTGAATTCCAAGGGCTCTCCATTGTTATCACTTCTTGTATCATAGAAGACTCTATTTTCCTCATTTAGAAGCATGCCTTTGTAATGGACACGTAGTAAACTGTCATGGAGAGGGCAGTCCATAGGGAACTCACCTAAATGGTCAACATATATCTAATTATAAAACAGAATACAGTACAATGACAAATATCTGATTTTGTTCTTGTGTATAATACAGAAATGTGATTTAGAAGAATAATGAACCATCTACATTATCCACAGATTTGCACATAACATGAAATCCAGCCCATACCTTTTCCATCTTGTATACGTCGTTTTATTAAACGCCCATCTCCAAGCATGTCCCGCACCTGTCAAGAAAATTGCATGTTCAATTTTACTATTAAGAAAGAATTGGAAGCAGTCTTGTGATAAGATTCTCTTTTTTCTGAAAAAGAGAGAGGCCATTGTCTTAGACTGGTCCCTACCCTATATATACTGAAAGCCCTCACTTGTGGCAGAGGAAAACCTTGGTCACAAGAGTCCTAGCATAAAAACATACTAAAACCCACACAAAAACAGAAACGGACCCTCCCAAAAAAAAAAAACAGTATTTGCTATTTCTAAAAGGAAGTTACATCAAATTTCTCCATTCTCTAGCCAAGTCTAAGAATGAGATGTGATCAAAGTATTTAGTCTTGAACACCCAAGTGGCTGTCCAAAATCTAATTCTTTCCCATAAATCATCTACTTGGCTTTCAGAACCTTCAAATATTCTGTTATTTCTTTCTAACCAAACAGCCCACAACACAGCCAAGATTGCTGTTCTCCACTAACGAGACTGCGCTTACTGTCTCCCAACTTACTCACTATCATTTGGCATGACCCATTGAATTTCAAATTCCAAAATCAGCTTAAACCATAGATTTTGAGCAAGGCTACAGTTTAGGAACAAGTGTGCCACCTCTTCCCCACTCTTCTTACAACAAACACACCAACCCGGTGATAAATAAAGGAGCAGCCTCTTTTTTTGCAACCTCTCATGAACATTAATTTTGCCTAGAGCCACCAGCCACCCAAGAACTTTAACTTTCGATGGAAGTAAGCTTTTCCATAAGGTCTTTGTCCAAAAATACTCACCTGAAGTATGACCTGATGTAAACCAGCCAAATGCTGATTTACACGAAAAGATACCCCCCGCACCAGGTAGCCAAAGCCTGCTGTCATCTAGAATGGTAGGCAGTCTGACATGTTCCAACTGTTGAAGCAACTCCAATAAACTTGGTATTTCTCTGTCCATCAAGTTTCTTCTAAACTTTAGATTCCAACTTGCCATACAGTTTCCAACTTCGCCCACATCTTCAATTAGCTCCTGGATACTCTCATTTTTAGCTCTAGATATCACAGCTAAGTCCAGAAATCAGTTCTTCAAAGATGATTCCCCAATCCCAACATCATCCCAAAAGCGAATACTCGCCCCATTTCCTACCTTGAACTTCACCAACTTCCAATACTCTTCATAGAGACCTGAAATATCCTTCCAAGGCCCTCTTGGGGACAATCTCTCCCCTCTTTTTGTATCCCAAAAATTGTCTGCCTGTCCATAACGACTTTTGATAACTTTATGCCATAGTGAATTAGGTTCTAAAGGGAATCTTCATAGCCATTTCATGAGCAGCCTCAAGTTCCTCACATCTAATCTTCCAATGGCAAGACCACCCTCATTTTTTGGTCTACACACATTCTCCCATGCCACTAGGTGATCTCCACCCGCTAAGTCACCCCCTTCCCAAAGAAAGTCTCTCATCATTTTTCTAAGGCGATTTGGAGCTTTAAAAAAAGACGGACAATAAGTTGGTAGGGAAGAGAGAACAGACTGGATAAGAGAGAGTCTACCTCCTTTAGATAAGAACGAACATTTTCACCCATCTAATCTTTTCGCGCATTTGTCCAAAACTAGGACCCAAAAAGTTTTCTTCCTAGGTGAGCCACCAAGTGGCATTCCCAAATAGGTCATGGGCCACCTACCTACTACACACCCAATTTGGTCAACACATTGAGCCACTACCTCCTCCTCCAAGCAAACACCCAACAATTGGCTCTTATTCAAATTTACTTTGAACCTTGTGATAAGATTCATACTCTCTTATCTGAACAAATCACACAAAAATCACACTGTTGAAATTCTCTATATTATTCAACTCATATTTGGCAAGTACCGAAGCCTAACAATTATAATGGTGAGTTAATTCGAGAGCCTCCTTTCTCCCAAGACTAAGCAAAATCTCATCTAAAAAAAAACTCTCCTCAAAGCTAACCACCTTTATACAATCACAACAGCCCCAATATAATTGTGGACCTACCCGCTCACTCTCTAACTCTAACTAATTTCTTTGTTAGTTGATAAGGTTTACGGGTACATGTTAGAGTTTTTGCTTTTGTGATTGATATCAACGTGTAACTCTATATGGCCTGTATCATTTTGTTACCACGGCTTTCCTCTACAGGAGGTCAGTCTAAGACATATGACCTTGGTCTCTTTTTCTCTAAAAGAAAAAATTTAATTTCTTTTTTTAAAACCTTACTTTTGGCAGAGGAAAACCTTGGTTACACAAATAGTCCGCCTAAAACATTTAGCACACGACAGTGCTGAAACAAAATAGGATAGACTAAGAAAGTACTGCCACTACAACAATGAATTCCATTCTCTTCATAAATCTAAAAAGAACAACTCCTCAAAAAGTTTGGTTTTAAAAACCCATGTAGTTGTTCAGAACTTAATTTTCTCCCACCCATCCTCTTCTAAACTTTCAGCCCCTTCGAAAATTCTAACATTTCTTTCCAATCACACAGCCCAAATTACTGCTAAAATTGTCGTTCTCCATAACTTTGTTTTACGCTTACTGCCAATGAATCTACTATCACTTGTGGTACAGATCTTGGCATAACCCATGTTAGCTGAAATTCCTCAATCAAATTAATCCATAATTGTCGAATAAAGTTGCATTCTAAGAACAGGTGTCCAACATCTTCCCCGCTGACTTCATAGCAGACGCACCATCTAGGGGAAATGTATAGGTAAGGCTTCCTCTTTTGCATTTTATCGTGGACGTTCACTTACTCTAACGACACAAGACAGCCAAATACTTTAACTTTCAATGGTACACAACTTTTCCATAAAGTCCTCGTCCGATACATTCCACCAACATCTGGGTTTAATGTAAACTAACAAAAGGCTAATTTACAAGAAAAAAACCCTGACGGATCCAGTTTCCGAATTCGGCTATCACTCGAAATATTAAGCACTTTGACATGTTCCACCTTTTGAAGTAACGACATAAAGGCTTGGGACCTCCCACTCCAATAAATTCCTTCTAAACTTGAAATCCCAACTCTCTACCCACCCAACTGGCAAACCCTTGTCGACAATCAGTTCCTTTATAGTCACATTCCTTGCCTTAGAAATCTCTACTAAGTCAGGGAAAGCACTTATTAAGGAAGAATCACCAAGCCAAACATCTTCTCGAAACCGAATATTGTCTCCTCTACTAATTTTGAAGTGTACTAGTCCAAGATATTCATCATACAGATCTAAAATATCTCTCCAAAGGCCTTTAGGAGATAGGGTATATTCGTTTTTTGTGTCCCATAAATTATTAGCCTTACCATATCGACTCAACACTAGCTTGTGCCACAACGAGTTTGGTTCTAAAGGAAATCTCCACAGCCATTTCATAAGCAAACCTTTAATCCCCATCTCCAAGTTCCTAATACCCAGACCTCCCTCTTCTCGAGGCCTGCAAACCTCATCTCAAGCCACTAAATGTTCACCACCTGTTGACTCGCTGCTTTCCCAAAAGAAGTCTCTCATCATATTCTCCAGTGCTTTAGTTATTGAATTTGGCCCTTTAAATAAGGATAGGAAATAGATGGGGAGAGAAGATAGAACTAACTGAATAAGAGTCAACCTACCCCTTTTAGATAAAAATGAGCATTTCCATCCATTTAGCCTTTTACCACACTTGTTCAGTATTGGTTCCCAAAAACTCCATTTTCTAGGTGAACCCCCGAAGAGTATGCCTAAGTATTGCATTGGCCAACTTCCAACTTCACATCCTATCTAAGACACCTTCCTCTCATCTAAGCAAATCCCCAGCAATTGACTTTTGCTCATTAACTTTTCTCATCATTGACAAAATAAGGTATCATTTGCAAATTGGAGATGGCTAACATGAACTTTCTCTTTTCCTACCACAAATACAAAGAAATTGCCTGAACTTACTACCTTATCCACCATCCTCCCAAGAACATCCACAACCAGAGTAAACAAAAAGGGTGGTAGTGGATCACCTTGTCTAAGGCCCCAAGAACCGTTGAATTTCCCCCTCGGTCTGCATTAATGAATACCAAGAATGAAGTAGATGATATGCATCCTTTAATCCATTTCCTCCAAACATCTCCAAAACCCTTGTTGCACAAAACCAGATCCAAGAAATCCCACTCCAATCGGTCATTGGCTTTCTCAAAGTCAATTTTGAAGACCAAACTGCTCTAGCCTCTACTTTTAAGATCTTCTACTGTCTCATTAGCAATGAGAACCGAGTCCAGAATTTGTCGACCTTCAACAAAGGTTGATTGAGTTTCAAGAATAGTATTCTCTACCACTCCCCTAATTTTGATAGAAAGCATATTTGTAATTTCCTATAGACAATAGTTATAAGGTTGATTGGTCTATAATCTTTGACTCTACAACTGTTAAGTTTTTTTGGAATTAGGCAGATGAATGTTTCGTTGATGCTACTTTGAATAGTGCCCTCTCTTTCAAACGATTTAACGACTTCCATTAGATCTTCCTTAATTACCTCCCACTGAGACTGAAAAAAGGCCAAACTAAATCCATTTGGCCCCGGGACCTTACTTCCTTCACAGCTAAATACTACCTCCTTAACTTCATCTTCATCAAACGACCTCTCTAGGTGCCTTGCGAAAGCTTCTGGAATCACTTGCCATTCAATTCTTTCAATACTTCTACCCTGTCTTTTTTAAGAAGTGCTAATTTCTTTGTTTCTAAACTTCCTCCTTCCATACCTGAACCTTAGGGGAGGTTTGTCATTCTTATCATATTCTCAGCAAGGGACCTGGAAATTTGTAAAAAGAAATATACAATATACCATGTACATAGTAGGTTGACACACTGCAATTGGAAGATCCCATATCCATATTTCATATTACCTAAACTCATTGTAATAAAGCTAATGTGTAACGTGTTAGAATATTAGCTAGAAGGTTTCAACAGTAGTCTAATGGATTTCTTGCTGCGAAAGGTTGTTTGTTATGGAAGGCTCTAAGAGTGTTAGAAGGGGCAAGAGTGTTAGAAGACGGCATGGATCTTGATACATCCAAAAGCTAGTCTAAAAGAGGAGGGTGCCAAAGTAGTTATATACCACCAATCAATTCCATACTTGGTCAATATAGGATACTAAAAATACAACCCCTTTAAGATCCGACGTCCACGGTAGCCTACTTTATGGTGGCCTACTCTGCGTTGGCCCACTCTGAGCTTACTCAGGTCACCCTTTCCACAACGTTAGTCTCACTTGAGAGAGCATGGCTTTGAAACCACTTGATACCCACTTGGGTAGAACTCACTCTCAAAAGCTATCCTAAGTAAGAGAGGAAAGTGTCCAAGTAGTTAGTCATATACCACCAACCAATCACATACTTAAATGTGGGATGCTAACAGTGATCTTATATTGAATTTGAATATGGGTCTCTCAAATACCGTGTACCAGTTTGTTTCTTCATTTTGATTCAATACACACATATCATATTCATATTTCCCTATTTACTCTTAAGACTGCTCTATCAGCAGTTTCCTTGCGTTACAGAAGAAAAAGAAAAACTAAAACAACTTGCACACTTTTTTAAGTACTACAACCAGATATAAAAACATAATAAGAAAATGATAAAACTTAAGCAACAATTATGCATTATCAAGTAGGTTGGTTTCCTAATTCAAACATTGAACGAGCAATTAACTAGTAGCCTGACGGTTAAGAATGATAAACTTAGAGAATGACCAATAATGTGCAACTAGGTGTTTCAATAATCTTTATATTCACAAATAACTGATTGAAATACCAATTATCTATCGTTTCGTAGGCTAATAAAACTTTTAAAAGCCCCATTTAGGAAACCTTACAGACACCATAAAATATCTAACTAAAGTGTGACTTCAAAAAGACTTGATTACATGACTATATATTTCTAACGCATTTTAGTAAAAATGTATCACATTCATGTTGCGATTAAAACCAGCATAACACATCAACTATGGAATTAAACATTTGTCAACTAAATAGATTTTCAAGCTTAAGAAGTAACTCTAATGAAAAAAAATGTGATGGAAAAATGGATTACAAATAGATATTCAAGCTAACCACAATTTGCAGCAGGAACAGCTATGCTTACCTGAACAAAATGGGCAAGCTCCACATCAAAGTATACTTCTTCATAACCTTCTACTTCTGGGATAAAGGGAGACTGAGTTAAGTATTGGCTTGTGACATATATTACTGCCTTCTCTTCCCTAGCCATTGTGCCAATTCCCATTTCAAGACCTTTAGGTACCTATACAGAAGGATTCAAATCATGACCGCAACATAAATTATGTGTCACTTCAACTTATTAAATTAAGATTATCCAGTATACTTACGAACAACTTGGAACCAACATACATACACATTAAGAGCAATATTCATAACAATCAAGAGTGTTAGCAAGAAAAAACAATGCAGCACAAACCTCAGACTTTCCAAAGGTAAAGAAGAACGGTTCTCTTTGAGTACGTGAAATAATCTCTTTTCCATCAAAAGTTTTTGCAGAAATCCTGATCAGTAACATACAAATAATTGACAATTTTAATGAAATAATAGATAATTATTGAAAATCAGCAGCAAGGGGTGCAAACAGAGCATCCTACCATGCTTTCACTTCATAAGGTTCCCTTGGTGATTCCCAACCCTTTCCTTCAGTTATGACCTGTCAAACATGAAGACTGTATCACAGAGAATGATTTGAATTTACTGTCCCCTTATAATGCCTATTCCTAGTTTTTAAATAAAGATGAGGTTTATGCCAAACATTTTTTTAACTTAGTTATGTGCTTGTGGTTGTGGTTAATTGAATACTCTTTCAAAAAGAATATAGAATATGATTTCAAGACAACTGATTCAGTGCTTGTGCTAGCTGGCAATTGAACATTCTTTTCTATGCAAAGAAAAAATGTACAAGAGACCTATATCCTAGACATGTGCATTACTTCTTCAATACGTGTCTTGTTCGATTGACAACTTAAAAAATATTTAGATGTAATAGCACTATATTAGCACAAAAAATATCATCATTTTAGTACCTTCTTTATGACACCCAAGTCATCACTAATGACCTGAAATAAACAGAAAGACAGTAATATTAAAAAAGAGAAAAGAAGTAAAGATTAGGTGCAAACATGATCCCTCAACGACACCACATTTTAGAAGATAGACATGTGTGTAGAAAGTAAGAGTTGCAGCATAACATTCTTGCCTTGGCTTTAAAGAAATCTATCATCTCAATCTCAAAATGAAGTTCATCTTCCTTAGGAAATCCAGTGGGAGCAGTAATTGGACAATCATCCTCTCCATAGTGCAATTGAGGCTTCATCTTAAACTGAAACCAAAAAATAACAAAGGAAAAAAAAATCAGTACAAAAATAAACCACTTCTAACATAAATATCTAATTATCACTGGAATTTTCCTGTCTTCTTTCTTCCTTTTTCTTTTATTCTTTATTCAACTTGTTCTTATACACCTCAGAGAGAATAATGCATTCTCCAATATTTAGGCTAGGATACAATACCTAAAAGAAAAAGAAATAGTGCTTCTTAAAGGGGAAAAACACACACACACGCACACACACTTTTAATGAATATGTATGCTTTCGGTCTCGTGGTCAAGCTCATAGGAACCTATATAGTAATTTGTAGAGATTGTAGCTCCAAAGATTGTTAAAGTTTGGAAAGACCCAATCTAAAAAAAAATGCTAAGGATAGATAACGTAGAAAACTCAAGATTTATGGTTCCATTTTGTGTCTGTTTTCCCCCTCTATTGTATCAACTACTATAAATTGAGCATACATAAAAATAAGAAGTATGGAAACTAAGAAGGTGTTACCATCGCTATTTCACCCTTCAACATAGTTGGAATCCCTTCAAGCAATCCTAATAACATCTTGCTTTTCCCCAGGACATTTCTTATTGGCATTCCCTTGCCTATAAATATATTCATTCCAATAATTGAATAGAATAGGAAAAGAAAAAAAAAAATCAGCTATGAATCCACAACATTCAGTTAAAGGTTCATTGGAGTCTAAAGTAGTTCTTGTGCAACCAAATGGAATTATTGCACACAAAGATTAAATCAGAAGATAAAGTGAACTGTTTCATATAATAATTTAAGGGAAAAGAATGCCAACTTCTAAAATATGGCGAAAAAGAACATCATTAATTGAAGGGGTGGTACAAATATTGCGATGATGCATTCATAATACCAACAATACAAAAGCTATAAACAGTAATGTGTGTGGAATTTTCATGCCACTGATTCTAGTTGGTAGCATGTGTATAGTTTAAACTACTGAAAGTAGCCGAAAAACAACTGACCTCCATTGTTTGCATTTGTTGATTCAACGACTACTCCGTCCAATGTTCGGATGGTGCAGTGATAAATGACCTGAAAAACATAAGCTCAATTTCAACAATCACACATTTTCATTTCATATTATTCTCCACCCAAGAGGGTTTAAGCTGAGAATAAAATCTATTTAGTACTTAACCTGATCTCCGTCAGATGGTCTTGAATCACCCCAACCAGGCCGCATTAAAGCTTTCATCAAACTTCCTGGAACAATCTTCTTCTTCCTTTTCATACCCAAAAAAGAAAAACACACATTCATACATATACATTCAATTTCAAATAAAAAAACTTAAAAGTAATTCGAGTAAATGAAATAAACACCTCTTATCTTCATCAGAGGGTGATTTCTTCTTCTGAGGGATAAACCCTTGTTCCGCTTCTTCTACAATAGCCATCGTTAATCAAGATCAAAAGCTATGTGTGAAAGATAAGATGCTGTTTAAGAATTTATCTTGGAGATTGGTTCCGCTATATGGTAGTGACTGGGTGAAAACTGGAGATGATTGCCGTGTTGGGTGAAGATCAGGATGGCTCTGAAGGAAGTGGTCCGTTAGAAGTACAAAATAATGATGAAGTTGTTAAGGCAGGATCTGAGGAGTGGCGGGATAAGAAGAATTTGGGAGATCATTCATGGGATCATCATTGACAATATCGATGCTAATACACACCTAATAGTTCATTCAAAGTCAAGTATGGAAACTGAGAGTCAACACCGTCCAACTGGTGAGGTGGCATTTGTGACCAATGGCCTCCATAATCAATTCAATTACTTTACAAACATCCAAAATAGGAGAAATTATGTCAACGGGAGCTATATAATGTAGATTAATTTGCCGTATAATTATTTAAGTTTTATACTGAGTAACATATATGTATTGAGTTGTATTTTTAGCAGTAAAAATATATTCTATCACATTTCTATAACTTCCATAAGTAACTCTCCGTTAGGTGCCATATCAGTATTTACGTGGCAACATCTCATTAGTCCGCATAATTTATTAATTACTTTTTATTTAAAAAATCACTTAAATATTTAAAAATAAAATAAAAAATTGTTTAAAAATTAAAAAATTACGAAATTATGAAACATAAAAAATAAACTCATAATAAAAATTATTGTTTAAATATAAATCATTAAACACAAATTTTAATTCAAAACCTAAATCCCCACGTTTACATCAAACGAGTTTCCTATCTAATCTTTTTTTTTTCTCTTTTTTTCATTGATCATCTTGTTCTTCCTTCTCACCATCATTAGATCAATCCTATTACACCACAATCTAACCTCCCTCTTTTAATCTCTTCTTCTTCCTTTTTCTCTCTGTATCCAAATTGTAAAAAATTAAAAAACCCCAAATCTCTCATCACTCAAGAGATCTACTGGCGAGTGACCATGAGATCGAAGTTAGAAGCATGTGGGGTTGAAAGAGTTAGCAAGTTTCGTGATGGGAATGAGGATCGGCAAGCCAAAGAGGACCACCATATTGGAATGCTGATCGACAGGGTTTGCGATTTTTAAAGTTAGTATGTCATTTGTGGGTTCTTCTCCTTTATCTAAATGTGATTTGTTGCTAACATTTACATTGAGCAATATGTTGTTGGGTTTTATGCCCTAAATAAAACTCATTTCAATATAATCAGATTTACTTATTAATATAGATCAGAAGTAACATTTAATGTTGCATGGTTCACATGATTTATTTCATGATTATATGTACATAATGTATAGATTCATCTGAAACCCTTTTCACATACTTGATCCTGTTTATTGTGCCATCAACACATTGGAAAGTAAACATGACTATATGAATAAAGTTTCCTAAATTTATCAGACACAGGGTTTTACTGATATGATAATCTACAACAAGAGTTTACTTGTATTTGGAGAAATACTATGTTCTTTCCAGAACATTGGTTAAAGTAAAGCTCAGGTTGGATGCATGGAGTATGCATCGGAAGGGACCGATATTGAACTTTGACTTAGATTTATTAAACTTACCGTAATATCTATTCAAGTCAATATCGCCTAGTTGATCCTAGATCAAATGTTCTTAATCCTGTTATGATTAGGCTCAATCTCGAGAGGCTATTCGTGTTCTTTGATTTGTTAGTTAAGCCTACTTTTAGGTCAGGGTGATACGTACATTTTGGGAACACGGTAGTGCAATTGAGTGGGAGCGCTATCATAAACATGGAATCTATAGCTTCTATCTGGCGAATAGTAAGCAAAGGATGATCTCCTTCGAGCTTGACCAAACGAACATAAATGGTGGAGTACTCATTTCACATAAGTTGAAATATCATTTATACGGGGTCAAGTGTTTTAAGGAATAAATACATTGTAGGGTGTAACGGTAATTTAATCCCTTTACAGTGTAGATCATTCATATAGAGGATCATCGATCACATTAGGATTATAACAATGGATAACTAATGATGTGTCTATATGGTGGAACATATAGAGCATTCTATATACTGAGAGTGCAATTCTAAGTTCTATGCGTGGATTCAACGAAGAATTAATAAGTTAGTGAATTTTAGTGCTAAAGATCTACTTATTGGAAGCTCGGTTATATAGACCCATGGTCCCCGCACTAGTTGAGATAATATTGCTTGTAAGACTCATATAATTGGTTTTGATTAATCAATTATAATTCTCAAATTAGACTATGTCTATTTGTGAATTTTTCACTAAGTAAGGGCGAAATTGTAAGGAAAGAGTTTATAGGGGCATATTTGTTAATTATGATACTTTGTATGGTTCAATTAATAAATATGATAAATGACAATATTATTTAATAATTATTTATAGTTATTAAATAGTTAGAATTGACATTTAAATGGTTGAATTAGAAAATTGGCGTTTTTGAGAAAATCAGATGCAGAAAAGGTAAAACTGCAAAATTGCAAAAAGTGAGGCCCAAATCCACTAGTATAGGGCCAGCCACTTTTGTAGGAAATTTAAACTGATATTTTCATTATTTTAATGCCAAATAATTCAAACCTAACCCTAGTGAATGCTATAAATAGATAGTGAAGGCTTCAGGAAAATTACACTTAAATTTTCTATTTTTCCTTCAGAGAAAAACCTGAGCCTCTCTCTCTCCCTATCTTTAGCTGCCACTTCTTCTTTCTCTTCCCTCTTGAATTTCGAAATCCTTAGTGATTAGAGTAGTGCCCACACACATCAAGTGATACCTCAATCATAGTGAGGAAGATCGTGAAGAAAGACTTTCAGCAAGAATGAGGTTTCAACATCAAAGATTCAGAGAAAGAGATCCAGGTTCAGATATTGATAATGCTCTGCTATAGAAAGGAATCAAGGGCTAGATATCTGAACGGAAGGAGTCATTATATTCCGCTGCACCCAATGTAAGGTTTCTTAAACTTTATATGTGTTTATTTCATCGTTTTAGAAAGTTCATATTTAGGGTGTTAATAAACATACTTGTGAGTAGATCTAAGATCCTGGTAAAATAAATTCCAACATATGTAACCTTTGTTAAAAAAATTTATCAATGTTTACAGATCTGAGCTTGAATTTGGGCATTTGGGTTTGTGGTCTATGTTCTATTATTGGGTTTGAGTTTTTAATTGTGGGTTTGTGGGTTTGGCTCGGGTATGGTCTTAATTGACATTTGTTCTTCACCTTTTTCATTCAAGGGTTTTAGTTTTGGGGTTTCGCTTTAAATCTGGTTGTTGCATTTGTAATTTTATTTGTAATATATTTTGATTTAAGATTCCGTATAAAGTTTTTGTTCTTGACAAGTTCTGGGTTTGTTTTAGGGTATTAAACAAATTTTGTATTGTTGATGGACAATTGAAGATTTGGGTTTCTTTTATTCTTTTTTGTTTTGTTTGTTCAAAATCTAAGTTTGCTTCAGGTGGTGTGATGATTCACTTTTGATCTTAGTTTTGTTTCAAAATCTAATTTAATTTATGTTGGAATTTTTTTTTATTCAAAGTGAAAAGAATGGAAAAAGAAATAAAAGAAAAATTCATTTCAAAAAAAAAAAAAGAAAAAAATTAATTGTTTAGGTTTAGAATAATTTTTTAGGTTTTAGAATATATTTTTATTTTTATTTTTTATACATTTAAATATATTATTTTGATTTTAAAATGAATTTTAAAATGAAAAATAAATTTTTTGGATGTGGACTAATAAAAGGGTGATACGTGGACACTTACCTGGAAGAAAACCAGAGGTACCTACGAAAGTTCTAGGAGTGTGACGGAAGGTATTTTTACCGCCAAAAATACAACTTAGGTACATATCTGCTACTCGACATAAAACTTTATTTTTTCCGCAAATTACTCAGCTGTAAATGTAATATATTGCTTTATTAAAAAATATTTTGTAAAAATTTAATTTTAATGGCGATATAAAATGTGTGTTAACTTTGGTGCTAAAAATTACGTTAAATTTGGTTCAAAAGATAGCATGAATTAAATTTTAGTTACATTACACTTGTAACAATAATATTTTTATAAAGTATTAAACTTAAAAATAAATGGTGATATTTAAGTTTTGCGTATTTATCTTCATATTTTTAAGTTAATATTAAAAATTAAGTGTGCAATTAGATATCCAATTAAAAAATTGATCAAACACAATTAGTAATTGGATTGGATTGGATTGGATTTTGAGGTCTAATTGGATTGGAGTGGATGATGATTTTTTAAATCCAATTATTAATTGGATTGGATCGGATGACAAAAAAAAATGTTAGATTAGATCGGATATGTCCACCCCTACTTAATTGCAACAATAGTGATATGATACCTAAAAAGGTGCTAGGCAATGGTGCCTTTTAGCCTTTCTTGTAATTAGAGATGTAAACGGGGTGGGGCAGGGGCGGGGATTGCTCCCCCATCCCGATACTTGCTTCCTAAATTCACCCTTTACCCGTCCTAATACCAGTTTAAATTAAAACAGGGATTATCCACTAGGGGAAGGATTCTCATCAGGTACCCATTACATATATATATTTTTAAAAATGATATCTCAAAGAGAATTAAGAAAAAAAACCATCATACAAACTTATTAAAACAAGCGAAATTTACAGCATAAATACCCAATTTTTATATTTTGTTACTAATAAGTACCTAGTTTTAAAAATTTATGACATTAATGTTGGAATATATTTTACCAGGATCTAGATTTACTAACAAGTATGTTTTTAACATCCTAAATATGAACTTCTAAAACGATATAAAATAAACACATAAAAGGTATGAGAAACCTTACAGTGGTTGCAGCGGAATTAAATGACTCCTTCCGCTCAGATCTCTAACCCTTGTATCATTTCTGTAGCATAGTATCACCAAGATTTAAGCCCAAAACTCCTTCCTTGTGTTTGGATTCTTCACAGTCTTACATACTATGATTGATGACTTGCTTGATATGTGTGGGCATGCACTCAATCACTAAGGCTTGAAAATATTTGTGAAGAGAGGCTATAGTGTTTCGAAAATTGAAGAGGAAGAAGAAGGAAGAGGTCTCTTCAAACCTAGAGAGAAAACTAGGTTTTTAGCTTTGGAGGCATTAGTTGGATAATGAGACCATACCCTTCATTTTATACTATTCTCCAATAGGGTTAGGGTTGAATTATTAGGAATAAAAAATAGATAAAAATAGAGTGAAAAAAAAAAACCACCTAATGGCCGGCCATATGATGGCCCTACATTAGTTTGGGCTTTGTCATTTTTCTCAACTATTTTATCTATTTTTCACAAATACTATTTTTTACACTTTCAACCCTATAAATGTCAAAACTATTTATTTAATAATTAAAATAATTATCAAATAAAATTGTCATTTATAATATTTATTAATTAGACTCCATAAAGTCTATTAATTAACAAATAAACCCTTGAACACTATTTCTTCACAATCAAGCCAAATCTTAGTGAAAAATTCATAAACTAGGCATAGTCTAATTTTAGAATTATTATTGATTAACTAAAATCAATTAACTGAGTCCTACAAGCAGTTTGTCTTAACTAGTATGGGGACCATGGGCCTATATAACTGAGCTTCCAATAAGCAGATCTAGAATTTACCAAGTAAATCCACTAACTTATTAATTCCTCATTGCATCCACCATAGAACTTGGAATTGCACTCTCAGTAACATAGAACGCTCTATATGTTTCACGATATAGATACGCTATTAATTATTTATTGTTATAATCCCAATAATCAATGATCCTCTATAGATGATCTATATTGCATGGGGATTAATAAACCGTTACACTCTTCAATGTATTTTATCTTTAAAATACTTAGCCACCTATAAATGATATTTCAGTGAACTAATATAATCACTGAAATGAGTACTCAACCATTTATCTCTATTTAGCCAAGCTCGAAGGAAATCATCGTTTCACTTCTATGTCCAGATAGAAGCTATAGATTCCATATCTATGATTAGCGCTCCCACTCAATTGTACTACCATGTTTCCAAAATGTACGTATCACCCTGACCAAAAGGTAGGCTTAATTAACAAATTAAAGAACACAAATAACACTCTTGAGATCGAACCTAACCATGTCAGGATTAAGATCATTTGATCTAGGATCAACTAGGTGATATTGAATTGAATAGATATTACTGTAAATTTATCATATCTAATCTAAGTTCAATATCGGTCCCTTCCAATGCATACTCTATGCATCCAACCCAAGCTTTACTTTAACCAATGCCCTAGAAAGGACATAGCACTTATCCAAGGTGCAAGTAAACTATGTTGTAGATTATCATATCAATTAGACCCTGTGTACTGATAACTCTAGGAATATATTTAATCATATAATCTTGATTACTTTCCACTGTGTTGACGATACAATAAACAAGAATATCAATGTGATAAGGATTTGGATGAATTTATAAATCAAATAAACATATAAATGATCACATGAACCAAATGACATACTAAATAAGTGATGAAAATATTTATGTTTCTTTATTGATAATTGAATGACAAAGATTACATTGAAATAGAGCTTTATTTAAGGCACAAAGCCCAACAATTAATACTCAAAACCTCATTTTAACATATTGTCGCTGGTATCCACTAACTTTCATTAGTGTACAATAATGATTATTCTATTTTTTTTTTTTATTTTTACCTAAATTAAAATAAATCTTATTAAATAAAATAAATAAAAGAAATTAAAGCGTGTAAGCAAATCAGAAACTATTTTTTTATTAAAAAAAAATTAAAAGTCACTCACGATACCTCCTCCACCATCTCACTCTCCAAACTCAGAAATCCAGATTTGCCTCCAAGAATGATTTGCACAGCTAACCACGGAGTCCTCCGATCGCTTTACCAGGACGAGAAACCAGAAACTCAATCGCACCATCCCTCTCCCTAAGCCCAAGATTTTGACTGAACCCCTCCTCTCTGAAGCTACATCCTCCCACGATAACGATTACACCTATGTAATTGAAGAGAGGAAGAGAATTATTTTTGTGGTATTCCATGGGTGGAAGGGTATCACTGACAGAAGCAATTCCATCTCGAGTCACGATGATTCTGAAACTATTGCTTCTGATCAAAGTTAATTGGTTTGTTAGAGTTAGTTTGATTAGTCTGTTAAGTCTGTTGGTTTAGACAATTGGAATGTTAACTGTCTCATTGTATTTCGCGAGCTATATAAGCTCAGATATTGTACACATTTACAATCAATGAAAATACTCTATTTTTCTCATTCATCTCTCTTTGTTTTTCCCTCTCTTTCTCTACACACTTCCGCAACTAATATGGTATCAGAGCAGGGCTTTGAGTAAAATCCGTTGCATTCCTCACCTCCATGGCTCGTGGAGGAGCTCAAACTCGAAGTTCATTTGAAAACTCCAATTGATTTTCAGCTCTCGACAACAATGTCAGATCGTATTCAGATGAAGTTCAAAACCCTTACTATCTGTGTAATAGTGACCATCCTGGAGCTAGCTTAGTTCCAAAAATTCTTAATGGCTGTGAAAATTATAGTTCATGGCAAAGAGCCATGACAGTCGCACTTGTTGCGAGAAACAAACTCAAGTTTGTTAATGGCAAACTTCCTCATCCGGACGAAGATGATGAAGATTTTGTGCTATGGAATCGCTGCAACAACACTGTTATCTCATGGATTCTCCATGTGATCTCCAACGAAATAACTGAAAGCGTTATGTACATGGATGATGCCACCTAGATCTGGTTGAATCTTGAAGAACAATTCAATCAGAAAAATGCTAGCTCCTAGGGTTTTTGAAGCTATATTCGTGCGAAGCAGTCTCTTGCATAAGGATCCAATAGCATTACAAGTTACTTTACTAGACTTAAATCTCTTTGGGATTTGATTCAAGAGTATCGACCACAACTGATTTGCACTTGTGGAGCTATGAAAATGATTCAAGGTTACCAGGAAGAAGAGAGAGTTCTTGAGTTCTTGGTTGGCTTGAACGAGTCCTATGCCAGTACTCGATCTCAGATCTTGATGCAAGATCCATTGCCAAACATCAATAAAGCGTATGCCTCCGTTATTCAAGAAGAAAGCCAAGGTGTTTGTCTATTGTTCCAGCTGAAAATGACAAGAACGGATCTAGCAATGGATTTGGAACAAGCTCCAACTCAGGTCGGTTTGCTGGAAATATTGAACCTCATCGACCTAAAATGGTCTGTACTTATTGTGGTATCACAGGCCATACTATGGCTAAGTGTTTTCGAATCCACGGATATCCTCCTGGACATAAGTTGCACGAGAAATTTCTTAACAGGAATGACAATCGCAATACCAGTAATCACACCAGTAGCTCGGGAAAACCTTCTGCTGCAAACTTTACCACCAGTTCTGAAAGCAGTGAAGGGAACAATGGAGACAATGTTGTGGGGGATCAGGACCTGGTTGCTAGCCTAACTGTTGTGCAGTGTCAAAGACTAATGGCCTTGCTATCTCAGAGAACACCTAAAGCAGCAAGCAGTGCTCCTGTTGAGCCTCCTATGGTGTCACACTTTTCTGGTAAGAAGTCTTTCATTCCTAACTCTAAATGGATTATTGATACAGGTGCTACTCACCATGTGTGTAATGACATTTCTTTATTTAAAAATATACAATCTGATCAATCTATACCTTCTATCAAATTGCCTAATGGAAATTTTTCTAAGGTTGCTAACATTGGTACAGTGTGCATTTCACAAGATTTTTCTTTGTCTAATGTTCTTTTTGTACCAAAGTTTCATTGCAACCTTCTCTCTGTTTCTGCATTGACTAACCGTGGCAATTATTCCTTTCATTTTTATCCTAATCATTGTGAAATACAGGACAATTTGAACAAGCAAATGATTAGGATGGGTGAGAGAATAGGCAGATTGTATTACCTCATTTCTGGTGTAAAAAATGTCATTCCTTATGCTTTTTCTGTTACTTCAGATTCAAAAATAAGAGATGACACGGTCTGGCATTACAGACTTGGACACTCCTCTTGTATCAATACTCACTCATTGAATAAAGCTTTACATTTTCACCCAAATTCTTCCAATTATTTCCATTGTTCTGTCTGTCATTATGCCAAACAGAAAAAGCTGCCTTTTGTTTCAAATCACAACATGTCTACTGCACCATTTGATTTAATTCATGTTAATATATGGGGGCCTTTTAATACCTTAACTCTAGATGGCTTCAAGTATTTCATCACCATTATAGATGATTATAGTAGGTACACTTCGACACATTTTATTAAAGCCAAATCTGAAGGTCAAATTATCCTACCCAATTTTTTTAGGCTTGTTAGTACTCAATTTGTGCTAAAATCAAAGGGGTTAGGTCAGATAATGCTAAAGAGTTGGATTTTAAAGATCGTTTTGCTTCTTTAGGAGTCATTCACTATCATTCATGTGTCCAAAGACCTCAACAAAACTCCGCTGTTAAAAGGAAACATCAACATCTCTTAAATGTTGCTAGAGCTCTATTGTTTCAATCTTACATACCTTTGGTATATTGGGATGATTATATTGCTACAGCTACATACCTCATAAATAGAACACCAATCCCCAATTTAAAGTTTAAAACTCCTTTTGAGAAAATTTATTCCAAACCACCAGCTTATGAGCACCTTAGAGCTTTTGGTTGCCTTGCTTATGCTTGCACTTTGTCTCAAGGAAGGTCCAAATTTTCACCTAGGGTAGTTCCTTGCATCTTTATAGGTTATCCATTAGGCATGAAGGCTTATAAGTTGCTAGATTTGAACAGAAATAGAGTCTTTTGCACAAGAGATGTTGTTTTTCATGAAAAAATCTTTCCTTTTGCTCACACTACTGATATCCCACCTGATTTACAGAATTTTTTTCCTGCATCTGGTCCAGCAGTTACAGCAGCCCCATCTCCTCACTTTGCAGCCACACCAGACCCCATACCAGTCCCCAAATCTCCTACTGAATAGTCCAAATCAAGACCTTCTTGGACTGTCATGAAACCTTCTTACCTAAATGGCTACCATTGTTTTTTGGCTGCTAATAATGTTGTTGTTTGTTCTTAGGATGCAATGCCAGTCACTGCACATGCTCTATCTCAAGTGCTTGATTACTCCAAGTTGTCTCCCAAGTTTCGAGCTATTGTATTGTCTATTTCTAGCCACTTTGAACCAGTTAATTTCAGCCAAGCTAGAGAAATTCCTGAGTGGGATAATGCAATGGATAATGAAAGTGATGCATTGGAGAAGAATCACACTTGGATAGTGGTTACTCTATCTGCAGGTCAGCATTTCATTGGTTGTAATTGGGTTTACAAGATAAAATACAGTGCTGATGGCTCTATTGAAAGGTTTAAAGCAAGACTTGTGGCTAAAGGATACAACCAACTTGAAGGTATTGACTACCATGACACTTTTGCTCCTGTCACCAAGTTGGTTTCTGTGAAACTCATTCTTGCTTTAGCTACTATCCATGGCTGGTTTTTACATCAGCTTGATGTTAATAATACATTTCTTCATGGAGATCTTCATGAAGATGTGTATATGACTCTACCTCCTGGGTATAGTCCTAAGGGGGAGAACAAATTACCTCCAAATGCAGTGTGCAAGCTTCAAAAGCCCTTGTATGGTATAAAGCAAGCATCAAGGCAATGGTTTGACAAGTTCTCTACAGCCCTTATAGAAGAAGGTTTCTCTCATTCAGCAACTGACCATTCTATGTTTATAAGGCATTCTTCTACTAGTTTCATCATCTTACTTGTCTATGTAGATGATGTTATTCTTACTAGCAACAACTTGAGTGAGTTAGAAGCCTTAAAACTAAGGCTGAATGATAGATTTAAACTCAAGGATTTGGGGGATTTGAAGTACTTTCTAGGGCTTGAAATTGCAAGATCAAGTAAGGGCATATTTGTGTCTCAAAGGCCATATGCTCTTCGACTTTTAGAAGAACTTGGGTATTTGGGAAGCAAACCAATAAGCACACCAATGGAGCCTAATCTAAAGTTGTCTTAAGATGAGAAAGACAAGTTGGCAGACCCTACATTTTATAGAAAGATCATTAGCAAGTTGCAAATACCTTGTTATTACAAGACCTGATATAGCTTATTTGATCAATAAGCTTAGTCAGTTCTTGACCACACCAAGAGTAAAGCACCTTGTTGTTGCCCAAAGAATCCTTCAGTATATAAAATCAAGCCCGGGACAAGGTATACTTCTTGCTGCAAATTCAGAAATTCAGCTGAGAGCATTAACGGATGGTGATTGGGTTACTTGCATTGACACTAGGAGATCTACAACAGGTTTTTGCATCTTTCTTGGAGACTCCATCATCTCTTGGAAAAGCAAAAAGCAACATATTGTGTCAAGATGTTCAGATGAAGCTGAATATCGAGCAATGGCAAATACAACTAGTGACCTGATTTGGTTATTATCTTTGCTCAAGGAGCTAAAAATAGAACACAAAGGGCCTGCCTTAATGTACTGTGACAACAAAGCTGCACAACACATTGCAGCCAATCCCGCGTTTCATGAAAGAACAAAACACATTGAGATTGACTGTCACCTTGTGAGAGAAAAGGCTCAAGAAGGACTAATCAAGACTATACATGTTTCTACCAAAGAACAACTAGCTGACATTATGACCAAAGCCTTATTTCCTAATCAGTTTAAGGTTCTTAAAGACAAGATTGGATTGGTAGACATATACCATCCATCTTGAGGGGGAGTATCAAAGTTAGTTAGTTTGTTAGAGTTAGTTTGATTAGTCGGTTAAGTCTGTTGGTTTAGATAGTTGGAATGTTAACTGTCTGATTGTATTTCTCGAGCTATATAAGCTCAGCTATTGTACACATTTACAATCAATGAGAATACTCTATTTTTCTCATTCATCTCTCGTGGTTTTTCCCTCTCTTTCTCTACACACTTCCGCAACTAATACTTCTCAAAGGGTAAGAGTTTGGCTTCTCTTTCTAAAACAGAGGCTTTGTAGGGGCTGTGATTTACACTAATAATTTATGTTGATTTTGAGAATTTTATGTTGTAATTTCAAGTTGAGGGGGTTGTGAATTCTTTGAATGGGTGGACATGGAAAGTTGTGTGAGGTGTAGAGAAGTTATTCCTTGTCTTTTAAGATGAAGGAATGAGCTTGAGCATCAATCAGTGGCTTATGAAGGACTGAAATGTGAGAGCTCTAAAACCATTAAGAAGAGCTCAAAAACTAGTAAAGAGACTCCTAAAAAACCAATTGCTCAAAAGTCCATTTAAAAGAATTAAGATTTAACTACTGATTTTTTATATTCTACTTGTTTAGCATTCTATTTAATATACTAGGAGTTAAACCAACAATTTTTCAACTTCACGAGGGAGACAAATATTGATGAACTATGGAGAAAATACAAATTGTAATGTTATATTACGCTTATGAGGAATGACCTAAAATATATATAAGTTGATGGAGAATATTAATTTGTTGTTGGCCTAGTTAAATAGAGAATAAAACTTATAATGGATAAAATAGCTCGATTTTTAGTCTGACCTTGAGAGTATTCAATCAAATAAAAAGTAAATAGATTTTGACTACATAAAATGTAATTTTTTACAGTAGCATTGCTTCTAAGAAACAAATTTACTTAGCTACTGGTTTGAAATTCTAATGAACACATGTCTCCATTATTGTAAGATAGATATAAATATAAATTTCTTAATTTCTACTCTTTATCTCATACATAAGTATATTTCTGTCTCGTGTCTCACACTGTTTTATTCTCTATTATATGTAAGCTACGCTCTTTGTTATAAATGTCGTGGTAATCGTCTTTTTTTCATTGATGGATTTCGCAAGGTTTTCTAATGGGAATTGTGTTCGGTCGAAATCTAAGTTTACGAAGAGGTGTTCCGAATCTGAGTTTCTGGGTTCGAAGAGTGTGATGGTATCGTAAGTGACTTTTAGTTTCTTTTCTTTTTTTTTTTAAAAAAAAAATATAAAAAATAGTATCTGATTTTTGTATACGATTTAAAAGAATTTTAGTTTGTTTTATTTTATTTTATCAAGTAATATTTATTTTAATTTAGGTAAAAATTTTAAAAAAAAAATGAAATAATCATTATAGTACATTAACGGAAGTTAGTGGGTACCAACAACAATTTGTTAAAATGAGGTTTTGAGTATTAATGCCAAAATTTTTAGAATTTTGGTATTTATTAGCAACAAAACATAAAATATAGGTACTTATGCTCTAAATTTTTCTTAAAACAACAAACATAAATGAAATAGTGTGTGTAGTAAATGGATTAGCAAAATATAAAATTGGTAATCGAAAATAAGTGTTGAAGTGTCATTTTTTTAAGGAGTTATGTGCAATTATTAATATGCATCACCGCGGGTATTCTTATGAAAAATGAAATGTCTCATTAATGTGATTAATAAAAGCTTAAACCCATGGGTATGAACATTTAGACCCATACCCGCTCTCATCTCCAAAATTAGACCCTCGCCCCCACCCCATTAGGGACGGGTACCTGCGGGTATAATTGCCATCCATATCTGCAACATACATGGAATCATTAAGAGTTTCTTAGCGGTCGCTTATCCACAAGCAAATAGATAAGTAGAAGAGGTCAACCAAACTCTTAAGGATACGTTAAAGAAATACCTGAACAAGCCAAAAGGAACTAACCTGAAGAATTACCTGAAGTGTTGTGGTCTTATCGCATTACGGAAAAAATAGCAACAGGTACTCATACTTCTTTCACTCTAACCTACGGGTACGAAGCCATGATACCCGTAGAGCTCACACCACAATCACATCGAAAACTAACATACAACCAACATACCAACCATCAACTGTTGGCTGAGTCTTTATTTAGAATTGAAGATATTAGAGAAATGTCTGAGCTTCGAAAGGCGGTGTATTAAGAAAGAGTTGCAAAATACTAAAAGTCCAAAGTTACAAATAGAAAATTTAAGTCTAGAGATATAGTGTAACAACGAGTATTCCTAAACAAGGAAGAAACTGTTGCAAAATTATTTTACCATGATCTTAGACCTACTCACAAGTATGTTGATTAACACCCTAAATATGAACTTTCTAAAACGATGAAATAAACACATATAAAGTTTAGGAAACCTCACATTGGGTGCAGCGGAATATAATGACTCCTTCCGTTCAGATATCTAGCCCTTGATTCCTTTCTGTAGCAGAGCATTATCAATATCTGAACCTGGATCTCTTTCTCTGAATCTTTGATGCTGAAACCTCATTCTTGCTGAAAGTCTTTCTTCACGATCTTCCTCACTATGATTGAGGTATCACTTGCTGTGTGTGGGCACTACTCTTACACTAAGAATTTTGAAATTTAAGGAAGAAGAAAGAGAGAGTGGGTTCGGCCAAAGATAGGGAGAGAGAGGCTCAGTTTTTTCTGAATCAGAAGTGTAGAAATTTAAGTGTAAATTTCCTGAAGCTTTCACTATCTATTTATAGCATTCCACTAGGGTTAGGTTTGAATTATTTGGCATTAAAATAATGAAAAAATCAGTTTAAATTTCCTACAAAAGTGGCCGGCCCTATACTAGTGGATTTGGGCCTCACTTTTTGCAATTTTGCAGTTTTACCTTTTCTGCATCTGATTTTCTCAAAAACGCCAATTTTCTAATTCAACCATTTAAATGCCAATTCTAACTATTTAATAACTATAAATAATTATTAAATAATATTTTCATTTATCATATTTATTAATTGAACCATACAAAGTATCATAATTAACAAATATGCCCCTAAAACTCTTTCTTTACAATTTCGCCCTTACTTAGTGAAAATTCACAAATAGACATAGTCTAAATTGAGAATTATAATTGATTAATCAAAACCAATTACATGAGTCTTACAAGCAATATTATCTCAACTAGTGCGGGGACCATGGGTCTATATAACCGAGCTTCCAATAAGTAGATCAAGAATTTAGCACTAAAATTCACTAACTCATTAATTCTTCGTTGAATCCACGCATAGAACTCAGAATTGCACTCTCAGTATATAGAATGCTCTATATGTTCCACCATATAGATGCATCATTAGTTATCCATTGTTATAATCGTAATTTGATCAATGATCCTCTATATGAATGATCTACACTGTAAATGGATTAAATTACCGTTACACCCTACAATGTATTTATTCCTTAAAACACTTGACCCCATATAAATGATATTTCAGCTTATGTGAAACGAGTACCCCACCATTTATGTTCGTTTGGTCAAGCTCGAAGGAGATCATCCTTTGCTTACTATTCGCCAGATAGAAGCTATAGATTCCATGTTTATGCTAGCGCTCCCACTCAATTGCACTACCGTGTTCCCAAAATGTACGTATCACCCTGACCTAAAAGTAGGCTTAACTAACAAATCAAAGAACACGAATAGCCTTTCAAGATTGAGCCTAATCATAACAAGATTAAGAACATTTGATCTAGGATCAACTAGGCAATATTGACTTGAATAGATATTACGGTAAGTTTAATAAATCTAAGTCAAAGTTCAATATCGGTCCCTTCCGATGCATACTCCATGCATCCAACCTGAGCTTTACTTTAACCAAGGTTCTGGAAAGAACATAGCATTTCTCCAAATGCAAGTAAACTCTTGTTGTAGATTATCATATCAGTAAAACCCTGTGTCTGATAAATCTAGGAAACTTTATTCACATAGTCATGTTTACTTTCCAATGTGTTGACAACACAATAAACAGGATCAAGTATGTGAAAAGGGTTTCAGACGAATTCATACATTATGTACATATAATCATGAAATAAATCATGTGAACCATGCAACATTAAATGTTATTTCTGATCTATATTAATAAGTAAATCTGATTATATTGAAATGAGTTTTATTTAGGACATAAAACCCAACAGAAACATCATCAGAAGTACTTGGACTTAATTGAAAAATACCATACATCATCACTGAAATACTAGAACTCAAAACATATAAATTGGCGCACTATAAGTACAACTTGAATCCAGTACCCGTTGGTAATTTTGTGAATGATATTAATTGATAGGCTAATTAGAATTTTTGTCCCCTAAACTTTGACATGCTTTGACATGCACCAAATCATGCCCTCTGAACTTTTCTGACTGTTAAAAATTCTCCTTGAACTATTGAGATTGTTGGATTTAAGGACTTTTATCGAATTTCATTCAATTTTATTAATTCTATGTTTGTTTATGTACTAAATCATGCTTCTCAAACTTTGATATCTACCAAATCATGACACTCAAATTTTGACATGTATCAAGTTATGCCTCCTGATCCATGTTAGACTTTTTTTTTTTTAATAAAATTGGACAAAAGTCCTTAAATCCAACAATCTCAATAGTTCAGGAGAATTTTTAAAGACTTTAAAAATTTAAAAAATATAATTTTGGTACATGTCAAAAATTTAGAGGCAAAAAATTCTAATGGGGCTAATTGATTTAATGAAGGAAAGAGTCGTAATCATAATATCATTATCTAATAGGGTGATCACATCACATCTCTATATTTTATAGTCAAAATTTTATCAAGGGCTAATTAAGATTTTTGCCCCCTAAACTTTGACATGTACCAAATCATGCCCCCTGAACTTTTAAGGCCATTGAAAATGCCCCCTGAACTATTGAGATTGTTGGATTTAAGGACTTTTGTCTAATTTTATTCAATTTTACTATTTCAATGATTGTTTATGTACTAAACCATGTTCCCCAGACTTTGATATCTACCAAATCATGCCCTTCGAACTTTGACATGCACTAAATTATGCCCCATGAAATTTCATCCATATTAGACTTTTTTACTAAAATTAGAAAAAAGTCCTTAAATCCAACAATCTGAATAGTTCAGGGGACATTTTCAATGACCTTAAAAGTTTAAGGGGCATGATTTAGTACATGTCAAAGTTCAGGGGTAAAAATCCTAATTAGTCTTAGCAATCCAAAATAAAACTTGTCAATTTACTTAATTTTAAGAAAAAACACAAAAAATAGAAAAGAAAATGTAGTGGTACCCTTTAACTCCACGCAACCTAACGTCTACGTCATTCTTTTTCTTTCACACTCATTTTGCTTTCATCTCAACCATTTTCATCTTAATTGTATGAAAGTACTATTTGTGTGTCTCTTCTCTTTTTTAACTAATATCTCCTTCTCCACTCATTTTTCTTTTCTTTTTATTTTCTCTTGGTTCATTTTTTTTCCCTTTTCATTACTGAACAAAAGCTCATTTATTTTTCTTTAAAGGGATTGATGACAGCATTTGAGGTCTTAAATAAACAAATTGTTGAGGAGATAGGACTTGAATGGCTAATAATTACGTTGTACAAATGAGGATACATGTTTCGCTCTTATTTTTACTATGACAAAAACAAATCATATGGTTTCTATTATTTTTCTTAATATTCCTGGTTCATAAAGAATTGGGTTCCACACATGTTGGATTTTCCTTTTCCTAGTACAACAAATAATATAAGTAGGGTTGTTGGTCCCTAGTGTCAGTCATGAGACTGTATTTCAGACTAATAATTTGTGCCAAAGTTATTGTGTAAGGTTTTCGCCATGGACGGAAACTCTGTTGAGAAGCCTCTTCTGTTGCCTCCGACTGTGGAGCCTAGTTATGTCAAGAGGAAAACATCTCTTTTTACCTCTTTGGCCAAATTCATACTCAAAGTTCTAATGTGGGTCGTTTTTATTTTATGGGTTGGTATTGCATTTTTGTTGCCAGGAAAGTTTTCAACTCACACTATCACTGTATTGTTCAATGCAACTGGTGGAACTGTTTTTGGGTTTACAGGTTTGATTTCCAAATTTTCTGTCCCTTTTCACCCTATTTTTTTTATTTGATGGAACTTTTGGGTTCTTTATACTTGGTGCTATAATTTGCAGGAAGCTTCTTCTTGTTGTTCACTGGTCCTGTTCTGCTCATTTCAATCCTTGCCTTTGCTTACATTATCATTTCTGGTGAAGAGGATTTTTCAAAGTATGTCATGATGTGGTTTGTTTCAAGGCAGTCTTTAGTTTTTATTATTATTATTTAATCTCACTAATTATGTAGAAGTTCACTCTTCATTCCCAATAGTAATAATTTAATGTGAGTTGTCATGGCAAGTTTGTATGCTTACAATTACAGTGATTAAATTTTAGGGCATGGCTGTCCTTCCCTTGTTATTTATTCCCATGAGTTTTCTTGTTTTGAATTGACTATATTTATTGTGTTATAGGAAGAAGAGGTCTGGTCATCCAAGTTTCAGGTTGTGGACTTTCCCTGTGATTGTGGATGGACCTTTTGGGGTCGTTTCTGCTGCTGAGCTTGTTGGAATTCTTCTCTTTGGTGTGTATGTTATCTGGGCTGTCTATTCATATTCCTTGAAGGCCATCAGCTTAATTCCTGACCAGTTAAGCTTTAAAGTGCAAAGGTATATACATAACATGTATTTATATGTTTTTTTCAATCATCATTTTGTCCTAGTTTAAAATATAACTGTCCATCAATTTTTACACCAAGGGATGAACCGCTCTGTTGTTGTTTTGCAACTAAACCGCTTTAGAAAAGGATAAAACTTAACTCTATTTTAATACAAGCAATAATAATTGATAAAGGTTCTGCATATATATTATGATCCATAAGAATCCTACTAAGAATTCGGAGATTGTGAACTATGAAATTAATGACCATTGGAGCAACATATGAAAAACTAATAAGAGTTTACTAGTTTGTTACACCTTATTCTATTGTATGCTATTTATTATATTGAATTGTATTTTATATTATACTTTTGTTAATTTTTATGTGCATATAAATAAATAATATTTTGATATAAATTAAAATTTAATATAGTATTATATAAAAATATGATATACAACACAATATAATATAATATAACACAATATAATTTAGTACGGCGTACTAGAACTCTAAAACTTACTCTCATAAAACCTTAGTAATAGCACCAAAACATAAATGAAATGATTACTCTATCTAATAATCATATCATTTATCTAATGACTATGAAATAACTTTTCAACATATAAAGCAATATATACACACATGAGTAATAATACATAACACTCCCAAATTACACAATTTTTGTACACTATTATATGTCATTGTTTATAATCACACAAATTAAAATTTAAGAATCTCACTTAAAAGTATTACATGGTTGATAATATGATTCATCATTTCGTAGAATACAAAAAAATTGAGCAAATTCAAGAGTGCGTATTAGTCATATAAATCTTTCAAAATATACATAATCCTCTTTTGATTCAATACGAAGTGTCAATTAATAAAGAATAAATAAGTATTTTTTCTTCTAAATTTTGTCACTAGTAAGATCGTGTTCTAAAAACATGACAATATCAGTAATAGTTTCACTATGTTAGAATTTGAAAGTGTGTGGTTAAAGTGCATGGGGTTCTATCTCAAAACGAATTGGCAATGAGAAGAGTAGTTCATGTATCTTATGTATTGTATTTAGTGTCCACACAATATCAATGTAAGACTCTCTAACACACTAAGAAATTAGTACACAATATTTACCAACTCTAGCGTCAACAAGCAAAGAAGATTGGCTCCAAGATGGAAGTGAAATGGTAACAAAGCTGCAACTAGCTAGAGGGGTTTGGGTTAGGGTCAAGTTTGATCTAAGGGGTTAGAAGCCTTCAAGCCTTAGGAGGCATTGAGCAAGAGGTTTTTTGAACTTTTATAATTTCTTAAGCAAGTTGGGCAAGACCAACCACTACCAAGCTCAATTTTCGAGCAAGTCATTTTTGCCCTGTTCAAATTGAGTAAACCAAACCAAATAGATAATGGTACTTTGTTTTGCAAGGTGTTTTTGACACTTATAAAATTTATGTTTTTCAAATTTCTAATATGGTATCAGAGCTTAAGTTAAGCTTTGACATAGTCTCATTATTGATTTTTATTCAAGAGTTTTCAGTTGATGAATATCGATTTGTTGTATTATTTTCTTAGGCATATTTCAAATCAATTAGGGCAATGTGTATACTCGTAATGTTTGGATCCTGAATCGTGTTTCAATAGTTTACCTACCATTTTAGGATTCTTTCAAATACCATATTAGATTTTATTGTGTCTAAGGTTGTTTATTATTGCCACAGTTTTAAGCCCAAACTCAAACATAGTAATATGGGAAACATAATTAGCTTATACATATATGTATATAATCACCCCTCACTAATTTGTTAACTTAGAACTCCAATCCTACATCATAAAAAAAAATAAAAATAATAGAGTTTGAGGAATTCTCCAAGACAAGTGACCTCTGTCTTTTTGTCAAAAAAATAAAAATAAAATAAGTTATGTAGTAGTCAAGACACTTGGTTTCTCTACATTATTTAATGCATCACCAGAACTCACTTTTTTTTATCATTATTATTTTGCATCTAATTGTTAGATTACATCATATTTCTCTATTTTTTAATATTTGTAAAGTCCTATACTTTTTAATTTTTTTGTACTTATACAAAATCTATCTTACTATTTGTTAAAGAAAAGTAAAAAAAATTCTATCTTACTACATTTTCTTCATACATGTCTACATCTTTTCTCTTGCAGTTCTTTGTTCTTGGAATCTATGGGACTTCATCTTGGTTCAGTTGGGATATTTTGCTTGGCATTTCTGTTCCTGCCAGTTTCTAGGGGATCAGTTCTTCTTCGCCTTATCGATATCCCATTTGAACATGCTACAAGATACCATGTATGGTTGGGACATCTCACAATGGTGTTGTTTACTATCCATGGCCTACTTTATGTAATTGCATGGACAATTGAGGGTCGTCTCATAGATCAGGTGCCTTAACACTTTCATAGACAAAAAAGAATAATACTAACTCTTTTTTCTACATTTCTTGGGATTTACAGTGCCTAATTGTTTGTATAGCATTAGCAGGGTGACACTTCTTCATCATTTTCTAGATGTTATAGAACAGCCCTTTATGATCAGTATCTCTGTCTTAATTTCTTTTTAAAATGGCTTTCCTTGGTTGATCAATTAGTTTAAGTACATTTGTACTTTTATGTTTAGTCATCTCTCATGGCATATTTTTGTGCCCATTCTTTTCATAACCCCATCATCATACTGACTCTATGTTCAGGTTTTAGTTTTTAAGGCTTATGTTGATTTAGTTACTCCCATTGGTGATTAATCTATGTGTACTCTAACAATACCACTATTCATTTTCCTATTATTTTCTTTATTATCTGTGTCAAATTGTTTAGATAGAGAACCGAGAGCTATTTGAGGCTAGCTCAAGTAGTTGGGTGTGTGAGTATGATTCAAGTTCAAATCTTCTTTTCTTGTCTTGTGTTCACCTACAAATGATGGATAAAAGCTAAGCCAATAGATATGGGAATAGTTTTATTCTTTTTGATGCTAATAATTGAGGAGTTACTTATAGTTTCAATTGTTTCATTCAGCTGTTGGAGTGGAAAAGTATTGGTATAGCCAATCTTCCAGGAGTTATAAGTCTTGTAGCTGGTCTGCTGATGTGGGTTACCTCACTTCCTCCAGTGAGAAAGTTGAATTTCGAACTGTTCTTCTACACTCATCAACTATATGTTGTCTTTGTCATCTTCTTAGCTTTACATGTTGGAGATTTTGTTTTCTTTATCTCTGCTGGAGGGATATACCTTTTCATGCTTGATCGGTTTTTGAGGTTCTGCCAATCACGAAAAATCGTGGAAATAATTTCTGCCAAGTGTCTTCCCTGTGGGACTGTTGAATTGGTCATTTCAAAACCAGCAAGTAAATACCCTTTAACATGAACCTAGTGTTTTGCTCTCACATTCTGTTATCATTTACAAATTCTTACTGCTTTATTTATTTGATGTTAGATTTGCGCTACAATGCCCTCAGTTTTGTATTTCTTCAACTACGGGAGTTATCATGGCTGCAGTGGCATCCTTTTAGTGTTTCATCTAGTCCTATGGATGGAAAATATCATATGGCTGTTCTGATAAAGGTTCTTGGTGAGTGGACAGCAAAGCTTAGAGGAAATATATTGAATGACTCTGCTTCTGATGCTGTGCCAGAAGAAGAGCTACCTTTAAAGCCTAACACCAAGCTCACAGCATCTGTTGAGGGGCCATATGGGCATGAGTGTCCATACCACTTGATGTAAGTATATACTTTTTGATCATATTTATGTATTTATTATTTTCATAAGTCATAGTGGTCTATAATCTCTGTACTGGTTTGTCTGCATCTTCAGTGTTCATAATTTTGAGAAGAATGTTTGCATTTAAAATAGAATTGCACTAGGGAGCTTGTCTAATCTTTCTCTTTTGAAATTAAAGCGAACAGAATTATACAGACAGATTTATTAGATACCAGCATAAAACGAAATGTTGATATATCTCTCTCTTGTCCAATTATAGGTATGAAAACCTAGTTTTAGTAGCTGGTGGCATTGGGATTTCCCCATTCCTTGCCATCTTGACCGACATCCTCCACCGCATTAGAGAAGGGAAACCTTGTCTTCCACGAAATGTCATGATAATTTGGGCTGTGAAAAACTCAACTGAGATTCCTCTGCTTTCTACTGTTGATATGGAGTCAATATGCCCATCTTTCTCTGATAAAGTCAAGGTTGAGACTCATATTTATGTGACTCGAGAATCAGAACCTCCATTGGTACGTTTACACTAGTACTTCCACACATTTCTCAATGTTCCTTTATCTTTATTTTTTCTTTCCTTGAAATCTCTCATCCAAATGTTTCTTCTGATTTTTTTTCTTTGTATTATAGGAAGAGGGCAATGTTCAAAGCACTGTGACCACTTCTGCTTTTCCAGTGTCCAAAGGTCATGCCATGTCTGGTTTGGTAGGTACAGGACACAAGGTGTGGTCTGGACTATACCTTGTTTCATCAACAATAGGGCTTATAATCTTGATGTATTTGTTGCAAGTCTTTTACATAAGTCCTTATGGAATATCTACATGGTGGTACAAAGGACTTCTTATCATGGTTTGCATGGCTCTCAGTGTCCTAATCTTTGGCGGTTCTGTAATTGGTTTATGGCATTTGTGGGAAACAAGAATTTTGGAGAAGGAGGGATACCATGATGGTGTTATTAAGTTTGATGAAGAGCAACATAATGGAAATACAATTCTGAAAGAATCATCTATTGAAAGCCCTAGGAAATCAACTCTTCTCAAGTATGGCACAAGACCCGACTTCGAAGGTATTTTTTTTTTTTAAGTACATATTTTATAGTTAAATGTAGGTCATGTGGATAGCAACTTTCTAAGTTTTTCTTATTAAACAACGTGATTTCTGTCTTCTTGTGCAGAAATTTTTGCGTACATTTCCAAGTGCTGGGGCCATGTTGATGCTGGTGTTATTGTATGTGGTCCTCCAACACTTCAGGCAAGTGTTGCTAAAGAAATCAGATCACACAACATATTTAAGAGAGAAAAAGATCATCCAATCTTCCACTTCAATAGTCATAGTTTTGATCTCTAGTCTTCCACTTCAAAGTGTCTCTTTACATATTACTCTATAGGTAACCCAAAGTCCAACTGGGGACATATCCATGTACAGATTTGTGAATATCAATGTGTAATTATATATGTATCTAACTATCTATCTGTATAGTTATGAAATTATCATATAAGTTGTATTATAAACGTTGCATTTCCATATCTAAAAAAGAGTGTGAATATGAATATGGTACTCCTTTTTTTGTTAATGGGACATGTTGATTATATTACTCATCACTTAAGAACTATGTCACTCGTTGAAAATTATTAGTATGTAAACATTTTTTATATGCATATAACTCATTAGTTGGTCATGTTGTTTTTTTATATGCACATAACTCATTAACAGGGCTACCTTTCTCACCACAATCTAAGAACATGGCTTTTCTGGAGGGGCTTTTTGGCATGAGTTTCCATACTCTATAATACGTCACAAGAGTTAAAATCTATCTAAAGATGAATAATTGGTGAAATGAATCTTGACTCTTTGTGACTTACCTCATAACTTTGGCATTGGGTAAGGACTCTTCCTTGATACATTAAATAACAGGTCATACTATGCTCTTATCATTTACTCTTTGGACCACCATGAGACCAGCTGCAATACCCTCACCATGATAGGGTTCAGCACATTTAATGTGGATGAATTATAAAATCTTTGTCTTACATATTTTATGGACTGATTGACCCTACACTAGTGTACTTTTCAGGTGTGTGAGAAAACTAGTACTAGTCGCAAGAGACAGTGGGATCTCATCAATGTTCTTAGCTATTTTGAAAGACATTCTTCATTATATGTTGTATAATATATGGCAGTGAAAACATCTGATGAGCTCTCTCTTCTTTCAAACTAATATGTGGAGTGGTAGCAAAGTATACTCCTAATTCTGAAACATGTCACATGCTACTCTAATCAAGTCAGTGGTGGGCCCATCTCATTATTCCTTTAATGGTTGAGAACATGAAACAAGATATGTGCTGGAAGTTCAACTTCTTGTATCCTCTTTGATTTTTTTTTTCAGACATTTGGTTATATCATGTATGGTTGGGACTTGGAAGTATTATCATATTTTGGGGTCTTCTTAATTCTTATAACTAATTTGTGGCACGTTTGGGAAAGGAGAAATCTAACCCAGAAGTAACGAGGAAAGAATTGGCAACATTGGCACAAGTCAAAACTTCGGAGTAGAGACAAACAATGGTTTTATATCATGAAAAATTCTTGCTACCTCAATTTTCCTTACATATGGCTTTACACGATAGTCAGAACTATTTTCCATTTTTTTTTACAGTAGATCTCATAATAACCCATGATTTCGATCTGAGTTTGGATCCTTTGTACATGAGAAAACTACCATCAATTTTAAATAGGAATTTTTTTCCATCAAATTTTAACATATACTAAATTTTATCTTTTACAAAATTTGAGCCAGGAAAAAATCTTAATTATCCTTTTAAATAAATATTAATAATAGGGAAATTACAGTTATTTTTAGTAAAAAATTAAGAGCCTTCTACAAGGACACCTTAAAAAAAGTCACATTGATAGACACCATTACTTTTAGATATTAATTGGCTGGAGCATGTGTAGCCCATGGTATGTTGCTATGCCTTAGCACACATGATTCTTATTTTTATTAACACGTTAAAAACAAACCAACCCAATACCAGCCATACCTTCCTCTCCGGCTCCCCCTTCTATCTTGTTGACTGAACTCCCCTTCCTCTCCACGATACCTGGTACTCGCTCAGTGTCGTCACTATACTCGCGAGGTTGCCATTTTGAACTAGATTTGCAGAATGGCAGTGGCATAATTTCCGTCGTCGATATCACACCACCATCCGAAAATTATTTTCTTTTATCCTTCAATTTTGGGCTCTATTTTGATTATTTCTTTTTTTTGTGAATTTGTTAGATAATCTATTTGATCGATTTAATGATTATTTTAGAGTTGAATCATAAGATTTGTAAGATTGATATTTTGGGGGTTTTTTTTATTATCTTTTTTTACGTTTATATTTTCTAGATTTTTTATCAATTAACGGAAAATTGACATCTTTATACTTTTCGATAATGGTACAAATGTTTAATTACTTGAAGACAATAATTCAATGGTTACATCAATGTTTGATACAAGAGTTTCTTCCATATCATTCAGTAGTGTGCTTAAATATGTGAGATTTTGGTTAATTATTACGCCCACTACAGCAGCTAGCATTTTAAATATTAGACAACTAAGTAACTAAGCCGTGCTTCGCGCGGTATTGTTTAACTTTTATAATCTTTATTTGTACATATATTTATTATACTTATATTGAGTGATATATCTAAAATATAATATTTTAATTTGTGTATTTAATTATTTTTATAAAAGTTTTTACATTTTATTTTATGGTGCCGTTAAAATACCTTCTCTACAAAAATGAATGTAGGATGAGAACTATAAAAGGGATTGTCGTAACATTATCTTTTTTTAAAGGTTAAAAACTGCGAGATTTATATAAAACTATTAGTGATAGAATATTTCTATATAAAATGTTTAGATAAGAGAATTAATTTTAATAAATTATATGGATGAAAAATTTATACCAAAAGAAAACTCATAATCCATATGACTAATTATTTCCATAATAAAATATTTATTTATTTTACTATTTTGCGATAATTAAAATAATAAGTGCCGTATGAAGTTGGTTATAGTTATATAGATTTGTCAACATTAAAAAAATATAATTTAAAAAAAACTTTAATTTTGAAAATAAATTAATAAATTTTTTCATTTGTTAGATTTTTAAATAATTAATAAAATAATGTATATTTTATTAAAAAAAATTAACTATGTGGGATAGATTAATACTATTAAACACCCATTATACAACTTTCACAAAAATTACTAAGCACATTAACATTCTTAATGATTTCTAAACGATGTGGGATTTTTGCTTCTCCTAAAGAACTTTCTATTATTGAGTGTGAAAATTAACAAAGTTACTTAAAAAATACAAAGAAAAAAAAAAAAAAAAAACATAGAGAAATGAATTCTTAGAATGTCAGCTCACATTGTCTTGTGCATTCCTTTATATATATAGATACGAAATTCTCAAAAAATTTGACAAATATAAAGAAAAAATATAGAAAGTCTATTTTTCTTTATATAGATTTATAGATTAGAATAAATAAAAATGACAAAAGAAATTATTTATTTATAGTATATTTGTATAAATAAAAAAATTATATAAAACTAATATGACATTCTCCCAAAATTTAAAATAAATTGTATTTTTTCTATAAATATATATAAATAATAAAATATATAAGCACACACTATAGATTAGATGATTTTTTTTTTTTTTAAAAAAAGTTTCTAACTAATTAATTAAATAAGATTAATTTAATCAATTATCCAAGAAGAAGAAAAAAAATTTAGGACAAAATAAAAATAACAAAAGAAATGACTTATTTTATAGTGTATATGTAATGTTCCACTTTACTTTATAAACAATGTGGAATTATTAACAAAAGTAAGATTAGTGAGTACTCATGTTTTTTAGCACATTAATATAAAATTCTCAAAAAATTAGAAAAATAAAAACAAAAAATTCTAGACAGCCACCTATACATTTGTGTGCTTTCCTTTATATAAACATATAGATAGATACGAAATTCTTACAAAATTTGACAAATATAAAGAAAAAATATAGAAAGTCTATTTTTCTTTATATAGATTTATAGATTAGAATAAATAAAAATGACAAAAGAAATTATTTATTTATAGTATATTTGTATAAATAAAAAAATTATATAAAACTAATATGACATTCTCCCAAAATTTAAAATAAATTGTATTTTTTCTATAAATATATATAAATAATAAAATATATAAGCACACACTATTAGATGATTTTTTTTTTTTTTTTAAAAAAAAGTTTCTAACTAATTAATTAAATAAGATTAATTTAATCAATTATCCAAGAAGAAGAAAAAAAAATTAGGACAAAATAAAAATAACAAAAGAAAGGACTTATTTTATAGTGTATATGTAATGTTCCACTTTATTTTATAAACAATGTGGGATTATTAACAAAAGTAAGATTAGTGATTACTCATGTTTTTTAGCACATTAATATAAAATTCTCAAAAAATTAGAAAAATAAAAACAAAAAATTCTAGAGAGCCACCTATACATTTGTGTGCTTTCCTTTATATAAATATATAGATTCTAATTCCAATTAAACATTTGTATGGGTCTTGGGTGGGTCGTCGGTGGCTAGGGCTACTAAAGGAGAGGGTCGAGAGGGTGGGACGAAGCTTTCTGTGGGGTTGTGGCTAAGGCTGAGGAAGAAAGAGTCGCTAGGGAGAAAAGTTCACAAAAAAATTAAATAATTCAAATTAATGTTCGCTCAATATCTAATTCTTTGTTATGGTATGGGTCTTGGGTGGGTCGTTGGTGGCTAGGGCTACTAAAGGAGAGGGAGATGTAGAGACTAAGTCACAAAGAGAGATATCGAGAGGGTGGGACGAAGCTTTCTGTGGGATTGTGGCTAAGGCTGAGGAAGAAAGAGTCGCTAGGGAGAAAAAGTGAGGAAGACGAAGAGAGAAAGAGAAATAGAGATCTTTTCTTTAATTTTTTTTTTTTAAATATAGCTTAAATTACATGGACCAATCTTATAATAATTTAGAGGTTCCACGAATGCATCCAATTTTAACAAAGTTTTTAGAAGGAAATTACACTCTATACTCTTTTTATATTGTCCTCTTTTATTTTTACCCTCTTTTTTAAAGTCTATCATTTTTACCTCTTTTTTAATTATTGTACCAATTTTGTCCATGTCACTTCAAGATACTCTCCATGTAACTCTCTTATGTCAAGGTATTTTGGGTACAATACATATAAAAATAGGTATGTTTCAATTAGAGGTAAATTTGATTAATTGATTAATAAAAGTGGTATTTTTCAACTTACCCCAATTTTTAGTCACTACAAAAGACCACCTTAATTTGTTACCTGTCATTAATTATAATCTTAGATATTGGCTATATTGATGTACCTATTTTAGAGGTTTCCATTGTAGAATTTCTAAAAAAATTATACTTTTACATTTAATATTTTTTATATATATATTTTTATAGTATTTTATAAAGACATAAAAAAAACAACAAAAAATATACGAAATCAATAACAAAACAATATTAAAACAACATAAAAAAATAATATATAGATAACAAAAAATTAACAAAATAATAAGAGTACAACTTAAAAATACATTAAAATACCGTATTTTTTGTAAATAAAATTTTAAAAATCGTAAAAATATTTAAAATTTCATACAACTCTAATTTTGTATTTTTTTTAGATTATCCTTAATAATATTAGGGGTTTTTTCAGGTATATATAAAAAAAGCAAAAATACTACCAAATATATTGAACTACTCCTATAAATATTTATATAGTCCAACAACTAATATTATAATAATACCTCTTCTTCTAAGCCTTCAGCCACACAAAACAAAATCCTTAACAACAAAAAGCTTTGATCGATCAACCAAGCAAGCCAATCGAAATAAAACCCAACCAGGCAGAGAACAACTATTAATTTTGGCGACTTCACCTAAGAAGAAGACTGAAATCAATCCAAACATATGCTGTTTCGTATTGATGAAAAAAAGTGCAGAAAAACTAGTTTGAAACTAAAATTCAACCGTGAATTCTGGTTTAATTCGTAGAAAACTAATCCTCCTAATATTAATTTTTCGATTCATAAAATGTAGATCTCTAACAAATAGATCTGGAGCTCTCAATCAATCTAAATCAGGTATAATCCAAAAAAGAAAAAGAAAAACAATGCATCAATACTATAGCTAAAAGTTTATCTCGTTGCATTTTCGTTATTTTTTTTTACAAATTTTTAATGGTGAATTTGTTCATATTAAATCACGAATAGAATAGTGAATTCACATGTAGATAGAGACATATGTGGAAATACTGTTCTGGTTTTTTATGTTTTAGAAAAGTTCCATAACCGTTTTACTAATGCTCTGAAACTTGACATATCAATTATTACAAACTGATAACGATACAATAGATTTTATCATATTTGTAGGTGTTTCATATCGTCAATACAATGCAAAGCTCTTTAAAGAAACTTTTATAACATGGTTAGTTTTATTAATATACTAAATTAGTTGATATAAAGTTAGTCTACAGAGGTCTAACGATTGTTTCTCCACATATTACTATTAAGGTACAATTAGTTATTGATCAGTGAAAAAATACCATGGACAAATAATTTCTTATAGATACACATTCACATTTATCATTTCTAGTTGTAAATAAATTGCAAATTTAGTTGAATAATAGTTGTGCTACTATAATTTTATAGTATTATAAAAACAGGCTCGAAATTGGCAATACGTAACTTGAACAGATAAAACACGATTGTGGTAAGTTTCATTTGTGTTAGATATGGGGTATTATTAGTTATTTTGAGATTTCATGTTAGTTGGCTCGCAACAAATATAACTGTTACATTACAGTTGTCTTGAAGTTGACTTACAATACTCAAACTTTTATACTCTCAGGAAAAAGACGCAATTCGATTTCTCATATTTTACAACGGACAACTTGATGAAGGAATAAATTATGTAAATTAAGAAGCTAGTGGACAATTCATCTCAATTGATTGCAAATACGAAGAACTAATACACAAGCAGAAACAAGTGGTAGAATGCAACTAAGAAAACACTCAAAATGTAACTAAAGTACTAAGTGAAAGAAGGATACCAACCGTTGAGGATAAAGGACGATCTAAGCATACTCTTCTACATACAACTAAAATTAAAAGAACATGACTTCACAAGTTATCCATTATGTGTGATCCAAAAGATCAAGGAAAAGAAGATTTCTAGGTGCATGGGAAACAAAAAAAAAAAATAGAATAGGTGTAGCAAATATGGCCAAAAAGGTCACAAGCGGAATACATACCATAACAAAGAACTAGATATTGAGCGAACATTAATTTGAATTATTTAATTTTTTTGTGAACTTTTACAGGCAAAAATATTACTTTAATACATTGATATTACATTTGTACATTATTTATTTTTAAAAAGTTGCATAATAGTTATGTTGTAGTTGAATGTCAGATCTAACATATTATAAAAAATGTAAAGCATTAGCAACACCATATTTAAAAACATTAATTAGATGTTCAAAAAAAATTTCTTATTACGTTGACAAGCATGTTGGTATTCAACAATTGCCAAATCGTTGAATGATAGTTGTATAGCAAGTGTTACACATAACACATTGATTCAAAAGATTTAAGGGATTTCTCCAACTACTTTCCTAGATATCATAATTAGACATGTTGAATAAAATTTGTCCCACAGTTGAATCAAATATTTAATATATTTCATAAACGAGAAGCTCGTGCAAAAACATACGCTTTGTAACCCAAAATAATACATTGTCTAAAAAAAGATAATTATCTAATATCCAATTCTTAAACAAAAAGAAAAAATAGCAATAGAACCATAACATCAATAACCAAGTCTTAACATCAAGCATTAAATTAATAAACAATTAAAATAAATAATAACATTCAATAGGCTATAGAAATCAGTCCCTAATCACCAGACTCTTGTTCTTTCCTTGACATTCTTCATAGACTTATAAGGTTTCTTATACTCACTATCAATATTTTCTTCATTTTTTCTTTTACCATATGCGAATAAAAGTATAGAAATCCTCGTGTGGTAAGCTTTGACATCAAAATCTATTGGAACATCTTTTTCATGTATAAAGAACTCAATAAATGCAGCAACAAAAGTACCACAATCACTGTGTAATAAAATAGTAATCAAAATAGTTAAAAACAACTATACTGAAACACATAAAAAACTAAAATGCAACGACGTAAATAAAATTCACTTATTTTCTTGACTAAGTAGGGAAGCAATCTCCACTACTCTTAGTGAAGCTTTCACATCAGAACCAAAATCTGTAACTGTTACGAAAATTATGAACACTACGCAAGTATACGCAATCAAGTAGTAAACTCACACAGGTGAGGTCGAACCACAGGGGATTGGATTAACTACCACTAAATTATACTTATGATTCTATCCGGCAAATCAATAATTTTTATGAATTCAATAAAATAATTCAGAAACTTAAAATAACAAAAGAATATTAATCAAGATGAGAAAATAGGGAGAAGAATCCTGTTGTTAGTTTACCAAATCGTTAATGCCTAATTGCTATCATTTTCTTTAAGTGAATGACAGATTATAAATCAACCTAACTCTTTTCAGATCTTTTAGGTTCTAAATCACATGTTCTCTAATTAATCTCTTAATTAAACTAACATGAAATCAACATTAAGCAATAATCTAATTATCACAAAGGCTATGCAAATACTTTCGTTTCACATCAAAACCTAGATTATCCAATTTTAGCATTCTCAATTCTCACTTTTCAGATTTTGAATCGAGATCATAAAACATGTAAAAGGTGATCAATCTTACACATGGAATTAAGCACAAATATAGATAATTTCACAATCAAGATGAAGGAATGACAATTATTCATTAACTAGGAAAAACTTAAAACAACATTCATCATCCTCCCTAAATAGGAGTTTAGTTCAAAACATCCATAATCAAATCCGTAATTAACATTGAAACAGAAAATAACATAGAAAAATTAAAGAGAAGAGAAAGAACTAGTTGAAGCAATTGATCCGGGTCGCCACAAGCCGCTCTTCTAGCCTCCTCCTTTGTTTCTAGGGCTCCAAATCTGAATGAACCCTAATTTTCACGAGCTCTTTCTATTTAAACCAAGTCTCATCTTTAAAATTCGTGAAATTACGAAACTGCCCAAAAATCTCGTCACTGGGGTCCCCGTCGCGACTGGCAATGCCCCCGTCGCGACGGGATTAAACTTTGAAACTTCGAGATTTTCTCTGTCAGTTCCCGTCGCGACTGGCATGTTTCCCGTCGCGACTGGAACAGGCAGCGACACAATTATTGGTTTTTCTTCTCGATTCTTTCACCATGCATCCTCAATTCTTGTACATACTTTCTTTAAACACCCGAGGACCTGAAACAAAAGAATAAAGCGTAATATAGCCCTAAATCTAGAAACAAAGAGTGAAAACTAACCGAAAATATGACCCAAAACTTAGACTAATTTTAGCCTAACAAATTCTCCCAAACTAGATTCTTACTCGCCCTCGAGTAAGATAAATACTACTAACTACTAATCTACTTATTACTCTATGAGATAATCATAATACTACTGCTAATGTGCTGTTCTCTTCCATTGCTCAAACTAGAATTTCAATTTTAATAACTCTAACAATTAATTTAGATGCTCAGTTTGTCACATACTGCACAAACACAAGATGACTTCACAACCGAAACAATGTTATAATGGTTTTACTCTTTCCAATCATTCCACTACCCGATAACTCATATGCTTGCATGCTTACCTCTCTCCACTAATGTTGACAACATCCTTTCGGAATCAATAGGGCTTTTTGAGGTTTAGAAGTATGGCTTAGATATTTGGAAAATGAAAAACAATTTTGGCTAAAGATATCATAAGCACAAAAATAACCCCCAAGCTTCTTCTAATTTCAAATTTCCCAAAGTGTTCCCACAACTCGCCATGATTGAAAAGAATTTTTTTTTTCTCAACACCACTGAATTTCTTATTATTTTTCTCTTGAATCATGTTTTTTTTCCTTTTTTTTTCCTTTTTTTTTTCAGTGATATTGATCTTACCATATATCTCTTTTTTCAATCTTGCAAGTTTTCTTTTTTTCTATCTTCTCTCACACCATGTACTTTGCTCCCCCAAACTAATTATATAGCTTATGATATCATTGATAAAATAGTGAGGACAAAATTAACAGTGTGGATACATATTTCGGTTCCAACATGTGAAGAACAAAACAAGTTTAAGCTCAAGAGGGTTAACTAAGGATAATCATTTCATGGTAGGCTTGAAAGGCTCAAACTATCCAACAAATGCCTAAATCATATTCCTATTGAATGTGGTCAAGGATTTCGCCTCAAAAGAATAAGACACGCAAGTGCTAAGCTATCCAGTCAATCTTACCACAAACCATAGTAAAACAATTATAACATATTTCACAGATCATCAAATTGCATTCTTACACATGTTATACAAGCATCCAAACTAATCCAAAGAGTTAACAGAATTAAGCACACAGTTATTTTGCAATTTCAGAGCACATTACATTAAACAGCAGCACACAATTATCCTTTAGCTTATTGCCCATTCCTAACTAAAACAGAAAATTAAAAGTGCAGAAAATAAAATTTTTTAAATCTCTCCCCCCAAACTAAAGATTCACATTGTCCCCAATGTGATATAATATTCAAGGTGAGAAGGACTTACCTGAACGCCACATCAACAAGCGGTTGACGCCCGTAATAAGCGTCATGCAAGACAACTTGAAAATTATTGTTGTACTTGCCTTCAAGCTTGGCAAGTGATGAGTTTGAACTAAAATCAGCACCAACAACATAAGACTTTGGATGATGTGCTTGGGGAGAAGCCTTTCGTAGCTCGTAGAGGATATAATATGATGTAGATGAAATATATGGATTCATTGGTGGTTTATCAGTCAATATCATTGATGAAGTCGAATCAATGATGCCATGTTCTTCTTCATCCTCCAATGTAACAGTTTCTACACTTTCATCTACCAACCCTTCTTCTTGTTGCTCACTCTCCACTTGGCTATCCATACCCTTGCTTGTGATTTCATATTCAATGAGTTCCTCTTCACAAGGATCTTGATCTTCAATTGTAGGCTCATTATCTTCCTTGTATTCAAATAATGACCCTTCTTCATTGTACCAACAACTCTCATAACTTTCATCATTGGAGTTATTACATTCTGAATCATGAGTCATTGAGTTATCACATAAGGATCTCAGCATGTCAGTTAAGCGATTAATCTCTCCTGGAATTGATTGTAGAAGTGATAGTAGTTGCTCCTCTTTTTCAGTTTGTTGGGATGAATTTGGGCAATAAGGTGGGTATTGGTGACTCCAACCCTGAAGTGATGGATCCCAATGCCAGTCGTAATCAAAATCTGCCATATTATTCAATAGATCTATTACGTCATAGCCTCTCATTAATAGAACTATATGTTAGTCTATAAGGGTGTGTTTAAAACTCTTAGACTACACCATATCAGATTTTGAAATTTGCCTTTGTGCTAGTAAATCTTTCTGATAAGATGGTGGTTACTCTGGGGGTTGAATAGTAATTTTGGAGAAGTGTAAAAACCTATCTAAAGTCTCTAGGTATACCAGAGAGGGACTGAATGTTAAAGTTGCAGGAAAGGTACTTATTCAGTCTAAGGAAAGTTCTATACATTTTTGGCATCATTCCAAATTGCCTTAACTACTAGTGTTAATTTCCTGATTAACCAAAAGTAGTTGCCAAAGATATAGAAGCCAGTATTCCAAGAGAGTAGACATATAGAGAGGAATTTCATATTATCAATGATTTTGTGATTAAGGAAAAGTAATGGTGGAGAAAAGGTTGTGTTTAATTTAACCTTTCAGATCCTATTACGAGGAGTATACTACTACTACACTTGATTTGTATATCAAGGTGTTGAGATTATTTGAAATGCACATTTTGTTTTATATTAGTGCAAGTGGGAGTTTGTTGGGTTTTATGCCCTAAATAAAACTCATTTCAATATAATCAGATTTACTTATTAATATAGATCAGAAATAACATTTAATGTTGCATGGTTCACATGATTTATTTGATGATTATATGTATATAATGTATGAATTCATCTGAAACCCTTTTCAGATACCTGATCCAGTTTATTGTGTCGTCAACACATTGGAAAGTAAACATGACTATGTGAATAAAGTTTCCTAGATTTATCAGACACAGGGTTTTACTGATATGATAATCTACAATAGAGTTTACTTGCATTTGGAGAAGTGCTATGTTCTTTTCAGAGCATTGGTTAAAGTAAAGCTCAGGTTGGATGCATGGAGTATGCATCGGAAGGGACCGATATTGAACTTTGACTTAGATTTATTAAACTTACCGTAATATCTATTCAAGTCAATATCGCCTAGTTGATCCTAGATCAAATGTTCTTAATCCTGTTATGATTAGGCTCAATCTTGAAAGGCTATTCGTGTTCTTTGATTTGTTAGTTAAGCCTACTTTTAGGTCAGGGTGATACGTACATTTTGGGAACACGGTAGTGCAATTGAGTGGGAGCGCTAACATAAACATGGAATCTATAGCTTCTATCTGGCGAATAGTAAGCAAAGGATGATCTCCTTCGAGCTTAACCAAACGAACATAAATGGTGGAGTACTCATTTCACATAAGCTGAAATATCATTTATACGGGGTCAAGTGTTTTAGGGATAAAATACATAGTAGGGTGTTACGGTAATCTAATCCCTTTACAGTGTAGATCATTCATATAGAGGATCATTGACCACATTAGGATTATAACAATGGATAACTAATGATGCGTTTATATGGTGGAACATATAGAGCATTCTATATACTGAGAGAGCAATTCTAAGTTCTATGCGTGGATTCAACGAAGAATTAATAAGTTAGTGAATTTTAGTGCTAAATTCTTGATCTACTTATTGGAAGCTCGGTTATATAGACCCATGGTCCCCGCACTAGTTGAGATAATATTGCTTGTAAGACTCATATAATTGGTTTTGATTAATCAATTGAAATTCTCAAATTAGACTATGTCTATTTGTGAAATTTTCACTAAGTAAGGGCGAAATTGTAAAGAAAGAGATTATAGGGGCATATTTGTTAATTATGATACTTTGTATGGTTCAATTAATAAATATGATAAATGACAATATTATTTAATAATTATTTATAGTTACTAAATATTTAGAATTGGCATTTAAATGGTTGAATTAGAAAATTGGCGTTTTTGAGAAAATGAGATGCAGAAAAGATAAAACTGCAAAATTGCAAAAAGTGAGGCCCAAATCCACTTGTATAGGGCCGACCACTTTTGTAGGGAATTTAAACTGATATTTTCATTATTTTAATGCCAAATAATTCAAACCTAACCCTAGTGGAATGCTATAAATAGATAGTGAAGGCTTCAGAAAAATTACACTTCTGATTCAGAAAAAACTGAGCCTTCTCTCTCCCTATCTTTGGCCGAGCCTTCTCTTTCTCCTTCCCTCTTCAATTTCGAAAATCTTAGTGTGAGAATAGTGCCCACACACAGCAAGTGATACCTCAATCATAGTGAGGAAGATCGTGAAGAAAGACTTTCAGCAAGAAGGAGTTTTAGCATCAAAGATTCAGAGAAAGAGATCCAGGTTCAGATATTGATAATGCTCTGCTACAGAAAGGAATCAAGTGCTAGATATCTGAACGGAAGGAGTCATTATATTCCGCTGCACCCAATGTAAGGTTTCCTAAACTTTATATGTGTTTATTTCATCGTTTTAGAAAGTTCATATTTAGGGTGTTAATCAACATACTTGTGAGTAGATCTAAGATCCTGGTAAAATAATTTCCAACATAAATGTTATTTCTCATCTATATTAATAAGCAAATCTGATTATATTGAAATGAGTTTTATTTAGGGCATAAAACCCAACAAACTCCCACTTGCACTAATATAAAACAAAAAAGTGCATTTCAAATAATCTTAACACCTTGATATACTAATCAAGTGTAGTAGTAGTATACTCCTCGTAATAGGATATGAAAGGTTGAATTAAACACTACCTTTTCTCCACCATTACTCTTCAATAATCACAAAATCATTGATAATGTGAAATTCCTCTCTATATGTCTACTCTCTTGGGATACTGGATTCTATATCTTTGGCAACTACTTTCGGTTAATCAGGAAATAACACTAGTAGTTTAAGGCAATTTGGAATGGTGCCAAAAATGTATAGAACTTTCCTTAGACTGAATAAGTACCTTTCCAGCAACTTTAACATCCAGTCCCTTTCTGGTAGACCTAGAGACTTCAGATAGGTTTTTACACTTTTCCAAAATCACTATTCCACCCCCAGAGTAACCACCATCTTATCAGAAAGATTTTCTAGCGTAAATGCAAGTTTCGAAATCTGATATGGTGTAGTCTAAGAGTTTTAAACACACCCTTATAGACTAACATATAGTTCCTCTTCTTAATCTTAAGATTTACTTGAATGTCTTCCAATATTCTTCTCCAGGATTAATCTGATACCTACTCATTACTCCCACTCAACAGCAGGTGTCTGGTTTAAGGCATACAAAAGCATATCTAAGACCTCTCACTGTTGATATAAGAAATTCTTTCATGGCTTTATCTTTTCTGGAATAATTGAGACTTTTCCTTAGATAAATAAAATCTATGCCTAGAAGTCGCGAAGCTTCTATAGATTGCCCTTAGAAAGAAAATGCTTCAGCATCTTACTAAAGTAAGTTGCTTGCATTAGAGTAAGTAATTACCAGGTATACCATAAGCCATAGGTTTAGATAAACTCAAACCTATAATACTAGGAACATGAAGTTTGTTAAGTCCATAGAATAGACTTATTAACTAAAATTTCCTTTTATGTCCTTGTAATAGAAAACTTTAGGTTATTCCATGTGAATGGATTAAACCATAGTTCTATTGGCTTTTCTTTTTAGTTTCTTATCTTGACAATCCATTACTTGTTTAAACTCACAATGGATTTTAATCACTAGTGTCTCCCAAGTTATAAGAAGGTGAGTTCCTAGAAACTCTCCCACTACGACAAGGTACCGTGAATTATGTCGAAGAAAACTAAATGGTATTGATCTCTTCGGTTGTGACAAGACAACAGAGCCAGTGGGATCATCATATGTCATATAAGATGATAGAACACTTTTGGAATTAAGAAAAATATCTCCTTTATTTGCTACTTTATTTTCAGACTTAGTCATTTTCTTAGAAAAGTAGTATTTGTTTGAACAAACACTTTCTCATCTATTGACAATGGGATGGTCCACCTCTAATCACTTAGAATAGCTAACAAACCATGGTTAACAGTTCTAGCTTTTCTTAAGATTTTGATTAGGACATCCATGAATCTAGTAATGATTTACATTAAGTATACAACCATTACATCATTCTGAAATTGTATTACCATAGAAGGATTTAGGCAACGACTAGTAACTAATCATCAATATGCAACTCGAAATTTCTAGGGAGGTAAGTTTGGATATAATTCAAAAATCAATTTAATGATCTTTGAACTGCATATCTACTAGCTATTTCTCCACCCCTATCAGTTCGCAAGATTTTTAACCACTTACCTTAATGGTTTTAACCATTGCTAGAAATTTATGAAATTTTTCAAACATTTCAAATTTCTTTGCATAAGGTATAATCTAGAGTTACGTTTTAAGAATACAACGAAAAACTCATATCCATCCCTGAATGTACATCCATCTGCGAATGAGATGAACTACTTTCAGTGGATATAGGCATATTAACTCTTTGCAGAGATTGATCTTGTCAAAACCACTATAAACAAGATACAAATGCCATAGATTAATAAAAATGTGGTTGTGTCTTTTTGATGACTTAGATATAGTTACATCAAAGAGTTCTTAGAATAGTGCAAGTGGATCCTGATCATAGAATACTAAACTCATATTCCATACAGTTTGAATCCATTAGTAGAAGATGGATATTAAACACTTGTGAAAGTGTAACTGTATTGCTTCCTGGAAATAGAAATATAAGAAAATTTCTGTTTGGATTCTAAAATTAAAGTCAAAGACTTAAATTTATACCAAATATAATGAGTAATTCTTTCTTGGACCACCACTACTAATATAACTCTAAGTCTGATTTGCCCATACAAGTAGGAGATTTCTAAGATTGAGGATTTATATCAATTGGGAATAGAATTTCGAGATTATAATCATATGCGTCATTTAATTTCTTAAGAGAAAATATAGAATGACATGAAATGATTTATAGACCATTCATCCAATGATATGTTATTGAGCTAATTCGCAATGAATAAGCTAAGAGGAATTAGGATAATTTCGTTGTTTAAATAAGAATCCAACGATGCTTTGATTAGCGAAAGTCAAAGTAATCTTATTTATATAATCTTCTTGTTTCATATCGTAAAAATACTAGTCTAAGGTGTCATCAATTGATGAACAGCTAGATGTCGCATATACAATATTTATCTTTCGAGATCTAACACTATTATGTATGTCTAATGGTGAAAATCCATTAGGGATTTATCTCATTAGATCAACAAACAAAGTTAGACAAACAATGAAGATTCGAAATTAAACTACAATTTAATAATAGAAAATAACATGGTTCAATATAAATTCATACACAATTCAGAAATTATTAAACATATAGCAAGTAGGAATGACAAGTGAAAATACTAAAACATACAATCCTAAATAATTTCCAAGGTTTTCAACAAACTGATATCAGTGTCCCGTTTAGGCGAGAGTCAAAGCTACCATCCATTGAATAGAGTTGTCAGCTCATCTAAAATGTTAAACATTCTAGCAACCTTTTATTCGATCAAGATTGGAATTCAGCGTTGTCCCGTTTAGGCGAGAGTCAAGGCAATTCTATCTTATGAGCTTCCACCATTGTTTCATAATTTGCAAGTCAAATATGGTCGCCACCATTAGGGTGATCCATACCATATAAAACACTTACAAACTACTTATCTTTCGAGAATAAACGGTGTGAAATTGCTAATGAACGTTCCTCCATTAGGGAGGATTACTCACTAAAACAAACGCGATGTAAAACCAACAATGGAGATCGAATATCTTAATAATAAAGCTCATTATTTAAAAAGAGTTGTATTTTCTTTGATACTTATTTATTTAATCTATTTATTTTAAATATATATTTATATAATTAAAATTTCCAATTTAGAATGAAAAATTCTAAATATAAATTTTAATTTAATATTTATAAATTTTACTTAGATGGATAACATGAATTATTTCCATCTTAGTAATAATTTCCAATAAATATTTAGAAAAATATTCAATTAAGTTGTTACAAAATTAATTTAAATTAATTTACAACTCAAATTTAATTTTCTATAAATATATATTGCATTTCGAAAAATTAAAGTATTCAAGGATACAATTTTCGAAAATGCATGTTAAAATAAAAAATAAATCCTGGAAAAATTATTCTAATTTAATGTTGGCCCAAAATTAATTAATAAAATTAATTTACAACAAAAAATATAATTTTTCCATTTAATTAAATATATAAGAAAAATTTCAAATATTTAAGTATGATATGAAAATCAACTTAAATATTAATTTTCTATTTAATTAAATACACTATAAAAATACTTCAAGTAAAAAAAAAAACAGATAATATCTATTTAGATTTTCATTGACTAATTAATTCATTTTCTAATTAAATATATTTTACTTCATTTATTTTAATTAATCAATAAATGAAAAAATCATTGATGTAAGTTGGTCCAAAATTAAAATAAATAATTTACAACTTTAATCTATTTTTTTTAAATAAAATTTGAAATTCCAGCATTTAAGAAATGTAATTTCGAAATTTGATTAATAATTTTCAGCTAAAATAAATTTTCTATTTAATTAAGTGTCATGAAAAAGAAATATTTAAGTATCATGATGAAAATCAACTTAGATATTTAATTTTCAAATTAATTAAATGTATTAAATTCAAGAAATAAATAATTAAGTGTAGAGAAGACTTAATTATTAATCTCTAGTTTAATACTAAGAAAAATATACTTAAAATAAATTGTACCAAAATTAATTATTTAAATAATTAATTTCACAATGTATACTATTTTCCTATTTAATATTAGAAATAATAAGTAGTCTAGAAATAACTATCTAGAAAATATCTTATTTGACTAAGTATCTTTTCCCCAAAATTTGAAAAATATCTAATTTAAGTTGCATTAGAAAAAAATCTAGAACTTAAATATTTTTCAAATTTAAATTTAATTAAATATCAAAAATTAAGTTGTAACCACTTAATTTGAAAATATTCCATTTTAAGTTAATATTCGAAAAGATATTAACTTAAAAAATATCTAAAATATTCCATTTTAAGTTAATATTCGAAAAGATATTAACTTAAAAAATATTTAAAGAATCTTAATAACCAATGCCTAAAATTCCTCAACTTAATTTTGAAATTTTAAATGCAAAAGATATTCAGATTTAAGTTGGTTAGTTGTAGATAACTAAATATCAACCTAAATAGGAATATTTAATGAAAAATTTAAATTAAGCTTCAGAAAGAATCTAGAAGGTTATGATTCTATATTTAATTAAATATAAGAAAATACATATAGTTTAGCTTAGAATATAAAATTTTTTAAACTATGGTTTTCTTAAATTAATTTCAAAATAAATGAAATTAATTATGTTGCTAATCAATTTTATTAGGTTAAACTAGTTTAGTTAACCTAGTACAGTTATTCAAATCAGGCAAATGGGCCTTCACAATTGGGGTGGTTCATGTGAGGGGGTGCTGGGTTCAGTATGTCGTACCCACTACTATGGCTCCCAACTCTCACACAAGGCCCAAAAGAGAGGAATTTAACCTTAAAATGAACAACTGTTATTAATTGAATAGGCCCAAAAGCTAAATAGGCATAAATAAAATCTATCAAGAACTATGATATTTTATTTAGCAACAACAACCTATATGCATCTATATTGAAATTAAACACATAGGCTCACACAGACACACTTTGGATGGGTCCTATCATGTTGCTAGGTCATACACATATGAAAGAAGATTGTAAATATACCTGTTACAAATTATTTACTTGATGTAACGTCCCCGCTTCAAGCCTCCATTGGGCCCTTACACCCACAGACTAATGGCTCTTATACACGAGTACGACACTCTGGCTGCTTCATGAACTGATGACTGACCCTACAGACCAACACGAGTGTTTTCAGCGTGCTTTGTCCTCACTCACACACATCCTGGGAAAACTTCCCAGGAGGTCACCCATCCTTGAAATTACTCTAGGCCAAGCACGCTTAACTATGGAGTTCTTTCGAGATGGGCTACCGAAAAACAAGATGCACCTTGTTGATATAGGTAGTACCAATCAATCCATATAAGCTCTCTTCAACTGTGTAGTCCCATACCTACACAGTCTCAGAATCATCCACTAGACCTTCCCCAGGCGATGTGGGATTGCACACTTACCCGGTATTTCCCCTTACGGATCACGGGACTACTGACTGTCACACTTGACCAAGGGAGCCATGAGTTAAAATCAGATCATTGGATCTGTCAACAAATTAACCATGACTATTTGAAATCAAGCAATAATAGGTTTTAAAAGCTTACAACCAAGCTAAAACACATACTCCTGCAACAAGGTTAGCTGGATAGTTGGATGTAGGATTTATTTAATTTTAAATAAATAATTTCAAAAAAATAATTAATTAAATAAAAAAAATTATTTTCGAAAATTTTAAAAAAAATTTAAAAAAATTTCGAAATTTAAAAAAAAAAATATTTAAAATTAAACCTACAATTTTGAAAAATTAAGTTTCAACCAACCTAAATATCATTTCAAAATTTACTATCTACTTTTAAAAAATTTAATGTTATTTTATAAATAAAAATTAAAAAAGATAAATAAATATCTTTTTCAGATTTTATAATTTAATTCAAATAAATAAAATAACAAAATTTAAAAGTTAGCAAAATATCTTACATCTATTTAAAATTACATGATTATAGTTATCTTATTTTAAATTTAAATAAGGTCAAATTATTTAAAAAAAAATTAATTTAAAAAATTAATATCTCACCTTAAATTTAAAAATAAGATAAGATATAATCAAATTTAAAAATAAGATAGATAATTAAGCAAAAAAAATAGATATTTACTATTTTCAAATTTAAATTACACTAAGATCATGAATTAAATTTAAAAAATATTAATTAATTTAATTATGATAATTAGAATTGAATTAGGAATAGTAAATGTATAAATACAGAACTACACAAAAAATCGGAAGTTAAATCCATGAAAAAGCATAAAAAATCGAAGAAAAACGAAAAATGTCCATGGGCGCGCATGAGGGGTGCTTTGGCGTGAAACCTAGGCGCAGGGGGCTGCTAGCAGCCTCTCCGCGCGCGCACGTGGTGCAGTGACACACCCCGATTTTCGAAACTTCAAAAAATCATAACTAATTCAAATTAAATCGAAATTGAGTTCTGTAAAAAAGTAACTTGCTTAATTTTTTTCATACTATCCAATAAAAATAATTCCAGAAACATATATTCAATTATTTTTCACGAAAATTCACAAACATCAATCAATCATCAAATAACACTCAATACAACATGATACCATCCAAAACATCAAACAATCATTTTAAAGTCCAAATTTCTTGCAAGCAAATCAATTAACATGGCTCTGAGGCCAGTTGTTGGATATTATTTTATCAGGATCTTAGATCTACTTACAAGTATGTTGATTAACACCCTAAATATGAACTTTCTAAAACGATGAAATAAACACATATAAAGTTTAGTAAACCTTACATTGGGTGCATCGGAATAATATGACTCCTTCCGTTCAGATATCTAGCCCTTGATTCCTTTCTGTAGCAGAGCATTATCAATATCTGAACCTGGATCTCTTTCTCTGATTCTTTAGTGCTGAAACTCCTTCTTGCTGAAAGTCTTTCTTCACGATCTTCCTCACTATGATTGAGGTATCACTTGCTGTGTGTGGGCACTACTCTCACACTAAGAATTTCGAAATTTCAATGAAGAAGAAAGAGGAGAAGAGGTCGGCCAAAGACAGGGAGAGAGAGAGAGGCTCAGTTTTTTCTGAATCAGAAGTGTGAAATTTAAGTGTAAATTTCCTGAAGCCTTCACTATCTATTTATAGCATTCCACTAGGGTTAGGTTTGAATTGTTTGGCATTAAAATAATAAAAATATCAGTTTAAATTCCCTACAAAAGTGGCCGGCCCTATACAAGTGGATTTGACCCTCACTTTTTGCAATTTTGCAGTTTTATCTTTTCTGCATCTGATTTTCTCAAAAATGCCAATTTTCTAACTCAACCATTTAAATGCCAATTCTAACTATTTAATAACTATAAATAATTATTAAATAATATTGTCATTTATCATATTTATTAATTGAACCATACAAAGTATCATAATTAACAAATATGCCCCTAAAACTCTTTCTTTACAATTTCACCCTTACTTAGTGAAAAATTCACAAATAGATATAGTCTAATTTGAGAATTATAATTGATTAATCAAAACCAATTACATGAGTCTTACAAGCAATATTATCTCAACTAGTGCGGGGACCATGGGTCTATATAACTGAGCTTCCAATAAGTAGATCAAGAATTTATTACTAAAATTCACTAACTTATTAATTCTTCGTTGAATCAACTCATAGAACTTAGAATTGCACTCTCAGTATATAGAATGCTCTATATGTTTCACCATATAGATACATCATTAGTTATCCATTGTTATAATCCTAATTTGATCAATGATCCTCTATATGAATGATCTACACTGTAAAGGGATTAGATTACTGTTACACCCTACAATGTATTTATTCCTTAAAATACTTAACCCCATATAAATGATATTTCAGCTTATGTGAAATGAGATCTCCACCATTTATTTTCGTTTGGTCAAGCTCGAAGGAGATCATCCTTTACTTACTATTTGCCAGATAGAAGCTACAGATTCCATGTTTATGTTAGCGCTCCCACTCAATTGCACTACCGTGTTCCCTAAATGTACGTATCACCCTGACCCAAAAGTAGGCTTAACTTCAAAGAACATTAATAGCCTCTTGAGATTGAGCCTAATCATAACAGGATTAAGATCATTTGATCTAGGATCAACTAGGCGATATTGACTTGAATAGATATTACGGTAAGTTTAATAAATCTAAGTCAAAGTTCAATATCGGTCCCTTCCGATGCATACTCCATGCATCCAACCTGAGCTTTACTTTAACCAATGCTCTGGAAAGAACATAGCACTTCTCTAAATGCAAGTAAACTCTGTTGTAGATTATCATATGAGTAAAACCCTGTGTCTGATAAATCTAGGAAACTTTATTCACATAGTCATGTTTACTTTCCAATGTGTTGACAACACAACAAACAAGATCAAGTATGTGAAAAGGGTTTCAGATGAATTCATACATTATGTACATATAATCATGAAATAAATCATGTGAACCATGCAACATTAAATGTTATTTCTGATCTATATTAATAAGCAAATTTGATTATATTGAAATGAGTTTTATTTAGGGCATAAAACCCAACAGAAATTACTCTAGGTCAAGCACGTTTAACTGTGGAGTTCTTTCATGGAGGGCTATCGAAAAACAAGGTGCATCTTATTTTGTTTATCTAATGGCTAATTTTAAAGGGAACCTTTTGGCTCCTTAACATAGATTTTAATTATCTAAGGAACAATTTTAACTATTATAGAAAAGATAAAGTCCAAAGAAAGAATTTCTGAGGATCAACAGTGAGAGGTCTTATGTATGCTCTTAAATGCATTAAACCAGATACCTGCTGTTGAGTGGGAGTAATGAGTAGGTATCATATTAATAGGTTAGGAAAATAAGAGTCGGCTCTTTATAGGATTTCATCTAGCGTTAGGATTAGAATTATATGGAATTAAAAAAAATGGCTTAATTGAACCCTTAAGTGGCCGAACCTATTGTGGGCCCTATAGGTTTTAATTTTGACATTTTATTTAATAACTTATCTTTTTAACCACTTATTCTAAATCTGCTTATTGGAAGCTCGGTTATATAGGCCATGGTCCCCTCACTATTTGAGATAATACGACTTGCAGACTCAGTTAATTGATTTTAGTTAATCAATTATAATTATAAAATTAGACTATGTCTTATTTAAGAATTTTCACTAAGCAAGGGCTTAATTGTGAAGAAAAGAGGTTTTGGGGTCAATTTGTTAATTAAGAGACTTGTATAGTCTAACTAATAAATTACATAAATGACAATTTTATTTAGTAATTAATTATAATTATTAAATAAATAGTTTTGGCATTTATAGGTTTGAATTAGAAAATATGGTATTATTGAAAAGAAGAATAAGTTGTTGAAATAAAGTGGCAAAATTGTAACTAGAAATTGGCCATTTAATGTGTACGACCATAGTTGTTTTTTTGCCCAATATTTTATTATTTTTTAATCCATATAATTCAACCCTAAGCCCTAGTTGAAACACTATAAAAGGAACATGATGCTCTCATCTCATCCACTTGACACTTTGTCAAACTTTTGTCAACTTGACTATTCAACCAAACCTAGATGAGAGAGTTCCTTCCTTAGTGATTCAAACCTCTTTCATTGTTCTTCACCTATTCAAACCCATAGTAAATGAGTGCCATGCCCACACATAGCAAGTCAAGTACTCAATCATAGTGAGTAAGACTGTGGTAACCAAATTCGAAGGAGAGAAAGATATCCAGGTTCAAATCTTAATAATGCTCTGCTACAGAAAAGAATCAAGGGCTAGAGATCTTGAACGGAAGGAGTCATTATATTCCGGTGCAATCAATGTAAGGTTTTCTTAAACTCTTATGTGTTTATTTCATTGTTTTAGAGAATTCATATTTAGGATGTTAATTTAACATACTTGATAGTAAATTTAGATCCTGGTAAAATATTCCCAACAATTTTATCCTTAAAACACTTAGCTTCCTATGAATAATATTTCAGTAAACTAATATAATTACTAAAATAAGAGCTCTTCCATTTATCTCTATTAAGCCAAGCTCAAAGGAAATCATCATTTCATTTCTATGTAGTTATAGAAGCTAAAGATTCTGTATCTATGATTAGCGCTCCACCTCAATTGTACTATCATGTTCTCAAGATGTAAGTATTTGAAAGATCTATTTGGTCAACTTTAACGAACAAGTCAAAGAACACAAATAATACAGTTAAGCCAGAACCTAACAATCTCAAGATTAAGATCTATTGATCTAAGATCAACTAAGTGATATTGACTTAAAGAGTTATAACAGTACGTTTATGATATCTTTTCTATTGTCAATGTCGGTCCAGTCCGATGTATACTCCATACATCTGATACTAGTATACTTTACTTATGCTTTGGAAAGGACATACCACATATCAATGTGTAAGTAAACTTTATCGTTGATTATCACGTCAATGCAAATCCAATGCACTGATAAATCATGGGACTAAAGTCTTTCAAGCATATAATCACAATTACTTTCCACTGTGATGACATCACTATAATTGTGAATAACAATATGTTTTGGATTTAATAGAAATTGTATATTGAACCATAAACATGAAAACAACATGTAAACTTAAATGACTTCTAATCTTCAATTGATAGAAAATAAGATTATATTAAAATAGGTTTTTATTTAGGGCATAAAATTCTAACAACAAGATCAATAAGTGTTGAAAGAAGCACCACAACTTGGAGCAATCCAAACAACGCAGGAGACTAATCTCCTCCGCAGGTGGTGGCCCTGACAAGACCAACCGTAACCCTACTCGGAGCAATCCAAAAAAATGCGAGAGAACGATCTCCTCCGCATGATTCTTCTCACATGTCCAATAATTCTAGGCCCCTGTGAAGCTGCAAGGGCGAAGGGACCTGCAGTCAACCTTAGGGGAGGGACCCGGAGGCTCTATGATGAAACTAAATGGTATGTGATTCAGAGAGTAAGGAACAACTAATCACTCCACACTTGGAAGTATTTCCCTGATGAAAGGGGTGTTTTGTGTAGGCACTTTTTCACGGTCCTAATGGCAAGCAATATGAGTACTTCCCTCGAGTGCTTGGAGAAGAAATTAACCTGAGCAATCAGTTTAGCTCTCTCCACACTTGTGACCATGCAGAAGATTATTTTGAGGGAAAATAGCCACTATAGTTGTTGGAAATATTTTACCAGGATCTAGATTTACTACCATGTATGTTTCATTAACATCCTAATATGAATTCTAAAACAATAAACTAAACACATATAAAGTTTAGGAAACCTTACATTGGGTGCAGCGGAATATAATGACTCCTTCCGCTCAGATCTCTAGCCCTTGATTCCTTTCTGTAGCAGAACATAATCAAGATCTGAACCTGGATCTCTTTCTCTCCCCCCTTTGATGCTGATTCTCCTTCTTATTGGTTGGATTCTTCACAATCTTCCACACTATGATTGAGATACCACTTGATGTGTGTGGGCACTACTCTATCACTAGGATATTTCGAAATTGAAGAGAAGAAAAGAGAAGAGAGAGTGGCGACTATGGAGAAAGAATAGGAGGCTCAGGTTTTTCTCTGAAAGGAATAAGATGCAAGTCTTACTTTCCTGAAGCCATCACTTTCTATTTATAGAATACCACATAGGGTTAGGGTTGAATTATATGACATTAAAATAATGAAAATATAAATGGTAAAATACTTGCATAGTGGCCGGCCATGATATGGATAATGGGCCTCACTTTGCAATTTTGCCATTTTGTCATTTCTGCATCTCATTTTTTCAAAAACGCAAATTTTCCAATTTAACCATTTAAATGCCAATTCTAATTATTTAATATCTGAAAATTAATTATTATATAATATTGTCATTTAATATATTTATTAATTTAGACATATAAAGTCTGTTAATTAATAAATAAACCTAGAATCTCTTTTCTTTACAATTTCGCCCTTGCTTAGTGAAAATTCATAAAGTAGACATAGTCTAACTTTAGAATTATAATTGATTAATTAAAATCAATTAATTGAGTCTTACAAGCAGTATGGTCTCAACTAGTATGGGGACCATGGGCCTATATAACCGAGCTTCCAATAAGTCGAACCAAATTTACCAAGTAAATTCCCTAACTTATTAATTCCTTATTGAATCCACACTTAGAACTTGGAATTGAACTCTCAGTCATATAGAACGCTCTATATGTTCCACGATATAGATACGCTATTAATTATCCATTGTTATAATCCTAATTTGATCAATGACCCTTTAATAGATGATCTACATTGAATAGGGACTAAATTACCGTTACACCTTCAATGTATTTTATTCTTAAAACACTTAGCTCCGTATAAATGATATTTCTGTGAAGTGAAATGGGATCTCAACCATTTATCTCTCTTTAGCCAAGCTCGAAGGACATCATCGTTTCACTTATAAATTCTTATAGAAGTTATAGACTCCATATTTATGTTAGTGCTCCCACTCAATTATATTACCATGTTCCCAAAATGTACGTATCACCTTGACCAGAAAGTAGGCTTAACTAACAAATCAAAGAACATGTATAATACTCTTGAGATTGAACTAACCATATCAGGATTAAGATCATTTGATCTAGGATCAACGGGTGATATTGAATTGAATAGATATTACGGTAAATTTTAATATATCTAATCAAAGTTCAATATCGGTCCCTTCTGATGCATACTCCATACATCCGATACTGGTAAACTTTGCCAATGCCTTGGAAAGGACATAACACTTATCCAAGGTGTAAGAATACCTATTGCTGATTATATCATGCCAGTCTAAATCCAGTGAACTGACAAATCAGGGAATAAACTTTCAAACATATAATTAAGATTATATTCCACTGTGCTGACAACACTATAATCATTAACAGATTCATATGTTCTGGACTTAAATAGAATTTATACATTATATATATATAATCATGAAATAAATCATGTGAACCATGCAACATAAAATGTTATTTCTGATCTTTATTAATAAGTAAATCTGATTATATTGAAATAGGTTTTATTTAGGGCACAAAACCCAACAATAGTGCCCTAGACGACTGCTCTCACAATAACCAGTCCAAGGATGACTCTATCATCATACTGGAAAAATTCCCAGCTCTACCTTCACGACCCCGTGGTCAGGAGGTTGTAGCCAAACCTAAGTCAACCAACATTTTTGATCGACTTGGGAAGTAGAAAGACATGAGTGACTCTATGAACAAGAAACGATTGTCGAAAGTGGGAGCTTTTAGTAGTGTCCCCGTCAACGGGAAACTAAAGTTCTAATTGGGATGCAAACCACCACCCATGGTATTAACTGGGTCGAGTTTGATTCCTTAGCTACCTTGGTGAAAGGAATCACAACTCCAAAGCTTTCTGAGTTTGATTTGGATCGAGAGCGATACTCACCACTCTCAAATCGAATCAAGGCTTTAGAGATTCTTCCTAATTTCAAGAATCCCACCTAGCATCAATTCTTGGAAAAAAGACTCGTTTTCTCACATCTACTACTTCAAAGTGCATACCGATCTACAAGGGGCGAGAGATGACATTGTTGGGCTTTGTGCCCTAAATAAAACTCTATTTCAGTGTAATCTTTTCTATTCAATTATCAATAAAGAAACAGATTTAATTTCATTACTTGTTTTAATGTGTTATTTGGTTCATGTGATCATCTATTTACTTATTTGATTAATAAATTCATCCAAACCCTTATCACACTGATATTCTTATTTATTGTGTTCTCAACACAGTGGAAAGTAAACAAGATTATGTGATTAAATGTATTCCTAGATTTATCAGTACACAGGGTTTAACTGATATGATAATCTACAACGTAGTTTACTTGCACCTTGGATAAGTGCTATGTCCTTTCCAGGGCATTGGTTAAAGTAAGCTTGGGTTGGATGTATGGAGTATGCATCGGAAGGGACCGATATTGAACTTGAACTAGATATGATAATTTTACCGTAATATCTATTCAATTCAATATCACCTAGTTGTTCCTAGATCAAATGATCTCAATCCTGAGATGGTTAGGTTCGATCTCAAGAGTGTTATTCGTGTTCTTTGATTTGTTAGTTAAGCCTACCTTTTGGTCCGGGTGATACGTACATTTTGGGAGCACGGTAGTACAATTGAGTGGGAGCATTAATCATAGATATGGAATCTATAGCTTCTATTCAGACATAGAAGTGAAACGATGATTTCCTTCGAGCTTGGCTAAATAGAGATAAATGATAGAGCGCTCATTTTAGTGATTATATTAGTTCACTAAAATATCATTTATAGGTGGCTAAGTGTTTTAAGGATAAAATACATTGAAAGGGTGTAACGGTAATTTTGTCCCTATCCAATGTAAATCATCTATAGAGGATCACTGATTATTGGGATTATAACAATGGATAATTAATAGCGTATCTATACCGTGGAACATATAGAGTGTTCTATATAACTCAAAGTGCAATTCCAAGTTCTATAGTGGTTCAACGAAGAATTAATAAGTTAGAGAATTTACTTGGTAAATTCTAGATCTGCTTATTGGAAGCTCGGTTATATAGGCTCATAGTCCCTATACTAGTTGAGATAAACTGCTTGTAAGACTCAGTTAATTGATTTTAATTAATCAATTTTAATTCTAAAGTCAGACTACGTCTAGTTTATGAATTTTCACTATGTTATGGCTTAATTGTGAAGAAATGGTATTTTAGGGTTAATTTATTAATTAAGAGACTTTGTGGAGTGTAATTAATAAATATTATAAATGACAATTTTATTTGATAATTATTAAATAAATAGTTTTGGCATTTATAGGGTTGAAATTGCAAAAGTTGTATTTGTGAAAAACAGATAAAATAGTTGAGAAAAATGGCAAAAACCAAATTTGTATGGGGCCCATTAAGTGGCCGGCCATATGTGGTTATTTTGCTCCATTTTTTTTATCAATTTTTTATTCTAAATAAATCAACCCTAACCCTATGGAAATTAGTATAAAATGATAGCTATGGTCTCATTATCCAACTAATGCCTCCAAAGCTAAAAACCTAGCTTTCTCTCTAGGTTTGATGAGACCTCTTCCTTTCTTCTCTTGAATTCGAAAATACCATAGCCTATTCTTCACAAACCAAATTCAGTCATTAGTGACTGAGTGCATGCCAACACATATCAAGTGAGTCCTCAATCATAGTATGTAAGACTGTGAAGAATCCAATCAACAAGAAGGAGAATCGGGCTCAGATCTTGGTGATACTCTGCTACAGAAAGGATACAATGGTTAGAGATTTAAGTGGGAGGAGTCATTTAATTTCGTTGCAACCACTATAAGGTTTCTTATATCTTTTATGTGTTTATTTTCATCGTTTTAGAAATTCATATTAGGATGTTAAAAACATACTTGTTAGTAAATCTAGATCCTGGTAAAATATATTCCAACAGACATTCGGTGTAGAATTTTTCCTGCCACGTTGACAGGCCTAGCTCAGCGGTGGTATCTCAAGCTTGCTCCTAGGTCTATCAATTTATGGAAAGAGCTTGTGGATGTTTTCAGAATTCCATTCACTCCATCTAGACAATACCATTCTACATCTTATAAAATAAGTGCAAATTATGATAAGTTTTGTCTCCCAATGGTTAAAGTTGAATGGAGAAAAGAGATTTGGGAAATGCTAAGTCTTCCAAAGCATAGCTTTTTAAGATGGGTGCCATTTCGAATTCTATGTGTGTTGTATGTGGAAATCGTGAGGAGAATGTTCATCACTTCTTTTTTCTCTGTCCAAGTAGCAACACTTGCTTTTTCTTTTTTTTGAATAATGATTATATCATTAAAATAAATAAATAGAGCGTACAAAAAAAGATGGACTAAACCCATCAAACAAGTTTTTAATCCACCCTGAATGTATGCACAACTAATCCATGAGATGACATGGACTAGGGATACTTCAGGAAAATTGGATAGCAAACTTGAAAAAACAAAATAGTATAATGAATAGAGAAAACATTCAACGCTAAACAAGGAAATACTTCAAAATAAAATGGAGACGAAGATGGATCCACAAATTCTGCTCAAAAATAGCCCCAACAATTTTATCCTGCAACTCTAACATTAGCAAACTGCAACATGATGAACAACCTGAAAAACACACACAATAAAATAAATAGAGGTAAGAATCTATCTTCTTTCTAAATAAAAATAAATAAAATTAAAAAGTAAAATATTAAAAATAATAATCGAAAAAAGAAGAAAAACTTAGCTGTGAGATTTAATCATTTTTCAAAAATCTTTCGAAGTCTCCACATCTTCAAAAACTCACAACATAACTCAATAACAAAACGCAACAATACATGAAACAGAACTTAACACAACACAACAAAAGTAATAAAATAGTATTGAAGAACACAAATCACACAATATAAAAATATATACTTTTAAGTAAGAAATCAAATATAAGAACAAAAAATTGTATTTAACTCACATAAAAAGGAGAAAGTTAAAAATATAAATATAAATAATAATAATAATAATAATAATAATAATAATAATAATAGTAATAATAATAATAATAATAATAAATGCAATATCATAATAAATACGAAAAGATATGAAGCAACAAAAAATTGAAATAACTTCCTTATAAAAACCTAATAAATATACATATTTATTAATACACTAGATGAGAGTTACGTGGCGAGCCACGTAAGTATTAGTTTTATATAAGTTCTAGTGGTTTTTGTTTAAGAATTCAGTAACTAAGCAACAGCAACAACAATGGTAGATATATCTATTTAAGTTTTTCATATTTGTAAAGATTATAAATCTAAACTTTTAATTTTCTTGATTTGAGATTTTGAATTGTTCTGATTTATTTGTTTATGATTTTATTGAAATACTTGAATATTTATTTGTTCTTGTTGCCCCTGATTTTGCCCAATATACGTGGACCAACCGGACAAGGACACGTGGATCGAACAGCTTAACGTTTAAATTATTTGCTAAGTCTTTATGTAAATAAGGCAGCATCCGGGACATGCTTCCCGGAGAAGACATAGGGAGTCCCGCATGCTCCCGGAAGCCCAAGTAATACTAAGGCGTCTCCGCGAGGTGTCAGGCTTTCCCTGAGCAATCAAGTCGCATTTAATGCCGCATGGGAGGAAACATGTTGGAACTGCTACACGCAATAAAGTCTGACGGCACAACCCCCAATCTGCAGCTACAAAGTAATGATCATTTAAGTCTATCGACGGCTACACTGTGAAGAGTCACATCAGTCAAAAGACAATAAGGACATTCCACATAAAAGCCCTACAGCACCTAGGGATTTGACCATGCATTACTCATGGTATATTCATTGGGAATGCCCAACTTTATGGATACTTAGAGATACACTTGTACAATAATTCTGGGGATCACCCCATCAAAAACACTATAAATACCCCCTCAAAGCTCATTAATGGGGGTCGAGAATCTTGGGTTGCATAAGAGCAAGAAGAGTAAATACTCACCAAGAACATTCTCTGTATTTATAAGAGTGAAACACTCACCAAATACATTCTCTGTATTAAATATATCCATAAATAATATAGACTCGTGGACTAAGGCTCATTAACGCCCGAATTCTCTGATTTTCTTACAGCTCTATAATCTTATAATATTTTATTGGTTGCCGAAAACCTCGGTCAACAGTTCTGATTTTGAATTGTTTTGATTTATTCATGTTTGAATATTTATATTGATGATTGTTAATGAAATTAGTCCATAAAAACCTCCTTTCATTCTACAAAATAAATAAACAAATAAAACAAATTGATGAAAATCCATGGTAAAACTACTTAAAGCAAATGAGTTATTGCATTCTTTTTCTCTCTCTCTCTTTTTTTTTTTTAAAAAAAAATGATACAACAAACATAAGATGCACATGAAACGAATGCACATAAAAGAACACTCAGTCCATTGTTTAACCTAACATGCCAAAAAAATGCACACTGACACACGAAGGAAGGCAAAGCAAGCGATTATCATAGATTATCAACTGCCATCGTGTCCCTAGGTCCGAAAAAATAAAACTTTACGAACTCTAATTCACAGAAAGTGAGTTTTTTCATCTTAAAGGGACACATTCCTTATATTATATATATGTGTCAATTATTATTTCCTTAATATATTCATTTTTTTTTTTACTAAAACAGAAAAAGAAAATAAAATTTTCAAATTCATAATCAAATTAAAAACAAAACAACATGACTGACCTCAACAGACTACCCACTTGTATCTGTAAAAATGGTAATGGGGAACCCTTCAATTATTTATCTCGTGTATGCATCATTTCAGCAAGATTAATTGGAAAAACCTTCATCCATACAATTGAACTATTTAAAACCCCACAACAGAAGATAAATTTTCTACCAGTACTGATGTGAAGAGAGTGAATAAACAAACAAGCATATGAAAACCAATAAAGCTAATAGTAATACTAAAACATCTATATATTAGAAATTAAAAGAGCTAATAACCGATGATATTATTAAAGTATAATAAAATTAATTTATTAAGTTCACCGCAGAAGATATTTCCAATTTTCAGCACGAAGATTGAGCTCTGTAGTTGTCTCTGTGCAAATTCTCTTCCATACCTTCACAAACCAAAATAAAAATTAATAAAAGAAGAGAACCCCAAATCAATCAAAAGCACTAATGAGCATAAAACAAAACTTTAAGGCTACAAATAAAAAAAAACTCAAAGGATAGAAAAGACCAATCGTGACCACCTCTTCCATATTACTTCATAACCAAATTCAACATCTCTCATCACCAAATTCTCACTATTATCTTTACTCAACCGAAAAAGATTAAAGAAACCCACTGAAATCAATCAATCATGAGATCTAATCAAAGCCCACTTGGTGATAAAGATTAAAGAAATTGAAGAGAGAGTCTGAAAGAACAAAAAAAAAATAAGAAACTAATATAAGGGTCTTTGAGTAGCAAAGAGGATCAAAGTGAAGTCGGGTCGCTGAGCAAAGGATCTTCTTTGAATCCTTCCGTACTGTATTTTCTTGAGATTATGTCTTACACGTTTTCGGCTATTTGCTATAAATTTCCAAATCATTAAATGAATATTAAGATAAAAAAAAAAGGTTCTCACTGTTATCATAAATTAAGTAGCATTTTACAAATAAATAAATAAATAAAAAATATTAATATTCTTCCAAGATAGGTTTGTTAGAGAGATATGTGGCATTTTTTTAATTTAAAAAGAGATTATTAATATTTAAAAGATGGTTTAATTTTTTGGGTTTAATTGTTGGGTTTATTTGTTAACGGGAGATCAAACCTAATCGTTAAATTTAACAGAATATTTTTTTATTTTTAAGTATATTCTGTTAAACCAAGAATTGCCGTTAGATAGACACTTTTAATATATAAAGATTTATTAAAACAAAATTTTAGTCAAATATCTACCAATTACATTAAAGAGAGAACTACAATTAATATTATTTATATAAAAAAAATTAGAAAGTTAAAATTTTAAAAAAATAATATAAGGTAAGAATAAATATATTAATGGGGTTTTTTATTTTTACACTTCAAAATAATTTTTTTTGTATTTTTACGAAATTCTACATAGAAACTTCTATTGAAACTAGCGCTGCAACCTAAATTGCAACAAAAAATTATATAGAAACCCCTATTGCAACTAGCGTTGTAATCATTTTAGAATCCCAAACCGTAAATTTGAAAAAAAAGTTAAAAAAAAATGTATATGAAGTAATTTCCCTATATTAATATAAGTTAAATATGACTTTAAATATTTACTAAAAAATTAGAAAAAAAAATATATTGTACAACAAACAACTCACCACCTCCTCAATTTTGAATAGTATGAAAAGATCACAAGAATTAATCCCTAAAGTAATTGCTAAAAAGTTGACTTATAATAATAATAATATTACTTTCTTTTATAATAATAATAATAATAAGGGATAATTGCGGCAAAAGTCCTCAAAAATTTAGAGTTGATGCAGATTAATCCCCAACCTCGAAAATTGGCGGTAATAGTCCCTAAGGTCACATTTTTTGTTAGTCCGTTGGTCCCTAAGATAACAGTCCGTTTATTAATTTTAAAAATGCCACGTGTTGAAGTATTACTGGTCTAAATTATAATTTTATTAAAAAAATTAAAAATTAAAATAGACTAATTTTTTCCCTTTTCTTCTCTTTTTTCCTTTTTATCTTTTTTTTTTTCTTTTTATTTTATTTTTTCTCAATTCCTTCATCTTCATCTTCCTAATTGTTCTCACCTTCACCATTATTTTCCATTTCTGTCTTCTATTTCTCTGCACATTTAATCTCTTCAATTTTTGTAATCACACTCAAATTCCAATAACCCAAAAATCAACCAAAATATACCAACTTACTCAGATTATACGATTATATATATATATATATTGTAAAACTAAGACTCAAATTTCAGATCTTTAAAAATTCAGATCTGCTACCCAAAACATATTGAATTTGAAATCCAATAACATTTTTAGATCTGCTACCCAAAATATAACAACTACTCAGAATATACACAAAAATCTCAGTAGACAAAAACACTGTAAAAGTGAAACTAAAACTAAAAAAAAAACAACCAGACCAAATCAATAAAAACCCAGAAATCATCGATGGCGAAGGAGACAAGACTTCGACGGTAGTTTTGACTTGCCTGAGTGAATCGATTAAGGAAAAGAATGAAATCGTGGTCGCCGTTCAAGCTCTTGGCCGAATCTCTTGATTGTTCAAGCCCTCTCGTCGGATTTATCTCCATTGTTCGTGCCCTCTCATCTGAAGCTCCTATTTTTTCATCGATTTTTGGCCATGGTGACTATGGAGGTAATGAAGAAGACGAAGGTGAGAGAGAAGGCAAAGGGTCGGGGTGGGCGTTGTGCTGTTTTTGAGGTGGGGGTGGTTTTGGGCCGCAACAATCCACCATGTTTCTTGGTTTTTTATTTTCTTTTTGTTCTGGGAATCAATTGGTTTTGGGTGGGGGTTGTTGGCTGATGGGTTTTGGGGGTTGTTTCTGGGCAGTGAGAAGGTGAGAAGAAGAAAAAGAAAGTTATGGGTGGCTGGGGTTTCGTGTGAAGAAGAAGAAAAAAAGAAAAAAAAAAGAAAAACAAAAAAGAGAAAAAAAAAGTTATTTTATGATTTGAAAATATTAGTTTTAGTTTTTTATATTATTTTAATTTTTTTTAATAAAATTATAATTTGGACCAGTAATACTTCAACACGTGGCATTTTAAAAATTAATAAACGGACAGTTATCTTAAGGACCAACGGACTCACAAAAAATGTGACCTTGAGGATTATTACTGCCAATTATTGAGGTTGAGCACTAATCTGCATCAACTCTAAGTTTTTGGGGACTTTTGCCGCAATTATCCCTAATAATAATTAACTGTTACGTAATTAACTTAGAAAATTCATGGCGTGACATGCGACTATCCTCGCCACTATTTCGGCTTCCTCACACATCCGACAGGGTGGCGCTCTGATCAATGGCTTTAGTTTGTTCTTGAACAAACGAGACTCCATTTTCTTAGGTTTGACCATCACCACTCCAAAAGCCCAATGAGAATATCTTCGCCGACGTAGAATCCCACGGGAAAACTGGGAATTGGTATAATAATGGCTTTAAAATTTGGATATTAGATGTCTCATGTTTGAAGCTTCGAATTCGTTGTAGCCTGAAATATTAAGTATCATAGCCTGATGAAAAGTAATCTCTCAAGACATGGTTGAACAATTCCTAAAATCAATATTACTTAAACAGTAATAACTTAAAGGAACATTTGTAAAAATGTAATAAACAAAAATCTAACCCAATATAAGAAAAAAACAATAAAATAAAAATAAAAAGTAAAAAATATAGTGAAAACTGATGGATGATTATGATTTGATTCATGGCATTCATACAGAACGCCGAATCTATAAGAACATTTGCTGATATTCATCCATAGTGACAGGAGCGATTGTTCAGCCGTTGAATGTATAGAGGCTATACACCAAGACTCTTTTCTTTCATCTTCTTCTTCACCACCACTGGTACCTCAACTGAGGCAGACGAATCCAACAAATCAAAGGCTTCAGTGATAGACGACTTCGTGATTTTTCTTAACTCCGATGGGTACCGAGGACATGGTGACATGTATTAAGCTCGTTAGGCATATTGGTTAAGTTTGTTCTGAATTTTAGGCTTTAAGTATTGTAATCGTACTACTAATAATAGTAATACCATAACTCATAATCTTACTACTAATAAATTTTTAGAAATCAATAAATTTTTGTAAAACAACAAGATTATTATATATATATATATAATAAATCAAAATTTGGTGTATGAAACCACCACATTTGAGTCACATTCCAAACGCAAAATGGCGACAATCCCACTTTCACCGCCAACAACTCTATAACATGCTAGAGGCACTAAAAGCCTATAACGCCGCACCAGACCACTGCTATCACGAATCACCCCTCCTAACCCCACAAAATCAGACCCTGGCATCACAACTGCACTAGTGAACAAAGAAAACTGCCTCGACGCTAGTGGCCACTGTTAAAAATAATGAGCATCAAACAAAGTGAAAGATTAACATTAACAATTATGCTCAATCTAAAACAATACAATATCATCTTATTTAAGGCATCAAAGTTAAATAATAAAAGGACACTCTTACCTTATAGTAATGGCCATGAATTCTTATGTTCACTTGTGCTCTTCCCATTCCTTTAATCTTCACATCAAAGAAAAACAAAGTGTGCAAGGGATTGATGAACACTACTCTTACATTCTCTCAATACACTAACCACACCCATTTCACCTCACTCACTGTCACCAATCAAGAGCACATCCATTTTATAAGGAATTATAGGTCATTTTGGGCCTACATGCCCAATTTGGAGAGAATTAGTTGTCTTGGCCCAATGGGCTGGCCAAAGACGTTTGTGACAGTCAGTAGTCCCGTGATCCGTAACGGGAAATACCGGGTAAGCTGTGCAATCCCACACCGCCTGGGGAAGGTCAAGTGGGATGATTTTGAGACTGTGTAGGTATGAGACTACACAGTTGAAGAGAGCTTAAATGGATTGATTGGTACTACCTATATCAACAAGGTGCATCTTGTTTTTCGGTAGCCCATCACGAAAGAACTCCATAGTTAAGCGTGCTTGACTTGGAGCAATTTCAGGATGGGTGACCTCCTGGGAAGTTTTCCCAGGAAGCGTGCGAGTGAGGACAAAGCATGCTGGAAACACTCGTGTTGGTCTGTAGGGTCAGTCATTAGTCCATGAAGCAGCCAGAGTGGCGTACTCGTGTATAAGAGCTATTAGTCTGTGGGTGTAAGGGCCCAATGGAGGCTTGAAGCCGGGACGTTACAAATGGTATCAGAGCCTTGACCCAGCCGGAAGTGTGATCGACGAGGACGTCGAACCCCATAAGGGGGGTGATTGTGACAGTCAGTAGTCCCGTGATCCTTAAGGGGAAATACCGGGTAAGCTGTGCAATCCCACACCGCCTGGGGAAGGTCAAGTGGGATGATTCTGAGACTGTGTAGGGATGAGACTACACAGTTGAAGAGAGCTTAAATGGATTGATTGGTACTACCTATATCAACAAGGTGCATCTTGTTTTTCGGTAGCCCATCACGAAAGAACTGTTGGTATTATATTTATCTAGGATCTTAGATCTATTTGCAAGTATGTTGATTTAACAACTTAATATTGAACTTCTAAAACGATGAACTAAACACATAAAAGTTAAGAATAACTTACAGTGATTGCAGCGGAATTTATGTCTCATTCCACTCAGATCTCTAACCCTTGATTCCTGTCTGTAGCAGAGTATAATCAAGATCTGAGCCCGAAAGTTCTTCAGTTGGATGTGATCCTTCACAGTCTTCCAAACTATGATGAGATACTGAATGATGTGAATGGGCACTTCTCTCTCACTAGGGAATTTCGAAATCTCTCTTTGTTTTTCTCTCTTAATTTCGTGTGATACACTTTGCAGAGCAAAGTTTTCTCAAACAAACTCATGCATACAAAGAGAGGAGAGGGGCTGCTATAAATAGGAAAAGGGAAGATCACAACTTTCCAAATAAACAGTTTCCTCTTTTACTGTGTAATTGAATAACTGCCTTATTTAGTGTGATTCACCACTTTCCTATTTAGGCTAGGCTTTGATTAGCAATTAAATGACAAATTAAATTGAAAAATAATAATTGGGAAAAGGCAATGATGTGGCCGGCCATGGTGTGAATGGGCCTCACATGATTTTTGCAGTTTCCTCAATTTTATTTCTATTTCTCCAAAAATGCCATTTTTCCAATTCTAATCATTTAAATGCCAAAACCAATTATTTAATAACTAAAATAGATTATTAAATAATATTGCCATTTAAAATTAATTATTAATTCAGACATGCAAAGTCTCATAATTAATAATTAAACCTAGAAACCCTCTTATTTACAATTTCATCCCTAAACTGTGAGAATTCACAAATTAGACATAGTCTAACTTTTAGAATTATAATTGATTAATCATAAATCAATTATAGAGTCCTACAAACAGTATAATCTCAACTAGAATGGGGACCATGGATCTATATTCTGAGCTTCCAATAAGTTGAACCGATTTACCAAGTAAATCTCTAACTTATTAATTCCTCGTTGAATCCACTCTTAGAACTTGGAATTGCACTCTCAGACTTATATAGAGCATATCATATGTTTCACGATATCAATATGCTATCTCATTTAACCATTGTTATAATCTTAATGTGATTTAGAGATCCTCTTTATAGATGATTTACATCGAGACGGGACTAATTTACCGTTTACACCCCTCAATGTATTTTGCCCATTTGAACACTTAGTTACCTGTAAATGATGTTTTAGTGATCTAATATATAGTCACTGAAACAAGAGCTCATCCATTTACTTCTATTTAACTAAGCTCAAAAGGAATCATCACTTTACTTCTATACACCAATAGAAGCTATAGATTTCCATATTTATGTTTAGCACTCCCTATTCAGTTATGCTATCATGTTCCCAAAATATATGTATTATCCTGACTCAAAGCAGGCTTTAACTAATAAATCAAAGAACAAGAATAGCACTCCTGAGATTGAGCCTAAGCATATCAGGATTTAGATTCTCTTAATCTAAGATCAACTTCTGACATTGACTCGGAAAGATACAACGGTAAGTTTACAATATCTTTAACCAAGTTCAATATCGGTCCAGTCCAATGCATACTCCATGCATTCGAAACCAGTATACTTTACCAATGTTCTGGAAAGAACATAACACTTACTCCAAGTGTAAGTATACTTCATCGCTGATTATCACATCAGTGTAAATCCAAAACACTGATGAACAGGGACCAAATCTTTTGAATCATATAATCACAATCACATTCCACTGTATTGACGATACTGTAATTGTGAATAACTATATGTTCTAGATTTAACTGATTTTGTGCACATATCAAGTATATATATTAAACCATAAACATGTAACATACATGTAAACATACTTCACTTCTAAATTGATAACTAATCAGATTGTAATGAGTTATATTTAGGGCATAAACCCAACAAACTCCCACTTGCACTAACATAAAACAAGTAGTGCATTGCAATCAATCTTTTGTCTTGATCCTCTGATCAAGTGTAGTATCTTTGAATCCACCCATATATCTGGAATCAGGTTCATGTGACACATGAAACCTTCCCTAACTTATGCTTTACTCCTCAAGGGATACTAAAATCCTTACTGCCCATTAAGTACATCTGAACAACCAGAAGACATATCTCTCAAATTTTAAAATTTGGAATTGAGATAAAGCAGTGTAGAATTTTCTTCAGTAAAATAACTTTCTGGTAATTTTGAATTTACAAAGTTATATCTTCTCTGATGAAGCTTGAATTATTATAGATGGGTTTTAACACTCTTCTATAATGATTCCTCCACCCCCAGAGTAACCACCATCTCACAATGAGTCGGTGTGCATATCAGGACCACTAATGCATAGTTCCTTAATAACATATACGTCACTTTTGTAAATCTTTCTTGATTGTCCCCTAATGTTCCCCATTTGATTACATCTCAGATGGCTCCCACTCAATAGCAGATGTCTGGTTAGAAACTTTTAACCTTTTACTATTGTTTCTGGGAACATCTCGTTGTGACTTATTATCTTAAGCCGAAACTGTAAGTTTCTTTAAGATTAGTTCAACAACATAGCAGTCTAGTATTTGAAGTGAAAAATACTTGCTAGAGATTTAAGCAATCAAATCAAGATACCACAAAATGTTATGAGAAATAGACATCTTGAATCAGTCTTTCGAATAGACTATGCAAGAATTCTTCTATCTTACTCTCATAATTCTGATAAGTTATTTCTATCCATGTGAATGGTTAGACTTGTTTTTATCAGAGGTGTTCTTAAGTTCCTATCACAATTATCAACCAAACGAAGATGGGTAAAGAATTTTAATATTCTCCCACTCAACCAAGGTAATGTGAAACATTATCAAAGAACTTTAATGGTATCAATAACTATTACAACAGTAAATCTAAACTGGAACATATAATCAAGATCAAGGATTTATTCTGATAATAGCTAATTTATTATATTATTTCCATGTTTAAAATTATGTGTCACAAAGGGTACTGTAGAATAAAGTCCACCCCTAAGTTTATAGAGATTATGGTCCACCCCTAAAGGTTGTAAATCTCTAAGTGTGATAGAGAGTCTGTGGAGTTGAATATAATCCAGAGTTCATTAGATATAAAAAATCGTTTGAACTGCATATTATTCTTAACTTTTCTCCACCCCTATCAGATCAAAAGATCTTTTTATTAAACAAATTCTCAAATAATTGTTTTTGAAACCAACAATTATTCATAAACATAGAAATAACTTCAAGTGTTTATGTAGTAATAACTCTGTAAAGAGTTTAAATACTTTTGAATTTGCATCAATAATAAAAACACATACACATTCAAACATAATAAATATAATAATCGGTAATAGATAAAATAAAGAACTGAAGCTCAACTCATAAATTGCAATATAATTGAAAAAGATATTTTATTGTAAACCCAAAAAAAATTGTTTGCAATATTTATGAGAACCAAACAGGGAATTAAGATCCCAAACTTGAAATCCAAATTGTTTGAAAAACTAAACAATTAATTCAAATGAAAGAGCTTCTTCTTTATTATAGACAATCTCCATCCACCATCCAGCTTTCTAATCCAACTCGTTAAGACAACACCCGAGTTTAAGAAGCTTTAGCTATAAGAAGAATAATAAACAAGGTTAGTATTCCAGAATTATTAATCCAAAAGGATAATAATTCACTAAAAACACATCAGTTTATAAAGAAAATACCTTGTTTCTTTGCGAGATACTTAGGACATTGGGATTTCCAATGGCCTTTCTCATTCAAGTAAGTAGAAACATTTTCCTTTTTATGTATTGCCGAAGCTCCAAAGCATTTTCGTTCCTAGCCGCATTCGCAGCTTCGAGCTCGCTTCTTGGCATTTTTCCACTTCTTCTTATGATGGGATTTGGAAGTAGAAGCAACAAGTGCTTCAGGATTACTTGTCTTATTACCATTTCCAGAATTCTGAGGTTTATTCCCTCTTTTCTTGGGACCTCCAATCAAATTTTCATATGTGTGAAGGTCATTGACTAAAGTATGAAAGTCTTGTTCCTTCTTATTCATGACATAATTTGATGTGTAGGGCAGAAAATCTGGAGTCATGCTATTCAAGATGAGACTCACTTGAGTAGTCTGATCCATTTCAGCACCATGATTCTGGGCTTCTTGGAAATAACTAGCCATCTGGAGAAGGTGATCACGCACATTCTGATGGGGTTCCATCTGTGCGTTGATGAATTTCTTAGTCGCGTCGAAACGAGACCGAATAGATGCCATACCGAATAGCTCGATTAATGCGTCATGATTTCGCAAATTTTGGCAGTTGTTTGCAAACCTTGTTTTCAAGGTGTCAACCATGCTGGAAAGCATGAAGTAACGAGCTTTATTGTTAGCATTATGCCAACGCTCGAACTTCTCTTTTACAGCTTTGGTTGCATTGTCACTTGGCTGCTCAGGGGACGGCTCAGTCAACACAAACGAGGCACTTTCACCTATGAGAGCAATATGAATGTTCTCTCTCCATTTTGGGAAGTTAGACCCATTTAGCTTATTTTCAGTTAAGAGTGACAACATGGGATTTGACATTTCAATTCAGGATACTACAAGATAATACATAGATATCAGTTATGGTTTATCACAAAATCTCATTCAGAAATTATCAGCATACAACAGGTAGGAATGACTTGAGAAAATACAAAAAAAAAATTCAAACCTAAATAATTTCCAAGGTTTTCAATAAACTGATATCAGTGTCCCGTTTAGGCGAGAGTCAAAGCTATCATTCATTGAATAGAGTTGTCAGCTCATCTAGAATAGCAAACCTTCTAGCAACCTTTTATTCGATCGAAAGGAGAATCCGACGTTGTCCCGTTTAGGCGAGAGTCAAGGTCATTCTTATTTCATGAGCTTCTACCATTGTTTCATATGTTGTAAGTCTTATACAGTACCCACCATTAGGGTGGTTAATACTAATATAAAACACTTACAAACATACTTATCTTTCGATATTAAACGGCGCTAACTTGCTAATGAACGTTCCTCCATTAGGGAGGATTACTCACTAAAACAATAGCTATGTAAAACCAACAATGGAGATCGAATATCTCAAAATAATAAAGCTCATTATTTAAATTGTATTTTCTTATATTATTTATTTATTTTAAATCTATATATATATTTATTAAATTTTAAATTTAGAATAGAATCTAAATAAAATTTAATTCAATATTTGTAAAATTAAACTTAGATGGTTAAGAAAATAAAATGAATTATTTCCATCTTAGTGTTAATTTTCCAACAAATATTAAGAAAATTACTTAATTTAAGTTGTATTAATTTAAATTAATTTGCAACTCAAATTAAAATTTTCTACAAATATATATATTGTATTTCCAAAAATACACAATTTTTGAAATACATTTAAAATAAATCAAACTTTACTTAGAAAAAATACCTCAAGCAAAAAATATTATCTATCTAGATTTCCTTGACTAATAATCCAATTTCTAATAATATATTTCAGTTCCTTTATTTTAAATTAATCATTAAATGAAAAAATCATTGATTTAAGTTGATTCAAAATTAATTAAAATAATTAATTTACAACTTCAATCTATCTTTCAAGATAAATTCAAAATCGTCTTGCATAATTAAATGCTATTTTGAAAAATGATTAATAAAATAAATAAAATATATTATGAAAATTATTCAAATTTAAGTTGTTATGGAAATACCCAACTTAAAATAATTTTCTTATTTAATTAAATATCATGAAAATATCAATATCCAAGTATCATTATGAAAATCAACTTAGACATTTAATTTTCAATTTAATTAAATGTATTAAATTCAGGAAATAAATAATTAAGTATAGAGAAAACTTAATCATTAATTTCCAATTTAATACAAGGAAAAATATCCTTAATTGAATTGTACCAAAATTAATTATTAACCAATTAATTTCACAATCAATGATATTTTCCTAGATTAGAAATAATAATTAGTATGGAAATAACTATCTAGAAAATATCTCAATTCTACTAAGTATCTTTTCAAGATCTGGAAAATATCTGATTTAAGTTATTATAGAAAGAATCTATAATTTACAAACTTAAAATTTTCCAAACATCATTTAATTAAATATCAAAATTAGGTGGTAATAACCTAATTTAAAGATATTCCCTTTTTAAGTTTAAAACCAACTTAAAATAATATCTTCTAAGAATCTTCAATAACTAATTCCTAGAATTCCTCAGCTTAACATTATTATCAAAATATATTCAAATTTAAGTTATTATGAAAAATTAGTAATTACTAATTCATAACTTAAATAAGAATATTTAATGAAATAATAAAAATAAGTTTCAGAAAGAATCTAGTTAGTTAAAATTCTTTATTTAATTAAATACAAGAAAAATACAAATAGTTTATCCAGAAATGAAATTCATTAAACTATGTTTTTCTTAAATTAATTTCGAAGAAATTAATTATGTTGCTATTCAATTTTTTATTAGGTCAAACTAATATAATTAACCTAGCACAGTTATCCAAATCAGGCAAATGGGCCTTCACAATTGGGGTTGTTCATGTGAGGGGGAGCTGGGTCCAGTATGTCGCACCCACTTCTAAGGCTCCCAACTCTCACACAAGGCCCAAAAGAGAGGAATTTAACCTTAAAATGAACAACTGTTATTAATTGAATAGGCCCATTAACTAAATGAGCCTAAATAAAATCTATCAGGTTATGACATTTTATTTAGCAACAACAACCTATATGTATCTATAATAGAAATTAAACATATAGGCTCACACAGGCACACAGATTTGGATGGATCCTATCATGTTACTAGGTCATACACAGATGAAAGAAGTTTGTAAAAATTACCTGTTACAAATTATCTACTTGATCTATCATCAATTGAACCATGGGTTAAACTCAGATCATTTGATCTGTCAATAAGTTAACCCTGGCAATTTAGATCAAGTAATAATAGGTTTTAGAAAAACTTACAAACAATCTAAAACACATACTCCTGCAACAAGGTTAGATCTGGATAGTTGGATGTAGGATTTATTTAATTTTAAATCTATATTTCGAAAAATAATATTAAAATTAAACCTACCATTTTGAAAAATTAGGTTTAGGGTAACCTAAATATCATTTCAAAATAAATTGCTAACTTTCCTTTTAAATTTCATGTTATTTAATAAATTAAATAATAAAATAGAAAATGGTAAATACATACCCTTTTTCTTATTTTACAATTTAATTTAATTGAAAAATAACAAAATTTAAAAGTTAACAAAAATACCTTATTTCCTCTTTTAAAATTATCATGATTATTATGATCTTATTTTAATTAAGGTCAAGTTACCAAAAAAAATTAATATCTGACCTTAAAAAAATAAAATAATCAAATTTTAAAGGAAATAAGAAAAAGGTAAGCAAAACTTGATTTTTTCCTATTTTCAAAATCAAATTACACTAATATCTAAAATTAATTTTAAAAATAAAATTAATTTATTTCTGATAATTAGATTTGAAATTTGAAAAACAAAAATCAACATACAAAACTACACAAAAAATCGGAATTTAATTCCATGAAATAGCATGAAAAATCGAAGAAAACGAAGAAAATAGCAGGTGGTACGGACAGCATGCAAAGCATGCTGTCCGCGCGCGTGGGAGAGGAGCCACAGCCCAGAAATCTGGGCGCAAGCACCCCTGCGCATGATTTCCGCGCGCGTAGGGGAGGTGCTCACCACCTAGGTTTTTCCCGATTTTCAAAAATTCATAACTAATTCAAATTAAATCGAAATCGAGTTCTGTAAAAAAGTAAATTGCTTAGAATTTTCCAAACTATCCAATAAAAATAATTCCAAATACAGACAATCAATTACTTTTCCCAGAATTCACAAACATCAATCAAACATCAATATGACACAACTTGAAACCATCCAAATCACAAGCAAATCGTTTTAAGTCCAAATTTCTTGCAAGCAAATCAATTACCATGGCTCTGGTGCCAGTTGTTGGTATTATATTTATCCAGGATCTTAGATCTATTTGCAAGTATGTTGATTTAACAACTTAATATTGAACTTCTAAAACGATGAACTAAACACATAAAAGTTAAGAATAACTTACAGTGATTGCAGCGGAATTAATGTCTCCTTCCACTCAGATCTCTAACCCTTGATTCCTGTCTGTAGCAGAGTATAATCAAGATCTGAGCCCGAATGTTCTTCAGTTGGATGTGATCCTTCACAGTCTTCCAAACTATGATGAGATACTGAATGATGTGAGTGGGCACTTCTCTCTCACTAGGGATTTCGAAATCTCTCTCTTGTTTTTCTCTCTTGATTTCGTGTGACACACTTTGCAGAACAAAGTTTTTCTCAAGCGAACTCATGCATACAAAGAGAGGAGAGGGGCTGCTATAAATAGGAAAAGGGAAGATCACAACTTTCCAAATAAACAGTTTCCTCTTTTACTGTGTAATTGAATAACTGCCTTATTTAGTGTGATTCACCACTTTCCTATTTAGGCTAGGCTTTGATTAGCAATTAAATGACAAATTAAATTGAAAAATAATAATTGGGAAAAGGCAATGATGTGGCCGGCCATGGTGTGAATGGGCCTCACATGATTTTTGCAGTTTCCTCAATTTTATTTCTATTTCTCCAAAAATGCCATTTTTCCAATTCTAATCATTTAAATGCCAAAACCAATTATTTAATAACTAAAATAGATTATTAAATAATATTGCCATTTAAAATTAATTATTAATTCAGACATGCAAAGTCTCATAATTAATAATTAAACCTAGAAACCCTCTTATTTACGATTTTATCCCTAAACTGTGAGAATTCACAAATTAGACATAGTCTAACTTTTAGAATTATAATTGATTAATCATAAATCAATTATAGAGTCCTACAAACAGCATAATCTCAACTAGAATGGGGACCATGGATCTATATTCTGAGCTTCCAATAAGTTGAACCGATTAACCAAGTAAATCCCTAACTTATTAATTCCTCGTTGAATCCACTCTTAGAACTTGGAATTGCACTCTCAGACTTATATAGAGCATATCATATGTTTCACGATATCAATATGCTATCTCATTTAACCATTGTTATAATCTTAATGTGATTTAGAGATCCTCTATATAGATGATTTACATCGAGACGGGACTAATTTACCGTTTACACCCCTCAATGTATTTTGCCCATTTGAACACTTAGTTACCTGTAAATGATGTTTTAGTGATCTAATATATAGTCACTGAAACAAGAGCTCATCCATTTACTTCTATTTAACTAAGCTCAAAAGGAATCATCACTTTACTTCTATACACCAGTAGAAGCTATTGATTTCCATATTTATGTTTAGCACTCCCTATTCAGTTATGCTATCATGTTCCCAAAAGATATGTATTATCCTGACTCAAAGCAGGCTTTAACTAATAAATCAAAGAACAAGAATAACACTCTTGAGATTGAGCCTAAGCATATCAGGATTTAGATTCTCTTAATCTAAGATCAACTTCTGACATTGACTCGGAAAGATACAACGGTAAGTTTACAATATCTTTAACCAAGTTCAATATCGGTCCAGTCCAATGCATACTCCATGCATTCGAAACCAGTATACTTTACCAATGTTCTGGAAAGAACATAACACTTACTCCAAGTGTAAGTATACTTCATCGCTGATTATCACATCAGTGTAAATCCAAAACACTGATGAACAGGGACCAAATCTTTTGAATCATATAATCACAATCACATTCCACTGTATTGACGATACTGTAATTCTGAATAACTATATGTTCTGGATTTAACTGATTTTGTGCACATATCAAGTATATGTATTAAACCATAAACATGTAACATACATGTAAACATACTTCACTTCTAAATTGATAACTAATCAGATTGTAATGAGTTTTATTTAGGGCATAAACCCAACAAGAACTCCATAGTTAAGCGTGCTTGACTTGGAGCAATTTCAGGATGTGTGACCTCCTGGGAAGTTTTCCCAGGAAGCGTGCGAGTGAGGACAAAGCATGCTGGAAACACTCGCGTTGGTTTGTAGGGTCAATCATTAGTCCATGAAGCAGCCAGAGTGGCGTACTCGTGTATAAGAGCCATTAGTCCGTGGGTGTAAGTGCCCAATGGAGGCTTGAAGCGGGGACGTTACAACGTTTTACAGTGTGTCCATGGGCCCCGAGCGTGTTAGTACGTTATGTCCATCCCATTATGGCACGATGGTAATACCATGCATTACCGATTATATATAGTTATCATTATATGCTAATACGACACTGAGTGAGCAACACTTAATTATGTCAGTCCACATAAAATATTCTAACATTCTCCCACTTGGACTACATAATTACACATACATGTGCTCTCACTATACAATAGTATCAACAGACAGAAATCTCAAGAACCACTAATGTCTATAAAACTAATTATGCATCATATTGTATCGACAGGATACAAATATAATACATAATGAGACATCTGAGATTTATAAAACATGATGATAACTATTGATCTGGATCCACTCGAACATAGCACTAAGACTAAGACTAAGTCACTGGCTTGCACCACAAGTGTGCAGACACAACATATCATAAAAGTTATCCAGAATATGCATGTATTCAACAACCAATAATAATCCTTAACATGTCTATCATACATGAAAACAATGACTCCCACTGACCAAACACAGCTTTGGCTCCAATAATCCAAACAAGAAATGACTTCTTAGAAGACACGTTCAGGTAAGTCGTGTCAGTATAGTCGTTGACATGTTGTCTGTAAGTGCGTGTTATGATACCAATAGAGGACCCCACAACTTTCTCACTGCATATGGAACGTCATCATCATATTAATGGAGCAATTATACTTCTCAAGTTTTCCGCGAGAAAGATATGATTGCAATATTTATCACATAAGTTCAGTAAGTTCACAATAGAGTCACCTACTCTTAACAGTGAAACGAAATATCGCAATTGTAATGTACAATCAATATCCTCGTAACACGCCACACATTCTACCTTTACAAATGAGGATGCTGTAAATGTCCATACAACACCTAGTCACATATAACTTTCCGTACCATTATACTTTCTTTGTATAAAAGAGGAAGTTGTAGGTGTTCATATGACACTTAATTACAAAATAGCTCCTCCTAAAATCACAAATGCTTATAAGTAGATTTTATCATCCATGCAGCCTATCCAATCGATATCAGTAAAACCAACTTTTATATGTCACAATATTGGTTTGTCGATTGTCAACAAATCCTTGGTACCATAAGGATGTTGGAAATTATTTTACTAGGATCTTAGATCTACTCACAAGTATGTTGTTTAAACACCCTAAATATGAACTTTCTAAAACGATAAATTAAACACATATAAAGTTAAGAAAACCTTACATTGATGCAGCGGAATTAATGTCTCCTTCCACTCAGATCTCTAACCCTTGAATCCTTTCTGTAGCAGAGTATAATCAAGATCTGAGCCCGAATGTCCTTCTTCTTCTTCAAGTTTGATCCTTCACAGTCTTCCAATCTATGATTGAGTTACTGCTTGCTGTGTGTGGGCACTTACTCTTTCACTAGGGTCACGAAAAAGATGAAGGGAAAAGAGAGAGGTATTTCGGCCAAGGTATAGAAAGTGGGGAAGGCTCAGTTTTTGTGAAGAGAGAAATTTCTGTCAGAAAGGCATATTCAAAGATGTGTATTTGACTGAGCCATCACTTTCTATTTATAGGCAACTACTAGGTTTATGTTAGGAATTATTTGGCATTAAAATAATGAAAATATTAATTTGAAAAACTCCATATAGTGGCCGGCCAAGGTGTATAAATGGGCCTCACTTGATTTTGCAGTTTTATCAAATTTTATCTCTATTTTCTTAAAAATGCCAATTTTCCAATTCTAACCTTTTAAATGCCAAAACTAATTATTTAATAACTAAAATAGATTATTAAATAATATTGTCATTTAATTTAATTATTAATTAGACATAAAAAGTCCATTAATAAATAAATAAACCTAGAAACTCTTTTCCTTACAATTTCACCCCTGCTTAGTGAAAATTCAATAAATTAGACATAGTCTAACTTTAGAATTATAATTGATCAATCACGAATCAATTAATGAGTCTTACAAGCAGAATGTTGTCAACTAGAATGGGGACCATGGATCTATATGCTGAGCTTCCAATAAGTGAACCAAATTTACCAAGTAAATTCCTACTTATTAATTCTTCGTTGAATCCACTCTTAGAACTTAGAATTGCACTCTCAGACTTATATAGAGCATATTGTATGTTCCACGATATCAATATACTATCTCATTTAACCATTGTTATAATCTTATTGTGATTTAAAGATCCTCTATATAGATGATCTACATCGAGATGGGATTTCTTTACCGTTCTCACCCCTCAATGTATTTTGCCCCTTAAAACACTTAGCTACCTGTAAATGGTGTTTAGTGATCTAATAATTAGTCAGTTAAACAAGAGCTCATCCATTTACTTCTATTTGCTAAGCTCGAAGGGAATCATCACTTGACTTCTATACACCAGTAGAAGCTATAGATTCCATATTTATGTTCAGCACTCCCACTCAATAATACTATCATGTTCCCAAAATATACGTATCACCCTGACCCAAAGGTAGGCTTAACTAATAAATCTAAGAACATGAATAGCACTCCTGAGTTGAGCCTAAGCATATCAGGATTTAGATTCTTTTAATCTTAAGATCAACTACTGATATTGACTTGTAAAGATATGTATAACGGTAAGTTTGTAATATCTTAACTGTTGGTATTATATTTATCCAGGATCTTAGATCTATTTGCAAGTATGTTGATTTAACAACTTAATATTGAACTTCTAAAACGATGAACTAAACACATAAAAGTTAAGAATAACTTACAGTGATTGCAGCGGAATTAATGTCTCCTTCCACTCAGATCTCTAACCCTTGATTCCTGTCTGTAGCAGAGTATAATCAAGATCTGAGCTCAAAAGTTCTTTAGTTGGATGTGATCCTTCACAGTCTTCCAAACTATGATGAGATACTGAATGATGTGAGTGGGCACTTCTCTCTCACTAGGGATTTCGAAATCTCTCTCTTGTTTTTCTCTCTTGATTTCGTGTGACACACTTTGCAGAGCAAAGTTTTTCTCAAGCAAACTCATGCATACAAAGAGAGGAGAGGGGCTGCTATAAATAGGAAAAGGGAAGATCACAATTTTCCAAATAAGCAGTTTCCTCTTTTACTGTGTAATTGAATAACTGCCTTATTTAGTGTGATTCACCACTTTTCTATTTAGGCTAGGCTTTGATTAGCAATTAAATGACAAATTAAATTGAAAAATAATAATTGGGAAAAGGCAATGATGTGGCCGGCCATGGTGTGAATGGGCCTCACATGATTTTTGCAGTTTCCTCAATTTTATTTCTATTTCTCCAAAAATGCCATTTTTCCAATTCTAATCATTTAAATGCCAAAACCAATTATTTAATAACAAAAATAGATTATTAAATAATATTGCCATTTAAAATTAATTATTAATTCAGACATGCAAAGTCTCATAATTAATAATTAAACCTAGAAACCCTCTTATTTACGATTTTATCCCTAAACTGTGAGAATTCACAAATTAGACATAGTCTAACTTTTAGAATTATAATTGATTAATCATAAATCAATTATAGAGTCCTACAAACAGTATAATCTCAACTAGAATGGGGACCATGGATCTATATTCTGAGCTTCCAATAAGTTGAACCGATTTACCAAGTAAATCCCTAACTTATTAATTCCTCGTTGAATCCACTCTTAGAACTTGGAATTGCACTCTCAGACTTATATAGAGCATATCATATGTTTCACGATATCAACTGCTATCTCATTTAACCATTGTTATAATCTTAATGTGATTTAGAGATCCTCTATATAGATGATTTACATCGAGACGGGACTAATTTACCGTTTACACCCCTCAATGTATTTTGCCCATTTGAACACTTAGTTACCTGTAAATGATGTTTTAGTGATCTAATATATAGTCACTGAAACAAGAGCTCATCCATTTACTTCTATTTAACTAAGCTCAAAAGGAATCATCACTTTACTTCTATACACCAGTAGAAGCTATAGATTTCCATATTTATGTTTAGCACTCCCTATTCAGTTATGCTATCATGTTCCCAAAATATATGTATTATCCTGACTCAAAGCAGGCTTTAACTAATAAATCAAAGAACAAGAATAACACTCCTGAGATTGAGCCTAAGCATATCAGGATTTAGATTCTCTTAATCTAAGATCAACTTCTGACATTGACTCAGAAAGATACAACGGTAAGTTTACAATATCTTTAACCAAGTTCAATATCGGTCCAGTCCAATGCATACTCCATGCATTCGAAACCAGTATACTTTACCAATGTTCTGGAAAGAACATAACACTTACTCCAAGTGTCAGTATACTTCATCGTCGATTATCACATCGGTTGTAAATCCAAAACACTGATGAACAGGGACCAAATCTTTTGAATCATATAATCACAATCACATTCCACTGTATTGACGATACTGTAATTGTGAATAACTATATGTTCTGGATTTAACTGATTTTGTGCACATATCAAGTATATGTATTAAACCATAAACATGTAACATACATGTAAACATACTTCACTTCTAAATTGATAACTAATCAGATTGTAATGAGTTTTATTTAGGGCATAAAACCCAACAAACTCCCACTTGCACTAACATAAAACAAGTAGTGCATTACAATCAATCTTTTGTCTTGATCCTCTGATTTAGTGTAGTATCTTTGAATCCACCCATATATCTGGAATCAGGTTCATGTGACACATGAAACCTTCCCTAACTTATGCTTTACTCGTCAAGGGATACTGAAATCCTTACTGCCCATTAAGTACATCTGAACAACCAGAAGACATATCTCTCAAATTTTAAAATTTGGAATTGAGATAAAGCAGTGTAGAATTTTCTTCAGTAAAATAACTTTCTGGTAATTTTGAATTTACAAAGTTATATCTTCTCTGATGAAGCTTGAATTATTATAGATGGGTTTTAACACTCTTCTATAATGATTCCTCCACCCCCAGAGTAACCACCATCACACAATGAGTCGGTGTGCATATCAGGACCACTAATGCATAGTTCCTTAATAACATATACGTCACTTTTGTAAATCTTTCTTGATTGTCCCCTAATGTTCCCCATTTGATTACATCTCAGATGGCTCCCACTCAATAGCAGATGTCTGGTTAGAAACTTTTAACCTTTTACTATTGTTTCTGGGAACATCTCGTTGTGACTTATTATCTTAAGCCGAAACTGTAAGTTTCTTTAAGATTAGTTCAACAACATAGCAGTCTAGTATTTGAAGTGAAAAATACTTGCTAGCGATTTAAGCAATCAAATCAAGATACCACAAAATGTTATGAGAAATAGACATCTTGAATCAGTCTTTCGAATAGACTATGCAAGAATTCTTCTATCTTACTCTCATAATTCTGATAAGTTATTTCTATCCATGTGAATGGTTAGACTTGTTTTTATCAGAGGTGTTCTTAAGTTCCTATCACAATTATCAACCAAACGAAGATGGGTAAAGAATTTTAATATTCTCCCACTCAACCAAGGTAATGTGATACATTATCAAAGAACTTTAATGGTATCAATAACTATTACAACAGTAAATCTAAACTGGAACATATAATCAAGATCAAGGATTTATTCTGATAATAGCTAATTTATTATATTATTTCCATGTTTAAAATTATGTGTCACAAAGGGTACTGTAGAATAAAGTCCACCCCTAAGTTTATAGAGATTATGGGCCACCCCTAAAAGTTGTAAATCTCTAAGTGTGATAGAGAGTCTGTGGATTTGAATATAATCCAGAGTTCATTAGATATAAAAAATCGTTTGAACTGCATATTATTCTTAACTTTTCTCCACCCCTATCAGATCAAAAGATCTTTTTATTAAACAAATTCTCAAATAATTGTTTTTGAAACCAACAATTATTCATAAACATAGAAATAACTTCAAGTGTTTATGTAGTAATAACTCTGTAAAGAGTTTAAATACTTTTGAATTTGCATCAATAATAAAAACACATACACATTCAAACATAATAAATATAATAATCGGTAATAGATAAAATAAAGAACTGAAGCTCAACTCATAAATTGCAATATAATTGAAAAAGATATTTTATTGTAAACCCAAAAAAAATTGTTTACAATATTTATGAGAACCAAACAGGGAATTAAGATCCCAAACTTGAAATCCAAATTGTTTGAAAAACTAAACAATTAATTCAAATGAAAGAGCTTCTTCTTTATTATAGACAATCTCCATCCACCATCCAGCTTTCTAATCCAACTCGTTAAGACAGCACCCGAGTTTAAGAAGCTTTAGCTATAAGAAGAATAATAAACAAGGTTAGTAGTCCAGAATTATTAATCCAAAAGGATAATAATTCACTAAAAACACATCAGTTTATAAAGAAAATACCTTGTTTCTTTGCGAGATACTTAGGACATTGGGATTTCCAATGGCCTTTCTCATTGCAGTAGAAACATTTTCCTTTTTGTGTATTGCCAGAAGCTCCAGCATTTTTGTTCCTAGCTGCATTCGCAGCTTGAGCTCGCTTCTTGGCATTTTTCCACTTCTTCTTATGATGGGATTTGGAAGTAGAAGCAACAAGTGCTTCAGGATTACTTGTCTTATTACCATTTCCAGAATTCTGAGGTTTATTCCCTCTTTTCTTGGGACCTCCAATCAAATTTTCATATGTCTGAAGGTCATTGACTAAAGTATGAAAGTCTTGTTCCTTCTTATTCATGACATAATTTGATGTGTAGGGCAGAAAATATGGAGTCATGCTATTCAAGATGAGACTCACTTGAGTAGTCTGATCCATTTCAGCACCATGATTCTGGGCTTCTTGGAAATAACTAGCCATCTGGAGAAGGTGATCACGCACATTCTGATGGGGTTCCATCCGTGCGTTGATGAATTTCTTAGTCGCGTCGAAACGAGACTGAATAGATGCCATACCGAATAGCTCAGTTAACTGCGTCATGATTTCTGCAGCCGTGACAGTGTTTGCAAACCTTGTTTTCAAGGTGTCAACCATGCTGGAAAGCATCAAGTACCGAGCTTTATTGTTAGCATTATGCCAACGCTCGAACTTCTCTTTTACAACTTTGGTTGCATTGTCACTTGGCTGCTCAGGGGACGGCTCAGTCAACACAAACGAGGCACTTTCACCTATGAGAGCAATATGAATGTTCTCTCTCCATTTTGGGAAGTTAGACCCATTTAGCTTATTTTCAGTTAAGAGTGACAACATGGGATTTGACATTTCAATTCAGGATACTACAAGATAATACATAGATATCAGTTATGGTTTATCACAAAATCTCATTCAGAAATTATCAGCATACAGCAGGTAGGAATGACTTGAGAAAATACAAAAAAAAAATTCAAACCTAAATAATTTCCAAGGTTTTCAATAAACTGATATCAGTGTCCCGTTTAGGCGAGAGTCAAAGCTATCATTCATTGAATAGAGTTGTCAGCTCATCTAGAATAGCAAACCTTCTAGCAACCTTTTATTCGATCGAAAGGAGAATCCGACGTTGTCCCGTTTAGGCGAGAGTCAAGGTCATTCTTATTTCATGAGCTTCTACCATTGTTTCATATGTTTGTAAGTCTTATACAGTACCCACCATTAGGGTGGTTAATACTAATATAAAACACTTACAAACATACTTATCTTTCGAGATTAAACGGCGCTAACTTGCTAATGAACGTTCCTCCATTAGGGAGGATTACTCACTAAAACAATAGCTATGTAAAACCAACAATGGAGATCGAATATCTCAAAATAATAAAGCTCATTATTTAAATTGTATTTTCTTATATTATTTATTTATTTTAAATCTATATATATATTTATTAAATTTTAAATTTAGAATAGAATCTAAATAAAATTTAATTCAATATTTGTAAAATTAAACTTAGATGGTTAAGAAAATAAAATGAATTATTTCCATCTTAGTGTTAATTTTCCAACAAATATTAAGAAAATTACTTAATTTAAGTTGTATTAATTTAAATTAATTTGCAACTCAAATTAAAATTTTCTACAAATATATATATTGTATTTCCAAAAATACACAATTTTTGAAATACATTTAAAATAAATCAAACTTTACTTAGAAAAAATACCTCAAGCAAAAAATATTATCTATCTAGATTTCCTTGACTAATTAATCCAATTTCTAATAATATATTTCAGTTCCTTTATTTTAAATTAATCATTAAATGAAAAAATCATTGATTTAAGTTGATTCAAAATTAATTAAAATAATTAATTTACAACTTCAATCTATCTTTCAAGATAAATTCAAAATCGTCTTGCATAATTAAATGCTATTTTGAAAAATGATTAATAAAATAAATAAAATATATTATGAAAATTATTCAAATTTAAGTTGTTATGGAAATACCCAACTTAAAATAATTTTCTTATTTAATTAAATATCATGAAAATATCAATATCCAAGTATCATTATGAAAATCAACTTAGACATTTAATTTTCAATTTAATTAAATGTATTAAATTCAGGAAATAAATAATTAAGTATAGAGAAAACTTAATCATTAATTTCCAATTTAATACAAGGAAAAATATCCTTAATTGAATTGTACCAAAATTAATTATTAACCAATTAATTTCACAATCAATGATATTTTCCTAGATTAGAAATAATAATTAGTATGGAAATAACTATCTAGAAAATATCTCAATTCTACTAAGTATCTTTTCAAGATCTGGAAAATATCTGATTTAAGTTATTATAGAAAGAATCTATAATTTACAAACTTAAAATTTTCCAAACATCATTTAATTAAATATCAAAATTAGGTGGTAACAACCTAATTTAAAGATATTCCCTTTTTAAGTTTAAAACCAACTTAAAATAATATCTTCTAAGAATCTTCAATAACTAATTCCTAGAATTCCTCAGCTTAACATTATTATCAAAATATATTCAAATTTAAGTTATTATGAAAAATTAGTAATTACTAATTCATAACTTAAATAAGAATATTTAATGAAATAATAAAAATAAGTTTCAGAAAGAATCTAGTTAGTTAAAATTCTTTATTTAATTAAATACAAGAAAAATACAAATAGTTTATCCAGAAATGAAATTCATTAAACTATGTTTTTCTTAAATTAATTTCAAAGAAATTAATTATGTTGCTATTCAATTTTTTATTAGGTCAAACTAATATAATTAACCTAGCACAGTTATCCAAATCAAGCAAATGGGCCTTCACAATTGGGGTTGTTCATGTGAGGGGGAGCTGGGTCCAGTATGTCGCACCCACTTCTAAGGCTCCCAACTCTCACACAAGGCCCAAAAGAGAGGAATTTAACCTTAAAATGAACAACTGTTATTAATTGAATAGGCCCATTAACTAAATGAGCCTAAATAAAATCTATCAGGTTATGACATTTTATTTAGCAACAACAACCTATATGTATCTATAATAGAAATTAAACATATAGGCTCACACGAGGCACACGTATTTGGATGGATCCTATCATGTTACTAGGTCATACACACAGATGAAAGAAGTTTGTAAAAATTACCTGTTACAAATTATCTACTTGATCTATCATCAATTGAACCATGGGTTAAACTCAGATCATTTGATCTGTCAATAAGTTAACCCTGGCAATTTAGATCAAGTAATAATAGGTTTTAGAAAAACTTACAAACAATCTAAAACACATACTCTTGCAACAAGGTTAGATCTGGATAGTTGGATGTAGGATTTATTTAATTTTAAATCTATATTTCGAAAAATAATATTAAAATTAAACCTACCATTTTGAAAAATTAGGTTTAGGGTAACCTAAATATCATTTCAAAATAAATTGCTAACTTTCCTTTTAAATTTCATGTTATTTAATAAATTAAATAATAAAATAGAAAATGGTAAATACATACCCTTTTTCTTATTTTACAATTTAATTTAATTGAAAAATAACAAAATTTAAAAGTTAACAAAAATACCTTATTTCCTCTTTTAAAATTATCATGATTATTATGATCTTATTTTAATTAAGGTCAAGTTACCAAAAAAAATAATATCTGACCTTAAAAAAAAATAATAATCAAATTTTAAAGGAAATAAGAAAAAGGTAAGCAAAACTTGATTTTTTCCTATTTTCAAAATCAAATTACACTAATATCTAAAATTAATTTTAAAAATAAAATTAATTTATTTCTGATAATTAGATTTGAAATTTGAAAAATAAAAATCAACATACAAAACTACACAAAAAATCGGAATTTAATTCCATGAAATAGCATGAAAAATCGAAGAAAACGAAGAAAATAGCAGGTGGTACGGACAGCATGCAAAGCATGCTGTCCGCGCGCGTGGGAGAGGAGCCACAGCCCAGAAATCTGGGCGCAAGCACCCCTGCGAATGATTTCCGCGCGCGTAGGGGAGGTGCTCACCACCTAGGTTTTTCCCGATTTTCAAAAATTCATAACTAATTCAAATTAAATCGAAATCGAGTTCTGTAAAAAAGTAAATTGCTTAGAATTTTCCAAACTATCCAATAAAAATAATTCCAGATACAGACAATCAATTATTTTTCCCAGAATTCACAAACATCAATCAAACATCAATATGACACAACATGAAACCATCCAAATCACAAGCAAATCGTTTTAAGTCCAAATTTCTTGCAAGCAAATCAATTACCATGGCTCTGGTGCCAGTTGTTGGTATTATATTTATCCAGGATCTTAGATCTATTTGCAAGTATGTTGATTTAACAACTTAATATTGAACTTCTAAAACGATGAACTAAACACATAAAAGTTAAGAATAACTTACAGTGATTGCAGCGGAATTAATGTCTCCTTCCACTCAGATCTCTAACCCTTGATTCCTGTCTGTAGCAGAGTATAATCAAGATCTGAGCCCAAAAGTTCTTCAGTTGGATGTGATCCTTCACAGTCTTCCAAACTATGATGAGATACTGAATGATGTGAGTGGGCACTTCTCTCTCACTAGGGATTTCGAAATCTCTCTCTTGTTTTTCTCTCTTGATTTCGTGTGACACACTTTGCAGAGCAAAGTTTTTCTCAAGCAAACTCATGCATACAAAGAGAGGAGAGGGGCTGCTATAAATAGGAAAAGGGAAGATCACAACTTTCCAAATAAACAGTTTCCTCTTTTACTGTGTAATTGAATAACTGCCTTATTTAGTGTGATTCACCACTTTCCTATTTAGGCTAGGCTTTGATTAGCAATTAAATGACAAATTAAATTGAAAAATAATAATTGGGAAAAGGCAATGATGTGGCCGGCCATGGTGTGAATGGGCCTCACATGATTTTTGCAGTTTCCTCAATTTTATTTCTATTTCTCCAAAAATGCCATTTTTCCAATTCTAATCATTTAAATGCCAAAACCAATTATTTAATAACTAAAATAGATTATTAAATAATATTGCCATTTAAAATTAATTATTAATTCAGACATGCAAAGTCTCATAATTAATAATTAAACCTAGAAACCCTCTTATTTACGATTTTATCCCTAAACTGTGAGAATTCACAAATTAGACATAGTCTAACTTTTAGAATTATAATTGATTAATCATAAATCAATTATAGAGTCCTACAAACAGTATAATCTCAACTAGAATGGGGACCATGGATCTATATTCTGAGCTTCCAATAAGTTGAACCGATTTACCAAGTAAATCCCTAACTTATTAATTCCTCGTTGAATCCACTCTTAGAACTTGGAATTGCACTCTCAGACTTATATAGAGCATATCATATGTTTCACGATATCAATATGCTATCTCATTTAACCATTGTTATAATCTTAATGTGATTTAGAGATCCTCTATATAGATGATTTACATCGAGACGGGACTAATTTACCGTTTACACCCCTCAATGTATTTTGCCCATTTGAACACTTAGTTACCTGTAAATGATGTTTTAGTGATCTAATATATAGTCACTGAAACAAGAGCTCATCCATTTACTTCTATTTAACTAAGCTCAAAAGGAATCATCACTTTACTTCTATACACCAGTAGAAGCTATAGATTTCCATATTTATGTTTAGCACTCCCTATTCAGTTATGCTATCATGTTCCCAAAATATATGTATTATCCTGACTCAAAGCAGGCTTTAACTAATAAATCAAAGAACAAGAATAACACTCCTGAGATTGAGCCTAAGCATATCAGGATTTAGATTCTCTTAATCTAAGATCAACTTCTGACATTGACTCGGAAAGATACAACGGTAAGTTTACAATATCTTTAACCAAGTTCAATATCGGTCCAGTCCAATGCATACTCCATGCATTCGAAACCAGTATACTTTACCAATGTTCTGGAAAGAACATAACACTTACTCCAAGTGTAAGTATACTTCATCGCTGATTATCACATCAGTGTAAATCCAAAACACTGATGAACAGGGACCAAATCTTTTGAATCATATAATCACAATCACATTCCACTGTATTGACGATACTGTAATTGTGAATAACTATATGTTCTGGATTTAACTGATTTTGTGCACATATCAAGTATATGTATTAAACCATAAACATGTAACATACATGTAAACATACTTCACTTCTAAATTGATAACTAATCAGATTGTAATGAGTTTTATTTAGGGCATAAACCCAACAAGAACTCCATAGTTAAGCGTGCTTGACTTGGAGCAATTTCAGGATGGGTGACCTCCTGGGAAGTTTTCCCAGGAAGCGTGCGAGTGAGGACAAAGCATGCTGGAAACACTCGTGTTGGTTTGTAGGGTCAATCATTAGTCCATGAAGCAGCCAGAGTGGCGTACTCGTGTATAAGAGCCATTAGTCCGTGGGTGTAAGGGCCCAATGGAGGCTTGAAGCGGGGACGTTACAACGTTTTAGAGTGTGTCCGTGGGCCCCGAGCGTGTTAGTACGTTATGTCCATCCCATTATGGCACGATGGTAATACCATGCATTACCGATTATATATAGTTATCATTATATGCTAATACGACACTGAGTGAGCAACACTTAATTATGTCAGTCCACATAAAATATTCTAACATTCTCCCACTTGGACTACATAATTACACATACATGTGCTCTCACTATACAATAGTATCAACAGACAGAAATCTCAAGAACCACTAATGTCTATAAAACTAATTATGCATCATATTGTATCGACAGGATACAAATATAATACATAATGAGACATCTGAGATTTATAAAACATGATGATAACTATTGATCTGGATCCACTCGAACATAGCACTAAGACTAAGACTAAGTCACTGGCTTGCACCACAAGTGTGCAGACACAACATATCATAAAAGTTATCCAGAATATGCATGTATTCAACAACCAATAATAATCCTTAACATGTCTATCATACATGAAAACAATGACTCCCACTGACCAAACACAGCTTTGGCTCCAATAATCCAAACAAGAAATGACTTCTTAGAAGACACGTTCAGGTAAGTCGTGTCAGTATAGTCGTTGACATGTTGTCTGTAAGTGCGTGTTATGATACCAATAGAGGACCCCACAACTTTCTCACTGCATATGGAACGTCATCATCATATTAATGGAGCAATTATACTTCTCAAGTTCCGCGAGAAAGATATGATTGCAATATTTATCACATAAGTTCAGTAAGTTCACAATAGAGTCACCTACTCTTAACAGTGAAACGAAATATCGCAATTGTAATGTACAATCAATATCCTCGTAACACGCCACACATTCTACCTTTACAAATGAGGATGCTGTAAATGTCCATACAACACCTAGTCACATATAACTTTCCGTACCATTATACTTTCTTTGTATAAAAGAGGAAGTTGTAGGTGTTCATATGACACTTAATTACAAAATAGCTCCTCCTAAAATCACAAATGCTTATAAGTAGATTTTATCATCCATGCAGCCTATCCAATCGATATCAGTAAAACCAACTTTTATATGTCACAATATTGGTTTGTCGATTGTCAACAAATCCTTGGTACCATAAGGATGTTGGAAATTATTTTACCAGGATCTTAGATCTACTCACAAGTATGTTGTTTAAACACCCTAAATATGAACTTTCTAAAACGATAAATTAAACACATATAAAGTTAAGAAAACCTTACATTGATGCAGCGGAATTAATGTCTCCTTCCACTCAGATCTCTAACCCTTGAATCCTTTCTGTAGCAGAGTATAATCAAGATCTGAGCCCGAATGTCCTTCTTCTTCAAGTTTGATCCTTCACAATCTTCCAATCTATGATTGAGTTACTGCTTGCTGTGTGTGGGCACTTACTCTTTCACTAGGGTCACGAAAAAGATGAAGGGAAAAGAGAGAGGTATTTCGGCCAAGGTATAGAAAGTGGGGAAGGCTCAGTTTTTCTGAAGAGAGAAATTTCTGTCAGAAAGGCATATTCAAAGATGTGTATTTGACTGAGCCATCACTTTCTATTTATAGGCAACTACTAGGTTTAGGTTAGGAATTATTTGGCATTAAAATAATGAAAATATTAATTTGAAAAACTCCATATAGTGGCCGGCCAAGGTGTATAAATGGGCCTCACTTGATTTTGCAGTTTTATCAAATTTTATCTCTATTTTCTTAAAAACGCCAATTTTCCAATTCTAACCTTTTAAATGCCAAAACTAATTATTTAATAACTAAAATAGATTATTAAATAATATTGTCATTTAATTTAATTATTAATTAGACATAAAAAGTCCATTAATAAATAAATAAACCTAGAAACTCTTTTCCTTACAATTTCACCCCTGCTTAGTGAAAATTCAATAAATTAGACATAGTCTAACTTTAGAATTATAATTGATCAATCACGAATCAATTAATGAGTCTTACAAGCAAAATGTTCTCAACTAGAATGGGGACCATGGATCTATATGCTGAGCTTCCAATAAGTGAACCAAATTTACCAAGTAAATTCCTACTTATTAATTCTTCGTTGAATCCACTCTTAGAACTTAGAATTGCACTCTCAGACTTATATAGAGCATATTGTATGTTCCACGATATCAATATACTATCTCATTTAACCATTGTTATAATCTTATTGTGATTTAAAGATCCTCTATATAGATGATCTACATCGAGATGGGATTTCTTTACCGTTCTCACCCCTCAATGTATTTTGCCCCTTAAAACACTTAGCTACCTGTAAATGGTGTTTAGTGATCTAATAATTAGTCAGTTAAACAAGAGCTCATCCATTTACTTCTATTTGCTAAGCTCGAAGGGAATCATCACTTGACTTCTATACACCAGTAGAAGCTATAGATTCCATATTTATGTTCAGCACTCCCACTCAATAATACTATCATGTTCCCAAAATATACGTATCACCCTGACCCAAAGGTAGGCTTAACTAATAAATCTAAGAACATGAATAGCACTCCTGAGTTGAGCCTAAGCATATCAGGATTTAGATTCTTTTAATCTTAAGATCAACTACTGATATTGACTTGTAAAGATATGTATAACGGTAAGTTTGTAATATCTTAACTGTTGGTATTATATTTATCCAGGATCTTAGATCTATTTGCAAGTATGTTGATTTAACAACTTAATATTGAACTTCTAAAACGATGAACTAAACACATAAAAGTTAAGAATAACTTACAGTGATTGCAGCGGAATTAATGTCTCCTTCCACTCAGATCTCTAACCCTTGATTCCTGTCTGTAGCAGAGTATAATCAAGATCTGAGCCCAAAAGTTCTTCAGTTGGATGTGATCCTTCACAGTCTTCCAAACTATGATGAGATACTGAATGATGTGAGTGGGCACTTCTCTCTCACTAGGGATTTCGAAATCTCTCTCTTGTTTTTCTCTCTTGATTTCGTGTGACACACTTTGCAGAGCAAAGTTTTTCTCAAGCAAACTCATGCATACAAAGAGAGGAGAGGGGCTGCTATAAATAGGAAAAGGGAAGATCACAACTTTCCAAATAAACAGTTTCCTCTTTTACTGTGTAATTGAATAACTGCCTTATTTAGTGTGATTCACCACTTTCCTATTTAGGCTAGGCTTTGATTAGCAATTAAATGACAAATTAAATTGAAAAATAATAATTGGGAAAAGGCAATGATGTGGCCGGCCATGGTGTGAATGGGCCTCACATGATTTTTGCAGTTTCCTCAATTTTATTTCTATTTCTCCAAAAATGCCATTTTTCCAATTCTAATCATTTAAATGCCAAAACCAATTATTTAATAACTAAAATAGATTATTAAATAATATTGCCATTTAAAATTAATTATTAATTCAGACATGCAAAGTCTCATAATTAATAATTAAACCTAGAAACCCTCTTATTTACGATTTTATCCCTAAACTGTGAGAATTCACAAATTAGACATAGTCTAACTTTTAGAATTATAATTGATTAATCATAAATCAATTATAGAGTCCTACAAACAGTATAATCTCAACTAGAATGGGGACCATGGATCTATATTCTGAGCTTCCAATAAGTTGAACCGATTTACCAAGTAAATCCCTAACTTATTAATTCCTCGTTGAATCCACTCTTAGAACTTGGAATTGCACTCTCAGACTTATATAGAGCATATCATATGTTTCACGATATCAATATGCTATCTCATTTAACCATTGTTATAATCTTAATGTGATTTAGAGATCCTCTATATAGATGATTTACATCGAGACGGGACTAATTTACCGTTTACACCCCTCAATGTATTTTGCCCATTTGAACACTTAGTTACCTGTAAATGATGTTTTAGTGATCTAATATATAGTCACTGAAACAAGAGCTCATCCATTTACTTCTATTTAACTAAGCTCAAAAGGAATCATCACTTTACTTCTATACACCAGTAGAAGCTATAGATTTCCATATTTATGTTTAGCACTCCCTATTCAGTTATGCTATCATGTTCCCAAAATATATGTATTATCCTGACTCAAAGCAGGCTTTAACTAATAAATCAAAGAACAAGAATAACACTCCTGAGATTGAGCCTAAGCATATCAGGATTTAGATTCTCTTAATCTAAGATCAACTTCTGACATTGACTCAGAAAGATACAACGGTAAGTTTACAATATCTTTAACCAAGTTCAATATCGGTCCAGTCCAATGCATACTCCATGCATTCGAAACCAGTATACTTTACCAATGTTCTGGAAAGAACATAACACTTACTCCAAGTGTAAGTATACTTCATCGCTGATTATCACATCAGTGTAAATCCAAAACACTGATGAACAGGGACCAAATCTTTTGAATCATATAATCACAATCACATTCCACTGTATTGACGATACTGTAATTGTGAATAACTATATGTTCTGGATTTAACTGATTTTGTGCACATATCAAGTATATGTATTAAACCATAAACATGTAACATACATGTAAACATACTTCACTTCTAAATTGATAACTAATCAGATTGTAATGAGTTTTATTTAGGGCATAAAACCCAACAAACTCCCACTTGCACTAACATAAAACAAGTAGTGCATTACAATCAATCTTTTGTCTTGATCCTCTGATCAAGTGTAGTATCTTTGAATCCACCCATATATCTGGAATCAGGTTCATGTGACACATGAAACCTTCCCTAACTTGTGCTTTACTCGTCAAGGGATACTGAAATCCTTACTGCCCATTAAGTACATCTGAACAACCAGAAGACATATCTCTCAAATTTTAAAATTTGGAATTGAGATAAAGCAGTGTAGAATTTTCTTCAGTAAAATAACTTTCTAGTAATTTTGAATTTACAAAGTCATATCTTCTCTGATGAAGCTTGAATTATTATAGATGGGTTTTAACACTCTTCTATAATGATTCCTCCACCCCCAGAGTAACCACCATCTCACAATGAGTCGGTGTGCATATCAGGACCACTAATGCATAGTTCCTTAATAACATATACGTCACTTTTGTAAATCTTTCTTGATTGTCCCCTAATGTTCCCCATTTGATTACATCTCAGATGGCTCCCACTCAATAGCAGATGTCTGGTTAGAAACTTTTAACCTTTTACTATTGTTTCTGGGAACATCTCGTTGTGACTTATTATCTTAAGCCGAAACTGTAAGTTTCTTTAAGATTAGTTCAACAACATAGCAGTCTAGTATTTGAAGTGAAAAATACTTGCTAGCGATTTAAGCAATCAAATCAAGATACCACAAAATGTTATGAGAAATAGACATCTTGAATCAGTCTTTCGAATAGACTATGCAAGAATTCTTCTATCTTACTCTCATAATTCTGATAAGTTATTTCTATCCATGTGAATGGTTAGACTTGTTTTTATCAGAGGTGTTCTTAAGTTCCTATCACAATTATCAACCAAACGAAGATGGGTAAAGAATTTTAATATTCTCCCACTCAACCAAGGTAATGTGATACATTATCAAAGAACTTTAATGGTATCAATAACTATTACAACAGTAAATCTAAACTGGAACATATAATCAAGATCAAGGATTTATTCTGATAATAGCTAATTTATTATATTATTTCCATGTTTAAAATTATGTGTCACAAAGGGTACTGTAGAATAAAGTCCACCCCTAAGTTTATAGAGATTATGGGCCACCCCTAAAAGTTGTAAATCTCTAAGTGTGATAGAGAGTCTGTGGATTTGAATATAATCCAGAGTTCATTAGATATAAAAAATCGTTTGAACTGCATATTATTCTTAACTTTTCTCCACCCCTATCAGATCAAAAGATCTTTTTATTAAACAAATTCTCAAATAATTGTTTTTGAAACCAACAATTATTCATAAACATAGAAATAACTTCAAGTGTTTATGTAGTAATAACTCTGTAAAGAGTTTAAATACTTTTGAATTTGCATCAATAATAAAAACACATACACATTCAAACATAATAAATATAATAATCGGTAATAGATAAAATAAAGAACTGAAGCTCAACTCATAAATTGCAATATAATTGAAAAAGATATTTTATTGTAAACCCAAAAAAAATTGTTTACAATATTTATGAGAACCAAACAAGAATTAAGATCCCAAACTTGAAATCCAAATTGTTTGAAAAACTAAACAATTAATTCAAATGAAAGAGCTTCTTCTTTATTATAGACAATCTCCATCCACCATCCAGCTTTCTAATCCAACTCGTTAAGACAGCACCCGAGTTTAAGAAGCTTTAGCTATAAGAAGAATAATAAACAAGGTTAGTAGTCCAGAATTATTAATCCAAAAGGATAATAATTCACTAAAAACACATCAGTTTATAAAGAAAATACCTTGTTTCTTTGCGAGATACTTAGGACATTGGGATTTCCAATGGCCTTTCTCATTGCAGTAGAAACATTTTCCTTTTTGTGTATTGCCAGAAGCTCCAGCATTTTTGTTCCTAGCTGCATTCGCAGCTTGAGCTCGCTTCTTGGCATTTTTCCACTTCTTCTTATGATGGGATTTGGAAGTAGAAGCAACAAGTGCTTCAGGATTACTTGTCTTATTACCATTTCCAGAATTCTGAGGTTTATTCCCTCTTTTCTTGGGACCTCCAATCAAATTTTCATATGTCTGAAGGTCATTGACTAAAGTATGAAAGTCTTGTTCCTTCTTATTCATGACATAATTTGATGTGTAGGGCAGAAAATCTGGAGTCAGGCTATTCAAGATGAGACTCACTTGAGTAGTCTGATCCATTTCAGCACCATGATTCTGGGCTTCTTGGAAATAACTAGCCATCTGGAGAAGGTGATCACGCACATTCTGATGGGGTTCCATCCGTGCGTTGATGAATTTCTTAGTCGCGTCGAAACGAGACTGAATAGATGCCATACCGAATAGCTCAGTTAACTGCGTCATGATTTCTGCAGCCGTGACAGTGTTTGCAAACCTTGTTTTCAAGGTGTCAACCATGCTGGAAAGCATGAAGTAACGAGCTTTATTGTTAGCTCTTTTCTTTACAATTTCACCCATGCTTAGTGAAAATTCAATAAATTAGACATAGTCTAACTTTAGAATTATAATTGATCAATCACGAATCAATTAATGAGTCTTACAAGCAGAATGTTCTCAACTAGAATGGGGACCATGGATCTATATGCTGAGCTTCCAATAAGTGAACCAAATTTACCAAGTAAATTCCTACTTATTAATTCTTCGTTGAATCCACTCTTAGAACTTAGAATTGCACTCTCAGACTTATATAGAGCATATTGTATGTTCCACGATATCAATATACTATCTCATTTAACCATTGTTATAATCTTATTGTGATTTAAAGAACCTCTATATAGATGATCTACATCGAGATGGGATTTCTTTACCGTTCTCACCCCTCAATGTATTTTGCCCCTTAAAACACTTAGCTACCTGTAAATGGTGTTTAGTGATCTAATAATTAGTCAGTTAAACAAGAGCTCATCCATTTACTTCTATTTGCTAAGCTCGAAGGGAATCATCACTTGACTTCTATACACCAGTAGAAGCTATAGATTCCATATTTATGTTCAGCACTCCCACTCAATCATACTATCATGTTCCCAAAATATACGTATCACCCTGACCCAAAGGTAGGCTTAACTAATAAATCTAAGAACATGAATAACACTCCTGAGTTGAGCCTAAGCATATCAGGATTTAGATTCTTTTAATCTTAAGATCAACTACTGATATTGACTTGTAAAGATATGTATAACGGTAAGTTTGTAATATCTTAACTTAGTTGCAATATCGGTCCAGTCCAATGTATACTCCATACGTTCGAAACTAGTATACTTTACTAATGTCCTGGAAAGAACATAACACTTACTCCAAGTGTAAGTACACATCATCGCTGATTATCACATTAGTGTAAATCCAATAACACTGATGAAACAGGGACCAAAACTTTTGATTCATATGATCACAATCACATTCCACTGTGTTGACGATACTGTAATTGTGAATAAACATATGATCTGGATTTAACTGATTTTGTGTGTATGAATGTAATAAACATATTAAACATATTAAACCATTAGCATGTTGAATTCATGCAAACATCAATCACTTCAAATTTCTTATATTGATAACTAATCAGATTGTAAAGAGTTTTATTTAGGGCATAAAACCCAACAAAGGATGATAGCTCAAGTACCAATCCAACATGCCTGCAACAGATATCCCAATAGGAATGCATGTACTTGAGCGAACCCTAGGCTGCCTTCAATAAGCATATATATGCATGGGAAAATTTCAATGCTAATCTCTCGTTATTACTAATATTCATGGACTTTAGGCCTTTCATAACAAATCACACTTTAGACTATTTAAAAATTCTCAATGAAATCAAAACATTAATCACAACACTAGTTAGTCAATGCAAACTATGAGACAATTTAGTTTATTGTTGATCTCTTCATGAAGAATCTAAAATAATTAGACCATATAAAGTTCATCAAGGATTCTTCATCTTCTAGAAATTATGAAATAACAGTTCAATTGTCTCCAGAATAGATCACTATCATAAAATATGAGCAATGTACTATATCAAGTAACAATATAAACATATCATTGCTCCCACTGATCTCTCACATAGTATTGACTAACGATAATGCTTCGAATTAACCATTTTGAGAATTACAATAATCATTATCTTGATGTTCTTCCTCAAAAGGAATTAAATCTATTGAACTCGAGTGTCCTTTTAGTTACCTTTTCCAGGCTTAAGCGAGCCATTTAACAAGGTATGATCCTTAAACAAGAGTTTAGTTCTCACATCCTTATGTATTGATTTCCAAATAATCACCACTTTACAACTCATAACAAAACCATTGTTATAGTGGCACACTTAGCTGGGTAAACTCAGTGGTGCAGATCGAGCCTAGCCAACAACCAACAACAACTTCTAGGCGTAATAGGAGCTCCAGTTGCTCCAACCGTTCTAGTGGACAAGCTTTAATTTACCTTAATTTGACCATAAAGAAAAACTCCCAATTGATATGGGATTTAAGCCTAAAGCTTTCACATTTGATCGTATCTTGGAAATCGTGATATAACCATATCAATTCTCTAAATAAGGATTAAGAATTACCAATGGCTATAGTTTAGAAATTTAGAGGTATATGTAATCAAACTTGTCTCATGTATGGAAACTCAAGTTCATCAAACTGTCTCGATCCTTTATCTTTGTTTGTCCCCATATAGAGTTTCTTACTATATTCTGGCCAATAGTAGATCATTAATAATAACAGCGGAAGCAACAAGATGAGGGACAAACCCAATTATTCCATAAAAAATTTAAAACTTGTCCAATGCCAGCTTAAAACTTCAACATATGCAGCTTTATTTACTTATCAACAATAATAGCTAGGAGGGACGTACATATTAAACTAGATATTCTCAATAAAACCTTTGAGATATTCATCTTCTCTTATATGATTAAAAAAACCAAGATTGCCAAATACAATGTCTTATATTACCTCATAATATTGAAACTCCTTAAATAGTCTTAGATGATATGATCCATTAAATCTCAGTATCTTGAGAGTTGCTGCGAAAGACTAATCTCATATAGTCTCTTTAGAAAACATCTAACATGGTTGTGAATATGGAATTATGTTTGTGATTATATTAGTCCATACAAGATTCCAATATCTCTCCCACTTGGACTAATATAATCAACAAACACCATATTAATCTCCATCATGTAATAGGCAGTCAAATAAATTATGTATGATATCATATCGATAGGATATGTATGTTGGAAGTTATTTTACCAGGAACTTAGATCTACTCACAAGTATGTTGATTTAACAACCTAAATATGAACTTCTAAAACGATAGGAAATTAAACACATAAGAGTATCAGAAATCTTACAGTGATTGCAGCGGAATAGATGTCTCCTCCCACTCAGATCTCTAACCCTTGATTCCTTTCTGTAGCAGAGTATAATCAAGATCTGAGCCCGATAGTCCTTCTTTGTTGTTTCTGAATTCTACACAGCCTTCCTCACTATGATTGAGGTATTACTTGATGTGTGTGGGCACTACTCTAGCACTTATACATTTTGAAACAGTGAAGGAAGAGAGAGAGAGAGAGGGTGGCGGCTCAGAGAGAATTTTCTGAGAGAAAATTCTTTCAGAATAATGTTGTGAAAAGGTTGTACAGTTGTGTTCAACTCTGAAGCCTTTGCCTTCTATTTATAGAAGACCACCCAGGGCTATGATTGACATTTGGAATTGAAAAAATCAAAGAGAAAAGGAAGCTAAGTGGCCGGCCTAGGCATTGTGGAAACAAGGCTTGCCACTTTTCCAACTTTCCTTTTCCTACACTGATAGTTTCCTGTTTTGTCAAAAACTGCCAATTCCTTTGTTCAATCACATAAATGTCAAATTTAATTATTTAATAATTAAAATTAATTATCAAATAATATATTGTCAATTATTAATAATGAAACTAATTAAAGTTTCCTAATTAATAAATATGCCCTTCAAAATCTGTATTTACTGTTTTGCCCTTAATAAGTGATAAATTCTCAAATAGACAAGTCTATCTTGAGAATTTTTAATTGATTAATTAAAATCAATTAAATGAGTCTTACAAGTAATATCATCTCAACTAGTGAGGGGACCATGGGTCTATATATCCGAGCTTCCAATAAGCAGATCTAGAATTTACCACTTAAATTCACTGACTTATTAATTCTTCGTTGAATCCACACATAGAACTCAGAATTGCACTCTCAGTATATAGAATGCTCTATATGTTCCACCATATAGACACATTATTGTTATCCATTGTTATCCATTATTAGGTATTTTCTACTTTAAAGCTTTCAAACTTTGATGAGTCAAAACTTTGAAAGACTATGGTTGAGACATTCCTATGAGAGAGATCTTAACAAAGGAGTAACGAATACTCGATATCTCTTAAAATTTTATACATGGTATTGTAGATCATGAAAACCTTATGGACAAACAGCTTATATGATCATCATGTATTTTATCCTTAGATAAGACAAGGCTTTAATTCGTCTATGATTTCCATTTGTTATCCAAAGTTAATACTAAGCCATCCACATTACTACATGGAAAATTTATTTAGACTTCAGTCAATCCAAAATTTTCATCTAATTATACCTTAGCCATCTTCAAATTTTGGTAGCAACAACAATGTGGTATAGAGTACTCACGCATTAATTTAGTATCTTGATTACATCGTGTGTAAAGCCCGCTTAGTTAATTTGGAAATTATCTGTTAATCATGATTATTTATGAAATTATTTATAGCTATTTAAATAATTTATTATACTGTTATTTATGGAATTCAGAAATGCATGGTTATGTTATTCAGTAGTTTTCATATTTTGCATTTCCGGTGCCCGGTATTTTGGAACTCGGCGTTTGGCTCAGTAGAAATCACCATTTAGTATGTTAGTAGTTTGGGACTGGTTTTAGACATTGGGAATGTCGGGAATGGCCGGGAATTTAGAATTTCCCAAAAATACCCCTTTAGTATGATTTATGTGATTTTAGTATGGAGGGGCAAAATGGTCTTTTTGCCCCATTAGTGTTTTGTCTTTTAGTGACTTGTTTATTTAAAAATAAATGTTATTTGTTTATTTTATTGGCTAAAGTAAATGATATAAGTGGCTTTATTTTTATTCTCTTCATTTTACAAAAAATACTAAGTTAGAAAAAATAGAGTTTTCCAAAAGCTCTCTCTCTTGTCCTCTCATTTTCGGCCATTTGAGGCAGCAAGAAGCTTGGATTTTCCTCTTCATTTTCAAGTAATTTTCAGCAAGTTAGAGTGTTTCTAATTAAGGTAATTCTTGTCTAGCTTTCTCTACCTTGTTTTCTTGAGATTCTTAATGAAAAAGTTGAGTAAATGCATGCTTATTGAGTTGTTGTTGCTGCTGTGAATTGAAGTTAATTTCTGAGGTTTAAACTTGTTAGATTAGGGTTATTTAAGTTGTTTTGATGCATGATTATTAGGTTGAGCAAGCTATAGCTTTTTCTATGCAAATATGTGATTTTTGATGGAAATGTAGTGAATCTGTTTCTGTGTTGTTGTAATTGTTTTTAATTGTTTTCAGAGGCTTAGTTAAGCTTGATTAAGTAGAATTAAGCTGGATTGAATGCATGTTTGAGGGATTTGCTCAAGTTTGAGTTTAGAACTCAAAGCTTGAGCTTTAATGGCAAATTTTGTATTTGTGGTTTCTGGGTAGGTTTGATGCCTTGGAAATGTTATTTGGGATGTATGGAGTAGGTCTGGAAGGTTTGGTATGAATTGGGTTTGATTTGGTTGAGTTAGGAATTTTTGAAAAATTCCTGCGAGGAACCGGAATTCCGGTTGTGCAACCGGAATTCCGGATGAGGGTCCAGTAATGCCCAGAACCGGAATTCCGGTTGGGCAACCGGTCTGCCGGTTGGGGAATTTTCAGAACCCGTGTTTTTCCTCGTTTTTATGTTTTAAGGGGTATTGCCATGCTTTTTATCGATAGGGAAACTTTTAGTTCCTAGTTTAAGTCCCCGGGAAGTGATTTAGCGTGTCACTTACAGTGTTGTGATTTTTATGGTTTAGGAGCCTGTAATCCGCCGCTCAGCTAAAGTTCCAGTCAGGTTGACCGGCACACCTGAATTCGGAATCCAGGTAAGATTAGTATAACAGTATGCATATGTAGATTACATGTTTAGCGTGCATGTAGGAAAGCTATTAGATTACTTTAGTTGTATGTTGGCTTCGAACCATCCAACCCTGTCACGTCGGTACAGGCTGGAGTATGACCAGCAGTCGGAGTATGACCGGTTTGACCGATCAGGCTGACATTTGGTTGGTGGTTTCGTGCTATTGACCTATCCCGTCGGTACAGGCTGGAGTATGACCAGCAGCCGGAGTATGACCGGTTCGACCGATCAGGAGGATACTTGTCAATAGTACCGTCCCTGTGAACGTTCAAAACTTAGTACCATGTTGGACATGGCAGTAGTGGCTCAGTACCGTGTTGGACACGGCAGTAGCGGGACTTAGTATCGTGTTGGACACGGCAGTTAGGGTTATGATCAGGGGTGTGGGCGTCTGATCATAACCGGGAATATGTATGAGTATTATTATGCTTTTCTTACTGAGTCTGTCGACTCACAGTTCTATGTTTATGTGTAGGTAAAGGCAAGGCTAAAGCTGATGGGCCGTGAGCGAGCTTGTGAAGATTGTACATGTCCGGGCGGTTAGGCCTGGAGCGTACGATCATCAGGACAGCGAGGCTGATTTTTGTAACTGGTCGTTAGACGACCTTTATTTTGTGTATCAGTTAAACAGTTAAATCTTTTTGTAAATGATTTTATAATCGGGATCCCGAGTCTTTTGTAATATTATTTTATAAGTTTAATTAAAAAGCAAAATTTTAATTAATCACGTTTTTCCATAAACCTCGTTGATTAGCAACGAGCTGCACAGCATGTTTAAAAATCACGTAATACGCCTATGTTAGTTAGGGTGTTACATCGTGTTTATGAGCATTCATAATTAACATGATTATCACAATAGAATAGCTAGTTGTAATCCAAAACTTGTCCACTAATGATCTATATCTTATCTTGATCCTCAAGCATAAGAATGTAGTAATAGAAGATTCACAAGTTCAACTGAAACTATTTCTAAGCACAAAACCAACGTACTAGTCTCCTGAACTCATCATTGTGAAACAAACATGAGAATATCACTTCATATGCTCAAGAAAAAATCCTAAGCGATTCCACCCTCATAAATTTTATCAATAAGGATCGATCGACACATATATACCTCACTAAAACTAACTAACACCCATCGCAATACTCTCATTGAGCATGTAATAACTTGGCATCTTTAAATTCAAATGTAATTTTAGAATTTTATCAATTTGAGGCCTAGTCCAATTTTCTAATGAGAGATCGATATGACAAAACATATTATAGTCCCATCTAATAACTAGACGGTAGAGGTTTTAGGATTGCTTAAAGCTGGAGAAAAATATCTTAGAGCAGTGCCACTATGTGAAAACAAGGATTATGCAATCTGCTCGTTTTCTTAGCTTTCTCAATGATCTATCAACGGAAACGATCATGTCATGCTAGAGTCTTTTAAACGAAATATATGACTCTTACGCAAGTAAGGACAACTACTTCAGATGTCATAACCAAATTCAGTTAATCCACTACCGATAGTGTAGAAAAGATTGCGTGGTTCATGACATCTAATGTGTTTCCTTCACCATAAAATCATCGACAGGATGACTAAATTTCATGTATGGATCTTAGTAATAATTGTGATTGATACGAGAGAAAAGTATTAACACGAATCACAATTTTCGATAATTGACATGTGAAAACTTACGACAGGTAAGCATAACACATTCAATGAATAATTTTAATCTCATAATTATCTAATACCAAAAAAATACATTTTGAATTTCTAGCAATTCCATTACCAAAAAATATTAATTACATATTGACAATAGTTTGTATGGTAATGCGCAAATTATGATCAATGTTTTATTATACATTTTCCATAGTATATGCCCCAAAAGAATTTCATAATGATAACAATAAAATTCATAAAAAAAAATCTCAAAATCACATAAGGCATATATATGACAAAATTATGGAAAGATAATAATCATATGAAAAAGAATAGCGTTGTATGAGATTAAAATAATTAACAACAATATGTCAGAATTCTCACAATTTATGATTAATGAAATTGACATGCTTAGACCCACGATAGGTGAGTACATAAGCGCTCAATTATTTATTCACTAACATAATTATATTATCCAAAAAAAATATCAATTATCTATAGAATGATGTTGTGACATGAATATAATTATGTTTTAATTAATAAATAACAAATAATAATATTGTGAGATTATAAATATGAGAAAATAATTTACGTTACTTTAATTATGTGATTATGAGTCAATTAAACATTTAAATTGACCAAAACAAAAAATATAACCACACAATTAAATGAAAAATTAAAATAGAGCAAAATGGTGAAAATTTGCTCCAAAAGGAACCCTCCACGCGCCCCCACGCGCCCCAACGCGCCATGATTTTTTTTTTTTTTGAAAAACTGGGCTGACCGTACGACATGTCGTTTTTTCCAAAACGACATGTCGTTTGCTAAAACGATGCGCAGCCCTTAACCAAAAACGACACGTCGTTTTGTCTAAAGGAGAGCCAAAAACGACACGTCGTTCGAAGGGTCATCCCTGACCTTCAGTTCGGCACGCGGGTCAGATCCGGGTCGTGCGATCTGACAGCGAACCCGGTTTCCCGACCGGCTGAAAACACTACCTCCGGTGCTCCGTTTCCGACGCCGTTTGAGGGGAATTTCACCATTTATCATAGACAATCCATTTCCAGTACCCATTTTAGCCAAGAAACTCTCAAAACTCCAAAAAAAATCTTGCATATTTTCAGCCCTTATGGGTGTTAAAGAAAACGAAAAAAAAAAAAAAGATTCTCCATTATCTTTGAATAACATACCCAAAAAAAAATTTGTCTATTACAGCAATTCAATAACATCCATAGTAAAAAGATAAAACTGAATGTGATTTTTCACAAAATCAATGGTGAGTTTTGAAATATATATGGGTAAAATATATATATATATATATATATATAAAAAAAAATTAAACTAATAATTTGAGCCTTAAAATCAGATGACCAAGCTCAGGATACCAATTGTTAAAAATAATGAGCATCAAACAAAATGAAAGATTAACATTAACAATTATGCTCAATCTAAAACAATACAATATCATCTTATTTAAGGCATCAAAGTTAAATAATAAAAGGACACTCTTACCTTATAGTAATGGCCATGAATTCTTATGTTCACTTGTGCTCTTCCCATTCCTTTAATCTTCACATCAAAGAAAAACAAAGTGTGCAAGGGATTGATGAACACTACTCTTACATTCTCTCAATACACTAACCACACCCATTTCACCTCACTCACTGTCACCAATCAAGAGCACATCCATTTTATAAGGAATTATAGGTCATTTTGGGCCTACATGCCCAATTTGGAGAGAATTAGTTGTCTTGGCCCAATGGGCTTACCAAAGACGTTTTAGAGTGTGTCCATGGGCCTCGAGCGTGTTAGTACGTTATGTCCATCCCATTATGGCCCGATGGTAATACCATGCATTACCGATTATATATAGTTATCATTATATGCTAATACGACACTGAGTGAGCAACACTTAATTATGTCAGTCCACATAAAATATTCTAACAGCCACCACCCAAAATCCCGCTCCACTTACCACCCCAACCACCACCATCAACACCACTACCCAACCCCCTATCCCGGCAGCCCTTATATTCATTCAAAGCATTTTGGGCAAGAGGAACCGAAACACCCAACCTTGATTGAGCACCACCAAACAAACATGCATTCCTATCGCACCACACCCACCATAACGCCACCAACAACAACACTTGCTTTAAGGGGCTTAAAAATTGGCTTTATTGAAGAACTTCAGCACAAACCATACATCGGTTGCTGAAATGTATAAGGAAAGGTAAATTTTTAAGAGGCAAAAAACAAGTTTATGCCATTGTTACAGTAGCAACTATATACCATATTTGGAGTAGCAGAAATTTAGCTTTTTGGCATCAAAGTGTTCCTAGAACAAATGTAATGAGTTTGAGGTTAGAAGTAGAATACATACTCACACACTAAAAAGGTTGTCCCTAATAGTTAGAGAATAGATTATGAGTTTATAAATGATAAATAAAATGTTTGATATTTAGGCCCTTTGGAGTATTAGTAGACTATAAATTCAAATTGTTTAATAAATATATATTTCATCATCAAAAAAAACTATATAAGATTATAACTTATTAAATAATATGTTAATTTCTTGAAGGGTTTTGTTTTTATAAGAAAATATAGCATTAATTATTATTCTATCTTTTCAAACAAAAAAATTGATTCATATAGATTATAAATATAAAAATAATAATAAAAAATATGACCAACATTTATAGTCACCTTTTTTTTTAATCTCTCTTCAATATAAAAAAAAAAATTAATTACTATAGCTATCATTTAATTTATATTTTGTTATAAGAAAATAAATTAATTTTTAAAATATATCTATAACTCTATAAAAGAGAGAATGTGTTTTGAGCTTTTCAAAGTAAATTACAAAAAAGTTACTGATTTTTTTTGTTAATTACTATTATATAAAAAATAATTATAATTTTTCAAATATAATTTAATTATATAAAAAATGACAATAGGCATAGATTAGAGTTCCATTTTTTATAGAGGTATACATATATTTGATAAGTGATGAATAGTATTGATATTTTTGAATTATTATTTTGTAATTTTGATTTTTTTTTTTAAATTATAAATTTAATGAACTAATTTATATATTTTTCTTACAGCATTTTGTAATATAGTTTAAACTTTTACATATAAAAGTTAAATTATTGTCTTTTTTTTTCAAAAATTGATAGAATTCAATGTATATTCAAAGTTCATTAATTATATGTGTTTTCCTTTTTCATCTTATTTTTAAAAAACCCATTTATAAGTGATAAATGCACTGATATTTTTAAATTAATATATTTTGTAATTTTAATTTTTTTTAATTAATAATCAGATGAAATATTCATGTATTTTTCTTGCAGTACTTTATACATATAGTTTAAATTTTAACATATAAAAATAAAATTAAGTTATCGTAATTTTTTATTTTAATCTTAATTTTTTGTGAAGATTCGTTTTAATTTTATGTACAATTTAGAGTATTTTGCCTAATTTGATATTCTTAGATTTATTTCAATATATTTCAGTTTTATTATTTTAATAAGTAATATGTCTCGTTTTAAAATAATTATTTTTAAAGAAAAATTAAAAATACCTCACGTATATTATATATAAAAGTCTAAAAGGAAAACGAAAGTAAATATTAAAAAAAGTAAACTCACATGATTTTTTTAAAAAAAAAAAAAAAACTCTAAAGATTACCTTTCAAGCAAAGAGCTTAAAGAAAAGGTTGAGGGGAGGCTGATTGTATTAATTCTTCTCATGTAAAATGAGTTTATGGATACAAGAAAGATAACCAGGTCATCAAATCTAGCTAAAAATTTCCGACAAGACATATTTAGCTAAGAAATGAGCAACAGTACGAATAATTATAGAAATAGAAAAAGACTAACATAATAAAAATACAAAAAACTTATGTCTAAAATTTGCTAAAACTAATCCCAAAGAAAAAAATTTAAAAAAACCTTGTTATTAAACTTAAAAACCATATTCAAACAATCAAATTCAAAAATTACATTTTGGAATCCCAATAAACAATATTGGATGACTGCATGTTTTAAATTGTAACAAAAAAAATTAATAATTTTATATGTATATTTACATGTATATATGTTGTATTTTAATTGGTTCCAATACATAACAAAGACAGATTTTCATTATTTTCCATTCAAAAAAAAGACAGATTTTCATTATTTGATGATGTAAATGTAAACTAAACTTTTATGCTTATTTTTAGTAATTTTTTAAAATATAAATATTTTCGTTATAAATTTGTTAGTTGTACTAGTTATGTTTATTCATTATGAAATTGTTTAACAAAATAAATAATGTTTAATTTATTTTTATGTTTATTTTTACTATATTTAAATATTTGATTTAGTAATATGTTACATTTATATGCATCTAATAATAAAATATACTTATTTCATATGAGCAAAATTCGTATATTAGTGTTACCGTACCGATGTATTTTTAATATAGGTGCCGTTTGGTAATACTTTTATTTTTTAATTTTTTAATCACAAAATGAAAGTAAAATTTTTGTTTTTAAAACATTTATTTTTGAAAAACAAAAATGCGTTCTATAACCACTTTTGTTTTTCAATTTTAAAAATAGAAAATAAAAGTGTGTTCTGTAAAATTCATTTTTATTTTTATTTTTGATTTTATTTAAGTCGGGTCTAGGTCGGGGGTCGGATTCGGGTTCAAGTCAAAAGTCGGGTTCAGCACCAGGGCCGTGGGGAGGGGATTTGGGTCCGGGTCTGGTTGTAATCCAAAAGATTGATTAAGAAAAAAAAAACTGTTTAAAAAAATATTGAAAGTTATTTCTAATTATAAAATTGAAAGGTAAAAAGAGTTTTATAGAATATGTTTTTGAAAAATATTTTCACTTTTCTACTTTTAAAAACAGAAAACTGATTAAAAAAGTGTTACCAAACGCCACCATAGTAAACATAATTATTTATTTTTATTTCTCAAATAATAGACCTTTTTTTTTTGGAGGAAAAATGTCTTAAGACTCTCAACCACCAAACACCAAGAGCAACAGGAACTCTACTAAAGTGGGAGCGAGAATTTATTCAATTATAGCATCCACTATCAATAAGTTCTCAATATAAATAAGCTAGTTTGGCTAAGGTGTGAGCAACACCGTTACAAGACCTATTACAATAAACAAAACTAACAACTTGGAGCAATAATATAAGTATTATTATTAAGGGTAAATACCATTTTGGACTATGTGTTTTGTAAAAGTTATCAGTTAGACCCTCTGTTTTGTTAAATGACAAAATGGACCATATATTTTCCAAAATAGTAATAATAGGACCCTGAGCTCAATTTTCAAAAAAAATAATTTTTAATATAATCAACTTTTAGACAATTTTAACACGAACAGATATAGAAAATGTAACAAATTTTGTCATAACATCTCTAGATCAGATTATTATAAAGTTTTATTTTGACAAAAAATCAGTTCAGAGTCCTATTTGTACAATTTTTTATGAATGATCTTTGTACTATTTTTTTTTTGTAAATGATTTTTTGTACTATTATTGTTATATGCTACCTTAAAGTGCTCAATACCATACCGATTCACATACACAATAATTAGTTAGAGTTTTCTAAATTATATTAAATTAAAATTTATGGGAATTGATATTGAGATGCACCAATAACGATATGTTATCTTTTGTGGTGTTTAAGACCTTAATGTGTCCCTCAACATTTTTGTTATTATTATGTACATATCTTTATTAATTTATATTAGAATTTTATTTTTTTGTTATTATTATATATAAGTTTGTAAAAATATCTCTAATGAGATATGTAAAAATTGTACTATATTTGAAAAAAAAAAAAAATAACTTGTGATATATTTGCATCAATTTTTTAGCATTATACTCCAATGCATATTTGCAAAACTTGATGTAAAATTTATTTATTTTTCCTTTTTTCTTTTGTTATGAATGATTGTTAATTTTGTTTTACAATTTTTTTACAACAACTTCTCTCGGTATTTTATGTATAATTTTTTGTACAATATTTTTTTTCTAGTCAATTATTTTTATTATTATTTGCCACATTAAGATGTCTAACACTACACAAATATATGACAATAATTATTAGTTAGTAGCTTCCCATATTATTCACTAAATTAAAATTTTTGAGACTCGATATTAAAATACACACCAATAACGATATGCCATAATTTATGGTGTTTACCACCTCCCTTAGAATTTTCCTTATCATCTCCAATGGATGATGTATAATTTAAGTTAAAAAAATGAGCCAGTATTATATTTGACCCAAATTTTATAATAATGCTCCAATACATTTAGGGTAAAATTATTCCTTTTTTGATAGAAATATGTAACACCCTAACTAACATAGGCGTATTACGTGATTTTTAAACATGCTGTGCAGCTCGTTGCTAATCAACGAGGTTTATAGAAAACGTGATTAATTAAAATTTTTGCCTTTTAATTAAACTTGTAAAATATTTATACAAAAGACTCGGGATCCCGATTACAAAATCATTTACAAAAGTTTACTGTTTATACAAAATACTTGTCGCCTAGCGACTAATTACAAAAATAGCCTCGCTATCCTGATGATCGTACGCTCCAGGCCTAACCGCCCCGACATGTACAATCTTCATAAGCTCGTTCACGGTCCATCAGCTTTAGCCTGGCTTTTACCTACACATTAACATAGCACTGTTAGTCGACAGACTCAGTAAGAAAAGCATAACAATATTCATACATAAAACCCGGTCATGATCAGACGCCCATACCCCTGATCATAACCCTAATTGCCGTGTCCAACACGATACTGAGTCCCCCTAACTGCCGTATCCAACACGGTACTGAGTTCTGAACGTTCATAGGGACGGTACTATTGACAAGTAACAGCCTGATCGGTCGAACCGGTCATACTCCGGCTGCTGGTCATACTCGTACCTGTCTGGGCGTGTTACGGTATCGGCTGATCGGTCGAGCCGGTCATACTCCGCCGTCTTGGTCATACTCCGGCTGTCTACCGATGTGATACGTCAAATAGTACGGAACCACCAACCTAAGTATCAGCCTAATCGGTCAAACCGGTCATACTCCAGGGTCATACTCCGGCTGTCTGGACGTGATACGGTGTCGGCCTAATCGGTCGAGCCGGTCATACTCGACATTCTTGGTCATACTCCGGCTGTACCAGTGTGACACGGTTGGATGGTTCGAAGCCAACATACATATCTAATGTAATTTAACAGGCTTCCTACATGCACACTAAACATGTAATCTACATATGCATATTGTTATACTAATATTACCTGGATTCCGAATTCGGGTGTGCCGTCAACTTGACCGGAACTATCTCGCGGCTACGGACATGTACGGGCTCCTAAACCATAAAAATCACAACACTATAAGTGACACGCTAAATCACTTCTCGGGGACTTAAACTAGGAACTAAAAGTTTCCCTATCGATAAAAAGCATGGCAATACCCCCAAAAACATAAAATCGAGGAAATCTAGGGTTCCTGAATTTTCCCCAACCGGTAGACCGGTTGCCCAACCGGAATTCCGGTTCTGGGAAATTTCAGAACCCCATCCGAAATTCCGGATGTACAACCGGAATTCCGGTTCCTCGCAGGCAGCAAATTCAAAATTTCACACTTTGCTCAAATCAACTCCAAACCATACCAAAACTTCCAGACCTGTTCTATATAACCCCTAGAACATTTCTAAAGCATCAAATCCACCCAGAAAGCACAATAACAAAAATCACCATTAAAGCTCAAGCTTTGAGTTCCAAACTCAAACTTGAGCAAACCTAATTAACATGCAATCAAATCAGTCCAAACCTACTTAAACATGCATAGAATAGCCTTTGAAAATAACTACAAACTTCAACAACATCACAGCAACAGATTTTAACCAATTCTCTTTGAAAACCATAGTTTTAGCATAGAAAATTCATAACTTTAAATAACCTAACTATCAAGCACTACAAGCATCTTAATTAAACTCTAATAAACATGTTTAAATCACAGAAATCAACAACAAGATCACAGCAGCAACAACCTCAAATAATCATGCATGCATCACACTATTTTCATCAAAATTCAACTATTTTTAAGAAGAACGGAAGAGGAGCTAACCTAGCTTGAATTGAACCTTAAAGAGAGATGAAATCACAAGCAAAATCCCAAGAAAAATGGCTGGTTCTTGCTGCTCCAAGAGGGCCGAAAATGAGAGGAAAGAAAGAGAGAGTTTTCCTTTGAATTTTTTTTTTCTAAGTTTAAAAAATGAGAGAAATGCCACATACTCACTTATTTCAGCCAAATAATAAACAATTAACATATATTTTCAATTATTAAAAATCACTAGAAGACCAAATATCATTGGGGCAAAAAGACCATTTTGCCCCTCCACACTAAAATAACATAAATAACACTAAAGGGGTATTTTTGGGAAATTCTAAATTCCCGGCCATTCCCGACATTCCCAACGTCTAATAAACCGTCCCAAACTACTAACATACTAAGTTGTGATTTTACTGAGCCAAACACCGAGTTCCAAAATACCGGGCACCGGAATGCAAAATTATGAAAACTACTACATGACATAAAAATGCATCTCTGAATTCAATAATAACAGTATAAATAATTATTTAAATAGCTATAAATAATTTCATAATTAAACGTGATTAACTGCTAATTTCCAAATTAAACTAAGCGGTCTTTACAAAATATGTACAAAAATATCAACAAAACCATTAAATTTTTATTAAAAGTATATAAATATTCTATTAAATATAAAAATAAAATCTAAAAAATGATTAATTAAATTAATAAGTGGCAAAAAAATAAATAAAAATATAATATTTATTGTGTTTAAAATTTGGTCCATGCTATATTTTGTGTTTTGACACGATTTTTAGAATATGTACATATCCATGACACAATATTTAATATATACATATCCTTATTTACTTTAGTTAGAATTTTAACTTTTTTTTTTTTAATTATACATAACTCTATATTTCTTTTTTACTTGTTGCGCACCGGTTAGGTGAGGTTTTCCTATAATCTTTGCTCTGTTTTATTTTCTCAAACTAAATTAGATTCTTAGTAATTTGTGGCTTTCTTTGTCATATTTGGAGTTGTGTGTTTTGTTTTGTTTGTACCAATTATTAATATTTTTTTAAAACCTCACAATTTTCCCTATTTTTTTTTAAAAAAAAAAACTCACATTTTGTTACACTATTTCTCTTTTAAAATATATTTTTCTACATGTTTTTACCATTTTTTTTTCTCATGTGTTTTTTTCTAATATATTTTTTTTTAATGTTTCTTTACATTTATTAATAAGTAAATATATAATAGTATAGAAGACAATACGAGCATGCATATGATATTAATATTTTTTGTGTTGTTATTTTTTTTATTAATTTATGTGAATTAATTTTATTTTTTTATAAACTTTAATTATTAGTAGATAATAGTAGAGTAAATTACATTATTTAGATATAATTTTATCTTTAATAAATGAACTTATATCATACTATGTTCTTGTTAAAACATAATTTTTTTTTTCAACAATTATTTAAATATAATTAATGAAAGTAAGATATATGATTATAGCCTACAGATTTTGACGAGGATTAGGTGCCAGTGGTACGTATTGTGGATATTATCCCACATAGAATAAATGATAGAGAATTGAGCTATATATATATATATAAGAACATGGGCTACTCCACTCAGGCCCGGCCCTCGGCATAGGCGGGCTAGGCCTGTGCCTAGGGCCCACCTAGCCTAGGGGCCTAAAAAAAAATTTCCTTTAAAAATTATACAATTTTTTTTTACTGATTTTGAAAAATACCACATTTTTTTCTAAATAAGGGCCCAAAATAATTTTTTTTCTATGGCCCACTAAATTTCAGGGCCAGCCCTGACTCCACTCATTGCCAATTGATTTTGAGATGGAACCTCATGATTCTCAACATGGTATTAGAGTCATATCCCTTGCGGGCAAGTGATCCTATCCGATCCGCACCTATACAGATAGTGACTATATTCACTCTGATACGGTTCAAGATTGGTAAGCGAAAAATAGCCACCATCTTAAGAGTGAATATTGTCCCACATAGAATGAATGGTAGAGAATTGAGTCATATATAAAAATATAGACTACTCCACTCATTACCAATTGGTTTTGAGATAAAATCCTATAATTCAGACGTCCTCCACAAGCCTACACCTAGTATATATATATTTCAAAATGTGTTATTAGTAGTACACAACTAAAAAGGTCCTATATTTATTAGTTTTTTTTTTATTATTATAAATATGATTTTTTTTCCTCTATGAACTATGTTTTTTTATAGAGTTTTGTCTCTAAAAAATTTTTTTTATTGTAAAAAATCTCCATAAACTATATAAATTATTGCAAATATCTATATTCAATTACATTATGCTACTTTTCTAAAACAATTCATTTATATGGTAATAAGTTATAGATATATATAAAGAGTATTTATTTAATAATTTAACCTATTCAAATATAATTTATTAACATTAAACATATAAATATTAACTCTAAATATATATATATTTATTCTCATAATTCATTCTTCTATCAAAAAATTGTTTAAAAAAATAAATAAAATGTAACCGAATGAGATATTTACAACAATTTTTATAATTCAAAAGAATTTTGCAATAAAAAAATTAGTAGACAAAACTTTATAAAAGTCTTTGGGACAAATCTTAATTATTCTTTTTTATAATAAAAAGAGGGTTTATTAAAAAGGAGTGGATAATTGTTTTTTTTTTTTTGCTAATAAGTAATTTTTCCAACTGAACTTTGACATGTACTAAATCGTGTCCCCTGAACTTTTTTAGCTGTTAAAAATTACCCTGAACTATTAAGATTGTTAAATTTAAGGACTTTTGTCTAATTTTAGTAATAAAATTCTAACATGGATGAAAGTTTAAGGGGCATGATTTAGTACATATCAAAGTTTGAGGGGCATGATTTGGTAGATATCAAAGTCTGGAGAGCATAGTTTAGTACATAAACCATCACTGAAACAGTAAAATTGAATGAAATTAGACAAAAGTCCTTAATTTTAACAATCTCAATAGTTCGGGGAGAATTTCTAACGACCAAAAAAGTTCAGGGGACACGATTTAGTACATGTCAAAGTTCGGGGAGGAAAATTACTAATTAGCCTTTTTTTTTTTTAATAAGTAAGAAATTTTATTAAAAAGAAAATTAAAACAACATAGTAGCCATAAAAGGGGCTACATCCCTTACCAAACCGGAGTTTTAACCCTCGATTCTCTAGCCCAGCGAGCTAAAAAATCGGCCAAATAGTTCTCCGAACAGAGAATAAACAAAACAACAACATTCTCAAACAACTTACACAGATCTAGACAGTGAGAAAATAACGGAAAATGAGTGGATAGTTGTTTCAGATTTTAGTGTGCAGTGTTATCTTCTTCTCTTCCCCATTTTTTCTTTCACTATTTTTTATTTTATTTTATTTTTTTTCATTTTGGATCGTTGAGATTGAAGAGATGCTCTTATTTGACAAAGAATTTATAGACAACACAGATCAAGTTTATTTGACCAGTTCAGGGTTCATAATCTTATTGTAAGGTAACCAAATGATCAATGACTTCACAAGATTTTGTTAGAGGTATGCAGCTGCTTATTTTACAAATCATGATTTGTTTTCATTTAGGAAAGACAATTTAGACAAAGCCAAAAACAGTGAACAAAGCATATAAATGGCAAAAGTGTTGAAAATGTCCACAATCTTCTAGACCAACTATTAATTTGCAAAATTCTATTGCTTTAAAGTCAACATCTTTTGTATTATTGCTTGAGAAATTAGATTGCGACACAATAACAAAACCGTTCTTCTTTCATTTATTTCATAAACAATTTGAAAAGTTCTTCAGAGGTATACTTCGCTCCCACATAGATACATACATATACATTAATTTTCCTCTTAATTAAAAAAAATATACATATGGTTATCCTGTCACAATCCCTTCATTATTTATTTTAAATGATGACATTACTTTCATTAAGTTAGTATAATTGTTATTGGACTTTTTTTATAAATGTATAACAAAAACAATATAATTACAAAAAATGTACAAAAAAAAAATTATTTTGAAAACTTATACATTTTGAAAATTTATTACATGAAACTATACATTTTAATCATTAAATAAAAAAATATGTTTATTAAAACTCAAAATAAACAATTTCGTAAAATTAATTAAACAGTTTTATAAAAATAAACAAGTTAAATATTTTTTTATTAAAAAATAAATGTTTATTATCTATTTTAGTATGAATTATTATAATTTAATAAGATTTTTTTTTTTAATAAAATACAATATCAAAATTATAAACATTAATGTATATAAATGTAAATCAATACTTAAAATTACTAAAAATAAACATGACACATAGAGTGATATAATAAACATATGTGAATATTATTATTTTGTTTATTAAATTAGTATGTTTAAGAAATAGAAAACAAAATAAACATATATATAAAGTATTTTATATTATTAGTATGTTTATTATAATTGTAAACATAAAAATAAACATAAACAATTTATACTATGCTAAAATAAGTATATTTTCTTTCTATTGTTTTTATATATTGATTATTTTCTAATGAGTTAGTGAACGGATTTTCTATTGAAGGATAATTTTTACATCAAAAAATAAATAAACAAACATAACTTTATAAAATCCAAAAATTATTTAATTAGAAAAAATAAACATGATACAATAAACAAAGAAAAATATAAAGATAAACATTTTTTTATATATATATTATTTATTTTCTAAAAAATAAACATAATACACATAGAGTGATATAATAAACCTATGTGAATATTATTATTTTGTTTATTAAATTAGTATGTTTAATTAATAGAAAATAAAATAAACATATATATAAAATGTTTTATATTACTGGTATGTTTATTATAATTGTAAACATAAAAATAAACATAGTCAATTTTACCATATATATAATAATTAATAATTATTACCATATATATATTATAAAAAAAAATTGAAAAAAAGTTCTTAATTATACATAAAAATGTATGAAAAGATGGTAATAAGTTTTTTTGCACATATTTTGTAATTAATTAAAATAATGTATACAAAATTGTAAAATGCCCATTGTTATTTGAGAATTGCTAAAGGGCACTCTTGCTGCGTAGCACCCTCCTTAGTGTCATATCGCTATTGGTGTAATTAAATAGTGAGTCTCATATAACTTAAGAAAATAAATTTTAGGGAATATCGCTAATCAATCATAAGCTAACACCTATGAAAGGTGCTGGGTACTACTGGTGCCCAATAACAATGCTCTTGTTATTTTATCAATTTAGACCGATTATAAGACCATCTTTAATGGAAGATCTAAAATTTGTGTTTGGCACAAAAAATAAGTTTGTGCTATATTTAGTCCACTATTTACAATTGTGCTCCAATGAAAAAAATGTAAGATAAGGGAAAAACAATTGATTATATTGATGGTCATTTCATATTTTATTGAGAATATACAAAATTAATTATTTTTTATTCTTTTATTATTTAAATAATGATAATATGGTAAATAAAGTTTAATAAAAGTCAATTAATCACAATAATTAGTAGTATTATAGTAAATAAAAAAGTAATATTTATTGTGAGTTAAATTTGACACAGCTATATCTTGTGGCACAACTTTTAACAAGTGCTAAATTTAGCACATTTTTTAGAATACTATTAGAGTATAATTTTTTTAGGTGTGCTAAAATATAGCAATACACTAATTTTTTTTTTTTTTGCACTCTATTAGAGATGTTCTAAAGTCTATAATTTGTGGTGGTGTGTGTGGCCCAACCAGTTAACTATTCAGTCAAATCTAGTTTTACCAAAGAATACAATATACACTTCTCTAGTTTAAGATTCCCAAATCTGTATTTTTTTTATTGGCATATCACATTTCCAAGAGCATTAAACTTAACAACTCTTGGCCCCTAAAGAAAAAATCCTTAGCAACTCTTGGGATGGTGTCAGAAATGTTTATGGAAAATTCCTGATAAATTATGAAATACTAGTATGTCTGTATTCGTATTGGACACAGTATTTTTTCGTTTTCATTACTAACATTTTTTAAAAAAATAAAAATTCTCCATATTTTATGTCTGTTCTACTAATAATTTGACAAATCACATATTTACTCAAATTTATACAGCCACGTGTTTCTTTAAATATATTTTTCATGATCTGTGAAACTTTACGTGATAGAACAAAGAAAAAAACAAATAATTTGAAGTGAAAATTTTTATTAAAACATTTAGAGGAAATTAGAGGTTGTTTGGCTATGTTTTTAATTTTTAGAATTGTATAAAAGTAAGAATAGGAAATAATTTTTTGTCACTATAAAAAATTTAATAGTGTTTGGTTTAAGTTTTTTAAAATTATTTTTAGATATTTTTAATATAAAAATTAATATTCTACACCCTACCATGACATGAACTCATCCTACCTCCACCGAATCCAAAATCGGACCCAAGGCCGGTCCTGAAAAAAATTGGCCCTTTTGTATATGTATTTTTCTTAGAGAATTTTACATGGTATACTAACTTTTGTCATTTTTTTTACAAAAATACTGTCAGGCGGTATTTTTTACTTTTTTACTGTGTATTTTTATAAATTTCATACTGTTGTATACTGTGTTTATTCTTTAGTTTTTTTTTGGTGTTGTTTTAGTGTTGTTTTACAGTTGCTTTCCATAATTTATTTTTTTAACATCAATTTCATTGTTCTTGCTCTATCTTGCTGGAATTAATGATTATTTTATGGGTGTTCTCGTGGTGATGTGGTGGTTCTATCCGTGGGTGTAGAAAATAGAGGGTATAAAATACATTTCTTCTTCCTTCTCTATGGTTATTTTGTGGTTATTTTTTTATTTTGGTTCTCCTAAAAATACATTTGACGAGCTCACTAGAAAAAAAGTTTTGAGGTGTGCGGTTCTTTTATGTTTTTCTAAGTGGTTATATCTGCTTATTGTTTTACATTTGTTTTTGTGTTGTTTTAGTAGTTTTTTTGTTCTGATTTTTTAAGATTGGGCTTGCAAATATAATTGCTATTGCATTGGGTATTAAGGCTGTGCAACATTTTTTAGTTTTTTTTAATCTATTTTTCTTTCTTTCTTTTGTTTGATTTGTTTTAGTGTTGTTTTACAGTTGTTTTGTCATGATTATTTATTTGACGTCGATTTTACTTTTTTTTATCTCAATCTCACCGGAATTAATGGTTGTTTTTCGATTGTTCTGGTGTTCCTGTGGTGGTTCTGTCCGTGGATGTGGAAGATGGATGCCTCTTTTTTTTGGTGTTTACAGTATAAAAGAAAAAAAAATTGGTCAAGGCAGTATAAAAGTAATTTCTGCCATGTGGCAGTATTTTTGTAAAGATTGGGCCAAAAGTCAGTATTTTTGTAAGTTTCCCTTTTCTTATGTATGTAATTTTAAATAAAATTAAACTAATATTTAGTAATATAAATACATTCCAAACTAATAAATCATCAAATAAACTTATAAAGCAAAAGTATTAATTAAATTTGCATAATAAAGTTTTACAACTAAATCACGTTCAATGGATAACATAGCTAAACTGCTTAAGCTTTCTTGAGACATGGTTGAACGGATATAAGATTTGATCAAGGTCAATTTGGAATAACTCCGTTCTACATGGGCAACAGTGACCAGAATAGTTAGAAAAATCCTATAAGCAATCCAAGCATTTGGATAACTACCATCCACTTCTTTTATATAGCTCAATACATCGATAGCTCTTTTAGTTTCTTTTGGTAGACTTTGACGCAACATATATAACTCTTGGTATAGGTCATCATTGTCAATGTCTGAAATCTCACCATGCTTCATTAAGTTTGTAAGATTGATACAAAAATTCTTCAAAGTGTCATCATCTACAAACTTTAATTTCTCAATATCAAACAATAGTCCAAAATTCTGAAATTGTTCGAACCTAGTTGAACAATAATTATTTTTATTAGTTATTATGGTCGGAAGTGAAATATAATTTTAAATAAAGCACTATAGAAGTATGCATACCTAGCTTTGAATGATGAAATAGCTTGATCGATTATGAAAAGAAAATAGTCAATTTTAAAGGACTCTGTTGCTGATTGTGTCACCCCCTCATTGACACTTTCATCAAATCGCTTTTTCCTGCAAACTTTTCGTTTTTCAATAAACATAGCTTCAACTTCCATCATACTTGCAATCTCAGTAGCTTTAGTCAAAGCATTCTCAAAACCAGTTTCTCTATACTTTTGAAAAAATGAAAGTGGAATCTTTAACTCCTTGATAGCAACATCAATTTGCATATCTCTATTTTGTAGGATCTTGCTAGCAGTATTAACAATAAACAACAAATCATATCAAATAACCATGCTCACCAAGAACTTAAAATTATGAATATTATATATTGCTAAAGTCTCAGCATCACTTTTTGTTTTGGCATCTTCATTACTTTCTGCCAAGTATTTTAAAGCTCCTTTTATTTGTGGAGCTTGGAATCTTATTGCTTTAATAATGTCAATACGACTTTCCCAACGTGTTTCTAATAATGGCTTAACAGTGAGACCAGGTACATGATCTCTAAAGACTTTCTATTTTTTTGTAGAAGTTGAAAATAATGAGTATATTCGTTGTACCACACCAAAAAAAGATACAGCCTTGGGACAATAATGAGCCATATCAGAAAGTAAAAGATTTAGAGAATGACATGCATAAAGAGTGTAAAATGCTCTAGGATTCATTTTAAGTAGCCTAGTTTGTACACCTTTATTCTTTCCTCTCATATTAGATTCATTGTCATATCCTTGTCCTCTATTATCAACATCAAGTCCAAGAATATTCAACGCATCTAAAAGTTCATTAAGCAAACCAAGCCCTAATGTGTCATGAACTTTTATGAATCCTAGAAAATACTCATCAACAAATATTGGACTTTCTGAAACATTCACACATCTTAAAACAAGAGACATCTGTTCATCATTACTTGCATCTAGAGTACAATCTAGTATGACTGAAAAATATTTTGCTTCTTTAATTCTACTAATTATCGAGCTTTTCACCTCAGTTACCAGTAGTTGTATCATTTCATTTTGAATCTTGTGACTTAAATAATGATAATGAGTCTCAACTCTTAAAATACGATGAACATGTTCTTGCATAGTTGAATCAAATTCAGCAAGTAATTCTATAATTTGTATGAAATTCCCATTATTTTTCTCATATAGTTTTTCACGATCCCCTCAAAATTCCAAATTATTTTGCCCAATTCTTTTTACAATAGCAAGAATTCTCTCTAACACTTGTTTCCAATATTTTTTCTCTTGATTAATTTGTTCTTCTAAACTTGTATCAATTGTTAACTTCATTTTCAGTCATTTTTCTAATTCCACCCAACTAGCAATTGACTCAATATGTTGTGTACTTCGTTCATGACTTTTTAATCGATCAGAAATATTATGCCAATCATTAAAACCTCCCTTAGCTAAAAAACCCACAAGATACTTCTTTGTTGCAAACAATTCACAACAAAAACAAAATACTTTATCTAAAGAAACTGAATAAATCAACCATTTCATATCTTATTTCTCTCCATTTGGTAATTCTCTAATATAATGCCACGAAAAAAAATTCCTACTGAAAGCATCCCTAGTAAATTTGTCCTGACTCTTTTTAGACCTCTTTCAACTATAAAATTTGTCATATTACTATGACTAATCCTATCCCAATTTCCTAGATCATCAATATCAAAAGGAAAGTTGAATACACCACTTGAAGTTTTCTCATTCTCATTCTCATTCACTGTTTGATTCAGTTCTTCATTTTCATTCACATCGCTTGAACTTTTCTCATCCTCATTAACAGTTTGATTCAGTTCTTCATTTTCAATCACATTACTTGAAGTTTTCTTATTCTCAATACTTTCAATATCAAATTGATTCTCAATGCCATTCACTACAAAATTATCTACATTATTTGTATTAAAATACTTATTAAGAGAACCAACCTCACTTTTTTCCAAGACTTCTTTTCTTAATTTCTCCTTTCTTTTTTGAGCTCCTGATTTGTATTTATAATTTGTAATAGGACCCTATAAAAATTGCAAACAAAATTAATGATATGAGTACAATAATATGATATGGACAAGACAATATTTATCTTATGATTACAAAATATATGATATAGCAAAATATATGGTATATCAACATCATAAATAAGAAAATACAAGGCATAAGTCACATAACTTTAGAAATAAAAGGAAACCACTAAAAATGAGTTTTTTTTTTCTTTTGCAAGTAAAATAAAATATGTATATCAATATATGAACAATGCAATGAAAATCAAATGATGATTATTTTTTTATGTGAATTGGTTTGTGACTATGAGTGAATCAATAGTGAAAAAACAATTATGTTATGTATGAATGAATATGAACATACAACAAACAAAAAATACATTATTATTATATATAATCCATACACTATATCAATTAATAAGTAAATAACAACAAGTAAACAATTTTTAATTTAAATAATATGTCAATAATTTTTAATTTAAATTAATATAGCAATTGATCATAAAAATTAATAAAATATTAACTTTGAAAAATTAAAAGCTTACAATTACAATACAAGGAGATAGAAATTGAAAAGATTGCTTTTCTCGTATAATATTGTATATTGATGGTTGATGAGTGATGAGGATTGAGGATGAGGAGCATAGTTGGTAAATTGTAAATTGTACAGGTAATTTTTTTTTTTGAGAGAGAGATTACATATTTAGAGTCTTGAGAAGAGAAATAATTTTAGAAAAAGAGGGAAGGTTGGTGGAGCTTGGTGGGAATGGATGGAATATTGAGAGAGAGAGAGAGAGAGAGAGAGAGAGAGAGAGAGAGAGAGAGAGAGAGAGAGAGAGAGAGAGAGAGAGAGAGAGAGAGAGAGAGAGAGAGAGAGAGAGAGAGAGAGAGATGAGAAGAGTGACTTTTCAGTTTTTTTTTCACGTTTTGGTGGTTGGAATTTAGATCACTTGGGCTGGGTACTTGGGTTGGGCCGGCTGGAGAAAATGGGTGTTAGGCTGGGCCTAATTTTTTTTAAGAGGTTATATGGCTGGCTGGTTTTGGGCCCTGGGTTAGAGTGGGCCTTAGGCACGGGCCTAGTCCGCCTAGGCCCAGGGCCAGCCCTGCTCGGACCCCAACCTCAAACAAAACTTAAACCCGATTCCAGACTCGAACTCAGATTTGGACCCGAACTTGGACCCTAACTTCAGACCTCGGACCCCAAACCTATCCTGGGGCGGGTCCAAGTCCATATTTAGGTCTGGGGTTCGATTTTGGATTGGGATCCGTGGTCCAAGTCGGGTCAGAGTCTGAGGTTTGGGGTTTGGAGTCCGTGGTTTGGGTCTAGGGCCTGGGTCTGGGTCTAGGTCTTGGTCTGAGTCTAGGCCTTGGTTCGGAGAACGGTAAATTTATCCCTATTCGATGCAGATCATCTATATAGGATCTTTGACTATTGAATTAAAACAATAGGTTATTCAGGTTGCATCTATTTTTGGTAATAGTGCATTCTATGTAATTAAGAGTTCAATTCCAAATCTATAGTGGAGTCAGGAGGAATTAATAAGTTAGGAAATTTACTTGGTAAATTTCAGATCTACTTATTGTAAGCTTGATTACATAGGGTCATGGTCCCCACACTAGTTGAGATAATACTGCTTGTAGACTCAGTTAATTGGTTTTAATTAATCAATTATAATTCTAAAATTAGACTATGTCTTATTTATGAATTTTCACTAAGCTAGGACTTAATTGTGAAGAAAAGAAATTTTAGGGTTTATTTGTTAATTGAGAGACTTTGTAAAGTCTAATTAATAAATAAGTTAAATGGCAATTTTATTTAATAATTAATTATAATTATTAAATAAATAGTTTTGACATTTATAGGATTGAAATTAGAAAATATAGCATTATTGAAAAAAAAGATGAATTATGAAATAAAGTGGTAAAATTATTACTAGTGGGGCCCACTATGTATGGCCGGCCACTAGAGTGATTTTTACCTATTATTTTATCTTTTTTTTTAATCCATATAATTAAATCTTAAGCCCTAGTTGAAATACTATAAAAAGAATAAGATGCTCTCATTCTCATCCAACAAATAACCTAGTTTTCTAACTTTGTCAGACAACTAGAAATTAAGAGTCTCCTTCTATAGTGATTTCGAATTCCTTCTTGTTGTTCTTCATCAAATTCTAGCCTTTAGTGATAGAGTACCATGCCTACTCATAGCAAGTCAAGTACTCAATTATAATGTGGAAGACTGTGGTTAACCAAACTAAAGGAGAGAAGATCCAGGTTCAGATCTTGATAATGCTCTGCTACAGAAAGGAATCAAGGGCTAGAGATCTGAACGGAAGGAGACATATTATTCCGCTGCCATCAATGTAAGGTTTTCTAAACTTTATATGTGTTTATTTCATCGTATTAGGAAATTCATATTTAGGATGTTAGATTATAATTAATAATCAAACATACATGTTAGCATATCTAGTTCTTGATAAAATAATTTCCAACACAATATACATATTTCTAGTTCTATATGTCATGACATATTGCTTGCCACTAATGATATAGGCTTATTGCACAAAACTAAGAGATTTCCATCTAAGTAATTTGAGATGAAAGGTCTTGGTGACGCCTCTTTTGTTTTAGGAATTCAGATACATCAAGATCGTTCTCAAAGTATTCTTAGATTATCACAAAAGAGCTATATCAATAAAGTACTCAAAAGGTTTGGCATGCAAGATTGTAGATCAGGTGATACCCATGTTGCTAAAGGAGACAAATTCAGTCTTAGTCATTGCCCTAAAAGTAACCTTGAAATTCAGGAAACGCAAAAGATTCCCTATGCATCAACTATTGGGAGTCTAATGTATCTTCAGGTATGTACGCGTCCAGATTTTGCGTACATTGTTGGGATGTTAGGCAAATATTTAATCAACCTTGATGTGGACCATTGGATAACAGCCAAGAGGGTTATTAGGTTTCTTCAGAGAACAAAAGATGACATGCTCACACATAGGAAATAAGATCATTTGGAGGTCATAGGATATTCTGATTCTGATTTTGATGGATGCCAAGATAGCAAAAGGTTTACATCAGGCTATATTTTTCTGTTGGCTGGAGGAGCTATATCTTGGAGAAGTGTCAAACAAACACTTATAATTTTTTCCACTATGGCAGTAGAATTCGTAGCATATTCTGAGGCATCAAATTAGGGAATATGGCTGAGAAACTTTATCACTAGGCTGTATATTTTGGAGAATGTAGAAAGACAACTCAAGTTATTTTGTAATAATAAATCAGCAGTGTTGTATTTCAATAACAATGGGAGCTCATCCAAGTCAAAGAATATTGACATAAAGTTCCTAGTTGTGAAAGAAAGAGTGCAGAATGGACAAATATCTATAGAGCACATTGGGATAAACTCCATGATAGTTGTAACGCCCTAACAATTAGGCACGTCACTACAACTAATTATGAAACCCTAATCCACTAAACTGGGATTACTAGAATGGTAAGCGCAGGAAATTTTAAACTTTAATTACAACAGATTGAAAATTGAACTTGTAATAATAATAATTTTACAAACAACCAAAAATACAAGTTTCGGGATCCTGTAAATATTTTCACAAAAATATTACAAGTTCATTTAACGAGCCGACCTAAGCGGCAAAACCAGAGTTACAAAATACATCACTGGTAGACCCCAACTCGCTTGGTCTAGTGTGGCCCAAACATGTACAAACACCGCCAAGCTCTCACACTCATGGCTGATCAGAGATAGATTTACCCTTTCCTGTACAGTAGAGCACCCGTGAGCCAAACCCAGCAAGACAGTAATAAATATCAACAATTATAATTAACATATCACATATACAATAATGCCATTCATATTTGTCTATTTAACATAGACCCGCGTGTTATGATCCACTCCCATTTATGTCTATGTGGCATAGACTCACGTATTACACTCACACGTCTATATACAATAAGGCCTTAGAACGGTTCATCTCGGTTCTAGTTACCGAGTCCAACCCGATTATACTTTGAACGCATAATCTTTAATCTCAATATATATATAAATATCACGGCATAACATTTACACATTAACAATTTACTAGGGTAATAACTCTAGGCCAATAAACTACTCACTTTAGGGTAATAATCCTAATCCGGGTTTCTAATTACTCATAAATATCACATTCAATATAAGCGCCACTGCGCATAACTCTACGTGTTAGCTACTGTCTTACCTAATGTCTCGCAAACGTGGAGATTCCAAATCCCTGGGTGCTCCTGACCAAGTGCCAGTAATCCTAGTCACAATTTTTGGGATTTACAAAATAAGGTTAATCCCTAAATCCATTTCCACATAATATAAAATTGGCATTCAAATTTAGATAATCACATAGATCTCGGAAATACCTTCCAACAATATATAGAATCCTGAAACGGAGTCCGAATCAAAAAGTTATAAACATTCAAATATCGCGTGCGAATCTGCCCAGAAACAAGGGGGCGGGCCGCGACACTCCTAACATGGGGCCACAGAACCTGGGTTGAAACCCAGGATTTTCTAGGGAGGAGGGCCGCGGCGCCTAGGTTCCAAACTCAGGAAATTCCAAAAAGAAAAACAGCTTTGAAATTCAGCCCAAACACACCAAAATATGTCCAAATTTTCAACAAACTCACAAATTATAACCCATTATTATAACTCAACAATATAGAGATTTAAAATATCAATTTCATGCACTAATCCACAACCAACATACATGAAAAACATCATATTAACAACTTCAAAATAAGCTCCAAATATTGAGCTAAAATTCCACATAACATCAAACCCAACAACTTGAGCAACAAGCTGAAATCACAAGCTTAAACTCCAAGAAATCCACTTCAATTTCAGTAGTCTTAAACCCCAATTAACAACCCAAAATTCATACAAAATAATCTAAAGGAAAACCACAAAATTAAAGCCTCAACAACTCATAACTTCATCAAAATGAACTCATTCTTTCAATATGCAATTAAAACACAATCATGGCATTTCACACATAATTTTTATTTCAGAATTCAGTAATAAAATTCAATAACATAGAAGAAAACTACCTCAAAGTTCACACAATCAATGCACACCAAAATCCTGCAAGCTCCAACAATCTCAACAACACAAAAATGAGGAAGATTGAAGTGAAAAAGATGGAAGAGAGAGAGAGAGAGAGAGAGAGAGAGAGAGAGAGAGAGAGAGAGAGAGAGAGAGAGAGAGAGAGAGAGAGAGAGAGAGAGAGAGAGAGAGAGAGAGAGAGAGAGAGAGAGAGAGAATAGGGGTTTGGCCAAGGCTGAAAAAATAACCAGAAATTTCCTTCAAATTTGACAAGAACAATCTCTTTTGTTGATAATAATTCAATGGATCAAAAGACCAAAATGCCCTTAAGGCTTACATATAACATATGCATGACATAAGAGTAACAATGTCATTTATATCACACACACTATTTCAATTAATTTTCAAAATATTCATATAACAATAAAATGCCAATATAAAGTCCCGAAATACTCAGTTGTGACTATACCGCACTGACTTGTCAGAACACACCTGAAAAAAGACAAAACATGTATACTAGATAATAATATAGTCCACAAGCACACAATTAAATTAAATTTACAGTTTTACCCTTCTCGAGTAAAAATTACGAAAATACCCTTAGCTAACCAACGGGGCCTTCATATATCATTTATCAAATTAGTTCACATATAATAAATTATATAATAATATAATTCTATAATAATACACATTTAACTAGTTAGGGTTCACTAATCCATTTCCTTAATCTCAAGCTATTACAATAGCAGATCTGCTTACAAAAGGATTATCACCCAAGGTCTTTCACGGGCACACTGCTCATATGGATATAGTATTGCTTGAGGATATCATGATATAGTGGGAGTTTTTATTTTATTTGCTTTATGTTTATTTATGATATTTATGTATTTGGTTATAGGGGTAAAAATCAGTCAGTTATGGTCGGTTTTTACAATTTTATAACCGACCGTTTAGAAATTATAATCGTATAAAACCACTGTACGATTTTTGGCAGTTTTTAGTGATTTTTCGGTTTGGCAGTTTTGGACAGTTTTTTGTGGTTTTGGGTGGTTTTTGGCAGTTTTGGGAGGTTTATTACAGTTTTTGGCATTTTTTAATTTAACCAATTTTGTATTTCAAAAACCGAAACCGATCGCTATGTCAAAAAAACTGAAACCAAAACCGACTGCCAAATTTGGTGATGACGTGGAACTGAAAATTTGGTTACGGTTTGATGGTCGGTTTCAGTTTATCGATTTTTATGAACACCCCTATTTGGTTATTTTCTAATCAGAAATAAAGTTTTCAGTTTATTTACTCTGTTTTGTTATGTTTAAGTCTGACCTTACTTTAGTTTAAGGAGGGTCAATTTGAAATAGGCATGTTCGGTTCACATTACATTTAATTTTTATGCTACAAATCCATGATTGATCTATGTCATTTGGCTATATTTGTATATGTGACCATTAATGGGTTTAGTCATGAATGATATGACGAAAACCACTTTGATCTTATATGGTTATAGTTGATGGACGAGATTGTTGTGAATACCTTTACATAATAACAAATTTTGAGCTCATAAGATTATACATTTATAAGGTAACATATATTGCCCAAGTGGGAGATTATTGGATTAAAATATTATTGTGGGCACATATGTATAATGTATATGCTATTATAAAATGTGATACAAAATTAAGTGACCAATTATGTTATGGGTATCAAAAGGGTATTAAATTGTCATGGAAATAATGTATAGATACTATAAGTTAATTTATAATTTGTTGAAGGGTCAAATTATAAATACCTAAAACTCATTCTAAGATGAGTTTATAAATAGGTAGTTGTCTTCAAGAAATACTAGGTTCATGTATTCTCTCCTTCCCAATCAGAGAAAATACCTTAGAGAAATAGTGTATTCTTAGAAGATCATAACCTTCTGTGCAATCTCTAACAATGACTTCAGATTAGTATTTCTGGTCATTTTATTATCATCTTCTTCTCCTTTGATTTAACAAGAGTTTTATGAAATATGATTTAAGATTTTTTATATCAAAATACTTTTAGAAATATGTTATTATTTGATATTTTTAGGGGGCGTTTGGTACGAGGTGTTCAAAATAATTTGATTATAGGGAATATTATGAAAGAGAATATGATTATAGGAAAATGTGTAAACTGTGTTTGGCTGTGTAGGGTAATATGTAATGATATTCTTATTAATTAAATTACACTGTTTGGTTAAGTACATGAATCTTATATATTATTTTAAAAAATTAAAATAATTTTTTTATTATATCTATTTAATGTTAATTATATATAAAAAATAAAATAATTATTTATTAAAAAAATATATTTATTATTATTTTTTTTTGATCAAGAAGAAGGAAACTTCTTTAATCAACTCGCCAATACAAACAAACTAAACTTCTCAACGGAGAAGCAACAACCGCAAAGCCTACTAATTACATATCAATCTTTGAAGTAAATTCGTCTCCACTCTAGAACCTTTCCTATCATTAATCAACAAGAGCCTATATTTCACATCACTTTTAATTTTGTTCACTATACAATTGATAGAGTTAGAATAAAAAGAAAATCAGCAAGTGTTTTGGTTGCTCCATAAGTGGTAAACCACGACTGCCAACAAAAGTGTTCTCACTCTGTCCAAGATATTCGACCTCGTATTGCCCAACCAAACAGTCCAGCTATCAAAGTTCCTAGACCAACCATCAAACCCCAGCCATTTAAAAAGCAAGGACAGCACCTGTTGGGAAAAGATGTAGCTGAAAAAGATGTGGTGGTGGCTCTCGGTTTCAATGTCACAAACCACACAATTTTTGTTGGGAATTGGGATGTTTAATCAACACAACATATCCCTTGTAAGAAGCTTGGATTGAGCAGCTTGCCATAGTTGAAAAGCATGTTTTGGCACATTGATTCTGCTCCAAATTGCACCAGCAACCGAGAACACATCCTGGTGCAGCATGCTTCGGTACAACCGGCTCACATTAAACTTTTCTCCACCTGTAGCAACAATTTCAGTTTTGGTAAAAGTTGTTCGAAGCCTACAAAGCTTCCTCCAATACCAACTTGTATCCATGCTCAACCTATAAGACCAAATATCACTCCCTTTGAGATAAATCAAGTTAATCCACTTAACCCAAAGCAAATCTTTTTTACTCATCAAGTCCCATAAAAATCTAGCTAAGGAAGCTTTGTTCCACTTTGATCCATCATTGAACCCAAGACCTCCAAAGACTTTTGGGAAGCACACCCTCTCCCAACTTATCAAGTGAGTTCTAGTTCAATTATCTTTCAACCCCCAAAAAAAACCCCTACATACTTTCTCAATCTCTTTTATCACACTTTGAGGAAGAAGGAAGACTCTCATCCAATAATTCCTAGGGATGACAATTATACCCACGGGTTTAAGTACCCGCGGGTACCCGCCCCATTAGGGGCGGGTACGGGGGTTGACTTTCGGGAGCGGGGGCAGGGGCGGGGGCGGGCATGGGTTTAAAGATTCATACCTGAGTCGGAAACGGGGTGGGGGCGGGAGAATAGATACCCGCCCCGATATGATATATGTATATATTTAAGTTTTAAAGTTATAACTAATACAATTAAAATAACTTCATGCTTTAGGCTTTTTATTGATTATACTCTTTTTTTATATTGCACACACTATTCCACTTAAGTTTATTGTTTTACTAAGTTTTTATGATTATTTTTTTTTTAATTCTCTTTGAAACATCATTTTTTTTCAAATATATATATGTAATGGGTACCCGATGGGAATCCTTCCCCCGTCGGGTAATCCCCACCCCACCCCCACTTTAATTTAAATGGGTATTGGGGCGGGTATGGGGGTAAATTTAAAAAGCAGGTATGGGGTGGGGGAGCAATCCCCGCACCCACCCTGCCGCATTTACATCCCTAATAATTCCTTAATCCAATCAATGTAGATTGGATTAATTGAACTTGGCCAGCATAAGAAAGATGCTTATTAGCCCAAGAATGGAGTCTATGTTTCATTTTTTTCGAAATCAACCCACAATCATCAAGCCTCTATTTTGTTGGTCTTAGAGGGATCCCAAGATACTTAAGAGGGAACTCACTGATAGAAAGATTTATCTTTTGGGCGAGAGGAATCGGTTGAGCAACCCCACCAAAGTAAACTTGAGATTTAGCAAAATTGATGGAAAGCCTCTCAGTCTTGCTAAACTCATCAAGCATAACCTTGATAGCACTTAAAGAGCCCTCATTCCCTTTACAAAAGATAACTAAATCATCTGCGAAATAAAGATTTGTGAGTTTCATTTTTTTTTTTTTGCATAAAGGATGGTAACTGAAATCCTTTTCTCTGGCTGCTTGTTGGATCCTTCGGGAAAGATACTCCATGACAAGAACAAAGAGAAGGGGAGAGATGGGATCCCCTTGTCTTAGCCCCTGCTCTCCTTTAAAAGACCCCTGAATTCTACCATTTAGTAGTAAATAATAAGATGTATTTCTCACACAATTCATGATCCACTTGACAAACTTAGCAGGGAAGCAATAGGCCAGCAGATGCTTTTCAAGGAAGTCCCAATTAACCGCATCATAAGCTTTACTGATATCAATTTTGATAGTGCATCTAGGGGAGCAATTCTTCCTTCGTTAGTTCTTTAAGATGTCCTGAAGAATTAGAATATTGTAAGCAATGGATCGTCCCTTGACAAAAGCTCCCTGGTTCTGACTCACTAAAGCAGGAAGCACATTAGCAAGCCAGGAACAAATCAGTTTAGAAACACACTTGTATAATGTAGTGCATCAGGCAATAGGCCGGTAATCCATAGCTTTAGAAGGACTATCAATCTTTGGGATAAGAGAGAGAGTTGTTCTATGGAGCTCTTCCAAGAACTGATTAGTGTCAAAAAAATGAGTTATATCCCTATGGATATCCTTTCCCACCTCAGGCCAAACTGACTTAAAAAACCCCGAACCAAATCCATCAGGGCCAAGAGATTTAGTATTAGGGATACTAAACATCACGGCTCTGACTTCTTTGAGAGAGAAAGGTTTTAAGAGGTGAACTTGCTGATCAAGGGTGAGTTTGGAGCCCGTGGCTATGCAATCAGGTTGTATCTCCATGGTGGTAGGCTTAGCTTTCCCCATTAGGCCTTTAAAATGTCTAAGAAAGTGTTGCACAACATTAGGAAAGTGATCATTTAGGACCCCTTGCTCGGTAGTAAATGAAACAATACTGTTATCTTCCTTCCGCTTCTTCAACATGGCATGAAAATAAGTTGTGTTACTATCTCCTTTTTGAATCCAATTAACCTTGCTTCTTTGGTGGAGAAAGTTCAAGTATATTTTTTCCTGAATGTGAAATTGGTTAGCAGCCGCCTGCTCCAATTCAAGGAACTGATTGTTGTTCGGGTTTGCTTGACATTGGAACTGAGCCTCTTTGTAATTATCCTTGGCCTTCTCATAAGCATCTCCAATGTTCCTAATCGAGTGCCTATTGAAAGCTTTTAGCTTGTGTTTGAGCCTCATGGTTTTTAAATAAATCTCCTTCAACCCACCACATCTAAGAGGCTTGCCCCAGCTATCTAACACAATGTTCTTGTAATCCAGATGATTAATCCAGAAATTATAGAACCGGAACGGCTTGCTTCCAATACTTTTTGTAGCAACCGAATGAACCACACAAAGACAGTGATCAGAACAGGTCTCCCAAGTGAAATGAGCAAAAGTATTCGGAAAATAATCAACCCACTCCTCATTGTGAAATACATGGTCGATTCGAGAAAAAAATCCTATTATCTTGCTTATTAGTCCAAGTGAAAGTCGAACCCGTGCGCTTCATAGGCCCCACAGAAGATGTTGGAATTATTTTACCAGGATCTAGATTTACTACCAAGTATGTTTGATTAACATCCTAATATGAATTCTAAAACAATGAAATAAACACATAAGAGTTTAAGAAACCTTACAGTGGGTGCAGCGGAATATTATGACTCCTTCCATTCAGATCTCTAGCCCTTGATTCCTTTCTGTAGCAGAGCATAATCAAGATCTGAATCTGGATCTCTTTCTCTCCTCCTTGTTGGTGCTGATTTTCCATAGTCTTACATACTATGATTGAGGTACCACTTGATGTGTGTGGGCACTACTCATTCACTCAAGTGTTTCGAAATTTAGAGAGAAGAAAAGAGAGAGAGGGGCGTGTAGCTTTTTTGAGAAAAACTAATGTTCAAAGTTGTGTGTTTCCTGAAGCCAACACTTTCTATTTATAGAATACCCTCTAGGTTTAGATTAGAATTGAATGGCATTAAAATAATGAAAATTATAAATGGCAATTTCTTGCAATGTGGCCGGCCATACAAAGGGAATTGGGCCTCACTTTGCAACTTTCCCATTTTGTTATTTTTCATTCCTATTTTCTCAAAATTGCCAATTTTCCAATTTAACCTTTTAAATGCCAATTCTAATTATTTAATAACTTAAAAAATAATTATTAAATAATATTGCCATTTAATATATTTATTAATTTAGACATATAAAGTCTCTTAATTAATAAATAAACCCAGAATCTCTTTTCTTTACAATTTCGCCCTTGCTTAGTGAAATTCATAAAGTAGACATAGTCTAACTTTAGAATTATAATTGATTAATTAAAATCAATTAACTGAGTCTTACAAGCAGTATGGTCTCAACTAGTATGGGGACCATGGGTCTATATAACCGAGCTTCCAATAAGTTGAACCGAATTTACCAAGTAAATTCCCTAACTTATTAATTCCTCATTGAATCCACACTTAGAACTTGAAATTGCACTCTCAGTCATATAGAACGCTCTATATGTTCCATGATATAGACACGTCATTAGTTATCCATTGTTATAATCCTAATGTGATCAATGACCCTCTAATAGATGATCTACATTGAAAAGGCACTAAGTTACCGTTACACCTTCAATGTATTTTATCCTTAAAACACTTAGCTCCGTATAAATGATATTTCAGCAAAGTGAAATGAGATCTCCACCATTTATTTCCGTTTAGCCAAGCTCGAAGGATATCATCGTTTCACTTCTAAATTCTTATAGAAGTTATAGATTCCATATTTATGGTAGCGCTCCCACTCAATTATACTATCATGTTCCCAAAATGTACGTATCACCCTGACCCAAAAGTAGGCTTAACTAACAAATCAAAGAACATGTATAGTACTCTTGAGATCGAACCTAACCATATCGGGATTAAGATCATTTGATCTAGGATCAACAGGTGATATTGAATTGAATAGATATTACGGTAAGTTTTAATATATCTAATCAAAGTTCAATATCGGTCTCTTCCGATGTATACTCCATACATCCGATACTGGTAAACTTTGCTAATGTCATGGAAAGGACATAACACTTTTCCAAGGTGTAAGAATACCTATCGCTGATTATACCATGTCAGTCTAAATCCAGTGTTCTGACAAATCAGGGAATAAACTTTCGAACATATAATTAAGATTATATTCCACTGTGCTGACAACACTATAATCTTTAACAAATTCATATGTTCTGGACTTAAAAAGAATTCATACATTATATGTATATAATCATGAAATAAATCATGTGAACCATGCAACATAAAATATTATTTCTGATCTTTATTAATAAGTAAATCTGATTATATTGAAATAGATTTTTATTTAGGGCACAAAACCCAACAGAAGATTGAGCAATCCAATTTTTAGAGTCTACAAGTTTTTATTTACTAATATCATTCCCCCCTGCCTGTCATCATGATGAAAAACTGCATTAAAGTCACCAAGGATGATCCAAGCTTTAGAAACATTTATCATTGATAGGGCGGTCCAAAGATCACTCCTACCTTCTATGGTGTTAGCTCCATAGATAAAGGTAGCAAAGTAATCTTTTTTCTGCCCTATCATTTTGATATGACAATGAACATGTTGCTTGGAATCCTCAATGATTTCAACATTAACAAAATTCTTCCTCCAGAGAAGGAGAATCTGACCTTCCACTTTATTGCTTGAATAAAAATCCCAACACAAAAAGTTACTTACCATCATTTTTTGAATTTTTTCCCCTTTAATCTTGGTCTCAACAAGGGCTCCAATGCCAACTTTATTAACTCTCCAAACTTCAACAACTTTTTCTTGCTTCTCCTTTTTATTCAATCCCTTAACATTCCAACAACTAATATTGCAAAAGTCCATTGACAACACAAGCTGAAGTCATTCTCTCCCTCTACTTCTTCATGTTATCGCCTTGTTAATATCGCATAGGAATTCCTAAGAACTTTCTCACCCTTGTCACTATCTCTCCTTGTCAAACCAGAGCCCTTAGACACGCGGTTCTTTGGAGAAATCCAATCCCCACTAACTGTTCTGACAACAGTTTTTTTCCATTGTCCAATGACTGTTTTTTCTTTTGTTACTGCCATAGCAGCTGCCTCTATCTCAGGGGCAGTAGCCTCAGCCTCATCCTTACTAGCAGTAGCAATCTCACCAGTAGGCTGCTCAATTACAGCACGAGCACCACCATCATTCCCTCCTTTTCTGCCTTATTTTCTTGCTTTTTTTCCTCCTCTTTAGGCTTCTCAACCTTTCTACATTCAGCCATTATATGGCCAAAACCACCACAATGTTTACACTTAATCGGAAGCCATTCATATTCTATTCCTTGTTCTAAGAGTTGCCCATATTCATTAACAAACTAGAATGAGCGTTTTGGGTTCTTCGTTATGTCCATTTCAACAAGGACTCGAGCAAATTGAACTCTTGTTCTTTCCTTGGTGTGTTTATCTACCATTATCGGCTTCCCTACAGTGCTAATGAGAGCACTCAATGTTTTTTCCCCAATATTGAAGACCAAGATTAGGTAACCTAATCCAAAGAGGAACCGATTTCACAATCCTAACAACATTCAAGTCCGCTGTCCATGGTCTAACAATGACCGGTTTTCTGTCGAATTGAATCATTCCATTTTCGATAACCTCGTCTCGTGTTGCTTCATCCTTGAACTTAACCATTGTAAGCCCCTTAGCCATTCTAACAATCTGAACTATACCCAAGTGCCCCCAAATTCTACGAATAAATCCTTCAAACACCACTGCAGGGACATTAGCACCCAAAACCATACAAATTACAGCTGATTTCACACTCTCTTCTTCCAATTTCACCTCCTCCATATCTATATGAGCTATCTTTCTACCCTCTTTAATCATTGGTTCAATATAAGTCAATTTAACATCAGAATTTAACACCTTACCTCCTGAGAACTGTTGCCAATGGGTATAAGCCGCCGATTGCAGAGTTTCCACTTCGTCGGCCCAACTCTTTCTCACTGAAATCAGATATTCCACTTCGTCCCTGTTCTCCTTCGCGAGTTGCTCTGGAGCAAGAACTAGCGGTTGTCCATCATCGAGCGAGCCCTCGTTACTCTCTTTCTCCAGATCCAGATTCTCCGGAGATCCCTTCGCTACCTTAAAGCCCCGCCTGCGACCTGGTTTCTTCTTCCTCGCCATGGAGGAGAGAGAGAACAAGATCAGAGGTATATATATTTATTAATTAGTAAATATTAAATTTTATTGTATTTTTTATTAATTAAAATGAATATTTTCTATATATTTTATCACTACGTTATTTATTTTTGTTTGCTATGTCATTTGTGTACACCGTCCGCATAAAATTTATGTATAATGAATATATATATATGTTATTACTAATAACATATAAATAACTCAGTTAAAAAAATCGATCTCACAGACTAAATATATATAGCAGTATTTTATTTATAATAAATGATAATATTATTAGTATTTAAATTTATTTATTAATTCAAAAATACTATTCAAATTAATATAATGAGATGTAATAATTCAATCTTATCTTTTTTTAAGGTATCACTATTACCTTCCTCAAGAGTAGTTATATTAATAAAGGAATAACATTCTCAGGCTAAATCTTCAAAACAAATAAGGTAATGTTTTACATTAACATTCTCTTGCTAGCATTAACCCATTCTAAACAGCCCCTTAGAGCATCTCCAATGGTAAAATTTTAGAGAATGCTTGGTGAGATGGACATATTATGTGACAAAATAATATTGAGATGTTATACCATTGGAGAGAAAATGATGCCATTTTAGAAATTTGCATAGATGCTATGTTGTAGCATTGATGCTATTCATTTTTTTTAATAAAAAATTGAAGCTAAAAAATTATTGTAGCTAAAAATTAAGATATATATTAAATAATAATATGTGAGATAACATTTTTAAAGAGTGTTATACATTGGAGTATTTTTAGAAGTAAGAGTGTAAAAAATAGAGTTATTTGCGGCATAACCTCCTTAAGTTGTCAGGTTTTTGCAACTAACCCCCAATTCTAAAATTTTGGTGGTAAAACCTCCTAAACTCATGTTCTATTAACAGTTAGCCATTTCCATCCATTTTTAGGTGTTAAGTGCTACACTGTATTGTCTACGTGGACAATATGTACACATGGCATTATATTATTGGTCCACGTAAATAAATATTAAAAAAAATAAAAAATTAATTATTTTAAAAATAAAAAATAATAAAAAAATTATTAAAAATTAATTAATTTAAAATTAAAAAAACAAATTTTAAAAAATAAAAATAAAAAAAACCCTAATTTCTTAAAAAATTCTCTTCTTCTCGTTCTCTCTCTCTCTCTCTCTCATTGCTCTAAACCTAGCTGCCATCCCCGTCGAAGCCACCATCACCATCCACCACAATTGGTGACTACCACCACCACCACCAACCCTCACAACTGCCCACCATCACCACCACTGTCGAAACAAATGCACACCATCACCACCGTCGAAATCACAACTGCTCACCACCACTACTATTATCACCTCCATCCTGATTCAAACACAACCCCATAACTCGTATCAAACAAACATAAACACCTACCACGATCTCAGTTTCAAATCCCACAAAAACAAACAAACTCCATTCAAACCCATAAGAAAAAAATCTTAGATCTAACAATTAAATCTGTCAAAAGAAATAAAAGAAAGAGAGAAAGAGGTGCGACAGTGGAGAAGTCACTGAAGGGGCAAGAACTGTTGTCGTTGTTGTCATTCAGGTCCCGTACCACCTCAAAAATTACTCCCATGTCCAGTGCCATCGCTCCAAACCTCTCCACTGCCATCTCCTCCATGCTCGCCGTCAACAAAGATCGCCCCAACGAGCTTTGGTCGTCGTCTCCGGCAACTGAAATCTCCACATGTCGAGTTTGAGCTAGTCCAAGTGCAACTCTATTGACCCACTTCCTCCCACATTTCGACTGTGTGAGCCCTCACATCGACACCGAAACCCTTCATCTCGGACATGGTGGAGACGCTGGAGTTTCTCGTGGGTCAGATTGGTGGTGGACGGCTAGATTTAGGGCAGTGAGAGAAGAGAGCACGAGAAGAAGAGAGAAATTTAGGGGAATTAGGGTTTTTTTTCTTTTTTATTATTTTTTAATTTTATGATTTATTTTTTTTTATTTTAGATAAATTTATTATTTTAAATTAATTTTTTTTATTTTTAAAATAATTAATTTTTATTTTTTAAAAAATTTATTTACGTGGACCAATAATATAATGCCATGTATACATATTGTCCACGTAGACAATACATTATGGCACTTAACACTTAAAAATGGTTAGAAAGGACTAAGTGTTAACAGAACATGAGTTTAAGAGGTTTTACCACTAAAATTTTAAAATTGAAGGTTAGTTGCAAAAACCTGACCACTAAGGAAGTTATGCCATAACTCTCAAAAATAATATGAAAGAAAGATAAAATAAAATATTACATTTTTTAATAATATGTAAATTTTTAGTATTCTTACAAAATGCTACCATTAGAGATACTATTAGAGTCTTTTATAAATCTTAACATTAATATTATGAAGATTTCAATATTATTAGATAATTTTGATATTTGTAAAAGGGCAGTATAGTAAGAAGTGATAATGGCCTTTGAGCTTCCGGAGGTTGGGTGTGCGTGTTTTAACAGTCAATTTCCTTTTTTATTTTTTACTTATTATTATTTCTACCAGAAAACGAGTGTAATCTAAGAAAAGACCACTATACATACATACATACACACTCATATACACTTCTTTTTAATATTAGATAATAATAATAATAAACAATTAGACAGAGTGTCTTTGTCTGGTTAGGGGGGTGGTCTTTGTCACAAACCGAATTCCTACGCACAATTAAAGGGAAAAAAAAAGCCCTAATAATTAATTAATCAACAAAAACCAAAATACTAACAACCCATATCCCAATCATATTCCTTTAATATATTTACATAATCAATTAATTAATATCATTACCACAATACACTTATATTATCCTCAACCTAAACCAACATTACATTGCTGGATCATCGAGAGGACTGTTAATAATAAATGTGTTAAATGAATAGTAACTAATGAACACACATATTATTGTCTTTTTTTCTTTTGAAAAGGAAAACGAATAAATATTATTAATGATATATTTTCGTAACTTACAAAATTAGAATAGTAATAATAATAATATGAATTTTAATTTTAATTATCCAATAGGTGACAACTGTTATAATAATAAATAAAAGAAATAAAGGTTAGAGATAGAAAGAGAGAGAAAGCACCCACCGTCATAAGGCGCTGTTCCCATCCATCGACCACTCAATTATTCAACTTGGGCTGGATTGGATTCTCATTTTATAATATTTTAAGAAAAATGTGACAATATAATATATTATTAATATTTGCATATTTGTCCTTTTCTATTTATATCTTTTGCTTATTAGTCCTTTCATTATATATTTTTATCTCATCATCCAACTCCTCCATACCTTCACTCACACTCCGACCGACACTTTCTTCTTTCTTCTTCTTCTCCCATTTTTCTCCATAAAAGAAACTTTCAGCTACCATTTCTATCCCTCTCTCTCTAAAACCCAGATCTGGGTCTCACTCTTTCTCTCTCTACCTCTCCCAAACTAGTACTACTACTCTTCAAACCACACTAGAACGAGAGCTAGAACACAATCACCATGTACGGCCGGGATCCATGGGGGGGTCCATTGGAGATCAATGCCGCTGATTCGGCTACCGACGATGATCGGAGCCGGAATCTCCAGGACTTTGATCGGGCGGCGTTGTCGTCTCGGCCTTTGGATGAGACCCAGCAGAGTTGGCTTTTGGGACCCACTGGGGAGCAGAAGAAGAAGAAGTATGTGGATCTGGGATGCATCATTGTCAGCCGTAAGATCTTTGTTTGGACGGTTGGGACCTTGCTCGTCTCTGCTGTTCTCGCTGGATTGATCACTCTCATCGTCAAGACTGTTCCTCGCCATAAACACGCCCATGCTCCTCCTGATAACTACACTCTCGCTCTTCACAAGGCCCTTATGTTCTTCAACGCCCAGCGATGTATGTGTCTTTTTACTCCCTCGTACTCATTTTATTTGATGTCGTTTAGTGATGATTCCTTTCTAGCTTGGTCCAACTGGCTTGGGTAGCTTAGATCTGACCTTCAAAAACTTGATCTTTTAAGTGATAAACGTCAAAAGTGACAAATATCAGTTTCTACATCATCATTTCCTCTCGAAAAAGTTATAGAATTTCGATTAATTTTCTAGGCCAAATATCGGGCTCTGAATTATACATAGAATTGCGGATTGGATTCTCTCACTTATATAATTGAATGAATTATGTATAACAATAATTCTAAGAATAGATTGGATGATTCAAATTGCTTGCATTGCAAAATCTCATTACACTTACTGAGATTTATAAAAAATAATTCCATTTGACTTTTACTTTTGTATGTTTAGGTTGTCTTACTAATGATTTTGTTTGATCCCTTTAACAATTGTAGCTGGTAAGCTTCCTAAACATAACAATGTGTCGTGGAGGGGTAACTCTTGCACGCACGATGGAAAAGAGGGGGATTCGATAATGAAGGATTTGTCGGGTGGATATTATGATGCTGGAGATGCGATCAAGTTCAACTTCCCAATGGCTTTTTCCATGACCATGTTGAGTTGGAGTGTCATTGAGTATAGCGGAAAGTATGAAGCTGCTGGAGAGCTCAACCACGTTAAAGATGTGATCAAGTGGGGAACTGATTACTTTCTGAAGACATTCAATCATACCGCTGATCAAATTGACAGGCTTGCTGCACAGGTACTGTTCACAATTAATTTGATTGGCTGTAAATGGTTCTGATCTTGTTTTATTTAGTTTACTTTTTTACTTGTCATGTAATTGTAAATGAATTGGCTGTTTGTAAAGGGCATTTTGTCGATATTTGGTACTTATCTATTTTTGTTAAGTTGTATTCAGCCACTATTTTAGAGCTTCTTCCTTGGATCATCTGTGGAGTATGCCGCTGATGTATTTTCGTCTTTCCATTTTAATTTTGGCAGGTTGGTTCTGGGGATACCTCTGGAGGAAGTACCACCCCCAACGACCATTATTGCTGGACACGTCCTGAAGATATTGATTATGATCGACCTGTGGTTGACTGTAGCAGTTGCTCAGATCTTGCTGCTGAAATGGCTGCTGCTTTAGCATCTGCTTCTATTGTTTTCAAAGACAACAAGGCATACTCGCAGAAACTTGTTCACGGTGCTAAGACGCTCTTCAGGTTTTCAAGGGAACAGAGGGGAAGATACAGTGCGGGTAGTGCAGAGGCTGCTACATTCTATAATTCCACTGGTTACTGGGATGAGTTCTTATGGGGTGGAGCTTGGTTATACTATGCCACTGGAAATAACTCATATCTTCAGCTTGCTACAGCTCCTGGTCTTGCCAAACATGCTGGTGCCTTCTGGGGAGGTCCTGATTACGGTGTGTTGAGCTGGGACAACAAGCTTACCGGTGCTCAGGTATGTTAATGGAGAATTTTTTGTTACATATCTATTCTTTATGAAATAAGTTGCATCTCCAGTTGTCTATATTAATGGCTGCATATCATCTACTTGTTTTTGGAATCATTGTTTCAAAAGATGTTCAGTGGCTGAATGATCCTCTTACTTTGATTTAGGTGCTTTTGAGTCGTCTGAGATTATTTTTGAGCCCTGGGTATCCATATGAAGAGATTCTGAGGACATTCCACAATCAGACTAGCATAATCATGTGCTCATACCTGCCAATCTTCAATAGCTTTAACAGAACAAGAGGTACTGCGTTCATGGTTCATTAATGGATTTATGGATGATGACTTTTAAGGGCCGAATGTGGTTCATTATTTCATTGACTTGTGTATGGGTCTTTTGTCTAATATTTTCGCCCTTTTTTGTTTTTCTTTTCTTCCAGGAGGTTTGATACAGCTGAATCATGGAAGACCTCAGCCCCTTCAGTATGTAGTCAATGCAGCTTTTCTAGCTACCCTGTTCAGTGATTATCTTGATGCTGCAGATACACCTGGATGGTACTGTGGACCTAATTTCTATTCTACTGATGTTTTACGTGACTTTGCCAAGACCCAGGTGTGTAGGCTTAATTTTTCCTACCAACTCTACTTTCTACTATAAGCTGTGTTTTCCAAAAATAGTAACTAACTCTTTTAACTTTGCTGTTTTGGTAGATCGATTACGTCCTCGGTAAAAATCCTCGGAAAATGAGTTATGTTGTTGGTTTTGGTAATCATTTCCCGAAACGTGTGCACCACAGAGGTGCTTCTATCCCAAAGAATAAGGTCAAGTATAACTGCAAAGGAGGCTGGAAATGGAGGGACTCTAAAAAGGCAAACCCTAATGTAATTAATGGAGCTATGGTTGCCGGGCCAGATAAGCATGATGGTTTCCGTGATGTGCGTTCCAATTACAATTACACAGAGCCGACTCTTGCAGGCAATGCAGGTCTAGTTGCTGCACTTGTTGCATTGTCAGGAGAAAAGGGTGGCGGGATTGATAAGAACACTATTTTCTCTGCTATTCCCCCAATGTTTCCAACTCCACCACCACCTCCAGCACCTTGGAAACCATGAGATGCCCCGGCGGTTGTCAATTTCTCTTTGTTAAGAATGTTGTGTGACTTGATGTTAGATGATTTTGCTGCAATAGTTTTTGGAACTTGAGTCACCTTGACCATAAAGAGTAGTGTAAAGTTCAAGAGATGGGAGAGGAAAGGAGATGATACTAATGGACAAATCTTCTGCAGATTGTTGTGCTGGCATAAGAAATGATACGATACTTCCTACGACAGTCTCTTTGTGGGTTTTGTGATTTATACAGTATATATTTGTATGAAAACAATCATGTATTCTTTGAAACACTGGAATTAAACAGTTTGAAAACCTTAACTAATAAATTTCAATGATCTTAGCTCTTATGGGAACCTGCTTAGTGATTGTAGTTTTTCTCTTTTATATTTGAACTGCAATCGATGAAAGTGGTATTTGATGTTTTCCTTCTCACAAACTCCATGGCAGTTTCCTACCAAATTTTGTATTGATTTCTAAGAAAAAGTATATAAAAGCAGCTGGGTACTTTCTCATACTAAATTTTGTCTTCTCAAAGAGGTTTACAGCGAGCAAGGGAGGGTTACATGTTCTCAATAAATTCACTGTTGTTTTTCTTACCTCCATTTATTTGTAGCAAATTGATATGCCAAAACACAATTCTCCGGACAAAGTTGAATCAGATAAGCTCGAAAAAAAAAAAAATAAAATAAAAACTGGACTGTTATAAATATTAATAATTATGTGGATGTCTAAATCTTTTATTTATTACCATTAATTGTAATCAATATTCCTCTTTTTCTTAGTTTCCCTTTTTCTTAGTTTCTTAATATTTCACTCTTGTATTTGTATAAATAGGGGTTCACCCCATTGGAATAAACAACTCAGAAATTCTCATTCACTTTCTCTTTCTCTCTTCATCTTCTTCTTCTTTCTTCTCATCTACTTTATATTATTTTATATTATTTTATAACACGTTATCAGCACGAGTCTCTGCCCAAGCTTCAAGCATGAGTCTCTGCCCAAGTCCCAATGTAAGTATTTTGTTAAAGTTCTTGAATTATTTCAAAGTCACGATACACTAAATATATATTTATATATATACTTATCTGACTGAAACAATTTCAAGAATTCATTTTCTTTTTATCTATATATCTATATATTATATATGTATGTATATGTTTTTATATATTTACTATTGATTTCATATATATATATACATATTATATTCTTATCATTCATAATATTTACAATATATATTTGCCTATGATATTATAGAGAAAATCTATATAAATTATACATATATCCTGAAGATTATGTATCCTCGATAAAATATTGCATATATCTTAAAGATTATGCATCATCGATAAAATATTGCATATATCCTGAAGATTATGCATCCTCGATAAAATATTGCATATATCTTAAAGATTATGCATCATCGATAAAATATTGCATATATCCTGAAGATTATGCATCCTCGATAAAATATTGCATATATCCTGATGATTATGCGTCCTCAATAAAATCTTGCATATATCATAAAGATTATGCAAACGTAATATTCATTATATAGTTGATAGATATATAATGAAAGAGATGAATACATATTTATATATATGTTCTTGTATTCTTTGAGGACAATGAAAAGTAATCTAATATCGATATAGATTTTGACAAACATTTCCTGAAGTAAATGTTTTATATTTGTCAAAAAAAATGATTGTATTTATGTGAATACAACTAAAGAATCATTACAAATGATTATTATTGATGCAATTTTATAGTGGGTTTGGAATACCTAAACAGAATGTTAAGAAAATTGCATTGAAACATCAAAGTATAAGAATAACAGTGAGCATGACTAATGTTATTTAAATATATGAGACATGTATTTATTGTTCATCATTCCCTACAGAGAATGATACGAATTAAATTCAACTACTTTTAAAGATTGTTTGTATTAGTCATGTTACTATACATTGTTATTACTTGCAATGTTGGAAATTATTGCATGTGACATATATTAAAGATCAAATTTTGCATACATCTTGGAGATTATGCAAAAATTGCATTCATATATTCTTTGAAATATCGTAAAATAAATTGTTGAATAATTTCTTATATTTTTTATGGATGAACAAGTAATAAATTTTTAAGAAATTTATAATAATGTTCTACTTGTTCAACGTCATTCCCCGAAGTGAATGTAATGATTTTAAACAATCGATGACATTATTTACTCAAATATTTCCAGAAGAAAGTGGAAACAACCAAAAGATGAGATACCACACACAATCAAAGTGTATAAAATCTATATATCATGTGTGGAATTGAATAATAGTAGTCGTATTCGTACTACTTACGGACACACTTATAATCAAGATAAAAGTATATTTGATTATTGAATAGAATGTGAATTGTACAAATTTATTGTACATTTAGAATATTTAAATATCATTCCGTGAAGAGAATGAATAGACATGAAATTCTATTTCAAAGAATATAGATTTCACATATATTGGCAATGCCAAAAGCAAATTAATATATACATATTTTATTATTTCTTGAAATCAATAGTTTCAAACTATTGTTAGTACAGGATATGTATATATATAGTTACTATATAATTCAGTTTGCATATTCCCAGAAGTGAATATATAACTTACTAACATTTGTTAGTGATCCAATATAATCAAAGTGATAAAGAATCACAAAATGATTATTTGAAAAGCTTCCTGAAGAAGTCTTACATACAATTGCTACTTGGAGTAGTAAAATATATTTGTATGTACCTAGATGTATAACTTTTATCTAGTTATAAAAGTGATAAGAAATAACTTATTATATGTACTGGTTGTACATTTAAATATATAATATATCAAGTCATGATAATTAGACTGATGAATAGTCTATTAATAAATTAGACAACTTGTTAGAAAGATATCAGGAAAAATGAATGATATGTTATGGTTATATCTATTTGACCATTACAATAACATGATGAGGTTGTCATGTATCTTTTAAATTATACACATCATTGAATTGATGATAGTGATTCCTGAAGAGTGTATATGTTTTGGAGAATAATATAATTATATTATTCGTGTATATAAAAATGAAACTTATAATGATTATGTTGTAATAAATTTACATTACCTTAGAAAGTTTCATTGAAATACAAATTATAGTGAACCTGAAGTTCATTAATTGAATTTTGACATGATCAATCATATGCAATAAATTGTCAAAGGATTTGACTAAATTTTGTTGAAGAACCAAAAGATTCTTCTCATTGTTAATTTATAAGGCTCAAAAGAAGAATGTGCATATATTTGCACATAGAAAATATTTAAATTATATTTCTTTAACAGTCTTGAGCCATTATTAGATTTTTATTGCATAGTTTCTTATCGATGTGATAAGATTATATGATCATGCATTTACAAAATGTGTAAATTTATGTATTTCTAATTATACACGTATGACTCATTCTTAGAAATGAATTAAGTTCATAAGTATTGAACTTGAAACTGAAGTTATTGAACCTGAAGTTCAATGTCATATAATATATATGAGTTTAAATAGATATTGATTCATTGTGATATATTGAAATCCCTACAGGTATATTAATATTATTAGATATCACAATTTTTAAAAATTCTCTCGATCAGGGGGAGAGAAGCAGTTGGGATCGATGATAATTTTTGAAAAATGATCCTTGCACAAAGTATATAAGAACAATATAGTTCAAAATGATATATACCAACTGCAAATCAATATTACTCAAAGTTGAGATAGAATGAGTTGAAAACGCCTGAAGCGTAAATGAACAATATAGAAATTATTAGTAAATGTTCATTTGATTTGCCCTGAAATTGTTAAATCTAGAGGTACTCATGAAGATACCTTAAAGTTATAAAGTATTGATGATTTAAAAATGATAACCGTGATGAAAACGGTACTCTAGAAGAGACTCCCAAAAGAAGTTAGACATAACACATTTGATCATAATTGAATCCCTGAAGTGATTCGTTATAGGTACCTATAAATGATAAACATATTTGAAAATATGTAATTTAAAGAGATCTCTATAAGTTATGTCAATATGGGAGGAAATTATCATTTATTGAAATTTTTGTCGACAATAAATATTGAATGTGTGCATATGCAATAAACTAACATGAGATAGCAAGGATCATGGTATTAGATTTGTCGAGAATCATCGACTTACATTTTGATTTTTGGCCAAAATATTATGACGCAATCCAGGCAAATTTACTCACATAAAGTGAAGTAAGACCTGTAGGGTGTGCAAATAAATATTTCTAATGAGAAATTTGCATATATGTATTTGTACATAATGAATTGTTGTACAAAGTTTGCATAGACATGAGATTGATTGAAGTAAGGCTTAAATATTGAGAAAATATAATCATTATTTGATTATAGCCTGGAATATATTTTATGAGGATTTATAAGCGTCACATAAATGTTGCAACAAAAGATTATTTATTTGGAGCTCCTAATATAGTGAGAATTTGAAATAAGCCTTATCTAAAAATTCTAGAAGAATTTAATACATGTCTTAAGTGATATAAATTCTAAGTCGCGCGCACTATATGACAAAGATCTTTGTATGAAATAAAGACATGTAAGTAAATTATTGTTTGAAAAATACGTATGGTTGTCTATGCAGTATAAATACGTAAATTATACGTTGTGATAGACTCTTGAAGAGTTTTTGATTAATTGAAGAACAAACTTTTATTTCTTTTGTATATCGAGAAATATTAAATGTATAAAGTTTGTTCACTAGTATTGAAGTCCTGAAGTACTTCATATGTATCAAGAATTATAGATATATGATCATTTGATATGAAAATTAAGATCATACAACAAGATGGAACAAATATATGGTATTGGAGTACCATCATTGTCACAAATGAAATTTATATTATCATTAATGTGTTATGTTCATATCTACTTAAAATGTTAAATTTTAGTATGAACAAGATTGTATATACACATGAATGATACAATTAGTTGGATAAATATTAATGTTCCGCGAACCCCTCATCTATAATTTAGAAGTCCATACATACTCTGGAAGAGTTATAGAAAATATATGATCAAAGATTATATATGCTGATATTTTAAAAGTGATAACAATAATCTTATGAGATATATTATCACCAAAAGAATTATGGATCATATGTGCATGAGGGGGAGACATATTCATGTTGCACTCTTTTTCCCTTAGTTCAGGTTTTGTCCCAATGGGTTTTCCTGGCAAGGTTTTTAACGAGGCAACTTACAAATAGTTATGAATATGAAATATATATTGTACTCTTTTTCCCTAGCTCAGATTTTGTCACACTGGGTTTTTCTGGCAAGGTTTTTAACGAGGCAACTATAAATCATGTTAACATACTTGCATTTTATGAAGCAAGTAGAGAATGTGTGTGAGTGAGATCATTGACATAGCATATTCGGGAAACATATGAATTGCACTCAATAAAGAAGTATCAACCCAAGCAATTCTCTATGGATAATATTACTTGGATCGCTCAACTAAAAGGAGGTACATTGAAGGAGATAGAGTTAGAACACATTTCACGAAATTCTTCTTTATACGCTTCAAGAAAATGCATATTGGTGTTCAACATATTCAATCAAGTGTCAATCTTGCAAACTTATTCACAAAGTTATTACCAACATCAACATTTGAGAAGACGGCAGACAAGATCGAAATTCGTCGATTAGAAGATCTCCACAAATGCCTAAATGAGGGGGAGGGAGTTAGTTTACACTATACTCTTTTCCTTTGACCAAGTTTTCAGCAAGATTTTTAATAAGGCAGCTATTATGGACATCCAAGGGGGAGTGTTATAAATATTAATAATTATGTGGATGTCCAAATCTTTTATTTATTACCATTAATTGTAATCAATATTCCTCTTTTTCTTAGTTTCCCTTTTTCTTAGTTTCTTAATATTTCACTCTTGTATTTGTATAAATAGGGGTTCACCCCATTGGAATAAACAACTCAGAAATTCTCATTCACTTTCTCTTTCTCTCTTCATCTTCTTCTTCTTTCTTCTCATCTACTTTATATTATTTTATATTATTTTATAACACTTGATTTTAAAATGTTTTTCAATTGATTCTCCCAGCTCGAGCTTTTTTGGATTTCTGTGCAAGAATTGTACTGTATTAAATGGCAATAAATATTATGTTTTAATAAAATAATATATTATATTAATTATTACTACTATAAAATTTAATACAATATAAATTATATTATTTAATACATAATAAATAATTTTAATTAGTTTTTATGCGAATTCCATGGACCGGCGTTGTCCACCCCAGATCCATGCCCTCCTAAATTTTACGAACTTAGAGCATCTCCAAGGAGCATACTAAATTTGGTGTTACACTATCACCAAATTTAGTGTCAAAAAGTATTACCACTCCAACCACAACACCAAAAATTACACTAAAAAAATATTCCTTATTATTAAATTATTTTTTTAATAAAATTAAAAAAATTAATATCATATTAATTAACTAAAATCACAACAATGTACCCCTCTAAATGAAAAAGTAATGCATACAACACACAGTTTAAATTTTATTTTCGGCGTGTTAAATTTCTCTGATTTTTTGAAATTTTGCAAGCTATATTTAATAACTATAATGTACACGACTATGAAATAATAATAGACTAAAAAAGTGTCTTGAATGCTAAAATAGATAGGAGTATATCAGTGTATCACTTTTAAAAAGATACATTATTTTTGGCGTGTTAAATTTTTTTAAATTTTTCAAAATTTTACAAAATATCTTAAATAATTATAATATGCACAACTATAAAAATGTTAGACTAAAAAAATTTGTGAGGTACTCAAACAATACATTATATTTAAAAAGATTTATTGTAAAATTTCTCAAAATTAAAATTTTAATTTAATAAATAAATCAAATAATATAAATATATATAAATATTATTTAAAAAAAAAAAACATATACCGTGGTCTACAGTGCACGGCATATATGCCGTGCACTGTAGCATTAACCTCAAAATGCTGTGTTGAATGGTGCCTCCTTGGAACAAAAAGGAACGACATTTATATAAAATGCCGCTTCCTTGGAGAAGCTCTTATATACAATGCACACCCCTAAAAAAGGTGCATCAATGCACCTCTTATCTGTTTCGACATTCGAAAAAAAATTTAGTCTATTTTTTTATTTTTTATAATTGTATATGTTATACTTATTTAAGACTTTATGCAAAATTTTAAAAATTTCGAAATAATTTACAATATAGAAAGCAGTGTTTAAATAGTCTACTTTCACGAGTATAAAAGAAAAGAGTCACACGTACAATAGACTATTTAAATCCTATTTTCGGCGTATTTTATTTCTCTAAAGGTCTCAAAATTTTACAAAATATTTTAATAACCACAACATACACGATTATGAAAGAATTGAACTAAAAAATTCTTCCAGATGTCGAAATAGATAAAAGTGTATCGATATACCTTTTTAAAGAAGGTGCATTTTAAATTTTTCCTGTATTATATATTCTTTCAAATTGTATAATGCATGCCCACGATACCAATTAGTTGTCAAAAGTTACACTCCAGTTCCATTAAATACATGTCATTTTTATTTAGAGAAATTTTATTAATAATACATAATAAAACTCTCAATATCAAAAATTATATCTTCCACTAATTTGTACAAAATAATGTCATTATTTTCTTAAACTATCCAAAATACCCTTTTATTTAATTTTCCCTCCCCTATTGTCTCTCTCTTCCTCTTCTCACTCTTCCTCGTTCTCTCTCTCTCTGCACCAGACCAAGAACCCAACCAGTGTGATAGAACCACTGAGAGACCACGATCCCTCCAAACGGCTACAAACCCACCCAAATGCCTAAAGTCTCATCCACTTTCTCAATCTCGCATCCGTTTCTCCCTCTCTCTCTCTCTCTCTCTCTCTCTCTCTCTCTCTCTCTCTCTCTCTCTCTCTCTCTCCATTTCCCCCAGGCGACCCAACGGTCACCACCACGAAGACGACAACGAAGGCGACCCATGACGACCATGACCACGAACCACCGACATCAGGCCACCACCGAGAGAACCCAAAGTCAAATCGTCGCCACCACCAAGCTCAGTAAAAAAGGAAGTTTTTTTTTTTATAAATAAAAAATTAGATTTTTCATAGATTAGGATGCAAATTTGTGTATGTTCTTCAGATTAGTTGAATTTTTGTAGATTTTGGATAATGTGTGTTTTTATGTATGTTCTTCAGTGGTGTCTGTGTATTTTAACAGTGTTATCGATGAGATATTGGTAGGTTATCGATATAATGTCGACCATAATTGAAAATAGTTTGAGCATAAGAATTTTCTATTTTTTTTACTGTATATCGATAGGTTATCGACATCTTATTTATGGTTTATCGACATTTTGATTAGGATATATTTGTAAGAATTTATTAGTTATATCGATAAAATGTCAATATGTTATCGATAGTAGGTCTTTTCAATTTTTTTAAGAATATGTTTATAGGATGTCAATAGGATATTGATAGTTTTTTGACATTTTAAGAATATATTATGGTTGTCGATATTGTTGGGATTTTATGCCCTAAATAAAACCCATTTTAATACAATCTGATTTGTTATCAATAGAAGATTAGAAGTCATTTATGTTTACATGTAGTTTTCATGTGTTATGGTTTAATGTGTACAAAATCTGTTAAGTCGAGAACATAAAGTTATTCACAATTATAGTGATGTCAACACAGTGAAATGTAATTGTGATTATATGCTTTAAAAGATAATGTCCCTTGATTCATCAGTGCACTGGATTCACACTGATGTGATAATCAGCGATAAAGTATACTTACACCTTGGATAACTGTGATGTTCTTTCCAGAACATTGGCAAAGTATGCTAGTTTCGGATGTATGGAGTATACATTGGACAGTGACCGATATTGATCTTGGTCAAGATATTATAATCTTACCGTTGTATCTTTCTAAGTCAATATCAATGGTTGATCTTATATCAAAAGATCTTAATCCTGACATGCTTAGATTTGATCTCAAGAGTGTTATTTGTGTTCTTTGATTTGTTAGTTAAGCCTACCTTTTGGTCTGGGTGATACGTACATTTTGGGAACATGATAGTACAATTGAGTGGGAGCGCTAAACATAGATATGGAATCTATAGCTTCTAGGGTTGTACATCGGTCGGTTTGGGCGGTTTATCCTATATATTTTCTAATCCAATCTAAAGTTCGAGTTGCTAAAATTTAAGTGCAACCCGCCCAATTTAAAAAAAAAAAATTGCAAAACGACTAACGGTTTGGTCGGGTTAACCCGCCCAAACTGGCCATACTTTTTTTTTTTTTTTTGGTTTCAAAGTCAATAAAAATTAAAAAGATAAATTGAAAATATCAAATTCCACTAAAGCACAACACAATATATATGACTTTGAAACTAACAATTAAGTATATAATTTTATATTATTATATATTTAATCATTTATGTTATATATAATAAAAACTAAAATGTAAAAAAAAATTCAAAGTCAGGTTGGTCGGGTTATTCGGTTTAATTGGGCGGGTTGGACCTATTTTCAACCCGCCCAATTAACAGATTGGGCGTGTTGTAATTTTTTCGGGTTATTTCGGTTTGTAATTTTTACCAGATTTTTCGGTTCGGTTTGGGCGGGTTATTCAGTTTTGGCGGTTTACAATTTTTTTTGTTAAAAATAGTTTGAGAACTGGACTCGGACCCCGACCCTGGCCTCAAATTACAAACTAGGATCTCGACCCGGACATCGAACCCCGAATTCGAAAGTGGACCCAGCCTGCACTCAAACCCAGCCCAGTTCCAAAACATGGTCTAGGCCGAGATCGCGATTGGAGTCGGGTTTATAGTAAAGATAGTATAATTTTACATAACCTATTAATACAAGTCAATACCAAATATAAGTAGTCTATTAAATAATATTAATACTAATATGTTGTGTTAAAATTAGATACGCAAGTGCACGTAGTCACAAACAAGTAATACAGTGATAAGTAATGAGTATCGTCTCCACAAGGACTGTGAAAATAAAATTTCTATTGCAAAAATTAATTACCAAGCAACAAGCCTAAAAACTAAAACTAAATGATTAATCAATCAACTAAAGGAGTAAGAAAATAAGTAAATTAACTCAAAAGTAGATGCAAGATGAAAATAAAATTTAGTTGTAAGCTTTTGAAATGTGAAAGGCTTGAACTATTGAATCCCCCTATGTTTAGCAAAAACTGTGCGTTTTTGCTGCAGCAAAAAGTTAGCAAATCTTTAGCAAAAATCCCAGGTTAACAAGAACTCCATTAAAGTGCACAAAACTCTTCCAAATTTTATGCAATCAATCCTTGGACCTGTTCAAACATATTCCTATGCCAAGCAAGCTCAAGAATACCATTTCAAGCATAGTTCTCAATTGTTACACAAGGATATAACATATTCCTATGTTATTTCAAATCTAACCTAAAAAAAGATTAAGAACTTGTGTCATTCAAGCTAAGTCCATTACATTTAACCTTTCCAGAATTAAATATAACTCAATAATCAAGTTATTGGTGGCCAAACAATATCAAGAAATTAGCAATACACACACTTGAATGAACATGAGAATTTTTACTAAATATTTGCATAAGAAAATTACTCCACTAACATAGGGTTCTTCAACAATTCAAACCATTAAAAAGTTTAGCCCATAGCTAACTTAAGTACCACCATTACAAGATAAAACTTAGACATGGAGTTTGAATGTTAAGTGGAAGAAATTAAAAGAGAGAAGAAAGAAATGGCAAACAATAATAGAGGATTTTTCCAAAAGGATGGATGTTGAATCTTGTTGTGCTTCTCCTCTTTCCTCCTTCTTCTTCTTCTTCTTTCAATCTTCTTTTTTTTTTTCTGTGTAAAAATGGCAGCCAAGAGTCCCCCTTTCGTTCAGCCCTTTTTTTTTCTAAATGGAGGCTCCCTTCTCTCTTCTCTCTCCTTAGATTTTGTACCTTTTTGCCCCAAATAAACCCTACACATGTCATGTAGATAGCCTCTCCATGTAATAGCTCCAGCCACCACTTTTATATTGCCACGTCATCTCCACAAATGCCACCTCTTTTAATGAAATGCCAACTCACCTTTTTCTAAGAAAATAAAACACCTCAGCCACAAATCTGTTTGCTGCAGCAAAAACTTCACAGAATTTCAGCAAAATTAAGAACACGACTAACTTGCTATTTTCTTTGCCAATTTATGCACAAGAGTTATTGATTTTAACTAACAACTTCAAAATACACACAAAGACATAAATCACTGAAACTTTCACAAATTAAGAGACAAACAATATTTAAATGACACACAATTACATAAAAAAAATGCTTAAAGTGATATCAAATAACTCTTTACTCAAGAGTTATCATAATACAATACAATACAACACGGTACGGTATGCCAAATGAATTCATCATGTTACTCGTCATGTTTTATGCTGTAAAATAAATAGCGTGTATTACCATGATTCTCATTTTAGTTTCTTTCTTACAATTATCATCCACATCATGTTCTCTCCATTTTATGATCTAGGAATATGCTATGCTTTGCCCTCACAAAGAAATATGCTTTTTTTAACAGTTGTATTACCATTTTCATATGATTCTTTTGTGTTTTAAACAGCATTAATATGCCTCTTTATAATGAAGTTGGGCAAGCCACATTGAGCTGTATCCATCAATTTGGGGGGTGAAAAAAATCTAATGGCGGAGGAGGAACAACTGAGTAACTCATTAGAGTTTACCCCAACATGGGTTGTTGCTGTTGTCTGCTTTGTCATTGTTCTCATCTCTTTATGTGCTGAGCGTTCACTTCATAAGCTGGGAAAGGTACATAATTCTCATGTTACTATAATCGAATTTTTTATAAATCTTAATCCTATAAAATAATCTCTTGTTAACATAATAGCATTGGCTAAAAGTTGATTTCAGTTGATAATGTCTCTTGATCTTCTTATCAGAATATCCAATTCACCTTTGTTAAAGCTGTAGCCTATGTTGCTACTATGGTGGCAGACATACATATATTTATGTTCAATCCGAATCAAAATACACAATCTCATTAGGTAGAATGATTTAACTATATAGTTTAAGTTAGTTAGGCATTATTTGTCAAGTGGTAACCTGGGTGAGAATAGCATCCATAACCAAACATTATTAGATGGTGGTGCACGATAGATTATAAGATTTTGATTGATTAAAGCCTTATTTGGTCCACAATTATCATAAGTTCAGTTATCTTGTAATTATTAATTATTTAGTTTTTTTTTTTATTTTTAAAATTAAAAAAGTAAAAATATTTTTTAAAATTATGTTCTATAAAGCTATTTACTTTTTAATTTTTTAATTGAGAATTAAATTTTTGAAAATTTTGAAAACAAAATAAAAAGTCATTTTCAAAATTTTTTAAACAGTTTTTTTATCAATATTTTGGACTTCGATCCCAACCTAGACTTTAGAACACGAACCCGGATCTCGACCTGGACTCAAACCTGACCTGACCCGAACCGAACGTTGGACTCGGACCTCAAAACCGACCCAGACCCTGGACCTTGGACCCGACTCGGACCCTACCCCCGGCTTTGGACTCAGACCTAGACCCCAGCCCCGGGCCCATACCTGGACGTCACCCCGGACTCGAACCTAGACTTGGACCCAGACCTGACTTTTCTAAAATCAACAAATGAAAGTGAAATTTACAAAACACACTTTCATTTTTTATTTTTAAAATTGAATAGCAAAACTGGTTATAAAACACACATTTGTTTTTAAAAAATAAAATTTTACTTTTATTTTTGTGATTAAAAAATTTAAAAACAAAAGTATTACCAAATGCTACCTTAATAAATTGTTAGTTGTTTTATATACCATATATCGTTAAATGAAGAATTTTCAAAAAATACTATTTTTTTTATGTTTTGTGTACACTTTTACGGCTTAAAGTTTTTATTTATAAAAATACGCGTATAAATTTTAAATTACAAAAATATACTTGTCTCGGCAAAAAGTAAGAAAATAAAGAAAAATCAATCTCACAATAACTATAAATCAATTACAAAATAACAAGAAACAATAAAAAAAATTATATTATGACATCTATAATACAACTATAGATAAATTATAGAACAACAACAATAAAAAAATTTAAAGCATAAAAATAATAAAAAAAAAAATTCTGTGTTGATATATTTTTTATATATATATATATTTTTTAATTTTTAGTCTATTATTGTGTAAATTTTCTTGTAAAAGCATAATTACACCGTGTTAAAGATTTGTATATATACTATATAGATGTTATGTGACAAGTCACCTATGTTAATTTTATTTTAGTTTTTAGTTTTTTTTAATATTATAATTTTAAAATTAATAATATTCAATATAGTAATAATCATTAAAATTTGAAAGTATAATAGTGATTTAAATAAAAAAAAAAATTACTATTATACTTTGTAATAGTAATTAAAAAAATATTATTACTCGTCCTAAATTTATCTTCGAAATTAATGAAAATACTCATCTAGTTAAACTATCAAAATATTCAAATTTAATTTAAAATAATATTAAAATTTAACTAATTCTAAATATTAAAATTTGAAAATAATTTTTGATAAAAAATAAACAATATGAACAAATTTATTATTAATTGCAACATTTTAGGTAGATTAATTATATTTAGGTTTAACTAACTAAATGAATACTGACCTTCAAGAATTCTGTTATATAACTACATTTTATATTATATATATATATATATATATTTTAAAACATAGTTAAATTCATAAGGGGAAATTTGATTTTCTATACTTATTAAATTTAAAAATTTGTTTTTTAAACCAATACATTTTACACTATAAAAAATATGCCAATTTTTTGAAAACCCCAAAAATACCCCCCTCATAACTCAAACCCTTTCTCTCTCCCTGAAACCGAATGAAAACAAAATAAATAAATAAATAAATAAAGCCTACGTCCGATGGTCGGACCATGGGATCCGATAGGGTCCGACCAATCGGACCCCATGTTCCGACCATCGGGCCACTATCTCTCTTCCTCTCTCTGAAAAATATTCAAAACAAAAAAAAAGGGCCCTGGTTCGATGGTCGGACCATGGGGTCCGATGGGTCCGATTGGTCGAACCCCATGGTCCGACCATCGGACCAGGCCCTTTTTTTTTCAATCGTTTTCAGAGAGGAAGAGAGAGAAGGGGGCTGGGGCGTGGGTGAGAGTCGTCGAGGTTGGGGTTTTCGTGGGTGAGGGTGGTGGCTGCCGTGGGTTGCTCGTGGGTGAGGGTGGTGGCTGCCGTGGGTGAGGGTGGTGGGTGCCGTGGGTGGTAAGTTGGTGAGTTGAGAGAGTCGGCTGAGAGTGAGGGAGGAGAGAGAAAGGGTTTGAGTTATGAGGGGGGTATTTTCGGGGTTTTCAAAAAATTGGCATATTTTTTATAGTGTAAAATATATTGGTTTAAAAAAAAAATTAAATTTAATAAGTATAGAAAATCAAATTTCCCATTCATAATGACCTACCAAATGGAAAACCAGATGACATGGCTACCAAATAAAACATATGGGCCCTAAGCATTAGCAATACACAAGGTGGGTTTCAAAATCAACAAGCAGTAGCAAATAAAAGGCAAAAAGTTGTAGTTTTTTTTATTATTATTATTAACAATCTCTTAATATTAAAGTATAGAAGCTTTCAAGACAACATTTAATGACAAAGTTGCATAATAAAAAAAACCCTACAAGGTAATATTTTTTTTTTGCAGTCCCTACAGAGTAATATTAGAACGAAATTAAGCTCAATAAACATAGAAATATAGAAATACTTGGCCACAAAATATGATTGAGACATTAGACAAGTTGAAGAATATGGAGAACAATTGATCTCAAGGCTTTCTATATGTTTGTTTATACAAAAAGTGACAAACTTGTCGTTTTTTTTAACCCAAAAAGAAAGGAAAATGAAGGTTTTCGGTTACTTTTGAATGTTTTAGAAAGTATGAAAGCCATCCTTGCACCAAACGTACAAAACACAACTGATCAGGGTAGGTTTCCCTTTCTTTTTCTTATAATAGAAAATATACGATATTTGAAGATATCAAATATAAGCTTCCAAAGCAGATACTCCATATCACTTACAGTTCATTATTAACAACTAGGATATGTTTTTTAGTAAGTCCGAACTTAAATAAATATTTCACATTTTTCTTTTTGAAAGCAACGTATGAACTTTTGACCATCCTATATATACTTCTTTTATAATATTTTTTTCCTTCTTTAACAGTTTGTCCATTACTACCACTTAAACTTTAACTTACAAGTTAAGGCAATATAGCCCCCTCCATTTTTATTTAATTTTTATAATTATTCGTTATTATTAACCCACCAACATGTTAAAACACATTAGACAATACGTTAGCATATATATAAATATATATATATATATATATATATATATATATTCTAAACTTGATTATCACATTGTTTTGGATTGCAATGATAACTTACTTCAAAGGGTGGCATGAATGACCAAACCTCTTTGTGAGAGGCCACTCTTGCATACTTCAAGTATCCAAGTTGCTTTTTTAAAATAAAATATTATTAACTAGGGTGTCGTTTGATAACACTTTCTTAATCAGTTTTTGTTTTTAAAATTGAAAAAGTAAAAATATTTTTAAAAAACATGTTTAATAACACTGTTTATACTTTTCAATTTTTTAATTGAGAATCAAAATATTAAAAACAAGAAAAAATCATTTTCAATATTTTTTTAAACAGTTTTTTTTTTCTTAATCAATATCTTGGACTTCGATCATGACCCGGACCCAAATCCCCCCACAGCCCTGTCGCTGAACCCGACTTCTAACTTGAACCCAAATCCGATCCCGGATCTAAACCCGACGTAAATAAAATCAAAAAATGAAAATGAAAATTAACTTTATAGAACATACTTTTGTTTTTTGCTTTTAAAATTGAAAAACAAAAGTGGTTACAGAACGCCTTTTTGTTTTTCAAAAACAAAAATTTTAAAAACAAAAATTTTACTTTCATTTTGTGATTAAAAAATTAGAAAACAAAAATGTTACCAAAGAGACTTATCCTTTTCCCTTGCTGTACACAAAAGCTGTATTTCAGGTGGTTTCATGTTGTCTAGAGGTATAAGTCTTTTTATGTAAAAAATCAGTAAGGATTTTGGTAACAAAATCATAAGGTGGTTGGGATTAAAAGTTGACAATATCATTAACAAGTAGAGGCTTTTATGAAAAGTGTGGGCAGTACAGAAGATATTAATTTCAACAACATTTGATATAAAACATTAGAGGAATGGCGCCAATTTCCAAGCAAAGTGTTAGACCTCAAATTGAGTCATCTAAATGAGCTCGAGGCACTAACATAATGAGTCATCATAAATTGTAGTATGTTAGGAAAATGAAAATTAAAACTTTCATATCATGGTATTGTATGACTCATGTAAAATACGATAACAAAATTAAGCCAATTTTCTCAAAGTTAAAATAAAAAAAAGTATAGTCAAGGACCCAAGTTCTACTTTATCACAAAATTCACATTGCAAGAAGAAAGTGATAAGAGAGACAACTAAATTTGTTTTACTTCTTTTGTTGGTTTGAAAATACAGTTCTTGCATCGTGAGAAACAAGATGCACTGTTTGAAGCCCTACAGAAATTGAAAGAGGGTATCTCTCTACTCCTTTTTGCAAGCTTTTTTTACCCTAAATAAATCTATTATTGGAAACTAGTACTTGCAGCTTACATTACTACGATTAGATAGTATCCATGAAAATGACTTCCTAATTACAAGTAACTAAGAGCATGTTTGGTATTGTTTTCAAAAAATTGTTTTTAGAAATGAGAACAAAAAATAGTTTTTGAAGTTTTTAAAACACAAGTCACATTTAGTTAGTGTTTTTTAAAAACAATATTGATCAAAAGTGAATTGGTTTTTAAAACAGAAAACAACATTTTGTTGTTTTCAAAATTTTTGTTTTTTATAACTTTGTTTTCTGAAAACTGTTTTCAAAAAACAAGGCCAAACAAGCCAATTTATTTTCAAAAAACAATTTTCTGTTTTTAAAAACAAAAAACAGTTTTTTAGTTATGATGCCAAACATGGACTAAGTTTTCTTTTATTGTCTCTGCATTTCTTGTTGAGTCCGTTGCTTGATTGAAATGTTTAAGCTCGCTCTTGTTGCTGAATAACAGAACTGATGCTTCTCGGCTTCATTTCGCTTCTCTTAACTGTCTTTCAAAATCTAATAAGCAAAATATGCATCCCATCCCATGTTGCGAACGACATGCTTCCTTGCAAGAGGCCTACATCTGAAGATAGTCATCATGGACGCCGGCTTTTGTCTGAAGGCGGTTTGGGGCATTGTGAGAAGGTACTGATATTAGATTTCAGTATTCCTATCTTTATAATTCACAATGCTTGTAAGTTGTAAGTGTCTGAATAAATATCTCTCTTATCCCAATTGATCCATTCTTTTCCTGTTTCAGGGAAAGGTTCAAATGTTGTCATTGGAAGCATTACATCACCTACACATCTTCATCTTTGTATTAGCTGTAGTTCATGTGGTGTTTTGTGTTACAACAATGATTTTAGGAGGAGCAAAGGTAATGAAATGATAACACTTTTTGAGAGAAACTTCATACTTCATACTCTACATAAACCTTTTCTGTTATGAATTGTGAGGATTCCATTCCATGCAGATAAGTCATTGGAAGCAATGGGAGGATTCCATCAGGAGAGACATTAAGGCATCTCAAAACCGTAATTCATATAAACCAAACCTGAATCTCTCTACTAACTACCTATCTGCATATAAAAGAATAAGCTATATAAAAACTAGTTTTTGACTTGTGAATTGCCTAATAAATATCATTCATTTCATCTGCAGTTCGAACAGATGTTGACAAAACGCAAGCTAAGCATCACCGCGAGTTCCTAGAAAATGCATCTGGATATTGGAATAGAGTAGCAATAGTGAGCTGGATTGTGAGTAAATTACTTGTGTTCTTTCTTCCCAATTCACCATTCTTATATACAAGCTAGCAATACTCCACTTCCTAGTCACACTTTGTTGAGTATCTATATGCTTATTTTGACAGAAAGAGAAATAAGCTGATTAGGAAAATTTAGATAACAAATGCTTACAATTTTTAATTTAATGTTTTATTTGCAGTTATCATTTTTCAAACAATTTTATGGTTCAGTCACAAAATCTGACTACATTGCACTACGCCAAGGATTCATCAAGGTTAAGAAGCTTCAATCTATAAATTCCTTTGTTATTTAATAATGATTTTTCAACAACTTATCTCTACCTTGTGTCCACTGCATGTATCTTCACAATTCTTATAAAAAAGGAGCACTGTCCTAACAATCCTACCTTCAATTTCCACAAGTACATGTTGAGAACACTTGAAGTTGATTTCAGGAAAATTGTTGGCATTAGGTGATAAAAACCAACTATTATTTTAGTTTATCATTGTTAAAATAATTTCAACATTTATTGATTGTAATTTTTTTTTTCATCATCTGACAACAGCTGGTACCTATGGCTTTTCGTTGTGATCTTTCTTCTAATGAATATGGATGGTAACAAGTCTTTTAACCTCTCAATTACACACCTCATTCATGTATTGAAAATCTTTCAAGGTTTCTTTTCTCATGCTTGAATTGTTAAATGCAGGATGGCACTCATACTTTTGGTTATCATTTTTGCCATTGATTGTAAGTGGTTTAGTTTTCTTCTAGATTACACATTTTTATGATAGCTCTACCATCCTTAAGGGAAAATCAATTTAACACAAAAGTTCTTATGTTAAATATTTTGTTCAAACCACAGCTTTTGCTTCTTGTCGGCACGAAGTTAGAGCACATAATCACCCGCTTAGCTCAGGAAGTTGTGGAGAAGAAGGAAGAGGATCAGGAATCCCAGCAGAAAACAGGAAGAAAGAAAACAAATGATAATGAAACTTTAAGAGTCAGGCCTTCAGATGAACACTTCTGGTTTCACAAACCCGCTTTTGTCCTGATCTTGATCCACTTCATTCTGTTTCAAAACTCATTTGAGATTGCTTTCTTCTTCTGGATTTGGGTATAACAATTTCTCAACTAGTTAATTAACACATACATGACAATATTTACATAGAATATATACATTTAAGAGTAAGATAGTTGACATCCACATTGACTTTCTTGCAGTGTACTTATGGTTTTGACTCCTGCGTTATGGAGAAAGTGGGCTTTGTCATCCCTCGACTTTTCGTAGGGTAATGATATTGACATAAGCCAATAACTTTTCATGAGTTGTGTTCTCCTTTTGCTTATTGCTCCTGTTTTGTGCAGTGTTATTGTTCAAGTGCTCTGCAGTTACAGCACATTACCTTTGTACACACTCGTTACTCAGGTTTGATAATCTAAACATGCTACTTCAGTTCAAAGTTTTAAAGGCTTTCTTTTTACATATCCCTTATCAGTCATTTCACACAAAACTAGCAGAAATCACGACCACCTTGCAAACAGATAGAACTGTTAACATCAGTAGTAGCAAAGAGAATAGAATTGTTTCTTGCTTCCTTGGATGTATAACAGACTTGTGGCACGGATGCAGATGGGTAGCATGTTCAAGGAAGGGATGTTGGGCGAGCACGAGGGCACCATAAAAGGATGGATAGAAGGAGTTAAAAGCGGACGTGAAAACATGCAGAATAATTCTAGACGAACAGAGATACAAAAAATGGATACAGAATTATCTGAGATTGTTCAAATTACAGAACAGGAATCAGCCGAAATAGTTCAAATTGCAGAACAATCAACTGCTGTTGATGAAGAAGGAACCTCAAAAACATATATGACTGAACTGAGTCAAAAATCCAAGCCGCCTTTTTCATCATCCTAATTTTTTTCTTACAGATTATGTGCATAAGTGAGGAATTGGTGGCAATTAAGTGATTAAAAAGAGCAGCTGCTTCAATCTGTGTAGTTTTCACAAATTCTTGAGTTTGTATATGAAAATAAAATCACATAATACTATTCTAGCTTTCAATCAGCGTCAACTTTCTCAAAACATAAAAACTACCAAAATAATAAAGCAAACAAAATGATAATCAAGAATTGGTGCCACCTTTTTCTGCATAACAAACGTTACTAGACACCGATGTTCTTATAAATCTTTTCCATTTTATACAAACAGTTAATTTTTTTTTCTTTCCCTATATTTTGTTCCCCTTCTCTTGTAATTACAAAGATCAAAACTACCTTCAAAACTAAAAAAGAAAGAAAGAAAGATTACAAGTTAAAGAATCTAATACCTCTAAAATTTCTGATTCTTTTAGGCTATCTAAGTTATTTCTCAGCAGATGACATATATGAAAGTCCCATATGCTTAGGTCTTTCAAGTGGAAGCTTCTCCATCTCGAAATTACCGTGGTTGCCCACAGATACTTCTCCATTAGTATCTGCCATTTCGAGTTCATTGAGAGCTCTTTTTGCATAAACGGTGAAAGCAACTGTTGTAATAATGGCAATGATAAATGAAATAATATTGTATACAATCTCCACTGTAGTCATGTGATAGTTTCCATACTGAACATTTGCTAATGTCCTTATTAACCGACCACTGCACAGTAGTAAAGAAAAAGTTAACAAGATATAGGAAGAAGAATTACATACAAACGCACATGTTCAATGGTGACAGACGCAAGCTGATACAGAAAGTAAAATCCTAATTCAACAAGGCAATCTTAAAAATAAACTCTTCTTTAATTTTTTAGTATATTAAAACCTGTTAGCATTAAACTAGTATACAAACTAGTCATTATCTGAGTTGAGCATTACATAAGAAATGGAGCAAGGATAATTCTATTAAGTAAAAACCATTTAAAGACAGTTAATACTAACTGTATCAAATTAGTACAGCTCACCTGTAAATGTAAATGAAAGCCTCTGGTACCATTCCAGCGATGGATCCCCATAAATAAGGCCAAAATCGCATACTTGTTACAACAATTGCATAATTGAAGATTGTGTATGGAAACGGTGAGACCCTAAAGATAGCTACTACTCGGAATTGATGGAACCAGCTCCCTTCTCCAGCAAGTCTAAGCATTTCAGCCTTCTGTGGCCATCTATTCAACCATTGCTACATAATGAAACAACAGATGAAAATAGGAGATGAATTAACAAATTGCAACTCTGGGACAACTAAAACTTCATAAACAGTCAAAAGATAAAAAGTCTCACATGGATTCGTTCACGAAATAGAAGACCAATTAAATATGGCAGGACCATTCCAATAGTTGTTCCTACCATAATTATAACAAACCCTAGACCATATCCAAAAATCATTCCAGCCAACCACATAGATGGGCCAGAAGGTATTAAGAACACAGGAAAAAGAGCCAGAGAAGCAACAAGAACTATGGCAAGAACAGGGCGTCCAAAAGCAGTGGCTTCCCATTGCATGATTGGGATGAGAACCTACAATGAAATAAAAAGAAAAAAGAAATTAAATAGTGCCACATATCAACCAATTCTCAAGGAAGAAAGTAAATTAAATAGTGCCACATGGCTAATAATGCAAGCTAGCAATGAACAACTTGACAGAATCAGCCTTAAAGTGCAGAGCATAGTTTAACAAACAGACAGCTTCTGCTTTACTATTTTCACTCAGATAGATCATTTTTATGCATACATTCTTCTCATTCTGTGGACGCAAGGGGCCTATCAACTTTTTCTCTGCTTATATGTAATCACAAAGAAAAACTGAGATTAAAAACAGAGAGATACGAGTTGGAAGTACCTTTTCGAAAACAAATGGAACTCCCCATTTCAACAGAAGGAGAATAGATATAGTGACAACAACACAAAACAATAAGGCTTTGACCCACCAAAGCAAAGACTTCCTTGCTTCTGCCTCAGGTTGCAACATTTCAGTTTCTGTTCTTCTTTCATTTATAACAAGCCTAACATATTCACTGTCTTCCCTCACATGATGCACAGAGTCTGCATGCTTTCCAAACTCCTCTGAAGAGTCGGAAGACTTCATCATCTTTGTAGGGTCTCAGAAACCTGGAAACAAATATCAGTACGTCAAGAAAAATATATAATTGGAGCAAAGCAATACTAATTTACCTTTACCAAAGCATCATTTATGCACATTTGAATTTTTATAAAGAAGTTCTATCTCATATATCTTTAAAATCAATTAGGCAATGTCAAGTACTTGAACTTCATGGCATTGCATGACTGTATACTCATCATCTGAAACAAGAATAACAGCAGGACTTAAAACTATATTACGTTTCCAGTGACTAGATGAGCAAGTAGAACCATTCTAATATGCCACACAAAATCATAGTAGAAGGAAGTTATCATACGCTAGAGTAAACTATTTGCATTCTATTGTATATGAGAAGAATACTTTTAGGCATTAGCAGAACTCACTGGTATAACGACTGTTTTTTGGGTTTGTCCTATTAACCTATTATAATGAATAGCATGAAACTTGAAAAGGGTATCAAAAACCAAAATCCAGTAATCGTTTGCTCACTTTCTCAGTCCAACACCACACACACTGACCCATCAACTATGACGATCCCTGGAATTTTATAGACATAAAACTTAAAAAACTGCAGCTAAACGATAGAGTTTAACCTAAAAATAAAGCAAAAGAACAAAAATAAACCAAAAATAAAATAAAGTTAAATATAGCCGAACCAGGATATACTACAGAAAAGAAGTCACCAACTAAAAAAAAACGAACTGAGCTAAATCATAAATCATTGATGGTCTAATTTAACACCTACAATCATTATAATCGAATACTATGGTTTATATCATGTTATCTGTAAGTTATTCTAGCCTAATCCAGTCAAAAAAAGTACGAGAATCCAAACGAAAATTCATGAAGTAACGCTGACCCAGAAAATAAACTGAATTTCATATCATAGCCATGAAAAGAAACAGAAAAAAAAATTACAAAAAAAAAAAAAGAAAAGAAAGAAAAAGAAAAAGAGAAGAAAGAGAAAGAAAGAAACCGTTACCGATTAACAGGGGAGGAACGCCCAAAACTTGTTTGTGCAGTGGGAGGAACGCTTGCGGTTCCAAAAACGGCGCCTCCGCCTGAGACTGTCGCTTTAAAAAAATATGAAGCTTCTTGGTTTGGATTTGATTGAAGAAGAAGAAGACGAAAACGGAAAGGAACAAAAAAATGGTTGCTTTAAGTGATTACTCGGGCTGCCATTATTTCTTGGGACTTTCTTTCAAAAAATAAAAATTTGAACTTGCATATTAAACTCTCTCTTCTCTCCTTAATTTTAAATTATATTTTTAAGATAAGCATAATCAAAATTCTTCTTCTGCTTCTTTCTTTTCTATTATTATTATTATTATTATTATTATTATTATTATTATTATTATTTATTTGTTTAATTATTGTTGGTTGTTCTATTCTTCTAGAAAGTAATCAGAAAATCAAAATAAATGTTCTTTTTTCTTTTATTTTATTTTGAAGGAAAAAAAATATATTGTTGGTTGTGTGGTGTTGGAATAGTCAGACCCAACAACAAGGTCTCGTTTTGACTTTACTTTTTGTTTTCCATTTTCATTAAATGTATTGTTATTGTTAATTTGTTCAAAAAGAAAAAGAAATGTATTTTATTGTTATAATTATAAATCCATTTGAGGAATGTCGTATTTTCAACGGGGTCGACACATTCTAGGAAGATTTATTGAGCTTATCGTCATTATTTTAAGTAGTGAGAGTTAATTTATATCTCTTTCTCTTGTTGATAATATCTCTTTCACCAAAAAGGAAAATATGCTAATAATATTTTCAAAACAACATACGATATATTATTAGCATATTTATTACGATATATTTATTTAGGGTAAATACCATTTTGGACTGTGTTTTGCAAAAATTACAGATTGAACTCTCTGTTTTGTTAAATGATAAAATGGACTCTGTATTTTCTAAAATGGTAAAAATAGGATCCTGAGCTTAATTTTTGACAATTTTTTTTTTAATACAACTAACTTGAAGACAATTCCTAATATGAATAGATACAAAAAATGTAAACAGTTTTGTCATAGCACTTTTAGATCGGATTATAATTAAACTTTAAAAATCAATTCAAGGTTCTATTTGTACTATTTTAGAAAATACAGGGTCCATTTTGTCATTTAACAAAACACAGGGTCTAATTGATAACTTTTGCAAAACACAGGGTCCAAAATGGTATTTACCCATTTATTTATTTTTAAATCTCTAACTTTGATTGAAAGAGCAATAATACAAAGTTACAAGATTTGAATAAAACTTGGAGTAACCACTCGAGGTCAGTTCAAGTTAGCGGACTTGCACATAGGCGGGTTAAGCCTGTGATTAAGATTCACCTAGTCCAATTTTTTTTTCTCCTTATAAAATTGTGTATTTTGTTATTGACTTTGCAAAATACCACATTTTTTCTAACATAAGGGCTCAAAATAATTTTTTTTTCTGTGACCCAATTTGTTTCAGGGTCGGCCCTGCTCAAGTGGTCTTAGGAGAGTGCGTGTGTGTTAGATGTCTTGGGTTCGAATCCCGGTATTGTGTAATATATAAACGCTTAAATAAAAAAAAAGAATAAAACTTGGAATATTTTTTAAACAAATTTATCATCTACCGTTAATCCCAAAAAATAGAGAAGTGGTCATAAACATAACTTACTGGTTCCACACTTTTTTTTATAAAAAGGAGGTCCAAGTTCGAATTCTTCCTCCCCAATATAAAAAAAAATACAGAAAATGTTTAGACACCCTTTATATTGGCTTGTCTTGGTACTTAAGAGAGAAAAATAATAAGGTAATAAACTTTTAGAGCTCGTTTGGTATGTCATATTGTATTGTATTAGCATTATTTAATACAGTATATATTCAGTATTGACTTGTATTAATAGATTGTGTAAAGTTATAATATATTATTGGAACTGTCCATATCTAGTTCATCCTTCAAAACCACATATCACATAAATTTGACCCCAACACCGACTACGGGTTGGGTCCAGGTCCGGGTCAAAAATTGGGGTTGACCCCCGATCCTTTGTAAATATTATAATATAAGCTAATACGAATCATTTGTTATGTATTAAATAATACAACTTACATTGCATTAAAAATTTTGGTCGTAATAATTAGGGATAATTGCAATAAAAGTCCCCAAAAACTTAAGGTTGATGCAGATTAGTCTTCAACATAGGGGACAAGATCTGATTCGGTGTTAGAGGATGGATAACCGTCGCTTTGGATTCTGGATAGGATACTCTCGAATGAGTGCCGAGATCAATGAACCAAAGCCTTCCCAGGTCATACTGATCCACTACCTTTTTAGAATACTTGAATCTCTGGGTAACCCTAATCCTCCCTAATTGTGGATGGATAGCAAGAGTTCTAGAGCCCTATCCTTACTCACTAACATTGGGAACCTTTGATTGGCTTCTAAAATATTATACTCCTTAGTGTTATTAAGTAGAAAGTATATACTGATCACAGACGGTCCAAAGTGGCACTCTTCCGTGATTGACACGTATCAGGCATTCGAGATTATGGACAACAAGAGAAAATAGAAATTAAAAAGGTCGGGATTAAATTAGGGGCGTACACGTGTCCCGTTACTTATCCTAACGGATTGGGTATGAACAAACTCACAACTTTGTCGACCTTAGGTATTCTCACCGCCAATTTTTGAGGTTACGGACTAATCTGCATTAACCTTAAGACATAGTAGTGCGTGTACGTGCCTCTGAAGTTCCCTTTTTGTCCAACAACTTGTCTAGGCAATAACTTTTCAAGGTGAAACCTTTGAGTGACACATGTTCTTGTCCGCATGGAATCCTTCACTGCACCCGTACACCACACGATGGGAAAGTTTCCTACCAACCAATGGTTAGATCGTCATGTTGTAGTGTCTGCCCTTGCTGCATGCTGAGTACAAAACCCTAGGTGGGTAAAGGGAATGGCCTTACCCACATGTAAACCTATAAATATCCTCATTTTTTTATGTACAAAGGGTAAACAATTTTATACTATCCAAACTTCTGCAAAAATTCCTACAAGCTTTCTTCTTCATCAAAAGAAATAAAAGGAGTCTAGAGCTAGGGTTTATACTGTAAACACTTGCATTATCTGAATACTTGCCGAACGGGCCAATACAACTGACCCGTGGACTAGGAATTATTAACGCCCGAACCACGTAAAAATCATTTATCTATTTTTTTCAATTTTATTTCTTTCTCAAGCTCTGATTTGTTTCATTATGTTATTGATGCAACTGTTTTTTTTACCTCTTATAATAAAATATTTAGTTTCTTTTAATGTTGATGAATCTGTTTTATAAAGTTGGTATTGTTTTTAGATTATAATTTCTCGCATTGTGTTTTTTTTTTTCATTATGTTGTTGATGAAGCTAGTTTTATTTTTTGTTCAATATTTATTATTTAAGAGTCTAGAAACTGGTTTTATTTTTTTTAGGCTAATTAGGATTTTTACCCCCTGAACTTTGACATGTACCAAATCATTCCCCCTGAACTTTTAAGGTCGTTAAAAATGCCCCATGAACTAATGAGATTGTTGGATTTAAGTACTTTTTTCCAATTTTAGTAAAAAAAGTCTAAAATGGATGAAAGTTTAGGGGGCATGATTTAGTACATATCAAAGTTCGAGGGGCATGATTTGATAGATATCAAAGTTTGGGGAGCATGGTTAGTACATAAACAATTACTGAAATAGTAAAATTGAATTAAATTAGGCAAAAGTTCTTAAATCTAACAATCTCAATAGTTCATGGGGAATTTTTAACTGCTAGAAAAGTTCGGGGGGTATGATTCGGTACATGTTAAAGTTTAGGGGGCAAAAATCCTAATTAACCTTTTTTTAACTTGATTAATTATGCTTGTTGTCATGGTTGTTATATTATTTGATTATTAATCTCTGTAAATATTTTGGTGCTTTCATTGAGAGCTGACGAAAGTTTGCTAGCCACCACACTGCCTCAACCATGTTCACTTAGAAACGTAGGCAAGAAAGCTCCTCTGGATACTGTTATGAAGGAGGCAGACTCCCTCGCCCCCAGTCTCCAACTAGGTGGTGTAAGAGAATAGGGTACTTCCAATGTTAAGAATCGAGGAAAGGACGCTAAAAACTTATATGATGGCGTCGATGATGACCAAAACCCTAAAGACAGTGAAGAGGAAGATGACGACGATGGTTACGTGAAGGATGGGTATCATAAAGATAGTTATTATTATGACCATGACCCAAACTTGCTCCAAGTGACTAGGAAATTAGAAGCTACTCAGATAGAGTTAGCAGGGCTAAAAAAACTCACTGAAAAATGAAGAGAATGATGGATCATCTCCAAAATAAGTTTAAGGACTTGGCGGAGTCCAACGATGATCCCTCGGTGGAAGTTATGGCTAAAGAGCGTGCTCTTGGGCAAACCGAGGTTGAAACCTCAAATCCCCACAAGGATAAAGGTAAAGGCAAAGTAGGTGAACCCACACAGAAGTCTGCTCCTAAACCTCCTCAGAAGGACCCGAATCCGCCCAGCCAGCCCTCTAAGATGCAGAAGGCCACCGGTTCTTTCGAGTCTGGACACCCTTCAGCTCCTAGAGGCAAAGTTGTGCCTAAAGGGCAGAGTACGAAAGTACCTAAGCCCAAGGGCAAAAAAACCACACCAGTGATTCTGTCAACCGGGATAGAAGGAAAACTGGTGGGCATATGGAAGACAGTTGTCCACTGTAGACCTTCGTCAGTGATTGCACGCTAAGTACGAAAGGTACAAAAGTGAAAAAATGAAGCCACATGGAGGCAACCTTAGAAACCACTTAAGTGACAAAATGCGAGGACGTGATCTTCCCGAAAGCAACATGAAAAGGTTAGAGTAGCAGATAGCAGCTCTAACCAAGCTAGTTAAAAAGTAGAGTGGGCCCCTTTCAGATTTTAAGGATAAGGACCCAAAACCTTGTGTAAGGAGGATCGCAGAGATCCTGCTTCTAAAAAAACTTTAAGATGCCACACATTGAATTGTATGAAGGAAAGACAGATCAGCGAACGCACTTAGAAAAATATAACAAGATGATGCAAGTGGCACGTGTGAGCGACGTGCCAAGTGCTTGTGTTTTTCCCTGACATTGACCAAGTCTGCGGAAGACTGGTGGAAGCATTTGGCTCCTGGATTGATTAATAGGTAGAAAGATTTATAATCAGCCTTCTACAAACAGTTCATTGTTGCACGTGATTTGAACATGGAGGTTGGCTTTGTCACCAACGTCAAGCATCAACAAAATTAAAGCCTGAAGGATTTTATCCAAAGGATGATAGAAGCTGCAGCCAAAACTAAAGTCAGTGACAACATGAAGTTGATGGCTCTTCAGTCTGGATTGGCTGTTGGTTTTTTGCTATGGGGAGAGTGTTGGGTTTTATGCCCTAAATAAAACTCATTTCAATATAATCAGATTTACTTATTAATATAGATCAGAAATAACATTTAATGTTGCATGGTTCACATGATTTATTTCATGATTATATGTACATAATGTATGAATTCATCTGAAACCCTTTTCACATACTTGATCCTATTTATTGTGTTGTCAACACATTGGAAAGTAAACATGACTATGTGAATAAAGTTTCCTAGATTTATCAGACACGGGGTTTTACTAATATGATAATCTACAACAAGAGTTTACTTGCATTTAGAGAAATGCTATGTTCTTTCCAGAACATTGGTTAAAGTAAAGCTCAGGTTGGATGCATGGAGTATGCATCAGAAGGGACCGATATTGAACTTTGACTTAGATTTATTAAACTTACCGTAATATCTATTCAAGTCAATATCGCCTAGTTGATCCTAGATCAAATGATCTTAATCCTGTTATGATTAGGCTCAATCTCAAGAGGCTATTCATGTTCTTTGATTTGTTAGTTAAGCCTACTTTTGGGTCAGGGTGATACGTACATTTTGGGAACACGGTAGTGCAATTGAGTGGGAGCGCTAACATAAACATGGAATCTATAGCTTCTATCTGGCGAATAGTAAGTAAAGGATGATCTCCTTCGAGCTTGACCAAACGAAAATAAATGGTGGAGTACTCATTTCACATAAGCTGAAATATCATTTATACGGGGTTAAGTATTTTAAGGATTAAATACATTGTAGGGTGTAACCGTAATCTAATCCCTTTACAGTGTAGATCATTCATATAGAGGATCATTGATCAAATTAGGATTATAACAATGGATAACTAATGATGTGTCTATATGGTGGAACATATAGAGCATTCTATAGACTCAGAGTGCAATTCTAAGTTCTATGCGTGGATTGAACGAAGAATTAATAAGTCAGTGAATTTAGGTTATAAATTCTTGATCTGCTTATTTGAAGCTCGGTTATATAGACCCATGGTCCTCCCACTAGATGAGATAATATTGGTTGTAAGACTCATATAATTGGTTTTGATTAATCAATTATAATTCTCAAATTAGACTATGTCTATTTGTGAATTTTTTCACTAAGTAAGGGCGAAATTGTAAAGAAAGAGTTTTAGAGGCATATTTGTTAATTATGATACTTTGTATGGTTCAATTAATAAATATGATAAATGACAATATTATTTAATAATTATTTATAGTTATTAAATAGTTAGAATTGGCATTTAAATGGTTGAATTAGAAAATTGGCATTTTTGAGAAAATCAGATGCAGAAAAGATAAAACTGCAAAATTGCAAAAAGTGAGGCCCAAATCCATACTGTATAGGGCCGACCACTTTTGTAGGGTTTTACCTCTGATATTTTCATTATTTTAATGCCAAATAATTCAAACCTAACCCTAGTGGAATGCTATAAATAGATAGTGAAGGCTTCAGGAAATTTACACTTAACTTTCACACTTTTCCTTCTGAGAAAAACCTGAGCCTTCTCTCTCTATACCTAGCCGCCACTTCTTCTCTCTCTTCTTCCTTGAAATTTCGAAATTTCTTAGTGTTAGAGTAGTGCCCACACACAGCAAGTGATACCTCAATCATAGTGAGGAAGATCGTGAAGAAAGACTTTCAGCAAGAAGGAGTTTCAACACTAAAGAATCAAAGAAAGAGATCCAGGTTCAGATCTTGATAATACTCTGCGACAGAAAGGATACAAGGGTTAGAGATCTGAACGGAAAGAGTCATATTATTCCGCTGCACCCAATGTAAGGTTTACTAAACTTTATATGTGTTTATTTCATCGTTTTAGAAAGTTCATATTTAGGGTGTTAATCAACATTTTTGTGAGTAGATCTATGATCCTGGTAAAATAATTTCCAACAACTGGCCTCAAAGCCATGGTAATTGATTTGCTTGCAAGAAATTTGGACTTTAAAACGACTGTTTGATGTTTTGGATGATATCATGTTGTATTGAGTGTTATATGATGATTGATTGATGTTTGTAAATTTTCGTGAAAAATGATTGAAATTTTGTTTCAGGAATTATTTTTATTGGATAGTATGGAAAAAATTAAGCAATTTATTTTTTTACAGAATTCAATTTCGATTTAATTTGAATTAGTTATGATTTTTTGAAGTTTCGAAAAAAAATCGGGATCGTGCAACAGGGACACGCGCGCGGAAATCATGCAATTCCTTCCCTGCGCCGAGGTTCCACGCCCAAGCACACCCCATGCGCCGTACAACTCTCATTTTTTTCGTTTTTCTTCAATTTTTCATGCTTTTTCATGGATTTAACTTCCGATTTTTTGTGTAGTTCTGTATTTATACATTTACTATTCCTAATTCAATTCTAATTATCATAATTAAATTAATTAATATTTTTTTTAATTTAATTCATGATATTAGTGTAATTTGAATTTGAAAATAGTAAATATCTATCTTTTTTGCTTAATTATCTATCTTATTTTTAAATTTGATTATATCTTATCTTATTTTTAAATTTAAGGTCAGATATTAAAATTTTTAAATTAAATATCTTTTTTAAATAATTTTGACCTTATTTAAATTTAAAATAAGATAACTATAATCATGTAATTTTAAATAGAAGTAAGATATTTTGCTAACTTTTAAATTTTGTTATTTTATTTATTTAAATTAAATCATAAAATCTGAAAAAGATATTTATTTATCTTTTTTATTTTTATTGAATATTTAATTTATAAAATAACATTAAATTTTAAAAGATAGTTAGCAAATTTTGAAATGATATTTAGGTTGGTTGAAACCTAATTTTTCAAAATTGTAGGTTTAATTTTAAATATTATTTTATTAATTTCGAAAATATTTAAATTTTATTTTATTTTATTGTTTTTCGAAAATATTTTTTTTTTATTTAATTAATTTTTCGAAATTATTTATTTAAAATTAAATAAATCCTACATCCAACTATCCAGCTAACCTTGTTGCAGGAGTATGTGTTTTAGCTTGTTTGTAAGTTTTTAAAACCTATTATTGCTTGATTGCAAATAGCCATGGTTAACTTGTTGACAGATCCAATGATTTGATTTTAACTCATGGCTCCCTTGGTCAAGTAAATAATTTGTAACAGGTATATTTTCACAATCTTCTTTCATCTGTGTATGACATAGCAACATGATAGGATCCATCCAAATTGTGTGCCTGTGTGAGCCTATGTGTTTAATTTTATTATAGATGCATATAGGTTGTTGTTGCTAAATAAAATATCATAGTTTTTGATATATTTTATTTAGGCCCATTTAGTTTTAGGCCTATTCAATTAATAACAGTTGTTCATTTTAAGGTTAAATTCCTCTCTTTTGGGCCTTTTGTGAGAGTTGGGGGCCATAGAAGTGGGTACGACATACTGAACCCAGCACCCCCTCACATGAACTACCCCAATTGTGAAGGCCCATTTGCCTGATTTGAATAACTGTACTAGGTTAATTAAATTAGTTTAACCTAATAAAATTGATTAGCAAGATAATTAATTTCATTTATTTTGAAATTAATTTAAGAAAACCATAGTTTAAAGAATTTTATTCTAAGCTAAACTATATGTATTTTCTTGTATTTAATTAAATATAGAATTATAACCATCTAGATTCTTTCTGAAGCTGAATTTAAATTTTTCATTAAATATTCCTATTTAAGTTGATATTTAGTTATCTATAACTAATCAACTTAAATCTGAATATCTTTTGAATTTCAAATTTCAAAATTAAGTTGAGGAATTTTAGGAATTGGTTCTTAAGATTCTTTAGATATTTTTTAAGTTGATATTTTTTTTTTCAAATATTAACTTAAAATGGAATATCTTCAAATTAAGTGGTTACAACTTAATTTTTGATATTTAGTTAAATTTAAATTTAAAAATATTTAAGTTCTAGATTTTTTCTAATACAACTTAAATTAGATATTTTTTCAAATTTTGTGAAAAAGATACTTAGTCAAATAAGACATTTTCTAGATAGTTATTTCTAGACTACTTATTATTTCTAATATTACATAGGAAAGTATTATACATTGTGAAATTAATTATTTAAATAATTAATTTTGGTACAATTTATTTTAAGTATATTTTTTCTTAGTATTAAACTAGAGATTAATAATTAAGCCTTCTCTACACTTAATTATTTATTTCTTGAATTTAATACATTTAATTAACTTGAAAATTAAATATCTAAGTTGATTTTCATCATGATACTTAAATATTTCTTTTTCATGACACTTTTTTCATTTATTGATTAATTTAAAATAAATGAATTAAAGTATATTATTAGAAATTAAATTAATTAGTCAAAGGAAAATCTAGATAGTTTTGCTTGAAGTATTTTTCTAAGTAATTATTATTTAAGTATTTCGAACATATAAAGTTTTTATACTTTCTTTTTCAAAATACAATAAATATATTCTCATGAAAATTATTTTGAGTTGCAAATTAATTTAAATTAATACAACTTAAATAATTTTCTTAATATTTATATATCAAAATTACTACCAAGATGGAAATAATTCAACTTATTATAATCACCATCTATGTATAATTTTATAAATATTAAATTAAATTTTAATTTAGAATTTTAATTCTAAATTTGATATTTAATGAATATATTTTATTATAAATAATAATGAAAATAAATTTTAAATAATGAGCTTTATTATTAAGATATTCGATCTCCATTGTTGGTTTTACATCGCGTTTGTTTTAGTGAGTAATCCTCCCTAATGGAGGAACGTTCATTATAATTTTGCACCGTTTAATCTCGAAAGATAAGTAGTTTATAAGTGTTTTATATGGTATGGATCACCCTAATGGTGGCGACCATATTTGACTTGGAAATTATGAAACAATGGTGGAAACTCATAAGATAGAATTGCCTTGACTCTCGCCTAAACGGGACAACGCTGAATTCCAATCTTGATCGAATAAAAGGTTGCTAGAATGTTTAACATTTTAGATGAGCTGACAACTCTATTCAATGGATGGTAGCTTTGACTCTCACCTAAACGGGACACTGATATCAGTTTGTTGAAAACCTTGGAAATTATTTAGGATTGTATGTTTTAGTATTTTCACTTGTCATTCCTACTTGCTATATGTTTAATAATTTCTGAATTGTGTATGAATTTATATTGAACCATGTTATTTTCTGTTATTAAGTTGTAGTTTAATTTCGAATCTTCATTGCTGGTCTAACTTGGTTTGTTTATCTAATGAGATAAATTCCTAGTGGATTTTCACCATTAGACATACATAATAGTGTTAGATCTCGAAAGATAAATATTGTATATGCAACATCTAGCTGTTCATCAATTGATGACACCTTAGATTAGTATTTTTACGATATGAAACAAGAAGATTGTATAAATAAGATTACTTTGACTTTCGCTAATCGAAGCATCGTTAGATTCTTATGTATAAACGAAATTATCCTAATTCCTCTTAGCTTATTCATTTCGAATTAGCTCAATAACATATCATTGGAAGAATGGTCTATATATCATTTCATGTCATTCTATCTCTTAAGAAACTGAATGACACTTTTGATTATATTCCCGAAATTCTATCCCAAAATGATATAAATCCTCAATATTAGAAGTCTCCTACTTGTATGGGCAAATCTGACTTAGAGTTTATATTAGTAGTGGTGGTCTAAGAAAGAATTACTCATTATATTTGGTATAAATTTAAGTCTTTGACTTTAATTTTAGATTCCAAACAGAAATATTCTTATATTTCTAATTCCAGGATACAATACAGTTACACTTTCACAAGTATTTAATATCCATCTTCTATTAATGGATTCAAAACTGTATATTAAAGTATGGAATATGAGTTTAATATTCTGTGACCAGGATCCACTTACACTATTCTATGAACTCATAGAAGTAACAAAACCTAAGTCATCAAAAAGAACAACCACATTTTTATTAATCTATGGCATTTGTATCTTGTTCATAGTGGTTTTGACAAGATCAATCTCTACAAAGAGTTAATGTGCCTATATCCACTGAAAGTAAGTTCATCTCATTCGCAGATGGATGTACATTCAGGCGTGGATATGAGTTTTTCGTTGTATTCTTAAAACGATCACTCTAGATTATACCTTATGCAAAGAAATTTGAAATGTTTGAAAAATTTCATAAATTTCTAGCAATGGTTAAAACCATTAAGGTAAGTGGTTAAAGATCTTGCGAACTGATAGGGGTGGAGAAATAGTTAGTAGATATCCAGTTCATAGATCATTAAATTGATTCTTCAATTATATCCAAACTTACCTCCCCAGAAATTTCGATTTGCATATTGATGATTAGTTACTAGTTGTTGCCTAAGACCTTCTATGGTAATACAATTTCAGATTGATGTAATGGTTGTATACTTAATGTAAATCATTACTAGATTCATGGATGACCTAATCAAAATTTTAAGAAAAGCTAGAACTGTTAACCATGGTTTGTTAGCTATTGTAAGTGATTAGGGGTGGACCATCCCATAGTCAATAGATAAGAAAGTGTTTGTTTAAACAAATACTACTTTTTTAAGATAATGACTAAGTCTGAAAATAAAGTAGAAAATAAAGGAGATATTTTTCTTGATTCCAAAAGTATTCTATCATCTTAATTGACATATGATGATCCCACTGCCTCTATTGTCTTGTCACAACCGAAGAGGTCAATACTATTTAGTTTTCTTAGACATAATTCACGGTACCTTGTCGTAGTGGGAGAGTTTCTAGGAACTCACCTTCTTATGACTTGGAAGACACTAGTGATTAAAATCCATTGTAAGTTTAAACAAGTAATGGATTGTCAAGATAAGAAACTAAGAAGAAAGCCAATAGAACTATAGTTTGATCCATTCACATAGAGTAACCTAAAGTTTTCTATTACAATGACATAAAAGGAAATTTTTGTTAATAAGTCTATTCAATGGACTTAACAAAACTTCCTGTTCCTAGTATTATAGGTTTGGGTTTATCTAAACCTATGGCTTCTGGTATACCTGGTAATTACTTACTCTAATGCAAGCAACTTAATTTAGTAAAATGCTGAAGCATTTTCTTTCTAATGGCAATCTATAGAAGCTTCTCGATTTCTAGGCATAGATTTTATTTATCTAAGGAAAAGTCTCAACTATTCCAGAAAAGATAAAGCCATGAAAGAATTTTTTATATCAACAGTGAGAGGTCTCAAATATGCTTTAGTATGCCTTTGACTAGACACCTGCTGTTGAGTGGGAGTAATGAGTAGGTATCGGATTAATCCAGGAGAAGAACATTGGAAGACAATCAAGTAAATCTTAAGATTAAGAAGAGGAACTATATGTTAGTGAATAAGGGTGTATTTAAAACTCTTAGACTACACCACATCAGATTTCGAGATTTGCCTTTGTGCTAGAAAATCTTTCTGATAAGATGGTGATTACTCTGGGGGTGGAATAGTGATTTAGGAGAAGTGTAAAAACCTATCTGAAGTCTCTAGGTCTACCAGAAAGGGATTGAATGTTAAAGTTGCAGGAAAGGTGCTTATTTAGTCTAAGGAAAGTTCTATACATCTTTGGCACCATTCCAAATTGCCTAAACTACTAGTGTTAATTTCCTGATTAACCAAAAGTAGTTGCCAAAGGTATAGAATCCAGTATTCCAAAAAGAGTAGACATATAGAGAGGAATTTCACATTATCAATGATTTTGTGATTAAGGAAGAGTAATGGTGAAAAAAAGGTTGTGTTTAATTCAACCTTTCAGATCCTATTACGAGGAGTTTACTACTACTACACTTGATTTGTATATCAAGGTGTTGAGATTATTTGAAATTCACTTTTTGTTTTATATTAGTGCAAGTGGGAGTTTTTGGGTTTTATGCCGTATATAAAACTCATTTCAATATAATCAGATTTACTTATTAATATAGATCAGAAATGTTGCATGGTTCACATGATTTATTTCATGATTATATGTACATAATGTATGAATTCATATTAAACCCTTTTCACATACTTGATCCTGTTTATTGTGTTGTCAACACATTGGAAAGTGAACATGACTACGTGAATAACATTTCCTAGATTTATCAGACACAAGGTTTTACTGATATGATAGTCTACAACAAGAGTTTACTTGCATTTGGAGAAATGCTATGTTCTTTCCAGAACATTGGTTAAAGTAAAGCTCAGGTTGGATGCATGGAGTATGCATCGGAAGGGACCGATATTGAACTTTGACTTAGATTTATTAAACTTACCGTAATATCTATTCAAGTCAATATCGCCTAGTTGATCCTAGATCAAACGATCTTAATCCTGTTATGATTAGGCTCAATCTCAAGAGGCTATTCGTGTTTTTTGATTTGTTAGTTAAGCCTACTTTTAGGTCAGGGTGATACGTACATTTTGGGAACACGGTAGTGCAATTGAGTGGGAGCGCTAACATAAACATGGAATCTATAGCTTCTATCTGGCGAATAGTAAGTAAAGGGTGATCTCCTTCGAGCTTGACCAAACGAAAATAAATGGTGGAGTACTCATTTCACATAAGCTGAAATATCATTTATACGGGGTTAAGTATTTTAAGGATTAAATACATTGTAGGGTGTAACGGTAATCTAATCCCTTTACAGTGTAGATCATTCATATAGAGGATCATTGATCAAATTAGGATTATAACAATGGATAACTAATGATGTGTCTATATGGTGGAACATATAGAGCATTCTATATACTGAGAGTGCAATTCTAAGTTCTATGCGTGGATTGAACGAAGAATTAATAAGTCAGTGAATTTAGGTTATAAATTCTTGATCTGCTTATTCGAAGCTCAGTTATATAGACCCATGGTCCCCCCACTAGTTGAGATAATATTGCTTGTAAGACTCATATAATTGGTTTTGATTAATCAATTATAATTCTCAAATTAGACTATGTCTATTTGTGAATTTTTTCACTAAGTAAGGGTGAAATTGTAAAGAAAGAGTTTTAGGGGCATATTTGTTAATTATGATACTTTGTATGGTTCAATTAATAAATATGATAAATGAAAATATTATTTAATAATTATTTATAGTTATTAAATAGTTAGAATTGGCATTTAAATGGTTGAATTAGAAAATTGGCGTTTTTGAGAAAATCAGATGCAGAAAAGATAAAACTGCAAAATTGCAAAAAGTGAGGCCCAAATCCATACTGTATAGGACCGGCCACTTTTGTAGGGTTTTACCTCTGATATTTTCATTATTTTAATGCCAAATAATTCAAACCTAACCCTAGTGGAATGCTATAAATAGATAGTGAAGGCTTTAGGAAATTTACACTTAACTTTCACACTTTTCCTTCTGAGAAAAACCTGAGCCTTCTCTCTCTATACCTAGCCGCCACTTCTTCTCTCTCTTCTTCCTTGAAATTTCAAAATTTCTTAGTGATAGAGTAGTGCCCACACACAGCAAGTGATACCTCAATCATAGTGAGGAAGATCGTGAAGAAAGACTTTCAACAAGAAGGAGTTTCAACACTAAAGAATCAAAGAAAGTGATCCAGGTTCAGATCTTGATAATACTCTGCGACAGAAAGGATACAAGGGTTAGAGATCTGAACGGAAGGAGTCATATTATTCCGCTGCACCCAATGTAAGGTTTACTAAACTTTATATGTGTTTATTTCATCGTTTTAGAAAGTTCATATTTAGGGTGTTAATCAACATACTTGTGAGTAGATCTAAGATCCTGGTAAAATAATTTCCAATAGAGAGATGCAAAGAAAGAGAGTTGAAACATTGATTGAGTTTATGTCAAAGGCCCAAGGCATTATTAACCTTGAGGACGCTTATATACAAGCCTTCGAGTCCTTTCAGCTCTAGTTCCTTCCACGATTTCCCCTAGCTTTACACCTCAAGTTTTGGCTCTAACTTCGGCTCTTCCCAGAACTTAATTTTCTCCAACTGTTTACGGACCCACTGCCTCTTGTCTCTGTTGGCGAACACATCGCAACCAACAACACGTGGTTCTTTAGTCTGGCCGACTTGGCATACAACCTCTCTAAGTCTAGCCAATTAAAAGTCTTCTTCCAAGCCCACATGAGGCTCACCAATTGCTGGTTCGTCAATTCCTGACCCTATTTCCCCCAAATAATACCAGGGAACAAAGTCAGTTGTGGTGAGTGGGGGTTGCTCCACATTGACAAAACCTTCTTTTGAGGTGCCAATGTTGGATATACCCTGGGCGGCAGGGGTGGGATCAGTTGGGTTAGCTGGGTTGACTGGACGAGTTGTGTTGGTCGAGTTTGTTGGGCCTGCCAGGTTGGTAGGATTGGCTAAATCTGTAGGGTTCGTGGAAGTTTCAGTGGTAGCTGGAACACGAACATTAAAATTAGTAGTCATGGGGTCTTGAGGAAGACCCAATGAAGCAGAAGTTGTAGCTAAAGTTCTCCTTGCTACAACCATGGTGATTGACCGAATTGATAAATAATGCTCTCAATGAAAGCACCAAAATGTTGACCTCAAATCTGGTCAACTGATAGCGGAGCCTTATTTACGATATGAATCACCATATGTAAATAATTAAAGCAAGCATATAAAATAGACATAACAATTTTATAGAAGTTCGGCCCCTTTGGTTAACGGGTAACAACCTACTCCCTTTTTAGTTGTATTGATATGAGAGATAATACCACTAAGAATACAAGTTTTGTGAGTTTTGTAGTGGCTCTCTATGAATTACAATAGTGAGAATGTAAGGCAAATTCCAAGTAAGTGAGATGAGAAAGACTTAGTCTCCCATACACTATAAGTGGCGTGTAGGAGATAGAGAGAGCTAGGGTTTCAAGAGCTAGAACTCAAGAGCTTAGGAATGAGAACTTCTCCCTTTTGGTTTAGGCTAGTGCTCTTTATATAGGAGAGAGCTTATAGAAGATCTAACCCAAAGTAATATCCCTTAAAATGAGGAGATATCACCTATTTTTCACAGACTAAATATATAGAAAACAACTCGTTAATTATTCCTAAGAATAGATAAATATTTGAAGTTGAGCCACTACAATTTTGTGGGTTGTTAGAGTGAATTCGTAGCTAATAGTGAACCATTATTTGTCCAGGGTGAAAGCTATAGAGACGCCAACTGTGTCAGCCAGAAAGGAAGCTGGCTGACTTACCATTTACTGGAGACTGGCCGACCCATGCTTCACTATGGCCGGTCAGGGGTGGTCTAGCCAGACCCTCTTGGTTGACCATTTTGTCTCTTTGCCATGCTTGATTATTTGGACTCTTCGTCAATTGGTACTTTATGCATGATGACTTGGTCCTCTTACTGACAGACTGTACTTCACGTGGCATCAATCTTGCTTATGTGAACATGCCACATCACATGGGTAAAAATTGAAATAACATCGTAATTATTACAATCGTGTCTATGATTACAAATATAATTCATGTGAAATTATGTTGTTTTTTTAATTACCAAGTAAAATTAACAAATAATTTAATTAATATAGAATTATTGTAAAATTGTTTGAACAAAATTGAAATATATTATACTAAAATTGAATCTAATAGATTCGAATAATAGTGTAGAAATTAAAATGACATAAGATATTTTATATGTAGTATTAGCTACCCTTGTAGATTGTTACTATTTATTTTTGTAAGATACGCACGGTCACACCACAAGATAAAAATATTAAATATTATTATATATATAAAAATTTATAAACAAGTATCAAGATATTATATGAATGGATAATTAGTATTTTTTTCCCTAAACTTTTTACACTACTAAATTGTGTCATCTATAGTATACAACTCGTTAATAATGCTCCTCAAAATATAAATTTTACAGTAACGTAGTCTTTCTATCATATTCTATTCAATTTTATTTGAATGAATGACATGATAAATGTTAATTAATAATGAATGCAAATTAAATATCTTTCATTATCTCTACTTTAACTTTAATGATTAAAAAATTAAAAAATATAAATATAAAGTATTATATAAATAAAAAGTCTTTTATTCTACTATTTATTAACATATAATAATTAAAAGGATGAATAGTATTTAATTTGCATTCATTTATCAGCTATTATCCACCACTTCACGCATATCATGATAGAATTGAATTAAATGTGATAAAAGAACTACGTTACTGTAAAAATTTATTTCGAGGGGTATTATTAATAAGTCTTATACTATAGGGGGCATAACTTAATGGTGTAAAAGTTCAAAGAACAAAAATATTAATTATATAATATAAATATATAAATAAATGAATATATATGCGATTAATACACAATATATTCTTACCTAAACATTTTCACTTTAGACCAACAAAATCTATTTCGAAAATATTACTTCATATTAATTTTATCATCTTTACTAAATATATCAACTAAGTATTTTATAATAATATGTTTCTAAAAAAAACATAATTAAAGAAAAATATTTAATATTAAAATACTTCAAATCTTTTGTAATTCTTTTCTCTTTATAAAATGAAAAATATTATATTTAAAATAATTAATTACAAATATATTATACATAATTTTTGTAAATGTTAATTGCAATGTGAAATACCTCAAAGTTCATTTTTTACGAGTTCTTGACTTCCATTAAACAAGTTTAGTTTTTTCAAAGGAATTTTTTAAAACTAGGGGAAGGAATGCAAAGAAACTTACTTACTAAGTATTGCCCATTGAAATAAAATTCGAGATCTTATTTTACAATGTTTTTCATTTGGTTCTAAATAATATATTGTTCTTATTGTGATAATTCTCCTTGAGAATAAGATATTATTTATAGTCAAATATTGAATCTACTAGACAATGTAGCTTACATTAGGTTAGGTGGCGTATTTTAAGAATTAGGCAAAAGAAAAAAAGACTACAAATATTTAAATTGAATTTAATCCATACATAATAAATTAGTCAAAAATAGGATGTCGTATAATAAAAGAAATTAATAGTATAGTATTTTTATAAGATATCTTACCATATGCACGTGATACATCTCATAGGTTATAGCAGCAACACGTTTATTGACATTTGACAAGGATGGAATGGATATGTCTATTTTCTTTTTTAAATGAAAAAAAAAAGTATAAAAAACAATAAAATGTAGCTTGTATAGAAAGAAAGAAATAAGAACAACATCAAATGAATGGACCCTTTCACTAGAAAATAAATAAATGAATGAATGGACAGGAGCTAAAGGAAATAAAAAAGAAAGAAGCCACTCAAAAACATCTTACTTTATGCGTCACTCTCACTTACACTCAACAAAAATATCAATTCCATGGCTATCTTTTCTTTTGCTTCCCAAACCAACCACCCATCATCATTCCCTTTCTAAATGTTTGGCATCACTATATATATATAAATATATATATATATATATTTTCTTCTTTTCAAAAATAAATGAATAAATAAATAAAACTACATTCTCTTGTGATTTTTTTTTTTTTCTAGAAATTAGCTCATTATATTACAACAAACTATAATGTACATCCTAACATGTTGGGGTATATTGGAGGCTTAGTTAGTTACCGTTATATTAGTTAGTCTGTTACTAACGGTATTAGGCAAGTTATTAAGATACCGTTATACTCCGTTTTCCTTTTCTTGATTTCTATAACATTACCATGTATAAATACCCTGTTTTGGGTCTCATAATAATACAGTTCATTTTTCTCTATTATGGTATCAGTCGCTTAAACACTCTCACGATCGCTGCCATGCCTAGAACTCGAGCAATTGGTTCCAGGAACTCCGGCCAAGCTCCATTGCCGAACAATTCATCCTCCATACTAGATGCTCCTCCAAATCCTCCGATCATTCCTCTAGCCTCTGCTATCACCGGAGACATTGTTCCTCCTTCGCCCAATGCGACAACACGACCTGTCCATGAAGGTAGTTCGAGTCCATATTTCTTGAATTCTAGTGATAATCCAGGACTCACCTTAGTCACTCCTCTCCTATCTGACAAGAACTTCCAATCATGGCGTCGCGATTTCGAACTCTCCGTTGGTGCGCGAAACAAGGCCGTCTTCCTCAAAGGAACTTTACCTCAACCTCCTATCGATCATCCACTGCATCACCATTGGTTTCGTTGTAATCAGATGGTGATGTCCTGGATCCTTCATTCTGTCTCGCCTGATACTAAAAGCAGCATTATGTTCTTGGATACAGCTGCTGAGATGTGGCAGGAGCTCAATTCACGGTATGATCAGGGAAACGGTCCTCGCATTTTTGAACTCAGAGAATCGCTCATCACTCTGCATCAAGGCGATGACTCTGTAAGTTCCTACTTTTCCAAACTTAAGTGCATGTGGGATGAAATCCAAGAACTCTGTCCTCAGATTCCTTGCACATGTGCTGCTTCCATTGATAACCTTGCTTTCTTGAATCAAGAACGTGTTCTTCAATTTTTAACAGGCTTAAATGAATCTTTTTACCCTGTTAGAGCTCAAATTTTGCATAGATCCCTTTCCTTCCCTGTCTAAAGTTTTCTCCATTGTTATCCATGAAGAAAGACAGCAAAAACTCAAAACCCCCCAGATTCCCTCTCTTGTTGCCTCTACTCAAGGTTCTTTTACTAATCCAGCTATTGCACAAAATCCCTCTGCATCTGCTGCTGATGCAAATCAAAATCACAACAAGCGAATGAGACCTTACTGTACAAACTGTCACAAACCTGGTCATTTGAAAGAAAAATGTTTCTTTCTCATCGGCTTCCCACCAGGTTATGGTGACAAGAAAAAAGAAACACAGGCAGTTGCTAATCAAGCATCTACTTCTACTGATCCTATATCTTTTTTAGCCAATCTGACTAAACCAAAAGACATTTAAAACCTCATTTCTCTTCTGACTCAGAAGCTGCAGCCAACTACTTCCACTTCAGAAGCTCAACCTTTTGCTTCACACATTTCTGGTAATATCAAACACAACTCAAACTCTCTCTGGATTGTTGAAAGTGGTGCTACTCACCATATTTGTTGTGACATTTCTTTATTTTCCCAATTACATGACATTCCCATTGCCGCATCCATTAAATTACCAAATGGCTTAAGCATTAAAATTCACAAATCAGGCAATATAAAATTTTCTAATCAACTATACCTATCCAATGTTCTTTATGTACCTGATTTTCAATTTAATCTGTTTAGTGTTCCTACTTTCCTCCAAACTCTATCTAACAGCATATTTTTCACAAAATCTTGCTGCATTTTACAAGATTCCCAGAACAAGAGGATTGGGATTGCTAAGCGTATTGGCCATCTCTATTTTCTGGTGCATGATTCACATACTGTCCACAATAACACTGTTTGTAACATTTCTTGTAATAATTCTCATTCATGGCATGCCAGATTTGGGCACCCATCTATGTACACTACAAATCTAATCAATAAAATATTACATTCTAAAGATCCTAATGTTTCTTCTCCTTGCTCAATTTGTCATCTTACAAAGCAAAAGAAATTGCCTTTTCTTTCGAACAATAACTTTGCTACATCTAACTTTGACCTCATACATATGGACATTTGGGGCCCTTTCCATGTCCAAAGTATTGAAAGTTTTCGTTATTTTCTCACCATTGTAGATGACCACAGTCGCTTCTGTTGGGTATATATGTTAAAAACAAAAGCTGAGGCATAACTCTATATCCCTCAGTTTTACACTCTAATATACACACAATATGCTACAAATATCAAAGCTATCCATTGTGATAATGTAAAAGAACTAAATATGACATCTTTCTATGCTCAAAAGGGTATCCAAATCAACAACTCTTGTGTTGAAACACCTCAACAAAACTCTGTAGTTGAGTGAAAACACCAACATATCTTGACTGTTGCTCGAGCTTTGGCTTTCCAATCCTCCCTTCCCCTAGCATACTAGCCTTACTTTATAAACACTATTGTTTCTCTCATCAATAGGAGCCCTACCCCCTTATTAAAATATCTAACACCACATCAAATCTTGCACAATAAGCAGCCTACCTGCAGTCACTTGAGGGCTTTTGGCTGCCTTGCGTATCCATCCTCTTTACCTAGTAAGAGACATAAATTCTCTCCCCGTACTCATGCTTTCATCTTCATTGGTTATCCCAATGGCATGAAAGTATACACCCTCCTTGATTTAGCCAACAATGCTATTTTTCATTCTCGAGATGTTATTTTTTATGAAACCATCGTCCCTTTAAAAAGTTCGTTAAAATCTGATCTCAACAATTTCTTTGCCAAACCTGCTGCACCTATCCCTGCTGCAACATTTCACCCTACTTCTATCCCTTCACAACATATTAACACAAATTCTCATGCTAATCCTCCTAAGGACCCCCCTCCTGTTGCATCTAATGATACAACAAAGACAACTAAAACTGGTAGAATTACTTCAAAACCTATCCACTTAAAAGATTTCATATGCACATCTTCTACTGCATATCCACTTGACAACTATATCAAGTATGAAAGGCTCCACAAATCATTTCGAAATGCCATACTCTAAGCAAATCTCGAACTCGAGGCAACTTCATACAGTCAAGCCTCAAAATTTTCTCAATGGCTCAAGGCCATGGATAATGAATTTTTTTCCCTCAAACAAAACAATACATCGTCCATTGTCTCCCTTCCACCAGGCTGCCATGTTATTGGAAACAAATGGGTATATAAAATTAAATACAATTCTGAAGGTGAAGTTGTATGATACAAGGCTAGACTCATTACAAAAGGTTACAATCAACAACATGGTATTGACTATGTTGACACTTTTGCACTAGTTGTAAAATTCAATACACTTAAACTTTTTCTTGCCCTTGCTGCCCTCAACAACTGGTCTCTTCACCAAATGGACATAAACAATGGCTTTTTACATGGTGACCTTGATGAACAAGTCTACATGAAAATACCTAAAGGCTATATACATGAGGGGGAGCTCCCTCCTAATGTTGTCTGCAAATTAAACAAGAATTTATATGGTTTAAAACAGTCCTCTAGGCAATGGTTTGCCAAATTCAGTTCAACTCTACTTAGCAATGGTTTCACTCAATCTCTAAATGACCATTCCTTATTTATAAGGTCATCCAATAACTCTTTTCTTGCCCTTCTTGTCTATGTCGATGACATAGTTATTGCAAGTAACAATGACTTGGATGTCTCTATTTTTAAAAAATTTCTAAACTCAAAATTTCAACTCAAGGATCTTGGTCCACTTCGTTTCTTCCTTGGATTAGAAATAGCTCGATCCAAAGTAGGTATTGCTATCTCTCGAAGACCTTTTACCTTGCAAATTCTCACTGAAACTGGATCCCTTAGAATCAAAATAGTCTCCGCTCCGATGGAGGCCAACCTATCTCTCAACAAAGACATTAGCCCCCCCTGTTTCTAACCCCACTTCCTACAGAAGTCTCATTGGAAAACTACTATACTTAATGCTAACACGGCCTGACATCACATATGTTGTCAACTGCCTCAGCCAATTTCTCAGTGACTCTCTACAACCTCACATGAAAGCTGCCACAAGAATCTTACAATATTTAAAAGGTGCTCCTAGACAAGGTCTCTTTTTCAGCTCCTTTGCATCAACACCAAATCCATTCCAACTTCACGCCTTCTCTGATGCTGATTGGGGAACATGTCCAAACACAAGAAGATCTATCACCGGTTTCTGCATTTTTCTTGGCTCCTCTCTAATATTCTGAAAGTCTAAAAAGCAAACTACTGTCTCCAAATCTTCTGCAGAAGCTGAATATAGGTCCATGGCTAACACCACATGTGAACTCCTTTGGTTGATCAACATCCTCAAAGATTGTGGCATAACACACTCAACTCCCGTAACACTTTATTGTGATAACCAAGCTGCTCTACACATTTATGAAAAATGCCATGTTACATGAACGTACTAAACACATCGACATTGATTGCCACATTGTTCGTGATCAAGTCAACCAGAAATGTATCAAACTAATCCATGTACCGTCAAAACACAACACGGCAGACATAATGACTAAAGCTCTTTTCCTAGCTCAGTTTAGTTTCCTTTTGTCCAAGATGAGTGTTATTAATCTCTACACCTCATCTTGAGGGGGAGTATTAGAGGCTTTGTTAGTTACCGTTATATTAGTTAGTCTGTTACTAACGGTATTAGGCAGGTTGTTAGTGTTGGGTTTTATGCCCTAAATAAAACTCTGTTTCAATGTAATCCAGATTATTCAATATCAATAAAGTAACAGAAGTAATTTTTCATTCACTTGTGTATGTTTTGGTTCACTTAATCAATTGCTTGTCTATTTGATTTATAAATTCATCCAAACCCCTTTCACATACTTGAACATGTTTATTGTGTTGTCAACACAGTGGAAAATAAACATAACTATGTGAATAAAGTATTCCTAGATTTATCAGAACACTGGGTTTCACTGATATGACAATCTACAACAGAGTTTACTTACATTTGGAGAAATGTTATGTTCTTTCCAGAACATAGGTTAAAGTAAAGCTCACGTTGGATGCATGGAGTATGCATTGGAATGGACCGATATTGAACTTTGAATTAGATTTTGAAACTTACCGTAAACATCTATTCAATTCAATATCATAAGTTGATCCTAGATCACATGATCTAAATCCTGATATGGTTAGGCTTAATTTCAAGAGTGTTATTCGTGTTCTTTGATTTGTTAGTTAAGCCTAAATCTTTAGTCTGGGCAATACATACATTTTGGGAACACGGTAGTGCGATTGAGTGGGAGCGCTAACATAAATATGGAATCTATAGCTTCTATCTGGCGAATAGTAAGCAAAGGGTGATTTCCTTCGAGCTTAACCAAACGAGATAAATGATTGAGTACTCATTTCACTTAGTTGAAATATCATTTATACAAATAAGTGTTGTTTTAAGGATAAAATACATTGTAGGGTGTTACGGTAATTTAAGTCCCTTTACAGTGTAAATCATCCATATAGAGGATCATTGATCACATTAGGATTATAACAATGGATAACTAATAATGTGTCTATATGGTGGAACATATAGAGCATTCTATATACTGAGAGTGCAATTCTGAGTTCTATGTGTGGATTCAACGAAGAATTAATAAGTCAGTGAATTTAAGTGGTAAATTCTAGATCTGCTTATTGGAAGCTCGGATATATAGACTCATGGTCCCCTCACTAGTTGAGATGATATTACTTGTAAGACTCATTTAATTGATTTTAATTAATCAATTAAAAATTCTCAAGATGGACTTGTCTGTTTGAGAATTAATCACTTATTAAGGGCAAAACAGTAAATAGAGATTTTGAAGGGCATATTTATTAATTAGGAAACTTTAATTAGTTTCATTATTAATAAAATAAATGATAATATATTATTTGATAATTATTTTTTTTAATTATTAAATAATTAGATTTGTCATTAATATGGTTGAACAATGGAATTGACAGTTTTTCACAAAACAGGAAACTATCAGTGTAGGAAAAGGAAAGTTGGAAAAGTGGCAAGCCTTGTTTCCACATTGCCTAGGCCGGCCACTTAGCTTCCTTTTCCCTTTGATTTTTTCAATTCCAAATGTCAATCATAGCCCTTGGTGGTCTTCTATAAATAGAAGGCAAAGGCTTCAGAGTTGCACACAACTGAAAAAGCTTTTCACAGCATTATTCTGAAAGAATTTTCTCTCAGAAAATTCTCTCTGAGCCGCCACCCTCTCTCTCTCTCTTCCTTCACTGTTTCGAAATGTATGAGTGCTAGAGTAGTGCCCACACACATCAAGTAATACCTCAATCATAGTGAGGAAGGCTGTGTAGAATTCAGAAACAACAAAGAAGGACTTTCGGGCTCAGATCTTGATTATACTCTGCTACAGAAAGGAATCAAGGGTTAGAGATCTGAGTGGGAGGAGACATATATTCCGCTGCAATCACTGTAAGATTTCTGATACTCTTATGTGTTTAATTTCATATCGTTTTAGAAGTTCATATTTAGGTTGTTAAATCAACATACTTGTGAGTAGATCTAAGTTCCTGGTAAAATAACTTCCAACAGTTAGGATACCGTTATACTCTATGTTTTCCTTTTCTCAATTTCTGTAACATTACCATGTATAAATACCTTGTTTTGGGTCTCATAATAATACAGTTCATTCTTCTCTAATAGAGTATCAACCCAAGTTTTACATTGGAAGAATAGGCAAGAGTTGTCTTGAATATAAGTGTTCTTCTTACTTCATTAGTATGAGACCTCTTGGGAAGGTTCCCAAAAACAAAACTGTGAGGGCTTAGGCCCAAAGCAGACAATATCATACTAATATGAGAGTCAAGGTGAGCTAGCGGCCCGACAAGGTGAAAGAACGGGGCCCAACATAATAGCACCTCATTATAAGTAGGGGTGTTCATAAAAACCGAAAAATCGAAACCGACCAGACCGTAATCGAATTTTTGGTTCCACGTCATCACCGAATTTGGCTGTCGGTTTCGGTTTTTTTGACATGGCGGTCTGTTTTGGTTCTTGAAATAAAAAATAATTTAACCAAAAAACCGTCAAAACCGCCAAAAACCGCCGAAAACCGCCTAAAACCGCCAAAAACCGCCTAAAAAACCGCCCAAAACTGCCAAAAACTGCCTAAAACCGCCAAACCGAAAACCGCCAAAAACCGTACGGTCGGTTTTATAGAGTTATAATTTCTAAACTGTCGGTTACGGTTTTCGTAAAATAAAAATCGTAACCGACCGGTCGGTTATAAAATTTTAAAAACCGACCATAACCGACTGATTTTCACCCCTAATTATAAGGTGATTTGTGTATAGTATATTTATTATATTATACACAATTCACCTTACAAGCTTTCAAACCATTCCAAATCAACTTTAGATAATTTCTTTGGTAAGACTCCTAAGAGTCTAAACTTCACATCCTGCATCACTCTAGAAATCAAAACACTCAATGTTGGCAAAGAACTATTCCAAAATACCACATTCTAACCCTTCCAAACATAATACACTACCGTAGCTACTGTTGTAGCAAAAGCTTATCTTCTAAATCTCATGCACCTCCTCTTTTTAATGGCTTTTAACACCCTCATTAATCGAGAGTCAATCCGCTTCCAACCCAACCAATCTGAGATAGCCTCAAAACATTGCCTGCTATAATAACATTAAAAAAATAAGTGGCTTGTTGTTTCCACTTTTTGTGCACAAATCAAACAATTATCATCATCACTAATATTGAACTTGAATAATCTATCATTTTTCTGAAGCTTATTTAACACAGCCAACCATATAATAAATTTATGTTCTGGAGTGATAAATCAGTCCCAAATCTCCCCATACCAGGACATAACTTCTTGTTCAGTTTCTCATATCCTTGCTTGATTGTATATTTGCATATCGCGGCTTGTCGGAGACTAATTACTTGCTTGAACTTCTCTTTGGCTTGCACTATTTGCCTCCAATACCAACTACTATGCGCAGTATTCCTGTAATCCCACCAGTTTTCACCCTTGATATAAATATCATGGATCTATTTCATCCATAGTGTGTCTTGTTTAGTACCTATCACCCAAAAATATATTCCAAGAGCCGCTTGATTCCATTGCAAAAGCCTCTTAAACGCCAAACCACTTTCCTTTCGAGGCCTACACAAATCATGCCATGAAACATATCCTGCACCATTAAAATCTATTGTCCCCTTCCAAAGAAAAAAAAAACGACAAATTGCATTTATTTATTTCAGCATCCTTTAAGGAAGAAGCATAATCTATGCCCAATATGAGTGAATAAAATCAACACCTAACTAATTAAAGTTACTCACCCAGCATAAGAGATAGGGCGAGAGCTCCAAACTCTGATTCTAGCAACCATCTTTTCAATTAGACCATCACATTCCGCATTCGATAATCTTTTTGCACAAATAGGTATTCCTAAATATGTAAACGACATATTACTTCTCGAAAAGCCAGACATATCAATGACTCTCTAAACTTCTTGCAGATCCATGCCACAAAAATAGAAGGTTGGTTTAGCTTCACTAGACTGTAATCCTAAAGTCTGTGAGAAAAGCTTCAATCCTTCTAGCTTGAAGTAAATTGACTTGAAGTCCATATTACAAAACAATAAAACATCATCTGCAAAGCAAAGATAATTTATCTTCAAGCCTCGACATCGTTCGTGAAACAATAAAGGGGATATTGGATCACCTTGGCGCAAGCCTCTCTTTGCCTCAAAAAAACCATGCACCGACCCATTCATCATTAAGCTAAACCTGGGAGTTTTAATACATATCATAATATTTGTATAAACTCTTAGGGAAAATTGAATGCCTGTAATACCTCTTCAATGAACTCACATTCTACCGTATTATATGCTTTTTTGAGATCCAGCTTAATCATGTAGTTGGGTCGAGAATTAGCCCTTCCATAATATCGCACCAAATCTTGATAAACTATTATGTTATATGCAATATACCTTCCCCAAACAAAGCCACTTTGATTCTAAAAAATCAAATCTGGAAGGATATTTCTAAGCTTAGAGCAAATCATTTTGGTAGCTATTTTATAGAGAACATTACAATAAGAGATTGGTTGGTAGTCACTGTTGGAATTTATTTTACCAGGATCTTAGATCTACTCACAAGTATGTTTATTAACATCCTAAATATGAACTTTCTAAAACGATAAATTAAACACATATAAAGTTTAAGAAACCTTACATTGGGTGCAGCGGAATATAATGACTCCTTAGTTCGGATATCTAGCCCTTGATTCCTTTACGTAGCGAGCATTATCAATATACGAACCTTTGGATCTCTTTCTACGAATCTTTGATCTTTGAAACTCCTTTCTTGATGATCTTTCTTCACGATCTTCCTCACTATGATTGAGGTATCACTTGATGTGTGTGGGCACTACGCAATCCTTAAGGATTTCGAAATTCTCAAGAGGGAAGAGAAGAAGTGACGGCTAAAGATAGGGAGAGAGAAGGCTCGAGTTTTTCTGCGAAGGAAAAATAGAAAATTTAAGTGTAAATTTCACGAAGCCTTCACTATCTGTTATAGCATTCCACTAGGGTTAGGTTTGAATTATTTGGCATTAAAATAATGAAAAAATCAGTTTAAATTTCCTACAAAAGTGGCTGGCCCTACACTTAGTGGATTGGGCCTTGCTTTTTGCAATTTTGCAATTTTAACACCTTTTGTATCTGATTTTCTCAAAAATACCAATTTCCTAATTCAACCATTTAAATGCCAATTCTAACTATTTAATAACTATAAATAATTATTAAATAATATTGTCATTTATCATATTTATTAATTGAACCATAGAAAGTATCATAATTAACAAATATGCCCCTATAAACTCTTTCTTTACAATTTCGCCCTTACTTAGTGAAAAATTCACAAATAGACATAGTCTAATTTGAGAATTATAATTGATTAATCAAAACCAATTACATGAGTCTTACAAGCAATATTATCTCGACTAGTGGGGGGACCATGGAGTGCATATAGCAGGAGCTTCCAATAAGTAGATCAAGAATTTAGCACTAAAATTCACTAACTTATTAATTCTTCGTTGAATCACGCATAGAACTTAGAATTGCACTCTCGGTATATAGAATGCTCTATATGTTCCACCATATAGACACATCATTAGTTATCCATTGTTATAATCCTAATGTGATCAATGATCCTCTATATGAATGATACACCTTTGTAAAGGGATTAAATTACGGTTACACCTACAATGTATTTATTCCTTAAAACACTTGACCGTATAAATGATATTTCGGCTAATGTGAAATGAGTACTCCACCATTTATGTTCGTTTGGTCAAGCTCGAAGGAGATCATCCTTTGCTTACTATTCGCCGAGATAGAAGCTATAGATTCCATGTTTATGCTAGCGCTCCCACTCAATTGCACTACGAGTGTTCCCAAAATGTACGTATCACCACGACCTAAAAGTAGGCTTAACTAACAAATCAAAGAACACGAATAGCCTTTCAAGATTGAGCTTTAATCATATCGGGATTAAGATCATTTGATCTAGGATCAACTTGGCGATATTGACTTGAATAGATATTACGGTAAGTTTAATAAATCTAAGTCAAAGTTCAATATCGGTCCCTTAGATGCATACTCCATGCATCCAACCTAAGCTTTACTTTAACCTTGTATGTTGGAAAGAACATAGTATTTCTCCAAATACAAGTAAACTCTTGTTGTAGATTATCATATCGGTAAAACCTGTGTCGATAAATCTAGGAAACTTTATTCACATAGTCATGTTTACTTTCCAATGTGTTGACGGCACAATAAAACGGGATCAAGTATGTGAAAAGGGTTTCGAATGAATTTATACATTATGTACATATAATCAAGAAATAAATCATGTGAACCATGCAACATTAAATGTTGTTTACGATCTATATTAATAAGTAAATTTGATTATATTGAAATGAGTTTTATTTAGGGCATTAAACCCAACAAACTCCCACTTGCACTAATATAAAACAAAAAGTGCGTTTCAAATAGTCTCGGCACCTTGATATACAAATCAAGTGTAGTAGTAGTAAACTCCTCGTAATAGGATGCGAAAGGTTGAATTAAACACAACCTTTTCTCCACCATTACTCTTCCTTAATCACAAAACCATTGATAATGTGAAATTCCTCTCTATATGTCTACTCTCTTGGGATGTTTGGATTCTATACCTTTGGCAACTACTTTTGGTTAATCGGGAAATTAACACTAGTAGTTTAAGGCAATTTGGAATGGTGCAAAGATGTATAGAACTTTCACTTAGAGCGAATAAGTACCTTTCACTGCAGCTTTAACATTCGGTCTCTCTACGGTAGACCTAGAGACTTCGGATAGGTTTTTACACTTCTCAGAAATCACTATTCCACCCCCGGAAGTAATCACCATCTTATCGGAAAGATTTACTAGCACATAGGCAAATTTCGAAATCGATATGGTGTAGTCAGAGTTTTAAACACACCACTTATTGACTAACATATAGTTCCTCTTCTTTATCTTAGGATTTACTTGATTGTCTTCCAATGTTCTTCTCTGGATTAATCGATGCCTACTCATTACTCCCACTTCAACGACGGGTGTACGTGCAAGGCATACAAAAGCATATCTAAGACCTCTCACTTTGTTGATGTAAGAAATTCTTTCATGGTTTTATCTTTTACGGAATAGTTAAGACTTTTCCTTAGATAAATAAAATCTATACCTAAGAAGTTGTGAAGCTTCTATAGATTGCCATTAGAAAGAAAATGCTTCGGCATCTTACTAAAGTAAGTTGCTTGCATTAGAGTAAGTAATTACCGGGTATACCACGAAAGCCATAGGTTTAGATAAACTCAAACCTATAATACTAGGAACGAGGAAGTTTTGTTAAGTCCATAGAATAGACTTATTAACGAAAATTTCCTTTTATGTCCTTGTAATAGAAAACTTTAGGTCATTCCATGTGAATGGATTAAACCATAGTTCTATTGGCTTTCTTCTTAGTTTCTTATCTTGACAATCCATTACTTGTTTAAACTCGCAATGGATTTTAATCACTTGTGTCTCCCGAGTCATAAGAAGGTGAGTTCTAGAAACTCTCCCACTACGACAAGGTACGTGAATTATGTCGAAGAAAACTAAATGGTATTGATCTCTTCGGTTGTGACAAGACAACGAGAGGCGAGTGGGATCATCATATGTTATAAGATGATAGAACACTTTTGGAATCGAGAATAAATATCTCCTTTATTTCTTTACTTGTTTTTCGAGACTTAGTCATTTTCTTAGAAAAGTAGTATTTGTTTGAACAAACACTTTCTTATCTATTGACAATGGGATGGTCCACCTCTAATCACTTAGAAAAGCTGACAAACCATGGTTAACGAGTTCTAGCCTTTCTTAAGATTTTGATTAGGTCATCCATGAATCTAGTAATGATTTACATTAAGTATACAACCATTACATCATTACGAAATTGTATTACCATAGAAGGATTTAGGCAACGACTAGTAACTAATCATCAACATGCAACTCGAAATTTACGGGAGGTAAGTTTGGATATAATTCAAAAATCAATTTAATGATCTTTGAGCTGCATATCTACTAACTATTTCTCCACCTGTCAGTTCGCAAGATCTTTAACCACTTACCTTAATGGTTTTAACCATTGCTTAGAAATTTATGAAATTTTTCAAACATTTCAAATTTCTTTGCATAAGGTATAATCTAGAGTTATCGTTTTAAGAATACAACGAAAAACTCATATCCACCCCTGAATGTACATTCATCTGCGAATGAGATGAACTACTTTCAGTGGATACGGAGCATATTAACTCTTTGCGAGAGATTGATCTTGTCAAATCCACTTTATGAACAAGATACAAATGCCATAGATTAAGAAAATGTGGTAGTGTCTATGATGACATAGGTTTAGTTACATCGAAAGAGTTCTTAGAATACTTAGTGGATCTGGTCACGAGAATACCTAACTCATATTCCATACGGTTTTTAATCCATTAATAGAAGATGGATATTAAACACTTGAAAAAGTGTAAGCTGTATTGTATTACGGAATTAGAAATATAAGAAAATTTCTATTTGGAATCTAAAATTAAAGTCAAAGACTTAAATTTATACCAAATATTATGAGTAATTCTATCTTGGACCAGAAACCTTTACTAATACAAACTCTAAGTCAGATTTTCCCATACAAGTAGGAGATTTCTAAGATTGAGGATTTATATCAATTGGGAATAGAATTTCGGGATTATAATCATATGCGTCATATAAAATGACATGAAATGATTTATAGACCATTCATCCAATGATATGTTTTGAAAGCTAATTCGAAATGAATAAGCTAAGAGGAATTAGGATAATTTCGTTTAAAATAAGAATCCAACGATGCTTCGATTAGCGAAAGTCAAAGTAATCTTATTTATATAATCTTCTTGTTTCATATCATAAAAATACTAGTCTAAGGTGTCATCAATGGATGAACAGCTAGATGTCGCATATACAATATTTATCTTTCGAGATCTAACACTATTATGTATGTCTAATGGTGAAAATCCACTAGGGATTTATCTCGTTAGATAAACAAGCCAAGTTAGACCAACAATGAAGATTCGAAATTAAACTACAACTTAATAACAGAAAATAACATGGTTCAATATAAATTCATACACAATTCAGAAATTATAAGCATATAGCAAGTAGGAATGACAAGTGAAAATACTAAAACTTACAATCCTAAATAATTTCCAAGGTTTTCAACAAGGCGATATCGGTGTCGTTTAGGCGAGAGTCAAAGCTACCATTCATTGAATAGAGTTGTCGGCTGTCTAAAATGTTAAACATTCTAGCAACCTTTTATTCGATCAAGATTGGAATTCGGCGTTGTCCTAGTTTAGGCGAGAGTCAAGGCAATTCTATCTTATGAGCTTCCACCATTGTTTCATAATTTGCAAGTCAAGTATGGTCGCCACCATTAGGGTGATCCATACCATACAAAACACTTACAAACTACTTATCATGCGAGGTTAAACGGTGCGAAATTGCTAATGAACGTTCCTCCATTAGGGAGGATTACTCACTAAAACAAACGCGGTGTAAAACCCACAATGGAGATCGAATGTCTCTATAATAAAGCTCAATATTTGAAAAGAGTTGTATTTTCTTTTATTCTCTTTATTTATTCTATTTATTTTAAATATATATTTATTTAATTAAAATTTCCAATTTAGAATGAAAAATTCTAAATATAAATTTTAATTTAATATTTATAAATTTTACTTAGATGGATATGAAAATAACATGAATTATTTCCATCTTAGTAATAATTTCCAATAAATATTTAGAAAAAAAAATATTTAAGTTGTTACAAAATTAATTTAAATTAATTTACAACTCAAATTTAATTTTCTATAAATATATATTGCATTTCGAAAAATTAAAGTATATAAGAATACAATTTTCGAAAAATGCATATTAAAATAAAAAATAAATCTGGAAAAATTATTCTAATTTAATGTTGGCCCAAAATTAATTAATAAAATTAATTTACAACAAAAAATATAATTTTCCTATTTAATTAAATATATAAGAAAAATTACAAATATTTAAGTATGATGATGAAAATCAACTTAAATATTAATTTTCTATTTAATTAAATACACTAGAAAAATACTTCAAGCAAAAATATCACCTATCTAGATTTTCCTTTGACTAATTAATTCTATTTCTAATAATATACTTTAATTCAATTTATTTTAAATTAATCAATAAATGAAAAAATCATTGATTTAAGTTGATCCAAGAATTAATTAAAATAATTAATTTACAACTTAATCTATTTTTCAAGATAAAATTCGAAATTCTAGCATTTAAGAAATGCAATTTCGAAAATTGATTAATAAAATAAAGAAAAAATATATTTTGAAAATTATTTAAATTTAGTTGAAAAAATAAATTTCAACTAAAAATAATTTTCTATTTAATTAAATGTCATGAAAAAGAAATATTTAAGTATGATGATAAAAATCAACTTAGATATTTAATTTTCAAATTAATTAAATGTATTAAATTCAAGAAATAAATAATTAAGTGTAGAGAAGGCTTAATTATTAATCTCTAGTTTAATACTAGGAAAAAATATACTTAAAATAAATTGTACCAAAATTAATTATTTAAATAATTAATTTCACAATGTATAATATTTTCCTATTTAATATTAGAAATAATAAGTAGTCTAGAAATAACTATCTAGAAAATATCTTATTTGACTAAGTATCTTTTCCACAAAATTTGAAAAAATATCTAATTTAAGTTGTATTAGAAAAAAATCTAGAACTTAAATATTTTTCAAATTTAAATTTAATTAAATATCAAAAATTAAGTTGTAACCACTTAATTTGAAAATATTCCATTTAAGTTAATATTCGAAAAGATATTAACTTAAAAAATATCTAAAGAATCTTAATAACCAATGCCTAAAATTCCTCAACTTAATTTTGAAATTTTGAATTCAAAAGATATTCGGATTTAAGTTGGTTAGTTGAAGATAACTAAATATCAACTTAAATAGGAATATTTAATGAAAAATTTAAATTAAGTTCGGAAAGAATCTAGATGGTTATAATTCTATATTTAATTAAATACAAGAAAATACACACAGTTTAGATTAGAATAAAAAAAATTATTTAAACTATGTTTTTCTTAAATTAATTTCAAAATAAATGAAATTAATTATGTTGCTAATCAATTTTTATTAGGTTAAACTAGTGTAATTAACCTAGTACAGTCATTCAAATCAGGCAAATGGGCCTTCACAATTGGGGTGGTTTGTGTGAGAAGTCTTTGGAGTTCGGTATGTCGTACCCACTTCTATGGCTCCCAACTGCATACCTGAGGCCCAAAGAGGAATTTAACCTTAATAAGAACAAGCATTATTAATTGAATAAGCCCGATAACTAAATGGGCCTAAATAAATTCTATCGAAGCTATGATAATTTATTTTAGCAACAACAACCTATATGTATCTATAATCAAATTAAACACATAGGCTCACACGTACACTTTGGATGGGTCTATCATGTTGCTTAGGTCATACACGAGATGAAAAGAAGATTGTAAATATACATTTACAAATTATTATCTTGACCAAGGGAGCCATCGGATCATTAGATACGGCAAAAAGTAACCATGGCTATTTGCGATCAAGTAATAATAGGTTTTGAAAACTTACAAAGCAATTTAAACACATCTTTCATAACGACGGGGTTAAGTTTGGATAGTTGGAAGTAGGATTTATTTAATTTTAAATAAATAATTTCGAATAAATAAATAATTAAATTAAAAAAAAATTTAATATTCGAAAAATAATTTAAAAAAAAATTAATTTCGGAATTTAAAATTAAATTTCGAAAATAAAAAAATTTAAAATTAAGCACTCTTTTTTATGTTTATCTATTTAAAATTACGCTGATTATAAATATCTATTTTAAATTTAAATAAGGTCAAAATATCTTAAAAAGATTTAAAAAAAATCTTAAAAGATAAGATATTTTTAAATATCTTAAAAGATAAGATATTTTAAAATATCTTAAAAGATTTTATAAATATCTTAAAAGATATTTTTAAAATATCTTAAATATCTTAAAAGATATTATAAATATCTTAAAAGATATTATAAATATCTAAAAATACGAGCCTTAAATTTAAAAAAAATATAATCGAAATTTAAAAATAAGATAGATTTTTAAGCGAAAAGACAAATACTAATTATTCGAATTGAATTACACTAATATCTTGAATTAATTTAAAAAAATTAAATTAATTCAAAATGATAATTAAATTGAATTAGGAATAGTAATAGTATATATACTGGACGCACAAAAAATTGGAAGTTAATTCCATAGAAAAAGTATGAAAAATTGAAGAAAAAGGAAAAATCCGAAACTGTACGGACAGTTGCGATCACATGAAACTATCAATGATAGATTTTTGTCAAATCTTCAAAAAAATGTAACTAATTCAAATAAAATCCAAATTGAGTTCTGTAAAAGGCTAACTTGCTTAATTTTTTCCATACTATCCAATAAAAATAATTCCAGAAACGAAATCACAATTATTTTTCACGAAAATTTCACAAACATCAATCGATCATCAAATAACACTCGATACAACATGATACCATCCAAAGAACATACAAACAATCGTTTTAAAGTCCAAATTTCTTGCAAGTAAATCAATTACCATGGCTGCGAGGCCAGTTGTTGGAATTTATTTTGCACCGGGATCTTAGATCTACTCACGAGTATGTTTATTAACATCTTTAAATATGAACTTTCTAAAACGATAAATTAAACACATATAAAGTTTAAGAAACCTTACATTGGGTGCGGCGGAATATAATGACTCCTTCGTTCGGATATCTAGCCCTTGATTCCTTTACGTAGCGAGCATTATCAATATCGAACACTGGATCTCTTTCTCTGAATCTTTGATCTTTGAAACTCCTTTCTTGATGATCTTTCTTCACGATCTTCCTCACTATGATTGAGGTATCACTTGATTTGTGTGGGCACTCCTGTAATCCCTAAGGATTTCGAAATTCTCAAGAGGGAAGAGAAGAAGTGACGGCTAAAGATAGGGAGAGAGAAGGCTCGGGTTTTTCTACGAAGGAAAAATAGAAAATTTAAGTGTAAATTTCACGAAGCCTTCCTATCTATTTATAGCATTCCACTAGGGTTAGGTTTGAATTATTTGGCATTAAAATAATGAAAAAATCAGTTTAAATTTCCTACAAAAGTGGCTGGCCCTACACTTAGTGGATTGGGCCTTGCTTTTTGCAATTTTGCAATTTTAACACCTTTTGTATCGATTTTCTCAAAAATACCAATTTCCTAATTCAACCATTTAAATGCCAATTCTAACTATTTAATAACTATAAATAATTATTAAATAATATTGTCATTTATCATATTTATTAATTGAACCATAGAAAGTATCATAATTAACAAATATGCCCCTATAAACTCTTTCTTTACAATTTCGCCCTTACTTAGTGAAAAATTCACAAATAGACATAGTCTAATTTGAGAATTATAATTGATTAATCAAAACCAATTACATGAGTCTTACAAGCAATATTATCTCAACTAGTGGGGGGACCATGGGTCTATATAGCAGAGCTTCCAATAAGTAGATCAAGAATTTAGCACTTTAAAATTCACTAACTTATTAATTCTTCGTTGAATCCACGCATAGAACTTAGAATTGCACTCTCAGTATATAGAATGCTCTATATGTTCCACCATATAGACACATCATTAGTTATCCATTGTTATAATCCTAATGTGATCAATGATCCTCTATATGAATGATCTACTGCTTGTAAAGGGATTAAATTACGTTACACCTACAATGTATTTATTCCTTAAAACAACGACCTAGTATAAATGATATTTCGGCTAATGTGAAATGAGTACTCCACCATTTATGTTCGTTTGGTCAAGCTCGAAGGAGATCATCCTTTGCTTACTATTCGCCGGATAGAAGCTATAGATTCCATGTTTATGCTAGCGCTCCCACTCAATTGCCTCTTTAGTGTTCCCCAAAATGTACGTATCACCCTGACCTAAAAGTAGGCTTAACTAACAAATCAAAGAACACGAATAGCCTTTCAAGATTGAGCCTAATCATATCAGGATTAAGATCATTTGATCTAGGATCAACTTGGCGATATTGACTTGAATAGATATTACGGTAAGTTTAATAAATCTAAGTCAAAGTTCAATATCGGTCCCTTAGATGCATACTCCATGCATCGACCTAAGCTTTACTTTAACCAATGTTGGAAAGAACATAGTATTTCTCAAATACAAGTAAACTCTTGTTGTAGATTATCATATCGGTAAAACCACAGTGTGCGATAAATCTAGGAAACTTTATTCACATAGTCATGTTTACTTTCCAATGTGTTGACGGCACAATAAACAGGATCAAGTATGTGAAAAGGGTTTCAGATGAATTTATACATTATGTACATATAATCAAGAAATAAATCATGTGAACCATGCAACATTAAATGTTGTTTCTGATCTATATTAATAAGTAAATTTGATTATATTGAAATGAGTTTTATTTAGGGCATTAAACCCAACAGTCACTAACACTTTCTGGGCATTTACTCTTTGGAATAAGAGTAATTACTGTAGAATTCAACTCCGTTAATAATTTCCATGTATGCAAAAAATCTAAGACAACCTCACAAACTTCATTCCCCACTAAATCCCAATTATCTTGGAAAATATAGCTACCAAAACCATCAGGTCATGGCGCCTTACTCCCAAGAATCGCAAAGACAGCTTGTTTCACATCATCACTAGTAAAAAATTTCAACAATAGCTGCCTATGAGCCGCAGTTATAATCAGACCTACTCTAATCAAACTCGAAACAACCTTTCCCTTCTAACCATTTGAGATCCCAGCAAATGCTTATAATAGTTAAGAAAAGTATCTCTTACCTTTTCTGGTTGATCATGCCATCTCCCTTCCATGTCAACCACCATATAGATCTGATTAGTAGCTCGCCTAGCTCGAATACTTGCATGAAAGATTGCAGTATTTTCATCTCCTTCCTTGAGCCATGTTACTTTTGCTTTTTGAAGAAGAAAAGACAAGAGAGCTTCGTGAGTCATTGTATACTTCTTTCGAGCCTTACTCTCTTGTTCCAACAAGGACAAACAAAGTGGGTTCCTCTGCAACAATTCTTGACAATCTATGATCTCTTGATAATCTTGATGATCTCGACTTTGAATACCACTAAACCTTGCTTGGTTTATCTCTTTTAATATCACCTTCAATCTTTTTAGTTTATAAACTAAGTAATACATTCTCATTCCTTTAATTGGCCTCTCTTGAATTTTTTAATAAAAATGAAACTTTATTAAACTAAATCATCTCGAACTAAGGAAACAATAACAGTAGGCAAAGAGTGACTACTGAAAATACGATCAGCCTTGCCAAGAGAGGATATTAAACATTAAAGAATAAAAAATATTAAACATTAAAGAATAAAATATTTGGTAAATTGTTATATATTTGGTAAATTATAGATTTTAATGTACTTTGAGTTGAAAAAAGTTGTATTAATTTAGATATTAAACATTAAAGAATAAAAACATTTCCTACTATATACTAAGGCAGTATATACCCTTTTAAAGTTAAATTTCGTCTAACCTTTAGCTTTATTTCCAACAATATCTTTTTTTTTGTTTTTTGTCATTTAGCTATATGAAAATAATAAATCATATTTTAAATATTATTATTTGTTTTACCTATAATAAAAACAATTTATCAATTTTTTACTATAATTAATTATATCTATAATACATATATTTAAATTGTTATAAATATTCTCATATATAATATCAAATTTATATTGACTAAAATTATTATTATTTATAAATTTATTATTTTTATAATTACACCAACTATATTAAATTTATCCAAAATTACTATATTAAGTACTATTATTTTTATTCAAAAATACATTTTCATATTAAAAATAAATAATTCACCAAATTACCATTATAAAAATATTATTTACATTTATTACATAGTTACATAGGACCATTTTATATGTAAAAAAATTTATGATAATTAAACTTAATAATATTTACAATCAGTTTTTGTTTTTTTTTTACACCATTGACTATCTCAATGTTTGGTAATACTATTATTTTTAATTTTTTAATCACAAAAATACAAGTAAAATTTGTGTTTTTTAAAAAATAAAATTGTGTTCTATAACCAACTTTTGTTTTTTTAATTTTGAAAATAGAAAATAAAAGTGTCTTCGATAATTTTATTTTTTTGATTTTATTTAAGTCGGGTCCAAGTCCGAATCTGGGGCCGGATCGTGGTCCATCGGAGACTGGAGTCGAGGCTGAAGTTCGGGTCCCAAGGTTTATGTTGGAGTCAAAGTCCAATATATTTATTAAAAAAAATTAAAAAAATTGAAAGTGATTTTTTTCTTCAAATTTTTTAAAATTTTGATTCTCTATTAAAAAATTAAAAAATAAAAACAGTTTTATAGAACGTATTTTTGGAAAATATTTTCACTTTTTTAATTAAAAAAATAGAAAATTAATTAAAAATGTGTTACCAAACGCACATTACCTTTAGTATTGAAAAATTATTTTGAAGACCTATACATTGTATTAATATTATTATACATATAAATAAATTTAAATAATTAAATATTATTAATTATATGATATTCTAATAATAATTTAGGGCTAAAAAATATTTTTCTATAATATTTATATGACCATTAAATAAATTATAATTTTTTATTTATTATTTTATTATTAATATAAGTTTCAATAAAATTGTTTAAATATATTAAATATAGTACAAATTTAATAATAAATTGAGAGTTTTATAATAAGAACTATTATTTATGCTTAGATATAAATTGAATATTATATTTATATATTAAATTAATTTTTTGAAATGATGCTATTTATTTCTTATTTGTACAAATAATTAAAAAAAAATAACAGCATATACTTAGTATTTCACCTTAAGCTTTGAAATATTTTTTTAAGAAAATACTAAAGCAAGAGTTAGTGGTACATTTTAAACTTTCTCAATAACATTTCAAAAATATAAAATTCATAATGCACCATATATAATAAATAAATTACAATATAAAGAAAAAAAACATAACTTACTAATAATTTTATGTGTGAAGATTTATTAACCAAAAATATTATCTAACATATAACTAATAAATCATTTTAAATAATAAAATGTCATGAATTATATGACTTAATTTCAATAAAATAATTTATGGTATTGTCAAATTAAAATTATAAGTCAGTTAAAAGAGATTATTATAGGTTTCAAAATTTAATAAAATTATATACTTTGTATATACATAGCATTATTTATTTAAATTTAAATTAATTTAATTATTTTACAATAAAATTTAATTTATTTAATAATTGCATATGTAACGCCCTAATCTATAGGGACGCTACGTGTGTGATTTTATAAACTAGTTTATTGCTAATAGAATAATTAATTATTAAAAACTGTGATAATATTAAAAGCTTGACTAAAATAAAACACTAAAAACGGACATTATAACGGCATAAAAAGTGTGTTCCGGGAATCCCTGTTATAAAAAGTTTTGCTAAAGAAATATATACGACAACCATTTAAACATAAAATCAAAATACACAGCAGATACAACCAGTCCAAAACAACTCCTGGCAACTCGGCACGCAGGCCAGTGAGGTCAATATGTACATTGCTGGAGAAGACTGTCACCTCATGGTTGATCTAGCTTTTCTTTGCCTTTACATGCACCACGTAGCACCCGTGAGTCACAAAGACTCAGCAAGAAAAGTAATAATAACAATCATATAGTTTATTATTCGAATATTGTCATTTATACACAATAAGAATCAAACCATCACACTTTGTTCATAAGATGAAATCCAAATCACTTCTGGCATCTGCCACGAATAAACATTAGTATACAGATATTTGGTAATACAAAACAATTATACCAATAATGGAATTCATATTCATTTAATCATATAAATAATATATATGTTACCTCATAAAGCAACCATCTTCATGACATCATGTTGCCTAATCAGGCAAGTCGATGCTTTAATCTGATGATCTTGTATTGTATCGCCTAATCAGGCAAGCCCGTGCCATAGCCTGGCACCCATATGTCGCATAACTGTATCACCTAATCAGGTGAGCCTGTGCCAAAAACCTGCACCCATATATCATATAATTGCATCACCTAATTAGGTGAGCCCGTGCCACAATCTGGCACCAATACATCGCATCGTCTAATTAGACGAGCTCGTACCTACGCTCGGTACTTATCATGTCACTGACGCCCGTACTTACGCCCAGTAGTCGCCAGTAAAATCGCATCACCTAATCAGGTGAGCCCGTACCTACACTCGGTACTCATCATATATCACTGACGCCCGTACTTACGCCCAGTTGGTCGCCAGGAAACTTGCATCACCTAATCAGGTGAGCCCCTATATCACATGCATAATATTATCACATTATCAATACTCAACTAATCAATCTTTTCACTATATAACAATATTAACTATATCTCAATATTAATCAATTCATAACAGTACTAATTGTATTACATACAACGTACTATGCAGTACAATATACTTTTCTTACCTTTAATCCAGGTTCATACATTTCGGCCAACCAAAGTGGAGAACTATCCCCGATGATCTCGGCCCTTAAGCTTTTCCTTTTCAAGGATTTGCTATCCTGCTAATACCGGAGCTTAGATCACTAAGTTTTGGATTGAAAATCGAAGAAAATGAATATAAAGGGAGAAGGTTTTATCGAAAGAAGAAGAACGAGGGTTTCGTTCGTCGTTCGTTCGTTCTGTTCACTGTAACTTAATATATATATATACTTAAAGTTAACGTAATACGTTAACTTATATATATAAATAATATTATAATAATATATTAATAATAATATAATATAATATAATATAATATAATAATATTAATAAAATTTTTATTATTAATAGTTATTTTATTATTTCTTAGCCACTAAAAAATTTCTATTTCTAGGGTATTTGGCCAACTTCGAGTACCCTAAAATACCTCGATATTTCTAAAATCAACTTATCCCAATAATCTCATCAATATTTCTAACTAAAACTGTTGTGACATTTTTGGCCTCCAATCGGGTCTCTAGGGTCGCCAAACTTGAAAATATTTTTATTTCACAAATAACTCAAATTATATCCACGTATTTCAAATAAATCCCCGTAATTAACAAATTATGCTTATATATCCACTTATTGAGTCTCCAGGGTCGCCGAACCTGAAATATTTTTATTCCACATATAGCTCATATTACATTCACACATGCTATATAAATCTCCGTAATTAACAAATTACGATTATTTACTCACTTATAGCAAATTTTAAATTTTATGCTAAAATAAATTAGTAGGATCATAATCCCACTTATTACCTGATTAATTCATAATATAAATACAAACCCTAATTATTTACCATTTGACTTATTGGGATATTACAACATATATAATTAATACTCATATTATTTATTTTAAATAACATTGAGAATATTTTATTTATTATTAAAATTGGAAAGAGGAAAAAAATAAAACTAAAAAAATGGCAGCACATCCCTTGGATGTGCTTTACCACTAGTATTAAAACAAACTAACAAATACTAAACATACACAACAATTTACAAAAGTATGAATTACTGTACATTTGATAAATTATAATCAAAAGACTATGATATGTAAAAAAATATTATAATGTATAATAAATTATATACTAATGTCATTTGTTAATATAAAATTATTAAAATAAGAAAATGATTTAAATATTATTTATTTTATTAAATTTATTATATATATTAGTAGTATATATAATAAATAAGTAAATATATTTAGAAGAAAAAATTTATTATTATTATTTATCATGAGAAGAGAAAAAAAGTTATTGATAGTTCTTTGAAAAAATAACCTTTATAAAAAAATGATGATAAAAACATCTTCAATGGTAACTATCATATATTTAATACTAGGAAACTAAGCCGCGCTTCGCGCGGTGTTGTTCAACTTTTATAAATATTTTATAATTTTTTTTTTATTTATTCAATGGTATAATCTAAAATATAATATTTTAATGTGTGCATTATAAATCAAGTAAAATGGTTGAAATTAAAAACATAATTTATTATTTTATAATACACAGAAAGATGACAAATTTGTGACAAATATTAAATAGTGGAATTAACAAAAAAAATTGCATATGTTTTTATGATAAAATAAAGAAAAAAGATAACAGTCTCTTGAATTTAATAATCTAGACTTGTAACTGATGATGTAGTTGTTTTTAAAAGATTGTTTAGGACTTTTTCTTTATTTATTAAAGTTTTGATATTTTGTTTTATGGTGTCAGCGAAATGCATTTATCATAAAATTGAATGTAGGATGACAACTGTAAAATAAACTGTCACAATATTATATATTTTCCAAAACTAAAAAAGTGAGGGTTTTATATAAAAAAATATTAAAAAGAATTTTTCTATATGAAATATTTAATAAAGAGATTAGTTTTAATAAATTATATAGATTTAAAATTTCTACCTTAAATTATAACGATGAAAAGGGAATCATAATTCATGTGACTAATTATTTCCATAATTTATTTGTCTTTATGTTTTGTAGTAACTAAAATGATAAGTATCGTATAACGTTGGTTGAGCACACGTGAGATTGTTATAAAAATATTGTGTCTCATATGATTGTTATAATCATTAAAAAATAAAATTTAATTTATAATTATTTTATTAATTTAGAAATTCATATATTAATTAAGTAGTTGTTAATATTTTTACTAAATAAGTAAAATATTATAAATCATTCTTTTCTTATTTTTCAATTATTTCTAAATAAAAAATGGAATAATTTTTTATTATTTTATAAATGTAATAGTATTATATATTGAAGTAAAATTAAAAATTTAAAATAAAAAAAAAAATTATTTTCTTATTTGTTAAAAAACTTAAAGGATTTTTTTTTTTTTTCAATTTTTAATATTTGACATGTAGAGTGAGTGTAATATAATATTCATTATTTTTTATTTGTACCAAATGAGTGCAATATAAAATATACTATTGTGTTATAAAAATTATAAATTTTTTAAAAGAAATTTATAATCGTAAGTATCAAAATCAACTAAACTACATGACAATGATGTTAAAATTTTAAAACTTATTAATATATTTATTAATATTAGTTCTATTACATAGGTTATTAAAATCTATTTAGTATTGATTATATATAAAAAAAAAAATGTATGTTAATTATTAAATTATTAGAGTGTTTACCTTAATATTAATAGACTGCAATATCTTATATTAAACTTTTAACATTTTATAGTAGATCATACTAAATTGAGAGATTTTTTTTTATATATTTCAACAGCGTTATAGCTGCTACCATTAACTATCATTTATGGCTATTGTAATGACCGCTCTAGTATAAGGATTAGTAAAGGCAATTAGCACTAATTTTTATTATTTTACTATTATTTGTGAATTAATTTATTTGTGGACCCCAATATTTAGAAATAAATATTAGAGTTATAATTTCTCAATTCCGAAGATTTTATTAAACTCTAGGGGTATTATTTAGTGTATATGTGTAATATGTTATTTTTGTAATTTTTGTTCGGCGACAACGGAAAATGCGATGGATGGCTAGATTGATCACATGGGTAAGTTTAGAACCTTATTTCATAGTGGGAAATATTTTGGAGAAAATATTTTATCGGGTTTGAGCGGGGTTATGGAATTGACCATTTTACCCCTAGCTTTAGAATTAACCAAGTTTTAACCTTAAGGGCTTTTTAGTCTTTCTTATTTGGTGAGGGGTAGGTGGCTGCCCTTAGTAATGACACCTTGCAAGTGATTTTCAGCAAAGGATTAGTTAAAAATCCTTTTGTCTCATTTGGGGGAAAATCAAAGAAAAATCAAAATTAAAAGGAAATTGCATTTCCCTTGAACTCTCTCTCTTTCTCTTGTTCGGCTGAGACAAAACCAGAGCAAGGATCCTTTCTTCCTTCCAAATTCTCTGAATTTAAGCTAGGGATTGAAGGAGGAGCAATCAAAGGTAACCCTAGAACTATGGTGTTATGTTTTAAAGCTTTAAAAGTTAGTTTGAACTTGTAATTTTGAGATTTAGTGGCTGTTAGGTTTAAGCTTGCTTAAGGTTCGAATTATAGGGTTTAATTGAGTTGATTTTAGCTTCTTGTGACTGGTTTTGATGGTTGGATTAGGTTGTGTGCAATTTTAGGTTTAAAGTTCAAAGCTTTGAGCTTTAATGGCATAAATTGATTTGGTTTGTTTTTCTGTGAAATACTGGCTGGGTTTTATTGTTTATGCATTGAATAGGTACTCTGGAAAGTTTGGTATCATTTGGTGGAAAATTGAGCAAGGAATGAAATGTTTTGGGATTACTGGTGCAAACCGGCTAGCCGGTTTGCACTGCCACAAAAACCGGCTAGCGGGTTTTGGCAGGAATCCCGAGCACTTTGTTTTCTCGATTTTTGTCCATTTCAGTGCCTCGGTTGGGTGTTTCCCTATTTCCAGAGTTAGAATAACCCCTTTAGAGTATAGCAGAACCTAGGGTTTTGGTTTTGGGTTTCCCGGGATTAGGGTTTTAATCATGTGACTTACCCGGTTTCAATATGTGATTAGGGCATCCATCTAGCACAGAAATTCCGTTCAGGTCGGCCAGCACACTTGAATTCGGAAAACAGGTAAGAACTGTGTATAATGTGTGATGTAATTATCTGGATGTATGTATATGTATGATATATATGCATGCTGTTTGTATCATTATATGTGTTCGGGTGATATCATAGCGACACAATCATTGTGTCGGTTCAGCAGTACAGGCATCGTACTGGTTAAGAGTGATATTCTCCCTTGAAAGTATGAATTGGTACTATCATAGCGACACAACCATCGTGTCGGTTCAGCAGTACAGGCATCGTACTGGTTAAGAGTGATATCATGGCCAATTATACTTTTGGGTGTTGTTGGCGCTATCATAGCGGCACGAACATAGTGCCAGTCCTACAGCTCAATTATAAAGCTGGTAGGAGTGATATCATGGTCAATAGCACAAGTAGTTTGAACGTTCATACTCATCTGTTAAGCTCTGTAAATAGGTGTATGGGCGCCTATTTACAGGTCGGAAATTATATGTTATGTTATATGCATTTCTTGCGAGTACGTTGACTCACGGTTTACGCTTCCATGTGTAGGTAAAGGAAAGGCGAAGGCTGAACAGGAGTGAACCTGAGCTCGGGTGAGATTGTACATGTCAAGCGGCGCGACCTGGAGTGTTCGGTCTCGGGACATCTGGGAGTTGTATTTTGAAAGTCGCTGTGCGACCTGTAAATCTGTGTATTTTGGAATGTATGCTTAAAAAGTAAAGTTTGTAAAGTTTTATAAATCGGGATCCCGGCACTTGTAAATACTTTATTAAATTACAAAGTTTAGTATTTAATGCAAAAGTTTTAATTTGACATGTTTTTCGAGAAATTTCTTTGATTAGCAAAGATTGCACAATAATTGAAAAAGCACTGTAGCGTGCCTTAGCATTAGGGCGTTACAGCTATTGTCGCTGTCAATCCCCATATATCTAAGTTGGCATTGCCACGATATTTTGTATCATCTACCATACTATTTGGAGTGGCCACCACTACTAAATAGTCATATTAGAAATTTTATGATAAAAAATTTCTACTAATACTAATACCAACTTTTAAGTGTTATTTTTTTTAAAAATATTACTATACATAAAGTATGCCAATATTTATACTCAATACAAACAATTAATTTGTTTATAAAAGACTAAATAATGAAGAACTAATCAATATTGATCACAAAATTGTGAGATTATTTATTATTATTTTAGAATGGGATTTTTTTTCGTGATAAAACCATATAAATAGATATAAGATTAAGTATTTATTAAAATGGTAAAATATTTAGAGAATGTTAATAATAATAATAATGTGAGTTTTAAAAAGTAAAATGATACTATTATTATTAATAAGAAATTATTTGATGATACAAATATTATTTTTTTTATTTTAGTTTAATAATATATATTTATATATAACTGTCAAACTAAAATGAAAAAGAATTGGTATAGGTTTGCCTAAATTTGTGCTATTTTAAAAGCTGAAATAAGTTGATGGTATGTATATATTTAATATGTTAAAATAGGTTACTTGTTACTTATATAGAAAAAGTAAGAAGAAAAATATTATATATCTATCTATATATATATGATATGTTATTTATTTAGAATGTGAGAGTATTTATATATAAGATTAATATATTAATTATGAATTATATAAAAATATAAAGAGAGATGAAAAGATATGTGAATTAACAAATCGTTTATAATATGATTATCTTAAGAAATTTAATTAAAAAATCATAAAGAAATATACAATGATTAAGTAATTAAAGATATAATAATTTTCAGAATAATATATAATTTTAATTATATAATTAAATTTAAAATGTAACATATATATCATATATCAATTATTTCATTCTAATAATAATAATAATAATAATTAAACATCCAACTTAACATATAATTACACTTTTTCTTCTAAAAATGAAAAGAAAACATAATTATACAATATAAAAATTACACATAGAATAAAATCACACATACATGATAGCCTAATAATTTAGCTTGAAAATTTTCTAATTTTTTGTCAAAGGTTCCCTTGTTTGTGAATGAAACTTTCTTAAAACAATGACTACTGTAAATGACTTGACTAATAAGAGAGGGATTTCTTAAAACAATGACTTGACTAATAAGCTAAAAACATGATGATCAATACTAAAAGTATTTTTTATAAGATATTAACTACTATATATGCACATGACACACACACATATATATTTTTCTTGAGAGTGATTATTATTACTATTGTTAAACTTCTTCTTCATAAACATTGTCTTTGTGGTTGAGATGATAATGTTGATGATGATTTCTTCTCCATAGCCATGACATTTAATGTTTTCCTACCATTGTTTTTGAAGATGAAAATAGAAAAAATTGAAAAAGATTTTTAAAAGATTGAAAGGGAGAGAGAGGAGTGTGAGGAGATCAAGTAGAGAAGGAATTATATTTATAGAGAAAGTATTGCATGAGTGTGAGATGTTATGTGAAAAAAAAAAAAACTTGAAAGATAGGTAGGAAAATGAAAAGACTTTACAAATTGTAATAATTAAATTAGAGTGGAAGAGTCTCTACATAATATTTTGTGGTATTGGAAGGTCAATAGGTTAATTTATTAATAATTACATTAAAATATTTATGTATAACATAATTATGTCAATCTGTTACTTATATATTGTGTATAATTATTTAGTTAATATTTTTTTATATATAATTACAATTATTAATATTACTATTATTATGTGTAAATATAAATTTGTGGTTCATTAAACTTATTACATAATTTTCTTTAGCAACTGAACATATATTATTTTGAAAGGATTTAGTAACTAAATATTTTATTATGTACGTATACTATCACAATTATATATATTGTTAATAACAAATAATAAATATAGAATAATAAAATATGTTACTAAATTCATTTTAAAATTCATCATAATTCTTTTTAAGTAATTCTTAACATTAATTACAAAACTTTAAATATGAATATTTTTTTATTTAAATATTAAATTGATATAAATTTAAATGAATAATAAAATAATAAAATCGAATTAAAAAACTATTACAACTATAAATAGTAAATTTTTTGTGAAGAATGATTATTATTATTGTTTTGACTTTTTTGAAGGGATTATTATATCATTGTTTGACTTATGTTTTTTTTTTATTTACTTTTGGTACAAAAGGTAATTCTAATATCAATCTAAAAAATGTATTATGCATAATAATTATTAATTATTTTGAATGACTTTTAGTTTTCATAATACTTATTAATATTAATTGATATTTATAGACACATAATTTCTCTCTTTTATAAATTTGATTAATTTATTATTGTTATTATTACTAACTTATTGACTATAGATTATTATGATGTAATGGAATGAAAAAGTAATTTAAAAATTAAATAAATATGAAAAATAGAATTAACAAAGAATTAGGAAAAAACTTCATATAAGATACCACTTAGAATGTTTTGTGCATTCCTTTATATTAATATATAGATATATATTGATATTGATATTAATTATTAATGAATATATATAAATGATAGAAATGATAGTTTTTTTTTTTATTTTAGAATGTCACAGGTTAATTTTTGTGATTTTTTAGTATAAAAAAGAAATAAAAAATAAAAAATTTATTTTTCTTAACTATATATTATGATTGATAATAAATAATTTTAAAAATGATATATGAAGTGATATGTTATTGTTGTGAAAATAAAAATTATTAGCAATAAATATAGTATTGATATGATACATATATGACTTTTGGCTTACATATAGAAAAATACAAAATTATTAAAAAATTAGAAAAAAGGAAAAATAGGTATGGAAGGTTATAAGAATCTTAGGCATGCCACATCAACTCCCTAAAATCTTCCTTTATATATATATATTGATGGTTCAATTTTTAAGAGGAATTTATCTAAAGTGTTGCTTAATATAGACCATGACCACAAGACATTTTCTTTCTTTCTTTTTATTATTATTATTTATTGATTTTTTTTTGAAAAAAAAAATATTTTTTACTAAAAAAGTCATTAATTTAATATGATGTGGAACTATGATGAATAACTTTGAGTTGTCAATATTGGAGTTAGGGGCGACGGTACACTATGCGCTGGGGTGACCCTAGCCCCCCTTAATTTCTCAAAAAATAGTTTGTATAATTAACTTCATCTAAAGATCATTTAGAAAGAAAAAAAAATAGAAAAAAAAATCATTTAAAGAAAGAAACAGTAAATTAATATTCACTTTATATTTATTAAAAAATTATTTATATATATATATATATATATGAACATGAACTATTATAATATACATATTTAGCATTAACTTTTAACATGTTATTAAAAAATATATTGATGGAGATATAATTATAAATACTTAATAGTCATTTAATGAGATATGTAATTAAATATCGTAATTCACTAAATTAAAATGGATCATTACATAATAATTCTTCTTCTTTTTTTATGAAAATTATAGTTCTTATTCAGTAAATTCTACTTTCTCTACAATAACTATAAAAAAATGTTTTTGAACTATAAATATAATAGTTCATACACTTTGTAATTAAATATATGTTTTTTTTCAAAATAATAATAATAGATGATGAGTTTTGACTAATTTTTGTTGAGAGTTGAGTTTGACTAATTGATTACTGATGTATGTGAAAAAAAAATATTTACAAAGTTTACTACAAATTTAAGTATAAATAATTTTTGTTACTTGAAATATATGTAAAAATGTTTTGTTTAAAATATAAATTTTTAATAATTGACCTCCCTAGATTGAGTCCTCCCTCTTGCCCTGATTGGAGTATTTATTTTCTTTTTTAAAGAAAAAAGTAATCAAATTTCATGTGGATATGTGGATGAGAAAAAAAAAAAAATGTGTATTTTTTTTTTGGCAATTACAGATGTTATCATCCATTAGAGATGTTATAAGTGCACATATTTATTGTTTAGGAATAATTACATAAAACACTAATTTTTGTAAGAAAAATATATTTTTACATTTAAAGAATTTTTTTTTTTATATTTTTACAGTTTTCCATAAAAATAACAAGAAAACTACATAAAAGTAACATAAAAATAATATTTAAATAACATTAAAATAGTAACAAAAAATAACAGATAATAAAAAATTAACAACAAATTAACAAGAGTACAACATTAAAGACCGTATTTTCTGTAAATAAAATAAAAAAATCGTAAAAATATTTAAAATTTTATAAAATTGTATTGTTGTAATTTTTTTTTTATTATTTTTGTGTATTTGTAAAATAATTTCTATTATTTCACCCAAATGTGACTTGTACAACATAGTGCATTGTGCAAAAGAAGGGGTAAGTTGAAAAATACCCCTTTTATTAATCAATTAATCAAATTTACCTCTAATTTTATATTTATTTGAAACATACCTCTTTTTATATGTATTGTACCCAAAATACCCTAACATAAGAGAGTCACATGGAAAGTATCTTGAAGTGACAGGGGTAAAATTGGTACAATGTTTTAAAAAAGAGGTAAAAATGATAGACTTTAAAAAAGAGGGTAAAAATGAAAAAGGACAATATAAAAAGAGAAAATTAGCTGTAGATACGGATTTCTTAAAATATTTACATGAATACGCTCTAATATTGTAATATATCAATCATAACGATTTTTTTTCATTAGTTTGGAATGCGTGTACCGAGAGTCTCTACTCTCTTAATCTTCTTCTATTTATTTATTTTTTTCAACTATTTGACTAATTTTTTTTTTCTAATATATTTTATTGTGAGTCTCTATTTACTGTAATCTATATTTTATATTTTAAAGTAATCATTTTATATACGGAAACTATATATATATTTGTCATCACTACACCATCACCAATAAGACTAATATAAGAAAAATGATTTTTTTAGTATTTTTTTCTTTTTCTATTTAATGAACTAAATTTTAAAATCAATAAAATTGGATATGTCAATTGATTCTATTAGGTTACTAAAAAAAATATTTTGTTACTCATATTTAAAAATTAGCATATGGTATTATTTTAGATAAGTTAATTTTATTGAATCATTTTGATATACATATTTAAGAAACAAAATGGTATCTTAAATATCATAAAATGAGTTACATTACATAAAAAAATATCTATACTAATTTTATTAATAAATTATTTAAATATACATATTTAAAAAAACAAAGTGGTATCTTAATTAAATATCATAAAATGAGTTACATTATCAAAAAAAATATATATACTAATTTTATTAATAATTTCTGTTTTAATTTCTTAAATCGTTAAATAAATAAAAAGTAACATAAATGTATCCTAAACAATAAAATACATACTATAAAATTAAATTGAAATTATAATCAAAATAAAATACATAACCGAATAAGTAACCAAAATCTGGTCAATATATAAATTTTATTTAATTTAAAGTTTAGTTGCTTATTTCTTAATAAAATATAAAAGAAACTAAAATGTAACTTTTGATTATAGTAATCTTCCTTCCTGATGATGATGTTGCTTTTGATTCATAGATAGATTTTTAAGGTAATTTAAATGTTATTAAGAAAGAAAAATAATATAAAAGTATCTTAAATAATTTGTCAACATAATGTAATCTAAATTAAAAAAATTATATAGCATAGTTAATTTTATGATGTTTAACTTTAAATTATTATTATTTTGATATAAAACAACTCTATAATAACATAGATATATTGAATTTTATTTAAATTTATAGTTTGGTTACTTATTTATTAACAAATTATAAAATAAACTAAGAGGTTGTTTTTATTTTTGTTATATTTTCTTTTTAATAACAATAAATGAAATATATGTTCTCTATATATTAAAATAATGAATTTGAAAAATCGATTATAATAATATAATTTTTTAAATTGAAATGATCAAAATTGTGGTAGGAAAAGATTTTTGAAATAATAGACAAGAGAGAAAAAGAGAGAAGAAAATAATTAAAAAAAAAACGCTCATGAATAGTTTACACAAGAAAAAAAAACTCACAATTTTTTACATGAAAGACTTAAGAAAATAATTATTTATGTTTTCGGTGTAACATCATTTCATATTTGTATCTATTTAAATTATTTTAATTATTTTCATAATTAATTTAAATATTATGTATATAATTAAAAAATTTCTTTTTAAGAATAAATAAATAATAATAAAAAAAATGAATTACAAATAGTGAAGACCATAAAGGAGAAAATAATTTTTCAAAAATTTGACAAATACTAAAAGTAGAGACAAAATGAGAGATTTTCTAAAAAAAAACATAATTGAAAATGGCTGGCTTAGGAAAGAGAATGAAAAAAGTTGAAATTAAATAGCTTACCATTAGGCATAAGCTGCCCGCATTTTTAGGATTATTTAGGTCAGCGTCATTTTTGTGATTATTTACAAATTTGTGTATATAATTAAAAATCTCCCATATAAAAATGGTATAGAGTGTAATTTCCTCGCAAAAGAAAGACCTATAATGTGGGAAGGAGGCTGGTCTGAAATCACAATTGCATGGCTCGGCACTCGATGGAGAGCTGGGCTGGTAGGAGGAGGAGAGGCATGGGCTTGGGCCTTGGTTCTCTTGAACTATTCTTCTTTTATAAATGCCAAATTTTGCTCTTTTTTCACTACTTTTTTTTTTTTCTTTTAAAGTACTTCAATAATTATTAATTCCTACAAAACAGAAACAAATAAAATTCAAATCACATATTTTAAAAATAAAAATATATCTCATAAATTTCATAAAAATATTGATTTTAATTTATTTTATTTTAAATTTTAAGATTAATTTGTGTGCATTTTTCACCATTAATCACAACCATGAACTAGCTTATTGTTAGTCCCTAGCAATTCAAGTAAAGAAAAAAAATTATCAAGTTGAATGTCAAACCAAATAAAATCATCCAAGTCAAAATATTAATAGAGGGTTAAAAATTCCTATCAATGTTATATCTGTTGTAACTCTAGAGTTGTGTGTATGCACTAAACTTTATCTATTTTTTTAAGTCATAACACAAATAGATCGAAAAATCTTAAAACTGTAAAGGTCTCAATTCTAATTTTGTCACGGGTATTGAAAGTATTTGTATTGAAAGGGTGACACTCTTTGAAGTTGCAAATGTAATAATCAACGCACAAATAAGAGAGGATAAACTTTTTAAGACAAACAATTTGAAGAAATATTGATCACAAGATAGACATATATATCAAACTAATAGAATTTAAATGATAAACAACTTTAGAATTAAAATTCACAAAATAAAAAATCAACTAGCTAACTAATAAATAAAGAAATGCAATAACAATTTTTTTAGAGAGACATGTGATGCCTCTCTCTCTCTCTCATTTTTTTGACATAATAAAGAATGCTAAAATGAAACTTTCTTTTTGAAACAAGCAATGAAGAATTCTTATAAATATAATTGAAATGATATTGTTCTTGCTCTTATTTTTTTATTATTATTATTTTCTTCTTCTTTTTCTTTTTCTTTTCCTTTGATTTTTTTTTTTTTTTGACAAGAGACAACATACAAAAATAAAAATACAAAGAAATGCAATAAGGTTACAAAGAAATAAACACAAAGCCTCTTTTAACATAAAATTAACCCCTTTAGTAAATGCCATGTTTGAAATTCTAAAAGTTTGATTTTGCCAATTCAAATGATCAATAAAAGTTCAAAAAGTTATTTTCTCAAATTTCACAACTCACAAAAAATACAAAACTTCACACTCAAAATTTTACTCAACTATATGCGTTAGCAACCATTTTACCACATGTTTGGAAAGTGCACAAAAAAACTTGGAAAATCACAACTTGATAACAAAATACAACAAATATTGACTCAAACTATAATTTTACAATCATGCTCAAATAATTTTGAAAAAAATTGACTTAAAAAATTCAACAAGATAATTAAATTCTCCAAATAAACGCTCAACAGAGCTCACTACCCCCAACTCAAAATTAAACAGTGTCCTCAGTGTCACAAAAATATAAAATAAAGAGGATAGGGAAAAGAGTACACGTGATGACGATAATATACACGGAGCAAGAGTGGAGATCACATGATAATAGTAACCCAAAACAAACATAGAAAAGAAAAATGCAAAAACACATAACAAAAATAAAATAAAATACTATATTATATAGATAGGAAAAATAAATATTCAGGGTGTATAATCTGGGTCCTCAAGATCGACCTCTTCAACAAGGCTCACACTCTCAATGTAATGTTTCATTCTCTAGCCATTGACTCGAAAAATTCTTCCATCGGTAGGGTCCTCGACCTCAATAGAACTTTTGGGGAATACTTGTTTCACATCATATGGACCAGTACACCTCAATCTCTAATCTGAAAATTAATCAAAACCCACAAATGAAAACTCCGATTCGAAAACCATGAGATACCCCCAAAAACCAACTTGTAAACTAGAAGACCCTAATACCTAAAGAAATAAGATCTCTTTGGACAACCATGGAGGCTAATTCTGGGGCTGGTGTACCAAAAATCATGGGCTCTGTAGATCTCTTTTAGATTTTTTTTAAAAGGAAAAAGAAATAAAAAAATGCACATAAACAAAAAGGAAAAAGAAAGAAGAAGAAGAAAATAAAATGAAAAAGAATTATTTTAAATAATTAATTTTTCCTATTTTTTATAAATTTTCAAATATAAATTATTTTCTTAATATTTAAATTATTAATATTGGGGGGACCAATAGAATTTTATTACGTGTACACTTGTGTACACTGTGACAATCTACTTTGACACTTAACAGACCAAACTGGATGGAAGGACTACATAGCAAAACGATTATGTAGATTTGAGAGTTCAACCCTAATTATTTCAGTCTAGGGGTTGATCGTGCTAAACTTTAAAGTTTAGGAAATTTGGTTGTAAATTACCCTTTTTAATAAAATAATATATTTCTCCCTCATAATATTATTTAATAATAATATTATATTTAACTAATATATAGTTTAAAATGAATAAAACTAATTAGTTAAGTCTATTTTAATTATTCAATTTGTAATTAAATAATTATTCAGAATAATAATTTACACAAAATTATTATTTTGCCCTCAAAAATTATTTTCATGTACAGTGTTGTATAGAGATGATCTAGGGACCATGAACCTATATTTCGAAGTTCCAATAAACTTGTGATTATTATTGAATTCATCAATAAAAATATTCAGGTTTGTTAATCCATTATTACTCCACTATAAATATGGAATTATACTATTTGAGAATATAGAATTATATTTACAAATGTCTTTCTAGTAGTTCATTGATATAATCAATATAAGTAGTTCATCCTCCAATCATTATTAGTTCATAATTAGAGCTAGTTAAAATTACCGTTTTACCATTCTAATTATCTCTTGAGTTCCTTATGTACCATTAATTCAATGTGAATAGTTAATCTATAATTTCAATTATAGATTTGGATCTAAGTGTAATCACTCTCAGAATTAACACTATAAGTGAACTAATATTCAATCATTTCAGAAGCTTGGATTCCACTATTGTATAACATGTTCTCAACCTCTCATGTTATTAGATTCTCGAAACAGAAGTTGTAAGAATTATCTTCTCTAAAAAACTTTAACGAGTAAATCAAAGAACCTAATGAGCACAAACAGGAGTTCATAAACACGCAGGAGTCATACCGATCTACTAATGATCATCGTTGTGATATGAATAACTCTTTTATGATAAACGATACGTTGATAAAAGATGTTAATTTATATTGGTCCAGTCATGCATAATCAAATCATAGACATTATCTTTACTAAATGTCTATCCACATATGTGATTCGAAATAAAATTACATGCACTAAAGTATAATGCTTAGTAAATCGTACTTAGTAATTTCATATTAAAGATTTCATAGTTTAATACACTACCAACTTATTTTATTCATATAGTATGATCTTAATTCTCTTGCACTTCCTTACAAGATTATACCTTCTCTATATGAATATAGAATTTTTAGATATTTATTAATTATATTTATATAATTTATATATTCATTTATCTTACACTTTTATTTCATATATTCTCAAATATATTATTCGTTAAATACTTACTTTTAGAACATAAACCCTAACAATAAGGTGGAAGGTGCACTATCCAGGCAACCGAGTAATGAATGGCATTTATGGCCTGAGAGTTGGAGAGAGAGATGGCTTATAACCCTTTGTTGGTAAAATTTATTAGTGAATTTCGGCAAGGACACCTCCACCACATCTTTTTCATGCATCGAAGGGTTCTTTCTTAGAAAAATAAATTGCATTCCTAAGAAATGGCTTGCTTGGTAAGATTTTACATGAGTTCCATTATACGTCCATAGGGAAACATGCGGGTAAGCTAAAACTTATAAAAACCTCTAAGCGTAGATGTTTTGGGAAGGTATGAGGTTCAATGTGCATAACTATAATTGGAGTATGCTATTTGCCAACAAAATAAATATCTCACCACCACACCAGTCGGACTTTTAGCCCATACTGCTACTATCTCAAGTTTGGATTAACATTACTGTGCATTTCATAGAAGGGTTAACTATATTGGAAGGGTGTGACACCAATTGGTGGTGGTTGATAAATTATCAAAATATGTTCATTTTTGAAGCTCCATCATCCATTTATAGCCACTACAGTAGCTGAGTTTTTCATGCATGAGATTGTTTACATGGTCTACCCCAATAAATTATTTATGACTGAGACTAAATTTTTCTTAGCAACTTTTGGTAGCATTTATTCAAACTCCAAGACACACATCTTAAGTGCAACATCACTTACCATCCTCAAACGGATAGTTAGACTAAGGTCCTTAATAGATTTCTAGAGGCTTATTACAGATGAAATTCACTAATAAGAATCCCAAAAATGGTCCAAGTGGATCTCACGGTCGAAATTTTGGTATAATACTTTCTTTCATTCCCCTATCAAGTGGACTCCTGTCAAGGCTCTATGTGGTCGAGACCCTCCATCGTTGTTGCCCTATAAGAAAGTGATTAGCATAGTTTCCATCGTGGACCAATTGTTAGAGTCCCGTGATGCCATTCTAGACGACCTTTGAATGCATTTGTTACATGCATAACGACATATGCTAAAGTATGCAGACTTTAATCCTCGAGCTCTACCCCTATTGTCAAAAGTCCTTAGCCATGCCCGCTAATAAGAAACTTTTACCTCAATTGCACGTTCTTTATATCATTCAACAGATTGGAAAAGTTTCTTACAAGCTTCAGCTACCCAATCATGCCACTATTCACCCTGTTCCATGTGTCCCAACATAGTCGAGCCATTGGTGATAGCAATTCTTCACCAACACCTCCACCATAGCTCACATCAGACTTGGAGCTTCAAGTTCTTCTTGAAGCAATCTTATAGTAGCGGCAAAAAGCCTTGGATTCGTCTATTAGTGAAGTCCTTATCAAATGGAAGTGGCTGCCCAAGTATGAGGCTACTTGGGAAGACTTCACCATCAAGTAGTACCTGTAATTCCTTCCTACTTTCCACATTGAGGACAAAGTGATGTTTTTTGGGGTGGGGTATTGATAAGCCTAAAACTTATCAAGTGTATTACAATGAAATACTTTCTTTTACGTGCATAGGTGCTGAGATTGTAGTCTTAGGTGGCCCGAGTCTTATAAAGACCAATGCCTATATATAGAGGTTGCAACCTCATTTAGATCAGCTAGGAATTTGAAAGTTTGGAATATGAGAGAAAGCCTCTCAAAGAGCTATTTTGTATAAGTTTTTGGTGATTAATAAAAACATTCTGGTGAATGTAATTAGTAGACTATTTCTAATCTGAAAAGACTATCATCTGTTATCAAGAGTTTAGGAAAATCACAATGAATCTTCTCAAAGTATAAATTCTATCGAAACAGATACCAATTCCCTATAGAAAATAAGAAAACATGATAAAATAGAGTACCAAAGAACGATAAACATAAAGGGTCTGACATGGACACGGACATGTTAAGAACAGTGGTAGAGTTGGATTACAACAAATTCAGATTGAAATTAACCAAAAGCAATTCAAATATTTTGAGAGAGATAAAAATACATTTATATTTTCTGGAAGAGTTCATAAGCTTATGACTAACAATAAAATTTCTATCATTTAGCTTATATTTGTTAAGTTAACCCCTCCTTTACATCTCAAAATTAAGTGAAAGTTTCCGTGGTAGCTAGCTGTGATTGCAAAAACAGATCAGACGAAGTAGTCCAAAGTTCATGCCGAAGTCTATCATTATATGAAAGCTTAGATGACTTAATAGTCCTTCCCTTTCCACCAAAGAAGTAGACTCCAGATATTTCCTGAAACCAACAAAACAATTCAGCTCATACCAAGAATTCAAATGAATAAAATATGCCCAAATCCAACTTTAAAAAGAATGGAAGATTATGATTCTGTTAGATTTGGAACAAGAATATAATGTCCTCGATCACAGGAAGAAGTAGAATGTATCAGCATGTCGGAAAATACTGCTGACACTACTTTCTTTTTCTTTTCTAGATTACTGGCCGAACCAAATCCGGAAAGCAAGTAAATGTCAATGCTAGTGGTTAGTAAAAAAAAATTAACTGAAAGTCAAGAAACATTACTGGGTCAATTTAGCACAGAATCTGCAGCATGAGTGTTTTGGAGGACAAATCACCAAAATCTATAAATAAAGAACTTGAAGAAACTACCAAATGATAATAATATTATCAGATTGAAATGTTTTTGTATTTCTCTCAGTATCATCTAATTTTGTCTAGATTATTGCATCATATGGCATGCTAATTAATTAGTACAAAAATTTAGATAGTTGAGAAACATCTTTGGGCTGCCAAGTTGTAAAAGATAAATTTGAAATTATTGTTCAAATAGTCTAAAATCAGCATACTTGGTCAGAGATGATATCCATACCAATATCAACGAAAGAATATTAGAAAGAGAGACTTACTGGTGGAGCTAGGGCTGCATCAAGGATAGAACTTATCCCATTCTCAGGTGACTGCAGAAGTCCCACAAGATTCAAGACAAAAAATGCCACTTGAGTAATAAAGGAAGGAAATTCACGCAAAAGATTGGTTTTCACAAATCCAGGATCTGCCGCACTTTCAAATGATGATAAAATAGAATTAGAAAGACAATCATTAGCTATCAATAATATTGAGGAATATCTGTTTATGGTATAACACTGAGAAAATTTCTGTCCAGAAGTAGTAAATGTAAGATGTGCGAAGAAAAGACTGCTAAGAATTTGCAAATACTTACAGGACAGATATTTGACAAGATTCATCATTTGAGGCAAGTTGTTGATGAAGCTCATAAGAAAATAGCAGTACAAATACTGCAAAAGATAAGGGAAACTGATTGTTAAACTTAAGAGGAAAAAATAGCAGCTACTATCTTATGTAAACGCCACAACTTACATTTAGAAAATTCATACACTCGAGCAAATGGATATTGTTTTAATCCTGATAACCACTTCCCAGCAACAACATCTTTGTTAATCTGAACACTAGATACTTCAAAGAAAAAAAGGAAAAAAAAAGCATAGCAATGTTAATTTCACATTTAACATCATAAAGGAAGTGATGAAGAACTAACAGATCTAACTATAGCACTATGCAGAAAGAAAAGAAAAATAGGAAAAAAAAACATGTTGTACCTAACTTAAATTGCATAATTCATATTCTTGATCACATTATAACCGTTACAATGTCAGCCACGTAGAATTTCTATCAAGTCTAAAATTGTAAACCTTATTACTTGGCACTAGTTTAGAATATTTACCTTGCTGGGATTTATGAGCACAATTCACTTATTACTTTGTTTTGTTACTGGTTAGATACACAAGCACAACATTGATGAAAGTTTTACTTGACTCTGCGATTGGAATGAAAATATAGGATTTTAAAGATAACATTCCAGATGTTTCCTTCATCAAGGAGACACTCAGATTTTGTCATCATTGGCTATGGATTACAAGGGTTTTCCTTTTATAATTTTATGTTGCTTGACTTTGTATTCATTTGGTTTCTCGTGCCCTTCTTCTTCTCTCTTTTTATTCTTCTTTCTGTGTGTGTGTGTTGACAGAATTGTAGTCTCCTATACAGAAATAGTCACATTTTCACTTTTCTCCTCACATCACCTAAATGGATTTGCATTTGTCAAATTATAATAGAAGATTTTTTTATCTATTCACATCACAGACTAAAAGCAAGGGTCGAGCAAGTTAATATGGAGCAGCATACTTTCAGAGTTCATCAAGACTAGACATACTGATTTACCTGAGAGATCAATTACAGAAAAAGTTTGAACCCATAGACTTCTGATATAAGCTTACCACTTCGATGTGTAAAGGATGTAACATTCACTATTCGCGAAGGTATAGGACTGTTTTTGAGCAGAGGCAATAACAGCTTTGTCAGACAAAATGCTCCAATGTAATTTGTAGCCATAACTCTGAAAATTTACATTAAAACTTTTACATTAAGTAACCTATACCTCAAGGGAGTAAGAGACCAGATGTAATATTAGAATAAAACAATTCTTCTGTTGATTTAAATCGTCATACTATGATAACACAAAGCTGTGAAGAACTAAAAGCCTACTAAATCCAAAAAACTCTGAAAGACTGTAGTTTCAATTTGTGTTAGTCATAACAAGCTAAAGAACAGAAGAGCAACCTAAAACTTCTGTATTTGGTTAGACAATAGCATGTGTCTATAAAATGAAAATATTGTATCAAAACCAGGTAATTGGTTTCTGTATTTACTATTAAATCAACTATGAAAGACATTACTCATCATAGCCTTCGACAGTGAGTCGATGCGATGTAGCCAGTATCCCAGCGTCGTTCACCAATAATTGAACCGAGGAATGCATTTCTGAATTCAAAAGCCACTGCTCAAGGGAAGATTTGAACTTCAAAATCGAAATGAAGGATGACAGATCAACTTGAAAAGCTTTGAGTTGGGCAGTGTTGTTCCTAGCTTTAATTTCTCTCATAGTCTGTTACATAACCAACAACAAGAAGAACATACATAAACAAACACATAAAGTGTAAAGGGCACATATGCATATGAAATTTAGAGAACAGAAACAATACCTCTTCCAATAACTGGGACGACCGTCCAACTGCATACATACATTACATGACTTTCAGCCTCTCATTTCATACTGAGAGTCATAATAGAATATAAAGTCTTTGCTTTACGTTGATATAATATCCCCAAAAGAAAGAACTATAAAATTCACGTCCTGATACAGAACGACAAGAAAAAAGATGAAGAGGATTTACCAAGAACGACAAAGAAGCCTTCCTTGGAAAGAGCATGTGCAGCAGCAGCTCCCAAACCAGAGGTAGCCTAAAAACCCGCCGAAGATAACACAGAAAAGTTAGTTAAAGCATATTAAAAAAAAAAAAGTTGAAATGGAAGGCAAGGCTTTTAAGGGTTACTCCGGTGATGATGCAAAGGGGTCTGAAATGAGGAGGAGGAGAAGAAGAAGAAGCGGTGTGAGGGAGCTGAGGAGGAGACGAACGGGTATAGCGCCTAGAGTTTGGAAGGAGAAGCGCCTTAAAGCAAGAGAGCAGCAGAGCCCATATCCAAAACACTATCATTCTCCAAAACTCGGGCTGTAAAGCGAAACTCAAAGTCTCCCACAGCTTCGATAAAATCCTCATCACTACAAATTTAAATTTGAGAACCTCTCCCCTCTGTTAATTATTTTGTGATGACCAGTTTAATCCAAGAATGAAATGATACAATGAATCAATGATACTAAATTACTTTTTTTTAATATTTTTTTTTGTGGCAATAAATAATTCATTCAAGATAATATGATACTCATTACCATTTTCGATCTTATTTGTTATTATTTTTTATGGAGATTATGTCTAAGATGTTTTTTTTTTTTTGAAAAAAGAACTATATATTGCAACTTGAAGATAAGAAATGAGTACAACTTACAATATATCAAGATTTGGAACATTACCATTCCAAATAACCTCTCTCTTAAGTCCTAGAGCTGTCCTAGCTAACTTATGAGGAACAACATTAAGCTGCCTAAAAACATGCTTAACAGAAACAGTGAGAAAGTTACAGAGAAAGAATATAATTTGACTAACTAAGTCTGAAAGAGCAGACTTATCTTTCCATCTATGCTTAACTTTACTTATTAACACTTTACAATCACTCTCAACAATACACAAAGGAAACTTAACAATCATACACCAGTTGAGAGCAGCAACCAACGCCTTTGCTTCAGCCAAAAGAGGAGATAGGTTACCATTCAAAGGAGAAGAAAATGTTGCAACAACCTCTCCTCTAGAATTCCTAATTGCTGCCCCCATCTCTATTTTTTTCTGCTATTGTCCACGGCAGCATCCACACTAAGTTTAAAATAATCTGATGCAAAGGAATGGTCATCATCTGAATTCGACCTGCATTGAGCTTCATCCAATGTTGAATTTGAATTCTAGCCCAAATGATTTGCATTACAATCCTGAGTTTTATCAAAATCTTGTAACAGAGCTTCAACCTGAAATTCAACAGTAGAAATTATAGGCTTTTTCTTATCAAATAGAGCAATATTACTACGATTCCAAATTTCTCATAGAATGCATAAAAAGATTCTTAAATCATCCTTAGGCAGAGTATCAAAACCTCTAAGAATATATTCACGGACATTATGACAGTTATTATTTAAGTAAAAGGTCTCAAATCTAGATTCACTCCACTCAAAAGAAGCTCTAGAACACTCTAAAAGAGCATGAGTCACTGATTCAGAACTTCCAGAATAGAAGGACAAATAAGGAGTGGTTAAGGTTTGTCGATGGAAAAGATTAAGAGCAACTGGGAGAGTAAGATGGAAAGCCCTCCAAATGAAATGTTTAATTTTCTGAGGAATCTTAAGGTTCCAGAGAACCTTCCACCAACGAACCAAAGATTGGCTATTGGAAGATGCAGGAAAAGAAATTGAAGATTTAGCTAAAACCCACGGTAAAGGAACCAGAGGGATGATGCTCACATATAAGACTATCCTCAAGAGAAGGATCACCAATGGGAATAGCAAGAATGGTAGAGACTAGATCATGATCAAAGAATTCCAATAATCGATCCTTATGCCAACATCCATTATCATCAATAAAAAAGGAAACAGAAGGATCAGGGGGTTGAACATTACCTTTAAAAGAGATGAATCTCCAACCAGAAATCCAATAAGAATGCACAATGGAGATGGATTTGCCATTACCTACTTTCCACAAAAGATCTCGCTTAAGAAGATCCCGCCTCCAAAGCAAACTTTTGCCAAGTAAAAGAGGCACAATGACCTTTAGAAGCAGAAATAAAGGAATTATGACGAAAATATTTGGCTTTAAACAACCTGGCTACAAGAGAGTCTGGCATAATGAGTATACGCCAAGCTTGTTTAGCAAGCAAGGCCTGATTGTGATGAATAAAAGAACGAAAACCCAGTCCACCTGAAAATTTTGATTGACAAAGATTCCCCCAAGCTTTCCAATGAATTTTTCCTTTGTTACCCATTGAACCCCACCAAAATTAAGCCATAAGACTCTCAATTTTCTTACAAACAGAAACTTGAATTCGAAAGCAAGACATGGCATAAGAGGGAAGAGCTTGGACCACTGCCTTAAGAAGAACCTCTTTACCAGCTTTAGAGAAAAGAAGACTATTCTAGCTAATTAATCTAGAATTCACTTTTTGAATGAGGTAGTTGAAATGAGAAGTTTTCGACCTACCAGAACACTGTGGGACACCTAAATACTTACTAACAAAAGGTTTATCCTCCAAACCCAAAGTAGTGTAATAGAATTCAGATTCAACAGGGCTGGTATTAGGAGAAAAAAGAACAGAGGACTTAGAAAAATTAACTAGCTGGCTAGTGGCATTATGGTAAAGATCAAGAGCATGCTTAATAGCTAAACAAGATCGACCATAGGTTGTAGAAAAGAGTAAACTATCATCAGTAAAAAAGAGATGAGAAATAGAAGGGGCTGAACGACAAATCGAAATACCATGGAAATTATGGATAGACTCCTGGTATCTAATGGCAGCAGACAAACCTTCAGAAACAAGCAGAAAAATATAAGGAGAAAAAGGATCTCCTTGTCTTATTCCTCTGCTAGACTTAAAATAATTAGACAGAACACCATTAATAAGAAACCTAAAAGAAGCAGTAGACATACATCTAATAACAAGGGAAACAAAATTAGCAGGGAAATGAAAATGAAGCATAATAGCTTCCACAAAATTCTATTCCACACGATCAAAAGCCTTTTCCATATCCAACTTGATTGCTGCCCAACCAACTTTACCAAATTTCCTATGACTGATAGCATTAACCAATTCATTAGCAATAAAAATATTATCAAAAATGACCCTATACTGAATAAAAGCACTTTGATTCGAGGAAATAATATCATTCAGAACACTTTTCAATCTATTAGCTAAAACCTTAGACACAACTTTATAAAGAGTAGAGCAAAGACTAATAGGCCTAAAATCCCTAACTTTATTAGCATTCTTTTCTTTCGGAATAACAATAATGAAAATCTCATTAATTAAAGAAAGATCAGCATTATCATTCAAAATAGAAAGGACAATAACACACAAATCAACAACCAAAACAGACCAGTTCCTTTGATAAAATAAAGCATTCATACCATCAATACCAGGGGATTTATCCCCAGCCAACTGAAAAAGAGCAGCTTTAACTTCATCAACAGTTTAAGGCTCCTCAAGCATCTGAAAACAAGGGATATCAATACGAGTACTAACACAACTAAGAATTTGCTCAATAGCCTCAATGTTAGTACCCTGGGACTCAAAGAGATTTTTATAAAAATTGAGAAATTGAGTACAAATATTAGTAGTATTAACAATAGAGAAACCGTTATCAAGAGTAATACTACGAATAAAATTATTTCGAGTTCTAGAGGACGCCTTGGAATGAAAATATTTAGTGTTCTTGTCCCCTACTTTTAACCAATTAACCCTAGAGCATTGCTTCCAAAAAACCTCCTCTTTATAAAGGAGAGAATCTATCTGAGATTGAATATACTTAGCCTTTTGATTATCTAAGTCCGAAATAGAAGAGTTGGAAAAATGTTATCTAGACTAGATTGAAGACTGTTAATTTCCTTTCTAAAGTTATTCTTATTAATACTCTAATTTTTAATAGTAGAAATACAAGCAGACTATGTAATGGAGATTGTAATGGAATCATTATTATTATTATATTATTTGCTTTCTGTTTTAAAGCTTTATAATGGCTTTACATTATAATGATGACACTGTGTATTGTAATCCCCATTATATTATAAAACTAATATAATGATGATTACATTATTAGAAAATATTTTTTTTTGCCTTTTTTTGTTACTTTTATTTAAATTTTAAATATTAAAAATAATAAAATTAAGGGTATTTTTATTAATATACAACTTATTTTCTTCGATTACAATGTTCATGAAAGAGTTAAACTAAACATCATAATACCATTCCTATTACAATTCTTATTCTATTATATTACCATTCATATTACAATTACCATTCTCATTATATTACATCACATTAAAGCAAACACCACCTTAGTGACTATAAGTAAATTTAATAAGGAAAATTTGGATTTACATGATTAAATGTAAAGTATGGACCCAATGTTGGATTAAAATTCTCAACATGAACTCATATGTATATTAGTGTATTGCTATTTAAAGTTTGACTCAAAATAAAGTGATCATTTTAGTAATTGTGGGTCATTGGGTATTAAAGTGTCATGTGTTGGAAATTATTTTACTAGGATCTTAGATCTATTCACAAGTATGTTGATTAACACCCTAAATATGAACTTTCTAAAACGATGAAATAAACACATATAAAGTTTAGTAAACCTTACATTGGGTGCAGCGGAATAATATGACTCCTTCCGTTCAGATATCTAGCCCTTGATTCCTTTCTGTAGCAGAGCATTATCAATATCTGAACCTGGATCTCTTTCTTTAATTCTTTAGTGCTGAAACTCTTTCTTGCTGAAAGTCTTTCTTCACGATCTTCCTCACTATGATTGAGGTATCACTTGCTGTGTGTGGGCACTACTCTAACACTAAGAATTTCGAAATTCAAGAGGGAAGAGAGAGAATAAGTGGCGGCTAAAGATAGGGAGAGAGAAAGGCTCAGGTTTTTCTCTGAAGGAAAAAGTAGAAAATTTAAGTGTAAATTTCCTGAAGCCTTCACTATCTATTTATAGCATTCCACTAGGGTTAGGTTTGAATTACTTGGCATTTAAAATAATGAAAATATCAGAGGGAAAACCCTACAAAAGTGGCCGGCCATGCAATGTGGATTTGGGCCTCACTTTTTGCAATTTTGCAGTTTTATCTTTTCTGCATCTGATTTTCTCAAAAACGCCAATTTTCTAATTCATCCATTTAAATGTCAATTCTAACTATTTAATAACTATAAATAATTATTAAATAATATTGTCATTTATCATATTTATTAATTGAACCATACAAAGTATCATAATTAACAAATATGCCCCTAAAACTCTTTCTTTACAATTTCGCCCTTACTTAGTGAAAAATTCACAAATAGACATAGTCTAATTTGAGAATTATAATTGATTAATCAAAACCAATTATATGAGTCTTACAAGCAATATTATCTCAACTAGTGGGGGGACCATGGGTCTATATAACCGAGCTTTCCAATGTGTCTGATAAATCTAGGAAACTTTATTCACATAGTCATGTTTACTTTCCAATGTGTTGACAGCACAATAAACAGGATCAAGTATGTGAAAAGGGTTTCAGATGAATTCATACATTATGTACATATAATAATGAAATAAATCATGTGAACCATGCAACATTAAATGTTATTTCTGATCTATATTAATAAGTAAATCTAATTATATTGAAATGAGTTTTATTTAGGGCATAAAACCCAACAAACTCCCACTTGCACTAATATAAAACAAAAAGTGCATTTCAAATAATCTCAACACCTTGATATACAAATCAAGTGTAGTAGTAGTAAACTCCTCGTAATAGGATCTGAAAGGTTGAATTAAACACAACCTTTTCTCCACTATTACTCTTCCTTAATCACAAAATCATTGATAATGTGAAATTCCTCTCTATATGTCTACTCTCTTGGGATACTGGATTCTATACCTTTGGCAACTACTTCTTGGTTATTCAGGAAGTAACACTAGTAGTTAAAGGCAATTTGGAATGGTGCCAAAAATGTATAGAACTTTCCTTAGACTGAATAAGTACCTTTCCTGCAACTTTAACATTCAGTCCCTTTCTGGTAGACCTAGAGACTTCAGATAGGTTTTTACACTTCTCCAAAATCACTATTCCACCCCCAGAGTAATCACCATCTTATCAGAAAGATTTTCTAGCACAAAGGCAAATTTCGAAATCTGATGTGGTGTAGTCTAAGAGTTTTAAACATACCCTTATAGACTAACATGTAGTTCCTCTTCTTAATCTTAAGATTTACTTGATTGTCTTCCAATGTTCTTCTCCAGGATTAATCTGATACCTACTCATTACTCCCACTCAACAGCAGGTGTCTGGTCTAAGGCATACTAAAGCATATCTGAGACCTCTCACTGTTGATGTAAGAAATTCTTTCATGGCTTTATCTTTTCTGGAATAGTTGAGACTTTTCCTTAGATAAATAAAATCTATACCTAAGAAGTTGTGAAGCTTCTATAGATTGCCATTAGAAAGAAAATGCTTCAGCATCTTACTAAAGTAAGTTGCTTGCATTAGAGTAAGTAATTACCAGGTATACCACAAGCCATAGGTTTAGATAAACTCAAACCTATAATACTAGGAACAGGAAGTTTGTTAAGTCCATAGAATAGACTTATTAACTAAAATTTCCTTTTATGTCCTTGTAATATAAAACTTTAGGTTATTCCATGTGAATGGATTAACCATAGTTCTATTGGCTTTTCTTCTTAGTTTCTTATTATCTTGACAATCCATTACTTGTTTAAACTCAAAATGGATTTTAATCACTAGTGTCTCCCAAGTCATAAGAAGGTGAGTTCCTAAAAACTCTCCCACTACGACAAGGTACCGTGAATTATGTCTAAGAAAACTAAATGGTATTAACCTCTTTGGTTGTGACAAGACAACAGAGGCAGTGGGATCATCATATGTCAAATAAGATGATAGAACACTTTTGGAATCAAGAAAAAAAAATATCTCCTTTATTTGCTACTTTATTTTCATACTTAGTCATTTTCTTAGAAAAGTAGTATTTGTTTGAACAAACACTTTCTTATCTATTGACAATGGGATGGTCCACCCCTAATCACTTAGAATAGCTAACAAACCATGGTTAACAGTTCTAGCTTTTCTTAAGATTTTGATTAGGTCATCCATGAATCTAGTAATGATTTACATTAAGTATACAACCATTACATCATTCTGAAATTGTATTACCATAGAAGGATTTAGGCAACGACTAGTAACTAATCATCAAATAAAATATATTTTACTTCATTTATTTTAATTAATCATTAAATGAAAAAATCATTGATTTACAACTTTATTCTATTTTTCAAATAAAATTCGAAATTCCAGCATTTAGGAAATGCAATTTCGAAATTTGATTTATAAAATAAAGAAAAAATATATTTTGAAAATTATTTAAATTTAGTTGAAAAAATAAATTTCAACTAAAAATAATTTTCTATTTAATTAAGTGTCATGAAAAAAAAGAAATATTTAAGTATCATGATGAAAATCAACTTACATATTTAATTTTCAAATTAATAAAATGTATTAAATTCAAGAAATAAATAATTAAGTGTAGAGAAGGCTTAATTATTAATCTCTAGTTTAATACTAGGAAAAATATACTTAAAATAAATTGTACCAAAATTAATTATTTAAATAATTAATTTCACAATTTATAATATTTTCCTATTTTAATATTAGAAATAATAAGTAGTCTAGAAATAACTATCTAGAAAATATCTTATTTGACTAAGTATCTTTTCCACAAAATTTGAAAAAATTATCTAATTTAAGTTGTATTAGAAAAAATCTAGAACTTAAATATTTTCAAATTTAAATTTAATTAAATATCAAAAATTAAGTTGTAACCACTTAATTTGAAAATATTCCATTTTAAGTTAATATTCGAAAAGATATCAACTTAAAAAATATCTAAAATATTCCATTTTAAGTTAATATTCGAAAAGATATTAACTTAAAAATATCTAAAGAATCTTAATAACCAATGCCTAAAATTCCTCAACTTAATTTTGAAATTTTAAATCCAAAAGATATTCAGATTTAAGTTGATTAGTTAGAGATAACCAAATATCAACTTAAATAGGAATATTTAATGAAAAATTTAAATTAAGCTTCAGAAAGAATCTAGATGGTTATAATTCTATATTTAATTAAATACAAGAAAATACACATAGTTTAGCTTAGAATAAAATTCTTTAAACTATGATTTTCTTAAATTAATTTCAAAATAAATGAAATTATTTATGTTGCTAATCAATTTTATTAGGTCAAACTAGTTTAATTAACCTAGTACAATTATTCAAATCAAGCAAATGGGCCTTCACAATTGGGGTAGTTCATGTGAGGGGGTGTTGGGTTCAGTATGTCGTACCCACTACTATGGCTCCCAACTCTCACACAAGGCCCAAAAGAGAGGAATTTAACCTTAAAATGAACAATTGTTATTAATTGAATAGGCCCAAAAACTAAATGGGCCTAAATAAAATCTATCAAGAACTATGATATTTTATATAGCAACAACAACCTATATGTTATTGAACTGGTGGTGGTAATGTCAGTAAGGGGATTGATAGTAGCAACCCTGAGCACAAGCGGAAGACTGAAGCTTCCGGTGCTTCAGGAGGAAATAGAAAGTTTCGGGGAAATAGAGGTGGCCGTCAAGGTCGCGGGTCCTCATTCCGGTCATACCCCGAGTGCCCTAAATGTAAGAAGCATCATCCTGGTGAGTGCCGAGCCAAGGCATGTTTCCAGTGTGGCGTGGTGGGCCACGTTATCAGGGACTGTCCCCAAGTTAAGAGAGAAGAGCCTAAGAAGAATGTTGCTCAGAACCCGGGGCGACTTTTCACTATAACTCAAGCAGACGCTGATGCTAGTCCGTCAGTTGTGACAGGTCAGTTATCTATTAATGGTTGTGCTTATACTGTGTTATTTGATTCGGGAGCTACTCATTCATATGTATCGAGTAGGGTGATAGAAAGTTTACATAAGCCATGTGATATTTATGCTTCGGGGTTTGGAACCCTGTTACCCTCTGGAGACCTGATAGTATCCACAAGGTGGATTCGGTCCTTGTCTTTTTGGATTGACGGTTGTGAATTGATCGCCAATCTAATTGAATTGCAATTATCTGATTTTGACATAATCCTGGGAATGGATTTTCTGTCTAAGTATGGAGCAATGATTGATTGTAAACGGAAGATGGTGGTGTTTGAGCCCGAGAGTGCTAACCCAGCGGTGTTCGTGGGTAAAGTTCAAGGGGCGCGCATACCGAGAATATCGTTGTTGAAAGCTAAAGACCTAATGGGTAGAGGTTGTCTAGGGTTCATAGTCACTGCAGTGGACACTAGCCAACCTGTGACATCAGGGCCTGAGAATACGAAATTGGTATGTGAGTTCCTTGATGTCTTTCCAGAAGATTTGCCGGGATTGCCACCTGTCCGGGAGATTGAATTTGTTATTGAACTGGCTCCGGGAGTGGATCCAGTGTCTAAGGCACCGTACCGTATGGCTCCAGCCGAGTTGAAGGAATTGAAGATACAGTTGGAAGAGTTATTAAATCTGGGATTCATCAGACCGAGTTACTCACCTTGGGGTGCTCCGGTTCTATTTGTGAAGAAGAAAGACGGAACCCTGCGAATGTGTATTGACTACCGAGAGTTGAACAAGCTTACCATTAAGAACAAGTATCATTTACCTCGAATTGATGATCTGTTTGATCAACTGAAAGGGAAGACGGTCTTTTTCAAGATCGATCTTCGCTCAGGCTATCATCAGTTGAGAATTCGAGAGGAAGATATCCCAAAAACTGCGTTCCGTACTCGGTATGGACACTATGAATTTCTTGTGATGTCTTTTGGACTCACTAATGCCCCAGCGGCATTCATGGATTTGATGAACCGAGTGTTCAAGGATTATCTGGATAGGTTCGTGATTGTGTTTATTGACGACATTTTAGTGTACTCTGAGACGGAGGAAGAGCATGAGTTGCATCTCAGAGCGGTTTTACAAAGGTTACGGGATCACAAGCTTTATGCCAAGTTCAAAAAGTGTGAGTTCTGGTTATCTCGTGTCTCATTTTTGGGGCACATAGTGGATAAAGATGGGATTATGGTGGATCCGGCCAAAATTGAAGCTGTTCGGGATTGGCCAGCACCAAAATCGGCTACAGAGGTTAGAAGTTTTCTGGGTTTGGCTGGTTATTACCGTCGGTTCGTTGAGGGTTTTTCTAAGATTGTTGTACCCTTAAAAGAGCTGACCCGAAAGAATCAGAAATTTGTTTGGACTGATCGGTGTGAGAAAAGTTTCCTGGAGTTAAAGCAACGCTTGATTACCGCTCATGTACTAACTCTTCCTTCAGATAAGGAAAAGTTTGTGGTATATTGTGATGCCTCGAGACAGGGTCTCGGCTGTGTGCTTATGCAGGCTGGGAGGGTAATAGCTTATGCTTCTCGGCAGTTAAAGGAGTACGAGCAGAGGTACCCTACTCACGATTTAGAACTCGCAGCAGTGGTATTTGCGCTAAAGATTTGGCGGCATTACCTTTATGGCGAGAAGTGTGAGATATACACTGATCATAAAAGTCTGAAATATTTCTTCACCCAGAAAGATTTGAATATGAGGCAGAGACGTTGGCTAGAATTGGTGAAGGATTATGATTGTGAGATCCTTTATCACCCTGGTAAAGCCAATGTGGTTGCTGATGCCTTGAGTAGAAAAGGTCAGAGTCAGCTGAGTTCTATGAAGCAAATCTCCCAACAGCTGACAAATGAAATGACTCGAGCTCAAATTGAGTTGGTCGTGGGGCAATTGGCTAATATTACCCTGCAATCCACTCATCTTGAGAAAATTAAAGAAGCACAAAAGCAAGATTCGGAATTGATAAAAACCCGAGCTAGGGTTTCGGCTGGGAAGGCTAGTGATTTCTCAGTAGATGAAACGGGAATGTTGAGATTTGGAAGTCGAGTTTGTGTGCCTATGGATGAGAACATCAAGAAAGAGATCATGGATGAGTCTCACACGACTCCTTATTCGGTTCATCCAGGGTCAACGAAGATGTACCAAGACCTGAAAGCCATGTTTTGGTGGCCAGGCATGAAGAATGACATCGCTGAGTATGTTGCAAAGTGCCTTACGTGTCAGCAAGTAAAAGTTGAACACCAGCGACCTGCAGGGTTGCTGCAACCGCTGAAAATACCAGAATGGAAATGGGAAGATATAGTTATGGACTTCGTGGTAGGTATGCCTAGAACCACGGGACAGTTTGACTCTGTGTGGGTCATAGTAGACAGGTTTACAAAGTCTGCTCACTTTTTAGTTGTTCGGACGAATTTCTCCATTGATCAGTATGCTGAGTTATATGTTAGAGAAATTGTTCGTCTGGATGGTGTCCCAAAGTCCATTGTGTCGGATAGAGATCCGAAGTTTACATCAAGATTCTATGAAAGTCTGCATCGAGCTATGGGAACTCAGTTAAAGTTGAGCACAGCTTTTCATCCTCAAACGGATGGGCAATCCGAGAGGACCATTCAAATTTTAGAAGACATGCTATGGGCATGCGTGCTTGACTTTGAAGGATCATGGGTAAAGTACCTTCCCCTGATCGAGTTTTCTTATAATAACAGCTATCAGGCAACAATCGGGATAGCTCCTTATGAACTTTTATATGGAAGGAAATGTAGATCGCCCATTCCCTGGGATGAATTGGGTGAAAGAAAGTTCTTGGGTCCCGAAGCTGTTCAAAAAACAAGTGAGGCTGTTGACAAGATTAGAGCGCGAATGCTCGCGGCTCAGAGTAGGCAGAAGAGTTATGCCGATCCAAAGCGTCGAGATATTGATTTTCAGGTCGGAGACATGGTATTTCTCCGAATATCTCCAATGAAAGGCGTAAAGCGCTTTGGGAAGAAAGGAAAGCTTAGCCCGAGGATAGGGCAAGTAGCGTACAGGTTGGCTATGCCCCCAGCGCTGGCAGCTGTACATAATGTGTTTCATGTTTCAATGCTTCGGAAATATGTCTCAGACTCGTCCCATGTTCTGAGTTATGAAGTATTGGAACTTCAGCCGGACTTGTCATACGAGGAACAACCAGTGCAGATACTTGATAGAAGAGAGAAAGTCTTGAGAAGCAAGACAGTGGCACTGGTGAAAGTACTATGGAGGAACAGTAAAGTAGAAGAGGCAACCTGGGAACTCGAGACGGATATGCAGCAGAATTATCCGGAGTTGTTCAGGTAAATTTCGAGACGAAATTTCTATAAGGAGGGGGTAATTGTAATACCCGGAATTAAGAAATAGATTAGCAAAACCCTAACTAGATAATTATGTATAATGGAGGAATTATATTATTATATAGTTCAATAAATGTGAAATTTTATGAAATTTAACATGATAAGACCCTGTTGGTGAGCCAGGGGCATTTTGGTAATTATGACCTGAGGGGTAAATTGTTGAGATTAATTTAATTACGTGCTTAATAGAACTATATTATTATATAGTATGCCTGTGTTCTCTTTTCAGGTGTGTTCTGACAGGTTGGCGCGGTATAGTCACACCCGGGAATTTCGGGCCGAACCGGGTTCGGGCCCGAAATGTAAATTGAATTGATTATTTGGCATTTTATTTGATGAATGATAATCTGAAATTTATTTGGCAATATTTGAGTGTGAAATGGCATTTTTGCCCTTGAAAATGAATATGTATGTTTTATAGCCCTAAAGGCAAAATGGTCATTTGACCATTATTGAGTTATATTGAATTTAATGGATTTTGAAAGACAATGAATTGTATTTTCTGGATAATTCTTGTTGGAAATTATTTTACCAGGATCTATTTACTATCATGTATGTTGGATTAACAACCTAATATGAATTCTAAGACAATGAAAATAAACACATATAAAGTTTAGAAAACCTTACAGTGGGTGCAGCGGAATAATATGACTCATTCCGTTCAGATTTCTAGCTCTTGATTCCTTTCTGTAGCAGAGCATCACCAAGATCTGAACCTGGATCTTCTTTTCTCCTTCTTTGATGCAGAATTTACATAGTCTTACATACTATGATTGAGGTACCACTTGATGTGTGTGGGCACTACTCATCTCACAAGGATTTCGAAATTTTTCTCTGTTTTTCTCTCTTAATTTCGTGGTCTTAAGCATACAAGAGAAGAGACCAAGGGTTGCTTTATATAGGGAAAAGGGAGAGCACAACTTTCCAAATAAAACAGTTTCCTCTTTTACTGTGTAATTGATTAACTGCCTTATTTAGTGTGATCCACCACTTTCCTATTTTTGCGAGGCTTTGATTAGTAATTACATGGCAACTAAAATTGAAAATAATAATTGGGAAACAAGCAGAGGGAGTGGCGGGCCATAGAGGGAAATGGGCCTTACTTGGATTTTGCAGTTTCCTCAATTTTATTTCTATTTCTCCAAAAATGCCATTTTTCCAATTCTAATCATTTAAATGCCAAAACTAATTATTTAATAACTAAAATAGATTATTAAATAATATTGTCATTTAAAATAATTATTAATTAGACATACAAAGTCTCTTAATTAATAATTAAACCTAGAAACCCTTTTCTTTACGATTTCATCCTTAAACTGTGAGAATTCATAAAGTAGACATAGTCTAACTTTTAGAATTATAATTGATTAATTAAAATCAATTAATTGAGTCTTACAAGCAGTATGGTCTCAACTAGTATGGGGACCATGGGTCTATATAACCGAGCTTCCAATAAGTCGAACCGAATTTACCAAGTAAATTCCCTAACTTATTAATTCCTCATTGAATCCACACTTAGAACTTGGAATTGCACTCTCAGTCATATAGAACGCTCTATATGTTCCACGATATAGACATGTCATTAGTTATCCATTGTTATAACCCTAATGTGATCAATGATCCTCTATATAGATGATCTACATTGAAAATGCACTACTGTTACCGCTACACATTCAATGTATTTTATCCTTAAAACACTTAACCCTGTATAAATGATATTTCACCTAAGTGAAATGAGATCTCCACCATTTATCTTCATTTGGTTAAGCTCGAAGGAAATCATCCTTTACTTCTATTTGCCAAATAGAAGCTATAGATTCCATATTTATATTAGCGCTCCCACTCAATTGCACTACCGTGTTCCCAAAATGTATGTATTGCCCTGACCAAAAATTAGGCTTAACTAACAAATCAAAGAACACGAATAACACTCTTGAGATTGAGCCTAACCATATCAGGATTTCGATCATGTGATCTAGGATCAACTTAGTGATATTGAATTGAATAGATATTTACGGTAAATTTTAATATATCTAATCAAAGTTCAATATCCGTCCCTTCCGATGTATACTCCATACATCCGATACTGGTAAACTTTACCAATGTCCTGGAAAGGACATAACACTTTTCCAAGGTGTAAGAATACCTATCGCTGATTATACCATGTCAGTCTAAATCCAATGTTCTGACAAATCAGGGAATAAACTTTTGAACATATAATAAAGATTATATTCCACTGTGCTGACAACACTATAATCTTTAACCAACTCATATGTTCTGGACTTAAAAAGAATTCATACATTATATACCTATAATCATGAAATAAATCATGTGAACCATGCAACATAAAATGTTATTTCTGATCTTTATTAATAAGTAAATCTGATTATATGAAATGAGTTTTATTTAGGGCATAAAACCCAACAAACTCCCACTTGCACTAATATAAAACAAAAAGTGCATTTCAAATAATCATTAACACATTGATATACCAATCAAGTGTAATAGTAGTAAACTCGTCGTAATAGGATCTGACAGGTTGAATTAAACACAACTTTTTCTCCACCATTACTCTTCCTTAATCACAAAATCCTTGATAATGTGAAATTCCTCTCTATATGTCTACTCTCTTGGGATACTGGATTCTATACTTTTGAGCAACTACTCTTTGGTTATTCAGGAAGTAACCCTAGTAGTTAAGGCAAGTTGGAACGGTGCCACAAAAGTATAGAACTTTCCTTAGACTGAATAAGTATCTTTCCTGCAACTTTTAACATTCAGTCTCTTTCTGGTAGACCAAGAGATTTTAGATAGGTTTTTACACTTCTCCAAAATCACTACTCCACCCCCAAGGTAATCACCATCTCATCAGCAGACTTTCTAGCACAAAGGCAAGTCTTGAAATCTGATGTGGTGTAGTCTAAGAGTTTTAAACAAACACCCTTATTGACTAACATATAGTTCCTCTTCTTAATCTTAAGATTTACTTGATTGTCTTCCAATGTTCCTCTCCTGGATTAATCTGATACCTACTCATTACTCCCACTCAACAGCAGGTGTCTGGTCTAAGGCATACAAAAGCATATCTGAGACCTCTCACTGTTGATTTAAGAAATTCTTTCATGGCTTTATCTTCTCTGGAATAGTTGAGACTTTTCCTTAGATAAACAAAATCTATATCTAAGAAGTTGTGAAGCTTCTACAGATTGCCATTGGAAAGAAAATGCTCCAGCATCTTACTAAAGTAAGTTGCTTGCATTAGAGTAAGTAATTACCAGGTATACCACAAGCCATAGGTTTAGATAAACTCAAACCCATAATACTAGGAACAGGAAGTTTTGTTAAGTCCATTGAATAGACTTATGAACGAAAATTTCCTTTCATGTCCTTGTAACAGAAAACTTTAGGTTACTCCATGTGAATGGATCAAACCATAGTTCTATTGGCTTTCTTCTTAGTTTCTTATCTTGACAATCCATTAGTTGTTTAAACTCACAATGGATTTTAATCACTAGTGTCTTCCAAGTTATAAGAAGGTAAAGTTCCTAGAAACTCTCCCACTACAACAAGGTACCGTGAACTATGTCAAAGAAAACTAAATGGTATAGACCTCTTCAGTTGTGTTAAGACAACAGAGGCAGTGGGATCATCTTGTAAAATAAGATGATAGAACACTTTTGGAATCAAGAAAAAAAATGTCTCCTTTATTTGCTACTTTATTTTCAGTCTTAGTCATTTTCTTAGAAAAGCAGTATTTGTTTAAACAAACACTTTCTTATCTAATGACTATGGGATGCTCCACCCCTAATCACTTAGAATAGCTAACAAACATGCACACCAAGGTTAGTAGTTCTAGCTTTTCTTAAGACTTCGATTAGGTCATCCATGAATCTAGTAATGGTTTACATTAAGTATACAACCATTGCATCATTCTGAAATTTCCATATAAGGATTTAGGCAACGACTAGTAACTAATCATCAATATGTAACTCGAATTTCTAGGGAGGCAAGTTTAGATATAATTCAAAAATCAAATTAATGATCTTTGAACTGCATATCTACTACCTTTTTCTCCACCTCTATCAGTTCGCAAGATCTTTAACCACTTACCTTCACCACTGCTAGAAATTCATGAAATTTTTCAAACATTTCAAAATTCTTTTGCGTAAGGTAAAATTTAGAGTGATCGTTTTAAGAATACAACGAAAACTCATATCCACCCCTGAATGTACATCCATCTGCGAATGAGATGAAATTACTTTCAGTGGATATAGGCATATTAACTCTTTGCAGAGAATGATCTTCTCAAAAACCACTATGAACAAGATACAAATGCCATAGATTTATAAAAAATGTGGTTGAATCTTTTGATGACTTAAGTTTAGTTACATCAAAGAGTTCTTAGAATAGTGCAAGTGGATTCTGGTCACAGAATACTAAACTCATAAAGTTTGAATCCATTGATAGAAAATGGTTATTAAACACTTGTGAAAGTGTAACTGTATAATTAGTAACTGTTTCTTGGACCACCACTACTAATCTAACTCTATGATTTGCCTATACAAGTAGGAGATATCTAAGATTGAGGATTTATATCATTTTGGTATAGAATTCCAGGAATATAATCATATGCTTCATCTAATTTCTTAAGAGAAAATAAGACTTTATATGATTTATAGACCATTCATCCAATGATATGTCATTAAGCTGATTCAAAATGAATAAGCTAAGAGGAATTAGGATAATTTCGTTTTAAATAAGAATCCAACGATGCTCCGATTAGCGATAGTCAAAGTAATCTTATTTATACAATCTTCTTGTTTCATATTGTAAAACACTAGTCTAAGGTGTCATCAATTGATGAACAGCTAGATGTTGCATATACAATATTTATCTTTCGAGATCTAACACTATTATGTTAGTCTAATGGTGAAAATCCATTAGGGATTTATCTCATTAGAAAAACAAATCAAGTTAGACCAACAATGAAGATTCGAAATTAAACTACAATTTAATAACAGAAAATAACATGGTTCAATACAAATTCATACACAATTTAAAAATTATCAAGCATATAGCAAGTAAGAATGACAAGTGAAAAATACTAAAACATACAATCTTAAATAATTTCCAAGGTTTCCAACAAACTGATATCAGTGTCCTGTTTAGGTGAGAGTCAAAGCTACCATTCATTGAATAGAGTTGTCAGCTCATCTAAAATGATCAACATTCTAGCAACCTTTTATTCGATCAAGATGTGAATCCGCGTTGTCCCGTTTAGGCGAGAGTCAAGGCTATTCTATCTTATGAGCTTCCACCATTGTTTCATATTCTTGCAAGTCTTATACAGTCACCACCATTAGGGTGAGCATAAACTATATAAAAAAACTTACAAGATTACTTATCTTTCGAGATTAAACGGTGCTAACTTGCTAATGAACGTTCCTCCATTAGGGAGGATTACTCACTAAAACAATAGCTATATAAAACCAACAATGGAGATCGAATATCCTTATAATAATAAAGCTCATTATTTAATGAAGGTTGTATTTTCTTCTAATATTTATTTTAATCAATTTATTTTAAATATATATTTATTTAATTAAAATTTCCAATTTAGAATGAAAAATTCCAAATATAAATTTTAATTTAATATTTATAAATTATACTTAGATAGATAAATAACGTGAATTATTTCCATCTTAGTAATAATTTCCATAAACATTTAGAAAATTATTCAATTTAAGTTGTTTCAAAATTAATTTAAATTAATTTACAACTCAAATTTAATTTTCTATAAATATATATTGCATTTCGAAAATGCTTTAAAATAAAATAAAATAAATCCTGGAAAATTACTCTAATTTTATGTTGGTCCAAAATTAATAAAAATTAATTTTCAACAAAAAATATAATTTCCCTATTTAATTAAATATCTAACAAAATTTTCAAATATTTAAGTATCATGATTAAAAAAAAAATCAACTTAAATATTAATTTTCTATTTAATTAAATACACTAGAAAAATACTTCAAGCAAAAGAGATAATAACCATCTAGACTTTCATACACTAATTAATTCAATTTCTAATTATAATATATTTTAGTTCATTTATTTTAATTAATCATTAAATGAAAAAAAATCAATGATTTAAGTTGGTCCAAAATTAAATAAATAATTTTCAACTTTAATCTATTTTTCAAATAAAATTCGAAATTTCTGCATCAAGGTGATGCAATTTCGAAATTTTGGGAAATGATTAATAAAATAAAATAAAATATATTTTGAAAATTATTCAAACTTAAGTTATTCTGAAATAAAATTCCAAACTTAAAATAATTTTTAACTTTAATTAAATAACATGAAAATAACAATATTAAAGTTTCATGATTAAAATCAACTTAGATATTGAAATTTTTAATTTAATTAAATGTATTAAATTCAAGAAATAAATAATTAAGTAAAGAGGAAACTTAATTATTAATTCTAGTTTAATACTAGAAAAATATACTACACTTAGATTGTACCAAAATTAATTAAGAGACAATTAATTTCACAATCAATGATATTTTCCTATTTAATATTAGAAATAATAACTAGTACTAGAAATAGCTATCTAGAATATATCATTAACTAAGTGTTTTTCTAAAATTAACTTTAAAATATTACATGAAAAATAAATTTCATATATTTTAAAAGTTAATTATGTTGCTAATTCAATTTTAATTAGGTTAGACTAATATAATTAACCTAATACAATTATTTAAATAAGGCAAATGGGCCTTCACAATTGGGGTAGTTCATGTGAGAGGGAGCTAGGTTCAGTATGTCGTACCCACTTCTATGGCCCCCAACTCTCACACAAGGCCCAAAAGAGAGGAATTTAACCTTTCAATAAATAATTGTTATTCATTGAATAAGCCCAAATCTAATTGGGCCTAAATAAATTTCCTTATGTCAAAATTTATTTTAGCAACCTAGTCCATTTACTTAGTAAAAACTAGGAATGTCAATGGGGCGGGTCGGATCTAATCCGACTCTGATCCGACCTGATCCAGATCATATACGGATCTGCCCCGCCCCGCCCCGCCCCGCTGAATCAGATACTCGGATCGGATCTGATCCGACCCGCCTTATACGGATCGGATCTGATCCGACCCAACTTTTTTTTTTAAATAAAAAAAATATATTTTATATCTAAATTTATATTTTTTTTTCCAAAATTTATTTGTTTAAGAACTAATAATGCATTATTTTTTTTTTCTAATATATTTTTATTTTATTTGTCAAAATCAATAAAAAAAAATATATCAAATTCTTATCACATAAAAATGTCATATTACTATTGAAAAATTAATTTACCAAATTTTAGAAATTCCACTAATATAATCATCAATAATAATGTAGTATGATGATTACATGAAATAAATCTCCTCTAAAAAAATACATGAAATTAACTATAAACTTTTTATATGCTGTTCTTCTAGTTTTCAAGATTTACTGTGTACGGCTCCTACAAAAAAATAAATATGTTAATAATAAAAGTAAGATTTTTTATACTGAGTCACAACAAATTGTAATTTTTGTAACTAATACTTTTAGTGATGGACCTATTTTAGTCATTAAGAATGATGATTTATAATTAGTTACAATTTTTTTACTTTTAGTCAGAAATTTTGTTGTGATTAAAAATAAGATTTTTTGTAGTGATATTTTTCTTATCAATTTTAAAATCAAAAAAAAAAAAAAAAACAAAAATGGTTATAGAACACATATTTTTTTTTTTTTAAAAAAAAATTACTTTTATTTTTATGATTAAAAAATTAAAAAAAATAAAAATATTAGCAAATGTCCCTTAAATAATTAAATATTTAAGAGTCAAATAATAGTATTAATTACTCATTATTATAATATTTAATTAATTAGTATTTTTATTTGATAAACAAAAATTAAATATTATTCTTATTAATTAATAATATATTTATATTAAATTTAAATTATTGTTGCATACATATATAAAAGTGATATAATATAAAAGTGTCAATTATTGTACAAATTAATATATTTAACAGTGCCTACATATAAATCGATCTATTGTGTATAATATTTGTTACTTTACTTTCTTATTATAACCTTATATTTAATATTTTCGAAGAAGGTAGGAAATTTTGCAAATAATAATAATTATTATAATCAAATAATTAAAATATAGAATGGCCAGTATGTATATATATTTTTATTTTTATATATATATGTACGCATATATATAAGAATTAAATTGAGAGCGTAATTAATTAAAATAATAATATATAGTGTGGTCTATGGGCAGATCATATATGTCTAAGGGTGATATTCCACTAGCCTTACACCTTAAAAAAATATATTAAAAATTAAAAATCTTTTTTTTTTTAAAAAAAAAAATATATATATATTTAAAACGGATCGGGTCAGATCCGATCCGTAAAAAAATTAAGCGGGGCGGGTTGGATCTAATCCAAGATCCAATAACTATCCGAATGTTTCGGATAAGTAATGATCCGTCGGATCGGATCACTGATCCGATCCGAATGAATAGATCTTTTTGCCATGCCTAGTAAAAACTTAAATGGGCTTCCTATATGCATCAAAGCCCAAAAGCAAACATATAGGCTCACACAGGTCAAGTGATTTGGATGGACCCTATCATGTTACTAGGTTTACACAGATGAAAGAAGTACAAAATTTACCTGTTACAAATTATTTATAAGATCTATCGTCAATTGGACTATGATTAAAATCAGATCATTGGATCATGATCTGTCACCAAGTTAATCATAGCAATTTAGATCACATAAATAATAGGTTTGTTAAAAATTTTTGAATAAACAATATAAATAAACAAACATTGTCCATGTAACAGATGTGAAATAAGATATTAATATAATTAAATTATTATTCTTAAACTAACCAAATAAAGGAAACTAATTTTAAAATATCTAGGTTTATTTGAATCAAATAAAATTAAATATCTAATAAGATCAATGATTTGAAAGGAAAGAATCTTCAATATCACTTTCAGATCTTATAATTTAATAAAATAAACCAATTTTAAAATAGATTTGGTTAAATAATTATTATTTTAGGAATAAAATAATAAATGAATAATAATTACCATAATTATATGTCAAAATATCTCAAATTAAGTAATATTCAAATCTCTACAAAAATATCTATGTTATTTAAATATTTAAGATATGATTTATAAATTTCTAATAAGAAAAAAATGATATATATAGAAAAAATATCATTTTTATACTTATAATTTATAAATAATTAAATATTTAACAAAATAACAAATTTTTGAATTTAAAAAATACTATGGTAAGTATATCTATAAAAATATCTATGTTAATTTCAAATTTATTAATTATTTAATTTGCCATATAAGATAATTTTAATATAATATTTTAAATAAAAAGACAAATTTATCTTTTAATTTAAAATATCTTGAATATCAAAATATCTAATCTTATAATTAAATAATAAATAAATATTAAAGAAGTTAACAAATTTTTAAATCTGACCATAATAGGAAATATTTAAAATTGGAAACATTCCAAAATAGAAATATTTAAAAATTGGAAAAATTCCAAATTGAAAATATTTGAAATTGGAAACATTTCAATTTAGAAATATTTAAAAAGGAAAAATGAATTTTGGGAAACAATCCCATGGAAAAATTGGATTTTTGGGAAAAAATTCCAAAAAATTGCACTTTTGGGGAAGGCAGCCCAGGAGGCTGCACGTGCAGCCCAGGAAGGCTGCACGCAGCCTCCTACGCGTGCGGACAAGGGGAGCTGCAGGGTGGGACGCCGAGTTTTCTCGGCAAGTGCAGCATCTCCTCGGGCGGATGTGCAGGGTGCACACGGGCGTGAGGCTCGTCACACGCGCGCGCATGGGGGGCTGATCCGAGTGCCTGGTGCTCGCGATTGAGCACCCTTGCATACCCGAAATCCCGATTTTCCAAAATTCATAACTTTCTCAATTTTTATCGGAATCGAGTTCCGTAAAAAACAAAATTTCTTAATTTTTCACAAGGAATCCAAATAAAATATTTTCAAAAATTGAAAAAATATTTTTCATGGAAAACGAAACTGTACAACATCAACATTCATCAAACAACACATAAACCAACATGAAGCCATCCAAATCAACACAAAAACATGCAAATCATTGTTTTAATTCATATTACATGAAAGTAAATCATTACCATGGCTTTGATACCAGTTGTTGGAAATTATTTTACCAGGATCTATTTACTATCATGTATGTTGGATTAACAACCTAATATGAATTCTAAAACAATGAAAATAAACACATATAAAGTTTAGAAAACCTTACAGTGGGTGCAGCGGAATAATATGACTCCTTCCGTTCAGATCTCTAGCCCTTGATTCCTTTCTGTAGCAGAGCATCACCAAGATCTGAACCTGGATCTTCTTTTCTCCTTCTTTGATGCAGAATTTCCATAGTCTTACATACTATGATTGAGGTACCACTTGATATGTGTGGGCACTACTCATCTCACAAGGATTTCGAAATTTTTCTCTGTTTTTCTCTCTTAATTTCGTGGTCTTAAGCATACAAGAGAAGAGACCAAGGGTTGCTTTATATAGGGAAAAGGGAGAGCACAACTTTCCAAATAAAACAGTTTCATCTTTTACTGTGTAATTGATTAACTGCCTTATTTAGTGTGATTCACCACTTTCCTATTTTTGCTAGGCTTTGATTAGTAATTACATGGCAACTACAATTGAAAATAATAATTGGGAAACAAGCAGAGGGAGTGGCGGGCCATAGAGGGAAATGGGCCTCACTTGGATTTTGCAGTTTCCTCAATTTTATTTCTATTTCTCCAAAAATGCCATTTTTCCAATTCTAATCATTCAAATGCCAAAACTAATTATTTAATAACTAAAATAGATTATTAAATAATATTGTCATTTAAAATAATTATTAATTAGACATACAAAGTCTCTTAATTAATAATTAAACCTAGAAACCCTTTTCTTTACGATTTCATCCTTAAACTGTGAGAATTCATAAAGTAGACATAGTCTAACTTTTATAATTATAATTGATTAATTAAAATCAATTAATTGAGTCTTACAAGCAGTATGGTCTCAACTAGTATGGGGACCATGGGTCTATATAACCGAGCTTCCAATAAGTCGAACCGAATTTACCAAGTAAATTCCCTAACTTATTAATTCCTCATTGAATCCTTACTTAGAACTTGGAATTGCACTCTCAGTCATATAGAACGCTCTATATGTTCCACGATATAGACACGTCATTAGTTATCCATTGTTATAACCCTAATGTGATCAATGATCCTCTATATTGATGATCTACATTGAAAAGGCACTACTGTTACCGCTACACCTTCAATGTATTTTATCCTTAAAACACTTAACCCTGTATAAATGATATTTCACCTAAGTGAAATGAGATCTCCACCATTTATCTTCGTTTGGTTAAGCTTGAAGGAAATCATCCTTTACTTCTATTTGCCAAATAGAAGCTATAGATTCCATATTTATATTAGCGCTCCCACTCAATTGCACTACCGTGTTCCCAAAATGTATGTATTGCCCTGACCAAAAATTAGGCTTAACTAACAAATCAAAGAACACGAATAACACTCTTGAGATTGAGCCTAACCATATCAGGATTTCGATCATGTGATCTAGGATCAACTTAGTGATATTGAATTGAATAGATATTTACGGTAAATTTTAATATATCTAATCAAAGTTCAATATCAGTCCATTCCGATGTATACTCCATACATCCGATACTGGTAAACTTTGCCAATGTCCTGGAAAGGACATAACACTTTTCCAAGGTGTAAGAATACCTATCGCTGATTATACCATGTCAGTCTAAATCCAATGTTCTGACAAATCAGGGAATAAACTTTTGAACATATAATAAAGATTATATTCCACTGTGCTGACAACACTATAATCTTTAACCAACTCATATGTTCTGGACTTAAAAAGAATTCATACATTATATACCTATAATCATGAAATAAATCATGTGAACCATGCAACATAAAATGTTATTTCTGATCTTTATTAATAAGTAAATCTGATTATATGAAATGAGTTTTATTTAGGGCATAAAACCCAACAATTCTCTCTCTCATCCGACCCTCTTTCTCTCTTCCAAACCCTCTTGATTTTTCAAAATTTGTTTGGAGAATTGCTTGAAGTTGGTGTGGAATCAAAGCTTTGCAATTGTGGAATTTTGAGCTTGCTTTTGGGTTGAGTTTAAGGTAGTTTCTCAGCTTTATTTCTAATTATAGTTTGCTGATTTTTGTTGTTAGAAGAGCATGAAAATGGTTGTGATATTGTGAATTGTATGCTCTTGATTTTGATGTTAATCTTGGTGAATAAAGTGTGTAAAGCATAGTTTAGTTGTGATATATGTTTATTGAGCATGGAATGTGAGTTTAGGTCAGAATTTATGAGTTATTGGTTGAGTTTGCAGCTCTGATTTTAGTGTTGTTCTTGAGTTTGTGTTTTGGGGTTTTGATGTTCATGGTTATGGACTTGAATTCTAGGTTGAATTTTTCTCAAGTGTTGAGCTTGACTTGAGGGTTGTTAATCTAATTTTTAGGATGCATATTCTATGATGAATTTAAGCATGAAATTGTGTTTTACTCCCTGTTTTGATTAAGGTTCGAATATATGGTAAAGTGGGCATGTTTAGACCTTAAAATCTGGTTTTTTGGGTTTTTCGAACCCAGTGGCCGCGGCTAGATCTATGGTCGCCGCGGCCATAAAACGCAGCAGAGAGCCATCTTTTTCCCAATTTTGTTTTGGCCATAACTTTTGACTCGGGACTCCGTTTGGGACGTTCTTTATACCGTTGGAAAGCTCTTTTAGAGCTCTATGTGATTATCTATATTGTAAATGCCATGCTTAAATTTTATTGAGTTAAAAGTCAGGGGTTAACCCTAAGTATGAATTATCCCGGATTTGTGTGACTAGGATTACCGGCACCTGATCAGGAGCACCCGGGGATTCGGAATCTCCTTCTATAGCTGGACAACAGGTAAGACAGTAGTTTGCACGTAGAGTATGCGCAGTGGCGCTTATGTTGAATATGATATATGTGAGTTATGGTAACCGGGATTAGGGTTATTACCCTGATAGGAACGGTTTGTTAGCCTAGGGTTATTACCCTAATGAAATATGTGTATAAATGCCATGCCATGTTAATTGAAATGAAATTTATGGATTATGCGCTCAAGGCATAATCAGGTTGGACTCGGTACACATAACCGAGATGAACCACTTCTAAGGCCTTAATGTATTTAGACGTGTGAGAGCAACACGTGATTCTACGTCACGTAGATTTAATTAGATGTGTGGGCGAAACACATAGGTCTACGCCACGTAGACATAAATGGGCATGTTGATATAGTGATTAGGTCTGTGCTATACAGACATATGTAAATGAGCATATTATATTTTATTGTGATTTATACTGTCTTGCTGGGCTTGGCTCACGGGTGCTCTACTGTGCAGGAAAGGGTAAGGCATTAGCTGATCAGCCATGAGTTTCAGGAGCAGGACGAAGAATGTACATGTTCACGCCACTTCAGACCAAGCGGGTTATGGGTCTAACAGTGTTGACTTTTGTATTCGGTTTTGCCGCTTAGGTCGGCTAGTAAGAAAGAACTTGTAATAAGTTTGTAAATATTTTTGGGATCCCAACTATTTTGAAAAGTTAAATATATTACAAGTTTATTTTCAGTCTATTTAATATAAAAGTTTAAATTCTACGCTATTTTAATTAGTAATCCTGATTAGGGGATTAGGGTTTCATAAGTATTTTTGAGTAGCGTGCCTAATTATTTAGGGCGTTACAAGTGCGGGGACCATGGGTTTATATAACTGAGCTTCCAATAAGCAGATCAAGAATTTATAACTTAAATTCACTGACTTATTAATTCTTCGTTGAATCCACGCATAGAACTTAGAATTGCACTCTCAGTATATAGAATGCTCTATATGTTCCACCATATAGACACATCATTAGTTATCCATTGTTATAATCCTAATTTGATCAATGATCCTCTATATGAATGATCTACACTGTAAAGGGATTAGATTACTGTTACACCCTACAATGTATTTAATCCTTAAAACACTTAACCCTGTATAAATGATATTTTAGCTTATGTGAAATGAGATCTCCACCATTTATTTTCGTTTGGTCAAGCTCGAAGGAGATCATCCTTTACTTACTATTCGCCAGATAGAAGCTATAGATTCCATTTTTATGTTAGCGCTCCCACTCAATTGCACTACCGTGTTCCCAAAATGTACGTATCACCCTGACCCAAAAGTAGGCTTAACTAACAAATCAAAGAACACGAATAGCCTCTCGAGATCGAGCCTAATCATAACAGGATTAAGATCATTTGATCAAGGATCAACTAGGCGATATTGACTTGAATAGATATTACGGTAAGTTTAATAAATCTAAGTCAAAGTTCAATATCGGTCCCTTCCGATGCATACTCCATGCATCCAACCTGAGCTTTACTTTAACCAATGCTCTGGAAAGAACATAGCATTTCTCCAAATGCAAGTAAACTCTTGTTGTATATTATCATATCAGTAAAACCTTGTGTTTGATAAATCTAGGAAACTTTATTCACATAGTCATGTTTACTTTCCAATGTGTTGACAGCACAATAAACAGGATCAAGTATGTGAAAAGGGTTTCAGATGAATTCATACATTATGTACATATAATCATGAAATAAATCATGTGAACCATGCAACATTAAATGTTATTTCTGATCTATATTAATAAGTAAATCTGATTATATTGAAATGAGTTTTATTTAGGGCATAAAACCCAACATCATGGGCTAAAGGTGTAGATACCCTAAGCAATACTTCTAATTTATTGAGGGGCTAAATTAGAAATACTTAAAATTAATAACCTAGCTATGAGGTTATAAATTGGTAGTGATCCCCAAGAAACAAGTGTGAATTATTATTCTCATCTTCCCCCATTAAGAGAGAAAATTAGAATACCCTAAGTCTTGTTTTCTTGGAAGATCATTACCCAAAATCACCCAAAGATTATCTCTACAAGATGGATTAAGATCATCACTATCTATGGATTAAGGTACGCTTCCGCTATTTGGCTTCTTCTCTTTGAATCAATAAAGGTACTTTTTAGATCTATGGTTATACACTTATAATTATATGTAATATGTTTATCTATAAAATTGAATATTGTTATTGCATATTTTATGAGTGATAAAAAAACTAGCAAGTGGTATCAGAGCCACCTTTAATTGATTCTTTGAGGATTTAAGGTTCGTGTTTTAAAAATTTGGGGATTTCTAAAAATCTAAAAAATTAGATTTTGTTCTTCCATTTATGATTTGGGGTTGTAATTTTGTGATTATTTATTTGGTATTTATCTTCTAAAATTGTTATAATTTATTGATATGAATCTATTAACCATTTAATTTTTTTGGGAAAGAGAACTAGTTATATGCATGCGATGGGGTCTGTTATTTGTTTTTTCTTTCTGGAATTAATTTTATGAAGTGATGAGATAGTGTTTGTTTGAATCTTATTTATTCATTATGTCTAATAAGGTTTCAGTTCCATTTTTTTTTTGGTGACATGATGTTTTCTTTAGATCGACTACTAATATATCATATAATATATGTAATCGAGCTCATCTTATTTAGCATAAAGCCACTATCAAAGTTAAAGTTTATGCCTCCTTTTTATGCATATATACTTTATATTTGACATATGTATTCATATGTGATGTGATTCTAAGTTTTCACTCATATATTGGGTCTTTTGGACTTTTGGATTAAGTGCACCATGGCTATGGGTGTGATCTTTTTAATAAAACTTTTCAATTCATATTGGGAAATTTGAAATTCCATTCTTACAAGATCTTAAAATTTTTTTCCTAAATGCATACTTAATAATATTGGTCATATATGACCACATTCCTAATATCCCACAAATACCCCTCCCATTTGAAAAAAATAAAAAACTCAAAACTTCTCTCTCCCTCTCGCTGAACACGACGCACGCACAACCTACACCCACATCCCACGACCACCAGTTCACCTCCGACGACCACCGACGACCACCTGCCACCACCTTTAGCACCGGACGACCACGCACGACCACCACCATCACTGGTATTGACCACCGACAGTGGGGAATATGTCCAAGGTTAGTTTTTTCTCACTACCCACATACCCCATCAGACCCCACCCATCGGACCATCGGACCCCCACATAACCCATCGGACCCTACCCATATACCCCATCAGACCCCAACCCCACGAGAATGACCATCGGACCCCAACCCACATACCCCATCGGACCCAACCCACAACCCATCGGACCCAACCCACAACCCCATCGGACCATCGGACGGCATCAGACCAATAGGAGGTCCGATGTCTTCAACCTCAGATATGAAAAAACCCAAAACCGACCGAGGAAAAACTAACCTCATATCCGCGATTGCGGGTGGTGGTCGTGCGTGGTCGGTGGCTGCTGTCGGTGGTGGTGGGTGGTCGTCGGTGGCCGGGCGTGGTGGTCGGGCGTTGAAGCCATGGTCAGCGAGAGGGAGAGAGAGGGTCGTGCGTGCGTGGTCAGCGAGAGGGAGAGAGAGAATGACGAAAGAATGTTGGGATTTATTTTTCAAATGGGAGGGGTATTATGGGGAAAAATTAAATGTAGTCATATATGGACAATTTTAATAGATATAGATTTAGGAAAATAATTTTAGAGTGTTTTATGGATAGTTTTTCAAATTTTCCTTCATATTTTGGTTAAATATTCACAGTTATGTATATGAGGTATTTATTAATAATTTTAAGAGTTTGGTTTATAGGCACATATATATTATATAGTTTTGAAATATATAATTAAATATGGACTATTATTATTATATATGAGTTGCATTGGAAATATATAATCATATATAATATATGTGTATATGTATTAGGTTCATGATAAAAATTCAAGTCCAAATTAAATATATATATATTTGTATTATTTTAAGTTCAAATTTGGCATTCTAAAATATTAAAATTTGTCTTTCATTCTAAATGAGTTGATTGAAACATGATGTCGCCAAAGCAACCTCTCTTGTGTAGATTGGTTATGAGGAATGTTAGATGTTTGTGTGTGTGTTTCTCATGTAAGCATTGATCGGCCCAAAGAAAGGTTATACTTATTTTGAGTGCACATATACTTGTAGTGATAAATGTGTGACAATTATAAAATTTCTATGTAAACAATATGTACAGTCCAAAGATTGACAAATTATTTGACAGGATTTATTATCAATATTTAATTGCTACAATAAGAGTACCGCTTACAGTTAATATTATTGTCCAAAACTTGATATTAATGGTGTGTTTGGTATCTTGAGAAGGGATTTGCCATTATTTGAATTTATTTTGTTATGTGGATTCTTTTGTGAACCTTTGTTTATTTTGTTCTCTTTTTAGCTCATGTTTTAGTTATATCTACCAACATAAAATTAATTCTCATGCTAAATGAGATAAATTTTTAACTAAAGAAAAGAGACAAACATGCTTCTTTAGCTATCTTGTTTAAATAAAGGATAAGGATAAATATAAAATTCAATATGTTGCATATGGAACACTGTTAAAGAAAGTACAAAAGATATTAGATATAAATTATCTATGATTTTTAGAAAAGGAATTAAAATAAGGTTAAAGTGTTCCAAGTATGTAAGTAGGCATATCTAATGAAAATAAGTTTCCCACTATGGTTTGTTTTGTAAATGATTTAATTTATTGTACCTAACTATACTTAATAAGTAAATTTTTATGAAATTTCTTATGTAAGTATAACTATGGATGGTTATCTATGAAATTAAAAGCCAAGTGATGATGAAAGATTCATCTTTAGGGGCAAAAGTGAAACATCTACAGATGAGGCTATAAGGATATTCAACTATGATTAAAGATTAGTTATTTTGGATTTGGAAAAGACTTATACAATATCATCACATAGATGAGTTTTTGTTTTGAATTCTATTTTGAATAATTAGGTCATTTTTGTTCATTTAGAATTTGAAAAATTAGTCTTTTTCTAATATTTCAATATTAGTTCTACTAGTTCTTTAATTTATAAATTTATTAAAATTTGTCTCATATAAAGAAACCTTATAATTTCTCTTCTGGTACAAAACATAAATTGAATCATGAGAATTCTATTATACTCTGGTATAAGTATTAAGATTATATCTCCCAAAAGAAGAACAGAAAGACTTATTTTTAATAGAATTCTTAACCCCTTGATTTAATAAATTTTAGATTTTGTAAAGGGGTAACAAACAAACATAAAGAAATCAAGTGAAAAAATAAAGTTTCATTATCTAAGAATTTATGCTATGTTTTGGTAGATCTTTCCTCATGGTTTCATGGAACGATCAATAATAGTATCTTGTATTCAGACTAATGAAACTTATTTTGTTCATAACACATTATTCTTTTAGACATTGTTTCTTTTAAATTTTCAAACTATAGTTGACAAATCAACTAGGCAAAAAAATTAAAGTCGTTAAAACTAACTATGATGGTTAACACTAGCATGAGAGGTATGACGAATCAAGTGAGTAACGTGTAAGATTATTTTGCACAAATACTAAAGAAATGTAATTTCGTCTTCCAATACAAAATGTTAGGCAAACCTAATATGAAGGGTATTTGAGAAATGTTATACCATGGGTATAACTACTAATTGTGAATATACTCATAATATTGTTAATTAATTTTCAGCAAAAAAAAAAAAAAAAAAAACAAAAACAAAAACCCATCAATTAATACTTTTACACTATTTTTTTCACTCTCATTCATCATTTTTTATCTATCATGATCGTATAGATGAATATTATTAAACAAAAAATTATTATTTTTTATCTATTTTATTTTTTTTCCTACTACTAAAAAAAAAGAATTAGGTATTGGTTTATAACTGACTTCATTAAAGATAGTTCGAATAAATTTATAGTTAAAAATAGTTGAGTTGGGTAGACTAAGCGTCACTCCTGATATATATTCTTATTTTTTAACTTTTTAAAAATCTTAATTTTTTATAGTAAAGGGTCCAAGTGAAAATTACAATTAAGAGTTTTAAAATATAAAGGGTCTGAATATAATTTTGATTTTTTGTTATTTTTAACAAAAATATAGAGAAATTTACATAGTATACTAACTTTTGTTATTTTTTTACAAAAATACTGCCAGGCAGTATTTTTGACTTTTTTACTGTGTTCTTTTATAAGTTTCATACTACAGTATACTGTATTAAGTTTTCACTGGTGTTCTACTAGTTTTTTACTGGTGTTCTACTGTTGTTTTGAATTGTTCTGCTTTGTATTTTACTGGTGTTTTATAAAACACAGTATTTTTGAAAAGATTTCCGTGTGACAGTATTTTTGTAAAAGTTAACAAAATTCCAGTATTTTTGTAAGTTTCCTAAAATATATGGTTAAAATTTTAACTTCACAAAACATAATGTCCAAAATTTAATTTATATATATATATATATTTATATATATAAATAAAGACTCTAAAAGAATAAAGGCTAAAAATTAGGGTTCAAAATAATATTTATCTTTACTTAAAAACATAATTTTTTTCAATAAATATAGATTTTTCTTATAAATAATTTTAATATTTTGATCAAATACAATCTTGAAAATATTTTTTTAGATATATTGATCAAAATATAATATTCAAATAGTCTTATTTATCAATTTTAATTTTTAGAATGAAAAAGTGAGATAGTGATGCATCAATTTAAAAACATTCCAAAATCGTTATATAACTTTATTATCACTAAACAAAAAATAACCGAACGCAAAGCGCGGTTTGTTTCTTAATTATTTGTATAAAGTCATTTATGTAAATAGATTGTTAATTGTGTATATTATTGAAAAAATCCCTAAAAACAAATATAATGTGTAATTTTGACTTGTTTATGTGAGTTGAAACTATTGGGCCAATTAAAAAGGAAAAAAGAGTTGTTGTGTATGGGTCAGATGTTGGCCCATAACGAATAATTTGGTGGTGAAACGTGGTCATTTCCAGACCAATATCCATATCCAAGTCATAGCCATACGGATGCCGGACCTTCGTACTCCGGCGACCTTCCATCGCTTCCCTCAATTCCATTCGATCATCAAGATCATCATCACTCTCTTCTTCTTCCGCATTCATCAGGTACCTTCTTTTTTTGCTCTTGATTTATCCATAACCAGTTTTATACACATGCATACAGTATACGCATTTATGCTTCCTAATTCAGACTAACTATTTTGCTCAACTCATTCATCAACTACAGCTCTGCCTGCCGCTTAACTTGATTCTACTTTTATGTTTAGAAATTCATGTTGAACTTAATTTTAGCTTAACTTTACGAAAACAACACTGAATTTGAGCTTGTTGAGTGAAGCAGCTCATGAGTAGTTCACTGTCTAAAACTCTCTGACAGTTTTTTATTTATTTAATTTAACTTTTTCCATTAAGGGTTTGGTTTGGCTTCCAAAGGAACATCACTTTAGGTTTTTCGACGGGCGCTAACTAATGTTTAGAAGCAACAATGTCGTTGCCAGACTATTCCAACGCCAAATTTGCACTCCTCCTCCTGGCACGATTGTATGTGTTTCTTGTCTTTTGAGATTCTGCTCTTTAGTACTATTTTTATGTATCCAATTGGTACAGTGGTCTCTAGATTCTATATTGCACCTCTCACATGTGCCAAAGCTAGTACTATCAAAGATGATCAATGATTACAGATGAAATAACCCTGAAGCTGATAACTTGGGAAAATGATAGGAATGAATTGAAAGCACATTAGGGGAAACTTAGAATTCTTAATCTTACTTAAATGCTTTCAGGTTCATTGCGCCAGACGATTTTACGAGAATTTAGTTCCTAGCCATACCATATATGATATTGAGTGCCCAGATCATTTGTTCCGGAAATTCACAGAAGATGGCCAATATCTCGTATGCTTTAGTAGAAACCATCAGGAGTTGATTGTATACAGACCCTCATGGCTTTCTTTTTCGTGCAAGGACGAAGATTGTGATATCCATGATCTTCCTCCCCAAGCAAAGAAGTTTGATAGTTTCTTTACACAGCTTTACTGTGTATCACTTGCTTCCAGCAATGAGCTTATATGCAAGGATTTCTTCCTTTACATGGAGAGTAACCAATATGGACTCTTTGCCACCTCAACTACTCAAATTCACGATGCACCTGCTGTTGGTGGAGCCATTCAGGGAGTTCCATCAATAGAAAAGATAACTTTTCATCTCTTGAGGTGCGTGCTCTTAGCTTTATACATTTCTTTTCAAGCCTAATAAGACATATTGTATGTGCATAAGTTACTAAGTTTTTTTTTGTTTTCTCTTTTCTTTCTTCCAAAAGATTCTTATATTCTGTCTATTTTTATTTGACTTAGGCTAGAAGATGGTGTCGTACTGGATGAAAAGGTCTTTAATGATGATTTTATCAATTTAGCCCATAATATGGGTGTCTTCATGCATGACGATCTTTTAGCAGTTGTGTCACTTCGGTATCAAACAATTCATATTCTCCAAATTCGGGATTCTGGGAACCTTGTTGATGTGCGAGCAATTGGAGCATTTTGTAGTGAAGATGATGAACTTTTTCTCAATTCCAATGTTCCAGTGAGTAACTTTTTTTGTCATGTTATTTATGAGATGAAAAAGGACTAGCACTCAATTGTTTTGCTTGCATACTAGGATGGTAGAAGTACAGGGAGTGCTCTCTATGAAGAGACCCTGTCATATATGCTGATACTTGAATTTTAGAAAGAAAAGACATTGACTTCGCTTGCAAAGATATGATTATGAACATTGTTGTGTCTTTTCATTTATATTGCTTTCCTTTTCTTAATAATAAGAGAGGAGGGGGGGGGGGGGGGGGGAATCCGGCCAGAATCAGAACAATTATAGCAACATGCCATTGTTCTCGAACAAATTACAACACTATGAGGAAACTTCATTAACTGTGTTAATGTTTTGTTGCATCTTTTATTTATTTACTATTATCTGTATTAGAAAAATGTTATACAGAGCAAAATAAAACAAGAACAATTACTCAATAAAGTTCCATTCCCTTCATAAACTAGAGAATGGAAAATCAACTCCTTTACATTATGCAGCCTAATAGCCACCCATAACCTGGTCTTATTTCATAGACTATTTACATGGCTGGATAACCCTTCAAAAGACCTTTTATTTCTTTCCAGCCAAATTCCCCCCAAAAAAAGCTGACACAGAAGTAGCTCAAAGAATCTCCATCTCCTTGCCTCCCATAATAAGAAATCAAAGTTCTTCACATGGAGCAGGAATACCCCAAAACAGGCTAAATTCGTTTAGCAATTTGTACCATCTGCATAACACACCCCAATTTGGAGAGGTTGCCAGAAAAGGCTTTCTCTTTTTGAATAACATAATGCACATTCTATTTCCCCAGAGCAGCAGCAATTAAAAAACAAAATCTAAATGTGGGTCGGATTGAGATTTTTCAAAGAAAATCAGCCCAATTCACCTGCTGAATGGAGTCATGGACTCATCAGTTCTTAACAATCAAAAGCTGATTTGCTTGAAAAGATTTTTAACTGATCTCCCCTTCCATATTTGCAATCTTCAAGCATTTCAGTATTTTCACAGGTCCCCCAAATCTGTCCAAAAGCTGAATTATATCTGGTAGTTCCCTGTTATTAATATTCTTGAAAAACTTTCAGGTTCCAAGTCTCTGAAGAACCAATATCATTCCGAACTACAAATATCCTCTGAGCCAAGCCAAATATTCTCCAAAAATCTAATCCAATTTCCATTCCCCACCTTGAAACAGCTCATGTGCACTAACTCATCATATAAGAGGCAAGAATACCTTTCCAAGGACACTCATAAGTCCATCTAGAACTTGTTTTGGTATCCCATCATGATGCAATCCATACTTGCTTTGAATTACTCTATGGCACAATGAGTGTAGTTCTAGAGAAAATCTCCACAAGCATTTCATAAATAAAGCATTTCTTGATCTTACATTCCCAATTCTTGTGTCACCTTTACCATTTGTTCTAGAAACCACTTCTCAAGAGTTAAGTGGTCACTCCCTACTAAATCTCCTTCCTCACAAAAGAAACTTCTCATCAACCTTTCCAAGGGCTCAAATCATTATCATTGGAGCTTTAAAAAGAGACTAGTGAATTGGAAGGGAAGATACCACTGAATTGATTAGCGTTAGTTTACCTCTAGATAAGTAGCAATTCTTCCATCCTTGTCTCTTTCTAACCTTCTTGATAACCAGATCCTAGACAACAACTTTCTAGGATTGTTACCTAATGTCAATCTGAGATATTTCATTGGCCACTTTCCTACAACACAATCAATCTTGTTTGCTTTATGTTGAAGCCAAGCTATATCCATGTGCAAGCGCAGAAAACTACCATTTTCATATTGATGTTTAAGCCCTAAAAAGCACAAAAGACCTTCAAAATCTTAATCGACCTCTCAAAGAACAAAGTTTCATCAATGTGCGCCTCATGCACCTCAATATGCATTGCCTCAGAGGCGTGCCTCAACCCCTTGAATGTTCAAAGTTCCCTCTAGGCCTCCTGTTGATGAAACTTGAATAAGATACAGATTGCAGACAGCCCATAATTCATTTCATCTACTTCCTCCCGAAGTTTTGTTATGTAATCTCTTGTTTGAATTATCTCTTTCAGACCTCTTTTAATACATCATAATTAACACAAGTTTTGTTTCTTTTCTAGAAAAAAGAAAAATAAATTGTCCAACTTTAGGTGGAATTTTAGATTGCACTTCTACAATCACACCTAGTCTTTTTCATGTTTCTTCTCTAGTTCTATGTATACTAGACCATGGAATTCATCTTTCTAGACAAAGCAAACTAACTGGTGTTTCTTTACCATTTTTAATTTCTACTATTATTTAAAGCAAATATGTTGATAGTGAGAATCTGGAACTAATATGCAGATGAAATGAAAAGCTAACTGTATAGCTATATAGTGTTTTGGTGTTTATTATAATATCAAATCACATGGCAAGCCCTTATGTTTATTGGAAATTGGAATCACTACTCAATGATGTTTTGTATTCATATGCTATACTACTTTCCCTTTGGGATTATTAAAATATATATTTATTTATTTTTAATCTGTCATTTTATTTTGTTACCCTCTGAGTACACTAATTGGTTAAATTTTCTCCATCCATTTTTCATCATAGCATTAAGAACATTTCATATGAATAACTGAACTGACATTTAGCTATTGATGGCAGACTATGGGTGTTCAGCTGACTGAGAACAATGTCGAAAATGGGTTGCATCAGGGTCTTCCTAATTCATCAAATTATTTCCTTAGTGGCATCAAACAACGATTGCTTTCATTTATATTTCGAGGAATATGGAGTGAAGAAACAAATCATGCTTTGGTTGGTCATTTGTCCTTTCAATTTAAATATGCTTTATGGTTCTTAGAAATACTTCAATCTTTATTGCCTTGTGTGTGCACATTTGAGAAATGAGTTTTAGTTCTACTCAATCGGAAGTTGCTGGTTCCTAGATAGCTTTAGTGTGGAAGATTCTTTGTCAAAGATAATCATAATAAAATACCATGAATATCCCAGTTCTCGAATGAAATACCCACTTAAATTTTGTTAAAATGACAGAGATATCTCATTTATTTATTCAATTGGATCAAAAGTATCCCTTAGCAATTTTACTGATGAATATCATTGAACTATCGAAAAATGCCTTTTTACTAAACTATACTGGAAAAAGAGTAGATTGTATCCAAAAAGATAATCACCGAAAGTACCCTTAATTATACCTCTTCTTTTTGTTCTTTAATTATATCTTTTCTCAAAGTATTATTCACTCAATTAGCAAAATTTTAACGTTTTGTTTTCTTAATTTTCAGGGAATTATTGCTTCTGATTAGTTATTTATATTGCTTTCAGAATTATTTTCTTCTTTCTTGATATTATGATTATTTGTGTATCTGCTGATTTCTTTGAAATGGAGTTCTGTGATGAATAATATAGTGTCCCTTAAAATCATTTGCTTAGTAGACACTGAAGTGATATTTCCCGGGTGTTAGAAGTTTTATGCAATTGTATATGGATAAAATGGAAAGTAATGGGCTCTGGTTTATGCCATTTTGATAAGGAAGAGCATACTTTGAGATTGGTCAGTTGCTTAAGTAGCATTTACATTTGTTTTTCTTTTCTTTATATAAAGTGCATTTACATTTGTTAATTTGAAATGTCTCTATTTTTAGCACCTAGAGAAATTATAACTAATTTTTTTATATGACTGTAAATTGTTATTATAGTAGACATTCTACCTGTTTCTGAAAAAATTAAAATAATTTTTAGTGTCAAAAATAAGGTTCAATCTTTCAGCTGCATGCGTGTAAAAAGAAATAAGTATGTGTGCAACTAAATCGTTGAACTCTATTTTCGATATTGTAAATTATTCAGAATTACCTACTATAACTATAATGTTGACTGGCAGATAAACAAGATAAATTATAATATCTTGATATGCCAAAAACTAAAATGTCCCTACCAGGACAAAAATGGTGTCCCTTCTAAGTTTTGTCCTATAAATATATATATATGTTAGTTTATTTATTTATTCATGTGTGTTTGTTTGTATTTATTTATTAGCTAGGACCTGAGAATTTCTTTTTGGTTTTAATAATTGATTTACTTTGCTTTTTACTGCTTCAGAGGGCCCAAAACCTAAAGAGGATGTTTTATTTCCACTTCCAAGACTATGTTGACTTGATTATATGGAAGGTATGGTCTCAAGAAGTTGTACTTCAGCTGTAGCCTTGTGATATTGCCTCTCCATGTTTGAGAGCATTGCTTGCAAATTCTTCTTATTGACATATCAATTTTGTAGTGCGTGCATGTGCATTTTTCACTCTAAATGACCAATTGACAAGTTTTTTTGTGTTCAATACTTCAATAGGTACAATTCTTGGACCGCCATCACCTGCTAATCAAGTTCGGAAGTGTTGATGGAGCAGTGAGATATTCTTTCTAGCATTTTTATTGTATTGTAGTAGATTGAGTATAGATAAACTGCAGGGACCCACTTTTTTTATCACAACCCACCCTTCCTCCTCTATTGGGCATAAAACTTGAGGATTGAATACTGTTGACCACACAACACGATGCTTTCTGGAATGAATCTCCCCATTCAATGCAGTTGGACTTTTACTGATTAGATGTGAGCTCCATTATATCTAGGCTTGACGACGAGTAGACATTAAATATGGATATGATTCTAGTAGAACGCTTATTACGTAAATTCCTTGAGCATTTTGAAGCTGTGGGTAGCTCATTATGCTCTGAGGAGTCTGAACTAGTCAGCTGTGAGAAACAAAGTCCTTTATCAAAGTACAGGGTGATTGTGGTTACTTGATGAGTGACAAATAATTTTTGAAAATCTGGCTGTCTATTTTGCATCTTCTCTGTAAATTAACTTCCATAAATAGGAAGTTCTAAATTATAATCTGCTCTTGTGCTTTCTCAGAATCTTCAATATTTTTTTCCATTCTCATTATAAAAATTTTTGAAACTTCAGGTATCACGAACTCCAGATCAGCACCCACCTTTTTTTGCTGTATATAACATGGAGACAACTGAGTTTGTAGCTTTTTATCAGGTAAAAAACCTTAAAACGTAATTTCTGAAAGAATTATTTCTTAAACCTGACTCTGACACATTTATTGCCTGCAGCAAAATTCTGCAGATGAGCTATATCTTTTGTTTGAGCAGTTTAGTGACCACTTCCATGCAACATCTAAAAATTCGTTATATTTGAATTTCATATCTTCTCACTCAAATAATGTTCATGCCAGAGAACAATTGAGATCACTTAAAAATAAAGCAAGTAGTTCTTCACAGGTGAGTTTTTGCAAATGCTATTTTTTCATGTTCGTTTTATATCTTCTACTCTATGACTTAAGAAATGATTTACTTGTTTTGGATTTAGAAGCAAGGTTTTGTATGTGGTTTATAGGTCTGCTTTTTCCTTTATTAACAACCACATGTTTAATTGGCTGATGATTTCCAGTTTGTGAAGAAGATGCTGAGCTCCTTGCCTATTAATTGTCAGTCGCTGAGCCCTTCTCCCTATTTTGATCAATCTCTCTATCGCTTCGATGAAAAGGTTTGACCAAGAAACTTATGATTTTCTTAACCTTATTATGAGGCTGTAAGTTGAGTAAGCATTCAATTTGCGAAGGTCTCTTCATGACACACTAGTGAGAATTGGGCCCCCCTTGTAATCTTTGAAATGCATGGACTGGTTAGGAAATTATGGTAGACACTATGTACTTACATTTTGTTTCCTATGAAGAAATAATAGGATTACTATGTACATGTGCATTTGTGGTTTAGCAAAAATGGCAGAATTGAGTCAGTTCAGGAATTTATAAAATGATTTTCATGGTTCTCTATTGTTTTCCAATAAATAAATGGAGAAGTGGTAAGCTTCATCTTATGATTTGATTAATGTATGTATGATGTTTTAGATAAAATCGAGTTATTATTCAAAAAAAAAAAAAAAAAAAGAATGTAAAGAATTAAGTGAGTTTGTTACTTTGTGTGAAAATTATCAAAGAATTATTGTGATAAAGAACGCATAACTTGTATACCGGCCAAAGCTTTTATATGGATCGTAGAGATATCCTAGAACATATCCCCTGATCTTGTATGGTGCACAATTTTAGGTTGGGATACTTGAATAGGATCCATTAGAAAATCTTCAACTAGAATATTGACAGGAGATATATCGTAGGTTATTATTTAGTATTAGTTTCTATCACATTTGTTTGTGCTAGGGTTGAATGCAGGAAATTTGCTGATTAATCCCATGTAGGCTAACTGTTTGAAACTCTTTTGTCAGTTTCTGTAACTAATTAATTAATATATCTTTGTTCTTGCAGCTTATTTCTGCAGCGGACCGGCATAGACAATCAACAGACCATCCCATAAAGTTCATCTTAAGAAGGCAACCACATGCGCTCAGATTTAAGATTAAACCAGGTGTGCTAATAGTTGTTTGAAACTCTGTCAAACTTGGTTATGACTTATGAATATGAAACAAGAGAAAATGGGAAGAATCAGTGGTAAAAGTGAATCAAGTTTACCTTTCTATTTCAGTAGATGATTTTGGTTTATCAATTGAATGGTCATTTCAGGCAGATATCTCATTTTCTTTTTTCAAAGAAGCCTTTTTCATTTTCATTTTAAAGGTTTTGTATAAAATTATGCTATAGAACATCAAAGGCTACATTCATCCACATTCTCTGCTTAGTTGACTTGTAAAATTTAAATTAAGCATGTGATAAATGGTTTCAAATTAGGTCCGGAAGGTGGAAACGCAGATAGTCGAGCCAAAAAGATATCTTCCTTCTTGTTTCATCCATTTCTGCCACTTGCTCTTTCCATTCAGCACACTATGTTCTTGCAACCTTCAGCTGTGAATATTCACTTCCGGAGATAAAGTGTTGTGTAAGCATCCATTTACATAAGGTTATAGTTGAATCTGAGAAAATTGTATTCAAGTGTAGCGGTTTCTGATGTTTAGATTTAATGTATATTTTTCTTTGTAGAATACAGTTTAACTATTGACAGTAATTTTGTAATGATTATTATGTATTTTAGTTTTGGTAATAGATATTGGCTTACCTTTTTTTCTCTAGATGAGTAATTTAAAGACTTTCCCTTTGAGTAATTTGCACGATTCAATGTCTTTTAAGTGTGCATGTTTGTAGTTTATTCCAAAAAATAAAGTGGTCGTATATTTAATAGTCACTACGGGTAGGGGTGTTGTGTTCATTTAATATAATGAGGAAATTACACTCTATACCCTTTTTATATTGTCCTCTTTTATTTTTACCTTCTTTTTTAAAATATATCATTTTTACCTCTTTTTTTAAACATTGTACCAATTTTGCCCCTGTCACTTCAAGATACTCTCCATGTGATTCTCTTATGTAAGGGTATTTTGGGTACAATACATATAAAAAGAGGTATGTTTCAAATAAATATAAAATTAGAGGTAAATTTGATTAATTGATGAATAAAAAAGGCATTTTTCAACTTACCCCTAATATAATCCGTACTATTTTGCTCATTGTACATATGATCCGCACTAAGTGCGGATTTTATTTTTTTGGATCCAATCCAATTCATAAAAGTGCAATTGGATTTGTTACTTTTTAATATTAAATTATTTAATATTTATGAAAAAAATATTTTTTTTGTTCACATAACTAGCAACAAAATAAAACAAATTATAGTTATTTTATGTCTTTAACAACGCATTAAAACAAATAAAATAGTAAATAACAAAAGGAAGAAAAAAAATTGTATGTATAAAGAAATGTTTAATTTTATTTTAAATTGTATATAAAAAAACTTATATATAAGAATAAAATATACATTTGATTTATTAAGTTTTAAAATATAATTGTATTATACGTATTATACTTTTAAATTACTATTTTCTTTACATTAATGTTATTTGTATATATAATTTTTTAATTTTTTATAAATATGTGTGGATTAGATTAGATCGGTTACTTTTACATGTCAATCAACATCTAATCTGCACAATTGCAGATTTAGAATTTTTCAATTCAATCAAATCCGTACAAGTGCGGATATCCGCACTTTGCGGATTAAATTGGATTGAATCGACTATTTTATGAACACCCTTAACTAGGGGTCCGTTTGACACAGTTTTTGGAAATGTTAAAACTACTTTTTGAAAAAACTATGATAAAAATATGTTTGTTAAGATGTCAAAAAAACAATTTTTTTTAATTTTTTTTTGGAGAAGTTACAGCTAAAATCTGCTCTAACCTAACTTTTAAAAAAAGTTGTTTTGATTAAAAGACTATAATAAATTTATTTATACTAAAACTATATTTACTTATTTATTATATATTAAAAAATAAAAATATTTATAATAAATAATAATTAAATTTCTTATTTTTTTTAAATAATTTATATTTTATTTTAATATTAACAAACAATATCAACCTAAATTTTTTCTTATTGAGTTTCTAATTTTTTTTACATTTGATAAAACATGATATAAAAATGCTATAAATTATTTTTATCCAATGCATATAAATTTATATTTTAAAAAAATATTATATAAAATAAATTTTTATATATTTGTGATTATAATAAACTAGATCATAAAACGATCATTATCATCATAATAAATTTTAATAACTCACAATACTTTGAAATTTATAATTTACCAAACACTCAGCTCAATTTTTTTCTACAGTTTTGCTGCAACCGTTTTTCTCGCATCACAGCTACAACTATTTTTTCCCACAGCACAACTGTGCCAAACTAGCCCTATGTAGGTGCCACACGCCTTGGAGTAAAAGTTGTAGTAGAAGAATTAATAAATTAGTTAGTAAACAACCAATTTAGGAAAATTTCACTTTTTGGTCCTCAAATTTTATATCCCTTACTAATTTGTACAAAATAATTCCACTATTTTCAAATTCTACCCAAAATACCCCTTACATTTAATTTTCCCACTCTCTCTCTCTGTCTTTCCATTTCTCTCTCCGTCTTTCCCTCTCCTCTTCATCCCTGCCCACGAAACAAAAGAACCAACAACCCAACCCAACCCGACCACGACCACGACCACGACCACGCCGAACCTAACAACCACGACGACGATGACGACAACCTCTCTCTCTGTTTTTTTCTCTTTCTCTCTCTCTCTCTCTCTCTCTCTCTCTCTCTCTCTTTCTCTCACTCTCTCTCTCTCTCTCTTTCTCTCTCTCTCTCGGTCGGTAGCAAATTTGACCCATGCTCGTCGAAACCACCACGAACCGTTGCCACCACCACTACCCGTGGTCGTTGACACCGAACAGAGGCCATCGCCACCACCACGAGCAGGACCCGTCGCCACCACCACCAATTTCATTCAAAGTTAAGTGTTTTTTTTTTGAAAAAAAAATATATTTTTCATAGATTTGGATGCCAATTATTGCATGTTGTTGAGATTAGTGGAATTTTTGTAGATTTTATGCTCTTTAGGATGTAGATGTTGGTGTTTCAATGGTATCTGTGATTGTTACAGGGTTATCGATGATATGTCGATAGAATATCGATAGGATGTCGATGGATTTGGTGTCTGTTTGTATTGTATTACTGTTATTGTATGTCGATAGGATATCGTGTGTATGTCGATAGGATGTCGATAGAATTGGTGTCTGTTTGCATTGTATTGCTGTTATTGTATGTCGATAGGATATCGTGTGTATGTCGATAGGATGTCGATTGAGGGTTAAGTTTATTTTTTTGCCCTTAATTGTCGACAACTTGTCGACAGTATGTCGATGTGTTGTCGACTATATTAGGATATTGCTTTTAAGTTTGTATTGTCGACTGAATATCGACAGGATGTCGATATTTTGTTGACATGTTGTGAAATTGTCGACTGAATATCGACAGGATGTCAATATTTTGTTGACATGTTGTGAAATTGTTGTCTGCTTGAAATTGTCGAATATCGACAGGATGTCGATATTTTGTCGACATGTTTTAATTGTATTGACTGTTTGATGATGTCGACATAATATCAACATCATGTCGATATTTTGTCGACCATTTTTTTTTAATTTTTTGGCAGTAATATTGATTTGTTTTTTGTTTTTTCAGATGTCTCCTAGACTCATAATTTCAGCACCCAAGCATTTTACTGGCCGCGTGACATATAGAGGCACCAGAATTTTAGCAAAAATCAAGGCTCGGTTTGAGGAGTACAACTTGAATAACACGGCGAAGGAAAGCTGTTTCGGTAACTTTTGAAATGCCGTACCCCTGACATTTTTCTCGGTGTTATTTCACTAGCTAATGCTCCACAAAATGAAGGTTGATGCTCAAGAGGTGTTGAAGATGTGGTTTTACATTGGTCAGAAAGAGGTCAGATTCGGAGTGCTTGAGTTTGCCCTCATTACAGGCCTGGACTTCTCGGGGCCAACAGAAGAGGAGAAGGCTGCGCAGGTTGCTCGCTCAGGGTCAGACCAATTGATCAACAAATATTTCAACCGGTCTGATAGTGTGAAGACAGAAGCACTCTAAGATAGGTTCATAAACTGTCAGAACCCGGAAGACTTGTACAAGCTTGGCTTGTGCTTGTTTGTCGAGTCAGTGCTTCTAGGTCGCGAGGCTAACGCGCTGATTACGCCTGACATACTTAGATATGTCGAAGATCTCGAGTTCTTCTTCCGGATTCCTTGGGGGAAGCACTCATTCGCCAGACTCATGCACTCGCTTCAAAAAGACATGTTGAAACAGAAGACCAACTACGAGAAGAAGCTGAGTTCAAATGTTCAACATGAGTGCAAATACACAGCTTATGGTTTCGCACCTGCAGTACAATATTGGGTGTATGAGGCCATTTTGGAGGTTGGGAAGAGGTATGGCACGAATCATGGGATTCGGTTTCCCAGGATGCTTAGCTGGACGAGCAATGGTGATATTGGGAAGAAAGAAGTCAGTTCGATATTTTCTAGACGGGTATGAGTTTCACTTATGTTTAGAGTAATTATTTAACATAAATGCTTGTGATAAATGCTAAATTGTTTTACTCTTATATTTTTTGAACCATAAACAGAATCTTGAAGTGGTGAAGGGGCTACTTCCACAGACAGAAGAGGAGGCATTTGTGAGGACCCTCTCTAACGATGGTGTGGAAAACCTGGTTGATGATGGTGTGGATGACACAGAGGCTGAGGCAGATACTCAGGTACCAGACACTCAGGTACCAATTTTCGGAACTTTTTTTTTTTATGATTGTATAACTTGATTGTACCTTGCATTTTCATGAATTTTTGCCAAGTTTTTTTCAAAGAGCGTGGCCAAAGGGGTTGTACATTTGTCAGCATTTTTGAGGCGATCAGCGAACCACGATTGCAGTGTGAACCTGATAAATTCAACCAAAGTAGTTATTGGATATTTCCCGAACTCTTCTGTAACACTATTGAAGCTTTCAGCAGCGTTGCTGGTCATGATGTTGTATCTATCGCCCAAACAATAAGGGTGAGCCCACTTCTCAAACCCTATACTCTCCACATATGCAGCAATGGCCGTATTCATCTTTCTAAGCTTCTCAAACTCTCTATCACATTCAGTCTTCGACCATGAGTAAGCAACATTATATATTTGGTTGTGAAAAGCATCAGTCTTGAACTTGGCATTCACGTTCATAACAATGTGGTGATAGCATGCACAGTGGACTGCTTCGGGAAAAACGAGTTCAACAGCATGATCAATGCTTTGATGCCTATCTGACACAAACACTAAGTTCTCAACCACGCCAATTGCTACCCTCAACTTCTGTAAGAAATCAGTCCAAGAGTCGTTATTCTCACTGTCAATGATACCATAAGCAACCGACAACAATTGGTTGTTCGCATCGTATGCCACAGAAACTAACATTATACCGCCGTACTTCGTCTTCAAGAAGGTGCCATCGATACTCAAAACAGGACGACAATAAGAAAAGCCCCTTCTACATGCACCGAGTGATATAAAACAGTACTTAAACCGCTCATCCTCTAAATACAAGTCAGTAATGGTACCTGGATTCTTCTGCTCCAGCATGTACAAGTATCCAGGAAGCTTCATGTATGAAAACTCAGGTGTACCCCTATCATACGTAAGTCCCATCTCCCTGCACCTCCACGCCTTCACATAACTCATCTGGATACTATAGTTGTCAAATATGTCCCTCTGTTTGTCTTTAGCCTTGTACTTAGTTCCATCTTGGGTGTACTTCCCCTTAACAAGGTGGCCAACCACCCATGGTGCTGCTTGACGGTGTTCTGAACGTCTCGCATTCAAGTTACATGTGTGTTCATTGTGAAATACAGTGACGTCGAAGTTGTCAGAATGCATCTTCTTCCTCCCCCTCAATCTCCATTTACAATCTGGAGCCTTGCATGTAACGTACAACACATCAGGGGATGACTTCTTCACCATCCACTCAAAATTGTTATTAAGTGCAAACCTACCCACTACTTGTCTCAGTTCTTCCTTATTTTCATAAAAATTACCAAGCTCTATCACCCCTGCTTACTTACTTTGTAAACAAGTAGTTAGCTCATGATTTTCCATTATATCTTCCTTTGTCCACATAGGAGCTTTGAACTTGGTACAAACTTCAAAAGAGGAGAACGTTGAGAAGGTTGCATAACAAGAATGAGCATGTTCTTCAGTTCTGCCTTGTCGACTACTGCTAGTTCCAGGTGTAGTGCGATTTTCACTACGAGGTCGTCGTTCTCGCTGTGTATCATGGTTACTCGGTACACACTCTAACCTCAAGGAGGGTCCCACTACGACTTCATCGACTGCCAAATCATGTTCATCATCCATATTCAAATCTACAATAGGATCGTTATTGTAGAAGGTTGTATCGAACTCCTCAAACTGATGAAATCCTGTCGTTTCTTGTTCTTGCTCTACATTGGTCGGAACCTGTACATTGGTCGGAACCTCCTCATTCACACCAATCCCAACATCTATTTCGGGAACGCAAGACCCTACCACACTTCGAGGGAGAGGATTAGTAGGCGACGTAGGCTCCGAATTCCCAACTTTTCTCACCTTGGTCACGAATAATGGCATAAACTTTGTATTTGACATTGTTGCCCTCATCTCTAAGAACGTTCTCAGTTGGCGTTCTTTCTTAATAACCTCTGGCGGAACCATTTGTCCCTTCATGTACAAGGAACAAATCTCCAACTTTAAATCATACGCTAAAAGATCAACCTCCAACTCTTCATATAAAATTTGGCGCAGTTCCTGTAGGGTTGTCTCAGTTGTAACTGTCAACGTCAAGCTGCCTTCTGCTTTGTAAATCCAATTATAATTCTCACATAACCAAACACCATCGTACGATACAACAAGAAACACTTTGTCTCCTACAATTTCAAACCAAACAAGGTGAGTACAGGAAAAAATACCAAAAAACAATAAATATCGATATCCCATCGATATCCATCGACATTATGTCGATAAAAACAATAGCAGAAAGTATGACATGTTTCATCGACAAATCATCGACATACTGTTGACATTATGTCGACAAAATTACTAAAAAAGAGATTGGCAATCCTCATCGATATATAATCGACACACCATCGACATAATATCGACATAGACTCCCCAATGCAATTTGCATGTCAGACACGTGTACAATGGGTAATTAATCCATTCAACTATCGACAAGCTATTGACATTTATCGATATTCACTCGACAAATACACATTGCATGCGTTTCATTTTTTACGGTTACACATTTAATGTTAATAAATTTTACCTACGTTCCCAATAACCCTTCCCAACTGCCACGTTGCATGTCTGACACGTGTATCTGTTGGAAATTATTTTACCAGGATCTAGATTTACTAACAAGTATGTTGGATTAACAACCTAATATGAATTCTAAAACAATGAAAATAAACACATATAAAGTTAGAAAACCTTACAGTGGGTGCAGCGGAATAATATGACTCCTTCCGTTCAGATCTCTAGCCCTTGATTCCTTTCTGTAGCAGAGTATCACCAAGATCTGAACCTGGATCTTCTTTTCTCCTTCTTTGATGCAGAAATTCCATAGTCTTCCATACTATGATTGAGATACCACTTGATGTGTGTGGGCACTACTCATCTCACAAGGATTTCGAAATTTCTCTCTATTTTTCTCTCTCAATTTCGTGGCTTTTCATCCATGCAAGAGAAGAGAGCAAGGTTGCTTTATATAGGGAAAAGGGAGAGCACAACTTTCCAAATAAACAGTTTCCTCTTTTACTGTGTAATTGATTAACTGCCTTATTTAGTGTGATTCACCACTTTCCTATTATAGCTAGGCTTTGATTAGCAATTACATGACAATTAAAAAATAAAAATAATAATTGGGAAACACAAAGGGAGTGCTCGGCCATAGAGGGAAATGGGCCTCACTTGGATTTTGCAGTTTCCTCAATTTTATTTCTATTTCTCCAAAAATGCCACTTTTCCAATTCTAATCATTTAAATGCCAAAACTAATTATTTAATAACTAAAATAGATTATTAAATAATATTGTCATTTAAAATAATTATTAATTAGACATACAAAGTCTCTTAATTAATAATTAAACCTAGAAACCCTTTTCTTTACGATTTCATCCTTAAACTGTGAGAATTCATAAAGTAGACATAGTCTAACTTTTAGAATTATAATTGATTAATTAAAATCAATTAACTGAGTCTTACAAGCAGTATGGTCTCAACTAGTATGGGGACCATGGGTCTATATAACCGAGCTTCCAATAAGTCGAACCGAATTTACCAAGTAAATTCCCTAACTTATTAATTCCTCATTGAATCTACACTTAGAACTTGGAATTGCACTCTCAGTCATATAGAAACACTCTATATGTTCCACGATATAGACACGTCATCAGTTATCCATTGTTATAACCCTAATGTGATCAATGATCCTCTATATAGATGATTTACACTGTAAAGGGATTAAATTACCGTAACACCCTACAATGTATTTTATCCTTAAAACACTTAACCCTGTATAAATGATATTTCACCTAAGTGAAATGAGATCTCCACCATTTATCTTCGTTTGGTTAAGCTCGAAGGAAATCATCCTTTACTTCTATTTGCCAAATAGAAGCTATAGATTCCATATTTATGTTAGCGCTCCCCCACTCAATTGTACTACCGTGTTCCCAAAATGTACGTATCACCCTGATACAAAACTAGGCTTAACTAACAAATCAAAGAACACGAATAACACTCTTGAAATTGAGCCTAACCATATCAGGATTTCGATCATGTGATCTAGGATCAACAGTTGATATTGAATTTAATAGATATTACAGTAAATTTCAACATATCTAATCAAAGTTCAATATCAGTCCTTTTCGATGTATACTCCATACATCCGATACTGGTAAACTTTGCCAATGTCCTGGAAAGGACATAACACTTTTCCAAGGTGTAAGAATACCTATCGCTGATTATACCATGTCAGTCTAAATCCAGTGTTCTGACAAATCAGGGAATAAACTTTTGAACATATAATAAAGATTATATTCCACTGTGCTGACAACACTATAATCTTTAACCAACTCATATGTTCTGGACTTAAAAAGAATTCATACATTATATACCTATAATCATGAAATAAATCATGTGAACCATGCAACATAAAATGTTATTTTTGATCTTTATTAATAAGTAAATCTGATTATATGAAATGAGTTTTATTTAGGGCATAAAACCCAACAAACTCCCACTTGCACTAATATAAAACAAAAAGTGCATTTCAAGTAATCATTAACACCTTGATATACCAATCAAGTGTGATAGTAGTAAACTCCTCGTAATAGGATCTGACAGGTTGAATTAAACACAACCTCTTCTCCACTATTACTCTTCCTTAATCACAAAATCCTTGATAATGTGAAATTCCTCTCTATATGTCTACTCTTTTGGGATACTGGATTCTATACTTGTAACACCCCGATTTCCCGAGATGTCACATAGGATAGTCCGTATAAAACAATTTAATAAGATAAAGACAATCAAATACTGCTTTAATGAAAAATATCCAAGCATGAGATCTCATTGTTTAAAACAAAATACTTTTAGTACTGTAAACTTAAATAAGAACTAGTTAAGTCAAAATAATAGTTCCAAAATGTTTAGCAGTTAAAAACATTAAAAGCAAAATACTGTGCCAGCCCCCTAACATGCGGTCCACGCCTCGAGCTCTTCATTCTCACTGCTTAGCCTTACCCTTACCTACACACAGAGTACCTGTGAGCTAACGCCCAGTAAGAAGAGCTATGTAGGACATAACCCTCCTAACTAGTTACTTGACATAACTTGCTCTTTTATATTAATCAACAGTAATTCACATTCCATAAATATATCCACAACGCATGTTGTTCTCACATGCACACATCAAGTCTCATACCGCACATTATACTCACATACGATAATCAACTATTCTCTCATGTTGATCAGACATGAGGTAACCTACACTGCCTTGTGTTATTCTCACACTTGGCATCCAACAGGGCAATTAATTACCATAAGTTGTACTCACCCATGATAATGTTATAACCTGCAAGTGTTATGCTCACACAAGCAGCAAGACCCTAATATTATTCTCATGCTAACGATGCTCACAAAATATAAGGAAATCATAACACAATCAAATTAAATAGCAAACCAACCCAAGTTGTATGCATAACATACACCCTGTGCACAGATGTCCACTCTTCTTACCTCAGTTGCTAAGACCACACTTGCTACCTCGAGCACCTCAACGAATTTCCTTGTTGAGAACAAGATCCTAGACATTCATTAACACAACAATACACTCAAAATACATTCAAGTATGAATCTCTAAACTCATACAGAAACTTACGTAAAAATACGTAACACATAGGTCCATTTCACTTGCATGACACACCATACATAAGCATTTATTATTTTGATTCACCCAAACATATTGCATGGACTCAAAAAAACATTCTTAACGTGAAACATGAATTCATACAACACATTTTTACGTAAAATTTACTAAAATACTATTTATTCTTATTAAAGTCCAAATAAATAGTTAATTAATCACCAATAATTATAATAAATACCTACAACAACCAATAAATAATAAAACCTATTCCATTTGATATCATAGGCAGTAAATGGTATTACAAAAATACATTTTACTATTTTAACAACACTTATCTATTTTTCATAATTAACTTAAGCATTAATTAAGTAAATTCATGAAAAATACCAAAATTGATTAAAAACCAAATATAACTCTTCTAATACACTTTATAATCTGTAATAGGTCATAAATAATTTTCTTTGAATTTTCTAAGCAACCTAGGTATTTTTCATAATTAAAATAAGAAATAACATCAATAATTCATGAAAAATACATAATCGCTTGAAAATTCAATCTACTAATTTTATAACCGTTTATATATCATAGTCCATCATATAAAATAAATCTAGATTTTTCTGAGTACCCTAAGTATTTTTCATAATTAATTTAATAAATAACACAAATAATTCATGAAAAATACAAAATTAACCGAAATTCGAATCTACCAATTTTGCAATAGTTTATATCTCATAACTAATCATATAAAATATATTTAGATTTTTCTGAGTAATCTAAGTATTTTTCATATTTAATTTAACAAACAAACCAAATAATTCATAATAAATCAAATAATTGCAAGAAAATTATCAAACTTCATAGTAGGCCTAAGAACACCTAGCACAAGTCAAGAACTGAAAGAAAATCGAAAAATAACCTCCAGAAACCCCTGAACAGAGTGCCGCCGGAGTTCTCGTCGGTTTCGTCGCCGGTAAAGTGTAACTTTGTCTCCGATGGCTCTTGAAGCGTCCTTTCGATTGGGGAAGCTCTCCACAATGCTCAGGACCTCAAAACGATCAAGAAAAGTGGTTCGAGAAGGCAGATCGGGGTTGTCTTCTTCGTTGGCGGTGTACCGCCTTTAATGGAGTCAAAATTTTGGATTTTCGTTTTGGACGTTAAAGCTTCGTTTTCTTACGTCAAAAACAATCCTTAGGGTCCCATGCACTCAAATATAACCTCCCTTGACCCAAGAACAAGCTTAAACACGTTCGAATTCGAGTCCGTAACTAAGCCGCACCTTTGAAGCTTCAAAAATGGCGAATCTCAAAACGACGACTTCCGCCCCTTATACCACGTTAAAAAGCTTCCTTAGGTCGTATATAAGTGATCCCAAACCCCCACGTTCACCCAGGTTTCACTCCGCTTGAAGAAACGAAAATTTTCGGTATCGTATACGCCGTATACATGCTCTCTCTCTCCCTCTCTCTCTCTCTCTCGTTGGTTCTCTGTTTTGGGTGAACGAAAATAGAGTTTAAAACCTAATTTCTATCGTGTTTAAACCCAAGCAAAATATCGCATTGAACCGAAGTGGAGCGATTCCCATTCCACCAAAATAGGCGTTAGGTTCGGTTCGGTTCGTGTATACGTATCGCATATACTTACTGTTAATAATAATAATAATAATAATAATAATAATAATAATAATAATAATAATAATAATAATAATAATAATAATAATAATAATAATAATAATGATAATAATAATAATAATAATAATAATAATAATAATAATAATAATAATAATATACCCATATAACAATATCCAGACATATGTATCTATTAGGCATTATACACATGCCAATAAAATCAAATATTATATCATCATAAAAATAATCCCATACATATTTAAATCCATAAATATGTAACATAAAAAAAAATACTCTCAGCTAAATAAAATTACAAAAATACCCTTTCGGAGTTAGCGGATATTACAATTATCCCCCTCTAAAAGAAAATTTCGTCCCGAAATTTTACTCAAATAATTCTGGATATTGTTCTCGCATATCAGATTCAAGCTCCCAAGTAGCTTCCTCAACCACACTGTTTCTCCATAGGACTTTCACCAGGGTAATTGTCTTATTTCTCAAAATCCTATCCTTTTGATCAAGAATCTTTACCGGACGTTCATTGTAGGACAAATCCTCCTGCAAACCCAGTGTTTCATAGCTCAAAACATGCGATGGGTCTGACACATATTTCCGGAGTTGAGATACATGAAATACATTGTGCACCCCAGATAATGATGGCGGTAAAGCTATTCTATAAGCTACACTGCCCACTCTATTCAATATCTGAAATGGACCAACATATCTGGGACTTAGTTTCCCTCTCTTGCCAAATCTCTTCACCGAGAGTCCTTTTTGTGGTGTCACTCGAAGAAACACATGATCACCCACTTCGAACTCAATGTCTCTTCGCTTCAGGTCTGCATAAGATTTCTGTCTGCTCTGCGCTGTGATCATTCTAGCCCTGATCTTCTGAATAGCTTCGTTGGTGTGCTGAACTGCATCTGGCCCTAGGAGTTTGTTCTCTCCCAACTCATCCCAATGCAGTGGAGACCTGCACTTTCTTCCATACAACATCTCATAGGGTGCTACCCCGATAGTAGACTGATAGCTGTTGTTGTAAGAAAATTCAATCAAAGGCAGGTATTTGCTCCATGATCCTTGGAAATCTATCACACATGCCCTCAACATATCTTCCAAGATCTGATTTGTCCAACAGTCTGACCATCTGTCTCTGGATGATATGCAGTGCTGAACTTCAATCGAGTTCCCATTGCTCTCTGTAAGCTTTCCCAAAAAGACGAAGTGAACCGAGCATCTCGATCACAAACAATAGAATACGGTGCCCCATGTAATCTCACAATCTCATTCACATAAAGTTCAGCAAAATGGTCCATGGAGTAAGTCATGCGTACTGGTAGAAAATGGGCAGATTTTGTATACCTATCGACGACTACCCAAATGGCGTCATGCTGCTTTGTAGTCTTAGGTAACCCAGTCACAAAATCCATGGAAATCTCTTCCCACTTCCATTCAGGGAGCTTCAGTGGTTGTAACAATCCCGCTGGTCTTTGATGCTCTGCTTTAACTTGTTGACATGTTAAGCATTTGGCCACAAATTCAACTACATCCTTTTTCATACCAGGCCACCAATACAATGCTTTTAGGTCATGGTACATTTTAGTGGTCCCGGGATGAACTGAATAAGGTGTAGTATGAGCTTCTACCAATATCCCCTTCTTGAGCTCATCATTATCGGGCACACAAATTCGTCCCTTGAACCGAATTAATCCTGTGTCTGATATTTCATAATCTTTGGCGTTACTATTCAAAATTTCTTGCTTTAGTTCACTGAGCTTTTGATCTGTCGTCTGCCCCTCCTTAATTCTTTCTAACAAAGTGGATTGAAGTGTGACCTTTGCAAGTTGCCCTGTAATAAACTCTATACCAGCTCGTTCCATGTCTTCCACTAATTCCCTTGATACTCCTTGTAAAGTGGAAACTAGTCCGGGACCTCTACGGCTGAGTGCATCCGCTACCACATTGGCTTTACCGGGATGGTACATTATCTCGCAGTCGTAGTCTTTGACTAGCTCCAACCATCTCCTCTGCCTCATGTTTAACTCTCTCTGGGTGAAAAAGTACTTTAAACTCTTATGATCGGTGTAGATTTCACATTTCACTCCATAGAGATAATGACGCCAGATTTTTAGTGCAAAAACCACTGCGGCTAACTCTAGGTCATGTGTCGGGTATCTCTGTTCGTATTCTTTTAATTGCCTTGAAGCGTAAGCAATTACCTTCCCTTCTTGCATTAGAACACAACCCAACCCTTGTTTAGATGCATCACAATATACCGCAAATTGTCCCTCTTCTGTTGGTAAACTGAGGATTGGTGCTGAGATAAGTCTATTCTTCAACTCTTGGAAGCTTTGCTCACACTTGTCTGACCAAGAAAATTTTAGATTCTTCCTAGTTAATTCTGTTAAGGGTGTGGCTATCTTTGAGAACCCCTCAACAAACCTTCTATAATAGCCTGCTAAACCCAAAAAGCTTCGAACCTCTGAGGCGGTCTTTGGTCTAGGCCATTCTTTCACTGCAGCAACCTTGGCAGGATCTACTTTTATTCCCCCGTTAGTGACAATGTGGCCCAAAAATGCAACCTCGGACAACCAGAACTCACATTTTTTGTACTTGGCATACAATTGATGTTCTCTCAGTCGCTGCAAGGTCAAGCGTAAGTGCTCCTCATGTTCCTCCTCTGTCTTAGAATAAATCAGTATATCATCTATGAATACAATGACAAACTGATCCAGATATTCCTTGAAGACTCGGTTCATGAGGTCCATAAAAGCTGCTGGGGCATTTGTAAGTCCAAATGACATCACCATGAACTCATAATGCCCGTATCTCGTTCTGAAGGCTGTCTTCGGTATATCTTCATTTTTGATTCTTAGCTGATGATACCCTGAACGAAGATCAATCTTAGAAAACACCTTTTTCCCTTGAAGCTGGTCAAACAAGTCGACAATCCTCGGCGGTGTACCGATTCTTTATAGTCACCTTGTTCAATTCTCGGTAATCTATGCACATTCTCATAGTACGAGTCTTTCTTTTTAACAAATAGAACCTGTGCGCCCCACGGAGAGTAGCTAGGTCTGATAAACCCTAACTTAAGCAATTCTTCCAACTGTATTTTGAGTTCTTTCAATTCCGATGGTGCCATCCTATATGGTGCGCGGGAAACCGGTGTCGTTCCGGCACTAATTCTATCACAAATTCGATTTCTCTCGTGTGGTGGTAACCCGGGTAACTCCTACGGAAATACATCAAGAAACTCAGCAACTACCCGTGTTTCCTCCGCTTTCTTTCAATTTTCTTGGTGTCATCAACCACATTAACTAGATACCCTAAGCACCCACGCTGCAATAGTTGCCCAGCCTTCATTGCCGAAATAATAGGAGTGCGGGGTTTCTTTCCTACCCCCCTGAACTCGAAAGTCTCTCCATCTTCTGGTGTGAAAACAACTTTCTTTTGCTTGCAGTCAATTGATGCTCCATATTTGGTAAGAAAATCCATGCCCAAGATTACATCAAAATCAAATAAATCTAATACAATCAGGTCTACAAATAATTCTCTACCATCTATCTTGACAGGTATACCCCTAAGCCAACTTCTAGAGATTACAACCTTCCCAGATGGTAACATGGTCCCAAACCCCACAGTAAATAATTCACTCGGTGCATTTATATGATTTACAATTGTGCTAGCAATAAAGGAATGAGTTGCACCAGAATCAAACAAAACTTTACAAGTGGTGTTGGCCATAGGAATCTGACCTGATACAACCGAAGGACTGGCCTCAGCTTCTGCTTGAGTGATGGCAAAAACTCTGGCTGGAACATACTTGTCATCTTTCTTGGGTTCTGCTCTATTCCCAGTCTGTCCCCACAGTGGGCAATTGCGTTTGATGTGTCCTTCTTTTCCACTTTTGTAGCATGCTTTTGCGCGACACTCACCGAGATGACGTTTGGTACATTTAGGGCATTCTGGAATGTTTCGCCCACTGCTGCCATTAAATCGTTGGTTGTTATCACTTTTGTACCTCTTGTCTTGACTTGGCTGCCCGGACTGGTCCTGTCCCCGTTTCTTGTGGTCATTAGAATTGGCTCCACCTTTCTTAGATTCTCTCCTGGCAGCATTTTCCTTCCAAATTTTGTTTTCACTCCGCTCAGCCGTAAGAGCCATTTCGACAACTTGAGCATAGCCGATTGACCCCTTGACACAATTTCCACATCTCGAGCAACCATTGGTTTCGGTGCCTTCCACAAATCGATGTGCTCGCACTCTATCAGTAGGTACCAGATCTGGAGCAAATTTCGCCAATCTATCAAATTTTTGTGCATACTCAGTCACAGTAAGACTCCCTTGGACTAACCCAGTAAATTCATCGACCTTTGCTGCTAGAACTACTGAGTTATAATACTTCTCATTAAAGACCCTTTTGAAATCGTCCCAGTTCATGGTATCTACATCCTTGGTTTGTTCCACCACCTCCCACCAGATACGAGCATCTTTCCTCAGCATGTAAGATGCACACTTCACTCGGTCATTCCCATCCACCCTTAGCATCTGCAAAATGCTTTCTATGCAACTTATCCACTCCTCAGCCACTACCGGGTCTATGCCTCCCTCAAACTCAGGTGGGTGTTGTTTCCGAAATCTCTCTGCTAACAACTCATGTCTAGCCTCTGTAGCAGGATATACCACTGCAGCTGGTGGGTCTCTATTTTCTGCATCTTGCCTTATTTGGACTGGCGGCTCCGGTTGACGTCTCAGCTGACGAAGTTCTTCATCCTGCCTATGAATGATTCCTTCCAGTGCGGCAATGCGCTCTTCCCATCCCTGTGGTGCTTGAGGTGGTTCATTGATCCCTCCATCATCTCGGCTTTGGCCTTGGCCTCGACCTCGACCTCGACCTCGACCCACTCTAACTGACCTTCTAGGAGGCATTTCTAAACTCCTGAACCACACAAACCAATACACATCAAGATCATTTTGATCATCAATTTTACATGAAAATAATGTTACCCTCTCGCATGCAGAAATTTAAGGCAACTTAATTATAAGTAATAACCACTTACAGTACAGTGAGTCGAGCTCGTCTCATGGCGGTGAACTTTACATGTTAGGGCTAACCACATTCTTTAGGACCGTATTGCTTTGATACCATATTGTAACACCCCGATTTCCCGAGATGTCACATAGGATAGTCCGTATAAAATAATTTAATAAGATAAAGACAATCAAATACTGCTTTAATGAAAAATATCCAAGCATGAGATCTCATTGTTTAAAACAAAATACTTTTAGTACTGTAAACTTAAATAAGAACTAGTTAAGTCAAAATAATAGTTCCAAAATGTTTAGCGCTAAAAACATTAAAAGCAAAATACTGTGCCAGCCCCCTAACATGCGGTCCACGCCTCGAGCTCTTCATTCTCACTGCTTAGCCTTACCCTTACCTGCACACAGAGTACCCGTGAGCTAACGCCCAGTAAGAAGAGCTATGTAGGACATAACCCTCCTAACTAGTTACTTGACATAATTTGCGCTTTTATATTAATCAACAGTAATTCACATTCCATAAATATATCCACAACGCATGTTGTTCTCACATGCACACATCAAGTCTCATACCGCACATTATACTCACATACGATAATCAACTATTCTCTCATGTTGATCAGACATGAGGTAACCTACACTGCCTTGTGTTATTCTCACACTTGGCATCCAACAGGGGAATTAATTACCATAAGTTGTACTCACCCATGATAATGTTATAACCTGCAAGTGTTATGCTCACACAAGCAGCAAGACCCTAATATTATTCTCATGCTAACGATGCTCACAAAATATAAGGAAATCATAACACAATCAAATTAAATAGCAAACCAACCCAAGTTGTATGCATAACATACACCCTGTGCACAGATGTCCACTCTTCTTACCTCGATTCTTTAAGTAAGACCACACTTGCTACCTCGAGCACCTCAACGAATTTCCTTGTTGAGAACAAGATCCTAGACATTCATTAACACAACAATACACTCAAAATACATTCAAGTATGAATCTCTAAACTCATACAGAAACTTACGTAAAAATACGTAACACATAGGTCCATTTCACTTGCATGACACACCATACATAAGCATTTATTATTTTGATTCACCCAAACATATTGCATGGACTCAAAAAAACATTCTTAACGTGAAACATGAATTCATACAACACATTTTTACGTAAAATTTACTAAAATACTATTTATTCTTATTAAAGTCCAAATAAATAGTTAATTAATCACCAATAATTATAATAAATACCTACAACAACCAATAAATAATAAAACCTATTCCATTTGATATCATAGGCAGTAAATGGTATTACAAAAATACATTTTACTATTTTAACAACACTTATCTATTTTTCATAATTAACTTAAGCATTAATTAAGTAAATTCATGAAAAATACCAAAATTGATTAAAAACCGAATCTAACTCTTCTAATACACTTTATAATCTGTAATAGGTCATAAATAATTTTCTTTGAATTTTCTAAGCAACCTAGGTATTTTTCATAATTAAAATAAGAAATAACATCAATAATTCATGAAAAATACATAATCGCCTGAAAATTCAATCTACCAATTTTATAACCGTTTATATATCATAGTCCATCATATAAAATAAATCTAGATTTTTCTGAGTACCCTAAGTATTTTTCATAATTAATTTAATAAATAACACAAATAATTCATGAAAAATACAAAATTAACCGAAATTCGAATCTACCAATTTTGCAATAGTTTATATCTCATAACTAATCATATAAAATATATTTAGATTTTTCTGAGTAATCTAAGTATTTTTCATATTTAATTTAACAAACAAACCAAATAATTCATAATAAATCAAATAATTTCAAGAAAATTATCAAACTTCATAGTAGGCCTAAGAACACCTAGCACAAGTCAAGAACTGAAAGAAAATCGAAAAATAACCTCCAGAAACCCCTGAACAGAGTGCCGCCGGAGTTCTCGTCGGTTTCGTCGCCGGTAAAGTGTAACTTTGTCTCCGATGGCTCTTGAAGCGTCCTTTCGATTGGGGAAGCTCTCCACAATGCTCAGGACCTCAAAACGATCAAGAAAAGTGGTTCGAGAAGGCAGATCGGGGTTGTCTTCTTCGTTGGCGGTGTACCGCCTTTAATGGAGTCAAAATTTTGGATTTTCGTTTTGGACGTTAAAGCTTCGTTTTCTTACGTCAAAAACAATCCTTAGGGTCCCATGCACTCAAATATAACCTCCCTTGACCCAAGAACAAGCTTAAACACGTTCGAATTCGAGTCCGTAACTAAGCCGCACCTTTGAAGCTTCAAAAATGGCGAATCTCAAAACGACGACTTCCGCCCCTTATACCACGTTAAAAAGCTTCCTTAGGTCGTATATAAGTGATCCCAAACCCCCACGTTCACCCAGGTTTCACTCCGCTTGAAGAAACGAAAATTTTCGGTATCGTATACGCCGTATACGTGCTCTCTCTCTCTCTCGTTGGTTCTCTGTTTTGGGTGAACGAAAATAGAGTTTAAAACCTAATTTCTATCGTGTTTAAACCCAAGCAAAATATCGCATTGAACCGAAGTGGAGCGATTCCCATTCCACCAAAATAGGCGTTAGGTTCGGTTCGGTTCGTGTATACGTATCGCATATACTTACTGTTAATAATAATGATAATAATAATAATAATAATAATAATAATAATAATGATAATAATAATAATGATAATAGTAATAATGATAATAATAATAATGATAATAATAATAATAATAATAATAATAATAATAATAATAATAATAATATACCCATATAACAATATCCAGACATATGTATCTATTAGGCATTATACACATGCCAATAAAATCAAATATTATATCATCATAAAAATAATCCCATACATATTTAAATCCATAAATATGTAACATAAAAAAAAATACTCTCAGCTAAATAAAATTACAAAAATACCCTTTCGGAGTTAGCGGATATTACAATACTTTTGGGCAACTACTCTTTTGTTATACAGGAAGTAACCCTAGTAGTTAAGGCAAGTTGGAACACTGCCACAAATGTATAGAACTTTCCTTAGACTGAAAAAGTATCTTTCCTGCAACTTTTAACATTCAGTCTCTCTCTGGTAGACCAAGAGATTTCAGATAGGTTTTTACACTTCTCCAAAATCGCTACTCCACCCCCAAAGTAATCACCATCTCATCAGCAGACTTTCTAGCACAAAGGCAAGTCTTGAAATCTGATGTTGTGTAGTCTAAGAGTTTTAAACAAACACCCTTATTGACTAACATATAGTTCCTCTTCTTAATCTTAAGATTTACTTGATTGTCTTCCAATGTTCCTCTCCTGGATTAATCTGATACCTACTCAGTACTCCCACTCAACAGTAGGTGTCTGGTCTAAGGCATACTAAAGCATATCCGAGACCTCTCACTGTTGATTCAAGAAATTCTTTCATGGCTTTATCTTCTCTGGAATAGTTGAGACTTTTCCTTAGATAAATAAAATCTATATCTAAGAAGTTGTGAAGCTTCTATAGATTGCCATTGGAAAGAAAATGCTCCAGCATCTTACTAAAGGAAGTTGCTTGCATTAGAGTAAGTAATTTCCAGGTATACCATAAGCCATAGGTTTAGATAAACTCAAACCTATTATACTAGGAACAGGAAGTTTTGTTAAGTCCATTGAATAGACTTATGAACGAAAATTTCCTTTCATGTCCTTGTAATAGAAAACTTTAGGTTACTCCATGTGAATGGATTAAACCATAGTTCTATTGGCTTTCTTCTTAGTTTCTTATCTTGACAATCCATTACTTGTTTAAACTCACAATGGATTTTAATCACTAGTGTCTTCCAAGTTATAAGAAGGTGAGTTCCTAGAAACCTCCCACTACAACAAGGTACCGTGAACTATGTCTAAGAAAACTAAATGGTATTGACCTCTTCGGTTGTGACAAGACAACAGAGGCAGTGGGATCATCATATGTAAAATAAAATGATAGAACACTTTTGGAATCAAGAAAAAAAAATATCTCCTTTATTTGCTACTTTATTTTCAGATTTAGTCATTTTCTTAGAAAAGCAGTATTTGTTTAAACAAACACTTTCTTATCTAATGACTATGGGATGATCCACCCCTAATCACTTAGAATAGCTAACAAACATGCAAACCAAGGTTAGCAGTTCTAGCTTTTCTTAAGATTTCGATTAGGTCATCCATGAATCTAGTAATGATTTACATTAAGTATACAACCATTGCATCATTCTGAAATTTTATTACCATATAAAGATTTAGGCAACGACTGGTAACTTATCATCAATATGCAACTCGAATTTCTGGGGAGGTAAGTTTGGATATAATTCAAAATCAAATTAATGATCTTTGAACTGCATATCTACTACCTTTTTCTCCACCCCTATCAGTTCGCAAGATCTTTAACCACTTACCTTTGCTAGAAATTCATGAAATTTTTCAAACATTTCAAATTTCTTTTGCGTAAGGTAAAATCTAGAGTGATCGTTTTAAGAATACAACGAAAACTCATATCCACCCCTGAATGTACATCCATCTGCGAATGAGATGAAATTACTTTCAGTGGATATAGGCATATTAACTCTTTGCAGAGAATGTTCTTGTCAAAACCACTATGAACAAGATACAAATGCCATAGATTTATAAAATATGTGGTTAAATCTTTTGATGACTTACTTTAGTTACATCAAAGAGTTCTTAGAATAGTGCAAGTGAATTCTGGTCACAGAATACTAAACTCATACAGTTTGAGTCCATTGAAAGAAAATGGTTAGTAAACACTTGTGAAAGTGTAACTGTATAATTAGTAATTCTCTCTTGGACCACCACTACTAATCTAACTCTATGATTTGCCTATACAAGTAGGAGATATCTAAGATTGAGGATTTATATCATTTTGGGATAGAATTCCGGGAATATAATCATATGCGTCATCTAATTTCTTAAGAGAAAATAAGACTTTATATGATTTATAGACCATTCATCCAATGATATGTCATTAAGCTAATTCGAAATGAATAAGCTAAGAGGAATTAGGATAATTTCGTTTTAAATAAGAATCCAACGATGCTCCGATTAGCGAGAGTCAAAGTAATCTTATTTATACAATCTTCTTGTTTCATATTGTAAGACACTAGTCTAAGGTGTCATCAATTGATGAACAGCTAGACGTTGCGTATACAATATTTATCTTTCGAGATCTAACACTATAATGTTAGTCTAATGGTGAAAATCCATTAGGGATTTATCTCATTAGAAAAACAAATCAAGTTAGACCAACAATGAAGATTCGAAATTAAACTACAATTTAATAACAAAAAAATAACATGGTTCAATACAAATTCATACACAATTCAGAAATTATGAAGTACATAGCAAGTAGGAATGACAAGTGAAAATACTAAAACATACAATCCTAAATAATTTCCAAGGTTTTCAACAAACTGATATCAGTGTCCCGTTTAGGCGAGAGTCAAAGCTACCATCCATTGAATAGAGTTGTCAGCTCATCTAAAATGTCAAACATTCTAGCAACCTTTTATTCGATCAAGATGTGAATCCGCGTTGTCCCGTTTAGGCGAGAGTCAAGGCTATTCTATCTTATGAGCTTCCACCATTGTTTCATATTCGTGCAAGTCTTATACAGTCGCCACCATTAGGGTGGTCATAAACTATATAAAAAACTTACAAGATTACTTATCTTTCGAGATTAAACGGTGCTAACTTGCTAATGAACGTTCCTCCATTAGGGAGGATTACTCACTAAAACAATAGCTATGTAAAACCAACAATGGAGATCGAATATCCTTATAATAATAAAGCTCATTATTTAATGAAGGGTTGTATTTTCTTCTAATATTTATTTTAATCCATTTATTTTAAATATATATTTATTTAATTAAAATTTCCAATTTAGAATGAAAAATTCCAAATATAAATTTTAATTTAATATTTATAAATTATACTTAGATGGATAAATAACGTGAATTATTTCCATCTTAGTAATAATTTCCATAAATATTTAGAAAATTATTCAATTTAAGTTGTTTCAAAATTAATTTAAATTAATTTACAACTCAAATTTAATTTTCTATAAATATATATTGCATTTCGAAAATGCTTTAAAATAAAATAAAATAAAATAAATCCTGGAAAATTACTCTAATTTTATGTTGGCCCAAAATTAATTAATAAAAATTAATTTTCAACAAAAAATATAATTTTCCTATTTAATTAAATATCTAAGAAAAATTTCAAATATTTTAAGTATCATGATTAAAAAAATCAACTTAAATATTAATTTTCTATTTAATTAAATACACTAGAAAAATACTTCAAGCAAAACAGATAATAACTATCTAGACTTTTCATAGACTAATTAATTCAATTTCTAATTATAAAATATTTTAGTTCATTTATTTTAATTAACCATTAAATGAAAAAGTCATTGATTTAAGTTGGTCCAAAATTAAATAAATAATTTTCAACTTTAATCTATTTTTCAAATAAAATTCGAAATTTCTGCATCAAGGTGATGCAATTTCGAAATTTTGGGAAATGGTTAATAAAATAAAATAAAATATATTTTGAAAATTATTCAAACTTAAGTTATTCTGAAATAAGATTCCAAATTTAAAATAATTTTCAACTTTAATTAAATAACATGAAAATAACAATATTAAAGTATCATGATGAAAATCAACTTAGATATTGAAATTTTCAATTTAATTAAATGTATTAAATTCAAGAAATAAATAATTAAGTAAAGAGGAAACTTAATTATTAATTCTAGTTTAATACTAGGAAAATATACTAAACTTAGATTGTACCAAAATTAATTAGGAAACAATTAATTTCACAATCTATGATATTTTCCTATTTAATATTAGAAATAATAACTAGTACTAGAAATAACTATCTAGAATATATCATTGACTAAGTGTTTTTCTAAAATTAACTTTAAAATATTACATGAAAAATAAATTTCATATATTTTAAAAGCTAATTATGTTGCTAATTCAATTTTAATTAGGTTAGACTAATATAATTAACCTAATACGATTATTTAAATAAGGCAAATGGGCCTTCACAATTGGGGTAGTTCATGTGAGGGGGAGCTGGGTTCAGTATGTCGTACCCACTTCTATGGCCCCCAACTCTCACACAAGGCCCAAAAGAGAGGAATTTAACCTTAAAATAAACAATTGTTATTCATTGAATAAGCCCAAATCTAATTGGGCCTAAATAAATTTCCTTATGTCAAAATTTATTTTAGCAACCTAGTCCATTTACTTAGTAAAAACTTAAATGGGCTTCCTATATGCATCTAAGCCCAAAAGCAAACATATAGGCTCACACAGGTCAAATGATTTGGATGGACCCTATCATGTTACTAGGTTTACACAGATGAAAGAAGTACAAAATTTACATGTTACAAATTATTTATAAGATCTATCGTCAATTGGACTATGATTAAAATCAGATCATTGGATCATGATCTGTCAACAAGTTAATCATAGCAATTTAGATCAGATAAATAATAGGTTTGTTAAAAAGTTTTGAATAAACAAAATAAACAAACATTGTCCATGTAACAGATGTGAATCAAGATATTAATATAATTAAATTATTATTCTTAAACTAACCAAATAAAGGAAACTAATTTTAAAATATCTAGGTTTATTTGAATCAAAATTAAATTAAATATCTAATAAGATCAATGATTTGAAAGGAAAGAATCTTCAATATCACTTTCAGATCTTATAATTTAATAAAATTGAAGTAATAAAATACACCAATTTTAAAATAGATTTGGTTAGATAATTGGAATTGCACTCTCAGTCATATAGAAACTCATTTCATATAATCAGATTTACTTATTAATAAAGATCAGAAATAACATTTTATGTTGCATGGTTCACATGATTTATTTCATGATTATATGTATATAATGTATGAATTCTTTTTAAGTCCAGAACATATGAATTTGTTAAAGATTATAGTGTTGTCAGCACAGTGGAATATAATCTTAATTATATGTTTAAAAGTTTATTCCCTGATTTGTCAGAACACTGGATTTAGACTGACATGGTATAATCAGCGATAGGTATTCTTACACCTTGGAAAAGTGTTATGTCCTTTCCAGGACATTGGCAAAGTTTACCAGTATCGGATGTATGGAGTATACATCGGAAGGGATCGATATTAAACTTTGATTAGATATATTAAAATTTACCGTAATATCTATTCAATTCAATATCACCTGTTGATCCTAGATCAAATGATCTTAATCCTGATATGGTTAGGTTCAATCTCAAGAGTGTTACTCGTGTTCTTTGATTTGTTAGTTAAGCCTACTTTTGACAGTCAGGGTGATACGTACATTTTGGGAACACGGTAATGCAATTGAGTGGGAGCGCTAACATAAATATGGAATCTATAACTTCTATCTGGCAAATAGAAGTAAAGGATAATTTCCTTCGAGCTTAACCAAACGAAGATAAATGGTGGAGATCTCATTTCACTTAGGTGAAATATCATTTATACAGGGTTAAGTGTTTAAAGGATAAAATACATTGAAGGTGTAGCGGTAACAGTAGTGCCTTTTCAATGTAGATCATCTATATAGAGGATCATTGATCACATTAGGCTTTAACAATGGATAACTAATGACGTGTCTATATTGTGGAACATATAGAGCGTTCTATATGACTGAGAGTGCAATTCCAAGTTCTAAGTGTGGATTCAATGAGGAATTAATAAGTTAGGGAATTTACTTGGTAAATTCGGTTCGACTTATTGGAAGCTCGGTTATATAGACCCATAGTCCCCATACTAGTTGAGACCATACTGCTTGTAAGACTCAGTTAATTGATTTTAATTAATCAATTATAATTCTAAAAGTTAGACTATGTCTACTTTATGAATTCTCACTAAGTAAGGATGAAATCGTAAATAAAAGGGTTTCCAGGTTTAATTATTAATTAAGAGACTTTGTATGTCTAATTAATAATTATTTTAAATGATAATATTATTTAATAATCTATTTTAGTTATTAAATAATTAGTTTTGACATTTAAATGATTAGAATTGGAAAAGTGGCATTTTTGGAGAAATAGAAATAAAATTGAGGAAACTGCAAAATCCAAGTGGGGCCCATTTCACCCTATGGCCGGCCACATGGTTTGATTTTCCCAATTATTATTTTCAATTTTAATTGTCATGTAATTGCTAATCAAAGCCTAGCAAAAATAGAAAAGTGGTGGATCACACTAAATAAGGCAATTACTTGATTACACAGTAATTAAAGAAACTGTTTTATTTGGAAAGGTGTGCTCTCCCTTTTCCCTATATAAAGAAACCTTGTTCTCTTCTCTTGTATGCATCATAAGCCACGAAATTAAGAGAGAAAAAGAGAGAAAAATTTCGAAATCCTTGTGAGATGAGCAGTGCCCACACACATCAAGTGGTACCTCAATCATAGTATGTAAGACTATGGAATTTCTACATCAAAGAAGGAGAAAAGAAGATCCAGGTTCAGATCTTGGTGATGCTCTGCTACAGAAAGGAATCAAGGGCTAGAGATCTGAACGGAAGGAGTCATATTATTCCGCTGCACCCACTGTAAGGTTTTCTAACTTTATATGTGTTTATTTTCATTGTTTTAGAATTCATATTACGTTGTTAATCCAACATACATGATAGTAAATAGATCCTGGTAAAATAATTTCCAACAGTATCATCGATAAACTATCGACATAACGTCGACATAGTATCGACAACATAGTATGCGGTTTCATTAAATATGCATGTTGTCGACATATCATCGACATAGTATCGATATTCTGTCGACAAATACACCATTTCATGCATTTCACCTGTACAGTAACACATTTAATGGCCATTAAATTTTTCTACATTCCCAACATGTATACTGCTCTATAAAAGCAAAATCCCTTTCTATTCCCTTAGTGCTCTTGTCTTCTACTTCTCTCTTACACTTAAAAATTAAAGGCAAATTTCTCTTAAGTTCTAAATATGGAGCCTAGAAAGAACAAGGGCGAATTCCCAATCTTAACTCATGAAGAGCTCAAGCAGGAGCCTGATGTTGGCATAATTACTCCTCAAATGCAGAAAGTTCTGGACGCCGATAGAGCTTTCGAAAAAGAACAAAATCGGAATGAGTTAAGGTTGATACAACTTGAAGCACAATTTAGCAAAGCTGGTGTATGGCCGGCTCCACCACTAGGGTTCCTCGAAGGATGCCGTCGTTGCAAATTAGGCATCTTTAACGGTAAACCGGTGAAGCCTGGAACTTTATGCAAGTATTGCAAGTCTCACCCACAAGCCAAACAATTTTAATAATTTGTTATTTTATGGCTTGTGGTGAGCTTTATTTAATTTTTTTTAATGAACTTTTATTTTATGTTATTTTAATGAACTTTATGTTATATTTATGGATTATGTTATTTTAATGTTATTTTATGTTTTATTTATGGCTTTTTTTCAATTGCATCGTTATATTGTCGACATACTATCGAAAAAATGTCGACAAGTTCTAAATAATATGTTGATTGCTTTTACGTCGACATGCTATCGACAAACTGTCGATAAAATGTCGACAAATTCTAAATAATAGGTTAATTTGCTTTTCATCGACATGCTATCGAAAAACTGTCGACAACATGTCGATAATGGTCATCACTGGCCTTTTCTGGCAGAATATCGACAAACCATTGATATTTCATCGATAACAACTGGAAAAACTCAGATCTGCCAGATCTCAAACATTTCAGACCAAAAAACACCAGTTCCAACAAATACGACACATATAACGAAAGCAAACTTCATAAAGTCTAACAAAATACTTAAAACACAACTTACCCATTGTAATGGGGTAAGATTCTCGAGTGATATTTTGGTGTGCTCCAGTTTTCCACCAACGCCCATCGAGAAACAATCATTCAATGGTAAACCGAGAGAGGGACGAGAGAGTGGGACGATAAAGAAGGAAGTTTTTGGGAAGTTTTTTCAGTTTTTTCTAGAGAGAGAGATTGGTGCATGAGAGAGAGAGAGAAGAGAGAGAGAAAGAGGCCATTTTAGTTTTTATCAATTTTATTTTATTTTTTTAAAAAAGGGTAAAATGGGAAGTTCATGTAATCAATGGAATAAATTTGTACAAATTAATGGAGGGTATAATTTTTGATATGGGGTATTTTATTAGGGTCAAAAAATGAAATTTCCCCCAATTTATTATGAACATGAAATTCAAATACTTGTGCCAAAGATAATCCATTGACATATAGAGATATAACGAATAATTTTGATAAATTGAAATGGAAAACATCATGAACTTGGAAATGGAATTGATGTATTCCTATTTCATATGGATTCTTGAAGATCCACATGAGAATGTCAAACTTATTGGTTGCAAATGGAGAAGAAAAAGATGAGTGGATGGGAGAGTAGAGCCTTTCAAGGTAAGACTATACTCAAAAGGAAGAAATTGACATGAAGAACCATCTTCTCCTATAGCCATGGTAAAATTAGTTGAAGAAACAGCTTCTCCTATAGATAGCCATGGTAAAATCAATTCGGATACTCTTGTCCATTGCAATATGTATGGATTGTGAGATTTAACAAATGGATGTCTCAAGGGGTCGGAGAAAAAGGTCAAGAGCAAAAAGTTTGTAAGCTTCATACGTGCATTTATGGACTCAAATAAGCATCAAGATCTTAAAATCTTAAATTGGGTAAAATAATAAAACCATTTATTTTTGAACAAAATGTTAATGAACCTTGTGTCTATAAATAAATTAAAGATAAGATAGTATTTCTTATTCTTTATGTTAATGATATTTATTGATTGAAAATGACGTAGAAACATTATTAAAAGTAAAGAAATGATGGTTAGATGAACAATTCTAAATGAAAGACTCTTAATGATATTTCTTATTCAAATACTTAGGAATTGAAATAACAAAGTCTAAGTAATGTCTCAAGCAACTTATATTAATAAAGTGTTAGAACATTTTAACATGCAAAACTCCAAAAAAAGTGACATGCTAATCCATAGTGGAGTTATCCTTTTAAAAGAGCAGTGTCCTAAAATACCTAAAGAAAAGGATATGAGACAACATCCTTATAGTTCTACATTAGGCAGTCTTATGTGTGTCTTGTTGTGTACTGACATTTACTATACAGTAGGGATAGTCGTTATATCCACCCAACCATGGATTGAGTCATTGAATAGCAGTAAAAAGTATTCTTAAGTATGTTAGAAATACTAGAGATTACATGCATGTGTATTGAGGTGGTGCCCTATGTATTGAGGAGAAGATGTTGATGAGGTATTGTAGTTTGGCGAAGTACTAAACAAACAAAAATTTCATGCTAAACCATGAAAGTCGAATATAAAAGGATATGTGTAGTACTTAAGGAGGCTATTATTGGAAATCTAATCCTATTAGACATAGTTTTACGCAGTGAAAATACGTAATTAGTGAGTAAATGGATATAGTTACATATATCAAAAAAGTTCTACTCAAAAAATAAACGACTTATTTTCATGTAAGATCACAAATCTCATTAATGTATTACCATGATAATTTGGCACCGTATATATTCATCCATACACCTATATACACAAACACAAAGATGCATATATAATCTATACAACTTATATTATCCTAATGCATGCAAATAAAAAATAAAAAATTTAGATTCTTACTTCATGAAGCCTATCAATTATCCTTAATTCAAAACTATTAAGTGGACATTGTAACTGAACATTTCAAAACTCAATTATGATAGGTTGGTGTGTGTGTGTGTGTGTGTGAGAGAGAGAGAGAGAGAGAGAGAGAGAGAGAGAGAGAGAGAGAGAGAGAGAGAGAGAGAGAGAGAGAATTCTTGTACGACTATTTTGAGAGATTTTGTAACGCCCTGAACCTCAGGAACGCCACATGTGTGCTTTTACAATCTTATTATCACTAATCTATTAATTTAGAAAAAGTGTGGTTTAATTAAAATCTTTAATTAAATTAAAAATAGAAACTTTCATTCAAAGTACTGTCGTTATATGGGAATCCCATGCTAATAAAATTTCTATAAGACAAATTTCAAAACCATTATTATTAAAATAAATTTACATTCCCAAACATAAAAGAGAAGAAGTCGATCCTGCTTCTGAAAGCCAAGACACCACGACTGATATGTACACTGCTGGGAGACCTCAAGCTCATGGTTGAACACATATACCATTCTTCTCACCTGAATGAAGAAGCACCCGTGAGTCACAATGACTCAGCAAGAAAAGTTAATAGATTTAAAGCATTGTAATACGTAGATATTCACATCTCAATATAACAAACATATATTTATAAATATATATATGTGACTCACACATATCCATCTTGCGTAACTATATAGTATTAACATTTATACATTCCCACACAGTACGAATTATGAGAAAATCACAACACCTTACAATGAACAAATTTATCGCTACACTAAATGTGTAACACTCTAACTATTAGGTACGTTAACCAAGATACTTAAGAAACCCTAATCCCCTAAACAGAATTACTAATAAAATTAGCGCGGAAATTAAACTTTAATTACAAATGGAAGAAAAGTAAACTTGTAATAATTTAAACTTTATAAACTAAAAGTTCCATGCATCAGGATCCCAAAAAATATTTTACAAAATAATATTACAAGTTCATTTTCATTAGTCGACCTAGGCGGCAAAATAGAGTCACAAAATACATCACTGGTAGACCCCATCCCGCTTCGTCTTGTGTGGCCCGAACATGTACATGAACCGTCCAGCTCCCACACTCATGGCTGATTAGAAATAGCTTTACCCTTTGCTGCACAGTAGAGCACTCGTGAGCCAAGCCGACCAAGACAGTATAATATATCACTAACATGTTTATTACACTATAATAACATTGATGCCATTCTCATATGCCTGTATGACACAGACCCACATGTTACGCTCACATGCCTATTTATGTCTATGTAACATAGACCTACGTGTTGCGCTCACACGTCTAAATACAATAAGACTTTAGAATAGTTCATCTCGGTTCTGGTTACCAAGTCCAACGTGATTATGCCTTGAACGCAAAATCCTCAAACTCAATATATATAACACATAATTAATGGTGCCACTGCACTATTTGTCTATTTGCTATAGATCTGCGTGTTACGCTCACACGCCTATATATGTCTATGTGGCATAGACCTACGTGTTGTTCTTACACGTCTATATACAATAAGGCCTTAGTAGGGTTTACCTCAGTTTTGGTTACCGAGCCTAACCTGGTTATGCCTGGCTCGCATAATCCTATTCATATATATATATATACGTAATCCTTACATTACGTTCTTTTGGTGGTTTATCCTAGTAATATACTAGGTCTAACCCAGTTATGTCTTATACACATAAATCTTAACATACATGCGTGTATTCAATATTTACCATATCATATAAAATCTTAGGGTAATAACCCTAACTTGCACACTAAATAATCACTCATATAATACATTATTGTATACTCAAATAACATTTACTAAGAGTGTTAACCCTAACTCATGTTTTCACTGGATTAATAATATTACCATATATTAACGCTTTCTTACCTTCATAATATTCTAGAGTAATAACCCTAGACCGCATTAAAATTAAACTCGAGGTACTAATTTACCGAGTCTAGCTTAATTATGCCTTAAACGCATAATCCATAATCTCAGTATACATGCATATATCAGAGCATATCAATACTCATTAACAATTCAATAGAGTAATAACCCTAGGCCAATAAACCGCTCACTTTAGGGTAATAATCCTAATCTCGGTTCTTAGTTACTCACATATATCATATTCAGTGTAAGCGCCATTGCATATAACTCTACGTGCTTACTAGTGTCTTACCTGATGTCCCGCAAAAGAGGAGATTCCGAATCCCCGGGTGCTCCTGACCAAGTGCCGGTAATCCTAGTCACAATTCTGGGATTTACACATATAGGGTTAATCCCTAATTCCACATTTACAAAATATATACTTGGCATTCAAAATATAAATATTCACATAGAGCTCGAAACGAGCTTTCCAACGGTATATAGAACTCCCAAATCGGAGTCCGGATCACAAAGTTATGGCTATTTGAAGTTTGCATTAGGATCTGCCTAGAAAGAAAAGGGCGGGCCGCGACATGCTAAATACCATGCTGCGACACCTGGGTTCAAAACCCAAAAAACCAGCAGCAAGAACACGAAAATCAGCCCCCAAAACTCAACTAAACCATCTCAAATCAAAACCAAACTTCCAAACCATCAAATAGGTCTTTAATAATCATACAGAGAGTTTAAAATACATGCTCATGCATCAAAATCCAACATTAAACCCCAAAAATCAAATTGCCCAACAAGCATGAAATCAAGTTCTAATGAACAAACTTTCAAGCTCTTGAACTAGAGCTTCAAATCCAATCAACTCTATTAATTCCAGCTGCAAAATACCAAATATTACACGAGTTCTAGCCTAGAGAATACCCAATAATCTCAACCAAAGCTTAGCAACATAAATCCCAACAAAATCATGCTCATAAACACTTAGAGAAACCCAAAATTCACACACATGCAAATCAAAGCATCACAATCCTTTTCATGCTTTTCATCAACAAATAATTTAGCAAGGAAATTCAAATAAAAATAGTAGAAAGAACTACCTCACTTCCAAGCTCAAAGTTCCTCAATACCAAGCTTCAATCCAACACTAAACTTCAACAATTTTCCATCCAAAACACAAAGTTGAAATGGGGTTAAAGAGAGAGAGGGGTTCGAGTATGAAGGAGGATAAAACCAGAAAATTAATCCTCATTTTCTCAAAATATCATTCTTTTATCAAACATATCATAAAAGTCAAAATGACTAATTTTCCCCTAGGGCTAAAAATACACATCACACACATATAAGGGTATTTAAGTCATTTTACACATAAATAAACCCAATTAAATTCTAGATTATTCACCAATAAATAAAATTCCAATTACTCTATTCAAATTGCATTTTGGGCCCTATTGACTTCGCTTTTAGCGAACGACAATGAGTCTATTTTATAAGCGATAAACGATATGTAGTATCAGATATATAGTAAAGCAATAATAAGACACACGAATTGCATAGAGGTTCAACCCCGAGCAGTTCGGTAATAGCCTAATCCTCGTTATTTGTATTGACTTAAGAACAAGGAAGAAGATTCCTTTTCTTATAGCTCTTACAACAATATCTCTGAATATATAATTCTTAGATAATAATATAGTCTTAGCTTAGCTGCGTATCGAATTTCAATCTCTCGGTCCCTTGCCCAGTGAACATGTATCACTATTTATAGGGCTGGGAAACCTGAGGAGGAAGAGTTTCCTCTCTCGTTACAATGCGCATAAACAGAAAGATCGTGTGATCAATGCTGAATGCAAGGATCGTGGGATTGAGGCTGAGTACACTGATAGTGGGATCGTGTGTATGTCGTATCCACGTAAGTTGATCCCTGAGTTATAGGGATTGAGCTGATGACTCATGATGTGAAAACTGAATTCGCTAAGTGTTGAGTGCTCTCCACGGACTGCTGAATATCTTACTCAGGATGTGCCAGCGAGGCATCCTGCTCGGTCATCTTCCCGAGCAGATGTTCCAAGTGGACTCCACGTGTCACCATTCTCGTGATGCCACGTCAGAGTGCAAAATTTGGGATAACATTTGCCCCCAAGTCTGTACGGGACCTCTCAGGTTGCATGTAGACTTCTTCCGAGCTAGTTCTGCCTTTAGATGGGGACACGTGTCGAGCGTGACCATTCAAGACTTGATGTGAAGCTGACTGGGCGTCCCTTCGGTTTTCGGCTAATAAATGTTGTGACAATTAATATTTCAAAATCCAATTTTCTCTCTCCACGGCTGACGGTTGCACTCGATTACTTTTGATTTCCCGTATTCGTTTTTGAGGCGGGAAGCTGAGGCGTCTAAGGTTTCTTTGAGACAGTTACCCCTTTTCGAGACTTTCCTATAAATACCCACAACATTGGCACATAAACTCATTTCATCACCCTTCTCTGCTAAGTTAGCTTCAGAGCAAAAAGAAAACTTTCTGGCTTCAAAGTTGCCGAAGTGCCTTCATACAACTGCTGGTTGGATTAATGTTGCTCAAACCCAGACACTCGAATCTTGAGTAAGTTTCTGATTTCCTTTATGCTTATCTTTGCATGTTTACATTTTGAATGCAACTTTAACTATGCTGTAGAAAAATGCTTAGGAAACCCTAGGGCTAGAAACTTCTGCGACTCTTTTTTTTTCATGTCCTCATGTGGGTTTACAACCATAAAGCTTGTCTCTGAACTGCATTGCGTCCGCCTTTCATCTTTCTTATTCTAGGCTTCATGAACTTTTTACCCTAACTCAAGAAAATTTTCTGACTTCTTGAGTTCTGACTTTTCTTTAGACATATTCGTTCTTTAATCTGTTGAGTAATCCTAGTCGGCATATTTGCTTGTTTATCGTTTGATATTCCATCCAACACTCATCTTGTGTGTTGTCTTTTGTAGATGAACTCGGGTGAGTCTTGGGAACTCGGACATCAAATCGACCAGGATTTGCTTCAACTTCTGCACGAGGATCACCCTCGTCTTCGTTCTAGTCCTCCTTCTAGTGAAGCACATTCTTCTGACCTTGTACCTAGCCATAGGATGATGGCTCGTACAATGAAAACCACGCGTCTGGCCGATGCTACTGATCCTCAAGTGGCTCGGCTCGCCACTCTGCCCAGCGCCGAACAGGATTCGGCCGTCCTGATGGAGGAGGATCGCGAGGGGGACGCTGAGGTCCAGGAAGTTGAGGAGCTGGACGATGTGCGTCTCGGCAGTCCCTCCGAGGCGGAGGGGGAGGAAGAGATTGAACCCCCAAATTTTGGGGAGTACAATGAGGCTGGGCAGCCAGTCAATGCTGACGGAGACGTCCTGGTCAAGGGCGTAGACTACGTCAGTGAGGAGCTTGCTGCGGCGGTTCCTCATAGGAGGCAGGGTGCCTTGGGCGCCAGGTGGGTAAGTCCTCCGTCCAAGATTACGGAGGCGCGCCTTCAAACTCTTGATCAGGATGGGTACCTGGGCGAGCTGGACTGCTACATTCCTGCCCATACTAACCGTGCCACGAACCCTAACAAGGGGATGTGTGCCAGGTCGGGGGCCCATGGCCAACAAGGAGCGTTGATGCCCTTGCACAAATACTTCAAGGATGTGGCGGACTTTTTCGGTCTCTGCCCGGCCCAAATCACTCCTAAGGGCATTAAGTATTTGTCTGCCCTCTTCGTCCTCTACGCTTCCCATGGCTGGGATACTCCTTCTCCCCATGAGGTTGCCTGGTTCTTTGATCTGAAGTCCACCCCCAAACAAGGCAGGTCGGGGTACTTCTATTTCTCTCAGCCAAGCTTCAAGTGGTTGACCGACACGGATGACAAGGCCGTCAGTAAAATAGGGCATTTTGTTGATGAGTACTTCATGGTGAAGGATCCGAGCATTACCTGGACTCGATTTTAGCAGATTCTGACCTATCACCATCCTCCCCTCACTCTTGCTCTTAGGGATAGAGCTCAGAGACTTGCTCGGTTGCCGGGGGAAGACTGGAATATTATCAAGTTGACCTCCGATGATAATCTTGTGAGGTACGGGCTTTATCCCGATGACTTTACTTCTAAGTCTGTGGCGGGGAAGAAGAGAAAGTCTGGTGCTGGCCGGCCTGAATGAGCTCATAAGGAGGATGAGCTTATTCAACTTACGCACGAGGCTAAGTTGAAAGGAGGTGCCAGGGCAAAGCAGTATGCTCAGGAGTCTTCAAATCCTGAAGATGAAGCTGAGGAACTTCGTTGAAGAGGAAGAAGAAACTCCTGGCCTCGCCCAGGCCTGTTGAACATGCAATTCGCATAAGGGAGCCAATTTCACCTGTTCGACCTTCTCCTCCCGTGTCGGAAAAGGGAAAGCCGTTATGTCTAAGATAAGATCGATGTCAAGTGATGATGGTCTTCTGAGTCTTGTGCGGGCGATCATCTTGCATTTCACTTTATTTTGTTCTTGAGCTTCTTGATTTTCATGCTTTGTGTTTCTGATGGCTGTTTTCTAACCATACTATTTTTATTCTGTGTAGACATGTCTCGGTAGATGCTCGACGCTCTGAGGAAGAGAATAGGCAGAAGCTCTTACGCCTCTCCTCCGGCCAAGAAGTCCAAGGGCGGCGAGTGGTCCTCTTTTACGGAAAAGAGACCTTCTGGAGAGGTCATTGATCTTTCTCAGGAGTTGACTACTGCAAACCCCTCTACCCCCAAGTCTGCCAAGTCCAAGGAGTCTGGACCACCAACGGCTGGGTCTGAACTGGTCAGGCGTGATCTTGAGCGAGTGGAGGCACCAACTCCACCTTTGCCCGTGCTTCAAGAGGCCAAAAAGGGCAAGGAGATGCTGGCCCATTACATGAACCGGCTGGTTCCTGAGGTCAGTGAGCAACTGGCTGGTGCTGATAATGACTCATCTTTGGATGTGTTGGTGGGCGGAGTCTTGAAGGAGTTCACCAGGGTAAGTCTTTTTTGATACTTCCCTTTAACTTTCCACATTTAGCTCAATATGCTAAAGTTTTTCTTTTGTGCAGGCCGGTCTGAAGTTGGCCTACACTTACTCCTAGGCTAAGTCTGTCGCTTCCAAGAACGGGCCTTTGTCCGACACCTTGAAGGTGGAGGCGGACTTGGCCAAGAAGGAAGCTGAGGAAGCCAGGGTGGAAGCCGGAGCTCTTTGGTTGGAGTTGGGCGAGGCCAACGAGAAGTTGTTCGCTGTTGAGAAGAAGATCTTCGTGCTGACTAAGGATCTCGAGGCTGCTGATCGTTTTGAGGAGACCACCGAGATCTTATCTGCTGAGGTAAACAGTCTTCAGGATGAGAGGACTTCTCTGCAAGCAGTTCTTCTTCGGATGAAGGAGGAGAAGGACGCCAAGGAGGGGGAGCTTTCGGCTGAGGTGGAGAGGTTGAAGGAGAAGGTCAATGCCTTGGAGACAGCCGGTCTCGAGCTCTTTTTTGATTTTTGCAAGGCTAATGCCCGCGCCAATTTTGACTACTTGGGCGACGCTAAGGACAGAGTACTACGCGGCTTAAGTGGCTTATGGTGGGAACGAGGCGACTACTTCAACGTCCGGCCAAGCTGCTTCAACCTCCGGTCAGGCTGCTGATACTTCTCCTGCTCAAACAACAGATCTTCCTGCTCCAGTTGGCTCAGAAGAACCGAACTAAGAGCCTGGGACTCCAGCTGTTTAAACACTTCTTTTCATCTTTTTTTTATATATATCTTATTCGACCTCAGGGCCTTTTCTAAGACATCATGACCGGCCAAGCGTTCTTTAAACTTGGAATTATTTTTCATTTTTTGGACAACGGGCTGACCGGACAGCTTTTAATCCCGGTATTACGTGCTTTTGTCATCTTTAATGAATTTCATTCTCTGTTTATAAATGTCGTGCAATTGTGATTGTTTTATTTTCACCAAATGCTTTGTACAGGTATAGGTGCCCCCCAAGTGACCGAGCAGACGTATGACTCTTTGTCACTTGTCTTTACAAATATATTACTTATTTGTTCGGTGTTTTGGGGTTTGACCAAACCTTTGGTACACACTGTAGGTAGATTATAATCATGCTGATTTTTTTGAGTCAACTGAATTTTGAAATGCTATCTTTATTCATTTATTGATCGAAAGTGTATTTGTTACCGTAGTAACTTACATCAGAGCTATTTGATCTAATCTGATCTTTTAGCTTAACATGAAATAAAACAAATTGTAGACATAAGAAACTGTACTTTAAAGTGGTCAGCCTGACCTGAGTACTTTGTTTCTCGAACCTTTGGGCGTAGTCCGCCTAGAAGGCTATTCACTTAAAAGAGAATGTTCATTTAGTACTTAAAATGGTCAACCCGACCTGGTACTTTATTGGTAGTATTTCCTTAAATGTTCTCCATTTCAGTATCGTGGTACTAGAATGAGTTGTATTTTTTCGTCATACTTACCTAATTTGTGTGCTCCGAGTCGAGAACTTCAACCACTTGATATGGTCCTTCCCAGTTAGGTCCTAGTACACCTACCGTGCTGTCTTTGGTGTTTAGGAATACCCTTCTCAGCACCATATCTCCCACGAAGAATTTCTGAGTTTTCACTTGTTTGTCGAAATATCGAGCTACTTTTTGTTAATGAATTATCAACTCTAAGTTTGCAGTTGCTCGTTTCTCTTCAATTTTATCAAGTGATTTTGCAAGGAGTATGTGATTGGTACCTTGATCGTACGTCAATCTTCTGTGGGAAGGTGGCTCGAGTTCGACGGGAAGCATAGCTTCATAACCGTACGCCATTGGAAATGGTGTCTGACCGGTTGCTGTTTTTCCGTTGTACGGCATGACCATAGAACTTCGGGGAGTTCTTCTGGCCAGTTTCCTTTGGCATCTTCGAGTTTCTTCTTTAGTGTATCCTTCAAGGTTTTGTTGACTGCTTTAACTTGACCGTTTGCTTAAGGATGTGCCACTGCGGAGAAACTTTTGATGATACCATGGTTCGCACAGAAATCGGTAAAAGATTGGCTGTCGAACTGTTTTCCACTGTCTGAGACTATTTTGTACGCTAGTCTGAACCGGCATATGATGTTCTTCAATATAAAGTCTTGAACTTTTTTTAACATAATGGTCGCAAGTGGTTCGGCTTCAGTCCACTTAGTAAAGTAGTTGATTGCTACCACTGCGTACTGCACTCTGCCTTGACCTTTGGGTAACTGCCCGATTAGGTCAATTCCCCAAATGGCAAAGGGCCACGGACTTTGCATCTGTGTCAGCTCGTTGGGCGGAGCGCTTGGTATCTTTGAAAATCTCTGGCATTTGTCGCACTTCTTAACATAGGCTCTCGAATCTTCAATCATTGTTGGCCAGAAGTAACCTTGCCTTAGAATTTTCTTGGATAAGCTCTGTTCGGCGGCGTGATTTCCACAGAATCCGTCGTGAACTTCAGATAGGAGTCGTGCAGCTTCATCTTGTGTAACACATCTGAGTAATGGCATTGAGAATCCTCTTCTGTACATGACCCCTTCTACTATGATATACCGTACTGCCTTCCTTCTCATTTTTCGAGCTTCATTTCAGTTATCTGGGAGTTCCCCAGAGTTGAGGTAGGCTGCTATTGGCATCATCCAATTTGGGGATGTGTCGATCATTTTGATTTCTTCTGTGCCAGTGATGCTAGGCTCTTCAAGGAACTAGATAGGGACCAAGTTTGCCTTGTCACTTACATTGCTGCTTGCCAATCGAGCTAACGCGTCTGTAGTTGTATTTTCTTCTCTTGGAATTTGTCTGAGACCGTAGCTTTTAAATTGTGCGAGCAGGTCATGTATTTTGCTCAGATACGCTATCATTTTTTCTCCCCGAGCCTCGTATTCGCTGGATACATGATTTACCACCAACTGTGAATCATTGCAGATTTCAATGTGTCCGGCCTTCATTTCCTGGGCTAGCTTAAGTCCAGCGATTAGAGCCTCATATTCGGCTTCGTTGTTAGATGCCTTGAATCCGAATTCGACCACAGCGTGCAGGTGTTGCCCCCCAGGCGTGATCAGGGCAATTCTTGCACCAGATAGTTGATCTATTGCCGACCCATCCAGATGTAGTTTCCAGGTTGGTTTGTCTTCATTGTTACTTGGCTGGGGTACTGGTATGCTTTTTTCTTTGCCTGTGCATTCTACCACAAAGTTGGCCAAGGCTTGGCCTTTGATTGGTGTTCGGGGTTGGAAGTTGATTTCGTACTATCCCAATTCTACCGCCCACTTGAGTAACCGTCCAAAGGCATCTGGCTTTTGCAGTATTTGTCGTAGTGGTTGGTCGGTGTATACCCGAACAGGATGAGCTTGGAAATAAGGCCTTAGCTTCCTTGTTGCTAGAATAAGGCAGTAGGTGAGCTTTTCTATCAACAGATATCGGCCCTCGGCCTCGATGAGTCATTTACTTATGTAATAGACTGGGTGCTGTATGCTGTTCTCTTCTCTGATCAGCACGGCACTCACGGCATGCTCCGTGACAGCTAGGTATATCCCCAGCTCCTCACTGTCCAGAGATTTAGAAAGTACTGGAGGTTTTGCAAGTTGCGCCTTTAAATCTTGAAAAGCTCTTTCACATTCTTCTGTCCACTCAAACTTTTTGTTTCCTCGTAGGATGTTGAAGAATGGAACACATTTGTCCGTTGATTTTGACACGAATCTGCTGAGTGCGGTGATTCGACCATTTAGGCTTTGCACTTCTTTGGTTTTTATTGGCGAGTTCATATCCAAGAGGGCTTGAATTTTTTCTAGATTGGCTTCAATTCCTCGGGCATTGACGATGAAGCCTAGAAACTTTCCCGAGCTGACTCCAAAGGAGCACTTTAGGGGATTTAGTTTCATGTTGTATTTTCTGAGGACTTTGAAACATTCGTCCAGGTCGTCTATGTGCCCCCCAGCCTTTCTGGATTTGACGAGCATGTCATCCACGTACACTTCCATATTTCGCCCGATCTGGTCTTTAAACATCTTGTTTACCAATCTTTGGTACGTAGCTCCAGCGTTTTTTAAACCAAATCGCATGACTTTGTAGCAGTAGAGACCCATATCTGTTCGGAAACTTGTATGTTCTTGGTCTGGGAGATGCATTTTGATTTGATTGTAGCCTGAATAAGCGTCCATTAAGCTTAAAATTTCATGCCCGGCTGTTGCGTCTACGAGCTGATCGATCCTTGGAAGTGGGAAACAGTCTTTAGGGCATGCTTTGTTGAGGTCTGTGAAATCTATACAGACTCGCCATTTCTTGTTCGGCTTGGGCACGAGTACGAGATTGGCGACCCAAGCCAGGTAAAAAGCTTCAATTATGAAGTTGTTGTTGTGCAGCTTTTCAACTTCATCTTTCAGGGCTACTGCTCGTTCTTTATCTAGTAGTCTTCGTTTTTGCTGAACTGGCCGGATGTTAGGATCGATATTTAGGACGTGTGAAATAATAGAAGGGTCGATTCCGACCATATCTGCATGTGACCAAGCAAAAACATCTAGGTTTGCTCTCAGAAATTTTATCAACTCTGATTTTACTTCGAGCTACAAACCCTTTCCAATTTTTAGCTTTTTGGCAGGGATAGCTGGATCGATCTCGATCTCTTCTAATTCTTCCATAAGTCCAACATTGCTGCTTGGGTCCCCAAGTCGAGGATCCACATCTTCATCCTCGCCTTTGGAAGTTTCGTACTTGGGAATGTTTTTTCCCTTGTCTGGGATCTGGCTGGAGGATATTTCCTTCTTAGCCTTGGCCACTGCAAGGTTGTAACATTCCCGAGCAGATTGCTGGTTCCCTCTAAGACACCCTACCCCATTCTTTGTTGGGAACTTCATGTTGGGTTTTGTGCCCTAAATAAAACCCATTTCAATATAATCAGATTTACTTATTAATAAAGATCAGAAATAACATTTTATGTTGCATGGTTCACATGATTTATTTCATGATTATATATATATATAATGTATGAATTCTATTTAAGTCCAGAACATATGAATTTGTTAATGATTATAGTGTTGTCAGCACAGTGGAATATAATCTTAATTATATGTTCGAAAGTTTATTCCCTGATTTTGTCAGAACACTGGATTTAGACTGACATGGTATAATCAGCGATAGGTATTCTTATACATTGGAAAAGTGTTATGTCCTTTCTAGGACATTGGCAAAGTTTACCAGTATCGGATGTATGGAGTATACATCGGAAGGGATCGATATTGAACTTTGATTAGATATATTAGAATTTACCGTAATATCTATTCAATTCAATATCACATGTTGATCCTAGATCAAATGATCTTAATCCTGATATGGTTAGGTTCAATATCAAGAGTGTTATTCGTGTTCTTTGATTTGTTAGTTAAGCCTACTTTAGGGTCAGGGTGATACGTACATTTTGGGAACACGGTAGTGCAATTGAGTGGGAGCAATAACATAAATATGGAATCTATAGCTTCTATCTGACGAATAGAAACTAAAGGATGATTTCCTTCGAGCTTAACCAAACAAAAATAAATGGTGGAGTACTCATTTCACTTAGCTGAAATATCATTTATACAGGGTTAAGTGTTTTAAGGATAAAATACATTGTAGGGTGTAACGGTAATTTAATCCCTTTACAGTGTAAATCATCTATATAGAGGATCATTGATCAAATTAGGATTATAACAATGGATAGCTAATGATGTATCTATATCGTGGAACATATAGAGCGTTGTATATGACTGAGAGTGCAATTCCAAAATCTAAGAGTGGATTCAATAAGGAATTAATAAGTTAGGGAATTTACTTGGTGAATTCGGTTCGAATTATTGGAAGCTCGGTTATATAGACCCATGGTCCCCATACTAGTTGAGACCATACTCCTTGTAAGACTCAGTTAATTGATTTTGATTAATCAATTATAATTCTAAAGTTAGACTATGTCTACTTTATGAATTTTCACTAAGGAAGGGCGAAATTGTAAAGAAAAGAGATTCTAGGTTTATTTATTAATTAAGATACTTTATATGTCCAAATTAATAAATATATTAAATGACAATATTATTTAATAATTATTTTTAAGTTATTAAATAATTAGAATTGGCATTTAAATGGTTAAATTGGAAAATTGGTATTTTTGAGAAAATGGAGAATGAGAAATAACAAAATGGGAAAGTTGCAAAGTGAGGCCGAATTTCCTTATTTGGCGGCCCACTATGCATAGGTTTTTACCATTTTATTTTTTCATTGTTTTAATGCCATACAATTCTAACCTAAACCTAGAGGGCATTCTATAAATAGAAAGTGTTGGCTTCAGGAAACTCAATGACTTTGCACATTTGTTTCTTTCAGAAAAAGCCTAGCCGCCCCTCTCTCTCTCTCTCTCTCTCTCTCTCTCTCTCTCTCTCTCTCTCTCTCTCTCTCTCTCTCTCTCTCTCTCTCTCTCTCTCTCTCTCTCTTTTCTTCTCTTCTAATTTCGAAATTCCCTTGAGTGATAGAGTAGTGCCCACACACATCAAGTGGTACCTCAATCATAGTATGTAAGACTGTGGAAAATCAGCATCAAAGAAGGAGAGAAAGAGATCCAGGTTCAGATCTTGGTGATGCTCTGCTACAGAAAGGAATCAAGGGCTAGAGATCTGAACGGAAGGAGTCATTATATTCCGCTGCACCCAATGTAAGGTTTTCTTAAACTCTTATGTGTTTATTTCATTGTTTTAGAATTCATATTAGGATGTTAATCAAACATACTTGGTAGTAAATCTAGATCCTGGTAAAATATTTCCAACACTTCAGGCACGAGTGAAATATTGATGTGACAGCTTTTAAGTCATACAGGGCTGGTCGGCCAAGCATTACGTTAAAGGCTGAAGGAACATCCAATATTAGGAATTGTGCCATGATAGTTATGCTCGTCGGAGCTTGTCCAACAGTGAGGGGTAGCCGGATTTGTCCTAGAGGTGCAACTCCTTGACCGGAGAAACTATAGACAGGCTGAAGGCATGGAGTTAGATCCTTGAGTTGGAGCCCCATTTTCTCGTAAGCAGTCTTGAACAAAATGTTTGAAGAAGCTCCATTATCGATCATGGTTCTAGCCACCATTTTATTTGCTATTTGGACTTCCACAATCAGCTGGTCGTTGTGCAGAAATCTAATCTTGACAGCGTCTTCATCGTTGAAAGTTATGGTTGGCTCTCTTGCTCGTGGAACTTTGGGCTTCCTTTCTTCCACGGCCAGGATGACTTCTTCTTGCTCATGCTGAGCTGTCCGGGCATACCTCTCCCGAGCTTTGCATGAATCTCCAGTAATGTGCGAGCCTCCAATAATGACTTGTAAGTGTCCATCGACGGGTGGAGGTAGCAGATCCTGGTTGTTTTGACCTTGGCTGGTCTTGACATACTTCTACAGGTGCGGATTGTTTTTCTTTATTAGAAATTCAATTTCTCGCATCAGATTGTAACATTCGTTGGTGTCGTGGCCGTAGTCTCCAAGGAACCGACAAAATTTCGTCATGTCTCTTTTGTTGGTATCTTTCTTCATAGGCCCAGGCTTCTTGTACGGAATTAACGACTGAGTTGCCATATACACACTCTCTATATCTTCATTTAGAATAGTGAATGCAGTGTGTTTGGCATGATCACGGGGAGTCTGTCCGGATTTATCGGTGAACTTTCCTTTCTTCCCGTTTCCTTGCTTGTGGTTATTGCTTGAATGCTTGCCACTTGAATTGTTGGAATAGTGAGGAAATTGGGCGGATGTTCCAGTAGAAGGAGCCTTCGTTTTCCCCGGCTTTTGCTCACCTTCTGCTCGTTGAATGGCTTCTTCGAGCTTGATGAAGCCTTCGGCTCGGTCAAGGAAATCACTCATTGAGTCTACCGGTCCGTTCTTCCTTATATCCTTCCATAGTTCACCAAGGACTTCAATGCCCCCAAGTATCGCGGATAACTTTCCATCCTCGGTTACCCGCGAAACTTTGGTCGCTTCCGTCATGAATCTGCTAAAGTATGCCCGGAGTGGCTCGCCTGGTCATTGCTTTACTTCGACCAAATCTCCCAAATGGAATGGGAGCTGTCGTGAGGAAGAGAATTACGCATGGAATTGCGAAGAAAAGGTTTTCCATGAACTAAACTTTCCAGGAGCCAACTTGAAATTCCATTGTTGTGCGGCTTCCGACAGAGTGGCGGGGAAGATTCTGCAACATACATCCCCCCGTACTCCTTGTAAATCCATTTGCATCTCAAAGTACTTGAGATGGGAAAGAGGATCTTCTCTCCTAGTATACATCTTCCACGTTGGCATTTGAACTTGTGAGGCAGTGGCAGGAGATTGATCTCTGGTGAGAAGGGAGTTCCGCGAGCACGATCTAACTCAAGATCATTGTTACGCTGTCCGGCCATGCCATGAAATATATTTTTCAACTCATCAAGCTGGGCCTGTACGCCTGGGCTAACCTGCTCGGCATTCTGGTCAACTTGGATTACGTCAGCATCTTTCTGAGCGGGGATTTGAGTATGGGCTCCAGGCTGCATGATCATTCTAATATTCTGCTCGTCTGTTCCCCTTCTTCTGTTTAGATCATTCCTTAGGTCATGGGTTGTTCCCCACCTATCGAACACAGAAGAGCTTGGTTGCCTTAGTGATTGATTCGCTTGGTTGACAGGCGGAATAACGCCATTAGCCTGGTTGGAACCGTCAGGTATGGCTCCTCCTGATGAATTCCCAAACAAGGTTTGCCCGCCTACCTCTTGGCCCACGAGCGGAACTCGTAACCGGGGATTGGGCGGCTGACCATTAGTTGTCTGGGAAGTATTCATCGTCGGGTCATCTTCCGTTTCTCCCAGCGGAATGACGTTCGGCGTTTGCTGACCTACAGTTTGGTAGGCTCTTCGTATCAACACGGTGGCTTGCCGACTACGATCTTCGATCTCTGCATGGTGAGCCCTTAATGCCTCCATCTCTTTATCTCTCCATTCAGCGAACATACGCCTTTGTTCGTCAAACGCGAGATTTACTGTAGCACGCAGTTCATCCTGATCATGATGCAGGGTGTTGCTATGACTCTGGATGAGTCTGAGCGCGTCACGGAGATTTTGCAATTCGGTTGCATCTCTGATGGGCGTCTGGGCGTTGGTTCCAGGTGGAATAGTCGTGTTATGGGTGCCCTGGTTGTGTGCGGAACTGTTATTCCTAGTCTCTTGCGCACCATGCGCAACTCCAGTAACAGGAGCTGTTTCACCATCCATCACGCTTCCCGTCTGTCCAGGATTGACAGCAGGCGGAACCCTTGAACTCCCTGGGTTTTGTAATGCCGAATCCAGCGTCTATGAATTCGCTGGGTCAGACAGGCCTCTACGAGTTGGCACCATCGTGTTGGCGGTTGAGTGTCGAATAAAGAGCGATCTGTGATCCTTCTCTCAATGAAAGCACCAAAATGTTGACTTCGCTTTTAGCCAACGAAAATGATTCTATTTTATAAGCGATAAACGATATGTAGTATCAGATATATAGTAAAACAATAATAAGATACATGAATTTTATAGAGGTTCAGCCCCGAGCAGTTCGGTAATAGCCTAATCCTCGTTATTTGTATTGACTTAAGAACAAGGAAGAAGATTCCTTTTCTTATAGCTCTTACAACAATATCTCTGAATATATAATTCTTAGATAATAATATAGTCTTAGCTTAGCTGCGTATCGACTTTCAATCTCTCGGTCCCTTGCCCAGTGAACATGTATCACTATTTATAGGGCTGGGAAACTTGAGGAGGAAGAGTTTCCTCTCTCGTTACAATGCGCATAAATAGAAAGATCGTGTGATCAATGCTGAATGCAAGGATCGTGGGATTGAGGCTGAGTACACTGATAGTGGGATCGTGTGTATGCCGTATCCACGTAAGTTGATCCCTGAGTTATAGGGATTGAGCTGATGACTCATGATGCGAAAGTTGAATTCGCTAAGTGTTGAGTGCTCTGCACGGATCGCTGAATATCTTACTCAGGATGTGCCAGCGAGGCATCCTACTCGGTCTATCTTCCCGAGCAGATGCTCCAAGTGGACTCCACGTGTCACCATTCTCGTGATGCCACGTCAAAGTGCAAAATTTAGGATAACAACAATAATAATATAAAATATTATTTACTAAAAAAAAAATCATTCGTAATAAATAAAGAAAAAACAAAAAGAAAATGATAATAAAAGTTAGTAAAAATATGTACATATTAATAACACTAATGTTAAAAGGCACATTAAAGTGCCAACACCAAAAAAGATAACATACTATTATTGGTGCACTTCAATATTACTTCCCACAAATTTTAATTCAATAAGTGATTTAAAAAACCGTTTATCAATTATTGTGTATGTGAATCAGTATGATAATAAATATTTTAAGGTGACACATAACAATAATGGTATAAAAAAATATTTATAAAAAAGTATTACAAAAATATTTAAAAAAAAAAAAACACACACACAATAAAAAAAATGCTAATTAAGACAACAAATTAACCAAAAAAAGTTGATAACTAATTATTAAGTACCATATCGATATGGTATTAATTCAATACCTTAAGGTGCTAGTGATAAATAAAAAAAATTAATATAAAAGATTAAAAAAGTTATTAATTATTTATTGGGTATTATATCGTTATAACATTAAGCACTTTGCCAATAATAAGAAAAAAAATATTATTTATCAAAAAATAACAACAATTATATATAAAGGAATTTTTTCATTTTTACACTTTAAAATAGTGTTTTTTTTTTTTTGTATTTTTACGAAATTAGGCATAGAAACCACTATTGCAACTAGCTCTGTAACCTAAATTGCAACAAAAAATCGTACAAAAACTCCTACTGTAACTAGCGCTGCAACCACTTAGAAACTCAAACCGTAAATTTTTTTTTAAAAAAAAAGTTAAAAAATCAATGTATAGGGTAATTCCCCAAAATAAAAAACATATGAAAAAAAAAAGAGACAAAGACAAAAACAAATTGTTTGTTTTTGTTTTTATATAACATTCATTTTTGTAATGATGTTATATGATATATCAAAAGTAATTGAAGTCATAAAACTAATTAAAAGTCATTTCAGGTCTATTTTTTATCTCTTTTAATTTTAATATTTATATTTAAGCTTTTAAAAATACACCATCAAAATTAATAATATTAAATAGAAAACTAAATAATAGCAAAATTAATATTTATTAAAAAGTACATAAAACTAATTAAAAGTCATTAAATTTAACTTAAAATGCTTGAGAACAAAATTATTGTAATAAAAAAAAAAAGTTAAATAACTCTATTTTCATAAAATTATCAAGATTCAAGGGTAAGTTTCACGTACAACGAATACTTAAAACAAACCATTCAAATATTTTAATATTCAAATTCAGAAATTATATCTTATTAATAATATTGTTCTAACTTTTATTCTGCATCAACATTTTGATTGGGTTTGTACATGATATGAAAAACAATCAAAGGCAACTTTTCATGTTGAGCAACTGAAATTCGGAAGGGGATCAACTGGAGGCAAGGCAATCAATAGCTAAACTCATAATAAGAAGCTAATTGACTTGGTTTTCAAAGACTAAAAAAGGTATAAACACAGAGCAATAGTTCTTGACCCATAACTTTACTTGGATTGACGTACATTTACAATTTAAATATTGTAAAATGAAATTAGTGAGAGGAAAGCAATGGCGGATTTTGTTGAATGAGACGATGGTTTTGAAGGAAGTTCTTGAACCAGAAGGCAGAGTCTTTCAAGTGTCTCTGCAACTTGTTTTTGTAATCAATATACACAATCCCAAATCGAATAGTGTAGCCTGATGCCCATTCGAAGTTATCAAGAAATGACCATGCATAGTAACCTCTTACATCTGCTTCACCCCTGCCAATTTTTTTGTTTTATTTATTATTATTATTATTATTATTATTATTTATTACTAATGTAAAAATATTAATAATAATAAAGTTGTATGGAAATATTTACTTGATGGCATTTAAAAGATGTAATAGATGGTGATGATGGTAGTTAGTCCTGAGACTATCATTCAAGGCATCTTTTAATATTGCGGTTGTATTGTTGTCGACAACTCCTGAGAAAACAACACAACAAAAAAGAAAAAGTTGATTAATTTATGACATGAGAACAAAATTAGGTCATTAGGAGAATAATAAAAATCACTTGTTACCATTCTCAGTGATGTAAATAGGTAGATTGTTGTACTTCCTTGTTACGTGTAGTGTCAATTCTTCAATACCCTTTGGATAAATATATAGCCAAGGCATGGCAGTCTAAATAAGCATAAGAAACCAAATAATCAGCCTAGCTACTACAAAATATAGAAATGATATGAATGAGTTATGTAGATTATAGTTGATAAAATATTATTTTTATGGTTAATTATGTTAGATTTATTATTGTGGACTAATATAATCATGAGCTTAATACCATAAACACAATCATTAACTATGTGCCTAATATTTATTCACTACCATAATGGGATGGTTAATAATCATATATTATGTTAGAGGCACATGAAAGCACCTTTAAAAAACTATAATTGGCCCATTAAATTATAGTATACCATTATTGGACCATTTTAGCCCAATTGGTAAATAACCCTTTAGGGTTAGAGGGGCATGATATATATATATATATATGTGTGTATGTATTAAGTGAAGTGGTAGAGTGGGTTAATGGTAATGAGTAAAAGAGGGTTAGCTCCACAAAGTGTTCTCTAGGCTTTTGCTCAAGGTTAGTCAAATTTGGTGGTGATTTCTTTGAAGACATTGAAGGATAATCACTCTCATGGATGGTATGGGAGGTATGTGTTTTATTTTCTTTGATGCTCTAAATAAATACTAGATCTTGGCTTCAATGATTATGAGCAATAGTTATTTTAACAATTGGTATCAAGAGCCAAAGTTATTGATTTTAGGGCTCCATGTTTTTTTTTCACAAAACCATTTTCTTAAATCTGAAATTTGTGGTGATTTTTCGGATTAATGTGTTTAAAGTTATGTGAATATGAGTATTATCCTCTAAATGTGTTCATATATGTCATGGAAATAATCTTTTACATTTTCTATTGAGAAATATATGAGTTTTAACAATGGAGAAACCCATTTTGGATTCATCATTTTATGATGTATTATTCTGTGTTTTTTGAGTAAATGAGTATAAGAAAATGATAGAGGATTAAAAATGGGACAAAACGCCTCAAACGGCGTTGAATTTGGTATCCGGATGTGGGAGATACGGCCGGGTCACGAACCGAGTCGCGCCGATCCGAGTTGCAGACCCGCGGACCCGTTGGGGAATGTTTTAGGTGACAGGGACGAGAAAAATGACATGTCGTTTGCCTCTGTCACGCAAAAACGACATGTCGTATGATCACACGGTTTAGCACCTTACAGAAAAAACGACAGGTCGTTTATGACCTTCCACCAAATGACATGTCAATTTCCGATAACGACATGTCGTTCGGTCCGATGCTGAAGCCCCCTAACCGCAAACGACGTGTCGTTTCTGACCAAAGTTTTTGGACGTCGTTCGGCCAAACGACATGTCGTTTCTTCAAAACGACATGTCGCACGGTCAATTAAAAAAAACAGAAAAAGGTGAGGCGCGTGGGGGAGCGTGCATATCCCATTTTTGGCCCTTTTTCACCATTTTGTTCCATTTTTAGTTTTCTATCATTTATTTTTATGCACAATACTAATTCATGAATCTTATTCATATTTTGATTATTAATTTTAGTATTGTGGCATAAATTTTTTGTGATTTATTTCAACAATTAGTACTTATTTTCTTGCCTATCGTAAGATTGAGCATGTAAAATTGTTTGGTGATGAGGAACACTTAAATATTAATTTATTTAAGTATTGTATTTTCCTCCAAATAACATTAAGATCTCTATAAGTAATTAATTATCCTATCGATGATGGTTGCTTACTAAAGATGCTTAATATGGTGAAGAAAATTATTAAATATTATGAATCACAATTTATCTATCCTTTCGATAGTGAATTAATGTATTTGATTATAATATTTAATAGATTGTTCTTACCTATGAAAGAGTTCCATCTTGTTAATTTGTCTGAGAACTCTAGCATGCATAATGATCATTTGTTATTTTGCGATCATTTATTTATGAGAAGAGAGCACAACTGGCATGATTATGTTATAACATGTATTTAATGGTTATTGCTCTTGTTTCTCATTAGTTTTAAGCAATCCAAGAACCTCTGCCATGTTGACGATGAACGGAACTAACCACAAGCACTGGGTAGAATCTCTCATGATGAATTTGACTCTTATGAGAGTGGATTTGGCATTGAGAACTGATGCACCTCCGAAACTTACTGATGATACCACTGAAAAGGATAGAAAGTCCTATGAGGATTGGGAGCATTCCAATCGTTGTTGTTTGATGCTTATGAAGTATCACATGGATGAGTCCATTCGTGATAGTATCCCCAAAACTGATATTGCAAAAGATTATCTCAATGCAATCAAGGAGAAGTACAAGAAATTCTCAAAGAATGTGAAAAATGAATGCTGACTCTGTTCCGTTGGACTAATTATGCTGATTCAGGTGACATTAGATCTCATATTAACAAACTGATGGGTTGTTACCAAAAGCTCAAGGGCATGGGATTGGATCTTGGTGAGGATTACATGGTGTGGTTTGTGATGGAAACCATTCCCTCTCAATTTGATTCGATCATATCAAGCTATAATGCTCAAAAGGAGCAATGGACCGTTGAGGAGATGACTGTCATTCTTGCTAAGGAAGAGGAGGACTTGAAAAAGGGAAGAGCAAGAAACATCTCCATGGTAACGAACCCAAGCAATTCTCAGAAGAGAGAGTCCACTTCCAACAACTCTGGTGACCAATAGCCCACTTAGAGAAGAAAGGCAGTGACAAATAGAAGAAGGCCGAATAGTTCGGAAGAGTACGTATACATGGAAGACGATACTAAAGTCAGAATAGAGTTTTTTGGGACTGTTAGATTGTAGTTAAATATAGGAAATTTTTGGAATTGCAAGATGTTGCTTACTTGCCCTCTATTCGGAGGAACTTGTTTTCTGTATCTATCTTGGATAGACTAGGTTATAGTCTTCTTTTGGAACTGGAAATTTGATTTTGTATAATGACTCTATGTTGGTTGGAATGGAAGTTTATGTGGAAATTTATATAAGCTTGATTTATATGATGTTGTTTCTGTTACTTCTCCCTCTTACCCTTCTTCTTCTTCTTCTCTTAATGTTGTTGTTGGTTCCAAACGTGCAAGATTAGAATTGAAATCTTCCATGCTTTGGCATAAACGTTTGGGCCATATTTCTAGAGATAGAATGGAGAGATTGGTGAAAGATGGTGTACTTCAAGATCTCGATTTCTCTGAATTCACTGCCTGTGTTGATTGCATAAAAGGAAAATTAATTGCTAAGGTTAGAAATAGTAAGTCACATAAGTGCACAAATGTATTGGAGCTTATTCACACTGATATTTGTGGGTCCTTTGTTCCACCTACTATGGGCGGCTATAAATACTTCATTACCTTCATTGATGATTTTTCCTGATATGGTCATATTGAGCTCATTCGTGAGAAGTCTGAATCTTTAGATGCCTTAAGATTTTCAAGACAAATGTTGAGCTCCAAAAGGAAAAGAAAATTAAAGCTGCAAATTGTGATAGAGGTGGAGAGTATTATGGGTGTTATGATGAAACTGGAAGGAACCCTGGGCCGTTTGCCAGATACTTGCAGGAATGTGGCATTGATGCAAGATATATAATGCCAGGTACTCCCCAGCATAATGGAATTGTTGAAAGAAGGAATCCCACACTTCTTGATATGGTACGTTGTATGTTAATACATTCTAGCTTACCAGAGTTTTTATGGGGTGAGGCATTAAGGACTACTGCTTATATCTTGAATCAAGTGCCTAGCAAGTCGGTTCCAAAGACGCCATACGAGCTGTGGTCAGGCAAGAAACCGAGTTTACGTTATTTTTCACGTTTGGGGATGCAAAGTTGAGGTAAGGCCTTATAACCCTAAATCTAAGAAGCTGGATCCGAATACTATCAGTGGGAGTTTTGTAGGGTACACTATTGGTTCAAGAGGTTCTAGGTTCTATTGTCCCTCTCACACCACCAGGGTGATGGAATCAGACCGAGCTGTCTATTTCGAGGATGAATTTGGTTCATGTCAAGGGTAAAGAAAAAGTGTATTCAAGGAAGAGTGTGTCTATGTCCCTGTACCTGTTGCTCCCGCTTCCGCTTCTAATCCTACTAATGACCCTGTGATTGAACAAGTTCCAATAGAAGCTCATGGTGAACCTTAAGATCCAGTACAAGATGAAAATCTTGATTTGGGGGACGATGAGGTTGTGGTGAGAAGATGACAAAGAGCCTGTAGGCCTGCTATTCCTGATGACTATCTTGTCTATATGCAGGAACATGAGTTTAATGTGGGAGATGATTCTGAGCCAGCCAGTTACCAAGAAGTAGTGAATAGTCTTAAATCTGCATTATGGGTGGATGCAATGAAAGAAGAATTGAGTTCTATGTCACAAAATGAAGTTTGGGAGTTGGTTGAACTACCCAAAGGTTGTAGACCCATCAGGTGCAAATGGGTGTATAAGATCAAACGTGACTCAAATGGGCAAATAGAGAGGTGCAAGGCTCGACTTGTGGCTAAAGGCTATAGTCAGAGAAAGGGCATTGATTTCCAAGAAACTTTTTCGCCTAATTCCACCAAAGATTCGCTGCGAATCATTGTGACTATAGTTGCCCATTTTGATCTAGAACTCATACAAACGGATGTAAGGACTGCCTTCTTGAATGGTGACCTATCTGAGGATGTGTACATGACTCAACCTATAGGTTTTGAGAAGCCTGGCGAAGAACACATGGTTTGCAAACTCAAGAAGTCGATATATGGGCTTAAACAATCATCAAGGCAGTGGTATCTCAAGGTTGAAATGATTGTCACTCAAAATGTTTTCAGGGAGAATGTGGTGGATCAATGTATATACTGTTGGGTTTTATGCCCTAAATAAAACTCATTTCATATAATCAGATTTACTTATTAGTAAAGATTGGAAATAACATTTTATGTTGCATGGTTCACATGATTTATTTCATGATTATATGTATATAATGTATGAATTCTTTTTCAAGTCCAGAACATATGAGTTTGTTAAAGATTATAGTGTTGTCAGCAAAGTGGAATATAATCTTAATTATATGTTCAAAAGTTTATTCCCTGATTTGTCAGAACACTGGATTTAGACTGACATGGTATAATCAGCGATAGGTATTCTTACACCTTGGAAAAGTGTTATGTCCTTTCCAGGACATTGGCAAAGTTTACCAGTATCGGATGTATGGAGTATACATCGGAAGGGACTGATATTGAACTTTGATTAGATATATTAAAATTTACCGTAATATCTATTCAATTCAATATCACCTATTGATCCTAGATCAAATGATCTAGTCCTAATATGGTTAGGTTCAATCTCAAGAGTGTTACTCGTGTTCTTTGATTTGTTAGTTAAGCCTACTTTTGAGTCAGGGTGATACGTACATTTTGGGAACACGGTAGTACAATTGAGTGGGAGCGCTAACATAAATATGGAATCTATAGCTTCTATTTGGCAAATAGAAGTAAAGGATGATTTCCTTCGAGCTTAACCAAACGAAGATAAATGGTGGAGATCTCATTTCACTTAGTTGAAATATCATTTATACAAGGTTAAGTGTTTTAAGGATAAAATACATTGAAGGTGTAGCGGTAACAGTAGTGCCTTTTCAATGTAGATCATCTATATAGAGGATCATTGATCACATTAGGGTTATAACAATGGATAACTAATGACGTGTCTATATCATGGAACATATAGAGCGTTCTATATGACTGAGAGTGCAATTCCAAGTTCTAAGTGTGGATTCAATGAGGAATTAATAAGTTAGGGAATTTACTTGGTAAATTCGGTTCGACTTATTGGAAGCTCGGTTGTATAGACCCATGGTCCCCATACTAGTTGAGACCATACTGCTTATAAGACTTAGTTAATTGATTTTAATTAATTAATTTTAATTAATCAATTATAATTCTAAAAGTTAGACTATGTCTACTTTATGAATTTTCACTAAGCAAGGGTAAAACAGTAAATAGAGAGTTTAAAGGGTACATTTATTAATTGGGAAACTTTGATTAGTTTTTATTAATAAATAAAATAAATGACAATATATTATTTAATAATTAATTATAGTTATTAAATAGTTAGATTTGACATTTATGAAGTTGAAAGAGAGAATTGGCAATTTTGAGAAAATGGGAAACTAGAAATGATGAAATAGGAAAGTTAGAAAAAAGTGGAAGGATTTGTTTTCCTCAATGAATGGCCGGCCACTTAATGCTTCTATTTCTCATTTTATTTTTCATTTTTAAATGCCAAATATTTCAACTTTAACCCTATGTGGTATTCTATAAATAGAAGGTAAAGGCTTCAGGTTTGAGACACACATTTTACAGTTTATTCTCTCAAACACTATGAAACTGACACTCTCTCTCTTTCTTTCTTCTCTGTTTTTCGAATTCTCTTAAGTGATGAGTAGTGCCCACACACATCAAGTGGTACCTCAATCATAGTATGTAAGACTATGGAATTTCTGCATCAAAGAAGGAGAAAAGAATATCCAGGTTCAGATCTTGGTGATGCTCTGCTACAGAAAGGAATCAAGGGCTAGAGATCTGAACGGAAGGAGTCATATTATTCCGCTGCACCCACTGTAAGGTTTTCTAACTTTATATGTGTTTATTTTCATTGTTTTAGAATTCATATTAGGTTGTTAATCCAACATACTTGTTAGTAAATCTAGATCCTGGTAAAATAATTTCCAACATATACATGAAGGTCAGTGGGAGCAGTTCCATTATCTTGGTACTACATATTGATGACATCCTGCTTGCATCTAATAATTCTAATCTGTTGGCTGAGACAAAACAACTCTTATTTGACCATTTTGACTTGAAAGACCTTGGCGATGCTTCTTATGTGCTTGGGATTCAAATCCTTCGAGATAGGGCCAATGGTATTCTTCGTTTGTCTTAGAAAACTTACATTGATTGGATCTTGAAAAGATTCAACATGCATTCATGTTGTTCTGGGAAGGCACTGTTAGTGAAGGGTGACAAGTTCTCAAAGGGCCAATGTCCACAAAATGATAAAGAGAGAGATGAAATGAAAGTTGTTCCTTATGCGTCACTGGTTGTAGCCTTATGTATGCTCAAGTATGCACATGCCCTGATATTGCTTTTTTTGTTGGCGTGTTGGGTAGTTACTTGAGTGATCCCAAACTTAGCCATTGGAAAGTGGCTAAGAATGTTATGTGGTATCTTCAGGGCACCAAGGATCATATGTTGACCTATCGGCGAGCTGACACTCTGGATATAGTTGGGTTCAGTGACGCCGATTATGCGGGATGCGTGGAGGATAAAAGGTCCATTTCAGGCTACATTTATATGATGGTTGGAGGAGCTGTATCGTGGAAAAGTGTCTAAGCAGACACTCACAGCTTCATCCACAATGGAGACAGAGTATATGGCGTGTTATGAGGCTACTTGGCAAGCAAAATGGTTGCGGAATTTTATTTCAGCACTAGATGTTGTAGCCTTTATCGCGAGGTCATTGAAATTATATTGTGATAATTCTGCAACAGTAGCTTTCTCTAAGAACACTAGAAGTACTTCTCGCTTAAAGTATATTGACATAAAGTACTATTTTGTTAAAGAGAAAGTTACAGAGTCTCTTATTTTCATTGAATACACGCCTAGCACTGGCATGTTAGCAGACCCACTAACGAAAGGCTTACCCATATGTGTATTTTTGGTACATGTTGCCCGAATGGGATTGTTGGAAGCCTAGCTTGTTAAGCTCAGTGGGAGTTTGTTATTTATGTATTGAACATGCTAGTATTTTGTACGGATTGCTTATGGCTTGTGTTTTGTTAAGAACATGCATTATGATACTAAAGTCACTTCTTTATTATTGTTACATATGTATGCTTATACATATATGTTGTTGTTCAAGAAGTGACAGGTACAAAACGATATGAATGCGCATAATCTCAATTTTTTCGTACCTCATGCATATTTAGTTTGATTGTTAATGATTGTTAATAGATAAATGTCTTCAAGGTCAATTCATACATAATACATGTATCCTGTCGATATGATATTATGTACGTCTTAATTGGTTACCTTACGTGTGATAGACAATGTTATGGTGGTTAATTATATTTGTCCAAGTGGGAGATTGTTAGAATTATTATTGTGGACTAATATAATTATGAGCTTAATACCATAAACACAATCATTAACTATGTGCCCAATATTTATTCACTACCATAATGGGATGGTTAATAATCATATATTATGTTAGAGGCACATGAGAGCACCCTTAAAAAACTATAATTGGCCCATTAAATTATAGTATACTATTATTGGACCACTTAAGCCCAATTGGTAAATAACCCTTTAGGGTTAGAGGGGCATGATATATATATGTGTATGTATTAAGTGAAGTGGTAGAGTGGGTTAATGGTAATGAGTAAAAAGAGGGTTAGCTCCACAAAGTGTTCTCTAGGCTTTTGCTCAAGGTTAGTCAAATTTGGTGGTGAATTCTTTGAAGACATTGAAGGATAATCACTCCCATGAATGGTATGGGAGGTATGTATTTTATTTTCTTTGATGCTCTAAATAAATACTAGATCTTAACTTCAATGATTATGAGCAATAGTTATTTTAACAAATTATAGCTAAATTCAAAGTTTATTTTACGTTCTTTAAGAATTTCAACATTTTATGTTCTGAGGTGTGTTATTGCGTCACCATAAGTAGAGTATTTTATATTATTTTGAGAGAGAGAGAGAGAGAGAGAGAGAGAGAGAGATATATATATATACCGATTGGCCGATGGGAATCCCATCTTTTTCATCTGTAAGAAAAATGAATAAAAGTACAAATATTATTATAATGAAAATTCTGGCCAAAGTTCTTTTGTAATGATATGTAGCACATTATAAATATTAAGGAAAAAAAGTTTAGCAAGTGTGTTGTTGGTCTCTTGTTAACTATTTTATAGTAATGTATTAGAATTTAAAATTAAGGTGCATATCATCTTAAAACCACTTAGGCAATGAAAATAATATAGTCTATTCATTTTGTATATGACATTTTATATTCATACATTTAATAATGTAAGACTAATTTTAATAGAATACTACGTGTTCATACCACATAAGATAAAAAGAAAAATTAAGAAGAAACTAGTATTAAGGATTTAAGTTCTACAAATATGACTACATAATTTATTATTAATAATATCCCTATATTATATTACTATTTTGAGCGCTTAATACAGTAAGGGCTTGTTTGGAACGCCGTATTAGGTCGTATTGTATTGTATTGTATTATATTGAATTGGATTATATATCATATTTTTATATAATACTATGTTAAACTTTAATTTATACTAAAATATTATATATTTAGGTATCCATCAAATTTAATATCACATATAGTTTTACATAAAAATATTGCATAAAATGTAATTCAATATAATACAATACAATACAATACGACCTAATATGGCGTTCCAAACGAGCCCAAGAGTCATAAACTAATTGGACACTAATAAACACTAATAGTAGAAATTTGTACATATATACATCATTAATTATTAATTATTTTTGTTTCAATTTTGGCTGTTATATAATATATATTTATATAGCTGTATAAATAAATAATTATGTTATAAAGGACTTACTAGAGGTTATAGCAAGGCTATCAGTCGAATAACTAAGATTGGGAATTGTTGAGTTGGTAGTAGAAGCATCTTCTACGTACTTTGTTGTATAATAATTTAAACCAACAAAGTCTATAGACCCTTTTACAATGGTAGATTCCTCTTTACTAAATTTGGGCAATCGACTTCCTACTAACGATCGCATGCTTTCTGGGTAGTCTCCCATCATGATTGGATCCAAAATCCTATTTATAATTAGTAAGAGAATACATTCATTGTTATTTTTTTTCTAATATAATAAGAAAATGGAGAGTGGGAGAAATTGTAAATTTACCATCCAATTGAAAAATCAAGAGCTCTCAAGGTAGCCAAGCGACTGTCTGTTGTTTCATATTTTGGTATCATCCAATGACTCATGACTGTTATTCCAATTACTCCATTTTGAGACACCTGAAATGAAACCATTAATTATGCCCTTATCCATGCTTAATCATTACAAAATATATTAATGAGAATTACTAAGGGTACATAATATGCCAAGTAATTTAAAAATGAGGATTGTTATTGGACACTAATAGTCTAATACTTTCTATAGGTAGCGCTCTACGATTAGTTAATGATATTCGTATTTTCTTAAATTATACAAGACTCAATATTTAATTACATCAATAACAGTATGATACCAAAGAGAGTGCTAAATAGTAGTGGTACATTTCAAAAATTCACTTTAAAAAGTGACATGCATTTATTATTATACACCAGTGGTCCCAAACATTTTATTTAATAAATAATATGGGTAATAGTGCACTAATCAATTATAAGGTCGGTATGGTAACAATTGAGTATTTTAAAATTTCAAATAATAATGCAGTTGTTGGTTTAATTGTTATTCTAAGTAAGGCCTTAGTTGTATTGGGCTATTGGTCAGTTGCATCTTACCAACTTTGTTAGTTGCATAGGATCTGGCAGCCAAACTAACTGTTAATTTTGTTAAAAATTCAAAATAGGACTAAGTCTATTAGCTCAAAGGAGCTGAACACAGTACGAGAGAGAGAGAGAGAGAGAGAGAGAGAGAGCAAAACTAAAATGTATTCAATGAATGATTCTGTTACAATGGTGATGATCAACTACTTATAGTAGCTGTTATTACAAGGAAAATTAACATTCTAACACTATGGACAACTAACAATTCTAACTAATTAACCAAATAATACCAAACTATCTTAATACTCTCCCTTAAGATGGAGTGTAGATGTCTTTTAAACCCATCTTGTCTTTGAAGGTATTGAATTGGTTAGGATAGAGTAGGTAATTTAGTTAGAATGTCTGCAATTTAGTCTTTTGTAGAAACATGGATTGTCTTGATAACACCGTGTTGCACCTTTTCTCTCACTAAATGATAGTCTGTTTTTATGTGTTTGGTTCTCTTGTGAAACACTGGGTTAGCAGCTATATGTTGAGCAGATTTGGTGTCATAGTATAGTAGTGTAGGCCCTTCATGCTCAACCTTCAGTTCTTTTAGAATGGAGAGAAGCCAAACCACTTCACATGTAGTGTTAGCCATTGCTCTGTATTCGGCCTCTGCAGAAGATCTTAAAATAGTGTGTTATTTCTTATTATTTCATGAGATGATAGATGTTCTAACAAAAATACAGAAATCAGTTGTAGATCTCCATGTATCTGGACAAGCAGACCAGTTTGAGTCAGTGTAAGCATCTAACCTTATTTCTGAATTTTTAGCAAAGAAAATCCCCTGTCAAGGATTGCCTTTGACATACTACAGGACCCTTTGAGCTGCATGTAGGTGAGTAACTCTAGGTGTAAACAAGAACTAGCTCAGTTTGTTAACTGAGTAGGAGATGTTTGCTCTTGTAATTGTCAAGTACAAAAGTTTTCCAACAATCCCTCTGTACAATGTTGGATTAGCAAGCTTCTCTTTCTCATCTTGTCCAAGCTTGAGATTAGCTTCCATTGGTGCATTCGTAGGTTTACATCCTGGATAACCAAGGTCTTCCAACAATTAGAGATCCTATGGTCTTTGAGAAACAAAAATCCATTTATTTGATCTGGGGATTTCAAGGCCTAGGAAATATTTCAATTTTCCTAAATCTTTCAACTAAAATCAAGCATGCAATTTGACCTTTAAAGCTTCAAGCTCATCCAAGTTGTTACTAGCTAGGATTACATCATCCACATACACCAACCGAAAGATGAAACTTCCATTAGAATGTTTGATGAATAAAGAAGGGTATGTGGCTGAATGATAAAATCCTTCCTCAGTTAAAGCACTTGAAAACTTGCCAAACTATTGCCTTGAATTTTTCTTCAAGCCATAGAATGATTTTTGCAATTTACGAACTGCATTTGGTGGAAACTCCCCCTTAGGTCTATACCCTTAAGGTAGAGACATATACACATCTTCAAGGAGATCACCATGTAGAAAGGAATTGTTGACATCCAACTAGTGTAGATGCCAACCTTTGATTACTACAAGAGATAAAACTAACTTATTAGTAACCAATTTAGTTACTGGGACAAAAGTATCTATGTAATCAATCCCTTACTGTTGGTTATAACCCTTGGCAACCAACCTAGCCTTAAACCTCTCTACACTCCCATTAGCATTGAATTTGATCTTGTAGACCCATTTTGAACCAATGACATGTTGATCTGTAGGTAGGGAGACAATAATCAAGGTATGATTCTTCTTAAGAGCCTTTATTTTTGTGTCCATTGCATTGTCCCATTCAAGGATGTGTTGGGCTTAACTAAAAAATTATGGTTCAAAATGACTTGAAATAGCAAGTATAGTAGCTCTGAAGGTAGGAGACAATTTGTGCTGCCCAAGAACTTGAGATAAAGGGTGAGTAGTAGCAAAAGAAGCCCGAGAAGAAATAGAAGTTTCATTGGTGGCTATATAACAGTGATATTCATTCAGGTATGAGGGTTTTTAAAACTTGTCTCCCTGATCTAGTATGTAGAGAGACAACATTAGACACATCAGAATTAAACATATCAGAAGAACTAGACATGACATGTTTAGTATGAGATTGTGAAGTACCTACCGTATGAGAAAAATCAAAGAAAAAGGATTCATGTGCAGGAGGAAGACCCCCAGTATGAACAAAACAAAAAATGTGTTCATAAAATTAGACATCTCTAGAATTGAATGTCATGTTAGTGTTCAAATCAAGCAGCTTGTATGATTTCATACCAGCATGATATCCAAGAAAAATATAGGGAACATACCTAGGAGAAAACTTAGATCTAGATTGACTTAAAGTGGAAGCATAGGCAGGCATCCAAAGGCTTTTAAGTTCTCATAGGTGGGTGGTTTAGAGTGGAGAACATAAAATGATTACTTGTTCTTTATGTTTGGTGTAGGTGTTCTGTTAATTAGGTAGGCTGCTATAGTAACACAATCTCCCCAATAAACCAGTGGTACATAGGATTGAAACAATAAAGCTTGAGCAACATTGAGTAAATGTTGGTGTTTTCACTCAACAACAGAGTTTTGTTGAGGTCTTTGGACACAAGAATGAACTGTATAATTTCAAGTTCACTGAACAAGTCTTTGAATTGTAAATCCTTAGCATTATCTGACCTAACTCCTTTAATAGTTTTGTTGAACTGGTTTTGAACTAATTTTATGAACTGAGGTATAGCAGTTTGTGCATCAAATTGGTGTTTGATGATATTGATCCTGATGTACCTGGAACAATCATGAACAATGGTGATAAAGTACCGATATCTCTTAGTTGTCATGGTGTTGTATAGACCCCAATCGTCAACATGAATTAGATCAAAATAGTTTTCAACAATATTGTGATTAGATGTTATTATACCCAAAATTTGACGGTATTTCAGAGAGTGACACGTGTCAATCAAGTGGAGTATGAACCACCAGATATAACAATAATTATATCATTTAATGCAAAATGGAATAACTCATTAAATATAGAATTAATAGAGTATATTCGTAACTCGCTGACTGTATAGTCTTAGGCGAGACAAGAATACACAAACTATCAATTCTTGTATTAACGAGAGACCATCTAACCTCAGAAGGCATAATTCCGAGGAGAATATGGATAGGGTATAGCGAGATATCCACCTCGCTACATATAAGGAAATGTTGACAAGGGGAATCAGCCCTTGAAACACTTAGCGTATTTTTCTACATTATAATAACTAAGTGTATCAACTTGGGAATATGAAGGACATGATTGTCCAGTCTGCAAGGCCTTATGGTCAAAGAGCAATTCTTAAGTTTGCTCAGCACACTGGTGCTCATGTCATTGCTGGAAGGCATATGAACCAACCAAGTCATCATTGGTCATCCATGTACAAAGCGAGATGCCTCTAATCTATGTACAAATCGAGATGTCTCTACCCACGTTAGAGTCAACCGCTTGAAGATAAGAATGATAAACGGTTATGTTATTTTTCAGTGTTATTTACACGTGTTTATGTGGAACGTGAGCAAAGCCCACGATTTCATGAAAAACTGTTATGCAATTCAAATTTAAATGTAAATAACTACCAACCTATATTCCTATAAATATTGGCAGATTATACAGAATAATGGACGATAAATCTTAGAGAAGAAAAGAGATCGAAAAATTATAACTTTGTATCTAGAAATATCTTAGATAAGATAGACTCGTGGATTATGCAGAGTTAACTGCAAAACCACGTAAAAACTTAGTGTCAGTATTACTATTCTACTTATTAATTTTCTTATATCTCTGTTTAATTTTATTACGAAATAGGCTCATTAATTGTTAATTAAAATTGCGTTAACGGATGTAAATGGCAATTTTTTTTGCTTAGCATAATGACAAATGGAAAAATAAAATAGGGAATTAGAATCAGCATGAAACTTTAAAGCTTTATTCAAAAGATGAGTTTTTACACAAGAAGGGTGGCCCAATCTATAGTGTCAAACTGTTTCATTTGAAACTATTGTATCTAAAATAGAAGAATAAACAGAAGAAAAGTTTTTATTACTAGTCTGATTACAATTTAGGTAATACAAATTGCTAAACTTTCTACGCATCCCAATCACCTTGGTCTTTAAAGTGTCCTAGATGACATAGTTTTCATGAGAGAACAAGAAAGTACAATTAATTGTAGCTGTTAAATAATTGATAGATAAAAAATTGTATTTGGAAGAGGGAACATAAAGAACATTTTCAAGAACAAGGTCAGGTGTTAAAATAACTGTTCCTAGGCAAGATATTTCAGTATGTAAACCATTAGGCAAAAGAACAGTTTTTAGATAAAAATCAATGTAGGTGTTTTTGAACAAAAAAATGACAGGACACACATGATGTGTGGCTCCTGTATCAATGATCCAATTGGCATTATGAACAAAGGAATTCTTTCTAAAAAAATGGAAAACCACAAGTTGTTCATCAGAAGCATTAGGAGTGTTAGTCTCAGTTATTTTTTAAACAAGTAATGCCATGAGTTTCTGACATTGCACACATGGCAAACTAGAAATAAGATCTCTCTCCATTGGCATCTCCTCTAGTTTTCCTTCATCCATGCCTGAAAAATTCACACTAATAAACTTCCCTATAGGTCATTTAGCATCTCGATTAGGAAACCTTCCATGAAGCTTATGAGTAGGGGATATCCATTGAGCTTATAACACCTTTCAATTGTGTGTCCATTCACACCAAAATGTGTACAATTGTACTTTGATCAAAAAGGTTAAACAGCTCTAGCAAACTGTCCAGAGTTGCTCGATGATGATTTGTCCAAATCTGATGAACTATTGTATCCACTAGTCAATCCTCTTTGTCTCTCTTCTTGAACAACAACAACAACAACATAGGCTTTGTTCACGCTTGGAAGAGGATCACACATCAAGATTTGAGATTTAAAAAAATTGTTAGAATCATTCAATCCAACAAAGAATTCTAGCAAGTGATCCTCCTCTTGATATTCTTGAATCACCTTCATAGCACCACATGTACAAACATGTTGTGGTCCATACTCTCTGATCTGATCTCATAGGACTTTCAATCAACTGTAGTAAGTAGTCACAGTATTCGATCCTTGCGTAAGACTCTGCATAGTCTTTTTGGCCTTAAAGATTCGTGGAGCATTCTTCTCATTGAATGGATCATGTAACTCTGTCCAAGTTTTAGCTGCATTGTCATGGTACATTATGCTATCTGCAATTTCATCAGAAATAGCATGTAAAACCCAAAAAATGATAGTGATGTTGCATTTGCACAAGCTATCATAGTCTTCGTGATCATCATAAGGTTGAGGAAGCTTCCCATTGACAAATTTGACCTTGTTTCGAGCTACCAGAACAATCAACATTACTCTTCTCTAGGTACTGTAATTCTCATTGCCTTTGAGAATTTTCGGAACAAGAACAGCAGCTGGATTATCACCATTAGAAAGAAAATACAAATTTGAAAGATCATTAGGATTAGTCGATCGTGAATTTTCACCAAGAATAGAGAACATGTTTAAATTATGAGAATTGTTTTCAAGTTCACAATTTCCTTAAGTGTGAACTCCTCCACCTCAAGTTTGAGCTCCACCACCTCGCACCATGAACAGCAAACAAAACCAAACAAACAAGAAGAGAAAGAAAAAGAAGAGGAGCTCACAAGGATGGCTCTGATACCATATTAACTCAAAGGAGTTGAACAGAGTACGAAAGAAGGGGAGAGAGAGAGAGAGAGAGAGAGAGAGAGAGAGAGAGAGAGAAAGCAAAAATAAAATGTATTCAATGAATGATTCTGTTACAATGGTGAAGATCAATTACTTATAGTAGCTATTATTACAACGAAAACAAACACACTAACACCATGGACAGCTAACAATTACATCCTAACCAACTTTCTAACTAACCATATAATACCAAAATATCTTAACAAAGTCTATAAATAGACATTGTAATACACATTCAATTCTAATGTAACTATTTCTAGCAAAAAAAATCTAATGTAACTGGAATAAAGACACACGAGTTTTTCCTAGAGTTATTATTTTAAGTTTTGAGTTTGAGAGTTAATAATGATCAGTTATTTATGTTGTTGTGTTTCTGGCAACAACAAGTGGTGTAGAACAAGAGTAAAGCTTGCACAGATGCTTAGCAGTGTTATAGTTGAGGAAATTTCATTTTTTATGTCTAAAACTTTACCCTATAACTACACCTACTTTTCTTTAACATACCCATTTTACCCCTTTCATTTTGAGGAAATTTCATTTTTTATGTCTAAAACTTTACCCTATAACTACACCTACTTTTCTTTAACATACCCATTTTACCCCTTTCATTTCAAAAAACATCTCTCTCTCTCTCTCTCTCTCTCTCTCTCTCTCTCTCTCTCTCTCTCTCTCTCTCTCTCTCTCTCTCTCTCTCTCTCTCTCTCTCTCTCTCTCTCTCTCTCTCTCTCTCTCTCTCTCTCTCTCTCTCTCTCTCTCTCTCTCTCTCTCTCTCTCTCTCTCTCTCTCTCTCTCTCTCTCTCTCTCTCTCTCTCTCTCTCTCTCTCTCTCTCTCTCTCTCAACATCTGAAGAGAACCCAAACCCAAAAACCACCAAAAATATAAACTCAAACTGCGAGACCAAACTCAGTTCGTTGTCGAAGCCCCAGTGACAATATCCACCTTGTTTCACCACCACTAACCACCTACACCCCATTCCACCTTTCTCTATCTTCTTCGTTCGAAAATTTTTCGAAGACCGAAAGCCCCAATTTCACCGAGTAGGAGCCTGCCTCCGAGAAGGTGACCCAAATTTCACCCAAATTAATGGGTTCTATGTTTTAAAAAACTATTTGTATTATATTCTAGAAGTATATAGTTTGTTTACATTAGATTTAAGTGGCTGTCATTGATTTTCAGTGTTTTTAACTTTGAACTCCTTAGATATGTGGTTTCGCATTTTTTTACTGTTTTTATTGAATTTTTGATGTTTTTTGGATGGTTTCAAGAAATGTAGTGTCCTAAGGTCAGGTACGATCAAATATGATCATTTTACGATGGTTATATGATTGTCTTATTTATTTAATATTTTTTTGATAGGTTTTTGATATTTTATTTTATTAATTTTGTCATATTGCTTAAAAATTGTATTTCTGATAACTTTGTATAACTTTTTTTGTAGCATCGGTAGAAATCTAAAAAATTATTATCTTATTTATTTGATATTTTTTTAATAGTTTTTGATATTTTTTCAATTAATTTTATCAGATTGCTTAAAACTTGCATTTTTAATAATTCTCTACTGAAATCCTATTGAAATTCTATCAAAAAATTGTGAAAAAAATATTAGAAAAGCAAGTTTTAAACAATCTGACAAAATTAATTGAAAAAATATTAAGAACTACTAAAAATAAAAAAAATAAAAAACGTCAAATAAATTAGACAAAAATTTGTCTAATTTCTATCAAAAAATTATAAAAATAAGATGAAAAATGCAAGTTTTAATAAATTTGAGAAAATTAAACCAAAAAATATTGAAAACCTATCAAAAAAATGTCAAATAAACATGAAAATCGTATAACTATAGTGAAACGATTGTATTAAAATTCCCGAACCTTGTGACATTACAATTCCTGAAACCATCGAAAAAACATCAAAAATTAAACGAATGAGTAGAATAATGCAGAAAACCATATCTAAAATATATAGTAGAGTTAGCGCAAAAGGCAGACATGATGAATTTGAAACCTAGTCCCACTCCAATGGTGTCATGTAGACCTCTGTCAATTGCAGATGGATAAGTGTTGAACACTCCAACCAACTATAGGAGCATAAGTGGAGCCTTACAGTATTTGAGCCACACTAGACTTGATATTTCCTTTATTGTAAACAAGCTAAGCCAGTTTCTCAAAGCTCCAACTATAGTTCATTGAATGCCACCAAAAGAATCCCTAGGTACCTAAAAAAGGAACTATGTACCATGTTATACACATTTCACTTTGTGATCACTTCAATTTGACTAGGTTTTTTTATGCCGATTTGACTTGTTGTCCAAGTGATAGAAAATCCATTGCAGGGTATTGTGTTTTCATGGGAGAATCTCTTATTATTTCCTAGTCATCCAAAAAGCAATCAGTTCAGGCCCGCTCTAGTACATAATCAGAGTATAGAGCTCTTGCACAAATTGCTTTAGAATTTTCTTGGTTGCAAGGATTGTTTAAAGAAATGAAGTCGAATCTGCCTACAGTTCCTGTTATCTGTAGTGATAACGTGAGTGCCAGTGCCCTAGCCTCAAATCATGTGTATCATCCAAGGACTAAACATATAGAACTTGATGTTCATTTCATTATAACAAAAAACTGCTACTCTTAGTCACAACATAAATTTTTTGTGACTAAATGTGACTTTTAGTCACAACAAAAAGTTAGTTGTGACTAAAACATATATAGTATTTAGCTACAAGTTGTGACTAATTTAGTTTTAGTCACAACAAATATTGTAACTAAAAATATATTTAGTCACAACAAATTGTAATTTTGTGATTAATACTTTTAGTCACAACACAATAATGATAATTTATAATTAGTTACAATTTTTTTTATCTTTAGTCACAAATTTTGTTGTGACTAAAAGTATGATTTTTTGTAGTGTTTGAGACAAAGTCTTTTAGAAATGAGTAAAAATTTGATATATTCCTCCACATGACAAAATAGCAGATTGTTTAACTAAATGCTTGTCACCAACTAAATTTCAGTTCCTAGTGGACAACTTCAAGTGAAATAATCACCTTGTCATTTGAGGAGTGGTATTAATAATTGATTGGTGACTTAGCTGTGCTGTCATTGATAGAGTGGCACTAGTTCTTCTGAAAGGTGTAGTAGAAGGAATATTTTTTGTTATAGATTTCAGCAATTTGGTAGCATAGGTTTTATTGTTATTCCTTTTTGTAATCAAGTGACAAGTATTCTTTACTCAATGTCTGACATCATGTATTGTATCCAACACTTATTGTTATTCCTTTTTTGTAATTGAAATGCTCACCCTAGTTATATTTTATTGGGCACTAATTTTTCCAACACTTATTAGAGTATTTTTTTTATTATAATTTAACCAAAAATAGAATCTCGATGGTGATAAAATGAAAATTACTAATTAAGTGATCATCAGAGAACATACATGTCATATTGATGATGAATGAATACTATGCTATGATAATTTATATATACTATATTATTATTGTTAATTAGTAATTATGTAAGCTCATAATTAATATGAATCAATGTACCTGATATTTGTGTTTATAGAGATTAACAGCAATGGCATGAGCAAGAATGGTGTGGTGAACCACAATATATGGTTCAGTAGCTGAATTTCCTGCACTGCAATTTCCCATGGAGCTAGAGCATCGACCTGGTGCAAACACACCATAGTTATACCCACCTATTGCAAATATGTTTGCCTCATTAAATGTTATCCACTTCTTCACCCTATCCCCAAATTCTTTAAAGCAAAACTCCACATAATCTCTATAATCATTCCTGTAATATAATAATCAATTATTATTATATGTAACGTATCAATTATGGATCTCTCAAATAATGTTATATACATAAGTTTGTCTTACACAATATTAGGACTTAAGAATCCACCATACTCATCTTCAAGAGCTTGTGGTAAATCCCAATGGAACAAAGTTACTAAAGGTTGTATACCTGTACGTACATGTTCAATGACGAATAACCCAATAATCATGCTAGTGTTTGAATATTATATGATGTATTAGACTATTATTAATTATATGTATATCTATATGAGAGAGAGAGTGAGAGAGCATAGGAACTCACCATTAGATAACAGCTCATCTATGAGACTGTTATAGAACTTTACACCCTCCTCATTCACTCCTCCACTTATTTTTCCTCCTATTTTTATATAAATATGTATCTTATAAATTATTTTAAACAAATTGACAATAACACATAGAAATGAAAGATAATGTCAATTAATTCATCCATACATATAAATTAATAGTACTAACCCGGTAGTAGTCTAGACCAAGAGATGGAAAATCTAAAGGAATCATAACCAATGTATTTCATCAATGCTATATCCTCCTATAACATTATTATAATATCAATCATTTCAGTATATGGCTAAAAAATAAACCGAAAGAAAGAGAATTAATTAGGTTAGGTCGTATAAATGTAAACAATTGTATCATTGTTATACATATTAATAGAACTCATTTGCTAATTGGCAGAGGCAAATAATGAAATGATATTTTTTATTATTATTATTATTAAAAAAGAAACAAAAGCAGAATATTCGAAAAAAGAAAAAAAAAATTAGAACATTTTTTAAAATCGTTTTATATATAAGATAAGACATCACGTACTGGCTCCACAATTGAGTGTGGTAATAATACATAGTTTTTAATTAATGTGCTATAGTTGCTTTAAATTTAAAAGGTTTGATTAATCAAATGAATTGCAAGTGGGGCGACCAAATAAGGTGTTTCTTTACAGGAAGAAAGAAAAGGTTGGATAAGAACATGATAGGGATAACGTACCAAATCGTTGCAATTAAAGAATAATTAGTCGTGTAATTATTGGTAGGGGTGTGGAGAAAGTCATCCAATCTAATTATAATTGACGGATACAATCCCAACCAATCCAATCGAATCGGATATCCAATCATAATTAGATCGAATTGGATGTAAATTTTGAAAATAAACTATTTAAACATTGTTTTTTATATTGTAAATTATTCTGAATTTCTCAAAATTTTGTAGGATATCTTAAATAGTTATAACGTAGTATGAAAAAAATAGACTAAATTTTTTTTTTCTGAATGTCGAAACAAGTGAAGGGTGCATCAATACATCCCTTTCAAGGGGTGCATTGTAGAATCACCTAATAACTTATATGCATTAACTATAAGAAAATTCTATAATAAACACCCCAAAATTAAAACTTAAAAGTAGGGGTAAGTCCAAAATCCTTATTGGCTAATGGCTATTATTGTTTCTGTGGACCTAGTTCTATGTGGTACATGTTGTATTAGATTTTTTACTGTTAAAAAGAGGGTACACTAGTGTGACTCATAAAGTCTCTTATTATTGGTACACATGTCTACGAATTAACCATCCTCAACCTCGTCTCAACACCTCTTCAATCCCATAGTAAACAATTTACTCCTCCAAGAACTCTCCAATTGATTGATCATCCATCTTAAAAACCCGGTTTAGGGCATCCATCAATTTAAATACTCTAATTTCTTTTTAACAACAAAAAATCTAATTTGATTGAAAACATGCATGCTATCAAGAAATTACTATGCGTAAACACAATATAAACATATATGTGTATTATTTGATTGAATACTTTATATAGAGAAGCACTAAAAAAACTTAATAAGGGAATCAAGACATATTCTTCAAATCCCAAACAAAAAAACATTGTTGGGCTCAATATCAATAATATTGCCCAAAGAGCACTGAAAAAACCCACATATGAAAAATGTGAAAAGAGGGAGACGAGATAGCTTAGAGTCGATGGGTGGACGTAGGAACAATGGTGTTCTTACTTCAGAGTTCTCCGGAAGAAGAAGAAAGTTACACTTTTACTTTATTTTTTAAAATTCAGGTTGATTAGTTAATTAAGTGAAATGAAACAATTTCCACGACTTTTAGATTTCACCATTTTCATTTTTTAAAAAAAAAATAATAAATCTAAAAATAGTAATTTTATTTTAATGTTCTACACCCTCAAAAATATCGTGTATCCTAACACTTCACCAATTACACCGCAATATAAAGGGATCATACCTATATATCCGCTTTAGGGGTGTGTACTCTAGAAGTGTCCTTAATTATATATATAAATACATAAAATAAGGGAAATTCTACAATGCAACCTCTAAAATGGATGCACTGATATGTTCTTTTATGTTTTGGTATTTAAAATAATTTTTTAGTCAAATTTTTTCTCATGATGATCATTTACATTATAGTTATTAAGACATCCTGTAAAATTTTAAGAAATTCAAATAAATTTAACACGCTTAAAATAGGGTTCAAACAGTGTGTTACACTCGTAACTATTTTATTTTATACGCGTGTAAAATAGACTGTTTGAACACTGCTTTCTATATTGTAAATTATTTTGAATTTCTCAAAATTTTATAGGATATCTTAAATAACGTCTATAACGTATGTGAATAGGAAAGAAAATTGGACAAATTTTTTTTTCTGAATGCTGAAATAAATAGAGGGTATCTCAGTGCATCCCTTTTATGAGGGTGTATTGTAGAAACTCACTACATTATATATACGGGGAATTTGCATTTTTTTTCCTTCACAAATATATGGGCGTCTTTCTCAAAAAAAAAAATTATTTTGTTGGAAAAATTCAACAAAAAAATAAAATAAAAAATATGGATAAAAAGATAATAAGTTAAAAATTTTTATATATATAAAATGATTTAATAATTTTTATTGGTTTAATAGAATACTTTAAGAATATAAGAATATTTCGTTAAATTTACAGGTATTAATAGGGTTAGCTTTATAAATATTAATATTACTTATTTTATATTAATTTAAAAATATATAAATATTAATATATTATTTACAATATTATTATTTTCTATTGTTATTTTTAATATTAGGAGTATGTTTAATTTTAATATTCTTAAATTTTATATTTATTTTTCTCAAATTTTTAAAACTTTTAATATATTTTTTTTTAAAAAAAAAATAATAAGTAGTTTCCTTTTAATTAATAAAATTTTAAAATACACATAGCAAAAATAAATACTAAAAAAAAATAAAATATACGTCTAATGCATGTAACAATAACCTAATATATTTTTACACAGATTGTATAAAAGCCCTATAATTTTCACATTATATACTTTTGGGACATTTTTCATAATTTAGTGTGTAATTACTAAATTAAAATTATCTTAAAAAATTATTTCGGGGCTTTAGCCTTGTAGGACACAATGTGTGTCCGTAATTGAGCATTAGTTGTCAATTATGTTTCAAACAATTAATGTATGCATTGTTGTTTCACTATTTCTTTATATGCATGCCACAAAGTGTCTAATCAAGATTTTTGTATTCTAAACTATTTTAAAGTTCTCTAAAAGTTATGAGAGGTCAAATGTAATTATGTAAAAGGTATGAAATTATAACTTATCAATATACCAAAATAAGTAGGGGTTAAAAGAAAGATACCCCGCCTTTGAGTGAGATATTGAAATTAAATAGCCTAGCCATACTTTGAGTGAGATGTTGAAATACCAACTTACTAACATTACTAGATTTTAGTACAATGTTTATTTGCTTTCTCTCCTCTATTTTTCCTTTACACAACGAGAGCAGTCCCTAATGGATTTAGACGGGACGACAAACAATCCTATCGCTCAACAACCTCCTAATGTTGAAGAGATTTTTTGATGAAGTGGAAATAAATTAGGAAGCTAAATTGACAAGTATGGAAGAGATGGAGGAGATGTGCCAACAATCTTTTGATTTCATGATAATGGAACTAGAGGTAGACTTTGAATTGAATGTAGGTGTTGATAGGAAAGGTGTGTTGGTAAAGACATTCCGGCAGAGAAGCTTGCCAAGAGGAAGGGTTAAGGAGATCCTCTCAAAAATTTGGCAATTAAAAGGTAAATGGTGAATGAAGACGATGCTAACAGGATTATGGGGGATCTTCTTTGATGAGGAGGAAGATAAAAAGCTCATCCTAAAAAAGCGCATTTCAATAATCAAAGGTGTTCTGTTGAATATTAGGGATTAGCCTGAAGATGGTTATTGACAAAGTGTTAATATGGCAAAAGCTGGATATTGGGATGAGGCTTATGGCCTTCTGACTCCATACCTAACATGGGCAAACATTGATTTCATTGCAAAAAAATAAAATAAAAAATTAATGGGTGAGTATATTGATTTTGATGGTTTGTTATCGAGAGTGGCAACTACTAAAAGAGGATACTCGAAGTTTCAGGTGTACTTACTCATTAATCATCGGATTGTGGTTGGTTTCTACGTTCAAACTTTAGGAAGGAATGGATTCAATTCAAATATCATAAGCTCCATGCATTGTGTTTCAACTGTGTGTACATTGCTCATACTTATTCTAAATGTGATAGACCAATGTAGTTTGCATATCCACCAATTGGCAAGGATGTTCCCCTGTATGGGTCATGGATCAAAGTAGGTGTTCCTATCCGCAATTATTTTGATCCGAGGCTCCCTCTGCTTAGGAATCTAGTGTCAAAGTATCATTACAGTAGGGTTGCATTGGAAAATAGTACAGACAGGGGCAAGAAGGTAACTTTAGAAGGGGACAGTGACTTTCCAAGGAGAGGTACTCAAGGGACAACTAGAAAAAGAGTTATTGGTGTAGGGTACAAAATCTCGACTGGGTTTTCACCATTTGGGGGTGGACAACAAGCTCAGAAGGGGGTGCGAGACCTAAATCCCTCTGGTTCCACCATTTAGGGGAAATCATAGTAAGAATTATGGTAGACCAGTGGGTAGTAGGAGCTTTTCCCACCCAATGACTCGCATTGATAACAAAAGAAGAGATGATGGAGTTCTTGTTGGGTTTTATGCCCTAAATAAAACTCTTTACAATCTGATTAGTTATCAATATAAGGAATTTGAAGTGATTGATGTTTGCATGAATTCTACATGCTAATGGTTTAATATGTTTATTACATTTACACACAAAATCAGTTAAATCAAGATCATATGTTTATTCACAATTACAGTATCGGCAACACAGTGGAATGTGATTGTGATCATATGAATCAAAAGACTTGGTCCCTGTTTCATCAGTGTTATTGGATTTACACTAATGTGATAATCAGCGATGATGTGTACTTACACTTGGAGTAAGTGTTATGTTCTTTCCAGGACATTAGTAAAGTATACTAGTTTCGAATGTATGGAGTATACATTGGACTGGACCGATATTGCAACTAAGTTAAGATATTACAAACTTACCGTTATATATATCTTTCCAAGTCAATATCAGTAGTTGATCTTAAGATTAAAAGAATCTAAAATCCTGATATGCTTAGGCTCAACTCAGGAGTGTTATTCATGTTCTTTGATTTATTAGTTAAGCCTACTTTTAGGTCAGGGTGATGCGTATATTTTGGGAACATGATAGTATGATTGAGTGGGAGTGCTGAACATAAATATGGAATCTATAGCTTCTACTGGTGTATAGAAGTCAAGTGATGATTCCCTTCGAGCTTAGCAAATAGAAGTAAATGGATGAGCTCTTGTTTAACTGACTAATTATTAGATCACTAAACACCATTTACAGGTAGCTAAGTGTTTTAAGGGGCAAAATACATTGAGGGGTGAGAACCGTAAAGAAATCTCATCTTAATGTAGATCATCTATATAGAGGATCTTTAAATCACAATAAGATTATAACAATAGTTAAATGAGATAGCATATTGATATCGTGAAACATATAATATGCTCTATATAAGTCTGAGAGTGCAATTCTAAGTTCTAAGAGTGGATTCAACGAAGAATTAATAAGTAGGAATTTACTTGGTAAATTTGGTTCACTTATTGGAAGCTCAGCATATAGATCCATGGTCCCCATTCTAGTTGAGAACATTCTGCTTGTAAGACTCATTAATTGATTCGTGATTGATCAATTATAATTCTAAAGTTAGACTATGTCTAATTTGTGAATTTTCACTAAGCAGGGGTGAAATTGTAAAGAAAAGAGATTCTAGGTTTATTTGTTTATTAATGGACTTTATATGTCTAGTTAATAATTAAATTAAACGACAATATTATTTAATAATCTATTTTAGTTATTAAATAATTAGTTTTGGCATTTAAATGGTTAGAATTAGAAAATTGGCGTTTTTGAGAAAATAGAAATAAAATTTGTTAAAACTGCAAAATCAAGTGGGGCCCATTAACACACCATGGCCGGCCACTATTTGTGGATTTTTAAATTGATATTTTCATTATTTTAATGCCAAATAATTCCTAACCTAAACCTAGTAGTTGCCTATAAATAGAAAGTGATGGCTCAGTCAAATCACAACTTTCATAACATCTTCTGACAGAAATTTCTCTCTTCAGAAAAACTTAGCCTTCCCTATTTTTCTATACTTGGTCGAAATCCCTCTTCTCTTTTCCTCTTCATAAATTTCGTGACCCTGGTGAAAGATTGCGTGCCCACACACAGCAAGCAGTAACTCAATCATAGATTGGAAGACTGTGAAGGATCAAACTTAAAGAAGAAGGACATTCGGGCTCAGATCTTGATTATACTCTGCTACAGAAAGGATACAAGGGTTAGAGATCTGAGTGGAAGGAGACATTAATTCCGCTGCATCAATGTAAGGTTTTCTTAACTTTATATGTGTTTAATTTATCGTTTTAGAAAGTTCATATTTAGGGTGTTTAAACAACATACTTGTGAGTAGATCTAAGATCCTGGTAAAATAATTTCCAACAGTTCTTTCAAGCTTTATGGTTGATATTGGGCCCACTAGAGACCAACTGGTGGAAATCCCACATGAGGAAATGTGTAAGTCAAGGACTCCATATCAGCATCCAGAAGCCACCTTTGTTTCCTAGTCCAAGAATTCAAATCTTCTAGGAGTAGTGGAAGAGCTCTTGGACCAGGCCCAAATGAATAAGAATGAGGCCCAAAGAAGAATCTCTCATGACAATATTGAAATCTCCAAAAGTTGACAAGGTTTGGTGGGCCCAAAAAAGAGAAAATTAAGTATCTGTGTGTTATTATAGTGATTCAACTAAATGCTGATGAGCAAGGCTCTGGAGGTATTAGTGGAGGAACCCTTAATTTCTTTCCTTCTCTAGAAGTAACTAAATTTGTTGCTGAAAGATCAGACCACGAGGCTGGGAGCTCTTCCACAAAGAAAAGATTTTACAAGAGACGAAAAGGAGGTTCAATAGCTTAAAGGAACTATCAAAAAAATCAATCAATAATTAGGTAATTCCATTTCAATTAAAGAGCAGTGATCATAAGAAAAATGACATGCAAAAGGATGCTTATGTGGATAATACTCTGGTTGATATTGTAGCAAGAAGTTAAAAAATCTCAATTGGGCAAGGAGGCATCCCTTATCAAGTCCCCTCCTCCCCCATGTGGTTCTTATCTTGGAATTCTTAGGGTGAAGTTAGAACTCAGGCAACCCAAGCTCTCCAAGCTTGGCTAGAAGATACAAATTGGAGTATATTTTTTTATGGAAAGAAAGACAAAAAAGGAGGGGATTAGAAATATTGAAAATGCTATTGGTTTTCAAAATTTGCATACTATCCCAGCGATCGAACTTGCTGGAGGTTTCACTTTACTTTAAAATTAGGATATAAGCGTGAAGGTCATAAATGTATATACTGGGTTGAAGCGGTTGTGTGGGATCCTATTAAAATTGTAAGATGGATGTTATTTGCAGTTTATGGAAGACCATATGATTTAGAAAAAATATATTTTTGGGCATCTTTAACTCAGAAAGTATCAGGTTGTTCTCTCCTTTGGTTGATGATGTGCAATTTGAATGTCATTGCTCGTCCATGGGAGAAAAGAGGAGGAAATAGAGTGACTCTTCATGATACAAGTTTTTTGCAAGATTTCCTCCCTAATACTGAAAGTGTCGACCTAGGTTTCAAAGTTTGTCAATTTACCTAGCGAAAAATTCATTTTAATGGGGCATTTATAAGGGAGAGACTAGATAAAGCAGTGGGCTTAGGCGAATGGATCACTGCCTATCCTAGTGTTATGGTTACTAATTCTCCTATTTCAGTCTCGTACCATGGGTTCATCCTTGTTGATACATGCGATGGAACAAAAGGAAGTTATAAATCTTTCAATTTTTTTAAGCTTGGAGTAGAGAACCTTCTTGTGGTGAAGCCATCAAACAAGCTTGACTCCCTATAAACCAAGAGGATAACCAGAGCCTTATGAAAAAGCTTAATGATACAAAGAGAGCCCTACATCGGTGGAATTAAAAAAGGTACCTTTGAGGATTGTGATCAAAAGATCAATGAGATAGAAGAGAGATTAACATGGGTTCAAAACAAACCTCTATATGACACTTTCATCTTGGAAGAGACAGAGATCCAAACAACCTTAAAAGAGCTCATGGTTAGGAAGGGAAGTATTTGGTGCCGGAAGTCTACAGAGGTGTGGTTAAAAAATAGTGAACAGAAATGCAAAGTTCTTCCACACTTACACAATTATTAGAAGAAGAATGGATAAGGTTTTAACAATTAAGAACAAGGAAGGAAATTGGGTTAGTCGGGAGAAAAGGATTGGAGAGGTGTTCCATGAATTGTTCTAGGATCTGTTTTCCTCCAATCACCTTGTGCTAAATGATGATTCCTATAGTCTTTCCCAATATTTTCCAAGAAGAGAATTAAATGATCAAGAAGGTTCCTTTACAGAATGAGATCACTAGTATAGTGGCTGTTATGCACCCTTTGAAGTCCCTAAGTCCATATGGAATATCGGGATGCTTCTAAAAAAATTGGACAATGTGATCAAAATGGTTCAATAGTTCTTCTCCAGAAGTATTCTTGATGTCTAACTCAAATACTCTTTTATTTGTCGAATCCCAAAGATGAAAAATTCTTGCTCAATATAGAGTTTCAGACCCATTAGCCTCTGCAACTTTTCTTCCAAAATTATCTCATAGATCATTACTACCAGACTGAGATTGGTCATGGACGAACTAATTTCTCCCCTTCAATCTGTGTTCATTCCTGGAAATTAAATATACATAAGGCGTATGAAAAAATTGATGGAGTTTTCTTGAGAAGGTGTTTTGAGCTAACGATTTTGATTATTAGGTGCTAATTATGACCTGCACTACCCCCAATCTCTTACTTTGTCCTGCTTAATGGAGTTAGTCAAAAATAAAAAAAAAATCTACCTAAAAAAAGGCCTTAGACACGGAGACCCTCTCTCTTCCTTTATTTTCTAATTTTGCCATGAGGTCATGTCTAAGCTGATTTCTAATGAGAAATTTAAAGGAAATCTTCAAGGTATAAAGGTCTCAAGATCGGATCCCCCAATCATCCATCTCATGTTCAATGATGACACAATTCTTTGCTCATACAAATGAGAAAAATGAAAGAGTGTTTCATGGTTGTAGCAAAACCTACGAAGCTTGTTCTAGACAGAAATGTAGTAAATTAAAGTCGAGTATTTTGTTCTCTACAAACATGAGTCAGCATAGAAAAAATGTGGTCCTCAAAATTCTAGAAGCGCGAGAGAGTTCAAAAGAAGACCAACATCTCGGTAACCCTTTTATCTTCAAGCGAAGAAGTGAGAAGACTACAACAAATTAAAAGATAAGTTGATGAAGAAAATGGAAGGATGGAAACTTAAACTTCTCTCATTCTCTAGAAGGATTACTCTAGTTAAGTTTGTGGTGATGAATATCCCTTTGTATTCAATGTCTACTTGCAAAGTCTATCTTTCAACTTACGGAGAACTTGATGCTCTGATTAGGAAGTTTTGGTGGACAAAGGTATTGAGAAGGATAGATATAAGGCAACAGTAAGGTGGGACAAGTTGTGCCTCCCTAAGACCCATTGTGGATTGGGATTTAGACATCTTGAGGACACCAACAAGTTTCTCCTTTCTAAGTTGGCGTAGCATGTGGCCAATGGTTTGGAAAGAACGTGGATGAAATGATTGAATGAAAAGTATTGTAAGAAGAAGTATTCTTGGGAAATTGACATGAAAGGAAGTGATTCACCCATGTGGAAGGGGATATTCTCTGGTAGAGGTATTTTTTGCTTAGGGAGTCTGGATATACCGAGAAGAGGGGACTCAATTGATTTATGGAAGCAACCTTGGATTCTATAGCCTAATTTTGAAGAGTTTCTTGATTTGACAGAGAAGGTTAAATCCATAAACCCCTCTCTAAAAAAAAGTAGCATATCTTTCCTCTCAAGGAAATTCTTGGAATCTATATATCCTCCATAATCTTTTTTGAAAGGAGCTTGGAGATAGAATTGGTACTATTCCTTGGTTCTCGGAGCTTATGTAGGATACTATGGTTTGGAAGAACTCCACTGATAGAGTTTTCTCGGTCAAACATGCCTTCATAGAAGTTCATAGGCTTTTAGCAGGGGAAAGCAAAATATTTTTAAAGTTGATTTGGAATCAACTGATGCACTTCAGACTTACAACAATGCTTTTGAGGGTTGTTGTAGGAAGTCTCCCAACAAGAGACAAGTTGGATTTTATCAAAGACAAATCTTGCTTATTTTGTTAAGTTAATTTGGAAACTCCAATTCACCTTTTTCGGGAGTGTCCTTTTGCCAAAGCCTTCTGGTTTTATGGCTCTTATTTGATTTTGCAAACTAATCGAATGGGATTAGAGATCTTAGAAATTTTAGAAGGTTTAGCTGGTGGAGTTTCCAGTGATCTAAGATTGTGTTTCCTACATTTTGTTGGGTGACTTTTGAGTAAATTTAGAAAGCTAGAAATGAATTAGTCTTCAAAACTAATTCAATAAATATCTCTTGTGTTAGATCTAAGATTCTAATGTGATTTGAAGAAGCAGTCTTAGTGCAAAGGAAAGTACCTGGATAGAAAGATTTTGATTGGTACTGGAACAATCTGCTTGATCGATGCCTCGTGGAAGGACAGATTGGCTGGTGTGGTTGTGGAATGGTTCGAGAGGAGTACCGACCACTAGTAGGATTGCAACATTTCCACCTTTCTTTAGATGTCATATCCTAAAAAATGCACCAGATAGCCTTTTTATCAAATTTCTACGTAGGTGATTTAATTTGAAGATATAACAGATGCAACCAAAGAAACGAAAGTGACTAACTTTGGGTTTCATTATTTTCCATAATTTCTCGAAGAGTGATACAAAGACAAGCTTTGGTTGAGGAAGCATGTTAATGATATGGATTGTTGCTCTCATTCCTTCAGCCCAATATCTACATGACACATTCTTTGCATGTAACATGCTTCGACAGACCTCAACAAGGTGTCAATTCTTCCTTTTTGCTACACTATTTTGTTGTTGTGTATGTGGACACATCAAATAATGACATATCTTATACTTTTGTAAGTATTGGAAGAACTCATCAAATGTATATTCTCCCCCATTATCAGTGTGCATGCATCAATCTTTTCTTCCTCTACTTCTCCTTCTATTTTTTCTTTAAATTCCTTAAACTTCTCTAAAGTTTGTGATTTTTCTTTCATAAAGAAAACCTAGACATACTTGGAGAAGTGTCTATTAAACGTAACCATGTAGTGAATTCTGTTGTTTGACGATTGCTTGACTCATCCAAAGACATCACAATGGACTAGCTCAAAAGAGGTTGCGGGCTTGAAGTTCAACTCATTGTATGGTAATTGATGCACCTTCCCATACTGACATCAAACACAAACAATGTCACTTTTGACATTAAGTTTTGGAAGACCTTTGATAACCATTTTCTCCATTATCGCATTTAACTTGTCGTAACTAATGTGTCCTAGTCTGGCATGCCACAAGTATGGTGTTTTATTCGTTTAAACCTTATCTACGTAAGCAGTCTCAACTAACATAGCATAGATAGATTCTAAATGTTAACCTTTAATAAACGGTGTCTTAAATACTTTAAGATTTTGATAAATCTTGACATCATAAGGACCAAAAATGACATAGTTTTTTGATGATTCCAATTGAGGTACGGGTATTACATTTTTCCTCATTCCTGGCACATGATAAAATTTTTGTAATTGAACTTGATAAGTACTAGAATGTGGGACTACATCAACCTTGTCGATGTAAGTGATTGGAAACTTAGAGTTATTTGTAGTTACCACTACACGTTCTCCTTTGTATTATGTCACACCTCCCAACTTCTCCATGTCTCTAGTCATATGATTTGAGCATCTAGAGTCCATAATCCAGTCCCTCTTTTAATTAATATGCTCTGGAGTGACTGCCACCAAAATACCCATTCTTCAAAGCTTGCATTCTTCTTGCAAGATTCATTTACTATAAATGATGCTTTAAAATCCCACTCTTCTTTGTCATCAATATTCTTGTTGGAGGTTGTTGCATTGCCTTCGACATAATTCTTTGAATAAAAATGTCTAGCAATATGCCCTTTGTTTCCATATTTTTTTGTTTACTCATCTAATTATTCTTGTGTGTCATGATTCTTTTGAGCTCCCCCTACTATGAGCTTCTATGTTTCTTATGTAACTTCTCATTACTCCTATGTTATTTTATTGCTTGGGTTACCCTTGTCTTTTGTTGCAGAAGAATGCTTGATCATCTTCACTCTTTATTTAAATTTTCAACATATGCTTAGCCAAAGTTTCTCTATCGGTTAGCAAGTTTTCAAACTCGACGAAAGAAGGCTTGGTTGACCAACCTTGTATTGCAACAATAAAACTTTTATATTCGAGTTGCAATCCACAAATAATTATTCTTCTTATTCTTGCTTCTGTATTTTCTAAGTTGGCTCTAAATCAGAAATCTCATGATAAAGAGATTATACTTTGTTAAAATATTAGTTGATTGTCATTTCTTGTTGTGAGATTGACAAGAACTCATTCTCTATAAGTTGAAGTCTTGCATCACTCTTCTTTGAGAAAAGTGTGACGAATGTGTACCCAACCCTCCTTTGGCGACTCAACTTTTCTGATGTGCATAAACATTTCCTCTTTGATCATGGTGTTGATTGCAAACAACACATTTCCAGCTTTGATCTTCCATTTTATCAAAGCTACAACATTTTCAAGTGGGTTTACTTCACTACCAATTACAACCTCCCACAAGTCTTGGCTTTGGAGGTATAATTCCATCATTGTTGACCAAGTATTTTAATTCTAGTTGTTGAGCTTCTTTATACCACCAATTACTTGAGCGTCACCCATCGTTCTTTAGGTAACGAATTACCAAAAAAGCTTATCCCAACTTGTAAGCTTAACAAACTCAAATTATGCACGACAACAAGAAGCTCTTCTACCACTACGAGCTCGACAAACTTAGCTCTGATACCACTTGTTGAGTAAGAAAATTACAACACTTTGTTATTAAGAAAGAGTACTTACAAACTTAGAATCATTTGGACACAATGACTAGCTACGACACTCTTACTCTTTTACACACTTTGGACTCTCTTTCTCACACTTGAATTATCTTGCTTCATCTTGTATTCTAAGCATAGACCTCAAATCTATTTATAGGCTACAAGTGAAGTATATCTAAGTTTTTATAGAATTTTCTAATTTTCTAAGTGAAGTATTATGCAACATTATCATATATATTATTAGAATTTTTTTATTCTAGATTTTTTTAAAATAAACTTCTCTTATTGATTTCAATGGTTGTAATAAATATTTTATTTTATAAATTTAATTTTGGAATCTCAGATTTGTAAAAATAGAAAACTAGCAAACAATTCGATGATGAATTTTTTTGAAAGAATATGGAAATATGGAAATATTTTTTTTAACTTTTAATAATATATTTTTTCTTTTAATTTCTGATTAATTAATTTATTTATTTAAAATAAAATTTGATTAATGTTTTTATTAATTTAAAATTCAAATGAGTTAAACTAACCAGGAACTAACACGTAGAACTATCGCAAGTATTTAACAGAATTATTAAACGGGCACTAACAGATTAATATCAAAATAAGAGTATTTGTGCTGGTATTTTTCATATTAAAGTATTTAGTAGGAATAAATCTAATAAATTAAATATTTATACCGCAAATTTCTTATTTATCTTTTATAGTTTTCCAAAAAAAAATTAATAGTCATCTAATTTCTATAATAATTATTTAGTCGTAAATTAATTTTGTTCAGTAATAATAATTATAGTAAATAGAAATAATAACGTTTACAAAAATTAAACACAATGTATTTGGAGCACTCACATCAGATGCTCTAAAATAGAAAAATTTTGAAATTTATAAAGAACTAAATTAAAAACTACATCACGGTGCTCTAAACTCCTTCATTTTAAAGTTTTTTTAAAAATTTACTATTTATACTCTACATTTATAAAATACTATTCATTTTTCTAAATATATTTTATTAATTATTTTAGTTTTGAATATCAATATATATATATATATAAAAAGTATGAGCGGTGATATAATACTTTAAAATTGTTGCAAAATAATTTTTCTCTTTTCTCCTTAATTCTCTCTTTTTTTAATTTTTTAATTCTCTTCCCTTCTTAATTCTTTTTTTTAAAATTTTAATCTATTTATAGATATCTAAACATATAAATCTATTTATTTATACAGTAGAACCTCTATTTAAGAATACTCTATTGAAGAATAACCTCTAATTTGTTATAAAAAAAATCAAGTCCCGATTTGGACCAGTTATTAATAAGAATAACCTCTAAATTGTAATTAGTTATATATTTTTTAAGTCTCGTATTAACAAAGTATACCTCTATATAAGAATAATTACATCTTAATAAAATATATACATGTATTATGTAAATTTATTTATGTAAAATTAATAATTTTATTTTAAATTATAATACATGTATGAAATTATATTTACTCTAAAATAGTTCTATTATGATATAGTATTAATGATTATTTATTGTTATTATTGTTACATTGATTTTTTTTGGTTTTTTAAATTTTTATTTTCTAGTGTAACTCAATTTAGTTATAACCTCCCAATTAGAATATAATTTACTTGGTCCCAAGTATATTCTTGGATAGTGGTTCTACTGTATATCTATATAAAACATCTTAATATATAAAGGATATATTTTATTTTATTATGTCCTATTTTATATAATAAAATTCTTGCTTTAAAAAAAATATAATAAAATTCTAAAATAAATTATTAAATAAAAAAAAAACCGTTGTAAACTATCATCCTTTATTTAAAAAAAAAATCTTATTAATATGAAGAAAAAAAATTATATATCGTATATATATTATATATCCCAATAATATTTTATATATCTATATATTTAAAATATTGATCATAAAATAACAACAAACTTTGTATCATAAAAAAAAAATATATGTTTTTAAACTTATGTTTTTTTTCTAATTTTATGTATAAAATGATAACTATTTTACTACTTGGTTTATTTTAAATAATAATAATATTATTTTTTTTGGCACCACACTATTTACTTTGGATTTTTTTATAAACATTGAATTAATAAAAAATATATTAATATAAATATAATAATTCTTATCAATACCTATACATATAAATGAGAGATAATATATTGAAGCAGTGATATGAAAAGTTACTAATACTAAAATTTGATGTAATTTTATTACTTAGTTATTATCATCAAATAAAATACGTAATTTATTTTATATATATAATTTAAAATTTTTGAAACATTCGTTGCAAAGCATGAATTATTTACTAGTTATTTTTATATAAGGATATGTGTATATGTTAATATTATATATTTGAAATGTATAAAATATATTAAAATTTGAAAAAAGTTAAGTTTTAGTAATATATTTTAAATAAGTTGATGTATGGTGTAATATGAAAATTTGATGTAAAATAATTAAAAAAAAAAAGTGAAAATTTTGTAATATATGGTAGAGAATGTGAGGAGAGTGCTCTTAGTTATTAAGAGAAGGGTAAATGCTATTGGATCCCGTGTTTTGTAAAAGTTACTAATTGGACCCTCTATTTTGTTAAATGACGAAATGGACCCTATATTTTCCAAATTAGTAAAAATAGAACATTGATCGTAATTTTTAACAATTTTATTTTTTAATATAACCAACTTTAAGACAGATCCTAATACGAATAGATACAGAAAATGTAACCAGTTTTATCATAACATCTCTAGATCAGATTATTATTAAGTTTTATTTTGACAAAAAATTGGTTCAAGGTCCTATTTATACAAGTTTAGAAAATATATGGTCTATTTAGTCATTTAACATACCATAAAGTTCAATGATAAGTTTTGCAAACTACAGGGTCTAAAATAGTATTTACCCTTAAAAAAAATACTATATTTGTAATTAGTTATTTTAGAGTATATATATAATTATTTTTTATTTTAAAAAGTTGTATAGAATGTTAATTTTTTTTCGTAGAAGTTTATAATTTTTTACAAGAAGTCTTATAATAAGTTGCCTAGTTATTTATATATTGATATACCTTAAAGCGATTATAAAAATCTTCAGCAATATCTCCATTGCTGTGATCTGCAATCTTTTCTGAAATAAAGTTCATCAAATCATTAATGAATCGATTACAAAGTTCCGTTGCTATATGAAAAAAGAAAATACTTAAAGAAAGATAAAGAGAAAGAGAGACGTCACCTGGGTGTGTTCGTGTGAAGGTGTCCCATATACTTGATCCTCTACCATGCCCATATGTTCCTCCTTCATACTTCAAAATCAGAAAATTATAAATATAATAATAATAAATGTGTTTGCTAACAAAAACTTCATCTGTAATTAGATATACTAATTATATATAATTAAATACCTGGTAAGCACTTGAAGCTGTTCCGAATTGAAAGCCTTTGGGAAAGCTAAGCCTGGTTAGACCAGCTTGGCCTTGGACAGAAGTACAACTAGTGCCCACCAAATAGGATGAAGTTGCGAATAATAGCATTAGAAGAGTAGGAATGTCATAATTTCCCATAATTAAGATATGTATGCGTGTGCCTTTACACTCTCATAAAAGAAAAATCTCTTTATATATATTTTTTAAACAATCTAATTATAGTTATATACACATTATTTCAGCTAATTTCTTCCTCATTAACCTTTTTTTTTAATAAAAAAAACAAACAAACAAAACAAAAAAAGACATCACTTTGTGGTTGAATATATATAATATATATATATTGTTTAATCGTAGAGAAATCAAATGTCTATGATGTATTGTATAGTTGGTAACATGAGGATATATACAGAAATCTATTACAATTCATGTTGTTTAATAACCTGGAAAATGTCTCCGGCCCTTCTTGATTATAATATTAATTTATCAATATAAAATCTTCTCTTTCTTATTTAATTATAGATGGCCATATGTAGTAGATATATAGTCATAGATTTGTTTATGTAAATATATGAATTTTGACTTATATCATATATGTATCTGCATCAATTAATAACATGTTGAGCACATGCATACAACGTCATTTTCGATAAATAAATAAACCAATATAGAATATGATATGAATATTTTTAGGCTGGAGCAAAACATGATTAAGATCTATCACTATAAAATAAAAGAGGAATGCTAAAATTTACTCTAGCATCATTTAAATGTGTCATATTAATATTAGTGTAATTAAGTATAAAATCTCATGTAATTTAATTGATCAATAATTATTATAAAATTTTGTTAACCATTAAGCCAATTACAAAATATTACCTTTAATTAAATGGTACTAGACACGCGTGTACTAAAATAAGATGTTTAATAGATCATAAAGATCTTTAAACAAAATGATTACCATGGTGTCACTTTCCATGACCTAAATCCAAATCTTGTACAGAGTCCATTATTGCTAAAAAGTCAATTATCTTACCCCTAAACATATTTTATAACCATTAACAACACATAAATGTAATTTCATTATTAAATGTTACTAAAATATTAGAAAAGATACTATACATATAAAAACTCATGTTGACCGAGTCAAAAGAAACGATAAATAAATAAATAAATATGTATATGTAATAATAAGAAACCCCTTTTGTCACATACTCTCTTCTGAGCACAAAAGGAAACACACAAACCTAATCGTCGACGTAACTCTAATGAGCACTCTCTAACCACCGTCCGACCCCACGTGATGGATCGTTCAAATCCCCAAGCGCCGATGACCTCAAATTTTGAACGAATTTTTTGGCCACCTCCGATGTTTGCTTGACAAGTCGTCTTCACCACTAGACTCAGCTCGTTAAGGAGAACAATCTATACTATGCCATTTTGTCAAGCCCGCTACTTTTTTTTATGACATTTTTGTATCTCCGCTCCTTTCTGGCAACCTTTTGGCGATATCGTGTACTGTTTTGACAAATGGGTGGCATGGGTATGATCTACTTGTCGAGGTGATCGTTTTGATATATACTACACCTATTTTTGGCAATAATTCTAGTACACTAATTTTTACCTCCACCGATAGTTAATGTGCATCGCTTAGATGAGATTTCAAAACTCCAAACTTTGAATATAGTCATATTATATATCGTTAGACTCAATTTTTAATGTAGAATGCAATAATTATAATTATTTAGCCAATTGATGGTATAGATGAGAGTGATATCTAAGATTGGACTAAATAATGGAGCTCGAGACTTGAGAGCTTAGGATCATCTTTCTGACAAATTTAACGACTTGGAAGAGGTAGGGACTTAGTTGATTATTGGACTTGATTTTATGTGTTGAATAACATTAGACATATTCCAATTTTAATGATTTCCAAATTATTTGAAAAATTAAAAACCTAATCTGCATATTTTTCTAGACTGACCTAGGGCACTAAGTGCTAAATATATTTTTGTACAAATATTTATGCAGGTTATAATTTTTAGGTTTATTCAAAATACAGCCATTATGCTGCCAAATTTTCTAGAAAATAAAAGGGAATATGTTCTTGTGTTATTCTTATTATTTGCCTACTTTTGGTTATACAGATGATAGCCATGTTGATCATGATTTTTGCATATTGTTATTTCACGACCTAGTATCATTTAGGCAAACATTCATTGAAAATTGCTCAAATGGCTTGGAGTCAGAGAATCGAGATTGATAAATGCTCATTTAAATTTTTAAGAATTGTTTTTATTTATTTTTAATTGAAAATTTAATTTGAAACAATAAAATATCAACACATGGCCTTTTTTTGGAACTAAAGAATCGTTAGAAAAAGGACTAATGGACATACAACAATCTGGAACTTGAGTATTATTACCGCTATTTTTCAAAATTGAGGACTAATCTGCATTAAAATAAACTTTTGGGAAATTTTTGCAACAAATTTCCCTTGTGATTATTATCAATGACAAAAAAAATTACCACAAACTTGTAAGATTGACAGTTGAACATAAATCTGTGGAAGAATTTTGGAAAACGATGTAACCATTAACAGCATTTATCAAGTAAAAAAGATAAACACATCAATCATGTGCCAGACAGCATTGAATATCCAGGCGAGATCTCCAAAACATTGAACTCGAGGAGAAAACCCAACATATTGACTTAACTGGAGAAGAATTGAGTTAATTCATGGATTGAGAAGAGAATTCTCAACAAAATAGTTACTATACATTGTCCAGCAATACGCTATACATTTATCACCTTCTGAAATTCGTCAGTTAAATCATCCAAACTAATTATTTTCTTTTCGGATTCTTTTCCCATCTTAATTCTGTCAAGTTCAGCATTCAATTCCACAATATGCATTTGTATCTTCTCTCCTTTATCTGGTAATCTTGAGATCATAGCCTGTATAGATTATTTGATTTAATTCGTGTTAAGGATTCCAATTGTTAAAATTAATTTCGATAAAGAAAAAGATGACATTTTTCCTTTTCTTTTAAGCTACTGTGTAATAATATACAACTTCTATATACTCGGGGAGAAAGTGCAAAAATAAAAATGTGTAAAAGAAAAGAAAATGAATGAGGTACCTGGTTTGCAAGAGTTTTAGATAGCCGAAAGATTTTGTCTTTAATCTCTGATTCTGTCAGTTTGCCACCACTATCTGGTGAAGAACTTTTCTTGTTTAACTTTACATCCTTGGGATTGAAGGCGTACTCAGCACTGTCCATAATGCAACAACATAATAAAAAAATCAATTACTAAATACAGAGATCATCGTATGGTCCATACAAAACACGGTCCCCATACCCATCAACACTCCGTTCAACTGACGAACTTGACTTTGAAGCTCCCATATATGTAGACCCTGCCTTTCTGTGCTCAAAATAACAAGCCCATATTAATAACTGTAGATAGATGTCTGATTCATTTTCACAGTTTCCGACACAAAATATTACTTTCAGCTAAATAAAAGTTCATACGAGTCAAATACTTGCAAAGATCTAATATGAATTCAACAGTGGGGATTGAAAGAATTACTTTAAGAATAATTCAAGTTTGGTTCTTTTCTTTCTCAAAAACCAAATACTGTTACATTAGACTACACGTAGGAAGGGTAAGAAAGAAGTAAATGAGCTCACCTAGTCACTTCCTCTTCTTCGTGTACGTCTCGTGCAGGGGCTGCCTTAGAGAAGAGTAAACTGTGATGGCTAACTCCAGCTATACCCTGACCCTCCAAAAATTTCACATGGGCATCCAGGTAATCATCCCTGAAGCCAAAAAGAAGACATTGTACAATAGTTCATTTGCTTTTTCATGCAGCTAGTAAAAGATCATGTTTTCTAAATGTGTGGAACCAAAACCTGTGAGCATTTTTAATAAGCAACTAAGCTTTCAATTGCAGAAATGCACATAAACAATACTATTATTATGCAGATGAAGAAAAGAAAAGATACTATGACAAAGTAAAATACTTTTCTCTTAGCAAATAATCATCAAGACATAAGAATCCATTAGCACTTAATGTCAGTTTAATTTATGATGTGCAGTGTATGCATGCAGAAACTGAAATTGCTTATAGTTTTAAAAATTTATATCAAAAAAAAAAAAAAACTGTCTACAAGATTTTTTGTACAGTTTACAAACAGCCACATAAGAGAATATGCCAAGGGCATTTGCACAATGCCTTATTTAGCAGTATGGCATGGATCATGAATATGGCATTCCCAATATGATCCCGTTTCAGCGAGTCACATCCCACTTATGAACTTTAAGATCTATTGGCAAAACCATATTTATGACAAGTGGAATGTGTACTAAAATAGTTACATGATGAAACCAATACTTATCAACGGTGCCCATTAATAGTGCAGCAGCTAACATGTATATTTTGATATGATTTTAAATATTATATTCTACTTGCCAAATATGTAATTTGGAACAACACACAATTCAGTCCTGGAAATAAAGATGTTCCATACTTCTGCATTATTATGGCTTATATATACATTGCAAGAATCATTCATTACTCATAACAGCTAAAGATTGCATACATTATATGCTGGCAATCGTGTTCCTCGTGCAATTGCTGCTGTGTAAGGGAAACATCAAAACCCTGTGCTGGAAGACTGAAAAGCTCACGAAGATCCTGCAAAGATTTATTCCAAGACTTAACTCATTTTAATAATAGAATTTAAAAACCAAGGATATTACTTCAATATAACAATCTTCATCAAAATTACCTGTTGGCTAAAGTATCTGGTCTGTTCTTTTTGCTCCGTTGCAGTTCTAAACAAACCTCCCTTGTATATCTAGCATGGATTATGAGAAGTTAATAATACCAATACAATTATACCTGGCACTCAAATTCTACCACCGAAGAGCACTCTTAAAATATCATTTATTCTATCCTTTAAAATATATCACCAAAATCCACTATTTCTATTTTACATTATTTTAAGAATTAACCTAACATCATCTTGTTTATTTTTTCGCATCTTTTTCAAAAAGAGAAAGAGGTCATTTGTCTTAGACTGAACCCCCAATATACATATATTAAGAACCTCACTTATGGCAGATGAATACCTTGGTAAAACAAAAATTAGTATAATAAAAGAAATATAAGCTCAGCCATCATAACAAAAAAAATCACCAAATCCATTCCCTACTCAAGTCTAGAAAGGAAAAATTCTCAAAATGCTTAGTTCTTCTAAATAGTCTTTTAAATATTATATTTTTTCGTATCTTTTAAATATTATACTTCTTAATATTTTTTATTCATTGCAGAAAGAGAAACTAATTGGGATGAATAGTGTTCTATAATTTCATTTTACTTTTGCTGAAAGTGTTCTATAAATGTAACGGATGTACTGTAAGTAAAATTTAAAAATTCTGTTTACAAAATCTAATGGAGGGTTCTTTTATCATCAATTTTTTATATTTTAAGGAACTAATTTAGAATATCCATTGTAAGTTTTCTAAGTAGACCAATTAACAGTAATTAAATTCTTTAACCTGCTTTCTGTAAATCTTCTCTTCCACTGTCCCACATGTCATTAGTCGATATACAATGACATCCTTCGTTTGACCGATTCTATAAGCACGATCAACACTTTGGTTATCCGTACTGCAATGTTAAACCCAACAGTTAACATTTGTAATCAGATAACACAAGTATTATTGTGTTACATAGTAAAGTAATAGGGAACGTTTTGTAAGGAACCCGTGAACCAAAAATTGCAGTGAGTACTAAAACCCAAAAATGTAACCAAACAGCACACAATGTTAATCACAACAACAGATACATAGTTCCAAAGCATCTATATCCTCCAAAAAATTTGATCTTGTAAAATCCCTTTTTCTAGGAGAGAAAATAAGATAACAATATTTCAAGAAGCACCTTGGATTCCATGCAGGATCAACAACAATCACACGATCTGCTCTTGTAAGTGTAAGGCCCAAACCACCAACTTGAGATGTTAGGAGAAATATGGGCGCCCCAACCCCATTTTGGAAATCCTAACGATGAAATAAAATGACATTCTTAGATAGTTTAACAAAACATTCATCATCACTGGTATATCAATTGTACTTACATTTACAATCGTCAGTCTGTCACTTGCTTTTGTGGTACCATCAATTCGTAAGAACTCATAACTGTTGGAGATTAGTGCTTCCTGCAAATAATTATATTGTTACACATCATACAAAAAAATCCAATGGCATGAAGGCCTATACGTAGAGCTTATACACATGTAAATTACATCATCACTGACAAAGAAAAATTATCAATTCTTTCTGAGCATGCAAAAACTGTCTTATAACATTAGAAGCATGAAAGCTTTCACAGATTGAATAGGGAGCTGGGCTATTTGTTGAACACTTGACAGACAACAGCAATTGGGTGGAATTTTTCCATTTATTCATCAACAAGTAGAGATTCGAGTTGTTTCAGATCATAGTCCAATTCTTTTTCAATTTACACCACCGAATAATATAGGCTGTTCACCTTTTGGATTTGAAAGTATGTGACTGGATAATAAAGACTTGAATAAAAACTTATAAGTTAGTGTGCCCAGGTGGGAAAGGTATAAATTCATGTCCAGAATAAATATTACTTATTAGAAGTTTTAGTTTAAAAATTAAAAGCTTATGTAGATTGAAATTTTCTTGATATAAGTTTTATGAAGTTTTTGTTCTCTGTTGAGGATTATGCCTCGGCTTCCCACAACCTGGCCGAGCTAAAGCAAAGCAATACACATCATTCCCCAAAATAATATTTTTAAACTTTGTGCATAAATATAGATGAAATAATATCATCCAGCTGCCCCAAAATAAAACATCAAACTGAAACAAATGTAGGACTAACCTCGATGAGATTAAGCATCTTGCGTGTCTGAGAAAATATCAAAACATTATGCCCCTTTGGAATCAAGTCATCCTGAAAAAGAGCATTGAGCAATTTATCTAACATGGTACCCAGAAAATGCAAATGTAAATTTTAGCTCATTAATATGTGCAGCATCTCACCAATAAAGATAATATGAAAGATATTTTGCATGAGATGTTCACGTGGTTCTCTTCAAAGCCATCTTTCTCAGCAGCATCTGCTATGTACATGGCTAACTTTTCTGCCACATTAACCTCTTCTGGCTTAAGCATTGTATCCATCTCTTCTAGAACATCTTCAGCAGCACGTTTTGTCAACAGAAGTGGATGATCACAAATCTTTTTCAAGATCTGTTTCATCTCAAAAAATATATATAATAAGTAAATAAATACAAGATTAATCATTCTCTTGCTAAAAAAACTAAAGATGACACAACTTTTGCTTTCTATATGAGATGATGTATTAACCTCTTCTTCAATAGTATATTGCAAGTTTTATCTAAATAAAATATTTGCATATTTGCAAAGTACTCATATTTCCAACAATGTTAAATTTTGAATAACCCAACAATGTTTTAACATAAGTCATTTTGCCAAAATGATTTTATTTTCTTTTTACCAAAGTAATTTAAAATTATCTGATTTCATAATTACTCTTTTTTTTTAACAACATCTCATAATTACTCTTTAAATGTATTAAATGATCTATAAAAAAATAAAAAACAAAACAAAACAAAAAAATACATAAAAGACCAACCACGTGAAAACGAAACTACACATTTTGAAAACTAGGTATCAAGTGTGACTCGTGACAGAATAACTTTGCAACTCATGACAGTTCAAACACAAGTGCTTGACTCAAATAATTAAGGAATTGCTGCAAAAAAAGGTTATACTGCACCAAAAAACAGCCAATTAATTGAGTCGAGCACTTGTCTTTGAAATACTACAACATAATCAAGTTTAAAATAGCATAATGCTTTGAAACACTAAACAAGTTACATTTTGTGATAAAACAAATTACAAAAGGAAAAAAAATAATTGTATTTGTTTTCTATGCAAGAGAATAAAAAAGAAAAGAACTTGAAAAAGCTTTCAAAATTTAACATGAAAAACAGTTTCATTGTTTTTTTCACAAAACTTCTCCCCAATACTTGTAGGCAAGTTAAGGAGAATGCGCTGGAGCAAGAAGTGAGAGAATCCAAATTAAAACAAAAAAAGTACTCTACCGTTAGTGCAGCCAAAGGAGATCCATCAAAAGCTGAAAGAACCAGCTCACTTCTTAAAAATGCCTCATATAGTTGCCGCTACACCACCATGAATGAAAGAGTTGAGTATCAATGTATGAGAACGATAAAAAATAATAAATAAAATAAAATGCAACAGACCCAACCTGACAATTAGTCAATCTTAACCACACAATGATCTCATTCTTTTGAGAAAGTTTTGCATCTCCATTGTTGGCATCTTCATTGAACACTTCAGTCTTCAAGCGACGTAAAAAATAAGGTCGAATGCGATCTCGAAGTTTCTGTCAAACAAAGTAAAAAAAGTAATATTGGCATCAACCAACATTTAAAATATAATAGCAGCTACAATTAAAAAACTGAAGAACTAACAAAACTAATTAAGTCATAATATAATATCAATACTTTAGCAATTTCTGAACCAGTGCGCTTCTCCCTCTCTGTGGCATGCTTATCATTCCCACGAAGAATATAATCTTCAAAAGTTTCCTTAAACCTGAGAAAATCCCACAAAAAATCATAATGTGTGAAGCATAAACTTATTCAAGCAAAAGAAGATGAAGCACAGTAATGACTTACTCTTTTTTATCACCGAGTAGTTCAGGACAGCAGAAGTTGAATAAAGCCCACAGTTCCTGTTGCATAATTCCAAAATCATATTATCCCACATGCCTACATGATCAAGTTTTATGCAATAAAAAGGAGAAAAACTAAAATAAAAGGGAAATTCAATCAAACCATACACATACATACCTTAAGATTGTTTTGAATTGGAGTACCACTAATGATTATACGATGAGTGCATGGTATCTCAAGCAAACTTTTCGCTCTTTGGGTACTAGGATTTTTTATGAGGTGTCCCTATTAAAGTAAAGAAAAAGAAATAGTGAAATAAAGAATTAGGAGCGTCGTGTCATCTAGAGGATGTTCATAGTACAATGCGGGTATAAATTATAATAGTACAAATTCCAACTGAATTTCACTTGAATCGGCAACAAAGTCCTAGAAGCGAATCAACTAGTTGGCTGATATAGTATTTATGGAGACATGTCTATAGTTCATGAAGGCATAAAGAAAATCTCTTAGAAATAAAAAATTCACTTTATTGATGATTAGAAAATACACTTAATACACTAGCAAAGCTCTTTACAGGCAACTTGTCAGAGATTTCAAACTCTTGCAAAAACAACATATTAATTAATCAGCACAGAGTATATAGGGAAGTATCACTGTGGAAAGATGCTAGGTTGGAAAGAAATAACAGAATATTTGAAGGAAAGGAGGGTCCAGTAGAGGATTTGTGGGAGAAAATAAGGTTCTAGACAGCGTCATGGGCCTTTAAAACTAAACATTTTGAGGAGATTTCCTTTTTATGCAGAGAATGGAAAACCTTGTTGACTGTAGTGCTGGTAACTGTTTTGTTCTATTACGTTTTGTTGGGCTTTTTGCTAAAAATTTTGTTACCACAGTTTTGCTCCGCCACACGTGAGGGTTTTCAATAAATTAGAGTGGGGATCTAAGACAAGTGACCCTTTCTCTTTTAAAAAAAAAAATGTGCTTCAAAGATTTCCAACTAAAATAATTTAGGTAAGTGATAAAGAAACTTAAACCAGTTCCAGTTTAACCATGTATAGCACTATTATACTTACTTCATCAAGTATCATATAATCCCATATGTTACCATCCTCCCTTTGTTCATCTAGAATCATATACTTCATCAAGTTCTCTCCTTGTAAAGATTTTGAGTTTGCCCGCACAATATCATATGTAGTAAGGAGAATGCCTTTGTCCTACAAAACAGCAAACAGTGATTAGTATGAAAGTCCCCAATACACGTTCAAAACCAAACAAAGGAGAAGCTTAACAAATAACATGGCTTCACACAGTTATTTTCTTTCTGAGTTTGGGCAGAAAGATAATGACTGACTAAATGAATTAATAGGTATTAAGAGAAGAATTCGATTTGAATTCAAAGCATAAGCCTGGCTGCATATTTTACTTTTAATACATTATAAACACATAACATGAATGTTATCCTGATCTAACTTCTGATTCTGCATTTCTAAGTCAACATTTTAAACTTGCTATATCGGAACAATACAAAGTAGACACATTGATACCTGTAGAACATATTGAAGCTCGTATTGACGGGCTTTCACACAGGTTCCAAAGTATCTGTAATAAATTAATCATCAGTTTACCACTAAAAAACATATTATTTTGGTTATAAAAGAAAAAGGAAGGATAGATAGGAAAGCAATCTCACTCTCTTGTCTTATCAGATAGACCAACAACTGATAATTCTTTAATCCAATGAGGAAGTAATGTTTTTGGGGCCACAATTAAGACCCGCTTGATCAGACGCGAATGAAACAATCCAGCTAAAAATCCACAAATCTACATGATAAACAAATCAAACAATTCAATTTCACTGGAAACAATCTTAAAATAGAATCTTTCAACAGATTATTTCTTTATTTCCTTACCTGCATTGTTTTTCCCAAACCCATGTCATCTCCTAAAATTCCCCCTTTATCCAGACAATGCAGAGACCACAGCCACTTGAGCCCCTCACGCTGATGAGGATACAGCATTTTTGCTATATTACCAGAAAGCTTGTATGTATATTTTGCACCCTTCAGAGTTATAGAGCTGTCACCTTCCAAGATGTCAACTTTGCTAGAAATGTGGTGGTCTCCAGACTTGGTGCTCTGCTTTCCCCTTGCCACTTCCTTACTCAACACAGCACAATCATCTTCTTCATCTACCTCCTCTTCTTTCACCTGGTATGCTGAGGTCTTTTGTATACTATCTAGTTTCTTACCAACCTCTTCTTTTTTAAACTGCGAGATAAAATGACTTTCATTTTTGTGCTCATATTTACTAGATATGTCACCGTCAGATTCGTCGTGAAGGTCACTGCCATTTTTGTCATCCCCTCTCCCCATTACATTATTAACATTCTTCTTTGCATCTGATGACGAATCAGATGAATCAGATTTAAGTGAAAATGAAGAGCCTGCACTAGCATACTCAGGCGGGTCAACTTGTTTCTCTTCTTCAATCCTTTCATACTTCGGAAGAGGCAGAGATTCTTCAACAGGATTCGACTTTTTGGCATCTTTTCTCTTCTCAATGGACAAAAACTCAAGTCTTGCACTCAAGTTATTAAGAATATCTCTAATCTCGTTGCCTCCACCATTTTCCTCATTGGTTTTTGGATTATGTGGTGGAGGTGGGGACTGAAAATCTGTAATTGCATCAAACGTGGGTTCGTTAAACACATTTTCTTTCTCGGACTTATCCTGATCATCCCGAGTAGAAAGTTTGCAAAGACGGCGGCGTCCTTGAATCTTTACCTTGGTCAGCTTTTGTTCTAAAATTCATGCAAACCAACAAAAGGTTATTAAGTAAACAAAATAGGCTTTTCACAAATACTATCTTACGCACAAACACAAAAGGTGTAAGTGGGCAGTACAAGAGACAGAGAGAGTGAGTACCAGGAGCAGGAGAAGAATCAAACTCGGTGATTATAGAGAAGTTCGGAACATCGTCGTCAACGAGCCGTATTTCACTGTGATCTCCCAATGAATCCTCACGATTCTCCTCTGAAATCAATACAAAGTGAATGGAAAAACGATCATTCAGAGCTCCCAAACTTAGAAATGGAAAACAAAACCCAAAACAACCCTCAGAAAAAAAAAAAAAAAAAAACAAAAACAAAAAACCAGAACCACGACGATTAATAATCAATCCAACATTTATAAACCCTAAAACGGACGGAGAAAGCAATAAAGAAAAATAATCTGCGTACCGAGGGTTTTGGAGGATTGTTTGGGCGGAGCGGAAAAGTCTTGAAGGAACTTATAGTGGCTGTCGTTGAGACTCTGAGGTGGTCTTTTAGTGATGCTTTTGTCCGCCATTTTCGAAGCCCTAATGGTGAGAGGAAGCAGAGTGGTAAGGTGATTGAAAATGAGAACAGCTACAACTCTTCTCTATTCTATTCCTTACTAAGTTTCCCGCTCCTTGTCCTATTTTGAATCGTAAATATGTCTCCTCGGTTCACAGTGGTTTTTCAAATAGAGAAATTTTAATTCTATACATAACTAGGAAACAAATCCGCGCTTCGCGCGGTTTGTGACAGTACAATGACAATTTTAAATAATGTATACTGTGAAATGCAATGCTGTCATAAAATACTATCATTATGAGATGCTACATTGTTACTATTAATAAACTTTTTGTTTGTAAAAAGATAAATATTTATAGATTATCTGCAAATGAAAAAAAAAAAATCATGACTTTCCAGCGCTCAAAGTTTTTAAAGTGTACTTACTTATATTTATATTTAAATAAAAATTTAGAAATCTTAATTGTTAATGATAGAGCATAATTTTTTTATTATTTTATCTTAAGACCATGTGATATTTGTTTATTTAGTTACCAAAAAAACTTGGTGCCTAACATTATGAAAGGAATAGCATAATATATTGTGCATGAGAAGATTATTGTTGCGAGTGATTTCAATAAAATATAAGGATGGTATGTATATTTATCATTCTCCATATAAATAGTACAATAATATATATATATATATTTACAATGTATATAATCTTAAAAGAGATAAAAAAAAATTCTTCAAAATTGATAAAAAGGTAACAAAAAGGACCAAAAATAATTAAGGAATTGAAACTTAAAAAGGAATATATATATATCTTAGTAAAAATTAAGTCTAGTCTTCTTTTCAACTGAAAATTTACAAACTCTCCGTGTTACTATTAATTTCCTCATGCATAGAGATCTATATTGTTATATTGTGTGCTCAAATATTGCTTTAAAATTTATATCATATATATAAAGCGATTCTTTTCATATATTTAATTCACACACATATATGTATGATGTTATTACCTTAATATATTATTTTCATAATAAATATATAATAATCAGAATGTGCATATAAAATTTATATAAAACATCCAGTTATAGTAATTAAAAATAAAAATTTCGTACCTTGATATTATTCATAAATATACTTACAATTTGACTTCTTCCCAATTCCAAGATGATAATTTTTCTACAGTAAAAATGCTTAAAGTTCTAAGTTATATATTGTAGTATATATAGGATAGTTTGAGTGGGATATATTATAGTAAGAAAGTTGAAAGAGTTTTTTTTTCATTTTTTTGTGAAAGAAAGTTGAAAAGTTTTGTGATAATAAAAAGTCTCATAAATATACAAAAGAATACAATTTATCTTTAATTAATTGAAGAATATAAAAAGTTTCACTATTAATGTAGTAAAAATATTTAAATAAATAATTCTTCACCAACCATAAGAAAGCCTTACAAAATTAGAAAAATAGAAAGAGAGAATTATAAGATGCCACCTAAAATTTTTTGTGCTTTCCTTTATTTATATATATTGATATTAAAAATATTGACAGAAATAACAAACATAATTATTTAAATAATCAAAATATAGTTACCGTTCTACCGCTCAAAATGTAAGCCCATGAATTCATTAATCTTTTGTGTTATGTCACCACTATCAGCACCACTTTCTCTCTTTTTCCTTTTTTATCTGTTCTCATTTTCACTCTACAATTAAAAATAAAAAGAGACCAACCATTTGTTTTGATTTTTTAATTTTTTATTATTATTTATTTTTCTTTTCTACAATTAAAAAATTTTTGCTACCTTAGACCATCTCTAATGGAAGATGTAAAAATTGTGTTATATTTAGTACAAAAAGTAGTTTTATAGTAAATTTACACCAAATTTTAGCTTTGTGTTCCAATGCACAATTACAAAATTTTGATGTAAAATTTAATATCTAATTAATGTTTTATTAAAAAAAATAAAATCTAATAACTTTATAATCAATTTTATTATTATTTTAATATGTAAGACAATAAAAAAATAATATAAATGTTTCATAATTTAATGTGATAGTTAAATATACTAATAAAATAATAGAAATGACATAATTGTAAATGAAAAAAGTAGTGCATTTATTTTAGAGTAAATTTTACATCATAGTAATTATTGTGCTAAATTTGGCACAAAATTTTCTATGTGTCAAATTTACATCACTTTTTGGCATACTATTGGAGCACACTTTTGTTAAATGAGTTATATTTTAGCTTTTCACCACTTATTTACACATATATGTGTCAAATATCTATCATGTCCTCATGGGACCACGCAAAGCAGTGATGGCGTTTGATTAAGAATTCGATTAGCCTAGCTCGAAACTCAGGTGTAAGCTTTGTTCCAATCTGGACTTTATAGTCTGGGAATTCTTTGATTATGCACACGTCATCTAGGTCTTCCATACTAGGTTCATCCAGTGCAAAGGTAAGACTAGACTATTGCAGTTGATATAATGTTGCCGATTTTTATTTTAGTGAGTTTTGATAACAATCACGAGCAGCTTTTTGGGCTCCCCATATTTCTTTCACTCCCCACTTGGTTGGGAACCTGATCACTTGGTGGTATGTGGATGTCACAGCTTTCATGGAATGGATCTACGGTCGACCCAGGATTGCATTGTAAGTTGATGGAGAGTCAACTACAAGGAACTTCGTCTGTAGGTTGACTCCTTTTGCATAAACATGGAGTATGACCTCATCGACTGAGTGTTTCTACTCTCCACTAAATCCAACCAATACTATGGACTTGTAGATGATGGTGGCCTCGTCGATCCCCATCTCCCTAAGAGCATTCAAAACACAAGATGTTACCAGAGCTACTGTTATCAATTAGTATACGTTAAGTAAAACAATTCGAAATAAATAAAGAAATGACTAAAGCATCATGGTGAGGATTAAGCAAATCTAAAGCTTCATCGTCCACAAAGCTAATGGTCTGGCCGCTGTAGGCTATTGGTTGTTTTTTTGGTTTACCCTCTGTCCCGACTATTTCACGTGCATGCCTCTTAGAGGCTGAGTATGTTACGACGCTAACCTCTGACCCTCCAGTGATGACATTACATGTTCGAGTATGCTAAGGTGGCTCTGGTGGTGTTGTCGACCTCTTATCTGCTTCTGTCACGGTCGTTTTTCCCTTGTTTGATAAAAAATCTTGTAATTGACCTTTACACAATAGTCCAGCCACTTCATACCTTAATGTTATGAACTCTGGAGTGGTATGTTCGTGGCCATTATGAAATTCACACCACTTTGTTGTGTCTCGCATTGCTGCTGGTTTTTTAATCTTTTCAGACCACTTTACTTGGTTTCCCATTCCCTTCATTACTACAACTACTTCGATAGGGCTAATGTTCAGGTTGTATTCAGGAATCAGTCCCTTGTTTGATTCCCTCATCCTTCGGGGTAGTGTTGACTTGGCAATGTAATCCCTTGGTCTGTGTGGTGTGGAGTTCTTATCTTTGTATGACCATGATCTATTGGTTGGATAAGGTTCTGAATAACGGTAGGACTGTCGTCGCTCTACCCTCTTCGGTACTCTACTGTCGCGAGAGTCAGAGTAAGATGTTATCGATTGTCTATTAGATTCGTCTTCCTCCCACTTGATCCGCGCCCAAGTTTTGGCAAGTACGTCCTCCATTGTCCTGCATGGATATTTTGTCAATTCTTTGTAAAGGTCAGATTCTACCAGCAGGCCTTTACGGAAGGCGGTAATGGTTGTTGTGAACGCAGATTTTTGTTAACCAAATTTGAGCCTCACAATATTGATTTCACATAGAAAAAATTAAAGCTATCAAAATAAAGAATATGAACACAAAATTTTTACGTGGTTTTGCAGTTAAAATTCTGCATAGTCCACGAGTCAATCTTATTCAGATTTCTGAGTATTTTTTAAGGCCTCTTTCATATGAGTTTTTTTGTCCCTTTTTTGATCTTTTTTGTCACTATTTATAATTACATAGTGGACAATGAATTACAAAGTTGACCGAAAAGTGTTTACTGTTGGGTTTTATGCCCTAAATAAAACTCTTTACAATCTGATTAGTTATCAATATAAGAAATTTGAAGTGATTGATGTTTGCGTGAATTCTACATGCTAATGGTTTAATATGTTTATTACATTCATACACACAAAATCAGTTAAATCCAGATCATATGTTTATTCACAATTACAGTATCGTCAACAGAGTGGAATGTGATTGTGATCATATGAATCAAAAGGCTTGGTCCCTGTTTCATCAGTGTTATTGGGTTTACACTAATGTGATAATCAACGATGATGTATACTTACACTTGGAGTAAGTGTTATGTTCTTTCCAGGACATTAGTAAAGTATACTAGTTTCGAATGTATAGAGTATACATTGGACTGGACCGATATTGCAACTAAGTTAAGATATTACAAACTTACCGTTATACATATCTTTCCAAGTCAATATCAGTAGTTGATCTTAAGATTAAAAGAATCTAAATCCTGATATGCTTAGGCTCAACTCAGGAGTGTTATTCATGTTCTTTGATTTATTAGTTAAGCCTACTTTTGGGTCAGGGTGATACGTATATTTTGGGAACATGATAGTATGATTGAGTGGGAATGCTGAATATAAATATGGAATCTATAGCTTCTACTGGTGTATAGAAGTCAAGTGATGATTCCCTTCGAGCTTAGCAAATAGAAGTAAATGGATGAGCTCTTGTTTAACTGACTAATTATTAGATCACTAAACACCATTTACAGGTAGCTAAGTGTTTTAAGGGGCAAAATACATTGAGGGGTGAGAACGGTAAAGAAATCCCATCTCGATGTAGATCATCTATATAGAGGATTTTTAAATCACAATAAGATTATAACAATGGTTAAATGAGATAGCATATTGATATCGTGGAACATATAATATGCTCTATATAAGTCTGAGAGTGCAATTCTAAGTTCTAAGAGTGGATTCAATGAAGAATTAATAAGTAGGAATTTACTTGGTAAATTTGGTTCACTTATTGGAAGCTCAGCATATAGATCCATGGTCCCCATTCTAGTTGAGAACATTCTGCTTGTAAGACTCATTAATTGATTCGTGATTGATCAATTATAATTCTAAAGTTAGATTATGTCTAATTTTATGAATTTTCACTAAGCAGGGGTGAAATTGTAAAGAAAAGAGTTTCTAGGTTTATTTATTTATAAATGGACTTTATATGTCTAATTAATAATTAAATTAAATGACAATATTATTTAATAATCTATTTTAGTTATTAAATAATTAGTTTTGGCATTTAAAAGGTTAGAATTGGAAAATTGGCGTTTTTGAGAAAATAGAGATAAAATTTGATAAAACTGCAAAACCAAGTGGGGCCCACTATAACACCATGGTCGGCCACTAATTGAGGTTTTTCAAATTAATATTTTCATTATTTTAATGCCAAATAATTCCTAACCTAAACCTAGTAGTTGCCTATAAATAGAAAGTGATGGCTCAGTCAAACATACATCTTAATATATGCTTTCATTAGTAATTTGACAGAAGTTTCTCTCTTCAGAAAAACTGAGCCTTCCTCACTTTCTATACCTGGCCGAAACCTCTTCTCTTCTTTTCCCTTCATCAATTTCGACCCTAGTGAAAGAGTAAGTGCCCACACACAACAAGCAGTAACTCAATCATAGATTGGAAGACTGTGAAGGATCAAACTTGAAGAAGAAGGACATTCGGGCTCAGATCTTGATTATACTCTGCTACAGAAAGGATACAAGGGTTAGAGATCTGAGTGGAAGGAGACATTAATTCCTCTGCATCAATGTAAGGTTTTCTTAACTTTATATGTGTTTAATTTATCGTTTTAGAAAGTTCATATTTAGGGTGTTTAAACAACATACTTGTGAGTAGATCTAAGATCCTGGTAAAATAAATTCCAACAACTGGCCTCAGAGACATGGTAATTGATTTACTTGCATGAAATTTGGACTTTAAAATGATTGTTTGTTTGTTTTTGGATGGTATCATGTTGTATTGAGTGTTATTTGATAATTGATTGATGTTTGTGAATTTTCGTGTAAAATAATTGAATATCTGTTTCTGGAATTATTTTTTGTTGGATAGTATGGAAAAAATTAAGCAAGTTACCTTTTTACAGAACACAATTTCGATTTAATTTGAATTAGTTATGATTTTTTGAAGATTCGAAAAAATCGGAGTTGTGCTGAAATTTTCCTGCGATCGCGAAAACTGTCCGTACAACTCACAATTTTTTCGTTTTTCTTCGTTTTTTCATACTTTTTCATGGAATTAACTTCCGATTTTTTGTGTAGTTTTGTATTTATATATTTACTATTCCTAATTCAATTCTAATTATCATTATGAATTAATTTAATATTTTTTTTAAATTTAATTCAAGATATTAGTGTAATTTGAATTTTAAATAGTAAATATCTATCTTATTGCTTAATTATCTATCTTATTTTTAAAATTGATTATATCTTATCTTATTTTTAAATTTAAGGTCAGATTTTAAATATTTTTAAATTAAATCTTTTTTAAATAATTTGACCTTATTTAAATTTAAAATAAGATAACTATAATCATGTAATTTTAAATAGATGTAAGATATTTTGCTAACTTTTAAATTTTGTTATTTTATTTATTTAAATTAAATTTAAAATCTGAAAAAGATATTTAATTTATCTTTTCTAATTTTATTTAATTTTTATTTATGAAATAACATTTAATTTTTAAAAGTAGTTAGCAAATTTTGATATTTAGGTTGGTTGAAACCTAATTTTTCAAAATTGTAAGTTTAATTTTAAATATTTATTTTTTATAATTTCGAAATTTAAATAAATATTTCATTTTATTTTTGAAAATAATTAAATTTTTTTTTCGAAAATTAAATTTTATTTTTTTTATTTTTTTTATTTTAATATTTAATTTCGAAATTTATTTATTTAAAATTAAATAAATCCTACTTCCAACTATCCAGCTAACATTGTTGCAGGAGTATGTGGTTTTAGCTTGTGTGTAAGTTTTCAAAACCTATTATTACTTGATTGCAAATAGTCATGGTTACTTTTTGCCAGATCTAATGATCTGATGGTTCCCTTGGTCAAGTTAATAATTTGTAACAGGTAAATTTTAAAATCTTCTTTCATCTGTGTATGACCTAGCAACATGATAGGATCCATCCAAAGTGTGCCTGTGTGAGCCTATATGTTTATTTTGTTTTAATATAGATGCATATAGGTTGTTGCTAAATAAAATGTCACACCATGATAGATTTTATTTAGGTCCATTAAGTTATTGGACCTATTCAATTAATAACAGTTATTTATTTTAAGGTTAAATTCCTCTCTTTTGGGCCTTGTGTGAGAGTTGGGAGCCATAGAAGTGGGTACGACATACTGAACCCAGCACCCCCTCACATGAACTACCCCAATTGTGAAGGCCCATTTGCCTGATTTAAATAACTGTACGTTAATTATATTAGTTTGACCTAATAAAATTGAATTAGCAACATAATTAACTTTTAAAATATATGAAATTTATTTTCATTTTAATATTTTAAAGTTAATTTTAAGAAAAACACTTTTAGTTTAGATATTATTTCTAGACAAACTATTTGTATTTTTCTTGTATTTAATTAAATATAGAATTTTAACTAACTAGATTCTTTCTAGAGCTTATTTAATTAAATATTCTTATTTAAGTTATAAATTAGTTGTATCAACTGATTTTTCTTATCTAACTTAAATTTGAATATTTGATTTAAATTTTAAATCAAGTTGAGGAATCCTAGGTATTAGTTATTTAAGATTCTTAAGATATTTTTTAAGTTAATATCTTTTCAAATATTAACTTAAAATGGAATATTTTAGATATTTTTTAGGTTAATTTCTTTTCGAATATTAACTTAAAAAGATATCTTCAAATTAAGTGGTTACAACTTAATTTTTGATATTTAATTAAATCTAAATTTGAAATTATTTAAGTTTTAGATTTTTTCTATATAACTTAAATTAGATATTTTTCAAATTTTTGAAAAGATACTTAGTCAAATAAGATATTTTCTAGATAGTAATTTCTAGACTACTTATTATTTCTAATATTTAAGGGTAAATGGCGGCAAAACCCCCAAAACTTTCATTTTGGTTTCACTTAACCCCCACAACCCAAATTTCTGCGGGTAAACCCCCAAAACCACTATTCTGTTAACAATTTAACACTTCCGTTCAAATTTAGCTGTTAAGTGCCAGGTTTCATTGTCCACGTGGACACAATATACACGTGGCACAATTTAATTGGCCCACGTAAATAATTATATTAAAAAAATTAAAAAAATAAAATAAAATTAATTTAAAATTAAAAAACAAATTATCAATAAAAAAATGTTTTTTTTTTCCTTTCTTTCTTTTTCTTTCTTTCTTTTCTTTCTTTTTTTTTCTTTTCTTTCTTTTTCTTTTCCTGTACGATACTCTCTCTCTCTCTCTCTTCTCCGTGTGAAGCATCTAAACCCAGATTTAAAGCTCCAAACCCAGATCTAAAATACCTAAAAGAAAATTAAACAAACCCATCACATAAACTCAAACAAACAAATACATGCATCTCAAATCCAAACAAAGTAACAAACCCAGATTGAAACAAAAAATCTCAAATCCAAAAAATCCCAGATCCTTTCTCTCTGTATCGACTTTCTCTCTCTTCTTCCCATTCTTCTTCTTCTTCTTCAATTGAATCGCCCAACCCTGGGATCTTCCTCGTCTAGTCTCCCTGCCATTTTCGCCGATTGCCCAAGTAGCCACATGTTCGAACTGGGCGCTTACAGCTTGGGGAACCAGCTAGGAACCTTCGTCTACAAAGGAACCGTGTTGCTACGGTCGGCTTTGTCGCGGGTCTAGTCGGAACCGTGCTTGGGGAACCGGCTAGATGCTTCCCACGAGAAGAGAGAGAGAGAGTATCGTAGAGAGAGAGAGTATCGTAGAGGAAAAGAAAAAGAAAGAAAATAAAAAAAAAAGAAATAAAAAGAAAGAAAGGAAAGAAAAAAAATTATTTTTTTTTTATAATTATTTTTTTAATTTTAAATTAATTTTATTTTATTTTTTTAATTTTTTTAATATAATTATTTACGTGGGTCAATTAAATTGTGCCACGTGTATATTGTGTCCACGTGGACAATGAAATCTGGCACTTAACAACTAAATTTGAACGGAAGTGTTAAATTGCTAACAGAATAGTGGTTTTGGGGGTTTACCCGCAGAAATTTGGGTTGTGGGAGTTAAGTGAAACCAAAATGAAAGTTTTGGGGGTTTTGCCGCCATTTACCCAATATTTAAATAGGAAAATATTATACTTTGTGAAATTAATTATTTAAATAATTAATTTTGGTACAATTTTATTAAGTATATTTTTCCTAGTATTAAATAGAAATTAATAATTAAGCCTTCTCTACACTTAATTATTTATTTCTTGAATTTAATACATTTAATTAAATTGAAAAATTTAAATATCTAAGTTGATTTTCATCATGATACTTAAATATTTATTTTTCATGACACTTAATTAAATATAAAATTATTTTTAAGTTGAAATTTAATTTTTCAACTTTAATTTAAATAATTTTCAATATATATATATATATATATATTTTCCTTTATTTTCTTAATCAATTTCAAAAATTGCATTTTATTTATGCAATATTTTTCGAATTTATCTTGAAAAATAGATTGAGTTGTAAATTAATTATTTATTTTAATTAATTCTTGGGCCAACTTAAATCAATGATTTTTTCATATATTGATTAATTTAAAATAAATGAATTTAAAATATATATATATATAATATTAGAAATTGAATTAATTAGTCAAAAGACAATCTAGATAGGTGATATTTTTGCTTGAAGTATTTCTTTTCTAATTTTATTATTTTTTCAAAAATTGTATATTTTAATATACTTTAAATTTTCAAACTCAATAAATATATTCTCAAAGGAAATTTTTAAGTTGCTAATTAATCTAATTTAATTCAACTTAAATTAATTTCCTTAATATTTATATTTAAGATTATTGCTAAGATGGAAATAATTAATTTTATTTCAATCACCATCTAAGTATAATTTTATAAATATTATATTAAATTCTTTTTTTTTTTGAATTTTAATTCTAAATTTCGAATTTAATGAGAATTTATTTATTAGAATAATAAAGAAAATACATTTTAAATAATGAGCTTTATTATTATTAAGATATTCGATCTCCATTGTGGGTTTTACATTGCGTTTGTTTTAGTGAGTAATCCTCCCTAATGGAGGAACGTTTATTAACAATTTCACACCGTTTAATCTCGCATGATAAGTGGTTTGTAAGTGTTTTATATGGTATAGATCACCTTAATGGTGGCGACCATATTTGACTTGCAAATTGCGAAACAATGGTAGAAGCTCATAAGATAGAATAGCCTTGACTCTCGCCTAAACGGGACAATTCTGGATTCCAATCTTGATCAAATAAAAGGTTGCTAGAATGTTTAACATTTTAGATGAGCTGACAACTCTATTCAATGGATGGTAGCTTTGACTCTCGCCTAAACGGGACACTGATATCAGTTTGTTGAAAAACCTTGGAGATTATTTAGGATTGATATTTTTTTTTAAGTATTTTCTCATATCATTCCTACTTGCTATGTGCTTATAATTTCTGAATTGATTTTGTGTTAAACCATTATTAATTTCTATTTGTTGATTTCTATTATTTTGTAGTATCTTGTATTATCAAAATGAATCCCATGTTATCACTGTTGACTGAAAATAAGCTGAATGGATCTAACTTTAATAAGTGGAATGAGAACATTAATATTGCTCTCATAAGAGAAAGTGCCTTGTTTGTTTTAACTGAGCCGTCACCTGAAGTGCATGGGGACAATGCTTCCAAAGCTGTGAAAGAAAAGTATGAGCGTTGGCAGAAAGCAAATGACAAAGCTCTATACTTTATGCTTTCTAGCATGGTTGACACCTTCAAAACTCGGTTTTCTAAAGGCGAGAAAGTTTCTTGAAGTTATGACGAAGTTAAATGAGCTATTCGGTAAGGCATCACTTCAGTCACGCTTCGACGCGACTAAGAAGTACGTTAATGCACGGATGGAACCTCATCAAAACGTGCGTGACCATGTTCTCCTCATGTCTAGTTATTTCCAAGAAGCCCAGGATCATGGTGCTGAAATGAACAGTGCTACTCAAGTTAGCCTTATCTTGAATAGCCTGACTCCAGCATTTCTACCATACACTTCAAATTATGTCATGAATAAGAAGGAAATTGACTTTCATGAATTAGTCAATGACCTTCAAACTTATGAAAATTTGATTGGAGGACCCAAGAAGAAAGGGAGTAAACCTCATAATCTTGGGAATGGTAATGGGACGATGAAACCTGAAGCAAATGTTACCTCTGCTTCGCAGCCCAAATCGAAGAAGAAGTGGAAGAACACCAAGAAGCGAACAAAAGCCATGAAGAATAAAAAGGCTGTTCCTTCTGGTGATGCTACACTTAAAGGAAAGTGTTTCTACTGCAATGAAAAAGGTCATTGGAAACCCCAATGTCCTAAACTTCTTGCAAAGAAACAAGGTATTTCCATTTATAAACTTTAAGAGTTTAGTGAATTGTTATCCAATTGGATTGATGATTCTGGACTAACTTTGTTTATTTGTTTTCTTCTTCTTATAGGCCAAGCTTCTTGAACTCAATTGAGTTGGATCAGAAAGCTGGACCAAGGGTGAAATCGTCCAGATGAAGATGAAGCTCTTCAATTTTTTTTTTTTTTTGAATTAATTGTTTTAGTTTAAGACAATTTGGATTTCAAATTTTAGTTAGGGATATTTATCCCTATTTTTCTTATATTGTTGCAATACATTTTTTATTTTATTATTAATAAAGTATTCTTTATTTTCGAAATTCAATATTGCAAATTATGAGATTGAGCTTCATTTAATTTATCTTCATCAATTATTACCACATTATATTTGTATGTTTGTATGGTGTAAGTGTTTTTATTATTGATGCAAATTCTATTATATTTACAACTCTTCATAGAGTTATATATATAAACACTAGAAACTATTTCTATGTTTATTAATAATTGTTAATTCTAATACAATTATCAAGAATTTGTTTAATGAAAAGATCTTTTGATCTGATAGGGGTGGAGAAAAGTTAAGAAAACTATGCAGTTCAACGATCTTTTATATCTAATGAACTCTGGATAGTATTCAACTCCACATAAACTCTATCACACTAAGAGAATCATGATCTTTACAACCTTTAGGGGTGGATCATAGTCTCTATATACTTAGGGGTGGAGGTTATCCACAAGTACCCTATATGTATATTCTTAGGGGTTGAGTCTATTCCACAATTCCCTATGTAACACATATCTTCTTTAAACATGGAAGTAATATAATGAGTCAGCTATTATCAATATAAATTCTTGATCTTGATTGTATGTTCCATTTCGATTTTACTGTTGTAAGTAAAAGTTTGATACCTTTGAAAGTTCTTTGTTAAAGTTTCATACTACCTTAATTGAGTGAGAGAATTTTAAAATTCTATACCCATCTTCATTAGGTTGATACTTGTGATAGGTACTTAAGAACACTACTGAAAAGCAAATCTAACCATTCACATGGATAGGAATTGCTTATCAAAATTATGAGAATAAGATAAAGAACTCTAGTTCAATCCATTCGAATGACTTGAATCTAGAATTCTTATTCCTCATAAAATTTGATGGTATCTTAATTTTTTGATTACTTTATCTCTGGCATGTATTTTTCACTTCAAATACTAGTCTGCTATGTTGATGACTTAGTCTTGACTTAAAGTTTCAGACTAATACAAAAGTCACAACTAGGTAACTCTCTAAACAATCAGAGGTTAAAAGTATTATTTAACCAGACATCTGCTATTGAGTGGGAGCTATCTGAGATGTAATCAAATAGGGAACATTAGAAGATGTTCAAGAAAGATTTATGAAAGTGATCTATATGTCAGATATTAAGGAACTGTGTATCAGTTATCCTTGTATCTCACCATCTAATTTCGAGATTCTATGAGATGGTGTTTACTTTGGGGGTGGAGGAATTATTGAATAATAATTCAAGCTCTACCAGAGAAGAATTATAACTTTGTCTATTCGAAAATACCAGAAAGTTATATCACTGAAGAAAAGTCTACACTGTATTATCTCAATTACATATTTTAAAATATCAAAGATATGTCTTCTGTTAATTCAGATGTACTTTTAAAACAGTAAAGATTTCAGTATCCCTTGATGAGTAAAGCATATAGTAAAGGATGTTTCATAAGTGAATTTATGAACTAGTTTCCAGAAGTTTGGGTTGATTCAAATATACTACACTTGATCTGAAGATCAAGACATCAGATTGACCTATTTGCACAGTTTGTTTTATATTAGTGCAAGTGGGAGTTTGTTGGATTTTATGCCCTAAATAAAACTCTTTACAATCTGATTAGTTATCAATATAAGAAATTTGAAGTGATTGATGTTTGCGTGAATTCTACATGCTAATGGTTTAATATGTTTAATATGTTTATTACATTCATACACACAAAATCAGTTAAATCCAGATCATATGTTTATTCACAATTACAGTATCGTCAACATTGTGGAATGTGATTGTGATCATATGAATCAAAAGGCTTGGTCCCTGTTTCATGAGTGTTATTGGGTTTACACTAATGTGATAATCAGCGATGATGTATACTTACACTTGGAGTAAGTGTTATGTTCTTTCCAGGACATTAGTAAAGTATACTAGTTTCGAATGTATAGAGTATACATTGGACTGGACCGATATTGCAACTAAGTTAAGATATTACAAACTTACCGTTATACATATCTTTCCAAGTCAATATCAGTGTTGATCTTAAGATTAAAAGAATCTAAATCCTGATATGCTTAGGCTCAACTCAGGAGTGTTATTCATGTTCTTTGATTTATTAGTTAAGCCTACTTTTGGGTCAGGGTGATACGTATATTTTGGGAACATGATAGTATGATTGAGTGGGAGTGCTGAACATAAATATAGAATCTATAGCTTCTACTGGTGTATAGAAGTCAAGTGATGATTCCCTTCGAGCTTAGCAAATAGAAGTAAATGGATGAGCTCTTGTTTAACTGACTAATTATTAGATCACTAAACACCATTTACAGGTAGCTAAGTGTTTTAAGGGGCAAAATACATTGAGGGGTGAGAACGGTAAAGAAATCCCATCTCGATGTAAATCATCTATATAGAGGATTTTTAAATCACAATAAGATTATAACAATGGTTAAATGAGATAGCATATTGATATCGTGGAACATATAATATGCTCTATATAAGTCTGAGAGTGTAATTCTAAGTTCTAAGAGTGGATTCAATGAAGAATTAATAAGTAGGAATTTACTTGGTAAATTTGGTTCACTTATTGGAAGCTCAGCATATAGATCCATGGTCCCCATTCTAGTTGAGAACATTCTGCTTGTAAGACTCATTAATTGATTCGTGATTGATCAATTATAATTCTAAAGTTAGACTATGTCTAATTTTATGAATTTTCACTAAGCAGAGGTGAAATTGTAAAGAAAAGAATTTCTAGGTTTATTTATTTATAAATGGACTTTATATGTCTAATTAATAATTAAATTAAATGACAATATTATTTAATAATCTATTTTAGTTATTAAATAATTAGTTTTGGCATTTAAAAGGTTAGAATTGGAAAATTGGCGTTTTTGAGAAAATAGAGATAAAATTTGATAAAACTGCAAAACCAAGTGGGGCCCACTATAACACCATGGTCGGCCACTAATTGAGGTTTTTCAAATTAATATTTTCATTATTTTAATGCCAAATAATTCCTAACCTAAACCTAGTAGTTGCCTATAAATAGAAAGTGATGGCTCAGTCAAACATACATCTTAATATATGCTTTCATTAGTAATCTGACAGAAGTTTCTCTCTTCAGAAAACTGAGCCTTCCTCACTTTCTATACCTGGCCGAAACCTCTTCTCTTCTTTTCCCTTCATCAATTTCGACCCTAGTGAAAGAGTAAGTGCCCACACACAGCAAGCAGTAACTCAATCATAGATTGGAAGACTGTGAAGGATCAAACTTGAAGAAGAAGGACATTCGGGCTCAGATCTTGATTATACTCTGCTACAGAAAGGATACAAGGGTTAGAGATCTGAGTGGAAGGAGACATTAATTCCGCTGCATCAATGTAAGGTTTTCTTAACCTTATATGTGTTTAATTTATCGTTTTAGAAAGTTCATATTTAGGGTGTTTAAACAACATACTTGTGAGTAGATCTAAGATCCTGGTAAAATAAATTCCAACATTTACAGCAATCATCCCTAAAATAATGGGATTTGATTACATATCATGTAGTGTAAATGCAGTTTATGACTTGAAAATCATACAACTGTGATTTCCCCCCTTTTTATAGGGTCAAAAATATCGTGTATTAAACACGTCTTTGATTGTTGTATCTGGAGATGTCTCGACAGAAACTTGATTATAATGATCCCAATAGCGAGTTGGGGCCATTCTTCCTTTCGAGGTCGACGATATAGATCTTGTGTCGATCGCGGTTATTTACAATGAATTATTCTAACTTGTCAGGGTTGTAAGCCTCGCTCCTGTTAACTGAATGAAGCTATAGGAAGTCTTCTCATAGCGAGATGGTTACCTCGTTTATTTGTTCTTTGAGCTGATCCGTCTTTTTCACTTAGTATGTTCATTGCACACTAAGGACTTTCACGATTGATACGTACGCTTTCTCTGGTGCCTCGCTATTGCATTTAGCGATGTATGATTTCTCGCTAATACACTAAATGTCAGTTTGTACATTGATTCCTCGCCTAAGACTTTATAGTCAGCGGGTTACAAATATACTTTGACTCTTATGTAATTAATGAGTTATTTAATAAGAGAAATTGCATTGATTCATATTCCCTTCATTCTAACATGTGTCCTTCATTGAGGTGGCAACCGAATTTTGGGTATAACAATTGCCACTTAAAAAGTTCTTTTTTAGTAAAAAGAGCTTTTTAATAATTACAGAGGGTATTTTTGCCAAAATATTTTCTTGGAAAAAATGCATCCCTTGATTCTGGCGGTTGTACGGTTTTGAGGATCATTATGAATCATCTCTTCATATTCTGCCCATCTTCCAATCGTTCGATTTCTCAATCTTTAGCTTTCTTGTCAATGAGCTTTGTGTATAAAAGGGCAAATCAAGCTTGTCATTTTTCATAAACCTTTGGCTCTTTAGTGAGATCCATTTTCAGAATGGATCATCTCTTTCCTGCCAAAATGTCCCTTCTGAGTTCAGAAGTTCATCCTTCTAAACTTATAATAGCCAGATGCGTCAACCATTTTCCATTTGCTCCCAAAGACTTCAAGCCTCAACTAGAGTCAGAAACGATGGATTCGAAGGCTGAGGAGCTTCCGACCAATCCAAACCAAGGGAACCCTGTAGCCCGCCATGGGCGATCCCCCCAAAGGATCTGCATAGATCTTGTGCGCGATCTTAAAGGTCCTCCTTAGGCTGATAAAGAATTCCAGAGGAAAATTGGCATGGTTCAAGATAAATCTGGGAAGGAAGTTGGCGTGGTTTTTATCAGAGAATCCAGCCAACCCAAGACCCAAACTTGCGCCAGAAGACCTTTGCGCCAACCTCTTTTGGGTATCGAGGGATTTCCTAAGGCTAGGAAAAAGATCTCGGCTTCAGGAAATGGAATCTTCTGATGGTGAGGGTGTTGGAAATATTTTACCAGGATCTAGATTTACTACCATGTATGTTTCATTAACATCCTAATATGATTTCTAAAATAATGAAATAAACACATATAAAGTTTAGGAAACCTTACATTGGGTGCAGCAGAATAATACGTCTCCTTCCACTCAGATCTCTAACCCTTGTATCCTTTCTGTCGCAGAGTATTATCAAGATCTGAGCCCGAATGTCCTTCTTTGTTGAATCTGGATTCTTCACGATCTTCCACACTATGATTGAGATACCACTTGATGTGTGTGGGCACTACTCTATCACTAGGGTATTTCAAAATTGAAGAGAAGAAAAGAGAAGAAGAGGGGCGGCTAGGAGGCTCAGGTTTTTCTCTGAGAGAAAATAAGATGCAAGTCATAGTTTCCTGAAGCCATCACTTTCTATTTATAGAATAGCCATTTAGGTTTAGGTTAGAATTGTATGGCATTAAAATAATGAAAATATAAATGATAAACCCTAACTAGGTATATATGAACTAAAAATATATCTTATTTGGACTACTTTGGACTACTAGTGTTATCTAGGAATTCCGACGAAAGTCTTTCTCTTTCGTCTGTAATTTTGATTTAAATATTGAATGAAGTGAAATCACGAATTAAAGAACAAAGAATTCAAAGAATGATTCCGAAGAAAAAAGAAAGAAATGGAAGAACAAGAGTGGTACGGATTCACAAAATTACGTGGATAAGAACTAAAAAAAAAAAAGAGATATTGAAGTAGTTCTGATAATTCACGAATATTTTTATTTTATTTCAATTCAGGGTTCTTAGTTACTTTAAACTGAATAAATTTGAGCGATGGGATAAGTAAGTCATAATTCATTGGTTGATTGTATCATTAACTATTTCTTTATTTTTTTGTTTTGGTGCGAGGGACTTATCATGAATCCAATTATTTCTGCCGCTTCCGTTATTGCTGCTGGATTGGCCGTAGGGCTTGCTTCTATTGGACCAGGAGTTGGTCAAGGTACTGCAGCGGGACAAGCTATGGAAGGGATTGCGAGACAACCAGAGGCAGAGGGAAAAATACGAGGTACTTTATTGCTTAGTCTGGCTTTTATGGAAGCTTTAACAATTTATGGACTGGTTGTAGCATTAGCACTTTTATTTGCGAATCCTTTTGTTTAATCTTACAAAGAAAAATCTATATCTATTTATTATTTCTTTATTTAGTGGTATTTTAAAAAATAAAAATAATAGAATAAATAAAAAAAAAGAGAGATAATTATTCTATCTAATAATTATTCTTTCTATAAGAAAGAGGAGACCATATGAAAAATATAACCGATCCTTTCCTTTCCTTGGGTTATTGGCCATCCGCCGGAAGTTTTGGGTCTCATTATTAATTATCAAATTTTTTTCGTTTTTTTTTTTTACTCAATTCATATATTTCGACTTCTTTCTCTTTCAAGAAAATTAGGTTTATTTTTGAGAGTTCTTTTATTATTTTTTTTAAAAAAAGAATGCTTTGATTTTGAATAACCCCTTCTTTTGTTTCTTTTGAGTTTGTTCTTTCTTTTCTTTCTTTGACAACTCTAAAACATTTCTTTTTCAATTTTATTAATTTTCTTTTGATTTCTTTAAAAATAGGTTCAAAAAAATGAAATTTGTTTTCGGGGAGAACCAAAAGGAAGTTCAGTTTCCTATACAAAGTGGCCGGCCATATTAGTGGATAATGGGCCTCACTTTTTGCAATTTGTCATTTTGTCATTTCTGCATCTCATTTTCTCAAAAACGCCAATTTTCCAATTCAACCATTTAAATGTCAATTCTAATTATTTAATAACTAAATATTAAATATTAAATAATATTGTCAGTTAATATATTTATTAATTGGACATATAAAGTCCCTTAATTAATAAATAAAACCTTGAATCTCTTTTCTTCACAATTTTTCCCTTGCTTAGTGAATATTCATAAAGTAGACATAGTCTAACTTTAGAATTATAATTGATTAATTAAAATCAATTAACTAAGTCTTACAAGCAATATGGTCTCAACTAGTATGGGAACCATGGGCCTATATAACCAATCTTCCAATAAGTCGAACCGAATTACCAAGTAAATTCCCTAACTTATTAATTCCTTATTGAATCCACACTTAGAACTTAGAATTGCACTCCCGGTTATATAGAACGCTCCATATGTTCCACGATATAGATACGCTATTAGTTATCCATTGTTATAATCCTAATTTGATCAATGACCCTCTAATAGATGATCTACATTGAATAGGAACTAAATTACCGTTACACCTTCAATGTATTTTATCCTTAAAACACTTAGCTCCGTATAAATAATATTTTAGCGAAGTGAAATGAGATCTCAACCATTTACCTCTGTTTAGCCAAGCTCGAAGGATATCATCGTTTCACTTCTAAATTCCTATAGAAGTTATAGACTCCATATTTATATTAGCGCTCCCACTCAATTATACTATCATGTTCCCAAAATGTACGTATCACTCTGACTGTTCAAAAGTAGGCTTAACTATCAAATCAAAGAACATGTATAACACTCTTGAGATCGAACCTAACCATATCAGGATTAAGATCATTTGATCTAGGATCAACAGGTGATATTGAATTGAATAGATATTACGGTAAATTTTAACAAATCTAATCAAAGTTCAATATCGGTCCCTTCCGATGTATACTCCATACATCCGATGCTGGTAAACTTTGCCAATGCCATGGAAATGACATAACACTTATCCAAGGTGTAAGAATACCTATCGCTGATTACAAATTATGAAGTGTATTAGAAGAGTTAGATTCGGTTTTTAATCAATTTTGGTATTTTTCATGAATTTACTTAATTAATGCTTAAGTTAAATATGAAAAATAGATAAGTGTTGTTAAAATAGTAAAATGTATTTTTGAAATACCATTTACTGTCTATGATGTCAAAAGGAATAGGTTTTATTATTTATTAGTTGCTGTAGGTATTTATTATAATTATTGGTGATTAATTAACTATTTATTTGGACTTTAATAAGAATAAATGGTATTTTAGTAAATTTTACGTAAAAATGTGTTGTATGAATTCATGTTTTACGTTAAGAATGTTTGTTTGAGTCCATGCAATATGTTTGTGTGAATCTAAATAATAAATGCTTATGTATGGTGTGTCATGCAAGCGAAATGGACCTATGTGTTACGTATTTTTACGTAAGTTTCTGTATGAGTTTAGAGATTCATACTTGAATGTATTTTGAGTGTATTGTTGTGTTAATGAATGTCTAGGATCTTGTTCTCAACAAGGAAATTCGTTGAGGTGCTCGAGGTAGCAAGTGTGGTCTTAGCAACTGAGGTAAGAAGAGTGGACATCTGTGCACAGGGTGTATGTTATGCATACAACTTGGGTTGGTTTGCTATTTAATTTGATTGTGTTATGATTTCCTTATATATTGTGAGCATCATTAGCACGAGAATAATATTAGGGTCTTGCTGCTTGTGTGAGCATAACACTTGCAGGTTATAACATTATCATGGGTGAGTACAACTTATGGTAATTAATTGCCCTGTTGGATGCCAAGTGTGAGAATAACACAAGGCAGGGTAGGTTACCTCATGTCTGATCAACATGAGAGAATAGTTGATTATCGTATGTGAGTATAATGTGCGGTATGAGACTTGATGTGTGCATGTGAGAACAACATGCGTTGTGGATATATTTATGGAATGTGAATTACTGTTGATTAATATAAAAGAGCAAATTATGTCAAGTAACTAGTTAGGAGGGTTATGTCCTACATAGCTCTTCTTACTGGGCGTTAGCTCACGGGTACTCTGTGTGCAGGTAAGGGTAAGGCTAAGCAGTGAGAATGAAGAGCTCGAGGCGTGGACCGCATGTTAGGGGGCTGGCACAGTATTTTGCTTTTAATGTTTTTAACTGCTAAACATTTTGGAACTATTATTTTGACTTAACTAGTTCTTATTTAAGTTTACAGTACTAAAAGTATTTTGTTTTAAACAATGAGATCTCATGCTTGGATATTTTTCAATAAAGCAGTATTTGATTGTCTTTATCTTATTAAATTGTTTTATACGGACTATCCTATGTGACATCTCGGGAAATCGGGGTGTTACAATATGGTATCAGAGCCTTGACCCAGCCGGAAGTGTGGTCGACGAGGACGTCGGACCCCGTAAGGGGGGTGATTGTGACAGTCAGTAGTCCCGTGATCCGTAAGGGGAAACACCGGGTAAGCTGTGCAATCCCACACCGCCTGGGGAAGGTCAAATGGGATGATTCTGAGACTGTGTAGGTATGGGACTACACAGTTGAAGAGGGCTTAAATGGATTGATTGGTACTACCTATGTCAACAAGGTGCATCTTGTTTTTCGGTAGCCCATCTCGAAAGAACTCCATAGTTAAGCGTGCTTGGCCTGGAGCAATTTCAAGGATGGGTGACCTCCTGGGAAGTTTTCCTAGGATGCGTGCGAGTGAGGACAAAGCACGCTGAAAACACTCGTGTTGGTCTGTAGGGTCAGTCATCAGTCCATGAAGCAGCCAGAGTGACGTACTCGTGTATAAGAGCCATTCATTCCGTGGGTGTAAGGACCCAATGGAGGCTTGAAGCGGGGACGTTACATCCTTCGAGCTTGGCTAAACAGAGATAAATGGTTAAGATCTCATTTCACTTCGTTGAAATATCATTTATACGGAGCTAAGTGTTTTAAGGATAAAATACATTGAAGGTGTAGCGGTAATTTAATTCCTATTCAATGTAGATCATCTATTAGAGGGTCATTGATCAAATTAAGATTATTACAATGGATAATTAATAGCGTATCTATATCGTGGAACATATAGAGCGTTCTATATGACTGAGAGTGCAATTTCAAGTTCTAAGTGTGGATTCAATAAGGAATTAATAAGTTAGGGAATTTACTTGGTAAATTCAGTTCGACTTATTGGAAGCTCGGTTATATAGGCCCATGGTCCCCATACTAGTTGAGACCATATTGCTTGTAAGACTCAGTTAATTGATTTTGATTAATCAATTATAATTCTAAAGTTAGACTATGTCTAGTTTATGAATTTTCACTAAGCAAGGGTGAAATTGTAAAGAAAAGAGATTCTAGGTTTATTTATTAATTAAGAGACTTTATATGTCTAAATTACTAAATATATAAAATGACAATATTATTTAATAATTAATTTTTAGTTATTAAATAATTAGAATTGACATTTAAATTGTTAAATTAGAAAATTGGCATTTTTGAGAAAATGGGATTGAAAAATGACAAAATGGCAAAATTGAAAAGTGTGCCCCATTATCCATATCATGGCCGGCCACTGTGCAAGCATTTTACCATTTATATTTGGGAAATTTACATGTGGCACCTTAATTTACATGTAATTTACAAATTTAACGTTGATTTTCTTATTAGAAATAATAGCTTGTGATTTAACGTTTATATATAATATTGATGACGTTTTCCTTAAATCACGTGAGATTCCTTTCATTCTACTACATATTACTTCAATTATTCACACACTATTTAATAAAAGTATTTTAAACAACATAACACAATCTAAAAATGAATATATACTTTTAAAAGTAACTCATCAAAAAATTAAATGTTACATATATAGGATATTTTTATTTTAAAGTGGATCATTTTTAAATAGTAACCAATTGGTATCTTATCGACATTTCATAACCAATTGGTCTTAAAAATATGCATTATTTATATAAAAAAATATATATATTATATGATACTATATGTCAACTATAAGCTTCTACAATAAACTTAGTTACTAAAATATATCTTAAATAATATTATGAAATCATAATATAATTTTTAATTAACAGTTACTAATTTAAACATTTACAAATCTCGCTAATAAATTATGTAAGTTATTTTATTTTATTGTAACACATTAGTTTCTTAAATAAATAAAAAAATAACACAAATGTTGCTAAAAAGAAGAAAGTAATGTGAGAGATTCTTAAACAACATAATATAATTTAAAAATAAACATGTAATTCTAAAAGTAACTAAATAAAAAAGTAACCAAAATGTATATGAAATTATTTTTATGTAGATATTTTCATGAAAAGATAATTCATTAGTATCTTATTGATCTTTTAAGTAACTAAAATGTTGTCTCTTTATGCAAAAAAAAAAATAAAAAAGTAAAAATATATATTTTTTTTATATATAAAAAGTAATTTATTGATATCTTATTGGCATCATAAACAATTAATTATTAAATAAATATGTTATAAATTTTAGTAATAAACTATGTGGTAAATTCCTTATATAGTATCTTTGAGTAATTATCAAAGTTACACTATAAAATAAACTTGTTTCAATATTACATTGTAACTTTTAAATCTAAAATAATAAAACATTTTCTAATAATTTTTGGAAATTAGTTGGTATAATAAATTTTGTGTAAGTCATTTAGTTACACTTTGAATATTAAGTAAAAAAAAATTACTCTTTGATTCACTAAATATTAAAGAAATTAAAATGATGCTTTTGTTTTATTTTTTTATTGACAAAAAATACATGTTTCTCATATATTAAAATGATCATTTTAAAAAATAGATTGCAATAGTATTTTTTTGAGACAAAATAATTAGTAGTGTAATTAAAATTCTTTTTTAAAACAAAAAGAGAAAAATAAATATTGGTTTTTTTTTTAAAAAAAAAGGTCAATGTTAAGTGCAATGAGTCAAGTGCATGCTATTATTAATAGTATATAACTGAATACATAATACATATACAAGGTATTCTTGCTGACATGGAACGTTATATAATAACTAATTATTTGTATAATGTCATTTTTGTAAATAAATTGTTGATTATGTATATTATTAAAAAAATCCCTTTATATTTTTCATTATTTTAATGCCATACAATTCTAACCTAAACCTAGATGGCTTTCTATAAATAGAAAGTGATGGCTTCTGGAAACTATGTGAATGCATCTTATTCTTTTTCAGAGAAAAACCTAAGCCTCACAGCCGCCACTCTTCTTCTCTTCAATTTCGAAATACCCTAGTGATTGAGTAGTGCCCACACACATCAAGTGGTATCTCAATCATAGTATGGAAGATTGTGAAGAATCCATCAACAAGAAGGAGAGAAAGAGACCAGGTTCAAATCTTGATTATGCTCTGCTACAGAAAGGAATCAATGGCTAGAGATCTGAACGGAAGGAGTCATTATATTCTGCTGCACCCAATGTAAGGTTTCCTAAACTTTATATGTGTTTATTTCATTGTTTTAGAATTCATATTAGGATGTTAATGAAACATACATGGTAGTAAATCTAGATCCTGTTAAAATATTTCCTACAACTGGCACCAGGGCCATTGTAATGATTTACTTTCATGAAATATGAATTAAAACGATGTTATGTGTTGATTTGGATGGTTTCATGTGGTTTATGTGTTAATTGATGAATGTATGTGTTGTACAGAACCTTTTTCGACGAATAATATTTTTTCTGTTTTTGAAAATATTTTATTTGGATTCCTTGTGAAAAATTAAGCAATTTTCTTTTTTTATGGAACTGGATTCCGATAAAAATTGAAAAAGTTATGAATTTTGGAAGATTGGAAGCCATGGCTGTCGAAGCTAGGTGCACACATGCCCCAGGTGCTTCGGACAAGCAGGAGACGCGCGCGTGTGCTTCGGACAAGCCTTGTCTGAACTCGTGCGTCACGCCCACTTTCACCCTGCACCCGCCCGCCTTGCACCCTGCAGATGCCGAGAAACCTCGGCTGGGTGCCCTCTGTCCGCGCGCGCCCGAGGCTGCATGCAGCCTTCCTGGGCTACACGTGCAGCCTCCTGGGCAGCCACGTTTTTACCAACCCAAAAATACGATTTTGTGGAAATTTTTCCCAAAATTTGATTTTTTCCAATTTTAAAACCCTAAATTTAAAATAAAATATTATTTATAAATATATTTGAACTTAAATATCATATTTTAAATTAATAATATTTATTTTTCAATAGATTATTATTAATTTTGATATTTTGATGTTTAAATTTAAAAATTGATTATTTTAAATTTTAAATTTTAAAATATGGTCAGATTTAAAAATTTGTTAATTTATTTAATATTTATATATTATTTAATTATAAGATTAGATATTTTTCATATTTAACATATTTTAAATTAAAAGATATCTTTATCTTTTTTATTTAAAATATTATATTAAAATTATCTTATATAACAAATTAAATAGTTAATAAATTTGAAATTAACCTAGATATTTTTATAGATATTCTAACCATTTTTATTTTTCAAATTCAAAAGTTTGTAATTTTGTTAAATATTTAATTATTTATAAATTATAAGTTTAAAAATGATATTTTACTATTTTATATCATTTTACTTATTAGATATTTATAAATTATATTTTAAATATTTAAATAACTTAGATATTTTTTTAGAAATTTGAATATTGCTTAATTTGAGATATTTTGACATATAATTATGGTAATTATTATTTATTTATTATTTTCTAACCAAATCTATTTTAAAATTAGTTTATTTTATTATTTTAATTAAATTATAAGATTTGAAAGTGATATTGAAGATTTTTTTTTTCAAATCATTGATCTTATTAGATATTTAATTTAATTTGATAAAAAATAATTCAAATAAACCTAGATATTTTAAATTAGTTTTCATTTTGAACTTTAAATTTTGAGTTTTTTTAAGGTTTGTTTTAACAACCCTAAATTTTCAAAATTTAGTTGGTTAGTTTAAGAATAATAATTTAATTATATTAATATCTTATTTCACATTTGTTACATGGACAATGTTTGTTTAATTTTTATATTGTTTATTCAAATTTTTTTAACAAACCTATTATTTATTTGATCTAAATTGTTATGATTAACTTGTTGACAGATCCAATGATCTGATTTTAATCATAGTCCAATTGTCAATAGATCTTATAAATAATTTGTAACAGGTAAATTTTGTACTTCTTTCATCTGTGTAAACCTAGTAACATGATAGGGCCCATCCAAATCATTTTACCTGTGTGAGTCTATATGTTTGCTATTGGGCTTAGATGCATATAGAAAGCTCATTTAAGTTTTTACTAAGTAAATGGACTAGGTTGCTAAAATAAAATTTGACATAAGTAATTTTATTTAGGCCCAATAAGTTTTGGGCTTATTCAATGTATAACAATTTTTTATTTAAAGGTCAAATTCCTCTCTTTTGGGCCTTGTGTGAGAGTTGGGGGCCAATAGAAGTGGGTACGACATACTGAACCCAGCTCCCCCTCACATGAACTACCCCAATTGTGAAGGCTCATTTGCCTTATTTAAATAATTGTATTAGGTTAATTATATTAGTCTAACCTAATTAAAATTGAATTAGCAACATAATTAACTTTTAAAATATATGAAATTTATTTTTCATTTAATATTTTAAAGTTAATTTTAGAAAAATACTTAGTTAATGATCTATATTCTAGATAGTTATTTCTAGTACTAATTATATTTTCTAATATTTAATTAGGAAAATATCATAGATTGTGAAATTAATTGTTAATTTTGGTACAATCTAAGTTAAGTATATTTTTCCTAGTATTAAACTAGAATTAATAAGTAAGTCTTCTCTATACTTAATTATTTATTTCTTGAATTTAATACATTTAATTAAATTGAAAATTCAATATCTAAGTTGATTTTCATCATGATACTTAAATATTGTTATTTTCATGATATTTAATTAAATAGAAAATTATTTTAAGTTTGAAATCTTATTTCAGAATAACTTAAATTTGAATAATTTTTCAAAATATATTTTATTTTATTAATCTTTTTCCCACAATTTCGAAATTGCATTTATTGAATGCAGAAATTTCGAATTTTATTTGAAAAATAGATTGAAGTTGAAAATTATTTATTTTAATTTTGGACCAACTTAAATCAATGATTTTTTCATTTAATGATTAATTAAAATAAATGAACTAAAATATATTATAATTAGAAAAAAAATTAATTAGTCAATGAAAGTCTAGATAGTTATTATTTGTTTTGCTTGAAGTATTTTTCAAGTGTATTTAATCAAATAAAAAAAATTAATATTTAAATTGAGTTTCATCATGATACTTAAATATTTGAAATTTTTCTTTAATATTTAATTAAATAGGAAAATTATATTTTTTGTTGTAAATTAATTTTATTAATTAATTTTGGGCCAACATAAAATTAGAATAATTTTTTCCAGGATTTATTTTTATTTTATTTTAACATGCACTTTTTTTCGAAAATAGTATTCTTATATACTTTATTTTTTGAAATGCAATATATATATTTATAAAAAATTAAATTTGAGTTGTAAGTTAATTTAAATTAATTTTGAAACAACTTAAATTGAATATTTTCCTAAATATTTGTTGGAAATTAATACTAAGATGGAAATAATTCATGTTATTTTCATATCCATCTAAGTATAATTTTATAAATATTAAATTAAAATTTATATTTATAATTTTTATTCTAAATTGGAAATTTTAATTAAATAAATATATATTTAAAATAAATATTAGAAGAAAATACACTTCAAATAATGAGTTTTATTATTATTAGGATATTCGATCTCCATTGTTGGTTTTACATAGCTATTGTTTTAGTGAGTAATCCTCCCTAATGGAGGAACGTTCATTAGCAAGTTAACGCCGTTTAATCTCGAAAGATAAGTAATTTTGTAAGTGTTTTATATTAGTATTGATCAGCCTAATTGTGGCGACTGTATTTGACTTACAAAAGTATGAAACAATGGTGGAAGCTCATAAGATAGAATAGCCTTGACTCTCGCCTAAACGGGACAACGCTGGATTCCAATCTTGATCGAATAAAAGGTTGCTAGAATGTTTATCATTTTAGATGAGCTGACAACTCTATTCAATGGATGGTATCACTGACTCTCGCCTAAACGGGACACTGATATCAGTTTGTTGAACACCTTGGAAATTATTTAGGATTGTATGTTTTAGTATTTTCACTTGTCATTCCTACTTGCTATGTGTTTAATAATTTTTGAATTGTGTATGAATTTATATTGAACCATGTTATTTTCTGTTATTAAATTGTAGTTTAATTTCGAATCTTCATTGTTGGTCTAACTTGGTTTGTTGTTCTAATAAGACAAACCCCTAATGGATTGTCAACCATTAGACAAACATAATAGTGTTAGATCTCGAAAGATAAATATTGTAAATGCACATCTAGCTGTTCATCAATTGATGACACCTAAGACTAGTATTTACAATATGAAACAAGAAGAATGCATAAATAAGATTACTTTGACTCTCGCTAATCGGTGCATTGTTGGATTCTTATTTAAATACGAAATTATCCTAATTCCTCTTAGCTTACTCGTTTCGAATTAGCTCAATAACATATCATTGGATAATTGGTCTATAGATCATTTCTTGTCATTATATATTTTCTCTTCAGAAATTAAATGACGCATATGATTATAATCCCGAAATTCTATCCCAAAATGATATAAATCCTCAATCTTAGAAATCTCCTACTTGTATGGGCAAATAATCTTAGAGTTAAATCAGTAGTGGTGGTCCAAGAAAGAATTACTCATTATACAGTTACACTTTCACAAGTGTTAAATAACCATTTTCTGTTAATGGATTCAAACTGTATGTTAGTATGGAATATGAGTTTAGTATTCTGTGACCAGGATCCACTTGCACTATTCTAAGAACTCTTTAATGTAACTAAACCTAAGTCATCAAAAGACTACAACCATTTTTTTTTTTTAAATCTATGGCATTTGTATCTTGTTCATAGTGCTTTTGACAAGATCAATCTCTGCAAAGAGTTAATATGCCTATATCCACTGAAAGTAAGTGTTGGGTTTTGTGCCCTAAATAAAACTCATTTCAATATAATCAGATTTACTTATTAATAAAGATCAGAAATAACATTTTATGTTGCATGGTTCACATGATTTATTTCATGATTATATACATATAATGTATGAATTCTATTTAAGTCCACAACATATGAATTTGTTAATGATTATAGTGTTGTCAGCACAGTGGAATATAATCTTAATTATATGTTCGAAAGTTTATTTCCTGATTTGTCAGTTCACTGGATTTAGACTGGCATGATATAATCAGCGATAGGTATTCTTACACCTTGGATAAGTGTTATCTCCTTTCATGGGCATTGGCAAAGTTTACCAGTATCGGATGTATGGAGTATACATCGGAAGGGACCGATATTGAACTTTAATTAGATTTGTTAAAATTTACCGTAATATCTATTCAATTCAATATCACCTGTTGATCCTAGATCAAATGATCTTAATCCTGATATGGTTAGGTTCGATCTTAAGAGTATTATACATGTTCTTTGATTTGTTAGTTAAGCCTACTTTTGGGTCAGGGTGATACGTACATTTTGGGAACATGATAGTATAATTGAGTGGGAGCGCTAACATAAATATGGAGTCTATAACTTCTATAAGAATTTAGAAGTGAATCGATGATATCTTTTGAGCTTGGCTAAACAGAGATAAATGGTTGAGATCTCATTTCACTTCGCTGAAGTATCATTTATACGGAGCTAAGTGTTTTAAGGATAAAATACATTGAAGGTGTAACAGTAATTTAGTGTCTATTCAATGTAGATCATCTATTAGAGGGTCATTGATCAAATTAGAATTATAACAATGGATAACTAATAGCGTATCTATATTGTGGAACATATAGAGCGTTCTATATGACTGAGAGTGCAATTCCAAGTTCTAAGTGTGGATTCAATAAGGAATTAATAAGTTAGGGAATTTACTTGGTAAATTCGGTTCGACTTATTGGAAGCTCGGTTATATAGGCCCATGGTCCCCATACTAGTTGAGACCATACTGCTTGTAAGACTCAGTTAATTGATTTTAATTAATCAAATATAATTCTAAAGTTAGACTATGTCTACTTTATGAATTTTCACAAAGCAAGGGGGAAATCGTAAAGAAAAGAGATTCTAGGTTTATTTATTAATTAAGAGACTTTATATGTCTAAATTAATAAATATATTAAATGACAATATTATTTAATAATTAATTTTTAGTTATTAAATAACTAGAATCGGCATTTAAATGGTTGAATTGGAAAATTGGCATTTTTGAGAAAATGGGATTGAAAAATGACAAAATGGCAAAATTGCAAAGTGAGGCCCATTATCCTTATATGGCCGACCACTTGGTATAGGATTTACCATTTATATTTTTCATTATTTTAATGTCATACAATTCTAACCTAAACCTAGAAGGCTTTCTATAAATAGAAAGTGAAGGCTTCAGGAAACTATGGACTTGCATCTTATTTTCTCTCAGAGAAAAACCTGAACCAAGCTGCCACCCTCTCTTCTCTTTTCTTCTCTTCAATTTCGAAATACCCTAGTGATAGAGTAGTGCCCACACACATCAAGTGGTATCTCAATCATAGTGTGGAAGATTGTGTAGAATCCAACCATCAAAGAAGGAGAGAAAGAGATCCAGGTTCAGATCTTGATTATGCTTTGCTACAGAAAGGAATCAAGGGCTAGAGATCCGAACGGAAGGAGCCATTATATTTTGCTGCACCCAATGTAAGGTTTCCTAAACTTTATATGTGTTTATTTCATTGTTTTAGAATTCATATTAGGATGTTAATGAAACATACATGGTAGTAAATCTAGATCCTGGTAAAATATTTCCAACAGTAAGTTCATCTCATTCGCAGATGGATGTACATTTAGGGGTGGATATGAGTTTATCGTTATATTCTTAAAACGCTCTAGATTTTACCTTAAGCAAAAGAAATTTGAAATGTTTGAAAAATTTCATGAATTTCTAGCAATGGTGGAAAACCATTAAGGTAAGTGGTTAAAGATCTTGCGAACTGATAGGGGTGGAGAAATTGTAATACTCGGAATTAAGAAAAAAGATTAGCAAAACCCTAACTAGATAATTATGTATAATTGAGGAATTATATTATTATATAGTTCAATATATGTGAAATTATATGAATTTTATTATGTTAATACTCCGTTGGTGAGCTAGGGGCATTTTAGTAATTATGACCCGAGAAGGGTAAAATGATGAAATTAATTTAATTATGTGCTTAATAGAACTATATTATTATATAGTATGCCTGTGTTGTCTTTTCAGGTGTGTTCTGACAGGTTGGCGCGGTATAGTCACAACCGGGTATTTCGGGCCGAACCGGGTTCGGGCCCAAAATGTAAATTGGATTGATTTAATTGGCACTTTATTTGATGAGTGATAATCTGAAATTTATTTGGATATAATTGAGTGTGAAATGGCAAAATTACCCTTGTGTGGGTGAGTGTGTGTGGATTTAAGCCATGGGGGCATTTTGGTCATTAGACCTTTATTTTCTAAGTTTGTTAAAAATGAATTTTGAGGAAAATAGATTGATAATTTCTGATTAATTGTCTCTCTCACCCTCTCCCTCTCCCTCTCTTACCCTCTTGTTTTTCAAAACTTGAATTATTGAAGAAAAAGCTTGGTTTTTGGTTTGATTGAAGCTTGATTTTGGAGGAAGATCATTGCTCTTGTTTTGTTGAGAATCAAGGTAGTTTTTATGATCTTAACCTTGTTTTAATTGCTGAAATATTGTGGGAAAAAAAGCATGTTTGGGTTTGTGAATTGCATGTTCTTAATGATGATGAAGAAAGGTTGCATAATAGTGGTTTCTTTGATTAGTTTAAGCTTGTTAATCTTGTGCAATTGAGCTTCTATTTATTGTATGCTTTGTTGTTGAGCTTTGGCTGAGATTGTATGATATTTTTTAGGTTGGATTTTCATGTTAAAATGGTGTTATGTTGCTAGATTTTTATTAGGTTTGTGTTGGGTTGAGTTCATGTTCTTGAACTTGAGATTTTGATGAGTTGAGCATGATTTTTGAGTCATTTATGTAATCTGAATTTTTGGATTTGATGCATGAGATATGTGTTTTTGATCCTCTGAGATATGCTAGCAGCTCTATTTCATGATTTTGAGATATATGCATGTTTGGGTTGAATTAAGGGTGAGTTTGGCATATTTTCGAAGCTGAAGTCTGGGTTTTTTGGGTTTTAAACCCAGTGGTCGCGACCATGGTCGCGACCATGATAATGGGAGATTGTTATTTTTTTTTTTAAGTTTTTGTTTTTGCCATAACTTTTGACTCGGGACTCCGTTTGGGACGTTCTTTATACCGTTGGAAAGCTCTTTTCGAGCTCTATGTGATTATCTGTGATTTGGATGCCAATTTTATATTTTTGTGGAAGTGAATTTAGGGATTAACCCTATTTGTGTAAATCCCGGTATTGTGACTAGGATTACCGGCACCTGGTCAGGAGCACCCAGGGATTTGGAATCTCTACTATTGCGGGACAACAGGTAAGACAGTGATTAGCATGTAGAGTATGCGCAGTGGTGCTTATATTGAGAATGATATGCATGAATGTTTAGTAACCGGGATTAGGGTTATTACCCTAATAGGAACGGTCTAATAGCCTAGGGTTATTACCCTAGTGATATATGTGTATAAATTCCATGTCATGTTAATTGAAATGAGATTTAGGGATTATGCGCTCAAGGCATAATCAGGTTGGACTTAGTACTCATAACCGAGATGAACCACTTCTAAGGCCTTAGTGTATTTAGACGTGTGAGAGCAACACGTGGGTCTACGTCATGTAGATTTAAATAGATGTGTGAGTGCAATACATAGGTCTACGCCATGTAGACATAAATGGGCATGTTGGTATAATAATCAGGTCTGTGTCATACAGACGTATGTGAATGGCATATCTATTATGTAGTATGATGAGCGTATTATTATTGTTATGGTTTATACTGTCTTGCTGGGCTTGGCTCACGGGTGCTCTACTGTGCAGGAAAGGGTAAGGCATTAGCTGATCAGCCATGAGTTTCTGGAGCAGGGCGAAGAATGTACATGTTCATGCCATTTCAGACCAAGCGGGTTATGGGTCTATCAGTGTTGAACTTTTGAATTCTGTTTTGCCGCTTAGGTCGGCTAGAAAGAAAAGACTTGTAATAAGTTTGTAAATATTTTTGGGATCCCAACTATTTTGAAAGTTTAAATATATTACAAGTTTATTTTCATTCTGTTTAATATAAAAGTTTAAATTCTGCGCTATTTTGATTAGTAATCCCGATTAGGGGATTAGGGTTTCATAAGTATTTTAGGTAGCGTGCCTAGTTATTTAGGGCGTTACAGAAATAGTTAGTAGATATGCAGTTCAAAGATCATTAAGTTAATTTTGAATTATATCCAAACTTACCTCCCCAGAAATTCGAGTTGCATATTGATTAGTTACTAGTCGTTGCCTAAGTCCTTCTATGGTAATACAATTTCAGAATGATGAAAGGGTTGGGTACTTAGTGTAAACCATTACTAGATTCATGGATGACCTAATCGAAATCTTAAGAAAAGCTAGAACTGTTAACCATGGTTTGCATGTTTGTTAGCTATTCTAAGTGATTAGGGGTGGAACATCCCATAGTCAATAGATAAGAAAGTGTTTGTTTAAACAAATACTAATTTTCTAAGAAAATGACTAAGTCTGAAAATAAAGTAGAAAATTAAGGAGATATTTTTTCTTGATTCCAAAAGTGTTCTACCATATTATTCTACATATGATGATCCCACTGCCTTTGTTGTCTTGACACAACTGAAGAGGCTAATACCATTTAGTTTTCTTAGACATAATTCACGGTACCTTGTCGTAGTGGGAGGGTTTCTAGGAACTCACCTTCTTATGACTTGGAAGACACTAGTGATTAAAATCCATTATGAGTTTAAACAAGTAATGCATTGTCAAAAATAAGAAACTAAGAAGAAAAGCCAAGAGAACTATGGTTTAATCCATTCACATGGAGTAACCTAAAGTTTTCTATTACAAGGACATGAAAATAAATTTTAGTTTATAAATCTATTCAATGGACTTAGCAAAACTTCCTGTTCCTAGTATTATAGGTTTGAGTTTATCTAAACCTATGGCTCATGGTATACCTGGTTAATTACTTACTCTAGTGCAAACAACTTACTTCGGTAAGATGATGAAGCATTTTCCTTTTTTTTAATGACAATCTATAGAAGCTTCACAACTTCTAGGCATAGATTTTATTTATCTAAGGAAAAGTCTCAACTATTCCAGAAAAGATAAAGCCATGAAAGAATTTGTTAAATCAACAATGAGAGGTCTCAGATATGCTTTAGTATGCCTTAGACCAGACACATGCTGTTGAGTGGGAGTAATGAGTAGGTATCAGATTAATCCAGGAAAGGAACATTGGAAGACAATCAAGTAAATCTTAAGATTAAGAAGAGGAACTATATGTTAGTCAATAAGGGTGGTTTTAATAATCTTAGACTACACCAAATCAGATTTCTAGACTTGCCTTTGTGCTAGAAAGTCTGCTGATAAGATGGTGATTACTCTGGGGGTGGAGTAGTGATTTCGGAGAAGTGTAAAAACCTATCTGAAGTCTCTAAGTCTACCAGAGAGAGACTGAATGTTAAAGATGCAGGAAAGGTACTTATTCAGTCTAAGGAAAGTTCTATACATTTGTGGCACCGTTCCAACTTGTCTTAACTACTAGTGTTATTTCCTGATTAACCAAAAAGTAGTTGCCAAAAGTATAGAATCCAGTATCCCAAGAGAGTAGACATATAGAGAGGAATTTCACAATATCAAGGACTTTGTGATTAAGGAAGAGTAATGGTGGAGAAAAGGTTGTGGTTAATTCAACCTGTCAGATCCCATTACGAGGAATATACTACTACTACACTTGATTTGTATATCAAGGTGTTGAGATTATTTGAAATGCACTTTTTGTTTTATATTAGTGCAAGTGGGAGTTTGTTGGGTTTTGTGCCCTAAATAAAACCCATTTCAATATAATCAGATTTACTTATTAATAAAGATCAGAAATAACATTTTATGTTGCATGGTTCACATGATTTATTTCATGATTATATATATAATGTATGAATTTTATTTAAGCCCAGAACATATGAATTTGTTAATGATTATAGTGTTGTCAGAACAGTGGAATATAATCTTAATTATATGTTCGAAAGTTTATTCCCTGATTTGTCAGTTCAGTGGATTTAGACTGGCATGATATAATCAGCTATAGGTATTCTTACACATTGGATAAGTGTTATGTCCTTTCATGGGTATTGGCAAAGTTTACCAGTATTGGATGCATGGAGTATACATCGGAAGGGACCGATATTGAACTTTGATTAGATTTGTTAAAATTTACCGTAATATCTATTCAATTCAATATCACCTGTTTATCCTAGATCAAATGATCTTAATCCTGATATGGTTAGGTTCGATCTCAAAAGTATTATACATGTTCTTTGATTTGTTAGTAAAGGCTACTTTTGAACAGTCAGGGTGATACATACATTTTGGGAACATGATAGTATAATTGAGTGGGAGCGCTAACATAAATATGGAGTCTATAGCTGTTGGAAATATTTTACCAGGATCTAGATTTACTACCATGTATGTTTTATTAACAACCTAATATGAATTCTAAAACAATGAAATAAACACATATAAAGTTTAGTAAACCTTACATTGGGTGCAGCGGAATATAATGACTCCTTCCATTCAGATCTCTAGCCCTTGATTCCTTTATGTAGCAGAGCTTAATCAAGATCTGAACCTGGATCTCTTTCTCTCCTTCCTTTGATGCTGATTATCCTTCTTGTTGTTTGGATTCTTCACAGTCTTACACACTATGATTGAGATATCACTTGATGTGTGTGGGCACTACTCTATCACTCAAGGTTCGAAATTGAAGAGAAAAAGAAGAAGAGAATAGGGGCGGCTATGAATAGAATAGGAGGCTAGTCTTTTCTCTGAAAGAAACAATGTACAAGTCATGGTTTCCTGAAGCCATCACTTTCTATTTATATAGAATGCCATCTAGGTTTAGGTTAGAATTGTATGGCATTAAAATAATGAAAAATATAAATGGTCAAATTTAATCATAGTGGCTGGCCATATAAGGATAATGGGCCTCACTTTGTAATTTTGCCATTTTGTCATTTTTCAATCACATTTTCTCAAAAATGCCAATTTTCCAATTTAACCATTTAAATGACAATTCTAATTATTTAATAACTAAAAATTAATTATTAAATAATATTGTCATTTAATATATTTATTAATTTAGACATATAAAGTCTCTTAATTAATAAATAAACCGAGAATCTCTTTTCTTTACAATTTCGCCCTTGCTTAGTGAAAATTCATAAAGTGGACATAGTCTAACTTTAGAATTATGATTAATCAAAATCAATTAACTGAGTCTTACAAGCAGTATGGTCTCAACTAGTATTGGGACCATGGGCCTATATAACTGAGCTTCTAATAAGTCGAACCGAATTTACCAAGTAAATTCCCTAACTTATTAATTCCTTATTAAATCCACACTTAAAACTTGGAATTGCACTCTCACTCATATAGAACGCTCTATATGTTCCACGACATAGATACGCTATTAGTTATCCATTGTTATAATCCTAATTTGATCAATGACCCTCTAATAGATGATCTACATTGAATAGGAACTAAATTACTGTTACACCTTCAATGTATTTTATCCTTAAAACACTTAGCTCCGTATAAATGATATTTCAACGAAGTGAAATGAGATCTCCACCGTTTATCTCTGTTTAGCCAAGCTCGAAGGATATCATCGTTTCACTTTTAAATTCCTATAGAAGTTATAGATTCCATATTTATGTTAGCGCTCCCACTCAATTATATATCATGTTCCCAAAATGTACGTATCACCCTGACCCAAAAGTAGGCTTAACTAACAAATCAAAGAACATGTATGGTACTCTTGAGATCGAACCTAATCATATCAGAATTAAGATCATTTGATCTAGGATCAACAGGTGATATTGAATTGAATAGATATTACGGTAAATTTTAATATGTCTAATCAAAGTTCAATATCGGTCCCTTCCGATGTATACTCCATACATCCGATGCTGGTAAACTTTGCCAATGCCCTGGAAAGGACATAACACTTATCCAAGGTGTAAGAATACATATCGCTGATTATCATGTCAGTCTAAATCCAGTGAACTGACAAATCGGGGAATAAACTTTCGAACATATAATTAAGATTATATTCCACTGTGCTGACAACACTATAATCATCAACAAATTCATATGTTATGGACTTAAATAGAATTCATACATTATATATATAATCATGAAATAAATCATGTGAACCATGCAACATAAAATGTTATTTCTGATCTTTATTAATAAGTAAATCTGATTATATTGAAATGGGTTTTATTTAGGGCACAAAACCCAACAATAACTTCTATAGGAATTTAGAAGTGAAACGATGATATCCTTCGAGCTTGGCTAAACAGAGATAAATGGTTGAGATCTCATTTCACTTCGCTGAAATATCATTTATACGGAGCTAAGTGTTTTAAGGATAAAATACATTGAAGGTGTAACAATAATTTATTTCCTATTCAATGTAAATCATATATTAGAGGGTCATTGATCAAATTAGGATTATAACAATGGATAATTAATAGCGTATCTATATCGTGGAACATATAGAGCGTTCTATATAACTGAGAGTGCAATTCCAAGTTCTAAGTGTGGATTCAGTAAGGAATTAATGAGTTAGGGAATTTACTTGGTAAATTCGGTTCAACTTATTGGAAGCTCGGTTATATAGGCCCATGGTCCCCATACTAGTTGAGACCATACTGCTTGTAAGACTCAGTTAATTGATTTTGATTAATCAATTATAATTCTAAAGTTAGACTATGTCTAGTTTATGAATTTTCACTAAGCAAGGGCGAAATTGTAAAGAAAAGAGATTCTAGGTTTATTTATTAATTAAGAGACTTTATATGTCTAAATTAATAAATATATTAAATGACAATATTATTTAATAATTAATTTTTAGTTATTAAATAATTAGAATTGACATTTAAATGGTTAAATTAGAAAATTGGCATTTTTGAGAAAATGGGATTGAAAAATGACAAAATGGCAAAATTACAAAGTGAGGCCCATTATCCATATCATGGCCGACCACTATGCAAGCATTTTACCATTTATATTTTTAGTTATTTTAATACCATACAATTCTAACCTAAACCTAGATGGCTTTCTATAAATAGAAAGTGATGGCTTCAGGAAACTATGTGAATGCATCTTATTCTTTTTCAGAGAAAAACCTAAGGCTCACAGCCGCCACTCTTCTTCTCTTCAATTTCGAAATACCCTAGTGATAGAGTAGTGCCCACACACATCAAGTGGTATCTCAATCATAGTATGGAAGATTGTGAAGAATCCATCAACAAGAAGGAGAGAAAGAGATCCAAGTTCAGATCTTGATTATGATCTGCTACAGAAAGGAATCATGGGCTAGAGATCTGAACGGAAGGAGTCATTATATTTCGCTGCCCCCAATGTAAGGTTTTCTAAACTTTATATGTGTTTATTTTATTGTTTTAGAATTCATATTAGGATGTTAATGAAACATATATGGTAGTAAATCTAGATCCTGGTAAAATATTTCCTACAGGCTGACTGTAGGCAGGCCAATTGTAGGAAGGCTGACCGTAGGCTGGCCAGTTGTAGGGAGACTAACCGTAGGCAGATGAAAGGCCATATGGCTGGTCATTAGACCTCCAAAGTTTGTCCCATCTGTTTGCATATCAGTATGCTTAGATTGCTGATGATGAGAACCTCTTCCGACAGAATGACTTCCTAACGTTGGAGTCGATGTCCCTCTAAGTGTTTGTTGATCAGAGACTTGGGTCTCTGTTCTTGCTGGAGTTGAGTCTAGCAATGCCATTGGTGTAATTAGAACTCGAAACTGACTTTGAGAACCACCAGGAGTCGTCATGGTAGCCTTCAGTGACTCTATTTGTAATTTTATTGTGGCATTTTTACTCCTAAATGTTGCTTTCTCCTCCTTAAAGGTTGCATTTTCTCGCTCAAGAACTCCAGTTCCCTCGACCATCTCGCGCATCTAGGCCATTATTGTGGCAAGTTGTTCGTTGACATTGGATTGTTCCTGGGCAACAAACTCTCCTTATTCTGCCATCTGAAGTGTGGTAATGATAGATTGCCTTGCTCACAGTCAATTTGTCAAGGCCCCACGGTGGGCGCCAAATTGTAGATGCTAAGATTTACAATGATCGGAATGAACGTTTGTGGGCACCGACAACCTGGAAAACAAAGATAAAGGATGACCGTGAAACCTTGGGACACTGGGGTGGTGTCTGTCGAAGGCACTTCGACGATCAAGTCAGTAAACTTATGGTTCAAAGTAAAAATAAAAATAAGAAATGCAAATAAATACTCCCTGTGCCAATGGTTATGCGATGATCGACGGTCAAACCTTGCTCACCAGAATGAGAAAGAATACATCAAATCATCGAGAAATGATAAGTTTAGTCGTAAAACTATAGAAAGAGAGTGAATATTCGTATATCCTCCGATTCCCCCCCCCCCCTCAGCCCCAGTGAGGGTCTATTTATTATTTTAGAAAAACGACTACCTCTTGAAATGTTGTCCATCCCTAGAGAAACGGTCTTCATCCACTTTTCCAGAGATGAGCGTCATCTTTTAGGTTAGTTGTCGGATGAGCGTCTTCACATCAACGTATCACTTGGAGGGTTGATCTTCTTCCTCCGTTATGCTAGGGAAGATCGCTATTTTTGTGGGTTAGTTGGGAAACTTAACATCCTTCTTCCTCCACGTGTCAACCCTAATATTACACTTTGGGGTCAAACTTTATTGTGGGCTGGACATTCAAATTGTTGGGCTTTGTGCCCTAAATAAAAATCTATTTCAATGTAATATTTTCTATTCAATTATCAATAAAGAAACAGATTTATATTTATTACTTATTTAGTATGTCATTTGGTTCATGTGATCATTTATATGTTTATTTGATTTATAAATTCATCCAAATCCTTATCACATTGATATTCTTGTTTATTGTGTCGTCAACACAGTGGAAAGTAATCAAAATTATGTGATTAAATGTATTCCTATGATTTATCAATACACAGGGTTTAACTGATAGGATAATCTACAATGTAGTTTACTTGCACCTTGGATAAGTGTTATGTCCTTTCCAGGGCATTGGTTAAAGTAAGCTTGGGTTGGATGCATGGAGTATGCATTGGAAGGGACCGATATTGAACTTGAACCAGATATGATAAACTTACCATAATATCTATTCAATTCAATATCACCTAGTTGATCCTAGATCAAATGATCTCAATCTTGAGATGGTTAGGTTCTAGTTCAGTTGCATTATTTGTGTTCTTGAATCTGTTCGTTAAAGTCGACCAAATAGTTCTTCTCGTGACATATAGGTTAAGGACATGATAGTTTAATTGAGTGGGATAAATACAGAATCTGTAGCTTCTATCCGGATATAGAAGTCAAATGATGATTTCCTTCGAGCTTGGTTTAACAGAGATAAATAGTTGAGTACTCATTTCAGTGATTATATTAGTTCACTGGAATATCATTTATAGGTAGCTAAGTGTTTTAAGGATAAAATACATTGAAGGGTGCAACGGTAAATTAATCCCTATTCAATGTAAATCATTTATAGAGGATCATTGATTATTGGGATAATAACAAATGGATAATCTCATAGCATATCTATATCCTGGAACATATAGAGCATTCTATATAATTGATAGTGCAATTCCAAATCTATAGTGGTGCAAAGAGGAATTAATAAGTTAGAGAATTTACTTGGTAAATTCTAGATCTGCTTATTGGAAGCTCGGTTATATAGGCCCTGGTCCCCATACTAGTTGAGACAAATTGCTTGTAAGACTCAGTTAATTGATTTTAATTAATCAATTATAATTGTAAAATTAGACTATGTCTAGTTTATGAATTTTCACTAAGTTATGGCTTGATTGTGAAGAAATAGAATTTTAGGGTTTATTTATTAATTAAGAGACTTTATGGAGTCTAATTAATAAATAATATAAATGACAATTTTATTTGATAATCATTTTAATTATTAAATAAATAGTTTTGGCATTTATAGGATTGAAAGTGCAAAAAGTGATATTTGTGAAAAATAGATAAATGGTTAAGAAAATGGCAAAAATCTAACTAGTGTTGGGCCCACTTCATGCCCGGCCACTAGTGTTAGCCCAAGATATGTTTCCAAGAGGGGGGGTGAATTGGAAATTTAAACTAATTTCGGAAAATTAAAACTTTTAACACAAAATTATGCAATTAGTCAATTAATCAAGTAAAAGCAAGTAGTATGGCAAGCAATATATTAAGACAAATAATTAAACTTGTAAAGTAAAGAGTTTAAGGATTAGAAAATGCAAACTCTCGATTTTTACAAGGTTCGGTAGAACTATGCCACCTACGTCCTTGGTCTTCAAAGCTATGGACCTAGCTTTGAGTTCCAATATCGAGCCAAGTTAACGGGCTTGACTAACCCTTACAACCGGGAAATTTTCACCAAGGTATTTCCAAACCTCTTACAATAGTTTCGCACCCCCGAGGACTATTAACCTCTTTCTCGGATTGTTAAAGTGCCAATCTCACTATTACCGGGTTGTTTACAAAACCGGTGCCAACCTCACCTCAATCACAATATGGAAATGTGTTTGATGTACAAGCTAAAATCACTCTAGAAATATGATGATACAATGGAAACCTAGAGGGAAAAGCAAGCACACTTAAGATGAATAAAATCAAATTTTTGCTCAAAGTGTGTGAAAAGTGTTGGTTTGGATTTCAAACTTAGAAGCTCCTTAATCTAACTTAGATAGGTTAGATATATGTAATAAATGCTCAACCAACTTATTTTTTGAAAGAAAAATCGAGTTTATATAGTGTTTGATAAAAAACTAGCCGTTTATAGCCGTTAGCACGTTTCCCGAGGTGAGGTCAGCCATGAACCGGAAGTCCGGATGGGAACCGGAATTCCGGATTGATTACAACCGGAATTCCGGTTGCCATCCAGAATTCCGGATGACTGACCAGAGGCAAAAATGCCATTTTTCGGGACTTAAACGCGCATAACTTCTTACTCGATTATCCGATTTCAGAAATTCCAACTTTGTTCTCTTAGTTAAACAAAATGTAATCTAGAAATTCAATCAAATTTTTTTTTGAACTATCGTGTGAGAAAACTTGTTGCACAAGTTAGTGAATGGGCCCAAATTCAAATTTATAAAAACTTAGTGTGCTATGCAAATCACTTTAACAAGACTAAAGTAGATTTATACCACTTAATTTTGAGTAGTCTTGATGTAGATGAGCCTCCTAGCTTGATTTGCATGTTTTTGATCCCAAGTTGACTTTTCCCGAGAGTTGACCTTGACTTTGACTTTGACTTTGACTTTGACTTTCGGGTTGACTTTTTGACTTTGGGATTTTGAAGGCCTCTTTTGAATAGGGTCTTGAGTTGTTGATCCCTTGATGAATCTTTTGCTCTTGATATGCTTGTTGAATCCATTTAGTGTTGCTTTCAAAAGTTTGGTAAAAATACCAAAATATTTATTTTCTCTTTTAAATTTGCTACAAAATCAATAAATCATTAGTAACAAATAATAATCAAATATTTGTTAATCATCAAAACAAGGAGATCGAAAAGTTTGAGTTAACAATCTCCCCCTTTTTGATGATATCAAATATTTGATTATTTTGAAAGGGAAAGAAAAATTTAAGCAAAGTAAATTGGATTAGCTCCCGCTTAATGTGTGCAAGAAAAAAAAATTTACCTTTTAATTTTACCTTGCATGAATTTGTAAACTCCCCCTCAATTTTTGCTTATGATAAATAGATTAGATACCAAAAAAAAAAAAAAATTGAGGTGATGCCAAAAATTAATCAATAGTTGTTCTCCCCCTTTTGATTCATCAAAAAGGGTGGCAAGGAATTCACAAAATATAAAAGAAAAGAGAAAAAAAAAATAAAAAACAAAGCAACATTCCAATGCATTAAAAAAAAAAACATATCATCCAAAATAACATTCAACACAACAAAAAAAATAAAACAAAGAAAAAGGACCAACTAACACAAAGTCAAGAGGCATGAAGCCTTTGCACACAACCAAAAAAAATAAAAATAAAAATAAAAAGAAACTAAATATGCCAAAAAAAAATTATGCAAGAACTAGTTTGGTGGGGGGCCAAAGTGATCCATGTATGCCCTCCATTGTGCCATCTCCTCTTGCACATTTGCAAACCCATGAACCATGTCACTCCTCATGGTGTTGATGTCATTGTTGAGGTTGGTGAGTTGTGAGTTGAGATCATTTCTCAAGGATTGAAATTGGTTGTCAACCGAAGTGTGAAGGCGAGTAAAAGCTTCCTCAAGGTTGAATTGGGGAAAAGTAGGCATGGGAGGAGCTTGAGGAGGCATCTCTTCTTCTTCTTCTTCTTCTTCACTTTCACTTGCGGGCAAATTAATTTCTTCATTATCACTCTCCAAATCAATTTGCATTCTTTGCCCTCTCTTTGGTGTGAACACCCATTCATTGTTAAGGAATTTGTAACCCATAGCCTTGAAAGTTTTGGATCCTAGAATGTCACTAGAGGTAGGATCATTTTTCTTTTCATGTAGGGTAGGAATTCCTAAGAGAGGAAAAAGGTAACTAAGAAGAAAACCAAAGGGAAGTGCCTTAATCATATTAGGCTTGTCCACATCAATTATGAATTTTAAAATAAGATAGCCTAGGTTGATGGGTGTAGTTTTGGCTATGATGAGATGCATGAGTAATTGATCAATGGAATTGATCTCATCTTGGTGGCCACTTCTAGGAGCAAGATTTGCAACAATAAATTTGTGGAGAATTTTAGCCTCTAAAGTGAGTTGGTGTCTTTTTGGTCTCATAATAAAAGGGCCATCACCACAAATATTCCTAGAACACTCATCAAAGTTAAAAATGGCATCATTTTTTAGTGAAAGTTTGGGTTCAAGTAATATGCCACTATTTGGTGCTCCTAACATGTCATTGAGAGATGCTACATTGAGTTCAAAAGCTACTCCTCTAAGGGTTCCTCTAACACCTAAAGGTTCTAAGGTAGGTTTAATGCAAGCATAAAAACCTTGGACTAGCCTAGGATACAATGGAGTATTAATTTGAATAAAAGATGTCCATCCTAGGGTATCAAAATGATGACTAAAATCAACATAATCAAGGCTAGGGAGATCACAAATTTTACCTTTGAGAATCTTCCTAGAAGAGAAATCATTGACAAACTTGTTGTGATCTTCATCATTGAAGAAGAGAGTGGGCTCTTGCCTTGCTTTTGCCCTTATTTCCCTTTGTTGAATTGCACTAGCCATTCTCTTGGGAGCTCTTGATGAGGAAGCCATTGAAGAACACACTTCTCTTTTTTTTTTTTTTAATTATTGGAAGATGAGAGTGAGGATTTGAAAGAGAGAATTTTAGAGAAAAAGAGAGGAGTGGCTGCTGTATTAGGGTTGAAAAAACTGAATGGGGAAGGAAAAATTCGGTGGTAGGGTTTAAAAAGGGAAAAAATCGCATTAAAAGATGAAAAGGCCCCTTCTTGCTGGTCCTGCGCCATCCGGAATTCCGGATGGTACAACCGGAATTCCGGTTGGTACAGCAGACCCGAAAATTCCCCCTAAAAACGTCCTAAAAATTCCAATTTTGACCCAAATGACCCCAAACCAATTCTAATACCTTTAATATGATAAAACAAAATTGCTCAAACAAGAAAAACTGAAAAATAATGAAAAATGACGATTTACGGTAAGTTTTTCAAAAATTGCCAAGAAAACTAGAACCGTACCAAAAATGAGTTTTATGCAACGAAATTGAAAAATTCTTTTTCCAGCAGTTTTATAAAATAAAATGTGAGGTGTACAAACTTACGGAATCGAAAAATGTTGAAAAATGAGAGAGTTTGGCGAAAAACACTCTTTTAGGCCTAAAAATCTATAAATTCAACAAGTGAGGTACCAAAAATTTGTTCCATGCAAATTTCAGTCAAGACAAACCTATAGGCACACTAAATACATTCAATTTCACATATTCAAGCATATAGACACATAAGAAAATCAAATATGCAAAAATTCACATGTTCACTTGTTTAAAAACAAGTCCAAAGTTCACCAAAAATCCACATTTTGACCTATAATTTTGAGTTTTTCAACAAGTATAGTTCATATAGGTCAAGTATCAATAAATTTTCTCATCTATGCATATAAATCTCATTAATATCATATTTGGAACAATTATGCATAAATAGGTAAGTAAAGAGATATGAAATTTTTCATAGCTAACAAACCTTATATTTCATTTAAGTTGGTCATTCCTAGCTCTCTTCTAATGAAACTAAATCTCTCATCACTAAGAGGCTTGGTGAATATATCCGCTAATTGGAATTCGGTGCTTACAAAGTCTAGCATAATATCACCTCTTTGGATATGATCTCTAAGGAAGTGGTGCCTTATGTCAATATGCTTGGCTCTAGAATGCAATATTGGATTCTTAGAGAGGTTAATGGCACTAGTGTTATCACATTTTATGGGTGTACATTCAAAATCAATATCAAAATCCTTAAGAGTTTGTTTCATCCAAAGTATTTGTGCACAACAAGTACCCGCGGCTATATATTCGGCTTCGGTTGTGGATAGAGCTACCGAGTTTTGTTTCTTGCTAAACCATGACACTAAGGAATTTCCTAGAAAGTGACAAGTTCCACTAGTACTTTTTCAATCCGTCTTACAACCGGCAAAGTCGGCATCCGAGTAGCTAACTATTTCAAAGTTTGAGTTCTTGGGGTACCAAAGTCCTAGATTCATTGTGCCTATCAAGTATCTAAATATTCTCTTAACGGCACTCAAGTGGGATTCTTTAGGACAAGATTGGTACCTAGCACAAAGACCAACACTAAACAAAATATCCGGTCTACTAGCGGTTAAATATAATAAAGAGCCAATCATACCTCGATACTTGGTGATGTCTACATTCTTACCGCTTTCATCTTTGTCCATCTTTATGGATGTGCTCATGGGTGTATTCATGGACTTTGCATTTGCCAAGTCAAACTTTTGAAGAAGATCCTTAATGTACTTAGTTTGACCTATGAATATGCCATCCTTTTGTTGCTTGATTTGAAGTCCAAGAAAAAAGTTGAGTTCTCCCATCATGCTCATCTCAAACTCACTATGCATACACTTAGAAAATTCTTCACAAAGAGCATCATTAGTAGCACCAAAAATAATATCATCAACATAAATTTGTACTATAATAATGTCTTTAGATTTTCTTTTTATAAAAAGTGTATTATCCGCTTTACCCATTGAAAAACCATTTGAAATAAGAAAAGTGCTTAATCTTTCATACCAAGCTCTAGGAGCTTGCTTTAAACCATATAAAGCCTTTTTCAATTTGTAAACATGGTTAGGGTATTTATGATTTTGAAAACCGGGTGGTTGAGAGACATAAACCTCTTCCATAATGTACCCATTTAAGAATGCGCTTTTTACATCCATTTGGTACAAGATAAAATTCTTGTGGCATGCAAAAGCTAACAACATTCTAATGGACTCAAGTCTTGCTACCGGGGCAAAGGTTTCCTCATAATCAATTCCTTCTTCTTGATTGTAACCTTGGGCCACTAATCTAGCCTTGTTACGCACAATGACCCCATGCTCATCTACCTTATTTCTATAGACCCATTTTGTTCCAATCACCGATTGATGTGACAAGATCTTGGAACTAACTCCTAAACATTATTTCTTATAAATTGATTTATTTCTTCTTGCATAGCTAGAAGCCAAAATTCATCAACTTCGGCCTCTTTAAAATTCTTTGGTTCAATTTGAGAAATAAAAGCAATGAAATTACACAAGTTTCTAAGGGAGTTTCTAGTAGTGACACCTTGAGAAGGATCACCTAGAATTTGGTCTATAGGATGAGCACTTTTGAATTTCCACTCATGTGGAAGGTTAGAGTTCATACCTTGGCTTTCATTTACCTTTTCCACGGGTGGTTCCTCTTTGGGAGTTTGTGAAGGAGCATTGGAAGTCTCTCCAATTTCGAGATTTTGAACCTCATCTCCCAAACCTACAACATCATCATCTAAACTTTTGCTTGTAGGCGGGTTAGTCTCATCAAAAGCAACATGAATAGATTCTTCAACAACATTAGTTCTTTTGTTATAAATTCTATAAGCTTTACTATGTGTTGAATACCCTATAAAAATTCCAACATCGGATTTCGCATCAAATTTTCCAAGGTTGTCCTTGGTGTTTAAAATGTAACATTTGCATCCAAAAACTTTAAAATAGCCAATGTTGGGTTTTCTTCCTTTCCAAAGCTCATAAGGGGTTTTATTCATGTTGGGCCTAATGAAAACACGATTCAAAATATAACAAGAAGTATTGACGGCCTCGGCCCAAAAATATTTTGGTAATGAAATTTCATTTAGCATTGACCTAGCCATTTCTTGAATTGTTCTATTCTTCCTTTCGACAACTCCATTTTGTTGTGGAGTTCTTGGTGCCGAAAAGTTATGGTTAAAACCATGATCATCACAAAACAATTCTAAGGCATCATTGTCAAACTCACCACCATGGTCACTCCTAACGGAGGTAATAGAATATCCTTTTTCATTTTGCACATTTTTACAAAATTTGACAAAGTTTTCCAAAACATCACTTTTAAGAGTCAAGAAAATAACCCAAGTGAATCTTGAAAAATCATCAACAATTACAAATACATAGTATTTACCACCAAGACTAGCAATTCTAGAAGGACCAAATAAATCAATATGAAGTAATTGCAAAGGTCTAGTAGTTGAAATTTCTTTCTTGGAATGAAAAGATGTTTTAATTTGTTTTCCAAATTGGCATGCATCACAAAGTTTATCTTTAACAAACGGAATAGATGGCAAACCAATAACAAGATCTTTTCTAACCAATTTTGAAATAGAATCCATACTAGCATGTCCTAATCTTCTATGCCACAACCAAGAATTATCATTCATAACGGTTAAACATTTATTTTTACTATCAAAAGAATCAACATCAATAACATACACATTATCCTTCCTTACTCCAAGGAAAATAACTTCATTGGTTGAAACATTTTCAATGGAGCATTTTGAGGATTCAAACACAACACGAAACCTATATCACATAATTGACTAATACTAAGCAAGTTATGTTTAAGATTTATCAACAAGAAGCACATTTTTAATACATGGAGAGTATATGTTACCGATATCACCAATGCCCAAGATTTTTCCTTTTGAATTGTCTCCAAAAGTGACAAAGCCACTTTCCTTGCTTTTAAAGCTTGAAAATCTTGATGGATCACCGGTCATATGCTTTGAACATCCACTATCCAAGAACCATAAGCTTTGGCTCTTTCTTGTTGATTCCTACAAAAACAAGTTCATTTGTTGGCTTTTGGTACCCATATAACTTTGGGTCCATTCATGTTAGTTCTAGAACCCTTTGGTACCCATTTAGTCTTGCCTAGATATGCAAATTTCTTTACATGACAATAGGAAATAGTATGACCATCTCGATTACAATATGTGCATGTAAAGTGAGGTAGACTAGATGATTTCACAAAAAAGTTTCTCAAAATTTTTTGTTTCTTACTAGGATCATAACCAATACCATTTTTTGAAAAACCACATGATTGGTTTCCCACCATGAGATCATAGCCTTCCTTACCTCTAGTGAATGTATATATGTCATTTTTTAGGCTTCTCACATGGGCTTTCAAATCAATAATTTCTTTCTTATGTGAAGCACATGTAGCACATTGAGATTTAGCTATAAGTTCTTTTTCATTTATTTTCAAAATCTCAATTTCTTTTAAAAGCATGTTGGTCTTCTCTCTAAGGGTTTGGTTTTTAACAAGAAATTTACCAAAATCATCAAATAGTTCCTTAAATGAATTAGACAACTCATCATATGACATATCTAAGTTATCATCATCATTTTCGCTATCACAATCATTTTGGTTAGAAATGCTTACCCCATCATCAAGTGCCATCATGCACATGTTTGCCACTTCATTCTTTCCTTCTTCTTCGGAGTCCTCTTCGTCACTATTGAGCCAATCCGCCAACATTGCCCTTCCTTTGTATTTGTTCTTCTTTCTCATTGGACAATCCATCTTCATATGTCCGGGCTTCTTGCACTCAAAGCAAATTGGTGGATCATCTTTGCTTTTTCTTTCTTTTGAGTCACTCCCTCTTTGTGGCTTCTTCCCAAAGTTCTTTTTGAATTTCATGAACTTTTTGTATTTCTTAGAGAAGAGTGCCAAGTCCTCCATGTCACTACATAAGCTTTCCTCATCTTCTTCACTAATGGCATGGGAGGAGGAAGACTTGAATGCAATAGTCTTCTTTTTCTTCTCAACTTCCTCTTCTTCTTGAGCACTCATGAAAATTTCATGGTTCATGAGTGAGCCAATTAGTTCTTCCAAGGGAAGTGTTGAGAGATCCTTGGCTTCTTGAATGGCAACCACCTTTCCTTGATAAGCCTTGGTGAGACTTCTCAAAATCTTGGTCACCATATCCTTTTGAGTAAGTACCTTGCCAAGAGAGTTCAAACCATTAGTAATTGTAGTGAAGCGAGTATACATATTAGCAATGGTTTCATCCGATTTCATCTTAAAGTTCTCATATTGAGTGGAATAAATTTGAATTTTAGTTTCCTTCATAGCACTAGTTCCTTGATGAGTAACTTCAAGCATTTTCCACATATCATAAGCGGTAGAGGCTTGTTCAATATTTTTAAAAATATCTCTATCCAAACCACATATAAGAGCATATTTAGCTTTAGCATTTTTAGAAAGCATTTTCTTATCATTTTCATCATATGCTTCATAAGTCTTAATTACTTCAACACCATTTATGACATGTTTAGCAACATAAGGACCACTAGACACAATATGCCACAAATCATAGTCAATAGATTGAAGGTAAGTTTCCATTCTAATTTTCCAATAAGGAAAATCTACTCCATTGAAGTATGGTGCTCTATTTGTGCTAAAACCTTCTAACATGTTATTTTGTGAATTACTTGGAAACGCCATGCTCTCGATTGTGAAATCTAATCAAATAATTTGAGCCCTCGCTCTGATACCAATTGTTAACCCAAGATATGTTTCCAAGAGGGGGGTGAATTGGAAATTTAAACTAATTTCAGAAAATTAAAACTTTTAACACAAAATTATGCAATTAGTCAATTAATCAAGTAAAAGCAAGTAGTATGGCAAGCAATATATTAAGACAAATAATTAAACTTGTAAAGTAAAGAGTTTAAGGATTAGAAAATGCAAACTCTCGATTTTTACAAGGTTCGGTAGAACTATGCCACCTACGTCCTTGGTCTTCAAAGCTATGGACCTAGCTTTGAGTTCCAATATCGAGCCAAGTTAACGGGCTTGACTAACCCTTACAACCGGGAAATTTTCACCAAGGTATTTCCAAACCTCTTACAATAGTTTCGCACCCCCGAGGACTATTAACCTCTTTCTCGGATTGTTAAAGTGCCAATCTCACTATTACCGGGTTGTTTACAAAACCGGTGCCAACCTCACCTCAATCACAATATGGAAATGTGTTTGATGTACAAGCTAAAATCACTCTAGAAATATGATGATACAATGGAAACCTAGAGTGAAAAGCAAGCACACTTAAGATGAATAAAATCAAATTTTGGCTCAAAGTGTGTGAAAAGTGTTGGTTTGGATTTCAAACTTAGAAGCTCCTTAATCTCACTTAGATAGGTTAGATATATGTAATAAATGCTCAACCAACTTATTTTTTGAAAGAAAAATCGAGTTTATATAGTGTTTGATAAAAAACTAGCCGTTTATAGCCGTTAGCACGTTTCCCGAGGTGAGGTCAGCCATGAACCGGAAGTTCGGATGGGAACCGGAATTCCGGATTGATTACAACCGGAATTCCGGTTGCCATCCAGAATTCCGGATGACTGACCAGAGGCAAAAATGCCATTTTTCGGGACTTAAACGAGCATAACTTCTTACTCGATTATCCGATTTCAGAAATTCCAACTTTGTTCTCTTAGTTAAACAAAATGTAATTTAGAAATTCAATCAAAAAATTTTTTGAACTATCGTGTGAGAAAACTTGTTGCACAAGTTAGTGAATGGGCCAAAATTCAAATTTATAAAAACTTAGTGTGCTATGCAAATCACTTTAACAAGACTAAAGTAGATTTATACCACTTAATTTTGAGTAGTCTTGATGTAGATGAGCCTCCTAGCTTGATTTGCATGTTTTTGATCCCAAGTTGACTTTTCCCGAGAGTTGACCTTGACTTTGACTTTGACTTTGACTTTCGGGTTGACTTTTTGACTTTGGGATTTTGAAGACCTCTTTTGAATAGGGTCTTGAGTTGTTGATCCCTTGATGAATCTTTTGCTCTTGATATGCTTGTTGAATCCATTTAGTGTTGCTTTCAAAAGTTTGGTAAAAATACCAAAATATTTATTTTCTCTTTTAAATTTGCTACAAAATTAATAAATCATTAGTAACAAATAATAATCAAATATTTGTTAATCATCAAAACAAGGAGATCGAAAAGTTTGAGTTAACAACTAGAGCCTATTTTTGCTCTATTTTTTTATCATTTTTTTATTCCAAATAAATCAATCCTAACCCTGTGAAAATTAGTATAAAAGGAAAAGAATGGTCTCATTATCCAACTAATGTTTCTAATGACTCTTGACCTAGTTTTCATTCTATCTGACAACTAAAGAGTTTGAGACTTCTTCTTCTTCTTTTCTCTTCTCTGATTCGAAATCCTATAGTCTTCTTCACTATCAAATTCGAGCCTTAGTGATTGAGTGCATGCCCACCCATAGCAAGTTAGTCCTCAATCATAGTGTGTAAGACTGTGAAGAATCCAAACAATAGGAGGAGTGTTGGGATCATATCTTGGTGATACTTTGCTACAGAAAGGATACAAGGGTTAGAGATTTGAGCGGAAGGAGTCACTTAATTCCGCTGCAACCAATGTAAGGTTTCTCATACATTTTATGTGTTTATTTTATATCGTTTTAGAAGTTCATATTTAGGATGTTAAAAACATACTTGTTAGTAAATCTAGGTCCTAGTAAAATATATTCCAACACAAATATGGGTATACGACCTAAAAGGCATGAATTGAGTGTGGCCCATGTGAGCCATTGGGCATACATGTTCTTGTTTCTGACTTATGAGTAGGCTTTGAAAGTACTTCAATCGTTGGGCCTTTTTGTTGGGCTTAGAGTAATTTTGGGCCACTACATGAGTCAATGTGAAAGCAGGTAGATAGCATGGTTTAAAAATTTTATTTATTTTTTGAAAAATCCATGTGCTTGGTAAGATTACATTCTTGATTAATTTTAATTTTGTACTTTAAAAGAACATATAATCATAAAATGTAAATTTTTAGCAATTGAATTGGTATATGTATGTTAAATTTGAAATGTGGAAAGTTGTTAAGAAAATTTTAGAACTTGCTTGCTTGTTATTTGAGGTGAAATAATAAATGATGCATGATTAGGAAAGTAATTTATGCATTCTTTAGATCAATTGTGCCTTTCAAGCCATCCTTGTGATTTTTACTTTCGTTACCCTTTTCGAGCTTTATCTTGATTCTTTGTTTCTACACATTTTGAGCCTAAACAAGATAAACCCATTATTATTTAAATTTGACCATAATTATACCATAAGTGGATCTTTAGTTTGTGAAAATTTTAATGGAAAGTTTTATATATGTGTGTGTGGAAATAAGAGTGAAATTGAGAGAATGTGAAAAAAATTGATTGGCAACAACTTGAAAAAGAAAAATTTGAAAATAAGTGTCAAATTCGAAGAAAAAAATTTGAAGAAAACATTGAAAAAAAAAGAAATAAAAATAAATTTGTTGCAATATTGTTGAAAATAATTTCTCTCATGTAATTAGAAAGAAAAAGAGATACCAGGAACATTTGTGAAAGTTATGGGTGAATTGATTGGAGAAGCTTATGGTATAGGCAAGCCTAAATGACCGTTCCATCTACTTGGACCTAAGTTTATCCTTACAAGACTAGAAAGATCTTTTGATTATGAATTATGCATCTATTTACATTAGTGGAGAATAGTGAGTATTGCAAGCTTATAGAATATATTTGGTTAGTTGATTGAAGGTGGTATCTAGCATGCATAAATTATATCAAATGTTAGTTAAGTGTTGATTATGGTTTTATGAACTGAATGCAAGATTGAAGTAAGTCAAGAGTGTGATTGAACTAAAATTTTGGATTAATATATATAGGTAAAAAATTTCGTACAAAACCATGTATTTGGCTTACTTGAAAATTACTCATGTTTTGGTTGATTGGCTTGTTTCATTTAGGTTGTGTTGTTTTTAGTTGTTAGTCTTACTCGAGGGCGAGTAAGGATTTAGTTTGGGGGAATTTGTTAGGTTATTTTTATCTTATTATTTATGTCATTTTTAGAGTTAATTTTCTTCTTCATTGTCACTTTTTCAAATAGAATTACGCTTGTTTTATTTAATTTTAGGTTTAGACACTTAGAATGTATAAATTTGTCAAATTTCAAAAAAATATGATCTATAAAATAGAAAAAAAATTACAAGAAAAAAAGCTGAAACTTCAAACCTAAATCAGACTATGCTTTGTTTAGATTTTGGAGAAAATCAAAACATAAAAGTTCTAGATCTCTCTTTCAGCTTTCCAAAACATCTTGAATCGTTCAATTCTGAGCAATATTGAAAGAATTATGGCCAAAACATTATCAATAAGCATGCTGCCCAAATTTAGGGGTGTTATGCCTAGGCTCGTGTCTTTAAAATATCAAAGAAATAGTCATCTCTGAGCTACCTACCACCATCTGAGCCCCTGGCATGTCCTTCACCGGAGCACCCTTGACAACCACCCCTGATCTTAGCCATTTCGAATCAATCGAGTGACTTTTGCTTCTCGGAGCCGCTTTCATACCAAGACCATAAGGTTTTACAGTAAGATGTTTTGGTACTTCAAAATTCTTTTCACAAAAATGCTCAAAATGACCTAGAATACCACAAATAAAGAAGAAGGTAGGTTAGTCTTCATATTTGATCAACTGAGCAATGCAACAAAGTCCACCTTCTTTTTTCTAGCTTCATCTTCCTTTTCAAGGGCAAATACACCTGTAATGACATACGAACTCGGAGATAATCACGCCAGACTCCTGTAAAATTTTTGGGATCAGATTCAACAAATCCACCAATTTAATTTCCTATGTCTCGAACCACCCTTGCCGACATAAAACCCATAGTCATACCATGCAATTGAACCCAGAAATGCAGCTTCTGTAACACCACCATACGCGGGTTCTCTCCTTCTTTAAGTCGTTCAAAGATTAGAGGGACTCGATCGAATGTCCATGGGCTGCCTTCCACTACCTGTTTGATGTCAAGTTCGTGATAAAACTAAAAAAGATATCTATTTGGATCAAGTTCCTTAACATACAAGCCTCTTTTCAGTCTCCACAGTGATGCCATCTTATGTCACATTGCATCAAAATCAAGTGAGCGATCTGTGAGGAAACGCCCAACCAAGCACCAATTATGATCAATCTCCGATAGGTTATCGAACCCTTGACCATATCTTATGACTCCATCATCATCGTCTTCTATAACCTTATGCTCATATACTGGTCTTCTAAACTAGATTCATTAGTCCATGTTGTAGCCATGGTATAGAGTGAGAACAGATCGAAAAGCACAAAAAGAAACCAAACGAAACGCATATCACTGATAAAATCATAGAGATGACACCACCACCATGTTAAAAGACAAGACTTCCATATATGAAGGTTCTTAATAGCTATTTTATAGGTGGTGTTTAGTTTAGGAGAATGTAATTGTAATAGTAATAGGAATAGTAATGGAATGTAATGGTAATAGTAATAGGAATACTATTACTATGTTTGATTTATTTTATAATGAACATTGTAATTAAAATTGAATTGACAAAAATACCCTTGCTTTATTTATTATTTATAAAGAAAGAGAAACGGTAAAATTGTCTTTTTATTATTTAGTAGTGATTGTAATGCTCATTCATGTAGTGTAGGAGTGTAATGAGTATTCACGAAATTGGTGTAATACCCATTACAATGAAATTCTATTATAAAGGTTAAAAATACAAACCAAACATTGTAATGGTAACTTTTATTCCATTACAATCTTCATTCCAATAAACCAAACATACTAGGTCAACTCTAATAATAAAAAGTTAAATATAGTGGTTAACTAACACTGAAAAAGTATAATTGTGGCACAACTACAACACTTGTTTATATAGTTTTAGCTTATCATATGTTTATGATTTTTCACTCACATTAGTCTCATAGATTTTTGTATTATTTTTTTTTCCTGCTTTCAAATTTATTCCCATATTTATGGAAAATCTTTTTTTTTTTTTCTTTCTTCGCCTTGACAAAATCCCAACATATATATGACTTGTGAGGCCCACAAAAAAACATACGTAGGAAGGGAAAATGCACAAGAAATATTCAATCAATAAAACCATAATCACAATCAATTGTCTTCTTTTGGAAGCAGATATTCTGGGATCCCTTCAGCCCGCGAATACCCCAAACAATCATAATAAATAATACATTGAAACTATCGACATTGTTCTAATATATACATGCACAAGTACAATGCACGAACCCAAATTTCCAGAAAATTTAAAAAATTATAACAGTACTTGTGTACGTATGTACTGTATATACTATACGTAAGATCTATAAAGCTACCTAGGTATACAAAAATCTCTAATAACAACAATGTCTCTATAATAATATGCATATAAATGAATATATATGATCAACCCAAAAAGAATGAAAGAAAAAAAGAATCATTTTATTACTTTAATCATCAAGGGGCCCTTGATGATGCCAAAGGCAGTTCACTCTCATGAGACAAGACGCTTGAATTGCTCGACGAAGACGAAGATTTGGAAACGATGGCCTGCTTAATACTTCTTTGCTTATGATCTAAAATAATAATACCATCACCATCATCCTTATAATTTTCATTCTCATCATCATCGTGCACCGTCAAGGTAGCTTCGAATTGCAACCGTCTTTCAGCTGGAGAGTACTCTGTTTTCTGCTCAGAATGATCGGAAGACGCCGCCGCCACCCCAGCCTCTTCCTCCTCCTCCGGTATCACATTGTTCGTGTTGTTGTCGTTGTTGCTGATGTTGTTGTGGTTGTCGTTGTCTTCTCCGATGCCGATCCTGAACCCGAATATCCGGGATAGGATTCTGTACATGAATGTAGAGAGCCAAAAGAGCCAAGGGAGACAAACCAATGTGATTCCCACGACTGGAAGCCATGAAGTGGTGTTTGTCTCCGGTAAGATCATGTACATTATGAGGCAGCCACCGCCACCGGCTATGGTGAGGAACAGAAACCATGAGATCACGCATATGAACGCTCGTCCAGCTCTTGGATCTCGTACAGGCATTTGATGAGGTTATATGTTTAATATTGAATGTGTTTATTATAATATTATGTATGAACAAATGATGAAGATGTTTAAATAAGTAATTAAACAAAGAGTAGAAACAATGGAATTGATGATAATAATAATAATAATAACACGAAATCATCATCCATTTTCTTCATTGGAGGGGTGTTATTGTTTGGGTTGCAATTGAAAAAGAGGAATAGATCAGATCATTTGTTTGAAAGGTATCCATGCAAAGAGCTTTACGTTGCAGTTGTTTAGCCTTTTGCATTGATGACCGATGATGATTCAGATCGAAAGAGATTTTGGATTTTTTCTTTCTTTCCTTGGGTTGAGATTAGAATAGTGGACGTTTTGAGGAGTTGTTTACGGAAGACGAAATGGTTCTTGTCACAAACTCACAACGGACCTTTAGCATAAGGGGTTATAAAGAGAGAGAGAGAGAGAGAGAGAGAGAGAGAGAGAGAGAGAGAGAGAGAGAGAGAGAGAGAGAGAGAGAGAGAGAGAGAGAGAGACAAGTGGGTTCAACTTTGAAATTGGCATAATAAGACCATGAGAGAGGGAGAGGGGATCTCACGGGGTTGCTTTTATTTTCACTATATTTGCTTATTTTTCTTTTTAATTTTATTTTTACTTGTCGCGGTACCTCTGACCAAATTAGCAATTGCACAAGGAAAACTACAAAGCTCTAAACTTTAGATAAAATTACTTTTATATATGGATGACGCGCCGGTGGTTGATATAGAACTTATTGTACACGACCAAGATAATCCGTTCGACAAACTTTATTCTGTCTCCTCTAGAAATTTAGGTCAATTTGACCCTCTACATCAAGGCTTACTATGTTAGTTTAATTCTTGCGTTACATTACGTTATTTGAAACTCAAGAACATGAATGAGATTGATAGTATAGCAATGAGATCCATCGGAATGGTCTAGTATGAACTTCAGTCGCTGCCCTCTCTGCATGCTTGCCTTGGTGGTTGAATGCGTGTGTGCTTCTGCTATACACACAACACAAATGGTATAATTCTCAATTTAGTTTTTCCCCTAGTTAATAAATATAAAAAAATACAACTACGAATGAGGTCAACTCTATTTATCCTTGTATAAATTTAGTTTAGACACAACATTTAAGGGAATCTTCACTCCTTGCTGTAGGGCAAGGATCAGTGAGGAGCTAACATCGCAGCTGAAAATTGAGATGAATGAGTTCATAAATACTCATCCACATCGTCCTTTGACCATTTTTCAGAAGTTTTGGCCACCAAGTTGTTTGAGATTATAAGGGACGACTTTTGAAACATATGATTTGCTCCATAATGCATTTTGGTATAACATTCTTGATTGACTCCGACAAGTAGAGCATGTCGCTAGCATAGTTTTTTAGCAACATGTATCATGAGCTAACTGACTCAGTCAAGGGAACCTCATGCGTATCTTGATCTTTAGCTATCTTCACAGCAGTTAGCATCTCGTGTCTCTTCTGCTCTTGCGCTTTCCTCCGATTGCTTTCAAGGATGATGAGAAGAGCAGTAATGTCAGCAGGGCTCACCCCGCCAACTCTGCTTGCTTGACCTATGGTCTGTGGCCTTACCTGAAAGCATTTACTAAATCCAAATTACAACGAAACAAAATCATTCTTAAGAGTTCTGGAGAAAAAAAAAATCATTCTTAAGAGTTCTGGGGAAAAAGAAATCATTCTTAAGAGTTTCTAAAGACATTGTGCTCAACCATTCTTAGATTACAAATGAATATTTTTGCCTTTCTGGCTTCTAGTTCTAGACAATATTCTTATATTCATTGTTTCTATGACAAGTTGTATAGTAATGGTTATAGTAAAATTCTCACACCATGTATATAGATTAAACAACAAATGTAATACATTTAACTTATAAAGGAAGCTACATAGTGCTTTTCCTTCTATAAAATTGAATTAAGATATTAGAGATACGTTTATGAGAGATAGGCATGTTGTCATGAACAGTATAAATATAAGTTTATGGGCTCGTTTGGTTGTAATTGTATTATATTATATTATATTAAGTTATATATCATATTTTTATACAATACTATGTTAAATTTTAGTTTATACTAAAATATTATATATTTATGTCTATAAAAGTCAATACCATACATAGCTTTATATAAAAATACAACATAAAATACAATTTAATATAATACTATACAATATAATATGGCGTACTAAACGAACCCTATATGGGCTACCTACTCACCTTCGATAACTTCTCACGTGATTCATGAGACAAAGTTGTCATTGCATAGTAATCCAAACCGTCTGGAATCAGTTTATGTTGTAGATGGACCATCTAAATTGATAGTTTGAAGAAACGAAAACATAAATAATAACACTGAAAGTGGTAGCTGAAAATATGGTGATGACTTACAAAATAAATTTGTTTGTGAAAGGCATGAATAGCTCAGTGTTTAAGTTCTTTATAAAACAAAGTGCCATTCATGTTTCTTTACCTGTTGAAGTTGGCTCTGCTGACGTGCAATGAAGCCCTCATACTTGATATCAACCTCAACACATTCTTTTTCTGCTCTTGATAACATTTCATTCCCAAAACCATGTTTATCAAATACCTTATATTCTATGTGTGGTTTCTTGAGAAGACTTTCCAGTGTTGAATGGTCCTTCACGGGCTGATTTGATAGACGAGTAATTTCAGCTGCTAGTTCTCCTCCTAAGAATAAAAAAGAAACTTGTAGCAAATTAAAAAAAAATATATATATTGACACTTCTGGTATGGATCAGTATCAGTATTCACATGTACATCAGCATATAGCCCTATGGTTGAGAATTCAATGCACTTGACATTTACTGTGTTACAAAATTACTCCCCAAATTGTTTAACTGCAATCTCAAAGACAGTAGAGCAAATTAACCTGAGATTCTAACACTTTTCAACCGCTTTTTCTCCTCTAAAATTTGAGCTTGTTTGTCCTGGTACAGTTTCCAGCGTCTATCATCTATTAACCCAATTTCTCGGCCCAAAGGCGTGAGACGGCTATCAGCATTATCTGATCTAAGCAGCAACCGATGTTCTGAGCGGCTACAAAGAAACAAAACACAGACAGAAATGAAAAAACGGATTGTTACGAGATTCATTCAAGATCAAAAACTGAAGGCATCTATCATTTATATGCTTGTAAGAAAAATAATGTGTAAGTGTAGAAAAATGAATTACATCAATTGACCCCAAGTAGAAAATACACAATCCATTCAGGTGCAACCATATTATGAATATGATCACACCATAAATTTGTCATTTAGGCTGTGAAGTCAGACCTTCTTCCTCTCTACAGTTCAAGACTTTGAAAAGGATGATGACAAAAACATTCAGGAGAGCATATTCGGGACAACTGCCCACCATCACCATAACAATCATATATACAGGTAGGAGATATGCAGGTTGTTACCTTGTTAGCATTCGGTAAGGTTCTCGAAGATCTTTAGTGACCAGATCATCGATCAATGTTCCTATGTAACTGCTTTCCCTTTCAAGAACGATGAGTGGTTTACCATCTGAATGTCTGGCAGCATTAATACCAGATAGAATACCCTAAAGAAAAGAAATAGGTTATCAAATCATTGGATACACTTTTTGTTGCAAGATCTCACTATAAATTTAAACTAGGATAATATTCAATTTCAACAAATTAAATAAAGTACTAAATAAACTTACTTGTGCTGCGGCTTCTTCGTAGCCTGTGGTACCATTTATTTGACCAGAGAAGAAAAGCCCATCAAATTTCTTTGTCATGAGAGACCTAGTGCATTGGTGAGCAGGCAAGTAATCATACTCTACTGCATATGCAGGTCTAAGCATTGAACAGTTTTCGAGTCCAGGCAAAGTTCTCAAGAGTGGTAATTGTAGTCTTTCCGGTAAACCGGTAGAAAAACCCTGTAGTAGAGGAAAATATAAAATCCCGGATATACAAAGCTTTGGATTTTAATACTTGTATAGTCTAGGAAATAAGAAAAGTGAGCATTAAGAAAAAACTAATAATTTACACTGCACCTGGACATAGAGCTCTGGCACATTTCGACCCTCTGGTTCAAGAAATATTTGATGTGACTCCTTATCCTTAAATCGAACAATCTAAAACAAAACAAAAGAAAAAAAGAATAGTAAAATAAATTTGTGAAGAATTGTATACATCTATATTATTGTATTATCACCTCCTGGTGTACCGAAGTTGTTAATAACGTAAGTTTTAGAAACATAGATTACACTAAGTATACCTTATCTTCAATTGAGGGGCAATATCTAGGCCCCTTAGATTCAACCCATCCTCCATAAGTGGGAGTTTCATGTAAGTTATCATTAATTAACTGGTGTGTAATCTTTGTCGTACGTGTGAGATAGCAGCACATCTGTTCCCTTTCAATATGGAACTCAGGATCAAAACTAAACCAACCAACCTGTAAAACACAAACTTACATTTAAACTCCTCCATAATAAACAGAATCGCGAACTTCAATAGTCATGAATAAAGATAAAACTAACAATTTCTCTTTAAGTTTTATAGGCTCAAAATAAACAGAGGCTGGCAATTTCAAAAAAGGGAAAGGAAAGAAAAGATAAAAAAAAAAAAAGGATTGCTGAGAAATGAATGCAATAGACATACTAGAAAGCAAGCTGTACTCTAAAATTGAGAATCAGCTAAAGCAAAGCAATGCTGATATGGGGTTAAAAAAGAAATAAAAGTTAGCAGTAGGTTTCATTAATTATAGTTTTTCTTGAATTTAAATACCGGGGAGACATTCCTAAATTTGCTTTCTTAAATTCTCTTAATGAAACCTGGACCTCTGGATATCATGTTACATTATCAGGTTTCTATTATTTCATTTTGTAGATCTTTGTTAAGTGACCTATTCAACTACATATTTTTTTGTTTCTTGTATAATAGACGGGAGCAGTTTTTGATAATTTCCTAATAGGTAAACAATAGGGTAAACTTATCTTCTTATAGTTAGCAGAAGGATATTTGCAGTTAAGCCTGAGCAAAACACTATTCCTTCCTCATGTTCCACTTCCCTAAGCATTCCTAAGAGAAAAAGCTATCTGATTCCCCTTCTCTTGCTTAGTGTAAGCTATAGCCTGCCCTTTACCCCATCACATTTTCCTAAAATCAGCACAATCCTATGACTCTTCAGCTTGTTAATACAGAATTCTGAAATTGAATCTCATCAAATTCAGCTTCCAGACACAAAACCCTCACTAATTGAATCATTTAAAGTCTTGCAGTCTAGAATCATTTAAACCTTAATCCCGTAGAAAATGATTTTTAGGTCATTCGCCCCAAGTAATTTTCTCAAGCTTTAGAACCAGAAAATACTACTATAAGAATTATTGCCATCCAACCTGATATTATTCTGCCTTTAATCCTAAGCCATTGATCTAAAGTTCTTATTCTACCTCGGCACTTATTCAAGGAAACCATTAATTTAACATGCCAGTGCCTACATAAATGGGTGATTCGGTAGCAAAACAACAGCATTTGTAAAAAACGTGAAATGAATGACATTGACCTATGAACATACTACGTGGAATTGAAAAAATGTACAAACAATTTTCTTTAAGATTCCAGTTAATATTTGTTAAACCAAATCTATTGAACCTACACATGGGATTAAATGGAAGGACCTCTTCATCGCCATGCTGAGCTTCTAATGCTGAAAAATTTACAGTACGAATGTCAACACGTGCTGGAGTTCCAGTCTTCAACCGATCAGTTTCAAATCCAAATTGCTGTAAGCTTTCAGTAAGTCCATGTGAAGCTGACTCCCCAGCTCTTCCTGCAGGCATAGAAGTTTTGCCAACCCAAATCTTACCACTCATAAAAGTTCCTGTCGTGAGGACAACAGCAGGAGCATAGAAGTTCATGCCAAAAAATGTACGTACACCTTCTACATTGTCATTCTTTCCCAATAATATATCTGTTACCATGGCTTCTCTGATGGAAAGGTTTGGGGTGCTGAAAATGCATGCAGACAAAACTGGTCAAGAAACAGAAAGAAGCATACACCAACAGAGAAATGCGTGTCAGAAGTAATGTACAAAAATTGCTTGCTTTCAACTGTTATCTCTTTAAACTCTCGCAGTGATTTTCTATTACATTGCCGACTCTAAAAATGGTTGTTGTCTTAAGTAGCAGTGGTGCTACAACAATGATATGAAGATCGCATTTTAAAGGACAAAATTCTGTAGAAGATGAAGTTATTGCCTAGTTAGTCTTTAAGACAAATTCTAGGGCATTACTACCATGGAGTGCATGCAGATTATCGTGACATGTGCATATATATATATATATAAGATAATACACCAATTTCTCATTAATTGTATGATCAATCAATAACTTGAAAACCAGAGTCAAATCAATCAGGTAGCATTGGCAATCACATACTTACTGACTGGAGACATATCATCAACTGAATATTATTATCATGAAGTTGATTATTCACTGTTGTAAACATGTGTACACCATAGCATAAAAGCCATCATGAGCAAGAATATGGCACCTAAAATACGAAGCATAAAGGTAAGCAAAACTTGCCTGTCCACAATGTTTTTCATTTCCATAGCATATTCTCGTTTGTCAGTTTGTGCACGCAAAGCACGAACAGCAGGGCCTCTTGAGACATTGAGAATACGCTTTTGTAAGTAGCACCTAAACAAATGACAGTTTAAGATACAATACAATATATGAAGTGCAAACACAAGAGATGAAAATCAAATGTTCTCTGCCAATCAATAAAAACTTTAAAATAAAATGATAAATGTAAATTAGTGCTAGTAATTCCTTTCTCATTAACCGAAAAAATGGTATGAACTAACAATGCAGCAATTTACACGTGATGAATTTAGCATTTAGCATTCAAAAGAAACTTGTAGTCACAGGTCCAAAGTTAAATGACACAACAACTGGGATGATATTTAATGAAGCCTTAGGGAGAAAGAGTACAAAGCATGAAGACTAATTATGACCTAAAATCACAGACAGCCATCAGATCTCCCCTTTCAACAGAATTCAGTCAACCATCTGTTCCTTCATGAACTCAAGTAGGATCTGACCATTTGTGGAAAAACTATAAAAAAATCTAGAACAGAACTTCTACCATCCTTAGATTCATGATTCCCAAAAGGTTAAATGAAATTATGCCTTTAAGTTATTCAATTTCTATATCAACACCACCTATATCATTTCCTAGTCATCCACTCTTGACAGAATATACATATTTGGCTCTTCACTCTAGGATATGTATATTATCAACGTCCACCAAAATGCTGCTGAATAGCTGATTTAGTCTTCATATTTCAGAAACTAGTGAAAAATTGTTTTTCAAATAACTGCATGAAGATCATTTCTTCATATGATGACATGTAACAAACATTGAACTCTATTGCAAATTAAAAGAAGCAAAATTATAAGTGCATTGATGGGCCTCCTGTTGCTATTCGACACATTGCTGAAAGGTAAGGATGATGCTTTCAAATCCAAAACCCACAATGGGAGCTGAAGTAACCTCACAATTCCACATACGAGCACAATCTACTAATCTATTCTTTTTCTTAGACCCAAAAACTAAAAGAAAAAGAATAACAAGAAACAACAACATTACATGCCTTGAGGCTTGGGCAATTTAGGAATAACCACAGGGGGTCTTTATTGTTTTACCTGTCAGCAATCTTCCCAATCTCACCACCAAGGGCATCCACTTCATGCACAAGCTGCGATTTAGCAGGTCCACCTACTGCTGGATTGCAAGGCTGTATTGAAATGTTCTTAGTAAGATGATATTTTTTTTTTAAACTAGCATCCCCACCTATCCCTACAATATTTGGGGACCAGGAAACTGTAGCAATTTCTATATACCTAGGAAGGACTCAAACCTCAAACCTTGTGAGAGCAACTCACATGCCTGACCATTTGAGCTACCCCTCTTGGGTCAGTAAGGTGATAATTAAATTGTGGGGATAATATATAGGGCCAAAACTAGTTCAAATGAGTTTTGCCTAAATAGACATGAGAGAGAGAGAGAGAGAGAGAGAGAGAGAGAGAGAGAGAGAGAGAGAGAGAGAGAGAGAAGTTAACTGTTGCATCTAATATTTCCCTCTTTCCTAGAATATTAGTATGCGAGTTAAAAGACATTAGAAAGAGATTAAATAGAATTAGATCCTTAGAAGACATTAGAAAAAGATTACTAACCTGCCATGCAATTCGATCAATATTTAATGTGAGAAGAAGAGTTTTTGCACCCAAACGAGCAGATGCAAGGGCAGCTTCGCAACCAGCATGTCCTCCTCCAACCACAATAACATCGTATTTTTCATCATGCGTACTGTCACTGAAGTCTACAATACATTTTTTTTTTTAGAAAAAAAAACATACCATTGTAAGACACCAATATGTATATAGTCTATGAATTTATAGAACTCATAAACCCGGAAGGATTCGAGAAAGCAGGAATCTTAAAAAAGAGTTGCACAATTTCCATCCCATATACGCTAGCACTAAACCACACTCCTTTTGGCTGATCATCACAAAAATATATGTTGGCACGTAAATTTTTGTTGTTTCTTTTAAATGGAATGTTTATCAAAGACAACCTTTCATAAGATACAGAAGATAAAACAAACATGGTTTTGGAGATATGTTACTTCATGCGGCAATGTCAACGCAAATAAATTTCAACTGTGTTTAACAAAAAAAACTATACATGAAAGGATTCTTAGATTTAATCTTAAATATAGAACCTAAGAGTCCCAACTTGAAAATCTAAAAAACTCCCATTCATTTCATTAAACAGTTTTAACTTTTCTAATACAAAAAAGTGCATAATTCAAAAACTTGAGATAGCCTAATAAAATGCCGAACATGATATAATAGTCACTCAAAGAGTGTAAGTTGAAGTTCGTTTCTCTAAACAATTCAGTTCGCAAATAAATATAGAGCCTAAATAGACAACGCACACAACCTATTCGAAAAAATTCATAACAGAGATAACAAAGCAAGAACAGAAACTACTCATACCTCGAGAGTTGGAAGCAGTAACGGTGAAACACCGAGAGCAATTGGAGCGGAAGAAAGGGCGAACCTGATGAAGATTCCGGCGAAAGAAAACGACGTGATGAAAAGAAGGAGGGTTGAGCGCGATCCGAGTGGAGGGAAAGAGAAATGGCGCTAAGGAGAGACGAGAGAGATGATGGGAGAGGGCCTGTATGGCCATTGAGTAGAAGCTGTAGGCGTGGGTATGGCGTATGGGCTATGACATCGATTCTCCATTCGTTCTTTTATCCATTTCAATTCAACTTTGTTAGTAAGCGAGTACTAAACTGTTATTAGTTATCTTTCTCGGTTACTTAACTAGTGGGAAATCTAGGTCTAGGCCGCGCCACCGAAACAACACATTTTTGTTTAAGATTTTAGATATTTGCTTCCATATTACTAAAAAAAAAAACAAAAAATAATTAAATGAACTTCAAAATTATTCATTAGATCAAATGACAAAATAAACTTTCTATTTTTTAAAATTATATAAATAAAATTCTAAATTAATTTTTTGTCAAAATAACTTAATAATAATCTAATCTAGAGATGTTATGACAAAATTTGTTATATTTTTTGTATCTGTTCGTGTTAAAAATTGTATTAAAGTTGATTTTATTAAAAAATAAAATTATTAAAATTGAGCTTAAGGTCCTATGGTCCTATTTTTACCATTTTGAAAAATATAAGATCTATTTTGTCATTTAACAAAACAGATGGTCTAATTAGTAACTTAAATAAAAAATACAAACTGAAAAATCCGACCAAAATATAACACGCCAAATCAACTTAAAATAACCTGACCAACCAATTTAGATAGTTTTTTTTTTATATATATTTATATATTTTTATGATATATATCATATAAGTTATTTGGCTATTTTAAAAATATAAAGTTAAAACTAATATATTTTTTATGGTGGTTAATTGAAATTTTAAATTCAATCTATATATTTGTCTTATTATTATAATCAACTAAAATATAACAATTGAATGTAAAAATAAAAAAATTGAAAAAAAATATTAGTAGTCGGTTTGGCAGTGTTGTGAGCAAAAGTGGTACATTTTACATTTATCAACTCGTAAGTGCACGAATCTTAATTGTAGTATGGAGATTGTAAAGAACGAGGTCGAACCTATAGAAATTGCGTGATATCGAAGAAAATATTTATTTAATCTAAGTTATTACAACTCTAACCTAGTTCAAAAAATGGTTAGGTTTTTGGTAACAAGATAAAATAAGATATTTTAACGATAAAAATGACAATAACAGATATTTTCAGTGATATTTGGGGATACTATTAAGGGTTCAGAATCAACTTACGTGTATAGAAAAATAGTTATGTTTATATTGATTCTCATACTTTAATCAGTAATCAAACTAATTATTTTCTAATAAAAACTAGATTTTCCTTCGCTTTAAAATTATAACTTCTAAGCATTAAATGTGAAACAATTTAATGTAAATATAAAAAATTAAGGGAAAAAAATAGAAAAATACAAAAAGGAAAAAAAAAATTACAAAAATACTATGGGCCGGCCTATTAAACATTTATACAGTCCACATACAAATATTTACAAAAATACCACATGCACTAAGCCTTCAGCTGTACAGAGCGAACGTTGAAGATGAACATACCTCGATCGTTTCAAAACTGCAAAACAACCAAAATGAAACCAAAACGAGAAAAATACAACCATTAATTCTGGCGAAATCAACTGGAAAAGAAGACATGCAATGATCTAAACAGAAAATGACGAAAAAAAATCAGAAAAACTGTGAAGAAACTGAAATTACAAATTTGTTTTCTGTTTTATTCGATCAAAACAACTCCCCCTAATATCGAAATTCAGATTCATGAAATGTAGATCTGTAACAAATAGATCTGGAGCTCCCACCAAATCCAAAACAATGTATGATGTGAATTTTTTTTAAAAAACCTCATGAATAATACATCTACGTTATATACAGTTGCATTTTGATTGATTACTGGTTTCCAATATAAATATATTTTTTTAAAAACACAATAAGAAGAGTAAAATCGAATTAAGGTACAACCAGTTACGTATAAGTCTGTTTATTTTTTGTTTTGGTTGCCTTATAGTTGCATTATCGTTTTATGATAGTTTATATATTATGCAGGAATTTAATTTGACAGATAGTTTATATATTATAGAAACTGAAATTACACATTTATTTTCTGTTTTATTCGATCAAAACAACTCCCCCTAATATCGAAATCTAGATTCATGAAATGTAGATCTGTAACAAACAGATCTGGAGCTCCCACCAAATCCAAAACAATGTATGATGTGAATTTTTTTTAAAAAACCTCATGAATAATACATCTACGTTATATACAGTTCCATTTTGCTTGATTACTGGTTTCCAATATAAATATATTTTTTTAAAAACACAATAAGAAGAGTAAAATCGAATTAAGGTACAACCAGTTACGTATAAGTTTGTTTATTTTTTGTTTTGGTTTCCTTATAGTTGCATTATCGTTTTATGATAGTTATATATTATGCAGGAATTTAATTTGACGGGAACTAAGAAATAGTAGTTATACATAGTAAGTTTTATGCAAATAGTTGCATATTAGTTTTATAATGAAATAACATATGCAAGTAGCAAAACTATAATAAAACTACAAAACAACTGTATGCAAACTAAAATACAGAAAAAACTCTTTAAACATCAACATCCATGATAAATCTCATTGTTACCCGTTGATGATATAAAAATGGGCAGAAAACAACTAGATAAAAAACATATTAAAAAAAATACATACAGAAGGTGTTTACACTATTAAAAAACTATGAAAAAACTATTACAAAATGAGAAATCAATAAACACAAAACCCACAAAAGTTGAATATGAAAAAATTTCAAAAATGGGGGAAAACAAATCTCGGTTCGAACATCAGCACCAACATTAGCTTTTTCCCAGAAACGTCTTAAGCCATTTTTTCTTGCACACCGAGCTTTGTTTTCTTCTTAGGATGAGGTCTCCCACGCTTCGTTAATGGAGGAGCAAAATCAGAATCTTTCTCCTCAAATAATAGGACGTTTTCCCTTAGCTTTATTAGCTAGTGATTTCAAACCCATTTTGGATTTTTTTTTCTGAACAGGGGAAGGAGATGAGGATGAATGGGTCACAATCATTTTAAATAGAGATTGAAAACAAAAGGAAAGAGGGAAAATAGTTATGGGATTGGTTTAGTGGGAGTTGAAAAAATTTTGAAGAACAAAAATGAGAGAGAAAAAATTGTTGAGGAATCGTGGGGGGTTATGGTTCAACAATAGAGGTTACTTAATCTGATTCAAAAAAAAAAAAAAACTAAATAGAAATAAAAAATCAAATGAAAATAAAAGAAAAAAAAAGAAAGGGAAGTGATTGAGAGTTGATTGATGGTTGATAGGTGCATGGATTTGATGTGCAAGTGATATATGTGTAATAAAATTAAGAGAGAAGTTAAAAATGTTGATGTAACCGTGTTGTTGTATATATGTAATAAAGTTGGTATTTTGTATTTTTAGTGTAAAAATTTCAAAAATTAAAGAATATTATTTTTAATAAAATGTAGAACCAAACATTTATAATTTCTCACTATAAAAAATATGTGATAATAAATATGAAAGAAATTATTTTAAGAAGTAAAAATCATAAACATATATTGTACAGAGAATCAAAATAAAAATAAATACTTAATTAAATACACTTAGTTTCATCATCCACCTTAATAATAAGGGAACTTAGAAACTCATAAAAAATTAACTAAGAAAAGCGGTAAACTAACACTGAGCGCTTCGAGCACTTTCTTTGGATTTTTTGTCTGAAACTCTGAAATTCTCTTGAATTCTTAAAACCTAAGCTTCTATTTATAAGAAGGTAAAAGGACTAATGTGTAATTAAACTTATTACAAATTGCATGTGGCTAAAAATGTAATTACCCATAAGTAAACTTTAGAGTGCCACGTGTCATCAGTTGATTGGCTATAAAAGGTGAGTTGGTGCCACATGTCGCAAGGAGAAAAAACCACAAAATGGTGGCTAGAGAGAGAGAGAGAGAGAGAGAGAGAGAGAGAGAGAGAGAGAGAGAGAGAGAGAGAGAGAGAGAGAGAGAGCCCCATTCGCAGGGCTGGTGGTGAGGCACACGCACGACCAGGGTGAGGTCGTGCGCCTCACGCACGCAAGGCGTGTTGAAGGGGGACAGCCCCTGCTGGTGCTGGCAGTGGCAGCTGCGGGCGAATGGGAGGAGGCCATGGGGCCTCTTTGCCTGATGGAGAAGATGATTTGGGTTAATTGGGCTTTGTTATTTGGGGTGTTTTGGCTCTTCAAAAATGCCTTTAATATTTTGGACCATACTTTCATCATCTTTTTATATATTTTTTCTTTTTCCTTTCACAAATATTATTTTCTCAATCAAACACAAATAAAATTAAATCCAAATAAAATATTTTCAACACAAAATGTATCACATTAATTCAATGAAAATATTTATTAAAAATCTAATTAATTTGTAATTCTTTTAATAAAAACAATATATTTTTCTTTTTATCTCTTTTTCTTTCTTTCTCTTTTTCTTTCTTTCTTTCTCTTATTTGTGTCATAAAATATTATTTTTCTTATAAAATTTACTTAACACTACAATATTTTCAAATAAAAATATATTACATTAATTTCATGAAAATATTATATAGAATTAATTTTATTTTGTATTTTTACACTAATAAATATGCATTTTTGGCTACTTAACAGAGAGGTTAACCTGACCAAACCGACCAATTTTATTAGGCAGATTACTATTTTATTTTTTCTTAATTGGGTGGGTTGCACTTAGATTTTTATAACTTGGTCTTTACATTGGATTTTATAAAATATAGCATAAACTGACCAAACCGACAAATGTACACTCTTATTTCAAATGCATATCCCATTTTTCCCATCAGGGTTATCAAAATCCACAAGAGGCGATGGGCCATTGTATGTGCCAATTGTCATTTAGCTAACATGCCCGTAGATATCGAGGTTCACAAGAAGTATTGTTTGATACTATATTTGAAGCAGTTGTTCGAATTTCTTATGATCTTAACTGAAACAAATTCTTGCTAATAGTAAAAAAAGAGGCTTGAATGTGGGTGATGTTCTTATTTTACTTGAGGGGTTTGAATCAGCCCCTCCCGACTGTATTTTTCCTGAGATCAAAGAAAAGATGAAAAATCTGTCTTTTCAGAGCTATTGCCCCACTAAAAAAAACTATCTTATGATAGGTCCCATTCCTGGTAAAAAAATATAGTGAAATCACCTTTCCTATTCTTTTCCCGGACCCCGCTACTAAGAAAGATGTTCATCTCTTAAAATATCTCATATATGTAGGCTGGAACAGAGGAAGGGGTCAAATTTATCCCGATGGGAGTAAGAGTAACAATAATATTTATAACACTACAGTGGCGGGTATGGTAAGCAAAATCATACGAAAAGAAATAAGGGGATAAGAAATAATTATAATGGAGGCATCTGATGGATGTCAAGTGATTGATATTATTCCTATAGGCCCTGAAGTTCTTGTTTTAGAGGACGAATCCATCAAACTGGATCAACCATTAATGAGTAATCCTAATGTGGGTAGATTTGGTCAAGGGAATGCAGAAATAGTACTTCAAGATCCATTACGTGTACAAGGCTTTTTGCTTTTCTAGGCATCAATTATTTTGACACAAGTATTTTTGGTTCTTAAAAAGAAATAGTTTAGAAAGGTTCAATTGTTCAAAATGAATTTATAGATCCACAAATTTTCAATACCAAGCTCTAAATAAAACGCAATTTTTGTTGGAAAAATTATTATGAAATTCTATCAAAAAAATTCTAAAAAGTCTTTAGGCTTTTTATTTTAGTTTTCTATCTTATATCATACATTGTATTTTTTGAAAATTACTTTTAATACATTACTAGTTATAGTATGTATACTATGAAGAAGACTATTTAATTTTATTTATTTGTTTCTTTGTTTTTTCAATCAAAACCGGAGCAGTTTGATTATGTCACTATTGTCTGATTTCAATGTCGTGCTATTTAAAATTCTATCAAATGAATCAATAGTTTTCTATTCTAATAGATATTGAATGCTATTTTACTCAACACTAACTATAAGATAAATAAGCAGAAAATAAAAACTAAAGTATAAAAAAAAAATGAATGAGGGGAAGAAAACATTCTAATTCGAAAAGGGGTCACTTGTATTCCTAATCTTTGACACAAGAAAAGAATTTTTCCACAACATTTTCTTATGTCGAAATAATTATTATTCTTAATCCCGTTCGTTAAAGATTCATATTCGCCTTGTAGTTTCTATATTTTCTAGGTTTATCATAACCCTTCTTTAAGATTTATTCTATAAATAAAGTATGGACGGATACTATCAAAGAATAGATGTTCTGAATCAAGTAATTAAAGTTATTTTTTAAAAATATCATCAAAATGAAACTGTAGTTTTTTGAAACATTCGAAAAAAATCTTTTTTTTTTGGTTATCATTTAGATTTAGATGAATAAAATATTATGATTATTAAGATCTCAACGAGACATGCCCCCTCTTTCTTTGTCTTTTTTGAGGGGGATTTCGTTGAGTTCTTACGCTTTCATGTCATGTCTACAATTCAATTTATCCAATTACAAAAGGGATGAACCTAATCCAGAATATAAACTATAAAAGAAAATACAGAGTAAACCAATCACAAGAATATCAACTACAATACCTATTATCCAAAAAGGAATCCTTCTAGTAGTATCAACCATTTGTCCTACTTTTCTCCATATTTTGTTAAGTGGTCGTGCTACAGACATAAACATCCATTGAGAATTATGAGATGATATCCTTCTGAATGGGATAAGAGAATTTCTACTATTATTTCCTATTCTTCTTCTTCTTTTTTTAATTGAAGAAATAATTGAAAAATTAAATAGCTAGCAGAAAAATGAGTAATAACCCTTAGTAGAGATTGGTACGATTAAATTTAACATTTTGTTCGTTCGGGTTTGATGGTGTCGTAGCTCTATGATTCAGATGTTGGGTTTTATGCCCTAAATAAAACTCCATTTCAATGTAATCCATTTTATTTAATATCAATAAGAAAACATAAGTATTTTTCATTCATTTGTATGTTTTGGTTCATCTTATCAATTGCTTGTCTATTTGATTTATAAATTCATCCAAACCCTTTTCACATACTTGATCCTGTTTATTGTGTTGTCAACACAGTGGAAAGTAAACATGACTATGTGAATAAAGATTCCTAAATTTATCAGAACATGGGGTTTTACTGATATGATAATCTACAACAGAGTTTACTTGCATTTGGATAATTGCTATGTTCTTTCCAGAGCATTGGTTAAAGTAAAGCTTGGGTTGGGTGCATGAAGTATGCATCAGAAGGGACCGATATTGAACTTTGACATAGATTTATTAAACTTACCGTAATATCTATTCAAGTCAATATTGCCTAGTTGATCCTAGATCAAATGATCTTAATCCTGATATGATTAGGTTCAATCTCAAGAGTGTTATTCGTGTTCTTTGATTTGTTAGTTAAGCCTACTTTTGGGTCAGGGTGATACGTACATTTTGGGAACACGGTAGTGCAATTGAGTGGGAGCGCTAACATAAATATGGAATCTATAGCTTCTATGTGGGAAATAGAAAGTAAAGGATGATTTCCTTCGAGCTTGACCAAACGAAAATAAATGGTGGAGTACTCATTTCACTTAGCTGAAATATCATTTATACGGGGTTAAGTGTTTTAAGGATAAAATACATTGTAGATGTCGCCCAATTAGTTATACTGCGGTCGCGGTAGTAAACAAGCTATATGTCGTATCCACAGGGAGGAAAAACACACTCAAAAGGTCAGTTAGTAATTTTACGAGAATAAAATATGAACCTTGAATGTGATGAGAATATTGAGAAAATGATTTTTAAAAATTAAGGAAGTAATTAAAATGAGAAGTGAACAGAAAATGATTATGGAAGACACAAGCTTTGTACATGCAATTATATTTTTCTAATAAAATTGATTCTTTAACCTCAACTATAATTCTACACCATTAATTATAGTTGGAAAATGTGTATAATTAAGCTCACTAGAAAAATATGTTCTCTAATTAAATTAATACTACTTATAAATATACTATCATATTATATAATTTAAATCGACAAAATACCACCGACAGAATGCAGTAAAAATCATATAATATAATAAACACCCTAATAATTAATAGCCTAACTTACATAAGAAAAGCATGACTGAACTTATATAAAAGGTACTATTAAATTTAAAGTGAAATTTAGAAGAAGATAAATTTAATATAACAAATGTGAAAATGAAGAACAAAGAGAATCAATATATTAGAAGAATAAAAATTGTATGAACTTACACTTGAGTCTTGCCAAAGAAATTAGCCTAGAAAAGGCATTATCTTTACACCAAAATTAATAAAGTAAAATAAAGAAGAAGGAAAGGAAAAAGATAAAATTTTGGTATAATAACTCTAGGTAAAATCTGATGCCTTTCTCAATAGCTTTGGGTCTATTTATAGTGATGAAATGCTCTCAATACTTGCTATTTTCGTGTACCATATAGTGGTGAAATGCCACAAAACATTGAGAAGAGTGGCTTCTACTTCTGAGCAAATTGGAAACATGGGAGACATGTGTCACAACTGGAGAGTTGGGATGTTGGGCATGTGAAACTGACTAACGTGGTTCTAACTTCACAGAAAGACACGATTGCTTCTTCAATTGGGCTTTGGTTGCAGGTGAAAACATGGGATAAGTTGAAAACTACCCCTTTTTATTACACATTAACTAAATATAACTCCAAAATAATTTTAATTGATAAATACCTTTTTTTTTTTTATAATCAAAGTACCAAATATAACCTCACAAAACTTATCAAAATTAGACTTTCTAATGTACATAATGGGAATATAACTTATAAAAGTGGGTATAAATTAAAGAGTAGTAAAATGAAGGTAAAAATTAAAATATGAAACAAAAAGTAGGTATAGAGTGTAATTTCCTCTGAAAACATCATAAACGCAGGCCCATTAATTGATTAAAGAAGTTGTACCTTGAATTAAATCATGGGCCAATATTTTATTGTAGTTGCTCATTGAAGCTATTGTCCAAGTTAATGTATCCTTAATTGGAGAGAGATAAATGCATGGATAAATAATTGGAGTTCGGCCTATTTTGTTGGACTAGCCACAATTTTCATTTACACCACTTTGCCCAAAAATAACATAAAAATTAAATTAAATTAAATATTTCCAACTACAATAATTTTACAATTAAAATCGTGAAAATAATTAATTAAATTAATTTTATGTATACAATTAAATACTTAAAATATACAAATTTGAGCTTTAATCATAGGGTGTCACGGTAATTTAATCCCTTTACAGTGTAGATTATCTATATAGAGGATCATTGATCAAATTAGGATTATAACAATGGATAACTAATGACGTGTCTATATGGTGGAACATATAGAGCGTTCTATATACTGAGAGTGCAATTCTAAGTTCTATGCGTGGATTCAACGAAGAATTAATAAGTCAGTGAATTTAGGTTGTAAATTCTTGATCTGCTTATTGGAAGCTCGGATATATAGACCCATGGTCCCCTCACTAGTTGAGACAATATTACTTGTAAGACTCATTTAATTGGTTTTGATTAATCAATTATAATTCTCAAATTAGACTATGTCTATTTATGAGTTTTTCACTAAGTAAGGGCGAAATTGTAAAGAAAGAGTTTTTAGGGCATATTTGTTAATTAAGATACTTTGTATGGTCCAATTAATAAATATGATAAATGACAATATTATTTAATAATTATTTATAGTTATTAAATAGTTAGAATTGACATTTAAATGGTTGAATTTAAAAATTGGTGTTTTTGAGAAAATGAGATGCAAAAATGATAAAACAGCAAAATTGCAAAAGTGAGGCCCAAATCCACTAGCCATGGCCGACCACCTTTGTAGGATTTATCATTTAATATTTTCATTATTTTAATGTCAAATAATTCAAACCTAACCCTATGTGGCATACTATAAATAGATAGTGATGGCTTCAGGAAAAATAGATTTTCACATCTTGTTTCCTTCAGAGAAAAACCTAAGCCTCCTCTCTATACCTAGCCGCCACCTTCCTCTCCTTCTTCTTCATTATAAATTTCGAACCTCTTAGTGATAGAGTAGTGCCCACACACAGCAAGTAGTACCTCAATCATAGTGAGGAAGATCGTTAAGAAAGACATTCAACAAGAAGGACATTCGGGCTCAGATCTTGATAATACTCTGCGACAGAAAGGATACAAGGGTTGGAGATCTGAGTGGAAGGAGTCATATTATTCCGCTGCACCCAATGTAAGGTTTCTCATACTTTATATGTGTTTAATTTATAATCGTTTTAGAAGTTCATATTTAGGGTCTTAATCAACATACTTGTGAGTAGATCTAAGATCCTGGTAAAATAATTTCCAACATCAGATTAGGTTTATCGTTGGATGATTGCTGATATTGACTCCAAAAAGAAACAATAGGTACAACTAGTCCGTGAACAACTAACCATCGCACAGTAAAAATTGGATAAGTTCTATCTATAGTCATTTGTGCCTCCTAAAAAGATCTACTAAATCCATTGAGTTATTCCAAAGAATTTGAAAAACTGAGTTTTTGCAAATGTCAATAATAAATACGAAAAATATAAAATTGTATACGTCTGCAGAAGCGGAATGTAATTCTGTTACTGCAGAAACAAGTTTTGCAGCGACAAAACAAAATAGACATAATATAAAAACAATTGCAGAAAATTAAATCACTTGACACAAGAGATTTGTACATGGTATCAATGTTTTTTTTTCGAACACTCTTAGTCCATAGGGCCATGCCCAGAGAATGAAATCAATTAATAAAGTATCAACAATTACAAAGACAATTGACTTAAACAAGTTTAGACTCCCTCTAAATTATTGCCGCAATTTTTTGTAATGCACTTTATGAATTTGACTTCTAAAACACCTCCAAATACCGAACTCTCTTCATCTTTAAAGTGTGCGTGCTTTACTTCTTCCCAAAGTAAGGCTTGAACAAGTCTTCTCCCGAAGACCACTCTCTTGTTCAGTCAATTCGTTCTAACAAACTCTAAGACAGAGTAAGAACAGATATGAAAATCACTAGAACCTAGATGAACAACTAGGTTCTCACAGAAAGAACTCTCTTCTCACAAATAAGAAAAATGCAAAAATTGAAACTAGAAGAGTTGATTCAAATGGCTGCTCTCTAGGTTCTATTTATAGAACATAGAAACCCTAGAGATAGCCACAAAGTCGAATCTACAGCTGTATAAAACTTTCCTAAGAAAAACTTGATTTGCAGCATCAAAAACGAATTTTGATGCAGCAAATCAGACCAGAAAAGGAAACTTGCCAAAAACGAGTTCGATCTTGTATTGGGTCTTGATACCTGCTATAAACAGTGTGTATGATCTGATATAATCAAGACATAATCGAACTTAATAAGGAAAATGATAATAGTCAAAGTTTCCTTTAAAAACCAACTTTCCATAAGAGAATTGCTTCTCTTACAAGAAGTTTCCATACAAGAAAAGTCCAGCTGAAAATCAATCTTTCCTAACATAGAAAAGAGCAATAAAAACTGAATAATAAAGGTGAGAAAATCGGTTATGAATGCAAATAAATCTCACCATAAAATAAAAAATATATTGGCATCTTTATTGCTAAAAAGGACTTTACAGAATCAAAGCGGCTTGTTATTAATAGAATTCATTGTCAACTCTCAGTAGAATACTCATTTGGATGGGACTTCTAAATACATCGTAAGCTAAACATGTGCTAACGAATAACCAACCCACAATAAATAGACAATTTATAATAGGCTTATTTGTCCTGCATGTCCTTAAACTAGGGTTGTACATCGGTTAGTTTGGGCGGTTTATCCTATATATTTTCTAACCCAATCTAAAGTTCGGGTTGCTAAAATTTAAGTGCAACCCGCCCAATTTTAAAAAAAATCTGTAAACCGACCAACGGTTTGGGTGGTTTGGTCGGGTTTGTTGGGTTTTATGCCCTAAATAAAACTCATTTCAATATAACCAGATTTACTCATTAATATAGATCAGAAATAACATTTAATGTTGCATGGTTCACATGATTCATTTCATGATTATATCTACATAATGTATAAATTCATCTGAAACCCTTTTAACATACTTGATCCTGTTTATTGTGACGTCAACACATTGGAAAGTAAACATGACTATGTGAATAAAGTTTCCTAGATTTATTAGACATATGGTTTTACTGATATGATAATCTACAACAGAGTTTACTTGCATTTGGAGAAGTGCTATGTTCTTTCCAGAGTATTGGTTAAAGTAAAGCTCAGGTTGGATGCATGGAGTATGCATCGGAAGGGACCGATATTGAACTTTGACTTAGATTTATTAAACTTACCGTAATATCTATTCAAGTCAATATCGCCTAGTTGATCCTAGATCAAATGATCTTAATCCTGATATGATTAGGCTCAATCTCGAGAGGCTATTCGTGTTCTTTGATTTGTTAGTTAAGCCTACTTTTAGGTCAGGGTGATACGTACATTTTGGGAACACGGTAGTGCAATTGAGTGGGAGCGCTATCATAAACATGGAATCTATAGCTTCTATCTGGCGAATAGTAAGCAAAGGATGATCTCCTTCGAGCTTGACCAAACGAACATAAATGGTGGAGTACTCATTTCACATAAGCTGAAATATCATTTATACGGGGTCAAGTGTTTTAAGGAATAAATACATTGTAGGGTGTAACGGTAATCTAATCCCTTTACAATGTAGATCATTCATATAGAGGATCATTGATCAAATTAGGATTATAACAATGGATAACTAATGATGTTTCTATATGGTGGAACATATAGAGCATTCTATATACTGAGAGTGCAATTCTAAGTTCTATGCGTGGATTCAACGAAGAATTAATAAGTTAGTGAATTTGAGTAATAAATTCTTGATCTACTTATTGGAAGCTCGATTATATAGACCCATGGTCCTCGCACTAGTTGAGATAATATTGCTTGTAAGACTCATATAATTGGTTTTGATTAATCAATTATAATTCTCAAATTAGACTATGTCTATTTGTGATTTTTTCACTAAGTAAGGGCGAAATTGTAAAGAAAGAGTTTTAGGGGCATATTTGTTAATTATGATACTTTGTATGGTGCAATTAATAAATATGATAAATGACAATATTATTTAATAATTATTTATAGTTATTAAATAGTTAGAATTGGCATTTAAATGGTTGAATTAGAAAATTGGCGTTTTTGAGAAAATTAGATGTAGAAAAGATAAAACTGCAAAATTGCAAAAAGTGAGGCCCAAATCCACTGTGTAGGGCCGGCCACTTTTGTAGGGTTTTTCCCTCTAATATTTTCATTATTTTAATACCAAATAATTCAAACCTAACCCTAGTGGAATGCTATAAATAGATAGTGAAGGCTTCAGGAAATTTACACTTTTCTCCTGACACTTCTGATTCAGAAAAAACTGAGCCTTCTCTCTCCCTATCTGGCTGACTACTCCCTCTCTTCTTTTCTTCTTCAATATTTCGAAATTCTTAGTGTATGAGTAGTGCCCACACACAGCAAGTGATACCTCAATCATAGGGAGGAAGATCGTGAAGAAAGACTTTCAGCAAGAAGGAGGTTTCAGAATCAAAGATTCAGAGAAAGAGATCCAGGTTTAGATATTGATAATGCTCTGCTACAGAAAGGAATCAAGGGCTAGATATCTGAACAGAAGGAGTCATTATATTCCGCTGCACCCAATGTAAGGTTTCTATAAATTTTATATGTGTTTATTTCATCGTTTTAGAAAGTTCATATTTAGGGTGTTAATAAACATACTTGTGAGTAGATCTAAGATCCTGGTAAAATAAATTCCAACAGGGTTAACCCGACCAAACCGGCCAAACTTTTTTTTTTGGTTTCAAAGTCAATGTCAATAAAATTAAAAGAGTAATTTGCGGCGTAAATACCTAAGTTTATCATTCGGTTGCAATTTAATACCTAAGTTAAAATTTTGGCGGCATAAATACCTTCCATTACACTTTCAGACATTCTGTAGGTACCTTGCTGTTATCTTGCACACTGGACAACAGGTGGCATGCCACATCATTTAAAATAATGCCACATCATATTATAAAATTGCCACTTAATATTAACTATTAAAATAAAAAATTTAATTTGATTTAAAACTAATGTGATTTATTACATTATTCACAAAAAAAAAAAAAAAACTAATTTATTACATTTATATAATATATAATCTGATTATTAAAAACCATTTTTAAAATAAAAAATATCAATTATACAAAAAACAAAGAAAAACCCTAAAAGTGAGGAAACACAGTCGGGGAATGCGGCTGCATTTCTTCTTCGACCACGACGGGACCACGGGAGGAGCAGACCATCTTCTCAGACCACGACGGGACCACGGGAGGAGAGACCATCTTCTCCGAGCACGGGAGGAGCCATTAGCGCCGGGGAGAGAGAAATCGTTGGGCGAGAGGACCACGGCAACCCGCCAGCAGCTACGGTACGTTGGATTTTCATCTTCTCCGACCACGGTGAACGATCGAGAGAGTAGGCTGAGAAAAATGGGGCGATGGGTATGTAATTGCGAACCACCACAAGAAGTTGCGGTTCATACCTCAAAGACGGTGAAGAACCCAGGTCGAATGTTCTAGTGTTGCCGTAAATTCAAGGTTTGAATTGCTGCCCCATTTTTTTCTTTTTTTTTTGTGGTCTAATTTTTTGGGTATGGATTTTCTTGATCTGATCTAGAACTTTTATATGAGGGAACCAAATTGTAAACTAATACAAAAAAAAAAAAAACAGAAAAAATAACCTTGTTAAAGCCGATGGAACAAAGAAGGCATATGTACAACTAAGGAGTTCTGTTTGATATTGTAGTGTCTTTTGTACAAGTACCAGCTTCTAAGTAAATTGTATCTGGGCCAATTTCCTATTACATCCTCAATTGCTCCATCTATAGATTCATAAAATCCTTCCGATTATTTGATTATGATCAATGTAATACATGCCTTTAATCACAGGTTAATGGGGATTCTTTCTCCTTATGATCAATGTAATACATGCCTTTGAGAAGGGAGAACCCAAAATAAATAAATAAATTAATGAATAAAACACTACTAATATAGAAAGTTGTGAACAAGGTTGTGATTAGTTTAGATTGTTATTAACATCTTGTAATTTTATGAACAGGGTTGTGATTTTTTTGAGTGGGTGGATACTGAGATATTTCACCCCAATTGTGGAGTTGGATGTTGTATTCATGGAGGTTTGAGTGGGCAAGCCTTGATGAGTGGGTGTTGTTCTTGGCAGCCACAAAGATCTCCATCTTGTAACTATGGTGATCGTCACGGTGGTTGTTATTCTACAATTTTTAGGAGCCCATGCAGCAGCCATGTAACACCCTAACTAGCATAGGCGTATTACGTGATTTTTAAACATACTGTGCAGCTTGTTGCTAATCAACGAGATTTATGGAAATCGTGATTAATTAAAATTTTTGCTTTTTAATTAAACTTATAAAATATTTCATACAAAATACTGTGGGATCCCATTTACAAAAAGCTTTACAAAAGTTTACTGTCTAATACAAAATACTTGACGCCTAGCGTCTAATTACAAAAAGCACTGCTGTCCCAAGGATCGTACGCTCCAGGCCTAACCGCCCCGACATGTACAATCTTCACCGGCTCGCTCTCACGGTTCCTCAGCCTTGGCCTTACCCTTACCTACACAGAAACATAGCACTGTGAGTCGACAGACTCAGTAAGAAAAGCATAAATTATAATCATACATAAATCCGGGTTATGATCAGACGCCCATACCCCTGACCATAACCCTAACTGCCGTGTCCCACACGATACTGAGTCCCGAACGTTCATAAGACGGTACTATTGACAAGTAACAGCCTATACTCGGTTCACTGGTCATACTCCAGCTACTTGTCATACTCTAGCCTAACCGATGTGTTACAGTATCAGCCTATACTCGGTTCACTGGTCATACTCCAGCTGCTAGTCATACTCTAGCCTAATCGATGTGATACTGTCAAATAGCACAGTACCACCAACCCTAGAATCAGCCTATACTCGGTATACTAGTCATACTCCAGCTGCTAGTCATACTCTAGCCTAACCGATGTGATATGGTCGGATGGTACGAAGCCAACATACATATCTAATGTAATCTAATAGGCTTCCTAACATGCACGCTAAACATGTAATACATATGCATACTGTTATACTAATCTTACCTCAATTTTGAATTCAGGTGTGCTAGTCAACCTGACTGGAACGAACTGCGCGGCGGTTTACAGGCTCCTGAACCATAACAATCACAACACTAATAAGTGATACGCTAAATCACTTCCCGGGGACTAAAACTAGAAACTAAAGTTTCCCTATCGATAAAAAGCATGGAAATACCCTAAATAACATAAAAACGAGAAAATCTAGGGTTCCTAAAAATTTCCCAACCGGAATTCCGGTTCTGAGAAATACCTGAACCCTCATCTGGAATTCCAGTTGCACAACCGGAATTCCGGTTCCTCGTAGGATACTTTCAAAAAATCATAACTTGCTCAAATCAAATCCAATTCAAACAAAACCTTCCAGACCTGTTCTAAATACCCCATAGAACAAAACCAAAGCATCAAAACAGCCCAGAACACACAGATACTAAAAATGCCATGTGAGCTCCAAGCTTTGAGTTTCAAACTCAAACTTGGCTAAAGCTCACCTACAAGCATCAAAACCTGAATAAAACTACATATTCATGCATATAAAAACTGCAGAAACTGAACTCAAGCACAACCAAACTTTACATCAACTATTTTCACATTCTCTCTTTGAAAACCATAGCTTTTGAATAGAAATTCCATAACTTTAAACAACACCACCAACATGCAACACAAGTAGCTCTAATCTACACAAATACTCATGAATAAACTTCAGAAATTAACAACAACAAACAGCAACAAGAACACTCTAAAATCAAGCATGCAATTCACTAACTTTTTCTTAAAACACAAGAAAACACCAAGAAAGGCTACAAGGAAATTACCTAAAGTTTAAGCACCTCAAAATCAAGATGATTCTTGCTGGAAATGCAGAAGAAAAACTCCAATTCCAAGTGCTCAAGAAGTGGCCGAAAGAGAGAGGAAGAGAGAAAAGCAATTTTCCAAATTTTCTAATTTTCTTACTTTGAACCAAATGAGAATAAATTCAAAATAAACTCTTTATTTCAGCCATCATAAATCAAATAACATTTAATTTCTCACTCAAAGTCCACTAAAGGACAAGAATACAAATGGGGCAAAATGACGATTTTGCCCCTCCACACTAACATCACATAAAGGGTACTAAAAGGGTATTTTGGGAAATTCTAAATTCCAGGCCAATCCCGACATTCCCAATGTCTAGTAAACTGTCCCACAATACTAACATACTAAGTTGTGATTTTACTGAGCCCAAACACCGAGTTCCATGTTACCGGGCACCGGAAATGCAAAATTATGAAATTCACTATATGACATAAAATGTATCTCAGAATTCAATAATAACAGCATAAATAATTATTAAAATATCTATAGATAATTTTCGTAATTAAACATAATTAACTGCTAATTTCCAAATTAAACTAAGCGGTCTTTACAAGTATCCCCCCCTTAAAAGGATTTCGTCCTCGAAATCTAACCTGAACAACTCTGGATATTGAGTTCTCATATCTGACTCTAGCTCCCAGGTGGCTTCCTCCACCTTGCTGTTTCTCCAGAGCACCTTGACCAAAGCTATGGTCTTATTCCGAAGGACTTTATCCTTTCTATCCAGGATCTGCACTGGTTGTTCTTCGTAAGTCATATCTGGCTGCAGTTCAAGGCTCTCATAACTGAGTATATGAGAAGGATCTGAAACGTATTTTCTCAACATAGAGACATGGAATACGTTGTGAACTGCTGATAAAGCTGGAGGCAACGCTAACCGGTATGCCACTTGACCTATCTTCTCGAGAATCTCGAAAGGTCCTGTAAATCTAGGGCATAACTTGCCTTTTTTCCCGAAACGTTTGATCCCCTTCATTGGAGACACCCGTAAAAACACATGGTCCCCTACCTGGAACTCAACATCCCTGCGTTTCGGATCTGCGTAACTTTTCTGTCTACTCTGTGAGGCAAGCATTCTAGCTTTTATTTTCTCAATTGCCTCATTGATCCGCTGCACTGACTCCGGACCTAGGTATTTTCTCTCCCCTGTCTCATCCCAGTGGATGGGAGATCTACACTTCCTACCGTATAACAGTTCATAGGGAGCCATCCTTATTGTACTCCGATAACTGTTGTTGTAAGAAAATTCTATCAACGGTAGATATTTATTTCAAGAGCCTTCAAAATCCATAACACAGGCTCGTAACATGTCCTCCAATATTTGAATTGTCCTTTCGGACTGCCCATCTGTCTGAGGATGGAATGCTATATTGAATTTCATTTTTGTACCCATTGCTCGTTGCAAACTCTGCCAAAGCTTGGAGGGGAACTTCGGATCTCTATCCGAAACTATAGACTTCGGTACCCCGTGAAGTCTTACAATCTCTCTAACATACAATTCTGCTAACTGATCCACCGTAAAGGTTGTTCTAACAGGCAGAAAATGAGAAGATTTCGTGAATCGATCCACCACTACCCAGATGGAATCGAACAAACCCGTGGTTCTAGGTAACCCAACCACGAAATCCATCGTGATATCCTCCCACTTCCATTCAGGTAGGGTTAAAGGCTGCAACAACCCTGCTGGTCTCTAATGTTCAGCCTTAATCTGCTGACAGGTGAGGCATCTCGATACGAATTCTACCAAATTCTTCTTCATACCGCTCCACTAGAAGTACGGTTTAAGGTTTCGGTACATCTTAGTGGTGTCAGGATGCAGAGAATAAGGGGTAGAATGAGCCTCTTCAAAGATCTCATTCCTGAGTTCCACACTACTCGGAACACAAATCCTAGCTTTATACAGAAGCATCCCGTTGTCTGACACTGAGAAATCCCTGGCTTGACCAGCCGAAACCTCATCTCTGATTTTCACTAACTCTGGATCAGTCATCTGAGGGGTTTTAATTCTTTCCAACAGATTAGATTGCAGCGTCAAGTTGTGAAGCTGACCTACCACAAACTCAATGCTGGATCTAACCATGTCCTCTGCTAACTGAGGTGAGATCTGAATCAAGCTAGCTACTTGCCCGGGACCCTTCCTGCTCAGGGCATCGGCCACTACATTGGCCTTCCCAGGGTGATAAAGAATCTCACAGTCATAATCTTTCACTAACTCCAACCAACGCCTCTGTCTCATATTTAAATCTTTCTGAGTAAAGAAATATTTGATACTCTTATGGTCGGTATAGATTTCACACCTTTCTCCGTAAAGGTAATGCTGCCAGATCTTCAATGCAAAAACCACTGCGGCCAATTCTAGATCATGAGTTGGGTATCGCTGTTCATAATCCTTTAACTGACGGGAGGCATAAGCGATAACCCGATCGGCTTGCATCAGCACACACCCCAGACCCTGTCTGGATGCATCACAATAAACTACGAACTTCTCTTTGTCTGAGGGCAAAGCTAGCACTGGAGCTGTAATCAACCTCTGTTTCAGCTCTTGAAAACTAGCTTCGCACTTATCTGACCAGACAAATCACTGATTCTTCTTTGTGAGTTCGGTTAAGGGTGTTGAAATCTTAGAAAACCCTTCCACGAACCGACGATAATACCCGGCTAAACCCAAGAAGCTTCTAATTTCTGTCACTGTCTTCGGTCTTGGCCAATCCCTGACGGATTCTATTTTCCCGGGATCCACCTTGATCCCATCTTTGCTAACAATGTGCCTTAAGAAAGACACCTGAGATAGCCAGAATTCACATTTCTTGAATTTGGCATAAAGCTTGTGTTCCCGAAGCCGTTGCAAAACCATCTGAAGATGTAACTCATGCTCCTCTTCTGATTGAGAGTACACAAGGATGTCGTCGATAAACACAATTACACAGATATCGAAGAAATCCTTGAATACTCTATTCATCAAATCCATAAATGCTGCAGGAGCATTGGTTAGTCCAAACGACATAACCAAGAATTCGTAATGTCCATACCTAGTACGGAAAGCCGTCTTTGGAATGTCCTCCTCTCGGATTTTCAACTGATGATAACCCGATCGGAGATCAATCTTGGAAAAGACCGTCTTCCCCTGAAGTTGATCAAAAAGATCATCGATCCTAGGTAATGGATATTTATTCTTCACCGTTAGCTTGTTTAACTCCCGATAATCGATACACATCCTCATAGTTCCATCTTTCTTCTTGACGAACAAAACCGGAGCTCCCCAGGGTGACACACTAGGCCGAATAAACCCTATGTCAAGTAACCCCTGAAGCTGAATCTTTAATTCTTTAAGCTTAGCTGGAGCCATTCTATACGGAGCCTTGGAAACCGGTTCCACTCCTGGTGCCAAATCGATAACGAAATCAATCTCCCGCTGAGGTGGTAAACCTGGAAGTTTTTCAGGAAAAACATCTAGAAATTCCCAAACCACCTTGATATCCTCTGGCCGAATGGTATCTGACCGAGTGGTGTCCATCACCACGGCTAGAAACCCTAAACACCCGCCATGCAGTAACTCCCTAGCTGACTTGGCCGAAATCACCGGAACCCGAGATCCCCGAACTGAACCAACAAACACAAATGGTTCTTCACTTTTCGGTTGGAAGATCACCATCTTCCTCTTACAATCAATACTGGCTGAATATTTAGATAGGAAATCCATTCCTAAAATAATATCGAAATCTACTAAGCTCATCTTTATCAAGTCAGCACTTAACTCTCTACCATCTATTCTGATCGGAATAGACCTAATCCACCTTTTGGAGATAACTAACTCTCCGCCAGGTAGTAGGGTTCCAAACCCTAATTCATAACTATCGCACAGTCTATCCAATTTACTAAAGATTCTGGCTGCCACATAAGAATGTGTGGCCCCAGAATCAAATAGCACTGAGTAAAATGAGTTATTAACTGAGAGCTGACCTGTTACAACTGAGGGGCTTGCTTCTGTTGGAATTTAGTTTACCAGGATCTTAGATCTACTCACAAGTATGTTGTTTAACACCCTAAATATGAACTTTCTAAAACGATAAATTAAACACATATAAAGTTAAGAAAACCTTACATTGATGCAGCGGAATTAATGTCTCCTTCCACTCAGATCTCTAATCCTTGTATCCTTTCTGTCGCAGAGTATAATCAAGATCTGAGCCCGAATATCCTTCTTCTTTGAGTTTGATCCTTCACAGTCTTCCAATCTATGATTGAGTTACTGCTTGCTGTGTGTGGGCACTCACTCTTTCACTAGGGTTCGAAATATATGAAGAGGAAAAGAGAAGAGGGTTTCGGCCAAGGTATAGAAAATAGGGAAGGCTCAGTTTTTCTGAAGAGAGAAATTTCTGTCAGAAGATGTTATGAAAACTTGTGATTTGACTGAGCCATCACTTTCTATTTATAGACAACTACTAGGTTTAGGTTAGGAATTATTTGGCATTAAAATAATGAAAATATCAATTTGAATTTCCACAATTAGTGGCCGACCATGGTGTGATAATGGGCTCCACTTGATTTTGCAGTTTTAACAAATTTTATTTCTATTTTCTCAAAAATGCCAATTTTCCAATTCTAACATTTTAAATGCCAAAACTAATTATTTAATAACTAAAATAGATTATTAAATAATATTTTAATTTAATTTAATTATTAGCTAGACATATAAAGTCCATTAATAAATAAATAAACCTAGAATCTCTTTTCTTTACAATTTCACCCCTGCTTAGTGAAAATTCATAAATTAGACATAGTCTAACTTTAGAATTATAATTGATCAGTCACGAATCAATTAATGAGTCTTACAAGCAGAATGTTCTCAACTAGAATGGGGACCATGGATCTATATGCTGAGCTTCCAATAAGTGAACCAAATTTACCAAGTAAATTCCTACTTATTAATTCTTCGTTGAATCCACTCTTAGAACTTAGAATTGCACTCTCAGACTTATATAGAGCATATTATATGTTCCACGATATCAATATGCTATCTCATTTAACCATTGTTATAATCTTATTGTGATTTAAAGATCCTCTATATAGATGATCTACATCGAGATGGGATAATTTTACCGTTCTCACCCCTCAATGTGTTTTGCCCCTTAAAACACTTAGCTACCTGTAAATGGTGTTTAGTGATCTAATAATTAGTCAGTTAAACAAGAGCTCATCCATTTACTTCTATTTGCTAAGCTCGAAGGGAATCATCACTTGACTTCTATACACCAGTAGAAGCTATATATTCCATATTTATGTTCAGCACTCCCACTCAATCATACTATCATGTTCCCAAAATATACGTATCACCCTGACCCAAAGGTAGGCTTAACTAATAAATCAAAGAACATGAATAGTACTCCTGAGTTGAGCCTAAGCATATCAGGATTTAGATTCTTTTAATCTTAAGATCAACTACTGATATTGACTTGGAAAGATATATATAACGGTAAGTTAGTAATATCTTAACTTAGTTGCAATATCGGTCCAGTCCAATGTATACTCCATAAATTCGAAACTAGTATACTTTACTAATGTCCTGGAACATAACACTTACTCCAAGTGTAAGTACACATCATCGCTGATTATCACATTAGTGTAAATCCAAAACACTGATGAAACAGGGACTTATTCTTTTGATTCATATAATCACAATCACTTTCCACTGTGTTGACGATACTGTAATTGTGAATAAACATATGATTTGGATTTAACTGATTTTTGTGTATAAAAGTAATAAACATATTAAACCATTAGCATGTAAAATTCATGCAAACATAAATCATTTCAAATTTCTTATATTGATAACTAATCAGATTGTAAAGAGTTTTATTTAGGGCATAAAATCCAAAAAACTCCCACTTGCACTAATATAAAACAAAGTATGCAAATAGGTCAATCTGATGTCTTGATCTTCAGATCAAGTGTAGTATATTTGAATCCACCCAAACTTCTGGAAACTAGTTCATAAATACACTTATGAATCATCCTTTACTATATGCTTTACTCATCAAGGGATACTGAAATCTTTACTGTTTAAAAAGTACATCTGAATAAACAGAAGACATATCTCTCATATTTTAAAATATGTAATTGAGATAATACAGTGTAGACTTTTCTTCAGTAATATAACTTTCTGGTATTTTCGAAATTTACAAAGTTATAATTCTTCTCTGGTAGACCTTGAATTATTATACAATAACTCCTCCACCCCCAAAGTAAGCACCATCTCAAGAATTTCGAAATGAGATGGTGAGATACAAGGACAACTGATACACAGTTGCCTAATATCTAACATATAGATCACTTTCATAAATCTTTCTTGAATATCTTCTAATGTTCCCTATTTGATTACATCTCAGATAGCTCCCACTCAATAGCAGATGTCTGGTTAAATAATACTTTTAACCTCTGATTGTTTAGAGAGTTACCTAGTTGTGACTTTTGTATTAGTCTGAAACTTTAAGTTAAGACTAAGTCATCAACATAGCAGACTAGTATTTGAAGTGAAAAATACATGCCAGAGATTAAGTAATCAAAATTAAGATACCATAAAATTTTATGAGGATTACGAATTCTTGGTTCAAGTCATTCGAATGGACTGAACTAGAGTTCTTTATCTTATTCTCATAATTCTGATAAGTTATACCTATCCATGTGTATGGTTAGATTTGCTTTTCAGTAGAGTTCTTAAGTACCTATCACAAGTATCAACCTGATGAAGATGGGTATAGAATTTTAAAATTCTCCCACTAAATTAAGGTAGTGTGAAACTTTATCAAAGAACTTTTATAGGTATCAAACTTTTACTTACAACAGTGAAACGAAATGGAACATACAATCAAGATCAAAGATTTATATTGATAATAGCTAACTCATTATATTACTTCCATGTTTAAAGAAAATATGTGTTATATAGGGAATTGTGGAATAGACTCCACCCCTAAGTATATACATATAGGGTATTGTGGATAAACTCCACCCTAAGTATATAGAGATTATGATCCACCCCTAAAAGATGTAAAGATCATGATTCTCTAAGTGTGATAGAGTTTATGTGGAATTGAATACTATCCAGAGTTCATTAGATATAAAAGATCGTTGAACTGCATAATTTTCTTAACTTTTCTCCACCCCTATCAGATCAAAAGATCCTTTTATTAAAAAAATTCTTAATAATTGTATTAGAATGAACAATTATTAATAAACATAGAAATAGTTTCTAGTGTTTATTTAATATAACTCTATGAAGAGTTATAAATATTATAGAATTTGTATCAATAATAAAAACACTTACACATACAAACATATAAATATAATGTGGTAATAATTGATGAAGATAAAGTAAATGAAGCTCAATCTCATAAATACCAATGGTTGAATCCGAAAATAAAAACTTTATGAATAATAATAAAAAAAATGTATTGCAATAATATGAGAAAAATAGGGATTAATATCCCTAACTAAAATTTGAAATCCAAATTGTCTTTAAACTAAAGCAATTAATTCAAAAATAAATTGAAGAGCTTCATCTTCATCTGGACGATTTCACCCTTTGTCTTGCTTTCCGATCCAACTCATCTGAGTTCAAGTAGCTTTGCCTATAAGAAGAAGAAAACAAATAAACAAAGTTAGTCCAGAATCATAAATCCAATTGGATAATAATTCACTAAAACTCTTAAAGTTTATAAATAGAAATACCTTGTTTCTTTGCAAGAAGTTTAGGACACTGGGGTTTCCAGTGACCTTTCTCATTGCAGTAGAAACACTTTCCTTTGAGTGTAGCATCAACAGAAGCAGCAGCCTTTTTGTGTTTCATGGCTTTTGCACGCTTCTTGGTGTTCTTCCACTTCTTCTTTGATTTGGGTTTTAAAGCAGAGGCAACATTTGCTTCAGGTTTCATCGTCCCATTACCATTCCCAGGATTGTGAGGTTTACTCCCTTTCTTCTTGGGTCCTCCAATCAAATTTTCATAAGTTTGAAGGTCATTGACTAACTCATGAAAGTCTATTTCCTTCTTATTCATGACATAATTTGATGGTTATGGTAGAAATGCTGGAGTCAGGCTATTCAAGATAAGGCTTACGTGAGTAGCGCTGTCCATTTCAGCACCATGATCCTGAGCTTCTTGGAAATAACTTGCCATGAGGAGAACATGGTCACGCACGTTTTGATGAGGTTCCATCCGTGCATTAATGTACTTCTTAGTCGCGTCAAAGCGTGACTGAAGTGATGCCTTACCGAATAGTTCATTTAACTTTGTCATAACTTCAACAGCCTTCTCGGTTTTAGAAAACCAAGTTTTGAGGGTGTCAACCATGCTGGAAAGCATAAAGTATAGAGCTTTGTCATTTGCTTTCTGCCAACGCTCATACTTTTCTTTCACAGCTTTGGATGCATTGTCCCCAGGCACTTCAGGTGACGGCTCAGTTAAAACAAACAAGGCACTTTCTCCTATGAGAGCAATATTAATGTTCTCATTCCATTTAGGAAAGTTAGATCCATTCAGCTTATTTTCAGTCAACAGTGATAACATGAGATTCATTATGATAATACAGGATACTACAAAATAATAGAAATCAACAAATAGAAATCAATAATGGTTTAACACAAAATCAATTCAGAAATTATAAGCACATAGCAAGTAGGAATGATATGAGAAAATACTTAAAAAATTCAATCCTAAATAATTTCCAAGGTTTTTCAACAAATTGATATCAGTGTCCCGTTTAGGCGAGAGTCAAAGGTACCATCTATTGAATAGAGTTGTCAACTCATCTAAAATGTTAAACATTCTAGCAACCTTTTATTCGATCAAGATTGGAATCCAGCGTTGTCCCGTTTAGGCGAGAGTCAAGGCTATTCTATCTTATGAGCTACTACCATTGTTTCGCAATTTCCAAGTCAAATATGGTCGCCACCATTAGGATGATCTATACCATATAAAACACTTACAAACAACTTATCTTTCGAGATTAAACGGTGCGAAATTGCTAATGAACGTTCCTCCGTTAGGGAGGATTACTCACTAAAACAAACGCGATGTAAAACCAACAATGGAGATCGAATATCTTAATAATAATAAAGCTCATTCTTTAAAATGTATTTTCTTTATTATTCTAATAAATATATTCATTAAATATCAAATTTAGAATTAAAAATTCAAAAATAAGAATTTAATATAATATTTATAAAATTATACTTAGATGGTGATTGAAATAAAATTAATTATTTCCATCTTTAGTAGTAATTTGAAATATAAATATTAAGGAAATTAATTTAAGTTGTATTAATTTAAATTAATTAGCAACTTAAAAATTTCCATAAGAATATATTTATTGTATTCGAAAAATAAAGTATAAAAACTATACAAATTTTGAAAATAATAAACTCTTAGAAAAATACTTCAAGCAAAAATATCACCTATCTAGACTTTCTTTTGACTAGATAATTCAATTTCTAATAATATATATATTCTAAATTTCATTTATTTTAAATTAATCAATTAAATGAAAAAATCATTGATTTAAGTTGGTCCAAGAATTAATTAAAATAAATAATTAATTTACAACTCAATCTATTTTTCAAGATAAATTCAAAAATATTGCATAATTAAAATGCAATTTTCGAAATTGATTAATAAAAATAAAGAAAATATATATTTTGAAAATTATTTAAATTTAAGTTGAAAAATTAAATTTCAACCTAAAAATAATTTTCTATTTAATTAAGTGTCATGAAAAATAAATATTTAAGTATCATGACAAAAATCAACTTAGATATTTAATTTTTCAATTTAATTAAATGTATTAAATTCAAGAAATAAATAATTAAGTGTAGAGAAGGCTTAATTATTAATTTCTAGTTTAATACTAGGAAAAATATACTTAAATATTTTCCTATTTAAATATTAGAAATAATAAGTAGTCTAGAAATAACTATCTAGAAAATATCTTATTTGACTAAGTATCTTTTCAACAAAAATTTGAAAAATATCTAATTTAAGTTGTTTAGAAAAAATCTAGAACTTAAATAATCTCAAATTTAGATTTAATTAAATATAAAAAATTAAGTTGTAACCACTTAATTTTGAAAAATATTCCATTTTAAGTTTAAAAAACTAACTTAAAAAATATCTTAAGAATCTTTAATAACTAATGCCTAGGATTCCTCAACTTAATTTAAAAATTTAAATAAAATATTCAAATTTAAGTTAGATATGAAAAATCAGTTAAAATAACTAATTTATAACTTAAATAGGAATATTTAATTAAATAAGCTCCAGAAAGAATCTAGTTAGTTAAAATTCTTTATTTAATTAAATACAAGAAAAATACAAATAGTTTGTCTAGAAATAATATCTAAAACTAAAAGTGTTTTTCTTAAAATTTACTTTAAAATATTAAAATGAAAATAAATTTTCATATATTTTAAAAGTTAATTATGTTGCTAATTCAATTTTATTAGGTCAAACTAATATAATTAACCTAGTACAGTTATTCAACTCAGGCAAATGGGCCTTCACAATTGGGGTAGTTCATGTGAGGGGGTGTTGGGTTCAGTATGTCGTACCCACTTCTATGGCTCCCAACTCTCACACAAGGCCCAAAAGAGAGGAATTTTTTTTTTTTGAAGAAAAGCGTACATGCATTAGATTGAAAAACACAGTCAGACCTCGCGGTCATTACAAAGTATAGTTTCGGGCATAGAGGATAGAGGCACAAAGCCGAACCTCTGATGAGAAAACGCCCACTTGGCCACATTATGGGCCATAAAATTACATCGTCTACTAACATATTCAAACATACAACCAATAAAGAAAGGGGAGGTGATTTTACAAAAGGAGACGAAGTTATCAAGCTCCCACCGGGACTCCTTCCCATTAAGAGCATTGATCACCACCCTCGAATCACTCTCCAGAATAAGAAACTTGACACCTCGAACTTTAGCTTCCTGAAGGGCCAGACAGCACGCCATTGCTTCCCCACAGAGAGCATTGGAAAAATCCATCTTAGAAGTAACCACCCAGATCACCTTGCCAACGTGATCCCTTGCAACCACAGCCACACACATGCTATCCAACCCCACTCTGATGTCGCAATTCAGCTTCAACCAATCCTGCCGGGGGGGGGGGGGGAGACGCCAAACCTCCGTCGGACACGGTATGGGGCAAGGGAGCAAGTGAGCATGATGATCTGCAAAAGAAAACTGAATAATGTCAATACATTTAACAATATCTGCAGGACAATTATTATGTACCTTGTCATTCCGAGTCCGCCACATTGTGTCAACTATCAGCGATGCATAGAGAAAAGCTTCCTGATCATTTATGCCTTTTTTGTTTAGGTGCCATAAGAACTTTACCCAATCCCACACACGTATACCAGTGTCACAAATAGGGTAAATACCCCAAGGAGAGGATCGCTAAAGGTGGAAAGTGAAATTACAAGATAGGAAAAGATGCTCCACAGTTTTTGCTTCCGTACCACACAGGGGGCAGCTCTCATCCTCAATAGGAAATCTCCTACCTAATACCGAGCGAATCGGAAGAGCTTTGGATAGAATACACCACCAAAGAACCTTGAGTTTCTCAGGGATTTTACTATTCCACAGCTTGTTCCACATGGAGGGGGCCACCTCACCTGGATTCACTCTATCCTCAGCCAGGGCTCGATAGGCTGATTTACAGGAGAAACGACCATTATTTTCCAAGGTCCAGAACCAGCTGTCTTTGCCAGTGCCGGTAGGATTACCTCCTTTGAGGATGGCAGAGACAGTATCACGATCAAAGTAACTATTAAGTTTTTGGATGCTCCATCCGCCATTAGTCTGAAATAACTCAGCAACCTTTGACTCCCTATTCAGAGCCCGCCCAAACGGCGTGGGAGTAAAACCTTTTAGGTGAGCAATCCAAGGGTCAGACCAGATGCTCGTCTCCTGACCATTAGCCACACGCTTACAAGCACCCTTTCGAATAATAGTTATGGACTTAGTCACGTTTTTCCAAAACCACGAGTCTGAAGTCTTCGGTTCACAATCTCAAAAGGACTTACCCTTCAGGTATTTGCCTTCGAGGATACGACAGCATAAAGATTGATTACCTGAAAGGAGGTTCCACCCCCATTTAGCAAGGAAAGCCTGATTCATTTCTTTAGATTTTCGGAATCCTAAGCCTCCTAACGACTTGGGAAGGCAAATTTTATCCCAGGCTTTTAGGTACAAACCATGGTTCCCCTTCTCCGAGCCCCACCAGAAATCTCGCACCAGTCCATCAATCTTAGACGCAAGGCGGTTGGATAACTTAGTAGTTTGCATAGCGTATAGAGGCAAAGATAAACCCACCGACTTTATAAGAGTAGCTCGCCCCGCTTTCGAGAGCGTCTTGGCCTTCCAACCATGTAATTTCTCAGTCAGGTTATCCAGAATAAAGTTAAAATCAACATCTTTTTGTCTTGATCTAAATAAGGGGAGCCCTAGATACTTAACGTTACCTTCTGGTGATCCGATTCCCAGCGTTTCCTTGATCCTCTGTTTCATAGCAATGGGGGTGTTCTTACTGAAGAAAATAGAGGTCTTCATTTTATTTACCTTTTGGCCTGACCAAGTGCAAAACTTTTCAAGGCAGTCCCAGTAGCCTTTGGCCTCCTCTAAATTGGCTTTACCCATGAGGATCAGGTCATCCGCGAAGAAGATATGAGATAGCGTCGGGCCTCCCCTACTCAACCTGATTCCACTAATGGTTCTCGAGTTCTGGGCATCCTCCAGAAGTCTAGATAGAATTTCCGCGCCCCAGATGAATAGGTAAGGGGACAAGGGGTCGCCTTGCCGGAGACCGCACGAGGGAATGATCTTGCCGATAGATCCTCCATTCAGGCAAACATTAAGGGAGGTGGTAGCAATGCACTGAGATACCCGTGTTCTGAACTCTTGGGGAACTGCGAAACATTCCATAACATGATCAATAAATCCCGAGCTCATTTTGTCATAAGCTTTCATTAGATCGATCTTGATTGCAAACAAACCTTCTTTCCTTTCTTTCTATTAAAGGAGTGGATTATTTCCTGGGCTATCACATTATTATCTTGTATAATCCTTCCCGGTACAAACGCAGCTTGGGTGGGGCAGATAAGCTGAGGTAGCAAAGGCTTGATCCTATTAGCAATAATCTTAGAGATTACCTTGTAGACCACATTGCAAAGAGAGATCGGACGGAAGTGATTAGGTCTTTTCGGGTTCTGCACCTTGGGGATCAGGACAATATTAGTGGCATTGATTCCTTTGTGCATTCGCCCAGTTATGAAGAAGTTGGAAATTGCATCACAGAAGTCAAACCCAACCGAGTCCCAATAGTGTTTAAAGAACAGAACCGACATACCATCAAGTCCTGGAGCTTTGCTACTGCTCATGGCAAACAGGGTTGTTCGTATTTCCTCGTGTGAAGGCTTTCTGATGAGGTCAGTCTGCTCAAAGGTAGAAGAAAAGCCATAGAGAGGAATTTAACCTTAAAATAAATAACTGTTATTAATTGAATAGGTCCAATAACTAAATGGACCTAAATAAAATCTATCATGGTGTGACATTTTATTTAGCAACAACCTATATGCATCTATATAATAAAATAAACATATAGGCTCACACAGGCACAAACTTGGATGGATCCTATCATGTTGCTAGGTCATACACAGATGAAAGAAGATTGTAAAATTTACCTGTTACAAATTATTAACTTGACCAAGGGAGCCATGAGTTAAAGTCAGATCATTGGATCTGTCAACAAGTTAACCATGGCTATTTGCAATCAAGTAATAATAGGTTTTGAAAACTTACACACATGCTAAAATCACATACTCCTGCAACAAGGTTAGCTGGATAGTTGGAAGTAGGATTTATTTAATTTTAAATAATTAAATTTCGAAAATAAAATAATTAAATAAATAAATAAAAAATAAAATTTAATTTTTCGGAAAAATAAAATAAATAAAAAAAATATTAATTTATTTTTCGAAAAATAAAAAAAATTAATTTAATTTCGAAATTATTAAAAAATAAATATTTAAAATTAAACCTACAATTTTGAAAAATTAGGTTTCAACTAACCTAAATATCATTTCAAAATTTGCCAACTACTTTTAAAAATTAAATGTTATTTTATAAATAAAAATTAAATAAAAAATTAAAAAAGATAAATGAATATCTTTTTCAGATTTTAAATGTAATTTAAATAAATAAAATAACAAAATTTAAAAGTTAGCAAAATATATTATATCTATTTAAAATTTCATGATTATAGTTATTTTATTTTAAATTTAAATAAGGTCAAATTATTTAAAAAAAAATTAATTTAAAAAATTTAATATCTGACCTTAAATTTAAAAATAAGATAAGATATAATCAAATTTAAAAATAAGATAGATAATTAAGCAAAAAAGATAGATACTGACTATTTCAAATTCAAATTACACTAATATCATGAATTAAATTTAAAAAATATTAAATAAATTAATTATGATAATTAGAATTGAATTAGGAATAGTAAATATATAAATACAAAACTACACAAAAAATCGGAACTTAAATCCATGAAAAAGCATGAAAAAACGAAGAAAAACGAAAAAATTGTGAGCTGTACGGACGGTATGCGTTGCATACCTGTCCGCGCGCGCTCGCTGAGTTGCTGGCCGAGAAACCTCGACGGGAGTGGGAATCTGCAGCATATCCATGCGCGAAATGGGGTGTCTTCAGACATCCGCGCGCGTTGCTCGGACAAAATCCTGTCCGAACACGCGTGTGACCGAGGTGCACTCGGTTCCGCGCGCGCGTGAGTGATGCACAGCAACCTTATCTTTTTTCGAATCTTCAAAAAATCATAACTAATTCAAATTAAATCGAAATTGAGTTCTGTAAAAAAGTAACTTGCTTAATTTTTTCCATACTATCCAATAAAAATAATTTCAGAAACAAAATTTCAATTATTTTTCACGAAAATTCACAAACATCAATCAATCATCATATAACACTCAATACAACATGAAACCATCCAAATAACAAATAATCGTTTTAAAGTCCAAATTTCTTGCAAGCAAATCAATTACCATGGCTCTGAGGCCAGTTGTTGGAATTTATTTTACCAGGATCTTAGATCTACTCACAAGTATGTTGTTTAACACCCTAAATATGAACTTTCTAAAACGACAAATTAAACACATATAAAGTTAAGAAAACCTTACATTGATGCAGCGAAATTAATGTCTCCTTCCACTCAGATCTCTAACCCTTGTATCCTTTCTGTCGCAGAGTATAATCAATATCTGAGCCCGAATGTCCTTCTTCTTTGAGTTTGATCCTTCACAGTCTTCCAATCTATGATTGAGTTACTGCTTGCTGTGTGTGGGCACCCACTCTTTTACTAGGGTTCGAAATATATGAAGAGGAAAAGAGAAGAGGGTTTCGGCCAAGGTATAGAAAATAGGGAAGACTCAGTTTTTCTGAAGAGAGAAATTTCTGTCAGAAGATGTTATGAAAACTTGTGATTTGACTGAGCCATCACTTTCTATTTATAGACAACTACTAGGTTTAGGTTAGGAATTATTTGGCATTAAAATAATGAAAATATCAATTTGAATTTCCACAATTAGTGGCCGACCATGGTGTGATAATGGGCCCCACTTGATTTTGCAGTTTTAACAAATTTTATTTCTATTTTCTCAAAAATGCCAATTTTCCAATTCTAACATTTTAAATGCCAAAACTAATTATTTAATAACTAAAATAGATTATTAAATAATATTTTAATTTAATTTAATTATTAGCTAGACATATAAAGTCCATTAATAAATAAATAAACCTAGAATCTCTTTTCTTTACAATTTCACCCCTGCTTAGTGAAAATTCATAAATTAGACATAGTCTAACTTTAGAATTATAATTGATCAATCACGAATCAATTAATGAGTCTTACAAGCAGAATGTTCTCAACTAGAATGGGGACCATGGATCTATATGCTGAGCTTCCAATAAGTGAACCAAATTTACCAAGTAAATTCCTACTTATTAATTCTTCGTTGAATCCACTCTTAGAACTTAGAATTGCACTCTCAGACTTATATAGAGCATATTATATGTTCCACGATATCAATATGCTATCTCATTTAACCATTGTTATAATCTTATTGTGATTTAAAGATCCTCTATATAGATGATCTACATCGAGATGAGATAATTTTACCGTTCTCACCCCTCAATGTATTTTGTCCCTTAAAACACTTAGCTACCTGTAAATGGTGTTTAGTGATCTAATAATTAGTCAGTTAAACGAGAGCTCATCCATTTACTTCTATTTTCTAAGCTCGAAGGGAATCATCACTTGACTTCTATACACCAGTAGAAGCTATAGATTCCATATTTATGTTCAGCACTCCCACTCAATCATACTATCATGTTCCCAAAATATACGTATCACCCTGACCCAAAAGTAGGCTTAAGTAATAAATCAAAGAACATGAATAGTACTCCTGAGTTGAGCCTAAGCATATCAGGATTTAGATTCTTTTAATCTTAAGATCAACTACTGATATTGACTTGGAAAGATATATATAACGGTATGTTTGTAATATCTTAACTTAGTTGCAATATCGGTTCAGTCCAATGTATACTCCATACATTTGAAACTAGTATACTTTGCTAATGTCTTGCAAAGAACATAACACATACTCCAAGTGTAAGTACACATCATCGCTGATTATCACATTAGTGTAAATCCAAAACACTGATGAAACAAGGACTTATTCTTTTGATTCATATGATCACAATCACATTCCACTGTGTTGACGATACTGTAATTGTGAATAAACATATGATCTGGATTTAATTGATTTTTGTGTATAAAAGTAATAAACATATTAAACCATTAGCATGTAAAATTCATGCAAACATAAATCACTTCAAATTTCTTATATTGATAACTAATCAGATTGTAAAGAGTTTTATTTAGGGCATAAAACCCAACAGCTTCTGCATCAGCCTGAGTAATGGCGAACACCCTAGCTGGAGTGGGTCTCGCCGGAGCCCTAGGTGCCTCTGATCTGAGCTGGGGACAATCCCTCTTGTAGTGTCCGGGCATGCCACACTGAAAGCATCCCTGGCCTCTGCACTCACCCAGATGGTGCCTTTTGCAACTGGGGCACTCTGGATAAAAAAATTGGGTCTCAGCACCACTACCTCTACTCTGGTTCCCTCGGAACCTCTTGTTCTGCCCCGAGCCACCAGATACAGTGGATGTTTTCCTCTTCTGGTCCATGGCCGAACCACTACCTCCCCTGCTAAAGCCTGATGCAGGAGGGGTAGGAGCCCCGCCACTCACTGGAGTCCTAACTGACCCCGACATACATCCAACTGCGCCCTCAGCTCGCAGTGCCTTCTCCACCATCTCCGCATAGGTGGTCTTGTCGTCCGTAGTGATCATAAGGTCATGCTTGATCTTCACATTTAATCCGTCCATATATTTTTCCTTCTTTCTGAAATCGGTTGGCATAATTCCCGAGGCCAACCTCGCCAACCGATCGAACTGGGTGGTATACTCAGTCACGCTCATGTTTTCCTGCTGGGTCAGGTGGGTGAACTCTTTCCTCTTGGCACTTCTAACGGCCTCATTATAGTATTTCGCGTTGAAGAGTTCCTAGAACCTTTCCCAGGTCATAGTGGTGACATCATGAATCTGAGACATCATGTCCCACTAGACTAGAGTGTCTTCTTGGAACTGGAAGGTGGCACACACCACCCTGTCATTCCCGGTGACACCCATAAAGTTCAGTATCCTTGTGATCACCGTTAGCCACTGCTCGGCTTTCATGACGTCCGGACCTCCCAAAAAAATCGGAGGTGCCTGCTTCTGGAACCTTTCATACAAGGGTTCCATTCTGTTTGCCGCTGCCACTATCTCGGCCTGAGCAATAGGGGCGGGTGCCACTGGAACTTCTGGCACAGGCACTGCAGGAGCCCCCTGCTGCCTCAATCTCTGAATCTCAAGATCTTGCTCCTCTATTCTGGCTTGCATTTCAGCAAACCTAGTTTCCCGATTCTGGGCTTCCTGATCGGCTTGGGCAGCCTGGGCAGCCTGTGGCGGGTTATCATCACCCCGACCACAAGCCCTGCCCCTGGGACTGTTGGGTTTTATGCCCTAAATAAAACTCATTTCAATATAATCAGATTTACTTATTAATATAGATCAGAAATAACATTTAATGTTGCATGGTTCACATGATTTATTTCATGATTATATGTATATAATGCATGAATTCATCTGAAACCCTTTTCACATACTTGATCATGTTTATTGTGTTGTCAACACTTTGGAAAGTAAACATGACTATGTGAATAAAGTTTCCTAGATTTATCAGACATAGGGTTTTACTGATATGATAATCTACAAAAGAGTTTACTTGCATTTGGAGAAATGCTATGTTCTTTCCAGAGCATTGGTTAAAGTAAAGCTCAGGTTGGATGCATGGAGTATGCATCGGAAGGGACCGATATTGAACTTTGACTTAGTTTTATTAAACTTACCTTAACATCTATTCAAGTCAATATCGCCTAGTTGATCCTAGATCAAATGATCTTAATCCTGTTATGATTAGGCTCAATCTCAAGAGGCTATTCGTGTTCTTTGATTTGTTAGTTAAGCCTACTTTTGGGTCAGGGTGATACGTACATTTTGGGAACACGGTAGTGCAATTGAGTGGGAGCACTAACATAAACATGGAATCTATAGCTTCTATGGCGAATAATAAGTAAAGGATGATCTCCTTCGAGCTTGACCAAACGAAAATAAATGGTGGAGTACTCATTTCACATAAGCTGAAATATCATTTATACGGGATTAGGTGTTTTAAGGATAAAATACATTGTAGGGTGTAACGGTAATCTAATCCCTTTACAGTGTAGATCATTCATATAGAGGAGCATTGATCAAATTAGGATTATAACAATGGATAACTAATGATGTGTCTATATGGTGGAACATATAGAGCATTCTATATATTGAGAGTGCAATTCTAAGTTCTATGCGTGGATTCAACGAAGAATTAATAAGTCAGTGAATTTAGGTTATAAATTCTTGATCTGCTTATTGGAAGCTCGGTTATATAGACCCATGGTCCCCCCACTAGTTGAGATAATATTGCTTGTAAGACTCATGTAATTGGTTTTGATTAATCAATTATAATTCTCAAATTAGACTATGTCTATTTGTGAATTTTTCACTAAGTAAGGGCGAAATTGTACAGAAAGAGTTTTAGGGGCATATTTGTTAATTATGATACTTTGTATGGTTCAATTAATAAATATGATAAATGACAATATTATTTAATAATTATTTATAGTTATTAAATAATTAGAATTGGCATTTAAATGGTTGAATTAGAAAGTTGGCGTTTTTGAGAAAATCAGATGCAAAAGTGATAAAACTACAAAGTCGCAAAAAGTCAGGCCCATATCCACATTGTATAGGGCCGGCCACTTTTGTAGGGTTTTACCTCTGATATTTTTATTATTTTAATGCCAAATAATTCAAACCTAACCTTAGTGGAATGCTATAAATAGATAGTGAAGGCTTGAGGAAAATTACACTTTTCATTCAGAAAAACCTAAGCCTCTCTCTCTCTACCTTGGCCGACCACTCTCTCTCTCTCTTCTTCCTTAAGATTTCAAAACACTTAGGTGGCGTTTGGTTGGGAGGAACGAAAATATCGGAATAGGAATGGGAATGAGAATTGGAATTGGAATTGGAATGGAATGGAATAAAATTTAAAATGCATAAAAAAATTTATAAAAAAATTATTAAATTTTTTCAAACCTTGCATTGGAATGGTCTTTTCTTCCATTTTAAAATGGAATAGTCATTCCACTAAAATGATGGAAAGGTCATTCCATTGGAATGGTATTCCAATGATTTTAAATACAACCAAACAAAGGAATGGAATGAAAATTATTTCCTTTCCATTCTATTCCATTTCATTACCTCCAACCAAACGCCACCTTAGTGATTAGAGTAGTGCCCACACACAGCAAGTGATACCTCAATCATAGTGAGGAAGATCGTGAAGAAAGACTTTCAGCAAGAAGGAGTTTCAACACTAAAGAAGGAGAGAAAGAGATCCAGGTTCAGATCTTGATAATACTCTGCGACAGAAAGGATACAAGGGTTAGAGACTGAACGGAAGGAGTCATATTATTCCGCTGCACCCAATGTAAGGTTTACTAAACTTTATATGTGTTTATTTTATCGTTTTAGAAAGTTCATATTTAGGGTGTTAATCAACATACTTGTGAGTAGATCTAAGATCCTGGTAAAATAATTTCCAACAGGGACCTCTACCACGGCCCCTAACTGTTGGAAATTATTTTACCAGGATCTTACATCTACTCACAAGTATGTTGATTAACACCCTAAATATGAACTTTCTAAAACGATGAAATAAACACATATAAAGTTTAGCAAACCTTACATTGGGTGCAGCAGAATAATATGACTCCTTCCGTTCAGATATCTAGCCCTTGATTCCTTTCTGTAGCAGAGCATTATCAATATCTGAACCTTGATCTCTTTCTCTGATTCTTTAGTGCTGAAACTCCTTCTTGCTGAAAGTCTTTCTTCACGATCTTCCTCACTATGATTGAGGTATCACTTGCTGTGTGTGGGCACTACTCTAACACTAAGAATTTCGAAATTGAAGAGAGAAGGAAGAGAGCAAGGTGGCGGCTAAAGATAGGGAGAGAGAGAGGCTCAGTTTTTCTGAATGAAAAGTCAGAAGAAAAGTGTGTTATTTTCCTGAAGCCTTCACTACCTATTTATAGCATTCCACTAGGGTTAGGTTTGAATTATTTGGCATTTAAAATAATGAAAATATCAGAGGGAAAACCCTACGATAGTGGCCGGCCCTATACATGTGGATTTGGGCCTCACTTTTTGCAATTTTACAGTTTTATCGTTTCTGCATCTGATTTTCTCAAAAATGCAAATTTTCTAATTCAACCATTTAAATGCCAATTCTAATTATTTAATAACTATAAATAATTATTAAATAATATTGTCATTTATCATATTTATTAATTGAACCATACAAAGTATCATAATTAACAAATATGCCCCTAAAACTCTTTCTTTACAATTTCGCCCTTACTTAGTGAAAAATTCACAAATAGACATAGTCTAATTTGAGAATTATAATTGATTAATCAAAACCAATTACATGAGTCTTACAAGCAATATTATCTCAACTAGGGGGGGGACCATGGGTCTATATAACCGAGCTTCCAATAAGCAGATCAAGAATTTATAACCTAAATTCACTGACTTATTAATTCTTCGTTGAATCCACGCATAGAACTTAGAATTGCACTCTCAGTATATAGAATGCTCTATATGTTCCACCATATAGACACATCATTAGTTATCCATTGTTATAATCCTATTTTGATCAATGATCCTTTGTATGAATGATCTAAATTGTAAAGGGATTAGATTACCGTTACACCCTACAATGTATTTAATCCTTAAAACACTTAACCCCATATAAATGATATTTCAGCTTATGTGAAATGAGATCTCCACCATTTATTTTCGTTTGGTCAAGCTCGGAGGAGATCATTCTTTACTTACTATTCGCCAGATAGAAGCTATAGATTCCATGTTTATGTTAGCGCTCCCACTTAATTGCACTACCGTGTTCCCAAAATGTACATATCACCCTCACCTAAAAGTAGGCTTAACTAACAAATCAAAGAACACGAATAGCCTCTTGAGATCGAGCCTGATCATAACAGGATTAAGATCATTTGATATAGGATCAACTAGGCGATATTGACTTGAATAGATATTACGGTAAGTTTAATAAATCTAAGTCAAAGTACAATATCGGTCCCTTCCGATGCATACTCCATGCATCCAACCTGAGCTTTACTTTAACCAATGCTCTGGAAAGAACATAGCACTTCTCCAAATGCAAGTAAACTCTGTTGTAGATTATCATATCAGTAAAACGCTATGTCTGATAAATCTAGGAAACTTTATTCACATAGTCATGTTTACTTTCCAATGTGTTGACAGCACAATAAACATGATCAGGTATGTGAAAAGGGTTTCAGATGAATTCATACATTATATACATATAATCATGAAATAAATCATGTGAACCATGCAAAATTAAATGTTATTTCTGATCTATATTAAAAAGTAAATCTGATTATATTGAAATAAGTTTTATTTAGGGCATAAAACCCAACACTAACATGCGGGGGAAACTGAGCTCCTTGACCTTGATTTGACCCTACTGATTTGCCCTGACGCCTGGTGTTTCGCCTGGCGTCCATCTAGTCTGAACAGCCTGCGAAACCAAGAGTTGGCACATCAGGTCATGATCAAAGAGAGCTTACTAATGCCGCTTAATTTGGAAATTAAAACAAAACATGCGCCTATTCTACTATCAGGCTACTAACATGCTTCCTATCAGGCTTTTCTTATTTCATAATAATTAAATAAGCTACTAAAGCAATAAAAGCTTACTGAACTGTAGAACGAGCTAATTGCTGATGATGATTGTACATGTCGTGACGATCTTTGGAAGACAACCTGGCTCTGATACCAAATTGTAACACCCTAACTAGCATAGGCGTATTACGTGATATTTAAACATACTGTGCAGCTCGTTGCTAATCAACGAGGTTTATGGAAATCAGGATTAATTAAAAAATTTTCTTTTTATTTAAACTTATAAAATATTTCATACAAAATACTGTGGGATCCCATTTACAAAAAGCTTTACAAAAGTTTACTGTCTAATACAAAATACTTGATGCCTAGCGTCTAATTACAAAAAGCACTGCTGTCCCGAGGATCGTACGCTCCAGGCCTAACCGCCCCGACATGTACAATGTTCACCGGCTCGCTCTCACGGTTCCTCAGCCTTGGCCTTGCCCTGACCTACACATAAACATAGCACTGTGAGTCGACAGACTCAGTAAGAAAAGCATAAATCATAATCATACATAAATCCGGGTTATGATCAGACGCCCATACCCCTGACCATAACCCTAACCGTCGTGTCCCACACGATACTGAGTCCCAAACGTTCATAAGACGGTACTATTGACAAGTAACAGCCTATACTCGGTTCACTGGTCATACTCCAGCTGCTAGTCATACTCTTGCCTAACCGATGTGTTACAGTATTAGCCTATACTCGGTTCACTGGTCATACTCCAGCTGCTAGTCATACTCTAGCCTAACCGATGTGATACGGTTAAATAGCACAGTACCACCAACCCTAGAATCAGCCTATACTCGGTATACTGGTCATACTTCAGCTGCTAGTCATACTCTAGCCTAACCGATGTGATATGGTCGGATGGTACGAAGCCAACATACATATCTAATGTAATCTAACAGGCTTCCTAACATGCACGCTAAACATGTAATACATATGCATACTGTTATACTAATCTTACCTCAATTCCGAATTCAGATGTGCCGGTCAACCTGACTAGAACGAACTACGCGGCGGTTTACAGGCTCCTAAACCATAACAATCACAACACTAATAAGTGATACGCTAAATCACTTCCTGGGGACTAAAACTAGAAACTAAAAGTTTCCCTATCGATAAAAAGCATGGCAATACCCCAAATAACATAAAAACGAGAAAATCTAGGGTTCCTAAAAATTTCCCAACCGGCAGACCGGTTGCACAACCGAAATTCCGGTTTTGGGAATTCCAGAACCCTCATCCGGAATTCCGGTTTCCGGTTCCTCGCAGGATACTTTCAAAAAATCATAACTTGCTCAAATCAAATCCAATTCAAACAAAACCTTCCAGACCTGTTCTAAATACCCCATAGAACAAAACCAAAGCATCAAAACAGCCCAGAACACACAGATACTAAAAATGCCATGTGAGCTCCAAGCTTTGAGTTTCAAATTCAAACTTGGCTAAAGCTCACCTACAAGCATCAAAACCTGAATAAAACTACATATTCATGCATATAAAAACTGCAGAAACTGAACTCAAGCACAACCAAACTTTACAGCAACTATTTTCACATTTTCTCTTTGAAAACCATAGCTTTTGAATAGAAATTCCATAACTTTAAACAACACCACCAACGTGCAACACAAGTTTCTCTAATCTACACAAATACTCATGAATAAACTTCATAAATCAACAACAACATACAGCAGCAAGAACACTCTAAAATCAAGCATGTAATTCACTAACTTTTTCTTAAAACACAAGAAAACACCAAGAAAGGCTACAAGGAAATTACCTAAAGTTTAAGCACCTCAAAATCAAGATGATTCTTCCTGGAAATGCAGAAGAAAAACTCCAATTCCAGCTGCTCAAGAAGTGGCCGAAAGAGAGAGGAAGAGAGAAAAGCAATTTTCCAAATTTTCTAATTTTCTTACTTTGAACCAAATGAGAATAAATTCAAAATAAACTCTTTATTTCAGCCATCATAAATCAAATAACATTTAATTTCTCACTCAAAGTCCACTAAGGGACAAGAATACAAATGGGGCAAAATGACCATTTTGCCCCTCCACACTAACATCACATAAAGGGCACTAAAGGGGTATTTTGGGAAATTCTAAATTCCAGGCCAATCCCGACATTCCCAATGTCTAATAGACCGTCCCACAATACTAACATACTAAGTTGTGATTTTACTGAGCCCAAACACCGAGTTCCATGTTACCGGGCACCGAAAATGCAAAATTATGAAATTCACTATATGACATAAAATGCATCTCAGAATTCAATAACAAGAGCATAAATAATTATTTAAATATCTATAAATAATTTTCATAATTAAACATAATTAACTGCTAATTTCCAAATTAAACTAAGCGGTCTTTACAAGCCATCACAAAGATGACAGTTTTGGAGATGAAAATGAAACCACCTCAGTGATTAAGGAAAAAAAGCAATTGTGTGCTTTGGTTTTTTGGTGTTTTAATAGTAATTTTTGTTTTTAAAATGTTGTTTTAATGATGTATATGCCTTTGTTTAAAAGATTGAAAGAGAAGCTTGGATTGAATAGTATATATCATCTAATTTGAGGGGAGTTTTGAATTATTCAAATGAATAAATTAGTCAAGTTTAGTTAGAAAATAGGAGAGGCTCTAAGCACTTAAACACAATATGGATTATTATCAATTACCATGATACACCGTTCTCTCAAGAAAAAAAAGGAATGGAATACACACTACCTAAATCTCATAATCGGAAATTTAAAAATGTAAACAAGTTAATAACTGAACTGAAAATATCTGTGTGAAATATCTACTCTACAATTTGTATATGACCAAAATATTTTAGGTACAAGACTTTGGAAAATGAAGAAATGAAAAAACCCATTTTTAGTAACCAACAAAATTGGTGTAAACATAAATTATAGTTTTTATTTGGAAAAAAAACAGCAAGACTAAATGGCAAAAAGAAAATTTAAAGTATTAACCAAAAGGAAAAAGGCCATTCTGTGAAAGGAAAGTTGGAATACTTAACAAGTCTTGTTCCTTACAGTAGGATAGTAGGACTCCCCATTCCCTATTTTCTATGTTTCTTATTGCTAATACCATTTTGTTGCTTAGTAAGAAAAAGAGCATGTAACATTTAATTATAAATAAATGCACATATCACACTGATAACATTAGCTTACATTCATGAGCATTTGACCATGTACTATAAGAAAATCAAAGAGTGTAAATACCAGATCGTCAAACCTTCTTGATCATGTAAAAAAACCTATAATTCAGAATATACAATATAATATATGTGTGTGTGTATACACACATAAATGACAAACCTTATTTGGGATTTTCTGCAAGGATCAGACACTAGAGAATAGAGTCTAGACTATAATACCTGAAGAAGTCAATGACTAAGGTAGTCCCTCCAAAGACTTGACAGAAAAAGTAAATGCAAGGCAATGAATATCAGAGAAAAGTTAATCCTGGCTTATCATGAACTTAAACCTCTCTGTTGGATTTATCTTGGCAAAGTTTTTCTTTGTTCATTTAAATAAAGATATAATTGTATTAATTAACAACAAATCAGAGAACAAAAGAATTTACAAGCTAAAAAATATATTAGAATAGTATATATATCATCCAACTTAAGATTGTATCAAACTTACAAATCTATATGTAGGTACTAGTAAAGAGTATGCTATCAAATTTCACAAGACAAGCTTCCATGATATGAATCAAAGACAACTACAAAATACAACAATGTTGCCTATTGATATGGAAATTAACCAAGTGAGAACCATTAGAAAATTAAACCATAGAAGCTCAAAATGATGACATCTCCAACTTAATTGCTAGTTAGAAAAGTTAAGTTAATCTAAAAGTTGAGTTAATCAAAAGGTTGTCATCTCCATTAAATTGTTATATATTAGCATCAGCCATTCCCCCAGCAGTATTCTCCCTCGGCCTTTGTTTCCTCAATCTCTCTTTCCTCTTCTTGGTTTCTTCAGTTGGGTTAATGGATGGTGGCCTTCCCCTTTTCTTTGGCTGAACGGTCACCTAAAAATCACCAAGTTTGATCTTATTAGTTACTAACCAATAGCATAAACAAAACATAGATGCAACTAATCAAAATTTCAGAAAAAACAAACCTGAGTAACTGTTGTTGGACATTTTCTTGCAATATGGCCTGCTACACCACAATTGCCACATTTATGCACTTGTCCATATCTTCTTGTCTTGGTTGTATTTGCAGGTGGTGGTTCATCAACATCCCTTCTTCTCTTCTTTTTTGGTCTCCCTGGCATATTTGTTTCCTCTGGCGGTTCAATTGGGTTAAGACCAGATCTTGGCCAAAGTTGTGGACCTAGCATAGGGTGTATCACACCCGCATAACCCTTCAACATCATATCTTTCTTGTACCAGTCATGAATGTAATTCCAAACTTCATGACCTACGTCACATATGCATGATAATGCATGACCACAAGGGATTTCACTTAGTTGGTACCTTCTGCAGCAACAAGTCTTCTCAGCTAGGTTGACTGCATAGCTAATAGTGCCTGGGCAGTCGACTTCAAAAATCACTTCTGTTGCCCTTGTCACCAAACAATTTCTAGCAGACTTCTTGTTCTGCTCTATGATCTTCCTGATGTTTTTTCCTACTGGTTCATTCCACCTGGTGACACTCTCCCTTTTCTTTTGAAACCTACACTTGAGCCAATACCTTAACTTTTCCAACAAAGTTATGATTGACTTGTCCCTGGCATCAGTAATGGCATTATTGAAAGACTCACACAGGTTGTTCAAAAGAACATCACACTTCACACCTTTAGAAAAGTAAGCCTTTGTCCATACTGTACGTGGCTTTGCAACCAACCAATTATATGCAGCGACATTGACTTCCTTGATTTCTACCGTTCTTCTATCAAATTCAGCAATAGTCGTTGCTCTTGCAGCAACCCGCAACATTTGTTTCATCAACAAACCAGGAAAATCCTTCTTGAAATTAGAGTAAAGATGCCTAACACAATGTTTAACATCTGAACCTGTGAAAACTCTTCCAACTGCATTGTCCAAGCCTTTTTGCTTGTCACTCATGAATGTGTATATATTTGGCCTTTCACATACGAGATCTGTCTTCAAAAGATCACAAAACCATGACCAAGAATCTGTTGTCTCCTTCTCACAAACAGCATAAGCAATAGGGAAAATGACATTCTCAGCATCTATACCAACAACCACCAATAATATCCCCTTACAGTAACCCTTTAAGAAAGTACCATCCAAACAAATTAGCGGTCTACAACCATTTCTGAATCCATCTTTGTAGGCTTTCAAAAAAATATATACTCTCTCAAACACTCTTTTTTCACCAACCATTTTAGTCTTGATCTTAGCAGTACTACCTACATTATTAAACAACAACATAAGCAGTTTAACGTAACAAACACACAAAAAAAAAACATAGTATCTTGAGCAATTTAAAAAATTAGTACATAAATATATAACATAAATTGAATCATAGTAAAGGTAAATTATCATTGTTTCTTTTATGTATTTACACATACACATATGGGTATGGAGCCTCCCGGTTTTTTCCATTTATTGTTCTAGTATAGAATATTGTTTGTTAACCTATATATCTCTCTTGAATCTCAGGTATTGCTAAAGATGTTGTTCTGTCAAGGTGTAAAATTATTGCAGAACCTTGGGATTACTTTATCTTGTTGGAAGTTTCGCAAATTGGGACAGGTAACAATATTCAAGTTGCCCTTATTAATTAAATGATAAGAAATTACACAATCTACATCATTATGTTTTATGTTTGGGAAAAGTTATTAGTTGCTGAAAATGGAGATGAAGCATTTTATAGTGTCAATAAATATTATAAAATTATACTTCCTATTTATATTTTCTTCACGATTATACTTCCTATTAAAAAAATTATACTTCCTATTTATATTTTCTTTACAATTATACTTCCTATTAAAAAATTATACTTCCTATTTATATTTTCTTCACAATTATACAGTAATCCCAAATGATTCTTCGCAATTATACTTCCTAAAAAATTAATAATTGCGGTAAAAACAATTATACTTTTAAAAATTTATCATTGCAGTAAAAACAATTATACTTCATCAACTAAAAACACAAAACATAATAGGGAAGCAATACCTGGATTAGTAGCCAATAATTGATTGCAGTAATCATCAAGAATAGCATACTGCTCAGCAACACTTCCTTCCAACATAGCCAACGCCATGTCCTTTGCTCTATAAAAGGACCACTTACTCACTTTAGAGTACTTTGTGTTGGAAACCATCTCCTTGAACCCGGTATAATGTAAGTTGGGGTTCAGCCTAAAGGTTTCGAGGAGGTGTGTGGACAAAAAAGCTGAATTTGCTAGTCTACTATCCACCACTAGTCCACAATCGTGTATATTCTTTAGTTTGTTGACCCTAAAAGTTGTCCCATCTGTACTAACCCTAGATGCATATATTAACCACTTACATGATGTTCCTTTACAAATAGCTCTCATCCTCCTTTGGTCATTGCTGATGTATTTGAAATCCTTGTTTTGTGCAAGAAAGTAATCCTTAAGGGCTTTTCTAAAAAACAACCACATTAGCAAATAACATGCCCTTGTCAAAGTTAAAAGTCTCCTTATCACACAATGGATTATACTCTTTGGTTGAATTTTTCTTAACACCCCCTTGTTCATCATCACTTGCTAAACTCGCCAAATCATCCTCTGACTCAATACAACCATCATCACGTTCATTTGTCTCACCACCTTGGCTGCAAAAATTGGTCACACTAGCCCACCATCTACTTGGGTCACTAGGTTTGGCAACATTTCTCTCAGTTTCCAAATCTTGTTCATACTCTTCCTCATTAAATTCAAATTCCCCTTCATTTGTAGTGGGCTGGTCAGTAGTGGATTGGTCTACAGTGGGCAGGTTTGTAGTGGATCGGTCTGTAGTGGGCTGGTTTGTAGTGGATTGGTCTGTAGTGGCCTAGTCTATGGGTGTTGTGACTTGTGTTTGACTTTGTATTTCATTTGGGTGATTTGGTTGACTTTGTATTTCAATTGAGGGTGCATCATCCCCTGCATCTTGAACCTCTGGATCATCCCACCCTTCATTCTCCCAAAAAGTAATATAGCCATCGGTGCAATACCCATCTTCATGTTCATACCCTTCGCCCTCCTCTATAGAACCACCATGATGATCTTCAAAATCATCCTCATCATCTTTAAAATCATTCTCAGATGAATCATCATCACTGAGAATAACAACATTATGTTCCTTACATGTTTTATTAACATGTTTTCCCTTGTTCATGTCTACCGGGATCCCTACCACATCAGGCACAGCATCACAATTTGGTGGGAGTTCCTCAATCACACAGTGCTTGAGCTTTGGGGCGGTTGGTACATGAGGAACAGCAGTTGGATCAACTTTCCATTCTAGCTCATGTGTCATTTCTGGCATCACAAGATACATAGACATGACTGTCCACTTCCTCATCTCCATTTGTTCCAAAATTTCATTAACTTCTTTGTCATTTCGAATCATCCTTCCATGCTTCAAAGCTTTATCTTTTGGCTTATATAACATGCCAAAAGGAAGCTTGTATCCCAAACCAATTGCAAATCCTTCTATCAATATTCTGCTCATCTCACTCTTATCAACCCAGTCAAAGAAACTAACCTTCCCACCCTCATACTTTCGGTTACCAAAAGGTGTGAAGAACATTTCACCATGATGTATTGCAAGTGTCAAATACTTTAGAGTATCACCTGTTTAATTATGAATCAAAGATAAAAGATCAAACATATTAGTACCTCTTAAAAATTTCACCCAGAATATTTTTTTTCAACTAATTTAGTCAACAATGGACCCTACTATTTTGAGGCATGAACCTCTCAATTTACACAAATACTAATACTTCACTTAAGGGCTTCTTTGAGAATTTTTTTGTTTTAAATGGATACTTTTTGAATTACTTTAGTTGGAGTCTTGACGAAAAAAAATAAGGTGGAGCCTAAGAGGGATATACATAACAAGAGACAGAGAGAGAGGGCATGAATATACATAAGAAAATTTATATTGATTATGCTCTTTTATTATTATTATTGGCTCAAATTTTATGTTGATTATTGGTTGGTGGTGGTTGACAGTGCCTGTTTTTATCAACCATGGGTTTGAACATAAATTAAAAAACATAAAAATGAGAGTAGTACTGGAGTAAAAATTAATAAGAGTAGTAGGGGTCTTTCTCATTACCATCCTACTGCCACAAACCTAAAAGCTAAGGTAAAAAATCCATCTTGAATTATATCCTTCTAAGAAGTTGAAGTCAATAATATAATTACATGTAGAAGCATGGATTTGCTCCTCAAATTCAACAATTTTTTTTTCTCCTTGCAAACTAGTTTTAAGTTAGATCGACATGAATATTGGCTTGAATGGAATGGATCACAAAATCAAACAAAGCTTCATTAAAAAATCTGTCATTCTTCTTATCAAGCATGGAAATCAATGGACCCCACTATTTGTATGTGCACATGCCTAAAGTCATTACAACAATAACACAACAACACCCAACCATAAGTTTTAAACCTTTTGACTCTTTCTCACCAACAGTGTTATATAAAATCCCAAAACATATAACTTTTTTATGTGTAAAACCCTTAATTTTTTAATTGCAAACTCATCCACTCACAATAGATTAATAATATTCACACTCAATACTGCCAAAAGAAAAAGAATATTTTTTAAAAAACACAAATTCCTAACTGGAACCCACCCATGAATACATCATTATCACACAATACTTCCAAAAAAAAGACTACTATATAACAGCCACTATTCTAAACTCCATTCTAGCCTCAATTGAACCCAGCAAAATAAATATCACAAAAAATCCACACATTTTAGAAGCAACGCATAATGTTTTGGCCAAAAATCTTACCATAATTAGGGGGATCACCACCAGCCCTAAAAAGCGCCATTATCTACTGCTCCCGTCGATGGTTGCTTCCCGTGGTCGAAGAAGAAGGTCTCACCACTTTCTCTTTCACCGACGTTAGTGGTTGCCACGGTCGGAGTAGAAGCTATCGCCCAACTATTTCTCTCTCCCCGACGTTGATGGCTCCTCCCATGGTCGGAGAAGAAACTATCGCCCAGAAACTTTGGTGGTCGTCGGAGTTTATCGTCCAGTCCCCACCATTTTCTCTCTCCCCGATTATGCTTCCACATTTTTAGGGTTTAGTTTTGATTTTTTTTCAACAGTTCAATCGTTTTGTGTACATTGTTTGTTTTTAAGGTAATATTAGTTAATGTTTATTATTATTATTAGGTATCAGATTATTATTTAATGTTTATTATATTATATAAATTTATTCAATTAATTTTATGTAACTATATTAGTTTTAAATCAAATTAAATTTTTTATTTTAATAGTTAATATTATGTGGCAATTTTATAATATGATGTGGTATTATTTTAAATGATGTGGCATGCCACCTGTTGTCCAGTGTGCAAGATAACAGCAAGGTATCTACAGAATGTCTGAAAGTGTAACGGAATGTATTTATGCCGCCAAAATTTTAACTTAGGTATTAAATTGCAACTGAATGATAAACTTAGGTATTTATGCCGCAAATTACTCAAATTAAAAAGATAAATTAAAAATATATATGACTTTGAAACTAACAATTAAGTATATAACTTTATATTATTATATATTGAATCATTTATGTTATATATAATACAAACTAAAAATTAAAAAAAAACCTAAAGTTAGGTTGGTCGGGTCATTCAGTTCAATTGGGCGGGTTGGACCTATTTTCAACCCACCTAATTAATAGATTGGGCGGTTTGTAATTTTTTCGGATTATTTCAGTTTGTAATTTTTATCGATTTTTTCGGTTTGGTTTGGGCGGGTTATTCGGTTTGGACAGTTTACAAATTTTTTTGTACAACCCTACCTTAAATTATTTTGGCAAGTTGGTCCTTAAACTTTATTTTTTGGAAAATTGGTCCACAAACTTTTATTTTCTTAAAAACATAAAGTCCTCACTCTTAAATGATGGTATTTTATTTATTTTTGTATTAATTTTAAATAATTTTATATTAATATATTATCAAATTAAATAAATATATTTTTTTATTTATATGTATTGTTTTTCAAATATGTCAAAATAAGAATAAGAAAAGAATATTTGAAAAAGACTAAATAATAATAATAATAATATATTTTTTATAAACTTCCAAAGTAAATTATATTTTAAAATTTATTTTTAACGTATGCTCCGCAGCGAACTCATGAAATTTCACCACCGCTAATGCAAAATTTTAAAAATTAGTAAATATATATACAATTAAAAAACTATTAAAATTATAATACCACATATTCATAAATTAACAATAAAATATACTATAAATACTAAAACATAAAAATGTGAGGGGGCTAAAATTCTCTCTAGCTATTATATGTGTCCGCTAGTGTTTATAATTTTTTTTTTCTTTTTATTAATATATATAAATATAATAAATTAAAGTATTAAAATATTAATATTGATATAATAAATAAAAAATATTAATATAATTATTTTTATCAAAATATTAAAATTAAAAAAAATGAAATTATTTGAATTTAATAAAAAAAAAAATTAAAGTATGTAAAATAAATAATAAAAATGTATAATTTTTTTAGTGTATTTCAGTGTTAGTCGTATCCCCTGATACATTTTTTTGTCTCTTTGTTTTTGAGAGTTTGCTGTATTCTCTTTCGTGTGTGTTTCAATGGCATCAAGCAGTATCACTGGAAAGGAAGTGGAGAACAGAGATGAACTCATTAGCCTAGATGAAGAAGAGGTAGAAGTTTTGCGGATTCCGACAGGCAGGGCTGAAGAAGTGGCGATAGATACTCGATGGTGCTTAGTGGGCAAACTCCTAACAGGGCGTGTATCAGACTTTAACGTTTTCCAGAATATGATGGCTTTTCTCTGGAAGCCGGGGATGGGTATGTACGTGAAAGAACTCAATCCGAATTTATTCCTATTTCAATTCTATCACGAGATCGATATACAACTTGTCATTGACGGGAGCCCTTGGACTTATGATTGGAAGCCTTTTATCTTTACTCGTCTCAAGGAAGGTGATAACCCACGGCTTGTTGAGATCAATCATCTAGATATGTGGGTTCAACTACATAATCTACAACCGGGTAACATGACCCTGAGTGTAGTGACAACGCTCGGGAATTTCATTGGTACGTTTATTGAATCGGATCCTAATAACTTTGTGGGTGTTTGGAGGGATTTTCTTCGAGTCCGAGTTCGAATCAATGTGATTAAACCAATAAAGCGAAGGATGAAAGTCAGTACGGATAACGCCTCTTGGTATTGGGCGAATTTCAAATACGAAAAACTCCCTACCTTCTGCTTCATTTGCGGTATAATCGGGCATTCGGAGAGATTTTGTCCAAGGCTTTTCCTAAAGCCGTTACATCTCCAGGAGAAACCTTACACTCTAGAACTGAGGGCTTCTCTACAGAGGCGACACTCGACATTTGGGGCGCAGTGGCTCCGGTCAGGAGCGGTGGTTCGGGATGATACAAGGCAGGGATCCATCGTGAACAACTCTGAATAGGGAGTTAATTTGATCCCTGTGAACCCGGAGCAATTGGGGGGATCGGCTAGCCAGAATCATGGATATGATACAAATCCTATTGATTTGCTAAATGATAGGCGTCCATACAAGGAGGATATTAGGGGAGTCAATGAAGAGGATATGACTTTGCATGTGAATAATAATGGGATTTTTTTTTATTCCACAATTACTACAATTATTGACTCAAAAAGGAGAAGGCCAGACTCTAGTGAGGAGGGTAACGTGGGACCACAAGGAAAGGCTTATTCTGGTAACACTGATGACATGGAGCAAGATATGGTGGGTCTTCCAAAAAAGGGCTTTTGGCGGGTTCTGGTTTCTAGGCCCGCCTAGAGGTATGAGTTGTTTAAGTTGGAATTGCCGTGGGCTTGGGAACCCGCGGGCCAACCAATTCTTATCGGATCTTGTTTTCCAAAAGAAGCCGAATTTGTTATCTTTATGTGAAACTTTATGCAATAAAACTAGTATGGAATGTATTAGAGTCCATTTGGGATTTGAAGGTTGTTTTGTTGTTGATGCTCGTGGCCACAGTGGGGGTTTGGCTTTATTATGGAAAGATGTTAAGGAGGTGGTAATACAAGGCTTCTCTTTCAACCATGTTGATGCTACAGTCGAGTTACAGGGGTCTCTTCCTTGGCGGTTTACAGGCATCTATGGTGAGCCGAAACGTGAGTTGAGGTACTTGACTTGGAACCTCTTTCGTTCTCTTAAAAATGATAGTAATCTCCCTTGGTGCCTTATGGGAGACACGAACAACTTGGGCTCTCAATCGGAGATGAGAGGGGGCAAGAAGTATCCTGACCGTTTAATGTAGGGGTTTAATATAGCTTTGGGGGATTGTAATTTGATAGACTTGCCTCTTGTTGGTTATCCATTCACTTGGGAAAAAGGGAGAAATAGCAACGATTGGATCGAAGAAAGATTGGACAAAGCTCTGGTTACTAGTGACTGGTTGTCTATTTTCCCACTGCCGATCCTATACAACTTGGAGATCACTAATTCAGACCACTGCCCTATCTTTCTATTGCTTAAAGGTACTTTTCCAACTACTACTTATCACTCTTTTTGCTTTGAGAATGCTTGGATTCGTGAACCATTATGTAAGCAGTTAGTTGAGGGGTGCTGGTTGGGTTCGGGCCTCATGGAAATTCAAGATAAAATAGCTAAGTGTGGGGAGGTGCTTGGGAAGTGGGGTCGAGATATAACTGGGAACTTTCGCCAACGGATCAATCTTTGTAAAAAGCAAATCCGTGACTCTAAATGGGGCCGTGATCCTATCTCAATTCAACTCCACAAGGAAGGAAAGGACAAGTTATCTGAGATTTTGGCTCAACGGGAAACTTTTTGGAAGCAAAGGTCGAAACAATATTGGCTTAACTTGGGTGATTAAAATAGTAAATATTTTTTCATTCCGTTGCAAGTTCTAGGAAGCGCAACAATAGCATCAGTCAGCTCCAGAATAACAATGGTGTTTGGGTCAATTGCGAATCGGGGCTTCAAGGTGTTATCACGGGCTACTTCCGTGACTTGTTTCAAGCTTCTGGAACTAATTTGGGATCGGTCTTGGATAGAATTTGGCCTTCCATCTCTTGTGAGCAAAATGATGAATTACTAATCCCTGTTTCCAAGGATGAAGTTAGAAGTGCACTTTTCCAAATGCATCTGGATAAGTCTCCCGGTCCGGATGGCATGACTCCGGCGTTTTACCAAAAACATTGGACCATTGTTGGGACTGATGTCGTTCAATTTGTTCAGGATTTTTTTGATTCAGGCAAGTTTTCGGATTCCATTAATGATACTCATATTGTCTTAATTCCAAAAAAGAAATACCCCACACAAATGAGTGATATGAGACCAATATCTCTTTGTAATGTGCTCTACAAAATTGCCTCAAAGGTGGTGGCGAACAGAATGAAGGGTGTCTTGAGCGAAGCTATTTCTAAAACTCAGAGTGCGTTTGTTTCTGGTAGACTAATATCAGACAATGTCATGGTGGCTTTTGAAGCAATGCATTATCTGAAAAGGAAGACCAATGGAAGGAAGGGCTATATGGCGATTAAACTTGATATGAGCAAGGCATATGACCGTGTCGAGTGGGGATTTCTAGAGTCTATTCTTCGGGTGATGGGATTCAATGTTCGGTGGATTGGGTTAGTTCTGAGCTGTGTTAACTCAATTCGATACCATGTTATCAATAGTAGTCAGAGAATGGGGACGATTACTCCTACTAGGGGCATTCGTCAAGGCTGCCTGCTATCTCCTTATTTGTTCATTGTTTGTGCGGAAGGCTTTTCTTCTTTGATTCGTCACTATGAGGCCACTAGACTTATCACCGGTTGCAAAGTTGCTAAGGGCGCACCTACTATTTCTCATCTATTATTCGCAGACGACAGCTATGTTTATTGCCAAGCTTCAAAAGAAGAAGCAAGCCATGTTCTTTCACTTCTCCAGACCTTTGAACACGCCTCTGGCCAAAAAGTTAATCTTCATAAATCATCTGCCTTCTTTAGCTCGAACACAAGAGCTGCTACAAGGACCCGAATCTGTAACTTGATGCAAATTCAAGAAGCGGGCAGTGATAGCATGTACTTGGGACTTCCAAGTATAGTTGGTCGAAATAAGACGCTATGTTGGGATTCCTTAAAGAGAGAATGAGGAAGAGGATCAATGGTTGGGAGGGTAGATTTTTATCTCGAGCTGGGAAAGAGATTCTTATCAAAACCGTGGTTCAAGCCCTTCCTTCGTACACTATGAACGTCTTCCTCTTCCCAATCAGTACTTGTAAAGAATTAGAGAGGATGATGGCAAGTTTTTGGTGGAAATCGAACAACTTTAATAGCAATGGCAGCGGTATCACATGGATGAGTTGGGATAGAATGACCAAGCATAAGTTTGATGGTGGTATGGGCTTCCGTAGTTTGAGAGACTTTAATTTGGCTATGCTTGGTAAACAAGGCTGGAGGCTCCTATTTAATACAGATTCTTTGGCCAGCAAAGTTATAAAGCTAGATATTACCCACATGGTGACTACCTAACTGCGGAGCTTGGGTCAAACCCGAGTTTTATATGGAGTAGCATTTATGTTGCTAGAGATACTGTCAAAGATGGGTTAAGGAAAAGAATCGACTCTGGTGCAACTGTGAATATAACTTCTGATCCTTGGCTCCCTGTTTTTGATCATCCTACACCAGTCCCAATTGTTGATGGCCTTGACAACTTCAATGTTAATAGCCTCTTTGAAGCTAATACCCGAAAATGGGATGAAGACATTGTGAAGGATCTATTTTCCCCTGAGGATGCGGCTATCATCCTAGGCATCTCCTTAAACCAGAACATTGTAAATGACTCCTGGTATTGGATTGCAGAAAAGAATGGTTTTTATTCAGTCTGAAGTGCGTACAATTCGCTCCAACAACTTAAACACCATTCGGATATTTCAGAGGTAAATGAGTTTTGGAAGAAATTATGGTCTCTCAAAGTGCCTCCTAAGGCCAAGGATCTTGTGTGGAGGGCGGCATCAAATTGTCTTGCTTCCAAAAGGAACTTATGCATCAAAAAGGTTTTGGTTGATAGCTCATGTCCTTTTTGTGGTGTTTTTGCTGAAACGGAATGGCATGTATTGGTATCTTGTCATTTTGCTTGGTCTTGCTTCGGGTATGCTGGTTTGGCTGTTGTTGGAAGAGACTCATTTTCTTCTCTGTTGGTGTGGTTGGAAGCTACTGCTAACAGGGTCGGCAATGAGGATTTGGGCAGAGTAGTGATGCCCTGTTGGGCCATTTGGGCAGTCAGAAATGACCTTGTTTGGAAGTACCGTGCGAGAAGTGTGAAAGATGTGGTGACGTTTGCTAAATCGAGTCTTGATCAATGGTTGAATGCTCAAGGAAAGGGTAATATTCCCTCGATGTCTCCTCTCAAAGCTGGAGACGGTTTAGAGCAGTGGGTTAAACCGATTTCAGGAATCAAACTCAATGTAGACGCTGCCATCTTCGATTCATTTCACAAGTACGGGTACGGGTGTGTGGTCAGGGACCCTGCTGGTGGTTTGGTTTCTGTTTTCGCAGGGGTTTTTTTCTGGTTTTGTGGCCCCTGAATTGGCCGAAATAATGGGCATTCGGGAAGCTTTGAGCTGGCTAAAGGATTACTCATTCTCTCAGGCCATCATCGAGACCAATAGCCTTGTTTGTGCTGAAGCCATTAGGAGTGCAGAAGCTTTTATTTCTGCGTTCGGGCTGCTGGTAGATGAATGCAAAAATAGTCTTAATTGTTTGTCCAATGTTTCAATTGTATTTGTTAAACGTTCTGCGAATTGTGCTACGCACTTTGTTGCCCGACACTCTGTTTCTCTAGCTGAACGTATGTTCCCTATCAACAGTGTTCCCTCAGACTTATTGTCTATTCTTGCGAGCGATTGCTCGGTTTAATAAAGAACACTTATTCAAAAAAAAATGTTAATATTTAATATTGGGGACTTAATGTTATTAAAGAAATAAAAATTTGAGGATCATTTACTAAAATATAAAGTTTGGGGGAAAAATTTGGGCCTAACTATAATTTAAAGACCTTAGGTACAAAGCCTTTATAATATTGTGGAAAGAAAAGGTTTTATTAATATATATAGAATCAGTTGTTGGATTTAGAAGAACTCTAAAGTCAACTATCCATGGCGGGTTTGTTTGATAAGCAAGCAGATGTATATGCGGATGCTCGGCCTACTTACCCAATTGAATGGTATTCAAAGTTGGCTGCTCTTACTTCTCACCACACCTTGGCCTGGGACGTTGCCACTGGAAGTGGCCAAGCTGCTATCGATGTACTTTTCTCCACTCCATCTCTCACTTCATTTTCTTTTTAATTAATACAATCATTCTTGAAATTATTTTTGGATTTTTTAGTTTTTAATTCCCATGATCTCGTTCTTGAATCCTTGATCACATGACTCCTCTTGGTCTATATATATCTTTTATACAAAATCTGGATTTTTTTTTTGATGAAATAAAAAATCTGGAATTAATTGAAAGGAAAACCTCAGATATATACAAATGCAATTTTTATGATGAATTAGGTAGCAAAGCACTACGAACAAGTAATAGCAACAGATGTGAGCGAGTCTCAGCTAGAGCGAGCAAAGCCCCACAGTCGAGTCCGATACATTCACACTCCACTGACCACAAACGACAACGAAATAGTGTCGTTAATTGGAGGCGGTTGTGAAAACTCAGTGGACTTGATAACAGTGGCTCAGGCCATCCACTGGTTCGATCTACCGAGCTTCTACTCTCTGGTCAGTCGCCTTCTGCGCAAGCCAGGTGGAGTTATTGCCGTATGGGGCTACAACGACATAGTTGTGAGCTCCTCATTTGACGCTGTATTGAAGAAATTCCACGACACGACGCTGCCATATTGGGACAGTAACATTAAGCACATCTTCGATGGGTACAAAACGATGCCGTTTCCATTTGAAGAGGTTGGGTTGGGACGTGAGGGTAATCCATTGGATCTGGATATTCCTAAGGAGCTTTCGTTTGATGGAGTTTTGAAGATGTTGAAGTCTTGGTCTGCTGTGATTACTGCTAAGAGTCTAGGCGTGGATCTGCTATGTGAAGAGGTTGTTGAGGAGCTTAAGAGTGCTTGGGGTGGCCCTAATTTGGTCAGGTCTGTTTGTTACAAGGCTTTTATGATTGCTGGAAAGTTACCTTAAGTTATAAGTAGTTACAAAGGAAATTAAACTCCTTTCACTACCCAATGTTCCACTGCTCAAAGGACTCTAAACTCAGATGCCCACAATCTTGCCAACTGCCAAGTCTTATTTCTGCTTTGTTTTCTTTTTTCTGGTTTTAGCCTTTCATCATTGGACTTTGTTATTACCGAAAAAGAAAAAAGAAATAAAACAAATTATTACGGAATGAAGTTTCTAGCTCTGAGTGGCATAATTTATTTTATAATTAAATGATTTTTTCAGTTAAAAATAAAGTAACACTAGTGCGTAAATCTTCATCTGTGTGTTAAATAGTAGCTGTCACACCTGGAAAATGGCTATTTTTTTAAAACCACTCACAATTTAATTTCACACTCACTCTCTTGAAAAATAGCTGCCATAGCTGAAAGATAGGTCGAGCCAAATAGAAGAATTATTAACCAGATAGAATTGTGAAATTTATGTTTTATTTACACAATATTTTTGTTAAAAATAAAAATTCAAAATTTATTCGTTAGAGATATATAAAAATAGAAAATTATAGTAAATGACCTCAAATCATAGGAGTATGTTAGTTTATGTCCTCTTTTCAAAAAAATATAGCAAATAGCCCTAAATCATAAGACTATGTAGTAAATGTCCTTATTTCAATTTTTTTTTTTAATTTTTTTAGAATTAGAAGCAAATTATTTAGACATTATGGTATATCTATATTAGTTTTGTTAAAATCTTTTTTATTTTAAAGTTATGTCAATTTTTTTAATTTTTGATGAGTTGTTTTGGGTTGTTGGTATATAGATTTTGTTGTACGGTATATTTCTATTTTGTTGTATGGTATATTATTATTCTTAGATGATATTTATTTTTTATTATGATATGTATAATAGTGGTATATAATTTTATTAGCATAATAAAAATATTTGTATGTATATAATTTTATTGCCATGCTACATATATTTAATTATTATTTTTATATTTTTTGATTGTATGATTATTTATTTTAAATAATATTTAATTAGTTTTTATTTTATTATATACAATGGTCATGGTATATAATTTGGTTAGTATAGTATACATACATATATATATACTAGCAAAAATTACGTGCGAGGCACGTATACTAAATTTTATGCTAGTTTTTTTCTATGTTATTTGAAAATGATACAATTAAAAATTAAAGAAAAAATATTATTAGTTATTAGGTGAGATTATTATTATGTGTATTTAAATATTATAGTTTATAATGCTGTCAATTAAAAGTGAATATAGGAATGAAAATGGGAATAGGAATAGGAATGGAATAAAATTTAAAATACATAAAAAAAATTATAAAAAAATCATTAATTTTTTTTTTCTTGTTACATTGGAATGATCATTCCTTTCTTTTTAAAATGGAATAACCATTCCACCAATACTTTAAAATGCAACCAAACAAAGGAATAGAATGAAAATTATTTCCTTCCCATTCCATTCCATTTCATTACCTCCAACCAAATGCCACCTTAGTGTTTAAGAAAGCTTGATGATTTAAATATGTTCTTAAGTTAATCCAAAAATAAATTAAAAGGTGATGTTCCAATACTTAAAGAAACATTACTTAAATGGGTGTAAGATAGAAAGAAAATTAAAAATCAATCTCTAAATTGTTGATAATTGAAGATAGCATTTGTCTAAAGATTGTAGATAAGAAAACTAATGATAGTTGGTGGATTTCAATCATCATTTGCTTCGATAGAGACAATAGTGTAATTTTTGTATTTTGCACTTTTCATTCTAGCTGGGTCCGCATATATCTGGATTGTCCATTTTTTCATTGATAAATTAAATATGGTAGTGTCGACAAAGCGGCGGTGTTCCTACAAATCGTGATGTATTTTCATTTAAAATGATTAGACATGGTGTGCATAGCTTATTTAATTAAAAAAATCAACTTATGAAAGGCATGTAAAACTATTTTATTTTTTTAAAATTACACCTTTGCGGTATATTTCATTAGTTGGGCAGCAGTACACGAAAATATTTTTTCCACAATATCTGCGAACATGACAGCAGATAGGCTCTTTGTATTGTCATCAAGTTCAACATATGCTATAGCACTGTAAAATGCATAATAAGATTGTTAGTATCTTTTTTTTTATTATTATTTTAACTTAATTTCAATAACATCATATGTTTTTTGTAATATACCGTGGTGTAAGAAATCCTTCCTGGCTGCATGATGGCTTGTCACATATAATTTTTTCATTGCGATTGTATAAATCTATTATTTTATGACGTGCGTCACATAACATGTAATAAAAACTCTGGACAGTATCAATTATTTTTATTGCCGCCTCAATCCAAAAATATTTTTTCTACATCCAAATTAAATGGTGTTAATAATAGTAAGATATTGAAACAAAAGTTTTATAAAGTAAATATTGTAGTAGTCTTTACCTCATTTAGTTGCAGATTTTTCATCAACTCTGAAATTTGGATGTTAGTTACTATTTCGCTAATTTATTTAATTGTGCTTCTAATTTATGAGCACGTGATCAAAAAAAATGTAGTAATGTACTCTCTGATTTGTTTTTTTTTTTTTTTTTTGCATCTAATGCCTCAAGTTTAATTATGATAAGTTTTGGTGGGTTTTAGTAAATGTTTTTCTTTTTCTGGTTTGCATTAATAGCTAGAATAAGATTGACATTCCTTTTTGTCGCAGCATGTACAAAGCAGCATAATTATAATAATGCTTCAAGTTGCTATTATTTTTATTTAACAGAAGACGAAATTATAAATTTTATGACTTCTTAGTTATACTGCATGTGCTAAAATATAACTTTTTCTTTTAATGAGTGTTTTTATAAGAAAATGGTAATTCTAGAAGAGAAAAAGAGAAGAAGAAGAGAAAAATCATAAATTTTCATAAATGTAAATTTTTTTTTTAGATTTAATGGGATTTATTTTATTATATATAAATAAAAAGTGACCCATGAATTTCTCATAAACTATTTTATTTTTAATAATAAATTATTTTAGTTTTAATATAAATAAAAAGTGACCCAGAATTTCTCATAAACTATTTTATTTTTAATAATAAATCATTTTATTTTTAATATAAATAAAAAGTCTCCCACGAATTTCTCATAAACCAAGAATTCGGTTATATAGGCACACTTTATATAGAATAGATATATATATATTAGTAATCTATATTTTTATTATTATTATTTTTTGTATATATGTTTTGGAGTATGGTATATGTATTTTTTGTTATGCGGTATATAATTTTTTTAAATAATATTTAAGTTTTATTTTCTATTGTACTTTTGTTGACATGATATATAATTTTATTAGCATCCTATATATTTTTATTTTTATTTGTTGTTATTATTATATATATTTTTATTGTAAGGTATAAATTTTATGTTATATGGTATAAAGTTTATTGTATAGTATATCATTTTATTTTAGATAATGCATGTTTAGTTTTTATTTTAGTATACATAAATGTGATATATAATTTTGTTAATATGATATATATAATTTTTTTTAATAATATTATATTATTTTGTTTTATTTTTTATTGTAGGTGTTGACCGAGGTTTTCGGCAACCAATAAAATATTATAAGATTATAGAGTTGTAAGAAAATTAGAGAAGGATTTTTACGTGGTTGGGGCGTTAATGAGCCTTAGTCCACGAGTCTATCTTATTTATGGATGTATTTAATACAGAGAATGTATTAAGTGAGTGTTTCACTCTTATAAATACAGAGAATGTTCTTGGTGAGTATTTACTCTTCTTGCTCTTATGCAGCCCAAGATTCTCGACCCCATTTAATGAGCTTTGAGGGGGTATTTATAGTGTTTTTGGTGGGGTGATTCCCAGAACTATTGTACAAGTGTATCTGTAAGTATCCATAAAGTTGGGCATTCCCAATGAATATACCATGGGCAATGCATGGTCAAATCCCTAGGTGCTGTAGGGCTTTTATGTGGAATGTCCTTATTGTCTTTTGACTGATGTGACTCTTCACAGTGTAGCCGTCGATAGACTTAAATGATCATTACTTTGTAGCTGCAGATTGGGGGTTGTGCCGTCAGACTTTATTGCGTGTAGCAGTCCCAACACACTTCCTCCCATGCGGCATTAAATGCGACTTGATTGCTCAGGGGAAGCCTGACACCTCGCGGAGATGCCTTAGCATTACTTGGGCTTCCGGGAGCGCATGGGGCTCCTTATGTCTTCTCCGGGAGGTATGTCCCGGATGCTGCCTTATTACATAAAGACTTAGCAAATAGTTTAAATGATAAGTTGTTTGATCCACGTGTCCTTGTCTAGTTGGTCCACGTATATTAGGAAAAATCAGGGGCAACATTTACCCCCCAAGCCTTGTTTATTAAAAAATAAAGCAATGCTTGCTTAAGTGCCTCCGGTCGACTCCTCGGTTTCCTGGCACGAGCTCTGAGCGCGTGAGGGTGCATTTAATGATGGCTTTTAATGCAGCGATTCACTTTTGGCAGAGGTCGATTCGTTTCACGCCCATTGATTGATACGGCGCATTAATGGTGTCAGACGGATACTCAAACGTTTCCACCGCCTTAATTACAAGTCAATCCGATCCGTTGATCCTTGGGAATTCGAATCGTGCGTTTCCCCAACCGTTCGATTGGTAGGTGATAGTGCATGTTTCTTATGCATTTTTGCCTATAAAAGCCACCACCTTTCTTTCATTTCGGTTACTTCCCATTTCTTGCCAACTTTGCTCAAGTTTCCCAGAGAGAAAAAATTCTCAAACCAAGACACACTTTCGAACACTCTGCGAATTTCCCAGTCTACCTTTGTTCATTACTGTCAATCCCTCTTATCTTTGTTTGATCTACAGCAGAGCCCCCAGTCTCAACACTTCACTGTAAGTTCCTTGCACCCCTTGCTTTACTGTTAATGTACATGGCATGCTTTACTTATCTGTTCGTTTTTTCTGGGTTTGGTATTTGAAGTTTCTGGGAATGCACTCTTTTAGATTTTTCACGTAACAGGTCTAGATTCACCATTTCTGGTGTTAGGACTACTCTTGTCACGTATTTGTTACTATTTTTTGCAAAAGACCATACGTTCTTCGTATACTGGTCGTTTAGGGCATAGAAGAGACTGCTCTTTTTCGATTTTCTGCCCTTTCTTTTTCTTTAATGCGCAATGTCGTCTTCTGTGAATTTATTGCACCCGACTCTTGTCCAGGAAATCCTTCTAGGGTTTCCTGTTTGACAGATGTCCGGAGGGGGCCTCTTTCCAGCGGTTAGGGGACCCCCATTCCCTTTTTCTTGGTTTAGGGTTTGGTATGGGGCCTAACTACTGGGATCTTAACTCTTCTTACAGAATCAAAACATGTCTGCATCTGGTTCAAAGTCATCCAAGAAGAGTGGTAAGCGTCTGGCTACCCTCGAAGATGTCTCACTGGGTCCCGTTGCCCAGGAGGGGTATAAGTCTCGGGCCACCGGATGGGAGGCGGCAGAGCTTCACTCTACTCTAACTTGCCCCCATCAACTGGAGAACATCGTGGAGGTAGCTGGAATCAAGCCTTCCACATCTGGGACGTACCACCGGCCGCCTCGTGATGCGGAGACGCCCAACCATAACTACGGCGGCTTCGGGGCTTCGAGCCAGACGCACTTGATGGCCGGGGCCAGGCTTCCTCTCCAGGATTACTTTGTTAATTTTTTAGTTTTTGTCGGCCTTGCGCCATACCAACTGATTCCTCAAGCATACCGCCTGCTCTCAGGCTTATTTATTTTTTACTCCGCCCGGGGATGGGGCTCTCCCAGTCCGGCGGAGATATTGTATTTTTATGAACTTGTTTCTGTCCCCAAGAAGGGGGACAAACTTAAAGACGGTTTTTATGGATTCCGGGCACACCCTGCCAATGATGGGGTGGTCCCTTATAATAGGCAAACTCATGTTAAGGAGTATCGCCATCGTTTTTTCTTCTCCTCCGGGTTCCGAGCAGTGGAGCATCCGGAGCTCCTCACGGAGTGGGTTAGGATTCCACCTAATGAGCGGACCGCGCCTACTCAGCTCTTTCTTTGGAGAGCCCAGGCCTTTGCAACTTATGACCTGGCGGACCTCGACGTCGGGGGCCTGGTCACGACGGAGAATTACCGTAAGGCCAAGCTCATCCTGCCGCACCAATCAGTGGAGGACTCTAATCTCTCCAGGGTTATCTGTCCCAATGTGAGGGTGCCGGCCGCGGAGAAGACCTTTCGGGATGAAATCATCGCCACTGCCGAGAAGAAGTATTAGGAGTATCTCTACCGGAAGGCTCAGGAGAAAGCTTACTCCAAGGCTCAATCAGCTTTCGGGAGGCCACTTCGCGTGGGGAGCCCAGTCGAGAGGAGAAGCCAGGCGATCGCTGGGAAGCCCCTTCGCATAGGGGACTCGGCTGAGAGAAGGGCTTCCAGGCCAAAGCCTTCTGCTCAGGAGCCGAACATTGGGGCTCCTGGCGCCAGCACTTCCGGCTCCGGTAAGTCTCCTTTAGCAGTACATTACGTCCCTTCTGTTGGCGAATATGCCAGTCTTAGGCCTGTAGGGTTCGATGAATGTCTTCATTGGTTTAGGATGCCCTCAACCCGGCGGGGAGATCATATGAAGGAATTTTATTTTTCCAACTTAGGAGATTTCCTAGGTCGGTCCCGGATTGGTTCTGGTCCTCCGGAGCCCGTTCCCTTAGACCCTTCGGCTTATATTTCATCCAGCTGGTTCCGGCCTTCGGACAGCTATCTCAGAGACGATGCTGCCAGCGTTAAGATTCGGAATTTCGCTAGGGCCGAATTAGAGAGTCAGGGTAGGACTAGCTTGATTGCTATATCTGAGTGTTTGTTGTTTTCCATGGATGTTTTAACACTTGCCTTTTTTCTTTTGTTGTAGCAGGTACTTCCATGGATGCCATTCTTGCCGAACTTGCTAGGGCTCACACTCCTAATGCTCCTCCTCCTTTAACTTCCTCCCAGATGGCCGCCCCTTTGAAAGCTTCTTCCAGTGCCCCTCCAGACACTATTGACTTAGTGGATGAGGAGGAGGTGCTTCCGGGAGAAGGTCAAGAAAAGCAATGGGGCTTTTCTGAGGAAGTTGAAGAAGGTGAAGAAGAGCGCCGGGCTCTTCCTGAGGAAGTTGAAGAAAGTGAAGAAGAGCCATAAGTTGCTCTGATTCGCAAGCATAAGGGCAAGATGGTTGCCCAGGAAGAGCCCAAACGGCAACGGAGAGCTGATACTCCGGCCCATGGTCTTGATGGCGGGATCTCTCCCGAGATGGAAGAACACACGGCCCCTCCCAATATTGTGCTGACTCCGGGTCCTGGAGACGAGGCGAGGCAGGAGCTCCGGATAGCTAAACACAACTACGCCATGGACGAATACTCCCTGGGGTATGCTGACGTGGAGGCTCTGAAGAGAGTTTTGCGAGTTGAGATGCAAAACACTCTTAACGACCCGAACTACCAGAATCCGTGGGATCTAAATTTGGATCCCTTGTCGGATTGGTGCAGTCGTTTCCTCGGGCCCACACTAGCTCCCTTCGCCGCGGAGATGACCGGCGAGTTTGCGTCTCAGCTTACTCGGTGTGCACCTAGGCGGTTCGCTGCTTGTGCATCCTTGAACTCCATCTTCCAGGTCCAAGATCTCAGCCACTCCCTCACCGTGGTAAGTATTTTGTAGTTTACTTTTCTCTTTATTTTTTCCCTTAGAGATTCTTACTCATACTTGTATCCTTTCCCAGCTTGCTGCTGAGGCCGGCCGCCTTTCCAAGAACATAATTAATCATGGCTTCGTCCTGTCCGACTTTGGGGGCATGGACGAAGTCAAGAAGATCCTTCAGGACCTAACTGCTGAAAGGCGGCTTTATCAGGAGGATGCCGAGCACCGGGAGGCCCTCGCCAAGGCCAGTGAGGAAGAGGCCAAGCGGAGGGAGGCACAAGCGGAGGCGATGATCCGGGAGGAGGCCCTTCGGAGAGATAGGCTGGAGGCCAGGCATCAAGAGGAGCTGAGGGCGGAGGTCGAAGCTACTGCTAAGGCCATGCGTGAGCTTCGGGAGGCTAGGGAAGCCTTGGATGAAATGGTTGCCAAGGTGAAGTCCTTAGAGGAAGCTCACCAGGCAAACCTGGAGTCCAGGGCCAGCCTGGCCGTGGAGCTGAAGGAGCTCAAGGACTTCAAAGACCAAGCCTTGAAGAAGGCCAAGAAAGATGAGCTCCTTTCTCCTACTTCCTGCAGCCGGTGCATCAAGCGTTTCGATGATGGCGTCTACATGGCCTGGTCTACAAATGACCAGAATATCAAGCTTACCTTCTACCTCAAACCCGAGGAGATGATTGCGAAATTTAGGGAAAAGAAGAAGAAGCTTAATGCCATGCTGGAGGCGCGCATCGGTCCTCGCCTTCCTCCTCGCATTGATTAGGCCGCTTTGAGTTCAACCCATTACAACCAGGATTTCACTCTTTTTTTTATTTACTGCTAATTATCTTGTACTTAAGACAATTTTTATTTACATAGCTGTTTCTTTTTTATTTAAAGGGCAGACAATATTTAAGGCCTGTCCCCGGGCCATCTGTATATATTTTGACCTGCCCTTAGGGCTAGAATTTTTATATATTTATATATGATCTTTTTCGATGCACATATCTTTCTTTTGGACCTGCCCTTTGGGTCAGAATGTTTATACATATGCTTTTCATTTTTCTTTTTTGTGCATACTCTTTTTTGACCTGCCCTTTGGGTCAGGATATTTTACTTGGTTTGTTTTTTGTCTGTCCGTGTGGTATACCTTAGTACCCCCTTGAGTGGCATAGAAACTTTGTTTTTAAGGCACTCAGTTTTATTTATCATGCGGAGGCTGTATACATTTAGATGGTACAAACACTTTACACAAAATCTAAGTTACAGTTTTAGCTATTGGTAATATTTTCTGAGGTGATCGGCGTTCCAGGCCCTTGGCACAATGGTTCTGTCCATCCTTTTTAGCTTGTAAGTGCCTGAATCGATTTCGTCCTCGATATCATATGGTCCTTCCCAATTTGGCCCAAGTACCCCCACTCCGGGTTCTTGGGTAGCTGGGAAGACTCTTCTTAAGACCATATCCCCAATAGCAAACTTTCTATTTTTAACTTTGGAGTTAAAATATTTGGTCACATTCTTTTGATAAGCTGCCATCCGTATTTGAGACTCGTCCCGGAGTTCTTCAACTTGATCCAGAGCTTCTTGAAGTAAAGCCCGATTCGTGGCTGGATCGTAAGTCGTTCTCTTGTGGGACGGGAATAACGTTTCTACCGGGACCATCGCTTCGCAACCGTACACCATTGAAAAAGGCGAGTGGCCGGTCGTGGTTCTAGGGGTCGTCCGGTAGGCCCATAACACTCTTGGCAACTCTTCGGGCCAGTTGTTTTTGCAGGTCAGCAGCTTTTTCTTCAGGGTGACCTTTAGGATTTTATTGACTGCTTCTGCTTGACCGTTTGTTTGCGGTCTTGCCACCGCGGAGAAGCTCTTCACTACTCCGTGTTGGTTGTAGAAGTCAGTAAATTCTTCGCAATCAAATTGCTTTCCATTGTCAGAGACTATTTTGTGAGGCAGGCCATATCGACATACTATGTTTTTGATAACAAAGTCTAGTGCTTTTTTAGCAGTTATAGTCTTCATGGGCTCAGCCTCCGTCCATTTGGTGAAGTAGTCTACTGCTACTATTGCATACTTTACTCCCCCTTTTCCTGTTGGCAGGGACCCAATAAGATCTATTCCCCAGACCGCGAAGGGCCAGGGACTAGTCATCAGGGTAATTTCATTGGGAGGAGCTCTCGGTATGTTCGCGAACCTTTGGCACGAATCACACTTTTGGACGTAGTCTATGCAATATTTTTTCATTGTTGGCCAGAAGTATCCCTGTCTCAATATTTTCTTTGAGAGACTGGGTCCTCCCGTATGATCTCCACAGAACCCTTCGTGGACCTCTAGCATAATTTGTCTGGCTTCAGGGTCCGATACACACCTTAAATAAGGCATGGTGAGTCCTCTTCGGTAGAGAATTTGATCCATCATTACATAACGATGAGCCTGATACTGAATCTTTCGAGACAGTGCCCTTTCTTGGGGCAACTCACCTTTTGTTATGTATTCTATGATGGGGACCATCCAGCTGGGTTCTTGCCCAACCGTTATCGTGGCCTCTTTTACTTTGATGCTTGGCTCTGCCAAGCGTTCCACTGGTACTACCCCCAGCCCTTCGATTTCGCTATCTGAAGCTAACTTAGCCAGACAGTCCGCGTGAGCGTTCTTTTCCCGGGGGATTCTTTCTACTTTGTAGTCCGTGAACTCGTGGAGCAGCTCCCGGACTATTGTTACATATGCGGCCATCCGCTCGTCGCGTGTTTGGTACTCTCCTGATATCTGATTTACGACCAACTGAGAATCACTATAGACTTCCACTCTTTTGGCCCCTACAGCTTTTGCTAATCTCAGCCCTGCTATCAAGGCTTCGTATTCTTCCTCATTGTTCGAAGCTGGGAAGTCGAACCGTAGGGCTGCCTGGAGTCGTAGTCCGGTCGGGGATATCATTGCCACTCCTGCTCCGGATCCGTTTTCATTGGAGGCTCCGTCCACAAACACTCTCCATGTGGGGATCGACGGTGTCGGCGCATTTGCGGTTGCCTCGGCTTCATTGCATTCGGTAATGAAGTCTGCCAAGGCTTGGCCTTTTATGGAGATTCGGGGAATGTAGTGTAATTCGAACTGACTTAACTCCATTGCCCACTTGAGGAGCCTTCTGGATGCTTCAGGTTTTTGTAGGACTTGCCGGAGCGGGTGGTTGGTTAGTACCTTGATCGGATGTGCTTGGAAGTATGGCCTTAATTTTCTTGAGGCCATCAGGAGGCAGAAGACCAGCTTCTCGATGATGGGGTACCTTGTTTCTGCTCCTATCATGTGCTTGCTAACATAGTACACGGGATGTTGAGTTTTCTCTTCTTCCCGGACTAGGGCAGCGCTGACCGCGTGCTCGGAGACAGCCAAATTTAGAAATAGGTCCTCTCCGAGAACGGATTTTGACAGGATAGGAGGCTTGGCCATATGTTCTTTCAGCTTCTTGAATGCCTCCTCGCACTTGTCCGACCACTCAAACTTTTGACACTTCTTCAGTATGTTGAAGAAGGGGATGCACTTGTCCGTAGACCGTGAGATGAAACGGCTCAAGGCAGCAACCTTTCCGGTTAGGCTCTGCACATCTTTGTGCTTTCTGGGGGATGACATGCTCAGGAGGGCTTGGATTTTCTCTGGGTTTGCCTCAATCCCCCTCTGGCTGACGATGAAGCCCAGGAACTTCCCTGACTTGACCCCAAAGGTGCATTTCTTAGGGTTGAGCTTCATGCCGTATCTCCGGACTACCTCAAAACACTCCTCTAAGTCGTTCGCATGGCTATTGCATGCTCTGGACTTGACGAGCATATCATCTACATATACCTCCATGTTTCGTTCCAAGAGGCCTTTGAACATCCGGTTGACCATTCTTTGGTAGGTCGCCCCAGCGTTCTTCAGTCTGAAAGGCATGACTAGGTAGCAGTATACCCCCTTATCGGTCCTGAAGCTAGTGCATTTTTGGTCTGCCGTGTGCATCTTTATTTAGTTATACCCGGCATAGGCGTCCATGAAGGATAGTAATTTGAATCCAGAAGTGGCGTCTACTATCTGGTCGATCCTGGGTAGCGGGAAGCAGTCCTTCAGACAAGCTTTGTTTAGATCAGTGAAATCTATACAAACTCGCCAAGTTCCGTTCGGCTTGGGCACCAGGACCGGGTTGGCTAGCCATTCTGGATAGTATACGTCGCGGATCATGTCGTTGGTCAGAAGCTTATCCACCTCTTTCTCTAGAGCCTCGACTTTCACCGAGTCGAGAGGGCGTCGCTTTTGTTGGACTGGTGGCATGTCCGGATTGATGTTGAGGACATGAGTGATGACGTGGGGACTTATGCCAGTCATGTCCTCTTGGCGCCATGCAAAAATGTCGATGGCGCCCTTTAGTGTCTTTATTATTTTTTCTTTTTCTTCCGGATCTAGGCTCTTTCTCAGCCGGAGTACTTTGGTGAAGTCGAGGTCGCACACTGATATTTCCTCGACATCATCCATTGGTTCCACAATTTTTTCGGACCCCACCCTGGGGTCCAACTCATCTTCTTCAGTCATTTCTGGCTCAATGGTTTCCCGGACCATTAGCGCGGGCAGGTGGGTTGCAACATTGTAACATTGCCTTGCTTCCCCCTGGTTTCCTCTCACCGTCCCGATTCCAGCTTCCTGGGTAGGGAACTTTAGGCACAGGCGCGGGATGGACGTGACCGCGCCAAAATCTACCAAGGCCGGTCGGCCGAGGATCGCGTTGTAAGCGGTCAGGCAGTCCACCACCACAAAAGTGCAGTACTTGAATGTGCTCTAGGGGGTGTCCGGACACAAGGTGATTGGAAGTCTCATTTTTCCCATCGGGATAAGCGTCGTTCCATTAAACCCTATGAGTTGGAAGCCACTAGGTGAGAGGTCTCGGTCCGTCAGGCCTATTACAGTGAAGGCCTCCTTGAAGAGTAAATTCACGGAGCTTCCGTTGTCAATCAAGACTCTGGCCACCACCTTGTTAGCGATGGGGGTCTCGATAACCAGCGGATCATGGTGAGGGAAGCGCACCATTTTGGCATCTTCTTCCGTGAACGTGATGGGTTGGTCCATCAGCCGAGGCCTCTGAGCTGGGAGTTGAGTAACCTCCCAAACCTCATTGTGCTTCACGGCCCCCGCGTACCGCTTTAGCTTTTTGCGGGTAGTTCCTCCAATATGGGGACCTCCGGAGATCATGGCTACCCTCCCGTTGGGTCTGGGCGGCAAACCGGGGATGTGCTGGGCATCGCCCGCGGGAGCAACTGGAGCCAATACTCCTGCTGCACCCCTCGATGTTCCCTGAGGCACAACCCCTGTCGCCTGGCCCAGATTGAGGTGAGGCAGCCTATTCTTGATCCACTCATAGAGGTGGCCCAATCAGATCAGGTTTTCAATCTCGTCTTTGAGATTCTTGCATTCATTGGTGCTATGACCAATGTCGTTGTGGTACTCGCATCTTTTGCTTGGATCCCTCCGGGAGCTATCTTTGTACAAAGGATGCGGTCTCCGGTAGTGCGTATTTTGCCTAGTAGCAAAGTACACACGCTCTTGGGAGTCTGTCAGCTCCGTGTACTGGGTGTACTGGGGAGTGTACCCCCTTTTTTGGCCTTTCTCCCCCGTCCGGGTGCTGCCTTTGGAGGATCTCTTACTCCTCGAGCCCTGGGAAGGGCCTGCTAGGCTAGCAGTCGGAGCGGAGTGCGAGGGAGCTTGTCCATTTATCCCCGAGGGATTTCCAAAATGAGATGATGCGGGCGCCAAGGCTTGGCCCTGACTATACCCGGGGGTGGCAGAGAACTGTATGCCGCTTATTGGTGGAGCCGCGGTCGGGACAGTACCCGAGGGCGGTGCTCCGGGCATGTACCCTGCTATCCCGGTGGGATAGTATCCTCCATAGGCCACTATCTGGGCCTCTTCAAGGTTGATATATTTTTGGACTCTCTTCTGGAAGTCCTGAAGGCTAGCAGCCCCCTCTTGTTGTAATTCGTTCCAGAAGGGAGTCCCTGTACGGATGCCTGCCTGGAGAAGCGCAAGCTGTTGTCCGTCATCAACTTTCTTGGTCTTTGAGGCCTCCTCTCGGAACCTTTTTATATAATTCTTCAAGGTCTCTGTGGGCAGTTGCTTGATGTTAGTCAAGGCACTGACCTCCAGGTTGACCTTTCTAGCAGCGACAAACTGTCTCCGGAAGTTGGTCTGTAATTTGTTCCAACAACCCACGGATCCTGGTTCCAGTTTCTTGAACCATTCCTCCGTGGATCCACTTAAAGTAAGCGGGAAGCACAGACATTTTGTGTCATTGCTGACTCTCATGACCGTTATGACACGGTTAAACCGCGACAAGTGGTCACTTGGATCGGAGTTCCCGGTATAAGCTGCCATTTCGGGCATCTTAAAGTTCTTGGGGAGCTCGGCCTCTAGGATGTGCTTTGCACATGGCTCCCGGTCCTTGCACTCTGAGTCGGAGTCATCCCCTTTTTGTCTTCGGGAGACTCGGGCAATGGCTTTTCGAAGTATGGCGAGTTCCGCCATAATTCCTTCATTCAACGTACCCGTGGAGACCGCAGGGCCGTATCTTTTTTGGTCAAGGTGATCCCGGAGGTCACCTTGATTCCCATTGATATGATTTCTCAAATCAACGGGAGGACACCTCTGTCCTCTTCTTCCTCTACCTCCGGGCTCTTGGTGCACGGAAACGCTTTTTCGGTCCTCTCGATCCTGAGGGCCAAGACTCCCTTTTTGGAACTTGCCCCTCTGCGGACCTTTCCCTTTAGGGAAATCTGAGCGGACCTTTCGCGGATCCTGCGCCTTTTTCTTTTGCCCAGGAGTAGAGGTAGGGTTTTTCTTTTGGTTCCCTTCAGCGAGATACCTTATGGGGCTAGGCTCCCTAGACCTCTGCTGTTGGGTACTAGGCGAGGATTCCTCTGGTTCCTTGCCGAGTCCAGCAGTCATTGCCTTGGGATGCACATGAATGCCAGCCGCCTCCATGGCCTTTTGCATGGCCAACATTACTTCTTGCATTTTTCGGTTTTGTGCTTTTTGGGCTTCGATCTCAGCTTCGTGATCGATAGCTTTTTGCCTGAGAAGCACCAACTATGAGTAGCTGCCTTCATCGTAGGCATACTCATCGAGGTTTCCCTCGTAGTCATCATCAGGAATTCCTTCTTCTTCCTCAGAACCCTCAGTTGCTCTTGAGGCTACATCTTCCTCATTTGGATCTTGAGCATCTTCTAGTGGGCGATGTTGACGAGTACTTCTAGTCTCTACCATTCTTGTGAAGTGAAGTGTATGTTTTTAATAGCTTTCTTCAGCTCTCAATGAAAGCACCAAAATATTGACCGAGATTTTTGACAACCAATAAAATATTATAAGATTATAGAGCTGTAAGAAAATTAGAGAAGGATTTTTACGTGGTTGGGGCGTTAATGAGCCTTAGTCCACGAGTCTATCTTATTTATGGATGTATTTAATACAGAGAATGTATTAAGTGAGTGTTTCACTCTTATAAATACAGAGAATGTTCTTGGTGAGTATTTACTCTTCTTGCTCTTATGCAGCCCAAGATTCTCGACCCCATTTAATGAGCTTTGAGGGGGTATTTATAGTGTTTTTGGTGGGGTGATTCCCAGAACTATTGTACAAGTGTATCTGTAAGTATCCATAAAGTTGGGCATTCCCAATGAATATACCATGGGCAATGCATGGTCAAATCCCTAGGTGCTGTATGGCTTTTATGTGGAATGTCCTTATTGTCTTTTGACTGATGTGACTCTTCACAGTGTAGTCGTCGATAGACTTAAATGATCATTACTTTGTAGCTGCAGATTGGGGGTTGTGCCGTCAGACTTTATTGCGTGTAGCAGTCCCAACACGCTTCCTCCCATGCGGCATTAAATGCGACTTGATTGCTCAAGGGAAGCCTGACACCTCGCGGAGATGCCTTAGCATTACTTGGGCTTTTGGGAGCCCATGGGGCTCCTTATGTCCTTAGTTAAAAGGAAGACATGTCCTTAGTTAAAGACACAATGTCACAATGTGCTTTTTGAAATTGAGACTCTATTTCGATCTCTTCGTGTTAGACCATCTTTTCAATGATATTTTTAAGGGCACGACATTTTGTTGTTGAATGAGTATCACTTCGATGGCACTGACAATAATTAGTTTTGTCAATATTAGTGCCTTCTTTTGTTTTTTTAGGCTTTGGGAGATTTATAGCTTTTGCAGCCAATAATCCATCTAATATTTGTTCGACATCATCTTCATCAATGAACGAATACCCCATAGTCTCTTTTATAATGGACTCTTTCAGTAGTGTTTTAGCTTTTTCTTTGCCTTTGTCATATTTTACAAAGGTAGCCATTGATTCATATGACATGTCGTTTTGACGAGCTATTTGCACCTCAACATTACTTGCTTTGGAAACGAGCTCATTGAAAGTTTCAGGTTCTGTGGAGCATAAGTAAACTGCTATCTCAGGAATGAGATTTTGCCTACACAATTGAACTGCAGATAGCTCAGATAATTTTTCTGGACATTGAAGTCGAACACTTCTCCATCTAGCAATAAATTCATTGACAGATTCATCTGTTCTTCGCTTAGTTTCAGCTAAGTCACTAAGAGTGACTTCCCTTATTGAGCTTACAAACTGAGCAATGAAGGCTCTTTGCATGTCATCCCATGTGATTATCAATCCTGGTGGTAATTGCGTATACCAAGTGAATGCCACCCCTTTAAGCGATTGTACGAATTGTCTTATGAGTAATGGATCAGACTGAGCAGATTCACCACATGCCGAGACAAAGTACGCCAGATGTTCTTTGGGGGACCCATTTATCCCATCAAACTTTTCAAATTGTAAGTTTATGTAATTTGGGGGATATGGAACATAATCATAATGGGACGGGTATGATTTATGGTATCCAAGAATGGGAATATTTGTTGTTTCATAACACTCTCGGATGCTTTCCATGATTAGTGCTTTCAATTCCTGATGAGGTATTGAAGTTGATGGTGTAGGCTCTTTTGAACAAGGTTGCATTGGCAAAGTTATTGACACTTGCTTGTTTTTGCTTACTTAAACTAGCTTGTTTAGCTAATTGTGTTGTAAGATATTCAACTTCAGCGTCTTTCTCCGCCAACTTTCTTTGCAACTCTTCAATTTGTTCTTCCAAACTCATCGTTCCAATAACAAACACTGACATACTGTTAGATTCAATGTTGTTACATCTCACTGACTTCCTTGGGAAAGTCTTCTCATGATTTGTAGATGGAACATTACGATATGAGTCACTGGAACATTTAATGAAGCTTTTGGATTGAACTGCTAAGAAACTGGGGCACTTATAAGCTAAACATTTTCGTATAGGATGTAGTTTTGAGCATCCTACTTGTCTCATGTACTGTTTTGGCTTATTCCTTAATGCCCCAGTTATAGCAGTGGTGGTTCTTATGGTATTTAGACTATGAAGACATTCCCACCTTCCTTCTTCTTTTTCTTTTGAAGTCCATTCATTTATGCCATTAGAAAATGTGTACGAGTTCAACTGTGAAAAGTTAAACCCAGTACTTGCATCATTTCTTGTGGACTTTGGCTTTGATGTAAATCCCTTAGTAGGATTACCTTGAAACAATGAGATGTTTCTCACAAGGTTTGACTCAATTCCTTCTATATTTACCTTAAAAGGTTTTCTAGAAATAAGCAGGTTCGCCTTGACATATTTGGTGTATGACCCAGTCGTACTACTACTTAGTAGCTTTGTGCAAAGTGATGAGGTAGGATCTTTAGTAGTCTTTTGTACTGAGAAATCTAGACCATTAGCTTTCTCCTCCGTTGAGTTTACCATGCAAAAACTGACATCAACCAGGTGGATTGGAACAGAACCGATCATTATTTGAGTTAGGCCTTGTTGCTTAACCTTTGTGGTTCCAATATGAATGCAACTAGATTTTGTTGACTTTTTTTGGATGGACTCTAAAGACTTGGGTATTGCAATGGCCTTCGATACTTGAGCAACTCCTCTCTTAATGGATTTGTCATTGCTCTTTTTTCGGCCATTGGCGGCTTTCTTTTTAAAGCCTTCGTGGTTTGATGAGCTTTCATGACCTTCATTGCTCTAGGAACATCAATTTGAGTATAGGTTCCAATAGAAAATGTCATGAGAAAACCATCTTTCTTCTTTTGCCCCAAGTTGGTGTGCGCATGTGCAAGCTTGTGGAAAAATACTGTTACTTTCGGTGCCATTATTTTTCTCTGTAAAATAGCACACCTAATTACAAAAGTGTCATTTTTTAATTCTCAACGTAATTAGAGATGAAAAGGAGAATGGGTCCCACCGGGCGTGCCAAAAATTATGTTAAGCAAAAAATTTCACATTTAGAATATTAAAAATAAATGCAAAACACAATTTCACTTATGCCAAAATTATAGCATAAGAGTTTATTAATTTAAGTTCGACCCATCCAAGATTATAAAAATAATCTCTTAATTACAATCCTTTTATTTAAAGGAAATACCCTTTGATTCCAATTACAATGACATTAAATAATTAAGATAAATTTGGGAAATTTGGGGTAAATTTGGAATTGCAGCTGAACTCAGTCCATTTAATGCACCGAGCTGCCTACATACCTTCTTTGTGAAGGATCAAGCCACTTGTAGTTCAGAATGCGGTATTTTAGAATTTGGATATAAGGATTCCGGTAGATGACCACTTTCAGGAATTCTTTGCTATTTTGAAAATTTGGAAAAATTCCTAGGTGTATGACCTTTTATGGAATTTTGAGAGTTGTGTTTTATACCATTTTTGCGGTATCGGTGACTGCACTTAGTCTTAGCAACTAAGTTGCCTACGTATCCTTTTATAGGAATCAAGTCAAACGTAGTTCCAACAATCTTTGTGAAAGTTAATTCACTTTGCCATTTTGAGGTGAATGACCTCATTTAGCATTTTGAGATAAGAGAACCTCACTTGAGATTTTTTGAGGTAAAAGACCTCATTTGAGAATTTTGAGGTGAATGACCTCATTTAGAATTTTATAGAGGTGAATGACCTCATTTGGGATTTGATGAGGATTTGTGATTGTACCTAATCTTAGCAATTAGGTTGCCTACGTACCCAAAATGGGATCAAATCGAACGTAGTTCATAATGTTAGAAGATTTTTGATCTTGTATTCTTTAGAGACATTGAGTTTATTTTAGATTGAAACTCATTTTTAGCCTCACATGAATAAATTTAGTGATCACTTGAATGACAATTCTATTTTAGTGAGAATAAATTGTGAAATAATTCAAACTTACTTGACTTGGTGTCTTTACTTAAGTAATTTGAATAAGTAGGAGTTGAGAGAAATTTGTTTTGACAAAAATATGTATTATTTTGTTATATCTTGTCACATGTTTGACACTAGAATTTTTGTTTCTATTTTTCTCCTCCCATTAAATTGATTGCACATTTTTTATTTGCTTTCAGTACGTATCAATGTTTCTCTTAAACTTTTGATAAGTAGTACAACATTGATATATGTTATGTGTACTGATTTGTTTAGTAACGTAATATATGTATATTCGTGAATAGTTAGACTCAAACACAATATCATCCTTTTTCACAAACATGAACATATATATATAAATGACCTTATGTAATATCTCTCATGCATATATATATATATGAATATATATTAATACATACATAAAACTGAGATTATTTTTTATGCAATTGATTCATAAGCCCAAGTAATTTTTTTATTTGAGATATTGCTTTATATCGATTGAATATATATACACATATATTCATTTTAGATTTTCAAATTGATTATATCTCTCCTCAAGTTCAATTAAAGTCTTTTACGATAAAAAAAGACTTTTCAACTACAAAAATAATTTGGTCAAAATCAATCAATCTCATTTTTGTTAAATTGATTCTTAATGACAAATTTGACAGCATAACCTTTTTCTTTACTTAAGATTTTTATCTTCTTCTTTGATTATACACCCCATATTGACTTATTTTCTGAAGTCTAAGGAATCAAAGAGAAATATAAAAATCATATATGAGAAATTTGGCAGAATAACAACAAAGATATTTGTATTTTTCCTTTTGATTATATACCACATATTGACTTATTTTCTGAAGTCTTGTGAATCAAAAGAAATCATAAAAATATCTATGAGAAATTCATTTCAGGAGAAAAGAAATTTAGTGTGAAAGAAAATAAGGGCAACCCCTTAATTTACCTTGTAGAAATCTTTTGAAGATGAGAATATCAATACTCTAAAATTCAAAGTAATATTTCTTTGAAAAATTTTGACAGAGTTTTCTTTTCTTTCTCTCCTTTTCCTTGTCTGATTTTTTTATCCCTCTTTATAAGCTATTTTTTTTTACGATATATTGATATGAGAGTGGAGAGGTGAGTGGTGGATAGTTATGAGTTAGTGGAGAGAAAAATGAGGATATATTATTAATTAATAATATATATTTTTTTTTTCTGACAGATTCTTTTTTTTTCTTATTATTATATATTTTTTATATAATAAAATTTTAAAAAAACCGATTCAACAAATATTATTATAATATGTATACATCTTAATAACTACATAATCTAAAATTAATGGTAAAAAAAACTTCCCTACCAGTAAGTAATTTATGCTAAATTCTACCATAATTTTGTCATATATATTATAAGAATATATATATTATAAGAATATATGTTTTGTGCAAGTGTGCACGTGTTAGACAAAATGAAAGGAAAAAAAGTATATTCTTACATTATACTAAAAGCAATGCCAATGCCAGTGCCAATGCAAATGATATTCTTAGGCAAATGGAGACAAAATTTAAAAGGAAAAATTTGCTTGCACCCAACAATACAAATAAAACATTAAACTAAAACTTTGAGTGTTAAACTAAAATATTAAACAATACAAATATGAAACTAAAACTTTTGTCAAAAACTAAATAAAATAAAATATTATACTAAATCTGGATGAACAATTAAATAATAAAACTTTTAGGGCAAAAAATAAAAATAAAAATTAAGTAATAAAACTAAAAAATTTGAGGAAAAAATAAAAAATAAATTAAGTATATTCGCATAAGTAGATGAAATTGGAAATGGGGATTTGGATTTTGGAGAGACAAAGAAGTCCTATCCATTTGGTTTGGTGTACGAACAAACCAACAAAACCTATAATGGCCTCATCTTCCTCTTTACTCTTCGAATCCATTCTCATCCCCCTCCTCCTCCTCACCACTTTCTTCCCATCCTCCTCCTCGCTCGCCGGCGCTGTCAATCCTCCGTTTCATCCCAGAGATGTGCTTCCTCTCTTGCCCAGACAGCTCTCATGGCCTATTCTCAACTCTCTCCACAGCGCCGTCGACCTTTTGCCCACTTTCGTTGGCGCAGCCTCAGTCTCCGCCTTATCCTCCAACCACACCCTCAACTGGAAAGGAGCCTGCTTTTACGAGAATAGCGCTTGGGTAGAGTTTCATAACAAGAGTGGCTCTGAGTTTGGGGGCGGAACGCTTCATATCAAGGTTTGAATGTCAATTTCAGATTTGGGCTGCTCTTGAACTTTTTATTCAAGTATGGAGTAGTGATCATTTATTATTTGCTTTTAATTGAAGAACTTTATTGCTCAATCAATTTTTTATTGGTGGGATTGATATTTGGTTGTGCGAGAAAAAATAGCTACTTTTATTTGAATTTGTTAGTTATAACTATTCCAGTCCTTTATATTTTATTTTCCCCTTTCTAACATGGAGTATTTTTGGAACTTTCTTTTTCCCTGAACTCAATATTTTTTGGTCGTTTTTGTTATTTGTATTGATGGGGTCTTTCAAGGTTTGTCATATTTGAATACACACCAGTTTTTAGTGTTTTGTCTTCTTTTCAGTTTAATTCTGTTGTGAATTTTGTTAAAGCAGTTTTATTGTACGACGTCTATGGTCGTGACTTTTTCCCTAGTCTGATTCAAAGAAGTCATTAATTGGGAATACTTAACAAGTTATCCAACTAATTGTAATACTTAAAATCTTAACTCATTAGCATAATCCACTGTATTTATTTATTGAATAAAGAATGAACATTCTGTATCATTTTCAAGCTTTTGATTTCCATAACTTCAATATGTACTTTGTTATATTTTATCAAAGGGAGTAGTCTTTCATTTAACCATTTTTCTTGTGCAGATGAGCAAAGCTCATAGTTGGACATGCATGGATATATATGTCTTTGCAACTCCATATCGTGTAACTTGGGATTACTACTTCCTAGCTCGAGAACATACACTTGAGTTTGAAGCATGGGGAGGGAAAGCTGAGTTTGAATATGTAAGTTTCTAGTATTGCTAATTCTGAACTTACTAAATGTTCATGTTTCTAGAAGTATATTGGTTGCATTATGACCCTTGCCCTGTACATCAGGTTAAACGAAAGGGAGTTTCAATTTTTCTCATGCAAGCAGGGATGCTTGGAACCCTCCAAGCGCTTTGGGAAGTATTTCCTCTATTTACAAATACTGGATGGGGTGAGAACTCCAATCTTGCATTTCTGAAGAAGCACATGGGGGCTACTTTCGAACAACGTCCTCAGCCATGGGTGACAAACATCACTGTTGATGATATTCACTCGGGAGATTTCCTCGCAATATCAAAGATCCGTGGACGATGGGGTGGTTTTGAGTCTTTAGAGAAGTGGGTTACGGGATCTTATGCTGGTCATACAGCTGTTTGCTTGAGAGATTCTGAAGGGAAGCTCTGGGTTGGTGAATCGGGACATGAAAACGAAGAGGTAGACCGTAGACATATAATAGTAGCTAAAATAGATGAAGTACACAAGAACTTAGTATTTTATGGATTTCCAATAATCTCTTATTAATATAACTTTTGTCTAATATATAAACATAAAAAGTTTCACATTTATGTTTTTTTTTTTGGAACAAACAAAAAGGCGTTCAATAATTAATTTGAGGAGTGGAGGGAAGGAGTGTGGGGGGTTGGGGATAAACTTTATGTTAATTGAAGATTGGTTTGTGCTTACTGCAAATATGACTTTTGGAATTCCTTTTGTAGGGAGAAGATATAATTGCTGTGTTACCATGGGATGAGTGGTGGGATTTTGAGCTGAACAAGGATGACTCCAATCCTCAGATTGCACTGCTTCCCTTGCATCCTGATATTCGTGCAAAGTTTAACGAGACAGCTGCTTGGGAGTATGCAAGGAGCATGGATGGAAAACCATATGGATATCATAATATGATATTTAGCTGGATAGATACTATAGAGGGAAATTATCCACCTCCCTTGGATGCCCATTTGGTAAATCATCTACCCTTTAAGAGTTAATACTGGATTTTGAATTTAACATGATTCCAAATGTGTTGTGTTTTAGCCTTATCAATTCATTTCTACCTTAATATTGGTTTAATATTGCTATGGTCCCAGCTCAACACCACATGATGTGTGTATGGTGATTGGTGCAATTTAATAAAAACTTCACATATTTTATTTTGAATTCGAACATTTTGTACCAATCATCATATGTTGCAATATCCAAATTGGTTTTCTTACACTGAAACATTTCAAATTTGCGTTTAATTTTTGCATGGTTCTTTTCTATCTACATTGTAATTTACATAATGATTCAAAGTATCATGCTTAGAAAGGGTATTGACTTAATTTTTTTACTTTGTTACCGTCTCGCCCAAACATATAAACACCAACGTCGTTCCAGCAATCATTAAATTGTTCTTCACTCGTTCTCTCGTGTTTGTTTCAACTTCAAGTTCGTGATTCAATGTTATAGAATTCTTGATTAGTAAGTTTTAATTGTCGAATCTGTTGTTCTGTAGGTTGCATCTGTTATGACAGTTTGGAACCAAATGCAGCCTGCATATGCTGCTAACTTGTGGAATGAAGCCTTGAACAAGCGCCTTGGAACTCAGGTCCTGTAACAGTCTCCATTCCCTTTACTCTTATGAGTTTTAATTTGTAGAAGAACCAATTGTGGATTCCTAGGCTAACCATTTCATTGTTTTTCTGTACGACATATTTATTATGCTCAAATATTATAAATGAAAATAATAAATTATTTTTGGGATTCCTGGGTACCAGGAAACATAAGCGCATTATGAACATTATGTTTGTTTGAAGATTTCACATTTCCTGCTCAAGTTGAGAGACAAAACTAGATAAATATGAATGATAATATTCTATTATTTCCCCATATCGTTGGTGGAATTTGTAATTTGTTTGTATTGGAGTGGAGACATGATATCAAATTTCTATTGCGTGCAGGGCCTTGATCTTCCTAACATTCTTGTAGAAACTGAAAAGCGTGGATCCTCTTTTGATGAGTTGTTGACAATTCCAGAGCAAGATGATTGGTTGTATAGTGATGGGAAGTCAACATCTTGTGTTGCTTTCATTCTTGAAATGTATAAGGAGGCTGGGCTTTTTGATCCAATTTCTAGCTCTATAGAAGTCACTGAGTTTACAGTAAGTCCATCCTGGATAGTTTAATGTAAACGTACTATTCATCACCATAACTTAGCAGAACGTAAAAGGAGAAATTTCTTTAAAATCTGCTGTATATAAATATTTTAGTTTTCTCAAATATGATAGATGATAAGCAGAACTCATGAACAGTCTTCTATAGTAAATAATTAACCTTTTAGGAGAGAACAAAATTACAGAGAAATAAAGAATTTATGGATGTGCATTGTAGATGTGATATTTTGGGTTATGTAGAACTTTCTTTCTTGAAGGGTTTTTCAGAGTTTCTGTTTTTAGTAATGTATTGCTGATTGTGCAGATAAAAGATGCTTACATTCTTAAGTTCTTTGAGGATGATCCTAACCGCTTGCCAAAGTGGTGCAACGATGCGGACACGGTAAAACTTCCATTTTGTCAGATTCGGGGAAAGTATCGGATGGAATTACCTGGCTATAATACACTGGAACCATACCCACACATGAATGAAAGGTGCCCTTCCCTTCCCCCCAAATACTCTAGATCCCAGAACTGCTAGAAGAAGTTTTACGGCTTCACATTGTTACACCCTTAAGATGTTATACCGATATCTTACTAGTTATGTTATGTAAATTCTCCATGGATTCTGTGCCACGCAAGTTAGAAGATGCAAGTGCAAGCTTTTACTTATCTCCCTTGTAAATATAACTTAAGATAGTACAAACATTAGAATTGTAATTCTTGTACAAGTTATGGTAGACAGCTTTAAAAATATTGTACAGACATGAATAGTTAATGAATTAAAATGTTCTTTTGGAATTTGGAACTGAAATGTCCTTGTTTTTGGTCATTATGAAATTGAGCTCTTTTGATTCTTGAAAACAAAGTATATATACCATGCTAGTAGCAAAAGATCAACTAGAATGATACATGTTACAGTGGGTTCTTTTGATTGATTTGAAGTGGTAACCCTTGAGCTGGTACTGGCATGGGATCTCTGCTGAAAGTGCTGTCTGCACATAGCTTCCAAGTGAACCTTGTGACCAGATAATGGATTGTGATAAGCGTTTCTATCCTTGCAAATTCAATTCCTGGACACATTCGAGGTCCTCCTCCGAAACCCACAAATGAGCAAGGTGGAACTGAAGCTTGATTTTCAAATCTGTTGGGATCAAACTTTGTTGGCTCTGGGTATATGTTATTGTCCATATGAGTCATTGGTGAAGCCCAGAATATCTGAAGAGTTTAAGTCAGCTTTTGGTGTTAGTACTAATACGAAAGAGAGGTTAAGAGAGTTGAGAAGAAAAGACTGAGATTTTGACTTACTTGCCACCCTTTAGGAATGAGGTATCCACCATACTCTATATCCTTTAGCGCTTTTCTGAAACTACCAAAGATAGGAGGAATCATCCTCAGAGTTTCCATTGCAACTCTCCATGTGTACTTCATCTTGGAAAGGTCTTCCCATGTGAGAAACATCCCTGCTTCCTTGGTTCTTGCTATATTTTCTTGTTCTGAAACCATAAACTAACAACCATCAGCCAGAACTTAATATGATGAAAAAGTTTAAAAAACAACCTTTCTGACTCAAGCTGCTACAGTAGATGGGGGCTGTTTGGGCATGGCATGGCCTGGCCTGGCATTCTGTAATCACCACAAATTGTGACATATGGAGGACATTGGGCCACTTGGATTTTCGATGATATAGAAGAGGACATAGGAGCCATGTGGGGTGGCAATTTGGATATTCAAAATGAGGAATTTAAAGAATTCTCTTATTTTGTGCTGCTATGTGATTAACAGCTATGGCTGTAATTGGCTTGAGTCTTGTCATGTTATGTTGGTTTAGTAAGCAATACCTTTTTTCCTCCGCTATAAGTAAGGTTATTTATACATAACGGGAGAACGCCAGTTTAAGACAAGTGATCTCTTTTATTTATTTTTATTTTAAAAAAAAACAGAAAAAGAAACTTTGAACAATTAGTCTTTCAGATATCACATGAAAAAGAGTTTGTTTACCTTGAAGAACATTTTCGTAAACAGCAGGCTCGTTGGATAGAAACTGCAGCATAAAAGTAATAAGAACAGATGAAGTGTCATGTCCTGCTGTCATAACTAGCAGAACATTGTGAACCATTTCTTCTTCTGTTATCATTTCTTCATTGTTGTCATTTCGGATACTAAGCAAGCAAGTGATGAGGTCTTGATGTGGAGAAGCACCTTTCTGTTCCAAATCCACCCTCTTTTCGCTTATGAGCTGTCTCAACATGTTTTGAGCCAGTTTGCTCGCTTGCAGGCTGCGTCTGTATCGTGTGAAGGGAAAGTTTAGAGGAACTGACCACATTCCACCCATCATTTGTCGAAACAAACCCACAAGTTTGTCTCTTTGAGACCCTCGTTGTATTCCGAAAAGAAGAGAGCTTATTATGTTGAAAGTTAGGGTCTTCATCAATGGTAGGACCTATATTACCACAGCAGGTTCATTTATTGATCCATGTACTCTTTGTTTAAAAAGCAAGCATACTGAGTAGTGATTCATCTTACTAACAAAACCTTTACAACAAACGTATCATGATTCATATAGCTCAAGTCTTAATCATGTTTGTATAACAAGAACAGAAAATAATAATTATAACATACAGTTACTTGCTGTTTTCCTTGCCAATGCATCTCAAGGTGCCACCTGATTTCTTCTTCCAACTTTCCCACACAATCTTTAAGTGACTCTGGCCTCAAAAACAACATAAGTGCGTTTCTAACTCGCTTGTGATCATCTCCCGTCAGCTCTAAAAGACTCCGGTCACCAAGAACCATCTGTATGGACTTGACTTGTTGGTTAGTGATGATGCTGCAACTGCTAGTGAATATGAACTTGTTTGCAGCAGGTCCGTGGAGAAAAACTGTTGGATTTCCGAAGAGGCTTAGTTTTGAAATAGGACCATACTTTTTTATTCTTTTCTCCAGCCATTTTTCTGCTGTGTTTGCTCTCATTGCTCTTAGTAAACTTAGGCTTTGGCCTATTATGGGTAGTCCTAGTGAACCAGGAGGAAGTTTTTTTGCTGATCTTTTTCTCTTTATTAGTATTAGGAAGATTGGGATGAGAAGCATGAGAGTTGTGAATAAAATACTCATGATGTATATGAAAGAGAGAGAGGGGGCTTTGAGAGGGTGAAATGAAACTACGTAGGTGTTTATAGAAAATGTTTTTGTTGTTATTTGGAAGGGAATATGATAATCTTAGCCTGAAAATTCCTTTTCAGTATCTGTTGGAGAAAAAACAAAGCTATCTCCTTGAAAGACATAAACGTCATAAGGAAATAGACATGGCTATTTTATTATGAAAAAAAAAAGATCTAGTATTTTTTGACAAAACTATAAAAACTTCAAGTAAATTGGTATTAATTGATCACGTCTTTGTTAAATCTAATGTAAGTTGGCATTTCTACAGTATTGTTTAAAGTATGTTTACTGCATTTCGATATCTCTATTATATATAGTCTAAAAGATGAGCTGGTTTTGCTTTTTCTAATTAAAAAAAGAAAACAATGAAGTTTGTGTAATTAATCTTACTGATGCAGATTCCGCCCAATTTTGTCTTTGGCTTTATTGATCAATTGGAAATGTCATATGCATGAAGCCTAAGATTTTGCATTGACATTATCATTTCATGACAAAAAATGAAAACACTACGTACACCTTATTTAATTAAAAGATGCTTTCTCTTTCTCAAGTGCTGTTTTTGGTGATGCTGACAATTGAAGAGAACAAATTTACACACAAAACCTATACATTCTATTGACATTATTATTTCATGACAAACACTAAAGACAAAACCCATATAGGATTCATTTAATTAAAGAAGTCTCTTTCTTGAGTGCTTTTTTTTTGGTGATACTAACAATTGAAGAGAACTAATTTGCACACAAAAACTATAAGAGATTGTTTGAATTTTCAGTTTTTAAAATTGTATTTTTAAAAGTGAGAAAATAATATTTTAAAAATTTAATGATGTTTGGATAATATTTTGTAAAAACTATATTTAATTTTTTTTTTTACCAAGAAAAACCTACTTCTGTATTCTACACCATACCACGACATGAACCCAACCCCACCTTAGATTGGATCTGGACCCGAACTGAGATTCAGGACACAGACTCTGTTAAGACCGCTTAGCTTTAATTTGTAAATTAGCAGATAATTAGAATTTAATTATGGAAATTATTTATTAATTTTGAATTATTAATTTATGATGATTTGTTTGAATTCAAAATGCATTTTTATGTCACATATAAAAATTTCATAATTTTGCATGTTTTGTGCCTGACAACATTGGAATGCGGTGTTTGGCTATTAGAATCACATCCTAGTATTTTTAGTATAGCGGGACAATAATTTAGACATTGGGAATGTCGGGAATAGTCGGGATGTTAGAATTTTCCAAATTACCCATTAGTGCCATTTTATGGCTTTTAGTGTGGGAGGGGCAAAATGGTCATTTTGCCCCATTAGCCTTTTGTCATTTTGTGAGTTTGCTTAAGTTATTTAATCTGATTTTTTTAACTAAGTTAGCCGATATTATCTTCTAAATAAAACAAAAATTTATTTACTCATTTATTTTCAAACTTAGAAAAAATAAGAGAAAGCCATTTCTCTCTCTCTCTCTCTCTCTCTCTCTCTCTCTCTCTCTCTCTCTCTCTCTCTCTCTCTCTCAATCCCTAGACCAGCTAGGGTTTGCTGTAGCTTCTCTTCATTTCAAGCTTGTTGTTGCAAGGATTAGTGTTTTCAAGTTCAAGAGCCTATAATTTGCTGAGCAGTTGTTCCACTCAGGTTGACCGGCACACCTGAATTCGGAATTGAGGTAAGGGCAAGGCTAAAGCTGAGGAGCCGTGAGGACGAGTAGGTGAAGATTGTACATGTCGGGGCGGTTAGGCCTGGAGCGTACGATCTTAAGGGACATCAAGGCTTTTGCTGACAGTCGTTAGGCGACAATTCTTTTGTATTAAACTAGCAAACTTTTACAAATACTTTTTGTAACGGGATCCCAGATTATTATAAATGTATTACTTTATGTTTTTAATTAAATAAGAAAATTTTAATTATTCACGATTTTCAATAACCTTGTTGATTGTTACGAAAATTATAAAACAGTACGCAAGTGCACGTAATCAAGTAGTAAACTCACGCAAGTGAGGTCGAACCACAGGAAATTGGATTGATTACCACTAAACTAGATTTATGATTCTATTTGGAAAATCGACAGTTTTCAAGATTTTAAACAGAAATTCAAGAAACTTAAAGAAACAAGTAAAGATTAATCAAGATGAGAAAATAGGGAAGAGAATCCTGCTGTTTGTTTACCCAATTGTTAATGCCTAATTGCTATCATTTTCTTGATGTGAATGACAGATTATAAATTAACCTAACTCTTTTCAGATCTTTTAGGTTCTAAACCACATGTTCTCTAATTAATCTCTTAATTAAACTATCATGTAATCAACATTAAGTAATAATCTAAGTGTCACATAGGTCATGCAAATACTCTCGTTTCACATAGAACCTCGATTATCCAATGTTAGCATTCTCAATTCTCACCTTTTAGATTTTGAATTGAGATCATAAAACATGTAAAAGGTGATCAAGCTTACACATGGAATTAAACACAAATATAGATAATTTCACGAATCAAGATTGAAGGAATGACAATTATTCATTAACTAGGCAAAGCTTTAAATAAGATTCATCATCCTCCCTAAATGGGAATTTAGCTCATAAAAATAATATAAACATCCATGATTAATTTTGAAACAAAAATAGACATAAAAGAGAAATAGAGAGTAAAAGAAAGAAACTAGATGGTGATATCGCTCCGGGTCTTCAAGATTGCTTCCTCTCCTCCTTCATTCACTTTTCGGGTCAATTTCTAATTTTTCTTGGCCTTTTGAATCGTATCCCTTATATAGGAATGAGAGGTGTGCCTCTAATTAGAAAAAAATCAGAATTAGGTCAAAAATCCCGTTTTCCGTGCCTGGTCGCGACCCACTTAAAGGCTGGTCGCGACCACAGGCAAAACTCGAAAAACTGGGTTTCTGCCAAAACCTCAAGTCGCGACCATAGTCGCGACCAAATAAAAGGGTTGTGACTAGGCTATAGGCTTGTCGCGACTACTGATTCCCATTGAGCAGCTTTGGCCGATTTTTCACCAGTCTGTCCCGTCTTTTCGTCAATTGACTGAATTTGAACTCTAACGCACCGGGAACCTGAAACAAGGAAAATCAAGCGTAAAACCGCTCCAAAAGACAACAATAATCGAGAAAGTACTTATCTATAACACCCGAAACTTAGGCGTAAAATAGCCTAACAAAATTCCCCCAAACTAGATTCTTACTCTCCCTCGAGTAAGACAAAAAATTACTACTAACTACACTATCAGATAATCACAATACTGCTGCCTCATGTTCTGTTTCCTTCCATTGCTCAAACTAGAATTTCAATTCCACCAACTCTAACAATTAATTTAGATGTTCAGTTTATCACACAATGCATAAACACAAGATGACTTCACAATCGAAACAATGTTATAATAGTTTTACTCTTTCCAATCATTCCACAATCCGATAGCTCATATGCTTGCATGCTTACCTCTCTCCACTAATGTTGACAACATCCTTTCGGAATCAATAGGGCTTTTTGAGGTTTAGAAAGTATGGCTTAGATATTTGGAAAACGAAAGACAATTTTGGCTAAAGATATCATAAGCACAAAAAGAACCCACAAGCTTCTCATAATTTCAAAATTTCCCAAAGTGTTCCCACAACTATTCATGATTGAGAATTTTTTTTTTTTCCTTTTCCCAACATCACTGAATTTTTTTTCTTTTAATATTTTTTTTTGAATCATGTTTCACTTTCTTGTTTGTTTTTCAGTGATATTGAGTTTACAAAATACTCTTCTTTTTTTTTTCTCAATCTTGCAAGTTTACTTTCTTCTATCCTCTCTCTCACACCATGTATTTTGCTCCCCCAAACTCATTGCATAGCTTATGATATCATTGATAATATAGTGAAGACAAAATTAACAGTATGGATACAAATTTCGGTTCAATAGGTGAAGAACAAAACAAGTTTAGGCTCAAGAGGGTTAACTAAGCATAATCATTTCATGGTAGGCTTGAAAGGCTCAAACTATCCAAACAAATTCCTAAATCATGTTCCTATTTAATGCTGTCAAGGATTTCTCCTTGAGAGAATAAGGCATGCAAGTTCTAAGCTATCCAATCAATCTTACAACAAACCATAGTAAAACAATTATAACATATTTCACAGATCGTCAAATTGCATTCATACACATGTTTCACAAGCATTCAAACTAATCCAAAGATTAACAGAATTAAGCACACATTTATTTTACAATTTCAGAACACATTACAATTAACAGCAGCACACAACTATCTTTTAGCTTATTGCCCATTCCTAACTAAAAATAGAAAAAAAATTAAACAGAAAATTAAAAATTTTAAAGTCTATCCCCCCAAACTAAATATCACATTGTCCCCAATGTGTAAAAATAAAATGCAAAGGTGAGAGACTTACATGAGACCCTTTCAAAAAGGATTCGGTGGCGGCGGTTGATCATACAGGTAAAACCGAGGAGGTGGCGCCAAATAGTTCAGGTTCTCAATCCCGATGTTCATTCTGTTGATGAGAGAGTTGAGTTGGTTAACTTGTCCCTCATCATGAATACTCCTTTGCACCATATAATTCTGCATGTGATTATTTTGCTGAATGATGTAACTCAGTTGTGCATGAGTATACTGCATCGTCGGATCAATAGGCCCAAGCAGTTGTGGGGGCTCGTCCTCCTCTTCCTCGACACTAGGTTCTCTTCGCCGCCTTCGGCCTTGTTGTTGCTCATCAGCGGGTGGTTGTCCATAAGGATGAGGCTCCTTGAGCCTGTTGACAATACTGATATCCATCTTCCTTTGCGGTACCACAGTAATGTCATATTCCAGTTGAGGCACGTCATATGTCCCGCAAAGATCAGTGATAACGCCCGCCAAACCAAGGCCACCACCCGTGGCTCCTTGAACAATCTGTTCAATGCTTCCTCGGATAACTTGTCTAATGTTGATATTGTACCCCTTTATGATGGCATACACATATTTAAGCCTATCCATCTGGACCTCCGAGAAATGTTTGCTTGGCACCAACTGAGCACTCACAAAGTATAGCCAGATTTTTTCCACCGGGTTGATTTCACATTGGTGCAGAATGGACCCGTCTTGCCCATCATTAACGTGGAACCTCAGCCCTGGGAATCCCACAGTTTCAGTCACATCTACCATGTCAAACTGCTCATCCTCCTCAATAATTCAGAGGTGCTGATCTTCTCTTGAATAGTCCGGGACAACGTACATGGCGTTGATGGCGTCGGCTGTAGCGGGAACATTCTTACCCCACACCTTAATTTCACCATTTCTGCGCTCGGGCCAATTAGCAAGAAATTCACATGCCATGGTGACATTAGCCCGGCCCCTAGCATCAACAAAACTACCCCATTTCATCCTTTCAATTTGGGCTCGAATCGTCTCAAACCGCGGTTGACGCTTTAGAGGTTTGTCAGGAAATTTAATACCTCGGTCTTCAATGTATGGCCTAGCCATGAGCCTCATAAACCGGTTTTGTGCAGCCTCATTAACAAACCAGGTTTGATCAAAACCCGTAGGTGGTGAGTTTGATGATGAATCCCCTTCCTCATTATTTCTTGTTCTTTTTGGACCCATGTTAGCACAATAGCAAAAATTTCACAAAAAATAATTCTAGAAAAAATTGGGCAGCAGTTCCCCTTAAATTTCTTACTTTCCCAAATTTTAAAATTGCACCAGAACAGTACAAATAATAACAATAATAATTCAAATCCACAATATAAACTCAACAATTCCACTATTAACAACAAATTTCCAAATATTCAATATTTTCACTAAAATCCCTAAATCATTCAATCAATTCCTTAAATATAATAGAGAGTGATACTTACAAACTCGAAGAAGCCACTACTCAACCTCCATTGTTGAATGTCCTTGAAAGCTTGAGGTTGAAGATGAAGAATGATGGTATTTTTAGATTTGGGGTGAAATTGATATTTTAGGGTGTGATTTATGATGAAAAGTGGTGATTGATGATGAAATGGGTTAGGATTGAAGAAATTGGTATAAAGATAAAAGAATTGAAAAATGGGTGATTTTTGGGGTTGGTTTTTGGCTGAGAACAATGGTGTTTTGACTGAGGAGAATAGTTAGGTTTAGGTTTGATTTGGGTGGAAAAATTTGGATTTTATAAAAATTTTCGAAAGCTAGTCGCGACAAGCCCATGGGCTGGTCGCGACTGTTGGGTTTTATGCCCTAAATAAAACTCATTTCAATATAATCAGATTTACTTATTAATATAGATCAGAAATAACATTTAATGTTGCATGGTTCACATGATTTATTTCATGATTATATGTATATAATGTATAAATTCATCTGAAACCCTTTTCACATACATGATCCTGTTTATTGTGCCGTCAACACATTGGAAAGTAAACATGACTATGTGAATAAAGTTTCCTAGATTTATCAGACACAGGGTTTTACTGATATGATAATCTACAACAGAGTTTACTCGCATTTGGAGAAGTGCTATGTTCTTTCCAGAGCATTGGTTAAAGTAAAGCTCAGGTTGGATGCATGGAGTATGCATCAAAAGGGACCGATATTGAACTTTGACTTAGATTTATTAAACTTACCGTAATATCTATTCAAGTCAATATCGCCTAGTTGATCCTAGATCAAATGTTCTTAATCCTGTTATGATTAGGCTCAATCTCAGGAGGCTATTCGTGTTCTTTGATTTGTTAGTTAAGCCTACTTTTAGGTCAGGGTGATACGTACATTTTGGGAACACGGTAGTGCAATTGAGTAGGAGCGCTAGCATAAACATGGAATCTATAGCTTCTATCTGGCGAATAGTAAGCAAAGGATGATCTCCCTCGAGCTTGACCAAACGAACATAAATGGTGGAGTACTCATTTCACATAAGCTGAAATATCATTTATACGGGGTCAAGTGTTTTAAGGATAAAATACATTGTAGGGTGTAACGGTAATCTAATCCCTTTACAGTGTAGATCATTCATATAGAGGATCATTGATCACATTAGGATTACAACAATGGATAACTAATGATGTGTCTATATGGTGGAACATATAGAGCATTCTATATACTGAGAGTGCAATTCTAAGTTCTATGCGTGGATTCAACGAAGAATTAATAAGTTAGTGAATTTTAGTAATAAATTCTTGATCTACTTATTGGAAGCTCGGTTATATAGACCCATGGTCCCCACACTAGTTGAGATAATATTGCTTGTAAGACTCATGTAATTAGTTTTGATTAATCAATTATAATTCTTAAATTAGACTATGTCTATTTGTGAATTTTTCACTAAGTAAGGGCGAAATTGTAAAGAAAGAGTTTTAAGGGCATATTTGTTAATTATGATACTTTGTATGGTTCAATTAATAAATATGATAAATGACAATATTATTTAATAATTATTTATAGTTATTAAATAGTTAGAATTGGCATTTAAATGTTTGAATTAGAAAATTGGTGTTTTTGAGAAAATCAGATGCAGAAAAGATAAAACTGCAAAATTGCAAAAAGTGAGGCCCAAATCCACTAGTATAGGGCCGGCCACTTTCATAGGAATTTACCTCTGATATTTTCATTATTTTAATGCCAAATAATTCAAACCTAACCCTAGTGGAATGCTATAAATAGATAGTGAAGGCTTCAGGAAAAACACACTTCTTCTGACACTTTCTGAATCAGAAAAACCTTAGCCTTCTCTCTCCCTATCTTTGGCCGAACCTACTCTCTCTCTCTTCCTCTTGAATTTCGAAATCCTTAGTGTATGAGTAGTGCCCACACACAGCAAGTGATACCTCAACCATAGTGAGGAAGATCATGAAGAAAGACTTTCAGCAAGAAGGAGTTTCAGCATCAAAGATTCAGAGAAAGAGATCCAAGTTCAGATATTGATAATGCTCTGCTACAGAAAGGAATCAAGGGCTAGATATCTGAACGGAAGGAGTCATTTAATTTCGCTGCACCCAATGTAAGGTTTCTTTAACTTTATATGTGTTTATTTCATCGTTTTAGAAAGTTCATATTTAGGGTGTTAATAAACATACTTGTGAGTAGATCTAAGATCCTGGTAAAATAATTTCCAACAACTGGCCTCAGAGCCATGGTAATTGATTTACTTGCAAGAAATTTGGACTTTAAAACGATTGTTTGTTTGTTTTTGGATGGTATCATGTTGTATTGAGTGTTATTTGATGATTGATTGATGTTTGTGAATTTTCGTAAAAAATAATTGCGATTCTGTTTCTGGAATTATTTTTATTGGATAGTATGGAAAAAATTAAGCAAGTTACTTTTTTACAGAACTCAATTTTGATTTAATTTGAATTAGTTATGATTTTTTGAAGATTCGAAAAAATCAGAGCTGTGCTGAAATTTTCCTGCGATCGCGAAAACTATCCGTACAGCTCACAATTTTTTCGTTTTTCTTCGTTTTTTCATGCTTTTTCATGGAATTAACTTCCGATTTTTTGTGTAGTTCTGTATTTATACTATTACTATTCCTAATTCAATTCTAATTATCATTTTGAATTAATTTAATATTTTTTAAATTTAATTCAAGATATTAGTGTAATTTGAATTTGAATAGAATTAGTATCTATCTTCTTGCTTAAAAATCTATCTTATTTTTAAATTTGATTATATCTGATTTTTTTTTAAAATTTAAGGTCAGATTTTAAATTTTTAAATTATTTTTTTTTAAATAATTTGACCTTATTTAAATTTAAAATAAGATAACAATAATCATGTAATTTTAAATAGATATAAGATATTTTGCTAACTTTTAAATTTTGTTATTTTATTTATTTAAATTACATTTAAAATCTGAAAAAGATATTCATTTATCTTTTTTAATTTTTTATTTAATTTTTATTTATAAAATAATATTTAATTTTTAAAAGTAGTTAGCAAATTTTGAAATGATATTTAGGTTGGTTGAAACCTAATTTTTCAAAATTGTAGGTTTAATTTTAAATTTTTTTTTTTAAAATTTCGAATATTTCAAATTTTATTTTAAATTTTCGAAAATAAATATTTTATTTATTTTATTAATTATTTCGAAATTAATAATTTAGTTTAAAATTAAATAAATCCTACATCCAACTATCCAGCTAACCTTGTTGCAGGAGTATGTATTTTAGCTTGTGTGTAAGTTTTCAAAACCTATTATTACTTGATTGCAAATAGTCATGGTTACTTTTTTGCCAGATCTAATGATCTGATGGCTCCCTTGGTCAAGTAAATAATTAGTAACAGGTATATTTACAATCTTCTTTCATCTGTGTATGACCTAGCAACATGATAGGACCCATCCAAAGTGTGCCTGTGTGAGCCTATGTGTTTAATTTCATTATAGATGCATATAGGTTAATGTTGCTAAAATAAATTATCATAGTTCTTGATAGAATTTATTTAGGCCGATTTAGTTTTTGGGCTTAGTCAATTAATAACAGTTGTTCATTTTAAAGTTAAATTCCTCTCTTTTAGGCCTTGTGTGAGAGTTGGGAGCCATAGTAGTGGGTACGACATATTGAACCCAGCACCCCCTCACATAAACCACCCCAATTGTGAAGGCCCATTTGCCTGATTTGAATGACTGTACTAGGTTAATTAAACTAGTTTAACCTAATAAAATTGATTAGCAACATAATTAATTTTATTTACTTTGAAATTAATTTAAGAAAATTATAGTTTAAAGAATTTTTTATTCTAAGCTAAACTATATGTATTTTCTTGTATTTAATTAAATATAGAATTATAACCATCTAGATTCTTTCTGGAGCTTAATTTAAATTTTTCATTAAATATTCTTATTTAAGTTGATATTTAGTTATCTACAACTAACCAACTTAAATCTGAATATCTTTTGAATTTCAAATTTCAAGATTAAGTTGAGGAATTTTAGGTATTGGTTATTAAGATTCTTTAGATATTTTTTAAGTTAATATCTTTTCGAATATTAACTTAAAATGGAGTATTTTAGATATTTTTTAAGTTAATATCTTTTCGAATATTAACTTAAAATGAAATATTTTCAAATTAAGTGGTTACAACTTAATTTTTGATATTTAATTAAATTTAAATTTTAAAATATTTAAGTTCTAGATTTTTTTTCTAATACAACTTAAATTAGATATTTTTTCAAATTTTGTGGAAAAGATACTTAGTCAAATAAGATATTTTCTAGATAGTTATTGTAACACCCCGATTTCCCGAGATGTCACATAGGATAGTCCGTATAAAACAATTTAATAAGATAAAAACAAACAAATACTTCTTTATTGAAAAATATTCAAGCATGAGATCTCATTGTTTAAAACAAAATTCTTTTAGTACTGTAAACTTAAATAAGAACTAGTTAAGTCAAAATAATAGTTCCAAAATGTTTAGCAGTAAAAAAAAACATTAAAAGCAAAATACTGTGCCAGCCCCCTAACATGCGGTCCACGCCTCGAGCTCTTCATTCTCACTGCTTAGCCTTACCCTTACCTGCACACAGAGTACCCGTGAGCTAACGCCCAGTAAGAAGAGCTATGTAGGACATAACCCTCCTAACTAGTTACTTGACATAGTTTACTCTTTAATATTAATCAACAGTAATTCACATTCCATAAATATATCCACAACGCATGTTGTTCTCACATGCACACATCAAGTCTCATACCGCACATTATGCTCACATACGATAATCAACTATTCTCTCATGTTGATCAGACATGAGGTAACCTACCCTGCCTTGTGTTATTCTCACACTTGGCATCCAACAGGGCAATTAATTACCATAAGTTGTACTCACCCATGATAATGTTATAACCTGCAAGTGTTATGCTCACACAAGCAGCAAGACCCTAATATTATTCTCATGCTAATGATGCTCACAAAATATAAGGAAATCACAACACAACCAAATTAAATAACAAACCAACCCAAGTTGTATGCATAACATACACCCTGTGTACAGATGTCCACTCTTCTTACCTCAGTTGCTAAGACCACACTTGCTACCTCGAGCACCTCAACGAATTTCCTTGTTGAGAACAAGATCCTAGACATTCATTAACACAACAATACACTCAAAATACATTCAAGTATGAATCTCTAAACTCATACAGAAACTTACGTAAAAATACGTAACACATAGGTCCATTTCGCTTGCATGACACACCATACATAAGCATTTATTATTTTGATTCACACAAACATATTGCATGGACTCAAACAAACATTCTTAACGTAAAACATGAATTCATACAACACATTTTTACGTAAAATTTACTAAAATACTATTTATTCTTATTAAAGTCCAAATAAATAGTTAATTAATCACCAATAATTATAATAAATACCTACAGCAACCAATAAATAATAAAACATATTCCTTTTGATATCATAGACAGTAAATGGTATTTCAAAAATACATTTTACTATTTTAACAACACTTATCTATTTTTCATAATTAACTTAAGCATTAATTAAGTAAATTCATGAAAAATACCAAAATTAATTAAAAACCGAATCTAACTCTTCTAATACACTTTATAATCTGTAATAAGTCGTAATTAATTTTCTTTGAATTTTTTAAGCAACCTAGGTATTTTTCATAATTAAAATAAGAAATAACATCAATAATTCATGAAAAATACATAATCGCCTGAAAATTCAATCTACCAATTTTATAACCGTTTATATATCATAGTCCATCATATAAAATAAATCTAGATTTTTCTGAGCACCCTAAGTATTTTTCATAATTAATTTCATAAATAACACAAATAATTCATGAAAAATACAAAATTAACCGAAATTCGAATCTACCAATTTTGCAATAGTTTATATCTCATAACTAATCATATAAAATATATTTAGATTTTTCTGAGTAATCTAAGTATTTTTCATATTTAATTTAATAAACAAACCAAATAATTCATAATAAATCAAATAATTGCAAGAAAATTATCAAACTTCATAGTAGGCCTAAGAACACCTAGCACAAGTCAAGAACTGAAAGAAAATCGAAAAATAACCTCCAGAAACCCCTGAACGGAGTGTCGCCGGAGTTCTCGTCGGTTTCGTCGCCGGTAAAGTGTAACTTTGTCTCCGATGGCTCTTGAAGCGTCCTTTCGATTGGGGAAGCTCTCCACAATGCTCAGGACCTCAAAACGATCAAGAAAAGTGGTCCGAGAGGGCAGATCGGGGTTGTCTTCTTCGTTGGCGGTGTACCGCCTTTAATGGAGTCAAAATTTTGGATTTTCGTTTTGGACGTTAAAGCTTCGTTTTCTTACGTCAAAAACAATCCTTAGGGCCCCATGCACTCAAATATAACCTCCCTTGACCCAAGAACAAGCTTAAACACGTTTGAATTCGAGTCCGTAACTAAGCCGCACCTTTGAAGCTTCAAAAATGGCGAATCTCAAAACGACGACTTCCGCCCCTTATACCACGTTAAAAAGCTTCCTTAGGTCGTATATAAGTGATCCCAAACCCCCACGTTCACCCAGGTTTCACTCCGCTTGAAGAAACAAAAATTTTCGGTATCGTATACGCCGTATACGTGCTCTCTCTCTCTCGTTGGTTCTCTGTTTTGGGTGAACGAAAATAGAGTTTAAAACCTAATTTCTATCGTGTTTAAACCCAAGCAAAATATCGCATTGAACCGAAGTGGAGCGATTCCCATTCCACCAAAATAGGCGTTAAGTTCGGTTCGGTTCGTGAATACGTATCACATATACATACTGTTAATAATAATAATAATAATAATAATAATAATAATAATAATAATAATAATAATAATGATAATAATAATAATAATAATAATAATAATAATAATAATAATAATATACCCATATAACAATATCCAGACATATGTATCTATTAGGCATTATACACATGCCAATAAAATCAAATATTATATCATCATAAAAATAATCCCATACATATTTAAATCCATAAATATGTAACATAAAAAAAAATACTCTCAGCTAAATAAAATTATAAAAATACCCTTTCGGAGTTAGCGGATATTACAATTATCCCCCTCTAAAAGAAAATTTCGTCCCGAAATTTTACTCAAATAATTCTGGATATTGTTCTCGCATATCAGATTCAAGCTCCCAAGTAGCTTCCTCAACCACACTGTTTCTCCATAGGACTTTCACCAGGGTAACTGTCTTATTTCTCAAAATCCTATCCTTTTGATCAAGAATCTTTACCGGACGTTCATTGTAGGACAAATCTTCCTGCAAACCCAGTGTTTCGTAGCTCAAAACATGCGATGGGTCTGACACATATTTCCGGAGTTGAGATACATGAAATACATTGTGTACCCCAGATAATGATGGCGGTAAAGCTATTCTATAAGCTACACTGCCCACTCTATCCAATATCTGAAATGGACCAACATATCTGGGACTTAGTTTCCCTCTCTTGCCAAATCTCTTCACCGAGAGTCCTTTTCGTGGTGTCACTCGAAGAAACACATGATCACCCACTTCGAACTCAATGTCTCTCCGCTTCAGGTCTGCATAAGATTTCTGTCTGCTCTGCGCTGTGATCATTCTAGCCCTGATCTTCTGAATAGCTTCGTTGGTGTGCTGAACTGCATCTGGCCCTAGGAGTTTGTTCTCTCCCAACTCATCCCAATGCAGTGGAGACCTGCACTTTCTTCCATACAACATCTCATAGGGTGCTACCCCGATAGTAGACTGATAGCTGTTGTTGTAAGAAAATTCAATCAAAGGCAGGTATTTGCTCCATGATCCTTGGAAATCTATCACACATGCCCTCAACATGTCTTCCAAGATCTGATTTGTTCTCTCGATCGACCATCCGTCTCTGGATGATATGCGATCGAACTTCAATCGAGTTCCCATTGCTCTCTGTAAGCTTTCCCAAAAAGACGAAGTGAACCGAGCATCTCGATCACAAACAATAGAATACGGTGCCCCATGTAATCTCACAATCTCATTCACATAAAGTTCAGCAAAATGGTCCATGGAGTAAGTCATGCGTACTGGTAGAAAATGGGCAGATTTTGTATACCTATCGACGACTACCCAAATGGCGTCATGCTGCTTTGTAGTCTTAGGTAACCCAGTCACAAAATCCATGGAAATCTCTTCCCACTTCCATTCAGGGAGCTTCAGTGGTTGTAACAATCCCGCTGGTCTTTGATGCTCTGCTTTAACTTGTTGACATGTTAAGCATTTGGCCACAAATTCAACTACATCCTTTTTCATACCAGGCCACCAATACAATGCTTTTAGGTCATGGTACATTTTAGTGGTCCCGGGATGAACTGAATAAGGTGTAGTATGAGCTTCTACTAATATCCCCTTCTTGAGCTCATCATTATCGGGCACACAAATTCGTCCCTTGAACCGAATTAATCCTGTGTCTGATATTTCATAATCTTTGGCGTTACTATTCAAAATTTCTTGCTTTAGTTCACTGAGCTTTTGATCTGTCGTCTGCCCCTCCTTAATTCTTTCTAACAAAGTGGATTGAAGTGTGACCTTTGCAAGTTGCCCTGTAATAAACTCTATACCAGCTCGTTCCATGTCTTCCACTAATTCCCTTGATACTCCTTGTAAAGTGGAAACTAGTCCGGGACCTCTACGGCTGAGTGCATCCGCTACCACATTGGCTTTACCGGATGGTACATTATCTCGCAGTCGTAGTCTTTGACTAGCTCCAACCATCTCCTCTGCCTCATGTTTAACTCTCTCTGGGTGAAAAAGTACTTTAAACTCTTATGATCGGTGTAGATTTCACATTTCACTCCATAGAGATAATGACGCCGGATTTTTAGTGCAAAAACCACTGCGGCTAACTCTAGGTCATGTGTCGGGTATCTCTGTTCGTATTCTTTTAATTGCCTTGAAGCGTAAGCAATTACCTTCCCTTCTTGCATTAGAACACAACCCAACCCTTGTTTAGATGCATCACAATATACCGCAAATTGTCCCTCTTCTGTTGGTAAACTGAGGATTGGTGCTGAGATAAGTCTATTCTTCAACTCTTGGAAGCTTTGCTCACACTTGTCTGACCAGGAAAATTTTAGATTCTTCCTAGTTAATTCTGTTAAGGGTGTGGCTATCTTTGAGAACCCCTCAACAAACCTTCTATAATAGCCTGCTAAACCCAAAAAGCTTCGAACCTCTGAGGCGGTCTTTGGTCTAGGCCATTCTTTCACTGCAGCAACCTTGGCAGGATCTACTTTTATTCCCCCGTTAGTGACAATGTGGCCCAAAAATGCAACCTCGGACAACCAGAACTCACATTTTTTGTACTTGGCATACAATTGATGTTCTCTCAGTCGCTGTAAGGTCAAGCGTAAGTGCTCCTCATGTTCCTCCTCTGTCTTAGAATAAATCAGTATATCATCTATGAATACAATGACAAACTGATCCAGATATTCCTTGAAGACTCGGTTCATGAGGTCCATAAAAGCTGCTGGGGCATTTGTAAGTCCAAATGACATCACCATGAACTCGTAATGCCCGTATCTTGTTCTGAAGGCTGTCTTCGGTATATCTTCATTTTTGATTCTTAGCTGGTGATACCCTGAACGAAGATCAATCTTAGAAAACACCTTTTTCCCTTGAAGCTGGTCAAACAAGTCGTCAATCCTCGGCAGTGGGTACCGATTCTTTATAGTCACCTTGTTCAATTCTCGGTAATCTATGCACATTCTCATAGTACCGTCTTTCTTTTTAACAAATAGAACTGGTGCGCCCCACGGAGAGTAGCTAGGTCTGATAAACCCTAACTTAAGCAATTCTTCCAACTGTATTTTGAGTTCTTTCAATTCCGATGGTGCCATCCTATATGGTGCGCGGGAAACTGGTGCTGTTCCGGGCACTAATTCTATCACAAATTCGATTTCTCTGTGTGGTGGTAACCCGGGTAACTCCTCTGGAAATACATCAAGAAACTCAGCAACTACCCGTGTTTCCTCCGGCTTTCTTTCAATTTTCTTGGTTTCATCAACCACATTAACTAGATACCCTAAGCACCCACGCTGCAATAGTTGCCCAGCCTTCATTGCCGAAATAATAGGAGTGCGGGGTTTCTTTCCTACCCCCCTGAACTCGAAAGTCTCTCCATCTTCTGGTGTGAAAACAACTTTCTTTTGCTTGCAGTCAATTGATGCTCCATATTTGGTAAGAAAATCCATGCCCAAGATTACATCAAAATCAAATAAATCTAATACAATCAGGTCTACAAATAATTCTCTACCATCTATCCTGACAGGTATACCCCTAAGCCAACTTCTAGAGATTACAACCTCCCCAGATGGTAACATGGTCCCAAACCCCACAGTAAATAATTCACTCGGTGCATTTATATGATTTACAATTGTGCTAGCAATAAAGGAATGAGTTGCACCAGAATCAAACAAAACTTTACAAGTGGTGTTGGCCATAGGAATCTGACCTGATACAACCGAAGGACTGGCCTCAGCTTCTGCTTGAGTGATGGCAAAAACTCTGGCTGGAACATACTTGTCATCTTTCTTGGGTTCTGCTCTGTTCCCAGTCTGTCCCCACAGTGGGCAATTGCGTTTGATGTGTCCTTCTTTTCCACATTTGTAGCATGCTTTTGCGCGACACTCGCCGAGATGACGTTTGGTACATTTAGGGCATTCTGGAATGTTTCGCCCACTGCTGCCATTAAATCGTTGGTCGTTATCACTTTTGTACCTCTTGTCTTGACTTGGCTGCCCGGACTGGTCCTGTCCCCGTTTCTTGTGGTCATTAGAATTGGCTCCACCTTTCTTCGATTCTCTCCTGGCAGCATTTTCCTTCCAAATTTTGTTTTCACTCCGCTCAGCCGTAAGAGCCATTTCGACAACTTGAGCATAGCTGAATTGACCCCTTGACACAATTTCCACATCTCGAGCAACCATTGGTTTCAGGCCTTCCACAAATCGATGTGCTCGCACTCTATCGATGAGTACCGGATACGGAGCAAATTTCGCCAATCTATCAAATTTTTGTGCATACTCGATCCACGGTAAGACTCCCTTGGACTAACCCAGTAAATTCATCGACCTTTGCTGCTAGAACTGCTGAGTTATAATACTTCTCATTAAAGACCCTTTTGAAATCGTCCCAGTTCATGGTATCTACATCCTTTGTTTGTTCCACCACCTCCCACCAGATACGAGCATCTTTCCTCAGCATGTAAGATGCACACTTCACTCGGTCATTCCCATCCACCCTTAGCATCTGCAAAATGCTTTCTATGCGACTTATCCACTCCTCAGCCACTACCGGGTCTATGCCTCCCTCAAACTCAGGTGGGTGTTGTTTTCGAAATCTCTCTGCTAACAACTCATGTCTAGCCTCTGTAGCAGGATATACCACTGCAGCTGGTGGGTCTCTATTTTCTGCATCTTGCCTTATTTGGACTGGCGGCTCCGGTTGACGTCTCAGCTGACGAAGTTCTTCATCCTGCCTATGAATGATTCCTTCCAGTGCGGCAATGCGCTCTTCCCATCCCTGTGGTGCTTGAGGTGGTTCATTGATCCCTCCATCATCTCGGCCTTGGCCTTGGCCTCGACCTCGACCTCGACCTCGACCCACTCTAACTGACCTTCTAGGAGGCATTTCTAAACTCCTGAACCACACAAACCAATACACATCAAGATCATTTTGATCATCAATTTTACATGAAAATAATGTTACCCTCTCGCATGCAGAAATTTAAGGCAACTTAATTATAAGTAATAACCACTTACAGTACAGTGAGTCGAGCTCGTCTCATGGCGGTGAACTTTACATGTTAGGGCTAACCACATTCTTTAGGACCGTATTGCTCTGATACCATATTGTAACACCCCGATTTCCCGAGATGTCACATAGGATAGTCCGTATAAAACAATTTAATAAGATAAAAACAAACAAATACTTCTTTATTGAAAAATATTCAAGCATGAGATCTCATTGTTTAAAACAAAATTCTTTTAGTACTGTAAACTTAAATAAGAACTAGTTAAGTCAAAATAATAGTTCCAAAATGTTTAGCAGTAAAAAAAAACATTAAAAGCAAAATACTGTGCCAGCCCCCTAACATGCGGTCCACGCCTCGAGCTCTTCATTCTCACTGCTTAGCCTTACCCTTACCTGCACACAGAGTACCCGTGAGCTAACGCCCAGTAAGAAGAGCTATGTAGGACATAACCCTCCTAACTAGTTACTTGACATAGTTTACTCTTTAATATTAATCAACAGTAATTCACATTCCATAAATATATCCACAACGCATGTTGTTCTCACATGCACACATCAAGTCTCATACCGCACATTATGCTCACATACGATAATCAACTATTCTCTCATGTTGATCAGACATGAGGTAACCTACCCTGCCTTGTGTTATTCTCACACTTGGCATCCAACAGGGCAATTAATTACCATAAGTTGTACTCACCCATGATAATGTTATAACCTGCAAGTGTTATGCTCACACAAGCAGCAAGACCCTAATATTATTCTCATGCTAATGATGCTCACAAAATATAAGGAAATCACAACACAACCAAATTAAATAACAAACCAACCCAAGTTGTATGCATAACATACACCCTGTGTACAGATGTCCACTCTTCTTACCTCAGTTGCTAAGACCACACTTGCTACCTCGAACACCTCAACGAATTTCCTTGTTGAGAACAAGATCCTAGACATTCATTAACACAACAATACACTCAAAATACATTCAAGTATGAATCTCTAAACTCATACAGAAACTTACGTAAAAATACGTAACACATAGGTCCATTTCGCTTGCATGACACACCATACATAAGCATTTATTATTTTGATTCACACAAACATATTGCATGGACTCAAACAAACATTCTTAACGTAAAACATGAATTCATACAACACATTTTTACGTAAAATTTACTAAAATACTATTTATTCTTATTAAAGTCCAAATAAATAGTTAATTAATCACCAATAATTATAACAAATACCTACAGCAACCAATAAATAATAAAACATATTCCTTTTGATATCATAGACAGTAAATGGTATTTCAAAAATACATTTTACTATTTTAACAACACTTATCTATTTTTCATAATTAACTTAAGCATTAATTAAGTAAATTCTTAAAAAATACCAAAATTAATTAAAAACCGAATCTAACTCTCCTAATACACTTTATAATCTGTAATAAGTCATAATTAATTTTCTTTGAATTTTCTAAGCAACCTAGGTATTTTTCATAATTAAAATAAGAAATAACATCAATAATTCATGAAAAATACATAATCGCCTGAAAATTCAATCTACCAATTTTATAACCGTTTATATATCATAGTCCATCATATAAAATAAATCTAGATTTTTCTGAGCACCTAAGTATTTTTCATAATTAATTTAATAAATAACACAAATAATTCATGAAAAATACAAAATTAACCGAAATTCGAATCTACCAATTTTTCAATAGTTTATATCTCATAACTAATCATATAAAATATATTTAGATTTTTCTGAGTAATCTAAGTATTTTTCATATTTAATTTAATAAACAAACCAAATAATTCATAATAAATCAAATAATTGCAAGAAAATTATCAAACTTCATAGTAGGCCTAAGAACACCTAGCACAAGTCAAGAACTGAAAGAAAATCGAAAAATAACCTCCAGAAACCCCTGAACGGAGTGTCGCCGGAGTTCTCGTCGGTTTCGTCGCCGGTAAAGTGTAACTTTGTCTCCGATGGCTCTTGAAGCGTCCTTTCGATTGGGGAAGCTCTCCACAATGCTCAGGACCTCAAAACGATCAAGAAAAGTGGTCCGAGAGGGCAGATCGGGGTTGTCTTCTTCGTTGGCGGTGTACCGCCTTTAATGGAGTCAAAATTTTGGATTTTCGTTTTGGACGTTAAAGCTTCGTTTTCTTACGTCAAAAACAATCCTTAGGGCCCCATGCACTCAAATATAACCTCCCTTGACCCAAGAACAAGCTTAAACACGTTTGAATTCGAGTCCGTAACTAAGCCGCACCTTTGAAGCTTCAAAAATAGCGAATCTCAAAACGACGATTTCCGCCCCTTATACCACGTTAAAAAGCTTCCTTAGGTCGTATATAAGTGATCCCAAACCCCCACGTTCACCCAGGTTTCACTCCGCTTGAAGAAACAAAAATTTTCGGTATCGTATACGCCGTATACGTGCTCTCTCTCTCTCGTTGGTTCTCTGTTTTGGGTGAACGAAAATAGAGTTTAAAACCTAATTTCTATCGTGTTTAAACCCAAGCAAAATATCGCATTGAACCGAAGTGGAGCGATTCCCATTCCACCAAAATAGGCGTTAAGTTCGGTTCGGTTCGTGAATACGTATCACATATACATACCTGTTAATAATAATAATAATAATAATAATAATAATAATAATAATAATAATGATAATAATGATAATAATAATAATAATGATAATAATAATAATAATAATAATAATAATAATAATAATAATAATAATAATAATAATAATAATAATAATAATAATATACCCATATAACAATATCCAGACATATGTATCTATTAGGCATTATACACATGCCAATAAAATCAAATATTATATCATCATAAAAATAATCCCATACATATTTAAATCCATAAATATGTAACATAAAAAAAAATACTCTCAGCTAAATAAAATTACAAAAATACCCTTTCGGAGTTAGCGGATATTACAGTTATTTCTAGACTACTTATTATTTCTAATATTATATAGGAAAATATTATACATTGTGAAATTAATTATTTAAATAATTAATTTTGGTACAATTTATTTTAAGTATATTTTTTCCTAGTATTAAACTAGAGATTAATAATTAAGCCTTCTCTACACTTAATTATTAATTTCTTGAATTTAATACATTTAATTAATTTGAAAATTAAATATTTAAGTTGATTTTCATCATGATACTTAAATATTTCTTTTTCATGACACTTAATTAAATAGAAAATTATTTTTAGTTGAAATTTCTTTTTTCAACTAAATTTAAATAATTTTCAAAATATATTTTTTCTTTATTTTATTAATCAAATTTCGAAATTGCATTTCTTAATTGCTGCAATTTCGAATTTTATTTGAAAAATAGATTAAAGTTGTAAATTATTTATTTTAATTTTGGACCAACTTAAATCAATGATTTTTTCATTTAATGATTAATTAAAATAAATGAAGTAAAATATATTTTTCTTTATTTTATTAATCAATTTTCGAAATGGCATTTCATAATGCAAGATGATTTTGAATTTATCTTGAAAAATAGATTAAGTTGTAAATTAATTATTTATTTTAATTAATTCTTGGATCAACTTAAATCAATGATTTTTTCATTAATTGATTAATTTAAAAATAAATGAATTAAAATATATTATTAGAAATTGAATTAATTAGTCAAAGGAAAATCTAGATAGGTGATATTTTTGCTTGAAGTATTTTTCTAGTGTATTTAATTAAATAGAAAATTATAATTTAAGTTGATTTTCATCATCATACTTAAATATTTGAAATTTTTCTTATATATATTTAATTAAATAGGAAAATTATATTTTTTGTTGTAAATTAATTTTATTAATTAATTTTTGGCCAACATTAAATTAGAATAATTTTTCCAGGATTTATTTTTTATTTTAACATGCATTTTTCGAAAATTGTATTCTTAAATACTTTAATTTTTCGAAATGCAATATATATTTATAGAAAATAAAATTTGAGTTGTAAATTAATTTAAATTAATTTTGTAACAACTTAAATTGAATATTTTTCTAAATATTTATTAGAAATTATTACTAAGATGGAAATAATTCATGTTATTTTCATATCCATCTAAGTAAAATTTATAAATATTAAATTAAAATTTATATTTAGAATTTTTCATTCTAAATTGGAAATTTTAATTAAATACATATATATTTAAAATAAATAGAATAAATAAAGAGAATCAAAGAAAATACAACTCTTTTTAAATAATGAGCTTTTTATTAAAAGACATTCGATCTCCATTGTGGGTTTTACACCGCGTTTGTTTTAGTGAGTAATCCTCCCTAATGGAGGAACGTTCATTAGCAATTTCGCAACGTTTAATCTCGAATGATAAGTAGTTTGTAAGTGTTTTGTATGGTATAGATCACCCTAATGGTGGCGACCATACTTGACTTGCAAATTATAAACAATGGTGGAAGCTCATAAGATAGAATTGCCTTGACTCTCGCCTAAACGGGACAACGCTGAATTCCAATCTTGATCGAATAAAAGGTTGCTAGAATGATTATCATTTTAGATGAGCTGACAACTCTATTCAATGGATGATGCTTTGACTCTCGCCTAAACGGGACACTGTATCAGTTTGTTGAAAAACCTTGGAAATTATTTAGGATTGTAAGTTTTAGTATTTTCACTTGTCATTCCTACTTGCTATATGTTTAATAATTTCTGAATTGTGTATGAATTTATATTGAACCATGTTATTTTCTGTTATTAAGTTGTAGTTTAATTTCGAATCTTTATTGTTGGTCTAACTTGGCTTGTTTATCTAATGAGATAAATCCCCAGTGGATTTTCACCATTAGACATACATAATAGTGTTAGATCTTGAAAGATAAATATTGTATATGCGACATCTAGCTGTTCATCAATTGATGACACCTTAGACTAGTATTTTTACGATATGAAATAAGAAGATTGTATAAATAAGATTGCTTTGACTTTCGCTAATCGAAGCATCGTTGGATTCTTATTTAAACAACGAAATTATCCTAATTCCTCTTAGCTTATTCATTGCGAATTAGCTCAATAACATATCATTGGATGAATGGTCTATAAATCATTTCATGTCATTATATTTTCTCTTAAGAAATTAAATGACGCATATGATTATAATCCCGAAATTCTATTCCCAATTGATATAAATCCTCAATCTTAGAAATCTCCTGCTTGTATGGGCAAATCAGACTTAGAATTAAATTAGTAGTGGTGGTCCAAGATAGAATTACTCATTATATTTAGTATAAATTTTAAGTCTTTGACTTTAATTTTAGATTCCAAATAGAAATTTTCTTATACTTCTAATTCCAGATACAATACAGTTACACTTTCTCAAGTGTTTAATATCCATCTTTTATTAATGGATTCAAACTGTATGGAATATGAGTTAGGTATTCTGTGACCAGGATCCACTTGCACTATTCTAAGAATTCTTTTATAAACCTAAGTCATCAAAAGACACTACGACATTTTTTTTAATCTATGGCATTTGTATCTTGTTCATAGTGGATTTGACAAGATCAATCTCTGCAAAGAGTTAATATGCCTATATCCACTGAAAGTAGTTCATCTCATTCGCAGATGGATGTACATTCAGGGGTGGATATGAGTTTTTCGTTGTATTCTTAAAACGATAACTCTAGATTATACCTTTTAGCAAGAAATTTGAAATGTTTGAAAAATTTCATTAATTTCTAGCAATGGTTAAAACCATTAAGGTAAGTGGTTAAAGATCTTGCGAACTGATAGGAGTGGAGAAATAGTTAGTAGATATGCAGTTCAAAGATCATTAAATTGATTTTTGAATTATATCCAAACTTACCTCCCCAGAAATTTCGATTTGCATATTGATGATTAGTTACTAGTCGTTGCCTAAATCCTTCTATGGTAATACAATTTCAGAATGATGTAATGGTTGTATACTTAATGTAAATCATTACTAGATTCATGGATGACCTAATCAAAATCTTAAGAAAAGCTAGAACCGTTAACCATGGTTTGTTAGCTGTTCTAAGTGATTAGGGGTGGACCATCCCATTGTCAATAGATAAGAAAGTGTTTGTTCAAACAAATACTACTTTTCTAAGATAATGACTAAGTCTGAAAACAAGTAGCAAATAAAGGAGATATTTTTCTTGATTCCAAAAATGTTCTATCATCTTATATGACATATGATGATCCTACTACCTCTGTTGTCTTGTCACAACCGAAGAGATCAATACCATTTAGTTTTCTTCGACATAATTCACGGTAACTTGTCGTAGTGGGAGAGTTTCTAGGAACTCACCTTCTTATGACTTGGGAGACACTAGTGATTAAAATCCATTGTAAGTTTAAACAAGTAATGGATTGTCAAGATAAGAAACTAAGAAGAAAGCCAATAGAACTATGGTTTAATACATTCACAAGGAGTAACCTAAAGTTTTCAATTACAAGGACATAAAAGGAAATTTTCGTTTATAAGTCTATTCAATGGACTTAACAAACTTCCTGTTCCTAGTATTATAGGTTTGAGTTTATCTAAAGCTATGGCTTGTGGTATACCTGGTAATTACTTACTCTAATGCAAGCAACTTACTTTAGTAAGATGCTGAAGCATTTTCTTTCTAATGGCAATCTATAGAAGCTTCACAACTTCTTAGACATAGATTTTATTTATCTAAGGAAAAGTCTCAACTATTCCAGAAAAGATAAAGCCATTCTAAAATCAACAATGAGAGGTCTTAGACATGCTTTAGTATGCCTTAGACCAGACACCTGCTGTTGAGTGGGAGTAATGAGTAAGTATCAGATTAATCCAGGAGAAGAACATTGGAAGACAATCAAGTAAATCTTAAGATAAAGAAGAGGAACTATATGTTAGTCTATAAGGGTGTGTTTAAAACTCTTAGACTACACCACATCAGATTTCGAAATTTGCCTTTGTGCTAGAAAATCTTTCTGATAAGATGGTGATAACTCTGAGGGTGGAATAGTGATTTTGGAGAAGTGTAAAAACCTATCTGAAGTCTCTAGGTCTACCAAGAAGGGACTGAATGTTAAAGTTGCAGGAAAGGTACTTATTCAGTCTAAGGAAAGTTCTATACATTTTTGGCACCATTCCAAATTGCCTAAACTACTAGTGTTAATTTCCTGATTAACCAAAAGTAGTTGCCAAAGGTATGTATAGAATCCAGTATCCCAAGAGAGTAAACATATAGAGACGAATTTCACATTATCAATGATTTTGTGATTAAGGAAGAGTAATAGTGGAGGAAAGGTTGTGGTTAATTCAACACTTCAGATCCTATTACGAGGAGTTTACTACTACTACACTTGATTTGTATATCAAGGTGTTGAGATTATTTGAAATGCACATTTTGTTTTATATTAGTGCAAGTGGGAGTTTGTTGGGTTTTATGCCCTAAATAAAACTCATTTCAATATAATCAGATTTACTTATTAATATAGATCAGAAATAACATTTAATGTTGCATGGTTCACATGATTTATTTCATGATTATATGTATATAATGTATAAATTCATCTGAAACCCTTTTCACATACTTGATCCTGTTTATTGTGCCGTCAACACATTGGAAAGTAAACATGACTATGTGAATAAAGTTTCCTAGATTTATCAGACACAGGGTTTTACTGATATGATAATCTACAACAGAGTTTACTCGCATTTGGAGAAGTGCTATGTTCTTTCCAGAGCATTGGTTAAAGTAAAGCTCAGGTTGGATGCATGGAGTATGCATCGGAAGGGACCGATATTGAACTTTGACTTAGATTTATTAAACTTACCGTAATATCTATTCAAGTCAATATCGCCTAGTTGATCCTAGATCAAATGTTCTTAATCCCGTTATGATTAGGCTCAATCTCAGGAGGCTATTCGTGTTCTTTGATTTGTTAGTTAAGCCTACTTTTAGGTCAGGGTGATACGTACATTTTGGGAACACGGTAGTGCAATTGAGTGGGAGCGCTAGCATAAACATGGAATCTATAGCTTCTATCTGGCAAATAGTAAGCAAAGGATGATCTCCCTCGAGCTTGACCAAACGAACATAAATGGTGGAGTACTCATTTCACATAAGCTGAAATATCCTTTATACGGGGTCAAGTGTTTTAAGGATAAAATACATTGTAGGGTGTAACGGTAATCTAATCCCTTTACAGTGTAGATCATTCATATAGAGGATCATTGATCACATTAGGATTATAACAATGGATAACTAATGATGTGTCTATATGGTTGAACATATAGAGCATTCTATATACTGAGAGTGCAATTCTAAGTTCTATGCGCGGATTCAACGAAGAAGTAATAAGTTAGTGAATTTTAGTAATAAATTCTTGATCTACTTATTGGAAGCTCGGTTATATAGACCCATGGTCCCCGCACTAGTTGAGATAATATTGCTTGTAAGACTCATGTAATTGGTTTTGATTAATCAATTATAATTCTCAAATTAGACTATGTCTATTTGTGAATTTTTCACTAAGTAAGGGCGAAATTGTAAAGAAAGAGTTTTAAGGGCATATTTGTTAATTATGATACTTTGTATGGTTCAATTAATAAATATGATAAATGAAAATATTATTTAATAATTATTTATAGTTATTAAATAGTTAGAATTGGCATTTAAATGTTTGAATTAGAAAATTGGCGTTTTTGAGAAAATCAGATGCAGAAAAGATAAAACTGCAAAATTGCAAAAAGTGAGGCCCAAATCCACTAGTATAGGGCCGGCCACTTTTATAGGAATTTACCTCTGATATTTTCATTATTTTAATGCCAAATAATTCAAACCTAACCCTAGTGGAATGCTATAAATAGATAGTGAAGGCTTCAGGAAAAACACACTTCTTCTGACACTTTCTGAATCAGAAAAACCTGAGCCTTCTCTCTCCCTATCTTTAGCCGAACCCACACTCTCTCTCTTCCTCTTGAATTTCGAAATCCTTAGTGTATGAGTAGTGCCCACACACAGCAAGTGATACCTCAACCATAGTGAGGAAGATCGTGAAGAAAGACTTTCAGCAAGAAGGAGTTTCAGCATCAAAGATTCAGAGAAAGAGATCCGGGTTCAGATATTGATAATGCTCTGCTACAGAAAGGAATCAAGGGCTAGATATCTGAATGGAAGGAGTCATTTAATTCCGCTGCACCCAATGTAAGGTTTCTTTAACTTTATATGTGTTTATTTCATCGTTTTAGAAAGTTCATATTTAGGGTGTTAATAAACATACTTGTGAGTAGATCTAAGATCCTGGTAAAATAATTTCCAACAGCGACTAGCTTGAAAGCCCAAAATTCTAGGGTTTCTGTTAAACCCCATGGTCGCGACTAGGAAAAAGGGTCGCGACCATCATTATGCCTGGTCGCGACCACTGGAACCAAAAAAATTTCATTGGCTCTATAATTGTCCAGGTCACGACCAGGGTTGCGACCTAGGAACCTGGTGGTTGCGACCACTGGGTTTTGAGTCTCGAAAAATTATTTTTTTTATGTTTTTCACGATTTTCACGATTTAACTGGAAAAATATAATGTTTGATACTTTACAAGAAATTTAAAATGCTAAAAACACTAAAACATAAACTAAAAACAATAGCAAAAATTCCAAAAAAATAAATGAAAACACTTGGGTTGCCTCCCAAGAGCGCTGCCTTTATCGTCATCTAGCCAGACGCTGAGTTGTTCTGCTTAGAGAGGCGCTAGAATAATGGCGGACTTGGCTTGGTCTAATTGACCTCCCAAGTAGAGCTTCAAACGCTGCCCATTGACCTTAAAAGTCTCGGGGCTTTCACCTTTTAGTTCCACAGCTCCATATGGGAATGCTTTGACCACCGTGAATGGTCCCGACCATCTCGATTTCAGCTTGCCAGGTAATAATTTCAACCTAGAATTAAAAAGTAGGACTTGCTGTCCGGGTTGGAATTCTTTTCTGACTAGGCCTCGGTCATGCCACTTCTTCGTTCTCTCTTTATAGATCTTGGCGTTTTCATAAGCCTCGTTGCGAAACTCATCGATTTTGGTTAGTTGTAACAACCTTTTTTCTCCTGCTGCTGCCAAGTCCATATTCAATGTTTTCATGGCCCAGAAGGCCTTGTGCTCTAATTCGACCGAAAGATGACAAGCTTTTCCAAATACCAACCTATAGGGAGACATTCCTATTGGTGTCTTGAACGCTTTTCTATAAGCCCATAGTGCATCATCTAGCTTCTTAGCCCAATCTTTTCTTGAACGCTGCACCGTCTTCTCTAGAAGTAGTTTAATTTCCCTATTGGAAATTTCTGCTTGCCCATTACTCTGAGAATGATAAGGGAGTGCAGTTCTATGGCGAACTCCATATCTTGCAAGTAGAGCTTCAAATTGCTTGTTGCAAAAATGACTTCCTTCATCACTTATAATAGCTCTAGGAGTTCTGAACCGGGTGAAAATATTTTTCTAAAGAAAGTTTAGCACTGTTTTACCGTCATTCAGATATGTTGCTGCTGCTTCTACCCATTTGGAGACATAATCCACAGCTAGCAATGTGTATGTGTAACTATATGATGATGGCAAAGGTCTCATGAAATCAATGCCCCACACATCGAACAGTTCCACTTCTAGTATTCCAGTTAAAGGCATCTCATTCCTTCTTGAAATATTCCCAGTTCTTTGGCACCGATCACATGCTTGGACAAATTGGTGAGCATCTTTAAATAAGGTAGGCCAAAAGAATCGACTTTGTAATACCTTTGCAGCAGTACGATTTCCACTAAAATGTCCCCCGCATTGCAAACTATGCCAGTGATTTAGAATAGAGAACATCTCTTCTTTCGGCACACATCTTCTGATAATCTGATAAGCACAATGCTTATAGAGAATAGGCTTCTCCCAATAGTAGTGTTTGACTTCGGAGTAGAATTTCTTCATTTTTTGCCTCGTCAAATCTGGTGGTATAATGTCTGCAGCCAAGTAGTTCACACAATCTGCAAACCAAGGTAAAGTAGAATCCAAGAGAAGCAGTTGCTCATCAGGAAAATCATCATTGATCTGAACCTCCCTTGTATTATGACTTTCTTCAAGTTCCAACCTTGATAGATGATCTGCCACTAAATTCTCTATGCCTTTCTTATCCTTTATTTCTAAATCAAACTCTTGTAGAAGAAGACCCATCGAATTAGTCTTGGTTTGGCATCTTTCTTAGTCATCAGATATTTGATTGCTCAATGGTCTGTGTACACTATCACTTTATTGCCAATCAAGTATAGTCGAAATTTATCACATGCAAACACTATAGCCAACATCTCCTTTTCTGTAGTAGTATAATTCAATTACGCATCATTCAATGTTTTGCTTGCATAATAAATAGTTCTGAATACCTTGTCAACCAGTTGTCCCAACACTGCTCCAATAGCATAATCACTAGCATCACACATTATTTCGAAAGGTAACTTCCAATCTGGTGTAGTCACAATTGGTGCCGAGATTAGCTTCTTCTTGAGAATTTGAAAGGCTTCAAGACAATCCTTCCCAAATTCAAAAGATACTCCATTAGCGAGCAGATTAGATAACGGCTTGGCAACTTTGGAGAAGTCTTTGATAAATCTTCTATAGAACCCGGCATGACCCAAGACGCTTCGAACTCCCTTAACTGAAACTGGAGGGGGTAAGTTTTCAATTGTAGATACCTTAGCTTTATCAACTTCAATACCACTTCTTGAAATCTTATGCCCCAACACTATGCCTTCTTTAACCATGAAGTGACATTTTTCCCAATTCAGCACCAAATTAGAATCTTCACACCTCGTTAAAATTGATTCCAAATTTCTTAGACATTGATCAAACGACGAGCCAAACGCCGAAAAATCATCCATAAACACCTCGATGCACTTCTCTATTAGATCTGAAAATATGGCCATCATACACCTCTGGAATGTTGCAGGTGCATTACATAATCCAAAAGGCAATCTCCTGAAAGCAAAAGTGCCATAAGGACATGTAAATGTAGTCTTCTCTTGGTCCTCAGGTGCTATGGCTATTTGATGATACCCATAATAGCCATCCAAGAAACAGTAGTACTCCTCCCCAGTCAACCGGTCTAGCATCTGATCAATAAAAGGCAAGGGAAAATGGTCCTTCCGGGTTACCTTGTTGAGCTTTCTGTAGTCTATGTAGATCCTCCAACCAGTAACTGTTCTATTAGGGATTAATTCATTCTTCTCATTCTTTATCACCGTCATCCCTCCTTTCTTGAGTACCACTTGTACTGGGCTGACCCACTTGCTATCTAAAATTGGATAAGCCACACCAGCATCTCACCACTTGACCACCTATTTTCTGACCACTTCTTTCATTGGTGGATTAAGTCTTCGTTGTGCATCAATAGTCGGTTTGGCGCCCTCCTCCATTAAAATTCGATGCATAACTGTAGAGGGACTGATTCCCTTAACATCACCCAATGTCCATGCAATGGCCTTATTATGTGTTTGGGGTACTCTAAGAAACTTATCAGTCTCCACATCTGAAAGTGAAGTTGACACTATCACTGGAAGCTTCTTATCTTCTCCCAAAAATTCATATCGTAGATGATTAGGAAGCACCTTTAGTTCTAACTCTGGAGGTTTCTCTGTAGATGGTACAAGCTCTTTTGGTACAACCCCAGCTCTTCATAATACTTCCTATTCAATGGCCCATAGGAATCAAGCCATTTGGCATACTCCATTGCCTCCTTCCCTTCTTGCTCAGTCAAGTCATATTCAATTAAGCTCAATTCTAGAGGATTTCCTATCAATTTTTTCTCATCCACAATAGTATCAATCAGATCAACAAAGAAACCGTTATCACTTGCCTTTGGGAAAGTCATCGCATTTAACACATTGAAAACCACTTCTTCTCCTTGTACTCGCAGCTTCAATTCACCCTTCTGAACATCAATCAAAGCTTGGGTAGTTGCCAAGAATGGTCTCCCAAGAATAATTGGGACATTTTTATCGCCTTCCATGTCCAGAACAATAAAATCAGCTGGGAAGATGAACTTTTCAACTTTGACTAACACATCCTCAATGACTCCCCTAGGACGAGCTAGTGATCGATCAACCAATTGTAAAGTTACTGTAGTTGGCTTTGCCTCACCCAGGTAATCTTCTGAAAACTGACAGAGGCATCAAGTTAATGCTAGCTCCCAAGTCACACAGTGCATTTATTCCTTCTATTCTTCCAATGGTGCAAGGAATAGTGAAACTCCCAGGATCTTTGAGTTTAGGAGGGAGTTTCTTCTGCAGAATGGCGCTACACTCCTCGGTTAATGCCACTGTTTCATAGTCCTCCATTTTCCTCTTCTTTGACAATATCTCCTTCATGAACTTCACATAACTGGGCATTTGTTCCAAGGCTTCAGCAAAAGGGATGTTGATGTGTAATCTTTTAAAGACCTCTAGAAATTTTGAGAACTGCTTGTCTAGATTGGTCTTTCGAAGTCTCTGCGGATACGGTATCTTCACATGATGATCTATACTGATTGGTGGAGACTCTTGTTTAGGTGTCAGACTATCAGTAGTCTTCTTCTCTGTTGATGTTGGTGCTGGTTGATCTTTAATTTCTTCATCCACTGGTTGTACCATATCAGGCCCATCATATTTCTTTCCACTTCACATGGTAATTGCCTTGCAGTTTTCTTTAGAATTAACCTCGATTGTACTAGGAAGGTTTCCCTGAGGACGGGTTGCTATCTGAGTTTCCAGTTGCCCCATTTGAGTCTGTAAGTCCTTAATGGAAGATCTAGTCTCTGTCATAAATTGTAATAATAAATCTGTCTGAAGACCAGAATTCCCACTAGAGCTTTGTTGCTGAGTCTATTGTTGGTTCTGATCTCTGTTGATAGAACCCACTATTCCTTCGATTTCATCCTTAATTAAACCCATAGTTGCTGTTGTTTTGAGAGTAATTCCCAATGGCTTTAACTTCATCCATTGGCAAACTATTCACATCCACCGGGCATTCTGCATAGGGATGAGGGCATCCACATAGCTCACAGACCACCTGAGCTTGTTTTGCTTGAACAACCATCAGTTTAGTTTGACCCTCTACCTGGGCTGTCAATTTAGTAATGGCATCTACTTTATGCATACCAGCCACCTTCTTTGTTTGGCTTCTTTCAGTTGTCCACTGTTGATTATTCAGGGCCATCTCCTCCAATAAATCATAAGCCTCATTCCTACTTTTCCTCATAAATGCCCCACCAGCTGCAACATCTATAAGTGTTCTAGTGTTACTCACCAGCCCGTTGTAAAAATTGTGAACCAGCATCCACTTCTCAATGCCATGATGAGGACACTTTCTGATGAGATCCTTGAACCTCTCCCAAGACTCATGGAGAGATTCATTATCTAGCTGGCAAAAATTGCTGATTTCTCCTCGCAGCTTAGTAGACTTTGCTGGAGGAAAGAACTTAGACAGAAATTTCGTTGCCAAATCAGTCCATGTGGCTATAGAATTCGGTAGCAAGGAGATCAACCAACTCTTGGCTCACTCTCTCAACGAGAATGGAAAGTGTCTCAAACGAATGGCATTATCACTAACCCCATTAACTTTGAAAGTATGACATAGCTCCATGAAGTTTGACAAGTGCAGATTGGGGTCTTCATAGGGGAGTCTACCAAATTGGACTGAGGACTACACCATTTGGAGTATTGCAGGCTTAATTTCGAAGTTGTTGGCATCTACGGCGGGCGGCATGATGCAAGAATGAACCCCCGTAAGAGTTGGGAGAATGTAATCTCTCAAGCTGCGACCATTAGCTTGATCTTCAACGGCACCTCTATTATTACCGTTGTTGCCTCCATTATTAGCAGCATTAGCATTATCAACCATGATTTCTGGTGTTTCCGCAGTTGCTGAAACTCTTTCTTGCCTTTTGTTCCTTCTGTTTCTCCTACAAGTCTTCTCGATTTCAGGATCAACGGGTAATATGGCTCCTTGTCCTTGACAGTGCATACACCTGAAATTCTTGAAATAGATAGAGACAATGTTGCAAGAGACAGATTAGTAATTAGCAAGAAAAATAAACCAAAGTAGAATTTAGTATAATTTTATGTAATATCAATCTTTATACGATTCCCCGGCAACGGCGCCAAAAACTTTTTACGAAAATTATAAAACAGTACGGAAGTGCACATAATCAAGTAGTAAACTCACGCAAGTGAGGTCGAACCACAGGGAATTGAATTGATTACCACCAAACTAGACTTATGATTCTATTTGGCAAATCGATAGTTTTCAAGATTTTAAACAGAAATTCAAGAAACTTAAAGAAACAAGTAAAGATTAATCAAGATGAGAAGATAGGGAAGAGAATCCTATTGTTTGTTTACCCAATTGTTAATGTCTAATTGCTATCCTTTTCTTGATGTGAATGACAGATTATAAATTAACCTAACTCTTTTCATATCTTTTAGGTTCTAAACCACATGTTCTCTAATTAATCTCTTAATTAAACTAACATGTAATCAACATTAAGTAATAATCTAAGTGTCACATAGGTCATGCAAATACTCTCGTTTCACATAGAACCTCGATTATCCAATTTTAGCATTCTCAATTCTGACCTTTTAGATTTTGAATTGAGATCATAAAACATGTAAAAGGTGATCAAGCTTACACAAGGAATTAAACACAAATATAGATAATTTCACGAATCAAGATTGAAGGAATGGCAATTATTCATTAACTAGGTAAAACTTTAAACAATATTCATCATCCTCCCTAAATGGGAATTTAGCTCATAAAAATAATATAAACATCCATGATTAATTATGAAACAAAAATAGACATAAAAGAGAATCAGAGAGTAAAAGAAAGAAACTAGATGGTGATATCGCTCCGGGTCTTCAAGATTGCTTCCTCTCCTCCTTCATTCACTTTTCGGGCCAATTTATGATTTTTCTTGGCCTTCTAAATCGTATCCCTTATATAGGAATGAGAGGTGTGCCTCTAATTGGAAAAAAATCAGAATTAGGTCAAAAATCCCGTTTTCCGTGCCTGGTCGCGACCCACTTAAAGGCTGGTCGCGACCACAGGCAAAACTCGAAAAACCGGGTTTCTGCCAAAACCTCAAGTCACGACCATAGTCGCGACGAAATAAAAGGGTCGTGACTAGGCTATAGGCTGGTCGTGACTACTGATTCCCATTGAGCAGCTTTGGCCGACTTTTCACTAGTTTGTCTTGTATTTTTGTCAATTGACTGAATTTAAACTCTAACGCACCAGGAACTTGAAATAAGGAAAATCAAGTGTAAAACCGTTCCAAAAAACAACAATAATCGAGAAAGTGCTTATCCATAAGACTCAAAACTTTGGCTAAAAATAGCCTAAGATTGATTAGTAACGAGCTGCACAGTACGTTTAAAATCACGCTAACACGCCTATGCTAGTTAGGGTGTTACAATTTGGTATCAAAATCGCCAGGTTGTCTTTCGAAGATCGTCACGACATGTACAATCATCATCAACAGTCAGCTCGTTTCACGGTTCAGTAAGCTTTTATTGCTTTAGTAGTTTATTTTTATAATATGATTTAAGAAAAGCCTGTTAGGAAGCATATTAGAAGCCTGATAGTAGAATAGGCGCATGTTTTAATTTCTAAATAAGCGACATTAGTAAGTTTTCTTTGATCATGGTCTGACCAAACTAGCTCTTGGTTACGGAGGCTGTTCTAAATTAGTATGGACGCCAGGCAAAATACGAGGAGCCAGGGTAATTCATTTGGATCCAGTGGTGGTCAGGGAGCTCAGATTTCCTTTAAGATCCGTGGCCAAGGTAGAGGTCCCAGGGGCAGGGCACGTGGCCGGGGTGATGTTAACCTGCCAGAATCAAGCTACCAAAGCTACTCAGGATGCCCAAAGTTGGGAAAATAGGTTTGCAGCGATGCAAGCCCGAATTAATGAACAAGATGATGAGATTCGGCGGTGAGACAGTAGGGTGCTCCTGCAGTGCCTGCTGCAGAAATACCAGTGGCACCTGGCTCTACTGTGCAAACCGAACCTGTGGTTATAGTGAGCTGGATGGAACCCCTGTTTGGAAGGTTCCGCAAGCAAGCACCTCTAGTTTTTCTGGAGGTCCTGATGTTATGAAAGTCGAGCGATGGCTAACAGTAATTACCAGAATCTTGAATTTTATGGGCGTCACCAGTAATGACAGGGTGGCCTATGCAACTTTTCAATTCCAAGAAGACGCTCTGGTCTGGTGGGACATGGTGTCCATGATTCATGATGTGACAACTATAACTTGGGAAAAGTTCCAGGAACTTCTTAATGCTAAGTATTACAATGAAGCAGTCAAAAGTGCTAAAAGAAAAGAGTTCACTCAACTGACTCAGAAAGAAAACATGAGTGTTACTGAATACACAACGCAATTTGACCGTTTGGTGAGGTTGGCCTCGGGAATTGTGCCAACCAATTTCAGCAAGAAAGAGAAGTATCTGGATGGGTTGAATGCGAAGATCAGACATGATTTGATGATCACTACTGACGACAGTACCACCTATGCTGAAATGGTAGATAAGGCACTACGAGCTGAGGGCGCAATTGATGCATAGTAGAGTCTCGTGGGACTCCAATTGTTGGCGGGGCTCCTACCCCTCCTGCATTAGGCTTTAGCAGCGGATGTAGTGGCTCGGCCATTGATCAGAAAAGAAAGGCATCTACTGCTACCAGTGGCTCGGGTCAGAACAAGAGGTTCCGAGGGAACCAGAGTCGAGGCAATCGTCAGAGTGGCACTGAAACCCGATACACTTACCCAGAGTGCCCCAGTTGTAAAAGCACCATCTGGGGGAGTGTAAAGGGCAGGGGTGCTTTCAGTGTGGCATGCCAGGGCATTACAAAAGGGATTGTCCCCAGCTCAGGACCAAAACACCGAAGACTACAGCGAAACCCACTCCAGCTCGGGTGTTCGCGATAACTGAAGTTGATGCAGAAGCCAACCCTTCAGTGGTAACAGGTCAGCTCTCGGTCAACAACTCTTATTTCTGTGTGTTGTTTGACTCTGGGGCCACTCCCTCCTATGTGGCGGCCATAATTTTTAGTAAATTGGATAGACCGCATGATAATTATGAAATAGGGTTTGGAACCCTACTGCCTGGCGGAGAGTTAGTTATCTCCAGAAGGTGGATTAGGTCTATGCTGATCAGAATAGAGGACAGAGAGTTGATTGCTGATTTGATAGAGATGAATTTAGTGGATTTTGATATTATAGCGGGAATGGACTTCTTGTCCAAGTACTCAGCCAGTATTGATTGTAAGAGGAAGAAGGTAATCTTCCAATCAGAAGGCGAATAACCGTTTGTATTTGTTGGATCGGTTCAGGGATCTCGGATCTCGGTAATTTCAGTACTAACAGCTAGAGAATTGTTACGAGGAGGATGTCTGGGGTTTTTGGCGATGGTATTGGATACCACTCGGTCTGACTCTGTTTGGCCAGAAGACATCAAGGTGGTTCAAGAATTTTTAGATGTTTTTCTTTATGAACTTTGGGGTTTACCACCTAAGCGAGAAATTAATTTTGTCATTGATTTGGCATCTGGAGCAAAACCGATTTCTAAGGCCGCTTACAGAATGACTCCAACAGAACTTAAGGAACTGGAAATTCAACTCTAAGGGTTGCTTGACATAGGGTTTTCTTGGCCCAGTGTGTCACCTTGGGGAGCTCCAGTACTGTTTGTTAAGAAGAAAGATGGATCTTTACGAATGTGCATTGACTACCGGTAAATGAATAAGCTAGCAATCAAGAATAAATATCCTTTACGTAGGATCGACGATCTTTTTGATCAACTTTAGGGGAAGATGGTCTTTTCAGAGATTGATCTCCGATCGGGCTATCATCAGTTGAGAATCCGAGAGGAGGACATCCCAAAGACGGCTTTCCGCATTAGGTATGGACATTATGAATTTCTGGTTATGTCTTTTGGACTAACCAATGCTCCCCCAGCTTTCATGGATCTGATGAATAGGGTATCCAAGAATTTCCTCGATATATGTGTTATTGTATTTATCAACGACATCCTTGTATACTCTCAATCAGAAGAGGAGCATGAGCAACATCTCCGGATGGTTCTGCAACGACTTCGAGAACACAAGTTATATGCCAAGTTTAAGAAGTGCGAATTTTGGCTATCTCAGGTGTCCTTCCTTGGGCACATTGTTAGCAAAGATGGGCTCAAGGTGGATCCAGGTAAGATAGAATCCGTCAGGGATTGGCCAAGACCAAAAACAGTGACAGAAGTTAGAAGCTTCTTGGGTCTTACTGGTTATTATCGTCAGTTTTATGAAGGGTTTTCTAAAATTTCAATACCCTTAACCGAGCTCACAAAAAAGAATCAGCATTTTGTATGGACGAATAAGTGTGAATCAAGTTTTTAGGAGCTGAAACAGAGATTAGTCACAGCTCTAGTGTTAGCCCTATCTTCTGACAAGGAGAGGTTCGTGGTTTATTGTGATGCATCCAAACAGGGTCTGGGGTGTGTACTGATGTAGGCTGATCAGGTTATTTCTTATGCCTCCCAACAGTTGAAAGATTATGAACAGCGGTACCCGACTCATGACCTAGAACTTTCCACGATAGTGTTTGCTTTGAAGATATGGCAGCATTATCTCTACGGAGAGAAATGTGAAATTTACACTGACCATAAAGGTCTCAAATATTTCTTTACTCAAAAATATTTGAACATGAGACAGAGACGTTGGTTAAGGATTACGATTGTGAGATCCTTTACCATCCTGGGAAAGCCAATGTAGTGGCTGATGCCCTGAGTAGAAAGGGTCCCGGGCAAGTAGCTAGCATGGTTCAAATTTCACCTCAGTTAGCAGAAGATATGGTTAGATCAAGCATCGAGTTTGTTGTAGGCAAACTTCATAACTTGACGCTGCAGTCTGATCTGTTAGAACGTATTAAAGCTGCTCAGCTAACCGATCCAGAGTTAGTAAAGATCAGAGAAGAGGTTCCAGTTGGTCAAGCCAAAGACTTTACAGTGTCAGATAGTGGGATGCTGTTGTTTAAGACCAGGGTTTGTGTTCCTTGTAGTGCGGAACTTAGAAATGAAATTCTCAAACTAGCTCATACCACTCCATATTCCCTGCATCCCTGTACCACCAAGATGTATCAAGATCTTAAACCCTACTTCTGGTGGAGCGAAATGAAGAAGAATGTGGTAGAATTCGTATCGAGATGCCTAACTTGTCAGCAGATCAAGGCTGAACATCAGAGACCGGCAGGGTTGTTGCAGCCTTTAACCCTACCTGAATGGAAATGGGAAGACATCACGATGGACTTTGTGGTTGGATTACCTAGAACCACGGGTTTGTTTGCTTCTATTTGGTTGTGGTAGACCAATTCATGAAGTCTGCACAGATTCTACCAGTTAAGACAACCTTTTTAGTGGATCAATATGCGGATTTATACGTTAAGGAGATTGTGAGATTGCATGGTGTGCCAAAGTCCATAGTTTCAGATAGGTTTCATTTCAAAATTTTGGCAAAGTTTGCAACGGGCTATGGGTACCAAACTGAAATTTAGTATAGCTTTCCATCCTCAGACTGATGGACAGTCCAAAAGGACGATTCAGATATGGGAAGATATGCTACGAGCCTGTGTTATGGATTTCGAAGGCTCCTGGAGTAAATACCTACTGTTGATAGAGTTTTTGTACAATAACAGCTACCAAAGTACGATAGGAATGGCTCCCTATGAACTGTTATATGGCAGAAAGTTTAGATCTCCCATTCATTGGGATGATACAGGGGAGAAGATATATCTAGGTCCGGAAGAACTACACCAAAACATATAACAGACGCTTTGATGGGTCAAGAAGATTACTTACTTTGTCTATAATCAAGATGGATCTATTTTCCAAATTTCTGTGGAGATTGTTTTTGCCAACTTCCATGGCTAAGTACTTTTCCCAACCACTGGTGATTTTAAGTGGATTAAACATATCACAGGTAACTTCTGTTACTCCTTTTCATTAACAAGAACACAATAATGAGATATTTGAGTTAAAAAAAGAAAACTTAAGTCAATTTCATAATAGTATTCTTATAAACACAGATTTTGACTAAGAAAGTTACATCTAACATATTATATAAACTTACCTTCAAATGGGAGAAGGTTTAGTCCCATTTTTTCATTCATGCGCCTTCCTTTGTCCATTAAGCTAATCCTATTACCAAAGTAGCTCCAATTTATTGGTATATAAAGTTAGAACACAATAAACACACAAACATATATAAATATATATATTAAGTTTAAGATGAAAAATAGAAAGTTGAGAAGAAAAAGAGATACCTTCTGCTACTAAGAAGAGAGAAAAGAGAAGGGTTTTCTTTGTATAGCTCAGTTCAAAATGAGAAATGCAAAATACCTTCTGCTACTAAGAAGAGAGAAAAGAGAAGGGTTTTCTTTGTATAGCTCATTTCAAAATGAGAAATGCAAAATACCTTTTGCTACTTAATATTGTTAACCACTTTTTTTGTTATTTGTTTCTTTTTTTTTCTCATTTATTTGGTTATAAATGATAGCATGCGTATACAGTGTAGTGGAGCCATTTTGGGTGATACAAAGTGCAGTGCATGGAGTTGATAGTGTGGGAAACAAAAAGTTTGCATGAATAAGGGAATGGTCAGTTCAGACCTCCAATCTGAAAAAGCTGACCAGAAAGGACTATATAATTAAGCTCATCCTATTGCTAATATAATTACAATTAATTCCAAGGATGAGGAATAAGCTAAAGCTTTCCTCTGTTAAAAAAACAAACATTTTGATTTTCAAAGCTCTACTATAAGGTGTTTTTGGTTGTAATAAAATTTTATTGATCTATTTAGACCAATAGCTTACATTAATTGAAATTTTGTACGTGTTCTAGAGTTATCTAAACTGGTAACAGAGTATAAATAAATACAAATTGGCAGCTGAGCTGAGTACATTTTGGTGATACAAATTACATATGGACATTGATACAGTGGGAGACAAGGAGGACATTTTGCAGGAATAAGGAAATAATGGAAAGTTTCAGCAAATCAAAAAGGATACTTAGAAGATGTTACTACAAAGATGGTAGATGTCAAGTTAGTTGGGCCTGATTCAGAATTGATCTTTGATGTTGGGCCCTGTTCGCCATTATTTTGGCTGATGGTGTTGTGCCTCAATGTATGGGAGATAGGGTGCGATCAATAGGCGTAGCTGGGTAGCTGGGGACAAGCCTTTTCTAGTGAAGTTTCTCTTTCGGGTTCTCTGCAGGCGAGAAAGGCTCCTGCTTCTTTGCCTAAAGAGAAGCAATTTATTGGAGAAAGATATTACCGTTGGAGGGAGAGAAAGATGTGAGGAATTGGGTTGACTCGGTCAACCCGTGCCCTTTAGTGGAGAATGTGGGCCCTTTGGTTTGTGAGGGTAATGGATCGGTATTGGGGGCCCAAAGAACAATCTTTTATCCCTCTCTCTTAATGTCTTAACTGGGCCGAATGGTGGCTCCTTGCCAGGCGTGCCAAGTAATGCCAATTGTTTGCATGGGCCTTCTTCCTCGACTTTTTTAATGGAAAATTTACATGGTATACTAACTTTTGTCATTTTTTTATAAAAATACTGCCAGACGGTATTTTTTACTTTTTTACTGTGTTTTTTATAACTTTCATACTGCAGTATACTGTGTTAAGTTTTCACTGGTATTCTACTGGTGTTTTTTAGTTGTTCTACTGTTATTTAGAGTTAATATGCTTTGTGTTTTACTGGTGTTTTATAAAAACACAGTATTTTTGAAAACTTTTTCGTGTGACAGTATTTTTGTAAAAGTTAACCCGAATTCCAGTATTTTTGTAAGTTTTCCTTTTTAATTGGACAAACGGTGGATGGTGGGCTTTTGGAGGGTTGGGCTCCTGTGCATGGGCCAACTAAGGTTGATGATCAAACTTTAGTGGAACCTGTGGGTAGTTCAAGACAGTCTATTACTGGCCATGACAATTGTGAAAATATCAATGAAAGGAGGGCTTTATCCAATTTTTTTCAAGCACAAGATGACTATCTCAGAGAGCTTGATGACCTTGATTCGTCGGGTCCAATGAAAAGGAAAGCATGCTTCATTGACATTGGGGTCCAACCTTCTTCCGAAATTAATGATAGAATTACCCCAGTAAAGAAGAGGAAATTGGAGGTTGACACTGTTGGAAATTATTTTACCAGGATCTTAGATCTACTCACAAGTATGTTGATTAACACCCTAAATATGAACTTTCTAAAACGATGAAATAAACACATATAAAGTTTAGTAAACCTTACATTGAGTGCAGCGGAATATAATGACTCCTTCCGTTCAGATATCTAGCCCTTGATTCCTTTCTGTAGCAGAGCATTATCAATATCTGAACCTGGATCTCTTTCTCTGATTCTTTAGTGCTGAAACTCCTTCTTGCTGAAAGTCTTTCTTCACGATCTTCCTCACTATGATTGAGGTATCACTTGCTGTGTGTGGGAACTACTCTAACACTAAGTATTTCGAAATCTCAAGGAGGAAGAGAGAGAGGGAGTGGGCGGCCAGATAGAGAGATAGAGGCTCAGGTTTTTCTCTGAAGGAAAAAGTAGAAAATTTAGTGTAAATTTCCTGAAGCCTTCACTATCTATTTATAACATTCCACTAGGGTTAGGTTTGAATTATTTGGCATTAAAATAATGAAAATATCAGAGGTAAAACCCTACAAAAGTGGCCGGCCATGCAATGTGGATTTGGGCCTCACTTTTTGCAATTTTGCAGTTTTATCTTTTCTGCATCTGATTTTCTCAAAAATGCAAATTTTCAAATTCAACCATTTAAAATTCTAACTATTTAATAACTATAAATAATTAGTAAATAATATTGTCATTTATCATATTTATTAATTGAACCATACAAAGTATCATAATTAACAAATATGCCCCTAAAACTCTTTCTTTACAATTTCGCCCTTACTTAGTGAAAAAATTCACAAATAGACATAGTCTAATTTGAGAATTATAATTGATTAATCAAAACCAATTATATGAGTCTTACAAGCAATATTATCTCAACTAGTGGGGGGACCATGGGTCTATATAACCGAGCTTCCAATAAGCAGATCAAGAATTTATAACCTAAATTGACATACTTATTAATTCTTCGTTGAATCCACGCATAGAACTTAGAATTGCACTCTCTGTATATAGAATGCTCTATATGTTCCACCATATAGACACATCATTAGTTATCCATTGTTATAATCCTAATTTGATCAATGATCCTTTATATGAATGATCTACACTGTAAAGGGATTAGATTATCGTTACACCCTACAATGTATTTAATCCTTAAAACACTTAACCCCGTATAAATGATATTTCAGCTTATGTGAAATGAGATCTCCACCATTTATTTTCGTTTAATCAAGCTCGGAGGAGATCATCCTTTACTTACTATTCGCCAGATAGAAGCTATAGATTCCATGTTTATGTTAGCGCTCCCACTCAATTGCACTACCATGTTCCCAAAATGTACGTATCACCCTGACCCAAAAGTAGGCTTAACTAACAAATCAAAGAACACGAATAGCCTCTTGAGATTGAGCCTAATCATAACAGGATTAAGATCATTTGATCTAGGATCAACTAGGCGATATTGACTTGAATAGATATTACGGTAAGTTTAATAATCTAAGTCAAAGTTCAATATCGGTCCCTTCCGATGCATACTCCATGCATCCAACCTGAGCTTTACTTTAAACAATGCTCTGGAAAGAACATAGCACTTCTCCACATGCAAGTAAACTCTGTTGTAGATTATCATATCAGTAAAACCCTGTGTCTGATAAATCTAGGAAACTTTATTCACATAGTCATGTTTACTTTTCAATATGTTGACAACACAATAAACAGGATCAAGTATGTGAAAAGGGTGTCAGACGAATTCATACATTATGTACATATAATCATGAAATAAATCATGTGAACCATGCAACATTAAATGTTATTTCTGATCTATATTAATAAGTAAATCTGATTATATTGAAATGAGTTTTATTTAGGGCATAAAACCCAACAAAATCCCACTTGCACTAATATAAAACAAAATGTGCATTTCAAATAATCTCAACACCTTGATATACAAATCAAGTGTAGTAGTAGTAAGCTCCTCGTAATAAGATTTGAAAGGTTGAATTAAACATAACCTTTTCTCCACCATTACTCTTCCTTAATCACAAAATCATTGATAATGTGAAATTCCTCTCTATATGTCTACTCTCTTGGGATACTGGATTCTATACCTTTGGCAACTACTTCTTGGTTATTTAGAAAGTAACACTAGTAGTTAAGGAAATTTGGAATGGCGCCAAAAATGTATAGAACTTTCCTTTAGACTGAATAAGTACCTTTCCTGCAACTTTAACATTCAGTCCCTTTCTGGTAGACCTAGAGAATTCAGATAGGTTTTTACACTTCTCTAAAATCACTATTCCACCCCCAGAGTAATTACCATCTTATCAGAAAGATTTTCTAGCACAAAGGCAAATTTTGAAATCTGATGTGGTGTAGTCTAAGAGTTTTAAACACACCCTTATAGACTAACATATAGTTCCTCTTCTTTATCTTAAGATTTACTTGATTGTCTTCCAATGTTCTTCTCCTGGATTAATCTGATACCTACTCATTACTCCCACTCAACAGAAGGTGTCTGGTCTAAGGCATACAAAAGCATATCTAAGACCTCTCACTGTTGATATAAGAAATTCTTTCATGGCTTTATCTTTTCTGGAATAGTTGACACTTTTCCTTAGATAAATAAAATCTATGCCTAGAAGTCGAGGAGCTTCTATAGATTGCCATTAGAAGGAAAATGCTTCAGCATCTTACTAAAGTAAGTTGCTTGCATTAGAGTAAGTAATTACCAGGTATACCTCAAGCCATAGGTTTAGATAAACTCAAACCTATAATACTAGGAAGAGGAAATTTTGTTAAGTCCATAGAATAGACTTATAAACGAAAATTTCCTTTTATGTCCTTGTAATAGAAAACTTTAGGTTACTCCATGTGAATGGATTAAACCATAGTTCTATTGGCTTTTCTTCTTAGTTTCTTATCTTGACAATCCATTACTTGTTTAAACTCACAATGGATTTTAATCACTAATGTCTTCCAAGTCATAAGAAGGTGAGTTCCTAGAAATTCTCCCACTACGACAAGGTACCGTGAATTATGTCTAAGAAAACTAAATGGTATTGACCTCTTCGGTTGTGACAAGACAACAGAGGCAGTGGGATCATCATATGTCAAATAAGATGATAGAACACTTTTGGAATCAAGAATTAAATATCTCCTTCATTTGCTACTTTATTTTCAGACTTAGTCATTTTCTTAGAAAAGTAGTATTTGTTTAAACAAACACTTTCTTATCTATTGACTATGGGATGGTCCACTCCTAATCACTTAGAATAGCTAACAAACCATGGTTAACAGTTCTAGCTTTTCTTAAGATTTTGATTAGGTCATCCATGAATCTAGTAATGATTTACATTAAGTATACAACCATCACATCATTCTGAAATTGTATTACCATAGAAGGATTTAGGCAACGACTAGTAACTAATCATCAATATGCAAATTGAAATTTCTGGGGAGGTAAGTTTGGATATAATTCAAAATCAATTTAATGATCTTTGAACTGCATATCTACTAACTATTTCTCCACCCCTATCAGTTCGCAAGATCTTTAACCACTTACCTTAATGGTTTTAACCATTGCTAGAAATTTATGAAATTTTTCAAACATTTCAAATTTCTTTGCATAAGGTATAATCTGGAGTGATCGTTTTAAGAATACAACGAAAAACTCATATCCACCCCTGAATGTACATCCATCTGCGAATGAGATGAACTACTTTCAGTGGATATAGGCATATTAACTTTTTGCAGAGATTGATCTTGTCAAAACCACTATGAACAAGATACAAATGCCATAAATTAATAAAAATGTGGTAGTGTCTTTTGATGACTTAGGTTTAGTTACATCAAAGAGTACTTAGAATAGTGCAAGTGGAGCCTGGTCACAGAATATTAAACTCATATTCCATACAGTTTGAAACCATTAACAGAAGATGGATATTAAACACTTGTGAAAGTGTAACTGTATTGTATCCTGGAATTAGAAATATAAGAAAATATCTGTTTGGAATCTAAAATTAAAGTCAAAGACTTAAATTTATACCAAATATAATGAGTAATTTTTTCTTGGACCACCACTACTAATTTAAACTCTAAGTCAGATTTGCCCATACAAGTAGGAGATTTCTAAGATTGAGGATTTATATCAATTGGGAATAGAATTTCAGGATTATAATCATATGCGTCATTTAATTTCTTAAGAGAAAATATAGAATGACATGAAATGATTTATAGAACATTCATCCAATGATATGTTATTGAGCTAATTCGAAATGAATAAGCTAAGAGGAATTAGGATAATTTCGTTGTTTAAATAAGAATCCAACGATGCTTCGATTAGCGAAAGTCCAAGTAATCTTATTTATACAATCTTCTTGTTTCATATCGTAAAAATACTAGTCTAAGGTTTCATCAATTGATGAACAGCTAGATGTCGCATATACAATATTTATCTTTCGAGATCTAACACTATTATGTATGTCTAATGGTGAAAATCCATTAGGGATTTATCTCATTAGATAAACAAACCAAGTTAGACCAACAATTAAGATTCGAAATTAAACTACAATTTAATAACAGAAAATAACATGGTTCAATATAAATTCATACACAATTCAGAAATTATTAAACATATAGCAAGTAGGAATGACAAGTGAAAATACTAAAAACATACAATCCTAAATAATTTCCAAGGATTTCAACAAACTGATATCAGTGTCCCGTTTAGGCGAGAGTCAAAGCTACCATCCATTGAATAGAGTTGTCAGCTCATCTAAAATGTTAAACATTCTAGCAACCTTTTATTCGATCAAGATTGGAATTCAGCGTTGTCCCGTTTAGGCGAGAGTCAAGGCAATTCTATCTTATGAGCTTCCACCATTGTTTCATAATTTGCAAGTCAAATATGGTCGCCACCATGAGGGTGATCCATACCATATAAAACACTTACAAACTACTTATCTTTCGAGATTAAACGGTGCGAAATTGCTAATGAACGTTCCTCCATTAGGGAGGATTACTCACTAAAACAAACGCGATGTAAAACCAACAATGGAGATCGAATATCTTAATAATAAAGCTCATTATTTAAAGAGACTTGTATTTTCTTTGATTCTCATTATTTAATCTATTTATTTTAAATATATATTTATTTAATTAAAATTTCCAATTTAGAATGAAAAATTCAAAATATAAATTTTAATTTAATATTTATAAATTTTACTTAGATGGATATGAAAATAACATGAATTTTTTCCATTTTAGTAATAATTTCCAATAAATATTTAGAAAAATATTCAATTTAAGTTGTTAAAAAATTAATTTAAATTAATTTACAACTCAAATTTAATTTTCTATAAATATATATTGCATTTTCAAAAATCAAAGTATTTAAGAATACAATTTTCGAAAATGCATGTTAAAATAAAAAATAAATCCTAGAAAATTATTCTAATTTAATGTTGGCCCAAAATTAATTAATAAAATTAATTTACAACAAAAAAATATAATTTTCCTATTTAATTAAATATATAAGAAAATTTTCAAATATTTAAGTGTGATGATGAAAATCAACTTAAATATTAATTTTCTATTTAATTAAATACACTAGAAAAATACTTCAAGCAAAAACAGATAATATCTATCTAGATTTTCATGGACTAATTAATTCATTTTCTAATTAAATATATTTTACTTCATTTATTTTAATTAATCATTAAATTAAAAAATCATTGATTTAAGTTGGTCCAAAATTAAAATTCGAATTTCCAGCATTTAAGAAATGCAATTTCGAAATTTGATTCATAAAATAAAGAAAAAAAATATATTTTGAAAATTATTTAAATTTAAGTTGAAAAAATTAATTTCAACTTAAAATAATTTTCTATTTAATTAAATGTCATGAAAAAGAAATATTTAAGTATCATGATGAAAATCAACTTAGATATTTAATTTTCAATTTAATTAAATGTATTAAATTCAAGAAATAAATAATTAAGTGTAGAGAAGGCTTAATTATTAATCTCTAGTTTAATACTAGGAACAAATATAGTTAAAATAAATTGTACCAAAATTAATTATTTAAATAATTAATTTCACAATGTATAATATTTTTCTATTTTAATATTAGAAATAATAAGTAGTCTAGAAATAACTATCTAGAAAATATCTTATTTGACTAAGTATCTTTTCCACAAAATTTGAAAAATTATCTAATTTAAGTTGTATGAAAAAAAAAATCTAGAACTTAAATATTTTCAAATTTAAATTTAATTAAATATCAAAAAATTAAGTTGTAACCACTTAATTTGAAAATATTCCATTTTAAGTTGATATTTGGAAAAATATCAGCTTAATATCTAAAGAATCTCAATAACCAATGCCTAAAATTCCTCAACTTAATTTTGAAATTTTTAAATCCAAAAGATATTCAGATTTAAGTTGATTAGTTAGAGATAACTAAATATCAACTTAAATAGGAATATTTAATGAAAAATTTAAATTAAGCTTCAGAAAGAATCTAGATGGTTATAATTCTATATTTAATTTAATACAAGAAAATACATATAGTTTAGCGTAGAATAAAATTCATTAAACTATGATTTTCTTAAATTTATTTCAAAATAAGTGAAATTAATTATGTTGCTAATCAATTTTATTAGGTTAAACTAGTTTAATTAACCTAGTATAGGTATTCAAATCAGGCAAATGGGCCTTCACAATTGGGGTGGTTCATGTGAAGGGGTGCTGGGTTCAGTATGTCGTACCCACTTCTATGGCTCCCAACTCTCACACAAGGCCCAAAAGAGAGGAATTTAACCTTAAAATGAACAATTGTTATTAATTGAATAGGCCCAAAACTAAATGGGCCTAAATAAAATCTATCAAAAACTATGATATTTTATTTAGCAACAACAACCTATATGCATCTATAATAAAATTAAACACATAGGCTCACACAGGCACACAATTTGGATGGATCCTATCATATTGCTAGGTCATACACAGATGAAAGAAGATTGTGAAAATATACCTGTTACAAATTATTTACTTAACCAAGGGAGCCATGAGTTAAAATCAGATCATTGGATCTGTCAACAAGTTAACCATGGCTATTTGCAATCAAGCAATAATAGGTTTTAAAAACTTACAAACAAGCTAAAACACATACTCCTGCAACAAGGTTAGCTCGATAGTTGGATGTAGGATTTATTTAATTTTAAATAAATAATTTCGAAAAATTAATTAAATAAAAAAAATTTATTTTCGAAAAAATAATAAAATAAAATAAAATTTAAATATTTTCGAAATTAATAAAATAATATTTAAAATTAAACCTACAATTTTGAAAAATTAGGTTTCAACCAACCTAAATATCATTTCAAAATTTGCTAACTACTTTTAAAAATTTAATGTTATTTTATAAATAAAAATTAAAAAAGATAAATAAATATCTTTTTCAGATTTTATAATTTAATTTAAATAAATAAAATAACAAAATTTAAAAGTTAGCAAAATATCTTACACCTATTTAAAATTACATGATTATAGTTATCTTATTTTAAATTTAAATAAGGTCAAATTAGTAAAAATTAATTTAAAAAATTTAATATCTCACCTTAAATTTAAAAATAAGATAAGATATAATCAAATTTAAAAATAAGATGGATAATTAAGCAAAAAAGATAGATATTTACTATTTTTCAAATTCAAATTACACTAATATCATGAATTAAATTTAAAAAATATTAATTAATTTAATTATGATAATTAGAATTGAATTAGGAATAGTAAATGTATAAATACAGAACTACACAGAAAATCGGAAGTTAAATCCATGAAAAAGCATGAAAAATCGAAGAAAAATGAAAAAAATGCTAGCTGTACCGACAGTATGCAATGCATACTGTCCATGGGCGCGCAACAGGGTGCTTGGGCGTGAAACCTCGGTGCAGGGGAGATTTTGCATGATTTCTGCGCGCGCGCGTGGTTGCCCGATTCCTGATATTTTTCGAAACTTAAAAAAATCATAACTAATTCAAATTAAATCGAAATTGAGTTCTGTAAAAAGGTAAATTGCTTAATTTTTTCCATACTATCCAATAAAAATAATTACAGAAACAGATATTCAACTATGTTTCACGAAAATTCACAAACTTCAATCAATCATCAAATAACACTCAATACAACATGATACCATCCAAAACATCAAACAATCGTTTTAAAGTCCAAATTTCTTGCAAGCAAATCAATTACCATGGTTCTGAGGCCAGTTGTTGGAAATTATTTTACCAGGATCTTAGATCTACTCACAAGTATGTTGATTAACACCCTAAATATGAACTTTCTAAAACGATGAAATAAACACATATAAAGTTTAGTAAACCTTACATTGGGTGCAGCGAAATATAATGACTCCTTCCGTTCAGATATCTAGCCCTTGATTCCTTTCTGTAGCAGAGCATTATCAATATCTGAACCTGGATCTCTTTCTCTGATTCTTTAGTGCTGAAACTCCTTGCTGAAAGTCTTTCTTCACGATCTTCCTCACTATGATTGAGGTATCACTTGCTGTGTGTGGGCACTACTCTAACACTAAGTATTTCGAAATCTCAAGGAGGAAGAGAGAGAGGGAGTGGACGGCCAGATAGAGAGATAGAGGCTCAGGTTTTTCTCTGAAGGAAAAAGTAGAAAATTTAGTGTAAATTTCCTGAAGCCTTCACTATCTATTTATAGCATTCCACTAGGGTTAGGTTTGAATTATTTGGCATTAAAATAATGAAAATATCAGAGGTAAAACCCTACAAAAGTGGTCGGCCATGCAATGTGGATTTGGGCCTCACTTTTTGCAATTTTGCAGTTTTATCTTTTCTGCATCTGATTTTCTCAAAAATGCCAATTTTCAAATTCAACCATTTAAATGCCAATTCTAACTATTTAATAACTATAAATAATTATTAAATAATATTTTCATTTATCATATTTATTAATTGAACCATACAAAGTATCATAATTAACAAATATGCCCCTAAAACTCTTACTTTACAATTTCGCCCTTACTTAGTGAAAAAATTCACAAATAGACATAGTCTAATTTGAGAATTATAATTGATTAATCAAAACCAATTATATGAGTCTTACAAGCAATATTATCTCAACTAGTGGGGAACCATGGGTCTATATAACCGAGCTTCCAATAAGCAGATCAAGAATTTATAACCTAAATTGACTGACTTATTAATTCTTCGTTGAATCCACGCATAGAACTTAGAATTGCACTCTCTGTATATAGAATGCTCTATATGTTCCACCATATAGACACATCATTAGTTATCCATTGTTATAATCCTAATTTTATCAATGATCCTCTATATGAATGATCTACACTGTAAAGGGATTAGATTACCGTTACACCCTACAATGTATTTAATCCTTAAAACACTTAACCCCGTATAAATGATATTTCAGCTTATGTGAAATGAGATCTCCACCATTTATTTTCGTTTGGTCAAGCTCGAAGGAGATCATCCTTTACTTACTATTCGCCAGATAGAAGCTATAGATTCCATGTTTATGTTAGCGCTCCCACTCAATTGTACTACCGTGTTCCCAAAATGTACGTATCACCCTGACCCAAAAGTAGTCTTAACTAACAAATCAAAGAACACGAATAGCCTCTTGAGATTGAGCCTAATCATAACAGGATTAAGATCATTTGATCTAGGATCAACTAGGCGATATTGACTTGAATAGATATTACGGTAAGTTTAATAAATCTAAGTCAAAGTTCAATATCGGTCCCTTCCGATGCATACTCCATGCATCCAACCTGAGCTTTACTTTAACCAATGCTCTGGAAAGAACATAGCATTTCTCCACATGCAAGTAAACTCTGTTGTAGATTATCATATCAGTAAAACCCTGTGTCTGATAAATTTAGGAAACATTATTCACATAGTCATGTTTACTTTCCAATATGTTGACAACACAATAAACAGGATCAAGTATGTGAAAAGGGTTTCAGAGGAATTCATACATTATGTACATATAATCATGAAATAAATCATGTGAACCATGCAACATTAAATGTTATTTCTGATCTATATTAATAAGTAAATCTGATTATATTGAAATGAATTTTATTTAGGGCATAAAACCCAACAGACACACACTCTCTGGGTAACATGCCTTATTTGCCTATGAGAAGGGTAAAAAGAGTGGTCAGAGACTATCCGCGTGGTGTTGATCCAGCGGTGAGTAGGGATCATGGATTAGCAAACCCTAACTAGTTAATTGTGTATAATTATGGATTTGTATTATTAAATAATTTATTATATGTGAATGATTATGATTTATGACATGTTAAGACCCTGTTAGTGAGCTAGGGACATTTTAGTAATTTTGACCCGAGAAGGGTAAAACTATGAATTTAATTCAATTACGTGCTTATGGACTATATTATTATATAGTATGCCTATTTTGTCCTTTTTCAGGTGTCTTCTGACAAGTTAGCGCGGTATAGTCACAACTGGATATTTCGGGCCGAACCGGGTTTCGGGGCCGAAATACAATTTTGGGATGTTTGATTGGCATTTTATTTTTATATGAGAAATCTGAAATTTATTATTTATGTATGAAATGTGAGAATTATATTTTTGCCCTTGTATGCTTGAATATGAGAATTTGACCCTAAGTGCAATGTGGTAATTGTGCATTTTGGTTTATGATTCATTAAAAGAGAAATATTAAGCAAAATGGGATTTTAATTTCTGCATTATTCCAGCCCTAGCAGCCGAACCCCCTTCCCTCGCTCTAAAACTTATTTTTTTTCTAGTTTGTATTTTGTGGTGATTGCTTGAGGAAGTAAGCTTAGTTTTGAAGATTTGGGCTTGGTTCTTATTTGGATTTGAGGAAGCTTTTCTTACTTTTTATTTGAATTTGTTGCTGAAATTTCTGGGTTTGTCCTTCTTCAAAACCGAACCCCCTTTCCCTCTTAAGTTATTTCTTTCTTTGATTGAATGTGTGAGTTGTTGCTTGGATCAAAGCTGTAATAACATTGGTATATTTGGGATTTGGCTTTTGTGCTCTTGTTAATCTCCAAAGTTCTAGACTTGCTACATCTAGTTGTATGTCTTGATGTATACCTGTTTGCCATGCATTCTATGTTGCCCCATCCTCGGAAGTTTTTTCTTCACTTTGATCCCCATCATTATTCTCTAGACTTGGATGTACTTCAAAAATTTGCCTCCCAATTGCTTTTGCAAATTTTCTTCTATGTCCTTGTAATCTAGTAACTCTTCCTTTTGAGGTGACCACCACAATGACAATATTTTATTGGTCCTAGGGTTACTTGGATCTTTGTAATACATTTCTTAATCTATCTTCCTCTTGCATAAATATTTCTAGAATATAGAGAGAGAAATAAAAATAAAACAAAAGAAACCAACTAAATGCCCAATTGAAATGACTTTACGTTAGTAGTAGTGTTGAATTGATTTTCATGTATGAGTAAATATAGACTAGTATATTATTAGTCTAGTGAATTTAGAATGATCATCAACTAATGTAATTGATTGATCCACAAGGTCAACATAAAGACCTAGAGCAGAGCTTTCTACTCTGGCCATAACCAGTGGTGGAGTTATGGAGTTTTTCTTCATCATGATTTAATTAAGGCTCTACTACACACCAAACATAGCTTTGGGCGATCCCCACAAATTCCATTATTGAACGGAGTTGCTGGCTTTTCTTATTTAGTTTTTACCCTCTTGCACTGTTCTTCCTTTCCTTCCTCCTTTAGTTAAGCTTCTATTTCAGATTATCTTCTTTCTCAATCAAACTCTCACATACACTACACACACGCTCATGACACAAAATGGTAAAAGGGTTCATTGTTGTATTATTCCAGCTAACATAAAAGGGTTATTAACTTATTATTACAAGACACAGTATGTAACAAACTAATGAACATCAACTTAATTAAGAAAGAACATCAATAAAGAACATAATAAATCCAAAATTAAATACAAGGATAATAAAGAGAACAATATTGCTCAATCACCAAAGGAGTCTTGCTCCAATTACAAATGAACTCTCTCCACAGAATTCTCTATCAAAAAGCCTTAATTTGTAATGCTCCCATATAAGCAAATTTTAACAGAAATAACTAACAATTAGTGAAAGAGCCTAACTAAAAATCACTAACTCAAGACTACTCACATCATCAGTCAGCACAAGTGTCACGAATCAGTCACCCCACAAAAATCATTCTCCTTTTCTGTCAAATAAATTAATCTTGTTTGAAGAGAAGGTGTCAATTAATTGTCATATATTAATAATGTTCTAACTTGGGGTGTGCTCTATTCATCTATATTCTCCTTTTAAGTATATTGTTTGATTGATTTGAATATATATAGTTGTGATGACTAATAGATTTTGGACTATTAATTATTATTTATTTGATTTGTAAATGCAGTATTCTAAATCTGAACCATTTGACGCTTGGATTCCGTACCTAGCTGCAAATATTTTCAATCTCTATGTTTGTAGAGAAAAGGTACTTCATTAACTAAATAATACCATGATGTAGCTACCTACTCATTGCTTCTCAAGTCATGTTAAGTCTATTGTGTTGAGTTAATGCTGGATGTAATTGGTTTCTGTTTTGTTGAGCTATATTCAAAAACCAAACAACGAGTTACACTTAGCAGCTACATTAGAATACTTGTTTTACTTTTAACATTTTTTTATTTCTTAGGTTGACCATGAAAATGAAAGAACCATTGATTTCATTGCATTAAGTTGTCTTTCTATTGCTTGGAAGTCAAGGGAGAAAGATTTCTCCATCCGTATGCTTAAGGTATTTTATTAATTAGTTACTTACTTTTTCATTTATTATTACTAAAACGATTTTATGGAACAGGAAAAATATAAAGAACTCCATACTATAACACAGAATATGTGTTTAGATATGGAGTTTCAAATTCTCGATGCCCTTGGAAGTACTCCTAGGAGCTTAAGAATTCTTACTCCTATAATTTTTCGGCCAATATTTCGCATCTATAGTGAAAATGAACTACAGTCCTCACGAGCATGATGCTTTATTTTGTGAGATTTTAGTACAATGCCAGAGTGGTAAGTCTAATTAATTTATTAAGTTTTTAATTTTTAATTTTTGTTATTTTTCTCATTTCAATTAATTATTTTTGTAGAATATTGGGTGGCAAAGTTGAGGCCATCACTTATTGCAGCATTAGGTGCATTGGTGATTTCTACACTATTCTCTCTAAAAGTTTTTAATAAATTTTACAAGGCGCTCGAAAAGAACCAATTTATCACAGAGGTAAGTTATCTCTAATAAATAATTACATGATTTTTAAATGTGTTTAAATAAAATATAAAACAATTGGTTGCAGGATGAGTTTATTTGTTATTTTCCCGAAATGTTGAAGCTATTTCGGAAACTCAAGATTTATAAAGAACATAGGCCGGTGTTTGATTTTCCAATCAAATGGAAAAATAATATCAAATGTGCAAGTAGATTCTTGATATTCACAAATGTGAGAATTATTGAGCAGCCGAAGTTAGAAGTAAAGTTGGAAAATTGCAAGAAAAAGAAAAATGAATATTTGAAACGCTTGGACTAGCGAATTGGCAAAATGGAGAAACAATCTATGAGATTAAATGATGTATTATTATTGAAACTTTTTGTATTATTATGCTGGTTATTGAAACTTAATTACTTCTGTTATGTCTATTCTTGTGTTATTAGAAGTGAATTATAATTCTATAGTCATCTCTTGTATTGATGTATTACACTGTGTTATTATACTCTAGTCATCTCTAGGATTGATGTAGAGATGGTTGGCCCATCAAACTGCTACACTGTTATTATAAGTTTTCTGGTGTAGTTTTTTTTTAACTATCAATTAAATTCAATACAGTAAAGTTTATTTTGGTCTTATTTCTTTATGAATTTTCTAGTTTTTGCCATTGAATTATCCTTGATTACCTATCTTTCCATATCACTTTTAATCTTTGATCATTTTGATTTTTTTTTTTTTTTGAAAAAAAAAAGAACTTTGTCTTGATCTATTTCTTGAGGATTTATAGACAAATAAACTTTGTCCTCAGCTGCCATTTTTTTACCACAATGACAATATTTTATTGGTCCTCATATTACTTAGATCTTTGTAATACCTTTCTTAATTTGTCTTCCTCTTGCATAAATATTTCAAGAATATAGAGAGAGAAATAAAATAAAACAAAAGAAACCAACTAAATGCCCAATTGAAATGACTTTACGTTAGTAGTAGTGTTGAATTGATTTTCATGTATGAGTAAATATAGACTAGTATATTATTAGTCTAGTGAATTTAGAATGATCATCAACTGATGTAATTGATTGATCCACAAGGTGAACATAAAGACCTAGAGCAGAGCTTTCTACTCTGTCCATAACCAGTGGTGGAGTTATGGAGTTTTTCTTCATCATGATTTAATTAAGGTTCTACAACACACCAAACATAGCTTTGGGCGATCCCCACAAATTCCATTATAGAACTGAGTTGCTGGCTTTTCTTTTTTAGTTTTTACCCTCTTGCTCTGTTTTTCCTTTCCTTCCTCCTTTAGTTAAGCTTCTATTTCAGATTATCTTCTTTCTCAATCAAACTCTCACATACACTACACACACGCTCATGACACAAAATGGTAAAAGGGTTCATTGTTGTATTATTCCAACTAACATAAAAGGCTTATTAACTTATTATTACAAGACACAGTATGTAACAAACTAATGAACATCAACTTAATTAAGAAAGAACATCAATAAAGAACATAATAAACCCCAAATTAAATACAAGGATAATAAAGAGAATAATACAGCTCAATCACCAAGGGAGTCTTGCTCCAATTACAAATGAACTCTCTTCGCAGAATTCTCTATCAAAAAGCCTTAATTTGTAATGCTCCCATATAAGCAAATTTTAACAGAAATAACTAACAATTAGTGAAAGAGTCTAACTAAAAATCACTAGCTCAAGACTACTCACATCATCAGTCAGCACAAGTGTCACGAATCAGTCACCCCACAAAAATCATTCTCCTTTTCTGTCAAATAAATTAATCTTATTTGAAGAGAAGGTGCCAATTAATTGTCATATATTAATAATGTTCTAACTTGGGGTGTGTTCAATTCATCTATATCCTCATTTTAAGTATATTGTTTGATTGATTTTTGAATATATATATATAGTTGTGATGACTAATAGATTTTGGACTATTAATTATTATTTATTTAATATGTAAATGCAGTATTCTAAATCTGAACCATTTGACGCTTAGATTCCGTACCTAGCTGCAAATATTTTCAATCTCTATGTTTGTATAGAAAAGGTACTTCATTAACTAAATAATACCATGATGTAGCTACCTACTCGTTGCTTCTCAAGTCATGTTAAGTCTATTGTGTTGAGTTAATGCTGCATGTAATTGGTTTCTGTTTTGTTGAGCTATATTCAAAAACCAAACAACGAGTTACACTTAGCAGCTACATTAGAATACTTGTTTTACTTTTAACATTTTTTTTTATTTCTTAGGTTGACCATGAAAATGAAAGAACCATTGATCTCATTGCGTTAAGTTGTCTTTCTATTGCTTGGAAGTCAAGGGAGAAAGATTTCTCCATCCGTATGCTTAAGGTATTTTATTAATTAGTTACTTACTTTTTCATTTATTATTACTAAAACGATTTTATGGAACAAGCAAATATAAAGAACTCCATACTATAACACAGAATATGTGTTTAGATATGGAGTTTCAAATTCTCGATGCCCTTGGAAGTACTTCTTGGAGCTTAAGAATTCTTACTCGTATAAATTTTCGGCCATTATTTCGCATCTATAGTGAAAATGAACTACAGTCCTCACGAGCATGATGCTTTATTTTGTGAGATTGTAGTACAATGCCAGAGTGGTAAGTCCAATTAATTTATTAAGTTTTTTAATTTTTAATTTTTGTTATTGTTCTCATTTCAATTAATTACTTTTGTAGAATATGGGATGGCAAAGTTGAGGCCATCACTTATTGCAGTATTAAGTGCATTGGTGATTTCTCTAAAAGTTTTTAATTAATTTTACAAGGCGCTCGAAAAGAATCAATTTATCACAGAAGTAAGTTATCTCTAATAAATAATTACATGATTTTTAAAAGTGTTTAAATAAAATATAAAATAATTGGTTGCAGGATGAGTTTATCTGTTATTTTCCTAAAATGTTGAAGCTATTTCGGAAACTGAAGATTGATAAAGAACATAGGCCGGTGTTTGATTTTCCAATCAAATGGAAAAATAATATCAAATGTGCAAGTAGATTCTTGATATTCACAAATATGAGAATTATTGAATAGCCCAACTTAGAAGTAAAGTTGGAAAATTGCAAGAAAAAGAAAAATAAATATTTGAAATGCTTGGACCAGCGATATGGAAAAATGGAGAAACAATCTACGAGATTAAATGATGTATTATTATTGAAACTTTTTGTATTATCATGCTGGTTATTGAAACTTAATGACTTCTGTTATGTCTATTCTTGTGTTATTAGAAGTGAATTATAACTCTATAGTCATCTCTTGTATTGATGTATTATACTGTGTTATTATACTCTAGTCATCTCTAGGATTGATGTAGAGATGGTTGGCCCATCAAACTGCTACACTGTTATTATAAGTTTTCTGGTGTTTTTTTTTTAACTATCAATTCAATTCAATACAGTAAAGTTTATTTTGGTCTTATTTCTTTATGAATTTTCTAGTTTTTGCCATTGAATTATCCTTGATTACCTATCTTTCCATATTACTTTAAATCTTTGATCATTTTGAATTTTTTTTTTTTTTTGAAAAAAAAGAACTTTGTCTTGATCTATTTCTTGAAGATTTATTGACAAAGAAACTTTGTCCTCAGCTGCCACAGTTTCACCACAATGACAATATTTTATTGGTCCTCAGGTTACTTGGATCTTTGTAATACCTTTCTTAATTTGTCTTCCTCTTGCATAAATATTTCTAGAATATAGAGAGAGAAATAAAATAAAACAAAAGAAACCAACTAAATGCCCAATTGAAATGACTTTACGTTTACGTTAGTAGTAGTGTTGAATTGATTTTCATGTATGAGTAAATATAGACTAGTATATTATTAGTCTAGTGAATTTAGAATGATCTGTTAGACTATATATATAGTGTATGTAATATAGCATATACAATGATATGAAATGCGGAAAGTAAACTTTAATCATATCAATAATATATGCAATGAAAGGATCGATGTACCTCCAGCCATTGATCTTTGAGCTTCAATCCCTGCGATAGCTTCGGTATTGGAGTTCGGGCTTCCTCGCTCTCTCAACTCTCTTTAGATGGAATTTGCTGAATGAATTCAGAATGAGTGAGGAGCTCGAGGCCGAGACCACTATGTTATAGGTGAGATACTCCATCAGTATCTGCGCCACATTAATTGTCAGAATATTTTGATAATTAATTCAGGAAATCAAATCAGGTAATGAATATAGAAATCTGACCATATATAGAATATTACATAATTGATTTTGTCCAGATTCAATGAATATAAAATATTCATTTATCAGAAAATCAATTATTTATTTATTTCCTTAAATAGAAAATCATTTCCTTAATTAGAAAATAACTTCCATATATAAAATATTCTAATATTCTCCCACTTGGTCAGCATTTAAACTAAAATATTCAAACCCAACGATCCTCATTATATAATAAACATACGAATCATAGCGACATGTCCTCATTATGAATCGAGTATTATCTTCCATGTATTACAATACATTTATTATATAACAATGTACTTTATGTGGCAATGTACTTAAGTGAATAAACCCTAAACCTTATGTTTATGCAGGTCCTCTGAAAATTTTCTCAAATGTAAAATTAAGATGCGCATAAATATGAGAAAAATCAAAATAAGAGTTTCATTGATAATAACTTTATTTGTACAAATTACATAAGGGAACCAAGTCCCATGTTCTCTACATGATCCTTGAATTTATGAGGTGGCAAGCTTTTTGTCATAGGATCGACAATCATCAATTCAGTGCTAATGTGTTGAATGACCACTTTATTTTCCTTAACACGTTCTCTAATAGCTAAGTACTTAATGTCGATGTGCTTGCTTCGACTTCCACTTTTGTTGTTCTTAGCCATGAAAACGAGCTGAACGAATTGTCACGTAACATCTTTAGCGGCCTTGCAATGGAATCAACTACTCTGAGCTCGAAATGAAACTCTTTAGCCATACACCATGTGATGTAGCCTCAAAACAAGAAACGAACTCAGCCTCCATAGTAGAAGTAGCGAGTCAAAGTTTGTTTGTTACTCCTCCAGACACGGCTCCACCCGAAAGAACATAAACACGTAACCGGATGTAGATTTACGTGAATCGGTACAACAATGCCAAATCGAGTACGAGTAGCCAACTACTTCAGATTGTCGGTTCGTTTGAACATCGGTTTGTAATCCTTAGTACCTGAAGATACCTCATTACTTTCTTTGCGGCTTTCCGGTGGTCTATCCTCGGGTTACTACGAAATCTTCCTAACATTCCGAGACGGAATAAGCAATGTCGGGTCTTGTGCACACTGAGCATACATTAGGCTTGACGAGCGAAGCATAAGGAATGTTCTTCATTTGTTCTCTTTCAAAATCATTCTTTGGGCACTTTGGCTCAAATTTAATTTATCACCCTTCATAATTGGAGCAACGCTCGGTGAACAATCTTTCATATGAAATCTTTCTAGAACTTCTGTTGATGTAGGCTTCTTGAGATAAACCTAAGATACCTCGGTATCTATCTCTATGAATCTTAATGCCTATGACATAGGATGCTTCACCCATGTCTTTCATCTCGAAAGTTCTTTGAAAGAAATTGTTTCACTTCACGTAGCAACCCTTTATCATTGGATGCAAGAAGAATATCGTCCACATATAAAACGAAAACGAGATCTTACTCCCACTTTCCTTCAGGGTATATGCATTGATCCATGACATTCTCTTCCAAATCCAAAGGAAGAGATGACATCATGAAATTTTAAATACCATTGACGGGATGCTTGTTTTAATCCATAGATGGACTTCTTGAGCTTGCATACCAAATCACGACCTTCACTAGAGGAGAATCCTTCTGGTTGTTTCATGTATACCTCCTCCTCTAGATCACCATTCGAAGCGGTTTTTACATCCATCGCTCGGCTCTAAATCAAAATGAAGCAACTAATGCTAAGATGACTACGAGGGAATCTTTCTTTGATACGAGGAGAAAAGTCTCGTATAGTCAATTCCTTCCTCTTGAGTGAATCCTTTAGCAACAAGTCTCGCTTTGTACCTCTCGGTGTTGCCTAATGAGTCTTTCTTAGTTTTATAGACCCATTTACGGCCAATGGCTCTCGCCCCATTAGGCAACTTTACAAGTTCCCGGTGCTACTGTTGCACCTCATAGAATTCATTTCATCATCCATAGCATTGTACCACAATTTTGATTCTCTACCGTTCATAGCTTGTAAAACGTTTACGGATCATTTCCAATTCCAATATCGAGATTCTAATAAATACACAACATAGTCTTTATAAATCCTTGGTTTGATAGGTCTAGTAGATTCTTCTTAAGACTTCACCAACGAGGCTCTTGGGGAGCAAGAAACGGCGGGTTCGAAGCCCGGGTTGTTCAACGAGTTGCGGGCAACTCTTGAACATTTTGATCTCTTGGATTATCATTACCAACTTGTGGATCTTCGAGTGATTGGTAATGGTTGTTCAACATTCGTTTTGAACGACGGGAGTGTTAACCATTATCAATCTTGCTTTTGAAGTGGAAGGTTTAGAAGGATCTTTCTCGGGACCTAAGTCCTTTGATTGATCACTCCACCTTGATCAAGGCATTCTCAAGAAATTCTTGCATTCCTTGATTCCACAATTCTTGTGCTATGAGATGGACAATAAAACTTGTAACCTTTAGACTTTTCGGCGTACCCTATAAAGAATCGCTTATGGTCCTTGGGTCCAATTTCTTCTCTTGTGGATTATATATTCGACTTCGTATGGACATCCCCAAATGCGTACATGATTCAAACTTGGTTTCCAACCTTTCCATAATTCAAAAGGAGTTTTTTGAGAATTTGCCTTTGTTGGAACTCGGTTTAATATGTACACGGATGTCTTTAATGCTTCACTCCACATAAGGATTTAGGAAGATTAGAGTTGCTACTAAGCATACTCCGCACCATGTCCATTAATGTTCAGTTTCTTCTTTCGTTCGCAACACCATTTTGCTCGGGTGTACGGGCAAGGTGTAATGGGCAACAATCCCATTTTCTTCTAAGAAACTTCGCAAATGCACCGGTGCTTGTCCATCTTATGTGTATCTACCATAATACTCACCTCCTCATTCGATCTCACTATCTTAATTTGCTTGTGGCATTGTTTCTCTACTTCAGCTTTAAATATCTGCAAGACATCTAATGCTTCACTTTTATTATGAAGTAAGTAGATGTACATGTAGCGTGAGTAATCATCGCATGAATGAGATGAAGTATTTCGACCATGTGACTCCATATACGGGACTACATATATCGGTATGTATGATTTCTAATATTTCGAACTCCTATGGACACCGGTTTTGACGACTTGGAGGTTTGCTTTCCCTTAATGCAATCCACACAAGTATCAAAGTCGATAAAATCTAAGGTATTGAGTACCCCATCTTTTACCAACCTTTTAATTCTATCAATGGAGATATGTCCCAATCTCCGGTGCCACAATGTACAGGAATCCTCTTTCATAACACATCTTTTAGTGCCAGCATGAACATGCATAACATTATTAGTGGTATTATTTTGTAAATTAAGGCAGTAAAGACCATCAGACAAAATACCATTTCCAACACATTCAGATTTATAATATAAATTAAAATATTTGTACGAAAATGTAAAGGAAAAACCAAAGGGTATAAGTCTTGAGCTTGAAATCAAGTTTCTAGAGAAACTTGGTACATAAAAGGTCTTTTCTAACTTTAAAATAAAACCATTACTTAAAACTAAATTGCATGTTCCAATAGCTTCCACATGTGAGCCCATCTTGTTTCCGAGATAAGATGCTTTGCTCATTTGCCAACTGCCTTCCTTAGATTTTGAATATCTCGCAAGGAATTTGTTATGTGAATTGTTGAACCCGGAATCAATCCACCATGTGTTAAGATTAACATTAGCCATATTAGATTCATAACATACTAAGGAAATTGGATTACCTTTGTCATCCATCCATTTCTTGGCCATTTGCACTCCCTTTTAGCATGTCCCTTTTGTTTACAAAAGAAACATTTGATGGAATCTTTCTTTATGGCAGCCTTGGGAGCCATGGGCTTTTTCCCTTTGTTCTTCTTGAATGGCTTGCGTTTCTTAGGTTGAGTGGTCATGTGAACACTTTCTCCTTGCTCTTTTTGTAGGAGCCTCGGCTTCCTCTTGAACACACATGGTCATCAATTCATTGATAGTCCATTTTTCTTTATGTGTGTTGTAGGAAATTTTGAAAGGCCCATCTTGTGGAGGAAGATTGTGAAGGATGTAATGAACCGGGAAGGTATCGGGAATGATAACGTCGAGTTTCTTCAAATGAGCGAGTGATGTCCCTCATTTTAGAAATGTGTTCTCGAACTCCTTTAACACGGTGAGTTTTGTGGACGAGAACTCTTGGATGAGGTTGATGAACAAGGATTTATGCGAAGTGTCAAGCGCTCATCCATAACTTTGATAAAGTCTTTCACCTTCTCAGGTGGCTCCACCGATCCACGCATTCCCATAGGAATTTGGACATAATGAACATGATGCGAGAGACGATTAGATTGCTCCCACTTTTCACGCAGGTGCAATCTCGACGAGCGGTGCTAGTATCGGTGATAGCGAGTTTCGGTTCATCTTTCCTTATTGCATAATCCATGTCGGTTGCAAGCTAGGTGGAGAAGAACTCGTTCCTTCCAGATTTTGAAGTTGTCACTCCTAAGCTCAGGGATTTCACTAGTGATTTCAGCATATTTAGAGGTGGATGAAATAGCTGCAAGAATAGGATTACAAAAAATTTAGATGTTAAAAGAATTGAGGCTTTAATGAATTCATGTTTTACCAATGTAGAAACATGATGAAGATGAAAATTTTATTAAATCTAAAATTGCCTGTGGGCTAAATTTTAAATCTAATAAAATTAGATGAACTTTATGATAGATTTAATGAAGTATTTAATTTAGAAATAATGGAGGAATGAAATCTATCTTTAATTAAAATTTGTGATAACACTATTAATTCAAATCCTGTAACTCCCTATTGGGGTAAATTAAGAGAATTTAACTTAATATATTATCCTAATTAATTATAAAAATATAATAAAATCCCTGTGGGGTAAAATTATTATATTCAAATAATTAATTACAAGTTTTGTCCATTAAGGTGAATTTTAATTAATATATAATTTTATATAATTAAAGATGCTGTGGCTACTCCCTAATTATAAAAAATTATATTTTCACTTTAGACATTAGGTATTGGGCTCTACCTAAAAGTAATTTCGTTATTAACATAATAGACAATCACTGAGATTAGTGCTCCTAGTGTGGTCGTCCGAAGATCATTAAAAACCGTTCTAAATATGAGCATTTGTCCCAGGTTCATGTTTTCTTATGTCAAACCACAAAATTACTTACGTTTTATTCATAAAATATTCATAATTATTCATATCTTATTCATTTTATAAAGTTTTATGAATATTTTATGAATAATTTTATGAAATTTTATGAAACTTAATTGCTAAATAAAATATTCAACCTATCTTAATGTTTGAATATTTCTAAATATATCTAGCACTATAAAAGGAATTTATGTATAGCATTTAAATCATACAAATCCAAATTAATTGCATTAAACATAAATTTGTCAAATAAATACAAAATAATACAATTAATGTATGATTATTAATTAAATGCTAATTCCTTAATATGAAATTAATGGCAGATTTTTCAAAATTAATTTAGACAATAAATTGCAGAAATTTGGTAATATATAATTAAATGCACAAATTAGCACAATTTTTACATGCCTAAATAAATCATGTAATAAATTACCAAATTTAAACAAATTTCCATTTTCAATTTATACTATATATATGTATTGAACAAAAATGGAAAATTAACTAAATGCAATTTATTGACTAAATTAACACTAAAATGGGAAAATAATTAATATTCCAAATAAATAAAAATTTATAAAAAAAATTCGGAATTTTTCCCTTTTTTTTTTTTTTTGAAAAATCCATACTGCCAAACGACATGTCGTTTTTGCAAAAAGCAAAACGACATGTCGTTTTTCCAAAATTTGAAGGGCTGAAAATGAATGCAAACGACACGTCGTTTTTCACATTGTGAAAAACGACATGTCGTTTTTTCAAACGACAGCTGAAAATGAAGCCTTTCAAACGACACGTCGTTTTTGAAAAACGACACGTCGTTTTGGAAAAACGACACGTCGTTTTTGGGAAAACGACACGTCGTTTTTTGACAAACGACACGTCGTTTTTTGACAAACGACATGTCGTTTGTGTCGTCTTCTCCACCAAACGGGTGGTGAATTTGACCGTTTTTACCACACGCGGGTCCGTCGAACTCGACCTAAAACCCGATCGGAAATTGCGTTTCCGACGACCAAATTGCGTGTTTTCAAATCTAAATGGTTCTAAATCAAATAATAAAGAGATCCACATAGATTTTATGCACAAAAACACGAAAAAAATATATACTTTAATATCACGAAATTAATCGGGTCCGAAAAAGTTTTAACTGAAAAAATTTTCCATCTTTAAGTTTTTCAATAGATTTTCAATGCTTAGATCGATCTATAATACTATACGAATATAGTAATATATTTAGAATTCGAAATAAACACCGAAAAAATGAAAAATGGAAAAAACCAAACAATGGACCGATCGTGATTATATATATATATGCATGTATATATATATATGCATGTATATATCACATAAATGAAAATAAATATTATGAATGTATTATGCGATAAAGCATATATATAATATACAATATATATAAACATATATACACGTGAAAAATGAAAATATATATATGCAGTACGTGTATAAATCTGTATGAGTATATAGTATATATATATATGAACAGTATATGTATGTATATATATATATATGAAAATCAAATAAAATCAAGGCAGAGATAAATCCGATCTGATACCAACTGTTAGACTATATATATAGTGTATGTAATATAGCATATACAATGATATGAAATGCGGAAAGTAAACTTTAATCATATCAATAATATATGCAATGAAAGGATCGATGTACCTCCAGCCATTGATCTTTGAGCTTCAATCCCTGCGATAGCTTCGGTATTGGAGTTCGGGCTTCCTCGCTCTCTCAACTCTCTTTAGATGGAATTTGCTGAATGAATTCAGAATGAGTGAGGAGCTCGGGGACCGAGACCCTATATTTATAGGTGAGATACTCCATCAGTATCTGCGCCACATTAATTGTCAGAATATTTTGATAATTAATTCAGGAAATCAAATCAGGTAATGAATATAGAAATCTGACCATATATAGAATATTACATAATTGATTTTGTCCAGATTCAATGAATATAAAATATTCATTTATCAGAAAATCAATTATTTATTTATTTCCTTAAATAGAAAATCATTTCCTTAATTAGAAAATAACTTCCATATATAAAATATTCTAATATGATCATCAACTAATGTAATTGATTAATCCACAAGGTCAACATAAAGACCTAGAGCAGAGAACGGAGTTGCTGGCTTTTCTTATTTAGTTTTTACCCTCTTGCACTGTTCTTCCTTTCCTTCCTCCTTTAGTTAAGCTTCTATTTCAGATTATCTTCTTTCTCAATCAAACTCTCACATACACTACACACACGCTCATGACAAAAAATGGTAAAAGGATTCATTGTTGTATTATTCCAGCTCACATAAAAGGGTTATTAACTTATTATTACAAGACACAGTATGTAACAAACTAATGAACATCAACTTAATTAAGAAAGAACATCAATAAAGAACATAATAAACCCCAAATTAAATACAAGGATAATAAAGAGAACAATATAGCTCAATCACCAAAGGAGTCTTGCTCCAATTACAAATGAACTCTCTCCACAGAATTCTCTATCAAAAAGCCTTAATTTGTAGTGCTCCCATATAAGCAAATTTTAACAGAAATAACTAACAATTAGTGAAAGAGTCTAACTAAAAATCACTAACTCAAGACTACTCACATCATCAGTCAGCACAAGTGTCACGAATCAGTGACCCCGCAAAAATCATTATCCCTTTCTGTCAAATGAATTAATCTTGTTTGAAGAGAAAGTGTCAATTAATTGTCATATATTAATAATGTTCTAACTTGGGGTGTGTTCTATTCATCTATATCCTCCTTTTAAGTATATTGTTTGATTGATATGAATATATATATAGTTGTGATGACTAATAGATTTTGGACTATTAATTATTATTTATTTGATTTGTAAATGCAGTATTCTAAATCTGAACCATTTGACGCTTGGATTCCGTACCTAGCTGCAAATATTTTCAATCTCTATGTCTGTAGAGAAAGGTACTTCATTAACTAAATAATACCATGATGTAGCTACCTACTTGTGGCTTCTCAAGTCATGTTCAGTCTATTGTGTTTAGTTAATGCTGGATGTAATTTGTTTCTATTTTGTTGAGCGATATTCAAAAACCAAACAACGAGTTACACTTAGCAGCTACATTAGAATACTTGTTTTACTTTTAACATTTTTTTTATTTCTTAGGTTGACCATGAAAATGAAAGAACCATTGATGTCATTGCGTTAAGTTGTCTTTCTATTGCTTGGAAGTCAAGGGAGAAAGATTTCTCCATCCGTATGCTTAAGGTATTTTATTAATTAGTTACTTACTTTTTCATTTATTATTACTAAAACGATTTTATCGAACAGGCAAATATAAAGAACTCCATACAACTGTCGTCAAACGTTTAAGAAAAAAAGAACTTGAACTCAAAAGTGTCAATGTTCGTGGAAAGTTGACTAAATGTTCGTGCGAACTAGGTATTGACTTAAGTTGAACTTTAAGCTTAATTAAATTTATAAGATTGTAGTACATTAATCCTGGAGATGATGAGAGGATTCAATTCTAATAATACTCTATATAACATGATAAATAGAGAATTCAAAATTACATCATAATCAAACCAATAAAAACTACAATTTGGTTCGTAAAAGCTAAAATCAAACTCGAAATGTTATAATATTTCCTATAGTAGCATATATATGAAATAATATAAACATAACTCAAATTTTATATTACATAATTTCTGTATTTTGAAAAAAATCAACTGATTCAAAAATGCTTGCCAAGTATCAATTGTTCGTATTGTTTGGCTTATCAGATTAACTTTCCATGTCGTCAATTTGTCTATCCCATTCCTTGAAGTACTCATTTTTTTTAAGGTGATATCTGAACCAAGTAATATTGGAGTGTTTTGTTTCAACTTTTTCTATTGAAATTTGTTTTCTTGTGATTCTTGCGTTATTTTCTAGTTTATGTTCTTAGTCGACGGTGTTTGTTTCACTAATTATGTTTTTTTTTTATTGATTAATGTTTGTAATTCCCTTTTACGTGAGGTGGAATATGATATTAGAGAGCATAATTGTGCCTCTATATTGTTTCATCTGATTTTCTTTGCCTATAGCTCTAAGATGTAAATTAGAGATAAGTTAGTGATTCTGGTTGTTTTGAGTTTACATGTGTACAATTGGTCTGTTGGTTAATTCCTATTTCAATTTCAGTGGGAGTAATTAGTGGATACAATGTATTTTAATTCTCTCTCTATTTGTATTTTTATCTTCCACCTTAATTCAATTTATTTTTTTCTACGTAATAATATGTGCAATTATTATTATACATATATAAAATCTTTTTTTTATTATTTTTTTTATTTTCTATGTAAAGGCTAATCTTACATCTATATATACATACTATACTTGTTTCAACTTTTTCCAAATAACACAAATTTATTATACATATTATATAATATAATGTTGAATTTTTTTCTCATTTATTTACTTTATTATTATTAATTTTTTATTTTAAAAAAATAATGACAATATTAGCAATTACATTTTTTTTTTTATTTCAATTGACATTTTAATAATTAATTGAATAAAAGCATACAACTTAATAATAATTAATACTAGATGTATCAACAAGAAGTTATTATTTTAGTTTTATATTTCCTCTTTGATTTTAAAAATATCTCATCATCATTATAATATTTACAATAAACATTTTATGAGAAAATTAGTCTTATAGACCCCTTTCATCATTATAATTTAATGTACAAATTTCACATCTACATAATTTATTTAAATTAATTAATTCACCTTTGTGGAAAGAGTATTCCAACGTTCATAAAACGATCATAAATAACACTTAAATTATTTTTGTAGTTATTTTTTTTTTTTGTTGAAGAAAAATAGTCTAAATAGTTTTTTACATTAAAAAATTACATCATTAATCACAATCCAGATAATTAAACATAAAAATTGTTATTTTTTTTCATTTTATGTTATTATAAAATACCTACAGTTTTTCTATTAATTCTACTATTTTAATAGGGTAAATACTATTTTGGACCCTGTGTTTTGCAGAAGTTACCAATTGTACCCTCTGTTTTGTTAAATGACAAAATGGATATTGTATTTTCTAAAATGGTAAAAATAGGACCCTGAGCTTAATTTTTGATCATTTTTTTTTAATATGACCAACTTGAAAACATTTCCTAACACGAACAAATACAAAAAATATAAACAGTTTTGTCATAACACTTTTAGACCGGATTATTATTATATTTTATTTTGATAAATAATTAGTTCGGGGTCCTATTTGTATCATTTTAGAAAATACAGGGTTCATTTTGTCATTTAACTAAATAGAGGGTCGAATTGGTAACTTTTGCAAAACACAGAGTCCAAAATAGCATTTACCCTTTTTAATATTTAGTCACCATCTTTTTAAATATTGACCCCAAAACCTCTTTTCTTCACAATTAAGCCATTGCTTAGTGAAAATTCTTAAATAAGACATAGTCTAATTTTAGAATTATAATTGATTAATTAAAATCAATTGACTCAGTTTGCAAGCAATATTATCTCAACTAGTGAGGGGACCATGGGCCTATATAACCGAGCTTTCAATTAGTAGATCTAGAATTCACCAAGTAAATTCTCAACTTATTAATTCCTCATTGAACCACTATAGAACTTGGAATTGAATACACTCTCAATTATATAGAACGCTCTATATGTACCACGATATAGATACGTTATGGTTATCCATTGTTACAATCCTAATACTCAAGGATCCTCTATAGATGATCTACAACGAATAGGGACAAATTTACCATTCTACCCTTCAATGTATTTTATCCTTAAAAGACTTAGCTACCTATAAATGATATTTCAGTAAACTAATATAATTACTGAAATGAGATCTCAATCATTTATCTTTATTCAGCCAAGCTCGAAGGAAATCATCGTTTCACTTTTAAAAACATATAGAAGCTATAGATTTCATATCTATGTTTAGCGCTCCCACTCAAGTATACTATCATGTTCCCAAAATTTATGTATCACCCATACCAAAATGTAGACTTAACTAACAAATCAAAGAACACAAATAACACTCTTGAGATCAAACCTAACCATGTCAGGATTAAGATCCATAGACCTAAGATCAACCATTGAAATTGACATAGATAGATGTAACAGTAAGTTTATGATATCTTATCTAAGATCAATACCGGCCCCTTCCAATGTATACTCCATACATCCGATACTGGTAAACTTTGCCAATGCCCTGGAAAGGACATAATACTTATCCAAGGTGTAAGTATACCTATCGCGGATTACCATGCCAGTCTAAATCCAGTGAATTGACAAATTAGGGAATTAATAAACTTTTGAACATATAATCATGATTCTATTCCACTGTGCCGACGACCTTATAATCATGAACAAATACATATGTTCTGGACTTAATAGAATTTTATACATTAAATATAATCATGAAATAAATCATGTGAACCATGCAACATAAAACGATTTCTGATCTTTATTAATTAGTAAATCTGATTATATTGAAATGAGTTTTATTTAGGGCACAAAACCCAACAATTTTTTGTGAAATAACTTATCGCACAAGTTAGTGAGCCAAACTTTTAAACTTACAAACCCTAGTTTACTATGCAAATCACTTTGACAAAGACTAAAGTAAACTTATACCACTTGATTGTGTGTAGTCTTGATGTAGATGAGCTTCCTAGCTTGATTAGCATGTTTTGATCCAAGGTTGATTTTTCTCCAAGGGTTGACTTTGACTTTGACTTTTGGGTTGACTTTGAGCTTTTGAAGTCCTCTTTTGGATAGGGTCTTGAATTCTTGATCTCTTGATGAAACTTTTGCTCTTATGAAGTATGAAGTAGTTGATATACTTGTTGATACTACTACTTTGATTATGTTTGATTTTACCGAACAAATATTGATACTTTGTGATTTGCTTGTAAAATAATCAAGAAAATATTAGTAACAAATAATAATCAAATATTTATTTATCATCAAAATCAGTGAGTGATTGACTTTTGGTCAACATTTATTTTACTAGGATATAGATTTACTACCATGAATTATCTAAAACAATAGAATTTAAACACATTTAAAGTTAAGAAACCTTACATTGATTGCAGCAGAATAATATGTTTCCTTCCATTTAGATCTCTAACCCTTGTTCTTTTTTGTCGCTGAGTATTATCAAGATCCGAGCTTGATTCTCCTTCAAGTGTTGGATTCTTCACAGTCTTATACACTATGATTGAATATTTGACTTGCTATGGGTGAGCATGTGTTAGAATTTATTTTACCAGGATCTTAGATCTACTCACAAGTATGTTGTTTAACACCCTAAATATGAACTTTCTAAAACGATAAATAAACACATATAAAGTTAAGAAAACCTTACATTGGTTGCGGCGGAATAATGTCTCCTTCCACTCAGATCTCTAACCCTTGTATCCTTTCTGTCGCAGAGTATTATCAAGATCTGAGCCCGAATGTCCTTCTCTTTGTGTGTGATCCTTCACAGTCTTCCAATCTATGATTGAGGTACCACTTGCTGTGTGTGGGCACTACTCTATCACTGAGGGTTTCGAAATTATGAAGAGGAAAAGAGAGAGGGTTAAGTTCAGCTATAGAGAGAGAGAGGGAAGGCTCAGTTTTTCTGAAATAGTTGATTTTCTGATTTTCTGACAAAAAGCATTAATTTGACTGAGCCATCACTTTCTATTTATAGGAAACTACTAGGTTTAGGTTAGCAATTATTTGGCATTAAAATAATGAAAATATTAATTAGAAAAACATGCTTAAGTGGCCGGCCAAGGTGTTTAATGGGCCTCACTTAGTTTTTGCAGTTTTCACAAATTTTATTTCTATTTTCTCAAAAACGCCAATTTTCCAATTCTAACCTTTTAAATGCCAAAAATAATTATTTAATAACTAAAATAGATTATTAAATAATATTGTCATTTAATTTAATTATTAATTAGACATATAAAGTCTATTAATTAATAAATAAACCTAGAATCTCTTTTCTTTACAATTTCACCCATGCTTAGTGAAAATTCACAAATTAGACATAATCTAACTTTAGAATTATAATTGATTAATCACGAATCAATTATTGAGTCTTACAAGCAGTATAGTCTCAACTAGAATGGGGACCATGGATCTATATGCTGAGCTTCCAATAAGTGAACCGAATTTACTAAGTATAGATATGCTATCTCATTTAACCATTGTTATAATCTTATTGTGATCAAAGATCCTCTATATAGATGATTTACATCGAGATGAGATAATTTTACCGTTCTCACCCCTCAACGTATTTTGCCCCTTAAAACACTTAGCTACCTGTAAATGATGTTTAGTGATCTAAGAATTAGTCACTTAAACAAGAGCTCATCCATTTACTTCTATTTAGCTAAGCTCGAAGGGAATCATCACTTGACTTCTATATACCAGTAGAAGCTATAGATTCCATATTTATGTTCAGCACTCCCACTCAATCATACTATCATGTTCCCAAAATATACGTATCACCCTGACCAAAAAGTAGGCTTAACTAATAAATCAAAGAACATGAATAGCACTCCTGAGTTGAGCCTAAGCATATCAGGATTTAGATTCTTTTAATCTTAAGATCAACTACTGATATTGACTTGGAAAGATATGACGGTAAGTTTATAATATCTTAACTAAGTTGCAATATCGGTCCAGTCCAATGTATACTCCATACATTCGAAACTAGTATACTTTACCAATGTCTTGGAAAGAACATAACACTTACTCCAAGTGTAAGTACACATCATCGTTGATTATCACATTAGTGTAAATCCAAAACACTGATAAAACAGGGACTTAGTCTTTTGATTCATATTATCACAATCACATTCCACTGTGTTGACGATACTGTAATTGTGAATAAACATATGATCTGGACTTAACAGATTTTGTGTGTAAATGTAATAAACATATTAAACCATTAGCATGTAAAATTCATGCAAACATAAATCACTTCAAATTTCTTATATTGATAACTAATCAGATTGTAAAGGGTTTTATTTAGGGCACAAAACCCAACAAACTCCCACTTGCACTAACATAAAACAAACTGTGCAAATAAATCAATCTGATGTCTTGATCTTCAGATCAAGTGTAGTATATTTGAAACCACCCAAACTTCTGGAAACTAGTTCATAAAATTATTTATGAAACATCCTTTACTATATGCTTTACTCATCAAGGGATACTGAAATCCTTACTGTTTTAAAGTACATCTGAATAAACAGAATACATATCTCTCATATTTTAAAATAGGGAATTGAGATAATACAGCGTAGACTTTTCTTCAATAAAATAACTTTCTGGTAATTTCGACTTTACAAAGTTATAAATCTTCTCTGGTAGAGCTTGAATTATTATAGAATAACTCCTCCACCCTCAGAGTAACCACCATCTCAAGAATTCGAATGAGTTGGGGTAGATACAAGGATAACTGATATACAGTTCCTTAATATCTAACATATAGATCACTTTCATAAATCTTTCTTGAATATCTTCTAATCTTCCTTATTTGATTACATCTCAGATAGCTCACACTCAATAGCAAATGTCTGGTTAAATAATACTTTTAACCTCTTATTGTTTGGAGAGTTATCTAGTTGTGACTTATTGTATTAGTCCGAAACTTTAAGTTTCTTTTAAGACTAAATCATCAACATAGCATACTAGTATTTGAAGTGAAAAATACTTGCTAGAGATTAAGTAATCAAAAATTGAGATACCATAAAATGTTATGAGGATTAAGAATTATTGGCTCAAGTCATTCGAATAGACTGAACTAGAGTTCTTTTATGTTATTCTCATAATTCTGATAAGTTATATCTATCCACATGAATGGTTAGATTTGCTTTTCAGTAGTGTTCTTAAGTTCCTATCACAAGTGTCAACCTAATGAAGATGGGTAAAGAATTTTAAAATTCTCCCACTCAATTAAGGTAGTGTGATACATTATCAAAGAACTTTTATAGGTATCATTATTTACTACAACAGTAAAACTAAATTGGAACATACAATCAAGATCAAGGATTTATATTAATAATAGCTAATTCATTATATTACTTCCATGTTTAAAGAAAATATGTGTTATATAGGGTATTGTGGATAAACTCCACCCCTAAGTATATACAGATTATGATCCACCCCTAAAGGTTATAAAGATCATGATTCTCTAAGTGTTATAGAGTTTATGTGGAGTTGAATACAATCCAGAGTTCATTAGATATAAAAGATCGTTGAACTGCATAGTTTTCTTAACTTTTCTCCACCCCTATCAGATCAAAAGATCCTTTTATTAAACAAATTCTCAATAATTGTATTAGAATTAACAATTATTAATAAACATAGAAATAATTTCTAGTGTTTATTTAATATAACTCTATGAAGAATTGTAAATATTATAGAATTTGTATCAATAATAAAAACACTTACACATACAAACATATGAATATAATGTGGTAATTGTGGTTTAAGATAAAGTAAATGAAGCTCAATCTCATAAATTGTAATTTTTTTGAATAGAAAATAAAATATTATTAATAATAATAAAAAATTATTGCAACAATATGAGAAAAACAGGGATAAAAATCCCAAACTAAAATTCGAAATCCAAATGGTCTTTAAACTAAAACAATTAATTCAAAAATAGATAATTGAGCTTCATCTTCATCTTGGACGATCTTCACCCTTTGTCCAGCTTTCCGATCCAACTCACTAAGATAGTATCTGAGTTCAAGTAGCTTGGCCTATAAGAAGAAGAAACAAATAAACAAAGTTAGTCCAGAATCAAAAATCCAATTGGATAATAATTCACTAAAACTCTTAAAGTTTATAGAAAGAAATTGTTAGACATTTATATGTATAAACTGCAATATATATGTTTATGTATAAAATGCGGAATTAAATCAAACATATATACACTATGAATAAGGATCGAAATACCTCCAGCCATTGAATCTTTGAGCTTTAGTCCCACATAAGCATGATCTGCAAAAGAACCCGATTGATGTGGGTAATCGGGCTTCCTCGCTCTCTCAACTCTCTTTAGATAGATTTTGCTGTTATGAACAGAATGAGTGAGGAGCTCGGGGACCAAGACCCTATATTTATAGGTGAGATACTCCATGAGTATCTGCGCCACATTAATTGTCAGAATATTTTGACAATTAATTCAGGAAATCAAATCAGGTAATGAATATAGAAATCTGACCATATATAGAATATTACATAATTGATTTTGTCCAGATTTAATGAATATAAAATATTCATTTATCAGAAAATCAATTATTTATTTATTTCCTTAAATAGAAATTTATTTCTTTAAATAGAAATATATTTCCTTAAATAAAATATTCTTATATTCTCCCACTTGGTCAGCATTTAGACTAAAACATTCAAACCCAAACGTTCCCCATTATATAATAAACATACGAATCATAGCGACATGTCCTCATTATAAGTCGAGTATTATCTTCCATGTATTACGATATATTTATTATATAACAATGTACTTCATGTGGCAATGTACTTAAGCGAATAAACCCTAACCCTTATGTTTATTCAGGTCCTCTTACGATAATTTTCTCAGATGAAATTAAGGTGCACATAAATATGAGAAAATATCGAAATTAGAGTTTCATTGAATAATTTTTGGTTGTACAAATATAAAAAACTGCATATAGGTTAACTGAATCCCATATTTACTTTATGATCCTTGAATTTGTGTTGCGGCATGCCTTTAGTCAAGGATATATGCGATCACCCAATTCAGTTTGCGTGATTAATGACCACTTATCACGCTTTTTTTATGGCTAAATACTTAATGTCGATATGCTAGCTTCGACCAGTACTCTTATAGTTATTAGCCATAAATATTGTAGCTGAATTTATCGCAAAATTTTCTTAATGGCCTAATGAAAACTGTAATTCTGAACTCTAGGCCTACTATGAAACTCTATAATACATCATACGAGATGTATCCTCAAAACAATGAATCTGACTTCTATAGTGGAAATAACAATCAAGATTCTCTACAATATAACTTACTGGTAATCTTAAGGACGTAATAAAATATTGATTTACGTGAATCAATACAACCAGTGAAGTACATTAGAATCTAATTGGTTAACTATATTTCCAGATGGTCAATTCATCTTAACAAAATATGTATGAATATAATTTTGAGTATCTTTAAGACACCTCATCACTTTGTATGAAGAATAAAGTGGTCTTCACTTTAGTTATTCTGATACTACTTAACGATCCTGAAACAAATGTAATGCAAAGTCTTATTCAGACTCTTTAGGCATACATTGGGCTTCTAAAATAGAAGCAAATGAATTTTCTTAATTTATTCTCACTCCAGACCATTTTTCAGATGCTGGTTCGAGTTGAATTTATCACACTTAAAGATAAAAGTTATACTTAATTTTATTTAATCAGAGATGCTGTGGCTACTCTCTAATTAATTAAAATTATATATGTTATTTATATTCTTTATCTCAAAATAATAATTTGAGATATGAATTATTTCAACTTATATAGAAAACTTTTATCATCATTTGCAAGTAACATATTGTCTACGTATAAATAAATATTACTCCCACTAACTTTCTGGTATATAATTATTGCCATAATTCTCTTTTCAAACCTAAAGGAAAAGATGATTTAATACCAATTTGTGAGATGTTTGTTTTAATCTACAGGTAGACACCTTAAGCTTGCATATGTTCACCACTATTAGAGAAAAATCTTTATGGCAGTCTGTATACCTTCTCCTCTAGTTCACTGTTTGGAATTGATTAATGAATTGAAACGAGCAACAGATGCCAAGGTCTATAATAGAATCTTTTATAAAAACAAGTGAGAATGTAAATCTCCTTTGTTATTGATTCTTATTTCAAAATGAACTTCTTAGCAATGAATATTCTTTTATATCTTTATGTTTCTCAATGTTGCCTAATGAATATTATTGGTGAGAAAACTTATGCTTAATTAATGTTCTCCACCCCATTAGGCAACTTTACTAAAGATAGATATTCATTTCTTCATTCATGGCATGTTGTACTACAACTTCAATTCTTTATCATCCTATAATTTAATTTGTGTCTCAACTTAATATTGTAGTTGAACTCTTATTGTACAAAATGTAATCACTAGAAAACATTGATCTTATCGTTCTAATAAGTCATCTTAAGGATGGACCAACAAACTCTTAAAAGAGCAAATGGTTCAATATGCATGTTATTTTAGAAATTATAAGCAATTACTAAATAACATAACTTATTAGAATTTTATCAATGACTTGTAGATTATTAATTAATGATTAGTTATGAATTCTCAATAACCATTAACCTTAAGGGTTGTTGTGAATCATAATTAATCTAACACTTGAGGTGGAAGTTTGAGAAAATATGAATGATCTTTCTCAGAAACTAGGTTCCTAGATTGATCACTCCCACTGATCAAGTCAATTCTTAATTCCACAGTTCTAGTGTTGTGAGATGGATAATAAAATATGTAACCCTTAAACCTTATAGCTTTTCAAAAGAAATATGCTCATTTATGGTTTTGGGCCCAGATCTTTTCTTCAACAATTGTACTCTAAATATATATGGGTATTTATAAAATGTGTACATGTCATCCAGTCGGTTTTCAACCTTATCACAACTCAAAATATATTTGAGAAACAACTTTGGTTAGAACACGATTCAATATGTACAGCCCATTAAAGAGTATCAATAGACAAAGATTTAGGAAGGTTCGGAGTTTGCTATGTAGGCTCCACCCCATGTCCAAAAAAATACTTAGTTTCTTAAATTTGTCACACACTATGATTTAGGTGTACCAGGCATATGTATCGGGCAATGAACACATGCTTTTAAAGAAACTTTGCAAATGGACTGGGAGTTTATCCATACTCACGAATTTTAATGTAGTATTCTCCATTTTATATTTGATCTCACTATCTTAATATGCAAAATGCACTATTTCTCTACTTAAGATTTAAATGTCTTTGAAACATATAAATCTATACTTTCCTAGAAATATAGTTTATGTGAGTAATCATTAAAAAAGAGATGCAAAATTTGAGTCCATGTCTTCAAAATTAATTGACTTGTATGATTTCTAATATGATAGAATTCTAATATGCACCGATTTTGACTTGTTGGAATACATATTCTTAATGAATTTCACACAAGTTCTAAATAAAGTTAGTAAAATCAGTGTAATGAATATCCCCACCATTTACTAACATTTATTCTATTTATGGATATATGTTCCATAATTTTTAGTGCTATAATGTAGAAGAATTCTTATTAATAACACATTTCTTATTGTCAGATTGAACTTGCATATCTTTATGAGTGACATCATTTTGTAGTAAAGACCTCTAAATGTGTCTAAATCAAGTTTCAATAGAATCTTGGAACATAAAAGGTCTTTGCCAATTTTAAAACAAAGTCACTACTATATTGCTTGTTCCTTAAACTTCTAAATGTGAGAACTTATCTTGTCTATGGATAAGATTTGCTCACAGTTACTGACTTTCTTAGGTTTATTTGTAAACCTTGCAAGAAATTATGAATGTGGAATAACATTCTAAAATAATCCACTATGTGTTAATAATCACATTAACTATATTAGAATGAATTCATACATAATAAATTAAAATTTATTGGTGATAATAAAGTGTGATTTATTTTTCTTAATTATAGAGTAAAAACTGTACATTTTAGATGAAGTTATCAGAATAAATTTTGGAAATTTCTACTCGTATAGAAGAAATTTATGAATAGTGATGTAATAAAATTACATTTATAGTTTTGAGGTTTAAATGAATCATGTTTTTACCAATGAATAAACATGCTTAAATATGAAATCTTATTAAACAAAAATTGCATGTGGGCTAAATTTTTAATTTAATAAGATTAGATTTAGATATAGATTATGATAGATTTACACAATTTATGAAAAACTTAAAGTTTAATATTTCTATCTCAATGAAAGGTATGAAACACTTAATTATTTATAAATGTTTCAAAATTTTATACTTTATTATAAAATTATTAAATTAAATCTACATAATTCCCTGTGGGATAAATTAAGAGAATTTAATTTAATATATTAATTATGTAAATATAATAAAATCTCTGTAGGGTAAGATTATTATGTTCACATAATTCATGTCCATTATGTGATCTTAATCCACTTAATGTATATAATTTTATATAATTAAGGATGCTGTGGCTGCTCCCTAATTATTTAAAATTATGTGGTTCACTAGACACCAAAGTATAAACTGAAGATTAAAATTTTATTAAATCCAAAATTGCCTGTGGGCTAAATTTTAAATTTAATAAAATTATATGAACTTTATGATAGATTTAATTAAACAATTAGTTTAGGAAAATGAAGTTTATTATCTATCTTTATTAAATTTGTGATAACACTATTAAATTAAATCCCCATAACTCCCTGTGGGGTAAATTAAGAAAATTTAATTTAACATATTATCCTAATTAATTATACAAATATAATAAAATCCTTGTGGGGTAAAATTATTATATCCAAATAATTAATTACAAGTTTTGTCCATTAAGGTGAATTTTAATTTATATATAATTTTATATAATTAAAGATGTTGTGGCTACTCTCTAATTATTTAAAATTATATTTTCACTTAGACATTAGGTATTGGGCTCTACCTAAAAGTAATTTCGTTATTAACATAATAGACAATCACTGAGATTAGTGCTCCTAGTGTGGTCGTCCGAAGATCATTAAAAACCGTTCTAGATATGAGCATTTGTCCCAAGTTCATGTTTTCTTATGTCAAACCACAAAATTAGTTACATTTTATTCATATTTTATTCATTTTATAAAGTTTTATGGATATTTTATGAATAATTTTATGAAATTTTATGAAACTTAATTGCTAAATACAATATTCAACCTATCTTAATGTTTGAATATTTCTAAATATATCTAGCACTATAAAAGGAATTTATATATAGCATTTAAATCATACAGATCTAAATTAATTGCATTAAACATAAATTTGTAAAATAAATACAAAATAATACAATTAATGTATGATAACTAATTAAATGCTAATTCCTTAATATGAAATTAATTATGCATTTATGACCATATAATATCTTAAATATTTGCACTAATAATTAATTTGTATAAATAAGGTAAATATACAAATTAGTACAATTAATTATATGAAATGAATTAAATGCAAAATTAAAGAATGTACTTAATGGCAGGTTATTAATTAATTCAATCAGTAAATTACTTAATTGGTAAACAAATATAATAATTGTGCACTGAATTGTAGAATAATTAAATATTCACATTCTTAAAATATCACAATTATTATAATTACATGTAAAAATAAAGCATGTAATTAATTTACCAAGTTAAAAACTTTCCATAATAATTTATTACTAAATAACATATAATATATGAAGATATATGTTAAATAAGAATGGAAAGTTTAAAACAAATGTAAGTTAATTGAATAAATCAACAAAAATAAGGAAATAAAATAAAATTCCAAAAATAAATCAAAATAATAAAATTTTAGAATTTTCTTAAATTTTTCTTAATTTCCCTTTTTTTTTTTTTTGAAAAATGTGCCCTGAAAAACGACACATCGTTTTTAGCTATATGAAAAACGACACGTCGTTTTTACTACAATGAACGCTGGCTGCTCACACGGGAAAACGACACGTCGTTTTCCACAATAGGAAAAACGACACGTCGTTTTATGAATCTGAAGGCTGCTTCAGAAGACGAAAAACGACATGTCGTTTTCCACAGCTGAAAAACGACATGTCGTTTAAACAAACGACAGCAGCAACAATACTTGAAAAACGACACGTCGTTTTCCACAAGGGAAAAACAACATGTCGTTTTAGCAAACGACAGCAGCCAAAAAAACTTAAAAATGACATGTCGTTTTCGAGAAACGACACGTCGTTTGGGTCGTCTTCTTCAGCCAACCCGGGTCATTTTGACCCGTTTTTCTGCACGTGGGTCCGACGGACCCGACCTAAACCCGATCGGTGAAGAGAATTTAGACGACCAAATTACGTGTTTTTAATCCCGAAATGATCCAAATGAAAAAATAAAGAGATCTATGTGGATTTTATGCATCTAAAACACGTAAAAGTCGATTTTAATTCCAATGAAGATGAGTTGGGTCCAAAGGTGTTCTTCAAAAAAATTTCCAGATTTTGATATTTATTCAAATCTTTTTCATGCACGAAATCACTCTACAATTTTATATGAATGTGATATTGCAATAAAGATTTGAAATACACATCAAAAATTGAATATATATATATTTTCTTATAATAAAGAAGGAAACTTAAAACTTTATGTCTATATATACGTATACAATATATATCACATAAAATTATCAATTCAATGTAAAGTATATATAATGAAAATATATATAATCATACATAAATATATAAATATATATATGAAAGATGTATATATATATGAATAACTTTTATGTATATAAATATATATGTATGTAAGTATATATATATATATATGAAACTTAAATACAATCAAGGCAGAGATAAAACCGCTCTGATACCAACTGTTAGACATTTATATGTATAAACTGCAATATATATGTTTATGTATAAAATGCGGAATTAAATCAAACATATATACACTATGAATAAGGATCGAAATACCTCCAGCCATTGAATCTTTGAGCTTTAGTCCCACATAAGCATGATCTGCAAAAGAAACCGATTGATGTGGGTAATCGGGCTTCCTTGCTCTCTCAACTCTCTTTAGATGGATTTTGCTGTTATGAACAGAATGAGTGAGGAGCTCGGGGACCGAGACCCTATATTTATAGGTGAGATACTCCATCAGTATCTGCGCCACATTAATTGTCAGAATATTTTGACAATTAATTCAGAAAATCAAATCAGGTAATGAATATAGAAATCTGACCATATATAGAATATTACATAATTGATTTTGTCCAGATTCAATGAATATAAAATATTCATTTATCAGAAAATTAATTATTTATTTATTTCCTTAAATAGAAATTTATTTCTTTAAATAGAAATATATTTCCTTAAATAAAATATTCTTATAGAAATACCTTGTATCTTTGCAAGAAGTTTCTAATGACCTTTCTCATTGCAGTAGAAACACTTTCCTTTGAGTGCATCACCAGAAGCAGCAGCCTTTTTGTTTTTCATGGCTTTGGCACGCTTCTTGGTGTTTCTCCACTTCTTCTTAGATTCGGGTTTAGAAGCAGAGGCAACATTTGCTTCAGGTTTGACCGTCCCATTACCATTGCCAGAATTTTGAGGCTTACTCCCTTTCTTCTTGGGGCCTCCAATCAAATTTTCATATGTCTGAAGGTCATTGACTAACTCATGAAAGTCTATGTCCTTTTTATTCATGACATAATTTGATGTATAGGGCAGAAATGATGGAGTCAAACTATTCAAGATAAGGCTTACTTGAGTAGTGTGATCCATTTCAGCACCATGATCCTGGGCTTCTTGGAAATAACTTGCCATGAGGAGAACATGATCACGCACGTTTTGATGGGGTTCCATCCGTGCATTGATGTATTTCTTAGTCGCGTCAAAGCGAGACTGAAGAGATGCCCTACCGAATAGCTCAGTTAACTTCGTCATAACTTCAGCAGCCTTTTCGGTTTTAGAAAACCAAGTTTTAAGGGTGTCAACCATGCTGGAAAGCATGAAGTATAGAGCTTTGTCGTTAGCTTTCTGTCAACGCTCATACTTTTCTTTCACAACTTTGGTTGCATTGTCCCCCGACACTTCTGGAGACGGCTCAGTTAACACAAACAAGGCACTTTCTCTTATGAGAGCAATATTAATGTTCTCATTCCATTTTGGAAAGTTAGATCCATTTGGCTGATTTTTGGTCAAGAGTGATAACATGGAATTCATTATGGTTATACAGGATACTACAAAATAATAAATAGAAATCAACAATGGTTTAACACAAAATCCAATTCATAAATTATAAGCACATAGCATGTATGAATAATAAGAGAAAATACTAAAAAATACAATCCTAAATAATTTTTAAGGTTTTCAACAAACTGATATCAGTGTCCCGTTTAGGCGAGAGTCAAAGCTACCATCCATTGAATAGAGTTGTCAGCTCATCTAAAATGTTAAACATTCTAGCAACCTTTTATTCGATCAAGATTTGAATCCAGCGTTGTCCCGTTTAGGCGAGAGTCAAGGCTATTCTATCTTATGAGCTTCTACCATTGTTTCATATTTTGCAAGTCAAATACAGTCGCCACCATTAGGGTGATCCATACCATATAAAACACTTACAAAGCTACTTATCTTTCGAGATTAAACGGTGCGAACTTGCTAATGAACGTTCCTCCATTAGGGAGGATTACTCACTAAAACAAACGCTATGTAAAACCAAGAATGGAGATCGAATATCTTAATAATAATGAAGCTCATTCTTTAAAATGTATTTTCTTTATTATTTATAATAAAATATATTCATTAAATATCGAATTTAGAATTAAAATTCTAAATTAGAATTTAATTTAATATTTATAAAATTATACTTAGATGGTGATTGAAATAAATTGAATTATTTCCATCTTAGTAGTAATTTTGATATACATATATATAAATATTAAGAAAATTATTTAAGTTGTATTAATTTAAATTAATTTGCAACTCAAATTAAATTTTCATGAGAATATATTTATTGTATTTTGAAAAAGAAAGTATAAAACTTTACCATTTCGAAATACTAAATAATAATTACTTAGAAAAAATACTTCAAGCAAAAATATCACCTATCTAGATTTTCCTTTGACTAATTAATTCAATTTCTAATAATATACCTTAATTCATTTATTTTAAATTAATCAATAAATGAAAAAATCATTGATTTAAGTTGGTCCAAGAATTAATTAAAATAAATAATTAATTTACAACTTAATCTATTTTTCAAGATAAATTCAAAATCATCTAGCATAATTAAATGCAATTCGAAATTGATTAATAAAATAAAGAAAAAAATATATTTTGAAAATTATTTAAATTTAAGTTGAAAAATTAAATTTCAACTAAAAATAATTTTCTATTTAATTAAGTGTCATGAAAAAGAAATATTTAAGTATCATGATGAAAATCAACTTAGATATTTAATTTTCAATTTAATTAAATGTATTAAATTCAAGAAATAAATAATTAAGTGTAGAGAATGCTTAATTATTAATCTCTAGTTTAATACTAGGAAAAAATATACTTAAATTAAATTGTACCAAAATTAATTATTTAAATAATTAATTTCACAATGTATAATATTTTCCTATTTAATATTAGAAATAATAAGTAGTCTAGAAATAACTATCTAGAAAATATCTTATTTGACTAAGTATCTTTTCAACAAAAATTTGAAAAAGTATCTAATTTAAGTTGTTATAGAAAAAAATCTAGAACTTAAATATTTTCAAATTTAAATTTAATTAAATATCAAAAATTAAGTTGTAACCACTTAATTTGAAAAATATTCCATTTTAAGTTTAAAACTAACTTAAAAAAAATATCTTAAGAATCTTTAATAACTAATGCCTAGAATTCCTCAACTTAATTTTAAATTTAAATAAAATATTCAAATTTAAGTTAGATATGAAAAATCAGTTAAAGTAACTAATTTATAACTTAAATATGAATATTTAATTAAATAAGCTTCAAAAAGAATCTAGTTAGTTAAAATTCTTTATTTAATTAAATAGAAGAAAAATACAAATAGTTTAGAAATAATATCTAAAACTAAAAGTGTTTTTCTTCAAAGTAACTTTAAAATATTAAAATGAAAATAAATTTCATATATTTTAAAAGTTAATCATGTTGCTAATCAATTTTATTAGGTTAAACTAATTAAATTAACCTAACACAGTTATTCAAATCAGGCAAATGGGCCTTCACAATTGGGGTAGTTCATGTGAGGGGGAGCTGGGTTCAGTATGTCGTACCCACTTCTATTGGCCCCCAACTCTCACACAAGGCCCAAAAGAGAGGAATTTAACCTTAAAATAAATAACTGTTATTAATTGAATAGGTCCAAAAACTAAATGGACCTAATTAAAATCTATCATGGTGTGACATTTTATTTAGCAACAACCTATATGCATCTATATAATTTAATAAACATATAGGCTCACACAGGTACACATTTGGATGGATCCTATCATGTTGCTAGGTCATACACAAATGAAAGAAGATTGTAAAATTTACCTGTTACAAATTATTTACTTGACCTATCGTCAATTAAACCATGGGTTAAAATCAGATCATTGGATCTGTCAACAAGTTAATCGTGGCAATTTAGATCAAGCAATAACAGGTTTTATAAAACTTACAAACAAGCTAAAACACATACTCCTGCACCAAGGTTAGCTGGATAGTTGGATGTAGGATTTATTTAATTTTAAATAATTAAATTTCGAAAAAAAATAATTAAATAATAATAAAAAATATATTTATTTTCGAATTAAAAAAAAATTAAAAATATATATTTTCGAAATTAATAAAATAATGTTTAAAATTAAACCTATAATTTTAAAAAATTAGGTTTCAACTAACCTAAATATCATTTCAAAATTTGCTAACTATTTTTTAAAAAAAAAAATAATGTTATTTTATAAATAAAAATTAAATAAAAATTTAAAAAAGAAAAATAAATATCTTTTTCAGATTTTATGATTTAATTTAAATAAATAAAATAACAAAATTTAAAAAAGTTAGCAAAATTACTTATTTCTATTCAAAATATCATGATTATAGTTATCTTATTTTAAATTTAAATAAGGTTAAATTAAAAAAAATATATTTAATTTAAAAAAAAATTAATATCTAACCATAAATTTCAAAATAAGATAAGATATAATCAAGTTTAAAAATAAGATAAAAAAATCAAGCAAAAATATAGATTTTTACTTGTTTTTCAAATTCAAATTACACTAATATCTAAGATTAATTTTAAAAAATTCAAATTAATTTTAAAAAATTCAAATTAATTTTAAAAAATTCAAATTAATTTATTTCTGGTATTAGAATTCAAAATTGAAAAGTAAAAATCTAAATACAAAACTACACTAAAAATCAGAAGTTAAATCCATGAAATAGCATGAAAAATCGAAGAAAAACGAAAAAAATGTGAGCTGTACGGACAGTATGTTGTGCATACTGCCCGCGCGCGCATAGGGGAGTGCACTGCCGAGGTCCCTCGGCGCAGGAGGCTGCACGCAGCCTGTTCCGCGCGCGCAGGGACGAGTTTCAGATAAGAAACTCGGTCGAGCACTGTCTGAACGCGTGCTGTCCGAGGGTGTCACCCTCATCCGCGCGCGTGAGTGGGTTGCACGACCCTGATATTTTTCGAAACTTCAAAAAATCATAACTAATTCAAATTAAATCAAAATTGAGTTCTGTAAAAAAGTAAATTGCTTAATTTTATCCATACTATCCAACAAAAATAATTCCAAAAACAGAATTTCAATTATTTTTCACGAAAATTTACAAACATCAATCAATCATCATATAACACACAACACAACATGAAACCATCCAAAACACAAACAATCGTTTTAAAGTCCAAATTTCTTACAAGCAAATAAATTACCATGGCTCTGAGGCCAGTTGTTAAAATTTATTTTACCAGGATCTTAGATCTACTCACAAGTATGTTGTTTAACACCCTAAATATGAACTTTCTAAAACGATAAATAAACACATATAAAGTTAAGAAAACCTTACATTGGTTGCAGCGGAATAATGTCTCCTTCCACTCAGATCTCTAACCCTTGTATCCTTTCTGTCGCAGAGTATTATCAAGATCTGAGCCCGAATGTCCTTCTCTTTGTGTGTGATCCTTCACAGTCTTCCAATCTATGATTGAGGTACCACTTGCTGTGTGTGGGCACTACTCTATCACTGAGGGTTTCGAAATTATGAAGAGGAAAAGAGAGAGGGTTAAGTTCAGCTATAGAGAGAGAGAGAGAGAGAGAGAGAGAGAGAGAGAGAGAGAGAGAGAGAGAGAGAGAGAGAGAGAGAGAGAGAGAGAGAGAGAGAGAGAGAGAGAGAGAGGGAAGGCTCAGTTTTTCTGAAAAAGTTGATTTTCTCATTTTCTGACAAAAAGCATTAATTTGACTGAGCCATCACTTTCTATTTATAGGCAACTACTAGGTTTAGGTTAGCAATTATTTGGCATTAAAATAATGAAAATATTAATTGGAAAAACATGCTTAAGTGGCCGGCCAAGGTGTTTAATGGGCCTCACTTGGTTTTTGCAGTTTTCACAAATTTTATTTCTATTTTCTCAAAAACGCTAATTTTCCAATTCTAACCTTTTAAATGCCAAAACTAATTATTTAATAACTAAAATAGATTATTAAATAATATTGTCATTTAATTTAATTATTAATTAGACATATAAAGTCTATTAATTAATAAATAAACCTAGAATCTCTTTTCTTTACAATTTCACCCCTGCTTAGTGAAAATTCACAAATTAGACATAGTCTAACTTTAGAATTATAATTGATTAATCACGAATCAATTATTGAGTCTTACAAGCAGTATAGTCTCAACTAGAATGGGGACCATGGATCTATATGCTGAGCTTCCAATAAGTGAACCGAATTTACTAGGTAAATCCCTACTTATTAATTCATCGTTGAATCCACTCTTAGAACTTAGAATTGCACTCTCAGACTTATATAGAGCATATTATATGTTCCACGATATAGATATGCTATCTCATTTAACCATTGTTATAATCTTATTGTGATCAAAGATCCTCTATATAGATGATTTACATCGAGATGGGATAATTTTACCGTTCTCACCCCTCAACGTATTTTGCCCCTTAAAACACTTAGCTACCTGTAAATGATGTTTAGTGATCTAAGAATTAGTCACTTAAACAAGAGCTCATCCATTTACTTCTATTTAGCTAAGCTCGAAGGGAATCATCACTTGACTTCTATACACCAGTAGAAGCTATAGATTCCATATTTATGTTCAGCACTCCCACTCAATCATACTATCATGTTTCCAAAATATACGTATCACCCTGACCCAAAAGTAGGCTTAACTAATAAATCAAAGAACATGAATAGCACTCCTGAGTTGAGCCTAAGCATATCAGGATTTAGATTCTTTTAATCTTAAGATCAACTACTGATATTGACTTGGAAAGATATGACGGTAAGTTTATAATATCTTAACTAAGTTGCAATATCGGTCCAGTCCAATGTATACTCCATACATTCGAAACTAGTATACTTTACCAATGTCCTGGAAAGAACATAACACTTACTCCAAGTGTAAGTACACATCATCGCTGATTATCACATTAGTGTAAATCCAAAACACTGATGAAACAGGGACTTAGTCTTTTGATTCATATTATCACAATCACATTCCACTGTGTTGACGATACTGTAATTGTGAATAAACATATGATCTGGACTTAACTGATTTTGTGTGTAAATGTAATAAACATATTAAACCATTAGCATGTAAAATTCATGCAAACATAAATCACTTCAAATTTTTTATATTGATAACTAATCAGATTGTAAAGGGTTTTATTTAGGGTACAAAACCCAACAGCATGTATCTTTCACTATAAGGATCGAAACTTATAAAGAAAAAGAGGGGATATTCGAATTCTATAGAAGGAGGTTCTGAAGTTTTCTAGTTGTCTGACAGAGAATGAAAACTAGGTAAACTTAGGTTGGATAGAATGAGAACCATCTTATTCTTTTTATAGGATTTCTCCTAGGGTTAGATTTAAATTATGTGGCATTAAAAAAATAATAAAAATTGGCCAAAATTCACCTTAAGTGGTTGACCATAAGATGGGCCCCACTAAATTAAAATTTTGTCATTTTATTCAATAATTTATCTTTTCTTTCACAAATGCTATATGTTCTATTTTTAATCCTTTAAATGTCAAAACTATTTATTTAATAATTAAAATTAATTATCAAATAAAATTACCATTTAATTTATTTATTAATTAGACTTAACAAAATTTCTTAATTAACAAATAAATCCTAAAACCTCTTTTCTTCACAATTAAGTCATTGCTTAGTGAAAATTCATAGTCTAATTTTAGAATTATAATTGATTAATTAAAACCAATTAACTGAGTCTTACAAGCAGTATTATCTCAACTAGTGTGGGGACCATGAGCCTATATAACCAAGCTTCTAATAAGTGGATCTAGAATTTACCAAGTAAATTCTCTAACTTATTAATTCCTCCTTGCGCCACTATAGATTTGGAATTGTACTCTTAATTATGTCTATATGTTCCACGGTATAGATACACCATGAATTATCCATCGTTCTAATCTAAATAATCAAAGATCCTCTATAGATGATTTACATTAAGTAGAGATAAACTTACCATTCCACCCTCAATGTATTTTATCCTTAAAACACTTAGCTTCCTATAAATGATATTTTTTTTACGTGGTGAACAAAGTCACACATGATTAACAATGCAGCACACCACAATCGGCGGTGGAGCCCCTCGAACCAGGATAGCTCATTGTCTAACCGAAGGACATGTTTGGCCAAACCATGAGCTGTGGAAAACAAAACACAAGCCACATAAGACAAAACTTCTCCCGGAAATATAGATAATAAAGCTATAACGTATTTGAATAATACCCCATCACCTTGAAAAACACCTTCCCTTTATTAATAGTTGTCGCTAGAGTTAGCGAGATTGAAAAAAACATCACAACACCAAACCAAAAAACACAGTTATATTAGAATGACAATCTTTAAAATAAAATCTAAAATACAAACTTAAAATTTAACACACAACCCAAATCACTAGCTCAAAATTACTAAAAAACTAAAAAACCAACAAAATTTCAAGAATAACTAGCCTATTACCCAGCCAAAGGTATTACCCTTTGGCTAGTAACAACAAACTAACACCCTTATTAAAATTGCTAAAAATCAATAACAAACAGATTATATTTAAAATTAAAACTTATCGACAAATTCTTTGTAAATATAGATCCACCACAAAACAACCTACAAAATAACAAAAATAAAACTTCATTACCAAATAATATAATGAAAAAGAGTATGCGAAAGAAATGATGGTAAACCAATCTATATTAAAATTAAGAACTTAAAAAGACTTAAAATACTTATCTGATAATACCATATTTCAACCACTTAAAAAGACATAATACCATATTAAGATAATTACAGTAATTATATTAAGATAGTGGACCTCTTTCTAGTTAGATTTTTGCCACTTTATTTCAACCACTTATTCTTCTTTCAATAATACCATATTTTTCAATTCAATCCTATAAATGCCAAAACTATTTATTTAATAATTATAATTAATTATTAAATAAAATTATCATTTATATTATTTATTAATTAGACCATACGAAGTCTCTTAATTAATAAATTGATCCCAAAAAATCTTTTCTTCACAATTAAGCCCTTGCTTAGTGAAAATTCTTATATAAGACATAGACTAATTTTAGAATTATAATTGATTAATTAAAATCAGTTAACTGAGTCTGCAAGTAGTATTATCTCAACTAGTGAGGGGACCATGGGCCTATATAACCGAGCTTTCAATAAGTAGATCTAGAATTCATTAAGTAAATTCCCTAACTTATTAATTTTGCCTTGCGCCACTATAGATTTGGAGATTAAAACAGTTAAGAACTTTCTTTAGTTTGAATAACTTGTAATTGCCTTTTAAAACAACTAAATTATTTAACTTCACTGGTGGAACTAAATTAAAATCGCATAAAAGAGAAGGAGAAAAATATACGAATAATAGAGATGTTGCGTACTTTGTTGTAATGAAGCTTAGATCTCATTTATAAATTTTTTTTATTTATACATTTTAAAGTAACTTTTTAGTGCATTTATACGGAAATACATAGAGCAACCATCGGAGCAATATAAATCGTAAATCAAATTCACATTGCAACCCATACAACAACTACTAGAGCAAACCAAACCGTAAAAAAAAAGGTTAGAAAATGGTATATAAAAAAACTACCATTTATATAATCAACTATTAAAATAATAAAAGTAATTAATTTGTGAAATATAGTTACGTTTATTATGCCGTGCTATTTTTATATTTTTATATATTTTTTAAGTTATATTTTGATAGAATATTTATAAATAATAAAAAATTAGAATCACGAGAGAGTTAAAGAAAAATACATAAATCTATTTAAATTAATTTTAAACGGTTATTCCTCTCTTTGATATCTTCATATATTAAAAGTGCATCTAACGGCATTTCTTAGTTTAACAGAATATACTTAAAAATAAAAAGAATATTCTGTTAAATTTAACGATTAGGTTTGATCTCCCGTTAACAAATAAACCCAATAATTAAACCCAAAAAATTAAACAATCTTTTAAATATTAATAATCTCTTTTTAAATTAAAAAAATCATCTTAACCATATATCTCTCTAACAAACCTATCTTGGGATAATATTAATAATTTTTTTTATTTATTTTTTAAAAAAATCTTTATTTTTTTTGATTCCGATGCATAATGTGATGTTATTCTTTTTAATTGCTTTATTAATTTCTTTTCTATTCTAATGTGAAGAAATTTTTGGCAATAGAGAGTCATCAAATGTAGTCCAAGTGTTTGCACTCCATAATCTATATATCTATCTATAATATAGGTCAATACTCTTTTTTTTAACCTATTGATTATACACGTATAATTATTAATTTTAATTGATGATAAAATTTAATTTTTCTATTTTTCTATTATATAAGATTAACTATTTTTTTTATTGTTATTATTTTTTTCACTTTGATGTTTGTAGATATTTTTTTTGATAATTATTAAATATTAAATAGATTAATTAAAAATATCTAAATCATATACTATTTAAATTTAAATTTGATTAGATTTAATTCTGTATCTACTTTCTCATTATTTGTAATTGTTCTAAATCTGATCGTGCAAACTCATATATTAAACACAATACTCCACCTTGAAACCGTTCTCTGTTTTTTTTTCTTTCTTATTGGTTGGTGTTAATTCGGCCCGATGATTCAAGTGTCATGGTTTAGCAAAAATACCACTTCAATCTTTGTGTGATTGCAAATATACGACTTCTGTCATTGACCCACTTTTTAGCTTTATAAATGCAGATGTTCATATAATATTAACACTTTACAGAATATTTATAGATATAAACTTACATTACAATGCTATGTTAAAAAAAGAACTAAATAGAATAATCTACTACTCCAATAATAAATTTATTTACAATTTTATAATTACACTAATATTATTTTTAATACATTATTAAATAATATTTCAAATATAAATATTTAATTTTTTCAAACAAAAAATTTAAAATCTTTAAAAATAAAATATATTCAAAATCTTAAAAAGACTAAAATCTTAAATAAAACTATCAATACGTGGCTCGTACATTCACCTAGTATATATATATATATATATATATATATATATATCTTGATGATATTGATTTAAATGTGTGAAATATAAATTAATTTTATAAAATATAATTAGAAAAGTTAAGCAAAAAGGTAGTGATGTGAGAGCTTGTTAGAGCATCTCTAATTTTAAATTTTTAGAAGTAAGAAATAAGAATGTTTAAAATAATGTCTTTGCTCTTTGTAAGTTTCGTTTTGGGCTTAGCTTATTTTGTCTGGTGTTTGTGATTGATAAAGTTTTTCTTTTTTAATAAAAAAGTAATATATAAGATAAATAAATTAAATATTATATTTAAGAATATCAAAAATAGAAATAAAATAAAATATTATATTAGGATTTTAGCAACTTGAGTACTCCCACTAACTTTTCTTTAAAATAAATTATCAAAACTCTACTTAATTTATTTTACATCAAATTTTTACATTACACCATACATTAACTTCTCTATTTTTTTTTTCTGTGTATCATTTAAATATATATTTTTAGTATATTTTTTTATTTTATATAAATAATGCATATAATATTACACACTGTTGACCGAGATTTTCGGCAACTATTAAAATATGATTGTAATGAAGAGCTGTAAGAAAGTGAGATGAAGATTTTTTACGTGGTTGGGGCGTTAATGAGCCTTAGTCCACGAGCCTCTGTTATTAATGGATGTATTTAATACAGATTCTACACTTGAGAGAATGTCTTTCTCTTAAATACAGAGAATGTTCTTGGTGAGTATTTTCTGTTCTTGCTCTTTTGCAAACCAAGATTCTCTACCCCATTAAATGAGTTTTGAGGGGGTATTTATAGTGTTTTGGTGGGGTAATCCCTAGAATTGTTCTTACACATGTATCTGTAAGTATCCATAAAGTTGGGCATTTCCAATGAATATACCATGGGTGATGCATGGTCAAATCCCTAGGTGCCGGTAGGCTTTTTATGAAGAATGTCCTTTTTGCCTCGTGATTGACGTGACTCTTCGCAGTAGCCGTCGCTAGACTTAAATGATCATTACCGTAGCGCCGCTGTTCGGGTTGTGCCGTCAGACTTTATTGCGTGTTGCGCCTCAACACGCTTCCTCCCATGCAAGATTAAATGCGACTTGATTGCTCTGGGAGAGACTCGACATATCCCGAGAGCCTTCACGCTATACTAGCTTCCTGGAGTACCTTGTACTCCGGGTGCCTCTTCCGGGACCCATGCTACCGCCGCTTCCGTGGCGCACAAAGACTTAGTAAATGTTTACAAGTTATCCGATCCACGTGTCCCCTCTCGACCGGTCCACGTATTTCGGGGCGAATTCGGGAGCAACATTTCCCCCCCAAGCCTTGTTTACTTAGTAAAAATAAACCAAGGCTTGTTCAAGTGTCTCCGTGCTGACTCCTCGTTTCCCTAGCTCAAGCCTCGAGCGCGTGGGGGCAAATTAAATGATGTCATTTAATGCAGCCGATTTGCTTTTTGCAGAATGTCTCCGGGCCCGCCTCCTGGCCTTCCTCGATACGAACTCGGGCGCGTGGAGGTGCGTCCGATAATGGCATTAAATGCAACGATTCGCTTTTGCGAGGTCGATTCGTTTCACGCCCCATGATTGATGCGCGCATTAATGGTGTCGACGGATACTCAAACGTTTCCACCGCCTTAATGGTAGATTGATCCGATCCGTTGATTTTCGGAATTCGAATCGTGCGTCTCCCCCCACCGTGCGATTGTAGGTGATGACGCCTGTTCCTCATGCGTTTTTGCCTATAAAAGCCACCACCTTTCCTTCATTTCGTTACTTTCCATTCTTTGCCATTTCTCGCTCGAATTTCCTGCAGAGAAAATTCCTCGAAGTAGCACGAACTCGCCTTAATACTTAAACACTTCTTTCGCCTTTCCAACCGTTGACTTCGCCAGCTCTTCTCAACTTTCACTCAACCACATTCGCACTCCCCGCTTCAACGATCTACCGTAAGTTTCTTGCATCCTTAGATAATAACATGCTTATATTTACTTCGTTCGTTTTCCGGTTCGTACTTAGAGGCTTCTCGGGTGCGTGAGTGTTTAAGTTCTTCGAGTTCGCGTTAGTCGTAGAATCGCCATTATCATGTCCCCGTTGTAGTCATACAGCCTTGCTGAAATTAAGGCCATGTATTCTTCGTTTAACAAATTAAGCTAGGCTAGTGAAGGCTTTTCTCTTTTCTTTTTCTTTTGCAAAACCACTTTCTCGCGATTTCACCGCACCCGACACTTGTTCAGGGATTCTCTCCGCAGTTTCTCATGTGACACGTGTCCCGAGGGCCTCTTTCCACGGCTAGGACCCCCACTCCCTTTTTCTTGATTTAGGGTTTGGTATGGGACCTAATCAGCCGGAATTTTCTTTTTCCCTTTTTGTTTTTCTCGTAACACAAAATGTCCGCTTCTCGGCTCAAAATCTTCGAAGAAGAAAGGGAAAGGTATGGCCACGCCGAGGAGGTTTCTCCTCGGGACCCGTTGCCCAAGAGGGGTATAAATCCCGTGCAACCGGTTGGGAAGCGGCCGAGCTTCGATCCACCCCGACTTGTCCTCACCAAATCGGAGAATATTATTAATGTGGCCGGGATCAAACCCTCCACCTCGTGTGACCTTCCACCGCCTCCTCGTGACTCGAGACGCCTAATCATAACTATGACGGCTTCTGGCTTCGAGTCAAACCCATTTGATGACCGTGCCATGCTCCCGCTCCAAGATTACTTTGTTAATTTTCTTGTATTTGCTCGCCTCGCGCCATACCAACTTATTCCTCAAGCTTACCGCCTCGCTCTCGTGCTTATTTATTTTTTACACCGCCCGTGGCCGGGGGTCTCCTAGCCCGCGGAAATTTTATATTTTTATGAACTTGTATCCGTCCCCAAGAAAGGGGACAAACTTAAGGATGGTTTTTTATGGGTTCCGATCCACCCCGCTAACGAGGGGTGGTTCCGTATAACAGTGCACTCACGTTAAGGAGTACCGCCACCGCTTTTTCTTTTCTTCCGGTTCGTGGCCGTGGACCACCCAGAGCTTCTCACCGAGTGGGTGCGGATCCCACCTTACCACGGACGCTTCCCACTCAGCTTCCTTCGAAGGGCCCAAGCCTTCGCCTCCTATGACCACGCCGATCTTGATGTCTGGGGCCCGGTTACCACGGAGAATTGCGTAAAGGCCAAACTTATCCTTTCTCATCAATCCGTGGATGACTCCAACCTCTCACGGTCATTTGCCCCAATGTGAGGGCGCCTTGCTAGAGAAGGCCTTCCGGACGAGCTCATTGCCACGCAGAGAAGAAGTACCAAGATTATCTCTACCGAAGGCCCAGGAGAAAGCGTACTCTAAGGCCCAGTCGCCTGGGGAGAGGACTTCGCGTGGGGAGTCCGAAGGGAGCGAAGGAGCTGCATCATTGAAGTCCGAAGCTAAATTTTTTGACAAGATACTTCAAGCAAGAGATTGGGATCGTTCGTCAGCGCCCCTTCGTATTGAAGATTCTTCCGACAAGCAAACTTCCCGCCAATAGCCTTCGCCCCCGAACCAAACTCGGTGCTCCGTGCTAGCACCTCCGGTGCCGCGGTAAGTCTCCCTTGATAATTCGCTATGTTCCTTCCGTTGATGAATACACCCCATAGGCCCGTAGGGTTCGACGAGCGTCTTCGTAGATTTAAGATGCCGTTGACCCGTGGGGGGATCATTTGAAGGAGTTTTACTTTTCGAACTTAGGAAATTACCTAGGCTCCGTCCCGATGGGCTCCGCCCTCCGAACCTATTCCCTTAGGTCCATCACTTACATAACGTCCAAACTGGTTTCTACTTCTGACAAGCTATCTCGTGAGATGACGCCGCCATTAAAGTACAAGACTTTGCTGCCGAATTAGGAAGTTCGGTAGGAGTAGCTTATTTGCCGTATCTTGTATAAGCGGCTCTTGCGACTTCTAACACTTGCTTATTTTTTTGAAACAGATATCTCCATGGATGCCATCCCGGAACAAGCCTGCCGGGTTCATACTCCCGTGGCTCCTCCCGCCTTCACCTCTTCTCCCCCGCCCCTTCCTTGAAGGTTTCTTCCGCCGCTCCCCCGACACTATTGACTTAGTGGATGACGAGGAGGTGCTTCCGAGAAGGCCAAGGGAAAGGGTGGGACTTCTCGAGAAGCCGTTGAGGGTGCGAGAGCCTCAAGCCCTTCCGTGAGGTAGCAGAGGAGGACGAGGAGGAGCCTGCGAAGTGGCTCGATTCGCAAGCGTAAGTGGCAAGATGGTTGCCCAGATGAGCCGAAGAGGCATCGCAGCCGACACTCCCCGCTCATGGCCTGGGACGCGGGTCTCCCCGATGGAGGAAAATCCCGCTCCCCCCACATCGAGCTTACCCCGATTCCGGGACGAGGTGAGGCAGAGCCTTCGCATAGCCAAACACAACTATGCTATGGATGAGTATTCCCGGGGGCATGCCGAAGTGGAGGCCCTTAGGAGGATTCTGCGAGTTGAGGTTGAGGCGAGCATCAACCACCCGGAATACCAGGATCCGTGGGACCCTAATCTGGACCTCTTAATGGACTGGTTCCGTCGCTTCCTAGGGCCTACCTTGGCTCCCTTTGCCGCGGAGATGACCGGCGAGTTCGCTTCTCACCACACGTTGCGCGCCCAAGCGCTTGCCACTTGCGCTTCCCCGAACTCCATCTTCCAGTCCAGACCTCACCATTCTCTCACTGTGGTAAGTACTTTGCAATTTTTGCGTTTCCTTTTGTTGTTTGTATTTTGTTTTCCTCTTTTGAGAAATTTTTTCTTATACTTTGTTATGGCTCACTTGCCGAGGCCGGCCGCCTCTCCAAGAACATCATAAACCATGGCTTCACTCGTCCGACTTTGGAGACATGAATGACGTCGTGAAGGTCCTCCAAGACCTCACAATGGCCGAGGCGGCATCTACTGTGAGGGCCGCCGAGCGCCAGAGGCAGCCGCCAAGGCCAAGGAAGAGGAGGCCAAACGGAGGGAGGCTCGGGAGGCCATGATCCGGACGAGGCTCGGGCCGAGAGACAGGATGGAAGCCCAAGACTGTGGGAACTAAGGCTCAAACCGAGGCCGCCGAGAAGGCTGTGCGAGATCTCCGGAGGCTGTGGAGGCTTTGGATGAAATGGTCGCCAAGGTGAGATCTCTAGAGGAGACTCGCCGGCCGGACATTGAATCCAAGGCCGCTCTAGTCGCGAGTTGAAGGAGCTTAGGGATTTCAAAGAACAAGCCCACCAGAAGGCCAAGAGGGCCGAGCTCCTTTCTCCTCGTTTCCTGCGCCGTGCCCGAAGCGCTTTGATGATGGTGTCTACATGGCTTGGGCCACCAATGATCGAGTATCAAGCTTACTTTTTATCCCAAACCCGAGTAGATGATTGCCGTATTTCGGAAAAGAAGAAGAAGCTCGATGCCGCGCCGAGGCACCTGGATTGGACCTCGTCTTCCTCCGCGGCCGACCGAGCCGCCGTATTATTGACCCGCATTCTACCCGTTTCTTTTATAACTCTTTTTTTTTTGTTTGTACATATTTGCTGCTACCTTAGAACAATTTACATATAGGCGGCAGCTTTCATTTGAAGGGGAGACAATTATATTTTAAGGCCTATCCCCGGGCCATTTGTATGTATATGACCTGCCCTTTGGGCCAGGATATTTTTTATGCGATCTTTATTCGTCACACTTATATATTTTAACCTGTCCTTTGGCTCGTGGTTTTTATACTTATGCTTTTTATTTTTGTGCATACTTTTTGACCCTCGCCCTTCGGGGTCGATATTTTACTTAGTTTGTTTTTTTTTTGTCCGTGCGTATACCCTAGTACCCCCCCGAGTGGCATAGAAACTTTGTTTTTAAGGCACTCAGCTTTATTTAATATAGAGGAGGTATATATTTGGACTCGTACATAAACCCTTTGAACAAAATCTAAGTTTAATTCGCCATCGGTAATATTTTCTCGAGGTGATCGGCGTTCGGTGCTCTCGGGACGCGTGGTTCCGTCCATTCTTTTTAGTTTGTAAGTGCCGAACCGATTTCGTCCTCGATCTCATATGGTCCTTCCCAATTTGGTCCAAGTACTCCCACTCCGGTTCTTGGGTGGCCGGGAAAACCCTTCTTAGACCATATCCCCAATAGCGAATTTTCTCGTTTTTAACCTTGGAGTTAAAATACTTGGTCACCTTCTTTTGATAAGCACCATCCGTATTTCGAGACTCATCCCGGAAGTTCTTCGACTTGATCCAAAGCCTCTTGGAGCAAAGGCTCGATTGGTGGCCGATCATAAGTCGTTCTCCCGTGGGATGGGAATAATGTTTCCACCGAGACCATTGCTTCACAACCGTACGCCATCGAGAACGGCGAATGACCTCGTGGTTCCTGGGGTCGTCCGTAGGCCCACAATACTCCTTGGCAATTCTTCAGCGCTATTTTTACAGCCGTAGCCTTCTTTTTCAAGGTGACCTTTAGGATTTTATCGATCGTCTTCCGCCCGGCCGTTTGTTCGAGGCCGGCTACCGCGAGAAGCTTTTACCACTCCGTGTTGTCAAGGTCAAAAGTCGCAAATTCCTCGCAATCGAATTGCTTTCCATTGTCCGAGACTATTTTGTGAGGCAAGCCGTATCGACACACTATGTTTTTCGATAACAAAGTCCAATGCCTTCTCGGGCAGCTATTGTCTTCATAGGCTCGGCCTCCGTCCACTTGGTGAAGTAGTCCACTGCTACTATCGCATACTTTACCCCTCCTTTTCCCGTAGGCAGAGACCCGATGAGATCTATTCCCCGTACCGCGAAGTGGCCGTGGGCCGGTCATCAAAGTGATCTCATTTTGGAGGAGCTCTCGCATGTTCGCGTACCTTCTGGCACGAGTCACACTTTTGGACATAGTCTATACAATCTTTTTTCATTGTTGGCCGAAGTACCCTTGCCTCAATATTTTCTTTCGAGTAGGCCGGGTCCTCCCGTATGATCTCCACGAACCCTTCATGGACCTCCATCATGATTTGTCTAGCTTCAGTGGTCCGATACACACCTTAAATAAGGCATGCCGAGTCCTCTCCGTAGAGAATTTGGTCCATCATTACATAACGATGAGCTTGATATCGAATCTTTCGAGACAAGGCTCCCTCTTGGGCAACTCACTCCGTGGTTATGTACTTTATGATGGGGACCATCCAACCGGGTTCTTGCCCAACCGTTAGTGTGGTCTCTTTTATTTTCGATGCTTGGCTCGCCAAGCGTTCCACTAGTACTACCCCCAAGCTTCTTCGATTTCACCGTCCGAGGCTAACTTAGCCGACAAATTCGCATGAGCATTCTTCTCTCGGGGATTCTTTCTACTTTGTAGTCCGTGAACTCGTGGAGCAGCTTCTCGACTATTGCTACATACGCGCCATCCGTTCGACGCGAGTTCGTATTCTCCGAAACTTGGTTTACGACCACTCGAGAATCACCGTAGACTTCCACTCTCTCTGGCTCCTACAAATTTTTAGCCAATTTTAGCCCCCGCTATCGTGGCCTCATATTCGCTTCATTATTCGAAGCCGTGAAGTTGAATCGGAAAGTGCCGCCCGGAGCCGCAATCCGCAGAGTGATATCATAGCCACTCCGCTCCCGAACCGTTCTCATTAGAAGCTCCGTCTACAAATACTCTCCAAGTGGGGATTGGTGGTTCGGCAGTATTGGCCGTTGCCTCGCTTCATTGCATTCGTGATGAAGTCTCGCCAAGGCTTGGCCTTTTATGGAAATCCAGTGGCACGTAATGTAAGTCGAACTCGACTCGGGCTCCATCGCCCACTCGAGGAGTCTTCCGATGCTTCAGTGCTTCGAGGACTTGCCGAGCGATGATTGGTCAAGATTCCCGATCGTGATGGGCTTGGAAGTATGGTCTCAACTTCCCTTGATGCCATCAGAGGCGTAATACTAATTTTTCAATGACCGGTACCTTGTCTCAGCCCCTACCATGCGCTTACTAACATAGTACACGGTGCTGAAGTTGAATTTTTTCTTCCTCCCGACTCGCGCGCCGATCGCATGCTCGGAGACTCGCCAAGTAAAGGAACAAGTCTTCTCCAAGGACGGTTTTGATAGGATAGGAGGTTTGGCCATGTGGTCTTTTAACCTTTTGAATGCCTCCTCGCATTCATCCGACCATTCGAACTTTTGGCATTTCTTCGCATGTTGAAGGAGGGTATGCACTTGTCCGTGGATCGTGAGATAAAGCGCTGCGCTACCTTTCCGGTCAAGCTCGCACGTCCTTATGTTTCTTGGGGGATGGCATGTCCGTGAGAGCTTGATTTTCTCCGGTTCGCTTCGATCCCCCTTTCGTCGACTATGAAGCCCAGAATTTTCCCGACTGACCCCGAAGGTGCATTTTTTCGATTGAGCTTCATGCCGTATCTCCGACGACTTCGAAACATTCTTCTAAGTCGCTTGCATGGCTGTTGCATGCTTTGGATTTGACGAGCATGTCGTCTACATATACCTCCATGTTTCGTCCCGCAGGCTTTTAAACATCCGGCTAACCATTCTTTCGATAGGTTGTTCCGCGTTTTTCATCCGAAAGGCATGACTAGGTAACAAGATACCCCTTATCTGGCCCCGAAGCTAGTGCACTCCTCGGTCCGCCGTATGCATTTTTATTTGGTTGTACCCAAGATAGGCATCCATGAAAGACAGCTAGCCTAAATCCGACGTGGCGTCTACCATCCGGTCGATCCCGGCAATGGAAAGCGCTCCTTTGGGCGGTGCTTTGTTTAGATCCGTGAAATCTATACAAACCCGCCAAGTCCCGTCTCGGCTTGGGGTACTGTGACCGATTGGCCAGCCATTCCGATAATACACATCGCGGATCATGCCATTGGACAAGAGTTTGTCCACCTCTTTCTCTAAGGCTCCCGCCTTTCACCGAGTCGAGCGGGCGTCTCTTTGCCGTATGTGGGCATGTCCGGCCATGACATTCGAGTACATGGGTGATGACATGAGGGCTGATGCCGGCCATAGCCTCTTGGCGCCATGCAAAGATGTCGATGGCGCCCTTCGCATGTTTTTATTATTTTATCTTTTTCCTCCGGATCCAGGCTCTTCCCTATCCGGAGTACTTTGGTGGAGTCGTCGTCGCACACTGGTATTTCTTCGACGTCCTCCATTGGTTCCACGACCCTCTCGGACCCTATGCGAGGATCCAACTCATCCTCTTCAGCCTTTTCTATCTCAGGGGGCCCCCGGACCATGAGTACTGGTAAGCGGGTGGCAACATTGTAACATTGCCTGGCCTCTCCCTGATTTCCCCTCACCGTTCCGACTCCGGCTTCCTGGGTAGGGAATTTTAGGCATGTGCTCTGATTGAAGTAATCGCACCAAAGTCGACGAGGGCCGGTCGGGCTTAGGATCGCGTTGTAGGCCGTTGGCCGCCACCACCGCGAAGGTGCAATACTTAAATGTGCTCTCGGGGGTATCCGGACACAGGGTAACTGGGAGCCTGACTTTTCCCATCGGGATTAGCATCGTCCCGTTAAACCCTGTGAGCTGTGATCCACTAGGCGAGAGGTCCCGGTCGGTCAACCCTATCGCGGTGAATGCTTCTTTGAAGAGCAAGTTCACGGAACTCCCATTGTCAATCAGGACCCTAGCCACTACTTTATTTGCGATGGGGGTCTCTATGACCAGCTGGTCGTGGTGAGGAAAACGCACCGTCTTGGCGTCTTCTTCCGTGAACGTTATGGGCTGGTCCATTAGCCGAGGCCTTTGAGCCGGGAGTTGAGTAACCTCCCACACCTCACTGTGTCTTGCGCCTAAGATATCTTTTTCGCTCCTCGCGAGTGTTTCCTCCGATATGGGACCTCCGAGATCATGGCTACCCGTCCATTAGGCCGGCGCGTAGTCCCGGGATATGCGTCGGGTGTCACTCGGCGGAGCACCGCGGAGGCAATACTCCCCGTCGTACCCCCCGGCGTTCCCGTGAGGCATACCCCCGCCACCGCCCCGGATTAAGGTGGGGCAACCTATTTTTGATCCACTCATAGGTGGCCCAAACGGATCAAATTTTCAATCTCGTCTTTGAGATTTTTACACTCATTGGTGCTATGACAAATGTCGTTGTGGTACTCGCATCTTTTACTCGATCTCTCCGGAGCTATCTTTGTACAACGGTCGGGCCTCCGTAGTGCGTATTTTGCCTAGTGGCAAAATATACACATTCCCGAGAGTCCGTGAGCTCATCGTGTACCGAGTATATCGGGGTGTGTACCCCTTCTTTTGGCGCTTCTCTCCCGTTCGTGCCGCCCTTGGAGGACCTTTTGCTCCTCGACCCCCGGGTAGGCCCGTTGCAAGCTAGGGCCGGGCAGCCTCGTGAAGGAGTTCGTCCATTCACCTCGACGGTTGCCGTAATGGGAAGATGCCGTGCCAAAGCTTGACCCCGTCGTATCCGGGAGTAGCGAGAACCGTATGCCACTTACCTGCTGGAGTTACTGCCGGACAAGCACCCGAAGGCGACACTCCCGGCATGTATCCCGCTATCCCAAAGGATAAGTAGCCTCCGTAAGCCACGATCTCGGGCTTCTTCGAGGTTAATATATTTTTGGACTCGCTCTCGGAAGTCCCGAAGGCTGCCAGCGCCGCCTTCGCCGCAACTCGTTCCTGCAGGAGTCCCAAAGGCGGGATTCCTCGCTCGGAGAAGCGCAAGCCGTTGTCCGTCGTCGACCTTCTTGGTCTTCGAGGCTTCCTCTCGAACCTCTTGATGTAATTCTTCAAGGTCTCGGCGTGCGCTGCTTGATGTTGGTCAAGGCACTAACCTCCAAGTTGACCTTCCCGGCAGCCGACAAATTGTCTCCGAAGTTGGTTTGAGTTTGTTCCAAAGAACTCCACCGATCCCGGTTCCAGCTTTCGAACCATTCCTCCGCCGATCCGCTCGCAGGAGGGGGAAGCACAAACATTTGGCGTCATTGCCGACCCGCATGATCGTCATGACACGGCTGAACCGTGACAAGTGATCACCGGGCTCCGAGTTCCCAAAGATATGCCGCCATTTCGGCATCTTGTTTTTAGGAGCTCCGCCTCCAGATATGTTTGGCACAAGGCTCCCGATCCTCACCGTCCGAGTCGAGTCGTCTCCCCTTCCGCCTCCCGGAGACTCGAGCAATATCTTTTCGAAGTATGGCAAGTTCCGCCATAATCCCTTCGTTTACGCACCCGAGGAGACCACGGCTCCGTATCTTTTTCGTCAAGGTGATCCCGTGAGGTCACCTTGATTCCCATTGATTTGATTTCTCGCATCAATGGGAGGACATCTCTCGTCCTCTTCTTCCTCTACCCCCCGGTTCCCGGTGCACGCAAACTCTTTTCTGGCCCCTCGGTCCCGAGGGCCAAGACTCCCTCTTCGGGGCTTGCCCCTCTCGCGTAACCTTTCCCTTGTGTGGAAATCCGAGCGACCCTTCGCGATCCCGCACCTTTTTCTTTCGCCCAGTGGGTAGAAGTAGGGTTTTTTGTTTGGTTTTCCTCGCCAGGTGCCTTATAGGCTAGGTTCCTTAGGTCTTTGCCGCCGGGAGTTAGGCGAAGACGTCGCCGGCTCCCCGTCGAGCCCGCCGCCATCGCTTCGGGATGCACGTGAATACCACCGCCTCCATGGCTTTCTCGCATGGCTAGCATCACTTCCCGCATTTTTTGATTTTGCACTTTCGAGCTTCGATCTCGCCATGATCGATAGCTTTTTGTCTAAGGAGCACCAACTCTCCGAGTAGCTTCCCTCCGTCATAGGCATACTCGTCGAGGTGTTCCTCGTAGTTCTCGTCTCTGAACTATCTCTTCTTCTTCTTCCTCGACTCCTCTCGCCGCCTTCGAGGCTACATCTTCCTCATTGGGATCTTCGAGCGTCTTCGCAGGGCGAGGATGACGTGTAGCTCTTGTCTCCACCATTGTTGTGAAGTCAAATGCTCGTTATGTAGCAGCCTTCCTCTCGCCTCTCAATGAAAGCACCAAAATGTCGACCGAGATTTTCGCAACTATTAAAATATGATTGTAATGAAGAGTCAGTTAAAGTGAGATGAAGATTTTTTACGTGGTCAGGCGTTAATGAGCCTTAGTCCACGAGCCTCTCGTTATTAATGGATGTATTTAATACGTATTCTACACTTCGAGAGAATGTCTTTCTCTTAAATACAGAGAATGTTCCCGTATATTTTCTCTTCGCTTCTTTTTGCAAACCAAGATTCTCTACCCCATTAAATGAGTTTTCGAGGGGGTATTTATAGTGTTTTGGTGGGGTAATCCCGAGAATTGTTCTTACACATGTATCTCGTAAGTATCCATAAAGTCAGCATTTCCAATGAATATACCATGGGTGATGCATGGTCAAATCCCTAGTGTGCCGTAGGCTTTTATGAAGAATGTCCTTTTTGTCTTAGGATTGACGTGACTCTTCGCAGAGTAGCCGTCGCTAGACTTAAATGATCATTACCGTAGCGCCGCCGTTCTGGGGTTCGTGCCGTCGTATCTTTATTGCGTGTCATAGTCTCAACACGCTTCCTCCCATGCAGCATTAAATGCGACTTGATTGCTCGGGAGAGACTTGACATATCCCGGAGAGCCTTCACGCTATACTAGCTTCCTGGAGTACCTTGTACTCCGGGTGCCTCTTCCGGGACCCATGCTAACAGCGCTTCCTTGTGGCGCACAAAGACTTAGTAAATGTTTACAAGTTATCTGATCCACGTGTCCCCTCTCGACTGGTCCACGTATTTTGGGCGAATTCTGGAGCAACACACACATATTAAAAAATTAAGAAAATAATATTAAAATATATTTAGTTCAATCAATAATTATCTCTACAAGAATTAGGTAAAAAAATATGTAAGATAACTCAGACTTACCTCATTTGTTGAAGGTTTAATTTTATAATTTTTTCTCAATAATTTAAAGATTAAACTCATTTAGTGCTCTTTAAAAGAATGTTACATTAGCTCTCTAGTGCCGATGTAAGAGAGGAAGCAGTCATAATTTGTTGGGCCATTTGGAATGCCCGTAATGCGTTCACATGGAAAGGCAAGAGCACTTCAGCTTCGGATGTAATTTTGTCTGCTAGAGTCAACCTTAATCAATGGAAGAATGCTTAATTGAAAAAGAAGGGTCCTTTATTTTTGGCTTCGGGTGAAAGTGAAGGAAGTGAGCATCGGTCTAAACCGGTTACTGATAAGATTAAGGTCAACGTAGACGAAGCTATCTTTGAGGTAGAAGGTTGGTATGTGACTGGTTTGGTGGCTCGGAATTGTCATGGCCACCTTCTTGAAGCTCGTTCTTGTAGTAAACCGGGCTATTTAGAGGCTGCAGTGGTGGAGGCGATTGGCATCAAGGAGGCTCTTAGCTGGATCAAAGACAAGCAGTGGCATGATGTACAGCTGGAAACCGATTGTCTTGTGGCTGTTCAAGCTGTACATTCTTCGGTTCTTCTGCGTTCTCCCTTTGGCGTGGCGATTCAAGAGTGCAAAGAGTTGCTTGATTCTTTAAAATCTGTTCAGATTCATTTTGTTAAAGGTTCTGCTAACAAGGCTGCCCATTATATGGCTCGCAGTTCTTGTTTTCACTCAGTTCGTATGTTCACCGAGAGTACTGCTCCGGATGATCTTTTAAACATTGTAATGGTTGATTCAGTTTGCTAATAAAATATCACCATTTTATCTCAAAAAAAAAAAAAAAAAAGAAAAAAAAAGAAAGAAAGAATGTTACATTAGATATGCTTTTATTTATGCATTATCTGTTTTGTTTTTTTTTTCTCTCAGTCCCAATCTCTATTTTAACCAAGGGTTTTAAAGAATGTTACAATTGGTGATGCTTTTCTCCATGAAATGAAAAATCGGATCAGAGGTAAAGAGATAACCAAAAAAATAAAAATAAAAAATAAAAAATAAAAGACGAAGTGCAATACGCTTGTATGAGAGTAGTCGTTGACCCTGCTCCGTTCCAGAGGTGGTTAAAGGCATTGAGAATGCTTGGGATGAACCTCTGATGTTACGGACAAAGCTTTTCTGCTAGCTGGAAAGGTTCGGACTTAATTAGTTTTGTGCTCTCTATTTCTACTGAAATAAGTTGTAAGAATTTCATTAATCTTGTGTTGTGTATTAACATTACTAATCAAAGTTGAGCTTTCAAAGTCGTACTATGAGGAATTTTGATGTTTTTCTCAACTTTAGAGGTGAAGATACTGCGAGTAATAATAACCATTTCCACTTCACTAGCCATCTTTACACAGCTTTAGATCAAAAGAAGATCAAGCCTAGTCTTTCCATAGATCACCAAAAAAGATTCGAGGGAATTATAGATGATGTATCAGCTACAGTGATTGATGCAATCCAAAACGCAAAAGTTTCGATAATCATTTTCTCAAAAAACTATGCTTCTTCCTCCTGGTGCTTAAATGAGCTTGTGCATATAATGAAATGTCACAAAGAATTAAATCAGATTGTTCTGCCCATTTTTTATGAAGTGGATCCATCTCATATACGAAAACAAGGAGGAGACTTTACAGAGGCGTTTCGAAAATACGAGCAAGAGTTCAACGACAGACTGGATATGGTGGCCAAATGGAGAACTGCTTTGACAATGGCGGCTAATCTATCTGGGTGGAGTTCTCAAGGAACCAGGTTTTCAATATTCTAAGGAAGTTTTTTTTTTTTTTCATTCTGCAATGCTTAAATTATAGTTGACATTTTTCATTTTTATCATCAATTTGAAATATACAAATTTATTTTCAATCTTAAAACTTTGACAGAAGCCACGAAAATAAATAAATATATAAATAAAATAATGAAACTTTCAATTGGCGATTCATTTAGTTTCTGGTGAATGTATACTTTTAAATATATTCGTAGTAAATAATTGATTTTTTTTTTATTTTCTGTTCTGTTATGCTATTTATTTGACTTGTGGTTGTAACCCAGAGGGGTTTTTGGAAGTTTATATGTTCCATTATGAATGCAATCTATCTATTTTAGTAAAAAAACAGCACCAATTTAGAAGAAATAATGAAAATGTTCTTACAAATTTCCTACATTCTAATTTGTATGTTAATTTTATTTTTGTGACTGTCTCCTTCATGTGCTGTAGGCATGAGGCCAAACTAATAAAGCAAATTGTGGAAGATGTTATAAGTAAATTGGGACGTTTATCGTCGAGCAATGGTTTCAAGTGGTTAATAGGAATTGAAAAACACATTGAGGAAATCATGCTGCTGTTAAATGACACAAAAGGCTCATCAAATGTTGGTATATTGGGCATTTGGGGAATTGGTGGCATTGGAAAAACAACTCTTGCGGATGCAGTATTCAATCGTTTCTTTCACCAATTCGAAAGTTATTACTTTCTCAAAAATGTTAGGGAAGCATCCCAAAGATACGGATTAGAGAAACTAAGAAGAGTGCTTATTTCAAAACTATTGAGAGAAGAAGAAGAAAGCCTGGATTTAGGAGCACCATCTCTACCGGACTACATTATAGATAGACTTCGTTCTACCAAGGTCCTCATTGTTCTTGATGATCTAAGTAATTCAAAGCAACTGGAATACTTAATTGGTGATCATTGTAGTGAGAATGACAGGTTCGGTAGTGGGAGTAGAATCATAGTAACAACTAGAGATGCAAAAGTTTTGAGAGCTATTGAAGCTAATGAAACCTACGAGCTTAAGCATTTAGAAGATGACGAAGCTCTCAGGCTTTTCAATTTGGTAACTTTTAGAGGAAATGGTCCTCCGAAAGATTATATAGAGCTATCAAAAAAGGCTGTGAGATATGCTGGAAACATACCATTAGCTATTAAGGTCTTAGGCTCTCATCTTCGCACACTTCGTTCTCCTACCAAAAGGGAATGGGAGATGACATTGAATCAGTTTAAAGAAGTTCCCCTAGATGACATTCAACATGTGTTAAGAACAAGTTTTGATGGTCTAGATAGAATAGAACAAGATATCTTTCTTGATATTGCATGCTTTTTCAAGGGGAAATGTAGAGATTTTGTGGAGGATATACTAAACAAATGTGGTTTCTATGCAAGTATAGGAATAGATAATCTTATAGATAGATGTCTTGTAACTGTTGATTGTTTCAATGAAGAGCTTTGTATGCATGATTTGGTGCAAGAAATGGGTTGGAGAATTGTTCGCCAACAGTCACAAGATCAACTTGGAAAGCGGAGTAGGTTATGGATTCCTCAAGATAGCTATAATGTCCTGAAAAGTAATGAAGTAAGTGCTACTGAGTGAGATGTTTACATTTTCTTTCTATGCTCATGTTATATCCATGCTTTTAATTTCAATGGCAGGGAACTGCAAATATTCAAGGAATCTTTCTTGACTCATCTAAAGTGTATGAAGAGGCAGACTTGGCACCTACAGTTTTCAAAGAGATGAGTGACCTGAGATTACTCAAAATTTTCAACTCTTATGACATCAAGAAACGCAAAGTTCATCTTCCTCATGGTCTTGAATATTTTCCTCATTCACTTAGATATCTCAAGTGGGACAAATATCCTTTACAATCTCTACCATCAACTTTTAAGCTTCAGAATCTTGTTGAACTCGATATGCCTTATAGTAAGCTGAAGCAACTTTGCAACGATGTTCAGGTATGAATGTGCAATTAAATATATTAATTGCAAAAGGCATGTACTAATATGCTCTTACTGTTTTATTAACCTGTTGTTACAGTATCTTGGAAACTTGAAAAGTATTGATCTTAGTTGCTCCGAGCAACTAACTCAATTTCCAGATCTCTCTGGTGCACCGAATCTTGAGAGAATAAACCTTGAATCCTGTACAAGTTTGATCCACGTTCCTTCGCAGAGTTTGCGGAACCTTAACAAGCTTACGGATCTCAATCTGAGCTACTGTGAAAATCTCTGTAGTCTTCCAGACACAATTGATGCAAAAACACTCAGAACTCTTAATCTTGAAGGTTGCTGTAAAATTAAAAGTTTTCCGGAGATAATTGGAAATCTTGTGTCTTTAGGCTTAGGCTCTCTTGAAGTGAATGAATTACCCTCATCAATTTGTTATCTCAAAAATCTTTCTTCTTTGATTATCAAAGATTGTAATCACCTTAGAAATCTTCCAACCAGTTTTCATGAGCTTGAATCCTTGGAATATTTCGAGCTTCGTCACTGCTCATCTTTTGATAAGTTTCCAAATCTTCCAAGAAACATAAAAATACTAGACTTTTGCGGGACAATGATTGAAGATGTTCCTGCCTCTTCAATTAACTGTCTTCCTGATCTCCAAAGTATCAATCTTTCTGACAATAAAAGGTTAGAGTATCTCCCAACGAACATTTTCCAATTGAAGTGTCTTAGCAATCTTTATCTTTGTAATTGCTCAAGTTTGAAGAACATCCCAGAAATCATGTGGCCTGTGGAAAGCTTAACAGAACTTTACTTAAGGGGAACTGGGATTGAAAAGTTACCATCATCTATTGGAAATTTGATTAGTCTTGTGACATTGGACCTGGATTCATGTGACAATTTCAAGTCCATTCCGGACAACATTTTTCAATTGTGTTCTCTTAATCAACTCATTCTCACTAATTGTCCAAAACTTGAAAGTTTGCCTCACTCTATCAGTTCCCTCTCTTTGACTTCACTAGACCTTAGTGAGTCTAACATAATAGAAATCCCTTCAAGCATCAAACAGCTTTCTACATTGGATTCTCTTCACATAAAAAATTGTCAGAATCTTCAATATTTACCAGAGCTTCCCTTGGCTTTGGAATTTCTTGATGCAAGAGGATGCACATCACTGGAAATGGTGTCAAATTCACTAATGAAACTCACAGGAGGCCATTGGAGTGACTATCATATAAGTGACCAAACTACAGAATGTTTGTTATTTTTGGAGTGTCTAAAATTGGATCAGAATGCACATGAGAATATTGTAGCCGAATTCCAGCTTAGAGTTTTACGCATGGCTATAGGATTCGAACCTCAGGAAGAAGTTGAGGTATGTCTTTTTTGTTATCCACTTTAAAAGTAATATTGCCTATATTTATTCTCTTAAACTTGGAAAAAAAATGCATAATACTTTTCTCTGTTTTTGCACACTAGGATTGGGACTCTGCAGTTAACATGTGTTGTCCAGGAAGTGAAATTCCAAACTGGTTCAACTATCAATTCGAGGGGCCTTCATTTAGTATGAGGCTTTCTCTAGAATGTGATACGTCTGACTTCGTGGGCTTTGTAGTATGTGCTGTTGTTGCGGAGGACTCTTATCCTGACATAAAAAATATGGACTTTCTTTGTGAACTCCGTTTGAAAACCAGTGATGACGAAAACCAAAAATTTCTTTGGAACTTCAATGAATTTGAGTCTGGATTTGAGGCAGTACCAAGTTTCAGTTCGGATCACCTTTTCATGTGGTATCAGCATAAGGATTACAATCATTGTCTTAATGCCATGGAGGCATCATTTGACTTCTATTTTGGGAAGTTTGATTATTGGGAACAAGATCATGTAAAGTCCTGCAAGGGCAATGTGAAAAGGTGTGGTGTCCACTTGTTATATCGCCAAGATGCTGAGAAATTTGGTTTCATCAATCATCAACATGTAGTTGAGCCTAAGCCAAGTAGATGTAGAACTATTGACTCTGTCACTGAAGCAACTAATCCTAAAAGAACTAAGTTTTCCAAAACTATTGATTGATTGGCATAACATTTCTCTAATTTGGAAAACATGGTTGTTTAAAATTTTGTAATATTCTAAAGCTACAGTAACCTAGATTCATCGCAGATATTAGTGAGTCAGAAAAATACAGAGTTAATATCAGTCATAGAATTAGTTAATGTTGCTAAGAGAAAACACTTTAGTTACCACGAAGGTAACTTCTTATCTCTTGCCAGTCTAGACAAGGTTTGACTCTATTCTTTGGAAACATACAACTCAGTTCCATAAAGTTCAAATCTACTTTATTCTCCTTTTGTTCTATGTGTTCTTACTGAACTAATGGTGAAAATTGCATAAAAGAATCTTGTGCAAATTATTGCAAGTTCAATTGAATTGGCTTCTATCATAGTTAATTATGGACCAGTGCTTCAATATTGAATGTGAATTGCATCGTTTATCAAGAATTATTTGCCTTTTGTGTAATTATCATGAGGGAACTTGTCATAGTTGATAGACATGACTTTCAGCATCAGTGAAAGATTGGATCAGTAGTTAATAGCTAACTTGGCAAGTGTGTCGCCTTGAATTGCTAAGTGTATTCAGAGTTCTTTTGCCGGTTGTAACATGATAAAGTATCTGGGTGCACTATGACTAGAAACTATTAAGAAATTTCTGGTTCCAAACGAAAAAGTGCAGGAATATCCATGGTTTTAGGGTGAGAAGCAGAGTGTGGAGTAATTTTGGAAGGAGTTTGTTAAAGAACTTGAAAATGATTGGGTTAGAGCTCCTTTGGTTGAAGCCTTTAATTGCATAACTTTATTGTTGTTTATGGAGTCAACCCTGTTAGACTTTTATTTGGGCTTACATTAAATTTTATTGGTTTTATTAAAACTTGGGTTGATTGGATAGTTATTTGCTGTGTTAGCCCATGTTGTTGGTGATTAATTGTTAATGGGCTTAGCATCTGTATGTAAAGTCTGTGTTAGGAAGCAGGTTTGCTTTTCTAGTTGATCACTTTGATGAAAGCGTGCCCACCAACTAGGGTTTTGTAGCTAAGTCCCCTCCCTAACTCTATAAATACATATTGTCTCATCACAATTGTATACCTTTTGATAATCAGATAAAATAAAACTGCTTCTGATTTAGAGATCTAGGGAGGAAGACTTAGTTGATAGTATTGCACTATCAAATTGGAGTAACTGCTGTGGATCAAACAGAGATAATTGCTATGGATCAATCAAGTACACATACCTAATTATTATATCTTATTATTGCGTTCTATGTTATATACAAATAGATCTTGGGTTTATTATTAATTTTCCAACATGTGGTATCAGATTGCCTATTGTATATGATTTAGAACCTATAATTAGTATAATTAATTTGCATATGTTAATTATCCATAATTACATATGAATTTCGTTATTATTTTATGTGCAATTTTTTGTTTATAAATCTTAAAACTTTAGGGGTTTTATTGATCGTTAAATTCTCTTTCAATTGATATATTATATGCATGAAATCATTGTGTATATTAAGAGAATTTTAATTTTAAAGTTTTAGGGTTTATATGATTATAATGTGAAATTATAATTGTGTATTTTGATTTTATTGTTTTTAATCTAAAATTGATTATAGATATCTCATTATTAATTGTTTATGAATGTTTTTAAATGATTAATTTTGTATTTTGATTAAGATTGATATTCCAAATCAATTTTTTTTATGTTCTTTATTTTTGGATAGCTTTTCTTTAGATTTATTGTTTTTTAGCAATTAATACTCGAAATTAGTAGTGTAAATGAATTAGAAATTCCAATCCCATCGAAACCCATTGATTTCCCGATGTTGTCCGTCGATTTTTTGGCCGGAAAACACCTACAGACCCGTACTGGACAACCGGGTCGCGTGACCCGTTTCACAGGACCCGCTGGAGGAAGGAGAAGGAGTCCAGCCAGCAACGCCCACTCGCGCAGGCGGCGCGTGGGGGCGCGTGAGGGCTCCTGGGATGTCGTTTTTCGACGTTTTTTTTTTCAGCGTTATTAAAATTCAATTTCTGATTTTTCTATGATTTTTAATTAATTTTTTGACTCCGTTTAATAATTATTATTATTTTAATGATAATTATGTAGTTAAAAAATTATTAAAAATATTTTTTAATGATTTTTCGAAATTTGTCAATCATAGAAAATTTTTTGAGTTTCTTCTCGTTCCATAAAACATAGTCACTCTCTTAATTAATTTATTTTGACTATGTAGTCTCCACCAATTTTCTTATATTCAAATCTTTTGATTATTTGTTGTTCTAAAGTTATAAAACTTGGTTGTTTGATACAAAAATAATGTGTTAATGGTGGACACTTTATTTTTGATTATCAATATAATAAAAGCAATTATATATCTCTTTTCAAAATTTGGTTGAAAATTATTAATTTTCAATGATTGTTTTATCACCAAATTTCACATGTTGAAGAAAATATTATTTTTTTGGTTGACTATATGTGTAATTACTTGCCCAAAGGTAGTATTTACATATATTAGTTCACATTCCATGAAGTGAGTTAATATTAAATGTATATATTTTAATTATTTGCCCAAAGGTAATAATTTAAATATATAAATTTATTATTATTTTTTGCTTGAATTAATACATATTTTTAAGAAATTTATTTGCCCAAAGGTAATAAAATTCTTAAATGATATGTATTTTTTCTTTGTTGTTAACTTCATGAAGGTAAATCATGTGTGTGTTATATTCTCACCCCAAAGGGGAGTTTATAATGACCAGTTGATTCTACAATATTTTCTAATACATTGCTCATATTGCTTATTCAAGTTTTAATTTTTTGGATTTTTCGGTCTCCTTTTTGCGAACAACAATAACGTTTTTATCTGAATTTTGAATGCTTCCAACTACAAGACATGGAAACGAGATGTGGAATTTACTTTAGGCATAATGGATTTGGACTTGTGCCTACGAGAAGAAAAACTCATTGATCTTACCGACTCCGCATACAACTGCCGAGAGAACTCACCATGCACAATGGGAAAAGTCAAGTCGACTTAGTCTTCTTACTATGAAAAGATCCATTCCTGAACATCTATTGAGTGGTTTGCCAGACACTACAAATGCCAAAGAGTTTTTCAATGCTGTAGAAAAATTATACGACATCAAGGAAAACGTCGAAGCCGGACATCTTATGGATGAAATGACAACCATTAAGTATGATGAATTAAAAGGAGTGCGAGATTTTATTCCCGAAATTGGTGAATGTTCATCTAAGTTGAAAGATCATAATATTCCTCTTCCTGACTCTTTCATTATTCATCGAGCTCTTCATGCTCTTCCCCGCCTCTTTCAAATTTTATCAAGACAAACCTTACAACACTTACAATCAAACATGGACTATCAGCGACCTAATTTCTCAGTGTGTAGCTGAAGAAAGCAAGCTTAAAAGGGAGAAGAATGAATCTGCTAACTATGTTTCTCACCTCAAGCCCAACAAAAGAAAAGGAAAATTCAAGAATAAAAATGATGGTGCTACTAAACAGAATGGTAATGGTAAGGAGCATAAGAATAAACAGAAGAATAACAACGGAAAGTCCAAATACTCTAATGTGAAGTGTTACTTTTGTGAAAAATTGGGGCATCGGAGAACGGACTGTCACAAATTTAAGACTTGGTTAGAAAAGAAGCAAGCACAATCAGGTAATCCATTGGCATGTGTTTGTTTTGAATCTAATCTAGTTGATGTTCCTATTGATTCTTGGTGGTTAGACAGTGGTGCTACTGTTCATGTTTCTACTTCCTTACAGGGGCTAATGGATCTCAGAAAGCCAAGTGAGAGGGAGTCAATGCTTACAGTGGAAACTTATATTGGAGTTGACGTTATTTATGTTGGCACATTAATTCTTGAATTACAGTTTAGTGTTCAGATTGTTTTGAACAAGATTTCTTATTGATTCCTACTTTTAAAGTAATTCAGTTTCGCTTCCGCTTTTAGTTAAACAATGATTTTCTTTTCGTTTAGCCAATTATAGTGTTGACATTATGTTTGACTCCGAATAATTGGAAACTGTTTTTACTCTGATATTCTTTTTAAATTATCATTGACTTCCTTAGCTTCCTTTTTCAATGTTGTGAATATTGTGGGTAAGAAATCTTATATTAAGATAACATCCTTATTGTTATGGCACAAAAGATTGGGTCATATTTCTAGAGAAAGGGTTGATCGGTTAATTAAATCTGAAATACTTCCTCCTCTTGATGTTTCTGGTTGGGATACTTGTGTTGATTGTACTTGTGAAAAATTGACTAAAACAAGAAAGAAGACTGCAAACCGCAGTCAATCTTTATTGGAAATTATCCACACAAGACATCGTTGTCCTTATTCCACCACGTTGTGCAGAAATAAGTATTTTATCACTTTTATCGATGATTTTTCTCGTTATGGATTCACCTATTTAATTAAAGAAAAATCTGACGCCCTTGATAAACTCAAAATTTTTCGAAATGAGGTTGAGAAACAATTAGGAAGAGTCATCAAAGTTGTTCATTCTGATCGTGGAGGAGAATATTATAGTCGTTATACAGAATCTGGACAACACATGGGGCTTTTTGCAGAGTACTTACAAGAAAATGGTATAGTTGCTCAATACACTATGCCTGGTTCACCAGAGCAAAATGGCGTTGCTGAAAGGAGAAATCGCACTCTCATGGATATGGTTAGAAGTATGATGAGTAGAACAAATCTTCCAGAGTTTTTATGGGGTGAAGCACTTATGACTGCAACTTATATTTTAAATCGTGTTCCCGCAAACTGCTCCCAAACCCCTTTTGAGTTGTGGACCGGGCTGAAGCCTAGTCTAAATCATCTTCGTGTATGGGGTTGTCCAAATTCGAAGTAAAGATTTATGATCCTAATTTGAAAAAGTTAGATCCGAGAACAAATCGCCGTTATTTCATCGTTATCCAATGCGCTCAAAAGGCTATCGCTTTTATCGTCCCACTCGTGGTACGCGAATTGTTGAATCTCAGACTGCTAAATTTCTGGAATTTGATGTTGCTGAAAAAATTCCTTCAACATCTCTTGAAATGGGGGAGTCCTCTAAAGGAATTTGTATTCCTATGTCATTTTCAAGAGATGATAATAGTAGTCTCAATCATACTCCAAACTTGGTAATGCTCCCATCGTCGATGAATATATTGCTCCCGATATCGAAGATGATGAAGGTCCTATTATTCGATGAAGGGCTTATTAATGATGAAGCTCCTATTGTTAATGAGAATCCCGTTATTGAAGAAATTCCAGCTTGTGGAAGATGTTATTCAAAACAATGATCAACAAAGAGAAGTTATTCCAAGTACCTCCTCTAAGAAGATCTCGTAGACAAAAGAAGTCAACAAAGTGTCATGATAATTTTGTTTATCTTAGAGAAGGAGAATATGATATTGATCATTTTGTGGATCCCGTCACTTTTAGTGAAGCACTTAATAGTCCACAATCTTCAAAATGGTTAGCATTTCTACTGATGATGAGATCGACTCCATGAAGAAAAATGGTGTATGGGAGCTAGTTTTATTACCTGATGGTTTTAAACCAATAGGTTGTAAGTGGATTTTAAAGGCTAAAAGGGATAAAAAGGGACAGATTGAAAGGTTTAAAGCGCGTTTAGTGGCCAAAGGCTTTACTCAAAGAGAAGGTATTGATTACACCGAAACTTTCTCACTCGTTTCCACTAAAGATTCATTCGTAATTATTATGGCCTTAGTTGCGCATTTTGATTTAGAGTTGCATCAAATGGATGTTAAAACCGCTTTTTCCGAATGGAGAATTGAATGAGGAAGTCTATATGTCTCAACCTCGAAGGCTACAAGGAGAATGGAAAAGAACACTTGGTCTGCAAGTTGAAACGATCCATTTATGGTCTCAAACAGCATCTCGCCGTGGTACTTGAAGTTTGACAAGGTTGTGACATCGTTTGGTTTCGTAGAGAACAAGTTTGATCGTTGTATTTATATGAAGATCGTTGGGAGTCGTTATATTTTTCTTGTTTTATGTGTAGATGACATTTTACTCAAGTTAGTGATTTGTCACTACTAAACGAGACCAAAAATTTTCTCGTCTTCCAATTTTGATATGAAAGATCTTAGAGAGGCATCCTATGTTTTGGGGATTGAGATCCATCGTGACAGAATCGAAAAGTTCTTGGGCTTATCTCAAGAAGCTTACATTAATCGTGTGCTCAAAATGTTCAACATGGATTTGTGTAAAGCCGGTTCGTTCCTATTCCGAAAGGGGACAAGTTCACTAAGCAAAGAATGTCCTAAGAACGACTTGGAAAGAGGAGCAATGAAGAACATCCCCTTATGCAAGTGTAGTAGGGAGTTTGATGTATGCTCGTGTTTGCACTCGACCGACATAGCTTTCGTAGTCAATGTTCTTGGGAGATATTTATCTGATCCTGGCCTTGATCATTGGGTTGCAGCCAAGAAAGTTTTGAGATATTTGCAAAGAACGAAGAGTTTTATGCTTGTGTATAAGCATGTTGACAATCTTCGAGTTGTTGGTTATTTAGATTCAGATTTTGGTGGTTATGTAGATGATTTAAAGTCAACTTCTGGCTATATTTTCACTTTTGTTGGTGCTGCTATTTCTTGAAAAAGTGTTAAATAGACTTTAATCGTACCATCTACTATATATGTTGAATTTGTCGTATGTTATGGTGCATCTTTGCAAGCTCTATGGTTAAAGAATTTTTGTTTTTAGAGATACGACTAGTTGATTCTATTTCCACACCTATGCTAATCTATTGTGATAATGATGCTGCTGTTTTCTTTTCAAAGAATAACAAGATTAGTAGTGCTTCTAAACATATGGAAATAAAGTATCTCACTGTCAGAGATTTGGTCAAGAAAGGAGACATTGTTATTGAAAATTGCAAGACCGAGTCGATGTTAGCTGATCCTCTAACCAAAGGGTTAAGTGTCGTGCTGTTTAATAAACATGTTGTTAATATGGGCATTTTAGAATCTTTTGATCTTTTGGGTTAGTGGGAGTTTTGTTTTCTGTTTGTTTTTAGAAATTATTATTTATAATTTTCTGAATAAAGTTATGAACTACATTTTATGTTTCAATATTTTTTATTATTGAATGGATATGTTTTCAATTATGTTTTGTTATATTCTCGAGAATGATTGAATTGAAAGCATGTGGTTCATATTGTTGTGATCATTGTCTTTTAAATTTATTTGCTTATTGACAATGATATGTTGTTGGCTTAATTATTTAAGCAAGTTTAGTGACACTTACTTATTTTAAGTGGTGTATGTTTAATTTCACTGGCTTATTTATTAAGCATCATGGTATCAGTGAAATTGAGGACTGATAAGGATATTATGTTATTTTATATTGATCACATGTTGAACATAATTCCTTACCACACTACTAGACTTATTGACCATGTCGATTTAATACTTTGGTATTTGTGATTATGAATGTCTTTTGTTGAGTTAAAAACAATATGATTGTCATAGTTCATTATCAAAGGTTAAATTGGACCAGTATGTTGAGATGCTATCAGAGAACTATCATTTTTTAAAGTGGCCACAAATGTTTTCTTGTTGTTCAACCCATGAGTCGTTTTCAAACAAAATTATTTTGATATATAATATATATGTATTAAAATCAATGTAGCCCAAGTGGGAGAATGTTAGACTTTTATTTGGGCTTACATTAAATTTTATTGGTTTTATTAAAACTTGGGTTGATTGGATAGTTCTTTGCTGTGTTAGCCCATGTCATAGGATCAATTGTTAATGGGCTTAGCATCCGTGTGTAAAGTCTCAGCGTGTTACAAGCCAATGTTTCTACTGATCAGTTTTGATGAGCAGCTCAAATTTCAACTAGGTATTTGTAGTTAAGTCCCCTCCCTAACTCTATAAATACATATCATTCTCATCACAATTGTATACCTTTTAATAATCGATAAAAATAAAACTCGCTTCGATTTAGAGATCTGCTAGAACACTTAGTTGATGATTGCACTATCAAATTGGAGTAACTGCTGTGGATCAAACAGAGATAATTGCTATGGATCAATCAGGTACACATACCTAATTATTATATCTTATTATTGCGTTCTATGTTATATACAAATAGATCTTGGGTTTATTATTAATTTTCCAACAAACCCAAATCATGGGTCTCCACACTCTGCTTTAGAGGGAAAGACTCAATATACTTCCCACCTAAGCATAACGGCACACACATCATACTACCGACCTAAGTGACAACTTATAATTTATTAATAAGGGCAAACTTGGATTGATATTAGCAAGCATATATCGATCGTGCATGATTCCAAAAAGTGTTGACTTTGGCTGTTTGGCATATAAAGAAAGTGAACACGTTTTTTAGAGCTGAAATTCCATTCAAAATAACAAGGAAACCAGGAAACGCGTGAAGATAAGAGTTTCATTATCATTTTTTGTTTGTTTATAATCGAAGAAGAAATACTGTATTTCATAGTGGTCACTAGTGATCAAGGAAGGGTATTTGAGAGATTCGAGAATCATATGGCGTTGGGAGCTTCTTCTTCTGGAAATTTTTCGAAGAAATATGATGTATTCCTCAGCTTTAGAGGTGAAGATACCCGTACGAAATTCACAAGCCATCTTTATACTGGTTTAGAACGAAAGAAAATCAAGACTTACATCGACGAGAAAAGTCTTGAGAGAGGGCATGAAATATCACCTGCGCTTCTTGACGCAATCGAAAACTCTAAGATTTCATTAATCGTTTTCTCGGAGAACTATGCTTCTTCTTCGTGGTGCCTGAGTGAACTTGTGCATATTCTAAAATGTCAAAGCGAAATCAATCAGATTGTTGTGCCTATTTTTTACGACGTAGATCCATTACATATTCGAAATCAGGATGGAAGCTATGGAGATGCATTTGTGAACCATGAACAACGATTCGCAGACAAACTGGATATGGTGGCAAAATGGAGACATGCTCTGACAACGGCAGCTAATCTACAAGGCTGGAATTCCCAACACATCAGGTTTTTTTCTTTTTTTAAAGAAATACCCTTTTTCTTTTAGAATTATTCACATACATTTTTAATAATCTGCTGCTGGTTTAAGTACTTTTAGGTCTTATTTCTTATTATTTGACACAGATAAGTGAAGAGAAACTAATAATTAATGTTATTATTGATTTATATGTATGTATAAATGAGTTTTATGTGGTACTTATTCTGAACTAAATCAACAGTTAAGAACAGCATACGTATATTTAAGTGAGAAGCACAAAATTATTGGTGTTTCACCCCTGTTCATATATGTTAACTGACTAAATAAATAAAAGTGAGAACCACATATTGTCATATCCTTACACCACTTTAATTGTTAAAATGGTATGATGTTCTTGCCATCCCTCACATTTGCGGAAATATCTCTACTGGTTTTTGTTTAATCAGAAGTGAGCAGCACCTTAAGATCAGAATCACCTATACAAAGTACAAACTAACACACAAATAAAAGTCACACTTTTATATGTCTATTCATTGCAAATCTAACTACATTCTTGACAAGACTAACTATGGATACTGTCATTACTTCATGTGCAGCCCGGAGCCAAAATTGATAGACGAAATTGTTAAAGATGTCTTAAAGAAACTGGGACGTGTATCCTCAAACAACACTTTCAAGAGTTTAGTTGGAATTGAAAAACACATTGAAGAAATCAAGTTGTTGATGAGTCATAATTACTCGTCAAATATTGGTGTAGTTGGCATTTGGGGAATTGGCGGCATAGGAAAAACAACTCTTGCTGATGCAGTGTTCAGTCTTTACTTCCACCAATTCGAACGTTGTTACTTTCTCAAAAATGTTAGGGAAGCATCTGAAAAGTATGGATTAGAGAAATTAAGAGAAGAGCTTATTACAAAACTATTAAAAGAAGAAGAAAGCTTAGATTTGGGAGCACCATCTATACCAGACTATATTAGAGACAGACTTCGTTCTACAAAGGTACTGATTGTTCTTGATGATGTAAGTAACTCAAAGCAGTTCGAGTACTTAATTGGTGATCGTTTTAGTGAGGATGAGCGATTTGACATTGGGAGTCGAATCATAGTAACAACTAGAGATAAAAATGTGCTAAAAACTATTGAAGCTGATGAAACTTATGAAGTTAAGCAGCTAGATGAGGATGAAGCTCTCAGGCTTTTTAATTTGACAGCATTCAAAGGGAATTCTCCGAGGGATGATGATTATGTAGAGCTGTCGAAAAAGGCAGTGAGATATGCTGGACACAATCCGTTGATTATCAAAATTTTGGGCTCTCACCTTCGTTACCTTCGGTCTCCAACCAAAGAAAACTGGCAAATGCAATTGGAGAAGTTCCAACAAGTTCCTCTTGAGGATATTCAAGATGTCTTAAGAACAAACTACGATGGGCTGGATAGGAAAGAGCAAGATATTTTTCTTGATTTCGCACGCTTTTTCAATGCCAAGTACAGAGATTTTTGACAACATCTTTCAACCAGTAAAACCTCCTCTTCCCAGTCTCATTAACAGATTGAGAATCATGATTGATAGTGTCCTGGAAAACAGGAAAGAAGATGAGACACATCAGCTCGGTGGACAGCTGACTGAAGAAAAAGTGATACCACTGGTTTCCAGACCGAACCAAAGAACACTGCTTTTGGTTCCATTTCTTTGACTGTAATCTACCATCAAAAGGCTTAGACATGGCCAGAAAATAATTACTTGGTCATTGCAGTTTCAGATAATTGCTCCATCTCCCTCACAACATTTAACTTGAATTGCATTTGTGGTTGCAGGAAGGGGAGGTAAGGACAATTCAAGTTAGTTGTTTGTTGTCCTTTGTTCCTTGGACCATACAGAATTGAGACAGGAGATTCATACCGTAGCAACAAGATCAATAAGTTTAGGAGCCCATTTTGTTGGTCTATCATTAAACTGGATACTCCACGATTCTAAATCCGATTCCAATTTGGTTAAGGGTGTAATTGAGACAGCTGCGCGAGTAATATAGACACGGTGTTGGTGTAATCCGATTCCCTGTTTGCTGTTCGGGAAGCTGGCATAAACTCCAAGTCTTGTTTATTTCAAACTATTGGCTCTTTGTTCCAAGTAAAATGACCAACACACTCCGTTGCTAATATTACAGTATAAAATAGTCAATGAGACACACGGACACTATAATTGCAAATATCAAATGTGTGATATTATTTTATTCATGCCATTTTCAACAAAGACAGTTAACCAAGAAGGATGGTATCTGTACATGTCAATATTTTATATCACTTTGTAACGACAGGACTAATAAGCATCAGCAGCTAAAATGTCTTGTCGAACAACTCATGACCACATATATTAGAAAACAAAACTGTTTTACAATATCTATCTCCAGGACATTCATTCCCATATAAAAATAATTGAACAAGGCAAGGGACAGAGATTGCAAGTAGGGCTTTCGTTTCACTTCACCCTCAACTAGGAGTACTCGGGCCTTTTTCTCGATAGGTTGCCTCTAAACATTCCTTAGCCCTATGAACCTTTGACTGAATGTAAAAACTTCCATTTGTGGCATTCCTCTCAAATAGGGCATCGTATTTCTGAATAGGTAGAAAAAAGATACACAATTAAGTAAAGGTTTTTAAACATGAGCAAAAACCGATAGAAAAGCAGACATATTCTAATTGAATTGTACTCACCTTCATAACTTCCTCCCAAGCAGTTTCCTCAGTGACGCCAAGAATCTGCCTAGCTTCTTGCTCTGTCATGGCCTTGCTTCCTCTGCGAATGGTATTTTGCAATGTTTCTTGAGCAACACCAGATTTTGAGGCATCTAGAAACATATATAGAATAAATGTAAAGAACATACATAAACAAGTATATTAATAATAGGAATTAGCATGTTGTGGCAGTAATAACGCAACATACCAACACAGATTGCTACGAGTTATGAGCTCTAAAAGTCTTAAAAGACAGCAAACAAAAGCACACTTGCATGATGAAATTATTAACAGTCGACGAACCAAAAGGCAAAACTTGTACAAAGAAACTCATTCACAAAATCTCTTTGGTATCACTCAAATCAATCAGAAATAAGAGCAGTAGCAAAATGCAACCTAAACTAAGCCAATAATGCATACAGATTAATCATGAAAACAACAGTTCAATCAATAAATTACTACAAATGTCCAAGAACAACAGCAACCGGCTTCATATAATTGGCATGCCACCAAGGATTACTTTAGCATACATACAAATTCAATGAAAGGTTCTAACCTGCAAATGTTAGCAATATTGGGATAGGGCACCATAGCACATTTGAAAGTCCGTGGACTATAAATGCACATACTAAAGTTGCTTTTATAATCAGGTTATAGGCTGAGATGGAATTTAGAGATAACGGAAGCAGAAAACAATTAAATTTCATTTTAGCTATAAATCAATGTGTTATGTGAAACTTCTTTATGCAGTCTACGGCAGCTAAAGGGTTGACTTATTACATTTGATGTTCCCTCTCTATTTGGTGCAGCTTCACTAGAAACTGCCATCGAGGAATGATTAGCACTGGCCTCCCAGGATTTGTCATTCTGTTTTAGACTTATTGGAGCCATTTGAAATATGAAGAAGAATCTTCATATATAGTGCTGTATATGATGAGTGAGAAGACCTTTCAAGAATATAACATTATGCTTTAATGCATTAAACATATTATATTTAAGCTGTGTTTTAAGAATTGTGAAGATTACATTTTCAACGGTCATCCTCTAATGAAGTATCAGAATTTTCCTCTTATTTAAGTATCCTTTTATTAGTTTAGCTCTCTATTTTAGGAATTATCAAAAGATCACATTTGTATTTTACAGCCTCCAGTTATTGGCCAGAAGTGAAGATTAAGTTTTCAAATAAGAGTTTATAGTAGGCAAAAATGTTTCATGTGAAATTTTTTTACACAAACGAGAACCAACACGGGCTTTTGATTACACAAGTGTAATATCAGGTATACTGTGGAAGATACTAAACCTGATGAAAATTAGTACCTTTTCTATTTAGACTTTAAGAAAAAATTCTATGCTCTACCCCTAACCCTACACTTCTTGGATAAGGACAATTGCTTATACAAAAGTCTACAAAAGAGACTGATCCATGTCTTAAAAGCCTCTACCGATAACACTATCCCAAACAGAATAATTAAAAACTATGCATATTACATCACTTCCACTCTAGCATGCAAAAGGTAAATCACAAAGCAAAAGCTATCAACGCCCTGAGGTTACAAATTTGATGCACAAGTCATGTGTGAAATATGATAAGAAAAGAGAAAACCCTTATCGGGTTAACAAATAAATCTCAATAAACAAAACATAAGCTACATTCTACTGTAAATGTTATGCAGAACATGCAATTCTAAGGACTGCCCTAGTGTTTACAATAATGAAGAAACTTACTTGCAAGTGCTTGACGATAGGCTTGAACAAAAGCCCTAGCTAGTATCCCAGAACCCATCACGATCAAATTTGCAAGAATCTTTGCAGCCTACGAAAGTCGATTCATAAATTGTGTTAAACAAAGCAATCAGTTCAGCTCAACCGAATGTAAATTAGAAAGTTGTAACTCTATTTTCCAAATAATAAGACAACAAACCCAACTCTAATTCCTAATCCCTTTCCAACGTACAAACACACAAAAACAAAATGAAAAAGTTTCCTTTTCTTTTTCCTACAAAATTTATATCATGAAGTTCCAAAATTCATAACCAATAAGTAAAACATTTAAACCCCACAAGTAAAAACACCAGAACTAGTTGAAACAAAATACCATAGAGAAAAACCTTTCCTATATTAAACACACAAACATGGAGATTTCGAGAAGAGGAGAGGAGAACCGAAGACGTACCATAGCTGAAACTGACGGCGAAACAATCTGATGCCCCAAACTGCAAGAAAACCCTCTTTCCAAAGCAAAATGAATTAGGGCTTTTGTTTAAATTTGTTCCCACAGTTTTTTTTTTTTAATTGTCTGAAGGATTTTGGAATTTGATAATTTGGTTTCTTATATTTTGTGTGAAGAGGAGAGACTGTTTTGTGGCTTTATTGGAGGACAAGTAATAACTCACCAGCTCGTCCTATGTTTCTCTCTTTAGAAGAAAGAGAGAATGACCGAAAGAACCTTCAAGAAAACAAAACCTACTTATAACCTGAAATTACATAAATAACCCTCACTTTAAGAAAATATAGAAATGAGAGTCAGGCCTAGAAATGGAAGAAAAGTACACGAGTTCAAATTGCATCGAAGAACCAAAAACACTCTAAAGAGTTGGATTTGACTCGGTTATAGCAACATACTTACGCCATTGTTCTGCTCTACTCTGCTCTGGCTGCTAATGCGCTTATAGTTATTGAGGTCAGTGTTTCTCATCTGTATGATATATGTATGTCTCATGTGTTTGTGTATGTATTTTTCGTATTTGTTCGTGTGTTTTCAACTCTATAGCAAAATCTACATTTGGATTTGTCTTCTTTTGTTCCGTTGTTGGTTAATTTTGTTTGCGTGTGATTAAAGGTTTAATTTGCGTTTTTCCTTTTCTGATTCGGAATTGAATACTAATTAATGAAAGAAACAAGACTAAGCTGGTCATTTTTAAGCATGATTTTTCATTAATATGGATCTTGAAATGGGTGTCAAAATCTTTTCTATTAGATATTGAGGTAATTGGTTGTAGGTAATCACAATGGGAAACAGAGAAGGGAAGCAAATGCTGGGTTTTGAGCTGTGATTTTGATTTGTTTTAGAATTTATGGCCAATAATGCAAAACATATATAATCAAAGGAACTCGGGATTATGGATCATTTCACCTTACAAGATTGCCTGGTTATTTGAAGAGATTAATTATTGAATTTAATTAAGTTTGTTACTAGTCTCGCCAATTCTAAACCAATGTCCAGGCACAACAGTAATTCAGACAAATAGGAAAGATAAGCCATGCATGCCTAGCAGACATTCATATTCCTAAACTATCTTTTCAAATCTCATTTTAATCAGATTATTAGCCAAATTTAGGTGTTATAAATAAAATAGTGCAGCCGTATCCTTTAACATGTTTGCTGCTTTATCTTCTAAATCAATACATTTTGTTTATATCTGCTACTTCAGGGTAAGTATTCTTGCCCTAGTTGTTTTGTGTTTCTTTTTGAGATGTTTTTTGGGTATTGGAAATACATAATTTTTCTTTTTTCTTCTTAAAAAAGGTTCTTAAATTGCACAGAAGATTTAGATAGGGTTCCAACAGGAAAAATGACTTTGGTAGTTTTCTTTGATACGCTGTAATACTCTGTTTAGGTGGGGTTCTAGCTTTTGGTGATGACTAAATTGGAGGAATTAGTGGTTTTCATATAGACCCCGCTGCTAAAATACTGCATTGGTTTTATCATTTATGCCATTACATCTTTCATCTGTGTGTTTAAGTGGTGTTTATACTAATTCCGTGCTTCAATTATTGCATATTGGTCTCGTCCATAAACTTTCAGTTTTAATGTTGGTTTTAGTTAATACTGATGCTAGATTCTTAGTTCTGCGTTTTTCTTTCTATTGCAGATTGTGTTTGTTATCACCATCACCGTGGGGTAAAAACAATGGCGTATGAGCTAAATGAGCAAAAGAGTAAGTATATAATTTTAATAAGTATCCTGTTTTGCACCTGTTTTGCAGCTTTTAGATCTCCTTTTTTGCTTCCTTTGTAGGAAAATAAAATAAAAAACGATCCCGCTTTGCAACCCTTAATTTTGAGTTGTTTGTCAATCAAAACTTCGTTCCTTAATGGTTTGACCTATATCCTTAGTTACAGAGTTCATGGCTGAAATTATTTTAAGGCTCCAACTTATAGTAGGGACCCAGGTTTTGAAATCACTAATAGAAACATATTTGATGGTTGACTTGCAATCAAATGTTAATGTTGGCCTACAAATCATGGTTGTCAAATAGAATCGTGCATATGGGATTTATAGGCACCCCTGAAAGTAAAAGTGATAATTTAAACATGGTATCATAATGAAATATGCTCAACGAAATATTTCTTTGGGGCCTGTTTGAAGTTTTCACAAGAACTGCCTTGCATGGTAAGACTACAACTGCAATATGGTTTCATCAATGAGATGCTTTGCCAGAAGAATTTTCGTAGAGCCGGCTGTTATTTCCACAGGCAAATGCTTACAGGTGAGGCAAGACCAGTTAGCCCCAGAAACCCATTTTGTGAATCATGTTAGTACTGTTGAGCTAAACTCTCACTTGAAGCAACTAGTGAAAACAGGCTTCCTAAATGATGCCAGGTTACTGTTCAATAAAATGCCCCAAAGAGATGAGATTTCATGGGCCAATATGATTTCTGGCTATGTGAATACCTTTCAAGCACCTGAGGCATTGAGTTTATTTTCAACTATGTTTGTGAAGTCTGAACTGCAACTTGACCCTTTTGTGCTTAGTCTTGCTCTAAAGGCTTGTGGGCTCAGTATGAACATTTGTTATGGTGAACTATTACATGGGTGCTCAATAAAATCAGGTTTGATCAACTCAGTTTTTGTTGGTAGTAGCCTTCTTGACATGTACACCAAAATTGGCAAGATTGATAAAGGTTGTAGAGTCTTTGAACAAATGCCAGTTAGAAACATAGTATCATGGACTGCCATTATAACTGGGCTCGTTCATGCTGGTTATCATGCAGAGGGTCTTATTTACTTCTCTGAAATGTGGAGGTCAAAGGTGGAATGTGATGCTTATGCATATGCTATTGCATTAAAGGCTTGTGCTGATTCGAGTTCACTAAATCATGGGAAGGCAATTCACACACAAGCATTGAAGAAAGGGTTGAATGAAAGCTCCTTTGTAGCCAACTCTCTTTCTACTATGTACAATAAATGTGGTAAATTAGACTATGGCTTGCATTTGTTTGCAACAATGAAGACACGTGATGTGGTTTCTTGGACAACAATTATCACCACATATGTTCAGATGGGTCAAGAGAAGAATGCAATTGAAGCCTTCAGAAGGATGAAGGACTCTAGTGTGAGTCCTAATGAGTATACTTTTGCTGCCATCATCTCTGGGTGTGCCAATCTAGCCAGAGTTGACTATGGTGAACAGTTACATTCTCATGTAATATGTTTAGGGTTGGTGGATTATTTGTCAGTAACAAACTCTATTGTCACAATGTACTTGAAATGTGGGCGTTTGACTTCAGCTTCAATAATGTTTGAAGGAATGAGCCGAAAAGATGTAATTTCTTGGAGCACAATAATTGCTGGGTATTGTCAAGGAGGTTATGGAGAAGAAGCTTTTGAGTATTTGTCATGGATGAGAAAGGATGGACCGAAGCCTAATGAATTTGCCTTTGCTAGCTTGTTAAGTGTTTGTGGAAGCATGGCAATGCTCGACCAAGGGAAGCAACTGCATGCTCATGTCGTGTCTGTTGGGTTAGAGCATAAACCAATAATACAAAGTTCTTTAATCAATATGTATTGTAAATGTGGTAGTGTAAAAGAAGCTTCAGAATTATTTGATGTGATGGGACAAGATGATATAGTGTCATGGACAGCCATGATTAATGGATATGCAGAACATGGATACAGCCAAGAAGCCATTCATTTGTTTGACAAGATACAAATGGTGGGTTTGAGACCTGACTCTGTGACCTTTGTTGGTATTCTTGCTGCTTGTAGCCATGCTGGATTTGTTGATCTGGGTTTCCGCTACTTTGAATCAATGCGTAATGAATACCATATCACTCCCTCCAAAGAGCACTATGGTTGTGTCATTGATCTCCTTTGTCGAGCTGGACGATTAAGCGATTCAGAGAGAATGATAAGATGTATGCCGTTTCAGCTGGATGATGTTGTATGGTCAACTCTGCTCAGAGCTTGCAGGGTTCATGGTGATCTGGACTGTGGAAAACGTGCTGCAGAGGAGATTCTCAAACTAAATCCAAATTGTGCAGCAACTCACATCACCTTGGCAAATATATATGCTGCCAAAGGGAAATGGAGGGAAGCAGCAGCAATAAGAATGAGTTTGAAATCAAAGGGTGTGGTTAAAGAGCCAGGATGGTCTTGGGTAAAAATTAAAGATCAGATTTCTGCATTTGTTTCCGGTGACCGGTCTCATCCACAATGCGAAGAGATAAATAGTGTGTTGAAGCTATTGGTTTCAGAACGGGATACTGTAACTGATGAATTGGTTTCTCTGTTGATTCATATTGAAGATTAATAATCCCCCTTTATAAATTAAGGAGACCTGATGCAGTTATTTATTTGGGAGCTTTAGATCACAGACATTTATCAAGGGGGGAGGAGCTTGTCATGGTAATCAAACCATGGTGTTGAGAATAGAGATCACCATTGATGGTTTCTTACAACTGGTCAAATAAATTTTGCTTTGAATATTATAGTCTTCACTGAATGAGAATGACAATTGTTTGCCATTCCTTCATTATAATTTAAAAAATACTGTCATGAACAATAATGACATCTGGAGCAGTTGGAAAAAGAGGAGAATTTACAATAAAATCATTCCTGAAAATTTGGCAGAGCACTTACAATTTTATGTCAATCTATAAAGAGTTCATACTCATCCCTGCACCAGTTCTGATACATGTAGAAAACAATTGTGAGCAAAATGACAAATATTTAGCTTGCAGCAGGAAGTATTACACGACCAATGCCAGATAACAGAGAAAATTGAATAATATCACCAACCTATAATGCACCGGGAGGAGGGTTGATCCTTCTTTCTTTTCTGAAAAATATATCCGGGGATCACTTTAAAGCAAATTTGTCATTTCTTTTTGCAAAATTCATGGAAATTTTCATTCTCTGTCAACTTTGTTGCATCTTGATTAGGTTTTCTTTTTTCCTTTCTTTTATAAATATATTTATATATATTTATATTTATATATTTGGCTTATAATTGACTTACAAAATAATTGCAGAGGTTGGCTTGGGCCTTATTGGATTTGGCATATTTTTCTCCTTACTTGGTGTAATACTATTCTTTGATAGAGGTTTGCTTGCCTTGGGAAATGTATGGCTTTTCTTTAGCTCAATATATGGTATTATTTATCTTTTTGGAAATGATTCATAATCCATTACTTTTAATACTGGTTTCAGATCTTTTGGTTGACTGGAGTAGCCCTTTTACTTGGTTGGGGCGCTACATGGAGGCTTTTTACCAACCCAGCAAATTACAAGGTATAAAAAACAACACTTGGTATGAACTCCTTACTGTGCTACTCAGTGTAATGAGTAATTATAATACGTTTTTATTATATTATGTAAAGAGGTCTTAATGTGATCCTCACCTTCTGCATTTTACGTGCTGGATGGAATGGAGTCCACGGTGACTACTATTTTCATCGAAATCCTGTACTTTTTATCTTTATGTTGGAAGGTGCAGTCGACTTGTTACCTTTGAATATCATTTTGTCTCGTGTTCTAAATATAACTTTGGATTACTTTTGGATATCAGTATAACTTGATAGGATACTGTGTGAAATAGCTGCCAATTTGAATTACTATAATTATACGTATGCTTTGAAAATATATGTATTTGCAATAAAGATTAATCTTACATTGGTTTCTATTTGCTTCTTCAGGGTTCTATATCTTTTCTTCTCGGGCTATTTTTTATTTTCGTTCGATGACCCATAGTTGGTATAATATGTGAAATATATGGTTGTTTTGTTCTCTTTGGGTCAGTTTCTGCGCTTAATCTTTAACTTAAAGTTGAATAATTTTGTAATGATCCTATTCCTTACTGAAGTTTGTCTAATCTATGGCTGTAGTGGTTTTTGGCCATCTGTGAAGGTGTTCTTGTGTCAAATTCCAATTGTGGGATGGATCATAAGCTATCTATTCTGGTGAGTTAACTTTTGCTGCTTCACTTTCAATATGCTGGAAATTGATACCTTGCTTTTAATATGCATATAGTGCTTTTATTCCCTTCTACCTCTTCTGTCATATGAGTGTGATTCCAATTTTGCCCCTTTCTCTGCCAATTTGTTCGTTTAAACTTTAATGTTTGAGGTACAAAAGGAAGGTAAACTTAAGAAGTCTCCTAGCTAAAAATCTTTTAACCATAGTTATTCATAATTCTGATTCAATAATATATTTGCCTTTGCAAACTTCCTAAACTCCTCATGCTTCTGTCTTTCACTTTCTATTTCTTTCCTCTCGTCTGCCATTGAAGACCTTACATTATCTTACTCTAATATTTCTCCTGCTATTAAAGAGTTCATGTTTACCCTTTTGAAGACCTGTCCCTCATGTTCTATATCCCACTTTTTTTCCCTTTGGGTTCGCTGTATCCTATTAAAGAAGTTTCTCCCTACAAGGTCATTGAAGAGATCTGTGTTTACTCATCATCCTCTCTCTCTCTCTCTCTCTATATATATATATATATACTTTGTATGTATATAGATACATACGATAAATACCTGAAATGTAAATCCCATAACAAGCTGAGGTCTTAATTAAAAAATTTGACGTAATGAAAGATTTTATACGAATTATGAACTGCTACTAAATACATGTTTTCATTTTATTCGTGCAAATTAAATTAAATGGAGTATTCCATGAACACTCCTAAATTAGACACAGAAATTTGAACTTTTGCTGTCATAAATCAACATTGCTATGAATTTACCGTGACTTGACAGAAACAATTGGTGACATGCAGATTCTTGATTGTCTAAAATGACATTCCGATTGATCATCTGTCAGACTGTCAGGTACATGATATATGCGATTATGAAATGCTTGATTTCTTCTCTAATCTTTAGTTTCGTACACACTACCTCAAATAAAGATTGTAAAAAATAGGAGTATCATAATCAGATATGCATAATAGAGCAAGTAGGAGTACTAGTACACACACACATAGGCCAGACTGATGGAAAGAGAGGAGTTTTACCATTTTCTTCATCAGTTTTTGTCGAAATATTAGTGATTTTTAGAATTTTCCCTAGTTCCTATAGGAGATTTTCTACAAAACATCCTTTCCTGATTTTGTTAGAATATCTTTTTTAGTGGCTGTAAATAGTTTTCATTAGCTGTCTTTTGTATATTGTATTCTATAAAGCCTACTGTAATCTATGATATTTTTCAAGAAAAGGAATTCATTTTTTTCATCAAACTTTCAGTTTTCATCTTGCAATGCTCAGGAGGAAAAAGATGGTTTAGGCGTTAACAAATCCACCGATAACTTAAAAATTAAGTGTTGATCTTCATTGTGGAACATAGTTTGATATGAGTTTCGATTGTATTATTTATCAGGATTCTAGTGTAAATTTCTGTAGCTATTGTCTTTACACATGCTGATGGTTTTAGAACTCATGTAGGTTTGCTTTGTAAAAGTTTTGTTGATGTGCAATTAACACAACTAATACTTATTTTGTTTCGGGTTAAAAGTAATCCACTTATTTAAAAACCACTTCATTGAATTAAATAGCACTTGAATTAACTTGGAAGAAAAAAATAAAAGAAAAATGACAATCGTCCCTCGTCCCTAGGTCAAAAGAGTTTGTTTGTTTTTTTTTTTTTTGAGAAAATAGTATCCTTTGTTTTAAGTATTAGTAAATCCATTATTTTTATTTAATTTTCTATTCAAGTTCTCTATACCTAAATAGAGCTTTTCTTATGCTTTAATATATATACATTTTTTTTTGAACAATTAGCATGTTTACCCCTTCAACTTTCGACACTATTTAATTTTGTCCTCTAAAATATACGGTTTGTTAAAAGTTCTCTTTAAAATATAACAGTTACATAATTATGCCACTTCTGTTAGGTTGTGTTATCTTTACCGTTAAGAATTAACATTTTTACTCCTTAAACTTTGACTAATATGAAATTTTGCCCCATTTTATTAAAAAATAATTTTAAAAATTATAATATTATATTTTTAAGCAATTATAATATTCTATTAATTTTAAAAAAAATAATAAAAATTATTAAAAAAACTTCACAAAAATATTAAATTAATTAAAAATATTTATTTTACTTTAAAAAATTTAAATTAATCCTAAAAAATAATTTTAAACATTATTTTATTTATAAACACATATCTTAAAAAAATTAAGCTAAAATTATTGAGAATTTATTAAATAATTTAAATAAATTAAGATTTTTTTAAAGAAAAAATCAAACTTATTTATATTTATAAACTCATATCTTAACAAACAAAGAAAAATAATTAAAAATTCAATAAAAATATATAATTATTTTAAGAAAAAAGTTATAAATAAAATAAAAAAAAAATATTATGTTTACTTAAACAAATTTACATTTTTTGAGAAAAATAAAATATACTCAAGTTTATTCCCGTAAAATTTAGTTTTTGTAAAAGTTAAATTTTAATATTTTTTTAAATATCTAAATGAATTTTTTAATAAAAAAATAAACAATTTTTTAAGTCGCTTAATTAGCTTTAAAATTTTAATTTATTTTTTAATTTTCTTAATCATTTAAAATAATTTTTTCTTAAGATCTACATTAATTTTTTGAGATTTACTAAAAAAAATGTTGAACATTTCTTATTTTTATTTTGAGGAGGTAGGATTTGATAGTTGTCAAAGTTTAAGGGGCAAAGTTGCTAATTTACAAAGACATGTCAACGTTTAAACGGAATAATATGACGGAATCTAACACAAGGACTAAATTTCTGTATATGTAAAAATTCAAGGGGGATTTTTCACAAACGTATATTTTAAGGACTAAAATCAATATTGTCGAAAGTTCAGGGATTAAAATTACTAATTTTTTTTTTTGAGAAATTTACTGTACAAATACTCATTTTCTTTGTTCATGCACTACAAGAAAACTAACTTTTAATGGTGGTTCTTAACCCCCGTTAAAAGTCTATAGATGGCATTTGAAAAACGTCATGTTCACGAGTGTCGACAAAAGTTTCAACTTTAAACGACGATTTTAAAATGTCGTAAATAATAATTTTTAATGGTGGTTCTCATAATGTTCTATTGTCGGTTAACAATTGTCATTAAAAATAATTATAGACGACACTTCTACTTATCATGATAGTTAAAAGCCACCTACTTTAGTTATTTTAGATGGCGATTTATGTTTAACCACTGTAAAGCCCGCTTAGTTAATTTGGAAATTAGCAGTTGTTTATGTTTAATTATGAAATTATTTATAGCTATTTAAATAATTTATTACTGTTATTTATGGAATTCAGAAATGCATGATTATGTCATCAGTAGTTTTTAGATTTCGCATTTCCGGTGTCCGGTATTTTGGAACTCGGCGTTTGGCTCAGTAGAAATCACAACTTAGTATGTTGGTAATTTGGGGACGGGTTTAGACATTGGGAATGTCGGGAATGGCCGGGAATTTAGAATTTCCCAAAAATACCCCTTTAGTATGATTTATGTGATTTTATGGTGGAGGGGCAAAATGGTCTTTTTGCCCCATTAGTATTTTGTCTTATGGGGATTAAATGGATTAAATGTTTATTTTTAAATAGTTATTTTATGTGTGTTAGTGGCTGAAATAAATTAGTTAAATGGCTTTATTCTTTTAATTTCTTTCATTTTTCAACACTTAGTAAAAAGTTAGAAATTTCAAAAGAAAACTCTCTCTCTTTTCCTCTCATTTTCGGCTGGTGCATGGGATTCAAAGGGCTGGATTTTGTTCAATCTTTCAAGTGAATTTTCATCCTAAATCTAAGCATTTTTCCAAGCTAGGTTAGCTCTCTTGATTTCTCCTTGAAATTATGAAAAAAATGATGAATATTGAGTGAAATGCATGATGTTTTTGGTGATTGTTACTGCTGATTATTATTGTTGTTGTTCTTTGTTTAAATGTTGAAATAAATAGGTTTAATGAGATTGTATAGCATGCTTGAGTTCCTTGTTCTTGTAGGTTAGATTTTTATGTGAAAAGTTATGAATTTTGGAAAGAAATGGTTCATTTTGTTTCTGTGAATTGCTGGGTGTTCTTGTATGTTTTCAGAAGCTTATTCATGCTTATTTGAGTAGAATTAAATAGGTTTGGATGCATGTTAGTGGATTTAACCAAGTTTGAGTTTTGGAACTCAAAGCTTGGTCTTTAATGGTGATTTTTGTATATGTGTTTTCTGGGTGGTTTTGATGCCTTGGATTTGTTCTAGGGATAGTTTAGAACAGGTCTGGAAAGTTTGGGACCAATTGGAGTTGAATTGGTCGAGTTATGAGAATTTTAGTTGGCTGCCTGCGAGGAACCGGAATTCCGGTTGTGCATCCGGAATTCTGGATGAGGGTTCAGAAATTCCCAGAACCGATTCGGTTGGGCAACCGGTCTGCCGGTTGGGGAATTTTTCCGAACCCTAGTTTTCCTCGTTTTTAGGTTTTTAGGGGTATTGCCATGCGTTTTATCGATAGGGAAACTTTTAGTTCCAAGTTTTAGTCCCCGGGAAGTGATTTAGCGTGTCACTTATAGCGTTGTGATTTTTATAGTTTAGGAGCCAGTAATCCGCCGCTCAGCTTCAGTTCCAGTCAGGTTGACCGGCACACCTGAAATCGGAATCCGGGTAAGATTAGTATAACGGTATGCATATGTAGATTACATGTTTAGCGTGCATGTAGGAAGCCCGCTAGATTACATTAGTTATGTATTTAGGCTTCGAACCATCCAACCCCTGTCACGTCGGTACAGTGGAGTATGACCAGCACGGAGTATGACCGGTTCGACCGATCAGCCGACACTTGGTTGGTGGTTCGGTCTATTGACCTATCCCGTCGGTACAGTGGAGTATGACCAGCGGCGGAGTATGACCGGTTCGACCGATCAGGAGGATACTTGTCAATAGTACCGTCCCCTGAACGTTCAAAACTCAGTACCATGTTGGACATGGCAGTAGTGGCTCAGTACCATGTTGGACATGGCAGTAGCGGGACTCAGTATCGTGTTGGACACGGCAGTTAATATTATGTATGATATTATTATGCTTTTCTTACTGAGTCTGTCGACTCACAGTTTATGTTCATGTGTAGGTAAAGGCAAGGTCAGAAGGCGATGGACCGTGAGCGAGCTTATGAGATTGTACATGCTCGGGGCGGTTAGGCACTGGAGCGTACGATCCTCGGGACGACAAGGCCGAGATTTTTGTAAGCTTCGTTAGACGACTTTTATTTTGATGTAATAGTTAAACAGTTAAACTTTTTGTAAATATTTTTATAATCGGGATCCCGAGTCTTTTGTAATATGTTTTACAAGTTTAATCAAGAAGCAAAATTTTAATTAATCACGTTTTTCCATAAACCTCGTTGATTAGCAACGAGCTGCACAGTACGTTTAAAAATCACGTAATACGCCTAAAGTAGTTAGGGTGTTACAATTTGGTATCAGAGCCGCCAGGTTGTCTTCCGAAGATCGTCACGACATGTACAATCATCATCAGCAGTTAGCTCGGTTCACGGTTCAGTAAGCCTTTATTGCTTTAGTAGTTTATTTTATTCGGTTATAAAAAAAAAAAAAAAAAGCCTGTTAGGAAGCATGTTAGTAGCCTGATAGTAGAATAGGCGCATGTTTCATTTCTAATTTCTAAATTAAGCGGCATTAGTAAGCTCGCCTTGAATACGACCTGATATGCCAACTCTGGGTTTTGCAGGCGGTTCTAACTAGATGGACGCCAAGCGCACTACCAAGAGTCAGGGCAACTCCGTAGGGTCGAATCAGGGACAGGGAGCTCAGTTTCCCCCACCTGCTAGGGGCCGAGGCAGAGGTCCCCGAGGCAGGGCTCGTGGCCGGGGTGATGAAAACCCGCCACAGCCGCCGAGCTCCCCGGCCGATCGGGGAGCCCGGGTGGGAGTTGCGGTTTGCGGAGATGCAAGCCCGGGATCGAAGAACAAGACCTCGAGATCCGTAGGTTGAGACGGCGGGGTGCTCCCGCGGTTCCAATGCCTATAGTTCCGGTGGCACACCTTCGCCGCCTGTGCCGAGATAGTGGTGGCGGCCCATAGATTGGAACCTCTGTATGAGCGGTTCCGGAAGCAAGCACCTCCGGTATTCCTGGGAGGTCCGGACGTGATGAAAGCCGAACAGTGGCTGACGGTGATTACCAGAATCCTGAATTTCATGGGTGTCACCGGTAACGACAGAGTGGTGTGCGCCACGTTTCAGTTCCAGGAGGACGCCCTGGTATGGTGGGACATGGTGTCTCAGATCCATGATGTCACCACCATGACCTGGGAAAGGTTTCAGGAACTCTTTAATGCAAAGTACTACAATGAGGCGGTTAGAAGCGCCAAGAGGAAAGAGTTCGTTCACCTGACCCAGCGGGAGAACATGAGCGTCACTGAGTATACTACTCAGTTTGATCGGTTGGCGAGGTTAGCCTCGGGAATTGTGCCGACCGACTTCAGCAAAAAGGAGAAGTATCTGGACGGGTTGAATCCCAAGATCAGGCATGACCTGATGATCACCACCGACGACAGCACCACCTACGCTCAGATGGTGGAGAAGGCACTGCGAGCTGAGGGCGCAGTGGGGTGTATGTCAGAATCGGCCCGGTACTCGGTGAGTGGCGGAGCTCCTACCCCTCCCGCATCGAGGCTATAGCGGGGAGTAGTGGTTCGGCCATTGATCGGAGGAAGAGGGCACCCACGCTTCCGGCGGCTCGAGTCGAACAAGAGGTTCGGGGAACCGCAAACGAGAGGAGTCGTCCTGGTGGTACTGAGACCCGATTCTCCTACCCCGAGTGCCCTAGCTGCAAGAGGCACCATCGGGGTGAGTGCAAAGGTCAGGGGTGCTTCCATTGTGGCATGCCCGGACACTTCAAGAGGGAATGTCCCCAGCTCCGACTCGAGGCACCGAGAGCTCCGGCGATACCCACTCCGGCCGGGGTGTTCGCTATCACGCAGCCGATGCGGATGCCAGCCCATCAGTTGTTACAGGTCAGCTTTTTATTAACAACTCGCTTTATTCGTCTTTGTTTGATTCCTGGGCTACACATTCTTATGTGGCGGCCGCAGTCTTTAGTAAATTGGGTAGACCCTTTGATAGATATGAATCGTGGTTTGGAACCCCGTTACACAGCGGAGAATTGGTTATCTCCAATAGGTGGATTAGGTCTATGCCGATCAAGATAGATGGTAGAGAGTTAAGCGCTGATCTGATAGAGATGAGCTTAGTCGAATTTGATATTATTTTAGGAATGGATTTCCTATCTAAATATTCGGCGAGCATTGACTGTAAGAGGAAGATGGTGGTCTTCCAACCGGAAAGTGAAGAACCATTTGTATTTGTGGGTTCGGTTCAGGGATCTCGAATCCCGGTGATCTCGGCTATGTCAGCGAGAGAATTATTGCACGGCGGGTGCTTAGGGTTTCTGGCCGTGGTGGTGGACACCACTCGGCCAGACACCGTTCGGCCAGAGGACATCAGAGTGGTTCGGGAATTTTTGGACGTTTTTCCCGAAGAACTTCCGTGGTTACCACCTCGGCGGGAGATTGACTTCGTGATTGACTTGGCACCGGGGTGGATCCGGTTTCCAAAGCCCCGTATAGGATGGCTCCAGCTGAACTTAAGGAATTAAAGATTCAGCTCCAAGGGTTGCTTGACATAGGGTTCATTCGGCCCAGTGTGTCACCTTGGGGAGCCCCGGTTTTGTTCGTCAAGAAGAAGGATGGATCTATAAGGATGTGCATCGACTACAGAGAGTTGAACAAGTTGACAGTGAAGAATAAATATCCATTACCTAGGATCGATGACTTGTTCGATCAGCTTCAGGGGAAGACGGTCTTTTCTAAGATTGATCTCCATTCGGGTTATCATCAGTTGAGAATCCGAGAGGAGGACATTCCGAAGACGGCTTTCCGCACTAGGTATGGACATTACGAGTTCCTGGTTATGTCATTCGGACTAACCAATGCTCCTGCTGCATTCATGGACCTGATGAATAGAGTATTCAAGGATTTCCTCGATATTTGTGTGATTGTGTTTATCGACGACATCCTTGTGTACTCTCAATCAGAAGAGGAGCATGAGTTACATCTTCAGATGGTACTGCAACGACTTCGAGAAAATAAGCTCTACGCCAAGTTCAAGAAATGTGAGTTCTGGTTGTCTCAGGTGTCCTTCCTAGGGCACATTGTGAGTAAAGATGGGATTAAGGTGGATCCCGGGAAGATTGAATCCGTCAGGGATTGGCCGAGACCGAAGACAAGGACGAGAGATCGAAGCTTCTTGGGATTAGCTGGGTACTACCGTAGGTTCGTGGAGGGGTTCTCCAAAATTTCAATGCCCCTAACCGAGCTTACAAAGAAGAATCAGCGATTTATCTGGTCAGATAAATGCGAAGCTAGTTTTCAGGAGCTGAAGCAGAGATTGATTACTGCACCGGTACTAGCTTTGCCTTCGGACAAGGAAAAGTTCGTAGTCTACTGTGACGCATCCAAACAGTGTTTGGGGTGTGTATTGATGCAAGCCGATCGGGTCATCGATTATGCCTCCCGTCAGTTAAAGGATTATGAACAGCGATACCCGACTCATGATTTAGAATTAGCCGCAGTGGTTTTTGCACTGAAGATTTGGCGACATTACCTGTATGGAGAGAAGTGTGAGATCTATACCGACCATAAGAGTCTCAAGTATTTCTTTACTCAGAAAGATTTGAACATGAGACAAAGGCGTTGGTTGGAATTAGTGAAGGACTACGATTGCGAGATCCTCTATCATCCCGGAAAAGCCAATGTAGTGGCCGATGCCCCGAGCGTAAAGTGGTCCCGGCAAGTAGCTAGCATGGTTCGTATCTCACCCCAGCTAGCTGAGGATATGGTTAGATCCAGCATTGAGTTTGTGGTAGGTCAGCTTCACAACTTGACGCTGCAATCTGATCTATTAGAAAGAATAAAAGTCGCTCAGATGACAGATCCGGAGTTAGTGAAAATTCGAGATGAGGTATTGGCTGGTCAAGCCAAAGACTTTTCAGTGTCAGACAGTGGGATGCTTTTGTATAAAGCCAGGGTTTGTGTTCCGCACAGTGTGGAACTTAGAAATGAGATCTTTGAGGAGGCTCATTCTACTCCATATTCTCTGCATCCCGGCACCACCAAGATGTACCAAGATTTGAAACCGTACTTCTGGTGGAGCGGTATGAAGAAGAATTTGGTAGAATTCGTATCGAGATGCCTCACTTGTCAGCAGATCAAGGCTGAACATCGAGACCGGCGGGGTTGTTGCAGCCTCTAACCCTACCGTAATGGAAATGGGAGGATATTACGATGGATTTTGTGGTCGGATTACCTAGGACCACGGGTATGTATGATTCCATGCGGGTAGTGGTGGACCGATTTACGAAATCTGCTCATTTTCTCGCGGTCGAACAACATTTACAAAGTGGATCGGTTGGCGAGTTATATGTCGGGGAGATAGTGAGACTTCACGGGTACCGAAGTCTATAGTTTCGGACGGGGATCCGAAATTCACCTCCAAATTTTGGCAAAGTTTGCAACGGGCAATGGGTACGAAGCCGAAATTCAAGGTACGGCATTTCATCCTCGGACGGATGGTCAGTCCGAAAGGACAATTCAGATATTGGAGGATATGTTGAGAGCCTGTGTTATGGACTTTGAGGGTTCATGGAGTAAATATCTACCGTTGATAGAATTCTCTTACAACAACAGTTATTAGAGTACGATAGGGATGGCTCCCTATGAACTGTTGTACGGTAGGAAATGTAGATCCCCTATCCACTGGGATGAGACGGGGGAGAGGAAATACCTAGGTCCAGAGTCAGTTCAGCGGACCAATGAGGCGATAGAGAAGATAAAAGCTAGAATGCTTGCCTCACGGAAGCGGACGGAAGAGTTACGCGGTCATCCGAAACGCAGAGATGTTGAATTCCAAGTAGGGGAACATGTATTTTTACGGGTATCTCCGATGAAGGGGATTAAACGTTTCGGGAAAAGAGGCAAGTTATGCCACTAGATTTTACAGACCTTTCGAGATTCTCGAGAAGATAGGTCAAGTGGCATATCGGTTAGCATTGCCTCCACCTTATCGGCGGTGCACAACGTATTCCATGTCTCAATGTTGAGAAAATACGTTTCGTACCCCTCTCATATACTCGATTATGAGAGTCTTCAAATTTCAAATGCGTACATGTCATATGAGGAACAACCAGTGCAGATCCTGGATAGAAAGGATAAAGTCCTTCGGAATAAGACCATAGCATTGGTCAAGGTTCTCTGGAGAAACAACAAGGTGGAGGAAGCCACCTGGGAGCTAGAGTCAGATATGAGAGCTCAATATCCAGAGTTATTCAGGTTAGATTTCGGGGACGAAATCCTTTTAAGGGGGGAATAGTTGTAAAGCCCGCTTAGTTAATTTGGAAATTAGCAGTTGTTTATGTTTAATTATGAAATTATTTATAGCTATTTAAATAATATATTACTGTTATTTATGGAATTCAGAAATGCATGATTATGTCATCAGTAGTTTTTAGATTTCGCATTTCCGGTGTCCGGTATTTTGGAAATCGGCGTTTGGCTCAGTAGAAATCACAACTTAGTATGTTGGTAATTTGGGGACGGGTTTAGACATTGGGAATGTCGGGAATGGCCGGGAATTTAGAATTTCCCAAAAATACCCCTTTAGTATGATTTATGTGATTTTATGGTGGAGGGGCAAAATGGTCTTTTTGCCCCATTAGTATTTTGTCTTATGGGGATTAAATGGATTAAATGTTTATTTTTAAATAGTTATTTTATGTGTGTTAGTGGCTGAAATAAATTAGTTAAATGGCTTTATTCTTTTAATTTCTTTCATTTTTCAACACTTAGTAAAAAGTTAGAAATTTCAAAAGAAAACTCTCTCTCTTTTCCTCTCATTTTCGGCTGGTGCATGGGATTCAAAGGGCTGGATTTTGTTCAATCTTTCAAGTGAATTTTCATCCTAAATCTAAGCATTTTTCCAAGCTAGGTTAGCTCTCTTGATTTCTCCTTGAAATTATGAAAAAAATGATGAATATTGAGTGAAATGCATGATGTTTTTGGTGATTGTTACTGCTGATTATTATTGTTGTTGTTCTTTGTTTAAATGTTGAAATAAATAGGTTTAATGAGATTGTATAGCATGCTTGAGTTCCTTGTTCTTGTAGGTTAGATTTTTATGTGAAAAGTTATGAATTTTGGAAAGAAATGGTTCATTTTGTTTCTGTGAATTGCTGGGTGTTCTGGTATGTTTTCAGAAGCTTATTCATGCTTATTTGAGTAGAATTAAATAGGTTTGGATGCATGTTAGTGGATTTAACCAAGTTTGAGTTTTGGAACTCAAAGCTTGGTCTTTAATGGTGATTTTTGTATATGTGTTTTCTGGGTGGTTTTGATGCCTTGGATTTGTTCTAGGGATAGTTTAGAGCAGTGTCCGGAAAGTTTGGGACCAATTGGAGTTGAATTGGTCGAGTTATGAGAATTTTAGTTGGCTGCTCTGCGAGGAACCGAATTCGGTTGTGCATCCGGAATTGGATGAGGGTTCGAAATTCCCGAACCGGAATTCGGTTGGGCAACCGGTCTGCTGGGTTGGGGAATTTTTCCGAACCCTAGTTTTCCTCGTTTTTAGGTTTTTAGGGGTATTGCCATGCGTTTTATCGATAGGGAAACTTTTAGTTCCAAGTTTTAGTCCCCGGGAAGTGATTTAGCGTGTCACTTATAGCGTTGTGATTTTTATGGTTTAGGAGCCGATGTCCGCGCTCGGCTTCGGTTCAGTCGGGTTGACCGCACACTGAAATCGGAATCGAGGTAAGATTAGTATAACAGTATGCATATGTAGATTACATGTTTAGCGTGCATGTAGGAAGCCTGCTAGATTACATTAGTTATGTATTTAGGCTTCGAACCATCCAACCCTGTCACGTCGGTACGCCGGAGTATGACCGACGGCGGAGTATGACCGGTTCGACCGATCAGGCTGACACTTGGTTGGTGGTTCAGTGCTATTGACCTATCCCGTCGGTACAGGCTGGAGTATGACCAGCAGCCGGAGTATGACCGGTTCGACCGATTAGGAGGATACTTGTCAATAGTACCGTCCCCTGAACGTTCAAAACTCAGTACCATGTTGGACATGGCAGTAGTGGCTCAGTACCATGTTGGACATGGCAGTAGCGGGACTCAGTATCGTGTTGGACACGACAGTTAGTATTATGTATGATATTATTATGCTTTTCTTACTGAGTCTGTCGACTCACAGTTTATGTTCATGTGTAGGTAAAGGCAAGGTCATGGCGATGGACCGTGAGCGAGCTTATGAGATTGTACATGTCGGGGCGGTTAGGCCTGGAGCGTACGATCCTCGGGACAGCAAGGCTGAGATTTTTGTAACTGTCGTTAGACGACTTTTATTTTGATGTAATAGTTAAACAGTTAAACTTTTTGTAAATATTTTTATAATCGGGATCCCGAGTCTTTTGTAATATGTTTTACAAGTTTAATCAAGAAGCAAAATTTTAATTAATCACGTTTTTCCATAAACCTCGTTGATTAGCAACGAGTTGCACAGTACGTTTAAAAATCACGTAATACGCCTAAAGTAGTTAGGGTGTTACAACCACCGTTCAAAGTAAGAAATATTGATGGTTTTGTGTGAACCACCATAAATGTACATTCATTTTTAAAAAATAATTAAATTGCATTTTTAAAATATTTAATGAAACATGCATATTGTGTAATTCATAAATACATGAAAATATATATAAATATATATATACAGTAAATAATTAAAAAAAATACATAAACCAAATTGTATTAATACTATCTGTCTTACAATTACATTAAAGTGTTAATTTGTAAAAAAGAATAAAAACACAAATTTAATCATCAATATGTCCTATACCAAATGATATATACATACATCTTATACCAAATGATGTATACATACATTCTATTGTTGGGTTTTACGCCCTAAATAAAACTCATTTCAATATAATCAGATTTACTTATTAATATAGATCAGAAATAACATTTAATGTTGCATGGTTCACATGATTTATTTCATGATTATATGAACATAATGTATGAATTCTATTTAAGTCCAGAACATATCAATTTGTTAATGATTATAGTGTTGTCAACACAGTGGAATATAATCTTAATTATATGTTTGAAAGCTCATTCCCTGGTTTGTCAAAACACTGGATTTAGACTGACATGGTATAATCAGCGATAGGTATTCTTACACCTTGGATAAGTGTTATGTCCTTTCCAGGACACTGGCAAAGTTTACCAGCATCGGATGTATGGAGTGTACATCGGAAGGGACCGATACTGAACTTTGATTAGATATATTAGAATTTACCGTAATATCTATTCAATTCAATATCACATGTTGATCCTAGATCAAATGATCTTAATCCTGATATGATTAGGTTCAATCTCAAGAGTGTTATTTGTGTTCTTTGATTTGTTAGTTAAGCCTACTTTTGTGTCAGGGTGATACGTATATTTTGGGAACACGGTAGTGCAATTGAGTGGGAGCGCTAACATAAATATGGAATCTATAGCTTCTATCTGGCGAATAGAAAGTAAAGGATGATTTCCTTCGAGCTTAACCAAACAAAAATAAATGGTGGAGATCTCATTTCACTTAGCTGAAATATCATTTATACAGGGTTAAGTGTTTTAAGGATAAAATACATTGTAGGGTGTTACGGTAATTTAATCCCTTTACAGTGTAAATCATCTATATAGAGGATCATTGATCACATTAGGGTTATAACAATGGATAACTAATCACGTGTCTATATCGTGGAACATATAGAGCGTTCTATATACTGAGAGTGCAATTCTAAGTTCTATGCGTGGATTCAACGAAGAATTAATAAGTCAGTGAGTTTAAGATATAAATTCTTGATCTGCTTATTGGAAGCTCGGATATATAGACCCATGGTCCCCATACTAGTTGAGACCATACTGCTTGTAAGACTCAGTTAATTGATTTTGATTAATCAATTATAATTCTAAAGTTAGACTATGTCTAGTTTATGAATTTTCACTAAGCAAGGGCGAAATTGTAAAGAAAAGAGAATTCTAGGTTTATTTATTAATTAAGAGACTTTATATGTCTAATTAATAAATATATTAAATGACAATATTATTTAATAATTAATTTTTAGCTATTAAATAATTAAAATTGTCATTTAAATGGTTGAATTGGAAAATTGGCGTTTTTGACAAAATGAGATGCAGAAATGATAAAACAGCAAAATTGCATAAGTGAGGCCCATTATCCAAGGCCCATGGCCGGCCACACTTATAGCGTTTTATCATTTATTTTTTCATTATTTTAATGCCAAATAATTCTAACTTAAACCTAGGTGGTTAGCTATAAATAGATAGTGATGGCTCTCATTCACAATTAATTCTGTCAGATGAAAACTGAGCCTCCTATTCTTTTCTCTATAGGCCGAACCACTTCCCTCTTCTTTTCTTCTCTAAATTTCGAAATCCTTGAGTGAATGAGTGAGTGCCCACACACATCAAGTGGTATCTCAATCATAGTGTGTAAGACTATGTAAAATTAACCAACAAGAAGGAGATTCAGCATCAAAGGAAGGAGAGAAAGAGATCCAAGTTCATATCTTGGTGATGCTCTGCTACAGAAAGGAATCAAGGGCTAGAGATCTGAACGGAAGGAGTCATTATATTCCGCTGCACCCAATGTAAGGTTTACTAAACTTTATATGTGTTTATTTCATTGTTTTAGAATTCATATTAGGGTGTTAATAAAACATACTTGTTAGTAAATCTAGATCTTGGTAAAATATATCCAACAACTGGTATCAGAGCCATGATAATGATTTACTTTCATGAAATATGAATTAAAACGATGTTATGTGTTGATTTGGATGGTTTCATGTGGTTTATGTGCTTATTTGATGATAGTTTAGAAATCGCAATATATGTTACTGAAATATTTTTTATTTCGATCTGGAATTATTTTTACTGGAAAGTAGACGAAAAATTAATAAATTTAGGCTTTTACAGAACCGAATTTGTATTTTTTATGAATTAGTTATGATTTTTCGAATTTGAACGAAAATATCACGATTTGAATGCACACACGTGCGTGCGGACGCTCGGACAACACCCTGTCTGAAGGGCAGCTCGCGCCCAAGTCCCAAGGTCAAATGAGGCTGCTTGCAGCCTCTTTCCTAGGCCAATCCCTTGCATCTGCGCGCGCAGGGGTATGCAATGCATACCCCTGTGCCTCAAACTTGTTTTCGTCATAACTTTTGATTCAAAAATCGTTTTTCATTGAAACAAAAGCCAAATTTTGGTAGAATTTTGTGTAGAATCTAAATTTTCAATTAAAAATCTAATTGTCAGAATAAAATTAATTTTTATTAATTTTTCAATTAATTAAAATTAGTTTATGATATTAGTAGGCTTTGAATTTTGAAAATTTGATTTCTCACAAAGGAGCCTTATGGTTATTTTTGAAATTTTAGATTATTTTATTTATTTTAATTATAAGATCAGATATTATTTTATTAAATTTTAAATTATCTTAATTTGATATTAAAATATTATCTTTTAAAAATAATCTTGTTCAAAATTTTAAAATTTCCTAACCATATCATATCTTTTTTCAAATTTGTTATTTTCAAAATATATTTTATTAATTAAAATTATAAGTTTCGGAATATGTTAGGTTTAAAATTTTATCTTATTAGATTTTTTTTATTATTAAAATTATATTTTGGCAAAAATAACATGAAGATTTGAAAAATTGGTTAGTTTAATTTGAATAGATATTTTAGGGTTTCAAACCATAAATTTTCAAACTTATTATTTTATTATTTTTTTTAAAATATTCTAACCATTAAAATATCTTATTTTTCAATTAGTTTATTTATGAAATATTTAAATTTATTAAATTATAAGACTCAGAATATAATAAAATATCTAAATTTAAAATTCAATATGTTATATTATATTATCTTATTAGAAATTTTAAATAAATTTAAATTTTGAATAAACTTGATATTTGAAAAATTGGTTAGATATTTTTTATTTTTTGTTAGAATTTAAGAAATTTAGGAGTTTGTTGAATTTTGAATTTTTTCAAATATTCTCTAACAACCTAAATTTGAATTCTAGTTAAGATATTTATTTTAAAATTTAATTTTATTTTAAATTTTAAAATTGAGATATTTTAGCTTACTTTCCAGATATTCCAGATGAGTTATTGTTTGTATTGTTTGATTATATTATTATGTATTCAATTTTTTTTTACAAACCTATTATTTATTTGATCACAATTGCTATGATTAACTTGTTGACAGATCCAATGATCTGATTTTAATCATAGTCCAATTGTCAATAGATCTTATAAAATTGTAACAGGTAAATTTTGCAATTTCTTTCATCTGTGTAAACCTAATAACATGATAGGGCCCATCCAAATCATTTGACCTGTGTGAGCCTATATGTTTGCTATTGGGCTTAGATGCATATAGAAAGCCCATTTAAGTTTTACTAAGTAAATGGACTAGGTTGCTAAAATAAATTTTGACATAAGTAAATTTGTTAAGGCCCAATTAGATTTGGGCTTATTCAATGAATAACAATTGTTTATTTAAAGGTTAAATTCCTCTCTTTTGGGCCTTGTGTGAGAGTTGGGGGCCAATAGAAGTGGGTACGACATACTGAACCCAGGTCCCCTTCACATGAACTACCCCAATTGTGAAGGCCCATTTGCCTTATTTAAATAATTGTATTAAGTTAATTATATTAGTCTAACCTAATTAAAATTGAATTAGCAACATAATTAACTTTTAAAATATATGAAATTTATTTTTTCATTTAATATTTTAAAGTTAATTTTATAAAAACACTTAGTAAATGAAATTATTCTAGATAGTTATTTCTAGAACTAGTTATTTTTTCTAATATTTAATTAGGAAAATATCATAGATTGTGAAATTAATTGTTTAATAATTAATTTTGGTACAATCTAATTTAAGTATATTTTTCCTAGTATTAAACTAGAATTAATAATTAAGTCTTCTCTATACTTAATTATTTATTTCTTGAATTTAATACATTTAATTAAATTGAAAATTTAAATATTTAAGTTGATTTTAATCATGATACTTAAATATTATTATTTTCATGTTATTTAATTAAAATTGAAAATTATTTTAAGTTTGAAATCTTATTTCATATAACTTAAATTTGAATAATTTTCAAAATATATTTTATTTTATTTTATTAATCTTTTTCCACAATTTCGAAATTGCATTTCTTAAATGCATTAATTTCGAATTTTATTTGAAAAATAGATTAAAGTTGTAAATTATTTATTTTAATTTTGGACCAACTTAAATCAATAATTTTTTCATTTAATGATTAATTAAAATAAATGAAGTAAAATAGATTTAATTAGAAAATGAATTATTTAGTCAATGAAAATCTAGATAGAAATTATCTGTTTTTGCTTGAAGTATTTTTCTAGTGTATTTAATTAAATAAAAAATTAATATTTAAGTTGATTTTCATCATCATACTTAAATATTTGAAATTTTTCTTATATGTTTAATTAAATAGGAAAATTATATTTTTTTTTGTAAATTAATTTTATTAATTAATTTTGGGCCAACATTAAATTATAATAATTTTTCCAGGATTTATTTTTATTTTATTTTAACAAGCAATTTCAAAAATTGTATTATTAAATACTTCAATTTTTCGAAATGCAATATATATTTATAGAAAATTAAATTTGAGTTGTAAATTAATTTAAATTAATTTTGTAACAACTTAAATTGAATATTTTTCTAAATATTTATTGGAAATTATTACTAAGATGAAAATAATTCATTTTATTTTCATATCCATCTAAGTATAATTTATCAATATTAAATTAAAATTTATATTTAGAATTTTTCATTCTAAATTGGAAATTTTATTTAAATAAATATATATTTAAAATAAATTGATTAAAATAAATATTAGAAGAAAATACATTTTTTTAAAAAAATAATGAGCTTTAGTATTATTAGGATATTCGATCTCCATTGTTGGTCTTACAATAATTAAATGTTTTCAATATAACCTCGAGACGCTAAACTTCATCCCCCATATGGATGGTTATTCGTTGAACGCATTTAACACCGTAAGATCTCATTTGATAAGTGTTTTGTAAGTTTTCGTCTCTATTAGACTCTCCCATACGGTGACTACTTAGAGATAAACTTATAAAACATGAAACAATGGTGGAAGCTCATAAAATGAGAATAACCTTGACTCTCGCCTACCGGGACAACGTTGGATTCTTATTTTGATCGAATAGAAGGTTGCTAGAATGGTTTGCATTTTAGATGAGCTGACAACTCTATTCAATGAATGATACTTTGACTCTCGCCTACCGGGACACTGTATGAGTTTGTTGGAGACCTTGGAAATTATTCAGGATTGTATGTTTTAGTATTTTCACTTGTCATTCCTACTTGATATATGTTTAATAATTTCTGAATTGTGTATGAATTTATATTGAACCATGTTATTTTATGTTATTAAATTGTAGTTTAATTTCGAATCTTCATTGTTGGTCTAACTTGGTTTGTTTATCTAATGAGATAAATCCCTAATGGATTTTCACCATTAGACATACATAATAGTGTTAGATCTCGAAAGATAAATATTGTATATGCAACATCTAGCTGTTCATCAATTGATGACACCTTAGACTAGTATTTTTACAATATGAAACAAGAAGATTGTATAAATAAGATTACTTTGACTCTCGCTATTCAAAGCATCGTTAGATTCTTATTTATAAACGAAATTATCCTAATTCCTCTTAGCTTATTCATTTTGAATTAGCTTAATAACCTATCATTGGATGAATGGTCTATAAATCGTTTCATGTCATTCTATTTTCTCTTAAGAAATTTAATGACGCATATGATTATAATCCCGAAATTCTATTCTAAAATGATATAAGTCCTCAATCTTAGAAATCTCCTACTTGTATGGGCAAATCTGACTTAGAGTTTAAATTAGTAGTGGTGGTCCAAGAAAGAATTACTCATTATATTTGGTATAAATTTAAGTCTTTGACTTTAATTTTAGATTCCAAACAGAAATTTTCTTATATTTCTAATTCCAGGATACAATACAGTTACACTTTCACAAGTGTTTTATAACCATTTTCTATCAATGGATTCAAACTGTATGGAATATGAGTTGAGTATTCTGTGACCAGGATCCACTTGCACTATTCTAAGAACTCTTCGATGTAACTAAACCTAAGTCATCAAAGACACAACCACATTTTTTATTAATCTATGGCATTTGTATCTTGTTCATAGTGGTTTTGACAAGATCAATCTCTACAAAGAGTTAATATGCCTATATCCACTGAAAGTAATTCATCTCATTCGCAGATGGATGTACATTCAGGGGTGGATATGAGTTTTTCGTTGTATTCTTAAAACGATCACTCTAGATTATACCTTATGCAAAGAGATTTGAAATGTTTGAAAATTTTCATTAATTTCTAGCAATGGTGGAAAACCATTAAGGTAAGTGGTTAAAGATCTTGCGAACTGATAGGGGTGGAGAAATAGTTAGTAGATATGCAGTTCAAAGATCATTAAATTGATTTTTGAATTATATCCAAACTTACATCCTCAGAAATTTTGATTTGCATATTGATGATTAGTTACTAGTCGTTGCCTAAGTCCTTCTATGGTAATACAATTTCAGAATGATGCAATGGTTGTATACGTAAAGTAAATCATTACTAGATTCATGGATGACCTAATCAAAATCTTAAGAAAAGCTAGAACTGTTAACCATGGTTTGTATGTTTGTTAGCTATTCTAAGTGATTAGGGGTGGATCATCCCATAGTCAATAGATAAGAAAGTGTTTGTTTAAACAAATACTACTTTTCTAAGAAAATGACTAAGTCTGAAAATAAAGGAGATATTTTTCTTGATTCCAAAAGTGTTCTATCATCTTATTTGACATATGATGATCCTACTGCCTCTGTTGTCTTGTCACAACCGAAGAGGTTAATACCAATTAGTTTTCTTAGACATAATTCACGGTACCTTGTCGTAGTGGGAGAGTTTCTAGGAACTCACCTTCTTATGATTTGGAAGACACTAGTGATTAAAATTCATTGTGAGTTTAAATAAGTAATGGATTGTCAAGATAAGAAACTAAGAAGAAAAGCCAATAGAACTATGGTTTAATCCATTCACATGGAATAACCTAAAGTTTTCTATTACAAGGACATAAAAGGAAATTTTCGTTAATAAGTCTATTCAATGGACTTAACAAGATTTCTTGTTCTTAGTATTATAGGTTTGAGTTAATCTAAACCTATGGCTTATGGTATACCTGGTAATTACTTACTCTAATGCAAGCAACTTACTTTAGTAAGATGCTGAAGCAATTTCTTTCTAATGGCAATCTATAGAAGCTTCTCGACTTCTAGGCATAGATTTTATTTATCTAAGGAAAAGTCTCAACTATTCCAGAAAAGATAAAGCCATGAAAGAATTTCTTAAATCAACAGTGAGAGGTCTTAGATATGCTTTTGTATGCCTTAGACCAGACCTGCTGTTGAGTGGGAGTAATGAGTAGGTATCAGATTAATCCAGGAGAGGAACATTGGAAGACAATCAAGTAAATCTTAAGATTAAGAAGATGAACTATATGTTAGTCAATAAGAGTGTGTTTAAAACTCTTAGACTACACCACATCAGATTTCAAGACTTGCCTTTGTGTTAGAAAGTCTGTTGATAAGATGGTGATTACTCTGGGGGTGGAATAGTGATTTTGGAGAAGTGTAAAAACCTATCTGAAGTCTCTAGGTCTACCAGAAAGGGACTGAATGTTAAAGTTGCAGGAAAGGTACTTATTCAGTCTAAGGAAAGTTCTATACATTTATGGCACCATTCCAAATTGCCTTAACTGTTGGGAATTATTTTACCAGGATCTTAGATCTACTCACAAGTATGTTTATTAACATCCTAAATATGAACTTTCTAAAACGATAAAATAAACACATATAAAGTTAAGAAAACCTTACATTGATGCAGCGGAATTAATGTCTCCTTCCACTCAGATCTCTAACCCTTGATTCCTTTCTGTAGCAGAGTATAATCAAGATCTGAGCCCGAATCTCCTTCTTCTTCAAGCTTTGATCCTTCACAGTCTTCCAATCTATGATTGAGTTACTGCTTGCTGTGTGTGGGCACTTACTCTTTCACTAGGGTCACGAAAAAGATGAAGGGAAAAGAGAGAGAGAGATTTCGGCCAAGGTAGAGAGTGAGGAAGGCTCAGTTTTTCTGAAGAGAGAAATTTCTGTCAGAAAGCTAATGAAAGCATGTGATTTGACTGAGCCATCACTTTCTATTTATAGGCAACTACTAGGTCCAGGTTTAGAATTATTTGGCATTAAAATAATGAAAATATTAATTTGAAAAAGCTAATTAAGTGGCCGGCCTAGGTGTTGTAATGGGCCTCACTTAATTTTGCAATTTTATCAAATTTTATCTCTATTTTCTCAAAAACGCCAATTTTCTAATTCTAACCTTTTAAATGTCAAAACTAATTATTTAATAACTAAAATAGATTATTAAATAATATTGTCATTTAATTTAATTATTAATTAGACATATAAAGTCCATTAATAAATAAATAAACCTAGAAAACTCTTTTCCTTACAATTTCACCCCTGCTTAGTGAAAATCCATAAAATTAGACATAGTCTAACTTTAGAATTATAATTGATCAATCACGAATCAATTAGTGAGTCTTACAAGCAGAATGTTCTCAACTAGAATGGGGACCATGGATCTATATGCTGAGCTTCCAATAAGTGAACCAAATTTACCAAGTAAATTCCTACTTATTAATTCTTCGTTGAGTCCACTCTTAGAACTTAGAATTGCACTCTCAGACTTATATAGAGCATATTGTATGTTTCACGATACCAATATACTATCTCATTTAACCATTGTTATAATCTTATTGTGATTTAAAGATCCTTTATATAGATGATTTACATCGAGATGGGATTTCTTTACCGTTCTCACCCCTCAATGTATTTTGCCCCTTAAAACACTTAGCTACCTGTAAATGGTGTTTAGTGATCTAATAATTAGTCAGTTCAACAAGAGCTCATCCATTTACTTCTATTTGCTAAGCTCGAAGGGAATCATCACTTAGCTTCTATACACCAGTAGAAGCTATAGATTCCATATTTATGTTCAGCACTCCCACTCAATCATACTATCATGTTCTCGAAATATACATATCACCCTGACCCAAAAGTAGGCTTAACTAATAAATCTAAGAACATGAATAACACTCCTGAGTTGAGCCCAAGCATATCAGGATTTAGATTCTTTTAATCTTAAGATCAACTACTGATATTGACTTGGAAAGATATGTATAACGGTAAGTTTGTAATATCTTAACTTAGTTGCAATATCGGTCCAGTCCAATGTATACTCCATACATTCGAAACTAGTATACTTTACTAATGTCCTGGAAAGAACATAACACTTACTCCAAGTGTAAGTACACATCATCGCTGATTATCACATTAGTGTAAATCCAATAACACTGATGAAACAGGGACCAAAACTTTTGATTCATATGATCACAATCACATTCTACTGTGTTGACGATACTGTAATTGTGAATAAACATATGATCTGGATTTAACTGATTTTGTGTGTATGAATGTAATAAACATATTAAACATGTTAAACCATTAGCATGTAAAATTCATGCAAACATCAATCACTTCAAATTTCTTATATTGATAACTAATCAGATTGTAAAGAGTTTTATTTAGGGAATAAAACCCAACAAACTCCCACTTGCACTAATATAAAACAAACTGCGCAAATAGGTCAATCTGATGTCTTGATCTTCAGATCAAGTGTAGTATATTTGAATCCACCCAAACTTCTGGAAACTAGTTCATAAATACACTTATGAAACATCCTTTACTATATGCTTTACTCATCAAGGGATACTGAAATCTTTACTGTTTTAAATGTACATCTGAATTAACAGAAGACATATCTCTCATATTTTAAAATATGTAATTGAGATAATACAGTGTAGACTATTCTTCAGTGATATAACTTTCTGGTATTTTCGAATAGACCAAGTTATAGTTCTTCTCTGGTAGAGCTTGAATTATTATACAATAATTCCTCCACCCCCAAAGTAAGCACCATCTTATAGAATTTCGAAATTAGATGGTGAGATACAAAGACAACTGATACACAGTTCCTTAATATCTGACATATAGATCACTTACCTAAATCCTTCTTGAATATCTTCTAATGTTCCCTATTTGATTACATCTCAGATAGCTCCCACTCAATTGCAGATGTCTGGTTAAATAATACTTTTAACCTCTGATTGTTTGGAGAGTTACCTAGTTGTGACTTTTGTGTTAGTCTGAAACTTTAAGTTAAGACTAAGTCATCAACATAAACGGCTAGTATTTGAAGTGAAAAATACATGCCAGAGATAAAGTAATCAAAATTAAGATACCATCAAATTTTATGAGGATTAAGAATTCTTGGTTCAAGTCATTCGAATGGACTGAACTAGAGTTCTTTATCTTATTCTCATAATTCTGATAAGCTATACCTATCCATGTGAATGGTTAGATTTGCTTTTCAGTATTGTTCTTAAGTACCTATCACAATTATCAACCTAATGAAGATGGGTATAGAACTTTAAAATTCTCCCACTCAATTAAGGTAGTGTGAAACTTTAACAAAGAACTTTCAAAGGTATCAAACTTTTACTTATTACAGTAAAATCGAAATGGAACATACAATCAAGATCAAGAATTTATATTGACAATAGCTGACTCATTATATTACTTCTATGTTTAAACAAGATATGTGTTACATAGGGAATTGTGGAATATACTCCACCCCTAAGAATATACATATAGGGTACTATGGATAATCTCCACCCCTAAGTATATAGAGATTATGATCCACCCCTAAAGGTTGTAAAGATCATGATTCTCTTAGTGTGATAGAGTTTATGTGGAGTTGAATACTATCCAAAGTTCATTAGATATAAAAGATCGTTGAACTGCATAGTTTTCTTAACTTTTCTCCACCCCTATCAGATCATAAGATCCTTTTATTAAACAAATTCTTAATAATTGTATGAGAATTAACAATTATTGATAAACATAGAAATAATTTCTAATGTTTATATAATATAACTCTATGAAGAGTTGTAAATATTATAGAATTTGCATCAATAATAAAATCACTTACACATACAAACATACAAATATAATGTGGTAATAATTGATGAAGATAAATTAAATGAAGCTCAATCTCATAAATTGCAATAGGGAATTTCGAAAATAAAACTTTATTAATATTAAAAAAAATATTGCAACAATATGAGAGAAACAGGGATAAATATCCCTAACTAAAATTTGAAATCCAAATTGTCTTTAAACTAAAACAATTAATTCAAAAATAAATTGAAGAGCTTCATCTTCATCTGGACGATTTCACCCTTGGTCCAGCTTGCTGATCCAACTCAATTGAGTTCAAGTAGCTGGGCCTATGAGAAGAAGAATACAAATAAACAAAGTTAGTCCAGAATCATAAATCCAATTGGATAATAATTCACTAAAACTCTTAAAGTTTATAAAAGGAAATACCTTGTTTCTTTGCAAGAAGTTTAGGACACTGGGGTTTCCAATGACCTTTTTCATTGCAGTGGAAACACTTTCCTTTAAGTGTAGCATCACTAGAAGGAGCAGCCTTTTTCATGGCTTTTGTTCGCTTCTTGGTGTTCTTCCACTTCTTCGATTTGGGCTTTGAAGCAGAGGCAACATTTGCTTCAGGTCTCATCGTCCCATTACCATTACCAGGATTATGAGGTTTACTCCCTTTCTTCTTGGGTCCTCCAATCAAATTTTCATAAGTTTGAAGGTCATTGACTAATTCATGAAAGTCAATTTCCTTCTTATTCATGACATAATTTGATGTGTATGGTAGAAATGCTGGAGTCAGGCTATTCAAGATGAGACTAACTTGAGTAGCACTGTCCATTTCAGCACCATGATCCTGGGCTTCTTGGAAATAACTGGACATGAGGAGAACATGATCACGCACGTTTTGATGAGGTTCCATCCGTGCATTGATGTACTTCTTAGTCGCGTCAAAGCGTGACTGAAGTGATGCCTTACCGAATAGCTCATTTAACTTCGTCATAACTTCAGCAGCCTTCTCAGTTTTAGAAAACCGAGTTTTGAGGGTGTCAACCATGCTAGAAAGCATAAAGTATAGAGCTTTGTCATTTGCCTTCTGCCAACGCTCATACTTTTCTTTCACAGCTTTGGATGCATTGTCCCCAGGCACTTCAGGTGACGGCTCAGTTAAAACAAACAAGGCACTTTCTCCTATGAGAGCAATATTAATGTTCTCATTCCATTTATTAAAGTTAGATCCATTCAGCTTATTTTCAGTCAACAATGATAACATGTGATTCATTTTGGTAAACAGGATACTACAAAATAATGGAAATCAACAAATAGAAATTAAATAATGGTTTAGCACACAAAATCAATTCAGAAATTATAAGCACATAGCAAGTAGGAATGATATGAGAAAATACTTAAAAAATTCAATCCTAAATAATTTCCAAGGTTTTCAACAAACTGATATCAGTGTCCCGTTTAGGCGAGAGTCAAAGCTACCATCCATTGAATAGAGTTGTCAGCTCATCTAAAATGTTAAACATTCTAGCAACCTTTTATTCGATCAAGATCAGAATCCAGCGTTGTCCCGTTTAGGCGAGAGTCAAGGCTATTCTATCTCATGAGCTTCTACCATTGTTTCGCAATTTGCAAGTCAAATATGGTCGCCACCATTAGGGTGATCTATACCATATAAAACACTTACAAACCACTTATCATGCGAGATTAAACGGTGCGAAATTGCTAATGAACGTTCCTCCATTAGGGAGGATTACTCACTAAAACAAACGCGGTGTAAAACCCACAATGGAGATCGAATATCTTAATAATAATAAAGCTCATTGTTTAAAATGTATTTTCTTTATTATTCTAATAAATAAATCTCATTAAATTCTATTTAACAATTAAAATTCAAAAATAAGAATTTAATATAATATTTATAAAATTATACTTAGATGGTGATTGAAATAAAATTAATTATTTCCATCTTAGTAATAATCTTAAATATAAATATTAAGGAAATTAATTTAAGTTGAATTAAATAAATAATTAGCAACTTAAAAATTTCCTTTGAGAATATATTTATTGGGTTCGAAAATTTAAAGTATATAAAAATACAATTTTCGAAAATAATAAAAAATAGAAAAGAAATACTTCAAGCAAAAATATCACCTATCTAGATTATCTTTTGACTAGTTAATTCAATTTCTAATAATATATATATATTTTAAATTCATTTATTTTAAATTAATCAATTAAATGAAAAATCATTGATTGTGCCCAAGAATTAATAAATAATTAATAATTAATTTACAACTCAATCTATTTTAAAAAAAAAAATTCGAAAATATTGCATAATTAAAATGCAAATTTTGAAATTGATTAATAAAATAAAGAAAAATATATATTGAAAATTATTTAAATTTAAGTTGAAAAATTAAATTTCAACCTAAAAATAATTTTCTATTTAATTAAGTGTCATGAAAAATCAATAAATATTTAAGTATCATGATGAAAATCAACTTAGATATTTAGATTTTTCAACTTAATTAAATGTATTAAATTCAAGAAATAATAATTAAGTGTAGAGAAGGCTTAATTATTAATTTCTATTTAATACTAGGAAAAATATACTTAATAAAATTGTACCAAAATTAATTATTTAAATAATTAATTTCACAAAAGTATAATATTTTCCTATTTAAATATTAGAAATAATAAGTAGTCTAGAAATTACTATCTAGAAAATATCTTATTTGACTAGGTATCTTTTCAAAATTTGAAAAATATCTAATTTAAGTTATATAGAAAAAATCTAAAACTTAAATAATTTCAAATCTAGATTTAATTAAATATCACAAATTAAGTTGTAACCACTTAATTTGAAGATATCTTTTGAAGTTAATATTTGAAAAGATATTAACCAAAAAATATCTAAGATATTCCATTTCAAGTTAATATTTGAAAAGATATTAACTTAAAAAAAATATCTTAAGAATCTTTAATAACTAATGCCTAAGATTCCTCAACTTGATTTAAAATTTAAATCAAATATTCAAATTTAAGTTAGTTAAGAAAAATCAGTTGATACAACTAATTTATAACTTAAATAGGAATATTTAATTAAATAAGCTCCAGAAAGAATCTTAGTTAGTTAAAATTCTATATTTAATTAAATACGAGAAAAATACAAATAGTTTGTCTAGAAATAATATCTAAACTAAAAGTGTTTTTCTTAAAATTAACTTTAAAATATTAAAATGAAAAATAAATTTCCATATATTTTAAAAGTTAATTATGTTGCTAATTCAATTTTATTAGGTCAAACTAATATAATTAACCTAGTACAGTTATTCAAATCAGGCAAATGGGCCTTCACAATTGGGGTAGTTCATGTGAGGGGGTGCTGGGTTCAGTATGTCGTACCCACTTCTATGGCTCCCAACTCTCACACAAGGCCCAAAAGAGAGGAATTTAACCTTAAAATAAATAACTGTTATTAATTGAATAGGTCCAATAACTAAATGGACCTAAATAAAATCTATCATGGTGTGACATTTTATTTAGCAACAACCTATATGCATCTATATAATAAAATAAATATATAGGCTCACACAGGCACACTTTGGATGGATCCTATCATGTTGCTAGGTCATACACAGATGAAAGAAGATTGTAAAATTTACCTGTTACAAATTATTAACTTGACCAAGGGAGCCATCAGATCATTAGATCTGGCAAAAAGTAACCATGGCTATTTGCAATCAAGTAATAATAGGTTTTTAAAAACTTACACACAAGCTAAAAACACATACTCCTGCAACAAGGTTAGTTGGATAGTTGGAAGTAGGATTTATTTAATTTTAAATAAATAATTTCGAAAAATAAATAATTAAATAATAATTTTTTTTAATTAATTTCGAAAAATAAAATTTTAAAAAAATTTAATTAATTTCGAAAATAAAATAAAAAATAAATTTAAATTTTGAAATTATTTAAAAATTAAATATTTAAAATTAAACCTACTATTTTGAAAAATTAGGTTTCAACCAACCTAAATATCATTTCAAAAATTTACTAACTACTTTTAAATATTAAATGTTATTTTAAAAATAAAAAATTAGAAAAGATAAAAGAAATATCTTTTCAGATTTTAAATTTAATTTGAATAAATAAAATAACAAAATTTAAAAGTTAGTAAAATATCTTATTTAAATATCTTATTACATGATTATAAATATCTTATTTAAATTTAAAGAAGGTCAAAATATCTAAAAAGATTTGATTTTTTAAAAAAAAACCTTAAAAGATAAGATATTATTAAAATATCTTAAAAGATAAGATATTTTTAAAATATATTAAAAGATATTATAAATATCTTCAAAGATATTATAAATATCTTATAAAATCTGACCTTAAATTTAAAAAAAATATAATCAAATTTAAAAATAAGATAGATTTTTAAGCAAAAAGATAAATACTAATTCTATTCAAATTCAAATTAACTAATATCTTGAATTAAATTAAAAAAAAAATTAAATTAATTTAAAATGATAATTAGAATTGAATTAGGAATAGTAATAGTATATATACAAAACCATACAAAAAATTGGAAGTTAATTCCATGAAAAAGTATGAAAAATTGAAGAAAAAAGAAAAAATTCGAAACTGTACGGACAGTTCTGCGATCGCAGGAAAATATCAGCACAACCCCGATTTTATCAAATCTTCAAAAAATCATAACTAATTCAAATAAAATTCAAATTGAGTTCTGTAAAAGGCTAACTTGCTTAATTTTTTTCCATACTATCCAATAAAAATAATTCCAGAAACGAAATCACAATTATTTTTCACGAAAATTTCACAAACATCAATCAATCATCAAATAACACTCAATACAACATGACACCATCCAAAGAACATACAAACAATCGTTTTAAAGTCCAAATTACATGTAAGTAAATCAATTACCATGGCTCTGAGGCCAGTTGTTGGGAATTATTTTACCAGGATCTTAGATCTACTCACAAGTATGTTTATTAACATCCTAAATATGAACTTTCTAAAACGATAAAATAAACACATATAAAGTTAAGAAAACCTTACATTGATGCAGCGGAATTAATGTCTCCTTCCACTCAGATCTCTAACCCTTGATTCCTTTCTCAGAGCGAGTATAATCAAGATCTGAGCCCGAATCTCCTTCTTCTTCAAGATTTGATCCTTCACAGTCTTCCAATCTATGATTGAGTTACTGCTTGCTGTGTGTGGGCACTTACTCTTTCACTAGGGTCACGAAAAGGATGAAGCGAAAAGAGAGAGAGAGATTTCGGCCAAGGTAGAGAGTGAGGAAGGCTCAGTTTTTCTGAAGAGAGAAATTTCTGTCAGAAAGCTAATGAAAGCATGTGATTTGACTGAGCCATCACTTTCTATTTATAGGCAACTACTAGGTCTAGGTTTAGAATTATTTGGCATTAAAATAATGAAAATATTAATTTGAAAAAGCTAATTAAGTGGCCGGCCTAGGTGTTGTAATGGGCCTCACTTAATTTTGCAATTTTATCAAATTTTATCTCTATTTTCTCAAAAACGCCAATTTTCCAATTCTAACCTTTTAAATGCCAAAACTAATTATTTAATAACTAAAATAGATTATTAAATAATATTGTCATTTAATTTAATTATTAATTAGACATATAAAGTCCATTAATAAATAAATAAACCTAGAAAACTCTTTTCCTTACAATTTCACCCCTGCTTAGTGAAAATCCATAAAATTAGACATAGTCTAACTTTAGAATTATAATTGATCAATCACAAATCAATTAGTGAGTCTTACAAGCAGAATGTTCTCAACTAGAATGGGGACCATGGATCTATATGCTGAGCTTCCAATAAGTGAACCAAATTTACCAAGTAAATTCCTACTTATTAATTCTTCGTTGAGTCCACTCTTAGAACTTAGAATTGCACTCTCAGACTTATATAGAGCATATTGTATGTTTCACGATACCAATATACTATCTCATTTAACCATTGTTATAATCTTATTGTGATTTAAAGATCCTCTATATAGATGATTTACATCGAGATGGGATTTCTTTACCGTTCTCACCCCTCAATGTATTTTGCCCCTTAAAACACTTAGCTACCTGTAAATGGTGTTTAGTGATCTAATAATTAGTCAGTTCAACAAGAGCTCATCCATTTACTTCTATTTGCTAAGCTCGAAGGGAATCATCACTTAACTTCTATACACCAGTAGAAGCTATAGATTCCATATTTATGTTCAGCACTCCCACTCAATCATACTATCATGTTCTCGAAATATACATATCACCCTGACCCAAAAGTAGGCTTAACTAATAAATCTAAGAACATGAATAGCACTCCTGAGTTGAGCCCAAGCATATCAGGATTTAGATTCTTTTAATCTTAAGATCAACTACTGATATTGACTTGGAAAGATATGTATAACGGTAAGTTTGTAATATCTTAACTTAGTTGCAATATCGGTCCAGTCCAATGTATACTCCATACATTCGAAACTAGTATACTTTACTAATGTCCTGGAAAGAACATAACACTTACTCCAAGTGTAAGTACACATCATCGCTGATTATCACATTAGTGTAAATCCAATAACACTGATGAAACAGGGACCAAAACTTTTGATTCATATGATCACAATCACATTCCACTGTGTTGACGATACTGTAATTGTGAATAAACATATGATCTGGATTTAACTGATTTTGTGTGTATGAATGTAATAAACATATTAAACATGTTAAACCATTAGCATGTAAAATTCATGCAAACATCAATCACTTCAAATTTCTTATATTGATAACTAATCAGATTGTAAAGAGTTTTATTTAGGGCATAAAATCCAACATTAACTACTAGTGTTACTTCCTGAATAACCAAGAAGTAGTTGCCAAAGGTATAGAATCCAGTATCCCAAAAGAGTAGACATATAGAGAGGAATTTCACATTATCAATGATTTTGTGATTAAGGAAGAGTAATGGTGGAGAAAAGGTTGTGTTTAATTCAACCTTTCAGATCCTATTACGAGGAGTTTGCTACTACTAGACTTGATTTGTATATCAAGGTGTTGAGATTATTTGAAATGCACATTTTGTTTTATATTAGTGCAAGTGGGAGTTTGTTGGGTTTTACGCCCTAAATAAAACTCATTTCAATATAATCAGATTTACTTATTAATATAGATCAGAAATAACATTTAATGTTGCATGGTTCACATGAATTTATTTCATGATTATATGAAAATAATGTATGAATTCTATTTAAGTCCAGAACATATCAATTTGTTAATGATTATAGTTTTGTCAACACAGTGGAATATAATCTTAATTATATGTTTGAAAGTTTATTCCCTGATTTGTCAGAACACTGGATTTAGACTGACATGGTATAATCAGCGATAGGTATTCTTACACCTTGGATAAGTGTTATGTCCTTTCCAGGACACTGGCAAAGTTTACCAGCATCGGATGTATGGAGTATACATCGGAAGGGACCGATATTGAACTTTGATTAGATATATTAGAATTTACCGTAATATCTATTCAATTCAATATCACCTGTTGATCCTAGATCAAATGATCTTAATCCTGATATGATTAGGTTCAATCTCAAGAGTGTTATTCGTGTTCTTTGATTTGTTAGTTAAGTCTACTTTTGGGTCAGGGTGATACGTACATTTTGGGAACACGGTAGTGCAATTGAGTGAGAGCGCTAACATAAATATAGAATCTATAGCTTCTATCTGGCGAATAGAAAGTAAAGGATGATTTCCTTCGAGCTTAACCAAACAAAAATAAATGGTGGAGATCTCATTTCACTTAGCTGAAATATCATTTATACAGGGTTAAGTGTTTTAAGGATAAAATACATTGTAGGGTGCTACGGTAATTTAATCCCTTTACAGTGTAAATCATCTATATAGAGGATCATTGATCACATTAGGGTTATAACAATGGATAACTAATCATGTGTCTATATCGTGGAACATATAGAGCGTTCTATATACTGGGAGTGCAATTCTAAGTTCTATGCGTGGATTCAACGAAGAATTAATAAGTCAGTGAGTTTAAGATATAAATTCTTGATCTGCTTATTGGAAGCTCGGATATATAGACCCATGGTCCCCATACTAGTTGAGACCATACTGCTTGTAAGACTCAGTTAATTAATTTTGATTAATCAATTATAATTCTAAAGTTAGACTCTGTCTAGTTTATGAATTTTCACTAAGCAAGGACGAAATTGTAAAGAAAAGAGAATTCTAGGTTTATTTATTAATTAAGAGACTTTATATGTCTAATTAATAAATATATTAAATGATAATATTATTTAATAATTAATTTTTAGTTATTAAATAATTAGAATTGTCATTTAAATGGTTGAATTGGAAAATTGGCGTTTTTGACAAAATGAGATGCAGAAATGATAAAACAGCAAAATTGCATAAGTGAGACCCATTATCCAAGGCCCATGGCCAGCCACACTTATAGCGTTTTATCATTTATTTTTTTATTATTTTAATGCCAAATAATTCTAACTTAAACCTAGGTGGTTACCTATAAATAGATAGTGATGGCTCTCATTCACAATTAATTCTGTCAGATGAAAACTGAGCCTCCTATTCTTTTCTCTATAGGCCGAACCACTTCCCTCTTCTTTTCTTCTCTAAATGTCGAAATTCTTGAGTGAATGAGTGAGTGCCCACACACATCAAGTGGTATCTCAATCATAGTGTGTAAGACTATGGAAAATTAACCAACAAGAAAGAGATTCAACATCAAAGGAAGGAGAGAAAGAGATCCAGGTTCAGATCTTGGTGATGCTCTGCTACAGAAAGGAATCAAGGGCTAGAGATCTGAACGGAAGGAGTCATTATATTCGCTGCACCCAATGTAAGGTTTACTAAACTTTATATGTGTTTATTTCATTGTTTTAGAATTCATATTAGGGTGTTAATGAAACATACTTGTTAGTAAATCTAGATCCTTGTAAAATATATCCAACACGTATACCATATGATCTATAAGAGTTTCAGTCTATTCTTTCTATATATGATATACCAGGTAATGTATTTATCCTATGCCATATGATCCATAATATGATCCATATGTGCTTCAGTCCTTCTTCACGTAACTCGTTGATTGCATCCACTGTGTACTCAATTTTTCCTTTAAACTATATATATAAAAAAATAATTAGATGACACAATATATATATATATTAAGAAATATATAAGATAACTTACATTATTTTCAAGAAGTTCATTTCGGTCATTTGCCATTGTCATGAGTTCTTTCATATAAAGCATCACGCAGTATCCACAGTCCACACTTCCAGGTTGTTTGGGACACTAAAATTTTGAATAGTAAGTTATAAAGTTAAGATATACATTTTTTTTTTGTTTAAGAATTTAAATGTAATTTTGAAGAAAAAAATATAAATGAAACCATATACTTAAGCTCTAAACAATACAACAAGAATTTATACATATATAATCTCAATTACAAAAAATTCTTAAAAATTTTCTCTTAAAAATACGTAACCCACTACAAGTAAAAATATTATAGCATAATCAAACATCTTTACATCATATATAGATTCTATAATCAACAAACTTTAACAATTCCTATTTGTTACTCAATTGCAAACATCCAAAACATATCTCATTTTATGTATAAATTAATTTTTTAATTTAATAGACTTCCATAAATGAAAAGTTGATAGAGTACCTGAACTGTTATCCATTTGGGGCCATTTTTATTTCCTCTTCGACCCTTTGATGCATTGTATATTGCAAATGCACTAAAATAAAAAATTTAAAATACCCATAGGTTAAACAATAATAATAGAGAATAACTAATTAATAAAAAATTAATCTATGATATACTTTCGAACACATGTCATTGCATCATCTCCAATCTTTTGCCCGCTAGGATTGAGGGAGAACACAATTTCTTGCCATGGGTTGATAAGAATCAACATCCAATGTCGTCTGTAATGAAAAATACAAAAATTAATAAATATATATGCATTGTCATATAATTTATGTTAAGTTTGTTAGATTCAGTTGTTGAGTTGGTTAGAATCAGTTTTTGGTTAGTTAATAGTTAGTTGTAGGATCAAGTTAGTTATGACAGCTGTAACTAAACACCAGCTACTATAAGTAGCTTAATTGTATCTGTTTTCTTTGCTGATCAATTCAATAACAGATTCAGTCTCTTTTCCTTCTATTCTCTCTGTTTCTTTCTGCTATGGATTTGTGAAATGGTATCAGAGCCACCATTGTTGGTTCGGCTTCATCTTCATCTTTCTTCTTGCTTCTTTGATTTCTTATTTCTTCTTCAATGGCACGTGGTGGAGGAGCTCAAACTCGAACCAATCGTGATGCTGCTAATGCATCAAATGACTCGAACAGGTACTCTGTTCTTGGAGAGAACTCAAGATCCAGCACTGCCAATGATTTGTCGAATCCATTTTTTCTTTCGAATGGTGATAATCCAGCTACAGTTCTTGTACCAAAGATCTTAACAGGGAGTGAAAATTACAGTACCTGGAGAAGATCTATGATGATTGCTCTTGTTGCTAGAAACAAAATGAAGTTTGTTAATGGGAAGATTCCACAACCAGATGAGGATCATGAGGATTTTGATGCTTGGTGTCGATGTAACAGCACTGTAATCTCTTGGATACTTCATGCGATTTCTGCTGAAATTGCTGACAGCATTATGTATCTTGATAATGCAGCTGAGATTTGGTCTGAGTTACATGAAAGATTTAATGAAAAGAATGCTCCAAGAATTTACGATGCAAAGAAGACTATGCAGAATCTTGTGCAGGGTTCGAGCAGTGTTACTAGCTATTTCTTGTGTTTTTCTTGGCTATCCACCAGGAATGAAAGCTTATAAGCTCCTGGATTTGAACACAAACCAGATTTTCTACTCAAGAGATGTTCAGTTCTATGAACACATTTTCCCTTTTATTAAAACTGAACATTTACCTGCTGCATATGATCAGTTTTTCTCTGAAATGCCTACTCATACTCAGTTGTTTTTTCCTTGTTCTGAACCTAATTGTGCATCTGATACTACACATGCACAGAATTTTCATCAACCTGTTGTGCATCCTGAACAGGTTTTTAATTCTGATACACACAGTGAGCAGGTTATTAATTCCAACCTGCATAATGATCAGGTTTTTCCTACTCCTTCAACTGATTCCTCACAGGTTCCAATTCCTCCTGTTGTCACTCGAACAGGAAGACAAACACATAAACCCTCATATCTCAATGAATACCATTGTTATCTTGCTACTAATGCTTTTGCTTCTTCTTTTCAAAGCAAGTCTAACACACCTTATCCATTATCTGCTGTGTTGTCTTATCACAGGTTGTCCCCTGCCTTTCGAGCAACTGTTATGGCCATTTCGAGTCACTTTGAACCTGAATTTTTTAGTCAAGCACATGGCATACCCGAATGGGATAATGCCATGGACACTGAGATAGATGCTCTTGAAAGGAATGACACTTGGATTGTGGTTTCATTACCTGAGGGACAACATGTCATTGGTTGCAAATGGGTGTACAAAATTAAACTCAATGCTGATGGGAGTGTTGAGAGATTGAAAGCTCGGTTGGTTGCCAAGGGGTACAACCAACAGGAGGGGATTGATTACACTGACACTTTTGCTCCTGTTACTAAACTTGTGACTGTTAAATGTGTCATTGCTCTTGCTGCAATTAAGGGCTGGCACTTACATCAGTTGGATGTAAACAATGCATTCTTGCATGGTGATCTCAAGGAGGATGTTTATATGACTCTTCCTCAAGGTTATAAACCTAAGGGGGAGCTTCCTCACAATCCTGTATGCAAGCTAAAGAAGTCACTTTATGGTTTAAAGCAGGCCTCAAGGCAATGGTTTGCAAAATTCTCCACTGCCTTGTTTGATGAGGGATTTAATCACTCGGCTACAGACCATTCATTGTTCATTAAACACTTTGGTAGCCATTTCATATTCTTGTTGGTCTATGTTGATGATGTAATACTTGTTAGCAATGACCTTCAAGAATTGGAAGCTCTAAAAATCAGATTAAATGCCCGATTCAAATTGAAAGATTTGGGAAATCTTAAGTACTTCTTGGGGCTCGAGATAGCTAGATCACACAAACGCATATTTGTGTCACAAAGACCATATGCTTTACAGCTTCTTGAAGACTTAGGACACCTTGGATGCAAGCCTATGAACACACCTATGGAAGCCAATCTCAAGCTTGGACAGAATGAAAAAGAAAAGTTGGCAGACCCTACTCTATACAGAAGGATAGTTGGAAAATTGCAATATCTGACCATTACAAGGCCGGATATCTCATACTCAGTTAATAAACTGAGTCAATTCCTTGCTGTGCCAAGACTTAGCCACATGAATGCTGCTTTTCGAGTCCTGCAGTATGTGAAAGCCACACCAGGTCAGGGAATTTATTTCCCTGCTGATACTAAAGTCCAATTGAAGGCTTATACTGATTCAGACTGGGCTGCTTGTCCAGACACAAGGAGATCGACAACAGGTTTCTGTATTTTCTTAGGAGACTCTGTTATTTCATGGAGAAGCAAGAAGCAGCATACGGTTTCAAGATCCTCAGCAGAAGCTGAGTACAGAGCAATGGCGAATACCACATGTGAGATAGTTTGGCTGCTGTCAATCTTAAAGGAGTTGAAAGTCGATCATAAAGGGCCAGCATTGCTGTTTTGTGATAACAAATCAGCACAACATATTGCAGCAAACCCCGTTTTCCATGAGAGAACGAAGCACATAGAGATAGATTGTCACTTGGTAAGAGACAAGGTTCAAGCTGGAGTTATCAAGACTGTTCATGTGGCTTCCAAAGAACAACTAGCTGATATACTAACCAAACCTTTGTTTCCTAATCAATTCAATTACATTAAAAGCAAGATGGGATTGAAGAACATTTATTGTCCATCTTGAGGGGGAGTGTTAAGTTTGTTAGATTCAGTTGTTGAGTTGGTTAGAATCAGTTTTTGGTTAGTTAATAGTTAGTTGTAGGATCAAGTTAGTTATGACAGCTGTAACTAAACACCAGCTACTATAAGTAGCTTAATTGTATCTGTTTTCTTTGCTGATCAATTCAATAACAGATTCAGTCTCTTTTCCTTCTATTCTCTCTGTTTCTTTCTGCTATGGATTTGTGAAAATTTATATGAAAAAATAAGATCATAAATACCCTTGGTGGTATGGTAGAGTCAACAAACCTCCTATTAATGTATTCTGTAGACGCAAGGAAAGATATCTAGTTCGGGCATCAATCGTGTTATGCCCAATGAATGCAAGGAGAGAAGGGTCAGCAAAACACCACAAATGCTCAGTGCATTCTATACTGATACAAGCATATAGTTTTCTAGGTAAAATATAGAGATCACATTAGTCAAAAATTATTCACTAAGTTAAAGAAAGTAAAAATAAATTGAAGAAAAAAAAAACGAACAAATTAAATATACCTTGTAACGCCCTGTCCAACAGGGACGCCACGTGTGTGCAATTTAATAAAATTCTTATATAGATACTATATTATACCAAAAGTGTGGGTAATTAAAATTTTTTGTAATTAAAATCAAACATGTAAAAACTTCTTTATAGCAGAAGATAAGTAATGAGAACTATGGGGACCCCCTGTTTTCAAAATATTACAAACTAGTTTATTAGTACTTTTAAAATATAAACATTGTAATCCCAAAATACTATCAAAACGAAACATCCTGTTCACTGGGCGGAAACACTGCGGCTGATATATACATTGCTGCTACGACCCAGAACTCATGGCTGCTCAACCTTTGCTTTCCCCTTACCTGCACCATAAAACACCCGTGAGTCACAGAGACTCAACAAGAAAAGTGAACAAAACAATAACTGAAAAATGATTATCAATTTAATCTCATGTCATCATGTTTACACATAATATCATAAACACACAATCTTGGTACTTTATAAAATACCCCTTTACCACTCGTTGACCACGAGCTGTATATGTCACTATCGTTGCCCGATGAAGAAAACGATAAGTAAGAAACCTAACCGCGATTTCAAGAGTAATTACTTGTAACGGTATTAACTGTTTCCAACCCTAGGTCATAACCTAGGCTCAACAAATATTTAATCAAAGTCTTGATAATAATCAAGGCCATAACCTTTCAACCATTAATATTTAACCACATACGGTGCTTACCACTTTCCTTACCTTAGTTCTGAACTCAAGCGTACGGGCCAACTCAAGTGGAAAACAAGCTAGGCGATCCTGGTCCTATGTCACGACAACCAAAACTCAATAAAAACCTTAATCAAATTTCTGATAATCAACTCTGATTCTCACAATCGAACACACCCTACTTTCCCCCAGATCAAACTAGCTTAACCATCTCTAAAACACCCTGAATTCCACTCCGAAAGACACCCTGAATAAGATCGGACTTGAGGAGAAAAACACAAAATCGCCCTTTCCTGGGAAAAACGGTCGGCCGTTTTTCTGGGTGCCTGAAAAACGGCCTGCCTTTTTTTCCTGGCAGCCATAGTGATTTCTGGTTTTTCACCCCAAAAACCAATCAAACCTCCACCAAACCTGCTCAAACCTTCCAAAACAGTATAATATAGTAAACATGACATAACCCATTAATCAATTCATTGAAATATATCCATTTGCTCAAAATCACACTTCAAAGTGAAGAAAACATCATTCTATCCCTATGTAGCTTAATCATTTCAACCAGCCATTAAAACCACTTAATTCAAACTTCAACACACTCCAAAACAAACCTAATTCAACTAAGAAATCATGCTCAGAACTCATCTAGGCCTACAACCATGAACACCCAAAAAAACTAATAAAAACCTAGCTTAAAACCTAGGAAATCACCAAGAACATAAGGGAGAAGCTTACCTCAAGAGTCTAGGTTGAGTTGGGGTTAGATTCTGCTTGAGATGAGGAAGAATAGTTGAAGAAAATCTCCCTAGGTTGGCTGGTTTAGTTTGCTCGAAGGAAGAAGAGACGGAGAGCTTGGTTGTTCTTTTTTTTTTCTTAATTACTTGCCTTGGAAGATTGCTATTAATAGCTTTCTCTCTCTCTCTCTCTCTTTTTTTTTTTTTTTTTTTTTTTTTTTTTTTTTTATACTCAGCCCTAGAAAAGTAAAAAGGGCAAAGGACTACTTTACCCCTAATGAAAAAAAATAAACTTTAAAATAACCTAGGGCATTTTTGTAATTTTGCTAATTCCATTAAACCGACATTCTAAAATTTCTAACCTAGTCCGGAATATTCTCAAAATAATTCTTCCATAAATGTCGTGACATTTCTGACCAAAATCGTCGGGCCCAATATTTTATTAAATAAATTCCCAATAATTATCCCAATATAATCTCCGTAATTAATAAATTACGCTACTTATTTCATTGAGTAAACTCTCAACAATTACCCTAAGTAAGATCATAATCTTACTTCGTTACCAAAATAATTATAGATTTAATAAAATATGTCTATTTAAATATTATTTATTTTCCGGGATATTACAATTATCACTTCTTATAGGAATTTCGTCCTCAAAATTTACTTGAAAAGCTCGGGATACAACTCCCGCATCTGCGACTCTAACTCCCAAGCCGCTTCTTCAACTTTGCTGTTCCGCCACAGCACTTTAACTAGCAGAATAGTCTTGTTCCGCAGCACCTTTTCTTTCCTGTCTAAAATCTGCACCGGTTGTTCTTTATATGATAGGTCGGTTTGAAGCTCAATGTCTTCATTACTTAAGACATGAGTTGTATCTGATACATATTTCCGAAGCATTGAGACATGAAACACGTTATGAACCCCAGATAAAGCAGGAGGTAGAGCCAACCGATAACCTACCTGACCTACTTTCTCAAGAATCTCAAACGGACCAATAAATCTGGGACTCAACTTTCCTTTCTTCCCAAACCTTCGAATTCCTTTCATTGGGGATACCCGAAGGAAAACAAAATCCCCAATCTAGAATTTAACATTTCTACGCTTTAGATCTGCGTAGCTTTTCTGTCTACTTTGTGAAGCAAGCATACGAGCTCAAATCTTTTTAATAGCCTTACTCGTTCTTTGGACAGCCTCAGGTCCAAGATACCTACGTTCACCTGCTTCATCCCAGTGAATAGGTGATCGACATTTCCTTCCATAAAGCATCTCATACGGAGCCATGCCAATGGTACTCTGATAACTATTGTTATAAGAAAACTCAATCAGAGGTAGGTACTTGTTCCAAGAACCTTCAAAATCAATTACACATGCCCTCAGGATATCCTCAAGTATCTGGATAGTCCTCTCAGATTGACCATCGATTTGAGGATGAAAAGCTGTACTAAATTTAAATTTTGTACCCATTGCTTGCTGTAAGCTTTCCTAGAATTTGGATGTAAATTTTGGATCTCGATCCGAAACTATCGACTTTGGGGCACCGTGAAGCCGAACTATCTCCTTGATATATAAATCAGCATATTGATCCACTGTATACGTTGTCCTCACCGGAAGAAAGTGAGCAGACTTCGTATATCGATCCACTATCACCCAAATAGAATCATAATACCCTACTGTTCTGGGAAATCCCACTACAAAATCCATAGTGATGTCTTCACATTTCCATTCAGGAATTTTTAGAGGTTGAAGCAAACCTGCCGGCCTCTGGTGTTCTGCTTTAATTTGTTGACAGGTTAAGCATTTTGACACATATTCAACAATATCTCTTTTCATACCTGGCCACCAATATAAAACCTTCACATCATGATACATCTTTGTTGTTCCCGAGTGTAAGGAGTACGGTGTAGTATGAGATTCATCAAGAATCTCCTGTTTGATTTCTTTGTCAATCGGTACACAAATTATGTTCTTGTATCGCAACAACCCATCAAATAAATACGAAAAGTCTTTTGCCAATCCGGCCTCTAACTTCTCCTTATGCCCCTATAGCTCAAGATCACTTTGTTGAGCTACTCTAATTCTTTCCAACAAATCAGATTGCAGGGTAATGTTGGCAAGTTTTCCAATTACAAATTCAATTCCCGCTCTAGTCATATCCTCAGCTAATGCTGCTGAAATTTTCTTTAGTTCACAAACTTGCCCTGGTCCTTTTTGACTTAGAGCATCCGCTACCACATTTGCTTTACCAGGGTGGTAGAGAATCTCGCAGTCTTAATCTTTGACCAGTTCTAACCATCGTCGTTGCCTCATATTTAAATCCTTCTGAGTGAAAAAGTACTTGAGGCTTTTGTGATCAGTATAAATCTCACACTTCTCACCATACAGATAGTGACGCCAAACTTTCAATGCAAAAACAACTGCTGCCAATTCACACTAGAATACCATCTTTACTTACCACATGCCACAAGAAACTCACTTGAGGTAACCAAAATTCACATTTCTTAAACTTGGCATAACATTTATGCTCCCTGATGTTGACCAAAAGTCAATCACTCACTTATTTTGATGATAAACAAATATTTGATTATTATTTGTTACTAATATTTTCTTGACCATTTTGCAAGCAAATTCACAAAGTATCAATATTTGCTTCGTAAAGTCACACATAATCAAAGAAGTAGATTCAACAAGTATATAGACTACTTCATACTTCATAAGAGAAAAAGTTTCATCAAGAGATCAAGAATTCAAGACCCTACTCAAAAGAGGACTTCAAAAGATAAAAGTCAAAAGTCAACCCGAAAGTCAAAGTCAAAGTCAACTCTCGGGAAAAAGTCAACTTTGGATCAAAACATGAAAATCAAGTTAGGAAGCTCATCTACATCAAGACTACAAACAATCAAATGGTATAAATTTATTTTAGTCTTGTTAAAGTGATTTGCATAGTATACTAGGGTTTATAAGTACAAATTTTAGCCCATTCACTAACTTGTGCAACAAGTTTTCTCACACGATAGTTCAAAATTTTTTTTGATTGAATTTCTAAATCACATTTTGTTTAACAAAGAGAACAAAATTGGAATTTTTGAAATCGAATAATCGAGTAAAGAGTTATGCGCGTTTTAGTGCCGAAAAATGCAAGTTTTGAACCTGCCTGATTTTTGGCCTACCTATTGAAAATAGGTAGTCCGTTTTTCCCAGGATTTTTTTTAAAAATTGTGCTAACGCCTATAAACGGCTAGTTTTTGTTTCTACACTATATAAACTTGTTTTTCACTCAAAAATTAAGGTTGGTTGAGCTTCTATTCATCATATAAAATCATTCTAAGTGTCCTAAGCTAAAGAATTATTATCTTTTCATAAACACACCAACCACACACACTTGAGCCAAACTTGTTCTTATCTTCTCTAGTGTGCTTGCGATTCTCTAGGATTTTACATTGTTTTTTATCTTATTAGAGAGAGTTGGCTTTGTATTTCAAAATTACATATTCATTGTATTGAGAGGTGAGGTTGGCACCGGTAGAAAAATAACTCGGTTGTAGGTGAGGTTGACACCGGTTTTGTAAACAACTCGAGAAGAGTGAGATTGTCACTACAACATTCTGATAGTGGGATTGGCACTTCAACAATCCGGTGAGGTTGATAGTCCTTGGAAGAAAACTATTGTGAGAGGTTTGGGAAAAACCTTGGTGATTCCCCAGTGGTAAGGGTTAGTGAAGCCCGTTAACTTGGCTCGATAGTGGAACTCAAAGCTAGGCCCATAGCTTTGAAGACCAATGATGTAGGTGGCTTAGTTCTACCGAACCTTGTAAAAATCAAGAGTTTGCAATTTCTATCCCTAAAGTCTTTACATTTCAAGTTTATTATTTGTTTATACTTGTGATTATCTTTGTTATTGCATTAAACTTAAATATTTGCATGAATTGTCTTTGGGGTTTCTAAATTTCTGAAATTAGTTTAAATTTCCAATTCACCCCCCTCTTGGAAACATATCTTGTTCTAACAATTGGTATCAGAGCAAGGGCTCTTACTTTTGGGTAGATTTCACAATCTAAGAGTATGTCGTTTCCAAGCAATTCACACAATAACATGCTAGAAGGTTTAAGCACAAGTAGAGCACCATTCTTTGATGATGTAGACTTTCCTTATTGGAAAATTAGAATGGAAACTTATCTTCAATCCATTGATTTTGATTTGTGGCATATTGTATGTTATGGTCCTTACATTCCTATGCATGTTGTAAATGGTGTAGAAACTATAAAGAAATATGATGCATATGATGAAAATGATAAAAAGATGATGTCTAAGAATGTTAAGGCTAAGTATGCTTTAATATGTGGACTAGATAGAGATATATTTAAAAATATTGAGCAAGCCTCCTCGGCTCATGATATGTGGAAAATGTTAGAAGTAACTCATCAAGGAACTAGTGCCATGAAAGAAACTAAAATTCAACTTTTAGTTACTCAATATGAAAATTTCAAGATGTTACAACATGATACCATTGCTAACATGTATACTCGTTTCACAACTATTACTAATGGTTTGAACTCTCTTGGCAAGGTACTTACACAAAAAGATATGGTCACCAAGATTTTGAGAAGTCTCACCAAAGCCTACCAAGGCAAAGTAGTTGCCATCCAAGAAGCCAAGGACCTCTCAACTTTACCATTGGAAGAGCTCATTGGTTCTCTCATGAATCATGAGATTTTCATGAATGCTCAAGAAGAAGAGGAAGTCGATAAAAAGAAGAAGAACACCATTGCATTCAAATCCACTTCACATGATGATAGTGAAGCTAGTGAGCATGGTGATAGTGATATGGAGGATATAACCCTACTCACAAAGAACTTTAAGAAGTTTTTGAAGTTCAAGAAGAATGCAAATAGATTTTACAAAGGGAGTAACTCAAGGGAAAGCTCAAGAAAAGATGATCAAATTACTTGCTATGAATGCAAAAAGCCCGGTCATATGAAAACGGATTGTCCCTTGAGAAAGAGGAATAGGAGAAGGGCAATGGTGGCTACTTGGAGTGAAAGCGAGAAAGAAAGTTCCGAAGATGAACAACATGAGATAGCCAACACTTGCTTTATGACCATTGATGATAAGGTAAGTAATCCTAACCATACAAGTGATTTTGAAAGTGAAAGTGATGATGATGCACTTGATATGTCTTATGATGAATTATCAAAATCCTTTAATGATTTGTTTGTTGATTTTGAAAAATTGCTTGCTAAGAACTCAACTCAAAGAAAGAAAATAAGTTTATTGCTTGAAGAAGTTGAGGCTTTGAAAGTAAAAGAAAATGAGTTTTTGATTGAAACCCAATGCAAAAGTTGTTCCTTATTTGAAAAAGATATTGTAAACTTGAAAGCTAAAATTGATGATGTAAACAATGTGGTTTAAAATTTTACAAAAGGAAAAGAAAATTTTGAAATGATGCTTGGGAGTCAAAAATGTGTTTTTTCAAAAAGTGGTATAGGATATAACACTAGTGTGAAACAAAAATTACTTAAGAATTTTTTTGTTAAGTCATCTAGTAATTTGAACTTAACTTGCACTTATTGTAATCAAGATGGTCACACTAAATCCTATTGCCATGTGAAAAAGAATGCCTATTTTGGTAAGGCTATTTGGATACCAAAGGTTTTAAAGACTAACATCAAAGGACCCAAAGTTATGTGGGTACCAAAATGAAAGATATAAGTTTGTATTGTAGGTATCAATAAAGAGGAACCAAAGTTGGCTCTTGGGTGTTGATGCTTAAAGAAGAATCCCAAGTTCCTACATTACCAACAAGTCTCAAAAGGATAGAAAAAGAATGTGTCAATTCTTGAACACAACCCAAATGAACAAATTTGGGAACCGGTAATATCATTCTTATTCATTCTACTTATTTTGATGTGACTAAGATGCCTAGATGAAAAGAAAATGAAATTTGAAGTGTTTTGTTAATTGACTTGGTTTTGATCCTTCTTGTTCATTGTCTTATGCATACATGCTTAATTGGTATGTCACATACTATTTCTATGAATAAAAGTTTTGATTAGTTGAGTTTTGACATTCTTGATCTATACATGCTGAAAAATTCAGATTATAGGTCATTATGCAAATTTTTGGTGAACTTTGGACATACATTTGAACTAGTGAATATGTGAACTTTTACATATTTGGCTAGTATATGTGTTTATATATTTGAACATGTCCAAATGAGTGTATTTAGCATGCCTAAAGGTTTTTCTTGATTGAAATATGCTTTGAACAAAATTTTGGTATGTTATTTGCTTATTTTAACCTTTTAAGGCCATAATGGGTGAAATTTGCCAAAATTTCATATTGTTGAGAAAATTATTGTTTTGAAAGCTTTAACATGTTTAAATACTCATATATAAACTGTCTCAAAAAGTATTTTTCAAAAATAATGCTCAAATCTTTATTTTGGTACTATCTTGCATAATTTTGACTTTTTAAGACCTAAAAGAGTGTTTTTCACCAAACTTGATAAATTTTCAGTATTTTTGAATTCTGTAAGTTTGTACACCTCACATCTAACATTCTTAAACTATTGGAAAAAGAATTTTTTAATTTGGTTGCATGAAACTCATTTTTGGTAGATTTCTAAATTTCAAGCAAATAAAAAAGCTTACCGAAAAGTTAAGATTTTTGACATTTTTCTGCTTTTCTTGTTTGAGCATGTTTGTTTTATCATATATCAGCTGTTAGAAAAGAGTTTGCATGAAATTTTTGCATAAAATCAATTTTTGGTAGGTAAGTTGCATAAAATGACCTTCTATGACCAAAACAAGTAAAACTTGCCAAAATCTCTCATTTTTGAAGCTTTTTTTTTTTTTTTTTTCCAGCTTGTACACTTTATATTAATCATGTTTAAGCTTATGCAAAATGAATTTTTCAAAAAGGATGCATAGAAATAATTTTTGGTACATATATTGTTTTTGCTTAAACTTTTGAAAAACTTACCAAAGAGTCTCAATTCTTGTCATCTAATTGATTTAAGTGCATGGACACATTTGTTTTATCATACTTGAGGTATGAAAAAATGTTTGAAATCATAACTATGCCATTATTTACCTGTATCTCTTACTTTCAAGGTTTTTGACATATTTTGTGGTAGATTGATTGTTTAAACTTGTTTTGACTACATGAACTTTCATCTTTTTATGCATTTTGAAATTTCTCTTTACCTATTGGGCTTCATTGATACAAGTCATATCATGTATGATTAAGGGGAAGAAATATATTTAGCTTGACCTTACTTCCTATGCCACCCTTTTTGATGAAATCAAAAGGGGGAGAAATATTGGAATTGATTATTTTGGCATTAATCATATATTTCAAGTACTAACAAGTTTATTGAGTATATGATTAAGGGGGAGCTTTGTCATGTTAAGAAAAGGTAACCATAAGTATGCAAAGGTAAAACGGTTTAAATCAATATATGCATATAACAGTTTAAATCAATATATGCATATATTAAGGGGGAGCTAAACTCAACATGTTTCAATTTACTTTTCCTTTCTTTTAAAATAATCAAATATTTTGATATCATCAAAAAGGGGGAGAATGTTGACCAAAAGTCAATCACTCACTTATTTTGATGATAAACAAATATTTGATTATTATTTGTTACTAATCTTTTCTTGACCATTTTGCAAGCAAATTCACAAAGTATCAATATTTGCTTCGTAAAGTCAAACATAATCAAAGAAGTGGATTCAACAAGTATATCAACTACTTCATACTTTATAAGAGCAAAAGTTTCATCAAGAGATCAAGAATTCAAGACCCTATCCAAAAGAGGACTTCAAAAGCTAAAAGTCAAGTCAACCGAAAGTCAAAGTCAAAGTCAACTCTCGGGAAAAAGTCAACTTTGGATCAAAACATGCAAATCAAGTTAGGAAGCTCATCTACATCAAGACTACAAACAATCAAATGGTATAAAATTATTTTAGTCTTGTTAAAGTGATTTGCATAGTATACTAGGGTTTATAAGTACAAATTTTGGCCCATTCACTAACTTGTGCAACAAGTTTTCTCACACGATAGTTCAAAATTTTTTTGATTGAATTTCCAAATCACATTTTGTTTAACTAAGAGAACAAAATTAGAATTTTTGAAATCGGATAATCGAGTAAAGAGTTATGCGCGTTTTAGTGCCGAAAAATGCAAGTTTTGAACCTGCCTAATTTCGGCCTACCTATTGAAAATAGGTAGTCCGTTTTTCACAGATAGGTAGTCTGTTTTAAAATAGGTAGTCCGTTTTTCCCAGGATTCTTTTTGAAAAATGTGCTAAGGGCTATAAACGACTAGTTTTTGTTCCTACACTATATAAACTTGTTTTTCACTCAAAAATTAAGGTTGGTTGAGCTTCTATTCATCATATAAAATCATTCTAAGTGTCCTAAGCTAAAAAATTATTATCTTTTCATAAACACACCAACCACACACACTTGAGCCAAACTTGTTCTTATCTTCTCTAGTGTGCTTGCAATTGTCTCTAGGATTTTACATTATTTTTTATCTTATTAGAGAGAGTTGGCTTTGTATTTCAAAATTACATATTCATTGTATTGACAGGTGAGGTTGGCACCAGTAGAAAAACAACTCGGTTGTAGGTGAGGTTGACACCGGTTTTATAAACAACTCGAGAAGAGTGAGATTGTCACTACAACAATCCGATAGTGAGATTGGCACTTCAACAATCCGGTGAGGTTGATAGTCCTTGGAAGAAAACTATTGTGAGAGGTTTGGGAAAAACCTTGGTGAAAAATTCCCCGGTTGTAAGGGTTAGTGAAGCCCGTTAACTTGGCTCGATAGTGGAACTCAAAGCTAGGCCCATAGCTTTGAAGACCAAGGATGTAGGTGGCTTAGTTCTACCGAACCTTGTAAAAATCAAGAGTTTGCAATTTCTATCCCTAAAGTCTTTACATTTCAAGTTTATTATTTGTTTATACTTGTGATTATCTTTGTTATTGCATTAAACTTAAATATTTGCATGAATTGTCTTTGGGGTTTTTAAGTTTCTGAAATTAGTTTAAATTTCCAATTCACCCCCCCTCTTGGAGACATATCTTGGGCTAACACCTGAGACGTTGTAACACCATCCGAAGCTGTCTTTTGTGAGTCTGTTCTGAGTCTGAATAGATTAGAATATCATCAATAAAGACAATAACAAAATCATCCAGAAAGTCTTTGAACACTCGGTTCATCAAGTCCATAAATGCAACTGGGGCATTTGTTAATCTGAAGGACATTACCAGAAATTCATAGTGGTCATACCGGGTTCGGAAAGCTGTCTTGGGAATATCCTCTTCTCGGATCCTCAACTGGTGATAACCAGATCGAAGATCAATCTTAGACAAGACGATCTTCCCCTGAAGCTGATCATATAAGTCATCTATCCTTGGCAAAAGATACTTATTCTTTACTGTCAACTTGTTTAACTCCTGGTAATCAATGCATATTCGTAAAGTTCCATCCTTCTTTTTCACGAACAAAACTGGTGCACCCCAAGGTCAAGTACTAGGTCTTGTAAATTTTAAATCCATCATCCCCTGTAATTGCACTTTTAATTCTTTCAGCTCTGCAGGCGCCATCCTATAGGGAGCTTTTGATACAGGCTCTGCTCCTAGTATTAGATCAATCTCAAAATCAATTTCACGTTTTGGTGGTAACCCCGGTAACTCTTCTGGAAAAACATCCAGAAATTCTCGAACCACTAGGACATGCTCCGGTCACGCTTGTGGTTCCCAGGTAGCATCCACTATATTTGCTAAGAAACCAATGCACCCCTCACACAACAAATCTCTTGCCTTAAGTTCTAAAATTAAGGGAATCCGGGATCCCTGCATCTTATCTACAAATACAAAGGGATCCTCGCCCTCAGGCTGAAAAGTTACCATCTTTCTTTTACAATCAATGGTGGTGTTGTATTTAGCAAGCCAATCCATCCCCAAGATAACATCAAAATCCTCCAGATTCAATTCTATCAGATCATCTGATAACTCTCTTCCTTCCACAAATACTGGAAGGGATCGAACCCACCTGCTGGAGATAACCAACTCCCCAGTAGGCAGCAAAGTTCCAAAACCTCTAGAAAGCACATCACTAGGTCTATTCAACTTTTCAATTATTCTACTTGAAATATAAGAATGCGTCGCACCAGAATCAATTAGAACAGTGAATAAAATACCAGCAACAGAAAGCTGACCTGTTACGGTAGAAGGACCAATATCAGCCTCAGCCTGAGTCAGGGCAAACACTCGAGCAGGAGTGGGTGTATCATCCTTACTCGAGCAGGAGTGGGTGTATCATCCTTCTTTTGCTATAGTCGTAGCAGCTGTGGACAATTTCTCTTCATGTGACCCACCACCCCATAGTGGAAACAGGTCCTGGCCTGACACTCGACCTGGTGGGGCCTTTTACACCTCGGACATTCAGGAAAAGTCTGTTAGTTTTCGTTCCCACCAGGACGGAAACCTTGGTTACCCTGGAACCTTTTGTTTGGGCCTGTAGCTGATAATTCACTAGGTCTTTTCTTGCAGTCACCGTGATCAGTACCCCTACCAGAACCAGCACCTGATGTTTGCTTCCATGAATCCCTTCTGGCAATATTTTTCTTTCGTATTTGAGCTTCTGCACCCTCAGAAACTAGGGCCAGTTCAACTATCTGAGCATAAGTTCGAGCAACCCCCGGTTTTTTAGAAGCAACAATCACATCTCGTGCGATATGTTCATCCAACCCTCGAATGAACTTTACTTTCCTAGCAGCTTCAGTAGCCACCTCATTTGAAGCAAACTTTTCTAGTTGGTCAAACTTAGTGGCATACTCTGTCACAGTCATACTGCCCTGAGTCAATCGTATAAACTCTTCTGCCTTTGCTGCCCGAATAGACTCATTATAATATTTCTCATAAAACAAGGCCCGGAAGGCTTCCCAGGTCATGTTATTCAGATCATGACCCTGAGAAACAATCTCCCACCAAATACGGGCATCATCTCGCAGCATATAAGTAGCACACCTGACCCGGTCATTATCTTCGACCTACATAAAATCAAAAATGGATGTTATCATATTCATCCATTGCTCCGCCTTTAGTGGATCAGCAACCACCCTCAAACACTGGCGGGTTCTGCTTTCAGAACTGCTCATACAAAGGTTCCAAACGGTTCCCTACATCTGGTGGCACTACCAGAGGTGCCGGAGGATCAGAGTTAGGGTTTAGAGCAGGTTGAGCTCGCTGCTCTCTTAATTCTCTGATTTGCTCACCCTGCTGCCGAATAGTCTCTTGCATTGCAGCATATAACTCTTCCTAGTTTGGTGGTGGTGGAGGGTTCTGGCCCTCACCAGTAGCCCCGAGCCCAGCTAGCTTGCGGTTACCCCTACCAGTCCGCCTTGGGTGCGTAGGTATACACCTGCGGTCACATTCCAGGTAATAACAATACTAATAAGTATTTCCATATATTATAATACTGCCCACACCATTCCAATATCAACACAATTCAGATAATCAGGCAATCAAAAAATTAACAAACTATCTTTTAACTAAAAGCTTACTGAACCATGAGTCGATCAAGTCCTTGCAGCCAATGTACATATCAAACCAGTCTCCAGGATCTAAAAACCTTGGTGCTGTGATACCATGTTATAACGCCCTGTCCAACAGGGACGCCACGTGTGTGCAATTTAATAAAATTCTTATATAGATACTATATTATACCAAAAGTGTGGATAATTAAAATTTTTTGTAATTAAAATCAAACTTGTAAAAACTTCTTTATAGCAGAAGATAAGTAATGAGAACTATGGGGACCCCCTGTTTTCAAAATATTACAAACTAGTTTAGTAGTACTTTAACAATATAAACTTTTTAATCCCAAAATACTATCAAAACGAAACATCCTGTTCACTGGGCCGAGACACTACGGCTGATATGTACATTGCTGATATGACCCCGAACTCATGGCTGCTCAACCTTTGCTTTCCCCTTACCTGCACCATAAAGCACCCGTGAGTCATAGAGACTCAGCAAGAAAAGTGAACAAATACCTAAACCCGAGGATGCTCCAGAATCTTTTCGATTACTTGTTCGAGAACTACGATCCTTGGCTCTGGAATTGAATCATTTCCTTGTATCTGAGAAGAACTTCCAGATTAATAGGAAGGACGCTTAATCGGAAGGAATCAGAATTTTTCTTCTATGATCGATCGGTATAAACATCAACAACTTCGAATTGGATCAGTTTCTCCTCAACAAATAAGTGCTTGGGCCAAAAAAATCCTACCTAATGGAGAAATAATTGGAGAGGTGACAAAACCCTACACTTTTCATTACAAAACCAATAAACCTGAAAAAGATGGCTTATTTTGTGAAAGAATTTTTGGGCCTATAAAAAGTGGGATTTGTGCTTGTGGAAATTATCGAGTAATTGGAAATGACAAAGAAGACCCGAAATTTTGTGAACAATGCGGAGTCGAGTTTGTTGATTCTCGAATACGAAGATATCAAATGGGTTACATCAAATTGGCATGCCCAGTAACCCATGTGTGGTATTTGAAACGTCTTCCTAGTTATATCGCAAATCTTTTAGATAAGCCGCTTAAAGAATTAGAAGGCCTGGTATACAATAACTGAAAAATGATTATCAATTTAATCTCATGTCATCATGTTTACACATTACATAATATCATAAACACACAATCTTGGTACTTTATAAAGTACCCCTTTACCACTCGTTGACCACGAGCTGTATATGTCACTATCGTTGCCCGATGAAGTAAACGATAAGTAAGAAACCTAACCGCGGTTTCAAGAGTAATTACTCGTAACGGTATTAACCGTTTCCAACCCTAGGTCATAACCTAGGCTCAACAAATATTTAATCAAAGTCTTGATAATAATCAAGGCCATAGCCTTTCAACCATTAATATTTAACCACATACGGTTCTTACCACTTTCCTTACCTTAGTTCTGAACTCAAGCGTACGGGCCGACTCGAGTGGAAAACAAGCTAGGCGATCCCGGTCCTATGTCACGACAACCAAAACTCAATAAAAACCTTAATCAAATTTCTGATAATCAACTATAATTCTCACAATCGAACACTACCCTACTTTCCTCCAGATCAAACTAGCTTAACCATCTGTAAAACACCCTGAATTCCACTCCGAAAGACACCCCGAATCAGATCGGACTTGAGGAGAAAAACCCAAAATCCCCCTTTCCTGAGAAAAATGGTCGGCCGTTTTTTTGTGTGCCTGAAAAATGGCCTGCCTTTTTTTCCTGGCAGCCATAGTGATTTCTGGTTTTTCACCCCAAAAACCAATCAAACTTCCACCAAACTTGCTCAAACCTTCCAAAACAGTATAATATAGTAAACATGACATAACCCAACAATCAATTCATTGAAATATATCCATTTGCTCAAAATCACACTTCAAAGTGAAGAAAACACCATTCTATCCCTATGTAGCTTAATCATTTCAACCAGCCATTAAAACCACTTAATTCAAACTTCAACACACTCCAAAACAAACCTAATTCAACTAAGAAATCATGCTCAGAACTCATCTAGGCCTACAGCCATGAACACCCAAAAAAACTAATAAAAACCTAGCTTAAAACCTAGGAAATCACCAAGAACATAAGGGAGAAGCTTACCTCAAGAGTTTAGGTTGAGTTGGGGTTAGATTCTGCTTTAGATGAGGAAGAATAGTTGAAGAAAATCTCCCTAGGTTTGCTGGTTTTAGTTTGCTCGAAGGAAGAAGAGAAGGAGAGCTTGGTTCTTCTTTTTTTTTTTCTTAATTACTTGCCTTGGAAGATTGCTATTAATAGCTTTCTCTCTTTTTTTTTTTTTTTATACTTAGCCCTAGAAAAGTAAAAAGGGCAAATGACTAATTTACCCCCAATTAAAAAAAATAAACTTTAAAATAACCTAGGGCATTTTTGTAATTCTGCTAATTCCATTAAATCGACATTCTAAAATTTCTAACCTAGTCCGGAATATTCTCAAAATAATTCTTCCATAAATGTCGTGACATTTCTAACCAAAATCGTCGGCCCCAATATTTTATTAAATAAATTCTCAATAATTATCCCAATATAATCTCCGTAATTAATAAATTACGCTATTTATTTCATTGAGTAAATTCTCAACAATTACCATAAGCAAGATCATAATCTTACTTCGTTACCAAAATAATTATAGATTTAATAAAATATGTCTATTTAAATACTATTTATTTTCCGAGATATTACATACCTGATGTAAAGAGTGATCACAGAAGTACTAATTTCCTTAAACTTGGCAGGCTCAAGAAGGTCTTTTACTCAAATGTACAAGATCTGCTTATCAAGTCCACATATATCTTTAGGAATCGGAAACTCATACATGTACTCCTTGTTAAGCTTGAAAGTAGACTTTATTAATGATTTTAGGCTTGTAGGAATGTTCTTTGGGGTATCACAGAAATCCAATAGTGGTTTTTCCCTAACACTGGATGAAGATTAGGGGATGCTTGTTGGTTGCTCGATGAACAACTTTTCCTTTTCACTAGATGGATGGATAAGTGTTTCAATGTGTGGCTTTTCCTTTGCTAGAGATGGTTGGGTAGACAACTTAGGTGGTTGTTCCTTTGGTTTAGATGTGATAATGGGAAATTCTTTTTGTGAAGTAGGAATCTTTCTCTTACGGCTAATACTTGAAGTCGCTTTTTCTGGTATCTAGAAATATAATATTTATAATTAAAAAGTTAATACTTTTAGTGAACTTTACAATAACTAAAAAAAACATAGGCATTTATAATTAGAAGAGTTTTTTTCTAATTTTGCACCTCCTCATTGCTTACTACAACCAAATGTGTAGGCCATGCAACACATGAGTCCACAGCTTCTTCTCCCTCCACTATTTCTTTCAACAAATAAATATATCTATATATTTATATATATATATAATTGAAAAATGAGACAGTGACATGTGACTAGGGTTGCATACAGGATGGGAAATTAGCGGGGAGTGCTTTCCCCGTCTCCATCCCTGTTAAGGATTTTAATCCCCCTCCCCGTTAAGGATTTTAATCCCCATTCCCGCTTATTCCCCATCGGGGACGGGGTGAGGAATCCCCTAATGGGTCGGGAACGGGGCGGGGAATCCTCTAATAGGGCGGGAACGGGGAGGGAAATCCCCTATTATAAAAATAAAGTTTATTTTAAAAATTTAAATGTATAAAATTATTAAATTACATAAAAGATAAAATATTATATATTATTTACTATTCAATATAGTAATTATTATACAAAAAAACAACTTCAAAAATTGTAAAAATGATATTAATATACTAAACAAAATACAAACGCATATATAAAATATTAATAAAAAATAATTAATAAATTAAACAGGTTGTCGTCGGGGCGGGGAGTGTCATCCCCGTCCCCACCCCGTTTAATATTTGGGGACAAAATTTGATCCCTGTCCCTGCTCCATTCTCAATTTAGACGGGAAATTCCCGCCCAACTAGGGGCGGGTCCCCGCGGGGCCCATCCCCATAAGGAAAATGTGCATCCCTACATGTGACTTTAAATTTACTCTAAAATTATTTTTCTCATATCTCTTTAATTTTTTTTTAATTTTTAATTATATAAAAAATATACAAATATCTATCTATCTATATATCTATAGATATAAACTGACCCAAGAATTTTATAAGTTCCGTCCTTCGGTCTGTATTAGGTTTTTTTTTTTTTTTTCCTTTTAACTACTTTTTCATTTTAATTGTCTTCTTCCTCCTTTTTTAAAATTCCTTCCCTCTCTTTCCCTTCTACTCCTCCTCGCCCACGTCAGACATCGTCCATTTCTACCCCCTTCAGCCGTCTCCATGGATACATTGTCGAACGACATACATACAACTCTTTCCCTCATTGATGAGGAAAGATCCATTTTCTGTGTCCATGAATATAGCCCCACACCTACTGAGAGATACCAGCCTACTCTCTTGGCCAAAGTCTCTACTCACCAGATCGTGTACAAGCAAGTATTCTTCGACCAAATGTCTGGCCATTGGCAAGGTCGATTCCAAGTTTTAATCACTGAATATAAGGAAGATGATGGATTATTTCACATTAAATTCGAGTGTGAAGGAGATAAAAGACGGGTACTTAACAAAGAACCATGGTATTTTCAAAATCATCTCATTGTTCTTCTTGTGCCAGACGCTCTGCAAAATGTCTCAAAGGAAGATTTAATATTGACACCTTTTTGGGTTCAAATCTAACGACTACCTTTCTTAAGTAACTCAAAAATATTGGCTGAAGCACTTAGAAATATTATTGAAGAATTTATAGAAGTGTTTGATGGCTCCACCAATGAAGGTTGGGGTCCCTTCCTACGGGTCCGTGTTAAACTTTGTATAAACAAGGTGTTGTTGAGAGGCCAAATGATCTGGCTGCCCAAGATAAAAGATGAATTTTGGGTCGACTTTCGCTATGAAAGACTTCCCGATTCTGTTTTGAATTTGGTCATTTTGGGCACCTTTTTGAATGTTGTGTTGCTTTCATGGAACGTATGGACAACAATAATAATGACGACTTTCAATACGGGCCATGGATGAAAGGTGCTAAACTCCCTACCAATAATTACAATCGATATCGGACTGACTTTGCTAAAGGAAACGCCTGGCCACTCCTGACTAGATTGGCACGAACTACACTCACATCCACATTACCATCCTTACAAACTCGTAACCAGGCCCACCATCAAGTTCTCTTTGATGGAGAATCCTCCAACAGTCAACTCCCCATGCACCAGCAACTTTCTAACACAATGTAACGCCCCGATATTTTGCCTTATTTTACAAAAATACTATTTTCATGCATAATTTGAAAAGATAAAAAAAAAAATTTAACTACAACAGTGGATTTTAAAAAAAAAATCAAAATGCAACAGAGAAGGATCCTTCATTTGTAAAACAAGATACAGTAAGTAAATAATTTTAAATAATGCATTTCCACTGTGTTAGATTTATCAACTGCTTAAAATAAAACTAAGGCACCACCGGCGTTCTAGATCGTTTGTCCGCCCGTAGCCGCTCACAGTATACGTACCAGAACTGACCCTGCTCACTATACATACTTCCATGTCTAATACCTGTAGGGGGAAAGTAAGGGGGGTGAGCTAAAAGCTCAGTAAGGAAATGCTTATCAAACAATACCATATAATATCACACATACCATTAATGTATTTATTAAGTTTTAACAATATCATACATGCTCTTTTATAACTATAACCAAATAACTGTACATATGGAAACCTTTATCATATAGGTCTATACTATTTGTTCACACCGTACACATATACAGAGATCATAACTTCAGTATCATACTCATATCATAATCATATCAATACTATAAATAATAATGTCATTATCACAATATTGGCATATCATAGCCATCACTTACATAACCCGGGCCTAGCCTGACCCTACAATATCCTGGGCCTAATCTGCCCATATAATAACATGGGCCTATGCAGCCCTACAATTGTTATAGGATAGGGTATCTTTATATTCAACAGTAACATCACTGTATCATACCCACCATAACAATCTCATACACGACTCAGTAAAATGCAGGGTAGGGTATCTCTACATTCAACAGCCTTATCCCGTATCATACCCCACCATGGTCCCCCACTTTACCTGAGACGTTAGCATACAACATACAACATACAACATGCAACATACAAATACATCATACAACATACAACCTGAAACATACAAATACAACATACAGCATATACAAGTCATACCACCATAATCTATGTATCAATTCACAAACTCATATTGTGTCCATACCACACATTCTCAGTACCATATACATATTCATAATAACAAATCATAAATCATATTTCAATACATAAAGAGTTTAAATTTATGCAGATAAACACATACAAAACTATCTAATTTCCTTACCTCAAATCCCGCTGCTTAAGAGTTGTTATCTCGTCACTACTACCTATAATAAGACATGGGTCAAGGCCCTAATATTAAAATTCGTACTCTTACAGTACAGCAGAAAGATTACTATTTTTGACCAACAACTACACTAATTCAGTAAAAGTTGTCTTCATAAAAATTATAGAAAATTCCATTATCTTTCCAACGCCACTGAAATCATCTCAATCCGAGCTCTAGAACTCCAGATATGATCGTTTTAGTAAAACAGTTTTTAATCCTGCGAATTTATCCAAACCTACGAATTTTAACATTAATTCTATAATAATGTTATTTGATATCACTTATACCATTAATTAAAATCCACTAAATAATTTATAAAACCCTAATAAACTTTCATATTGGGCTTTAATTAAATGATTACCTACCTTGTAAAAATACCATAATATTTTACTTTCGTAGTTAATATAACTTTAACTCTCTCTAGAAAATTGGTACAATAATCTAAGCAACAATCTCAACTCACTAACAACACAAATATATAAGATAATTATCCTCACACAATTAATATCCCAAGGAGAGAAAAAAAATTAAATACTATTTTAATCTGGATATTACATTCTACCCTCCTTAAAAGAAATTTTGTCCTCGAAATTTAACTACCCAACACTCGGGGTGTTGAGTCTTGATGTCTTTCACCACTTACTGCATTACCTCCTTATCTACAATATATATGGACGCAATAAACATGCATTTAACCTATGTCTTATCAGTCAATCCATAACACATAAAATATACACAACTTAATTAAGTATTATTATTTCTCTATACATTACTTAAATACCAAAATGTACTCCATCATAATAACTTACATATACATGCTTTAAATACTAAGTTTTGCAATCACATGCTCGTAATATATGAAAAGTTTTTCTTTCTCTTATGACCATCCTTACATGCCATTAAGAGTGAAACTATTTATTCTTCTATGAGCATCCTTACATGCCATTTAAAGTAACACTAATTATTCTCTAAATGAACATCCTTACATGTCACTTGAGAACACATTATACAATACAAAATAACAAACACAAAGAGTAGGGTAGAAGACCTTATGCAAACTTGTCTTTAATCATTCCCATTCTTTAGTTGAATGTTATTACCTATAAAAATCTTACTTCTCTACTTGATTTTCTACTATAAGGCTACAATGTCATAGGTGTTACCCACTCATCGATAGACACTTGTTCCATGACTCTTGGAAATAAACATTTAAGCTCTTTAAAAGGTCTTCTATATATAAATATTTAATGATCCATTTCGACCACCTTTTTGTCTAACATTCACCTCTTGATATCCTTTATCCATGTATTCATTACACTTGTCACGCCTTCCCAATTTCCTAGGTAACCACTGTCGGTTCCTTTTGTAGTCTCTTTCTTGTATCACTATATTGTATTTTCTTTGCTAATCTCTCCTATGGTGCTTGGTCCTCCATTACCCCCTTCAATCAAGTTGACTTGATTATGAGATTAGCTAGTTTTCTATACTAACTTTTATCTACTTTGGTATTATCTTGCTATAGTGGTGAACTTTGAATCTGTAATGCCGATAGATTCTGATAGTTATGTTCAATGATTGCTTCTTCTAATATACTAGCCATCTAAGGTATCACATAATTTCATACTTATCATAGCATTGATTATTCCAGCCATATTCATGCCCTGTATATTGTAGCCTTCTTTAATTCACCAAAAAATATCTCAACTTCTTAATTGTACTTCTAAAACTTTTAAATCTCTTAAACATACATTCCAATACTGATTATTTACTTAAGACTATACCATATATGTATTAAAACATAGAAAGCACACTAATAACCCTTTTAAAATAAGTTCAACCCTACCATGGCTTATCGTAGCCTAACTATTTATTATATGTTGACTTTTAACAATAAGTCAACCATACCAATCTCACAATGTATTGATCAGCCAAGTTATCAGGGTAAGGATACTATATATATAATTTGCAAACTATGCCGAACAGACCTTACTCTGTCCATCACTATTATACCTCCTATACCCCTACTTGTATTTGATTTATTACTAGAGACTCACTATTTATAATTCCTTAGTCAGGAATTTTTTATTCTTACTTCCCATACTACCTTTAAGCACAAGTCAATAATTCGTTCAAGCGTCTCATTTTACATCCAAACGCCACCAAATTATCAATACCTATCTTGTTTTTTTTCTTCTTTTAACTTTTGCACTTTCAATTGGACAAGACTTAGTAGTGTGCAATAAGTTAGTTATTGTCAGCTTGAGAGAGTCCTTCCAAAGATCTCTATTACTGGCTTTTTAGATTGAGAAAAATATCTAATATTTTTCCTTTTTTTTTTGCTCTTAACAATTTTAGCTTTTGACAAATCCATAGTCATTTTCTTCTCGGGCACTATAGGGCCTAGAAACACCATCTCTTTTCAGCAGGGCTGGACTTTGTGAGTTTTCCTCTTAGTTTCTCATTAGATGACACTCCAACATACTTACACTATTGCCCATAATATAAGTCGTAATTGGATTGTAGTATCCTTTGCTTACGTTGTGCCTTGAATTCCTTTATGTTGCATGAGCGTATTTTCTAATCCCAACACTTATCAAAAACTTGTATAGTCCTTGACATGCCATGATATTCTTCAATATATGTTACTTTGGTCCTAATTGTGTCTCACTTTTCTCCTGTCTCTAAGTGAGGCTTTCCTAACATTTTCTCATTGAGCTATACTCCACACCATTGTTGTTGTATCAGTGAGTATTTGGAATCTAGGGATGTCACCCTTGAATGCTAATTCCTCCTCTTTCTCAAGTTTTGAATTTGCGATCTACTCTCTATAGTTATTTGTTGTACACCCGCCACAAAGCTGCATCCACAATCTCTTAGTTGTGTAGTTGTGATCAATTCCGAATAGTCACCCTCTTAGTTGTCTCTCATTCATGTTGTACCCAAATTGTTAGCCGTGCCTGGACCTTTTTTTGTCTTTCTCCTTTGAAAATGTCTCTGTCGAAACCATACACATTTTTCTCTATTATCTCCTCCACCAAGTAGATGACCTTGAGTTTAAAGTTTACAACTTTCCTTCGGTAATCTAATATTTGTTGATGCTCTGCTTATCTCTTAGTGTTTAAGATACCTTCATAAGTTATTACCTCTAGTAATTTTATCATGTCTCTTTCTAACTTCTCATTTTGGATTCTATTCAGCACACTACACTCCTTTCTATATGATGGCATCGTCCTCTCCTGACTCATTTCTATAACATACTTATCTCCAATGTCTTTGCATACAGTACTCATACTTCTTACCATCTAACTTAGGAGTGTGTAACTTATAGAATATCCAACAAGATAGTACCTTCTCCTTAAAGATCTATTATTTCATCCTTCTAAATAAGTAGGTTTCGTAAATTATACTGTCCCAGTCTGGTATAACGTCTACTATTCTAAGTCATCCCTACTTCCTATATGTTGGGCTTCCATTCATGGCTAGGTGTAGAGACCGCTTCTTCAACCATTCATAGATAGGTGAAAATATATGCGTCGGTACTTAGTTGGCTATTGGTACATTTCATTATGTGCTTCAAGTTCCACTACTAGTGTTGGTGATATTTTGCTGAGCCTGTGAAAACTCTTCAACAAATTGTCTTAGTCATGCTCGTAGTCCTTCCAATACCTCTATTAGATCGTTAGCCTTAACTATTATTGGGTTCTCTGGAACATCAACCATCTGTGGGTCAGCGGAACACACATCCTTAGCCCCCACCTCTATTGGTCGTTCCTTTCACATTGATTCTAACTGATCTTCTAGTTTCATGTGTGAGCTCTTACAAGAAAGGTTGATTTAAAAGAAACACAAGAGTTCAATTATTGGAAGAGAAGATTCTATGTACATATCTAAACTTAATGTTGTCAAGCTTAACTAGTAATATTCTATTTATCAAATAAAGTCTTATGAACTCCTAATATAATTTATTCTAAATTTTCAAGAAAGGAACACGGTCCTTCCTAGTTCAATTCAAGACAATAAAGAAATATAAACCTATACATCTTCTTCCTAAAAAGTGTAATCAGTCATAAGAGATAGAGGGTACTATTGATGTCTCTAAGCACCACCTAAGATGAGGCTCTAATTATATGTATCACATATAAGACTATTAATGGAAATACCAAGAAAATTAAAACTAACACTTACATAATAGTGAGAGGGATCTTTTTCAGTCTTCTGTATGTATACCGTGAGTATCCTTCGGGCTAACGGACGATCGGCTCTGATACCAACTGTAACGCCCCGATATTTTGCCTTATTTTACAAAAATACTATTTTCATGCATAATTTGAAAAGATAAAAAAAAAATAATTTAACTACAACAGTGGATTTTAAAAAAAAAATCAAAATGCAACAGAGAAGGATCCTTCATTTGTAAAACAAGATACAGTAAGTAAATAATTTTAAATAATGCATTTCCACTGTGTTAGATTTATCAACTGCTTAAAATAAAACTAAGGCACCACCGGCGTTCTAGATCATTTGTCCGCCCGTAGCCGCTCACAGTATACGTACCAGAACTGACCCTGCTCACTATACATACTTCCATGTCTAATACCTGTAGGGGGAAAGTAAGGGGGGTGAGCTAAAAGCTCAGTAAGGAAATGCTTATCAAACAATACCATATAATATCACACATACCATTAATGTATTTATTAAGTTTTAACAATATCATACATGCTCTTTTATAACTATAACCAAATAACTGTACATATGGAAACCTTTATCATATAGGTCTATACTATTTGTTCACACCGTACACATATACAGAGATCATAACTTCAGTATCATACTCATAACATAATCATATCAATACTATAAATAATAATGTCATTATCACAATATTGGCATATCATAGCCATCACTTACATAACCCGGGCCTAGCCTGACCCTACAATATCCTGGGCCTAATCTGCCCATATAATAACATGGGCCTATGCAGCCCTACAATTGTTATAGGATAGGGTATCTTTATATTCAACAGTAACATCACTGTATCATACCCTCCATAACAATCTCATACACGACTCAGTAAAATGCAGGGTAGGGTATCTCTACATTCAACAGCCTTATCCCGTATCATACCCCACCATGGTCCCCCACTTTACCTGAGACGTTAGCATACAACATACAACATACAACATGCAACATACAAATACATCATACAACATACAACCTGAAACATACAAATACAACATACAACATATACAAGTCATACCACCATAATCTATGTATCAATTCACAAACTCATATTGTGTCCATACCACACATTCTCAGTATCATATACATATTCATAATAACAAATCATAAATCATATTTCAATACATAAAGAGTTTAAATTTATGCAGATAAACACATACAAAACTATCTAATTTCCTTACCTCAAATCCCGCTGCTTAAGAGTTGTTATCTCGTCACTACTACCTATAATAAGACATGGGTCAAGGCCCTAATATTAAAATTCGTACTCTTACAGTACAGCAGAAAGATTACTATTTTTAACCAACAACTACACTAATTCAGTAAAAGTTGTCTTCATAAAGTTTATAGAAAATTCCATTATCTTTCCAACGCCACTGAAATCATCTCAATCCGAGCTCTAGAACTCCAGATATGATCGTTTTAGTAAAACAGTTTTTAATCCTGCGAATTTATCCAAACCTACGAATTTTTAACATTAATTCTATAATAATGTTATTTGATATCACTTATACCATTAATTAAAATCCACTAAATAATTTATAAAACCCTAATAAACTTTCATATTGGGCTTTAATTAAATGATTACCTACCTTGTAAAAATACCATAATATTTTACTTTCGTAGTTAATATAACTTTAACTCTCTCTAGAAAATTGGTACAATAATCTAAGCAACAATCTCAACTCACTAACAACACAAATATATAAGATAATTATCCTCACACAATTAATATCCCAAGGAGAGAAAAAAAAATTAAATACTATTTTAATCTGGATATTACACACAAGTACCTTATCCCTTCCAACAAACACCTTCACAACCACACAACAATTTCAAACTTCCACATCTGTAACCAATGATGTGCAGATAAATACATCATCAAATGACCCAACCCGACATTAATACAACACTCCCACAATCAATTTTCACACCAACAATGTCTCTACAAGCCACGCCTACATCCGTCCACCCTCACTTATTACTAACAGTACTCAAACCACACAATCTTGCACTATTACTTCAGCACGCTGTCAAAACGACTACCTTTCCCACCAACCTACAATAGCAAAAACCAGCAACTTAACCCCAACACCAGCAATCTGTCAACCCAGCAATCCCTCACACCAATCGGTAACATCAAAAACTAGCATGTAAACCCCAACACCAGCAATCTGTCAACCCTGCAACCCCTCACACCAATCTTCAACATCAAAAATAAGCAAGTTAACCCAAACACCAGCAACTTGTCAACCCAGCAGACCCCCACACCAACTTGCAACATCAAAAACAAGCAAAAAGTTCTCACCATCAGCAACGCGATTTTACTCCGACCCCCCACACCGACCTGCAGCATCAAAACCAGCAGCCAAATATCAACATCAGCAACTCTACACACCAGCCATCTCACTTACCATCTGCTTTCGAACTACATCACTTTCACAGTAAATCTGTCACAAACCTCTCACACATATACGTGCCTGATCTCCATAACCATACTTTTGCTACATACCCACCAGTGCTTAATCCTATTCCCATAAACACTAGCCTCACATCTACCACTCTTACCATGCCCATGAAACATCTCACCACTTACACTAGTGCTAATGTTTCTATTGCTAAAGAAAACCAGCCACCAACTACCACTTTAAAAGGCAAAATGACTCTTTATCCATGAGAAAAATGTTGAAAAGATGTCGCAATACCCAAGGATAATCATCCTCTCCTTTGTCAAGAGACGATGATATTGAGACTTTAGTTTCTGATTTCGAGGATTCTAGCTTCTACAATGACTCAAATGCGAAGGTTGCGAGGTAACCCCGCAATTCATCATGAAAATCCTCAGCTGGAATGCACGGGGTTTGGGAAACCCGAGTGCATTCAGACACCTACGATTGCTTGTCCAACAACAATCGTCCCAAGTTTTATTTATGATGGAAACAAAACTACCGGTTAACTCAATTACTCATGTGCGACAATAACTTTTATTTCCAAATGGTTTGGAATCTCCTCGTTCAGGCCTTAGTGGTGGCCTATTGCTACTGTGGAAAGATGAAGTGGAAATTCCTCTTTTAAACATTGGTTTTACTTTTTTTGACTGCTACATGTGTTGGAATATGCTTTACCAGGATCTAGATTTACTGCCATGTATGTTTTATTAACATCCTAATATGAATTTCTAAAACAATGTAAATAAACACATATAAAGTTTCAGAAAACCTTACATTGGGTGCAGCGGAATATTAATGGCTCCTTCCGCTCAGATCTCTAACCCATGTATCCTGTCTGTAGCAGAGTATCACTAAGATCTGAGCCCGAATGTCCTTCTCTTGATTCTAGATTCTTCACAGCCTTACACACTATGATTGAGATACCACTTGATGTGTGTGGGCACTCACTCTATCGCTCAAGGTATGAAAAAATATGATGAAGAAGAAGAGAGGGCTGGTTCGAAAATAGAAGGAAGATGGCTCAGGAAAATTTTTACTGAAGCCAAGAAATTTCATCTCTTTTAAGTGTGAGTTATCACTATCTATTTATAGGCAATCACCTAGGTTTAGGTTAGGATTTATTGTGCATTAAAATAATAGAAAAATTAAGTGAAAAATCCCATATAAGTGGCCGGCCATAGTTAGTGGGCCCCGACTGGGTATTTTCCCAATTTTGATAATTTTCCCTTATTTTCTCAAAAATACCATTTTCCAATTCTAACCAATTAAATGCCAAACCTAATTATTTAATAATTAAAATAAATTATCAAATAAAGTTGTCATTTAATATATTTATTAATTAGACTTAATAAAGTCTCTTAATTAATAAACAAAACCTAGAATCTCTTTTCTTCACAATTTAGCCCTTGCTTAGTGAAAATTCATAAACTAGACATAGTGTAATTTTAGAATTATAATTGATTAATTAAAATTAATTATCTGAGTCTTACAAGCAGTGTGGTCTCAACTAGTATGGGGACCATGGGCCTATACAACCGAGCTTCCAATAAGCCGAACTAGAATTTACCAAGTAAATTCCCTAACGTATTAATTCCTTGTTGCATCCACTCATAGAACTTGGAATTGCACTTCAGTCATATAGAACGCTCTATATGTTCCACGATATAGATACACTATCAACATTTAACCATCGTTCTAATCTTAATAATCAAAGATCCTCTATAGATGATTTACACCGAGTAGGGATAAATTTACCGTTTCACCCCTCAATGTATTTTGTCCTTAAAACACTTAGCTTCCTGTAAATGATATTTCAGTGAACTAAATATAATCACTGAAACAAGAGCTCTTCCATTTACCTCTATTAAGCCAAGCTCAAAGGAAATCATCGTTTCACTTCTATGTCCAGATAGAAGCTATAGATACCATATCTATGTTTAGCGCTCCCACTCAATCATACTATCATGTTCCCAAAATGTACGTATCACCTTGACAAGAAAGTAGGCTTAACTAACAAATCAAAGAACATGAATAACACTCCTAGGATTGAACCTAAGCATGTCAGGATTAAGATCTTTTGATCTAAGATCAACTAGTGATATTGACTTAGAAAGATACAACGGTAAGATTATAATATCTTATCCAAGATCAATATCAGTCGCAGTCCAATGTATACTCCATCATCCGAAACTAGCATACTTTGCCAATTTTCTGGAAAGAGCATAACACTTATTCAAAGTGTAAGTACACTTCCTCGCTGATTATCACATTAGTGTAAATCCAGTGCACTGATGAATTAGGGACTTTGTCTTTTGAAGCATATAATCACAATCACATTCCACTGTGTTGACATCACTGTAAGTGTGAATGACTATATGTTCTGGACCTACCAGATTTTGTATATATATATATTAAACCATAAACATGAAAACTACATGTAAACATAAATGACTTTTAATCTTTCATTGATAACAAATCAGATTAGATTGAAATGAGCTTTATTTAGGGCATAAAATCCCAACAAACTCCCACTTGCACTAACATAAAACAAGTAGTGCATTTCAATCAATCTATTGTCTTGATCTCCAGATGAAGTGCAGTATATTTGACTCAACCCAAATTTCTAGAACTGTAAGTCCGTTTTAAGCTACTGCTTTCTCCACCATTACTTCCTTTGTGTTCATAAAACATTATGCAACATTATTTGCTATATGCATTACTCATCAAGGGATACTAAAATTCCTTACTGCTTATTAAGTGCATCTGAATAAACAGAAGACATATCTCTAATTCTATCAAAAATAGAATAGAGATAACACAGTGTAGAATTTTCTTCAGTCAAATAACTTTCGGGTAATTTTGAATTTACAAACTTATGTGTCTTCACTGATGGAGCTTGAATTATTATAGATGGGTTTTTACACTCTTCTAGAATAACTCCTCCACCCCAAGAGTAACCACCATCTCAGATCCTTTATGAGTTGGTGTAGATATAAAGACTTGTAATATACATCCCTATTATCTAACATATAGGTCACTTTCAGAAATCTTTCTTGACTGTCTCATTATGTTCCTTGTTTGATTACATCTTAAATAGCTCCCACTCAACAGTAGGAGTCTGGTTAAATTCATACATAGAAGTACATTTATCCTCTTACTATTGTTTTCAGGGATATCTTGTTGCGACAAATTGTTTTAGTCTGTAACTGTAAGTTCCTTCTAGACTAAGTCATCAACATAGCAATCTAGTATTAGCATTAATGCAAAATACTTGATTAAGATTAAGTAATCATTAGAGATACCATAAAACATTTCATGAGGATTAGGAATTATTGCCTAAGTCATCGAATAGACTATGCAAGAATTATACTATCTTATTCTCAAAGTTCTGATAAGTTATTTCTATCCATATGAATGGTTAGATTTACTTTCTCAGTTTAAAGTTCTTATCACTAGTGTCATCGAAATGAAGATGGGTTAAGAATTTTAAAATTCTCCCACTCAGATAAGGTACTGTGATACAATGTCAAAGAACTTTATTGGTATCAACTTCTATTACAATAGTAAATAATAATTGGAACAATTAAGATCAAGAATGTATTCTGATAATTTGCTAATTTATTATATTACATCCCTGTTTAATTAAAATGTGTTTGCCATAGAGTACTGTGGTGTATTGAGTATAGTCTAGAGTTTAAAATGAACTATATATTTTAATAGTATAGTCCACCCCTAAGTATATAGAGATCATGATCCACCCCTAAGGGATATAGAGATCATGGTCCATCCCTAAGTGATGTAGAGATCATGTGGAGTTATGAATATAATCCAGAGTTCAATAGATATAAAAGATCGTTGAACTGCATATTATTCTTAACTTTTTCCACCCCTATCAGATCAAAAGATCTTTTTATTAAACAAATTCTTAATAATTGTTTTAGAATTAACAATTATTCATAAACACTGAAATGAAATTCTAAGTGTTTATGTAGTATTAACTCTTTGAAGAGTTTAATATACCATAGAATTTGTATCATCAATAAAACACATACACATACAAACATTATAAACATGTAAATATAATTGGTACTGGCATACACAGGATAAAGTAAATGAAGCTCAATTCATAAATGCAATTGATTTCCAAAATCGAAAACTTTATTATAAAATTCTCAAAATTAAAAGAATTGTCTGCAATAATATGAAAAATAGGGAATCAAAATCCCAAACTAATAATTGAAATCCAAATTTTTCTGAAAATAAAACAATTAATTCAAAAAATAATAATAGAAGATTTCGAGCTTCATCTTCATCTTGGACTATCTCCGCCCATTTGTCCAACCATCCGATTCAACTCGCTAGGATAGCATCCGAGTTCAAGCAGCTGGAGCTGAAATAAGAAGAAAAACAAACAAACATGGTTAGTAGGTCCAGAATTAATAACCCAAGGGGATAATAATTCTCTAAAACACATGAGTTTATAGTATAGAAAGAAATACCTTTTTTCTTTGCTAGAAACTTAGGGCATTGGGGTTTCCAGTGGCCCTTTTCATTGCATTAGAAGCATTTTCCTTTTGGCATATCACCGGGAATAGCAACCTTTTTCTTTTTAACTGTTTTCACAGCTTGAACATGCTTCTTGCTATTATTCCACTTCTTCTTTTTCTTGGGTTTGGAAGTAGAGGCAAAGTTTGCCTCAGCCTTAGCCGCCCCATTAGCATTCCCAGAATTATGAGCTTTAGCTCCTCCTTTCTGTGGTCCTCCAATCAAATTTTCAAATGTCTGAAGGTTGTTTACCAACTCGTGAAAGTCTTGTTCCTTCTTGTTCATGACATAATTTGAAGTATAAGGTAGAAAGGCTGGAGTCAAACTGTTCAAGATCAGACTCACTTGATTTGTTTGATCCATAAGAGCTCCATGATTCTGAGCTTCCTGGAAGTAACTCGCCATTTGGAGAAGGTGATCACGCACGTTCTGATGAGGTTTCATCCGTGCATTGATGAAATTCCTTGTCGCTTCAAAGCGAGATTGAATTGATGCCATCTCGAATAGTTCAGTCAACTGGTTCATGATTTCTGCAGTCGTGAGAGTGTTAGCAAACCTTGTTTTCAAGGTGTCAATCATGCTAGAAAGCATGAAGTATCGAGCTTTGTTGTTGGCATTTTGCCAACGCTCGAACTTCTCCTTTACTGCTTTGGTTGCATTCTCACCCGACTGCTCAAGAGACGGTTCAGTTAACACAAACAGGGCATTTTCACCAATGAGAGCAATATTAATGTTCTCTTTTCATTTGGGAAAGTAGATCCATTCAGCTTATTATCAGTCAACAGTGACACCATGGGGTTGGTCATTGTCATGTTGGATACTACAAATAACAATAAATAGAAATCAAGTAAGGTTTAACATAAAATCTCATTTAGAAATTATTAGCACATAGCAAGTACAAATGACAAGCGAAAATACTAAAACATACAATCCTAAATAATTTCCAATGTCTTCAACAAACTGATATCAGTGTCCCATTTAGGCGAGAGTCAAAGATACCATCCATTGAATAGATTTATCAGCTCATCTAAAATGATAAACATTCTAGCAACCTTTTATTCAATAAAGATGAGAATCCAGCGTTGTCCCGTTTAGGCGAGAGTCAAGGCTATTCTATCTTATGAGCTTCTACCATTGTTTCATACTTTTGTAAGTCTTACTAATAGTCGCCACCATTAGGGTGATCCATACTAAAAATAAAACACTTACAAATAATACTTATATTTCAAGATTTCACGGCGTTAAATTGCTAATGAAAGTTCCTCCATTAGGGAGGATTACTCACTAAAACAAGAACTATGTAGAACCAACAATGGAGATCGAATATCCTAATAATAATAAAGCTCATTATTTAAGGTGTATTTTCTTCTATTTATTTTAATCAATTTATTTTAAAATATATATTTATTTAATTAAAATTTCCAATTTAGAATAAAATTCTAAATATAAATATTAATTTAATATTTGTAAAATTATACTTAGATGGATATGAAAAATAAAATGAATTATTTTCCATCTTAGTAATAATTTTCAATAAATATTTAGAAAATTATTCAATTTAAGTTGTATCAATTTAAATTAATTTACAACTCAAATTTAATTTTCTATAAATATATATATTGCATTTCGAAAATTAATGTATTTAAAGAAAATACGATTTTCGAAAATTCCATAAAATAAAATAAAATAAATCCTGAAAAATTACTCTAAATTAATAAAAATAATTTTTAACATAAATATAATTTTCCTATTTAATTAAATATTGAGAAAATTTCAAATATTTAAGTATCATGATGAAAGTCAACTTAAATTTTCTATTTAATTAAATTTCACTAGAAAAATACTTCAAGCAAACAGATAATAACTATCTAGACTTTCATTGTCTATTTAATTTATTTTCTAATTATGATAAATTTTAGTTCATTTATTTTTATTTAATCATTTAAATGAAAAAAATTATTGATTTAAGTTGGTCCAAAATTAATTAATAAAAATAATTAATTTTTCAACTTTAAAAAATTTTCTGCATTTAAATAAAAAGAAATGCAATTTCGAAAAATAATTAACAAAATAAAAATAATATATATTTGAAAATTATTCAAATTTAAGTTGTTCTGAAATTAAAATTTCCAACTTAAAATAATTTTCTATTTAATTAAATATTCTGAAAATAATAATATTTAAGTATGAAATCAACTTAAATATTTAATTTTCAATTTAATTAAATGTATAAAATACAAGAATTAAATAATCAAGTATAAAAGAAACTTAATTATTAATTCTAATTTAATATTAGGAAAATATTCTTTATTTAAGTTGATCCAAAATTAATTAATAAATAATTAATTTTCAACTTAAAATATTTTCCTGTTTAATATTAGAAAATATAACTAGTACTAGAAATAACTATCTAGAATATATTTCAATTAACTAAGTGTTTTTCTAAAATTAACTTTAAAATATTAATGAAAAAAAATCATATATTTTAAAAGTTAATTACGTTGCTAATTCAATTTTAATTAGATTAGACTAATATAATTAACCTAATAAAATTATTTAAATAAGGCAAATGGGCCTTCACAATTGGGGTGGTTCATGTGAGGGAGGGCTGGGTTCAGTATGTCGTACCCACTGCTATTTGCCCCCTAACTCTCACACAAGGCCCAAAGGAGAGGAATTTAACCATTAAATAAATAATTGTTATTAATTGAATAAGCCCAAATCTAATTGGGCCTAAACAAAATTACCAAAGTGCAATTTTATTGTAGCAACCTAGTCCATTTACTTAATAAAACTTAAATGGGCTTCCTATATGCATCTAAGTCCAAAAACAAACATATAGGCTCACACAGGTCAAATGATTTGGATGGGCCCTATCATGTTACTAGGTTTACACAGATGAAAGAAATTGTAAAATTACCTGTTACAAATTATTTATAAGATCTATTGACAATTGAACTATGATTAAAATCAGATCATTGGATCTGCCAACAAGTTAATCATAGCAATTTAGATCAAATAAATAATAAGTTTGTAAATTTTTTTTTTGAATAATTAATTAAATAATCAAACAATACAAACCAAGTAACAAATAATCTGAAATTCTAGAAAGTAGGCTAAGATATCTCAATTTTAAAATTTTAAAAAAAATTTAAAATTTTAAAAAAAATCTTAACTAGCATCTGAATTTTGTTTGTTAGAGAATATTTGAAAAAAAAAAATTCAAAAACCTAACAAACTCCTAAATTCCCTAAATTCTAACTTAAATTCAAAAAAAAAAATATCTAACCAATTTTTCAAATTTCACGTTTATTCAAAATTTAAATTATATAAATTTCTAATAAGATAATATAATATTATATCTTGAATTTTAAATTTAGATATTCCTAATATTATATTCTTAGTCTTATAATTTAATAAATTTAAATATTACAAAATAAACTATTTGAAAAATAAGATATTTTTATATGGTTAGAATTTTTCCAATTTTATTAAAAAAAAATAATAAAATAAGTTTGAAATATTTTATGGTATGAAACCCTAAAATTTCTATTCAAACCTAAACTAACCAATTTTTCAAATTTCATGTTATTTTTGCCAAAATATAATGTTAATAAAAAATGTCTAATAAGATAAAACGTTAAAACTAACATATTCCTAATCTTATAATTTTAATTAATAAAATATATTTCAAAAATAATAAATTTTAAAAAAAAAATAGATATGGTTAGCAAATTTTGAGATTTTAACAAGATTATTTTAAATAATAATATTTTAATACCAAAATAAGATCATTCAAATTTAATAAAAAAAAATTAAATATTTGATCTTATAATTAAAATAAATAAAATAATCTAAAATTTTAAAATTAACCATAAGGCTAATTTTTTGAGAAATCAAATTTTCAAAATTTAAAGCCTACTAATATCTAAAACTAATTTTAATTAATTAAAAAAATTAATAAAAATTCATTTTATTCTGAAAATTAGATTTTTAATTGAAAATTTATATTCTACACAAAATTCTACCAAAAATTGGCGTTTGTTTCAATGAAAATCGATTTTTGAATCAAAAGATATGAAGAAAATAAAATTGGTGCGCAGGGGTATGCATTAGCAAGGGAATGGCCGAGAAAAGGGGCTGCGTGCAGCCTGTGTTGGCTGAGGTAACTCGGCATGAGCAGCCCTTCAGATAGGGCCATGTTCGAGAATCCTCAGTCAGCCCGTGTCTGAAGGCGCGTGCTGTCCGAGTGTCGCTCACCCTGCGCACGCGCACACGTGCATCCGAAACAAGATATTTTCATTCAAATTCAAAAAATCATAACTAATTCATAAAAAATCTAAATTAGGTTCTGTAAAAGCCTAAATTGATTAATTTTTTGTCTACTTTCCAGTAAAAATAATTCCTAATCGAAATAGTAAATATTTCTACAAAATATATTACGATTTCTAAACTATCATCAAATAAGCACATAAACCACATGAAGCCATCCAAATCAACACAAAACATCGTTTTAATTAATATTTCATGAAAGTAAATAATTACCATCGCTCTGAGGCCCGTCATTGGAATATATTTTACTAGGATCTAGATTTACTACCATGTATATTTCATTAACATCCTAATATGAATTTCTAAAATAATGTAAATAAACACATATAAAGTTTCAGAAAACCTTACATTGGGTGCAGCAGAATATTAATGGCTCCTTCCGCTCAGATCTCTAACCCTTGTATCCTGTCTGTAGCAGAGTATCACCAAGATCTGAGCCCGAATGTCCTTCTCTTGATTCTGGATTCTTCACAGCCTTACACACTAAGATTGAGATACCACTTGATGTGTGTGGGCACTCACTCTATCACTCAAGGTATGAAAAAATATGATGAAGAAGAAGAGAGGGCTGGTTCGAAAATAGAAAGAAGATGGCTCAGGAAATTTTTTACTGAAGGCAAGAAATTTCATCTCTTTTAAGTGTGAGCCATCACTATCTATTTATAGGCAACCACCTAGGTTCAGGTTAGGATTTATTGGGCATTGAAATAATAGAAAAATTAAGTGGAAAATCCCATATAAGTGGCCGACCATAGTTAGTGGGCCCCTTTTGGGTATTTTCCCAATTTTGACAATTTTCCCTTATTTTCTCAAAAATGCTATTTTTCCAATTCTAACCAATTAAATGCCACAACTAATTATTTAATAATTAAAATTAATTATCAAATAAAATTTTCATTTAATATATTTATTAATTAGACTTAATAAAGTCTCTTAATTAATAAACAAAACCTAGAATCTCTTTTCTTCACAATTTAGCCCTTGCATAGTGAAAATTCATAAACTAGACATAGTCTAATTTTAGAATTATAATTGATTAATTAAAATCAATTATCTGAGTCTTACAAGTAGTATGGTCTCAACTAGTATGGGCACCATGGGCCTATACAATCGAGCTTCCAATAAGCCGAACTAGAATTTACCAAGTAAACTCCCTAACTTATTAATTCCTTGTTGCATCCACTCATAGAACTTGGAATTGCACTCTCAGTCATATAGAATGCTCTATATGTTCCACGATATAGATACGCTATCAACATTTAACCATCGTTCTAATCTCAATAATCAAAGATCCTCTATAGATAATTTACACCGAGTAGGGATAAATTTACCGTTTCACCCCTCAATGTATTTTGTCCTTAAAACACTTAGCTTCCTGTAAATGATATTTTAGTGAACTAAAATATAATCACTGAAACAAGAGCTCTTCCATTTACCTCTATTAATCCAAGCTCAAAGGAAATCATCGTTTCACTTCTATGTCCAGATAGAAGCTATAGATTCCATATCTATGTTTAGCGCTCCTACTCAATCATACTATCATGTTCCCAAAATGTACATATCACCCTCACAAGAAAGTAGGCTTAACTAACAAATCAAAGAACATGAATAGCACTCCTGAGATTGATCCTAAGCATGTCAGGATTAAGATCTTTTTATCTAAGATCAACTAGTGATATTGACTTAGAAAGATACAACGGTAAGATTATAATATCTTAACCAATATCAATATCGGTCCCAGTCCAATGTATAGTCCATACATCCAAAACTAGCATACTTTGCCAATGTTCTGGAAAGAACATAATACTTATTCAAAGTGTAAGTACACTTTCTCGCTGATTATCACATCATTGTAAATCCAGTGCACTGATGAATCAAGGACTTTGTCTTTTGAAGCATATAATCACAATCACATTCCACTGTGTTGACATCACTGTAATTGTGAATGACTATATGTTCTGGACCTACCAGATTTTGTATATATATATTAAACCATAAACATGAAAACTGCATGTAAACATAAAGACTTCTAATCTTTCATTGATAAGAAATCAGATTAGATTGAAATGGGTTTTATTTAGGGCATAAAATCCCAACAACATGAAGATGGAAAATGGACCTACCTCCCACTTAACATGCTTTTATGGTGCTCCAGAAGCCAATAATAGATCAGCCTCATGGACTCTACTTGAAAGATTTGCGGATGTTTCTCTTCACCTCCCATGGCTTGTTATTAGTTACTTCAATGAAATCCTTTACAACAGTAATAAATTAGGTGGAGCTCTCTGAAATGAGTCTCAAATGGATACTTTTAGAAAAGCCATCGACAAGGGCTGCCTTCATGAAACCTTGTTCGATGGTGATCCTTTCACTTGGGGTAGAAATCGAACTGCTGTGAACACTATTAAAGAGTGTCTAGATTGGTGCTTTGTGAATAGCCATTCAGAGAATTTTTTTCATATTCCTCAAGTTCATCATCTCGATTATTTTCAGTCAGACCATCGTGCTATAAGTGCCACTTTCCATCTACTTTCAACCCAGACCAACAACATTAAACGAAAGAGTCAGTTTTGATTCAAAAAATTGTGGCTCTCCGATCCTGACAGCTAAGAGATCATAGTGAAAACTTGGTCTAACTCTGCCTCTAATGACCCGATTATTGCGGTTATCTACAGTCTGAATTCATGTGCTGAACAACTTCAACTGTGGCATAGGTGGAGCAGCTCAATAACTCTCTGGATCAATCGAGCAACCACTTTGATTATTTAAAACATGCTGAAACCGTCCTTGACGAGTTGCTCAAACAAGAGGAAATTTATTGGCAGCAGTGTTCTTGGGTTGATTGGTTAGCTTGTGGGGATAAATATACTAAGTTCTTTCATGCTAAAGCGAATGCCAGGAAGTCCAATAACCAAATTAAATTCCTCTACAATGATGCGGGTGTTAAGGTCTACTTCAATGCCGAGATATCTTCAATTTTTCATGATTATTATGCTGACATTTTTAGAGCTGGCCATATTGATGATATTGCCCTTACTCATACGCTTGAGTGTATCCCCACCTTAGTTTCTGATGATTACAATGCATCTCTTCTTGCTCCATTCACTATGGCTGAAGTTAAAAATGCTCTCAAAACTATGAGTGCGGATAAGAGCCCGGGAATTGACGGAAGGTCGGTCATGTTTTATTAACAACATTGGTCTATTGTTGGTGATCTTGTTTCTCAGGCCGTTTTAAACATTCTCAACAATGGTGCTGACCCTTCAAGCTTCAACCACACATTAATCACCTTCATTTCAAAATTGGTCAAAAAAATGATTATTGCAAGATTCAAAGAGGTGCTTCCTTTGGTAATTTCTAAAACGCATAGTGCTTTCTTGGCAAATAGATTGATTATTGACAATATCTTAGTGGCTTTTGAATTGGTTCATGCAATAAAAAACAAAACCACTAGACGTCATGGCGTTGCTTCTCTTAAGCTTGACATGAGCAAAGCTTTTGATAGGATAGAATGGAAATTCATTGAAGAGGTAATGAAGAAAATGGGTTTTGCAAGTAGTTGGATTTCACTTATCATGAGCTGTCTTATAACCAACAAATTTTCATTCCTTGTCAATGGTGAAGTTACAGGCTCCCTAGTCCCAACAATAGGCTTACGACAAGGCTGCCCCTTATCTCCTTATCTATTTTTAATATGTGCTAAAGGTTTGTCGAGACTTCTTCAACATGAAGAAGATATTGGCAACCTACATGGTTTCAAGCTTACACGACGCGCCCCAATGATTTCACATTTATTCTTCGTTGATGATAGTCTACTTTTTTGTCAAGCTGATGAAAGCTCATGCCTAGCTATCAAGAGGGTATTGGATACTTACCATCAAGCTTCTGGCCAATTGATCAATCCAGAAAAAATTGTCATGTCCTTCTCCCCAAACACCACATTAGCAGCCCAAGTTTTCTTCTATTGTCATCTTTCCTTGCCAATCAGAGAATGCCATGAAAGATATCTAGGCTTACCCTCTTACTCTGAAAGAGATAAAAAGGAACTATTCATCAATATCAAGAAGAGAATTTGGAAACTAATGCAGTCTTGGAATGAAATAGTATTCTCTGCTGGTGGTCGAGAAGTCCTTCTTAAAGCGGTTGTTCAATCGATTCTGACCTATGGTATGAGTTTCTTCCAATTGCCAGTGTACTTTTACAACCAACTTGAAAGTATGATGACTAATTTCTGGTGGGGAATGAATGAAAGTGGCTCCAAGATTCATTGACGATCTTGGAATTTACTTTGCAAAACCAAAGGAGAAGGTGGTATGGGGTTTCGGTCTTTCATTCACTTTAATCAATCTCTACTCGCCAAGCAAGCATGGCGTCTTATTGAGAACCTGAATTCACTCCTGGGATAGCTTCTCTAAAGCAAATACTTCCCTCACAATTCATTCTTAGAAGCAAGTATGGGCCATTCTCATTCCGTAACTTGGCAAGGAATACGGTGGGGTCGTGAGTTATTGATTAAAGGTTTGAGATAGAAAATTGGTGAAGGAAGATCAATTAGAAGTGGCCTTGATCCTTGGATCCCTGGTCATACAACTTTCCTTCCAATTAGATACTCGTGCCCTTCGAATTGTGTGGTAGATAATCTCATCACCGAAGACAGACAATGGAACATCTCCTTACTGTAGCAGTACTTTAGTCCACTTAATATTGACAAGATCCTCACAATACCATTAAGTTACTTCTCGACACATAACAAACTGATAAGGCATCATCAATCTTTAGGGAATTTCTCAGATCAAAGTGCTTACCATCTTGCAACATCATTGGAAGAAGAGGATCTTAGGTCTAGCTCCACAACGGCAGTAACCCGGTGGAAATTATTTTGGTCACTACAAATCCACCAAAAAGTCAAGATCTTTGCCTGGCGTGCCATCCATGATGCACTACCCGTAGCCACTTCACTTGTTCGAAGAAAAATTAGCACTGATTCCACATGCTCCATTTGTAAACAAGCTTGGGAATCAACGGAACATGCTCTCTTTAGTTGTAAGTATGCTGATAGCAATAAGGTCCTCTTCGAGATAGGACAAATCTCCCAATGCAAGCTATTGCAAATTCATTCAACAACCCCCCACCCCCCCCCCCCCCCAAAAAAAAGGTTCAGCCAACATTTATATGTTTCTAGAACAGAGTAAGGAAAAAGAAATTACATCTCAAAGGAATAGTAAAAATGGCTCATCCAGCTAGCTTCTCAACTCCTTTCTGCCATCACAAAGTCTCTTAGCCATTTGGGTCTCACTTGGCTTCTTTTCCCATGTGCTGGAAGCTCTCGCTCACCTTCAGCAGCTTCTTCTCCTTCGTTGACAACTGAAGCCGAAGGCTCCAACTCCTAGTGTTGTTTACACTGTTCTGCCCAAGCTCTAATCCTTTGGTCCATTAGCTTTGGGTCAATTAGTATTGGGCCTTGATCTTGGGTTGTGCTAACATTACTCCCCTCCTCGAAGACCACCTTGTCCTCAAGGTGGGAAAGATCATACAATGCTTTAAAGACAGAAAAATCTTCCCATGTCTCATCTTCGGGAGAGCTCACAAACCACTGCACTAGTACTTGTTCTACTGGTTTGGCATGGATCAACTTAGAACGAGTGGCCAAAATAGCAAGGGGAACCATAAGAGGTTTGCTGGTGATGGTGAGCTCGGGTAAAGGGTAGTACTTGGGTGAAGCGTGACCATGAAATTGTTTGAGAAGAGAAACATGAAATGTGGGTTAATACGGCTCTCGGTTGGCAAATCCAAAGTATAGGTTGTTGTACCCTGACGAGCTATGACTGAAAAATGATCAAAATATTACCGACAAATTTTAGTATTAAGACGTTTGGCCACCGTAGATTAACAATACGACTGCAGCTTCACTAATACCAAGTCACCCACCCGAAACTCGTGGTCTCTTCTCTTCTTATTAGCTTGTTGTCGCATACGATTTTGGCTTTGGTGTAAGTTTTCTTTGAGCTGTTGAAGAATAGCACCACGGGATAAGAGGTCTTCTTCAACTGCTTGTATAGAGGTAGTACCACAACTGTAGGCTGGAATAGATGGTGGTACCCTACCATAAACTGCTTGAAATGGAGTCATTCCAATAGCTGAATGATGGCTGGTGTTGTAGTGATACTCAACCCAAGAAAGAAATTTGCTCCATTGGTTCGGATTGTTGGCTGTAAATGCACAAAGGTACTACTCCACATAGCGATTAGTAACCTCCGTTTGGCCGTCAGATTGAGGCTGATAAGCTGAACTCATATGTAAAGTAGTGCCCACAAGCTCGAACAACTTTTTCCAGAATGCACTTGTGAAAATGGGGTCTCGGTCCGACACAATAGTGTGTGGCATCCCATGAAGTCGGATCACCATGTTAGTGAATAAGTCAGCAACTTTGGTAGTTGTATACTGGTTTGACAGTGCTCCAAAATGGGTATATTATGTGAACCTGTCAATGACCAAAAGAATATTAGTGAGCCCATACGAACTCGGTAATCCAACAATGAAATCCATAGCCAAATCCTCCCAAACTCGTTCCAGAATTTGCAGGGGCTGTAATAATCCATACGGAGCCTGCGTCGATGCCTTAACAGTTTGGCACACTAGACAAGATTGTACATATTTGCGCACATCCTGGGCGCATCCCTTCCTAAAAGAAATTGGCACTTAGGCAAAGAAAAGTGCGGTCAATTCCTGCGTGACCTCCAATGGGTGAGTCATGGAACTCACGGCTGAGAATATGTTTAAGGTGGGAGTGCTTACTAAGGACAATTCTGTTCTCAAAATACAGCAATCCATCACGCGAGTTGTAGTGTGGCAAGGTATTGCTTTAACTTTAATGAGTTATTATTCTAGCTTGGTATTGCAAATAGAAATAAATTTATAAGGTTAAGCCAAACTCTAGCTTGGTAGAAGTTTATGTTAGGTTTTATGCCCTAAATAAAACTCTATTTCACTGTAATCTATTTTATTCAACATCAATAAAGAAACAGAAGTATTTTTCATTCATTTGTGTATGTTTTGGTTCACTTTATCAATTGCTTGTCTATTTGATTTATAAATTCATCTTAAACCCTTTTCACATACTTGATCATGTTTATTGTGCTGTCATCACATTGGAAAGTAAACATGACTATGTGAATAAAGTTTCCTAGATTTATCAAGCACACGGTTTTACTGATATGATAATCTACAACAAGAGTTTACTTGTATTTGGAGAAATACTATGTTCTTTCCAGAACATTGGTTAAAGTAAAGCTCAGGTTGGATGCATGGAGTATGCATCGGAAGGGACCGATATTAAACTTTGACTTAGATTTAATTAAACTTACCGTAAAATCTATTCAAGTCAATATCGCCAAGTTGATCCTAGATCAAATGATCTTAATCCTGTTATGATTAGGCTCAATCTCAAGAGGCTATTCGTGTTCCTTGAATTGTTAGTTAAGCCTACTTTTAGGTCAGGGTGATACATACTTTTTGGGAACACGGTAGTGCAATTGAATGGGAGCGCTAGCATAAACATGGAATCTATAGCTTCTATCTGGCGAATAGTAAGTAAAGGATGATCTCCTTCGAGCTTGACCAAACGAAAATAAATGATGGAGATCTCATTTCACATAAGCTGAAATATCATTTATACGGGGTCAAGTGTTTTAAGGATAAAATACATAGTAGGGTGTTACGGTAATTTAATCCCTTTACAGTGTAGATCATTCATATAGAGGATCATTGATCAAATTAGGATTATAACAATGGATAACTAATGATGTGTCTATATGGTGGAACATATAGAGCATTCTATATACTGAGAGTGCAATTCTAAGTTCTATGCGTGGATTCAACGAAGAATTAATAAGTTAGTGAATTTTAGTGCTAAATTCTTGATCTACTTATTGGAAGCTCGGTTATATAGACCCATGGTCCCCGCACTAGTTGAGATAATTTTGCTTGTAAGACTCATGTAATTGGTTTTGATTAATCAATTATAATTGTAAAGCCCGCTTAGTTAATTTGGAAATTGGCAGTTGTTTATGTTTAATTATGAAATTATTTATAGCTATTTAAATAATTTATGATGCCGTTATTTATGTTATTCAGTAGCTTTCCGGTGTCCGGTATTTTGGAACTCGGCGTTTGGCTCAGTAGAAATCACAACTTAGTATGTTAGTAATTTGGGGACGGGTTTTAGACATTGGGAATGTCGGGAATGGCCGGGAATTTAGAATTTCCCAAAAATACCCCCTTTAGTATGATTTATGTGATTTTATGGTGGAGGGGCAAAATGGTCTTTTTGCCCCATTAGTGTTTTGTCTTTTGTGGCTTTATGAAATGGAAAAATAAATGTTTATTTTATTATTACATGGCTGAAATAAAATGAGTAATGTGATTTATATTCTTCTTTTCTTAAAATTCAACACTTAGTCAAATTTTAAAAGGAATTTTCAAAACACTCAAGCTCTCTCTCTCTCCCTCTTTTCGGCCAAGGCTTGGCTGTGCAAGGGCTGGGTTTTGCTTGGTGATTTCAAGTGGTTTAGCTAGATCAAAGTGAATTTTCATTGAGGTATTTCTTGGCTTTAATTTCTTACTTTGTTTTTCTTGAAATTTATGATGAAAATGGGTGTTGCATGCTTGAATCTTTGATGTTGTTGCTGCTGATTATTATTGTTGTTGTTCTTTGTTTAAATGTTGAAATAATTAGGTTTAATGAGATGGTATAGCATGCTTGAATCCTTGTTCTAGTTGGTTAAATGCTTATGTGAAAAAGTTATGAATTTTTGAAAGAAATGGTTCATTTTTGTTTCTGTGAAGTTGCTGAATGTTCTTGTGTGTTTCAGAAGCTTATTCTTGCTTAGTTGAGTAGAATTAACTAGGTTAGGTTGCATGTTAGTGGATTTAACCAAGTTTGAGTTTTGGAACTCAAAGCTTGGTCTTTAATGGTGATTTTTGTATATGTGTTTTCTGGGTGGTTTTGATGCCTTGGATTTGTTCTAGGGATAGTTTAGAACGGGTGCGGAAAGTTTGGGACCAATTGGGGTTGAATTGGTCGAGTTATGAGAATTTTAGTTGGCTGCACTGCGAGGAACCGGAATTCGGTTGTGCATCCGGAATTCGGATGAGGGTTCGGTAATTCCCGAAGGAATTCGGTTGGGCAACCGGTCTGCCGGTTGGGGAATTTTTCCGAAGCCTAGTTTTCCTCGTTTTTAGGTTTTTAGGGGTATTGCCATGCTTTTTATCGATAGGGAAACTTTTAGTTCCAAGTTTTAGTCCCCGGGAAGTGATTTAGCGTGTCACTTATAGCGTTGTGATTTTTATGGTTTAGGAGCCGATGTCCGCTCGGCTTCGGTTCCGGTCGGGTTGACGGCACACACGAAATCGGAATCCGGAGTAAGATTAGTATAACGGTATGCATATGTAGATTACATGTTTAGCGTGCATGTAGGAAGCCCGCTAGATTACATTAGTTATGTATTTAGGCTTCGAACCATCCAACCTGTCACGTCGGTACGAGTGGAGTATGACCGGCGGCGGATGCGACACTTGGTTGGTGGTTCGATCTTATTGACCTATCCCGTCGGTACGAGTGGAGTATGACCGGCGGCGGAGTATGGCCGGTTCGACCGATCACGAGGATACTTGTCTATAGTACCGTCCCACGAACGTTCAAAACTCGGTACCATGTTGGACATGGCGGTAGTGGCTCGCACCATGTTGGACATGGCGATGGCGGGACTCGGTATCGTGTTGGACACGGCGATTAGTTATGTATGATATTAGTATGCTTTTCTTGCGAGTACGTCGACTCACGGTTTATGTTCATGTGTAGGTAAAGGCAAGGCTGTAGCCGATGGACCGTGAGCGAGCTTATGAGATTGTACATGTCGGGGCGGTTAGGCTGGAGCGTACGATCCTCGGGACGACGAGAGATTTTTGTAAGCTTGTCGTTAGACGACTTTTATTTTGATGTAATAGTTAAACAGTGAAACTTTTTGTAAATATTTTTATAATCGGGATCCCGAGTCTTTTATAATATGTTTTACAAGTTTAATCAAAAAGCAAAATTTTAATTAATCACGTTTTTCCATAAACCTCGTTGATTAGCGACGAGGCACGCACGGTACGTTTAAAAAAAAATCACGTAATACGCCTAAGATAGTTAGGGTGTTACAATTTGGTATCGAGCCGCCGAGGTTGTCTTAGAAGATCGTCACGACATGTACAATCATCATCAGCAGTTAGCTCGGTTCACGGTTCAGTAAGCCTTTATTGCTTTAGTAGTTTATTTTATTCAGTTATAAAAAAAAAAAGAAAAGCCTGTTAGGAAGCATGTTAGTAGCCTGATAGTAGAATAGGCGCATGTTTCGTTTCTAAATTTCCAAATTAAGCGGCATTAGTAAGCTCGCCTTGAATACGACCTGATATGCCAACTCTTGGTTTCGCAGGCGGTTCTAATCAGATGGATGCCAGGCGGACTACCAGGAGTCAGGGCAACTCCGTAGGGTCGAATCAGGGACAGGGAGCTCAGTTTCCCCCACCTGCTAGGGGCCGAGGTAGAGGTCCCCGAGGCAGGGCTCGTGGCCGGGGTGATGAGAACCCGCCACAGGCTGCCCAGGCTCCCCCAGCCGATCGGGGAGCCCGGGTGGGAGTTGCGGTTTGCGGAGATGCAAGCCCGGATCGAAGAGCAAGACCTCGAGATTCAGAGGTTGAGACAGCAGGGTGCTCCTCCAGTTCCTGTGCCCGTAGTTCCAGTGGCACCTGCCCCTGCTGCCCAGGCCGAGATAGTGGTGGCGGCCCATAGATTGGAACCATTGTATGAGCGGTTCCGGAAGCAAGCACCTCCGGTATTCCTGGGAGGTCCGGACGTGATGAAAGCCGAGCCGGTGGCTAACGGTGATTACCAGACTCCTGAATTTCATGGGTGTCACCGGTAACGACAGAGTGGTGTGCGCCACGTTTCAGTTCCAGGAGGACGCCCTGGTATGGTGGGATATGGTGTCTCAGATTCATGATGTCACCACCATGACTTGGGAAAGGTTCCAAGAACTCTTCAACGCAAAGTATTACAATGAGGCGGTCAGAAGCGCCAAGAGGAAAGAGTTCGTTCACCTGACCCAGCGGGAGAACATGAGCGTCACTGAGTATACTACTCAGTTCGATAGGTTGGCGAGGTTAGCCTCGGGAATTGTGCCGACCGACTTCAGCAAGAAGGAGAAGTATCTGGACGGGTTGAATCCCAAGATCAGGCATGACCTGATGATCACCACGGACGACAGCACCACCTATGCTCAGATGGTGGAGAAGGCACCGCGAGCCGAGGGCGCGGTGGGGTGCATGTCGGGAATCGGCCCGGTACTCGGTTAGTGGCGGAGCTCCTACCCCTCCTGCATCAGGCTATAGCAGGGGGAGTAGTGGTTCGGCCATTGATCAGAGGAAGAGGGCACCCGCTGTTTCCGGTGGCTCGAGTCAGAACAAGAGGTTCGGGGAACCGAACGAGAGGGAGTCGTCTGGTGGTGCGAGACCCGATTCTCCTATCCGAGTGCCCTAGGCGCAAGAGGCATCATCGGGGTGAGTGCAAGGGTCGGGGATGCTTTCATTGTGGCATGCCCGGACACTTCAAGAGGGAATGTCCCCGGCTCGGCCGGAGGCACCGAGAGCTCCAGCGATACCCACTCCAGCCAGGGTGTTCGCTATCACGCAGACTGATGCAGATGCCAGCCCATCAGTAGTCACAGGTCAGCTTTTCATTAACAACTCGCTTTATTCAGTGCTGTTTGATTCTGGGGCTACACATTCTTATGTGGCGGCCAGAGTTTTTAGTAAGTTGGGTAGACCCTTTGATAGATATGAATCAGGGTTTGGAACCACATTACAGCGGAGAATTGGTTATCTCCAATAGGTGGATTAGGTCTATGCCGATCAGGATAGATGGTAGAGAGTTAAGCGCTGATCTGATAGAGATGAGCTTAGTCGAATTCGATATTATTTTAGGAATGGATTTCCTATCTAAATATTCGGCGAGCATTGACTGTAAGAGGAAGATGGTGGTCTTCCAACCGGAAAGTGAAGAACCGTTCGTATTTGTGGGTTCGGTTCAGGGATCTCGGATCCCGGTGATCTCGGCTATGTCAGCGAGAGAATTATTGCACGGTGGGTGCTTAGGGTTTCTGGCCGTGGTGGTGGACACCACTCGGCCAGACACCATTCGGCCAGAGGACATCAGAGTGGTTCGGGAATTTTTGGACGTCTTTCCCGAAGAACTTCCAGGGTTACCACCTCAACGGGAGATCGATTTCGTGATTGACTTGGCACCAGGGGTGGATCCGGTTTCCAAAGCCCCGTATAGGATGGCTCCAGCTGAACTTAAGGAATTAAAGATTCAGCTCCAAGGGTTGCTTGACATAGGGTTCATTTGGCCCAGTGTGTCACCTTGGGGAGCCCCGGTTTTGTTCGTCAAGAAGAAGGATGGATCTATGAGGATGTGCATCGACTATAGGGAATTGAACAAGCTGACGGTGAAGAATAAATATCCATTACCTAGGATCGATGACTTGTTCGATCAGCTTCAGGGGAAGACGGTCTTTTCTAAGATTGATCTCCGTTCGGGTTATCATCAGTTGAGAATCCGAGAGGAGGACATTCCAAAGACGGCTTTCCGCACTAGGTATGGACATTACGAGTTTCTGGTTATGTCATTCGGACTAACCAATGCTCCTGCGGCATTCATGGACACGATGAATAGAGTATTCAAGGATTTCCTCGATATACGTGTGATTGTGTTTATCGACGACATCCTCGTGTACTCTCAATCGAAGAGGAGCACGAGTTACATCTTCGGATGGTACTGCAACGGCTTCGAGAACATAGACTTTATGCCAAGTTCAAGAAATGTGAGTTCTGGTTGTCTCAGGTGTCCTTCCTAGGGCACATTGTGAGTAAAGATGGGATCAAGGTGGATCCCGGGAAGATTGAATCCGTCAGGGATTGGCCGAGACCGAAGACAGTGACAGAGATTAGAAGCTTCTTGGGATTAGCTGGGTACTACCGTAGGTTCGTGGAGGGGTTCTCCAAAATTTCAATGCCCCTAACCGAGCTTACAAAGAAGAATCAGCGGTTTATCTGGTCAGATAAGTGCGAAGCTAGCTTTCAGGAGCTAAAGCAGAGATTGATTACTGCTCCGGTACTAGCTTTGCCTTCGGACAAGGAGAAATTCGTAGTCTACTGTGACGCATCCAAACTGGGTTTGGGGTGTGTATTGATGCAAGCCGATCGGGTTATCGCTTATGCCTGCCGTCAGTTAAAGGATTATGAACAGCGATACCCGACTCATGATTTAGAATTGGCCGCAGTGGTTTTTGCACTGAAGATTTGGCGGCATTACCTGTATGGAGAGAAGTGTGAGATCTATACCGACCATAAGAGTCTCAAGTATTTCTTTACTCAGAAAGATTTGAACATGAGACAAAGGCGTTGGTTGGAATTAGTGAAGGACTACGACTGTGAGATCCTCTATCATCCCGGAAAAGCCAATGTAGTGGCCGATGCCCTGAGCAGAAAGGGTCCCGGGCAAGTAGCTAGCATGGTTCAGATCTCACCTCAGCTAGCAGAGGATTTGGTTAGATCCAGCATTGAGTTTGTGGTAGGTCAGCTTCACAACTTGACGCTGCAATCTGATCTGTTAGAAAGAATAAAAGTCGCTCAGATGACAGATCCGGAGTTAGTGAAGATCCGAGATGAGGTATTGGCTGGTCAAGCCAAAGACTTTTCAGTGTCGAACGAGTGGGATGCTTTTGTATAAAGCCAGGGTTTGTGTTCCGAACAGTATGGAACTTAGAAATGAGATCTTTGAGGAGGCTCATTCTACCCCATATTCTCTGCATCCCGGCACCACCAAGATGTACCAAGATTTGAAACCGTACTTCTGGTGGAACGGTATGAAGAAGAATTTGGTAGAATTCGTATCGAGATGCCTCACTTGTCAGCAGATCAAGGCTGAACATCGTAGACCAGCGGGGTTGTTGCGGCCTCTAACCCTACCGGAATGGAAATGGGAGGATATTACGATGGATTTTGTGGTCGGGTTACCTAGGACCACGGGTATGCATGATTCCATACGGGTAGTGGTGGATCGATTTACGAAATCTGCTCATTTTCGCACGGTCGAACAACATTTACGAGTGGATCGGTTGGCGAGTTATATGTCAGGGAGATAGTGAGACTTCACGGGGTACCGAAGTCTATAGTTTCGGACAGGGATCCGAAGTTCACCTCCAAATTTTGGCAAAGTTTGCAACGGGCAATGGGTACGAAGCTGAAATTCAGTACAGCATTCCATCCTCAGACAGATGGTCAGTCCGAAAGGACAATTCAGATATTGGAGGATATGTTGAGAGCCTGTGTTATGGACTTTGAGGGTTCATGGAGTAAATATCTACCGTTGATAGAATTTTCGTACAACAACAGTTATCAGAGTACGATAGGGATGGCTCCCTATGAACTCAGTACGGTAGGAAATGTAGATCCCCTATCCTTTGGGATGAGACGGGGAGAGGAAATACCTAGGTCCAGAGTCAGTTCAGCGGACCAATGAGGTAATAGAAAAGATAAAAGCTAGAATGCTTGCCTCACGGAAGCGGACGGAAGAGTTACGCAGATCCGAAACGTAGAGATGTTGAGTTCCGAGTAGGGGACCATGTGTTTTTGCGAGTATCTCCGATGAAGGGGATTAAACGTTTCGGGAAAAGAGGCAAGTTATGCCCTAGATTTACAGGACCTTTCGAGATTCTCGAGAAGATAGGTCAAGTGGCATATCGGTTAGCATTGCCTCCAGCCTTATCAGCAGTGCACAACGTATTCCATGTCTCAATGTTGAGAAAATACGTTTCAGACCCCTCTCATATACTCAGTTATGAGAGTCTTCAGCTTCAGCCAGACTTAGCATATGAGGAACAGCCAGTGCAGATCCTGGATAGAAAGGATAAAGTCCTTCGGAATAAGACCATAGCATTGGTCAAGGTTCTCTGGAGAAACGATGGGTGGAAGAAGCCACACAGGAGCTAGAGTCAGATATGAGAGCTCAATATCCAGAGTTATTCAGGTTAGATTTCGGGGACGAAATCCTTTTAAGGGGGGAATAGTTGTAAAGCCCGCTTAGTTAATTTGGAAATTGGCAGTTGTTTATGTTTAATTATGAAATTATTTATAGCTATTTAAATAATTTATGATGCTGTTATTTATGTTATTCAGTAGCTTGCATATTTTGCATTTCCGGTGTCCGGTATTTTGGAACTCGGCGTTTGGCTCAGTAGAAATCACAACTTAGTATGTTAGTAATTTGGGGACGGGTTTTAGACATTGGGAATGTCGGGAATGGCCGGGAATTTAGAATTTCCCAAAAATACCCCCTTTAGTATGATTTATGTGATTTTATGGTGGAGGGGCAAAATGGTCTTTTTGCCCCATTAGTGTTTTGTCTTTTGTGGCTTTATGAAATGGAAAAATAAATGTTTATTTTATTATTACATGGCTGAAATAAAATGAGTAATGTGATTTATATTCTTCTTTTCTTAAAATTCAACACTTAGTCAAATTTTAAAAGGAATTTTCAAAACACTCAAGCTCTCTCTCTCTCCCTCTTTTCGGCCAAGGCTTGGCTGTGCAAGGGCTGGGTTTTGCTTGGTGATTTCAAGTGGTTTAGCTAGATCAAAGTGAATTTTCATTGAGGTATTTCTTGGCTTTAATTTCTTACTTTGTTTTTCTTGAAATTTATGATGAAAATGGGTGTTGCATGCTTGAATCTTTGATGTTGTTGCTGCTGATTATTATTGTTGTTGTTCTTTGTTTAAATGTTGAAATAATTAGGTTTAATGAGATGGTATAGCATGCTTGAATCCTTGTTCTAGTTGGTTAAATGCTTATGTGAAAAAGTTATGAATTTTTGAAAGAAATGGTTCATTTTTGTTTCTGTGAAGTTGCTGAATGTTCTTGTGTGTTTCAGAAGCTTATTCTTGCTTAGTTGAGTAGAATTAACTAGGTTAGGTTGCATGTTAGTGGATTTAACCAAGTTTGAGTTTTGGAACTCAAAGCTTGGTCTTTAATGGTGATTTTTGTATATGTGTTTTCTGGGTGGTTTTGATGCCTTGGATTTGTTCTAGGGATAGTTTAGAACAGTGCGGAAAGTTTGGGACCAATTGGGGTTGAATTGGTCGAGTTATGAGAATTTTAGTTGGCTGCTGCGAGGAACCGGAATTCCGGTTGTGCATCCGGAATTCGGATGAGGGTTCGATAATTCCCGAGCCGGAATTCGGTTGGGCAACCGGTCTGTAGGTTGGGGAATTTTTCCGAAGCCTAGTTTTCCTCGTTTTTAGGTTTTTAGGGGTATTGCCATGCTTTTTATCGATAGGGAAACTTTTAGTTCCAAGTTTTAGTCCCCGGGAAGTGATTTAGCGTGTCACTTATAGCGTTGTGATTTTTATGGTTTAGGAGCCGATGTCCAGCGCTCGGCTTCGGTTCCGGTCGGGTTGGCGCACCTGAAATCGGAATCCAGGTAAGATTAGTATAACAGTATGCATATGTAGATTACATGTTTAGCGTGCATGTAGGAAGCCTGCTAGATTACATTAGTTATGTATTTAGGCTTCGAACCATCCAACCCTGTCACGTCGGTACGAGTGGAGTATGACCGACGGCGGAGTATGGCCGGTTCGGCCGTCAGTGACACTTGGTTGGTGGTTCGGTGCTATTGACCTATCCCGTCGGTACGAGTGGAGTATGACCGACGGCGGAGTATGACCGGTTCGACCGATCAGGAGGATACTTGTCTATAGTACCGTCCCCTGAACGTTCAAAACTCAGTACCATGTTGGACATGGCAGTAGTGGCTCAGTACCATGTTGGACATGGCAGTAGCGGGACTCAGTATCGTGTTGGACACGGCAGTTAGTTATGTATGATATTATTATGCTTTTCTTGCGAGTCCGTCGACTCACAGTTTATGTTCATGTGTAGGTAAAGGCAAGGCTGTAGCTGATGGACCGTGAGCGAGCTTATGAGATTGTACATGTTGGGGCGGTTAGGCCTGGAGCGTACGATCCTCGGGACAGCAAGGCTGAGATTTTTGTAACTGTCGTTAGACGACTTTTATTTTGATGTAATAGTTAAACAGTGAAACTTTTTGTAAATATTTTTATAATCGGGATCCCGAGTCTTTTATAATATGTTTTACAAGTTTAATCAAAAAGCAAAATTTTAATTAATCACGTTTTTCCATAAACCTCGTTGATTAGCAACGAGCTGCACAGTACGTTTAAAAAAAAATCACGTAATACGCCTAAGATAGTTAGGGTGTTACAATAATTCTCAAATTAGACTATGTCTATTTGTGAATTTTTCACTAAGTAAGGGCGAAATTGTAAAGAAAGAGTTTATAGGGGCATATTTGTTAATTATGATACTTTGTATGGTTCAATTAATAAATATGATAAATGACAATATTATTTAATAATTATTTATAGTTATTAAATAGTTAGAATTGGCATTTAAATGATTAAATTAGAAAATTGGCGTTTTTGAGAAAATCAGATGCAGAAAAGATAAAACTGCAAAATTGCAAAAAGTGAGGCCCAAATCCACTAGTATAGGGCCGGCCACTTTTATAGGAATTTACCTCTGATATTTTCATTATTTTAATGCCAAATAATTCAAACCTAACCCTAGTGGAATGCTATAAATAGATAGTGAAGGCTTCAGGAAAAATACACTTCACAAGTTCTGAATCAGAAACACCTGAGCCTCCTCTCTCTTCTCTAGCCGCCACTCTCTCTCTCTCTCTTCTTCCTTCATATTTCGAACCTACCTTAGTGATTAGAGTAGTTCCCACACACAGCAAGCAATACCTCAATCATAGTGAGGAAGATCGTGAAGAAAGATCATCAGCAAAGGAGATTCAGCATCAAGGATTCAGAGAAAGAGATCCAGGTTCAGATCTTGATAATACTCTGCTACGGAAAGGATACAAGGGTTAGAGATCTGAACGGAAGGAGTCATTTAATTCCGCTGCACCCAATGTAAGGTTTCTTAAACTTTATATGTGTTTTATTTATCGTTTTAGAAAGTTCTTATTTAAGATGTTAATAAACATACTTGTGAGTAGATCTAAGATCCTGGTAAAATAATTCCAACAACTGGTATCAGAGCCATGGTAATTGATTTACTTGCAAGAAATTTGGACTTTAAAACGATTGTTTGTTTGTTTTTGGATGGTATCATGTTGTATTGAGTGTTATTTGATGATTGATTGATGTTTGTGAATTTTCGTGAAAAATAATTGCGATTCTGTTTCTGGAATTATTTTTATTTGATAGTATGGAAAAAATTAAGCAAGTTATTTTTTTACAGAACTCAATTTCGATTTAATTTGAATTAGTTATGATTTTTTGAAGATTCGAAAAAAATCGGGGCTGTGCTGAAATTTTCCTGCGATCGCGAAAACTGTCCGTACAGCTCACAATTTTTCGTTTTTCTTCGTTTTTTCATGCTTTTTCATGGAATTAACTTCCGATTTTTTGTGTAGTTCTGTATTTATACTATTACTATTCCTAATTCAATTCTAATTATCATTTTGAATTAATTTAATATTTTTTAAATTTAATTCAAGATAATAGTGTAATTTGAATTTGAATATAATTAGTATCTATCTTTTTGCTTAAAAATCTATCTTATTTTAAAATTTGATTATATTTTATCTTATTTTAAATTTAAAATAAGACAACTATAATCATGTAATTTTTAAATGATATAAGATATTTTGCTAATTTTTTTTTAAATTTTGTTATTTTATTTATTTAAATTACATTCAAAATTTGAAAAAGATATTCATTTATCTTTTCTAATTTTTTATTTAATTTTTATTTATAAAATAACATTTAAAATTTAAAAGTAGTTAGCAAATTTTTGAAATGATATTTAGGTTGGTTGAAACCTAATTTTTTAAAATTGTAGGTTTAATTTTAAATTTAAATTAAAATAAATCCTACATCCAACTATCCAACTAACCTTGTTGCAGGAGTATGTGTTTTAGCTTGTGTGTAAGTTTTCAAAACCTATTATTACTTGATTGCAAATAGCCATGGTTACTTTTTGCCAGATCTAATGATCTGATGGCTCCCTTGGTCAAGATAATAATTTATAACATGTATATTTACAATCTTCTTTCATCTGTGTATGACCTAGCAACATGATAGGACCCATCCAAAGTGTGCCTGTGTGAGCCTATGTGTTTAATTTTATTATAGATGCACATAGGTTGTTGTTGCTAAAATAAATTATCATAGTTCTTGATAGAATTTAGTTAGGCCCATTTAGTTTTTGAGCCTATTCAATTAATAACAGTTGTTCTTATTAAGATTAAATTCCTCTCTTTTGGGCCTTGTGTGAGAGTTGGGAGCCATAGAAGTGGGTACGACAAACTGAACACAGCACCCCCTCACATGAACCACCCCAATTGTGAAGGCCCATTTGCCTGATTTGAATGACTGTACTAGGTTAATTACACTAGTTTAACCTTATTAAAATTGATTAGCAACATAATTAATTTCATTTATTTTGAAATTAATTTAGAAAATCATAGTTTAAAGAATTTTATATTCTAAGCTAAACTATATGTATTTTCTTGTATTTAATTAAATATAGAATTATAACCATCTAGATTCTTTCTGAAGCTTAATTTAAATTTTTCATTAAATATTCCTATTTAAGTTGATATTTAGTTATCTACAACTAACCAACTTAAATCTGAATATCTTTTAGATTTAAAATTTCAAAATTAAGTTGATGAATTTTAGGCATTGGATATTAAGATTCTTTAGATATTTTTTAAGTTAATATCTTTTCGAATATTAACTTTTTTTTTTTGATTGTGGAATTCATTGTAAACAAACACCAACGGCCAACCAGCCAGGGGAACCCTGAAAAACAGGGCAAAACAACTAACAACAGACAACGACCAACTACACCAGAAAAAACTAAAAAACTGCAACAAACAAGCGACAAGCTACAAACTAAGGAAGAAAACCATACTACTACAACTACAAAAAAACAGAAACAAACAGTTCTAATGCCGAGTATGACCATCTGCAGCAATCAACTGCAGGAAATCATCAAAATTGGCCAAATCCAAAACTCCTAACATGTTGTTTCGGTTTGCCCATCGAGCCACAGAATGGGCCACACCATTACAGGAACGAGGGGTCCAGATGACGTCGTGAAGGTTGAATTTCGCCGAGAGATCGATGAACTTCTTTACCTTGTCTTGAATGTTGAAGTGCAGCTTTTGGACATCAGAATCCCTGCTTTTCATTGCGCTGACTGCATTCAGCGAATCACTCTGGAAGATGACATTTCTGAAGCCGGAGTTTATGGCTGCTGCCGCACCTTCGCATATAGCTTCGACCTCCCCTGGCAGCGGGTCAGTGAAGTGTGATTTGAACGTTGAGATGCCGAGGATAGTTCCGTATGCGTCCCTAAATACAGCTGCCCCCGTAGACTGAGATTGACCAATGGCCACATCAGAGTTGCAAGCAATCCACCCTTCCGGAGGTGGAGTCCACTCAGTATTAAGAGGGTCGGTGCACTCCTGAATAGAGTCCAACTCACACAGCCTACTATTTATATGGTCAATTCGCACTCTCAAAGGGATAGGTTGTTTTCCGTGGAGGATTGAATTTCTCTCCTTCCAAATAACTTCAAAGATAAGAGCAGCCCCTCCTAGGAAACGATTGAGATTCATAGCATATGGTCTGTTATCTCGCTCAATAAACCATTGCATCCACTCCTCCCAATTTGAAAGAAAAGGAATAGATGTTCTAATGTTCCAGGAACAACCAAACCATATAGCTCTAGCCAGAGTACACTCCCAAAATAAGTGGAAACTACTTTCCTCAGAGGATGAACAATTCACACAAGTTATATCAGCGATTGGAAAGAGGGATCCGATCTTACCTTTGGTGGGGAGGCAATTGGATAGGATTCTCCACCACAGAAATTTCAATCGGTTGTGGATTTTTGCACCCCATATAATTCTCCATTTCCTATCCAAGTTTGCATTCGGATCATGATTCGCTATCAGTCTGCAGGCAGACTTAATGGAGAACTGACCGTTCTGTTCCGGAAGCCAAAGCCAGGAATCATTGGTAGAGCTTTCAGGCAGGGAGATGTTGAGAATTCTCCTAGCGTCTTCCCTTGTGAACCATTTCCGAAGTAGCTCCTCGTTCCATTGTTGGTTCGAGATAAAGTTACTCACCAAACTCACTCCTTCCGAGGCATCAAGGCGGGGCGTTGGTTGTCTATTATCTCCGGGAACCCAAGGATCGAACCATATGGAAGTTGCGTTCCCATTTCCGATTTTCCGGCAAATTCCTTTTTGCAAGTCACCGCGGACGCGAAGAATGGCCTTCCAAAGTGTTGTATCGGAGGGCTTAATCTCCATGTCAAAGAAGCCTTCGTTCTTCACATATTTGTCATTCATAAGATGACTCCACAAGGATCGGTCTGAGTTTAGAATTTTCCAAGCCCACTTCATAAGGAACGCCTTGTTCATATTCTCCGTTGTTCGAAACCCCAATCCCCCATTAGTTTTTGGTTTGCAAAGACGCTCCCAGGCTATCGTATGAAGTTTACGCTTGTCTTCAGTGTCGCCCCACCAAAAGTCTCTCAAAAGTTTGTCGATCTTGTTGGCAGTAGTTGCGGGAATAACATCAGATGAAGCCACATAATTTGCCAAACTCGAACCTACTGCCTTGATTAAACAACTCTTGCCAACATTTGATAGTAGCTTCACTTTCCATCCTTGTATTCTTTGCATCACTCGATCAACCAAATGTTTAGTATCCTCTGTCCTCTTGGTTGACCGGAATAGAGGGAGTCCCAAGTAGGTGGCCGATCGGTTCATTCTCCTCACACCCAGAATCGTTGCAATTGACTGAGCTTTTCTGGCCGAGACACCTTTGGAGAAGCAAACAGAGGACTTCAAGAAGTTGATTTTCTGACCCGAGCTATGACAATAGGATTCAAGGCAATCTAGGAAGGATCTAGCTTCACAAACAGTCGCCTCGCCAAAAAGAATGATGTCGTCAGCAAACATTAAATGTGTTATTGGGGTTCCATTTCTAGCGAGTTTGAAGCCTTTGAGCCCACCTTCATTTTCCTTTTTGATGAGAAGGCGAGAAAGGGCTTCAGCTGCCATTATGTACAGGGATGGCGATAACGGGTCCCCTTGCCGGAGTCCTCTCTCCGGACTAAATTTACCAACAACTGAGCCATTTAACAGAAGTTTGATTTCAGCTACTGTGATGCAAGCTTTGATCCAATCTATGAAAGGACTTCCGAAACCAATTTGATGTAGCACCGAAATGAGAAAATCCCAATCCAGTTTGTCATATGCCTTTTCCAAATCTAGTTTCAAAAGCATGTATCCTCGTTTGCCTCGTCTTTTGTTCATAGAATGCACCACTTCCCTTGCGATCATTGTATTTTCAGCAATGTGCCTTCCTCGAACAAAAGCCGCTTGGTTTGGAGATATGATCCTCGGTAGTATGTTTCTCAATCTTGTAGCAATAATCTTGGAGATTATTTTGTACGCCACATTGCAGAGCGCGATGGGTCGGTAGTCATTGATTGTGGATGGAGAGTCTTTTTTTGGGACTAGGACTAGTGAAGTGTCATTAATAAAGTGTGGGAGTTCAAGATGGGTGAAGAAATGAACCACCATCTCGGTGAGATCTTCGTTTACTGTTTCCCAGTGGTGGACGTAGAAGCTTGGGGGATAGCCGTCGGGGCCAGGGGCTTTGTCCTTTCCCATATCATTAATGGCTCTCTTCACTTCATCTTCACTTGGAATTTCATTCAAAAAGGAGTTGTCTTGATCAGTCAAGGCTTTCTGAAACAGACCTGGACTCAACTGAACGGGGCTAGGGTGGTCTTTTGTGAATATCTCCTTGAATCGGTTAAGAAAGCAGTGGGCAATTTTGTCCTGATCTCGTATCCAGTCGCCATCCGAATTTTCTTTGATACATTGTATATAGTTCCTTCTACGCCTTATAACTGTCGAAGCCATAAAAAACTTAGAGCACATGTCCCCTTCTTTTAGCCATTGAACTCTAGATTTTTGCCTCCAATGGATTTCTTCCCTAAGGAGAGCTTCTGAGAGCTGTTGTTTTGCGTTGTTAAGGTCAGCCACATTGGTTATGTTCTTTTCTGCCTCTTCAAGTTGGGACTTTGCCTTGTGAACTTGCTGAGATAAGTGTTTAAATTGCGTCTTGTTCCAACTCAAGAGCTTTCGACTAGTGGCTTTCCCTTTTTTGTGAAAGTTAATCATGGGATTGGGGTGCCTTCTAAGTTTCCAAGCTTCCTTCACCACCCAAAAACTCCGAGGGTCGCGCGCCCACATATTTTCATACTTGAACTGCCGTCCCTTGCACTTGGCACCTCCCATTGTATCAAGCAGCAAAGGCCTGTGGTCCGACTCAGAGGCAGCGAGGTGGTTGATGATCGCTTGAGGGAATAGGATTCTCCATTCCGAAGAGGCAAGCCCACGATCAAGTCTAGCTCTTTTCATGGCTACCCCTACTGCCGGGTTTGTACTCCCTTTAACCCAAGTAAAGACCGGGCCTAGGAAACTGTTAGGCTAAAATTAGTCTAAGATTCGGGTCATATTTCGGTTAGTTTTCACTCTTTGTTTTTAGTTTTAGGGCTATATTACGCTTGATTCTTTTGTTTCAGGTCCTCGGGCATTTAAAGAAAGTATGTACAAGAATTGAGGAAAAACGGTGAAAGAATCGAGAAGAAAAACCAAAATCGGTGTTGCTGCCTATTCCCGTCGCGACGGGGAATTTGCCAGTCGCGACGGGAACTGGCAGAAAGTTTTCAAGAAATTCGAAGTTGAACTCCCGTCGCGACGGGGGCTTTGCCAGTCGCGACGGGCACCCAGTGACGGGATTTTTGGGCAGTTTCGTAATTTCACGAATTTTAAAGATGAGAATTGGTTTAAATAGCAAGGTTTCGTGAAAATTAGGGATTATTCAGAATTGGAACCCTAGAAACAAAGAAGGAGGCTAGAAGAGCGGCTTGTGGCGACCCAAATCAATTGCTTCAACTAGTTCTTTCTCTTCTCTTTAATTTTTCTATGTTCTTTTCTATTTCAATGTTAATTATGGATTTGATTATGGATGTTTTGAACTAAACTCCTATTTAGGGAGATTGATGAATGTTGTTTAAGTTTTTCCTAATTAATGATTAATTGTCATTCCTCCATCTTGATTGTGAACACTATTCATATTTGTGTTTAATTTCCATGTGCAAGATTGATCACCTTTTACATGTTTTATGATCTCAATTCGAAATCTGAAAAGTGAGAATTGAGAATGCTAAAATTGGATAGTCTAGGTTTTGATGTGAAACGAAAGTATTTACATAGCCTTTGTGACATTTAGATTATTGCTTAATGCTGATTTCATGTTAATTTAATTAAGAGATTAATTAGAGAGCATGAGATTTAGAACCTAGAAGATCTGAAAAGAGCTAGGTTAATTTATAATCTGTCATTCACTTCAAGAGAAGGATAGCAATTAGACATTAACATTGGTAACTTAACAACAGGATTCGTCTCCCTATTCTCTCATCTTGATTAATATTCACTTGTTTCTTTAAGTTTCTTGAATTTCTTTCTTCCTTTTTTTAATCATAAATACTTTTGATTTGCCAAATAGAATTATAAGTATAGTTTAGTAGTAATTAATCCAATTCCCTGTGGTTCGACCTCACTTGCGTGAGTATACTACTTGATTGCGTGCACTTGCGTAGTAATTAATAATTTTTGCAACAGAAACCCAAGTCGATCAAACCCGCTCTATCCACCATACGCCTGAAGTCGAACGAGTATCTAGACACACTCCCGTGGTAATGAAAGCATTCACTATCCTTCAAAGTTCCATTCATGTCCCCTAAGAAGAGGATCGGATGAGTAGTTTTGAGGGCATAGTCACCCATCTTAAGCCAAAAAAGCTCTTTATCCACACTATTGGGAGGCCCGTAGGTGCCCACTAAGATCCAAGGAATTCCCGGAGGGTCCGAGGAAATCTCCCCAATGATCGAGTATCTAGAAGAGCCTTGAATATTGCAGCTAACCCCTTTCATCCAACACATGCCTAATCCTCCCGAGAGTCCCACTGAAGGCACATAGTGCGAGTCAATGAAATGAAGCTTAGAACACACTCTATTGAACTTCTCAGTTGGCAATCGAATTTCAGAAAGGACCAATAAGTCGGGTTGATGATGGCGCACAAGATGCGCCAATTGCCGAACTGTCGCGGTATTCCCGAGCCCACGACAGTTCCAAGCTAGGATTCTCATGGTGTCCTTGGAGACTTTTCTGGGCAAGTCTCCATAGCCCCAAAGTGAAAATCCTGATGGTGGATCCTCTTAGTCTCTTGTCGGTCTTCATCTACCTCCGTAATTGTGACACCGCTGTTCTGTTTTGCCTTTTGCTTCTTTTCAATAATAACAAAATTATTATCCAAATTTACCTTGAGGTCAAATGTTTGATCGTGCCATTGAGTGCCAGATGTTGTTTTTCTTCCCGTTGAGCCCTTAGCCTTTCTTCCACCTTTGAACGACTTTGGTGTGGCAGCTAGAGGGGGTTGAGTTTTGGGGGGTCTTCCTCTTCGCTTGCGCGGTCCCATGGCAGCAGGGACTGTGTGAGATGCTTCTTTCTCCTTCCTTTGCCACATATTAGCTTTTTGATTGTCATTCGATCCAGGCGAGAAGGTCGCGGTATTGAGTTCTTCAGGGATCGAGTTCTTGGATATATTCGAAAAGTGAGGAGCATCTGGGACTTCTTCAGGAGAAGGGGCACCATTGTTGTCGACATGAAGCATACGGGTAGGAGTTGTTTGGGTTGGATTAGGATTTGGATTTGGGCTGAATATAATGCCATCCAAAGCTTTTCTCTTCCTTGGCCCATTAAGGTGTTCATGGACCCTAAAGTCTTCTATGTCACAAATGGGATTAAAAAGTGTGGGCTCCCTATGATACTTGTCAATAGTTAGGGCCCCCATTAGTAGTTCACGGGCTTTAGGATCGGCCCAACACTCTTTGGAAGGCCATTTAACTAATTGGGCTTGTGAACCCAAAAGTTCATTAGCTTGATTACTAGACTCCCCTAAAGAGACTTCTGAGTTGATAGGGACCACAGGAAGGATTTTCTCCCCAACCGACTTCTTAATTGAGGTAGTAGGGTTATTGTATTCAAAGTGGTGTGTATTGGTCTCTCCCAAAGGAGAATTACGCTCAGTTGTCGCCATCGCCTCCCCCTGAGCAAGTGTAGTTGGTGAAACCTCATCCCCTCTGTTGCAGGCTTTAGCAGCTGCAAACTTCTCAGCCGCCTCTTGCAGGTCTAGGATGGATACACTTTTTGTATTGTTTCCAAATGGGGCAATCTCCCCAATACCTGGAAGATAGACCAACGGCATCTGGGTAATAACCAGGTCAGAATTTGGCTCGCCGGACTCCTCATCGTCGTCGGATACTATCCTTTTCTTCCCTGGAAGTTGACGCCTGCACTCCCTGATTTCAGCCGACTCGCTGTTTTGTATCGCCTTATGGATTTTGACCTGGTTTCTAAGGGTGGAGTCATGAAATAGCTTCTTTTGTAGAACCCAATCCTGAAACCACTTTGCTAGGGGAGATGAGAAGGTAGATCTTTCATGTGAGTCATTTTTCAACCATACTCCAAACATTGGGTAAACATTGCCATTAGCATCTTTGATTATGGTGGGGGACTTGAAGCATATACTTTGGTCATGTGTGAGGACCCCGCATTTGAAGCATAGTTTAGGGAGTCGTTCATACTTATATTGTATCCATAAATCCTTGAGGCGTTGGCGCCTTAAGAAGAAGCCCGAGAAAATTGGTTTGTTGATGTCTATCGTTGCCCGGAATCTGAGATTACTCATGCCAACCGCATCTTCTATGCCTGGTGGGAGTTCGTATACAGGGGAGGCTTTTGAAGCCAACTCCTTGAGGTTGGAAAGATTCCAGTAGAAGGGGGGTATACTTTCAATGCGCACCCATATCGGGGTTTTGTCGAACCGCACCTCTGCTGGGGATAGCCATGCCGGCCAAGGCATTATAACCAATAGTGCGCCACAAACAAACCAGGGACGATGGGCAAGAACGTTCAGCGCGTCTGCCCTGTTTGCAAACGTAAATTGGATAATACCGCTCTCTATTTCTTTCCATTTCTATCCTTTTATGGCATTCCAAGAGAGTTTGAGAGACCCTTGAATGGCTGCTTTTCCGAGTCTATGCCGGCTAATGATTTTTCCTAGCAGTACTTGGTTAGCCTCCTGTGGTTCATCGACTTCCCCCGGATTAAGGGCGAACGTGATGTCATTTTGTGAAATCTGGACTGATTCTTCAAATAGGTCGCATACACTGGCTGGATCCATTGAAGAAACAAATAGACTAAAGCAAAGGAACTGTGGAATGAGTTAACAGTGAAATGAGTTAAGAGCAAATCATCTCTATTACTTCAGTGAAGTAAGCTCCTGGAGAGCATCAGTCTTAGAGGAACTTAAAATAGAATATTTTAGATATTTTTTAGGTTAATATCTTTTCGAATATTAACTTAAAATGGAATATCTTCAAATTAAGTGGTTATAACTTAATTTTAAATTTAATTAAATCTGATTTGAAAGATATTTAAGTTGATTTTTTTTAGATTCTTCTAAAACAACTTAAACAAGATATTTTCAAATTTGTTCCATCTATTATTCGAATTTATTTTTCGAAATTAATTAATAATTGAAAATTAATTAAAGTTGATTTTTTTTTTATTTAAACCAACTTTGATTTGTAATTTTTCATTATTATATTATGGAACTTGTTCGATATTTATTTGAATTTATTTTTCAAATTTAAATAATAATTGAAAATTAATTAAAGTTGATTTTTTATTTAAACCAACTTTAGTTTGTAATTTTTCATTATTATAATATCGAATTAAAATGATTATACAAAATACATATAATATTTTTAAATAATGAGCTTTTAATCAAAAGACATTCGATCTCCATTGTGGATTTTACACCGCATTTGTTTTAGTGAGTAATCCTCCCTAATGGAGGAACGTTCATTAGCAATTTCGCACCGTTTAACCTCGCATGATAAGTAGTTTGTAAGTGTTTTGTATGGTATAGATCACCCTAATGGTGGCGACCATACTTGACTTGCAAGTTATGAAACAATGGTGGAAGCTCATAAGATAGAATTGCCTTGACTCTCGCCTAAACGGGACAACGCTGAATTCCAATCTTGATCGAATAAAAGGTTGCTAGAATGGTTATCATTTTAGATGAGCTGACAACTCTATTCAATGGATGATGCTTTGACTCTCGCCTAAACGGGACACTGTATCAGTTTGTTGAAATACCTTGGAAAATAAACTATGTTAGATTTAGTATTTCTATAACATATGTCATTACTTGTTATTTTCTAAATTGTGTATGAATTTATGAGCCAAAACCTTACTTCTGTTTTATTGATGTGTTGTAGTGTCATTATGAATAACCCTCACCCCGATCCTCTCTTAGTTACTATCTTAGCAAAAGAACTCTATAGTGTGAAAATGCATCCTGGTAGTTGCATTAACTCGCACCTGTTGATGATGAATCTGAAGTTCCAAAAGGAAAATCTACTAGGAATTGATTTATCAAGAGAACAATGGGTCCAACTTATCCTTAATAGTCTTCCTCCGGAGTATAATGAATTTGTTATCTCTTACATGATCAACAATTCTAACTCCTCCGACATGGACAAGCTCGAATCAGAATTACGAGCCCATGAACGGAACTTGATTGCAATGGGTCCCCCTGGGTTTGCAATCAATAATCGAAGGAAAAGGACTAGGTATGAAGGATCTAGCAAAACTGCTTCTTCAAGTACAATTATCAGACATAATCTTCTATGTTCGAATTGTAATGAAAAGGGTCATCATGAAGAACGATGTCCCAGGTTTCTAAACAATTCAAACGAAGGTAATGCTTTTGTCTTTGAATCATGTGTTTTAGAGAACGAAAAATCCATCTGGATTGTTGATTCTGGGTCTACTAACCATGTATGTTCTTCACTGCAGTTGCTTGAAACTTGGGAAAATCTACTTCCAGGAGAGTTGAAGCTTAAAGTTGGCAATGGCGAATTAGTATCGGTCAAAGCTAGAGGAAAAGCCCGCATCAAGTTTCAACAAAGATTTTTAATTTTAGAAAATGTTTTATTGATTCCAAACTTTAGTAGAAACTTGATTAGTGTCTCATGTTTGCAAACACAATCTTATATATTGAATTTTTCGAGTACAAATTGTTCAATTTCTCGTAATGGATTTCAAATATGTGTTGCTAATATGGAACAAGGGCTTTATGTTTTAAGACCGAGTACTCAAATCTCACTAAATAGTGAACTTTTCAGTGTAGCTAGACCTAGAAACCTAAAAATAAAAGAGATTGATAATGATGATCAAACTTATCTATGGCATTTACGTTTAGGTCATATAGGCTTTGATAGACTCAATAGGCTCACCAAAGACGGTCCATTGAAAAATATCGTCTTAGGTGAACTGCCAGTATGCGAGTCCTGCCTAGAAGGAAAAATGACTAAACGTTCTTTCTCTGCAAAGGGAGAGCGTGCCAAAATCCCTCTAGGGTTAGTACATTCCGATGTCTGCGGACCTTTGAATGTCAAAGCCCGAGGTGGTTATGAGTATTTTGTCACTTTCATTGACGATTTCTCTAGATATAGTTTTCTTTACCTAATGCAAAAGAAATCTGAAACGTTTGAAAAGTTTCAGGAGTTTCATGCTTTGGCCCAAAACCAATTAGGTAAATCATTAAAGATCTTGCGAACTGATAGGGGTGGAGAATATATGGATATGCAGTTCAAAGATCATTTAATTGAACTTGGAATTGAATCCCAATACACTGCCCCAGCCACTACACAACAAAATGAAGTTGCAGAAAGAAGAAATAGCACTCTTTTGGAAATGGTTAGGTCTATGCTGAGTTATTCAACTCTGTCTACGTCCTTCTGGGGATATGCTATACAGATGGCAAATGACATTCTAAATGTTGTTCCATCTAAAGCAGTCCCTAAGACACCCGTCGAACTTTGGAATGGTCAAACACCTAGTTTACGCCATTACAGAATTTGGGGGTGCCCTGCTCATGTCTTAAGAAAGAAAGAAGGCAAACTTGAATCACGTACCGAAGTATGCATGTTTGTTGGAAATTCTAAAGAGACTAGGGGTGGACTATTTTATAGTCACAAGGATAATAAAGTGTTTGTTTCTACAAATGCTACTTTCCTTGAAGAGAACTATATTAAAGACTACAAACCGAAAATTAAAGTTGTTCTAGAGGAATTGCTATCAGATATAAGTCCTTCCAATATTCCGTCCTCTTCCACTCGTGAAGAAGACAATCCCACTCCCTCAGTTGAACAAACTGAGAAATCTACTACTAAAGTTTATGTTCAGAAGACAACCGTACCTCGTCGTAGTGGGAGGGTTTCAACAAAACCTGCTCGTTATGGCTTGGATGGTGAAATCAATATGGTCGTAGGTGACGGTATTGATGACGATCCATTAACCTATAAACAGGCAATGGCTAGTCCGCAACGGAAACGATGGTCAGCCGGCATGGATTCAGAAATGGATTCCATGAAAAAGAACAAAGTCTGGGAATATGTAGACGCACCTGACGACTATCATCCGATAGGATGCAAGTGGGTTTACAAGAAGAAAAGAAGAGCTGGAGGCGAAGTCGAAACTTTTAAAGCTAGACTTGTAGCCAAGGGTTATACCCAAAGAGAAGGTGTGGACTATGAGGAAACTTTTAGTCCTGTTGCCATGCTCAAATCCATCCGAATTCTTCTCTCCATAGCTGCTGCTTTCGATTATGAAATCTGGCAGATGGATGTCAAGACTGCCTTCCTTAATGGGGTACTTGAAAAAACCATCTATATGGAGCAACTAGAAGGTTATATTCTTCCTGGGCAGGAAAAGAAAGTTTGCAAGTTAAACAGGTCTGTCTATGGACTTAAGCAAGCTTCTCGCTCATGGAACAAAAGGTTTGATGAAATCATCAAGACCTACGGCTTTCTTCAGAATGAAGATGAACCTTGTGTTTACCAACTCAAGGAAGACCAAATAGTAGTATTCCTGGTCCCTTATGTTGATGACATTTTGATCATTGGAAACAATGTCAAGAAAATGAATCACATCAAGGAATGGCTCAACACTCAATTCGATATGAAAGATTTGGGTGAAGCAGCCTATGTTCTTGGTATTCAGATTATCAGAAACCGGAAGAACAAATCTCTTGCTCTCTCTCAAACAACCTACATAAAGTCTTAGAGAGATTCTTCATGAACAATGCCAATGGGGCAAACATGCCTTATAGATATGGTATTCGTCTATCTAAGGAACAGTCACCGACTGATCCTCAAGAGATAGAGGACATGGCGAATATTTCCTATGCCTCTGCAGTTGGAAGTCTAATGTATGCAATGTTATGCACTAGACTTGACATCTGTTATGCTGTTGGAATCGTGAGCAGGTATCAGTCTAATCCAGGACAAGAACATTGGAATGCAGTTAAGTATATTCTGAAATACTTAAAGAGTACAAGGAATCTTGTGTTAGTCTACAAGGGTGCTGCTTTAAATCCCATAGGCTACACTGCTTCAGATTTCCAGGCAAGTCTTGAAGACAGGAAATCTACATCTGGGATGGTGTTTACTCTTGGGGGTGGAGCAGTGGCTTGGAGAAGTGCTAAACAAACCGCGATATCGGACTCAACGATGGAAGAAGCGGAATACATAGCAGACGGAAGCTGCTAAAGAACTTGTCTGGCTGAGAAAGTTCTTCACCAGCATAGGTGTTGTTCCTGGAATGGAAAAGCCTCTGGTACTACTTTGTGATAACAATGGAGCAATAGCAAACAGTAAAGAACCTCGAAGCCACAAGAGAAGCAAACACATTGAAAGGAAGTATCACATTATCAGAGAATACGTGGCAAGAGGGGATGTACTAGTTGAGAAAGTTGACACAGAGGACAACCTAGCTGATCCATTTACCAAAGTCCTGGGCGTGACAGCCTTTGAAAAGCACCGTCAGAATTTAGGATTAATTGATATGTACTAATTAGTTTTATATTAGTGCAAGTGGGAGTTTTTAGGTTTTATGCCCTAAATAAAACTCCATTTCAATGTAATCTATTTTATTCAACATCAATAAAGAAACAGAAGTATTTTTCATTCATTTGTGTATGTTTTGGTTCATTTTATCAATTGCTTGTCTATTTGATTTATAAATTCATCTTAAACCCTTTTCACATACTTGATCATGTTTATTGTGTTGTCATCACATTGGAAAGTAAACATGACTATGTGAATAAAGTTTCCTAGATTTATCAGACACAGGGTTTTACTGATATGATAATCTACAACAAGAGTTTACTTGTATTTGGAGAAATACTATGTTCTTTCCAGAACATTGGTTAAAGTAAAGCTCAGGTTGGATGCATGGAGTATGCATCGGAAGGGACCGATATTGAACTTTGACTTAGATTTAATTAAACTTACCGTAAAATCTATTCAACTCAATATCGCCAAGTTGATCCTAGATCAAATGATCTTAATCCTGTTATGATTAGGCTCAATCTCAAGAGGCTATTCGTGTTCCTTGAATTGTTAGTTAAGCCTACTTATAGGTCAGGGTGATACGTACTTTTTGGGAACACGGTAGTGCAATTGAGTGGGAGCGCTAGCATAAACATGGAATCTATAGCTTCTATCTGGCGAATAGTAAGTAAAGGATGATCTCCTTCGAGCTTGACCAAACGAAAATAAATGATGGAGATCTCATTTCACATAAGCTGAAATATCATTTATACGGGGTCAAGTGTTTTAAGGATAAAATACATAGTAGGGTGTTACGGTAATTTAATCCCTTTACAGTGTAGATCATTCATATAGAGGATCATTGATCAAATTAGGATTATAACAATGGATAACTAATGATGTGTCTATATGGTGGAACATATAGAGCATTATATATACTGAGAGTGCAATTCTAAGTTCTATGCGTGGATTCAACGAAGAATTAATAAGTTAGTGAATTTTAGTGCTAAATTCTTGATCTACTTATTGGAAGCTCGGTTATATAGACCCATGGTCCCCGCACTAGTTGATATATTATTGTTTGTAAGACTCATGTAATTGGTTTTGATTAATCAATTATAATTCACAAATTAGACTATGTCTATTTGTGAAATTTTCACTAAGTAAGGGCGAAATTGTAAAGAAAGAGTTAATAGGGGCATACTTGTTAATTATTATTCTTTGTATGGTTCAATTAATAAATATGATAAATGACAATATTATTTAATAATTATTTATAGTTATTAAATAGTTAGAATTGGCATTTAAATGGTTGAATTAGGAAATTGGCATTTTTGAGAAAATCAGATACAAAAGGTGTTAAAATTGCAAAATTGCAAAAAGCAAGGCCCAGTCCACTAAGCCATGGCCGGCCACCTTTGTAGGCTTTTTAAGTTGATATTTTCATTATTTTAATGCCAAATAATTCAAACCTAACCCTAGTGGAATGCTATAAATAGATAGTGAAGGCTTCAGGAAAAATACACTTCACAATTTCTGAATCAGAAAAACCTGAGCCTCCTCTCTCTTCTCTAGCCGCCACTCTCTCTCTCTCATCTTCCTTCATATTTCGAACCTACCTTAGTGATTAGAGTAGTGCCCACACACAGCAAGCAATACCTCAATCATAGTGAGGAAGATCGTGAAGAAAGATCATCAGCAAAGGAGATTCAGCATCAAGGATTCAGAGAAAGAGATCCAGGTTGAGATCTTGATAATACTCTGCTACAGAAAGGATACAAGGGTTAGAGATCTGAACGGAAGGAGTCATTTAATTCCCCTGCACCCAATGTAAGGTTTCTTAAACTTTATATGTGTTTAATTTATCGTTTTAGAAAGTTCTTATTTAGGATGTTAATAAATATACTTGTGAGTAGATCTAAGATCCTGGTAAAATAATTCCAACAGTTTAAAGTTTAAATTTATGGATTATGAGTTTTAAATGTATGGTATAAAGGTTAAGCCAAACTCTTCCGTTGAGAAAAGCAAAGGTATTGCCTTTAAAGTTTTTGAAAAATATGAAGCTTACAATGAGAGTGATGATGAAATGACTTTGTTAACAAAAAAATTTCAAAAGTACATGAAAATATTAGAAATAAAAAGAATTTCACAAAAACTCCAAAAGGTAATGATGCATCTAAATCTTTTATTCTCAATATTCAAAAGGGTACCTTTAATGCAGCGAATGCAAAGGGTATGATCATATTTAATCTGAATGTGGTAATACCTTGAAAAAAATAAAAAAAGCTTTGATGTTACTTGGAGTGATAATGATTCTGAAAATAGTATGACGAAAATAAAAACATTACTTTAACAGTGTTTTGTCAAGTTTTTTACAGGAAAAAGAAATTTTTTTGTGTTTAAACAACACTTTGACTGATGACAACGATAAAGAAGCTATTTTAGATTCAAATGAGTCAGAACTTGATGATGAATCATTAGCAGAATCTTATAAGGTAATGTATGGTAAGTGGTTGAAAATTTATGATGACAATTGTTCCTTAATAAAGTTAATAAAGAATTATCTCATAGATATCTGTGTACAAAAGAAGCCCAACTTTATTTTCCTTATTGATATCTGTGTACAAAAGAAGCCCAACTTTATTTTCCTCTATGAATCTTTATGCAACAATGACATTGTGGATAGACTCAAGGTTCGGTTGGGCTTTGAGAATAGCTTTTATGTGCCGGCCCAAGGTAGAAAAGGTGGTATTGATTTTTTATGGAAAGTTGCTACTGATGCCCATTTGCTTAAGTTTTTGGCCCACCACATTGACTTAGAGATTCATGTTCCTGGCTTTGTTCACTGGCGTCTTACTGGGTTCTATGGTGAGCCAAACCGTTCGAGAAGACATACAACTTGGAATCTTCTTCGAGAGCTTGCCGATGATTCACCATTACCATGGTGTATCCTTGGAGACTTCAACAACATTACCACGCATGATGATAAAAAGGGCGGTCGTCCTTACCCTCAATCTTTGATCCATGGCTTCAATAATGCTCTCCATGATTGCCGTTTGTGCGAACTTCAACTGCGTGGTCATAAGTACACTTGGGAGCGTGGAAAAGGGGCTCAAAATCACATTGAAATAAGGTTAGACAAAGCTTTTGCTACTCAGCCTTGGCTAACTATTTTTAATGAGGCTCGTTTGTCAAATTTTGATTTTTCATCCTCCGATCATACGCCTATTTTTCTTGAACCTGCACCTTGTGTGATGAGTAAACCAGTGGTCATTTTTTGGTATGAAAATGCATGGAGCCGTGAGCCTCTATGTAGTCAAATTGTCCGAAGTTGTTGGGAGCTCAATGCTACACTTTCCCTTGCTGAGAAAACTAAACTTTGTCTTGATACTCTTCTTGAGTGGGGCCGTGATCTTACTGGTCAGTTTAAGAAGCGGTTGGCTACTAGTAAGAAGAAGTTTTCGTGTCTTAAGTCCCGTGACAATCCGGATTCTCATGAAGTCTTCTTGATTGAGCAATGCAACTACTTTGAGATTTTGGCTCAGCAAGAACTCTATTGGAAGCAGAGGTCAAAACAATTCTGGTTAAATGGAGGAGACAAGAATAGCAAATACTTTCATGCTACCGCAAGCTCTCGCAAACGGAATAACCAAATAGTTCATCTTCAGGATAGCAATGGCATGTGGAAAGGCTGGGATTCGGGTCTTGATCAGGTAATAATTGATTATTTCTCAGATCTCTATACTACTGATCATGCTATATGTGGCTCTATTGTTAATGGCATTCGGCGTACTGTAACTGTTGAACAAAATGATGCCTTACTTTGCCCAATCACACCTGATGAAGTTAAGCAAGCTCTCTTCCAAATGCATCCTGATAAAGCTCCAGGTCCTGACGGTATGAGTCCCGGTTTTTATCAGAAACATTGGGACATAGTCGGCACCGACATTGTTAAGCTTGTCATGGAGTTCTTCAACAATGAATGCATGCCGATTGGTCTTAATGACAGTCATTTAGTGTTGATTCCAAAGAAGAAGAACTTCTCCTCTATGGATGATTTGCGTCCTATTGCTCTCTGTAGTGTCTCCTACAAGATTCTTTCGAAGGTCCTTGCCAATAGAATGAGAATGCTAATTGATCATATCATCTCTCCTACTCAGAGTGCGTTTATTCCTGGAAGACTTATCTCTGATAATATCCTGATAGCCTTTGAAATCATGCACTACCTCAAGAGGAAAACAAAAGGTAAAAAAGGATTCATGGCCATGAAGCTTGATATGAGTAAGGCTTATGATCGTGTTGAATGGGATTATCTGTCTGCTGTCATGCATCGTATGGGGTTTGCTGGTAAATGGGTCAGCCTTATTATGAAATGTGTTACTTCTGTTCAGTATTCTGTTTTCCATGATGGCCATCTTATGGGGCTGATTGTTCCCTCTCGTGGAATCCGCCAAGGAGATCCTTTATCTACTTATTTGTTCATCATTTGTGCTGAAGGGTTTTCTTCCTTGATCAGAAAATTCGAAGAATATCGGGTTATTCAAGGTTGCCGTGTTGCTAGAAATGCTCCTTCTATAACTCACATTAAGCAAATCCCACCACAGCTATCAACATTAAGCAAATGCTTCACTCCTTCGAAATTGCATCTGGGCAAAAGGTGAATGTGGCTAAGTCTTCTATTTTCTTCAGCCCCAACAATGCAGCACCAAACCGAAATGAGATTCGTAATGTTCTTGGCATGACAGAAGCTACTGATGGCTCTCTTTACTTGGGACTACCTAACATTATAGGTAGAAAGAAGACTGTGATACTTGGCTTCCTCAAAAACAAGATTATAAATCGGCTCAATAGTTGGAATGGCAAGTTTTTATCTCGTGCAGGCAAGGAAGTTCTCCTTAAATTTGTTATTCAATCTCTTCCAACTTACGCTATGAGTGTCTTCCTTCTTCCCTTGGAAACTTGTCAAGAGATTGAGAAGATTATGGCTAACTTTTGGTAGAAAACTTCAATTGCTAAAGGTCAAGGAATCATATGGATGTCTTGGGATCGTATGGCAACTCTCAAACATTCCGGTGGTATGGGCTTCCGTCACTTACATGATTTTAATCTTGTGATGTTGGCCAAACAAGGGTGGCGGTTTCTTGTCTCCCCAACATCCCTTGCCAGTCGTGTGTTCCAAGCCAAGTATTATTCCAACTCTGATTTTCTTACTGCAGAGCTTGGCAACAATCCAGGTTTCGTTTGGCGTAGCATCTGGAGTGCACAAAGCTTGGTTAAATTGGGTTGTCAACGAACCATTGGTAATGGAATGTCAACAAGTATCTTGAAGCACCCTTGGCTCCCCGATCCCGTCAATCCTTTTGTGACTTCCAATGCTCTCGGCCTCAACAACCAAATGGTCAACTCTCTTATGGATATTCATGAGACATCTTGGGATATCCCCCTGGTTCAAGATATGTTTAACTCTCGAGATGCTCACTTGATCCTTGGAATCCCGTTGAGTTCTACACCAATTGAAGACTGTTGGTCCTGGAGGGGTGAAAGATCTGGTTTCTTCTCTGTCCGTAGTGCCTATGATATGCTGCAGATTAGTAAAAATGGTCAGCAGAATCAACCAAACTCAGGATTTTGGCACAGGTTTTGGCACCTTAAAATACCGCCAAAAGTGAAGAACTTCATGTGGCGCGCTGTCACCAATACTCTACCCACATGCCTTGAACTGGCTTCAAGGAATGTCGACCTATCCTCCTTGTGCCCTGTCTGCCACAATGCGGGTGAGACTGCTTCTCATGTGCTATTAAATTGCTCATTTGCTTTCAGCTGTTGGGAGCGTTGTGGGTTCACCATCCAATCTGATACTTCATCAACTATTGGTTATTGGCTTGACTCTACATTCGAATTGTATGGTGATGATATAGCTTGCCGTGCCATCATGATGTGTTGGGCACTTTGGAAGTCTCGAAACAAGCTTGTTTGGGAGAAGAAGACTTCCTCTCCAACTCAAGTCATTCATTCAGCATGGACTACACTTGACCACTGGCATACTGCTCAAGATAAAACTAGTTTATTATCATTGCCTCTCTTGCAACATGATAATAACATTGAGCGTTGGACTAAACCCGATTCTGATACAGTCAAGTTAAATGTTGATGGAGCGTTATTTGAGAGAGAAAGTGCTTACGGTTTTGGCATTGTTGCTCGAGATTCGACGGGCCAGATTGTTGATCTCCGAGCCATATACCAGGGAGGAAACTACCCAGCCGAGGTGGTCGAAGCTCTTGGTATCAAAGAAGCTCTAAGTTGGTTGAAGGACAAAGGATGGAATAAAGTTGACATGGAAACTGATAGTATGGTAACGGTGCAAGCAATTTTTAGTAATCAAATTATGTCCTCTACTTTTGGTTTGGTTATTAGAGATTGTAAAAGTCTATTGTCAGCTTTAAATAATGTTAGTATTCGTTTTGTAAGACGATCAGCAAATCGAGTTGCCCACTTTGTTGCTAGGCGCTCCCGATTATTCACCGATCGTAGCATTCATAGGATTGATTTTCCTGATGAGCTTCAAGCTCTCTTGTACGATGAATGCTAAATTTCAATGAAGTTGATATTTCATTTTCAAAAACGAATTATCTCATAACATCAAAGATTTTGACGAGAAAAATAAATGTTGTGAATCTCAATTGATTTCAAGAAACTGTGAAATTTTTTCTTCAACTAAGGAGCTTGAATAACTGAAAAGAAATGTTAAAATTCTAAATCTAGGTTTTAACATTTTTAAAGAGGTTCAAAATTCAGGATAAACGAGTCATGTTGATTTGTTTTTTGTTAAGGCTCAATCTAAACCAAATTGTAAATTTGTCAAATCTGAAAATTTGGTTTTTGGATGTTCTGACATTACTTTTCAAGGTTCTAATTCTACAATAAAGTGCACTGTTGTCACATAAAAGAATCAGTTTGGTAAGTTTGACAATTTTAAAGGAAATAGGAATTGGTTCATGTTGGAAATTATTTTACCAAGATCTTAGATCTACTCACAAGTATGTTTATTAACACCCTAAATATGAACTTTCTAAAACGATGAAATAAACACATATAAAGTTTAGGAAACCTTACATTGGGTGCAGTGGAATAATATGACTCCTTCCGTTCAGATATCTAGCCTTTGATTCCTTTTTGTAGCAGAGCATTATCAATATCTGAACCTGGATCTCTTTCTCTGAATCTTTGATGCTGAAACTCCTTCTTGCTGAAAGTCTTTCTTCACTATCTTCCTCACTATGGTTGAGGTATCACTTGCTGTGTGTGGGCACTACTCATACACTAAGTATTTCAAAATTTGAATGAGGAAGAGAGAGAGAGTGGGTTCGGCCAAAGATATGGAGAGAGAAGGCTCAGGTTTTTCTCTGAAGGAAAAATAGAATATTTAAGTGTAATTTTCCTGAAGCCTTCACAATCTATTTATAGCATTTCACTAGGGTTAGGTTTGAATTATTTGGCATTAAAATAATGAAAATATCAGTTTAAAAAATTCAAACCAAGTGGCCGGCCATGTACAGTAATGGGCCTTACTCGGATTTTGCAGTTTTCTCAACTCTGCATCTGATTTTCTCAAAAACGCCGATTTTCTAATGCAACCATTTAAATGTCAATTCCAACTATTTAATAACTATAAATAATTATTAAATAATATTGTCATTTATCATATTTATTAATTGAACCACACAAAGTATCATAATTAACAAATATACCCCTAAAACTCTTTCTTTACAATTTCGCCCTTACTTAGTGAAAATTTCACAAATAAACATAGTCTAATTTGAGAATTATAATTGATTAATCAAAACCAATTATATGAGTCTTACAAGCAATATTATCTCAACTAGTGCGGGGACCATGGGTCTATATAACCGAGCTTCCAATAAGTAGATCAAGAATTTAGCACTAAAATTCACTAACTTATTAATTCTTCGTTGAATCCACGCATAGAACTTAGAATTGCACTCTCAGTATATAGAATGATCTATATGTTCCACCATATAGATGCATCATTAGTTATCCATTGTTATAATCCTAATGTGATCAATGATCCTCTATATGAATGATCTACACTGTAAAGGGATTAGATTACCGTTACACCCTACAATGTATTTTATCCTTAAAACACTTGACCCCGTATAAATGATATTTCAGCTTATGTGAAATGAGTACTCCACCATTTATGTTCGTTTGGTCAAGCTCGAAGGAGATCATCCTTTGCTTACTATTCGCCAGATAGAAGCTATAGATTCCATGTTTATGTTAGCGCTCCCACTCAATTGCACTACCGTGTTCCCAAAATGTACGTATCACCCTGACCTAAAAGTAGGCTTAACTAACAAATCAAAGAACACGAATAGCCTCTCGAGATTGAGCCTAATCATATCAGGATTAAGATCATTAGATCTAGGATCAACTAGGCGATATTGACTTGAATAGATATTATGGTAAGTTTAATAAATCTAAGTCAAAGTTCAATATCGGTCCCTTCCGATGCATACTCCATGCATCCAACCTGAGCTTTACTTTAACCAATGCTCTGGAAAGAACATAGCACTTCTCCAAATGCAAGTAAACTCTATTGTAGATTATCATATCAGTAAAACCCTATGTCTGATAAATCTAGGAAACTTTATTCACATAGTCATGTTTACTTTCCAATGTGTTGACGGCACAATAAACAGGATCAAGTATGTGAAAAGGGTTTCAGATGAATTTATACATTATGTACATATAATCATGAAATAAATCATGTGAACCATGCAACATTAAATGTTATTTCTGATCTATATTAATAAGTAAATCTGATTATATTGAAATGAGTTTTATTTAGGGCATAAAACCCAACAGTTCATTCCTATATGCCATTTTTGTGGAATAAAAGGTCACATTAGATCTAGATGTATTACCATACAAAACATGTTTAATTCTAAATATTGTAGAAATAAATATGTTTCTCAAAAACAAAAATGAGTTGTCAAAAATAAATGTTGGTTAGTCCTTCTTGTTTTAAATATATTGCTTCTTAAATATGTTATTTTGACAATAGTTGTTCCAGAGATATGACAGGTGAAAAATATTATCTTAACAATATTAGACCAATTTAATGTGGTGAAGTTACTTTTGGTAATGGTCTAGCTGAAAAAGTCACAGAGATGAGAACTCTTAGGTGGCGTTTGGTTAGGAGGAATAAAAATATAGGAATTTGAATGGGAATGGGAATAGGAATAATAATGGAATAAAATTTAAAATGCATCAGAAAATTGATAAACAAATCATTAAATTTTTTCTCATGTTACATTAGAATGGTCTTTCCTTTCATTTTAAAATGGAATAATCATTCCACCAAAATGATGGAAAGGCCATTCCATTGGAATGATATTCTAATACTTTAAAATATGACCGAATAAAGGAAGAAAATGAAAATTATTTCATTTCCATTCTATTCCATTACATTACCTTCAACCAAATGCCACCTTAATTTTGAAGGTCTACTGAGGCTTAAGAGCATTATGTTGGTTAAATGACTAAGAGCTAATCTCCTTAACATTAATCAAATTTTTGGTGAGGGTTACGCTGTTAATTTTGATAGTAGTCATTGTTATGTTCTCAATAACCATAATGAAATTATTTTGCAAGGGTTTAGATATAATGATAATTGTTACACAATCACTACCTATGCTACTTGTCACTCTACTATTAATAACACCTCTATGGCATAAAAATCTGAAACATTCATCACAAAAATCTGAGAAAATTATCAAATGCAAGAATTGTTCGAGAGTTACCCAAATTGGATAAAGAATCTATGGGAAAGTGCGGACCATGTCAGCTTGGTAAGCAAATAAAAATTTCACACAAAAGTGTTCTGGATATAAACACTTCCAGAGTTCTTGAACTACTCCTCATTGATCTGATGGGTCTAATTCAGGTTGAAAGTTTGAATAGTAAGATATATATTTTTGTGTGTATAGATGATTTCTCTCAGTTTTCATGGATAGATTTTTTGAGAAAAAAATCTGATACTTTTGATGCTTTTAAGTCATTCTGCTTGAAATTAAAAGTTAAAAAAGATTGTAATATTAGTAAAATAGTTCGCATTAGGAGTAATCATATAAAAGAATTTAAAAATACTGCGTATGATGAATTTCATAAATCTAGTGTTATTTCTCATGAATCTTTTGCTCCTAAAATTTCTCAACAAAATGGAGTGGTTGAGGATCCCCACTTTCCTGATCATGTTTATAGGTTAGACAAGGCTTTGTATGGTTTGAAACAAGTACCTCATGCTTGGTATGAGCGTCTAACAGAGTTTTTGCTTTCTCATGATTACAGAAGAGGAAATATTGATAAAATACTTTTTATCAAAAATATTAATGCTGAAGTTATTGTTACTTAAATATATGTTAATGACATTGTGTTTAGATTTACTTCTAACTGTAAAGTGCAAGTTTTTGTAATTTAAATGTAACAAGAGTTTGAAATAAGCATTGTAGGTGAACTCACATATTTTTGGGTCTCCAAGGCACTTTTGTCTCTCAAAGTAAGTAAGCAAAAAACTTGGGGAAAAAGTTTAGACTTGAAAATGCTAAACATTCTAAGACTCCTATGAGCAAAACCTTGAAATTATCCAAACATGAACAAGGAGTATAGGTAGATCCTAATTTATACCGAAGTATGATTGGCAGTTTACTGTATCTTACTGCTAGTCATCCTAATATTTGTTACAGTGTTGGTGTTTGTGCTCATTATCAAGGAAATCCCCTAGAATCACATGTTTCTACTTTGAAAAGAATCATACGTTATGTAAATAGCACTATTGATTTTGAGATTTGGTTTTCAAAAGACATTAATTCTAATCTGGTTTGTTTTAGTGATGCTGATTAGGCAGGTAATGCAGATGATAAGAAGAGTACTAGTGGTGAACATTTCTATCTTGGAATCTGATATCCCAAATTCTGCACATGGTGACATGGCATCCATCTGAGTGACACGTGAATATTTTAAAACCTAGACGGGTGGTACCATCCTCGATATGTCGTCTAGAGTGAGTTATCCCTTGGAAATAGTTTATTTGTAGATTAAGCTAGAGCATTAGGACAAGATAAATGGTATCGTCCGACCAGCGTCGATCTCACAACTAGTCCATGATGGAAATTATTTTACCAGGATCTTAGATCTACTCACAAGTATGTTTATTAACACCCTAAATATGAACTTTCTAAAACGATGAAATAAACACATATAAAGTTTAGTAAACCTTACATTGGGTGCAGCGGAATAATATGACTCCTTCCATTCAGATATCTAGCCCTTGATTCCTTTCTGTAGCAGAGCATTATCAATATCTGAACCTGGATCTCTTTCTCTGAATCTTTGATGCTGAAACTCCTTCTTGCTGAAAGTCTTTCTTCACGATCTTCCTCACTATGGTTGAGGTATCACTTGCTGTGTGTGGGCACTACTCATACACTAAGGATTTCGAAATTTGAGAGGGAAGAAAGAGAGAGTGGGTTCGGCCAAAGATAGGGAGAGAGAAGGCTCATGTTTTTCTGATTCAGAAAGTGTCAGAAAAAGTGTGTCATTTTCCTGAAGCCTTCACTATCTATTTATAGCATTCCACTAGGGATAGGTTTGAATTATTTGGCATTAAAATAATGAAAATATCAGAGGTAAATTCCTATAAAAGTGGCCGGCCCTATACTAGTGGATTTGGGCCTCACTTTTTGCAATTTTGCAGTTTTATCTTTTCTGCATCTGATTTTCTCAAAAACGCCAATTTTCTAATTCAACCATTTAAATGCCAATTCTAACTATTTAATAACTATAATTATTATTAAATAATATTGTCATTCATCATATTTATTAATTGAACCATACAAAGTATCATAATTAACAAATATGCCCCTATAAACTCTTTCTTTACAATTTCGCCCTTACTTAGTGAAAAATTCACAAATAGACATAGTCTAATTTGAGAATTATAATTGATTAATCAAAACCAATTACATGAGTCTTACAAGCAATATTATCTCAACTAGTGCGGGGACCATGGGTCTATATAACCGAGCTTCCAATAAGTAGATCAAGAATTTAGCACTAAAATTCACTAACTTATTAATTCTTCGTTGAATCCACGCATAGAACTTAGAATTGCACTCTCAGTATATAGAATACTCTATATGTTCCACCATATAGACACATCATTAGTTATCCATTGTTATAATCCTAATTTGATCAATGATCCTCTATATGAATGATCTACACTGTAAACGGATTAGATTACCGTTACACCCTACGATGTATTTATTCCTTAAAACACTTGACCCCGTATAAATGATATTTCAGCTTATGTGAAATGAGTACTCCACCATTTATGTTCGTTTGGTCAAGCTCGAAGGAGATCATCCTTTGCTTACTATTCGCCAGATAGAAGCTATAGATTCCATGTTTATGATAGCGCTCCCACTCAATTGCACTACCGTGTTCCCAAAATGTACGTATCACCCTGACCTAAAAGTAGACTTAACTAACAAATCAAAGAACACGAATAGCCTTTCAAGATTGAGCCTAATCATATCAGGATTAAGATCATTTGATCTAGGATCAACTAGGCGATATTGACTTGAATAGATTTTACGGTAAGTTTAATAAATCTAAGTCAAAGTTCAATATCGGTCCCTTCCGATGCATACTCCATGCATCCAACCTGAGCTTTACTTTAACCAATGCTCTGGAAAGAACATAGCACTTCTCCAAATGCAAGTAAACTCTATTGTAGATTATCATATCAGTAAAACCCTATGTCTTATAAATCTAGGAAACTTTATTCACATAGTCATGTTTACTTTCCAATGTGTTGACGGCACAATAAACAGGATCAAGTATGTGAAAAGGGTTTCAGATGAATTTATACATTATGTACATATAATCATGAAATAAATCATGTGAACCATGCAACATTAAATGTTATTTCTGATCTATATTAATAAGTAAATCTGATTATATTGAAATGAGTTTTATTTAGGGCATAAAACCCAACAGTCCATATATGCTGGCCAGGGTAAATGCAGTTGGAATGTTTTCAGTGATACTTTCCTTATTTATTTTATTAATTTACTTCCTATTTGAATGGAATTTCCACACATGTTGTTGTAAAATGGGAAACATTCCTAGTTAGCTTTATTATTTTACATTTGTTTGGGAAACCTAATTAAGCTAATTCTTCCCTATAAATAGTGGAGTTATTTCTCTATCCAGGGATTTGAAATCAACTGTTGAAGAGAGCTCTTATGTTTTAAAAATTATAAGTTTCTGAGAGAGATCAAGAGCTTCTTACTTTTTTTTTTCATAAGTAATACAACAAAAGGGGAGTAGGCTATTACAAGAATCACGGGCCAAACTTTTATAAATATTTGTGTTCTTGTTCCTTAATTTTATATAACGATTATCATTTGTTCTAATCGCTACAATTGACTCAGCGTCGTTGGCTAAAAGCGAGGTCAATATTTTAGTGCTTTCATTGAAAGCAAAAGAAACCAATTGTTGTTTTGATCCTCTTCAAAACACACAAAGATGGTTGTGACTACAAGGAGGGGAAATTCCACTAAAATAACTAATCCCATGGCTACAGATCCTATTTCGTAGACTCCAGAGAATCGAAGAGATCCAGTGAGGATGGATCCTAATCCAACCATTCCTCAGCCTCCATGGGGTCCCTACTCAACAGGTTGGATGACATACCAAGGATGGTGCCACCCGTCCAGGTTTCCAAGTGACACGTGTTGGAGGTCCACCAACGTGAGGGTCTTAGGAAGACATTGGTGATGATAATTAATTATAAAATTTGCAAGAGGCCCTGGGTTGGGTGCAACATCATACCAACACCCTTCACCATGACTAAGAGGACACCCAAGCAGTTGTGAATCTGACACTTGAGTAGCAAAAGTGCCAATTGACAACCATTTCAGATAGGCAACCGAATTGATAACTCAAGCATATTGGCTAACTGGGCGGTAACCAGTTGATGACACCCCACTCATACGGGATCCAAAAAGGGGGAAAGATCCATATAACCCAAGCAGATCGCAATATGAGCCAAAGGAACGTCTGACCTGTTGGGAATATTTTATTAGAATCTAGATTTACTAACAAGTATGTTGATTAAAATCCTAAATATGATTATCTGTAAAATAATGACATTAAACACATAAAAGTTCAGAAAACCTTACAATGGTTTCAGCGAAATATAATGACTCATTCGCTCAGATCTCTAACCCTTGTTCCTTTCTATCGCAGAGTATTATCAAGATCTGAGCATGGATCTCTTTCTCTCCTTCGGGTTTGGTTACCCCCATCTTACTCACTATGATTGAGTACATGACTTGCTATGTGTGGGCATGGCACTCTATCACTATAGGCTCGAGTATGAAGAACAATGAAAGAGGCTTGAAAATCAATATAGAAGGTGTCTCTCATCTACTAGTTGTCAGAGAATGAAAACTAGATTTGGTAGGTTGAAAAGTAAAGTGTTCAAGTGGATGAGATGAGAGCATCAAGTTCCTTTTATAGTGTTTCAACTAGTGTTTAGGGTTGAATTATATGGATTAAAAAAGAATAAAATATTGGGCAAAAATGAGACATAGTGGCTGGCCACTTAAAGGACCAGTTTCTAGTTACAATCTTGCAACTTTATTTCAACTACTTATTCTTCTTTTAATAATACCATATTTTCCAATTCAATCCTATAACTGCCAAAACTATTTATTTAATTATTATAATTAATTATCAAATAAAATTGTCATTTATATTATATATTAATTAGACCATGCAAAGTCTCTTAAATAAAAAATTAACCTCAAAACTTCTTTTTTTCACAATTAAGCCCTTGCTTAGTGAAAATTCATAAATAAGACGTAGCCTAAATTTAGAATTATAATTTATAAGTAAGACTAATTAACTGAGTCTGCAAGCAGTATTATCTCAACTAGTGAAGGGACTATGGGCCTAAATAACGGAGCTTCTAATAAGTAGATTTAGAATTTACTAAGTAAATTCCCTAACTTATTAATTCAGCACTGCGCCTCTATAGATTTAGAATTGAATAGCACTCTTAATTATATAGAAGGCTCTATATGTACCAAGATATAGATACGTTATGATTATTCATTGTTACAATCCTAATAGTCAAAGATCCTCTATGGATGATCTACACTGAATAGGGATAAATTTACCGTTATACCCTTCAATGTATTTTATCCTTAAAACACTTAGCTACCTATAAATGATATTTTAGTAAACTAATATAATTACTAAAATGAGATCTCAATCATTTATCTCTATTCAACCAAACTCGAAGGAAATCATCGTTTCACTTCCAAAATACTTATAGAAGCTATAGATTCCATATCTATGATTAGCGCTCCCAGTCAATTGAACTACCATGTTCCCAAGATGTAAATATCCGCTAGAACCATTTGTTAGCTTCCACGAACAACTTGAAGAACATAAATAATAGAACTAAGCTGAACCTAACTATATCAGGACTAAGATAGACCTAAGATCAACCATTGATATTGACTTAGAAAGATATAACGGTAAGTTTATGATATCTTATCCAAGTTCAATACCAGTCCCTTCTAATGTATACTCCATACATCCGATATTGGTATACTTTGCCAATGCCTAGGAAAGGATATAACACTTATCCAAGGTGTAAGTATATCTTATCACCGATTATCATGCCAGTCTAAATCCAGTGAACTGACAAATCATGAGAATTAAACTTTTGAACATATAATCATGATTATATACTACTGTGCTGACGATACTATAATCATGAATAAATATATATATATATATTTTTATATGTTCTAGACTTAATAGAATTTATACATTAAACATTATAATGAAATAAATCATGTAAACCATGCAACATAGAATGATTTCTAATCTTTTATTAATTAGTAAATCTGATTATATTAAACTGAGTTTTATTTAGGGCAGACAACCGAACAAACTCCCACTTGTACTAATATAAAACAAAAAGTGCATTTCAATTAATCTCAACACCTTGATATCTACATCAAGTGTAGTATGTAGTATACTCTCTGTAATAGGATCTGACAGGTTGTATTAATACAAACTTTTCTCTACCATTATATTTCCTTAATCACAAAATCATTCATATTGTGAAATTTCTCTCTATATGTTTACTCCTCTAGGGATACTGGATTCTTTACTTTTTGGCAACTACTTCTGTGTTAGTCATGAAGTAACACTAGTAGTTAATAATTTATTGGTACAATGCCAAAAACTGTTGGAAATTATTTTACCAGGATCTTAGATCTACTCACAAGTATATTTATTAACATCCTAAATATGAACTTTCTAAAACGATAAATTAAACACATATAAAGTTTAAGAAACCTTACATTGGGTGCAGCGGAATAATATGACTCCTTCCGTTCAAATATCTAGCCCTTGATTCCTTTCTGTAGCAGAGCATTATCAATATCTGAACCTGGATCTCTTTCTCTGAATCTTTGATGCTGAAACTCCTTTGCTGATGATCTTTCTTCACGATCTTCCTCACTATGATTGAGGTATCACTTGATGTGTGTGGGCATTACTCATACACTAAGATTTTCAAAATTGAAGAGGGAAGTAGAAAGAGAAGGGTCAGCCAAAGAGAGGGAGAGAGAAGGCTAAGGTTTTCTGAATCAGAAGTGTCAGAAGAAAAGTGTAATTTTCCTGAAGCCTTCACTATCTATTTATAGCATTCCACTAGGGTTAGATTTGAATTATATGGGATTAAAATAATGAAAAAATCAACTTAAAATACACCCAAAGGTGAACGGCCATATACTTAATGGATTGGGCCTTGCTTTTTGCAATTTTGCAATTTTAACACCTTTTGTGTCTGATTTTCTCAAAAATGTCAATTTCCTAATTCAACCATTTAAATGCCAATTCTAACTATTTAATAACTATAAATAATTATTAAATAATATTGTCATTCATCATATTTATTAATTGAACCATACAAAGTATCATAATTAACAAATATGCCCCTATAAACTCTTTCTTTACAATTTCGCCCTTACTTAGTGAAAAATTCACAAATAGACATAGTCTAATTTGAGAATTGTAATTGATTAATCAAAATCAATTACATGAGTCTTACAAGCAATATTATCTCAACTAGTGGGGGGACCATGGGTCTATATAACCGAGCTTCCAATAAGTAGATCAAAAATTTAGCACTAAAATTCACTAACTTATTAATTCTTCGTTGAATCCACGCATAGAACTTAGAATTGCACTCTCAGTATATAGAATGCTCTATATGTTCCACCATATAGACACATCATTAGTTATCCATTGTTATAATCCTAATGTGATCAATTATCCTCTATATGAATGATCTACACAGTAAAGGGATTAAATTACCGTAACACCCTACTATGTATTTTATCCTTAAAACACTTGACCCCGTATAAATGATATTTCAGCTTATGTGAAATGAGATCTCCACCATTTATTTTTGTTTGGTCAAGCTCGAAGGTGATCATCCTTTGCTTACTATTCGCCAGATAGGAGCTATAGATTCCATGTTTATGCTAGCGCTCCCACTCAATTGCACTACCGTGTTCCCAAAAAGTACGTATCACCCTGACCTAAAAGTAGGCTTAACTAACAATTCAAGGAACACGAATAGCCTTTCAAGATTGAGCCTAATCATAACAGGATTAAGATCATTTGATCTAGGATCAACTAGGCGATATTGACTTGAATAGATTTTTCGGTAAGTTTAATTAAATCTAAGTCAAAGTTCAATATCGGTCCCTTCCGATGCATACTCCATACATCCAACCTGAGCTTTACTTTAACCAATGTTCTGGAAAGAACATAGCACTTCTCCAAATGCAAGTAAACTCTGTTGTAGATTATCATATCAGTAAAACCCTGTGTCTGATAAATCTAGGAAACTTTATTCACATAGTCATGTTTACTTTCCAATGTGTTGACGGCACAATAAACAAGATCAAGTATGTGAAAAGGGTTTCAGATGAATTTATACATTATGTACATATAATCATGAAATAAATCATGTGAACCATGCAACATTAAATGTTATTTCTGATCTATATTAATAGGTAAATCTGATTATATTTAAATGAGTTTTATTTAGGGCATAAAACCCAACAAACTCCCACTTGCACTAATATAAAACAAAAAGTGCGTTTCAAATAATCTCAACACCTTGATATACAAATCAAGTGTAGCAGTAGTAAACTCCTCGTAATAGGATCTGAAAGGTTGAATTAACCACAACCTTTTCTCCACTATTACTCTTCCTTTAATCACAAAATCATTGATAATGTGAAATTCCTCTCTATATGTCTACTCTCTTGGGATACTGGATTCTATCTCTTCGGCAACTACTTTTGGTTAATCAGGAAATTAACACTAGTAGTTTAAGGCAATTTGGAATGGTGCCAAAGATGTATAGAACTTTCCTTAGACTGAATAAGTACCTTTCCTGCAACTTTAACATCCAGTCCCTCTCTGGTAGACCTAGAGACTTCAGATAGGTTTTTATACTTCTCCAAAATCACTATTCCACCCCCAGAGTAACCACCATCTTATCAGAAATATTTACTAGCACATAGGCAAATTTTGAAATCTGATGTGGTGTAGTCTAAGAGTTTTAAACACACTCTTATAGACTAACATATAGTTCCTCTTCTTTATCTTAAGATTTACTTGATTGTCTTCCAATGTTCTTCTCCTGGATTAATCTGATACCTACTCATTACTCCCACTCAACAGCAGGTGTCTGGTCTAAGGCATACAAAAGCATATCTAAGACCTCTCACTGTTGATATAAGAAATTCTTTCATGGCTTTATCTTTTCTGGAATAGTTAAGACTTTTCCTTAGATAAATAAAATTATACCTAAGAAGTTGTGAAGCTTCTATAGATTGCCATTAGAAAGAAAATGCTTCAGCATCTTACTAAAATAAGTTGCTTGCATTAGAGTAAGTAATTACCAGGTATACCACAAGCCATAGGTTTAGATAAACTCAAACCTATAATACTAGGAACAGGAAGTTTGTTAAGTCCATAGAATAGACTTATTAACTAAAATTTCCTTTTATGTCCTTGTAATAGAAAACTTTAGGTTATTCCATGTGAATGGATTAAACCATAGTTCTATTGGCTTTCTTCTTAGTTTCTTATCTTGACAATCCATTACTTGTTTAAACTCACAATGGATTTTAATCACTAGTGTCTCCCAAGTCATAAGAAGGTGAGTTCCTAGAAACTCTCCCTTTACGACAAGGCACCGTGAATTATGTCTAAGAAAAATAAATGGTATTGATCTCTTCGGTTGTGACAAGACAACAGAGGCAGTGGGATCATCATATGTTATATAAGATGATAGAACACTTTTGGAATCAAGAATTAAATATCTCCTTTATTTGCTACTTGTTTTCAGACTTAGTCATTATCCTAGAAAAGTAGTATTTGTTTGAACAAACACTTTCTTATCTATTGACAATGGGATGGTCCACCCCTAATCACTTAGAATAGCTAACAAACCATGGTTAATAGTTCTAGCTTTTCTTAAGATTTTGATTAGGTCATCCATGAATCTAGTAATGATTTACATTAAGTACCCAACCATTACATCATTCTCAAATTGTATTACCATAGAAGGATTTAGGCAACGACTAGTAACTAATCATCAATATGCAACTCGAAATTTCTGGGGAGGTAAGTTTGGATATAATTCAAAAATCAATTTAATGATCTTTGAACTGCATATCTACTAACTATTTCTCCACCCCTATCAGTTCGCAAGATCTTTAACCACTTACCTTAATGGTTTTAACCATTGCTAGAAATTAATGAAATTTTTCAAACATTTCAAATTTCTTTGCTAAAAGGTATAATCTAGAGTAATCGTTTTAAGAATACAACGAAAAACTCATATCCACCCATGAATGTACATCCATCTGCGAATGAGATGAACTACTTTCAGTGGATATAGGCATATTAACTCTTTGCAGAGATTGATCTTGTCAAATCCACTATGAACAAGATACAAATGTCATAGATAAAAAAAATGTGGTAGTGTCTTTTGATGACTTAGGTTTATAAAAGAATTCTTAGAATAGTGCAAGTGGATCCTGGTCACAGAATACCTAACTCATATTCCATACAGTTTGAATCCATTAATAAAAGATGGATATTAAACACTTGAGAAAGTGCAACTGTATTGTATCTGGAATTAGAAATATAAGAAAATTTCTGTTTGGATTCTAAAATTAAAGTCAAAGACTTAAATTCAACCAAATATAATGAGTAATTCTTTCTTGGACCACCACTACTATTTAAACTCTAAGTCAGATTTGCCCATACAAGTAGGAGATTTCTAAGATTGAGGATTTATATCAATTGGGAATAGAATTTCGGGATTATAATCATATGCGTCATATAAAATGACATGAAATGATTTATAGACCATTCATCCAATGATATGTTTTTAAAGCTAATTTGAAATGAATAAGCTAAGAGGAATTAGGATAATTTCGTTTATAAATAAGAATCCAACGATGCTTCGATTAGCGAAAGACAAAGTAATCTTATTTATGTAATCTTCTTGTTTCATATTGTAAAAATACTAGTCTAAGGTGTCATCAATTGATGAACAGCTAGATGTTGCATATACAATATTTATCTTTCGAGATCTTACACTATTATGTATGTCTAATGGTGAAAATCCATTAGGGATTTATCTCATTAGAAAAACAAACATGTTAGACAAACAATGAAGATTCGAAATTAAACTACAACTTAATAACAGAAAATAACATGGTTCAATATAAATTCATACACAATTCAGAAATTATAAGCATATAGCAAGTAGGAATGACAAGTGAAAATACTAAAACATACAATCCTAAATAATTTCCAAGGTTTTTCAACAAACTGATACAGTGTCCCGTTTAGGCGAGAGTCAAAGCATCATCCATTGAATAGAGTTGTCAGCTCATCTAAAATGATAACCATTCTAGCAACCTTTTATTCGATCAAGATTTGAATTCAGCGTTGTCCCGTTTAGGCGAGAGTCAAGGCAATTCTATCTTATGAGCTTCCACCATTGTTTCATAATTTGCAAGTCAAGTATGGTCGCCACCATTAGGGTGATCCATACCATACAAAATACTTACAAACTACTTATCATGCGAGGTTAAACGGTGCGAAATTTCTAATGAACGTTCCTCCATTAGGGAGGATTACTCACTTAAACAAACGCGGTGTAAAACCTACAATGGAGATCGAATATCTTAATAATAATCAAGCTCATTATTTAAAGTGAGTTGTATTTTCTTTGATTCTCTTTATTTAATTTATTTATTTTAAATATATATATTTATTTAAAATTTCCAATTTAGAATGAAAAATTCTAAATATAAATTTTAATTTAATATTTATAAATTTTACTTAGATGGATATGAAAATAACATGAATTATTTTAGGAATAATTTCCAATAAATATTTAGAAAAATATTCAATTTAAGTTGTTACAAAATTAATTTAAATTAATTTACAACTCAAATTTAATTTTCTATAAATATATATTGCATTTCGAAAAATTAAAGTATATAAGAATACAATTTTCGAAAAATGCATATTAAAATAAAAAATAAATCCTGGAAAAATTATTCTAATTTAATGTTGGCCCAAAATTAATTAATAAAATTAATTTACAACAAAAAATATAATTTTCCTATTTAATTAAATATATAAGAAAAATTTCAAATATTTAAGTATGATGATGAAAATCAACTTAAATGTTAATTTTCTATTTAATTAAATACACTAGAAAAATACTTCAAGCAAAAATATCATCTATCTAGATTTTCCTTTGACTAATTAATTCAATTTCTAATAATATACTTTAATTTAATTTATTTTAAATTAATCAATAAATGAAAAAATCATTAATTTAAGTTGATCCAAGAATTAATTAAAATAAATAATTAATTTACAACTTAATCTATTTTTCAAGATAAAATTCGAAATTCTAGCATTTAAGAAATGCAATTTCGAAAATTGATTAATAAAATAAAGAAAAAATATATTTAGAAAATTATTTAAATTTAGTTGAAAAAATAAATTTCAACTAAAAATAATTTTCTATTTAATTAAATGTCATGAAAAAGAAATATTTAAGTATGATGATAAAAATTAACTTAGATATTCAATTTTCAAATTAATTAAATGTATTAAATTCAAGAAATAAATAATTAAGTGTAGAGAAGGCTTAATTATTAATCTCTAGTTTAATACTAGGAAAAAATATACTTAAAATAAATTGTACCAAAATTAATTATTTAAATAATTAATTTCACAATTTATAATATTTTCCTATTTAATATTAGAAATAATAAGTAGTCTAGAAATAACTATCTAGAAAATATCTTATTTAACTAAGTATCTTTTCCACAAAATTTGAAAAAATATCAAATTTAAGTTGTATTAGAAAAAATCTAGAACTTAAATATTTTTCAAATTTAAATTTAATTAAATATCAAAAATTAAGTTGTAACCACTTAATTTGAAAATATTCCATTTTAAGTTAATATTCGAAAAGATATTAACTTAAAAAATATCTAAAGAATCTTAATAACCAATGCCTAAAATTCCTCAACTTAATTTTGAAATTTGAAATTCAAAAGATATTCAGATTTAAGTTGGTTAGTTGTAGATAACTAAATATCAACTTAAATAAGAATATTTAATGAAAAATTTAAATTAAGTTTCAGAAAGAATCTAGATGGTTATAATTCTATATTTAATTAAATACAAGAAAATACATATAGTTTAGCTTAGAATAAAAAATTCTTTAAACTATAATTTTCTTAAATTAATTTCAAAATAAATGAAATTAATTATGTTGCTAATCAATTTTATTAGGTTAAACTAGTTTAATTAACCTAGTACAGTCATTCAAATCAGGCAAATGGGCCTTCACAATTGGGGTGGTTCATGTGAGGGGGTGCTGGGTTCAGTATGTCGTACCCACTTCTATGGCTCCCAACTCTCACACAAGGCCCAAAAGAGAGGAATTTAACCTTAATAAGAACAACTGTTATTAATTGAATAAGCCCAGTAACTAAATGGGCCTAAATAAATTCTATCAAGAACTATGATAATTTATTTTAGCAACAACAACCTATATGTATCTATAATCAAATTAAACACATAGGCTCACACAGGCACACTTTGGATGGGTCCTATCATGTTGCTAGGTCATACACAGATGAAAGAAGATTGTAAATATACCTGTTACAAATTATTATCTTGACCAAGGGAGCCATCAAATCATTAGATCTGGCAAAAAGTAACCATGGCTATTTGCAATCAAGTAATAATAGGTTTTGAAAACTTACAAACAAGCTAAAACACATACTCATGCAACAAGGTTAGCTGGATAGTTGGATGTAGGATTTATTTAATTTTAAATTAAATATTTAATTTCGAAAATAATTAATTAAATAATAAAAAAAATGAAAAATTTTAAAAAAAATTTGAAAAATTCAAAATTTTTAAAAAATTTAAATTTAAAATTAAACCTACAATTTTTGAAAAATTATGTTTCAACCAACCTAAATATCATTTCAAAAATTTGCTAACTACTTTTAAATTTTAAATGTTATTTTATAAATAAAAATTAAATAAAAAATTAGAAAAGATAAATAAATATCTTTTTCAAATTTTAAATGTAATTTAAATAAATAAAATAACAAAATTTAAAAAATTAGCAAAATATCTTATATCATTTAAAAATTACATGATTATAAATATCTTATTTTTAAATTTAAAATAAGATAAGATATAATCAAATTTTAAAATAAGATAGATTTTTTAAGCAAGAAGATAGATACTAATTCTATTCAAATTCAAATTACACTAATATCTTGAATTAAATTTAAAAAATATTAAATTAATTCAAAAAGATAATTAGAATTGAATTAGGAATAGTAATAGTATAAATACAAAACTATACCAAAAATCGGAAGTTAATTCCTGAAAAAGCATGAAAAATCGAAGAAAAACAAAAAAATTGTGAACTGTACGGACAGTTTCGCAATCGCATGAAAATTTCAGCACAGCCCCGATTTTTTCAAATCTTCAAAAATTCATAACTAATTCAAATAAAATCGAAATTGATTTCTGTAAAAGGCTAACTTGCTTAATTTTTCCCATACTATCCAATAAAAATAATTCCAGAGACAAAATCGCAATTATTTTTCACGAAAATTTACAAACATCAATCAATCATCAAATAACACTCAATACAACATGATACCATCCAAAGAACATACAAACAATCGTTTTAAAGTCCAAATTTCTTGCAAGTAAATCAATTACCATGGCTCTGAGGCTAGTTGTTGGAAATTATTTTACCAGGATCTTAGATCTACTCACAAGTATGTTTATTAACATCCTAAATATGAACTTTCTAAAACGATAAATTAAACACATATAAAGTTTAAGAAACCTTACATTGGGTGCAGCGGAATAATATGACTCCTTCCGTTCAAATATCTAGCCCTTGATTCCTTTATGTAGCAGAGCATTATCAATATCTGAACCTGGATCTCTTTCTCTAAATCTTTGATGCTGAAACTCCTTTGCTGATGATCTTTCTTCACGATCTTCCTCACTATGATTGAGGTATCACTTGATGTGTGTGGGCACTACTCATACACTAAGATTTTCGAAATTGAAGAGGGAAGTAGAAAGAGAAGGGTCAGCCAAAGATAGGGAGAGAGAAGGCTCAGGTTTTCTGAATCAGAAGTGTTAGAAGAAAAGTGTAATTTTCCTGAAGCCTTCACTATCTATTTATAGCATTCCACTAGGGTTAGATTTGAATTATATGGCATTAAAATAATGAAAAAATCAACTTAAAATACACTCAAAGGTGGCCGGTCATATACTTAATGGATTGGGCCTTGCTTTTTGCAATTTTGCAATTTTAACACCTTTTGTATCTGATTTTCTCAAAAATGCCAATTTCCTAATTCAACCATTTAAATGCCAATTCTAACTATTTAATAACTATAAATAATTATTAAATAATATTGTCATTTATCATATTTATTAATTGAACCATACAAAGTATCATAATTAACAAATATGCCCCTATAAACTCTTTCTTTACAATTTCGCCCTTACTTAGTGAAAATTTCACAAATAGACATAGTCTAATTTGAGAATTATAATTGATTAATCAAAACCAATTACATGAGTCTTACAAGCAATATTATCTCAACTAGTGGGGGAACCATGGGTCTATATAACCGAGCTTCCAATAAGTAGATCAAGAATTTAGCACTAAAATTCACTAACTTATTAATTCTTCGTAGAATCCACGCATAGAACTTAGAATTGCACTCTCAGTATATAGAATGCTCTATATGTTCCACCATATAGACACATCATTAGTTATCCATTGTTATAATCCTAATGTGATCAATTATCCTCTATATGAATGATCTACACAGTAAAGGGATTAAATTACCGTAACACCCTACTATGTATTTTATCCTTAAAACACTTGACCCCGTATAAATGATATTTCAGCTTATGTGAAATGAGATCTCCACCATTTATTTTCGTTTGGTCAAGCTCGAAGGTGATCATCCTTTGCATTCTATTCGCCAGATAGAAGCTATAGATTCCATGTTTATGCTAGCGCTCCCACTCAATTGCACTACCGTGTTCCCAAAAAGTACGTATCACCCTGACCTAAAAGTAGGCTTAACTAACAATTCAAGGAACACGAATGGCCTTTCAAGATTGAGCCTAATCATAACAGGATTAAGATCATTTGATCTAGGATCAACTAGGCGATATTGACTTGAATAGATTTTACGGTAAGTTTAATTAAATCTAAGTCAAAGTTCAATATCGGTCCCTTCCGATGCATACTCCATGCATCCAACCTGAGCTTTACTTTAACCAATGTTCTGGAAAGAACATAGCACTTCTCCAAATGCAAGTAAACTCTGTTGTAGATTATCATATCAGTAAAACCCTGTGTCTGATAAATCTAGGAAACTTTATTCACATAGTCATGTTTACTTTCCAATGTGTTGATGGCACAATAAACAGGATCAAGTATGTGAAAAGGGTTTCAGATGAATTTATACATTATGTACATATAATCATGAAATAAATCATGTGAACCATGCAACATTAAATGTTATTTCTGATCTATATTAATAGGTAAATTTGATTATATTGAAATGAGTTTTATTTAGGGCATAAAACCCAACAAAAACTGTATACAACTTTCCATGGACTGAATTAGTATCTTTCCTGCAACTTTGACATTCAGTCTCACTGGTAGAGTTAGAGACTCCAGATTGGTTTTTACAGTTCTCCAAAATCACTGCTCCACCCCCAGAGTAATCACAATCTCATCAGTAGACTTTTTAGCATCAAGGCAAGTCTAGAAACCTGATTTGGTTTAGTCTAAGAGTATTCAAATACCACCCTTATTGACTAACATATAGTTCCTCTTCTTGATCTTCAGATTTATTTGATTTTCTTCCAATGTTCTTTTCCTGGATTAATCTGATACCTACTCATTACTCCCACTCAATAATAGATGATTGGTCTAATGATTACTAAAGCATATATGAGACCTCTCACTGTTGATCCTAAGGAATTCTTTGCTTGGCCTTTCTCTTTTCTGGAATAGTTAAAACTTTTCCTTAGATAAATAAAATAAATCTATGTCTAGGAGTCAAAGACTTCTTATAGAGCTAGCCATTAGAAAAAAAAAATGCTCTAGCATCTTACTAAAGTAAGTTGCTTGCACTAGAGTAACTAAACTACCGGGTATACCACAAGCCAAAGGTTTAGATAATTTTAAACCTATAATACTAGGAACAGGAAGTTTTGTTAAGTCCATTGAATAGACTTATTTTTCAAAATTTTCTTTCTTGTCCTTGTAATAAAAAAACTTTTGGTTACTCCATATGAATGGTTTTAACCACATTTCTCTTGGCTTTGCTTCTTAGTTCCTTATTCTGAGTATCCATTTGTTTAAATTAACAATGGATTTTTAATCACAAGTGTCTTCCAAGTCATAACATGGTGAGTTCCTTACGACAAGGTACTGTGACTTTCTGTCTAAGAACACTAAGTGGTATTGACCTCATCGATTGTGTCAAGATGATAGAATACTTTGGAATCAAGAAAAAAATATCTTCTCTACTTTGCTACTTTGTTTTTAGACTTAGTCATATTCTTAGAAAAGTAGTATTTGTTGAAACAAACACTTTCTTATCTTAATGACCAAAGGATAGTCCACCCCTAATCACCTTAGAATAGCTATCAAACTTGCAAATCGTAGTTAACAGTTCTAGCTTTTCTTAAGATCATGATCAGGTCATCCATGAATCCAGTAATCGTTTACACTATGTACACAAACATTCCATCATTCTAAAATTTTCCTATTACTAGGCTATATCCCTAGAAGGACTTTGGCAACTGCTAGTAACCAATCATAGACCTTATACTTTCATCAATATACAATCTGAATTTCTAGGGAGGTAAGTTTGGATACAATTAGAAGTTCAACTTAATAATCTTTGAACTGCATATCCACCAAATATTTCTCTACCCCTATTAGTTCGCAAGATCTTTAACCACTCACCTTAATGTTTTTCAACATTGCTTAGAAATTCATGAAATTTCTCAAACATTTCAAATTTCTTTGCATAAGGTAAAATCTAGAGTAATCGTCTTAAGAATTTTACGATAACTCATATCCACCCTTGAATCTACATCCATATGCTTTAAATATAGATGATCCTACTTTCAAGTAAAAATATACATATTTTCTCTCTGCAGAGAATGATCTTGTCAAAACTACTAAGATTAAGATGCAAATAACATAGATAAATAATGTGGTTGTGGTCTTTCAATGACTTAGGTCTAGTTACCATAAAGAGTTCTTAAAATAGTCCAAGTGGATTCTGGTCACAGAATACAAAACTCATTATCCATACATTAACATACAATTTGGATCCATTGATAGTTAATGGATATTAATAACTTGTGAAAGTCATACTGTATTGTCGAATGTATTCTAAGAAACTGAAATTTAAAATTTCTATTTAGAATCTAAAATTTTAAGTCAAAGACTTAAATTTATACCAAATATACACGAGTAATTATTCCAGCTTGGACAACCACTACTAATATAACTCTAAGTCTAAGTTGTCTTAAGTAAGCATATACAAGTAGGAGATTTTAAGATTGAGGATTTATATCATTTCGGGATAGAATGTCGAGAATATATTCATATGCACCATTCAATTTCATAAGAGAAAATAGAATGACATCATAAGCATATGATTTATAAACTATCTATCCAATGATATACTATCTAAGAAAATTCTAAGTGAAAAAGCTAAGAGGAACTAATAAAGGATAATTTTGATTAAAATAAGAATCGAACAATGTCCCGTTTAGGCGAGAGTCAAAGTTATTCTTATTTTATAAATCTCTTCATTGTTTCATATTGTAAATACTAGTCTAAGCTGTCATCTTTGGATGTACAACTAGATGTTGCATTTACAAATACTTATCTTTCGAAATCTAACACTATTATGTTTGTCTAGCGGATGACAATCCTTTGGGATTTGTTCCATTAAAAACAACAAGCTAAGTTACACCAACAATGAAGATTTGAAATTAATACTACAACATTAATAACAGAAAACAACATAGGTTCAATATAAATTCATACACATTCTAAAATTATCATACATTTAGCAAGTAAGAAAGACATATGAAAATATAAAACAAACACATCTTAAATGATTTCCAAGGTTTTCAACAAACTGTTACAGTGTCCTGTTTAGGCGAGAGTCAAAGATATCATTCATTGAATAGAGTCCTCAACTCATCTAAAATGCATACCATTCTAGCAACCTTTTATTCAATCAAGACTACAATACGGCGTTGTCCCATTTAGGCGAGAGTCAAGGCCATTCTATCTTATGAGCTTCTACCATTGTTTCATACTTTAAAAGTCTTACTCTTAGCAGCCACTTTAGGGTGGACGTTAGTAAGAATAAAATACTTACAATAATACTTATCTGTCGAGATCTATGGCGTTAAATTGCTAATGAACGAACATCCATTAGGGATATCTCTCACTAAAACAAGAACTATGTAGTACTAACAATGGAGATTGAATGTCCTTATAACTAAAGCTCATTATTTTAAATAGTGTATTTTTTTTATTTGATATATATTTTAATCTATTTATTTTAATACATACATTAATTTAATTAAAATTATCAACTCTAAATATAATATTTGTAAAATTATACCCTAGGAAGATCTAAAAAATAAAAAATTATTTTTCATCCTTAGTATAAATTTTCCAATAAATATTATGAAAATTACTTAATTTAAGTTGGTCCAAAATTAATTAAATAATTAATTTTCAACTCAAATTTAATTTTCTACAAATATATATCACTGAATTTGAAATCTAATGTATTTACAAGCAATACATTTTTGAAATTCACTCTAAAATAAAATAAAATAAAATTAGAAAAATTATTCTAATTTATGCTGGTCTAAAATGAAATAAATAAATTTTTAACATAAATATAATTTTCTTATTTACTTAAATATCTTAAGAAAAATATCAAATATTTAAATGTCTAGAACAAATCAACTTAAATATTAATTTTCTATTTAATTAAATATATCTAGAAAAATACTAAAAAGTCTACCTAGCATATATCTATCTAGATAATTCATAAACTAATTATTAATTTTCTAATTATAACATAATATATTTTAGTCTATTCATTTAAATTAATCATTAATGAAAATTACTTGATTTAAGTTGATTTAAAATTAATTAATAAATTATATTTTCAACTTTAATTTAATTTTCAAAATTGAAAATTTTTGAAATATCTACATTTAAAAAGAATGCATTTCGAAATCTATGTGGGAAATAAATAAAAATATATTCTGAAAAATTATTCTAATTTAAGTTGATGTGAAATTAACAAAAATTCCTGACTTAAATATAATTTTCTGTTTAATTAAATTTATTAAAATAGAAACAAATAATTAATTATCTTGAATAAAAATAAAATTAATTATTAATTCTAATTTAATATTTTAGAAAATATATATTAGTTACTAGAATTCACTATCTAGAATCTTTTCTTTAAACTAAGTGTGTTTTTCTAAATTAAATTTAAAATAATCCAATGAATAATTAATTCTATTTATTTCAAAATTAATTATGTTGCTAATTCAATTTTAATTAGGTTAAACTAGTATAATTAGCATAATACAATTATTTAATTAAGGCAAATGAGCCTTCACAATTGGGGTTGTTCATGTGAGGAAGGATTGTGTTCAGTATGTCTTACCCACTACTAATGGTCCCATAACTCTCACACAAGGCCCAAAAGAGAGGAATTTAATCTTTCATTAAATAATTGTTATTCATTGAATAAACCCAATACTAATTGGGCCTAAATAAAACTATCAATGGTGATATTTCATTTTAGCAACCTAGTCCATTTAAATATTTAAAAATAAATGGGCTTCCTATATGCATCTAAGCGTAGAAGCAAACATATAGGCTCGCACAGGTCAAATTGATTTGGATGGGCCCTATCATGTTTCTAGGTTTACACAGATGAAAGAAATACAAAATTTACCTGATACAAATTATTTATAAGATCTATTGACAATTGGACTATGATAAAAATTAGATCATTGGATCTGTCAACAAATTAATCATACCAATTTAGATCAAATAAATAATAGGTTTGTTTAAAAAAAGTTTTTGAATAAACAATTAAACAAACAAACAATACCATGTAACAATATATGAAATAAGATATTTATTAAATATATAATTAAATTATTATTTAACTAACCAACAAAATTTTGAAAATTTAGGGTTGTTAAAACAACCTAAAATATCTTTTCAAAATTTCAAAATTAAAACTAATTTAAAATATCTAAGTTTATTTGAATTATTTTTATCAAATTATATTAAATATCTAATAATATAAGTGATTTGAAAATAATTAAATAGATATTTTTAATATCATTTTCTAATCTTTTAATTTAATCAAATTAAAACAGCAAAATAAACCAATTTTAAAATAAATATGGTTAGGCAATTATTATTTTAAGAATAAAATAATAAACAAATAATAATTATCCAAATTATATGTTAAAATATCTCAAATTAAGTCTTTTTCAAATTTCTACAAAAATATCTAAGTTATTTAAATATTTAAAATACCATTTATAAATTTATGATAAGTAAATGATATACTATAGCCATAAATTTCTAACTTATAATTTATAAATAATAAAATATTTAATAAAATAACCAATTTATGAATTTCAAAATATTATGGTTAGAATAAAAAAATATCTAGGTTAATTTCCAATTTATTAATTATTTAATTCATCTTATAAGGTAATTTTAATATAATATTTCAAATTAAAAAGATAATGCTATCTTTAATTTAAAATATACTCAATATTAAAATATATAACCTTATAATTAAATAATATATAAATATTAAAGAAATTAACAAAATTTTAAAATTTGGCCATAATTTAAAAAATAAAATAATCAATTTTTAAATATAAACCTCAAAATATCAAAAATTAATAATAATCTATTAAATAAATTAAATATAATTAATTTAAAATTGACATTTAAGTTTAAATGATAAAATAAAATTTTGAATTTTAGGGTTTGAAATTGGAAAAAATAAAAAATTGTGGAAAAGTCCCCCCAAAAAAAATCAAGTTTTGGTGTTGCTGCCCACGAGGAGGCTGCATGCAGCCTCGTCTGCGGGTGCAGGAGGTTGCATTGCAGCCCTCGTGTGCGTACAGCAAGGTGCATGGGCAGCGCTTCAGACAACACGCGAGTCTTCAGACACGCACGGACAGGCACCTTGTCCAAATTCCTACGTGTGCATGGTGCCATCTCGACACCATATGCACCCGAAACTTCAAAACACCATAACTTCTTCGTTTTTCATCGAGATTGAGTTCCGTAAAAATAAAAGTTGTTTCATTTTTCACAAGGAATCTAAATAAATTATTTTAAGAATGAAAATAAATTTATTTTCATGAAAAGTTTTGTAATTCACATACATTCATCGAATAACACATAAACCAACATGCACACATCTAAATCAACACAATAAATAATATTCATCATTTTAAATCCATATTACATGAAAGTAAATCGTTACCATGGCTCTGAGGCCAGTTGATGGGAATATTTTACTAGGATCTAGATTTACTAACAAGTATGTTGATTAACATCCTAAATATGAATATCTCTAAAACATTGAAATTAAACATATAAGAGTTTAGAAAACCTTACATTGGTTGCATCGGAATATAATGACTCCTTCTGCTCAGATCTCTAACCCTTGTTCTTTTCTGTCATAGAGTATTATCAAGATCTTAGCCTGGATCTCTTTCTCTCCTTCGGGTTTGGTTACCACCGTCTTACTCACTATGATTGAGTACTTGATTTCCTATGTGTGGGCATGACACTCTATCACTATAGGCTCGAGTATGAAGAACAATGAAGGAGGCTTGAAAATTACTATAGAAGGTGTCTCTCATCTACTAGTTGTCAGAGAATGAAAACTAGATTTGGAAGGTTGAAAAGTCATGTGTTCAAGTGGATGAGATGAGAGCATCATGTTCCTTTTATAGTGTTTCAACTAGGGCTTAGGGTTGAATTATATAGATTAAAATAGAATAAAATATTGGGCGAAAATGACACATAGTAGCCGGCCACTTAAAGGACCAGTTGCTAGTTACAATCTTGCCACTTTATTTCAACCACTTATTCTTCTTTCAATAATACCTATTTATTTAATAATTATAATTAATTATCAAATAAAATTTTCATTTATATTATTTTTTTAATTAGACCATGAAGCCTCTTAATTAATAAATTAACCCCAAAACATATTTTCTTTACAATTAAGCCCTTGCTTAGTGAAAATTCATAAATAAGACATAGTTTAAATTTAGAATTATAATTGATTAATTAAAACCAATTAAATGAGTCTGCAAGTAGTATTTACTCAACAAGTGAGGGGACCATGGGCCTATATAACCGAGCTTCCAATAAGTAGATCTAGAATTTACCAAGTAAATTCTCTAACTTATTAATTCAGTCTTGCGCCACTATAGATTTGGAATTGAATAGCACTCCTAATTATATAGAACGCTCTATATGTAACAAGATATAGATATGTTATGATTATCTATTGTTACCATCCTAATAGTCAAAGATCCTCTATAGATGTTCTACACTGAATAAGGATAAATTTACTGTTCTACCCTTCAATGTATTTTATCCTTAAAACACTTAGCTACCTATAAATGATATTTCTATAAACTAATATAATTACTGAAATGAGATCTTAATCATTTATCTCTATTCAGCCAAGCTCGAAGAAAATTATTGTTTCACTTCTAAATACTTATAGAAGCTATAGATTTCATATTTATTATTAGCGCTCCCACTCAATTGAACTACCATGTTCCTGTTGGAAATTATTTTACCAGGATCTTAGATCTACTCACAAGTATGTTTATTAACATCCTAAATATGAACTTTCTAAAACGATGAAATAAACACATATAAAGTTAAAGAAACCTTACATTGGGTGCAGCGGAATATAATGACTCCTTCCGTTCAGATATCTAGCCCTTGATTCCTTTCTGTAGCAGAGCATTATCAATATCTGAACCTGGATCTCTTTCTCTGAATCTTTGATGCTGAAACTCCTTTGCTAATAATCTTTCTTCACGATCTTCCTCACTATGACTGAGGTATTGCTTGATGTGTGTGGGCACTACTCTAATCACTAAGGATTTCGAAATTCTAAGGAAGAAGAGAGAGAGTGGTCAGCTAAAGATAGGGAGAGAGAAGGCTCAGTTTTTTTTTTTTCTGATTCAGAAAGTCTGAAGAAAAGTCTTATTTTTCTGAAGCCTTCACTATCTATTTATAGCATTCCACTAGGGTTAGGTTTGAATTATATGGCATTAAAATAATGAAAAAATCAACTTAAAATAGCTACATAGGTGGCCGGCCATAGCATTAGTGGATTGGGCCTTGGGCTTTGTAATTTTGCAATTTTAACACCTTTTGTATCTGATTTTCTCAAAAATGCCAATTTCCTAATTCAAACATTTAAATGTCAATTCTAACTATTTAATAACTATAAATAATTATTAAATAATATTGTCATTTATCATATTTATTATACAAAGTATCATAATTAACAAATATGCCCCTATAAACTCTTTCTTTACAATTTCGCCCTTACTTAGTGAAAAATTCACAAATAGACATAGTCTAATTTGAGAATTGTAATTGATTAATCAAAATCAATTACATGAGTCTTACAAGCAATATTATCTCAACTAGTGGGGGGACCATGGGTCTATATAACCGAGCTTCCAATAAGTAGATCAAGAATTTAGCACTAAAATTCACTAACTTATTAATTCTTCGTTGAATCCACGCATAGAACTTAGAATTGCACTCTCAGTATATAGAATGCTCTATATGTTCCACCATATAGACACATCATTAGTTATCCATTGTTATAATCCTAATGTGATCAATGATCCTCTATATGAATGATCTACACTGTAAAGGGATTAAATTACCGTTACACCCTACAATGTATTTATTCCTTAAAACACTTGACCCCGTATAAATGATACTTCAGCTTATGTGAAATGAGTACTCCACCATTTATGTTCGTTTGGTCAAGCTCGAAGGAGATCATCCTTTGCTTACTATTCGCCAGATAGAAGCTATAGATTCCATGTTTATGATAGCACTCCCACTCAATTCCACTACCGTGTTCCCAAAATGTACGTATCACCCTGACCTAAAAGTAGGCTTAACTAACAAATCAAAGAACACGAATAGCCTTTCAAGATTGAGCCTAATCATAACAGGATTAAGAACATTTGATCTAGGATCAACTTGGCGATATTGACTTGAATAGATATTACGGTAAGTTTAATAAATCTAAGTCAAAGTTCAATATCGGTCCCTTCCGATGCATACTCCATGCATCCAACCTGAGCTTTACTTTAACCAATGCTCTGGAAAGAACATAGCACTTCTCCAAATGCAAGTAAACTCTGTTGTAGATTATCATATCAGTAAAACCCTGTGTCTGATAAATCTAGGAAACTTTATTCACATAGTCATGTTTACTTTCCAATGTGTTGACGGCACAATAAACAGGATCAAGTATGTGAAAAGGGTTTCAGATGAATCTATACATTATGTACATATAATCATGAAATAAATTATGTGAACCATGCAACATTAAATGTTATTTCTGATCTATATTAATAAGTAAATCTGATTATATTGAAATGAGTTTTATTTAGGGCATAAAACCCAACAAACTCCCACTTGCACTAATATAAAACGAAAAGTGTGTTTCAAATAATCTCAACACCTTGATATACAAATCAAGTGTAGTAGTAGTAAACTCCTCGTAATAGGATCTGAAAGGTTGAATTAACCACAACCTTTTCTCGACCATTACTCTTCCTTTAATCACAAAATCATTGATAATGTAAAATTCCTCTCTATATGTCTACTCTCTTGGGATACTGGATTCTATACCTTTGGCAACTACTTTTGGTTAATCAGGAAATTAACACTAGTAGTTTAAGGCAATTTGGAATGGTGCCAAGGATGTATAGAACTTTCCTTAGACTGAATAAGTATCTCTCCTGCAACCTTAACATTCAGTCCCTCTCTGGTAGACCTAGAGATTTCAGATAGGTTTTTATACTTCTCCAAAATCACTATTCCACCCCCAGAGTAACCACCATCTTATCAGAAATATTTACTAGCACAAAGGCAAATTTCGAAATCTGATGTGGTGTAGTCTAAGAGTTCTAAACATACCCTTATTGACTAACATATAGTTCCTCTTCTTTATCTTAAGATTTACTTGATTGTCTTCCAATGTTCTTCTCCTGGATTAATCTGATACCTACTCTTTACTCCCACTCAACAGCAGGTGTCTGGTCTAAGGCATATAAAAGCATATCTAAGACCTCTCACTGTTGATATAAGAAATTCTTTCATGGCTTTATCTTTTCTGGAATAGTTAAGACTTTTCCTTAGATAAATAAAATCTATACCTAAGAAGTTGTGAAGCTTCTATAGATTGTCATTAGAAAGAAAATGCTTCAGCATCTTACTAAAGTAAGTTGCTTGCATTAGAGTAAGTAATTACCAGGTATACCACAAGCCATAGGTTTAGATAAACTCAAACCTATAATACTAGGAACAGGAAGTTTGTTAAGTCCATAGAATAGACTTATTAACTAAAATTTCCTTTTATGTCCTTGTAATAGAAAACTTTATGTTACTCCATGTGAATGGATTAAACCATAGTTCTATTGGCTTTCTTCTTAGTTTCTTATCTTGACAATCCATTACTTGTTTAAACTCACAATGGATTTAAATCACTAGTGTCTCCCAAGTCATAAGAAGGTGAGTTCCTAAAAACTCTCCCACTACGACAAGGCACCGTGAATTATGTCTAAGAAAACTAAATGGTATTGATCTCTTCGGTTGTGACAAGACAACAGAGGCAGTGGGATCATCATATGTTATATAAGATGATAAAACACTTTTAGAATCAAGAATTAAATATCTCCTTTATTTGCTACTTGTTTTCAGACTTATTCATTATCTTAGAAAAGTAGTATTTGTTTGAACAAACAATTTCTTATCTATTGACAATGGGATGGTCCACCCCTAATCACTTAGAATAGCTAACAAACCATGGTTAATGGTTCTAGCTTTTCTTAAGATTTTGATTAGGTCATCCATGAATCTAGTAATGATTTACATTAAGTATACAACAATTACATCATTCTGAAATTGTATTACCATAGAAGGAATTAGGCAACGACTAGTAACTAATCATCAACATGCAACTCGAAATTTCTGGGGAGGTAAGTTTGGATATAATTCAAAAATCAATTTAATGATCTTTGAACTACATATCTACTAACTATTTCTCCACCCCTATCAGTTCGCAAGATCTTTAACCACTTACCTTAATGGTTTTAACCATTGCTAGAAATTAATGAAATTTTTCAAACATTTCAAATTTCTTTGCTAAAAGGTATAATCTAGAGTTATCGTTTTAAGAATACAACGAAAAACTCATATCCACCCCTGAATGTACATCCATCTGCGAATGAGATGAACTACTTTCAGTGGATATAGGCATATTAACTCTTTGCAGAGATTGATCATGTCAAATTCACTATGAACAAGATACAAATGCCATAGATTAAAAAAAATGTGGTAGTGTCTTCTGATGACATAGGTTTAGTTACATCAAAGAGTTCTTAGAATAGTGCAAGTGGATCCTGGTCACAGAATACCTAACTCATATTCCATACAGTTTGAATCCATTAATAAAAGATGGATATTAAACACTTGAGAAAGTGCAACTGTATTGTATCTGGAATTAGAAATATAAGAAAATTTCTGTTTGGATTCTAAAATTAAAGTCAAAGACTTAAATTCAACCAAATATAATGAGTAATTCTTTCTTGGACCACCACTAGTAATACAAACTCTAAGTCAGATTTGCCCATACAAGTAGGAGATTTCTAAGATTGAGGATTTATATCAATTGGGAATAGAATTTCGGGATTATAATCATATGCGTCATTTAATTTCTTAAGAGAAAATATAATGACATGAAATGATTTATAGACCATTCATCCAATGATATGTTTTGAAGCTAATTTGAAATGAATAAGCTAAGAGGAATTAGGATAATTTCGTTTAAAATAAGAATCCAATGATGCTTCGATTAGCGAAAGACAAAGTAATCTTATTTATGTAATCTTCTTGTTTCATATTGTAAAAATACTAGTCTAAGGTGTCATCAATTGATGAACAGTTAGATGTCGCATATATAATACTTATCTTTCGAGATCTTACACTATTATGTATGTCTAATGGTGAAAATCCATTAGGGATTTATCTCATTACAAAAACAAACATGTTAGACCAACAATGAAGATTCGAAATTAAACTACAACTTAATAACAGAAAGTAACATGGTTCAATATAAATTCATACACAATTCAGAAATTATAAACATATAGCAAGTAGGAATGACTAGTGAAAATACTAAAACATACAATCCTAAATAATTTCCAAGGTTTTCAACAAACTGATACAAGTTGTCCCTAAGAGGGCGAGAGTCAAAGCATCTTTTATTGAATAGAGTTGTCAGCTCATCTAAAATAGAAACCATTCTAGCAACCTTTTATTCGATCAAAATAAGAATCCAACGTTGTCCCGGTAGGCGAGAGTCAAGGTTATTCTCATTTTATGAGCTTCCACCATTGTTTCATGTTTCATAAGTTTATCTCTAAGTAGTCACCGTAGGGGAGAGTCTAATAGAGACGAAAACTTACAAAACACTTATCAAATGAAATCTTACGGTGTTAAATGCGTTCAACGAATAACCATCCATAGGGGGACGAAGTCTAGCGTCTCGAGGTTATATTGAAAATATTTAACTTTTGTAAGACCAACAATGGAGATCGAATATCTTAATAATAATCAAGCTCATTATTTAAAGTGAGTTGTATTTTCTTTGATTCTCTTTATTTATTCTATTTATTTTAAATATATATTTATTTAATTAAAATTTCCAATTTAGAATGAAAAATTCCAAATATAAATTTTAATTTAATATTTATAAATTTTACTTAGATGGATATGAAAATAACATGAATTATTTCCATCTTAGTAATAATTTCCAATAAATATTTAGAAAAATATTCAATTTAAGTTGTTACAAAATTAATTTAAATTAATTTACAACTCAAATTTAATTTTCTATAAATATATATTGCATTTCAAAAAATTAAAGTATATAAGAATACAATTTTCGAAAAATGCATACTAAAATAAAAAAAATTAATCCTGGAAAAATTATTCTAATTTAATGTTGGCCCAAAATTAATTAATAAAATTAATTTACAACAAAAAATATAATTTTCCTATTTAATTAAATATATAAGAAAAATTTCAAATATTTAAGTATGATGATGAAAATCAACTTAAATATTAATTTTCTATTTAATTAAATACACTAAAAAAATACTTCAAGCAAAAATATCATCTATCTAAATTTTCCTTTGACTAATTAATTCAATTTCTAATAATATACTTTAATTCAATTTATTTTAAATTAATCAATAAATGAAAAAATCATTGATTTAAGTTGATCCAAGAATTAATTAAAATAATTAATTTACAACTTAATCTATTTTTCAAGATAAAATTCGAAATTTTAGCATTTAAGAAATGCAATTTCGAAAATTGATTAATAAAATAAAGAAAAAATATATATGTTGAAAATTATTTAAATTTAGTTGAAAAAATAAATTTCAACTAAAAATAATTTTCTAATTAATTAAATGTCATGAAAAAGAAATATTTAAGTATGATGATAAAAATCAACTTAGATATTTAATTTTCAAATTAATTAAATGTATTAAATTCAAGAAATAAATAATTAAGTGTAGAGAAGGCTTAATTATTAATCTCTAGTTTAATACTAGGAAAAATATACTTAAAATAAATTGTACCAAAATTAATTATATAAATAATTAATTTCACAATTTATAATATTTTCCTATTTTAATATTAGAAATAATAAGTAGTCTAGAAATAACTATCTAGAAAATATCTTATTTGACTAAGTATCTTTTCCACAAAATTTGAAAAAATATCTAATTTAAGTTGTATTAGAAAAAATCTAGAACTTAAATATTTTTCAAATTTAAATTTAATTAAATATCAAAAATTAAGTTGTAACCACTTAATTCAAAAATATTCCATTTTAAGTTAATATTTGAAAAGATATTAACTTAAAAAATATCTAAAGAATCTTAATAACCAATGCCTAAAATTCCTCAACTTAATTTTGAAATTTTGAATTCAAAAGATATTCAGATTTAAGTTGGTTAGTTGAAGATAACTAAATATCAACTTAAATAGGAATATTTAATGAAAAATTTAAATTAAGTTCCAGAAAGAATCTAGATGGTTATAATTCTATATTTAATTAAATACAAGAAAATACATATAGTTTAGCTTAGAATATAAAATTCTTTAAACTATGATTTTCTAAATTAATTTCAAAATAAATGAAATTAATTATGTTGCTAATCAATTTTAATTAGGTTAAACTAGTGTAATTAACCTAATACAGTCATTCAAATCAGGCAAATGGGCCTTCACAATTGGGGTGGTTTGTGTGAGGGGGTGCTGGGTTCAGTATGTCGTACCCACTTCTATGGCTCCCAACTCTCACACAAGGCCCAAAAGAGAGGAATTTAACCTTAATAAGAACAACTGTTATTAATTGAATAGGCCCAAAAACTAAATGGGCCTAAATAAATTCTATCAAGAACTATGATAATTTATTTTAGCAACAACAACCTATATGTATCTATAATCAAATTAAACACATAGGCTCACACAGGCACACTTTGGATGGGTCCTATCATGTTGCTAGGTCATACACAGATGAAAGAAGATTGTAAATATACCTGTTACAAATTATTATCTTGACCAAGGGAGCCATCAGATCATTAGATCTGGCAAAAAGTAATCATGGCTATTTGCAATCAAGTAATAATAGGTTTTGAAAACTTACACATAAGCTAAAACACATACTCCTGCAAGAAGGTTAGCTGGATAGTTGGATGTAGGATTTATTTAATTTTAAATTAAATATTTAATTTCGAAAATAATTAATTAAATAAAAAAAATTTCGAAAATTTTAAAAGAATTTGAAAAAATTCGAAAATTAAAAAAAAATTAAATTTAAAATTAAACCTACAATTTTAAAAAATTAGGTTTCAACCAACCTAAATATCATTTCAAAAATTTGCTAACTACTTTTAAAAATTAAATGTTATTTTAAAAATAAAAATTAGAAAAGATAAATGAAATATCTTTTCAGATTTTAAATTTAATTTAAATAAATAAAATAACAAAATTTAAAAGTTAGCAAAATATCTTACATCTATTTAAAATTACATGATTATAAATATCTTATTTTAAATTTAAATAAGGTCAAAATATCTAAAAAAAATTTTAAAAAAAATCTTAAAAGATAAGATATAATTAAAAATATCTTAAAAGATAAGATATTTTAAAAAAATATCCTAAAAGATTTTATAAATATCTTATAAAATCTGACCTTAAATTTAAAAGAAATAAGATATAATCAAATTTAAAAATAAGATAGATTTTTAAGCAAGAAGATAGATACTAATTCTATTCAAATTCAAATTACACTAATATCTTGAATTAAATTTAAAAAATATTAAATTAATTCAAAATGATAATTAGAATTGAATTAGGAATAGTAATAGTATAAATACAAAACTATACAAAAAATTGGAAGTTAATTCCATGAAAAAGCATGAAAAATCGAAGAAAAACAAAAAAATTCGAAACTGTACGGACAGATTTGCGATCGCGGGGAAAAAATGAAAGCACAAATTTCCGATTTTTCCAAATCTTCAAAAAATCATAACTAATTCAAATAAAATCCAAATTAAGTTCTGTAAAAGGCGAACTTGCTTAATTTTTTCCATACTATCCAATAAAAATAATTCCAGAGATAAAATCGCAATTATTTTTCACGAAAATTTCACAAACATCAATCCATCATCAAATAACACTCAATACAACATGATACCATCCAAAGAACATACAAACAATCGTTTTAAAGTCCAAATTTCTTGCAAGTAAATCAATTACCATGGCTCTGATACCAGTTGTTGGAAATTATTTTACCAGGATCTTAGATCTACTCACAAGTATGTTTATTAACATCCTAAATATGAACTTTCTAAAACGATGAAATAAACACATATAAAGTTAAAGAAACCTTACATTGGGTGCAGCGGAATATAATGACTCCTTCCGTTCAGATATCTAGCCCTTGATTCCTTTCTGTAGCAGAGCATTATCAATATCTGAACCTGGATCTCTTTCTCTGAATCTTTGATGTTGAAACTCCTTTGCTGATGATCTTTCTTCACGATCTTCCTCACTATGATTGAGGTATTGCTTGATGTGTGTGGGCACTACTCTAATCACTAATTATTTCGAAATTCTAAGGAAGAAGAGAGAGAGTGGTCAGCTAAAGATAGGGAGAGAGAAGACTCAGTTTTTTTTCTGATTCAGAAAGTCTGAAGAAAAGTCTTATTTTTCTGAAGCCTTCACTATCTATTTATAGCATTCCACTAGGGTTAGGTTTGAATTATATGGCATTAAAATAATGAAAAAATCAACTTAAAATAGCTACATAGGTGGCCGGCCATAGCATTAGTGGATTGGGCCTTGGGCTTTGCAATTTTGCAATTTTAACACCTTTTGTATCTGATTTTCTCAAAAATGCCAATTTCCTAATTCAAACATTTAAATGTCAATTCTAACTATTTAATAACTATAAATAATTATTAAATAATATTGTCATTTATCATATTTATTATACAAAGTATCATAATTAACAAATATGCCCCTATAAACTCTTTCTTTACAATTTCGCCCTTACTTAGTGAAAAATTCACAAATAGACATAGTCTAATTTGAGAATTGTAATTGATTAATCAAAATCAATTACATGAGTCTTACAAGCAATATTATCTCAACTAGTGGGGGGACCATGGGTCTATATAACCGAGCTTCCAATAAGTAGATCAAAAATTTAGCACTAAAATTCACTAACTTATTAATTCTTCGTTGAATCCACGCATAGAACTTAGAATTGCACTCTCAGTATATAGAATGCTCTATATGTTCCACCATATAGACACATCATTAGTTATCCATTGTTATAATCCTAATGTGATCAATGATCCTCTATATGAATGATCTACACTGTAAAGGGATTAAATTACCGTTACACCCTACAATGTATTTATTCCTTAAAACACTTGACCCCGTATAAATGATATTTCAGCTTATGTGAAATGAGTACTCCACCATTTATGTTCGTTTGGTCAAGCTCGAAGGAGATCATCCTTTGCTTACTATTCGCCAGATAGAAGCTATAGATTCCATGTTTATGATAGCACTCCCACTCAATTGCACTACCGTGTTCCCAAAATGTACGTATCACCCTGACCTAAAAGTAGGCTTAACTAACAAATCAAAGAACACGAATAGCCTTTCAAGATTGAGCCTAATCATAACAGGATTAAGAACATTTGATCTAGGATCAACTTAGCGATATTGACTTGAATAGATATTACGGTAAGTTTAATAAATCTAAGTCAAAGTTCAATATCGGTCCCTTCCGATGCATACTCCATGCATCCAACCTGAGCTTTACTTTAACCAATGCTCTGGAAAGAACATAGCATTTCTCCAAATGCAAGTAAACTCTGTTGTAGATTATCATATCAGTAAAACCCTGTGTCTGATAAATCTAGGAAACTTTATTCACATAGTCATGTTTACTTTCCAATGTGTTGACGGCACAATAAACAGGATCAAGTATGTGAAAAGGGTTTCAGATGAATCTATACATTATGTACATATAATCATGAAATAAATCATGTGAACCATGCAACATTAAATGTTATTTCTGATCTATATTAATAAGTAAATCTGATTATATTGAAATGAGTTTTATTTAGGGCATAAAACCCAACAGTTCCCAAGATGTAAATATCCGCTAGATCCATTTGTTAGCTTCCACGTACAACTTGAAGAGCATAAATAATACAACAAAGCTAAACCTAACCATATTAGGGTTAAGATCCATAGACCTAAGATCAACTATTGATATTGACTTAGAAAGATATAACAGTAAGTTTATGATATCTTATCCAAGTTCAATATCGGTTCCTTCCAATGTATACTCCATACATCCGATACTGGTATACTTTGTCAATTCCCTAGAAATGACATAACACTTATCCAATGTGTAAGTATACCTTATCGCCGATTATCATGCCAGTCTAAATCTAATGAACTGACAAATGATGGGAATTAAACTTTTGAACATATAATCATGATTATATTCCACTGTGCTGACGAAACTACAATTATGAACAAATATTTATATTTATATATGTTTTGGACTTAATAGAATTTATACATTAAACATAATCATAAAATAAATCATGTGAACCATGCAACATAGAATAATATCTGATCTTTTATCAATTAGTAAATCTGATTATATTGAAATGATTTTTATTTAGGGCAGACAACCTAACATGACCAACTACTCCCATGAAATCTAAGTTAACAGATTGTCCATTCTGAGGCCACAAAATTCAACTATGGGCCACATGGTAGACGAGCAGATTCTGCCTAACCGTAATCTTAAAGAAGATGGTTAGTATAACTTCTGTCCTTATACAGGTATATTGTTCACAATGCCCATATCAGAAGACCCCTAAATGAATCAGTCTTCAATAGATTGGGATCCGTACATGATCTAAGGGAAGATTTAAATCACATAAGAGAAAGTCGGGACAGACAAGCAATCCCTCCTAACACCCAACCAATCAATGTAGACAATTACATGCCTGGTAATGCTCTAAGGGGTCCACATGTGACATAGGTTGGTCAACAGGTAGGTCAAGTTGATCTAGTGGTGCAAGCCCAAATAGATCAACTTAAGAGCCTAGTCCAAAGGCTGACCAACCCAAAACTCACCGACCTAGAACTTGACTGGAGAAGGGGATCACCCTTTTCACCTCACATCAACGCCCTTGAACTCTTGCACATGTTTAAAATGCCCACATAGAAGATGTATATAGGCAAAGAAGATCCTCTGTCTCATATTAAGTACTTTGAAATGCAGATAAATTTGCATCCACCTTGGTGGAGGCAGCCCAACAATGATACTCCAAATTCTTCTTTTCTACCTTCTTTGATACTTTTTTTGCTTGAAAAATCTTTTTTTTTCTACTTTTATTTCCCTTTATTTACATTTAATAATTAATATGAGTTCTAAACTAGCCAATAAAAGTAATTTTAATCCTCCAAAAAAAAATTGTACACATTTTTATCTATCTTTTAGGTTTTTTTTCTATAATTATATACGCTCTAATTATTTAGAATTACATGTAATTTTTTTAATTTTTTTTTTATTTACAATACTAAAAATAAAATTTAAATATTTTATTACATGTTTAATAAACTTTTTTTTTAATAATAGTACTAAGTAACTATTTGAACAATCTTTTAAAAATTTATAAATAATTTTAAATAGTACAACTTATACTAAGATGAAAAATAAATTAAATTAAATCTAAAAAACAAAGAAAACAAAACGACAAATGATGGCTTTCTCTCTCCTGGTTCTAGAGAACTCTAGTGGCATGCATCCCTCTGTTGCTCCATCGTTCATGGTGGATTTGGTCCATCCAAAATGGTTTTGTGATGGTTTTGTTCCTCTAATCCAACTCTTCTCTCCTAAGTCTTCTTTGTTTCCTTTCTCTTATCTCATTAACTCATGCATTTATTGCTCTGAGGGATATAATGAATATCCATCCCATCCTAATATCTTCTTTCAGAGCATTATATGTGCAAATCCCTCCCATTTTCTTCTCATCAGACCTTCTACTTATTCGTTCTCTCTATCTCTTTCATCTTTCTCTCCCCCAAATTTCATCATTACTGCCATTAAACACTTTGGGTTTTGGAAAATGGAGGCGGAGCTTGGGTTTAATGATGATTTGAAGCTTAAAATCATCATTTTTCCTATTGGGTCTAGGATTTGGGACAAGATGGCTAGATCCTCCAGGCGATCACAAAGGGCTCTCTGGTTTTATCTATTTAAGGGAAGATCAAGGTATCGTCTTTTCCACTTCACTCTTTCTTTCCATACTGTTGCTTTGTATTTACTAGGTTGGTGTTTGTTTGTCAAAATGGATGAGTTTTTTGCTAATGTGTCTAATTCCTTAGCCCTAAATTCAGATGAGTCAACTGTGTTCACTTATGAGGTGGGTAGTGTGGATTCTCCGCACACCATTAGTCTTCTTCTTCGTCTTCATACCATTCGTCATTTTAACCGACCATCTCTTATGAAAACCTTGTCTGAAATCTGGTCATCACAGTGTCGTTTCCTGTGGTTGTGTCTGAACATGCTAATAGTCTTTTCCTTGTAACTTTTGGGTGTGAGGGAGACAAGGGTAGAATCCTTGAGGGACAACCATGGCATTTTGCTCAAAGTGTCACGGTTTTTGCTGCTCCTGATAGTGCCTTCCCTATTCTTCCTGAGCAGTTGCATTACGTTCCTTTCTGGGTCCAGGTTTATGGGATTCCTTTCATGTGCAAGTCACTGGAACTTGCTAAGTTCATAGCCTCTGAGATAGGGGATTTGGTTGAGGTGGATCAATCTACGGCTAAGGAGGGTACTGGGCCGTATCTTAGGATTAGAGTTTTACTTGATGTTAATCTTCCTCTTAGGCGTGGATTGAATGTTAGGTTTATTAAACAGGGAAGGGAGATTATTAAGTGGATTGATTTTAAGTATGAGCGTTTACCTGAATTCTGCTATTTTTGTGGTAAGCTTGATCATACTCGCAAGTATTGTCATGCTTATCTTCAAAAGTGTGATGAAAATCCTACTCTTCCTCCTTGTCCTTTCACGATTCTTCTTCGTGGAAAGGAAAAGCCTGCTGAAAAAGTCCATCCTTTTCAATATCCACACCCTCCACCTATCTCTGTTGTTCAGTAGCCTCAGGGGGGATTTTCTCTTCCTTCTATTCCTAATTTTCCAACTATCCAGTTCTCTTCTTTATTTCCCCAGTATTTAACTGCTGACACTCAATTTGCTAGTGCTTCTGCCTCTGATGGTGTCATGATTCCTACTCCGGTTAACCCTAACAATCTGGCTCTGAGTACTGGATCAATGGATCCTACTCTGCATGCTCCTTCACCTGCTTATGGGGCTTATTCCACTGATTCTATACTTGTGGCTGATAGGGCTTCTTGTGAGCCTTCTGGGGGTGTTCAATCTGTTCAGTCTACTGTGGGTAGTGCTTCTGTTTCAGCCTTCAAGGCTGTTTCTAGTGATTCTAATGCCCTTGCTAGGCAGGGTGATCCTTCTGCTGTCGAACCTGATTCCTCTGTGCGAGGGAAAGGCCTTGCTTCTGCTTCTGGAGTGAAGAGGGCTTCTTTTCAGCCGCATCAGCTTATGGTTGGAGGCTCTCTTAGGGAAACTCTCAAGAGAGCTAGGGCAAATGAAAATGATGATGTAACCACTCTTGCTGACCTATCCTTGGAACAGGCGGGTGTTGCTGGGCACACCCGCCCAAAAAAATGACTATTATCAGTTGGAATGCACGAGGGTTGGGGAGTACTCGTGCGTTCCAAAGGCTCTCCCTGTTGGTGAAGGAGCATAGGCCTTCAATTCTTTTTTTGATGGAAACCAAGCTTGCTTCTGGAGCTGTGGACAGAGTCAAGCTTTCTTTGGGGTTTGATTTTGGTTTTGAAGTCCCTAGGAAATATTTTGGGGGGGGACTTTTGCTTTTATGGAAGGCTGATATTTATGTAAATATTTTAACTTACTCTTGTAATCATATAGACTGCCATATATCTTTTAATGATAATACTATGTTTCACTTTACTGGCTTTTATGGTTCCCCTATTGTTAGTCAACGTTCTTTTACTTGGAATCTTTTGCATAAAGTGTTTTATAATGCTCCTAATCTTCCTTGGTTTGTTATTGGGGACTTCAATTCTTATTTGCTTTATAGTGATAAAACTGGTAGTAATTATCATAATGTAACTGATATGGATGAGTTTGCTCTTTTTTGGACAAATTTAAACTTTCTCCTATGGATTTTATTGGTAATAAGTTTACTTGGAAACATGGATCCACTTATGAACATTTAGATTGGGCAGTGTGTTCTGATTCTTGGGTTGATATGTTTCCTAGTGCTATTCAGCATCATTTAGGCTTTTTTGGTTCTGATCATAGAGTCTTGAAAGTAGATATTAAGTTAGATACTTTTTCTGTCCCTGCTCGTTCTAGGAAGAGATTTCAATTTGAGAATGTCTGGTTAGAAAATGAGGAGTTTTTTCAAACAGTTCAGCGTTCTTGGTTGAGTCCTTCACATTCTAATAATTCTAATTTTGCTAGTTTCATGGATAAACAAGAGTCTTGCATTTCTTCTTTAAAGTCTTGGAATGTCTCTACTAGTAGTATGTTTAAAAATAAAATAGTTGCTCTTAATAAGCGTATTGCTGACCTTCAAAATCATCTCCCTTTGGAGGAAAGTCATGTGGCTGAGATTAAGGTTTTACAATCTCAGTTGGATGCTTTCTTGTATAAAGAGGAAGTGTATTGGAGACAGCGTGCTCGTGTTAATTGGCTTAATGCTGGGGATAAAAATACTAAGTTTTTTCATCGATTTGCTTCTAAAAGGAAAAAAACTAATACTATTAGATTTCTTAAGTCTGAGGATGGGGAGATTGTTAATAGTTTGGAGGGTATTAGTAGTATTATTTCTTCTTACTTTGCCAACCTTTTTCAAACTCAAGGTTGTGATTCTGGTTCTGTTGACCAGATTCTTTCTGCTTTAAGTCCCCCTTTGAATAATTTTGAGATTTACTATTTAAGGGAGCCTTTTCGGGCTGAAGAAGTGAAGAAAGCTGTTTTCCAGCTTTCTGGGGATAAAGCACCTGGGTTAGATGGCCTGAATGCTTTCTTTTATCAAAAAAATTGGTCAACTCTAGGCCAAGATCTTGTTAAGGCTGTGTTGGATTGTCTTAATAATGATAGGGATTTTTCCTATATTAATCAGACTTTGATAACTTTAATCCCTAAGAAACAACATGCTCATTTCATTCAGGATTTTAGGCCTATCAGTTTATGTAACACTTTTTACAAAATTATTTCTAAGGTTTTAGCTAATCGTTTAAAAGTTATCTTAAGTAAGATTGTTTCCCCTGCTCAAAGTGCTTTTGTTTCTGGAAGAGTATTCTTCTGGCTCAAGAGGTTGTGCATGCTATTAACATTAGGAAACAGGGTAAATTAGGTTGGGCTGCATTTAAGCTTGATATGGCTAAGGCTTTTGATAGGGTTGAATGACATTTTTTGCATAGTATTATGTCTCATTTTAATTTTCCCCAAAATTTTGTGTCTCTCATTATGAGGTGTATTTCTACTACTCAAATTTCTTTTTTGATTAATGGTAGTGTTACTGGTAGTGTTCTGCCTACTCGGGGTCTTAGACAGGGGGATCCTCTCTCTCCTTACTTGTTTATTTTATGTGCTGAGGGTTTATCATCCCTGCTTAGGTTTCATCAGGATAGAGAGCATTTAAAGGGTATTTCTATTTCTCGTAGGGCTCCTTCTTTGACTCATTTATTTTTTGCTGATGATAGTCTTATTTTTTGCACTGCTACTCGTGAATCTTGTGATGCTTTATCTGGAATTTTTGATATTTATACTAAAGCTTCTGGTCAGGCTATTAATTTTAATAAATCTTCTATTCTGTTTTCTCCTAATGTTACTGCTCAGGTTAAAAACCTTTTCCTTACTAATCTTAATCTGCAAGATAAACCTTTTATTAGTAAGTATTTAGGTTTACCTCAATGTCTTGATAGATCTAAGTATCACTCTTTTTCTTTTCTCAAAGACAGAGTTTCTTCTGTTCTTCAATCCTGGCATTCTAAGTGTTTTTCTAAGGCTGGGAAGGAGGTCCTTCTTAAAGCAGTTATTCAAGCTATTCCTGCTTATGCAATGGCTTGTTTTAGGTTGCCTGTTAAACTCTGTAAGGAAATTGAGGGTGTGATGGCCAGATTTTGGTGGGGTTCTTCGGGAGATTCTAGGAAAATTCATTGGAAAAATTAACAATCTCTTTGTCGTTCTAAGTTTGTGGGGGTTTGGGGTTTCGATCTCTTATTCACTTTAATCAAGCCATGCTTGCTAAGCAGGCCTGGCGTATTTTCACTCAGCCTGATTCTTTATTGAGCTTAACTCTTAAGGCTAGGTACTTCCCAAACTCTTCTATTCTTGATGCTAAAGTTGGTCATAACCCTTCCTTCTCTTGGAGAAGTATCCTTTGGGGTAGGGATTTGTTGGTTTCCGGTCTGGTATGGAAAGTGGGTAATGGGGAGACTATTGATACTTTAAAAGATCATTGGATCCCTAAATCTAGATATAAGCAGACCCTTTGTGACCTGGACCATCAGCAGTCGAAACTATCTTATTTTATTGATCCTTTGGGGTCTTGGAATATGGATAGACTTCGATCTTGCTTTGATGAACCTACTATTAATGATATCTTAAATGTTCCTTTTTCTGGACTTGAGGGTAAAGATGAGCAAATTTGGGGGAGGGAGAGTTCGGGGCTTTTCTCTGTTAAATCTGCTTATCACTTAGCTCTTGAATCTCGAGATATCTCTTCTACTTCCTCTTTATTTGATATGAAATCTTTCTGGGCTAGAATTTGGCATGCTCACATTCCTCCTAAAGTTAAACATTTTGTGTGGAGAATTGTTTCTAATTCAGTGCTGGTTGCTGTTTTACTCTCTCAACGACACATTATATCTTCTCCTTTATGTCCTCTGTGTAAAAATTCCCCAGAAATTGTTATCCATGCTTTGCTAGAGTGCTCTAGGGCTCGGAAAGCTTGGAAGGCTTCTGATTTTGCTCCTTTTTATTTACAAAACAACCATTTGGATACTATACATTTTCTTTCTAATGTGTTCTCAAGTTTAGATAAAGGTTCTGCAGATTTATTGATGTGTTTTATGTGGACCATTTGGAATCAAAGGAATAATGTGTTCTTTAATCGATTCACTCTTCATCCAAAGGATATGTTTGCTTGGTGTTAAAGTTTTCTTTTGCAGTATTTGGATGCGGGACAGAAAAGATTTATTCCCTCTTCTCAGGGTGATCAGAGTCCCTCGGTTATGGATCGGTGTCCTCCAGGCAGGTATCAGGTATTCACAGATGCAGCTATTGACACTGGGAAGCAGGTTTTTAGCCTAAGTGTGGTGGTGAAGAATGATTCAGATCAAGTGATTGCTGGGTTGGTGAAACCAGTTACTGGGTTAATTGCTCCGGTTATAGCTGAAGCTAAAGCTGTTTCTCTTGCAGTGGCTTGGACTAAAATGATTAATTTACCAGTTCATGTTCTATACTCGGATTGTAAGGTTGTGGTTGATAAGATTAATAAATGTAACTGGAATAATAGTGTTTGTGATGATGTTTTAATTGATGTTTACAACTCTTTGTCCTTTAATCCTAGGCCTAAAGTTGTGTTCATTAGAAGAGATGATAATACTCATGCTCATAGTTTAGCTAAGTTGGATTTAGGTTTAAACAAGGAATTATTATGGAATAGTTCTTTACCTTTCTTGTAAGGACTTGTTTGCTTTGTACTGTATTTTCTATCAATGAAGCTTCAAGTTTAAGTCAAAAAAAAAAAATAAATTAAATTAAATCTAAATACCCAAATAGAAAAGAACGTGTGATAAATTAAGAGACTTTATCGAATTCCACTACAAATTAACGTCACTCGTGACATAGTAATGGGTCCCAGAAGATGACGTTGTTCTTATCCGTAACATGCTTTTAGTAATCAATATTTTATAATATTAATTTCTCTCTTTCCCTTTCCGACTCTTACTCTCACTCTCCCTCTCGCATCTTTCCTCTTTCAATTCAAGAAGAGAAAAAAGAAAGAAAGAAAGAAAAAAGGGAAATGGAAAAGAGGATTAGTGAGAAAGGGCAGAGCAGCGGCCACATGATGATGACATCTTCTTCTTTAGGCCAACCAAAGGGAAATGGGAAACCAGCGAAGTCTACTTCTACTACTTCTTTCGCTGCCCTGCCACAGCCAAGGGGTCCCGCCAAGAATAAGCTCTTGTTGAGTAATATCTTAAACCTCCGTTGATATATATCCAGATCTTAATCTAGTACTACTCCACCCTCCAACTGATCCATATTATTTATTAATCTTATAGATCTGGGTTCTGCTGTTCTTGTTCTTTTATCTTGTACTAATTATGTAACCAGTTATTGTAAACCTCTATTATCTATCCATTATTCTCTTGTCTTGTAGGTAGTACTAATTATGTATTGTTGGTTGGATCAGTAGATCTGGAATTAATACTAATGTTTTTCTTAATTGGATTGGTGTACTTGTGTAGTATTTGCTTTTCCGGGCATAATTATTAGGTATCTCGTTTTATTTACCAAATATCACCCAGCTAGAGCTAGTGAGATCACTTAATGAGTTTTTATGTGTCAAATGTGAAAATTGCAAGAAATAGCAGATCAAAACTGTCCATTCATTGTTCATAAAACTACTATAAGAATCTTAATGATTATATAATTGAACACACATAGTGCATCCAATAGAAATAGATGATGGAGAAATATGGTACGAGAATTTAGCCTAAAGATATACAACAAGCTTATATTTTTTAGCCCACCAAAACTCAAGGGGTTGGTCCAATCGTTTGAATGGGATCAACACTTTCTTTTTGTCCACTGATTTAATTACTTCCACCTCAACAACTCATTTATTTCCTTCAAATAAAAAAATTTCATGCCAATAGATTTATATATTAGAATAAAATATAGATTAATTAAACTTCTTATGTTCTACAAGTTTACTGCATTTGTAATTGAGTGACAAATTATTCCTTGTTGTACAATGTCTTCTTTAATTGATAAGCCTGCCAACTGAAATGATAAAGTCTCTCGAATCTTATGCGTTTCTTCTATAATTTTTTTACCAAAAATGTTTATTATTGATAAAAAAAGTCAGTAAAGAATTTATTTTTTTAGAACCCCTTTCCCTTTGTTCATTCTTGATCATTTCTTTACCTTCTTAAGCCCCAAAAGACCCCCATTCTAGTACACTACCTCTATTTATATAATTCTTTTACCCTTAAGTATCAACTTAACAAGATTTTACTTTGACATATGCCTATTACTTCCTATAAAGTGTCTTTACATATTTTGATAAGTGTCCTTTATTTTATCATAGGTGTCTATATTTTATATTTCTCTTATTCATAATGTGTAATTCTCTTAACTAGGATATTTAAGTCATTAGTCTTGTATATGTTCTCTATCTTGAATGTAAGTGATTCATTTTGGGTATACCTTCCATCTTGGATGTAAGTCATCATTTTTGTTTATGTTTATGTAATCTTGTCTGAGGTATGTCATCCTATATAAAGTATGTCATCTTGACCGATCGGCTGAAATATGAGTGTCACCCCAACCGACTGACTGAGATATGAGTCATCTGACTGATTGACTGACCAAGATACGAGTCATCCGACCGACTGACTGAGATATGAGTTATCAGACTGACTGACTGAGATACGAGTCATCCGATCAACTGACCGAGATACGAGTCATCCGATCGTCCAACCGAGATACGAGTCATCCCGACCGATCGAGATACGAGTCACCCCAACTGATTGACCGAGATACGAGTCATCCGACTAACTGACTGAGATATGAGAGTCACCCCGACATACCAACCGAGATACAAGTCGTCTGACCGACCGACCGACTAAGATACGACTAATCCTGACCGACATTGAGATACGAGTCACCCTAATCGACCGATTGAGATACGAGTCATCTGATCGTCCGACTGAGATATGAGAGTGACCCTGACCGACTAACCGAGATACAAGTCATCCGACTGACCGACCGAGATACGAGTCATCCCGATTGAACAATTGAGATACAAGTCACCCTGACCGACAGACTGACAAAGATGCAAGTCATTCAACCGACCGACCAAGATACGAGTCATCCCAACCGACCTATTGAGATAGGAGTCACCGTGACCGACCGATCGAGATACGAGTTGTAATACCCTAGAATTAAGAAATAGATTAGCAAAATCCTAATTAGATAATTATGAATAATTGAGGAATTATATTATTATATAATTATATAATTCAGTATATGTGAATTAATATGATTTATAACATGGTAAGACCCCATTGGTGAGCCAGGGGCATTTTAGTTATTATGACTCGAGAAGGGTAAAATGATGAAATTAATTTAATTACGTGCTTAATAGAACTATATTATTATATAGTGTGCCTGTGTTGTCTTTTCAGGTGTGTTCTGACAGGTTGGCGCGGTATAGTCACAACCGGGTATTTCGGGCCGAACCGGGTTCGGGCCCGAAATGCAAATTGGATTGTTTATTTGACATTTTATTTGATATGGGATAATCTGAATTTTATTTGAAAAATATTTGGGTATGGAATGATATGTTTACCCTTATGTGTATGTGAGTTGATTTTTGGCCCTAAATGCATTTTGGTCATTTGACCTTTAATTACTATGTTTGACAAAATGGAATTTTGAGGAAATCAAAAGGAATTTTCTGGTTTGTGAATCTCTCTCACCCGACCTCTCTCTCTCACTCAAACCCTCTTGATCTTCAAACTTGATTTTTGGAAAGAAAAGCTTGATCTTGGCTTGCTTTGGAGCTTAGTTGTTGTTGAATCTTGAGCTTGCTTTTGAATTGGGATTTGAGGTAATTTTCTTTGGTTTAAACTTTTTTTATGGCTGAATTTAATTGTGAGAAAAGCATAAAAAGGGTATGGTGTTCTTGATTATGCATGTTGTTGAGTTTGGTGTTTGATTTTAGTGGTTTGGGTGTAAATAACTTGAATTTTGTTGTTGATTTAATTGTGGTGTTGTGGCTGAGATTTTTGGGGATTCTCTAGTTAGAAAATTCATGTTAAATAGTGTTTTTGTTGCTGGATAACTTGGAGAAAATTGTTGAGTTGAAGCTCAAGTTTGAGAGCTTAAAGTATGTGAATTTAAGCATGTTTTGGGTTGATTTGCAATCTGAATTTTTAGAGTTGTTGTTGATGTTGTTAGCTCTCTCTTGTGATGATTTTTATCTGTAAGAAGTTAATTTTACGTGTGGTTTGATTAAGGTTCGGATATATAGAAAAGTGGGCATTTTTAGACCTTAAAATTTGGTTTTCTAGGTTTTTTCGAACCCAGTGGCCGCGGCCAGATTTATGGTCCTCGCGGCCATAAAACCTAGCAGAGAGCCATCTTTTTCCCGATTTTGTTTTGGCCATAACTCTTGACTCGGGACTCTATTTTGGGCATTCTTTATATCGTTGGAAAGCTCGTTCTGAGCTCTTTATGATTATCTGTATTTTGAATGCCAACTTTATATTTTGTGAAAGTGGAATTAGGGATTAACCCTATTTGTGAAATCCCAGATTGTGGGACTAGGATTACCTGCTCCTGATCAGGAGCACCCAGGGGTTTGGAATCTCTGTTATTGTGGGACAACAGGTAAGACAGTAGTTTGCACGTAGAGTATGCGCGGTGGCGCTTATGTTGAATATGATATATGTGAGTAATTGTAACAAGAATTAGGGTTATTACCCTAATATGAGCGGTTAATAGCCTAGGGTCATTACCCTAGTGAAATGTATTGTGTAAATGCTATGCCATGCTATGTATAATAAGATTATGGATTATGCGTTCAAGGCATAATTAAGCTAGACTCGATAAATTAGTACCTTGAGTTTAATTTTAATGCGGTCTTGGGTTATTACCCTAAAATATTATGAAAGTAAGAAAGCGTTAATATATGGTAATGTTATTAATCCAATGAAAATATGAGTTAGGGTTATTACCGTAAGATTTTATATGATGTGATAAATATTGAATACATGCGGGTATGTTAACCATTATGTGTATAAAACATAACTGGGTTAGACCTGGTATATATCACCAGGATAAACTACCGAAAGAACATAATGTATGGATTACGTATATATATATGAGTAGGGTTATGCAAGAAAGGCATAACCAGGTTAGGCTTGGTAACTAGAACCGAGGTAAAACCTACTAAAGCCTTGTATTATATAAACGTGTGAGAGCAACACGTAGGTCTACGCCACGTAGACATAAATAAGCATGTGAGCGTAACATGCAGGTCTGTAACAAATAGACAAATAGTGCAGTGGCAACATTAATTATGTGTTATACATATTGAGATTAAGGATTATGCATTCAAGACATAATCAAGTTGAACTCGGTAACCAGAACCGAGATAAACTATTCTAAGGCCTTATTATGAATAGACGTGTGAGAGCAACACGTAGGTCTATGCCACGTAGACATAAATAGACGTGTGAGCGCAACACGTAGGTTTACGCCACGTAGACATAAATAGGCGTGTGAGCGCAACATGCATGTCTGTAACACACAGGTATATATGAATGGCATTACTGTTTTTATAGTATGATAAGCATGATATTGATCTTTTATACTGTCTTGCTGGGCTTGGCTCACGGGTGCTCCACTGTGCAAGAAAGGGTAAAGCTGTGTTTGATCAGCCATGAGTGTAGGAGCTGGACGAGGAATGTATATGTTTGGGCCACACTAGACCAAGCGGGTTGGGGTCTACCAGTGTTGTGTTTTTAAAACTATGTTTTGCCACATAGGCCGGCTAAAAGAAAAAGGACTTGTAATAATATTTTGTAAATGTTTTTGGGATTCCAATTTCTATAACTTTTAGATCGTAAAGTTTAATTATTACAAGTTTTATTTTCATTCCGTTTATTACAAAAGTTTAAATTCTGCGCTATTTTGATTAGTAATCTCGTTTAGGGGATTAGAGTTTCCTAAATAACTTGGGTAGCGTGCCTAATTATTTAAGGCGTTACACGAGTCATCTAACCGACTGACCGAGATACGGGTCATCCAACCGACCGACTGAGATACATCATCCCATTCAAGATATGTCACCATCTCATCCAAGATATATATCTTTCAAGATTAGTCATCCCGTCTGAGCTATCTTATCCCATTTGAGATATGTCATCCCATCGAGATATGTCATTCCTTCCGAGCTATCTCATCCCATCCGAGATATGTCATCTATCTAGGATGTAACTCTTCCACTTATATGCTTATTCGAGCTATTTCATCTTTATCGAATGTATAGTTTTTCTTTTAGAATTGACCTTTTGTGCCTTTTGGGCTTTTTTATAATAATTGGGCTTGCAGATTTCATCTCGGCCGAGAGAATATTTGTTGGAATTTATTTTACCAGGATCTTAGATCTACTCACAAGTATGTTTATTAACATCCTAAATAAGAACTTTCTAAAACGATAAATTAAACACATATAAAGTTTAAGAAACCTTACATTGGGTGCAGCGGAATAAAATGACTCCTTCCGTTCAGATATCTAGCCCTTGATTCCTTTCTGTAGCAGAGCATTATCAATATCTGAACCTGGATCTCTTTCTCTGAATCTTTGATGCTGAATCTCCTTTGCTGATGATCTTTCTTCACGATCTTCCTCACTATGATTGAGGTATCACTTGATGTGTGTGGGCACTACTCTAATCACTAAGGATTTCGAAATATTGAAGAAGAAGAGAGAGAGTGGTGAGCTAAAGATAGGGAGAGAGAAGGCTCAGTTTTTCTGATTCAGAAAGTCTGAAGAAAGTGTAATTTTCCTGAAGCCTTCACTATCTATTTATAGCATTCAACTAGGGTTAGATTTGAATTATATGACATTAAAATAATGAAAAAATCAACTTAAAATAGCTATAAAGGTGGCCGGCCATACACTAATGGATTGGGCCTTGCTTTTTGCAATTTTGCAATTTTAACACCTTTTGTATCTGATTTTCTCAAAAATGCCAATTTCCTAATTTAATCATTTAAATGCCAATTCTAACTATTTAATAACTATAAATAATATTGTCATTTATCATATTTATTAATTGAACCATACAAAGTATCATAATTAACAAATATGCTCCTATAAACTCTTTCTTTACAATTTCGCCCTTAGTGAAAAATTCACAAATAGACATAGTCTAATTAGTGAATTATAATTGATTAATCAAAACCAATTACATGAGTCTTACAAGCAATATTATCTCAACTAGTGGGGGGACCATGGGTCTATATAACCGAGCTTCCAATAAGTAGATCAAAAATTTAGCACTAAAATTCACTAACTTATTAATTCTTCGTTGAATCCACGCATAGAACTTAGAATTGCACTCTCAGTTATATAGAATGCTCTATATGTTCCACCATATAGACACATCATTAGTTATCCATTGTTATAATCCTAATGTGATCAATGATCCTCTATATGAATGATCTACATTGTAAAGGGATTAAATTACCGTTACACCCTACAATGTATTTATTCCTTAAAACACTTGACCCCGTATAAATGATATTTCATCTTATGTGAAATGAGTACTCCACCATTTATGTTCGTTTGGTCAAGCTCGAAGGAGATCATCCTTTGCTTACTATTCGTCAGATAGAAGCTATAGATTCCATGTTTATGATAGCGCTCCCACTCAATTGCACTACCGTGTTCCCAAAATGTACGTATCACCCTGACCTAAAAGTAGGCTTAACTAACAAATCAAAGAACACGAATAGCCTCTCGAGATTGAGCCTAATCATATAAGGATTAAGATCATTTGATCTAGGATCAACTAGGCGATATTGACTTGAATAGATATTACGGTAAGTTTAATAAATCTAAGTCAAAGTTCAATATCGGTCCCTTCCGATGCATACTCCATGCATCCAACCTGAGCTTTACTTTAACCAACGCTCTGGAAAGAACATAGCACTTCTCCAAATGCAAGTAAACTCTTGTTGTAGATTATCATATCAGTAAAACCCTGTGTTTGATAAATCTAGGAAACTTTATTCACATAGTCATGTTTACTTTCCAATGTGTTGACGGCACAATAAACAGGATCAAGTATGTGAAAATGGTTTCGGTATGAATTTATACATTATGTACATATAATCATGAAATAAATCATGTGAACCATGCAACATTAAATGTTATTTCTGATCTATATTAATAAGTAAATCTGATTATATTGAAATGAGTTTTATTTAGGGCATAAAACCCAACAAACTCCCACTTGCAGTAATATAAAACAAAAAGTGCGTTTCAAATAATCTCAACACCTTGATATACAAATCAAGTGTAGTAGTAGTAAACTCCTCGTAATAGGATCTGAAAGGTTGAATTAACCACAACCTTTTCTCCACCATTACTCTTCCTTAATCACAAAATCATTGATAATGTGAAATTCCTCTCTATATGTCTACTCTCTTGGGATACTGGATTCTATACCTTTGGCAACTACTTTTGGTTAATCAGGAAATTAACACTAGTAGTTTAAGGCAATTTGGAATGGTGCCAAAGATGTATAGAACTTTCCTTAGACTGAATAAGTACCTTTCCTGCAGCTTTAACCTTCAGTCCCTCTCTGGTAGACCTAGAGACTTCAGATAGGTTTTTACACTTCTCCAAAATCACTATTCCACCCCCAGAGTAATCACCATCTTATCAGAAATATTTACTAGCACATAGGTAAATTTCGAAATCTGATATGGTGTAGTCTAAGAGTTTTAATCACACCCTTATAGACTAACATATAGTTCCTCTTCTTAATCTTAAAATTTACTTGATTGTCTTCCAATGTTCTTCTCCTGGATTAATCTGATACCTACTCATTACTCCCACTCAACAGCAGGTGTCTGGTCTAAGGCATACAAAAGCATATCTAAGACCTCTCACTGTTGATTTAAGAAATTCTTTCATGGCTTTATCTTTTCTGGAATAGTTGAGACTTTTCCTTAGATAAATAAAATCTATGTCTAAGAAGTTGTGAAGCTTCTATAGATTGCCATTAGAAAGAAAATGCTTCAGCATCTTACTAAAATAAGTTGCTTGCATTAGAGTAAGTAATTACCAGGTATACCACAAGCCATAGGTTTAGATAAAATCAAACCTATAATACTAGGAACAGGAAGTTTGTTAAGTCCATAGAATAGACTTATTAACTAAAATTTCCTTTTATGTCCTTGTAATAGAAAACTTTAGGTTATTCCATGTGAATGGATTAAACCATAGTTCTATTGGCTTTTCTTCTTAGTTTCTTATCTTGACAATCCATTACTTGTTTAAACTCACAATGGATTTTAATCACTAGTATCTCCCAAGTCATAAGAAGGTGAGTTCCTAGAAACTCTCCCACTACGACAAGGTACCGTGAATTATGTCGAAGAAAACTAAATGGTATTAACCTCTTTGGTTGTGACAAGACAACAGAGGCAGTGGGATCATCATATGTTATATAAGATGATAGAACACTTTTGGAATCAAGAATTAAATATCTCCTTTATTTGCTACTTGTTTTTCAGACTTAGTCATTTTCTTAGAAAAGTAGTATTTGTTTAAACAAACACTTTCTTATCTATTGACAATGGGATGGTCCACCCCTAATCACTTAGAATAGCTAACAAACCATGGTTAACAGTTCTAGCTTTTCTTAAGATTTTGATTAGGTCATCCATGAATCTAGTAATGATTTACATTAAGTATACAACCATTACATCATTCTGAAATTGTATTACCATAGAAGGATTTAGGCAACGACTAGTAACTAATCATCAATATGCAACTCAAAATTTACGGGAGGTAAGTTTGGATATAATTCAAAAATCAATTTAATGATCTTTGAACTGCATATCTACTAACTATTTCTCCACCCCTATCAGTTCGCAAGATCTTTAACCACTTACCTTAATGGTTTTAACCATTGCTAGAAATTAATGAATTTTTTCAAACATTTTAAATTTCTTGCTAAAAGGTATAATCTAGAGTTATCGTTTTAAGAATACAACGAAAAACTCATATCCACCCCTGAATGTACATCCATCTGCGAATGAGATGAACTACTTTCAGTGGATATAGGCATATTAACTCTTTGCAGAGATTGATCTTGTCAAATCCACTATGAACAAGATACAAATACCATAGATTAAAAAAAAGTTGTAGTGTCTTTTGATGACTTAGGTATAGTTACATCAAAGAGTTCTTAGAATACTTCAAGTGGATCCTGGTCACAGAATACCTAACTCATATTCCATACAGTTTGAATCCATTAATAAAAGATGGACATTAAACACTTGAGAAAGTGTAACTGTATTGTATCTGGAATTAGAAATATAAGAAAATTTCTGTTTGGATTCTAAAATTAAAGTCAAAGACTTAAATTCAACCAAATATAATGAGTAATTCTTTCTTGGACCACCACTACTAATACAAACTCTAAGTCAGATTTGCCCATACAAGTAGGAGATTTCTAAGATTGAGGATTTATATCAATTGGGAATAGAATTTCGGGATTATAATTATATGCGTCATTTAATTTCTTAAGAGAAAATATAGAATGACATGAAATGATTTATAGACCATTCATCCAATGATATGTTATAAAGCTAATTCGAAATGAATAAGCTAAGAGGAATTAGGATAATTTCGTTTAAAATAAGAATCCAACGATGCTTCGATTAGCGAAAGACAAAGTAATCTTATTTATGTAATCTTCTTGTTTCATATTGTAAAAATACTAGTCTAAGGTGTCATCAATTGATGAACAGTTAGATGTCGCATATACAATACTTATCTTTCGAGATCTTACACTATTATGTATGTCTAATGGTGAAAATCCACTAGGGATTTATCTCATTAGAAAAACAAACATGTTAGACCAACAATGAAGATTCGAAATTAAACTACAACTTAATAACAGAAAATAACATGGTTCAATATAAATTCATACACAATTCAGAAATTATAAGCATATATAGCAAGTAGGAATGACAAGTGAAAATACTAAAACATACAATCCTAAATAATTTCCAAGGTTTTTCAACAAATTGATACAGTGTCCCGTTTAGGCGAGAGTCAAAGCATCATCCATTGAATAGAGTTGTCAGCTCATCTAAAATGATAAACATTCTAGCAACCTTTTATTCGATCAAGATTGGAATTCAGCGTTGTCCCGTTTAGGCGAGAGTCAAGGCAATTCTATCTTATGAGCTTCCACCATTGTTTCATAACTTGCAAGTCAAGTATGGTCGCCACCATTAGGGTGATCCATACCATACAAAACACTTACAAACTACTTATCATGCGAGGTTAAACGGTGCGAAATTGCTAATGAACGTTCCTCCATTAGGGAGGATTACTCACTAAAACAAACGCGGTGTAAAACCCACAATGGAGATCGAATATCTTAATAATAATCAAGCTCATTATTTAAAGTGAGCTGTATTTTCTTTGATTCTCTTTATTTATTCTATTTATTTTAAATATATATTTATTTAATTAAAATTTCCAATTTAGAATGAAAAATTCTAAATATATATTTTAATTTAATATTTATAAATTTTACTTAGATGGATATAAAAATAACATGAATTATTTCCATCTTAGTAATAATTTCCAATAAATATTTAGAAAAATATTCAATTTAAGTTGTTACAAAATTAATTTAAATTAATTTACAACTCAAATTTAATTTTCTATAAATATATATTGCATTTCGAAAAATTAAAGTATATAAGAATACAATTTTCGAAAAATGCATATTAAAATAAAAAATAAATCCTGGAAAAATTATTCTAATTTAATGTTGGCCCAAAATTAATTAATAAAATTAATTTACAACAAAAAATATAATTTTCCTATTTAATTAAATATATAAGAAAAATTTCAAATATTTAAGTATGATGATGAAAATCAACTTAAATATTAATTTTCTATTTAATTAAATACACTAGAAAAATACTTCAAGCAAAAATATCATCTATCTAGATTTTCCTTTGACTAATTAATTCAATTTCTAATAATATACTTTAATTCAATTTATTTTAAATTAATCAATAAATGAAAAAATCATTTATTTAAGTTGATCCAAGAATTAATTAAAATAAATAATTAATTTACAACTTAATCTATTTTTCAAGATAAAATTCGAAATTCTAGCATTTAAGAAATGCAATTTCGAAAATTGATTAATAAAATAATAAAAAAAATATATTTTGAAAATTATTTAAATTTAGTTGAAAAAAAAAATCAACTAAAAATAATTTTCTATTTAATTAAATGTCATGAAAAAGAAATATTTAAGTACGATGATAAAAATCAACTTAGATATTTAATTTTCAAATTAATTAAATGTATTAAATTCAAGAAATAAATAATTAAGTGTAGAGAAGGCTTAATTATTAATTTCTAGTTTAATACTAGGAAAAATATACTTAAAATAAATTGTACCAAAATTAATTAAATAATTAATTTCACAATTTATAATATTTTCCTATTTAATATTAGAAATAATAAGTAGTCTAGAAATAACTATCTAGAAAATATCTTATTTGACTAAGTATCTTTTCCACAAAATTTGAAAAAATATCTAATTTAAGTTGTATTAGAAAAAATCTAGAACTTAAATATTTTTCAAATTTAAATTTAATTAAATATCAAAAATTAAGTTGTAACCACTTAATTTGAAAATATTCTATTTTAAGTTAATATTGGAAAAGATATTAACTTAAAAAATATCTAAAGAATCTTAATAACCAATGCCTAAAATTCCTCAACTTAATTTTGAAATTTTGAATTCAAAAGATATTCAGATTTAAGTTGGTTAGTTGAAGATAACTAAATATCAACTTAAATAGGAATATTTAATGAAAAATTTAAATTAAGTTCCAGAAAGAATCTAGATGGTTATAATTCTATATTTAATTAAATACAAGAAAATACATATAGTTTAGCTTAGAATATAAAATTCTTTAAACTATGATTTTCTAAATTAATTTCAAAATAAATGAAATTAATTATGTTGCTAATCAATTTTAATTAGGTTAAACTACTGTAATTAACCTAGTACAGTCATTCAAATCAGGCAAATGGGCCTTCACAATTGGGGTGGTTTGTGTGAGGGGGTGCTGGGTTCAGTATGTTGTACCCACTTCTATGGCTCCCAACTCTCACACAAGGCCCAAAAGAGAGGAATTTAACCTTAATAAGAACAACTGTTATTAATTGAATAGGCCCAAAAACTAAATGGGCCTAAATAAATTCTATCAATAACTATGATAATTTATTTTAGCAACATTAACCTATATGCATCTATAATAAAATTAAACACATAGGCTCACACAGGCACACTTTGGATGGGTCCTATCATGTTGCTAGGTCATACACAGATGAAAGAAGATTGTAAATATACATGTTACAAATTATTATCTTGACCAAGGGAGCCATCAGATCATTAGATCTGGCAAAAAGTAACCATGGCTATTTGCAATCAAGTAATAATAGGTTTTGAAAACTTACACATAAGCTAAAACACATACTCCTGCAACAAGGTTAGCGGGATAGTTGGATGTAGGATTTATTTAATTTTAAATTAATTATTTAATTTCGAAAATAATTAATTAAATAAAAAAAAAATTCGAAAATTTTAAAAGAATTTGAAAAAAAATTCGAAAATAAAAAAAATTAAATTTAAAATTAAACCTACAATTTTGAAAAATTAGGTTTCAACCAACCTAAATATCATTTCAAAAATTTGCTAACTACTTTTAAAAATTAAATGTTATTTTAAAAATAAAAATTAGAAAAGATAAATGAAATATCTTTTTAGATTTTAAATTTAATTTAAATAAATAAAATAACAAAATTTAAAAGTTAGCAAAATATCTTACATCTATTTAAAATTACATGATTATAAATATCTATTTTAAATTTAAATAAGGTCAAAATATCTAAAAAAATTTAAAAAAAAATCTTAAAAGATAAGATATAATTAAAAATATCTTAAAAGATTTTATAAATATCTTATAAAATCTGACCTTAAATTTAAAAAAAAATCAGATATAATCAAATTTAAAAATAAGATAGATTTTTAAGCAAGAAGATAGATACTAATTCTATTCAAATTCAAATTACACTAATATCTTGAATTAAATTTAAAAAATATTAAATTAATTCAAAATGATAATTAGAATTGAATTAGGAATAGTAATAGTATAAATACAAAACTATACAAAAAATTGGAAGTTAATTCCATGAAAAAGCATGAAAAATTGAAGAAAAACAAAAAATTTCGAAACTGTACAGACAGATTTGCGATCACAGGAAAATATCAGCACAGCCCCGATTTTTTCAAATCTTCAAAAAATCATAACTAATTCAAATAAAATCCAAATTAAGTTCTGTAAAAGGCTAACTTGCTTAATTTTTTCCATACTATCCAATAAAAATAATTCCAGAGATAAAATCGCAATTATTTTTTACGAAAATTTCACAAACATCAATCAATCATCAAATAACACTCAATACAACATGATACCATCCAAAGAACATACAAACAATCGTTTTAAAGTCCAAATTTCTTGCAAGTAAATCAATTACCATGGCTCTGAGGCCAGTTGTTGGAATTTATTTTACCAGGATCTTAGATCTACTCACAAGTATGTTTATTAACATCCTAAATAAGAACTTTCTAAAACGATAAATTAAACACATATAAAGTTTAAGAAACCTTACATTGGGTGCAGCGGAATATAATGACTCCTTCTGTTCAGATATCTAGCCCTTGATTCCTTTCTGTAGCAGAGCATTATCAATATCTGAACCTGGATCTCTTTCTCTGAATCTTTGATGCTGAATCTCCTTTGCTGATGATCTTTCTTCACGATCGTCCTCACTATGATTGAGGTATCACTTGATGTGTGTGGGCACTACTCTAATCACTAAGGATTTCGAAATATTGAAGAAGAAGAGAGAGAGTGGTCAGCTAAAGATAGGGAGAGAGAAGGCTCAGTTTTTCTGATTCAGATAGTCTGAAAAAAAGTGTAATTTTCCTGAAGCCTTCACTATCTATTTATAGCATTCCACTAGGGTTAGATTTGAATTATATGGCATTAAAATAATGAAAAAATCAACTTAAAATAGCTATAAAGGTGGCCGGCCATACACTAATGGATTGGGCCTTGCTTTTTGCAATTTTGCAATTTTAACACCTTTTGTATCTGATTTTCTCAAAAATGCCAATTTCCTAATTCAATCATTTAAATGCCAATTCTAACTATTTAATAACTATAAATAATTATTAAATAATATTGTCATTTATCATATTTATTAATTGAACCATACAAAGTATCATAATTAACAAATATGCCCCTATAAACTCTTTCTTTACAATTTCGCCCTTACTTAGTGAAAAATTCACAAATAGACATAGTCTAATTCGTGAATTATAATTGATTAATCAAAACCAATTACATGAGTCTTACAAGCAATATTATCTCAACTAGTGGGGGGACCATGGGTCTATATAACCGAGCTTCCAATAAATAGATCAAGAATTTAGCACTAAAATTTACTAACTTATTAATTCTTCGTTGAATCCACGCATAGAACTTAGAATTGCACTCTCAGTTATATAGAATGCTCTATATGTTCCACCATATAGACACATCATTAGTTATCCATTGTTATAATCCTAATGTGATCAATGATCCTCTATATGAATGATCTACATTGTAAAGGGATTAAATTACCGTTACACCCTACAATGTATTTATTCCTTAAAACACTTGACCCCGTATAAATGATATTTCAACTTATGTGAAATGAGTACTCCACCATTTATGTTCGTTTGGTCAAGCTCGAAGGAGATCATCCTTTGCTTACTATTCGCTAGATAGAAGCTATAGATTCCATGTTTATGATAGCGCTCCCACTCAATTGCACTACCGTGTTCCCAAAATGTACGTATCACCCTGACCTAAAAGTAGGCTTAACTAACAAATCAAAGAACACGAATAGCCTCTCGAGATTGAGCCTAATCATATAAGGATTAAGATCATTTGATCTAGGATCAACTAGGCGATATTGACTTGAATAGATATTACGGTAAGTTTAATAAATCCAAGTCAGAGTTCAATATCGGTCCCTTCCAATGCATACTCCATGCATCCAACCTGAGCTTTACTTTAACCAACGCTCTGGAAAGAACATAGCACTTCTCCAAATGCAAGTAAACTCTTGTTGTAGATTATCATATCAGTAAAACCCTGTGTCTGATAAATCTAGGAAACTTTATTCACATAGTCATGTTTACTTTCCAATGTGTTGACGGCACAATAAACAGGATCAAGTATGTGAAAAGGGTTTCAGATAAATTTATACATTATGTACATATAATCATGAAATAAATCATGTGAACCATGCAACATTAAATGTTATTTCTGATCTATATTAATAAGTAAATCTGATTATATTGAAATGAGTTTTATTTAGGGCATAAAACCCAACAATATTCTCATTGGCACAATCTGAGATGGGAATTATCTCAAATCGATCCGAATTAAATATAACTTTTACTTGTCTAGTAGGGTTACCCTGTTAGTTATATTCTTGCATCTTAGCTCTTGATCTTGATCTTCCTAGTCTTTCATGACTTTATCTGTATTCGTTTATTGGGCCTTTCCTATGTTTTTAGCACTATGGGCCTTTCATTGACCCAATGATTTTTCTCCTAAACACTACTCTCCTAATTTCCTATAAAAGTATTTATAAGAAACTATTAAGAGTATTTGTTTGTCTGAACACTAGATAATGTACTCAAGTGGTAAGGATGTTGTTATGCCTTACCTGACCTGATTCAAAGGGTTTAACCAATGTAGGTTGTATAATGTCTGAGTTTGATTGATGAATTCGTTTGATTCATAGAGTTTGCTTTGTCTTATACATGTATTTTAGGATTTCACAAGTACCCTAATCTGGTTTGATCCCTTGGGTTTTAGTTGGCCATACCAATATGTGTACTATCTCGGCTTGATTGACCCAAGATACTGTTGGGTTTTATGCCCTAAATAAAGCTCATTTCAATATAATCAGATTTACTTATTAATATAGATCAGAAATAACATTTAATGTTGCATGGTTCACATGATTTATTTCATGATTATATGTACATAATGTATAAATTCATCTAAAACTCTTTTCACATACTTGATCCTGTTTATTGTGCTGTCAACATATTGGAAAGTAAACATGACTATGTGGATAAAGTTTCCTAGATTTATCAGACACAGGGTTTTACTGATATGATAATCTACGACAGAGTTTACTTGCATTTGGAGAAATGCTATGTTCTTTCCAGAGCATTGGTTAAAGTAAAGCTCAGGTTGGATGCATGGAGTATGCATCGGAAGGGACCGATATTGAACTTTGACTTAGATTTATTAAACTTACCGCAATATCTATTCAAGTCAATATCGCCTAGTTGATCCTAGATCAAATGATCTTAATCCTGTTATGATTAGGCTCAATCTCAAGAGGCTATTCGTGTTCTTCGATTTGTTAGTTAAGCCTACTTTTGGGTCAGGGTGATAAGTACATTTTGGGAACACGGTAGTGCAATTGAGTGGGAGCGCTAACATAAACATGGAATCTATAGCTTCTATCTGGCGAATAGTAAGTAAAGGATGATCTCCTTCGAGCTTGACCGAACGAAAATAAATGGTGGAGATCTCATTTCACATAAGCTGAAATATCATTTATACAGGGTTAAGTGTTTTAAGGATAAAATACATTATAGGGTGTAACGGTAATCTAATCCCTTTACAGTGTAGATCATTCATATAGAGGATCATTGATCAAATTAGGATTATAACAATGGATAACTAATGATGTGTCTATATGGTGGAACATATAGAGCATTCTATATACTGAGAGTGCAATTCTAAGTTCTATGCGTGGATTCAACGAAGAATTAATAAGTTAGTGAATTTAGGATATAAATTCTTGATCTGCTTATTGGAAGCTCGGTTATATAGACCCATGGTCCCCCCCCCCCCCACTAGTTGAGATAATATTACTTGTAAGACTCATATAATTGATTTTGATTAATCAATTATAAATCTCAAATTAGACTATGTCTATTTGTGAATTTTTCACTAAGTAAGGGCAAAATTGTAAAGAAAGAGTTTTAGGGGCATATTTGTTAATTATGATACTTTGTATAATTCAATTAATAAATATGATAAATGACAATATTATTTAATAATTATTTATAGTTATTAAATAGTTAGAATTGGCATTTAAATGGTTGAATTAGAAAATTGGCGTTTTTGACAAAATCAGATGCAGAAAAGATAAAACTGCAAAATTGCAAAAAGTGAGGCCCAAATTCATACTGTATAGGGCCAGCCACTTTTGTAGGGTTTTACCTCTGATATTTTCATTATTTTAATGCCAAATAATTCAAACCTAACCCTAGTGGAATGCTATAAATAAATAGTGAAGGCTTCAAGAAATTTAGACTTAACTTTCACACTTTTCCTTCAGAGAAAAACCTAAGCCTTCTCTCTCTATACCTAGCCGCCACCTTCTTCTCTTTCTTCCCTCTTCAATTTCGAAATTTCTTAGTGATTAGAGTAGTGCCCACACACAGCAAGTGATACCTCAATCATAGTGAGGAAGATTGTGGAGAAAGACTTTCAGCAAGAAGGAGTTTCAACATTAAAGAAGGAGAGAAAGAGATCCAGGTTCAGATATTGATAATGCTCTGCTACAGAAAGGAATCAAGGGCTAGATATCTGAACGGAAGGAGTCATATTATTCTGCTGCACCCAATGTAAGGTTTACTAAACTTTATATGTGTTTATTTCATCGTTTTAGAAAGTTCATATTTAGGGTGTTAATCAACATACTTGTGAGTAGATCTAAGATCCTGGTAAAATAATTTCCAACAACGTGCCTCAGAGCCATGGTAATTGATTTGCTTGCAAGAAATTTGGACTTTAAAACGATTGTTTGATGTTTTGGATGGTATCATGTTGTATTGAGTCTTATATGATGATTGATTGATGTTTGTGAATTTTTGTGAAAAATAATTGAAATTCTATTTTTGGAATTATTTTTATTGGATAGTATGGAAAAAATTAAGCAATTTACTTTTTTACAACTCAATTTCGATTTAATTTGAATTAGTTATGATTTTTTGAAGTTTCGAAAATATTGGGGTGGTGTCGTTGCACCACGCGCGCGCGGAAATCATGCAGCCTCCCTTTGCGCCGTGATTTCTCGCCCATGCAGCCCCTTGAGAGCGCGCGGACAGTATGCACAGCATACTGTCCGTACAACTCGCATTTTTTTCGTTTTTCTTCGATTTTTCATGCTTTGTCATGGATTTAACTTCCGATTTTTTGTGTAGTTCTGTATTTATACATTTACTATTCCTAATTCAATTCTAATTATCATAATTAAATTAATTAATATTTTTTAAATTTAATTCATGATATTAGTGTAATTTGAATTTGAAAAATAGTAAATATCTATTTTTTTGCTTAATTATCTATCTTATTTTTAAATTTGATTACATCTTATCTTATTTTTAAATTTAAGGTGAGATGTTAAATTTTTTAAATTATTTTTTTTTTTAAATAATTTGACCTTATTTAAATTTAAAATAAGATAACTATAATCATGTAATTTTAAATAGATGTAAGATATTTTGCTAACTTTTAAATTTTTGTTATTTTATTTATTTAAATTAAATCATAAAATCTGAAAAAGATATTTATTTATCTTTTTTTTTTAATTTTTATTTATAAAATAACATTAAATTTTTAAAAGTAGTTAGCAAATTTTGAAATGATATTTAGGTTGGTTGAAACCTAATTTTTTAAAATTGTAGGTTTAATTTTAAATATTTTTTTTATTAATTTCGAAATTTTTTAAATTTATTTTATTTTATTATTTTCGAAATTTTTTTTTTATTTAATTAATTTTTCGAAATTATTTATTTAAAATTAAATAAATCCTACATCCAACTATCCAGCTAACCTTGTTGCAGGAGTATGTGTTTTAGCTTGTTTGTAAGTTTTTAAAACCTATTATTGCTTGATTGCAAATAGCCATGGTTAACTTGTTGACAGATCCAATGATCTGATTTTAACTCATGGCTCCCTTGGTCAAGTAAATAATTTGTAACAGGTATATTTACAATCTTCTTTCATCTGTGTATGACCTAGCAACATGATAGGATCCATCCAAATTGTGTGTCTGTGTGAGCCTATGTATTTAATTTTATTATAGATGCATATAGGTTGTTGTTGCTAAATAAAATATCATAGTTTTTGATAGATTTTATTTAGGCCCATTTAGTTTTGGGCCTATTCAATTAAGAACAGTTGTTCATTTTAAGGTTAAATTCCTCTCTTTTGGGCCTTGTGTGAGAGTTGGGAGCCATAGAAGTGGGTAAGACATACTGAACCCAGCACCCCCTCACATGAACCACCCTAACTGTGAAGGCCCATTTGCCTGATTTGAATAATTGTACTAGGTTAATTAAATTAGTTTAACCTAATAAAATTGATTAGCAACATAATCAATTTCATTTATTTTGAAATTAATTTAAGAAAACCATAGTTTAAAGAATTTTTTATTCTAAGCTAAACTATATGTAGATGAACCCTGGTGAGTCTTGGGAGCTTGAGCATCAAATCGACCAGGAACTGCTACAACTTCTGCACGAAGTCCACCCTCGTCTTCGTGCTAATCTTCCTTCTAATTCCGTACCCAGCCATAGAATGATGGCTCGTACGAAGAAAACTATGCGTCTGGCTGACGCTTCTGATCCTCAGGTGGCTCGGCTTGCCACCCTGCCCGACACCGAATAGGATTTGGCAGTCCCAATGGAGGAGGACCGTGAGGGGGACGCTGAAGTCCAGGAGGTTGAGGAGCTGGAAGAGGCACGTCCGGGCAACCCTCCCGCTGCTGAGGGAGAGGAGGAGATTGAAACTGCTAACTACGGGGAATACAATGAGGCTGGGCAACCAGTTGATGTTGACGGGGACGTCCTGCTTGCAAGCGTCGACTACGTCACCGAGGAGCTTGCTGAGGCGGTTCCTCATAGGAGGCAGGGTGCCTTGGGCGCCATATGGGTGAGTCATCCGTCCAAGATTTCAGAGGCACGCCTCCGCACTCTCGACCAGGACGGATACTTGGGCGAGCTGGACTGCTTCATTCCTGCCCACGACAATCGTGCCTCAAACCCTAGCGAGGGGATGTGCGCCTGGTCGGGGGCTCACGGCCAGCAAGGGGCGCTGATGCCCTTGCACAAGTACTTCCGGGATGTGGCAGACTTCTTCGGCCTCTGCCCGGCCCAGATCACTCCCAAGGGCATTAAGTATTTGTCCGCCCTCTTCGTCCTCTATGCTTGCCATGAAGGGGGCGCTCCTTCTCCCCACGAGGTCGCTTGGTTCTTCGACCTGAAGTCTACCCCCAAGCAAAGCAGGTCGGGGTATTTTTACTTCTCTCAGCCAGGCTTCAAGTGGTTGAGTGGGACGAACAACAAGGCCATCAGCAAAATAGGGCGTTTTGTTGATGAGTACTTCATGGTGAAGGATCCGAACCCGGACTCAGTTTCACCAGATTCCTACATATCACCGTCCTCCCCTCACTCTTACCCTTAGGGATAGGGCTCAGAAGCTTGCCCAGTTGCCGGTGGAAGACAGAGATATTATCCAGTTGACCTCTGATGCAAATCTGGTGCAGTACGGGCTCTACCCTGAGGACTTTTCTTCTAAGTCCGTGACGGGGAAGAAGAGGAAGTCTGCTGCTGCTCGGCCTGAACGAGCTCATTCGGGCAAAGCAGTATGCTCAGGAGTCTATGAATCCTGAAGATGAAGCTGAGGCTGAGGCTGAGCAGGTGACTCCTTTGAGGAGGAAGAAGAAACTCCCGACCACGCCCAGGCCCATTGAACATGCCATTCGCATAAGGGAGCCCATTTCACCTGTTCGGCCATCCCATCCTTATGCTGGAAAAGGAAAGGTCGTTATGGCTGAGATATCAGGTGATGATGGACTTCTGACTTTCTGGCCGGACAGTCACTCTGCGCTTTACTTCTTTTTCAGCTTCTTGGCTTCCATACTTTATATTTTTTGTTGGTTTTTGCTAACCATGCTGTTTTTGCTCTTGTGCAGACATGTCTCGGCAGATGATGGACGCCTTAAGGAAGAGGATGAGCGGAAGCTCTAGCGCCTCCCCTCTGGCCAAGAAGTCCAAGGTCGGAGAGGGGTCTTTAGAGAAGAGGCCTTCTGGGGAGGTCATTGACCTTTTTGAGAAGCTGGCTGCTGCAAATCCTTCCACTCCCCAATCTGCCAAGTCTAAGGAGTCTGGGCCACCAACATCTTGGTCCGAACTGGTCACGAGGATTCCTGAACGGATGCAGGCCCCAACTCTACCCGTGCTCGTGCTGCCTAAGGTCAAGAAGGGCAGGGAGGTGATGGCTCATCACATGAACCGGCTGGTTCCGGAGGTTGGTGAGCAGCTGGCTGGTGCGGACCACTCATCTCTGGATGTGTTGGTGGGCGGAGTTTTGCAGGAGCTTACCAGGGTTAGTCTTTTCTTTTTGACACTTCCCTTTGCTGACTTTTTCCTTCGTGCAGGCCGGTTTGAAGTTGGGTTATGCCTACTCCCGGGCTAAATCTACTACTTCTAAGAGTACGGCTCTGTCTGACACCTTAAGGGCGGAGGCGGACTTGGCCAAGAAGGAAGCTGAGGAGGCCAGGGCGGAGACTGCAGCTGTTCGCCATGAGTTGGGTGAGGCCAACAAGAAGCTATTTGCCGCTGAGAAGAAGATCACCGTGCTGACTAAGGACCTCGAGGTTGCTGATAAATTTGAGAAAACCATCGAGACCTTATCTGCTGAGGTTGATCGTCTTCAGGATGAGAGGACTTCTCTGCAGCAGGTCCTTCTTCGGCTAAAGGAAGATAAGGACGCTCAGGCGGACCGCTTGAAGGAGAAAGTCGATGCTTTGGAGACTGTCGGCCTCGAGCTCTTCTTTGATTTTTGGAAGGCTAATCCCTAGGCCAACTTTGACTACTTAAGCGACGCCAATGACATGTACCTCGAGTACTGCGCGGCCCAAGTTGCCTATGGTGGGAAAGAGGTGGCTGCTTCAACTTTTGGCCAAGCTTCTGACCAGGCTGCTGATGCTTCTCCTGCTCGAACAACAGATCCTCCTGCTCCAGTCGACCCAGAAGAACCAAATCCAGAGCCTGGGACTCCAGCTGTTTGAACATTGATCTTTTTATCTCTCCTGTTAATATATATATATTATATGGCCGTAAGGCCTTTAAGACATCATGACCGGCCAAGCGGTCTTTAAACTTGGAATTAATTTTCATTTTTCGGACAATGGGCTGACCGGACAGCTTTTAATCCCGATACTTTATGCTCTTGCTATCCTTAATGAATTTCATTCTCTGTTTATAATTACAATGCAATTGTGTTGGTTTTTGCTAACCACACTGTTGGTTTTTGCTAACCACGTTGTTTTATGTTTACCAAATGCTTTGTATAGGTATAGGTGCCCCCCAAGTGACCGAGTAGACGTATGACTCTTGGTCACTTGTCTTTTGCAAATATATTGCTTTTCTGTTCGGTGTTTTGGGTTCCACTGAACCTTTTGTACGCACTTTAGGTAGATTATAATCATGCTTATTTTTTCGACTCAATAGAATTGGAAATACTATCTTTATTCTTTTATTGATCGAAAATGTATTTGTTACCGTAGTAACTTACATTAGAGCTAGTGATCCAGTGGATCTTTTTAGCTTAACATGACATAAAACAAATAAGAAACTGTACTTTAAAGTTGTCTACCCGACCTGAGTACTTTTGTTTCTTGAAACCTTTGCGCGGAGTCTGCCCAAGAGGCCATTCACTTATAGCGAATGTTCAATAGTACTTTAATGTGGTCTACCCACCTGAGTACTTTGAAATGGTCTATTTGACCTGAGTACTTTGAAGTGGTCTACCCGACCTGAGTACTTATTGGTAGTATTTCCTTAAATGTTCTCCATTCCAGTATCGTGGTACTAAAATGAGTTGCATTTTTTCGTCATACTTACCAAGTTTGTGTGCTCCGGAGTCGAGAACTTCGACCACCTGATAAGGTCCTTCCCAGTCGGGTCCCAGTACGCATAACGTGCTGTCTTTTGTGTTTAAGAATACCCTTCTTAGGACCATATCTCCCACAAAAAATTTCCGAGCTTTCACTTGTTTGTTGAAATACCGAGCTACTTTTTGTTGATGACCTACCAACTTTAAGTTTGCAGTTGCTCGTTTTTCTTCGATTTCATCAAGTGATTCTGCAAGGAGTATGTGATTGGTACCTTGATCGTACGTCAGCCTTCTGTGGGATGGTGGTTCAAATTTGACGGGCAGCATAGCTTCATAACCGTACGCCATTGAGAATGGTGTCTGACCGGAAGCTATTTTTTCCGTTGTACGGTATGACCATAGAACTTCGGGGAGTTCTTCCAGCCAATTTCCTTTGGCATCTTTGAGCTTCTTCTTTAGTGTGTCCTTCAGGGTCTTGTTGACTACTTCAACTTGACCATTTGCTTGTGGATGTGCCACTGCGGAAAAGCTTTTGATGATGCCATGGTTCGCGTAGAAATCAGTGAAAGATTGACTCTCGAACTGCTTGCCGTTGTCCGAGACTATTTTTTACGGTAGTCCGAACCGGCATATGATGTTCTTCACTATAAATTTTTGAACCTTCTTTGATGTGATAGTTGCGAGTGGTTCGGCTTCAGTCCACTTTGTAAAGTATTCGACTGCTACCACCGCGTACTGCACTCCGCCTTTACCTTTAGGTAATTGCCCGATTAGGTCAATTCCCCAGATGGCAAAGGGCCACGGACTTTGCATCTGCGTCGTTGGGCGGAGCTCTTGGTATCTTTGAAAATCTTTGGCATTCGTCGCACTTCTTTACGTAGGCTTTCGAATCATCAATCATTGTTGGCCAGAAGTAGCCTTGCCTTAGAATTTTCTTTGATAAGCTCTGTCCGGCTGCATGATTTCCGTAGAATCTGCCATGAACTTCGTATAGAAGCCGTGCAGCTTCATTTGATGTGACGCACCTGAGTAGTGGCATTGAGAATCCTCTTCTGTACATGATCTCGTCTACGATGATGTACCGTGCTGCCTTTCTTCTCATTTTCTGAGCTTCATTTCGGTTATCTAGGAGTTCCCCAGAGTTGAGATAGGCTGCTATTGGCGTCATCCAGTTCGGAGATGCGTCGATCTTTTCAATTTCTTCCGTGCCCGTGATGCTAGGCTCTTCAAGAAACTGGATCGGGACCAGGTTCGCCTTGTCACTTATATTGCTGCTCGCCAAACGGGCTAGCGCATCTGCAGTTGTATTTTCCTCTCTTGGAATCTGCTTGAGGTTGTAGCTTTTGAATTGTGCGAGCAGATCATGTATTTTGCTCAGATATGCTATCATTTTTTCTCCCCGAGCCTCGTATTCGCCAGAGTCATGATTGACCACTAGCTGTGACTCACTGCAGATTTCGGTGTGCTCGGCTTTCATTTCCTTCGCTAGTTTGAGTCCAGCGATTAGGGCTTCGTATTTGGCCTCATTGTTGGAGGCTTTGAATCCGAATTTGACCGCTACATGCAGGTGTTGCCCCCCAGGTGTGACAAGGGCAATTTCTGGGCCGAATAGCTGATCTGTGGCCGATCCATCCACGTGAAGCTTCTAGGTCAACTTGCTTTCAGTGCTGGTCGGTTGTGGTGTTGGCTCAGGATCGCCTTCTGGGACGCTTTCAGTTTTTTCTGTGCATTCCACCACAAAGTCGGCCAAAGCTTGGCCTCTGATAGCTGTTCGGGGTTGGAAATTGATTTGGTACTGCCCCAATTCCATCGCCCACTTGAGTAATCGCCCAGAGGCATCTGGCTTTTGCAGTATTTGCCGTAGTGGGTGGTCGGTGTACACTCGAACAGGATGAGTTTGAAAATAAGGTCTTAGCTTTCTTGTTCATAAGATGAGGCAGTAGGCGAGCTTTTCTATCAATGGATATCGGCCTTCGGCCTCGACGAGTCTTTTACTGATGTAATAGACTGGATGTTGTACGCCATCTTCTTCTCTAATTAGTACGGCGCTTATGGCATGCTCCGTTACTGCCAGGTATATCCCCAGTTCCTCACCGTCCAGAGGTTTAGAGAGGACGGGAGGTTTTGTGAGCTGTGCCTTTAGATCTTGAAAAGCTCTTTCACATTCTTTTGTCCACTCAAACTTTTTGTTTCCTCATAGGATGTTGAAGAATGGGACACATTTATCCGTTGATTTTGACACGAATCTGCTGAGTGCGGGCGATTCGACAAGTTAGGCTTTGTACCTCTTTGGTTTTTGTTGGCGAGCTCATATCCAGGAGGGCTTGGATTTTTTCTGGATTGGCTTCGATTCCTCGAGCATTGACGATGAAGCCTAGAAACTTTCCCGAGGTGACTCCGAAGGAGCATTTCAGGGAATTCAGTTTCATGTTGTATTTTCTGAGGACTTTGAAACATTCGTCCAGGTCGGCTATGTGCCCCCCAGCCTTTCTGGATTTGACGAGCATATCATCCACGTACACTTCCATATTTCTGTCGATCTGATCATTAAACACTTTGTTGACCAGTCTTTGGTATGTAGCTCCAACATTTTTAAGACCGAACGGCATGACTTTGTAGCAGTAGAGACCCATATCTGTCCGGAAACTTGTATGTTCTTGGTCTAGCGGATGCATCTTGATTTGATTGTAGCCCGAATAAGCATCCATGAAGCTTAATATTTCGTGCCCGGCTGTTGCATCGCCGAGCTAATCGATTCTTCGAAGTGGGAAACAGTCTTTAGGGCACGCTTTGTTGAGGTCTGTGAAGTCAATGCAGACTCGCCATTTCTTATTCGGCTTAGGCACGAGTACGGGATTCGCAACCCAAGTTGGATAGAAAGCTTCAATGATGAAATTGTTGTTGCGCATCTTTTCAACTTCGTCTTTCAAGGCTACTGCTCGTTCTTTATCCAACAGTCTTCGTTTTTGCTGAACTGGCCGTATATTAGGATCGACATTCAGGACGTGCGAAATAATAGAAGGATCAATTCCGACCATATCTGCATGTGACCAGGCAAAAATGTCTAGGTTTGCTCTCAGAAATTTTATCAATTCTGATTTTACTTCGAGCAACAAACCCTTTCCGATTTTCAACTTTCTGGCCGGGATATCTGGATCGACCTCGATCACTTCTAATTCTTCCACAGGTCCAACATTGCTGCTTGGGTCCCCAAGTCGAGGATCCACATCTTCATCCTCGCCTTGGGCGATTTCTTACTTAGGAATATTTATTCCCTTGTCCGAGCTCTGGCTGGAGGATATTTCATTCTTAGCCTTGGCCACTGCAAGGTTGTAACATTCCCGAGCAGATTGTTGGTTCCCTCTAAGACACCCTACCCCGTTTTTGGTTGGAAACTTCATGCACGAGTGGAATATTAATGTGACAGCTTTTAAGTCGTACAAGGCTGGTCGGCCTAGTATTACGTTAAAAGCTGAAGGAACATCCAATATCAGGAATTGTGCCATGATAGTTATACTCGTTGGAGCTTGTCCAACTGTGAGGGGTAGGCGGATTTATCCTAGAGGCGCAACTCCTTGACCGGAGAAACCATAGACGGGCTGAAGGCATGGAGTTAAATCCTTGAGCTGGAGCCCCATCTTCTCGTAGGTAGTCTTAAACAAAATATTTGAAGAAGCCCCATTATCGATCATGGTTCTGGACACCATTTTATTTTCTATCTGGACTTCCATGACCAGCGGGTCGTTGTGCAGAAATCTTTTAATTGGACAGCATCTTCGTCGTTGAATGTTATGGTTGGCTCCCCTGCTCATGGAACTTTGGGCTTCCTTTCTTCCACGGCCAGGATGACTTCTTCTTGCTCGTACTGAGCTGTGTGGGCATATCGTTCCCGAGCTTTGCCCGTGTCTCCAGCGATGTGCGGGCCTCCAATGATGACTTGCAAGTGTCCATCTATTGGTGGAGGCATCAGATCCTGGTTATTCTGACCTTGGTTGGCCTTGACATACTTCTGTAGGTGCGGGTTGTTCTTCTTGATCAGAAGTTCTATCTCCCGCTTCAGGTTGTAGCATTCGTTGGTGTCATGGCCGTAGTCTCCATGGAACCGACAAAATTTTGTCATGTCCCTCTTGCTGGTATCTTTCTTCATGGGCTCGGGCTTCTTGTACGGAATTAGCGACTGAGTTGTTATATACACACTTTCTATATCCTCAGTTAGGATAGTGAATGCAGTGTGTTTGGCGAGATCACGGGGAGTCTGTCCGGGTTTTTCGGTGAACTTTCCCTTCTTCTCGTTCCCTTGCTTGTGGTTGTTGCCTGAACGCTTGCCACTTGAGTTGCTAGAATATTGGGGAAGTTGGGCGGACGTTCTGGTAGAAGGAGCCTTCGTTTTGATCGGCTTTTGCTCACCTTCTGCTCGCTGAATGGCTTCTTCGAGCTTGATGAAACCTTCGGCCCGGTCGAGGAAATCACTCATTGAGTCGATCGGTCCGTTCTTCCTTATGTCCTTCCATAGTTCGCCAAGGACTTCAATGCCCCCCAGTATCGCGGCTAACTTTCCATCCTCGGTTACCCGTGACACCTTGGTCGCTTCCGTCATGAATCTGCTGATGTATGCCCGGAGTGGCTCGCCTGGTCGCCGTTTTACTTCGGCCAAATCTCCCAGATGCAATGGGAGTTGGCGTGAGGAAGAGAATTATGCATGGAATTTTGAAGAGAAAGTTTTCCATGAACTAAACTTTCCTGAAGCCAACTTGAGATACCATTGCTGTGTAGCCTCCGACAGAGTTGCGGGGAAGATTCTGCAACATACGTCTCCTCGCACTCCTTGTAAATCCATCTGCATCTCGAAATACTTGAGATGAGAGAGAGGATCTTCTCTCCCAGTGTACATCTTCCACGTTGGCATCTTGAACTTGTGAGGTAGCAGCAGGAGGTTGATTTCTGGCGAGAAAGGAGTTCTGTGTGCGCGGTCTAACTCAAGATCATTGTTACGCTGCCCGGCCATGCCATGAAACATATTCTTCAGTTCGTCAAGCTGGGCCTGTACGGCTGGGCTAACCTGATTGGCATTCTGGTTGGGTTGAGCCACGTCAGCATCTTTCTGAGCGTGGATTTGAGTATGGGCTCCGGACTGCACATTAGTTGTAGTATTCTGCTCGTCTGCTCCCCTTCTTCTGTTTAGGTCGTCCCTTAGGCCACGGGGTGTTCCCAACCTTTCGAACACAGAAGAACCTGGCTACCTTAGCGATTGGTTCGCTAGGTTGGTAGGTGGAATGGCTCCATTATTTTGCGCGGATCCATCGAACATCACTCCTCCTGATGAATTCCTGGACAAGGTTTGTCCGCCTACCTCTTGGCCCACGAGTGGAACTCGTGACCGGGGATTGGACGGCTGACCGTTGTTTGTCTGGGAAGCATTCACCGTTGGGTCATCCTTGGTTTCTCCAAGGGGAATGACGTTCGGCGCCTGCTAGCCTACAGTCTGATAGGCTCTTCGTATCAGCACAGTAGCTTGCCGACTACGATCTTCGATTTCTGCATGGTGAGCCCTTAATGCCTCCATCTCTTTATCTCTCCACTCGGCGAACATACGCCTCTGTTCGTCAAACGCGAGGTTTACTGCGGCACGTAACTCCTCTTGATCGTGATGCAGGGTATTGTTGTGGCCCTGCATGAGTCCAAGCGCAGTAGGGAGATTTTGCAATTCAGTTGCGTCTCCGATGGTCGTCTGGGCGTTGATGCCTGGTGGAACAGTCATGTTATGAACATCCTGGCTGTGTGCAGAACTGTTGTTTCCGGTCTCTTGCACACCAGGTGCAGTTTGAGTAACAGGAGTTGTTCCATCATTCACCACGCTTCCCGTCTGTCCAGGATTGACAGCGGGTGGAACCGTCGAACTCCCTGGGTCCTGCAACATCGGATCCAGCGTCTGTGAGTTTGCTAGGTCAGACAGGCCTCTGCAAGTTTGCACCATCGTGTTGAAAGAGCGATTTGTGATTCCTCTCTCAATGAAAGCACCAAAATGTTGACTTCGCTTTTAGCCAACCACAATGAGTCTTTTGATAAGCGATAAACGATATGTCGTAATAAGAATACGTAATAAAGCAAATAATAATAATAAGAAGACACAGAAATTTTATAGAGGTTCAGCCCCGAGCAGTTCGGTAATAGTCTAATCCTCGTTAGTTGTATTGACTTAAGAATAAGGAAGAAGATTCCTTTTCTTATATCTCTTACAATAATATCTCTTAATATATAATTCTTAGATAGCCTTAGCTTATAGCGTTTCGGCGTATGATCTCTGTTATACAGTTTCGATCAATCTCTCTTGTCTCGTCCTTTGCCCAGTGAACATTCCTCACTATTTATAGGGTAGGAAACTTGAGGAGGAAGAGTTTCCTCTCTCGTTACAAAGCGCATAAACACAAAGATCGTGGGATCATTGCTGAATGCTGGGATCGTGGGATTGAGGCCGTATACACCGATAGTGGAATCGTGTGTATGCCATATCCACGCAAGTTGATCCCTAAGTTGTAGGGATTGAGCTGGTGACTCACGAAGTGCTTGGTTGAATTTGCTAAGTGTTGCTCATTCTGCACGGCTCGTTGAGTATTCCATCATGGACATGCCAGCGAGGCATCCTGCTCAGCATGTTGATCCGACCAGGTGCTTTAATTTAATGTCGCGTGTCACCGTTCTTGTGATGCCACGTCAGAGTGCCAATTTTGGGATAACAACCATGATGGAAACTGTAACACCCTAACTGCTTTAGGCATATTAATGTGATTTTTAACTGACTGTGTAGCTCGTTGTTAATCAACGAGTTTATTGAAAATCGTGATTAATTGAAAAATTTCTTAATTAATTGTAAACTTTAAAATATAATACTTATAATAAACCGGGATCCCGTTTTACAAAGTATTTACAAAATTTTCACTGTGCATATACAAAAGTGTGTCGCCTAGCGACTATACAAAATAAGTCCTGATGTCCCAAAGAATGTACGCTCTAGGCCTAACCGCCCGACATGTACAATCTCCATCTGCTTGCTCTCACGGCTGCTCAGCCTTAGCCTTGCCCTTACCTACACATGGAAATAGCAGCTGTGAGTCAACAGACTCAGTAAGAAAAACATAAATATTAACATTGCAATAACCCGGATTATAATCAAGCGCCCATACACCCAACAATAACCCTATCCCGTGTCCCACACGGTGCTGAGTCTAGAACGTTCATACGACAATACTATCGACCATAATATTAGCTTATACTCAATATGCTAGTCATATTCTAGCCATACTGATGTGATATCAATCAGTATTTAAGCCAAATATACATCTATCAGTATCCAGTACAACTCTACGTATACTGATATGTATAGCCAATGTACTCTAACATGCATAATTAACATGTATGTTAAACATGTAAATACATATGCATAACACTATACTAATCTTACATCGTTTCCGAATTCAGGTGTGCCGGCCAACTTGAGTGGAACAACTGCTCGGCGAATTACAGGCCCCTAAATCACATCATTCGTAACAGGGGTGAGTGACACGCTAAATCACATTCTGGAGACTTAGGTTTTAAGCCAAAAGTTTTCCTATTGAAAGTTAACATGGCAATACCCTAAATAAACAAGGAATCAACCAACCAAAGCTCTGAAACTAACACGAATCGACAATACGAAAAATTCGGGAACCCAGCTGCTGATCCAGTGAACCGGTTTTACAGGACCTGTAAAACCGGGTAACCGGTTTGCACCAGGTAACCCAAAAAATTCGAAACCTAAACCAATTCGAATCCAAATCATACCGAACCTTCTAGACCTGCTTAATATACCCCATAGAACATAATCCAAGCAACAGAACAACCTAATACACTCAAAATCAAAATTCACCATTAAAGAGCCAAGCTTGAGTTCTTAAACTCAAAGCTTGCTCAATTATCACAATAGCCCTTAAATCTACCTCAAAACAACATGAATAACCTTAATTTAACTTTAGAAAACAAACTCAAACACCATCAACAAGAACAACAACTAAAACAAAGAAAAACCATGAATATCATACTTGAACTCTGAGAAACTCAACAAGAACAAGCTAAGAACCTTACCTTGACTTAAAACCACTAAAAACTTGCTAGAATTTCTTGAATTAAGCAGCAAAAACTTCAAACCCTAGCTGGGTTCTATGGGGTTCAAAAGAGAGAGAGAGAGCACTTTTTCTAATTTCTTATTTTGTAAAAATTAAAATGAAAACTAAATGTTTCATTAATAATAATCAGCATAAAAAATCAGATTGCTATCTTAAATTAATCCACTAAAAACAAAAATTCAAATTGGGCAAAAAGATCATTTTTCTCTTCACATAGCCAAAAAGTCATAAAACCACTTAAGGGTAATTTGGTCATTTCTAAAATCTCGACTATCCCGACATTCCCAATGTCTAACTATATTGTCCCGCTATACTAAAAATACTAAAATGTGATTTTAATAGCCAAACGACGCGTTCCAATATTGTCGCGCACAAAACATGCAAAAATATAAAATTTCATATATGATACATATAATGCATTCTGAATTCAAATAAATCTCCGTAAAATAATAATTCATAACTAATATGCAAGTTTCATAATTAAACCATGTTTATCTGCTAATTTTTAAATTAAAGTTAAACGTTCTTTACAGAAACGATACTTTAGAAGAGACTACCTAGAGAAGTTAGACATAACATATTTAATCATAATTGAACCCTTGAAGTAGTTTTATATCGGTACCTATAAATAATATACATATTTGAAAAATATGTAATTTAAAGAGTTCTCTATAAGTTATGTCAAAATGGAAGAAAATTATCACATAATAAAATTTTTGTGGACAATAGATGTTGAATGTTTCCATATGCAATAAACTAACATGAGATAGCAAGAATCATGGTATTAAATTTGTCAAGAATTATCGACATACATTTTGTTTTTGGCCAAAATATTATGACACAATCCAGGCAAGTTTACTCGCATAAAGTGAAGTAAGACCTGTAGGGTGTGCAAATAAATATTTCTAATGAGAAATTTGCATATATGTATTTCTACACAAAATGAATTGTTGTACAAAGTTTGCATATACATGAGATTGATTGAAATAAGCTTAATTATTGAGAAAATATAATCATGATTTGATTATAGCTTGGAATATATTTTATGAGAATTTATAAGCGTCACCTAAATGTTGCAACAAAAGGTTATTTATTTAGATAATATATTAAAAATTTGAAATATGTCTTATCTAAAAATTCTAAAAGAATTTTGATACATGTATTAAGTGATTTACATTCAAAGTCACATGCACTATATGACAAAGATCATTGTATAAAATACTAAGTAAATTATTAGTTTTAAAATACGTATGATTTTGTATGCAATATAAATTTATAAATTATATGTTGTGATAGACTTTTCAAGAGTTTTTGATTATATTATAAATGATTGAAGAATAAACTTTTTTTTTTGTATATTGAGAAATATTAAATGTATGTAGTTTGTTTATTAGTATAGAAGTTCTAAAGTACTTCATATGCATTAAGAATTATAGATATAATGATCAATTGATATAGAAATAAAGATCATACAACAAAAATGGAACAAATATATGGTCTTGGAGTACCATCATTCTCGCAAATAAAAAATTATATTATCATTAATGTGTTATGTTCGTATTACTTAAAACTTTGAACTTTTGTATGAACAAAGTTGTATACACACATGAATGATTTAATGAGTTGGATAATTAATGATGTTCCATGAACCCCTCATCCATAATTAAAAGTCCACACATACTCTAGAAGAGTTATAGATAAATACGTTAATATTTCAAAAGTGATAACAATAATCTTATGAGATATATTGTTGGGTTTTATGCCCTAAATAAAACTCCAATTCAACGTAATCCATTTTATTCAACATCAATAAAGAAACAAAAGTATTTTTCATTCATTTGTGTATGTTTTGTTTCATCTTATCAATTGCTTGTCTATTTAATTTATAAATTCATCTGAAGTCCTTTTCACATACTTGATCCTGTTTATTGTGTTGTCAACACATTGGAAAGTAAACATGACTATGTGAATAAAGATTCCTAGATTTATCAGACACAGGGTTTTACTGATATGATAATCTACAACAGAGTTTACTTGCATTTGGTATAATGCTATGTTCTTTCCAGAGTATTGGTTAAAGTAAAGCTCAGGTTGGGTGCATGGAGTATGCATCGGAAGGGACCGATATTGAACTTTGACATAGATTTATCAAACTTACCGTAATATCAATTCAAGTCAATATCGCCTAGTTGATCCTAGATCAAATGATCTAAATCCTGATATGATTAGGCTCAATCTCAAGAGTTTTATTCGTGTTCTTTGATTTGTTAGTTAAGCCTACTTTTAGGTCAGGGTGATACGTACATTTTGGGAACACGGTAGTGCAATTGAGTGGGAGCGCTAACATAAATATGGAATCTATAGCTTCTATCTGGCGAATAGTAAGTAAAGGATGATTTCCTTCGAGCTTGACCAAACGAAAAATAAATGGTGGAGTACTCATTTCACATAGCTGAAATATCATTTATACGGGGTTAAGTATTTTAAGGATAAAATACATTGTAGGGTGTCACGGTAATCTAATCCCTTTACAGTGTAGATCATTCATATAGAGGATCATTGATCAAATTAGGATTATAACAATGGATAACTAATGACGTGTCTATATGGTGGAACATATAGAGCGTTCTATATACTGAGAGTGCAATTCTAAGTTCTATGCGTGGATTCAACGAAGAATTAATAAGTCAGTGAATTTAGGTTATAAATTCTTGATCTGCTTATTGGAAGCTCGGTTATATAGACCCATGGTCCCCCACTAGTTGAGATAATATTACTTGTAAGACTCATTTAATTGGTTTTGATTAATCAATTATAATTCTCAAATTAGACTATGTCTATTTGTGAATTTTTCACTAAGTAAGGGCGAAATTGTAAAGAAAGAGTTTTTAGGGCATATTTGTTAATTATGATACTTTGTATGGTTCAATTAATAAATATGATAAATGACAATATTATTTAATAATTATTTATAATTATTAAATAGTTAGAATTGGCATTTAAATGGTTGAATTTGAAAATTGGCGTTTTTGGGAAAATGAGATGCAGAAATGATAAAACTGCAAAATTGCAAAAGTGAGGCCCAAATCCATATAGCCATGGCCGGCCACTTTTATAGGCATTATCATCTGATATTTTCATTATTTTAATGCCAAATAATTCAAACCTAACCCTATGTTGCTATAAATAGATAGTGAAGGCTTCAGGAAATTTACACTTTTTACTTCTGGTTTCCTTCAGAGAAAAACCTGAGCCTTCTCTTTCTAAACCCTAGCCGCCACCTTCATACTCTTCTTCTTCCTTGAATAATTTCGAACCTCTTAGTGATAGAGTAGTACCCACACACAGCAAGTGATACCTCAATCATAGTGAGGAAGATCGTGAAGAAAGACATTCACCAAGAAGGAGATTCAACACTAAAGAAAGGAGAGAAAGAGATCCAGGTTCAGATCTTGATAATACTCTCCGACAGAAAGGATACAAGGGTTAGAGATCTGAACGGAAGGAGACATTTTATTCCGCTGCACTCAATGTAAGGTTTCTCAAACTTTATATGTGTTTAATTTATAATCGTTTTAGAAGTTCATATTTAGGGTGTTAATCAACATACTTGTGAGTAGATCTAAGATCCTGGTAAAATAATTTCCAACATATATTATCACTAAAATAATTATGGATCATATGTGTATGACGGGGAGACATTCATGTTGTACTCTTTTTTCCTTAGCTGAAGTTTTGTCCCACTGGATTTTTCTAACAAGGTTTTTAATGAGACAACTTTAAATCATGTTAACATACTTGTACTTTATGAAGCAAGTAGAGAATATGTGTGGGAGTGAGATCATTGACATAACATGTTTGGGAAACATACGGATTACACTCAATAAAAAAGTATAAACACAAGCAGTACTCTATGAAGATGATACTGCTTGGAACGCTCAACTAAAAGGAGGGTACATTGAAGGAGATAAAACTAAAATTCCTCGTCGAACACAGTATGCTATGGGGGCAAAGTGGTTGAGATTGGGCTCTTCTAGCTCTGGAGTTCAGGGAGGTCAGGCGCCGGTGGTGGGAGGAGGGAGTTATGGGGGAGATTCTGTTCCAAGTAATCAAGGATTACATGGAAATTTCGTTCCTGGTTTATCGGGTACAGGGGTGAAGGAAGGGTTAATTGATGTTAATGGGAGGAATATGGGGGATCGGGTTGGTGTGATAGCTGGGAGTAATGAGGGAATAAATATATGTGATATAGGGAATAGACAGGTGGCGGCTAATATAATTGAAGATGAGGATGGATTGCTTTTTTTTAGATAATAAAAGAAAAAGATTGGGTAAAGAGGAGACTAATGGGCCGATTGGGCTTACAGATGGGTTGGGCATGGTTAATAGGCCGAGTGGGCCTATGGAGGGATTGGTTATGGATATGGGGTTTGATACAAGTGCTCACTCAAAAAACAATTTAATGGCAGGCTCGAAGGATCGGGCTCGCCAATCATTATGAGTACTTTAAGTTGGAATTGCCATGGGCTTGGGAACCCAGGGATGGTGCAATTCCTTAAAGATGTTGTTTGTCAAAAGAAACCCACTTTTATTTTTTTGTGTGAAACTTTGTGTTCTAAACCAAGATTGGAGCTTCTATCATCTCAGCTTGGTTACGAAGGTATGTTTTCTATTGATGCTCAAGGACGGGGAGGGGGTCTAGCTATGTTGTGGAAGGATAAAAATGATGCAAAAGTTAGAGGTTTTTCCCAAAATCACATTGATTTAGTGGTTCATCAGACCAAGGTACCAAAGTGGCGTCTAACGGGCATGTATGGTGAGCCAAATCGGGCTCTTCGGAGAAACACTTGGGCTCTTTTGAGAGTGTTGAAGGAAGAATCGCCTCTACCATGGTGTATCATTGGAGATTTAAACAATGTTATGAGTCAAGTTGATAAAAGAGGAGGTAATCCTTATCCTTCCTGGTTGATAGAAGGCTTTCAACAGGTGGTTTCTGAATGTGACTTGGTTGATTTGGATCTCTTTGGGCACCAGTTTACTTGGGAAAAAGGAAGAGTTTCTGGTAATTTGATTGAAGTCAGGTTGGATAGGGCTCTTGCTAGTTCTGGGTGGGTGGATTTATTCCCTAATTCCAGGTTGAGCAATCTTCTGTTTGCCACTTCTGACCATTGTCCCTTGCTTTTAGACCCTAGTTTTTGGGTTCAGCCTGGTTCTGTTAAAGCTTTTCGTTTTGAGAATGCTTGGCTCCGTGAAGAGGCTTGTTTTTCTATTATCCAAGATCAGTGGGAAGGGTACGGGTCTAGTAACATTTCTGCAAAATTGAAGGCTTTACAGGAGCCTCTTCAGGTGTGGGGAAATGATCTAACAGGAAATTTCAAGGAGAGAATTCAAAGGTGCAAAAGACGTATTAGGATGCTCAAAGGTAACACTGATGCTAATTCGGTGACCCAATATCATGAAGCAAAGAAATTACTGGCTGAGATCTATCACCAAAAAGAAATCTTCTAGAGGCAACGGTCTAAGCAATTTTGGCTAAGAGAAGGCGATCGCAACACCAAATATTTTCATGTTGCTGCTAGTTCTCGTCGAAAAAACAATTACATTCATCAATTGAAAAATGAGGAGGGTGATTGGGTCAATTGGGATTCTGGCTTACCTTAGGTAATGGTTAATTATTTTACTAATATTTTCCATTCCTTGGGGTCTCATGGTGATGATATTCTTGATAAAATTCAGCCTTCTATTTGTCATGAGGACAATGTTGGGTTACTTAAGCCAGTGGTTGAGGAAGAAGTTCAAGCGGCTGTTTTCCAGATGCATCCAGATAAGCCTCCTAGCCCTGATGGTATGACTCCGGTATTTTTTCAGAAGTGTTGGCATATAGTTGGTCGGGATGTGATTAATCTTGTCCAAGGTTTTTTTCGGAATAAAGTGATGCCACATGATCTTAATGCTACTAATCTGGTGCTTATTCCGAAAAAGAAGTCTCCTTCTGATATGGGGGATTTGTGTTGGAATTTATTTTACCAGGATCTTAGATCTACTCACAAGTATGTTGTTTAATACCCTAAATATGAACTTTTTAAAACGATAATTAAACACATATAAAGTTAAGAAAACCTTACATTGGTTGCAGCGGAATAATGTCTCCTTCCACTCAGATCTCTAACCCTTGTAACCTTTTTGTCGTAGAATATTATCAAGATCTGAGCCCGAATGTCCTTCTCTTTGTGTGTGATCCTTCACAGTCTTCCAATCTATGATTGAGGTACCACTTGCTGTGTGTGGACACTACTCTATCACTAAGGTTTCGAAATTGTGAAGAGGAAAAGAGAGAGAGATAGGGTCGGCTATAGAGAGAGAAGTGGAAGGCTCAGTTTTTTCTGAAAAAGGCAATCTGAAGAAAACTAGTTGAAAAACTTATTATTTGACTGAGCCATCACTTTCTATTTATAGGCAACTACTAGGTTTAGGTTAGTAATTATTTGGCATTAAAATAATGAAAATATTAATCGGAAAAAGCTCACCAAGTGGCCGGCCATAGGTGTTATTGGGCCTAACTTTAGAATTATAATTGATTAATTACAAATCAATTATTGAGTCTTACAAGCAGTATAGTCTCAACTAGAATGGGAACCATGGATCTATATGCTGAGCTTCCAATAAGTGAACCGAATTTACTAAGTAAATCCCTACTTATTAATTCCTCGTTGAATCCACTCTTAGAACTTAGAATTGCAGTCTCAGACTTATGTAGAGCATATTATATGTTTCACGATATAGATATGCTATCTCATTTAACCATTGTTATAATCTTATTGTGATCAAAGATCCTCTATATATATGATTTACATCGAGATGGGATAATTTTACCGTTTTCACCCCTCAATGTATTTGGCCCCTTAAAACACTTAGCTACCTGTAAATGATGTTTTAGTGATCTAAGAAATAGTCACTTAAACAAGAGCTCATCCATTTACTTCTATTTAGCTAAGCTCGAAGGGAATCATCACTTGACTTCTATACACCAATAGAAGCTATAGATTCCATATTTATGTTCAGCACTCCCACTCAATCATACTATCACGTTCCCAAAATATATGTATCACCCTGACCCAAAATTAGCCTTAACTAATAAATCAAAGAACATGAATAGTACTCCTGAGTTGAGCCTAAGCATATCAGGATTTAGATTCTTTTAATCTTAAGATCAACTACTGATATTGACTTGGAAAGATACAATGGTAAATTTATAATATCTTAACTAAGTTCAATATCGATCCAGTCCAATGTATACTCCATACATTCGAAACTATTATACTTTACCAATGTCCTGGAAAGAACATAACACTTACTCCAAGTGTAAGTACACATCATCGCTGATTATCACATTAGTGTAAATCCAGAACACTAATGAAACAGGGACTTAGTCTTTTGAATCATATAATCACAATCACATTCCACTGTGTTGACAATACTGTAATTGTGAATAAATATATGATCTAGACTGAACAGATTTTGTGCATATATATTAAAACATATTAAACCATAAGCATGTAAAATTCATGCAAACATAAATCACTTCAAATTTCTTGTATTGATAACTAATCAGAATGTAATGGATTTTATTTAGGGCACAAAACCCAACAATTTGAGACCCATAGCTCTGTGTAATGTACTTTATAAGGTCATTTCAAAAGTTCTGGCTAACCGTCTAAAAGGTTTATTATCTAAGGTTATTTCTGAGTTTCAAAGTGCTTTCATTCCGGGGAGGCTTATCACCGACAATGTGCTTGTTTCTTTTGAAATTCTAAATTACCTAAAGCGTAAACAACAAGGAAGAAATGGTTGCATGGCTCTTAAATTGGATATGAGTAAGGCATATGACAGAATGGAATGGCCTTTTCTACAATCTATTATGCTTCGCATGGGTTTTTCTCCTGATTGGGTGATGATGATAATGGAATGTCTGCGCACGATTTCTTACAATATTATTCATGGAGGGGAGGTTCTTGGGCCAATTATTCCTACGAGAGGAATCCGACAAGGGGATCTAATTTCCCCTTATCTCTTTATCATTTGTGCTGAAGGATTTTCGGCTTTTATTCGGCTTTATGAAGAAAGAAAATGGATCCATGGGTGTCGGGTGGCTCGGCGGGCTTTATTTGCAGATGATAGTTTTCTCTATTGTTCTGCTACTTTGGAGGAGGCTCAACGTGTTCTGGAGTTACTTAACAAGTTTGAACAGGCTTCTGGTAAAAAGATTAATTTAAACAAGTCTTCTGTCTTCTTTAGCTCCAACACGGGTGATGGGATCCGTCTTTGACTTCTTTCCACTCTTCACATGCGTGTTGCTGATGAGAAAAGCTTTTATCTTGGTCTGCCAAGTGTGATTGGTAGAAATAAGAATGTGGCTTTTGGTTTTCTAAAGGAGAAAGTTAGATAGCGGATTCAGAGTTGGGATAGTAAGTTACTTTCGAGAGTGGGTAAGGAGGTGCTTCTAAAGTCAGTTATTCAATCTCTACCATCCTACACTATGAGTGTTTTTCTGATCCTGGTTGAGATTTGTAAGGATATCGATCGTCTTATGGGTAGATTCTGGTGGCATTCTAAATCTTCCCAAGGTGGTTGAATTCATTGGAAAAGCTGGGATAAGTTGTGTCTTCATAAGCATAAAGGTGGCATGGGATTCCGAAACTTGCGGGATTTCAACTTGGCTATGCTTGGTAAACAAGGTTGGAGATTATTAACAAATCCATCGTCCCTTGTCGCTCGAGTGTTTCAAGCAAGATATTACCCTCAAGGTTCGTTTATTGATGCTGAGTTGGGTTCAAACTCGAGCTATGCTTCGTGAAGTGTCTTTGAAGCTCAGGAAATTGTAAAAATGGGAGCTCGATGGAGGATAGGATCGGGCACTTCCATTCCAGTTCTTAATCAACCGTGGCTTCCTTCAAAAGACAATCCGTATGTGACTTCTTCTCATGAAGCTCTTCGTCATTTTTCTGTTTTTAACTTGTTACAAGTTGAAAAAATGAGTTAGGATGAAGAAATATTGGAAGATTTGTTTGAGCTGAGAGATATTGATCTCATTCGCAACATACCACTGCCTTTAGCTCCGAATATGGACTCATGGTATTGGGCATTTGAAGATTATGGAAGCTATTCTGTTAGGAGTACCTATCGTGCGTTGCAAGAGCTTAATGGGAGATGGAGTTCTCAAGACAACTCTCATTTTTGGAAGAGGTTTTGGTATTTAAAACTCCCTCCAAAAGTTAAGAATTTTCTTTGGCGGACCCTCTTTAATTGTCTTCCCTACTCTTGTTTCTCTTCGAACTAAGCGAGTGAATGTGACTAGTATTTGCCCTCTTTGTAGTAGAGATGTCGAGACTACATTTCATCTTATGGTTACTTGTCCTTTTACTATGGCTTGTTTGGAGAGAGGATTGGGTTTTTCTTTCTTGAGTGGAGATGATGATTTTGGTTACTGGTTTGAGAGCTTCTGTAATGCTCACCCAGGAGATGGTATAGATAAAATGGCTATGATCTTATGGGGTGTTTGGGGAGCTAGAAATGACTTGCTTTGGAACAAAAAGCTTGCTTCTGTTGAAAGAGTTGTATCTGCTGCAGTTACGTACCTTGAACTTTGGAAAGTTGCTCAGTTGAAAAATGGAGATGTTTCGACATCTACTAGCCATGCCTCGGCTGGTTCTGAGCTTTGGAGTAAACCATCTTTGGGTGAGTTGAAGGTTAAATTGTGATGCAGCTATTTTTTCAAGAGAAAATAGTCATGGTTTGGGGTGGATTGCTCGTGATTCGGCTGGTGTGCTTCTTACTGCTGCTGCCGAGAAGAGATTTGGTGGTGTCGACCCTGTGGTGGCTGAAGCAATGTTAGTGAAGGAAGCTTTAAGCTGGCTTAAACAAACTTGGGGTGATGGTGGTTCGTTTGAAGGTTGGATCCCTACTAGGGTGTGTGTGGAGACGGATTGTCTAGTGTTGGTGAATGCTATTAACAATAATAGACAAATTCTATCTCCTCGTGGTTTAATTGTTTCAGATTGTATTAGTCTTATACGATCTCTTTCGATGTTTGATATTTCAGTTCAGTTTGTTAAACGGTCTAGGAACCAAGCGGCTAATTGGTTAGCTCGTTCTTCTGGTTCATGTCCCGGTCGTCTTTCCGGTAGGGGGTCTGTCCCCACAGGTTTGGAAGCTATTTTAGTAGCTGATTTGCATTAAAAAAGTTGCAATCTTTGTTTCAAAAAAAAAAAGAATACATTTCACCAAATTTTTCTTTATACATTTCAATAGAATGTATAGTGGTGTCTAACATATTCAATCAAGAGTCAATCTTGTAGACTTATTCACAAAGTCATTGCCAACATCAATATTTGAGAATATGATTCACAAGATTAGAATTCGTCGATTAGAAGATATCCGCAAATGCCTAAATAAGTAGGAGTTAATTCATACTATATTTTTTTTTCTTTTGACCAAGTTTTTTCAGTAAAATTTTAAATGAGACAGTTATTATAGACATCCAAGGGAGAGTATTATGAAATATTATATATATGGATGTCCAAATTACCAAATTAATTATCACTATTAATGCTTGATTGTATTTTCCTTTATTACAATAATTTAGTTTCTCATTTTTTTAGTCAATACTTTTGTATAAATAAGAATTCATCCTATTAAAATAAACAATTGAGAAATTTTCATTCAGTTTTTCTTTATCTCTTCATCTTCTTATCTATTATATACAGGGCCGGCCAGAGGCTGGGGAGCCGGGGCCCAGGCCCTACAATTTTTGAGGCCCCGAAAAGTTAAAATTAATATACATAAATTAAAATATATAATATACAAATATTTGATTGAAAAAAATGCATAATAGTATTACAGCACAAATAGTAAGCGGTTGTGAATATCAATGTTGTAGTGGTGGGTTTTATCCTTCACTCCCTTATTTTGTGGTTATTTTACAATTTAAATGGTTTTACACATATTTAATGTGAAAAATTAGTGAAATATTACTTGAAAATCCTTCATTTGTGGTTATTTTACAATTTAAATAGTTTTACACATTTAATTTTCTTAGTGGCCTTATAGTATTTCAAAGGTACAAACTATTAAAATGAAAAAAATTATATATGATAATAAAATATTAATTGAAAATTTATATTAAAGTTTATTTTTCATGTTTAATACTAACTATTTTTTCGTCAATAATAGTACATACACTTATTTAATTTTGTGGGCTATATATATAGTATTTCAAGGTACAAATTATTAAAATAAAAAAAAAATATATATGATTAAAAAAAATTAATAAAATATTAGTTGAAAATTTATATTAAAGTGTATTTTGCATGTTTAATATTAACCATTTTTTCGTCAAGAATAGTACTGTTAATTATAAATTAAAATATATTTATTAATTATTATGTATCTTCTTAAATTTTTACAATTATGTACATATTTAAAAAAAAATAGACATAATTTTTTATACACTATTAATTTTTTTTTTAGCAAGAGTGCTAAATTATATAACACTTTAATAGATATGCATGTTCTTAGTAATTAAATATTACTTTATAGAGTTAGTTTACGTGGTGAGAAAAATTTTGTTATATAGTGATAAAAAAAAAATTAAAATTAATATTGTGTCAAAATTTTAAATAATATTTATTTTAAATTTTTATGAAACAAAGGCCTCATTTTAAATTTCGCATTAGGCCTCTCAATACCTTGAGACGGCCCTGATTATATATTATATCTTACTTTATTACAACTAAATATTAATATAACAGTGACATTTCTAAATGTCATCAATTAGGATTTTTAGTGTAGTAATGAAATTCTATTTCCATTAAAGAAAATTCAAATCTTAACAGTATTCCAAAATAGGTAAGAATATATATATTTATTAGACTTAAATGTTAATTATGAAAATTTGTAAAAAATAAAAAGTAGATTAATATTATGAAATTGATTAAATTATCATCAAATATATAATTATGTTATTCCTGCCAATTTAAGGAAAAATAAACTCCACCATTTACTAGTGGTCGTAGCCTATAACAACGGATTAAATTCTAGATCCGAAAAAAACTTATCATGTCAATTGATAAGTTATTTAAATCTTAAAATCCAAAATCAATAGAATAGTTAGGCTGGGAGGGAGGAAGGAAGGAAATTATTCAGATCATCGAAATAATGGGTGGAGCTGTAGCAATCTCAGTTGTGGCAACCCTTGGAAATATGATACAAGGATGGGATAGTGCGGTCATTGCTGGTATGTCATTACTCTCTCTTTTCATTAATATATATAGTATTTCTCTGTCTTTCTTTTCTCTGACTAATGTTTTCTATCTCATCATCATGAAAATAGAGGTATATATATATAGTTTGTAAGCCCTGCTAGAAAGGGGAAAAGAAAACCTCTTTTGATATAATAAACGACAAATAAAGACGTTGAAATAATTTTCTTATTATAATCATTGTATAAAATAATAAGAAAATATAAAATTGTAGGATAATGCTTCTATAAATATATTAAAATGTGGAGTTATATTTTTAATATGTGTTATTGTTTTATAAGTTCTTAAAAGTTGCTACGTAAAATTGTAACTAAAATTAAGAGTTTTAGTATTTGTTTGAACTCAACAATTTTCTAATGGCGAAGTAAAAATACAACAGAAAAAAACATTTGCACAATCTCTTTTCTATATCATATTCATCAAAAAAAATTAGTGGATATATATATACAAAAGAAGAGAGATGTAAAAAAAAATTTTGCATTGTTAGTTTGCTATTAGGGAACATCCGAATTTTAACCTCTGAAATATCAAATCTTTGGTTACAATTTTGGGAGACAGAAAAAGAAAAAAAAAGTAGTGGGAGGAAGAATGATAAAATTCTTGATAAATAATTATATATTAAAAATAATATTACAACATAAAATAAAATAAAATAATAACACATATTAAAAAAATAACTCTGCACAAAGATCATTTTTAATACCAGCATAAAATTTTATAAGGATAGTTCTTTAAAAAAAAAAAAAAAAGCATTTAGAAATGATAGTTTCTTTCAAATAAGATCCACCAACCATGAATATCGTATAAATCAATTATGAATACATTAGTTTCATATTAAAAATAAAAACGATGAATACATTAGCAAAAACTATTCATTTTCGTACACTGAAAATACTAATAATTATAATTGTCTCTCTAATGTCAATAAAGAGGATGGACCATTATATTTGTCAAAGAAAGTAGTTTTGTAATATTTTTACATCAATTTTTACTATTATAAAGATAAATATAAAATTTAAGAATAATAATAGTAGCTTGTTAACTAAAATTAATATAATAGTAAATATAAAAGCATAATATTTATTTTGATTCAAATTTTATATCATGCTATGTTGTGATTTAAATTTAGATGACTTTTTGTTACGTGACATATTTTAGGTTCAATTCATAAATAATTTTTTACAAATAGCCTTATGATCAAAATGATATATATTGGCAGCTGTGACTAAGTAAAACTGGTTCTATTCATAAAAATATAAAATAAAAAAGGAAAACCAACTGTTATAGGGTCTTAAATTTTGGAAAAAAAACATTATTAACATAATTGAAATTTAGGAAATATCATTTATATCTACTATAAACCCGAATATTATCTTATGATTCTTTATATTCCTTGTCTTATATAGTACAATTTTCATTGCAGATCGAGGTAAAAAAAAAAAAAAGAATATGTAATATTAAATTTTAAAATAACTCTTACCCATTTTGATAATTTGAAGTAAATTCTCATTGTAGGAAAAATAAGTTATTGTTATTTATTTCTTTCTTTCTTTTCGTATCTTAATTATTTCGATATCTTTGTATACACTATCATCCTATTTTAATTGAGTGTTTTATTTTTTCCTTAGTTATGATTTATGAAAATAATTTTTGTTTTGTATGGTAAAAACTTTTTTTCTTTAAATAATATAGTGTAGATTAACTAATATTCTTTCACCCATTTTGATAATTTATAATAAATTCCCATCCATTCAATAGAAAGAAATTATGATTATTCATTGTTTTTTTCTTTCAATGTCTTAATTATATTTTTAGTTCTTAATCATTTATCAGAATACACTAATAACAGTTCTACATGAGAGTAGTCCAGGCTTGAAGTACAGACAGATTAAGCTTATACTTAGGGCTCACTTAGTTTAAGGATTAAAAATAGATTTTTTTAAAAAAAAATACACATTATTTTTTATTAATTTTGATTTTTTTTTTAAATAAGAGTCTATTTTTTTTTCTTATGACTCATTAAATTTCAATTGTATATACAAGAATTTATTTTGATATTTATTAAACAAAAATAATTACAAGTATTAATTTTAAAAATATATTTTAAAAAAAAAAATCATTAGACTTTAATTTAATGGTCTAAAAAATTTCTGTTTTTATACTATATCAAAAACTATTTATATCATGATTAACTCAAATTTAACTTTTTTTTTTATCTCTAAACAAATGAATATGCAATCAAATTAGAGTTTTTCTTATTAATTATTAAGTATAGAAATTTAAATTTTTCTAATAATACTAACCATAGTGCATCAATATTAATATAAGTTTTCGTCTGTTTTTTTTTTTTTTTGGACTAATTTCATGATAAATATTAATAGTGCATTTCTTAAGTAAGTAGGTGGCGTTTAGTTTGAGGTAATGAAATGAAATGGTTTGTTTAGTTGTATTTTAAAGTATTGGAATGACATTTAAATGCAATGTTCTTTCCACTATTTTGGTGAAATGACTATTCCATTTTAAAAAGAAAGAAAAGACCATTCCAATATAACAAGAGAAAAAATTTAATAATTTTATTATCAATTTTTTTTTATGCATTTAAATTTTATTCTATTCTATTCTTATTTCTATTCCCATTTTCGTTCTCATTTCTATCTTTTTATTCCTCCTAACCAAACTTCACCTAACTTCACAAAATGTTTACCATCACGCAATGGCTTGTAATAGTTATTTTTACAAGTTTCTTCTGTTAAAACTCTTAGTAAATAGCTGTTTAATTTACAAACCACCAGACAGTGATTCCATGAAAATCTAGCCTACCTATGGTTTTACTACTGCAACACAGCTTATGTCATAATTAATCTTCTTGCCTATATACTTTCCCGATCATAACCATAAAATAAGACACACACACACATATATGTACATATATATACAAAATTATAAAAATATAATATGTTATAATTAACAGGCACCATCATCTACATACGAAAGGAGTTCCAATTAGAGACTAACATGGAAGGGCTAGTAATAGCCATAGCTCTAATTGGGGGCATTCTAAGCACAAGCATCTCCGGTAGTGCCTCTGACCGAATCGGCCGACGACCCATGCTCTTAATTTCGTCGGCATTGTACCTTTTGAGTGGTCTAATAATGATGAGGTCTCCAAATGTTTATGTTCTTCTCTTAGCTAGACTACTCAATGGGTTTGGTACCGGTTTCATCGTTACACTTGTTCCCATTTACATCTCCGAAACGTCGCCCTCAGATATCAGAGGATCACTTAATACGTTGCCACAGTTTATGGGGTCCAGCGGGATGTGTGTGTCTTCTTCCATAGTGTTTGCGGTGTCATTGACCGATACTTTCAGCTGGAGATTGATGTTGGGAATTCTTTGTCTTCCTTCTCTTCTCTATTTTTCTTTGATTTTGTTTTGCTTGCCTGAATCTCCAAGATGGCTTGGAAGCAAGGGTAGAGTAGCTGAGGCCAAACAAGTCTTGAAGACAATTCGTGGCACCACAGATGATAATGGTAAGTAGTACTTACATTAATTCATCCCTTGGTTATATCTTTTGAATACGTGTTATATATTATACATCATTCTTTCTAATTTAAAGTAATTGAATTTATAATATAATAGTGATTAAAGGGGAGCTGGCCTTGCTGATTGAGGGTCTTGAAACTGGAGAAAAATCATCCATGGAGGAATACTTAATATCCCCAGCTAATGATATATTGAATCCTAATAATCGGCCGGAAACACCAAACAATAATAATAGCAATAATAATGAAGAAATAAATGATCAAATAAGAATCTACGGGCATGATAGTGGTCAATCATGGGTGGCCAAACCAGCTGGCACAGGACGAAGTGTGATGTTGGCTTCTCGTCAAAGCAGCCTGGCTCTTGAGGTTGATCCTTTAGTCACTCTATTCGGCAGCGTTCATGAGAAACTCCCCGAGAGTACCCTAGGAAGCAACTTCTTCTCCGGAATTGATCATCATCCTCAAGATCATCACCACTGGGATGAGGAAAATCAACACATGTATTCTTATGTTTATGACCCTATATACTACTCACTATATATGTATAAACTCTCCTTTATTTAATTAAGATAGTATAAACTTCACACACATGCACTGTTTTGTTTTGTTCAATTTGTTGGTTGTGCAGAGATGATAGTGATGACTATGAAGTAGACACAGAAGGAATAGAGGAAGAGCATTTGATGAATTTGAGAAGCCCATTGCTGTCCCATGATCTAAGTAGATCAACCCCACGAGCAGGTGAAGCAGTGAGACGGAGCAGTAGTCTTTGTATAGAAGGGAATAGTCCAAGTGAAGTAGTGAGCCAGGGTGCGAATATAGGAGGAGGGTGGCAAATAGCATGGAAGTGGATTGAGCGAGTAGGCGAAGATGGGAACAAGGAAGGAGAGCTTCAAAGAATCTTTATTCATCAGGAGGCTATAACTGCGCCGTCCCGAACCGGATCCATAATCTCAGTTCCAGCTGCTGCAGCAATTGCAGAAGAGAGTAGTGAAGCAGTGCTAATGGTTCCTGTAGCTGCTTTGGTTAGTCATTCGGCTTTTGGTCCCGAGGGACCAATCAAAATGTGTACTCAAGAAGACGGTGGGATAGAACCGGTTATCAATATGGATCAACCAGTACAGAATGATGTTGCTAAACCGGTGAGTTGGAGTGATCTTATGGAACCAGGAGTTAGGCGAGCTTTGGCCGTTGGAGTTGGACTTCAGGTTTTTCAGCAGGTAATTATAATTATTAATATTGACTATAGTAGTACTTCCCTTGTATTTCTTTGCTTTGCTTGCCGTAGTAATACTAGGAATGGCAAATGGGGCGGGTCTGCCCCGCCCCGCTTCTGACCCGCCCCGCCCCGACAAGCTATTGCCCCGCCCCGCCCCGCCCCGATTACTTTAAAAAATTAATTGGGTCTGACCCGACCCGACCCAACTGGGTCGGGTTTGACCCGATTCTTTTTTTTTTTTTTTTTTTTTTTTTTTTTTTTTTTGCAAATTTACTTCTTCAAATTTTATTTTATAAGTGACTTTATAAGTTAAGAGAAAAATATTTTCCTAAAATTTTATAAGAAATTTTATTGAATCAATTAAAGTATTTAATTATATTTTATAATTATTTTAAAATTTATCAAATATAAGATTAGGAGTTTCTTTTTAATAAAAATATATATTCTCTTATTTTGAACTCCTTTTATTTCCTTCTTACACACCTAATCTCATGAGCTAGCACCAAGTGGCAACTGCAATTAATTTATTAATGTTAGTGGTATTTTCTTTCTTTCTTATCTCTTTGACTTGAACATGTATTGAAATTAGCTACATCAAAGTATTGAAATGCTAAAAGTTTAATTACAACCGACGTATATATAGGAAATGATCATCACAATTCACAAGAGAGATTATATATATTATATTTAAATAGATATGCTCTCATGAATTATTACTGTTCTAGTTCTCGTAATTTAATCAATTATTTGTTAGTCTAACATGTATATGCTCATGAATTAATATAGTGAATAAATGTCCTAAATTTATGGGTGATCATATCACCGGTCCTTCTATAAAAATCTTTTTTTATTTTTTTTTAAGTTATTGCATTAGCGAATCGGGTCATCCCCGACCCGAAAAAAATCTAACCGGGGCGGGGCGGGGCGGGGCAAAGACCCGAATATCGATTCGATTGTACCGGGGCGGGACTGCCCCATCGGGTCGGGGCCCCGATCCGATCCGCGAAAAAACCCCAATTTGCCATTCCTAAGTAATACTCTTAATAAATAAAACAAAAATTATTAATGTTATATATATAGGATTTTATTTATTTATTTATTTATTTATTTATTTTTTGTGGTTGCATGCATATTCTCAAGGGCAGATTGTTTTTTTAGGTGTGCATTATAGTATTAGTTAGGCTAATTAATTAAGATTTTTGCCTTGAACTTTATTTGATATGTACCAAATTATGTTTTCTGAACTTTTAAGATCGTTAAAAATGTCCCATGAACTATTAAAATTGTTGGATTTAAGGACTTTTGTCTAATTTCATTTAATTTTACTATTTTAGTGATTGTTTATGTACTAAATCATGCTTTCTAGACTTTGATATCTACCAAATCATGCCCCTCGAATTTTGACATATACTAAATTATGATTCCTGAACTTTCATTCATGTTAGACTTTTTTACTAAAATTAGAAAAAAGTCCTTAAATCCAACAATCTTAATAGTTCAGGGGTATTTTTAACGACCTTAAAAGTTCAAAAAGCATAATTTGCTATATGTCAAAGTTCAGAAGACAAAAATCATAATTAGCATATTAGCAGGCCCGGCCTTGGGCATAGGCGGGTTAGGCCTGTGCCTAGGGCCCACCTAGCCCAGGGGCCCAAATTTTTTTTTCCTCTTTTAAAATTATATATTTTTTTTACCGATTTTAAAAAATACCACATTTTTTCTAACATAAGGGCCAAAAAAAAAATTTTTCCTATGTCCCACTTTGTTTCAGGGCCAGCCCTGCCTATTAGTTATATAGAGCCTTTTACAATTTTTTGTAAAATTTTAAATAACTTAAGATGTCATGTAACGCTTCAAATCAACTATTATCGCTTTTGTATAAAAAAAAAAAACAAGCTTCAAAATAAACTATTTTTGGATTTAAAAAAAAAAAAAAAAACTATTTTTGTATTTTTTGGCATATATAATCTTAATTTTTTATATATATATATATATATATGATTATTTATGATCTAGTTATTTTTAAGATATTTTAAATAAATTATGGTGCTAAAGACACAAAATAGGTTGTTTTTGAAGACGTTTTTATAGGCGTGTGTAAAAAGTTGTGTTGAAATTTGTTTTTGGTACCCTAAGTTATTCTTAAAAATAGTGGAAGTTACAAAATAATTAGAATATACTTTGTCATACAAAAGAAGAAAAATGTTTTTGCTTCTAAACATTGACATATATCAAATTATAATCCTTGAATTTTAAAGTCATTAAAAATCTTCTTGAAATATTAAAATTATTGAATTTAAGGACTTTTGTCCAATTTTAGTAAAAGAAGTCTAACATGATGAAAGTTCAGAAGATATAATTTAATATATGTGAAAGTTGGAAGGGTATGATTTGGTAGATATCAAAGTTTGTAGTATGATTTAGTACATAAAAGAATTAGTAAAATTGAATGTAATTTTACAAAAATCCTTAAATCTAATAATTTTTGAATAATTCAGATGAAATTTTTAACTGCTAAAAAATTTTAAAAAATATAATTTAATACATGTCAACGTTTAGGTAACAAAAAAACCTATTTAAAAAAAAAAAAAATCATATTCTTTACAAGAAAATCGAGATGCTATCGGTAGGCACAGAAGGCACGCCACCCACCATATAAGGGAAATTTGATTTTCTATACTTAGAAAATCAAAAAATTTGATTCCTAAACCAATAATTTAAACCCTAAAAAAACTATACCTTTTTTTTCAAAACCCCAAAAATACCCCCAAACTCTCACAGCATCTCTCTTTCTCTCTCTATCTCTGCCGGTCCCAAGAATCCCACACCCCAGGTCCGATGGTCGGACCATGGGGTCCGATGGGGTCCGATTGGTCGGACCCCATCGGACCCCATGGTCCGACCATCGGACCCGGTTTTTTTTTTTTTTTTTTTTTTTTTTTTCTTCATTCGATTTGAGAGAGACTTAGAGAGAGGGGGCCCGATGGTCGGACCATGGGTCCGATTGGTCGGACCATCGGACCCCATGGTCCGACCATCTGATTCGGGGGCTTTTTTTCCTTTTTTTTTTTTTTTTTTTTTTTGGCTTTCGATGACCGGCGGTAAGAGGGGGCCTGGGATTCGTGGGCTTCGACCGCCGGTGATGGGGGGCCTGGGATTCGTGGTCGACGGGGGTGAGGGTGGTTCGGGTTGGGGTTGACGTGGGTGAGGGTGGTTCGGGTGAGGGTGGGCGGTTGGGCGGTTGGGGTGAGATAGAGGGAGAGAGAGAGATGATGCAGAGAGAGAATATTGTGAGGGGGGTATTTTTGGGGTTTTAAAAAAAAAGGTATAGTTTTTTTAGGTTTTAAATTTTTGGTTTAGGGAAAAAAAATTTTGATTTTCTAAGTATAGAAAATCAAATTTCCCCCATATAATCCCTCATACATACATTGCTAACTCATACATACATTGCTAAGTTAGTGCACAACACTATTTTATGTCACACGCATATTATTATGGCGAGAATGGCTGAAAAGTACTAGTCTAGTACTGTTCGGTGTCATACTGCTATTGGTGTAATTAAGTATCGGGTCCCATAAAACTTAAGAAAATAATTTTAAAGAATATTGCTTACCAATCATAGGCAACACTTATAGAAAGTACTTGACCGGTGCTCAGTACTAATGCTTTATTATGTTTCACATATTTTAGTTTAAAGCAATAAAAATAAATTGCTATTCAATTACAAAGTTAAAACAATTTTTTTCAAAATAAAAGTACACAATCATGTTCTTTAAAACTATATTTTGAAAAGTTTTAAATAGATTAGTTAAAATTGATAGTATATATATATATATTCTTTGTTGTTGATCAAATTTGTATACATCTCAGTTGTCTGGCATAAATGGAGTTTTGTACTACGCTCCCCAAATTTTGGAGAAAGCAGGGATATCAGTACTTCTAACAAATATGGGGATGAGTCTTATTTCTTCGTCTTTGCTTTTAAATGCAATAATAACATTCTTGATGCTTCCTGCCATTGTTGTGTGCATGCGCTTGATGGACATATCTGGTAGAAGGTAATCAACTAATTAAATTCTTCCCTAATTATTTTCAGCCTATTCTCATATATTAATTTGGTCAAAATATAATAAATATATTTATTAATATTTGGCATAATTCAAATGTGTTGAGATATTATCTAATACATTCATGTTTAATTTTGTAGGGTATTGTTGTTGTACACTATACCTGTGCTTATAGTGTCTCTTATTTTACTAGTAATTAGCAATTTTTTCAAGTTAGGGACTGTAGTAACTGCAATAATCTCAACCCCAAGTGTTGTAATCTACTTATGCTCGTTTGTGATGGCTTTTGGATCGATTCCAAACACACTATGCTCAGAGATCTTTCCTACTCGTGTGCGTGGGTTATGTATTACCATATGTGCAACGACATATTGGTGTACAAATATTCTGGTCACTTATTCTTTTCCTATCCTCTTAGAATGGATTGGGCTTGCTGGAGTGTTTACCATTTATGCTGTTGGTTGCATCTTGGCATGGGTATTTGTTTATCTCAAGGTTCCTGAGACAAAAGGCATGCCATTAGAAGTTATTTCTGAGTATTTTGCACTTGGGTCCACCAAATTGGCCTAATCGCCACTTTTGCACAAACCAATTACCATACAAAATTGACTATCTCTCGATTCGTTTCCAACAATATTGTTAGTATTTTATGTGTTTTTCTCTCTGCTTGTAACAATGTACCACCAACTTACACATGTAATTTTATTCAGCTGTACTGTTAAATTGTATTATTCTTTTTTTTTTAATTGGAAATTATATAGGATAACTGTTGAAATATTAAACTTTTTTTAATATAGTTAATTTTCTTGTTGTTACTAAAATTTCTAGACTATTCTTATATTTACTAAAGTGTTTAGAGTTTTTTATTTGTTTGAGTACTCTTGAATTTTCTAAAATTATCTTTCACTTGTATTAGTAGAAAGAATTATGTAGAACAAGGTAGAAGCTACTCATTTAATAATGTTTCTAAATTAGTCCATATATAGAGTCCTATAAATAGAGATGCAATTAATCCCATCATTTTATACTAAGTCAAAAATCAAGAATTTTCTTATTGAAATCATCTAAATGATCTTCAATACTTACCTATTGACATCTTGAAAGAGTACAACTTTTGTTTTAAGAATAATCAATTTGCCAAAGACTTGGTCACGTACAAGCTCTCCAATTTCAGCCAAAAACTTGCAGCAAATTGCTCCTTTGAGACTTCCTCAAGTACTTTGTCTCCAATGCTCAAAGTGATGGCATTATGAGCCTTGTTCATTATCTCACCTTTCTCCTTCTCTATCAATCCCTCTAACAATTTCTTCTCCCCCAAAAGTCCAGCTTGTATTCCTTCTTGAACTAACAATGCCCTCATCTTCACTCTTTATAAACTGAAATTATTCTCCCCGTGAACTTTTCAAGATCAAACTTCGAACTCTTGATTCTCCTCAATCTGTTCACTTGATTCTTCAAACTCCCAAGCTCTGACACAGCTGTTGGATCGATTCAAGTACACAAGTCACCACAGATATAATCAAGAACACTTAGATAAGAGTTGAATCTGAAAGAGTCTATGCTCCTTTTATTAGTCTATCAATCTTTAATTACAAGGCTAATTTGATTCTAACAATTGATCTCTATTTATAGAAACATAGAGCCAATTACAAAAAGTTTAAACTAGCCTAACTAATTTCAACGGTCGGCCAAGAAGTTGACCAAGTGTTTACTTATCCCCAAACCTGACCAACTAGAATTAGACAGACTAGGCATAAATTCCTACAGTACAAACTATCACAATGAGCAACAATCTAATATTTAACGTAGCACAATAGAAACTACCAAAAATAAAGAGCATGGTGTAGAGAAAGAAAGCAGGGGAAGAAAAGAAACACAAAGAAAATAACAAAAGAAGCTCACTTGATTCCATTGATATAAAAGTATATATACAAGCAAGGACAAAGCAATAAGCTCTTAACAGAATCAAATAACAACCATAAATTAACCAACACAATTAACTAACCTAAGCTAACAGAAAACTAACTATAGGATTAGTTAACTGTGTTAACATCCCCCCTCAAACGAAAAGGGGTAGGAGCCATTTTTAGTTTGGATTTGAGATATATGAATCGGTCCTTGGTTAATGGTTTTGTGAGCATGTCAGCCACTTGATCATGACTGGGAACATATCGAATAGAGAAACTCTTGGCCAATGTCTGATCCTTGACAAAATGCAAGTCTATTTCGATATGTTTGGAGCGAGCATGAAAAATTGGGTTAGCAGCTAAGGCGGATGCACTCTGATTATCGACCCAAATAACAGGGCAATGGGGCAGATGAACTTGCAGCTCAGTGAGTAATGAAACAATCCACTTTAACTTTGCTACAGTGTTGGCTAGAGCACGAAACTCGCTCTCAGTGCTGGAACGTGCCACAAAATTTTGTTTCTTGGCAAACCAGGAGATTAGATTCTCACCCAGAAAAATAACATAACCACCTGTGGATCTCCTGTTATCTATACAGTTAGCCCAGTCAGCATCGGAGTAGCTTTGTAAGGTCATGACCTTGGCTGGTGTGAGTAATAAACCATCTGAAATTGTCCCTTTAAGATACCTGAGCAATCGTTTACAAGCTTCTTAATGTAACACAGTAGGGGCTTTGAAGAACTGGCTAAACTTGTTTATCACAAAGGCCACATCAGGTCTTGTCAAAGAGAGATATTGCAAAGCTCCTATGGTACTTTTGTAAAGAGTGGGATCCTCAAACAATTCTCCATCATGTAATGACAATTTATTTGTGTTGCTTATAGGATTTGAACACACTTTGGCACCCTCCATATGTAACTTAACTAGTAAATTAGTAATATATTTAGTCTGGGACAAGAACATACCCATGCTATCTCTGAATATTTTGACTCCAAGAAAGTAGTGTACATCACCTAGATCCTTGAGGGAGAATTCATTGTTTAGATCAGTAATCAATCGTGTAATGAGGTGGTGGTTTAGACCTGTGACAAGAATGTCATCAACGTAAACAAGGAGTATAATAAGACTGTTACCCGAACCATGAACAAACAAGGAAGTATCAGATTTTGAACTAGTGAAACCCCATTGAATAAGGCTAGTTCTGAGCTTGTCATTCCAGGCTCTAGGAGCCTGTTTGAGGCCATAAAGAACCTTGTGAAGGAGACAAACATGGTAAGGTTTGGATGGATCTATAAATCCTAGTGGCTGATGCATGAACATAGTTTCAGTTAGCAAGCCATTGAGAAAAGCATTGCTAACATCAAGCTGAGTTACTTTCCAATTTGAATTAACAGCCAAAGACAAGACAGTACGCACTATAACAGGTTTAACCATAGGAGAAAAGGTCTTCTCATAATCAATTTCAGGAGTCTGTAGATAACCTCTTGCCACCAATCTCGATTTGAACCTGTCTAGGGATCCATCAGCATTCAGTTTGATCTTATGAACCCATTTATTGTCAATAATGTGCATTCCAGGTTGTTTGGGTACCAATGTCCATGTGCTAGCCTTTTTAATGCAAGAACTTCTGTTTGCATGGAATTGAACCACTGAGGATCTTTGAGAGCCGATTGCAAAGACTTTGGTTCAAAGGAAAGCAAAGACTCAGGTAGAGGATGCTTTGTGGCTAGATAAGCTTTCGGCTTGATATGCCATTTTTGGATCTTGTGATCATAGGATGTGAACTCTCAACAATGGTGGGACCTGCGTGAACTAAGACAATGGTTTGGGGTAGATGACAGAGAGGAGCAGGTGTGTTTTTCAGGTGGAATATTTGGTTGTGAAGATACAGGCTCAACATTGGATGGAGTATGTGTAGTTGTAGAGGTAGGGTCTGTTTGAGGAGTAGGGTCAGGTACAATCGGGTCAGTGTTTGTTGTAGGGTTTAATATAGGCAGAGGGTGGTTTTCTGGTATGGGTTGTAAGGGATGAGTCATTTAAGTGGCTTGGTTCAGCACAGGTGTTATTGGGGGAGCCATTGTCTCAGTATTATGGGGCATATGACCAACAGAAACAGGATTAGTGCATGAAACAGGATTAGTAAAAAATGTAGCAATAGGAGTAAAAGAATAAGGAGCTGCAGTATGTACCTGTGCAGTCTGTAAATTGTGAGGCATGCCAGGATAATGTGTCTCGTTGAAAAGGACATTTCGAGCAATAAACACTGCCATTTTTATTTTCACATAGATAGCCTTTGTGGACAGGTGAGTACCCCAAAAACAAACACTGTTCAGATCTGAAATCTAACTTGTGAGAGTTATATGGTCTTAGATGAGGCCAACAAGCACATCCAAATGATTTTAATATAGAATAGTCAGTCTTGCTGTGAAACAAGCATTCATAGGAGCTGATATTGCCAATAATAGGGGTTGGTAATCTGCTAATAGTGTAAGTGGCACATTGGAAGGCATGCCACCAGTAACTTAGATCTAATTTGGCCTATGCCAAAAGTGTCAGCCCTGTTTCAGTGATATGCATGTGCTTTCTTTCTGCTCGACCATTTTGTTGATGAGTGTGAGGGCAAGGGTGAGAAAACAAGATACCTTGATCAGCTAAGAACCTAGCAAATGGTTTATACTCACCTCCCCCATCAGCCTGAACACTCTTTATTGGCAAACCAAACTGTTTTTCCACCATACTCTTGAATTGAATAAACATGTCAAAGGCCTGGGATTTTAATTTCAATGGGTAAATCCAAGTAAATCGACTAAAATCATCCAAGAAATGAATATAGTATCGAAATCCATCTTTTGAGGGTTCATGAGAAGGACTCCAGAGATCAGTATGAATAAGGGCAAGGGGTTGGGTGGCTCTTTTTAAAGAATTGGAGAAGGGAAGTCTGTGATTTTTCCCTTGCTGACATGCATTGCAGAATTGGAATTGTTTTAATGTGCCAGTGTGTGGAATGGTAGGTAGTAATTTCTGCAATGTGGACATGGCTGAATGTCCCAATTTGTAGTGCTAGAGATTGATATTTGAGGGTGTTGATACATGAAAAACAGACTGCTCATAGGGAGAGGAAATAGAATTTTTATTGATTGAATGTGTGTTACAAGATTGGTGTGTACTAACACACTGTTGATTTCAATTACAATCTTTATTATATGAACAATCAGTAGAAAAAGACTCAGAGGTAACAAGATGACATTGCAGTGAATAGCTTGTGTGACTTGAAGAATCATCAAGAAGGTAGAGGCCATCCCTAGCTTTCCCTTTGAGCAGCACTGACCCTATTGTCTTGTCCTTGACAAAGCAACAATTTTTATGAAATTCAAGGAAAATGTCATTATCTTGAGTTAGCTTAGAAACACTAACAAGATTCTTGGTAATCGAATGCATAGTTAAGACAGATTTCATATGTAAAGGACAAGCTTTATGATAAGAAGTAATAGAAACAGAGCCAGTGTGAGAAATGAACAATTTCTTACCATCACCTATGGCAAGTGTCTCAGGGCCAGAGAAGGGTTTGGACTCATCAAGATTGCCTGAATCAAAGGTGACATGTGTAGTGGCTCCTGAGTCGAAGTACCAGGAGCTGTTGTCTCCAAAGTCTTGAATCATAGTGGTTGTATAGGCTTGAGGATCACAGTCACAGTCAATCTCAGTAAGAAAGGCACGATTGTTACCTGGTTTTGGAGTTGTCCAGTTTTTATCAAAGCGATAATGGCACACGGCTGCAGTGTGGCTAATCTTCATGCAGACTTGACAAATAACTTTTTGATGAGGAAATTTAGAGAAACCTCTACCTCAGCCTATTGGTGCTGTTGGATGATTGTTGTTGGAAAATGATCGAACACCTGTGGATCTGCCTTGGCCAAGAGCCATGTTTGCCTGCATTTTGACAGTGATATCATTCATAGCCAGATGGTGTTCGATCCTACTTTCATGAGACAGAAGAAGAGCCTGAACTTCTTCATTAGACAAGGTGTCACTTCTTGATATTATTCCTGAAACCACTGAATCAAACTCTGGTCCTAGACCATTTAGAACTTGAAGAATTAAGTCTTGATCATCAATCGGGGACCCTGCAATCACCAAAGAATTAGCAATCGATTGAACTTTGTCAATGAATTCAGAAATAGGAAGATTTCCTTTATGCCCGTGTGAGAATTGTCCCTTAAGCTGAAGTCGTCTAGCTTTAGTTTGAGAAGCAAACTTCTGTTCAAAAGCGCACCAAACAGAAAACGATGTGTCATAGTTTGCAATAGATGCAAGAATGGTTTCTGACATAGATGAACGTGACCAAGATAGAAGTAACTAATCCTTGCATCTTCATTTTGGAGATATTCAGGGTTTGAGTTACCATTGAGCAGTGTGGTGGGAGGAGGGACTCCAGTGAACAAGATCTCATCGAGATCATGTCCAATTACGGTGGGAATGACTTGACACTTCCAAGAAAGGAAGTTGACACGGTCGAGTTTGATTATAAGTGACGAAGACAAAGAATTGGAGAATGGATTCCAAGATCCAGTAGCAGTGGGTTGTGAGGCAGGTGCCTGAGGAGCTTGAGTTGCAGGAGTCATGGCAGGGGCCTGAGGATCGGAGGTAGACGAAGACATAGTCTTGAGTCAAAGACTTCTAATACCATGTAGAGAAAGAAAGCAAGGAAGAAAATAAACACAGAGAAAATAGCAAAAGAAGCTCACTTGATTCTATTGATATGAAAGTATATATACAAGCAAGGACATAGCAATAAGCTCTTAACAGAATCAAATAACAATCATTAACTAACCTAAGCTAACAGAAAACTAACTAGGATTAATTAACTGTGTTAACACATGGAATTTGAAGTAATCAGTTAAGGAATTCAAAATCATGTACTCTACAAAACCAAGCAATATCTAAACATGAATATAAATTATACCCAACTGGAACTTTTTAAGTAAGAAATAAAAAATAAAAAAGCCTAGGAAGACATTACAATTATGGAAAAAGAATTATTACTGATAATGTACAAAGTATACTGCATTTAGCTCATATATATAATGAGCATCACAAAACAATTCAATACAATAAATTATGTGCAGTTAACGTCAAGCCAGCTACCACTATAATTACTTCAGTGGAGCGGGCTTTACAAATGAAAAGTCATCTTCATTTCTGGTTTCCTGTTCTCTGTGTACATTCATTTCCATTTCGTCCTCGTGATCGACTCTTACAATCAAGTTTGTTGTCGCAGAGGGAGACATCATATCAGATTCAATATCAGATATCTCATTATCGTCATAGGGCATTGAGTGAGTTGAGTGACCAGTGGTTTTGAATCGGTGCAGTGTGTGTCCTGAGGAATGCACCTTGGATAGAGTTGAGCTTCCAGCACCAAGGGTAACACTGGGGGACTTGGGGGATCTTCCTCCATGCTTCTTCTTCACAGCCATGCGCCACTGCTTAAGGGCCTTAGATGTTTGTTCATCAAAGATGGATCTCTTCATTCCTGAACCCATCTGCAACAATCACAATTCATTTTGGTCAACAATAATCAAAAACAAAACAAAAGTAAACAAAAAGACAAATTATGGGACAAGGCATTTTTGGTGATGAAAAATGTCATGTTGGTCTAAGTAATTGAAGATAACGAAAGCATGAATGACACTTAATTAGCATTTCAAATTAAGACACTTTCTGGAGTTTGCCATTATTATGTTAGTATGCTTTGTTACTACTTAGATCACACTAATAAGAACACATTAGAAAGGTACCTGAGCTACAAGGGCATAGAGTGGAAGTGTAATGTAGCTGCACAAACATAGGACACCAACCCTGAAAAACCAACAAAATAGATAAATTAATGTCTTAATGATTCGTTGCCTTGCCAATTCGTTTCTTCTTTCAAACATAATAGCTTATTATTCTTGCTTTCAATGGAGTATCCAAATATCCATTCCATACACGCATATTTCATTAAGGAAACAGAAGAGAAAAAAGCCTGTACCCCATAGAAACTTTCATAATGGCAAGCTTGAAATTAGCATGGAAGCAAGATTTTAATCCATATGAATACTGCACAAACAGAAATTTTGTCATTCATGGTTGGGTAGTAGATTAGTTACCATACAGATATCAAATAAAAATACAAATCATATAGAATATAAAATATTTTATAAGCAGAAGAAGTATGGGTGAAGCGTGCATACCCATATCCACAGGAAGTATGTTATTTGAAAAGCATTCTGCATGAACCAGAAAATGGATCAGTCCCCAAGTATTGAAAATAAATGAAAATCAAACATGAAACTCCACAAATTGCTCAAATGTATGAGATCTCTTGATATAAGGTGCAATGAATATTGAAGATTATCCATTAAAAAGACAATATAAGACAATGAACATTTTCCAAAATTTATAAGTCTTGATAAATGTGATCTTGTTGTTGGTGTGCAATATTAATTGTACAATAAGCCACACACATTGTTTACCATCACACACATTTCATCAATTCTGCCAACTTAAAACACTATAATAAGATTCATTTTAACGAAATCAAATTAATCATTATATTCGAAACCCCAACAATAATACAATATCAAAGAGATCCCAAAGGTTGGTTTTCGATCAACTACTATAACCAGAACCAAGCAATACAAAATTTCGGAGCTCAAAGAACCTAGTGCTCCTTGAGTTAAAATATGTTGTACCTCAACATCAAAACCATGAAAAGTAAAATTGTGCCTGGATCAAATTTGATAACCACAAACTCCACAATTTGCCAAAAAAAAAATAAAAAATCAACATAATTACAAGATAAGTTCAAAACAGAATCTGCTGTAGAGAGAATTCAATACCTGAAACAAAGCAAAATGGATTAGCTGAAGGACCAATTGGGGCCGACCAAACCAAAAGTATTTATCTGATCCCTGCACAAGAGGAATTCCTTGGACTACAGCGTGCCTCTCAGTGATTTCGACAGCCATCTTTGTCAAGATGGATTGAAGTTCAATTCCAACAGCTAAGATTATCTGCGATCATATCAATGTTTAAAAATTCTACCAATCCAAAGAAGCTTTGAAAATTTAACATAAAAGAAACCACTACTTACAATAAGAGGGATCAAAGATGCCCAAAATAATGCTTGCCATTCTGAAAAATATAGTGTTATTGCATTTCAGTCAGCTTTTCATAGTTTAAAAGCAGAAGTGCATAATATCATATAGTTCAAATGAATAACCAGAGAATAGTGGCTTACTTGCAACGTTCAGCAACAAGAAGATCACAAATGACGCCCATAAGACAGGACTGCCAAAAATATTGAAGAACAAAACAATCAGGACACAGATGGATTTCAGAATGATCATAGCAAACATTGAAGTCAGAACATAACAGCCACAACACTAAATAGAAGAATATTACCTTACTCCAACAACTAACTTAAAGTCATCTTCCAAGGATCTCTTGACATACTTTTGAAAGTCAAATTTACTTCCAGGAGCCAAATGCACCTATGGATGTAATCTTGTTAGACTTAATAGAATACAGGAATCAACAAAAATAAGATAAATTTGCAACCAAAACTCACCGAGATAAATCCGTTGCGTAATGTCAAGTAGTCCGACTTACTAACAGACTTAAAAAATTGTCGAAAGAAGCATCCCTAAAAAATAGCCAGTAACATATGTTACTTATATAGATGTAGATTGAAAATTTATGATCAAAGTTTAGAAGTAGCAGTTAGAATTCAATCTCATGTTTTGACCTTACTGAACAATAAGAGACAACAACCAAAGAAAAATGGATGTGAAAGTCAAAATTTCTTACGATATAGAAAAAGATTGGGGTCCTAGTCCAGAAGCTGGTATGTGCTCGGACAAATGATGTCTCATGAGTAAGTCTGAATCTTGATGGATCTGTATTTCAAACAACAAAAATTTTTAGTTTCTCATAAACATAAATCTGGTCATCATGACTGATATAAGATATTGATTTAAAACGAACGGGCCTAAAAGTTTGAACTTTAGGATGGCATACCAGTTGAAAATTCGTAGTCATGGGTTAACGTTTCCAGCTCCCATTTCTTCCAACCACGAATCTATGAAAATAAAGGTACAAAAAAATTGATTCAGCAGACACAAATTAGCATGGTATTTATCACAGTAAAAGTTGATTTCAAATTTACTGTGAGGGTGTATGGCTATGAATAATTTAGTTGAGTTGATACAAGCATATAGAATTATTTGTAGTTCGTTTGCTAAAATACATATATCATAAGCTACTGGTGAAAATGAGCCATTTAGTTTATCAAAACAATCATCAGGCGTCAATTATGTTGTATTCTGATAGCTTGGACAAATTTGGTGTTTCCAGAGAAAAGACAAATAAAAATAGGAAAAGGATTGAAAAAGATGTGCAACTGAAAAAAAGAATAAAAAATAAAACAAAAGACTTCATCCGCACTTACAAAAAAAAATAAAAAGAAATGAGTACAACTATAGTGACAATATTGTCAAAACCTCTCTTTCACACACTTCTTAAAAGTCAATCCAAACCATATACAAATTGGTCGATGGAACTGTTCAAACATAATTAGGCATGACCATTATTCTTTAATCTTTAGAAATAAAATTAAAAAAAATTTAAAAAAGAAAACATAATAATTAACAATTGGCATGCAAATTTATGTGTGGGAAAGAAGCATCAAAAGGATCATTGAACTGTGCTGAATGTTTAGTGGTAGCCATATAATTTTAAATTGGAAAATAAAAATAAGAACCATACAACACCCATACCTTTAGCCTCCCAAGCAACATTGTGATACCACTGAATAGCACATGAAAACAAGCTAAGAAGAATATGAGGATGTGCAACTGATGCAATCCTTCAACAGAAATAAGTGGTTCGTATCCCTGTTAACAGAATAAGATTAGTCAAAAGAAAAGTTTATTGCTGTTAAATCATATGGCAATAGAAACCAAATTTTTACCAAAATCAATAGCTTTGATATTTGAGTTAAGTTTGTTAAAATATATATATAATAGGGTATCAAACCATGGAAATAACAGATATTTTCATACGCAGAAAAATAGGTACGAATGTACACTCAACGCTCATTAGATAGAATATGCATGAAAAACCTGAATGAAACATTCAAAAGTAAAAAATTCAACCACAGTGCCATGGGTCAAAGCTCAGCCAATAGCAAAAATAAGTAGGGAAGTGGTAATCTTTTTCAGTATCAGCACTGCAACCTAAAACAAATCTACAAAGGGTATATCAAATCAAAGGATTCCATCAACACTATGAACAAATTTGTGTTGTTTAAGAAATACATAAAATTCAGATGTTAGTACAAGCATAGCAATAGATTTGCTTACAGTTTTGCATTTAGGAATAGCGTCAACAGCAGATAAAACTCTGTGCTCAAACCATAAAAGTCTACGGCGATGTTCTTCTTCATCAGTTTTTTCTACTTCCTTAAGAGTACATGGCAACATGGTCTGCGCTACATTAATGGGGATACATATTCTGGCAATGTAACTCTGGAAAAAGGTCAGGATAAGTGAAATGAAACCCAGAATCATCAACTCTGCAATAAGTTCATCAAGAAGTCAATTAAGCATCCACGAGTATTTCATTCAATTCACATGATAATGTAAATTGAATAACAGATTATATTACCAGCTTTAACCTTCTCAAGGGCTTCAAATAGTGCTCTTTTGTGCCTATCTGTAAACCACTGCAATGAAATTCACCATGGTTAAGAACAAAGTAAACCAGAAGAACTTCAGAGAATGACATTCTCATCTTAACAAATCATTTAACCAACCACCAACTAAGGTATAATTCTCAAGTCAACTCTTCAAGTTTGTACTCATAAAAAATAAAAATAAATAAATAAAGGGGGGAATTTGTGCAAAGATTATTCATTTAAACAACAAATCGAGAGGAAAAGAAAAAGTCAGCTAAAATCAGTTCCAGATTATCCAGTGAGAAACGTTGTAATCAAAGGTTGAACATTTTGTTCTATTAACTAAACGCTAAGAAGCATTTAGTAAACGACATCCGTTGACCCTATCTAGACACATTAACACAAACAAATGAAAACCCGAGCAACTTCGCATGTTATAATCAAGGAAAATCACCTTCACTACACAAAACTCCAACTTTTTCTGGGTTTCTACATAGAAAACAAAATTAATTCTTGGGTTTTCTAGTAACATAATAAATAAACAAACTACAACTACAACTACAAAACATAAGAGAAGTAAAAGAAACAGAGAAAATTCAAGTGTACAAACCGTTCCAAGCTTATGAAGAACTTTTTCCAAGCCTATTGATATGATAATGATAACGGCGCAAACGCCGGCAACAGCCCATGTGGGTGTCTGATCAAGTGTTCTCTCGTAAGCATCTGCAGTCGCTGCCATAGCTACATCCACCAAAAGAAGCCATAGACTCACACTCACAGAGAAGAAGAATACCCAGTTCATTGTTATTGGCTTTTAGTTTAGAAAAATCTTTACTTTCTTCGATACCAAAGTTCGAACTCCCTCCTTAAGAAGCCTTTGTACTTATCTATATAACTACACGCGCATGTATTGGGTTGATTGGTTCGTTGTTATGGGATCCACTCCACAGACAACTTTTGAAAGAGCAGCCAGAAAAAATAGTTGTTTTTACAAAAATTAATGCAATTGCAACGAAGAAAGAATATTGAATACTGTGAAGAACGTTTCTTTATTAGCGAGCGCCAAGTTGCACTAATTGATTTTATTTTTAATAAATCATTTTTAATCATTTTGTTATGTCTTAATATTATAAATAATAAGGTCAATCCTTCACACGATAAAAGTAAAAAGGAAATTAAAAATTAGAAAGCTGAATTTCATTACGTACAAGTTGCCATTGATTAAGGAATAAATCGCTGTAATTTTTTCCTTACAAATTTTTGTTTTTGGGGCCCTCGTGGTAAGAGACCGTAAGAATGGGGTCAAAGGTCAAATACAAGGGGTGTGACGTAAGAAAGAGTTAACAATCCGAAACATAGCGAACCAGTGGTCCCAATAGGAGAGAACCCACTCGGCTAAGTTCAGACCTCATTGTTATTATTCATAGTTGGAATAAAAAACTACATATTTGGCATGTTTATTTCAAGTGGGAAAACATATTATATCATTAAGAAAGAAAAAAAAGACTGCAAAAAAACAAACAAAAAAAGTATTGTTGAAAGTCGTCAAATAGCAAGAATGGATCAAGTAAGGTGGCAAATCAAATACTTGGAATTGGGTCTTTTTTTTTCTTTTCTTTCTAAAAACACGGAATTAGGTCTTAAACGGTAAAAATTTGTCATCTCGGAATTTTTCTAAAGATATTGTAAAAACTTCCATAAATATAAAAATATCAAATATATCAATTTATTAATATTTGAGCAATTTTATTAGATACTAATATTAACATTAATACCTTTAAAAAAATATATATATATTTTTCAAAATAAAAAACAATATATTATTATTAAAAAAATGTGATTTTTTTTTTCCAATGAATAAAATTTAAGTTTTTTTTAAATGAAAATGCCAATTATATTAAATTAATCATCCATAATACAATAAGCATTTAACGGGGGAGGGATTTCCTCCAACCAAATACAAACAGAATCCACCGAAATAGCATACTTCACTAACAAATGAGCAGCCGTATTCGCAAATCTATACACATGAGAAATCTGCACTCCTGGGAAATTGGAGACTCTGATAACAGACAATGGAAATCAGAAACTGAAGCGATAGATGAGTGTAATCCATTAACCACTAAAAGAGAATCCGTCTCTAAGATGTGAGCAGTCAACTGATTATCAATCAGCAATTTTAATGCATTCATTAAAGCCAAAGCTTCCATTATTTCTGGCCTAAAAACACCCGGTATTGACTTAGAATAAGCAGCAACAATGTCTCCATTAGAGTTCCTTAACACAGCTCCACAACCGGTAATTTGCGTGGTCTTGTTTACTGCCGCATCAGTATTTAATTTGAGCTTGCCCGAAGGAGGATTGAGCCACGGGGGCTCAGATTTATTAGTAGACCGTGAAGGAGAAGTCGAGTTAGTTGAAGCCTTCGACTGCTGGGGAGATTGAAATTCCTCCAAGTATGACAAAGCAAAATATAAGACCATATCATGAGGCTTGGTTTTATTACCATGCTGTTCTCTGTTTCTTTCATTCCAAATATACCACAAAATTGTGATGACTGCTCAAGTGTAGAGTTAGACCAGAGTATAGAAAAATGAAGGCAACATTCCTTTAAGGTCTATATGTTAGAAAATGTTGTGCTCCAATAAAAATATCAAACTAATAAGATTACAACTCAATGACAAATAATATAAATGACTGAATCAGAAATTAAATAATGTTACAACACTAAACAAAATACACATAAAATAGAGAATAAAGATGAAGAGAGGGATTACAGCTCAAAGCAATAAGCTACACATGAAACATAATATATAAATAGCATATATATAAAAGAGATGTGAGAGCAATTTCAACACCACATACACCACAAGTGTATAATAGGAGAATCACAAAACTTGAACAAGGTCTTACACCTTTGTCCAAAAGCTTATTTCCCCTACCACAAGCACTTAGGGAAAAAAAAAATGAAAATAGCTTTTTGGATTTATCAAGCCTATAGTGTTTCTAGCAATGTGCTCTCTTGATAGAAACTAGTTCTCTCCCAAAGTGAACCCAAGATCTCTATTTATAGTGTTTTGAGGATCACATATAAAAATCAAAGTGTCTTCACCACATGGATGTTACCAGCACATTAATTGGTATTTAATAGGATAAAAACGTTGAACAAGAGAGCTATAAACATGCTCAATCAATTCATGTACGTTTATGGACGTTTTCAAAAATTGGTTCTAGGTTTTCGTAAAACAACCATAAAACAACATAAAGACAACCATTAAACAACTGTTTTCAGAAAACTCAAAATTGAATTTTTGTAACTTCTCTCCGAGTTAAATCTTCCTCCAACATCCCAATACTCATTTAAATGATATAATTGAGTATTGTAACAGTTTCTAACAGCTAGAAACTTATCTCATTGATTCCATAACTTCCATATGTAATAACTCACTTAATTACATTTGATCCTTAAGTTACAATTTATTTTTAGATTTGTAACTCTTCATATGTTACAACTTTTATTTGTATGATTATACTATATATGATATAATACAACCTCCAACACATAATATATATTAATCTCATATTAATATATAATATGTCACATTTAAATATTTTAATCTATATTATATTATAACAAATAATATAACATTCTCCCACTATATTAAAATTTGTGACACACTATTGTAACATTATTTAATCAATCAAATATTACATATATCCCCTACTTTGATTGAATAAATCAAACACTTTTATAGAGATCTTGTTTAGATGCATAAAGTAAAATGTCTTTCGACTTGAATTTTACCTTAGTGTAGTTACCACAAAGTTTGTTGAAATTTTGGTTGCCATAGCATTGAACCACCATTTCTTTAATACAAACCGGTAATAACACACACATATTTGCTAGAGTTCACTTGAGACCTCATTATATCTCGCTTGTGCACCGTTAATGCCCATGTGCAACATCCATTTCATGGACTCTCTAGAGAATAACTCCCAATTCTCATAAGAGGCGACACCACCTCTAGTCTATATAGGTGGAAATTAATGTCTCACAACTTCTCTTTAGACACATCATTCCATTAAAAAATCTTTCGGTTTTAACCCTCCAAATTTTACCGTTAGTATTCTTTCATAGATGGGACAAGTTGAGTACTACTTTTTCACTCTATTGACTTATTATTACCTATTGAACTTAAAACTAGATTTTTACTAGTGTTAAGATAGGTTACCATCAATGAGTAAAACTCTATGGGAGTTTAGGTCCCATCCCTTGAAATTTCATGCTTTAAACTTGTACGGAGATTAAGCGATTTGTTATAACCACACACTTTTCGATTCCAAGCGAATCTTACTAGCCAAAATTAGCGTCCATTATTACATGACCACTCTTCTCCTTAGGAGTGTTCATAAAAACCGAAAAACTAAAACCGACCATCAAACCGACCAGACCGTAATCGAATTTTTGGTTCCACGTCATCACCGAATTTGGCAGTCGGTTTCGATTACGGTTTTTTTTGACATGGTGGTCGGTTTTGGCTTTTAAAATAAAAAAAAATGGTTAAACCAAAAAAACTACCAAAATCGCCATAAACGGCCAAAAACTGCCCAAAACCGCCAAAAACCGTCCAAAACCACCAAATCGAAAAACCATTAAAAACTGCCAAAAATTGTACGGTCAGTTTTATACGGTTATAATTTCTAAACGGTCGGTTATGATTTTCGTAAAATAAAAACCATAATCGACCGGTCGGTTATAAATTTGTAAAAACCGACCATAACTGGCCGATTTTCACCCCTACTTCTCCTAAAGTATACTTAAGCTTTGAAAATTTAATCATGAAAGATAAATTTTCACACTTTCTCAATTTCTCGCACATTTTGATACCAAGCATATCAAAATTTATACACTAACTTTAGACACCAAACATGTCTAAGTTATACTCAAGTCTTAGGCACCAAGCATGCCTAAATTTCACATATCATCCTTTCTTTTCTCAAATTGCTTGATAAATATTGGATATCAACCCCACACTTTCTCACATTTCACTATCAAGATAATATCTTGATTTTAAAATATAGATGACCATTTTGTCTTTATAATTTCTCTTTAATTTTTTTCTTAAAATTATTTTCACTAAAATTTGACACCAAAATATGTCAAAATTTCTGCATATGCACATAACCAAAATTGATTTAGAATTTGAGTTCAAAATTAAATAATTAATCAACAATGTCTCATCACATTTTGATTAAGTTGTGGCTCACCCCCCACAATTCCACTTATAAAGTGTATATAAAATATTATTTTTGTGTATTTTTCTCTTGAAATGACCTTTTAAGATCACTTTGAAAAATACCATTTGATATTTTTAGTTTTCTCAACAAAACTTAAAATATCAAACTTACACATCACCACTTAAAAAATAATGTGATTATTTTTACCCATAATTTTAAGGTTATCTCCTCATTGAAATTAACCCAAATATTACACCAAAGTTAACAAAATTCTCATCAATTTTGTTCACCACTTTAATTATTTAAGATTCAAATTGCTTATCTAATTTTGTTATCTTTTCACAATTTTTTGAATCCACAATGATTCACTTTGATTTGAGTCTAAAATTGTTTTTCCAATTATAACTCATTTTACAAGTTTTGATCCACTTTGATATATTTACTCTTTCGCAACATAAATCCAAAAAAGAGTAAATCTCATAGTTCATTTTCTCATCTCATAAAATGAGATAAAATCACTAATTGAAAATTAATTCTAAAACTCCATTCAAAAAAGGATGAATACATATTTTCCATCATTATCACTATTATTATTATCATATACAATAAATATGATTAGTTACTCATATATTATTATATACTAATAATGTATATAACTCTCATGCATAAAGTTATAAGTCCCAAATTTTATGCTAAGTAATATATTATGTATGTTATTATCATCTCATATAACATATACTCATCATAATATATATTATCTTTACATAATATATATTATATATGTATTACATACATAAATATTCTCATCATAAATATATATTATTATATGTTTAACATATATATAATATGCATAATTTATATTATGTATATTTCACATATACATATTAACATGCAACATATTCAAATATCATATTATATATCACTATATTAATATGACATATACATCCATATATATATAACTTATATATATATCTCATATATAATAACATAAAAATTCATATCTCAACATAGAAAAATATATGTTAATATAAATTTTACTAAGGGTGTGTTTGGAAGTAACTGTGTAATTACTATGTAGGGGTAATTACTAGGGTAGTAATTACACAGTTTAGTAATTACACTATATTTTAAAATGCGAGGTGTGTTTGGATATGAGGTGGTAATTACATATGAATTCCTAATATCTTGTTTGGCAAAATAGTTAGTAATTACATGGGAAAATAAAAATTTTTAATAGCTAATGTTTAATATAGAAAGTTTTTAGTAATTACACAGTGTAATTACATTTAATTCTCATGGGGGGCCATGAGAATTGGAGAGTGTAATTGAAACCCCTCAATTACTTCCAATTACACAGTTATAGTGTAATTACATGGTCAGACAAACATGCCAAATTGTGTAATTACCTCCAATTACTCACAAATTCAATTACATTGTGGCTTTCCAAACACACCCTAAAAAAATAGTAAATCACAAAATATCACAATTCTTACTCTTGTATTATCACATGTTGATTTCTTACATTCCATTCAAGCAAGGTAGGAAAGTATAAACTTTTGACTGTTGGAAATTATTGTGCTCCAATAGAAATATCAAACCAACAAGATTACAACTCAATGACAAACAATACAAAGGACAAAATCACGGATTATATAATGTTACAACACTAAACAAAATATACACATAAAATAGAGAATAAAGATGAAGAGATGAAGAGAGGGATTACAACTCAATGCAATAAGTGTTGGGATTTTATGCCCTAAATAAAACCCATTACAATCTAATCTGATTTGTTATCAATAAAAGATTAGAAGTCATTTATGTTTACATGTTTGTGGTTTAATATGTGTACAAAATCTGTTAAGTCCAGAACATATAGTCATTTACAATTACAATGATGTCAACACAGTAAAATGTGATTGTGATTATATGCTTCGAAAGACAAAGTCCATGTTTCATCAGTGCATTGGATTTACACTGATGGGATAATCAGCGATGAAGTGTACTTACACTTTCCATAAGTGTTATGTTCTTTCCAGAACATTGGCAAAGTATACTAGTTTCGAATGTATGGATTATACATTGGACTGGACGGATATTGATCTTGGTTAAGATATTATAATCTTATCGTTGTATCTTTCTAAGTCAATATCACTAGTTGATCTTAGATCAAAAGATCTTAATCCTAATATGCTTAGGTTCAATCTCAGGAGTGATATTCATGTTATTTGATTTGCTAGTTAAACCTACTTTCTGGTCAGGGTGATACATATATTTTGGAAACATGTTAGTATGATTGAGTGGGAGCGCTAAACATAGATATGGAATCTATAACTTTTATAGGTACTTAGAAGTGAAACGATGATTTCCTTAAAGCTTGGCTTAATAGATGTAAATGGAAGAGCTCTTATTTCAGTGATTATATTTCATTGGAATATCATTTACAGGAAGTTAAGTGTTTTAAGGATAAAATACATTGAGGAGTGAAACGGTAAATTTATTCCTACTCGGTGTAAAGCATCTATAGAGGATCTTTAATTATTGAGATTAGAACGATGGTTTAGTGTGATAGCGTATCTATATGGTGGAACATATAGAGTGTTCTATATGACTGAGAGTGCAATTCCAAGTTCTAAGAGTGGATGTAACAAGAAATTAATAAGTTAAGAAATTTACTTGGTAAATTCTAGTTCAGCTTATTGGAAGCTCAGTTATATAGGCCCATGGTCCCCATTCTAGTTGAGACCATACTGCTTGTAAGACTCAAATAATTGATTTTAATTAATCAATTATAATTCTAAAATTAGACTATGTCTAGTTTATGAATTTTCACTAAGCAAGGGCTAAATTGTGAAGAAAAGAGATTCCAGGTTTTATTTATTAATTGGAAGATTTTATTATGTCTAATTAATAAATATATTAAATGGCAATATTATTTAATAATTTATTTTAGTTATTAAATAATTTGTTTTGGCATTTAAATGTTTAGAATTGGAAAATTGACGTTTTTGAAAAAATAGAAGTGAAAATTGTCAAAATTAGAAAAATATATACCAAGCAAGGCCCATTACTCTATGGCCAGCCACTTATGAGGCTTTTTCTAATTAATATTTTTATTATTTTAATGCCTAGTAATTCCTAACCTAAACCTAGTGGTTACCTATAAATAGATAGTGATGGCTCAGACTTAAAAGAGAGATGAATTTTTGCCTTCAGAAAAAATTGAGCCATCTTCTATCCTTCTATAGCCGAACCTCTCTCTCCCTCTTTTCTTCTTCAATTTTTTTGGAAACCTTGAGTGATAGAGTGAGTGCCCACACACATCAAGTGGTATCTCAATCATAGTTTGGAAGATTGTGAAGAATCCAAACTGAAGAGAAGGACATTCAGGCTCAGATCTTGGTGATACTCTGCGACAGGCAGGATACAAGGGTTAGAGATCTGAGTGGAAGGAGACATACTATTCCGCTGCACCCAATGTAAGGTTTTCTGAAACTCTATATGTGTTTACTTTCATTGTTTTAGAAATTCATATTAGGATGTTAATGAAACATACTTGTTAGTAAATCTAGATCCTGGTAAAAAATATTCCAACAACTGGCCTCAGAGCCATGGTGATGATTTACTTTCATGAAATATGAATTAAAACGATGATTTGCATTGATTTGGATGGTTTCATGTGGTTTACGTGCTTATGTGATGATAATTTAGAAAATGCAATGTATGTTACTAAAATATTTTTTATTTCGATCTAGAATTATTTTTACTGGAAAGTAGACGAAAACTTAGTAAAATTAAGCTTTTACAAAACCTAATTTGTATTTTTTATGAATTAGTTATGATTTTTTGAATTTGAACAAAAATATCAGGATTTGAGTCACACGCGCGCGCACGAGCCTTGGAGCCGCTCGGACACGCACGCCCATTCAGACAGAAATGGCCAAGATTTCTTGGACACGCCTCTGTCAGAAGAGGCTGCATGTGCCGAGGTTACTCGGCCACTGAGGCTGCACGCAGCCTCGTTTCTCGGCTGCCTCCTTGTTTTCGCGCGCGCAGTGGTATGCATTGCATACCCCTGTGCCTCAAACTTGTTTTCTTCATATCTTTTGATTCAAAAATCGTTTTTCATTGAAACAAAAGCCAGTTTTTGGTAGAATTTTGTGTAGAATCTAAATTTTCAATTAAAAATCTAATTGTCAGAATAAAAATAATTTTTATTATTTTTTTAATTAAATAAAATTAGTTTTAGCTATTAGTATGCTTTGATTTTTGAAAATTTGATTTCTCACAAGAATAGCCTTATGGTTAATTTTGAAATTTTAGATTATTTTATTTATTTTAATTATAAGATCAGATATTACATTTTTTTATTATTAAATTTGAATGATCTTACTTTGATATTAAAATACTATTTTTAAAAATACTCTTATTCAAATTTCAAAGTTTGCTAACCATATCATATTTTTTTTTTCAAATTTGTTATTTTTGAAATATATATTTTAATTATAATTATAAGATTAGGAATATGTTAGGTTTAACATTTTATCTTATTAGACATTTTTTATTAAAATTATATTTTGGCAAAAATAGCATGAAATTTGAAAATTTGGTTAGTTTAGGTTTGAATAGAAATTTTAGGGTTTCAAAACCATAAATTTTCAAACTTGTTTTATTTTACTATTTTTAATAAAATATTCTAACCATAGTAAAATATCTATTTTTTTCAATTAGTTTATTTATGTCATATTCAAATTTATTAAATTATAAGACTTAGAATATAATATTGAAATATCTAAATTTTAAAATTTAAGATATTTTATTATATTATCTCATTAGAAATTTTAAATAAATTTAAATTTTGAATAAACTTGATATTTGAAAATTTGCTAGATATTTTTTTTTTAATTTTTTGTTAGAATCTAGGAAATTTAGGAGTTTGTTGAATTTTGAATTTTTTTTAAATATTCTCTAACAACCTAAATTTGAATTCTAGTTAAGATGTTTATTTTAATTTTTTTTTAATTTTTAAAATTGAGATATTTTAGCTTACTTTCCAGATATTCCAGATCAATTACCTGTTTGTTTATATTGTTTGATTATTATATTATGTATTCAAATTTTTTTTTTTGACAAACTTATTATTTATCTGATCTAAATTGCTATGATTAACTTGTTGACAGATCCAATGATCTGATTTTAATCATAGTCAATTGTCAATAGATCTTATAAATAATTTGTAACAGCTAAAGTTTGCATTTCTTTCATCTGTGTAAACCTAGTAACATGATAGGGCCCAGCCAAATCATTTGACCTGTGTGAGCCTATATGTTTGGGATTGGGCTAGGATGCATATAGGAAGCCCATTTAAGTTTTACTAAGTAAATGGATTAGGTTGCTAAAATAACATTTCACTTAGGTAATTTTATTTAGGCTCAATTAGAATTGGACTTATTCAACTAATAACAATTATTTATTTAAAGGTTAAATTCCTCTCATTTGGGCCTTGTGTGAGAGTTAGGTGGCCAATAGCAGTGGGTACAATATACTGGACCCAGCCCTCCCTCACATGAACCACCCCAATTGTGAAGGCCCATTTGCCTTATTTAAATAATTGTATTAGGTTCATTATATTAGTATAATCTAATTAAAATTGAATTAGCAACATAATTAACTTTTAAAATATATGAAATTTATTTTTCATTTTAATATTTTAAAGTTAATTTTAGAAAAATACTTAGTTAATTGAAATATATTCTAGATAGTTATTTCTAGTACTAGTTATTTTTTCTAATATTTAATTAAGAAAATATTTTAAGTTGAAAATTAATTATTTATTTTAATTAATTTTGGACCAACTTAATTTTAAAAATATTTTCTAGTATTAAATTAGAATTAATAATTAAGTTTCTTTTATACTTAATTATTTAATTCTTGCATTTAATACATTTAATTTAATTGAAGATTAAATATTTAAGTTGATTTTATCATGATACTTAAATATTATTATTTTCATGAATTTTAATTAAATAGAAAATTATTTTAAGTTGGAGATTTTTTTAAAACAACTTAAATTTGAATAATTTTCAAAATATATTTTATTTTTATTTTATTAATAATTATTTTCGAAATAGCATATATTATGCAAGAATTTTTGAAAAATAGTTTAAAGTTGAAAATTAATTATTTATTTTAATTAATTTTGGACCAACTTAAATCAATGATTTTTTTCATTTAATGATTAATTAAAATAAATGAACTAAAATATATTATCATTAAGTCTAGATAGATATTATCTGTTTTGCTTGGAGTATTTTTCTAGTATTATTTAATTAAATAGAAAATTAATATTTAAGTTGATTTTAATCATGATACTTAAATATTTGGATTTTTTTTATATTTAATTAAATAGAAAAATTATATTGTAGTTGAAAATTAATTTTTTTATTAATTAATTTTGGACCAACATAAAATTAGAATAAATTTTCAGGATTTATGTTTATTTTATTTTAGAGAATTTTCAAAAATTGTATTCTTATATACTTTAATTTTTTCGAAATGCAATATATATTTATAGAAAATTAAATTTGAGTTGCAAATTAATTTAAATTAATACAACTTAAATTGAATAATTTACTAAATATTTATTGAAAAATTATTACTTAGATGGAAATAATTCATTTTATTTTAATATCCATCTAATTATAATTTTATAAATATTAAATTAAAATTTTATTTAGAATTTTATTCTTAATTGGAAATTTTAATTAAATAAATATATATTTAAAATAAATAGATTGAAATAAATATTAGTGAAAGTACATTTTAAATAATGAGCTTTATTATTATTAGGATATTCGATCTCCGTTGTTGGTTTTACATAGTTATTGTTTTAGTGAGTAATCCTCCCTAATGGAGGAACGTTCATTAGCAATTTAACGCCGTAGAATCTCGAAAGATAAATACTATTTGTAAGCGTTTATTTTAGTTTGGATCACCCTAATGGTGACGACTTTTAACAAGGCTTACAAAAGTATGAAATAATGGTGGAAGCTCATAAGATAGAATAGCCTTGACTCTCGCCTAAACGGGACAATGTTGGATTCTCATCTTGATCGAATAAAAGGTTGTTAGAATGTTTTATCATTTTAGATGAGCTGACAACTCTATTCAATGGATGGTAACTTTGACTCTTGCCTAAACGGGACACTGATATCAGTTTGTTGAAGACCTTGGAAATTATTTAGGATTGTATGCTTTAGTATTTTCGCTTGTCATTCCTACTTGCTATGTGCTAATAATTTCTAAATGAGATTTTATGTTTGAACCTTACTTGATTTCTATTTATTGTTATTTGTAGTATCTAACATGACATTAACCAATCCCATGGTGTCACTGTTGACTGATAATAAGCTGAATGGATCTAACTTTCCCAAATGGAAAGAGAACATTAACATTGCTCTCATTGGTGAAAATGTCATGTTTGTGTTAACTGAACCGTCTCCTGAGCAGCCGGGTGATAATGCAACCAAAGCTGTAAAGGAGAAGTTGTTGGGTTTTATGCCCTAAATAAAACTCATTTCAATATAATCAGATTTACTTATTAATATAGATCAGAAATAACATTTAATGTTGCATGGTTCACATGATTTATTTCATGATTATATGTACATAATGTATGAATTCTATTTAAGTCCAGAACATATCAATTTGTTAATGATTATAGTGTTGTCAACACAGTGGAATATAATCTTAATTATATGTTCGAAAGTTTATTCCCTGATTTGTCAGAACACTGGATTTAGACTGACATGGTATAATCAGCGATAGGTATTTTTACACCTTGGATAAGTGTTATGTCCTTTCCAGGACATTGGCAAAGTTTACCAGCATCGGATGTATGGAGTATACATCGAAAGGGACCGATATTAAACTTTGATTAGATATATTAGAATTTACCGTAATATCTATTCAATTCAATATCACCTGTTGATCCTAGATCAAATGATCTAATCCTGATATGATTAGGTTCAATCTCAAGAGTGTTATTCGTGTTCTTTGATTTGTTAGTTAAGCCTACTTTTGGGTCAGGGTGATACGTACATTTTGGGAACACGGTAGTGCAATTGAGTGGGAGCGCTAACATAAATATGGAATTTATAGCTTTTATCTGGCGAATAGAAAGTAAAGGATGATTTCCTTCGAGCTTAACCAAACGAAAATAAATGGTGGAGATCTCATTTCACTTAGCTGAAATATCATTTATACAGGGTTAAGTGTTTTAAGGATAAAATACATTGTAGGGTGTTACGGTAATTTAATCCCTTTACAGTGTAAATAATCTATATAGAGGATCATTGATCACATTAGGGTTATAACAATGGATAACTAATGATGTATCTATATCGTGGAATATATAGAGCGGTCTATATACTGAGAGTGCAATTCTAAGTTCTATGCGTGGATTCAACGAAGAATTAATAAGTCATTGAATTTAAGATATAAATTCTTGATCTACTTATTGGAAGCTCGGATATATAGACCCATGGTCCCCATACTAGTTGAGACCATACTGCTTGTACAACTCAGTTAATTGATTTTGATTAATCAATTATAATTCTAAAGTTAGACTATGTCTAGTTTATGAATTTTCACTAAGCAAGGGCGAAATTGTAAAGAAAAGAGATTCTAGGTTTATTTATTAATTAAGAGACTTTATATGTCTAATTAATAAATATATTAAATGACAATATTATTTAATAATTAATTTTAGTTATTAAATAATTAGAATTGGCATTTAAAAGGTTGAATTTGAAAATTGGCGTTTTTGAGAAAATCAGATGCAGGAATGATAAAACAGTAAAATTGCATAAGTGAGGCCCATTATCCTAGCCCATGGCCGGCCACACTTTATGGGTTTTATCATTTATTTTTTCATTATTTTAATGCCAAATAATTCTAACCTAAACCTAGGTGGTTACCTATAAATAGATAGTGATGGCTCTCATTCACACTTAACTTTGTGAACTTTGTCAGATGAAAACGGAGCCTCTATCTTTTCTCTATAGGCCGAACCTCTTCCCTCTTCTTTTCTTCTCTAAATTTTGAATTCCTTGAGTGAATGAGTGAGTGCCCACACACATCAAGTGGTATCTCAATCATAGTGTGTAAGACTGTGGAAAACCATCCAACAAGAAGGAGAATCAGCATCAAAGGAAGGAGAGAAAGAGATCCAGGTTCAGATATTGATAATGCTTTGCTACAGAAAGGAATCAAGGGCTAGATATCTGAACGGAAGGAGTCATTATATTCCGCTGCATCCAATGTAAGGTTTCCTAAACTTTATATGTGTTTATTTCATTGTTTTAGAATTCATATTAGGATGTTAATGAAACATACTTGTTAGTAAATCTAGATCCTGGTAAAATATATCCAACAGAAGTACGAGGGTTGGTAGAATGCCAACAACAAAGCTCGATACTTCATGTTTTCCAGCATGGTTGACACCTTGAAAACAAGGTTTGCCAACACTGACACGACTGCACAAATCATGACCCAGTTAACTGACCTATTCGAGATGGCATCAATTCAATCTCGCTTTGAAGCGACGAGGAATTTTATCAATGCACGGATGAATCCTCATCAGAACGTGCATGATCACCTTCTCCAAATGGCAAGTTATTTCCAAGAAGCTCAGAATCATGGAGCTGTTATGGATCAGACAACTCAAGTGAGTCTAATCTTGAATAGTCTGACTCCAGCCTTTCTGCCTTACACTTCAAATTATATCATGACTAAGAAGGAACAAGACTTTCATGAGTTGGTTAACGACCTTCAGACATTTGAAAATTTTATTGGAGGACCGCAAAAGAAAGGATCTAAAGCCCATAATTCTGGGAATGCTAATGGGGCGGCTAAGGCTGAGGCAAACTTTGCCTCTACTTCCAAACCCAAGAACAAGAAAAAGTGGAAGAATAGCAAGAAGCGTGTTCAAGCTGTGAAAACAGTTAAAAAGAAAAAGGCTACTACTCCTGGTGATACACCGAAAGGAAAATGCTTCTATTGCAATGAAAAGGGCCATTGGAAACCCCAATGTCCTAAATTTCTAGCAAAGAAACAAGGTATTTCTTTTCATATAAACTGATGAGTTTTAGAGAATTATTATCCACTTGGATTATTAATTCTGGACCTACTAACCATGTTTATTTGTTTTCCTTCTTATTTCAGCTCCAGCTGCTTGAACTCGGATGCTATCTTAGCGAGTTGAATCGGATGGTTGGACAGATGGGTGGAGATAGTCTAAGATGAAGATGAAGCTCGAAATCTTCTTTTATTTTTGAATTAATTGTTTTAGTTAAGAACAATTTGGATTTCAATTATTAGTTTGGGATTTTATTTCCATTTTCATATTGTTGCAGACAATTCCTTTTATTTTGGAGAATTTTATAATAAAGTTTTCTATTTTGATAAACGAATTGCATTTATGAATTGAGTTTCATTTACTTTATCTTATGTATGCCAGTACAAATTATATTTATATGTTTAATGATTGTATGTGTATGTGTTTTTTATTATTGATACAAATTCTATAGTATCTTCAACTCTGCAAAGAGTTAATGCTACATAAACACTTAGAATTTCATTTCTATGTTTATGAATAATCGTTAATTCTAAAACAATTATTAAGAATTTGTTTAATAGAAAGATCTTTTGATCTGATAGGGGTGGAAAAAGTTAAGAATAATATGCAGTTCAACGATCTTTTATATCTATTGAACTCTGGATTATATTCATAACTCCACATGATCTTTATAACACTAAGAGATGGACCGTGATGTCTATATTCCTTAGGGGTGGATCATAATCTATATATTTAGAGGTGGACTATACTATTGAAATATGTAGTTCATTTTGAACTCTGGACTATACTCAATACACCACAGTACTCTTTGTGACACATATTTTAAACATGGATGAAATATAATGAATTAGCAAATTATCAAAATATATTCTTGATCTTGATTTATGTTCCATTTAATATATTACTGTTGTAATAAAAATTGATACCAGTAAAGTTCTTTGACGTTGTATCACACTACCTTATTTGAGTGGGAGAATTTTGAAATTCTTAACCCATCTTCATTTGGTTGACACTTGTGATAGGAACTTTAGAACACAACTGAGAAAGTAAAGCTAACCATTCATATTAATAGAAATAACTTATCAGAATTATGAGAATAAGATAGTAGAATTCTTGCATAGTCTATTCGAATGACTTGGGCAAAAATTCCTAATCCTCATAAATTTTTATTTCATCTCTATTGATTACTTAATCTCAAGCAAGTATTTTGCATTAATATTAATACTAGATTGCTATGTTGATGACTTAGTCTAAAAGGAACTTACAGTTTCAGACTAAAACGATATGTCACAACTAGATATCCCTCAAACAATAGTAAGAGGTTAAATGTACTTCTATGTATGAATTTAACGAGACTCCTATTGTTGAGTGGGAGCCATCTGAGATGTAATCAAACAAGGAACATTAAGGGGCAGTCAAGAAAGAATTATGAAAGTGACCTATATGTTAGATAATAGGGATGTATATATTACAAGTCCTAATATCTACACCAACTCATAAAGTATCCTAGATGGTGGTTACTCTGGGAGTGGAGGAATTATTCTAGAAGAGTGTAAAAACCCATCTATAATAATTCAAGCTCCATCAGTGAAGATATATAACTTTGTAAATTCGATATTACCAGAAAGTTATTCAACTGAAGAAAATTCTACACTGTATTATCTCTATTTCATTTTTTAAAAGAATGAGAGAGATGTCTTATGTTTATTCAGATGAACTTAATGAGTAGTGAGGATTTCAGTATCCCTTGATGAGTAATGCATATAGTAAAAGATGTTTCATAGTGTTTTATGAACATAGTTCTAGAAATTTGGGTTGAGTCAAATATACTTCACTTGATCTGAAAGATCAAGACAATAGATTGATTGAAATGCACAACTTGTTTTATGTTAGTGCAAGTGGGAGTTTGTTGGGATTTTATGCCCTAAATAAAACCCATTACAATCTAATCTGATTTGTTATCAATAAAAGATTAGAAGTCATTTATGTTTACATGTTGTTTTCATGTTTCTGGTTTAATATGTGTACAAAATCTTTTAAGTTCAGAACATATAGTCATTTACAATTACAGTGATGTCAACACAGTGGAATGTGATTGTGATTATATGCTTCGAAAGACAAAGTCCCTGTTTCATCAGTGCATTGGATTTACACTGATGGGATAATCAGCGACGAAGTGTACTTACACTTTGCATACGTCTTATGTTCTTTCCAGAACATTGGCAAAGTATACTAGTTTCGAATGTATGGAGTATACATTGGACTGGACCGATATTGATCTTGGTTAAGATTGTTACGAATTTTATGATTACTACGCAAGTATACGCAATCAAGTAGTATCTCACGCAGGTGAGGTCGAACCACAGGGAATTGGATTAAGTACTACTAAACTATACTTATGATTCTATCTGGTAAAACAATACTTTTTGCAATTTAAAGAAAATAATTCAGAAAATTAAAAAGAATATACGAAGATTAATCAAGATGAGAGATTAGGAAGGTGAATCCTGTTGATAAGTTACCAATGTTAATACCTAATTGCTATCCTTATCTTAATGTGAACGACAGATTATGAATTAACCTAACTCTTTTCAGATCTTGTAGGTTCTAAATCTCATGTTCTCTAATTAACTTCTTAATTAAATCAACATAAAATCAGCATTAAGCAAAAATCTAATTGTCACTAAGGCTATGTAAATACTGTTGGAAGTTATTTTACCAGGATCTTAGATCTACTCACAAGTATGTTGATTAACACCCTAAATATGAACTTTCTAAAACGATGAAATAAACACAAATTTAGGAAACCTTACATTGGGTGCAACAGAATAAAATGACTCCTTCCGTTCAGATCTCTAACCCTTGTATCCTTTCTGTAGCAGAGTATTATCAAGATCTGAACCTGGATCTCTTTCTCTGAATCTTTTATGCTGAAACTCCTTTGCTGATGATCTTTCTTCACGATCTTCCTCACTATGATTGAGGTATTGCTTGCTGTGTGTGGGCACTACTCTAATCACTAAGGGGTTTCGAAATTATCAAGGAAGAAGAGAGAGAGAGGGTGGCGGCCAAGGTAGAGAGAGAAGGCTCAGGTTTTTTTGAATCAGAAGTGTAATTTTCCTGAAGCCTTCACTACCTATTTATAGCATTCCACTAGGGTTAGGTTTGAATTATTTGGCATTAAAATAATGAAAATATCAGTTTAAATTGCCTACAAAAGTGGCCGGCCATGGCTTATTGGGTTTGGGCCTTGCTTTTTGCAATTTTGCAGTTTTAAACTTTTGTATCTGATTTTCTCAAAAACGCAAATTTTCTAATTCAACCATTTAAATGCCAATTCTAACTATTTAATAACTATAAATAATTATTAAATAATATTGTCATTTATCATATTTATTAATTGAACCATACAAAGTATCATAATTAACAAATATGCCCCTAACAACTCTTTCTTTACAATTTCGCCCTTACTTAGTGAAAATTTCGCAAATAGACATAGTCTAATTTGAGAATTATAATTGGTTAATCAAAACCAATTACATGAGTCTTACAAACAATATTATCTCAACTAGTGCGGGGACCATGGGTCTATATAACCGAGCTTCTAATAAGTAGATCAAGAATTTAGCACTAAAGTTCACTAACTTATTAATTCTTCGTTGAATCCACGCATAGAACTTAGAATTGCACTCTCAGTATATAGAATGCTCTATATGTTCCACCATATAGACACATCATTAGTTATCCATTGTTATAATCCTAATTTGATCAATGATCCTCTATATGAATGATCTACACTGTAAAGGGATTAGATTACCGTAACACCCTACTATGTATTTTATCCTTAAAACACTTGACCCTGTATAAATGATATTCCAGCTTATGTGAAATGAGTACTCCACCATTTATGTTCGTTTGGTCAAGCTCGAAGGACATCATCCTTTGCTTACTATTCGCCAGATAGAAGCTATAGATTCCATGTTTATGTTAGCGCTCCCACTCAATTGCACTACCGTGTTCCCAAAATGTACGTATCACCCTGACCTAAAAGTAGGCTTAACTAACAAATCAAAGAACTCGAATAGCCTTTCAAGATTGAGCCTAATCATAACAGGATTAAGAACATTTGATCTAGGATCAACTTGGCGATATTGACTTGAATAGATTTTACGGTAAGTTTAATCAAATCTAAGTCAAAGTTCAATATCGGTCCCTTCCAATGCATACTCCATGCATCCAACCTGAGCTTTACTTTAACCAATGTTCTGGAAAGAACATAACATTTCTCCAAATGCAAGTAAACTCTTGTTGTAGATTATCATATCAGTAAAACCCTGTGTCTGATAAATCTAGGAAACTTTATTCACATAGTCATGTTTACTTTCCAATGTGATGACAACACAATAAACAGGATCAAGTATGTGAAAAGGGTTTAAGATGAATTTATAAATCAAATAGACAAGCAATTGATAAAGTGAACCAAAACATACACAAATGAATGAAAAATACTTCTGTTTCTTTATTGATGTTGAATAAAATAGATTACATTGAAATTGAGTTTTATTTAGGGCATAAAACCCAACAAACTCTCACTTGCACTAATATAAAACTAATTAGTACATATCAATTAATCCTAAATTCTGACGGTGCTTTTCAAATGCTGTCACGGCCAAGACTTTGGTAAATGGATCAGCTAGGTTGTCCTCTGTGTCAACTTTCTCAACTAGTACATTTCCTCTTGCCACGTATTCTCTGATAATGTGATACTTCCTTTCAATGTGTTTGCTTATCTTGTGGCTTCGAGGTTCTTTACTGTTTGCTATTGCTCCATTGTTTTCACAAAGTAAGACCAGAGGCTTTTCCATTCCAGGAACGACACCTATACTGGTGAAGAACTTTCTTAGCCAGACAAGTTCTTTAGCAGCTTCGGCTGCAGCTATGTATTCAGCTTCCATAGTTGAGTCCGATATCGCAGTTGGTTTTGCACTTCTCCAAACCACTGCTCCACCCCCAAGAGTAAACACCATCCCAGATGTAGATTTCCTGTCTTCAAGACTTGCCTGGAAATCTGAATCAGTGTAGCCTATGGGATTTAAAGCACCACCCTTGTAGACTAACTCAAGATTCCTTGTACTCTTCAAGTATTTCAGAATATACTTAACTGCATTCCAATGTTCATGTCCTGGATTAGACTGATACCTGCTCACGATTCCAACTGCATAACAGATGTCAGGTCTAGTGCATAACATTGCATACATTAGAGTTCCAACTGCAGAGGCATAGGGAATTTTCGCCATGTCCTCTATCTCTTGAGGGTCAGTCGGAGACTGTTCCTTAGATAGACGAATACCATATCTAGAAGGCATGTTTGCCCCACTGGTGTTGTTCATGGAGAATCTCTCTAAGACTTTGTCTATGTAGGTTGTTTGAGAGAGAGCAAGAGATCTATTCTTTCGGTTTCTGATAATCTGAATACCAAGAACATAGGAAACTTCACCCAAATCTTTCATATCGAATTGAGTGTTAAGCCATTCCTTGATGTGAGTCATTTTCTTGACATTGTTTCCAATGATCAAAATGTCATCAACATAAAGGACCAGGAATACTACTATTTGGTCTTCCTTGAGTTGGTAAACACAAGGTTCATCTTCATTCTGAAGAAAACCGTAGGTCTTGATGATTTCATCAAACCTTTTGTTCCATGAGCGAGAAGCTTGCTTAAGTCCATAGATAGACCTATTTAATTTGCAAACTTTCTTTTCCTGCCCAGGAAGAACATAACCTTCTGGTTGCTCCATATAGATGGTTTCTTTAAGTACCCCATTAAGGAAGGCAGTCTTGACATCCATTTGCCAGATTTCATAATCGAAAGCAGCACCTATGGAGAGAAGAATTCGGATCGATTTGAGCATGGCAATAGGACTAAAAGTTTCCTCATGGTCCACGCCTTCTCTTTGGGTATAACCCTTGGCTACAAGTCTAGCTTTAAAAGTTTCGACTTCGCCTCCAGCTCCTCTTTTCTTCTTGTAAACTCACTTGCATCCTATCGGATGATAGTCGTCTGGTGCGTCTACATATTCCCAGACTTTGTTCTTTTTCATGGAATCCATTTCTGAATCCATGCCGGCCGACCATCGTTTCCATTGCGGACTAGCCATTGCCTGTTTATAGGTTAATGGATCGTCTTCAATACCGTCACCTACGACCATATTGATTTCACCATCCAAGCCATAACGAGCTGGTTTTGTTGAAACCCTCCCACTACGACGAGGTGCGGTGATCTTCTGAACAGAAACTTTAGTAGTAGATTTCTCAGTTGGTTCAACTGAGGGAGTGGGATTGTCTTCTTCACGTGTGGAAGAGGACGGAACATTGGAAGGACTTATATCTGATAGAAATTCCTCTAGAACAACTTTACTTTTCGGTTTGTAGTCTTTAATATAGTTCTCTTCAAGGAAAGTAGCATTTGTAGAAACAAACACTTTGTTATCCTTGTGACTATAAAATAGTCCACCCCTAGTCTCTTTAGAATTTCCAACAAACATGCATACTTCGGTACGTGATTCAAGTTTGCCTTCTTTCTTTCTTAAGACATGAGCAGGGCACCCCTAAATTCTGTAATGGCGTAAACTAGGTGTACGACCATTCCAAAGTTCGACGGGTGTCTTAGGGACTGCTTTAGATGAAATAACATTTAAAATATCATTTGCCATCTGTATAGCATATCCCCAGAAGGACGTAGACAGGGTTGAATAACTCAGCATAGACCTAACCATTTCTAAAAGAGTGTGATTTCTTCTTTCTGCAACTCCATTTTGTTGTGGAGTGCTTGGGGCAGTGTATTGGGATTCAATTCCAAGTTCAATTAAATGATCTTTGAACTGCATATCCATATATTCTCCACCCCTATCAGTTCGCAAGATCTTTAATGATTTACCTAATTGGTTTTGGGCCAAAGCATGAAACTCCTGAAACTTTTCAAACGTTTCAGATTTCTTTTGCATTAGGTAAAGAAAACTATATCTAGAGAAATCGTCAATGAAAGTGACAAAATACTCATAACCACCTCGGGCTTTGACATTCAAAGGTCCGCAGACATCGGAATGCACTAACCCTAGAGGGATTTTGGCACGCTCTCCCTTTGCAGAGAAAGAACGTTTAGTCATTTTTCCTTCTAGGCAAGACTCGCATACTGGCAGTTCACCTAAGACGACATTTTTCAATGGACCACCTTCGGTTAGCCTATTGAGTCTATCAAAGCCTATATGACCTAAACGTAAATGCCATAGATAAGTTTGATCATCATTATCAATCTCTTTTCTTTTGAGGTTTCTAGGTTTAGCTACATTGAAAAGTTCACTATTAAGTGAGATTTGTGTATTCGGTCTCAAAACATAAAGCCCTTGTTCCATGGTAGCAACACATATTTGAAATCCATTACGAGAAATTGAACAATTTGTACTCAAAAAATTCAATATATAAGATTGTGTTTGCAAACATGAGACACTAATCAAGTTTCTACTAAAGTTTGGAATAAATAAATCATTTTCTAAAATTAAAAATCTTTGTTGAAACTTGATGTGGGCTTTTCCTCTAGCTTTGACCGATACTAACTCGCCATTGCCAACTTTAAGCTTTAGCTCTCCTGGAAGCAGATTTTCCCAAGTTTCAAGCAACTGCAATGAAGAACATACATGGTTAGTAAACCCAAAATCAACAATCCAGACGGATTTGTCGTTCTCTAAAACACATGATTCAAAGACAAAAGCATTACCTTCGTTTGAATTGTTTAGAAGCCCGTGACATCGTTCTTCTTGATGTCCCTTTTCATTACAATTCAAACATAGAAGATTATGTCTGATAATTGTACTTGAAGAAGCAGCTTTGCTAGATCCTTCATACCTAGTCCTTTTCCTCTGATTATGAATTGCAAACCCAGGGGGACCCATTGCAATCAGATTCCGTTCATGGGCTCGTAATTCTGCTTCGAGCTTGTCCATGTCGGAGGAGTTGGAATTATTGATCATGTAAGAGATAACAAATTCATTATACTCCGGAGGAAGACTATTAAGGATGAGTTGGACCCATTGTTCTCTTGATAAATCAATTCCTAGTAGATTCGCCTTTTGGAACTTCAGATTCAACATCAACAGGTGCGAGTTTATGCAACTACCAGGATGCATTTTCACATTATAGAGTTCTTTTGCTAAGATATTAACTAGGAGAGGATCGGGGTGAGGGTTATTCATAATGACACTACAACACATCAATAAAACAGAAGTAAGGTTTTGGTTCATAAATTCATACACAGTTCAGAAAATAACAAATAATCACATATGTTATAGAAATACTAAATCTAACATAGTTTATTTTCCAAGGTTTTTCAACAAACTGATACAGTGTCCCGTTTAGGCGAGAGTCAAAGCATCATCCATTGAATAGAGTTGTCAGCTCATCTAAAATGATAACCATTCTAGCAACCTTTTATTCGATCAAGATTGGAATTCAGCGTTGTCCCGTTTAGGCGAGAGTCAAGGCAATTCTATCTTATGAGCTTCCACCATTGTTTCATAATTTGCAAGTCAAGTATGGTCGCCACCATTAGGGTGATCTATACCATACAAAACACTTACAAACTACTTATCTTTCGAGATTAACGGTGCGAAATTGCTAATGAACGTTCCTCCATTAGGGAGGATTACTCACTAAAACAAACGCGATGTAAAACCAACAATGGAGATCGAATGTCTCTTGATTAAAAGCTCATTATTTAAAAATATTATATGTATTTTGTATAATCATTTTTATTCGATATTATAATAATGAAAAATTACAAACTAAAGTTGGTTTAAATAAAAAATCAACTTCAATTAATTTTCAATTATTATTTAATTCGAAAAATAAATTCGAATAAATATCGAACAAGTTCCATATTATAATAATGAAAAATTACAAATCAAAGTTGGTTTAAATAAAAAATCAACTTTAATTAAATTTCAATTATTATTTAAATTCAAAAAATAAATTCGAATTAAAATGGAACAAATTTGAAAATATCTTGTTTAAGTTGTTTTAGAAGAATCTAAAAAGTCAACTTAAATATCTTTCAAATCAGATTTAATTAAATTAAAATTAAGTTGTAACCACTTAATTTGAAAATATTCCATTTTAAGTTAATATTCGAAAAGATATTAACTTAAAAAAATATCTAAAGAATCTTAATAACCAATGCCTAAAATTTCTCAACTTACTTTTGAAATTTTAAATCCAAAAGATATTCAGATTTAAGTTGGTTAGTTGTAGATAACTAAATATCAACTTAAATAGGAATATTTAATGAAAAATTTAAATTAAGCTTCAGAAAGAATCTAGATGGTTATAATTCTATATTTAATTAAATGCAAGAAAATACTTATAGTTTAGCTTAGAATATAAAATTCTTTAAACTATGGTTTTCTTAAATTAATTTCAAAATAAATGAAATTAATTATGTTGCTAATCAATTTTATTAGGTTAAACTAGTGTAATTAACCTAGTACAGTTATTCAAATCAGGCAAATGGGCCTTCACAATTGGGGTGGTTCATGTGAGGGGGTGCTGGGTTCAGTATGTCGTACCCACTACTATGGCTCCCAACTCTCACACAAGGCCCAAAAGAGAGGAATTTAACCTTAAAATGAACAACTGTTATTAATTGAATAGACCCAAAAACTAAATGGGCCTAAATAAAATCTATCAAGAACTATGACATTTTATTTGGAAAACTTACAAAAATACTAGAATTTGGGTTAACTTTTACAAAAATACTGTCACACAGAAATTTTTTCAAAAATACTGTGTTTTTGTAAAACACCAGTAAAACACAAAGCAGAACAACTCAAAACAACAGTAGAACACTAGTAAAACACCATTAGAACACCAGTGAAAACTTAACACAGTATACTGCAGTATGAAACTTATAAAAAAACACAGTAAAAAAGTAAAAAATACCGCCTGGCAGTATTTTTGTAAAAAAAGGGCAAAACTTAGTATACTATGTAAATTTCCCTTTTATTTAGCAACAGAAACCTATATGCATCTATAATGAAATTAAACACATAGGCTCACACAGGCACACTTTGGATGGGTCCTATCATGTTGCTAGGTCATACACAAATGAAAGAAGATTGTAAATATACATGTTACAAATTATTTACTTGACCAAGGGAGCCATAAGTTAAAATCAGATCATTAGATCTGTCAACAAGTTAACCATGGCTATTTGCAATCAAGCAATAATAGGTTTTAAAAAACTTACACACAAGCTAAAACAAATACTCCTGCAACAAGGTTAGCTGGATAGTTGGATGTAGGATTTATTTAATTTTAATTAAATAATTTCGAAAAAATAATTAATTAAATAAAAAAAAATTTCGAAAATTTTAAAAAAATTTGAAAATTAAAAAATAAATAAATTTAAAATTAAACCTACAATTTTGAAAAATTAGGTTTCAACCAACCTAAATATCATTTCAAAATTTCCTAACTACTTTTAAAAATTAAATGTTATTTTATAAATAAAAATTAAATAAAAAATTAAAAAAGATAAATGAATAACTTTTTCAGATTTTAAATGTAATTTAAATAAATAAAATAACAAAATTTAAAAGTTAGCAAAATATCTTACATCTATTTAAAATTACATAATTATAGTTATCTTATTTTAAATTTAAATAAGGTCAAATTATTTTTTAAAAAAAAAATTAATTTAAAAATTTAAAATCTGACCTTAAATTTAAAAATAAGATAAGATATAATCAAATTTAAAAATAAGATAGATAATTAAGCAAAAAAAATAGATATTGACTATTTCAAATTCAAATTACACTAATATCATGAATTAAATTTAAAAAATATTAAATTAATTTATTATGATAATTAGAGTTGAATTAGGAATAGTAAGTATATAAATACAGAACTACACAAAAAATCGGAAGTTAATTCCATGAAAAAGCATGAAAAAACGAAGAAAAACGAAAAAATTGCAAGCTGTACGAACGGGTTGCAGTGCATACCCGTCCACGCGCGTGCAACAGGTGTTGGGCCGAGTTTGCTCGGCGGAATGCGTATCACGCATGATTTCCGCGCGCCGAGGTGGGTGTCAGCTCAACCCCGATTTTTTCGAAACTTCAAAAAATCATAACTAATTCAAATTAAATCAAAATTGAGTTCTGTAAAAAAGTAACTTGCTTAATTTTTTCCATACTATCCAATAAAAATAATTCCAGAAACAGATATTCAATTATTTTTCACGAAAATTCACAAACATCAATCAATCATCAAATAACACTCAATACAACATGATACCATCCAAAACATCAAACAATCGTTTTAAAGTCCAAATTGCAAGCAAATCAATTACCATGGCTCTGAGGCCAGTTGTTGGAAATTATTTTACCAGGATCTTAGATCTACTCACAAGTATGTTGATTAACACCCTAAATATGAACTTTCTAAAACGATGAAATAAACCCATATAAAGTTTAGGAAACCTTACATTGGGTGCAGCGGAATTAAATGACTCCTTCCGTTCAGATCTCTAACCCTTGTATCCTTTCTGTAGCAGAGTATTATCAAGATCTGAACCTGGATCTCTTTCTCTGAATGTTTTATGCTGAAACTCCTTTGCTGATGAACTTTCTTCACGATCTTCCTCACTATGATTGAGGTATTGCTTGCTGTGTGTGGGCACTACTCTAATGACTAAGGGGTTTCGAAATTATCAAGGAAGAAGAGAGAGAGAGGGTGGCGGCCAAGGTAGAGAGAGAAGACTCAGGTTTTTCTGAATCAGAAGTGTAATTTTTCTGAAGCCTTCACTACCTATTTATAGCATTCCACTAGGGTTAGGTTTGAATTATTTGACATTAAAATAATGAAAATATCAGTTTGAATTGCCTACAAAAATGGCCGGCCATGGCTTATTGGGTTTGTGCCTTGCTTTTTGCAATTTTTCAGTTTTAACACTTTTTTATCTGATTTTCTCAAAAACGCCAATTTTCTAATTCAACCATTTAAATGCCAATTCTAACTATTTAATAACTATAAATAATTATTAAATAATATTGTCATTTATCATATTTATTAATTGAACCATACAAAGTATCATAATTAACAAATATGCCCCTAACAACTCTTTCTTTACAATTTCGCCCTTACTTAGTGAAAATTTCGCAAATAGACATAGTCTAATTTGAGAATTATAATTGGTTAATCAAAATCAATTACATGAGTCTTACAAACAATATTATCTCAACTAGTGCGGGGACCATGGGTCTATATAACCGAGCTTCCAATAAGTAGATCAAGAATTTAGCACTAAAGTTCACTAACTTATTAATTCTTCGTTGAATCCACGCATAGAACTTAGAATTGCACTCTCAGTATATAGAATGCTCTATATGTTCCACCATATAGACGCATCATTAGTTATCCATTGTTATAATCCTAATTTGATCAATGATCCTCTATATGAATGATCTACACTGTAAAGGGATTAGATTACCGTAACACCCTACTATGTATTTTATCCTTAAAACACTTGACCCCGTATAAATGATATTTCAGCTTATGTGAAATGAGTACTCCACCATTTATGTTCGTTTGGTCAAGCTCGAAGGACATCATCCTTTGCTTACTATTCGCCAGATAGAAGCTATAGATTCCATGTTTATGTTAGCGCTCCCACTCAATTGCACTACCGTGTTCCCAAAATGTACGTATCACCCTGACCTAAAAGTAGGCTTAACTAACAAATCAAAGAACGCGAATAGCCTTTCAAGATTGAGCCTAATCATAACAGGATGAAGAACATTTGATCTAGGATCAACTTGGCAATATTGACTTGAATAGATTTTACGGTAAGTTTAATTAAATCTAAGTCAAAGTTCAATATCGGTCCCTTCCGATGCATACTCCATGCATCCAACCTGAGCTTTACTTTAACCAATGTTCTGGAAAGAACATAGCATTTATCCAAATGCAAGTAAACTCTTGTTGTAGATTATCATATCAGTAAAACCCTGTGTCTGATAAATCTAGGAAACTTTATTCACATAGTCATGTTTACTTTCCAATGTGATGACAACACAATAAACAGTATCAAGTATGTGAAAAGGGTTTAAGATGAATTTATAAATCAAATAGACAAGCAATTGATAAAGTGAACCAAAACATACACAAATGAATGAAAAATACTTCTGTTTCTTTATTGATGTTGAATAAAATAGATTACATTGAAATGGAGTTTTATTTAGGACATAAAACCCAACAATTACTTTCGTTTTACATCAAAACCTAGACTATCCAATTTTAGCATTCTCAATTCTCACTTTTCAGATTTCAAATTGAGATCATTAAACATGTAAAAGGTGATCAAACTTGCATATGGAATTAAACACAAATATAGATAGTATTCACAAACAAGATGGAGGAATGTCAATTATTTATTAACTAGGCATAAACTTAAACAACATTCATCATCCTCCCTTAGTGGGAAATTTAGCTCATAAAAACAATAAAAACATCCATGATTAAATCTGAAACAAAACTAAACATAAAAGAAAGAAATAAGGGTAAAAGAAAGAAACTAGAAGGTGATATCGCTCCGGGTCTTCAAGATAGCTTCCTCTCCACCTTCATCCACTTTTTAGGTCTTTTTCTGCTTAGGTTGACCTTCTGAGTCGTATTCCTTATATAGGGATGAGAGGTGTGCCTCCAATTGAGAGAAAAATCAAAATTAGGTCAAAACCACGACGTCCGTACCTAGTCGCGACTAGCCTTCAAGCTGGTCGCGACTACAGGCAAACCTCGAAAATCCACGGTCTTGCCAAAATCTCGAAGTCGCGACCAGAGACGCGACCATGAAAAAGGGTCGCGACCTGGCTCATTGGTGATCGCGACTACTGATGCTTCTCGAGCAGATTTTTCCAATTTTTCGCCAGATTGTCCCGTCTTTTCACCATTTGACTGAATTTGAACTTTGACACCCCGGGAACCTGAAACAATGAAAATCAAGCGTAAAACCGCTCCAAAAGACACCAATAGACGAGAAAATGCTTACTTTACAGACCCGAAACATAGGCTAAATATAACCTAACAAAGATATTATAATCTTAAAGTTGTATCTTACTAAGTCAATATCACTAGTTGATCTTAGATCAAAAGATCTTAATCCTGATATGCTTAGGTTCAATCTCAGGAGTGATATTCATGTTCTTTGATTTGTTAGTTAAACCTACTTTCTGGTCAGGGTGATACGTACATTTTGGGAACTTGGTAGTATGATTGAGTGGGAGCGCTAAACATAGATATGGAATCTATAGCTTCTATAGGTACTTAGAAGTGAAATGATGATTTCCTTAAAGCTTGGCTTAATAGATGTAAATGGAAGAGCTCTTATTTCAGTGATTATATTTCACTGAAATATCCTTTACAGGAAGTTAAGTGTTTTATGGATAAAATACATTGAGGAGTGAAACGGTAAATTTATTCCTACTCGGTGTAAATCATCTATAGAGGATCTTTGATTATTGAGATTAGAACGATGGTTTAATGTGATAGTGTATCTATATGGTGGAACATATAGAGCGTTCTATATGACTGAGAGTGCAATTCTAAGTTCTAAGAGTGGATGCAACAAGGAATTAATAAGTTAGGGAATTTACTTGGTAAATTCTAGTTCAGCTTATTGGAAGATCAGTTATATAGGCCTATGGTCCCCATTCTAGTTGAGACCATACTGCTTGTAAGACTCAAATAATTGATTTTAATTAATCAATTATAATTCTAAAATTAGACTATGTCTAGTTTATGAATTTTCACTAAGCAAGGGCTAAATTGTGAAGAAAAGAGATTCTAGGTTTTATTTATTAATTGGAAGACTTTATTATGTCTAATTAATAAATATATTAAATGGAAATATTATTTAATAATTTACTTTAGTTATTAAATAATTAGTTTTGGCATTTAAATGGTTAGAATTAGAAAATTGGCGTTTTTGAAAAAATAAAAATGAAAATTGTCAAAATTAGAAAAATATATACCAAGTGGGGCCATTACTCTATGGTCGGCCAGTTATGAGGCTTTTTCTAATTAATATTTTTATTATTTTAATGCCTAGTAATTCCTAACCTAAACCTAGTGGTTACCTATAAATAGATAGTGATGGCTTAGACTTAAAAGAGAGATAAATTTTTGCCTTCAGAAAAAATTGAGCCATCTTCTATCCTTCTATAGCCAAACCTCTCTCTCCCTCTTTTATTCTTCAATTTTTTCGAAACCTTGAGTGATAGAGTGAGTGCCCACACACATCAAGTGGTATCTCAATCATAGTCTAGAAGATTGTGAAGAATCCAAACTGAAGAGAAGGACATTCAGGCTCAGATCTTGGTGATACTCTGCGATTGACAGGACACAAGGGTTAGAGATCTGAGTGGAAGGAGACATATTATTCCGCTGCACCCAATGTAAGGTTTTCTGAAACTTTATATGTGTTTAATTTCATTGTTTTAGAAATTCATATTAGGATGTTAATGAAACATACTTGTTAGTAAATCTAGATCCTAGTAAAACATATTCCAACAATAAGCTACACATGAAATACAACATATAAATAGCATATATATAATAGAGATGTGAGAGCAATTTCAACACGACATACACCACAAGTGTATAATAGGAGAATCACAAAACTTGAACAAGGTCTTATACCTTTGTCCAAAAGCTTATTTCCCCTACCACAAACACTTAGGGAAAAGAAAAGAATGGAAATAGCTTTCTGGATTTGTCAAGCCTATAGTGTTTCTAGCAATGTACTCTCTTGATAGAAACTAGTTCTCTCCCAAAGTGAACCTGAGGCCTCTATTTATAGTGTTTTGAGGATCACATATGAAAATCAAAGTCTCTTCACCACATGGTTGTTACCAGCACATTAATTGTTATTTAATGAGATAAAAACGTTGGACAAGAGAGCTGGAAACATGCTCAATCAATTCATGTACGTTTATGGACGTTTTCAAAAACTGGTTCTAGGTGTTCGTAAAACAACCATAAAATCCATAAAAATAACCATTAAATAATTGTTTTCAGAAAACTCAAATTTGAGTTTTTGTAACTCCTCTTAGAGTGAAATCTTCCTCCAACGTCTCAATACTCATTTAAAGGATATAATTGAGTATTAAAACAATTTCTAACAGTTAGAAACTTATCCCATTGATTCAATAACTTTCATATGTAATAACTCACTTAATTACATGTGATCCTTAAGTTACAATATATTTTTAGATTTGTAACTTCTCATATGTTACAATTTTTATGTGTATTTTTATACTATATATGATATAATACAACCTCCAACACATAATTTATATTAATCTCATATTAATATATAATATGTCACATTTAAATATTTTAATCTATATTACATTATAACAAATAATATAACATTATAAAGGCATGCAAAGATGCTCTAAGATAATGAGATAATAAAACTTTAAAGTGAGTTGAAAAGACATTCATCTTGTTTGTTTAACCGTACCAAAAAAAAAAATTATCTAAAAAAAATATAAGTAAAATTAAATTAATAACAAAACTTAAGGAATATATGAAAAATTTCACACATCATAAAGTAATTTTAAGAAAACGAATCGTAATTAAAACTTATTTCATAAAATTTTTTAAATCTTCGAATAACTAAATGAGTGAAGTTAAAAGACTCGTATGAAATAAATATATAAAATTCAAATAACACATTACTTAATGATAATATTATATTAAAATAAGAATTTTTATTTTAATGTTGAAAAATATTCCAAAGAATTATTTTTAAGAAAAAAAAATATCATTAATATCGTTAAATCAAATGGTATCACTGCTACCTCACGTCATTTTTAAAATAAACCCAAAACATAGCTTACACAAATGAGTATACCAAACAAGCATACTGGACACATAAACAACTACTACACATGGTACAAAATAAGACACAACTTACATAAAAATAAGGACTTTTTTGTATAAGGGATATTTTAGGCCCAAATTTTACATTTTTAGCTTGAAAAGGAAAATTAAACAAAAAAAGAAATTCAAAGTTTTTTTTTTTCAAAACTACGGACTGAACAGTCCGCATCTTCTTCCTTCTTCATTCCAAGCCACACCATATCATTCTCTCCATTTTTCTTCTCAGCTGAAGCACAATTTCAAACTTCAAAAAAATGTCATAGTTGTGTAATAACAAGGTCACAAAGTAGATCTCAACAACAAAATGATTAACCCACACAAATCTAAAAATAAAAAAGTAAACTAGAAAAAAAAGGAGGAAAATATATATTTCTACCTCTATTAATTCTAAAATACATAAAAACAACCCAACAATAATAATTCAAATTATATTGTGCAGATAATTTGATAACAGCACAAAAAAAGGAGAATCGAAGCACCCCCAAAAATAATTTAGAAGAATTTGAAAAAAAAAATACAAGGTACCAATATTTTTAGTATTTTTTTTTCATTATTAGGTTGTTATATAGTGTTATTGTCAATCATATCAAGCATAATTCATAGGGTAAATTGGTTGATCTGAAGAAATTGATGCAATCAATTTACAATTGAACAACTACTGGTGTATTTAAGGTCATTTATTGTTTGTTGTCAGGAAAAGTTATTTATACGTTGTTTTTATAGATTAAAATAATTGTTTAGAAATACTGATACTCATGTAATACCCGGTAAAAATATACATATATTTTAAATTTTATTTGTTATACAATTTGTGTGAGAATAAGCATTTTATTTATTTCTAGTAATAGTGAATAGAGATAATTGCTTAGAATAGTATTGACAGATTTCTAAACATAGTTGAAATTATAGTAACTCTCAAGGTAAAATTATGGTGTTTTTACGAATTATGATAATTACTCAATTAAAGCCTAATATGAAAGTGTATTAGAGTTTTATAGATTATTTAGTGGGTTTAATTTATTGTATGAGTGCATTAAATAACATTATAATGGAATTAATGTTAAAAAAATTCGTAGGTTTGGATAAATTCGCAGGATTAAAAACTGTTTTAGTAAAATGATCATATCTAGAGTTTTAGAGCTCTGATTGAGGTGATTCCAGTGGCGTTGGAAAGATAATTTAAAGATCTATAAATTTTGTAGAAATAGTTATATCATAATTCGGAAGTTTTCTAGGTGAAAACTGAGTCTAAAGTTACGAGATAAAGGGCTTATTTTTAAAATTTAAAAATTAGATATTTGTTGATTTAATAATATTTTAGCATTTTATTATATATTATTATTTTTAGTTAACCTAAACCTATTAGAATACGGTATCTCATAATCTTCAGTACATATTTTTTATCAAACCCTAAACTATCATAGTTTTAGTTTTCCTTTCCAAACCAATTTAGTCAAAGCTTCATTCTTCTTCATGGTTGCTCCTCTCAAACCTTCTACACTTCTTCTTATTTTTCTACCTTCATTCTTAAAGTTTTGGATTTATAATCAAGGCTTGCGGGCTTGAGACATCAAATAAAAAGTTGTGAAGAGGTATGAAATATTTTCTTGCTCAGTAATGCTAAATGTTATCTAAGGTTCGGACCTATTATATTTTTTGTTTTTCAGAAAAAACAAGTTTCAGTAAAGTGATGATATCTCTCTTGATATTGATCTGTTTTTAGAGATTTTTGTATCGTTGGAAAGCATATTCGATGATCTAAAATTTTTATCAAGAACCTAATAACAAATTCGGTGTTCTTCTATGTCGAAAATTATCATCTTTCTCTAATTGTTGTAATTCGTTTTCTTTATATTTCCAGAAAAAGTATTTTCACTTAAAATACAATAACTCTATCAATTCTCATCTATTTTTAATGATCTATATGTTTTTTTAAAGCTTATTCAATTTCCCATAAGTTTTATTAAGAAACATTTTGTTAATTCGAAGTCATACTATGTCAAAAAGTTAGTTTTTTCAATATCATGTGATTCGTTTCTAGAATCTTGTTCTTGCAAAACTGTTTTGGTAAAATTGTAATATCTCTTTGAATATAATTTCAATTTCAAATATTTTGGTATCATTGGAAAGGGAATTTAATTTCCTAAAACTTTGATGAAGATATTATCTTCTAGTTCTAAACCATTCAATGTCAAAAGTTTGTATTTTGCTAAGTCGTGTAATTCGTTACTCCATATTTCTTCTCAGAAATAGTTTCAGTAAAACAATCATAACTCTCTCAGTTTTAATCTATTCTTAATGATCATTGGAAAGATAATGAAATTTCCTATAATTTTTATGAAGACAACTTTCACTGAATTAGTATAGTTGTTGGTCAAAAATAGTGATCTTTCTGCTGTACTGTAAGAGTACGAATTTTAATGTTAGGGCCTTGAACCATGTGTTGTTATAGGTAGTAGTGACGAGATAACAAGTCTTAAGCAGGGGGATTTGAGGATCTTGTCCTCAACAAGAAAATTCATTGAGGTGCTTGGAGTAGCAAGAAGTTGTTCTTAACAACTGAGGTAAGAAGAGTGGACATTTGTACATGGGGTGTATGTTGAAACATACAACTGTATTATAGGTTTGTATTTACATGTTTTGTTCTATGGTAGATTGTTGTTTTATGCTAATGCTATTAGTGTGTGATAGTGACAAGGCTTTTGGCTGTTTGTGTGAGAATAGCACTTATAGGATATGTTTTCTACTACTGGTATGAGCATAGCACTGCAGGATATATTTTTGGCTGCTTGTATGGGTTTACTTGCAGATTATCCTATCATGGGTGAGTACAACTTGTGATAAGGGATTGCCCTAGTGGATGCCAAGTGTGAGAACAGCACAAAGCAGGGTAAGTTACACTTCATGTGTGATCAACATGAGTGGTAGTAGATTATCGTATGTGAGGACAATGTGTGATAAGATACTATGTGTTATGTGTGTGAGTATAGCATGCATTAATATTACACTGTGATATGATGTTGTATTATATGTGAGAATAATATGTGATATGACATGTTGTTATATGTATGCAAGTATGGTATGAATTGATTTGATGTTGTGATATTGTTATACTTATGAATATGTTATCTAGTTTGGGGGGTTATGTGTTGGAAATTATTTTACCAGGATCTTAGATCTACTCACAAGTATGTTGATTAACACCCTAAATATGAACTTTCTAAAACGATGAAATAAACACATATAAAGTTTAGGAAACCTTACATTGGGTGAAGCGAAATATAATGACTCCTTCCGTTCAGATATCTAGCCCTTGATTCCTTTCTGTAGCAGAGCATTATCAATATCTGAACCTGGATCTCTTTCTCTGAATCTTTGATGCTGAAACTCCTTCTTGATGAAAGTCTTTCTTCACGATCTTCCTCACTATGATTGAGGTATCACTTGCTGTGTGTGGGCACTATTCTCACACTAAGAATTTCGAAATTTCAATGAAGAAGAAAGAGGAGAAGAGTGGTCGGCCTTCACAATTGGGGTGGTTCATGTGAGGGGGTACTGGGTTCAGTATGTCGTACCCACTACTATGGCTCCCAACTCTCACACAAGGCCCAAAAGAGAGGAATTTAACCTTAAAACGAACAACTGTTATTAATTGAATAGGCCCAAAAACTAAATGGGCCTAAATAAAATCTATCAAGAACTATGATAATTTATTTAGCAACAACAATCTATATGCATCTATAATGAAATTAAACACATAGGCTCACACAGGCACACTTTGGATGGGTCCTATCATGTTGCTAGGTCATACACAGATGAAAGAAGATTGTAAATATACCTGTTACAAATTATTTACTTGACCAAGGGAGCCATCAGATCATTAGATCTGGCAAAAAGTAACCATGACTATTTGCAATCAAGTAATAATAGGTTTTGAAAACTTAGACACAAGCTAAAACATATACTCCTGCAACAAGGTTAGCTGGATAGTTGGATGTAGGATTTATTTAATTTTGAATAAATAAATAATTTCGAAATAATTAATTAAATAAATAAAATATTTATTTTCGAAAATTTTAAAACAATTTTGAAAAAAATTCGAAATAAAAAAAATTTAAGTTTAAAATTAAACCTACAATTTTGAAAGATTAGGTTTCAACCAACCTAAATATCATTTCAAAATTTGCTAACTACTTTTAAAATTTAAATGTTATTTTATAAATAAAAATTAAATAAAAAATTAAAAAAGATAAATGAATATCTTTTTCAGATTTTAAATGTAATTTAAATAAATAAAATAACAAAATTTAAAAGTTAGCAAAATATCTTACATCTATTTAAAATTACATTATTATAGTTATCTTATTTTAAACTTAAATAAGGTCAAATTATTTAAAAAAAATTAATTTAAAAATTTAAAATCTGACCTTAAATTTAAAAATAAGATAAGATATAATCAAATTTAAAAATAAGATAGATTATTAAGCAAAAAAAAAAAGATAGATACTAACTATTTTTAAATTCAAATTACACTAATATCTTGAATATTAAATTAATTCATTATGATAATTAGAATTGAATTAGGAATAGTAATAGTATAAATACAGAACTACACAAAAAATCGAAAGTTAATTCCATGAAAAAGAATGAAAAAACGAAGAAAAACAAAAAAATTGCAAGCTGTACGGACAGTATGCCAAGCATACTGTCCATGGACGCGCTGGTGGGTGCTTGGGCGTGCAACCTCGGCGGAATGCAGGATTTGTTTCAAGAAAATTCACAAACACCAATCAATCATCAAATTTCTTGCAAGAAAATTCACAGATATTCAATACAACATGATACCATCCAAAAAACATCAAAAAATCGTTTTAAAGTCCAAATTTCTTGCAAGTAAATCAATTACCATGGCTCTGATGCCAGTTATTGGAAATTATTTTACCAGGATCTTAGATCTACTCACAAGTATGTTGATTAACACCCTAAATATGAACTTTCTAAAACGATGAAATAAACACATATAAAGTTTAGGAAACCTTACATTGGGTGCAGCAGAATATAATGACTCCTTTCGTTCAGATATCTAGCCCTTGATTCCTTTATGTAGCAGAGCATTATCAATATCTGAACCTGGATCTCTTTCTCTGAATCTTTGATGCTGAAACTCCTTCTTGATGAAAGTCTTTCTTCACGATCTTCCTCACTATGATTGAGGTATCACTTGTTGTGTGTGGGCACTACTCTCACACTAAGAATTTCGAAATTTCAATGAAGAAGAAAGAGGAGAAGAGTGGTCGGCCAGATAGGGAGAGAGAAGGCTCAGGTTTTTTCTGAATCAGAAGTGTAATTTTCCTAAGGCCTTCACTATCTATTTATAGCATTCCACTAGGGTTAGGTTTGAATTATTTGGCATTAAAATAATGAAAATATCAGTTTAAATTGCCTACAAAAGTGGCCGGCCATGCATAGTGGATTTGGGCCTCACTTTTTGCAATTTTACAGTTTTATCTTTTCTGCATACGATTTTCTCAAAAACACCAATTTTCTAATTCAACCATTTAAATGCCAATTCTAACTATTTAATAACTATAAATAATTATTAAATAATATTGTCATTTATCATATTTATTAATTGAACCATACAAAGTATCATAATTAACAAATATGCCCCTAAAACTCTTTCTTTACAATTTCGCCCTTACTTAGTGAAAAAATTCACAAATAGACATAGTCTAATTTGAGAATTATAATTGATTAATCAAAACCAATTATATGAGTCTTACAAGCAATATTATCTCAACTAGTGCGGGGACCATGGGTCTATATAACCGAGCTTCCAATAAGTAGATCAAGAATTTATTTCTAAAATTCACTAACTTATTAATTCTTTGTTGAATCCACGCATAGAACTTAGAATTGCACTCTCAGTTATATAGAATGCTCTATATGTTCCACCATATAGACACATCATTAGTTATCCATTGTTATAATCCTAATTTGATCAATGATCCTCTATATGAATGATCTACACTGTAAAGGGATTAGATTACCATTACACCCTACAATGTATTTAATCCTTAAAACACTTGACCCCGTATAAATGATATTTCAGCTTATGTGAAATGAGTACTCCACCATTTATGTTCGTTTGGTCAAGCTCGAAGGAGATCATCCTTTGCTTACTATTCGCCAGATAGAAGCTATAGATTCCATGTTTATGTTAGCGCTCCCACTCAATTTCACTACCGTGTTCCCAAAATGTACGTATCACCCTGAGTTAAAAGTAGGCTTAACTAACAAATCAAAGAACACGAATAGCCTTTCAAGATTGAGCCTAATCATAACAGGATTAAGAACATTTGATCTAGGATCAACTAGGCGATATTGACTTGAATAGATATTACGGTAAGTTTAATAAATCTAAGTCAAAGTTCAATATCGGTCCCTTCCGATGCATACTCCATGCATCCAACCTGAGCTTTACTTTAACCAATGCTCTGGAAAGAACATAGCACTTCTCCAAATGCAAGTAAACTCTGTTGTAGATTATCATATCAGTAAAACCCTATGTCTGATAAATCTAGGAAACTTTATTCACATAGTCATGTTTACTTTCCAATGTGTTGACAGCACAATAAACAGGATCAAGTATGTGAAAAGGGTTTCAGATGAATTCATACATTATGTACATATAATCATGAAATAAATCATGTGAACCATGCAACATTAAATGTTATTTCTGATCTATATTAATAAGTAAATCTGATTATATTGAAATGAGTTTTATTTAGGGCATAAAACCCAACATTATGTCCTACATAGCTCTTCTTACTGGGCGTTAGCTCATGGGTACTCTGTGTGCAGGTAAAGGCAAAACTATACAGTGAGGGTGGCGAGCTCGAGGCTTGGATTACATGTTAGGGGATTGTCACGATGTTTTGGTTTAAGAATATTTCTTTAAAGATTATGGCTCGATTACTTTTGTAAAAATTAATGTTTACAAATTTGTAAATGAATCAATTGTTTTTGTTTTAAAATAATGAGATCTCATGCTTTAATTATTTTCAATAAATTAGTTTATTGTTTTTATTATAAATAGTTTTAAACGGACTAGCAAGTGTGACGTCTCGGGAAATCGGGGCGTTACAACTCATAACAAATATAAAACTTTCAGGATATATATGGAACCTCTGCAAGTATTGGTACAGAGCAATGATCATTAAGATGGCAACAAGCACTACGTTAATTATGAATAAGTGGAGAATTAATATCAAGAGATTACACTTATGTTGAGTTAGTGCAGATAATATTACAAGAACTAGACTACAACCCTAAAATAACTCAAATACAACTGAAGAAAAGTTGGCAACCACTCTAAATCAAGGATGACAAAAGTTTGTTATTTTACATAAAGTTATTAACAAAGAAAACTGATTTCACATGATATCTATTGTGTGTGAACACATTCAACTACACAGAAAAATAGAATAACAATCTTTTTAGGTATCTACCTAAGTAATGGTGTGCAACAATATGACAGTGGCTGGAAGTGAACATCACTAAGGACTGGAAGTGAACATCACTTAGGACACTGAATTGTGCAACAACACAACAACAACAACAACAACAACTAAACACATTTTATTTGCTACAAGGAAGGGATCAGTTTCAAAAGATGTTATTTTGGTTGATGCTGACACTTTGAAAATAGAATCAAACGTAAAACAACTAGAAAACAACTAAAAGCAAACCTCCAAAGAAGCTGAATATTGAAGAATCTATAATTATTTGTTCATCAATTGATATTTTTTGTTGAAAATAACAAAAACAAAATTATATAATATCTACAAAAGAATAATTAAGTTGTTTTCATGTTATTGTGAAACTTCTTTTGTGTTGTTTTGGCAACATCTTATTTCAAATTAAAAGAATAGAGTTTTACATGTTAAAATAAGAACTTTAATATATCATTGGATGAATGGTTTATAAATCATTTGCATATAATGTCATTCTATTTTCTCTTAAGAAATTGAATGGCGCACATGATTATATTCCCGACATTCTATCCTGAAATGATATAATCCTCGATCTTAAAATCTCTTACTTATATATGCTTACTTTAGGCAAATCATACTTAGAGTTAGATTAGTAGTGGTGGTCAAAGCTAGAATAAAACTCATTGTATATTTGATATAAATTTAAGTCTTTGACTTTAAATTTTAGATTCCAAATAGAAATTTTTTATTTCTATTTCCAGAATACAATACAGTTCAACTTTCACAAGTGATTAATATCCATTTTCTGTCAATGGATTCAAACTGTATGTTAATATGGAATGTGAGTTTAATATTCTGTGACCGAATCCACTTGGACTATTCTAAGAACTCTTTATTGTAACTAGACCTAATTCATCAAAAGATCACAACCACATTCTTATATATATCTATGACATTTTCATCTTGTTCATAGTAGTTTTGACAAGATCATTCTCTGCAAAGAGTCAATATGCCTATATCCACTGAAAGTGAATCATCTATATTCAAATATGGATGTACATTCAGGGATGGATATGAGTTTTTCGTTATGTTCTTAAGACGATCACTCTAGATTTTACCTTATGCAAAAGAAATTTGAAATGTTTGAAAAATTTCATGAATTTCTAGCAATGGTGGAAAACCATTAAGGTAAGTGGTTAAAGATCTTACGAACTAATAGGGGTGGAGAAATATTTGGTAGATATGCAGTTCAAAGATCATTAAGTTGATTTTTTGAATTATATCCAAACTTACCTCCCAAAAATTTGATTTTCATTTTGATGATAGTATAAGGTCTATGATTAGTTACTAGTCGTTGCCTAAGTCCTTCTAAGAAAATACCCAAGTGATAGAAAAATTTCAGAATGATGGAATGGTTGTGTACTTAGTATAAACCATTACTAGATTTATGGATGACCTAATCGTGATCTTAAGAAAAGCTAGAACTGTTAACCTAGGTTTGCATGTTTGTTAGCTATTCTAAGTGATTAGGGGTGGACCATCCTATAGTCATTAGATAAGAAAGTGTTTGTTTCAACAAATACTAATTTTCTAAGAAAACGACTAAGTCTGAAAACAAAGTACCAAATAAAGGAGATATTTTTCTTGATTCCAAAAGTGGTCAATCATCTTATTTTGTATAAGATGGTCCCACTGCCTCTGTTGTTTTGACACAACTGAAGAGGACAATACCATTTAGTATTCTTAGACAAAATTCACGGTACCTTGTCGTAGTGGGAGGGTTTTAAGGAACTCACACTGTTATGACTTGGAAGACACCGGTGATTAAAATCCATTGTTAGTTTAAACAAGTAATGGATTGTCAGAATAAGAAACTAAGAAGAAAAGCCAAGAGAACTATGGTTAAAACCATTCATATGGAACAACCAAAAGTTTTCTATTACAGGGATTAGAAAGGAAATTTTGAAAATAAGTCTATTCAATGGACTTAACAAAAACTTCATGTTCCTAGTATTAAAGGTTTGAGTTTATCTAAACCTATGGCTTGTGGTATGCCTTGTAGTTTACTTACTCTAGCGCAAGCAACGTACTTTAGTAAGATGCTGGAGCATTTTTCTAATGGTAATCTATAGAAGCTTCTCGACTTCTAAATACAGATTTCATTTATTTTAGGAAAAGTATCAACTATTCCATAAAAGATAAGGCCAAGAAAAGAATTCCTTGAATCAACAGTGAGAGGTCTCAATATGCTTCCTAAGCATTAGACTAGACACCTGCTGTTGAGTGGGAGTAATGAGTAGGTATCAGATTAATCCAGGAAAGGAACATTGGAACACAATCAAGTGAATCTTAAGATCAAGAAGAGGAACTATATGTTAGTCAATAAGGGTGTATTTAATTCTCTTAGACTACATCAAATCAGATTTCTAGACTTGCCTTAGTGCTAGAAAGTCTGCTGATGAGATGGTGATTACTCTAGGGGTGGAGTAGTGATTTTGGAGAAGTGTAAAAACCTATTTGAAGTCTCTAAGTCTACCAGAGAGACTGAATATTAAAGTTGCAGGAAAGATGCTTATTCAGTCTAAGGAAAATTCTATACATTTTTGGCATTGTTTCAACATTTATTAACTACTAGTGTTACTTCCTGACTAACGCAAAAGTAGTTGCCAAAAAGTAAAGAATCCAGTATCCCTAGAGGAGTAGACATATTGTTATCCCAATTTTTACACTCTCACGTGGCATCACATGAATGGTGACACGTGGAATCCACTTGGAACATCTGCTCGGGAAGCATAGTCCGAGCAGGATGCCTTGCTGGCATGCCCAGGGCAAAGTATTCAGCAATCTTTGCAGAGCGACCAACACTTAGCAAATTCAGCTTTCGCATCGTGAGTCATCAGCACAATCCCTATAACTCAGGGATCAATTTACGTGGATATGGCATACACACGATCCCACTATCAGTGTATTCAGCCTCAATACCACGATCCTTGCATTCAGCATTGATCCCACGATATTTCTATTTATACGCATTGTAAAGAGAGGGAAAACTCTTCCTCCCTAAGCTTACTAGCCCTATAAATAGTGATGCATATTCACTGGGCAAGAGATCGGTCAAAAAGCAGTTGAGCTAAGACCATACCCTAAATATATTATCTAAGAATTATATATTCAGAGATACTGTTGTAAGAGCTATAAGAAAAGGAATCTTTCTCTTAGATCTTAAGTCAATACAAGTAACGAGGATTAGGCTATTACCGAACTGCTCGGGGTTGAACCTCTATAAAATTCATGTGTCTTTATATTGCTTTATCATATATTTGTTATTATAAATCACTTATCGCTTATAAAATAGACTCGTTGTCGGTTGCTAAAAGCGAGGTCAACATTTTGGTGCTTTCATTGAGAGAAGGATCACGAATCGCTCTTTATTCAACATCCAATCGCAAATACGATGGTGCAAACTCGTAGAGGCCTGACTGATCCAGCAAATTCACAGACGCTGGATCCTGCATCGCAGAACCCAGGAAACACAAGGGTTCCACCAGCTGTTAATCCTGGATAGCCGGCGAACGTGGGGAATGGTGTGACAGTTCCTATAGATGAAATTGCGCCTGTTGTGCAAGAGACTGGGAATAAAAGTTCCGCACCCAACAAGGGCATTCATAACACAACTGTTTCGCCTAGAACCAACGCCCAGACGACCATCAGAGATGCCACTGAATTGCAAAATCTCTGTGACGCTCTCGGACTCATGGAGGGTCAATACCCTACATCATGATTAGGACGAGTTGCGCGCTGCAGTAAATCTCACGTTCGACGAACAAAGGCGTATGTTCGCCGAATGGAGAGATAGAGAGATGGAGGCATTAAGGGCTCACCATGCAGAGATTGAAAATCGTTGTCGGCAGGCTACCGTGTTGATACGAAAAGCCTACCAAACTGTAGGTCAGCAGCCACCGAACGTCATTCCCATGGGTGAAACAGACGAAGATCCAGGGATGAATGCTTCTCAGACCACAAATGGTCAGCCGCCTAATCCCCGATCACAAGTTCCACTCGTGGGCCAAGCGGTAGGCGGGCAGACCTTGTCTAGTAATTCATCGGGAGAAGTCATACGTAATGGTTCCAACCAGATAAATGGTGCCATTCCGCCCGTCAACCAAGCGAATCAATCGCTGAGGCAGCCAGACACTTCTGTGTTCGAAAGGTTGGGCGCAACCCATGACCTAAGAAATGATCCGAACAGAAGAAGGGGAGTAGACGATCAGAATGTTACGACAATCTCGCAACCCGAAACCCGTACTCGAATTCCCGCTCAGAAAGATGCTGATGTAATTCAAATTGACCAGAATGCCGAGCAGGTCAGCCCAACCGTACAAGCTCAGCTAGACGAACTGAAAAATATGTTTCACAGCATAGCTAGACAAAGAAACAATGATCTTAAGCTGGACCGAGCACGCAGAACTCCTTTCTCACCGGAGATCAATCTCCTGCCACTGCCCCACAAGTTCAAAATGCTGACGTGGAAGATGTACACCGGGAGGGAAGATCCCCTTTCCCATCTCAAGTACTTCGAAATGCAAAGGGATTTGCAAGGGGTACGAGGAGATGTATGCTACAGAATCTTCCCTCCCACTCTGTCAGAAGCCGCTCAGCAGTGGTATTTCAAGTTGGCTCCTAGAAAGTTTAGTTCATGGAAAACCTTCTCTTCAGAATTCCATGCACAATTCTCCTCCTCGTGCCAACTCCCATTGCATTTGGGAGACTTGGTCGAAGTTAAGCAACGACCAGGCGAGCCTCTCCGGGCATACATCAGTAGATTCATGACGGAGGCGACCAAAGTTTCATAGGTAACTGAGGATGGAAAGTTATCCGCAATACTGGGGGGCATCGAAGTCCTCGGTGAACTCTAGAAAGATATAAGGAAGAACGGGCCGGTAGACTCAATGAGTGATTTCCTTGACCGAGCTAAAGGCTTCATCAAGCTCGAAGAAGCTATTCACTGAGCAGAAGGTGAGCAAAAGCCAGGCAAGTCAAAGGCTCCTTCCACTGGAACATCTGCCCAACTTCCCCATTACCCAAATAATTCAAGCTCAAGTGGTAAGCATTCCAGTAACAACCACAAGCAAGGGAATGGGAAGAAAGGAAAGTTCACTGGCAAATCTGAACAAGCTCCCCGGGAGAATCATGCCAAATACACTGCATTCACTATTCTGACTGAAGATATAGAAAGTGTATACATGGAAACTCAGTCGCTGGCCCCGTATAAGAAGCCCGGGCCCATGAAGAAAGATGCCAACAAAAGGGACATGACAAAGTTTTGTCGGTTCCACGGAGACTACGGCCACGACACTAATGAATGCTACAACTTGAAGCGGGAAATTGAATTCCTAATAAGGAAAAATAATCCACACCTGTAAAAATATGTTAAGACCGACTAAGGTCAGAGGAACGACAACAACCAAGATTTGCTACCTCCACCAGTAGATGGACATCTGCAAGTCATTGTTGGAGGCCCTCACATTGCTGGAGATTCGGGCAAAGCTCGGGAGAGGTATGCCCGAACAGTGCAGCACCAGCAAGAAGAAGTCATCCTGGCCGTGGAAGAAAGGAAGCCCAAAGTTCCACGAGCAGGAGAGCCGACCATAACCTTCAACGATGAAGACGCTATCAAAATTAGATTTCTGCACAACGACCCGCAAGTCGTGGAAGTCCAGATAACCAATAAAATGGTGGCCAGAACCACGATCGATAGTGGAGCCTCTTCTAACATCTTGTTCAAAACTGCTTACGAAAAGATGGGACTCCAACTCAAGGATCTAACCCCATGCCTCCAGCCTGTCTATGGTTTCTCCGGTCAAGGAGTTGCACCTCTAGGACAAATTCGTCTACCCCTCACTGTTGGACAAGCTCCGATGAGCATGACTATCATGGCACAGTTCCTAATATTAGATGTTCCTTCAGCTTTTAACGTAATGCTTGGTCGGCCGGCCTTGTATGACTTAAAGGCTGTCACGTCAATATTTCACTCGTGCCTGAAGTTCCCAACAAAGAATGGGGTAGGGTGTCTAAGAGGAAACCAGCAGTCTACTCGGGAATGTTATAACCTTGCAGTGGCCAAGGCTAAGAAGGAAGTATCCTCCAGCCAGAGCACAAACAAGGGAAAAAGCATTCCCAAGCAGGGAACTTCCCAAGGCGGGGATGAAGATGTGGATCCTCGACTTGGGGACCCAAGCAACAATGTTGGACATGTAGAAGAATTAGAAGAGATCGAGATCGATCAAGATATCCCGACCAAAAAGCTAAAGATCGGAAAAGGTTTGTTGCTCGAAGTAAAATCATAATTGATAAAATTTCTGAGAGCAAAATTTTTGCCTGTGCGGATATGGTCAGAATCGATCCTTTTATCATTTCACATGTTTTGAATATCGATCTCAACATCCGACCAGTTCAACAAAAGCGAAGGCTGTTGGACAAAGAACGAGTAGTAGCCCTGAAGGATGAAGTTGAAAAGCTGCGCAATAACAACTTCATAATTGAAGCTTTCTACCCGGCTTGGGCCGCAAATCCCGTACTAGTGCCCAAGCCAAACAAGAGAATGGCGAGTCTGTATAGATTTCACAGACCTCGACAAGGCATGCCCTAAAGACTGTTCTCCACTTCCAAGAATCGATCAGCTCGCAGATGCAACAGCAGGGCACAAAATATTAAGCTTCATGGATGCTTACTCAGGCTACAATCAAATCAAAATGCATCCACCAGACCAAGAACATACAAGTTTCCGAACAGATATGGGTCTCTATTGCTACAAAGTCATGTCGTTTGGTCTAAAAATGCTGGAGCTACGTACCAAAGATTGGTAAACAAAATGTTTAAAGACCAAATCAGGCGAAATATGGAAGTGTACGTGGATGATATGCTCGTCAAATCCCAAAAGGCTGGTGGCACATAGACGACCTGGACGAATGCTTCAAAGTCCTCAGAAAATACAACATGAAACTAAATCCCTTAAAGTGTTCCTTCAAAGTCAGCTCGGGAAAGTTTCTAGGCTTCAACATGAAACTATCTGGTGCAGGGATGGCCCTTGTCACGCCTGGGGGGCAACAGCTGCACGCTGCAATCAAGTTCGAATTCAAAGCATCTAACAACGAAGCCGAGTACGAAGCTTTAATCGTTGGGCTAAGACTAGCCCCGGAGATGAAGGCCAAACACATCGAAATTTGCAGTGATTCACAGCTGGTGGTGAATCATGTATCTGGAGAATACGAAGCTCAGGGAGAAAAGATGATAGCATATCTAACCAAAATACATGATCTGCTCGCATAATTCAAAAGCTACGGTCTCAGACAAATTCCAAGAGAAGAAAATACAACTACAGACGCGTTAGCTCGATTGGCAAGCAGCAATGTAAGTGACAAGGCAAACTTGGTTCCTATCCAGTTCCTCGAAGAGCCAAGCATCACTGGCATGGATGAAATCGAAATGATTGATATATCCCCAAACTGGATGACACCAATAGCGGCCTACCTCGAGTCTGGGAAACTCCCAGATAACCGAAATGAAGCTCGAAAAATGAGAAGGAAAGCTTCACGGTATATCATAGTAGAGGGAGTCATGTACAGAAGAGGATTCTCGATGCCATTGCTCAGATGTGTCACTAAAGAAGAAGCTATCAAGAAGTGTGACAAATGCAAGAGATTTTCAAAGATACCAAGAGCTCCACCCAACGAGTTAACACAGATGCAAAGTCCGTGGCCCTTTGTCATTTGGGGGATTGACCTGATCGGACAATTACCTGAAGGTAAAGGTGGAGTGCAGTATGCAGTGGTCACTACTACAAAAATGCCTTTTAGTGACACTATTTAGTGACACACATAAAAATGCACGTCACTAAAGAGTTAGAAGTAATTTTTAGTGACACGCACAATTAGACTCTAAACATTCAGTGTTAGTCTCTTATAATATGTGTCACTAAACATATAGAGTGTCATTAAAGAGTAAAACTCTGTTTTTTTTTTATTTTATTAATTTAAAAAATGATAGCCTATAGTGACACGCTAAAAGTGAATGGCTAAATGTATCCCAACACACATGGTGTGTCACTATATCCAAATTTTATTTTATTTTTAATGAATATACAGCTGTAATTAATAAAAAAAATTAAAAAAAATCAAAAAGAATTATTAAATGAAAAGCACTCTCTACCAAAAAAAAAATCATTTTTTACTTAAAAAGAGAAAAAATACAGTAAAATAAAAGGCTCTCTCTCTCTCTCTCTCTCTCTCTCTCTCTCTCTCTCTCTCTCTCTCTCTCTCTCTCTCTCTCTCTCTCTCTCTCTCTCTCTCTCTCTCTCTCTCTCTCTCTCTCTCTCTCTCTCTCTCTTTATCGCCCGAAACCAAAAAAAGAAAAGCCCTAAATGTTGCTCTCTATCTCTCTCTCTCGCCTCTCTATCGCCTCTGATCTATCTCTCTCTATTCCTAAAACAAAAACAAAACCTTAAATCAGTTCTCTCTATCTCGCCTCTCTATCTCCCTCTTCTCAATCGGAGCTGTTGCTCCTCTACATCGGTGACCAGTTGTTGCTCCTCTGCTCCTCTTCTCGACGACCAATGACATGCTTGTCTCTCTCCCTCCTCAGTCCTCAAAGCCCCAAGATATCTCCTTTGTTTGGCGTTGCACATGCCGAATGCTAACTCCGACGAACCCACAATACATGCCTCTCTTTCTCTCTTTAGTTTCAGTGTGTCTCTAAAAACCCCACCATGTTTCTCGGGGAAGAACACCAGAGCTGATGACAATGGTGGAGAATAAGATCAATATGGGTGGCGTTGTTGGAGAAGAACTGGTATAGATCTCTCTCTCTTTCTCTCTCATATATTTGTATGTTATGTTCGGCTGGTGTGGATGTAAGATTAGTTCTTTATCAAATCTATCATTGTATATTTTTTTTAATTCTTTTTGTCTTCAATGTCTAAGGATTGAGCTGTTGGAGCTTGTTCTCTGTTTGTTTCTGAGTTTTTATTGAAATATTGTTATTATTTTTAAATTTAGCTTCTAAATCTCATCTCTTAAATTCGAATATGAGATTAATTTGGGGTTTTATGTTTTTCGTTTTTTTTTTTGAGTAATTATATAAATATGTGTATATATAAATTGATTCTTGAATGTTGGCTGTTCTTGTAGCCCTCCATTCAACAGGTTTATAGTCAGATGCTTTCCCTACCTAATCTGAAGATGAAGATGTATTGGGCAAGACCAAGTTGAAGATGGTGTCAATTGAATTTTTTGTTTCTTGAGGCTGTTAATTTTTTTTTTTGGTGAAATGTAGAATATGGCCACTGTCTTTTTTGAATTGGGGCTCATTTTTTTGTTGTATGATTTGCTCATAATTCGTTATGAATTTTTTTTTTTTTTTAAATTAATTGCAATTTTTTTATGTTGATTTTTTATTAAATTTATAGTTAAACTAAATTATATTAATTCATAATTAATATCTATGGTTAATTAAAATATTATGAAATTATAATTAATTAAATTATTATTGTAAATTTTATAATATAGAAGTTGAAATTAGAAAATTAAATATTAATATTTTTTATTGAAAAAACCAGGATATAGTGACACACTTTGAGTGTGGTTGTTATTAGAAAAATAATTAAAATAAGTAAATAAAGTGATATAGTGACGCGCTATTTGTGTAGCTATTACTTTTACAGTCTAACAAGGTGTGACTCTAAAAGATTATAGTTACGCACGATGAGCAACTCTAAAAGGGTTTAGTGACACACACTGAAGTGTCACTAAATAGTATTTTTCCAGTCACCCACATTAGTGACACGCAGTGAAGTGTCACTAAAACATTTTACAGTCTCTCAATGTGGGTCACTGAAGCCCATTTTTGTAGTAGTGGGTAGCGGTTGATTACTTTACTAAGTGGACTATAGCCAAACCACTCGCAACCATTACATCAAAGAAAGTTCAAGACTTTATTATGAAAAACATAATATGCCAGTTCGGACTACCGTACAAAATAGTCTCAGATAATGGTAAGCAGTTCGACAGCCAATCCTTTACTGATTTTCTGTGCGAACCATGGTATCATCAAAAGTTTCTCTGCAGTGGCGCATCCTCAGGCAAACGATCAAGTTGAAGCAGTCAATAAAACCTTGATGGATACACTAAAGAAAAAACTTGAAGATGCCAAAGGAAACTGGCCAGAAGAGCTTCCTGAAGTCCTATGGTCATACCGTACAACTGAAAAAACGGCAACCGGACAGACACCATTCGTAATGGCGTACGGTTATGAAGCTATGCTGCCCGTTGAACTCGAGCCACCTTCCCACAGAAGATTGACGTACGATCAAGGTACCAATCACATACTCCTTGCACAATCACTTGATGAAATCGAAGAAAGACGAGCAACTGCAAACTTAAAGTTGATGGCCCATTAACAAAAAGTAGCTCGGTATTTCAACAAACAAGTGAAGGCTCGGAAATTCTTCGTGGGAGATATGATCCTGAGAAGGGTATTCCTAAACACCAAACACAGTACGGCAGGTGTACATGGACCTAACTGGGAAGGACCATATCAAGTGGTCGAAGTTCTCGACTCTGGAGCATACAAGTTAGGTAAGTATGACGAAAAAATACAACTCACTCTAGTACCACGGTATTGGAATGGAGAACATTTAAGAAAATACTACTAATAAAGTACCAGGTCGGATGACCACTTTAAGTACTAAATGAACATTTGCTTTTAAGTGAATGACTTTCTGGGCGGACTACGCTCAAAGGTTTCGATAAAAGAAACAAAGTACTCAGGTCGGGTGACCACTTTAAAGTACAGTTTCTTATGTCTGCAATTTGTTTTATCTCATGTTAAGCTAAAAGATCAAATTAGATCAAATAGCTCTGATGTAAGTACGATAACAAATACACTTTTCGATCAATAAATGAATAAAGATATTTATTTCAAAATTCAAATTGAGTCGAAATTATCAACATGTTTCTAATTTACTATACAATGCGTACAAAAGGCTTGGTCAAACCCAAAACACCGAACAAATAAACAATATAGTTGTAAAAGACAAGTGACCAAGAGTCATACGTCTGCTCGGTCACTTGGGGGGCACCTATACCTGTACAAAGCATTTGGTAAAAATGAAACAATCACAATTGCACGAAAATTATAAATAGAGAATGAAATTCATTAAGGATAACAAAAGCACGTAATACCAGGATTAAAAGCTGCCCGGTCCACCTATTGTCCAAAAAATGAAAAATAATTCCAAGTTTAAAGATCGCTTGGCCGGTCATGATGTCAGAGAAAAGGCCCTGAGGCCGAATAAGATATATAAAATAAAGAGATAAAAAGAGAAGTGTTTAAGCAGCTGGAGTCCTAGGCTCTTGGTTCGGTTCTTTTGGGCCAATCGGAGCAGGAGGATCTGTTGCTTGAATAGGAGGTACATCAACAATTTGACTTGAGGATGAAGCAGCCGCCTCAGTTTTGCCATAGGCCACTTGGGACGCGCAGAAATCAAGGTACATGCCCTTAGCATCACCCAAGTAGTCAAAATAGGCCTGAGGATTAGCCTTCCAAAAATCAAAGAAGAGCTCAAGACCGGCTATCTCCAAGGCATTGACCTTCTCCTTCAACCTGGCCACCTCAGCCGAAAGCTCCTCCTTGGCTTCCTTTTCCCCCTTCATCCCATGAAGAACTGCCCGAAGGGAAGTCCTCTCATCCTGAAGACTGTTTACCTCAGCAGATAAGGTCTCGATGGTCTCATCAAAACGGTCAGCAACCTCGAGATCCTTAGTCAGCTCAGTGATCTTCTTCTGAGCGGCAAATAGCTTCTTGTTGGCTTCACCCAACTCCAACCGAGCAGCTCCGACTTTCGCTCTGGCTTGTTCAGCATCCTTCCTGGCCAAGTCCGCCTCCGCCCTCATGGTGTCGGACAGAGCCGTGTTCCTAGAAGCAGCAGACTTAGCCCGGGAGTAAGTGTAGGCAACCTTAATACCGACCTGCACAAGGAAAAAACTTTAGCATTTGAGCTAAGTATGGAAGATTAAAGGGAAGTATCCAAAAAGACTTACCCTGGTGTATGCTACGAAAATTATGAACAATACGCAAGTGCACGTAATCAAGTAGTAAACTCACGCAGGTGAGGTCAAACCACAAGGAATTGAACTGAATACCACTAAATTAGACTTATGATTCTATTTGGTAGATAAATAATTTTGATAGATTTTGAAATAAAGAAAAACAAGAAAATTAAAGAAAGCAATAAAGGTGTTTAATCACGGATGAGAAATTAGGGAAAAGAATCTTGCTGATTTAATTACCCAGCTGTTAATGCTAATTACTATTCTCTTTCTCAATGTGAATGACAGATTATAAAAATAAACCTAACTCTTTTCAGATCTTTTAGGTCCTAAATCACATGTTATCTAATCATCTCTGAGATAGATTAACATATAATCAGCATTAATAAATAATCTAAATGTCACAAAGGCTATGCAAATACTTTCGTTTCACATCAAAACCTAGTTTATCCAATTTTAGCATTCCCAATTCTCACTTTTCAGATTTTGAATTGGGATCATAAAGCATGTACAAGGTGATCAATCTTAAACATGTAATTAAACACAAATTTGGATAAATTCACAATCAAGAAAGGAGAAATAGCAATTATCATTAACCAAAAGTAATTTCAATCAACATTCATCATCTCCCTAAATAGGAGTTTAGTTCATAAAATCCATAATAACATCCATAATCAAATCTAAAACAGAAATTAACATAGAAATCAAGAGTTTAAGAAAGAACTAGTTGGTGATTGCATTCCGGATAGCCACCATTGATTCCTCTGCCTCCTTCTTTCACTTTTGGGCCCAATTTCTGCCTCTCTTCCTTCTAAAACACGAGCCCCTTAAATAGAATTTAGGGTTGCTATCTTTGAAAAAGTCAAAAACTGCCCAAAAATCTCGTTTTTCGTCCCTAGTCGCGACTACATAAAGTCTAGTCGCGACCATAGGCAAAATACGAAAAATATGCTCGCTGCGTGGCTCCTAGTCGCGACCATGAAAAAGGGTCGCGACCATGGAAAGTGGTGGTCGCGACTACTGGAGCAAAATTTGACAGCTTCAGCATCTTTCAGTAAAATGTGCATAACTTTCACATACAAACTTCAAATGAGTTGATTCAAGATGCGTTAGAAAGAAGAAAAAGAAATCTAAAAGTTTTATGTTTTGACTTTTTCCAAAATCTGATTAGAACATAGTCAAATTTAAGCTTGAAGTTTCAGCTTTATTTTCTTGCAGAATTTTCTCTATTTTATAGATTGTTGTTTTCCGAAATTTGATCAATTTATACATTCCAAGTGTGAAACCTGAAACCAAAGAAAACAAGCGTAATTCTATTCCAAATATAATAATAAAGAAGGAAAACAACTATAAAAAGTGACCCAAAACGTATGCTAAAAATAGCCTAACAAATTCCTCCAAACTAGATTCTTACTCGCCCTCGAGTAAGACTAAGTCTAACACAAAAACTCGATTAACTAAGCTATCAGATAATTATATTACTGCTGGCTCATGTGAAATTTCCTTCCATTAACTAAACTAGATTTTAATTCTAAAAACTCTAACAATTAATTAGGATGCTCATTTTATCACACAATCCAGAGATACAAAGTAACTTCAGTATCGAAATAATGTCATAATGGTTTCACTCCATCAAACTAGTCCACAAACCAATAGCCAATATGCTTGCATGCTTACCTCTCTCCACTAATGTTGACAACATTCTTTTCGAAATCAAAAGGACTTTTTAAGGTTAGAATTTATGGCTTAGATATTCGGAAAATAAAAGACAATTTTGGCTAAAGATATCATAAGCACAAAAGAACCCACATGCTTCTCATAATTTTAAAATTGCCCGAAGTGTTCCCACAACTAACCATGATTGAGATTTTTCTACTTTTTTTTTCAATCATTAGACATCACTGAAATTTTCTTTTATTTTTGATTTTTTTTTTCATTCTTTTCTTTTTTCAAGTGATGCCGAGTTACAATTCTTTCTTTTTTTTCACATGTTTCTCAATCACGCAAGATTTTTTTTTTCTTTTCTTCAATACTTCCACACACTATATATTTCACTCCCCCAAACTTATTGTAAGACTTATGATACCATTCAAAATGTCATGAGGACAAAAACAACAGTGTGGATACATCTTTTAGTTCAATGGGTGAAGAAACGAAACAGGTTTAGGCTCAAAATGGTTCACAAAGGATATTAATTTTATGGTAGGCTTGAAAGGCTCAAACTATCCAAAAAAAACTGCCTAAATCATGTTCCTAGTAAATGTTGTCAAGGATTTCACCTCAAAAGAATAAGACATGCAAGTTCTAAGCTATTCAATCGATCTTACCACAAACCACAGTAAAACAATTATAACATATTTCACAGATCGTCAAATTGCATTCATACACAGGTTTCACAAGCATCCAAACTAATCCAAAGAGTTAAAAGAATTAAGCACACAGTTTCAAAATTTCAGGACATATCACAATTAACAACAGCACACAACTATCTTCAGTTTATTTAATCGACTAACAACCAAATAAAAAGACTAAACTAAAGCAAAATAACTAAAAAGAACAGAATAACTAAAATAATTAAAAAAAAATTATAAGTCCCCTCCCCCAAACTTAGAATACACATTGTCCCCAATGTGTCATGCAAAACAAAGAAAGGGAGACTTACCTGCACCCCTATCAGAAGGGGTTGAACCTCAATACTGCTTCAAATTGGATCAAGTCCACCCCTTGCATCCAAAAGAGCCCTCGTACCGAATGAAAAAAATTGACCTCCAATATTGTTAATTTCAGAGTTTTGCACAAGAGTAAGTTCACCTTTTGAACTACCACACATCAATCTTTTCCAACGATGCCTAATTGTTTGAAGTCGCTCTTTAGGCTTTACTCTCTTCTTATCAGCTTTAACAAAAGAACCCTTCATCATCTCAATCTTGCAACAGGTAGGAATGTCGGTTGGAGCAAAAATATTAAAATTGACCTCTTCATCTTGCACTCGCAACTTTAACTCCCCCTTTTGAACATCTATTAATGCTCGCCCTGTGGCTAAGAATGGTCTTCCCAAAATAATAGGAATAGTTGAATCTTCCTCTATATCAAGAATTAGGAAATCAGCAGGAAAGATAAACTTACCAACCTTCACTAGTACATCTTCAATTATCCCACGAGGATGAGTCAAAGAACGATCCGCCAGTTGTAAAGTCACTGTTGTGGGCTTTGCTTTTCCCAATCCTAGCCTTTTGAAGATAGACAAGGGCATTAGATTAATGCTTGCTCCCAGATCACATAGAGCTTTAGTTTCCACCGAACCCCCTATAGAGCATGGAATATTGAAACTACCCAGATCTTTAAGCTTGGGCGGTACTTTCTTCTGCAAAATTGCACTACACTCCTCAGTGAGTGCCACTGTCTCGAATTCTTCCAACTTCCTTTTCTTAGCTCAAATTTCTTTCATGAACTTCAGGTAAGTTGGCATTTGCTCCAAGGCCTCCGCAAATGGAATGTTAATGTGCGGTTTCCTGAATATTTCAAGAAATTTTGAAAACTGCTTGTCGAGGTTGTTCTTGCGGAGTCTTTGAGGGTAAGGAATTTTAATATGGTGATCTATGCTGATTGGAGGCGAAGCTTCTTTCGATGCAAGACCCTCAGTAGTGTTCTTTTCCTTTGGTGCCCGCGTTTGTGCCTGTTGATCCTAAACCCCATCTTCAACTGGTTGCTTGCCACTAGGTCCCTTATAACTCTTTCTACTCCTCAAGGAAGTTGCTTTACATTGCTCTTTTCCTTTTGCCTCACTAGTGCTAGGTGAATTTCCTTGAGCTTGTTTTGCCACTTGAGTAGCCAATTGTTCCATCTGAGTTTCTAGAGTTTTAATAGAGGCTTTAGTCTCCATCATGAATTGGAGCAATAAGTCAGCTTGGATATTTAAGCCTCCACTAGGACTTTGTTGTTGTAGTTGTTGTTGGTTTTGTTGGGGCTGATTTCTCTGCTGGTAGAACCCCTGTTGGTTGTGCCCATAATTATTGTTTTGAGAATAGTTCCCAATGGCTTTTGCTTGATCCATTGGTAAACTATTCACATCCACCGGGCATGTGTCATATGTGTGAGGGCCCTCACATAGCTCACAAGTAACTTGAGCCTGTTTCACCTGAGCAGTCATCAACTTTGTTGGGGCCTCCACTTAGGCTATCAACTTGGTGATGGCGTCTACCTCGTGCATACCAGCAACTTTCTTCGTTTGGCTTCTTTCAGTTGGCCATTGTTGGTTATTCATGGCCATTTCTTCGAGTAGATCATAGGCCTCGTTTACACTTTTTCTCATAAATGCCCCACCAGCTGCGGCGTCTATAATTGTTCTTGTATTACCAATCAGCCCATTGTAGAAATTATGAACCAACATCCACTTTTCGATCCCATGATGTGGACATTTCCTGATGAGATCCTTGAACCTCTCCCAAGCCTCATAGAGAGATTCATTGTCTAGTTGACAAAAATTATTAATTTCACCTCGCAGCTTGGCAGCTTTTGCTGGAGGAAAAAACTTGGACAAGAACTTTGTCGCCAAATCAGTCCATGTAGCAATGGAGTTGGGTGGCAAGGAGATCAACCAACTCTTAACTCCCTCTCTCAGCGAGAATGGGAAAAGACTCAAGCGGATGGCATCATCACTAACTCCATTGACTTTGAAAGTTTGACATAACCCCATGAAATTTAACAAGTGCAGATTGGGGTCTTCAGAGGGCAATCCACCGAACTGAACTGAGGATTGCACCATTTGGAGTATGGCTGGCTTTATCTCAAAGTTGTTTGCATCTACGGCGGGTGGTCTTATGCAAGACTGGACCCCCGTAAGAGTTGGAAGAATGTAGTCTCTAAGACTGCGGCCATTAGCTTGATCTTCAACGGCACCTCCATTATTACCATTGTTGCCTCCATTGTTACCGCCATTAGCATTCTCAGCCATGATTTCTTGTGTTTCAGCAGTTGCTGAAACTCTTTCTTGCCTCTTGTTTATTCTGTTTCTTCTACAAGTCTTCTCAACATCAGGATCAACCGGCAATATGACACCTTGTCCTTGACGTCGCATACACCTCCAATGCCTGAAATAAGACAATCTAAGAGAAAAAGATTAGCAATAAGCAAAAAAAAAAAATAACCAAAGTAGAATTTAATCTAATTTTATGCAATATCAATTTTTAAACAATTCCCCCGCAACAGCGCCAAAAACTTGTTACGAAAATTATGAACAATACGCAAGTGCACGTAATCAAGTAGTAAACTCACGCAGGTGAGGTCGAACCACAGGGAATTGAACTGAATACCACTAAATTAGACTTATGATTCTATTTGGTAGATAGATAATTTTGATAGATTTTGAAATAAAGAAAAACAAGAAAATTAAAGAAAGCAATAAAGGTGTTTAATCAAGGATGAGAAATTAGGGAAAGAATCCTGTTGATTTAATTACCCAGCTGTTAATGCTAATTACTATTCTCTTTCTCAATGTGAATGACAGGTTATAAAAATAAACCTAACTCTTTTCAGATCTTTTAGGTCCTAAATCACATGTTATCTAATCATCTCTGAGATAGATTAACATATAATCAGCATTAAGCAATAATTTAAATGTCACAAAGGCTATGCAAATACTTTCGTTTCACATCAAAACCTAGTTTATCCAATTTTAGCATTCCCAATTCTCACTTTTCAGATTTTGAATTGGGATCATAAAGCATGTACAAGGTGATCAATCTTAAACATGTAATTAAACACAAATTTGGATAAATTCACAATCAAGAAAGGAGAAATAGCAATTATCATTAACCAAAAGTAATTTCAATCAACATTCATCATCTCCCTAAATAGGAGTTTAGTTCATAAAATCCATAATAACATCCATAATCAAATCTAAAATAGATTTTAACATAGAAATCAAGAGTTTAAGAAAGAACTAGTTGGTGATTGCATTCCGGATTGCCACCATTGATTCCTCTGCGTCCTTCTTTCACTTTTGGGCCCAATTTCTGCCTCTCTTCCTTCTAAAACACGAGCCCCTTAAATAGAAATTAGGGTTGCTACCTTTGAAAAAGTCAAAAACTGCCCAAAAATCTCGTTTTTCGCCCCTAGTCGCGACTACATAAAGTCTAGTCGCGACCATAGGCAAAATACGAAAAATATGCTCGCTGCGTGGCTCCTAGTCGCGACCATGGAAAGTGGTGGTCGCGACTACTGGAGCAAAATTTGACAGCTTCAGCATCTTTCAGTAAAATATGCATAACTTTCACATACAAACTCCAAATGAGTTGATTCAAGATGCGTTGGAAAGAAGAAAAAGAAATCTAAAACTTTCATGTTTTGACTTTTTCCAAAATCTTATTATAACATAGTCAAATTTAAGCTTGAAGTTTCAGCTTTATTTTCTTGCAGAATTTTCTCTATTTTATAGAATGTAGTTTTCCGAAATTTGATCAATTTATACATTCCAAGTGTGAAACCTAAAACCAAAGAAAACAAGCGTAATTCTATTCCAAATATAATAATAAAGAAGGAAAAAAAACTATAAAAAGTGGCCCAAAACGTATGCTAAAAATAGCCTAACAGTGTACTCCTTCAAGACTCCGCCCACCAGCAATTCCAAAGAAGAGTCACTGTCAGCACCAGCCAGTTGCTCACTGACCTCAAGAACAAGCCAGTTCATGTAATGGGCCAGCATCCCCTTGCCCTTCTTGGCCTCCGGAAGCACTGGCAACGGTGGAGTAGGTGCCCGCACCCGTTCAGGATCACTCCTGACCAGTTCAGACCCAACCTTCGGTGGTCCAGACTCCTTGGACTTAGCAGCTTTGGGGGTAGAGGGGTTTGCAGCAGTCAGCTCCTCGAAAAGATCAATGACCTCCCCAGTAGGCCTCTTTTCCTTAGAAAAGGACCCCTCACCACCCCTAGACTTCTTGGCTGGAGGATAGGCACTAGAGCTTCCGCCTATTCTCTTCCTAAGAGCGTCAAGCATCTGCCGAGACATGTCTGTATAGAACGAAAAACAACATGATTAGAAGAAACAAATATAAGGCATGAAAATCAAGAAGCTCAAAAACAAGACAAAGTAATATGCAAGGTGACTGCCCAAACAAGACTCAGAAGTCCATCATCACCTGACATCAATCTTATTTCAGACATAACAACTTTCCCTTTTCCAAAAATGGGAGGGGATGGCCAACAGGTGAATGGGACCTTATGCGAATCGCATGTTCAACAGGCCTGGGCGGGGCCAGGATTTTCTTCTTCTTTTTCAGTGGAGTCACCTGCTCTTCCTCAGCCTCATCTTCAGGATTCAAGGGCTCTTGAGCATACTGTTTGGCCCTTGCACCTCCCTTCAACTTAGCTTCGCGCTTAAGTTGAATGATTTCATTCTCTTGATGAGCTCGTTCGGTCAGGCCAGCACCAGATTTCCTCTTCTTCCCCGTCACGGACTTAGGAGTAAAGTCCTTGGGATAGAGCCCGTACCTCACAAAGTTATCCTTGGAGGTCAACTGGATAATATTCTGGTCTTCCCCCGGAAGCCGGGCAAGTTTTGAGCTCTATCCCTAAGAGCAAGAGTGAGGGGAGGGCGGTGATATGTCAGAATCTGCTGGAACCGAGTGCAAGTGATGCTTGTGCCGTCCACCATGAAGTGCTCATTAGCAAAATGCCCAATCTTGCTGATGGCCGTATCGTCCGTGCCTGTCAACCACTTGAAGCCTGGTTGAGAAAAGTAGAAGTACCCCGACCTGCCTTGCTTGGGGGTGGACTTCAAATCAAAGAACCAAGCAACCTCGTGGGGAAAGGGCATACCCCATTTTTGGGAGGCATAGAGGACGAAGAGGGCAGACAAATACTTGATGCCCTTAAGAGTGAACTGGGCCGGGCAGAGGCCGAAGAAGTCCACCACATTTTTGAAGTATTGATGCAAAGGCATCAATGCCCCGTGCTGACCATGGGCACCCGACCAGGTGCACATCCCCCTTTCAGGGTTTGTGGCACGATAGGCACTTTGCCTTCTATGAGGAACCGCAACAGCAAGTTCCTCACTGACGTAGTCCACGCCCTCAACCAGGACGTCTCCGTCAACAATGACTGGCTCCCCAGCCTCGTTGTACTCCCCATAGTTTGGGGTTTCAACCTCTGCCTCTTCCTCCTCCTCAGAGGAACTGCCTGGACGTACATCGTCCTGCCCCTCAATCTCTTGGACCTCAGCGTCCCCTTCGTGATCCCCCTCTACCTGGGCGGCTGGATCCTGTTCAGCGCTGGGCAAAGTGGCGTGCCGAGCCACTTGAGGGTCAGATGCGTCAGCCAGATGCATGGTTTTCTTTGTACGAGCCATCATTCTATGGCTGGGTACAGGGTTTGAAGAATGTCCTTCGCTAGAGGAAGGTGGGCTAGAACAAAGACGAGGATGATCCTCGTGCAGAAGTTGAAGCAGGTCCTGGTCGATCCGATGTCCGTTTTCCCAAGACTCACCTGAGTTCATCTACATAAGACAACACATAAGATGAGTGTTTGGTCGGAATATCGAATGATAAACAAGCAAATATGCCGACCAGGAGTACTCAACAGATTAAAGAACGGTTATGTTTGAAGAAAAGTTAGAACTCAAGAAGTCAAAAAATTTCTCGAGTTAGGGCAAAAAAGTTCATGAAGCTTATAATAAGAAAGATGAAAGATAGACGTTACACAGTTCAGAAACAAAAATTATGACTGTAAAATCGCACAAAGACATAATAAAGAAGAATCCCAGAGATTTCTGGACCTAGGGCTTCCTAAACATTTTCTACAACAAAATAGAAGGTGAATTTGACATATAAACATGCAAAGATAAGCATAAAGGAAACCAGAAACTTACTCGAGAGTCAGATGTATGGGTTCGAGCAATGTCAATCCAACAAGCGGTTTGTATGAAGGCGCTTCGGCAACTTTGAAGCCAAGAATCTCTCTTTTCGCTCTGAAGCTTACTTAGCAAAGAAGGGTGATGAAAATGAGTTTATGTGCCAATGCTGGTTGATATTTATAGGCAAGTCACGAAAAGAGGTAATCATCTCAAAGGAACCTCAGACGCCTCAGTTTCCCTCCTAAAAAGCGAATATGGGAAATAAAAAATAATCAAGTGCAGCCGTCAGTCGTGGAGAGAGAAAATTGGACTTCGAAATATTAATTGTCAGAGCATTTATTAGCCAAAAACCGAAGGGACGCCCAGTCAGCCTCACATCGAGTCTCGGACGGTCGCACTCAACACGTGTCCCCATCCAAAGGCAGAAGCAGCTCGGATAAAGTCTACACGCAACTTCGGAAGTCCCGTACAGACTTGGGGGGCAAATGTTATCCCAATTTTTGCACTCTGACGTGGCATCACATGAATGGTGACACGTGGAATCCACTTGGAACATCTGCTCGGGAAGCATAGTCCGAGCAGGATGCCTCGCTGGCATGTCCAGGGCAAAGTATTCAGCAATATGCGCAGAGCGACCAACACTTAGCGAATTCAGCTTTCGCATCGTGAGTCATCAGCACAATCCCTATAACTCAGGGATCAATTTACGTGGATATGGCATACACATGATCCCACTATCAGTGTATTCAGCCTCAATCCCACGATCCTTGCATTCCGCATTGATCCCATGATCTTTCTATTTATACGCATTGTAACGAGAGGGAAAACTCTTCCTCCCCAAGCTTACTAGCCCTATAAATAGTGATGCATATTCACTGGGCAAGAGATCAGTCGAAAAGCAGTTGAGCTAAGACTATACCCTAAATATATTATCTAAGAATTATATATTCAGAGATACTGTTGTAAGAGCTATAAGAAAAGGAATCTTTCTCCTTGATCTTAAGTCAATACAAGTAATGAGGATTAGGCTATTACCGAACTGCTCGGGGCTGAACCTCTATAAAATTCTTATGTCTTTATATTGCTTTATCAAATATTTGTTATTACAAATCACTTATCGCTTATAAAATAGACTCGTTGTCGTTGGCTAAAAGCTAGGTCAACACATATATAGAGGAATTTCAAAATATCAAGGATTTTGTGATTAAGGAAATGTAATGGTAGAGGAAAGGTTGTATTAAATACAACCTATCAGATCCTATTACAAAGAGTATACTACAAACTACACTTGATCTGGATATCAAGGTGTTTAGATTATTTGAAATGCACTTTTTGTTTTATATTAGTGCAAGTGGGAGTTTGTTGGGTTTTGTGCCCTAAATAAAACTCATTTCAATATAATCAGATTTACTAATTAATAAAGATCAGAAATTACATTTTATGTTGCATGGTTCACATGATTTATTTCATGTTTATTTTTAAAGTATAAATTCTATTAAGTCCAGAACATATGTATTTGTTCATGATTATAGTGTTGTCAACACATTGGAATATAATCATGATTATATGTTCAAAAGTTTAATTCCCTGATTTATCAGTTCACTGGATTTAGACTGGCATGATAATCATCGATAGGTATACTTACACCTTGGATAAGTGTTATGTCCTTTCCAAGGCATTGACAAAGTTTACCAGTATCGGATGTATGGAGTATACATTGGAAGGGACCGATATTGAACTTGGATCAGATGTGATAAATTTACCGTAATATCTATTCAATTCAATATCACCTAGTTGATCCTAGATCAAGTGATCTTAATCTTGACATGGTTAGGTTCGATCTCAAGAGTGTTATTCGTGTTCTTTGATTTGTTAGTTAAGCCTACTTTTTGGTTAGGGTGATATGTACATTTTGGGAACATGGTAGTACAATTGAGTGGGAGCGCTAATCATAGATATGGAATCTATAGCTTCCATAGGTATTTAGAAGTGAAACGATGATTTTCTTCGAGCTTGCTAAATAGAGATAAATGATAGAGCGCTCATTTTAGTGATCATGTTAGTTCGTTATAATATCATTTATAGGTGGCCAAGTATTTTAAGGATAAAATACATTGAAAGGGTGTAACGGTAATTTTATCCCTACCCAATGTAGATCATCTATAGAGGATCATTGATTTTTGGGATTATAACAATGGATAATTAATAGCGGATCTATATCGTGGAACATATAGAACGTTCTATGTAACTGAGAGTGCAATTCCTAATTCTATGGTGGATGCAATGAGGAATTAATAAGTTAGTGAATTTACTTGGTAAATTCTAGGTCTGTTTATTGGAAGCTCGGTTATATAGGCCCATGGTCCCATACTAGTTGAGACAAACTGCTTGTAAGACTCAGTTAATTAATTTTAGTTAATCAATTATAATTCTAAAATTAGACTATGTCTGGTTTATGAATTTTTCACTAAGATATGGCTTGATTGTGAAGAAATAGTGTTTTGGGGTTTATTTATTAATTAAGAGACTTTATGGAGTCTAATTAATAAATATTATAAATGACAATTTTATTTGATAGTTATTTTAATTATTAAATAAATAGTTTTGGCATTTATTGGGTTGAAATTGTAAAAAAATGGTGTTTGTAAAAAATAGATAAAATAGTTGAGAAAAATGACAAAGCCCAAACTAATGTAGGGCCCACTATGTGGCCGAACACTAGGGGTGAATTTTACTCTATTTTTATCATTTTTTTATTCCAAATAATTCAACCCTAACCCTATTGAAGAATAGTATAAAAGGAAGGCTATGGTCTCTTCATCCAAACTAAATCCTCCAAAGCTAAAAACCTAGCTTTCTGATGAGACCTCTGTTGGATATTTATTTTACCAGGATCTTAGATCTACTCACAAGTATGTTGTTTAAACACCCTAAATATGAACTTTCTAAAACGATAAATTAAACACATATAAAGTTATGAAAACCTTACATTGATGCAGCGGAATTAATGTCTCCTTCCGCTCAGATCTCTAACCCTTGTATCCTTTCTGTAGCAGAGTATAATCAAGATCTGAGCCCGAATGTCCTTCTTCTTCAAGTTTGATCCTTCACAGTCTTCCAATCTATGATTGAGTTACTGCTTGCTGTGTGTGGGCACTCACTCTTTCACTAGGGTCACGAAATTGATGAAGAGAAAAGAGAAGGATGATTTCGGCCAGGTATAGAAAGTAGGGAAGGCTCAGTTTTTCTGAAGAGAGAAATTTCTGTTAGAAGACTTATGAAAGCATGTTATTTGACTGAGCCATCACTTTCTATTTATAGGCAACTACTAGGTTTAGGTTAGGAATTATTTGGCATTAAAATAATGAAAAAATCAATTTGAAACTCCACAAATAGTGGCCGGCCATGGTGTGTTAGTGGGCCCCACTTGATTTTGCAGTTTTAACAAATTTTATTTCTATTTTCTCAAAAATGCCAATTTTTCAATTCTAACCATTTAAATGTCAAAACTAATTATTTAATAACTAAAATAGATTATTAAATAATATTGTCATTTAATTTAATTATTAACTAGACATATAAAGTCCATTAATAAATAAATAAACCTAGAAACTCTTTTCTTTACAATTTCACCCCTGCTTAGTGAAAATTCATAAAATTAGACATAGTCTAACTTTAGAATTATAATTGATCAATCACGAATCAATTAATGAGTCTTACAAGCAGAATGTTCTCAACTAGAATGGGGACCATGGATCTATATGCTGAGCTTCCAATAAGTGAATCAAATTTACCAAGTAAATTCCTACATATTAATTCTTCGTTGAATCCACTCTTAGAACTTAGAATTGCACTCTCAAACTTATATAGAGCATATTGTATGTTCCACGATATCAATACGCTATCTCATTTAACCATTGTTATAATCTTGTTGTGATTTAAAGATCCCCTATATAGATGATCTACATCGAGATGGGAGTTCTTTACCGTTCTCACCCCTCAATGTATTTTGCCCCTTAAAACACTTAGCTACCTGTAAATGGTGTTTAGTGATCTAATGATTAGTCAGTTAAACAAGAGCTCATCCATTTACTTCTATTTGCTAAGCTCGAAGGGAATCATCACTTGACTTCTATACACCAGTAGAAGCTATAGATTCTATATTTATGTTCAGCACTCCCACTCAATCATACTATCATGTTCTCAAAATATACGTATCACCCTGACCCAAAAGTAGGCTTAACTAATAAATGAAAGAACATGAATAGTACTCTTGAGTTGAGCCTAAGCATATCAGGATTTAGATTCTTTTAATCTTAAGATCAACTACTGATATTGACTTGGAAAGATATATATAACGGTAAGTTTGTAATATCTTAACTTAGTTGCAATATCGGTCCAGTCCAATGTATACTCCATACATTCGAAACTAGTATACTTTACTAATGTCCTGGAAAGAACATAACACTTACTCCAAGTGTAAGTATACATCATCGCTGATTATCACATTAGTGTAAATCCAATAACACTGATGAAACAGGGACCAAGTCTTTTGATTCATATGATCACAATCACATTCCACTGTGTTGACGATATTGTAATTATGAATAAACATATGATCTGGATTTAACTGATTTTGTGTGTAAATGTAATAAACATATTTAAACCATTAGCATGTAAATTCATGCAAACATCAATCACTTCAAATTTCTTATATTGATAACTAATCAAATTGTAAAGAGTTTTATTTAGGGCATAAAACCCAACAAACTCCCACTTGCACTAATATAAAACAAACTGTGCAAATAAGTCAATCTGATGTCTTGATCTTCAGATCAAGTGTAGTATGTTTGAATCCAGCCAAACCTCTGGAAACTAGTTCATAAATACACTTATGAAACATCCTTTACTATATACTTTACTCATCAAGGGATACTGAAATCTTTACTCTTTTAAGGGTAAATCTGAATTAAGAGAAGACATATCTCTCATATTTTAAAATATGTAATTGAGATAATACAGTGTAGACTCTTCTTCAGTGATATAACTTTCTTAGATTTTTGAATACACAAAGTTATAATTCTTCTCTGGTAGAGCTTGAATTATTATAGAATAATTCCTCCACCCCCAAAGTAAGCACCATCTCATGAAATCTCGAAATGAGTTGGTGAGATACCAGGACAACTGATACACAGTTCCTTAATATCTAACATATAGGTCACTTTCATAAATCTTTCTTGAATATCTTCTAATGTTCCCTATTTGATTACATCTCAGATAGCTCCCACTCAATAGCAGACATCTGGTTAAATAATACTTTTAACCTCTGATTGTTTGGAGACTTACTTAGTTGTGACTTTTGTATTAGTCTAAAACTTTAAGTTAAGACTAAGTCATCAACATAGCAGACTAGTATTTGAAATGAAAAATACATGCCAGAGATAAAGTAATCAAAAATAAGATACCATAAAATTTTATGCGGATTAAGAATTCTAGGTTCAAGTCATTCGAATGGACTGAACTAGAGTTCTTTATCTTATTCTCATAATTCTGATAAGCTATTCCTATCCATGTGAATGGTTAGATTTGCTTTTCAGTACTGTTCTTAAGTACCTATCACAAGTATCAACCTGATGAAGATGGGTATAGAACTTTAAAATTCTCCCACTCAATTAAGGTAGTGTGAAACTTTTCCAAAGAACTTTCATAGGTATCAAACTTTTACTTACAACAGTAAAAACGAAATGGAACATACAATCAAGATCAAGAATTTATATTGATAATAGCTGACTCATTATATTACTTCCATGTTTAAAGAAAATATGTGTCACATAGGGAATTGTGGAATAGACTCCACCCCTAAGAATATACACATAGGGTACTTGTGGATAACCTCCACCCCTAAGTATATAGAGATTATGATCCACCCCTAAAGGTTGTAAAAGATCATTATTCTCTAAGTGTGATAGAGTTTATGTGGAGTTGAATACTATCTAGAGTTCATTAGATATAAAAGATCGTTGAACTGCATAGTTTTCTTAACTTTTTTCCACCCCTATCAGATCAAAAGATCCTTTTATTAAATAAATTCTTAATAATTGTATTAGAATGAACAATTATTAATAAACATAGAAATAATTTCTAGTGTTTATTTAATATAACTCTATGAAGAGTTGTAAATATTATAGAATTTGTATCAATAATAAAAACACTTACACATACAAACAAATAAATATAATGTGATAATAGTTGATGAAGATAAAATAAATGAAGCTCATTCTCACAGATTGCAATTGTGGAATTTCGAAAATCAAAGAAACTTTATTAATAATAAAAAAAATGTATTGCAACAATATGAGAAAAACAGGGATAAATATCCCTAACTAAAATTTGAAATCCAAATTGTCTTTAAACTAAAACAATTAATTCAAAAGTAAATTGAAGAGCTTCATCTTCATCTGGACGATTTCACCCTTGGTCCAGCTTTCTGATCCAACTCAATTGAGTTCTAGTAGCTTGGCCTATAAGAAGAAGAAAACAAATAAACAAAGTTAGTCCAGAATCATAAATCCAATTGGATAATCATTCACTAAAACTCTTAAAGTTTATAAATAGAAATACCTTGTTTCTTTGCAAGAAGTTTAGGACATTGGGGTTTCCAATGACCTTTTTCATTGCAGTAGAAACACTTTCCTTTAAGTGTAGCATCACCAGAAGGAGCAGCCTTTTTATTCTTCATGGCTTTTGTCCGCTTCTTGGTGTTCTTCCACTTCTTCTTCGATTTGGGCTTCGAAGCAGAGGCAACATTTGCTTCAGGTTTGTTCGCCCCATTACCATTCCCAGGATTATGAGGTTTACTCACTTTCTTCTTGGGTCCTCCAATCAAATTTTCATAAGTTTGAAGGTCATTGACTAATTCATGAAAGTCAATTTCCTTCTTATTCATGACATAATTTGATGTGTATGGTAGAAATGCTTGAGTCAGGCTATTCAAGATAAGGCTTACTTGAGTAGCACTGTCCATTTCAGCACCATGAACCTGGGCTTCTTGGAAATAACTCGACATGAGGAGAACATGGTCACGCACGTTTTGATGAGGCTCCATCCGTGCATTAATGTACTTCTTAGTCGCGTCAAAGCGTGACTGAAGTGATGCCTTACCGAATAGCTCATTTAACTTCATCATAACTTCAGCAGCCTTCTCGGTTTTAGAAAACCGAGTTTTGAGGGTGTCAACCATGCTAGAAAGCATAAAGTATAGAGCTTTGTCATTTGCTTTCTGCCAACGCTCATACTTTTCTTTCACAGCTTTGGATGCATTGTCCCCAGGCACTTCAGGTGACGGCTCAGTTAAAACAAACAAGGCACTTTCTTCTATGAGAGCAATATTAATGTTCTCATTCCACTTTGTAAAGTTAGATCCATTCAGCCTATTTTCAGTCAACAGTGATAACATGGGATTCATTTTGATAATACAGGATACTACAAAATAATAGAAGGGATATTGGCGGCTAAACCACCTGAACTTTACGGTTTGTAACACTTAACCACAAAAATTGAATTTTTGGCGGCTAAACTACCTAAACCCCAGTTCCGTTTTGCTCTGCACACCTCTGTCCAAAAATCACAGTTAAGTGCCACGGTGGACTATCCATGTGTATACACTTGTACACGTGGCAAGTTTTTAGTGGACCACGTAATATTAATTTTAAAAAATAATTATACATATTTAAAAAATTAAAAAATCAGAAAAAAATATTAAAAAAAATATTATAAATATTTAAAAATTATAAAAATAAATAAATTATAAAAAATATTTTATTTTATTTTCTTTTTTTCTTTCCTTTTCTTTTCTTTTTTTTTCTTTTCTTCTTCTTCTTCTTTTGCTCCGTACAAGACCAAACCCCCTAACAGAAACCCTAGCCCTACTCTTCTTCTTTTCTTCTCTCTCTCCTTCTCTGGCAGCGGCAAGCGGCTCTAACCCCTGCTCCGATGAGCCACCATCGTTGAGATCGACAAAACCCCCCACCCAGTACCCAGAAAACCCCACCCCGATTCAGCCGCATGAGACATTCCTTTGATAATCCTCTCCGATCGAGCAACTGCTTGGGTTTCAAAGCTCCCTTCGTCGACGATGGAGAGTACATATCAGTGTTTGGTATTTAAAGCTCTATTTTTTTTCCCTCAAATTTAAATTTTCTATTGATGAGATCTAGGCAAGAAAAGAAGGGGATCAGGTTTTGGACGGGTCCTAGTGGTGATAATGGTGGCTGGTGTAATGTTGGTGGTGATAATAGTGGTGGTGAGGTTGTTGTGGTGTCGTGGTTGTGGCTGTAAACTCAAGGAAGAAGAAGAAAAATAATAAGAGAAAAAAAGGAAAGGGAAGAAAAAAAAGAGGAAAGGAAAAAAATATATTTTTAATTATTGAAAAATCTCTTACATCTTGGGGAATTTCATATTTTTTGGGAGAATTCTATAACAAATATGGGGGCTGAGATCAAAAAATCAATCTGTATATGGTTTCATTAATTTGCTGGCTACGATGGATTTGGTAAAACTTCATTCATTTCTTCATTACTGTGAAATGGTATGGATCAAAATAGACTAATAGAGTTTAGACTCTTCACCAAATAAATAATATTCTTTCTATAACCCATCATTATAATTATATATGTTTAAATGTATGAATTAGTGTCGAATTTTTAAATAAGAAGAAGAAAGAAGAAAGAAGAAAGAAGAAAGAAGAAAGAAGAAGAAGAAAAAGAAAAAAAAAATTAATTTTTATTTTTTTTTAAATTAAAAAAAGTAAAAAGAAAAAAAAAACTGATTTTTTAATATTTTTTAAATATTTATAATTATTTTTTAAAACTAGTATTACGTGGACCACTAAAAACTTGCCACTTGTACAAGTGTGTACACATGGACAGTCCACTGTGGCACTTAACTGTGATTTTTGGACGGAGGTGTGCAGAGCAAAACGGAACTGGAGTTTAGGTAGTTTAGCCGCCAAAAATTCAGTTTTGGTGGTTAAGTGTTACAAACCGTAAAGTTCAGGTGGTTTAGCCGCCAATATCCCATAATAGAAATCAACAAACAGAAATTAATAATGGTTTAAACACAAAATCAATTCAGAAATTATAAGCACATAGCAATTAGGAATGATATGAGAAAATACTTAAAAAATTCAATCCTAAATAATTTCCAAGGTTTTTCAATAAACTGATATCAGTGTCCCGTTTAGGCGAGAGTCAAAGTTACCATCTATTGAATAGAGTTGTCAGCTCATCTAAAATGTTAAACATTCTAGCAACCTTTTATTCGATCAAGATTGGAATCCAGCGTTGTCCCGTTTAGGCGAGAGTCAAGGCTATTCTATCTTATGAGCTACTACCATTGTTTCGCAATTTGCAAGTCAAATATGGTCGCCACCATTAGGGTGATCTATACCATATAAAACACTTACAAACTACTTATCTTTCGAGATTAAACGGTGCGAAATTGCTAACGAACGTTCCTCCATTAGGGAGGATTACTCACTAAAACAAACGCGATGTAAAACCATGGATCTATATGCTGAGCTTCCAATAAGTGAATCAAATTTACCAAGTAAATTCCTACTTATTAATTCTTCGTTGAATCCACTCTTAGAACTTAGAATTGCACTCTCAGACTTATATAGAGCATATTGTATGTTCCACGATATCAATACGCTATCTCATTTAACCATTGTTATAATCTTATTGTGATTTAAAGATCCTCTATATAGATGATCTACATCGAGATGGGATTTCTTTACCGTTCTCACCCCTCAATGTATTTTGCCCCTTAAAACACTTAGCTACCTGTAAATGGTGTTTAGTGATCTAATGATTAGTCAGTTAAACAAGAGCTCATCCATTTACTTCTATTTGCTAAGCTCGAAGGGAATCATCACTTGACTTCTATACACCAGTAGAAGCTATAGATTCCATATTTATGTTCAGCTCTCCCACTCAATCATACTATCATGTTCCCAAAATATACGTATCACTCTGACCCAAAAGTAGGCTTAACTAATAAATCAAAGAACATGAATAGTACTCCTGAGTTGAGCCTAAGCATATCAGGATTTAGATTCTTTTAATCTTAAGATCAACTACTGATATTGACTTGGAAAGATATATATAACGATAAATTTGTAATATCTTAACTTAGTTACAATATCGGTCTAGTCCAATGTATACTCCATACATTCGAAACTAGTATACTTTACTAATGTCCTGGAAAGAACATAACACTTACTGCAAGTGTAAGTATACATCATCGCTGATTATCACATTAGTGTAAATCCAATAACACTGATGAAATAGGGACCAAGTCTTTTGATTCATATGATCACAATCACATTCCACTGTGTTGACGATACTGTAATTGTGAATAAACATATGATTTGGATTTAACTGATTTTGTGTGTAAATGTAATAAACATATTTAAACCATTAGCATGTAAATTCATGCAAACATCAATCACTTCAAATTTCTTATATTGATAACTAATCAGATTGTAAAGAGTTTTATTTAGGGCATAAAACCCAACAACCTCTTCCTTCTTCTTTCTTCTTCAATTCAAAACACTTAGTCTTTCTTTACGAAATAATATTTAGCCATTAGTGATTGAGTGAGTGCCCACACACATCAAGTTGGTCCTCAATCATAGTATGTAAGACTGTGAAGAATCCAATCAACAAGAAGGAGAATCGGGCTCAGATCTTGGTGATACTCTGCTACAGAAAGGATACAAGGGTTAGAGATCTGAGCAGTAGGAGTCATTTAATTATGTTGCACCCACTGTAAGGTTTCTCAAACTTTATATGTGTTTATTTACATTGTTTTAGAAATTCATATTAGGATGTTAAACAACATACATGGTAGTAAATCTAGATCCTGGTAAAATAATTCCAACAAAAATATGCATCCCTAAGTACAGGTATAAATATTCTCCCTCCACGGGCTTCGATATAATTAGAGCTTGAGTCAAATTCTCATTAAGCTTTTGAAAAGCTTCTTCGCACTCTTTACTCCATTCAAACTTTTTGTTGCCTTTCTACACGTTAAATAATAGAATACACTTAACTGTAGATTTTGAAATGAACCTGCTAACTGCGCCAATTCGACCAGTAAAAGTTTGAACATATTTGTGCTTCTTGGGAGGAAACCCTAAACCCTTGATTTTTTGACCAGTAACTTAAGTTGACCAGATTTTGAAAGGCCTAGATTTTTTCTGGGTTCGCTTCGATTCCATAAGTGCTAACAATGAAACCCAATAATTTCTTAGAGGAAACCCCCAAGGTGCACTTTTTGGGGTTTAGCTTCATCCTGTACTTTCTAATTACCACGAAGGCTTCTTTGAGATCAAGGCCATACTCCTTAGAGGTTTTGGACTTAACCAACATATCGTCATATACCTCCATGTTCCTCCCCAATTGATTCTTAAACATTCAATTGACCATCTACTGATAAGTGGCTCTGACATTCTTAAGTCCAAACGATATTACCTTATAACAATATACACCTTTGTCAGTTTGGAAGCTGGTGTGTTCCTCATCTGCAACATGCATCTTCATTTGGTTGTACCTGGAGTAGGCATCCATAAAGTTGAGCAACTTGTACCTAAACGTGATGTTTACCATTTGATCTATTTGCGAAAGTGAAAAACAATCTTTTGACAGGCCTTATTCAAGTCAGTAAAGTCGATGCACATCCTCCACGTGTCGTTGGGTTTTGGAACCAAGACAAGGTTCACGAGCCAAACAGGGTACAATGCTTCCCAAAGGAAGTCATTGGTGGTCAACTTATCCACTTCTGCCTTCACCACTTCTGCTCTTACAACATCCAAGGGTCTTCTTTTCAGTGGACTAGTGTTACATCCTCTCAAATGTTCAAGCCATGGCAAATGGTGTCACGGTTAGAGATGGAAATTGGTCGGTTAATGTACGGGGAATGCAATCCCCGCCCCCATCCCCGCTACCTATTTATACCCCCATCCCTGCCCCATCCCCATCTAATAACCAACGGATTCGGGGTAGGGGAATACCCATCGGGAACCCATCGGGTATCCATTAAGGTAAAATGAAAAAACAAATTAATTTAAAATAATTGAAAAAAATAAGTTAAACTAATATTCTCACAAATATTTATTATGCATTCATAATTCATAGAAGATAAAAAATAAACCTACTTAAAAAAAAAGCATAACCTAATAAAAAATAAAAACTAAATATGTGTCAAAGTTTAAAAAAAAAAAAAAAAATTATATATATATCTATATCGGGGTCGGATATGGTGCAGATAGTATTATCCCCGCCCCAGCCCTATCCCCGCTTCGGGTATTGAAATTGTCCTCCACCACCGCCCCATTAACCACTAAGATGGGGAATCCCCACCCCATTAGGGGCGGGTCCCCGCGGTATAAATTTCCATCTCTAGTCACGGTCAATTCCAGTCATGTCAGAATGGCTCCATATCAACACATCCTGGTTCTTTTTGACTGTGTTCACAATATTTTCCTTATTGACTGGTTCTTTTTTAAAAACACTCTAATATATAACACTCTTTAAAAATACTATAATATGATCTCACACGTTATTATTTAATATATATTTTAATTTTAGCTACAATAATTTTTTAGCTTCAATTTTTTATTAAAAAAAATGAATAGCATTAATGCTACAATATAACATCCATGCAAATTTTTAGAATGAAATCATTTTCTCTTTGATTGTATAGTATCTCAATATTTTACTACAAAATATGTCCACCTCACTAAGTATCGTTTAAAATTTTACTATTGGAGATGCTCTTAACCAAACATGAAAGCTCTAAAGCTCCCATGCCACTAAGGCTAGCTTAGTGGTAATGGAGGGATGAGAAAAAGGGAGAAGTCATGGTTCGAATGCAAGACCTTTAAGCTATTAATTGATTGTAATTACCATTAGGTTGCATGCCACCTTATCTACCCCTCACGTGAGGGTGACAAAAAGCAATGGAGTGTCACGTGACAGAACCCCAAATAAAACCCCCCGTCTCAAAACTGGCGGGAAGTTCATTCCTTCTCTCGTCTCACTTGTACTCTTCAAGCAGTTCCTTACTTGCTCTCATCTCCGGCCACCGAAATGAACAAAGGCGGAAGCAGAAAGCGACCACCTCCACCACCGCAGATTTCACCGGCGAACCCTCCCAAGCAGCAGGCAACCTCGCAAGAGGAGGAATTTCTCGACGAAGATGTCTTCCTTGATGAAACCCTCATCGAGGATGAAGACTCCCTCATCCTCCGAGACCTTGAGGACCGCCAGGCACTTGCTTCCCGCCTATCCAAGTGGGTTCGCCCCTCTCTTTCCGATGATTACGTCTCCGGCTCGCGAAATGTTGGTCAGTTTCAGAGTTTTTTTTTTTTTTTCTTAGCTGAGTTTTTTTTTGTTCTCTTCCAGCTTTTCCTGAAACTTGTTACCTAGGGTTTTTGTTTTTATGATAAATCTGATCATATATATTTATACAATTTTATTTTTGTATATTGTGGGTCGTAGTATTTCAGCAGTTGGAGATAGATTATGTGATCGGGGAGAGCCATAAATCATTACTTCCGAATTCTTCAGGACCTGCCGCCATTATCAGAATATTCGGTGTCACAAAGGAAGGCAAGCTTTCATTTTTTGTTCTAGGATTTGAAAAAAAAATAAAAAATGAAACAGTTTCCTTAATACAGATAAATTTGTTTTCGGAATGCTACATATTATATTCCTTTACATTTTCTTAAATGGGTATAACATGCCTAACATTTTGTTTTTAAGTGACTTGGAAGGATGTCTTGTAATTTTGCAGTAGTGTTTCTTTCACGTTTTAAAATGGGTATAATATTGCGTGCTATTGTTGCTGTCATATGTATTTTTATATATTTATTTTCTTTTTAAGAATTTATGTTTTTAACAATAATTCAAAATACCACAGCATTACGAGCCAAACAGCATTACTAGCAGGATCAGAGCAATAAAATGAAATACCACAGTTATTGCTTTCATATTTTTTCTTATTTCCTTTTACATACAGGAACTCTTCTTCAGAAATTTTAGTAAAGTGGGTATAGGGACTAACAATTAGGAATTAGGCCTAATGTGTTGTCTTAGGATTGAATTTTTTGTCACATGTACAAATGGATGAATGGAACAAGAGTTATTTTTACTTATTTTTTTTTTCTTACATAAAGGCTGTTAGTGGGAAGGAGCTTCTTCTAACATTATCTTGACAAGTTTAGGAGGTAGTGCGCCAAGAAAACTATTATGGGGTGTTTGGTTTAAGAGTTTTACTAAGTGGGTTTTAGTTGAGAGGAGTTGACATTAAAAAAAACTCAAAGTGAAGTGTTTGAGTTTGGGATTACCCCATAAATAATCTTAAAGATGGGATGGGATCCACACAAATATAAACCCTCTACTAAAACCATACCAAACATAAGTTTGGTTTTACATTCCCATCCCCTAGAAGCCAAACCCCCCATTACAGTTTGGCCATAATTCTGTATTTATTTAAATGCATTTATATTTTTATACATAGAAATTTACCAATTTAGTGTATAAAGAAAAGTTCTTGGGAATGCAATAAATCTTATTCTATGTTTGCGCATGGAGTTTGTGTGTACAAGTGGCTTTAGTTTATTAAACCCTTCCAATTGGAATTACTTTCAAAGATGAGATCATTTAAATTTGTGATTTTTATTCATAGGACATAGTGTGTGCTGTAATGTTCATGGCTTTGAGCCATACTTCTACATCAGCTGCCCTTCAGGAATGAGACCTGACGACATATCCAACTTTCATCAAATTTTGGAGGTATTTGGACTTAACACTTAACTGGATTAGAAAGCTATTTTTAGTGTGTTCCTTTTGTGATCATTTATGCTAGAAACTATGTTTTATATGGTGATTCAGGGAAGGATGAAGGAGGCTAATAGGAACAGCAAGGTACCTAAGTTCATTCGTCGTATTGAGATGGTCCAGAAAAAGAGCATAATGTACTACCAGCAGCAGCATTCTTACCCTTTTCTCAAAATTGTTGTTGCTCTACCGACAATGGTTACAAGCTGTCGTGGTATAATTCTGTCTATATTCTTAGGCAGTTATTAAACATGTAAACTGTTGGCCTTTTTTTTTATTTAAATTGTATTGCTAGTTGAGGGATGTGGAAACCTTCGAAGACCTCAAACCTCACCACAATTCACTCGCACATTTCCTACCCCTTCTCTTACTCTTACCCTAGCCCGCATTTATATAATTTTTTTTTTATATATATATATTTTAAAAAAAGTAGACGTCGATCATACATCAAAATTGAAAGCTATCTACATAGTCAATAGACAATAAAATTTGGTCCATTAGGTATTAAACTTATTCTTACACAAATATAACTTTAGTTGGTGATCAAAAACAAAGAAATCTGAAACTTAGCCGAGATTCTGCTGCCTGAGCCTTCTGATGGTGCTCCTAACAGTCACAGCACTCGCAGTACTGAGGGTGTTGGCTCCTCCAGCTTTGCAGCCCTAATTTCAACAGCCTTCCTTTTCACTGCATACTTCCCGTAAAACTCACATAAGTATTTGCTTTGCTGACTGACCTCCATCTTCTTAATACGCTTCCTCAAAGTAGCATCATATTGCGTACCATGTTTCCCAACAATGCCAGCCTTCTTGGTTCTCTTCGTCATTTTAGATGTGGAATTCTGTGAAGCAAAAACCCTAGAAGACTTGGAGACTTTGAGCAGCCAAAGTGATTTACATACTATCTTAATCACTCAAATACCCCTGCTAACAACCCAGCCATTCCCACCCATGGAACTTTCTTAATATGACTAACTCCTAAAACCTCTACAATAAATATTTAGGATTGTGATTAAATGCTATATTTGATTTGTGTTCCAGCCTTATGTTTCAAATTAATTGGCAGGCATACTTGACAGAGGTGTACAAATTGATGGACTGGGTATGAAGAGCTTCATGACATATGAAAGCAATGTTCTATTTGCTCTTCGCTTTATGATTGATTGCAACATAGTTGGTGGCAACTGGATTGAAGTACCTGGTGGAAAATATATGAAGACAGCTAAAAAGTTGTCGTACTGTCAGTTAGAGTTTGATTGCATGTATCCTTATAGATGTACAAAGCACTTATATTCACATGAAAATGATTTTTCCCCCCTTTACTTTGCATAAGAATGCTACTGTAGGCACAAGACTTTAAGTGCTTTAGATGGTACATAGGTCATGATTATTGTGATGTTATGCTTGTCTTTTACCTTCCTGGTGTATCGTGGGCCACAAAAATAATAATGATGATGGTTGAATTTGGTCACTAGAGACAGGTTTGACAAGGATTTCGTCAACACTGTAAATTTGTTCATCGAAATGATGATTGGTTTATGTTGAGGTAATATGGTGAATGTGTTTAAGCTATTGTGGCATTTTTTGGGTTGTGGCACAAATCTTGAAGATATACTCCAAATTGGAAGGACGATTGTGATTTGTTTATTTAGTTATTTTAGGAGTTCTCTCTCTCATTTCTTTATTCAGTTTAATTGAAAGTTTTAGTTTCTTATCTTTATATTTTTCCTGAAGAAAGATGATTTGTTTCCCGGATAAACACTTCCTTGACAAATGTCTTTAGATATTCAGAACTTATCAGTCATGTGCCAGAAGGAGAATATTCAAAGATGGCTCCATTTCGCATACTGAGTTTTGACATTGAATGTGCTGGTCGTAAAGGTCATTTTCCCGAGCCTGGCCATGATCCTGTTATCCAGGTTGCGCATGTTCATATCTATTGTAGTTAATATAAAATTTACTGGCTTTCATCTTTTGTTTTAATTTTTTATATTGACCATTCTTTATATATGCGAATGGATAACTGATATTGCTCTTTTATTTGTAGATTGCAAATCTGTTAACATTACAGGGAAATACTGAGCCATTAGTCCGTAATGTCATGACCCTTAAGTCATGTTCTCCAATTGTTGGTGTCGACGTGATGTCCTTTGATACAGAAAGAGAAGTCTTGCTAGCTTGGAGGGTATTAGTTTTTAATCGCTTTTCTTTTTATGAAAATGAAAAGTGTTTGTTAATACTGTTTAAGTGCATTAGTTATAAATCTGTTCTCAATATTTATATCTTATTTTACATATTTTAAGAGATTTTCATTTAGGTTCTTTTTCGTTTTGCTCTTACGGTAGGAGCTCTAGCTTCAGAAAACTATTTCTCTTGCCATAGTGAAGCATGTGTGTCTATATGCTTGTACAAAGGAAAAGAAATGCTTATGCATTCTAAATTGTGAATTTATAACTATGAGAGCAATATGCACTATCATTCATGCTGTTTAATCATATAGGTTAACACTTTAAGCAAGTAAATAATGTAAACATCAGGTGTATGTGACCTGATTGGTAGTGGTATTATTACACCTGCTTTTATTTTTGATTTTATTTTTATGCTTGACTTTTATTTATTATGTTGAACATGCTGAGAAATTGTTGTTACTCTCTGGTTTAAATTAACTAACTTGGGATTTATGTTGACTGTCTGAAATGTACATCTCTTTTCGCAGGATTTTATTAATCTAGTGGACCCTGACATCATTATTGGATATAACATTTGCAAATTTGATTTGCCATATCTCATTGAAGTAAGTGACATGTTGAACTCTCTGTGCTGTTTCCATGCAGTAGTCAAAGTAAAATTTTGCGTTTTCTATAATATTGCATATTTTACTCATATTCAGCTCTAGTTTAGATAGCAATGTAAGAAATATACACGAGTAGAATTCCAATGAATAAGGCATCTGGTCTTTTAATGTCAGATTATGCTGTTGCTTTCGCTTTTGTTCAGGTTACCTGAAAATATAGAACTGGAATCATTAAAATTCATTTTCTCATGTATCTACTTAGTTTGGTAAAGTTGGAGTCAGGAGTATATATATGTGTGTTTTTCTCCTATTTATTTTCTAGTCTTAGCTGTAATAAGATTACTTTATTCTGCTGTATCATATGGTTATGGTAAGAAGCAAACTTAGTGTTTGTCCTTGTATTGTGTTCGAATATTAACCAGAAAGAAGGGGAGAAAAGCTTGAGAGAAACAGTGGAAATTTTTATTGTCATTTTGTAGAACATAGAGGTATCTAAAAAACATTAAGAGAAAAAATTCCAAAAGAAAATTTTGTGGAACTACAGATCTTTTTTTCCCTCCTTTTTGCGCCTTGTCCCTTGCAATTGATATTCTGGCTAAATCAAGTTTACAAACATAGTTTAAGCCAGGTAATGAGAAACAAATAAAAAGAACTCTTGATTCTACTACCGCAATATCAATTCTTCCCCTGTAATGAGCTGTAACAAAATTTTGGTTCTTCTACTGCATAATATCAATTCATCTCCTGTATATAATCCTACTTGCCTGTTTTGAATTTGCCATTCCTGGTTGATTTCTGCCATCCAAATCTTTCCTTAGGAGACATTATAGAATTTATATCCCGTAGATGTAGAAATGCTTCTGTTTATATAGTATTCATTTGTACGTGCATGAAATGCCATTTTATGTTTCAGAGAGCTGAGACTTTGGGAATAGCTGAATTTCCAATACTGGGTCGCATCAGAAGCAGCAGGGTTCGGGTCAAAGATACTACCTTCTCTTCAAGGTAATATATCTAAATATATATACATGTCATATATAATTGTTACTGATAATGAATAAATTTGAGCACGAGGTAATTGTTCGGTATAGCACCTGAACCTTAGGTAGTTTGGGATTTTAGTCTCAAATTTAAACATATTGGGCGCTAACTCTTTAATTTCAGGATTATTGTGGAATCCATGTCAAGAAGTAATTTTTTTTTACTTTGTTGACAGAAAAGTGCCTGCCTACTAAAACTTTCTTATCATCTTATAACTCCTTGTCCTTACAATTTAGCGCCACAACCGTCTTCTTCTTCCTTTTATGTGAATTCGCTGAAGTTATATTATTATTTTTTTTCAATATATATAATTTATTTTTCTTCATTACCGTTGAAACAATTGGCTTAGTGTTACTTTAAACGGTTGCAGACAGTATGGTACCCGGGAGAGTAAAGAAGTATCAATTGAAGGGAGAGTTCAATTTGACTTGCTACAGGTTCCATTTATTTTAATATATATACTTATATATTGATGGGTGATTCATATATATATTTGATATATTATTTTGTATTTATCTAAAATTAGTGGTCAAAGAGAACTTTGTTCATATTGCAATTGGCACTCAAGTTTGTTTTTATCTTTGTTCCCATTGTAGATTATGCAACGAGATTATAAATTGAGTTCATACTCCTTGAATTCTGTCTCAGCACACTTCCTTTCTGAGCAGGTGAGGTATTAGGGTTCCTTGGATGTTTTGTGAAATATTTCCCTTTTAAATTTCTTATCAAGGATGTGTGTGTTTAAAATATTTTTACGGTGAGCATCTTCTAAAAATAACAATGATGGTGATTGGAGCAAGTAAGCTCATAGAGGCCTATATTTCCTGGCTGATCTTGAAAGTTGTGTATCTTCCCTCCTTGCTGCCCCTTTACCTAGAAAAGAAAGAGTTTCTTTTATCTTCTCCCATTTCAACACTGGTAGAATTATTTTAGACATTGATGTTTCTGATATTAATTTGTTTTTTTTTTTTTTTTTGCAGAAAGAGGATGTTCACCATTCAATTATATCTGATCTCCAGAATGGGAATGCTGAAACCAGAAGGCGACTTGCAGTATATTGTCTGAAGGTATGTATATATATATATTTGATATATCTGTAGGATCATACACTGCTTCTCTTTACATTTAATGTGCTTTTTGTAGCCTTGTGCTCTTTATGAGTTAATACTGTTAGTGTGAACCTTATCTGTGAAAATAAAAAGTTGTTACGGTCACATGTTTATTTCAATTCATCAACATAAATCCTTAGAGGGTTTATTGAGTCGTAGATTTTTGGTTTTCTCCAACATGATTCAAGATTCCATTCTTCAAGGACTACTGCTCAGAGATTAACCACACATTTTATGCTTACCAATGATTTGGTAGGCGCTTCCAATTTTAAACCTTGAGGGCTGGGAGTTCCGAGTTCAATCAATAAGTATCATGTAACAGAATAATCATATATCTCGTTACCTTGCAGGATGCTTATCTTCCTCAGCGACTATTGGACAAACTGATGTTCATTTACAATTATGTGGAGATGGCTAGAGTTACAGGAGTTCCCATTTCTTTTCTTCTCTCCAGGGGTCAAAGCATAAAGGTCAATACAACAATTTCCAAATTCTGAACTTTTGTCCATTTGCAGAATGATAAACTTGGTGAAGTTTACATTTAATATTTTGCTTCAGGTACTTTCTCAACTTCTGAGGAAGGCAAAACAAAAGAATCTTGTAATTCCAAATGCCAAACACGCAGGATCTGAACAAGGGACATATGAAGGTGCCACTGTAAGTTCATTATTCTTCTTTGGTAAAGGCAGTCAATTATTCTCATGCCATCACAAGTGTTGCTACAGCATTATTATGTTCGCTGTAGTTACTAGAGACTATGATTACAATGTTATTTTCTTTGTGATGTTGACTGACTGTTTTGGGGTTGGAGATAAAGCTAACAAGATTAGATCATCTCTGTTAAAGATCTAACAAAATGCTAAATTTGGCACAAAATATGAACAAATATTGTACTTAGCACAATAACATTTTAAGATAGAGCAATTTACGGCGAAACCCCCTTATGTTTTAATTTTTATATACTGAATCCCTTTATCTTTTTTTTTTGGTGGCAAAACCCCCTTATATTTATTTTTCTTTGTAAATTTGACACACCAGTTAAATATTACCGTCAAATATTAACTGGATGACCACTGTATACACCTGTTTATATGTAACGGTAAAACCTCGAAGTCAATACAATTGTAATCCAGTTGGTATTTAACAACTGAAACTTTAAATTTGCAAAGAAAAGTAAACTTAAGGGGGTTTTGCCACATAAAAAAAAAGGAAGTTAAGTGTATAAAAATTAAAACATTAGGGGGTTTTGCCGCAAATTTCTCTTTAAGATACAATATGACATTTAACAAATTAAATATTTTACAAAATAATTATTGGCAATATTGTAATTTAAAAAAGTGTATTAAATGACAATATTGCAATTACGTATATTTATTGTTGTACTAAATTTGACTCATGCTATATTTTGTCCAAAATTTGGCAGTCTTTAGTCAATCACTAGAGAAGCATTTTCTTGCAAAAATAGTAAAATATGGCATTGCATCAGAAATTTAAAATCTATTGGAGATTCTCTTTTATTTAAATTTGCAAGTAATGAATCTGTAAGTATATATGCTTTAACTTGTCTCCATTATGTGGGGCAACTAACTTGTGTCCATCACTAGATACTATCTTATCAGCTAGACTTCAGGTTTATTAAATTTCCTATTAACATGTTATTGTTTTTAGCAGTCTTCAAACAAGAAAACGTTTTGTTACAAAATTGAGAGTTGACTTAGTTTTGTTTGCTAGGAGTGTAGTGTTCACTGCTTTAATCCTCCGCTACTTTCATGCATTTGATTATTTATCATTCATTCATTCATTTGTTTTAAACTGCAGGTTTTGGAGGCAAAGTCAGGGTTTTATGAAAAGCCAATTGCAACATTGGATTTTGCATCCTTGTACCCGTCAATCATGATGGCATATAATCTGTGCTACTGTACTCTGGTAATTCTTTAGACAAATTGTTTGTAGTATTCCATTTGCCAGTTATTTATTTTTGGAACTACATGGGCAGGGGCATGACCTAGCACTATAGTTGAGGGCGTGCCATAGTGCAAAATTTTAAGAGTTTAGAAGATGCACAATTTATATATTTTTTGATAAAAATGCACAATTTATTTTAAATATATTACAATTCTTCTATGGTTTCTCATACAAGTTAAATATAAAACAATCAAGCAAAAGAAAAACAAAACCACAATGAGAAATTAAAACAAACTTGTTGTGCAGCGTTTAATATTATGTAGACTTTGTTGAACAAATTAAAACAAGCTCAATGATTTCATATACTGTTGATTGTAGTATTTAAATATTTTATGATTTCATATACATTTTCACGCTGATGTTTACTACGGTATTCCTCCACCACAAGTGAGGATCTCAATAACATTTCGAGGGGGGCTAAGACAAGTGGTCTCTTTCTCTTTTTCAAAAATAATAATAATAAAAAAATCTTATTTCTGTCGCGTGTTGCCTCAAATAGTTTTGTATTAAGTTAATGTATACAATATTTAGTTTTAGTAAGATACATTTTATAGTATGTGTTGTAGGGAGTTTGCAAATAATTATAATTTGTGTTGTTCCAAAACACACTTTGAGAAAAATATTAGTCTACAAATTTTCTGGTTGCGTTGTTTTTAATCATGTGTAGTTTTGACTGCTTTCTTAAGTTTCAGAATACATGTCTTTGAGTCGAGGCAACATAAATATTTATAAAGCCCACTATTATAAAGAAGGTAGCATGTATATATATTTGTATAAATTTGTGAACAAATATATATGTCTAAATTTCTGACCAAATATATGTCGAAATTTGTGACCAAAAATGTATGCCTAAATTTGTGACCAAATATATATCTGAGATTTTAAGACTAGATTACTATATTTGTATGACTTGATTTTTTTTGGAGATATCTATAAACTTAAAATTTGATGTGAAGGAAAATAATCCTCTCTTTTTTTTTTTGAACATTAATTTTTAATTAAAAAATAGACATTTAAAATACATTTTTATCAAATTTATGCCCCCCATGTAAGCTGAGGACAGATTTGACAATGGCTCTTCCAGTTTTTACATTTTTACCTCTTAACATCTTGTTTAAGGTTACACCGGAAGATGCTCGCAAATTCAACCTCCCTCCAGAATGTGTTAACAAAACTCCATCTGGTGAAACATTTGTTAAATCAAGTTTGCAGAAGGTGAGTTTTCCAGTGATGTAATTGAATTTTATCCTTTTCTTTTGGAATATATGATTCTTGTAACAGTAATTAATGCTTTAGTCATAACATCTATCTTAAGACTGATGATATGAACAGAATTTACTTGGTGTTGTTTTCAGGGAATACTTCCTGAAATTCTTGAAGAATTATTAACTGCTCGTAAAAGAGCGAAGGCCGATTTGAAGGTATTTTTTTTTTTGCCAATGACTAGAACATTCCTTTCATTTTGATTCCTACAGTTTTATAATTATGTCTTGGTTTCCTTGTTCTGCTCTGTGTTGGTTGACCTTTGGTCCTCAATCTTCTTGCACCCCCTCTGCCTCTTTAATAATTTTTCATGTTTCCTTACAAGATAAAAAATAAGAGCAGACTATGCATGTTTTTGCTGTTTCTACTTTTTGTTTTGTACAATAATATCTAGCTTTACTGATAGGCCTTATTTTGTGTATCTTTATACCTAGGAAGCAAAGGATCCTCTTGAGAAAGCGGTGCTGGATGGTCGGCAGTTAGCATTAAAAGTAAGCTTTGAAATGCCAAAGTCTGTGTTTGCTTTTGTAAATGTGCTCCTTATTCTTCTTGTTTGCTTTAAACTTGATAACATTCTCATCCTTTCAGATAAGTGCAAACTCTGTTTATGGATTTACTGGAGCTACCGTTGGTCAGTTACCTTGTTTAGAGATATCTTCAAGTGTCACAAGCTATGGTACTGATTATTTTTCAAAACATTAGCCTACTCTTGTTTGTCTTGAAACATAGATATTGAGGATTTCTGCTTTGTCTCATGGATTTTATCCCTTGTGAAGGTCGACAAATGATTGAGCATACAAAAAAACATGTAGAAGATAAATTTACTACACTTGGGGGATATGAACACAATGCTGAGGTGAGTGGTTACAATTTTTCTTATAGAAATGTCTAATAGAGTAGTCAATGATGACCAATTTTGATGCATATTGGACTTTCTGATTCCCTTTGCTTGTACATTTTTAATTTGTAGAACTGGATTGTATTAAGATCCAAATTGATCAAGTATGGGATTGGTTAGTAGTATATAACTAGTAGCTACTTAGGCACCCTCCTCTCTTAGGCTAGCTTTTGGGAGTGTGTTCTACCCAAGTGGTTGTATCAAGTGGTATCAGATTGCATTCTACACTGTTAAATTTCCTTTGCTCATGTTGCTACTGGTTGCTTATATGTATAAAAATAATTGTAAGTAACAATATACTATTGTTGACATTGTTACGATATCAGGTCATATACGGAGACACAGATTCAGTTATGGTCCAGTTTGGTGTGGCCTCTGTGGAAGAAGCAATGAACTTAGGGAGAGAAGCTGCTGATTTTATTAGTGGAACTTTCATTAAAGTAAGAGTTATTACTTTGGTCATGAAATGATTTGTAGTTTCATACTTGTATTTATTAACTTTGTAGGGCTTAATGTTCTGTTATATTTGACATTATTGTTGTAACTAGTTCCTTTCTAATTTTTGTCTTTGTTTTCTCTTGTTATCGCTCGTTAATGAAGCCTATCAAGTTAGAGTTTGAGAAGGTTTATTATCCATATCTTCTGATCAGCAAGAAGAGATATGCTGGTCTGTTTTGGACAAACCCAGACAAGTTTGACAAAATGGATACCAAAGGTAGAAATTAGAGTTTCTTGAATTTGTCAATATCCTTACTTTTAATTGGACTTGGTGTGAATATATTTGTTATCATTTACAGGTATTGAAACTGTTCGAAGAGACAATTGTTTATTGGTAAAGAACTTGGTAAATGAGTGCTTGCACAAAATACTAATTGACAGGGACGTTCCTGGAGCAGTCCAATATGTCAAGAACACCATTTCAGATCTTCTTATGAACCGTATGGATTTGTCACTTCTGGTTATAACTAAGGTGAAAAATAATTTATTTTAAGTTCAATTGTCAACATAGCGTCTCAATAAATTTTGAGGAAAAGTCTGTTTTCACCAAAATTTATTGTTGACAATGACTTTGTAAGTTCTCTTGATTTGTGCCAACAAATTTGATTGAATAGGGTTTAACAAAGACTGGAGATGATTATGAAGTAAAGACTGCTCATGTTGAACTTGCTGAACGCATGCGTAAGGTTGGTTTGTGCATTATTGATTTTTCATTCCTGTTAATGGACTTTTAGCTTCACTAGGTAATCTTGCTTATGGTACCCATATATATTTGGTATCCTATGATAATTGTTTAAAGTCAAACAATGTCCATTCATGGAAATTGAATTATATTTAGTTGTAAACAAGAGTGACACAATATCATGCTTATGCTTGTGATATTTGCAGAAATCAATTTGCTTTGTAGCAACATCAGATTGCACCATAATTTTACATTTATAGAAGAGTTTTCAATCCGTATATCTCTATAGTAGATTGTTAGGCCTTAGGGTATTAAATAATAAGGGTATATGGGTAATTGTAATGGGAGTATTGAGATGGTATAGGAGAGTAATAGAAGGGTTTTGGGGTGTGAATGATTTAGTTAAGTGAGCTTATAGCTCTTGGGAGAGAGCTGGGTCTCTCGAATACCCAGCAACTGGTTCTCTTTGTCACTCTAATATCAATATACTAGCTATTTCCTATTTTTGCTACTGTTTGGCTCTATTTTCTTCTATTTTGCTTCTGTTTGTACCAAAATGATAGGAAATTTCTATCATAGTTGCAGTTGCAAAATGGAAAAAAATTACATCAACCATTAATTTCAGATGCTAAGTTTTAGTGGCCTAATAAAGAAGATATTTCAAACTTATATTAATAACATTTAATGAATAAAATTTAATGGCTAAAACATATCTAAGCATTTATGGATAAATATTGATGTAACTATTAAGTATTGATTCATTATATATACATATATATTATATAAAATTGAGATATCCATATGGTAATGACACTCAACATAAGTTAATTCAGTTTGGCTCAATTTCCACATATCTAAATTGATTGGATTTGTAACCATGAAGTTGAGTCCAGTTCATGGCCAAATGCAACTTCAACTGAAAATAAACCTTCGCAGCAACTGACTTTAGGAAATGAAGCAATGGTTAGTCGTTGTTTAAACATGTAGATCTATGATTGAGTGAATGAATTACTGTATTTTGTATATTCAGTAGGGAGGGAGTTGGACTATGAGTATGTCAGCTATATTATATGTAAGACTCCCCCCCTTTCGTATGTATGTGTACAGTGTATTATTTGATTAAAGGATAATAATTTAAAAATCTTCTGAGATAGCATAGTTCATTTCCTGTGATCCCAAAATTAAGAATTATTAAATTGTACATTTTAGAGGCTAAAGTTGCCGAGGTAATTGTTCTTTTTCTTTTCTCCCTAATGATCTGGAAATATATACAACTAAGTGGGGTTGGTATTCTTCATTAAAGTACGAGATGTTGATTTGTCTGAACAATTAAAGGGCAAATATAACAGCAACTTCTGGAATATTATAAAATTAGAAGCCCTTACTTTAGGGGGTTGGGGGTGAAGGGGGTTTACATACAACCGAGGGGAAAGTGTTTTATGATTGAATCTCAAAAACATTTTTATCATTTGATAGATCCAAGTCAATAAGTAAACTAAAGTTAGCTTTTATTATGTATTTGCAGAGAGATGCTGCCACTGCTCCAAATGTTGGAGATCGAGTACCATATGTCATTATCAAAGCAGCAAAAGGTGCCAAGGTAGTCATTCTTCTAATTTTCGTTTTGTTTTTATCTTTTAGATTTAATAAATAATTTATATAAATAATGTTTATGGTTTATCTCCTGTGTTTATGTTGTTATAAATCATCAGGCGTATGAAAAGTCAGAGGATCCCATCTATGTTTTGGAGAATAACATACCAATAGACCCTCAGTACTATCTTGAAAATCAAATTAGTAAGGTTAGTTCAATCGATTGAGTATTCATGTACCATATTGATATCACATTGGTATGTTTATGCTGTTTATTGACTGTGCACGTCTGCAGTTCATAATGTTTGCTGATAAACTCACATACCAAATCTAATCTGTGTTTCAGCCACTTCTAAGAATTTTTGATCCCATTTTAAAGAATGCCAGCAAGGAGCTTCTCCATGGAAGTCATACCAGATCAATCTCCATCTCTACGCCCTCAAACAGTGGCATAATGAAATTTGCCAAGAAGCAACTTAGTTGCATAGGCTGCAAAGCTCTACTTGGGTATTGCTTAATTAGTTCTCTGGCTACCATGTTATAGCTTTTGTTTATATTGTCAGTTTGCCACTATCTGTGAATTTTATTTTACTTTGTTTTTTTATGTTCTGGTTTTGAACTTTCTGAGCTAATTGTTGATGGCCATTGTCACACTAAAAAGGTTTCTAAATGCAACAACAATGGAGATCATTATTTTCTGCAAATGTACATAATAATCTGGTAACAAAATTGTTCTAGTGAAGCACAAATGTATAAATTTACATTCCTCCGGAATTGAGTTTATAATCTGGTGAAAATTACTCATGGTTTTTCATAAAATCCACTTATGGCATGCTGAAGCATGTATAATTGTCTGTAAAATTCTCCATCATAGCTATTCCTTTTTCCCAAGGTCTCTTTATAGATAGGTTTTGTTGATGGTCTTATATTGTATCAGGCTTTTGTGAGCATGTGGATTGTGGGAACCTACTGAAGAACACTCAAATTAAATACTTTTTTTTTCTATCTCATCTAGCACTCTGAGCATTTATGGTTTATGCATCTTCTCAGAGCGAGAAAAAGCTTCTTTGTGCCATTGTCTTGTATGAGTACATTACAGTACATGCTTTTATTAAATTTTTCAACTTGGAACTATGAAGGAATTTAGGAAATTCTTGTATCTGAGTAATATGAGGTTAATTGCAGCGAGCAAATATGTAGGCACTGTTGTGTGTGGATTACACCTTGTCTTTACTTTCGAATTTTTAAAAATTCTGATACAAGTTAATTTTTGTTTCTAACAGTAAGACAGATCAAACTCTCTGCTCGCACTGTAAGGGAAGGGAGGCTGAACTATATTGCAAATCAGTGTCAAATGGTAGGTTTCTCCTGTAAATTTATGTCTTCTCAGGTCATTAACATTCCTGTGTGCTTGAATCAAACTGTTTCCTTAACTAAATTGCTCGGCTCGTGTAATGCTTGTAGTTTCTGAGCTAGAGACGCTTTTTGGGAGACTTTGGACACAATGCCAAGAGTGCCAAGGCTCATTGCATCAGGATGTGCTCTGCACGAGGTATTTATCTTTTCTTTGTAAGGTTTGGTACAGTATATTAATTAATATTTAAGTTTAGTATGAGTCCTACATTTACATATACATGTTTTGATAGAATTGGGATGTGAACATTTAAACATTATGGTACTTTAGTGACGTGTGCTTTATCTATAATGAATTGAATCGTAGACGGAAAATGAATAGAAAGGAATAAAAAGTCAAGTGTTGTTTTTACAATCAGACTTAAGAGAAACACTCCCTTGCTTTCTAATTGTATGTACGGTTCAGTACTAGACCAGGCTCAGTAGATCAAACTTTAACATAAAAAGAGTACTTTTTTTCAATTTGTCATCGTGTAACTGGCGTTTTGCCATTATTTGCTGTATTGCTGATTACATGTTTCAATCTCAGTCGAGATTGTCCTATATTTTATCGAAGAAAGAAGGCACAAAAAGACATGGCTGAAGCCAAGCAACAACTAGATCGTTGGACCTTTTGAGAGATTTTCCCAGGTCCAATCTCTTGAAGACTTCCATGACATGACATTTGGAGTTTGAAAATAGGATAGTTACGGGGAAGTTAGTTGTCAGTTGTGGTGAATGGAATCTTTCTTGCGACATATCTTGATGTTTTGATCGGTATGTGAATGACCCTTACATTTTGTTTTTCTATTTATCCGAGATTTCAGCCACGTAGTTCCACAGAGTGATAGTTTAATCAGTTTCTTCAGTCTCATAGTTACATAGATTTTGGATATGTTTGGGTAGTCCGTTAATGGACGTAATACCATGTACATGTATGAAGATATTGTATGCGTTCTATGTGCAATATCCATTTATTTAAAATTGAAACTACAGTTTGTATGATTTATTAGAGAAACAATTACGACGGTAGTATTAGTTTTTTTGCAGTCATTTGGGGGTTGGATTTGATTCTGTGTGATAATGGCAACTATCTCGGCACCTATCTGGAAAGTGTAGTGTTTGTCTTTTTATATCATGTGATAACTCTAATAGTATGCTACTATGCGTCTTTTCAATGCTAATGTAATTATTCGACCAAAGTTCATTTATTTATTTCTAGACATATTTTTCATATGAAAGTGATTGTAGAAAGAATTTAATAATAAAAAAATAAAAATGTATATATATATATATATTTTTTTTATGTTTTATTTATAATTTTACATCTATAATATAACTATAAATAAATTATTAAAAAAATAATTTATTATTTTGACTCAACAGATATTTTTTTTCAGAGTAAATGTGAAATTTTTTTCTTGATGTATTCTTGTAATTTTTACTTGTTTTTTAAAAGTGATGCGGAAGAATGAATGAATGTAATTGTGAAAGGCAAGTGTCAGCTGCCTTGTATTTAAATAGAATTTTCATATCTTCACATGAAAGAACCAGGATACAATACAACCTCCGATAATAATTTTCCCCCATTTAGGATATATAGAAAACTGGAGAATTTACTGTCATCAACACTTTATTTTCCCTTTCCTTTTTAAGGATAAGCAGACCCAAAATTTCTTTTATCAAGAAAAAAAAAAAAAAGCAGACCCAAAATTTCTTTTATCAAGAAAAAAAAAAAAAAGCGGACCCAAAATAATATGTGAAACAACATAAAGCATGAAAGAATGAATTTCTCATAAAATACAGAAGCTTCTTTATTTTTCCCTATCTTTTTCAAGGATAGAAATATTTTACATAATCGGGAAATAAAGTGATATCATTTTTTGTTTTGTTCATTGGTTTAGAGGTGAAACTGAAAACAAGAGAGCAAGAGCAAATGAAATAATTTTTTTACAGCTTAAGCAGTCGGGCATGTTTGGTAAGACAGACTACTTTAATGGGGATGATGAGAAAACATGGATTTTAATGTTATTAACAAGTTCATTTTCTGAAGAAATGCATCAACAAAGAAAGCAGTGTTGTCATTTTAATTGAAGAGTCTGAGTCGGGTTGTTATGGTATCTCTACACAACGGGCATGTTGAGAGCGTTATCCCACAATCCTTGCATGTCTTCAGCAACACAGAAATATCAAAGGGTTAAGTTCAAACTAACACATTTGAAAAGAGAAGTCCCATCCTCAATTTCATACACTGGAATCTACACTCAGCACTTATTAGAACCAAAATGTACTCAATATAGGTTTTGAGCTCAACGGTGAGATGAAAAATGAATAAGCATACACAATACTGTGTAGTTGAAGCAACTAATTAATGAGCAATAAATTTACTGAAGATCACTTACCGTATGGCCACATTGAAAAGCCATGTCTTTCGGGTTTGTTAGACAAATGGGGCACACCTTCAACAATGAAGATATCTTGAAATCAGATACTGCTTTCTAAGTAGCATAAGTAAACAAAGTGAGATACGAGATGGGGAGACAGGAGAAAATTACCTGCTCCACGGGTGCTGAAGATGTTGCCTCAGTTAAAGATAAGTCTGTCATCTTTGGGATTGAATTGATAGCATTGTCATGATCAATCACTTCTTTTGGTGGTGGAAGTAGGCTAGCGCGCTGACCACTTGAGTGTTCGTTACTGCACAAGAAAAAATTGTTTTGCAACATTTCAGAAATTTGCACAGTAGAAAGTACAGCTAGAAATATTTAAGCTTCACTGCTTGAGCTTACTAAGCAATATCTAAGCTTTGAGTGGCTCTGTATTGTATTGGAATTTCCATGAGGGCAGCAAGTGCAAAAGCTGTTTCCTTCTTTGATGGTTCTGTGTTCTCCGACATGATTTTATTGAAGTTTACAAACTGCAGGGAAGATTCAAAACATCAGATTTTTCTTTAAATGGAAATACAGAAAATGTTTAAAGGAGATTTTAAGAGCTGGGAAAAGCACATATCATATAATGGATTGTGAAAAACTAAACAAAAAATTTAATATAAAAAAAGAAACCGAAAGAGAAGCTGTAAGTACAATAATGACCTGAAAATTGTCAAATGAGCGCTGAGGAATGTTATCATCAAATTGTTGCATTGCGTCCCAAGGTCCATCCCCCACACCGATCAAAATGATTGAAAGAGGATATTGGCTGTTTAGAATACATTAGTGATGTGTCACCAAACATTGAAACTTCAATATTACCCAATTTACTCACATATCATAGCTTTACCTAGCAGCGACAATGGAATCTACAGTTACTTGTTCTTGTGGACTTAACCTTCCAGGTGGTATATCAGGATTCCGAGTGACCTATATTTACAGACACAAACTGAAGCTTTCAATTAAAAACTATAATGATGCATAAGAAAATAAAAAAAAAACCACACCAACATGATCAATATGAAAAATTAGGATCTGAAAAAATAATAACCTGTCCATCTGCAATAATGACAAGGACATGATATTGACCATTGCTTCTGTTGACAATGTCAATCGCAGCATCAATTATAGGCGCAAATGAAGTCGGACCTAAGGTCAAGGACATGATATTGACCAAAAAAATATTCAGCTAATTCTGGATTAGAAAATGAAAAACCATTTTTCATCATGGTTTTTTGAGCTAGACCATTTTCTGAATTGTGAAAGGTTAGTTCAACAATTATCATGACAGAAATCAAGTATCTATTAGTATTCTTACAGTTTCTTCTTGTTGAAGGAAAGTGCATAAAATATAAGAAAAACGAAATATGCCAAAACCTGACAAGTTTAGTAGGGGAACAATCTCTCTGTATCTTCTGAGAACATCTTCAAAACCGCTGCAAGGTCGATGGTCAGAATAAAAACTGAACACTTGTTTATCATGTGTTGATGCTGCAGGAGAAAAGTTTGACAAATTACTGATCCATAAAAGAATAACACAATTCCAAACAGTAAGTAGATTTAGGAAATGTTACTAACCATCGCCAAAGCCAAAACACGGTATTAGATTATCTTCATCAAATGGAGACAATGTCCGACCAATAATAGAGATTGCCTGCTCGTAAGGGTTAGGCCTGCTACCAATTGAGTGAAGGCTTTTCCTGTTGAATGAGTGCCTGCCTACAATGATTGTAAAGAGCCATTGATATTCTATACCAGAGGTTATACAGTTTAAAGAATATCGGGAAAATAATACATTACCTGTCCACTCATTGCTCTTCGTGAAGTCTATACCAAGTATTAAATTTGATGACTCAAGTCCAGCTTCTCTTAAAGCAGAGACAACCTAGTATATTTGTATATTGATCCTAGTTAAGAAATATGTTTTGGGAAATCAGAAGATGAGTATGCACATAAATTAAACATGCCTATCAATATGGAGTATGAAATGTAAACAGAATAAACCTATGAAGGTATCATTTGGTCACATTAGCTAGCTATTGAAGTCTTGTAAATAACAACATAAAAATCAAAGCCCCATGACCTAAGAATATCAGTAATTACATTTCTTTAACTCCTTCGAATTAGGTGTTAGCCATTCAATTTCTGAGTATAAACTAGGCGCTTGACCTCCTTGTTCTTCTTTTAGCTATCGTATATATATACCATACATATATGCCCAGCCTAGCATATACTCTTGAGAAAATGTCAGACCAATTGAATCGAGTGGTTGGTTTACTTTGGATTTCTCAAATGTTGAACTACTAGGCAGATAAAAGATGAAGATTTCTTACTAATAACCATTCATCAATGAAGATCTCCAATGATTTGAATTAGCCTATCAGATTTATATTTCTCATTGACAGGGCAAAGCTGTTAAAAGCATGCTAAGGTAAATGCAGCCTGAGTCAGCATTCTGAATAATTTTAGATCAATCTGATTGGAAAATTGTGAAAAGAATTGGAAACTAAAATAAGTGCAGTATCAATTTCAAATGCTCTTAGGGAAAACCACATATGAACTGTTGCCGGATAAGTTAGAAGATGTTTCTTGTGATCCAGCAATGTGACAAACTGAAAGAACTGATTTCAAATGAATTAGCGAGTACAAAGCGCTTTGGTTCATGATTTCCACAGATGTTTAAGAGACACAATTCAAGACACTTCAGACTAAAAAGCACATTCCATTGCATACACTGAAAGATCAGAGACCAGAAGATAAACAGACCCCCTAATCTGAAAATGTAACTTGTAATTATAATGCTTCATAAATAGTAGGCTGAGGATTTCACATTTTAATGAGATAAATCAAGTAGTTAGCATTTGAATCTTCAAATGACTTCGTCCTAAAGCAATTAGTATAACTAAAATGATAATTTTTGTTTCTCAGCAGTGACAAAATGCAAAACAATTTAGGATTGAAGAGAAAGATTAGATGCTGATATCCAATTAGGAACGAATAGAAGTTATCGACAGAAGAAATATCAGGCATACAAACCTCATCTAAAGAGCTGTAGTTATCTGCAATACGTGTGGATCGATGCTTATATCTGGAATGTTGATGATCCATTGATGTCCCTGCATAAGAAGGTGGTGGTCGGTGAGGAGCATAAGAAGGTGGTTGGTGGTGAGGAGCATAAGAAGGCGGTTGGTGGTGAGGACCAAAGTGAATATCCTCATGAGAATTATCCTCAAATGTTGATTCCCCATTTCCCATATCTACAATTAATTCTTTTCTAAGTCAAAAAGGAAAAGAAACAGAAACAAAATCATATCAGAATTTATCCTTTAAGAAGTAATTCAACAAGAATTACATATTACACAACAACTAAATTAGCATAGTCCAATAAGTTCCTAACATCCATCTACCATCTCTCTTGTTACACCCAACTACTGAAATGATTTAAATTCTTGTAGATTAGTAAATTCAACCCTTCCAATAATTATGATGCACTCAGAAAATCTTAGTTTGATTCCAGTTCCTATTCATTTCCACAGGGACAAGTTATATAATATTAAAGCTGCTCCTGAAGTTTGTCCCAAAATTCTGTGCATTAATTTCTAAAATGTTTATCAGCTCCAAAAATTCTATATGGTGGGTAATAATAGCTGAATTTCTAATTCATTTATTATTATTTGGTAATTCTAGCCGCTGACTAAATATATTTCTAACAATTAATTAGCACAAGCTACACATATATGCCCACACACAAAAAAAAATAAAAATAATACTAAAAAACTAATAAATTTTTAACTATCTCACAACTAAGATGTTCATAAAATGAAAATCATAATAAGAAAAGATAAAAGAAAAAACCCAGTAAAGCTTAAATGTTTAATTAAACAATCAGAGAAAAGTGAATGAATACAACATGAATAATCATAAATGAAGAAATAACAGTTACCTAAATAGAGGCAAAGAAAACTTGAGCAGAAAGTGGAAATGGGAAAAGAGATTGATGAATGAATAGATATGATCTGAGATTCAAAGGGATCTACAGTTTGATGCTCTTTAGACTTTTTAGGCACTCTATAAAGATGATAGCTTTTAGGCTTTGATTTATGAGTTTTTTCCTTTCTTTATTTTTGATTCTTTCTTGGTCAGGTTGGTCTTGCTTCTAATCTTAATTTCAAATTCTTATTCATGTTTCTTTTTTATTAATAAAATTGGTCTTCATGTTTTGTTGTTGTTGTTATTGTTAATTTTTTAATATTAAAAAATAATTATGAGATGGATTTGGTTCCATTATCCAAATGCCAAACACATGTTGGAGCATGGGTGTCTAACGTTGAACTACCGAAAGTAGCTGGCGGTGGCTTTCACGCAACACCTTTGGATAATGGATATGGTATCATATATTTATAAGCATACTGCAATTTATTAATAAAAATAAATCATTCCATTAAAAAAAATAAAAAATAAATTATTAGTTTCACTTTTTGTTTATTTATTTATTATTTTTTTTTCTTAAAAACATATTATTATATTATATTTGTTGAGTGTTTGATCCTACGACCCTTACACACATACCCCATTAATATTTTATATGATCACTTAACTAAGCCTCGAGTCATTAGTTTTACTCAAAATTAGTACTGTAAATATGAATTGGACTTTCTGACACAATACGAAATTGGCACGAGTTGGACACAAAAAAATACAAACTTGGATACAACACGGTACGATGCGACAAATTGACACGAAAAATATGTCATTAAGCAGGACACGACACGTGAAGCACGAAAGATACGACACATAAGCACAAATAGACCAGCCCGAAAAGCATGACACACGACATGCCTAAAAAACACGACACAACATATTAAAAAACTTTATAATTTATTATTAATAATACTAAGATATGAATTTATTAAGTATAAATAGATTAAAATAATAATAAAACTTAAATATAATATTTAATATTATAATTATTCTATTAAATCATAAAAAATTAAGATTATATATTAATTTATTTATAAGGTATGACATAAAAATTTGAGTATTTATAAGTAAATATTTAAATTCTAATGATGTTAATAATTTTTTTATATGATTATTTATAAAATATTGTTCAACAACTATATAAATATAACTAACGCTTTGAAATATACATATAATTTAGTAATTGTAAAAAAAAAATATGAAAAAGTAAAGCACGAATTTAATCTCGAATATAAAAATGGGTTGGCCTGTTTAAGAAAGATGGGTCAGCACGAGTAAAGCACGATACAAATCTGAGCACGACACGAAAAATATCGGGCCTACAGGTCGTGCCAAGCCGTGCCGAGCCTACCCTTTAAAAATATTGGCACGACACAGCACAACTCGCTTTTTTCATGACACAGAACAATATGACCTATTTTTTGAAAAGCACGGATAAATACGGACCGAGCCTGCATAGCACACACGAACTTACAGTACTACTCAAAACTATATCAAAATCCCATGCAATTTAATTAATGTGAACACCACCCACATTGTTCATTCAGCAAAAGATAATAAAAAATACTCATATCGTTCTTACTTACTTCATACTAAATCAGAAAGTAAATTGCGCTTCGCGTGTGGTTGGATGTTTAGTGACATAAAATTATGTAAAACTTCAAATTTTGATATTCTATATAAATCTATATTGTTATCTCTATTTTCGGCAAGGAACACGTAAAATTTAGGTCAACAAGGCCCACCAATATGTCCTAAGGAAGACAATTTGGGCCAAGCCCAAGTTGTATAGGACCTTCCAAGAACGTACCTTAGCTCTGTGACCAGATGGTCTTCCGCCAGTGACAGTTCGTATCCAGAAGCAGCTCCAGTACCATGATGCTAGAAGATCAGACAACGTGTTTCTCAAGACTAGTCCAGTTTCCTTTTTTATTCAAGCGCACAAAATAAGGAAATAAATGCTCCTCAAATTTTGATAGAAGATCGTATCAAGCTAAAAGGGGAAACTACCTAAATAAAGATCAAGCAATTAATTCACGATTAATTCCTAGAATTATAGGACACAATTTTGACTAATTCAATCGCATCTAATCTATCTAGTCAGCAAATTATCTCCTTCATGGGTTGGACTTTACAAAATAACCCAAATTATGCAATTAAATGTAATCCTTCCATTAGTGGGAAAAAGGAAAGCTAAGTGTAATTCTCTTAACACTATAAATACCCAATGAATCCTTCAGATTAAGGGTTAAATTCTCTTGCGATACTTGCTTAGGAAAAATAGAGAACTTACGCTCATTGTATTCCCAAAAGGCTTTTCTAGCTTAAGTTACATAATAACATCGACTCATGGACTAAGGCTCGTTAACGCCCCAACTATGTAAAAACTGTTTGTGTTGTTCTTACTTTTTCTCTTTTAATTATTTATTTCTTTAGCTCTAATTATTTTTAATTAGTTTTTCAAAAATCTAAGTAAATATTTTTGTGTTTTCATTGAGAGCTGAAGAAAGCAGTGATACCATCTGAAGATTATGTTCAGTAATCATGGTACTCACCCGTAACAAATCTAGTTTTCACTTCATTGATCCTAATGCCAAGACAGGAGATGTAGAAGATTAGAATGAGGTTACGAGCTGTCACAAAGATCAAGTTGGCAAAGATACAGATATGGACGCTCCTTTATTTGGAGATGATGATTCAGAAGAGAACAATTCTGATGGCGATCTTCAAGAGACCTCAAAAGATGATCCTCAAGGCACATCAAAGGATAATAATTAGGATAAGATTGTTGAAGGCAGTGCTGGAGACAAGGACACTCTTGATGAGTCAAATCCCATGGTCGTCATGGCCAAAAAATTCCAATTGACTAAAAGCAGGCTATCTCGTCAAGACCAGTTCAACGAGATACTGCTCGAGAAGATGATAAGAATGGAAGTGGTGATGATAGCCCTGACCAAAGGGATCCCTGATGTAATGACCGCTCTAGTAATGTGGATTAGAAAAGGCAATTAGCACTAATTTTTATTATTTTATTATTATTTGTGAATTAATTTATTTGTGGACCCCAATATTTAGAAATAAATGTTAGAGTTATAATTTCTCAATTCCGGAGATTTTATTAAACTCTAGGGGTATTATTTAGCTTATATGTGAAATATGTTAATTTTGTAATTTTTGCTCGGCGACAACGGAAAATGCGATGGATGGCTAGATAATCACATGAGTAAGTTTAGAACCCTATTTCATAGTGGGGAATGTTTTAGAGGAAATAAATTATCGGGATTGAGCGGGGTTATGGAAATTGACCATTTTACCCCTAGCTTTAAAAATACTTAAGTTATGTCTTTAAGGGTATTTAAGTCTTTTTAAAAGATTGGTGTAGTGGCTGCCTAGGGAGGTGACAAGTGGCCTTTACTTTCAGCCAAGGATTAGTCAATCCTTTTCCCAATTCGGAAAATCAAAGAAAAGAAAAGAAATTAAAAAAAAAAACAACATTTCCTCTTGAGCTCTCTCTCTCTATTCGGCTGAGGCAATCAAGGATCAAACCAAGGTTTTTCCTTCCATTTCTGTGAATCTAAGCTAGGATTCAAAGTGGTTTCATCTAAGGTAAGCCCTAGAACTATTGCTTTTGTATTTTTGAGCTTTTTTCTTAGTTTGAACATGTGATTTTGGGAGTAAGTGGCTGTTAGGTTTTAAAATGTTTAGGGTTCGAATTTTAGGGTTTAGTTGAGTTGATTCTAAGCCCTAGCTGCTGGTTTTAATGGGTGTAGATGGTTGTTATGCAATTCTAGGTTTAAAGTTCAAAGCTTTGTTCATTAATGGCAATTTGAGTTGTGATGGTTTGTTCTGTGATTTACTGCCTGGAAATCATTGTGTATGCATTGTATAGGTATACTGGAGAGTTTGGTTAAGTTTGGGCTTGATTTGAATTAAGGGGGAAGATTTTTGGTTCCCAGCAGATGAACCGGAATTCCGGTTCTGGGTGGTACAGTACCAACTTCGGTCGACCGGTTGGTGACCCAGAACCGGGATGCCGGTTGGGAACCGGTCTACCTGTTGGGGGATTTTCCAGAACCCTAGTTTTGGCCAATTTTGAGATATTTAGGGTATTGCCATGAAGTTTATCGATAGGGAAACTTTTAGTTTCGAGTTTTAAGTCCCGGAAAGTGATTTAGCGAGTCACTCATTTGTATTACCATTATTGTGATTAGGGCATCCATCTAGCACGTGAATTCCGTTCAGGTCGGCCAGCACACTTGAATTCGGAAAACAGGTAAGAACTGTGTATAATGTATGATATGATTATCTGAATGTGTGTATATGTGTTTATATATGCATGCTTGAATTATATTAAACACTACCAACACTTGTATGAATAAGTTATAGAGTGTATTGGTACAGTGATTGTTGTTAATGTGAGTACAATACAGTAATACTAACACAAGCATAAGAAAATGCTAAGGTGTGTGGTATATCACTCAGTGTTACTCAGTGATCGGGATAAACCCTACCAACACTTGTACAGTGAGGTACGATGTGTATGTGGTATAGTGGTTGTACCCTGGTAATGAACGTTCATACTCATCTGTTAAGCTCTGTAAATAGGTGTATGGGCGCCTATTTACAGGTCGGAAATTATATGGTATGTTATATGCATTTCTTGCGAGTCCGGTGACTCACGGTTTCGCTTCCATGTGTAGGTAAAGGAAAGGCGAAGGCTGAACAGGAATGAACCTGAGCTCGGGTGAGATTGTACATGTCAAGCGGCGCGACCTGGAGTGTTCGGTCTCGGGACATCTGGGAGTTGTATTTTGAAAGTCGCTGTGCGACCTGTAAATCTGTATATTTTGGATTGTATGCTTGAAAAGTAAAGTTTGTAAAGTTTTAAAAATCGGGATCCCGGCACTTGTAAATATTTTATTAAATTACAAAGTTTAGTATTTAATGCAAAAATTTTAATTTGACACGTTTTTCGAGAAATTTCTTTGGTTAGCAAAGATTGCACAATTATTGAAAAAGCACTGTAGCGTGCCTTAGCATTAGGGCGTTACACCTGATGTGCAAACACCTCCAATAACTGATGCTCCTAGAAGAGTTGATCCAAAAGATCCTGGAACCTCAAATCCTCACAAGGATTAAGGGAAAGAGATAGTAGGTGAAACTTCAGAGAAGACTCATTCGACTAAACAATAAAAAAGTCTAAAACTGTCGACCAACCTCAACAAAAAAAGAAAAGGAACCATGCTTCAGGGTAAGTTGACCAGACTAATTCTAGAGGCAGAGTTGCATAGAAAGATAAGACTAATGCCAGAGGCAAAAAGTCTACTTCTCGGAAGGACAAGCATCGTAACAAAAGCTCCAATAGTCAAAGCAATGATTTTGATGAAGTGTATCTAGTCTTAGATGGAAATAGTGAAAGTCTTTCCACAAATGATCTTCAAAGAAGATTAAATGAGAAGAGAGAGAAAGCAAGAACAAAGAAAGCCAGACCTTGTGAGAACGATTTAAGAAATCATATTAATGATCGTGTTCACAGAAGGGAATCTCCAAGTGAAAAAACTCAACGGTTGGAATGCAAAGTCAAAGAGTTGATGAAGCTCACAGAGAAGATCTCTAGAAATGAAAATGGCACTGTGTCAGATTTTGAGGAAGAAGATACAAAACCATGTGTGAATAGAATCACAGATGCACCACTGCTTGAGCGCTTTAGAATGCCACAAATGTAATTTTACAAAGACAGGACGGACCCAAGAGACCACCTGCCAAGTATAATCGCATGATGCAAGTTGTTAAGGCCAGTGATGATGCAAAATGTCTTTGCTTTTCACTGTCTTTGAGCAAGTCTACAGAAGACAGGTGGATGGGATTATCTTCGGGATCTATCCACAATTGGAGGGATCTATAAGCAATGCTCCAAAAGAAATTTGTAGCAGTGAAGACCTTTGACCTAGAAGCTGGTTCCCTGACCAATGTCAAACAACAACTAAGAGAAAGCTTGAAGAAATACATCCAATGTATGATGGATGTTGCTACTAAAACTGTAATACCCTGGATTTAAGAAATAAATTAGCAAAATCCTAATTAGATAATTATGAATAATTGAGGAGTTATATTATTATATAATTCAATATATGAGAATTTATTTGATTAATTATATGTTAAGACACCGTTGGTGAGCCAGAGACATTTTAGTAATTATGACCCGAGAAGGGTAAAATGATGAAATTAATTTAATTACGTGCTTAATAGAACTATATTATTATATAGTATGCCTGTGTGGTCTTTTCAGGTGTGCTTTGACAGGTTGGCGCAGTATAGTCACAACCAGGTATTTCGGGCCGAACCGGGTTTGGACCCGAAATGCAATTAGGATTTGAATTATTGGCATTTTAATTATTAGTGAGAAATTTGAAAATTATTTGAATGTATGTTATATGGAAAGACTTAGTTGCCCTTGTTTGCTAAAGTGAGTGTTATGAGGCCTTAGGGGCGTTTTAGTAAATTGACATATATGAGATATTTGTTGTAAAAGGAATTTTATTTAAGAAAAAGGATGAATTTTCTGGTTTCTTTCCCTCTTACCCGAACCCCTATCTCTCTCAACCCTCTTTGAATTTCAAACTTGATTTGGTGAAGATTTGCTTGGTTTGAAGCTAGGTATTTGGGGATTGATTGAGCTGGGCTTTGAATTGGGTTTGAGGTAACTTTCTTTGGCTTGAATCTTTGTTTAATTTCTGAGTTTAAGTCTTGAAAGAGCATGAAATATGATGTAGGTTGTGTTTATGAATTTGAGATGCATGCTGATGTTGTGGGGTTGTTTTGAGCATGCTTGGAGCTTCAATCTTTTGAGTTTGTTTGGATTAGGGTTGGACAGAAATTTTAAGGATTATACTTGTGTTTTATTCTGTTATTGAGCTCTAAAAATTGGTAGTGCGAAACATGAGTTCTTGGCTTAATTTTGTAAGAATTAAAGATAGGAATTTTGGAATTAAGCTCAAGTTGGAGCTTTGATTTTCATGAATTTGTAATCTGATTTTTTAGGGTTTATTATTGGATTTTGATGCATAAATATGTGTTTTAGACCCTATAATATTTGCTAGCAGCTGTAATTGGTAAATTAAGAATTTTGTTGTGAAAATTTGAGCTTTAATGGCACTTTTTTATTCTTGGTGAAATTATGGTGTTTGAGTTGTAGAATATTTTTAATATGTAATATGTTGATGCTCTCGAAAGTTTGGTGGTGATTGGGGAAGATTTGAGTAGATTTTGGAGGTTTAAAATTTATGATTTTTCGTGTTGTTGCTGCCCAGACAACCGGACTTCCGGTTGGACTGTATCGAGGAAAATGCTAAATTTTGTTTTGGCCATAGCTTTTGACTCGGGACTCCGTTTTGGGAGTTCTTTATATCGTTGGAAAGCTCGTTCTGAGCTCTATGTGATTTTTTTAATTTTAAATGCCATGTAAATATTTTATGAATGTGAAATCAGGGGTTAACCCTATTTGTGAAAATCTCAGATTGTGTGACTAGGATTACCGACACCTGGTCAGGAGCACCAAGGGATTTAGAATCTCTGCTTTTGCGGGACAACAGGTAAGACACTAGTTTTCACGTAGAGTTAAGCATAATGGTGCTCATATTGAATATTGTGATTGTGATCAATTAAGAACTGGGATTAGGGTTATTACCATAAAATGAGCGGTTGTTTGGTCTAGGGTTATTACCCTAGTAGTTAAAAGATGTTCAATGTTGTACCATAAGAAATATGTTGGAATAAAGAATTATGCGTGTAAGGCATGATTAAGCTAGACTCGGTAAACTAGTACCTTGAGTTAATTTTAATGTGGTCTAGGATTATTACCCTAGAATATTATAAAAGTAAGGAAGCAATAATGTATGGTTATGTTGTTAGTTAAATGAAGGCATAAGTTAGGGTTATTACCCTCAATAAATGTTATTTCGGGCATATAGTTATATGTTGTAGGAATGAGTATTTAGTATGCAAGTTAGGGTTATTACCCTAAGATTCTATATGCTTTGATATCTATTTAATGCATACATATATGCCAAGAGTTAAGTGCATAAGACATAACTTGGTTAGACATAGTATATTACTAGGATAAACTACTGAAAGAACGTAACGTATGGATTACGTAAATATATATATGAAAAGGGTTATGCGAGCAAGGCATAACCAGGTTAGACTCGGTAATTATAACCGAGATGAACCTTACTAAGGCCTTATTGTAAATAGACGTATGAGCGTAACACGTAGGTCTATGCCACATAGACATATATAGACATGTGAGAGCAACACGTAGGTCTATGTTGGGTTTTATGCCCTAAATAAAACTCTTTACAATCTGATTAGTTATCAATATAAGAAATTTGAAGTGATTAATGTTTGCATGAATTTTACATGCTAATGGTTTAATATGTTTGTTACATTTACACACAAAATCAGTTAAATCTAGATCATATGTTTATTCACAATTACAGTATCGTCAACACAGTGGAATGTGATTGTGATCATATGAATCAAAAGACTTGGTCCCTGTTTCATCAGTGTTATTGGATTTACACTAATGTGATAATCAGCGATGATGTATACTTACACTTGGAGTAAGTGTTATGTTCTTTCCAGGACATTAGTAAAGTATACTAGTTTCGAATGTATGGAGTATACATTGGACTGGACCGATATTGCAACTAAGTTAAGATATTACAAACTTACCGTTATATATATATCTTTCCAAGTCAATATCAGTAGTTGATCTTAAGATTAAAAGAATCAAAATCCTGATATGCTTAGGCTCAACTCAGGAGTACTATTCATGTTCTTTGATTTATTAGTTAAGCCTACTTTTGGGTCAGGGTGATACGTATATTTTGGGAACATGATAGTATGATTGAGTGGGAGTGCTGAACATAAATATAGAATCTATAGCTTCAACTGGTGTATAGAAATCAAGTGATGATTCCCTTCGAGCTTAGCAAATAGAAGTAAATGGATGAGCTCTTGTTGAACTGACTAATTATTAGATCACTAAACACCATTTACAGGTAGCTAAGTGTTGGAATTTATTTTACCAGGATCTTAGATCTACTCACAAGTATGTTTATTAACATCCTAAATATGAACTTTCTAAAACGATAAATTAAACACATATAAAGTTTAGGAAACCTTACATTGGGTGCAGCGGAATATAATGACTCCTTCCGTTCAGATATCTAGCCCTTGATTCCTTTACGTAGCGAGCATTATCAATATCTGAACCTGGATCTCTTTCTCTGAATCTTTGATGCTGAAACTCCTTTGCTGATGATCTTTCTTCACGATCTTCCTCACTATGATTGAGGTATCACTTGATGTGTGTGGGCACTACTCATACACTAAGGATTTCGAAATTATCAAGGAAGAAGAGAGAGAGTGGTCAGCTAAAGATAGGGAGAGAGAAGGCCTCGGTTTTCCGAATAGAAAAGTCGAAGAAAAGTGTAATTTTTCTGAAGCCTTCACTATCTATTTATAGCATTCCACTAGGGTTAGATTTGAATTATATGGCATTAAAATAATGAAAAAATCAATTTAAAAAAGCTACAAAGGTGGCTGGCCATACACTTAATGGATTGGGCCTTGGGCTTTGCAATTTTGCAATTTTAACACCTTTTGTATCTGATTTTCTCAAAAATGCCAATTTCCTAATTCAATCATTTAAATGCCAATTCTAACTATTTAATAACTATAAATAATTATTAAATAATATTGTCATTTATCATATTTATTAATTGAACCATACAAAGTATCATAATTAACAAATATGCCCCTATTAACTCTTTCTTTACAATTTCGCCCTTACTTAGTGAAAAATTCACAAATAGACATAGTCTAATTTGAGAATTATAATTGATTAATCAAAATCAATTACATGAGTCTTACAAGCAATATTATCTCAACTAGTGGGGGGACCATGGGTCTATATAACCGAGCTTCCAATAAGTAGATCAAGAATTTAGCACTAAAATTCACTAACTTATTAATTCTTCGTTGAATCCACGCATAGAACTTAGAATTGCACTCTCAGTATATAGAATGCTCTATATGTTCCACCATATAGACACATCATTAGTTATCCATTGTTATAATCCTAATGTGATCAATGATCCTCTATATGAATGATCTACACTGTAAAGGGATTAAATTACCGTTACACCCTACAATGTATTTATTCCTTAAAACACTTGACCCCGTATAAATGATATTTCAGCTTATGTGAAATGAGTACTCCACCATTTATGTTCGTTTGGTCAAGCTCGAAGGAGATCATCCTTTGCTTACTATTCGCCAGATAGAAGCTATAGATTCCATGTTTATGCTAGCGCTCCCACTCAATTGCACTACCGCGTTCCCAAAATGTACGTATCACCCTGACCTAAAAGTAGGCTTAACTAACAAATCAAAGAACACGAATAGCCTTTCAAGATTGAGCCTAATCATAACAGGATTAAGAACATTTGATCTAGGATCAACTTGGCGATATTGACTTGAATAGATTTTACGGTAAGTTTAATTAAATCTAAGTCAAAGTTCAATATCGGTCCCTTCCGATGCATACTCCATGCATCCAACCTGAGCTTTACTTTAACCAATGCTCTGGAAAGAACATAGTATTTCTCCAAATACAAGTAAACTCTTGTTGTAGATTATCATATCAGTAAAACCCTATGTCTGATAAATCTAGGAAACTTTATTCACATAGTCATGTTTACTTTCCAATGTGTTGACGACACAATAAACAGGATCAAGTATGTGAAAAGGGTTTCAGATGAATTTATACATTATGTACATATAATCAAGAAATAAATCATGTGAACCATGCAACATTAAATGTTGTTTCTGATCTATATTAATAAGTAAATCTGATTATATTGAAATGAGTTTTATTTAGGGCATAAAACCCAACAAACTCCCACTTGCACTAATATAAAACAAAAAGTGCGTTTCAAATAATCTCAACACCTTGATATACAAATCAAGTGTAGTAGTAGTAAACTCCTCGTAATAGGATCTGAAAGGTTGAATTAAACACAACCTTTTCTCCACCATTACTCTTCCTTAATCACAAAATCATTGATAATGTGGAATTCCTCTCTATATGTTTACTCTCTTGGGATACTGGATTCTATACCTTTGGCAACTACTTTTGGTTAATCAGGAAATTAACACTAGTGGTTTAAGGCAATTTGGAATGGTGCCAAAGATGTATAGAACTTTCCTTAGATCGAATAAGTACCTTTCCTGCAGCTTTAACATTCGGTCTCTCTCGGTAGACCTAGAGACTTCGGATAGGTTTTTACACTTCTCCGAAATCACTATTCCACCCCCAGAGTAACCACCATCTTATCAGAAAGATTTACTAGCACATAGGCAAATTTCGAAATCTGATATGGTGTAGTCTAAGAGTTTTAAACACACCCTTATAGACTAACATATAGTTCCTCTTCTTTATCTTAAGATTTACTTGATTGTCTTCCAATGTTCTTCTCCTGGATTAATGCGATACCTACTCATTACTCCCACTCAACAATGAGATGTCTGGTCTAAGGCATACAAAAGCATATCTAAGACCTCTCACTGTTGATATAAGAAATTCTTTCATGGCTTTATCTTTTCTGGAATAGTTGAGACTTTTCCTTAGATAAATAAAATCTATGCCTAAGAAGTTGTGAAGCTTCTCTAGATTGCCATTAGAAAGAAAATGCTTCAGCATCTTACTAAAGTAAGTTGCTTGCATTAGAGTAAGTAATTACCAGGTATACCACAAGCCATAGGTTTAGATAAACTCAAACCTGTAATACTAGGAACGGAAGTTTTGTTAAGTCCATTGAATAGACTTATAAACGAAATTTCCTTTTATGTCCTTGTAATAGAAAACTTTAGGTTATTCCATGTGAATGGATTAAACCATAGTTCTATTGGCTTTTCTTCTTAGTTTCTTATCTTGACAATCCATTACTTGTTTAAACTCACAATGGATTTTAATCACTAGTGTCTCCCAAGTCATAAGAAGGTGAATTCCTAGAAACTCTCCCACTGCAACAAGGTACCGTGAATTATGTCGAAGAAAACTAAATGGTATTAACCTCTTTGGTTGTGACAAGACAACAGAGGCAGTGGGATCATCATATATTATATAAGATGATAGAACACTTTTGGAATCAAGAATTAAATATCTCCTTTATTTGCTACTTGTTTTTCAGACTTAGTCATTTTCTTAGAAAAGTAGTATTTGTTTGAACAAACACTTTCTTATCTATTGACAATGGGATGGTCCACCCCTAATCACTTAGAATAGCTAACAAACCATGGTTAACAGTTCTAGCTTTTCTTAAGATTTTGATTAGGTCATCCATGAATCTAGTAATGATTTACATTAAGTATACAACCATTACATCATTCTGAAATTGTATTACCATAGAAGGATTTAGGCAACGACTAGTAACTAATCATCAACATGCAACTCGAAATTTACGGGAGGTAAGTTTGGATATAATTCAAAAAGCAAATTAATGATCTTTGAACTGCATATCTACTAACTATTTCTCCACCCCTATCAGTTCGCAAGATCTTTAACCACTTACCTTAATGGTGTTTAACCATTGCTAGAAATTAATGAAATTTTTCAAACATTTCAAATTTCTTTGCATAAGGTATAATCTAGAGTTATCGTTTTAAGAATACAACGAAAAACTCATATCCACCCCTGAATGTACATCCATCTGCGAATGAGATGAACTACTTTCAGTGGATATAGGCATATTAACTCTTTGCAGAGATTGATCATGTCAAAGTCACTATGAACAAGATACAAATGCCATAGATTAAAAAAAAATGTGGTAGTGTCTATGATGACATAGGTTTAGTTACATCAAAGAGTTCTTAGAATACTGCAAGTGGATCCTGGTCACAGAATACCTAACTCATATTCCATACGGTTTAATCCATTAATAGAAGATGGATATTAAACACTTGAGAAAGTGTAACTGTATTGTATTCTGGAATTAGAAATATAAGAAAATTTCTATTTGGAATCTAAAATTAAAGTCAAAGACTTAAATTTATACCAAATATTATGAGTAATTCTATCTTGGACCACCACTACTGATACAAACTCTAAGTCAGATTTGCCCGTACAAGTAGGAGATTTCTAAGATTGAGGATTTTTATCAATTGGGAATAGAATTTCGGGATTATAATCATATGCGTCATTTAATTTCTTAAGAGAAAATATAATGACATGAAATGATTTATAGACCATTCATCCAATGATATATTATGGAGCTAATTCGAAATGAATAAGCTAAGAGGAATTAGGATAATTTCGTTTATAAATAAGAATTCAACGATGCTTCGATTAGCGAAAGACAAAGTAATCTTATTCATGTAATCTTCTTGTTTCATATTGTAAAAATACTAGTCTAAGGTGTCATCAATGAACAGCTAGATGTCGCATATACAATATTTATCTTTCGAGATCTAACACTATTATGAATGTCTAATGGTGAAAATCCACTAGGGATTTATCTCATTAGATAAACAAGCCAAGTTAGACCAACAATGAAGATTCGAAATTAAACTACAACTTAATAACAGAAAAATAACATGGTTCAATATAAATTCATACACAATTCAGAAATTATAAGCATATAGCAAGTAGGAATGACAAGTGAAAATACTAAAACATACAATCTTAAATAATTTCCAAGGTTTTCAACAAGGCGATATCGGTGTCCGTTTAGGCGAGAGTCAAAGCTACCATTCATTGAATAGAGTTGTCAGCTCGTCTAAAATGTTAAACATTCTAGCAACCTTTTATTCGATCAAGATTGGAATTCAGCGTTGTCCCGTTTAGGCGAGAGTCAAGGCAATTCTATCTTATGAGCTTCCACCATTGTTTCATAATTTGCAAGTCAAGTATGGTCGCCACCATTAGGGTGATCCATACCATACAAAACACTTACAAACTACTTATCATGCGAGGTTAAACGGTGCGAAATTGCTAATGAACGTTCCTCCATTAGGGAGGATTACTCACTAAAACAAACGCGGTGTAAAACCCACAATGGAGATCGAATGTCTTAATAATAAAGCTCATTATTTAAAAAGAGTTGTATTTTCTTTGATTCTCTTTATTTATTCTATTTATTTTAAATATATATTTATTTAATTAAAATCTTCAATTTAGAATGAAAAATTCTAAATATAAATTTTAATTTAATATTTATAAATTTTACTTAGATGGATATGAAAATAACACGAATTATTTCCATCTTAGTAATAATTTCCAATAAATATTTAGAAAAAATATTTAAGTTGTTACAAAATTAATTTAAATTAATTTACAACTCAAATTTAATTTTCTATAAATATATATTGCATTTCGAAAAATTAAAGTATATAAGAATACAATTTTCGAAAAATGCATATTAAAATAAAAAATAAATCCTGGAAAAAATTATTCTAATTTAATGTTGGCCCAAAATTAATTAATAAAATTAATTTACAACAAAAAATATAATTTTCCTATTTAATTAAATATATAAGAAAAATTACAAATATTTAAGTATGATGATGAAAATCAACTTAAATATTAATTTTCTATTTAATTAAATACACTAGAAAAATACTTCAAGCAAAAATATCACCTATCTAGATTTTCCTTTGACTAATTAATTCTATTTCTAATAATATACTTTAATTCAATTTATTTTAAATTAATCAATAAATGAAAAAAATCATTGATTTAAGTTGATCCAAGAATTAATTAAAATAATTAATTTACAACTTAATCTATTTTTCAAGATAAAATTCGAAATTCTAGCATTTAAGAAATGCAATTTCGAAAATTGATTAATAAAATAAAGAAAAAATATATTTTGAAAATTATTTAAATTTAGTTGAAAAAATAAATTTCAACTAAAAATAATTTTCTATTTAATTAAATGTCATGAAAAAGAAATATTTAAGTATGATGATAAAAATCAACTTAGATATTTAATTTTCAAATTAATTAAATGTATTAAATTCAAGAAATAAATAATTAAGTGTAGAGAAGGCTTAATTATTAATCTCTAGTTTAATACTAGGAAAAAATATACTTAAAATAAATTGTACCAAAATTAATTATTTAAATAATTAATTTCACAATGTATAATATTTTCCTATTTAATATTAGAAATAATAAGTAGTCTAGAAATAACTATCTAGAAAATATCTTATTTGACTAAGTATCTTTTCCACAAAATTTGAAAAAATATCTAATTTAAGTTGTATTAGAAAAAAATCTAGAACTTAAATATTTTTCAAATTTAAATTTAATTAAATATCAAAAATTAAGTTGTAACCACTTAATTTGAAAATATTCCATTTTAAGTTAATATTCGAAAAGATATTAACTTAAAAAATATCTAAAGAATCTTAATAACCAATGCCTAAAATTCCTCAACTTAATTTTGAAATTTTGAATTCAAAAGATATTGATTTAAGTTGGTTAGTTGAAGATAACTAAATATCAACTTAAATAGGAATATTTAATGAAAAATTTAAATTAAGTTCCAGAAAGAATCTAGATGGTTATAATTCTATATTTAATTAAATACAAGAAAATACACACAGTTTAGCTTAGAATAAAAAAAAATTCTTTAAACTATGTTTTTCTTAAATTAATTTCAAAATAAATGAAATTAATTATGTTGCTAATCAATTTTTATTAGGTTAAACTAGTGTAATTAACCTAGTACGATCATTCAAATCGAGCAAATGGGCCTTCACAATTGGGGTGGTTTGTGTGAGGGGGTGCTGGGTTCAGTATGTCGTACCCACTTCTATGGCTCCCAACTCTCACACAAGGCCCAAAAGAGAGGAATTTAACCTTAATAAGAACAACTGTTATTAATTGAATAAGCCCAATAACTAAATGGGCCTAAATAAATTCTATCAAGAACTATGATAATTTATTTTAGCAACAACAACCTATATGTATCTATAATCAAATTAAACACATAGGCTCACAGTGCACACTTTGGATGGGTCCTATCATGTTCTAGGTCATACACGGATGAAAGAAGATTGTAAATATACATTTACAAATTATTATCTTGACCAAGGGAGCCATCGTATCATTAGATCGGCAAAAAGTAACCATGGCTATTTGCAATCAAGTAATAATAGGTTTTGAAAACTTACAAACAAGCTAAAACACATACTCCTGCAACAGGGTTAGCTGGATAGTTGGAAGTAGGATTTATTTAATTTTAAATAAATAATTTCGAATAAATAAATAATTAAATTAAAAAAAATTTAATATTCGAAAAATAATTTTAAAAAAAATTAATTTCGGAATTTAAAATTAAATTTCGAAAATAAAAAAAATTTAAAATTAAACCTACTTTTTATCTTATATCTATTTAAAATTACATGATTATAAATATCTATTTTAAATTTAAATAAGGTCAAAATATCTTAAAAAGATTTAAAAAAATCTTAAAAGATAAGATATTTTTAAATATCTTAAAAGATAAGATATTTTAAAACATCTTAAAAGATTTTATAAATATCTTAAAAGATATTTTTAAAATATCTTAAATATCTTAAAAGATATTATAAATATCTTAAAAGATATTATAAATATCTAAAAAATCTGACCTTAAATTTAAAAAAAATATAATCAAATTTAAAAATAAGATAGATTTTTAAGCAAAAAGATAAATACTAATTCTATTCGAATTCAAATTACACTAATATCTTGAATTAATTTAAAAAAATTAAATTAATTCAAAATGATAATTAGAATTGAATTAGGAATAGTAATAGTATATATACGAAACCATACAAAAAATTGGAAGTTAATTCCATGAAAAAGTATGAAAAATTGAAGAAAAAGGAAAAAATCCGAAACTGTACGGACAGTTCTGCGATCGCAGGAAACTATCAAGATGTTTCCGATTTTGTCAAATCTTCAAAAAATCATAACTAATTCAAATAAAATCCAAATTGAGTTCTGTAAAAGGCTAACTTGCTTAATTTTTTCCATACTATCCAATAAAAATAATTCCAGAAACGAAATCACAATTATTTTTCACGAAAATTTCACAAACATCAATCAATCATCAAATAACACTCAATACAACATGATACCATCCAAAGAACATACAAACAATCGTTTTAAAGTCCAAATTTCTTGCAAGTAAATCAATTACCATGGCTCGAGGCCGGTTGTTGGAATTTATTTTACCAGATCTTAGATCTCCTCACAAGTATGTTTATTAACATCCTAAATATGAACTTTCTAAAACGATAAATTAAACACATATAAAGTTTAGGAAACCTTACATTGGGTGCAGCGGAATATAATGACTCCTTCCGTTCAGATATCTAGCCCTTGATTCCTTTCTGTAGCAGAGCATTATCAATATCTGAACCTGGATCTCTTTCTCTGAATCTTTGATGCTGAAACTCCTTTGCTGATGATCTTTCTTCACGATCTTCCTCACTATGATTGAGGTATCACTTGATGTGTGTGGGCACTACTCATACACTAAGGATTTCGAAATTATCAAGGAAGAAGAGAGAGTGGTCAGCTAAAGATAGGGAGAGAGAAGGCTCAGTTTTTCTGAATAGAAAAAGTCAGAAGAAAAGTGTAATTTTTCTGAAGCCTTCACTATCTATTTATAGCATTCCACTAGGGTTAGATTTGAATTATATGGCATTAAAATAATGAAAAAATCAATTTAAAAAAGCTACAAAGGTGGCTGGCCATACACTTAATGGATTGGGCCTTGGGCTTTGCAATTTTGCAATTTTAACACCTTTTGTATCTGATTTTCTCAAAAATGCCAATTTCCTAATTCAATCATTTAAATGCCAATTCTAACTATTTAATAACTATAAATAATTATTAAATAATATTGTCATTTATCATATTTATTAATTGAACCATACAAAGTATCATAATTAACAAATATGCCCCTATTAACTCTTTTCTTTACAATTTCGCCCTTACTTAGTGAAAAATTCACAAATAGACATAGTCTAATTTGAGAATTATAATTGATTAATCAAAATCAATTACATGAGTCTTACAAGCAATATTATCTCAACTAGTGGGGGGACCATGGGTCTATATAACCGAGCTTCCAATAAGTAGATCAAGAATTTAGCACTAAAATTCACTAACTTATTAATTCTTCGTTGAATCCACGCATAGAACTTAGAATTGCACTCTCAGTATATAGAATGCTCTATATGTTCCACCATATAGACACATCATTAGTTATCCATTGTTATAATCCTAATGTGATCAATGATCCTCTATATGAATGATCTACACTGTAAAGGGATTAAATTACCGTTACACCCTACAATGTATTTATTCCTTAAAACACTTGACCCCGTATAAATGATATTTCAGCTTATGTGAAATGAGTACTCCACCATTTATGTTCGTTTGGTCAAGCTCGAAGGAGATCATCCTTTGCTTACTATTCGCCAGATAGAAGCTATAGATTCCATGTTTATGCTAGCGCTCCCACTCAATTGCACTACCGCGTTCCCAAAATGTACGTATCACCCTGACCTAAAAGTAGGCTTAACTAACAAATCAAAGAACACGAATAGCCTTTCAAGATTGAGCCTAATCATAACAGGATTAAGAACATTTGATCTAGGATCAACTTGGCGATATTGACTTGAATAGATTTTACGGTAAGTTTAATTAAATCTAAGTCAAAGTTCAATATCGGTCCCTTCCGATGCATACTCCATGCATCCAACCTGAGCTTTACTTTAACCAATGCTCTGGAAAGAACATAGTATTTCTCCAAATACAAGTAAACTCTTGTTGTAGATTATCATATCAGTAAAACCCTATGTCTGATAAATCTAGGAAACTTTATTCACATAGTCATGTTTACTTTCCAATGTGTTGACGACACAATAAACAGGATCAAGTATGTGAAAAGGGTTTCAGATGAATTTATACATTATGTACATATAATCAAGAAATAAATCATGTGAACCATGCAACATTAAATGTTGTTTCTGATCTATATTAATAAGTAAATCTGATTATATTGAAATGAGTTTTATTTAGGGCATAAAACCCAACACTAAGTGTTTTAAAGGGCAAAATACATTGAGGGGTGAGAACGGTAAAGAAATCCCATCTCGATGTAGATCATCTATATAGAGGATCTTTAAATCACAATAAGATTATAACAATGGTTAAATGAGATAGCATATTGATATCGTGGAACATACAATGTGCGCTATATAAGTCTGAGAGTGCAATTCTAAGTTCTAAGAGTGGATTCAACGAAGAATTAATAAGTAGGAATTTACTTGGTAAATTTTGTTCACTTATTGGAAGCTCAGCATATAGATCCATGGTCCCCATTCTAGTTGAGAACATTCTGCCTGTAAGACTCATTAATTGATTCGTGATTGATCAATTATAATTCTAAAGTTAGACTATTTCTAATTTTATGAATTTTCACTAAGCAGGGGTAAAATTGTAAAGAAAAGAGATTCTAGGTTTATTTATTTATTAATTGACTTTATATGTCTAGTTAATAATTAAATTAAATGACAATATTATTTAATAATCTATTTTAGTTATTAAATAATTAGTTTTGGCATTTAAAAGGTTAGAATTAGAAAATTGGCATTTTTGAGAAAATAGAAATAAAATTTGATAAAACTCTAAAATCAAGTGGGGCCCATTAACACACCATGGCCGGCCACTATTTCTGGGATTTCAAATTAATATTTTCATTATTTTAATGCCAAATAATTCCTAACCTAAACCTAGTAGTTGCCTATAAATAGAAAGTGATGGCTCAGTCAAATCACAAGTTTTCAATAAGCCTTTCTGACAGAAATTTCTCTCTTCAGTAAAACTGAGCCTTCCCTACTTTCTATACCTGGCCGAAATCATCCTTCTCTCTTCTCTTCATCAATTTCATGACCCTAGTGAAAGAGTGAGTGCCCACACACAGCAAGCAGTAACTCAATCATAGATTGGAAGACTGTGAAGGATCAAACTTGAATAAGAAGGACATTCGGGGTCAGATCTTGATTATACTCTGCTACAGAAAGGATACAAGGGTTAGAGATCTGAGCGGAAGGAGACATTAATTTCGCTGCATCAATGTAAGGTTTTCTTAACTTTATATGTGTTTAATTTATCGTTTTAGAAAGTTCATATTTAGGGTGTTTAAACAACATACTTGTGAGTAGATCTAAGATCCTGGTAAAATAAATTTCCAACAACTGGCCTCAGAGCCATGGTAATTTATTTACTTGCATGAAATTTGGACTTTAAAATGATTGTTTGTTATTTGGATGGTTTCATGTTGTATTTAGTGTTATATGATGATTGATTGATGTTTGTGAATTTTCGTGAAAAATAATTGAGATTTTGTTTCTGGAATTATTTTTATTGGATATTATGGAAAAAATTAAGCAAGTTATTTTTTTACAGAACTCAATTTTGATTTAATTTGAATTAGTTATGATTTTTTGAAGATTCGAAAAAAGATAAGGGGGTTGTGCACACTCACGCGCGCGCGGATTCAGACAAGCAACACCGAGCTTGCTGTCTGAATCCTTCATGCGCGCACGGATCACGTGTCTGAAGCCTCACCTACGCGCGCGCAAATGGCTGCAACCTCCCCTGTCCGCCGAGGTTTCTCGGCCGTAGCACCCACCTGCGCGCGCGGACAGTATGCTTGGCATACTGTCCGTACAGCTCCCAAAATTTTCGTTTTTCTTCGTTTTTTCATGTTTTTTCATGGAATTAACTTCCGATTTTTTGTGTAGTTTTGTATTTATAGATTTACTATTCCTAATTCAATTCTAATTATCAAAATGAATTAATTTAATATTTTTTAAATTTAATTCATGATATTAGTGTAATTTGAATTTGAAATTAGTAAATATCTATTTTTTTTTTGCTTAATTATTTATCTTATTTTTAAATTTGATTATATCTTATCTTATTTTTAAATTTAAGGTCAGATATTAAACTTTTTTAAAATTATTTTTTTTTTTAAATATTTTGACCTTATTTAAATTTAAAATAAGATAACTATGATCATGTAATTTTAAATAGATGTAAGATATTTTGCTAACTTTTAAATTTTGTTATTTTATTTATTTAAATTAAATTTAAAATCTGAAAAAGATATTTGATTTATTTTTTTAATTTTTTATTTAATTTTTATTTATAAAATAACATTTAATTTTTAAAAGTAGTTAGCAAATTTTTGAAATGATATTTAGGTTAGTTGAAACCTAATTTTTCAAAATTGTAGGTTTAATTTTAAATATTTATTTTAAAAATTTCAAAATTTAAATTAATAATATTTTTTTTTCGAAAATAAATAATTTTTTTTATTTTTTTCGAAAATTAATTTTTAATTTTATTTTATTTTTCTGAAAAATAAATTAATATTATTATTTATTTTATTTTTTCAAAATAAAATATTTATTTTATTTATTCATTTAATTTAATTAATTTCAAAATTTATTTATTTAAAATTAAATAAATCCTACTTCCAACTATCCAGCTAACCTTGTTGTAGGAGTATGTGGTTTTAGCTTGTGTGTAAGTTTTCAAAACCTATTATTACTTGATTGCAAATAGCCATGGTTACTTTTTGCCAGATCTAATGATTTGATGGCTCCCTTGGTCAAGTTAATAATTTGTAACAGGTAAATTTTACAATCTTATTTCATTTGTGTATGACCTAGCAACATGATAGGATCCATCCATGTGTGTACCTGTGTGAGCCTATGTGTTTATTTTATTATATAGATGCATATAGGTTGTTGCTAAATAAATAAAATGTCACATCATGATAGATTTTATTTAGGTCCATTTAGTTATTGAACCTATTCAATTAATAACAGTTATTTATTTTAAGGTTAAATTCCTCTCTTTTGGGCCTTATGTGAGATTTGGGAGCCATAGAAGTGGGTACGACATACTGAACCCAGCACCCCCTCACATGAACTACCCCAATTGTGAAGGCCCATTTGCCTGATTTGAATAACTGTACTAAGTTAATTATATTAGTTTGACCTAATAAAATTGAATTAGGAACATAATTAACTTTTAAAATATATGAAAATTTATTTTCATTTTAATATTTTAAAGTTAATTTTAAGAAAAACACTTTTAGTTTTAGATATTATTTCTAGACAAACTATTTGTATTTTTCTTGTATTTAATTAAATATAGAATTTTAACTGTACTAGGTTAATTATATTAGTTTGACTTAATAAAATTGAATTAGGAACATAATTAACTTTTAAAATATATGAAAATTTATTTTCATTTTAATATTTTAAAGTTAATTTTAAGAAAAACACTTTTAGTTTTAGATATTATTTCTAGACAAACTATTTGTATTTTTCTTGTATTTAATTAGATATAGAATTTTAACTAACTAGATTATTTCTAGAACTTATTTAATTAAATATTCCTATTTAAGTTACAAATTAGTTGTATCAACTGGTTTTTCTTATCTAACTTAAATTTGAATATTTTATTTAAATTTTAAATTAAGTTGAGGAATCCTAGGCATTAGTTATTAAAGATTCTTAAGATATTTTTTAAGTTAATATCTTTTCGAATATTAACTTAAAATGGAATATTTTAGATATTTTTTAGGTTAATATCTTTTCGAATATTACCTTAAAAAGATATCTTCAAATTAAGTGATTATAACTTAATTTTTGATATTTAATTAAATCTAAATTTGAAATTATTTAAGTTTTTTAGATTTTTTCGATATAACTTAAATTAGATAGTTTTTCAAATTTTTGTTGAAAAGATACTTAGTCAAATAAGATACTTTCTAGATAGTTATTTCTAGACTGCTTATTATTTCTAATATTTAAATAGGAAAATATTATAAATTGTGAGATTAATTATTTAAATTTTTAATTTTGGTACAATTTTATTTAAGTATATTTTTTCCTAGTATTAAACTAGAAATTAATAATTAAGCCTTCTCTACACTTAATTATTTATTTCTTGAATTTAATACATTTAATTAACTTGAAAAATTTAAATATCTAAGTTGATTTTCATCATGATACTTAAATATTTATTTTTCATGACACTTAATTAGATAGAAAATTATTTTTAGGTTGAAGTTTATTTTTTCAACTTAAATTTAAATAATTTTCAAAATATATATATTTTTCTTTATTTTATTAATCAATTTCGAAATTTGCATCTTAATTATGCAATATTTTTGAATTTATCTTGAAAAATAGATTGAGTTGTAAATTAATTATTTATTTTAATTAATTCTTGGGCCAACTAAATCAATGATTTTTTCCTTTAATTGATTAATTTAAAATAAATGAATTTAAAATATATATTATTAGAAATTGAATTAACTAGTCAAAAGAAAATCTAGATAGGTGATATTTTTGCTTGAAGTATTTCTTTTCTAATTTTTATTATTTTTTCGAAAATTGTATAGTTATTATACTTTATTTTTTGAATACAATAAATATATTCTCAAGGAAATTTTTAAGTTGCTAATTAATCTAATTTAATTCAACTTAAATTAATTTTCTTAATATTTATATTTAAGATCACCATCTAAGTATAATTTTATAAATATTATATTAAATTCTTATTTTGAATTTTGATTCTAAATTTCGAATTTAATGAGAATTTATTTATTAGAATAATAAAGAAAATACATTTTAAAGAATGAGCTTTATTATTATTAAGATATTCGATCTCCATTGTTGGTTTTACATTGCGTTTGTTTTAGTGAGTAATCCTCCCTAATGGAGGAACATTCATTAGCAATTTCACACCGTTTAATCTCGAAAGATAAGTAGTTTGTAAGTGTTTTATATGGTATAGATCACCCTAATGGTGGCGACCATATTTGACTTGCAAATTGCGAAACAATGGTAGTAGCTCATACGATAGAATAGCCTTGACTCTTGCCTAAACGGGACAACGCTGGATTCAAATCTTGATCGAATAAAAGGTTGCTAGAATGTTTAACATTTTAGATGAGCTGACAACTCTATTCAATAGATGGTAACTTTGACTCTCGCCTAAACGGGACACTGATATCAGTTTATTGAAAAACCTTGGAAATTATTTAGGATTGAATTTTTTAAGTATTTTCTCATATCATTCCTAATGTATGTGCTTATAATTTATGAATTGATTTTGTGTTTAAACAATTATTAATTTCTGTTTGTTGATTTCTATTATTTTGTAGTATCCTGTATTATCAAAATGAATCCCATGTTATCACTGTTGACTGAAAATAAGCTGAATGGATCTAACTTTACAAAGTGGAATGAGAACATTAATATTGCTCTCATAGGAGAAAGTGCCTTGTTTGTTTTAACTGAGCCGTCACCTGAAGTGCCTGGGGACAATGCATCCAAAGCTGTGAAAGAAAAGTATGAGCGTTGGCAGAAAGCAAATGACAAAGCTCTATACTTTATGCTTTCTAGCATGGTTGACACCCTCAAAACTCTGTTTTCTAAAACCGAGAAGGCTGCTGAAGTTATGACGAAGTTAAATGAGCTATTCGGTAAGGCATCACTTCAGTCACGCTTTGACGCGACTAAGAAGTACATTAATGCACGGATGGAGCCTCATCAAAACGTGTGTGACCATGTTCTCCTCATGTCGAGTTATTTCAAAGAAGCCCAGGATCATGGTGCTGAAATGGACAGTGCTACTCAAGTAAGCCTTATCTTGAATAGCCTGACTCCTGCATTTCTACCATACACATCAAATTATGTCATGAATAAGAAGGAAATTGACTTTCATGAATTAGTCAATGACCTTCAAACTTATGAAAATTCGATTGGAGGACCCAAGAAGAAAGGGAGTAAACCTCATAATCCTGGGAATGGTAATGGGACGAACAAACCTGAAGCAAATGTTGCCTCTGCTTCGAAACCCAAATCGAAGAAGAAGTGGAAGAACACCAAGAAGCGAACAAAAGCCATGAAGAATAAAAAGGGTGCTCCTTCTGGTGATGCTACACTTAAAGGAAAGTGTTTCTACTGCAATGAAAAAGGTCATTGGAAACCCCAATGTCGTAAACTTCTTGCAAAGAAACAAGATATTTCTATTTATAAACTTTAAGAGTTTTAGTGAATTATTATCCAACTGGATTTATGATTATGGACTAACTTTGTTTATTTGTTTTCTTCTTCTTATAGGCCAAGCTACTTGAACTCAGATGAGTTGGATCGGAAAGTTGGACCAGGGGTAAAATCGTCCAGATGAAGATGAAGCTCTTCAATTTATTTTGAATTAATTGTTTTAGTTTAAAGACAATTTGGATTTCAAATTTTAGTTAGGGATATTTATCCCTGTTTTTCTCATATTGTTGCAATACATTTTTTTTTTTATTATTAATAAAGTTTTATAATTTTTGAAATTCTACAATTGCAATTTATGAGATTGAGCTTCATTTATTTTATCTTCATCAATTATTACCACATTATATTTATATGTTTGTATGTGTAAGTGTCTTTTTTATTATTGATGCAAGTTCTATAATATTTACAACTCTTCATAGAGTTATATTAAATAAACACTAGAAACTATTTCTATGATTATTAATAATTGTTAATTCTAATACAATTATTAAGAATTTGTTTAATAAAAAGATCTTTTGATCTGATAGGGGTGGAGAAAAGTTAAGAAAACTATGTAGTTCAACGATCTTTTATATCTAATGAACTCTGAATAGTATTCAACTCCACATAAACTCTATCACACTTAGAGAATAATGATCTTTATAACCTTTAGGGGTGGAGTCTATTCCACAATACCCTATGGATCATAATCTCTATATACTTAGGGGTGGAGGTTATCCATAGTACCCTATATGTATATACTTAGGGGTGGAGGTTATCCATAGTACCCTATGTAACACATATTTTCTTTAAACATGGAAGTAATATAATGAGTTAGCTATTATCAATATAAATTCTTGATCTTGTTTGTATGTTCCATTTCGATTTTACTGTTGTAAGTAAAAGTTTGATACCTATGAAAGTTCTTTGGAAAAGTTTAACACTACCTTAATTGAGTGGGAGAATTTTAAAGTTCTATACCCATCTTCATCAGGTTGATACTTGTGATAGATACTTAAGAACACTACTGAAAAGTAAATCTTACCATTCACATGGATAGGTATAGCTCATCAGAATTATGAGAATAAGATAAAGAACTCTAGTTCAGTCCATTCGAATGACATGAACCTAGAATTCTTAATCCTCATAAAATTTTATGGTATCTTAATTTTGATTACTTTATCTCTGGCATGTATTTTTCACTTCAAATACTAGTCTGCTATGTTGATGACTTAGTCTTGACTTAAAGCTTCAGACTAATACAAAAGTCACAACTAGGTAACTCTCCAAACAATCAGAGGTTAAAAGTATTATTTAACCAGACATCTACTATTGAGTGGGAGCCATCTGAGATGTAATCAAATAAGGAATATTAGAAGATATTCAAGAAAGATTTATGAAAGTGATCTATATATTAAGGAATTGTGTATCAGCTGTCCTGGTATCTCACCAACTCATTTCGAGATTTCATGAGATGGTGCTTACTTTGGGGATGGAGGAATTATTCTATAATAATTCAAGCTCTACCAGAGAAGAATTATAACTTTGTGTATTCAAAAATCCAAGAAAGTTATATCACTGAAGAAGAGTCTACACTGTATTATCTCAATTACATATTTTAAAATATGAGAGATATGTCTTCTGTTTATTCAGATGTACTTTTAAAACAGTAAAGATTTCAGTATCCCCTGATGAGTAAAGTATATAGTAAATGATGTTTCATAAGTGAATTTATGAACTAGTTTCCAAAAGTTTGGGTGGATTCAAACATACTAGACTTGATCTGAAGATCAAGACATCAGATTGACTTATTTGCACAGTTTGTTTTATATTAGTGCAAGTGGGAGTTTGTTGGGTTTTATGCCCTAAATAAAACTCTTTACAATCTGATTAGTTATCAATATAAGAAATTTGAAGTGATTAATGTTTGCATGAATTTTACATGCTAATGGTTTAATATGTTTGTTACATTTACACACAAAATCAGTTAAATCCAGATCATATGTTTATTCACAATTACAGTATCGTCAACATAGTGGAATGTGATTGTGATCATATGAATCAAAAGACTTGGTCCCTGTTTCATCAGTGTTATTGGATTTACACTAATGTGATAATCAGCGATGATGTATACTTACACTTGGAGTAAGTGTTATGTTCTTTCCAGGATATTTGTAAAGTATACTAGTTTCGAATGTATGGAGTATACATTGGACTAGACCGATATTGCAACTAAGTTAAGATATTACAAACTTACCGTTATATGTATCTTTCCAAGTCAATATCAGTAGTTGATCTTAAGATTAAAAGAATCTAAATCCTGATATGCTTAGGCTCAACTCAGGAGTACTATTCATGTTCTTTGATTTATTAGTTAAGCCTACTTTTGGGTCAGGGTGATACGTATATTTTGGGAACATGATAGTATGATTGAGTGGGAGTGCTGAACATAAATATGGAATCTATAGCTTCTACTGGTGTATAGAAGTCAAGTGATGATTCCCTTCGAGCTTAGCAAATAGAAGTAAATGGATGAGCTCTTGTTTAACTGAGTAATCATTAGATCACTAAACACCATTTACAGGTAGCTAAGTGTTTTAAGGGGCAAAATACATTGAGGGGTGAGAACGGTAAAGAAATCCCATCTCGATGTAGATCATCTATATAGAGAATCTTTAAATCACAATAAGATTATAACAATGGTTAAATGAGATAGCGTATTGATATCGTGGAACATACAATATGCTCTATACCAGTCTGAGAGTGCAATTCTAAGTTCTAAGAGTGGATTCAACGAAGAATTAATAAGTAGGAATTTACTTGGTAAATTTGGTTCACTTATTGGAAGCTCAACATATAGATCCATGGTCCCCATTCTAGTTGAGAACATTCTGCTTGTAAGACTCATTAATTGATTCGTGATTGATGAATTATAATTCTAAAGTTAGACTATGTCTAATTTTATGAATTTTTACTAAGCAGGGGTGAAATTGTAAAGAAAAGAGATTCTAGGTTTATTTATTTATTAATGGACTTTATATGTCTAGTTAATAATTAAATTAAATGACAATAATTAGTTTTGGTATTTAAAAGGTTAGAATTAGAAAATTAGCGTTTTTGAGAAAATGGAAATAAAATTTGATAAAACTGCAAAATCAAGTGGGGCCCATTAACACACCATGGCCGACCACTATTTGTGGGATTTCAAATTAATATTTTCATTATTTTAATGCCAAATAATTCCTAACCTAAACCTAGTAGTTGCCTATAAATAGAAAGTGATGGCTCAGTCAAATCACAAGTTTTCAATAAGCCTTTCTGACAGAAATTTCTCGCTTCAGAAAAACTGAGCCTTCCCTACTTTCTATACTTGGCCGAAATCATCTTTCTCTCTTCTCTTCATCAATTTCGTGACCCTAGTGAAAGAGTGAGTTCCCACACACAGCAAGCAGTAACTCAATCATTGATTGGAAGACTGTGAAGGATCAAACTTGAAGAAGAAGGACATTCGAGCTCTGATCTTGATTATACTCTGCTACAGAAAGGATACAAGGGTTAGAGATCCGAGCGGAAGGAGACATTAATTCCGCTGCATCAATGTAAGGTTTTCTTAACTTTATATGTGTTTAATTTATCGTTTTAGAAAGTTCATATTTAGGGTGTTTAAACGACATACTTGTGAGTAGATCTAAGATCCTTGTAAAATAAATTTCCTGCAGTCTATGCCACATAGACATATATTGGCGTGTGAGTGTAACACGTAGGTCTATAGCAAATAGACAAATAGTGCAGTGGCACCATTAATTATGTGATAAATATATATATATATTGAGATTAAGGGTTATACGTTCAAGGCATAATCAGGTTGGACTCGGTAACCAGAACTGAGATGAACTATTCTAAGGCCTTATTGTATTTAAACGTGTGAGCGCAACACGTAGGTCTACGCCACGTAGACATATATAGGCCTGTGAGCGTAACATGCAGGTTTGTGACATACAGGCATATGAGATTGGCCTTAATGTTTATATAGTATGATAAACATGTTATTTATTTTTTATACTGTCTTGATGGGCATGGCTCATGGGTGCTCTGCTGTGCAGGAAAGGGTAAGACTATTGCTGATCAGCCATGAGTGCAGGAGCTGGATGAAGAATGTACATGTCTGTGCCATATCAGACCAAACGGGTTGGGGTCTACCAGTGTTGTGTTTTTGAAACTATATTTTGCCGCTTAGGCCGACTGAAAAAAAAGGACTTGTAATAATATTTTGTAAATGTTTTTGGGATCCCAACATCTGTAACTTTTAGTTTATAAAGTTTAAAGTATTACGAGTTTATTTTTATTCTTATTGTTATTAAAGTTTAAATTCTTCGCCATTTTTATTAGTAATCCCATTTAGGGGATTAGGGTTTAATAAGTGACTTGGGTAGCGTGCCTAATTATTTAGGGCGTTACAATTTGGTATCGGAGCGCCAATGTTTTTAAACTTCCTGTAGACTGGCCGAACATGTACCTTCATCGTCAAAGACAAGCTCGACTCATGGTGCAGTTAGTATTGAGAGTAAATACTTTACTGTTTGTGTGATAATTTGTTTACCGCTTTCCATTTTAGGCAGTATGCAAGCATCTAGAATATATATATGTGTTATGTGATGCCATGCTTTAAAATACTATATGATTAAGTGTTTATTTATATGGGGTAAATGGATGAGTTAGGGTTTAGGGCAATAAGTGCATAAGTGTGGTATTGGTGCTTAACTTGCAGGGGTTGTTGATTACACGGGTACTAGTAATGGACCCTCTTTAATCATCCAGACCACAGGGTGAGTTAGTAGAGCCTGGTGTAGACCAAACCAATCCACCGGCACTGCCTCCACCTTCGCAAAATCTGAGAATAATGTGGGGGTTGGCAATGCTAATCCTCCTACTGATTGGTAGCGAATGTTTCAAGAAATGTGAAGTGTCATACTTCGTCAAGAAGAAGAGTTGCGACGATTAAGACAACCAGCTGCCCTTGTTGATCAAGTGTTACCACCAGCACCTGTGCCAGTGGTGGGTAACCAGGGGTTTGTTATGCCGCATCGAGACTCGGTATTTAAGCGGTTCATGAAGCTGCAACCTCTGACTTTTCTGTGAGGTATTGACATATTAGAGGCCGAGCAGTGGATGAAGAGAGGACTAAATGCCACAATCAGTTGGGACTTGAAGGTTACCACTTCACATGACACTTTGTACAAGAAAGTGATAAAGCTAGCCTTAATTGCTGAGGAGGCTGAGCAATATGTAGTAAAAGAGCATACCGCAAAGGATGCCGTCACGACATCGAATCTGCTTGCTAGTGGTAACGTCAGTAAGGGGACCGACAGTGGCAACCCTGATCACAAACAGAAGGCTGAGGCTTTCGGAGTATCAGGGGGTAATATAAAGCATCGGGGAAATTGAGGTGGCCGTCAAGGTCACAGATCCTTTTTCTAGTCATATCTTGAATGTCTAAAATGCAAGAATCACCATCAGGGTGAATGATGGGCCAAGGCTACGTAGTATATTTGATATGGATTATATGAATCGGACTTTCCAAGATTACCTGAATATATGTGTGATCGTGTTTATCGATGACATCTTGGTGTAATCTGAATCAGATAAAGAACATGAGTAGCATCTCAGATCGGTTTTGTAACAATTATGGGACCATAAGCTATATGCTAAATTCAAAAGTGTAAATTTTGGTTATCTCGTGTCTTCTTCTTGGGGCACATAGTGGATAAATATGGGATCATAGTGGATCCAACCAGAATTGAAGCTGTTTGGGATTGGTCGACACCAGAGTCAGCTACTGAAGTTAGAAGCTTTCTGGGCTTAGCTGGGTATTATTGTCGATTTGTTGAGGGTTTTTCAAAGATTGTGGTACCCTTAACGAAGCTCACCTGAAAGAACCTGAAGTTTGCTTGGACTGATCGGTGTGAGAAAAGTTTTCTGGAGTTAAACCAGTGCTTGATTGCCGCTTCAGTATTAACTCTTCCTTCAGATAAGGAAAAGTTTGTGGTTTATTGTGATACCTCGAGACAGGGTCTCGGCTGTGTGCTTATGCAAGCTGGAAAGGTAAGAGCCTATGCTTCTCAACAGTTAAAGGAGTATGAGCAGAGGTACCCTACTCACAATCTAGAACTCGCAGCAGTGGTATTTGCGCTAAATATTTTGCGGCATTACCTATATGGCGAGAAATATTGTGAGATATACATTGATCACAAGAGTCTGAAATACTTCTTTACCCAGAGGGACTTGAATATGAGACGGAGCCGTTGGCTAGAGTTGGTGAAGGATTATGATTGTGAGATCCTTTATCACCCTGGTAAAGCCAACGTGGTTGCTGATGCCTTGAGCAGAAAGGGACAGAGTCAGATATATACGATGAAACAAATCTCCCAGAAGCTAGCAAATGAGATGACTTGAGCTAAGATTGAGTTTGTTGTAGTGCAATTAGCTAATATTACCCTGCATTCTACTCTTTTGGAGCGAATCAAAGAAGCACAGTTGTAAGATCTAGATTTAGTGAAATCCAGAGATAGGGTTTCGGCTAGGAAACCTAGTGACTTTACAGTGGCTGAAACGGAAATATTACGATCCAAAAATCGTGTTTGTGTGCATATGGATGAGAGTATCAAAAGAGAAATCATGGATGAGTCTCAAAAGATTCCTTACTCAGTTCATCCAGGGTCAACAAAGATGTATCAAGACTTGAAAGCCATGTTTTGGTGGCCAGGCATGAAGAGTGACATTGTTGAGTATGATGTTAATTGTTTTATCTATCAACAAGTAAAGGCTGAGCATCAGAGGCCTGCAGGGTTATTGCAGCCATTGAACATACCAGAGTGGAAATGGGAAGATATTGCTATGGACTTCGTGGTAGGTTTTCCTAGAATCACGGGACATTTTGACTCTGTGTGGGTCATAATGGACAGGTTTACAAAGTTAGCGCACTCCTTACCTGTTCAGACGAATTGCTCCATTGACCAGTATGTTGAGTTATATGTTAGAGAAATTGTTCGTCTTCATGGTGTCCCAAAGTCCATTGTTTCGGATAGAGATCCAAAGTTTACATCAAGATTCTACGAGTGTCTGCATCGAGCTATGGGTACTCAGTTAAAGTTCAGCACAACATTTCATGCTCAGACGGATGGGCAATCCGAGAGGACTATTCAGATTTTAGAAGACATGCTACGGGCATGTGTGCTTGACTTTGAAGGATCATGGGTAAAGTACCTTCCCATGATCGAATTCTCTTACAACAACAACTATCATGCAACAATCGGGATGGCCCCTTATGAGCTTTTATATGGAAGAAAATGCAGATCACCTATTCACTGGGATGAAGTGGGTGAAAGAAAGTTCTTGGGTCCCGAGGTTGTTCAGAGAACAAGTGAGGCAGTTGACAAGATTAGAGCGTGAATGCTCGCGGCTCAGAGTAAACAGAAAAGTTATACTAATCCAAAGCGTCGGGATATTGATTTTCAAATCGGGGACAAGGTGTTTCTCCGAATATCACCGATGAAAGGCATTAAACGCTTTGGCAAGAAAGGAAAACTTAGCCCGATGTTCATTGGACCTTTTGAAATCCTTGAGAGGATAGGGAAAGTAGCGTACAGGTTGGCTATGCCCCCAGCGCTGGCAGCTGTACATGATATGTTCCATGTAGCAATGCTTCGGAAATATGTCTCAGACTCGTCCCATATTCGGAGTTATGAAGCATTAGAACTTCAGCCAGACTTGTCATATGAGGAACAACTGGTGTAGATACTTGATAGAAGGGAAAAAAGTCTTGAGAAACAAGATAGTTGCACTGGTGAAAGTATTGTGGAGAAATAGTAAAGTGGAAGAGGGAACCTGGGAACTCGAGACGGATATGCAGCAGAAATATCCGGAGCTGTTCAGGTAAATTTCGGGACAAAATTTCTATAAGGAGGGGGTAATTATAATACCCTGGATTTAAGAAATAAATTAGCAAAACCCTAATAAGATAATTATGAATAATTGAGGAATTATATTATTATATAGTTCAATATATGAGAATTTATTTGATTAATTATATGTTAAGACCCCGTTGGTGAGCTAGTGGCATTTTAGTAATTATGAACCGAGAAGGGTAAAAAGATGAAATTAATTTAATTACGTGCTCAATAGAACTATATTATTATATAGTATGCCTGTGTGGTCTTTTTAGGTGTGCTTTGACAGGTTGGCGTGGTATAGTCACAACTGGGTATTTCGGGCCAAACAGGGTTCGGGCCCGAAATGCAATTAGGATTTGAATTATTGGCATTTTAATTATTAGTGAGAAATCTGAAATTTTTTTGAATGTATGTTATATGGAAAGACTTAGTTGCCCTTGTTTGCTAAAGTGAGTGTTATGAGGCCTTATGGGCATTTTAGTAAATTGACATATATGAGATATTTGTTGTAAAAGGAATTTTATTTAAGAAAAAGGATGAATTTTCTGGTTTCTTGCCCTCTTACCCAAACCCCTCTCTCTCTCAACCCTCTTTGAATTTCAAACTTGATTTGGTGAAGATTTGCTTGGTTTGAAGCTAGGTATTTGGGGATTGATTGAGCTTGGCTTTAAATTGGCTTTGAGGTAACTTTCTTTGGCTTGAATCTTTGTTTAATTTCTGAGTTTAAGTCTTGAAAGAGCATGAAATATGATGTAGGTTGTGTTTATGAATTTGAGATGCATGTTGATGTTGTGGGGTTGTTTTGAGCATGCTTGGAGCTTCAATCTTTTGAGTTTGTTTGAATTAGGTTTGGACAAATTTTTTTAAGGATTATACTTGTGTTTTATTCTGTTATTGAGCTCTAAAAATTGGTTGTGTAAAGCATGAGTTCTTGGCTTAATTTTGTAAGAATTAAAGATACGAATTTCATGGAATTAAGCTCAAGTTGGAGCTTTGATTTTCATGAATTTGTAATCTGATTTTTGGGGGTTTATTGTTGGATTTGATGCATAAATATGTGTTTTAGACCCTATAATATTATCTAGCATATGTAATTGGTAAATTGAGAATTTAATTGTGAAAAGCAAGCTTGAGTTCATGGAACTCAAGCTTGGAGCTTTAATACTTTTTGATTCTTGGTGAAATTATGGTGTTTGAGTTGTAGAATATTTTTAATACGTAATATGTTGATGCTCTGGAAAGTTTGGTGGTGATTGGGAAAAATTTGAGTAGATTTTGGAGGTTTAAAATTTATGACTTTTTGTGTTGTTGCTGCCCAGAGAACCGGAATTCCGGTTGGTTCAGGGCTGTTCCATCCGGAATTCCAGTTGGATTGTATCGGGGAAAATACTGAATTTTGTTTTGGCCATAACTTTTGACTCGAGACTCCGTTTTGGGAGTTCTTTATATCGTCGGAAAGCTCATTCTGAGCTCTATGTGATTTTCTAAATTTTAAATTGTTGGAAATTATTTTACCAGGATCTTAGATCTACTCACAAGTATGTTGATTAACACCCTAAATATGAACTTTCTAAAACGATGAAATAAACACGTATAAAGTTTAGGAAACCATACATTGGGTGCAGCGGAATATAATGACTCCTTCCGTTCAGATATCTAGTCCTTGATTCCTTTTTGTAGCAGAGCATTATCAATATCTGAACCTGGATCTCTTTCTCTGAATCTTTAGTGCTGAAACTCCTTCTTGCTGAAAGTCTTTCTTCACGATCTTCCTCACTATGATTGAGGTATTACTTGCTGTGTGTGGGCACTACTCATACACTAAGAATTTTGAAATCTCAATGAGGAAGAGAGAGAGAGAGTGGGTTCGGCCAAAGATAGGGAGAGAGAAGGCTCAGTTTTTTCTGAATGAAAAAGTAGAAAATTTAAGTGTAATTTTCCTGAAGCCTTCACTATCTATTTATAGCATTCCACTAGGGTTAGGTTTGAATTATTTGGCATTAAAATAATGAAAATATCAGTTTAAATTACCTACAAAAGTGGTCGGCCATGCTTAGAGGATTTGGGCCTCATTTTTTGCAATTTTGCAGTTTTACCTTTTCTGCATCTGATTTTCTCAAAAACGCCAATTTTCTAATTCAACCATTTAAATGCCAATTCTAACTATTTAATAACTATAAATAATTATTAAATAATGTTGTCATTTATCATATTTATTAATTGAACCATACAAAGTATCATAATTAACAAATATGCCCCTATAAACTCTTTCTTTACAATTTCGCCCTTACTTAGTGAAAAATTCACAAATAGACATAGTCTAAATTGAGAATTATAATTGATTAATCAAAACCAATTAGATGAGTCTTACAAGCAATATTATCTCAACTAGTGCGGGGACCATGGGTCTATATAACCGAGCTTCCAATAAGTAGATCAAGAATTTATCACTAAAATTCAGTAACTTATTAATTCTTCGTTGAATCCACGCATAGAACTTAGAATTGCACTCTCAGTTATATAGAATGCTCTATATGTTCCACCATATAGACACATCATTAGTTATCCATTGTTATAATCCTAATGTGATCACTGATCCTCTATATGAATGATCTACACTGTAAAGGGATTAAATTACCGTTACACCCTACAATGTATTTATTCCTTAAAACACTTGACCCCGTATAAATGATATTTCAGCTTATGTGAAATGCGTACTCCACCATTTATGTTCGTTTGGTCAAGCTCGAAGGAGATCATCCTTTGCTTACTATTCGCCAGATAGAAGCTATAGATTCCATGTTTATGATAGCGCTCCCACTCAATTGCACTACCGTGTTCCCAAAATGTACGTATCACCCTGACCTAAAAGTAGGCTTAACTAACAAATCAAAGAACACGAATAGCCTCTCGAGATTGAGCCTAATCATATCAAGATTAAGATCATTTGATCTAGGATCAACTAGGCGATATTGACTTGAATAGATATTACAGTAAGTTTAATAAATCTATGTCAAAGTTCAATATCGGCCCCTTCTGATGCATACTCCATGCATCCAACCTGAGCTTTACTTTAACCAATGCTCTGGAAAGAACATAACACTTCTCCAAATGCAAGTAAACTCTGTTGTAGATTATCATATCAGTAAAACCCCATGTCTGATAAATCTAGGAAACTTTATTCACATAGTCATGTTTACTTTCCAATGTGTTGACAACACAATAAACAGGATCAAGTATGTGAAAAGGGTTTCAGATGAATTTATACATTATGTACATATAATCATGAAATAAATCACGTGAACCATGCAACATTAAATGTTATTTCTGATCTATATTAATAAGTAAATCTGATTATATTGAAATGAGTTTTATTTAGGGCATAAAACCCAACATAAATGCCATGTAAATATTTTATGAATGTGAAATCAGGGGCTAACCCTATTTGTGAAAATCCCAGATTGTGTGACTAGGATTACCGGCACCTGGCCAGGAGCACCCAGGGATTTAGAATCTCTACTTTTTCGGGAGAACAGGTAAGACAGTAGTATGCACGTAGAGTTAAGCATAGTGGCGCTCATATCGAATATTGTGATTGTGATCAATTAAGAACCGGGATTAGGGTTATTACCCTAAAAGAGCAGTTGTTTGGTCTAGGGTTGTTACCCTAGTAGTTAAGAGATGTTCAATGTTGTACCATAATAAATATATTGGAATAAAGAATTATGCCTCTAAGGCATGATTAAGCTAGACTCAGTAAACTAGTACCTTGAGTTAATTTAAATGTGGTCTAGGATTATTGCCCTAGAATATTATAAAAGTAAGGAAGCAATAATGTATGGTTATGTTGTTAATTAAATGAAGGCATAATTTAGGGTTATTACCCTCAATAAATGTTATTTCGGGCATACCGTAATATGTTGTAGGAATGAGTATTTAGTATGCAAGTTAGGGTTATTACCCTACGATTCTATATGCTTTGATATCTATTGAATGCATACATATATGCCAAGAGTTAAGTGCATAAAACATAACTTGGTTAGACCTAGAATATTACTAGGATAAACTACTGAAAGAATGTATTGTATGGATTACGTAAATATATATATGAATAGAATTATACGAGCAAGACATAACCAGGTTAGACTCTGTAATTATAACCGAGATAAACCTTACTAAGGCCTTATTGTAAATAGACGTGTGAGCGTAACACGTAAGTCTATGCGACTGTTGTGAAAATTATATACGCAAGTATACACAGTCAAACAAGTGATAAAGTGATAAGTAAGATCATCTCCACAGGGATTGCAAACAACGTTTGATGTAAAACCAACTAATTTCAAATTAAAGTAAGAGGAATTAACATGGAAATGGTTGAGTAACGATTCAAAATTAAAAATGACATGAATTAAACTTGCTAAAATTAAAACTACTACTGCTAGAAAAATTGCTTGCAAGATAAATAAAAATGTAATATGATAAAAATGGCTTGAATAGCTAATTCCTTCTAGTCAGGTTTTTTTCTAGGTGTTATAGCATCAGTTCAACATTACTCTAGCATTCTGCACAGAGGTAACAAAAATTCCTCTAAGCTTGTGAGAATTTTCCAACACTCACAAATTTAATTCCACCACTTAGCTCAATATATTCCTATATCAAACCAGCAAGCAGAATACTATTCAAACATTAATTTTATAAGTTATGCAAGGTAAATGAAATATTCATATTCCACTTACAAAGAAAAACCTAAAGCTAGGTTTTCACTTGCTCCATTCAAGTTGAACTACTAGATCTAGCCATTCCAGTACAAGATCTAGCTTAGCAAATTGTTATTCATGGCCAAGGAATAACAACCCAATAAGAATGAAACTCACTTGAATTAACAAAGGAAAAAAATACTAAAGTAAGCTTAAAAATTAATCATACCCAACATAGAAGTTCATAGCCATTCAAGCCTCAAAAATCTAGCTCATATTCAAGTAAGAAAATAAAATCCAATTTGAAAAATATTCATCCATGGCTACTGCCCAAGTTTACAATCTCACAGAGTTTTTAATACTAAGTACAAACAACAATAAAGAAGGAAGAAAAAGAAAACTATTAAGGAAGGGTAAAAGAAAAATCAAACACTAAAGCTTGGTCCCCTCTCCTTTCTTCTCTGTTGTACTTTCTGCTGTAGTTAATCCTCAAAAAATTGCAGCAGCTCACGTATTGGAGGATGATGGAGTTGTACTTCCTTCTTCTCCTCTTTTAGTTGTTGGGTTTTTAGGGTACAATATTCACACCCTAAAAATAGAAGGCCAATCTTTTTCCACTTTGGCCCACTAGGTTTAGTCTCTTTCCTTCTACAGCAGCCAACTGGTATATTTTGAGTGATTGGGACGAACTTGCTGATGTGGATAAGTGAAACTCATATTTCCACGTCACTGCCAGAATGCTGAATTCGCTTCAGCATTGCTTCAACATTACTTCAGCAATCTGCCCCTATTTTAGCTTGTGTTTCACTTCTTCCTTGCTTCCTTTTCTTTTTCCTATCAATTTAATTCTTCCTTTTTCAACAACAAACAAGCACAATTAATTGGAAAAACACACCTAACAATACCAATTTTTACAAGACTTAAAAGTTAGCTTATTAAATAGGAAATTATATTAAAACTAACTAAAATTAAGCAAATAAACACATTTTCACTACTCTTCTCACAAAACTTTTAGTTTAAAAGCATAAAAAAAATAACTCTATACCATAGAGTTATCAGCCACATAGACATATATAGACGTGTGAGAGCAACAGGTAGGTCTATGCCACATAGACATATATAGCGTGTGAGCGTAACACGTAGGTCTATAGCAAATAGACAAATAGTGCAGTGGCACCATTCATTATGTGATAAATATATATATTGAGATTAAGGGTTATGCGTTCAAGGCATAATCAGGTTGGACTCGGTAACCAGAAGCGAGATGAACTATTTTAAGGCCTTATTGTATTTAGACGTGTGAGCGCAACACGTAAACGTAGACATAAATAGGCGTGTGAGCGTAACATGCAGGTCTATGACATACATGCATATGAGATTTGCATTATTGCTTATATAGTATGATAAACATGTCATTGATATTTTATACTGTCTTGATGGGCTTGGCTCACGGGTGCTCTACTGTGCAGGAAAGGGTAAGACTATTGCTGATCAGCCATGAGTGCAGGAGCTGGATGAAGAATGTACATGTCTGGGCCATATTAGACCAAGAGGGTTGCAGTCTACCAGTGTTGTGTTTTCGATACTCTATTTTGTCGCTTAGGCCGGCTGAAAAAAAAGGACTTGTAATAATATTTTGTAAATGTTTTTGGGATCCCAAGATCTGTAACTTTTAGTTTATAAAGTTTAAAGTATTACGAGTTTATTTTCATTCTTATTGTTATTAAAGTTTCAATTCTTCGCCATTTTTATTAGTAATCCCATTTAGGGGATTAGGGTTTAATAAGTGACTTGGGTAGCATGCTTAATTATTTAGGGCGTTACAAAAACCAAGGTTACTGATGATGTAAAGATCGCTTAGCTTTAATTTAGAAATTAGCAGATAATTAGGGTTTAATTATAGAAATTATTTATTAATTTTGAATTATTAATTTACGATAATTTATTTGAATTCAGAATGCATTTTATATGTGTCATATTTTGAAATTTCATAATTTTACATGTTTTATGCCCGACAACATTGGAACGCGGTATTTGGCTATTAAAATCACATCTTAGTATTTTTAGTATAGCGGGGTAATATAGTTAGACATTAGGAATGTCAGGAATAGTCGAGATTTTAAAATTTCCCAAAATGCCCCTAAGTACCGTTTATGACTTAGTGTGGGAGGGGGAAAATGGTCATTTTGCCCCATTAGCTTTTTTGTCATTTTGTGAGTTTATTTAAGTTAATTAAATCAATTTTTTTTATTAATGTTAAGCTGAGATGATTTTAATAAAACAAGTATTTTTTCCCATTTTCTCGAAATATCAAAAAATTAGACATAAACACATTTTTTTCTCTCAAGTTCTCTCTCTCCTTCAAACCCACCTAGAACCAGCTAGGGTTTGGGTTGTTCTTTAACAATTCAACCTTTTTCCTGCAATTGTTTGGTAATCTGAAGGTTTAGGTAAGCTCCTAGCAACTCCTCTCTTAGTTTTCTTTAGTTTCAAGTTTGAATTTTACTTGAATTTTGAGTAGATGAGTTTTGTAGCTGCTGTAATCATTTGGAATAGTTTTATGTAGTTAAATTATGTTTGATTATGTTGTATTTGGTTGGTTTTACGGGTTGTAGTGTTGAATGAGCAAGCTTTGAGTTTTAAAACTCAAGCTTGGCTCATTGATGGCAATTTTGATTCTGGTTGTGTTAAGATGTTTTATTGCCTTGAATATGTTCCTTAGGATGTATAGAACAGGTTTGGAATGTTTGGTGTGATTTGGGGTTGATTTGAGAGAGTTATGAAATTTTGAGCGTTTCCTGCACTGAACCGGAATTTCGGTTCAGGGGGACGTGTAGGAACCAGAATTCCGGGAAACCCTGCAAAATTGGAATTCCAGCTGGGAACCAGTCTACCGGTTGGGGCAATTTTAGGCACCCTAGTTTTTCCCATTTTTGTGATGTTAAGGGTATTGCCATGTTGTTTATCGATAGGGAAACTTTTAGTTTCAAGTTTAGGTCCCCAAAAAGTGATTTAGCATGTCACTTACCTATATTATGATTGATGTGATTTAGGAGCCTGTAATTCGCCAAGCATTTGTTCCACTCAGGTTGGCCGGCACCCCTGAATTCAAAAACGAGGTAAGATTAGTATAACGGTATGCATATGTATATACATGTTTAGTGTGCATGTTAGTTAAGTCTGTTAGATTACATTAAATATGTATGTTGACTTTTGTACTATTCGACAGTATTACATCGGTACGCCTAGAGTATGACTAGCGTACCGAGTATAGGCTAATATTATGGTTAATAGTACTATCATACGAACATTCTAGACTTAGTACCGTGCGGGTCACGGAGATAGGGTTATGGTTGGGGTTATGGGCGTCCGATCGTAATCTGGGTTATTGCTATGTTATTATTTATGCTTTTCTTACTGAGTCTATCGACTCACAGTACGTTTAAAATCACGCTAACACGCCTATATTAGTTAGGGTATTACAATTTGGTATCAGTACCACCAGGTTGTCTTTCGAAGATCATCACAACATGTACAATCATCATCAACAGTCAACTCATTTCACGGTTCAGTAAGCTTTTATTGCTTTAGTAGTTTATTTTAATAGTATGATTTAAGAAAAGCCTGTTAAGAAGCATGTTAGTAGCCTAATAGTAGAATAGGCGCATGTTTTTAATTTCCAAATAAGTGGCATTAGTAAGTTTTTCTTTGATCATGATCTGACTAGACTAGCTCTTAGTTACGCAGGCTGTTCAAATTAGTATGAACGCCAGGCGAAACACCAGGAGTTAGGGCAATTCGGTTGGATCAAGTGGTGGTCAGGGAGCTCAGATTCCCCTGAATATCCGTGGCCGTGGTAGAGGTCTTAGAGGCAGGGCACGTGGTGGGGGTGATGCTACCCCGCCATAGGTTGCCCAAGCTACCCGAGTTGCTCAAGAGTGGGAAAATAGGTTTGCAGAAATTCAAGCTAGGATTAATGAACAAGATGATGAGATTCGGTGGTTGCGACAGCAGGGTGCTACTGCAATCCCTAATCCAGAAATACTAGTAGCTCCTGCCCTTGCTGTGCCGGTCGAACTTGTAGTTGCAGTGAATCGGATGGAAACCCTGGATGAAAGGTTCTGTAAGCAGGCACCTCCAGTTTTCCTAGGAGGTCCCGATGTCATGAAAGCCGAGCAATGGCTAACTGTGATCACTAGGATCTTAAATTTTATGGGCGTCAATGGTAATGATACAATGGCCTGTGCCACTTTCCAATTTTAAGAAGACGCTCTGGTTTGGTAAGACATGGTGTTCATGATTCATGATGTTACCACAATGACTTGAGAGAAATTCTAGGAGCTGTTCAATGCCAGACAGTCAGAAGTGCTAAAAGAAAAGAATTCACTCAGTTGACTCAGAAAGAAAACATGAGTTTTACTAAATACACGACTCAATTTGATCGCTTGGCAAGGTTGGCCTCAGGAATCGTGCCAACCGATTTCAGTAAGAAAGAGAAGTACCTAGACGGGTTGAATGCAAAGATCAAACATGACCTAATGATCACTACTGACGACAACACCACCTATGCTGATATGGTGGATAAGGCATTGCAAGCTGAAGGCGCAGTGGAGTGTACCTTAGAGTCTCGAGGGACTCCGGTTGTTGGTGGGGCTCCTACTCCTCCTACATCAGGCTTTAGTAGGGGAGGTAGTGGCTTGGCCACTGATCAGAAAGGAAAGGCACCTACTGCATCTAGGGGATCAGGTCACAACAAGAGGTTCCGAGGGAACCAGGGTCGAGGCAATCGACAGGGTAGCTATGAGACCCGATACACTTACCCACAGTGCCCCAGTTGTAAAAAGCACCATCTGGGGGAGTGTAGAGGGCAAGGATGTTTTCAGTGTGTTATGCCAGGCCATTACAAAAGTGATTGTCCCCAACTCAAGATTGAAGCACCGAAGACTGCAGCGAAACCCACTCCAACTAGGGTGTTCGCGATAACTCAGGCTGATGTAGAAGCCAGCCCTTCAGTGGTAACAGGTCAGCTCTCAGTCAACAACTCTTATTTCTCTGTGTTGTTTGACTCTAGGGCCACTCATTCCTATGTGGCGGCCAGAATTTTTAATAAATTGGATAGACCGCATGATAGTTATGAATAAAGGTTTGGAACCCTACTGCTTAGGGGATAATTAGTCATCTCCAAAAGGCGGATTAGGTCTATGCCGATCAGAATTGAGGATAGGGAGTTCAGTGCTAATTTAATAGAAATGAATTTAATGGATTTTGATATTATACTGGGAATGGATTTCTCATCCAAGTACTCAGCTAGTATTGATTGTAAGAGGAAGATGGTAATCTTCCAACCAGAAGATGAAGAACTGTTTGTTTTTGTCGAATCGATTTGGGGATCTCGGACCCCGGTAATGTCAGTATTAACAACTAAGGAATTGTTATGAGATGGATGTCTACAGTTTTTGACCGTGGTATTGGATACCACTCGGCCTGACTCTGTTCGGCTAGAGGACATTTCGCGGCCTAGTGTGTCACCCTGGGGAGCTCTAGTATTGTTCGTTAAGAAGAAAGATGGGTCTTTATGAATGTGTATTGACTATCGGGAACTGAATAAGTTAACAATCAAGAATAAATATCCTTTACCTAGGATCGACGATCTTTTTGATCAACTTCAGGGAAAGACGGTCTTTTCAAAGATTGATCTCCGATCGGGCTATCATCAGTTGAGAATCTGAGAGGTGGACATTCCAAAGATAGCTTTCTGCACTAGGTATGGACATTATGAATTCCTGGTTATGTCTTTTGGACTAACCAATGCTCCCGCAGCTTTCATAGATCTGATGAATAGGGTATTCAAGGATTTCCTCGATATCTGTGTTGTTGTGATTATCGACGACATCCTTGTGTACTCTCAATCAGAAGAGGAGCATGAACAACATCTCTGGATGGTTCTGCAACGACTTCGAGAACATAAGTTATATGCCAAATTCAAGAAGTGCGAATTTTGGCTATCTCAGGTGTCCTTCCTTGGGCACATTGTTAGCAAAGACGGGTTCAAGGTGGATCCAGGAAAGATAGAATCCGTCAGGGATTGGCCGAGTTTGAAAATAGCGACAAAAGTTAGAAGCTTCTTAGGTCTGGCTGGATATTATTGTTGGTTCGTAGAAGGGTTCTCTAAAATTTCAACACCCTTAACTGTGCTCACTAAAAAGAATCAGCGTTTTGTATGGATAGATAAGTGCAAAACAAGCTTTCTGGAGCTAAAATAGAGATTAATCACAGCTCCATTGTTAGCCCTACCTTCTGACAAAGAGAAGTTCGTGGTGTATTGTGATGCATCCAAACAGGGTCTGAGGTGTGTACTGATGCAAGACGATCGGGTTATTGCCTATGCTTCCCGTCAGTTGAAAGAATATGAATAGCGGTAGCCGACTCATGACTTAGAACTTGCTGCAATAGTGTTTGCTTTAAAGATTTGGCGGCATTATCTCTACGGGGAGAGATGTGAAATTTATACTGACCATAAAAGCCTCAAATATTTCTTTACTAAAAAAGATTTGAATATGAGGCAGAGGCGTTGGCTAGAGTTGGTTAAGGATTATGACTGTGAGATCCTTTACCATCCTGGGAAGGCCAATGTGGTGGCCAATGCTCTAAGCAGGAAGGGTCCCGAACAAGTAACTAGTATGGTTCAGATTTCACCTCAATTAGCAGAAGACTGTTGAATTTATTTTACCAGGACCTTAGATCTACTCACATATAAACTTTCTAAAACGATAATAAACACATATAAAGTTAAGAAAACCCTTGTATCTTTTCTGTTGCAGAGTATTATCAAGATTTGAGTCCGAATGTCCTTCTCTTGGATTTGGATCCTTCACAATCTTCCAAACTATGATTGAGGTACTACTTGCTGTGTGTGGGCACTACTCTTTTCACTATGGTATTTCGAAATTGGAAGAGCAAGTCGAGAGAAAAGGGGTTCGTCTATAGAGAGAAAAGGGAAGGCTTAAATTTCTGTAAGAGGAAGTTTCCTGAATTACTGAACAATTGCTTAACTGCTTGATTTGGTGTGAGCCATCACTTTCTATTTATAGACAACTACTAGGTTTAGGTTATTAATTATTTAACCATCGTTATAATCTTAATGTGGTCAAAGATCCTCTATATAGATGATTTACATCGAGATGGGATAAAATTTACCGTTTTCACCCCTCAATGTATTTGGCTTCTTAAAACACTTAGCTACCTGTAAATAATGTTTTAGTGATCTAAGATATAGTCACTGAAACAAGAGCTCATCCATTTACTTTTATTTATCTAAGCTCGAAGGGAATCATCACTTGACTTCTATACACCAGTAGAAGCTATAGATTCCATATTTATATTTAGCGCTCCCACTCAATCATACTATCATGTTCCCAAAATATACGTATCACCCTGACCCAAAAGTAGGCTTAACTAATAAATCAAAGAACATGAATAGCACTCCTGAGATTGAGCCTAAGAATATCAGGATTTAGATTCTTTTAATCTAAGATCAACTAGTGATATTGACTTGGAAATATACAACGGTAAGTTTATAATATCTTGACTAAGTTCAATATTGGTCCAGTCCAATGTATACTCCATACATTCGAAACTAGTATACTTTACCAATGTCCTGGAAAGAACATAACACTTACTCCAAGTGTAAGTATACTTCATCGCTGATTATCACATCAATGTAAATCCAAAACACTGATGAAACATGGACTTAGCCTTTTTAATCATATAATCACAATCACATTCACTGTGTTGACAATACTGTAATTGTGAATAAATATATATTCTGGACTTAACTAATTTTGTGTACATATCAAATATATATATTAAACCATAAACATGAAAAATACATGTTAACATAAATCACTTCAAATCTCTTAGATTGATAACTAATCAGATTGTAATGGGTTTTATTAGGGGCACAAAACCCAACAAACTCCCACTTGCACTAACATAAAACAGGTTGTGCATTACAATCACTCTGTTATCTTGATCTTCAGATCAAGTGTAATATATTGGAATCCACCCAAACTTTTGGAACCAGGTTCATAAATCATTATGAAACATCCTTAACTATATGCTTTACTCCTCAAGGAATATTGAAATCCTTACTGCTTATTAAGTACATCTAAACAAACAGAAGACATATCTCTCATATTTTAAAATTTGGAACTGAGATAATGCAGTGTAGAATTTTCTTCAGTAGAATAACTTTCTGGTAATTTTGAATTTACAAAGTTATATATATATCTTCTCTGATGGAACTTGAATTATTATAGATGGGTTTTTACACTCTTCTAGAATAACTCTTCCACCCCTAGAGTAATCACCATCTCAAAATCTTAATGAGTTGGTGTAGATATAAGGATAACTAATATATAGTTCCTTAATATCTAACATATAGGTCACTTTCATAAATATTTCTTGACTGTCCCTAATGTTCCTCATTTGATTACATCTCAGATGGCTCCCACTCAATAGTAGATGTCTGGTTAAATAATACTTTTAATCTCTTACTATTGTTTTGAGGGGTATCTAGTTGTGACTTATTATCTTAGTCTGCAACTGTAAGTTTCTTGTAAGACTAAGTCATCAACATAGCAGTCTAGTATTTGAAATGTAAAATACTTGCTAGAGATTAAGCAATCAAATTAAGATACCATAAAATATTATGAGGATTAGAAATCTTGTCTCAAGTCATTCGAATGGACTATGCAAGAATTCTTCTATCTTATTCTCATAATTTTGATAAGTTATTTCTATCCACATGAATGGTTAGATTTGCTTTATCAGTGGTGTTCTTAAGTTGCTATCACAAGTGTCAACCAAATGAAGATGGGTAAAGAATTTTAAAATTCTTCCACTCAATTAAGGTAGCGTGATACATTATCAAAGAGCTTTATTGGTATCATTATTTATTACAAGAGTAAATCTAAACTGGAACATATAATCAAGATCAAGGATTTATTCTGATAATAGCTAATTTATTATATTACTTCCATGTTTAAAATTATGTGTCACAAAGAGTACTGTGGAATATAGTCCACCCCTAAGTATATAGAGATTATGATCCACCCCTAAAGGTTATAGAGATCATGACTCTCTAAGTGTTATAGAGATTATGTGGAGTTTCGAATATAATCCAAAGTTCATTGATATAAAAGATTGTTGAACTGCATATTATTCTTAACTTTTTCTCCACCCCTATCAGATCAAAAGATCTTTTTATTAAACAAATTCTTAATAATTGTTTTGGAATTAACAATTATTCATAAACATACAAATAATTTCTAGTGTTTATGTAGTAATAACTCTATAAAGAGTTTAAGGAACTATAGAATTTGTATCAATAATAAAAACACATACACATACAAACATAATAATTTGGTAATTGTTATATAAGATAAAGTAATGAAGCTCAACTCATAGATTGCAATTTATTTGTAAAATAAAAACACTTAATTATAAAATCATAAAAAAATTGTTTGCAACATAATGAGAAAAGAACAGGGAATAAAATCCCAAACTTATAATTGAAATCCAAATTGTTTTGAAACTGAAACAATTAATTCAAAAATAAATAAATAAACGAGCTTCATCTTTATCTTGGACGAACTCCACCCCTTTGTCCAGCTTTCTGATTCAACTCGCTAAGATAGCATCTGAGTTCAAGCAGCTTGGGTTGTAAGAAGAATGAAAAACCGTGTTTTTACAAATGTCAGTTGTATATAGGAAAATATAAAAACTGTAAGCGTTTGCAGCAGCAGAAAATAATTCTGCTACAGCAAAAATGAACAGGCAGAATATAAAATATTTGCAGAAAAATAAATAACTTGACACAAGAGATTTATACGTGGTATCAGTGTTCTCCCGAACACTCCTAGTCCACGGGGCCACGCCCAGAGAATGAAATCAATTAATAAAGTATCAAAATTACAAAGACAATTGACTTAAACAAGTTTAGACTCCCTCTAAAGTATTGCCGCAATCCTTTGTAATCCACTTTATGAATCTGACTTCTTGAAACACCTTCAAGCCCGAACTCCCTTCGTCTTTGAAGTGTGAGTGCTTACTTCCTCCCGAAGTAAGGCTTCAACAAGTCTTCTCCCGAAGACCAAGTGCTTACTTCCTCCCGAAGTAAGGCTTTATCAAGTCTTCTCCCGAAGACTAATCTCTTGTTTAGTCAAGTAGTTCTTCACAACCTCTAGGATAGAGTAAGAACAGAAATAGAACAACTAGAACCTAGATGAACAACTAGGCTCTCACAAAACAAAGAAAGACTCTCTTCTCTCAAAAGATAAATGTAGAAAATGAATAATGGAAGAGGTAATTCGAATGGTTGCTCTCTAGGCTCTATTTATAGATCATAGAAACCAAAGAGGCAACCACAAGTTCGAATTAGCAGCTGTACAAAAACTTTCCAAAAACAAACACGATCTGCTACATCAGATTCGGATGCTGACGAAGCAGATCTGCCCAGAAACGGGAAACTTTCTCAAATCGGGTCCGATCTTCTTTCGAAGCTTGATTCCTGCCAAAAACAGATTAGATATTCTGATTGTATCAAGATACAATCGAAATTAATAAGGAAAAGGCAATAATCAAAGTTTCCCTTAAAATGACAACTTTCCAAAAGAGAATTCCTTCTCTTTTGAGAAGTTTTCAACAAAGGAAAGTTCAGCTGAAAGTGCAACTTTCCAAACAAGGAAAATGGCAACTAATAACCGAATAAAAGAGGTAAGATTTCGAAAATGAATGCATAGCAATCTTACCATAAAAAGGAAAAATTATTTTGTCACCTAACTTGCCAAAAAAGGACTTTACAATCTTCCCCTTTGGCACTTTAGATGAACAAAATAATTTTTACCATAAAGTACCTGCAAGTTAAAGTTAGCCATAACAAATAACTACTCCTCCTGAGTAACACAATCGAAAACCAACAATAACAAAAGAAACATGCTAACTTTTAAACCAAATAAGTTCACAAGTACCAAACACAACCCCCCCTGGAAAAAGGGTCTAGAGTTGATAAAAACAAATTGAATGCTCAATAAAATGCACATTAATTAAGAAATATTTTGACAACTAAATTGCCAAAAAAGGACCTAACAAAGAAAAACAAATAAACAAGGTTAGTAGTCCAGAATTAATAATCCAAATGGATAATAATTCACTAAAACACATCAGTTTATAGAAAGAAATACCTTGTTTCTTTGCAAGAAGCTTAGGACATTGGGGTTTCCAATGGCCTTTCTCATTGCAGTAGAAACACTTTCCTTTTGGTGTATCACCAGGAGCAGCAACCTTTTTGTTCTTAGCTGTTCTCACAGCTTGAGCTTGCTTCTTGTTATTTTTCCACTTATTCTTATTCTTGGGTCTGGAAGTAGAGGCAACGTGTGCCTCAGGTTTAATCGTCCCATTACCATTTCCAGAATTCTGAGGTTTACTCCCTTTCTTCTTGGGTCCTCCAATCAAATTTTCATATGTCTGAAGGTCATTAACTAACGTGTGAAAGTCTTGTTCCTTCTTATTCATGACATAATTTGATGTATAGGGCAGAAAAGCTGGAGTCAAACTATTCAAGATAAGACTCACTTGAGTTGTCTGATCCATTTCAGCACCATGATTATGGGCTTCCTGGAAATAACTTGCCATTTGGAGAAGGTGATCACGCACATTCTGATGGGGTTCCATCCGTGCATTGATAAATTTCTTAGTCGCGTCAAAGCGAGACTAGATAGATGCCATTCCGAATAGCTCAGTTAACTTCGTCATTATTTCTATAGCCGTGACAGTGTTTGCAAACCTTGTTTTCAAGGTATCAACCATGCTGGAAAGCATGAAGTATCGAGCTTTGTTGTTAGCATTCTGCCAACGCTCGAACTTCTCTTTTATAGCTTTGGTTGCATTGTCACCCGACTGTTCAGGAGACGGCTTAGTCAACACAAACAGGGCACTTTCACCTATGAGAGCAATATTAATGCTCTCTTTCCATTTAGGGAAGTTAGATCCATTTAGCTTATTTTCAGTCAACAATGATAACATGGGATTTGACATGGCAATACAGGATACTACAAAATAGAAATCAATAATGGTTTAACACAAAATCTTATTCAGAAATTATTAGCACATAGTAAGTAGGAATGACAAGAGAAAATACTAAAACATACAATCCTAAATAATTTCTAAGGTTTTCAACAAACTGATATCAGTGTCCCGTTTAGGTGAGAGTCAAAGCTACCATCCATTGAATAGAGTTGTCAGCTCATCTAAAATAATAACCATTCTAGCAACCTTTTATTCGATCGAAAAGAGAATCTGACGTTGTCCCGTTTAGGCGAGAGTCAAGGTCATTCCTATTTCATGAGCTTCCACCATTGTTTCATACTTTTGTAAGTCAAATACAGTCGCCACCATTAGGGTGATCAATACTAATATAAAACACTTACAAATATACTTATCTTTCGAGATTAAACGGCGCTAACTTGCTAATGAACGTTCCTCCATTAGGGAGGATTACTCACTAAAACAATAGCTATGTAAAACCAACAATGGAGATCGAATATCTTAATAATAATAAAGCTCATTATATAAAATGTATTTTCTTCTATTATTTATTTATTTTAAATATATATTTATTTAATTAAAATTTTAATATTTATAAAATTAAACTTAGATGGATAAGAAAATAAAATGAATTATTTCCATCTTAGTATTAATTTTCCAATAAATATTAAGAAAATTATTTAATTTAAGTTGTATTAATTTAAATTAATTTGCAACTCAAATTTAAATTTTTTATAAAAATTTATATTGTATTTCAAAAAATTAAAGTATAAAATTATACAATTTTCGAAATACATTAAAAATAAATTAATCTTTACTAGAAAAAATACTTCAAGCAAAAATACTATCTATCTAGATTTTCTTTGACTAATTAATTTAATTTCTAATAATAATATATTTTAGTCACTTATTTTAAATTAATCATTAAATGAAAAAATCATTGATTTTAGTTGGTTCAAAATTAATTAAAATAATTAATTTACAACTTTAATCTATTTTTCAAGATAAATTCAAAATCATCTTGCATAATCAAATGTAATTTTGAAGTTGATTAATAAAATAAATAAAATATATTTTGAAAATTATTCAAATTTAAGTTGTTATAAAAAATTTCCAACTTAAAATAATTTTCTATTTAATTAAATGTCATGAAAATAACAATATTTATGTATCATGATGAAAATCAACTTAGATATTTAATTTTCAATTTAATTAAATGTATTAAATTCAAGAATTAAATAATTAAGTATAGAGAAAACTTAATTATTAATTTCCAGTTTAATACTAGGAAAAATGTTCTTAACTTGAATTGTACCAAAATTAATTATTAAACAATTAATTTCATAATCAATGATATTTTCCTATTTTAATATTAGAAATGATAACTAGTATATAAATAACTATCTAGAAAATATCTCAATTTAACTAAGTATCTTTTCAAGATTTAGAAAATATCTAATTTAAGTTGTTATAGAAAGAATCCAAAATAAGCAACTTAAAATTTTCTAAATAAAATTTAATTAAATATCAAAATTAAGTGGTAACTACCTAATTTAAGAATATTCCATTTTAAGTTTAAAATAAACTTAAAAAATATCTTAAGAATCTTCAATGACCAATTTCTAGAATTCCTCAACTTAATTTTAAATTCAAAAGATATTCAAATTTAAGTTGATAAGGAAAAATCAGCTAAAATAACTAATTTATAACTTAAATATGAATATTTAATGAAATAATTAAAGTAAGTTTCAGAAAGAATCTAGTTAGTTAAAATTCTTTATTTAATTAAATACAAGAGAAATACAAATAGTTTATCTAGAAATAATATCTTAAACTAAGAGTGTTTTTCTTAAAATTAACTTTAAAATATTAAAATGAAAATAAATTTCATATATTTTAAAAGTTAATTATGTTGCTAATCAATTTTATTAGGTTAAACTAATTTAATTAACATAATACAGTTATTCAAATCAGGTAAATGGGCCTTCACAATTGGGGTAGTTCATGTGAGGGGCAGCTGGGTTCAGTATGTCGTACCCACTTCTATTGGACCCCATCTCTCACACAAGGCCCAAAAGAGAGGAATTTAACCTTAAAACAAATAACTGTTATTAATTGAATAGGTCCAAAAACTAAATGGACCTAAATAAAATCTATCAAGGTGTGACATTTTATTTAGCAACAACCTATATGCATCTATAATAAAATAAACATATAGGCTCACACAGGCACACATATTTGGATGGACCCTGTCATGTTACTAGGTCATACACAAATGAAAGAAGAATGTAAAATTTACCTGTTACAAATTATTTACTTGACCTATTGACAATTGAACCATGGGTTAAAATCAGATCGTTGGATCTGTCAACAAGTTAACCATGACAATTTAGATCAAGCAATAATAAGTTTTATAAAACTTACACATAAGCTAAAACACAAACTCCTGCAACAAGTTGAATTGGATAGTTGGATGTAAGATTTATTTAAATTTTGAAAATAATTAAAAAAAAATTCGGATTTTTAAATGAAATAATATTTAAAATTAAACCTACAATTTTGAAAAATTAGGTTTCAACTAACCTAAATATGATTTAAAAAAAAATTTGCTAACCACCTTTTAAATTTCATGTTATTTAATAAATGAAATATTCAATAAAATAAAAAATGATAAATAAATATCATTTTCTGATTTTATAATTTAATGTAAATAAAAAATAAAAAAATTTAAAAGTTAGCAAAAATATCTTATTTCTATTTAAAATACCATGATTATAGTAATCTTATTTTAAACTTAAATAAGGTCAAATTACTTAAAATAAAATAATATTTTTATAAAAAAATTTAATATCTGACATTAAATTTAAAAAATAAGATAAAATAATCAAATTTAAAAATAAGATTTTTACCTATTTTCATATTCAAATTACACTAATATCTAAAATTAATTTGAAAAATCAAATTAATTTGAAAAATCAAATTAATTTATTTCTAATAATTAGATTTGAAATATGAAAAGTAAAAATCAAAATACAAAACTACACAAAAAATCGAAAGTTAATTCCATGAAATAGCATGAAAAATCGAAGAAAATGAAAAAAATTTGCGAGCTGTACGGATGGTCTGCAAAGCACACCATCCAGGTGCACATCCTTGGGCGCAAGGGGCTGGTTGGGCGCACAAAGGGTGCTGCCAGCAGCCAGCCGCGCGCACAAGGGTGTGTCACCACCCCCGATTTTTTCAAAACTTCAAAAAATCATAACTAATTCGAATAAAATCGAAATCAAGTTCTGTATAAAAGTAAATTGCTTAATTTTTTTCCAAACTATCCAATAAAAATAATTCTAGAAACGAAAATTCAATTATTTTTCCCAGAATTTCACAAACATCAATCAATCATCAATACAACACACAAAACAACATGATGCCATCCAAATCACAAACTAATCGTTTTAAGTCCAAATTTCTTACAAGCAAATCAATTACCATGGCTCTGGTGCCAGTTGTTGGAATTTATTTTACCAGGACCTTAGATCTACTCACAAGTATGTTATTTAACATCCTAAATATGAACTTTCTAAAACGATAATAAACACATATAAAGTTAAGAAAACCTTACATTGGGTGCAGCGGAATAATATGTCTCCTTCCAATCAGATCTCTAACCCTTGTATCCTTTCTATTACAGAGTATTATTAAGATCTGAGTCCGAATGTCCTTCTCTTGGATTTGGATCCTTCACAATCTTCCAAACTATGATTGAGGTACTACTTGCTGTGTGTGGGCACTACTCTTTTCACTATGGTATTTCGAAATTGGAAGAGCAAGACAAGAGAAAAGGGGTTCGGCTATAGAGAGAAAAGGGAAGGCTGAAATTTCTGAAAGAGGCAGTTTCTTGAATTACTGAACAATTGCTTAACTGTTTGATTTGGTGTGAGCCATCACTTTCTATTTGTAGACAACTGCTAGGTTTAGGTTAATAATTAATTGGCATTAAAATAAAGAAAATAATAATTGGAAAATGCTTGCACAAGTGGCCGACCTACGGTGTTAATGTGCCTCACTTGGATTTGTAATTTTCACAATTTTTATTTCTATTTTCTCAATAATGCCAATTTTCCAATTCTAACCATTTAAATGCCAAAACTAATTATTTAATAACTAAAATAGATTATTAAATAATATTATCATTTAATATAATTATTAATTAGACATATAGAGTCTCTTAATTAATAAATAAACCTAGAATCTCTTTTCTTTACAATTTCACCCATGCTTAGTGAAAATTCACAAACTAGACATAGTCTAAGTTTAGAATTATAATTGATTAAACATAAATCAATTATTGAGTCTTACAAGCAGTATGGTCTAAACTAGAATGGGGACCATGGATCTATATTACTGAGCTTCCAATAAGTCGAACTGAATTTACCAAGTAAATTCCCAAACTTATTAATTCCTTGTTGAATCCACTCTTAGAACTTGGAATTGCACTCTCAGACTTATATAGAGCGTTCTATATGTTCCATGATATAAATACACTATCTCATTTAACCATCGTTATAATCTTAATGTGATCAAAGATCCTCTATATAGATGATTTACATCGAGATGGGATAAAATTTACCGTTTTCACCACTCAATGTATTTGGCCCCTTAAAACACTTAGCTACCTGTAAATGATGTTTTAGTGATCTAAGATATAGTCATGAAACAAGAGCTCATCCATTTACTTCTATTTAGCTAAGCTCGAAGGGAATCATCACTTGACTTCTATACACCAGTAGAAGCTACAGATTCCATATTTATGTTTAGCGCTCCCACTCAGTCATACTATCATGTTCCCAAAATATATGTATCACCCTGACCCAAAAGTAGGCTTAACTAATAAATCAAAGAACATGAATAGCACTCCTGAGATTGAGCCTAAGCATATCAGGATTTAGATTTTTTTAATCTAAGATCAACTAGTGATATTGACTTGGAAAGATACAACGGTAAGTTTATAATATCTTGACTAAGTTCAATATCGGTCCAGTCCAATGTATACTCCATACATTTGAAACTAGTATACTTTACCAATGTCCTGGAAAGAACATAACACTTACTCCAAGTGTAAGTATACTTCATCGCTGATTATCACATCAGTGTAAATCCAAAACACTGATGAAACAGGGACTTAGCCTTTTGAATCATGTAATCACAATCACATTCCACTGTGTTGACAATACTGTAATTGTGAATAAATATATGTTCTGGACTCAACTGATTTTTTGTATATATCAAATATCTATATTAAACCATAAACATGAAAAATACATGTTAACATAAATCACTTCAAATATCTCAGATTGATAACTAATAAGATTATAATGTATTTTATTTAGGGCACAAAACCCAACAAAGACATGGTAAGATCTAACATCGAGTTTGTTGCAGGCAAACTTTATAACTTGACGCTACAGTCTGATCTGTTGGAATGAATTAAAGTTGCTCAGTTAACTGATCCAGAGTTAGTGAAGATCAGAAAAGAGGTATTAGCTGGTCAAGCGAGAGACTTTACAATGTCAGACAGTGGAATGCTATTGTTCAAGACCAGGGTTTGTGTTCCTAGTAGTGTGGAACTTAGAAATGAAATTCTTGAAGAGGCTCATACCACTCCATATTCCCTGCATCTCGGCACCACCAACATGTATCAAGATCTTAAACCTTACTTCTGGTGGAGGGGAATGAAGAAGAATGTGGTAGAATTCGTATCGAGATGCCTAACTTGTCAGTAGATCAAGGCTAAACATTAGAGACCGACAAGGATGTTACAGCCTTTAACCCTACCTGAGTGGAAGTGGGAAGATATGACGATGGATTTCGTGGTTGGGTTACCTAGAACCACGGGTTTGTGTGACTCTATTTGGGTTGTGGTTGACCTAATCACAAAGTCTACACATTTTCTACCAGTTAAAACAACCTTTTTAGTGGATTAGTATGCGGATTTGTACGTTAAAGAGATAGTGAGGTTGCATGGTGTACCAAAGTCCATAGTTTCTGATAGAGATCCGAAGTTTACCTCTAAATTCTGGCAAAGTTTGCGACGGGCTATGGGTACCAAACTGAAGTTTAGTACAACCTTCCATCCTCAGACTGATGGATAGTGCGAAAGGACAATTCGAATACTGGAAGATATGTTACGAGTATGTGTTATGGATTCTGAGGGCTCCTAGAGTAAGTATCTGCCGTTGATAGAGTTCTCGTACAATAATAGTTATCAGAGTACAATAGGGATGGCTCCCTATGAACTGTTATATGGTAGAAAGTGTAGATCTCCCATTCATTGGGATGAAACAGGGGAGAAGAAATACTTGGGTCCAGAATCAGTGCAACGGACTAATGAAGCAATTGAGAAGATTAAAGCCAGAATGCTTGCCTCTCAGAGCAGGCAAAAGAGTTATGTGGACCCAAACCGCAGGAATGAGGAGTTTCAAGTAGGAGATCCATGTGTTCCTTCGAGTGTCTCCAATGAAGGGGATCAAGCGTTTCGAGAAAAGAGGCAAGTTATGTCCTAGATTTACAGGACCTTTTGAGATTCTTAAGAAGGTTGGACAAGTGGCATATCGATTAGCTATGCCTCCAGCTCCTTCAGCAGTTCACAACATATTCCATGTCTTTATGCTAAGGAAATACGTTTCAGACCCTGGTCATGTAGTTAGCTATGAAAATCTTGAGATGCAACTAGAAATTGTTGGAATTATTTTACCAGGATCTTAGATCTACTCACAAGTATGTTTATTAACACCCTAAATATGAACTTTCTAAAACGATAAAATAAACACATATAAAGTTAAGAAAACCTTACATTGATGCAGCGGAATAAATGTCTCCTTCCACTCAGATCTCTAACCCTTGATTCCTTTCTGTAGCAGAGTATAATCAAGATCTGAGCCCGAATCTCCTTCTTCTTCAAGCTTTGATCCTTCACAGTCTTCCAATCTATGATTGAGTTACTGCTTGCTGTGTGTGGGCACTTACTCTTTCACTAGGGTCACGAAAAAGATGAAGGAAAAGAGGGAGAGAGGTTTCGGCCAAGGTAGAGAGTGAGGAAGGCTCAGTTTTTCTGAAGAGAGAAATTTCTGTTAGAAAGGCTTATGAAAACTTGTGATTTGACTGAGCCATCACTTTCTATTTATAGGCAACTTACTAGGTTTAAGTTTAGAATTATTTGGCATTAAAATAATAAAATAATAATTTGAAAAATCCTTTTAAATGGCCGGCCATAGGTGTTGTAATGGGCCCCACTTAATTTTGCAATTTTATCAAATTTTATCTCTATTTTCTCAAAAATGCCAATTTTCCAATTCTAACCTTTTAAATGCCAAAACTAATTATTTAATAATTAAAATACATTATTAAATAATATTGTCATTTAATTTAATTATTAATTAGACATATAAAGTCCATTAATAAATAAATAAACCCAGAAAACTCTTTTCCTTACAATTTCACCCCTGAATAGTGAAAATTCATAAAATCAGACATAGTCTAACTCTAGAATTATAATTGATCAATCACGAATCAATTAATGAGTCTTATAAGCAGAATGTTCTCAACTAGAATGGGGACCATGGATCTATATGCTGAGCTTCCAATAAGTGAACCAAATTTACCAAGTAAATTCCTACTTATTAATTCTTCGTTGAATCCACTCTTAGAACTTAGAATTGCACTCTCAGACTTATATAGAGCATATTGTATGTTTCACGATACCAATATACTATCTCATTTAACCATTGTTATAATCTTATTGTGATTTAAAGATCCTCTATATAGATGATTTACATCGAGATGGGATTTCTTTACCGTTCTCACCCCTCAATGTATTTTGCCCCTTAAAACACTTAGCTACCTGTAAATGGTGTTTAATGATCTAATAATTAGTCGAGTTAAACAAGAGCTCATCCATTTACTTCTATTTGCTAAGCTCGAAGGGAATCATCACTTAACTTCTATACACCAAGTAGAAGCTATAGATTCCATATTTATGTTCAGACTCCCACTCAATCATACTATCATGTTCCCAAAATATACGTATCACCCCGACCCAAAAGTAGGCTTAACTAATAAATCAAAGAACATGAATAACACTCCGAGTTGAGCCCAAGCATATCGGGATTTAGATTCTTTTAATCTTAAGATCAACTACCGATATTGACTTGGAAAGATATGTATAACGGTAAGTTTGTAATATCTTAACTTAGTTGCAATATCGGTCCACCAATGTATACTCCATACATTCGAAACTAGTATACTATACTAATGTCCCGGAAAGAACATAACACTTACTCCAAGTGTAAGTACACATCATCGCCGATTATCACATTAGTGTAAATCCAATAACACCGATGAAACAGGACCAAAACTTTTGATTCATATGATCACAATCACATTCCACCGTGTTGACGATACCGTAATTGTGAATAAACATATGATCCGGATTTAACCGATTTTGTGTGTATGAATGTAATAAACATATTAAACATATTACACCATTAGCATGTAAAAGTCATGCAAACATCAATCACTTCAAATTTCTTATATTGATAACTAATCGATTGTAAAGAGTTTTATTTAGGGCATAAAACCTAACAAACTCCCACTTGCACTAATATAAAACAAACCGCACAAATAGGTCAATTCGATGTCTTGATCTTCGCATCAAGTGTAGTATATTTGAATCCACCCAAACTTCGGAAACTAGTTCATAAATACTCTTATGAAACATCCTTTACTATATGCTTTACTCATCAAGGGATACCGAAATCTTTACCGTTTTAAAAGTACATCCGAATTAACAAGTAGGACATATCTCTTATATTTTAAAATATGTAATCGAGATAATACAAAGTTGTAGACTTTTCTTCGGTGATATAACTTTCTCGGTATTTTCGAATAGACCAAGTTATAGTTCTTCTCCTAGAGCTTGAATTATTATACAATAATTCCTCCACCCCCAAAGTAAGCACCATCTTAAGAATTTCGAAATTAGATGGTGTGATACAAAGACAACTGATACACAGTTCCTTAATATCTGACATATAGATCACTTTCATAAATCCTTCTTGAATATCTTCTAATGTTCCCTATTTGATTACATCTCAGATAGCTCCCATTCAATAGCAGATGTCTGGTTAAATAATACTTTTAACCTCTGATTGTTTAGAGAGTTACATAGTTGTGACTTTTGTATTAGTCTGAAACTTTAAGTTAAGACTAAGTCATAGCAGACTAGTATTTGAAGTGAAAAATACATGCCAGAGATAAAGTAATCAAAATTAAGATACCATCAAATTTTATGAGGATTAAGAATTCTATGTTCAAGTCATTTGAATGGACTGAACTAGAGTTCTTTATCTTATTCTCATAATTCTGATAAGCTATACCTATCCATGTGAATGGTTAGATTTGCTTTTCAGTAGTGTTCTTAAGTACCTATCACAATTATCAACCTAATGAAGAGGGGTATAGAACTTTAAAATTCTCCCACTCAATTAAGGTAGTGTGAAACTTTAACAAAGAACTTTCAAAGGTATCAAACTCTTACTTACAACAGTAAAATTGAAATGGAACATACAATCAAGATCAAGAATTTATATTGACAATAGCTGACTCATTATATTACTTCTATGTTTAAACAAGATATGTGTTTCATAGGGAATTGTGGAATAGACTCCACCCCTAAGAATATACATATAGGGTACTATGGATAACCTCCACCCCTAAGTATATGGAGATTATGATCCACCCTTAAAGGTTGTAAAGATCATGATTCTCTAAGTGTGATAGAGTTTATGTGGAGTTGAATACTATCCAGAGTTCATTAGATATAAAAGATCGTTGAACTGCATAGTTTTCTTAACTTTTCTCCACCCCTATCAGATCATAAGATCCTTTTATTAAACAAATTCTTAATAATTGTATGAGAATGAACAATTATTGATAAACATAGAAATAATTTCTAGTGTTTATATAATATAACTCTATGAAGAGTTGTAAATATTATAGAATTTGCATCAATAATAAAAACACTTACACATACAAACATATAAATATAATGTGGTAATAATTGATGAAGATAGAATTAAATGAAGCTCAATCTCATAAATTGCAATATGGAATTTTGAAAAAAAATAAAACTTTATTAATAATAAAAAAAATATTGCAACAATATGAGAGAAACAGGGATAAATATCCCTAACTAAAATTTGAAATCCAAATTGTCTTTAAACTAAAACAATTAATTCAAAAATAAATTGAAGAGCTTCATCTTCATCTGGACGATTTCACCCTTGGTCCACTTGCCGATCCAACTCAATTGAGTTCAAGTAGCTTGGCCTATAAGAAGAAGAAAACAAATAAACAAAGTTAGTCCGTAATTATAAATCCAATTGGATAATAATTCACTAAAACTCTTAAAGTTTATGAAAGGAAATACCTTGTTTCTTTGCAAGAAGTTTAGGACATTGGGGTTTCCAATGGCCTTTTTCATTGCAGTGGAAACACTTTCCTTTAAGTGTAGCATCACCAGAAGGAGCAGTCTTTTTCATGACTTTTGTTCGCTTCTTGTTGTTCTTCCACTTCTTCTTCGATTTGGGCTTTGAAGCAGAGGCGACATTTGCTTCAGGTTTCATCGTCCCATTACCATTACCAGGATTGTGAGGTTTACTCCCTTTCTTCTTGGGTCCTCCAATCAAATTTTCATAAGTTTGAAGGTCATTGACTAATTCATGAAAGTCAATTTCCTTCTTATTCATGACATAATTTGATGTGTATGGTAGAAATGCTGGAGTCAGGCTATTCAAGATAAGACTAACTTGAGTAGCACTGTCCATTTCAAAGACCATGATCCTCGGGCTTCTTGGAAATAACTGGACATGAGGAGAACATGATCACGCACGTTTTGATGAGGTTCCATCCGTGCGTTAATGTACTTCTTAGTTGCGTCAAAGCGTGATTGAACTGATGCCTTACCGAATAGCTCATTTAACTTCGTCATTACTTCAGCAGCCTTCTCAGTTTTAGAAAACCGAGTTTTGAGGGTGTCAACCATGCTAGAAAGCATAAAGTATAGAGCTTTGTCATTTGCCTTCTGCCAACGCTCATACTTTTCTTTCACAGCTTTGGTTGCATTTTCCCCTGTGCACTTCGTGTGACGGCTCGCTTAAAACAAACAAGGCACTTTCTCCTATGAGAGCAATATTAATGTTCTCATTCCATTTATTAAAGTTAGATCCATTCAAATTGTTTTCGATCAACAGTGATAACATGGGATTCATTTTGACAAACAGGATACTACAAAATAATAGAAATCAACAAATAGAAATTAATGATGGTTTAACACACAAAATCAATTCAGAAATTATAAGCACATAGCAAGTAGGAATGATATGAGAAAATACTTAAAAATTCAATCCTAAATAATTTCCAAGGTTTTCAACAAACTGATATCAGTGTCCCGTTTAGGCGAGAGTCAAAGCTACCATCCATTGAATAGAGTTGTCAGCTCATCTAAAATGTTAAACATTCTAGCAACCTTTTATTCGATCAAGATCAGAATCCAGCGTTGTCCCGTTTAGGCGAGAGTCAAGGCTATTCTATCTCATGAGCTTCTACCATTGTTTCGCAATTTGCAAGTCAAATATGGTCGCCACCATTAGGGTGATCTATACCATATAAAACACTTACAAACCACTTATCATGCGAGATAAAACGGTGCGAAATTGCTAATGAACGTTCCTCCATTAGGGAGGATTACTCACTAAAACAAACGCAGTGTAAAACCCACAATGGAGATCGAATATCTTAATAATAATAAAGCTCGTTGTTTAAAATGTATTTTCTTATTATTCTAATAAATAAATCTCATTAAATTCTATTTAAGAATTAAAATTAAAAAATAAGAATTTAATATAATATTTATAAAATTACACTAGATGGTGATTGAAATAAAATTAATTATTTCCATCTTAGTAATAATCTTAAATATAAATATTAAGGAAATTAATTTAAGTTGAATTAAATAAATAATTAGCAACTTAAAAATTTCCTTTGAGAATATATTTATTGGGTTCGAAAATTAAGTATAAAAAACTATACAATTTTCGAAAATAATAAAAATAGAAAAGCAATACTTCAAGCAAAAATATCACCTATCTAGATATTCTTTTGACTAGTTAATTCAATTTCTAATAATATATATATTTTAAATTCACTTATTTTAAATTAATCTATTAAATGAAAAAATCATTGACTTGAGTTGGTCCAAGAATTAATTAAAATAAATAATTAATTTACAACTCAATCTATTTTTCAAAAAAAAATTCGAAAATATTGCATAATTAAAATGCAATTTCGAAATTGATTAATAAAATAAAGAAAAATATATATTTTGAAAATTATTTAAATTTAAGTTGAAAAATTAAATTTCAACCTAAAAATAATTTTCGATTTAATTAAGTGTCATGAAAAATCAATAAATATTTAAGTATCATGATGAAAATCAACTTAGATATTTAGATTTTTCAAGTTAATTAAATATATTAAATTCAAGAAATAAATAATTAAGTGTAGAGAAGTCTTAATTATTAATTTCTATTTAATACTAGGAAAAATATACTCAATAAAATTGTACCAAAATTAATTATTTAAATAATTAATTTCACAAAAGTATAATATTTTCCTATAAGTATTAGAAATAATAAGTAGTCTAGAAATTATTATCTAGAAAATATCTTATTTGACTAAGTATCTTTTCAAAATTTGAAAAATATCTAATTTAAGTTATATAGAAAAAATCTAAAACTTAAATAATTTCAAATCTAGATTTAATTAAATATCACAAATTAAGTTGTAACCACTTAATTTGAAGATATCTTTTAAAGTTAATATTTGAAAAGATATTAACAAAAAAAATATCTAAGATATTCCATTTCAAGTTAATATTTGAAAAGATATTAACTTAAAAAATATCTTAAGAATCTTTAATAACTAATGCCTAAGATTCCTCAACTTGATTTAAAATTTAAATCAAATATTCAAATTTAAGTTAGTTAAGAAAAATCAGTTGATACAACTAATTTATAACTTAAATAGGAATATTTAATTAAATAAGCTCCAGAAAGAATCTAGTTAGTTAAAATTCTATATTTAATTAAATACAAGAAAAATACAAATAGTTTGTCTAGAAATAATATCTAAACTAAAAGTGTTTTTCTTAAAATTAACTTTAAAATATTAAAATGAAAAATAAATTTTCATATATTTTAAAAGTTAATTATGTTGCTAATTCAATTTTATTAGGTCAAACTAATGTAATTAACCTAGTACAGTTATTCAAATCAGGCAAATGGGCCTTCACAATTGGGGTAGTTCATGTGAGGGGGTGCTGGGTTCAGTATGTCGTACCCACTTCTATGGCACCCAACTCTCACACAAGGCCCAAAAGAGAGGAATTTAACCTTAAAATGAATAACTGTTATTAATTGAATAGGTCCAAAAACTAGATGGACCTAAATAAAATCTATCATGGTGTGACATTTTATTTAGCAACAACCTATATGCATCTATATATAATAAAATAAACACATAGGCTCACACAGGCACACTTTGGATGGATCCTATCATGTTGCTAGGTCATACACAGATGAAAGAAGATTGTAAAATTTACTCGTTACAAATTATTTACTTGACCAAGTGGAGCCATCGTATCATTAGATTCCGGCAAAAAGTAACCATGGCTATTTGCAATCAAGTAATAATAGGTTTTTAAAACTTACATACAAGCTAAAAAACACATACTCCTGCAACAAGGTTAGCTGGATAGTTGGAAGTAGGATTTATTTAATTTTAAATAAATAATTTCGAAAAATAAATAATTAAATAAAATATTTTAATTAATTTCGAAAAAATAAAAAAAATTTAATTAATTTCGAAAAATAAAAAAAAATAAAAAATATTTAAAATTTCGAAATTATTTTAAAAAAAATTTAAAATTAAACCTACTATTTGAAAAATTAGGTTTCAACCAACCTAAATATCATTTCAAAATTTGCTAACTACTTTTTAAAAAATTAAATGTTATTTTAAAAATAAAAATTAAATAAAAATTAGAAAAGATAAATAAAATATCTTTTCAGATTTTTAAATTTAATTTAAATAAATAAAATAACAAAATTTAAAAGTTAGCAAAATATCTTATATCTATTTAAAATTACATGATTATAAATATCTTATTTTAAATTTAAATAAGGTCAAAATATCTAAAAAGATTTAAAAAATCTTAATAGATAAGATATTTTTAAAATATCTTAAAAGATAAGATATTTTTAAATATCTTAAAAGATATTATAAATATCTTAAAAAGATATTATAAATATCTTAAAAGATAAGATATTTTTAAATATCTTAAAAGATATTATAAATATCTTAAAAAATATTTTAAATATCCAAAAAAAATCTGACCTTAAATTTAAAAAAAATATAATCAAATTTAAAAATAAGATAAATTTTTAAGCAAAAGGATAAATACTAGTTCTATTCAAATTCAAATTACACTAATATCTTGAATTAAATTTAAAAAATATTAAATTAATTCAAAATGATAATTAGAATTGAATTAGGAATAGTAATAGTATATATATAAAACCATACAAAAAATTGGAAGTTAATTCCATGAAAAAGTATGAAAAATTGAAGAAAATTGAAAAAATTCGAAACTGTACGGACAGTTCTGCGATCGCAGGAAACTATCAGCACAGCCCCGATTTTGTCAAATCTTCAAAAAATCATAACTAATTCAAATAAAATCCAAATTGAGTTCTGTAAAAGGCTAACTTGCTTAATTTTTTCCATAATATCCAATAAAAATAATTCCAGAACCGAAATAACAATTATTTTTCACGAAAATTTCATAATCATCAATCAATCATCAAATAACACTCAATACAACATAATACCATCCAAAGAACATACAAACAATCGTTTTAAAGTCTAAATTACATGTAAGTAAATCAATTACCATGGCTCTGAGGCCAGTTGTTGGAATTATTTTACCAGGATCTTAGATCTACTCACAAGTATGTTTATTAACACCCTAAATATGAACTTTCTAAAACGATAAAATAAACACATATAAAGTTAAGAAAACCTTACATTGATGCAGCGGAATAAATGTCTTCTTCCACTCAGATCTCTAACCCTTGATTTCTTTCTGTAGCAGAGTATAATCAAGATCTGAGCCCGAATCTCCTTCTTCTTCAAGCTTTGATCCTTCACAGTCTTCCAATCTATGATTGAGTTACTGCTTGCTGTGTGTGGGCACTTACTCTTTCACTAGGGTCACGAAAAAGATGAAGGAAAAGAGGGAGAGAGGTTTCGGCCAAGGTAGAGAGTGAGGAAGGCTCAGTTTTTCTGAAGAGAGAAATTTCTGTCAGAAAGGCTTATGAAAACTTGTGATTTGACTGAGCCATCACTTTCTATTTATAGGCAACTTACTAGGTTTAAGTTTAGAATTATTTGGCATTAAAATAATAAAATAATAATTTGAAAAATCCTTTTAAATGGCCGGCCATAGGTGTTGTAATGGGCCCCACTTAATTTTGCAATTTTATCAAATTTTATCTCTATTTTCTCAAAAATGCCAATTTTCCAATTCTAACCTTTTAAATGCCAAAACTAATTATTTAATAATTAAAATACATTATTAAATAATATTGTCATTTAATTTAATTATTAATTAGACATATAAAGTCCATTAATAAATAAATAAACCTTAAAACTCTTTTCCTTACAATTTCACCCCTGAATAGTGAAAATTCATAAAATCAGACATAGTCTAACTCTAGAATTATAATTGATCAATCACGAATCAATTAATGAGTCTTATAAGCAGAATGTTCTCAACTAGAATGGGGACCATGGATCTATATGCTGAGCTTCCAATAAGTGAACCAAATTTACCAAGTAAATTCCTACTTATTAATTCTTCGTTGAATCCACTCTTAGAACTTAGAATTGCACTCTCAGACTTATATAGAGCATATTGTATGTTTCACGATACCAATATACTATCTCATTTAACCATTGTTATAATCTTATTGTGATTTAAAGATCCTCTATATAGATGATTTACATCGAGATGGGATTTCTTTACCGTTCTCACCCCTCAATGTATTTTGCCCCTTAAAACACTTAGCTACCTGTAAATGGTGTTTAATGATCTAATAATTAGTCAGTTAAACAAGAGCTCATCCATTTACTTCTATTTGCTAAGCTCGAAGGGAATCATCACTTAACTTCTATACACCAGTAGAAGCTATAGATTCCATATTTATGTTCAGCACTCCCACTCAATCATACTATCATGTTCCCAAAATATACGTATCACCCTGACCCAAAAGTAGGCTTAACTAATAAATCAAAGAACATGAATAGCACTCCTGAGTTGAGCCCAAGCATATCAGGATTTAGATTCTTTTTAATCTTAAGATCAACTACTGATATTGACTTGGAAAGATATGTATAACGGTAAGTTTGTAATATCTTAACTTAGTTGCAATATCGGTCCAGTCCAATGTATACTCTATACATTCGAAACTAGTATACTATACTAATGTCCTGGAAAGAACATAACACTTACTCCAAGTGTAAGTACACATCATCGCTGATTATCACATTAGTGTAAATCCAATAACACTGATGAAACAGGGACCAAAACTTTTGATTCATATGATCACAATCACATTCCACTGTGTTGACGATACTGTAATTGTGAATAAACATATGATCTGGATTTAACTGATTTTGTGTGTATGAATGTAATAAACATATTAAACATATTAAACCATTAGCATGTAAAATTCATGCAAACATCAATCACTTCAAATTTCTTATATTGATAACTAATCAGATTGTAAAGAGTTTTATTTAGGGCATAAAACCTAACAGAAATGTCATATGAAGAACAACCAGTTCAGATACTTGACAAAAAGGATAAGGTACTTCGGAATAATACCATAGCTTTGGTCAAAGTACTATGGAGAAACAACAAGGTGGAGGAAGCCACCTGGGAGTTAGAATTAGACATGAGAGCTCAATATCCAGAGTTGTTGAGGTTAGATTTCGAGGACGAAATCCTTTTAAGGGGGGGATAATTGTAAAGACTGCTTAGCTTTAATTTGGAAATTAGCAGATAATTAAGGTTTAATCATGGAAATTTTTTATTAATGTTGAATTATTAATTTACGATGATTTATTTGAATTCAGAATGTATTTTATATGTGTCATATTTAGAAATTTTATAATTATGCATATTTTGTGCCCGGTAACATCGAAGCGCGGTGTTTGCCTATTAGAATCACATCTTAGTATTTTTAGTATAGCGGGGCAATATAGTTAGACATTGGGAATGTCGGGAATAGTCCGGATTTTAGAATTTCCCAAAATACCCCTAAGTACCCTTTATGGCTTTTAGTGTGGGAGGGGCAAAATGGTCATTTTGCCCCATTAAATTTTTTGTCATTTTGTGAGTTTATTTAAGTTAATTAAATCAGTTTTTTTGATTAATGTTAAGCTGAGATTATTTTAATAAAACAAGGATTTTTCCCATTTTCTCAAAATATCAAAAAATTAGACATAAACACATTTTTTTCTGTCAAGTTCTCTCTCTCCTTCAAACCCACTTAGAACCAGCTATGGTTTGGGTTGTTCCTCAACAATTCACGCTTTTTCCAGCAAGTGTTAGGTGATCTCAAGCTTTAGGTAAGCTCCTAGCAAGTTTTCTTTAGTTTCAAGTTTGGATTTTGCATGAATTTTGAGTAGATGAGTTCTATAGCTGCTGTAATCGTTTGGAATAGTTTTCTGTAGTTAAATTATGTTTGATTATGTCGTTTTTGGTTGGTTTTAGGGACTGTAGTGTTAAATGAGCAAGCTTTGAGTTTTATAACTCAAGCTTGGCTCATTAATGGAAAATTTTGATTCTGGTTGTGTTGAGATGTTTTGTTGCCTTGAATATGTTCCTGAGGATGTATAGAACAGGTCTGGAAGGTTTGGTGTGATTTGGGGTTGATTTGAGAGAGTTATGAAATTTTAAGCGTTTCCTGCACTGAACTGGAATTCTAGTTCAGGGGGACCTGTAGGAACCAGAATTCTGGTAGGTCCCCAGGAAACCTCGCAGAACTGGAATTCTGGTTGGGAACCGGTCTACCGGTTGGGGAAATTTTGGGAACCCTAGTTTTTCCCATTTTTGTGATGTTTAGTTCTACGTTTAAGTCCCCGAAAAGTGATTTAGCGTGTCACTTACCTATGTTATGATTGATGTGATTTAGGAGCATGTAATTCGCCGAGCAATTGTTCCACTCAGGTTGGCTGGCACACCTGAATTCGGAAACGAGGTAACATTAGTATAACGGTATGCATATGTATATACATGTTTAGTGTGCATGTTAGTTAAGCCTGTTAGATTACATTAGATATGTATGTTGGCTTTTGTACTATGTGAGAGTATCACATCGGTACGCCTAGAGTATGACTAGCGTACCGAGTATAGGCTGATATTATGGTCAATAGTACTGTCATACAAATTTTCTAGACTAAGTACTGTGCGGGTCACGGGGATAGGGTTATGGTTGGGGGTATGGGCGTCCGATCATAATCCGGGTTATTACTATACTATTATTTATGCTTTTCTTACTGAGTCTGTCAACTCACAGTGCTATTTCCATGTGTAGGTAAGGGCAAGGCTAAGGCTGAGGAGCCGTGAGAGCGAGCAGGTAAAGATTGTACATGTCGGGCAGTTAGGCCTGGAGCGTACGATCTTTGGGATATCAGGGCTTCTACTTTTTGGTCGCTAGGCGACAAATCTTTTGTATATGAGTAGTAAAATTTTATAAATGTATTTTGTAAACGGGATCCCAGAATTTTATAAATGTATTACTTTATGTTTTTAATTAAATAAGAAAATTTTTATTAATCACGTTTTTTTATAATCCCGTTGATTAGCAACGAGCTGCAAAGTACGTTTAAAATCATGCTAACACGCCTATATTAGTTAGGGTGTTATAGATGATATGAAGATGGTGGCTCTGACATTAGGATTAACCACATGATCCTTGCTATGGAGAGATCTCCAACAGAAAAGAGCAGATACTTTAACTAATTTCTTGATAAGAGCCTAAGGATTCATAAACTTAGAAGAAGCTTATACTCAAGCCTATGGAGTACTTCCAGCACCTTCCACAGACATAACAACAACCCAAACTTTGCAGATGACTACTCCATCAATTTTCCCTTCGGTAACTGCCTTTACAACTCCTACCGTTTGCAGACCAAGTGCTTATGTGCAGCCAGCTGCAAATGCTAGTTTTTCCAAATTCGGAGAGGTACAAACTGAATTCAGTGTCATTCCCGCACAAACAAATCAAAAAATGGAAGCTCCAAAAGATAAGCCCATCATAGTGTTGGGTTTTATGCCCTAAATAAAACTCTGTTTCAATGTAATCCAGATTATTCAATATCAATAAAGTAACAGAAGTAATTTTTCATTCATTTGTGTATATTTTGGTTCACTTAATCAATTGCTTGTCTATTTGATTTATAAATTCATCCAAACCCCTTTTCACATACTTGATCATGTTTATTGTGTTGTCAACATAGTGGAAAATAAACATGACTATGTGAATAAAGTATTCCTAGATTTATCAGAACACTGGGTTTTACTGATATGACAATCTACAACAGAGTTTACTTACATTTGGAGAAATGTTATGTTCTTTCCAGAACATAGGTTAAAGTAAAGCTCAGGTTGGATGCATGGAGTATGCATTGGAATGGACCGATATTGAACTTTGAATTAGATTTTTGAAACTTACTGTAAATATCTATTCAATTCAATATCATAAGTTGATCCTAGATCACATGATCGTAATCCTGATATGGTTAGGCTCAATTTCAAGAGTATTATTCGTGTTCTTTGATTTGTTAGTTAAGCCTAATCTTTAGTCTGGGCAATACATACATTTTGGGAACACGGTAGTACGATTGAGTGGGAGCGCTAACATAAATATGGAATCTATAGCTTCTATCTGGCGAATAGTAAGAAAAGGGTGATTTCCTTCGAGCTTAACCAAACGAGATAAATAATTGAGTACTCATTTCACTTAGTTGAAATATCATTTATACAGGGTTAAGTGTTTTAAGGATAAAATACATTGTAGGGTGTTACGGTAATTTAGTCCCTTTACAGTGTAAATCATCCATATAGAGGATCATTGATCACATTAGGATTATAACAATGGATAACTAATGATGTGTCTATATGGTGGAACATATAGAGCATTCTATATACTGAGAGTGCAATTCTGAGTTCTATGTGTGGATTCAACGAAGAATTAATAAGTCAGTGAATTTAAGTGGTAAATTCTAGATCTACTTATTGGAAGCTCGGATATATAGACCCATGGTCCCCTCACTAGTTGAGATAATATTACTTGTAAGACTCATTTAATTGATTTTAATTAATCAATTAAAAATTCTCAAGATAGACTTGTCTATTTGAGAATTTATCACTTATTAAGGGCAAAACAGTAAATAGAGATTTTGAAGGGCATATTTATTAATTAGGAAACTTTAATTAGTTTCATTATTAATAAAATAAATGACAATATATTATTTGATAATTAATTTTAATTATTAAATAATTAGATTTGACATTTATGTGGTTGAACAAAGGAATTGGCAGTTTTTGACAAAACATGAAACTATCAGTGTAGGAAAAGGAAAGTTGGAAAAGTGGCAAGCCTTGTTTCCACAATGCCTAGGCCGGCCACTTAGCTTCCCTTTTCCATTTGATTTTTTCAATATTAAATGTCAATTAATTCAATCATAGCCCTAGGTGGTCTTCTATAAATAGAAGGCAAAGGCTTCAGAGTTGAACATAACTGTACAACTGATACACAACATTATTCTGACAGAATTTTCTCTCTGAAAATTCTCTCTGAGCCGCCACCCTCTCTCTCTCTCTCTTCCTTCACTGTTTCGAAATGCATAAGTGCTAGAGTAGTGCCCACACACATCAAGTAATACCTCAATCATAGTGAGGAAGGCTGTGTAGAATTCAGAAACAACAAAGAAGGACTATCGGGCTCAGATCTTGATTATACTCTGCTACAGAAAGGAATCAAGGGTTAGAGATCTGAGTGGGAGGAGACATATATTCCGCTGCACCCAATGTAAGATTTCTGATACATTTATGTGTTTAATTTACTATCGTTTTAGAAGTTCATATTTAGGTTGTTAAATCAACATACTTGTGAGTAGATCTAAGTTCCTGGTAAAATAACTTCCAACAACTGGCACCAGAGCCATGGTTATTGATTTGCTTGCAAGAAATTTGGACTTAAAACGATTTGCTTATTTTTTGGATGGTATCATGTTGTTTTGAGTGTCATGTTGATGTTTGATTGTTGTTTGTGAATTCTGGGAAAAATAGTTATTTTTCTGTCTCTGTAATTATTTTTATTGGATAGTTTGGAAAATTCTAAGCAATTTACTTTTTTACAGAACTCGATTTCGATTTAATTTGAATTAGTTATGAATTTTTGAAAATTGGAAAAATCGGGGTGATAAGCACCCTCATCACGCGCGCGGAATGGCTGCCAGCAGCCTTCTTGCGCCGTGATTCCTCGGCGTGCACACCTGATACGCGCGCCGATGGGCATGCATGGCATGCCATCCGTACAGTTCATCCAATTTTTCAATTTTTTCGATTTTTCATGCTATTTCATGGAATTAAATTCCGATTTTTTGTGTAGTTTTGTATGTTGATTTTTGTTTTTCAAATTTCAAATCTAATTATCAGAAATAAATTAATTTTAATTTTTAAAATTAATTTTAGATATTAGTGTAATTTGATTTTGAAAATAGGAAAAATCAAGTTTTGCTTACCTCTTTTCTTATTTCCTTTAAAATTTGATTATTTTATTTTTTTAAGGTCAGATATTAACTTTTTTTTTGGTAACTTGACCTTAATTAAAATAAGATCAAAATAATCATGATAATTTTAAAAGAGGAAATAAGGTATTTTTCTTAACTTTTAACTTTTGTTATTTTTTAATTAAATTAAATTGTAAAACAAGAAAAGGGTATGTATTTACCATTTTCTATTTTATTATTTAATTTATTAAATGACATGAAATTTAAAAAGGAAAGTTAGCAATTTAATTTTGAAATGACATTTAGGTTACCCAAAACCTAATTTTTCAAAATGGTAGGTTTAATTTTAATTTTATTTTCGAAATAAATGTTTAAAATTAAATAAATCCTACATCCAACTATCCAAATCTAACCTTGTTGCAGGAGTATGTGTTTTAGATTGTTTGTAAGTTTTCTAAAACCTATTATTGCTTGATCTAAATTGCCTTGGTTAACTTGATGATAGATCCTATGATCTAATTTTAACCAAAGGTTCAATTGATGATAGATCAAGTAAATAATTTGTAACAGGTAATTTTTTACAAACTTCTTTCATCTGTGTATGACCTAGCAACATGATAGGATCCATCCAAGTGTGTATGCCTGTGTGAGCCTATATGTTTAATTTCTATTATAGATACATATAGGTTGTTGTTGCTAAATAAAATATCATAACTGATAGATTTTATTTAGGCTCATTTAGTAGTGAGCCTATTCAATTAATAACAGTTATTCATTTTAAGGTTAAATTCCTCTTTTTTGGGCCTTGTGTGAGAGTTGGGAGCCTTAGAAGTGGGTACGGCATACTGGACCCAGCCCCCCCTCACATGAACAACCCCAATTGTGAAGGCCCATTTGCCTAATTTGGATAACTATGCTAGGTTAATTATATTAGTTTGACCTAATAAAAATTGATTAGCAACATAATTAATTTCATTCTTCCTTGAAATTAATTTAAGAAAAACATAGTTTGAATAGTTATATTCTGGAAAGCTATATGTATTTTTCTTGTTTTTTAATTAAATATGGAATTATAACCGTATAAATTCTTTATGAATCTTAATTTTATAATTTCATTAAATATTCATATTTTAAGTTGAGATTTAGTTAAATCTATCAAATCAACTTAGATTTGAATATTGTTGAATTTCCTATTATAAATTAAGTTGAGGAATTTTGGGAATTGGTTATTAAGATTCTTTAGATATTTTTTAAGTTGATATTTTATAAATATGGGAACTTAAAATGGAATATCTTCCAAATTAAGTGGTTACTACTTAATTGGTAATATTTAATTAAGTCATTGATTGAAGAATATTTTAAGTTGGGTATTTAGATTTTTTCTAAACAACTTAAATAAGATGTTTTTCAAAATTATTCCATTTTTGAAATTTAATTAAAGTTTTTTACTTTAATTTGTAATATTTCATTATTGAGATATGGAATATAAATGATTAAACAAAATACATTTTTAAATAATGAGCTTTAATCAAGAGAAATTCGATCTCCATTGTTGGTTTTACATAGCTATTGTTTTAGTGAGTAATCCTCCTAATGGAGGAACGTTCATTAGCAAGTTAGCGCCGTTTAATCTCGAAAGATAAGTATTCTTATAATTTTTTTTTATATGGTTCATGACCACCCTAATGGTGGCGACTGTATAAGACTTATAAGAATGCGAAACAATGGTAGAAGCTCATAAGATAGAATTGCCTTGACTCTCGCCTAAACGGGACAACGCTGAACTTTAATCTTGATCGAATAAAAGGTTGCTAGAATGTTTGACATTTTAGATGAATTGACAACTCTATTCAGTGGATGATGCTTTGACTCTCGCCTAAACGGGACACTGTATCAGTTCGTTGGAAACCTTGGAAAATAAACTATGTTAGATTTAGTATTTTTATAACATATGTGATTATTTGTTTTCTGAACCTGTGTATGAATTTATAGAACCAAAACCTTACTTCTGTTTATTGATATGTTGTAGTGCCAATATGAATAACCCTCATCCCGATCCACTCCTAGTTAGTATCTTTGCAAAAGAGCTCAATAGTGTGAAAATGCATCCTGGTAGTTGCATTAACTCGCACCTATTGTTGATGAATCTGAAATTCCAAAAGGCAAATCTACTAGGAATTGATTTATCAAAGGAACAATGGGTAAGACTCATACTTTATAGTCTTCCTCAGGAGTAAGACAGTTTTGTTCTATATTCCTTATTGAACAATCCTAACTCCTCCGACATGGACAAACTCGAGACTGAGTTGAGGGCCCATGAGCGGAATCTGATTGCAATGGGACCTCCTGGTATTGCAAGCTTTAATCAGAGGAAGAAGATTAAGCATGAGGGCTCTAACAAAGCTGCTTCTTCAAGTACAATTATCAGACATCATGTTCTATGTGCGAATTGTAATGGAAAGGGACATAAAGAAGAACAATGTCCCAGGCTTCTAGACAATTCAAACGAAGGTGATGCTTTTGTATTTGAATCATGTGTTTTAGAGAACGACAAATCCACCTGGATTTGTTGATTCTGGATCTACTAACCATGTATGTTCTTCATTGCAGCTGCTTGAAACTTGGGAGAATCTTCACCCAGATGAGTTAAAGCTTAAAGTTGGAAATGGCGAGTTGGTATCAGTTAAAGCAAGAGGATTAGCCCGAATCAAGTTTAATTCTAAGAAGTTTTTACTTTTAGAGAATGTTTTATATATTCCCAATTTTAGTAGAAACTTGATTAGCGTTTCATGTTTACAAACACTTTATTATATATTGAATTTTTCGAGTTCAAATTGTTCAATTTCTCGTAATGGATTTCATATATGCGTTGCAAACATGGAACGAGGGCTTTATGTTTTAAGACCTGATACTCAAATCTCACTAAATACTGAACTTTTCAATGTAGCTAAACCTAGAAGCCTTAAGAGAAAAGAGATTGATAATGATGATCAAACTTATCTATGGCATTTACGTTTAGGTCATATAGGTTTTGATAGACTCAATAGGCTAACCAAAGACGGTCCATTGAAAAATGTCGTCTTAGGAGAACTGCCAGTCTGCGAGTCTTGCCTGGAAGGAAAAATGACCAAACGTTTTTTCTCTGCGAAGGGAGAGCGTGCCAAAGAACCCCTAGGGTTAGTACATTTAGATGTTTGCGGACCGCTGAATGTAAAAGTCAGAGGAGGTTATGAGTATTTCGTCACTTTCATTGACGATTTCTCTAGATATAGTTTTCTTTACCTAAGGCAAAAGAAATCTGAAACGTTTGAAAAGTTTCAGGAATTTCATGCTTTGGCTCAAAACCAATTAGGTAAAACATTAAAGATCTTGCGAACTGATAGGGGTGGAGAATATATGGATATGCAGTTCAAAGATCATTTAATTGAACTTGGAATTGAATCCTAATATACTGCCCCAAGCACTCCACAGCAGAATGGAGTTGCAGAAAGAAGAAATTGCACTCTCTTAGAAATGGTTAGGTCTATGCTGAGTTATTCAACTCTGTCTACGTCCTTCTGGGGATATGCTATTCAAATGGCAAACGACATTTTAAATGTTGTTCCATCTAAAGCAGTCCCTAAGACACCCGTTGAACTATGGAATGGTAGTACACCTAGTTTACGCCATTATAGGATTTGGGGGCGCCCTGCTCACGTCTTAAGAAAGAAAGAAGGCAAACTGGAATCGCGAACTGAAGTTTGCATGTTTGTCGGAAATTCTAAAGAGACTAGGGGTGGACTATTCTATAATCACAAGGATAACAAAGTGTTTGTTTCTACAAATGCTACTTTCCTTGAAGATAACTATATGAAAGACAACAAACCGAAAAGTGAAATTGTATTAGAGGAAATGCTCACAGATACTGTTCCTTCAAATGTACCATCTTCTTCTACTCAAGAAGAGGAACATCCCACTCCCTCAGTTGTAGCAACTGAGAAAACTACTACCAAAGCTCCTATTCAGAAGGTCACCGCTCCTCGTCGTAGTGGGAGGGTTTCTACAAAACCATCTCGTTATGGCTTGGATGGTGAAATCAATATGGTCGTTGGTGACGGTATTGATGACGACCCATTAACCTATAAACAGGTAATGGCAAGTCCGCAACGGAAGCGATGGTCAGCCGGTATGGATTCAGAAATGGATTCCATGAAAAAGAACAAAGTCTGGGAATATGTAGAACCACCTGATGATTTTCGTCCAATTGGATGTAAATGGGTCTACAAGAAGAAAAGAGGTGCTGGAGGCGAAGTTGAAACTTTCAAAGCTAGACTAGTCGCCAAGGGTTATACCCAAAGAGAAGGTGTGGACTATGAGGAAACTTTTAGTCCGGTTGCCATGCTCAAATCCATCCGAATTCTTCTCTCCATAGCTGCCGCTTTAGAATATGAAATTTGGCAAATGGATGTCAAGACAGCTTTTCTTAATGGGCTTCTTGAAGAAACCATCTATATGGAGCAACCAGAAGGTTATGTTCTTCCTGGGCAGGAGAATAAAGTTTGCAAATTAAATAGGTCCATATATGGACTTAAGCAAGCTTCTCGCTCATGGAATAAAAGGTTTGATGAAATCATCAAAACCTACGGCTTTCATCAGAATGAAGATGAACCTTGTGTTTACCAACTCAAGGAAAACCAAGTAGTAGTATTCCTGGTCCTTTATGTTGATGACATTTTGATCATTGGCAACAATGTCAAGAAAATGACTCACATAAAGGAATGGCTTGACACTCAATTCGACATGAAAGACTTGGGTGAGGCAGCCTATGTTCTTGGTATTCAGATTGTCAGAAACTGAAAGAACAGATCCCTTGCTCTCTCTCAAACAGCTTACATTGACAAAGTTCTAGAGAGATTTTCCATGACCAATACCAATGGGGCAAACATGCCCTCTAGACATGGTATCCGTCTATCTAAGGAACAGTGTCCCACTGATCCTCAAGAGATAGAAGACATGGCAAAAATTCCTTATGCTTCTGCAGTTGGAAGTCTAATATATGCTATGCTATGCACTAGACCTGACATCTGCTATGCATTTGGAATCGTGAGCAGGTATCAGTCAAATCCAGGACGGGTACATTGGAATGCTGTTAAGTATATTTTGAAATACTTAAAGAGTACAAAAGATTATGTATTAGTCTAAAAGGGTGATGCTTTAAATCCCTTAGGCTATACAGACTCAGATTTCCAGGGATGTCTTGAAGACAGGAAATCTACATCTGGGATGGTGTTTACTCTTGAGGGTGGAGCGGTGGTTTGGAGAAGTGCTAAACAAACTGCGATTTCGGATTCTACCATGGAGGAAGAATACATAGCTGTGGCTGAAGCAGCTAAAGAGGTTCTCTGGCTTAGGAAGTTCTTCACCAGTCTCGGTGTAGTTCCTGGAATGGAAAGCCCTCTAGTCCTCCTTTGTGATAACACTGGAGCTATAGCCAACAGTAAGGAACCTCGGAGCCACAAGAGAAGTAAGCATATAGAAAGAAAGTATCATATTATCAGAGAATATGTGGCAAGAGGGGATGTACTGGTGGAGAAAGTGGATACGCAGGATAACTTAGCTGATCCATTCACCAAAGTCTTGGCAGTAACTTCATTCGAAAAGCACCGTCAGAATTCAGGATTAATTGAAATGTACTGATTTGTTTTATATTAGTGCAAGTGGGAGTTTGTTGGGTTTTATGCCCTAAATAAAACTCTGTTTCAATGTAATCTAGATTATTCAATATCAATAAAGTAACAGAAGTAATTTTTCATTCATTTGTGTATGTTTTGGTTCACTTAATCAATTGCTTGTCTATTTGATTTATAAATCCAAACCCCTTTTCACATACTTGATCATGTTTATTGTGTTGTCAACACAGTGGAAAATAAACATGACTATGTGAATAAAGTATTCCTAGATTTATCAGAACACTGGGTTTTACTGATATGACAATCTACAACAGAGTTTACTTACATTTGGAGAAATGTTATGTTCTTTCCAGAACATAGGTTAAAGTAAAGCTCAGGTTGGATGCATGGTGTATGCATTGGAATGGACCGATATTGAACTTTGAATTAGATTTTTGAAACTTACCATAAATATCTATTCAATTCAGTATCATAAGTTGATCCTAGATCACATGATCGAAATCCTGATATGGTTAGGCTCAATTTCAAGAGTATTATTCGTGTTCTTTGATTTGTTAGTTAAGCCTAATCTTTAGTCTGGGCAATACATACATTTTGGGAACACGGTAGTGCGATTGAGTGGGAGCGCTAACATAAATATGGAATCTATAGCTTCTATCTGGCGAATAGTAAGCAAAGGGTGATTTCCTTCGAGCTTAACCAAACGAGATAAATGATTGAGTACTCATTTCACTTAGTTGAAATATCATTTATACAGGGTTAAGTGTTTTAAGAATAAAATACATTGTAGGGTGTTACGGTAATTTAGTCCCTTTACAGTGTAAATCATCCATATAGAGGATCATTGATCACATTAGGATTATAACAATGGATAACTAATGATGTGTCTATATGGTGGAACATATAGAGCATTCTATATACTGAGAGTGCAATTCTGAGTTCTATGTGTGGATTCAACGAAGAATTAATAAGTCAGTGAATTTAAGTGGTAAATTCTAGATCTGCTTATTGGAAGCTCAGATATATAGACCCATGGTCCCCTCACTAGTTGAGATAATATTACTTGTAAGACTCATTTAATTGATTTTAATTAATCAATTAAAAATTCTCAAGATAGACTTGTCTATTTGAGAATTTATCACTTATTAAGGGCAAAACAGTAAATAGAGATTTTGAAGGGCATATTTATTAATTAGGAAACTTTAATTAGTTTCATTATTAATAAAATAAATGAAAATATATTATTTGATAATTAATTTTAATTATTAAATAATTAGATTTGACATTTATGTGGTTGAACAAAGGAATTGGCAGTTTTTGACAAAACAGGAAACTATCAGTGTAGGAAAAGGAAAGTTGGAAAAGTGGCAAGCCTTGTTTCCACAATGCCTAGGCCGGCAACTTAGCTTCCCTTTTCCATTTGATTTTTTCAATATTAAATGTCAATTAATTCAATCATAGCCCTAGGTGGTCTTCTATAAATAGAAGGCAAAGGCTTCAGAGTTGAACATAACTGTACAACTGATACACAACATTATTCTGACAGAACTTTCTCTCTGAAAATTCTCTCTGAGCCGCCACCCTCTCTCTCTCTCTCTTCCTTCACTGTTTCGAAATGTATAAGTGCTAGAGTAGTGCCCACACACATCAAGTAATACCTCAATCATAGTGAGGAAGGCTGTGTAGAATTCAGAAACAACAAAGAAGGACTATCGGGCTCAGATCTTGATTATACTCTGCTACAGAAAGGAATCAAGGGTTAGAGATCTGAGTGGGAGGAGACATATATTCCGCTACACCCAATGTAAGATTTCTGATACTCTTATGTGTTTAATTTACTATCGTTTTAGAAGTTCATATTTAGGTTGTTAAATCAACATACTTGTGAGTAGATCTAAGTTCCTGGTAAAATAACTTCCAACACATAGAGCAAGAGTCAAGATAGAAGATGATGAAAAGCATGTGCATTTTCCCCTTAACAACCCTTTGGTGATAAAAGCACAGATTGTGAATAAGAGAGTTTCTAGAATTCTCGTAGATAATAGAAGCTCTTGTTGAGTTTTGTGCCCTAAATAAAATTCCATTTCAATATAATCTTGAATATTCCTTTATCAATAAGGAAACAAATTTATTTCATTACTTGTTTAATGTGTTATTTGGTTCACATGTTTATTTCATGATCATTTGTTTGATTTATAAATTCATCTAAATCCTTATCACATTAGTATTCTTGATTTTTGTGATGTCAACATAGTGAAAAGTGATCAAGATTATGTGATTAAATGAATTGCTATGATTTATCAATACACAGGATTTAACTGATATGATAATCTACAATGTAGTTTACTTGCACCTTGGATAAGTGCTATGTCCTTTTCAGGACATTGGTAAAGTAAGCTTGGATTAAATGTATAGAGTATGCATCAGAAGGGACCGATATTGAACTTGGATAAGATATAATAAATATACCATAATATCTATCTATTTCAATATCACCTAGTTGATCTTAGATCAAATGATCTCAATCTTGAGATGGTTAGGTTTTAGTTCAGTTGTATTATTTATGTTCTTTAATTTATTCATTAGAGTGGACTAATGGAGCTTCTCAAGACATACAAATTAAGGACATGGTAGTTCAATTGAGTGGGAGCACTAATCATAGATACAAAATCTATAGCTTCTATCTGGACATAGAAGTGAAATGATGATTTCCTTCGAGCTTGGCTTAATAGAGATAATGTTGGGAATATTTTACTAGGATCTAGATTTACTAACAAGTATGTTGATTAACATCCTAAATATAAATATCTCTAAAATAATGAAATTAAACACATAAGAGTTTAGAAAACCTTACATTAATTACAGCGGTGACTCCTTCCGCTTAGAACTCTAACCCTTGTTCCTTTTGGTCACAAAATATTATCAAGATCTGAGCCTGGATCTCGTTCTCTCCTTCGGATGGCACCTTATCACTATAGGCCGAATAGGTGAAGAACAATAAAGGACGAAAAATCACTATAGAAGGAACTCTCTTATCTACTAGTTGTCAGAGTATGAAAACTAGATTTGGTTTGGTTGAATGCAATAGTTAAGTTAGATGAGATGAGAGTATCATGTTCTTTTTATATTGGACAAAAATTGTAACACCCTAATCTATAGGGATGCCACATGTGTGATTTTATAAACTAGTTTAATACTAATAGAATAATTAATTATTAAAAATCGTGATAATATCAAAAACTTGATTAAAATAAAACACTAAAAACAAACATTATAACGACATAAAAAGCGTGTTCTGAGGATTCCTGTTATAAAAAGTTCTACAAAAAGCTATATACACCAATGCCTCAAAAATATAAAACGAAAATACACAATAGATACAACCCAAAATAACTCTTGGTAACCCAGCACGTAGGCCGGTGATGTCAATATGTACACTGCTGGAGAAGACTGTCAGTTTTTCCTTGCCTTTATCAGCATCACATAACACCCGTGAGTCACAAGGACTTAGCAAGTAAAGTAATAATAATAATTATATAGTTTATTATTCGAATGTTATCTTTTATACACAAACCAAATCAAATCATTTACGCATTGTTCATAAGATAAAATCCAAATCATACTCGTATTTTCCATGAATAAGCATTAGTAGACAGATATCAGGTAATACAAAACCATTATACCAATAATAGAGTTCATATTCATTTAATCATATAAATAATAGATATATGTTACCTCATAAAGTAACCATCTTCATAACATCACGTTGCCTAGTCAGGAAAATCAATGCTTTAATCTGAATCTTGTATTGCATTGTCTAATCAGGCAAGGCCATGCCATAGCCTGGCACCCATACATCGCATAACTGCATCACCTAATCAGGTGAGCCTGTGCCAAAAACATGCACCCATATATATGTTGGATATTATTTTACCAGGATCTTAGATCTACTCACAAGTATGTTGTTTAACACCCTAAATATGAACTTTCTAAAACGATAAAATAAACACATATAAAGTTAAGAAAACCTTACATTGATGCAGCTGAATTAATGTCTCCTTCCACTCAGATCTCTAACCCTCGTATCCTTTCTGTCGCAGAGTATTATCAAGATCTGAGCTCGAATGTCCTTCTCTTTGTTTGATATCCTTCACAGTCTTCCAATCTATGATTGAGTTACCACTTGCTGTGTGTGGCACTTACTCTATCACTAAGGTTCGAAATTTATGAAGAAGAAAAGAGAGAGAGTGATTTCGGCCAATAGAGAGAAAAGGGAAGGCTCAGTTTTCTGAAGAGAGAATTTTCTGTCAGAAGATGTTGAGAAAGCATGTGATTTGACTGAGCCATCACTTTCTATTTATAGGCAACTACTAGGTTTAGGTTAGGAATTATTTGGCATTAAAATAATGAAAATATCAATTTTAAAATCCACTTAAAGTGTCCGGCCATGGTGTGTGTAATGGGCCCCACTTGGTTTTGCAGTTTTCACAGATTTTATTTCTATTTTCTCAAAAACGCCAATTTTGCAATTCTAACCATTTAAATGCCAAAACTAATTATTTAATAACTAAAATAGATTATTATATTGTCATTTAATTTAATTATTAATTAGACATATAAAGTCCATTAATAAATAAATAAACCTAGAATCTCTTTTCTTTACAATTTCGCCCCTGCTTAGTAAAAATTCACAAATTAGACATAGTCTAACTTTAGAATTATAATTGATTAATCACAAATCAATTATTGAGTCTTACAAGCAGTATTTTCTCAACTAGAATGGGGACCATGGATCTATATGATGAGCTTCCAATAAGTGAACCGAATTTACTAGGTAAATTCCTACTTATTAATTCTTCGTTGAATCCACTCTTAGAACTTAGAATTGCACTCTCAGACTTATATAGAGCATATTATATGTTCCACGATATAGATATGCTATCTCATTTAACCATTGTTATAATCTTATTGTGATCAAAGATCCTCTATATAGATGATTTACATCGAGATGGGATAATTTTACCGTTCTCACCCCTCAATGTATTTTGCCCCTTAAAACACTTAGCTACCTGTAAATGATATTTAGTGATCTAAGAATTAGTCACTTAAACAAGAGCTCATCCATTTACTTCTATTTGCTAAGCTCGAAGGGAATCATCACTTGACTTCTATACACCAGTAGAAGCTATAGATTCCATATTTATGTTCAGCACTCCCATTCAATCATACTATCATTTTCCCAAAATATACGTATCACCCTGACCCAAAAGTAGGCTTAACTAATAAATCAAAGAACATGAATAGTACTCCTGAGTTGAGCCTAAGCATATCAGGATTTAGATTCTTTTAATCTTAAGATCAACTACTGGTATTGACTTGGAAAGATATAACGGTAAGTTTATAATATCTTAACTAAGTTGCAATATCGGTCCAGTCCAATGTATACTCCATACATTCGAAACTAGTATACTTTACTAATGTCCTGGAAAGAACATAACACTTACTCCAAGTGTAAGTACACATCATCGCTGATTATCACATTAGTGTAAATCCAAAACACTGATGAAACAGGGACTTAGTCTTTTGATTCATATGATCACAATCACATTCCACTGTGTTGACGATACTGTAATTGTGAATAAACATATGATCTGGATTTAACTGATTTTGTGTGTAAATGTAATAAACATATTAAACCATTAGCATGTAAAATTCATACAAACATAAATCACTTCAAATTTCTTATACTGATAACTAATCAGATTGTAAAGGGTTTTATTTAGGTCACAAAACCCAACAAACTCCCACTTGCACTAACATAAAACAAAGTGTGCAAATAAGTCAATTTGATATGTTGATCATCAGATCAACTGTAGTATATTTGAATCCACCCAAACTTCTGGAAACTACTTCATAAATACATTTATGAAACATCCTTTACTATATCCTTTACTCATCAAGGGATACTAAAATCTTACTTTTTTAAAGTACATCTGAATAAACAGAAGACATATCTCTCATATTTTAAAATATGAAATTGAGATAATACAGTGTAGACTTTTCTTTAGTAATATAACTTTCTGGTAATTTCGAATTTACAAAGTTATAAGTTTTCTCTGGTAGAGCTTGAATTATTATAGAATAACTCCTCCACCCCCAAAGTAACCGCCATCTCATAATTTTTGAATGAGTTGGTGAGATACAAGGATGACTGATATACATTTCCTTAATATCTAACATATAGATCACTTTCATAAATCTTTCTTGAATACCTTCTAATGTTCTTTATTTGATTACATCTCAGATAGCTCCCACTCAATAGCAGATGTCTGGTTAAATAATACTTTTAACCTCTTTCTTGTTTGGTGAGTTATCTAGTTGTGACTTATTAGTCCGAAACTTTAAGTTAAGACTAAGTCATCAACATAGCAGACTAGTATTTGAAGTGAAAAATACATGCAAGAGATTAAGTAATCAAAATTAAGATACCATAAAATGTTATGAGAATTAAGAATTCTTGGTTCAAGTCATTCGAATAGACTGAACTAGAGTTCTATTATCTAATTCTCATAATTCTGATAAGTTATATCTATCCACATGAATGGTTAGATTTGCTTTTCAGTAGTGTTCTTAAGTTCCTATCACAAGTATCAACCTAATGAAGATGGGTAAAGAATTTTAAAATTCTCCCACTCAATTAAGGTAGTGTGAAACATTATCAAAGAACTTTTATAGGTATCAATTTTTACTACAACTGTAACGCCCCAATATTTTACCTTATTTTACAAAGTGCTAATTTTGATGCATTAATTAAAAAGATTCAAAGTTGTTTGAAAATACACAGTGGGTTTTACAGTAAATATGCAAAAAGGTGAATGATCATTAGTATTAAAACAAAATAAGTAGTTGAGTGTATTTTTCTTCAAAAAAAAAATAAATTTGTAACATCCCACTGAGCTCAGATTACTTTAGTAAAAAAAAAAAACAAAACTCAGGCTCCACCGGCGTTCTAGACTGTTTGCTCGTCCATAGCCCCTCGCAGTATACATACCAGAACTGACCCAGCTCATCAAACTTACATTCAATGTTCCCTGTCTATTGCCTGTAGGGGGAAAGTAAGGGGGGTGAGCTAAAAGCCCAGTAAGGAAATGCTTAACATACAATAGCATTCAATACACTAAACATATCTTAAAATTCATTATAATACGATTCTTTATAACATTGACGTATCCAGTCTTAACAAAATTATATGCCTTAACTCATAATTGTAATTTAAATAACTCCAGATATGGAAAGCTATATCATATACCATATATTTGTACTAAACGAAACCATTACATATATGTAGGGATCACAACCCTGGCATCATACTCATAGCACAATCATAATCATAGCAATAACATATAAAAATTATTTCAATCATATCATGTCTTTACCATAACATTGGCATATCATAGCCATTACTTACATAACCTGGGCCTAGCCTGGCCCTACAATATCCTGGGCCTAATCTGCCCATATAATAACCTGGGCCTATGTAGCCCTACCATTGTTATAGGATAGGGTATCTCTATATTCAACAGTAACATCACTGTATCATACCCCACCATAACAATGTCATACACGAATCAGACAAATGTAGGGTAGGGTATCTCTACATTCAATGGCCTTACCCCGTATCATACCCCACCATGGCCCCTCATTTGTACCTAAGACGTTAGCATACAACATACAACATACAACATACAACATACAACACACCACATACATCATACAACATACAACATACAAATCGTACCAACCATAATCTATATCGATTCACAAACTCATATTGTGTCCATACCACACATTCTCAGTACTATATACACAATCATAATAATACATCACAAATAATATTTGATTAGACAAATAATTTAAATTATGCAGTTCAACACATTAAAACTACTTAATTTCCTTACCTCAAATCCCGCTGCTTAAGACTTGTTATCTCGTCACTACTACCTCTTGATGACTCATCTTAATGAGTGCTAGATCTTGAAATCTCAAATTATTAGAATGGTGATGATGATCTCAATCTTATGTTGATGAAAATCATGAGTGTTGTTTGGCGAAGAGAACGAAACAAGAACGAAAATTATAAATCTTTGATAGATAACGAGATGAATAACTTGTAGGGTATAGGATTTTATGAGTGTCTTATCTAAGAATTGTGTTCAGACTGAAAGAAAGAGATTGAGATTGAGTTTTATTTTTCTTAGGGTTAGAGGCTCTGCATATTACGTATCAAGAATATGATAGATTTAGGTTTTATAATCTAATTAAACCTATAAAAGAAAATAATAAAATAACCCCTATAATCTGATGCTAATTTAACTCTAAATAGAATAATTAAATAAAAATCGTATTTGTTAGATATAAGTTTAAAATTTGAATTTTAAAACTTAGGGTTACTATACTAAACTTAACAGGTCGTCACTTTGTAGCTTAATTTTGACCCCAATAAAGTTAAAATTACGATAAATCTATTTCTACATAATTGATAGATCTTTGAATTATCTTTCCAACGCCACTGAAATCACCTCAATCCGAGCTCTAAAACTCTAGATATGATCGTTTTAGTAAAACAGTTTTTAATCCTACGAATTTATTCAAACCTACGAATTTTTTTAACATTAAATAATTAAACTCACTAAATATATTATAAAACCCTAATGGACCCTCATATTGGGCTTTAATTAAAAGATTACCTACTTTGTAAAAATACCATAATATTTTACTTTCGTAGTTAATACAACTTTAACTCTCTCTAGAAAATTAGTACAACTACTCTAAGCAATAATATCAACTCACTAACAACACAAAGAAATAAGATAATTATCCTCGCACAATTAATATCTCAAGGAGAAAAAAAAAATTAAATACTATTTTAATCTGGATATTACAACAACAGTAAAACGAATTGGAACATACAATCAAGATCAAGGATTTATATTGATAATAGCTAAGTCATTATATTACTTCCATGTTTAAAGAAAATATGTGTTACATAGGGTATTATGGAGTAAGCTCCAGCCCTAAGTATATACATTTAGGGTATTGTGGATAAACTCCACCCCTAAGTATATAGAAATTATGATCCACCCGTAAAGGTTGTAAAGATCATGATTCTCTAAGTGTGATAGAGATTATGTGGAGTTGAAAACAATGTAGAGATCATTAGATATAAAAGATCGTTGAACTGCATAGTTTTCTTAACTTTTCTCCACCCCTATCAGATCAAAAGATCCTTTTATTAAACAAATTCCTAATAATTGTATTAGGATTAACAATTATTAATAAACATAGAAGTAATTTCTAGTGTTTATTTAATATAACTCTATGAAGAGTTGTAAATATTATAGAATTTGCATTAATAATAAAAACACTTACACATACAAACATATAAATATAATGTGGTAATTGTTGATTAAGATGAAGCTTAATCTCATAAATTGCAATTGGTTTGAAAAGAAAATAAAATAAACTTTATTAATAATAAAAAAAATATTGCAACAATATGAGAAAAACAGGGATAAAAATCCATAACTAAAATTCGAAATCCAAATTGTCTTTAAACTAAAACAATTAATTCAAAAAATAGATAAAAGAGCTTCATCTTCATCTTGGACGACTTCACCCTCTGTCCAGCTTTCCGATCCAACTCTTTTGAGTTCAAGTAGCTTGACCTATAAGAAGAAGAAACAAATAAACAAAGTTAGTCCAGAATCTTCAATCCATTTGGATAATAATTCACTAAAACTCTTAAAGTTTATAAAAAGAAATACCTTGTTTCTTTGCAAGAAGTTTAGGACACTCGGGTTTCCAATGACCTTTCTCATTGCAGTAGAAACACTTTCCTTTAAGTGTAGCATCACCAGAAGCAGCAGCCTTTTTGTTTTTCATGGCTTTTGCACGCTTCTTGGTGTTTTTCCACTTCTTCTTCGATTTGGGTTTAGAAGCAGAGGCAACATTTGCTTCAGGTTTGATCGTCCCATTACCATTCCCAGAATTTTGAGGCTTACTCCCTTTCTTCTTGGGTCCTCAAATCAAATTTTCATAAGTTTGAAGGTCATTGACTAACTCATGAAAGTCTATGTCCTTCTTATTCATGACATAATTTGATGTATGAAGTATGAAATGCTGGAGTCAGACTATTCAAGATAAGGCTCACTTGAGTAGTATGATCCATTTCAGCACCATGATCCTGGGCTTCTTGGAAATAACTTGCCATGAGGAGAACATGATCACGCACGTTTTGATGGGGTTCCATCCGGGCATTAATATATTTCTTAGTCGCGTCGAAGCGAGACTGAAGAGATGCCCTACCGAATAGCTCAGTTAACTTCGTCATTACTTCAGCAGCCTTTTCGGTTTTAAAAAACCGAGTTTTGAGGGTGTCAACCATGCTGGAAAGCATAAAGTATAGAGCTTTGTCATTTTCTTTCTACCAACGCTCATACTTTTCTTTCACAGTTTTGGATGCATTATCCCCAGGCACTTCAGGAGACGGCTGAGTTAACACATACAAGGCACTTTCTCCTATGAGAGCAATATTAATGTTCTCATTCTACTTTGGAAAGTTAGATCCATTTAGCTTATTTTCAGTCAACAGTGATAACATGGAATTCATCATGGTTATACAAGATACTACAAAATAGAAATCAATAATGGTTTAACACAAAATCAATTCAGAAATTATAAGCACATAGCATGTAGGAATGATGAGAGTAAATACTAAAAAATACAATCCTAAATAATTTCTAAGGTTTTTCAACAAACTGATATCAGTGTCCCGTTTAGGCGAGAGTCAAAACTACCATCTATTGAATAGAGTTGTCAGCTCATCTAAAATGTTATACATTCTAGCAACCTTTTATTCGATCAAGATTGGAATCCAACGTTGTCCCGCTTAGGCGAGAGTCAAGGCTATTCTATCTTATGAGCTTCTACCATTGTTTCATAATTTGCAAGTCAAATATGGTCGCCACCATTAGGGTGATCCATACCATATAAAACACTTACAAACTACTTATCTTTCGAGATTAAACGGTGCAAAATTGCTAATGAACGTTCCTCCATTAGGGAGGATTACTCACTAAAACAAACGCGATGTAAAACCAACAATGGAGATAGAATATCTTAATAATAATAAAGCTCATTCTTTAAAATGTATTTTCTTTATTATTCTAATAAATATATTCATTAAATATCGAATTTAGAATTAAAATTCTAAATAAGAATTTAATTTAATATTTATAAAATTACACTTAGATGGTGATTGAAATAAAATGAATTATTTCCATCTTAGTAGTAATTTTAAATATAAATATTAAGAAAATTAATTTAAGTTGTATTAATTTAAATTAATTAGCAACAGCAACTTAAAATAAATTTTCATAAGAATATATTTATTGTATTTTGAAAAATAAAGTATAAAACTATACAAATTTTCGAAAACACTAAATAATAAATACGTAGAAAAAATACTTCAAGCAAAAATATCACCTATCTAGATTTTCCTTTGACTAATTAATTCAATTTCTAATAATATACTTTAATTCATTTATTTTAAATCAATAAATGAAAAAATCATTGATTTAAGTTGGTCCAATAATTAATTAAAATAAATAATTAATTTACAACTTAATCTATTTTTCAAGATAAATTCAAAATCATCTTGCATAATTAAAATGTAATTTTGAAATTGATTAATAAAATAAAGAAAAAATATATTTTGAAAATTATTCAAATTTAAGTTGAAAAATTAAATTTCAACTAAAAAAAAAATTAATTTTCTATTTAATTAAGTGTCATAAAAAAAATAAATATTTAAGTATCATGATGAGAATCAACTTAGATATTTAAATTTTTCAACTTAATTAAATGTATTAAATTCAAGAAATAAATAATTAAGTGTAGAGAAATCTTTATTATCAATTTCTAGTTTAATACTAGGAAAGATTATACTTAAAATAAATTGTACCAAAATTAATTATTTAAATAATTAGTTTCACAATGTATAATATTTTCCTATTTAAATATTAGAAATAATAAGTAGTCTAGAAATAACTATCTAGAAAATATCTTATTTGACTAAGTATCTTTTCAACAAAAATTTGAAAAAGTATCTAATTTAAGTTGTATAGAAAAATCTGTTTAAATTTAAATAAAATATTCAAATTTAAGTTAGATATGAAAAATCAGTTAAAATAACTAATTTATTACTTAACTAGGAATATTTAATTAAATAAGCTCCAGAAAGAATCTAGTTAGTTAAAATTCTTTATTTAATTAAATACAAGAAAAATACAAATAGTTTGTCTAGAAATAATATCTAAAACTAAAAATGTTTTTCTTAAAATTAACTTTAAAATATTAAAAAGAAAATAAATTTCATACATTTTAAAAGTTAATTATGTTGCTAATTCAATTTTATTAGGTTAAACTAATTTAATTAACCTAACACAGTTATTCAAATCAGGCAAATGGGCCTTCACAATTGGGGTAGTTCATGTGAGGGGGTGCTGGGTTCAGTATGTCGTACCCATTTCTATGGCTCCCAACTCTCACACAAGGCCCAAAAGAGAGGAATTTAACCTTAAAATAAATAACTGTTATTAATTGAATAGGTCCAAAAAACTAAATTGACCTAAATAAAATCTATCAGGGTGTGACATTTTATTTAGCAACAACCTATATGCATCTATATAATAAAATAAACATATAGGCTCGCACAGGCACACATTTGGATGGATCCTATCATGTTGCTAGGTCATACACAGATGAAAGAAGATTGTAAATTTTTACCTGTTACAAATTATTTACTTGACCAAGGGAGCCATGAGTTAAAATCAGATCATTGGATCTGTCAACAAGTTAACCATGGCTATTTGCAATCAAGCAATAATAGGTTTTAAAAACTTACAAAGAAGCTAAAACAGATACTCTTGCAACAAGGTTAGCTGGATAGTTTGATGTAGGATTTATTTAATTTTAAATAAATAAATTTCAAAAAAAATAATTAAATAAAAAAAAATTAAATTAAATTTTCAAAAATAAAAATAAAAATATATATATATTTCGAAATTAATTAAAAATAGATATTTAAAATTAAACCTACAATTTTGAAAAATTAGGTTTCAACTAACCTAAATATCATTTCAAAATTTGCTAACTATTTTTTAAAAAAATTAAATGTAATTTTATAAATAAAAATTAAAAAAGATAAATAAATATCTTTTTCAGATTTTAGATTTAATTTAAATAAATAAAATAACAAAATTTAAAAGTTAGCAAGATATCTTACATCTATTTAAAATATCATGATTATAGTTAAATTATTTTAAATTTAAATAAGGTCAAATTATTTTAAAAAAAATTAATTTAAAAATTTAATATCTGACCTTAAATTTAAAATTAAGATAAGATATAATCAAATTTAAAAATAAGATAGATAATTAAACAAAAAGATAGATATTTACTAGTTTCAAATTCAAATTACACTAATATCATGAATTAAATTAAAAAAATATTAATTAATTTAATTATGATAATTAGAATTGAAATAGGAATAGTAAATGTCTAAATACAAAACTACACAAAAAATCGGAAGTTAAATCCATGAAAAAGCATGAAAAATCGAAGAAAAACGAAAAAAAATGTGAGCTGTACGGACAGTATGCTGAGCATACTTGTCCGTGCGCGCATAGGGAGTTGCCTGCCGAGAAAACTCGGCGAAAGGGGGGATTTGCATGATTTCCGCGTGCGGATGGGGTGTGTTTAGAGAGGCGCTCGGTCGAGCACTTGTCTAAACGCGTGCTGTCCGAGTGTGACACCCTCGTCCGCGCGCGTATGTAAGTGCATCACCCCTGATTTTTTTCGAATCTTCAAAAAATCATAACTAATTCAAATTAAATCAAAATTGAGTTCTGTAAAAAAATTAACTTGCTTAATTTTTTCCATACTATCCAATAAAAATAATTCCAGAAACAAAATTTCAATTATTTTTCACGAAAATTCACAAACATCAATCAATCATCAAATAACACTCAATACAACATGAAACCATCCAAATAACAAACAATCGTTTTAAAGTCCAAATTTCTTGCAAGCAAATCAATTACCATGGCTCTGAGACCAGTTGTTGGATATTATTTTACCAGGATCTTAAATCTACTCACAAGTATGTTGTTTAACACCCTAAATATGAACATTCTAAAACGATAAAATAAACACATATAAAGTTAAGAAAACCTTACATTGATGCAGCGGAATTAATGTCTCCTTCCACTCAGATCTCTAACCCTTGTATCCTTTCTGTCGCAGAGTATTATCAAGATCTGAGCGCGAATGTCCTTCTCTTTGTTTGTGATCCTTCACAGTCTTCCAATCTATGATTGAGTTACCACTTGTTGTGTGTGGGCACTTACTCTATCACTAAGGTTCGAAATTTATGAAGAAGAAAAGAGAGAGAGTGATTTCGGCCAATAGAGAGAAAAGGGAGGGCTCAGTTTTCTGAAGAGAGAATTTTCTGTCAGAAGATGTTGTGAAAGCATGTGATTTGACTGAGCCATCACTTTCTATTTATAGGCAACTACTAGGTTTAGGTTAGGAATTATTTGGCATTAAAATAATAAAAATATCAATTTTAAAATCCACTTAAAGTGGCCGGCGATGGTGTGTGTAATGGGCCCCACTTGGTTTTGCAGTTTTCACAAATTTTATTTCTATTTTCTCAAAAACGCCAATTTTCCAATTCTAACCATTTAAAAGCCAAAACTAATTATTTAATAACTAAAAAAGATTATTAAATAATATTTTCATTTAATTTAAATATTAATTAGACATATAAAGTCCATTAATAAATAAATAAACTTAGAATCTCTTTTCTTTACAATTTCGTCCATGCTTAGTGAAAATTCACAAATTAGACATAGTCTAACTTTAGAATGATAATTGATTAATCACAAATCAATTATTGAGTCTTACAAGCAGTATGTTCTCAACTAGAATGGGGACCATGGATCTATATGCTGAGCTTCCAATAAGTGAACCGAATTTACTAGGTAAATTCCTACTTATTAATTCTTCGTTGACTCTACTCTTAGAACTTACAATTGCACTCTCAGACTTTTATAGAGCATATTATATGTTCCACGATATAGATATGCTATCTCATTTAACCATTGTTATTATAATCTTATTGTGATCAAAGATCCTCTATATAGATGATTTACATCGAGATGGGATAATTTTACCGTTCTCACCCCTCAATGTATTTTGCCCCTTAAAACACTTAGCTACCTGTAAATGATGTTTAGTGATCTAAGAATTAGTCACTTAAACAAGAGCTCATCCATTTACTTCTATTTGCTAAGCTCGAAGGGAATCATCACTTGACTTCTATACACCAGTAGAAGCTATAGATTCCATATTTATGTTCAGCACTCCCAGTCAATCATACTATCATGTTCCCAAAATATACGTATCACCCTGACCCAAAGGTAGGCTTAACTAATAAATCAAAGAACATGAATAGTACTCCTGAGTTGAGCCTAAGCATATCAGGATTTAGATTCTTTTAATCTTAAGATCAACTACTGATATTGACTTGGAAAGATATAACGGTAAGTTTATAATATCTAAATTAAGTTGCAATATCGGTCCAGTCCAATGTGTACTCCATACATTCGAAACTAGTATACTTTACTAATGTCCTGGAAAGAACATAACACTTACTCCAAGTGTATGTAAACATCATCGCTGATTATCACATTAGTGTAAATCCAAAACACTGATGAAACAGGGACTTAGTCTTTTGATTCATATGATCACAATCACATTCCACTGTGTTGACGATACTGTAATTGTGAATAAACAAAAGATCTGGATTTAACTGATTTTGTGTGTAAATGTAATAAACATATTAAACCATTAGCATGTAAAATTCATGCAAACATAAATCACTTCAAATTTCTTATATTGATAACTAATCAGATTGTAAAGGGTTTTACTTAGGGCACAAAACCCAACAATATATATACATATCATATAGTTGCATCACCTAATCAGGTGAGCCCATGCCACAATCTGACACTAATATATCGCATCGTCTAGTCAGACGAGCCCGTACCTATCCCGGTACTTATCATATGTCAATAACGCCCGTACTTACGCCTAGTACGTCACTAGGAAAATTTCATCTCCTAATTATGTGAGCCCGTACCTACGCTCGGTACTCATCATATATCATTGATGCCCGTACTTACGTCTAGTACGTTCCCAAGAAAATTGCATCACCTAATCAGGTGAGCCCGTGCCTACACTCGGTACTCATCATATATCACTGACGCCCATACTTACACCCAGTACGTTGCCAGGAAAATTGCATCACCTAATCAAGTGAGCCCGTACCTACGTTCGGTACTCATCATATATCAGTGAGGCTCGTACTGCTGGAATTTATTTTACCAGGATCTAGATTTACTAACAAGTATGTTTGATTAACAACCTAATATGAATTCTAAAACAATGAAAATAAACACATATAAAGTTTAGAAAACCTTACAGTGGGTGAAGCGGAATATTATGACTCCTTCCATTCAGATCTCTAGCCCTTGATTCCTTTTTGTAGCAGAGCGTAATCAAGATCTAAATCTGGATCTTCTTTTCTCCTTCTTTGATACAGAATTTCCATAGTCTTACATAATATGATTGAGGTACCACTTGATGCGTGTGGGCACTGCTCATTCACTCATGGGAATTTCGAAAATAGAGAAGAAAGAAAGAGAGAGTGACGGTTTTATAGTGTTTGAGAAAATAATCAGTAAAGTCTATCTCAAACCTGAAGCCTTTACCTTCTATTTATAGAATACCACATAGAGTTAAAGTTGAATTATTTGGCATTTAAAAATGAAAAATAAAATGTGAAATAGAAGCAAAGGTGGCCGGCCATGTATTGAGGAAACAAGCCTTCCACTTTTCCAACTTTCCTATTTCATCATTTCTAGTTTCCCATTTTTCCAAAGATTGCCAATTCTCTCTTTCAACTACATAAATGTCAAATCTAATTATTTAATAACTATAATTAATTATTAAATAATATATTGTCATTTATTTTATTTATTAATAAAAACTAATCAAAGTTTCCCAATTAATAAATATACTCTCTATTTACTGTTTTACCCTTGCTTAGTGAAAATTCACAAAGTAGACATAGTCTAACTTTTAGAATTATAATTGATTAATTAAAATCAATTAACTGAGTCTTACAAGAAGTATGGTCTCAACTAGTATGGGGACCATGGGTCTATATAACTGAGCTTCCAATAAGTCGAACCAAATTAACCAAGTAAATTCCCTAACTTATTAATTCCTCATTGAATCTACACTTAGAACTTGGAATTGCACTCTCAGTCATATAGAACGCTCTATATGTTCCATGATATAGACACGTCATTAGTTATCCATTGTTATAACCCTAATGTGATCAATGACCCTCTAATAGATGATCTACATTGAAAAGGCACTAATGTTACCGCTACACCTTCAATGTATTTTATCCTTAAAACACTTAGCTCCGTATAAATGATATTTCAGCAAAGTGAAATGAGATCTCCACCATTTATTTCTGTTTAGCCAAGCTCGAAGGATATCATCATTTCACTTCTAAGTTCCTATAGAAGTTATAGATTCCATCTTTATGGTAGCGCTCCCACTCAATTATACTATCATGTTCCCAAAATGTACGTATCACCCTGACCCAAAAGTAGGCTTAACTAACAAATCAAAGAACATGTATAGTACTCTTGAGATCGAACCTACCCATATCAGGATTAAGGTCATTTGATCTAGGATCAACAGGTGATATTGAATTGAATAGATATTACGGTAAGTTTTAATATATCTAATAAAAGTTCAATATCGGTCCCTTCCGATGTATACTCCATACATCCGATACTGGTAAACTTTGCCAATATCCTGGAAAGGACATAACACTTTTCCAAGGTGTAAGAATACCTATCGCTGATTATACCATGTCAGTCTAAATCCAGTGTTCTGACAAATCAGGGAATAAACTTTTGAACATATAATTAAGATTATATTCCTTTGTCTTTTACCAACACTATAATCTTTAACAAACTCATATGTTCTCGACTTAAAAAGAATTCATACATTATATACATATAATCATGAAATAAATCATGTGAACCATGCAACATAAAATGTTATTTCTGATCTTTATGTTGGGTTTTATGCCCTAAATAAAACTCATTTCAATATAATCAGATTTACTTATTAATATAGATCAGAAATAACATTTAATGTTGCATGGTTCACATGATTCATTTCATGATTATATGTACATAATGTATTTCATCTAAAACCCTTTTCACATACTTGATCCTGTTTATTGTGCCGTCAACACATTGCAAAGTAAACATGACTATGTGAATAAAGTTTCCTAGATTTATCAGACACACCGGGTAAGCTGTGCAATCCCACACCGCCTGGGGAAGGTCAAGTGGGATGATTCTGAGACTGTGTAGGTATGAGACTACACAGTTGAAGAGAGCTTAAATGGATTGATTGGTACTACCTATGTCAACAAGGTGTATCTTGTTTTTCGGTAGCCCATCTCGAAAGAACTCCACAGTTAAGCGTGCTTGGCCTGGAGTAATTTAAGGATGGGTGACCTTCTGGGAAGTTTTCCCAGGAAGCGTGCGAGTGAGGACAAAGCACGCTGAAAAACACTCGTGTTGGTCTGTAGGGTCAGTCATCAATCCAGGAAGCAGCCAAAGTGACGTACTCGTGTATAAGAGCCATTTATTCCGTGGGTGTAAGGACCCAATGGAGGCTTGAAGCGGGAATGTTACAAATGGTATCAGAGCCTTGACCCAGCCGGAAGTGTGGTCGACGAGGACGTCGGACCCCGTAAGGGGGGGTGATTGTGACAGTCAAAAGTCCCGTGATCCGTAAGGGGAAACACCGGGTAAGCTGTGCAATCCCACACCGCCTGGGGAAGGTCAAGTGGGATGATTCTGAGACTGTGTAGGTATGAGACTACACAGTTGAAGAGAGCTTAAATGGATTGATTGGTACTACCTATGTCAACAAGGTGCATCTTGTTTTTCGGTGGCCCATCACGAAAGAATTCCACAGTTAAGCGTGCTTGACCTGGAGTAATTTTAGGATGGGTGACCTCCTGGGAAGTTTTCCCAAGAAGCGTGCGAGTGAGGACAAAGTACGCTGGAAACACTCGTGTTGGTCTGTAGGGTCAGTCATAGTTCCATGAAGCGACGTACTCGTGTATAAGAGTCATTCATTCTATGGGTGTAAGGGCCCAATAAAGGTTTGAAGCGGGGACGTTACAAATGGTATCGCAGCCTTGACCCGGCCCGAGTGTGGTCGACGAGGACGTCGGACCCGTAGGGGGTGATTGTGACGATCGGTAGTCCGTGATCCGTAAGGGGAAACACCGGGTAAGGCCGTGCAATCCCACACCGCCTGGGGAAGGTCAAGTGGGATGATTCTGAGACTGTGTAGGTATGAGACTACACAGTTGAAGAGAGCTTAAATGGATTGATTGGTACTACCTATGTCAACAAGGTGCATCTTGTTTTTCGGTGGCCCATCACGAAAGAATTCCACAGTTAAGCGTGCTTGACCTGGAGTAATTTTAGGATGGGTGACCTCCTGGGAAGTTTTCCCAGGAAGCGTGCGAGTGAGGACAAAGCACGCTGGAAACACTCGTGTTGGTCTGTAGGGTCAGTCATTAGTCCATGAAGCAGCCAAAGTGACGTACTCGTGTATAAGAGTCATTCATTCCGTGGGTGTAAGGGCCCAATGGAGGCTTGAAGCGGGGACGTTACAAGGTTTTACTGATATGATAATCTACAACAGAGTTTACTTGCATTTGGAGAAGTGCTATATTCTTTCCAGAACATTAGTTAAAGTAAAGCTCAGGTTGGATGCATGGAGTACGCATCGGAAGGGACCGATATGGAACTTTGACTTAGATTTATTAAACTTACCGTAATATCTATTCAAGTCAATATTGCCTAGTTGATCCTAGATCAAATGTTCTTAATCCTGTTATGATTAGGCTCAATCTTGAAAGGCTATACATGTTCTTTGATTTTTTAGTTAAGCCTACTTTTAGGTCAGGGTGATACGTACATTTTGGGAACACGGTAGTGCAATTGAGTGGGAGCGCTATCATAAACATGAAATCTATAGCTTCTATCTGGCGAATAGTAAGCAAAAGATGATCTCCTTCAAGCTTGACCAAACGAACATAAATGGTGGAGTACTCATTTCACATAAGCTGAAATATCATTTATACGGGGTCAAGTGTTTTAAGGAATAAATACATTATAGGGTGTAATGGTAATTTAATCCCTTTACAGTGTAGATCATTCATATAGAGGATCAGTGATCAAATTAGGATTATAACAACGGATAACTAATGATGTGTCTATATGGTGGAACATATAGAGCATTCTATATAACTGAGAGTGCAATTCTGAGTTCTATGCGTGGATTCAACGAAGAATTAATAAGTTAGTGAATTTTAGTAATAAATTCTTGATCTACTTATTAGAAGCTCGGTTATATAGACCCATGGTCCCCGCACTAGTTGAGATAATATTTCTTGTAAGACTCATGTAATTGGTTTTGATTAATCAATTATAATTCTCAAATTAGACTATGTCTATTTGTGAATTTTTCACTAAGTAAGGGCGAAATTGTAAAGAAAGAGTTTTAGGGCCATATTTGTTAATTATGATACTTTGTATGGTTCAATTAATAAATATGATAAATGAAAATATTATTTAATAATTATTTATAGTTATTAAATAGTTAGAATTGACATTTAAATGGTTGAATTTGAAAATGGGGGTTTTTGAGAAAATCAGATGCAGAAAAGATAAAACTGCAAAATTGGAAAAAGTGAGGCCCAAATCTACTAAGCATGGCCGGCCACTTTTGTAGGCAATTTAAACTGATATTTTCATTATTTTAATGCCAAATAATTCAAACATAACCCTAGTGGAATGCTATAAATAGATAGTGAAGGCTTCAGGAAAATTACACTTTTCATTCAGAAAAAACCTGAGCCTTCTCTCTCCCTATCTGGCCGACCACTCGCTCTCTCTTTCTTCCCTCTTAAAATTCGAAATTCTTAATGTATGAGTAGTACCCACACACAGAAAGTGATACCTCAATCATAGTGAGGAAGATCGTGAAGAAAGACATTCAGCAAAAGGAGTTTCAGCATCAAAGATTCAGAGAAAGAGATCTAGGTTCAGATATTGATAATGCTCTGCTGCAGAAAGGAATCAAGGGCTAGATATCCGAACGGAAGGAGTCATTGTATTCCGCTGCACCCAATGTAAGGTTTCCTAAACTTTATATGTGTTTATTTCATCGTTTTAGAAAGTTCATATTTAGGGTGTTAATCAACATACTTGTGAGTAGATCTAAGATTCTGGTAAAATAATTTCCAACAACTGGCCTCAGAGCCATGGTAATTGATTTACTTGCAAGAAATTTGGACTTTAAAACGATTGTTTGTTTGTTTTTAGATGGTATCATGTTGTATTGAGTGTTATTTGATGATTGATTGGTGTTTGTGAATTTTCGTTAAAAATAATTGAATATCTGTTTCTGGAATTATTTTTATTGGATAGTATGGAAACATTAAGCAAGTTACTTTTTTACAGAACTCAATTTCGATTTAATTTGAATTAGTTATGAGTTTTTGAAGATTCGAAAAAAACGGAGTTGTGCTGAAATTCTCATGCGCGCGCGAAAACTGTCCGTACAGCTCGCAATTTTTTCGTTTTTCTTCGTTATTTCATGCTTTTTCATAGAATTAACTTCCTATTTTTTGTGTAGTTCTGTATTTATACTATTACTATTCCTAATTCAATTCTAATTATCATTATGAATTAATTTAATATTTTTTAAATTTAATTCAAGATATTAGTGTAATTTGAATTTAATAATAGTTAGTATCTATCTTATTTGCTTAATAATCTATCTTATTTTTAGATTTGATTATATCTTATCTTATTTTTAAATTTAAGGTCAGATTTTAAAATTTTTAAATTAATTTTTTTTTAATAATTTGACCTTATTTAAATTTAAAATAAGATAACTATAATCATGTAATTTTAAAAAGATGTAAGATATTTTGCTAACTTTTAAATTTAGTTATTTTATTTATTTAAATTACATTTAAAATCTGAAAAAGATATTATTTATCTTTTTTAATTTTTATTTATAAAATAACATTTAATTTTTAAAAGTAGTTAGCAAATTTTGAAATGATATTTAGGTTGGTTGAAACCTAATTTTTCAAAATTGTAGGTTTCATTTTAAATTTAAATTTTTAATTTAATTTCAAAATTTTTTATTTCAAATTTATTTTTAATTTTGATTTTTTTTAATTAATGAATTATTTTGAAATTAATTATTTAATTTAAAATTAAATAAATCCTACATCCAACTATCCAGCTAACCTTGTTGCAGGAGTATGTGTTTTAGCTTGTGTGTAAGTTTTCAAAACCTATTATTGCTTGATTGCAAAAAGCCATGGTTAACTTGTTGACAGATCCAATGATCTGATTTTAACTCATGGCTCCCTTGGTCAAGTAAATAATTTGTAACATGTATATTTACAATCTTCTTTCATCTGTGTATGACCTAGCAACATGATAGGACCCATCCAAAGTGTGCCTGTGTGAGCCTATGTGTTTAATTTCATTATAGATGCATATAGGTTGTTGTTGCTAAATAAAATGTCATAGTCATTGATAGATTTTATTTAGGCCCATTTAGTTTTTGGGCTTAGTCAATTAATAACAGTTGTTCATTTTAAGGTTAAATTCCTCTCTTTTGGGCCTTGTGTGAGAGTTGGGAGCCATAGTAGTGTGTACGACATACTGAACCCAACACCCCCTCACATGAACCACCCCAATTGTGAAGGCCCATTTGCCTGATTTGAATAACTGTACTAGGTTAATTAAACTAGTTTAACCTAATAAAATTTATTAGCAACATAATTAATTTCATTTATTTTGAAATTAATTTAAGAAAATTATAGTTTAAAGAATTTTTTATTCTAAGCTAAACTATATGTATTTTCTTGTATTTAATTAAATATAAATTATAACCATCTAGATTCTTTCTGAAGCTTAATTTAAATTTTTCATTAAATATTCCTATTTAAGTTGATATTTAGTTATCTACAACTAACCAACTTAAATCTGAATATCTTTTGGATTTAAAATTTCAAAATTAAGTTGAGGAATTTTAGGCATTGGTTATTAAGATTCTTTAGATATTTTTTAAGTTGATATTTTTTCAAATATTAACTTAAAATGGAATATTTTAGATATTTTTAAGGTTAATATCTTTTCGAATATTAACTTAAAATGGAATATCTTTTGAATTAAGTGGTTACAACTTAATTTTTGATATTTAATTAAATTTAAATTTTAAAATATTTACGTTCTAGATTTTTTCTAATACAACTTAAATTAGATATTTTTTAAATTTTGTGGAAAAGATACTTAGTCAAATAAGATATTTTCTAGATAGTTATTTCTAGACTACTTATTATTTCTAATATTAAATAGGAAAATATTATACATTGTGAAATTAATTATTTAAATAATTAATTTTGGTACAATTTATTTTAAGTATATTTTTTCCTAGTATTAAACTAGAGATTAATAATTAAGCCTTCTCTACACTTAATTATTTATTTCTTGAATTTAATACATTTAATTAATTTGAAAATAAAATATCTAAGTTGATTTTCATCATGATACTTAAATATTTCTTTTTCATGACACTTAATTAAATAGAAAATTATTTTAGTTGAAATTTATTTTTTCAACTAAATTCAAATAATTTTCAAAATATATTTTTCCTTATTTTATTAATCAAATTTCGAAATTGCATTTCTTAAATGCTGGAATTTCGAATTTTATTTGAAAAATAGATTAAAGTTGTAAATTATTTATTTTAATTTTGGACCAACTTAAATCAATAATTTTTTTATTTAATGATTAATTAAAATAAATGAAGTAAAATATATTTTTTCTTTATTTTATTAATCAATTTTCAAAATTACATTTCATAATGCAAGATAATTTTGAATCTATCTTGAAAAATAGATTAAGTTGTAAATTAATTATTTATTTTAATTAATTCTTGGATCAACTTAAATCAATGATTTTTTCATTTATTGATTAATTTAAAATAAATTGAATTAAAGCATATTATTAGAAATTGAATTAATTAGTCAAAGGAAAATCTAGATAGATGATATTTTTGCTTGAAGTATTTTTCTAGTGTATTTAATTAAATAGAAAATTAATGTTTAAGTTGATTTTCATTATCATACTTAAATATTTGAAATTTTTCTTATATATTTAATTAAATAGGAAAATTATATTTTATGTTGTAAATTAATTTTATTAATTAATTTTGGGCCAACATTAAATTAGAATAATTTTTCCAGGATTAATTTTTTATTTTAACATGCATTTTCGAAAATTGTGTCCTTGAATACTTTAATTTTTCGAAATGCAATATATATTTATAGAAAATTAAATTTGAGTTGTAAGGAAATTTAAATTAATTTTGTAACAACTTAAATTGAATATTTTTCTAAATATTTATTGGAAATTATTACTAAGATAGAAATAATTCATGTTATTTTCATATCCATCTAAGTAAAATTTATAAATATTAAATTAAAATTTATATTTAGAATTTTTCATTCTAAATTGGAAATTTTAATGAATAAATATATATATTTAAAATAAATAGATTAAATAAAGAGAATCAAAGAAAATACAACTTTTTTTAAATAATGAGCTTTATTATTAAGATATTCGATCTCCATTGTGGGTTTTACACCGCGTTTGTTTTAGTGAGTAATCCTCCCTAATGGAGGAACGTTCATTAGCAATTTCGCACCGTTTAATCTCGAATGATAAGTAGTTTGTAAGTGTTTTGTATGGTATGGATCACCCTAATGGTGGCGACCATACTTGACTTGCAAATTATGAAACAATGGTGGAAGCTCATAAGATAGAATTGCCTTGACTCTCGCCTAAACGGGACAAGGCTGAATTCCAATCTTGATCGAATAAAAGGTTGCTAGAATGTTTAACTTTTTAGATGAGCTGACAACTCTATTCAATGGATGGTAGCTTTGACTCTCGCCTAAACGGGACACTGATATCAGTTTGTTGAAAACCTTGGAAATTATTTAGGATTGTATGTTTTAGTATTTTCACTTGTCATTCCTACTTGCTATATGTTTATAATTTCTGAATTGTGTATGAATTTATATTGAACCATGTTATTTTCTGTTATTAAGTTGTAGTTTAATTTCGAATCTTCATTGTTGGTCTAACTTGGCTTGTTTATCTAATGAGATAAATCCCTAGTGGATTTTCACCATTAGACATACATAATACTGTTAGATCTCGAAAGATAAATATTGTATATGCGACATCTAGCTGTTCATCAATTGATGACACCTTAGACTAGTATTTTTACGATATAAAACAAGAAGATTGTATAAATAAGATTACTTTGACATTCGCTAGTCGAAGCATCGTTGGATTCTTATTTATAAACGAAATTATCCTAATTCCTCTTAGCTTATTCATTTAGAATTAGCTTCAAAACATATCATTGGATGAATGGTCTATAAATCATTTCATGTCATTCTATATTTTCTCTTAAGAAATTAAATGACGCATATGATTATAATCCCGAAATTCTATTCCCAATTGATATAAACCTCAATCTTAGAAATCTCTTACTTGTATGGGCAAATCAGACTTAGAGTTAAATTAGTAGTGGTGGTCCAAGATAGAATTACTCATTATATTTGGTATAAATTTAAGTCTTTGACTTTAATTTTAGATTCCAAACAGAAATTTTCTTATATTTCTAATTCCAGAATACAATACAGTTGCACTTTCTCAACTGTTTAATATCCATCTTCTATTAATGGATTCAAACTGTATGGAATATGAGTTAGGTATTCTGTGACCAGGATCCACTTGCACTATTCTAAGAATTCTTTGATGTAACTAAACCTAAGTCATCAAAAGACACTACCACATTTTTTTTAATCTATGGCATTTGTATCTTGTTCATAGTGGATTTGACAAGATCAATCTCTGCAAAGAGTTAATATGCCTATATCCACTGAAAGTAGTTCATCTAATTCGCAGATGGATGTACATTCAGGGGTGGATATGAGTTTTTCATTGTATTCTTAAAACGATAACTCTTGATTATACCTTTTAGCAAGAAATTTAAAATGTTTGAAAAAATTTCATTAATTTCTAGCAATAATTAAAGCCATTAAGGTAAGTGGTTAAAGATCTTGCGAACTGATAGGGGTGGAGAAATAGTTAGTAGATATGCAGTTCAAAGATCATTAATTTGATTTTTGAATTATATCCAAACTTACCTCCCCAAAAATTTCGAGTTGCATGTTGATGATTAGTTACTAGTCGTTGCCTAATTCCTTATATGGTAATACAATTTCAGAATGATGTAATGGTTGTATACTTAATGTAAATCATTACTAGATTCATGGATGACCTAATCAAAATCTTAAGAAAAGCTAGAACTGTTAACCATGATTTGTTAGCTATTCTAAGTGATTAGGGGTGGACCATCCCATTGTCAATAGATAAGAAAGTGTTTGTTCAAACAAATACTACTTTTCTAAGATAATGACTAAGTCTGAAAACAAGTAGCAAATAAAGGAGATATTTTTCTTGATTCCAAAAGTGTTCTATCATCTTATATAACTTATGATGATCCCACTGCCTCTTTTGTCTTGTCACAACCGAAGAGATCAATACCATTTAGTTTTCTTCGACATAATTCACGGTACCTTGTCGTAGTGGGAGAGTTTCTAGGAACTCACCTTCTTATGACTTGGGAGACACTAGTGATTAAAATCCATTGTGAGTTTAAACAAGTAATGGATTGTCAAGATAAAAAACTAAGAAGAAAGCCAATAGAACTGTGGTTTAATCCATTCACATGGAGTAACCTAAAGTTTTCTATTACAAGGACATAAAAGGAAATTTTCGTTTATAAGTATATTCAATGGACTTAACAAACTTCCTGTGCCTAGTATTATAGGTTTGAGTTTATCTAAACCTATGGCCTGTGGTATACCTGGTAATTACTTACTCTAATGCAAGCAACTTACTTTAGTAAGATGCTGAAGCATTTTCTTTCTAATGGCAATCTATAGAAGCTTCACAACTTCTTAGACATAGATTTTATTTATCTAAGGAAAAGTCTCAACTATTCCAAAAAAGATAAAGCCATTTCTTATATCAACAGTGAGAGGTCTTAGATATGCTTTTGTATGCCTTATGCCAGACACCTGCTGTTGAGTGGGAGTAATGAGTAGATATCAGATTAATCCAGGAGAAGAACATTGGACGACAATCAAGTAAATCTTAAGATAAAGAAGATGAACTATATGTTAGTCTATAAGGGTGTGTTTAAAACTCTTAGACTACACCATATCAGATTTCAAAATTTGCCTTTGTGCTAGTAAATCTTTCTGATAAGATGGTGATTACTCTGGGGGTGGAATAATGATTTTGGAGAAGTGTAAAAACCTATCTGAAGTCTCTAGCTCTACTAGAGAGGGACTGAATGTTAAGGTTGCAGGAAAGGTACTTATTCAGTCTAAGGAATGTTCTATACATTTTTGGCATCATTCCAAATTGCCTTAAACTACTAGTGTTAATTTCCTGATTAACCAAAAGTAGTTGCCAAAGATATAGAATCCAGTATCCCAAGAGAGTAGACATATAGAGAAGAATTTCACATTATCAATGATTTTGTGATTAAAGGAAGAGTAATGGTGTAGAAAAGGTTGTGTTTAATTCAACCTTTCAGATCCTATTACGAGGAGTTTACTACTACTACACTTGATTTGTATATCAAGGTGTTGAGATTATTTGAAACGCACTTTTTGTTTTATATTAGTGCAAGTGGGAGTTTGTTGGGTTTTATGCCCTAAATAAAACTCATTTCAATATAATCAGATTTACTTATTAATATAGATCAGAAATAACGTTTAATGTTGCATGGTTCACATGATTTATTTCATGATTATATGTACATAATGTATAAATTCATCTGGAAACCTTTTCACATACTTGATCCTATTTATTGTGCTGTCAACACATTGGAAAGTAAACATGACTATGTGAATAAAGTTTCCTAGATTTATCACACACAGGGTTTTACTGATATGATAATCTACAACAGAGTTTACTTGCATTTGGAGAAATGCTATGTTCTTTCCAGAGCATTGGTAAAGTAAAGCTCAGGTTGGATGCATGGAGTATGCATCGGAAGGGACCGATATTGAACTTTGACTTAGATTTATTAACCTTACCGTAATATCTATTCAATTCAATATCGCCTAGTTGATCCTAGATCAAATGATCTTAATCCTGTTATGATTAGGCTCAATCTCAAGAGGCTATTCGTGTTCTTTGATTTGTTAGTTAAGCCTACTTTTAGGTCAGGGTGATACGTACATTTTGGGAACACAACAGTGCAATTGAGTGGGAGCGCTAACATAAACATGGAATCTATAGCTTCTATCTAGCGAATAGTAAGTAAAGGATGATCTCCTTCGAGCTTGACCAAACGAAAATAAATGGTGGAGATCTCATTTCACATAAGCTGAAATATCATTTATACGGGGTTAAGTGTTTTAAGGATTAAATACATTGTAGGGTGTAACGGTAATCTAATCCCTTTACAGTGTAGATCATTCATGTAGAGGATCATTGATCAAATTAGGATTATAACAATGGATAACTAATGATGTGTATATATGATGGAACATATAGAGCATTCTATATACTGAGAGTGCAATTCTAAGTTCTATGCATGGATTCAACGAAGAATTAATAAGTTAGTGAATTTAGGTTATAAATTCTTGATCTACTTATTGGAAGCTCGGTTATATAGACCCATGGTCCCCGCACTAGTTGAGATAATATTGCTTGTAAGACTCATATAATTGGTTTTGATTAATCAATTATAATTCTCAAATTAGACTATGTCTATTTGTGAATTTTTCACTAATTAAGGGCGAAATTGTAAAGAAAGAGTTTTAGGGGTATATTTGTTAATTATGATACTTTGTATGGTTCAATTAATAAATATGATAAATTACAATATTATTTAATAATTATCTATAGTTATTAAATAGTTAGAATTGGCATTTAAATGGTTGAATTTGAAAATTGGCGTTTTTGAGAAAATCAGATGCAGAAAAGATAAAACTGCAAAATTGCAAAAAGTGAGGCCCAAATCCACTAAGCATGGCCGGCCACTTTTGTAGGCAATTTAAACTGATATTTTTATTATTTTAATGCCAAATAATTCAAACCTAACCCTAGTGGAATGCTATAAATAGATAGTGAAGGCTTCAGGAAAATTACACTTTTCATTCAGAAAAAACCTGAGCCTTCTCTCTCCCTATCTGGCTGACCACTCCCTCTCTCTTTCTTCCCTCTTAAAATTCAAAATTCTTAGTGTATGAGTAGTGCCCACACACAGCAAGTGATACCTCAATCATAGTGAGGAAGATCGTGAAGAAAGACATTCAGCAAAAGGAGTTTCAGCATCAAAGATTCCGAGAAAGAGATCCAGGTTCAAATATTGATAATGCTCTGCTACAGAAAGGAATCAAGGGCTAGATATCTGAACGGAAGGAGTTATTATATTTTGATGCACCCAATGTAAGGTTTCCTAAACTTTATATGTGTTTATTTCATCGTTTTAGAAAGTTCATATTTAGGGTGTTAATCAACATACTTGTGAGTAGATCTAAGATCCTGGTAAAATAATTTCCAACACTTTATTAATAAGTAAATCTGATTATATTGAAATGAGTTTTATTTCGAGCACAAAACCCAACAAACTCCCACTTGCACTAATATAAGACAAAATGTGCATTTCAAATAATCATTAACACCTTGATATACAAATCAAGTGTAGGAGTAGTAAACTTCTCGTAATAGGATCTGACAGGTTGAAATAACAACAACCTTTTCTCCACCATTACTTTCCCTTAATCACAATATCCTAGGTATTGTGAAATTCCTCTCTATATGTCTACTCTTTTGGGATACTGGATTCTATACCTTTGGCAACTACTTTTGGTTATTCAGGATAACACTAGTAGTTAAGACAGGTTGGAACGGTGCCACAATTGTATAGAACTTTCCTAGGACTGAATAAGTATCTTTCCTGCAACTTTTAACATTCAGTCTCTCTCTAGTAGACTAAGAGATTTCAGATAGGTTTTTACACTTCTCCAAAATCACTACTCCACCCCCAAAGTAATCACGATCTTATCAGCAGACTTTCTAGCACAAAGGCAAGTCTCGAAATCTGATGTGGTGTAGTCCAAGAGTTTTAAACACACCCTTATTGACTAACATATAGTTCCTCTTCTTAATCTTAAAATTTACTTGATTGTCTTCCAATGTTCTTCTCCTGGATTAATCTGATACCTACTCATTACTCCCACTCAACAGCAGGTGTTTGGTCTAAGGCATACTAAAGCATATCTGAGACCTCTCACTGTTGATTTAAGAAATTCTTCCATGGCTTTATCTTCTCTGGAATAGTTGAAACTTTTCCTTAGATAAATAAAATCTATGCTTAGAAGTTGTGAAGCTTCTATAGATTTCCATTGGAAAGAAAATGCTTCAGCATCTTATTAAAGTAAGTTGCTTGCATTAGAGTAAGTAATTACGAGGTATACCACAAGCCATAGGTTTAGATAAACTCAAACTTATAATACTAGGAACAGGAAGTTTTGTTAAGTCCATTGAATAGACTTATTAACGAAAATTTCCTTTCATGTCCTTGTAATAGAAAACTTTAGGTTACTCCATGTGAATGGATCAAACCATAGTTCTATTGGCTTTCTTCTTAGTTTCTTATCTTGACAATCCATTACTTGTTTAAACTCACAATGGATTTTAATCACTAGTATCTTCCAAGTCATGAGAAGGTAAAGTTCCTTGAAACTCTCCCACTACGACAAGGTATCGTGAATTATGTCTAAGAAAACTAAATGGTATTGACCTCTTCGGTTGTGTTAAGACAACAGATGTAGTGGGATCATCTTGTAACGAATAAGAAGATAGAACACTTATGGAATCAAGAAAAATTATCTCCTTTATTTGCTACTTTATTTTCAGACTTAGTCATTTTCTTAGAAAAGTAGTATTTGTTTAAACAAACACTTTCTTGTCTAATGACTATGGGATGGTCCACCCCTAATCACTTAGAATAGCTAACAAACATGCAAACCAGGGTTAGCAGTTCTAGCTTTTCTTAAGATTTCGATTAGGTCATCCATGAATCTAGTAATGATTTACATTAAGTATGCAACCATTGCATCATTCTGAAATTTTATTACCGTAGAAGGATTTAGGCAACGACTAGTAACTAATCATCAATATGCAACTCGATTTTCTGGGGAGCTAAGTTTGGATATAATTCAAAATCAAATTAATGATCTTTGAATTGCATATCTACTAACTTTATCTCCACCCCTATCAGTTCGCAAGATCTTTAACCACTTACCTTAATGGTTTATCACCATTGCTAGAAATTCATGAAATTTTTCAAACATTTCAAATTTCTTTTGCATAAGGTAAAATCTAGAGTGATCGTTTTAAGAATACAACGAAAACTCATATCCACCCCTGAATGTACATCCATCTGCGAATGGGATGAACTTGATTTCAGTGGATATAGACATATTAACTCTTTGCAGAGAATGATCTTGTCAAAACCACTATGAACAAGATACAAATGCCATAGATTTATAAAATATGTGGTTGTATCTTTTGATGACTTAAGTTTAGTTACATCAAAGAGTTCTTAGAATAGTGCAAGTGGATTCTGGTCACAGAATACTAAACTCATACAGTTTGAATCCATTGAAAGAAAATGGTTATGAAACACTTGTGAAAGTGTAACTGTATAATGAGTAATTCTTTCTTGGACCACCACTACTAATCTAACTCTATGATTTTCCTATACAAGTAGGAGATTTCTAAGATTGAGGATTTATATCATTTTGGGATAGAATTCCGGGAATATAATCATATGCGTCATTTAATTTCTTAAGACAAAATATTGAATGACTTTATTGTTGGAAATTATTTTACCAGGATCTTAGATCTACTCACAAGTATGTTGATTAACACCCTAAATATGAACTTTCTAAAACGATGAAATAAACACATATAAAGTTTAGGAAACCTTACATTGGGTGCAGCGGAATATAATGACTCCTTCCGTTCAGATATCTAGCCCTTGATTCCTTTCTGTACCAGAGCATTATCAATATCTGAACCTGGATCTCTTTCTCTAATTCTTTAGTGCTGAAACTCCTTCTTGTTGAATGTCTTTCTTCACGATCTTCCTCACTATGGTTGAGGTATCACTTGCTGTGTGTGGGCACTACTCTCACACTAAGAATTTCGAAATTTAAGAGGGAAGAAAGAGAGAGGGAGTGGTCGGCCAGATAGGGAGAGAGAAGGCTCAGGTTTTTCTCTGAAGGAAAAAATAGAAAATTTAAGTGTAATTTTCTTGAAGCCTTCACTATCTATTTATAGCATTCCACTAGGGTTAGGTTTGAATTATTTGACATTAAAATAATGAAAATATCAGTTTAAATTCCCTACAAAAGTGGCCGGCCATGCATAGTGGATTTGGGCCTCACTTCTTGCAATTTTACAGATTTATCTTTTCTGCATCTGATTTTCTCAAAAACGCCAATTTTCTAATTCAACCATTTAAATGTCAATTCTAACTATTTAATTACTATAAATAATTATTAAATAATATTATCATTTATCATATTTATTAATTGAACCATAAAAAGTATCATAATTAACAAATATGCCCCTATAAACTCTTTCTTTACAATTTCGCCCTAACTTAGTGAAAATTTCACAAATAGACATAGTCTAATTTGAGAATTATAATTGATTAATCAAAACCAATTATATGAGTCTTACAAGCAATATTATCTCAACTAGTGCCGGGACCATGGGTCTATATAACCAAGCTTCCAATAAGTAGATCAAGAATTTATAACCTAAATTCACTAACTTATTAATTCTTCGTTGAATCCACACATAGAACTTAGAATTGCACTCTCAGTATATAGAATGCTCTATATGTTCCACCATATAGACACATCATTAGTTATCCATTGTTATAATCCTAATTTGATCAATGATCCTCTATATGAATGATCTACACTGTAAAGGGATTAGATTACCGTTACACCCTACAATGTATTTAATCCTTAAAACACTTAACCGTGTATAAATGGTATTTCAGCTTATGTGAAATGAGATCTCCACCATTTATTTTCGTTTGGTCAAGCTCAAAGGAGATCATCCTTTACTTACTATTTGCCAGATAGAAGCTATAGATTCCATGTTTATGTTAGTGCTCCCACTCAATTGCACTACCGTGTTCCCAAAATGTACGTATCACCCTGACCTAAAAGTAGGCTTAACTAACAAATCAAAGAACACGAATAGCCTCTTGAGATTGAGCCTAATCATTACAGGATTAAGATCATTTGATCTAGGATCAACTAGGCGATATTGACTTGAATAGATATTACGGTAAGTTTAATAAATCTAAGTCAAAGTTCAATATCGGTCCCTTCCGATGCATACTCCATGCATCCAACCTGAGCTTTACTTTAACCAATGCTCTGGAAAGAACATAGCACTTCTCCAAAGGCAAGTAAACTCTGTTGTAGATTATCATATCAGTAAAACCCTGTGTCTGATAAATCTAGGAATTTTTATTCACATAGTCATGTTTACATTCCAATGTGTTGACAACACAATAAACCGGATCAAGTATGTGAAAAGGGTTTCAGATGAATTTATAAATTATGTAAATATAATCATGAAATAAATCATGTGAACCATGCAACATTAAATGTTTTTTTTGATCTATATTAATAAGTAAATCTGATTATATTGAAATGAGTTTTATTTAGGGCATAAAACCCAATATTTATATGATTTATAGACCATTCATCCAATGATATGTTATTAAGCTGATTCGAAATGAATAAGCTAAGAGGAATTAGGATAATTTCGTTTTAAATAAGAATCCAACGATGCTCCGATTAGCGAGAGTCAAAGTAATCTTATTTATTCAATCTTCTTGTTTCATATTGTAAAATACTAGTCTAAGGTGTCATCAATTGATGAACAGCTAGATGTTGCATATACAATATTTATATTTCGAGATCTAACACTATTATGTTAGTCTAATGGTGAAAATCCATTAGGGATTTATCTCATTAGAAAAACAAACCAAGTTAGACCAACAATGAAGATTCGAAATTAAACTACAATTTAATAACAGGAAATAACATGGTTCAATACAAATTCATACACAATTCAGAAATTATTAAACCATATAGCAAGTAGGAATGACAAGTGAAAATACTAAAAACATACAATCTTAAATAATTTCCAAGGTTTTCAACAAACTGATATCAGTGTCCCGTTTAGGCGAGAGTCAAAGCTACCATCCATTGAATAGAGTTGTCAGCTCATCTAAAATGATCAACATTCTAGCAACCTTTTATTCGATCAAGATTGGAATCCGCGTTGTCCCGTTTAGGCGAGAGTCAAGACTATTCTATCTTATGAGCTTCCACCATTGTTTCATATTCTTGCAAGTCTTATACAGTCGACACCATTAGGGTGATCAAAACTATATAGAAAAACTTACAAGATTACTTATCTTTCGAGACTAAACGGTGCTAACTTGCTAATGAACGTTCTTCCATTAGGTAGGATTACTCACTAAAACAATAGCTATGTAAAACCAACAATGGAGATCGAATATCCTAATAATAATAAAGCTCATTATTTAATCAATTTATTTTAAATATATATTTATTTAATTAAAATTTCCAATTAAGAATAAAAAATTCCAAATATAAATTTTAATTTAATATTTATAAATTATACTTAGATGGATATGAAAATAAGGTGAATTATTTCCATCTTAGTAATAATTTCAATAAATATTTAGAAAATTATTCAATTTAAGTTGTTTCAAAATTAATTTAAATTAATTTACAACTCAAATTTAATTTTCTATAAATATATGTTGCATTTCGAAAAATGAAGTGTATAAGAATACTACTTTCGAAAATGCTTTTAAAATAAAAATAAATCCTGGAAAATTACTCTAATTTTATGTTGGCCCAAAATTAATAAAAATTAATTTTCAACAAAAAATATAATTTTCCTATTTAATTAAATATCTAAGAAAAATTTCAAATATTTAAGTATCATGATAAAGAATCAACTTAAATATTAATTTTCTATTTAATTAAATACACTAGAAAAATACTTAAAGCAAAACAGATAATATCTATCTAGACTTTCATAGACTAATTAATTCAATTTCTAATTATTATATATTTTAGTTCATTTATTTTAATTAATAATTAAATGAAAAATCATTGACTTAAGTTGGTCCAAAATTAAATAAATAATTTTTAACTTTAATCTATTTTTCAAATAAAATTCAAAATTTCTGCATTAAAGAAATGCAATTTCGAAATTTTTGGAAAAAGATTAATAAAATAAAATAAAATATATTTTGAAAATTATTCAAATTTAAGTTATTCTGAAATAAGATTCCAAACTTAAAATAATTTTCAACTTTAATTAAATAACATGAAAATAACAATATTTAAGTATCATGATGAAAATCAACTTAGATATTGAAATTTTCAATTTAATTAAATGTATTAAATTCAAGAAATAAATAATTAAGTATAGAGGAAACTTAATTTTTAATTCTAGTTTAATACTAGGAAAATATACTAAACATAGATTGTACCAAAATTAATTATGAAACAATTAATTTCACAATCAATGATATTTTCCTATTTAATATTAGAAATAATAACTAGTACTAGAAATAACTATCTAGAATATATATCATTAACTAAGTGTTTTTCTAAAATTAACTTTAAAATATTACATGAAAAATAAATTTCATATATTTTAAAAGTTAATTATGTTGCTAATTCAATTTTAATTAGGGTAGACTAATATAATCAACCTAATACAATTATTTAAATAAGGCAAATGAGCCTTCACAATTGGGGTAGTTCATGTGAGGGGGAGCTGGGTTCAGTATGTCGTACCCACTTCTATTGGCCCCCAACTCTCACACAAGGCCCAAAAGAGAGGAATTTAACCTTTTAATAAACAATTGTTATTCATTGAATAAGCCCAAATCTAATTGGACCTAAATAAATTTCCTTATGTCAAAATTTATTTTAGCAACCTAGTCCATTTACTTAGTAAAAACTTAAATGGGCTTCCTATATGCATCTAAGCCCAAAAGCAAACATATAGGCTCACACAGGTCAAATGTTTTGGATGGGCCCTATCATGTTCCTAGGTTTACACAGATGAAAGAAGTACAAAATTTACCTGTTACAAATTATTTATAAAATCTATTGACAATTGCACTATGATTAAAATCAGATCATTGGATCTGTCAATAAGTTAATCATAGCAATTTAGATCAGATAAATAATAGGTTTGTTTAAATTTTTTTTGAATAAACAATATAAAATAAACAAACATTGTCCATGTAACAGATGTGAAATAAGATATTAATATAATTAAATTATTATTCTTAAACTAACCAAATAAAGGAAACTAATTTAAAATATCTAGGTTTATTTGAATCAAATTAAATTAAATATCTAATAAGATCAATGATTTGAAAGGAAAGAATCTTCAATAACACTTTCAGATCTTATAATTTAATAAAATAAACCAATTTTAAAATAGATTTGGTTAGATAATTATTATTTTAGGAATAAAATAATAAATGAATAATAATGACCATAATTATATGTCAAAATATCTCAAATTAAGCAATATTCAAATCTCTACAAAAATATCTATGTTATTTAAATATTTAAGATATGATTTATAAATTTCTAATAAGAAAAAAAAATGATATATATATATATATAGAAAAATATCATTTTAAACTTATAATTTATAAATAATTAAATATTTAACAAAATAAAAAATTTTGAATTTGAAAATATTATGTTAAGTATATCTATAAAAATATCTATGTTAATTTCAAATTTATTAATTATTTAATTTGTCATATAAGATAATTTTAATATAATATTTTAAATAAAAAGACAAAGTTATCTTTAAATTTAAAATATATTAAATATCAAAATATCTAATCTTATAATTAAATAACAAATAAATATTAAAGAAGTTAACAAATTTTTAAATCTGACCATAATAGGAAATATTTAAAATTAGAAATATTCCAAAAAGGAAATATTTAAAATTGGAAAAATTCCAAATTGAAAATATTTAAAATTGGAAATATTTCAATTTAGAAATATTTAAAAATTGGAAAAATAAATTTATGGAAACAATCCCATGAAAAATTTGATTTTTTTTTTTTTTTTGGGAAAAAACTCAAAAATCGCAATTTTGGAGGTGGCTGCACATGCAGCCCCAGGAGGCTGCAAATGAGCCTTCCGCGCGCGGATCAAAGGAGTGCAGCCCCATCTGCCGAGAAACCTCGGCGGGCTACAGGGTTCCTTGGCCGAGAAGCACGGGCGGATGCAGCGTCCCATGCGCTCGCGGATACTCCTTGACCGAAGGGTCTGCGCGTGCGATTGAGCATCCATGGACACCCGAAATTCAATTTTTCCAAAAATCATAACTTTTTCGTTTTTAATCAGAATCGAGTTCCATAAAAACAAAAATTGCTTAATTTTTCATAAGGAATCCAAATAAAATATTTTCAAAAATCGAAAAAATATTGTTCATGCAAAAAGGTACTGTACAACATTTACATTCATCAACTAACACATAGACCACATGAAACCATCCAAATCAACACAAAAACATATAAATCATCATTTTAATTCATATTACATGAAAGTAACTCATTACCATGGCTCTGGTACCAATTGTTAGAATTTATTTTACCAGGATCTAGATTTACTAACAAGTATGTTTGATTAACAACCTAATATGAATTCTAAAACAATGAAAATAAACACATATAAAGTTTAGAAAACCTTACAGTGGGTGCAGCGGAATATTATGACTCCTTCCATTCAGATCTCTAGCCCTTGATTCCTTTCTGTAGCAGAGCATAATCAAGATCTGAATCTGGATCTTCTTTTCTCCTTCTTTGATACAGAATTTCCATAGTCTTACATACTATGATTGAGGTACCACTTGATGTGTGTGGGCACTACTCATTCACTCATGGGAATTTTGAAAACAGAGAAGAAAGAAAGAGAGAGTGGCGGTCTCATAGTATTTGAGAAAATAATCAGTAAAGTCTATCTCAAACCTAAAGCCTTTACCTTCTATTTATAGAATATCACATAGGGTTAAAGTTGAATTATTTGGCATTTAAAAATGAAAAATAAAATGTGAAATAGAAGCAAAGGTGGCCGGCCATGTATTGAGGAAACAAACCTTCCACTTTTCCAACTTTCCTATTTCATCATTTCTAGTTTCATATTTTTCCAAAGATTGCCAATTCTCTCTTTCAACTACATAAATGTCAAATCTAATTATTTAATAACTATAATTAATTATTAAATAATATATTGTCATTTATTTTATTTATTAATAAAAACTAATCAAAGTTTCCCAATTAATAAATATACTCTCTATTTACTGTTTTACCCTTGCTTAGTGAAAATTCACAAAGTAGACATAGTCTAACTTTTAGAATTATAATTGATTAATTAAAATCAATTAACTGAGTCTTACAAGCAGTATGGTCTCAACTAGTATGGGGACCATGGGTCTATATAACCGAGCTTCCAATAAGTTGAACCGAATTTACCAAGTAAATTCCCTAACTTATTAATTCCTCATTGAATCCACACTTAGAACTTGGAATTGCACTCTCAGTCATATAGAACGCTCTATATGTTCCATGATATAGACACGTCATTAGTTATCCATTGTTATAACCCTAATGTGATCAATGACCCTCTAATAGATGATCTACATTGAAAAGGCACTACTGTTACCGCTACACCTTCAATGTATTTTATCCTTAAAACACTTAGCTCCGTATAAATGATATTTCAGCAAAGTGAAATGAGATCTCCACCATTTATTTCTGTTTAGCCAAGCTCGAAGGATATCATCGTTTCACTTCTAAGTTCCTATAGAAGTTATAGATTCCATCTTTATGGTAGCGCTCCCACTCAATTATACTATCATGTTCCCAAAATGTACGTATCACCCTGACCCAAAAGTAGGCTTAACTAACAAATCAAAGAACATGTATAGTACTCTTGAGATCGAACCTACCCATATCAGGATTAAGGCCATTTGATCTAGGATCAACAAGTGATATTGAATTGAATAGATATTACTGTAAGTTTTAATATATCTAATCAAAGTTCAATATCGGTCCCTTCCGATGTATACTCCATACATCCGATACTGGTAAACTTTGCCAATGTCCTGGAAAGGACATAACACTTTTCCAAGGTGTAAGAATTGTTGGGAATTATTTTACCAGGATCTTAGATCTACTCACAAGTATGTTTATTAACATCCTAAATATGAACTTTCTAAAACGATAAAATAAACACATATAAAGTTAAGAAAACCTTACATTGATGCAGCGGAATAAATGTCTCCTTCCACTCAGATCTCTAACCCTTGATTCCTTTACGTAGCGAGTATAATCAAGATCTGAGCCCGAATCTCCTTCTTCTTCAAGCTTTGATCCTTCACAGTCTTCCAATCTATGATTGAGTTACTGCTTACTGTGTGTGGGCACTTACTCTTTCACTAGGGTCACGAAAAAGATGAAGGAAAAGAGGGAGAGAGGTTTCGGCCAAGGTAGAGAGTGAGGGAAGGCTCAGTTTTTCTGAAGAGAGAAATTTCTGTCAGAAAGGCTTATGAAAGCATGTATTGTGAATGAGCCATCACTTTCTATTTATAGGCAACTTACTAGGTTTAGGTTTAGAATTATTTGGCATTAAAATAATGAAAATATTAATTTGAAAAAACCTTATAAGTGGCCGGCCATAGGTGTTGTAATGGGCCCCACTTAATTTTGCAATTTTATCAAATTTTATCTCTATTTTCTCAAAAATGCCAATTTTCCAATTCTAACCTTTTAAATGCCAAAACTAATTATTTAATAATTAAAATACATTATTAAATAATATTGTCATTTAAATTAATTATTAATTAGACATATAAAGTCCATTAATAAATAAATAAACCCAGAAAACTCTTTTCCTTACAATTTCACCCCTGAATAGTGAAAATTCATAAAATCAGACATAGTCTAACTTTAGAATTATAATTGATCAATCACGAATCAATTAATGAGTCTTATAAGCAGAATGTTCTCAACTAGAATGGGGACCATGGATCTATATGCTGAGCTTCCAATAAGTGAACCAAATTTACCAAGTAAATTCCTACTTATTAATTCTTCGTTGAATCCACTCTTAGAACTTAGAATTGCACTCTCAGACTTATATAGAGCATATTGTATGTTTCACGATACCAATATACTATCTCATTTAACCATTGTTATAATCTTATTGTGATTTAAAGATCCTCTATATAGATGATTTACATCGAGATGGGATTTCTTTACCGTTCTCACCCCTCAATGTATTTTGCCCCTTAAAACACTTAGCTACCTGTAAATGGTGTTTAATGATCTAATAATTAGTCAGTTAAACAAGAGCTCATCCATTTACTTCTATTTGCTAAGCTCGAAGGGAATCATCACTTAACTTCTATACACCAGTAGAAGCTATAGATTCCATATTTATGTTCAGCACTCCCACTCAATCATACTATCATGTTCCCAAAATATACGTATCACCCTGACCCAAAAGTAGGCTTAACTAATAAATCAAAGAACATGAATAGCACTCCTGAGTTGAGCCCAAGCATATCAGGATTTAGATTCTTTTCAATCTTAAGATCAACTACTGATATTGACTTGGAAAGATATGTATAACGGTAAGTTTGTAATATCTTAACTTAGTTGCAATATCGGTCCGATCCAATGTATACTCCATACATTCGAAACTAGTATACTTTACTAATGTCCCGGAAAGAACATAACACTTACTCCAAGTGTAAGTACACATCATCGCTGATTATCACATTAGTGTAAATCCAATAACACTGATGAAACAGGGACCAAAACTTTTGATTCATATGATCACAATCACATTCCACTGTGTTGACGATACTGTAATTGTGAATAAACATATGATCTGGATTTAACTGATTTTGTGTGTATGAATGTAATAAACATATTAAACATATTAAACCATTAGCATGTAAAATTCATGCAAACATCAATCACTTCAAATTTCTTATATTGATAACTAATCAGATTGTAAAGAGTTTTATTTAGGGCATAAAACCTAACAAACTCCCACTTGCACTAATATAAAACAACTGTGCAAATAGGTCAATATGATGTCTTGATCTTTAGATCAAGTGTAGTATATTTGAATCCACCCAAACTTCTGGAAACAAGTTCATAAATACTCTTATGAAACATCCTTAACTATATGCTTTACTCATCTAGGGATACTTAAATCTTTACTGTTTTAAAAGTACATACGAATTAACGAGGACATATCTCTCATATTTTAAAATATGTAATTGAGATAATACGGTGTAGACTTTTCTTCGGTGATATAACTTTACGAGTATTTTCGAATAGACCAAGTTATAGTTCTTCTCTGGTAGAGCTTGAATTATTATACAATAATTCCTCCACCCCCAAAGTAAGCACCATCTCATATAAATCGAAATTAGATGGTGAGATACAAGGACAACTGATACACAGTTCCTTAATATCTGACATATAGATCACTTTCATAAATCCTTCTTGAATATCTTCTAATGTTCCCTATTTGATTACATCTCAGATAGCTCCCACTCAATAACAGATGTCTGGTTAAATAATACTTTTAACCTCTGATTGTTTAGAGAGTTACCTAGTTGTGACTTTTGTATTAGTCTGAAACTTTAAGTCAAGACTAAGTCATCAACATAGCAGACTAGTATTTGAAGTGAAAAATACATGCCAGAGATTAAGTAATCAAAATTAAGATACCATCAAATTTTATGAGGATTAAGAATTCTATGTTCAAGTCATTTGAATGGACTGAACTAGAGTTCTTTATCTTATTCTCATAATTCTGATAAGCTATACCTATCCATGTGAATGGTTAGATTTGCTTTTCAGTAGTGTTCTTAAGTACCTATCACAATTATCAACCTAATGAAGATGGGTATAGAACTTTAAAATTCTCCCACTCAATTAAGGTAGTGTGAAACTTTAACAAAGAACTTTCAAAGGTATCAAACTCTTACTTACAACAGTAAAAACGAAATGGAACATACAATCAAGATCAAGAATTTATATTGACAATAGCTGACTCATTATATTACTTCTATGTTTAAACAAGATATGTGTTTCATAGGGAATTGTGGAATAGACTCCACCCCTAAGTATATAGAGATTATGATCCACCCCTAAAGGTTGTAAAGATCATGATTCTCTAAGTGTGATAGAGTTTATGTGGAGTTGAATACTATCCAGAGTTCATTAGATATAAAAGATCGTTGAACTGCATAGTTTTCTTAACTTTTCTCCACCCCTATCAGATCATAAGATCCTTTTATTAAACAAATTCTTAATAATTGTATGAGAATGAACAATTATTGATAAACATAGAAATAATTTCTAGTGTTTATATAATATAACTCTATGAAGAGTTGTAAATATTATAGAATTTGTATCAATAATAAAAACACTTACACATACAAACATATAAATATAATGTGGTAATAATTGATGAAGATAGAATTAAATGAAGCTCAATCTCATAAATTGCAATAGGGAATTTCGAAAAAATAAACTTTATTAATAATAAAAAAAATATTGCAACAATATGAGAGAAACAGGGATAAATATCCCTAACTAAAATTTGAAATCCAAATTGTCTTTAAAATAAAACAATTAATTCAAATTGAAGAGCTTCATCTTCATCTGGACGATTTTACCCTTTGGTCCAGCTTTCTGATCGAACTCATTTGAGTTCAAGTAGCTTGGCCTTTAAAAAGAAGAAAACAAATAAACAAAGTTTAGTCCAGAATCATAAATCCAATTGGATAATAATTCACTAATCTCTTAAAGTTTATTAATGGAAATACCTTGTTTCATTGCAAGAAGTTTAGGACACTGGAGTTTCCAATGACCTTTCTCATTGCAGTAGAAACACTTTCCTTTAAGTGTAGCATCACCAGAAGGAGCAGCCTTTTTATTGGCTTTTGTTCGCTTCTTGGTCTTCTTCCACTTCTTCTTCGATTTGGGCTTTGAAGCAGAGGCGACATTTGCTTCAGGTTTCATCGTCCCATTACCATTACCAGGATGAGGTTTACTCCCTTTCTTCTTGGGTCCTCCAATCAAATTTTCATAAGTTTGAAGGTCATTGACTAATTCATGAAAGTCAATTTCCTTCTTATTCATGACATAATTTGATGTGTATGGTAGAAATGCTGGAGTCAGGCTGTTCAAGATAAGACTTACTTGAGTAGCACTGTCCATTTCAGCACCATGATCCTGGGCTTCTTGGAAATAACTGGACATGAGGAGAACATGATCACGCACGTTTTGATGAGGTTCCATCCGTGCGTTAATGTACTTCTTAGTCGCGTCAAAGCGTGACTGAAGTGATGCCTTACCGAATAGCTCATTTAACTTCGTCATAACTTCAGCAGCCTTCTCAGTTTTAGAAAACCGAGTTTTGAGGGTGTCAACCATGCTAGAAAGCATAAAGTATAGAGCTTTGTCATTTGCCTTCTGCCAACGCTCATACTTTTCTTTCACAGCTTTGGATGCATTATCCCCAGGCACTTCAGGTGACGGCTCAGTTAAAACAAACAAGGCACTTTCTCCTATGAGAGCAATATTAATGTTCTCATTCCATTTATTAAAGTTAGATCCATTCAGCTTATTTTCAGTCAACAGTGATAACATGGGATTCATTTTGACAAACAGGATACTACAAAATAATAGAAATCAACAAATAGAAATTAATAATGGTTTAACACACAAAATCAATTCAGAAATTATAAGCACATAGCAAGTAGGAATGATATGAGAAAATACTTAAAATTCAATCCTAAATAATTTCCAAGGTTTTCAACAAACTGATATCAGTGTCCCGTTTAGGCGAGAGTCAAAGCTACCATCCATTGAATAGAGTTGTCAGCTCATCTAAAATGTTAAACATTCTAGCAACCTTTTATTCGATCAAGATCAGAATCCAGCGTTGTCCCGTTTAGGCGAGAGTCAAGGCTATTCTATCTCATGAGCTTAAGTTTACCATTGTTTCGCAATTTGCAAGTCAAATATGGTCGCCACCATTAGGGTGATCTATACCATATAAAACACTTACAAACCACTTATCATGCGAGATTAAACGGTGCGAAATTGCTAATGAACGTTCCTCCATTAGGGAGGATTACTCACTAAAACAAACGCGTGTAAAACCCACAATGGAGATCGAATATCTTAATAATAATAAAGCTCATTGTTTAAAATGTATTTTCTTATTATTCTAATAAATAAATCTCATTAAATTCTATTTAAGAATTAAAATTCAAAAATAAGAATTTAATATAATATTTATAAAATTATACTAGATGGTGATTGAAATAAAATTAATTATTTCCATCTTAGTAATAATCTTAAATATAAATATTAAGGAAATTAATTTAAGATGAATTAAATAAATAATTAACAACTTAAAAATTTCCTTTGAGAATATATTTATTGGGTTCGAAAATTAAGTATAAAAGAAATTATACAATTTTCGAAAATAATAAAAATAGAAAAGCAATACTTCAAGCAAAAATATCACCTATCTAGATATTCTTTTGACTAGTTAATTCAATTTCTAATATATATATTTTAAATTCACTTATTTTAAATTAATCTATTAAATGAAAAAATCATTGACTTGAGTTGGTCCAAGAATTAATTAAAATAAATAATTAATTTACAACTCAATCTATTTTTCAAAAAAAAATTCGAAAATATTGCATAATTAAAATGCAATTTCGAAATTGATTAATAAAATAAAGAAAAATATATATTTTGAAAATTATTTAAATTTAAGTTGAAAAATTAAATTTCAACCTAAAAATAATTTTCGATTTAATTAAGTGTCATGAAAAATCAATAAATATTTAAGTATCATGATGAAAATCAACTTAGATATTTAGATTTTTCAAGTTAATTAAATATATTAAATTCAAGAAATAATAATTAAGTGTAGAGAAGCCTTAATTATTAATTTCTATTTAATACTAGGAAAAATATACTTAATAAAATTGTACCAAAATTAATTATTTAAATAATTAATTTCACAAAAGTATAATATTTTCCTATTTAAATATTAGAAATAATAAGTAGTCTAGAAATTACTATCTAGAAAATATCTTATTTGACTAAGTATCTTTTCAAAAATTTGAAAAATATCTAATTTAAGTTATATAGAAAAAATCTAAAACTTAAATAATTTCAAATCTAGATTTAATTAAATATCACAAATTAAGTTGTAACCACTTAATTTGAAGATATCTTTGAAGTTAATATTTAAAAAAATATCAACCAAAAAATATCTAAAATATTCCATTTTAAGTTAATATTTGAAAAGATATTAACTTAAAAAAAATATCTTAAGAATCTTTAATAACTAATGCCTAAGATTCCTCAACTTGATTTAAAATTTAAATCAAATATTCAAATTTAAGTTTGTTAAGAAAAATCGATTGATACAACTAATTTATAACTTAAATAGGAATATTTAATTAAATAAGTTCCGTAAAGAATCTTAGTTAGTTAAAATTCTATATTTAATTAAATACAAGAAAAATACAAATAGTTTATCTAGAAATAATATCTAAACTAAAAGTGTTTTTCTTAAAATTAACTTTAAAATATTAAAATGAAAATAAATTTTCATATATTTTAAAAGTTAATTATGTTGCTAATTCAATTTTATTAGGTCAAACTATTATAATTAACCTAGTACGATTATTCAAATCGTGCAAATGGGCCTTCACAATTGGGGTAGGTCATGTGAGGGGGTGCTGGGTTCAATATGTCGTACCCACTTCTATGGCACCCAACTCTCACACAAGGCCCAAAAGAGAGGAATGTAACCTTTAAATAAACAATCGTTATTAATTGAATAGGTCCAATAACTAAATGGACCTAAATAAAATCTATCATGGTGTGACATTTTATTTAGCAACAACCTATATGCATCTATATAATAAAATAAACATATAGGCTCACACAGGCACACTTTGGATGGATCCTATCATGTTGCTAGGTCATACACAGATGAAAGAAGATTGTAAAATTTACCTGTTACAAATTATTTACTTGACCAAGGGAGCCATCAGATCATTAGATCTGGCAAAAAGTAACCATGGCTATTTGCAATCAAGTAATAATAGGTTTTTAAAACTTACATACAAGCTAAAAACACATACTCCTGCAACAAGGTTAGATCTGGATAGTTGGATGTAGGATTTATTTAATTTTAAATAAATAATTTCGAAAAATAAATAATTAAATAAAATATTTTAATTAATTTCAAAAAAAATAAAAATAAATTAATTAATTTCGAAAAAAAATAAAAAAAATTTAAAATTTCGAAATTATTTTAAAAAAAAATTTAAAATTAAACCTACTATTTGAAAAATTAGGTTTCAACCAACCTAAATATCATTTCAAAATTTGCTAACTACTTTTTAAAAATTAAATGTTATTTTAAAAATAAAAAATTAAATAAAAATTAGAAAAGATAAATAAAATATCTTTTCAGATTTTTAAATTTAATTTAAATAAATAAAATAACAAAATTTAAAAGTTAGCAAAATATCTTATATCTATTTAAAATTACATGATTATAAATATCTTATTTTAAATTTTAAATAAGGTCAAAATATCTAAAAAGATTTAAAAAATCTTAATAGATAAGATATTTTTAAAATATCTTAAAAGATAGGATATTTTTAAATATCTTAAAAGATATTATAAATATCTTTAAAAGATATTATAAATATCTTAAAAGATAAGATATTTTTAAATATCTTAAAAGATATTATAAATATCTTAAAAGATATTTTAAATATCAAAAAAATATCTGACCTTAAATTTAAAAAAATATAATCAAATTTAAAAATAAGATAGATTTTTAAGCAAAAAGATAAATACTAGTTCTATTCAAATTCAAATTACACTAATATCTTGAATTAAATAAAAAAAATTAAATTAATTCAAAATGATAATTAGAATTGAATTAGGAATAGAAATAGTATATATATAAAACCATACAAAAAATTGGAAGTTAATTCCATGAAAAGGTATGAAAAATTGAAGAAAATTGAAAAAAATCGAAACTGTACGGAAAGCTCTCATGATCGTGTGAAACTATCAAGACAAATTTCCGATTTTGTCAAATCTTCAAAAAATCATAACTAATTCAAATAAAATCCAAATTGAGTTCTGTAAAAGGCTAACTTGCTTAATTTTTTTCCATACTATCCAATAAAAATAATTCCAGAACCGAAATAACAATTATTTTTCACGAAAATTTCATAATCATCAATCAATCATCAAATAACACTCAATACAACATAATACCATCCAAAGAACATACAAACAATCGTTTTAAAGTCCAAATTACATGTAAGTAAATCAATTACCATGGCTCTGAGGCCAGTTGTTGGGAATTATTTTACCAGGATCTTAGATCTACTCACAAGTATGTTTATTAACATCCTAAATATGAACTTTCTAAAACGATAAAATAAACACATATAAAGTTAAGAAAACCTTACATTGATGCAGCGGAATAAATGTCTCCTTCCACTCAGATCTCTAACCCTTGATTCCTTTCTGTAGCAGAGTATAATCAAGATCTGAGCCCGAATCTCCTTCTTCTTCAAGCTTTGATCCTTCACGGCCTTCCAATCTATGATTGAGTTACCGGCTTACTGTGTGTGGGCACTTACTCTTTCACTAGGGTCACGAAAAAGATGAAGGAAAAGAGGGAGAGAGGTTTCGGCCAAGGTAGAGAGTGAGGGAAGGCTCAGTTTTTCTGAAGAGAGAAATTTCTGTCAGAAAGGCTTATGAAAGCATGTATTGTGAATGAGCCATCACTTTCTATTTATAGGCAACTTACTAGGTTTAGGTTTAGAATTATTTGGCATTAAAATAATGAAAATATTAATTTGAAAAAACCTTATAAGTGGCCGGCCATAGGTGTTGTAATGGGCCCCACTTAATTTTGCAATTTTATCAAATTTTATCTCTATTTTCTCAAAAATGCCAATTTTCCAATTCTAACCTTTTAAATGCCAAAACTAATTATTTAATAATTAAAATACATTATTAAATAATATTGTCATTTAAATTAATTATTAATTAGACATATAAAGTCCATTAATAAATAAATAAACCCAGAAAACTCTTTTCCTTACAATTTCACCCCTGAATAGTGAAAATTCATAAAATCAGACATAGTCTAACTTTAGAATTATAATTGATCAATCACGAATCAATTAATGAGTCTTATAAGCAGAATGTTCTCAACTAGAATGGGGACCATGGATCTATATGCTGAGCTTCCAATAAGTGAACCAAATTTACCAAGTAAATTCCTACTTATTAATTCTTCGTTGAATCCACTCTTAGAACTTAGAATTGCACTCTCAGACTTATATAGAGCATATTGTATGTTTCACGATACCAATATACTATCTCATTTAACCATTGTTATAATCTTATTGTGATTTAAAGATCCTCTATATAGATGATTTACATCGAGATGGGATTTCTTTACCGTTCTCACCCCTCAATGTATTTTGCCCCTTAAAACACTTAGCTACCTGTAAATGGTGTTTAATGATCTAATAATTAGTCAGTTAAACAAGAGCTCATCCATTTACTTCTATTTGCTAAGCTCGAAGGGAATCATCACTTAACTTCTATACACCAGTAGAAGCTATAGATTCCATATTTATGTTCAGCACTCCCACTCAATCATACTATCATGTTCCCAAAATATACGTATCACCCTGACCCAAAAGTAGGCTTAACTAATAAATCAAAGAACATGAATAGCACTCCTGAGTTGAGCCCAAGCATATCAGGATTTAGATTCTTTTCAATCTTAAGATCAACTACTGATATTGACTTGGAAAGATATGTATAACGGTAAGTTTGTAATATCTTAACTTAGTTGCAATATCGGTCCAGTCCAATGTATACTCCATACATTCGAAACTAGTATACTTTACTAATGTCCTGGAAAGAACATAACACTTACTCCAAGTGTAAGTACACATCATCGCTGATTATCACATTAGTGTAAATCCAATAACACTGATGAAACAGGGACCAAAACTTTTGATTCATATGATCACAATCACATTCCACTGTGTTGACGATACTGTAATTGTGAATAAACATATGATCTGGATTTAACTGATTTTGTGTGTATGAATGTAATAAACATATTAAACATATTAAACCATTAGCATGTAAAATTCATGCAAACATCAATCACTTCAAATTTCTTATATTGATAACTAATCAGATTGTAAAGAGTTTTATTTAGGGCATAAAACCTAACAAGAATACCTATCGCTGATTATACCATGTCAGTCTAAATCCAGTGTTTTGACAAATCAGGGAATAAACTTTTGAACATATAATTAAGATTATATTCCACTGTGCTGACAACACTATAATCTTTAACAAACTCATATGTTCTGGACTTAAAAAGAATTCATACATTATATACATATAATCATGAAATAAATCATGTGAACCATGCAACATAAAACGTTATTTCTGATCTTTATTAATAAGTAAATCTGATTATATTGAAATGAGTTTTATTTAGGGCACAAAACCCAACACGTACTTACGCCTAGTACGTCGCCAAGAAAATTACATCACCTAATCAGGTGAGTCCATATATCACATGCATAATATTATCACATTATCAATACTTAACCAATTAGTCTTTTCATTATACAACAATATTAACTATTTCTCAATATTAATCAATTCATAACAACACTAATTGTATTACATACAACGTACTATGCAGTACAATATACTTTTCTTATTTTTAATCCAAGTTCATACTTTCGGCCAACCCAAGTGGAGAACTATCCCCGATGATCTTGGCCCTATGTCACAACAATGATAAAGCAATAAGTGTTTATCCCAAAACACTGCTTAATATTAACATAAGACAATCTAGGATTTTCTACTAAACCCCGCAGTATAAATACACTAAAATAAAACTTATATTTTGGCTCTAAAAGACACACCGTATTGTAGAGATCTTCGTAAGCTTAGAAATAGTATATAAAACGTTCAAAACGGACACCCGAATCAAAAGTTATGACAAAAATACGTTTTCTGATCTCCTAGGAATTTCTAAGAACTATGAAACTCGAAAATCCCAATTTTCTCACTTAGCGAAACACTACAAAAACTTATCCAAATCACTCCGAACTTCACAGGACGCATCTATACCATAAATATTACCATCCTTGCATAACAGAAATTAGAATTAAGCCCTTAAATGAAAAATGCCATTAACGTTCGAACTAGGCTTTAAAAAGTTCAAAACTCGATTAATAACTCAAAATCACCTCAAATTCAACAAGTAAACATTGATACTAGTCCCATAGGTACTAAAGAATAATTCTACGAAGTCAGAATCTCCATAACTATTCTAATTCACAAAACCCTATATAAAACCAATCGTTTTTAGCTTAAAATGTAATTAAATCACACCTTAAGCTTTCCCTTTTCAAGAATTCGTTATCTCGCCACTACCAGAGCTTAAATCTCGAGGTTTGAGGTTGAAAATCAAAGAAAATAGATAGAAGAAGAAAAATTTTTATCACAGGAAGAAAATTTCATTCATTCTTTCATTAAACTGTTTACTGATATAACTTATAATATATATATATATATATATTTATATATATAAACTTATCATAGATAAGTTTTTTTTAAAAATAATACTATAATAATATATTAATAATAATATAATAATATAATATTAATAAAAACTTTATTATTAATAGTTATTTTTATATTTTTTAGCCATTAAAAAACTTCTGCTTTTAGAGTATTTGGCGAATTTCGAGTATCCTAAAATACTTCGGTATTTTTAAAATCAATTTATCTTAATAATTCAATCAATATTTTTAACTAAAACTGTTTTGGCATTTTTGGCCTCCAATCGGATCTCCAGGATTGCCGAACCTGAAAATATTTTTATTTCACAAATTACTCATATTATATCCACGTATTTCAAATAAATCTCTGTAATTAACAAATTACACTTATTTATCCACTTATCAGATCTTCAGGATCGCCGGACCTGAAAATATTTTTATTCCACATATAGCTTGTAATACCCGGTAAAAATATACATATATTTTAAATTTTATTTTTTATACAATTTGTGTGAGAATAAATATTCATTTATTTCTACTAATAGTGAATAGAGACTATTGCTTAGAATAGTATTGATAGATTTCTAAACATAGTTGAAATTATAGTAAGTGTCAAGGTAAAATTATGGTGTTTTTACGAATTAGGATAATTACTCAATTAAAGCCCAATATGAAAGTCTATTAGAGTTTTATAGATTATTTAGTGGGTTTAGTCTATTGTATGAAGTGCATTAAATAACATTATAATGGAATTAATGTCACAAAAATTCGTAGGTTTTGATAAATTCGCAGGATTAAAAACTATTTTACTAAAATGATCATATCTAGAGTTTTAGAGCTCCGATTGAGGTGATTCCAGTAGCGTTGGAAAGATAATTTAAAGCTCTATAAATTTTGTAGAAATAGTTATATCATAATTCGGAATTTTTCTAGGTGAAAACGGAGCCTAAAGTTACGAAATAAAGGGCTTACTTTTAAAATTTAAAAATTTAGATATTTGTTGATTTAATAATATTTTAGCATTTTATTATTATTTTTAGTTAACCTAAACCTATCAGAATACGATATCTCATAATCTTTTTATCAAACCCTAAACTATCATAGTTTTATTTTTCCTCTCCAAACCAATTAGTCAAAGCCTCATTCTTCTTCATGTTTGCTCCTCTCAAACCTTCCACAATTCTTCTTATTTTCTACCTTCATTCTTAAAGTTTTGGATTTATAATCAAGGCTTGCGGGCTTGAGACATCGAATAGAAATATGTGAAGAGGTATGAAATATTTTCTTGCTCAATAATGCTAAATGTTATCTAGGGTTCGGATCCATTATATTTTTTCGTTTTTCAGAAAAACAAGTTTCAGTAAAGTGATGATATCTCTCTTGATATTGATCCGTTTTTAGAGATTTTTATATCGTTGGAAAGCTTATTCGATTTCCCATAAGTTTTATGAAGAAACTTTTTGTTAATTCGAAGTCATACTATGTCAAAGAGTTAGTTTTATTGAATATCATGTGATTCGTTTCTTGAATCTTGTTCTTGCAAAACTGTTTTGGTAAAATTGTAATATCTCTTTGAATATAATTCCAATTTAAAATATTTTGGTATCATTGGAAAGGGAATTTAATTTCCTAAAACTTTGATGAAGATGTTATCTTCTAGTTTTGAACCATTCAATGTCAAAAGTTTGTATTTTTGCTAAGTTGTGTAATTCGTTACTCCATATTCTTTCTCAGAAATAGTTTCAGTAAAACAATCGTAACTCCCTCAGTTTTAATCCATTTTTAATTATCTTTATATCATTGGAAAGATAATGAAATTTTCTATAATTTTTATGAAGACAACTTTCACTGAATTAGTATATTTGTTGGTCAAAAATAGTGATCTTTCTGCTGTACTGTAAGAGTACGAATTTTAATGTTAGAGCCTTGAACCATGTGTTGTTATAGGTAGTAGTGACGAGATAACAAGTCTTAAGCAGTGGGATTTGAGGATCTTGTCCTCAACAAGAAAATTTATTGAGGTGCTTGGAGTAGCAAGAAGGTGTTCTTAACAACTGAGGTAAGAAGAGTGGACATCTGTGCACAGGGTGTATGTTGAAACATACAACTGTATTATGGGTTTGTATTTACATGTTTTATTCTATGGTAGATTGTTGTTTTATGCTAATGTTATTAGTGTGTGATAGTGATAAGGCTTTTGACTGTTTGTGTGATGATAGCACTTATAGGATAGGTTTTTTGCTGCTGGTGTGAGCATAGCACTGCAGGATATATTTTTGGCTGCTTGTATGGGTTTACTTGTAGGTTATCCTATCATGGGTGAGTACAACTTGTGATAAGGGATTGCCCTATTGGATGCCGAGTGTGAGAACAGCACAAGGCAGGGAAAGTTACACTTCATGTCTGATCAACATGAGTGGGAGTAGATTATCGTATGTGAGGACAATGTGCGATAAGATACTATGTGTTATGTGTGTGAGTATAACATGCATTAAGATTACATTGTGATGTGATGTTATATTGTATTTGAGAATAGTATGTGATATGATATGTTGGTATATGTATGCAAGTATGGTATGAATTGATTTGATGTTGTGATATTGTTATACTTATGACTATGTTATCTGGTTGGGGGGGGGGTTATGTCCTACATAGCTCTTCTTACTGGGCGTTAGCTCACGGGTACTCTGTGTGCAGGTAAAGGCAAAACTATATAGTGAGGGTGGCGAGCTCGAGGCGTGGATTACATGTTAGGGGATTGTCACGATGTTTTGGTTTAAAAATATTTCATTTAAGATTATGATTCAAATAGTTTTTGTAAAGCTTTATATTTTAAGGTTATGAATAAATAAATGTTTTGTTTTAAAAATAATGAGATCTCATGCTTAGTTATTTTTCATTAAAGAAGTCTTTTATTGTCTTTATCTTAAATGGTTTTAAACGGACTAGCTAGTGTGACGTCTCGGGAAATCGGGGCGTTACATAGCTCATATTACATTCACACATGCTATATAAATCTCCATTATTTATAAATTATGCTTATTTACTCACTTATAACAAAATTTAAATTTTATTCTGAAATAGATTAGTAGGATCATAATCCCACTTATTACCTGATTAACACATAATATAAATATAAATCCTAATTATTTACCACTAGACTTATCGGGATCTCAGGAAATTTGGAAAAATGGAAAAGGATATTTTACTTGCACAGAAACATGTCCAACAATTGAATTTTTTTGATGGCTCCAGTCCAAATTACTCCCATGATGTTCAATCATCTGAATCTATTTTGGATGTACTACTGGCCAATGAAGAACAATATTGGCAGCAACGATCGAGGGTCAAATGGCTTCAATCGGGGGACCGTAACACCAAATTTTTTCACTCTAAAGCTTCAGCAAGACATTCAAACAATAGGATCAAAGCTCTTACTGATGATCATGGAAATATCGCAACTACAAATGAGGGAATCTCTAATTTGGTTGTTGATTACTTTAAAAACATTTTCATTGCATCTGATGAGGATCATTGGGCTTTATCTCATGTCTTATCCACTATCCCAACAACAATCTCATTAGAACAAAATGAGTTTTTGTCAAGGGACTTTACTGCCTCAGATGTTATTGCAGCGTTAAAAACTATGGGTTCAGATAAAAGTCTGGATTTTGATGGAATGTCGGCTATAAATTATCAGCACAATTGGGATATCATTGGTGAATTAGTAACAAAAGTGGTCCTTAATGTCTTGAACAATGGTGGTAGCCCTGAATCTTTGAATAATACACTCATTACATTAATCCCGAAGGTAAAAAAACCAAAGACAATGAAGGATTTTCGCCCGATAAGCTTATGCAATGTTACTTATAAAATCATTTCAAAAATGTTGGCTTTACGCTTCAAAGAAGTTCTTCATTCGATTATCTCTGAAACTGAAAGTGCGTTTCTCTCTAATCGATTGATTACGGACAACATTCTTGTTGGTTTTGAAATGGTACACAGCTTGAAACATAGGAAACGAGGCTCTAAAAGTTTTGCTGCGTTCAAACTTGATATGAGCAAAGCCTTTGATCAGGTTGAATGGTCTTTTATTGCTGCTATTATAGGAAAGATGGGGTTCAATATTAAATGGATTTAACTCATTATGGCTTGCCTACATACTAATTCCTTTTCCTTCCTTATCAATGGCGTAGTTTTGGGTTCAATTTTTCCTCAACGAGGCTTACGTTAAGGTTGGTGATCCGCTCTCCCCATATCTCTTCCTTATTTGTTCAGAGGGTCTTTCTGTTGGAACTATTCTACCAGGATCTTAGATTTACTAACAAGTATGTTGTTTAACATCCTAAATATGAACTTCTAAAACGATAATAAATAAACACATATAAAGTTTAGGAAACCTTACATTGGGTGCAGCAGAATAATATGTCTCCTTCCACTCAGATCTCTAACCCTTGTATCCTTTCTGTCGCAGAGTATCACCAAAATCTGAGTCCGAATGTCCTTCTCTTCAGTTTGGATTCTTCACAATCTTCCAGACTATGATTGAGATACCACTTGATGTGTGTGGGAACTACTCTATCACTCAAGGTTTCGAAAATTTGAAGAAGAAAAGAGAGAGAGAGGGGTTGGCTATAGAAGGATAGTGAGTGGCTCAATTTTTCTGAAGGCAAAAATTCTGTTTTTCAATCTCTTATCAAGTGTGAGCCATCACTATCTATTTATAGGTAACCACTCGGTTTAGGTTAGCAATTACTTGGCATTAAAATAATGAAAATAATAATTGGAAAAAGCCTATCATGTGGCCGACCATAGAGTTAATGGGCCCCACTTGGTATTTTGCAATTTTGACAATTTTCATTTCTATTTTCTTAAACACGCCAATTTTCCAATTCTAACCATTTAAATGCCAAAACTAATTATTCAATAACTAAAATAAATTATTAAATAAAGTCTTCTAATTAATAAATAAAACCTAGAATCTCTTTTCTTCACAATTTTGCCCTTGCTTAGTAAAAATTCATAGACTAGACATAGTCTAATTTTAGAATTATAATTGATTAATTAAAATCAATTATCTGAGTCTTACAAGCAGTATGGTCTCAACTAGAATGGGGACCATGAGCCTATATTACTAAGCTTCCAATAAGCTGAACGAGAATCTACCAAGTAAATTCCCTAACTTATTAATTCCTTGTTGCATCCACTCTTAGAACTTAGAATTGCACTCTCAGTCATATAGAACGCCTATATGTTCCACCATATAGATACGCTATCACATTTAACCATCGTTATAATCTCAATAATCAAAGATCCTCTATATAGATGATTTACACCGAGTAGGGACAGATTTACTGTTTCACCCCTTAATGTATTTTGATCCTTAAAACACTTAGCTACCTGTAAATGATGTTTAGTGAACTAAAATATAATCACTGAAACAAGAGCTCTTCCATTTACATCTATTTACCTAAGCTCGAAGGAAATCATCACTTAACTTCTAACTACCTATAGAAGCTATAGATTCCATATTTATGTTTAGCGCTCCCACTCAATCATACTATCATGTTCCCAAAATGTATGTATCACCCTGACCCAAAAGTAGGCTTAACTAACAAATCAAAGAACATGAATAACACTCCTGAGATTGAGCCTAAGCATATCAGGATTAAGATCTTTTTGATCTAAGATCAACTAGTGATATTGAATGGGAAAGATACAACGGTAAGTATTATAATATCTTAACCAAGATCAATATCAGTCCAGTCCAATATACTACTCCAATAACAATTTTTCAAAACCGAAATACTTTGTTGAGCCGTATTTTAAAGGGTTGCTACTACTCCAATATCATGTCTGCTACTTCTAGTGGGTTGTCTTCTTCAACATGGCAGGGTATTGTTTGGGGTAGAGATTTGTTAACGAAAGGCATGAAGACTAAAATAGCAGATGGTAATAGTGTAAGGTGTGGTTATGATTCATGGATACCTGACCATGATTATTTTAAACCATTGAGCTATACTAGACCGGCTGAGAATCAGGTTGCAAACTACATATCAGCATCATGTGAATGGGACTTGGAGCTTTTAATTGCTGATTTTTCACCAGTTGATGTGGACCAAATTCTCACTATTCCATTGTCTTTCCATCCTTGCAATGATAAATAGATTTGGCATCAAAATTGTTTAGGGGAATATACTGTAAAAACAAGTTATCACTTGGCTTGTTCTTATGAAGATCGTGATTTTTCTTCAAGTTCCAATACTCAGAGGTTTGGTGAAATCTGTTTTGGGGCTTAACTCTTCCTTTCAAGGTGAAATTTTTTGGATGGTGAGTTATACAATCTGCCCTCCCAGTTGCCAAATCTTTGTTTCATAAGAAAATCATAACCTCTACTACCTGCTCACTATGTTCAATGGCATGGGAATCTATTGGACATGCTCTTTTCTCCGGTTTCATGCCAAAGCAGTTTGGCAAATTACTGGGTTTGAATTCAATTTCAAGAGAGCTGGTCAAATGAAAGATGGTGACTATTTCATGTATTTGTCCAAAATTCTCACCAAGTCTGAGTTGGAAAGAGTCATCTACATAATGTGGTTTATTTGGTCAGATCAGAACAACTTCATTCATGGAAAACAAATAAAAAAACCAGTCCGAATATTGTCACAAGCTGTTGCATACTTGGAGAATTTTCGTCACTTTAATAACGCTGTCAAACTAGATTCTGTTACTGCGGCTGCTCCTGCAGACTCCACTTTGTGGCCACCTCCTCCAGAGAACAAATTAAAAATGAATGTCGATACGGCTGTTGATTCTTTGAGGAGTAAAATTGGTATTGGTGTGATTATAAGAGATTCAAATGGATGTGTTGTGGCTACAATGTCAACATCGGTAGTTGGCAATTACAAATCGCAAGAAATGGAAGTAAAAGCCATGTTCAGTGGTCTTCATTGGGCTGAACAATTGCAACTACAACTTCACAATGTGAAAAGTGACTGTTTAATGCTTGTCAATGCATTAAATGGACAAATGTCACAATATTCTATTTTTCATGATTTGGTTAAAGATGTTTCATATCATTTATCCTCTTTCTCTAATGCTTGCCTATCTCATATTAGAAGGGACGCCAACCAAGCCGCACATGGTTTGGCTAAACAAGCATTACAGTTGGATAGTGATTATATTTGGATAGAAGAAATTCTTTTTACCATTTTGTCTGTTGTTGTAAATGATTGTGCATAATTTATAATAACAGATTTTTCTCAATTTTTTTTTTTTTTTGGTATTTATATTCATATTTTACTCAATGAATCTGTAAAGTAACCTCTTACTTTTCAATGAATTAGGCATGGCATATTATCAAGAAAATTTTAACATTATTTTTGTGTATACTTAATTTATGTAAATAAACTTTCTCCCTATTTTTATTTCTATTCTTGGTCCTCCTAACTACGGAACACTTCTTAATGGGTATTACCCATGAATGATTACTAAACAAATTTATCTATAAATATTAATTTTAAAAATATCAAACCATAGAATTTTGATCTAACAACGAATAATGAAATCACAAATTTGAATTTCTATGCTTAATTTAACTACTTAATTAAAAAAAATATCAAAAAATATCTCTTTTTACACTATATCAAAAATATGTTCATACAAAAATATTTAACTTAAATTCAACTTTTTCTTTTCTTATTTTTCTTGCTGAAATTTTTTTTTTTTTTTAATTTTTTTTTACTGATGGAACAATCTCAGCCCATATGATATACAAATGAGAGATTTTTTTATTAATTAGATAGAAAAATTAAGCATAAAAACTCAAAATTTTTTAATTTTATCCATTCATGGGTAATACCCATTAAGAGAGCACCCTCCTAACTACACTTATTATATATATTCATCATATTATTTTACAATTATATATGCATGTATATATATAAGTAATGTTAATTATATATTAGTCTAAAATTTAATTAAATAGTATGTATTAGTTAGATGTATGTATATATATACCATGACAATGCCGTCTCTTGCAGAAAGAGAAACAATATCAGCACATGAAACAGTAAGAGGGCATTTATTTTTGACTGGAGCTTGATGTTGTTTACATACTTGAACTTTCTCATTCCAAAACTCCTTCCTTATTTCTTCTCTGATTCAATCCCATTCCATGTCTCTAGCAATATATATTAGACATTGCAATTGCAGTACCGGAAGATGTTGAATCGGTCATGCTTCTAGGAGAAACTTCCCACGAAAAAGTAAGTTAACTGATTTATTTGGCCTTGGGTAGCCTCTTTATTTGTTTCAATCTATATTGCAATAAATATTGAGAAAATATTATTGAATCTCAATAAATGTGTTTGTCTTATTATGTTTGTTTTTTGTTTTTATTTTTTTTACTTTCTTTCAAGTAATATTATCGTACAAAAATTATGGTAGTATTCTCCAGTTAAAAAACATTAAATGATCCTTAGACACTTATTAATTTGTCATGTATGAATATAAGAGCCCGGGAATTGATGGAATGTCGGCCATGTTTTATCAACAACGTTGGTCAATTGTGGGTGATCTTGTTTCTCGTGCGGTTCTGAATATTCTTAACCATGGAGCCGACCCCTCAAGTTTCAACCATACTCTCATCACACTCATCCCAAAAATTAAGAAGCCTCACCATGTGAAAGACTTTCGGCCGATTAGCCTATGCAACGTAATCTCTAAACTCGTCACAAAAATAATTGTTGCAAAATTCAAGGAGGTGCTTCCTTTGGTTATATCTGAAACTCAGAGTGCCTTTTTGTCAAATAGATTGATCACCGACAACGTCTTGGTTGCTTTTGAGTTAGTCCATGCTATCAAGAACAAGACTTTCGGCCGCCATGGTATTGCCTCCCTCAAGCTTGATATGAGTAAGGCGTTCGATAGAGTTGAATGGACTTTCATAGAAGCAGTTATGCAGAAAATGGGGTTTGCTAGTGGTTGGATTTCACTTATTATGAGCTGCCTTACCACTAACAAATTTTCTTTCCTCATAAACGGTGAAGTGACAGGATCTTTGGTTCCAACAAGAGGCTTAAGACAAGGTTGCCCGTAATCTCCTTATCTGTTTTTAATATGTGCTGAGGGCCTCTCAAGATTATTGCAACACGAGCAAGACCAAGGCAATCTGCACGGCTTCAGACTTACGAGAAGGGCTCCCATGATTTCCCACTTACTCTTCGCTGATGATAGTCTTCTTTTTTGTCAAGCAGATGAGAGTTCATGACTTGCTATCAAGAGGGTATTGGATACTTACCATAAAGCTTCTGGCCAATTCATCAATCGTGACAAATCTGTTATGTCCTTCTCTCTAAATACAACATTGGCTGCCCAAATTTTCTTTCATCGGCAACTCTCAATGCCAATTAGTGAATGTCACGAACGATACCTTGGCCTCCCATCTTACTCTGGCCGTGACAAAAGGGAGCTGTTTAGCAACATCAAAGAGCGTATTTAGAAACTCATGCAATCTTGGAGTGAAAAACTCTTCTCAACTGGGGGTAGGGAGGTCCTTCTCAAAGTAGTGGTATTCAGTCTATCCCTACCTATGCTATGAGTTGCTTCCGATTTCCAGTGTACTTTTGCAATCAACTTGAAAGTATGATGGCTAACTTTTGGTGGGGAATGAATGAGAATGGTTCTAAGATTCATTGGCGATCATGGAACTTGCTTTGTAAAACTAAGGGTGAACGTGGAATGGGTTTCTGATCTTTTATTCAATTTAACCAAGCTCTCCTTGCTAAGCAAGCTTGGCGGATTGTTGAATACCCAAACTCACTCCTTAGTAAACTTCTCAAAAGCAGATATTTCCCTCATAACTCATTCCTTGAGGCAAGTATGGGCCATTCTCCTTCTCTTACATGGCAAGGAATTCGTTGGGGTTGTGAGTTATTGGTTCATGGGCTGAGATGGAAGATTGGTGAAGGTCGAACTATTAGAAGTGGATTTGACCCTTGGCTGCCTGGTCATTCAAACTTTTTACCAATCTCTTACTTGGGACCTCCTAATGGTATGGTTGCTAATCTCATCACTGAGGAGCGGCAATGGAACATTCCTTTGCTACAACAATACTTTAGCCCTCTTGATGTTGAGAAGATCCTCACCTTGCCTCTGAGTTTTTTCCCCACACAAGATAAATTGATTTGGCATCATCACTCCTCAGGGAACTTTACAGTTCAGAGTGCATATCATCTTGCAACTTCATTGGATAATAAAGACCTATGCTCCAGCTCCACTTCGGCTACACAATGGTGGAAACTTTTCTGGTCTCTCCAAATCCCTCAAAAGGTTAAAATATTTGCTTGGCGTGTCATCCATGATGCTCTACCAGTTGCCACATCACTTGTCCGAAGGAAAATCATCACTGATTCCACATGCTCTATATGCAAACAAGCATGGGAATCAACGGGGCATGCCCTTTTTGGTTGCAAATATGCCAAAGCGGTTTGGAGAAGTTTCAATCTCAGCTTTAATTGGTCAGCAGCAACTTCAATGAAAAATGGGGATTACTTGATACATCTTTCCTCTATTTACAACAAAGCTGAAATGGAACATATCTTCTGTACAATGTGGGCTATTTGGAGTGAGAGAAACAAGGTGATTCATGGCAAGAAGGCAAGGAGTGCTCGAGATTTGGCTGTCTTTGCTTAAGTTTTTCTGCAAAACTATAGAGCGGCTCAGAACAAAACTCATGTTGCAGCAGCCTCTGCTGCTCCTGGAACTTCACACCAGCCTCCCCGATCACCTGATGCAACTTCCCCTTGGTGCCCACCTGCTACTGAAGGTTTCAAACTCAATACCGATGCAGCAGCTGAAGCTTCTACGAACACTATTGGTGTTGGGGCTGTGCTTCGGGATGCTACAGGTTCAGTAAAAGCTGCCCTTTCAATGCCGATTCTAGGGAACTTTAAGTCCCATGAAATGGAAGCCAAAGCTCTATTTCACAGTCTCAATTGGGCTCTTCAACAACAGTTACCAATTACACATATTGAGACCGATGCTCTTATGGTGGTCAATGCTTTGAAAGCTCCCTTCAATTCAAATTCTGAATTTTCAGATTTAATTATAGATGTTCTTAGTCTTTTATCCTTTTTCCCAAATGTAATTGTTTCTCATGTCAAGCGTTCTGCAAACAATGCGGCGCATGGACTAGCTAAATTTGCATTAGGGGTGGATGAGGCTTGTACTTGGTTGGAGATTATTCCTCCGCCTATATACTCGGTTATTGTAAACGAATCTTGATTGTTTAATGATAACTAGTATTTTCCCTCAAAAAAAAAACATTCTAATTTTGTAATTATAATACAAATTTTCAATAAAAGTTGTCAAACACTACAAAAAACGGTTACTTTTAGTGACAATTTTTTAGTGACAACATAATTTTTTTATGACTAAATGTGACTTTTAGTCACAACAAAATGTTACTTGTGACTAAAACATAATATTTAGTTACAAGTTGTCACTAATTTAGTTTTAGTCACAACAAGTATTGTGACTAAAAATAAATTTAGCCACAACAAATTGTAAATTTTGTGACTAATACCTTTAGCTACGGACCTTTTAGTCACAACATAAGAACAATAATGTATAATTAATCACAATTTTTTTTACTTTTAATCACAAATTTTGTTGTGACTAAAAGTAAATTTTTTTATAGTGAAATGTAATGCATATTGTGGCCTGGAGAACGGGTCAAAGTCTACCAATTACAACTTCTCCCTCCAAATCAATTCAGTCTACGTCTATGTATAAGTTTCATGAATTTATTATTTAGTTATTAATAATGTTAGAAGATAGGGTACACCAATGTATCATACACATAACTTAGGTACGATGTCATCACTATAAATATGACTTGGTTCATCATTATTGTAAGAACATGTGCTGGTAGTAATTAGCTATTGTTGTTGTTGGATTGTAGTAGTGTGGTGGTGGTGCGATATTGGTTCAATTTTTTTTTTTTTTTGAATTTCTTTTGCTTCAGTTCATAACCGAAGTAAAAGACTTAATTAGCGACAATGCAATACTATTTGCTTCACTTAGGAACCGAAGCAAAAGCTTTTTCTTTTTGCTTCAGCTTCATAATCGAAGCAAAAAACATTTTGTGTTAGTTCTCAAATGAAGAAAAAATATGACTATTTGCGTCTACGATTATTATGTCGAATGCTCCAACCTACACAAGTTGTTTATGTGTCACTTTATGTTGGGTTTTATGCCCTAAATAAAACTCTGTTTCAATGTAATCCAGATTATTCAATATCAATAAAATAACAGAAGTATTTTTCATCCATTTGTGTATGTTATGGTTCACCTTATCAATTGTTTATCTAATTGATTTATAAATTCATTCAAACCCTTTTCACATACTTGATCATGTTTATTGTGTTGTCAACACAGTGGAAAATACACATGACTATGTCATTAAAGATTCCTAGATTTATCAGAACACTAGGGTTTTACTGATATGACAATCTACAACAGAGTTTACTTGCATTTGGAGAAATGCTATGTTCTTTCCAGAGCATTGGTTAAAGTAAAGCTTAGGTTGGATGCATGGAGTATGCATTGGAATGGACCGATATTGATTTTGATATAGACTTATTAAACTTACCATAATATCTATTCAATTCAATATCACTTAGTTGATCCTAGATCAAATGATCTTAATCCTGATATGACTAGGTTCAATCTCAAAAGTGTTATTCGTGTTCTTTGATTTGTTAGTTAAGCCTACTTTTGGGTCAGGGTGATACGTACATTTTGGGAACACGGTAGTGCAATTGAGTGGGAGCGCTAACATAAATATGGAATCTATAGCTTCTATCTGGCGAATAGAAAGTAAAGGATGATTTCCTTCGAGCTTAACCAAACAAAAATAAATGGTGGAGTACTCATTTCACTTAGCTAAAATATCATTTATACAGGGTTAAGTGTTTAAAGGATAAAATACATTTTAGGGTGTTACGGTAATTTGATCCCTTTACAGTGTAAATCATCTATATAGAGGATCATTGATCAAATTAGGATTATAACAATGGATAATTAATGACGTGTCTATATGGTGAAACATATAGAGCATTCTATATAGCTGAGAGTGCAATTCTAAGTTCTATGCGTGGATTCAACGAAGAATTAATAAGTCAGCCAATTTAAGTTGTAAATTCTTGATCTGATTATTGGAAGCTCGAATATATAGACCCATGGTCCCCACACTAGTTGAGACAATATTACTTGTAAGACTCATTTAATTGGCTTTAATTAATCAATTATATTCTCAAGTTAGACTATGTCTATTTGTGAATTTATCACTTATTAAGTGCAAAACAGTAAATAGAGAGTTTATATGGTATATTTATTAATTAGGAAACTTTGATTAGTTTTATTAATAAATATAATAAATGACAATATATTATTTAATAATTAATTATAGTTATTAAATAATTAGATTTGACATTTATGTGGTTGAATGAGAAAATTTACATTTTTTGAGAAAATGGGAAACTAGAAATGATAAAATAGGAAAGTTACAAAAGTGAAAGGCTTGTTTCCACATTGCTATGGCCGGCCACTTTACTTGCCTTTTTGTCATTTAATTTTTCATTTTTAATGCCAAGTAATTCAATCCTAACCCTATGTGGTATTCTATAAATAGAAGGTAAAAGCTCCAGGATTCAATGACACATAACTGCATTCTTTTCTTTCACACACACTCCTAAGCCGCCACTCTCTCTCTTTCTTTCTTCTCTGTTTTTTGAAATCCCTCTAAGTGATAGAGTAGTGCCCACACACATCAAGTAATACCTCAATCATAGTGAGGAAGGCTGTGCAGAATTCAGAATCAACAAAGAAGGACATTCAGGCTCAGATCTTGATTATACTTTGCGACAGAAAGTAATCAAGGGTTAGAGATCTGAGTGGGAGGAGACATATTATTCCGCTGCACCCAATGTAAGGTTTCTCATACTTTATATGTGTTTAATTATATTCGTTTCAGAAGTTCATATTTAGGTTGTTAATCAACATACTTGTGAGTAGATCTAAGATCCTGGTAAAATAATTCCAACACTTTATAACCTAAAGAAAATAAGCCTAAGGGGAAGACGAGCTACAAATTTCCACCCTAAGGAAAATGACTTAAAAAGGGAAAGAAAAAGAGGAAAGAGAAGAAAAATCATAAAGTAAAAGACTTCATGTAAAATGACACGTGCCTAAAATACTCCATGGAAGACGTAAATGCCACATGGAAATAAAATTCTTTGCTAAGTAAATTGATTAGGAAAAGTAAACAATCAAGGAGAAGAGAATACCTTTCTAAATGGTGTCTTCAATAGGGATCAAACTTGAATACTCTAAGCTCTTAATACAAGATCTTAAAGAATGTATACTACAAGGATCCAAATGAATTTATGAAATAATGAAGAGTTATAGGAAGGTATTTATAGGGAAAGAGACAAAGTTCCAAGACTTTGGATTAAGTGACGATCGATGGAGAATATCAGTCCATATGCCCAGATTGGGATCTGTGCACATTATGATTGGTCATATCCTGCTTGCAACAAGCTACCAAGATTCTTTATGCCATGTGTATCTCTCAAAATGCATGTCTCACCTTTGGAATATGTGCTTCCAAAACATCCATGAGAGGAACGTCGTTTCGATAAGAATGCAAGAGTTGATGAGTATACTTAAAAAAATATACTCATAGACATGGGGGTCAAGTGTTAACCCTAAAAATTTACTATGTAAGAATATCAAAACACGAGAGAATAAGGAAAAAGGGAGAAGGAAGGAGGCACGAGACCAGGAGAGACTCGCAAGATGGGAGCCTCATTGAACTCCTCTGTATCACACTGCCTACGTGTCGCGCCACTCGCTAGTGAGAGAGATGGTCTTGCTGGCCCTCGTGTAGCGCCGCTCGCTAGTCAGAGAGTTGGCCCTCGTGCCACACCGCTCGCTAGTGAGATAGGGACTTGCTGGCCCTCTTGCCGCACCGCTCGCTAGTGAGATAAGGTCTTGCTGGCCCTCGTGCCGCGTCGCTCGCCAGTGAGAGAGAGGGTCTCGATGACTCTCATGCCGCGCCGCCCCCCATTGTCTCTTCATGTCACATCATTCAAGAAAAGCGGGGAATTCCTCGCTTCGCCCATGCCACTTTGGTCTTATAAAATAAAGGTCTCACTAAAGCCTATTTTCACCACCTCCCGCCAATTAAGAAGAAACGAGGTTCCTCCCATCTCTCACCATAAGTGAATTCAAGTGTAACAATCCTTTCAATAACTTAATGACCCGATCAAGTCATGGGAAGGAATCTCCAAAGGAAAAATAAGGTACTTCGAGGACATACGGAAGTTTACGACCACAACACCTGTTAAAGCTAATAAAGAAGAATTTTTTCGAAGGGACAAGGTAGTGGGAGTGTGATCCCAGATGTTAGTACGACCTGACACCCTACTACCATTGCCTGATCCCCATAAGTTTAGTCCACAAGCCTTCCTCTCATAGCACATGTTCCACCTAAGGTCCACAGAGGGTAACACCACTTGTAACCATGGGCCTTTAGAGCCTCCTATAAATATTACCCCTTCATTTCATTAGTGAAAGGGAGCTGAAAAATCTTGTAACAAAGAAGAGTGTGATAATTTGAATACAAGATTATTTTCTTAGAATACTTAAGATTTCATCTCTTTTTAAATCACCGCCACACTTTTACTTAATCTCTCTATTTGTAACTAATCGAAGGTTTTCAGTCCTTTAACTTGTTGACGAGTTTCAGCCGTCAACATGGATATTTCCAGCGCAAATGAACTTCACTAGCTTTGTTGCACTTAAATCTTTATATAAATTTTTTGGTGGTAAAAATTAATATGTAGTTATTTTGCCGCACTTAAATCTCTACATAAATTTTCTAGCGAAAAAAATAAATATTTAGTCATTTTGTTACAATTCTAGTCCCTTTGTTGTCACAAGCTCAAGGACAATGTTGCCTTATATGTTTAAAAATTAGAATTTTTGCTACCAAAAAAGAACTACATAAAGATTTTTGCTACCAAAAATTCACATAGGGATTTAAGTTTAACAAAATAATCTACGTAGAAATTTTGGCTACCGAAAAATCTACATAAACATTTAAGTGGTACAAAATGAATTACGTAGGGATTTTGGTCGCAATTTCCTTTATTATTATTGTAAAAATAGACAGATTAAAATTTGTAAAAAAAAAAAAATACAACTACTTACTAAAGAAAAAAAAGCTCTTCTAACTTATTTATTATTTTTTTTATTTGCTATGATATTAAATTTGTAAGGATGTTACACATAAAACATAAGCATGAAAAAAATAGCTATTTGAAAATAAGTAGACAAATATGTAATTTAAAAAAGGAACAATTACATAACAAATTTTAAAAGATTATTTGCTAAAATGTAAAAAATAATAAAGTTAAAAAAATTGTGAGAAAATGATCATCTATCCATTATTAAATTATTTTATTTAATTATAACTATTAAATAAATAAGAATTTAGGCAATTTGATTTTTTTTTTAATAAAAATCATAAGATCTATTAATTAATAAATTCGTTCAAAATAATAGAACGCACTTCATAGAAACAGTCCTCCAACTGAAGCACACGACCTGTAGAGAAACAAGGGTCTCTTGCCAAGCAATGAGCCAACTTATTTGCATATCGTTTTACAAAACACAAATTGTGAAGTCATAAAATACCGCTCTGAATCGCTTGGACACGCACCAAGCTATCTGTTTCCAACATGACTCTATCCTACGAATGAGTTGCAATCCAACTCAATGTTCTTTAATGCCTATTATCTCACACTACTACAAAATTGGGCTTTAGAGGCGGTTTTTAAGGGGTTTTGGCGTCGGTTTTGGCAAAATTCGCTACCGACGCTGTTCCAGGTGACGCTATAGGGTTTAAAATAACCGACGCCATAGGGACCCTATGGCGTCGGTTTTTTCATAACAACCGACGCCAAAGGGTACCTATGGCGTCTGCTATTATGAAAAACCGACGCCATAGGACCCTTGGCGTCGGTTCTTATGAAAAAATCGACGCCATAGGGTCTTGGTATTTACTAGCTTTACAATTTCGCCTTTTAGCATAATTTATATATATTATTTTATTATTAATATAATTAAATTAAGTATAAATTATATACAATAAGCATAAATAAAAATTAAATTGAAAAGTTAAATAAATACACATTTATATTAATCTAAGTGTTTGTATATTAACTATCTTTTTATTAATATTTTATATTTGACATTATGTGTTTGTATTTTTGTAGTATATTAGTATATTTTTATAATTTTTTTAAGTTATATTTTGTATAATAATTAGTATATTAAATAATAAATAATGTGTAATATTTTTTAATTTTTATGTAATTTCATATTTTTATATATTTAAAATTTAAGACCAATAAAATAAAACAATAATTTATGGACCAAAATAAATAGAAAAAATTAGAGAAAGGGCTAAACTTTGCATGAATTTTTTTGAAAACTTTGAATATTAATAACTTTTGATCCGATTATCCATTTGAGACGATTAATTTTTTTTTTAACTTGGGTATTTTTTCGCGTTCTACGCATCCCAAACAGCCTATGGCGGTTTGGCCAACTATTTTGTCCAAAAAACGATCTTTTGTATACTAAAATCATGTTATGCACCTCTTTCACCTAACTTTTTGTGTTTTATTTTGCTATTTTACTTAAATAAACTAATAAAATTCTAATATTAAGTATTAGAATCAATGTTAAATAAAATTCTTTTATATTTAAATAAAATCATTGTAGTTAATTTATATAAAGATTGTGTTTTGGTATATTGGTAAAGACTTATCAATTTATCTTTTTGGTCACAAGTTCAAATCTCATTAGACCATTTTTTGTATATCTTTTTTTTAGCCTACTATATCTATCATATGTATTACATCAATATTATTCTAAAATTACTCTAAGTATTTAAGAATTATCTAAATATATATAAAAAAAACATTCTTATAAAAGTAAGTTAAAGAAAGCATACCTTATACTAAAAATTATGTACTTGACTTCCGATAAAGTGACTTCCGATAAAATTCTAACAACCAAGTTTAATAGAAAAAAAAAAATCAAATATTATCCTAATTCTACTGAAATTTCTAAGAAGATAATCTGCTATAATTGAACATTTCCAAAAAATTCAAACCTATTAATAACAACAAAATACAATTCAAAACAATATAAAATAATCACAACAACATTTAGGAATATAAAAGTTTACCACCCATCCGACTGCAGTATATGTATTCACAGAACCTACTTCACTACGGATGAATATTTAAGATATTCAAACTCTACTAAGCATTCATAATTATTATAATAAAAGTTAGTAAATGTATACCTCAAGCTACCTTGAAACCGATCAACACCAAATAAGTCGGATCCTTGCAAATTGACCTCACAACCTACAACGTAAAGAAATACTACAAAATTACCAATTTTTTTATTTAGCTACTTACTACTTATATAAATTATGAGTAACTAGTTAGTAATAAAAATACATGAATATGAATGAAAATTAGTAACTTGCTAAATAGTTGTCACTAACTATTTACTAGTTACTAAAAAAAATAAAAACACATGAATAAAATTGAAAATAGAAAAAAAAAATTAATACAAAATATAGTTAATTTCTAAATTTTTGTTTCTAAACTAATTTTATAGAAATTAATTTCTAAACTTTTATTTTAATACTCTCCTATCTCATTCTCATCACAATATTTAATTAACATTACTATTAGTTTAAACTTTAAAATACTCAATATATACATATACAATATATAAAATACTCTCCTATATCACATTTCTCATTCACAATATATATACACACAATACATATTCAATACAACACAAAATACATACATATATACTCTCCTATATCACATTTTTCATTCACAATATATATATACACACAATACATTTCTCATTCACAATATATATACACACAATACATATTCAATACAACATAATACATATTTAATAATATAGAAAAACCCTAAAAAATTTATAAAATAAAAATAAAGCAATGTACATTACTAAAATTAGTAGAAATCAGATTTATACCTTAATAGACGTTGAGATACAATGTTTTCTCCTCTAAAAACGGTGGCCGGAGGTATAACCACCACAACCACTACCTCTACCTTCGGTTTACCCTAAAAAATGAGGAAAAATGTGATCTTTTCAGGTATATAGTTTTAAGTATGAAAAATAGAAGATTTAGAAACAAAAATGAGCTAAAATGGTAAAAAAATGGTGAAATGGGGGTGATTTTTCGTGGTGGTTGGCGGAGAGGGTTTGGGGTTTCTCTGATTTGGGGATTTCTGGGCTGGCTGGTCGAATGAGGAAGACGAAGTGATGAGCTAGGGTTATAAACCCTTTTGGCGTCGGTTATTTGGAAATAACCGACGCTAAAAGTGGCGTCAAATTTCCTTCTAAAAATTTTCAACCCTATGGCGTCGGTTATTAATTATTATGCTGAAAAAAGCGACTCTAAAGGCTTGTTTTGTAGTAGTGTCAGCAATTTCGGGTTGAACACACATCCAATCTTCCCCTTTTTGAATGCTTCTACCATAGCACCATAATGATTCTGAGCTACACAACCCATGCCAAAAGACAAGACTCGAACCAGAAAAAACTAAAAGGAAAAGATTAAAAAACCATGTCAAAAGACAAGACTAAAGAACCATGTCAAAAGACAAGACTAATGGAAAAACTAAATTAGTTTCAATACATCAACACGATCACAACATTAAAATTAATTAAGGAATGAACTCCTTATGATTCTAACCCCATAAAAATATTAATTAGAATTAAACTAATAATAGTAAATTAATAAATGAAAACAAAAATTTGAAATGGAGGACGTCGTTGAGCAGAACCGAACCACTCTCAGACGACTCCTCTTGAACCCCTCACAGAAGAAGACGTTGATGTGGGAATGAGAAAAACTTTTGCATCAATCAAGAAGATCAATACAATAATCTTCTCCTTCGGTAATATCTTGTCCTCAAGTTTAGGCTTACCGAAAAACTTTCCGATTTAGACTGTGTGTGCATGAATTCTTTGAGCGTACAGTAGAGAGAATGATTGAACATGGTTTTCCAGCAATAGAGAGAGGGCGACACAGAAGACTTTGAAATGATTTGAAAGAGATAGCAGCGAGTGAGAGAAGTTTACAAAGAAGTATTTTTTTTTTAGATATTGGGGATCAACTAATTTAGGCAATTTGATAAATCTATGTTTTACTATAAAAAAATAACCTTAAAATAAAACGATAAAAATTAAATATATTAAAAAAAATCAGACAAAATAAATGTTAAAATTTAAATTATGAATAAAGATAAAAAAAAATTGCAATATTTTTCTTTTAAAAAAAAAAAAGTAAAATCCAAAAATGCAAAATTCTTTAAATTATCAAGATGCATTCTTATTAATAATTAAATAAAACAAGAAAAAATTAAAATAAATCTATACATGACACAAAAAAACAAAACGAGTTGTTATATATCCAATCTTCTATATTACATATAGATATAAAAAATTAATTATGAATTCATCATGTTTTAAAAAATGAAATATTTCCACCGATTGGATCAAACTTCCAATATGTTATATGACAAAAGAAATGGCGGAAAGCTTCTTGATGGCGAGGGACCAATTATTTAACATATTATAATAAGAGATTTTAGTCGTTATGTATATGGCTATTTCAATCAATCAAGTGTGTTAAAAAAATAGTTGCCCGACCCGACCTAAACCCTTCTATAATGTTCCTCACTAAAGTCATTCTACTTGCCTTTATTGGCAAATTTAGACCCAACATGTTCTCAAGTCCCAAACATTTTCAATAATTGTAGGAACAATTATAATGACCAACTATAATAGGTTAATTGGAGTATTGTATCATGAATAATTAGCCAAAAGAAGAAAAATCTAGACCATCGTGCATTGCTAAAAAAATGAGATGACTAATACAAAGTGCCAAAAAAAAGAAGAAGAAAAAAAGAAAAGAAAAGAAAATCAAAAGGGATCTACGAAATCGATGAAGAATGAAAGAAGGGCTTACACAAACAAACACATATGCATGATTTCATGCATTATATATATTGCGCACGGATTTTGTGTCGACACTAGGGAAGAAATTTAATTTCATGATCAATATTGTTCGCTTTCTAGGGTTAATATATATATAATACATACATAGTACTGTAAGATATATTTTGACAGAAACTAATGAAATAAATCTCGTGTTACATTATACTTCGATCCGTATATTTGAGCTCAAATCCGAAAAAAAAAAATTGTATATGCATTATTTTAGTTATTTATAATATTTATTTATAATAAAATATAATATTTATAGAAATAACATTAATTTTAGTGTAGTGACTAAATTAAATTGATAGAGGTTAGAGTTCAAATTTCACTATATCAACATTATTTTTTAATAAGTTTATTTTTGCTCTGCCTTAAAAAAATTTGTTATGCTCTCTCTTTTTAAATTCTGGGTCCGTCATTTAATATGCACGTATATTTATTTGTATATATACTAGTGGAAGTTGCACTGAAAGAATCGACTCGCTGATTCTATGCTTATAAAGAACTAGGCTTAAACAAGTTTGTACAAAAGCTTACTTACAAAAGCTTGTATTTAAGGGTGTGCATAAATTAATCCAATCCAATGACAACCAATTGATCCAATTAAAACCGACCGCCAAACATTAGATGGCCAATTGTGATAGGATCGAATTGGACGTTACTTTTGAATGTCCAATTCGATCGAATCGGATGTTGCATGGGGTGTCCGAAAATCTAATACATCTAACATCCAATCTAACTAATTATTGCGGATGAAGAGAGAAAAAGATTTTATTGATTATTATATGATTACAAATGGAAAGCAGGCTTTAAATAGGAAGCCAAGAAAGGAAAACCAATCCCACAAAGTTAGGGATTGTATCCCATAAAAGTAGGGACTGCAATAACCAATCAAACCAAACAGATTTACAAAACAGAATATAAAATCAAAGTAACCGACACAGTAGAAGTAAGTAGCAGTAGTAGAGCAGTAGGAGTATTCTTGTTACTCCCCCTCAAGATGGACCATAGATATCATGAATGGCCATCTTGGACAAGTGTGAAGTAAGGATGGTGGAGGGGAGAGGTTTGGTAAAAGCATCGACAAGCTGAAGGTTGCTGCTGACAGGCACTACAAGAAAATCATCTTTTGCCGGTGCATTTTTGCGCCGGCAAAAGTACACTAAGTGCGCCGGCGAAGCTTTGCCGGTGCAGAAGCTTGGTCGGTAAAAGACTTTTGACCGGCGCATAGAGTAAATGCCCCGGTAAAACATCCTTTTACCGGCGAGAAATCATGCCGGTGAAAAAAAAACGCCGGTGTTAAAAAATACCCTTATGAACCTGCTTTGATAAGCTTTTGGCAGCGCAATAGTGCGCCGGCAAAACTATTGGCGCCAACCGTCAGATTGGCGCAAACAGTTTTGCCGGTGCTAGTTATGCGCCGGAAAAACTGTTGGCGCCAATCTGACGGTTGGTGCCAATAGTTATGGCCACTTTTTACCGGCGCAAAAGTATTTATTTTTTTTAAAAAAAAAATTAATTAATTATATTTAATTAATTATAATATTAATTAATTAAATATAATTAATTATTTTTTAAATAATTATAATATTATATTAACAAAAAAAACAAACATAATTTACATTAAAAGATAAACTAACATTAATTATATTATGTTCTACTAAAATTAGTATATAAACAAAATGTTAAATGTTCGAATCGGATAATAAAAAAAGTAAAGTTCTATAGGCGGGTAATGTCGTCATCGTTGTTTCTCTGAGTCTTGGGAGGCTGCGATGACAATCCAGCACCAGGAGCAGCCGACGATCCAGCACCAGGAGTGGGCAATGGTGGAAGATCCATGGGAGGCAAGTTGAATCCCGGCACAGCTCGAGAAAGATAATCAAACTGATCTTGGAATCGTCTGAGGTAGAGTTGTTGTGTCTCATACTGCTGCCTTGTATGTTGTGTTGGCTGCTCCGCTTCCTCCACTTTTTTTTGTAAAGCCTCGTACTGTTCCATTGTAACAGTCGGTGGGGCTGAAGGATGCGTGGCATGTGCTCTTTTGGCCCCAACTCCCTTTAGTCTGGGGAGATGGCCAAAGCCTCAAAGATGTCGAGATCGTTCCCCGAGTACTTGCGTCATAACAGGTAAGTCTCGGGGGTACTGTGTAGGATCGACAGCAGGCTCATCGGGCTCATCTTCAGTGGGCGCTGGTTGAGTGGCCGCTATTTCAACCATTTGCTCCTAAAACAAACAAATAAGTAAAATGGTTAATTTTAATACAAAATAAATTGAAAGAAATAAATAAAAATTGAATTAGAATGTAAACTTACGTAAGCTTGTTGCGCGAACTCGTTGCGCCAATTGTTGCCTTTATGGTGAAGCTTTTGAAAAGTTTCCACCGCAGTTGGCACTTCTCCTGTGTCGGGGTTAGCCTATTTTGAAGAGAAAATATATTAGTATTGTTATTTTAGTAGAAAAATTTAAATGAATGATAGTTAAATATAAACTTACCCCCTCGACAACATGTGAAACAATAGGCTTGGAGCCCCAGCCTCCTAGAAGTTTCATCTTACCCCGACTTTCTTTATTTTTCGCTGCTCTCGCCTCAAATTAATAATATTTCTAACAATTAATTATTTATTATTGACTATATAAATTAAACATTACTAAATTAAACATTTTAAAAAATGTACCTTTTGTTTGTCTGTGCTCCAATAAGCGATGCAGTCACTCCACACCTCTTGAGTTACTCCATCAGGAGGTGACATGTCGACCCTCTCCTGTCCAAGCTCCTTAATGTTTTGTATCCAATTTTTTTTTTTTTGCAGTCTGCCCTCCAGTCACGTAAACCCTTTAACATCTCGTACTCACCGTAGTCTACGAATGTAGGGTTATCTCGTGGGAGGAAAAACTTGGTCCGCAAAAAGTTGCACATTAATACATTAATTACAATTTAATAAGAGTATAGTAATTTAGAAATTAAAAAAATTATTAAGACATACCTCAAGTCTATCCCAGAGTGCATTGATGTCAGCTCTACTGACATCTTCCCATTTGAATTTATTGATGAGGATAGACATTCGAGTCATCCATTTAGCCATATTGTTGAATTTCTTTCCGTTTTTGCCGACAGGTGTGCCAGTCTCTGCGTGCAACTCAATCTGTAACTTGGCAGATTGTGTGTTGGTGAGCTCCTCCTCAACATTCTGGCCTTTGTATTTACCTCTGACCCCTTTCTTTTTCGAACTGCTGCCACCTGGTGTAGACATACTACATATACAACACACACTACTAAAAAATCCCAAATTCCCGTCGGTTTTACACTGTCAGGTAAAGTATTCCCGACAGTCCATAAAACCGTCGCCTATACGAGCGTCGCGAATACTAGGTAGAATAGACGACGGTTGAAAACTGTCGAGAAAATAGCATGGGCCACGGTTTAAAACCGTCGCCTATAGTGAACACTATAGGCTACGGTTTAAAACTGTGGCCTATACTATACGCCACAGTTTTAAACCGTAGCCTATACTATAGCCCACAGTTTAAAACCGTCGCCTATAGTGTTATAGGCACGGTTTTAAACCGTCGCATGCAGTAAAATTTTCAATTTAATTATAAATTTAATATTTTTCAACAACGCTTTTTGCTAGTCATTTTGCTACCAAAAAAAGGAAAAAAATTAAAAAAATAAATAATTCTACTCTTTTTTCCATGCATTAATTAATTTTTATGAATTTATATAATATCACTAATTAGTTAAGGTAAAGTATAAATATAAATTAAAAATGAACAGAAACTGAAATATATGCAAACAACTTACTCTAACTTACATAATTGTTAGTTATATAAAAGTATTTGATTGTAGTGTAAAGTATAAACAAAAAAAAATTTGATCATCATAATAGCCCTTGTTGCACCGTTTGTGTTTAGACGCATTCAATCCATTGATCACGGAGAAGATTCATCTCATCATTTAAATACGGGTTGCTCTTACCCTGCAAAACAAAATTGAAAAAAAAAATATATAATAATTAGTAAAAGACCTTGTACACTACACTACACTACATTCTCTTTTGAATTGATAACTCTTTATTATCAATTCATTCTAAGTATGAAATTGATAATTGAACGATATAACAAGGTAAAGGAGGAACATCAGCAACTTCTCAACCCAACATCAGAGATAAAGATATTTTGACTATATGACCTAACTGATATATATTTAGAAGCTATGTATATATATATGTATTCAAATATATAATTAGTTGTTTATTTGATAAAAAAAATTTGAAGCAGTACTATCAATGATTTTATATTATATATATACACTCAAGAATTTTAGTTTTTGTTGCTGCAAAATATAAATAATAATTGGATATTGTCAATCAAGAGATGTTATTTCAAAGTTATTCAAAGATAGTCTCTCTGCATTTAACTTTATAAAGAGTTAAAGACTGCAACTTTATATATTTCTCTCAGCCTTTGCATATTTCATGTGGCTATAGGTTTGTTATATTCTATAAAATAGATAGATCAGGAAGATTATACTATGATGTTATAAATATAAATGTATTAATGGTTGGCTGGATTGTGTAAAAACTTGGATAAATATTATGCGAGAAAAAAGAGATTCTCTTTCTTTATTTGTTTCCCCATATGCCAATGTGTGTATACATATCGAAATCATGTTATATGATGTGACAAAATTACAAAGAGTAAAACAGCATACTTCAAACTAAAAATGACAAAAGAATATTAACTGATAAATGTGATGAATCTTATAAATTTAGTAGTGCACACAACAACAAGTAGCTCGAAAATAACAACCTTTGCACATCTCGAAGTAGTGCAAAAAAGTAAAAAAATTATACTTTGTAATTGATGTAGAATTTCCCTGAGACGGTCCAAGCAAAATAACCAACACAAAGTCAAACTATTTAACTCTGATGCCAATGAGAAAACAATGAAGACAATAAAATCAAATCTCAAATTTTATTAGTTACAGATTTGAACACAATCAAACTTCTAATTTGTCATCTATACATAGATGATACCTATAATCATTCTCCAAATGAGTTTGAGATTGACCAACCAATAGTGAAGTAATTGATTATCTACTATAAAACTTTCATTTTCTTATAAATATTGATCATAATTAAAAAATATTATAGAAAAAACACTTCACAATAAACATTTATAGCAGTAGTGGGAGGGGGTATCGATAGGCCCAATATATGTTGGTAGCAAAACATTGATCATAAAGCTCTCTTTCTCTCTAATTTCTTGTCTTGGGTTTCTCAGACAAATTCGATTTTTTATTTGGTGATCACAGTGTTTTTCTTACAGTTTTCACATTGCTTTTGACACGTTGAAGCCTAATTCTGATCATATTTTTCATCACTACATCTTCTCTATTATTACTGCTATACATATATTAATCAAACTACTATAACCTCTTTACCAATTAATATATCATTCATATTTTTCTTCTTCTTCTCAATGACAAGATTCACTCATTTTCACAACACCTCTTCAACTTCAATTACAATGGTAATTAACTCATCACATGATCGAATATCGATCTCTTTTCTCATTCAGGCAAGCTAATAATTAAGGTAATTAATTATTGACTTTTAAGTATGTTTTAAATGGGTTTATTTATTTTTTGTAGAGTGGTGTAATGTCGTTTATGTTAGAATCAAAAGTTAGACTTATAATGGGGTTGCCGTTTATGCCATTATCTTGCAGAATACAACTTATACAGGGCAAGGTCAAGAAAAAATCGCATTCTCTCCATCCAAAACCCTTTTCAAGAAGAATTTAAAAACAAAAATTGAAAAATCAAAAGACAATTAGGCCAGCAATCCAAACTCCAATCACCCAACTTTTCAAATTCATTCACTCTAAACTAATTTCATAGAGCACAAAAATGATTTTGATTCAACATATTTTCCTCTGATAGATATAGTAATTTTTTTCATTTTTTATTCCTAATCAGATGTTGTAAACACCAAAGCTAAGTTCATGGTCGACCGAATTGTAAGAAGAGAGAAGCTCACCTGGTGCTAGGGACGTTTCTTGGGACTTCTAGCTCGAGTTCAGTGGGCAAACCCAGAAACCCTTCTGGCGCTATCAAAGGTCAGGTGCGATACATGACTCACGAGAGGTGGGCATTGTGATTGTGAACGAATAGGGTCAGCAGGCGTCGCCGGTAGTGGCGGAGGTGCACCGCCGGTGATAGAGAAAGACCCGAGTGAGTGACTGAGTGAGATCGAGGGAGTGAGAGACAGGGAGTGAGTGAGATGCGAGGGTTTGATGTCTGTCTTATGGTGAGAGGCGCGAGAGTTTTCATTTTTTAGCCGTATTTGCGACGGTTTAGAACCGTGGGGCATAGTTTTATAACTTTTTTTTTAAAATTTTTTTCTACACTTTTAAACCGTCGCCTAATCTATACTAGTGTTAAAAACTGTCGCCTATAATATAGTATAGGCGACGGTTTTCAACAATCAGTTAATTTTTTTAGCGACGGTCCCAAAAAAAAAGCGTTTTTGGGACTGTCGCGAATTCTGCATTTTGTAGTAGTGACATATTGTTTAGTTAAAATAAACTAACATATTCAAAACATATTAAAGAAGAAGGGTTGTAATTTTTATTTTATTTAAAACAATATTTCAATTACAATTCATCATCCTCATCTTCAGTTACATATACAGCATTATCATCACTGTCACTCTCTAATTCTAAGGAGTTGTCTTCTTCAGTATTTAGACCCTCGTTATCGACAATGAAATCATCTAATTGTTGAGGCTGTGAATTCACACGATGCATGTTTGCAACTTCAGTTGGGTCAAAATCATGGCGAACATAGTCAACATCATCAAACTGTGGAAGTTGAACAACGACTCGATTTCAGCTGAATTGTTTTCCTGTACAAAGGGTGTCTCCCCATCAGTGTCCGGGAAGTCCCAAACATTTCGCGGTATGTACTCATTTACAATCAGCCAGTCTTTACCGTTCTTCAAATCAGGAATGTAATAGATCAATTTTGCTTGAGATGCAAGTATGAACGGTTCATTTTGGTACCACTGTCGGTTGACGCAAATGCTAGTAATAACACCGTCACTATCCATTCTACTCCCGTTAGTGTCAAACCACTTACACAAAAATAAGAGAACACTGAAGTCTTTTAAATAAGTGAACTCCATAATTTTTTCAAGTGTGCCGTAAAAATTTTGTCCATCTTCACCGAGCACCATAACACCGCTATTTTGTGTTTTGCGGTTATCATTCCTTTCCTTGACCAAAAATTTAATACCGTTCACTATGCACCCTGGATAAAAATAAATTGCTGCATTCGCTGGGTAAGCAATAGCATACAACTCATCTGACACTGCACCCTGGTTGCTCAACCGTAGTTCATTAATCTACATATCAGGAAAAATATTAAGTTAAGAAAAGTTGAACAATTATTGAGAACAAGATTATGAGTATTGAGAGGTAACAAGGCTTACTCGAGTTTTGAACCATTCAGGGAATTCAGTCTCCTGCACTTTTTCAATATTGCCTACACCCCTTGCTTGAAGCAACTCCTTGTGCTCACTATATAATATAATGCACTTAGTAAGTTAATAATTTTTTAGATGAAGTCGACTATTGTGTGTTTGTGTTTATGGAATTTATACTTACTTGATATACGGCTCAACCTCTGTGCAATTGTTCAAAATGTACCACTCCGCCTTATGCTTGCTTTGCATGGGTAAGGTGTCGACTGTCTTCATACCGAGGGGTCGGCCAACATGCTTGAATACAGAATATTGTCGAGTTGGCATGTTTTGGACAATGTCATTGTTCCAGTCAGGACGGTTGAATCGAGTTTCTACTTCTCGAAAGTACATTGAGCAAAAGGTTAATGCCTCATTAACCACAAAAGATTCAGCAATAGAGCCTTCTGGACGGGCACGATTCCTGACATATTGCTTGTACACAGTGTTGGACATATTTTACCAGGATCTAGATTTACTAACAAGTATGTTTCAATAACATCCTAATATGAATTCTAAAACAATGAAATAAACACATATAAAGTTTAGAAAACCTTACATTGGGTGTAGCGGAATATAATGACTCCTTCCGTTCAGATATCTAGCCCTTGATTCCTTTCTGTAGCAGAGCATTATCAATATCTAAACCTGGATCTCTTTCTCTCCTTCCTTTGATGCTGATTCTCCTTCTTGTTGGATGGTTTTCCACAGTCTTACACACTATGATTGAAATACCACTTGATGTGTGTGGACAATCACTCATTCACTCAAGGATTTCGAAAATTTAGAGAAGAAAAGAGAAGGGAAGAGGTTCGTCCTATAGAGAAAAGATAGAGGCTCAGTTTTCATCTGACAAAGTTCACAAAGTTATGTGTGAATGAGAGCCATCACTATCTATTTATAGGTAACCACCTAGGTTTAAGTTAGAATTATTTGGCATTAAAATAATGAAAAAATAAATGATAAAACCCTATAAGTGTGGCCGGCCATGGGCCTCACTTATGCAATTTTGTTGTTTTATCATTTCTGCATCTTATTTTCTCAAAAACGTCAATTTTTAAATTTAACCATTTAAATGTCAATTCTAATTATTTTATAACTAAAAATTAATTATTAAATAATATTGTCATTTAATATATTTATTAATTAGACATATAAAGACTCTTAATTAATAAATAAATCTAGAATATCTTTTCTTTACAATTTCGCCCTTGCTTAGTGAAAATTCATAAAGTAGACATAGTCTAACTATAGAATTATAATTGATTAATCAAAATCAATTAACTGAGTCTTACAAGCAGTATGGTCTCAACTAGTATGGGAACCATGGGTCTATATATCCGAGCTTCCAATAAGCAGATCAAGAGTTTATATCTTAAACTCACTAACTTATTAATTCTTCGTTGAATCCACGCATAGAACTTAGAATTGCACTCTCAGTATATATAACGCTCTATATGTTCCACGATATAGACACATCATTAGTTATCCATTGTTATAACCCTAATGTGATCAATGATCCTTTATATAGATGATTTACACTGTAAAGGGATTAAATTACCGTAACACCCTACAATGTATTTTATCCTTAAAACACTTAACCCTGTATAAATGATATTTCAGCTAAGTGAAAGAGATCTCCACCATTTATTTTCATTTGGTTAAGCTCGAAGGAAATCATCCTTTACTTTCTATTCGCCAGATAGAAGCTATAGATTCCATATTTATGTTAGCGTTCCCACTCAATTGCACTACCTGTTGGGGTTAATGCCCTAAATAAAACTCATTTCAATATAATCAGATTTACTTATTAATATAGATCAGAAATAACATTTAATGTTGCATGGTTCACATGATTTATTTCATGATAATATGTACATAATGTATGAATTCATCGGAAACCCTTTTCACATACTTGATCCTGTTTATTGTGTCGTCAACACATTGGAAAGTAAACATGACTATGTAAATAAAGTTTTATAGATTTACCAGACACAAGGTTTTACTGATATGATAATCTACAATAGAGTTTACTTGCATTTGGAGAAATGCTATGTTCTTTCCAGAGCATTGGTTAAAGTAAAGCTCAGGTTGGATGCATGGAGTATGCATCGGAAGGGGCCGATATTGAACTTTGACTTAGATTTATAAAACTTATCGTAATATCGTCAAGTCAATATCGCCTAGTTGATCCTAGATCAAATGATCTTAATCCTGTTATGATTAGGCTCGATCTCGAGAGGCTATTCGTGTTCTTTGATTTGTTAGTTAAGCCTACTTTTGGGTCAGGGAGATACGTACATTTTGGGAACACGGTAGTGCAATTGAGTGGGAGCGCTATCATAAACATGGAATCTATAGCTTCAATCTGGTGAATAGTAAGTAAAGGATGATCTCCTTCGAGCTTGACCAAACAAAAATAAATGCTGGAGATCTCATTTCACATAAGCTGAAATATCATTTATACGGGGTTAAGTGTTTTAAGGATTAAATACATTGTAGGGTGTAACGGTAATCTAATCCCTTTACAGTGTAGATCATTCATATAGAGGATCATTGATCAAATTAGGATTATAACAATGGATAACTAATGATGTGTCTATATGGTGGAACATATAGAGCATTTTATATACTGAGAGTGCAATTCTAAGTTCTATGCGTGGATTCAACGAAGAATTAATAAGTTAGTGAATTTCAGTAATAAATTCTTAATCTACTTATTGGAAGCCCGGTTATATAGACCCATGGTCCCCACACTAGTTGAGATAATATTGCTTGTAAGACTCATATAATTGGTTTTGATTAAACAATTATAATTCTCAAGTTAGACTATGTCTATTTGTGTATTTTTCACTAAGTAAGGGCGAAATTGTAAAGAAAGAGTTTTAGGGGCATATTTGTTAATTATGATACTTTGTATGGTTCAATAAATAAATATGATAAATAGTTGACAATATTATTTAATAATTATTTATAGTTATTAAATAGTTAGAATTGGCTTTTAAATGGTTGAATTAGAAAATTGGCGTTTTTGAGAAAATCAGATGCAGAAAAGATAAAACTGCAAAATTGTAAAAAGTGAGGCCCAAATCCACATGTATAGGGCCGGCTACTTTTGTAGGGAATTTAAACTGATATTTCATTATTTTAATGCCAAATAATTCAAACCTAACCCTAGTGGAATGTTATAAATAGATAGTGAAGGCTTCAGGAAATTAACACACTAAATTTCTACACTTTTCTTCTGACTTTTTTTTCAGAAAAAGCTGAGCCTCTCTCTCTCCCTATCTTTAGCCGCCACCTTGCTCTCTTCCTTCTCTCTTCAATTTCGAAATACTTAGTGTTAGAGTAGTGCCCACACACAACAACTGATACCTCAATCATAGTGAGGAAGATCGTGAAGAAAGACTTTCAGTAAGAAGGAGTTTCAGCACTAAAGAATCAGAGAAAGAGATCCAGGTACAGATATTGATAATGCTCTGCTACAGAAAGGAATCAAGGGCTAGATATATGAACGGAAGGAGTCATATTATTCCGCTGCACCCAATATAAGGTTTAGTAAACTTTATATGTGTTTATTTCATCGTTTTAGAAAGTTCATATTTAGGGTGTTAATCAACATACTTGTGAGTAGATCTAAGATCCTCGTAAAATAATTCCAATCTTGATCGAATAAAAGGTTGCTAGAATGTTTAACATTTTAGATGAGCTGACAACTCTATTCAATGGATGGTAGCTTTGACTCTCGCCTAAACGGGACACTGATATCAGTTTGTTGAAAACCTTGGAAATTATTTAGGATTGTATGTTTTAGTATTTTCACTTGTCATTCCTACTTGCTATATATTTAATAATTTTTGAATTGTGTATGAATTTATATTGAACCATGTTATTTTCTGTTATTAAGTTGTAGTTTAATTTCGAATTTTCATTGTTTGTCTAACTTGGTTTGTTTATCTAATGAGATGAATCCCTAGTGGATTTTCACCATTAGACATACATAATAGTGTTAGATCTCGAAAGATAAATATTGTATATGCGACATCTAGCTGTTCATCAACAGATGACACCTTAGACTAGTATTTTTACAATATGAAACAAGAAGATTGTATAATAAGATTACTTTGACTTTCGCTAATCGAAGCATCGTTGGATTCTTATTTAAACAACGAAATTATCCTAATTCCTCTTAGCTTATTCATTTCGAATTAGCTCAACAACATATCATTGGATGAATGGTCTATAAATTATTTCATGTCATTCTATATTTTCTCTTAAGAAATTAAATGACGCATATGATTATAATCCCGAAATTCTATTCCCAATTGTTATAAATCCTCAATCTTAGAAATCTCCTACTTGTATGGGCAATTCAGACTTACAGTTAAATTAGTAGTGTTGGTCCAAGATAGAATTACTCATTATATTTGGTATAAATTTAAATCTTTGACTTTAATTTTAGATTCCAAACAGAAATTTTCTTATATTTCTAATTCCAGAATACAATACAGTTACACTTTTACAAGTGTTTAATAACCATTTTCTATCATTGGTTTCAAACTGTATGGAATATGAGTTTAGTATTCTGTGACCAGGATCCACTTGCACTATTCTCAGAACTCTTTTGATGTAACTATACCTAAGTCATCAAAATAGTAAACCACATTTTTTATTAATCTATGGAATTTGTATCTTGATCATAGTGGATTAGACAAGATCAATCTCTGCAAAGAGTTAATATGCCTATATCCACTTAAAGTAGTTCATCTCATTCGCAGATGGATGTACATTCAGGGGTGGATATGAGTTTTTCGTTGTGTTCTTAAAACGATAACTCTAGATTATACCTTATGCAAAGAAATTTGAAATGTTTAAATTTCATTAATTTTTAGCAATGGTTAATACCATTAAGGTAAGTGGTTAAAGATCTTACGAACTGATAGGGTTGGAGAAATAGTTAGTAGATATGCAGTTCAAAGATCATTGAATTGATTTTTGAATTATATCCAAACTTACCTCCCTAGAAATTTCGAGTTGCAAGTTGATGATTAGTTACTAGTCGTTGCCTAATTCCTTCTATGGTAATACAATTTCAGAATGATGTAATGGTTGTATACTTAATGTAAAGCATTACTAGATTCATGGATGACCTAATCAAAATCTTAAGAAAAGCTATAACTGTTAACCATGGTTTGTTAGCTATTCTAAGTGATTAGGGGTGGACCATCCCATAGTCAATAGATAAGAAAGTGTTTGTTCAAACAAATACTACTTTTCTAAGATAAAGACTAAGTCTGAAAACAAAGTAGCAAATAAAGGAGATATTTTTTGATTCCAAAAGTGTTCTATCATCTTATTTGACATATGATGATCCCACTGCCTCTGTTGTCTTGTCACAACCAAACAGGTTAATACCATTTAGTTTTGTTAGACATAATTCACGGTACCTTGTCGTAGTGGGAGAGTTTCTAGGAACTCATCTTCTTATGACTTGGAAGACACTAGTGATTAAAATCCATTGTGAGTTTAAACAAGTAATGGATTGTCAAGATAAGAAACTAAGAAGAAAAGCGAATAGAACTATGGTTTAATCCATTCACATGGAATAACCTAAAGTTTTCTATTACAAGGACATAAAAGGAAATTTTAGTTAATAAGTCTATTCTATGGACTTAACAAACTTCCTGTTCCTAGTATTATAGGTTTGAGTTTATCTAAACCTATGGCTTTTGGTATACCTGGTAATTACTTACTCTATTGCAAGCAACTTACTCTAGTGAGATGCTGAAGCATTTTCTTTCTAATGGCAATCTATAGAAGCTTCTCGACTTCTAGGTATAGATTTTATTTATCTAAGGAAAAGTCTCAACTATTCCAGAAAAGATAATGCCATGAAAGAATTTCTTAAATCAACAGTGAGAGGTCTTAGATATGCTTTTGTATGCCTTAGACCAGACACCTGCTGTTGAGTGGGAGTAATGAGTAGGCATCAGATTAATCCAAGAGAAGAACATTGGAAGACAATCAAGTAAATCTTAAGATAAAGAAGAGGAACTATATGTTAGTCTATAAGGGTTTGTTTAAAACTCTTAGACTACACCACATCAGATTTCGAAATTTGCCTTTGTGCTAGAAAATCTTTCTGATAAGATGGTGATTACTCTGGGGGTGGAATGGTGATTTTGGAGAAGTGTAAAAACCTATCTGAAGTCTCTAGGTCTACAAGAAAGGGACTGAATGTTAAAGTTGCAGGAAAGGTACTTATTCAGTCTAAGGAAAGTTCTATACATTTTGGCACCATTCCAAATTGCCTTAACTACTAGTGTTACTTCCTGAATAACCAAGAAGTAGTTGCCAAAGGTATAGAATCCAGTATCCCAAGAGAGTAGACATATAGAGAGGAATTTCACATTATCAATGATTTTGTGATTAAGGAAGAGTAATAGTGGAGGAAAGGTTGTGGTTAATTCAACTTTTCAGATCTTATTACAAGGAATTTACTACTACTACACTTGATTTGTATATCAAGGTGTTGAGATTATTTGAAATGCACATTTTGTTTTATATTAGTGCAAGTGGGAGTTTATTGGGTTTTATGCCCTAAATAAAACTCATTTCAATATAATCAGATTTACTTATTAATATAGATCAGAAATAACATTTAATGTTGCATGGTTCACATGATTTATTTCATGATTATATGTACATAATGTATGAATTCATCTGAAACCCTTTTCACATACTTGATCTTGTTTATTGTGTCGTCAACACATTGGAAAGTAAACATGACTATGTGAATAAAGTTTTCTAGATTTATCAGACACAGGGTTTTACTGATATGATAATCTACAACAGAGTTTACTTGCATTTGGAGAAATGCTATGTTCTTTCCAGAGCATTGTTAAAGTAAAGCTCAGGTTGGATGCATGGAGTATGCATCGGAAGGGACCGATATTGAACTTTGACTTAGATTTATTAAACTTACCGTAATATCTACTCAAGTCAATATCGCCTAGTTGATCCTAGATCAAATGATCTTAATCCTGTTATGATTAGGCTCGATCTCGAGAGGCTATTCGTGTTCTTTGATTTGTTAGTTAAGCCTTCTTTTTGGTCAGGGTAATACGTATATTTTGGAAACACGGTAGTGCAATTGAGTAGGAGCGCTATCATAAACATGAAATCTAGAGCTTCTATCCGGCGAATAGTAAGTAAATGATGATCTCCTTCGAGATTGACCAAACGAAAATAAATGGTGGAGATCTCATTTTACATAAGCTGAAATATCATTTATACAGGGTTAAGTGTTTTAAGGATTAAATACATTGTAGGGTGTAACGGTAATCTAATCCCTTTACAGTGTAGATCATTCATATAGAGGATCATTGATCAAATTAGGATTATAACAATGGATAACTAATGATGTGTGTATATGGTGGAACATATAGAGCATTCTATATACTGAGAGTGCAATTCTAAGTTCTATGCGTGGATTCAATGAAGAATTAATAAGTTAGTGAATTTTAGTAATAAATTCTTGATCTACTTATTGGAAGCTCGGTTATATAGACCAATGGTCCCCACACTAGTTGAGATAATATTGCTTGCAAGACTCATATAATTGGTTTTGATTAATCAATTATAATTCTCAAGTTAGACTATGTCTATTTGTGAATTTTTCACTAAGGGCGAAATCGTAAAGAAAGAGTTTTATGGGCATATTTGTTAATTATGATACTTTGTATGGTTCAATTAATAAATATGATAAATGACAATATTATTTAATAATTATTTATAGTTATTATATAGTTAGAATTGGCATTTAAATGGTTGAATTAGAAAATTGGCGTTTTTGAGAAAATCAGATGCAGAAAAGATAAAACTGCAAAATTGCAAAAAGTGAGGCCCAAATCCACATGTATAGGTCCGGCCACTTTTGTAGGAAATTTAAACTGATATTTTCATTATTTTAATGCCAAATAATTCAAACCTAACCCTAGTGGAATGCTATAAATAGATAGTGAAGGCTTCAGGAAATTAACTTACTAAATTTCTACACTTTTCTTCTCACTTTTTATTCATAAAAAACAGAGCCTCTCTCTCTCCCTATCTTTCGCCGCCAGCTTGCTCTCTTCCTTCCCTCTTCAATTTCGAAATACTTAGTGTTAGAGTAGTGCCCACACACAGCAAGTGATACCTCAATCATAGTGAGGAAGATCGCGAAGAAAGACTTTCAGCAAGAAGGAGTTTCAGCACTAAAGAATCAGAGAAAGAGATCCAGGTTCAGATATTGATAATGCTCTGCTACAGAAAGGAATCAAGGGCTAGATATCTGAACGGAAGGAGTCATATTATTCCGCTGCACCCAATGTAAGGTTTACTAAACTTTATATGTGTTTATTTCATCGTTTTAGAAAGTTCATATTCAGGGTGTTAATCAACATACTTGTGAGTAGATCTAAGATCCTGGTAAAATAATTTCCAACACTACAGTGTTCCCAAAATGTACGTATCACCCTGACCCAAAAGTAGGCTTAACTAACAAATCAAAGAACACGAATAACACTCTTGGGATTCAACCTAATCATATCAGGATTAAGATCATTTGATCTAGGATCAATAGGTGATATTGAATTGAATAGATATTACGGTAAATTCTAATATATCTAATCAAAGTTCAATATCGGTCCTTTCCGATGTATACTCCATACATCCGATGCTGGTAAACTTTGCCAATGTCCCGGAAAGGACATAACACTTATCCAAGGTGTAAGAATACCTATCGCTGATTATACAATGTTAGTCTAAATCCAGTGTTCTGACAAATCAGGGAATAAACTTTCGAACATATAATTAAGATTATGTTCCACTGTGTTGACAACACTATAATCATTAACAAATTGATATGTTCTGGACTTAAATAGAATTCATACATTATGTACATATAATCATGAAATAAATCATGTGAACCATGCAACATTAAATGTTATTTCTGATCTATATTAATATGTAAATCTAATTATATTAAAATGAGTTTTTTTTAGGGCATAAAACCCAACAAACTCCCACTTGCACTAATATAAAAAAAAATGTGCATTTCAAATAATCTCAACACCTTGATATACAAATCAAGTGTAGTAGTAGTAAACTCCTCATAATAGGATCTAAAAGGTTGAATTAAACACAATATTTTCTCCACCATTACTCTTCCTTAATCACAAAATCATTGATAATGTGAAATTCCTCTCTATATGTCTACTCTTTTGGGATAGTGGATTCGATACCTTTGGCAACTACTTCTTGGTTATTCAGGAAGTAACCCTAGTAGTTAAGGCAGGTTGGAACGATGCCATAATTGTATAGAACTTTCCTTAGACTGAATAAGTACCTTTCCTGCAACTTTAACATTCAGTCCCTTTCTGGTAGACCTTGAGACTTCAGATAGGTTTTTACACTTCTCCAAAATCACTATTCCACCCCTAGAGTAATCAGCATCTTATCAGCAGACTTTCTAACACAAAGGCAAGTCTTGAAATCTGATGTGGTGTAGTCTAAGAGTTTTAAAGTGTTGGGTTTTATGCCCTAAATAAAACTCATTTCAATATAATCAGATTTACTTATTAATATAGATCAGAAATAACATTTAATGTTGCATGGTTCACATGATTTATTTCATGATTATATGTACATAATGTATGAATTCATCTGAAACCCTTTTCACATACTTGATCCTGTTTATTGTGTTGTCAACATATTGGAAAGTAAACATGACTATGTGAATAAAGTTTCCTAGATTTATCAAACACAAGGTTTTACTGATATGATAATCTACAACAGAGTTTACTTGCATTAGGAGAAATGCTATGTTCTTTCCAGAGCATTGGTTAAAGTAAAGCTCAGGTTGGATGCATGGAGTATGCATCGGAAGGGACCGATATTGAACTTTGACTTAGATCTATTAAAGTTACCGTAATATCTATTCAAGTCAATATCGCCTAGTTGATCCTAGATCAAATGATCTTAATCCTGTTATGATTGGGCTCAATCTCAAGAGGTTATTCGTGTTCTTTGATTTGTTAGTTAAGCCTAGTTTTGGGTCAGGGTGATACGTACATTTTGGGAACACGGTAATGCAATTGAGTGGGAGCGCTAACATAAACATGGAATCTATAGCTTCTATCTAGCGAATAGTAAGTAAAGGATGATCTCCTTCGAGCTTGACCAAACAAAAATAAATGGTGGAGTACTCATTTCACATAAGCTGAAATATCATTTGTACGGGGTTAAGTGTTTTAAGGATAAAATACATTGTAGGGTGTAACGATAATCTAATCCCTTTACAGTGTAGATCATTCATATAGAGGATCATTGATCAAATTAGGATTATAACAATGGATAACTAATGATGTATCTATATGGTGGAACATATAGAGCATTCTATATACTGAGAGTGCAATTCTAAGTTCTATGCGTGGATTCAACGAAGAATTAATAAGTCAGTGAATTTAGGTTATAAATTCTTGATCTGCTTATTGGAAGCTCGGTTATATAGACCCATGGTCCCCCCTCTAGTTGAGATAATGTTGCTTGTAAGACTCATATAATTAGTTTTGATTAATCAATTATAATTCTCAAATTAGACTATGTCTATTTGTGAATTTTTCACTAAGTAAGGGCGAAATTGTAAAGAAAGAGTTTATAGGGGCATATTTGTTAATTATGATACTTTGTATGGTTCAATTAATAAATATGATAAATGACAATATTATTTAATAATTATTTATAGTTATTAAATAGTTAGAATTGGCATTTAAATGGTTGAATTTGAAAATTGGCATTTTTGAGAAAATCAGATGCAAAAGTGATAAAACTGCAAAATTACAAAAAGTGAGGCCCAAATCCATAATGTGTAGGGCCGGCCACTATTACAGGGTTTTTCATCTGATATTTTCATTATTTTAATGCCAAATAATTCAAACCTAACCCTCGTTGAATGCTATAAATAGATAGTGAAGGCTTCAGGAAATTTAGACTTAACTTTCTATTTTTTCCTTCAGAGAAAAACCTGAGCCTTCTCTCTCTATACCTAGCCGCCACTTCTTGTTTTTCTTCTTCCTTGAGATTTCGAACCTCTTAGTGATTAGAGTAGTGCCCACACACAGCAAGTGATACCTCAATCATAGTGAGGAAAATCGTGAAGAAAGACTTTCATCAAGAAGGAGAGAAAGAGATCCAGGTTCAGATATTGATAATGCTCTACTACAGAAAGGAATCAATGGCTAGATATCTGAACGGAAGGAGTCATTATATTCCGCTGCACCCAATGTAAGGTTTACTAAACTTTATATGTGTTTATTTTATTGTTTTAGAAAGTTCATATTTAGGGTGTTAATCAACATACTTGTGAGTAGATCTAAGATCCTGGTAAAATAATTTCCAACATAAACACACCCTTATCGACTAACATATAGTTCCTCTTCTTAATCTTAAGATTTACTTGATTGTCTTCCAATGTTCTTCTCCTGGATTAATCTGATACCTACTCATTACTCCCACTCAACAGCAAGTGTCTTGTCTAAGGCAATCAAAAGCATATCTAAGACCTCTCACTGTTGATTTAAGAAATTCTTTCATGGATTTATCTTTTCTGGAATAGTTGAGACTTTTCCTTAGATAAATAAAATCTATGCCTAGAAGTCGAGAAGCTTCTATAGATTGTCATTAGAAAGAAAATGCTTCAGCATCTTACTAAAGTAAGTTACTTGCATTAGAGTAAGTAATTACCAGGTATACCACAAGCCATAGGTTTAGATAAACTCAAACCTATAATACTAGGAACAGGAAGTTTTGTTAAGTCCATTGAATAGACTTATTAAGAAAATTTCCTTTTATGTTCTTGTAATATAAAAATTTAGGTTACTCCACGTGAATGGATTAAACCATAGTTCTATTGGCTTTTCTTCTTAGTTTCTTATCTTGACAATCCATTACTTGTTTAAACTCACAATGGATTTTAATCACTAGTGTCTTCCAAGAAGGTGAGTTCCTACAAATTCTCCCACTACGACAAGGTACTGTGAATTATATCTAAGAAAACTAAATGGAATTAACCTCTTCGGTTGTGACAAGACAACAGAGGCAGTGGGATCATCATATGTCAAATAAGATGATAGAACACTTTTGGAATCAAGAAAAATATCTCCTTTATTTTCAGACTTAGTCATTTTCTTAGAAAAGTAGTATTTGTTTAAACAAACACTTTCTTATCTATTGACTATGGGATGGTCCACCCCTAATCACTTAGAATAGCTAACAAACATGCAAACCATGGTTAACAGTTCTAGCTTTTCTTAAGAATTCGATTAGGTCATCCATGAATCTGGTAATGATTTACATTAAGTATACAACCATTACATCATTCTGAAATTGTATTACCATAGAAGGATTTAGGCAACGACTAGTAACTAATCATCAATATGCAAATCGAAATTTCTGGGGAGGTAAGTTTGGATATAATTCAAAAATCAAATTAATGATCTTTGAACTTCATATCTACTAACTATTTCTCCACCCCTATCAGTTCGCAAGATCTTTAACCACGTACCTTAATGGTTTTCACCATTACTAGAAATTCATGAAATTTTTCAAACATTTCAAATTTCTTTGCATAAGGTATAATCTAGAGTGATCGTTTTAAGAATACAACGAAAAACTCATATCCACCCCTGAATGTACATCCATCTACGAATGAGATGAACTTACTTTCAGTGGATATAGGCATATTAACTCTTTGCAGAGATTGATCTTGTCAATACCACTATGATCAAGATACACATGCCATAGATTAAAAATGTGTGGTTGTGTCTTTTGATGACTTAGGTTTAGTTAGATTAAAGAGTTCTTAGAATAGTGCAAGTGGATCCTTGTCATAGAATACTAAACTCATATTCCATACAGTTTGCATCCATTGATAGAAAATGGTATTAAACACACGTGAAAGTGAAACTGTATTGTATTAAAAAAAATTATTTGGAATCTAAAACTTAAAGTCAAAGACTTAAATTTATACCAAATATACATGAGTAATTCTTTCTTGGACCACCACTACTAATATAAACTCTAAGTCAGATTTGCCCATACAAGTAGGAGATTTCTAAGATTGAGGACTTATATCATTTTGGAATAGAATTTCAGGATTATAATCATATGCATCATTTAATTTCTGAAGAGAAAAAATAGAATGACATTAAATGATTTATAGACCATTCATCCAATGATATGTTATTGAGCTAATTCGAAATGAATAAGCTAAGAGGAATTAGGATAATTTCGTTGTTTAAATAAGAATCCAACTATGCTCCGATTAGCGAGAGTCAAAGTAATCTTATTTATACAATCTTCTTGTTTCATATCGTAAAATACTAGTCTAAGGTATCATCAATTGATGAACAGCTAGATGTTGCATATATAATATTTATCTTTCGAGATCTAACACTATTATGTATGTCTAATGGTGAAAATCCATTAGGGATTTATCTCATTAGAAAAACAAATCAAGTTAGACCAACAATGAAGATTCGAAATTAAACTACAATTTAATAACAGAAAATAACATGGTTCAATATAAATTCATACACAATTCAGAAATTATTAAACATATAGCAAGTAGGAATGACAAGTGAAAATACTAAAACATACAATCCTAAATAATTTCCAAGGTCTTCAACAAACTGATATCAGTGTCCCGTTTAGGCGAGAGTCAAAGCTACCATCCATTGAATAGAGTTGTCAGCTCATCTAAAATGTTAAACATTCTAGCAACCTTTTATTCGATCAAGATTGGAATCCAGCGTTGTCCCGTTTAGGCGAGAGTCAAGGCTATTCTATCTTATGAGCTTCCACCATTGTTTCATATTTTGTAAGTCAAATACAGTCGCCACCATTAGGGTGATCCATACCATATAAAACACTTACAAAGCTACTTCTCTTTCGAGATTAAACGATGCTAACTTGCTAATGAAAGTTCCTCCATTAGGGAGGATTACTCACTAAAACAAAAGCTATGTAAAACCAACAATGGAGATCAAATGTCCTAATAATAAAGCTCATTATTGAAAGTGTATTTTCTTCTAATATTTATTTTAATCAATTTAATTTAAATATATATATATTTATTTAATTAAAATTTCCAATTTAGAATGAATAATTCTAAAAATAAATTTTAATTTAATATTTACAAATTTTACTTAGATGGATATGAAAATAACATGAATTATTTCCATCTTAGTAATAATTTCCAAAAAATATTTAGAAAAATATTCAATTTAAGTTGTTACAAAATTAATTTACATTAATTTACAACTCAAATTTAATTTTCTATAAATATACATTGCATTTCGAAAAATTGAAGTATTTAATAATACAATTTTCGAAATTGCTTGTTAAAATGAAATAAAAATAAATCCTGGAAAAATTATTCTAATTTAATGTTGGCCCAAAATTAATTAATAAAATTAATTTACAACAAAAAATATAATTTTCCTATTTAATTAAATATATAAGAAAATTTTCAAATATTTAAGTGTGATGATGAAAATCAACTTAAATATTAATTTTCTATTTAATTAAATATACTAGAAAAATACTTCAAGCAAAAACAAATAATATCTATCTAGATTTTCATGGACTAATTAATTCATTTTCTAATTAAATATATTTTACTTCATTTATTTTAATTAATCATTAAATGAAAAAATCATTGATTTAAGTTGGTCCAAAATTAAAATAAATAATTTACAACTTTAATCTATTTTTCAAATAAAATTCGAAATAATTGCATTTAAAAAATACAATTTCGAAATTGTGGGAAAAAGATTAATAAAATAAAATAAAATATATTTTGAAAATTATTCAAATTTAAGTTATTATGAAATAAGATTTCAAACTTAAAATAATTTTCAATTTTAATTGAATAACATGAATAATAATATTTAAGTATCATGATGAAAATCAACTTAAATATTTAAATTTTCAATTTAATTAAATGAATTAAATTCAAGAAATAAATAATTAAGTGTTTTTCACAATCTATGATATTTAAGTATCATGTGCCAAAATTAATTATTAAACAATTAATTTCACAATCTATGATATTTTCCTAATTAAATATTAGAAAAAATAACTAGTTCTAGAAATAACTATCTTGAATAATTTCATTTACTAAGTGTTTTTCTAAAATTAACTTTAAAATATTAAATGAAAAATTAAGTTTCATATATTTTAAAAGTTAATTATGTTGCTAATTCAATTTTACTTAGGTTAGACTAATATAATTAACCTAATACAATTATTTAAATAAGGCAAATGGGCCTTCACAATTGGGGTAGTTCATGTGAGGGGGAGCTGGGTTCAGTATGTCGTACCCACTTCTATGGCCCCCAACTCTCACACAAGGCCCAAAAGAGAGGAATTTAACCTTTAAATAAATAATTGTTATTCATTGAATAAGCCCAAATCTAATTGGGCCTAAATAAATTTACTTATGTCAAAATTTATTTTAGCAACCTAGTCCATTTACTTAGTAAAACTTAAATGGGCTTCCTATATGCATCTAAGCCAAAAAGCAAACATATAGGCTCACACAGGTCAAATGATTTGGATGGGCCATATCATGTTACTAGGTTTACACAGATGAAAGAAATTGCAAAATTTACCTGTTACAAATTATTTATAAGATCTATTGTTAATTGAACTATGATTAAAATCAGATCATTGGATCTGTCAACAAGTTAATCATAACAATTTAGATCAAATAAATAATAGGTTTGTAAAAAAAAATTTGAATACATAATAATATAATCAAACAATACAAACAATAATAACTGATCTGGAATATCTGGAAAGTAAGTTAAAATATCTCAATTTTAAAATTTAAAATAAAATTAAATTTTAAAATAAATATCTTAACTAGAATTCAAATTTAGGTTGTTAGAGAATATTTGAAAAATTCAAAATTCAACAAACTCCTAAATTTCTTAAATTCTAACAAAAAAATTAAAAAATATCTAACCAATTTTTCAAATATCAAGTTTATTCAAAATTTAAATTTATTTAAAATTTCTAATAAGATAATATGATAAAATATCTTGAATTTTAAAATTTGATATTTATATTGTATTCTAAGTCTTATAATTTAATAAATTTAAATATTACATAAATAAACTAATTGAAAAATAAGATATTTTGTATGGTTAGAATATTTAAAAAAAATAAAATAATAAGTTTGAAAAATTTATGGTTTGAAACCCTAAAATATCTATTCAAACTAAAATAACCAATTTTTCAAATCTTCATGTTATTTTTGCCAAAATATAATTTTAATAAAAAAAAATGTCTAATAAGATAAAATGTTAAACCTAACATATTCCTAATCTTATAATTTTAATTAATAAAATATATTTTGAAAATAAAAAATTTGAAAAGAAATATGATATGGTTAGCAAATTTTGAAATTAGTACAAGATTATTTTAAAAATATAATATTTTAATATCAAAGTAAGATCATTTAAAATTTAATTAAAAATAATATCTGATCTTATAATTAAAATAAATAAAATAATCTAAAGTTTCAAAATTAACCATAAGGCAACTTTGTGAGAAATCAAATTTTCAAAATTCAAAGCCTACTAATATCTAAAACTAATTTTTATTAATTAAAAAATTAATAAAAATTAATTTTATTCTGAAAATTAGATTTTTAATTGAAAATTTATATTCTACAAAAAATTCTACCAAAAATTGGCTTTTGTTTCAATGAAAAACGATTTTTGAATCAAAAGTTATGACGAAAACAAGTTTGAGGCACAGGGGTATGCATTGCATACCCCTGCGCGCGCGGATGCAAGGGAAACGCCGAGCAAAGAGGCTGCAAGCAGCCCCATTTGACCGAGGATGCTCGGACACGCTGTTGTCTGAAGCGCTTTTGTCCGAGCGAGCCCAAGTGCATGCGCGCGCGTGTGCATTCAAATCCTGATATTTTCGTCCAACTTCAAAAAAATCATAACTAATTCATAAAAAATCCAAATTAGGTTCTGTAAAAGTATAAATTTATTAATTTTTCGTCTACTTTCCAGAAAAAATAATTCAAGATAGAAATAAAAAATATTTCAGTAACATATATTGCGATTTCTAAACTATCATCAAATAAGCACATAAACCACATGAAACCATCCAAATCAACATATAACATCGTTTTAATTCATATTTCATGAAAGTAAATCATTGCCATGGCTCTGAGGCCAGTTGTTGGATATATTTTATAAGGATCTAGATTTACTAACAAGTATATTTTATTAACATCCTAATACGAATTCTAAAACAATGACATAAACACATATAAAGTTTAGAAAACCTTACATTGAGTGCAGCGGAATATAACGACTCCTTCCGTTCAGCTATCTAGCCCTTGATTCCTTTCTGTAGCAGAGAATTATCAATATCTGAACCTGGATCACTTTCTCTCCTTCCTTTGATGCTGATTCTCCTTCTTGTTGGATGGTTTTCTACAGTCTTACACACTATGATTGAGATACAACTTGATGTGTGTGGGCACTCACTCATTCACTCAAGGATTTCGAAAATTTAGAGAAGAAAAGAGAAGGGAAGAGGTTCGGCCTATAGAGAAAAGATAGAGGCTCAGTTTTCATCTGACAGAAGTTCACAAAGTTAAGTGTGAATGAGAGCCATCACTATCTATTTATAGGTAACCACCTAGGTTTAAGTTAGAATTATTTGGCATTAAAATAATGAAAAAATAAATGATAAAATCCTATAAGTGTGGCCGGCCATGGGCCTTGGATAATGGGCCTCACTTATGCAATTTTATTGTTTTATCATTTCTGTATCTTATTTCTTAAAAACGCCAATTTTCAAATTCAACCATTTAAATGCCAATTCTAATTATTTAATAACTAAAAATTAATTATTAAATAATATTGTCATTTAATATATTTATTAATTAGACATATAAAGTCTCTTAATTAATAAATAAACCTAGAATATCTTTTCTTTACAATTTCGCCCTTGCTTAGTGAAAATTCATAAAGTAGACATAGTCTAAGTTTAGAATTATAATTGATTAATCAAAATCAATTAACTGAGTCTTACAAGAAGTATGGTCTCAAATAGTATGGGGACCATGGGTCTATATATCCGAGCTTCCAATAAGCAGATCAAGAGTTTATATCTTAAACTCACTAACTTATTAATTCTTCGTTGAATCCACGCATAGAACTTAGAATTGCACTCTCAGTATATAGAACGCTCTATATGTTCCACGATATAGACACGTCATTAGTTATCCATTGTTATAACCCTAATGTGATCAATGATCCTCTATATAGATGATTTACACTGTAAAGGGATTAAATTACCGTAACACCCGACAATGTATTTTATTCTTAAAACACTTAACCCTGTATAAATGATATTTCAGCTAAGTGAAATGAGATCTCCACCATTTAATTTCGTTTGGTTAAGCTCGAAGGAAATCATCCTTTACTTTCTATTCACCAGATAGAAGCTATAGATTCCATATTTATGTTAGTGCTACCACTCAATTGCACTACCGTGTTCCCAAAATGTACGTATCACCCTGACCCAAAAGTAGGCTTAACTAACAAATCAAAGAACACGAATAACACTCTTGAGATTGAACCTAATCATATCAGGATTAAGATCATTTGATCTAGGATCAACAGGTGATATTGAATTGAATAGATATTACGGTAAATTCTAATATATCTAATCAAAGTTCAATATCAGTCCCTTCGAATGTATACTCCATACATTCGATGCTGGTAAACTTTGCCAATGTCCTGGAAAGGACATAACACTTATCCAAGGTGTAAGAATACCTATCGCTGATTATACCATGTCAGTCTAAATCCAGTGTTCTGACAAATCAGGGAGTAAACTTTCGAACATATAATTAAGATTATATTCCACTGTGTTGACAACACTATATTTGTTGGGTTTTATGCCCTAAATAAAACTCATTTCAATATAATCAGATTTACTTATTAATATAGATCAGAAATAACATTTAATGTTGCATGGTTCACATGATTTATTTCATGATTATATGTACATAATGTATAAATTCATCTGAAACCTTTTTCACATACTTGATCCTGTTAACACATTGGAAAGTAAACATGACTATGTGAATAAAGTTTCCTAGATTTATCAGACATAGGGTTTTACTGATATGATAATCTACAACAGAGTTTACTTGCATTTGGAGAAGTGCTATGTTCTTTCCAGAGCATTGGTTAAAGTAAAGCTCAGGTTGGATGCATGGAGTATGCATCGGAAGGGACAGATATTGAACTTTGACTTAGATTTATTAAACTTACTGTAATATCTATTCAAGTCAATATCGCCTAGTTGATCCTAGATCAAATGTTCTTAATCCAGTTATGATTAGGCTCAATCTTGAAAGGCTATTCGTGTTCTTTGATTTGTTAGTTAAGCCTACTTTTAGGTCAGGGTGATACGTATATTTTGGGAACACGGTAGTGCAATTGAGTGGGAGCGCTAGCATAAACATGGAATCTATAGCTTCTATCTGGCGAATAGTAAGCAAAGGATGATCTCCTTCGCGCTTGACCAAACGAACATAAATGGTGGAGTACTCATTTCACATAAGTTGAAATATCATTTATAAGGGGTCAAGTGTTTTAAGGATAAAATACATTGTAGGGTGTAACGGTAATTTAATCCCTTTACAGTGTAGATCATTCATATAGAGGATCATTGATCACATTAGGATTATAACAATGGATAACTAATGATGTGTCTATATGGTGGAACATATAGAGCATTCTATATAACTGAGAGTGCAATTCTAAGTTCTATGCGTGGATTCAACGAAGAATTAATAAGTTAGTGAATTTTAGTGCTAAATTCTTGATCTACTTATTGGAAGCTCGGTTATATAGACCCATGGTCCCCGCACTCTTTGAGATAATATTGCTTGTAAGACTCATGTAATTGGTTTTGATTAATCAATTATAATTCTCAAATTAGACTATGTCTATTTGTGAATTTTTCACTAAGTAAGGGCGAAATTGTAAAGAAAGAGTTTTAGGGGCATATTTGTTAATTATGATACTTTGTATGGTTCAATTAATAAATATGATAAATGACAATATTATTTAATAATTATTTATAGTTATTAAATAGTTAAAATTGACATTTAAATGGTTGAATTAGAAAATTGGTGTTTTTGAGAAAATCAGATGCAGAAAAGGTAAAACTGCAAAATTGCAAAAAGTGAGGCCCAAATCCACTAGTATAGGGCCGGCCACTTTTGGAGGAAATTTAAACTGATTTTTTCATTATTTTAATGCCAAATAATTCAAACCTAACCTTAGTGGAATGCTATAAATAGATAGTGAAGGCTTCAGGAAATTTACACACTTAAATTTCTACACTTCTGATTCAGAAAAAACTAAGCCTTTCTCTCTCCCTATCTTTGGCCGAACCCACTTTCTCTTTCTTCTTCCTTCAATTTCGAAAATCTTAGTGTGAGAGTAGTGCCCACACACAGCAAGTGATACCTCAATCATTGTGAGGAAGATCGTGAAGAAAGAATTTCAGCATCAAAGATTCAGAGAAAGAGATTCAGGTTCAGATATTGATAATGTTCTGCTACAGAAAGGAATCAAGGGCTAGATATCTGAACGGAAGGAGTCATTATATTCCGCTGCACCCAATGTAAGGTTTCCTAAACTTTATATGTGTTTATTTCATCGTTTTAGAAAGTTCATATTTATGGTGTTAATAAACATACTTGTGAGTAGATCTAAGATCTTGGTAAAATAATTTCCAACAATAATCATTAACAAATTGATATGTTCTGGAATTAAATAGAATTCATACATTATGTACATATAATCATGAAATAAATCATGTGAACCATGCAATATTAAATGTTATTTCTGATCTATATTAATAAGTAAATCTGATTCTATTGAAATGAGTTTTATTTAGGGCATAAAACCCAACACACAGACATTGACCGCTCAAAGGGATACATCCACCTGTACTGCACTGGTCCACCTAGTATAGTTTCTTTAGGGAGAGGCATAACTATGTGAACCATTATGTCCAAGAAAGCCGGTGGAAAAATTGTTTCTAACTTGCACAAAATAGTTAGAATATTTGTTTGCATTTTTTCTAAATCTGAAACATTAAGTGTTCTTGAGCATAATTGTTTGAAATACACACACAACTCAATGATTGTGTCCCGGATTTCTTTTTTCATGAACTTACGGATACCTGCTGGTACTAAACGTTGTAACAACACATGACAATCATGTGATTTGAGCCCGGAAATCTTGCCCGTATCTAAATTTACATTTTTGTCTAAGTTTGCTGCAAAACCGTCCGGAAATCATACAGACTTTATGAAGTCTGCAAATTCAATCTGTTCTTGAACACTAAGTGTGTAACTAGCTGGAGGCTTTTTCCACTTCCCATTTCGGTCTTCATACAACCATAACTCACGTCGTATTTGCAAGTCTTGCAAATCCATTCTCGCCTTGTCGGTATCCTTTGATTTCCCGTCGATACTTAAAAGAGTACCTACTAAGCTGTCACACACATTTTTCTCAATGTGCATTACATCAAGATTATGTCGTAAGGACTTTAACTTCCAGTACTCAAGCTAAAAATAAAAAAAATACTTTTTTAGACCAATTTAGCTCTTCACTAGAACGCTTCCGTTTCACACCCCCGAATTGTTTGTGTTTTCCAAGCAAACTCAATGGAATTCGGTCTAATTGAGATAAAATATCATCCCCCGTCAATACAGGAGGTGGTGCTCTCTTCTCAGGCTTACCATTGTACTTTTTGCTTCTCCTTCTCGAATCACTAATTTCGAGAAAACGTATGTGGCAAACATATCCAATCTTACTATTTAGGCCAATGGAAGGAGTATGTTCATTGCAAGTGGGACACGCCATATACCCTTTTGTGCTCCAACCAGACATTAGAGCATAAGCAGGGAAATCATTTATTGTCCACAACACTGCCGCACGCATTGAAAACACAGTTCCGTTGTAGGCATCTCGAGTTTCAACACCCGTCTCCCACAACTGTTTCAATTCATCAATTAATGTTCTCATGAATACATCTATGTCTTTCCCAGGAGATGATGGACCTGGAATTAATAAGGTCAACAACAAAGATTCAGAACTCATACACTTGCACGGTGGCAAATTATATGGGACACAAATAACTGGCCACAGGCTGTAAGAGTTGCTCATTTTGCCAAATGGATTAAAACCGTCAGTCGCCAATCCTAGTCTGACATTTCTAGGTTCTACAGCAAAAGACGGATGAAGGCGGTCGAACTGCTTCCATTCTTCAGCATCCGCTGGATGCCTAAGCACACCGTCTTCTTTTGGTCTCTGCGATTAATGCCACCGCATATCCTCCGCAGTGTGTCTTGAGCAATATAATCGTTTTAGTCTCGGTGTGAGTTGGAAGTAACGCATAACTTTGTGAGGAACTTTTTTCCCCTTACCCTTTCTTTTCACCCATCGTGATTCGCCACATACAGGGCAAAACTCCTTCTTCTCATTCTCCTTCCAGAAAATAGCACAATTATACTTGAACACATCTATTGAGTCGTAACCCAAACCTAGATTGCGCAATCGCATCTTCGACTCATAATGCGACTTTGGTAATTTTGTCCCCTCTGGAAATAGATCAATCAAGATGGACAACAACATATCGAAAGAGTGGTTACTCCACCTATTCAAAACCTTGTAGTGCATGAGCTTTACCAGTGCATTGAGGGCTGATTTTTTGAAACCTGGATATAACTCAGCCTCCATCTCCTTAAACAAGTCATCAAACTTGTTGTTGTCATTGATAGGGGTTCATTGAAAGAATCAGTAGTGTTAGCAGATTCGTCAAACCCAGGGTCCCCTCTTAACATGTCCGCCAACACATCTGCCATTTTCTCTTCGTCATTTTCAGGAAGTTCAACTGCAGGCTGAGAAAAAGTCTCCCCGTGATAATACCAGGGATTGTACGAAGGTTGGATCCCGCTGAGAAATAAATGAACCCTTATAGTTGCAGGTGTGTCGAAATTCACATTCAAACACCGCATGCATGGGCATCGAGCTAATCCGTCAGAATTCACGTGGTTCGTTGCTACCGCAACGAACTCGTCAACGCCACTTCAAAACGCTGCAGAGCGCCAGTGCACCTTCATCCAACTTCGGTTGGTAGGCATCTTCCACTATGAAGTAATTAACAAAAAAATTTAAAAACAAACAACAAAATGTGCAAGTGTCCTAATCCACCTTCTCACTCCATTACTAAAAGGGTAAAGAACCTATCCCATTCAGGTTTGTAATATACATATATTACAATCTATGCTCTTAAGATTCTTTCATTTTTGTAAAATTTCGGCAGCACCTCCCCACAGTTCTTATAAGTTAGCAAACTTGTAGTAATTAAGTTTGCCGACTTACAAGAACGTGTAAGAAGACGTTGTACCAAAATATCTACTAATGAAATAATCAAATAAGCAATAGATCATACTATAAGTATAAAACAAGCCCAAACTATCCATGCGGACAAACAGTCCTGGATAATTTGGAGAAGCGTATTTAAGAGTCCTTACTGACTCAGCCTCTCCAAACGGGTCTAAGGTATTTTGTGCATGTGTAAAATTTTAAAAAAAAAAAATTATCACTTTGTGATAATACAAATTCAATTGTTAAATCCTATCTTTGGTGTAAAACCAAAGAGATCAAGAAAAGATAATACAAATTTAATTTTATGCTATTTTACAATATCTTATCATATACTTTACAATATCTTATGCTCATTTATACTTATTATAACATCACTTTATTACATTTTAACTTTTATTATTTAAATTAAAATTACAAACTTTTTTAAATTTATAATATCACTTTATTATATTTTAAATTATATATTACATTATTCACTTTTATTATTTTTTTAATCCTTTATTATTTAAACTAAAATTACAAACTTCTTAAAATTTATAATATCACTTTATTATATTTTAAATTATATATTACATTTTTCACTTTTATTATTTTTTTAATAATTTATTATTAAATTAAAATTACTAACTTTTTCAAATTTATAATATCACTTTATTATATTTTAAATTATATATTACATTTTTTTTTCATTTTTATTAGTTTTTAATCATTTTTTATTTAAATTAAAATTACTAACTTCTTAAAAAAATTTAATACCACTTTATTACATTTTAAATTATATATTACATTCTTTAATTTTTTTTTTTCAATCATTTACTAATTTTTAATCATTTATTAATTAAATTAAAATTAATAACTTATTAAAACTAATAATATCATTTCATTATATTTAAAATTATATATATTACATTTCATAATTAAATATTTTCCTAATTATTTATTATTTAAATTGAAAATGTTTTTTTTTTTAAAAAAAAAATATTATTTTACTAACTTTTTAATTACATATTTTCAATTTCAATTTCAATTTTATTTCATTTAAACATTCAATTAATTTTACATTTTCTCTACTAAAATTTCGGCAGCATAACGGCTTAAAAAGTGTAAACCCAAAATTTTTAATACCTATAAATAACACAAATAAATATTTCCAGACAATATATACACAAACAAATAATCCACCCATCCAACAGCAGTCGATTTTATCACAGAACCTACTTCTCTAACATGCATAGACATATTAACTAATAACAAACACTACTACGTACTAAGCGAAAGCAAAAAAACATACATGAATCGAGTGCAAAAATGACAACTGCAGGCAGCTAGCGGTAATCCCGAGCGGTCGAACACGGACCTAATTCCATAAAAAAGTAAAACCAAATTAAAAATTTAATACCTAAATACATATCAACACATACACACATATATACGTATATACACTCACATACACATATCTATTCACCTACACCCACTTACAGATATACACACATACACTTATACACACACATACATACATATATACATATATATATATTTACATACATATATACATACATACACACATATATACATACATATTTACATACATACATTCATATATACATACATACACATATACACATATATACATACATACACATACATATTTACATACATATATTCATGCATGCATACATACATACATACATACATACATACATACATACATACACATACACACATATATACCTACATACCTACATACACATATACTAATATACATACATACACATACACACATATATGTATATACACTCACATACATATATATACATACATACATACACATACACATATACATACATATCTACCATACACATACACATATACACAAATCTAAATATTTAATCAATACATTAAAAATTAAAAATACCTTCAGATGGTGCATTGGGCGGTGCGGTGGTGCGGACAGCAGTGGTGGTGCGGTGGTGCAGCCGGTGGTGGTGAGGTCAGAGTGGTGATCGGATTTTTTTTTGGGGACAAAATACAAAAACAAAGAGGGATTGAGTGGGAAAGAGAGATTTTGAGAGAAATTTAGAGAGATTGAGAGAGATTGAGATGGAAAAAAAGAGAGAAGGAGAGTGGGCTTGAGAGAGAAAACGAGAGGGGGTGGCTGAGGGGGCGGCTGTTTGCAGGAAATGAAGTAGGGGGGGGGGGGAAGAAAGGGGGCTTCGTAGCCCCTGATACATATCATACCTTTTACTGGCGCATCCAATTGCGCCGCTAAAAGTGTTAAAAAAATTAATTCTAAACCTAAGGCAAAACGAGCGTCTCACTTAACCCTTTTGCCGGCGCATAATTGCGCCGGCAAAAGTGGCCCCACCTACCACATAAAACCAACCCGGGAATTTTCCCTCCAATTTTTTTATGCCTTTTGCCGGCGCACCTATGCGCGGGTAAAAGTAGAAATGCGCCCCAAAAATGAAATCAAATGCGGCAAATTCTCGCGCCTAATGGTTTTACGTTTTACCGGCGCATTTAATTTGACATCGCCGGTATAGCTATGTTTTTCCGGCGCAAATATGCACCGGCAAAAGTAAACCCAAAATAAATTGGGAAGTCCACACATTTCTTTGTCTCGACAACTTTTGCCAGTGCATGTGACGAAATGCGCCGGCAAAAAGTCCTTTTCTTGTAGTGAGGTATAAGCCGAATGACTGAAGTTGCAATCTTTTCACGAACAAAGTGGCAGTCCAATTCAATATGTTTGGTGCGTTTGTGAAAGGTGGGGTTATTGGAAATGTGAATGGCTGATTGATTATCGCAGGAAATGAAGGCAGGGGCTGGATCAATGTGGAGATCGTGAAGTAAGTATTATATCCATGTGATTTCGCTGGTGGTGGCAGCTAAGGCGCGGTACTCTGCTTCAGCAGAGCTTTTGGGGATGGTTGGTTGTTTCTTAGTCTTCCAAGAGATAAGGCAGTCACCAATAAAGATACAAAAACCAGTAGTGGATCGACGTGTCATTGGACAAGTAGCCCAATCAGAGTCGGAGAAGCTGCGTAGGTGAAGAGAGGATGTAGATGAATATAAGATGCCTTGTCCTGGTGAGACTTTGAGGTAGCGGAGAAGGTGATGCAAAGCCGTCAAATGAGGTGTTCATGGTGAGGACATAAACTGGCTGAGAGTGTTGACAGCGAAAGTGATATCTAGCCGAGACAAAGTTAAGTACAGGAGACGTCCAATAACTTGTCTATAGTGTGAAGGGTTGTGAAGGAGGTCGCCATCTTGATCATTGAGACGTGAACGAGGATCCATTGGTGCTTTGGCCGGTTTACTGTCAGTATACCCCGTGTCTTGAAGTAATTGAAGTGTATACTTGCGTTGAGAGAGAAAGAGGTTGGAGTTGGCTCTTGCAATCTTAAAACTGAGAAAATACTTGAGGGGGCCGAGAGTCTTAAGTTTGAATCTTGCTTGTAGAGCATCTTGCAAATGGTGTAGAAGCTGTCAGTTTGGTCTTGCAAGTATTATATCGTGGACATAGACTAAAAGTACAACAAAGTTGTTGTGTGTTCCTCGAGTAAAAAGAGTGTAATCCGCTAGTGATTGGGTGAATCCTTCTTACAAAAGAGCATCGGTGAGCTTCTTATACCATTGCCTTGAAGATTGACGAAGACATAAGATAGATTTGTGAAGTTTACATACAAGGTTGGTGCCCGTGATATTTGGAGGAAGGGTGAGACCTTGCGGGATTTGCATGTAAACTTCTTCTTCCAAATCTCCATTGGGGAAAGCATTATTAATGTCTAGTTGTAAAGTATGCCGTTGTTTAATAGTAACAATAGCCAATAAGAGTTTGAAAGTAACCATCTTTGCCACAGGTGAGAAAGTATCAAAGAAGTCTAATCCTTCTTGTTGAGTATATCCTTGTGCATCTAAGCGAGCTTTGAGCCGTTCAACACTACCATCGCTATTGTACTTGATCTTGTAGACCCAACGACATCCTATGGCACGTTTGTTTGGTGGGAGAGGGACAACGGTCCATGTTTTGTTGGTGATGAGTGCCGAAAGTTTATTGTCCATTGCTTGAAGCCATTTTTTGAATTGAATAGCTTGTTTGTAGCTTTGGTGTTCAAACTCGGCTGTCACTGCAAGAATAAAATTTTTGTAAGCCTTTGAAAGTTTAGAATATGACATATATCTAGAAATAGGAAAGGAAGTGGAAGTTTTCTCTTCCAACAAATTGTAGCATTCGAAATCTTACAAATAGCTTGGTGGCCGAGGTACTTGTGAGCTTCTTCTAGGCACAACAGGGGAATGGCCGGCTGTAGTAGGTGGTGCGTCATGCTGCTCTTCAACGCCCGCTGCTGGAGATGAATTTTCTGCTGCTATGTCAGCTGCTGGTGTTGCAATTTGTTCTGCTATGTCAGCTGCTGGTGAATGATCCTGCAAAATAGAGTTAGGAGGAACAAAGCTATTGTCTGCGATTGGATAATCTGCAATAGGGGTGTTAGTTACATGATCATTTGAAAAAATAAGAGGCAAGAATGGATCGATATTTTCAGCAGCAGTATTGAGTTTGTGAAAAGGAAAAACATGGTCATGAAAAACAACGTTTCGAGAAATAAAAATCTGCTTAGTGTTAAGATCATATAAACGATAGCCTTTAAGTCCCCTAGGATATCCTAAAAACACACAAGTTCTTGCCCGAGGTTCAAACTTAGTTCTGTGGGAAGTAAGTTTTGAAGCAAAGGCAAGACACCCAAAACATCTCAAACTTGTATAATCGGGTTGGTTCTTAAAAGGAATTTCATAAGGAGTTTTGTTTGCAAGATTTGGTGTGGGCGTGCGATTGATTAAAAACACAGCAGTGAGAAGGCACTCAGTCCAATATTGAATGGGAATTTTGGATTGAAAAAGCAAAGCTCTAGCCACATTTAGAAGATGTTGATGTTTTCTTTCAGCAACAGCCTTTTGTTCAGGTATCTCAATGCAGGAAAAGTCATGTAAAATGCCATACTTAGAGAACAATTCTTTGAAATTATGTTCAGGAGCATTATCGGACCTGAAACGTTTAAAAAAACAATTATATTGGGTTTGTATGTAAGAGATAAATTCAGGAACAATAGTAATAACATCATACTTTTGTCTAAGGAGATAAATCCAAGTGAATCTTGAATGATCATCAACTAAAGTAAAAAAATATCTATGATTGAATTGAGAAGTAACATGATAAGGTCCCCATATGTCACAATGTATGAGATCAAAACAATGAGTAGCAAAACTTTTATTATTAGGAAAGTGTTGTGAAAATTATATACGCAAGTATACGCAGTCACACAAGTAATAAAGTGATAAGTAAGATCGTCTCCACAGGGATTGCAAACAAATTTTGATGTAAAATCAACTAATTACAACTTAAAATAAAAAGAAATAATATGAAAATGGTTGAGTAATGATTCAAAATTAAAAATGACATGAATTAAACTTGCTAGAATTAAACTACTGCTGCTAGAAAACAAATTGGCTGCAAGATAAAAAAGTGTAATATGGCAAAAATGGCTTGAATAACTAATTCCTTCTAGTCAGGTTTTTTACAGTCAGTACAACATTGGTTCAGCATTACTCTAGCATTCTGCACAGAGATAACAACAAATTCCTCTAGGCTTGTGAGAATTTTCCAACACTCACAACTTTAATCCTACCATTGAGCTCAATATATTCCTATATCAAACCAGCAAGCAGGACACCATTCAAACATTCATTTGGTAAGTTATGCAAGGTAAATGAAATATTCCTACTCCACTTACAAAGAAAAGCCTAAATCTAGGTTTTCACTTGCTCCATTCAAGTTGAACTACTAGATCTAGCCCTTCCGGTACAAGATCTAGCTTAGCAAATTGTTATTCATGGCCAAGAAACAACAATCAATTAAAATGAAACTCACTTGAATGAACAAAGGCAAACAAATGCTAAAGTAAGCTTAAAATTTAATCATACCCAACTTAGAAGTTCATAGTCATTCAAGCCTCAAAAGTTTAGCTCATATTCAAATAAGAAGATAAAATCCAAGCTAAAAACACTTCATCCATGGCTGCTGCCCAAATTTACAATCTCAAGAAGTTTTGAATACTAAGTACAAACAACAATAACAAAGAGAAAAATAAAGAAGACTATCAAGAAAGGGTAAAAGAAAATTCAAACACTAGGCTTGGTCCCCTCTTCTTTCTTCTTTGTTGTACTTCCTGCTGCAATTAAAGCTCCTCCATAGAAAAATGGCAGCTGCCCCGTACTGTACATACAAGATGATGAAGATGATAATGGTGTACTTCCTTTTCCTTCTCTTTTTGTTGTTGGGTTTTTAGGGTACAAACTTCATACCCCAAAATAGAAGCCCAAACTTTTCCACTTTGGCCCACTAGGGTTAGACCCCTTTCTTCCACGTCAGCTGGCTGGTGCAATTTGAGTGACTGGACCGAAGTTGCTGAGGTGGATAAGTGAAATTCGTGTTTCCACGTCACTGCCAGGATGCTGAATTCACTTCAGCATTGCTTTAGCATTGCTTCAGCAATCAGCCCAGTTTCAGCTTGTGCTCCTTTTCTTCCTTGCTTCTTTTTCTTTTACCTATCAATTTAATTCCTCCTTTTTCAACAAAATAAGCACAGTTAATTGGAAAAACACACCCAACAATATCAATATTTACAAAACTTAAAGGTTAGATTACTAAATAGAAAATAACACTAAAACTAATTAAAATTAAGCAAAATAAACACATTTTCACTACTCTCCTCACAATACTTTAGTTTAAAAGCATAAAAATTAACTCTATAACATAGAGTTATCACACCCCAAACTTAGAGTATTGCTCGTCCTCGAGTAATGAAAAACACAAAGAACTAAACAATAAGAACAGAAAATGACAGCGACACTAACACGCTTGCAGTAGAGAAAATCTTGCTCTTTCACACTTGGTCTAGGGACGAAATTTGCTCTCAGAATTAGATGAAATGGAAATGTAATTGGTAGTAGTGAATATGCCTCGAACTTGTGTGTTTCAACAGAATTTTGCATGCTATTTATGTCCTTAAAACTTATCAAGAGTAATTCGATCAAATAAGTGTGCAAATACTTCCCACCAACAACTTGAATTTCTATAACAGCCACCTTTGATCCTCAAGTTTAAAGGTTTGCTTCCATAAGTTGAATTAGTACAATCCTCTCCACTAATGTAGCTTAGCTTTGCAACTTAGATCAAAAGGACTTGACTAGGCTTGAATGTTAGGCTTGGGTTAGGGTATGGTATAGGATGTATTTAAGCTAGCTCAACACCTAACCACTTCACTTGTCAAAAACCGAGTCTCTTCCTTAAATTTTTTTTTTCTCTTGACCCTCTTCCCTAATTCAATACTCACAAGTACTTGATATTAAAATTGACTTCTCTTGCTATGTTTATTCTCTTCTTTTTTTTTTTTTTTCATTGCTGATTTTTTTTTTCATATATTAGAAAGACATTTATTACTATATTATACTTATATAATAAATAGCAAGAGAAGGTTAATTGAAAGTTCATACTCATATACTTTGTGAGCTAATTCCCCCACCCCAAACTTACAATCCAACATTGTCCCCAATGTGGCTAAAAGTATAACCTTGGATTAGCTCGCCACAAGTTACACTCACCGCACTCACCCCAAACTTAATGTGAAACTTGGCTCTTGACAAGTGAGCAATTAAGTTAGGATATATGTGGAAATGCAAATTAGGATTGGCGTTAGATGTATGATTGGGTTGCACAACAAGAATAGGCTAAACGGCTCAAACTTGGGTGACTAGAGAAAAATTGATTTTATAGGGAAGGTTAGAAAGGCTCAAACGTCCAAAGATGGCCTAAATCATTTCTAAGTTATAAAGCTCGCTAGGATTTCGCCTCAAGGATTACACTAGCTAATTCTAGATGCTTAAACTCTCTCAAAGTGTTAGCTATTCTAAAAACTCAAGGTATGGTGGAATAACACAAGCACACAATTGTTGAAAGCATTCCTCATAGGCTAGCATTTGGACAAAAATAACACTTAAAATTAGCATTTTCAACACACAAACCAAGGCACTCCACAAATGGAGGGAAATGGATATTTTTCATCATCGAGCGCTACCCTAAACCAAGCTGAAAATACAAGCAGTATTTTTCTCATTTGCAAGCTAAAACAAAACGTAACAAACATGACAAAACAACATGATTAATACACATCTAATCCACATAATATTTATTACTCACACAACTAAAGACAACAATAAAAGTAAACTAAGTAAACAATCAAACACAACCAGCAATAACAATTTAACTAAGGAAAAAAAAAAACTCCCTCAAGATTTGAACTCTTCCCCACTAGAGTATCTGCTTCAAAATGCTGAAGCGATGCTGATCCAATGCTGTACTGGGACCTACTGCTTCAACATACAAATTTGCTCACACCATATTGCAGCAGCCCCTTTTTTCTGTCATTCCTTGCTTTGCACCAGCAATAAAGATCACCACACTACAGCAAAATCATTAGTAAATGTAGGAAATTAAAAGTTATATATATATGTAATTATATAAGTATGTATATACTAATTTTTTTTTCCTTTTTCTTCTTTTCCTCTTTTTTTTTCTTTTTCTTTTTTTCTTTTTTTTCTTTCTTTTTTTTTTTCAAGGGGTGGCACACCCCAAACTTAATTGTAAATACATATATATTTTTTTCAAGGGGTGGCACACCCCAAACTTATTACATAGCATATATATAACTAAATATAATCTTGTTCCTCCGCTCTTGGGTTGCCCAAATGTGATTCACTAAAGCCATGACAACCCGAGACCCTTCTTCCTCAAGCCTCTTCCAATGTGATGGAGGTCTTTGCTCGATCAACCTCACCACTCCCAAACTTCACTCCTTGGCCTTTCACCAAAAATTTTCTTCTTGAAAGTGCATCACGTAGTTCTACCACCCCATCGGGGTACACTCTCACCACCAAGAAAGATCCATCACACCTTGAATCTAGTCGTCCATGAGTAGCCTTCGTTAAAGAGTTAGCAAAAATCACTTGTTGCCCAACTTCAAACATTTGAGACCAAAATTTTCTACTAAACTTCTTTTTCTTTCTCTTCTTTTTGGGTGGTTTTTTAGGGTCAAATGATGTTTTGTCTTTGCTTTCTTGCGGCTCGTGATCCTTAGCAATTTCTTTAAGGGGAATCTTCTTTCTCACCTTCTTACTATTTTTGAATTTGGACTCCTCAACCATGTTAGGATCCATATCTCCAATTGCTAAGCATTCTCCTATTGCATCCGGAGCACGCATAGGATGAAAGACCTTGAATGTGGCTTGCTCATCTTGAGCTCTCATGGTAAGCTCTCCCTTTTCAACATCTATCAAAGTTCTTCCCGTGGCAAGAAATGGCCTCCCTAAAATGATTGGAACTTCCCTATCTTCCTCATAGTCAAGAATAATGAAATCGGCCGGAAAAATGAACTTATCCACTTGTACCAACACATCTTCAATTTTCCCTTCCGGATGAGCCATGGAACGATCCGCTAATTGCAAAGTGACGGTGGTTGGCCTTGCTTCTCCAATTCCCAACTTCCTAAAAATAGACATAGGCATGAGATTAATACTAGCTCCCAAGTCACAAAGAGCTCTTCCAACATCTCGACCCCCTATAGAAATAGGAATTGTAAAGCTGCCCGGATCTTTCAATTTGGGTGGAATTTTACTTTTCAACATAGCACTACATCCCTCCGTCAAAGCGACCGTTTCAAACTCGCCAAGCCTCCTTTTCTTTGTCAAAATATCCTTCAAAAACTTCACATAAGTTGGCATTTGCTCCAAAGCTTCCACTAAAGGTATATTGATGTGGAGCTGCTTTAGAACATCAAGAAATCTCCGGAATTGACCATCGTCTTGTTGCTTCTTGAACCGTTGAGGAAATGGTGGCGGTGGCTTTTGCAAAGACTTTTCTGCAGTAGAATGCTGACTGGATGCTGTAACTACTGGGGGAATTTCAGCAGCTGAAGTTGCTGATTTTTCTTCATTTCCCCCTCTTTTTGGATTGAAGAGGGCTCTTTACTGCCTGCTGCAGCCACATTTGACTCAATTATTTTTCCACTTCTCAAGGTTACCGCTTTGCAATGTTCTTTGCAATCTCTTCTTGGGTTTTCGGTGTCACTAGGCAAAGTGCCTTGTGGTCTATTCTTCAAATCATTGGCCAATTGCCCCAATTGAACTTCAAGATTCCGAAGAGATGCTGCTTGGCTTTGAATTACAGCGTCATTCTTGGCCATATAATCTCTCATTAAGCTCTCCAAAGAACTAGTTTGAGAGCCTTGAGGTTGGTGAGGTTGTTGAGGTCTTGGTTGTTGAGAAAAACCCGGTGGAAATGATTGCTTTCCTTGTGCTTGTTGTGCTCCACTTGAACTTGCCCCTTGACCTCCCCATGAAAAGTTCGGATGATGCTTCCATGCCGGATTGTAGGAGTTTGAGTATGGATTGTTGTTGCGGTTGAAGTTTTGATTACCCACATAGCAAACCGAAGCTGGATTTGAAGGGCAATTTTCAAAAGTATGCCCATAACCACAATACACACAAGAGATTTCTGCCCTTTGAATGGCAGCGGCTGGTTGTACACTTCCTCCCATATTCATATTCTTCAAAATGTTGGTCATTGAGGCCATTTGAGCGGTTAGAGCGGTCAAAGCATCTACTTCAAGAACACCCGCTACTTTTCGGCTTGTAGGAGCTCTATTAGTTGACCATTGATAGTTGTTGCTAGCTATCCTTTCCAAAATCTCAAAAGCTTCATTGTAAGACTTGGAAAGAATGGCTCCATTAGCGGAAGCATCCAACACCATCCTAGAGGCCGCATTGAGACCATTGTAAAATGTCTCAAGTTGAATACAATGAGGAATACCATGGTGTGGGCACTTCCTTAACAACTCCTTGAATCTTTCCCATGCATCACTAGTAGTCTCGTCTTCCAATTGTTGAAAAGACATGATCTCGCTTCGAAACTTTGCATTTCTTGTTGGAGGAAAGTACTTTCTCAAGAATTTTTCAGCCAAGTCATTCCAATTAGTCACCGAATCGGGAGGAAGAGTGTTAAGCCATGCTCTAGCCCGATCCCTCAAGGAAAATGGGAACAACTTCAATCTTAAAGCCTCTTCACTTACTCCTTGTAGCTTGAAAGAATCACTCACCTCCAAAAATGAGCGAATATGGAGGTGAGGATCTTCCGTTGGCGACCCACCAAATTGACCAACCGTTTGGAGCATTTGAAACATGACGGGCTTGAGCTCAAAGTGAGGTGCTTGGATTTCGGGTCTCACAATACCCGGATTTAGCTCATTGAACATAGGGGCTGCATACTCTCTTATTCCTCGGGCTCTATCATCGGCCAAAGCAATAGGATTGGCTTCATTATGAGCACCCCCAATTTCAAACCCATCGGCCATATTGCAGCGTTTTTTAGCCTTTTGTTCCTTCCTCCTTTGTCTAAAAGTGCGTTCAATTTCGGGGTCAATAGGAGCAAGTTCAAGGTCTTCTTCTTGCTCGTTCATGCACTAGATTAAATCTGAAAAAGAAAAAAAATTCAGCGCACCAAATAGGATTAAAACTTTAAACCAGAAAATAAATTGCACAATAGTTGATAATACACAATATTTAGTTTCAATCCCCGGCAACGGCGCCAAAAACTTGTTGTGAAAATTATATACGCAAGTATACGCAGTCACACAAGTAATAAAGTGATAAGTAAGATCGTCTCCACAGGGATTGCAAACAAAGTTTGATGTAAAATCAACTAATTACAACTTAAAATAAAAAGAAATAATATGCAAATGGTTGAGTAATGATTCAAAATTAAAAATGACATGAATTAAACTTGCTAGAATTAAACTACTGCTGCTAGAAAACAAATTGGCTGCAAGATAAAAAAGTGTAATATGGCAAAAATGGCTTGAATAACTAATTCCTTCTAGTCAGGTTTTTTACAGTCAGTACAGCATCGGTTCAGCATTACTCTAGCATTCTGCACAGAGATAACAACAAATTCCTCTAGGCTTGTGAGAATTTTCCAACACTCACAACTTTAATCCTACCATTGAGCTCAATATATTCCTATATCAAACCAGCAAGCAGGACACCATTCAAACATTCATTTGGTAAGTTATGCAAGGTAAATGAAATATTCCTACTCCACTTACAAAGAAAAGCCTAAATCTAGGTTTTCACTTGCTCCATTCAAGTTGAACTACTAGATCTAGCCCTTCCGGTACAAGATCTAGCTTAGCAAATTGTTATTCATGGCCAAGAAACAACAATCAATTAAAATGAAACTCACTTGAATGAACAAAGGCAAACAAATGCTAAAGTAAGCTTAAAATTTAATCATACCCAACTTAGAAGTTCCTAGTCATTCAAGCCTCAAAAGTTTAGCTCATATTCAAATAAGAAGATAAAATCCAAGCTAAAAACACTTCATCCATGGCTGCTGCCCAAATTTACAATCTCAAGAAGTTTTGAATACTAAGTACAAACAACAATAACAAAGAGAAAAATAAAGAAGACTATCAAGAAAGGGTAAAAGAAAATTCAAACACTAGGCTTGGTCCCCTCTTCTTTCTTCTTTGTTGTACTTCCTGCTGCAATTAAAGCTCCTCCATAGAAAAATGGCAGCTGCCCCGTACTGTACATACAAGATGATGAAGATGATAATGGTGTACTTCCTTTTCCTCCTCTTTTTGTTGTTGGGTTTTTAGGGTACAAACTTCATACCCCAAAATAGAAGCCCAAACTTTTCCACTTTGGCCTACTAGGGTTAGACCCCTTTCTTCCACGTCAGCTGGCTGGTGCAATTTGAGTGACTGGACCGAAGTTGCTGAGGTGGATAAGTGAAATTCGTGTTTCCACGTCACTGCCAGGATGCTGAATTCACTTCAGCATTGCTTTAGCATTGCTTCAGCAATCAGCCCAGTTTCAGCTTGTGCTCCTTTTCTTCCTTGCTTCTTTTTCTTTTACCTATCAATTTAATTCCTCCTTTTTCAACAAAATAAGCACAGTTAATTGGAAAAACACACTCAACAATATCAATATTTACAAAACTTAAAGGTTAGATTACTAAATAGAAAATAACACTAAAACTAATTAAAATTAAGCAAAATAAACACATTTTCACTACTCTCCTCACAATACTTTAGTTTAAAAGCATAAAAATTAACTCTATAACATAGAGTTATCAGAAAGGGAAGCTTTCTTTGTTTGGCTAAAGGACAAATATAGCAAGGTTCAACATTATGTAAATTTTTAGTTTTACAATGTAAAGAATCACTAAGCAAATCTAAACATTTATTAGACAAATGTCCTAATCTTTTATTCCAGATTTCAACAGAGGTGATTGCATTGATAGAACCGGTTGTGGTGTCCAAGAAATAGAGACCATTAGTCGTTTCACCTCTGCCAATCGTCTTCTTGGTGTGTATTTCCTGTATAAGAGATTCATTAGCAAAGAATTTGAGAGCAAAATCATTGTCTTGAGTTAGACAACTAACAGAACAAATATTATATTGAAAAGAAGGAACATAAAGAACCCGCTTTAGAATGAGATTATGGCCAATGTCCACATTACCTTCTTTGTGAACCAAAACATGATTGTTGTTTGGTAAAATTAATTTAGTTGGATTAATAGGATGAATACTTTGAAAAAGTTTCATATCCGAACATATATGTCTAGTGGCACCCGAATTCACTATCCAAGACTTAATTTTAGGTAACAAGGTACTATTGGACAAGATAATACCTGAATTGTTTGTTGAGGTTCCAGGATCGGCAGCAGGCTGATTTGGTGTTTGAGCAGCAAGAAGATTGAGGAGCTGCTGGTATTGATTCGATGTCAGCTGAGGCAGCAAGGTGTTGTTGTTGCTGGTACCGATTTCATCTGAAGTTTGGAATTGGTTGGCAGCCGCCTCTTTGGATTTTCCATTCTTGTTGTACCCGGGAGGGTACCCATGTATCTTGTAGCACTTGTCGATTGTGTGTCCATGCATATTGCAATTTGTACAAAAGGGCCTGCCACATTTTTGTCCTTGATTCTTGGATGGTTCTAGTTTTCCCGGACTCTTTTCTCCTTGAAAAGCAAAAGCCATGTTGGAGTTTGGATTCATGGTGACACTTTGTCCTCCTCTTTGATTTTCTTCTTGTGTAACTAATTGAAACACCCTATTAATCTCAGGTAAGGGATCCATAACAAGTATATTACCTCTCACTTGTGAATACACATCGGATAGACCCATGAGAAATGACATGATGTATTCCATGTTGTGGTGTTCTTGCAATTTCTTCACTCCCCCACATGTGCATCCATTACATGTGCAACATGGCCTGAAATTAGATAGTTGTTCCCACACAGTTTTGAGTTTGGTGAAGTACATACTTACAGTTTGAGCTTCTTGCTTGAGATTCATCAAGATTTTTCTGAGGTTGTAAATATGAGCACCATTTCTTTGCTGGAATCTAACACGAAGATCGTTCCAAATTGCTGCTGCAGACTCGTCGTACAAGATGCTAGGGGAGATCTCCTTTGAAACCGAATTGATGATCCAAGAGCTGACTATGTTATTGTTGCGAACCCAGGCATTGTGGAGAATGTTATCAGAAATAGGAGGTTTAGGTATGGTGCCATTCAAGAAACCTAATTTGTTTTTGACAGAGATTGCCAATTCCATTGCACGGCTCCAAGCAATGTAATTTTCCTGTCCTGTGAGTAATTGGGAAACAAGAACATTCCCAGGGTTGTCCCCATGATGCAAATAGTAGGGATCGGACGGGTCTTCAATAGGATTTCTCGATCTCATTATCTGTCCATTAATTCCGATTTCAGGAGCTTGAACTTGGTTATCGCCATGGTTGAACTGAGTAGGGGCATCATCTTCTTGCTGCGTTTCTTGATTGTTAGACATGGAGCTATCGGAATGAATGGAAACAGGGATTTAACAGAGCCTTAGAAGGAAGAAAGTAGAAGGGGAATAGAGGTGTCGATTGAAGAGATGAATTCTTCAGATCTTCGAAATTGATCATCGCCGGAGAAGAAGGACTGAAACACGGCGAGGAATGATCAGAAAAATCAGAAATGAAAGGAAGCATATCTTCCTTGCTCTGATACCATATTGCGGATGAAGAGAGAAAAAGATTTTATTGACTATTATATGAGTACAAATGGAAAGCAGGCTTTAAATAGGAAGCCAAGAAAGGAAACCTAATCCCACAAAGTCAGGGATTGTATCCCATAAAAGTAGGGACTGCAATGACCAATCAAACCAAACAGATTTACAAAACAGAATATAAAATCAAAGTAACCGACACAGTAGAAGTAAGTAGTAGTAGTAGAGCAATAGCAGTATTCTTGTTACTAATTAATATTTTCATTTAGTTTGAATGAGTAGTTTGATTTTATGTTATTATTCATAAAAAAAAAAATGTATACAAAAATTAACATTAGATTTTTTATATTATAATTTAATGGATACAATCCAATCCAATAAATACTGGATCTAATACATTAGATGAATCCGATCCAATTCAAAAAATACTAGGTCTAAAATATTTGATAAATCCAAATTAAACCAATAGATTTACATGAAATAATAGATAGAATCGATCCAATCCAATATCTAATGGAAGTTGGATTGATTGGATGACTAAAATAAATTGGATCGAATATTATGGTAAAATCTAACATCCAGTGTATAGTTAGATCGAATCTGGATAGGCATAAAAATATTAAATGTGGTCTAATAAACACGCCTACTTGTCTCTATATGCTTTATAAAGAACTAGGCCTACAAAAATTTGTACAAAAACTTAAAATGTTTATGTACGAAAGCACAAAAACTTAAAAGGTTTTTAAGCTTATTTACAAAAAAGCTTATATACAATTAAAAACTAAACTTAAATAAGTTTGTACTTAAAGTTTATACACAAAAGTTTAAAAATTTACTTAGAAAAGCTTATATACAATCGAAAGGGCTTCTCTCTCTATATATATATCAAAAAAACTAAGCTTAAGTTAAATTGCATGAGTTATATAGCAAAAGAGAATTCTAGTGTTCTTATGCACTTGATGGGTAAGGTAATTAATTGATCTGCTAGATTTTTCCATGACTCACGTCATTTGGTTCCTAAATTATCAAGTTATTTTGTTTTATATTGGGATATAGAAAATAATTTTAGCTTCTTATATTTGACTACCAAGAATTTATGTGAGGTACCTTTATTTTATAACTGTTAGTCATCAAAGTAATTGCAGAGTAACATTAAAACTTTTGAGCGTTGTCACCAAATAGTGCTGCGCGTAAAAATATAGTTCAATTATTTAAGTTGACATTGACATGAGCTTTACATTTCAATAAAAGTGAAATATTATATTATATATATATGTGAAAATATGTGTAAAAAATTTTAAGAGTATGAAGTTTTTATACTTTGCGACTTTTTTGTACTTTTGTAATATTCACAAATAAGAGTTGCTTAAATTCCTCTCTTATCATATTGTGCAATTGGTAGCAGGTCAAATATCATAAATAATATTTTTAATTGGTTATATTGAAACTAATGCTCTTCGCTAAAATATTTTTTGATAGATATAACCAAAATGTGTGTGAAGGAAATAAATAGTGTTGGAAAAAGTAAGACTATATATTATGTATATATTATGACTTTTTATATAAATGTGTTGTGCATGGTGTGGAGTAATGTAGCTGATTGTGATGAATCTATCTAAATGGATGAAAATGACAAATATGACTTTGTATTAACAAAGTTTCCTATGTACATCAAGTACATACATATAATACTACTTCATAGAATAGATACTTATTAATTTCACAGTTACAAAAAGTCAGAGTTTTGGTGTTGGTTATAAATTGACACTATTGAGTTTTGATGTCGTTTTTAAAATCGACACATAAAATGTACATATATGATTTTCCTTTTAATGTCAGTTCAGAACTGACACTATTGGGCATTATTATCGGTTTAAAACCATTTCTTAAGGATGTGGACGAAGAAATTTGGATACAGGTTTTTAAGCCACACTCACTTGCTAGATTAGTGGGAATGAATTATAAATTAAGTATATATTAGAGAGACACAAGGAATTTATAGTAATTCAATCCATGTATCGGACAGTAATGGAACTATGTCTACTTCAAGTTTTATTTCTCAGGCGATGGATTACAAAAAAGAAAATCTAATTTTTAGAGAGAGATGTTCTGAACTTATGGCTACTTGTTTGAACTTAAAAAAATGAGCTAGTGGAGCTCTCCTTTTATAGGTGAATGAGGTCTTATTAAATGGGGATAAAATATTCCAAAAAATATATGAAAAATCGTGTTTTTGCAAATGTCAGTTGTATATAAGAAAATATAAAAATTGGAAGCGTCTGCAGAAGCAGAAAGTAATTCTGCTACATCAAAACGGAACAGGCAGAATATAAAATATTTGCAGAAAAATAAATAACTTGACACAAGAGATTTATACGTGGTATCAGTGTTCTCACGAACACTCCTAGTCCACGGGGCCACGCCCAGAGAATGAAATCAATTAATAAAGTATCAAAATTACAAAGATAATTGACTTAAACAAGTTTAGACTCCCTCTAAAGTATTGCCGCAATCCTTTGTAATCCACTTTATGAATCTGACTTCTTGAAACACCTTCAAGCCCGAACTCCCTTCGTCTTTGAAGTGTGAGTGCTTACTTCCTCCCGAAGTAAGGCTTCAACAAGTCTTCTCCCGAAGACCAAGTGCTTACTTCCTCCCGAAGTAAGGCTTTATCAAGTCTTCTCCCGAAGACCAATCTCTTGTTCAGTCAAGTAGTTCTTCAAAACCTCTAGGACAGAGTAAGAATAGAAATAGAACAACTAGAACCTAGATGAACAACTAGGCTCTCACAAAACAAAGAAACACTCTCTTCTCTCAAAAGATAAATGCAAAAAATGAATAATGGAAGAGGTAATTCGAATGGTTGCTCTCTAGGCTCTATTTATAGAGCATAGAAACCAAAGAGGCAACCACAAGTTCGAATCTACAGCTGTACAAGAACTTTCCTAAAGAAACACGATCTGCTACATCAGATTCGGTTGCTGACGCAGCAGATCTGACCAGAAACGGGAAACTTGCTAAAATCGGGTCCGATCTTCTATCAATGCTTGATTCCTGCCAAAAACAGATTAGATATTCTGATTGTATCAAGATACAATCGAAATCAATAAGGAAAAGTCAATAATCAAAGTTTCCCTAAGAAAGACAACTTTCCAAAAGAGAATTCCTTGTCTTTTGAGAAGTTTTTCAACAAAGGAAAGATCAGCTGAAAGTGCAACTTTCCAAACAAGGAAAAGGGCAACTACAATCCGAATTTATAAGGCAAGAAATCGAATATGAATGCTCAACAATCTTACCATAAATGGAAAAATTATTTTGTCAACTAACTTGCCAAAAAAGGACTTTACAATCTCCCCCTTTGGCACTTTAGATGAACAAAATAATTTTTAACATAAAGTACTTGCAAGGCAAAGTTAGCAAGAGCAAAAGAAACTACTCCCCCTGAGTAACACACTCGAAAATAACAAAGAAACTTTAAAAACAAGCTAACTTTAAAAGATAAGTTCACAAGTACTAAGCAACCACAACTCCCCCTGGAAAAAGGGTTCAGAGTTGGGCAAACAAACAAATTAAAAATAATATCTCTCCCCCTTTTTGTTTATCGGAGTGCCAAAGTAAACAAGGAAAGAAAAATAGATATAAGTTCAACCAAAAGTAAACAAGAAACAACTTAGTCTCGGTAGAGTTTAATCAAAGAAGACAATTGTTCGGACATCTCATGCTGGACTTCTTCCATTGCTCCAAGGCGATTATGCACATTCTGAAGTTCGGACTTGACTTCCAGGAGTTCTGCTGCAGCAGAACTTGAACTTGCAGCAGCAGAAGCAGCAGCAGCACCAGCCTTTGGCCGTTTTTGAAACACACCATCAAAGTATTCAGAGGGCTGGAATATAGGTCCACTGATAGGAGGCTCAAGTGTTTCATGAGATTGGGCCACATTCTTCTGAGAAGATAAAACCTTATAAATTAGATTTGGAAACACAAGTTTAAAGGTTGGCTTTTTACCTCTTCAGAAGGAGACAATCTGGTTCAGAATGTGGGAGGCCAAATCAATTGAAGTGCCAGAAGTGATGCGGTATAAGAGTGAAGCCACATCTTGAGATACTACGGTCTTGTTTGAATTAGGAACCCAATTGCTTAAAGCAAACCACATAAGAGATGCATGAGCAAAAGTGAGGTGAGTGATTCGAAGACTCTCCCCTGGTTTCAATTCAGAATGAGCACCCGTGAGTTCAGAGTGCATCAACTCACGATCCATGGACATCACTGCATTGGAGACATTCTCGGGCAATTGCAAAGCTTGAGCAATATCCTTTTCAGAAAAAGAGAACCAATGACCCCTAACATAAACTCTTCGATAAAGTCTAGAATTCTCATCAAGGAAATCATCAGTGAGATTAGCATAAAAATCCTTAACAATGTTTGCAATGTATCCAATGAAACCAGTGAGAGTGTTTTCCCATTGATGAAATTGAATGAACATTACAATACCATAAACACGATGAGCATGCAAATCATAGTTCCTCTCACTTTCAAACTTACGGTTTGCATATAAATTCCAGTCACGCTCATTGTCTCGATAATAAAATCGAGAACAGCTAGAAAGAGAGGAAGGAACATTACCAGGAGAGGGATCTTCCATGGGCTGCTTGCCTTTGGCAGCAGCAGAGGCCTTTGCTGCAGAAGCAGATTTTGCTCGAGGAAGCTCTGGCTTGAGTTCTGTGTCCTCACTGTCCTTCTCAGAGTGAAGAGACACTGATTTGTCTGAAGAAACTTCCATTGGATCGTCTTCTTCTGAACTGGAACTTGATGAGGCTGAGGGTGGATTAGTCTTTAGTTTCTTCTTGGCTGGAGGGACTGTCTTATCACGAGATTGAGAGGCTCGAAGTTCCTTCTCAGCAGAAGCTTCCTGGGCTCGAGTTCAAGTAGAAGGGCCTGTTGGAGTGGAGCCAGGCATTGATGCAGCAGGAGGGGGAACTGCCAAAGGAGGAGGAGATTCCTTCAAAGATTCAGATGAAGAAGACCAGGTGCGAAGAGGTCTTACCGATTTGCGAGCAACTTGCTTGGGTGGACGTTTTGGCTTCTCGGTTTGAGATTCACGCTGGGGAAGCGATGAATCTCCAGGCTTTGCTGCAGCAGGAGGATGAACTGAAGCAGCAGGGGGAGCATTGGAAGGAGTTGCAACGGTTTCTTCCAATTTTTTAGAGTGCCCTAGATTCTTGGTTCTCACCATTTTGGATCTAAAAAGGAGATGAACAGAAAACACACAAGAAACAAGAAAGAGGGTTCGGGTAGGTGGTGAGTTAAATGACAAAGATTGGTTTATATAGCCTTGGAAATAAAACAAGAAAAGGAAACCAATTTTGAAAATTTAAATGGTAACCGCCAGCCCATGAACACATAAAAGGAAACCGCCCAATCCTCAACTCCTTTCCCTTTTTTTAAAAAAAAAATAAAAGGAAACTAGAATTGCCAACAATATTTCCAAAAATAACTCAATCTTTCAAGAATAAAGACACATTATCATATAAAGATTAATCTTTATTTGGAAATATATCAAAATAAATCAAAGAAGAATGAATGTTGATACTTACCATTTAAGCACAAGATTTCCTTAACCCATGAAGCAAGTCACACGCCTCCCTCTTTTTCTATTTTTAATTTATTATTATTATTTTTTTATTTTTAGAAACCGAAAATAAACTACAATGTGTACAATAAATATATGAGATTCTAAACAAGCAATGTACTCTAATATCATTGAAAATTGACAAAATAAAATACATGTTATGCTTTTAACGAAAATAACTAATTAGTATCTCAGGAGCAAATCATACTTAATTGATGATGAGGAAAAATATATGCATGTTACTAAAGATTGTGAACCAGGATTATCAGTTTAATTTAGTAGAGGAGACTTACAAATTTGAACACACTTGTCAGACATAAGTGTGTGCAGTGAAAATAGGATCATTGTCCTCGGCAATATTTTTCATTTTCGCCTTTTTCAATTTGATCCCGCAACTGGATGCTATCACACCATACTGAAGGTAGCCCTTTTCTATGGTAGTGCATCCTCATCATAGTTGCTAATTACAATGTTCCAGCTTACTCAAAAGATAGCTTTCACACCTCAGTATGGATAGCTCTATTCCAGCAAAGGGCCTGACAAGACTGAAACAAAAATTGCTCAACTCTATATAAGTACAATATTTAATCCTAGTCACAAATAAGGAGTAACATGAACCTTTTAACACAACATCACAAAGTATGATAAGAATGAGATCCTAAATAATTTTAATCTAAAAGCATAAACATGATTTGTCAAAATACAATGATATGAGATTAAAAGCTAGAGAAGAATCACATAATACTATTGTACAAAAATTATGAACATGATAAAATTAAACAATGCAAACTCCCAAAGACTTTCTGAGGGAGTCAGAGCGACTTGCATCTAGGGCCTTTGTGAAAATATCAGCTAATTGTTTTGCAGTATCAACATATTCTAATTGGAATGATTTATTTTCAACAAGTCCCCTGATAAAGTGATGTCTTATATCAATGTGCTTTGTTCTAGAATGTTGAACAGGATTTTTGGAAATATTTATGGCACTAGTGTTATCACAAAAAATAGTCAAAACACCCAATTCAAATCCATAATCAATCAACATTTGTTTCAACCACAATAGTTGAGTACAGCAACTGCCAGCAGCCATGTACTCAGCTTCGGCAGTGGACAAGGAGATGGAATTCTGTTTCTTGCTATGCCAAGATACTAGATTATTCCCAAGAAAGAAACACCCTCCACTTGTGCTCTTTCGATCATCAGCATTGCCTGCCCAATCTGCATCACTAAAACAACCAAGATTAGAATTAGTATCTTTCGAGTACCAAATTCCATAATCAGGGGTGCTATTAACATATCTAATAATCCTTTTTACAGCTGATACATGAGATTCCATAGGATTACTTTGATATCTAGCACACACTCCCACACTGTAACAAATATCAGGACGACTAGCAGTCAAATACAAAAGACTTCCAATCATGCTACGATAGAGTGTAGTGTCTACCTTTACTCTATTCTCATCTTTTGTCAATTTCAATGAGGTGCTCATTGGAATACTTACCTGCTTAGCCGATTCAAGGCTAAATTTCTTGACAAGGTTCTTAGCATACTTACTTTGAGATACAAATGTACCTCCTTCCATTTGTCTCACTTGAAGACCTAAAAAGAAATTAAGCTCACCAACCATGCTCATTTCAAATTCACTTTTCATTTGATCAACAAACATTTGCACTTCATGGTTAGATGTAGAACCAAAAACTATATCATCAACATAAATTTGAGCAATGATAAACTCAGATTTTATATGCTTGATGAAAAGAGTTTTATCCACACTGCCTCTTTGATAGTCATGAGAAAGTAAAAATTGAGTCAACCTTTCATACCAAGCTCGAGGAGCTTGTTTCAGACCATACAAAGCTTTTTCAAGCTTATATACATGGTCTGGAAATTGAGGATCTTCGAATCCTTTTGGTTGCTCAACATAAACTTCCTCATTCAAAATACCATTTAGGAAGGCAGATTTCACATCCATTTGAAACAGTTTAATATTCAAGATACAAGCAATACACAAAAGTAAACGAATTGATTCTAATCTTGCAACAGGAGCCAAACTTTCATCAAAATCAATACCTTCTACCTGTGTGTACCCTTGTGCCACCAAACGAGCCTTGTTTCTCACAATTGTACCGAACTCATCACTTTTATTTTTAAATAACCACTTTGTTCCAATTACATTTATATCTTTTCGTCTTCAGACCAAAATCCATACCTTGTTGCGAACAAATTGGTTGAGTTCCTCTTGCATTGCATTGAGCCATTCCTCAAAGGTCATGGCTTCCTTCACATTTTTCGGTTCATATTGAGAAACAAAACAAAGAAAGTGATTAAATTGACATACCTTCTGCGAGTTACCATGCTTTCTTCAGGATTTCCAAGAATGAGATCTTTTGGATGATTCAATTTGACTCTGGTGCTTGGTTCTTTCTGAATAGAATCAGTGATGATGTTTGGATGAGTCAAGATAGACAATTCTGGTCTCCAGTCTCAGTTGCAGATGCAGATTTGTCATTTGCAGCATCAGAAATGGGTTCTGCTGCATCAGGATCTGCTTTTGCTGCTTCTGGAGGAGCATCCATGAAACTCTCTATCTTGGCTTCTGTGGAAAACTCTGAAAAATCTTTAAAATCATCAACAACCACATTAGCTGATTCCAAAACAGTTTGAGTTCTCATGTTATAAACACGATAAGCTCTACTGTTTAAGGAATATCCAATAAACACATCACTTTTAGCATCAAATTTACCAATATGCTCACGATCTCTATAGACATAACACATACAACCAAAAACATGAAAATGACTTACATTGGGGCGCTTACCTTTCTAGATTTCATAAGATGTTTTTGAGGTACCTGGACGAATAAACACTCTGTTTATTATATAGCAAGTTGTGTTAATAGCTTCAGCCCATAAGCGCTTTGTCAACTTCTTGCTATTTAACATCACTCTTGCCATTTCCTGCAATGTTCGATTCTTCCTCTCAACAACTCCATTTTGTTGAGGAGTTTTGGGAGCTGAAAATTCATGAGTTATACCTGTAGACTTGCAGAAATCATCATACTCAGAATTTTCAAACTCCTTACCATGATCACTTCGAATTTGAACAATTTTCCCAATATTACAACCTTTCTCAACTCTTAATCTCAAACAAAGAGTTTTAAAGGCATCAAAAGTATCAGACTTTTTTCTTAAGAAATCTACCCAAGTAAAACGAGAGAAATCATCAACACACACAAAGATATATCGTTTACCATTCAAACTTTCAACTTGGATTGGACCCATAAGATCCATGTGAAGCAATTCCAATACTTTTGAGGTATTGATATCAGACACAGGCTTGTGAGTGATTTTTAATTGCTTCCCAAGTTGACACGGTTCACACTTACCAACACTTTCCTTACCAAGCTTGGGAAGTCCTCGAACAATACCTGCATTTGACAATTTTTTCAGGTTTTTAAAATTAATATGCCCAAGCTTGGCATGCCACAGATCTGTGGTGTTGTTGATAGCTGAATGACAAGTAAACACAGGGGTTAGAGTGTAACAGTTATCATTGGATCGAAATCCTTGCAAGATACATTCATTATCATCATTCAGAACATAGCAATGATCACTATCAAATGAAACAGTAAACCCTTGGTCACAAATTTGACTGATGCTAAGTAAATTAGCCCTCAGTCCTTCAACTAACATCACATTTTTCAGTCTAGGTAACCCTTCAAAATTTAGAGTTCCTATACCAACAACTTTTCCAGATAGGCCATTACCAAAAGTGACTTCTCCACATTGCATAGCCGAATGTTAGTCAAAAAGTCCTTGTCACCTGTCATATGTCTAGAACAACCACTGTCAAAATACCACATTTGAGATGCAACAGTTTTATCAGAAAAACCAGCTAGACAATTCTTTTTTACCCATATTTGTTTCAAACCTTTATGTTTCTTTTGAGATTTTTCCAAATTATCTAAATAATTTGTTTTAAACAGATTTTTCAACGTGAAACATTTAGGTCTGATATGTCCTTTTCTACCACAAAAATGACAAGTGGGAACAAATCTTTTTACCTGAGATCTTACTCTTTTCGAAAATCCTGGAGATTTTGCAGCATCAGAAACTGCTCTTGCTGCAACAGGCTGTGAAACTGTTACAGCAGACTTTGTAGCCTCAGAGTGATTCGTTGGAACACTAGATTTTACAAACTTCGTGACTCCAGAACTTTCCATTCCATTTGAACCAAGGCCTGCGAAACCTCTTTGACCTGCATTCTGAGCTTTTTCAAAAATAGAAGATCCAGGGTTAAGCATTTGAACATTTTTCTTAAAATTTTCAAGTTCCTTCTTTAAGAGAGTGATTTTTTCATCTTTATCACAAAAACTTGTCTCATACTCTTTTATTTTCAATTCACACATTTCAATCTGATGAGACAATTTTTTATTCAATTTATTCAACTCTCTATTTTCAGAAGCAACCTGAATCCATTTTTCATACATGACTTTGTATGATTCAGCAAGAGACTCTTCACAGATTTCAGACTCATCTGAATCTGATTCCTCTTGTTCGGTGGTATTATTCAGACATACCAATCTAGCTTTCACCTGTGAATCACACAACACATTAGACATAACAGAGGTTAGGGCAACATTTTCAGAATTATCTTCATCACTTTCGGTTTCATCATCACTCCAAGTGACATTGAAACTTTTCTTATTCTTTTTCAAAGTGTTTGCACACTCAGCTTGAATATGCCCAAAACCTTCACATTCCCTGCACTGAATTCCCTTTTTGTTAGAAACAGATGGTTTAATAAAAGTATTACCTTTTGAACCTTTCGAAATATTCTTTTTATTTCCCATCTTTTTCATATATTTCTGAAAATTCTTAGTTAATAAAGCAATCTCATCATCACATTCACTATCAGAATTTTCATTATCAGCAACTTTCAAAGCAATACTTTTACCTTTATCAGCAATAGATTTGGGTTTGTCCTTTTGTTTAATCTGTTAATTTAATTCAAAAGTATGTAAGGAACCAATCAATTCTTCTACCTTCATTGTGCTAAAATCTTTAGCTTCCTCCATTGCTAAAAGTTTAGTATCGAACCTTTCAGGAAGTACTCTAACAATTTTTCTCACAAGAACAGAATCATCAAGCTTTTCACCAAGAGCAAAATATTCATTAGCAATATCAGATAATTTTTCATAGAATTCAGTTAGGGTTTTATTATCAGACATTCTAAGTTCATCAAATTTAGTTTGAAGCATGATAAATCTAGATCTTTTCACATCAGAAGTTCCCTCAAACTGAGTTTGAAGGATCTCCCAAGCTTCCTTAGCAGAAACACAAGATGATATAAGTTTAATGTAACCTTCACCTACACCATTAAAGATAGCATGCAAGGCTTTGCTATTGTAGGCAGAAAGTTTATCATCTTCAATAGACCATTCTAGTTCAGATTTTATAGTAGTATTACCTGAAGAATCTGTCTCAACTGGAAGAGACCAACCTGAAAGAACCATCACTACTACAAAAACCCCCTTTAGAGGCGGTTTTTAAGCCCTTTCAGCGTCGGTTTTCGCGAAATTCGCTACCGACGCTGATCAGGGCGACGCTAAAGGGTTTATATGAACCGACGCCATATGTACCCCTATGGCGTCGGTTATTAGCTGGGAACCGACGCCATAGGGGTACATATGGCGTTGGTTCCTAGCCAATAACCGACGCCATATGTGGCGTAGCAACCGACGCCATATGTACGCGAATTTCAGTTTTTTTCATTTTTTTTAATTTTATTATATAATTTTAATTATATATTTATTAATTTATATATTATTTTATTTAATTTAAATTATATATTTATTTAAATTTTAAATTACATATTTATTTAATTTAATTATATATTAATTACATTTTAAATTAAATATTATTTAAATTTGGGTAAAAACATAATTTGATTTCATAAAAGTAATTAAATATTACACAAACACTAATGTAAAATTAGTTAAAAATATTAATAAGTTAATAAATCTAACTACAAGTTAATCTATAAAAATTACATAATGAAGAAAAATTCTTCGACCTTTCAACCTCAATCGTCACCGTGAATCACCGCCATCAATTGTTCGGTCCACTTTCGCTGTAGTGATAACAATTCTGTTTTTGGATCGTATTGCTTCTTACCCCCAAACTGTTAAAAAAATTAAAAATTTATATTAGTTTATGTATATGTATATTATATATTTGTTATTATAGAATTTATATACTATAATCAATAATTAAAACTTACAGCTTTTTGATCTTGTATGTAACGGCTGGGGTTGGCACGTGCAACGATGTCAGTGATATATTTCAAAACATAAAAACCGCATTCTTGGCTTTTAGGTTGTCTTGGACAGTTTGCTTGGTTAATTCCTTGCCACGGGCCAAGATAGTCATGTGCGTTCCCTATATACATGAATGCCCTGTTTGGGAAAATGATATTAGCATTTCAATTCGTTAGTTAATTTAAATTCGTTACATAAGAAGTCATTAAATTATTACCTTCCGATCATTTGTTCTATTACTTCGGGAATTGGGCGGCCACTTATAGGGTTTAAATGGATAATTTTCCTTCGCGTAACCACCACTAGCATCCAATGCATCCTAGAAAATTATATTGGAATATAAGTAAGATAGTATAAAAATAATTTGAAGACATAATATAGAAATGAACAATTAGCACTAAAGAATTTAATAAAGTTTACCCGATATTCCAAGGAATAAAGAACATTTGGTGGTTGTTGTTCATTAATGATAACCAATTAGCCCATCGTCTTGCCGCATCGTCAAAAGACTGACTCTTTTCTTCGTCGTTGATCCCATGCACTATGAGAAGCTCTGGGTCGTAAAACTTGAAAATTTTTCTCAGACCGTTGATGGTCTCCCATATGTGCCTGCCAAAAAAATTGTTAGTGTCTTATAATAATTTAACTATAATTTAATATAAGGTTAATTAGATTAAAGAAGAGTATACATCATTCCAAACAGCATTCCCTGGTTGCCGATGTAGTCACACGTAGCAACCTGCTGCAAATCCTCTCCAGATAACGTGATCTGGGTACGCGGTGCAATGAATCCTCGGGGGATAGGAATTGTGATTATATCACGTTTATCTTTGAGCCTCAGGAATTCATGAATCATCCATTTTAGCGAATTAGGGATCAACGCCATCTTCTCTTCCGTGAACAAGTCATCTTCCCGTGCACCACGGCCTTGTGGAGAAAGCATCGGAGCTTTCCCCTTTGACGCATCACGTCTTGAGGGCGGTTGAGCGAGTGGACCCTAAACAAAACAGAACATAATATATATATATATATCAAATTTTATCCAAATTCTACCGAAATTTCGGCAGCATAACGGTTGTAATTGAATGACCCCAAAAATTTTGAACATGGCTGTATAACGACAAATAACACATATATAACAGTAGTTTGTTCATCCATCCCACCGCAGCACATATATTCGCAGAACCTACTTCACTACGGATGAATATTGAAGATATTCAAACTCCACTAATCATTAATAATTAATTTGAGTTGAGAAGTTACCTCGGTTGTTAAAATTAAGTGTTTAGGCCAAGGAAGGAACATCTGGTATACGTCCCTAACATATCTACACTCTTCAATTGGGACTGGGATTTCAGCGTCCTCTTGCAGGATTTCCGAAACCATAATCCGAGCATGTGAATCATCGTACTCCTAGCAGTGAACTTTGATCATACCCACATGCTCGTACAAATACGCTCGGGCCACAATATTGTCGATGTTGTCAGAGCAGAGATGTACTTGCTGATTAAGGGCCGCATGGTCATCAAAATTGTATAGGATACCTTGGTCGTTGAGGGAAATAAACTCCTCAGCATAAATTTGTGGTTGTACCTCATCCTGAGGAGCGTATGGTTGTGGAACATACGCCTCACCAACCACCTCTCCTTCTTCCTCTTGTTCGGCAGCGTTTCTCTGCTGCTTAAGGGATTGGACTTCGGCTTTTAATTGTTCAATCTCCTTCGCTTGCCATGCCACAACATCAGACACTTCCCTTTTCTTCCTGCCGAACAGTTGAGATGCCCTGGTCAGGAACCTACAAATCATAAAATGCAAATTAGCAACGATTTTATTTGTGTAACTAAATAAATAACATTTGAAGTAATAGCATACCCAGCAGCCCTGACACGTCCAGGATGCTCTGGTGTCCCGAGCGCCTGCGTCAGGATATCGTCTTGGCCCTGGACCTGAATTTGTCCCTGACTAAGCTTCTCCTCTAATTGAGCCTAATGCACGCATATATTCAAGCAATTAGTATATGAATTATATACACTAACTCATGAGTAGAACTCAATTAAGGATTAATATATACTTACTATCTTCTCTGCAATTTCCTTGTCGTAATCAGTGACAAGTTTTCTACTCTTGGTGCGAGATTTAATCCAAACACGGTGGCGGGGGGATCTGCAACTTCGAGGTCCTTTTTCTACATAACGTTATAACAATGAAATGAGTACCAATTAAATTGTATAGCACATTATAGCACATTAAATTTTAAGTATTACTTACCACAGCTTCCTGTACGTTCACCATTCCACTCCGACCACTTCGATGTCTGGATTGAATTTTTGAGGAACGTGTTGGAAGTTATTTTACCAGGATCTTAGATCTACTCACAAGTATGTTGATTTAACAACCTAAATATGAACTTCTAAAACGATATGAAATTAAACACATAAGAGTATCAGAAATCTTACAGTGATTGCAGCGGAATATATATGTCTCCTCCCACTCAGATCTCTAACCCTTGATTCCTTTCGGTAGCAGAGTATAATCAAGATCTGAGCCCGAAAGTCCTTCTTTGTTGTCTCTGAATTCTACACAGCCTTCCTCACTATGATTGAGGTATTACTTGATGTGTGTGGGCACTACTCTAGCACTCATATATTTAGAAACAGTGAAGGTATAGAGAGAGAGAGAGGATGGCGGCTCAGAGAGAATTTTCTGAGAGAAAATTCTTTCAGAATAATGCTGTGAAAGCTTTTTCAGAGATGTTAAATTCTGAAGCCTTTGCCTTCTATTTATAGAAGACCACGTAGGGCTATGATTGACATTTGGAACTGAGAAAATCAAGGGAAAAGGAAGGTAAAGGGGGCCGGCCTAGGCAATGTGGAAACAAGGCTTGCCTCTTTTCCAACTTTCCTTTTCCTACACTTGATAGTTTCCCTTTTTGTGAAATGTTGCCAATTCCACTGTTCAGCCATATTAATGATAAATCTAATTACTTAATAATTAAAAATAATTATCAAATAATATATTATCATTTATTTTATTAATAATGAAACTAATTAAAGTTTCCTAATTAATAAATATGCCCTTCAAAATCTCTATTTACTGTTTAGCCCTTAATGAGTGCCAAATTCTCAAACTGACAAGTTTATCTTGAGAATTTTTAATTGATTAATTAAAATCAATTAAATGAGTCCTACAAGTAATATCATCTCAACTAGTGAGGGGACCATGGGTCTATATATCCGAGCTTCCAATAAGCAGATCTAGAATTTACCACTTAAATTCACTGACTTATTAATTCTTCGTTGAATCCACACATAGAACTCAGAATTGCACTCTCAGTATATAGAATGCTCTATATGTTCCACCATATAGACACATTATTAGTTATCCATTGTTATAATCCTAATGTGATCAATGATCCTCTATATGGATGATCTACACTGTAAAGGGACTTAGATTACCGTAACACCCTACAATGTATTTTATCCTTAAAACACTTAACCCTGTATAAATGATATTTCAACTAAGTGAAATGAGTACTCAATCATTTATCTCGTTTGGTTAAGCTCGAAGGAGATCACCCTTTGCTTACTATTCGCCAGATAGAAGCTATAGATTCCATATTTATGTTAGCGCTCCCACTCAATCGCACTATTGTGTTCCCAAAATGTATGTATTGCCCAGACTATAGTTTTAGGCTTAACTAACAAATCAAAGAACACGAATAACACTCTTGAAATTAAGCCTAACCATATCAGGATTTAGATCATGTGATCTAGGATCAACTTCTGATATTGATTTGAATAGATGTTTACGGTAAGTTTCAAAATCTAATTCAAAGTTCAATATCGGTCCATTCCAATGCATACTCCATGCATCCAACCTGAGCTTTACTTTAACCTATGTTCTGGAAAGAACATAACATTTCTCCAAATGTAAGTAAACTCTGTTGTAGATTGTCATATCAGTGAAACCTAGTGTTCTGATAAATCTAGGAATACTTTATTCACATAGTCATGTTTATTTTCCATTGTGTTGACAACACAATAAACATGTTCAAGTATCTGAAAGGGGTTTGGATGAATTTATAAATGAAATAGACAAGCAATTGATTAAGTGAACCAAAACATACACAAGTGAATGAAAAATTACTTCTGTTACTTTATTGATATAGAATAATCTGGATTACATTGAAACAGAGTTTTATTTAGGGCATAAAACCCAACAAACTCCCACTTGCACTAACATAAAACAAATCAGTACATTTCAATTAATCCTAAATTCTGACGGTGCTTTTCGAATGAAGTTACTGCCAAGACTTTGGTGAATGGATCAGCCAAGTTATCCTGCGTATCAACTTTCTCCACCAGTACATCCCCTCTTGCCACATATTCTCTGATAATATGATACTTTCTTTCTATGTGCTTACTTCTCTTGTGGCTCCGAGGTTCCTTACTGTTGGCTATAGCTCCAGTGTGATCACAAAGCAGGACTAGAGGCCTTTCCATTCCAGGAACTACACCAAGACTGGTGAAGAACTTCCTAAGCAGAACAACCTCTTTAGCTGCTTCAACCGCAGCTATGTATTCTGCCTCCATGGTAGAATCCGAAATTGCAGTTTGTTTAGCACTTCTCCAAACCACTGCTCCACCCCCAAGAGTAAACACCATCCCAGATGTAGATTTCCTGTCTTCAAGACATCCCTGGAAATATGAGTCTGTATAGCCTAAGGGATTCAAAGCACCACCCTTGTAGACTAATACATAATCTCTTGTACTCTTTAAGTATTTCAAAATATACTTAACTGCATTCCAATGTACCCTTCCTGGATTTGACTGATACCTGCTCACGATTCCAACTGCATAGCAGATGTCAGGTCTAGTGCATAGCATAGCATACATCAGACTCCCAACTACAGAAGCATAAGGAATTTTTGCCATGTCTTCTATCCCTTGAGGATCAGTAGGACACTGTTCCTTAGATAGACGGATACCATGTCTAGAGGGCATGTTTGCCCCTTTGGTATTGGTCATGGAAAATCTCTCAAGAACTTTGTCAATGTAAGCTGTTTGAGAGAGAGCAAGGGATCTGTTCTTCGGTTTCGACAATCCGAATACCAAGAACATAGGCTGCCTCACCCAAGTCTTTCATGTCGAATTGAGTGTCAAGCCATTCCTTGATGTGAGTCATTTTCTTGACATTGTTTCCAATGATCAAAATGTCATCAACATAAAGGACCAGGAATACTACTACTTGGTTTTCCTTGAGTTGGTAAACACAAGGTTCATCTTCATTCTGATGAAAGCCGTAGGTCTTGATGATCTCATCAAACCTTTTGTTCCATGAGCGAGAAGCTTGCTTAAGCTCATATATGGACCTATTTAATTTGCAAACTTTATTCTCCTACCCAGGAAGAACATAACCTTCTGGTTGCTCCATATAGATGGTTTTTTCAAGAAGCCCATTAAGAAAGGCTGTCTTGACATCCATTTGCCAGATTTCATAATCTAAAGCGGCAGCTATGGAGAGAAGAATTCGGATGGATTTGAGCATGGCAACAGGACTAAAAGTTTCATCATAGTCCACACCTTCTCTTTGGGTATAACCCTTGGCGACCAGTCTAGCTTTGAAAGTTTCGACTTCGCCTCCAGCACCCCTTTTCTTCTTGTAGACCCATTTACATCCAATTGGACGAAAATCTTCAGGTGGTTCTACATATTCCCAGACTTTGTTCTTCTTCACGGAATCCATTTCTGAATCCATACCGGCTGACCATCGCTTCCGTTGCGGACTTGCCATTGCCTGTTTATAGGTCAATGGGTCGTCATCAATACCGTCACCAACGACCATATTGATTTCACCATCCAAGCCATAACGAGATGGTTTCGTTGAAACCCTCCCACTACAACGAGGAGCGGTGACCTTCTGAACAGGAGCTTTAGTAGTAGTTTTCTCAGTTGCTAAAACTGAGGGAGTGGGATGTTCCTCTTCTTGAGTAGAAGAAGATGGTACATTTGAAGGAACAGTATCTGTGAGCATTTCCTCTAATACAATTTCACTTTTCGGTTTGTTGTCTTTCATATAGTTCTCTTCAAGGAAAGTAGCATTTGTAGAGACAAACACTTTGTTATCCTTGTGACTATAGAATAGTCCACCCCTAGTCTCTTTAGAATTTCCGACAAACATGCAAACCTCAGTTCGCGATTCCAGTTTGCTTTCTTTCTTTCTTAAGACATGAGCAGGGCACCCCCAAATCCTATAATGGCGCAAACTAGGTGTGCGACCATTCCATAGTTCGACGGGTGTCTTAGGGACTGCTTTAGATGGAACAACATTCAAAATTTCGTTTGCCATTTGAATAGCATATCCCCAGAAGGACGTAGACAGAGTTGAGTAACTCAGCATAGACCTAACCATTTCTAAGAGAGTGCGATTTCTTCTTTCTGCAACTCCATTCTCCTGTGGAGTGCTAGGGGCAGTATATTGGGATTCAATTCCAAGTTCAATTAAATGATCTTTGAACTTCATATCCATATATTCTCCACCCCTATCAGTTCGCAAGATCTTTAATTTTTTACCCAATTGGTTTTGAGCCAAAGCATGAAATTCCTGAAACTTGTCAAACGTTTCAGATTTCTTTTGCATTAGGTAAAGAAAACTATATCTAGAGAAATCGTCAATGAAAGTGACGAAATACTCATAACCTCCTCTGGCTTTTACATTCAGCGGTCCGCAAACATCTGAATGTACTAACCCTAGGGGTTCTTTGGCACGCTCTCCCTTTGCAGAAAGAACGTTTGGTCATTTTACCTTCTAGGCAAGACTCGCGGGCAGCGGCTCTCCTAAGACGACATTTTTCAATGGACCGTCTTTGGTTAGCCTATTGAGTCTATCAAAGCCTATATGACCTAAACGTAAATGCCATAGATAAGTTTGATCATCATTATCAATCTCTTTTCTCTTAAGGCTTCTAGGTCTAGCTACATTGAAAAGTTCAGTATTTAGTGAGATTTGAGTATCAGGTCTTAAAACATAAAGCCCTCATTCCATGTTTGCAACACATATATGAAATCCATTACGAGAAATTGAACAATTTGAACTCGAAAAATTCAATATATAAAATTGTGTCTGTAAACATGAAACACTAATCAAGTTTCTACTAAAATTACGAATATATAAAACATTCTCTAAAAGTAAAAACTTCTTAGAATTAAACTTGATTCGGGCTGTTCCTCTTGCTTTAACTGATACCAACTCGCCATTTCCAACTTTAAGCTTTAACTCATCTGGGTGAAGATTCTCCCAAGTTTCAAGCAGTCGTAATGAAGAACATACATGGTTAGTAGATCCGAATCAACAATCCGGGAGGATTTGTCGTTCTCTAAAACACATGATTCAAATACAAAAGCATCACCTTCGTTTGAATTGTCTAGAAGCCTGGGACATTGTTCTTATTTATGTCCCTTTCCATTACAATTCGCACATAGAACATGATGTCTGACATTTGTACTTGAAGAAGCAGCTTTGTTGGAGCCCTCATGCTTAATCTTCTTCCTCTGATTAAAACTTGCAATGCTAGCAGGTCTCATTGCAATCAGATCCCGCTCATGGGCCCTCAACTCAGACTCGAGTTTGTCCATGTCGGAGAAGTTAGGATTGTTCAATAAGTAATATAGAACAAAACTATTATACTCCTGAGGAAGACTATAAAGTATGAGTTTCACCCATTGTTCCTTTGATAAATCAATTCCTAGTAGATTTGCCTTTTGGAATTTCAGATTCATCAACAATAGGTGCGAGTTAATGCAACTACCAGGATGCATTTTCACACTATTGAGTTCTTTTGCAAAGATACTAACTAGGAGTGGATCGGGATGAGGGTTATTCATTTTGGCACTACAACATATCAATAAACAGAAGTAAGGTTTCGGTTCTATAAATTCATACACAGGTTCAGAAAACAAACACTCACTTATGTTATAAAAATACTATATCTAACATAGTTTATTTTCCAAGGTTTCCAACGAACTGATACAGTGTCCCGTTTAGGCGAGAGTCAAAGCATCATCCATTGAATAGAGTTGTCAATTCATCTAAAATGTCAAACATTCTAGCAACCTTTTATTCGATCAAGATTGGAATTCAGCGTTGTCCCGTTTAGGCGAGAGTCAAGGCAATTCTATCTTATGAGCTTCTACCATTGTTTCGTATTCTTATAAGTCTTACATAGTCGCCACCATTAGGGTGGTCATGAACCATATAAATAAACCTATAAGAATACTTATCTTTCGAGATTAAACGGCGCTAACTTGCTAATGAACGTTCCTCAATTAGGGAGGATTACTCACTAAAACAATAGCTATGTAAAACCAACAATGGAGATCGAATTTCTCTTTTATTAAAGCTCATTATTTAAACATGTATTTTGTCTAATCATTTATATTCCATATCTCAATAATGAAATATTACAAATTAAAGTAAAAAACTTTAATTAAATTTCAGAAATGGAATAATTTTGAAAAATATCTTATTTAAGTTGTTTAGAAAATCTAAATACCCAACTTAAAAATATTCCTCAAACAATGACTTAATTAAATATTACCAATTAAGTAGTAAACACTTAATTTAGAAGATATTCCATTTTAAGTTCCCATATTTAGAAAATATCAACTTAAAAAAATATCTAAGGAATCTTAATAACCAATTTCCAAAATTCTTCAACTTAATTTATAATAGGAAATTCAAAAATATTCAAATCTAAGTTGATTTGATAGATTTAACTAAATCTCAACTTAAATAGGAATATTTAATGAAATTATAAAATTAAGATTCAGAAAGAATTTATATGGTTATAATTCCATATTTAATTAAAACAAGAAAAATACATATAGCTTTCTAGAATATGACTATTCAAACTATGTTTTTCTTAAATTAATTTCAAGGAACAATGAAATTAATTATGTTGCTAATCAATCTTTTATTAGGTCAAACTAATATAATTAACCTATCACAGTTATCCAAATTAGGCAAATGGGCCTTCACAATTGGGGTTGTTCATGCGAGGGGGAGTTGGGTCCAGTATGTCGCACCCACTTCTAAGGCTCCCAACTCTCACACAAGGCCCAAAAGAGAGGAATTTAACCTTACAATGAATAACTGTTATTAATTGAATAGGCTCACAACTAAATGAGCCTAAATAAAATCTATCAGTTATGATATTTTATCTAGCAACAACCACCTATATGTATCTATAATAGAAATTAAACATATAGGCTCACACAGGCATACACATTTGGATGGATCCTATCATGTTGCTAAGTCATACACAGATGAAAGAAGTTTGTAAAAATTACCTGTTACAAATTATTTACTTGATCTATCGTCAATTGAACCTTTGGTTAAAATTAGATCAACTGATCTATCATCAATTTAACCAAGGCAATTTAGATCAAGCAATAATAGGTTTTAGAAAACTTACAAACAATCTAAAACACATACTCCTGCAACAAGATTAGATTTGGATAGTTGGATGTAGGATTTATTTAATTTTAATCATTTATTTAGAAAAATAAAAATAAAATTAAACCTACCATTTTGAAAAATTAGGTTTTGGGTAACCTAAATGTCATTTCAAAATAAATTGCTAACTTTCCTTTTAAATTTCATGTTATTTAATAAATTAAAAATAAAATAAAAAATGGTAAATACATACCCTTTTCTTGTTTTACAATTTAATTTAATTAAAAAATAACAAAATTTAAAAGTTAACAAAAATACCTTATTTCCTCTTTTAAAATTATCATGATTATTATGATCTTATTTTAATTAAGGTCAAGTTACCAAAAAAAATTAATATCTGACCTTAAAAAAAAATAAAATAATCAAATTTTAAAGGAAATAAGAAAAAAGGTAAGCAAAACTTGATTTTTTCCTATTTTCAAAATCAAATTACACTAATATCTAAAATTAATTTTAAAAATTAAAATTAATTTATTTCTGATAATTAGATTTGAAATTTGAAAAACAAAAATCAATATACAAAACTACACAAAAAATCGGAATTTAATTCCATGAAATAGCATGAAAAATCGAAAAAATTGGAAAATTGGATGCACTGTACGGATGGCATGCTGTGCATGGCCATCCGCGCACGGATCTGGGGTGATTGGCCGAGAAATCACGGCGCAGGGAGGCTGCAAGCAGCCCTTCCGCGCGCGTGATGAGGTTGCTCGTCACGCCGATTTTTCCAATTTTCAAAAATTCATAACTAATTCAAATTAAATCGAAATCGAGTTCTGTAAAAAAGTAAATTGCTTAGAATTTTCCAAACTATCCAACAAAAATAATTACAGAATAAAAACAGTAACCATTTTTTCCAGAATTCACAAACAACATTCAAACATCAATATGACACTCAAAGCAACATGATACCATCCAAAAAACAAGCAAATCGTTTTAAGTCCAAATTTCTTGCAAGCAAATCAATTACCCTGGCTGCGGGTGCCGGTTGTTGGAAGTTATTTTACCAGATCTTAGATCTACTCACAAGTATGTTGATTTAACAACCTAAATATGAACTTCTAAAACGATATGAAATTAAACACATAAGAGTATCGTAAATCTTACAAAGTGATTGCGGCGGAATATATATGTCTCCTCCCACTCATCTCTAACCCTTGATTCCTTTCTGTAGCAGAGTATAATCAAGATCTGAGCCCGAAAGTCCTTCTTTGTTGTCTCTGATTTCTACACAGCCTTCCTCACTATGATTGAGGTATTACTTGATGTGTGTGGGCACTACTCTAGCACTCATATATTTCGAAACAGTGAAGGTATAGAGAGAGAGAGGGTGGCGGCTCATAGAGAATTTTCTGAGAGAAAATTCTTTCAGAATAATGCTGTGAAAGCTTTTTCAGAGATGTTAAATTCTGAAGCCTTTGCCTTCTATTTATAGAAGACCACCAAGGGCTATGATTGACATTTTGAACTGAGAAAATCAAGGGAAAAGGAAGGTAAAGGGGGCCGGCCTAGGCAATGTGGAAACAAGGCTTGCCTCTTTTCCAACTTTCCTTTTCCTACACTTGATAGTTTCCCTTTTTGTGAAATGTTGCCAATTCCACTGTTCAACCATATTAATGATAAATCTAATTACTTAATAATTAAAAATAATTATCAAATAATATATTATCATTTATTTTATTAATAATGAAACTAATTAAAGTTTCCTAATTAATAAATATGCCCTTCAAAATCTCTATTTACTGTTTAGCCCTTAATGAGTGCCAAATTCTCAAACTGACAAGTTTATCTTGAGAATTTTTAATTGATTAATTAAAATCAATTAAATGAGTCCTACAAGTAATATCATCTCAACTAGTGAGGGGACCATGGGTCTATATATCCGAGCTTCCAATAAGCAGATCTAGAATTTACCACTTAAATTCACTGACTTATTAATTCTTCGTTGAATCCACACATAGAACTCAGAATTGCACTCTCAGTGTATAGAATGCTCTATATGTTCCACCATATAGACACATTATTAGTTATCCATTGTTATAATCCTAATGTGATCAATGATCCTCTATATGGATGATCTACACTGTAAAGGGACTTAGATTACCGTAACACCCTACAATGTATTTTATCCTTAAAACACTTAACCCTGTATAAATGATATTTCAACTAAGTGAAATGAGTACTCAATCATTTATCTCGTTTGGTTAAGCTCAAAGGAGATCACCCTTTGCTTACTATTCGCCAGATAGAAGCTATAGATTCCATATTTATGTTAGCGCTCCCACTCAATCGCACTATTGTGTTCCCAAAATGTATGTATTGCCCAGACTACAGTTTTAGGCTTAACTAACAAATCAAAGAACACGAATAACACTCTTGAAATTAAGCCTAACCATATCAGGATTTAGATCATGTGATCTAGGATCAACTTCTGATATTGATTTGAATAGATGTTTACGGTAAGTTTCAAAATCTAATTCAAAGTTCAATATCGGTCCATTCCAATGCATACTCCATGCATCCAACCTGAGCTTTACTTTAACCTATGTTCTGGAAAGAACATAACATTTCTCCAAATGTAAGTAAACTCTGTTGTAGATTGTCATATCAGTGAAACCCAGTGTTCTGATAAATCTAGGAATACTTTATTCACATAGTCATGTTTATTTTCCACTGTGCTGACAACACAATAAACATGTTCAAGTATCTGAAAGGGGTTTGGATGAATTTATAAATGAAATAGACAAGCAATTGATTAAGTGAACCAAAACATACACAAGTGAATGAAAAATTACTTCTGTTACTTTATTGATATAGAATAATCTGGATTACATTGAAACAGAGTTTTATTTAGGGCATAAAACCCAACAAAACGTTCACGTTGCACCTTACTCAATTCCTACAATGCCAAAAAAATACATTAGATACATGTACTTGTATTTAAGAGTTTATCTTAGTGTTAATATAATTAGCGTACCAGAAATTCAGGAGTTAGTCGACTTTCAACAAATTTGCACCAATCAGCAGCGTCGATCTCGGGGTGCTTTTCAGGGACTTGTGCCAGTCGTCCCAGATCATTCTCTTTCAACGCGGGCATTATGATGTCTTTTGTCATCCTATTCTTGAAGTCTTTCATTAACTTCCCAGCTAGGATGAGACAATCATGTTTGAAGGAGTCCGGCACAATGAACCCCGTCTATTTTGAAGGAAAAGAAACACGGTTAGAGTCAACATTTGGAGTAATAGAAAAACAAATCAAAATTCTAACCAATAATAGCTTACCTGAATGTCTTTCCAAACTTTATTTTTCAGAGTCGGGTTGACTTCTTTCCAGTTTTTATAGGTCAACCCTATTGTCTGCCGACATCTGACTCCTAGAGTGGATACGAGCTTCGCATAGCTTTTTCCACAGTATTGACCTTTATCATTAACTTCGAGGGCCACTCTTTTGCCCTGATCCATTAGTTTGGATATTTCATTCATTTGCGTCGGCCCTCGTGTACGTATTGTGGTTGGACACTCATTTTCTGCTCCCGAATCAGATCCTGATTCCGAGTTCGCCATGTCTACACCATTAACAAATAAACTTTAAAGCAATAAGGGTATTAACTAATATTTTCCTCTTTTAATTAACTTTTGCTCTTTATTTTCTTTGAAAAATAAAAATCCACATTGAATCTCTCAAATGAAAGAAAAAAAAATAAAAAAAGAAGGATTTTATATGTTTATTTTGTTAATGTATTTAGTAACTAATTATAGCTAGTTACTAATTACACAATGTAACTAACTAAGTTTCTCACACAATTTATTCATATTAATTTATAAATTACTCAAATTCTCGTTTTAGTTGATTAGAATGTTGATAAAATTGAAAAGTTTACATAAATGTGTATGTAATTATTTTTTATGTAACCTAACTTCTTATCACTATATTATAATTAACTAGTTATTTGTGTTATGTAAATATTATGAATGCTTTTAGTAAGATTTATCCTAATTCTACAGAAATTTCGGCAGCATAACGGCTGTAATTGGACGTTCCCAAAAATTTTACAAGTGCCTAAAATAACAAACAAAACAGATATACAATACAAAATTTATCCACCCATCCGACCGCAGTACATGTATTCGCAGAACCTACTTCACTACGGATGAATATTTAAGATATTCAAACTCAACTAACATGCATTGATAATTTATTATATAATAAGAAAAAGTTAGTTAAAGTATATACCTATAATTGCAAGCTCAAATACGCTACACACAAAATTATGCCGAACCTACAATATAAAGAAATACAAAGATTTTGCAAAATTAATTATTTCATTACTTATAACTAGTTATTAAAATTAGTAACAAGTTAATTAGTCACTAAATTATACATACATATATATATAATCAATTATATCTCACACTATTATCTCAAAAAAAAAATTATATCCCACACTAATTCAATTTTAAAATTTTTATTTTTAAACTATACACACACACTAATATATACACACAATATATACACACATTTTATACACACATATTCAATAAAATATAAAAATACATATATATACTATATATTGAGGTTTAAATTTTTACCTAATAATCGCAATCCGACGAGCAATTCCGTCAAAACTCCGGGCACTATACACATACAACACAACATTAATACTACTAATAAAATTAAAAAACCCAAAAAATAATTTACAAAAACCAAAAATAAAACAATGTACATTATAAAAATGAATTGAAACTACATTTATACCTTAAAGGAGGATGAGATACAATGTTTTCTCAACAAAAAATGGTGGCCGGAGTTATATATACCCACTATTTTTGTATAGGTTCGGATGACAGTTATATAGGGAAAAAAATCAAAACTTTTTGGGTGTATAGGATTAAGTATCGAAAATAGAAGATTTTGCAACAGAAATGGGCTAAAATGGTTGAGATATGGAGGAGAAAATGGCTGGCGGAGGGGTGGTTGGCGAGGGTTTTCTCTTCTCTCTGTGGTGGCTAAGCTCTTTGGTTTTCGCGTGAGAGGAACTGAGGAAGACGAACATAGGGTTTGTATATATAACCCTATGCCGTCGGTTATTATAGAATAACCGACGGCATGGGGTACACGTGTCAAATTTCACGTGTACCCTATGCCGTCGGTTATTATATACCAACCGACGGCATAGGGTTATATAATCAAACCCTATGTCGTTTATTTCCAAACCGCCTCTAAATGGGATACCACAATTTTATACCTACGGTTTTTATAAAAAAAACCGCCTCTAAAGGTAAATTTTCAATAGGCAGGTATTTTCAGACCCTTTAGCTTCCCTTTTTATAAAATGGGTTCAAAAAAGGGAAGCTAAAGCCTTGTTTTGTAGTAGTGCATTCTCCAAGCTTTCTCATCTTGAGATTTGATGAAGGCTCTCATTCTAACTTTCCAATAAGGATAGTTAGAGTCATTAAGCAACGGTGGTCTAGAAATAGAACTTCCTTCTGCAAAAAATGACATTTTAACACAAAAACGTTATAGGACCACACTAAGAGTTTAGTGTTCCGCTCTGATACCAATTGAAAAACCATATTTTTGCAAATGTCAGTTGTATATAAGAAAATATAAAAACTGGAAGCGTTTGCAGAAGTAGAAAGTAATTCTGCTACAGCAAAACGGAACAGGCAGAATATAAAATATTTGCAGAAAAATAAATAACTTGACACAAGAGATTTATACGTGTTATCAGTGTTCTCACGAACACTCCTAGTCCACGGGGCCACGCCCAGAGAATGAAATCAATTAATAAAGTATCAAAATTACAAAGATAATTGACTTAAACAAGTTTAGACTCCCTCTAAAGTATTGCCGCAATCCTTTGTAATCCACTTTATGAATCTGAGTTCTTGAAACACCTTCAAGCCCGAACTCCCTTCGTCTTTGAAGTGTGAGTGCTTACTTCCTCCCGAAGTAAGGCTTCAACAAGTCTTCTCCCGAAGACCAAGTGCTTACTTCCTCCCGAAGTAAGGCTTTATCAAGTCTTCTCCCGAAGACCAATCTCTTGTTAAGTCAAGTAGTTCTTCAAAACCTCTAGGACAGAGTAAGAACAGAAATAGAACAACTAGAACCTAGATGAACAACTAGGCTCTCACAAAACAAAGAAACACTCTCTTCTCTCAAAAGATAAATGCAAAAAATGAATAATGGAAGAGGTAATTCGAGCGGTTGCTCTCTAGGCTCTATTTATAGAACATAGAAACCAAAGAGGCAACCACAAGTTCGAATCTACAGCTGTACAAGAACTTTCCTAAAGAAACACGATCTGCTACATCAGATTCGGTTGCTGACGCAGCAGATCTGACCAGAAACGGGGAACTTGCTAAAATCGGGTTCGATCTTCTATCAATGGTTGATTCCTGCCAAATATAGATTAGATATTCTGATTGTATCAAGATACAATACAATCGAAATCAATAAGGAAAAGTCAATAATCAAAGTTTCCCTAAAAAAGACAACTTTTCAAAAGAGAATTCCTTGTCTTTTGAGAAGTTTTTCAACGAAGGAAAGATCAGCTGAAAGTGCAACTTTACAAACAGGGAAAAGGGCAACTACAATCCAAATTTATAAGGCAAGAAATCGAATATGAATGCTCAACAATCTTACCATAAATGGAAAAAAAAATTTGTCAACTAACTTGCCAAAAAAGGACTTTACAATATAGAAAAATAAATTTAGGCTATCTTTTTATCATAAATGATGATCTAACTGTAAAAATTAACTTTGGAGATTGATTGTCAATTTTTGGAGTTTGAGTTGCTTTGGCAAGACCCACTCAGTGTAAGTTGCAACTTAAATTTGTAACTCTCTTGGGGTGAAATTTTAGGTCGATAAATTCAGAACTGTTATTAAAGTGTGAGACATGACTTTATAGAGCATTAGAATAGCTTTTAAATACAAGTTGAATCGTGTCGATCAAATCAATATTGAGTGAGTTATGACCATTTTATTGAAGGTTATTTTGGGCCTAGTACCCAGGTTGACATCCTGGTGCCCAAGTTGACATCTAGCACCCAGGTTTACATGTGATGTTAACTTGGACCTTGGATGAGTGAGAAAATATGTCTGATGTATTTTCTGATGCCTAGATGATATTTTGACACCACTTAGTCCATTTCTGTGTTCTAACGAAGCTGGTCACCAATTCTCGTAGATGTTGTTATTTTGCAAAAACTAGAGACTCAAAACTACCCAGTTTTCGAGTAAATCACGTTGTTAGAAAAATGAAAATATGAAGTTTTGAATTTCCCTCTTCAGAATTCATGACTCTCAATTATGATGAAAAAACAGACCAACGGTCGAGGCAAAATTAAAATCGGATAAGTAGAAGTATCGCACCTGGCCATTTGTCAAACCTGGGTGCTGGGTGCATATTTTGGAGCTTTTGGGATGTCATTTTAATACTTTCAAGGTTATGGAACTTGAGGATGAGGTAGCCAACCCTATTTTTTTTTTACCATTTTGGAGATAATTCCCAGAGCAAAATTGGATTCTCAGTGATAAAAACTAGCAAAATTGGTATTTTTTTATCAAGCTTTTTAATAATTTTTATAAATTTTTTCATAATTAATATAACATTATAATTTTAGAAATTAATTTTTTTATTAAAGAGGGAAAAAATTTATTGATCAAAATTCATGTGGTAAAAATACTAATTTTTAACTGTAAAAGAAATAGAACCTAACAGAAATGACATAATTATGTAACTTTTATATTTTATGGGAGATTTTTAATAAGTCTTATATTTTAGGGGGAAAAATCAGGTAGTGTCAAAAATTTAGGTGGCAAAAATGTTAATTATTATAAATTAAATAATATAAAATATTGAAACAGTATATAAAAAATTAAATAAAATTTGGAAGAGATAAATTATATAAATATATAAATAATAAAAGGTAAGTACTCAATGGCTATATTTTTATTGTAACCATGATGGTTATATTTTTTGACCTGTAATAGCAGGTTACCAATAGGTAAAAATTCTTTTTTTTTAATAATTAAATTAATCATAATTAACAATTTTTCTAAAATAATTAATTTCAATTTAAATATTTAATAACACCTTTTTTACCAATTAATATTTATAAATAATTTTGTTTTTATATTTAAGTCCCTATTATATTATTTTTAATATTTAAACCATTTAACTATAATATTTACAATAAAATTCTAAGTTTTTTACAAAATTTAGACTTCCATCCCTTATAAAATAAATTTTTGAATACTTAATTAATTTTTAAAAATTACATCTAATTATTATTTTGCAACAATTGCTTGACCCATCTTCTTCCTTTATAAGATTTTGGTTTATCCCAACCTAACATTTGTGAATTTTTCATTTCGATACAATCTCCTACATCTCTGCCACAAACTCATTTCTCTATTCAATTAGCTACACTTAGATTTCTGCTTAGTTTTTAATAATTTTCTTGTTATTTTCCTACAGTTATGCTTATTTGTAAAAAAGAAGCAACAAATTCAATTAATTGGTAATCTACTCTGATAATTTTTTTTACAATCTTTCGATTGATGAAGATGCTTTCAACGAGGAGCAAAAATAGTTAATGATCATTAATTTTATGGTTGTTGTTACATTTTTTTTACTTAATTTTTTATTTTTTAGAAGAAAAGAAAAACTAAATAAATTGAACTAATCTTGGACTGACACACTAATTTGGCACTTAAAGGTGTTAAAAAATAAGATTGAGCGTAAAATTACTTCTAAAAAGAGGTCATTCATACTATTTTTTATTAATTAAGGTTATTTATATAATAACTTTATATTATAAGGAGTTTTGTTGCAATTATTTCAATTATTTAAGTTAAAAAATAATTAGTAAAAGATCTTTACTTATTAACAAATTAGGTGACTATTTAATGATTACATTTTTATTGTAACCATCGTGGTTACATTTTTCTTTAACCTGTAATAGCAGGTTACCAAGAGGTAAACATTCCTTATTTAGAATTAATTAATTATAATTAACTATTTTCTTAAAATTAATTAAATATTTAACAAGACCTTTTTTAGCAATTAATATTTACAAATAATTTTTTTATTTATATTTAAATCCCTACTATAATTATTTTAACAATTAAGCCATTTAATTATAATATTTACAACACAATATTTTTTTTTTACAAAAATTAAACTTCTTTTTACAAATTAAAATTCTCTTCTTATGATAAATTTTTAAATAATTAATTATTTTTAAATGATATTTAATTATTTTGTTACAATTAGATGAACTAAGTATGAGGCCTCAAGCTAGTCAATCGATAACAAAATTTGTATGTCTATCTATCTATCTGTATATCGATATAATTTTAATTTTCTAACATCTCATTTTTTTCTCGTTTTAAACTTAATACATACATTCATTGCCTAGTTTATCACTAATGGTTAATCTATTCGGTAATTTAATCTTATCTCCCTAGCTAGATGTTATTCTTACTAAATCTTTTATAGTTTGAAAGATTTGTCAAGTTTTCACTTGACCATAATTTATAAAAGTTTGAAATGATATTGTTATATTATTTATAATAATATAATATATAGATTAAATATGTGTAATAAACTAATAATATGTAACATATGACAATGTATATTAGTTGTCATCTTTTTGTAACATTTGGGAGTTACTTGTTACTATGAGTAACCTCCACCATCATCACCAACATTAAGAGTGTAAAAAGATGTTACACATCTTAATTTGAAATTCTTAATGCTATAGGAGTTATGGTGTGTGTAGGAGTTACATTTGAGTCCATAACATCTATGGGGTTATGAGTTTGAATTTCAAATGGTGATGATATCCTAAACACTATATAAAGAGGTCTAAGGTGCTCATTTTAGAGATGAAGTTTTCTATCAAGAAAGCACTTTGCTAGAAAACCCTAAGGCTTGATAATTCCTAAAGCTATTTCCATGAGAGTTCCCTTAGTGCTTAGAGATAGGGGGAAATAAGGTTTTGGACAAAGGTGTAATACCTTGTTCAAGTCATGGTGATCCCCACTAATCTACACTCAAGGTTGTGAGTGAGTGATCTTCTTTTTTTTCTTCATATTATATATACATTATATAATATTGTGTATTCTATTAATATTCTTCTTCTATACCTTTCATATATATGCGATATATATAGTGTATATCTATGTGTATTATAACATATATTTAATCAATCTCTTTTATTATTCTTGTACTATTTTTACAATTGAGTTGTATATATCTTGATTTATCTTCCATTGTAATAAAATCTCTAACAATCAAAAGCTTATCCATTTTCAATGGAAGAGGAGATAAATCAAGATTGTGAGAATACAAGGATAAGAGATTTTATGTGAATGTGATTTACTATTTTATATGATAGTAATATATATGATATATATGAGCTATATATATATGTGTGATATATATGTGATCATGTGTTTGTATCATATTGTTATATATAGTAATATAGAATATGATATTTAAATTATGTGAGATATATAATATATAACATGTATATATGAGTAATATATATTATATATATGTAGAGCATGTGATATAATATATATTAGTGATATTAAATATGTAGAAATAATTATTTCTATGTATTTATATGAGACATGCATATAAACTACATATATTATATATAATATATATCATGCATGTGTATTAAAGTATATATGTTATATATGTGTGAGATATGTAACATATATAATTGTGTAATTAGTATATATATATTTTGTGTATATGATATATATGTATATATGCTACATGTATATGAGATATGTAACATATGAATTTAATATTGATATTATGTGTATGGTTACATATTTGATGTTGATTAGTAACATACATATTATATTAGTTGGCATAGAATTATTATTTGAGAGTTATAATTCATGCATGAGAGTTATATATATTAATTTTGTATATTAATATACAAATTATATAATATATATGGTAATAATATTAATAGTAGTATAATAGTGTTTATTACTATTGATGTGGAGATTATTATCATATATATTGTGAATAAAGAGAATTTGATTTTTTTTTTTTCAATAGTGATTTTGAGAAAAAAAAAATTGTAACTTGTGAGAAGTTACATTCTTTGAGAATTTAAAGTGATAATTATCTCACTTTATGAGATAAAAAAGTGAACTATAAGAGTTACACTTAAGAGAATTGTCTTGTCATAACAAGAACAAATGGATTAAAAGTGAATGCAAACTTGTGAAATGAGCCATAAATTGGAAGAGCAATTTTGGACTCAAAAGTAAATGAATCAATGTGGATTCTAAAATAGTGAAAAGATAACAAAATTGGAGAAGCAATTTTGAATCTTAAATGATCGAAGTTGTGAACAAAATTGATGAGAATTTTGTTAACTTTGGTATAATTTTGGGCTAATCTCAATAAGGAGATAACCTTAAAATTATGAGTAAAAATAATCACATTATTTTATGAGTAGTAATGTGAGTTTGATATTTTAGTTTTGTTGATAAAACTAAAAATGTCAAATGGTATTTTTAAAAAGGCCTTAAAGAGTCATTTGAAGAGGAAAATGTACAAAAGTGATATTTTATATACACTTTATGGTAAAAATGTGGGGGTGAGCCACAAATTTAATCAAAATGTGTTGAGACATTATTGATTAATTTATTTGATTTTGAATTCAAATTCTAAATCAAATTTGGCTATGTGTATATGTAAAATTTTGACATATTTTGGTGTCAAAGTTAAGTGAAAATAATTTCAAGAAAGAAATTAATTAAAAGAGTTATAGAGACAAAGTGGTCTTCTATATTTTAAAATCAAGATATTGTCTTGATAATAAAATGTGAAAGTGTGGTGGTGTATACTCTAATATGAGAAAGTTTAGACATACTTGGTGTCTAAAAATAAAATATGAGAATTTAGACATGTTTGGTGTCTAAATTGGTGTATTTTTGATATGTTTGGTATCAAAATTATTGAGAATTTGAGTTGTGTGAAAATTAATCTTTTATGATTAAATTTTCAAAGCTTAAGTACTTAAGGAGAAAAGTGGTCACAAAGTGAACACTATATTTCGGCAAGCATGATTCACATGGAATCAATAGTGAGAGGTTATAACAAATCGCTTAATCTCCGTACAAGATTAAAGCATGAATTTTCGAGGGATGGGACCTAAACTCCCTTAGTGTTTCTCTCATTGATGGTAACCTATCTTAACACTAGTAAACATCTAGTCTTAAGTTCAATAGGTAATAACAAGTCAATAGAGTGAATGCGGTACTCAATTGTCCCATCTATGGATGAGTACATGTGAAAATTGAGGGTTAAAACCGAAAGGTTTTTTAATGGAGCTTAAGCTTAAGAAAACTCACTTAAGCTTAAGAAGTGTCTAGAGTGATGAGACACTAAAACTCCACCTATATGGACTAGAAGTGGTGCCGCCTCTTATGAGAATTGGGAGTATTCTCTAGAGAGTCCATGAATTGGAATTTTGCACATGGTCATTAACGATGCAAGAGCGAGACATGTGGTCTCAAGTGAGCATTAGCAAGGGTGTGTGTGTTATCACCGGTTTGAACTAAAGGAATAGTGGTTCAATGCTACGGCAAATAAAATTTCATCAAACTTTGTGGTAACTACACTAAGGTAAAATTCAAGTCGAAAGACATTTTACCTAATGCACCTAAGCAAGACTTCTTTGAAAGTGTATATTTATTCAATCAAAGTGGGGGAATGTTATATTTTGATATAATATTTTTGATTGATTAAATAAATGTTACAAAAGTTACAAGTTTGTTACTAAAGAGATAATATTTAATCTAGTGGGGGATTGTTATATTATTTATAATAATATAATATATAGATTAAATATGTGTAATAAACTAATAATATGTAACATATGACAATGTATATTTTTTTTTTTGAGCAATATGACAATGTATATTAGTTGTCATCTTTTTGTAACATTTGGGAGTTACTTGTTACTATGAGTAACCTCCACCATCATCACCAACATTAAGAGTGTAAAAAGATGTTACACATCTTAATTTGAAATTCTTAATGCTATAGGAGTTATGGTGTGTGTAGGAGTTACATTTGAGTCCATAACATCTATGGGGTTATGAGTTTGAATTTCAAATGGTGATGATATCCTAAACACTATATAAAGAGGTCTAAGGTGCTCATTTTAGAGATGAAGTTTTCTATCAAGAAAGCACTTTGCTAGAAAACCCTAAGGCTTGATAATTCCCAAAGCTATTTCGATGAGAGTTCCCTTAGTGCTTAGAGATAGGGGGAAATAAGGTTTTGGACAAAGGTGTAATACCTTGTTCAAGTCATGGTGATCCCCACTAATCTACACTCAAGGTTGTGAGTGAGTGATCTTCTTTTTTTTCTTCATATTATATATACATTATATAATATTGTGTATTCTATTAATATTCTTCTTCTATACCTTTCATATATATGTGATATATATAGTGTATATCTATGTGTATTATAACATATATTTAATCAATCTCTTTTATTATTCTTGTACTATTTTTACAATTGAGTTGTATATGTCTTGATTTATCTTCCATTGTAATAAAATCTCTAACAGATATTTTATTGGATGTTTATGAACACAAATAAAAAGATCATACGACCAATTAGAACAAACAATAAGTTGCAAAACAACTCCAAAATAGAGTTGTTATATACTTGATGATGACACATCATTTGATGCACACTATATAAGATTTTTTTTTTGAATAAAAATCATAAGATCTATTAATTAATAAATTTGTTCAAAACAATAGAACGCACTTCAGAGGAACAGTCCTCCAACTGAAGCACACGACTTGTAGAGAAACAAGAGTCTCTTGCCAAGCAATGAGCCAACTTATTTGTAGATTGTTTTACAAAACACAAATTGTGAAGGCATAAAGTACCAGTTTGAATCGCTTGGACACACACTAAGCTATCTGTTTCCAACATGACTCTATCCCACGAATGAGTTGCATGCAATCCAACTCAATGCTTCTTTAGTGCCTATTATCTCAGCAATTTCGGGTTGAACACATCTAATCTTCCCTTTCTTGAATGCTTCTACCATAGCACCATGATGATTCTGAGCTATACAACCCATGCCAAAAGACAAGACTCGAACCAGAAAAAACTAAAAGGAAAAGACTAAAAAACCATGTCAAAAGACAAGACTAAAGAACCATGTCAAAAGACAAGACTAATGGAAAAACTAAATTAGTTTCAACACATAAAGACGATCACAACATTAAAATTAATTAAGGAATGAACTCCTTATAATTCTAACCCCATAAAAACATTAATTAGAATTAAACTAATAATAGTAAATTAATAAATGAAAACAAAAATCTAAAACGGAGGACGTCGTTGAGCCGAACCGAACCACTCTCACACGACTGCACTTGAATCCCTCACAGAAGAAGACATTGATGTGGGAATGAGAAAAAATTTGGCATCAATCAAGAAGATCAATACAATAGTCTTCTCCTTCTGTAATATCTTGTCCTCAAGTTTATTGTCTATACCATTGCTTCAGGCTTATCGAAAAACTCTCTAATTTAGACTGTGTGTGCATGAATTCTTTGAGCGTACAGTAGAGAGAAAGATTGAACAGGGTTTTTCAGCAATAGAAGACTTTTAAACGATTTGAAAGAGATAGCCGCGAGTGAGAGAAGTTTACAAAGAAGTATTTTTTTTTAGATATTGGGGATCAACTAATTTAGACAATTTGATAAATCTATGTTTTACTAAAAAAAAATAACCTTAAAATAAAACGATAAAAATTAAATATATTAAAAAATATTAGACAAAATAAATGTTAAAATTTAAATTATGAATAAAGATAAAAAATTGCAATATTTTTTAAAAAGAAAAATAAAAATCGAAAAAGGCAAAATACTTTAAATTATCAAATGCATTCTTATTAATAAGTAAATAAAATAAAAAAAAAATTAAAATAAATCTATACATGACACAAAAAAACAAAACGAGTTGTTATATATCCAATCTTCTATATTACTTATAGATATAAAAAATTAATTATGAATATATCATGTTTTAAAAAAGGAAATATTTCCACCGATTGGATCAAACTTCCAATAAATTATTGGACAAAAGAATGGCGGAAAGCTTCATGATGGCGAGGGACCAATTATTTAACATATAATAATAAGAGATTTTAGTCGCTATGTATATGGCTATTTCAATCAATCAAGTGTAAAAATAGTTCCCCGACCCGACCTAAACCCTTCTATAATGTTCCTCACTAAAGTCATTCTACTTGCCTTCATTGGCAAATTTAGACCCAACATGTTCTCAAGTCCCAAACATTTTCAATAATTGTAGGAACAATTATAATGACCAACTCTGATAGGTTAATTGGAGTATTGTATCATGAATAATTAGCCAAAAGAAGAAAAATCTAGACCATCGTGCATTGCTAAAAAATGAGATGAATAATACAAACTGCCAAAAAAAAAAAGAAGAAGAAAAACAGAAAAGAAAAGAAAATCAAAAGGGATCTACGAAATCGATGAAGAATGAAAGAACGGCTTACACAAACAAACACATGCATGATTTCATGCATTATATATACGCGGATTTTGTGTCAATACACTAGGGAAGAAATTTAATTTCATGATCTATGGTGGCGTTTAGTAACACTTTTTTAATCAGTTTTCTATTTTTAAAAGTGGAAAAGTAAAAATATTTTTAAAAAACATGTTCTATAAAACTGTTTTTACTTTTCAATTTTATAATTAGAAATCAAAATTTTAAAAACAAAAAAAAAATCACTTTCAATATTTTTTTAAACAGTTTTTTTTTTCTTTATCAATCTTTTGGATTATGACCAGACTCGGACCCAAATCCTCTCCCCACGGCCCTGGCGCTGAACCCGGCTTCTGACTTGAACCCGAATCCGACCGCGGACCTAAATCCGACTTAAATAAAATCAAAAAATAAAAATAAAAATGAACTTTATAGAATACACTTTTGCTTTTTATTTTTAAAATTGAAAAACAAAAGTGGTTACAGAACGCATTTTTGTTTTTCAAAAATAAATTTTTTAAAAACAAAAATTTCTTTCATTTTGTAATTAAAAAGTTAAAAAACATAAGTGTTACCAAACGACACCTATATTGTTCGCTTTCTAGGATTAATATATATATATATATATATATATATATTTATATATCTATAGGATTTTTCTTATAGGAGCTTGTTAGGACATTTTCTTATACTTTTGATTGGTTGAATAATGAGGGTCTATACTCTTAAAATAAGTTGTAGAACATTCTATTAGTTAACTTCAATTTTATTTTCTCAAAAAAAAAAAACTTTAATTTTATTTTATTTTACATTTTCTCTAAATTCAAGTTGACTTTATCTTTCTCAAAAAAAAAAAAAAAGTTGACTTTATCTTTGCAAAAAAGCGGGGGATCGATATGTAGTTTATTTATTTCACCATTTTCTTAACCTTCAAAATTTTAGTTGCTCGCTTGAATAACTGTCAAGATTAATGGAGATTGATACATCATTTTGTTCAGTTTTGAAAAATACTGAATTTATGGCTCGCATTCTAGAAGATAATATATATTTTACGCATCAATAATTATTATATTTTCCTTGATTTATATTTTGTTTATTTTCAAATCTCTTATATACGTGGTTGCTTAGTTAGTTTAATAAATAGTTTGAAACTTCATAATCATAAGAAAGACTTATTAGATTTTAAAATTAACGGGTGCAGATATATTTCTTGGCTACTTCGATAGTAAAGGGTGTTGATGATAATTTTTTTTATCATTGGCCATAAAAAATATAATGAGAAAGGAAGATTAGGGGACTTTTATATATTTTCCACTCCAGAAAAAAGCATCATGTTTGTTGAATTAATGGGCTCACGTGAGTCTCAAAGAAAAAGGAAAAAAAAAAACTCTTTTATGAATTATGTGGGCTGAATTATTATTAAATATGTGTTTTTTTTCTTATATAAGAATGTGTATGTGGGAAAGTAAAATAAAATAAGTTATTAATTCTATATGAGATACTCCACTATGACTAAATAAATTGCTACCATTAGATTCAAAATCAGAGGATATAAAAATGTCCTCGTTTGTGAACAAAAGTGATGCTCTAACTTAACGAATATCCTATATATATATATAATACATATATAGTATTGTAAGATATATTTTGACAAAAACTAATGAAATAAATCTGGTGTTACATGATACATCGATCCGTATATTAAAAAATTGTATATGCATTATTTTAGTTAATTATAATATTTATTTATAATAAAAGATAATATTTATAGAAATAATATTAATTTTAGTGTAATGACTAAATTAAATTGTATATATGATAGAAATTAGAGTTTAAATTCCACTATATGAATCTTATTTTTTAATAAGTTTATTTTTGTTCCCGCCATAAAAAAAAATTAAGTTCTCACTCTTTAAATTCTGGGCCTGTCACCTAGTATGCACGTGTAATTATTTGATATATATACTAGTGGAAGTCATGCTGAAAGCATCGACTCGCTTGCTTATAAAGAACTACGCATAAACACGTTTGTACAAAAGCTTAATTACAAAAGCTTGTATTTAAGGGTGTGCATAAATTGATCTAATTCAATGACAACCACAAACGATGCAATTACAATCGACCGCCAAACATTGAATGTCCAATTGTGATAGGATCGAATTTGACGTTATTTTTGAATATTCAATTGAATCAAATCGGATGTTGCATGGGGTGTCCAAAAATCTAATACATCCAACATCCAATCGAATTAATTAATATTTTCATTTAGTTTGAATGAGTAATTTGATTTCATGTTATTATTCATAAAAAAATAAATGTATATAAAAATTAACATTAAAACTTTACATTTTTTTATTGGATGGATACAATCCAATCCAATAAATACTGGATTTAAAACATTGGATGGATCTAATCCAATTCAAAAAATACTAGGTCTAAAATATTTGATAAACCCAAATTAAACCAATAGATATACATGATATACATCCAATGGATAGAATCGATCCAATCTAATATCTAATTGATATTAGATCGATTGGATCACTAAAATAAATTGGATCGAATATTATGGTAAAATATAACATCTAATATATAATTGAATCGGGTCTGAATAGGCATAAAAACATTAAATGTGGTCCAATGCCTAATTGTATTTATATGCTTTATAAAGAACTAGACCTACAAAAATTTGTATAAAAACTTAAAAAGTTTATGTACAAAAGCACAAAAACTTAAAAGGTTTTTAAGCTTATTTACAAAAAAAAAAGCTTATATACAATCAAAAGAACTAAACTTAGATAAGTTTGTACAAATACTTAAAGTTTATACGCAAAAGTTAAAAATTTACTCACAAAAGCTTATATACCATCGAAAGGGCTTCTATATATATATATATATATATATATGGAACACTTCTTAATGGGTATTACCCATGAATGGTTACTAAACAAATTTAACTATAAATATTAATTTTAAAAATATCAAACCATCGAATTTTGATCTAATAACAAATATATAAATCAGAAATTTGAATTTCTATGCTTAATTTAATTACTTAATTAAAAAAAATATAAAAAATATCTCGTTTTACACTATATCAAAAATATGTTCATACAAAAATATTTAACTCAAACTCTACTTTTTCTTTTCTTATTTTTCTTGCTAAAAAACTTTCTTTTTAATTTTTTTTTTACCGATGGAACAATCTCAACCCATATGATATAAAAATGAGATATTTTTTTAATTAGATAGAAAAAAATAAGTATAAAAACTCAAAATTTTCTAATTTTACCCACTCATGGGTAATACCCATTAAGAGTGCACCAACATATATATATATATATATATCAAAAAAACTAAGCTTAAAATTGCATGAGTTATGAAAAATCTAGTTTTTACAAATGCCAATAATTAATATAAAAATATATTGTATGTAAAACTGTATACGTCTGTAGCAGCAAAAAGTAATTATTATACTACAGAAACTAATTTTTCAGAGACAAAACAGATTGGTAGAATATAAAAATAATTGTAAAAAATTAAATTACTTTACACAAGAGATTTGTACGTGGTATCAGTGTTCTTTCAAACACTACTGGTCCACGGGGCCACGCTCAGAGAATGAAATCAATTAGTAAAGTATCAAAGATTACAAAAGAAATTGACTTAAACAAATATAGACTCCCTCTAGTGATTTGCCGCAACTCTTTGTAATCCACCTTGCTAATCTGATCTCTGAAACACACCAAGTAGTGAACTCCCTTTAGCTATTGATGTGTGCTTATTTCCCGAAGTAAGGCTTAAGCAAATCTTCTCCTGAAGATATATGCTCACTTTCTCCCGAAATGAGACTTAGAAAAGTCTTCTCCCGAAGACCAATGCTTGTTCAAAGCTTCTCTTCAACCTATTCTATGAATAGTATGAGATCATAATAAGAAAACCAAAACCTAGTTGAACACTCTAGGTTTTTACAAATGAAACACTCTTCTCACAAAGAAAGATATGAAAATATGAGACTAGAAGAGATGAAATCGTTTGGTTGCTCTCTAAGTCCTATTTATAGAACATAGTAATCCTAGAGACAGGCACAAAAACGATTTTCCAACTGTACAAAACTTTCCTAAAAAAATTCCTGATTTGCAGCATTAGAATCAGGTTTTGTAGTAGCAGATCAGGACCAGAAAGGAAACTTTCTAAATTGAACCAAAATTACGAATTTGGACTTCAAAGCTGCCAAATAAAAATAATTTGATTTGTTCTAATAAAGGCAAAATCAAAATCATCAATTAGAAAAAGGGAAAGTCAAGTTTCCCAAAATTAGACAACTTTCCATAATAGAATTTCTTCTCTTACAAGAAGTTTCCAAGCAAATAAAAGTCCAGCTGAAAAATGATTCTTTCCTAAGATAGAAAAGAGCAATAAAATACATAAAATCAATGTAATAAAAACAATTTAAAAGCTCAATAAAATGCACATTAATTAAAAAATATTTTGACAACTAAATTACCAAAAAAGGACCTAACAAGTTATATAGCAAAAGAGAATTCTAGTGTCTTTATGCACTTGATGTGTAAGGTAATTAGTTGATCTGCTAGATTTTTCCATGACATCTGGTCATTTGGTTCCTAAATTATCAAGTTATTTTGTTGTATATTAGGATATAAAAAATAACTTTAGCTTCTTATATTTGACTGCCAAGAATTTATGTGAGGTACCTTTATTTTATAACTGTTAGTCATCAGAGTAATTGCAGAGTAACATTAAAACTTTTGAGCGTTGTCACCAAATAATAGTGCTGCTCGTAAAAATATAGTTCTATTATTTAAGTTGACATTGACATGAGCTTTACATTTCAATGAAAGTGAAATATTAATAATTTATAAAAAGAAATTATTATTTTTAATTTATATTATTATTATTTTTTTAAAAAATAGTTTAATTTTTTTTTATATAGGTATTTATTTTTAAAAAATAATTTTAGTTACCAACTTTGCTATTAATATAATATTAATCAATATAAAATATCAAACTTTATTTTTCTCTCTTAATCGAAGGCTATGCCCAATTTTCATTTTCCTTTTCTCTCTCTTCTATTGTCTCTTAATCTCTCTCTAAGACAACAATTACTTTACACCATATTTTAAGAAATTAAATAAAATAGATTGAAACCCGGTGAAGACAATAAAAATAAGTAATTAGTTTAAATCTTCTCAAACTCCGCTCAATTATATAAATTTTATTATTTGAGTTTTTAGAATTTATTTACTGAATGTGTATCGATGTAAATTTTTCTTTGAAAATCATTGGCATTGAGAAGTACTTAACACCACATTATACATGCAAAACTAATTTATTTTTTTTTTGTTATTTTTTTATTTTTTTCTACTAATATTTTTATTTATAATAACATATTTGTCGAATCGACTGCCCAATTTATGCGACAATCACCATTAATAAAGATTATTTTTTGGGCATTAAATATATGTTATCAACCATACTTTGTTTCTATTATTCTACTTGATGTATAAGTATAAATAGGACAATCTCCTTTTTCTAATTAGTTTACTTTACAAATAAAATAATATCATATACTACTACTACTACCAAATTGATAACTTGGGAAAAAATTACTATAAAATATGATAAATATTGTTTGATCAGGTTGTCATCAATACTTAAATATAAAATATCTAGGTAATATTTAGGTGCTCTTATTGAAGCCAAAGCTACCTACCGTGGTGGCTCTTTTGCTCCTGAAGTTATTGAGGTAATGGACATCAAGAAAGCTTTAAGCTAGGTCAAAATTAGAAATGGTTGGCAGCAAGTTGAGTTAGTTACTAATAGTTTGCTCTCAATTCAAGGTATTCACGATCATTTTCATTTAAGTTCTGTTATTGGTATTATTATTCAGGAATATTATCAATTTTTATTGCTTTCTTTGTCTCGTGTTAAAATTCGTTTTGTAAAACGGTCAACAAACCAATTAACACATACCGTTGCTAGGCTAGCTCGAGTCTATTGTGATCGTAGCATTTATGAGTCTGACACTATGTTAGTTATCTTATATTTGGAATGCTAAATTTAATAAAATTGCTATTTCTTCAAAATAAAAAAAAAAGGTTTACTTCCTAATAATATTTTCATAAAATTAATATAAAATACTAAAAGTTTAAAATAACTTTTAAAGATTTATTTTGATGAGCTTTTACATTGGAATAATATACAATATAGTAAACAATATTTAAACAGTCTATTTTACATGCGTATTAAATAAAATAGTCACGCGTGTAATACACTGTTTGAATCTAATTTTCGGCGTGTTAAACTTTTCTAAATTTCTTAAAATTTTACAAGATGTTTTAAGTAACTATAATTTACATGGCCATGAGAAAAAATTTGACTAAAATTATTTCGGATACTAAAACAAATAGAGATGTATCAGTGCATCCCTTTTAAGGTGGTGTATTATAAAATTTTCTAACATTTTATATTATGCCAACTAAGAGATCTCCAACAGGAGTTGTCCATGGAGTGGTCTTTTCCACATATATAATGTGGTCAGTATTTTCAAACCTAGTCTATCAATGTTATTGTTTATATTTGACCATTAGAATGTGGCATATACTTATTATTTTTTATTTTTTTTAAAAAAAAAAGGTTACTTTATCACTATTTAAAAGGTGATATGTGAGATATGATGAACAATTTTTGAAGTTGTCAATTATTAGAGTAATTTTTGTATGAAAATATGTCGAATTTTATGTGGGTGAGAGGTAAAAAAAAAAAAAAGTAATATTTTAAGATGACGTATGTACTTTTGGCAACTATAGGCATTGTCTCATATTGGAGATACTCTAACTTATCTACCTAGCAAGTATTTATTTTTTTTTAAATTTTTACTATTAGTGATGTTTGATGACATAGATATATTTTTAGCATTTTTTAATTGATGTTTACTAGTAGAATGAAAAAGAATGCGACAAAAGAATGACATGCTATATCATCTTTTACATATCTTTTTTCTTATTTCTTTATTATTATTTTATCACAAAGTAAGAAAACTTATTTATTTAATATATATATTATATAATAATATAATAGTATTTTAATAATTTTTAGAGATGTTTACTATTGGATCATTTTAGAATAAAAAGTGTTAAAAATAATGTGGAAGAAAGATAAAATAAAATAATGTATTTTTAAGTAATGTGTAAATTTTTGACACTCTTAAAAAAATATTACCAATGTATATGTTTTAAGTGAGCTATATTTACATCTCTATTTTTTACTAAGCAATTACTAATTTAATATAAAAATACTTTTAATTCTATTTTGTTTTATTTTTTTATTTTTATTTTTTTAGAAAAATCAAACTTTCGTGGAAGGAAATAAGGCAAAAAAACAAAAGTCCAACAATATATTAATACAAACAAAATGCATAGTGTTGTAGCTCTTTACTATCACTTGTATTTGTTTTTAGCAATTAATACAAATAAAATACATAGAAATAGCATGTTACTTATTACTGAAGCTCAAAAAAATAAAGCCCAAAAAAGAAAAACACAAAAAAATAAAGGCCAAAGAAATGATGTGTGTGAAAAGGAGATGAGAGCTTGAGAGTGGGGGGCTCCCTTCAATCAATATACTTGGTGACCATAGCCAACTCCAGGTTATGAGGTCAAAAAAGTTTTCTCTTATGAGAAGATTGGAGTTTCCAATTGACAAGACTTTGTCTAGCTAGAGTTTTTTTTTTTTCTAGTTTTGAGTGTTTCCTTTCCTCAGGTCTTTACAGTCAGATTCTTTTTGTTTGAGTTTTTAAGAGTGCGTTTTTTTCAAGGTGCGAGTCTCTTAGTTTATTATACTTGGTGACCATAACCAACTCCAGGTTATGGAGTCAAAAAAGTTCTCTCTCATGCGAAGATTGGAGTTTCCAATTGACAAGACTTTGTCTAGCTAGAGTTAATTTTCTAGTTTTGAGTGTTTCTTTTCCTCAAGTCCTTACAGTCAGATTCTTTTTGTTTGAGTTTTTAAGAGTGCATTTTTTTTAAGGTGCGAGTCTCTTAGTTTACTTGGTTACCATAACCAACTCCAGGTTATGGGGTCAAAAAAGTTCTCTCTCATGAGAAGATTGGAGTTTCCAATTGACAAGACTTTGTCTAGCTAGAGTTTTTTTTTTTCTGCTTTTGAGTGTTTCCTTTCCTCGGGTCTTTACAGTCAGATTCTTTTTGTTTGAGTTTTTAAGAGTGCGTTTTTTTTAAGGTGTGAGTCTCTTAGTTTACTACTCTGCGGCTTGTTTTTCTCTATTGTTATCTTAATCTTAGTGATTACGATGGAGGATTCGGGGGCCCATGGAGTGAGACAAGATGGAAATAATAATGACACAATGAATGAAGCTACAGTGGAGGTTAACCAACAAAATTCCACAATGAATGAAGCTACAGTGGAGGGTAACCAACAACATTCCCAAGTACCTGAGGAGGAAGTTGCATTAAATGAATCTACAAGTCCTGTAGTTAATGCAGCACCAGAAGAGGCACAAAGGAATGAAGATGTTGAGCATTTGCGACAGGACTTTCTAGAGTCCATGACATTGGACCTAGAACCGGACTTTGAGATAAATGCTGAGATTGCTAGAACAGGGATTTTGGCAAGTTTTTTCGAAGGAAAAGGGGTTTCAAGAACAAGTTTGAAAGGGATTTTGGAGCAGAAATGGAAGCTTAATGGACAGTGAAAGTTCAAAACGCTACAACCAGGAGTATGGGGGATTTTCTTTGATAAGGAGGAAGACTGTGTGTCTATTCTGGAGAAGAGGCCATGGTTGATAAATGGGAAACTCCTAATAATTCATGAATGGCCTGAACAGGGTGATTGGTTAAATGTGGACATGAGCAAAGCGGTTTTTTGGGGTAAAGCTAAAGGGCTTCCTACCCCATACCTCAATGCCATGAACACGCCGAGAATTGCTGCAAAGGCAGGGGAATACAAGGGCTGCGATATTGTGGATCAAAGAGCTTTAGCAAGAAGAGGCTTTCTAAAGTTCCAAGTGGAATTATCAACCAAGCATCAAGTGTCACCTGGTTTCTTCCTTGATATTTACAGGGGAAGAAAAGAGTGGATTCAGTTCCAGTATTTCCGACTGCCGAAATTCTGCTACAATTGTGGGTTCATAGGTCATGACAAAAATGCTTGTTTTAGAGAAACAGCTTATGCCTTTCCTCTGGAGGGTGCGGCAGTTCCAGCTTTCGGACCGTGGATTAGGGCGGAGTCAGCAGTCATTAGTTGTTTCAATACAAGAAATCAACTCAATTTTTTCAGAGAAGATACAAGACCTATTCGACCGCCGGTGAACAGATCTATAACTCCTGTCAAGGAAGATAGGGGAAAGGACAAAGGAAAGGGACTCATCAAGGAGGATATCCCAATGCAACTTCAACGAGCCAATGAGATTGGAAAACTCAAACGGAAGGTGATCAGAGTACAGGCAAAACCTTCAGGGGCTGGTTTTGGAAAGAATTTGAAAGTAGTGGATAATAACCTCAAAAAACCAGCAGGTATCAAGATATACGATTTGACTAAGGATAAAGATATACCTGAGGAGTTAAAACGGAGAAGGAGGACCAGGTCAGTTTCGCCTAGAGCCTTGACGATACACAACAAAGGAAAGTTAGCTGCTGAAGAGACTGATAATGAGATCCTGAAGAAATATTCATCGAGACCCCCTCCTACACAGCGTGATGAGAGAGTAATAACCACGATTATGGGCCACATGGGGCCTACTTATGAACAACTGATAGATAAACCACATAAAGAGCTGTGTAAGTCCAGGAACCCACACAAGCATCCTGAGCCCACTCACTTTCCATGGCCCATATATGCTGAGGAAATTGGGCTTGCTGAAGAACTAATGGGCCCAGCCCCAATAGATAAATTTGAACCCGCCCCAACTCTGTTCCATGACCCGGTTGACGTCTCAAACCTTGTTCACGAGTGCACTCAACAGAGAAAGAGGAAAGCTGGTTTGACATTGGTGTCGTATGTACAACGCACTGAAGAAAATACAAGAGAATTCTCTCAGGAAATTCTTGAAATGCCTGAGTTCGCCCCTAGACCGATCGAAACCCCATTCAAAATGGGTTCGGGAGCATCTACTTGATCAACATCTCGGGGAGTTACTAAGAGAAGGAGAGGTCCAGGATCAAAGTCCACTCCAAGAACAAGGAGACAAGCTAAAAATGATAGGAACCAGAGCGATGATACAGTTAAAAACATGGAAGAAACCCTGAATTTAATTGAAGTACCTGTGGAGAGTGATCAAAGCTTAATTACGGGCGAGGAGGCGGCCCTTATCAAGCCCCCAACCTCCAAATGAGGTTCCTTTCATGGAATTGTCGGGGCCTTGCGAGGGACCCCACAAGCCAAGCTTTAAGAGCTTGGGTGAGAAAGCATAAGCCGGAGTGTGTGTTTCTCATGGAGACTAAGGTGGATAAAGGAAAGATGGATTGGATGGCAAGAAGTTTGGGATACGAAAAGACAACAATTATTCCAACAAAAGGTTTGGCAGGTGGCTTCTGTCTCTTTTGGAGAAGTGATCTGCAGTTCATGATTTTGGACCAAGATAACAATGTTTTTGAAGTTGCAATTCATGACTCCCAGGGGCAACTCAATTGGAGACTCTTTGCGGTTTATGGTCCTCCTTATGATAGAGATAAAACTAATTTTTGGGAGATGTTAACTCACAAAGTAAGAGCTTGTGACAGGCCCTGGGTAGTTATGGGAGACCTTAATTGTATTCTCAACAATGAAGAAAATATGGGAGGCAAGAAAGTAACAACTACAGACACTTGTTGGCTAGAAGACTTCCTTCAGGAAACTGGAGGAGTGGATCTGTGTTTCAAAGGATGCCAATTTACTTGGCAAAACAAAAGATTTAATAGAGGTCTAATTGGAGAAAGACTGGATAGATGTATTGGGTTTTATGATTGGAACTCTGCTTTTCCTTCAGCAGGGATTCTAAATTTTCCAATTATGATATCTGATCATGCCCCCATTTTGTTCGATAACTTCATGTTTAAAAGCAAAGGCTTCATTCCTTTTTGATTTTATGATGCTTGGTCAAGGGAAGACACTTGTCGAGATGAAATTTGTAAGGCGTGGTAGAAGGTGCCTCAGGGGGGAGCAAGAAGTCTCTTGAAGAATTTCGATAACATTAGAAGGGCTTTACAGATGTGGAGGAAAGAGAAAGTGGGGGATTTAGATCAACGTATTAGTACCTTGGAAAATAGGCTGCAATGGATTCAAAGGCAACAAATTACAGAAGAGTTTTGTAGAGAGAAGTTTCTTATACAAGATCAACTTCAAGAAACTTGGCGAAAGAAGGAGTCCATGTGGAGACAAAAATCTCGTAGGCTGTGGTTAAAGCTCGGGGATAGAAGCACAAGATTCTTTCACACAGCGGCTTCGGTTAGAAGGAGGAGAAATCAAGTTTGGCATCTTCAAGACAAAGATGGGAATATGAAGGATAACACCAGTGAGATTTCATGTATCATAAATTCTTACTTTAAGGAGCTTTTTACTTCTGATAAACCTAAAATACCTGTGGAATTGGAGGATCTGTTCGATAGCAAAATAGATGAGACAATAAACCACGGTCTGACTAAAATCCCTTCAATCGAAGAAATTCGGGATACAGTCTTCAGTATATATCCCTTAAAATCTCTGGGTACGGATGGTCTTCCGGGTTATTTCTTTCAGAAGTACTGGGATGTTGTTGGAGACAATGTGTGTTCGGCTGTTCAAGAGGTGTTCAGGTCAGGAATTTTCCATCAGGGATTAAATTTCACCTTCATCTGCCTTATACCGAAAGTCAATAATCCTACAAGAATGGAACAATTCAGGCCAATTCGCCTTTGTAATTTTCCTTATAAGATCATTGCAAAGATTCTAGCTAATAGATTGAGGCCGTATATGGAAAGCTTGATATCTCCTCTTCAATCAGCATTTATTCCGGGACGTTGGATCGCTGAATCGTCAATTTTAACCCAGGAGTTAGTGCATACTATCAGGAAGAAAAGGGGGTGGGAGGCTTAATGGCAATTAAATTGGATATGCACAAGGCAAATGATAGGATGAAATGGGATTTTGTTCGGAAGGTCCTTCAGGCAAACAGATTTGATGATAAGGCTTGTGGTCTTTTAATGTCGTGTATAACGGGAGTCTCCTACTCAGTCTTGATGAACGGTACTCCTCTAAAGAAATTCAAGCCTCAGAGGGGTCTTAGACAAGGAGATCCCTTGTCTCCCTATATTTTTCTCCTTTGTCAAGAAGACATTTCCAAGATTATTCAAAGCCAAGAAAACAGAGGGAAGATTCATGGCATTCGAATAGCAAGAGCTGCTATTCCAATTTCACATCTCATGTTCGCGGACGACACGATTTTATTTGCGAGAGCAAACACGGAAGAGGCAACAAACTTAATGGGGTGTCTTAATTTGTATGAGAGATGGTCTGGACAAGTTTGTAGTATAGCTAAGTCTAGTGTCCTTTTCTCAAATAATTTGGATACAGACAAGAGGAAGGCCATTTTGAAGATGCTCACTATCAAGCAATCGGATGGCGAAGAGAGACACTTAGGCATTCCTTTGTTTTCAAGAGAAGGAAGAAGGATAGTTTTTTGAAGTTGAGAGAGAGTATGCTTCAGAAGCTTGAAGGTTGGAAGATGAGATTGCTGTCTTATGCAGGGAGACTGACCTTAATCAAATCAGTTGCGTCTGCTATGCCAATATACGCGATGTCTACGAATAGAGCTCCAATTTCAATTTGCAGGGAGTTGGATGCCTTGTTAAGAGAGTATGGGTGGCAAGGTCAAGTTAACAAGGGAAGGTACATGGCTCTTAAAGCGTGGGATTCAATCTGTTAGCCGAAATCATCAGGTGGCCTTGGGATCAGGCGTTTTGAAGAGGCCAACAGAGCTCTATTGGCAAAGTTGACTTGGAGTATTTCCAAGGGAAGGAACAAGCCTTGGATAGATTGTTTGCTGGGCAAATATTGCAAACAAGAGAATTTCTGGTCTGTGATAAAAAAGAGTAGTGATTCGTATTTGTAGAAGTGTATTCTTGATGTTCGAAATATTATTTTGAAGGGATCTTTGTCTATACCGGCTGGAGGGGAAACCATTGATATTTGGAACCAACCTTTGATCCCTTGGTTGGATTTCAATGATTTCAAAAGTTTGATGGGAAGTCTCAGATCAAGGGGATTTACTGCTAGAACTTTAGCAGATTTATCCTTGGGTAATGCTTGGAATGAGGAAATTGTTTTACAATTTTTTGGAAAGGAAGTGGGGGAAAAAATTCTAGAAATTCCTAGGCTCCCTCTTCCTAACAAGGATCGATTAATTTGGAAAGAAAAACAAGATGGAAGCTTTTCAGTTAAAAGTGCATACATTGTGGACCAAAAACTCAGGTTCCAAGAGAACCAGCCAGTTTGGAATTGGCTGTGGCACTCTAATCTTCATCCTAGAATTGCAATTTTACTTTGGCGAGTTCTAAACAATGCGATTCCGGTTAAGGAAAGATTACCATTTCTTGGAGACAAGGAGTGTGTTCTGTGTAGTTCCCAACAGGAAAATTGCTTACATCTCTTCAGAGACTGTAGCTTGGCAAAAACCATCTGGTTTCTAGGCAAAATCCCTCTTAGAGTAGAGAAAATTCCTGGGGATAGCATGTTGGATTTTGTGCAGAACTTGGTTCAGGAAGTAAGGCAAAATCCCACTTAGAGTAGAGAAAAATCATGGGGATAGCATGTTGGATTTTGTGCAGAACTTGGTTCAGGAAGTAAAGGCGGCTGGAGTGGAAAGAAAGGAAATTCTAACTTATTTGGGCTGCATTGTGGATCAAATTTGGATGATAAGGAACAATCATAGTCGTCTTGGCGATTTGGTGAAGATAGATGAAATCGGTAGGAGAGTAGGGAAGGCTTTTGATGAATACTCGAGGTTTTCAAATGGTGCTGATGCAGAGGTAACTTGTTGCTATGTTGATGGATCTCTGAGCCATGATATTGGGTCCCTGGAAGTGGAATGGGTGGTGTTCACTGATGCGTCCTGACACAGAGGGGAGGCAGGAATAGCTGCAGTAATGATTAACAGAGTAACAGGCGGCTGGGCTTCAAAAACAGATTTCATTATGGCAAATTCTGCTTTAGATGCAGAGCTTAGTGCCATTCTTATGGCTCTAGTGTGGTCTTCTGAAGAAAAAAGGCAACAAATTCTCTTAGTCTCAGACTGTCAAACCGCAGTCCAAGCTATAGCCATTAATCAGTGTCCTAAGGATTGGAGATCCCTCAACAAGTCTCTGTCTATTTTAGATTATAGTCATAGATTTAATCTTTGTAAGTTTCAATACATTAATCGTAATTTCAATCTTTTTGCGGATAGTTTAGCAAGAAGTCCTAGAATTTCTAGACAACCTACAGTTTTGTATCAAGGGGAGGGTGATCCCCCTGTGATCCCCAATTTTCTTCTTGCTTAATGAACTTTAGTTCTTTCAAAAAAAAAATTATACTTGGTCCTACAATAGCAATTCCCTATATATAGGGCAAGACTATGGTAGGACTTAGCATAAGTTTCCTACCCGTAGGGAAGTTTTTTTGACCATTGAATTTAGATCATATGGTTATTAACATGTAAAGTGTATACTCTTACGATAAGACTACATGTATACAATTTAAACATTATACATATCATAATAATATTTAATTATATATTTATTTAAAAAATAAAATAATAATTAAAATTTATTAATTTTTTATTTGAACTATTATTATTTTTTAAAAAATTAATTAAATTATTTTTATATAGGTATTTATTTTCAAAAAAAAAAAATCATTTTACTTACAAATTTTGCTAATATTTTTTTTCCTAATAATTAACTATAATATTATTAATTTCTTAAGTCACTATTAATCTATTTAGATACATAATTCTATCATAATTATCTTTTAAATTAATTTGCTTTATTCATTTTTTGTCAAGAAAGATAATATTTATTAATCAAACTAAGCCAATTACATATCCACAAGAGGATTCTTTTTCAAAAGAGAAACTTACGAATCAATTTTATTCATGCTAGACAACTTCCTTTTTTGTACAAGATTAAGTCTATTTTTGAAGCTCTCTTTAAATCTACTATCCTTACAGCTCGGATTTATACACTTTTTTTTTTTAATTTATACACAAATTTTAGTTTAACCAAATGCTATAAATTACACCGCTTAACACATTCTTATGAACATAATATAATTTTTATAACAAATTCTAATATATATATATATTTATAGTTAAGAAAAAAAATATATTTATTTTTGAAATATACTTTTACCTTTTGATTTTTTTTATTGATAAAAGTAAAAATATAATCTTATTTAATTATGTTATAAATATTATAAAGTTTCATGTAAAATAATTAATGTATAAACATAAATAAAGTCTGTAATAATATATTTTAGGGGAATTACCTCATAAATTATTTTTAATTTTTTTTTTCAAATTTACGATTTAAGTTTTTAAAGTGGTTGCAGCACTAGTTGCAATAGGAGTTTTTATACGATTTTTTGTTGCGATTTAGGTTGCAGCGCTAGTTGTAATTTGAGTTTCTAGTACAATTCCGTAAAAATTAAAAAAAAAAAAAGACTGTTTTAAAATGTAAAAATGAAAAAGCCCCTATATTTTATTTAGATATTTTATTTTAAAAATAAAAAACATGAAAAAATAGTTCCACAAATTTTAAAATTTATTTATTATGAAAATTGGAAACTGTACCCACAATAAAATTACTTTTCCTTTTTCATCACTATAGCAAATAAAAAAAATAGAAAAAATAGTTATTATAATGGGAAATTGTAACAAATGGCCTTAAATTTCACATTGATGAAAGTTAATGTCCCTTTTTTTAAAAAAATGAAGTAAATGGCCTTTTATAAATGTTAATACCTAAAATGCCCTTGGTTATATAGATGAAGCTTGTTGAGTTCGCTTTTAGCCAACGACAAAAATTTTTTTTTTTATAAGCGATAAACGATGTGTCGTTGTAAGAATACGCAATAAAGCAAATAATAATAATAAGAAGACCAAGAAATTTTATAGAGGTTCAGCCCCGAGCAGTTCGGTAATAGCCTAGTCCTCGATAGTTGTATTGACTTAAGAATAAGGAAGAATTACAATAGTATCTCTGAATATATAATTCTTAGATAGCCTTAGCTTATAGCGTTTCGGCGTATGATCTCTGTTTTTTCGTCCTTTTTTTTCTGTCCAGTGAACATTCCTCACTATTTATAGGGCAGGAAACTTGAGGAGGAAGAGTTTCCTCTCTCGTTACAAAGCGCATAAACACAAAGATCGTGTGATCATTGCTGAATGCTAGGATCGTGGGATTGAGGCTGTGTACACCGATAGTGGAATCGTGTGTATGCCACATCCACGCAAGTTGATCCCTGAGTTATAGGGATTGAGCTGGTGACTCACGAAGTGCTTGGTTGAATTCACTAAGTGTTGCTCATTCTGCACGGCTCGTTGAGTATTCCATCATGGATATGCCAGCGAGGCATCCTGCTCGGCATGTTCATCCGACCAGGTGCTCTAAGTTTATGCCACGTGTCACCATTCTTGTGATGCCACGTCAGAGTGCCAATTTTGGGATAACATTTGCCCCCCAAGTTTGTGCAGAACCTCCGAGGTTGCGTATAGACTTATTCCGAGCTAGCTCTGCCTTTGAAAGGGGACACGTGTCGAGCATGACCCTTCGAGACTCGATGTGAAGCTGACTGGGCATCCCTTTGGTTTTCGGCTAATTAATGCTCTGAAAATTAATATTTTGAAAATTCCAATTTCTCTTTCCACGGGTGACGGTTGCACTTGATTATTTTGATTTCCCATATTTGCTTTCAAGGCGGGAAGTCAAGGTGTCTAAGGTTCCTTTACGTACAGTTACCCTTTTGCCTATAAATACTTGGAGTACTGGCCCATTACCTCATTTCATCACCCTTCGTTGTTAAGCAAACTTCAGAGCAAAAAGAGAGAGTTTTCAGGCTTCAAAGTTGCTGAAGAGCTTTCAGACGATTTCAGGCGTACCTGAATCCGGACACTCGAATCTTTGAGTAAGTTTCTGATCCCCTTTATGTTTTTTCTTTCCATGCTTGTGCTTTGAATGTAACTTTGCTGTAGGAAGAATATCGTAGGAAACCCTAGGGTTTGAAATTTCTACGACTCTTCTTTTCCATGTCCTTGCGTTAGCTTCCAGCCGTAAGGCTTGTTTTAGAACTACATTGCGTCTGTTTTCCATTCTGCTTTTTTCAAGCTTCATGAACTTTTTGCCCTAACTCAAGAAAAACTTTCTCACTTCTTGAGCTTAGACTTTTCTTTGAACATGATCGTTCTTTTAATCTGTTGGGTACTCCTGGTCGGCATATTTTCTTGTCTTTTTGCTTGACAGTTCGTCCAACACTCATCTTGTGTGTTGTCTTTAGTAGATGAACCCTGGTGAGTCTTGGGAGCCCGAGCATCAGATCGATCAGGAACTGCTTCAACTTCTGCACGAAGTCCATCCTCGTCTTCGTGCTAATCCTCCTTCTGATTCCATACCCAGCCATAGAATGATGGCTCGTACGAAGAAAACTACGCGTCTGGCTGACGCTTCTGATCCCGAGGTGGCTCGGCTTGCCACCCTGCCCGACGCCGAACAGGATTTGGCGGTCCCAATGGAGGAGGACCGTGAGGGGGATGCTGCTGAAGTCCAGGAGATTGAGGAACTGGACGAGGCGCGTCCGGGCAGCCCTCCTGCTGCTGAGGGAGAGGAGGAGATTGAACCCCCTAACTATGGGGAGTACAACGAGGCTGGGAAACCAGTTGATGCCGACGGGGACATCCTGGTTGCGGGCGTCGACTACGTCACCGAGGAGCTTGCTGAGGCAGTTCCTCATAGGAGGCAGGCTGCCTTGGGCGATAGATGGGTGAGTCCTCCGTCCAAGATTTTGGAGGCACGCCTTCGCACTCTCGACCAGGACGGATACCTGGGCGACCTGGACTGCTTCATTCCCGCCCAGGACAATCGTGCCTCAAACCCTGATAAGGGGATGTGCGCCTGGTCGGGGGCTCACGGCCAGCAAGCGGCGTTGATGCCCTCGCACAAGTACTTTTGGGATGTGGCAGAATTCTTCGGCCTCTGCCCGGCCCAGATTACTCCCAAGGGCATTTAGTATTTGTCCGCTCTCTTCATCCTCTACGCTTCCCAGGGATGGGGCGCTCCTTCTCCCCATGAGGTCGCTTGGTTCTTCGACCTAAAGTCTACCCCCAAGCAAGGCAGGTCGAGGTATTCTTACTTTTCTCAGCCAGGGTTCAAGTTGTTGAGCGGGACGGACAACAAGGCCATCAGCAAAATAGGGCATTTTGTTGATGAGTACTTCATGGTGAAGGACCCGAACATCACCCGGACTCGGTTTCAGCAGATTCTGACATATCACCGTCCTCCCCTCCACCTTACCCTTAGGGATAGGGCTCAAAAGCTTGCCCGTTTGCCGGCGGAAGACAGGGATATAATCCAGTTGACCTCCGATGCAAATCTGCTGTAGTACGGGCTCTACCCAGAGGACTTTTCTTCTAAGTCCGTGACAGGGAAGAAGAGGAAATCTGCTGCTGCTCGGCCTCAACGAGCTCATAAGGAGAATGAGCTTATTCAACTTAAGCGTGAAGCGAAGTTGAAGGGAGGTGCTCGGGCAGAGCAGTATGCTCAGGAGTCTATGAATCCTGAAAATGAAGCTGAGGCTGAGGCTGAGGCTGAGCAGGTGGCTCCATTGAGGAGGAAGAAGAAACTCCCGGCCACGCCCAGGCCCGTGGAATACGACATTCACATAAGGGAGCCCATTTCTCCTATTCGGTCATCCCATCCCTATGTTGGAAAAGGGAAGGTCGTTATGGCTGAGATAAAGTCGATGTCAGGTGATGATGGACTTTTGACTTTCTGGGCGGACAGTCACTCTCCGCTTTACTTCTTTTTCAGCTTCTTGACTTTCATACTTTGTATTTTTTGTTGGTTTTTGCTAACCACGCTGTTTTTGCTCTGTGCAGACATGTCTCGGCAGATGATGGACGCCTTAAGGAAGAGGATGAGCGGAAGCTCTAGTGCTTCTCCTCCGGCCAAGAAGAGGCCTTCTACAGAGGTCATTGATCTTTCTGAGGAGCTGACTACTGCAAATCCTTCCACTCCCATATCTGCTAAGTCTAAGGAGTCTGGGCCACCAACATCTAGGTCCGAACTGGTCAGGAGGATTCCTGAACGGGTGCAAGCACCAACTCCACCCATGTCCGTGTTGTCTGAGGTCAAGAAGGGCAGGGAGGTGATGGCTCATCACATGAACCGGCTGGTTCCTGAGGTCGGTGAGTAGCTGGCTGGTGCTGACGACTCTTCTTTGGATGTGTTGGTGGGCGGAGTCTTGAAGGAGCTTACCAGGGTTAGTCTTTTCTTTTCGACACTTCCCTTTTAGCTTTTCATACTTAGCTTCTTATACTGACTTTTTCCTTTATGCAGGCCGGCTTGAAGTTGGCTTATACCTACTCCCGGGCTAAATCTGCTACTTCCATGAGTACGGCTCTGTCTGACACCTTGAGGGCGGAGGCGGACTTGGCCAAGAAGGAAGCTGAGGAGGCCAGGGCAGAGACTGTAGTTGTTCGCCGTGAGTTGGGTGAAGCCAATAAGAAGCTTTTTGCCGCAGAGAAGAAGGTCACCGTGCTGACAAAGGACCTCGAGGTTGCTGATCGCTTTGAGGAAACCATCGAGACCTTATACGCTGAGGTTGATCGTCTTCAAGATGAGAGGACTTCTCTGCGACAGGTCCTCCTTCGGCTAAAGGATGATAAGGATGCTCAGACGGTCGAGGCGAACCGCTTGAAGGAGAAGGTTCATGGTTTGGAGACTGCTGACCTCGAGCTCTTCTTTGATTTTTGGAAGGCAAATCCCCAGGCCAACTTCTACTACTTGGGTGATGCCAAGGACATGTACCTCGAGTACTGTGCGGCCCAAGTTACATATGGTGGGAAAGAGGTGGCTGCTTCAACTTCCGACCAAGCTTCTGACCAGGCTGCTGATGCTTCTCCTGCTCGAACAACAGATCCTCCTGTTGGGTTTTATGCCCTAAATAAAACTCTATTTCAATGTAATCCAAATTATTCAATATCAATAAAGTAACAGAAGTATTTTTCATTCATTTGAGTATGATTTGGTTCACTTAATAAATTGTTTGTCTGTTTGATTTATAAATTCATCCAAACCCCTTTGACATACTTGATCATGTTTATTGTGTTGTCAACACAGTGGAAAGTAAACATGACTATGTGAATAAAGAATTCCTAGATTTATCACAACACTGGGTTTTACTGATATGACAATCTACAACAGAGTTTACTTGCATTTGGAGAAATGCTATGTTCCTTATGCTTCTGCAGTTGGAAGTTTAATGTATGCTATGCTATGCACTAGACCTGACATCTGCTATGCAGTTAGAATCGTGAGCAGGTATCAGTCAAATCGAGGACAGGAACATTGGAATGCTATTAAGTATATTTTGAAATACCTAAAGAATACAAGAGATTATGTATTAGTCTACAAGGGTGGTGCTCTGAATCCCATAGGCTATACAGACTCAGATTTCCAGGCATGTCTTTAGACAAGAAATCTACATTTGGGATGGTGTTTACTCTTGGGGTGGAGCAGTGGTTTGGAGAAGTGAGAAACAAACCGCGATTTCGGATTCTACCATGGAGGCAGATTACATAGCTGCGGCTGAAGCAGCTAAAGAGGTTGTCTGGCTTAGAAAGTTCTTCACCAGTCTTGGTGTAGTACCTGGAATGGAAAAGCCTCTAGTCCTGCTTTGTGATAACAATGGAGCTATTGCCAATAGTAAGGAACCTCGGAGCCACAAGAGAAGTAAGCATATAGAAAGAAAATATCATATTATCAGAGAATAAGTGGCAAGAGGGGATGTACTGGTGGAGAAAGTGGACACGCAGGACAACTTAGCTGATCCATTCACCAAAGTCTTGGCAGTGACTGCATTCCAAAAGCACCGTCAGAATTTAGGGATAATTGAAATGTACTGATTTGTTTTATATTAGTGCAAGTGACAGTTTGTTGGGTTTTATGCCCTAAATAAAACTCTATTTCAATGTAATCCAGATTATTCAATATCAATAAAGTAACAGAAGTATTTTTCATTCATTTGTGTATGTTTTGGTTCACTTAATCAATTGTTTGTCTGTTTAATTTATAAATTCATCCAAACCCCGTTAACATACTTGATCATGTTTATTGTGTTGTCAACACAGTGGAAAGTAAACATGACTATGTGAATAAAGGATTTCTAGATTTATCAGAATATTGGGTTTTACTCATATGACAATCTACAACAGAGTTTACTTGCATTTGTAGAAATACTATGATCTTTCCAGAACATTGGTTAAAGTAAAGCTCAGGTTGGATGCATGGAGTATGCATTGGAATGGACCAATATTGAACTTTGAAATAGACTTATAAAACTTACCGTAATATCTATTCAATTCAATATCACTAAGTTGATCCTAGATCACATGATCGAAATCTTGATATGGTTAGGCTGAATCTCAAGAGTGTTATTCGTGTTCTTTGATTTGTTAGTTAAGCCTACTTTTGGGTCACGGTGATACGTATATTTTGGGAACACGGTAGTGCGATTGAGTGGGAGCGCTAACATAAATATGGAATCTATAGCTTCTATCTGGCGAATAGTAAGCAAAGGGTGATTTCCTTCGAGCTTAACCAAACGAGATAAATGATGGAGTACTCATTTCACTTAGCTGAAATATCATTTATACAGGGTTAAGTGTTTTAAGGATAAAATACATTGTAGGGTGTTACGGTAATTAAGTCCCTTTACAGTGTAAATCATCCATATAGAGGATCATTGATCACATTAAGATTATAACAATGGATAAATAATTATGTGTCTATATGGTGGAACATATAGAGCATTCTATATACTGAGAGTGCAATTCTAAGTCCTATGCGTGGATTCAACGAAGAATTAATAAGTCAGTGAATTTAAGTAGTAAATTCTAGATCTGCTTATTGGAAGCTCGGATATATAGACCCATGGTCCCCCCAGTAGTTGAGATAATATTACTTGTAAGACTCATTTAATTTTAATTAATCAATTATAATTCTCAAGTTAGACTGTGTCTATTTGAGAATTTATCACTTATTAAGGGCAAAACAGTAAATAGAGATTTTGAAGGGCATATTTATTAATTAAGAAACTTTAATTAATTTTATTATTAATAAATAAATAAAAATATATTATTTGATAATTAATTTTAATTATTAAATAATTAGATTTGACATTTATGTGGTTGAACAAAGGAATTGGCAGTTTTTGACAAAACAGGAAACTATCAATGTAGGAAAAGGAAAGTTAGAAAGGTGGCAAGCTTTGTTTCCACATTGCCTAAGGCCGGCCACTAATCTTCCCTTTTCTCATTGATTTTTCAATTTTTAAATGCCAATTAATTCAACCATAGCCCTAGGTGGTCTTCTATAAATAGAAGGCAAAGGCTTCAGTTTTTGAACACACATAATTCTGACAGAATTTTCTCACTCAAAAACTCTCTGAGTCGCCACCTTCTCTCTCTCTATACCTTCACTGTTTCGAAATATATGAGTGATAGAGTAGTGCCCACACACATCAAGTAATACCTCAATCATAGTGAGGAAGGCTGTGTAGAATTCAGAAACAACAAAGAAGGACTATCTGGCTCAGATCTTGATTATACTCTGCGACAGAAAAGAATCAAGGGTTAGAGATCTGAGTGGGAGGAGACATATATTCCGCTGCAATCAATGTAAGATTTCTGATACTTTTATGTGTTTAATTTTCCATCGTTTTAGAAGTTCATATTTAGGTTGTTAAATCAACATACTTGTGAGTAGATCTAGGTTCCGGGTAAAATAACTTCCAACAACTTGCACCAGAGCCATGGTAATTGATTTGCTTGCAAGAAATTTGGACTTAAAACGATTTGTGTGTGTTTTGGATGGTATCATGTTGCTTTGTGTGTCATATTGATGTTTGATTGTTGTTTGTGAATTCTGTGAAAAATAGTTACTTTTCTGTCTCTGTAATTATTTTTGTTGGATAGTTTGGAAAATTCTAAGCAATTTACTATTTTATAGAACTCGATTTCGATTTAATTTGAATTAGTTATGAATTTTTAAAAATTGACAAAATCGTGATGATGGAACACCTCATCACGCACGCGAAATGGCTGCAAGCAGCCTTCCTGCGCCATGAATCCTCGGCGTGCATCACCTGGGCACGCGCGGATAGGCATGCCTAGCATGCCATCCGTACTGTTCATCCAATTTTTCAATTTTTTCGATTTTTCATGCTATTTCATGGAATTAACTTCCGATTTTTTGTGTAGTTTTGTATATTGATTTTTATTTTTCAAATTTCAAATCTAATTATCAGAAATAAATTAATTTGATTTTTTAAAATTAATTTTAGATATTAGTGTAACTTGATTTTTTGAAAATGGGAAAAATCAAGTTTTGCTTACTTTTTTTTTATTATTTCATTTAAAATTTGATTATTTTATTTTTTTTAAGGTCAAAATAGTAATTTTTTTTTGGTAACTTGACCTTAATTAGAATAAGATCAAAATAATCATGATATTTTAAAAGAGGAAATAAGGTATTTTTTGTTAACTTCTTTAAATTTTGTTATTCTTACTTAAATTAAATTGTTATTTCAAAATTGTAGGTTTAATTTTTTAAATATATCTTTTTTAAAACCGATTTTTTTTTATTTTTCGAAATATATATTTAAAAATTAAATAAATCCTACATCCAACTATCCAAATCTTACTTGTTGCAGAAGTATGTGCTTTAGATTGTTTGTAAGTTTTCTAAAACCTATTATTGCTTGATCTAAATTGCCATGGTTAACTTATTGACAGATCCAATGATCTGATTTTAACCAATGGTTCAATTGATGATAGATCAAGTAAATAATTTGTAACAGGTAATTTTTACAATCTTCTTTCATCTGTGTATGACCTAGTAACGTGATAGGATCCATCCAAATGTGTGTGCTTGTGTGAGCCTATATGTTTAATTTCTGTTATAGATACATATAGGTTGTTGTTGCTAAATAAAATATCATAACCTGATAGATTTTATTTAGGCTCATTTAGTAGTGAGTCTATTCAATTAATAACAGTTGTTCATTTTAAGGTTAAATTCCTCTCTTTTGGGCCTTGTGTGAGAGTTGGGAGTCTTAGAAGTGGGTACGAAATACTGGACCCAGTTTCCCCTCACATGAACAACCCCAATTGTGAAGGCCCATTTGCCTGATTTGGATAACTCTGCTAGGTTAATTATATTAGTTTGACCTAATAAAATTGATTAACAACATAATTAATTTCATTCTTCCTTGAAATTAATTTAAGAAAAACATAGTTTGAAGAATAATATTCTAGAAAAACTATATGTATTTTTCTTGTGTTTAATTAAATATGGAATTATAACCATGTAAATTCTTTCTGAATCTTAATTTTATATTTTCATTAAATATTCCTATTTAAGTTGAGATTTAGTTATATCTAACAAATCAACTTAGATTTGAATATCTTTTGAATTTCCTATTATAAATTAAGTTGAGGAATTTTAGGAATTGGTTATTAAGATTCTTTAGATATTTTTTTTAAGTTGATATTTTATAAATATGGGAACTTAAAGTGGAATACCTTCTAAATTAAGTGGTTACTACTTAATTGGTAATATTTAATTAAGTCATTGATTGAAGAATATTTAAGTTAGATATTTAGATTTTTTTTTGCTTAACAACTTAAATAAGATACTATTCAAAAATTATTCCATTTTTTGAAATTTAATTAAAGTTTTTTTTTTACTTTAATTTGTAATATTTCATTACTGAGATATGGAATATAAATGATTAAATAAAATACATATTTTTAAATAATGAGCTTTAATCAAGAGAAATTCGATCTCCATTGTTGGTTTTACATAGCTATTGCTTTAGTGAGTAATCCTCCCTAATGGAGGAACGTTCATTAGCAAGTTAGCGCCGTTTAATCTCGAAAGATAAGTATTCTTATAAGTTTTTTTATATAGTTTATGACCATCCTAATGGTGGCGACTGTATAAGACTTACAAGAGTATGAAACAATGGTAGAAGCTCATAAGATAGAATTGCCTTGACTCTCGCCTAAACGGGACAACGCTGAATTCCAATCTTGATCAAATAAAAGGTTGCTAGAATGTTTGACATTTTAGATGATTTGACAACTCTATTCAATGGATGATGCTTTGACTCTCGCCTAAATGGGACACTGTATCAGTTCGTTGGAAACCTTGGAAAATAAACTATGTTAGATTTAGTATTTTTACAACATATGTGATTATTTGATATTTTCTGAACTTATGTATGAATTTATAGAGCCAAAACCTTACTTCTGTTTATTGATATGTTGTAGTGCCAATATGAATAACCCTCATCCCGATCCACTCCTAGTTAGTATCTTTGCAAAACAACTCAATAGTGTGAAAATGCATCCTGGTAGTTGCATTAACTCGCACCTATTGTTGATGAATCTGAAATTCCAAAAGGCAAAGGAACAATGGGTACGACTCATACTTAATAGTCTTCCTCAGGAGTATGATAGTTTTGTTCTATATTACTTATTGAACAATCCTCACTCCTCCGACATGGACAAACTCGAGGCCGAGTTGAGGGCCCATGAGCGGAATCTGATTGCAATGGGACCTCCTGGTATTGCAAACTTTAATCAGAGGAAGAAGATTAAGCATGAGGGCTCTAACAAAGCTGCTTCTTCAAGTACAATTATCAGACATCATGTTCTATGTGCGAATTGTAATGGAAATGGACATAAAGAAGAACAATGTCCCAGGCTTCTAGACAATTCAAATGAAGGTGATGCTTTTGTCTTTGAATCATGTGTTTTAGAGAATGACAAATCCACCTGGATTGTTGATTCTGGATCTACTAACCATGTATGTTCTTCATTGCAGCTGCTTGAAACTTGGGAGAATCTTCACCCAGATGAGTTAAAGCATAAAGTTGGAAATGGCGAGTTGGTATCAGTTAAAGCTAGAGGAACAGCTCGAATCAAGTTTAATACAAAGAAGTTTTTACTTTTAGAGAATGTTTTATATATTCCCAATTTTAGTAGAAACTTGATAAGTGTTTCATGTTTACAAACACAATTTTATATATTGAATTTTTCGAGTTCAAATTGTTCAATTTCTCGTAATGGATTTCATATATGTGTTGCAAACATGGAACAAGGGCTTTATGTTTTAAGACCTGATACTCAAATCTCACTAAATAGTGAAGTTTTCAATGTAGCAAAACCTAGAACCCGTAAGAGAAAAGAGACTGATAATGATGATCAAACTTACTATGGCATTTACGTTTAGGTCATATAGGCTTTGATAGACTCAATAGGCTAACCAAAGACGGTCCATTGAAAAATGTCGTCTTAAGAGAACTGCCAATATGCGAGTCTTGCCTAGAAGGAAAAATGACCAAACGTTCTTTCTCTGCAAATGGAGAGCGTGCCAAACAACCCCTAGGGTTAGTGCATTCAGATGTTTGCAGACCTCTGAATGTAAAAGCCCGAGGTGGTTATGAGTATTTCGTCACTTTCATTGACGACTTCTCTAGATACAGTTTTCTTTACCTAATGCAAAAGAAATCTGAAACGTTTGAAAAGTTTCAGGAATTTCATGCTTTGGCTCAAAACCAATTAGGTAAAACATTAAAGATCTTGCGAACTGATAGGGGTGGAGAATATATGGATATGCAGTTTAAAGATCATTTAACTGAACTTGGAATTGAATCCCAATATACTTCCCCAAGCACTCCACAGCAAAATGGAGTTGCAAAAAGAAGAAATCGCACTCTCTTGGAAATGGTTAGGTCTATGCTGAGTTATTCAACTCTGTCTACGTCCTTCTGGGGATATGCTATCCAAATGGCAAACGACATTTTAAATGTTGTACCATCTAAAGCAGTCCCTAAGACACCCGTCAAACTATGGAATGGTCGTACACCTAGTTTACGCCATTATAGGATTTGGGGGTGCCCTGCTCACGTCTTGAGAAAGAAAGAAGGCAAACTGGAATCGCGAACTGAAGTTTGCATGTTTGTCGGAAATTCTAAAGAGACTAGGGGTGGACTATTTTATAGTCACAAGGATAACAAAGTATTTGTTTCTACAAATGCTACTTTCCTTGAAGATAACTATATGAAAGACAACAAACCGAAAAGGGAAATTGTATTAGAGGAAATGCTTACAGATACTGTTCCTTCAAATGGTCTATCCTCTTCTACTCAAGAAGAGGAACATCCCACTCCCTTGTTGGGAATAATTTTACCAGGATCTAGATTTACTAACAAGTATGTTGGATTAACAACCTAATATGAATTCTAAAACAATGAAAATAAACACATATAAAGTTAGAAAACCTTACAGTGGGTGCAGCGGAATAATATGACTCCTTCCGTTCAGATCTCTAGCCCTTGATTCCTTTCTGTAGCAGAGCATCACCAAGATCTGAACCTGGATCTTCTTTTCTCCTTCTTTGATGCAGAAATTCCATAGTCTTCCATACTATGATTGAGATACCACTTGATGTGTGTGGGCACTACTCATCTCACAAGGATTTCGAAATTTCTCTCTATTTTCTCTCTTGAATTTCGTGGCTTTTCATCCATATAAGAGAAGAGAACAAGGTTGCTTTATATAGGGAAAAGGGAGAGCACAACTTTCCAAATAAACAGTTTCCTCTTTTACTGTGTAATTGATTAACTGCCTTATTTAGTGTGATCCACCACTTTCCTATTATAGCTAGGCTTTGATTAGCAATTACATGACAATTAAAAAATAAAATAATAATTGGGAAACACAAAGGGAGTGCTCGGCCATAGAGAGAATATGGGCCTCACTTGGATTTTGCAGTTTCCTCAATTTTATTTCAATTTCTCCAAAAATGCCATTTTTCCAATTCTAATCATTTAAATGCCAAAACTAATTATTTAATAACTAAAATAGATTATTAAATAATATTGTCATTTAAAATAATTATTAATTAGACATACAAAGTCTCTTAATTAATAATTAAACCTAGAAACCCTTTTATTTACGATTTCATCCTTAAACTGTGAGAATTCATAAAGTAGACATAGTCTAATTTTTAGAATTATAATTGATTAATTAAAATCAATTAACTGAGTCTTACAAGCAGTATGGCCTCAACTAGTATGGGGACCATGGGTCTATATAACCGAGCTTCCAATAAGTCGAACTGAATTTACCAAGTAAATTCCCTAACTTATTAATTCCTCATTGAATCCACACTTAGAACTTGGAATTGCACTCTCAGTCATATAGAAACGCTCTATATGTTCCACGATATAGACACGTCATTAGTTATCCATTGTTATAACCCTAATGTGATCAATGATCCTCTATATAGATGATTTACACTGTACAGGGATTAAATTACCGTAACACCCTACAATGTATTTTATCCATAAAACACTTAACCCTGTATAAATGATATTTCACCTAAGTGAAATGAGATCTCCACCATTTATCTTCGTTTGGTTAAGCTCGAAGGAAATCATCCTTTACTTCTATTTGCCAAATAGAAGCTATAGATTCCATATTTATGTTAGCGCTCCCCCACTCAATTGTATTACCGTGTTCCCAAATTGTACGTATTACCCTGATACAAAACTGGGCTTAACTAACAAATCAAAGAACACGAATAATACTCTTGAAATTGAGCCTAACCATATCAGGATTTCGTTCATGTGATCTAGGATCAACTTATGATATTGAATTGAATAGATATTTACGGTAAGTTTCAAAATCTAATTCAAAGTTCAATATCGGTCCATTCCGATGTATACTCCATACATCCGATACTGGTAAACTTTGCCAATGTCCTGGAAAGGACATAACACTTTTCCAAGGTGTAAGAATACCTATCGCTGATTATACCATGTCAGTCTAAATCCAGTGTTCTGACAAATCAGGGAATCTACTTTTGAACATATAATAAAGATTATATTCCACTGTGCTGACAACACTATAATCTTTAACCAACTCATATGTTCTGGACTTAAAAAGAATTCATACATTATATACATATAATCATGAAATAAATCATGTGAACCATGCAACATAAAATGTTATTTCTGATCTTTATTAATAAGTAAATCTGATTATATGAAATGAGTTTTAATTAGGGCATAAAACCCAACAAACTCCCACTTGCACTAATATAAAACAAAAAGTGCATTTCAAATAATCATTAACACCTTGATATACCAATCAAGTGTAATAGTAGTAAACTCCTCGTAATAGAATCTGACAGGTTGAATTAAACACAACCTCTTCTCCACAATTACTCTTCCTTAATCACAAAATCCTTGATAATGTGAAATTCCTCTATATATGTCTACTCTTTTGGGATACTGGATTGTATACTTTTGGGCAACTACTCTTTTGTTATACAGGAAGTAACCCTAGTAGTTAAGGCAAGTTGGAACACTGCCACAAATGTATAGAACTTTCCTTAGACTGAATAAGTATCTTTCCTGCAACTTTTAACATCCAGTCTCTCTCTGGTAGACCAAGAGATTTCAGATAGGTTTTTACACTTCTCCAAAATCACTACTCTACCCCCAAAGTAATCACCATCTCATCAGCTGACTTTCTAGCACACAGGCAAGTCTCAAAATCTGATGTGGTGTAGTCTAAGAGTTTCAAAAACACCCTTATTGACTAACATATAGTTCCTCTTCTTAATCTTAAGATTTACTTGATTGTCTTCCAATGTTCCTCTCCTGGATTAATCTGATACCTACTCATGACTCCCACTCAACAGCAGGTGTCTGGTCTAAGGCATACTAAAGTATATCTAAGACCTCTCACTGTTGATTTAAGAAATTCTTTCATGGCTTTACCTTTTCTGGAATAGTTGAGACTTTTCCTTAGATAAATAAAATCTATATCTAAGAAGTTGTGAAGCTTCTATAGATTGCCATTGGAAAGAAAATGCTCCAGCATCTTACTAAAGGAAGTTGCTTGCATTAGAGTAAGTAATTACCAGGTATACCATAAGCCATAGGTTTAGATAAACTCAAACCTACAATACTAGGAACAGGAAGTTTTGTTAAGTCCATTGAATAGACTCATTAACGAAAATTTCCTTTCATGTCCTTGTAATAGAAAACTTTAGGTTACTCCATGTGAATGGATCAAACTATAGTTCTCTTGGCTTTCTTCTTAGTTTCTTATCTTGACAATCCATTACTTGTTTAAACTCACAATGGATTTTAATCACTAGTGTCTTCCAAGTTATAACAAGGTGAGTTCCTAGAAACTCTCCCACTACAACAAGGTACCGTGAACTATGTCAAAGAAAACTAAATGGTATAGACCTCTTCAGTTGTGTTAAGACAACAGAGGCAGTGGGATCATCTTGTAAAATAAGATGATAGAACACTTTTGGAATCAAGAAAAAACTATCTCCTTTATTTGCTACTTTATTTTCAGACTTAGTCATTTTCTTAGAAAAGTAGTATTTGTTTAAACAAACACTTTCTTATCTAATGACTATGGGATGCTCCACCCCTAATCACTTAGAATAGCTAACAAACATGCAAACCAGGGTTAGCAGTTCTAGCTTTTCTTAAGACTTTGATTAGGTCATCCATGAATCTAGTAATGATTTACATTAAGTATACAACCATTACATCATTCTGAAATTTTATTACCATAGAAGGATTTAGGCAACGACTAGTAACTAATCATCAATATGCAACTCGAAATTTCTGGGGAGGTAAGTTTGGATATAATTCAAAATCAAATTAATGATCTTTGAACTGCATATCTACTACCTTTTTCTCCACCCCTATCAGTTCGCAAGATCTTTAACCACTTACCTTCACCATTGCTAGAAATTCATGAAATTTTTCAAACATTTCAAATTTCTTTTGCATAAGGTAAAATCTAGAGTGATCGTTTTAAGAACACAACGAAAACTCATATCCACCCCTAAATGTACATCCATCTGCGAATGAGATGAACTTAATTTCATTGGATATAGGCATATTAACTCTTTGCAGAGAATGATCTTGTCAAAACCACTATGAACAAGATACAAATGCCATAGATTTATAAAATATGTGGTTGTATCTTTTGATGACTTACTTTAGTTACATCAAAGAGTTCTTAGAATAGTGCAAGTGGATTCTGGTCACAGAATACTAAACTCATACAGTTTAAATCCATTGATAGAAAATGGTTATGAAACACTTGTGAAAGTGTAACTGTATAATTAGTAATTCTTTCTTGGACCACCACTACTAATATAACTCTATGATTTGCCTATACAAGTAGGAGATTTCTAAGATTGAGGATTTATATCATTTAGGGATAGAATTCCGGGAATATAATCATATGCGTCATCTAATTTCTTAAGAGAAAATAAGACTTTATATGATTTATAGACCATTCATCCAATGATATGTCATTAAGCTGATTCGAAATGAATAAGCTAAGAGGAATTAGGATAATTTCGTTTTAAATAAGAATCCAACGATGCTCCGATTAGCGAGAGTCAAAGTAATCTTATTTATACAATCTTCTTGTTTCATATTGTAAAACACTAGTCTCAGGTGTGATCAATTGATGAACAGCTAGATGTTGCATATACAATATTTATCTTTCGAGATCTAACACTATTATGTTAGTCTAATGGTGAAAATCCATTAGGGATTTATCTCATTAGAAAAACAAATCAAGTTAGACCAACAATGAAGATTCGAAATTAAACTACAATTTAATAACAAAAAATAACATGGTTCAATACAAATTCATACACAATTCAGAAATTATGAAGCACATAGCAAGTAGGAATGACAAGTGAAAATACTAAAACATACAATCCTAAATAATTTCCAAGGTTTTCAACAAACTGATATCAGTGTCCCGTTTAGGCGAGAGTCAAAGCTACCATTCATTGAATAGAGTTGTCAGCTCATCTAAAATGTCAAACATTCTAGCAACCTTTTATTCGATCAAGATGTGAATCCGCGTTGTCCCGTTTAGGCGAGAGTCAAGGCTATTCTATCTTATGAGCTTCCACCATTGTTTCATATTCTTGCAAGTCTTATATAGTCGCCACCATTAGGGTGATCATAAATTATATAAAAAACTTACAAGACTACTTATCTTTCGAGATTAAACGGTGCTAACTTGCTAATGAACGTTCCTCCATTAGGGAGGATTACTCACTAAAACAATAGCTATGTAAAACCAACAATGGAGATCGAATATCCTTATAATAATAAAGCTCATTATTTAAAGAAGGGTTGTATTTTCTTCGAATATTTATTTTAATCCATTTATTTTAAATATATATTTATTTAATTAAAATTTCCAATTTAGAATGAAAAATTTCAAATATAAATTTTAATTTAATATTTATAAATTATACTTAGATAGATAAATAACGTGAATTATTTCCATCTTAGTAATAATTTCCATAAATATTTAGAAAATTATTCAATTTAAGTTGTTTCAAAATTAATTTGAATTAATTTACAACTCAAATTTAATTTTCTATAAATATATATTGCATTTTCGAAAATGCTTTAAAATAAAATAAAAATAAATCCTGGAAAATTACTCTAATTTTATGTTGGCCCAAAATTAATAAAAATTAATTTTCAACAAAAAATATAATTTTCCTATTTAATTAAATATCTAAGAAAAATTTCAAATATTTAAGTATCATGATTAAAAAATCAACTTAAATATTAATTTTCTATTTAATTAAATACACTAGAAAAATACTTCAACCAAAACAGATAATATCTATCTAGACTTTCATAGACTAATTAATTCAGTTTCTAATTATAATATATTTTAGTTCATTTATTTTAATTAACCATTAAATGAAAAAGTCACTGATTTAAGTTGGTCCAAAATTAAATAAATAATTTTCAACTTTAATCTATTTTTCAAATAAAATTCGAAATTTCTACATCAAGGTGATGCAATTTCGAAATTTTAAAAAATGATTAATAAAATAAAATAAAATATATTTTGAAAATTATTCAAACTTAAGTTATTCTGAAATAAGATTCCAAACTTAAAATAATTTTCAACTTTAATTAAATAACATGAAAATAACAATATTAAAGTATCATGATGAAAATCAACTTAGATATTGAAATTTTCAATTTAATTAAATGTATTAAATTCAAGAAACAAATAATTAAGTAAAGAGGAAACTTAATTATTAATTCTAGTTTAATACTAGGAAAATATACTAAACTTAGATTGTACCAAAATTAATTAGGAAACAATTAATTTCACAATCTATGATATTTTCCTATTTAATATTAGAAATAATAACTAGTACTAGAAATGACTATCTAGAATATATCATTAACTAAGTATTTTTTTCTAAAAATTAACTTTAAAATATTACATGAAAAATAAATTTCATATATTTTAAAAGTTAATTATGTTGCTAATTCAATTTTAATTAGGTTAGACTAATATAATTAACCTAATACAATTATTTAAATAAGGCAAATGGGCCTTCACAATTGGGGTAGTTCATGTGAGGGGGAGCTGGGTTCAGTATGTCGTACCCACTTCTATGGCCCCCAACTCTCACACAAGGCCCAAAAGAGAGGAATTTAACCTTTAAATAAATAATTGTTATTCATTGAATAAGCCCAAATCTAATTGGGCCTAAATAAATTTCCTTATGTCAAAATTTATTTTAGCAACCTAGTCCATTTACTTAGTCAAAACTTAAATGGGCTCCCTATATGTATCTAAGCCCAAAAGCAAACATATAGGCTCACACAGGTCAAATGATTTGGATGGACCCTATCATGTTACTAGGTTTACACAGATGAAAGAAGTACAAAATTTACCTGTTACAAATTATTTATAAGATCTATCGTCAATTGGACTATAATTAAAATCAGATCATTGGATCATGATCTGTCACCAAGTTAATCATAGCAATTTAGATCAGATAAATAATAGGTTTGTTAAAAAATTTTGAATAAACAATATAAACAAACATTGTCCATGTAACAGATGTGAATCAAGATATTAATATAATTAAATTATTATTCTTAAACTAACCAAATAAAGGAAACTAATTTTAAAATATCTAGGTTTATTTGAATCAAATTAAATATCTAATAAGATCAATGATTTGAAAGGAAAGAATCTCCAATATCACTTTCAGATCTTATAATTTAATAAAATAAACCAATTTTAAAATAGATTTGGTTAAATAATAATTACCATAATTATATGTCAAAATATCTTAAATTAAGCAATATTCAAATCTCTACAAAAATATCTATGTTATTTAAATATTTAAGATATGATTTATAAATTTCTAATAAGGAAAAAATGATATATATATATAGAAAAAATATCATTTTTAAACTTATAATTTATAAATAATTAAATATTTAACAAAATAACAAATTTTTGAATTTGAAAACATTATGGTAAGTATATCTATAAAAATATCTATGTTAATTTCAAATTTATTAATTATTTAATTTGTCATATAAGATAATTTTAATATAATATTTTAAATAAAAAGACAAAGTTATCTTTTAATTTAAAATATCTTAAATATCAAAATATCTAATCTTATAATTAAATAATAAATAAATATTAAAGAACTTAACAAATTTTTAAATCTGACCATAATAGGAAATATTTAAAAAATTAGAAACAATCCAAAATAGAAATATTTAAAATTGGAAAAAATTCCAAATTGAAAATATTTAAAATTGGAAACATTTCAATTTAAAAATATTTAAAATTGGAAAAATAAATTTTGGGAAACAATCCCTTGAAAAAATTGGATTTTTGGGAAAAAATCCCAAAAATCGCAACTTTTTGGGAAAGCTGGCAGCAAGGCTGCACGAGCAGCCCAGATAGGCTGCATGCAGGGCCTTACGCGCGCGGACAGGGAGTGTCATGGGCGAGAAACCTCGGCGGGAGCAGGGTCTCGTGTGCGGCAGACTTCGGCGTCTGCAGGGTGCACACCCAGGCTCACGCGCGCGCGGATCGAAGCACCTGGTGCATTCGTGCACCTAGCTTCGACATCCAAGAAACCCGATTTTCCAAAATTCATATCTTTCTCAATTTTTATCGGAATCGAATTCCGTAAAAAACAAAATTGCTTAATTTTTCACAAGGAATCCAAATAAAATTTTTCAAAAATTGAAAAAATATATTTCATGGAAAAATTTCGTACAACATTAACATTCATCACATAAGCACATAAACCAACATGAAACCATCCAAATCAACACAGAAACATGCAATCATCGTTTTAATTCATATTACATGAAAGTAAATCATTACCATGGCTCTGATACCAGTTGTTGGAAATTATTTTACCAGGATCTAGATTTACTAACAAGTATGTTGGATTAACAACCTAATATGAATTCTAAAACAATGAAAATAAACACATATAAAGTTAGAAAACCTTACAGTGGGTGCAGCGGAATAATATGACTCCTTCCGTTCAGATCTCTAGCCCTTGATTCCTTTCTGTAGCAGAGCATCACCAAGATCTGAACCTGGATCTTCTTTTCTCCTTCTTTGATGCAGAAATTCCATAGTCTTCCATACTATGATTGAGATACCACTTGATGTGTGTGGGCACTACTCATCTCACAAGGATTTCGAAATTTCTCTCTATTTTCTCTCTTGAATTTCGTGGCTTTTCATCCATATAAGAGAAGAGAACAAGGTTGCTTTATATAGGGAAAAGGGAGAGCACAACTTTCCAAATAAACAGTTTCCTCTTTTACTGTGTAATTGATTAACTGCCTTATTTAGTGTGATCCACCACTTTCCTATTATAGCTAGGCTTTGATTAGCAATTACATGACAATTAAAAAATAAAATAATAATTGGGAAACGCAAAGGGAGTGCTCGGCCATAGAGAGAATATGGGCCTCACTTGAATTTTGCAGTTTCCTCAATTTTATTTCAATTTCTCCAAAAATGCCATTTTTCCAATTCTAATCATTTAAATGCCAAAACTAATTATTTAATAACTAAAATAGATTATTAAATAATATTGTCATTTAAAATAATTATTAATTAGACATACAAAGTCTCTTAATTAATAATTAAACCTAGAAACCCTTTTATTTACAATTTCATCCTTAAACTGTGAGAATTCATAAAGTAGACATAGTCTAATTTTTAGAATTATAATTGATTAATTAAAATCAATTAACTGAGTCTTACAAGCAGTATGGCCTCAACTAGTATGGGGACCATGGGTCTATATAACCGAGCTTCCAATAAGTCGAACTGAATTTACCAAGTAAATTCCCTAACTTATTAATTCCTCATTGAATCCACACTTAGAACTTGGAATTGCACTCTCAGTCATATAGAAACGCTCTATATGTTCCACGATATAGACACATCATTAGTTATCCATTGTTATAACCCTAATGTGATCAATGATCCTCTATATAGATGATTTACACTGTACAGGGATTAAATTACCGTAACACCCTACAATGTATTTTATCCTTAAAACACTTAACCATGTATAAATGATATTTCACCTAAGTGAAATGAGATCTCCACCATTTATCTTCGTTTGGTTAAGCTCGAAGGAAATCATCCTTTACTTCTATTTGCCAAATAGAAGCTATAGATTCCATATTTATGTTAGCGCTCCCCCACTCAATTGTATTACCGTGTTCCCAAAATGTACGTATTACCCTGATACAAAACTGGGCTTAACTAACAAATCAAAGAACACGAATAATACTCTTGAAATTGAGCCTAACCATATCAGGATTTCGTTCATGTGATCTAGGATCAACTTATGATATTGAATTGAATAGATATTTACGGTAAGTTTCAAAATCTAATTCAAAGTTCAATATCGGTCCATTCCGATGTATACTCCATACATCCGATACTGGTAAACTTTGCCAATGTCCTGGAAAGGACATAACACTTTTCCAAGGTGTAAGAATACCTATCGCTGATTATACCATGTCAGTCTAAATCCAGTGTTCTGACAAATCAGGGAATCTACTTTTGAACATATAATAAAGATTATATTCCACTGTGCTGACAACACTATAATCTTTAACCAACTCATATGTTCTGGACTTAAAAAGAATTCATACATTATATACATATAATCATGAAATAAATCATGTGAACCATGCAACATAAAATGTTATTTCTGATCTTTATTAATAAGTAAATCTGATTATATGAAATGAGTTTTAATTAGGGGATAAAACCCAACATCCCTCAGTTGTAGCAACTGAGAAAACTACTACCAAAGCTCTTGTTCAGAAGGTCACCGCTCCTCGTCGTAGTGGGAGGGTTTCTACAAAACCATCTCGTTATGGCTTGGATGGTGAAATCAATACGGTCGTTAGTGACGGTATTGAGGACGACCCATTAACCTATAAACAGGCAATGGCAAGTCCGCAACGGAAGCAATGGTCAACCCGCATGGATTCAGAAATGGATTCCATGAAAAAGAACAAAGTCTGGGAATATGTAGATGCACTTGATGATTATCGTCCAATTGGATGTAAATGGGTCTACAAGAAGAAAAGAGGCACTGGAGGCGAAGTCGAAACTTTCAAAGCTAGACTGGTCGCCAAGGGTTATACCCAAAGAGAAGGTGTGGACTATGAGGAAACTTTTAGTCCGGTTGCCATGCTCAAATCCATCCAAATTCTTCTCTCCATTGCTGCCGCTTTCGATTATGAAATTTGGCAAATGGATGTCAAGACAGCTTTTCTTAATGGGCTTCTTGAAGAAACCATATATATGGAGCAACTAGAAGGTTATGTTATTCCTGGGCAGGAGAATAAAGTTTGCAAATTAAATAGGTCCATTTATGGACTTAAGCAAGCTTCTCGCTCATGGAACAAAAGGTTTGATGAGATCATTAAAACCTACGGCTTTCATCAGAATGAAGATGAACCTTGTGTTTACCAACTCAAGGAAGACCAAGTAGTAGTATTCCTGGTCCTTTATGTTGATGACATTTTGATCATTGGCAACAATGTCAAGAAAATGACTCACATCAAGGAATGGCTTGACACTCAATTCGACATGAAAGACTTGGGTGAGGCAGCCTATGTTCTCGGTATTCAGATTATCAGAAACCGAAAGAACAGATCTCTTGCTCTCTCTCAAACAACTTATATTGACAAAGTTCTAGAGAGATTCTCCATGACTAATACCAATGGGGCAAATATGCCTTCTAGATATGGGATCCGTCTATCTAAGGAACAGTGTCCTACTGATCCTCAAGAGATAGAAGACATGGCAAAAGTTCCTTATGCTTCTGCAGTTGGAAGTCTAATGTATGCTATGCTATGCACTAGACCTGACATCTGCTATGCAGTTAGAATCGTGAGCAGGTATCAGTCAAATCGAGGACAGGAACATTGGAATGTTGTTAAGTATATTTTGAAATACTTAAAGAATACAAGAGATTATGTATTAGTCTACAAGGGTGGTGCTCTGAATCCCATAGGCTATACAGACTCAGATTTCCAGGCATGTCTTGAAGACAGGAAATCTACATTTGGGATGGTGTTTACTCTTGGGGTGGAGCAGTGGTTTGGAGAAGTGCGAAACAAACCCCGATTTCAGATTCTACCATGGAGGCAGAATACATAGCTGCGGCTGAAGCAGCTAAAGAGGTTGTCTGGCTTAGAAAGTTCTTCACCAGTCTTGGTGTAGTACCTGGAATGGAAAAGCCTCTAGTCCTACTTTGTGATAACAATGGAGCTATAGCCAATAGTAAGGAACCTCGGAGCCACAAGAGAAGTAAGCATATAGAAAGAAAATATCATATTATCAGAGAATATGTGGCAAGAGGGGATGTACTGCTGGAGAAAGTGGACACGCAGGACAACTTAGCTGATCCATTCACCAAAGTCTTGGCAGTGACTGCATTCCAAAAGCACCGTCAGAATTTAGGGATAATTGAAATGTACTGATTTGTTTTATATTAGTGCAAGTGGGAGTTTTTTGGGTTTTATGCCCTAAATAAAACTCTATTTCAATGTAATCTAGATTATTCAATATCAATAAAGTAACAGAAGTATTTTTCATTCATTTGTGTATGTTTTGGTTCACTTAATCAATTGTTTGTCTGTTTGATTTATAAATTCATCCAAACCCCTTTAACATACTTGATCATGTTTATTGTGTTGTCAACACAGTGAAAAGTAAACATGACTATGTGAATAAAGGATTCCTAGATTTATCAGAACATTGGGTTTTACTGATATGACAATCTACAACAGAGTTTACTTGCATTTGGAGAAATGCTATGTTCTTTCCAGAACATTGGTTAAAGTAAAGCTCAGGTTGGATGCATGGAGTATGCATTGGAATGGACCGATATTGAACTTTGAAATAGATTTATAAAACTTACCGTAATATCTATTCAATTCAATATCACTAAGTTGATCCTAGATCACATGATCGAAATCCTGATATGATTAGGCTCAATCTCAAGAGTGTTATTCGTGTTCTTTGATTTGTTTGTTAAGCCTACTTTTGGGTCAGGGTGATATGTACATTTTGACAACACGGTAGTGCGATTGAGTGGGAGCGCTAACATAAATATGGAATCTATAGCTTCTATCTGGCGAATAGTAAGCAAAGGGTGATTTCCTTCGAGCTTAACCAAACGAGATAACTGATGGAGTACTCATTTCACTTAGCAGAAATATCATTTATACAGGGTTAAGTGATTTAAGGATAAAATACATTGTAGGGTGTTACGGTAATTAAGTCCCTTTACAGTGTAAATCATCCATATAGAGGATCATTGATCACATTAAGATTATAACAATGGATAACTAATGATGTGTCTATATGGTGGAATATATAGAGCATTCTATATACTGAGAGTGCAATTCTAAGTCCTATGCGTGGATTCAACGAAGAATTAATCAGTCAGTGAATTTAAGTAGTAAATTCTAGATCTGCTTATTGGAAGCTCGGATATATAGACCCATGATTTCCCCACTAGTTGAGATAATATTACTTGTAAGACTCATTTAATTGATTTTAATTAATCAATTATAATTCTCAAGTTAGACTGTGTCTATTTGAGAATTTAACACTTATTAAGGGCAAAACAGTAAATAGAGATTTTGAAGGGCATATTTATTAATTAAGAAACTTTAATTAGTTTTATTATTAATAAATAAATGACAATATATTATTTGATAATTAATTTTAATTATTAAATAATTAGATTTGACATTTATGTTGTTGAATAAAGGAATTGGCAGTTTTTGACAAAACAGGAAACTATCAATGTAGGAAAAGAAAAGTTGGAAAAGTGGCAAGCCTTGTTTCCACAATGCCTAGGCCGACCACTTAAGCTTCCTTTTCTCTTTGATTTTATCAATTTTAAATGTCAATTAATTCAATCATAGCCCTGGGTGGTCTTCTATAAATAGAAGGCAAAGGCTTCAGTTTTCAACAACACATTCACAACATTATTCTGACACAATTTTCTCTCTTAAAATTCTCTCTGAGCCGCCACCCTCTCTCTCTCTCTCTATTCCTTCACTGTTTCGAAATCTACAAGTGTTAGAGTAGTGCCCACACACATCAAGTAATACCTCAATCATAGTGAGGAAGGCTGTGTAGAATTCAGAAACAACAAAGAAGGACTATCGGTCTCAGATCTTGATTATACTCTGCGATAGAAAGGAATCAAGGGTTAGAGATCTGAGTGGGAGGAGACATATATTCCGCTGCATTCAATGTAAGATTTCTGATACTTTTATGTGTTTAATTTTCCATCATTTTAGAAGTTTATATTTAGGTTGTTAAATCAACATACTTGTGAGTAGATCTAAGTTCCTGGTAAAATAACTTCCAACACCTCCTGCTCCAGTCGGCTCAGAAGAACCAAATCCAGAGCCTGGGTCTCCAGCTGTTTGAACATTGATCTTTTTATCTCTCCTGTTTATATATATATTATATATGGTCGTAAGGCCTTTAAGACATCATGACCGGCCAAGCGGTCTTTAAACTTCGAATTACTTTTCATTTTTTGGAAAACGGGCTGACCGGGAAGCTTTTAATCTCGGTATTTTATGCTCTTGTTATCCTTAATGAATTTCATTCTTTGTTTATAATTGCAGTGCAATTCTGATTGTTTTATGTTTACCAGATGCTTTGTACAGGTATAGGTGCCCCCCAAGTGACCGAGCAGACGTATGACTCTTGGTCACTTATCTTTTGCAAATATATTGCTTTTGTGTTCGGTGTTTTGGGTTCGACTGAACCTTTTGTACGCACTCTAGGTAAATTATAATCAAGCTGATTTTTTCGACTCAATAGAATTGGAAATACTATCTTTATTCTTTTATTGATCAAAAATATATTTGTTACCGTAGTAACTTACATCAGAGCTAGTGATCCAATAGATCTTTTTAGCTTAACATGACATAAACAAATAAGAAACTGTAATTTAAAGTGGTCTACCCGACTTGGGTACTTTTGTTTCTGAAGCCTTTGCGCGGAGTCCGCCCAAGAGGCCATTCACTTATAGCGAATGTTCAATAGTACTTTAATGTGGTCTACCCGACATGAGTACTTTGAAATGGTCTATTTGACCTGAGTACTTTGAAGTGGTCTACCCGACCTGAGTACTCATTGGTAGTATTTCCTTAAATGTTCTCCATTCCAGTATCGTGGTACTAAAATGAGTTGCATTTTTTCGTCATACTTACCAAGTTTGTATGCTCCGGAGTCGAGAACTTCGACCACCTGATAAGGTCCTTCCCAGTTGGGTCCTAGTACGCCTGACGTGCTGTCTTTGGTGTTTAGGAATACCCTTCTTAGGACCATATCTCCCACAAAGAATTTTCGAGCTTTCACTTGTTTGTTGAAATATCGAACTACTTTTTGTTGATGAGCTACCGACTTTAAGTTTGCAGTTGCTCGTTTTTCTTCGATTTCATCAAGTGATTCTGCAAGGAGTATGTGATTGGTACCTTGATCGTACGTCAACCTTCTGTGGGATGGTGGTTCGAGTTTGAGGGGCAGCATAGCTTCATAACCGTACGCCATTGAGAATGGTGTCTGATCGGTTGCTATTTTTTCCATTGTACGGTATGACCATAGAACCTCTGGGAGTTCTTCCCGCCAATTTCCTTTGGCATCTTCAAGCTTCTTCTTTAGTGTGTCCTTCAGGGTCTTGTTGACTGCTTCAACTTGACCATTTGCTTGTGGATGTGCCACCGCGGAGAAGCTTTTGATGATGCCATGGTTCGCGCAGAAATCAGTGAAAGATTGACTGTCGAACTGCTTGCCGTTGTCCGAAACTATTTTGTACGGTAGTCCGAACCAGCATATGATGTTCTTCACTATAAAGTCTTGAACCTTCTTTGATGTGATAGTTGCGAATGGTTCGGCTTCAGTCCACTTTGTAAAGTAGTCGACTGCTACCACCCCGTACTGCACTCCGCCTTTACCTTTAGGCAATTGCCCGATTAGGTCAATTCCCCAGATGGCAAAGGGCCATGGAGTTTGCATTTGTATCAGCTCGTTGGGCGGAGCTCTTGGTATCTTTGAAAATCTCTGGCATTTGTCGCACTTCTTGACGTAAGTTTTTGAATCTTCGATCATCGTCGGCCAGAAGTAGCCTTGCCTTAGAATTTTCTTTGATAAGCTCTGTCCGGCTGCATTATTTTGGCAAAATTCGTCGTGAACTTCATATAGAAGTCGTACAGCTTCATTTGGTGGTGACGCACCTGAGCAATGGCATTGAGAATCCTCTCCTGTACATGATCCCGTCTACGATGATGTACCGTGCTGCCTTTCTTCTTATTTTCCGAGCTTCATTTCGGTTATCTAGGAGTTTCCCAGAGTTGAGATAGGCTGCTATTGGCATCATCCAGTTCGAAGATGTGTTGATCATTTCAATTTCTTCCGTGCCGGTGATGCTAGGCTCTTCAAGAAACTGGATCGGGACCAGGTTCGCCTTGTCACTTGTATTGCTGCTCGCAAAACGGGCTAGCGCATCTGCAGTTGTATTTTCCTCTCTTTGAATTTGCTTGAGGCTGTAGCTTTTGAATTGTGCGAGCAGATCATGTATTTTGCTCAGATATGCTATCATTTTTTCTCCCCGAGCCTCGTATTCGCCAGATACATGATTAACCACTAGTTGTGAGTCACTACAGATCTCGATGTGCTCGGCTTTCATTTCCTTCGCTAGTTTGAGTCCAGCAATTAGGGCTTCATATTCGGCCTCATTGTTGGAGGCTTTGAATCCGAATTTGACCGCTGGATGCAGGTGTTGCCCCCAGGTGTGACAAGAGCAATTCCTGCGCCGGATAGCTGATCTGTGGCCGATCCATCCACGTGAAGCTTCCAGGTCGGCTTGCTTTTAGTGCTGGTCGGCTGTGGTGTTGGCTCGGGATCGCCTTCTAAGGTGCTTTCAGTTTTTCCTGTGCATTCCACCACAAAGTCGGCCAAGGCTTGGCCTTTGATAGCTGATCGGGGTTGGAAATTGATTTCGTACTGCCCCAATTCCACCGCCCACTTGAGTAATCGCCCAGAGGCATCTGGCTTTTGCAGTATTTGCCGTAGTGGTTGGTCGGTGTACACCCGAACAGGATGAGCTTGAAAATAAGGTCTTAGCTTTCTTGTTTCTAAGATGAGGCAGTAGGCGAGCTTTTCTATCAACGGATATCGGCCTTCGGCCTCGACGAGTCTTTTACTGATGTAATAGACTGGATGTTGCACGACATCTTCTTCTTTGATTAGTACGGCGCTTATGGCATGCTCCGTTACTGTCAGGTACATCCCCAGTTCCTCACCGTCTAGAGGTTTAGAGAGGATGGGAGGTTTCGCGAGCTGTGCCTTTAGATCTTGAAAAGCTCTTTCACATTCTTCTGTCCACTCAAACTTTTTGATTCCTCGTAGGATGTTGAAGAATGGGACACATTTATCTGTTGATTTTGACACAAACCTGCTGAGTGCGGCGATTCGACCAGTTAGGCTTTGTACCTCTTTGGTTTTTATTGGCGAGTTCATATCCAGGAGGGCTTGTATTTTTTCCGGATTGGCTTCAATTCCTCGAGCATTGACAATGAAGCCTAGAAACTTTCCCGAACTGACTCCGAAGGAGCATTTTAGGGGATTCAGTTTCATATTGTATTTTCTGAGGACTTTGAAACATTCCTCCAGGTCGTGTATGTGTCCCCCATCCTTTCTGGATTTGATGAGCATATCATCCACGTAGACTTCCATATTTCTGACGATATGATCTTTAAATATTTTGTTGACCAGTCTTTGGTATGTAGCTCCAGAATTTTTAAGACCGAATGGCATGACTTTGTAGCAGTAGAGACCCATATCTGTCCGGAAACTTGTATGTTCTTGGTCTGGCGTATGCATCTTGATTTGATTGTAGCCCGAATAAGCATCCATGAAGCTTAATATTTCGTGCCCGGCTGTTGCATCGACGAGCTGATCGATTCTTGGAAGTGGGAAACAGTCTTTAGGGCACGCTTTGTTGATGTCTCAGAAGTCAATACAGACTCGCCATTTTCTTGTTTGGCTTAGGCACGAGTATGGGATTTGCGACCCCATCCGGGTAGAAAGCTTCAATGATGAAGTTGTTGTTGCCAAGCTTTTCAACGTCGTCTTTCAGGGCTACTGCTTGTTCTTCATCCAACAGTCTTCGTTTTTGCTGAACTGGTCGTATATTAGGATCGATATTCAGGACGTGCAAAATAATAGAAGGATCGATTTCGACCATATCCGCATGTGACCAGGCGAAAACATCCAGGTTTGCCCTCAAAAATTTTATCAATTCCGATTTTACTTTGAGCAACAAACCCTTTCCAATTTTTAGCTTTCTGGCCGGGATATCTGGATCGATCTCAATTTCTTCTAATTCTTCCACAGGTCCAACATTGTTGCTTGGGTCCCCAAGTCGAGGATCCACATCTTCATCCTCCCCTTGGGCGGTTTCCTACTTGGGAATATTCATTCCCTTGTCTAGGCTCTGGCTGGAGGATACTTCCTTCTTAGCCTTGGCCACTGCAAGGTTGTAACATTCCCGAGCAGATTGTTGGTTCCCTCTAAGACACCCTACCCCATTTTTTGTTGGGAACATCAGGCACGAGTGGAATATTGATGTGACAGCTTTTACGTCGTACAAGGCTGGTCGGCCTAGCATTACGTTAAAGGCTGAAGGAACATCCAATATCAGGAATTGTGCCATGATAGTTATGCTCGTTGGAGCTTGTCCAACTGTGAGGGGTAGGCGGATTTGTCCCAGGGGCGCAACTCCTTGACTGGAGAAACCATAGACGGGCTGAAGTCATGGAGCTAGATCCTTGAGCTGGAGCCCCATCTTCTCGTAAGCAGTCTTGAACAAAATATTTGAAGAAGCCCCATTATCAATCATGGTTCTGGACACCATTTTGTTTGCTATCTGGACTTCCACGACCAGCGGGTCGTTGTGCGGAAATCTTATCTGGACAGCATCTTCGTTGTTTAATGTTATGGCTGGCTCTCTTGCTCGTGGAACTTTGGGATTCTTTTCTTCCACGGCTAGGATGACTTCTTCTTGCTCGTACTGAGCTGTGCGGGCATATCGTTCTCGAGCTTTGCCCGTGTCTCCAACGATGTGCGGGCCTCCAATGATGACTTGCAAGTGTCCATCTATTGGCGGAGGCATCAGATCCTGTAGCATACTTCTATAGGTGCGGGTTGTTCTTCTTGATGAGAAGTTCTATTTCCCGCTTCAGGTTGTAGCATTCGTTGGTGTCGTGGCCGTAATATCCATGGAACCGACAAAATTTTTTCATGTCCCTTTTGCTGATATCTTTCTTCATGAGCCCGGGCTTCTTGTACGGAATTAGCGACTGAGTTGCTATATACACACTTTCTATATCCTCAGTTAGGATAGTGAATGCAGTGTGTTTGGCGCGATCATGGGGAGTCTGTCCGGTTTTTTCGGCGAACTTTCCCTTCTTCCCATTCCGTTTCTTGTGGTTGTTGCCTGAACGATTGCCACTTGAGTTGCTGGAATATTGGGGAAGCTGGGCAGACGTTCCAGTAGAAGGAGCCTTAGTTTTGTTTGGCTTTTGCTCACCTTCTGCTCGCTGAATGGCTTCTTCGAGCTTGATGAAACCTTGGGCCCGGTCGAGGAAATCACTCATTGAGTCGATCGGTCCGTTCTTCCATATGTCGTTCCATAGTTTGCCAAGGCCTTCAATGCCCCCCAGTATCGTGGATAACTTTCCATCCTCGGTTACCCGTGATACCTTGGTCGCTTCCGTCATGAATCTGCTGATGTATGCCCAGAGTGGCTCGCCTGGTCGCTGTTTTACTTCGACCAAATCTCCCAGATGCAATGGAAGTTGGCGTGAGGAAGAGAATTGTGCATGGAATTCCGAAGAGAAGGTTTTCAACGAACTAAACTTTCCTGGAGCCAACTTGAAATACCATTGCTGTGCGGCCTCTGGCAGAGTTGCGGGGAAGATTTTGCAACATACGTCTCCTCGCACCCCTTGTAGATCCATTTGCATCTCGAAATACTTGAGATGAGATAGAGGATCTTCTCTCCCAGTGTACATCTTCCACGTTGGCATCTTGAACTTGTGAGGTAGTGGCATGAGATTTATTTCTGGCGAGAAGGGAGTTCCGCGTGCACGGTCTAACTCAAGATCATTGTTACACTGCCTGGCCATGCCATGAAACATATTCTTCAGTTCGTCAAGCTAGGCCTGTACGGCTGGGATGACTTGATTGGCATTCTGGTCGGGTTGGGCTACGTCAGCGTCTTTCTGAGCGGGGATTTGAGTATGGGATCTGGACTGCACATTCGTTGTAGTATTTGTTGGGTTTTATGCCCTAAATAAAATTCTATTTCAATATAATCCAGATTATTCAATATCAATAAAGTAACAGAAGTATTTTTCATTCATTTGTGTATGTTTTGGTTCAATTAATCAATTGTTTGTCTATTTGATTTATAAATTCATCAAACCCCTTTTCACATACTTGATCATGTTTATTGTGTTATCAACACAGTGGAAAGTAAACATGACTATGTGAATAAAGTATTCCTAGATTTATCAGAACACTGGGTTTTACTGATATGAGAATCTACAACAGAGTTTACTTGCATTTGGAGAAATATTATGTTCTTTCCAGAACATAGGTTAAAGTAAAGCTCAGGTTGGATGCATGGAGTATGCATTGGAATGGACCGATATTGAACTTTGAAATAGATTTTTGAAACTTACCGTAAATATCTATTCAATTCAATATCATAAGTTGATCCTAGATCACATGATCAAAATCCTGATATGGTTAGGCTCAATCTCAAGAGTGTTATTCGTGTTCTTTGATTTGTTAGTTAAGCCTAATTTTTGGTCAGGGCAATACATACATTTTGGGAACACGGTAGTACGATTGAGTGGGAGCGCTAACATAAATATGGAATCTACAGCTTCTATCTGGCGAATAGTAAGCAAAGGGTGATTTCCTTCGAGCTTAACCAAACGAGATAAATGATTGAATACTCATTTCACTTAGTTGAAATATCATTTATACAGGGTTAAGTGTTTTAAGGATAAAATACATTGTAGGGTGTTACGGTAATTTAGTCCCTTTACAGTGTAAATCATCCATATAGAGGATCATTGATCACATTAGGATTATAACAATGGATAACTAATAATGTGTCTATATGGTGGAACATATAGAGCATTCTATATACTGAGAGTGCAATTTTGAGTTCTATGTGTGGATTCAACGAAGAATTAATAAGTCAGTGAATTTAAGTGGTAAATTCTAGATCTGCTTGTTGGAAGCTCGGATATATAGACCCATGGTTCTCCCACTAGTTGAGATAATATTACTTGTAAGACTCATTTAATTGATTTTAATTAATCAATTAAAATTCTCAAGATAGACTGTGTCTATTTGAGAATTTATCACTTACTAAGGGCAAAATAGTAAATAGAGATTTTTGAAGGGCATATTTATTAATTACGAAACTTTAATTAGTTTTCTTATTAATAAAATAAATGACAATATATTATTTGATAATTAATTTTAATTATTAAATAATTAGATTTGACATTTATGTGGTTGAACAAAGGAATTGGCTGTTTTTGACAAAACAGGAAACTATCAATGTAGGAAAAGGAAAGTTGGAAAAGTGGCAAGCCTTGTTTCCACAATGCCTAGGCCGGCCACTTAAGCTTCCTTTTCTCTTTGATTTTTTCAATTTTAAATGTCAATTAATTCAATCATAGTCCTGGGTTGTCTTCTATAAATAGAAGGCAAAGGCTTCAGTTTTCAACAACACATTCACAACATTATTCTGACAGAATTTTCTCTCTGAAAATTCTCTCTGAGCCGCCACCCTCTCTCTCTCTATTCCTTCACTGTTTCGAAATCTATAAGTGTTAGAGTAGTACCCACACACATCAAGTAATACCTCAATCATAGTGAGGAAGGCTGTGTAGAATTCAGAAACAATAAAGAAGGACTATCGGGCTCAGATCTTGATTATACTCTGCTACAGAAAGGAATCAAGGGTTAGAGATATGAGTGGGAGGAGACATATATTCCGCTGCACCCAATGTAAGATTTCTGATACTTTTATGTGTTTAATTTTCCATCGTTTTAGAAGTTCATATTTAGGTTGTTAAATCAACATACTTGTGAGTAGATCTATGTTCTTGGTAAAATAACTTCCAATAGTATTCTGCTCGTTTGTTCCCCTTCTTCTGTTTAGGTCGTCCCTTAGGTCACGGGGTGTTCCCAACCTTTCGAACACAGAAGAACCTGGCTGCCTTAGCAATTGGTTCGCTTGGTTGGCCGGTGGAATTGCTCCATTATTTTGTGTGGATCCATCGAGCATGACTCCTCCTGATGAATTCCCAGACAAGGTCTGTCCGCCTACCTCTTGGCCCACGAGTGGAACTCGTGACAGGGGATTGGACGGCTGACCGTTGTTTGTCTAGGAAGCATTCATCGTTGGGTCATCCTCGGTTTCTCCAAGGGGAATGACGCTCGGCGCCTGCTGGCCTATAGTTTGATAGGCTCTTCGTATCAGCACAGTAGCTTGCCGACTACGATCTTTGATTTCTGCATGGTGAGCCCTTAACGCCTCCATCTCTTTGTCTCTCCACTTGGCTAACATACGCCTCTGTTCGTCAAACGCGAGGTCTACTACAGCATGTAATTCCTCCTGATCGTGATGCAGGGTATTGTTGTGGCCCTGCATGAGTCCAAGCGCAACACGGAGGTTTTGCAATTCGGTTGCCTCTCCGATGGTCGTCTGGGCGTTAATGCCTGGTGGAACAGTCATGTTATGAACGTCCTGTTGGAAATTATTTTACCAGGATCTTAGATCTACTCACAAGTATGTTTATTAACATCCTAAATATGAACTTTCTAAAACGATAAATTAAACACATATAAAGTTTAAGAAACCTTACATTGGGTGCAGCGGAATATAATGACTCCTTCCGTTCAGATATCTAGCCCTTGATTCCTTTACGTAGCGAGCATTATCAATATCTGAACCTGGATCTCTTTCTCTGAATCTTTGATGCTGAATCTCCTTTGCTGATGATCTTTCTTCACGATCTTCCTCACTATGATTGAGGTATCACTTGATGTGTGTGGGCACTACTCATACACTAAGGATTTCGAAATTATCAAGGAAGAAGAAAGAAGAAGTGGTAGCTAAAGATAGGGAGAGAGAAGGCTCAGTTTTTCTGAATCAGAAAGTCTGAAGAAAAGTCTCTATTTTTCTGAAGCCTTCACTATCTATTTATAGCATTCCACTAGGGTTAGATTTGAATTATATGGCATTAAAATAATGAAAAAATCAACTTAAAATGCTACAATAGGTGGCCGGCCATGCCTTTAATGGATTGGGCCTTGGGCTTTGCAATTTTGCAATTTTAACACCTTTTGTATCTGATTTTCTCAAAAATTTCAATTTCCTAATTCAAACATTTAAATGCCAATTCTAACTATTTAATAACTATAAATAATTATTAAATAATATTGTCATTTATCATATTTATTAATTGAACCATACAAAGTATCATAATTAACAAATATGCCCCTATAAACTCTTTCTTTATAATTTCGCCCTTACTTAGTGAAAATTTCACAAATAGACATAGTCTAACTTGTGAATTATAATTGATTAATCAAAACCAATTACATGAGTCTTACAAGCAATATTATCTCAACTAGTGGGGGGACCATGGGTCTATATAACCGAGCTTCCAATAAGTAGATCAAGAATTTAGCACTAAAATTCACTAACTTATTAATTCTTCGTTGAATCCACGCATAGAACTTAGAATTGCACTCTCAGTATATAGAATGCTCTATATGTTCCACCATATAGACACATCATTAGCTATCCATTGTTATAATCCTAATTTGATCAATGATCCTCTATATGAATGATCTACACTGTAAAGGGATTAAATTACCGTTACACCCTACAATGTATTTATTCCTTAAAACACTTGACCCCGTATAAATGATATTTCAGCTTATGTGAAATGAGTACTCCACCATTTATGTTCGTTTGGTCAAGCTCGAAGGAGATCATCCTTTGCTTACTATTCGCCAGATAGAAGCTATAGATTCCATGTTTATGCTAGCGCTCCCACTCAACTGCACTACCGTGTTCCCAAAATGTACGTATCACCCTGACCTAAAAGTAGGCTTAACTAACAAATCAAAGAACACGAATAGCCTTTCAAGATTGAGCCTAATCATAACAGGATTAAGAACATTTGATCTAGGATCAACTAGGCGATATTGACTTGAATAGATATTACGGTAAGTTTAATAAATCTAAGTCAAAGTTCAATATCGGTCCCTTCCGATGCATACTCCATGCATCCAACTCGAGCTTTACTTTAACCAATGCTCGGAAAGAACATATCACTTCTCCAAATGCAAGTAAACTCGTTGTAGATTATCATATCGGCAAAACCCTATGTCTGATAAATCTAGGAAACTTTATTCACATAGTCATGTTTACTTTCCAATGTGTTGACGACACAATAAACAGGATCAAGTATGTGAAAAGGGTTTCAGATGAATTCATACATTATGTACATATAATCATGAAATAAATCATGTGAACCATGCAACATTAAATGTTATTTACGATCTATATTAATAAGTAAATCGATTATATTGAAATGAGTTTTATTTAGGGCATAAAACCCAACAAACTCCCACTTGCACTAATATAAAACAAAAAGTGCGTTTCAAATAATCTCAACACCTTGATATACAAATCAAGTGTAGTAGTAGTAAACTCCTCGTAATAGGATCTGAAAGGTTGAATTAACCACAACCTTTTCTCCACTATTACTCTTCCTTTAATCACAAAATCATTGATAATGTGAAATTCCTCTCTATATGTCTACTCTCTTGGGATACTGCATTCTATACCTTTGGCAACTACTTTTGGTTAATCAGGAAATTAACACTAGTAGTTTAAGGCAATTTGGAATGGTGCCAAAGATGTATAGAACTTTCCTTAGACTGAATAAGTACCTTTCCTGCAGCTTTAACATTCAGTCTCTCTCTGGTAGACCTAGAGACTTCAGATAGGTTTTTACACTTCTCCAAAATCACTATTCCACCCCCAGAGTAATCACCATCTTATCAGAAATATTTACTAGCACAAAGGCAAATTTCGAAATCTGATATGGTGTAGTCTAAGAGTTTTAAACACACCCTTATAGACTAACATATAGTTCCTCTTCTTAATCTTAGGATTTACTTGATTGTCTTCCAATGTTCTTCTCCTGGATTAATCTGATACCTACTCATTACTCCCACTCAACAGCAGGTGTCTGGTCTAAGGCATACAAAAGCATATCTAAGACCTCTCACTGTTGATATAAGAAATTCTTTCATGGCTTTATCTTTTCTGGAATAGTTGAGACTTTTCCTTAGATAAATAAAATCTATGCCTAAGAAGTTGTGAAGCTTCTACAGATTGCCATTAGAAAGAAAATGCTTCAGCATCTTACTAAAGTAAGTTGCTTGCATTAGAGTAAGTAATTACCAGGTATACCACAAGCCATAGGTTTAGATAAACTCAAACCTATAATACTAGGAACAGGAAGTTTGTTAAGTCCATTGAATGGACTTATAAACAAAATTTCCTTTTATGTCCTTGTAATAGAAAACTTAAGGTTACTCCATGTGAATGGATTAAACCATGGTTCTATTGGCTTTCTTCTTAGTTTCTTATCTTGACAATCCATTACTTGTTTAAACTCACAATGGATTTAAATCACTAGTGTCTCCCAAGTCATAAGAAGGTGAGTTCCTAGAAACTCTCCCACTACGACAAGGCACCGTGAATTATGTCTAAGAAAACTAAATGGTATTGATCTCTTCGGTTGTGACAAGACAACAGAGGCAGTGGGATCATCATATGTTATATAAGATGATAGAACACTTTTGGAATCAAGAATTAAATATCTCCTTTATTTTCTACTTGTTTTTCAAACTTAGTCATTTTCTTAGAAAAGTAGTATTTGTTTGAACAAACACTTTCTTATCTATTGCCATTGGGATAGTCCACCCCTAATCACTTAGAATAGCTAACAAACCATGGTTAACAGTTCTAGGTTTTCTTAAGATTTTGATTAGGTCATCCATGAATCTAGTAATGATTTACATTAAGTATACAACCATTACATCATTCTGAAATTGTATTACCACAGAAGGAATTAGGCAACGACTAGTAACTAATCATCAACATGCAACTCGAAATTTTTGGGGAGGTAAGTTTGGATATAATTCAAAAATCAATTTAATGATCTTTGAACTGCACATCAACTAACTATTTCTCCACCCCTATCAGTTCGCAAGATCTTTAACCACTTACCTTAATGGTTTTAACCATTGCTAGAAATTTATGAAATTTTTCAAACATTTCAAATTTCTTGCTAAAAGGTATAATCTAGAGTTATCGTTTGAAGAATACAACGATAAACTCATATCCACCCCTGAATGTACATCCATCTGCGGATGAGATGAACTACTTTCAGTGGATATAGGCATATTAACTCTTTGCAGAGATTGATCTTGTCAAAACCACTATGAACAAGATACAAATACCATAGATTAAAAAAAATGTGGTAGTGTCTTTTGATGACATAGGTTTAGTTACATCAAAGAGTTCTTAGAATACTGCAAGTGGATCCTGGTCACAGAATACCTAACTCATATTCCATACAGTTTTAATCCATTAATAAAAGATGGATATTAAACACTAGAGAGAGTGTAACTGTATTGTATTCTGGAATTAGAAATATAAGAAAATTTCTATTTGGAATCTAAAATTAAAGTCAAAGACTTAAATTTATACCAAATATAATGAGTAATTCTTTCTTGGACCACCACTACTAATTTAAACTCTAAGTCAGATTTGCTCATACAAGTAGGAGATTTCTAAGATTGAGGATTTATATCAATTGGGAATAGAATTTCGGGATTATAATCATATGCGTCATTTAATTTCTTAAAAAAAATATAATGACATGAAATGATTTATAGACCATTCATCCAATGATATATTATTGAGCTAATTCGAAATGAATAAGCTAAGAGGAATTAGGATAATTTCGTTTATAAATAAGAATCCAACGATGCTTCGATTAGCGAAAGACAAAGTAATCTTATTTATACAATCTTCTTGTTTTATATCGTAAAAATACTAGTCTAAGGTGTCATCAATTGATGAACAGCTAGATGTCGCATATACAATATTTATCTTTCGAGATCTAACACTATTATGTATGTCTAATGGTGAAAATCCACTAGGGATTTATCTCATTAGATAAACAAGCCAAGTTAGACCAACAATGAAGATTCGAAATTAAACTACAACTTAATAACAGAAAATAACATGGTTCAATATAAATTCATACACAATTCAGAAATTATAAGCATATAGCAAGTAGGAATGACAAGTGAAAATACTAAAACTTATAATCCTAAATAATTTCCAAGGTTTTCAACAAACTGATATCAGTGTCCCGTTTAGGCGAGAGTCAAAGCTACCATTCATTGAATAGAGTTGTCAGCTCGTCTAAAATGTTAAACATTCTAGCAACCTTTTATTCGATCAAGATTGGAATTCAGCGTTGTCTCGTTTAGGCGAGAGTCAAGGCAATTCTATCTTATGAGCTTCCACCATTGTTTCGCAATTTGCAAGTCAAGTATGGTTGCCACCATTAGGGTGATCCATACCATACAAAACACTTACAAACTACTTGTCATGCGAGGTTAAACGGTGCGAAATTGCTAATGAACGTTCCTCCATTAGGGAGGATTACTCACTAAAACAAACGCGGTGTAAAACCCACAATGGAGATCGAATGTCTCTATAATAAAGCTCATTATTTAAAAAGAGTTGTATTTTCTTTGATTCTCTTTATTTATTCTATTTATTTTAAATATATATTTATTTAATTAAAATTTCCAATTTAGAATGAAAAATTCTAAATATAAATTTTAATTTAATATTTATAAATTTTACTTAGATGGTTATGAAAATAACATGAATTATTCCCATCTTAGTAATAATTTCCAATAAATATTTAGAAAAATATTCAATTTAAGTTGTTACAAAATTAATTTAAATTAATTTACAACTCAAATTTTATTTTCTATAAATATATACATTGCATTTCGAAAAATTAAAGTATTTAAGAATACAATTTTCGAAAAATGCATGTTAAAATAAAAAATAAATCCTGGAAAAATTATTCTAATTTAATGTTGGCCCAAAATTAATTAATGAAATTAATTTACAACAAAAGATATAATTTTCCTATTTAATCAAATATATATAAGAAAAATTTCAAATATTTAAGTATGATGATGAAAATCAACTTAAATATTAATTTTCTATTTAATTAAATACACTAGAAAAATACTTCAAGCAAAAATATCATCTATATAGATTTTCCTTTGACTAATTAATTCAATTTCTAATAATATACTTTAATTCAATTTATTTTTAAAATTAATCAATAAATGAAAAAATCATTGATTAAGTTGATCCAAGAATTAATTAAAATAAATAATTAATTTACAACTTAATCTATTTTTCAAATAAAATTTGAAATTCCAGCATTTAAGAAATGTAATTTCGAAAATTGATTAATAAAATAAAGAAAAAATATATTTTGAAAATTATTTAAATTTAGTTTAAAAAATAAATTTCAACTAAAAATAATTTTCTATTTAATTAAGTGTCATGAAAAAGAAATATTTAAGTATCATGATGAAAATCAACTTAGATATTTAATTTTCAAATTAATTAAATGTATTAAATTCAAGAAATAAATAATTAAGTGTAGAGAAGGCTTAATTATTAATCTCTAGTTTAATACTAGGAAAAATATACTTAAAATAAATTGTACCAAAATTAATTATTTAAATAATTAATTTCACAATGTATAATATTTTCCTATTTAATATTAGAAATAATAAGTAGTCTAGAAATAACTATCTAGAAAATATCTTATTTGACTAAGTATCTTTTCCACAAAATTTGAAAAAATATCTAATTTAAGTTGTATTAGAAAAAATCTAGAACTTAAATATTTTCAAATTTAAATTTAATTAAATATCAAAAATTAAGTTGTAACCACTTAATTCAAAAATATTCCATTTTAAGTTAATATTCGAAAAGATATTAACTTAAAAATATCTAAAGAATCTTAATAACCAATGCCTAAAATTCCTCAACTTAATTTTGAAATTTGAAATTCAAAAGATATTCAGATTTAAGTTAGTTAGTTGTAGATAACTAAATATCAACTTAAATAGGAATATTTAATGAAAAATTTAAATTAAGCTCCAGAAAGAATCTAGATGGTTATAATTCTATATTTAATTAAATACAAAAAAATACATATAGTTTAGCTTAGAATAAAAAAATTCTTTAAACTATATTTTTCTTAAATTAATTTCAAAATAAATGAAATTAATTATGTTGCTAATCAATTTTATTAGGTTAAACTAATGTAATTAACCTAGTACAGTCATTCAAATCAGGCAAATGGGCCTTCACAATTGGGGTAGTTTGTGTGAGGGGGTGCTGGGTTCAGTATGTCGTACCCACTTCTATGGCTCCCAACTCTCACACAAGGCCCAAAAGAGAGGAATTTAACCTTAAAATGAACAACTCTTATTAATTGAATAGGCCCAAAAACTAAATGGGCCTAAATAAATTCTATCAAGAACTATGATAATTTATTTTAGCAACATTAACCTATATGCATCTATAATAAAATTAAACACGTAGGCTCACACAGGCACACTTTGGATGGGTCCTATCATGTTGCTAGGTCATACACAGATGAAAGAAGATTGTAAATATACATGTTACAAATTATTATCTTGACCAAGGGAGCCATCAGATCATTAGATCTGGCAAAAAGTAACCATGACTATTTACAATCAAGTAATAATAGGTTTTGAAAACTTACACATAAGCTAAAACAAATACTCCTGCAACAAGGTTAGCTGGATAGTTGGATGTAGGATTTATTTAATTTTAAATTAAATATTTAATTTCGAAAATAATTAATTAAATAATAAAAAAAATCGAAAATTAAAAAAAATAAAATTTAAAATTAAACCTACAATTTTGAAAAATTAGGTTTCAACCAACTTAAATATCATTTCAAAAATTTGCTAACTACTTTTAAATTTTAAATGTTATTTTATAAATAAAAATTAAATAAAAAATTAGAAAAGATAAATAAATATCTTTTTCAAATTTTAAATGTAATTTAAATAAATAAAATAACAAAATTTAAAAAAAAATTAGCAAAATATCTTATATCTATTTAAAATTACATGATTATAAATATCTTATTTTAAATTTAAATAAGGTCAAAATATCTAAAAAGATTTAATTTAAAAAAAAAATCTTAAAAGATAAGATATAATTAAAAATATCTTAAAAGATAAGATATTTTAAAAAAAAAAAATATCTTAAAAGATTTTATAAATATCTTATAAAATCTGACCTTAAATTTTAAAAAAAATAAGATATAATCAAATTTAAAAATAAGATAGATTTTTAAGCAAGAAGATAGATACTAATTCTATTCAAATTCAAATTACACTAATATCTTGAATTAAATTTAAAAAATATTAAATTAATTCAAAATGATAATTAGAATTGAATTAGGAATAGTAATAGTATAAATACAAAACTATACAAAAAATTGGAAGTTAATTCCATGAAAAAGCATGAAAAATCGAAGAAAAACAAAAAAAATCGAAACTGTACGGACAGATTTGCGATCGCAGGAAAATATCAAGATGTACCCGATTTTTTCAAATCTTCAAAAAATCATAACTAATTCAAATAAAATCCAAATTAAGTTCTGTAAAAGGCTAACTTGCTTAATTTTTTCTATACTATCCAATAAAAATAATTCCAGAGATAAAATCGCAATTATTTTTCACGAAAATTTCACAAACATCAATCAATCATCAAATAACACTCAATACAACATGATACCATCCAAAGAACATACATACAATCGTTTTAAAGTCCAAATTTCTTGCAAGTAAATCAATTACCATGGCTCTGAGGCCAGTTGTTGGAAATTATTTTACCAGGATCTTAGATCTACTCACAAGTATGTTTATTAACATCCTAAATATGAACTTTCTAAAACGATAAATTAAACACATATAAAGTTTAAGAAACCTTACATTGGGTGCAGCGGAATATAATGACTCCTTCCGTTCAGATATCTAGCCCTTGATTCCTTTACGTAGCGAGCATTATCAATATCCGAACTCGGATCTCTTTCTCTGAATCTTTGATGCTGAATCTCCTTTGCTGATGATCTTTCTTCACGATCTTCCTCACTATGATTGAGGTATCACTTGATGTGTGTGGGCACTACTCATACACTAAGGATTTCGAAATTATCAAGGAAGAAGAAAGAAGAAGTGGTAGCTAAAGATAGGGAGAGAGAAGGCTCAGTTTTTCTGAATCAGAAAAGTCTCTATTTTTCTGAAGCCTTCACTATCTATTTATAGCATTCCACTAGGGTTAGATTTGAATTATATGGCATTAAAATAATGAAAAAATCAACTTAAAATGCTACAATAGGTGGCCGGCCATGCCTTTAATGGATTGGGCCTTGGGCTTTGCAATTTTGCAATTTTAACACCTTTTGTATCTGATTTTCTCAAAAATGCCAATTTCCTAATTCAAACATTTAAATGCCAATTCTAACCATTTAATAACTATAAATAATTATTAAATAATATTGTCATTTATCATATTTATTAATTGAACCATACAAAGTATCATAATTAACAAATATGCCCTTATAAACTCTTTCTTTACAATTTCGCCCTTACTTAGTGAAAATTTCACAAATAGACATAGTCTAACTTGTGAATTATAATTGATTAATCAAAACCAATTACATGAGTCTTACAAGCAATATTATCTCAATTAGTGGGGGGACCATGGGTCTATATAACCGAGCTTCCAATAAGTAGATCAAGAATTTAGCACTAAAATTCACTAACTTATTAATTCTTTGTTGAATCCACGCATAGAACTTAAAATTGCACTCTCAGTATATAGAATGCTCTATATGTTCCACCATATAGACACATCATTAGTTATCCATTGTTATAATCCTAATTTGATCAATGATCCTCTATATGAATGATCTACACTGTAAAGGGATTAAATTTCCGTTACACCCTACAATGTATTTATTCCTTAAAACACTTGACCCCGTATAAATGATATTTCAGCTTATGTGAAATGAGTACTCCACCATTTATGTTCGTTTGGTCAAGCTCGAAGGAGATCATCCTTTGCTTACTATTCGCTAGATAGAAGCTATAGATTCTATGTTTATGCTAGCGCTCCCACTCAATTGCACTACCGTGTTCCCAAAATGTACGTATCACCTTGACCTAAAAGTAGGCTTAACTAACCAATCAAAGAACACGAATAGCCTTTCAAGATTGAGCCTAATCATAACAGGATTAAGAACATTTGATCTAGGATCAACTAGGCGATATTGACTTGAATAGATATTACGGTAAGTTTAATAAATCTAAGTCAAAGTTCAATATCGGTCCCTTCCGATGCATACTCCATGCATCCAACCTGAGCTTTACTTTAACCAATGCTCTGGATAGAACATAGCACTTCTCCAAATGCAAGTAAACTCTGTTGTAGATTATCATATCAGTAAAACCCTATGTCTGATAAATCTAGGAAACTTTATTCACATAGTCATGTTTACTTTCCAATGTGTTGACGATACAATAAACAGGATCAAGTATGTGAAAAGGGTTTCAGATGAATTCATACATTATGTACATATAATCATGAAATAAATCATGTGAACCATGCAACATTAAATGTTATTTCTGATCTATATTAATAAGTAAATCTGATTATATTGAAATGAGTTTTATTTAGGGCATAAAACCCAACACGTCCAGGATTGACAGCGGGTGGAACTGTCGAACTCCGTGGGTCCTACAACATCGGATCCAGCATCTGTGAGTTCGTTGGGTCGGACAAGCCTCTACGAGTTTGCACCATCGTGTTGAAAGAGCAATCTGTGATTCTTCTCTCAATGAAAGCACCAAAATGTTGACTTCGCTTTTAGCCAATGACAATGAGTCTTTTTGATAAGCCATAAACGATGTGTCGTTGTAAGAATACGTAATAAAGCAAATAATAATAATAAGAAGACACAAAAATTTTATAGAGGTTCAGCCTCGAGCAGTTCAGTAATAGCCTAATCCTTGTTAGTTGTATTGACTTAAGAATAAGGAAGAAGATTCCTTTTCTTATAGCTCTTACAATAGTATCTCTGAATATATAATTCTTAGATAGCCTTAGCTTATAGCGTTTCGGCGTATGATCTATGTTTTTTCGTCCTTTTTTTTTCTACCCAGTGAACATTCCTCACTATTTATAGGGCAGGAAACTTGAGGAGGAAGAGTTTCCTCTCTCGTTACAAAGCGCATAAACACAAAGATCGTGTGATCATTGTTGAATGCTAGGGTCGTGGGATTGAGGTTGTGTACACCGATAGTGGAATCGTGTGTATGCCACATCCACGCAAGTTGATCCCTGAGTTATAGGGATTGAGCTGGTGACTCACGAAGTGCTTGGTTGAATTCGCTAAGTGTTGCTCATTCTGCACGGCTTGTTGAGTATTCCATCATGGATATGCTAGCGAGGCATCCTGCTCGGCATGTTCATCCGACCAGGTGCTCTAAGTTGATACCACGTGTCACCATTCTTATGATGCCACGTCAGAGTGTCAATTTTGGGATAACAGAGCTCAACTCCATTTTTTTTCAATTTGTTCTACTGTTTGCGCGGTAAAAAAAAATTACTATACCACCAGCATAGTGAAAAAAAAATTAAACAAAAAACTTAATTTAATATTCAACAAGTTTGTTTTTGTTCTTTCCTTCACGAAATACCAATGAACATAAAATCAATATACCTCAATTAAATATAACTATACCTCATACTTAAACTAATATTTCATGTTTTTCCTACTTTCGTTCATTATATATCATAGCACATTAAAATAATATACTACAATATTAAACTAATATATTTTCTTTCATTTTTTTTTCTTAGTATATTATTACACATAAAAATAATATATCATAGTGCAAAATAACTATACCGAACACTAAACTATTATTCAATTCTTTTAATTTTATTTTTATTTCTTTTCTTCATGATACGTAATATAGCATATAAATACTATACATTAAAGTAATATGAATATACCACAACAATTCTATAGTCAAATAAATATATATAAAAAAAACTTAAATAAACTTCTACAAGTTTTTTTTTTCTCTTTCTTTCATGATATACCATAGCAAATAAAAATAATATACCACTCTATTTATTTATTAATATATCATAGCACAAAATAAAGATATACCGTACAAAATAAAAAAAAAATAATAAAAACTTAAATTAATATTTAATAGTTTTTTTTTCTTTCTATCCTTCAAGATATACCATATCACATACAAACGATATACCTTAGACCAATATGAATATACTATAAACTTAAACTAATATACTATTAAATGATTTTTTTCCACGACATACAATAACATATAAAAATTATATTCTGCAATCATAAGCATAAATACTATAGTGAAAAATTAATATACCAGCAGTATAGTGAAAAAAATATATATATACCAAAAACTTAATTTAATATTCCACATGTTTTTTTTTTCTTTTTCTTTCCTTCATGATATACTAATGAACATAAAGACAATATTTCCTAGTGAAATATAACTATACCTCAAACTTAAACTAATATTTCACATTTTTTAATTTCCGTCTTTCGTTCATTATATACCATAGCACATTAAAATAATATACTACAATCTTAAACTAATATACTACCTTTCATTTTTTTTAATATACTATTAGACATAAAAACGATACTATTGTGTAAAATAACTATACCAAACACTTATTTATTCAAGGTTATAATTATAATTTCATCATCAAACTTTTAACAGAATGGACATTTTGTTAATTTTTTATGAAAAAGGGGACATTTATTAACTTAATTGTTAGATTTAGGGTCATTTTGCATCTTGTCCCTATTATAATTCTGTTTAAGAAAATAGATATTATAATTAAATACAAAATAATTGTATACAGAGAGTCCATTTTATGCTAAATGAATGTTAGATTTTATGTTTTGTCATTACTGAGATAATGGCCTTATAGTATAGGGAAGAAAGAGCTCGGCCCACCGTAGAATAACCCTATATATATATATGAAAATATGTGTAAAAATTTGTAAGAGTATGAAGTTTTTATACTTTGGGACTTTTCTGTACTTTTGCAATATTCACAATAAAAGAGTTGCTTCAATTCCTCTCTTATCATATTGTGCAATTGGTTGCAGGTGAAATATCATAAATAATACTTTCAATTGGTTATATTGAAACTAATGCTCTTAGCTAAAATATTTTTTGATAGATATAACCAAAATGTGTGTGAAGGAAATAAATAGTGTTGGAAGAAATAAGACTATATAATTATGTATATATTATGACTTTTTATATAAATGTGTTGTACATGGTGTGTAATGTAGTTGATTGTGATGAGTCTATCTAAATGGGATGAAAATGACAAATATGACTTTGTATTAACAAAGTTTCCTAGGTACATCAAGTACATACTTATAATGTCAGTTCATAGAATAGATACCTATTAATGTAACAGTTACAAAAAGTTAGAGCTTTAGTGTTGGTTATAAATTGACACTATTGAGTTTTGATGTCGTTTTACGACCGACACTTAAAATGTACATATATGCTTTTCCTTTTAATGTCAGTTCAAAACTGACACTATTAAGCATTATTGTTGGTTTAAAACCATTTCTTAAGGATGTTGACGAAGAAATTTGGATACAGGTTTTTAAGCCACACTCACTTGCTAGATTGGTGGGAATGAATTATAAGTTAAGTATATATTAGAGAGACACAACGAATTTATAGTATTTCAATCCCTGTATCGGACAGTAATGGAGCTATGTCTACTTCAAGTTTTATTTCTCAGGAGATGGAATACAAAAAAAAAATCTAATTTCTAGAGATAAACTAGAGAGAGATGTTTTGACCTTATGGATATTTGTTTGAACTTAAAAAAATGAGCTTGTGTGGAACTCTCCTTTTATAGGTGAATGATGTCTAATTAAATAGGGATAAAATATTCCAAAAAAATATATAAAAAAAAAATAAATTTAGGCTATTTTTTTACCATAAATGATGATCTAACGGTAAAAATTGACTTTGGTGATTAATTGTCAATTTTTGGAGTTTGAGTCGCGCTGGCAGGACAACTTAAATTTGTAACTCCCTTGGGGTGAAATTTTAAGTCGATAAATTCAGAACTGTTATTGAAGTGTGAGACATGACTTTATAGAGCATTAAAATAGCTTTGAAACACAAGTTGAATCGTATCGATCAAATCAATATTGAGTAATATTGAGTGAGTTATGACCATTTTAGTGAAGGTTATTCTGGGCCTAGTACTCAGGTTGACATCCTGGTCCCCAAGTTGATATCTAGCACCCACGTTTACATGTGATGTTAACCTGGACATTGGGTGAGTGGGAAAACATGTCTGATGTATTTTTTGATGCCTAGGCGACATTGTGACATCACTTAGTCCATTTCTGTGTTCTAACGAAGCTGGTCACCAATACTTAGAGATGTTGTTATTTTGCAAAAACTAGAGACTCAAAACTACCCAGTTTTCGAGTAAATCACCTTGTTAGAAAAGTAAAAATATGAAGTTCTGAATTTGACTCTTCAGAATTCATGACTCTCAATTATGATGAAAATATAGACCAACGGTCGAGACAGAATTAGAATCGGATAAGTAGAAGTATCGCACCTGGCCATTTGTCAAACCGAGTGCTGGGTGCTTATTTTGGAGCTTCTGGGATGTCATTTTAATACTTCCAAGGTTATGAAACTTGAGGATGAGGTAGCCAACCCTATTTTTTTTTTTTGACCATTTTGGAGATAATTCCCAGAGCAAAATTGGATTCTGAGTGATAAAAACTAGCAAATTGGTATTTTTATCAAGCTTTTTAATAATTTTTATAATTTTTTTTCATAATTAATATAACATTATAATTTTTAAAATTAATTTTTTTTATTAAAGAGGGAAAAAAAATTTATTGATCAAAGTTAACGTGGTAAAAAAATACTAAGTTTTAACTGTAAAAGAAATAGAACCTAGCAGAACTGACATAATTATGTAACTTCTATATTTTAGGGGAGATTTTTAATAAGTCATATATTTTAGGGGGTAAAATCAGGTAGTGTCAAAAGTTTAGGTGGCAAAAATATTAATTATTCTAAATTAAATAATATAAAATATTTAAACAATATATAAATAATTAAATAAAATTTAGAAGAGATAAATTATATAAACATACAAATAATAAAAGGTGATTACTCAGTGGTTATATTTTTATTCTAACCACGATGGTTACATTTTTCTGACCTGTAATAGCAGGTTACCAATAGGTAAAAATTCCTTTTTTTTAGGATTAAAATTATCATAATTAATAATATTTCTAAAATAATTAATTTCAATTTAAATATTTAATAACACCTTTTGTTACCAATTAATATTTATAAATAATTTTGTTTTATGTTTAAGTCCCTATTATATTATTTTTAACATTTAAACCATTTAACTATAATACTTACAATAAAATTCTATTTTTTTTTTACAAAATTTAGACTTCCATCCCTTCTAAAATAAATTTTTGAATACTTAATTAATTTTAAAAAATTACATCTAATTATTATTTTGCAACAACCTCTTGACCTATCTTCTTCCTTTATAAGATTTCGGTTTGTCCCAACCTAACATTTGTGAATTTTTTATTTCGATACAATATCCTACATCTCTGCCAAAAACTCATTTCTCTATTCAACGAGCTACAGTTAGATTTCTCCTTAGTTTTTAATAATTTGTTTGTTATTTTCTTACAGTTTTGCTTATTTGTAAAAAAGAAGCAACAAATTCAATTAATTGGTAATCTACTATGATAATTTTTTTTTTTACAATCTTTCGATTGATGAAGTTGATTTCAACGAGGAGTGAAAATAGTTAATGATCATTAATTTTATAGTTGTTATTACATTTTTTTTTTACTTGAATTTTTATTTTTTAAAAGAAAAGAAAAACTAAATAACTTGAACTAATCTTGGACTGACACACTAATTTGGCACTTAAATGTGTTAAAAAATAAGATTGAGCGTAAAATTACTTCTAAAAAGAGGCCATTCATACTATTTTTTATTAGTAAGGTTATGTATATAATAACTTTCAATTATAAGGAATTTTGTTGCAATTATTTCAATTATTTAAGTTAAAAAAAAAATAATTGGTAAAATATCGTTACGTATTAACCAATTTGGTGACTATTTAATGGTTATATTTTTATTGTAACCATCGTGGTTACATTTTTCTTTAACCTGTAATATATAGCAGGTTACCAAGAGGTAAACATTCCTTTTTGAGAATTAATTAATTATAATGAACTATTTCTGAAAATTAATTAAATATTTAACAAGACCTCTTTTAGCAATTAATATTTATAAATAATTTTTTTATTTATATTTAAATCCCTATATAATTATTTTAACAAGTAAGCCATTTAATTATAATATTTACAATAATATATATATTTTTTTTACAAAAATTAAACTTCTTCTTACAAATTAAATTTCTCTTCTTAGTATAAAATATTTTTAAATAATTAATTATTTTCAAATGATATTTAATTATTTTGTTACAATTAGATGAACTAAGTATGAGACCCCAAGCTAGTCAATCGATAACAAAATTTGTATATCTATCTATCTATCTATATATCGATATAATTTTAATTTTCTAACATCTCCTTTTATCTCATTTTAAAGTTAATACATACTTTCATTGCCTAGTTTATCATTAATGGTTAATCTATTCGGTAATTAGCCTTATATCCCTAGCTAGATGTTATTCTTACTAAATCTTTTGTAGTTTGAAAGATTTGTCAAGTTTTCAATTGACCATAATTTACAAAAGTTTGAAATAATATTACTTTGAAATGATATTTTATTGGATGTTTATGAACACAAATAAAAAGATCATACGACCAATTAGAACAAGCAATAAGTTGCAAAACAACTCCAAAATAGAGTTGTTATATACCTGATGACGACACATCGTCTAATGCACACTATAGGCATTTTTGTAGATTCTGAAAGAAAGGGAAGAAGTCGCGAGCTACTTTAAATATTTAATTCTTCAATGAGCTTACCCATTTTTTTTTTCTGAAAAATCTTTCAACTTATTTCACTTTGTTACTTTTTAAATATTTAAATAAAAAAATTAAATAATTAAGTGTAATAATTTTAAATTAAGATTACAAGTATAATAAAATTTAAATAATAAAATTATATGTGTATAATTTTAAATTATACAAAATTTTGCTATAAAATTTTAAATAATTTAAGTGCAAAAAAAAAATAAATTGCTGAAAGATCCTTATATAGTAAGAAATTGTAAAAAATTAATTAATAATTATAATTAATTTAATATTAAAATATAATTAATCTTAATTAAAGTTTTATAAGAAAATAAATTATCAGGTTACAAGTTATTTATTATTAATCTTTATTTAATTTTTAAATTAATTACAAACCATTTAATAGTAATTCAATGACTTAAAAAAATATCACAACTATTCAACTGTGATCTAATGGTTAAAAATAAATGTACCCATGATAGTTACATATTTGATGTAACCATTAAAACTTTCTCCATATAATAAAATATGTATAATTATAAACTATTGATTAGATGAATTTAAAAAGATTAACTAAGAGGTATGATTGATTTAATCAATTATCAAAAAAGGAAAAAAATCCTAATTTCAAGACAAATAAAAATGACAAAACTAATAATGGGATTATTACAAAAATAATAATAATAAAGAATCAATTAACTTTTTTTTATAACTATATAAAAATGAGAATGTAGGTTTGGGGTTCCTACATTAAATTACAAAATTGTCCTTATTTTTTTTTATTAATTACTATTAAATCCTCACATCATTTAATCAAAAGAAAAAATTATAATTTAGAGAACTCCACTTTTTATATACAATGCATACAAATACATATTTTTATTTCTTTTTACTAATAGTTTTTCATATGAATTGTTTATATAAAAAAGACTACAAAAATAAAACGTGTGAATAATTTAATAATTATAATTTAGAGAGCTCCACTTTTTATATACAATGCATACAAATACATATTTTTATTTCTTTTTACTAATAGTTTTTCATATGATTTGTTTATATAAAAAAGACTACAAAAATAAAATGTGTGAATAATTTTTGGGCTTTACATATTAAATTATTTATTTAACCTTTGTCTTTTTTTTTATTAAAATTATTTATAATTTAATATGAAATATTATAATTTATATCTATATATATTATAGTTTATATCTATAAACATTACCATAAATAATTATATATTAGCTAATAATTACATAATAAATAAATATAAATTATATATTTTTTAATCTTTGTATTAATTCTTAATTTTTTTTTATTGAAAATCTAATAAATCTAAAAAAAAAAAATTAAATTCTTTCTTTAAAAAATTAAGTTCACTTAAACAAATCAGATTGAAGTTTCTTCACATTTACCAATCATATTCATATTATTTACATACTAAATTGTTATTCTCAAAACATAAGAAATGAAGGTGCAAATTTCTTATCTAAATCAACAATAATATATTTAGATTATAATTTTTTAATTATTAGAAAAAATATTTAATTAATTTTTTTAAGAAGAGACCTAATTTATTAGTGGTCAATGTTCATGAAAAAAGTAATTAATTTACAACGACACGTGAACCGTGAAACGATAAAAAAGAACAAAAGTTAACAAAAATACTATATTTCTGTAAATAGAAGAGGTCACAAATTATTGTCGTCATGATGTATATTTTAGAGGATACAATTTAGTAGTGTTATAAGTTTCATAGATAAAATACTAATTATTTTTTAAAATAGTTGTGTCTAAATATTTTTAAGAGCCACACGTGCGAAGCACGTGAGACTCCACTAGTTTTATATAAAAAATGTAAAACTCTCTAAAAAATTTAGAATACCACTTTAATATTTTTATGCTTTCTTTCATATATATATAAATATAAATTTACTTATAGTCAATTTATTACAAGAATGACAAAACAAATTATTTATTTAATGAAAATTAAAAATGACAAAATAAATGATTAATTTATAATAATATTATTAAAATTAAATTTAGTTAAGAATCAATTAACCTTTTGTTAACGCAAAAATTTTTCAAATAAAAATTTCGAAATCACAATGAAAAATGAAAGTTGAGAAATAAATAAGTTCACCTTAAATTTCGAGGGGAGAAATAAAGTGTCAAAAGAACACGAAACAAGAGGAAGCCTCGCTCCCATGCACGGTGTCGGACCACTAGATCACTGGAGTCTCTCTCTCTCTCTCTCTCCCTAGTGTTGGACTGTGCCACACGGGAGCGTCTTTCCTCACACCGCGCCACATGCACCAGAGCAAGACGAGAGTCGCGCCGCTTCTAACCATAGCAAGGCTCTTGCCTTGTTGACACCTCATGCCGCACCATCCTAGCTCTTAGCAGGACAAGGGCCTCACTACCCCTTCTATCTAACCCCATCTTTCAGCCTCCATGTCGTATCACACGAAACCAAAGAGTTTGAGGTTTCATTCCTATGACTTGTATAGACCCGGACTCAAGTTTGTCAAAGATATTATACATAGTACTCCCGCTAAGCATGTCGTATCACACGGAACCAAAGAATTGGAGGTTTCATTCCTATGACTTGTATAGACCCGGACTCAAGCTTGTCAAAGATATAATACATAGTACTCCCGCTAAGCATGACAAGATCAGAGAGACTTAACCAAACTACAAGCACCTTGAGATACGACGACGAATTTTTGAGGGAATCAAAGGCACACCAAAGTAAGGAACGATCAGATGGTATGGTCACGTCGTCTGCAAAAGTTTAGACAAAGTAGTGGACAAACAAGGGCATATATTTGGTACAAGTAGTGAAGGCATGCTCGTGTCAGTACAACCTGACACCTGACAAACAATGCATCACCCCACTACCACCTGCCATTATAATAGTACATGGTCCCCATATGGACCAGTTACAGCTCATTTTATAAACAAGGCCAATAAAGTCCCACTATATATACCCTTCAACTTCATTAGAAAGGGGAAGAGCCTTTTTCGAAGATTATAATTAATCTGAAGAGAAAGAAATCTGTAATTTTCCCTCTCACACAATCTCTTCTATATTTCTTTATAATTATTTTTGTTTAAAATACAAGATTTCTAGTCACGATATAGTTGACGTACGAGTTCTTATCGTGAATATATTTTTTTTAATGATAAACTGTGAAACTCTCACAAAAGTTAAAAAATAAAAGAAAAAAAAAATAAGATGTTATCTTAATATTTTTGTGCATTCTTGTATAAATATAAACACTGATGTTTATATTGATATTATTTATATTTTTATAACTTATTAACCTCTTGCTTAATTCTAAACTTGTGACAATTTATCCATACATAATTTATTGAGGAGTGTTAATTACGATAACTTATTACAATTTTTTTCTCAATCTTTACGTCTAAAAATAAATGTCGAAATTATTTTTTGTTCTTACATTTTTTCATGATAATATTCATTATAATTACAATATCATCTGTGTAGTTTTTTTAAAAAATTCTAAATAGTGTACATTGTTAAAAATAAATTTGAAATTTTTTGAATAAGTTTGGTGAAGTAGCATTGTAACGCCCGTATTTTATAATAATAAACTCGAAAATTAATTTTAATAATTTATATATTAATAATCACATGGATCGGGATCCCGAGTTTCCAAATACAAGTTAAAAGTACTTTACTACTATATACATATATATTTTTTTTTAAAAAAAAGTTTAGCGGACATGCATCCTCAAAATACAGACTCCAAAATACTAAGAAATCGAAACCCTCCAGGTTGCACTGCCGCGATATGTACAATCATGCCGAGTTCTACCTCACTGTTCCTCCAGCTTTGCTTTTCCTTTACCTACACAAGGTAGCAAACTGATGAGTCAACAGACTCAGTAAGATATGCAAGAAATATATATAACACCTGCAATGCCGGCTTTATGATTAAGCCGCCCTGAGCTCACTAACCAAGCTCACCAAATGGTTAAGAACGTTCTTAAGGGAAGTACGACTACTGTACCAAATGCACTAAAGTACCAACTCTGTACTTGTGTTGGTAGAGCCCTAATTGTACTCCCGGAAATTACTAAGTGTTGTACCACGAACACGACGTACCCTGGGTACTCGTGTTGGTAACACCGTAACCATATTAACATACAATACTGTACTAACACTCTAATAATCATTTTATATTCGTGCTAGTAGTATAACAATCAAAACAAGCATATACATTCATATATATATTCTTACGCTATCTTACCTCGTTCTGTGCTCAAGTGTGCCGGTCAGCTTGAGTGGAAGTGCAGCTCGACGTTTTACAGGGCCCTAAACCATAATGTTCAAAATCCGATGAGAGACTCGCTAAAACACTTATCGGGGATTTAAAATAGAAACTAAACTTAGCCCTATCGATAATTAAGATGCCAATACCCTAAATTACTTAAAAACGGGAAAAACTAGGGCTCGGGAAAAAGCCCCAACCGGCAGGCCGGTTCCCAACCGGAAGTCCGGTTCCTGGGACCAACCGGTCGACCGGTTGACGCAGGCTCCCAGGAACCGGAATTCCGGTTCTGAACTGGGAACCAAAAATCCGACCCCACAACTCAAATTAATCCCAAACTTTTCAAAACTTTCCAGAACACCTGTATGCACTATAATAAAGCATAATCAAGCATCATAAACCAATATTAAACTCAGAAATCCAATTCACCATTAAAGTCACAACTTGAGCTCAAAAGCTCCAAATTGAACCAAATACTAAACAACCACCCAATTAACCTTAAAACACTCTAAATAAACCTTATACAACTTCAGAAAAACACACCCACTTGAATTCAAAACATACAGCCCCTAATTCCTAACTAAACAAGCATCAAACCTAACTTTACTAAAAAAAATGAAAGTCCAAAAGCAAGGTTGAATAATATACCTCCAATTAAAGCTTCCAACCCACCTAAAACTTGTTGAATTGAGTTGAGAAAAAACAATTCCCAGCTGATTCCTTGCTGGTTTGAAAGAAAAGAGAGAAGGAGAGGACTTGGTGATGAAGATAATGGTTCTTTTTGGTTCTTTCTTGAAGGTCAAAGACTAACTATTCCTTTGACTAAAGAAAACCCCTTAAAATTATAACATTTCTCAGCCAAAAAGATAAACCAAATAAGACAAAAGAAGTCTTGATAAAAGACCTTTCTATCCCTCCATTTAATAAAAATAATTAAAACATCTCAAGGGTAAATTAGTCATTTACCAAACCCCAAAAATACCAACACCGCTAAAACTTAACAATGATACCCCGAAAAATATTCTAAACCATATAATACAATTCTCTAAAGGCCCCAATGCCGCTTTCCACCGCTTCCGAACACAAACACAGAATTTAGGTAATTAGACATAAAATAGCATAACCACATATATGATACATTAAATATATTTCCAAAATATGCATTCATAATTATTAATTAATCTCATACATAAACCTTAATTATTTAATAATACAAGGTATTTATCATATGCGGTCTTTACAATTATCCCCCCGTTAAAAGGATTTCGTCCCCGAAATCTACCTGAACAACTCAGGATGCTGAACCCTCATATCAGATTCCAATTCCCAAGTGGCTTCTTCCACTTTACTGTTTCTCCAGAGTACCTTGACCAATGATATGGTTTTGGTTCGGAGAACCTTTTCCTTTTTATCCAGAATTTGCACTGGTTGTTCGTCATATGATAAGTCAGGTTGCAACTCCAATGCTTCGTAACTCAGAACATGCATTGGATCAGACACGTACTTCCTCAGCATGGAAACATGAAATACATTATGCACTGCTGATAATGCTGGAGGTAAGGCTAACCGATAAGCAACTTGCCCAACCTTCTCCAGAATTTCAAAAGGTCCAATAAACCTAGGGCTCAATTTACCTTTCTTTCCAAAACGTCTGACTCCCTTCATCGGGGATACTCGTAGAAAGACATGATCACCAGGTTGGAATGTAACATCCCGTCGCTTGGGATCTGCATAAATTTTCTGCCTGCTTTGAGAAGCAAGCATTCGAGCTTTGATCATATCTATTGCTTCATTCGTCTTCTGGACTAATTCAGGGCCCAAGTATTTCCGTTCTCCTGTTTCGTCCCAATGAATTGGGGAATGACACTTTCTTCCATAGAGAAGCTCATAGGGAGCCATTCCTATGGTACTTTGATAGCTATTATTGTAGGAGAATTCAATCAGAGGCAAATACTTACTCCATGACCCTCCAAAATCCATGACACAAGCTCGTAACAGGTCTTCAAGTATTTGGATGGTTCGTTCAGATTGCCCATCTGTTTGAGGATGAAAGGTTGTGCTGAATTTCAAATTAGTTCCCATAGCCTTTTGCAAACTCACCCAAAACTTTGAGGTAAATTTAGGATCCCTATCTAAAACGATTGACTTCGGTACTCCATGAAGACAGACAATTTCTTTCACATACAAATCAGCATACTGATCCACTGTATAGGTTACCTTAACAGGTAAGAAATGTGCTGACTTTGTAAAACGATCCACCACAACCCAAACTGAGTCGTACATTCCTGTGGTTCTAGGCAAGCCGACCACAAAGTCCATTGCAATGTCTTCCCACTTCCATTCTGGAAGTGTTAATGGCTGAAGTAACCCCGCCGGTCGTTGATGCTCAGCTTTGATTTATTGACAGGTTAAGCATTTAGTGACGTAGTCCACTACGTCCCTCTTCATCCCATACCACCAGAAATAGGGCTTCAAATCTTGATACATTTTGGTGGTTCCTGGATGTAATGAGTAAGGGGTAGTATGAGCTTCTTCTAAAATTTCCTTTTTAAGCTCACTGATATCAGGGACACACACCCGTGCTTTAAACAACAGCACCCCATTATCAGAAATTGAGAAGTCCTTAGCTTTGCCTGCTAAGACATCTTCTCGAGTTTTAACCAATTCAGAATCTTCTAACTGGGCCATTCTGATTCTTTCCAACAAATCTGACTGAAGTGTCAGATTAAATAATTTCTCAGTCACCAACTCAATATTTTCTCTAGTCATTTCCGAGGCTAGGTGAGAGGAAATCATGACCATGTTGGATATCTGATCAGGTCCTTTTCTGCTTAAGGCATCAGCCACAACATTTGCCTTTCCAGGATGATACAAGATTTCACAGTCATAGTCTTTTACCAATTCTAACCACCTTCTCTGTCTCATGTTCAAATCCTTCTGAGTGAAGAAATACTTGAGACTCTTGTGGTCAGTATAAATCTCACACCTTTCACCATACAAGTAATGTCGCCAAATTTTCAAGGCGAACACCACTGCTGCAAGTTCTAGGTCGTGAGTTGGGTAACGCTGCTCATAATCTTTCAATTGCCGAGAAGCATAAGCTATGACTTTATCCGCTTGCATTAACACACAGCCTAAACCCTGCCTTGAAGCGTCACAATACACCACAAACTTTTCTTGATCAGATGGCAAGGCTAGAACAGGAGTTGTAATCAATCGTTGCTTCAGCTCTTGAAAACTCTTTTCACACTTATCTGACCATATAAATCGCTGATTTTTCCTAGTTAACTCGGATAACGGCATCGCAATTTTGGAAAATCCTTCCACAAAACGCCGATAATAACCCGCTAAACCGAGAAAACTTCGAATTTCAGTGACTGTTTTAGGTCTAGGCCAATTTTTCACCGCTTCAATCTTCCCTGGATCAACCATAATTCCGTCTTTTCCAACAATATGCCCCAGAAAAGACACTTGTGACAGCCAGAACTCACACTTTTTGAACTTTGCATAGAGTTTATGATCTCTAAGTCGCTACAGAACCATTCGGAGATGTTTCCCATGTTCTGCTTCTGACCGAGAGTACACAAGAATGTCATCGATAAATACAATTACAAAATTATCAAGGAAATCCTTGAATACCCTATTCATGAGATCCATAAAAGCTGTCGGTGCATTTGTTAACCCAAAAGACATAACCAGGAATTCATAATGACCATACCTGGTTCGGAAGGCTGTCTTCGGGATATCCTCTTCTCGAATTCTCAACTGATGATATCCAGACCTCAAATCAATCTTAGAGAATACTGTCTTGCCCTGAAGTTGGTCAAACAAATCGTCAATTCTGGGCAGAGGATATTTATTCTTAATAGTTAACTTATTCAGCTCCCGATAATCGATACACATCCGAAGAGTTCCATCTTTCTTCTTCACAAATAGCACAGGGGCTCCCCAAGGTGACACACTAGGCCGAGTGAACCCTAGATCCAACATCCCTTGGAGTTGTATCTTCAGTTCTTTTAATTCAGCAGGTGCCATTCGGTAGGGTGCTTTTGAAACAGGTTCTGCTCCAGGAATTAAATCAATGATGAAATCTATCTCCCGCTGAGGTGGTAATCCAGGCAATTCCTCTGGAAACACATCCAGGAATTCCTTAACCACCTTAACTTCTTCAGGTCCAAGTAACACAGGTTTACTAGAATCTACTACCACTGCTAGGAATCCAACACATCCATTACGTAACAAATCCCTAGCTTTCAACGCTGAGATTCTTGGGACACGAGAACCTTGGACCGAACCAACAAACACAAAAGGTTCCTCATTCTCCGGTTCAAAAGTCACCATTTTCCTTTTACAATCAATACTAGCAGAGTATTTAGACAAAAAGTCCATACCAAGTATGATATCGAATTCGGCCAATGGCAACTCCACAAGATCAGCATTTAATTCTCTATCTTCAATTCTAATCATTACAGATCTAATCCACTTTCTTGAAATAACTAATTCTCCATTAGGCAACAGGGTTCCAAACCCCGTCTCGAGAATATCACTAGGTCTATCAAACTAATCAAGAAGTCTTGATGACACATAAGACCGAGTAGCACCCGAATCAAATAAAACAGTATAAGCAAAACCATTGATTAGAAGCTGACCTGTAACTACTGAAGGACTGGCAGCAGCATCAGCCTGAGTTATAGCAAAGACACGAGCCGGTGCAGACACAGGTTTGACCACAGGTTTTGGTTCCTCTTTCTTCAACTGAGGACAGTCCTTCCTGAGATGTCCCACCGAACCACACTGAAAGCAGGCTCTCCGGTTACAAGTTCCGGGATGGTGCTTCTTGCAACGCGGGCACTCAGGATAAGAATAAGTCTGACGTCCTCCTCTGTTCTGGTTTCCTCGAAACCTTTTACCTTGCCCTGAACTTCCCGAAGATGGAAAAGTTCTTTTCTTCTGTTCAAAGGTAGAACCCCCACTCTCTTTTTCAGGACCAGACGTAGGGAGGATAGTGACCCCACTAACACCGGAAGACTCCCGGGTTTCTTGCAAAAATTTCACTGCTCCTTCAGCTCAAAGAGCCTTATCAACCATTTCTGCATAAGTTGTGGTATCATTTGTTGTAATAACCAGGTCATGCCTGATCTTGGCATTCAACCCAGCCAAATACTTTTCTTTCTTGCTGAAATCTGTCGGTACGATTCCGGAGGCTAACTTGGCCAAGCGATCAAACTTGGTTGTATATTCAGTCACTGACATACCCTCACCTTGTACCAACTCAACAAATTCCTTCCGCTTTGCACTGCGGACCGCCTCATTGTAATATTTGGCGTTGAATAATTCCCGGAACTCTTCCCAGGTCATTCTGGTCACATCTCTGGTGAGGGATACCATTTCCCACCAAATCAGGGCATCCTCTTGAAATTGAAATGTGGCACATGCCACCCTATCATTTCCGACCACTCCCATAAAATTCAGTATTTTCTCAATAACGGTCAACCACTGCTCAGCCTTTAAAACATCAGGGCCTCCTAGAAATACTGGAGGCGCTTGCTTTCTGAACCTCTCATATAAAGGCTCCATGCGGTTACCAGCAATATTTTGCTCAGCTGGCACCGCAGGGGCTGCAGGAGCCGCAGGAGTCGCAGCAGGCGGTTGCGGGGGAAAGTGAACAGGAGCATCTCGTTGTCTAAGTCGTCGAATCTCTTCTTCTTGTTGCTCAATTCTAGTTTGCATCTCAGCAAACCTTTGTTCCCAATCAACAGGGGCCTGAGGTGGATTCTCCTGTCCACCTCTCGGGACTCGACCGCGGCCTCTACCGCGTCCACGGGGGTTTTGGGGATTTCTACCACCCCGACCACCTCCGGTCTCAACCAATTCACCCTGCCTTCTAACGTTTCGCTGGTCGTCCATTATTTAGGACTTAGCCTGCGAACCCACAAGGCACGTAGGTCAGACAGTGGTCAAAATATTTTCAAGACCGCAATTAAGATTTAAAACATCTCAATTAATCATATATATAACACAACATATCTTAAAACAATTTGCAAAAAGAAATAAAGCTGACGGAACCGTGAGTTGAACTCGACACTGGCCTTGATTGTACATATCTTGACGGTCTTCAGTGGACAACCCGGTGGCTCTGATACCAAACTGTAACGCCCGTATTTTATAATAATAAACTCGAAAATTAATTTTAATAATTTATATATTAATAATCACATGGATCGGGATCCCGAGTGTCAAAATACAAGTTAAAAGTACTTTACTACTATATACATATATATTTTTTTTAAAGTTTAGCGGACATGCATCCTCAAAATACAGACTCCAAAATACTAAGAAATCGAAACCCTCCAGGTTGCACTGCCGCGATATGTACAATCATGCCGAGTTCTACCTCACTGTTCCTCCAGCTTTGCTTTTCCTTTACCTACACAAGGTAGCAAACTGATGAGTCAACAGACTCAGTAAGATATGCAAGAAATATATATAAGTACTGCAATGCCGGCTTTATGATTAAGCCGCCCTGAGCTCACTAACCAAGCTCACCAAATGGTTAAGAACGTTCTTAAGGGAAGTACGACTACTGTACCAAATGCACTAAAGTACCAACTCTGTACTTGTGTTGGTAGAGCCCTAATTGTACTCCCGGAAATTACTAAGTGTTGTACCACGAACACGACGTACCCTGGGTACTCGTGTTGGTAACACCGTAACCATATTAACATACAATACTGTACTAACACTCTAATAATCATTTTATATTCGTGCTAGTAGTATAACAATCAAAACAAGCATATACATTCATATATATATATATTCTTACGCTATCTTACCTCGTTCCGTGCTCAAGTGTGCCGGTCAGCCTGAGTGGAAGTGCAGCTCGACGTTTTACAGGGCCCTAAACCATAATGTTCAAAATCTGATGAGAGACTCGCTAAAACACTTATCGGGGATTTAAAATAGAAACTAAACTTAGCCCTATCGATAATTAAGATGCCAATACCCTAAATTACTTAAAAACGGGAAAAACTAGGGCTCGGGAAAAAGCCCCAACCGGCAGGCCGGTTCCCAACTGGAAGTCCGGTTCCTGGGACCAACCGGTCGACCGGTTGACGCAGTTCTCAGAACCGAATTCGGCTCCGAATCGGGAACCAAAAATCCGACCCCCACAACTCAAATTAATCCCAAACTTTTCAAAACTTTCCAGAACACCTGTATGCACTATAATAAAGCATAATCAAGCATCATAAACCAATATTAAACTCAGAAATCCAATTCACCATTAAAGTCACAACTTGAGCTCAAAAGCTCCAAATTGAACCAAATACTAAACAACCACCCAATTAACCTTAAAACACTCTAAATAAACCTTATACAACTTCAGAAAAACACACCCACTTGAATTCAAAACATACAGCCCCTAATTCCTAACTAAACAAGCATCAAACCTAACTTTACTAAAAAAAATGAAAGTCCAAAAGCAAGGTTGAATAATATACCTCCAATTAAAGCTTCCAACCCACCTAAAACTTGTTGAATTGAGTTGAGAAAAAACAATTCCCAGCTGATTCCTTGCTGGTTTGAAAGAAAAGAGAGAAGGAGAGGACTTGGTGATGAAGATAATGGTTCTTTTTGGTTCTTTCTTGAAGGTCAAAGACTAACTATTCCTTTGACTAAAGAAAACCCCTTAAAATTATAACATTTCTCAGCCAAAAAGATAAACCAAATAAGACAAAAGAAGTCTTGATAAAAGACCTTTCTATCCCTCCATTTAATAAAAATAATTAAAACATCTCAAGGGTAAATTAGTCATTTACCAAACCCCGAAAATACCAACACCGCTAAATCTTAACAATGATACCCCGAAAAATATTCTAAACCATATAATACAATTCTCTAAAGGCCCCAACGCCGCTTTCCACCGCTTCCGAACACAAACACAGAATTTAGGTAATTAGACATAAAATAGCATAACCACATATATGATACATTAAATATATTTCCAAAATATGCATTCATAATTATTAATTAATCTCATACATAAACCTTAATTATTTAATAATACAAGGTATTTATCATATGCGGTCTTTACAAGCATATTAGAAACATTGTTGTTAATATTGTATATTATTCAATTTTTTTTTTAAATTTTAAAAAATAATATTGTAAGTATAATAATTTAAATACAAAAATTGAGAAAAAGTTTATAATCAAATCTCCTCATATTTGTTTGTTTCAATAAATGTTCTTTAAATCATTTTGATAGCATTAAAAAAATATCAGGTAAGATATTACATTACCAACAAAAGAAAAAGGTAAGATATTATATTATTTTTGTTTGAGATATGAATAGAAAAAGTGGGTCGGAAGCATTTTGATATGCAAGGAGAAACATTGGTGAGGTCAGCTGACTATACCTGACTAGCTAGCTAGAGTTCATGTCGTTTCGATGTTTTGTGTCATGATAGAAACGTTAGATTATACATACAAAACTAGTGTTTGTGTATAAGCGTTTGTTAACTTCAATGTATAATTCCTTCAAAAAAAAAAACTTCAATGTATAATAATTTAGGTCCTGGGGTACTTATATATACAAGAGAATCTTACGTAATCAGATTAAAACAATTGATAAAAGTCATTTATGTTTATTTCCTCATCTCAAATACGATAGGAAAGTTCTAAAATGGGGACACCAACTTTTGCCCATACAAACAGATTTGCTAAAATTGATGGAAGAGAAGTTAAAGCTCCACGTGAAGATGGGCCACAATGGACTCTGTGTCATTCATTCATTTATTTACTTCAGATATGTACCCTACAAATGTAACCCAAAAGGGAAATGGAAATCCTAGAAGATGATTTCTTGTACATATTAGAACAAATAGAAGAAACTGAAACTTTATATTGAATTGATCGCCAAAATTCATACACAACTAATTTAATTTTGCAATATAGTTAGGATGGTGGTAGAAGTTCATTGTGAGTATGATAATGATATATTATTGCTCAAAACAATCAAACAAGCACTTCAATGAATAAAGTTTGGTGCAACATCTAATTGTGAATTGAAAATGTTGATGTTATAATATAAATTTTTTGCTTTGAAATAAGAGCACAATCTCGTAGATATGTGATACATGAATTTAATTTTTAGTTGGAAAACAATGACGTGTCAGTAACGGCTCCTATAGATTCTCTCTTGATTGAAACTTGCGAGAATGTGTGACTGAGACAAGGTATAGTCCCACACTATGCGTAGTGTTATGTGCGGTCCAAGAGGGCACGTTACAAACTAAGTGATGCCCACAAGTTGGCCAAGTAGTGGTCAAGTGGTGGCGCATGTTGTGGCGCATGCTGGTGGCATGTTGATGCTTAGTTTGTATGCAGTGGCATTTTCGTAAATATCTTCAATATTGTTCGGAACGGGACGGGACTTGGTATTCGCCATTTATTTGGGTCTACAAATAGAATGGTGCAATCGGTTTGGCGAAACTAGGTGATTTGGTATATGGTTCTTCCCATATGTCTACAGAGCAAAAATCATTTATGTTCCTGGTAGAAGGCTAAAAGCTCAGAATGCTCTTTAAGGGGGTACCCTGGTATCAGCTCTCCACCACCCCTTGCACCTTGGTCCTAAGTGAGCTACTACTAGTCAGTAGAGATAGTAGGACGGGCATATGAGGACCGCGAGGGGACTCATATGTCTCCATGAGTTGGAGTACTCATGGACATTATCGGGCCGGCCGACCCGATAGTGCGTCGAAGAATGCCGCCAGAGGTTCACTGGTACGTTTCCCTTAGCTTGCCAGTATGTCGCTTGCACGGGACGTGGCCTAGATCCTCCAAGAGACGTTGTGGTGCGCCTTGGCCACAAGTCTCAACACGAGATGACACGGGTAGTCATTCGTGGGCTAGTTGGCATGCACGCATGGGATGGATGCACCATGCTGGAAAGGGACAAAGGTCTAGTGTATGCAACTAGTTTGGTGGCTTGTCTTGAGGGCTTGCCAACATGCGTGGAGGTATGGCGCCTTGAGGATTGGTCCATGGACGTATGGGAGTCCATGGGCGACGAGGGAGACTGTTCAGACAGTATCGAATGGGGCATGATAGAAGTGTTGGCACCTTAGCTTGGTGTTGGCATCTTGCCACACATGCTACCTTGGTCACGAGTGACAAGGTGAGCGTCGGTGTTGGGATTTTCCTTATCATAGTGAGAACCTATGGACAGTGCGAGTATCTTGGCTAAAGAGCCTCGATGAATGGATGCACTCATGGATGCTTGCGAGCATGACTCGGCTGGAGTTGTTCGAGAGACGGGAGTGTGCACGTGGCACACGGTCGCGCGAAAAATGAGCCCATTGTTACTCGGATGGTTGGAAGGCTGACCTTAGCTTAGAGAAGTCAAGGTGCTACACTGGTGTTCCGCTGCCTGAAAAGCTGAGCCCGTAACACGTAGCTTGGTAGAGTAAAAGTAGGACCAAGAGAAGTTTTCATAAATTGCGGATATATCAGTTATATTCAAGGATCAAATGATTCTCCTTTGCCTCCCATGTAAAGATCGTTGATATGTAACGCCCAAATTGTGACTACAGCGGTGGTTGTAGTATAGATCGGGCGATCAATTCCACAAGGAGGTGATTATGGACAAAAATGTTAGTAGAAAAATAGAAACAAAAGGTTAATAAATAGTGATAATAGTGACTGATGAGTTTGTGATTTTTCGTTTTTAGTAATAAATATTAAAAGAAAGCAAATAAAATGTGTAATCAATAGTAAAAGAAATAAAGGCTTTAAGAATCATTCATATGCTTGTTTAGCTATCTTGTACTCTTAATTCACAAAGTTGACACAAATAATATATAGTATTAAAATTCATTATATTTTGAGTATACAAGTTCTTGAAAATAATAGAAATAATTTAATCTTATGTAGAACCTATAAATGACATTATACATCAAGCAATAATGCAATAAAAGATTAAACATAAATATTATTTTTACTAAATAGAAACATATAGAAAGAGCATAACTAATCCTATATATCTTTAGTAAAAACAATGACAAAGAGATAGAAATAGAGATGGTGGTGATAGTGAAAGAAATGAACATTATAATCACTTTTCTTAATTTTTATGCACATAGGAAGAGCATGATTAAACCTATATGTTTAATAAAAAGTAAATAAAATGAACATAAAAGATATAACAAGATAAATACTACTATTACTACAATCACTAAATAAAATATATAGAAAGAGTATGACTAAATCTATGTATCTATATATATATTTAGTATATAATAGCATATATAGTAGTATAGATGGATGAAGTACAAGAAAATAAAAGTGAAATAAGAACTTGCATTGCTCAAATAAATATTACAAGTGAATCAAAGATACAAAACAATCTCACTTTGCATATGGAATCATCCCTAACCTTCCAAGGAAGATTAGGCCATTATGCTAATCATTCTCATAAAGAAATATGAGAAGAAAAGTGAAAAGAGATTTTGCTATAGTTTCTTTACTCTAATTACACACTAAAAAATTGTCTAAAAGATTGCTTCAAGTTATCTTCTCTCCTTCCTATTTATAGCCAAAGTGAGGGAATTAAAATAATTAATAAATTAATTATTTTAATATTTTTCTAAAAACTTCTGATATAAATGAGGTAGGTGGAATATGAAAATGGTAGCATGGTAAAATATATGATGTGCAATTTAATGGCTGAGAAAAATAGTAAAACCGGAAAATGAGCCAAATAAATACAAAGGAATAGGAAATTATAATGTATTTTTGTAATTGACATTTTGAGTACTTTTTCATGCATTGGGACACTTGGCAGCATCAAAATAATTTCAAAATGGTGGATGGAAGGAGGAGACAGCACTTGGCGCACATGGGAAGGCTGCTGGAGCTCGGATTGAACGAGAGGCGGACAAGTGGCAGCTGGCAAGTGGCTGCCGTGGGGAGACAAGCTGCAGCAGGAGGGCCCCACGCGTCTGACGCTGGCAGGAAGGAGAACAGGGCTCACGCATCCTTGTTTGGAGTGGGGAGCACGCGCCTGTCTGGGCCACTCGATCAAAGAACGGACGGCTCTGATGAGGAGAGGATGCTACGCGCGTGTGGGCTTCGATCAGGGTCCAAAATATGATCTTTTTGTAAAAAAATATATTATTTTTTTTACTCCAATTTTTCACTTTAAAATACCACAATAATTTTAATTCCTAAAAAAAAAATAATAAATTAAATCTAAATCAAATATTTTAAATATAAAAATATATCTTATTTTTTTTTGACTCAAATCAGTATCTTTATTATTTAATAAAATCGTTAAAAATTATAGAACGTGCTGTAGAGGAACAATCCTCCAACTGAAGCATACGACCTAGAGAGAAACAAGAATCTCTGGCTAACCAGCGAGCCAGCTAGTTTGCAGATCGTTTGATAAAATGCAGTTCAACATTGTCGAAAGATAAAAGCAACGCACGAACATCATGCACTAAAAGGCCAAAAGAAGATGACATAGAGACTTTACTTTGAATAGCTTGTACGCATACCAAGTTGTCTGATTCCAAAATTACTTGTCCCCAATTGTGACAATCAATCCAACTTAATACTTCTTTGATGTCAACCATCTCAGCAACTTCAGGTTGAACCCTCCCTACATGACCCCGATTGAAAGCCTCCACGATATGACCATGGCAGTCGCGACCCACACAACCCCTCCCAAACCTGTCTTCAACCATCACAAACCAGACAACCATAAAACATCTCAAACTAGAAAATTTAGTTTTTCAAACCAGAAAACTTAGACTCTCAAACCAGAAAATAATGGCAAAAACCAAAACAATCTCAAACCAATAAACAAGAACCAATCTCAGACCATAAAACAATCACACCATGTCACAAAAGACAAGACATGGGGTAACGGAACAGAACGGAAGACAAAAGACAAGGCGGTGGCGTCGTTGATCGGTGACTCTGGCCGACGTGGACCGAACGGACGACGACCCACCGGCGACGCTCCTGGACTCGACTCCCCTGTACGGTTATGGCAAAAGCTTCTCGACTTCTCATCCCTCGACTCGGATCGACTCGCTGTAGGGTTTCTCTCCCCTCCGTATTACGTGGTCGATATATCTTATTAATTTCATGAAAATATTAATGTTTTTTAATTTATTTTAAACTTTAAGCTTATTAAATGTATATTTTTCACCATTAATCACAACCCCCAACTAGCTTATTGCTAGTCCTTAGCAATTCAAGCGAAGAAAACTAATAAACAAGTTGATTAACAAGTCAAACCAAGCAAAACTATCCAAGCATTTTCAAAATATTGGTAGAGAGTCAAAAATTTCTATCAAAGTTATTTAAGTTGTAATTCTAGAGTTGTGTGTGTGCATCAAACTTTTATTTATTTTTTTAAGCATTAACACAAATAGTATCGAAAAATCTTAAAAGTGTAAAGGTCTCAACTCCGATTTCCTTACGGGTATTGAAAGTACGTATTTGCATTGGGAGGGTGACACTCTTTTGGAGTTGGAAATGTAGCAATTAACGCACAAATGAGAGAGGATAAATATTTTTTAGGATAAACAATTTGAACAAGAATTGATAATAAGATAGACACATCAAACCAATAGAATTCAAATGACAAACAACATTTGGGATTTATATGAAACACTTACAAATTAAGAGCCAAAGAACTAACTATTAAAATAGAAAAGTACAACGATAAATATGTATATATATATTTTTTATTTTTTTATAGAGAAATATGATATTTCTCTATCTTTTTTTTTTTTTTTGAATAAGATACTAAATTGAAACACTTTTTTTTAGAGAGAAAATAATATTACTCTAGTTGTCTCACCTTTTTTTTTATTATATAAATATATATATTTTTTTTTATTTAGAAAAGATGCACACTACTTGAAAATTGAAATAAAATGATGTTGCTCTTGTTCTATAAATATATTTTTTTTTTATGATTTTTTTTCTCTTTTATTTACTTTTTTTTTATTATTTTTTTTACAAGAGACAACATATACGAAGGAATAAAAATACAAAGAAATAAAATAAGATTACAAAGAAATAAAAAAAAAATAAAGGTTCTTTATTACAAAAGAAATTAATCCCTCTAGTAAATGTCATGTTCGAAATTTTAAAAGTTTAACTTTGCCAACTCAAATGACCAATAAAAATTCAAAAAGTTATTTTCTCAACTCTCACAACTCACAAAAAAATGAAAAGTTTTACACTCAAATTATTTTTCTCAACTATATGTGTTAACAACAATTTCTTTACAAGTTTGGAAGTGCATAAAATAACTCTGAAAATACAACTTGGTAACAAAACATAGCAAAAATATGACTCAAACCATAATTTTACAATCATGCTCGGATAATTTTGAAAAAAATTGACCTAAAAATTCAACAAGATAATTAAAATTCTCCAAATGAACGCTCAACAGAGCTGACCACCCCCAACTCAAAATTAGACAGTGTCCTCAATGTAACAAAATATGAAATGAAGAAGATAGGGAAAAGAGTACACCTAATTGACGATATGTACGAGACGAGAGCTAAGATAACCTGATAATGGTAACAATAACAAACATAGAAAAAAAATGTAAAAAATAAAAATATAAAGATAAAATAAAATATTATAGCATATAGAAAGAAAAAAACAAATATTCAGAGTGTATAATCTGGGTCCTCAAGAAGCACCTCTTCATCAAAGCTCATACGCTCATTATAATATTTCAGTCTCTGGCCATTGACTCAAAAAGTCCTCCCATCGGTTGGCTCCTCAACCTCAACAGTACCGTTGGAGAATACTTGTTTCACCATATATGGACCAGTCCACCTTGATCTCAACTTACTAGGGTGGAGATTCAAACGAGAATCGTACGAATGTACTTTCTGATTCGGCTCAAAATGTTTTCTCAAGATCTGTTTATCGTGAGCAACTTTCAGCTTTGCTTTGTAAATCTTGGAGTTATCGTAAGCATCATTTCTCAACTCCTTAATTTCAGACAATCGGTGTTTTCGATTCATACTTGCTGCACTTAGATCGAAGTTCAAGGCCTTAATAGTCCAATAAGCTTTGTGCTCAAGTTCGACAGGTAAATGATATGTTTTTCCATGTACAAGCTGATAGGGAGACATCCCAAGAGGGGATTTGTAAGTTGTGCGGTATGCCCAAAGTGCGTCTTGAAGACGTGTTGACCAATCTTTTCGGTCAGGATTTACCATCTTTTCAAGAATGTTTTTGATCTCCCTATTAGCTAGCTCAGCTTGACCATTGGTTTGTGGATGATAGGCCTTTGCAACTTTGTGAAGTACATCGTACTTTTGCAAGAGAGCCTCAAAAGATCGGTTACAAAAATGAGTGCCTTAATCACTAATGATAGTGCAAGGGGTACCAAACCTTGATAACACATTTTCTTTTAAAAATTTCACAACTGAAGCGTTATCATTATTTTGACATGGTACCGCCTCGACCCATTCTGAAACATAATCCACAGCAAGAAGGCTGTAAAGGTAACCAAAAGAAGGCAGAAATGGTCCCATAAAGTCTATACCCCAACAATGAAATATTTCTATGACAAGGATTGGGTTCAAGGGCATCATGTGCCGACGGGACAAGGAGCCTAACCTTTGGCACCTTACACAAGAACGACAAAAATCATTGGTGTCTTTGAACAAAGTGGGCCAGTAAAGACCGCATTGTAAGATTTTTGCAGCGGTTTTCTTCACAAAAAAGTGACCACCACAAGCATCATTGTGGAAAAAATTTAGCAGACTAGACACCTCATCATCATGAATACATTTTCGCGTAATCTGGTCGGGGAAATACTTAAATAAGTATGGATCATCCCAAAAGAAGTTTCGTACCTCGACCAAGAATTTGCATTTGTCTTGTAAACTCCACTCAGAAGGGAGTTCACCAGTTACTAAGTAGTTGACAATGTGCGCATATCACGGTAACTTAGTAACAACGAAGAATTGTTCATAAGGGAAATCTTAATGAATAGGTGGGCCATCAGCGGGATCACTGAATTCAAGTCGGGACAAGTGATCGCTACTACATTTTCAACACCTTTCTTGTCTTTAATTGTTATGTCAAATTCTTGCAAGAAGAGGATCCAACTTGTTAGTGTTATTATTTTGTGAAAATTTTGTTCTGTTCAATGTCTAGTAGTGTCTGGTGTTTTTAGTCTGTTATATCTGCACTAGCGTTCTGTTAAGTCAGTTTCTGTTAAGTGTTAGTTAGTGCCAGGTGGAATATTTTTTGGATATATAAATAGTCGGTTTCAGTTAGTAAAATGTTCATCCATAAAATCGTATAGTTTGTTAATTCAGTTGTTCGTGGAGATAGTATCGTATCTAGCTTCTCGTTGTTGTGTCTACAGGTCAGATCGTATAGCTTGAAGATGGTCATCAATGGCGAAATGATCTGAGCCTGGAGTTGCTGAGTTCTAACTGAAGGGAGTTCAATGTCATCTTCATCATCAGATCTGAAGGGATTTCAGGTTGAAGAAATGTTGAAGAAGAACTCAGTTGCTGCACAAGGGATTGTGCACTAACAATCAGGATTCTTGATTGTTGTTGGTAATTCATAACTAATTGCTGTTAAGTTTGTATTTGATTCCTTTAGAGAGAATTGGAGATTCTAATACAAACCTATTGAGAATTAGTAGATGAATTTACCCTGGTTCGGGGAACCCAAGCACTAGTCGGCTGAGATGTGTTCTCAATGCAGATGAAGCTTGTAAATCTTTGTGTGATTTACTGCTTTATTATCGATTCAAGTCTATAATTCATATCTTGAAATCAATCAACCTAAAGATAATCAACTTGGTAATTTGGATCTTTAAAATCAACAAGTTGTACTTTCAATTGGTATCAGAGCCTTAAATTTTCTAAAAATTTGTGTTAGATCCTACTCTTGTCTAATTCTTAATCCTTGATTCTAGATTCAATCTTAAGGATTGATTCTGTCGTCACTAACCACCTCTGAGTTCTCTCTCGAAGAACTACGGAACGTTTGTGTGTCTGTTCTCCACTTCTTTGTGCAGGATGGAAATGTTTAGAGAAGGAGGTTCCACCTCGAGACCTCCGATGCTGGAAGGAGCCAACTATCCATAAAAGAAAACCAAGACGCGTGCTTTCTTGAGAGCTGTAGATGAAAGAGTATGGATGTCCATAGAAGAAGGGTGGTGGAAACAAATGATGATGGAGAGTGGAATCGTTATTCCCAAACCTATGAGCCAATGGACCACAGTTGAAATGGAAAGAGCTAATTTCAACTCGAAGGCCCTTCATGCTTTGTTTAATGCTGTCTCCACTAATCAGTTGAAGGTCATAGCCAATTGTGAAATTGCAAAGAAAGAATGGGAGAAGCTAAAAATTAAAAACGAGGGAACTGATGCTGTCAAGAAATCAAGACTGCGTGCCTTGGCAAAGGCCTTTGAAAATCTGACCATGGAGGAGGATGACTCCGTAGCTGAATTCCATGCAAAATTTTGTGATATCTCAAATGAATCGTATGCTCTAGGGAAAACTTACTCTAATTCAAAATTGGTTCGAAAGGTGCTTGGTGTTCTCCCCAGAAGATTCATTTCCAAAGTTACCTCAATCCAACAAATGAGAAACATTGAGGAACTTGATCTTGACAAACTCATCGGGTCCTTGCAAAATTATGAGCTATCACTGTCCAGGTGGAAGAAAACCAAGAAACAGAAGGAGGTGGTGAAAGAAAAGTCAGATTCAAGCATTGCACTTATTCACCAAGAAAACAAGAAACCAGATCTAGAAGAATTGAATGGCATTACTGACGAAACTGTTGCCTTGTTGACGAGAAACTATGCAAAATTCTTGAAAAAGAACTACAGAAGAAATTCCCCAGCTGACAAAGAAAATTTTCTCAAGAGAAACAAAGGTGTAAATTTCAAACAAGGACAAGCCCCTACTGATCAAAAAGGTCGAGGAATTAAGTGCAGAGAGTGTGATGGATATGGCCACATCCAGGCTGAGTGCGCCAACACACTAAAAAAGAAGAAGGCCCTTGCAGCAACCTGGAGTGATAGTGAAGAAGATAAGAACTCCACAGCCACTGAAGGATCAGATGAGGATAAGCAGGTACTGGCTTTCATGGCCCAAAGTTGTCATCCAATTGAGTCTCAAGATGATGCAGTATCCACCTCATCAGAAGCTGATAGCACAGGTCGACAAAATGCTTATGAAGAAATGTTTGCACAATGGGAGTACATGACTAAACAGATCCGTGTTCTAAAGAGTTCATTAGAGCAAGTGGAGACTGAAAAAGGAAAGTTAGAAGAGACTGTCAAAAACCTCAACAGACCTCTTGATGAAAAGGAGAATGAGATCTATAAACTCACAGCTGATCTAATTAGAACCAAGCACGCTTTATAATTCATTCCCCCAAGCAGTGCATCTATCAATCAAACCCTACAACTCTAGAAGCCCTATGGTGATCGAACCTCATTAGGATATAAGATGTTGTATAAACAAGGGAATGACCTGTCTGTTGAGAATTCTCTGCCCTCTAATGTTGATTCAACAAAGAAGGAAGATGAGTTACCTGACATCTCAACCACCATTAATGAATCTGACTCATTTGAGAAGAGATAGGTTCCAACTGGACCAACTAAACTCAAGTTTGAAGGAAGGAGGACTGATGCAGAAAATCTGCTACAGAATGACAATTTCATTCCTACATGTCATTTCTGTAATAGGAGAGGTCACATTCGTCCCAAGTGCTACAAATTGCAGAACTACTTGAAAGCAATGATCAATCGTCCAAATAGTTTCCCTCAACCGAATAAGTCGCATGGACGCAAACCTCATCAAGAATGGAAAATAAATTCCAAACCAAATCCTGGTGTAGGTTTGGTTGCAAAGCTATCCCTGTTTGCCTTTGTTGAAGGACAGTGGTACTTCGACAGTGGATGCTCTCGTCACATGACTGGAAATAAGAAATTGCTAGTTAACTACAAAGACGAAAAAGGGGGATCCGTGACTTTTGGGGATGGTAACAAAGGGCAGATTGCTGGGAGAGGTGATGTGAACGTGAATGGAGTGGCTCAGTTAACAAACGTCCTATATGTGAGAGGACTAAAAGCCAATCTCATCAGCATCGGCCAATTGTGTGAGGACAACCTCTCTGTAAGTTTCACTAAAACTCACTGTTTAGTTTCATCTGATGGGTGTGTTGTCTTAACAGGAAACAGAACAGTAGACCAGTGCTATGTTGTATGCAATACCATAGTGTGCAGGACCTTCATGGACAAACCTGACTTATGGCACTACAGGCTAGGGCATTTGAACTACAGAGATCTCCAAAGATTGGTGAAGCTTCAAGCTGTAAGGGGAATTCCTGACATGAAAGTGTCCAAGGAGAGAGTCTGTGGACCATGTCAGCTTGGAAAACAGCATAAGACACCTCATCCCCCAATTAAGAGACTCCTCACTTCTCGTGTGTTGGAACTAATGCATGTGGACTTAATGGGGCCAATGCAGAATGAAAGTATTAGTGGGAAAAGATAAGTAATGGTCTTGGTGGATAACTACTCTCGGTTTGCCTGGGTCGAATTTCTTAGAGAAAAGTCTGACACATTCGGATCGTTTTCTGCCTTGATATTGAGACTGCAAACTGAGAAAGACTCCAAAGTTGGAAAAGTATTTAGGCTGAGAAGTGACCATGGAAAAGAGTTCGAAAATTCCATATTCTAAGAGTTATGTAATTGAATGGGAATTCATCATGAATTTTCAGCCGCAAAAACTCCTCAGCATAATGGAGTTGTTGAGCGAAAAAACAGAACTCTCCAAGAAATGGCTCGAGTCATGATGCAAGCCAAGGATATTTCAAAACGATTTTGGGCTGAAGCTGTCAATACTGCCTGCTATGTGTGCAATAGAGTTCATCTTCGCATTGGTACCTCTCAAACTGCTTATGAGCTATGGAAAGGAAGACCTCCAAACGTGAGCCACATGCACATTTTCGGATGTACGTGTTATGTTCTGAATGATCGTGATCACTTGGCCAAGTTTGATCCCAGGAGTGATGAAGGGACATTTCTGGGGTACTCCACCAACAGTCGTGCTTACAGGGTATTCAATAAAAGGACTCTCTCTGTGGTCGAATCAATGAACGTGAAATTTGATGACTTAGAATGACATGAAGAAGTGTGGGTCGAGGATGATGCACCTGCCCTCTCTGGCCCTAGACCAGTCATCACTAGACCGCCTCAAGTGTATCCTGACACTCCTATAGATTCTCTAAATACAGAACCAGGTGTATCAGGTGATAATCAAGCAACTGCCAGTGACCCAGGAAGAGGAAATGAAGTTGATAGTGCCCTGACCAAAGAACCCCAACAAGCAAAATTATATAAAAATGGACCCCCATCCTGGGTTCAGAAAGCTCATCCTCAGGCCACTGTCATAGGAGATCCGAATGACACCATAGTCACTAGACGAGAATTGCAGAACTTGTTAGCCTTTGCATGCTATCTATCACAAATTGAGCCCAAAAGTGTCCGAGATGCCCTGTTGGATGAGTTCTGGTTGGCTGCAATGCAGGATGAAATGGGAAATTTTAAAAGACTTGGTGTCTGGATAATGGTCCCTCAGCCAGATGGTGCGAATGTTATAGGGACAAAATGGCTTTTTAAAAACAAGTCTGATGAATTTGGGACAGTGACTCGAAATAAAGCAAAATATATTGCAGCTGGCAGCTGCTGTAGTCAATTAATATGGCTGAATAAAATGCTCACTGATTATGGATATCCTCAACACACACTGACCATTTTCTGTGACAGTACAAGCGCCATAAACATCTCTAAGAACCCTGTGCAGCCCTCTCGGACTAAACACATCGACATCAGGTACCACTTTATCCGAGATCTAGTTGAGTCAAATATGCTGTCAGTATCTCATGTGCCCACAACTAATCAATTAGCAGATCTTTTCACTAAAGCTTTAGATACTCAAACTTTTACTCACTTAAGAACATGTATTGGTCTCTGTACTATCTAAACTGTTCTTAGTGTCATCTGATCAATATATTTTGCCTATGAGTATTCTTGTGTTTCAAAGTCTCTTGAGCAATGGGTTGTTCTGTCTATCCGCATCTACTATATGCTACTTCAAATGATACTAAGCTTGAATCTTCCCCAGATAAAAAGGCTACCTCTTCCAGATGCAATGGGAAGAGCTCTCTTAAACCTTTTACTAATAAGTAGTATGCTCCTTCTCTATTAGTTCTTGGTGATCAAAGAGGACGGCTACATCTCTTGAAGAGAGTGAAAGCCATGTCTGGGTACAAAAGAAAGAGCCAGAGTGTTATAAAAAAAAGGCTTTATATTAAAAAAAAAACAAAAAACATTAGTTCTTTTTCTCATATCAGTTTTTGCTTAGTTGAGAGAGTGGTCTAGCTGATCTTCACTCTTCTTGGACCACATGAGACCACTTCTCACACACGTATGGAGATTCAAGTTTTAGTGCTCTCATGCGTATCATTATGGATGGGTGTGGGGTAATGATCTGTTGCTCAAGGTGTGCAATTTTTTTACTCAGAAGCTATATTCATTGATCAGTTGATACCGTTTTTTTTCTAAAATTTGAGTATCCCTAAGTCTTTTATTATCTGATTTGTCTAAGTGTGGGCTGTGTGCAAATATTGTTGGCATATTTGACAGATTTCTGGTCTCTATATTACTCTCATTACCTGATGACGTTGGTTTGTTTCATTTTGTGTGCCGTATTATGTGGTGGCAAATATTCAATTTGGGCGCGTGCATTTTCTTTGGCGAAGATCAAATTTAAAAAAATGATCATTATTTTTGCCTGGTCAGTTGTGTCAGGGTGCCTATACTTAAGGCCTACGGAAAGTGATCAGTCTCACTCTTTAACTTTCCTCTCAGAAACCCTAAGCGCTGCAACATTCAACCCTTTTTCTCTCTAAAATGGAGAATACCACCCCCATCGCAGTACCCCCTGTTGCTATGCTTGTTCCATCCATGGCAATGACTGTTGATCCTACAGTGGCTCCTACAGTAGAGACTACACTACCTAATCCCTGTCGTGACATTGTCCTCTACCAGTTGGAGGTCAGTGGTTCTGCTCATCATCATGAATACATTTTCGCGTAATATGGTCGGGGAAATACTTAAATAAGTATGGATCATCCCAAAAGAAGTTTCGTACCTCGACCAAGAATTTGCATTTATCTTGTAAACTCCACTTAGAAGGGAGTTCACCAGTTACTAATTAGTTAACAATGTGCACTTATCACGGTAACTTAGTAACAACGAAGAATTGTTCATAAGGGAAATCTTTATGAATAGGTGGGCCATCAGCGAGATCACTGAATTCAAGTCGGGACAAGTGATCGGCTACTACATTTTCAACACCTTTCTTGTCTTTAATTGTTATGTCAAATTCTTGCAAGAAGAGGATCCAACTTGTTAGTGTTATTATTTTGTGAAAATTTTGTTCAGTTCAATGTCTAGTAGTGTCTGGTAATTTTAGTCTGTTATATCTGCACTAGCATTCTATTAAGTCAGTTTCTGTTAAGTGTTAGTTAGTGCCAGGTGGACTATTTTTTGGATATATAAATAGTCGGTTTCAGTTAGTAAAATGTTCATCCATAAAATCGTATAGTTTGTTAATTCACTTGTTCGTGGAGATAGTGTCGTATCTTGCTTCTCGTTGTTGTGTCTACAGGTCCGATCGTATAGCTTGAAGATGATCATCAATGGCGAAATGATCTGAGCCTGGAGTTGCTGACTTCTAACTGAAGGGAGTTCAATGTCATCTTCGTCATCAGATCTGAAGGGATTTCAGGTTGAAGAAATGTTGAAGAAGAACTTAGTTGCTGCACAAGGGATTGTGCACTAACAATCATGATTCTTGATTGTTGTTGGTAATTCATTACTAATTGCTGTTAAGTTTGTATTTGATTCCTTTAGAGAGAATTGGAGATTCTAATACAAACCTATTGAGCATTAGTAGATTAATTTACCCTGGTTCGGGGAACCTAGGCACAAGTCGGCTGAGATGTGTTCTCAATGTAGATGAAGCTTGTAAATCTTTGTGTGATTTACTGCTTTATTATCGATTCAAGTCTATAATTCATATCTTGAAATCAATCAACCGAAAGATAATCAACTTGGTAATTTGGATCTTTAAAATCAACAAGTTGTACTTTCAATTGGTATCAGAGCCTTAAATTTTCTAAAAATTTGTGTTAGATCCTACTCTTGTGTGATTCTTAATCCTTGATTCTTGATTCAATCTTAAGGATTGATTCTGTCGTCACTAACCACCTCTGAGTTCTCTCTCGAAGAACTACGGAACGTTTGTGTGTCTGTTCTCCACTTCTTATTGCAGGATGGAAATGTTTAGAGAAGGAGGTTCCACCTCGAGACCTCTGATGCTGGAAGGAGCCAACTATCCATACAGGAAAACCAAGATGTGTGCTTTCTTGAGAGCTGTAGATGAAAGAGTATGGATGTCCATAGAAGAAGGGTGGTGGAAACAAATGATGATGGAGAATGAAATCGTTATTCCCAAACCTATGACCCAGTGGACCACAGTTGAAACGGAAAGAGCTAATTTCAACTCGAAGGCCCTTCATGCTTTGTTTAATGTTGTCTCCACTAATCAGTTGAAGGTCATAGCCAATTGTGAAATTGCAAAGGAAGCATGGGAGAAGCTGAAAATTAAAAACGAGGGAACTGATGCTGTCAAGAAATCAAGACTGCGTGCCTTGGCAAAGGCCTTTGAAAATCAGACCATGGAGGAGGATGAGTCCATAGCTGAATTCCATGCAAAATTGTGTGATATCTCAAATGAATCATATGCTCTAGGGAAAACTTACTCTAATTCAAAATTGGTTCGAAAGGTGCTTGGTGTTCTCCCCAGAAGATTCATTTCCAAAGTTTCCTCAATCCAACAAATGAGAAACATTGAGGAACTCAATCTTGACGAACTCATCGGGTCCTTGCAAAATTATGAGCTATCATTGTCCAGGTGGAAGAAAACCAAGAAACAGAAGGAGGTGGTGAAAGAAAAGTCAGATGCAAGCATTGCACTTATTCACCAAGAAAACAAGAAACCAGATCTAGAAGAATTGAATGGCATTACTGACGAAACTGTTGCCTTGTTGACGAGGAACTATGAAAAATTCTTGAAAAAGAACTACAGAAGAAATTCCCCAGCTGACAAAGAAAATTTTCTCAAGAGAAACAAAGGTGTCAATGTCAAACAAGGACAAGCCCCTACTGATCAAAAAGGTCGAGGAATTAAGTGCAGAGAGTGTGATGGATATGGCCACATCCAGGCTGAGTGCGCCAACACACTAAAAAAGAAGAAGGCCCTTACAACAACCTGGAGTGATAGTGAAGAAGAAAAGAACTCCACAGCCACTGAAGGATCAGATGAGGATAAGCAGGTACTGGCTTTCATGGCCCAAAGTATCCACCTCATCAGAAGCTGATAGCACAGGTCGATAAAATGCTTATGAAGAAATGTTTGCACAATGGGAGTACATGACTAAACAGATCCGTGTTCTAAAGAGTTCATTAGAGCAAGTGGAGACTGAAAAAGGAAAGTTAGAAGACACTGTCAAAAACCTCAACAGACTTCTTGATGAAAAGGAGAATGAGATCTATAAACTCACAACTGATCTAATTAGAACCAAGCACGCTTTACAATTCATTCCCCCAAGCACTGCAGCTATCAATCAAACCCTACAGCTCTAGAAGCCCTATGGTGATCGAACCTCATTAGGATATAAGATGTTGTATAAACAAGGGAATGACCCGTCTGTTGAGAATTCTCTGCCCTCTAATGTTGATTCAACAAAGAAGGAAGATGAGTTACCTGACATCTCAACCACCATTAACGAATTTGACTCATTTGAGAAGAGATAGGTTCCAACTGGACCAACTAAACTAAAGTTTGAAGGAAGGAGGACTGATGCAGAAAATCTGCTACAGAATGACAATTTCATTCCTACATGTCATTTCTGTAATAGGAGAGGTCACATTCGTCCCAAGTGCTACAAATTGCAGAACTACTTGAAAGCAATGATCAATCGTCCAAATAGTTTCCCTCAACCGAATAAGTCGCATGGACGCAAACCTCGTCAAGAATGGAAAATAAATTCCAAACCAAATCCTGGTGTAGGTTTGGTTGCAAAGCTATCCCTGTTTGCCTTTGTTGAAGGGCAGTGGTACTTCGACAGTGGATGCTCTCGTCACGTGACTAGAAATAAGAAATTGCTAGTAAACTACAAACACAAAAAAGGGGGATCCGTGACTTTTGGGGATGGTAACAAAGGGCAGATTGCTGGGAGAGGTGATGTGAACGTGAATGGAGTGGCTCAGTTAACAAACGTCCTGTATGTGAGAGGACTAAAAGCCAATCTCATCAGCATCGACCAATTGTGTGACGACAACCTCTCTGTAAGTTTCACTAAAACTCAATGTTTAGTTTCATCTGATGGGTGTGTTGTCTTAACAGGAAACAGAACAGTAGACCAGTGCTATGTTGTATGCAATACCATAGTGTGCAGGACCTTCATGGACAAACCTGACTTATGGGACTACAGGCTAGGGCATTTGAACTACAGAGATCTCCAAAGATTGGTGAAGCTTCAAGCTGTAAGGGGAATTCCTGACATGAAAGTGTCCAAGGAGAGAGTCTGTGGACCATGTCAGCTTGGAAAACAGCATTAGACACCTCATCCCCCAATTAATAGACTCCTCACTTCTCGTGTGTTGGAACTAATGCATGTGGACTTAATGGGGCCAATGCAGAATGAAAGTATCAGTGTTAAAAGATATGTAATGGTCTTGGTGGATAACTACTCTCGGTTTGCCTGGGTCGAATTTCTTAGAGAAAAGTCTGACACATTCGGATCGTTTTCTGCCTTGATATTGAGACTGCAAACTGAGAAAGACTCCAAAGTTGGAAAAGTATTTAGGCTAAGAAGTGACCATGGAAAAGAGTTCGAAAATTCCATATTCTAAGAGTTATGTAATGGAATGGGAATTCATCATGAATTTTCAGCCGCAAAAACTCCTCAGCATAATGGAGTTGTTGAGCGAAAAAACAGAACTCTCCAAGAAATGGCTCGAGTCATGATGCAAGCCAAGGATATTTCAAAACGATTTTGGGCTGAAGCTGTCAATACTGCCTGCTATGTGTGCAATAGAGTTCATCTTCGCATTGGTACCTCTCAAACTGCTTATGAGCTATGGAAAGGAAGACCTCAAAACGTGAGCCACATGCACATTTTCGGATGTACGTGTTATGTTCTGAATGATCGTGATCACTTGGCCAAGTTTGATCCCAGGAGTGATGAAGGGACATTTCTGGGGTACTCCACCAACAGTCGTGCTTACAGGGTATTCAATAAAAGGACTCTCTCTGTGGTCGAATCAATGAACGTGAAATTTGATGACTTAGAAGGACATGAAGAAGTGTGGGTCGAGGATGATGCACGTGTCCTCTATGGCCCTAGAGCAGTCATCACTAGACCGCCTCAAGTGTATCCTGACACTCCTACAGAGTCTCTAAATACAGAACCAGGTGTATCAGGTGATAATCAAGCAACTGCCAGTGACCCAGGAAGAGGAAATGAAGTTGATAGTGCCCTGACCAAAGAACCCCAACAAGCAAAATTATATAAAAATGGACCCCCATCCTGGGTTCAGAAAGCTCATCCTCAGGCCACTGTCATAGGAGATCCAAATGACACCATGGTCACTAGACGAGAATTGCAGAACTTGTTAGCCTTTGCATGCTATCTATAACAAATTGAGCCCAAAAGTGTCCGAGATGCCCTGTTGGATGAGTTCTGGTTGGCTGCAATGCATGATGAAATGGGAAATTTTAAAAGACTTGGTGTCTGGATAATGGTCCCTCAGCCAGATGGTGCGAATGTTATAGGGAGAAAATGGCTTTTTAAAAACAAGTCTGATGAATTTGGGACAGTGACTCGAAATAAAGCTCGGCTTGTGGCTCAAGGATATAGTCAGGTAGAAGGAATCGACTTTGATGAAACCTTTGCACCAGTGGCATGATTAGAATCTATACGACTGCTACTCATCATTGCATGCTTCCTGAAGATCAAACTCTTCCAAATGGACGTCAAGAGTGCTTTTCTCAATGGGGTAATTCAAGAGGAAGTCTATGTCAAACAACCACAGGGATTTGAAGATCCACATCATCCACACCACGTGTACAAGCTCAATAAAGCCTGATGTGGACTGAAACAGGCTCCACGCGCTTGGTATGATCGACTCACCTCATTTCTCATCTCTCATGGCTTCATCTGAGGTACTGCAGATAGCACTCTATTCATTAAACATATTGAAAGAGGAATTTTTGTTGCCCAAATATATGTTGATGACATCATTTTTGGCTCAACTTGTGATAGTGAAGTCCATACATTTGTCACCTTAATGACTAATGAGTTTAATAGGTGACCTTAATTTCTTTCTAGGACTCTAAATAAAACAACTAGATCATGGCACATTCATATCACAGTCCAAATATGTCAAGTCTATGTTAGATAAGTTTGGATTCTCACAGGTCAAGCATGCACATACACCAATAGGCACCACATCCAAATTGTCACGAGATGAGTCTGGTGACCCTGTAGACCCCCCTCTATACAGATGTATGATAGGTGGCTTACTGTATCTCACAGCGAGTCGTCCTAATATATCCTTCAGTGTATGTTTATGTGCCAGGTATCAAGCCAATCCTAAACAGTCCCATCTCTCTGCAGTCAAAAGAATTTTCAAATATCTACCTAGGACAGTTAACTATGGTCTTTGGTATAGTTGTGACACCAATACTTCTTTGGTAGGATATAGTGACTCTGATTGGGCAGGGTGTTTAGATGATAGGAAAAGCACTTCAGGGGGATGCTTTTACATTGGGAATAACCTAGTCTCGTGGTATAGCAAAAACAGCAGTCCATCTCACTTTCCACTGCAGAAGCAAAATATATTGCAGCTGGCAGCTGCTGCAGTCAATTAATATGGCTGAATAAAATGCTCACTGATTATGGATATCCTCAACACACACTGACCATTTTCTGTGACAGTACAAGCGCCATAAACATCTCTAAGAACCCTGTGCAGCCCTCTCGGACTAAACACATCGACATCAGGTACCACTTTATCCGAGATCTAGTTGAGTCAAATATGCTGTCAGTATCTCATGTGCCCACAACTAATCAATTAGCAGATCTTTTCACTAAAGCTTTAGATACTCAAACTTTTACTCACTTAAGAACATGTCTTGGTCTCTGTACTATCTAAACTGTTCTTAGTGTCATCTGAACAATATATTTTGCCTATGAGTATTCTTGTGTTTCAAAGTCTCTTGAGCAATGGGTTGTTCTGTCTATCCCCATCTACTATATGCTACTTCAAATGATACTAAGCTTGAATCTTCCCCAGATAAAAAGGCTACCTCTTCCAGATGCAATGGGAAGAGCTCTCTTAAACCTTTTACTAATAAGTAGTATGCTCTTTCTCTATTAGTTCTTGGTGATCAAAGAGGACGGCTACATCTCTTGAAGAGATTGAAAGCCATGTCTGGGTACAAAAGAAAGAGCCAGAGTGTTATAAAAAAAAAAGGCTTTATATAAAAAAAAAAACACAAAAAATCGTTCTTTTTCTCATATCAGTTTTTGCTTAGTTGAGAGAGTGGTCCAGCTGATCTTCACTCTTCTTGGACCATATGAGATCACTTCTCACACACGTATGGAGATTCAAGTTTTAGTGCTCTCATGCGTATCATTGTGGATGGGTGTGGGGTAATGATCTGTTGCTCAAGGTGTGCAATTTTTTTACTCAGAAGCTATATTCATTGATCAGTTGATACCGTTTTTTTTTTCTAAAATTTGAGTATCCCTAAGTTTTTTATTATCTGATTTGTCTAAGTGTGGGCTGTGTGCAAATATTGTTGGCATATTTGACAGATATCTATTCTCTATATTACTCTCATTACCTGATGACGTTGGTTTGTTTCATTTTGTGTGTCGTATTATGTGGTGGAAAATATTCAATTTGGGCGCGTGCGTTTTCTTTGGCGAAGATCAAATTTAAAAAAATGATCATTATTTTTGCCTGGTCAGTTGTGTCAGGGTGCCTATACTTAAGGCCTACGGAAAGTGATCAATCTCACTCTTTCACTTTCTTCTCAGAAACCCTAAGCCCTGCAACATTCAACCCTTTTTCTCTCTAAAATGGAGAATACCACCCCCATTGCAGTACCCCCTGGTGCTATGTTTGTTCCATCCATGGCAATGACTGTTGATCCTACAGTGGCTCCTACAGTCGAGACTACACTGCCTAATCCCTGTCGTGACATTGTCCTCTACCAGTCGGAGGTTGGTGGTTCTGCTCATCACCCAAGTCTTGAGTCGACTCCGTCTCCGCCCTCACCCCCGGTCAGTCAGAAACCTCGTACGTTTCTAGGTAAGGCTCCTCCCCTGTCTAAAAAGGTTAGACCTTCTCTGTCGTCACCTTCCTCACTTGTGTCAAAATGAGTCACTCGTTCTTCGTCGAGTCATCAACCTCCCTCAAAACCCGTAGGACTTCCTCGTCCTCCATCTAAGGTTTCTATTCCTACCCCAACCAGTGAACGTGTTCAACCCAAACGAAAGTCCTCATGTGATACCACGTATCAACCACCTGAAAAGAAATCCAAGACAAAACCCATTCCAGTTGCCTCTACAGATTCATCTCCTAAACATTCGTCTAGAGGTTCTAAAAAATCCAAACTTCCCAAAGCACCTATATCGACTGTCGACCTAGCATCTGTACAATGCTTTGTTGATGCCTCTAAAGCCTCTGTTTATCAACGGTGGTTTGGTAATCGTGAGCTTTGGTTCGAACAAGCGGTTATCTTAGATGATTTTCCTAAACTGCATGAGTTTTTAAAACTCAGGAAATGGGTAAACACGGTCACTAACTTGTCTGCTCCTCATCCCATCTTAGTTCGAGAATTCTATGCCAACCTAGATAGGACTGTTATTGCTGAGGGTCATCCAGGGTGTGTGAGTGCCTTTGTTAGGGGTCATAGAGTTCCATTTGGTCCATCCACTATTGCATGCTTGTTGAAAGTTGAGTCCATCAGAAAACCAACATATGGGAAACAATTCAATCCAGATCAAACTTTGATGGGTAGAGTGCTAACTGGTAGGGATGACTATATTTGGGAGAAACAGGAAATCTTGGTCACTCATCTGACTCCATTCTATAGGGTTCTTCATCGGGTAGCTTTGTACAATTGGTTCCCTAATTCTCATTTGTCATCTGTTACACTTGAGATTGGCAAGTTCTTGTATGTTGTAGGAACTCATCTGTCCATTGATCTGCCATCGCTCATATTTGAAAGGATACTTGAAGCCTAAGAAACTACTGGCACTCGTAACAAGCTCCCATTTCCAAGCCTTGTTCAACGAGTTCTTATGGCTGCTCACCCTCCTCTTACAACGCATGACTATCAAGTTCAAAATCCTGTTCTCAGTAAGAGCTTTCTCTCTATGGTCAATAGGAAGCCCTCATCAACCACTCCCTCTGTATCAAAAGTGAGTAAAGGCAAGTCTCCTATGTTCAAAGGGCTTTCAGATTCCAGCTGGCAGGTACAAATGTTTTCTGAGTTTCAATCTTTTTCCAAACGTTATAAGAAGGATCAAAAATGTCAACTTGCCTTTGAGGCCTCCATGTATCAAATGGTTCGCTCTATCAAGTCGACTCTTTTACACAATTTTCCTGGGGATTCTCTGCCTGACATCTCTCTGCCTGAGTTTCATCGAGATTTGTTTGGAGTATCATCTGATACGTCTAGAAGTAATGCACATGTGCAGCGGGAGCCTTCAGCATTTGACCCTGTCACCAGTTCAGCCCAACCTGATCTGAATCCTCCAGCTGACTCGCCTCCAGTAATCTCTGCAACACCTTTGGTGTCGACTAGGCCACATTCCCAGGGGGAGTCTGGCACAGAACAGGATCCAACAGCTCATATTCAATGAAGGGGGAGATATTTGTAATTCGTTTTGTTTTATGGTAGCTCTGTTTATATTCCTAAAGACATTTATATTTGGATCATTAATTCTGGAATTGCTATTTCTTTTGTGGTCTTTAGTTTTTTTTGTTAGTCATTGAACATAACCTGTCAAGGGGGAGAATGTTAGTGTCATTATTTTGTGACAGTTTTGTTCTGTTCAATGTCTAGTCGTGTCTGGTGTTTTTAGTCTGTTATATCTGCACTAGCGTTCTGTTAAGTCAGTTTCTGTTAAGTGTTAGTTAGTGCCAGGTGGACTATTTTGTGGATATATAAATAGTCGGTTTCAGTTAGTAAAATGTTCATCCATAAAATCGTATAGTTTGTTAATTCAGTTCATTGTGGAGATAGTGTCGTATCTTGCTTCTTGTTGTTGTGTCTACAGGTCAGATGTATAGCTTGAAGATGGTCATCAATGGCGGAATGATCTGAGCCTCGAGTTGCTGAGTTCTAACTGAAGGGAGTTTTGTGTCATCTTCATCATCAGATCTGAAGGGATTTCAGGTTGAAGAAATGTTGAAGAAGAACTCAGTTGCTGCACAAGGGATTGTGCACTAACAATCAGGATTCTTGATTGTTGTTGGTAATTCATTACTAATTGTTGTTAAGTTTGTATTTTATTCCTTTAGAGAGAATTGGAGATTGTAATACGAACCTATTGAGTATTAGTAGATGAATTAACCCTGGTTCGGGGAACCCAAGCACTAGTCGGCTGAGATGTGTTCTCAGTGCAGATGAAGCTTGTAAATCTTTGTGTGATTTACTGCTTTATTATCGATTCAAGTCTATAATTCATATCTTGAAATCAATCAACCTAAAGAGAATCAACTTGGTAATTTGGATCTTTAAAATCAACAAGCTGTACTTTCACAACTAATTAAGCGCGCCTTATCATCCTTTTTGGAAAGGAGGTACTTAAGGGTGGAGTGATCGGTGAAGATCGTAATAGGTGATCCAATCAAGTAAGCTCAGAATTTGTCAAGAGCAAAGACTATGGCAAGCAACTCTTTTTTAGTAGTGGAATAGTTCATTTGAGCACTATTTAGAGTTCTACTTACATAGTAGACAAGAAAAGGTTTCCCCTCCCTTTGTTGTCCAAGAACAGCTCCAACAGTAAAATTACTAGCGTCACACATGATTTCGAATGGAAGAGTCCAATCGGGTGACTGAATAATGGGAGCAGAAGTGAGTGAGTTCACAAGTGTTCGGAAGGACTCCTCACACTTCAGTGTCCACTCAAAAGTAGCATCTTTGGCTAGGACGTTGCATAATGGACGAGAAATCATTGAAAATTTTTGTATGAACCTCCTATAAAAACTAGCATGGGATAGAAATGACCGGATGTATTTCACAGTCTTAGGGGTAGGCAATTTAGAGATGAGGTCAATTTTAGACTTGTCAACCTCAATCCCTCTTTCAGAAATAATGTGGCCTAAGACAATTCAAGAAGATACCATGAAATGGCACTTTTCCCAATTAAGAACAAGACCTTTCTCGATGCATCGTTTTAAAACGGCTTCAAGATTCAGAAGTCATGTGTCAAAAGATTTTCCAAAGACGGTTAAGACATCCATGTAAACTTCCATGGTGTTTTCAATCATGTCACTGAAAATGCTCATCATGCATCTTTGGAAAGTAGCTGGTGCATTACATAGTCCAAATGGCATACGCCGGAAAGCATATGTTCCGAAAGGACAAGTGAAAGTGGTCTTTTCTTGGTCCTCTTATGCAATCTCAATCTAATAGTAACCTGAATAATCATGGAGAAAGCAATAGAAAGGATGACCAGCTACGCGCTCAAGAATTTGATCAATGAATGGCAGCGGGAAATGATCTTTACGGTAGGCAGCATTCAATTTTCGATAATCGATGCACATACGCCAACCCGTCACTGTTCTTGTGGGAACAAGGGTCCCTTTTTCATTTTGGACAACGGTAACACCTGATTTCTTAGGCCCTACCTGAACTGGACTGACCCATTTAGTGTCGGCTACTGGGTAAATGATACCTACATCAAGAAGTTTTAACACTTCATTTTTCACTACTTCTTTAATCGATGGGTTCAATCTTTTTTGAGGGTCCCTTCGTGGGATAACCTCTTCTTTTAGATTAATTCGATGGGTGGAAATTCGAGGGCTAATACCTTTGATATCAATAAGCGTCCAACCTATCGCAAGTTTGTATTTTGGTAGTAGCTCGAGTAACTACAATTCTTGAGAAAGTTGAAGGTCGGACGAGATGATAACTGGAAAGGTGTCGCCATCTCCCTGGAAATCATGTTTCAAACATTTGGAAGTTGGTTTAGTTGAACATTGGGAGTTTTTTCAGCGAAAGCTTTTAGTTCTTACCTCTCACGAGGTAATGCTTCAAAGTGTGGTTTCCAAAATTTCTTCCCTCTATTTTGTGTGTCCAAGTGATCAACAGTAGCGAGAGTGGACTCAACAAGACTGGGATTTTCATTTTCGAAGTGAGAGAGGAGTTCATCAAGATTAACAAAATTTCTTTGCAATTGATTCTCCTCAGAAATAAGATTGTCAATCATGAATGTTTGATGACATTCTTCATCCTCTTAAAGTTGTTTCCCAATGTGAAATTTTTTGACCTCAAGTGTCATATTTCTGAATGATATTTTCATTTGACCATTACGATAATTAATCAAAGCATTTGCAGTGGCAAAGAATGGTCTTCCACGGATGATAGGAATTTTCAATTCCATGTTGACCATAGATTGGGTATCAAGAACAAGGAAGTGTACGGGGTAATAGAATTTCTCAATTTAAACAAGAACATCCTCAACGATGCTCTGAGGCTTTTTGATAGAGCGGTCAGCAAGTTGTAGCACAACAAATGTTGGCTTCATTTCTACAAGACCAAGTTGCGAATACACAGAGTAAGGCATGAGATTCAAACTCACGCTAAGGTCAAGCAAAGCTTGGTTGACTTCATAAGTCCTAATTTGGCATGAAATGGTGGGACAATCAGGATCATTGTATTTTGGCGGTGTCTTTTGTTCAATCACCGGACTCACTTATTCAGTCAAGAAAGCAATCTTCTTGACATGGTGCTTTCTTTTTGCAGTGCAAAAGTCCTTGATGATTTTGGCATAAGCTGACACTTATTTTATCACGTGGAGCAAAGGAAGATTAATCTTCACTTGTGTCAAGTGCTCAAGGAGTTCATCTTGGTTTTCAAGAATTTTCTCAACAAGTCTAAGAGCCTGGGGAAATGGTACTTTGACTTGAGCATTGAGTGGTGCACTGTCAGGGGCAACTTTTGGATTTGAAGCAGTGGTTTTGATGAATGGATCGTCCAAAGTTTTATCACTTCTTGTTGTGATGACGTTAACCCCTTTAATAATGGGATCCTTAGAGGTGGAAGTTTCAGCCATATGTTCCCCTTATGCATTGAATTGAGGTTAGGAAGGAAGTTTGCCTTTCTCAGAAATAGCCAAGGATGCGGTCAATTTTGAAAATTGACTTTTTATTTCTTGGACATCTTCCTTTAACTGATGATTTATTTTGGTTTGTTCCTCAATGAATGTATGAATGGTATTTTCAAGGGAGTTCCCTTGTTGTTGAGCATTGTATTGGGGCGCAGGATATGTCTTTGGAGGTTGAGCTTGATTCTCATTTCTCCATTTTCCTGTTGATGTTTGAGCTTGGTTGGAATTATCTCTCCAACTGAAATTCGGGTGGTTTCTCTAATTAGGGTTGTACATATGGGAGAATGGCTTATTATATTGCCCTAAGGCATTGCATTGCTCCTCATGAACCCCCCTCATTTCTTTGAAAACTAAGAAGTCCTTAGCTAAATGCTCATTTTCTCCATAAATGAAACAAGGTTCAGGTGGTCTTGTTTGAGCTTGGGCAACCAAGCGCCCTTTTCGGCCATCTTTATTTGAAAGGATTTCAACTTTCTTTTTTAAAGCTTCGACTTGGGCCTTTATATTGCCCTCTTCCCGCAGTTGGTAAATCCCAGCTGGTCGATTTCTATTGGTGCTTTCAGCAGCAGTTGGACCAATCCATGTGTGAGATTTTTCAGCAAGCTTAATGAGAAACTCAAGAGCTTCTTCGGGTTCCTTTTGAAGAAACACACTGTTACACATCATTTCTACGAATTAGCGCTCATGACTTGTGAGGCCTTCGTAGAAGTAGCTCACGATTCTCCAACTTTCATACCCATGGTGTGGACACTGACTTAGGAGATCTTTAAAATCTCTCCCAAACTTGATAGAACGTTTCAATGTCTTTTTGGGAAAATATTGAGAATTGTCTTTTCAAACTGTTGGTCTTATGGATGGGGAAATATTTAACAAAAAATGTTTTGGTCATTCTATCCCATGTTCCAATAGACCTAGATCTTAAAGAAAACCACCAACTTTTAGCTTTATCCTTCAAAGAGAAAGGGAAAAACTTTAAACGTGCAGCATCATTGTGTTGGGTTTTATGCCGTAAATAAAACTCTATTTCAATGTAATCTAGATTATTCAATATCAATAAAATAACAGAAGTATTTTTCATTCATTTGTGTATGTTTTGGTTCATCTTATCAATTGTTTGTCTATTTGATTTATAAATTCATTCAAACCCTTTTCACATACTTGATCATGTTTATTGTGTTGTCAACACAGTGGAAAGTAAACATGACTATGTGAATAAAGATTCCTAGATTTATCAGAACACTGGGTTTTACTGATATGACAATCTACAATAGAGTTTACTTGCATTTGGAGAAATGCTATGTTCTTTCTAGAGCATTGGTTAAAGTAAAGCTTGTGTTGGATGCATGGAGTATGCATTGGAATGGACCGATATTGAATTTTGATATAGATTTATTAAACTTACCGTAATATCTATTCAATTCAATATCACTTAGTTGATCCTAGATCAAATGATCTAAATCCTGATATGATTAGGTTCAATCTCAAGAGTATTATTCGTGTTCTTTGATCTGTTAGTTAAGCCTACTTTTGGGTCAAGGTGATACGTACATTTTGGGAACACGGTAGTGCAATTGAGTGGGAGTGCTAACATAAATATGGAATCTATAGCTTCTATCTGGCGAATAGAAAGTAAAGGATGATTTCCTTCGAGCTTAACCAAACGAAAATAAATGGTGGAGTACTCATTTCACTTAGCTGAAATATCATTTATACAGGGTTAAGTGTTTTAAGGATAAAATACATTGTAGGGTGTTACGGTAATTAAATCCCTTTATAGTGTAAATCATCCATGTAGAGGATCATTGATCAAATTAGGATTATAACAATGGATAACTAATGACGTGTCTATATGGTGGAAGATATAGATCATTCTATATAACTGAGAGTGCAATTTTAAGTTCTATGCGTGGATTCAACGAAGAATTAATAAGTCAGTGAATTTAAGTTGTAAATTCTTGATCTGCTTATTGGAAGATCGGATATATAGACCCAGGGTCCCCACACTAGTTGAGACAATATTACTTGTAAGACTCATTTAATTGATTTTAATTAATCAATTATAATTCTCAAGTTAGACTATGTCTATTTGTGAATTTATCACTTATTAAGGGCAAAATAGTAAATAGAGAGTTTAAAGGGTATATTTATTAATTGGGAAACTTTGATTAGTTTTATTAATAAATAAAATAAATGAAAATAAATTATTTGATAACTAATTATAATTATTAAATAATTAGATTTGACATTTATGTGGTTGAATGAGAGAAATGGAAATTTTTGAGAAAATGGGAAACTAGAAATGATGAAAAAGGAAAGTTAGAAAAGTGGAAGGCTTGTTTCCATAATGCTATGGTCGGCCACCTTTGCTTCCCTTTTCTAATTTATTTTTTATTTTTTAATGCCAAGTAATTCAGCCATAACCCTATGTTTTCTTTACCTAATGCAAAAGAAATCTGAAACGTTTGAAAAGTTTCAGGAATTTCATGCTTTGGCTCAAAACCAATTAGATAAAACATTAAAGATCTTGCGAACTGATAGGGGGGGAGAATATATGGATAGGTAGTTCAAAGATCATTTAATTGAACTTGGAATTGAATCCCTATGTACTGCCCCAACCACTCCACAGCAAAATGGAGTTGCAGAAAGGAGAAATCACACTCTCTTGGAAATGGTTAGGTCTATGCTGAGTTATTCAACTCTGTCTACGTCCTTCTGGGGATATGCTATTCAAATGGCAAACGACATTTTAAATGTTGTTCCATCTAAAGAAATCCTTAAGACACCCGTCGAACTATGGAATGGTCGTACACCTAATTTACGCCATTATAGGATTTGGGGGTGCCCAGCTCATGTCTTGAGAAAGAAAGAAGGCAAACTGGAATCGCAAACTGAAGTTTGCATGTTTGTCGGAAATTCTAAAGAGACTAGGGGTGGACTATTTTATAGTCACAAGGATAACAAAGTGTTTGTTTCTACAAATGCTACTTTTCTTGAAGATAACTATATTAAAGACAACAAATCGAAAAGTAAAGTTGTATTAGAGGAAATGCTTACAGATATAGTTCCTTCAAATGTTCCACCCTCTTCTACTCAAGAAGAGGATAATCCCACTCCCTCAGTTGTAGAAACTGAGAAAACTACTACCAAAGCTCCTGTTCAGAAGATCACCGCTCCTCATCGTAGTGGGAGGGTTTCTACAAAACCATCTCGTTATGGCTTGGATGGTGAAGTCAATATGGTCATTGGTGACTGTATTGATGACGACCCTGTTGGGTTTTATGCCCTAAATAAAACTCTGTTTCAATGTAATCTAGATTATTCTATATCAATAAAGTAACAGAAGTAATTTTTCATTCACTTGTGTATGTTTTGGTTCACTTAATCAATTGCTTGTCTATTTGATTTATAAATTCATCCAAACCCCTTTCACATACTTGAACATGTTTATTGTGTTGTCAACACAGTGGAAAATAAACATGACTATGTGAATAAAGTATTCCTAGATTTATCAGAACACTGGGTTTCACTGATATGACAATCTACAACAGAGTTTACTTACATTTGGAGAAATGTTATGTTCTTTCCAGAACATAGGTTAAAGTAAAGCTCAGGTTGGATGCATGGAGTATGCATTGGAATGGACCGATATTGAACTTTGAATTAGATTTTGAAACTTACCGTAAACATCTATTCAAATCAATATCAGAAGTTGATCCTAGATCACATGATCTAAATCCTGATATGGTTAGGCTTAATTTCAAGAGTGTTATTCGTGTTCTTTGATTTGTTAGTTAAGCCTAAAACTTTAGTCTGGGCAATACATACATTTAGGGAACACGGTAGTGCGATTGAGTGGGAGCGCTAACATAAATATGGAATCTATAGCTTCTATCTGGCGAATAGTAAGCAAAGGGTGATTTCCTTCGAGCTTAACCAAACGAGATAAATGATTGAGTACTCATTTCACTTAGTTGAAATATCATTTATACAGGGTTAAGTGTTTTAAGGATAAAATACATTGTAGGGTGTTACGGTAATCTAAGTCCCTTTACAGTGTAGATCATCCATATAGAGGATCATTGATCACATTAGGATTATAACAATGGATAACTAATAATGTGTCTATATGGTGGAACATATAGAGCATTCTATATACTGAGAGTGCAATTCTGAGTTCTATGTGTGGATTCAACGAAGAATTAATAAGTCAGTGAATTTAAGTGGTAAATTTTAGATCTGCTTATTGGAAGCTCGGATATATAGACCCATGGTCCCCTCACTAGTTGAGATGATATTACTTGTAGGACTCATTTAATTGATTTTAATTAATCAATTAAAAATTCTCAAGATAAACTTGTCAGTTTGAGAATTTGGCACTCATTAAGGGCAAAACAGTAAATAGAGATTTTGAAGGGCATATTTATTAATTAGGAAACTTTAATTAGTTTCATTATTAATAAAATAAATGATAATATATTATTTGATAATTATTTTTAATTATTAAGTAATTAGATTTATCATTAATATGGTTGAACAGTGGAATTGGCAACATTTCACAAAAAGGGAAACTATCAAGTGTAGGAAAAGGAAAGTTGGAAAAGAGGCAGACCTTGTTTCCACATTGCCTAGGCCGGCCTCCTTTACCTTCCTTTTCCCTTGATTTTCTCAGTTCAAAATGTCAATCATAGCCCTTGGTGGTCTTCTATAAATAGAAGGCAAAGGCTTCAGAATTTAACATCTCTGAAAAAGCTTTTCACAGCATTATTCTGAAAGAATTTTCTCTCAGAAAATTCTCTCTGAGCCGCCACCCTCTCTCTCTCTCTATACCTTCACTGTTTCGAAATATATGAGTGCTAGAGTAGTGCCCACACACATCAAGTAATACCTCAATCATAGTGAGGAAGGCTGTGTAGAATTCAGAGACAACAAAGAAGGACTTTCGGGCTCAGATCTTGATTATACTCTGCTACAGAAAGGAATCAAGGGTTAGAGATCTGAGTGGGAGGAGACATATATATTCCGCTGCAATCACTGTAAGATTTCTGATACTCTTATGTGTTTAATTTCATATCGTTTTAGAAGTTCATATTTAGGTTGTTAAATCAACATACTTGTGAGTAGATCTAAGATCCTGGTAAAATAACTTCCAACAACTGGCACCAGAGCCATGGTAATTGATTTGCTTGCAAGAAATTTGGACTTAAAACGATTTGCTTGTTTTTTGGATGGTATCATGTTGCTTTGAGTGTCATATTGATGTTTGAATGTTGTTTGTGAATTCTGGGAAAAATGGTTACTGTTTTTATTCTGTAATTATTTTTGTTGGATAGTTTGGAAAATTCTAAGCAATTTACTTTTTTACAGAACTCGATTTCGATTTAATTTGAATTAGTTATGAATTTTTGAAAATTGGAAAAATCGGGGTGACGAGCAACCTCATCACGCGCGCGGAAGGGCTGCTTGCAGCCTCCCTGCGCCGTGATTTCTCGGCCAATCACCCCAGATCCGCGCGCGGATGGCCATGCACAGCATGCCATCCGTACAGTTCATCCAATTTTCCAATTTTTTCGATTTTTCATGCTATTTCATGGAATTAAATTCCGATTTTTTGTGTAGTTTTGTATGTTGATTTTTGTTTTTCAAATTTCAAATCTAATTATCAGAAATAAATTAATTTTAATTTTTAAAATTAATTTTAGATATTAGTGTAATTTGATTTTGAAAATAGGAAAAAATCAAGTTTTGCTTACCTTTTTCTTATTTCCTTTAAAATTTGATTATTTTATTTTTTTAAAGGTGAGATATTAATTTTTTTGGTAACTTGACCTTAATTAAAATAAGATCATAATAATCATGATAATTTTAAAAGAGGAAATAAGGTATTTTTGTTAACTTTTAAATTTTGTTATTTTTTAATTAAATTAAATTCTAAAACAAAAAAAGGGTATGTATTTACCATTTTCTATTTTATTTTTAATTTATTAAATAACATGAAATTTAAAAGGAAAGTTAGCAATTTATTTTGAAATGACATTTAGGTTACCCAAAACCTAATTTTTCAAAATGGTAGGTTTAATTTTATTTTTATTTTTCGAAATAAATGATTAAAATTAAATAAATCCTACATCCAACTATCCAAATCTAACCTTGTTGCAGGAGTATGTGTTTTAGATTGTTTGTAAGTTTTCTAAAACCTATTATTGCTTGATCTAAATTGCCTTGGTTAAATTGATGATAGATCAGTTGATCTAATTTTAACCAAAGGTTCAATTGACGATAGATCAAGTAAATAATTTGTAACAGGTAATTTTTACAAACTTCTTTCATCTGTGTATGACTTAGCAACATGATAGGATCCATCCAAATGTGTATGCCTGTGTGAGCCTATATGTTTAATTTCTATTATAGATACATATAGGTGGTTGTTGCTAAATAAAATATCATAACTGATAGATTTTATTTAGGCTCATTTAGTTGTGAGCCTATTCAATTAATAACAGTTATTCATTGTAAGGTTAAATTCCTCTCTTTTGGGCCTTGTGTGAGAGTTGGGAGCCTTAGAAGTGGGTGCGACATACTGGACCCAGCTCCCCCTCACATGAACAACCCCAATTGTGAAGGCCCATTTGCCTGATTTGGATAACTGTGATAGGTTAATTATATTTGTTTGACCTAATAAAAGATTGATTAGCAACATAATTAATTTCATTGTTCCTTGAAATTAATTAAAGAAAAACATAGTTTGAATAGTCATATTCTAGAAAGCTATATGTATTTTTCTTGTTTCAATTAAATATGGAATTATAACCATATAAATTCTTTCTGAATCTTAATTTTATAATTTCATTAAATATTCCTATTTAAGTTGAGATTTAGTTAAATCTATCAAATCAACTTAGATTTGAATATTTTTGAATTTCCTATTATAAATTAAGTTGAAGAATTTTGGAAATTGGTTATTAAGATTCCTTAGATATTTTTTTAAGTTGATATTTTCTAAATATGGGAACTTAAAATGGAATATATTCTAAATTAAGTGGTTACTACTTAATTGGTAATATTTAATTAAGTCATTGTTTGAGGAATATTTTTAAGTTGGGTATTTAGATTTTCTAAACAACTTAAATAAGATATTTTTCAAAATTATTCCATTTTTGAAATTTAATTAAAGTTTTTTACTCTAATTTGTAATATTTCATTATTGAGATATGGAATATAAATGATTAGACAAAATACATGTTTAAATAATGAGCTTTAATCAAAGAGAAATTCGATCTCCATTGTTGGTTTTACATAGCTATTGTTTTAGTGAGTAATCCTCCCTAATGGAGGAACGTTCATTAGCAAGTTAGCGCCGTTTAATCTCGAAAGATAAGTATTCTTATAGGTTTATTTATATGGTTCATGACCACCCTAATGGTGGCGACTATGTAAGACTTATAAGAATACGAAACAATGGTAGAAGCTCATAAGATAGAATTGCCTTGACTCTCGCCTAAACGGGACAACGCTGAATTCCAATCTTGATCGAATAAAAGGTTGCTAGAATGTTTGACATTTTAGATGAATTGACAACTCTATTCAATGGATGATGCTTTGACTCTCGCCTAAACGGGACACTGTATCAGTTCGTTGGAAACCTTGGAAAATAAACTATGTTAGATTTAGTATTTTTATAACATAAGTGATTGTTTGTTTTCTGAACCTGTGTATGAATTTATAGAACCGAAACCTTACTTCTGTTTATTGATATGTTGTAGTGCCAAAATTAATAACCCTCATCCCGATCCACTCCTAGTTAGTATCTTTGCAAAAGAACTCAATAGTGTGAAAATGCATCCTGGTAGTTGCATTAACTCGCACCTATTGTTGATGAATCTGAAATTCCAAAAGGCAAATCTACTAGGAATTGATTTATCAAAGGAACAATGGGTGAAACTCATACTTTATAGTCTTCCTCAGGAGTATAACAGTTTTGTTCTATATTACTTATTGAATAATCCTAACTCCTCCGACATGAATAATCCTAGCCTTGTTTCCACATTGCCTAGGCCGGCCCCTTTTACCTTCCTTTTCCCTTGATTTTCTCAGTTCAAAATGTCAATCATAGCCCTTGGTGGTCTTCTATAAATAGAAGGCAAAGGCTTCAGAATTTAACATCTCTGAAAAAGCTTTTCACAGCATTATTCTGAAAGAATTTTCTCTCAGAAAATTCTCTCTGAGCCGCCACCCTCTCTCTCTCTATACCTTCACTGTTTCGAAATATATGAGTGCTAGAGTAGTGCCCACACACATCAAGTAATACCTCAATCATAGTGAGGAAGGCTGTGTAGAATTCAGAGACAACAAAGAAGGACTTTCGGGCTCAGATCTTGATTATACTCTGCTACAGAAAGGAATCAAGGGTTAGAGATCTGAGTGGGAGGAGACATATATATTCCGCTGCAATCACTGTAAGATTTCTGATACTCTTATGTGTTTAATTTCATATCGTTTTAGAAGTTCATATTTAGGTTGTTAAATCAACATACTTGTGAGTAGATCTAAGATTCTGGTAAAATAACTTCCAACAGACCCATTAACCTATAAACAGGCAATGGCAAGTCCGCAACGGAAGCGTTGGTCAGCCGGCATGGATTCAGAAATGGATTCAATGAAAAAGAACAAAGTCTGGGAATATGTAGATCCACCCATTGACTATCGTCCAATCGGATGCAAATGGGTCTACAAGAAGAAAAGAGGCGCTGGAGGCGAAGTCGAAACTTTTAAAGCTAGACCGGTCGCCAAGGGTTATACCCAAAGAGAAGGTGTGGACTATGAAGAAACTTTTAGTCCTGCCGCCATGCTCAAATCCATCCGAATTCTTCTCTCCATCGTAGCCGCTTTCGATTATGAAATCTGGAAAATGGATGTCAAGACAACCTTCCTTAATGGGCTTCTTGAAGAAACCATCTATATGGAGCAACCAGAAGGCTATGTTCTTCCTGGGCAAGAAAATAAAGTTTGCAAATTAAATAGGTCTATTTATGGACTTAAGCAAGCTTCATGCTCATGGAATAAAAGGTTTGATGAGATCATTAAAACCTACGGCTTTCATCAGAATGAAGATGAACCTTGTGTTACCAACTCAAGGAAGACCAAGTAGTAGTATTCCTTGTCCTTTATGTTGACGACATTTTGATCATTGGCAACAATATCAAGAAAATGACTCACATTAAGGAATGGCTAGACACTCAATTCGATATGAAAGATTTGGGTGAGGCTGCCTATGTTCTTGGTATTCAGATTATTAGAAACCGGAAGAACAGATCCCTTGCTCTCTCTCAAACAACTTACATTGACAAAGTTTTAGAGAGATTCTCCATGACCAATACCAATGGGGCAAATATGCCTTCTAGATATAGTATCCGTCTATCTAAGGAACAGTGTCCTACTGATCTTCAAGAGATAGAGGACATGGCAAAAGTTCCTTATGCTTCTGCAGTTAGAAGTCTAATGTATGCAATGTGATGCACTAGACCTGACATCTGCTATGCAGTTGGAATCGTGAGCAGGTATCAGTCAAATCCAGGACAGGAACATTGGAATGCTGTTAAGTATATTCTGAAATACTTAAAGAGTACAAGACACTACGTGTTAGTCTACAAGGGTGGTGATCTAAATCCCATAGGCTATACAGACTCAGATTTCCAGACATGTCTTGAAGACAGGAAATCTACATCTGGGATGGTGTTTACTCTTGGGGGTGGAGCAGTGGTTTGGAGAAGTGCGAAACAAACCGCGACCTCAGATTCTACCATGGAGGCAGAATACATAGCTTCAGCTGAAGCTGCTAAAGAGGTTGTGTAGCTTAGAAATTTCTTCACTAGTCTTGGTGTAGTACCTAGAATGGAAAAGCCTCTAGTCCTTCTTTGTGATAACAACGAAGCAATAGCCAACAATAAGGAACCTCGGAGCCACAAGAGAAGCAAACATATAGAAAGAAAATATCATATTATCAGAGAATATGTGGCAAGAGGGGATGTACTGGTGGAGAAAGTGGACACACAAGACAACTTAGCTGATCCATTCACCAAAGTCTTGGAAGTGACTGCTTTTGAAAAGAACCGTCAAAATTTAGGGTTAATTGAAATGTACTGATTAGTTTTATATTAGAGCAAGTGGGAGTTTGTTGGGTTTTATACCCTAAATAAAACTCTATTTCAATGTAATCCAGATTATTCAATATCAATAAAATAACAGAAGTATTTTTCATTCATTTGTGTATGTCTTGGTTCATCTTATCAATTGTTTGTCTATTTGATTTATAAATTCATTGAAACCCTTTTCACATACTTGATCATGTTTATTGTGTTGTCAACACAGTGGAAAGTAAACATGACTATGTGAATAAAGATTCCAAGATTTATCAAAACACTGGGTTTTACTGATATAACAATCTACAACAGAGTTTACTTGCATTTGGAGAAATGCTATGTTCTTTCCAGAGCATTGGTTAAAGTAAAGCTTGGGTTGGATGCATGGAGTATGCATTGGAATGGACCGATATTGAACTTTGATATAGATTTATTAAACTTACCGTAATATCGATTCAATTCAATATTACTTAGTTGAACCTAGATCAAATGATCTAAATCCTGATATGATTAGGTTCAATCTCAAGAGTATTATTCGTGTTCTTTGATTTGTTAGTTAAGCCTACATTTGGGTCAGGGTGATACGTACATTTTGGGAACACGGTAGTGCAATTGAGTGGGAGCGCTAACATAAATATGGAATCTATAGCTTCTATCTGGCGAATAGAAAGTGAAGGATGATTTCCTTCGAGCTTAACCAAACTAAAATAAATGATGGAGTACTCATTTCACTTAGCTGAAATATCATTTATACAGGGTTAAGTGTTTTAAGGATAAAATACATTGTAGGGTGTTACGGTAATTAAATCCCTTTACAGTGTAAATCATCCATGTAGAGGATCATTGATCAAATTAGGATTATAACAATGGACAACTAATGACGTGTCTATATGGTGGAACATATAGAGCGTTCTATATAACTGAGAGTGCAATTCTAAGTTCTATGCGTGGATTCAACGAAGAATTAATAAGTCAGTGAATTAAAGTTGTAAATTCTTGATCTGCTAATTGGAAGCTTGGATATATAGACCCAGGGTCCCCACACTAGTTGAGACAATATTACTTGTAAGACTCATTTAATTGATTTTAATTAATCAATTATAATTCTCAAGTTAGACTATGTCTATTTGTGAATTTATCACTTATTAAGGGCAAAACAGTAAATAGAGAGTTTAAAGGGTATATTTATTAATTGGAAAACTTTTATTAGTTTTATTAATAAATAAAATAAATGACAATATATTACTTGATAATTAATTATAATTATTATTAAATAATTAGATTTGACATTTATGTGGTTGAATGAGAGAAATGGCAATTTTTGAGAAAATGGGAAACTAGAAATGATGAAAAAGGAAAGTTAGAAAAGTGGAAGGCTTGTTTCCATAATGCTATGGCCGGCCACCTTTGCTTCCCTTTTCTCATTTATTTTTCATTTTTTAATGCCAAGTAATTCAGCCATAACCCTATGTGGTCTTCTATAAATAGAAGGTAAAGGCTTCAGGTTTGACACACACTTTACAGCATTATTTTCTTTCACTCAAAAACATTCTTGAAGCCCCCACTCTCTCTCTCTTCCTTCTCTGTTTTTCGAAGTCCCTCTAAGTAATAGAGTAGTGCTCACACACATCAAGTAATACCTTAATCATAGTGAGGAAGGCTGCGTAGAATTCAGAGTTAACAAAGAAGGACATTCGGGCTCAGATCTTGATTATACTCTGCGATAGAAAGGAATCAAGGGTTAGAAATCTGAGTGGGAGGAGACATATTATTCCGCTGCACCCAATGTAAGGTTTCTTAACTTTATATGTGTTTAATTTATTATCGTTTTAGAAGTTCATATTTAGGTTGTTAAATCAACATACTTGTGAGTAGATCTAAGATCCTGGTAAAATAATTCCAACACATTGATGGTTGCTCGGTCATAGAAAGGGTCAACAACTTCTCGAATTCTCTAATATGCACATATGGATTTTTATTTTCCATTCCACGAAAAGTCGGTAAAAGTTGAATAATGCCGGGTTTGACACCAAGATTTGGCATATTAGGTGGAAATATAAAACGTGATGGTATGGAAGTATGAGTAGGATGAAGGTAATCATTAAGTGTTCTCTGTTGTGCTTCATTATTATTATTCATGGCGAAAGGATTACCGATTATTGTGTGAACGGGAGAAGGAATAGTGGATGGATTGGAAGAGTTTTCACCAGAAGTGGTTTCGTCAAAAGAAGAGTTACTCATCCACTCTAGTTTGAACCTTTTTTTTTTAATTATTTTATTAGTATTATTTTGTTATAGTAAAGAGCACAAAAATACAATATTACAATGACCAACACAAAAATATTCCCAGGCCAGTTGGAAAGATTGCCAAGGTACCGCTTCGTCCCAACCTTGCCCAGACAGAACCGAGATTCCCAGATAAGGTGGAGGGTACACTAACACAAACCTTATTTAAAAACCAACTTTTCTAGACAGAACAATTTTAGTTTGTGTCATATATAATATTAAACTGTTGTTTTATGTATTTTATGATTTTTTTAAAGGACTTAAATTCTAAGAATAATAAAAAATAAATAAATAAATAAACGAGAAAAAAAAAAAGAGAACTAAAACATAATATAAACTATCATACTAAACAAAAGTCAAAGTGAGAACAAAAAAAAAATTAAAAGAAATAATTTTTTTATATCAAGAAATCATTTCTGATAAGGAAGATCAGATAAAATCGCAACCTTAGAGCATACTTTGAATTTCTTGGTAATTTTTTTTTCAAAAATATTTACACAACATAAGAAAATATTCACAAGAAAATAAAAAAATTATTAACCTCTTGATTTCAGATTCACTAAGTTTTTGAAAAAAATTACCTCCCCGGCAACGACGCCAAAATTTGATATGTAACGCCCAAATTGTGACTGCCACAGCGGTGGTTGTAGTATAGATCAGGTGGTCGATTCCACATGGAGGTGATTATGGACAAAAATATTAGTAGAAAAATAGAAACAAAAGGTTAATAAATAGTGATATTAGTGACTGATGAGTTTGTGATTTTTTGTTTTTGATAATAAATATTAAAAGAAAGCAAATAAAATGTGTAGTCAATAGTAAAAGAAAGGACTTTAAAAATCATCTATATGCTTGTTTAGCTATCTTGTACCCTTGATTCACAAAGTTGACACATATGATATAGCATTAAAGTTCATTATATTTTGAGTATACAAGTTCTTGAAAATAAAAGATAATTTAATCTTATGTAGAACCTAGAAATGACATTATACATCAAGCAATAATACAATAATAAAGATTAAACATAAAACTAAACATAAATATTATTTTTATTAAATAGAAACACATAGAAAGAGCATGACTAATCCTATATATCTTTAGTAAAAACAATGACAAAGAGATAGAAATAGAGATGGTGGTGATAGTGAAGGAAATGAACATTATAGTTTATCGAGGAACTCCTTCATGTTGTTAATTGAGATCCTCTAAATGTCTTTCCATATCTTACTCAATGAGAGGATGCCTCGAGCATGGTCGTATACTGACCTTCTTTTGTAAGGCTATTGTTGAGCCTGAGATCCCTGGCCAGCCCCTTAGACCGCTGGTTGGTGGAATCGGGCTATTCTCGCCATAAGACCTTCGTGCCAAGGCCTGTCCTTCTTTGGATAGGGGAAGGTTTGTCCTGGTTCCTGAAGAACCTAGTTAGTTAGCTTGTTGATAGACCCTCTCTGATCTATCAACTAGTCTTCGTTGGAGTGGATCTTTGATGAGATCCTAGCCTCTTCCATTTGTTCTCTGATTGAATCGCCTTATCAAGTCATTGGCTTCTCTGTTGCGGCGATCCAACTTTTCCTGGTGAGTTCAAAGGATGTACTATTGGTCATCCATCCATCTCAAGAATTCTCATCTCTACTTTGCGAATACATCACAATCAATAGCGTGTGGTTCTTAAGTTAGGCTGGCTTGGTAGACGGCCTCTCTCAGTCTAGCTAACTCGAGATCTTCTCCCAAGTCCACATGGGGCTTGCCAATTCCTGGTCCTGTCTCTCCAACATAGTACTAGAGACGAGATTCGGTTGTTGAACCTGAGGGCTATTCCCCAAGGGTCTTTCCTTTAGTGGGAGGCGCCAGTGGTGGGTCTTCCTTCGGAGGCAAGGGTCTGCTGCTTAGATCCACCGGGATGTTTGTGTCACTCTGGCAGCTGTAGTGACCAAATTCGAGGTGCCTGTCATGATGGTAAGATTGACCACATCTGCATGGGAATTCCAATAGTGGCTGGAACATGAACATCATGATCTAAGCGTCTTGAGGAAGACCTAATGATGTAGATGGTGCAACCAGAGTTCTCGTGTTCACCATGGCGTTTGAATAGATTACTTCATAGCTTTCTCTTAATGAAAGTACCAATTTGTTGACCTCAAAAATTGCCAACCGACAACAGGGTTATATTAATCTGATGCTTGCCACGTGTTACAGAATTAGAACTAGAAAGTAAAAGAACATAAGGATTTTATAGAGGTTTGGCCCCCTGAGTTAGCGGGTAATGACCTACTCCTTTTTTAGTTGTATTGATACCGAGAGATATACTATAGGTGGGATCTGATATAGCTCTCTTAAGGTTACAAAGTAATCAATGATGGAAAATCTCAAGTATTGAGAGAAGCTAAGGGGTGTGTGTGTGTGTGTGTGTGTGTGTGTGTGTGTGTGTGTGTGTGTGAGAGAGAGAGAGAGAGAGAGAGAGAGAGAGAGAGAGAGAGAGAGAGAATATACTCTATAACTTATAGCTTACTTAGTTATGACTTAATGACTTAGGGTTTTAGGGTTGAGTTAAGACTATTTATATAGGAGAGCTTAAACCCTAATTAGTAGTTAAAATAAGAGATAGTTACATATTAAATTAGTAAAATACAAAAGACTAAAATGTCCCTTAAAAATAGGTATTTTCTATCTACTTTATTGGGTTGTTAGGGCCTAATTCGCACTTTAGCTTGCAGTCGACGTGTAAAGGTGTGCATCGAGGTCTTACCAGATCCAATCCTTGTTGGCCATGCACCTGCAGGATGTAGGCTAGCCAGCCTTGCGATGTCCAGAAGCTAGCGGCCATAGGGCTGGCCAGCCCCCTTGAGGTGGTTGGTCTGTTGCCCGCCATCCCGTTTAAGTGTCGGGATCCCCGTTGGCTAGGGTGCTTACTTGACATCCTTGTCGGTAAGCTATACTGTTACGTGGCGCTGACATCGGCTATGTAAGCATGCCACGTCTGGTAGGTAAAAATCGAAATAACAATAAAATTTGGAATTAATATTAAATCTAGCTGCTTAATCTGTGAGAATAATAATGAGTCACATGAACATTAATTTTTTGAGTGTTAGCACTATTTGTCTGAAGTGTTTGATTGTATGAGTACATGCCACTCATAATTATGAATTATGTGGGCTTGTTAATTGGATTAGATGATGTAGGCATTCTCGAACCCGTCCGAGTGTGTAACATTCATTATAAAAAATAATTACTTTTAATATATTTTTTTAATCACAACATAAATTTTGTTGTGACTAAATGTAATTTTTAGACACAATAAAAAACTATTTGTTACTAAAATATTGTATTTAGATACAAATTGTCACTAATATAGTTTTAGTAACAACAAGTATTGTGACAAAATATATATAGTCATAATAAATTATAATTTTTGTGACTAAATATACATTTAGCCACGGACCTTTTAATCACATTATAGGAATAATAATTTATAATTAGTCACAACTTTTTTTAACTTTTAGTCACAAATTTTATTATGATTAAAAGTAAGATTTTCTATAATAATTACACTCTAAGTGCTAGTATTTATCCTATTTAGAAGGCCATAAATGAGGCTCTTTAGAACCTCAAGATGCCTCTAGTTTCTTTTGTTGCCAAAAGTATTAAAAATGATGTTTGTAAAGGACTATTTTTTAAACATGGACAATATAAGTCGATTGGGAGAGCAATTTAATTACAATATTTTGGCACTACTTCAAAATCATCATTTAAATGTTTTTAAGACCTTTCAGCGTCGGTTTTGGCAAAATTTACTACCGATGCTGATCTAGGTAACACTGTAGAGTCTAAATTAAATAACCGACATCATAAGGGTACGTATGACGTCGTTTATTTGCTAGGAACCGATGCCATAGGGGTGTATATGGTGTTGGTTCCTAGCAAATAACCGACGCCATATACAGCCTTAGGAACCGACGGCAAAGACCTAAGGATTTTTTTTCAGTTTATTTAATTTAATTTAATTTATTTAAATTATATATTTATTAACAAACTAGTTTGATCCATCAGCAACCTCTCTAATTACTCAATTGCAATATTTAAAAAAAGTCGCCAACAAGAAAGAATATAAATATATAGACACGATAAAATCATCAAATAATTTGTCAGTAGAAAAAAAAGTGAGGAATTAAAATATTAAGTTTAATTTTTTTTTTTTTACGGAAATCAAATCTAAATTTAAAAATAAGAAACATTTATTGATTTTAGTTCATTATAAATTTAAAAACATTAACATCTTTAACTTCTCGTGTTTTCAATTAATTGAATTATAAAAGTATATTAAAAAATAACTTTATTAATTTGTTGGAAATCAACTATTTTTTTTTTATTTTATTAACTTTAATTTATTTTCTATTTTTTCTTTAAACATTATTATTATTATTATTATTTCATGTTAATTGTACAAAACATTTAATAGCTACTTTATTTTATCCAGCCATATATAAATTTATTATTATTTTTTTCTTTTTTGAGATAAATAGAACTTAAAAATGGAGAATAAACACGTGGCTAAATACATTCTTCTAGGGTTCCTGTTATATGTTGTATTGTATTGTATTGTATTGTGTTAGATTGTATTGTATTATATTGTATTATATTGAATTGGATTATAGATATCATATTTTTATATATTACTATGTTAAACTTTAACTTATGCTAAAATATTATATATTTAAGTATCCATAAAAATGAATACCACGTATAGTTTTACATAAAAATATTCCATAAAATACAACTCAATATAATACTATACAATACAATACGGTGTAATACGACGTACCAAACGAATAGTATTATTTAGGAATATTGGCGGCTAAACCACCTGAACTTAACGGTTTGTAACAGTTAACCACAAAAACTGAATTTTTGGCGGCTAAACTACCTAAACCCTGGTTCCGTTTTGCTCTGCACACCTCCATCCAAAAATCACAGTTAAGTGCCATAGTGGACTGTCCACGTGTATGCACTTGTACACGTGGTAAATTTTTAGTAGTCCACGTAATTTTAAATTTAAAAAATAATTATAAATTTTAAAAATTAAAAAAAAAAAATCTTTTTCTTTCTTTTTTCTTTTTCTTTTTCTTTTTCTTTTTCTTTTTCTTTCTCTTTCTCTTTCTTCTCGAATCTCGACAAAACCCTTTCTTCTTCTTCTTCTGCCATTACTACAATCAGAACCCCAAAATCCCTAAAACCACCCCTGAAACCACCATCACCACTGAAACCACCTGCTATCGCCATCACCATTATCGAGATCGACAAACCCTCCCACCCAATACTCAAAAACCCTTGTATTTTGTTGTTGCCAATCACACAATTGTTGCATTTATCTGAGTTGTTTGCTTAGAGTTTGTCCTGAAGTGCCACGGTATTGTTGTTAATTGACATATTTAATTTCATTTCCATTTGATCTTGTTCTTCATCGTCTACCTATGGCTGCAAAAGTCCAGAAGCTTCTTCCTTCCTTCAACGATTTCATCAAAGAAATCATCAAGTTGGGCAACGATATTCTCAGCTCCATATCTCAAAACCATAAAACAATGTCTCAAGTTGTCAACCCTTTCTCCGATCCCACCTTCCGATTCCCACTCCATTACCTGACTCGTTGTTGTTGTTGTGGTGGTCATCGTCGTTGTCCTCTCCAACTCACTTCTAAGCTCATCCATGGCAGCCTTAGACCTCCTGAACTCATACAAAAGAATCCCCAACCGACCACCGATCTGTTTGATCTCCACCGCCACTCTCTGTTGCAACCTCCCCGTCGATATCATAAATGACGATCCAAAGAACAAGCAACCTTCGTACCCACCTCCGCCTCTCAGAAAACTCGATTCCGGCCAACAGTAAACCAGCCCCATAAAGTAAGATCATCAGCAGTAGTGATGGTGGTTTCAGGGGTGGTTTTAGGGATTTTGGGGTTTTGATTGTAGTAATGGCAGAAGAAGAAGAAGAAGAAGAAGAAGAAGAAGAAGGGGTTCTGTCGAGATTCGAGAAGAAAGAAAAAGAAAAAGAAAAAGAAAAAGAGAAAGAGAAAAAAAAAAGAAAAAATAAAGATTTTTTTTTTAATTTTTATAAATTGTTTTTTTTTTAATTTTTTTTAAATATTTATAATTATTTTTTAAAATAAAAATTACATGGACTACTAAAAATTTGCCACATGTACAAGTGCGTACACGTGGACAGTCCACAGTGGCACTTAACTGTGATTTTTGGACGGAAGTGTGTAGAGCAAAATGGAACTGGGGTTTAGGTAGTTTAGCTGCCAAAAAATCAGTTTTTGTTGTTAAATTTTATAAACCGTATAGATCAGGTAGTTTAGCCGCCAGTATCCCTATTGTTTAATACAATACTATGTTTTATATTGACTTGTATTAGTAGATTGTGTAAAGTTATAACATACTTTCAATACACTCGACCCCTCATACTCGTAGAGATACGCTCGGGCCGCAATGTTGTTGATATTATCAGAGAAGAGATATACTTGCTGATCAAGGGCCCTCTGGTCATCGAAATTGTACAGGAGAGGTGGCTCGTTGAGGGAAACAAACTCTTCAGCATAGATTTGTGGTCGACCCTCATCCTCACGAGCGTATTGTTGTGGAACATACACCTGATCAGCGACCTCCCCTCCTTCCTCTTGTTGGTCAGTGTTTTTCTTCTGTTTAAGGGATTAGATTTTGGGTTTTAATTTATCAATCTCCTTCTGTTGCGGCACAACATCAGAAACTTCCCTTTTCTTCCTACCGAACAATTTAGATGCACTGGTCAGGAACCTGCAAATCATGAAATAAAATTACCTATGATTTTTTTTGTATAACTAAGGAAACAAAATTTCAAGTACTAGCATACCCAGCAGCCCTGACACGTCCGGGATGCTCTGGTGTCCCGAGCTCCTGCGTCTGGATATCGTTTTGGCCATGGACCTAAATTTTTCCCTGAGTAAGTTGCTCCTGTAATTGAACCAAATGTACATATTCAAGCAATTATTATATGAATTATATATACTAACTCATTAGTAGTACTCAATTAAGGATTAATATATACTTACTATCTTTTTGGCAATTTTCTTGTCGTAATCCGTGACAAGTTTTGTTCTCTTGGACCGAGATTTGATCCAAACACGATGGCGTGGGGGATCTTGAACGTCGAGGTCCTTTTTCTATATTATTTTATAACAATTAAATGAGTGTAATTATATTTTAAAGAACATTATTAGAAATCATTGATTACTTACCACATCTTCCCTTACGTTCACCATTCCACTCCGACCACTTCGATGTTTGGATTGGATTTTTGTTGAATGTTCTATTTGCACCTTACTCAATTCCTACAATGCAAAAAAAAAAAAAATATAATTAGATACATGTACTTGTATTTAAGAGTTTATCTTAGTACAAATTGTTGGAAGTTACTTTACCAGGAACTTAGATCTACTCACAAGTATGTTGATTTAACAACCTAAATATGAATGAGTCTTACAAGTAATATTATCTCAACTAGTGGGGGGACCAAGGGTCTATATATCCGAGCTTCCAATAAGCAGATCTAGAATTTACCACTTAAATTCACTGAGTTATTAATTCTTCGTTGAATCCACACATAGAACTCAGAATTGCACTCTCAGTATATAGAATGCTCTATATGTTCCACCATATAGACACATCATTAGTTATCCATTGTTATAATCCTAATGTGATCAATGATCCTCTATATGGATGATTTACACTGTAAAGGGACTAAATTTCCGTAACACCCTACAATGTATTTTATCCTTAAAACACTTAACCCTGTATAAATGATATTTCAACTAAGTGAAATGAGTACTCAATCATTTATCTCGTTTGGTTAAGCTCGAAGGAAATCACCCTTTGCTTACTATTCGCCAGATAGAAGCTATAGATTCCATATTTATGTTAGCGCTCCCACTCAATCGCACTACCGTGTTCCCAAAATGTATGTATTGCCCTGACCAAAAATTAGGCTTAACTAACAAATCAAAGAACACGAATAACACTCTTGAGATTGAGCCTAACCATATCAGGATTCGATCATGTGATCTAGGATCAACTTATGATATTGAATTGAATAGATATTTATGGTAAGTTTCAAAAATCTATTTCAAAGTTCAATATCGGTCCATTCAAATGCATACTCCATGCATCCAACCTCAGCTTTACTTTAACCTATGTTCTGGAAAGAACATAACATTTCTCCAAATGTAAGTAAACTCTGTTGTAGATTGTCATATCAGTAAAACCCAGTGTTCTGATAAATCTAGGAATACTTTATTAACATAGTCATGTTTACTTTCCACTGTGTTGACAACACAATAAACATGATCAAGTATGTGAAAAGGGGTTTGGATGAATTTATAAATCAAATAGACAAAAAATTGATTAATTGAACCAAAACATACACAAATGAATGAAAAATACTTTTGTTACTTTATTGATATTGAATAATCTGGATTACATTGAAATAGAGTTTTATTTAGGGCATAAAACCCAACAAACTCCCACTTGCACTAATATAAAACAAATCAGTACATTTAAGTTAATCCTAAATTCTGACGGTGCTTTTTGAATGAAGTTACTGCCAAGACTTCGGTGAATGGATCAGCTAAGTTATCCTGCGTGTCCACTTTCTCCACCAGTACATCCCCTCTTGCCACATATTCTCTGATAATATGATACTTTCTTTCTAAATGCTTACTTCTCTTGTGGCTCCGAGGTTCCTTAGTGTTGGCTATAGCTCCATTGTTATCACAAAGCAGAACTAGAGGCTTTTCCATTCCAGGAACTACACCAAGACTGGTGAAGAACTTCCTAAGCCAGACAACCTCTTTAGCTGCTTCAGCCGCAGCTATGTACTCTGCCTCCATGGTAGAATCCGAAATCGCAGTTTGTTTAGCACTTCTCCAAACCACTGCTCCACCCCCAAGAGTAAACACCATCCCAGATGTAGATTTCCTGTCTTCAAGACATCCCTGGAAATCTGAGTCTGTATAGCCTAAGGGATTTAAAGCACCACCCCTTGTAGACTAATACATAATCTCTTGTACTCTTTAAGTATTTCAAAATATACTTAACAGCATTCCAATGTACCCGTCCTGTATTTGACTGATACCTGCTCACGATTCCAACTGCATAGCAGATGTCAGGTCTAGTGCATAGCATAGCATACATTAGACTTCCAACTGCAGAAGCATAAGGAATTTTTGCCATGTCTTCTATCTCTTGAGGATCAGTAGGACACTGTTCCTTAGATAGACGGATACCATGTCTAGAGGGCATATATGCCCCATTGGTATTAGTCATGGAAAATCTCTCTAGAACTTTGTCAATGTAAGCTGTTTGAGAGAGAGCAAGGGATCTGTTCTTCCGGTTTCTGATAATCTGAATACCGAGAACATAGGCTGCCTCACCCAAGTCTTTCATGTCGAATTGAGTGTCAAGCCATTCCTTGATTTGAGTCATTTTCTTGACATTGCTGCCAATGATCAAAATGTCATCAACATAAAGGACCAGGAATACTACTACTTGGTTTTCCTTGAGTTGGTAAACACAAGGTTCATCTTCATTCTGATGAAAGCCGTAGGTTTTAATGATCTCATCAAACCTTTTATTCCATGAGCGTGAAGCTTGCTTAAGTCCATAAATAGACCTATTTAATTTGCAAATTTTATTTTCTTGCCCAGGAAGAACATAGCCTTCTGGTTGCTCCATATAGATGGTTTCTTCAAGAAACCCATTAAGGAAGGTTGTCTTGACATCCATTTGCCAGATTTCATAATCGAAAGCGGCTACGATGGAGAGAAGAATTCGGATGGATTTGAGCATGGCGCCAGGACTAAAAGTTTCTTCATAGTCCACACCTTCTCTTTGGGTATAACCCTTGGCGACCGGTCTAGCTTCAAAAGTTTCGACTTCGCCTCCAGCGTCTCTTTTCTTCTTGTAGACCCATTTGCATCCGATTGGACGATAGTCAACGGGTGGATCTACATATTCCCAGACTTTGTTCTTTTTCATGGAATCCATTTCTGAATCCATGCCGGCTGACCAACGCTTCCGTTGCGGACTTGCCATTGTCTGTTTATAGGTTAATGGGTCGTCATCAATACCGTCACCAATGACCATAATGACTTCACCATCCAAGCCATAACGAGATGGTTTTGTAGAAACCCTCCCACTACGACGAGGAGCGGTGATCTTCTGAACAGGAGCTTTGGTAGTAGTTTTCTCAGTTTCTACAACTGAGGGAGTGGGATTATCCTCTTCTTGAGTAGAAGAGGGTGGAACATTTGAAGGAACTATATCTGTAAGCATTTCCTCTAATACAACTTTACTTTTTCGATTTGTTGTCTTTAATATAGTTATCTTCAAGAAAAGTAGCATTTGTAGAAACAAACACTTTGTTATCCTTGTGACTATAAAATAGTCCACCCCTAGTCTCTTTAGAATTTCCGACAAACATGCAAACTTCAGTTCGCGATTCCAGTTTGCCTTCTTTCTTTCTCAAGACATGAGCTGGGCACCCCCAAATCCTATAATGGCGTAAATTAGGTGTACGACCATTCCATAGTTCAACGGGTGTCTTAGGGATTTCTTTAGATGGAACAACATTTAAAATTTCGTTTGCCATTTGAATAGCATATTCCCAGAAGGACGTAGACAGAGTTGAATAACTCAGCATAGACCTAACCATTTCCAAGAGAGTGCGATTTCTCCTTTCTGCAACTCCATTTTGCTGTGGAGTGCTTGGGGCAGTATATAGGGATTCAATTCCAAGTTCAATTAAATGATCTTTGAACTACATATCCATATATTCTCCACCCCTATCAGTTCGCAAGATCTTTCATGTTTTATCTAATTGGTTTTGAGCCAAAGCATGAAATTCCTGAAACTTTTCAAACGTTTCAGATTTCTTTTGCATTAGGTAAAGAAAACATAGGGTTATGGCTGAATTACTTGGCATTAAAAAATAAAAAATAAATGAAAAAAGGGAAGCAAAGGTGGCCAGCCATAGCATTGTGGAAACAAGCCTTCCACTTTTCTAACTTTCCTTTTTCATCATTTCTAGTTTCCCATTTTCTCAAAAATTTCCATTTCTCTCATTCAACCACATAAATGTCAAATCTAATTATTTCATAATTATAATTAGTTATCAAATAATTTATTGTCATTTATTTTATTTATTAATAAAACTAATCAAAGTTTCCCAATTAATAAATATACCCTTTAAACTCTCTATTTACTGTTTTGCCCTTAATAAGTGATAAATTCACAAATAGACATAGTCTAACTTGAGAATTATAATTGATTAATTAAAATCAATTAAATGAGTCTTACAAGTAATATTGTCTCAACTAGTGTGGGGACCATGGGTCTATATATCCGATCTTCCAATAAGCAGATCAAGAATTTACAACTTAAATTCACTGACTTATTAATTCTTCGTTGAATCCACGCATAGAACTCAGAATTGCACTCTCAGTTATATAGAATGCTCTATATGTTCCACCATATAGACACGTCATTAGTTATCCATTGTTATAATCCTAATTTGATCAATGATCCTCTATATGGATGATTTACACTGTAAAGGGATTTAATTACCGTAACACCCTACAATGTATTTTATCCTTAAAACACTTAACCCTGTATAAATAATATTTCAGCTAAGTGAAATGAGTACTCCACCATTTATTTTTGTTTGGTTAAGCTCGAAGGAAATCGTCCTTTACTTTCTATTCGCCAGATAGAAGCTATAGATTCCATATTTATGTTAGCGCTCCCACTCAATTGCACTACCGTGTTCCCAAAATGTACGTATCACCGTTACCCAAAAGTAGGCTTAACAACAAATCAAAGAACACGAATAATACTCTTGAGATTGAACCTAATCATATCAGGATTTAGATCATTTGATCTAGGATCAACTAAGTGATATTGAATTGAATAGATATTACGGTAAGTTTAATAAATCTATATCAAAGTTCATATAGACCTGTTTAAGTCCATATATGGACCTGTTTAATTTGCAAACTTTATTCTCCTGCCCAGGAAGAACATAACCTTCTGGTTGCTCCATATAGATGGTTTCTTCAGGAAGCCCATTTAGAAAGGCTGTCTTGACATCCATTTGCCAAATTTCATAATCTAAAGCGGCAGCTATGGAGAGAAGAATTCGGATGGATTTGAGCATGGCAACCGGACTAAAAGTTTCCTCATAGTCCACACCTTCTCTTTGGGTATAACCCTTGGCGACTAGTCTAGCTTTGAAAGTTTGGACTTCGCCTCCAGCACCTCTTTTCTTCTTGTAGACCCACTTACATCCAATTGGACGATAATCATCAGGTGGTTCTACATATTCCCAGACTTTGTTCTTTTTCATGGAATCCATTTCTGAATCCATGCCGGCTGACCATCGCTTCCGTTGCGGACTTGCCATTGCCTGTTTATAGGTTAATGGGTCGTCATTAATACCGTCACCAACGACCGTATTGATTTCACCATCCAAGCCATAACGAGATGGTTTTGTAGAAACCCTCCCACTACGACGAGGAGCGGTGACCTTCTGAATAGGAGCTTTGGTAGTAGTTTTCTCAGTTGATACAGCTGAGGGAGTGGGATGTTCCTCTTCTTGAGTAGAAGAGGATGGTACATTTGAAGGAACAGTATCTGTGAGCATTTCCTCTAATACAATTTCACTTTTCGGTTTGTTGTCTTTCATATAGTTATCTTCAAGGAAAGTAGCATTTGTAGAAACAAATACTTTGTTATCCTTGTGACTATAAAATAGTCCACCCCTAGTCTCTTTAGAATTTTCGACAAACATGCAAACTTCAGTTCGCGATTCTAGTTTGCCTTCTTTCTTTCTCAAGACGTGAGCAGGGCACCCCCAAATCCTATAATGGCGTAAACTAGGTGTACGACCATTCCATAGTTCGACGGGTGTCTTAGGGACTGCTTTAGATGGTACAACATTTAAAATGTCGTTTGTCATTTGAATAGCATATCCCCAGAAGGACGTAGACAGAGTTGAATAACTCAGCATAGACCTAACCATTTCCAAGAGAGTGCGATTTCTTCTTTCTGCAACTCCATTCTGCTGTGGAGTGCTTGGGGCAGTATATTGGGATTCAATTACAAGTTCAGTTAAATGATCTTTGAACTGCATATCCATATATTCTCCACCCCTATCAGTTCGTAAGATCTTTAATGTTTTACCTAATTGGTTTTGAGCCAAAGCATGAAATTCCTGAAACTTTTCAAACGTTTAGATTTCTTTTGCATTAGGTAAAGAAAACTGTATCTAGAGAAATCGTCACTGAAAGTGACAAAATACTCATAACCTCCTCTGGCTTTTACATTCAGCGGTCTGCAAACATCTGAATGCACTAACCCTAGGGGTTGTTTGGCATGCTCTCCCTTCGCAGAGAAAGAACGTTTGGTCATTTTTCCTTCTAGGCAAGACTCACAAACTGGCAGTTCTCCTAAGACGACATTTTTCAATGGACCGTCTCTGGTTAGCCTATTGAGTCTATCAAAGCCTATATGACCTAAACGTAAATGCCATAGATAAGTTTGATCATCATTATCAATCTCTTTTCTCTTAAGGCTTCTAGGTTTAGCTACATTGAAAAGTTCAGTATTTAGTGAGATTTGAGTATCAGGTCTTAAAACATAAAGCCCTTGTTCCATGTTTGCAACACATATATGAAATCCATTACGAGAAATTGAACAATTTGAACTCGAAAAATTCAATATATAAAATTGTGTCTGTAAAAATGAAACACTAATCAAGTTTCTACTAAAATTGGGAATATATAAAACATTCTCTAAAAGTAAAAACTTCTTAGAATTAAACTTGATTCGGGCTGTTCCTCTTGCTTTAACTGATACGAACTCGCCATTTCCAACATTTAGCTTTCACTCATCTGGGTGAAGATTTTCCCAAGTTTCAAGCAGCTGCATTGAAGAACATACATGGTTAATAGATCCAGAATCAACAATCCAGGAGGATTTGTCGTTCTCTAAAACACATGATTCAAAGACAAAAGCATCGCCTTCGTTTGAATTGTCTAGAAGCCTGGGACATTGTTCTTCTTTATGTCCCTTTCTATTACAATTCGCACATAGAACATGATGTCTGATAATTGTACTTGAAGAAACAGCTTTGTTAGAGCCTTCATGCTTAATCTTCTTCCTCTGATTAAAGTTTGCAATACCAGGAGGTCCCATTGCAATCAGGTTCCGCTCATGGGCCCTCAACTCAGTCTCGAGTTTGTCCATGTCGGAGGAGTGAGGATTGTTCAATAAGTAATATAGAACAAAAGTATCATACTCCTGAGGAAGACTACTAAGTATGAGTCTTACCCATTGTTCCTTTGATAAATCAATTCCTAGTAGATTTGCCTTTTGGAATTTCAAATTCATCAACAATAGGTGCGAGTTAATGCAACTACCAGGATGCATTTTCACACTATTGAGTTCTTTTGCAAAGATACTAATTAGGAGTGGATCGGGATGAGGATTATTCATATTGGCACTACAACATATCAATAAACAGAAGTAAGGTTTTGGTTCTATAAATTCATACACAGGTTCAGAAAACAAATAATCACATATGTTATAAAAATACTAAATCTAACATAGTTTATTTTCCAAGGTTTCCAACTAACTGATACAGTGTCCCGTTTAGGCGAGAGTCAAAGCATCATCCATTGAATAGAGTTGTCAATTCATCTAAAATGTCAAACATTCTAGCAACCTTTTATTTGATCAAGATTGGAATTCAGCGTTGTCCCGTTTAGGCGAGAGTCAAGGCAATTCTATCTTATGAGCTTCTACCATTGTTTCGCACTCTTGTAAGTCTTATACAGTCGCCACCATTAGGGCGGTCATAAACCATATAAAAAACTTATAAGAATACTTATCTTTCGAGATTAAACGGCGCTAACTTGCTAATGAACGTTCCTCCATTAGGGAGGATTACTCACTAAAACAATAGCTATGTAAAACCAACAATGGAGATCGAATTTCTCTTGATTAAAGCTCATTATTTAAAAAAATATGTATTTTGTTTAATCATTTATATTCCATATCTCAATAATGAATTATTATAAATTAAAGTAAAAACTTTAATTAAATTTCAAAAATGGAATAATTTTGAAAAATATCTTATTTAAGTTGTTTAGAAAAATCTAAATACCCAACTTAAATATTCTTCAATCAATGACTTAATTAAATATTACCAATTAAGTAGTAACCACTTAATTTAGAAGATATTCCATTTTAAGTTCCCATATTTATAAAATATCAACTTAAAAAATATCTAAAGAATCTTAATAACCAATTCCTAAAATTCCTCAACTTAATATACAATAGGAAATTCAAAAATATTCAAATCTAAGTTGATTTGATAGATTTAACTAAATCTCAACTTAAATAGGAATATTTAATGAAATTATAAAATTAAGATTCAGAAAAAATTTATATGGTTATAATTTCATATTTAATTAAACACAAGAAAAATACATATAGTTTTCCAGAATATAATTATTCACACTATGTTTTTCTTAAATTAATTTCAAGGAAGAATGAAATTAATTATGTTGCTAATCAATTTTTATTAGGTCAAACTAATATAATTAACCTAGCACAGTTATCCAAATCAGGCAAATGGGCCTTCACAATTGGGGTTGTTCATGTGAGGGGGGCTGGGTCCAGTATGTCGTACCCACTTCTAAGGCTCCCAACTCTCACACAAGGCCCAAAAGAGAGGAATTTAACCTTAAAAATGAACAACTGTTATTAATTGAATAGGGTCACTACTAAATGAGCCTAAATAATATCTATCAGTTATGATATTTTATTTAGCAACAACAACCTATATGTATCTATAACAGAAATTAAACATATAGGCTCACACAGGCATACACATTTGGATGGATCCTATCATGTTACTAGGTCATATACAGATGAAAGAAGTTTGTAAAAATTACCTGTTACAAATTATTTACTTGATCTATCATCAATTGAACCATTGGTTAAAATTAGATCATTGGATCTATCATCAAGTTAACCAAGGCAATTTAGATCAAGCAATAATAGGTTTTAGAAAACTTACAAACAATCTAAAACACATACTCCTGCAACAAGGTTAGATTTAGATAGTTGGATGTAGGATTTATTTAATTTTAAACATATATTTCGAAAAATAAAATTTAAAATTAAACCTACCATTTTGAAAAATTAGGTTTTGGGTAACCTAAATGTCATTTCAAAATTAAATTGCTAACTTTCCTTTTAAATTTCATGTTAATTAATAAATTAAATAATAAAATAGAAAATGGTAAATACATAACCTTTTCTTGTTTTACAATTTAATTTAAGTAAAAATAACAAAATTTAAAAGTTAACAAAAATACCTTATTTCCTCTTTTAAAATATCATGATTATTTTGATCTTATTCTAATTAAAGTCAAGTTACCAAAAAAAAAATTAATATCTGACCTTAAAAAAATAAAATAATCAAATTTTAAAGGAAATAAGAAAAGAGGTAAGCAAAACTTGATTTTTTTCTATTTTCAAAATCAAATTACACTAATATCTAAAATTAATTTTAAAAAATAAAATTAATTTATTTCTGATAATTAGATTTGAAATTTGAAAAACAAAAATCAACATACAAAACTACACAAAAAATCGGAATTTAATTCCATGAAATAGCATGAAAAATCGAAAAAAAAAATTGAAAAATTGGATGAACTGTACGGATGGCATGCCATGCTTGCTCATCCGCGTGCGTCTCTGGGGTGCACGCCGAGGAATCACGGCGCAGGAAGGCTGCTTGCAGCCATTCCGCGCGTGTGATGAGGGTGCTCAGCACCCCGATTTTTCCAATTTTCAAAAATTCATAACTAATTCAAATTAAATCGAAATCGAGTTCTGTAAAAAGGTAAATTGCTTAGAATTTTCCAAACTATCCAACAAAAATAATTACAGAGACAGAAAAGTAACTATTTTTCCCAGAATTCATAAACAACAATCAAACATCAATAGGACACACAAAGCAACATGATACCATCCAAAACACAAACAAATCGTTTTAAGTCCAAATTTCTTGCAAGAAAATCAATTACCATGGCTCTGGTGCCAGTTGTTGGAAGTTATTTTACCAGGAACTTAGATCTACTAACAAGTATGTTGATTTAACAACTTGAATATGAACTTCTAAAACGATGGAAAATTAAACACATAAAAGTATCAGAAATCTTACATTGGGTGCAGCGGAATATATGTCTCCTCTCACTCAGATCTCTAACCGTTGATTCCTTTCTGTAGCAGAGTATAATCAAAATCTGAGCCCGATAGTCCTTCTTTGTTGTTTCCGAATTCTACACAGCCTTCCTCCCTATGATTGAGGTATTACTTGATGTGTGTGGGCACTACTCTAACACTTATAGATTTCGAAACAGTGAAGGAATAGAGAGAGAGAGGGTGGCGGCTCAGAGAGAATTTTCAGAGAGAAAATTCTGTCAGATTAATGTTGTGAATGTGTTATGAAAACTGAAGCCTTTGCCTTCTATTTATAGAAGACCACCCAGGGCTATGATTGAATTAATTGACATTTAAAATTGAAAAAATCAAAGAGAAAAGGAAGCTTAAGTGGCCGGCCTAGGAATTGTGGAAACAAGGCTTGCCACTTTTCCAACTTTCCTTTTCCTACATTGATAGTTTCCTGTTTTGTCAAAAACTGCCAATTCCTTTGTTCAACCACATAAATGTCAAATCTAATTATTCAATAATTAATTATCAAATAATATATTGTCATTTATTTTATTAATAATAAAACTAATTAAAGTTTCCTAATTAATAAATATGCCCTTCAAAATCTCTATTTACTGTTTTGCCCTTAATAAGTGATAAATTCTCAAATAGACACAGTCTATCTTGAGAATTTTAATTGATTAATTAAAATCAATTAAATGAGTCTTACAAGTAATATTATCTCAACTAGTGGGGGGACCATGGGTCTATATATCCGAGCTTCCAATAAGCAGATCTAGAATTTACCACTTAAATTTACTGACTTATTAATTCTTCGTTGAATCCACACATAGAACTCAGAATTGCACTCTTAGTATATAGAATGCTCTATATGTTCCACCATATAGACACATCATTAGTTATCCATTGTTATAATCCTAATGTGATCAATGATCCTCTATATGGATGATTTACACTGTAAAGGGACTAAATTACCGTAACACCCTACAATGTATGTTATCCTTAAAACACTTAACCCTGTATAAATGTTATTTCAACTAAGTAAAATGAGTACTCAATCATTTATCTCGTTTGGTTAAGCTCGAAGGAAATCACCCTTTGCTTACTATTCGCCAGATAGAAGCTATAGATTCCATATTTATGTTAGCGCTCCCACTCAATCGCACTACCGTGTTCCCAAAATGTATGTATTGCCCTGACCAAAAATTAGGCTTAACTAACAAATCAAAGAACACAAATAACACTCTTGAGATTGAGCCTAACCATATCAGGATTTCAATCATGTGATCTAGGATCAACTTATGATATTGAATTAAATAGATATTTACGGTAAGTTTCAAAAATCTATTTCAAAGTTCAATATTGGTTCATTCCAATGCATACTCCATGCATTCAACCTGAGCTTTACTTTAACCTATGTTCTGGAAAGAACATAACATTTCTCCAAATGCAAGTAAACTCTGTTGTAGATTATCATATCAGTAAAACCCAGTGTTCTGATAAATCTAGGAATACTTTATTCACATAGTCATGTTTACTTTCCACTGTGTTGACAACACAATAAACATGATCAAGTATGTGAAAATGGATTTGGATGAATTTATAAATCAAATAGACAAACAATTGATTAATTGAACCAAAACATACACAAATGAATGAAAAATACTTCTGTTACTTTATTGATATTGAATAATCTGGATTACATTGAAATAGAGTTTTATTTAGGGCATAAAACCCAACACAAATATAATTAGTGTACCTAAAATTCAAGACTTAGTCGACTTTCAACAAATTTCAACCAATCAGTAAGGTCGATTTCTGGATGCTTTATAGGGACTTCTGCCAATCATTGTACATCATTCTCTTCTAATGCGGGCATTATAACGTCTTTTGTCATTCCATTCTTGAAGTATTTCATTAACTTCCCAGCAAGGATCAGACAATCAAGTTTGAACTCATCTGGCACTATAAAATCCGTCTAGTTTGAAGGAAAACAAACACGATTAGAGTTAACATCTGAATTAATAAAAAACAAATCAAAATTCTCACAAATAACCGCTGACTTGTATATCTTTCCACACTTTATTTTTTAGTGTAAGGTTGACTTCTTTCCAATTTTTATAGGATAACCCTATCTTCTGACGACATCTAACTCCTAAACTCGATACTAGCTTAGAGTAGTTTTTGCCACAGTACAGTCCTTTGTCATTCACCCTGAGTTCCACTCTTTTTCTTGGTCCATCAACTTGGATATTTCATTCATCTGAGTAGCTCCTTGTGTAGGTATCGGCCTAGGACACTTTGCTTCTGGGTCTGAATGTGATCTTGAACTTGAGTTGGCCATATCTACACCATTAACAAATAAAATTAAAAGTTAGCTATATAACAAGTAATCAATACGAAATATTATGTTGTAAAAGTTGTAATTAACTAATTAGGGTAGTGTTTAGTTGATTGGAATATTGGTAGAATTGGAATGACTTTTCCTAATGTGAATCTATTCATTTGTTTGGTTTGTCATTTATAATTGAAAAGTTTATATAAATGTGTTATGTCACCTAATTTCTTACAACTAGCGAGTAATTAACTAGTTATTTATGTTATGTACTTTTCTTTTAATATTTATATTTTTTTAGTAAAATTTATTCTAATTCTACCGAAATTTCGGCAACATAATAGTTGTTATTGGACGTTCTTAAAAATTTTAAAAGTGCCTATTAAAGTAACAAATAAAAAAAAATATAACAATACAGAACAAACAAAATAACATAAACAATACAAAATTTATCCAGTCACCCGACCACAGTACATGTATTCACAGAACCTACTTCAGTACGGATGAATATTTAAGATATTCAAACTCCACTAAGCATGAATTAATAATTAATTATAGTAACAAAAAGTTGGTGAATGTATATACCTATATCACGTTAAAATCCGATCAATACCGAAATATATCAAACCTTAAAAATTAGCTCACAACCTACAATATAATACAATATATAACCAAATTAGAATTTTAATTATTTAATTACTTACTAGTTATTAAAAAATATAACAAATTACTAGTTACCAAATTCTATAGTTAATTTTTTTAAAAAATAACATATACATATATAATCAATTATATATCACACTATCATAATTTTAAAAACATTATTTCTAAACTAATTAAATTCCTACTACCTCATTCTTATTCACAACAAATATATATACAATACAATTACACAAAATACACAAATAGTATATACACAATATATATACACACAATATATATAAACACATATTCAATAATAAAACATAAAATATATACATATATATTATATATCAAGTTAATAAATATTTATCTTATAAACACAATTTGGCGACAAATTGCGACAAAAATCCGGCTACCTATAACACACACAATATAATATTAATAAAATAAAAAAATCCCAAAAAAATTTTACAAAAACGAAATAATACCAATGTACATTAATAAAAGGGAAATTATAGTAAATGGCCCCAAATCATAGGACTATGCTAGTTTATGCTCTCATTTTAAAAAAATAGAACAAATGTCCCTAAATCATAACACTATGTTAGTAGATGTCCTCATTTTAAAATCATTATTTTTTTATTTTTTTTAGAATTAGAAGTAAATTATTTAAACATTATGATATATCTATATTAGTTTTGTTAAAATCTTTTTTATTTAAAAGTTATGTCAATTTTTTTTAATTTTTTATGAGTTGTTTTGGGTTGTTGGTATATAGATTTTGTTGTACGGTATATTTCTATTTTGTTGTATAGTATATTATTATTTTTAGATGATTATTATTTTTTATTATGATATGTATAATATTGGTATATAATTTTATTAGCATAATAAAAATATATTAATGTATGTATATAATTTTATTGCCATGCTATATATATTTAATTATTATTTTTATATTTTTTGATTGTCTGATTATTTATTTTAAATAATATTTAATTAGTTTTTATTTTATTATATACAATGGTCATGGTATATATATTTTAATTGTGGTATATAATTTTGTTAGTATAGTATACATACATACATATATATATTAGTAATCTATATTTTTTTATTATTATTATTTGTATATATGTTTTGGTGAATGGTATATGTATTTTTTGTTATACAGTATATAATTTTTTTAAATAATATTTAAGTTCTATTTTCTCTTATGCTTTTGTTGACATGATATATAATTTTATTAGCATCCTATATATTTTTATTTTTATTTGTTGTTATTATTATATATATTTCTATTGTAAGGTATATATTTTATGTTATATGGTATATAAGTTTTATTGTATAGTATATCATTTTATTTTAGATAATGCATGTTTAGTTTTTATTTTAGTATACATAAAGGTGATATATAATTTTGTTAATATGATATATATAATTTTTTTTAATAATATTATATTATTTTGTTTATTTTTTATTGTAGGTATATACGTTTTCTTGTATGGTATATAGTTTTTGTTGTTTGTCATATATCATTTATTTAATATGATACTTAGTTTCTATTTTATTATATATAATTTTTTTGGTATGTATTCATATTTTAATGGTGGTATATATAATTTTTTTAGCATGATATATATATTTTTTGAGTATTAATTTAGTATTGTTACAATTTTTTTGTGGTATATAATTTTATTACTAAGGTATATTAATTTTCAGTACTACGATATATTTAATACTGCTGTATATATTTGCATGATCTAATATATTTATTTATTTTTGTTACAATATAATAATATGCAATACTAAAAAAATTACATAATTCAATTTTATTATTATATATATTTTTTTAAAAAAAAATATGTGATAAATGTATTTTTATAATTTTTATTAGCTAATTTATTAGATTTTGCCATTTTCTTAATTTTTCTAAAAAGTGGACATTTACTAACTTAGTTTCTAAATTTAGGGTCATTTTGCATCTCAACCCTCAATAAAATGAAGAGTAATTTGCGGCGTAAATACCTAAGTTTATCTACTGGTTGCAGTATTTGTTAACTTTTTTTTTTTAGTTATTTTGGATTTAATTGATGTGGAAATTTAATATTGATGATGTGTCATTATTTTAAATGACGTGTCTTGCCATCTGTCACTCAACGTGGCAGAAAACGGTAAGGTACCTACGGAACGTTCAAAACTGTAACAGATTGTATTTTTACTGTCAAAATTTTAACTTAGGTATTAAACTGCAACCATTAGATAAACTTAGGTATTTACGCCGCAAATCACTCTAAAATGAATAGAAATCATATTTATACCTTAATGGAGGTTGAGATTCAACGTTTTCTCCGCTAAAATCGGTGGCCGGAGTTATACTACCACTTTTTTTTTATAATAAGTTCGGTTTGATATATAGAGGGGGAAAAAAACTAAACTTTTTTACAGTGTAGGTTTAGGTATTGAAAATAGAAGAATTGAAGACAAAAATAAAGTAAAATGGTGAAGAAATGAGGGAGAATGAGGCTATTACAGTGGTGGTTGGCGAGGATTTTTTCGTGGGTTTGAGGCTGCTATGGTGGATGTTCTTCGTGCTGAAGAAGATGGTGAAATGAGGAAGACGAAGCAAGGGTTTTGATATATAACCTTATGGCATCCGTTATTTGGTATTAACCGACACCATAAGTGCCACGTGTTGACTAAAGGCGGCACCTATGGCGTCGGTTAATACCAAATAACCGACGCCATAGGGTTAACCAAAAACCCTCAATTTTCCCCCAACCCCAACTGACCATATAGATATATATAAATTTTATACCTATGATTTTTATCAAAAAACCGTTTCTAAATATCAATGCGGATATTTTTACACCTTTTAACTTCTTTTTTTATAAAATAGGTTGAAAAAAAAGAAACTAAAAGCCCAGTAGTGTGGTATTTATAAATTTATTTCTGCTTAATACCATTTTGAGCTAATATACTAAAAACAGTAAAAAGTATATTTTGCTTGAAAAAAAAAAGTAATGTTGTTCTAGTTAAAATAATTTTTTTTTTATGTGTACTATTGTAATAAACTTGCAATCAGTTGAATAAAATTTCATGAGTGATGAATTGTTGAGAATAATTTGAGAAATGATATATTTGCACAGTAAACAAATTAATATCCACCAAAAGAGTAAAAAATTTTGACACCATAATCCATATGCATTAAAGTTGATACACAATCCCAAAACGCACTAAACACGTATGGGTCCCAGGTGTTAGACAATTTGCAAACTTCGATTTAATATAATATATCCATATTTATATACACATACAAGATAGAAACTAGGGATATATATGATATATAGTACAGAGGGAGAGAGAGAGAGAGAGAAGATGAGTACGTATAAGGTGGGATGATGGAGGTGCAATAAAGAAAAGTCCAAAAGGAATAATTAATTAAAAGCGGGCTTGCTTTGAAGATAGTAACCAGTGAATGAAGCTTTGGAGTGTAGCAACATCAGCTCTGTAGTGATTTTGAGTGAACTCCAACAGATCTGACCATGTGAAGTCAGGGTATTTCCTTGGCCCTTCTCTGCAAACCAGATCTTTTGGGGGTCTCACCACTTTGTCCTCTCTTGGGCTTACGAAAAACACTAATGACCTCCGAATTTTATACCTATTTACCACTGCTCGGTGGAGGCAGCTCTTGTATCTCCCGTTCGACAATGCCTACAAATAAATCATTATATTCAATTCCAACGTTGGATGAATAATTCTTGTTTCATATAATTAAATATATCTAAATAAATACATATGTTGTCAAAAATAAATAAATAATAATTAAATGCACATACAGTCTACAGAACAGTTTCATGCCACTACAGTGTTGTTACCTATAATAATGCAAGTATTTTTAGAACTTGGAGTACAACATTTCTTTTTTTATTTTTCCTTTTGCACAGAGAAGCAATTATTGGATACATTACTACTTTAATGACATATGGATGAGTACACTGGTAGAATTATTTCATAGCCATTACATTATATCACAAAATCTCGCTCGAATCTCATCCTAGTGATTTGGCCTTATTGACCCATTTCAGCTCCTTTTCAAAACAGCTACAGTCCGGAAACATGAGCAGGTGGAGTTCTATTGTACGTTTGTGTGATTTACTTATCACTTAGTCTTTTCAAAGAGCATTATATATGATCACATCTTATCACATTTGAAGATTATAATAAAGGCATCATTGCCCCACAAATTACACCCCCTATACCCTAGTCATTGCACTACACATCTGGTTAATTGAGGAAAACTAGATTTGATTGTCATAATCTTTTGGAACATAATACAAACTTAAAATAAAATTTTCATCATGTCAAAGTTATATTTCGAAAAAGAAAGGTAAAAGTTAATTATGCACATCTAGTTTTTATTTTATTATAATAATAGACATATTGGTTGTGAAGGCTAACACATTTCAATAATAGTAATTTTACATATATGGTTCTTTTCAAACAAACCGAATATTATGTTTCATTTTAATATAATTAGTAATTAACAACACAAAACTGTGACAAATTATTTTAAAACTCAAATTATAATAATTATATGTATAGTTAGTTACAAATTATGTTCGAGATTAATAGAAAGTTTACTTTTTGGGCTTTTAAAATATTTTTTGTTTATAGACATGTAAAGTTCTTTAATGTACATACGACAAAAAAAAAGTACTAGTTTTTTTTTTTTTTTTTTTTTTTTTTTTCTATTTTTTAAGGAAAAAAAGTACTAGTTTTGATGAGTACTGCAACACACAATTAAATTGAATATATTTTTCATACAGAATAAATGTACATTTAATTTTAAATATAAATAATGTTTAAAGTTAGACTAAATAAATATTAATTGTGCAATTAAAATTAAGGTATATTTTATATTTTATATTAATATATATTCTTATAAATCATAATAATAAGTAGCAACACTACAAAAAAAAATTGCTACTTTAGTAGAAAACTTTTTAGTTATAATATAATTTTTGTTGTGATTAAATGTGACTTTTAGTTACAACAAAATGCTATTTGTAATTAAAATATAGTATTTAGTTACAAGTTGTCATTAATTAAGTTTTAGTCACAACAAATATTGTGACTAAAAATACATTTAGTCACGATAAATTGTAATTTTTGTGACTAATACATTTAACCATGTACCTTTTAATCACAACATAAGAATAATAATTAATAATTAATCACAATTTTTTTGCTTTTAATCAGAAATTTTGTTGTGACTAGTAAGATTTTTTTAGTGTAAACTAGTCTATACGAAACATCTATTATGAATGTTTCACCGTCATAGTTTTGATAATTAAGTAAATGCTTTGTTTAAAGTTTATATTAAACTTAAGAACTATTAAGTCTTAATTACTGTATTTTTTTTATGGAACTTAATTGCTGTGTTTAGTGTAGTTAAAATATATATAAATATTTTTGCAGAAAAATTGTATATATAAACTGTATATACGAAATACCAACCATGAATGTATCGCCGATATTGATGACTAAGGCATCAAGGCGAGGCCTTACAGCCTGCCACGTGTTATTAGCAAAGACTTCAAGGCCTCCAACTTGGTCTTGATGAAGAATGGTCAATGAAGTTGGGTCAGAATGAGGCCCAGTCCCTAGAGTTAGCCCAGAGTTATTGCAAGGAGGATAGAAGTTACATCTCATTGTTGATTCACTATCTTCAAAGAATTTTCTGTAGTGTAATCTATCAATTCCCAAACTAATCGCCAAAAGCTCCATGATCACCAGAGATAATTCTCTCATTGCTTTGCAATATCTTTGGTAGACCCACCTGTTTTTAAAAGAGGCTTTATTATATTGTTTGGATATAGATCACCTTGAAATTAAAATATAATGACAAATTATTAAGTTTTTAACTTCTGTAAAATTAGAGACAAAAAAATAATGTTTTTGTCGTCTAAAGTAAATAGAAAATTATTGTAATGTAATAACAGTGGTTGACAAAGTAGGAAAATGGATATTTTATTATTATTATTATTATTGCAAGGAAAGGGGAAAGAAAAGTACTTTTTTTTATCTAAGAAAAGGATTAGTTAGTAAATAAAGATTTTTGGAAAAAATTCATGGACAATAAGACTTGATATCTTTTTTTTAAAGGGAACCTAAATAAAGTTGAGCAAAAAGTAAATTGTACGATTAGATATACAAACTAAAATCTACCACGTGATAGAAAGATCGTCACAAGATCTGAAATCAGAACGTACTTTTTTGTGTGTATACTTATTTATATATACTGTAAATGAGGCTAGTTTCCGAGCTATTTTTAATAACAAGTCCAAAATATAATAAAAAGAAAATGCTTAGTCCGTGGGTTTCAACTTGATGGGAGAGAGGAGAGAGGAGAGAGGAGAGAGGAGAGAGGAGAGAGGAGAGAGAAGTAGAGAGTGACTAAATTAGTGAGCTGTGTGTGTTACAACTTACACTTGTCTCATCGGATTAACCTTGTGTTTGGTAGAGAGGAATGAAAGTAAGATGGATGGAAAATATTGAAGGAAAGAAAATACGAAGGAAATGAAAATAAAATATATTTATAAAAGAAAAGAAAATTATATGTTTATGCTATCTATTATTTATTCATATTATTTTTTAGTGTGACTCACTAATATTTCTCTCTCCATCTTTCCTTTCCATTATCTTTTCTCCTGTACCAAACAATCTCTAAATTTTCTCTCCTTTTCCTTCTTCCATTTTTCTCCTCTACCGAAGATAGGGTAAATGACTTATTAAGAAAGAAAAAAGAAAGCAAGTCATTTCGAGAGGAAGGCTGGCTAGGTAATAGTTTGGGCCTCTCATGCCTTTTTTTTAAGTCAAAAACAGTCATAAACATCTTTGGTGAGAAATAGTTAAATCACATGATCTGTGTCGCTTGGATGATTATATTATTAACTAACTACTTGATTAGCTATGTGTTGCTCCTTCTCGATTAAGGTTTATTTTGTAACCTAAATCACAGACAAATACAATATTTAGAAACTATATATAATGACGTGGACAAAGCAAGTTGTAAGAAAAATGAATAAGATTAAGGATGAGAAATTGATGATCGGACGGTTGAGATTGTCACATGTATTTTTTTTTTTTTTTCTTACCCAGTGTGAAGAAAATCGTCCCCCAAGACTGACTTGAAGTAGTTAACAACGACAGGTAAGGAGTCGTCGTTTTCGTCACATTTTTGGTAACCAAAGGAGAAAGTCTCTTTCCATGGTAACTTTGACGTGTATCGATCTGCATGAGCACCAGAATAGCCTGAAAGGCTGCCACGTTTTCGTCGAATACTGAGCTTTTTGGCTAAGGGCAAGCTGAAAATGGAGTCCATTTCGTCGTGTGCTGCTTGGATGAGGCTTTGATCGATGCCATGGTTGATTACTTGGAAAAACCCATGGTTCAAGCAAGCTCTTCTGACTAACTCCACCGCTTTCGCTGTACCCAACTCGTCTCCGCTCAAGAAGCCTTGTAAATCTATCACTGGCTCGTTCAGCTCTTCTTGTGTATCCACTAAGTCCCCGTGTGGCCACACGAACTGGTTTGGTATGTTTGACTGTTTTTGGAGTGAGTTGGAGTCGAATACTAATGCTCCATTATCAATTTTTTTATTTTGATTTTTATTATTATTCTCCATTGATGATGGAGGAGGACATAAGAGAAGAGGTGAGGAAGTCGAGTCCATCAAGAGAGACATTTTGAAGAAAGTTGGTATGAGGACTTCAACCTATTTATAGATGTACATTCATATATTTCTGTGAGACAATTATGAGAGAGAGAAAGAGAGGGAGAGAGTTATTTTTTTTTATGAAGAGAGAGAAAGCTAAAATTAAATGATGAAGGGAAAATAATTATTTGAGCACAGATTTTAGTCTACTTTTTTAAAGGGTGTTTTTATTCGACAATAATAGTGTACTTAGTAGTGATATTTTTAAAAATTATTTTCTTAACTTATAGAAGATGGATACTTAATTACAACCGATATGATATGGAAAAAAAATACTAAACATCAATAATATCTTTTAATAATTCTTTTTTTGAAATACATCAATAAAATTTTATTTCTTTTATTTTACCTCATTTTTTTATTTTTTATTTTAACTCGAGCTTTTACTTTATTTAAAATAAATAGTTAAAATTTTACCGTTTTATAAATTTTAAATTTTTTTAAATTGTTGTTGTTTTGGTGATGTAATTTGAAGAAAGTGATGTATGATGTAATGTAAAAATATGTTATAAAATAAAAAAAAAAAAATTGTTAATATATTTTAAAAAATAGACTGGAGAAATTCACTGCTTTTAATGTATATAAATATCTCTATATAAAAAGAATTTTAAAATTTAAAGTAATAATAAATAATATTTATAAATATATGAATATTTATTTTTTCAAAAATAATAAAATTAAAAATTTATTTAAAGTATTGATGTTTTTAATTTAGTTATTGAAATAATTTAAAAGTTAGGATTTGAAGTGAATGCATAAAAAATTATGACATTAATAATGATAATAGTGATATAGAGTTGTAAAATAAAAAATTGGAAGAAAGGTGATTGAGAAAGGCCAAAGGCCGCCCATTGGGAAGGTCGAAGTTATTAGAGAATGGTTTAGTAAGGAAGCCAACAACAGAGACGAGTGGACGCCCTTAAGTCCTTTCAGTCACTTTCTCATTCTTGGAAACAAATTAGATTATCAAATCCGCAGCAACTCCTATAAATATATATATAATTAAGTTACTCTCTCTTCTCACTTATGTTTTGTCTTTTCTGTGTGCTTATTCCCAAGATAAACACTCGTCAAAATTGAGAAACAACTCAAAAATATAGGTGGTATATGCAAAGAAAGATCAACCACCTGTTACAATTTTTTAATTACTTTAAATTATATGTCGATATATTTTCAAGCTATTTAAAAGAAATTCAAAAAATAAAAAACAAAAACAAAATTTCTATTTAACTAAAAATGTTTCCTACTAAATTACTTGAGGCTAGTTCAAGTGGTGTGTGTGTCTTGGAGTCCATGTAAAATATGATTATAATATATAAACGTTTAAATAAATAAAAAAAAAATTCCTACTAAAATAAATAGAAAATGTACCGTAAGAACATTTGTAAGAGTGTCCTGACCGAGTACTACGTAATTATGTGATATGTCCAACATTTAGTGGAGTGTTTATGTAGTGATGACAAGTCGAACAGCCTGTTGTTGCACAAGTGTATTTATTACAAAGAAAAGCTTAGTTGGTTTTGTTTTGTCTACATGCAGTGACAGAAAATTTTATTCAATTAAAAACTTGTATTGAAGAGCCACGTGCTGTGAAACTTGATGGGTACAAACAGTTTCAGCCCATATGAGTGGGTCTTATATCTATAGTTCAACCGCAAACTTATTTTGACAACAATGAAATATTGGACCTGATCGAAAGGTGAACTATGAATTATTATCTAAAAAAAATAAAGCGTATTAGGATTTTATATAGTCAAATATTATCAACCCAAATGGAATGAGCCCTTCTACAAAAGAGAATAGCTCTTATAGTATATCCTTTATGTCCAACATCAATTGTGAGAAGTTCTTCATATACTCTCTGGGTGTCTCTGTTAATGTTTGTAAATGATGAACAATATGAAAGAATGCTCTGTTTTTCTCATTAATTTAAGAAAATACAAGGCTTTATATACATGAGAATCAGCTGAAAAAGACTAAGCAACCACTAATAGAAAGTTAGTTGACAAGAAGAAAGAGCAAAACAGAAAACTAACAACTTATAACTAACTAACTTACGAAACTGTAGCATAACTATTGCGGAAGAGAGAATTGATGAAATTCATATTCTGTATTCATTAGAATTAATTACAAAGACCAGGAGAAATAGTATATATACAGACCAAAGATATTGGTCAGTAAGCATAACAGACTTACCGACTTAACTGACACAAGAAACAGAAGAAATAACGAACTAAACTAACTGTGCAAGTGTGTGAAACACGTGATAGAAATATAGAGCAGAACCAGGATTACAATAGGACTATGAAACTTAATACCCCCCCCTCAAGATGGACTGTACACATTATGGACAGACATTTTGCTAATATGAGACATCAAGATGGTGGAAGCAAGAGGTTTTGTAAATGCATCAGCAAGTTGTAAGTTGCTATTCACGGGACTGAGGCGAATTTTTGAATGATTAATTTTTTCTCTGATGAAGTGGCAGTCAAGCTCTATATGTTTAGTTCTTTCGTGGAATGTTGGATTGTTGGCTATGTGGATAGCGGATTGGTTGTCGCAATAGATAAAAGCCGGTTGTGTTTGTGGTATTTGGAAATCCTGAAGAAGATATTGGAGCCATGTAATCTCACTACCGGTTGCTGCCAGAGCCCTATATTCTGCTTCAGCAGAACTTCGAGAAATGGTTGGTTGTTTCTTAGTTCTCCATGAAATAAGGCAATCTCCAAGGAAGATGCAGAAACCCGTAGTGGAGCGACGAGTTATGGGGCAAGAAGCCCAATCCGAATCAGAAAAACCTCGGAGCTGAAGAGATGATGAAGCTGAGTAAAGAAGACCTTGGCCTGGACTTCCTTTGAGATATCTCAGCAAGTGATGAACTGCTTGAAGGTGTGGAGTTCTAGGGGAAGGCATGAATTGGCTGAGAACATTGACAGCAAAGGTTATATCGGGCCTTGATAAAGTGAGGTAGAGAAGTTTTCCCACGAGTTGACGATAATGCGATGGATCAGTAAGAGGCTCTCCTTGTTGATCATCAAGTTTGATACGCGGATCCATGGGAGTTTTGGTGGGTTTGCTACCAATGTAGCCACTGTCTTCAAGAATCTGGAGAGTGTATTTGCGTTGTGATAAAACTAGTCCTTCGGAGGCACGAGCTATTTCAAACCCGAGAAAATATTTGAGAGTGCCGAGTGCTTTGAGGGAGAATTGATTGTTGAGAGTGGTCTGTAATTGTTGCAGCAAAACCAAGTTGGGGCCGGTGATGATTATATCATCCACATAGACAAGGAGAGCAATGAAATTGTCTTGAGTACCTTTAGTGAATAAGGTATAATCTGCTTGTGATTGGGTGAAGCCTTCATTTAGTAAGGCAGTACAGAGAGTGCGATACCATTGGCGTGAGGACTGTTTGAGTCCATAAATGGACTTATTTAATTTGCATACAATGTCCTTCTCAGTAGCAAATTCAGGGGGTAAAGTCAAGCCTTTGGGAACTTGCATATAAACCTCCTCATGAAGATCGCCATTAAGAAAGGCGTTATTAACGTCGAGTTGCAAGGTGTGCCATTTCTTTATAGTAGAGATGGCCAGCAATAATTTAAAGGTGACCATCTTAGCAACAGGGGAAAATGTGTCAAAAAAATCGAGTCCTTCTTGTTGAGTGTAGCCTTGTGCAACGAGTCTTGCTTTGTGTCTCTCGATAGAACCATCACTGTTGAGTTTTATTTTATAGACCCATCGACATCCAATAGCCTTTTTGTTGGCAGGTAACTTGACATAAGTCCATGTCTTGTTTTTGAGCAAAGCAATGAGCTCATTGTTCATAGCGTTGTTCCAAACTTTGTATTGAGATGCTTGATTGTAGGTAGCTGGTTCATATAAAGCTGTAACAAGAGAAATAAAGGCTTTGTGAGAGTCAGATAATTTGTCATAAGATAAAAATTTTTGTAGATTATGGGGAGTAGAGGTTTTGTCTTGCAAAACCGAGTGACATTCATAATCACGAAGGTAAGAAGGAGGTCTTGAGACCCTGCTGGTGCGTCTGACAGTAGGTGGTGGTGCAACTGGAGAATTTGTGGAGGAAATGTCCTCATTTGTGTCTTCGTTGGGAGGAAATTCTGATTGTATGCTAGTGTCTTGTATTGGGTATTGTTCCTGAGGAGTTGAGTTAGTACAAGCAGGATTGGAAGTAACAGTAGGGAAATCATTGACAAGAGTTTCAGAAACATGTGGAGATGGAAATACAATGTTAGAGAAAGGATCAACATTTAAAAGATGTTGATGTTTTCTTTCGGCAATAGCATTTTGTTCAGGAGTTTCAACACAAGTAAAATCATGCATTATGCCAAATTTTGCAAAAAGATCTTTAAACACTAACTCAGGGGCATTATCTGATCTAAAACGTTTAAAAATGCATTTAAACTGTGTTCGAATATAGGATAAAAAATCAGTGACAATTTGGGAGGCATCGGATTTTTGTTTCATTAAAAAAATCCAAGTGAATCTAGTTTTGTCATCAACCAAGGTGAGAAAATATCTATGGTTGGAGTGAGACGGGATATGGTAAGGTCCCCAAGTATCACAATGAATTAAATCAAAACTAGATTTGGCAAGATCACTATGTTTGGGAAAAGGAAGTTTTCTTTGTTTTGCCATAGGACATACAAAACAGGGAGAATTCTTATGAACATTATCAATGTTACAATGAAGTTTATTGCAAAGTAAAGATAAGCGTTTATGAGAGGGATGCCCCAACCGAGAATGCCAAGTATCTGCTGTAACAGTAATGTTGCAGGCTGCATCATCAATGTCATCTAAGATGTACAAACCATTCCTTTCTTTACCTCTGCCAATCACAGTCTTGGGGTGTCTTTCCTGAATACAAAAGCTGTTAGTATAGAATTTAACCTTAACAAAATTATTGCTGGTTAGTCGACTTACAGACATTATATTAAATTTGAAGCTAGGAACATATAGAACATCCTCAAGAATGAGATTTTTCGATATACGGACAGTGCCATTTTGCCTAACTAATAGGACTTCATTGTTTGGTAAAATAAGTCTTGTAGCAGTGGTATAACTGATACTTTGGAACAGATTAATGTTATTACATATGTGCCTGGTGGCACCAGAGTCTAAAATCCAAGAAGTATCAAAAAATTTAGAGGTAGAACAGGTCAGTATCATACCAGAAGTGTCTGTGGAAGTGCAAGGATCTGCTACAGACAAATTACCATGTTGGTTGGCAAGAAGATTGAGTAATTGTTGGTACTGTGTCGCACTTAGTTGTGGGAGGAGAGTGTGTGTGTCTTCTGTCTTGGCACTAGTTTCTGCAGTAGTCTGAATTTGATTTGCAACAGCATCTTTAGGTTTGTTATTTTTATTGTATCCAGGTGGATAGCCGTGGATCTTGTAACACCTTTCAATGGTGTGACCATGTATGTTACAGTGGGTGCAAAAGGGTCTTCCTTTCTTAGAACCTTGAGATTTCTGCCCTTGTTGATCACCTTTGTTTGATTTGTCACCTTGAAAAGCAAAGGCGTGGCTGGTGTTGGGATCGTTTCCAGCAGTAGAGTTGCCTTTTTGATTTTCTTCTTGAGTAACAAGGTGAAAGACTCGGTTAACATCTGGGAGAGGATCCATTAAAAGAATACTCCCACGAACTTGAGAGAAATTATCAGACAAACCCATTAAAAACGACATGATATATTCCATGTGGTAATGTTCTTGGAGCTTCTTAACTCCACCACAAGTGCAGCCATTGCAAGAACAATTTGGTCTGTAATTTGACAATTCTTCCCAAATTGTTTTCAGTTTGGTAAAATACATACCAATGGTTAAGGTATCCTGTCTAAGATTCATCAATCCCTTTCTGAGATTGTAAATATGAGGTCCATTCCTCTGTTGGAATCGAGTTTTAAGATCATCCCATATGTTGGCTGCGGACTCATCATATAGGATACTTGAAGAGATTTCTTTTGAGACAGAATTCAATATCCAAGAAATAACAATGTTGTTATTTCTGATCCAAGCGTTGTATAAGAAAAAATCAGAAGAGGATGGTTTTGGGATGGAACCATCAAGAAATCCAATTTTATTCTTAACTGAAACAGAAAGTTGCATAGCTCTACTCCAAGATGCATAATTTTCTTGTCCAGTGAGGAGTTGGGATACAAGAACGTTACCTGGATTGTCGCCATGGTGGAGAAAGTAAGGATTTGTTGGATCTTCGAGAGGATTCTTCGAATTAATGAATTGTAAGTCTTGGTTTCCATGTTCGGTAGAAGCAGAAGGACTTTGAACAGTTCTTGTGGTCTGATCTTCACTTTCCATTGGAATCTCAGCTTGAACTTCGCTGGTCATAAAGGAAAGAACGAAAAAGGAGATGGAGAACGCAGAACAGAGTATCGGAGAAGATGAACGGAAAACACGATACTGTGACCGGAGAAGAAGACAGGATCAGGATCGGTCAGGGAAAGTAATTCTTTCCCGCTCTGATACCATATTGCGGAAGAGAGAATTGATGAAATTCATATTCTGTATTCATTAGAATTAATTACAAAGACCAGGAGAAATAGTATATATACAGACCAAAGATATTGGTCAGTAAGCATAACAGACTTACCGACTTAACTGACACAAGAAACAGAAGAAATAACGAACTAAACTAACTGTGCAAGTGTGTGAAACACGTGATAGAAATATAGAGCAGAACCAGGATTACAATAGGACTATGAAACTTAATAATAACTAAGTATCTTTAACAGTCCCCTTTAAACTTAGGGTCGTAGAACAAACCATACTAAGTTTATCAAAATACAATTCCCAGATGTCCCGAGACCGAACACTCCAAGTCGCGCTGCTTTGACATGTACAATCCTACCCGAGCTCAGGTTCACTCCTGTTCAGCCTTCGCCTTTCATTTACCTACACATGGAAGCAGAACTGTGAGTCGACAGACTCAGTAAGAAATGCATATAACATATCTGTTGGAAATTATTTTACCAGGATCTTAGATCTACTCACAAGTATGTTTATTAACATCCTAAATAAGAACTTTCTAAAACGATAAATTAAACACATATAAAGTTTAAGAAACCTTACATTGGGTGCAGCGGAATAATATGACTCCTTCCGTTCAGATATCTAGCCCTTGATTCCTTTCTGTAGCAGAGCATTATCAATATCTGAACCTGGATCTCTTTCTCTGAATCTTTGATGCTGAAACTCCTTTGCTGATGATCTTTCTTCACGATCTTCCTCACTATGATTGAGGTATCACTTGCTGTGTGTGGGCACTACTCATACACTAAGGATTTCGAAATTCAAGAGGGAAGAGAAAGAAGAAGTGGCAGCTAAAGATAGGGAGAGAGAAAGGCTCAGTTTTTCTGAATCAGAAGTGTAGAAAATTTAGTGTAATTTTCCTGAAGCCTTCACTATCTATTTATAGCATTCCACTAGGGTTAGGTTTGAATTATTTGGCATTAAAATAATGAAAATATCAGTTTAAATTTCCTACAAAAGTGGCAGGCCCTATACTAGTGGATTTGGGCCTCACTTTTTGTAATTTTGCAGTTTTACCTTTTCTGCACCTGATTTTCTCAAAAACGCCAATTTTCAAATTCAACCATTTAAATGCCAATTCTAACTATTTAATAACTATAAATAATTATTAAATAATATTGTCATTTATCATATTTATTAATTGAACCATACAAAGTATCATAATTAACAAATATGCCCCTATAAACTCTTTCTTTACAATTTCGCCCTTACTTAGTGAAAAATTTCACAAATAGACATAGTCTAATTTGAGAATTATAATTAATCAAAACCAATTACATGAGTCTTACAAGCAATATTATCTCAACTAGTGGGGGGACCATGGGTCTACATAACCGAGCATCCAATAAGTAGATCAAGAATTTAGCACTAAAATTCACTAACTTATTAATTCTTCGTTGAATCCACGCATAGAACTTAGAATTGCACTCTCAGTATATAGAATGCTCTATATGTTCCACCATATAGACACATCATTAGTTATCCATTGTTATAATCCTAATGTGATCAATGATCCTCTATATGAATGATCTACATAGTAAAGGGATTAAATTACCGTAACACCCTACTATGTATTTTATCCTTAAAACACTTGACCTCGTATAAATGATATTTCAGCTTATGTGAAATGAGATCTCCACCATTTATTTTTGTTTGGTCAAGCTCGAAGGAGATCATCCTTTGCTTACTATTTGCCATATAGAAGCTATAGATTCCATGTTTATGCTAGCGCTCCCACTCAATTGCACTACCGTGTTCCCAAAATGTACGTATCACCCTGACCTAAAAGTAGGCTTAACTAACAAATCAAAGAACACAAATAGCCTTTCAAGATTAAGCCTAATCATAACAGGATTAAGATCATTTGATCTAGGATCAACTAGGCGATATTGACTTGAATAGATTTTACGGTAAGTTTAATTAAATCTAAGTCAAAGTTCAATATCGGTCCCTTCCGATGCATACTCCATGCATCCAACCTGAGCTTTACTTTAACCAATGCTCTGAAAAGAACATAACACTTCTCCAAATGCAAGTAAACTATGTTGTAGATTATCATATCAGTAAAATGTTGGGTTTTATGCCCTAAATAAAACTCATTTCAATATAATCAGATTTACTTATTAATATAGATCAGAAATAACATTTAATGTTGCATGGTTCACATGATTTATTTCATGATTATATGTACATAATGTATAAATTCATCTGAAACCCTTTTCACATACTTGATCCTGTTTATTGTGCTGTCAACACATTGTAAAGTAAACATGACTATGTGAATAAAGTTTCCTAGATTTATCAGACATAGGGTTTTACTGATATGACATCTACAACAGAGTTTACTTGCATTTGGAGAAATGCTATGTTCTTTCCAGAACATTGGTTAAAGTAAAGCTCAGGTTGGATGCATGGAGTATGCATCGGAAGGGACCGATATTGAACTTTGGCTTAGATTTATTAAACTTACCGTAATATCTATTCAAGTCAATATCACCTAGTTGATCCTAGATCAAATGATCTTAATCCTGATATGATTAGGCTCAATCTTGAAAGGCTATTCGTGTTCTTTGATTTGTTAGTTAAGCCTACTTTTAGGTCAGGGTGATACGTACATTTTGGGAACACGGTAGTGCAATCGAGTGGGAGCGCTAGCATAAACATGGAATCTATAGCTTCTATCTGGCGAATAGTAAGCAAAGGATGATCTCCTTCGAGCTTGACCAAACGAACATAAATGGTGGAGTACTCATTTCACATAAGCTGAAATATCATTTATACGGGGTCAAGTGTTTTAAGGAATAAATACATTGTAGGGTGTAACGGTAATTTAATCCCTTTACAGTGTAGATCATTCATATAGAGGATTAGTGATCACATTAGGATTATAACAATGGATAACTAATGATCCGTCTATATGGTGGAACATATAGAGCATTCTATATACTGAGAGTGCAATTCTAAGTTCTATGCGTGGATTCAACAAAGAATTAATAAGTTAGTGAATTTTAGTGCTAAATTCTTGATCTACTTATTGGAAGCTCGGTTATATAGACCCATGGTCCCCCCACTAGTTGAGATAATATTGCTTGTAAGACTCATATAATTGGTTTTGATTAATCAATTATAATTCTCAAATTAGACTATGTCTATTTGTGAATTTTTCACTAAGTAAGGGCGAAATTGTAAAGAAAGAGTTTATAGGGGCATATTTGTTAATTATGATACTTTGTATGGTTCAATTAATAAATATGATAAATGACAATATTATTTAATAATTATTTATAGTTATTAAATAGTTAGAATTGGCATTTAAATGGTTGAATTAGAAAATTGGCGTTTTTGAGAAAATCAGATGCAGAAAAGGTAAAACTGCAAAATTGCAAAAAGTGAGGCCCAAATCTACTAAGCATGGCCCAGCCACTTTTGTAGGCAATTTAAACTGATATTTTCATTATTTTAATGCCAAATAATTCAAACCTAACCCTAGTGGAATGCTATAAATAGATAGTGAAGGCTTCAGGAAAATTACACTTAAATTTTCTATTTTTCCTTCAGAGAAAAACCTGAGCCTTCTCTCTCCCTATCTTTGGCCGAACCCACTCTCTCTCTCTCTTCCTCATTGAGATTTCAAAATCCTTAGTGTATGAGTAGTGCCCACACACAGCAAGTGATACCTCAATCATAGTGAGGAAGATCGTGAAGAAAGACATTCAGCAAAAGGAGTTTCAGCATCAAAGATTCAGAGAAAGAGATCCAGGTTCAGATATTGATAATGCTCTGCTACAGAAAGGAATCAAGGGCTAGATATCTGAACGGAAGGATTCATTATATTCCGCTGCAACCAATGTAAGGTTTCCTAAACTTTATATGTGTTTATTTCATCGTTTTAGAAAGTTCATATTTAGGGTGTTAATAAACATACTTGTGAGTAGATCTAAGATCCTGGTAAAATAATTTCCAACAACTGGTATCAGAGCCATGGTAATTTATTTACTTGCAAGAAATTTGGACTTTAAAACGATTGTTTGTTTGTTTTTGGATGGTATCATGTTGTATTGAGTGTTATTTGATGATTGATTGATGTTTGTGAATTTTCGTAAAAAATAATTACGATTCTGTTTCTGGAATTATTTTTATTGGATAGTATGGAAAAAATTAAGCAAGTTAATTTTTTACAGGACTCAATTTCGATTTAATTTGAATTAGTTATGATTTTTTGAAGATTCGAAAAAATCGAGGCTGTGCTGAAATTTTCCTGCGATCGCGAAAACTGTCCGTACAACTCACAATTTTTTCGTTTTTCTTCGATTTTTCATGCTTTTTCATGGAATTAACTTCCGATTTTTTGTGTAGTTCTATATTTATACTATTACTATTCCTAATTCAATTCTAATTATCATTATGAATTAATTTAATATTTTTTAAATTTAATTCAAGATATTAGTGTAATTTGAATTTAAAATAGTTAGTATCTATCTTATTTGCTTAATAATCTATCTTATTTTTAAATTTGATTATAACTTATCTTATTTTTAAATTTAAGGTCAGATTTTATATATTTTAAATTTAATTTTTTTCAAATAATTTGACCTTATTTAAATTTAAAATAAGATAACTATAATCATGTAATTTTAAATAGATGTAAGATATTTTGCTAACTTTTAAATTCTGTTATTTTATTTATTTAAATTACATTTAAAATCTGAAAAAGATATTCATTTATCTTTTCTAATTTTTTATTTAATTTTTATTTATAAAATAACATTTAAATTTTAAAAGTAGTTAGCAAATTTTGAAATGATATTTAGGTTGGTTGAAACCTAATTTTTCAAAATTGTAGGTTTAATTTTAAATTTAAATTATTTTTAAATTTTCGAATTTTTGAATTTTTTTTTTTTAAATTTTCGAAAATTATTATTTTTTATTTAATTAATTATTTTCGAAATTAAATATTTAATTTAAAATTAAATAAATCCTACATCCAACTATCCAACTAACCTTGTTGCAGGAGTTTGTGTTTTAGCTTATGTGTAAGTTTTCAAAACCTATTATTACTTGATTGCAAATAGCCATGGTTACTTTTTGCCAGATCTAATGATCTGATGGCTCCCTTGGTCAAGTTAATAATTTGTAACAGGTATATTTACAATCTTCTTTCATTTGTGTATGACCTAGCAACATGATAGGACCCATCCAAAGTGTGCCTGTGTGAGCCTATGTGTTTAATTTCATTATAGATGCATATAGGTTGTTGTTGCTAAAATAAATTATCATAGTTCTTGATAGAATTTATTTAGGCCCATTTAGTTTTTGGGCCTATTCAATTAATAACAGTTGTTCATTTTAAGGTTAAATTCCTCTCTTTTGGGCCTTGTGTGAGAGTTGGGAACCATAGTAGTGGGTACGACATACTGAACCCAGCACCCCCTCACATGAACCACCCCAATTGTGAAGGCCCATTTGCCTGATTTGAATAACTGTACTAGGTTAATTAAACTAGTTTAACCTAATAAAATTGATTAGCAACATAATTAATTTCATTTATTTTGAAATTAATTTAAGAAAATTATAGTTTAAAGAATTTTTTATTCTAAGCTAAACTATATGTATTTTCTTGTATTTAATTAAATATAGAATTATAACCATCTAGATTCTTTCTGGAGCTTAATTTAAATTTTTCATTAAATATTCCTATTTAAGTTAATATTTAGTTATCTTCAACTAACCAACTTAAATCTGAATATCTTTTGGATTTAAAATTTCAAAATTAAGTTGAGGAATTTTAGGCATTGGTTATTAAGATTCTTTAGATATTTTTTAAGTTAATATCTTTTCAAATATTAACTTAAAATGGAATATTTTCAAATTAAGTGGTTACAACTTAATTTTTGATATTTAATTAAATTTAAATTTAAAAAATATTTAGGTTCTAGATTTTTTCTAATACAACCTAAATTAGATATTTTTTTCAAATTTTGTGGAAAAGATACTTAGTCAAATAAGATATTTTTTAGATAGTTATTTCTAGACTACTTATTATTTCTAATATTAAATAGGAAAAAATTATAAATTGTGAAATTAATTATTTAAATAATTAATTTAAATAATTAATTTTGGTACAATTTATTTTAAGTATATTTTTTCCTAGTATTAAACTAGAGATTAATAATTAAGCCTTCTCTACACTTAATTATTTATTTCTTGAATTTAATACATTTAATTAATTTGAAAAATTAAATATCTAAGTTGATTTTCATCATGATACTTAAATATTTCTTTTTCATGACACTTAATTAAATAGAAAATTATTTTTAGTTGAAATTTATTTTTTCAACTAAATTTAAATAATTTTTAAAATATATTTTTTCTTTATTTTATTAATCAAATTTCGAAATTGCATTTCTTAAATGCTGGAATTTCGAATTTTATTTGAAAAATAGATTAAGTTGTAAATTAATTACTTATTTTAATTAATTCTTGGATCAACTTAAATCAATGATTTTTTCATTTACTGATTAATTTAAAATAAATTGAATTAAAGTATATTATTAGAAATTGAATTAATTAGTCAAAGGAAAATCTAGATAGATGATATTTTTGCTTGAAGTATTTTTCTAGTGTATTTAATTAAATAGAAAATTAATATTTAAGTTGATTTTCATCATCATACTTAAATATTTGAAATTTTTCTTATATATTTAATTAAATAGGAAAATTATATTTTTTTGTTGTAAATTAATTTTATTAATTAATTTTGGGCCAACATTAAATTAGAATAATTTTTCCAGGATTAATTTTTTATTTTAACATGCATTTTCAAAAATTGTATTCTTAAATACTTTAATTTTTCGAAATGCAATATATATTTATAGAAAATTAAATTTGAGTTGTAAATTAATTTATATTAATTTTGTAACAACTTAAATTGAATATTTTTCTATATATTTATTGGAAATTATTACTAAGATGGAAGAAATACATGTTATTTTCATATCCATCTAAGTAAAATTTATAAATATTAAATTAAAATTTATTTTTAGAATTTTTCATTCTAAATTGGAAATTTTAAATAAATATATATTTAAAATAAATAGATTAAATAAAGAGAATCAAAGAAAATACAACTCACTTTAAATAATGAGCTTGATTATTATTAAGATATTCGATCTCCATTGTTGGTCTTACAAAAGTTAAATGTTTTCAATATAACCTCGAGACGCTAGACTTCGTCCCCCTATGGATGGTTATTCGTTGAACGCATTTAACACCGTAAGATTTCATTTGATAAGTGTTTTGTGAGTTTTCGTCTCTATTTAGACTCTCCCCTACGGTGACTACTTAGAGATAAACTCATAAAAGATGAAACAATGGTGGAAGCTCATAAAATGAGAATAACCTTGACTCTCGCCTACCGGGACAACGTTGGATTCTTATTTTGATCGAATAAAAGGTTGCTAGAATGGTTTCTATTTTTGAGCTGACAACTCTATTCAATAAATGATGCTTTGACTCTCGCCTACCGGGACACTGTATCAGTTTGTTGAAAACCTTGGAAATTATTTAGGATTGTATGTTTTAGTATTTTCACTGGTCATTCCTACTTGCTATATGTTTATAATTTCTGAATTGTGTATGAATTTATATTAAACCATGTTATTTTCTGTTATTAAGTTGTAGTTTAATTTCGAATCTTCATTGTTGGTCTAACATGTTTATTTTTCCAATGAGATAAATCCCTAATGGATTTTCACCATTAGACATACATAATAGTGTAAGATCTCGAAAGATAAATATTGTATATGCAACATCTAGCTGTTCATCAATTGATGACACCTTAGACTAGTATTTTTACAATATGAAATAAGAAGATTACATAAATAAGATTACTTTGTCTTTCGCTAATCGAAGCATCGTTGGATTCTTATTTATAAACGAAATTATCCTAATTTCTCTTAGCTTATTCATTTCGAATTAGCTTCAAAACATATCATTGGATGAATGGTCTATAAATCATTTTATGTCATTCTATATTTTCTCTTAAGAAATTAAATGACGCATATGATTATAATCCCGAAATTCTATTCCTAATTGATATAAATCCTCAATCTTAGAAATCTCCTACTTGTATGGGCAAATCTGACTTAGAGTTTGTATTAGTAGTGGTGGTCCAAGATAGAATTACTCATTTTATTTGGTATAAATTAAGTCTTTGACTTTAATTTTAGAATCCAAACAGAAATTTTCTTATATTTCTAATTCCAGAATACAATACAGTTACACCTTCACAAGGGTTTAATATCCATCTTCTATCAATGGATTCAAACTGTATGGAATATGAGTTAGGTATTCTGTGACCAGGATCCACTTGCAGTATTCTAAGAACTCTTTGATGTAACTATACCTAAGTCATCAAAACGACACAACCACATTTTTTTTAATCTATGGCATTTGTATCTTGTTCATAGTGGATTTGACAAGATCAATCTCTGCAAAGAGTTAATATGCCTATATCCACTGAAAGTAGTTCATCTCATTCGCAGATGGATGTACATTCAGGGGTGGATATGAGTTTTTTGTTGTATTCTTAAAACGATAACTCTAGATTATACCTTTTAGCAAAGAAATTTGAAATGTTTGAAAAATTTCATTAATTTCTAGCAATGGTTAAAACCATTAAGGTAAGTGGTTAAAGATCTTGCGAACTGATAGGGGTGGAGAAATAGTTAATAGATATGCAGTTCAAAGATCATTAAATTGATTTTTGAATTATATCCAAACTTACCTCCCCAGAAATTTCGAGTTGCATGTTGATGATTAGTTACTAGTCGTTGCCTAAATCCTTCTATGGTAATACAATTTCAGAATGATGTAATGGTTGGCTACTTAATGTAAATCATTACTAGATTCATGGATGACCTAATCAAAATCTTAAGAAAAGCTAGAACTGTTAACCATGGTTTGTTAGCTATTCTAAGTGATTAGGGGTGGACCATCCCATAGTCAATAGATAAGAACGTGTTTGTTCAAACAAATACTACTTTTCTAAGAAAATGACTAAGTCTGAAAACAAGTAGAAAATAAAGGAGATATTTAATTCTTGATTCCAAAAGTGTTCTATCATCTTATTTGACATATGATGATCCCACTGCCTCTATTGTCTTGTCACAACCAAAGAGGTTAATACCATTTAGTTTTCTTCGACATAATTCACGGTACCTTGTCGTAGTGGGAGAGTTTCTAGGAACTCACCTTCTTATGACTTGGGAGACACTAGTGATTAAAATCCATTGTGAGTTTAAACAAGTAATGGATTGTCAAGATAAGAAACTAAGAAGAAAGCCAATAGAACTATGGTTTAATCCATTCACATGGAGTAACCTTAAGTTTTCTATTACAATGTCATAAAAGGAAATTTACGTTTATAATGGACTTAACAAAACTTCCTGTTCCTAGTATTATAGGTTTGAGTTTATCTAAACCTATGGCTTGTGGTATACCTGGTAATTACTTACTCTAATGCAAGCAACTTACTTTAGTAAGATGCTGAAGCATTTTCTTTCTAATGGCAATCTATAGAAGCTTCACAACTTCTTAGGTATAGATTTTATCTAAGGAAAAGTCTTAACTATTCCAGAAAAGATAAAGCCATGAAAGAATTTCTTATATCAACAGTGAGAGGTCTTAGATATGCTTTTGTATGCCTTAGACCAGACACCTGCTGTTGAGTGGGAGTAATGAGTCGGTATCAGATTAATCCAGGAGAAGAACATTGGAACACAATCAAGTAAATCCTAAGATTAAGAAGAGGAACTATATGTTAGTCAATAAGAGTGTGTTTAAAACTCTTAGACTACACCATATCAGATTTCGAAATTTGCCTTTGTGCTAGTAAATCTTTCTGATAAGATGGTGGTTACTCTGGGGGTGGAATAGTGATTTTGGAGAAGTGTAAAAACCTATCTGAAGTCTCTAGGTCTACCAGAGAGAGACTGAATGTTAAAGTTGCAGGAAAGGTACTTATTCAGTCTAAGGAAAGTTCTATACATCTTTGGCACCATTCCAAATTGCCTTAAACTACTAGTGTTAATTTCCTGATTAACCAAAAGTAGTTGCCAAAGGTATGTATAGAATCCAGTATCCCAAGAGAGTAGACATATAGAGAGGAATTTCACATTATCAATGATTTTGTGATTAAAGGAAGAGTAATGGTGGAGAAAAGGTTGTGTTTAATTCAACCTTTCAGATCCTATTACGAGGAGTTTACTACTACTACACTTGATTTGTATATAAAGGTGTTGAGATTATTTGAAACGCACTTTTTGTTTTATATTAGTGCAAGTGGGAGTTTGTTGGGTTTTATGTCCTAAATAAAACTCATTTCAATATAATCAGATTTACTTATTAATATAGATCAGAAATAACATTTAATGTTGCATGGTTCACATGATTTATTTCATGATTATATGTACATAATGTATAAATTCATCTGAAACCCTTTTCACATACTTGATCCTGTTTATTGTGCTGTCAACACATTAGAAAGTAAACATGACTATGTGAATAAAGTTTCCTAGATTTATCAGACATAGGGTTTTACTGATATGACAATCTACAACAGAGTTTACTTGCATTTGGAGAAATGCTATGTTCTTTCCAGAACATTGGTTAAAGTAAAGCTCAGGTTGGATGCATGGAGTATGCATCGGAAGGGACCGATATTGAACTTTGGCTTAGATTTATTAAACTTACCGTAATATCTATTCAAGTCAATATCACCTAGTTGATCCTAGATCAAATGATCTTAATCCTGATATGATTAGGCTCAATCTTGAAAGGCTATTCGTGTTCTTTGATTTGTTAGTTAAGCCTACTTTTAGGTCAGGGTGATACGTACATTTTGGGAACACGGTAGTGCAATTGAGTGGGAGCGTTAGCATAAACATGGAATCTATAGCTTCTATCTGGCGAATAGTAAGCAAAGGATGATCTCCTTCGAGCTTGACCAAACGAACATAAATGGTGGAGTACTCATTTCACATAAGCTGAAATATCATTTATACGGGGTCAAGTGTTTTAAGGAATAAATACATTGTAGGGTGTAACGGTAATTTAATCCCTTTACAGTGTAGATCATTCATATAGAGGATTAGTGATCACATTAGGATTATAACAATGGATAACTAATGATCCGTCTATATGGTGGAACATATAGAGCATTCTATATACTGAGAGTGCAATTCTAAGTTCTATGCGTGGATTCAACAAAAAATTAATAAGTTAGTGAATTTTAGTGCTAAATTCTTGATCTACTTATTGGAAGCTCGGTTATATAGACCCATGGTCCCCCCACTAGTTGAGATAATATTGCTTGTAAGACTCATATAATTGGTTTTGATTAATCAATTATAATTCTCAAATTAGACTATGTCTATTTGTGAATTTTTCACTAAGTAAGGGCGAAATTGTAAAGAAAGAGTTTATAGGGACATATTTGTTAATTATGATACTTTGTATGGTTCAATTAATAAATATGATAAATGACAATATTATTTAATAATTATTTATAGTTATTAAATAGTTAGAATTGGCATTTAAATGGTTGAATTAGAAAATTGGCGTTTTTGAGAAAATCAGATGCAGAAAAGGTAAAACTGCAAAATTGCAAAAAGTGAGGCCCAAATCCACTAAGCATGGCCCAGCCACTTTTGTAGGTAATTTAAACTGATATTTTTATTATTTTAATGCCAAATAATTCAAACCTAACCCTAGTGGAATGCTATAAATAGATAGTGAAGGCTTCAGGAAAATTACACTTAAATTTTCTATTTTTCCTTCAGAGAAAAACCTGAGCCTTCTCTCTCCCTATCTTTGGCCGAACCCACTCTCTCTCTCTCTCGCTTCCTCATTGAGATTTCGAAATCCTTAGTGTATGAGTAGTGCCCACACACAGCAAGTGATACCTCAATCATAGTGAGGAAGATCGTGAAGAAAGACATTCAGCAAAAGGAGTTTCAGCATCAAAGATTCAGAGAAAGAGATCCAGGTTCAGATATTGATAATGCTCTGCTACAGAAAGGAATCAAGGGCTAGATATCTGAACGGAAGGATTCATTATATTCCGCTGCAACCAATGTAAGGTTTCCTAAACTTTATATGTGTTTATTTCATCGTTTTAGAAAGTTCATATTTAGGGTGTTAATAAACATACTTGTGAGTAGATCTAAGATCCTGGTAAAATAATTTCCAACATAAAACCCTATGTCTGATAAATCTAGGAAACTTTATTCACATAGTCATGTTTACTTTCCAATGTGTTGACGGCGCAATAAACAGGATCAAGTATGTGAAAAGGATTTCAGATGAATTTATACATTATGTACATATAATCATGAAATAAATCATGTGAACCATGCAACATTAAATGTTATTTCTGATCTATATTAATAAGTAAATCTGATTATATTGAAATGAGTTTTATTTAGGGCATAAAACCCAACAATATCATATAATTTCCGACCTGTAATTAGGCGCCCATACACCTATTTACATGGCTTAACAGATGAGCATGAACGTTCAATACTAGGGTATGACCGCTATACCACATACACAACGTACCTCACTGTACGAGTGTTGGTAGGGATTATTTCGTACCCTGAGTACCACTGAGTGATAAACCACACACCTTAGCACTTTCCCGTACTAGTGTCGGTATCACTGTATCGTACTCACAACAACAACCCTCACTATACCAATGCACTATGTATCATATCCATACAAGTGTTGGTAGTGTTTATAACAATTAAGCATGCATATACACACACATATACATACATTCACATAATCACATCACATATTATATACAGTTCTTACCTATTTTCTGAATTCAAGTGTGTTGGCCGACCTGAACGGAAATCTAGTGCTAGATGGATGCCCTAATCACATTTTGAAACCGGGTAAGTTACATGATTAAGAACCTAATCTCGGGAAATGCAAAACCAAAACCCTAGGTTCTGCTATATTCCCAAGGGGTTATTCTAACTCTGGAAATGGGGAAACACCCATCCGAGGCATCAAAAAGGTAAAAATTGAGAAAATGAAAGGCCCGGGGAACCCTGCCAAAACCGGCTAGCCGGTTTTTGTGGCCCTGCAAACCGGCTAGCCGGTTTGCACCAGGTTTCCCAAAACCATTCATTCCTTGCTCAATTCTCCACCAAATGTAATGAAACCTTCCAGAGCTCCTAAACAATGCATAAACAATATAATCCAGCCAGTATTTCACAAAACAAACCAATAAATCCCAAGTTGCCATTAAAGCTCAAAGCTTGAGTTTCAAAACTCAAGCTTGCTTAGAACTAACACCATACACCAAAATCAACTACCAGAACCTTTAATCAAATAATATTGAGCATAAAAACTGAACCCTAACCAATTCTAAACCTAACAGCCCCTGAAACTCAATTTCACATACTCAACCTAAACTTAAATTCAAGAACTAGGGCTAGGAGTTGCTAGAGCTTACCTTGGTTTGATTTCTAGTTGAATCCCTTGCTGAAACACAGAAATTCAGCAGCAAAACTCCCTTGCTTGCTTCAGCCGAAAGAGGAAAAGAGAGGAAGAGGTTAAGTTGATTTTTTTTTTTTTTTACTTTTCCTATTTTCTCTAAATGGAATAAAGACTAGAAAAAACCCATTTTCCCTTGCTGAAATTTGCTTGGCTAGGTGTCAACTAACTAGAAAGCCACCTATCCTTGACTTAACAAAAAGTCCAAATTGCCTTTTGACTCAAACTTAGGGTATTAACCTAAACTAGGGGTAAAATGGTCCAATTCCATAACCCCGCTCAATCCCGATAATTTATTTCCACTAAAATATTTCCCATTGAGAAATAAGGTTCTAAACCTACCCATGTGATAAAACTAGCCATCCATCGCAAATTCCGTTGTCGCCGAGTAAAAATTACAAAAATAACATATTTAAATAATACCGCTATAGTTTAATAAAATCTCTTGAATTGAGAAATTATAACTCTAATATTTATTTCTAAATATTGGGGTCCACAATTAAATTAATTTATAAATAATAATAAAATAATAAAAATTAATGCTTATTGCCCTTACTAATCCAAATTACTAAAGCGGTCATTACATTACGACTCCACGTTGGTTGAATATAGATCTCGTCAACATATAGATGTTTATAAATCGAATTCTAGTAGATTCACTCTAACAATGACTATTAGAGCTGGATTTATAAAAATTGAAACAATAGGTGAAGCTCATAAAATAAGATTATGATTTGAATCTGTCCTATTAGGAGAGTAATTAGAATTCTTATTTTGATTGAATAAAAGATTGCTAACGATAGTGTCCATCCTTAGATGAGTTGACTACACTATTTAATGGATTAACTCTTGCATACTGGAACAGTGTATATCATTTTTTATTGAAAACTTTAGAAATTTTGAGATATGAATGCTTTTGAAATTTTTCTCATCTCTTTCATATTTGCTATATGTTTAAACTAGTAAACATGTCGCGCTTTGCATGTGATTGTTTATAAAAATTTTAAATTATACATATGAATATTAATTGAACAATTAAATTGTATCAAATAATTTTAAACATATTTTTATGTATAATGTTTTTTTTAAAAATGATAAATATTTATAGAGAACTTTTTTTTTTTAAAAAAAAAAATATATTATTGGAGAAGAAGATATATCAAATTTAGTAAGTGATAAAAATAATTATTTTTTAACTAATTAAAAAATAAAAAAAAATATCACATAATTTGAAAATAACTTCTTGTTGTTTGAAAGATTTTAGAGTTATGGATATTTAGATTTTGAAAAACAAAGGTATGTGTTTAAAAATTTCAAAGTTATGTGATATCTTAATGTAAAAAGAAAAAAAATAGATTTTTTTTGTTGATAACAATATAGGGAAACGATTTTTTTTCGTCATTGTATTTTCACGGAATGTATTCTGTAATGTATGGCAGCCGTTAGATAGGGGAGTTATTTGATCTGAGGGCTGAGGTTGATCTAAGGGTAATTAGGGTTAAAAAATGTTAACGTACCCTAAGACCCATTATTACGTACGAAATACATTCCATGAAAGTACATTACGGGACAAAATCGTGTCCCTAATAATATATGTATATATATATATATAAGAAATTATATAATTTGAAAAAGAAAAAAAATATGTGGTTTCCAAGATTTAAAAAACGAATGGTGGATTTTTTTTTTAAAAAAATAACAAAAATGTGTGAGTTATTATTTTTTAAAATAGCTAATAAAAAACTAAAAAAATGGTGTGAGTTATTATTTTTAAAATAACTAATAAAAAAATGAGAGAATTAATGAAAATATAAATAATGTTATTTAAAGAGATTTTAAAACGAAATATCACTGCCTCATATCTCTCAGTATAAATATATAAATATAAATTATAAAACCTATTAAAATTAACCCATCTTTATATATATATATATATATATATCGTATTTTGGAAGAAAAAATACGAAAAATTATAAATCCTAGAGTTACATTTTAATTGAAATATCAATAAAAAAATCGTACGAAATATATCATTGATACAATATTTTAAATATAAGGAGTTTTACTGCATACTTCTTATTACATCCTCCGTGACCGAAAATATATGCCAGAATATTTTTTTTTTTATTTTTTTATGGCGGTGTTTGTTATACTCGCTGTAAATTTTTGAATAATTTACAGTGTCAAAAATAAGAATATGTGGAACTCTATTTTCGGCATTGTATACTATTTTCAAAAATTTATAGGCATGATACTGTAACTAAAATGAATACCGCTATAAAAAAATTAAAAAAATATTTCGACATGTGATTTCGGGCGTGGAGGTTGATTAGTTTAGCACAATTGTGTTGTGGGGAAAAGCAACTGTAGTTGTGCTGTAGAAAAAAGCAGCTGTAGCACAACTGTAGAAAAAAAATCTGAGTTAAGTGTTTGGTAAATTATAAATTTTCAAGTGCTGCAAGTTGTTAAGATTCTATAATAATAATAATAATAATAATAATAATAATAATAATAATAATATATTAATTTATTTCATTAAAATCACAAATATATATATAAAATATGTTATATATTTTTTTTTATTTTTTATATATTATTAATTATTATTTTTTTGTATAAATTTTTAGTCATTTGATAAAAATAATTTTTAATATTATTAATTATATTTATGTCAATTGTAAAAAAAAATTTAGTTTATAAGAAACTTAGATTGGTATTGTTTGTTAATAATATAAATATAAATATAAATATAAAATATTTTTAATAACAAAATAAGAAATTTGAAATTTAAATATTATTTATTTTAATATTTTTTCCTTCAAAAAATATTTTCATTTTTTTGTAATCTGTAATAAATAATTAAATAAATTTTTAGTAAAAAATAATTTATTATAGTGTTTTAATCAAAACAACTTTTTTCCAAAAGTTGAGTTCTAAGAGCATTATCTTTAATTTAGTTGTAGCTTTTCCATAAATTCTTCAATAAGTGGTTTTTTATTAACTGCTTACCAAACACCTTTTTGCCACAACTATTTTGAGAAGCAGCTTTTAGCTTTTCCAAAAGCTGTGCTAAACTGGCCCTAAGACCATCTCTAATGAGAGATATAAAAATAGTGCTATATTTAGCACAAAAAGTAGTTTTGTAGTAAATTTACACAAAATTTTAGCTTTGTGCTCCAATGCACAATTGTAAAATTTTAATGTAAAATTTATTATTTAATTAATGTTTTATTTTAAAAAATAAAATTTAATAACTTTATAATCAATTTTATTATTATTTTAATATGTATGACTATAAAAAAAAATAATATAAATATTTCATAATATAATGTCAAAGTTAAATATACTAATAAAATAATAAAAATGACATAAATGTTAATGAAAAAGTAGTACATTTATTGTGGTGTAAATTTTATATTATAGCAAATATTTTGCCAAATTTGGCACACAATTTTTTATGTGCCAAATTTACAGCACTTTTTAGCACACCATTGAAGCATATAATTTTTGTTAAATAAGCTATATTTTAACTTTCACTTTTTATTTACACGTTTATTGGAGATAAGAGGTTGTAATAAAAGATTGTAATTAGCACTCTTCTTCAAATATATCATTCAAAGAAAATTTAAAGATAAAATCAGTTTGTTAGATAAAAAAAAAAGTGACAAAAATTAAAAATCTGAAATCAAAATAAGTCAATTTAGTTAATTATTTGTCAAAGCTTTTTCATGCAATAAATTATGCTAGAACTCGGTAAGAAAGAGATATTCATTACAGAGAGAACTTGCGATTTAATATTTAATTGCGGTTTTTGGTTAATCATAGTTCCTAGTCCTAATCCAAAAAAACGAAAAACTTGTGATGATAATTTATTTTTTTTCGGTTAATGATATATATATCTTTTTTTTTGAAGAAAAGCGTACGTGCGATAGATTGATAAAATACTGTCAGACCTCGCAGTCATTACAAAGTATAGTTTCGGGCAAAGAGGATAGAGGCACTAGGCCGAACCTCTGATGAGAAAACGCCCACTTAGCCACGTTATGGGCCATAAAATTACATTGTCTACTAACATAATCAAACATACAACCAATAAAGAAAGGCGAGGTGATTTTACAAAAGGACACGAAGTTATCAAGCTCCCACCGGGACTCCTTCCCATTAAGAGCATTGATCACCACTCTCGAATCACTCTCCAGAATAAGAAACTTGACACCCCGAACTTTTGCTTCCTGAAGGGCCAGACAGCACGCCATTGCTTCCCCACAGAGAGCATTGGAAAAATCCATCTTAGAAGTAACCACCCAGATCACCTTGCCAACGTGATCCCTTGCAACCACAGCCGCACACATGCTATCAAACCCCACTCTGATGTCGCAGTTCAGCTTCAACCAATCCTGTGGGGGGGGGGGGGGGCGCCACACCTTCGTCGGACACGGTATGGGGCAAGGGAGCAAGTGAGCATGATGATCTGCAAAAGAAAACTGAACATAGTCAATACATTTAACAATATCTGCAGGACAATTATTATGAACCTTGTCGTTCCGAGTCCGCCATATAGTGTCAACTATCAGCGATGCATATAGGAAAACTTCCTGGACATTCAAGCCTTTTTTGTTTAGATCCCATAAGAATTTTACCCAATCCCACACACGAATACCAGTGTCACAAATAGGGTAAATACCCCAAGGAGAGGATCGCCAAAGGTGAAAAGCGAAGTTACAAGATAGGAAAAGGTGCTCCATAGTTTCTGCTTCCGTGCCACACAGCGGGCACCTCTCATCTTCGATAGGAAATCTCCTACCTATAACCGAGCGGATCGGAAGGGCTTTGGATAGAATACACCACCAAAGAACCTTGAGCCTCTCAGGGATTTTACAATTCCACAGTTTGTTCCACATGGAGGGGGCCACCTCACTAGGATTCACTCTATCCTCAGCCAAGGCTCGATAGGCTGATTTACAGGAGAAACGACCATTATTTTCCAAGGTCCAGAACCAGCTGTCTTTGCCCGTGCCGGTAGGATTTCCTCCTTGGAGGATGGCGGAGACAGTATTACGATCGAAGAAACTATTAAGCTTTTGGATGCTCCATCCACCATTAGGCTGAAATAACTCCGCAACCTTTGACTCCCTATTCAGAACCCGCCCAACCGGCGTGGGAGTAAAACCTTTTAGGTGAGCGATCCAAGGATCAGACCAGATGTTCGTCTCCTGACCATTAGCTACACGCTTACAAGCACCTTTTCGAATAATAGATCTGGACTTAGTCACATTTTTCCAAAACCACGAATCAGAAGGCTTCGGATCACACTCTAGGAAGGACTTGCCCTTCAGGTATTTGGCTTCGAGGATATGGCAGCATAAAGATTGGTTACCTGAAAGGAGGTTCCATCCCCATTTAGCAAGGAAAGCCTGATTCATTTCTTTGGATTTGTGGAATCCTAGGCCTCCTAACGACTTAGGAAGGCAAAGTTTATCCCAGGCTTTTAGGTACAAACCATGGTTCTCCTTTTCCGAGCCCCACCAGAAATCTCGCACCAGCCCATCAACTTTAGCTGCAAGTCGGTTAGACAACTTAGTGGTTTGCATAGCGTAAAGAGGCAAAGATAACCCCACCGACTTTATAAGAGTAGCTCGCCCCGCTTTCGAGAGCGTCTTGGCCTTCCAACCATGTAGTTTCTCAGTGAGGTTATCCAGAATAAAGTTAAAATCAGCATCTTTTTGTCTTGATCTGAATAAAGGGAGCCCTAGGTACTTAACGTTACCTTCTGGTGATCCAATTCCCAGCGTTTCCTTGATCCTCTGTTTCATAGCACTAGGGGTGTTCTTACTGAAGAAAATAGAGGTCTTCATTTTATTTACCTTTTGGCCTGACTAAGCACAAAACTTTTCAAGGCAATCCCAATAGCCTTTGGCCTCCTCTAAATTGGCTTTACCCACAAGGATTAGGTCATCCGCGAAGAAGATGTGAGATAGCGTCGGGCCTCCCCTACTTAACCTGATTCCACTAATGGTTTTCGAGTTCAGGGCATCCTCCAGAAGTCTAGATAGAATTTTCGCTCCCCAGATGAAAAGGTAAGGGGACAAGGGGTCACCTTGCGTGAGACCGAATGAGGGAATGATCTTGCCAACAGATCCTCCATTCAGGAAAACGTTAAGGGAGGTTGTGGCAATGCATTGAGAAACCCATGTTCTGAACTCTTGGGGAACCGCAAAGCATTCCATAACATGCTCAATAAATCCCCAGCTCATTTTGTCATAAGCTTTCATTAGATCTATCTTGATTGCAAACAAACCTTCTTTGCCTTTCTTTCTATTGAAGGAGTGGATTATTTCCTGGGCTATCACGTTATTATCTTGTATAGCTCTTCCCGGTACAAACGCAGCCTGGGTAGGGCAGATAATCTGAGGAAGCAAAGGCTTGATCCTATTAGCAATAATCTTAGAGATTACCTTGTAGACCACATTGCACAGAGAAATTGGGCAGAAATGGTTAGGTCTTTTCGGGTTCTGGACCTTGGGGATCAGGACGATATTAGTGGCATTGATTCCTTTGTGCATACGCCCAGTTATGAAGAAGTTGGAAATTGCATCACAGAAGTCAAACCCCACCGAGTCCTAATAGTGTTTAAAGAACAGAACCGACATACCATCTGGGCCAGGAGCTTTGCCACTGCTCATGGCAAACAGGGTAGTTCGTATTTCATCAAGTGAAGGCTTTCTGATGAGGTCAGTCTGTTCATCCAAAGACAGGCGATTCTGGACAAGGTCAGTACAATTAGGAGTAATCACGTTTTCATTACCCCTAAAGATGCCTTGGAAGAATTCCATGAATTCTTTCCCAATGAGCTCCCTTTTGGATATCCACACATTATCTTTATTGAGGATGCTTTCAATGGCTTTCCTTCTGCCTTTGATAGAAGCCGACAGGAAAAAGAATTTGGTGCATTTGTCCCCTTCTTTCAGCCAGGAAATTCTAGCCCTTTGTTTCCAATACACTTCTTTCCTAGCCCGGGCCTCATTAAGAGAGAATCGAAGCTCCTTTTCCATTTCCCAATCTCTAGATCCCACAGGCAGCTTCTGAATACTATCAAGTCTTTTTTCGAGATCACGGATTTGGACATCTAAATTACCAAACTGGGCTCTATTCCAATGCATAAGAGCAACCCGAGTAGCCCCAATCTTCTTAAAGATTCTGGCCGGAGCCCATGGAAAGGAAACAGACTTCCAAGCAAAATCAACCACAAGTTTACTTCGCTCATCCCTGGTCCAGGCTTCCTCAAACCTAAAATTTCTTCTGACGTTCTCCCCCAAACCACCAGAATACAAACACAGAGGGCGGTGATCCGAGTTGGCAGTCTGGACGGAACAAAGAACAGCCTTCGGGAAAAGCCTAACCCAATCACCATTAGCGAGCCCTTTATCTAAAGCCGACTTGACAAGGTTAGACCCAGAACGGTGGTTGTCCCAGGTCAACTTGTCTCCCTGGATGGGTAGAGAAATAAGCCCCCGGGTATTCACCAGATTTGAGATTACAGGAATAAATTGGTCTCTACCCTTTGATCCCTCTCGTTCAGAACTACTAAGGACAAAATTAGTGTCTCCCAATATAAGCCACGGACCACCGAACCTATCCCCTACCTTCATTAGTTTCTCCCAGAACGCTTTTTTTGCATGAAAATACGGGGGACCATAAACACAGGATAGGAGCCAAGGGTGCGAGGGGGGATCCGAAAACACTAAACCAGATATGTGATTATGGGAGCACTCAATACATTCAAACTCAAAACCAAGTTTCCAAGCTAAAATAATACCTCCCGCATTACCCACAGCCGGAACAATAATATTCAAATAAAAATGAAAGGATTTTAGAATATGTACCAAAGAAGTAGCATCAACTTTTACTTCGGTCAGAAAGATGACATCCGGAGAGCGCGACCGAATTAGGGACTTCAGCTCACGAACTGTAGAGGTCTACCCTAACCCTCTACAGTTCCAAGCGATGCCTCTCATGGCTCCTGTGGAGGAGTAGTATTCTCCTCCACAGGGGTATGAGAGTGAGCCGACCCAAAGGAACCAGAGTCTTCAATCACAAAAGTGCCCTCCATTGGTCTTGATGAGATCACATTCTTTCCTTTTGTCTTCCACTCGTCCGGGCAAGTAAAATCATTATTAGAAAGGGAGACCTCCTCTGAGGGCTCCTCTTCCGTCACCTTAGTATCATTAGCGCGATCCTCCGTATCCCAAGGGAAATCACGGATAGCCCAGGGATGAGGACGAAGGAGCTTCCAAGGACGAGAACAAAGCGAAGCAGTAGTCTCATCAAACTTTCTCTTTTTGAAAGGAGTAGTTCGTTCATTAACCTCTGAGGTAGTAGGAACCCCAATGTCACTTCCAATTGATTTAATCTCATATAGATCCAAATTCCCAAATTTCTTAAGCTCTTGAAGAGTAGTGCCTTGAGCTTGAAAAAAACTAGTCAAAGCTAATTTTTCATCATGTTGGAAGTTAACCTCTTGACCACAAATAGAGCTCTCAATTGAATTGGACTTAGTCGGCCCAATAGCCTCTTTACCCTCAATTAGTCCATTTGAAATCTCTAAAGGCCCAACAAGTCCATTCGGCCCAACACACTTTGAATGAAGCACACCTATTTCCTTATGTTCCAAAATGGGCTCGGTCCCACAAGCAGAAAAAAACTGGCCATTGTATTCTTTAATGAGTCCATTAGAAGAGGCACTATCTTTTAAATGGCCCATCTTGGAACCCGGCCCAGAACAAGAGAGAGCCGGCCCAACAGAATCATTAATATACCCAAACCGAGGCCCTTTTCCTTTACCAATAGTCAAATCTTGGTCATTATATTTTGAATTAAAACCAGGAAGTTGTACAAACTCCTTTCCACCTTCCAGACTTCCAACGGTACTCTTGATACCATTAAAGGAAATTGTAGGCATGCGTGATGCAGGGAGTTCTTTGGGAACCCAGACCATTCTGCGAGCCTGACCTCCTTCCAGGCTCCTACGATCAGTCGCCTTCACGGAGTGGTTCGAAGATCGAGAGTTCTTCCGACCATGGCCCTTCAAACCAGCAGTCACGGCCAACGGCCGGATTCCATGGCGAACAGAGACAGGACTCGCCAAACCCACTGGAGTCGATGCCGGAGTGAACGAGTTTGCTCCCGAGAAAACGTCTAGGTACGTCGACTCCAAAGACAACCACGGCCCGTACATTGGGAAAGGAACCCCATTTACACTGGCCACCGTGACCGGAGAAGACAGAGTGCATCCTCTTCTTTGATGACCCATTTTGCCGCAGTTATAACAGAAGATTCCCAGCTTCTCGTACTTGAACTGAATCCACCTTTGGGAGCCCGATTCCAGACCGAAGTAGCATCCAGCGAACAGAGGTTGATTAACATTCAACCTAATCAAGACTTTGAGCGCCTTACTCCAGAGAGCAGGTTTTCCTTCATCCATATTCACATATATCACTTGGCCAGCTTTTGCCCCCAATGTTTTACCATTATCTGTTGAGTAGTAGTCCCTAGGGAGATTGTGAATATGTAACCAAGTTTTCACACAGTTAAACACAACAGAGAGATCTTTTAAAGGCTCCCAAGCTTTCAACAAAAATGTATACCCACGGACACACCAAGGACCATTTTCAAGGGCCCAAATACGGTTCCCAGCACTAGTGAAACCAAGCTCAAAACAGTTATGGTTGTTGGCACCCTCATTAACAGCTACCACTGTCACATTAAATTTCCATACCTTTTCCACAAAATCAATAATGGTGGCTTCATTAACTACCATCGGGGCCACCACTTTCCCAAGAAGACAAAAAGAATGTAAAGCCTGCTGAGAAGATGCACAAGGAATGAGCTTGACAGAAGCTTCCGCACACGTGAAACACTTTCCATGATTGGAGGAGTTGGTAGCACTTACTAATGCCATTGAATCAGACAAAGAAAAGCAACCAACTATAAAAACCAACCTTACCAACCTTTTTACCACAGAACAACACCCACACTGAGACAACACCACAAAAAACACAACCCACACTGAGACAACACCCACGTGAAACACAACCTCTTTACAACACCCAGCCCCACAAAAAACACAAGAGCCCACACTGAGACTACAACAGACAGAACCAACTCGAGATCTTTAGGAAAACACGGAAGACCAAACCAAAGCAACTAAGGGGAAGGAATCAACAAAACAGAGGAACAAACTCAAAGGACACAGCCACACACACACAGAAAAATACACAGAACACCTAGACGAAGAAAAGCAGAGAAAGGAAAAAGAAATGGGAAATAAGACTCAGATGAAAAGAGAGAGTGGTAGATGACCATTTTCTCTCATAGGAATATATATAAATAGTTAGAGAGATTGATTGTTGAGAAACCAAACAAAAACTTCCACAATGATATATATATCTGGTTTTTAGTTATTCATAATTTAGTTTCTAACTCTAATCAATTTTTTAATCAATAAAAAATTAAAAATAAAGCCAAAAAATAAAAAAAGTGTGATGATAAATTTGAAATTCTTATTTTTTAAAAAAATAATAAATAAAAAATAAAAATATAAAGCCAACAAACAAAAAACTTATGATGATAAATTTGGAATTTTTTTTTTTAACAAATAATAAATAAAAAGTAAAAAATAAAGATATATATTTTATATCAATTAAATATTTATGAAGCTAATAAAAATTTAAAAAATGAGATAATTAAAGAGAGATAAATAATTTTAATTAGAGAAATTTTATAGTGTCACGTCACCGTCTCATATCTCTCATATATATATAGATTTTTCAAATGTTTAAGTGAATAAAAGTTTTTTTTTAAATCACCCATTGATTTCTATTTTATTTTATTGTACATTTTAATATGGTCAACTATATAACTAAAATTTATAGCAATTTTTTTTAAAGAAATTTAAGAAGCAAAAATGAAACTTGAATCATAACTCACCATATATACTCAAACAGTTTCTTAAAATGAACAAAAGAATTAAAATTGTCTTCATTCTTGAAACCCATTTTAAAAAAGCTATTATGCAACAAGTGTTTTATCCTCCTCGGGAATTAAACCCGCCTTAAGAGCACGAAGAATGTGTTTTGTAAAATCATTTTACACATAGGATTGGAGAGAACGACCCCGATGATCACCAATGAAACTAGTATCCACCTCAATCTCATGCCCAATAAGATTGCCAACCTCCTAACCCACTTCATTCGAAAGACAATATATTGGTAGATTATGGAGTTGTATCCAAAATAAAACAAAGTCAAAATTAAGATTAGAGTAGTTTTCGATTCTCCTTTGTTCAATAAAAACTAACATAGAGTGCTCCAAATCCAAGGTTCACCTTTGAAAACACAAAAAAAAAAATCATCATCGAGCAAAAATTTAGTAAGAAATAGATTAGGTTTAAGAAGATCAACATCAAAACTCCCCTTTAATTTCCAGATGTTATTGGTATCAATAACAACAACATCATGTAGGATCACACAGGCTGAAACGATATACCCAGCGATCTAGCAATATTTTCCAATCATTTATAAACTACAGCCACATCAAAATCTCCTTGAGCATCCTTAGATGTATCGACGTTTAAAGTTCATTGTAATGTGACTTACCCATTAGATTTCATATCAAAACATGAATAAACAACAACAACCACCACTCCCAAACTCACCTCGCTGGCAATAGAATCTCAGATATGAGAAATTTCAACTAAAAGAAAGAATAGAAATTTGACATGTTTTTTTGTAACTATCTGCAGTTAATTAGGATGTTTTCTAAAATAAAATAATTTATCATAATAAAGATTATAACGAGATTAATTTAAATATATTTAATGTTATACAAAATATATCTATTCTATATAAAGTGTGAGAAATTTATGGGTGAATTTTATTTTATATTAAAAATAAAATGTTTTATTATTAAAAATAAAATAGTTTATGAGAATGGCTCAGTTTTTATTTATATATAATAAAATAAATCCTATTAAATCCAAAAAAAAAAAAAATACTATTGGATTTTTGCTGTTGTACATTTACGATTGAGTTTTCTTTAATTATTTATTGTATTCTTTTTCCTATTGCAATTTGGACATTCTCATGGGATCACACATAATATTCTAATCCGCACTTCTATAGAAAGGCAGAGAGATAATAATAGAAACTTTTCATTTTTTTTCTTTTTTTTTTATCAATTTTTTTTTCTTTTAATCATATAGAGTTTTATTTTAATAAAATATAGTATTTTAAAATAATTTAAATTCAAATAATTTAATAGTATTTTGTTATAGAATACTATCAATTTTTGTTAAACATGGTTTTCACTTTTTATCGACATTACCATATTCAATTTATCAACGAAAAAATGGACAATCCAGACAGGGCCATCTCAAGGTGTTGAGAGGCCTAGGGCGAAATTTGAAATGAGGCTTTTTTTTTTACAAAAATTTAAATAAATATTATTTAAATTTTGGCACAATATCGATTTTAACTATTTTATCTCTATATAACAAATAATTTTCTTGCCACGTAAATTAACTCAATAATGTAATATTTAATTACTAATAACATCTCTATTGGAGTACTATATATTTTGGCACTTTTGTTAAAAAAAAAATAGTATATCAAAAATTATGTTAATTTTTTGTTACTAGTTTGTATCTTGAAATGCTACTGTACTTTATATATTAGAGTAATTTCATTAAAAAAAAATTATACTAAATATAATATTTTCTCTAATTTTTGTACCAATTTGTACCTTAAAATACTATTGTACATTATATATTAAAGTAATTTAATAAAAAAATATACAAAATATAATATTTAGTCCAAAATATTATATTCTTATTTTAAATAAATAAATAAAATAAACCTTACAAATTTAAACTAATTCTTCACTATTTATTTGTTCTTATATGTATGTATTATGTAAAACACAAAAAATGGACTCGACAAAGAATCGAACCAAGCACCTCAACAATCTCATCAACTTTCTACTTCCTTATTTACTATTTGTGCTACAGCCTTTTCATGACTTTTGTTGAACTAAAAGTTATATATTATATTATTTTGTGTGTATATATATCAATTTAATTTTTCGGGGGCCTCCAAAATGGTGGGGCCTGGGGCCTATGCCCCGGTTGCCCCACCCTCTGGCCGGCCCTGAATCCAGATATATGCGGACTCGACTAGAATGAAAAGTGCAAAATACAAAAATTACACTATTGTCTCTATCAAAACAAATGAAGATTGAAATCCACCAATGACTATCATTAGTTTTCTTATCTACAATTTTTAGACAAATGCTATCTTCAATTATCAACAATTTAGATATTGATTTTTAATTTTTTTTTTTTTTATCTTACACCCATTTAAGTAATGTTTTTTTTAAGTATTGGAACATCAATTCTTAATTTATTTTTGGACTAACTTAAGAACATATTTAAATCATCAAACTTTCTTAAACACTAATATATTACATTCGGTATTCACTTTTAATTGACAACATTATAAATTATAATATTCACATACACATAATAATAATCTTACCTAATAACTAATAATATTTTTTCTTTAATTTTTAATTGTATCACTTTCAAATAACATAGAAAAAAACTAGCATAAAATCTAGTATACGTGTCTCGCACGTAGCTTTTTGCTAGTTATATGAAAAAAGAGGTGAAGAAATCTTACGGGAATAATGGGATTGACACCCAGCAAATATAATTAAAAAAATTAGAATCATTTACATGATCTAGAATTTCATTTCATTAATGTTGGTTTGAAAAGAAAACGGTGTATTGATGCTTGTTCATGACTGTTGTGTTATTAGTTGAAAAAATATATAATACATCTTTTAAAAATGGTCTTTTTGTGCACCCTTTTTCAATTTGGGCATCTACAAAATTTATAATTTGATTTGTATTCATGATAATGTATATTAAAATTATTTAGGATTATCTGTAAATTTTAAGCTGTAAATTTTAGGCTGTAAGTTTTTTAAAAATTTCAAACAATACTTTTCAGTGACGAAAATAAGATTCAATATGTAGTATTTTGATTACTACAAAAAGTGTTAGAGATTTATTACAACGGAAGAAAATCAAGATATTACAACTCTATTGTAATACAATACAAGGACCAACAAAGAGATTAAATAAATGTTACAACAACATAATATACAATATATATACACTATATATTATATATAAGAAATGTAGAAGAAGATAAGAACACATGTAATATAAAATATGTATATGTATAATAAGAGAATAATATATATATACACTCACTCACAACCTTGAGTGTAGATTAGTGGGGATCACCATGACTTGAACAAGGTATTACACCTTTGTCCAAAAGCTTATTTTCCCTATCTCTAAGCACTAAGGGAACTCTCTAGGAAATAGCTTTGGGAATTATCAAGCCTTAGGGTTTTCTAGCAAAGTGCTTTTTTGATAGAAAACTTCTTCATCTCTTACTCTCAAATGAGCACCATAGATCTCCTTTATATAGTGTTTAGGATATCACTATTTGAAATTCAAAATTCATAAGTCATAACCTCCATGGATGTTATGGACTCAATAAAGATATGTAACTCATGCACACCATAACTCCTATAGAGTTAAGAATTTCAAATTAAGATGTGTAACATCTTTTTACACTCTTAATGTTGGTGATAATGGTAGAGGTTACTCATAGTAACAAGTAACTCCCCACATGTTACAAAAAGATGACAACTAATATACATTGTCATATGTTACATTTTATTAATTTATTACATATATTTAATCTATATATTATATTATTATAATTAAATAATATAACAAAAAGGATAATAATAAAGGTCCTGGTTTATCTAAGGTGGATATTAGTTGTTGTTTAATAGGGAAAGCCTCATTCGTGGTAGTTTGGTAAAAGTCAATTGTGATGTTGCTCTTAATATTGATAGCCAAAGGTATGAGCTTAGTGTTGTTGTGACAAATAACGTTGCTGAGGTTCATGTTTCTGCTATCGAGACTATGCCTTTAGGTCACACTAAGGCTGGTGTGTCTGAAGGAGTTGGAGAATCAGCAGGTTGCTGATGCACCAAAGTCATCATTAGCTTGCTTACTTTTTTTTTCTGTATTTTGCTTACGTATTAAATTTTTTCCTTTCGTTCAGCACACAAGACTAGTTTCCTCACTGCTATGGCTTCTTGTTTGAAGAGGAGGAAATCTATGACCAGGACTGATGATTCTCCCACCTGAGAGGTTGTACAAGCATGTAACACCATAACTAACATAGACGTATTACGTGATTTTTAAACATGCTGTGCAGCTCGTTGCTAATCAACGAGGTTTATGGAAAACGTGATTAATTAAAATTTTTGCTTTTTAATTAAACTTGAAAAATATAATTACAAAAAGACTCGGGATCCCGATTACAAAATCATTTACAAAAGTTAACTGTTTATACAAAATAAATTTCGCCTAGCAACTAGTTACAAAATCAGCCTCGCTGTCCCGAGGATCGTACGCTCCAGGCCTAACCACCTCGACATGTACAATCTTCACAAGCTCGTTCACGGTCCATCAGCTTTAGCCTTGCCTTTACCTACACATAAACGTAGAACTGTGAGTCGACAGACTCAGTAAGAAAAGCATAATAATATTCATACATAAAACCCGGTCATGATCAGACGCCCATACCCCTGATCATAACCCTAACTGCCGTGTCCAACACGATACTGAGTCCCACTACTGCCGTGTCCAACACGTACCTGAGTCACTACTGCCGTGTCCAACACGGTACTGAGTTCTGAACGTTCATAGGGACGGTACTATTGACACGTAACAGCCTGATCGGTCGAACCGGTCATACTCCGGCTGCTGGTCATACTCCAGCCTGTACCGACGTGTTACTATATCCACTCGATCGCCGAATCATACTCCGCCGCTGGTCATACTCCTGTACTCGTACCGACGGGATGCATCAATAGTACGGAACCACCAACCTAAGTGTCAGCCTGATCGGTCGAACCGGTCATACTCTGGCTGCTGGTCATACTCCAGCCTGTACCGACGTGATAGGGTTGGATGGCTCGAAGCCAACATACATAACTAATGTAATCTAACAGGCTTCCTACATGCACGCTAAACATGTAATCTACATATGCATACTGTTATACTAATCTTACCTAGATTCCGAATTTAGGTGTGCCGGTCAACCTGACTGGAACTTTAACTGCGCGGCGGATTACAGGCTCCTAAACCATAAAAATCACAACACTATAAGTGACACGCTAAATCACTTCCCGGGGACTTAAACTAGGAACTAAAAGTTTCCCTATCGATAAAAAGCATGGCAATACCCCCTAAAACATAAAATCGAGGAAATCTAGGGTTTCTGAAAATTCCCCAACCGGTAGACCGGTTCTGCAACCGAAATTCCGGTTCTGAGAATTCCTGGACCCTCATCCGGAATTCCGGTTGCACAACCGGAATTCCAGTTCCTCGCAGAAAAATTTCAAAAATTCATAACTCGATCAATTCCAACCCAAATCACACAAGATCTTCCAGACCTGTTCTAAATGACCCAAATAACCATTCAAAGGCAACAAGACTACTCAGAACTCACAGATTCACAAAACACCATTAGAGACCAAGCTTTGAGTTCCAAAACTCAAACTTGGTTAGAATCAACTAACATGCAATCAAACTAGATTAAACCTACATAATCATGCATAACTAAGCCTCTGAAAATGAAAACAACCCACTACAGAAGTAATTACAGATTCAACATATATCTTCAAAATTCATATTCTAGAGCTAAAACTTCAAAGCTTGAATCCAAACGACCAACATGCATTCACTACCTTTAAACTACTTAAAAATAACAAGATTTAACCTATGAAAACAACAACAATTAACAGCAGCAACATCATCCAAAATCATCATGCATTACTCATTTTTTTCATTAAAATTTCAAGAAAACAAAGGAAGGAGCTAGGAATCACATACCACAATCAAGAGATCACAAACTTAGGTTGAAGCTAGCTGAAAATCAAGGAAAAAAATCCAGCTTCATGCATTCACACACCCAGCCGAAATAGAGAGGAAAAGAGAGAATAGTTTTCCAATTTTTTTCTATTTTCTTCTAACTTGTAATTTTTTGATAAAAATGAACTAAAAGCTATCTAACATAAACTAATATCATTTCAGCCAAAAATAAACAATTAACATTTATTTTAATTCAATTAATAAAGTCACTAGAAGACAAAATATCATTGGGGCAAAAAGACCATTTTGCCCCTCCACACCAAAATCACATAAATCACACTAAAGGGGTATTTTTGGGAAATTCTAAATTTTCGGCCATTCCCGACATTCCCAATGTCTAATAACCCGTCCCAAACTACTAACATACTATGTTGTGATTTCTACTGAGCCAAACACCGGGTTCCAAAATACCGGGCACCGGAATGCAAAATTATGCAAACTACTTCATGACATAAAAATGCATCTCTGAATTCAATAAATAACAGTATAATAAATTATTTAAATAGCTATAAATAATTTTCATAATTAATCATAATTAACTGCTAATTTCCAAATTAAACTAAGCGGCCTTTACAAAGCAGCTCATGTAACTTCTTCAGTTCAGGAGGAAAGAAAAGACGATTTTTCCCATTAATTCTTCTACTGTAAGGGATTCGCATAAGGGGAAAGAGAAGATTATCGAAATTGAAGACAAGCCTTCTACTTCTCTGATGGTTACTACTCCAGAAGTTATGGATGTGGTCGAGTTGAACTCTTAAGATTCAGAGCTCATGGTCAGCCTGTGTGCTCAAGGCACCATGTTGCTGGCATCAAGGGAATTTATGATTAACTCCAAGGCCAAATGCAAACACTCGCGAAGGTTGGTATCCACCAAGCCTCCTCATGTTATTTCTCAAGGAGGTTTCGGTGACATCTGCGAGATGAGTTGTTTAATCTGCTTTTTCTTGTCTTTGAACTTTTTATCAAAGTCTTATCGTGACCTTTTTTTGTCACTTATAGGCTTGTGTTGGCTTGGCTTATGCTATGGATAATTAGCATATGAGGGTTGTTGAGCTGGCTAAGAAATTGGCTGTTGCTGAGCAAAGAGCTTCTGATGCGGAGGCCAAGGTCACTAAATTAGAGAATGCAGTCAATGAACTTGAGACTGGTGTTTCAAATTTTTTAGGTACTGTGGATAGTGCCAAGGATTCTGAGAAGAGCTTAAAGAAACAACTTTCTACTACGAGAAGAAAAATTATAATGATCACAAACTTAGAACATGGATTAGTGGAGTAATTAGCATTAATTTTTATATTTTTCATGATTATATATGATTAAATATGTTATGGGCCTTATATTTAAGAAATAGGCATTAAAGTTATTATTATACCCAAAATTTGGCTGGTACTTCAGAGAAGGACACGTGTCAAATTGGGAGAATATGAATCAGAAAATATAATAGTAATTATATTAAATGATATTAAAATGGAAAAACTCATTAAATGCTAAACTGGTAGAGTATATCTATAACTTGTTGACTGTAAAGTCTTGAGTGAGACACAGATGTACAAAATATTAATTCACGTATTGACGAGAAAACCATTTCGTATATGAAGATATGATCGCATGGACGACGTTATTAACACAAAACGAGGCACCAACCTCGCTATGTATGAAGAAAAGTAAGAGAGACATGTTAACTATTAGAACAATTATTGTATAATGTACATTATACAAACTAAGCATAACAGTTGAATGAACTTGAACGACGAGTAGCAAGGCATCCATCTCGCTGTAAGAAGGCATACTCTTTGTATCTTCACTAATCAGCTTCAGACATCTTTCAATGAGATTCACTGCTCCGTCGAGTCAGCTCTCTCAGATAGAAGCTGACATTCAAACAATGTTGACTACTGAAGTTCATCTTACCAAGAATTGCAATTGTCAGATGGAGAGTTATGTCTTCAAGCACAGAAATTATGAGATTTACATTATCAACCTCAGAAAGATACGGGAAAAGCTCTAGCTCGCTACCAAGGTTATTGTTGCCATGTTCCCAGCGAGATATCCCAGAACGATACGCTTTATAACGTATTTAATACACGTATGCATTGACCCGGTAAAAGCAGATCAATCACAGCTGTGTGATTTTCAAATAATAACTGCATTTATTTTACGTGGGTCGTAATCAAATCCTACAATTTCAGGAGATTATTGTTCTAAGATATCAGTCCGATTTGTAATTCACTGCCCTCATATGTAACTATAAATAGGAGCAGGATACACTGAAAAGATGACGGAAAATCCTTTAGAGAAAAAGTCCTAGAATTGTATCAAAAATATATAATAAGATAGACTCGTGGACTATGCAGAATTTTAACTGCAAAACCACGTAAAAAAACTTTGTGTTCTTTATTTTCTCCTTTACTGCTATTATTTTCTGTACAAATCCATCACGATTAAGGCTTTAATATAGTTAACAAAAATTTGCGTTAACATCAATTTCTCAATTCAAGAGATTTTATTAATCTATAAGTGTATTATTTATGTCATATGTGAAATTTACTATTTTTTATAATTTTTGCTCCATTACAATTGAAAATGCAATGGATGGCTGTTAGAGTCACACAAGATTGGTATAGAACCTTTTATCTAGCAGGACAATTATATGTTTTCTTTGGTTTATCAAGGTTATGCAGGATAAAGGTATTTGACCATTTTACCCCTAAGCCTAAAGTTAACATATAAGCTTTTGTTAAGGGCAATATTTGAATTTGTTGGTAATGCATAGATTACCTTAGGCTTTTTCTTGCTGATTTAAACAAAAGATTATATGATAAGATTAATTAGATTAAGATGTGTTAGAAATTAAGATATATCAATTGCATTTTCTCTCTAATTCTCTCTCACTCTCACTCTCTCTTAGTCTCTCGACCCTTCTTAAACCGAAAGGAATCAAGGGCTTTCCATTGAAGTTCAGTCATTCTAGATGGGAAAAATCAAGAGAATTTAGTAGCAATTTGAAGGTATTAGCAATGGTAAGCTCTAGAAACCCTTGTTCTTTAAGTTTTTGAGGTTTTAGTTGGAGTTTTAGCATGCAAATTTTTGTTTCTAGCTCTATCCAAACAAGTGGTACTTGGAGTTTGATTTCTAGGTTATTACTGAGTTATTTGAAGCTTAATTGAGTTGTTTTTGTTGGTTGTGGGAGGATTTGAGCATGTTTGAGTTCAAGAACTAAAACTTGACTCAACAATGGTAGACTTTGCTATATTGTGTTATTTATGCTTTTATCACTTAACATTGTCTATTGAGGTATTTGTATGTATTCTAGAGAGTTTTGTTAAGTTTGGATTCGATTTCCATTTTGATATGAGGGGTTTTTTTTTTTTTTTTTTTGTAGCAGAAAATTGCAAGTCGTTTCTATAGAAACCATCTAGCATTTTTACTAGCAGACTACCTAAAAAAATGGTCTACCATTTTTCTTGACAATTTTTCCAAAGTCTCGACTTTTCGAGTTTTTTTACTTTTGAGTTTAGGTCCCTGAGAAGGTTTTAGCAAGTTCTTTACGTAATTGATGTGATTGTGACAAAGGGCCTCCGTTCAATGTGTGAATTTCCATTAAGGTTGATTGGAACACTTGAATAAGGAAATGAGGTAAGACTAGCATAAGATATGTATATTTATATGTGTATGTATGTAAATTGTATGGTGTGTAATGTCATTCGTATACTACCAACACTAGTACGGTGACGGTACAAAGTGCATTGGTACAATATATGATGTTCAAAGGGTATGATCCAGTGTTACCAATACTAGTATGGGACGGGTATATAGTTTATGTAGTACAACACTCTGTGGTACTCGAGGTACAGTTTATCCCTACCAACACTAGTACTGGAAGAGTACTAAGTGTATGTGCTACAGAGGTCTTACTTCTATGAAGAACGGTCTTGATGCATCTAAAGCCTTGTAGATAGGTGTACGGGAACCTAGATACAAGTCAACATTATGTTATATGCTTTGTGCTTTTCTTACTCACTTTGTCAACTCACAGATATTCTTTGCATGTGTCGGTAAAGAAAAGGCTAAGACTAAGAACCAATGAGTTCGGAGCTCAGGGATGATTGTACATATTAGGGTTGTTAGACGTGGAGAGTTTGGTCTCAGGATAACTTGGGCCTTTATTTTGTAGTCGCTGTGCGGCATGTTTATAAAGGGAGTTTTGAATATGATTGTAAATTTTAAAGACGGGATCCCAAATTTTGTGTATGATTATATATTTATAAAAGTTTAAAGTTTTACCAATAGTTTAAAAGCAAAGGCGTGCACGATAAGTAAAAAATTACTGTAGCATGCCTAAGCAAGACGGCATTACAATTTTTGTATTAGAGCTGCTAGGTTGTTTACAAAATACCATCAAGATATGTAAAATCATCGTCAGAGAAAATCTCAACTCACGGTTCAGAAGTCTTTACTTATTTAGTAATTTATTTGTTTAGAAAGGCATGATAGGAAGCTTGTTAGTAATATGTCAGTTGAGTAATGTGTTGCCTAAAATTCTATGCATGCAATAATTGATTGTACGTGATCGTTGTCTGACCAACATGACTTATGGGTTCAATGGCTAAGTCCTATAATATTGACGCCCAGTGAAATAAAGGAGTCGAGGTAATGTGGCTGAGTCCAAAGGCGGTCAAGGAGGTCAAAATCCTCCGAATCCCTGTAGACGCAACAGAGGCCGTGGAAGGTTCCAAGAAGGTGGTTATGAAAACCCGCCATAGGCTCCATAGGATTAGGAGAAAAGGTTTGCAGACATGCAAGCCCGAATTAATTAGCAAAATGAAGAGATTCAGAGGTTGAGATAGGAGGGTCCTCCTACAATACCTCCTTAGCATGTGCCAACCGCTCTGGTTCTTATGGTGCCAACAGAGCAATTTGTTGTTGTAACCGCATTGAGCCTCTATATGAGAGATTCCGTAAGAAAGTGCCTCCAGTCTTTTTAGGAGGGCACGATGTTATGAAGGTCGAGCAGTGGCTAACAGTAATTAAGAGAATCCTAAATTTTATGGGTGTCACCAGAAATGACCAGGTGACATGTGCCACATTCCATTTCCAAGAAGAAGCTCTCGTGTGGTTGGAAATGGTGTAGTACCTACGAATTTTATTAAAAAGGAAAAATACTTGGCGTGATTGAATGTCAAGATTGGACATGATCTGGTCATTACTACATATTATCGCAATTTTTGTCCTACTGGTGTGGCATGCCTACAGTGGACAAAATTAGTGTTACGTGGCAGTGCAGCTCACCAATGAGAAGGCCAAGTCATCACTTGAGTAAACAGGGATCCCAGCACTCAAACGGGCATCGAGTGATAGACTAGATCCCTCACAAGAGTTGGCTGGCCACCCCTGGACCGGCCAGCCATGGGGCTGCACCATGGTCGGCCACCCTGCCTCCATAGGGGCTTGGTTGGCTAAGAGGTGTCCTATAGGGTTTCTTGTGCACTTCTACAGGTGGACAACACTCTCTCGGCTACAAATTGGGCCCTAAAAGCCCAATATAATAGCTGAATAATATCTAGGTTCAAGGGAACTTTGGTCTTTTGTAACTAAAGAATAAGATATACAAATATCTAGGGTTTCATATTGTATTCTAGGGTTTAGGCCTCCTTTATAAAGTCCTTAACTCTAACCTAGAAAACCTAAGCTTAGTTAAACCTAACACTTGCCTCCAAACTCTAAGTCTAAGTCTGACAACTTCTCTCTCTCTCACACACCTATACAGGCTTCATCTCAACACTTGAGTTCTGTCATTCTTGATTCAATCATTGTATTACTAAGGGTACTATAGCCGATTCCACCTATAGTGATTTGGATAGTATTAACCCTCGGTATTAATACAACTAAAAGGGGAGTAGGTCATTTCCAACTATCACAAGGGAGCAAAAACATCTATAACAAATCTTGTGTTTATTACTTTTCATTGTTGTTTGTTCTAACATGTAGCAAGCATCAAATCTATACGACCCCGCTATCGGTTGATCACTTTTTGAGGTCAACAGTTTGGTGCTTTCATTGAGAGCGTGGACATCATATCTAATCAAACGCCATGGTGAACACAAGAACAACACATGTTGCACCTCTACATCTTCTGGTCTCCCTCAAGACCCATAGACTGCAGATCCAGGTACACAGATTCCAGTCACAACTAGAATCCCCATGAACACTATAAATGTGGTGAATCTTGTCACCACAACACCACAAGTCTGGCCATTATAGTTGGACAAACTAATACCAGCACCTAGTGGATCCAAGTGGTAGGCCCTTGCCAACAAGAGTAGATCCACCATTGGCACCTAATACTAAAGGGAGGACCCAGGGGTGACAGTCCCCTAGAACAACAAATGGGTCTAATCTCTGGTTTCTATGATTTCGAGACAAGCCCGAGAATTGGCAATCCTATCATAGGCGACACCAATCTGGACTTAGGAAAGATCTTGAGTTAGCCAAACTCAGGGAATTTGTAAGCCTTGCAAGCCTAAATTAAGAACCATGCGCTACTGATTGCGATGTTTTTGCTCAACAGAGATGCAAATTTCTGAGATGGATGGATGAACAGGAGTATATCTTTCGATCTCATCAAGCAGAGTTAGATCGCGATAACCGAGAGGCTAGCAATCTTATAATGCTGTTCAACTAGAGAATTGATAGAAGAGGCCAGGATCTCCATAGAGATCCACTTGAAGGAGACCTTAACCTAGTCCTCAGAAACTAGGACAGATCAACCAACAACACAAGGGGCCGAGCAAGGATCTCTAGCTCAGCAACACCCCCACTCCACAGCCAACTGCTAGCTAGCCATCAATAGGAGCACCCATCGCCAGCCAGAGTACAACACCTCCTCCCCAAAGGGAGCGAGGTGCCCACACGTCGATTTTCAACCGACAAGGACTAGGAGTGGGTGGAAACACCCAGAACGACAATTCAATGAGTGAAACCGATCGCTTTAGACATCTAGATCCACTAAACTCTAGTATTGGTGTGATCTACCACCTATCAGGATGAAGCCAACACCAGTTAACTGCAGTGTCATGGGTGGCCAGAGCCTGCCTTTATAGGTCTGGCCAGCCATAGAGGAGCAATGGGCAGCCAGACCCTGCCTAATGCAAGTCTGGTCGGCCAAGCACAACATGCAAGTGTAGGCTTGGCCAGCCTAGACCAGCTTCCGTACCTGGGAATGACTTGCTAGGGTCTTCAATTCAACATGGGTCTGGCCAACCATCACCATACACTCTTCCAAGGTATGGCCAGCCAGCCCTTATCTCTCTAGAATCTACAACCTCCCCAAGGAGGGCCAATCAGTCAAGTCTTCACAGAAACATATCCTACTGTGCAAGCAGAGTTGGACAAACTCAGGGACATGATCAAAGGCATAGCCACTCTGAAGCCCTCAGACCTTGAACTTGATCGGTCAAGGAGATAACCTTTCTTGACATAGAAAAAAGCCTTACCCCTGCCTAAGTTCAAAATGCTGGTATGAAAGATGTATACCAGGCGAGAAGACTCGCTGGCTCACATCAAATACTTTGAGATGCAATTGGACCTCCAAAAGGTTACTGGTGATGTGCGATGCGGCATATTCCTAGCTACATTGTCACAGACAGCTCAACAATGGTATTTTAAACTCACCCCAAGAAGGTTCAACTCTTGGGCTAAGTTCTTATGGGAATTCTACACAAAATTCTTGTCCTCGAGACATGCACCATCGCAGCTAGAAGACCTTGTCAAAGTCAAACAACGACAAGAGGAGCCTTTGAAGTACTACACCCAGAGGTTCATGGACAAGGCTACCAAAGTCAAAGGCCATACAAAAGAAGGCCGATTTACAACCATACTGGGGGCATACTCCCATTGAGTGACTTATGGAAAGATATCCAAAAAATCTCTACCAAGAACATGAATGAGCTCCTTTATAGAGCTAACAACTTTATCAAACTTAACGAAGCCATACGACAAGCCTAGATGGGGGATGTCAGCAACAAGCGGTAATGAGGCATCCAATAGTCTCATGACTCACCATACGCAAGAAAAAACCAACAGCTCTGCCTAGATTTCTAGAGGCAAAAACACTAGAAACCAACACAGCACCAACATCTTTGGGAGGAACAGTGGAAAGAAAGGGAAGTTTAACACCCCCACACCACAGAAGGATAAGGAGGAAAAGTATACCTGCTTCACCCTCCTAACAGAGAAGCCTGAGGCCATCTTCATGGCTACTCAGGGAACAGTCCCATAATGAAAGCTCGTTCCTTTTAGAAAGGAGATGACAAAAAGAGGGACATGTCAAACTTCAACAAATATCACAACGACTTCAGCCATGACACCAATGTGTGCCAAAGACTGAAGAGGGAGATTAAATACCTCATAAGGCGTAACAAGCCCCACCTGCATTGTTATGTGTAAGATGATCAAACCCTGGCGCAAGGAGCCTAGAACGCAGATCCCATGCGACCACCTATAGCAGGACACCTAGGGGTCCTCATTGGCGGACCCCATATTGCAGGTGAGACCAGTAAGGCTAGGGAGCACTATGCTCGGACACTCCATCACGAGCCCAAAAGTGATATCCTAGGTGTTGAAGACCGAAGCTCTAAGCAACAAAAGCCTATAGAGCCCACAATCTCCTTCACCGAAGAAGATGGTGCTTCGGTCAATTTCCTACTCAATGACCCCTGGTCATTACTGTACAAATCAAGAGCATGACCGTAGCAAGATGTATTGTTGACGATGGAGACTCCTCCAACATTCTTTTCAAGTCAACATATGAAAAGATGGGGCTCCGACTCACTGACCCAGTGCCTTGCAACCAAGTGATATATGGCTTTTTTTGGTTAAGGCATTGCACCTGTCGGGTACTTCAGATTACCCATCACATTTGGAGAAAATCCAACTATCAGAACACTGATGGCATAGTTTGTTGTAATTGATGTTCCCTCAACTTTCAACGCAATGATAGGCTGACCGACGCTCAATGACTTGAAGGTGGTGACATCTATATATAACCTATTCCTCAAATTTCCAACAAGGCATGGGGTTGTATGTTTGAGGGGTGCAAGCAGTCTACCCGACACTGTTAAAACTTGGCCCTATCCAAGGCCAAAAGAGAGAAGATGTCTGCCAAAATCCCAGAAAACTAGCCCTGCCACGCGCAATGAAGTGTAGCCCAAGGCGAGGACACAGACATAGATCCTCACTTGGGGATCTTCCAGGAAACTTCAGACTTGTACAAGAACTAGAAGAAGTGGAGGTTGATCCCACTTTTCTAACAAAAAGATTAAAGATCGAAAAAGGCCTGTCTTTAGAAACTAAGTTGGTGCTGATAGAATTTTTGAGACCAAACTTGGACCTTTTTGCATGGTCACATGTAGACATGGATGGAATTGACCCTTCTGTGATGACCCATGCGCTCAACATTGATCCAAGCATCCGGCTTGTTCAGCAAAAATGGCGACTGCTGGATAAGGTGTGCACCCAAGCGCTCAAAGATGAGGTCGAAAAGCTGAGAACCAATGACTTCATAATAGAGGCATTCTGCCCGTAGTGGGTGTCCAACCATGTGTTCGTGCCTAAACCCAACAAAAAGTGGAGAGTAGGCATCCACTTCACAACCTTGAATAAAGTATGTCCAAAAGGCTACTTTCCACTTCCCAGAATTGACCAACTCGTAGATGCCACAGATGGCCATGAAATCTCGAGTTTCATAGACGTGTATTCAGGTTATAATCAAATAAAGATGTATCAACCAGATCAGGAACACACGAGCTTCATGATGGACCTAGGCCTTTACTGCTACAAAGTTATGCCCATCGGGCTGAGGAACACAAGGGCCACATATCAAAAGTTGGTGAACATGATGTTCACAGATCTCATCGCCCGCAACATGAAGGTGTATGTGGATGACATGCTTATCAAGTCCAAAAAGGAAAGGGCCATGTGGAGGACCTATGTGAGTGCTTTAAAGTCCTTTACAACTCTAACATGAAGCTCAACCCCCTCAAATGATTTTTTGGTGTAAGCTCAAGAAAATTCCTTGGCTTGATAGTCAACGCCAGGTGAATAGAACCAAACCCAAACAAGATCCAAGCCTTTTAAGACATGAAGTCGCCCACAACTGTCAAGGAAGTACAAAGCCTAACAGGATGCATTGCCGCACTAAGCAGATTTGTGTCTAAGTCCACAGACAAATGTGTACCCTTCTTCAACATTCTCAGATGCAACAAAAAATTTGAGTGGACAGAGGAATGTGAAAATGCATTCCAGTAGCTGAAGAAATAATTGGCTCAACCACCGGTGTTGTCTAAACCCCTAAACAATGAAGAGCTAGGCATATACCTAGTAGTTACAGAACATGTTGTGAGTGATGTCCTCACAAGAGAAGAAGACGGTGTACAACACCTTCTATACTACATCTACAAAAGGCTAATCGACACCAAAAGTCGATACCCACTCATGGAGAAGCTGACCTACAGCTTCGCCCCGACTTCCAAAAAGCTGAGGCCTTACTTCCAGGCACACCCCATAAAGGTGTACACTAATCAACGGCTGTGGTAGGTTTTGCAGAAACCTGAAGCATCAGGCCGACTACTTAAATGGGCAATTGAGCTTGGCCAGTTCAAGATCACATTCTAACTAAGAATAACCATAAAGGGTTAAGCCCTTGCAGACTTCGTGGCTGAGTGCACCAAATCAACTCATGAGATGCGTCAAGATTTAGGAGAAAAGTAAGAGCTAGAGAAGAAGCGAGACCAAGAGCATGAACAAAATCCCAAACATTTAACATGGAAACTCCATGTTGATGGAAGATGCACTGACTAATTGTCCAGTGCAAGCATTGCCCTTACAACACATGCGAGCAACAACTGCACAGAGCAATCAAATTCTGTTGGGTTTTATGCCCTAAATAAAACTCATTTCAATATAATCAGATTTACTTATTAATATAGATCAGAAATAACATTTAATGTTGCATGGTTCACATGATTTATTTCATGATTATATGTACATAATGTATAGATTCATCTGAAACCCTTTTCACATACTTGATCCTGTTTATTGTGCCGTCAACTCATTGGAAAGTAAACATGACTATGTGAATAAAGTTTCCTAGATTTATCAGACACAGTGTTTTACTGATATGATAATCTACAACAAGAGTTTACTTGTATTTGGAGAAATACTATGTTCTTTCCAGAGCATTGGTTAAAGTAAAGCTCAGGTTGGATGCATGGAGTATGCATCAGAAGGGACCGATATTGAACTTTGACTTAGATTTATTAAACTTACCGTAAAATCTATTCAAGTCAATATCGCCTAGTTGATCCTAGATCAAATGATCTTAATCCTGTTATGATTAGGCTCAATCTTGAAAGGCTATTCGTGTTCTTTGAATTGTTAGTTAAGCCTACTTTTAGGTCAGGGTGATACGTACTTTTTGGGAACACGGTAGTGCAATTGAGTGGGAGCGCTATCATGAACATGGAATCTATAGCTTCTATCTAGCAAATAGTAAGCAAAGGATGATCTCCTTCGAGCTTGACCAAACGAAAATAAATGGTGGAGATCTCATTTCACATAAGCTGAAATATCATTTATACGGGGTCAAGTGTTTTAAGGATAAAATACATAGTAGGGTGTTACGGTAATTTAATCCCTTTACTGTGTAGATCATTCATATAGAGGATAATTGATCAAATTAGGATTATAATAATGGATAACTAATGATGTGTCTATATGGTGGAACATATAGAGCATTCTATATACTGAGAGTGCAATTCTAAGTTCTATGCGTGGATTGAACGAAGAATTAATAAGTTAGTAAATTTTAGTGCTAAATTCTTGATCTACTTATTGGAAGCTCGGTTATATACACCCATGGTCCCCCCACTAGTTGAGATAATATTGCTTGTAAGACTTATGTAATTGGTTTTGATTAATCAATTATAATTCTCAAATTAGACTATGTCTATTTGTGAATTTTTCACTAAGTAAGGGCGAAATTGTAAAGAAAGAGTTTTAGGGGCATATTTGTTAATTATGATACTTTGTATGGTTCAATTAATAAATATGATAAATGACAATATTATTTAATAATTATTTATAGTTATTAAATAGTTAGAGTTGACATTTAAATGGTTGAATTAGAAAATTGGCGTTTTTGAGAAAATCAGATGCAGAAAAGATAAAACTGCAAAATTGCAAAAAGTGAGGCCCAAATCCACTAGTATAGGGCCAGCCACTTTTATAGGAATTTACCTCTGATATTTTCATTATTTTAATGCCAAATAATTCAAACCTAACCCTAGTGGAATGCTATAAATAGATAGTGAAGGCTTCAGGAAAATTACACTTAAATTTTCTATTTTTCCTTAAGAGAAAAACCTGAGCCTTTCTCTCTCCCTATCTTTAGCTGCCACTTCTTCTTTCTTCTTCCTTTGAATTTCGAAATCCTTAGTGATTAGAGTAGTGCCCACACACATCAAGTGATACCTAAATCATAGTGAGGAAGATCGTGAAGAAAGATCATCAGCAAAGGAGTTTCAGCATCAAAGATTCAGAGAAAGAGATCCAGGTTCAGATATTGATAATGCTCTGCTACAGAAAGGAATCAAGGGCTAGATATCTGAACGGAAGGAGTCATATTATTCCGCTGCACCCAATGTAAGGTTTCTTAAACTTTATATGTGTTTAATTTATCGTTTTAGAAAGTTCATATTTAGGATGTTAATAAACATACTTGTGAGTAGATCTAAGATCCTGGTAAAATAATTCCAACAACTGGCCTCAGAGCCATGGTAATTGATTTACTTGCAAGAAATTTGGACTTTAAAACGATTGTTTGTATGTTCTTTGGATGGTATCATGTTGTATTGAGTGTTATTTGATGATTGATTGATGTTTGTGAAATTTTCGTGAAAAATAATTGCGATTTTATCTCTGGAATTAAGCAAGGTAGCCTTTTACAGAACTTAATTTGGATTTTATTTGAATTAGTTATGATTTTTTGAAGATTTGAAAAAATCGGGGCTGTGCTGATATTTTCCTGCGATCGCAAATCTGTCCGTACAGTTTCGAATTTTTTCGTTTAACTTCCAATTTTTTGTATAGTTTTGTATTTGTACTATTACTATTCCTAATTCAATTCTAATTATCATTTTGAATTAATTTAATATTTTTTAAATTTAATTCAGATATTAGTGTAATTTGAATTTGAATGGAATTAGTATCTATCTTCTTGCTTAAAAATCTATCTTATTTTTAAATTTGATTACATTTTATCTTATTTTTAAATTTAAGGTCAGATTTTATAAGATATTTATAAAATCTTTTAAGATATTTTTAAGATATCTTATCTTTTAAGATATTTTTAATTATATCTTATCTTTTAAGATATTTTTTTTAAAAAATTAAATCTTTTTAGATATTTTGACCTTATTTAAATTTAAATAAGATATTTATAATCATGTAATTTTAAATAGATGTAAGATATTTTGCTAACTTTTAAATTTTGTTATTTTATTTATTTAAATTAAATTTAAAATCTGAAAAGATATTTCATTTATCTTTTCTAATTTTTATTTTTAAAATAACATTTAATTTTTTAAAAGTAGTTAGCAAATTTTGAAATGATATTTAGGTTGGTTGAAACCTAATTTTTCAAAATTGTAGGTTTAATTTTAAATTTTATTTTTTTTAAATTTTGAATTTTCAAATTTTTTTTTAAAATTTTCGAAAAATTATTTTTTAATTAATTAATTATTTCGAAATTAAAAATTTAATTTAAAATTAAATAAATCCTACATCCAACTATCCAACTAACCTTGTTGCAGGAGTATATGTTTTAGCTTATGTGTAAATTTTCAAAACCTATTATTACTTGATTGCAAATAGCCATGGTTACTTTTTGCCAGATCTAATGATCTGATGGCTCCCTTGGTCAAGATAATAATTTGTAACAGGTATAATTTACAATCTTCTTTCATCTGTGTATGACCTAGCAACATGATAGGACCCATCCAAAGTGTGCCTGTGTGAGCCTATGTGTTTAATTTTATTATAGATGCATATAGGTTAATGTTGCTAAAATAAATTATCATAGTTATTGATAGAATTTATTTAGGCCCATTTAGTTTTTGGGCCTATTCAATTAATAACAGTTGTTCTTATTAAGGTTAAATTCCTCTCTTTTGGGCCTTGTGTGAGAGTTGGGAGCCATAGAAGTGGGTACGACATACTGAACCCAGCACCCCCTCACACAAACTACCCCAATTGTGAAGGCCCATTTGCCTGATTTGAACAACTGTACTAGGTTAATTAAACTAGTTTAACCTAATAAAATTGATTAGCAACATAATTAATTTCATTTATTTTGAAATTAATTTAAGAAAATCATAGTTTAAAGAATTTTTTATTCTAAGCTAAACTATATGTATTTTCTTGTATTTAATTAAATATAGAATTATAACCATCTAGATTCTTTCTGGAACTTAATTTAAATTTTTCATTAAATATTCTTTTAAGTTGATATTTAGTTATCTACAACTAACCAACTTAAATCTGAATATCTTTTGAATTTCAAATTTCAAAATTAAGTTGAGGAATTTTAGGCATTGGTTATTAAGATTCTTTAGATATTTTTTAAGTTAATATCTTTTCGAATATTAACTTAAAATGGAATATTTTGAAATTAAGTGGTTACAACTTAATTTTTGATATTTAATTAAATTTAAATTTGAAAAATATTTAAGTTCTAGTTTTTTTCTAATACAACTTAAATTAGATATTTTTTCAAATTTTGTGGAAAAGATACTTAGTCAAATAAGATATTTTCTAGATAGTTATTTCTAGACTACTTATTATTTCTAATATTACAATAGGAAAATATTATAAATTGTGAAATTAATTATTTAAATAATTAATTTTGGTACAATTTATTTTAAGTATATTTTTCCTAGTATTAAACTAGAAATTAATAATTAAGCCTTCTCTACACTTAATTATTTATTTCTTGAATTTAACACATTTAATTAATTTGAAAATTAAATATCTAAGTTGATTTTTATCATCATACTTAAATATTTCTTTTTCATGACATTTAATTAAATAGAAAATTATTTTTAGTTGAAATTTATTTTTTCAACTAAATTTAAATAATTTTCAAAATATATTTTTCTTTATTTTATTAATCAATTTTCGAAATTGCATTTCTTAAATGCTAGAATTTCGAATTTTATCTTGAAAAATAGATTAAGTTGTAAATTAATTATTTATTTTAATTAATTCTTGGATCAACTTAAATCAATGATTTTTTCATTTATTGATTAATTTAAAATAAATTAAATTAAAGTATATTATTAGAAATTGAATTAATTAGTCAAAGGAAAATCTAGATAGATGATATTTTTGCTTGAAGTATTTTTCTAGTGTATTTAATTAAATAGAAAATTAATATTTAAGTTGATTTTCATCATCATACTTAAATATTTGAAATTTTTCTTATATATTTAATTAAATAGGAAAATTATTTTTTTGTTGTAAATTAATTTTATTAATTAATTTTGGGCTAACATTAAATTAGAATAATTTTTCCAGGATTAATTTTTTATTTTAACATGCATTTTCGAAAATTGTATTCTTAAATACTTTAATTTTTCGAAATCCAATATATATATATAGTAAATTAAATTTGAGTTGTAAATTAGTTTAAATTAATTTTGTAACAACTTAAATTGAATATTTTTCTAAATATTTATTGGAAATTATTACTAAGATGGAAATAATTCATGTTATTTTCATATCCATCTAAGTAAAATTTATAAATATTAAATTAAAATTTATATTTAGAATTTTTCATTCTAAATTGGAAATTTTAAATAAATATATATTTAAAATAAATAGATTAAATAAAGAGAATCAAAGAAAATACAACTCACTTTAAATAATGAGCTTGATTATTATTAAGATATTCGATCTCCATTGTTGGTCTTACAAAAGTTAAATGTTTTCAATATAACCTCGAGACGCTAGACTTCGTCCCCCTATGGATGGTTATTCGTTGAACGCATTTAACACCGTAAGATTTCATTTGATAAGTGTTTTGTAAGTTTTCGTCTCTATTAGACTCTCCCCTACGGTGACTACTTAGAGATAAACTTGTGAAACATGAAACAATGGTAGAAGCTCATAAAATAAGAATAACCTTGACTCTCGCCTACCGGGACAACGTTGGATTCTTATTTTGATCGAATAAAAGGTTGCTAGAATGGTTTCTATTTTAGATGAGCTGACAACTCTATTCAATAAATGATACTTTGACTCTCGCCTACCGGACACCGTATCGCGTTGTTGAAAACCTTGGAAATTATTTAGGATTGTATGTTTTAGTATTTTCACTAGTCATTCCTACTTGCTATATGTTTATAATTTCTGAATTGTGTATGAATTTATATTGAACCATGTTATTTTCTGTTATTAAGTTGTAGTTTAATTTCGAATCTTCATTGTTGGTTTAACATGTTTGTTTTTCTAATGAGATAAATCCCTAATGGATTTTCACCATTAGACATACATAATAGTGTAAGATCTCGAAAGATAAATATTGTATATGCAACATCTAGCTGTTCATCAATTGATGACACCTTAGACTAGTATTTTTACAATATGATACAAGAAGATTACATAAATAAGATTACTTTGTCTTTCGCTAATCGAAGCATCGTTAGATTCTTATTTATAAACGAAATTATCCTAATTCCTCTTAGCTTATTCATTTCGAATTAGCTTTAAAAACATATCATTGGATGAATGGTCTATAAATCATTTCATGTCATTATATTTTCTCTTAAGAAATTAAATGACGCATATGATTATAATCCCGAAATTCTATTCCCAATTGATATAAATCCTCAATCTTAAAAATCTCCTACTTGTATGGGCAAATCTGACTTAGAGTTTAAATAGTAGTGGTGGTCCAAGAAAGAATTACTCATTATATTTGGTTGAATTTAAGTCTTTGACTTTAATTTTAGAATCCAAACAGAAATTTTCTTATATTTCTAATTCCAGATACAATACAGTTACACTTTCTCAAGTGTTTAATATCCATCTTCTATTAATGGATTAAAACTGTATGGAATATGAGTTAGGTATTCTGTGACCAGGATCCACTTGCACTATTCTAAGAACTCTTTGATGTAACTAAACCTATGTCATCAAAAGACTCTACCACATTTTTTTTAATCTATGGCATTTGTATCTTGTTCATAGTGGATTTGACAAGATCAATCTCTGCAAAGAGTTAATATGCCTATATCCACTGAAAGTAGTTCATCTCATTCGCAGATGGATGTACATTCAGGGGTGGATATGAGTTTTTCGTTGTATTCTTCAAACGATAACTCTAGATTATACCTTTTAGCAAGAAATTTGAAATGTTTGAAAAATTTCATTAATTTCTAGCAATGGTTAAAACCATTAAGGTAAGTGGTTAAAGATCCTGCGAACTGATAGGGTAGGAGAAATAGTTAGTAGATATGCAGTTCAAAGATCATTAAATTGATTTTTGAATTATATCAAAACTTACCTCCCCAGAAATTTCGAGTTGCATGTTGATGATTAGTTACTAGTCGTTGCCTAATTCCTTCTATGGTAATACAATTTCAGAATGATGTAATGGTTGGCTACTTAATGTAAATCATTACTAGATTCATGGATGACCTAATCAAAATCTTAAGAAAAGCTAGAACTGTTAACCATGGTTTCTTAGCTATTCTAAGTGATTAGGGGTGGACCATCCCATTGTCAATAGATAAGAAAGTGTTTGTTCAAACAAATACTACTTTTCTAAGAAAATGACTAAGTCTGAAAAACAAGTAGCAAATAAAGGAGATATTTAATTCTTGATTCCAAAAGTGTTCTATCATCTTATATAATATATGATGATCCCACTGCCTCTGTTGTCTTGTCACAACCAAAGAGGTTAATACCATTTAGTTTTCTTCGACATAATTCATGGTACCTCGTCGTAGTGGGAGAGTTTCTAGGAACTCACCTTCTTATGACTTGGGAGACACTAGTGATTAAAATCCATTGTGAGTTTAAACAAGAAATGGATTGTCAAGATAAGAAACTAAGAAGAAAGCCAATAGAACTATGGTTTAATCCATTCACATGGAGTAACCTAAAGTTTTCTATTACAAGGACATAAAAGGAAATTTTTCGTTTATAAGTCCATTCAATGGACTTAACAAAACTTCCTGTTCCTAGTATTATAGGTTTGAGTTTATCTAAACCTATGGCTTGTGGTATACCTGGTAATTACTTACTCTAATGCAAGCAACTTACTTTAGTAAGATGCTGAAGCATTTTCTTTCTAATGGCAATCTATAGAAGCTTCACAACTTCTTAAACATAGATTTTATTTATCTAAGGAAAAGTTTCAACTATTCCAGAAAAGATAAAGCCATGAAAGAATTTCTTATATCAACAGTGAGAGGTCTTAGATATGCTTTTGTATGCCTTAGACCAGACACCTGCTGTTGAGTGGGAGTAATGAGTAGGTATCAGATTAATCCAGGAGAAGAACATTGGAAGACAATCAAGTAAATCTTAAGATTAAGAAGAGGAACTATATGTTAGTCTATAAGGGTGTGTTTAAAACTCTTAGACTACACCATATCAGATTTCGAAATTTGCCTTTGTGCTAGTAAATATTTCTAATAAGATGGTGGTTACTCTGGGGGTGGAATAGTGATTTTGGAGAAGTGTAAAAACCTATCTGAAGTCTGTAGGTCTACCAGAGAAAGACTGAATGTTAAGGTTGCAGGAAAGGTACTTATTCAGTCTAAGGAAAGTTCTATACATTTTTGGCATCATTCCAAATTGCCTTAAACTACTAGTGTTAATTTCCCGATTAACCAAAAGTAGTTGCCAAAGATATAGAATCCAGTATCCCAAGAGAGTAGACATATAGAGAGGAATTTCACATTATCAATGATTTTGTGATTAAAGGAAGAGTAATGGTGGAGAAAAGGTTGTGTTTAATTCAACCTTTCAGATCCTATTACGAGGAGTTTACTACTACTACACTTGATTTGTATATCAAGGTGTTGAGATTATTTGAAACGCACTTTTTGTTTTATATTAGTGCAAGTGGGAGTTTGTTGGGTTTTATGCCCTAAATAAAACTCATTTCAATATAATCAGATTTACTTATTAATATAGATCAGAAATAACATTGAATGTTGCATGGTTCACATGATTTATTTCATGATTATATGTACATAATGTATAGATTCATCTGAAACCCTTTTCACATACTTGATCCTGTTTATTGTGCCGTCAACACATTGGAAAGTAAACATGACTATGTGACTAAAGTTTCCTAGATTTATCAGACACAGTGTTTTACTGATATGATAATCTACAACAAGAGTTTACTTGTATTTGGAGAAATACTATGTTCTTTCTAGAGCATTGGTTAAAGTAAAGCTCAGGTTGGATGCATGGAGTATGCATCGGAAGGGACCGATATTGAACTTTGACTTAGATTTATTAAACTTACCGTAAAATCTATTCAAGTCAATATCGCCTAGTTGATCCTAGATCAAATGATCTTAATCCTGTTATGATTAGGCTAATTCTTGAAAGGCTGTTCGTGTTCTTTGAATTGTTAGTTAAGCCTACTTTTAGGTCAGGGTGATACGTACTTTTTAGGAACACGGTAGTGCAATTGAGTGGGAGCGCTATCATGAACATGGAATCTATAGCTTCTATCTGGAAAATAGTAAGCAAAGGATGATCTCCTTCGAGCTTGACCAAACGAAAATAAATGGTGGAGATCTCATTTCACATAAGCTGAAATATCATTTATACGGGGTCAAGTGTTTTAAAGATAAAATACATAGTAGGGTGTTACGGTAATTTAATCCCTTTACTGTGTAGATCATTCATATAGAGGATAATTGATCAAATTAGGATTATAACAATGGATAACTAATGATGTGTCTATATGGTGGAACATATAGAGCATTCTATATACTGAGAGTGCAATTCTAAGTTCTATGCGTGGATTCAACGAAGAATTAATAAGTTAGTGAATTTTAGTGCTAAATTCTTGATCTACTTATTGGAAGCTCGGTTATATTGACCCATGGTCCCCCCACTAGTTGAGATAATATTGCTTGTAAGACTCATGTAATTGGTTTTGATTAATCAATTATAATTCTCAAATTAGACTATGTCTATTTGTGAATTTTTCACTAAGTAAGGGCAAAATTGTAAAGAAAGAGTTTATAGGGGCATATTTGTTAATTATGATACTTTGTATGGTTCAATTAATAAATATGATAAATGACAATATTATTTAATAATTATTTATAGTTATTAAATAGTTAGAGTTGGCATTTAAATGGTTGAATTAGAAAATTGGCGTTTTTGAGAAAATCAGATGCAGAAAAGATAAAACTGTAAAATTGCAAAAAGTGAGGCCCAAATCCACTAGTATAGGGCCAGCCACTTTTATAGGAATTTACCTCTGATATTTTCATTATTTTCATGCCAAATAATTCAAACCTAACCCTAGTGGAATGCTATAAATAGATAGTGAAGGTTTCAGGAAAATTACACTTAAATTTTCTATTTTTCCTTCAGAGAAAAACCTGAGCCTTTCTCTCTCCCTATCTTTAGCTGCCACTTCTTCTTTCTTCTTCCTTTGAATTTCGAAATCCTTAGTGATTAGAGTAGTGCCCACACACATCAAGTGATACCTCAATCATAGTGAGGAAGATCGTGAAGAAAGATCATCAGCAAAGGAGTTTCAGCATCAAAGATTCAGAGAAAGAGATCCAGGTTCAGATATTGATAATGCTCGCTACGTAAAGGAATCAAGGGCTAGATATCTGAACGGAAGGAGTCATATTATTCCGCTGCACCCAATGTAAGGTTTCTTAAACTTTATATGTGTTTAATTTATCGTTTTAGAAAGTTCATATTTAGGATGTTAATAAACATACTTGTGAGTAGATCTAAGATCGTGGTAAAATAATTCCAACAAATTCAACTTCAAAGCCTCAAATAATGAGGCTAAATATGAAGCTTTAATAGACAGCGTCAAGTTGGCGCATGAAGTACATACTAATTTCCTAGACATATTCAGCGATTCTCAATTGGTTGTGGATCATGTCCTAGGTGAATACATAACTTGAGGTGTGAAAATGGTGGCCTACTTGAGCAAAATCAAAGACTTGCTAAGTCAGCTCAAAGGCTACAGAATTAGGTATATCCTGTTGGAAATTATTTTACCAGGATCTTAGATCTACTCACAAGTATGTTGATTAACACCCTAAATATGAACTTTCTAAAACGATGAAATAAACACATATAAAGTTTAGTAAACCTTACATTGGGTGCAGCGGAATAATATGACTCCTTTCATTCAGATATCTAGCCCTTGATTCCTTTCTGTAGCAGAGAATTATCAATATCTGAACCTGGATCTCTTTCTCTGATTCTTTGGTGCTGAAACTCCTTCTTGTTGAATGTCTTTCTTCACGATCTTCCTCACTATGATTGAGGTATCACTTGCTGTGTGTGGGCACTACTCTAACACTAAGAATTTCGAAATCTTTAGGAAGAAAAGAGAGAGGGAGTGGTCGGCCAAAGATAGGGAGAGAGAGAGGCTCAGTTTTTTCTGAATGAAAAGTCAGAAGAAAAGTGTAATTTTCCTGAAGCCTTCACTATCTATTTATAGCATTCCACTAGGGTTGGGTTTGAATTATTTGGCATTAAAATAATGAAAATATCAGAGGGAAAACCCTACAAAAGTGGCCGGCCATGCAATGTGGATTTGGGCCTCACTTTTTGCAATTTTGCAGTTTTATCTTTTTGCATCTGATTTTCTCAAAAACTCCAATTTTCAAATTCAACCATTTAAATTCCAATTCTAACTATTTAATAACTATAAATAATTATTAAATAATATTTTCATTTATCATATTTATTAATTGAACCATAAAAAGTATCATAATTAACAAATATGCCCCTAAAACTCTTTCTTTACAATTTCGCCCTTACTTAGTGAAAAATTCACAAATAGACATAGTTTAATTTGAGAATTATAATTGATTAATCAAAAACAATTATATGAGTCTTACAAGCAATATTATCTCAACTAGTGCGGGGACCATGGGTCTATATAACCGAGCTTCCAATAAGCAGATCAAGAATTCATAACCTAAATTCACTGACTTATTAATTCTTCGTTGAATCCACGCATAGAACTTAGAATTGCACTCTCAGTATATAGAATGCTCTATATGTTCCACCATATAGACACATCATTTGTTATCCATTGTTATAATCCTAATTTGATCAATGATCCTCTATATGAATGATCTATACTGTAAAGGGATTAGATTACCGTTACACCCTACAATGTATTTAATCCTTAAAACACTTAACCCCGTATAAATGATATTTCAGCTTATGTGAAATGAGATCTCCACCATTTATTTTCGTTTGGTCAAGCTCGAAGGAGATCATCCTTTACTTACTATTCGACAGATAGAAGCTATAGATTCCATGTTTATGTTAGCGCTTCCACTCAATTGCACTACCGTGTTCCCAGAATGTACGTATCACCCTGACCCAAAAGTAGGCTTAACTAACAAATCAAAGAACACGAATAGCCTCTTGAGATTGAGCCTAATCATAACAGGATTAAGATCATTTGATCTAGGATCAACTAGGCGATATTGACTTGAATAGATATTACGGTAAGTTTAATAAATCTAAGTCAAAGTTCAATATCGGTCCCTTCCGATGCATACTCCATGCATCCAACCTGAGCTTTACTTTAACCAATGCTCTGGAAAGAACATAGCATTTCTCCAAATGCAAGTAAACTCTGTTGTAGATTATCATATCAGTAAAACCCTGTGTCTGATAAATCTAGGAAACTTTATTCACATAGCCATGTTTACTTTCCAATGTGTTGACAGCACAATAAACAGGATCAAGTATGTGAAAAGGGTTTCAGATGAATTTATACATTATGTACATATAATCATGAAATAAATCATGTGAACCATACAACATTAAATGTTATTTCTGATCTATATTAATAAGTAATTTGATTATTTTGAAATGAGTTTTATTTAGGGCATAAAACCCAACAGATCCCCATTGCAAACAAAGCAAACTCTGATCCCATACAGTTCCTAAAGGAATTAAGCATTATTATCCAAGAAGAAGTTGACATGTTGGATGACACTCCAACATGGATGACAACTATCGCAGCTTACCTCCTGACTGGAGCCTTGTCATAAGACAAAAAATGAAGCGAGAAAATTGAGAAGAAAAGCTAGTAGGTACTTAGTCCTTTCCATGCCTCTCTTAAGGTGTGTCACCAAAGCCGAAGTTGAACGACTAACGGTATAATTGCATGAAGGCTTTTGCGACAACCATGCCATGGGGTAAAGCCTATCCAAGAAGACATAATGATAGGGGTATTTTTGGCCAATGATGATTGAAGACTCGATGGACTATGTCATATAATGTGACAAGTGCCAGAGATTTTAAAAAAGCAAGAGCTCCACCCAACGAGCTCACGATGATGCAGTCTCCTTGGCCCTTTGCAGTTTAGGGGATAGACCTAATTGGTCAACTCCCAAAGGGAAACGGACAGGTACAGTTTGATGTCGTCGTAGTAGAATACTTTACCAAAAGGACAGAGGCTGAACCTCTGCCAATAATCACCTTTAAGAAGGTCCTTGAGTTTGTTGTCAAGAACATTATATGCTGATTTTGACTTTCTGAGGAGATTGTGTCAGACAACGACAAGAACTTTGACAGTGACATGTTCACTAATTTCTGCAATAGACATGGCATCATCAAGAGCTTCTTTGTCGTGGCCCATCCTCAAGAAAATGGGTAGGTAGAAGTTGTCAACAAAATCCTCAAGGAATACCTTAAGAAACACCATGAAGAAGAAAAAGGCTACTGGCTTGAATTGCTGTTTCTTTATTGATAAACGAATATTCAAGATTACATTGAAAATGGTTGTATGTAGTGCGCAAAACCCAATAAACTCCGACTTTCATTAACATAAAATAGTCAATACATTTTAATTAATCCTATATTCTCTCTATGCTTTTCAAATGTAGTGATTGTCAGAATTTTGTTGAATGGATCAGCTAGGTTATCTTCAGTATCAACCTTTTCCACCAGTACGTCCCCTCTCGCCACATACTTTTTAATGATGTGGTACTTCCTCTCAATGTGTTTGCTTCTCTTGTAGCTTAGAGTCTATTTACTGTTGGCTATAGCACTAGTTTTGTCACAAAGAAAAACAAATGGTGTTTCCATTCTAGGAACAACACCAAGTTCTGTGAAGAACTTTCTTAGCCAGCCTAGTTCCTTAGCAGCCTCAGCGGCAACTATGTATTCGGCCTCTATGGTAGAGTCTAATATTACAAGTTGCATGACACTTCTCCAAATAACTGCTTCACCCCTAAGAGTAAGTACCATCCCAGATGTAGACTATTATGTCATCAAGACAAGCCTAGAAATCTGAGTTGGTATAGCCCACATGATTTAAAGCACCACCCTTGTATACTAACACACAATCCCTTGTAGTCTTCAAATATTTCAGAATATGCTTAACTGCAGTCCAATGTTCCTCTCCTGGGTTCGGCTGATATCTGCTCATAATTCTTACTACATAGCAAATGTTGGGTCTTGTGTAGAACATAGTATACATTAGACTTCCAACTGGTGAAGCATAAGGAACCTTTCTTATGTCTTTTATCTCTTCGGGATCAATGGGACACTATTCCTTAGATAGACGGGTACTAGGTCTAGAAGGTATAACTGCCCCTCTGGTGCCACTCATTGAGAATCGCTCTAGCACCTTATCAATTTAAGCTGCATGCGAGTGGACAAGTGATCTATTCTTCTAGTTTCTAATTATTTGAATACCAAGAACATAACTAGCTTCACCCAAATCTTTCATTTCGAATTGAGTGTTAAGCCATTCCTTAATGTCAGTCATTTTCTTGATATTGTTACCAATGATTAAAATGTCATCAACATAAAGGACCAAGAATACTACTACTTGATTATTTCCTTCGAGCTTGACCAAACGAAAATAAATGATGGAGTACTCATTTTCACTTAGCTGAAATATCATTTATACGGGGTTAAGTGTTTTAAGGATAAAATACATTGTAGGGTGTTACGGTAATCTAATCCCTTTACAGTGTAGATCATCTATATAGAGGATCATTGATCAAATTAGGATTATAACAATGGATAACTAATGATGTGTTTATATAGTGGAACATATAGAGTGTTCTATATACTGAGAGTGCAATTCTAAGTTCTATCCGTGGATTCAACGAAGAATTAATAAGTCAGTGAATTTAAGATATAAATTCTTGATCTGCTTATTGGAAGCTCGGATATATAGACCCATGGTCCCCATACTAGTTGAGACCATACTGCTTGTAAGACTCAGTTAATTCATTTTGATTAATCAATTATAATTCCTAAAGTTAGACTATGTCTACTTTATGAATTTTCACTATGTTATGGCTTGATTGTGAAGAAATAGTGTTTTGGAGTTTATTTGTTAATTTAATAGATTTTCTGGAGTCTAATTAATAAATATTATAAATGACAATTTTATTTGATAGTTATTTTAATTATTAAATAAATAGTTTGGCATTTATAAGGTTGAATTAGAAAATATGGTATTATTGAAAAGAAGAATAAGTGGTTGAAATAAAGTGGCAAAATTGTAACTAGAGATTGGCTCACTTAAGTGTACGACCAAGAGTGATTTATTGCCCAATATTTTATTCTTTTTTAATCCATTTAATTCAACCCTAACCCTATTGAAGAATAGTATTAAAGGAAGGTTATGGTCTCATTATCCAACTAATGCCTCCAAAGCTAAAAACCTAGATGAGACCTCTTCCTTCTTCTTTCTTCTTCAATTCCAAATACTAAACCTATCTTCACACTAAATATTTTCAGCCATTAGTGAATGAGTGAGTGCCCACACACATCAAGTGGTATCTAAATCATAGTGTGTAAGACTGTAGGAGATTCCAAACAACAAGAAGGAGAATCAGCATCAAAGGAAGGAGACAAAGAGATCCAGGTTCAGATCTTGGTGATGCTCTGCTACAGAAAGGAATCAAGGGCTAGAGATCTGAACGGAAGGAGTCATTATATTCTGCTGCACCCAATGTAAGGTTTACTAAACTTTCTGTGTTTATTTCATTGTTTTAGAATTCATATTAGGATGTTAATGAAACATATTTGTTAGTAAATCTAGATCCTAGTAAAATATATCCAACAACTGGCCTCAGAGCCATGGTAATGATTTACTTTCATGAAATATGAATTAAAACGATGTTTTGCATTGATTTGGATAGTTTCTTGTGGATCACTCCCTTGCCCGCGCACGCACCCCAGTGACGAAAATATCAGGATTTGAAACACATACGCGCGCGAGGACGCTTGGACAGCACCCATTCAGACAAGGCGCTGACCGAGTTTACTGGGACACGACCCCTGTCTGAAGGGCAGCTCGCGCCTATGTCCCTCGGTCAAATGAGGCTGCTTGCAGCCTCTTTCCTCGGCCAAAAGCTTGCTTCCGCGCGCGCAGGGGTATGCAATGCATACCCCTGTGCACCAAACTTATTTTCTTCAAAACTTTTGGTTCAAAAATCGTTTTTCATTGAAACAAAAGCCAATTTTTGGTAGAATTTTGTGTAGAATTAAAATTTTCAATTAAAAATCTAATTGTCATAATAAAATTAATTTTTATTAATTTTTTAATTAATTAAAATTAGTTTCTGATATTAGTAGGCTTTGAATTTTGAAAATTTGATTTCTCACAAAGGAGCCTGATGGTTAATTTTAAAATTTTAGATTATTTTATTTATTTTAATTATAAGATCAGATATTATTTTTTTAATTAAATTTTAAATGATCTTACTTTGATATTAAAATATTATCTTTTAAAAATAATCTTGTACTAATTTCAAAATTTGTTAACCATATCATATCTTTTTCAAATTTGTTATTTTCAAAATATATTTTATTAATTAAAATTATAAGATTAGGAATATGTTAGGTTTAACATTTTACCTTATTAAATATTTTTTTATTAAAATTATATTTTGGCAAAAATAACATGAAGATTTGAAAAATTGGTTAGTTTAGTTTGAATAGATTTTTTAGGTTTTCAAACCATAAATTTTTCAAACTTATTTTTTTAATATTCTAACCATATAAAATATCTTTTTTTTTTTCAATTAGTTTATTTATGTAATATTTAATTTATTAAATTATAAGACTTAGAATATAATAATGAAATATATAAATTTTAAAATTTAAGATATTTTATTATATTATCTTATTAGAAATTTCAAATAAATTTAAATTTTGAATAAACTTGATATTTGAAAAAATTGGTTAGATATATTTTTTTTTTGTTAGAATTTAAGAAATTTAGGAGTTTGTTATTTTGAATTTTTCAAATATTCTCTAACAGCCTAAATTTGAATTCTAGTTAAGATATTTATTTTAAAATTTAATTTTATTTTAAATTTTGAAATTGAGATATTTTAGCTTACTTTCCAGATATTTTAGATCAGTTATTTGTTTGTATTGTTTATTTATATATTAATATACAATTTTTTTTACAAACCTATTATTTATTTGATCTAAATTGCTATGATTAACTTGTTGACAGATCCAATGATCTGATTTTAATCATAGTCCAATTTAATTTGTAACAGGTAAATTTTGCAATTTCTTTCATCTGTGTAAACCTAGTAACATGATAGGATCCATCCAAATCATTTGACATGTGTGAGCCTATATGTTTGCTATTGGGCTTAGATGCATATAGGAAGCCCATTTAAGTTTTACTAAGTAAATGGACTAGGTTGCTAAAATAAATTTTGACATAAGTAAATTTATTTAGGCCCAATTAGATTTGGGTTTATTCAATGAATAACAATTGTTTATTTAAAGGTTAAATTCCTCTCTTTTGGGCCTTGTGTGAGAGTTGGGAGCCAATAGAAGTGGGTACGACATACTGAACCCAGCTCCCCCTCACATGAACTACCCCAATTGTGAAGGCCCATTTGCCTTATTTAAATAATTGTATTAGGTTAATTATATTAGTCTAACCTAATTAAAATTGAATTAGCAACATAATTAACTTTTAAAATATATGAAATTTAATTTTTCATTTAATATTTTAAAGTTAATTTTAGAAAAACACTTAGTAAATGAAATTATTCTAGATAGTTATTTCTAAAACTAGTTATTTTTTCTAATATTTAATTAGGAAAGTATCATAGATTGTGAAAGTAATTGTTTAATAATTAATTTTGGTACAATCTAAGTTAAGTATATTTTTCCTAGTATTAAATTAGAATCAATAATTAAGTCTTCTCTATACTTAATTATTTATTTCTTGAATTTAATACATTTAATTAAATTGAAAATTTAAATATTTAAGTTGATTTTCATCATGATACTTAAATATTATTATTTTCATGTTATTTAATTAAAATTGAAAATTATTTTAAGTTTGAAATCTTATTTCGTAATAACTTAAATTTAAATAATTTTCAAAATATATTTTATTTTATTTTATTAATCTTTTACCCACAATTTTGAAATTGCATTTCTTAAATGCAGAAATTTCGAATTTTATTATAAAAATAGATTAAAGTTGAAAATTATTTATTTTAATTTTGGACCAACTTAAATCAATGATTTTTTTTTTCATTTAATGATTAATTAAAATAAATGAAATAAAATATATTATAATTAGAAAATGAATTAATTAGTCAATGAAAGTCTAGATAGATATTATCTGTTTTGCTTGAAGTCTTTTTCTAGTGTATTTATTTAAATAGAAAATTATTATTTAAGTTGATTTTCATCATGATACTTACATATTTGAAATTTTTCTTATATTTTTAATTAAATAGGAAAATTATATTTTTTGTTGTAAATTAATTTCAATAATTAATTTTAAGCCAACATTAAATTAGAATAATTTTTTCTAGGATTTATTTTTATTTTATTTCAACAAGCAATTTCGAAAATTGTATTCTTAAATACTTCAATTTTTTGAAATGCAATATATATTTATAGAAAATTAAATTTGAGTTCTAAATTAATTTAAATTAATTTTGAAACAACTTAAATTGAATTTTTTTCTAAATATTTATTGGAAATTATTACTAAGATGGAAATAATTCATGTTATTTTCATATCCATCTAAGTAAAATTTATAAATATTAAATTAAAATTTATATTTAGAATTTTTCCTTCTAAATTGGAAATTTTAATTAAAGAAATATATATTTAAAATACATTGATTAAAATAAATATTAGAAGAAAATACACTTTAAATAATGAGCTTTATTATTAGGACATTCGATCTCCATTGTTTGTTTTACATAGCTTTTGTTTTAGTGAGTAATCGTCCCTAATGGAGGAACGTTCATTAGCAAGTTAATTAGCACCGTTTATATGGTATTGATCACCCTAATGGTGGCGACTGTATTTGACTTACAAAATATGAAACAATGGTGAAAGCTCATAAGATAGAATAGCCTTGACTCTCGCCTAAACGGGACAACGCTGGATTCCAATCTTGATCGAATAAAAGGTTGCTAGAATATTTATTATTTTAGATGAGCTGACAACTCTATTCAATGGATGGTAGCTTTGACTCTCGCCTAAACAGGAGACTGATATCAGTTTGTTGAAAACCTTGGAAATTATTTAGGATTGTATATTTTAGTATTTTCACTTGTCATTTTTACTTGCTATATGTTTAATAATTTCTGAATTGTGTATGAATTTATATTGAACCATGTTATTTTCTGTTATTAAATTGTAGTTTAATTTCGAATCTTCATTGTTTGTCTAACTTGGTTTGTTTTTCTAATGAGATAAATCCCTAATGGATTTTCACCATTAGACAAACATAATAGTGTTAGATCTCGAAAGATAAATATTGTATATGCAACATCTAGCTGTTCATCAATTGATGACACCTTAGACTAGTATTTTACAATATGAAACAAGAAGATTGTATAAATAAGATTACTTTGACTCTCGCTAATCGGAGCATCGTTGGATCCTTATTTAAATACGAAATTATTCTAATTCCTCTTAGCTTATTTATTTCGAATTAGCTCAATAACATATCATTGGATGAATGGTCTATAAATCATTTCATGTCATTCTATATTCTCTTAAGAAATTTAATGACGCATATGATTATATTCCCGAAATTCTATCCCAAAATGATATAAATCCTCAATCTTAGAAATCTCCTACTTGTATGGGCAAATCTAACTTAGAGTTAAAATTAGTAGTGGTGGTCCAAGAAAGAATTACTCATGTATATTTGTTATAAATTTAAGTCTTTGACTTTAAATTTTAGATTCCAAATAATTTTTAATATAATACAGTTTCACTTTCACAAGAGTTTAATAACCATTTTCTATCAATGGATTCAAATTGTATAAAATATGAGTTTAGTATTCTGTGACCAAGATCCACTTGCACTATTCTAAGAACTCTTTGATGTAACTAAACCCAAGTCATCAAAAAGACACAACCACATATTTTTTTTAATCTATGGCATTTGTATCTTGTTCATAGTTGTTTTGACAAGCTCAATCTCTACAAAGAGTTAATATGCCTATATCCACTGAAAGTAAGTTCATCTAATTCGAAGATGGATGTACATTCAGGGGTGGATATGAGTTTTTTGTTGTATTCTTAAAACGATCACTCTAGATTATACCTTATGCAAAGAAATTTGAGATGTTTGAAAAATTTGATGAATTTCTAGCAATGGTGAAAAACCATTAAGGTAAGTGGTTAAAGATCTTGCGAACTGATAGGGGTGGAGAAATAGTTAGTAGATATGCAGTTCAAAGATCATTAAATTGATTTTTTGAATTATATCCAAACTTACCTCCCCAGAAATTCGATTCGCATATTGATGATTAGTTACTAGTCGTTGCCTAAGTCCTTCTATGGTAATACAATTTCAGAATGATGTAATGGTTGTATACTTAATGTAAATCATTACTAGATTCATGGATGACCTAATCGGAATCTTAAGAAAAGCTAGAACTGTTAACCATGGTTTGCATGTTTGTTAGCTATTCTAAGTGATTAGGGGTGGAACATCCCATAGTCAATAGATAAGAAAGTGTTTGTTTAAACAAATACTACTTTTCTAAGAAAATGACTAAGTCTGAAAATAAAGTAGCAAATAAAGGAGATATTTTTTCTCGATTCCAAAAGTATTCTATCATCTTATTTGACATATGATGATCCCACCGCCTCTGTTGTCCTTACACAACCGAAGAGGTCAATATCATTTAGTTTTCTTAGACATAATTCACAGTACCTTGTCGTAGTGGGAGAGTTTCAAGGAACTTCACTTCTTATGACTTGGAAGAAACTAGTGATTAAAATCCATTGTAAGTTTAAATAAGTAATGGATTGTCAAGATAAGAAACTAAGAAGAAAAGCCAATAGAACTATGGTTTGATCCATTCACATGGAATAACCTAAAGTTTTCTATTACAAGGACAAGAAAGGAAATTTTAGTTTATAAGTCTATTCAATGGACTTAACAAAACTTCCTGTTCCTAGTATTATAGGTTTGAGTTTATCTAAACCTATGGCTTATGGTATACCTGGAAATTACTTACTCTAATGCAAGAAACTTACTTTAGTAAGATGCTGAAGCATTTTCTTTCTAATGGCAATCTATAGAAGCTTCTTGACTTCTAGAAATAGATTTTATTTATCTAAGGAAAAGTCTCAACTATTCCAGAAAAAATAAAGCCATGAAAGAATTTCTTAAATCAATAGTGAGAGGTCTCAGATATGCTTTAGTATGCCTTAGACCAGACACCTGCTGTTGAGTGGGAGTAATGAGTAGGTATCAGATTAATTCAGGAGAGGAACATTGGAAGACAATCAAGTAAATCTTAAGATTAAGAAGAGGAACTATATGTTAGTCAATAAGGGTGTGTTAAAAACTCTTAGACTACACCACATCAGATTTTGAGACTTGCCTTTGTGCTAGAAAGTCTGCTGATAAGATGGTGATTACTCTGGGGGTGGAGTAGTGATTTTGGAGAAGTGTAAAAACCTATTTGAAGTCTCTAGGTCTACCAAAGAGAGACTGAATGTTAAAGTTGCAGGAGAGGTACTTATTCAGTCTAAGGAAAGTTCTATACATTTGTGGCACCGTTCCAACTTGTCTTAACTACTAGTGTTATTTTCCTGATTAACAAAAAGTAGTTGCCAAAAGTATAGAATCCAGTATCCCAAGAGAGTAGACATATATAGAGGAATTTCACATTATCAAGGATTTTGTGATTAAGGAAGAGTAATGGTGGAGAAGAGGTTGTGGTTAATTCAACCTATCAGATCCTATTACGAGGAGTTTACTACTACTACACTTGATTTGTATATCAAGGTGTTGAGATTTTTCGAAATGCATATTTTGTTTTATATTAGTGCAAGTGGGAGTTTGTTGGGTTTTCTGCCCTAAATAAAACTCATTCCAATATAATCAAATTTACTTATTAATAAAGATCAGAAATAACATTTTATGTTGCATGGTTCACATGATTTATTTCATGATTATGTATATAATGTATGAATTCTATTTAAGTCTAGAACATATGAATTTGTTAATGATTATAGTGTTGTCAACACAGTGGAATATAATCTTAATTATATGTTCGAAAGGTTACTCCCTGATTTGTCAGTTCACTGGATTTAGACTGACATGGTATAATCAGCGATTGGTATTCTTACACCTTGGATAAGTGTTATGTCCTTTCCAGGGCATTGGCAAAGTTTACCAGTATCGGATGTATGGAGTATACATTGAAAGGGGCCGATATTGAACTTTGATTAGATATATTAAATTTACCGTAATATCTATTCAATTCAATATCACATGTTGCTCCTAGATCAAATGATCTTAATCCTGATATGTTTAGGTTTGATCTCAAGAGTATTATACATGTTCTTTGATTTGTTAGTTAAGCCTACTTTTGGGTCAGGGTGATACGTACATTTCGGGAACATGATAGTGCAATTGAGTGGGAGCGCTAACATAAATATGGAATCTATAGCTTCTATCTGACAAATAGAAAGTAAAGGATGATTTCCTTCGAGCTTGACCAAACGAAAATAAATGATGGAGTACTCATTTCACTTTGCTGAAATATCATTTATACGGGGTTAAGTGTTTTAAGGATAAAATACATTGTAGTGTGTTACGGTAATCTAATCCCTTTACAGTGTATATCATCTATATAGAGGATCATTGATCAAATTAGGATTATAACAATGGATAACTAATGACGTGTCTATATGGTGGAACATATAGAGCGTCTTATATACTGAGAGTGCAATTCTAAGTTCTATGCGTGGATTCAACGAAAAATTAATAAGTCAGTGAATTTAAGATATAAATTCTTGATCTGCTTATTGGAAGCTCGGATATATAGACCCATGATCCCCATACTAGTTGAGACCATACTGCTTGTAAGACTTAGTTAATTAATTTTGATTAATCAATTATAATTCTAAAGTTAGACTATGTCTACTTTATGAATTTTCACTATGTTATGGCTTGATTGTGAAGAAATAGTGTTTTGGGGTTTATTTGTTAATTAATAGACTTTGTGGAGTCTAATTAATAAATATTATAAATGACAATTTTATTTGATAGTTATTTTAATTCTTAAATAAATAGTTTGGCATTTATAAGGTTGAATTGGAAAATATGGTATTATTGAAAAGAAGAATAAGTGGTTGAAATAAAGTGGCAAAATTGTAACTAGAGATTGGCTCACTTAAGTGTACGACCAAGAGTGATTTATTGCCCAATATTTATTCTTTTTTAATCCATTTAATTCAACCCTAACCCTATTGAAGAATAGTATAAAAGGAAGGTTATGGTCTCATTATCCAACTAATGCCTCCAAAGCTAAAAACCTAGATGAGACCTCTTCCTTCTTCTTTCTTCTTCAATTCGAAATACTAAACCTATCTTCACATTAAATATTTTTAGCCATTAGTGAATGAGTGAGTGCCCACACACATCAAGTGGTATCTCAATCATAGTGTGTAAGACTGTAGGAGATTCCAAACAACAAGAAGGAGAATCAGCATCAAAGGAAGGAGAGAAAGAGATCCAGGTTCAGATTTTGGTGATGCTCTGCTACAGAAAGGAATCAAGGGCTAGAGATCTGAACGGAAGGAGTCATTATATTCCGCTGCACCCAATGTAAGGTTTTCTAAACTTTATATGTGTTTATTTCATTGTTTTAGAATTCATATTAGGATGTTAATGAAACATACTTGTTAGTAAATCTAGATCCTGGTAAAATATATCCAACAAGACCATCCTATTCATTTTATGCTATTTCACCTAGGGTTAGGATTTAAATTATATGGAATAAAAAAAAATGATAAAATAATAGAAAAAATAAAGCCATAGTGGCCGTCCATATAGATGGGACCCACTAGTTATAATTTTGCTATTTTTGAACAATTTAACTTTTATTTCACAAATGTAATCTTTTCTAATTTTAATCCTATGAATGCCATAACTATTTGTTTAATAATTATAATTAATTATCAAATAAAATTGTTATTTATCTTATTTATTAATTAGACTCCATAAATAAAGTCTCTTAAGTAACAAATAAACCCTAAAACCTCTCTTCTTCATAATTAAGCCATTGGTTAGTGAAAATTTATAAATAAGTCATAGTCTAATTTTAGAATTGTAATTGATTAATTAAAACTAATTAATTGAGTTTTACAAGCACTATTGTGTCAACTAATGTGGGGACCATGGGGCTATATAATCAAGCTTCCAATAAATAGCTGTAGAATTTACCAAGTAAATTCTCTAACTTATTAATTCTTCCTTGCACCACTATAGATTTGGAATTGCACTCTTAATTATATAGAACGCTCTGTATGTTCCACGATGTAGATATGCTATGAATTATCCATTGTTATAATCCTAATAATCAATGATCCGCTATAGATGATCAACATCGAGTAGGGATAATTTTACTTTTACATCCTTCAATGAATTTTATCCTTAAAATACTTAGCTATCGATAAATGATATTTTAGTAAACTAATTTAATTACTAAATTGAGTACTCAACCATTTATCTCTATTAAGCCAAGCTCAAAGGAAATAATCATTTCACTTTTATGTCTAGATAAAAGCTATAGATTCCATATCTATGATTAGTGCTCTCACTCAATTAAACTACCATGTCCTTAATATGTATGTCAAGAGAAGATCAATTGGTCGACTTTTACGAATAGATTGAAGAACATAAATAATATAATTGAACTAGAACATAACCATCTCAGGATTGAGATCATTTGATCTAAGATCAACTAGGTGATATTGAATTAGATAGATACTACAGTAAGTTTATTATATCTTATCCAAGTTTAATATCGGCACCTTCTGATGTATACTCCATACATCCAACCCAAGCTTACTTTAACCAATGCCCTAGAAAGAATATAGAAATTATCAAAGGTACAAGTAAACTACATTATAGATCATCATATCAGTTAAACACTGTGTACAGCTAAATCACAGGAATACATTTAATAACATAATCTTGATTACAAATATGTGAACTAAATAACACATTAAACAAGTAATGAAATAAATTTGTTTCTTTATTGATAAATGAATATCCAAGATTTTAATTAAAAAAAGGTTTTATTTAGGGCACAAGTCACAACATTTACATGCTTTCGGTTTCAAAAATAATACACATAAACACATAGGACAATCGTAATATATCATGTTTCTACTATGAGATGCATGATATTTAAACTATGTGGAATTTCTATGTATGACATGTTATTCATGAATGCATTATCGTGTTATTAATAAATAATTAATGAATATTTATTTAAATACAATAAATAAATAATGATTACAAACTGAGTAAAATATTAGAAATTTCTAATTTTACAACTCTTGATAAATTTAGGAATTAAATTACCAACTAAGCTCCATAATCTTAATATGCTTCAAGGGCAATTTTGTAATTTTGTATGATCACTTTAAGGCTCTAAATTAATAAAAACATTTTTAATTAAGTATTCTCAAATAAAATTATTTATTAAACATAATTTTAAAACCTATAAATTAATTAAAATATTTATAATTAATTTATTCTCAAATAAATATTTTATTTAAGACAATATGATTATCACTATTATTTTATCTTTGTTAACATGATGTCTCCCCTTGACGGAACACACGAGGGCTGAATCGTTGAGGTTGGTAAGGTAACACCATTCATCCTGCACGACACGCTTACTTTAGTCATCAAGCAGCAGTTATTTAAAAGGTCATTTCCCCTAAGCGACCTTCCAAAGATGGTATCCTCCAACCAAGTCTTGTAAATATTCCACATGTCATCTAGAGAAGTGTTGGGCTTTGTGCCCTAAATAAAACTCTATTACAATGTAATCTTTTCTATTCAATTATCAATAAATAAACAGATTTATTTTTTATTACTTGTTTAGTGTGTTATTTGGTTCATGTGATCATTTATTTATTTATTTGATTAATAAATTCATCCAAACCCTTATCACATTGATATTCTTGTTTATTGTGTCGTCAGCACAATGAAAAATAATTAAGATTGTGTAATTAAATGTATTCCTATGATTTATCAGTACACAGGGTTTAACTGATAGGATAATTTCCTTCAAGCTTGGCTTAATAAAGATAAATGGAAGAGCTCTTCTTTCAGTAATTACATTAGTTTACTGAAATATCATTTATAGGAAGCTAACTGTTTTAAGGATAAAATACATTGAAGGGTAAAACGGTAAATTTGTCCCTACTCAATGTAAATTATCTATTGAGGTTCTTTGATTATTAGAATTAAAACGTTGGATAATTCATAGTGTATCTATAACTTGGAATATATAGAGTGTTCTATATAATTAAGAGTGCAATTCTTAATCTATAGTGGCGCAAGGAAGAATTAATATGTTAGGGAATTTACTTGGTCAATTTTAGATCTGCTTATTGGAAGCTTGGTTACATAGGCCCATGGTCCCCACACTAGTTGAGATAATACGGCTTGTAGACTCAGTTAATTGGTTTTAATTTATTAATTATAATTCTAAAATTAGACTATGTCTTATTATGAAATTTCACTAAGCAATGGCTTAATTGTGAAGAAAAGAAGTTTTAGGTTTTATTTGTCAATTAAGAGACTTTATTAAGTTTAATTAATAAATAAGTTAAATGGAAATTTTATTTGATAATTAATTTTAATTATTAAATAAATAGTTTTGACATTTAAAGTATTAAAATTGCAAAATATGGCATTAGGGAAAGAAAAGAGAAATTGTTGAATAAAATGGCAAAAATCTAACAAGTGGAGCGCACATTGTATGGCCGGCCACTTAAGAGAATTTTAGCCATTTTTTATCTTTTTTTTATTCTATATAATTTAAATCTAATCCTAGAAGAAATCCTATATAAGGAATAAGATGGTTCTCATTCGCATCCAACATATTATTCTAGTCTTCTTACTTTGTCAGATAACTAGAAACTTGAGAACCTCCTTCTATAGAATTCAAATCTCCCTCTCTTTCTCTTCATAATTTCGAGCCCTATAGTGAAAGAGTACATGCCCACCCATATCAAGTCAAGTACTTAATTATAGTGTGTAAGACTATGAGTAATCCAACACTTGAAGGAGAATCAGGCTCAGATCTTGATAATACTCTGTGACAGAAAGGAACACGGGTTAAAGATTTGAGCGAAAGGAGACATATTGTTCCGTTGCAACCAATGTAAGGTTTCCTTAAATTTATATGTGTTTAATTCCATTGTTTTATAGAATTCATATTTAGGGTGTTAATCAACATACATGTTAGTAAATCTAGATCCTCGTAAAATAATCCCCAACAGGTTGACCCTTGGGACTGGGCCCAGCGCCAATGCCTTCAAATGCTTGAATGCAAAATCTGATGCTACCATTGAATTTAGCATGGTCGAAAATGGGGGTAGAGACCCCTTCCTCAAGTTCAAATGCCTTGGACGTTCTGAAAGTATCAAAAACAGAATCAAAAAGCTCGGGTTAGAAGGCCTAAGCACCCAGATTAATATTTTTCCTAGTTCGCTGGGTTTTGCTTATTTGAATCTGATGCCATCTTCACTATTCATCTAGTTTTTCTCAAGAGAAATGATCAACGAAGTATAATCAACCAAATTAACAACTTCAATTTTGGCTCATCCAGAAGCAGGATGTTTCGACTCTTCTGTTTCCGCAAAATAACAACATCTCTGAGAACAAGTGACCAGCTTCACAAAAACATATAAAAGGACTAAGGGGTGTTAAACCATCACTTAGGAATCTCAAAGGACTCCCCTTGGATATTTTCACACTTATACCACGTCCTATTTGACGTTAGATGTCAACTCGGGCCCTTGAACTTTAACCGCCTTCAATAAAACAGCCATAACTCAGTCAATCTTTTTCTAATTGATGCAATTCAAACTCAGTTATGAAGCTATTTAAGCCCTCTGTCATGTCATATCTCCCACACTAGGAGAAATTATGAAGCTATCATCATCAAAGATAACCCCCAAGGGAGTTACAAAAATAAGCTCTGCGTATCTCGCAGTAGGACCCACCAAACACCAAAATTAAATATCTTTTCCAAAAGCTATTATTCACCGTTAGATCATCATCAATGGTGGAAAATACTTTATTTTTAATTTATCTCCTATTTTATTGCGCTTCTTTCACCAATAAAAGGAGAGCTCCCTTAGTTCATCTTTCACATTCAAAAAACTACTCATAAGGTCAGAGCTTATCTCTCTAGACTTTCTCTCTCAAGAGCTTGAAGTTTCTAATTCTTAAATAGTTGCTATAATCACCATCTCATGAAAATAAAAACTCGAAGTAGATGTAGCCCCATTACTATCGTGACATAGGGAGTGAAATACTATAAATTGTTGTGTCTCTCCTTAATTACTTTGCAACTTTTCATATGCTCGCCAATCTAGCAAGCAGGTGTGGCTTAGAAGTCTAGTCCAGATTTTTGAGTTAGTATTTTGGTGCTTTCATTGAGAGCCACAGCTCAAGAAAGTGTCAAGATGGTTGCAACATCTTTTAAGAGTGTTGACAGATAGACTCCAACAACTAGCCAATAAACTTGGGGCATGCCAGTTGATGGACCTGTTCCATGGACTACCCTTGTGCCACAGGCAACAGGAGGGGGCCTCGGAACCAGCTCCTCAACTCACCCTCCAAGGCCACAATCAACAGCTCCTAGGACTGGCAGCAACAACCAAATCCTACTTGGGAAGCCATGTGTGGAGATAGAAGACCATGAGGATATCGATCCTTAGGTAGCTTAGTTTAGCCAAACTGTGGCTAACTTGTAACAACAACTGCGAGACTCTTTTGATAAGCAACACGAACGACTTCAACACTGGTTCGTGGAAAATTGGAAGAACATTGAAAGCAAATGCATTGAGCAGGAACAACAAAGAGCTAACTTGTACCGACGGATTAGAGAAGCTTATCGCTCTTATTGTAGAACTACTTCCTAAAGTTGTATTTTTGAGTTGGTGAGAGAGACACCCCGTCGACCAGCTGGTCACATGGGAACTAGTGTCCAAGGCGAAACCCTGAAAACTCCAAACACCACCACTACACCTAGTAACTGAGCAGAAACTAGGCAAAGAAAAAAGGCCTCGAGACCCTACAAGGGGAGAGGGACCTACTCCTCAACCTAAAGGAAGTATTAAGAGAGGCTATTTCGAAACTGGAGGTTACAAAGTCTGGCTAGTAAGGACCAATGAGCCACTTCATACTCAAAAGTACTCTCTAGATGAAAAAGGGGAGTTGTTCCGTTACTTTGCCCATGGCCCCGATCGACAACAACACGAGTACTTCTCTTGAGTTCATGGAGAGGAATTGAACTTGAGTGACCAATTAAATTTTCATTGAACTTGTGATCTTGATGATGACTACTTTGAGGGACGTAGCCAGTACAATGCTTCGAATGAACACTCTCGCAGCCGGTCATCCCGAGACAATCCTAGGTTCATTCTAGAGGCCTCACATGAGTTGCCTTCACAACGTCATGGTTAGAAGAAAACTATAAGACCCAGATCGATAGGAGCTCATGATCAACTTAAAAGACAAAGACACATGCATGACCTCTTGAATAAAAGAAGAATAATGGACGTGGGAACTTCTAGATACGACCCCATACAGGTGAGAAAAGCTCCATTTAGGACACACGCCACTATTCATGGGGTCAATCGGGCAGACTTAGAAACCTTAACTATTTTAGAAAAGGGGATCACGACATCTAAGTTGTCTGAATTTGAGATCGACAGAGAACAATGCTCACCACTCTCTAAAAGAATCAAAGCCCTTCTCACTCCTCCAAAGTTCAAGAATCCTTCCCGGCATCTAAACAACGAGAAGGAAGATCCACTGTCTCTCATGCACTACTTTCGAGTGCAAAGTGATCTACAAGGTGTGAGAGACAACATCAGGTGTAGAATCTTCCCTACTACACTAACAGGCATAGAGCAATGCTAGTACCTGAAGCTCCCCCCAGGATCGATCGACTCTTGGAATGATCTAGTGTTGGGAATTATTTTACCAGGATCTTAGATCTACTCACAAGTATGTTTATTAACATCCTAAATATGAACTTTCTAAAACGATAAATTAAACACATATAAAGTTAAGAAAACCTTACATTGATGCAGCGGAATAAATGTCTCCTTCCACTCAGATCTCTAACCCTTGATTCCTTTCTGTAGCAGACTATAATCAAGATCTGAGCCTGAATGTCATTCTTCTTCAAGCTTTGATCCTTCACAGTCTTCCAATCTATGATTGAGTTACTGCTTGCTGTGTGTGAGAGTGAGGAAGGCTCAGTTTTCTGAAGAGAAAAATTTCTGTCAGAAAGCTAATGAAAAACTTGTTATGAGACTGAGCCATCACTTTATATTTATAGGCAACTACTAGGTTTAGGTTAGGATTTATTTGGCATTAAAATAATGAAAATATTAATTTGAAAAATCTATTTAAGTGGCCGGCCACATGGTGTTATTGGGCCTCACTTAATTTTGCAATTTTATCAAATTTTATCTCTATTTTCTCAAAAAGGCCAATTTTCCAATTCTAACCTTTTAAATGCCAAAACTAATTATTTAATAACTAAAATAGATTATTAAATAATATTGTCATTTAATTTAATTATTAATTAGACATATAAAGTCCATTAATAAATAAATAAACCTAGAAAACTCTTTTCCTTACAATTTCACCCCTGCTTAGTGAAAATTCATAAAATTAGACATAGTCTAACTTTAGAATTATAATTGACCAATCACGAATCAATTAATGAGTCTTACAAGCAGAATGTTCTCAACTAGAATGGGGACCATGGATCTATATGCTGAGCTTCCAATAAGTGAACCAAATTTACCAAGTAAATTCTCACTTATTAATTCTTCGTTGAATCCACTCTTAGAACTTAGAATTGCACTCTCAGACTTATATAGAGCATATTGTATGTTTCACGATACCAATATACTATCTCATTTAACCATTGTTATAATCTTATTGTGATTTAAAGATCCTCTATATAGATGATTTACATCGAGATGGGATTTCTTTACCGTTCTCACCCCTCAATGTATTTTGCCCCTTAAAACACTTAGCTACCTATAAATGGTGTTTAGTGATCTAATAATTAGTCAGTTAAACAAGAGCTCATCCATTTACTTCTATTTGCTAAGCTCGAAGGGAATCATCACTTAACTTCTATACACCAGTAGAAGCTATAGATTCCATATTTATGTTCAACACTCCCACTCAATCATACTATCATGTTCCCAAAATATACGTATCACCCTGACCCAAAAGTAGGCTTAACTAATAAATCAAAGAACATGAATAGCACTCCTGAGTTGAGCCCAAGCATATCAGGATTTAGATTCTTTTAATCTTAAGATCAACTACTGATATTGACTTGGAAAGATATGTATAACGGTAAGTTTGTAATATCTTTACTTAGTTGCAATATCGGTCCAGTCCAATGTATACTCCATACATTCGAAACTAGGATACCTTACTAATGTCCTGGAAAGAACATAACACTTACTCCAAGTGTAAGTACACATCGTCGCTGATTATCACATTAGTGTAAATCCAATAACACTGATGAAACAGGGACCAAAACTTTTGATTCATATGATCACAATCACATTCCACTGTGTTGACGATACTGTAATTGTAAATAAACATATGATCTGGATTTAACTAATTTTGTGTGTATGAATGTAATAAACATATTAAACATATTAAACCATTAGCATGTAAAATTCATGCAAACATCAATCACTTCAAATTTCTTATATTGATAACTAATCAGATTGTAAAGAGTTTTATTTAGGGCATAAAACCCAACAAACTCCCACTTGCACTAATATAAAACAAACTGTGCAAATAGGTCAATCTGATGTCTTGATCTTCAGATCAAGTGTAGTATATTTGAATCCACCCAAACTTCTGGAAACCAGTTCATAAATACTCTTATGAAACATCCTTTACTATATGCTTTACTCATCAAGGGATACTGAAATCTTTACTGTTTTAAAAGTACTTCTGAATTAACAGAAGACATATCTCTCATATTTTAAAATATGTAATTGAGATATTACAGTGTAGACTTTTCTTCAGTGATATAACTTTCTGGTATTTTCGAATAGACCAAGTTACAATTCTTCTCTGGTAGAGCTTGAATTATTTTACAATAATTCCTCCACCCCCAAAGTAAGCACCATCTTATAGAAATCGAAATTAGATGGTGAGATACAAGGATAACTGATACACAGTTCCTTAATATCTAACATATAAATCACTTTCATAAATCTTTCTTGAATATCTTCTAATGTTCCCTATTTCATTACATCTCAGATAGCTCCCACTATATAGCAGATGTCTGGTTAAATAATACTTTTAACCTCTGATTGTTTGGAGAGTTACCTAGTTGTGACTTTTGTATTAGTCTGAAACTTTAAGTCAAGACTAAGTCATCAACATAGCAGACTAGTATTTGAAGAGAAAAATACATGCCAGAGATTAAAGTAATCAAAATTAAGATACCATCAAATTTTATGAGGATTAACGATTCTAGGTTCAAGTCATTCGAATGGACTGAACTAGAGTTCTTTATCTTATTCTCATAATTCTGATAAGCTATACCTATCCATGTGAATGGTTAGATTTGCTTTTCAGTAGTGTTCTTAAGTACCTATCACAAGTATCAACCTAATGAAGATGGGTATAGAACTTTAAAATTCTCCCACTCAATTAAGGTAGTGTGAAACTTTAACAAAGAACTTTCAAAGGTATCAGACTTTTACTTACAACAGTAAAATCGAAATGAAACATACAATCAAGATCAAGAATTTATATTGACAATAGCTGACTCATTATATTACTTCCATGTTAAACAAGATATGTGTTTCATAGGGAATTGTGGAATGGACTCCACCCCTAAGAATATACATATAGGGTACTATGGAAAACCTCCACCCCTAAGTATATAGAGATTATGATCCACCCCTAAAGGTAGTAGAGATCATGATTCTCTTTGTGTGATAGAGTTTATGTGGAGTTGAATACTATCCAGAGTTCATTAGATATAAAAGATCGTTGAACTGCATAGTTTTCTTAACTTTTCTCCACCCCTATCAGATCAAAAGATCCTTTTATTAAACAAATTCTTAATAATTGTATGAGAATTAACAATTATTGATAAACATAGAAATAATTTCTAGTGTTTATATATAATATAACTCTATGAAGAGTTGAAAATATTATAGAATTTGCATCAATAATAAAAACACTTACACATACAAACATACAAATATAATGTGGTAATAATTGATGAAGATAAAATTAAATGAAGCTCAATCTCATAAATTGCAATAGTGAATTTCGAAAAAAAAAAAACTTTATTAATAAAAAAAATGTATTGCAACAATATGAGACAAACAGGGATAAATATCCCTAACTAAAATTTGAAATCCAAATTGTCTTTAAACTAAAACAATTAATTCAAAAATTGAAGAGCTTCATCTTCATCTGGACGATTTCACCCTTGGTCAAGCTTGCTGATCCAACTCAATTGAGTTCAAGTAGCTTGGCCTATAAGAAGAAGAAAACAAATAAACAAAGTTAGTCCAGAATCATAAATCCAATTGGATAATAATTCATTAAAACTCTTAAAGTTTATAAAAGGAAATACCTTGTTTCTTTGCAAGAAGTTTAGGACACTGGGGTTTCCAATGACCTTTTTCATTGCAGTGGAAACACTTTCCTTTAAGTGTAGCATCACCAGAAGGAGCAGCCTTTTTCATGACTTTTGTTCGCTTCTTGGTGTTCTTCCACTTCTTCTTCGATTTGGGCTTTGAAGCAGAGGCAACATTTGCTTCAGGTTTCATCGTCCCATTACCATTACCAGGATTATGAGGTTTACTCCCTTTCTTCTTGGGTCCTCCAATCAAATTTTCATAAGTTTGAAGGTCATTGACTAATTCATGAAAGTCAATTTCCTTCTTATTCATGACATAATTTGATGTATATGGTAGAAATGCTGGAGTCAGGCTATTCAAGATAAGACTTACTTGAGTAGCACTGTCCATTTCAGCACCATGATCCTGGGCTTCTTGGAAATAACTGGACATGAGGAGAACATGGTCACGCACGTTTTGATGAGGTTCCATCCGTGCATTAATGTACTTCTTAGTCGCGTCAAAGCGTGACTGAAGTGATGCCTTACCGAATAGCTTATTTAACTTCGTCATAACTTCAGCAGCCTTCTCAGTTTTAGAAAACCGAGTTTTAAGGGTGTCAACCATGCTAGAAAGCATAAAGTATAGAGCTTTGTCATTTGCCTTCTGTCAACGCTCATACTTTTCTTTAACAGCTTTGGATGCATTATCCCCAGGCACTTCAGGTGACGGCTCAGTTAAAACAAACAAGGCACTTTCTCCTATGAGAGCAATATTAATGTTCTCATTCCATTTATTAAAGTTAGATCCATTCAGCTTATTTTCAGTCAACAGTGATAACATGGGATTCATTTTGACAAAACAGGATACTACAAAATAATAGAAATCAACAAATAGAAATTAAATAATAGTTTAACACACAAAAACAATTCAGAAATTATAAGCACATAGCAAGTAGGAATGATATGAGAAAATACTTAAAAATTCAATCCTAAATAATTTCCAAGGTTTTCAACAAACTGATATCAGTGTCCCGTTTAGGCGAGAGTCAAAGCTACCATCCATTGAATAGAGTTGTCAGCTCATCTAAAATGTTAAACATTCTAGCAACCTTTTATTCGATCAAGATCAGAATCCAGCGTTGTCCCGTTTAGGCGAGAGTCAAGGCTATTCTATCTCATGAGCTTCTACCATTGTTTCGCAATTTGCAAGTCAAATATGGTCGCCACCATTAGGGTGATCTATACCATATAAAACACTTACAAACCACTTATCATGTGAGATTAAACGGTGCGAAATTGCTAATGAACGTTCCTCCATTAGGGAGGATTACTCACTAAAACAAACGCGGTGTAAAACCCACAATGGAGATCGAATATCTTAATAATAATAAAGCTCATTGTTTAAAATGTATTTTCTTTATTATTCAAATAAATAAATCTCATTAAATTCTAAATTAAGAATTAAAATTCAAAAATAAGAATTTAATATAATATTTATAAAATTATACTTAGATGGTGATTGAAATAAAATTAATTATTTCCATCTTAGTAATAATCTTAAATATGAATATTAAGGAAATAAATTTAAGTTGAATTAAATTAAATAATTAGCAACTTAAAAATTTCCTTTGAGAATATATTTATTGGGTTCGAAAATTTAAAGTATATAAAAATACAATTTTCGAAAATAATAAAAATAGAAAAGAAATACTTCAAGCAAAAATATCACCTATCTAGATATTCTTTTGACTAGTTAATTCAATTTCTAATAATATATATATATTTTAAATTCATTTATTTTAAATTAATCAATTAAATGAAAAAATCATTGATTGTAGTTGGTCCAAGAATTAATTAAAATAAATAATTAATTTACAACTCAATCTATTTTTCAAAAATTCGAAAATATTGCATAAATAAAATGCAAATTTCGAAAATTGATTAATAAAATAAAGAAAAATATATATATTGAAAATTATTAAATTTAAGTTGAAAAAATTAAATTTCAACCTAAAGATAATTTTCTATTTAATTAAGTGTCATGAAAAATCAATAAATATTTAAGTATCATGATGAAAATCAACTTAGATATTTAGATTCTTCAAGTTAATTAAATGTATTAAATTCAAGAAATAATAATTAAGTGTAGAGAAGGCTTAATTATTAATTTCTATTTAATACTAGGAAAAATATACTTAATAAAATTGTACCAAAATTAATTATTTAAATAATTAATTTCACAAAGTATAATTTTCCTATTTAAATATTAGAAATAATAAGTAGTCTAGAAATTACTATCTAGAAAATATCTTATTTGACTAAGTATCTTTTCAAAAATTTGAAAAATATCTAATTTAAGTTAGATAGAAAAAATCTAAAACTTAAATAATTTCAAATTTAGATTTAATTAAATATCAAAAATTAAGTTGTAACCACTTAATTTGAAGATATCTTTTTAAAGTTAATATTTGAAAAGATATTAACCAAAAAATATCTAAGATATTCCATTTCAAGTTAATATTTGAAAAGATATTAACTTAAAAAATATATTAAGAATCTTTAATAACTAATGCCTAAGATTCCTCAACTTGATTTAAAATTTAAATCAAATATTCAAATTTAAGTTAGATAATAAAAATCAGTTGATACAACTAATTTATAACTTAAATAGGAATATTTAATTAAATAAGCTCCAGAAAGAATCTTAGTTAGTTAAAATTCTATATTTAATTAAATACAAGAAAAATATAAATAGTTTGTCTAGAAATAATATCTAAACTAACAGTGTTTTTCTTAAAATTAACTTTAAAATATTAAAATGAAAATAAATTTTCATATATTTTAAAAGTTAATTATGTTGCTAATTCAATTTTATTAGGTCAAACTAATATAATTAACCTAGTACAGTTATTTAAATCAGGCAAATGGGCCTTCACAATTGGGGTAGTTCATGTGAGGGGGTGCTGAGTTCAGTATGTCGTACCCACTTCTATGGCTCCCAACTCTCACACAAGGCCCAAAAGAGAGGAATTTAACCTTAAAATAAATAACTGTTATTAATTGAATAGGTCCAATAACTAAATGGACCTAAATAAAATCTATCATGGTGTGACATTTTATTTAGCAACAACCTATATGCATCTATATAATAAAATAAACATATAGGCTCACACAGGCACACTTTGGATGGATCCTATCATGTTGCTAGGTCATACACAGATGAAAGAAGATTGTAAAATTTACCTGTTACAAATTATTAACTTGACCAAGGGAGCCATCAGATCATTAGATCTGGCAAAAGGTAACCATGGCTATTTGCAATCAAGTAATAATAGGTTTTAAAAACTTACACACAAGTTTAAACCATATACTCTTGCAACAAGGTTAGCTGGATAGTTGGAAGTAGGATTTATTTAATTTTAAATAAATAAATTTCGAAATTAATAATTAAAAAAAAATATTTAATTAAAAAAATAATTTATTTTCGAAAATAAATAAAAAAAATTATTTTAAATTTCGAAACTATTTTTAAAAAAAAAATTCAAAATTAAACCTACAATTTTGAAAAATTAGGTTTCAACCAACCTAAATATCATTTCAAAAAGTTTACTAACTACTTTTAAATATTAAATGTTATTTTAAAAATAAAAATTAAATAAAAATTAGAAAAGATAAAAGAAATATCTTTCAGATTTTAAATTTAATTTGAATAAATAAAATAACAAAATTTAAAAGTTAGTAAAATATCTTATATCTATTTAAAATTACATGATTATAAATATCTTATTTAAATTTAAATAAGGTCAAAATATCTAAAAAGATTTAATTTAAAAAAAAATCTTAAAAGATAAGATATTATTTAACATATCTTAAAAGATAAGATATTTTTTAAAATATCTTATAAAATCTGACCTTAAATTTAAAAAATATAATCAAATTTAAAAATAAGATAGATTTTTAAGCAAAAAGATAAATACTAATTCTATTCAAATTCAAATTACACTAATATCTTGAATTAAATTAAAAAAAATAAATTAATTTAAAATGATAATTAGAATTGAATTAAGAATAGTAATAGTATATATACAAAACCATACAAAAAATTGGAAGTTAATTCCATGAAAAAGTATGAAAAATTGAAGAAAAAAGAAAAAATTCGAAACTGTACGGACAGTTCTGCGATCGCAGGAAAATATCAAGACATTTTCGATTTTGTCAAATGTTCAAAAAATCATAACTAATTCAAATAAAATCCAAATTGAGTTCTGTAAAAGGCTAACTTGCTTAATTTTTTCCATACTATCCAATAAAAATAATTCCAGAAACGAAATCACAATTATTTTTCACGAAAATTTCACAAACATCAATCAATCATCAAATAACACTCAATACAACATGATACCTTCCAAAGAACATACAAACAATCGCTTTAAAGTCAAAATTACATGTAAGTAAATCAATTACCATGGCTCTGATACCAGTTATTGGGAATTATTTTACCAGGATCTTAGATCTACTCACAAGTATGTTTATTAACATCCTAAATATGAACTTTCTAAAACGATAAATTAAACACATATAAAGTTAAGAAAACCTTACATTGATGCAGCGGAATAAATGTCTCCTTCCACTCAGATCTCTAACCCTTGATTCCTTTCTATAGCAGAGTATAATCAAGATCTGAGCCCGAATGTCCTTCTTCTTCAAGCTTTGATCCTTCACAGTCTTCCAATCTATGATTGAGTTACTGCTTGCTGTGTGTGAGAGTGAGGAAGGCTCAGTTTTCTGAAGAGAGAAATTTCTGTCAGAAAGCTAATGAAAAACTTGTTATGAGACTGAGCCATCACTTTCTATTTATAGGCAACTACTAGGTTTAGGTTAGGATTTATTTGGCATTAAAATAATGAAAATATTAATTTGAAAAATCTATTTAAGTGGCCGGCCACATGGTGTTATTGGGCCTCACTTAATTTTGCAATTTTATCAAATTTTATCTCTATTTTCTCAAAAACGCCAATTTTCCAATTCTAACCTTTTAAATGCCAAAACTAATTATTTAATAACTAAAATAGATTATTAAATAATATTGTCATTTAATTTAATTATTAATTAGACATATAAAGTCCATTAATAAATAAATAAACCTAGAAAACTCTTTTCCTTACAATTTCACCCCTGCTTAGTGAAAATTCATAAAATTAGACATAGTCTAACTTTAGAATTATAATTGACCAATCACGAATCAATTAATGAGTCTTACAAGCAGAATGTTCTCAACTAGAATGGGGACCATGGATCTATATGCTGAGCTTCCAATAAGTGAACCAAATTTACCAAGTAAATTCCTACTTATTAATTCTTCGTTGAATCCACTCTTAGAACTTAGAATTGCACTCTCTGACTTATATAGAGCATATTGTATGTTTCACGATACCAATATACTATCTCATTTAACCATTGTTATAATCTTATTGTGATTTAAAGATCCTCTATATAGATGATTTACATCGAGATGGGATTTCTTTACCGTTCTCACCCCTCAATATATTTTGCCCCTTAAAACACTTAGCTACCTGTAAATGGTGTTTAGTGATCTAATAATTAGTCACTTAAACAAGAGCTCATCCATTTACTTCTATTTGCTAAGCTCGAAGGGAATCATCACTTAACTTCTATACACCAGTAGAAGCTATAGATTCCATATTTATGTTCAGCACTCCCACTCAATCATACTATCATGTTCCCAAAATATACGTATCACCCTGACCCAAAAGTAGGCTTAACTAATAAATCAAAGAACATGAATAGCACTCCTGAGTTGAGCCCAAGCATATCAGGATTTAGATTCTTTTAATCTTAAGATCAACTACTGATATTGACTTGGAAAGATATGTATAACGGTAAGTTTGTAATATCTTAACTTAGTTGCAATATCGGTCCAGTACAATGTATACTCCATACATTCGAAACTAGTATACTTTACTAATGTCCTGGAAAGAACATAACACTTACTCCAAGTGTAAGTACACATTATCGCTGATTATCACATTAGTGTAAATCCAATAACACTGATGAAACAGGGACCAAAACTTTTGATTCATATGATCACAATCACATTCGACTGTGTTGACGATACTGTAATTGTAAATAAACATATGATCTGGATTTAACTGATTTTTTGTGTATGAATGTAATAAACATATTAAACATATTAAACCATTAGCATGTAAAATTCATGCAAACATCAATCACTTCAAATTTCTTATATTGATAACTAATCAGATTGTAAAGAGTTTTATTTAGGGCATAAAACCCAACATCTAGTGGATGCTTTTTGTAACCGATTCTCCCCTTCTCAAAAATGTTAGATCGTGCCCAATAATTTGGTGGATGTCAAGCAATAGGAAGACAAGCCCGTTAAGGCCTACATTCAATTTTTCTTAGTGGTAGCTGCTAAGACCAAAAGTCTTAGTGAGGATGCAAGGGTTATGGCACTCGCAGCCACGCTCAAGGAGATGAGTCCTCTGTTGTCCAACCTTCGTCTCAAAGTGGTATACACCATGAACTACTTCTTATCTAGAGCAGATGGCTTTATCAAACTTGAAGAAGCCATCACCCAAGCAAATGACTCAAAGGGTGGCAAGAAGAAGTTGCCAGACACTAAACCCCCTAAAACTAAGGCATAGGGAAATGGGGAAAAGGGAGGATCAAACAGAGGAAAGAGAGCCAACAACAGTGGTAAGCAAGGAAAATCCCCAAAAAGAAAGAAGCCAAAAACTAGGGGCAAGCCCTTGAGAGATTATGAGCCTCGCTTCACCCCCTACTCCATTCTCTTGGCACCAAGAGAGGAGATCAATATGGCCACTCAATCAACAGTATCGTATTGCAAACCTCTTCCTTTCAAAGAGTCGGGGAAGAGGGACATGAATAAGTTTTATCGTTACCACAATAATTACGGTCATGACACTAATGAGTGTAACCAGTTGCGGGACGAGATATAATTTCTCATTAGATAGAAAGATGTCGCTTTTTTAGTGATATGTACGACTTTAATCTCCAGCTAAGGGTAATGCTCCACTCTAGCCTGGGCCAGTTGCAAGTAGGTTGAAGATTGTCATTGGATGCCCCACTTAGTTGAGAATTCAAGGAAGGACGATAGAGAATCATCAAACATCTTGTTCAAGCAAGCCCTACTCAGGATGGATTAACCTTAGAAGACCTAGAGCCATGCAAACAACTCATGTATGGTTTCAGTGGAGCCAAATTTCACCATGTGGCAAGATCAAGCTGCCACTCACAGTCAGCACAACCCTAAACCAAGCTACCATCATACCCACATTCATAGTCCCAGAGTGAAGCCTCCGTACAACGTGATGCTCAAAAGGCCAACCCTTTACAACTTCGAGCCATCTCCTCAATTTAACACATGTCCGTCAAGTTCCCAACGGGACTGGTATTGGTTGTCTCTGTGGTAACTAAGTAACTGCTCACGAGTGTTACAACACATCATTTTTCACACTCCAAGAAGACCTACTTTGATGATACAACCTCAGAGGGGACAAACAAGACCTTCTCTGCTTTTATAACACTAGGGGGTGAGCAAGGCCTCTCTCGCATAATTTAGAGAGACAACAAAGACCTCTGAAGATCTAACTATAGAGATGGCTGAGACAACACCTAATGCCACTTGAATGTGCGTCCAAGACAGAGACGACATTAATCCCTATTTTGGGGAAATCAACTTCAGAGTTGTTCTAACTGAGGAACTTAGAGAACTTCCCCTCAACACATCAAACCCGACCAAGGTTGTCAAGATTGGAGCAAACCTGATGGAGGTCTTGAGTGAGATGTCCACAAGCTAAAGGACAAGTGGAAGCAGGAAACCAAACTCTTAAGGATATGCTAAAAATGCCTAGAGCAAGCAAAAGGGAATTGGCATGAACAACTACCTGAATTACAATGGCCCTATTGAACAACAGAAAAGACAACAACTTGTTAGACACCCTTTGATCTAGCCTACGAGTACAAAGCCATGATACCCATACAGCTCAGACCCCCATCCCACTGAAGACTTACATACCACTAGCAAACGAATCATCAACTGTTGGACAAATCCTTGGATGGAATGGAAGAGATCAGAGAAAGATCTAAGCTTAGAAAGGTGGTGTATCACCAAAGAGTTTCAAAACAAAACAACTCAGAGGTTAAAGATAGGAAACTTAAGCCTAGAGACATGGGTGTTTTGACATGTATTCTTGAATACAATAGATGCAATAGCGGGAGTACTCGGGTCTAATTGGGAAGGACCACATGTCGTGGTTGAAGCACTTGAACCCAGAACTTACAAGTTGACACACTATGACTAAAACTTGAATCCAGTGCTCGTACCAAGGTATTGGAACATGGTGCATCTGTTAGAAATTATTTTACCAGGATCTAGATTTACTAACAAGTATGTTGGATTAACAACCTAATATGAATTCTAAAATAATGAAAAGAAACACATATAAAGTTAGAAAACCTTACAGTGGGTGCAGCGGAATAATATGACTCCTTCCGTTCAAATCTCTAGCCCTTGATTCCTTTCTGTAGCAGAGCATCACCAAGATCTGAACCTGGATCTTCTTTTCTGCTTCTTTGATGTAGAATTTCCATAGTCTTCCATACTATGATTGAGATACCACTTGATGTGTGTGGGCACTACTCATCTCACAAGGATTTCGAAATTTTCTCTCTTTTTCTCTCTTGAATTTCGTGGCTTATGGCTTCCTCAGAGAAGAGAACAAAGGTTGCTTTATATAGGGAGAAGGGAGACCACAACTTTCCAAATAAAATAGTTTCCTCTTTTACTGTGTAATTGATTAACTGCCTTATTTAGTGTGATCCACCACTTTCCTATTATAGCTAGGCTTTGATTAGCAATTACATGGCAATTAAAAATGAAAATAATAATTGGGAAACACAAAGGGAGTGCTCGGCCATAGAAGGAAATGGGCCTCACTTGGATTTTGCAGTTTCCTCAATTTTATTTCTATTTCTCCAAAAATGCCATTTTTCCAATTCTAATCATTTAAATGCCAAAACTAATTATTTAATAACTAAAATAGATTATTAAATAATATTGTCATTTAAAATAATTATTAATTAGACATACAAAGTCTCTTAATTAATAATTAAACCTAGAAACCCTTTTCTTTACAATTTCATCCTTAAACTGTGAGAATTCATAAAGTAGACATAGTCTAACTCTTAGAATTATAATTGATTAATTAAAATCAATTAACTGAGTCTTACAAGCAGTATGGCCTCAACTAGTATGGGGACCATGGGTCTATATAACCGAGCTTCCAATAAGTCGAACCGAATTTACCAAGTAAATTCCCTAACTTATTAATTCCTCATTGAATCCACACTTAGAACTTGGAATTGCACTCTCAGTCATATAGAAACGCTCTATATGTTCCACGATATAGACACGTCATCAGTGATCCATTGTTATAACCCTAATGTGATCAATGATCCTCTATATAGATGATTTACACTGTACAGGATTAAATTACCGTAACACCCTACAATGTATTTTATCCTTAAAACACTTAACCCTGTATAAATGATATTTCACCTAAGTGAAATGAGATCTCCACCATTTATCTTCGTTTGGTTAAGCTCGAAGGAAATCATCCTTTACTTCTATTTGCCAAATAGAAGATATAGATTCCATATTTATGTTAGCGCTCCCACTCAATTGCACTACCGTGTTCCCAAAATGTATGTATTGCCCAGACTAAAAATTAGGCTTAACTAACAAATCAAAGAACACGAATAATACTCTTGAAATTGAGCCTAACCATATCAGGATTTCGATCATGTGATCTAGGATCAACTTATGATATTGAATTGAATAGATATTTACGGTAAGTTTCAAAATATAATTCAAAGTTCAATATTGGTCCATTCCAATGCATACTCCATGCATCCAACCTGAGCTTTACTTTAACCTATGTTCTGGAAAGAACATAACATTTCTCCAAATGTAAGTAAACTCTGTTGTAGATTGTCATATCAGTAAAACCCAGTGTTCTGATAAATCTAGGAATACTTTATTCACATAGTCATGTTTATTTTCCACTGTGTTGACAACACAATAAACATGATCAAGTATGTGAAAAGGGGTTTGGATGAATTTATATATCAAATAGACAAGCAATTGATTAAGTGAACCATGCAACATAAAAATGTTATTTCTGAGCTTTATTAATAAGTAAATCTGATTATATGAAATGAGTTTTATTTAGGGCATAAAACCCAACAAACTCCCACTTGCACTAATATAAAACAAAAAGTGCATTTCAAATAATCATTAACACCTTGATATACCAATCAAGTGTAATAGTAGTAAACTCCTCGTAATGGGATCTGACAGGTTGAATTAAACACAACCTCTTCTCCACCATTACTCTTCCTTAATCACAAAATCCTTGATAATGTGAAATTCCTCTCTATATGTCTACTCTTTTGGGATACTGGATTCTATACTTTTGGGCAACTACTCTTTCGTTATTCAGGAAGTAACCCTAGTAGTTAAGGCAAGTTGGTACACTGCCACAAATGTATAGAACTTTCCTTAGACTGAATAAGTATCTTTCCTGCAACTTTTAACATTCAGTCTCTCTCCGGTAGACCAAGAGATTTCAGATAGGTTTTTACACTTCTCCAAAATCGCTACTCCACCCCCAAAGTAATCACCATCTCATCAGCAGACTTTCTAACACAAAGGCAAGTCTTGAAATCTGATGTGGTGTAGTCTAAGAGTTTTAAACAAACACTCTTATTGACTAACATATAGTTCCTCTTCTTAATCTTAAAATTTACTTGATTGTCTTCCAATGTTCCTCTCCTGGATGATATTTACTCATTACTCCCACTCAACAGCAGGTGTCTGGTCTAAGGCATACAAAAGCATATCTAAGACCTCTCACTCTTGATTTAAGAATTCTTTCATGGCTTTATCTTTTCTGGAATAGTTGAAACTTTTCCTTAGATAAATATAATCTATGCTTAGAAGTTTTGAAGCTTCTATAGATTGCCATTGGAAAGAAAATGCTTCAGCATCTTACTAAAGTAAGTTGCTTGCATTAGAGTAAGTAATTACCAGGTATACCACAAGCCATAGGTTTAGATAAACTTAAACCTATAATACTAGGAACAGGAAGTTTTGTTAAGTCCATTGAATAGACTTATGAACAAAAATTTCCTTTCATGTCCTTGTAACAGAAAACTTTAGGTTACTTCATGTGAATGGATCAAACCATAGTTCTATTGGCTTTCTTCTTAGTTTCTTATCTTGACAATCCATTACTTGTTTAAACTCACAATGGATTTTAATCACTAGTTTCTTCCAAGTCATGAGAAGGTTAGTTCCTAGAAACTCTCCCACTACAACAAGGTACCGTGAATTGTGTCTAAGAAAACTAAATGGTATAGACCTCTTCAGTTGTGTTAAGACAACAGAGGCAGTGGGATCATCATATGTAAAATAAGATGATAGAACACTTTTGGAATGAAGAAAAAATATCTCCTTTATTTGCTACTTTATTTTCAGACTTAGTCATTTTCTTAGAAAAGTAGTATTTGTTTAAACAAACACTTTCTTGTCTAATGACTATGGGATGCTCCACACCTAATCATTTAGAATAGCTAATCAAACATGCAAACCAGGGTTAGCAGTTCTAGCTTTTCTTAAGATTTCGATTAGGTCATCCATGAATCTAGTAATGATTTACATTAAGTATACAACCATTGCATCATTCTGAAATTTTATTTACATAGAAGGATTTAGGCAACGACTAGTAACTAATCATCAATATGCAACTCGAATTTGTGGGGAGGTAATCAAATTAATGATCTTTGAACTGCATATCTACTAACTTTTTCTCCACCCCTATCAGTTCGCAAGATCTTTAACCACTTAACATTGCTAGAAATTCATGAAATTTTTCAAACATTTCAAATTTCTTTTGCATAAGGTAAAATCTAGAGTGATCGTTTTAAGAATACAACGAAAACTCATATCCACCCCTGAATGTACATCCATCTGCGAATGAGATGAAATTACTTTCAGTGGATATAGGCATATTAACTCTTTGCAGAGAATGATCTTGTCAAAACCACTATGAACAAGATACAAATGCCATAGATTTATAAAATATGTGGTTGTATCTTTTGATGACTTACTTTAGTTTCATCAAAGAGTTCTTAGAATAGTGCAAGTGGATTCTGGTCACAGAATACTAAACTCATACAGTTTGAATCCATTGAAAGAAAATGGTTATGAAACACTTGTGAAAGTGTAACTGTATAATTAGTAATTCTCTCTTGGACCACCACTACTAATCTAACTCTATGATTTGCCTATACAAGTAGGAGATATCTAAGATTGAGGATTTATATCATTTAGGGTTAGAATTCCGGGAATATAATCATATGCGTCATCTAATTTCTTAAGAGAAAATAAGACTTTATATGATTTATAGACCATTCATCCAATGATATGTCATTAAGCTAATTCGAAATGAATAAGCTAAGAGGAATTAGGATAATTTCGTTTTAAATAAGAATCCAACGATGCTCCGATTAGCAAGAGTCAAAGTAATCTTATTTATACAATCTTCTTGTTTCATATTGTAAAACACTAGTCTAAGGTGTCATCAATTGATGAACAGCTAGATGTTGCATATACAATATTTATCTTTCGAGATCTAACACTATTATGTTAGTCTAATGGTGAAAATCCATTAGGGATTTATCTCATTAGAAAAACAAATCAAGTTAGACCAACAATGAAGATTCGAAATTAAACTACAATTTAATAACAGAAAATAACATGGTTCAATACAAATTCATACACAATTCAGAAATTATGAAGCACATAGCAAGTAGGAATGACAAGTGAAAATACTAAAACATACAATCCTAAATAATTTCCAAGGTTTTCAACAAACTGATATCAGTGTCCCGTTTAGGCGAGAGTCAAAGCTACCATTCATTGAATAGAGTTGTCAGCTCATCTAAAATGTCAAACATTCTAGCAACCTTTTATTCGATCAAGATGTGAATCCGCGTTGTCCCGTTTAGGCGAGAGTCAAGGCTATTCTATCTTATGAGCTTCCACCATTGTTTCATATTCTTGCAAGTCTTATATAGTCGCCACCATTAGGGTGATCATAAACTATATAAAAAAACTTACAAGATTACTTATCTTTCGAGATTAAACGGTGCTAACTTGCTAATGAACGTTCCTCCATTAGGGAGGATTACTCACTAAAACAATAGCTATGTAAAACCAACAATGGAGATCGAATATCCTTATAATAATAAAGCTCATTATTTAATGAAGGGTTGTATTTTCTTCTAATATTTATTTTAATCCATTTATTTTAAATATATATTTAATTAATTAAAATTTCCAATTTAGAATAAAATATTCTAAATATAAATTTTAATTTAATATTTATAAATTATACTTAGATGGATAAATAACGTGAATTATTTCCATCTTGGTAATAATTTCCATAAATATTTAGAAAATTATTCAATTTAAGTTGTTTCAAAATTAATTTAAATTAATTTACAACTCAAATTTAATTTTCTATAAATATATATTGCATTTTCGAAAATGCTTTAAAATAAAATAAAATAAATCCTGGAAAATTACTCTAATTTTATGTTGTCGCAAAATTAATTTTCAACAAAAAGTATAATTTTCCTATTTAATTAAATATCTAAGAAAAATTTCAAATATTTAAGTATCATGATTAAAAAATCAACTTAAATATTAATTTTCTATTTAATTAAATACACTAGAAAAATACTTCAAGCAAAACAGATAATACCTATCTAGACTTTCATTGACTAATTAATCCAATTTCTAATTATAATATATTTTAGTTCATTTATTTTAATTAATCATTAAATAAAAAAAGTCATTGATTTAAGTTGGTCCAAAATTAAATAAATAATTTTCAACTTTAATCTATTTTTCAAATAAAATTCGAAATTTATGCATCAAGGTGATGCAATTTCGAAATTTTGGGAAATGATTAATAAAATAAAATAAAATATATTCTGAAAATTATTTAAACTTAAGTTATTCTGAAATAAGATTCCAAACTTAAAATAATTTTCAACTTTAATTAAATAACATGAAAATAACAATATTAAAGTATCATGATGAAAATCAACTTAGATATTGAAATTTTCAATTTAATTAAATGTATTAAGTTCAAGAAATAAATAATTAAGTAAAGAGGAAACTTAATTATTAATTCTAGTTTAACACTAGGAAAATATACTAAACTTAGATTGTACCAAAATTAATTATGAGACAATTAGTTTCACAATCAATGATATTTTCCTATTTAATATTAGAAATAATAACTAGTACTAGAAATAACTATCTAGAATATATCATTGACTAAGTGTTTTTCTAAAATTAACTTTAAAAATATTACAATGAAAAATAAATTTCATATATTTTAAAAGTTAATTATGTTGCTAATTCAATTTTAATTAGGTTAGACTAATATAATTAACCTAATACAATTATTTAAATAAGGCAAATGGGCCTTCACAATTGGGGTAGTTCATGTGAGGGGGAGCTGGGTTCAGTATGTCGTACCCACTTCTATGGCCCCCAACTGTTGGGAATTATTTTACCAGGATCTTAGATCTACTCACAAGTATGTTGTTTAAACATCCTAAATATGAACTTTCTAAAACGATAAAATAAACACATATAAAGTTAAGAAAACCTTACATTGATGCAGCGGAATAAATGTCTCCTTCCACTCAGATCTCTAACCCTTGATTCCTTTATGTAGCAGAGTATAATCAAGATCTGAGCCCGAATGTCCTTCTTCTTCAAGTTTGATCCTTCACAGTCTTCCAATCTATGATTGAGTTACTGCTTGCTGTGTGTGGGCACTTACTCTTTCACTAGGGTCACGAAAAAGATGAAGGGAAAAGAGAGAGAGGTATTTCGGCCAAGGTAGAGAGTGAGGAAGGCTCAGTTTTCTGAAGAGAGAAATTTCTATTAGAAAGATAATCTGAAAACTTGTGTTTTTGACTGAGCCATCACTTTCTATTTATAGGCAACTACTAGGTCTAGGTTTAGAATTATTTGGCATTAAAATAATGAAAATAATAATTTGAAAAATCAACATTAAGTGGCCGGCCACATGGTGTTATTGGGACTCACTTAATTTTGCAATTTTATCAAATTTTATCTCTATTTTCTCAAAAAGGCCAATTTTCCAATTCTAACCTTTTAAATGCCAAAACTAATTATTTAATAACTAAAATGGATTATTAAATAATATTGTCATTTAATTTAATTATTAATTAGACATATAAAGTCCATTAATAAATAAATAAACCTAGAAAACTATTTTCCTTACAATTTCACCCCTGCTTAGTGAAAATTCATAAAATTAGACATAGTCTAACTTTAGAATTATAATTGACCAATCACGAATCAATTAATGAGTCTTACAAGCAGAATGTTCTCAACTAGAATGGGGACAATGGATCTATATGCTGAGCTTCCAATAAGTGAACCAAATTTACCAAGTAAATTCTCACTTATTAATTCTTCGTTGAATCCACTCTTAGAACTTAGAATTGCACTCTCAGACTTATATAGAGCATATTGTATGTTTCACGATACCAATATACTATCTCATTTAACCATTGTTATAATCTTATTGTGATTTAAAGATCCTCTATATAGATGATTTACATCGAGATGGGATTTCTTTACCGTTCTCACCCCTCAATGTATTTTGCCCCTTAAAACACTTAGCTACCTGTAAATGGTGTTTAGTGATCTAATAATTAGTCAGTTAAACAAGAGCTCATACATTTACTTCTATTTGCTAAGCTCGAAGGGAATCATCACTTAACTTCTATACACCAGTAGAAGCTATAGATTCCATATTTATGTTCAGCACTCCCACTCAATCATACTATCATGTTCCCAAAATATACGTATCACCCTGACCCAAAAGTAGGCTTAACTAATAAATCAAAGAACATGAATAGCACTCCTGAGTTGAGCCCAAGCATATCAGGATTTAGATTCTTTTAATCTTAAGATCAACTACTGATATTGACTTGGAAAGATATGTATAACGGTAAGTTTGTAATATCTTAACTTAGTTGCAATATCGGTCCAGTCCAATGTATACTCCATACATTCGAAACTAGTATACTTTACTAATGTCCTGGAAAGAACATAACATTTACTCCAAGTGTAAGTACACGTCATCGTTGATTATCACATTAGTGTAAATCCAATAACACTGATGAAACAGGGACCAAAACTTTTGATTCATATGATCACAATCACATTCCACTGTGTTGACGATACTGTAATTGTGAATAAACATATGATCTGGATTTAACTGATTTTGTGTGGATGAATGTAATAAACATATTAAACATATTAAACCATTAGCATGTAAAATTCATGCAAACATCAATCACTTCAAATTTCTTATATTGATAACTAATCAGATTATAAAGAGTTTTATTTAGGGTATAAAACCCAAAAAACTCCCACTTGCACTAATATAAAACAAACTGTGCAAATAGGTCAATCTGATGTCTTGATCTTCAGATCAAGTGTAGTATATTTGAATCTACCCAAACTTCTGGAACTAGTTCATAAATACTCTTATGAAACATCCTTTACTATATGCTTTACTCATCAAGGGATACTGAAATCTTTACTGTTTTAAAAGTACATCTGAATAAACAGAAGACATATCTCTCCTATTTTAAAATATGTAATTGAGATAATACAGTGTAGACATTTCTTCAGTGATATAACTTTCTGGTATTTTCGAATAGACCAAGTTACAATTCTTCTCTGGTAGAGCTTGAATTATTATACAATAATTCCTCCACCCCCAAAGTAAGCACCATCTCATATAAATCGAAATTAGATGGTGAGATACAAAGACAACTGATACACAGTTCCTTAATATCTGACATATAGATCACTTTCATAAATCTTTCTTGAATATCTTCTAATGTTCCCTATTTGATTACATCTCAGATAGCTCCCACTCAATAGCAGATGTCTGGTTAAATAATACTTTTAACCTCTGATTGTTTAGAGAGTTACCTAGTTGTGACTTTTGTGTTAGTCTGAAACTTTAAGTTTAGACTAAGTCATCAACATAGCAGACTAGTATTTGAAGTGAAAAATACATGCCAGAGATTAAAGTAATCAAAATTAAGATACCATCAAATTTTATGAGGATTAAGAATTCTATGTTCAAGTCATTCGAATGGACTGAACTAGAGTTCTTTATCTTATTCTCATAATTCTGATAAGCTATACCTATCCATGTGAATGGTTAGATTTGCTTTTCAGTAGTGTTCTTAAGTACCTATCACAATTATCAACCTAATGAAGATGGGTATAGAATTTTAAAATTCTCCCACTCAATTAAGGTAGTGTGAAACTTTAACAAAGAACTTTCAAAGGTATCAAACTTTTACTTCTAACAGTAAAAACAAAATGGAACATACAATCAAGATCAAGAATTTATATTGACAATAGCTGACTCATTATATTACTTCCATGTTAAACAAGATATGTGTTTCATAGGGAATTGTGGAATAGACTTCACCCCTAAGAATATACATATAGGGTACTATGGATAACTTCCACCCCTAAGTATATAGAGATTATGATCCACCCCTAAAGGTTGTAAAGATCATGATTCTCTTAGTGTGATAGAGTTTATGTGGAGTTGAATACTATCCAAAGTTCATTAGATATAAAAGATCGTTAAACTGCATAGTTTTCTTAACTTTTCTCCACCCCTATCAGATCATAAGATCCTTTTATTAAACAAATTCTTAATAGTTGTATGAGAATTAACAATTATTGATAAACATAGAAATAATTTCTAGTGTTTATATAATATAACTCTATGAAGAGTTGTAAATATTATAGAATTTGCATCAATAATAAAAACACTTACACATACAAACATACAAATATAATGTGGTAATAATTGATGAAGATAAAATAAATGAAGCTCAATCTCATAATTTGCAATAGGGAATTTCGAAAAAAAAATAAATAAAACTTTATTATAAAAAAAAGTATTGCAACAATATGAGAGAAACAGGGATAAATATCCCTGACTAAAATTTGAAATCCAAATTGTCTTTAAACTAAAACAATTAATTCAAAAAAAATTGAAGAGCTTCATCTTCATCTGGACGATTTCAGCCTTGGTCCAGCTTGCTGATCCAACTCATATGAGTTCAAGTAGCTTGGCCAAGAAGAAGAAAACAAATAAACAGAGTTAGTCCAGAATCATAAATCCAATTGGATAACAATTCACTAAAACTCTTAAAGTTTATTAATGGAAATACCTTGTTTCTTTGCAAGAAGTTTAGGACACTGGGGTTTCCAATGACCTTTCTCATTGCAGTAGAAACACTTTCCTTTAAGTGTAGCATCACCAGAAGGAGCAGCCTTTTTCATGGATTTTGTTCGCTTCTTGGTGTTCTTCCACTTCTTCTTCGATTTGGGCTTTGAAGCAGAGGCAACATTAGCTTCAGGTTTTATCGTCCCATTACCATTACCAGGATTATGAGGTTTATTCCCTTTCTTCTTGGGTCCTCCAATCAAATTTTCATAAGTTTGAAGGTCATTGACTAATTCATGAAAGTCAATTTCCTTCTTATTCATGACATAATTTGATGTATATGGTAGAAATGCTGGAGTCAAGCTATTCAAGATAAGACTTACTTGAGTAGCACTGTCCATTTCAGCACCATGATCCTGGGCTTCTTGGAAATAACTGGTCATGAGGAGGACATGATCACGCACGTTTTGATGAGGTTCCATCCGTGATTTGATGTACTTCTTAGTCGCGTCAAAGCGTGACTGAAGTGATGCCTTACCGAATAGCTCATTTAACTTCGTCATAACTTCAGCAGCCTTCTCAGTTTTAGAAAACCGAGTTTTGAGGGTGTCAACCATGCTAGAAAGCATAAAGTACAGAGCTTTGTCATTTGCCTTCTGCCAACGCTCATACTTTTCTTTCACAGCTTTGGATGCATTATCCCCAGGCACTTCAGGTGACGGCTCAGTTAAAACAAACAAGGCACTTTCTCCTATGAGAGCAATATTAATGTTCTCATTCCATTTATTAAAGTTAGATCCATTCAGCTTGTTTTCAGTCAACAGTGATAACATCGGATTCATTTTGGTAAACAGGATACTACAAAATAATAGAAATTAACAAATAGAAATTAAATAATGGTTTAACACAAAATCTATTCAGAAATTATAAGCACATATAGCAAGTAGGAATGATATGAGAAAATACTTAAAAAATTCAATCCTAAATAATTTCCAAGGTTTTCAACAAACTGATATCAGTGTCCCGTTTAGGCGAGAGTCAAAGCTACCATCCATTGAATAGAGTTGTCAGCTCATCTAAAATGTTAAACATTCTAGCAACCTTTTATTCGATCAAGATCAGAATCCAGCGTTGTCCCGTTTAGGCGAGAGTCAAGGCTATTCTATCTCATGAGCTTCTACCATTGTTTCGCAATTTGCAAGTCAAATATGGTCGCCACCATTAGGGTGATCTATACCATATAAAACACTTACAAACCACTTATCATGCGAGATTAAACGGTGCGAAATTGCTAATGAACGTTCCTCCATTAGGGAGGATTACTCACTAAAATAAACGCGGTGTAAAATCCACAATGGAGATCGAATATCTTAATAATAATAAAGCTCATTATTTAAAATGTATTTTCTTTATTATTCTAATAAATAAATCTCATTAAATTCTATTTAAGAATTAAAATTCAAAAATAAGAATTTAATATAATATTTATAAAATTATACTTAGATGGTGATTGAAATAAAATTAATTATTTCCATCTTAGTAATAATCTTAAATATAAATATTAAGGAAATTAATTTAAGTTGAATTAAATAAATAATTAGCAACTTAAAAATTTCCTTTAAGAATATATTTATTGGGTTCGAAAATTTAAAGTATATAAAAATACAATTTTCGAAAATAATAAAAAATAGAAAAGAAATACTTCAAACAAAAATATCACCTATCTAGATATTCTTTTGACTAGTTAATTCAATTTCTAATAATATATATATATATTTTAAATTCATTTATTTTAAATTAATAAATTAGATGAAAAAATCATTGACTTGAGTTGGTCCAAGAATTAATTAAAATAAATAATTAATTTACAACTCAATCTATTTTTCAAAATAAAAATTCGAAAAATATTGCATAATTAAAATGCAAATTTCGAAATTGATTAATAAAACAAAGAAAAAAAATATATATTTTGTTTAAATTTAAGTTGAAAAATTAAATTTCAACCTAAAAATAATTTTCTATTTAATTAAGTGTCATGTAAAAAAAAATCAATAAATATTTAAGTATCATGATGAAAATCAACTTAGATATTTAGATTTTTCAACTTAATTAATGTATTAAATTCAAGAAATAATAATTAAGTGTAGGGAAGGCTTAATTATTAATTTCTATTTACTACTAGGAAAAATATACTTAATAAAATTGTACCAAAATTAATTATTTAAATAATTAATTTCACAAAGTATAATTTTCTTATTTAAATATTAGAAATAATAAGTAGTCTAGAAATTACTATCTAGAAAATATCTTATTTGACTAAGTATCTTTTCAAAAATTTGAAAAATATCTAATTTAAGTTAGATAGAAAAAATCTAAAACTTAAATAATTTCAAATTTAGATTTAATTAAATATCAAAAATTAAGTTGTAACCACTTAATTTGAAGATATCTTTTAAAAGTTAATATTTGAAAAGATATTAACCAAAAAATATCTAAAATATTCCATTTCAAGTTAATATTTGAAAAGATATTAACTTAAAAAATATCTTAAGAATCTTTAATAACTAACGCCTAAGATTCCTCAACTTGATTTAAAATTTAAATAAAATATTCAAATTTAAGTTAGATAAGAAAAATCAGTTGATACAACTAATTTATAACTTAAATAGGAATATTTAATTAAATAAGCTCCAGAAAGAATCTAGTTAGTTAAAATTCTATATTTAATTAAATACAAGAAAAATACAAATAGTTTGTCTAGAAATAATATCTAAACTAAAAGTATTTTTCTTAAAATTAACTTTAAAATATTAAAATGAAAATAAATTTTCATATATTTTAAAAGTTAATTATGTTGCTAATTCAATTTTATTAGGTCAAACTAATATAATTAACCTAGTACAGTTATTCAAATCAGGCAAATGGGCCTTCACAATTGGGGTAGTTCATGTGAGGGGGTGCTGGGTTCAGTATGTTGTACCCACTTCTATGGCTCCCAACTCTCACACAAGGCCCAAAAGAGAGGAATTTAACCTTAAAATAAATAACTGTTATTAATTGAATAGGTCCAATAACTAAATGGACCTAAATAAAATCTATCATGGTGTGACATTTTATTGAGCAACAACCTATATGCATCTATATAGTAAAATAAACACATAGGCTCACACAGGCACACTTTGGATGGATCCTATCATGTTGCTAGGTCATACACAGATGAAAGAAGATTGTAAAATTTACCTGTTACAAATTATTAACTTGACCAAGGGAGCCATCAGATCATTAGATCTGGCAAAAAGTAACCATGGCTATTTGCAATCAAGTAATAATAGGTTTTTAAAAATTTACATACAAGCTAAAACCACATACTCCTGCAACAAGGTTAGCTGGATAGTTGGAAGTAGGATTTATTTAATTTTAAATAAATAATTTCGAAAAAAAAAATAAATAATTAAATAATTAAAAAAAATTAATTTTCGAAAAAATAAAATTTAAAAAAAATTAATTAATTTAGAAAATAAAATAAAAAATAAATTTAAATTTCGAAATTATTTAAAAAATAAATATTTAAAATTAAACCTACTTTTGAAAAATTAGCTTTCAACCAACCTAAATCTCATTTCAAAATTTGCTAACTACTTTTTAAAAATTAAATGTTATTTTAAAAATAAAAATTAAATAAAAAATAGAAAAGATAAATAAAATATCTTTTCAGATTTTAAATTCAATTTAAATAAATAAAATAACAAAATTTAAAAGTTAGCAAAATATCTTACATCTATTTAATATTACATGATTATAAATATCTTATTTAAATAAGGTCAAAATATCTAAAAAGATTTAATTTAAAAAAAAAAATCTTAAAAGATAAGATGTAATTAAAAATATCTTAAAATATCTTAAAAGATAAGATATTTTAAAATATCTTAAAAGATTTTATAAATATCTTATAAAATCTGACCTTAAATTTAAAAAAAAATAAGATATAATCAAATTTAAAAATAAGATAGATGTTTAAGCAAGAAGATAAATACTAATTCTATTCGAATTCAAATTACACTAATATCTTGAATTAAAATTAAAAAAAAAAATTAAATTAATTCAAAATGATAATTAGAATTGAATTAGGAATAGTAATAGTATATATACAAAACCATACAAAAAAATCGGAAGTTAATTCCATGAAAAAGTATGAAAAATCGAAGAAAAAAGAAAAAATTCGAAAATGTACGGACAGTTCTGCGATCGCAGGAAAATATCAGCACAGCCCCGATTTTGTCAAATCTTCAAAAAATCATAACTAATTCAAATAAAATCCAAATTAAGTTCTGTAAAAGGCTAACTTGCTTAATTTTTTCCATACTATCCAATAAAAATAATTCCAGAAACGAAATCACAATTATTTTTCACGAAAATTTCACAAACATCAATCAATCATCAAATAACACTCAATACAACATGATACTATCCAAAGAACATACAAACAATCGTTTTAAAGTCCAAATTACATGTAAGTAAATCAATTACCATGGCTCTGAGGCCAGTTGTTGGGAATTATTTTACCAGGATCTTAGATCTACTCACAAGTATGTTGTTTAAACATCCTAAATATGAACTTTCTAAAACGATAAAATAAACACATATAAAGTTAAGAAAACCTTACATTGATGCAGCGGAATAAATGTCTCCTTCCACTCAGATCTCTAACCCTTGATTCCTTTCTGTAGCAGAGTATAATCAAGATCTGAGCCCGAATGTCCTTCTTCTTCAAGTTTGATCCTTCACAGTCTTCCAATCTATGATTGAGTTACTGCTTGCTGTGTGTGGGCACTTACTCTTTCACTAGGGTCACGAAAAAGATGAAGGGAAAAGAGAGAGAGGTATTTCGGCCAAGGTAGAGAGTGAGGAAGGCTCAGTTTTCTGAAGAGAGAAATTTCTGTTAGAAAGATAATCTGAAAACTTGTGTTTTTGACTAAGCCATCACTTTCTATTTATAGGAAACTACTAGGTCTAGGTTTAGAATTATTTGGCATTAAAATAATGAAAATAATAATTTGAAAAATCAACATTAAGTGGCCGGCCACATGGTGTTATTGGGCCTCACTTAATTTTGCAATTTTATCAAATTTTATCTCTATTTTCTCAAAAATGCCAATTTTCCAATTCTAACCTTTTAAATGCCAAAACTAATTATTTAATAACTAAAATAGATTATTAAATAATATTGTCATTTAATTTAATTATTAATTAGACATATAAAGTCCATTAATAAATAAATAAACCTAGAAAACTCTTTTCCTTACAATTTCACCCCTGCTTAGTGAAAATTCATAAAATTAGACATAGTCTAACTTTAGAATTATAATTGACCAATCACGAATCAATTAATGAGTCTTACAAGCAGAATGTTCTCAACTAGAATGGGGACCATGGATCTATATGCTGAGCTTCCAATAAGTGAACCAAATATACCAAGTAAATTCTCACTTATTAATTCTTCGTTGAATCCACTCTTAGAACTTAGAATTGCACTCTCAGACTTATATAGAGCATATTGTATGTTTCACGATACTAATATACTATCTCATTTAACCATTGTTATAATCTTATTGTGATTTAAAGATCCTCTATATAGATGATTTACATCGAGATGGGATTTCTTTACCGTTCTCACCCCTCAATGTATTTTGCCCCTTAAAACACTTAGCTACCTATAAATGGTGTTTAGTGATCTAATAATTAGTCAGTTAAACAAGAGCTCATCCATTTACTTCTATTTGCTAAGCTCGAAGGGAATCATCACTTAACTTCTATACACCAGTAGAAGCTATAGATTCCATATTTATGTTCAGCACTCCCACTCAATCATACTATCATGTTCCCAAAATATACGTATCACCCTGACCCAAAAGTAGGCTTAACTAATAAATCAAAGAACATGAATAGCACTCCTGAGTTGAGCCCAAGCATATCAGGATTTAGATTCTTTTAATCTTAAGATCAACTACTGATATTGACCTAGAAAGATATGTATAACGGTAAGTTTGTAATATCTTAACTTAGTTGCAATATCGGTCCAGTCCAATGTATACTCCATACATTCGAAACTAGTATACTTTACTAATGTCCTAGAAAAGAACATAACACTTACTCCAAGTGTAAGTACACGTCATCGCTGATTATCACATTAGTGTAAATCCAATAACACTGATGAAACAGGGACCAAAACTTTTGATTCATATGATCACAATCACATTCCACTGTGTTGACGATACTGTAATTGTGAATAAACATATGATCTGGATTTAACTGATTTTGTGTGTATGAATGTAATAAACATATTAAACCATTAGCATGTAAAATTCATGCAAACATCAATCACTTCAAATTTCTTATATTGATAACTAATCAGATTGTAAAGAGTTTTATTTAGGGTATAAAACCCAACACCAACTCTCACACAAGGCCCAAAAGAGAGGAATTTAACCTTAAAATAAACAATTGTTATTCATTGAATAAGCCCAAATCTAATTGGACCTAAATAAATTTCCTTATGTCAAAATTTATTTTAGCAACCTAGTCCATTTACTTAGTAAAAACTTAAATGGGCTCCCTATATGCATCTAAGCCCAAAAGCAAACATATAGGCTCACACAGGTCAAATGATTTGGATGGACCCTATCATGTTACTAGGTTTACACAGATGAAAGAAGTACAAAATTTACTTGTTACAAATTATTTATAAGATCTATCGTCAATTGGACTATGATTAAAATCAGATCATTGGATCATGATCTGTCAACAAGTTAATCATAGCAATTTAGATCAGATAAATAATAGGTTTGTTAAAAAGTTTTTGAATAAACAATATAAATGAACAAACACTGTCCATGTAACAGATGTGAATCAAGATATTAATATAATTAAATTATTATTCTTAAACTAACCAAATAAAGGAAACTAATTTTAAAATATCTAGGTTTATTTGAATCAAATTAAATTAAATATCTAATAAGATCAATGATTTAAAAGGAAAGAATCTCCAATATCACTTTCAGGTCTTATAATTTAATAAAATAAACCAATTTTAAAATAGATTTGGTTAAAATAATAATTACCATAATTATATGTCAAAATCTCTCAAATTAAGCAATATCCAAATCTCTACAAAAATATCTATGTTATTTAAATATTTAAGATATGATTTATAAATTTCTAATAAGGAAAAAAAAATGATATATATAGAAAAAAATATCATTTTTAAACTTATAATTTATAAATAATTAAATATTCAACAAAATAACAAATTTTGAATTTGAAAATATTATGGTAAGTATATCTATAAAAATATCTATGTTAATTTCAAATTTATTAATTATTTAATTTGTCATATAAGATAATTTTAATATAATATTTTAAATAAAAAGACAAAGTTATCTTTTAATTTAAAATATCTTAAATATCAAAATATCTAATCTTATAATTAAATAATAAATAAATATTAAAGAACTTAACAAATTTTTAAATCTGACCATAATAGGAAATATTTAAAATTGAAAACATTCCAAAATAAAAATATTTAAAAATTGGAAAAATTCCAAATTGAAAATATTTAAAATTGGAAACATTTCAATTTAGAAATATTTAAAATTGGAAAAATGAATTTTGGGAAACAATCCCATGAAAAAAATCGATTTTTGGGGAAAAACCCCTAAAATCGCAATTTTGGGAAACTGCCAGCAGCCCCTTACGCGCGCGGAGGAGGGGGTGACGCCGAGGAACTTCGGCGCCTGCAGCATGCCTGACCGAGAAAACTCGGTCAGCTGCAGGGTGCGCACGGGCGGAGGTGCAGGGTGCACACGGGCTGGATGCACAGCCCACGCGTGCGATTGAGCACCCATGCATACCCGAAATTCGATTTTTCCAAAAATCATAACTTTTTCATTTTTCATCGGAATTGAGTTCCGTAAAAACAAAAATTTCTCAATTTTTCACAAGGAATCCAAATAAAATATTTTCAAAAATTGAAAAAATATATTTCATGGAAAAATTTCGTACAACATTAACATTCATCATAAAAGCACATAAACCAACATGAAACCATCTAAATCAACACAGAAACATGCAATCATCGTTTTAATTCATATTACATGAAAGTAAATCATTACCATGGCTCTGGTGCCAGTTGTTGGAAATTATTTTATCAGGATCTAGATTTACTAACAAGTATGTTCGATTAACAACCTAATATGAATTCTAAAACAATGAAAATAAACACATATAAAGTTAGAAAACCGTACAGTGGGTGCAGCGGAATAATATGACTCCTTCCGTTCAGATCTCTATCCCTTGATTCCTTTCTGTAGCAGAGCATCACCAAGATCTGAACCTGGATCTTCTTTTCTGCTTCTTTGATGTAGAATTTCCATAGTCTTCCATACTATGATTGAGATACCACTTGATGTGTGTGGGCACTACTCATCTCACATGGATTTCGAAATTTTCTCTCTTTTTCTCTTTGAATTTCGTGGCTTATGGCTTCCTCAGAGAAGAGAACAAAGGTTGCTTTATATAGGGAGAAGGGAGACCACAACTTTACAAATAAAACAGTTTCCTCTTTTACTGTGTAATTGATTAACTGCCTTATTTAGTGTGATCCACCACTTTCCTATTATAGCTAGGCTTTGATTAGCAATTACATGGCAATTAAAAATGAAAATAATAATTGGGAAACACAAAGGGAGTGCTCGGCCATATAAGGAAATGGGCCTCACTTGGATTTTGCAGTTTCCTCAATTTTATTTCTATTTCTCCAAAAATGCCATTTTTCTAATTCTAATCATTTAAATGCCAAAACTAATTATTTAATAACTAAAATAGATTATTAAATAATATTGTCAATTAAAATAATTATTAATTAGACATACAAAGTCTCTTAATTAATAATTAAACCTAGAAACCCTTTTCTTTACAATTTCATCCTTAAACTGTGAGAATTCATAAAGTAGACATAGTCTAACTTTTAGAATTATAATTGATTAATTAAAATCAATTAACTGAGTCTTACAAGCAGTATGGCCTCAACTAGTATGGGGACCATGGGTCTATATAACCGAGCTTCCAATAAGTCGAACCGAATTTACCAAGTAAATTCCCTAACTTATTAATTCCTCATTGAATCCACACTTAGAACTTGGAATTGCACTCTCAGTCATATAGAAACGCTCTATATGTTCCACGATATAGACACGTCATCAGTTATCCATTGTTATAACCCTAATGTGATCAATGATCCTCTATATAGATGATTTACACTGTACAGGATTAAATTACCGTAACACCCTACAATGTATTTTATCCTTAAAATACTTAACCCTGTACAAATGATATTTCACCTAAGTGAAATGAGATCTCCACCATTTATCTTCGTTTGGTTAAGCTCGAAGGAAATCATCCTTTACTTCTTTTTGCCAAATAGAAGCTATAGATTCCATATTTATGTTAGCGCTCCCACTCAATTGCACTACCGTGTTCCCAAAATGTATGTATTGCCCAGACTAAAAATTAGGCTTAACTAACAAATCAAAGAACACGAATAATACTCTTGAAATTAAGCCTAACCATATCAGGATTTCGATCATGTGATCTAGGATCAACTTATGATATTGAATTGAATAGATATTTACGGTAAGTTTCAAAATATAATTCAAAGTTCAATATCGGTCCATTCCAATGCATACTCCATGCATCCAACCTGAGCTTTACTTTAACCTATGTTCTGGAAAGAACATAACATTTCTCCAAATGTAAGTAAACTCTGTTGTAGATTGCCATATCAGTAAAACCCAGTGTTCTGATAAATCTAGGAATACTTTATTCACATAGTCATATTTATTTTCCACTGTGTTGACAACACAATAAACATGATCAAGTATGTGAAAAGGGGTTTGGATGAATTTATAAATCAAATAGACAAGCAATTGATTAAGTGAACCATGCAACATAAAAATGTTATTTCTGATCTTTATTAATAAGTAAATCTGATTATATGAAATGAGTTTTATTTAGGGCATAAAACCCAACAGCATCTACATAGGTATTACCAATAAAAGCAACTATCTACAAAATAACTTGCATCACAGTGAGATTCACCTTACCTCTCGTAAGTTAATTGATTTCCACTTAACTGAGGGGGTGTGACGAAGTAGTGATCCCTAGGTTAAGAGGTCCATCGGTAAGGTATGGCTCCTATGCTAAAACTCGAATAGGGCATTAACATAATGAGGATCACTTTTTGCTAAGCTTGGATGAAGAAGAAAATATGCAACTACTACAACAAAGTGTATTCTTTCTTCTTTTAACATAGCTCACAGGGATGTCATTGTACTTAATTTAGTGAGAAAAATCATAAGTAAAGTTTTTTTGGTACATCATTTAAATTAAACAATTATAACTCACAGACATGACGACGCTCTTTAAGCGTTAAGTAAAGCTTGAGAGTTGGTCTTGAGGTAACTTTGGTTTTTTCTCAAGTGAGTAAACACTGCAACCCACGAATCCTCAGATAAGTGGAGAGTGCTCACACGTGTAGCACCACTCAAAAGTCATGACAAAAAAGGCCTAGGGGGATTTTGTATGGTAAGTGACCAATCAAGGCACTTCTTTAAACACTAGGGGGCACATATGTTATGTTATGATATACGAGAGAAATATGTTATAAGAGCATTCAAAAAATGTTGCACATCTATGTTAGTATTCTCAGGGTAGCGATAAATTTAAGTAAATAGTGACACTATTCCTAGTATTTGAGTTTTTAAGACATGGTGTAATGTGCAATTGTTAAACGATCAAGTGGTAACAGATAAAGTAGAACAAAAAAAATTATAACTATTGGAATCGAAGTTTTATTAAGTTGGAAATAATTTATGATTTAATTAAAAAAAAAATAATTTCATTCTACTAAAGCTTATCCACTTCGAAAGGTCGCCTGAGAATGACAAACTATCACACTAAATCTTAATGCTTAAAACAAAAAAGAAGAGTGGACTCAAAGAAGGTCCTATAGGCTTGTTACATTAACAAGAGTCTCCTCCTTGCCTTCACTCTCAGCAAGAGGCATCTCACTAATAGAACGAGGAATGTTGGGACGCTCAACGTTGTAGCCTTCAACTCCTAAAGCTTCTTTGACAATCGCTTTGCCAACATCCACAGCAAAGTCAACTTCTTTAAAAGATTCAATAGCAAAAATGTCTCTGAACCCGCTCGATGAAGTTTGGTACCTCATTTTCAAGAAAACTAGTATTCTTGAATGATTGATTCCTACCATTGGCGACCTAGGCAGTATAAATTGCATTGAAGCACATGTCATTGTAAATCGTAACATTAATTGCTATGATGTGTGGAGGCTTAGTGCTAATTAATTGCTACAACGGAATGTTCTCAGCTCTAGCACCAATCAGGGCCTCATTATTGGCAAGAAGCCAGGAGCCTTTCTCACACAATTTCTCTACTAAGTCCAAACCCAAGTTTGGAGCAGCATGTTCAAAATCATAAGAGAGAGGTCAATTAAAGTCTTCTCATCTACACCAATAGTGTTTGACTTCTTCCTACCAGAGTCATGAGCAAGATGAGCAACATGAGCAGTTTAACTCCTTTTCTTGACCTTTTTCTTTGAAGCAACAGAGGCAGCTAGAATACCTTGCACCACTTCCATAGCTGGAGGTTTAGGCTCCTTCAGCGTTAGAATCTTCCTCTTCAAGTTGGAACATGAACCCATGGCAGCCAAGAAACTCATATTATTTACAAAAAGTAAAGACCAGACATTAGTACAACAAAGAAAAATAAGTCAACAAGTGAAGATCCACAACATGGAGCATCAGCAACCTGCTGATTCCCCATCTTTCTCTGGAGCAGTCCTAGCGGAGGTAACTTCTCTGTCATCCTGGTCTAAAAACATAGATATTCTCCCTGAATATTCTTTTCTCCTAGTTCAATACTTACCTCCCCTTCCTTCTTTTGTAGATGAATCCGTGCAGATTCTGGGAAGGTAAGAACCGCATAGACAAAGATTAACTACAACTTCTCTTTAAAGATCAGCCTAAACTCCATGCAGAGTATTTTTCATCCAGTATAAGCACTACTTCTAGTTTTGACGATTGGGAGGTTTTAATCAACGAAGCTAAACCTTCCGTACCATCTATGCAAAACCATTACTATCTGGATCACATCGGTGGGAGCCTGTACAATCAATTCGTTTGGGAATAAAACAAAGGGTTAAGGCAGTACCTGCCTTTTAAATGGATGTACGTAGTCTGTACAAATGTTTTGAACACCCTTCCAGAGGCTGACCTAGAGCCTTCTAGGAGACCTATAGTCAAAGCAACAATAGTAGTTATAGCTGTTGATCATCCTTTGTCCAAACATTTGCCTAGCTCAAGAAACATGGCTCGGACTAAGTAAACTTCTTTTAGGATCAGCGTAGAAGACATTCTTTCAGACACCGATGTTGAAGTGGAAGAGGTCAAGGAAAAGGGTTGGCATAATAGGTTTTCCTGCATGTTGTTCCATGGCTACAAAAGTATACTAAGGAAAGGCAGCCTATCAATGTGTGGCATAGTCCTAGAAAGGGGTCTCCACTATACGAACAAGGAACTTGAGGAGGCTCAACCATCATACTATTAGGAGGAGTGTGGTTTGATGCGGACTTCTACCCCCTCAAAGTTGACCGAGAAGAAGTTGAGGAATTTAGATAAGAAGGGACTGCTCGAAAATGTGGTGGTCATCCTTCTTTTCGACAGGAATTTGAAAAATCACACCGAAGAAGGTTTCTGGGTGTGGTCCAGCCTGCACGCTCAGTAGGGTGCCCTCCTGCTAATTCATCCATACTCCGTGAAGTTGGCTAACTATTACAAAATTTTCTCGAGGCAATTTACACAAAAAGGGATTAAGTATCTAGTCGTGATGTACATCTTCTACATGCACTATAGTGTTGGGTTTTATGCCCTAAATAAAACTCATTTCAATATAATCAGATTTACTTATTAATATAGATCAGAAATAACATTTAATGTTGCATGGTTCACATGATTTATTTCATGATTATATGTACATAATGTATAAATTCATCTGAAACCCTTTTCACATACTTGATCCTGTTTATTGTGTCGTCAACACATTGGAAAGTAAACATGACTATGTGAATAAAGTTTCCTAGATTTATCAGACACAGGGTTTTACTGATATGATAATCTACAACAAGAGTTTACTTGTATTTGGAGAAATACTATGTTCTTTCCAGAACATTGGTTAAAGTAAAGCTCAGGTTGGATGCATGGAGTATGCATCGGAAGGGACCGATATTGAACTTTGACTTAGATTTAATTAAACTTACCGTAAAATCTATTCAAGTCAATATCGCCTAGTTGATCCTAGATCAAATGATCTTAATCCAGATATGATTAGGCTCAATCTTGAAAGGCTATTCGTGTTCTTTGATTTGTTAGTTAAGCCTACTTTTAGGTCAGGGTGATACGTACATTTTGGGAACACGGTAGTGCAATTGAGTGGGAGCGCTATCATAAACATGGAATCTATAGCTTCTATCTGGCGAATAGTAAGCAAAGGATGATCTCCTTCGAGCTTGACCAAACGAACATAAATGGTGGAGTACTCATTTCACATAAGCTGAAATATCATTTATACGGGGTCAAGTGTTTTAAGGAATAAATACATTGTAGGGTGTAACGGTAATTTAATCCCTTTACAGTGTAGATCATTCATATAGAGGATCATTGATCAAATTAGGATTATAACAATGGATAACTAATGATGTGTCTATATGGTGGAACATATAGAGCATTCTATATACTGAGAGTGCAATTCTAAGTTCTATGCGTGGATTCAACGAAGAATTAATAAGTTAGTGAATTTTAGTGTTAAATTCTTGATCTACTTATTGGAAGCTCGGTTATATAGACCCATGGTCCCCCCACTAGTTGAGATAATATTGCTTGTAAGACTCATGTAATTGGTTTTGATTAATCAATTATAATTCTCAAATTAGACTATGTCTATTTGTGAATTTTTCACTAAGTAAGGGCGAAATTGTAAAGAAAGAGTTTATAGGGGCATATTTGTTAATTATGATACTTTGTATGGTTCAATTAATAAATATGATAAATGACAATATTATTTAATAATTATTTATAGTTATTAAATAGTTAGAATTGGCATTTAAATGGTTGAATTAGGAAATTGGCATTTTTGAGAAAATCGATACAAAAGGTGTTAAAATTGCAAAATTGAAAAGCAAGGCCCAATCCACTAAGTTTAGGGCCAACCACTTTTGTAGGAAATTTAAACTGATTTTTTCATTATTTTAATGCCATATAATTCAAATCTAACCCTAGTAGGAATGCTATAAATAGATAGTGAAGGCTTCAGGAAAATTACACTTTTCTTCTGACTTTTTCTATTCGAAAACCGAGCCTTCTCTCTCCCTATCTTTAGTGACCACTCTCTCTCTTCTTCCTTGATAATTTCGAAATCCTTAGTGTATGAGTAGTGCCCACACACATCAAGTGATACCTCAATCATAGTGAGGAAGATCGTGAAGAAAGATCATCAGCAAAGGAGTTTCAGCATCAAAGATTCGTAGAAAGAGATCCGAGTTCGGATATTGATAATGCTGCTACGTAAAGGAATCAAGGGCTAGATATCTGAACGGAAGGAGTCATTATATTCCGCCTGCACCCAATGTAAGGTTTCTTAAACTTTATATGTGTTTATTTCATCGTTTTAGAAAGTTCATATTTAGGATGTTAATAAACATACTTGTGAATAGATCTAAGATCTGGTAAAATAATTTCCAACAAGCCGGTATCGAGCCATGGTAATTGATTTACTTACATGTAATTTGGACTTTAAAACGATTGTTTGTATGTTCTTTGGATGGTATCATGTTGTATTGAGTGTTATTTGATGATTGATTGATGATTGTGAAATTTTCGTGAAAAATAATTGTTATTTCGGTTCTGGCATTATTTTTATTGGATAGTATGGAAAAATTAAGCAAGTTAGCCTTTTACAGAACTCAATTTGGATTTTATTTGAATTAGTTATGATTTTTTGAAGATTTGACAAAATCTGCATTTGTCTTGATAGTTTCACGCGATCGCAGAACTGTCCGTACAGTTTCGAATTTTTTCAATTTTCTTCAATTTTTCATACTTTTTCATGGAATTAACTTCCAATTTTTTGTATGGTTTTGTATATATACTATTACTATTCCTAATTCAATTCTAATTATCATTTTGAATTAATTTAAATTTTTTTTAATTTAATTCAAGATATTAGTGTAATTTGAATTTGAATAGAATTAGTATTTATCTTTTTGCTTAAAAATCTATCTTATTTTTAAATTTGATTATATTTTTTTTAAATTTAAGGTCAGATATTTTAAGATATTTATAATATCTTTTAAGATATTTATAATATCTTTTAAGATATTTTAAAAATATCTTATCTTTTAAGATTTTTTAATTAAATCTTTTTAGATATTTTGACCATATTTAAATTTAAAATAAGATATTTATAATCATGTAATTTTTAAATGATATAAGATATTTTGCTAATTTTTTAAATTTTGTTATTTTATTTATTTAAATTACATTTAAAAATTTGAAAAAGATATTTATTTATCTTTTCTAATTTTTTATTTAATTTTTATTTATAAAATAACATTTAAAATTTAAAAGTAGTTAGCAAATTTTTGAAATGATATTTAGGTTGGTTGAAACCTAATTTTTCAAAAATTGTAGGTTTAATTTTAAATTTTTTTTAAATTTCGAATTTTTTTTTTAAATTTTTTAAAAATTTTAAAAAATTTTTATTTATTTTTATTTTTATTTATTTAATTAATTATTTTCGAAATTAAATATTTATTTAAAATTAAATAAATCCTACATCCAACTATCCAGCTAACCTTGTTGCAGGAGTATGTGTTTTAGCTTATGTGTAAGTTTTTAAAACCTATTATTACTTGATTGCAAATAGCCATGGTTACTTTTTGCGAGATCTAATGATCTGATGGCTCCCTTGGTCAAGATAATAATTTGTAACAGGTATATTTACAATCTTCTTTCATCCTGTGTATGACCTAGCAACATGATAGGACCCATCCAAAGTGTGCACATGTGAGCCTATGTGTTTAATTTTATTATAGATGCATATAGGTTAATGTTGCTAAAATAAATTATCATAGTTATTGATAGAATTTATTTAGGCCCATTTAGTTTTTGGGCCTATTCAATTAATAACAGTTGTTCTTATTAAGGTTAAATTCCTCTCTTTTGGGCCTTGTGTGAGAGTTGGGAGCCATAGAAGTGGGTACGACATACCGAACTCCAGACTCCCCTCACACAAACCACCCCATAATTGTGAAGGCCCATTTGCCTAATTTGAATGACTGTACTAGGTTAATTACACTAGTTTAACCTAATTAAAATTGATTAGCAACATAATTAATTTCATTTATTTTGAAATTAATTTAAGAAAAATATAGTTTAAGGAATTTTATATTCTAAGCTAAACTATATGTATTTTCTTGTATTTAATTAAATATAGAATTATAACCATCTAGATTTCTTTACGGAACTTAATTTAAATTTTTCATTAAATATTCCTATTTAAGTTGATATTTAGTTATATTCAACTAACCAACTTAAATCTGAATATCTTTTGAATTTCAAATTTCAAAATTAAGTTGAGGAATTTTAGGCATTGGTTATTAAGATTCTTTAGATATTTTTTAAGTTAATATCTTTTCGAATATTAACTTAAAATGGAATATTTTCAAATTAAGTGGTTACAACTTAATTTTTGATATTTAATTAAATTTAAATTTGAAAAATATTTAGGTTCTAGATTTTTTTCTAATACGACTTAAATTAGATATTTTTTCAAATTTTGTGGAAAAGATACTTAGTCAAATAAGATATTTTCTAGATAGTTATTTATAGACTACTTATTATTTCTAATATTAAATAGGAAAATATTATAAATTGTGAAATTAATTATTTATATAATTAATTTTGGTACAATTTATTTTAAGTATATTTTTCCTAGTATTAAACTAGAGATTAATAATTAAGCCTTCTCTACACTTAATTATTTATTTCTTGAATTTAATACATTTAATTAATTTGAAAATAAAATATCTAAGTTGATTTAATCATCATACTTAAATATTTCTTTTTCATGACATTTAATTAAAAAGAAATTATTTTTAGTTGAAATTTAATTTTTCAACTAAATTTAAATAATTTTTAAAATATATTTTTTCTTTATTTTATTAATCAATTTTTCGAAATTGCATTTCTTAAATGCTAGAATTTCGAATTTTATCTTGAAAAATAGATTAAGTTGTAAATTAATTATTTATTTTAATTAATTCTTGGATCAACTTAAATCAATGATTTTTTCATTTATTGATTAATTTAAAATAAATTGAATTAAAGTATATTATTAGAAATTGAATTAATTAGTCAAAGGAAAATCTAGATAGATGATATTTTTGCTTGAAGTATTTTTTCTAATGTATTTAATTAAATAGAAAATTAATATTTAAGTTGATTTTCATCATCATACTCAAATATTTGAAATTTTTCTTATATATTTAATTAAATAGGAAAATTATATTTTTTGTTGTAAATTAATTTTATTAATTAATTTTGGGCCAACATTAAATTAGAATATTTTTTCCAGGGATTTATTTTTTATTTTAATATGCATTTTTCGAAAATTGTATTCTTATATACTTTAATTTTTCGAAATGCAATATATATTTATAGAAAATTAAATTTGAGTTGTAAATTAATTTAAATTAATTTTGTAACAACTTAAATTGAATATTTTTCTAAATATTTATTGGAAATTATTACTAAGATGGAAATAATTCATATTATTTTCATATCCATCTAAGTAAAATTTATAAATATTAAATTAAAATTTATATTTAGAATTTTTCATTCTAAATTGGAAATTTTAAATAAATATATATTTAAAATAAATAGATTAAATAAAGAGAATCAAAGAAAATACAACTCACTTTAAATAATGAGCTTGATTATTATTAAGATATTCGATCTCCATTGTTGGTCTTACAAAAGTTAAATGTTTTCAATATAACCTCGAGACGCTAGACTTCGTCCCCCCTATGGATGGTTATTCGTTGAACGCATTTAACACCGTAAGATTTCATTTGATAAGTGTTTTGTAAGTTTTCGTCTCTATTAGACTCTCCCCTACGGTGACTACTTAGAGATAAACTTATGAAACATGAAACAATGGTGGAAGCTCATAAAATGAGAATAACCTTGACTCTCGCCTACGGGACAACGTTGGATTCTTATTTTGATCGAATAAAAGGTTGCTAGAATGGTTTCTATTTTAGAAGAGTGACAACTCTATTCAATAAATGATGCTTTGACTCGCCTACGGACACTGTATCAGTTTGTTGAAAACCTTGGAAATTATTTAGGATTGTAAGTTTTAGTATTTTCACTTGTCATTCCTACTTGCTATATGCTTATAATTTCTGAATTGTGTATGAATTTATATTGAACCATGTTATTTTATGTTATTAAATTGTAGTTTAATTTCGAATCTTCATTGTTGGTCTAACTTGGCTTGTTTATCTAATGAGATAAATCCCTAGTGGATTTTCACCATTAGACATACATAATAGTGTTAGATTTCGAAAGATAAATATTGTACATGCGACATCTAGCTGTTCATCAATTGATGACACCTTAGACTAGTATTTTTACGATATGAAACAAGAAGATTATATAAATAAGATTACTTTGACTTTCGCTAATCGAAGCATCGTTGGATTCTTATTTTAAACGAAATTATCCTAATTCCTCTTAGCTTATTCATTTCGAATTAGCTTTCAAAACATATCATTGGATGAATGGTCTATAAATCATTTCATGTCATTTTATATGACGCATATGATTATAATCCCGAAATTCTATTCCCAATTGATATAAATCCTCAATCTTAGAAATCTCCTACTTGTAAGGGCAAATCTGACTTAGAGTTTGTATTAGTAGTCTTGGTCCAAGATAGAATTACTCATTATATTTGGTATAAATTTAAGTCTTTGACTTTAATTTTAGATTCCAAATAGAAATTTTCTTAAATTTCTAATTCCGAATCACAATACGATTACACTTTCTCAAGTGTTTAATATCCATCTTTTATTAATGGATTAAAACTGTATGGAATGTGAGTTAGGTATTCTGTGACCAGGATCCACTTGAAGTATTCTAAAGACTCTTTGATGTAACTAAACCTATATCATCCAAAGACACTACCACATTTTTTTTAATCTATGGCATTTGTATCTTGTTCATAGTGGTTTTGACAAGATCAATCTCTGCAAAGAGTTAATATGCCTATATCCACTGAAAGTAGTTCATCTCATGGATGTACATTCAGGGGTGGATATGAGTTTTTCGTTGTATTCTTAAAACGATAACTCTAGATTATACCTTATGCAAAGAAATTTGAAATGTTTGAAAAATTTCATCAATTTCTAGCAATGGTTAAACACCATTAAGGTATGTGGTTAAAGATCTTGCGAACTGATAGGGGTGGAGAAATAGTTAGTAGATATGCAGTTCAAAGATCATTACATTGATTTTTGAATTATATCCAAACTTACCTCCCCAGAAATTTCGAGTTGCATGTTGATGATTAGTTACTAGTCGTTGCCTAATTCCTTCTATGGTAATACAATTTCAGAATGATGTAATGGTTGTATACTTAATGTAAATCATTACTAGATTCATGGATGACCTAATCAAAATCTTAAGAAAAGCTAGAACCATTAACCATGGTTTGTTAGCTATTCTAAGTGATTAGGGGTGGACCATCCCATTGTCAATAGATAAGAAAGTTTTTGTTCAAACAAATACTACTTTTCTAAGATAATGACTAAGTATGTAAACAAGTAGCAAATTAAGGAGATATTTAATTCTTGATTCCAAAAGTGTTCTATCATCTTATATAACATATGATGATCCCACCGCCTCTCGTTGTCTTGTCACAACCGAAGAGATCAATACCATTTAGTTTTCTTAGACATAATTCACGGTGCCTTGTCGTAGTGGGAGAGTTTCTAGGAACTCACCTTCTTATGACTTGGGAGACACTAGTGATTAAAATCCATTGTGAGTTTAAACAAGTAATGGATTGTCAAGATAAGAAACTAAGAAGAAAGCCAATAGAACTATGGTTTAATCCATTCACATGGAGTAACCTAAAGTTTTCTATTACAAGGACATAAAAGGAAATTTTAGTTAATAAGTCTATTCTATGGACTTAACAAACTTCCTGTTCCTAGCATTATAGGTTTGAGTTTATCTAAACCTATGGCTTATGGTATACACTGTAATTACTTACTCTAATGCAAGCAACTTACTTTAGTAAAATCTTTGTCAAGCATTTTCTTTCTAATGGCAATCTATAGAAGCTTCACAACTTCTTAGGTATAGATTTTATTTATCTAAGGAAAAGTCTTAACTATTCCGTAAAAGATAAAGCCATGAAAGAATTTCTTATATCAACAAGTGAGAGGTCTTAGATATGCTTTTGTATGCCTTAGACCGGACATCTGTGTTGAGTGGGAGTAATGAGTAGGTATCGGATTAATCCGGGGAGAAGAACATTGGAAGACAATCAAGTAAATCCTAAGATAAAGAAGAGGAACTATATGTTAGTCTACATAAGTGGTGTGTTTAAAACTCTTAGACTACACCATATCGATTTTGTAATTTGCCTATGTGCTAGTAAATATTTCGATAAGATGGTGATTACTGCGGGGTGGAATAGTGATTTTGGAGAAGTGTAAAAACCTATTCGAAGTCTCTGTGTCTACCGTAGAGAGACCGAATGTTAAAGCTGCAGGAAAGGTACTTATTCGGTCTAAGGAAAGTTCTATACATCTTTGGCACCATTCCAAATTGCCTTAAACTACTAGTGTTAATTTCACGATTAACCAAAAGTAGTTGCCAAAGGTATAGAATCCGGTATCCCAAGAGAGTAGACATATAGAGAGGAATTTCACATTATCAATGATTTTGTGATTAAAGGAAGAGTAATGGTGGAGAAAAGGTTGTGGTTAATTCAACCTTTCGTATCCTATTACGAGGAGTTTACTACTACTACACTTGATTTGTATATCAAGGTGTTGAGATTATTTGAAACGCACTTTTTGTTTTATATTAGTGCAAGTGGGAGTTTGTTGGGTTTTATGCCCTAAATAAAACTCATTTCAATATAATCAGATTTACTTATTAATATAGATCGAAATAACATTTAATGTTGCATGGTTCACATGATTTATTTCATGATTATATGTACATAATGTATAAATTCGAAACCCTTTTCACATACTTGATCCCGTTTATTGTGTCGTCAACACATTGGAAAGTAAACATGACTATGTGAATAAAGTTTCCTAGATTTATCGGACACGGGGTTTTGCGATATGATAATCTACAACAAGAGTTTACTTGTATTTGGAGAAATACTACGTTCTTTCCTGAACATTGGTTAAAGTAAAGCTCGGGTTGGATGCATGGAGTATGCATCGGAAGGGACCGATATTGAACTTTGACTTAGATTTAATTAAACTTACTGTAAAATCTATTCAAGTCAATATCGCCTAGTTGATCCTAGATCAAATGATCTTAATCCCGAGATATGATTAGGCTCAATCTTGAAAGGCTATTCGTGTTCTTTGATTTGTTAGTTAAGCCTACTTTTAGGTCGGGGTGATACGTACATTTTGGGAACACGGTAGTGCAATTGAGCTGGGAGCGCTATCATAAACATGGAATCTATAGCTTCTATCCGGCGAATAGTAAGCAAAGGATGATCTCCTTCGAGCTTGACCAAACGAACATAAATGGTGGAGTACTCATTTCACATAAGCCGAAATATCATTTATACGGGGTCAAGTGTTTTAAGGAATAAATACATTGTAGGGTGTAACGGTAATTTAATCCCTTTACAAAGGATCATTCATATAGAGGATCATTGATCAAATTAGGATTATAACAATGGATAACTAATGATGTGTCTATATGGTGGAACATATAGAGCATTCTATATACTGAGAGTGCAATTCTAAGTTCTATGCGTGGATTCAACGAAGAATTAATAAGTTAGTGAATTTTAGTGTTAAATTCTTGATCTACTTATTGGAAGCTCGGGTATATAGACCCATGGTCCCCCCACTAGTTGAGATAATATTGCTTGTAAGACTCATGTAATTGGTTTTGATTAATCAATTATAATTCTCAAATTAGACTATGTCTATTTGTGAATTTTTCACTAAGTAAGGGCGAAATTGTAAAGAAAGAGTTTATAGGGGCATATTTGTTAATTATGATACTTTGTATGGTTCAATTAATAAATATGATAAATGACAATATTATTTAATAATTATTTATAGTTATTAAATAGTTAGAATTGGCATTTAAATGGTTGAATTAGGAAATTGGCATTTTTGAGAAAATCAGATACAAAAGGTGTTAAAATTGCAAAATTGCAAAAAGCAAGGCCCAATCCACTAAGTTTAGGGCCAACCACTTTTGTAGGAAATTTAAACTGATTTTTTCATTATTTTAATGCCATATAATTCAAATCTAACCCTAGTAGGAATGCTATAAATAGATAGTGAAGGCTTCAGGAAAATTACACTTTTCTTCTGACTTTTTCTATTCAGAAAAACTGAGCCTTCTCTCTCCCTATCTTTAGCTGACCACTCTCTCTCTTCTTCCTTGATAATTTCGAAATCCTTAGTGTATGAGTAGTGCCCACACACATCAAGTGATACCTCAATCATAGTGAGGAAGATCGTGAAGAAAGATCATCAGCAAAGGAGTTTCAGCATCAAAGATTCAGAGAAAGAGATCCAGGTTCAGATATTGATAATGCTCTGCTACAGAAAGGAATCAAGGGCTAGATATCTGAACGGAAGGAGTCATTATATTCCGCTGCACCCAATGTAAGGTTTCTTAAACTTTATATGTGTTTATTTCATCGTTTTAGAAAGTTCATATTTAGGATGTTAATAAACATACTTGTGAGTAGATCTAAGATCCTGGTAAAATAATTTCCAACATATAGATGGAGGGAGCCTTCACCCTACAACATAAATTGGTTCTTTGATTTGAAGACTTGTCTAGGCCATCATCGTTCGAGCTATTTTTATTTTTCTCAACTTGATTGCATGTGGCTGATCAACAAAAACCACTCCTCTGTCTTAAAGATTGGTGGCTTTCTTCGTGACTACTATATCATCCATGAGATGGAGGTTAACCGTCTTGCCTTCCAGTATGCAAAGACTTACGGCCAACCAAGTTTTATTCTCAGACACCGGGATAGAGCCTAAGGAATTATGGAGCTGTCAATATTTAATAAGAATATATATCTATTGACAACAATAAAAAATTGTATTAAGTATGGGCTCTATCAAGATGGAGAAACTAAAGACAACGCTTCGATGGTCGAGAAGCCGATCCGTATCAGGGACGTTGAGGAGGAGCCTACCCATCCAAACATTTAGCATGTTTTTGGGAAGGAGGAAGGCCATAGTTGAAGAGATTGTGGAAGATTCTTCAAATGATGACGTTCTTTCCATCCTTGTCTGAGAAAATGCTTTTGGGCGTTCAGGGTAGAGGTCATTTTTACACTTATCTTTTTTACATTAGAAATTCTTCAGATGATTTGCATGCACATGTTTTTATTTTAGAAATGCTGGAAGAAGATGCAAAAATCCCAACACCAATTCAGGGGTACATATGTTGGGTTTTGTGCCCTAAATAAAACAAATTTTAATATAATCAGATTTACTAATTAATAAAGATCAGAAATCGCTTTGATGTTGCATGGTTCACATGATTTATTTCATGATTATGTTTAATGTATAAATTCTATTAAGTCCAGAACATATATAAATATGTATTAATTTGTTCATGATTATAGTGTCGGCGGCAGCATAGTTGAATATAATCATGTTTATATGTTCAAAAGTTTAATTCCCATGATTTGTCAATTCACTGGATTTAGACTGACATGATAATCAGCGATAAGGTATACTTACACCTTGGATAAGTGTTATGTCCTTTCCAGGGCATTGGTAAAGTTTACCAGTATCAGATGTATGGAGTATATATTATAAGGGACCGATATTGATCTTAGACAAGATATCATAAACTTACTGTTATACCTTTCTAAGTCAATATCAATGGTTGATCTTAGGTCTATGGATCTTAATCTTGATATGGTTAGGTTCAACTTAGTTGTATTATTTATGTTATTCAATTTGTTCGTTAAATTCGACCAATTGGATCTTCTTGTGACATACAAATTAAGGACATGGTAGTTCAACTAAGTGGGAGCAGTGATCATAGATATGGAATCTATAGCTTCTATAAGTATTTAGAAGTGAAACAATGATCTCCTTCGAGCTTGGCTGAATAGAGATAAATGATTGAGGCCTCATTTCAGTAATTATATTAGTTTACTGAAGTATCATTTATAGGTTGCTAAGTATTTTAAGGATAAAATACATTGAAGGGTAAAACGGTAAATTTGTCCCTATTCAGTGTAGATCATCTATAGAGGATCTTTGACTATTAGGATTGTAACAATGGATAATCATAACGTATCTATATCGTGGTACATATAGAGTGTTCTATATAATTGAGAGCACTATTCAATTCCAAATCAATAGTGGCGCAAGGGGAAATTATAAGTTAGAGAATTTACATGGTGAATTCTAGATCTACTTATTTAAAGCTCGGTTATATAGGCTCATGTTTCCCTCACTAGTTGAGATAATACTGCTTGCAAACTCACTTAATTGATTTTAGTTAATCAATTATAATTCTAAAATTTGACTATGTCTTATTTATGAATTTTCACTAATCAAGGGCTTAATTGTGAAAAAAATAGGTTTTGGGATCAATTTATTAATTAAGAGACTTTGTATGGTCTAATTAATAAATTACATAAATGACAATTTTATTTAGTAATTAATTATAATTATTAATAAATAGTTTTGGCATTTATAGGATTGAAGTAGAAAAGGTATTATTAAAAAGAAGAATAAGTGGTTGAAATAAAGTGGCAAAAATCTTACTAGAAATTAATCCTATATAGTGTACGGCCAAGAAGTGAATTTTGCCCAATATTTTATTCTTTTTTAATCCATATAATTCAGCCCTCAGCCCTAGTTGAAACACTATAAAAGGAACATGATGCTCTCACTCATCCACTTGATGCCTTCAACCAAATCAAACCTAGTTTTCTATGTCAGACAACTAGTAGAGGAGAGAGTTCCTTCCTTAGTGATTTCAGCCTCCTTCATTGTTGTTCACATTCGAAACCCATAGTGAATGAGTGTCATGCCCACACATAGCAAGTCAAGTACTCAATTATAGTGAGTAAGACGATGGTAACCAAACCCGAAGGAGAGAAAGAGATCCAGGTTCAGATCTTGATAATGCTCTGCTACATAAAGGAATTAAGGGCTAGAGATCTTGAATGGAAGGAGTCATTATATTCTGCTGCAATCAATGTAAGGTTTTCTTAAATCCTTATGTGTTTAATTTCATTTTTTAGAGAATTCATATTTAAGATGTTAATTCAACATCCTTGTTAGTAAATCTAGATCCTGGTAAAATATTCCCAACAACATATATGTTAAGGAAACAGTGAACACTTTCCTCTCTTGGCCGAAACATTAACTTTAAACATTGAAGGTAAAATTTCTTTCTTAGAAATTATCATTACAAATAATATATACAAGTTTTGATCTATTATGGTATTTTGTATAGGGTCCCCTTGCTCAACCGCGATCAAAACATGTTATGTCGACTGAAAAAGGCCCTATGCCTTGTCAAAAATTCAATGGGGATTGTGCTGATCTATTACTCACTCCACATATCATGGTAGAAATCCCCAAGTCGATCAGATACATGGTTGATAAATTTTGAGAATAAAAGACAAAAATGGTATAGTCCAAACTCCAGTAGTATGTGGATTCATAGTGCCTCGTACCCACATCACGGTAACTGGGGATGATGTACAACAGGAGGCATTGTGTGACTTCATTGGAGACTAAAGAATGTTTTTTGGAATGAGTCACACTTTCTTTAACCTAATAAACTTTATATATCAATTTTTGCTAATTTTTTTTATAAAATATTAACACTTAATAATTTAATGTAGGTGCATTTGGGAGGGGTTAAATGATATGAGACGATTATTCAAGTTTTATGACCTGGAACTTCATGCAGTGCACAGTAAAACTGATATAAAGAAGGATCAAAATTTTAAGAATGTGACACAAAGATTGCCTCATTGGTTATCAACAATAAAAAGTCAATAACAAATGTTCTTCGTTCCCTGGAATATCGGGTAACCCTACTTAAGAGATAATTGAATTTTTTTTCTTTATTATTACTTGAAATTATTTTTACACTATCTTATATATATATAAATATATATATATATATATATATTAGTGCACATTGCTGTTTCATCTAGATCTTATAGATGGCCATGAAATTTCCCAACAAATTGATGCGATGTTGAGAAGTAATAATTTAATTAATTTTTATATAAAACAAATTTAATTAGCTAAATTATATATTAACTAATTAAAATATAAATATAATTTTCAATATAGGGTATGCGAGATGTTAAGGGGTCAAATGTGTTCATTGGGGCGTATCTAAAAATATTAGTAGCAAATTACCCAAAACAACCTAAAAACTAAAAATGTGATTTTTATGTATTGAATATACATTAGTGACATCATCAGACATGGAAATCCTAGCAGATACTCAACCGATGTAAAAGTTGTAAGTTTTAAGTATTAATTATCTTATTTATTTATTAACAAACAATCTAATATATACTAATAAAAATATTTTTTTTTTATAGTTTTGGGAAAAGAAAACATACGATACAAAAACTGAGTTGTTACTGTTACAACGACAGTGGATAAAACAATTGCTTGGGGTGATTCACGAAGGCTTGTAGTAATTAGATAACTTGTTAACTTTTTCCCTCTATTTTTCTATGTTGAATTAGATAATAACTTGTAAATACTTGGACTAATTTTGAAATATTTGTGTAATATATTTACTTAGAATAATGTATCTATACACATTTTTTTTTTTTTTTTGAATAATGTGTGTGTATCTATACACATTTAGTTATATGGTTAATTTAATTTTTTTATATGAAATTTATATTTAATTAAAATAAATTTATAAAAATAAAACAAAATATATATATATATGTGAAAATAATAGGTTTTATATGAAATTTAGTGGTTAATTTAGTAACTATGTTGAATATTTCAACAGGACCTCCATATGCCATCAATTATTAATAACCAACGGTGTAGGGTCATTTTATATCGTCGGTTAATTTTCTCCCCTACGACATCACTTGTAACAACGTTGGTAGTAAATTTTGCCAAAAGTAACATTTTATGTCCCAAAAAACTGTCTCTAAAGCCTATTTTTCTAGTAGTGTAATATCTCCCCATAAACTATCACCACCAAGAACAAAAAACAAGACCAAAAAATACAAAAAATAAAAATAAAATCTTGAACAAACCCACAAAAAACTCGAGGGTCTCTCCTACATTTCAGGGAACGAAACCCATTTCATCGTCTTCGCCCCCTCAAACCTCCAAGCCGTAATGTAGACATGAAAGCCAAACCCCCAAAAATTAGAATCTCACATATAACAAACTCCAAAAGAACTAGATTTATACAAATCCGAAAGCACGAAATGAGATCTAGGTCTATTACACCATGAAACCAGAGAAGAAGTTCTATAAACATAAAAAGAAAATGAACAAGAAGAGGGAAAAATCGAAAACATTTGAGGTTCTGATATTTAGGGGAAAGAAAGAGACAGTTGTGGGGAGAGAGCTAAGGTTCGGCGACGACTGCGAGGGAGACTCTCCTAGGTTGAGCTCTGACAGCGGGAGGGTGATATTTGGAAACACAAAGGGACACTACAAAAAATCTAACTTTTAGTCACAACAAAACTTGTGACTAAAAGTGAAAAATTTGTAACTAATTATAAATTATTATTCTTATTTTGTGACTAAAAGGTCCGTAGCTATAGGTATTAGTCACAAAAATTACGATTTGTTATGACTAAATGTATTTTCAGTCACTATACTTGTTGTGACTAAAACTAAATTAGTGACAACTTATAACTAAATAATATATTTTAGTCATAAGTAATATTTTGTTGTGACTAAAAGTCACATTTGATCACAAAAAAATTATGTTGTGACTAACAAATTGTCACTAAAAATAATAGTTTTTTATAGTGAGAATTGAGGAGATTGAGTGGAACATAGAGAGGAACATATTAAAAAATATATAGATGAGTTTGTATGTTTTTAATAATTTTATGTAAATTCTTTTTTTATTTTTTTATGTTTAATAATTATTTTTTTATATTTTCTTAATATGTAATTACGTGGATTAATTTTAATTTTTTATGTGTAGAAGAATATACATATAAGTAGCATGTCACTTAACAGAAGAAGTTGGATCGATGAAAAAGTTAAAATGTTAACTAACATGTGTTTAGGAGACTTGACCGTAAAAAAATATATGATTTAAGGTTTAGCCCTAATTTACTTAAATAATGATAATTTTTCAAAAATTTACAATAAATCATAAATAAATATACGTATTATAAAAAATTTAGACTAAAACAATGTGTGCCAAAATGGATAAGCATTGTACTAAGTACTGTACTGTATATTTCCATTAAAATGGTAATTAGTTTCAAAAATAAAATAAAATATTTAGTGAAAAAAACAGTCTCACATAAAATTAAATAGTAGCAACATGTGTCTCTAATAGCCAATAAAGAGTTGAAACGTATATGTTTTTTTTTTTTTTTTTAACAAGAACGTAACTGAAAAACATCATTTCAATATGAATGAACAATCTGTTGTCCTATTAAATTTTTTAATATATATTTTAATATATGAACAATCTCTTTATATATATAGAATGGTATTATCTATTAATAGTTACTAAACAAATTTAACTATAAATATTAATTTTAAAAAATATCAAACCGAATTTGATCTAACGAATAATGAAATCACAAATTTGAATTTCTATGCTTAATTTAACTTATTAATTAAAAAAAATATCAAAAAATCTTTTTTTACACTATATCAAAAATATATTCATACAAAAATATTTAACTCAAAATCAACTTTTTCTTTTTTTTATTATTCTTGCTAAAAAACTTTTTTTTTTTAAATTTTTTTTTACGGATGAAACAATCTCAGGCCATATAATATAAAAATAAAAGATTTTTTTAATTAAATAAAAAAATTAAGCATAAAAATTTAAAATTTTTTAATTTTACTTATTCATGGTAATACCATTAAAAGTAAACTCATATATATATATATATATACAGTAGAACCTCTATCCAAGAATACACTTGGGACTAAGCAAATTATATTCTAATTGAGAGGTTATAACTAAATAGAGTTACACTAGAAAAAAAAATTCAAAATATAAAAAAATATTAATGTAACAATAATGACATTAAACAATCATTAATATTATATCATAATAGAATTATTTTTGAGTAAATATAATATTTATACATGTATTACAATTTGGAATAAAATTACTAATTCTACATAAATAATTTTATTAAATATATGTATATATTTTATTAAGATATAATTATTCTTATATAGAGGTATACTTTGTTAATACGGGACCTAAAAATTGTATAACTAATTACAATTTAGAGGTTATTCTTATTTATAATAGGCCCAAATTGGGACTTGATTTTTTTATAACAAATTAGAGGTTATTCTTGAATAGGGTATTCTTAAATAGATGTTGAACTGTATATATATATATCTGTATTTAACAAATGAGTAAAGTACTGAAAACATATTTTCTCAAGACAAAAACATGATTTATATCATGTATTTTTCTTAAACACTTTTTTTTTAGAATAGTATATAATTAACAAGATAACTTCCTACAGCTATCACTATCGGGAAAATGTTCTGAGTTGGAAATTAAATCATCTTGAATATCCCCTTACCAAAAAAAATCATATTGAATATATACACAATTGTGTTTGTAAATTTGCTATAGTATGACTGACAACTAATAAATGAAACTACATCCTTTATATATGGCTTAATAGGTATGAGAATGGAAGCCGAAGCTAAGCTACGTACGAACTGATCCTTTTTATTTTTTATAATTTATTTATTTAGTTTTTGTTTTTGAAAGAGGGTAGTCACACATCTTTAATGAGTGTAATGATTGAAAAAATGAACAAAAATATGATATTTATAATTAAATATGTACATCAAATATATATGTGTTAGCTAGATTAAATTATTTGACAGAAAAAATCGAAGAGAAATTCTCAATATAAATGTATGGATTCACGAAGCCCCAGCATGAACTAAAGCTGATAGTGTTTTACCTAGGTGAGTCGTGACCAATGCTTTTTCTTAGGGTGCCTCTAATAAATTGGTGAAGTGTCAGGTATTTATGATTTGTGGCTCTAATACATCACTCATCATTTAGATTTGCTTATATTACTTTTTATACATGTTAAACTTACATTACAACACAAACATTTTTGCAGTATCAATTCAATATATTAAATAATATTAATTATTGTGACAAACACTTTTGGCTTAATTGCAATTTTAATTTATTTAAAAATCTAACATTTATTTTAAAAACTTAATATTATATATTAATTAAATTTAAAAGTAAAAAAAAAAAACATTTTTGGTATTTTTTAATGCGTCGGCGAATGTTTTTCAAAAATAAAAATTATCAAGGCTTCCACAAGTGTTCTTTGCCCACGATCAAAACTGTGGGCAAATCCTAAGATGGACTCAGATTTTAATTTTGTATTGTACACTTGCGATGTTTGTCGACGTATATAATTGCAAAAGAAGTAATATTTCGTCACAATTATAAAAACCGCCGGCAAAATTACATTCTCATACTAGCTAGGGACCCCTGATTGTTTTAAGGAAAAAAATGAGCACCAATCAAGCATTTTTGTCATATTTTAATTTGTATGATATATTTTTGTTTGCGCGAAATTGCGCCGGCGAAAATATCTTTTATTAGGTAATGTTTTCTTTGCCTGAGTCACATCGGCGTGGAAATGAGAACGCTGACTACAACGCCCCAGCCAACAAGGAAAGAGGCAGGCGGGAGCTGCATCCGAAATCATTAATTGCTTTCTTATCAATATTTAATTTCCATCCTTATCACTTTTGTATCATCTCTCAATAATTTACTACATTATTGAGATAATAAATATCTATCTATATATTATATGTTATAATGTATATGAAGGATTCATCCGTGACATATATTAAGACAAATTTATGTGCATGTAGAAATAACTAGAAAAAAAATATATTATCTTCCTCTTTTATGGTGTAATGTGGTTTTGTGTTTTTGAAAAACTCGTTATTGAAGACATAATGAAAGCGATATCCACCACATACTTAAATTTTTATTTTGTTTACTTGTTTACTGTGTGATGAATTTCTTTTTTCAAAAGTATTATGTAAGTTTTATATTGTGTATTGTGTTAAGTTTTTACGGTTGTTTTACGGTTATTTTTCAGTTGTTCTACGGTTGTTTTTAGTTGTTCTATTTTGTGTTTCATTGATATTTTATAAAAATACACTACTTTGGAAAAGAAAAAATTCGTGGGACAGTATTTTTATAAAAGTCAACCTGAATTCTAACAATTTTGTAAGTTTTCTAATAATATATTGATGTAAGATATATGAGAGGCCCATTTTAATATATATATATATAGGGTCAAGATGCAAAATGACCCTAAATCTAACAATTTAGTTACAAGATGCAAAATGGCCCTAAATCTAACAATTAAGTTAATAAATGTCCCTTTTTTAAAAAAATTAACAAAATGTCCTTTTAGTTAAAAATTTGATTATAAAATTACAATTATAACCTTGAATAATTAAGTGTTTGGTATAGTTATTTTGCACAATAGTATATCATTTTTATGTGCAATAATATATTAAAAAAACTAAAAGGTAGTATGTATATTTTTTGAAATAACTGAAAGGTAGTATATTAGTTTAAGATTGTAGTACATTATTTTAATGTGCTATGGTATATAATGAACGAAAGAGGGAAATTAAAAAATATGGAATATTAGTTTAAGTTTGAAGTATAGTTATATTTCACTAGGAAATATTGTCTTTATGTTCATTAGTATATCATGAAGGAAAGAAAAAGAAAAAAAAAACATGTGGAATATTAAATTAAGTTTTTAGTATATATATTTTCCACTATATTGGTGGTATATTAATTTTTCACTATAGTATTTATGCTTATGATTGCAGAATATAGTTTTTATATGCTATTATATATCGTGGAAAAAAATCATTTAATAGTATATTAGTTTAAGTTTATGGTATATTTATATTGGTCTAAGGTATATCATTTGTATGTGATGTGTATATCGTGAAGGATATAAAGAAAAAAAAAACTATTAAATATTAATTTAAGTATGAGGTATAGTTATATTTGACTAAGGTATATTGATTTTATGTTCATTGGTATTTCATGAAGGAAAGAACAAGAAAAAAAAACTTGTGGAATATTAAATTAAGTTTTTTGTATAATTTTTTTTTCACTATGCTGGTGGTATATTAATTTTTGAATATGGTGTATCTGCTTATGATTGTGATATATAGTTTTTGTATGCTACTGTATATTGTGGAAAACAATTCATTTAATAGTATATTAGTTTAAGTTTGTGATATATGTATATTGGTTTAAGGTATATTGTTTGTATATCATACGAAATATTAATAAAAAATTAATTATATGGTTAAATAACATATTAGACAACAACAACAACAGTAGCAAAATCTAAAAGAATAAAATATATAATACCTATTATATAATGAAAAAATAATTGACAAAAATTCAGTAGAGAGGTTTTGATTTATTGTTTTCATAATTTCCATTAAAGGAATAAAATATATAATACATTTTATATAATGAATGATATTTTAGGTATTAAAAAGTAAAAAAAGATATTTGCATTATTATTTTAAAAAAAGGACATTAACTATCTATAGAGTTAGAAATAAGGACATTTACTTACATTTCTATTTTCTAATAAATGTTTATTTTTTAAAAAATTAACAAAATAATTAAAAAATTGATTATATGGTTAAATAACATATTAGACAACAACAACAGTAGCAAAATCTAAAAAAAAAAAATATATAATACCTTTTATATAGTGAAAAAGTAGTTGACAAAAATTCAGTAGAGAGGTTTTGATTGATTGTTTTTCATAATTTCTATTAAAGGAATACATATAATACATTTTATATAATGAAAGGTATTTTAGGTATTAAAAAGTAAAAAAGGACATTTGCTTTATTATTTTAAAAAATGGACATTAACTATCTATAGAGTTAGAAATAGAGTCATTTACTTACATTTCTCATATATATATGGAATACTTCTTAATGGGTATTATCCATTGATGATTACTAAGTCATTTCACTATAAATATTAATTTTAAACAAAATTAAACTATTAGATTATCTAATGACGAATAATAAAAGAAAAATTTAAATTTTTGTGCTTAATTTAGCTACTTAATTAAAAGAAAAAAAAATCTTTACTTTTTACACTATATTAAAAAGGGGCTTTTTTATTATTACACTTCAAAACAATTTTATTTGCGTTTTTACGAAATTATACATAGAAACTCATATTGCAACTAGCGCTGCAACTTAAATTGCAACAAAAAATCGTATAGAAACTCCTATTGCAACTAGCGCTGCAACCACTTTAGAAGCCCAAACCGTAAATTTGAATAAAAAGTTAAAAAAGAAAATAGTAAATAGGGTAATTCCCCTATTAAAAATATATTTATATAAAAAATACTTAAGTCAAATTTAACCTTTTTTTGCCGAAAAACTTTTTTTCTTAATTTTTTTTTTCACTCAATGAAACAATCCTAACTCATATAATATAAAAATGAGAGATTTTTTTAATTAGATAGAAAAACTAAGCATAAAAACTCAAATTTTCATGATATTATCAATGAATGGGTAATAGCCATTAAGAGTGCACCCATATATATATGGAACACTTCTTAATGGGTATTACCCATGAATGGTTACCAAGCAAATTTAACTATAAATATTAATTTTAAAATATCAAACCATCGGATTTTGATCTAATAACGAATAATGAAATCAAAAATTTGAATTTCTATGCTTAATTTAACTACTTAATTAAAAAAAATATCAAAAAATATCTCTTTTTACACTGTATCAAACATATGTTCGTACAAAAATATTTAACTCAAACTCAACTTTTTCTATTCTTATTTTTCTTGCTAAAATATTTTTAAAATTTTTTTACCGATGGAACAATCTCAGTCAATATGATATAAAAATGGGAGATTTTTTTAATTAGATAGAAAAATTAAGCATAAAAACTCAAAATTTTCTAATTGTACCCATTCATAGGTAATACCCATTAAGACTGTACCCATATATATATATATATATACTAGGTTGATGTTACGTGGAATGCACGTATAATTAGTTTTTTTTTTTTTTTAATTAGGTTCAATACGGCGATATTAAGTGCAATACATGTATGTTTAATTTTTTTTAATTAGGTAATGTATTTTTCTTATTAATTTTTGAAATGAAATTTGAGATTTTGATCTTTAAGAAAATTTTTTAGCTATTGTTACATTGGTGTGTCATTTAAATGTGATTATATATGTATTTTTTAAATTTTTAAATTATTTTAATTAGGTAACATATTTGATAATGCATATATTGTAATTTACTTATTCTTAAAAAACTCACATAACCAAATTTGAGTGTGTCTATAAATAGGTAGATTCGTAAATTTGATATAAAGATTTTTTTATTTCCAAACTTTACGAAAAATATGGTGTGTAAATTCAATTTGAAATATATAATAAATAATAATAAAGTTAAAAATATGGTTAAAATTATTTATAATATTTTAAATTTAAATTTCTTTATATAAAATATTTACATAGTTTTTCATTTTATTTTAATTTAAAGTTAAACTAATAAATTTAAAAATAAGATTAAAAATATCAATAATATTTTAGGTATTTTAAATTAAAATAAAATTTTATTTATATAAAATATCTATATAATTTTTATTTTTAAATATATATAATAATATTATAAAATTAATAAAGAATATTATGTTAATTAATAGGATATTCTGTTCAAGTTAACGTAGAAACCAAAAAAAGCATCGTTAAACCAAGAATTCTGTTACATAAACTTATTTTATATAGAATAGATATATATAGGTGCACTCTTAATTGGTATTACCATGAATGGGTAATAGTAGAAAAAAAAATGAGTTGTTATGCTTAATTTTTCTATTTAATTAGAAAAATCTCTCATTTTTACATATTATATGGACTGAGATTGTTCTATCGACTGAAAAATAATAATAAAAAAATAATTTTGACAAAAAAATAATAAAAAAAAAGTTGAGTTTGACTTAAATATTTTTTATGTAAACATATTTTTAATATAGTGTAAAAAGAGGTAATTTTTGATATTTTCTTTAATTAAGTAGCTAAATTAAACATATAAATTCAAATTTTTCTTTTGTTACTCGTCATCGGATCAAAATTTAATGGTTTAATGTTTTTAAAATTAATATTTATAATTAAATTTGTTTCGTACCCATCAATAGGTAATACCCATTAAAAAGTGTTCCATATATATATACTAGGGTAGATGTTACCTGCAATGCACGTATAATTAGATTTCTTTTTAATTAAGTCAAATTATGTGATGTTAAGTGTAATACATGTATATGTTTAAACTTTTTTTAATTAGATAATGTATTTTTTTTTAATTAATTTTAAAATAGAGTTTGATATTTTAATCTTTAAGAAATTTTTTTTTAGCTATTGCTACATTTGTGTGTCATTTGAATGTGATTATATATATACGTATTTTTTAAATTTTTAAAAACCTTTTAATTAGGTAACTTATTTAATAATACATATATTGTAATTTACTGTATTCGTAACTAAAACTCACATAACCAAATTTGAGTTTGTCTATATATAGGTTGGATTCGTAAATTTGATAGAAAAGTGTTTTATTCCAAATTTACGAAAAATATGGTGTGTAAATCAGTTTACCATTACTAAAACAGAAAACAAAATCAATTTTTTATTACAACTATTTCAATTTAAAATATAAAATAAATAATAATATACTTAAAAAAATTATAATATTTTAAATTTCAATTTATTTATATAAAATATTTACATAATTTTTTTTATTTTAATTTAAAGTTAAATAAATAAATTTAAAAAATATGATTAAAAATATCTATGTATTTTAAATTAAAATTAAATTTTTTTTATATAAAATATCTATATAATTTTTATTTTTAAATATATATGATAATATTATAAAATTAATAAAGAATATTCTGTTAAATAATAGGATAGTCTGCTAAAGTTAACGTAGAAATCTAATTAAAAGTATCGTTAAACCAAAAATTATGTTATATAGTCACATTTTATATAGAATAGATATGAGGAGCTTATGTCTTCTTTTATTATAAATATTTATATTTATATATATATATATATATATATATATATATGGCTCCACATTTGAAAATTGCAAGGGAGGGTAATCTATCTTTGCTTATTTTATAAAAACAAAAATAGTTATTTATGTTTGGGTTATTACATAATAAATGAAGATATAGGCACTTATTTCTTTTTTTTTTTTTAAAAAAATATTATTTATTTTATTTTACAATATATATTTGATTTAATAATTATAAATATATATATTTTTAAACCAAAAAAAAATGTTAATATACGTATAAAATTTATATTTTTTAATTTGTAAACTGTTATTTTTATTGTAATTATTATTTTAATTCTAATAAATTAAATAAAAATAAACTAAATAATTATCTAAATAAATTTAATATTGACGACATAAATATGTTTTTTTTTTTTTTTGAATAACGACATAAAATATGTTTTAAGTCTACTAATAATAGAGTAAATTTTTAAATTTTTAGCACTTAAATAGTTAATAATTTTTTGGCAACAAAAATACTTAACGTTGCTGTTAATGCAGATTTTTGTTAACCAAATTTGAGCCTCACGATTATGATTCACGAACACAGAAATAATAAAAGCTATAGAAAATAAAAATATGGAAACCGAGTTTTTTATGTGGTTTTGCAGTTAAAATTCTGCATAGTCCACGAGTCAATGTTATTCAGACTTTTGAGTATTTTTTTTAGGGCCTCTTGTCTAAGAGTTTTTTTCGTCCCCCCTTTTGATCTTATCTGCCACCATTTATAATTGCATAGTGGCAGTTAATTACAAAGCTAACCAATATACATTTACGGCTATTATCCCTAAAATTGTGGGATTTGATTACAAATCAAGCCAAATGAATGAGGTTTTTACATAGCTATGAATATCCCGCTTTTATTGAGCCAAGATGAGCGCATAATTAAAGATACACTACAAGAAAATAGATTTTCAGCGACTAAATTTTTTGTGACTAAATCAACTTAGTCACTAATAGTTAGCTTTTACGACTAATATTTAGTCGCAGACATATTTAGTCATAAAATAATATTTAAATGGAACCAAAAGAATCAACGACTAATTTTTAGTCACTGTTTGCTATTTTTAGTGACTAAAATTGTACTTAGTCACTGAAACTTTTGCACCAAATTAATAATTGTGGCGGGAGCACTAAATGTTGGTGACTAAAATTATTTAGTCACTAAAAATTCTCAATTTGTGACAAAATATTTGGTCAGTAAATATTAAAGAGTTTCAATGACTAAAATATTAATCCTAAAAAATTTATACTTACATTTATTATTAATGGTTTATATATACCAACTAATTATTTAGTCACGATAAAATATAAAACTAAATTACTATATTTAATGTATATTATGTCACTACAAATATTTTAGCTACTAAAAAATATAATACTAGTGAGCTATAAAAGAACAAATAATATATAAGCTCATTAATAAGCTAATTAACAAACTTATATATATATATATATGTTCATTAATTGTTTTTTTATTGAAAGGATCCTATTGAACAATATTTTTTTTTTGGTAAAAATCAATTTAAATTTAAAATAATATAATGAATTAATATATAATATTGTTTAAATATTTTATCACATTAATAAGTGATAATTGTTATTCTTAGACTTTTTTATTTTAAAATTTATCATTTTGATTTGTCTAATAATTAGTTAGCTATTTCTGTGCATATATATTTTATTTTTATATATATATATTTATAAATTAATTCATTTTAATAAGACTTCATTCAAATAACTATTTTATTTTTTTTAATGTTTTTCAGATTTTAATTTAGAAAATTAAATATTTATATAATATTTAAAAAAAATTAAACTAATTATCACTACAACAAATATACCTTTCCATAATACATGCTTATAAGTTTATTAAAAAAGTATTATATTATATACATATGTACGTGGTTACGGATGTCTAAATTGAAATGAACTCTTTGTCAAAAGCCCAATAAAATTAAGCTCACGGTTAACAAAAATGAACCCATTTCGTGAAAAAAAAGGTCTCAGTTCTAGCTGCCATGGCGGTTATCGGCATCGGAATCTAATTGTCTCATTTCTAGCTAGCGTCGTTCTTCATCAGTCGATCTCCATTCTTCACTCCGGCTAGGTAAGCTATCCTTCTCACTTTTACATTTGTTTAATTATTATCTAGTAATTCTGAAATTTAAGGGTTTGTAGATTAAACTGAAATTAAATTTTGGATCATCATCATCCAATTGGACAAAATTGTCTTCTCAAATAATCATTTGCTCTATTTCATAGAAATTTTTAGTCTCGCTCACTTTTGATTTTCTTTTAATTGATGTATATCTAGACAGTACTTTAATATACATTGTTGCTTTGCGTAACAGAGTTTTGATTTTACTTTGTTCTCATTTTATTTCTATCTATATTTGCAATTAGGTTTTTGAAATTAGGTTGGAAACTATAATCGATTAACGAATTCCTCTTCGCTACTTCTATCGAACCATTGAATATTGATCATCTTGCCAGACAAGTTCGCATTTCAATTTATTTGTTCTCATTTTGTTTCTATATTTATTTATTGTTTGGTTTTTGATATTTGATTCTTAGGAATTAATTCTTAGCAAATTATGAATTGTTTTTCTCTTTTTTCATAATGATACAACTCTCAATCATCATTGTTGGAGCTGTTGGTGAGCTTAAGTTGGCACACTATGTATTTGTTGATCAACAGTACTCCTTTCATATGTCACATTCCCTTATTTAATTTTTAGGAGCAGTTTACTCTACTTTGATCGAGAATACAAGCTCTTTCATATTTATTCCATTAAATAAAACATGTGTTTGGAACAGATGCTGAAGGCTGGAGTAATTAGTGGATATTTATTTCATTAAATAAAATATGTGTTCTCACCTTTTTGTAATCCTAGAAAATATATTTTCTTACAATTAATTTTCTCAAAATTGTATGAAACAGAGATCTCTTATTTATGTAAAATTTTGTTTAAATTTGCAGCATCCTTTTATTTGAATATGAAAATATTTGAACTGAAGTGCTACTAACAATATCAACAGTTTTATTGCAGGCACACTTGGCTTATGGGAGTGGCAACTGTGTTGAAAATGCTTCAACATTAAAGGTAAAATAAAAAGATTATTGTTTTGAAATTTTTTTGTAAGGTAGCCTTCTGAGCAGAGTGTTGAGTGGATGGGAACTCATTATCAAATTTCGTTAATTGAGTGATACCCCTTTGTTATTTTTTTTACATGTTTCTACAGGCTGCATACAAGGTGGGGGGACATTGCATCAATGCTTAATATTTATTAAATGAAGATGAAAACACCCACATTAGTAAGTTCATTATATCTTTCTTAAGAAATACAATATCATGATTTTCTTTTCTTATTGGCAATAAAATAAACTTGAATATTATCTGGTGAATAGCTCTGGCTGTTGGAGAGGATATCTTTACTAAGATGAGCTTACAAGATACAACAAGAATATTATTAAAATTGTATGTACTATGTATAAACAAATGTCTAAATTTTTCTCTGATGCATGTATCTTTCTTTTATTTTCTTTGCAGGTTCAATGATTGTAACTAGTTAAAGGGAAGAATAGTCTCTTGCATATTGGCCAATGGTAAACTATTATCTGAAAGATAAATTATTTTCAAAAAATAATTTATTATCAAATACTGAAAGTGCTAGCTCTATTCAACTCTGTTTTTGTACAGAGATAATTGTTCTATTTTAAGGTTGTACTGTTAAGATTTTTGTGTGGGACATAAATTTTGTTTCAGATTCTTTGTTCTATATGTGAATCTTTATTTATTTATTTTTTGAAGGTTCAGTGATTGCAACAAAGTAAAAAGTGAAGAATAAGTTGTTTCTTATTCTCCAAAGGTAAACTATTATTTATTTATTATTAATTAAAGGATGAATTGCTTCCAAAAAATTTATAATGAAGTACTGAAAGTGGTAACTATATCTATATATTTAACTCTGGTTTTGTGTGGATTTAGTTGCTTCATTTAAGAGAGTATTATGCATAGCAGGGCATATTAACATAAGGACTAGTTACAACAAATTCTGAATTTTGATTGTAGTGAAAAGGGTCTCTTTTGTTTGGGTTATGGATGACCAGTAAAAGATAAGCATACATATATATATATAGTGACTGATTGAATGAAATTAATAGTGACTAATCGTTCATATTTTGTGCAGTGATTTTTACTAAAGAACATGACACGAGATTACTGCAAAAAGTGTCAAGATTGTTGCTAGGAGCTTGGGTCTCTTGAAGATTGATGATATAGTTTTAGCACAAGACAATGCAGAGTGGAATTTCGATAAATAAATTGTAGTGACAGCTATGTTTTGCTGCTGATTCTTATATTTGGTCTAGTTGTGGTCTAGTATTTTGTCTTTTGAATTATTTGTTTTTGCTTATAATTTAAATGAATGTAAACTCCAAATTAAAAATTAAAATAAATTTTATAAATTAGTTTTTAAAACTAAATATTTGTCACCAAATAATTAATTTATATAATTATTTATTTATTATTGCCAACTAAAATATTTGGTCACCAAATATTTCATGACTAAATTTTAGTTGCTGAAGCATAGTTTTTTGGTTGTTAAAAGTGTACAATGAAATTCAGATGACCAATATATCAAATTTATTGTGACTAAATTTAATATATTTTGTGACTAAATTTTAGTCATAAAAATTAACACTATTTGTGACAAAATATTTTAGTCACTAAATCTTTTCTACGACCGACTTTCAGTGACTAAATGGCGACTAAAAATAATTAGTCATAAAAAATTTTGGGTGACTAATTAATGAGTTTTAATGACTAAAAAACTAGTCGGGGAAAATGGGTTTTTTTGTAGTAGTCGTATCTCATAGGGATGCCTTGCCGAGGATGGAGCCAAGATCACTTTGATAGCGAGCAGAAGCTTGTCATTTTAGCTTTTCGAGACTAATATTGTCTTAATCGTGATGGTTATATTCTCTGGGGTCGAGAAGATCTTTCTCGCATGTAAAACATCTCTTAGCGAGATAAATTCCTCGCTGTCTGTTATCTTAGCACGTCATACTATCTATACTCAGTTTGTATATCGTATAATATACACTAAGTATTTTTAGTGTTATCGCTTTCTCTTTCATGCAGCGAGGTTGAGGCCTCGTCATGAACGCATGCACACATGGTTTCTCTTCAATACATAAATTAGCAGTTCGTATGATACTGTCTCGCATAAGGCTATTTAGCCAGCCGAGTTATAAACCTACCTTGCGAATTATATTTCTAACGAGTTGTTCCATGCTAAGCGTACTTGTCGTTTGTGTGTTTGAGTTCTTCCCATCTCGATCGACACGTGTTCTCCTCTGATGGGCTTACCGAACTTCGAGTATAACAGTTGCAATTTTTTGGCACTCGTAAGTACCTTAACATGAATTGCATGCAAATACATATGTAGCAACCACTAATTGGTCCACATCATTTACAATTTATTTATTATTTAAAAGTAATAACAAAATTACTAAAATTTAAACATTTTTATTAAAAAAAAATTAACATTAAAGCATGTAAAATTTTGGGGATTTTTACATTTGGCACTTTATTTTAAATCTAATTTTTAAAAATGACGTGAATATTTCTTTTACTCTTTTCTTTAAGTGTATCTAACGTTTTTATTTGTTGGCATTATTTCAATAACGTGTAATCTCAATTGCAAAAAAAAAAAAAAAAAAAAAATACTATGACCCTTTTTTTCTTCTTTTTTTTTTTTTTTGATAATTAATTTTTCTTATTTTTTCCTTTAATTTATCTATGACGACCATTCTATCTCTATATTCTTTTCTCATTTTCCACTTTCTCTCTTCTTTCTCTAAGTTTAAAATTAATTTATGACCATGTCGTTATCGGTTCAGCTTAAAAAAATATCATTGTAATCTACTATTCAATGTGAACGCTTCAAGATATGAGAAGCATATATTTTTTTGCTATTTCAAAAAAAGAAATTATTTAGTTACTTAGTGATTAGTTACCATTGTATATTTTTTTTTTAATCTTAGTTAATATTTATTTTAAAATTTAGTTAATTGAATTATATTATACTATATGATAGCTAATTAATTTCTACAATAAATTAAAATTACCAAAAATATATCTTAAATGATATTAAATACCACAATATAATTTTAAAATAATTAATTGATAACTAATTTAGATATATAAAAATTTAGATAACTGTGATTTTTTTTTGAACAATAGACAACTGTGATTTATTAAAAGTATTTTAAACAACATAACACAATCTAAAAATGAATACATTCTTTTAAAAGTAACTCATCAAAAAAATTAAATGTTACATATATGGGATATTTTTATTTTAAAGTGGATCATTTTTAAATAGTAACCAATTGGTATCTTATCGACATCTCATAACCAATTGGTCTTAAAAATATGCATTATTTATATATATAAAAAATATATTATATTATACTATATGTCAACTATAAGCTTCTACAATAAACTTAGTTACCAAAATATATCTTAAATAATTTTATGAAATCATAATATAATTTTTAATTAACAGTTACTAATTTAGATATTTACAAATCTCGCTAATAAATTATGTAAGTTATTTTATTTTATTGTAACACAATAGTTTCTTAAATAAATTTGAAAGTAAAACAAATGTTGCTAAAAAGAAGAAAGTAATGTGAAAGATTCTTAAACAACATAATATAATTTAAAAATAAACACGTAATTCTAAAAGTAACTAAATAAAAAAGTAACCAAAATGTATATGAAATCATTTTTATGTAGATATTTTCATGAAAAGATAACTCATTGGTATCTTATTGATCTTTTAAGTACCTAAAATGTTGTCTCTTTATGCAAAAAAAAAAAAAAAAAGTAAAAAATATATTTTTTTTTATATATAAAAAGTAACTTATTGATATCTTATTGGCATCATAAACAACTAATTATTAAATAAATATGTTATAAATTTTGGTAATAAACTATGTGGTAAATTACTTATATGGTATCTTTGAGTAATTATCAAAGTTACACTATAAAATAAACTTATTTAAATATTACATTGTAACTTTTAAATCTAAAATAATAAAATAGTTTCTAATAACTTTTGGAAATTAGTTGGTATAATAAATTTTGTGTAAGTCATTTAGTTGCACTTTGAATATTAAGTAAAAAAAAAAAATTACTCTTTGATTTACTAAATATTAAAGAAACTAAAATGATACTTTTGTTTTATTTTCTTTATTGACAAAAAATATATATTTCTCACATATTAGAATGATCATTTAAAAAAATAGATTGCAATAGTATTTTTTTGAGACAAAATAATTAGTAGTGTAATTAAAATTCTTTTTTAAAACAAAAAGAGAGAAATAAATATTGGTTTTTTTTTTTTTTTAAAAAAAGATCAATGTTAAGTGCAATGAGTCAAGTGCATGCTTTTATTAATAGTATATAACTGAATACATATACATGGTATTCTTGCTGACATGGAACGTTATTATTTACTAATTATTTGTATAATGTCATTTTTGTAAATAAATTGTTGATATTATGTATATTATTAAAAAAATCCCTAAAAGATATTTAATATCAACGTAATTAAAAGAAAACACTAATCCTTTCTGTTTTCTCCCTCGAACATCAAAATGGTGATTCCCGATCCAATTTTCCCTCAACATGTCTTTATTATTCTTCTTCATTGCATCCTTCGCGCACAACCTAGCTCTGATGGAGCCTCGTGTCGCTGCCATCAACCCAGGCAGACCACCCCTCCGTGGTCTATGACATTCAAAATCTCCAAGCCGAGAAACTCAAACCAAAGCAAGACAGGAGAAAATCTAAAATTACTTATTTTTTATGTAAATATATATTTATATCAGTGCATGTATATATTTTATATATATATATATTTTTATTATTTTATCCATATGTATATGTGTGTATTTGTATTAATTTTATAGCTAGCCACGACAACAGAGTTTTTTTTTTATGTTGTATGTTTTATGTGTGACTACAAAAATTAATAATTTTTAGTGATAACTTTTTAGTCAAAACATAAATTTTTGTGACTATCTAGTCACTTTTAGTCACAATAAAATATTACTTGACTAAAAAAACATAACATTTAGTTACAAGTTGTCACTAATTTAGCTTTAGTCACAACAAGTTGTAATTTTTGTGACTAATACCTTTAGTCATGGATCTTTTAATCACAACATAAGAATGATATTTTATAATTAGTCATAATTTTTTTACTTTTAGTTACAAATCTTGTTGTCAGTAAAAGTAAGATTTTTTGTAGTGTGTATGCATATGTATATATATGTAGTATATATATAAATATGTATGTGTGAAAGTAAGTATTGATATGTATATGTATGAGTGTGTGAGTGTGGTTGTGTAAGTTAATGTGTATTCAAAAAAAAAAAAAATAATGTGAAATAGTTGTCTTGAAGTTTAGAGTATACTTCTTGGGAAGAAATTAAGTAGCAATTGAGGATTTGAGATATGAATGTATTTTTTAAAAGTTTAAACATTGAGTGGTAATTGATAAAATTTGTTAATTTGTTAATTTTGTAATATGTTAGGTTCATTTTTGTAACACGTTAAGTTTATAATTAAAAAAATATTTTAGTAAAGTTGATGCAGTACAAAGTTCTCAAGAGCAATCATTCTTTCAATATATTACTATCCATCTTCATTGAGTTATTTTCAAAGAGGATAAAATTACCAAAGTCGAGTTAAAGATTATATTATGTAATATAGGGTTAGTTTATTAGTCGATTGACATATGCAAACATGATCAATTGTGCTTTGTTTTGGAAGAAAAATACGAAGAATAATTTTTTGTTAGATTTGTGGCAAATGTCATTAAAAGAGATGAAAAAAGGGTTGCTCGCAAAGTTATGTGGAACTTTCCCTTGAGTCTGAGATTAAAGAGGTTATATATCTCAAGATATTTAATTGAGGATATCTGGTTGCATTACTTTAAGAGACCCGAAACAGACAATGTACTTAGGCATCGCATGGATGCAAAGGAGTGGAAGCAATTTGACAGGCTTCATATGTCCTTGCAGTGGACCCTAGAAATGTGCAGTTGGGTTTGGCCACTGGTTCATTTTGTTTGGCAACATGTCTATGAATGAACTTATCTCAAGAATTGTAGTGTTATACTTTTAAAGTGAAAGTGGTTTGAAGGAACAATTGCTGGACATAAATGATGGTTTTGTCACTAGCATATGTGTTTCCTGTGAATGGTACCAAAATAAATTGTGCATACTTGCATCTCAAGTAAAGTTAATTGTTACATCCTTGACAAGAAGAATGGAGATGATTGGAAGCTTCCTGTAAATTGTACCAAAATAAATTGTTCATACTTGTATCTCAAGAAAGTTGATTTATTACATCCCTTACAAGAAGAACAAAGATTATTGGAAGCTCGTCAGTGCTTACATCTTGCATAATGTATGAAGTTTCCCAAATGAGGATGATGAAGATATATCAATTTTCAAAGAAAGTAACTCCTCGAGAATTTAGTTAGTTGTACAACTTCCATAACTAAATGATATTGACTATATCTGTCATGATGTCGACCTAACTGAAGTGACTAACATCGTTCGTGTGAATACTAAAAGTTGTGATTTAGATTATTTCATTATTGATGAATATGACACAAAAAATAAGAAAAATAAAGGTTCTTATGTCGGAAAAAAGAAAGTAAAGAGTGTCCAAAATGATGAAAATAATGTAATACTTAATAAGTATGATGAGGAGGAGGAGTTGTAGACTGAAAATATTGTAATATTTAACTCATAATTAATTATATCAATTACATGTTTCCTTTGTTACTTAACTAGTTCCAATGTAATAACTAATTTTATTATTAATAAATATATATTATGTATAGAATGTTTGGTGTGGGTAAAGATAATAGTAAGAAAAAAAAAAGGGTTGGAGGAGCATACATGGGGAATAATTTAGGAAAGCACTTGCTGATAAGCCCCTAGGGGCAGAATCTGTTAAGTTTTTTTGCCGTAAATAAAATCTATTTCAATATAATCAGATTTACTAATTAATAAAAGATTAGAAATCATTTTATGTTGCATGGTTCACATGATTTATTTCATGATTATATATATTTAATGTATAAATTCTCTTAAGTCCAGAACATATATATTTATTCATAATTATAGTGTCGTCAACACAGTGGAATATAATCATGGTTATATGTTCAAAAGTTTAAGTCTCATAATTTTTCAGTACACTAGATTTAGACTTACATGATAATCAGGGATAAGGTATACATACACCTTGGATAAGTGTTATGTTCTTTTCAGGTCATTGACAAAGTTTAACTGTATTGGATATATGGAGTATACATTGGAATGGACAGATATTGAACTTGGATAAGATATCATAAACTTACTGTTATATCTTTCTAAGTCAATACGACTAGTTGATCTTAGGTCTATAAATCTTAATCCATATGGTTAGGTTCAACTTAGTTGTATTATTTATGTTCTTCAAGTTGTTCATGGAAGCTAACTTATGGTTCTAGCGAATATTTATATCTTGAGAACATGGTAGTTCATAAATATGGAATTTATAGCTTCTATACGTATTTAGAAGTGAAACGATGATTTCCTTCGAGTTTGGCTGAATAGAAGTAAATGATTAAGGTCTCATTTTAGTAATTATATTATTTTGCTGAAGTATCATTTATAGGTGGCTAAGTGTTTTAAGGATAAAATACATTGAAAGGTAGAACGGTAAATTTGTCCCTATTCAGTGTAGATAATCTATAGAGCATCTTTGACTATCAGGTGTACACAGATTTTCATTACTAAATTTGAGCCTCACAGTAACAATTTCACACAGAAAAAATAAAAGTTGTAAAAGGAAAAATATGAACACACAGGATTTTTTACGTGGTTTTGCAGTTAAAATTCTGCATAGTCCACGAGTCAATCTTATTCAGATTTCTGATTGTTTTCTCAGGGCCTCTTTTGTATGATTTTTTTGTCCCCTTTTTGATCTTACTTGTCACTACTTATAATCATATAGTGAGCAGTTAATTATAAAGTTGACTGTAATCTTTTTACAATGATCATCCCCTAGAATCATGGGATTTGATTACATATCACGTTAAGTAAATGTGGTTTTTATTTAAATTTCACACAGCTGTGAATATCCCGCTTTTATTGGACCAAAATGAACGCGTATTAGAGATATACGGTAGGCCTTATCTCATTGGGATGCCTCGCTGGGAATGGATCTGAGTTATCTTTGATGGCGAGCCGGAGCTCATCATATATCTTCCCGTGGTTGATATTGCTTTTACTTTAATTCTGAAAACTACAATTTCTACTATCGAGATGATCTTTCTCGCATGCATGCCTTCTTACAGTGAGATGGACGCCTCGCTATCTATCACTTTGATTCACCCATTTGCTTATACTTAGTTTGTATACCATGTACTTGTTGGGTTTTATGCCCAAATTAAAACTCATTTCAATATAATCAGATTTACTTATTAATATAGATCGGAAATAACATTTAATGTTGCGTGGTTCACATGATTTATTTCATGATTATATGTACATAATGTATAAATTCATCTGAAACCCTTTTCACATACTTGATCCTGTTTATTGTGCCGTCAACACATTGGAAAGTAAACATGACTATGTGAATAAAGTTTCCTAGATTTATCAGACACAGGGTTTTACTGATATGATAATCTACAACAGAGTTTACTTGCATTTGGAGAAGTGCTATGTTCTTTCCAGAGCATTGGTTAAAGTAAAGCTCAGGTTGGATGCATGGAGTATGCATCGGAAGGGACTGATATTGAACTTTGACTTAGATTTATTAAACTTACCGTAATATCTATTCAAGTCAATATCGCCTAGTTGATCCTAGATCAAATGTTCTTAATCCTGTTATGATTAGGCTCAATCTTAAAAGGCTATTCGTGTTCTTTGATTTGTTAGTTAAGCCTACTTTTAGGTCAGGGTGATACGTACATTTTGGGAACACGTTAGTGCAATTGAGTGGGAGCGCTAGCATAAACATGGAATCTATAGCTTCTATCTGGCGAATAGTAAGCAAAGGATGATCTCCTTCGAGCTTGACCAAACGAACATAAATGGTGGAGTACTCATTTCACATAAGCTGAAATATCATTTATACGGGATCAAGTGTTTTAAGGATAAAAAACATTGTAGGGTGTAACGGTAATTGTTGACCGAGGTTTTCGGCAACTAATAAAATATTATAAAATTATTGAGCTGTAAGAAAGTGAGAGAAGGATTTTTACGTGGTTTGGGCATTAATGAGCCTTAGTCCACGAGTCTTTTTTATTTATGGATGTCTTTAATACAGAGAATATATTTGGGAGAGTTTCACCCTTATAAATACAGAGAATGTTCTTGGTGAGTATTTACTCTACTTGCTCATATGCAGCCCAAGATTCTCGATCCCATTTAATGAGCTTTGAGGGGGTATTTATAGTGTTTTTGGTGGGGTGATCCCTAGAATTGTCCTTACAAGTGTATCTGTAAGTATCCATAAAGTTGGGTATTCCCAATGAATATACCATGGGTAATGCTGTTGGAAATTATTTTACCAGGATCTTAGATCTACTCACAAGTATGTTTATTAACACCCTAAATATGAACTTTCTAAAACGATGAAATAAACACGTATAAAGTTAAAGAAACCTTACATTGGGTGCAGCGGAATAATATGAATCCTTCCGTTCAGATATCTAGCCCTTGATTCCTTTCTGTTGCAGAGCATTATCAATATCTAAACCTGGATCTCTTTCTCTAAATCTTTGATGCTGAAACTCCTTCTTGCTGAAAGTCTTTCTTCACGATCTTCCTCACTATGATTGAGGTATCACTTGCTGTGTGTGGGCACTACTCTTACACTAAGAATTTCGAAATTCAAGAGGGAAGAGAAAGAAGAAGTGGCAGCTAAAGATAGGGAGAGAGAAAGGCTCAGGTTTTTCTCTGAAGGAAAAATAGAAAATTTCAGTGTAAATTTCCTGAAGCCTTCACTATCTATTTATAGCATTCCACTAGGGTTAGGTTTGAATTATTTGGTATTAAAATAATGAAAATATCAGTTTAAATTGCCTATAAAAGTGGCTGGCCATGCTTAGTGGATTTGGGCCTCACTTTTTTGCAATTTTGCAGTTTTATCTTTTCTGCATATGATTTTCTCAAAAACGCTAATTTTCTAATTCAACCATTTAAATGCCAATTCTAACTATTTAATAACTATAAATAATTATTAAATAATATTATCATTTATCATATTTATTAATTGAACCATACAAAGTATCATAATTAACAAATATGCCCCTATAAACTCTTTCTTTACAATTTCGCCCTTACTTAGTGAAAAATTCACAAATAGACATAGTCTAATTTGAGAATTATAATTGATTAATCAAAATCAATTACATGAGTCTTACAAGCAATATTATCTCAACTAGTGCGGGGACCATGGGTCTATATAACCGAGCTTCCAATAAGTAGATCAAGAATTTACCACTAAAATTCACTAACTTATTAATTCTTCGTTGAATCCACGCATAGAACTTAGAATTGCACTCTCAGTATATAGAATGCTCTATATGTTCCACCATATAGACACATCATTAGTTATCCATTGTTATAATCCTAATGTGATCACTGATCCTCTATATGAATGATCTACACTGTAAAGGGATTAAATTACCGTTACACCCTACAATGTATTTATTCCTTAAAACACTTGAACCCGTATAAATGATATTTCAGCTTATGTGAAATGAGTACTCCACCATTTATGTTCGTTTGGTCAAGCTCGAAGGAGATCATCCTTTGCTTACTATTCGCCAGATAGAAGCTATAGATTCCATGTTTATGATAGCACTCCCACTCAATTGCACTACCGTGTTCCCAAAATGTACATATCACCCTGACCTAAAAGTAGGCTTAACTAACAAATCAAAGAACACGAATAGCCTTTCAAGATTGAGCCTAATCATAACAGGATTAAGATCATTTGATCTAGGATCAACTAGGCGATATTGACTTGAATAGATATTACGGTAAGTTTAATAAATCTAAGTCAAAGTTCAATATCGGTCCCTTCCGATGCATACTCCATGCATCCAACCTGAGCTTTACTTTAACCAATGCTCTGGAAAGAACATAGCACTTCTCCAAATGCAAGTAAACTCTGTTGTAGATTATCATATCAGTAAAACCCTATGTCTGATAAATCTAGGAAACTTTATTCACATAGTCATGTTTACTTTCCAATGTGTTGACAGCACAATAAACAGGATCAAGTATGTGAAAAGGGTTTCAAATGAATTCATACATTATGTACATATAATCATGAAATAAATCATGTGAACCATGCAACATTAAATGTTATTTCTGATCTATATTAATAAGTAAATCTGATTATATTGAAATGAGTTTTATTTAGGGCATAAAACCCAACAAACTCCCACTTGCACTAATATAAAACAAAAAGTGCGTTTCAAATAATCTCAACACCTTGATATACAAATCAAGTGTAGTAGTAGTAAACTCCTCGTAATAGGATCTGAAAGGTTGAATTAGCCACAACCTTTTCTCCACCATTACTCTTCTTTTAATCACAAAATCATTGATAATTTGAAATTCCTCTCTATATGTTTACTCTCTTGGGATACTGGATTCTATATCTTTGGCAACTACTTTTGGTTAATCAGGAAATTAACACTAGTAGTTTAGGCAATTTGGAATGGTGCCAAAAAATGTATAGAACTTTCCTTAGACTGTATAAGTACCTTTCCTGCAACTTTAACATTCAGTCCCTCTCTGGTAGACCTAGAGACTTCAGATAGGTTTTTACACTTCTCCAAAATTACTATTCCACCCCCAGAGTAACCACCATCTTATCAGAAAGATTTACTAGCACAAAGGCAAATTTCGAAATCTGATATGGTGTAGTCTAACAGTTTTAATCACACTCTTATAGACTAACATATAGTTCCTCTTCTTAATCTTAGGATTTACTTGATTGTCTTCCAATGTTCTTCTCCTGGATTAATCTGATACCTACTCATTACTCCCACTCAAACGCAGGTGTCTGGTCTAAGTCATACAAAAGCATATCTAAGACCTCTCACTGTTGATATAAGAAATTCTTTCATGGCTTTATCTTTTCTGGAATAGTTGAGACTTTTCCTTAGATAAATAAAATCTATGTCTAAGAAGTTGTGAAGCTTCTATAGATTGCCATTAGAAAGAAAATGCTTTAGCATCTTACTAAAGTAAGTTGCTTGCAGTAGAGTAAGTAATTACCAGGTATACCACAAGCCATAGGTTTAGATAAACTCAAACCTATAATACTAGGAACAGGAAGTTCGTTAAGTCCATTGAATAGACTTATTAACTAAAATTTCCTTTTATGTCCTTGTAATAGAAAACTTTAGGTTATTCCATGTGAATGGATTAAACCATAGTTCTATTGGCTTTCTTCTTAGTTTTTTATCTTGACAATCCATTACTTGTTTAAACTCACAATGGATTTTAATCACTAGTGTCTCCCAAGTCATAAGAAGTTGAGTTCCTAGAAACTCTCCCACTACGACAAGGTACCGTGAATTATGTCGAAGAAAACTAAATGGTATAAACCTCTTTGGTTGTGACAAGACAACAGAGGCAGTGGGATCATCATATGTAAGATGATGGAACACTTTTGGAATCAAGAATTAAATATCTCCTTTATTTGCTACTTGTTTTTCAGACTTAGTCATTTTCTTAGAAAAGTAGTATTTGTTTGAACAAACACTTTCTCATCTATTGACAATGGGATGGTCCACCCCTAATCACTTAGAACAGCTAACAAACCATGGTTAACAGTTCTAGCTTTTCTTAAGATTTTGATTAGGTCATCCATGAATCTAGTAATGATTTACATTAAGTACCCAACCATTACATCATTCTGAAATTGTATTACCATAGAAGGATTTAGGCAACGACTAGTAACTAATCATCAATATGCAACTCAAAATTTCTGGGGAGGTAAGTTTGGATATAATTCAAAAATCAATTTAATGATCTTTGAACTGCATATCTACTAACTATTTCTCCACCCCTATCAGTTCGCAAGATCTTTAACCACTTACCTTAATGGTTTTAACCATTGCTAGAAATTAATGAAATTTTTCAAACATTTCAAATTTCTTTGCATAAGGTATAATCTAGAGTGATCGTTTTAAGAATACAACAAAAAACTCATATCCACCCCTGAATGTACATCCATCTGCGAATGAGATGAACTACTTTCAGTGGATATAGGCATATTAACTCTTTGCAGAGATTGATCTTGTCAAATCCACTATGAACAAGATACAAATGCCATAGATTAAAAAAAAATGTGGTAGTGTCTATTGATGACATAGGTTTAGTTAGATCAAAGAGTTCTTAGAAAACTGCAAGTGGATCCTGGTCACAGAATACCTAACTCATATTCCATACAGTTTTAATCCATTAATAGAAGATGGATATTAAACACTTGAGAAAGTGTAACTGTATTGTATTCTGGAATTAGAAATATAAGAAAATTTCTATTTGGAATTTAAAATTAAAGTCAAAGACTTAAATTTATACCAAATATAATGAGTAATTCTATCTTGGACCAGCACTACTAATACAAACTCTAAGTCAGATTTGCCCATACAAGTAGGAGATTTCTAAGATTGAGGATTTTTATCAATTGGGAATAGAATTTCGGGATTATAATCATATGCGTCATTTAATTTCTTAAGAGAAAATATAATGACATGAAATGATTTATAGACCATTCATCCAATGATATATTATTGAGCTAATTCGAAATGAATAAGCTAAGAGGAATTAGGATAATTTCGTTTATAAATAAGAATCCAACGATGCTTCGATTAGCGAAAGACAAAGTAATCTTATTTATGTAATCTTCTTGTTTCATATTGTAAAAATACTAGTCTAAGGTGTCATCAATTGATGAACAGCTAGATGTTGCATATACAATATTTATCTTTCGAGATCTTACACTATTATGTATGTCTAATGGTGAAAATCCATTAGGGATTTATCTCATTAGAAAAACAAACATGTTAGACCAACAATGAAGATTCGAAATTAAACTACAACTTAATAACAGAAAATAACATGGTTCAATATAAATTCATACACAATTCAGAAATTATAAACATATAGCAAGTAGGAATGACTAGTGAAAATACTAAAACTTACAATCCTAAATAATTTCCAAGGTTTTCAACAAACTGCTACAGTGTCCCGGTAGGCGAGAGTCAAAGTATCATTTATTGAATAGAGTTGTCAGCTCATCTAAAATAGAAACCATTCCAGCAACCTTTTATTCGATCAAAATAAGAATCCAATGTTGTCCCGGTGGGCGAGAGTCAAGCTTATTCTCATTTTATGAGCTTCCACCATTGTTTCATGTTTTATGAGTTTATCTCTAAGTAGTGACCGTATGGGAGAGTCTAAATAGAGACGAAAACTCACAAAACACTTATCAAATGAAATCTTACTGTGTTAAATGCGTTCAACGAATAACCATCCATAGGGGGACGAATTCTAGCGTCTCGAGGTTATATTAAAAACATTTAACTTTTGTAATACCAACAATGGAGATCGAATATCTTAATAATAATAATCAAGCTCATTATTTAAAGTGAGTTGTATTTTCTTTGATTCTCTTTATTTAATCTATTTATTTTAAATATATATTTATTTAAAATTTCCAATTTAGAATGAAAAATTCTAAATATAAATTTTAATTTAATATTTATAAATTTTACTTAGATGGATATGAAAATAACATGAATTATTTCCATCTTAGTAATAATTTCCAATAAATATTTAGAAAAATATTCAATTTAAGTTGTTACAAAATTAATTTAAATAAATTTACAACTCAAATTTTATTTTCTATAAATATATATTGCATTTCGAAAAATTAAAGTATTTAAGAATACAATTTTCAAAAAATGCATATTAAAATAAAAAATAAATCCTGGAAAAATTATTCTAATTTAATGTTGGCCCAAAATTAATTAATAAAATTAATTTACAACAAAAAATATAATTTTCCTATTTAATTAAATATATATAAGAAAAATTTCAAATATTTAAGTATGATGATGAAAATCAACTTAAATATTAATTTTCTATTTAATTAAATACACTAGAAAAATACTTCAGGCAAAGATATCATCTATCTAGATTTTTCTTTGACTAATTAATTTAATTTCTAATAATATACTTTAATTCAATTTATTTTAAATTAATCAATGAATGAAAAAATCATTGATTTAAGTTGGTCCAAAATTAAAATAAATAATTTACAACTTTAATCTATTTTTCAAATAAAATTCGAAATTCCAGCATTTAAGAAATGCAATTTCGAAATTTGATTAATAAAATAAAGAAAAAAATATTTTGAAAATTATTTAAATTTAGTTGAAAAAATAAATTTCAACTAAAATAATTTTCTATTTAATTAAGTGTCATGAAAAAGAATTATTTAAGTATCATGATGAAAATCAACTTAGATATTTAATTTTCAAATTAATTAAATGTATTAAATTCAAGAAATAAATAATTAAGTGTAGAGAAGGCTTAATTATTAATCTCTAGTTTAATACTAGGAAAAATATACTTAAAATAAATTGTACCAAAATTAATTATATAAAATAATTAATTTCACAATGTATAATATTTTCCCATTTTAAATATTAGAAATAATAAGTAGTCTAGAAATAACTATCTAGAAAATATCTTATTTGACTAAGTATCTTTTCCACAAAATTTGAAAAAAAATATCTAATTTAGGTTGTATTAGAAAAAATCTAGAACCTAAATATTTTTCAAATTTAAATTTAATTAAATATCAAAAATTAAGTTGTAACCACTTAATTTGAAAATATTCCATTTTAAGTTAATATTCGAAAAGATATTAACTTAAAAAATATCTAAAGAATCTTAATAACCAATGCTTAAAATTCCTCAACTTAATTTTGAAATTTTAAATCCAAAAGATATTCAGATTTAAGTTGGTTAGTTGAAGATAACTAAATATCAACTTAAATAGGAATATTTAATGAAAAATTTAAATTAAGCTCCAGAAAGAATCTAGATGGTTATAATTCTATATTTAATTAAATACAAGAAAATACATATTGTTTAGCTTAGAATAAAAAATTCTTTAAACTATAATTTTCTTAAATTAATTTCAAAATAAATGAAATTAATTATGTTGCTAATCAATTTTATTAGGTTAAACTAGTTTAATTAACCTAGTACAGTTATTCAAATCAGGCAAATGGGCCTTCACAATTGGGGTAGTTCATGTGAGGGGGTGCTGGGTTCAGTATGTCGTACCCACTACTATGGCTCCCAACTCTCACACAAGGCTAGAGAGGAATTTAACCTTAATAAGAACAACTGTTATTAATTGAATAGGCCCAAAAACTAAATGGGCCTAAATAAATTCTATCAAGAACTATGATAATTTATTTTAGCAACAGCAACCTATATGCATCTATAATAAAATTAAACACATAGGCTCACACAGGCACACTTTGGATGGGTCCTATCATGTTGCTAGGTCATACACAGATGAAAGAAGATTGTAAATATACCTGTTACAAATTATTAACTTGACCAAGGGAGCCATCAGATCATTAGATCTGGCAAAAAGTAACCATGGCTATTTGCAATCAAGTAATAATAGGTTTTGAAAACTTACAAACAAGCTAAAACACATACTCCTGCAACAAGGTTAGCTGGATAGTTGGATGTAGAATTTATTTAATTTTAAATTAAATAAATAATTTCGAAATTAAATAATTAAATAAAAAAAAATTTCAAAAATTTTAAAAAAATTTGAAATAAAAAAAAATTTCGAAATTAAATTAAAATTTAAATTTAAAATTAAACCTACAATTTTGAAAAATTAGGTTTCAACCAACCTAAATATCATTTCAAAATTTGCTAACTACTTTTAAAAAATTAAATGTTATTTTATAAATAAAATTAAATAAAAAATTAAAGAAAGATAAATGAATATCTTTTTCAGATTTTAAATGTAATTTAAATAAATAAAATAACAAAATTTAAAAGTTAGCAAAATATCTTATATCTATTTAAAATTACATGATTATTGTTATCTTATTTTAAATTTAAATAAGGTCAAATTATTTAAAAAAAAAAATTAATTTAAAAAATTTAAAATCTGACTTTAAATTTAAAAATAAGATAAGATATAATCAAATTTAAAAATAAGATAGATACTAACTATTTTCAAATTCAAATTACACTAATATCTTGAATTAAATTTAAAAAATATTAAATTAATTCAAAATGATAATTAGAATTGAATTAGGAATAGTAATAGTATAAATATAGAACTACACAAAAAATCGGAAGTTAATTCCATGAAAAAGCATGAAAAAACGAAGAAAAACGAAAAAAATTGTGAGCTGTACGGACAGTTTTCGCGATCGCAGGAAAATTTCAGCACAGCTCCGATATTTTCGAATCTTCAAAAAATCATAACTAATTCAAATTAAATCGAAATTGAGTTCTCTAAAAAGGTAACTTGCTTAATTTTTTCCATACTATCCAATAAAAATAATTCTAGAAACATAATCGCAATTATTTTTCACGAAAATTTACAAGCATCAATCAATCATCAAATAACACTCAATACAACATGATACCATCCAAAAACAAACAAACAATCGTTTTAAAGTCCAAATTTCTTGCAAGTAAATCAATTACCATGGCTCTGAGGCCAGTTTTTGGAAATTATTTTACCAGGATCTTAGATCTACTCACAAGTATGTTTATTAACACCCTAAATATGAACTTTCTAAAACGATGAAATAAACACGTATAAAGTTAAAGAAACCTTACATTGGGTGCAGCGGACTCCTTCCGTTCAGATATCTAGCCCTTGATTCCTTTCTGTAGCACAGCATTATCAATATCTGAACCTGGATCTCTTTCTCTGAATCTTTGATGCTGAAACTCCTTCTTGCTGAAAGTCTTTCTTCACGATCTTCCTCACTATGATTGAGGTATCACTTGCTGTGTGTGGGCACTACTCTTACATTAAGAATTTCGAAATTCAAGAGGGAAGAGAAAGAAGAAGTGGCAGCTAAAGATAGGGAGAGAGAAAGGCTCAGGTTTTTCTCTGAAGGAAAAATAGAAAATTTCAGTGTAAATTTCCTGAAGCCTTTTCACTATCTATTTATAGCATTCCACTAGGGTTAGGTTTGAATTATTTGGCATTAAAATAATAAAAATATCAGGTTAAATTGCCTATAAAAGTGGCTGGCCATGCTTAGTGGATTTGGGCCTCACTTTTTGCAATTTTGCAGTTTTATCTTTTCTGCATCTGATTTTCTCAAAAATGCCAATTTTCTAATTCAACCATTTAAATGCCAATTCTAACTATTTAATAACTATAAATAATTATTATATAATATTATCATTTATCATATTTATTAATTGAACCATACAAAGTATCATAATTAACAAATATGCCCCTATAAACTCTTTCCTTACAATTTCGCCCTTACTTAGTGAAAAATTCACAAATAGACATAGTCTAATTTGAGAATTATAATTGATTAATCAAAACCAATTACATGAGTCTTACAAGCAATATTATCTCAACTAGTGCGGGGACCATGGATCTATATAACCGAGCTTCCAATAAGTAGAATTTAGCACTAAAATTCACTAACTTATTAATTCTTCGTTGAATCCACGCATAGAACTTAGAATTGCACTCTCAGTATATAGAATGCTCTATATGTTCCACCATATAGACACATCATTAGTTATCCATTGTTATAATCCTAATGTGATCACTGATCCTCTATATGAATGATCTACACTGTAAAGGGATTAAATTACCGTTACACCCTACAATGTATTTATTCCTTAAAACACTTGACCCCGTATAAATGATATTTCAGCTTATGTGAAATGAGTACTCCCCCATTTATGTTCGTTTGGTCAAGCTCGAAGGAGATCATCATTTGCTTACTATTCGCCAGATAGAAGCTATAGATTCCATGTTTATGATAGCACTCCCACTCAATTGCACTACCGCGTTCCCAAAATGTACATATCACCCTGACCTAAAAGTAGGCTTAACTAACAAATCAAAGAACACGAATAGCCTTTCAAGATTGAGCCTAATCATAACAGGATTAAGATCATTTGATCTAGGATCAACTAGGCGATATTGACTTGAATAGATATTACGGTAAGTTTAATAAATCTAAGTCAAAGTTCAATATCGGTCCCTTCCGATGAATATTCCATGCATCCAACCTGAGCTTTACTTTAACCAATGCTCTAGAAAGAACATAGCACTTCTCCAAATGCAAGTAAACTCTGTTGTAGATTATCATATCAGTAAAACCCTATGTCTGATAAATCTAGGAAACTTTTTCACATAGTCATGTTTACTTTCCAATGTGTTGACAGCACAATAAACAGAATCAAGTATGTGAAAAGGATTTCAGATGAATTCATACATTATGTACATATAATCATGAAATAAATCATGTGAAGCATGCAACATTAAATGTTATTTCTGATCTATATTAATAAGTAAATCTGATTATATTGAAATGAGTTTTATTTAGGGCATTAAACCCAACAAATGCATGGTCAAATCCTTAGGTGTTGTAGGGTTTTTATGTGAAATGTCCTTATTGCCTTTTTGATTGACGTGACTCTTCACAGTGTAGCCGTCGCTAGACTTAAATGATCATTACTGTGCCGCTGCTGGTTGGAGATTGTGCCGTCAGACTTTATTGCGTGTAGCAGTCCCAACACGCTTCCTCCCATGCGGCATTAAATGCGACTTGATTGCTCAGGAGAAGCCTGACACCTCGCGGAGATGCCTTAGCGCTATTCGAGCTTCCGGGAGCATATGAAGTTCCATGTGCCTTCTCCGGGGGCTACGTCCTGGACGCTACCTTATGGCATAAAGACTTAGCAAATATTGTGAATTGCTTGATCCACGTGTCCTTATCTGGTTGGTCCACGTATATTGGGCAAAATCAGGGGCAACATTTACCCCCCAAGCCTTGTTCTTTTGAAAAATGAAACAAGGCTTGTTCAAGTGCCTCTGCTTGACTCCTCGGTTTCCTGGCACGAGCTTTGAGCGCGTGAGGGTGTATTTAATGATGGCTTTTAATGCAGCGATTCACTTTTTGCAGGGGTCGATTCGTTTCGCACCCATTGATTGATACGGCGCATTAATGGTGTCAGATGGATACTCAAGCGTTTCCACCGCCTTTATTGCAAATCGATCTGGTCCGTTGATCTTTGAGCATTTGAATCGTGCGCTTCCCCCACCGTTCGATTGGTAGGTGATGACGGCTGTTCCTCATGCATTTTTGCCTATAAAAGCCACCACCTTTTCTTCATTTCGGTTACTTCCCATTTCTTGCCAACTTTGCTCAAATTTCCTAGAGAGAAAATTCTCAGACCTAAAACAAGGCCTTTAAACACTTTGCAATTTTCCCCAGTTCTTCTTCGTTCGTTGCTATCAGTCCTTCTTGTCTCTATTCGATTCACAGCAGGACCCCCAGTTTCAACATTTCATCGTAAGTTCTTTGCACCCTTTGCTTTATCATTGAATGGCATGCTATTACTTATCTGTTTGTTCTTTTCTGGGCTTGCATTCGAAGTTTCTGGGCATGCATGTGTTTAAATCCTTCCTATGATTGGTCTGAGTTTACTGCTCTAGTGATGGGATTGTTGTTGTCACGCCTCTGTTGTTATTATTTTTTTTTTGTAGAAGGCCATACGTTCTTCGTATAATGGTTGCTTAGGGCATAGGACAGACTTTTTTCTTTCTGTTTTCTTTAACACGTAAGGCTGTCTTCTGTGAATTTATTGCACCCGACTCTTGTCCAGGGAATCCTTCCAGGGTTTCCTGTGTGACACGTGTCCGGAGGGGGCCTCTTTCCAGCGGTTAGGGGACCCCCATTCCCTTTTTCTTAATTTAGGATTTGGTATGGGGCCTAACTGCTGGAATCTTACTCTTTTTACAGAATAGAAAAATGTCTGCTTCTGGCTCAAAGTCATCGAAGAAAAGTGGTAAGCGCCCGGCTACCCTTGAGGAGGTCTCCCTGGGACCCGTTGCCCAGGAGGGGTACAAGTCTCGGGCGACCGGATGGGAAGCGGCCGAGCTTCACTCCACTCTGACCTGTCCCCATCAGTTGGAGAACATTGTGGAGGTTGCTGGAATCAAGCCTTCCACATCAGGGACCTACCATCGGCCGCCTCGCGACGCAGAGACGCCCAACCATAACTACGACAACTTTGGGGCCTGGAGCCAGATGCATCTGATGGCTGGGGCCATGCTTCCTCTTCAAGATTATTTTGTTAATTTTTTAGTTTTTGTCGGCCTTGCGCCATACCAACTTATTCCCCAAGCATACCGCCTGCTTTCAGGCTTATTTATTTTTTATTCCGCCCGGGGATGGGGATCTCCCCGCCCGGCGGAAATTTTGTATTTTTATGAACTTGTTTCCGTCGCCAAAAAGGGGGACAAACTTAAGGACGGTTTTTACGGGTTCCGGGCCCACCCTGCTAATGAAGGGGTGGTCCCGTATAACAGGCAAACTCACGTTAAGGAGTATCGCCATCGTTTTTTCTTCTCCTCCGGGTTTCGGGCAGTGGACCATCCGTAGCTCCTTACTGAGTGGGTGAGGATTCCTCCCTATGAACGGACTGCTCCTACCCAGGCCTTTCTTCGGAGAGCCTAGGCCTTTGCCTCTTACGACCGGACTGATCTTGACGTCGGGGGTTTGGTCACTACGGAGAACTGCAGGAAGGCAAAACTCATCCTTCCGCATCAATCCGTGGAGGACTCTAACCTTTCCCGGGTTATCTGTCCCAATGTGAGGGCGCCGGTCGTGGAGAAGACCTTCCGGGACGAGATCATTGCCACGGCAGAGAAGAAGTACCAGGAGTATCTCTATCGGAAGGCCCAGGAGAAGGCGTACTCTAAGGCCCAGGCGGCTTCCGGGAAGACACTTCGCGTGGGGAGCCCGGTGGAGAGAAGAAGTTAGGCGATTGCCGAGAAGCCCCTTCATATTGCGGATTCAACGGAGAGAAGGGCTTCCAGGCCATAACCTTCGGCTCAGAAGCCGAACACTGGGGCTCCTGGTGCCAGCACTTCCGGCGCCGGCGGTAAGTCTCCTTTGGTAGTTCATTATGTCCCTTCTGTTGGCGAGTATGCCAGTCTTAGGCCCGTAGGGGTCGACGAGCGTCTTTATAGATTTAGGATGCCCTCGACCCGATGGGGGGATCATTTGAAGGAATTTTTATTTTTCAAACTTAGGAGATTTCCTAGGTCGGTCCCGGATGGGTTCTGGTCCTCCGGAGCCCGTTCCCTTAGGTCATTCAGCTTACATTACATCCAGTTGGTTCCGGCCTTCGGACAGCTATCTCGGAGATGATGCTGCCAGCATAAAAATTCGGAACTCTGCTAGGGCCGAATTAGAGAGTGATAACTCTAAGATTTAGAGTTATTTTCATATCTTTAAGCTTGAATTTAATGTGAATTGTGGAGCAATTAATGTTTATATTGTGTAATTGTGTCTAGTTTGTTGTGTCTTTGTAATAAATGGAAGTGTGTGTGTTAGTAAGTGTTAAATAGACTTATGTTATTGTTTTTATGTGTTTTAAGCAGAAAAAAAATACAAGAATAGGTATTTGAAAATGTTTGGGACAAGGAGAAAAAGGAGCAGGAAATGATTATTGCCGCGGCATTCTTTGTAGCAATCATCGCGTAGCAATTTGTCAGCCCAGTAAGTTTATTTTGGCAGATAGTCCAGCTGGCTTTAATGAAAAGAAAAACGAGCTGAGGTGGCGGAATTTGGCTATTGACTCAACAAACATGTGGAAAATGAAGGACAAGTGGGTGATGATTGGGATTTCCAATTAGGGTAAACTTTGGTACCCTAATTGGGGTGCAAAAAGAGAAAAGAGGAGGACATTAGAGGAGGTTGGCTGGACTTTTGAATTAGAGTACGAAAAACTTACAGCAGCAATCTAAGTACAGAAAAAAAAAGAAAGAGTACAAAGAAAGAAGAAGAAGATTGAAAAGAAGGAGAAGAAGGCAACCTACAAAGAGAGGACTTGAGCTTCAAACTCATTTCCCTTGCTCTCCTCTTCGTTTTGTATCATTTCCTTCTCTCTAATTTTCTCTTTACATCCATGAACAATTTATTTTCTGGTTTGTTATTTTTAATTTCAGCTATGAACTAAACTCTTTGAGATTTGGGTGGTTATGAACCCTTGTATGGACTAGTGTTTTGATTTTGCAATGATGAAGTAATCTTGACTTAGTTCAATTAGTTGTGATGAAATGTTGAATGAATGTTAATTTTTGGCCATTTTTAACATTTAGCAAGCTAGATCTTACTTGGAAAAGTAAGACCTAGTTGAACCCTTCTAATTGATGCATGATTTTTACCTTTTCTTTTAGGTAATAATTAGTAGTGAAATAGGAATATTTTGCTACCATGTATAACTAAGGATTTGAGGCTCTATTGGGCTATTTGTGATCTAAACTGATGTAGGAATGCATTGTGAGATTGTGAATGGTTTATTGCAAGTTTTGGAAAAAGCTTGCTGGTTTTTTTGAAATCTGTTAACTTTCCCAGGATTGCTGAGTCATTGCTGTGTCATTGCTGTATCAACTGGGACATACAAGTGGAAATTAATCACCCAATTCTATTTTCCTAATCTGAAATTACCACCATTTTAATCACTTTTAGTTTCTTATTTTTAGTTTATTTAGCTTAAAAAATTAGTTCTCAAGTTTAGAATCAAGGCTACAAATTTTTCTCATGAATTAATGTGTTACTTTATTTTATTTTTATTTGAAATTCTTGGAATTACTTTTAGTTGATTTAACATTATTTAGTAAAAAGTCCCTGTGGAGACGAACTTTGATTACTTATCATTGTATTACTTGTTTGTGATTGTGTACACTTGCGCAATTATAAAGCAATAGAATTTTCACAACAAGTTTTTGGCGCCGTTGCCGGGGACTTTAAGTTCTAAATTTTGTTTTATCAACTAATTGACATTCTAAGAATTTTTGTGCTTTTAATCTTGCTGGTTTGTCTTTGGAATCTCAGGTATCTATAGTGTATGAACCAACAAGAGGACTTTGAACTTGCTCCTATTGACCCCGAGATTGAACGTACATTCCGAAGAAGAAGAAGGGTTCAAAAGGCTAAGGGCCGAGACATCATGGCTGAAAATTTTGATAACGATGGGGTTGCTCCACAAATTGTTAATCCCATCATATTGGCAGATGATCGAGCAAGGGCTATAAGGGAGTATGCAGCCCCCATGTTTAATGAGCTCAATCCAGGCATTGTGAGGCCTGAAATACAAGCACCGCAGTTTGAGCTCAAGCCGGTGATGTTTCAAATGCTCCAAACCGTGGGGCAATTCAGCGGGATGCCAACTGAGGATCCTCACCTCCATCTCCGTTCATTTTTGGAGGTGAGTGATTCTTTCAAGATCCAAGGAGTGAGTGAAGAGGTGTTAAGGTTGAAGCTATTCCCATTCTCACTACGGGACCGAGCTAGATCATGGCTCAACACTTTGCCTCCGGATTCTGTGACCAATTGGAATGACCTTGCTGAGAAGTTTCTGAGGAAATACTTTCCTCCTACTAGAAATGCAAAATTCAGAAGTGAGATCATGTCTTTTCAGCAACTTGAAGATGAGTCCACAAGTGATGCGTGGGAGAGGTTTAAGGAACTTTTGCGAAAGTGTCCACATCATGGCATTCCACATTGTATTCAGATGGAGACTTTTTATAATGGCTTGAATGCAGCTTCTCGAATGGTGTTAGATGCATCGGCCAATGGTGCTATTTTGTCGAAGTCTTACAACGAAGCATTTGAGATTTTGGAGACCATTGCAAGTAACAACTACCAATGGTCCAACACTAGAGCTCCAACAAGTAGAAAAGTGGCGGGAGTCCTTGAGGTAGATGCAATAACAGCTTTGACAGCTCAAATGGCTTCCATGACGAATGTTTTGAAGAATTTGAGTATTGGGAACGCTAAAAATATTCAACCAGCTGCTGCCATTCAAAGTGATGAAGTCTCATGTGTGTTTTGTGGAGAAGGGCATGTGTTTAAGAAGTGTCCATCTAATCCGGAGTCCGTTTGTTACATGGGAAATCAGAATTTTAACAGAAACAACGGGGCATTCTCAAACTCTTACAATCAATCTTGGAAGAATCATCCTAATTTGTCTTGGGGAGGTCAAGGAGCAAGCTCAAGTACCGCACCAGCCCAAGGAAGACAAGCATATCCACCGGGTTTTTCACAACAACCCCGACATTCACAACATGCTCAAAATGCCCAACCAAGTTCTTTGGAAAGTCTAATGCGGGATTATATGGCCAAAAATGATGCGGTGATACAAAGTCAAGCTGCCTCTCTTCGAAACTTAGAGTTGCAACTTGGACATTTGGCCAATGAATTAAAAGCTAGGCCGCAAGGTTCTTTGCCTAGTGACACGGAGAATCCAAGGAGGGATGGGAAGGAACAATGCAAATCCATTCACTTGAGGAGTGGCAAGCATCTGAAAAATTCCGAGGAGGAAATAAAGGGTAGTGGGGAGCCCACTTCAATCCAAAACGACGAAAAATTGAGTAAAAAAACTGCCCAGGAAATTGCTGATACCAGACCAGTTGATACAGCATCGGGTCAGCAATCGACGATCGACAATCCGCACCAGTATGTACTAAACCACCCCTTCCATTTCCTCAAAGATTTCGGAAACAGACAAGATGGGCAATTCAAGAAGTTTTTAGATGTGTTGAAGCAGCTCCATATCAATATTCCCTTGGTGGAAGCATTGGAGCAAATGCCGAACTATGTCAAGTTCTTAAAAGACATTTTGACGAAGAAAAGGAGGTTGGGGGAGTTTGAAACTGTAGCTCTTACCGAAGGATGCAGCGCCATGTTGAAAAGTAAGATTCCACCGAAGTTGAAGGATCCGGGTAGTTTTACAATCCCTTGTTCTATTGGGGGGCGGGATGTTGGAAGAGCTTTATGTGATTTGGGTGCAAGCATCAACCTCATGCCTATGTCGATCTTTAAGAAGTTGGGTATTGGTGAAGCACGTCCTACAACTGTTACATTGCAACTTGCTGACAGGTCCATGGCCCATCCGGAAGGAAAAATAGAAGATGTTCTAGTACAGGTTGACAAGTTCATTTTTCCAGCTGATTTCATCATCCTAGACTATGAAGCTGATAGAGATGTGCCTATTATCTTGGGTCGACCATTCCTTGCTACCGGGAGAACTCTGATTGATGTGCAAAATGGGGAGCTCACAATGAGGGTGAATGACCAAAAAGTCACCTTTAATGTGTTCAATGCTATGAGATTTCCGGATGAGATAGAAGAGTGCTCCCGCATAAGTGTAATTGACTCGATAGTGGCTGAAAAATTTCACAAGGAAGCTTGGAGGGATGAGAAATTTATAAGTTCTTTTGATGAGCTTGAAGACTTGAGTGAAGATGAAGACAACCAAGTTGCTTGGGTGGAGCCATTGCAACCTATTCCTAACTTCAAGAAGCCCTTTGAATCTTTGGAGTTGAAGGAAAGTAATTTTAAGCCTCCAAAACCCTCCATCCAAGAACCACCGAAGTTGGAGTTGAAACCCTTGCCAAGCCATCTGAAGTATGCCTATTTGGGGGAGAATGACACGCTGCCAGTTATTATAGCATCAAACTTGGTAGTTGAAAATGAAGGTGCTTTGCTAGAGGTGTTGAAAAAGCATAAGAAAGCAATCGGGTGGACTATGGCGGACATAAGGGGTATTAGTCCCACGATTTGCACGCACAAGATACTTTTAGAAGCTGGTTGTAGCAATTCTGTTGAGCATCAGCGAAGATTGAATCCCGTCATGAAAGAAATGGTGCGAAAAGAAGTGATCAAGTGGCTAGATTATGGTATTGTGTACCCAATTTCGGATAGCTCATGGGTTAGTCCTGTTCAATGTGTGCCCAAGAAAGGAGGAGTCACGGTGGTGGCCAATGCAAACAATGAGTTGATTCCTACTCGAACCGTGACCGGTTGGAGGGTGTGTATGGACTACCGGAAGCTAAACAATGCTACTCGGAAGGATCATTTCCCGCTGCCATTTATTGACCAAATGTTGGATCGTTTGGCGGGAAAAGAGTTTTATTGCTTTCTTGACGGATATTCGGGTTACAATCAGATTTCTATAGCACCGGAAGATCAAGAGAAAACCACCTTCACTTGTCCATATGGTACCTTTGCCTTTAGGAGGATGCCATTTGGATTGTGCAATGCTCCCGCGACTTTCCAAAGGTGTATGATGGCTATTTTCTCGGATATGGCTGAAAGTATTTTGGAAATATTCATGGATGACTTCTCTATCTACGGGGATTCATTTGGGGTGTGTTTGGAGAATTTGGAAAGAGTGTTAGCAAGATGTGAAGAAACCAACTTGGTGCTTAATTGGGAGAAATGCCACTTCATGGTTCAAGAGGGTATTGTGTTGGGTCACAAAGTGTCTAGCAAGGGGATAGAAGTTGACAAGGCAAAGCTAGAAGTGATTGAGAAGCTACCAGCCCCTACCACGGTGAAAGGCATAAGAAGCTTCCTTGGACACGCGGGTTTCTATAGGCGCTTCATTAAAGACTTTTCTAAGGTGTCCAAACCCTTGTGTAACTTGCTAGAACAAAATAGACCATTTGAGTTTACCGCTGAATGTAATGAAGCATTTTTGAAGTTGAAGACAGCTCTTGTTACGGCCCCCGTGATTGTAGCACCTGATTGGTCATTGCCCTTTGAACTCATGTGTGATGCAAGTGATTTTGCCGTTGGGGCTGTTCTTGGGCAGCGGAAGAATAAGATATTTCATTCCATTTATTATGCAAGCAAAACTCTTGTTGATGCCCAAATTAACTACACCACTACTGAGAAAGAATTGCTAGCGGTGGTTTTTGCCTTTGAGAAATTCAGATCGTATCTTGTGGGAACCAAGGTGGTTGTGTATACTGACCATCCGGCAATCAAGTATTTGATAACCAAGAAAGATTCTAAACCGAGGCTTATTCGTTGGGTTTTGTTGCTACAAGAGTTTGACTTGGAAATTCGAGACAGAAAAGGGACAGAAAACAAAGTGGCGGATCATCTCTCTAGGTTGGAAACTAATAATCACAGCAGCCGCTTAGAGGGAGAATTACAAATTCAAGACTCATTCTCAGATGAGCAACTGCTAGTGGTAGAGCAAACACGGGTACCATGGTATGCAGACATTGTCAATTACTTAGTTGGAGGTGCCTATCCACCTGATTTTACCAAGCAGCAGCTCAAAAAGTTCCTTCATGATAGCAAGTTTTATTTTTGGGATGAGCCATACTTGTACAAGCAGTGCCCCGATCGTATTATGCGGAGATGTGTGCCAATGGGTGAAGTTAGAAGCATCTTGGAGCATTGTCATTCAGCTCCTTATGGTGGCCATTTTGGTGGACAACGCACGGCGGCCAAGGTTTTTCAATCCGGGTATTATTGGCCTTCTATTTTTAAAGATGCTCATGCTTTTGTTCAACAATGTGATCGCTGCCAGCGATTTGGAAATATCTCCGCCAGGAATGAAATGCCTCTTAATTGTATCTTGGAGGTGGAGTTGTTTGACGTGTGGGGTATCGACTTTATGGGACCTTTCCCACAATCCTTTGGGAATCTCTACATTCTAGTGGCGGTGGATTATGTGTCAAAGTGGGTGGAGGCAATTGCTAGTCCCAAGAATGATGCTCGAGTGGTTATGAAGTTCCTTCATAAACATGTTTTTACAAGGTTTGGGACTCCTAGAGCTTTGATAAGTGATGAGGGAACACACTTTGTGAACAAAGTGTTGGCTGCCCTCTTGGCAAAATATAGTGTAAAACACAAAATTGCTACTGCCTATCACCCACAGACTAACGGGCAAGCTGAAATATCTAATCGGGAAATTAAAGGCATATTGGAGAAGGTTGTAAATCCCAACAGAAAAGATTGGTCCCAACGCCTCGATGATGCACTTTGGGCGTATAGGACAGCATATAAAACTCCTCTAGGCATGTCTCCATATCGCCTAGTTTATGGGAAAGCATGCCATCTTCCCGTGGAGTTAGAACACAAGGCGTTTTGGGCACTAAAACATCTCAATATGGATATTTCAGCAGCTGGAGAAGCAAGAAAGTTACAGCTGAACGAGTTGGATGAATTGCGTTTGTTTTCCTATGAGAATGCTAAATTGTATAAGGAGAAGACAAAGAGATGGCATGATGATAGAATTAAGGAAAGAGTTTTTGCAAAAGGACAAGAAGTGTTACTCTTTAATTCAAGGCTCAAACTCTTTCCTGGAAAATTAAAGTCCCGTTGGTCTGGCCCGTTTACTGTGCAAGAAGTGACTCCTTTTGGTGCGATTACAGTGAAAGATCAACAATCCGGGAGGGAATTTAAAGTGAACGGGCAGCGGTTGAAACACTATTGGAGAGGCGAGGTCAACCGAGAGAAGACCTCGATTTCTTTGAAAGATGCTTGATCATTGTAATTTGGGGTGCCTAACGAAAAAAAAAGAGAAAAAAAGGAAAAAAAAAAAAGATTGAAAAAAAAAAAAGAAATTGAACAAGAATGAAAAGAAAAAAAAATTCAGTGAAAGGCACCCCTTGAAAAAAAAAAAAGCAAGAAAAAGAAAAGCAACAGAAAAAAAAATATATATAAAAAAAAAAGAAATTATATCTATATATATTATAATTAGTTAAATAATTGTCATGGTGAAATTGAAAATTTTCTTTTCTTTGTGCAGAGAATCAAGTGAAGAAGGCTGTGGAGTGAAGGAATTTGAAATTGGGCAAAGACACCAAGTTTGGGGTGGAAACTTATGTTCAGTTGCTATAGCAAGGGCTTAGCAATGTTGTTTGGCAGCAAAAGGAGTTTGGTTTTGGGCTGATCAAAGGATCAGGGTTTTGAAATAAAAAAAAAAAAAGGGGTACTTGGTCTGATCAAGATGCACATGTGGAAATTATGTTAATGATGCAATCATTGGGCATAATTTTTTTATTCAGTCCAATCATTTGGAGTGATGTACCTTTGTACTTAAAAATTCCAAATAAAGTATACATGTATTATTTTGTGGGGCTTTATGTTTTTGAATTTGGTCAACTGGGCCCACTACTAATCAGAGCCCACTTCTCTCAGCCCAATACCCAACCCTACCATTTCATCATCTTCTTCCTTTCACCAATGTGACCCAGCCGCCTGACCACTCGCACCAGCAGCTCACAAGTCGACCCATCCTCATCATCCCATTCACTTCTCTCTTCTCAGCCGTGTGCCTTCACTCAACCTTCGAACCACCATTTCACCTGAACCCGTAGCCACAGAAATCGCACCAGCAGCTCACCATTCACCCACCAAGTTCGAACCCGCCAGAACCCATAGCAGCCCGAGCCATCTCATTCAAACCTCATTCAAAGCACACGACCCAATCTCCATTTTTACCTGAACCCGAAGCCACTACGAACCAAGCCTCCATTCGACCACCACTCACAAACCCAACCTCTGTTCACTCATATCAGAACCACGACCCGGCCGAGCCACCTCCAAGCTCGAACTTTCGAACTACACCACCACCTCGCACCAGCAGCTCACCATTCGACCTAACCCGCACCACCAAAGTCAACAACCCAACAACATCACGGCTTCACCAGCAACACAGCAACCGAACCACCACTATCACCTCTTCGACCCTAACACCCTCCTTCGCTTGGTCGACTTCAACACAGTCACACCTGCACGAATCACTGCCCAGCAACCGAGAGTCCTCTGTCAAGCCAAGCTTCTCAGCCAATCTAAGCTAAGTTCTGATTTGGTGACTTCATTTGATAATTATTTTGGATTAAAGTGCTTAATTGGTGGCTGTAGTTGAACTGCTAGTGTTATATTAAATGGTGCTTGAGATTGTCATTGTGATTTAAATGTGATAGCAGTAGTGTGATAATTTTGATTTGGATGATTTGAATTGGAATTTGGCGGCATTGTTGAAGACTATTGGGCTGAGAAAGATTGGTGAATTTGAGAAAAGTATTGATTGTGAACAGAGTTATCAACAGAGTGATGCGTGGAAAATGATTTCTTTGGTATAAAGGAGTTGATTGGGTTACATTGATCGTTTGGAATTGGGGCTGTCACTTGGACATTGTTGGTGTGCATTTGCATTTCAAAATTGTTCTCTGCAGTGGTTTTTATTATGGTGATAATTAGTGAAATGGTGTGAATTGGCAGTGGTAATGTTAGAAATAGTGCAAGTTTGAACTGATTTGTGGTGTTGGATAAATTAGACATTGAGTGACTTGCACAGAGGAAGTATCATGGCCAAGTACTACATGGATTGTGTGTAAGGTGTCAAAATTTTACTTGGTGTGGTGTGGGTTGGCAAAAGTAGTAATTTTTGAACAAGAGTGGGTTGGAGACAGTGAAGCACATTGTAAGAGTTCTTGTTGTGTTTAGGGGCAGCAGTGAGTAAGACAACAAAGAAGAAATTCATTGTGTTGGGGTAGTGTGCCAGTGAAAAGAAAAGAAAATGCCCAAAGTTAAGAAGACCGCCAACAAGAATAAAAAGAAATCACTGCATGAAATTCCTAAATTTCATTGCCCGGCAGCTGAGACAAAGTATCACGAGAAGGTGGACAATCGGGAATTTTATATGGAGCGTGGATTAGTAGCCGATATTGAGGATATTGATGAGTTGCCCGAATGGGTCAGTGCAACGATTCATAAGCGAGATTGGGGACTTTTTGTCCAACAAAGAGAGCAGGCGGTCATGGAAGTTGTCAAGGAATTTTACGCCAACTTCCTATCCCAAGAATGGCCCACTGTAGTGGTGGTGCGTGAAGTCCCAGTCTCATTTTCAGCTGCAGCAATCAACGACCTGTTTGGGTTACACTCTGTCGAGTGCCAATACTCCGCGCAAAAAGGGCAGGTGAGCGACGAGACTGTGGGTGACATGATGCCGATGCTCGCCAAGCCAGGATCTGAATGGAGTTTCGATAATTATGGCAATCTTCGATTTCGGCGCACTAATTTGGAGCATGAGTTGAAATGTTGGTATACATTCGTGCAAACTGCCCTCTGCCCCACTTCACATGATTCGACCGTCAGCAGAGACCGCGCCTGGATGCTCTATTGCCTTAGAATGGGCTGGGATGTTGACGTCGGGGCTGTCCTTGCCCAAGAGATTGCTGATTGTGCACACAGGGGGAAGGGGAAGTTATTCCTCCCTGCTACCATCACTGCTCTTTTCCGCAAGGCAGGTGTACCCATATGGAAGGAAGAAGGCGCCCTGAATCCTCGGGGGCCTATAAATTTTGGTCCACCTCGAGCCCCGAAAACAACGCCTACCCCAGCGACGTCCTCAGCCACGGAGCCTTCCGTCGATCGCTTTGCTCGCTTTGAGCAAGTGCAACAACAAATGTGTGGCCGTTTGCACGCGATGTGGGATTATGAGCAGAAGCGTGACGCCGTCATGGAACGTGCATTCAAGAGGACTACGCCTCGTTTTGATCCCAAGTTCCCGGACTTCCCTCAACATGTTCTAGACCCGTGGGGAGGCCCATCAGCTTCGAACACAGAGGAGCCCCACGAGGACTCCGAGTAGAGGGAGTTTTTCTCATACCTAAGCTATTTTATATTTTTCTGTTTTGTGTTGTTTGTTTTTCGATTGTATTGTGCTCGTTGTATGTTGTCTTTTGTGCTTGGAACTTTTATTCTATGTTGTTTATGTGTTTGTTAGTTTGGCATTGAGAGTTTTTTTTTTTTTAAGTTTTTCGGTGGCCTAGTGCTCTGCTCGATGATGATACTTTCCGCCCATTCCCTTATTGTTGCTGCCTAATTTTACTTGTTGCCTTATCATGCTGCATTGTTGGATATTATGGATGTTTCCCTTAGTCTCTCCTCACTAGTTTATACTTGTATTCATTTCACCATGCTTTGCCTTTCTCATACGATTATTTCACATGTAATGTTAGCATCTAGAATTGGTTAGTGCATCTCCTTGAAGCGAAATCCTAGTTAGATTTGTCCCTTAGAAATGATTTAGGCCTTCCTTGGACGTTTGAGCCTTTCTAACCTTCCCTATAAAATGAATTTTTTCCCTAGTCACCCAAGTTTGAGCCGTTTAGCCTATTCTTGTTGTGCAACCCGATCATACATATCACGTCAATCCTAATTTGTATTTCCACATATGTCCTAACTTAATTGCTCACTTGTCAAGAGCCAAGTTTCACATTAAGTTTGGGGTGAGTGCGGTGAGTGTAATTTGTGGCGAGCTAATTCAAGATTATACTTTTAGCCACATTGGGGACAATGTTGGGTTGTAAGTTTGGGGTGGGGGAATTAGCTCACAAGGTATATTAGTATGCATTTTTAATAACTTTCTCTTGCTATATATAAGTATAATATAGTACTAAATTCCTTTTTAGTTTAAAAAAAAAAAAAAATCAGCAAAGAAAAAAAAAAAATAAGTACATATATATATTCTTGCAACTAAGTTTGGGGTGGTCCACCCATTTGAAGCAAAAAAAAACGAAAAAAAAAATAAACATAGCAAGAGAAGTTAATTTTAATATCAAGTACTTGTGAGTATAATGAATTAGGGAAGTGAGTCAAAAGAAAAAAAAAAAAAATTTATGGAAGAGGCTCGGTTTTTGACAAGTGAAGTAGTTAGGTGTTGAGCTAGCTAAAATACATCCTTGACCATACCCTAACCCAAGCCTAACATTACAAGCCTAATAAAGTCCTATTGATCAAGGGGATAAGTTTAGACTACATTAGTTGAGAGGAGTGCACTAATCCAACTTATGGAGCTTAAATGAATGAAAAAGAAAAAAAAAAGTTTAAGGTAATTGCAGAAAGTTCGAAGTTTAGATGGGATATACTTGTATAAACTGTTGATTAGGTGACTTTTGGGAAATATTAATGTTATCTAATGACAAAAACGTTAAAGGGGCAGCATATAAAGTTACGGCAAGCAATTTCATATTCCATTTAATTCCATTTTTTTTCTGAGAGCGTCAATGTTCGCCAGGCCAACTTGAATTTCTATGAAATCTCTCATTTGTCTTGTATGTTGAGTCTTTGTGTAAAAAATTTGTTGTTATGTTTTATTTTGTTTAGTTTGTATTGTCATTGCTCGAGGACGAGCAAGATTCTAAGTTTGGGGTGTTGATAACTCTAAGATTTAGAGTTATTTTCATATCTTTAAGCTTGAATTTAATGTGAATTGTGGAGCAATTAATGTTTATATTGTGTAATTGTGTCTAGTTTGTTGTGTCTTTGTAATAAATGGAAGTGTGTGTGTTAGTAAGTGTTAAATAGACTTATGTTATTGTTTTTATGTGTTTTAAGCAGAAAAAAAATACAAGAATAGGTATTTGAAAATGTTTGGGACAAGGAGAAAAAGGAGCAGGAAATGATTATTGCTGACTGGCATTGCTGTAGCAATCATCGCGTAGCAATTTGTCAGCCCAGTAAGTTTATTTTGGCAGATAGTCCAGCTGGCTTTAATGAAAAGAAAAACGAGCTGAGGTGGCGGAATTTGGCTATTGACTCAACAAACATGTGGAAAATGAAGGACAAGTGGGTGATGATTGGGATTTCCAATTAGGGTAAACTTTGGTACCCTAATTGGGGTGCAAAAAGAGAAAAGAGGAGGACATTAGAGGAGGCTGGCTGCACTTTTGAATTAGAGTACGAAAAACTTACAGCAGCAATCTAAGTACAGAAAAAAAAAAGAAAGAGTACAAAGAAAGAAGAAGAAGATTGAGAAGAAGGAGAAGAAGGCAACCTACAAAGAGAGGACTTGAGCTTCAAACTCATTTCCCTTGCTCTCCTCTTCGTTTTGTATCATTTCCTTCTCTCTAATTTTCTCTTTACATCCATGAACAATTTATTTTCTGGTTTGTTATTTTTAATTTCAGCTATGAACTAAACTCTTTGAGATTTGGGTGGTTATGAACCCTTGTATGGACTAGTGTTTTGATTTTGCAATGATGAAGTAATCTTGACTTAGTTCAATTAGTTGTGATGAAATGTTGAATGAATGTTAATTTTTGGCCATTTTTAACATTTAGCAAGCTAGATCTTACTTGGAAAAGTAAGACCTAGTTGAACCCTTCTAATTGATGCATGATTTTTACCTTTTCTTTTAGGTAATAATTAGTAGTGAAATAGGAATATTTTGCTACCATGTATAACTAAGGATTTGAGGCTCTATTGGGCTATTTGTGATCTAAACTGATGTAGGAATGCATTGTGAGATTGTGATGGTTTATTGCAAGTTTTGGAAAAAGCTTGCTGGTTTTTTTGAAATCTGTTAACTTTCCCAGGATTGCTAAGTCATTGCTGTGTCATTGCTGTATCAACTGGGACATACAAGTGGAAATTAATCACCCAAGTCTATTTTCCTAATCTGAAATTACCACCATTTTAATCACTTTTAGTTTCTTATTTTTAGTTTATTTAGCTTAAAAAATTAGTTCTCAAGTTTAGAATCAAGGCTACAAATTTTTCTCATGAATTAATGTGTTACTTTATTTTATTTTTATTTGAAATTCTTGGAATTACTTTTAGTTGATTTAACATTATTTAGTAAAAAGTCCCTGTGGAGACGAATTTTGATTACTTATCATTGTATTACTTGTTTGTGATTGTGTACACTTGCGCAATTATAAAGCAATAGAATTTTCACAACAGAGAGTCAGGGTAGGACTAGCTTACTTGCCATATCTTGTGTTGGTGGTTTCCCATGGTTGTTCTAACACTTGCTTTCTTTGGTTGTAGCAGGTGCTTCTATGGACGCCATTTTGGCCGAACTTGCTGGGGTTCACACTCCTGAGGCTCCTCCTGCCTTTACTTCTTCCCCGATGGCTCCCGCTTTAAAGATTTCTTCCAGCGCTCCTCTAGACACTATTGATTTAGTGGATGACGAGGAGGTGCTGCCGGGAGAAGGTCAAGAAAAGCAATGGGGCTTTTCTGAGGAAGTTGAAGAAGGTGCAGGAGGGCTCCGGGCTCTTCCTGAGGAAGCTGAAAAAAGTGAAGAAGAGCAAGAGATTGCTCTGATTCGCAAGCGTAAAGGCAAAATGATTGCCCAGGAGGAGCCCAAGCGGCCTCGGAGGGCTGATACTCCGGCCCACGGTCTTGATGGTGGGGTCTCTCCCATGGAAGAGCATACTGCCCCTCCCAACATTGTGCAAACTCCGGTTCCTGGAGACGAGGCGAGACAGGAGCTCCGGATAGCTAAACACAACTACGCCATGGATGAATACTCCCGGGGGTATGCTGAGGTGGAAGCCCTTAGGAGGGTTCTGCGGGTTGAGGTGTAAGACACCATCAACAACCCGGAGTACCAGGATCCGTGGGACCTAAATTTAGACCCCCTATCGGACTGGTTCCGTCGCTTCCTTGGGCCCACCTTAGCTTCCTTTGCTGCGGAGATGACTGGCGAGTTTGCGTCTCAGCTTACCCGATCTGCGCCTAAGCGGTTTGCTACCTGTGCATCCCTGAACTCCATCTTCCAAGTCCAGGATCTCAGCCACTCCCTCACTGTGGTAAGTGTTTTGTAATTTTGTTTTTCCCCTTATTCTTTTTTGGAGATTCTTTCTTATACTTGTATTGTTGTTTAGCTTGCTGCTGAAGCTGGCCGCCTCTCCAAGAACATAATCAACCATGGCTTCGTCCTGTCTGATTTTGGGGACATGAACGAAGTCAGGAAGGTTCTTCAGGATCTTACTGCGGAGAGGCAGCTTTACCAGGAGGCTGCTGAGCGCCGGGAGGCTGCTGCCAAAGCCAATGAGGAGGAGGCTAAGCGGAGGGAAGCCCAGGCGGAGGCGATGATCCGGGATGAGGCCCTGCGGAGAGACAGGCTGGAGGCCAAGCACCAAGAGGAGCTGAGGGCAGAAGGTGAGGCCACTGCAAAGGCCAGGCGGGAGCTCCGGGAGGCCAGGGAAGCCATGGACGAGAAGGTTGCCAAGGTGAGATCCTTAGAGGAAACTCACCAGGCAAACTTAGAGTCCAGGGTCGCTCTAGCCGCGGAGCTGAAGGAGCTCAGGGACTTCAAGGAACAAGCCTCAAAGAAGGCAAAAATGGCTGAGCTTCTTTCTCCCGTTTCCTGCGGCTGGTGCCCTAAGCGCTTCGATGATGGCGTCTTCATGGCTTGGTCTACCAATGACCAAAATATCAAGCGTACCTTCTACCCCAAACCTGAAGAGATGATCGCCAAATTTCGGGAGAAGAAGAAGAAGCTTGATGCCATGGTGGAGGCACGCATCGGGCCTCGTCTCCCTCCGCGCATTGATTAGACCGCTCGAGATTAACCCAGTACAACCAGGATTTCACCCACTTCTCTTATTATTATTTTTTCTTCATTTATATATTTGTTTATATACAGCTACTTTGAGACAATACATTTATATAGCTGTTTTTTTTATTTAAAGGGGAGACAATTTCTAAGGCCTGTCCCCGGGCCATTTGTATATATTTTGACCTGCCCTTTGGGGCTAGGATATTTATATGTGATCTCTTTTGACGTACATATTTCTCTTTTTTTGACCTGTCCTTTGGATTAGGATTTTTATACTTATGCTTTTTATTTTTGTGCATACACTTTTTGACCTGCCCTTTGGGTCAGGATATTTTTCTTAGTTTGTTTTCTGTCGGTCCGTGCGGTATACCCTAAGACCCCCCTGAGTGGCATAGAAACTTTGTTTTTAAGGCACTCAGTTTTACTCAACATGTGGAGGATGTATACATTTAGACGGTACAAACTCTTTAAACAAAGTCTAAGTTACATTTTTGGCTATTGGTAATATTTTCTGAGGTGATCGGCATTCCAGGCTCTTGGCACAATGGTTCCATCCATTCTTTTTAGCTTGTAAGTGCCTGAGCCGATTTCGTCCTCGATTTCACATGGTCCTTCCCAATTTGGCCCAAGTACCCCCACTCCGGGTTCCTGGGTGGCTGGGAAGACTCTTCTTAGGACCATATCCCCAATAGCAAATTTTCCGTTTTTAACCTTAGAGTTAAAATACTTGGTCACCTTCTTTTGATAAGCTGCCATCCGTATTTGAGACTCGTCCCGGAGTTCTTCAACTTGATCCAAGGCCTCTTGAAGCAAAGCTTGATTCGTGGCTGGATCGTAAGTCGTTCTCCTGTGGGACGGGAATAAAGTTTCTACCGGGACCATCGCTTCACAACCGTATGCCATTGAAAAAGGCGAGTGACCGGTCGTGGTTCTGGGGGTCGTCCGGTAGGCCCATAACACTCTAGGCAACTCTTCAGGCCAGTTGTTTTTGAAGGCCAGCAGCTTTTTCTTCAAGGTGACCTTTAGGATTTTGTTGACTGCTTCCGCTTGACCGTTTGTTTGAGGTCTGGCCACCGCGGAGAAGCTTTTCACTACTCCGTGTTGGTTGCAATTGAATTGCTTTCCATTGTCAGAGACTATTTTGTGAGGCAAGCCATATCGACACACTATGTTTTTGATAACAAAGTCTAGTGCTTTTTTAGCAGTTATGGTCTTCATGGGCTCAGCCTCCGTCCATTTGGTGAAGTAGTCTACTGCTACTATTGCATACTTTACTCCTCCTTTTCCTGTTGGCAGGGACCCAATAAGATCTATTCCCCATACCGCGATGGGCCAGGGACTAGTCATCAGGGTGATTTCATTTGGAGGAGCTCTCGGTATGTTCGCGAACCTTTGACACGAATCACACTTTTGGACGTAGTCTATGCAATCTTTTTTCATTGTTGGCCAGAAGTACCCTTGTCTCAATATTTTCTTTGAGAGACTAGGTCCTCTCGTATGATCTCCACAGAACCCTTCGTGGACCTCTAGCATGATTTGTCTAGCTTCAGGGTCCGATACATACCTTAAATAAGGCATGTTGAGTCCTCTTCGGTGGAGAATTTGATCCATCATTACATAACGATGAGCCTGATACTGAATCTTCCGAGACAGTGCCCTTTCTTGGGGAAACTCGCCTTTTGTTATGTATTTTATGATGGGGACCATCCAGTTGGGTTCTTGCCCAACCGTTATCGTGGTCTCTTTTATTTTGATGCTTGGCTCTGCCAAGCGTTCCACTGGTACTACCCCCAGCTCTTCGATTTTGCTATCTGAGGCTAACTTAGCCAGACAGTCCGCGTGAGCGTTCTTTTCCCGGGGGTTTCTTTCTATTTTGTAGTTCGTGAACTCGTGGAGTAGTTCCCAGACTATTGTTACGTACGCGGCCATTTGCTCGCCGCATGTTTGGTATTCTCCGGATACCTGGTTTACGACCAGTTGGGAATCACTATAGACTTCCACTCTTTTGGCTCCTACGGCTTTTGCTAATTTCAGTCCTGCTATTAGGGCTTCATATTCGGCCTCATTGTTTGAAGTTGCGAAGTCAAACCGTAGGGCCGCCTGGAGTCGCAGTCCGGTTGATGATATCATCGCCTCTCCAGCTCCGGAACCATTTTCATTGGAGGCTCCGTCTACCAATACTCTCCATGTGGGGATTGGCGGTACCGGCATCTTCGCGGTTGCCTCGGCTTCATTGCATTCAGTAATGAAGTCCGCCAAGGCTTGGCCTTTTATAGAAATTTGGGGTATGTAGTGTAAGTCGAATTGACTTAGCTCCATTGCCCACTTGAGGAGCCTTCCGGATGCTTCAGGTTTTTGGAGGACTTGCCGGAGCGGGTGGTTGGTCAGTATCTTGATCGGATGTGCTTGGAAGTATGGCCTCGATTTCCTTGACGCCATCAGGAGGCAAAAAACCAGCTTTTCAATGACTGGGTATCTTGTTTCGGCTCCTATCATGCGCTTACTGCCATAGTACACGGGATGCTGAGTTTTCTCTTCTTCCCGGACTAGGGCAGCGCTGACCGCGTGTTCGGAGATAGCCAAATAAAGAAATAGGTCTTCTCCGAGAACGGGTTTTGATAAGATAGGAGGCTTGGCCATGTGCTCTTTTAGCTTTTTGAATGCCTCCTCGCACTCGTCCGACTATTCAAACTTTTGGCACTTCTTCAATACGTTGAAGAAGGGTATGCACTTGTCCATGGACCGTGAGATGAAGCGGCTTAAGGCAGCTACCTTTCCAGTCAAGCTCTCCACATCTTTATGCTTTTTTGGGGGATGGCATGCTCAGGAGAGCCTGGATTTTTTTCGGATTTGCCCCAATCCCTCTTTGACTGACGATGCAGCCTAGAAACTTTCCTGACTTGACCCCAAAGGTGCATTTCTTTGGGTTGAGCTTCATGCCGTATCTCCGGACCACTTCGAAGCATTCCTCTAAGTCGCTTGCATGGCTGTTGCATGCTTTGGATTTGACGAGCATGTCGTCTACATAAACCTCCATATTTCGCCCCAGGAGGCCTTTAAACATCCGGTTAACCATTCTCTGATAGGTTGCTCCGGTGTTTTTCAATCCGAAGGGCATGACTAAGTAACAGTATACCCCCTTATCGATCCTGAAGCTAGTGCACTCCTGGTCTGCCGTATCCATTTTTATTTGGTTGTACCCAGCATAGGCGTCCATGAAGGATAGCAGTTTGAATCCAGAAGTAGCATCTACCATCTGGTCGATCCTGGGCAGCGGGAAGCAGTCCTTTGGACAAGCTTTGTTTAGATCAGTGAAATCTATACAAACTCGCCAAGTTCCGTTCGGCTTGGGCACCAGGACCGGATTGGCCAGCCACTCCGGATAGTATACGTCGCGGATCATGTCGTTAGTCAAAAGTTTGTCCACCTCTTTCTCCAGAGCTTCGGCTTTCACCGAGTCGAGCGGGCGTCGCTTTTGCTGGACGGGGGGCATGTCCGGATTGACGTTGAGTACGTGGGTGATGACATGAGGGCTTATGCCAGTCATGTCTTCTTGGCGCCATGCAAAGATGTCGATGGCGCCCTTCAGTGTTTTTATTATTTTTTCTTTTTCCTCCGGATCTAGGTTCTTCCCCAGCCGGAGTACTTTGGTAGAGTCGAGGTCGCACACTGATAATTCCTCGACATCCTCCATTGGTTCCACAATTCTTTCGGAGCCCACACAGGGGTCTAACTCATCCTCTTCAACCACTTCTGGCTCAATTGACTCCCGGACCATTAGCACGGGCAGGTGGGTTGCGACATTGTAACATTGTCTTGCTTCCCCCTGGTTTCCCCTCACCGTTCCGATCCCGGCCTCCCGGGTAGGGAACTTCAGGCACAGGTGCCGAATCGATGTGACTGCGCCAAAGTCTACCAAGGCCGGTCGGCCGAGGATCGCGTTGTAGGCTGTCGGACAGTCCACCACTACGAAAGTGCAGTATTTAAATGTGCTCTTGGGGGTGTCCGGGCACAAGGTGACTGGGAGCCTTACTTTTCCCATTGGGATAAGTGTCGTCCCGTTGAACCCTGTGAGCTGGGACCCACTAGGCGAGAGGTCCCGGTCCGTTAAGCCTATTGCGGTGAAGGCTTCCTTGAAAAGTAAGTTCACGGAACTTCCATTGTTAATTAAGACTCTGGCCACCACTTTATTTGCGATGGGGGTCTCTATGACCAATGGGTAATAATGAGGGAAGCGCACTGTCTTGGCATCTTCTTCCGTGAACGTGATGGGTTGGTCCATCAGCCGGGGCCTTTGAGCTGGGAGTTGAGTAACTTCCCACACCTCATTATGTTTCGCGGCCCCTGCGTATCGCTTAAGCTCCTTGCGAGTAGTTCCTCCGATATGGGGACCTCCGGAGATCATGGCTACCCTCCCATTAGGCCTGGGCGGCAGACCGGGGATGTGCTGGGCGTCGCCCGTGGGAGCAGCTCGAGCTAATGCCCCTGCTGTACCCCCCAGTGTTCCCTGAGGCATACCCACAATTGCCTGGCCCGGATTAAGGTGGGGCAACCTATTTTTGATCCACTCGTAGAGGTGGCCTAACCGGATTACATTTTCAATCTCGTCCTTGAGATTCTTACATTCATTGGTGCTATGACCGATGTCGTTGTGGTACTCGCATCTTTTGCTCGGATCTCTCCGGGAGCTATCCTTGTACAACGGTTGTGGCCTCCGGTAGTGTGTATTTTGCCTAGTAGCAAAGTACACACGCTCTTGGGAGTCCGACAGCTCCGTGTATTGAGTATACTGGGGGGCGTACCCCCTTTTCTGGCGCTTCTCCCCCGTCCGGGTGCTACCCTTGGAGGACCTTTTACTCCTCGAGCCCTGGGAAGGGCCTGCCAGGCTAGCAGCAAGAGCAGAGTGCGAAGGAGTTTGTCCATTCACTCCGGACGGGTTGCCAAAATGGGATGATGCTGGTGCCAAGGCCTGGCCCTAGCTATATCCGGGGGTAGCAGAGAATTGTATGCCACTTGTTTGTGGAGTTGCGGTCGGGGTAGTACCGGAGGGCGATACTCCGGGCATGTACCCTGCTATCCAGGTCGGATAGTATCCTCCGTAAGCCACGATTTGGGCTTCTTCGAGGTTGATATATTTTTGGACTCTCTTCTGGAAGTCCTAAAGGCTAGCAGCTCCTTCTTGCTGCAGTTCATTCCAGAAAGGAGTCCCAGTGCGGATGCCTGCTTGGAGAAGTGCAAGCTGTTGTCCGTCGTCAACTTTCTTGGTTTTCGAGGCTTCCTCTCGGAACCTCTTTATATAATTCTTCAAGGTCTCGGTGGGCAGTTGCTTGATATTAGTCAAGGCACTGACCTCCAGATTGACCTTTCTTGCGGCGACAAACTGTCTCCGGAAGTTGGTCTGTAGCTTGTTCCAACAGCCCACGGATCTCGGTTCTAGTTTTTTGAACCATTCTTCCGCGGACCCACTTAGAGTAAGTGGGAAGCACAGACATTTGGCGTCATTGCTGACCCTCATGACCGTCATGACACGGTTGAACCATGACAAGTGGTCGCTAGGATCAGAGTTCCCGGTATAAGCTGCCATTTCGGGCATCTTGAAGTTCTTAGGGAGCTTCGCCTCTAAGATGTGCTTAGCACATGGCTCCCGATCCTCGCTGTCTGAGTCGGAGTCGTCTCCTTTCTGTCTCCGGGAGACTCGGGCAATGTCTTTTCGGAGAATGGCGAGTTCCGCCATGATTCCTTCATTTAACGTACCCGTGGAGGCCGCGGGTCCGTATCTTTTTTGGTCAAGGTGATCTCGGAGATCACCTTGGTTCCCATTGATTTGATTTCTCAGATCAACGGGAGGACACCTCTGTCCTCTTCTCCCTCTACCCCCGGGTTCTTGGTGCACAGAAACGCTTTTTCGATCCTCTCGATCCTGAGGGCCAAAGCTCCCTTTTTGGGGCTTGCCCCTCTGCGGACCTTTCCCTTTAGGGAAATCTGAGCGCACCTTTCACGGATCCTGCGCCTTTTTCTTTCGCCATGGGGTAGAGGTAGGGTTTCTTGTTTGGTTCCCTTCAGCAGGGTACCTTATAAGGCTAGGCTCCCTAGATTTCTGCTGTTAGGAACTAGGCGAAGACATCGCTGGCTCCTTGCCAAGTCCAGCGGTCATTGCCTTGGGGTGCACGTGAATGCCAGCTGCCTCCATGGCTTTTTGCATGGCCAACATCACTTCTTGCATTTTCTGGTTTTGCGCTTTCTGAGCTTCGATCTCGGCTTCGTGATCGATAGCTTTTTGTCTGAGAAGCACCAGTTCCGAGTAGCTACCTTCGTCGTAGGCATACTCATCGAGGTTTCCCTCGTAGTCATCATTGGGGATTCCTTCCTCTTCCTCGGACCCCTCAGCTACTCTTGAGGCTACATCTTCCTCATTCGAGTCTTGAGCATCTTCAAGAGGGCGAGGCTGACGAGTACTTCTAGTCTCCACCATGTTTGTGAAGTCAAGTGTTCGTTTACAGTGGCTTTCTTCAGCTCTCAATGAAAGCACCAAAATGTTGACTGAGGTTTTCGGCAACTAATAAAATATTATAAAATTACTGAGCTGTAAGAAAGTGAGAGAAGGATTTTTACGTGGTTGGGGCGTTAATGAGCCTTAGTCCACGACTCTTTTTTATTTATGGATGTCTTTAATACAAAGAATATATTTGGGAGAGTTTCACCCTTATAAATAGAGAGAATGTTCTTGGTGAGTATTTACTCTACTTGCTCATATGCAGCCCAAGATTCTCGATCCCATTTAATGAGCTTTGAGGGGGTATTTACAGTGTTTTTGGTGGGGTGATCCCTAGAATTGTCCTTACAAGTGTATCTGTAAGTATCCATAAAGTTGGGTATTCCCAATGAATATACCATGGGTAATGCATGGTCAAATCCCTAGGTGCTGTAGGGTTTTTATGTGGAATGTCCTTATTGCCTTTTTGATTGACGTGACTCTTCACAGTGTAGCCGTCGCTAGACTTAAATGATCATTACTGTGCCGCTGCTGGTTGGAGGTTGTGTCGTCAGACTTTATTGCGTGTAGCAGTCCCAACACGCTTCCTCCCATGTGGCATTAAATGCGACTTGATTGCTCAGGAGAAGCCTGACACCTCGCGGAGATGCCTTAGCGCTATTCGAGCTTCCGGGAGCATATGAAGTTCCATGTGCCTTCTTCGGGGGCTACGTCCTGGACGCTACCTTATGGCATAAAGACTTAGCAAATATTGTGAATTGCTTGATCCACGTGTCCTTATCTGGTTGGTCCACGTATATTGGGCAAAATCAGGGGCAACAGTAATCTAATCCCTTTACAGTGTAGATCATTCATATAGAGGATCATTGATCACATTAGGATTATAACAATGGATAACTAATGATGCATCTATATGGTGGAACATATAGAGCATTTTATATACTGAGAGTGCAATTCTAAGTTCTATGCGTGGATTCAACGAAGAATTAATAAGTTAGTGAATTTTAGTGCTAAATTCTTGATCTACTTATTGGAAGCTCGGTTATATAGACCCATGGTCCCCGCACTAGTTGAAATAATATTGCTTGTAAGACTCATATAATTGGTTTTGATTAATCAATTATAATTCTCAATTTAGACTATGTCTATTTGTGAAATTTTCACTAAGTAAGGGCGAAATTGTAAAGAAAGAGTTTTAGGGGCATATTTGTTAATTATTGTACTTTGTATGGTTCAATTAATAAATATGATAAATGACAATATTATTTAATAATTATTTATAGTTATTAAATAGTTAGAACTGGCATTTAAATGGTTGAATTAGAAAATTGGCGTTTTTGAAAAAATCAGATGCAGAAAAGGTAAAACTACAAAATTGCAAAAAGTGAGGCCCAAATCCACTAGTATAGGGCCGGCCACTTTTGTAGGAAATTTAAACTGGTATTTTCATTATTTTAATGCCAAATAATTCAAACCTAACCCTAGTGGAATGTTATAAATAGATAGTGAAGGCTTCGGGAAAATTACACTTAAATTTTCTATTTTTCCTTCAGAGAAAAACCTGAGCCTTCTCTCTCCCTATCTTTGGCCGAACCCACTCTCTCTCCCTTCCTCATTGAGATTTCGAAATACTTAGTGTATGAGTAGTGCTCACACACAGCAAGTGATACCTCAACCATAGTGAGGAAGATCGTGAAGAAAGACTTTCATCAAGAAGGAGTTTCAGCATCAAAGATTCAGAGAAAGAGATCCAGGTTCAGATATTGATAATGCTCTGCTACAGAAAGCAATCAAGGGCTAGATATTGAACGGAAGGAGTCATAATATTCCGCTGCACCCAATGTAAGGTTTCCTAAACTTTATGTGTTTATTTCATCGTTTTAGAAAGTTCATATTTAGGGTGTTAATCAACATACTTGTGAGTAGATCTAAGATCCTGGTAAAATAATTTCAAACAACTGGCCCCAGAGCCATGGTAATTGATTTACTTGCAAGAAATTTGGACTTTAAAACGATTATTTGTTTGTTTTTGGATGGTATCATGTTGTATTGAGTGTTACTTGATGATTGATTGGTGTTTGTGAATTTTCGTTAAAAATAATTGAATTACTCTTTCTGGAATTATTTTTATTGGATAGTATGGAAAAAATTAAGCAAGTTACTTTTTTACAGAACTCAATTTCGATTTAATTTGAATTAGTTATGATTTTTTGAAGATTCGAAAAAATCAGAGTTATGCTGAAATTTTCCTGCGATCGCGAAAACTGTCCGTACAGCTCGCAATTTTTTATTTTTTGTGTAGTTCTGTATTTATACTATTACTATTCCTAATTCAATTCTAATTATCATTATGAATTAATTTAATATTTTTTAAATTTAATTCAAGATATTAATGTAATTTGAATTTGAAAATAGTTAGTATCTATCTTTTTTTCTTAATAATCTATCTTATTTTTAAATTTGATTATATCTTATCTTATTTTTAAATTTAAGGTCAGATTTTAAATATTTTAAATTAAATCTTTTTTTTTTTTAAATAATTTGACCTTATTTAAATTTAAAATAAGATCACTATAATCATGTAATTTTAAAAAGATGTAAGATATTTTGCTAACTTTTAAATTTTGTTATTTTATTTATTTAAATTACATTTAAAATCTGAAAAAAGATATTCATTTATCTTTTTTAATTTTTTATTTAATTTTTATTTATAAAATAACATTTAAATTTTAAAAATAGTTAGCAAATTTTGAAATGATATTTAGGTTGGTTGAAACCTAATTTTTCAAAATTGTAGGTTTAATTTTAAATTTTAATTTTATTTAATTTCGAAATTTTTTATTTCAAAAAAATTTTTTAAAAAAAATTTCGATTTTTTTTTTAATTAATTATTTAAATTCGAAATTAATTATTTAATTTAAAATTAAATAAATCCTACATCCAACTATCCAGCTAACCTTGTTGCAGGAATATGTGTTTTAGCTTATGTGTAAGTTTTCAAAACCTATTATTACTTGATTGCAAATAGCTATGGTTACTTTTTGCCATATCTAATGATCTGATGGCTCCCTTGGTCAAGTAAATAATTTGTAACAGGTATATTTACAATCTTCTTTCATCTGTGTATGACCTAGCAACATGATAGGACCCATCCAAAGTGTGCCTGTGTGAGCCTATGTGTTTAATTTCATTATAGATGCATATAGGTTGTTGTTGCTAAATAAAATATCATAGTTCTTGATAGATTTTATTTAGGCCCATTTAGTTTTTGGGCCTATTCAATTAATAACAGTTGTTCATTTTAAGGTTAAATTCCTCTCTTTTGGGCCTTTTGTGAGAGTTGGGAGCCATAGTAGTGGGTACGACATACTGAACCCAGCACCCCCTCACATAAACCACCCCAATTGTGAAGGCCCACTTGCCTGATTTGAATGACTGTACTAGGTTAATTAAACTAGTTTAACCTAATAAAATTGATTAGCAACATTATTAATTTCATTTATTTTGAAATTAATTTAAGAAAATTATAGTTTAAAGAATTCTTTATTCTAAGCTAAACTATATGTATTTTCTTGTATTTAATTAAATATATAATTATAACCATCTAGATTCTTTCTGGAGCTTAATTTAAATTTTTCATTAAATATTCCTATTTAAGTTGATATTTAGTTAATCTGAATAACTTTTGGATTTAAAATTTCAAAATTAAGTTGAGAAATTTTAGGCATTGGTTATTAAGATTCTTTAGATATTTTTTGAGTTAATATCTTTTCGAATATTAACTTAAAATAGAATATTTTAGATATTTTTTGAAGTTAATATCTTTTCGAATATTAACTTAAAATGGAATATTTTCAAATTAAGTGGTTACAACTTAATTTTTTATATTTAATTAAATTTAAATTTGAAAATATTTAAGTTCTAGATTTTTTCTAATACAACTTAAATTAGATATTTTTTTCAAATTTTGTGGAAAAGATACTTAGTCCAATAAAATATTTTCTAGATAGTTATTTCTAGACTACTTATTATTCTAATATTAATCGGAAAATATTATACATTGTGAAATTAATTATTTATATAATTAATTTTGGTACAATTTATTTTAAGTATATTTTTCCTAGTATTAAACTAGAGATTAATAATTAAGCCTTCTCTACACTTAATTATTTATTCTTAAATTTAATACATTTAATTAATTTGAAAATTAAATATGTAAGTTGATTTTCATCATCATACTTAAATATTTCTTTTTCATGACACTTAATTAAATAGAAAATTATTTTTAGTTGAAATTTATTTTTTCAACTAAATTTAAATAATTTTCAAAATATATTTTTTTTTATTTTATTAATCAAATTTCGAAATTACATTTCTTAAATGCTGAAATTTCAAATTTTATTTGAAAAATAAATTAAAGTTGTAAATTATTTATTTTAATTTTGGACCAACTTAAATCAATGATTTTTTCATTTATTGATTAAATTAAAATAAATGAAGTAAAATATATTTTATTAAAAATTTAATTAATTAGTCAAAGGAAAATCTAGATAGGTGATATTTTTGCTTGAAGTATTTTTCTAGTGTATTTAATTAAATAGAAAATTAATATTTAAGTTGATTTTCATCATCATACTTAAATATTTGAAATTTTTCTTATACATATTTAATTAAATAAGAAAATTATATTTTTTGTTGTAAATTAATTTTGGGACAACATTAAATTAGAATAATTTTTCCAGGATTTATTTTTTATATGCAATTTCAAAAATTGTATTCTTAGATACTTTAATTTTTTGTAATGCAATATATATTTATAGAAAATTAAATTTGAGTTGTAAATTAATTTAAATTAATTTTGTAACAACTTAAATTGAATATTTTTCTAAATATTTATTGGAAATTATTATTGTAGAAAATAGTGAATCGAATTATGTGTGTATTTCATAGAATAGTACATATTTATATACAAAGCTAGGAGACTAGGAAATAGGAAACTACCAACAAAATAGGAAACTACTAAATACAAGTTACCCTTATTCTTTTACACCTAATATACAGCTAATACTCTAACACTCCCCCTCAAGCTGGAGCATAGATGTTAATCATGCCCAGCTTGTTACAAAGATAGTCTATCCGCACCCCATTCAAAGCTTTTGTAAAAATATCTCCTAATTGTTCTCCGGTTTTCACATATCCTGTGGAGATCAGACCTTGTTGAATTTTCTCACGAACAAAATGACAATCGATCTCAATGTGCTTAGTTCGCTCGTGGAATACGGGATTCGAGGCAATATGAAGAGCAGCTTGATTATCACACCATAATTTTGCTGGAATAGAAGTCTTAAACCCGAATTCAGTCAAAAGCTGATAAATCCATATTACCTCACACACGGACTGGGCCATAGCTCTATATTCTGATTCAAGCTTGGATCTAGATACAACATTTTGTTTCTTACTCTTCCAAGAGACCAGATTGCCCCCAACAAATACACAATATCCTGAAGTGGATCGTCTATCTACCTTGGAGCCTGCCCAATCTGCATCAGAAAAACACTCAATCTGGGTATGTCCATGATCCTTGTAAACTATACCTCGTCCTGGTGCTCCTTTTAAGTAACATAAAATTTGTTCTAATGCTGCCCAATGATGAATTGTTGGGGAAGACATGAACTGACTGATAACACTAACTGGAAATGCAATATCTGGACGAGTCACAGTTAAATAATTCAACTTTCCAACTAACCTGCGATATTTCTCAGGATCTTCAAATGGTTTCCCTGTTGGAAATTATTTTACCAGGATCTTAGATCTACTCACAAGTATGTTGATTAACATCCTAAATATGAACTTTCTAAAACGATGAAATAAACACATATAAAGTTTAAGAAACCTTACATTGGTTGCAGCGGAATATAATGACTCCTTCCGTTCAGATATCTAGCCCTTGATTCCTTTCTGTAGCAGAGCATTATCAATATCTGAACCTGGATCTCTTTCTCTGAATCTTTGATGCTGAAACTCCTTTGCAGATGATCTTTCTTCACGATCTCCCTCACTATGATTGAGGTATCACTTGATGTGTGTGGGCACTACTCATACACTAAGGATTTCGAAATTCTAAGGAAGAAGAGAGAGAGTGGTCAGCTAAAGATAGGGAGAGAGAAGGCTCAGTTTTTTCTGATTCAGAAAGTCTGAAGAAAAGTGTGTAAATTTAGTGTAAATTTCCTGAAGCCTTCACTATCTATTTATAGCATTCCACTAGGGTTAGGTTTGAATTATTTGGCATTAAAATAATGAAAAAATCAGTTTAAATTTCCTACAAAAGTGGCTGGCCCTATACAAGTGGATTTGGGCCTCACTTTTTGCAATTTTGCAGTTTTATCTTTTCTGCATCTGATTTTCTCAAAAACGCCAATTTTCTAATTCAACCATTTAAATGCCAATTCTAACTATTTAATAACTATAAATAATTATTAAATAATATTGTCATTTATCATATTTATTAATGGAACCATACAAAGTATCATAATTAACAAATATGCCCCTATAAACTCTTTCTTTACAATTTCGCCCTTACTTAGTGAAAAATTTCACAAATAGACATAGTCTAATTTGTGAATTATAATTGATTAATCAAAACCAATTACATGAGTCTTACAAGTAATATTATCTCAACTAGTGGGGGGACCATGGGTCTATATAACCGAGCTTCCAATAAGTAGATCAAGAATTTAGCACTAAAATTCACTAACTTATTAATTCTTCGTTGAATCCACGCATAGAACTTAGAATTGCACTCTCAGTATATAGAATGCTCTATATGTTCCACCATATAGACACATCATTAGTTATCCATTGTTATAATCCTAATGTGATCAATGATCCTCTATATGAATGATCTACACTGTAAAGGGATTAAATTACCGTTACACCCTACAATGTATTTATTCCTTAAAACACTTGACCCCGTATAAATGATATTTCAGCTTATGTGAAATGAGTACTCCACCATTTATGTTCGTTTGGTCAAGCTCGAAGGAGATCATCCTTTGCTTACTATTCGCCAGATAGAAGCTATAGATTCCATGTTTATGATAGCGCTCCCACTCAATTGCACTACCGTGTTCCCAAAATGTACGTATCACCCTGACCTAAAAGTAGGCTTAACTAACAATTCAAGGAACACGAATAGCCTTTCAAGATTGAGCCTAATCATAACAGGATTAAGATCATTTGATCTAGGATCAACTAGGCGATATTGACTTGAATAGATTTTACGGTAAGTTTAATTAAATCTAAGTCAAAGTTCAATATCGGTCCCTTCCGATGCATACTCCATGCATCCAACCTGAGCTTTACTTTAACCAATGCTCTGGAAAGAACATAGCACTTCTCCAAATGCAAGTAAACTCTTGTTGTAGATTATCATATCAGTAAAACCCTGTGTCTGATAAATCTTGGAAACTTTATTCACATAGTCATGTTTACTTTCCAATGTGTTGACGGCACAATAAACAGGATCAAGTATGTGAAAAGGGTTTCAGATGAATTTATACATTATGTACATATAATCATGAAATAAATCATGTGAACCATGCAACATTAAATGTTATTTCTGATCTATATTAATAAGTAAATCTGAGTATATTGAAATGAGTTTTATTTAGGGCATAAAACCCAACATTCCCATCACGTGTAAGATGCACAGCTGGATTCATTGGAGCATTGCAAGGTTTTGATCCCAATTTCCCTGTCTCAGTTAGCAAATCAAGTACATACTTTCTTTGAGACAGAAAAATACCTTGTTTACTCCGAGTAACTTCAATCCCCAAGAAATACTTGAGTTCCCCTAAATCTTTCGTGTTAAACTGGGTGTGAATGAAAGACTTAAGGGATGAGATGCCTTCAGTATCATTTCCAGTAATAACGATGTCATCAACATACACCACTAACAAAATGATACCAACAGTTGATCTTTTATAAAACACAGAATGATCTGACTTACTTTTCAACAAACCAAACTTCTCAACAGCCTAACTAAATTTACCAAACCAAGCACGAGGGCTTTGTTTCAATCCATATAAAGATTTGCGAAGATGACAAACTCGCCCTAACTCCCCCTGAGCAACAAACCCAGGAGGTTGCTCCATATATACTTCTTCCTCAAGATCTCCATGAAGAAAAGCATTTTTAATATCAAGCTGATGCAAAGGCCAATGATGAGTAGCTGCCATGGAAATGAACAGTCGAACAGATGTGAGTTTATCAACAGGAGAAAAAGTATCACAATAGTCCACTCCATAGGTTTGAGCATAACCCTTGGCAACAAGACGGGCCTTTAAGCGAGCAACTGTGCCGTCTGGATTGAATTTAACCGTGAACACCCATTTACACCCGATGGCCTGTTTTTCGGAAGGTAAATCAACCAAGACCCAAGTACCATTTGCAACCAAAGCATTCATCTCTTCTATCATTGCAGCAAGCCAACCAGGATGAGACATCGCTTCTCGAACAGTTTTAGGAATAGTGATAGAATCAAGAGAAGCAATAAAAGAACAAGAAGAAGAGGAGAGATGATTATAAGACACAAAAGAAGTAATAGGAAAAGTACATTGACGTTTACCTTTACGTAGTGCAATGGGAAGATCATCTGAGATGTCCAGATCTGATGACGAAGATGCAGGTGCAGGACATGAAACAGGAGGTGGAGGAGGGGGGCGCCTGGTGTACACTATAGGAGGCCGAGGGAGTGGTGGAGGTGGTAGAGGTAGTGGAGGTGGTGGAGGTGTAGACATTGTGGGGGTGACGACCGAGGCAGGTGAAGGAACAAGAGACCCGCCAGAACATGGAGCAGGCGCATAGGATGTGACAGAATAAACCAACAAATCATCATCCTCCCCCTGACTAGTAGAAGTAGTGGAAGATGAAAAATAAGGTGTATTTTCTACAAAAGTAACATCAATAGACACAAGATATTTGTTGAGATCAGGACAGTAACACCTATACCCTTTCTGAAGACGAGAATAACCAAGAAAGACACACTTTAGTGCCTTAGGGTCTAATTTGGTGACAGATGGACGGACATCGCGAGCAAAACAAACACTACCAAATACTCGCGGAGCAACTAGAAATAATGACTTATTAGGAAAAAGAATTTTAAATGGAATTTCACCATTAAGAACAGAAGAGGGCATGCGATTAATAAGAAAGCATGCCGTGGAAACTGCATCGGCCCAAAAAGGTTTAGGGACTTTCATTTGAAACAAGAGAGCACGTGCAGTTTCAAGAAGATGACTGTTTTTACGTTCTGCAACACCATTCTGAGGTGCCGTATCAACACAAGAAGTTTCATGAAGCATGCCATTAGAGGTCATATAAGATTGAAATTGAGCAGACATGTACTCTTTGGCATTATCACTTCTCAAAGTACGAATAGATACATTAAATTGAGTTTGAATCTCAGCACAAAAAGCACAGAATATAGAAAACAACTCAGAACGATTTTTCATTAAATATAACCAAGTTAAACGAGAATGATCATCCACAAAAGTAACAAAATACCTGAATCCAGGTTGAGACAAAATAGGAGAAGGACCCCAAACATCAGAATGAACTAACTCAAAAGGAACACTAGCACGTTTATTGACACATGGACTCAAACTAACACGATGATGTTTGGCAAACTGACATGACTCACATTCTAACGAAGATAAACTACTATATTGGGGACACAGTTTCTTGAGCAAAGGAAGGGATGGATGACCTAAACGACAATGAGCCTCAAAAGCGGAAGCAACACTCGAACAAGCAATAGAGGTTGGCGGAAGTGGGTCAAGAACATACAAGCCACCAGATTCATGTCCTTTACCAATAATCTTCTTCGTCATAAGATCCTGAAACAAACAATGATCAGGAAAGAATGAGATGCAACAATTTAGATTACGAGTGAGTTGACTAACAGAAAGAAAATTAAAGGACAAATCAGGTAAATGTAAGACTGATGATAAAGATAGCATAGGTGTAGGAACAATAGTGCCAGATCCAAGAACAGAAGCTGTTGACCCATCAGCTAAGGTGACAACAGAAGTGGGACTGTGAGACTGAAAAGTGGAAAAGAGACGGGAATTACCTGTCATATGATCTGTGGCACCGTAATCAATGACCCATTTTGAGGATTTGGAAAGAAGGCGGGCATTAGAGTTACCCGAATCGGCAATCGCGATGACGATAAGAAGATGAAGACTTAAGTGTTTCCTGATACCTTGAGAACTTGGCAAATTCATCAGCAGAAATAAGGACCGATTTGTCAGATGCATCACTAGTGCTTGCAATATTGGCAGAGTGTTGTTGTCGATTCTTAAATTGTAACTTCCTACACTCAAACTTGGTGTGGCCTGGTTTCTTACAATAATTGCACATGATGCTCCCAGAATTTGGTGTGCGGTTATCAGGTCCTTGTGAATTACCTCCTTTAAATCCACTTGGAGTAGAGTTTCTTTCCGGTGCAGAATTATTACGACTCACCAAGGCGCTATTCAGAGGAGTTGAAGAGGTAGTCTCTGTGCGAAGAACACGAGTAAACACATCTTGTAAAGAGGAGACATCAGAACCAGAGAGAACTTGTGACTTTGCATAGTCAAATTCAGATGAGAGTCCTGCAAGAAAACTCATAATAGCCATCTGTTCTCGTTGGCGCTGTTTAACTTTTACATCAGGACTAAACGGTAATAGCACATTAAGTTCTTCATATGTTTTCTTGAAAGCCATAAAATAATTCATAAGAGACTTATCTTGTTTCTCCGCGCGATAAAAAGCTTTGCAAACATCATATATGCGAGATATGTTGTCTTTGCCAGAATACAAAAACTCCAAGTAACCCATTAGTTCTTTAACCAATTCACAATGATTAATCAAACTAATTACCTCATTATCGATAGAATTTCGAATTTGAAGGAACAAGCGAGCATCCTCACGGAGCCATATTTTCCTTGAATCGTTTGTTTCTTCAGGAGGATCGTCAGTCAAGTGATCATCTTTGTCAATACTCCTCAAATACAGTCGAATCGTCTTACTCCATTCCAAATAATTCGAACCAATCAACTTATGATCCGTGATTTTAGACATTACGGGAACAACATCAGAAACAACAACTGATTTTGAATCTGATCTTATCTCTGCCATAATCTCAAAAGCAAACACAAAGACAGAGAAAAAGAACAAAAGAACACCAAAGAATGAACACCCAAACACGAAGAAGACAAACAAATACCGAATTACAACCTAGAACAGATGCGAGTGGGCTTAGAAGAACCCAGTGAAGAATCGGCAACAGAAATCCGTCGAAGGCGCCGTCACACGCGCCTCCACGCGCCGGCGCGTGAGCCCCACGCGCAGAAGCTTCAGGCGGCGCGTGAGCCCCACGCGCGAGGAATCCGGCGACCGGACTTCGGGGGTTCGTAGATCGGCGGCTGGGCAGTCCTCCTATGTGGGCGGTGAGAAACAATGTTCACTCCAAATAGGATTTTCGAAAAAACAACCCTAAACTCAAACCCTAATTTTTTTTTTTTTTTTCAGAACCCTAATCTCGAATTTCGAATTTTGAATCACAATGCTCTGATACAATGTAGAAAATAGTGAATCGAATTATGTGTGTATTTCATAGAATAGTACATATTTATATACAAAGCTAGGAGACTAGGAAACAGGAAACTACCAACAAAATAGGAAACTACTAAATACAAGTTACCCTAATTCTTTTACACCTAATATACAGCTAATACTCTAACAATTATTAAGATGGAAATAATTCATATTATTTTCATATCCATCTAAGTAAAATTTATAAATATTAAATTAAAATTTATATTTATAATTTTTTCATTCTAAATTGGAAATTTTAATTAAATAAATATATATTTAAAATAAATATATTAAATAAAGAAAATACAACTCACTTTAAATAATGAGCTTTATTATTATTAAGATATTCGATCTCCATTGTTGGTCTTACAATAGTTAAATGTTTTCAATATAACCTCGAGACGCTAGACTTCGTCCCCCTATGGATGGTTATTCGTTGAACGCATTTAACACCGTAAGATCTCATTTGATAAGTGTTTTGTAAGTTTTTGTCTCTATTAGACTCTCCCCTACGGTGACTACTTAGAGATAAACTTATAAAACATGAAACAATGGTGGGAGCTCATAAAATGAGAATAACCTTGACTCTCGCCTACCGGGACAACGTTGGATTCTTATTTTGATCGAATAAAAGGTTGCTAGAATGGTTTTCATTTTAGATGAGCTGACAACTCTATTCAATGAATGATACTTTGACTCTCGCCTACCGGGACACTGTATCAGTTTGTTGGAAACCTTGGAAATTATTTAAGATTGTATGTTTTAGTATTTTCACTGGTCATTCCTACTTGCTATATGTTTAATAATTTCTGAATTGTGTATGGATTTATATTGAACCATGTTATTTTCTGTTATTAAATTGTAGTTTAATTTCGAATCTTCATTGTTGGTCTAACTTGTTTTGTTTATCTAATGAGATAAATCCCTAATGGATTTTCACCATTAGACATACATAATAGTGTAAGATCTCGAAAGATAAATATTGTATATGCAACATCTAGCTGTTCATCAATTGATGACACCTTAGACTAGTATTCTTACAATATGAAACAAGAAGATTATATAAATAAGATTACTTTGTCTTTCGCTAATCGAAGCATCGTTGGATTCTTATTTAACAACGAAATTATCCTAATTCCTCTTAGCTTATTCATTTCAAATTAGCTCAAAAACATATCATTGGATGAATGCATGGTCTATAAATCATTTCATGTAATTCTATATTTTCTCTTAAGAAATTAAATGACGCATATGATTATAATCCTGAAATTCTATTCCCAATTGATATAAATCCTCAATCTTAGAAATCTCCTGCTTGTATGGGCAAATCAAACTTAGAGTTAAATTAGTAGTGGTGGTCCAAGATAGAATTACTCATTATATTTGGTATAAATTTAAGTCTTTGACTTTAATTTTAGATTCCAAACATAAATTTTCTTATATTTGTAATTCCAGAATACAATACAGTTACACTTTCTCAAGTGTTTAATATCCATCTTCTGTTAATGGATTCAAACTGTATGGAATATGAGTTAGGTATTCTGTGACCAGGATCCACTTGCACTATTTTATGAACTCATTGATGTAACTATACCTAAGTCATCAAAAGACTCAACCACATTTTTTTAATCTATGGCATTTGTATCTTGTTCATAGTGGTTTTGACAAGATCAATCTCTGCAAAGAGTTAATATGCCTATATCCACTAAAAGTAGTTCATCTCATTCGCAGATGGATGTACATTCAGGGGTGGATATGAGTTTTTCGTTCTATTCTTAAACGATCACTCTAGATTATACCTTATGCAAAGAAATTTGAAATGTTTAAAAAAAAAATTCATTAATTTCTAGCAATGGTTAAAACCATTAAGGTAAGTGGTTAAAGATCTTGCGAACTGATAGGGGTGGAGAAATAGTTAGTTGATATGCAATTCAAAGATCATTAATTTGATTTTTGAATTATATCCAAACTTACCTCCCCAGAAATTCGAGTTGCATATTGATGATTAGTTACTAGTCCTTGCCTAAATCCTTCTATGGTAATACAATTTCAGAATGATGTAATGGTTGTATACTTAATGTAAATCATTACTAGATTCATGGATGACCTAATCAAAATCTTAAGAAAAGCTAGAACTGTTAACCATGGTTTGTTAGCTATTCTAAGTGATTAGGGGTGGACCATCCGATAGTCAATAGATAAGAAAGTGTTTGTTCAAACAAATACTACTTTTCTGAGATAATGACTAACTCTGAAAATAAAGTAGCAAATAAATGAGATATTTAATTCTTGATTCCAAAAGTGTTCTATCATCTTATTTGACATATGATGATCCCACTGACTCTGTTGTCTTGTCACAACCAAAGAGGTTAATACCATTTAGTTTTCTTTGACATAATTCACGGTACCTTGTTGTAATGGGAGAGTTTCTAGGAACTCACATTCTTATGACTTGGGAGGCACTAGTGATTAAAATCCATTGTGAGTTTAAACAAGTAATGGATTGTCAAGATAAGAAACTAAGAAGAAAGCCAAAAGAACTATGGTTTAATCCATTCACATGGAATAACCTAAAGTTTTCTATTACAAGGACATAAAAGGAAATTTTTGTTTTTAAGTCCATTCAATGGACTTAACAAAACTTCATGTTTCTAGTATTATAGGTTTGAGTTTATCTAAACCTATGGCTTGTGGTATACATGGTAATTACTTACTCTAATGCAAGCAACTTACTTTAGTAAGATGCTGAAGCATTTTCTTTCTAATGGCAATCTATAGAAGCTTCACAACTTCTTAGGTATAGATTTTATTTATCTAAGGAAAAGTCTTAACTATTCCAGAAAAGATAAAGCCATGAAAGAATTTCTTATATCAACAGTGAGAGGTCTTAGATATGCCTTTGTATGCCTTAGACAGTACACTGCTGTTGAGTGGGAGTAATGAGTAGGTATCAGATTAATCCAGGAGAAGAACATTGGAACACAATCAAGTAAATCCTAAGATTAAGAAGAGGAACTATATGTTAGTCTATAAGGGTGTGTTTAAAACTCTTAGACTACACCATATCATATTTCGAAATTTGCCTTTGTGCTAGTAAATCTTTCTGATAAGATGGTGGTTACTCTGGGGGTAGAATAGTGATTTTGGAGAAGTATAAAAACCTATCTGAAGTCTCTAGGTCTACCAGAGAGGGACTGAATGTTAAAGTTGCAGGAAAGGTACTTATTCAGTCTAAGGAAAGTTCTATACATTTTTGGCATCATTCCAAATAGCCTTAACTACTAGTGTTAATTTCCTGATTAACCAAAAGTAGTTGCCAAAGATATAGAATCCAGTATCCCAAGATAGTAGACATATAGAGAGGAATTTCACATTATCAATGATTTTGTGATTAAGGAAGAGTAATAGTGGAGGAAAGGTTGTGGTTAATTCAACCTTTCAGATCCTATTACGAGGAGTTTACTACTACTACACTTGATTTGTATATCGAGGTGTTGAGATTATTTGAAACGCACATTTTGTTTTATATTAGTGCAAGTGGGAGTTTGTTGGGTTTTATGCCCTAAATAAAACTCATTTCAATATAATCAGATTTACTTATTAATATAGATCAGAAATAACATTTAATGTTGCATGGTTCACATGATTTATTTCATGATTATATGTACATAATTTATAAATTCATCTGAAACCCTTTTCACATACTTGATCCTGTTTATTGTGCCGTCAACACATTGGAAAGTAAACATGACTATGTGAATAAAGTTTCCTAGATTTATCAGACACAGGGTTTTACTGATATGATAATCTACAACAGAGTTTACTTGCATTTGGAGAAGTGCTATGTTCTTTCCAGAGCATTGGTTAAAGTAAAGGTCAGGTTGGATGCATGGAGTATGCATCGGAAGGAACCGATATTGAACTTTGAACTTTGAGCTCCATGTGCCTTCTCCGGGACCTACGTCCGGGACGTTACCTTATGGCATAAAAGACTTAGCAAATATTGTGAATTGCTTGATCCACGTGTCCCTGTCTGATTGGTCCACGTATATTAGGCAAAATTAGGGGCAACATTTACCCCCCAAGCCTTGTTTATTTGAAAAATGAAGCAAGGCTTGCTCAAGTGCCTCCAGTTGACTCCTCAGTTTCCTGGCACGAGCTTTGAGCGCGTGAGGGTGTATTTAATGATGGCATTTAATGCAGTGATTCACTTTTTGCAGAGGTCGATTCGTTTCACGCCCATTGATTGATACGAGGCATTAATGGTGTCAGACGGACACTCAAGCGTTTCCACCGCCTTTATTGTAAATCAATCTGGTCCGTTGATCTTTGGGCATTTGAATCGTGCGCTTCCCTCACCGTTCGATTGGTAGGTGATGACGCCTATTCCTCATGCATTTTTGCCTATAAAAGCCACCATCTTTTCTTCATTTCGGTTACTTCCCATTTCTTGCCAACTTTGCTCGAATTTCCTAGAGAGAAAATTCTCAGACCTAGAACAAAGCCTTCAAACACTTTGCGATTTTCCCAGTTCTTCTTTGCTCGTTGCTACCAGTCCTTCTCGTCTTCACTCGACTTGCATCAGGACCCCCAGTTCAACACTTCATTGTAAGTTTTTTGCATCCTTTGCTATTACTGAATGGCATGCTATTACTTATTCTGTTTGTTCTTTTCTGGGTTTGCATTCGAGATTTCTGGGCACGCAAGTGTTTAAGTTCTTCATGTAGTCTGTTTGAATTTACCGCTCTAGTGGTAGGATTGCCATTGTCATGCCTCTGTTGTTATTGTGTATTTTCTTTGTAGAAGGCCATACGTTCTTCGTTTAATGGTTGCTTAGGGCATAGAACAGAATCTTTTCTTTCTGTTTTCTTTATCGCGTAAAGCCGTCTTCTGTGAATTTACTGCACCCGACACTTGTCCCGGGAATCCTTCTAGGGTTTCCTGTGCGGCACGTGTCCGGAGGGGGCCTCTTTCCAGCGGTTAGGGGACCCCCATTCCCTTTTTCTTAATTTAGGGTTTGGTACGGGGCCTAACTGCTGGAATTTAACTCTTTTTTTTACAGAATAGAAAAATGTCTGCTTCTGGCTCCAAGTCCTCAAAGAAAAGCGGTAAGCGCATGGATACCCTTGAGGAGGTCTCCCTGGGACCTGTTGCCCAGGAGGGGTATAAGTCCCGGGCGACCAGATGGGAAGCAGCCAAGCTTTATTCCACCTTGACATGTCCCCATCAACTGGAGAACATTGTGGAGGTTGCCGGCATCAAGCCTTCCACCTCAGGAACCTACCATCGGCCACCTCGCGACGCGGAGACGCCCAACCACAATTACGGCGGCCTCGGAGCCTGGAGCCAAACGCACCTGATGGCCAGTGCCATGCTTCCTCTTCAAGATTACTTTGTTAATTTTCTAGTCTTTGTCGGCCTTGCGCCATATCAACTCATTCCCTATGCTTACCGCCTGCTTTCAGGCTTATTTATTTTTTATGCCGCCCGAGGATGGGGATCTCCCCGCCCGGCAGAAATTTTGTATTTTTATGAACTTGTTTCCGTCCCCAAGAAGGGAGACAAACTTAAGGACGGTTTTAATGGGTTCCGGGCCCACCCTGCTAACGAAGGGGTGGTCCCGTATAACAGGCAGACTCACGTTAAGGAGTATCGCCATCGCTTTTTCTTCTCCTCCGGATTTAGGGCAATGGACCATCCGGAGCTCCTCACTGAGTGGGTGAGGATCCCTCCACATGAACGGACTGCACCTACCCAGGCCTTTCTCCGGAGAGCCCAGGCCTTTGCCTCTTACGACCGGGCCGATCTTGACGTCGGGGGTCTGGTCACTACGGAGAATTGCAGGAAGGCCAAACTTATCCTTCCGCATCAATCCGTGGAGGACTCTAACCTCTCCCGGGTCATTTGTCCCAATGTGAGGGCGCCGGTCGCGGAGAAGACCTTCCGGGACGAGATCATCGCCACGGCAGAGAAGAAATACCAGGAGTATCTCTACCGGAAGGCCCAGGAGAAGGCGTACTCTAAGGCCCAGGTGGCTTCCGGGAGGACGCTCCGTGTGGGGAGCCCGGTGGAGAGAAGGAGTCAGGTGATAGCCGGGAAGCCCCTTCACATTGGGGATTCATCGGAGAGAAGGGCTCCCAGGCCACAGCCTTCGGTTCCAGAGCCAAACACTGGGGCTCCTGGTGCCAGCACTTCCGGCGCCGGCGGTAAGTCTCCTTTTGTAATTCATTATGTTCCTTCTGTTGGCGAATATGCCAGTCGTAGGCCCGTAGGGTTCGACGAGCGTCTGTATAGGTTTAGGATGCCCTCGACCCGGTGGGGGGATCGTTTGAAGGAATTTTATTTTTCAAACTTAGAAGATTCCCTAGGTCGGTCCCGGATGGGTTCTGGTTCTCCGGAGCCCGTTCCCTTAGGTCCTTCAGCTTACATTACATCCAGTTGGTTTCGGCCTTCGGATAGCTATCTCGGAGATGATGCTGCCAGCATAAAAGTTCGGAACTTTGCTAGGGCCGAATTAGGAAGTCCGAGTACGACTAGCTTATTTGCCATATCTTGTGTTGGTGGTTCCCCACGGATGTTCTAACACTTGCTTATTTTTGTTGTAGCAAGTATCTCCATGGACGCCATCTTGGATCAGCTTGCTGGGATTCACACTCCTGAGGCTCCTCCTGCCTTTACTTCTTCCCCAATGGCCCCTGCTCTAAAGATTTCTTCCAGCGCTCCTCCCGACACTATTGATTTAGTGGATGACGAGGAGGTGCTGCTGGGAGAAAGTCAAGAAAAGCAATGGGGCTTTTCTGAGGAAGTTAAAGAAGGTGCAGGAGGGCTCTGGGCTCTTCCTGAGGAAGTTGAAGAAGGTGAAGAAGAGCAAGAAATTGCTCTGATTCGCAAGCGTAAGGGAAAAATGATTGCCCAGGAAGAGCCCAAGCGGCCTCGGAGAGCTGACACTCCGGCCTACGGCCTTGATGGTGGGGTCTCTCCCATGGAAGAGCATCCTGCTCCTCCCAACATTGTGCTGACTCCGGTTCCTGGAGACGAGGCGAGGCAAGAGCTCCGGATAGCCAAGCATAACTATGCCATGGACGAATACTCCCGGGGGTTTGCCGAGGTGGAAGCCCTTAGGAGGGTTCTGCGGGTTAAGGTGCAAGAAACCATCAACAACCCGGAGTACCAGGATCCGTGGGACCTAAACTTGGACCCCCTGTCGGACTGGTTCCGTCGCTTCCTTGGGCCCACCTTGGCTCCCTTCGCCGCGAAGATGACTGGCGAGTTTGCTTCTCAGCTTACCCGGTGCGCGCCTAAGCGGTTCGCAACTTGTGCCTCCCTGAACTCTATATTCCAGGTCCAGGACCTCAGCCACTCCCTCACTGTGGTAAGTGCTTCGTAATTTTGCTTTTCCCTTTATTTTTCTTTTTTTGGGGATTCTTTCTTATACTTGTATTGTTGTTCAGCTTGCTGCTGAGGCTGGCCGCCTTTCCAAGAACATAATTAACCATGGCTTCGTTCTGTCTGATTTTGGGGACATGAACGACGTCAGGAAGGTCCTTCAGGATCTTACTGCGGAGAGGCAGCTTTACCAGGAGGCTGCTGAGCGCCAGGAGGCTGCTGCCAAGGCCAATGAGGAGGAGGCCAAGCGGAGGGAAGCCCAGGCGGAGGCCATGATCCGGGATGAGGCCCAGCGGAGGGACAGGCTGGAGGCCAAGCATCAAGAGGAGCTGAGGGCGGAAAGTGAGGCCGCTGCAAAGGCCAAGCGGGAGCTCGGGGAGGCCAGGAAAGCCTTGGACGAGATGGTTGCCAAGGTGAGATCCTTAGAGGAAACTCACCAAGCAAACTTAGAGTCCAAGGCTGCTCTAGCTGCGGAGCTGAAGGAGCTTAGGGACTTCAAGGAACAAGCCTCCAAGAAGGCAAAAAGAGCCGAGCTTCTCTCTCCCGTTTCCTGCGGCCGGTGCCCTAAGCGCTTCGACGATGGAGTCTTCATGGCTTGGTCTACCAACGACCAAAATATCAAACTTACCTTCTACCCCAAACCTGAGGAAATGATTGCCAAATTTCGGGAGAAGAAGAAGAAGCTTGATGCCATGGTAGAGGCGCGTATCGGACCTCGCCTTCCTCCGCGTATTGACTGAGCCACTTCGAGATTAACCCAGTACAACCAGGATTCCACCCACTTCTTTCATTATTATTATTATTATTATTATTTTGTATATATTTGCTGCTACCTTGGGACAATATATTTAGGCAGTTGTTTTTTATTTGAAGGGGAGACAATTTTTTAAGGCCTGTCCCCGGGCCACTTGTATATATTTGACCTGTCCTGTGGGCTAGGATATTTATATGTGATCTCTTTTGCCACATATTTCTCTTTTTTAACGTGTCCTTTGGATCAGGATTTTTATACTTATGCTTTTTATTTTTGTGCATACTTTTCTTTTTGACCTGCCCTTTGGGTCAGGATATTTTACTTAGTTTGTTTTCTGAGTGGCATATAAACTTTGTTTTTAAGGCACTCAGTTTTATTCAATATGTCGAGGAGGTATACATTTGGACGGTACAAACTCTTTGAACAAAGTCTAAGTTATATTTTGGCTATTGGTAATATTTTCTGAGGTGGTCGGCATTCCAGGCTCTTGGCACAATGGTTCCATCCATTCTTTTTAGCTTGTAAGTGCCGGAGCCAATTTCGTCCTCGATTTCATATGGTCCTTCCCAATTTGGCCCAAGTACCCCCACTACGAGTTCCTGGGTGGCTGGGAAGACTCTTCTTAGGACCATATCCCCAATAGCAAATTTTCTATTTTTAACCTTAGAGTTAAAATACTTGGTCACCATCTTCTGATAAGCTGCCATTCGTATTTGAGACTCATCCCGGAGTTCTTCGACTTGATCCAAAGCCTCTTGAAGCAAAGCTTGATTCGTGGCTGGATCGTAAGTCGTCCTCCTGTGGGATGGGAATAACGTTTCTACCGGGACCATTGCTTCACAACCGTACGCCATTGAAAAAGGCGAGTGACCGGTCGTGGTTCTGGGGGTCGTCCGGTAGGCCCATAACACCCTTGGCAACTCTTCAGGCCAGTTGTTTTTGCAGGCCAGCAGCTTTTTCTTCAAGGTGACCTTTAGGATTTTATTGACTGCTTCCGCCTGACCGTTTGTTTGAGGTCTGGCCACCGCGGAGAAGCTTTTCACTACTCCGTGTTGGTTGCGTGTCGAAGAATTCCTCACAATCGAATTGCTTTCCATTGTCAGAGACTATTTTGTGAGGCAAGCCATATCGACACACTATGTTTTTAATAACAAAGTCCAGTGCTTTTTTAGCAGTTATTGTCTTCATAGGCTCAGCCTCCGTCCATTTGGTGAAGTAGTCTACTACTACTATTGCATACTTTACTCCTCCTTTTCCTGTTGGCAGGGACCCAATAAGATCTATTCCCCATACCGCGAAGGGCCAGGGACTAGTCATCAGGGTTATTTCATTTGGAGGAGCTCTCGGTATGTTCGCGTACCTTTGGCACGAGTCACACTTTTGGACATAGTCTATACAATCTTTTTTCATTGTTGGCCAGAAGTACCCTTGTCTCAATATTTTCTTTGAGAGACTGGGTCCTCCCGTATGATCTCCACAGAACCCTTCATGGACCTCTAGCATGATTTGTCTAGCTTCAGGGTCCGATACACACCTTAAATAAGGCATGTTGAGTCCTCTTCGGTAGAGAATCTGATCCATCATTACATAAAGATGAGCCTGATACTGAAACTTCCGAGACAGTGCCCTTTATTGGGGCAACTCCCCTTTTGTTATGTATTTTATGATGGGGACCATCCAGCTGGGTTCTTGCCCAACCGTTAGCGTGGCCTCTTTTATTTTGATGCTTGGCTCTGCCAAGCGTTCCACTGGTACTACCCCCAGCTCTTCGATTTCGCTATCCGAGGCTAACTTAGCCAGACGGTCCGCGTGAGCGTTCTTTTCTCGGGGGATTCTTTCTATTTTGTAGTCCGTGAACTCGTGGAGCAGCTCTCGGACTATTGTTATGTACGCGGCCATACGCTCCCCGCGGGTTTGGTATTCTCCGGATACCTGGTTTACGACCAGTTAGGAATCACTATAGACTTCCACTCTTTTGGCTCCTACGGCTTTTGCTAATTTCAGCCCTGCTATCAGGGCTTCATATTCGGCCTTATTGTTTGAAGCTGCGAAGTCAAACCGTAGGGCCGCCTGGAGTCGCAGTCCGGTTGGTGATATCATAGCTACTCTGGCTCCGGAACCGTTCTCATTGGAGGCTCCGTCTACAAATACTCTCCGTGTGGGGATTGGCGGTACCGGCGCATTCGCGGTTGCCTCGGCTTCGTTGCATTTAGTTATGAAGTCCGCCAAGGCTTGGCCTTTTATAGGAAGTCGGGGTATGTAGTGCAAGTCGAATTGACTTAGCTCCATTGCCCACTTGAGGAGTCTTCCGGACGCTTCAGGTTTTTGGAGGACCTGTCGGAGCGGGTGATTGGTCAGAATTTTGATCGGGTGTGCTTGGAAGTATGGCCTCAACTTCCTTGACGCCATCAGGAGGCAAAACACCAGTTTTTTAATGACCGGGTATCTTGTTTCAGCCCCTATCATGCGCTTGCTGACATAGTACACGGGATGCTGAGTTTTCTCTTCTTCCCGGACCAGGGAAGCGCTAACCGCGTGTTCGGAGACAGCCAAATAAAGAAATAGTTCTTCTCCGAGGACGGGTTTTGATAAGATAGGAGGCATAGCCATGTGCTCTTTTAGCTTTTTGAATGCCTCCTCGCACTCGTCCGACCATTCGAACTTTTGGCACTTCTTTAGCACGTTGAAGAAGGGTATGCACTTGTCCGTGGACCGTGAGATGAAGCGGCTTAAAGCAGCTACCTTTCCTACGTTCGTACATCTTTATGTTTTTTGGGGGATGGCATGCTCAGGAGAGCCTGGATTTTTTCCGGGTTTGCCTCAATCCCCCTTTTACTGACGATGAAACCCAGGAACTTTCCTGATTTGACCCCAAAGGTGCATTTCTTTCGGTTGAGCTTCATGTCGTATCTCCGGACAACTTCGAAGCATTCTTCTAAGTCGCTTGCATGGCTGTTGCATGCTTTGGATTTGACGAGCATGTCGTCTACGTAAACCTCCATGTTTCGCCCCAGGAGGCCTTTAAACATCCAGTTAACCATTCTTTGATAGGTTGCTCTGGCATTTTTCAGTCCGAAGGGCATGACTAAGTAACAGTATACCCCCTTATCGGTCCTGAAGCTAGTGCACTCCTGGTCTGCCGTATGCATTTTTATTTGATTATACCCAGCATAGGCGTCCATGAAGGATAGCAGTTTGAATCCAGAAGTGGCATCTACAATCTGGTCGATCCTGGGCAGCGGGAAGCAGTCCTTTGGACAAGCTTTGTTTAGATTAGTGAAATCTATACAAACTCGCCAAGTTCCGTTCGGCTTGGGCACCAGGACCGGATTAGCAAGCCACTCCGGATAGTATACGTCGCGGATCATGTCGTTAGTCAAAAGTTTGTCCACCTCTTTCTCTAGAGCTTCGGCTTTCACCGAGTCGAGTGGGCGTCGCTTTTGCTGGACAGGAGGCATGTCCGGATTGACGTTGAGTACGTGGGTGATGACATGAGGGCTTATGCCAGTCATGTCTTCTTGGCGCCATGCAAAGATGTCGATGGCGCCCTTCAGTGTTTTTATTATTTTTTCTTTTTCCTCCGGATCTAGGTTCTTCCCTAGCCGAAGTACTTTGGTGGAGTCGATGTCGCACACTGATACTTCTTCGACGTCCTCCATTGGTTCCACGATTCTTTCGGACCCCACACGGGGGTCCAACTCATCCTCTTCAGCCACTTCTGGCTCAGCTGACTCCCGGACCATTAGCACGGGCAGGTGGGTTGCGACATTGTAACATTGTCTTGCTTCCCCCTAGTTTCCCCTCACAGTTCCGATTCCGGCCTCCCGGGTAGGGAACTTTAGGCATAGGTGCCGAATCGATGTGACTGCGCGAAAGTCCACCAAGGCCAGTCGGCCGAGGATCGCGTTGTAGGCTGTCGGACAGTCCACCACTACGAAGGTGCAGTATTTGAATGTGCTCTGGGGGTGTCCGGGCACAAGGTGACTGGGAGCCTTACTTTTCCCATTGGGATAAGTGTCGTCCCGTTAAACCCTTTGAGTTGGGACCCACTGGGTGAGAGGTCTCGGTCCGTCAAGCCTATCGCGGTGAAGGCTTCCTTGAAGAGTAGGTTCACGGAACTTCCATTGTCAATTAAGACTCTGGCCACCACTTTATTTGCGATGGGGGTCTCTATGACCAATGGGTCATGATGAGGGAAGCGCACCGTCTTGGCATCTTCTTCCGTGAACGTGATGGGCTGGTCCATCAACCGGGGCCTTTGAGCTGGGAGTTGAGTAACTTCCCACACCTCATTGTGTTTCGCGGCCCCGGCGTATCGCTTAAGCTCCTTGCGAGTAGTCCCTCCGATATGGGGACCTCCGGAGAACATGGCTACCCTTCCATTAGGCCGGGGCGGCAGACCGGGGATATGCTGGGCGCCGCCTGCGGGAGCAGCTGGAGCCAATACTCCTGCTGTACCCCCCGGTGTTCCCTGAGGAATACCCACAGTCGCCTGACCCGGATTGAGGTGGGGCAACCTATTCTTGATCCACTCGTAGAGGTGGCCTAATCGGATTAGATTTTCGATCTCGTCTTTGAGATTCTTACATTCATTGGTGCTATGACCGATGTCGTTGTGGTACTCGCATCTCTTGCTCGGATCTCTCCGGGAGCTATCTTTGTACAACGGTTGTGGTCTCCGGTAGTGTGTATTTTGCCTAGTAGCAAAGTACACACGCTCTTGGGAGTCCGACTGTAAAGCCCGCTTAGTTAATTTGGAAATTAGCAGTTATTTATGTTAATCATGAAATTATTTATAGCTATTTAAATAATTTAGTATTGATATTTATGGAATTCAGATATGCATGGGTATGTTATCAGTAGCTTTTATATTTCGCATTTCCGGTGTCCGGTATTTTGGAACGCGGCGTTTGGCTCAGTAGAAGTCACAACTTAGTATGTTAGTATTTTGGGGACGAGTTTTAGACATTGGGAATGTCGGGAATGGCCGGGAATTTAGAATGTCCCAAAAATACCCCTTTAGTATGATTTTAGTGATTTTATGGTGGAGGGGCAAAATGGTCTTTTTGCCCCATTTGTGTTTTGTCTTATGTGATTTATTAAATGGAAAATTAAAGGTTTATTTCTATTATACATGGCTGAAATTAAATGAGTAATATGATTTAAATTCCTTTTTTCTCAAAATTCCATCACTTAGTCAAATTTTAAAGAAATTAGAAAAAATCAAATAGATAACTCTCTCTCTTTTCCTCTTGCATTTCGGCTGAGACTTGGGGTTCAAAGCTAGGATTTTTGGTGGTGATTCAAGCCCTATTTTGCAACTCTAGAGACCTCTTGTTGTGGTATGTGTTTCCTAGTTCTTTTTCCTTAAATTTCTTGAGAAAATGGTGAATTTTGCATGTGTGGTTTCTGGGTATGTTTGATGCCTTTGAAATGTCATTTGGGGCATATAGAACAGGTCTGGAAAGTTTGGGACCAATTGGGATTGAATTGGTCAAGTTATGTGATTTTTAGTTGGTCGCTCGCGAGGAACCGGACTTCCGGTTGAGCATCCGGAATTCGGATGGGGGTTCGTAATTTCCCGACCGGAATTCCGGTTGGGCAACCGGTCTGCCGGTTGGGGGATTTTTCAGAACCCTAGTTTTCCTCGTTTTTGGGTTTTTAGGGGTATTGCCATGCTTTTTATCGATAGGGAAACTTTTAGTTTCAAGTTTTAGTCCCCGGGAAGTGATTTAGCGTGTCACTTATAGCGTTGTGATTTTTATGGTTTAGGAGCCAGTAATCCGCCGTTCAGCTTCAGTTCCAGTCAGGTTGACCGGCACACCTGAAATCTAATCCGTGTAAGATTAGTATAACAAGATGCATATGTAGATTACATGTTTAGCGTGCATGTAGGAAGCCTGCTAGATTACATTAGATATGTATTTAGGCTTCGAACCATCCAACCCTGTCACGCTCGGTACAGCCGGAGTATGACCAAGCCGGAGTATGACCGGCTCGACCGATCAGCCGACACTTGGTTGGTGGTTCGGTGCTATTGACCTATCCCGTCGGTACAGTCCGGAGTATGACCAGCACCGGAGTATGACCGGTTCGACCGATCGGAGGATACTTGTCAATAGTACCGTCCCCCGAACGTTCAAAACTCGGCACCATGTTGGACATGGCGGTAGTAGCTCGGCACCATGTTGGACATGGCGCAGCGGGACTCGGCATCGTGTTGGACACGGCGGCCGCCTTTATGTATGATATTATTATGCTTTTCTTACTGAGTCTGTCGACTCACAGTTTACGTTCATGTGTAGGTAAAGGCAAGGCAGTTGCTGATGGACCGTGAGCGAGCTTATGAGATTGTACATGTCGGGGCGGTTAGGCCTGGAGCGTACGATCCTCGGGACAAATAGGTCGAGATTTTTGTAACTGTCGTTAGACGACTTTCATTTTGATGTAAAAGTTAAACAGTTAAAACGTTTGTAAATATTTTTATAAATCGGGATCCCGAGACTTTTGTAAAATGGTTTATAAGTTAATGAAAAAGCAAAATTTTAATTAATCACGTTTTTCCATAAACCTCGTTGATTAGCAACGAGCTGCACAGTACGTTTAAAAATCACGTAATACGCCTAAGATAGTTAGGGTGTTACAATTTGGTATCAGAGCCGCCAGGTTGTCTTCCGAAGATCGTCACGACATGTACAATCATCATCAGCAATTAGCTCGGTTCACGGTTCAGTAAGCCTTTATTGCTTTAGTAGTTTATTTTATTCAGTTATGAAAAAGAAAAGCCTGTTAGGAAGCATGTTAGTAGCCTGATGGTAGAATAGGCGCATGTTTCATTTCTAATTTCCAAATTAAGCGGCATTAGTAAGCTCGCCTTGAATACGACCTGATATGCCAACTCTTGGTTTCGCAGGCGGTTCTAACTAGATGGACGCCAGGCGGACTACCAGGAGTCAGGGCAACTCCGTGGGGTCGAATCAGGGACAGGGAGCTCAGTTTCCCCCACCTGCTAGGGGCCGAGGCAGAGGTCCCCGAGGCAGGGCTCGTGGCCGGGGTGATGAGAACCCGCCACAGGCTGCCCAGGCTCCCCCAGCCGATCAAGGGGCCCCGAATTGGGAGTTTCGGTTTGCGGAGATGCAAGCCCGGATCGAAGAACAAGACCTCGAGATCCAGAGGTTGAGACAGCAGGGTGCTCCTGCAGCCCAAAGGCCCGTAGTTCCAAAGTGGCACCGCCCGCCGCCTGTGCCGAGATAGTAGTGGCGGCCCACGCATTGGAACCTTTATATGAGCGGTTCCGGAAGCAAGCACCTCCGTATTCCCGGGAGGTCCCGTATGTATCGAAAGCCGAGCAAGGGCCGACGGTGATCACCGGAATCTTGAACTTCATGGGTGTCACCTAACGACAGCAGTGGTGTGCGCCACATTTCGGTTCCCTGTGAGGATGCCCTGGTATGGTGGGACATGGTGTCTCAGATTCACGATGTCACCACCATGACCTGGGAAAGGTTTCAGGAACTCTTCAACGCGAAATACTATAATGAGGCGGTCAGAAGCGCCAAGAGGAAAGAGTTCGTTCACCTGACCCAGCGGGAGAACATGAGCGTCACTGAGTATACTACTCAGTTTGACCGGTTGGCGAGGTTAGCCTCGGGAATTGTGCCGACCGACTTCAGCAGAAAGGAGAAGTATCTGGACGGGTTGAATCCCAAGATCAGACATGACCTGATGATTACCACGGACGACAGCACCACCTATGCTCAGATGGTGGAGAAGGCACTGCGAGCTGAGGGCGCAGTGGGGTGCATGTCGATTCGCCGATCTCGGTTGGTGGCGGGGCTCCTACCCCTCCCGCATCGAGGCTATAGCGGGGGAGTAGTGGTTCGGCCATTGATCGGAGGAAGAGGGCACCCACCGCTTCCGGCGGCTCGAGTCGAACAAGAGGTTCCGGGGAACTGAACGAGGGAGTCGTCCCGGTGGTACAGAGACCCGATTCTCCTATCCCGAGTGCCCTAGCCGCAAGAGGCATCATCGGGGTGAGTGCAAGGGGCGGGGATGCTTTCATTGTGGCATGCCCGGCACTTCAAGAGGGAATGTCCCCGGCCCGGCCAGAGGCACCGAGAGCTCCAGCGATACCCACTCCAGCCTGGGTATTCGCCATCACGCAGCCGATGCGGATGCCACCCATCGCCTGTTACAGTCGGCTTTTTATTAACAACTCGCTTTATTCAAAGGTCGTTTGATTCTGGGGCTACACACTCTTATGTGGCGGCCAGAGTCTTTAGTAAGTTGGGTAGACCCTATGATAGATATGAATCAGGGTTTGGAACCCTGTTACCTGGCGGAGAATTGGTCATCTCCAATAGGTGGATTAGGTCTATGCCGATCAGGATAGATGGTAGAGAGTTAAGCGCTGATCTGATAGAGATGAGCTTAGTCGAATTCGATATTATTTTAGGAATGGATTTCCTATCTAAATATTCCCATGAAAGCATTGACCGTAAGAGGAAGATGGTGGTCTTCCAACCGAAAGTGAAGAACCGTTCGTATTTGTGGGTTCGGTTCGGGGATCTCGGATCCCGTGATCTCGCCTATGTCGGCGAGAGAATTATTGCACGGTGGGTGCTTAGGGTTTCGGCCGTGGTGGTGGACACCACTCGGCCGTACACCATTCGGCCGTAGGACATCGAGTGGTTCGGGAATTTTTGGACGTTTTTCCCGAAGAACTTCCTGTGGTTACCACCTCAACGGGAGACTCGACTTCGTGATTGACTTGGCACCGTGGGTGGATCCGGTTTCCAAAGCCCCGTATAGGATGGCTCCAAATGAACTTAAGGAGTTAAAGATTCAGCTCCAGGGGGTTGCTTGACATAGGGTTCATTCGGCCCAAGGTGTCACCTTGGGGAGCCCCGGTTTTGTTCGTGAAGAAGAAGGATGGATCTATGAGGATGTGCATCGACTACGAGAGAGTTGAACAAGCCGACGGTGAAGAATAAATATCCATTACCTAGGATCGATGACTTGTTCGATCGGCTTCGTGGAAGACGGTCTTTTCTAAGATTGATCTCCGTTCGGGTTATCATCAGTTGAGAATCCGAGAGGAGGACATTCCAAAGACGGCTTTTCGCACTAGGTATGGACACTACGAGTTTCTGGTTATGTCATTCGGACTAACCAATGCTCCTGCAGCATTCATGGACCTGATGAATAGAGTATTCAAGGATTTCCTCGATATCTGTGTAATTGTGTTTATCGACGACATCCTCGTGTACTCTCAATCAGAAGAGGAGCATGAGTTACATCTTCAGATGGTACTGCAACGACTTCGAGAACATAAGCTCTATGCCAAGTTCAAGAAATGTGAGTTTTGGTTGTCTCAGGTGTCCTTCCTAGGGCACATTGTGAGTAAAGATGGGATCAAGGTGGATCCCGGGAAGATTGAATCCGTCAGGGATTGGCTGAGACCGAAGACAAGGATGAGATCGAAGCTTCTTGGGATTAGCTGGGTACTACCGTAGGTTCGTGGAGGGGTTCTCCAAAATTTCAATGCCCCTAACCGAGCTTACAAAGAAGAATCAGCGATTTATCTGGTCAGATAAATGCGAAGCTAGTTTTCGTGAGCCGGCGAGATTGATTACTGCTCCGGTACTAGCTTTGCCTTCGGACAAGGAGAAGTTTGTAGTCTACTGTGACGCATCCAAACAGGGTTTGGGGTGCGTATTGATGCAAGCCGATCGGGTTATCGCTTATGCCTCCCGTCAGTTAAAGGATTATGAATAGCGATACCCGACTCATGATTTAGAATTGGCCGCAGTGGTTTTTGCGCTGAAGATTTGGCGGCATTATCTTTATGGGGAGAAGTGCGAGATCTATACCGACCATAAAAGTCTCAAGTATTTCTTTACTCAGAAAGATTTGAACATGAGACAAAGGCGTTGGTTGGAGTTAGTGAAGGATTATGATTGTGAGATCCTCTACCATCCCGGGAAAGCCAATGTAGTGGCCGATGCCCTGAGTAGAAAGGGTCCCGGGCAGGTAGCTAGCATGGTTCAGATCTCACCCCAGCTAGCTGAGGATATGGTTAGATCCAGCATTGAGTTTGTGGTAGGTCAGCTTCACAACTTGACGCTGCAATCTGATCTGTTGGAAAGAATAAAGGTTGCTCAGACAACAGATCCGGAGTTAGTGAAGATCCGAGATAAGGTATTGGCTGGTCAAGCCAAAGACTTTTCAGTGTCAGATAGTGGGATGCTTTTGTATAAAGCCAGGGTTTGTGTCCCGAACAGTGTGGACTTGAGAAACGAGATCTTTGAGGAGGCTCATTCTACCCCGTATTCTCTGCATCCCGGCACCACCAAGATGTACCAAGACTTGAAACCGTACTTCTGGTGGAGCGGTATGAAGAAAAATTTGGTAGAATTCGTATCGAGATGCCTCACGTGTCAGCAGATCAAGGCTGAACATCAGAGACCAGCAGGGTTGTTGCAGCCTCTAACCCTACCAGAATGGAAATGGGAGGATATTACGATGGATTTTGTGGTCGGGTTACCTAGGACCACGGGTTTGCATGATTCCATCTGGGTAGTGGTGGACCGATTTACGAAATCTGCTCATTTTCTTCCGGTTAGAACGACATTTTCAGTGGATCAGTTGGCAGAGTTATATGTCAGGGAGATAGTGAGACTTCACGGGGTACCGAAGTCTATAATTTCGGACAGGGATCCGAAATTCACCTCCAAATTTTGGCAGAGTTTGCAACGGGCAATGGGTACGAAGCTAAAATTCAGTACAGCATTTCATCCTCGGACGGATGGTCATCCGAAAGGACAATTCGTATATTGGAGGATATGCCGAGAGCCCGTGTTATGGACTTTGAGGGTTCATGGAGTAAATATCTACCGTTGATAGAGTTCTCTTACAACAACAAGCTACAGAGTACGATAGGGATGGCACCCTATGAACTCGTTGTACGGTAGGAAATGTAGATCCCCTATCCACTGGGATGAGACAGGGGAGAGGAAATACCTAGGTCCGTAGTCGGTTCGGCGGACCAATGAGGCAATAGAGAAGATAAAAGCTAGAATGCTTGCCTCACAGAGCGGCATTTAAGAGTTACGCATCCGAAACGTAGGGATGTTGAGTTCCGAGTAGGGGACCATGTGTTTTTGCGAGTATCTCCGATGAAGGGGATTAAACGTTTCGGGAAAAGAGGCAAGTTATGCCCTAGGTTTACAGGACCTTTCGAGATTCTCGAGAAGATAGGTCAAGTGGCATATCGGTTAGCATTGCCTCCAGCTTTATCAGCAGTGCACAACGTATTTCATGTCTCAATGTTGAGAAAATACGTTTCAGACCCCTCTCATATACTCGCTATGAGAGTCTTCACTTCGATCGGATATGTCTTATGAAGAACAGCCAGTGCAGATCCTGGATAGAAAGGATAAAGTCCTTCGGAATAAGACCATAGCGTTGGTCAAGGTTCTCTGGAGAAACAGTAAGGTGGAAGAAGCCACCTGGGAGCTTGAGTCAGATATGCGAGCTCAATATCCAGAGTTATTCAGGTTAGATTTCGGGGACGAAATCCTTTTAAGGGGGGGATAGTTGTAAAGCCCGCTTAGTTAATTTGGAAATTAGCAGTTATTTATGTTAATCATGAAATTATTTATAGCTATTTAAATAATTTAGTATTGATATTTATGGAATTCAGATATGCATGGGTATGTTATCAGTAGCTTTTATATTTCGCATTTCCGGTGTCCGGTATTTTGGAACGCGGCGTTTGGCTCAGTAGAAGTCACAACTTAGTATGTTAGTATTTTGGGGACGAGTTTTAGACATTGGGAATGTCGGGAATGGCCGGGAATTTAGAATGTCCCAAAAATACCCCTTTAGTATGATTTTAGTGATTTTATGGTGGAGGGGCAAAATGGTCTTTTTGCCCCATTTGTGTTTTGTCTTATGTGATTTATTAAATGGAAAATTAAAGGTTTATTTCTATTATACATGGCTGAAATTAAATGAGTAATATGATTTAAATTCCTTTTTTCTCAAAATTCCATCACTTAGTCAAATTTTAAAGAAATTAGAAAAAATCAAATAGATAACTCTCTCTCTTTTCCTCTTGCATTTCGGCTGAGACTTGGGGTTCAAAGCTAGGATTTTTGGTGGTGATTCAAGCCCTATTTTGCAACTCTAGAGACCTCTTGTTGTGGTATGTGTTTCCTAGTTCTTTTTCCTTAAATTTCTTGAGAAAATGGTGAATTTTGCATGTGTGGTTTCTGGGTAGGTTTGATGCCTTTGAAATGTCATTTGGGGCATATAGAACAGGTCTGGAAAGTTTGGGACCAATTGGGATTGAATTGGTCAAGTTATGTGATTTTTAGTTGGCTGCCTGCGAGGAACCGGAATTCCGGTTGAGCATCCGGAATTCCGGATGGGGGTTCAGAATTTCCCAGAACCGGAATTCCGGTTGGGCAACCGGTCTGCCGGTTGGGGGATTTTTCAGAACCCTAGTTTTCCTCGTTTTTGGGTTTTTAGGGGTATTGCCATGCTTTTTATCGATAGGGAAACTTTTAGTTTCAAGTTTTAGTCCCCGGGAAGTGATTTAGCGTGTCACTTATAGCGTTGTGATTTTTATGGTTTAGGAGCCAGTAATCCGCCGTTCGCCTTCGGGCCTGGTCAAGTTGACCAAGACACCCGAAATCTAATCCGAGTAAGATTAGTATAACAGTATGCATATGTAGATTACATGTTTAGCGTGCATGTAGGAAGCCTGCTAGATTACATTAGATATGTATTTAGGCTTCGAACCATCCAACCCTGTCACGTCGGTACAGGCTGGAGTATGACCAGCAGCCGGAGTATGACCGGTTCGACCGATCAGGCTGACACTTGGTTGGTGGTTCAGTGCTATTGACCTATCCCGTCGGTACAGGCTGGAGTATGACCAAGAATGAGTATGACCGGCTCGACCGATCAGAGGATACTTGTCAATAGTACCGTCCCCCGAACGTTCAAAACTCGGCACCATGTTGGACATGGCGGTAGTAGCTCGCACCATGTAGGACATGGCAGTAGCGGGACTCAGTATCGTGTTGGACACGGCAGTCAGTTTTATGTATGATATTATTATGCTTTTCTTACCGAGTCCGTCGACCCGCGCTTACGTTCATGTGTAGGTAAAGGCAAGGCAGTTGCTGATGGACCGTGAGCGAGCTTATGAGATTGTACATGTCGGGGCGGTTAGGCCTGGAGCGTACGATCCTCGGGACAGCAGGGCTGAGATTTTTGTAACTGTCGTTAGACGACTTTCATTTTGATGTAAAAGTTAAACAGTTAAAACGTTTGTAAATATTTTTATAAATCGGGATCCCGAGACTTTTGTAAAATGGTTTATAAGTTAATGAAAAAGCAAAATTTTAATTAATCACGTTTTTCCATAAACCTCGTTGATTAGCAACGAGTTGCACAGTACGTTTAAAAATCACGTAATACGCCTAAGATAGTTAGGGTGTTACACCGACAGCTCCGTGTATTGAGTATACTGGGGGTGTACCCCTTTTTCTGGCGCTTCTCTCCCGTCCGGGTGCTGCCTTTGGAGGATCTTTTACTCCTCGAGCCCTGGGAAGGGCCTGTCAGGCTAGCAGCCGAAGCAGAGTGTGCAGGAGCTTGTCCATTCACTCCGGACGGGTTGCCAAAATGGGATGATGCTGGTGCCAAGGCTTGGCCCTGGCTATATCCGGGGGTAGCAGAGAATTGTATGCCACTTGCTTGTGGAGTTGCGGTCTGTAGTTTGTTCCAACAGCCCACGGATCCTGGTTCCAGTTTCTTTAACCATTCCTCCGCGGACCCACTTAGAGTAAGTGGGAAGCACAGACATTTGGCGTCATTGCTGACCCTCATGACCGTCATGACACGGTTGAACCGTGACAAGTGGTCGCTAGGATCAGAGTTCCCAGTATAAGCTGCCATTTCGGGCATCTTGAAGTTCTTAGGGAGCTTTGCCTCTAAGATGTGTTTAGCACAGGGCTCTCGATCCTCGCTGTCCGAGTCGGAGTCATCTCCTTTCTGTCTCCGGAAGACTCGGGCAATGTCTTTTCGAAGTATGGCGAGTTCCGCCATAATTCCTTCATTCAACGTACCCGTGGGGACCGCGGGTCTGTATCTTTTTTGGTCAAGGTGATCTCGGAGATCACCTTGGTTCCCATTGATTTGATTCCTCAGATCAACGGGAGGACACCTCTGTCCTCTTCTCCCTCTACCCCCGGGTTCTTGGTGCACGGAAACGCTTTTTCGGTCCCCTCGATCTTGAGGGCCAAGGCTCCCCTTTTGGGGCTTGCCCCTCTGCGGACCTTTCCCTTTAGGGAAATCTGAGCGGACCTTGCGCGGATCCTGCACCTTTTTCTTTCGCCCTGGGGTAGAAGTAGGGTTTTTTGTTTGATTCCCTTCAGCAGGGTATCTTATAGGGCTAGGCTCCCTAGATTTCTGCTGGTGGGAATTAGGCGAAGACGTCGCTGGCTCCTCGTCGAGACCAGCGGTCATTGCCTTGGGGTGCACGTAAATGCCAGCTGCCTCCATGGCTTTTTGCATGGCCAGCATCACTTCCTGCATTTTCTGGTTTTGCGCTTTCTGAACTTCGATCTCAGCTTTGTGATCGATAGCTTTTTGTCTGAGAAGCACCAGTTATGAGTAACTACCTTCGTCATAGGCATACTCGTCGAGGTTTCCCTCGTAGTCATCATCGGGGACTACTTCTTCTTCCTCGGACTCCTCTGCTACTCTTGAGGCTACATCTTCCTCATTCGGGTCTTGAGCGTCTTCAAGAGGACGAGGCTGACGAGTACTTCTAGTCTCCACCATGTTTGTGAAGTCAAATGTTTGTTTACAGTAGCTTTCTTCAGCTCTCAATGAAAGTACCAAAATGTTGACCGAGATTTTCGGCAACTAATAAAATATTATAAAAATTATTGAGCTGTAAGAAAGTGAGAGAAGGATTTTTACGTGGTTGGGGCGTTAATGAGCCTTAGTCCACGAGTCTTTTTTATTTATGGATGTATTTAATACAGATATTATACTTGGGAGAATTTCACCCTTATAAATACAGAGAATGTTCTTGGTGAGTATTTACTCTACTTGCTCATATGCAGCCCAAGATTCTCGATCCCATTTAATGAGCTTTGAGGGGGTATTTATAGTGTTTTTGGTGGGGTAATCCCTAGAATTGTCCTTACAAGTGTATTTGTAAGTATCCATAAAGTTGGGCATTCCCAATGAATATACCATGGGTAATGCATGGTCAAATCCCTAGGTGTTGTAGGGTTTTTATGTGGAATGTCCTTATTGCCTTTTAATTGACGTGACTCTTCACAGTGTAGTCGTCGCTAGACTTAAATGATCATTACTGTGGCGTTGCTGGTTGGAGGTTGTGCCGTCAGACTTTATTGCGTGTAGCAGTCCCAACACGCTTCCTCCCATGCGGCATTTAATGCGACTTGATTGCTCAGGAGAAATCTGACACTTCGCGGAGACGCCTTAGCGTTATATGAGCTTCCGGGAGCACCTTGAGCTCCATGTGCCTTCTTCGGGACCTACGTCCGGGACGTTACCTTATGGCATAAAAGACTTAGCAAATATTGTGAATTGCTTGATCCACGTGTCCCTGTCTGATTGGTCCACGTATATTAGGAAAAATTAGGGGCAACAACAACAATAATAATAATAATAATATAAAAATAGTAATAATATTAATAAAAACTTTATTATTAATAGTTATCTTATTATTTTTTAGCCATTAAGAAAATTCTATTTTTAAGGTATTTGGCCAACTTTGAGTACCCTAAAATACTCTGATATTTCTAAAATCAACTTATCCCAATAATCTCATCAATATTTCTAACTAAAACTATTGTGACATTTTTGGTCTCCAATCAGGTCTCCAGGGTCGCCGAACTCTAAAATATTTTTATTTCATAAATAACTCATATTATATCCACTTATTTGAAATGAATCTTCGTAATTAACAAATTACACTTATTTATCCACTTATCAGATTTTCAGAGTCGTCGAACCTGAAAATATTTTTATTCCACATGTAGCTCATATTACATTCACACATGCTATATAAATCTCCTTAATTTATAAATTACACTTATTTACTCACTAGCAAATTTAAATTTTATAATGAAATAGATTAGTAAGATCATATCCCACTAATTACTTGATTAACCCATAGTATAAATATAAACCTTAATTATTTATCATTAGGCTTATCGAGATATTACACTTAGGGCGAGCTGTTAGTATTCAGCTTTATGCGCTAGTCATAACTTTTGATTTTTCTTTCTCATCAGATAGGTTTTAAACCAAAAATTACAGTTGTTTGATCCCTTTCTCGTCAGAAAGGTTTGATCAAGGCGTTATAACGATTCGACCCCTCTCTCGTCAAAAAGGTTTGGTCAGGGGTTATAACAGTTCGACCCCTCTTTCGTCAAAAAGGTTTGGTAGATGACCTTTTTTTAAAAAAAAAGTTTTCAAAAAACTTTTTATTTTTGAAGCGATGGGTTTGCATTGTACTATGTATTTCTAGATTAATTCCGGTTGATCATACATATATGCCCCTCAAGTAATTTTAAAGGGTTTACGCTTTACAATTACGTGTTGAAAGAAATTATTATTTTATTCACAACTGTAGTTCAAAATATTACATCAGAAATGTGATTTACAATCATTAATCTCATAAGAACTTCCCCAGTTCAATTGTATATTTTATCAATCTTCTAGGAGCATCTGGTTTTGATAAAACAGGTTTTGATGTTCAGGGTCAATCCCTAACATATTCCCACAATTGTTTCAATATCCAGGGTCAATCCCTGACATATTCCGGGGTTCCAGGTGAACTAATCCTGGTTTTAGTTGTTTTTCTTTGATTGTTAGTGGTTGACGAATAGCTTTCCACGTGGTAGCTTGATATGGCAACCATAGTGGGCCGATATCTACTCACGTTGCAATTTTTTACAAAATTGCTTTACCAGATTAACTGACCCTTGTCTTCTTATGACGTGCTCCCTCTCAAGATAACTGAGGTGTCCCTTCCTCCTGCAGAGGAGGGTTATAATCCCTGGTCGCTCGAGTTAATATGTAGATCGAGCTTATCATGGGCATTATCCTGCCCCTTTACATATCGTTGAAAGTGTCCTCGTGCTATGAGACCTTCTTTATCATCCTTCAACTGACGACACTATTCCGTGGTATGTCCAATATCCCAATGATATTCACACCGTTTTGTTAGGTCCCTTTTACGCCTCAGATGTCTCATAGGTTTTGCCTCGATACAAACGACTTCCTGTACATGTGCGAGGTAGATATTTTTCCGAGTTTCATTGAGCTCGGTATATTCAGCATAAAGGGATATATATTTGTTGTGTTTCTTATCCTTGGGTAGCCTTTTGGAATCGTTTTTCCTCTTTGATCATGAGGCTTCTTATTCGAATTCTTCAACAGAATCATACCTCGGTTGTCTTCCGGGTTCCTTGACTTGATGCTTTCTGAACTTATTCTCTACCTCGTCCATTCGCAAATGGAGTAAATCCATTTGTTTTGGACCAAGTCGTTGATGAAGATCAGGTTTTCTCAAGTTCAAATGTTCTCGTAGGTCACACCGGTCATGACTACTGTCGGACCTTGCTCTTCCTCTTAAGGTCTGATTCACCTTGTTCCCCTTATAGGGATTTGCGTGAGTTCCTTTCTTATGAACTTGGAGAGAGGGTTGGCGATCTCCGTCTGATGCTCCACATATTCCAGGCTGCGCCCCCAGACTTTCCTCAGTTTTCTCAAGTTGCCTCTCCTGAGAATTCTGGGAATACCTCTGGGTTGTCTCCTTCCCCTTGGTCTGCGAGTTGCGAGGTTTGCCTCGTGAATCTCTGCTTCCAAAGTCAGGTTGATGTTGAGGAGTATTCTCCTACGTTGCCCTGGCTGCAGCTATTTGACGCTCTAGTTCGGCATTACGTCGGTTTGCTTCCTCCAATCGACGCCTAAGAAGGTGATTTTTTAACTCAACGATTGGTATGTACTTGGTTGGATCGTATGCGCCATCCTCATCATCCTGGTTAGGAAATGACCGGCTGTTGTTTATCCTCGGTCCTTCAAGCCTGAGACCCCAACACTAGGTTTCCCGGAGCTAGCAGCTTGTTCATGGGATGAATCGATAGATCCCTGAGGACTCAATGGCTCTTTTCCAGGGCGATGTTTGAGTACTTCATGAGGATTATTTTCTTCGGCGTCATCCATAACTTTTATGTCAGAATGCTTAATCTGAGCTTTTTCATAGAGGCTCTCAATGAAAGCACCAAACTGTTAATGTAGATTTCCGTTAACCAAATTGAAGCCTCATGGTAACAATTTCATACAGAAAAAATAAAAGCTATAAAAGGAAAAATATGAACACACAGGATTTTTTACGTAATTTTGCAGTTAAAATTTTTGTCCAATATTTTATTCTTTTTTAATCCATATAATTCAGCCCTAAGTCCTAGTTGAAATACTATAAAATGAACATAATGCTCTCACTCATCCACCTGATGCCTTCAACCAAATCAAATCTAGGGATCTCTGTCAGACAACTAGTAGATGAGAGAGTTCCTTCTATAGTGATTTCACCTCCTTCATTGTTCTTCACCATATTCGAAACCTTGAGTGATAAAGTGCCATGCCCACACATAGTAAGTCAAGTACTCAATCATAGTGAGTAAGACGGTGGTAACCAAACTCGAAGGAGAGAAAGAGATCCAAGCTCAAATCTTGATAATACTCTGCAACCGAAAGGAGCAAGGGTTAGAGATCTTAGCGGAAGGAGTCATTATGTTCTGTTGCAACCAATGTAAGGTTTTCTTTAAATCTTATGTGTTTATTTTTCTTGTTTTTGAGATATTCATATTTAGAATGTTATTTCAACATACTTGTTAGTAATTAAATCTAGATCCTGGTAAAATATTACCAACATCTAACTCGATACATGTACATGATGGAACAGAAGAATTCATGTACTATTACTAACTTGTATTTAGAGGATTAGCGGTTCAAGTACTATTTTATATTACTCAGTGCATGTAGAAGGGAATTTACTTTCTGTCATCTTGATTCATATGGTAAGGGAAATAGAAATACTAAAATGCATTAATTTAATGGTGTCTAATACTTTTTACGAATTAAGATTTCCTATTAAAAAGTAGTGTCTTATACTGTGTTAAATTAATCAAAGTTTGACACATTAATTAATTTTTTATTTATAAAAAAATTAAACTTCTAATAAAGTCAACAAAAATAATTAACATATTTAATATAAATTAAATTAATTGATCTGTCAAGCCTTAATAAATTTAACTGAGGCACTAATTTTTAGTATGAGATCTTGATTCCTACCAGCAATAAATCTATACGTGTTACTGAAGGGCAGTGAGGAGGATAGTTAGAAACAATGACTAAGCTATGTGAGGGTGCCAATTTGAAATTTCCAACATCTGTATTTGTCTTTTACGTAGCTCCAAAAACATTAATTTGGCCCCCCAAACTAGCTCATCAGAAGTTTTTTGTCGAGCTCAATAAAAACATTAAATTAAAAAAATTACTCTTGGAAACTTGCTTATAAGAAGTTTTTGGTCGACCTCAATAATTTACGTCGGCTACAGGATAATTATTACTAAATTTTATTAAACTATAAGATATGAATACTCCAACCTTTTGCGTAAAGGACTTGAAACCAAAGACAACTAGTTAACCATGGATGTGACTATGCTTACAATAAGGGGTGAGAAAGAACACGTACGATTTATTTAAGATTAGAATTGTCTTCTTATATACTTTCTTTTACTTGTTTTACGTAACAAATAATGTGCATCTATGTATTATTTCGCTGTCATCGCATATGTGGTGCTAACAAAGATATAAACACTATTCATAACGTGGGCTAATAATGTAGATATTAGTGTTATGTAAAAATTTGACAGCTACTCCTCATATGTTACTAACTAATTAGTTTATTTACACACATATATATATTCTGAAAATACAAACTAATTAGTTTTGATCATACCACAAAAAAACTAATAGATAGTCGTGATTGTGATTGTGATTAATTTATTGTAACATAAAAGAAAATGTTGTGTAACCCACTATAATTTAATGTCAAGTCTACGTGGTTTTAAGTGATTAATTTTTATATATATCTATAACTATATAAAAATAGAATGTAGTTTGGACTTCCTACATTAAATTACAAAAATATTCTTATTATTTGGGCTTCCTACATTAAATTACAAAAATATTCTTATTTTTTTTGTTAATTACTATTAAATCCTCACATTATTTAATCACAAGAAAAAAATTATAATTTAGAGAACTCCACTTTTTATATACAATGCATACAAATACATATTTTTATTTCTTTTTACTAATAGTTTTTTCATATGATTTGTTTATATATAAAAAGACTACAAAAATAAAAAGTGTGAATAATTTTTGGGCTTTACATATTAAATTATTTATTTAACCTTTGTCTTTTTTTTTATTAAAATTATACATATTTTAATATAAATTACATTACTTTAATAACCACTATACTTTTCTAAGTGAAAAATTTTGTAAGTGATATTTTTTGTTTTTAATTATTTTTTGTGGATAACTATATATTAGTTAATAATAACACAACAAATCAATATAAATAATCATATTTGTATATGTATATATTATAGTTTATATCTATGTATATATTATAGTTTATATTTATAAACATTACCATAAATAATTATATATTAGTGAATAATTACATAATAAATTAATATAAATTATAATCATATTTATGTTGATGAAACAATATGCATATATCATAATTTATCTATAAAAATATTACCATTAAAAAATAAAAATTATTAAAATATTCTTTTAATTACTCTCTATGAATAATTTATAATCTATAACTATATAAAAAATATTAATAGTTCTTAGGCTTTTACATCTTAAATTACTTAACTCTTATCTTTTTTCTTCCATTAATTTTTTTTATAATTTAATATAAATTAAATTATTTTGATAACTATTAAAAATTTTGTGAGTGATATTTTTAATTTTCAATTATATATTAGCTAATAATCATACAACAAATAAATATAAATAATCATAGTTATGAAACAGTATGCATACATTATAGTTTATCTATAAACATTATAATTAACAACAAAAATTATTAAAATACTCTAATCCCTTATATAAATATAATAATATATTGTTTTAATCACTCTTTATAAATAATTATATATTAGATAATAATCAAATAACAAATTATTTTAATAATTATATTTATATTGATGAATAGAAACAATTTGCAAGCATAAATATTATAATTTAAGTATAAACTTGATCAACAATTAAAGAAAATTAGTAAAATAATTTAATTTTTTTTTGTATTAATTATTATAATAATATAATTATTTATCATATATAACTTAATATACAGGATAATTATATATAATATAAATAATAAAAATATTATTTTTGATATATATTTTGTTTTAATTTTATAAGTAAAATATAATTTTTTTTTTTTTTTTGTTATTTTACTAGTATATATAAAAAGTAAAACAAAAGGAAAAAAAAAAATCTGTCCAGTTTGAAAAATAAAAAAAGGGAAGCCTACTGTTACAAATTTGATAAAATTTTATAAGATAATTGAATGAAAATTGAACGTAGTCATGTAAATTAGAAAAGGCTATTTTTTCCCCTCAACTATGATATATATGTATTATTCTGGATCTGAATTTTTAAGTCTGTTACAAATAGTCCATGAATTACAGTATTATAAATTGATCTTTCTATTAAGTTTTGTCACATGCAACAAACATACTAATGACATAGTTGCTTAGCCAATTAGCATATCAACGCGCGTCACGTGTATAATTTAATATTAAGAAAATAAAATTAATATGTATTTTTAAATATTATTAAACTAAAATTCAAGTAATGATTAAGAAAATTACGTAAACTAAATTAAAAAATTTATTTTTTTAAATTGATTATACACCTGACGTTGACATGATACTGACGTGACAACTGACTAAACAACCATGTCATCATTTTACTTGTCGCGTATAATAAAACTTGACAGAATGACAAATTTACAACACTGAAAATAGTTCAGTAACCATTTGAATGGGTTGAAAAGTTCAAGACATAATAATATACATAGATCATAATTCAGAAATAAAAATCCTAAATGGCCTTTAAAAATCATAACGACTAAGAAGAACACTAAAAGCTAAAAAACCATTTAAACAATTTTTTGTTTGTTAATTTAATGAAAAAAAAAAAGAAAGTACTTTTAGAAAATATAATTTATTAAATTATTTTTATTTTTTATTATTTAAAAGGAAAATAAAATTTCAAAACTAATACATTAATTGCCTTAATTTATTTAAACAATTTTTTCACTACTACAAAAGAGTTTTTTGAGATAGTTTTTTGGCCCTTTAGCAGTACTTTCGAAGAAATTCACAACCATTGGTGTTGCAAGTGTAGCTAAAGGGTACTGAAGTAATCGTAGCCATAAGGAACCCTATAGCTAGGACTGAACATTTTGACCGAGTTTGACCCAAACCCGTCCAACCAGCCTGGACCCGACCTGGTGAACCCGTCAAATTAAAAAACACTCATCCTATTCAGGCGGGGCGGGTTCAACCCAGTACAATGTTGAGCAGGTGAGCAGGTTGGTTCTTTATGGTCACTGGGTTAATTTCGGGTTGAACCTGAACCCGCCCACCAACCCGGTCACTTTTTATTTTATTTTTTATTTTTATTACATATATATTAAAAATATATAAAAAAAACCCTAAAATCCAATTACTTTAATTTGTATTACATAGATAATATATTTAAAATAACAATATATAATATATTATATAAAATCTGCAACTTGACATTTATATTTTAGATTTGAAATTAATGTATTTTTTATTTTTTTTAATCTAACGAATATAAATTGTGGTGTTATAAGTTTATAACGTATATGTTTAATTTAATATATAGAAAAACTACATAAATTTCATTTTTTTAAAAAAAAAATATATATTAACGAGTTAAGGGGTCAACAGCCAACCTGATCAACCCGAACCTCCAGACTTGCGAACCCGCAAACCCGCGAGCCCAAAACCTGCACACCCGAACCATTTCACGAGTCGGGTGTGGATACAATTTTTTGAACCTAAAACCCGCAAATCCAAAACTCGGTCAACCCGCCCGATATCCATCCCTACCTATGGAAGCAGTTATTATGGTAGCGATTATTATGTAATAACTGCTGCCATAGGGGTACGTTTTATTTTTTTCATATATATATATATATTTATTTTTATTAATATATTTAAATTAAGTATAAATTCTATATAAATAGAGTAAGTAAAAATTAAATTGACAAATTAAATAAATACATGTACTGATTTACATTACTCTAAGTAAATATATTACAGTAATACTTTAAAATTACTTCAAGTGTTTAAAAGTTATCTAAACATGAAATAAAAAATATTCTTGTATAAGTAGGTTAAAGAATTTATCAACAGGACTACTCAACCAGCAGATATTTAATGTTATAAACAGTTAGTATCACTTCTCATGACGAATTTGAAGTTAATTAGGTTAAAGAAAGAATATCTCGTACAAAAGAGTATGTCTTGACTTCCATTAAAGTCACGCAATGGTACTTGTTGCATACCACACTGATTAATGCTTCTGAATATAGATTTTTAGAGAAAAATTAAATAATTGCCTAAATGAGAAATTTAATAACATCTATAGACAAATTAAGAGTATTGAGCTACACAAGAATTATAAGATAGAAATATCAATAGTGTTTTATGTTTTCTACCCAAATTTAATTAATAATGTGTAAGTGATGTTTCTAGGACTTGTCCAATGACATGAGTTATAAAGTGGTGTTTGGTGATATGATTTATGATTTATTAACATGACATGATTTATTTCAGTACTCCTTAACTTTAAAGATGGAATACGTGATTTTTCATATATGACAATTGCAGTTTATGATTATAGTTATTTTCAAACATAATCCTAATTGTATTTTGCATATACATGGGTTCTTTAAACTAAATTAAACTAGTTAATTTTCAATAATGCAAAACTCTATAAATGCTTGGAATCCTACATGAAATTGCACGGTATCTTCTCCCTCTCATGCATCTGTGATTTATCCATAATGTAAATTAACAAAAAAAAAAAAAAATCCTTACAAGTATGTTTAAGAGAAACATGAATCAAGCAATTTTATCTTAATTCTATCGATATTTTCGTAGCATTATAGCTATAATTGAACGTTTTGAAAAATTAAAACTACTAATAACAACAAAAAATAATCCAAGAAAAGATCAAACAATCACAAAAGTATTTAACAATACAAAAATTTTGCACCTATCCAATCACAATACATGTATTCGCAGAACCTATTTCATTACGGATGAATATTTAAGATATTCAAACTCCACTAGCATTCATATTAATTCTATGTTTATCGTAGGACAACATATCGCAGAACATACTTCACTATAAATGAATATTTAAGATATTCAAACTCTTCTAAGTATTCATTACAATAATTATTAATGAATAACAAAATTTAGTTAATGTGTACCTCTAACAAGCTAGAAACCGATCAACAATAAATATGTCTGATCCTTACAAATTAACCTCAAAACCTACAATATAATTATATAACATTATAAAAAATGTCAAAATATAAAAAAGAAATACTACAAAATTAGAAATTAAATTACTTAGTTACTAGTTATTAAAAAATTACTAACAAAGTAATCTATCATAATTTATATCATCAAATATATTTATATTCAGGTGCACTCTTAATTAGTATTACTAATGAGTCGGTAGTTGTTGGGTTTTGTGCCCTAAATAAAATTCATTTCAATATAATCAAATTTACTAATTAATAAAGATCAAAAATCACATTTTATGTTGCATGGTTCACATGATTTATTTCATGATTATGCTTAATGTATAAATTCTATTAAGTTCGGTTCCTCGCTTTATAATGGAAATGTAATTGACATGTATAGATTGCAAACTGATTGTGTATAGATTCTTGGCCCTTGTTTGGGTGCTTATAGGTTGTAAAATTTTGTTTGTGGAATACAATCCATTGATTTATTACCGTGGGCTCAAATTTTGTTAACGAAAATCTGCGTTAACAGTTTGGTGCTTTCATTGAGAGCCTCTGTGAAAAAGTTCAGAAAAAAAAAACCCTCCCTTCTCCTAAAGAAAAACTTTCTCCTTCATGGCTGAAAATCAAGAAAATATTAACACCCCACATGAGGAAACTAACCATCGTTTTGGAAAAGAGCACATGGGCTCTAGAAGATCTACCAATCCGCAGTCCAAAAGGACCACCCGTTCATGGATGGCTCAACCTGAGGGTGGCCCCAGTGCTCGGAGTCCCCGGAGAGCTCAACCTGACTTTAGTCCTAGTACGCGGACAGCACGCTTGAGGAGAACTCAGCGTGGGAATGGTTAGAACCCTAGGGCGAGGGATGAAGAGCTCAATCGTGGAGGTGCCCAATCTCTGGGAGAAAGAACTTATGAAACGGAAAGCCGCCGCCTGAGACGCCGTTTGGAAAAGGTGCAACGTCGAAATGCTGAGTTAGAACGTGAGGCAGTCTCGGTCAGGGCGGCGCAGGGGACGAACGCTCAAAATCAACCTGAACCTGGAGTGAGAAGACCACGAGGCAGACCTCGTGGCTCACGAACCAGGAGACAGGAAAAGGCCCGAGAAAAATGACCTGGGAAAATGAGACACCCCCTGAGAATCAGGATAAATAGCCAGAAGGGAGACAACTGGAAATTGATGAACGAGAAATCCCTCATGAAAATGAGGAGGATCTTGGGACTCAATCGGGAGAACGGGGATTGCCTGCTAGAAATCACTAACGTTCTTCCCAAACTCATAGAGTGAGGACTTGTACGTACCCTGATGGGGGAAATACAATAAACCACTCTCGGGAGGAAAGAACAGAGCGTGAAGAAGCAAGTGTGAGTTCAAGGCGATCCAGAACCCATAGTCGATCAACTTGAAGAGGAGAAAGTACTCAACGAGCTAATGATCGAGAAACTATAGGATCCACTAAATCCGCGAGCCACTCAAAGACAAAGTCTATGAGTAGGACGCGGTCTATAAGTAAGACAAGATCTATCAATAATTACTCCCAACCAAATCTACGAGAGCACTTGAATCAGAAGAAACCTGACCTTCACCAACAGCTTGGTCCAAAGCAAGAGGATCTAATTCAATTGTGAATAAACAAGCTGGAGGACAAGTTCAGGAGATATCAAGTGGGGGAATTAGGGAAATTATCAGGATACGACTCTGATGAGGAGCTTGAGCCGTATCACCCAGATATTATGAATACCCCTTTTCCTTCGAGATTCAAAAACCCGCATGTCTCGTCATATGACGGAACCACTGATCTGGTCTCGCATTTGAATAACTTTAACACGATAATGCGAGCGAGTAATGTGATGAACAATTTACGCTGTATTTTGTTCTCCACCTCGCTTGTTGGGGCAACGAGTAGCTAGTTTAACAAGTTTACTCATCATTCAATAACTTCCTGGGAGCAGCTGTCCAGGAATTTCAAAAAGCAATTTTAGGCTCCTAAGGATAGGCGACTCGAAGCGGCCTCGCTAACCAATATAAAACAACAGCCTGGCGAAACACTTAAGGCGTATTTAAGTCATTTTAGCACAGCTTCCGCTAGGGTTAGAAATTTGGATGACAGCACGCAGCTTACAGCCCTTCAGGCGGGGATCTCCACTGATCCATTAACCGCAGGGGGCGAGTTGTGGGATGATTTACAAGGACATCCGGTAAGAAGCATCATTGAGTTCAACAAGAGGGCTCAGGTGTTTGTCTGGAAGAAAGAAGTCCGAAAGGAAATGAACTTGTTGAAAACAAGCTCGGGAGGTAAACCCAGTAATGATTCAACAGGAACTGCTTCCACGAGAATTGATAACTCAGGGGCTTCTGGTCCAAAAAGAAATGACGAAATTAAGGAACCGTCGAAGGATAGAAAGAAACAAAAGAAGCATGACAAATACGTGCCCGTGTATATTATTTATACCGAGCTTAATGAAACTCAGGAGAATATTTACCTCGCACATGAGCAGAAGGTAGCCTTCGAAAAACCCGAGCCTATGAGGAATTCAAGGAGCAAAAGAGATCCTAACAAATATTGTAAATTCCATAAGGATATTGGGCATACAACTGACGAATGTTGTCAACTGAAAGACGAGATAGAAAGTCTCACCGCCCGAAGCCTTTTTAAGTAGTACGTGAAAAGACAGGGCCAGGGATACAACCAGCCCAGTATTCCCAATAACCCAAATAATCAGGGGTTACAACCTATTCCTGTGGAAGGAGAGGACATCCTGGTTATTTCGGGAGGGCCACATATCGTAGGGGAAAGCAATAACATCCAGAAAAGATATGTGAAGGAAATAAAGAACGAGCAGTCGGTCTTTGCCCCAAAACCTTCCAAGAAGGTGAAAACCGAGCAACCTCCCATTACATTCACGAAGGAAGATGAGAAAAACGTGAGATATCCTCATGTCGATCCATTGGTGATAACCATTTAGCTCACCAATAAAATGATCAAGAGAGTGTTAATAGACAACGGGAGCTCGATAAATATTCTTTATAAGGAGACCCTAAAGAAAATGCTGGGGCAAGGAGGCCCCTGGATTCCGAGAGGCAAGGGGCACTAAAACAAGAGGTTGACAGGTTTTTAGCCAACGACTTTATATGCGAGGTGTTTAATCCCTCGTGGATAGCCAATCCTGTTCTCATCCCGAAGAATAATGGAACTTGGAGAACTTGTATTGACTTCTTCGATCTCAATAAGGCGTGCCCAAAAGACTGTTTTCCACTTCCCAGGATCGACCAGTTAGTGGATACAATTGCTGGGCACGAGCTTATGTCATTTATGTATGCATATTCAGGATATAACCAGATAAAAATGTATGTCCCAGATCAAGAACATACAAGCTTCGTAACCAACATGGGACTCTATTGTTTTAAAGTCATGCCGTTCAGACTGAAGAATGTTGGGGCAACGTATCAGCGACTAGTAAACGAAATGTTCGCAAACCAAATAGGACGAAACATGGAGGTTTACGTCGATGATATGTTGGTGAAATTTATAAAGAGTAAGGATCATACCTCAGACCTCGCGAAATGCTTTAAAATGTTAAAAAAGTATCACATGAAGTTAAACCCGAAAAAATGTTCCTTTGGAGTCTCCTCGGGAAAGTTTTTGGGATTCATAATTAACGCGAGGGGTATTGAGGCAAATCTTGAAAAAATCAAGGCATTAATAGACATGCCATCACCGACAAAGCCTAAGGAAGTATAGGCCTTGACAGGAAGAATGGAGGCACTTAACAACATTTCGAAGTCAACTGATAAGTGTGTGCCGTTCTTCAACATATTGCGAGGCAACAAAAAGTTCGAGTGGATAAAAGAGTGCGAAGAGGCCTTTCAGAACATAAAAAGGCATCTCGCAACGCCTCCCATTTTAGCGAAACCAATAATGGGAGAGACGTTGTTTCTCTATTTAGCCATCTCGGAAGATGCAATTAGTGTAGCTATAGTGCGAGAAGAGGACAAGCACCAGCAACCTATTTACTACGTAAGTAAAAGGTTATTAGGGGCAGATTCTAGATTTCCCCCTCTAGAAAAACTTGTGCCTAGTCCATGCGTCTCGTAAGCTACGGCCATACTTTTAGGCTCACCCCCATAAAAGTGTTAACCAATCAGTCCTTGAGACAAGTTTTATCAAAACCAGATGCTTCTGGAAGATTGATAAAGTGGTCAATTAAACTGGGGCAGTTCAACATAACATATCATTCTCGAACATCTATCAAGGGCCAAGCTTTGGCTGACTTCTTGATAGAAGGTATAACTCTAGAAGAAATTCCACCTGATCAGTGAGACGCGGAAACCTGGAAGTTATATGTGGATGGCGCATCCAACGAACAGGGTTTGGGTGCCGGGGTAATATAAATATTGCCAGAAGGCTTTAAGTTTCACTATGCTCTGAGATTCCAATTTGATGCATCTAATAACGAGGCTGAATATGAGGCCTTGATTGTCGGCTTAAAGATAGCAGAGGCACTGAAAGTTAAAAATCTCATTTGTCATAGTGATTCGCAGCTGATATTGAACCAGGTCCTTGGGGAATACCACGCCAGAGGCTTAAAATGGCGAGGTATTTAGAGAAAGTTCAGAAGAACTTGGAAAGATTCGATTACTTTAAAATCGTACAAATTCTGAGAGAACAAAACTCCAATGCAGATGCCTTAGCAAAACTGGCCTCGCAGAATGACCGGATGAACTCAATCTAGTTTCGGTAGAGATTCTGAGCGAGCCTAGTATCTGTGAAACCGAAGACATCAAGATGATAGATAGCTCTCCTACGTGGATGACACCTATTATCAAATATTAACTCGACGGGCAACTTCCAAATGACAAAAACGAGACGCGAAAACTATTGTATACAGTGCCTCGCTACACAATGATCGAAGGCAAACTATATAGAAGAGGGTATTCAATGCCCCTACTTTGGTGTGTATGCAGAAGCAAACAAAATCATTAGAGAAATTCATGAAGGCTTCTGTGGGGATCATGCGGGTTGGCAAAGTCAGTCTAAAAAATCATTAGATAAGGATATTACTTGCCAACAATCAACAAGGACACATATGAGTTTGTCAAGAAATGTGATAAGTGTCAAAGGTTTTCACATATACCTCACATATCGCCAACAGAACTTAGAATGATGACCTCGCCCTACCCATTTTCTATATGGAGGATCGACCTAATTGGGGCATTACCCACTAGACGAGGTGGAGCTAAGTATGTGGTAGTAGCAGTCGAATTCTTCACTAAATGGACGGAGGCCGAGCCCCTCGTCTCCATAACCTGGAAGAAGGTCCTTGACTTTGTCGTCAAGAACATTATTTATAGGTTTGGCATTCCCATGAAGATGGTATCCGATAATGGAACCTAATTTGATGGCGACTTGTTCACTGAATTCTGCGAGAGGAATAAAATTATCAAAAGCTTCTTGTCAGTTTCTAGACCTCAGGAAAATGGACAAGTAAAAGTCGTCAATAAAACCCTAAAGGATACTATAAAGAAGAAGCTAGATGTTGCCAAAGGAAGATGGGTTGACGAGCTACCTCAGGTACTCTGGGCCCACAGATTGACCGAGAAAACAGCCACGGGACACACTCCTTTCTCGCTAGCATTTGGCTCGGAAGCAATGCTGCCTGTTGAAGTGAACATCTCGACTCACAAAAGAGAGTTTTATATTCAAGAAGAAAACTAGGAACATTTAAATTTGTCCTTAGATCTACTTGAAGAAAAATGAACTAAGTCGCAAATCACCAACGCAGCATACCAGCACCGAGTTACAAGATACTTCAACAATAAAGTCAAGAAAAGACTATTCAATATTAGAGACTTGGTGTTAAGACGAGTCTTTACAAATATGAGAGATGCATTAGCTGGGGTGTTCAACCCGAACTGGGAGGGTCCATATGTCATCGAAGCAGTAGTTAGAGTCAAAGTCTATAAATTGGCTCGACTTGATGGCTCGCTAATAAAGAACTACTGGAACCTAGAACATATGTGACCCTATTATCAATAAATAAATGATGTAACTTGCATTACTGAGGTAAAGTTTAAACTTCAGTTATGAGTAAAGAGAATCATTTATATTAAGTAATTACAAAGTTTCGTTCTTTAAAAATTACTTAAGGGGCATTTATGTATGATTAACCGGAATTCATCTGGAAATACATTGTATAATGCAAACCCGTCATTTCAAAAAAAATTTGAAATTCAAAGGTTCTTAGCTAAACCTCTTTAACGAAAGTGGAGTCGAACCGTTATAACTCTCTCACCAAATCTTTTTGACGAGAGAGGGGTCGAATCGTTATAACACCTTGATCAAACCTTTTTGATGAAGAAGGGATCAAACAGCTATAATTTTTTATTTTATAACCTATCTGATGGGAAAAGAAAAATCGAAAGTTATAACTCGCGTATAAAACTGAATACTAACGGTTCTCGCGAGCTAGGAAAGTACAAAACGAGGCATCGCGATGTCTGGATAAAAGTACTTAAACCTAGAAAATGGATAGATAATATAACTATATTCATACGAGCAAATTAAAAATATACAAAGTGATAAAATCCTTAAAGTATATTTAAGTTTGCTTAAGGCAGATTATAACTGCAATTGCGAGGCAGAATTGACAACTGCTCAAAAATCAAAAAGTTTGGTAGATTACTAACTACTTATACAAAAAGATTACGAGCAATGGAGAAACCCAAAAATACTGTATATTTGATCAAAATATAGTTGTTTACATTGTGAATAAAAACACAAGTAAACACAATTGTATTAAGTTCGAATGAAAACAGTACAAGGCATTTAGGATGAGAAAAACCTAAGACTGGTTACAAACTTGTCTTTACAAAAATGTCACTAGGGGCAAACCATTAAGTCATTCTCCTAAATAAAAGATGAGAGGGGAAGCCGATGAAATCGAGAAAGACCGTCTGCACATATATAGCTTGAAAAAGACCGTCTACACGTAGCTCGGGGAAAGACCGACTACACATAGCTTGAGAAAGACCGGCTACACGTAGAGAGCCTTGATCTCTGCACAGATCTCATTCCCCTCATCACCAAATAATCTCATTTCCTGAAGCTGAGATCTTTTTCCCAAGCCTCAGGAAATTCCTCAGTACTAGAAAGAGTTTGGCGCAAAAGTCTTCTAGCGTAGGTTTGTTTCTTGGGTTGGTTGGATTCTCTGATAGAAACCACGCCAACTTCCTTCCCAGATTCATCTGCATCCATGCCAACCTTCCTCTGGAATTCTTTATCAGCCTGAGGTGGACCTTTTAAATCGCCCACAAGATCTATGCAGATCCTTTGTGGGGATCGCCCATGGCAGGCTATAGGGTTCCCATAGTTTGGATTGGTCGGAAGCTCCTCAGCCTTGGAATCCATCGTTTCCGGCTCCGATTGAGGCTTGAAGTCTGTAGGAACAAATGGAAACTGATTGGTGCATCTGGGTATTATGAATTTGGAAGGATGAACTTCTAAACTCAGAATGGACATTTTGGTAGAAAAGAAATGAACCATTCTGAAAATGGATCTCACTAAAGAGCCAGAGGTTTGTGAAATATGATAAGCTTGAGCCGCCCTTTTATACACGAAGTCCAGTGACAAGAAAGCCAAAGATTGAAAAATCTAACAGTTGGGAGTTGTGCAAAATATGAAGAGACGATTCATAATGACTCTCGAAACCGTACAACCGCCAAATTAAAGGATGAGTTTTTCCCAGAAAAGATCTTGACAAAAATGCCCTCTGTAATTATTAAAAAGCTCTTTTTACTAAAAAGGAACTTTTTAAGGGGTAATTGTTATACCCGAAATTCGGCTGGAGGACACGTGTCAAGATAATGTGAATCGGTCCAATAGCTTTTTATGGAATAACTCATTAATTACATAAGAGTTTAAATATATTGTAACCCGCTGACTGTAAAGCCTTAGGCGAGAAATCAATGTACAAATTGGCACTTAGTGTATTAACGAGAAACCATACATCGCTAAATGCAAATAGCGAAGCACCGGAGAAAGTGACACATATCAACTATAAAAGTCCTTAGCTTGCAATAAGCAAACTAAGTGAAAAAGACGAATCGGCTAAAAGAACAAATAAGTGAGGTAACCATCTCGCTATGAGAAGACTTCCTATAGCTTCATCCAGCTAACAGGAGCGAGGCTTACAACCCTGGCGAGTCAAAAGAATTCTCTGTAAATAACTGCGACCGACACAAGACATACATCGTCGACCTCGGAAGGAAGAATGGCCCCAGCTCGCTATCGGGATCACTATAATCAAGTTTCTGTCAAGACATCTCTAGATACAAAAATTAAAGACGTATTTAATACACGATATTTTTGAACCAGTAAAAGCGGGAAAATCACAGTTATATGATTTTCAAATCATAAACCGCATTTACACTACATAATATGTAATTAAATCCCATGATTTTAGGGATGATTGCTAAAAAATTATTTCGGTCAACTTTGTAATTAACTATCCACTATGTAATTATAAATAGTGGCAGATAAGCTCAAAAAAGGGACAAAAAAACTTATACAAGAGAGACCCTAAAAAAAAGAACACAATCAGAAATCTGAATAAGATTGACTCGTGGACTATGCAGAATTTTAACTGCAAAACCACGTAAAAAATCCTGTGTTCAGATATTATTTTTTCTATAGCTTTTATTTTTTCTGTGTGGAATTATTACCGTGAGGCTCAAATTTGGTTAACGAAAATCTCCGTTAACACCTTTATATTGGTACAACTAATATATTATTTCAAAATTCATTTTAGAATTAAACAAAATTATAAAAATAAAATGTTTAAAAAAATTAAAAATTATTATGAATTTTGAAATAAATTTTTATAAGTTTTAAATAATAATATTAGATGTGCTAATATAAATGTGTTACGTGTACAAGAGTATACACATATATAAGCCGTCTATGTTGGTATTTAACTGTGAAAAATAGATGACACCTTAAATTTGTTAGCAATTTTGTAGCTTAGGGGGTTTTACCACAAAAACTTTAACTTGAAGGGTGTAGTGGAATAATAGATGAGAGGGTTTAGTCGCAACAAACTTTAATAAAATATATATTTTTCGATTATTTTATAGAGATTCGTTTCTTTTATTGATGACTTTGATTCTGTAAATGTGTTACCAATCTTTTTGACTATCCTAATAAGTTATCAAAAACTTCATGCATGCATGCAAGGAAAGATTACACATCAAATCTTTCTAATAGCTACTTGAATAACATTACAAACCATAAAATAACTCATTGAAAAACCAGATCAAAGCATGCATGAGGAATCTATGTAAAACTCTTAAAGATTTTTACCTTTTAAGCTTGAGATTTCAGGTATACTTTTCTAGAACTCTCTGAGATCCTAACCAAGATTGCTATATCACATCAAAACCGACCTCCAACACCCAAGAACAGAATTACAAGGTTAGGGTAAAGATTATACAGCTTTAAAAATGGTAGATTAATCAAGCAGCATAGCTTTTTACCTATTTGTTTCTCAAAACTCCAAAAGCTTCTCCAAGATTGAAGATTCCTTTGAAACGATACACAAGATCTAATCATTCAAAAGGACATGCATGAGTTAGAGCTCATCAACGCATAGACATGAACACGCATTTCGGGTTTAGAAGAAAAAGAAAAGAGAAGAGTTTGTTTTACTTACTTGAAAGACCTTTAGTTACTAATCTTCCGCTTAGCTTTGGTTCTTTGTAGATGAAGATCAAAGGGAAGTATTTAGTGTGGAGTTGTGAGCTTTTTCTTTAGTTAAAATGGAAAAACGCAAAGAGAAAGAGAGAGGATGAAAAGCTCGGCTATGTAGGAGAGAAGAGAGAGAGAGAGATGAGATGATATAATTTTTAGGGTTTATGTGTTTGGAGAGAAGAGGGAGACCTTTGGGATTCTCTACTATACATATATAAATATATATGATTAAGAAATCACGATTAGAAAAAAAAAAAAAACAAATGAAAAGCATCCTATGACCCCTATCCTAGGCTTCCATGCTACATTCGACAAGGAAGAGAAATGGCCATTTTATCCTTCCTTGATTCTCCACTTAATTACAAGTTATGCTTGAGTCATTTTTGGTATTTTGCTTTTATGGAATTTTCTCTACACAATCCTATAGTTCTTGATGAAATAATTCATCAATCACCAAATATTTATTTGGGGTATAAAAATTAAACTTTTGTTACACTACAATAATTTTTACATAATCCTAAAATCATTTTTATTTGTATTAAGTGAACACTCTAGCTCAAGGTGTGCATTTAATCATAAAATACCCTAAAAAATTCTTTTCATAATTTTCCTTAGGCTTGATCAATATTTCCCAACCTTAAAATAATTTATTTTTCTTGCCATAGAAATATTTTTCCCTAAACCTCGTTCTGAGATTTTACCCATGAAGGCTCTTTTGTGTCCACGACAAAACTTTTTAATTCTAATCATATAACCCATATAGCTACAAGAAGACATAATGTTTTACTAAAATACAATATATTATTTCATTTAATATTTCTTTTCTTAGGATACCTTCTCAAGCTCATATCTAGACATGCTAAGGCATGGAGCGTCACAATTTACATAGCAATCAAAATAGACCTTCATAACACGACATGCGTTTCATGCTTCTGACATGTTTGTTAAGTTAGTTATTACCGTTACTGTTAGTTGTTAGTTAGTTTGGTATCTGGTGGCTTTTTAGTCTTTTATCATTCCTGTCTTGTAAGCTCAGTCGAGCTATATATATGTTTCCTCTGTTTGTACCCAATTCAATTAATACAATTCATCTTTCTTTTTCTCTTTAATTCTGTTTTCGTAATATGGTATCAGAGCGGGGAAAAGAAGTTTCCCCTCGATCTTGATCTGTTCTTCATCCTCTTTGCTGTGTTTTCTCTCCAGCAAAGACTCTCTCCTCTTCTCTGAAGTTCTATTCTGAACTTCTTCTCTCTTCTTCTTCGATCAGCGCTTATATACCTGATCGTTCTTCTTTTCGTCCATGGAAACCGATAACCAAGCTGAAAGTCAAGAACGGAGGACAATGGAGGATATGCCACTGTCGAAGAAGGAATTACTCCCATGGTGCAGAACAGTCGCACTTTGCAGAGAAATCCTCTTGAAGATCCTTCAAATCCCTACTACCTGCATCATGGAGACAATCCAGGTAATATTCTTGTTTCACAACCCCTAATTGGACAAGAAAATTACATGTCATGGAGCCGTGCCATGCAATTGGCCATATCTGTCAAAAACAAAATCGGATTCCTTGATGGAACCATTCCTAAACCCCTTCCATCTAATCTTGTCATGTATAATGCATGGTATAGAAACAACAACATTGTCATTTCTTGGATCTTAAATTCTGTTTCTAAAGATATCTCTTCTAGTCTTTTGTATGATGAGTCGGCTGCTGCCATTTGGGAAGATCTAAAGGTTAGGTTTCATCAGAAAAATGGTCCTCACATATACAATTTGAGGAAAAATCTAATGAACCTTAAGCAAGAAAGTCAATCAATCAGCATGTATTTTACTAGGCTGAAAACTGTTTGGGAACAACTCTCAAATTACAGGCCTAATTGTGTTTGTAATGGATGTACATGTGGTGGTGTGAAAAAGATTCAAGAACACTACCACATGGAGTACATAATGTCCTTTCTAATGGGACTTTCGGATTCTTACTCCCAAGTTCGAAGCAATATTTTAATCATGGATCCATTACCTGAAATCAACAGAGTTTTCCATCTTGTAACTCAAGAGGAAAACCAGAAAGGAAATTCCAATCCTGCTGCAGAACCAAATTCAGGAATGGCTTTTGCCTTCCAAGGAGACAAAAACTCGAACAATAAGTCGAATCCTCAAGGAAATAGGTCAAATTCTTTCAAAAGAAATCGACCTTTTTGCACTCACTGTAACATTCTTGGACACACCGTTGAAAAGTGTTACAAAATTCATGGATATCCACCAGGATATCACAAGAATGATAAAGGAAAAGAAAGCTCGGCATCTGCTAATCAGGTTCAAACCAGCAGCGATTCCAGCACCAAACAAGAAGGACAAGCCCTGCTACCTCAACTCACTGCTACACAGTATCAACAACTATTAAATTTACTGGCTGTTCAAACTGGTTTGGTGAATTCTGATGCAGGAACCAGCACAGGTAAATCAGGTATGGTCCTTTCGAGCATGTCAGATTTTCCTTCCATTAATTCTTGGATATTAGATTCGGGTGCTACTAGACACATATGCTATGACAAAAATCAATTTCAATGCATATGTAGTACTCATCCTACCAGATTATTACTGCCTAACAATGAAAGTGTTGTTGTTAATCAAAGTGGCACTATTGCTATTTCTAATGAATTGCATCTAAATAATGTACTTTATGTTCCTACATTTAGATATAATATCATTTCCGTAAGTTGCCTTACTGATGACAATAATCTTTCTGTCAAATTCTACACTAATAATTTTGTCATTCAGGACCGAATCAACAAGAAGAGGATTGGCAGGGGTGAATCCAAGAATGGCTTGTACATCTTGGATCAAATACCTCATAACAGCCCGATTCTTGCTATTTCTGCCAATACTTGGCATTCAAGGCTTGGACATCCTTCGAACAAGCATTTGAAACTCTTAGATAACAAGCTGAATTGTAATACTTCCAATTTACATAAAGACATACCTTGCTATATCTGTCCTATGGCTAAACAAAAGAGGCTTCCCTTCAAAAATAAAACCACTTTTGCTAACAATGTCTTTGATTTGATTCATTGTGATGTATGGGGTCCTTATCATATCCCATCTCATTCTGGTTTTAGATTTTTTCTTACTATCGTTGATGATCACTCACGCTTCACTTGGATATATCTTTTAAAGCAAAAATCTGATGTGCACACTATGATTCCTCATTTTTTGACATATGCTGAGACTCAATTCAACTGCAAAATCAAAAAGTTTAGGTCTGATAATGCACCTGAACTTGCTTTTAAGGATCTTTTTCTAAAATATGGCATCTTACATGATTTTACTTGTGTTGAAACACCTGAACAAAATGCCATTGCTGAAAGAAAACACCAACATTTATTAAATGTGGCTCGTGCTCTTTGTTTTCAAGCTCACACACCTCTGAAATTTTGGTCTGAATGCATTATGACTGCTGCTTTTCTCATAAATCGCATTCCTACTCCAAATCTAAATAACATGACACCTTATGAATTATTATACCACAAACAGCCTGATTATACTCAATTAAAAATATTTGGATGTCTTGCCTTTGCTTCTACACTTACTGCTCATAGAACTAAATTTGATTCTAGAGCAAAAGCTTGTGTTTTTTTAGGCTATCCCCAAGGTGTGAAAGGGTACCGATTGTATGACATAAATAGTAAGCAAATCTTTATTTCCAGAAATGTTGTGTTCCACGAACACATTTTTCCTTTCCATAAACTTAATGATGAAACAGGTAAAATCGATCCATTCACTACTGCTGTTCTACCCTCTACTGGTATTAATGATACACCAGTTGGTGACTATCCTATTGACAACATAGCTATTCCTAGCAATGACTTAAATGTGCAGGACACAACAAATGCACCAGCAGCAGACATAACACACACACCAGCAGACAACAATCACACACCAGCAGACACGACTCACGCACCAGCTGATATAACACATACACCAGCAGCTGAAACTTCATCTTCAGCAGTTCTTCCTCGAAGAACAAGCAGAGCCACTAAACCCCCTGCTTATCTACGAGATTTTGAATGTTATTCTGTCCTTCAAGACAAACATTCTACGCCTCACTCTATTGATAAATATATGTCATATTATCGATTATCTGAATCTTATAAAGCCTTTATTCTTGCAGTTACTTCTCTCAAGGAACCTCAAACTTATCAACAAGCCATCCAATTCAAACATTGGCTTGACGCAATGAATGCAGAACTCCATGCTTTACGCGCCAATAATACTTGGATTGTTGTACCTTTACCTCCAAATAAAAGAGCCATTGGATGTCGTTGGGTTTATAAAATCAAGCTTAATAGTGATGGTTCTATAGAACGTTTTAAAGCAAGATTAGTTGCTCAAGGATACACACAACAAGAAGGCCTCGATTTCTTTGATACTTTCTCCCCTGTCGCTAAGATGGTCACCTTTAAATTGCTACTTGCCATTTCCACAATCAAAAACTGGCATATGTTGCAAATTGACATCAATAACGCTTTTCTTAATGGCGACCTCAATGAAGAGGTCTATATGAACATACCTCCTGGACTAACAGTTTCTACTTCTGCTCCTACAGGTACCACTCTTGTTTGCAAATTACAAAAGTCGATTTATGGACTAAGACAATCATCCAGACAATGGTACAAAAAGCTCACTGATGCACTACTTCAAGAAGGTTTTCAGCAGTCTCAAGCCGATTACACCCTCTTCACCAAAGGACGGGAAGACACTTTCATTGCATTGCTCGTGTATGTCGATGATATCGTAATTACGGGCCCCAATCTTACCATCCTGCAACAACTTCAAGAATCCCTCCATCATCAATTCAAACTCAAGACCCTCGGCAATCTCAAATATTTTCTTGGTTTTGAAATTGCTCGAACAAAAGACAACCTCTTCCTTTCTCAAAGAAAGTACACATTACAACTACTTGAAGAAACCGGTTACATTGGTAGCAAACCAGCTAAAGCTCCTATGGACCCTCGACACAAACTTGATGACCAGGAAGGCGAGCCTCTCACCAACCCATCACACTATAGGCAGCTCATTGGCAAACTCTTATATCTGACTTTGTCACGGCCAGATATTACTTATGCAGTCAATGTCCTCAGTCAATTCATGGCATCTCCTCGCACTCCACACTTACAGGCCTTGCATCATCTCATAAGATACATAAAAGGTAGTCCAGGACAAGGGATCTTATACTCTGCAAATTCATCCCTGCATCTCCGAGGATTCTCGGATTCGGATTGGGCTTCATGTCCCATCACAAGACGGTCCACCACTGGCTTTTGCATCTTCATAGGGGACTGTCTCATCTCCTGGAAAACGAAGAAACAACCCACAATATCACGTAGTTCGGCTGAAGCCGAGTATCGTGCTCTCGCTGCCACAACAAGTGAAATCACTTGGCTTCAATACCTTCTCAAGGATTTACAAATCCCACAAACTGCCCCAGCATTCATATATTGTGACAATCATTCAGCCATTCATATTGCTAACAACCCTACATTCCACGAACGCACCAAACATATCGAGTTGGATTGTCATTTCGTTCGTGACAAAATCAACCAATCCGCTGTCCGCCTCATCTCTGTTTCCAGCAATCTTCAACTCGCAGATGCTTTTACCAAACCATTACCTGCCTCCACTCTCTCCACTCACATCAGCAAGATGGCTGTACACAATCTGTACAGTCCACCTTGAAGGGGGGGTAACACGACATGCGTTTCATGCTTCTGACATGTTTGTTAAGTTAGTTATTACCGTTACTGTTAGTTGTTAGTTAGTTTGGTATCTGGTGGCTTTTTAGTCTTTTATCATTCCTGTCTTGTAAGCTCAGTCGAGCTATATATATGTTTCCTCTGTTTGTACCCAATTCAATTAATACAATTCATCTTTCTTTTTCTCTTTAATTCTGTTTTCGTAATACTTCACACTAAAGGTCTCCTGTGTGGTTTATTAGAAGATTATTAAAAACCGTTATAATCTGATGAGCATTGCCATTTGCCATGCATCGTTTCATGTCTCTTATTTCTTTAACCACAAAATAACATGATTTGTTAAATTGAGAAAAAAAAAATACTAAAATGAACAGACAATAATAAATTAATATAATATAAATATTTATTGAAACTAAAATTTTATCCGCTAAAATTATATTGTTATAGTTTCTAGAGTAATTTTCTGTAGAGTTTCAGTATTATTTACAAGAATCTTCCCCCTCTCTCTGTGTCAATATATAAGAAAAGTTGACGCCTTTAGGTTTGCTTGTTTTACAATCGGGTTGCCCATATTCATAAATCTATGTTGAGTGGACTCATATCGGCTCATGACTTCGACTGATCCCTGTCCTCATCCTAGCACTACTACAAAATTGGGCTTTAGAGGCGGTTTTTAAGGGCTTTCAGCGTCGGTATTGGCAAAATTCGCTACCGACGCTGTTCCGGGTGACGCTAAAGGGTTAAAAACAACCGACGCCATATGACCCCTATGGCGTCGGTTATTTCATAATAACCGACGCCATAGGGGTCCTATGGCGTCGGTTGTTTCATATAACCGACGCTATATGACCCCTTTGGCGTCGGTTATTATGAAATAACCGACGCCATAGGGTCTTCCTATGGTTTTTTTTTTCAGCTTCCAATTTTGTATTTTAGCATAATTTATATATATTATTTTATTATTAATATAATTAAATTAAGTATAAATTATATATAATAACCATAAATACAAATTAAATTGAAAAGTTGAATAAATACACATCTACATTACTCTAAGTGTTTGTATATTAGCTATCTTTTTATTAATATTTTATATTATGTGTTTGTATTTTTGTAGTATATTAGTATATTTTTATAATTTTTTTTAATATATTAGTATCATTTTTGTAGTATTGTATTTTTATAGATAAAGGGTTAAAATTTGCATGAAATTTTTTGAAAACTTTGAACATTATTAATAACTTTTGATCGAGTTGTTCGCTTGAGGCGATTTTTTTTTTTTTTTAACTTGGGTATTTTTTGTGTTTTATTTTGCTATTTTACTTAACATAATAGAATTCTTATTTTAAGTATTAGAATCAATGTTTATAATGTATTTGTTAATTCTATTGTGTTTTGGTATATTGGTAAAAACTTATCAATCTATCCTTTTGATCACAAGTTCAAATCCCAATATAGACCTTTTTTGTATATTTTTTTTATAGCTTACTATATCTATTCTTAGCACTCAACAATATATATCCTATGTATTACATCAATATTATTCTAAAATTACTCTAAGCATTTAAAGATTATCTAAATATATATGAAAAATATTCTTATAAAAGTAGGTTAAAGAAAGCATACCTTATACCAAAAATTATGTACTTGTCTTCTGATAAAGTCACTTCCGATAAAATCCTAACAACCAAGTTTAAGAGAAATTAAAATCAAATATTGTCCTAATTTTACTGAAATTTCGGCAGCATAACGACTATAATTGAACGTTTCCGAAAAATTCAAACCTATTAATAACAACAAAACACAATTCAAAACAATATGAAATAATCACAACAACATTTAGCAATATAAAAATTTACCACCCATTCGACTGCAGTACATGTATTCACAGAACCTACTTCACTAAGGATGAATATTGAAGATATTCAAACTCATCTAACATGCATATTATTTCACCCATCGATCCGGCGCATTACAATATATTACAGAACCTACTTCACTACAGATGAATATTTAAGATATTCAAACTCTACTAAGCATTCATAATTAATTTATAATAAAATTTAGTGAGTGTATACCTCGAGCTAACTAGAAACCGATCAATACCAAATAAGTCAGATCCTTGCAAACTGACCTCACAACCTACCACATAAAGAAATACTACAAAATTACAAATTTTTTTATTTAGCTACTTACTAGTTATATAATTTATGAGTATTTAGTTACTAACTAGTTAATTTATTACTAACTAGTTCAAAATACATGAATAGAATGAAAATTAGTAACTTGCTAAATAGTTGTAATTAACTATCTACTAGCTACTAAAAAAAATAAAAACACATGAATAAAATTGAAAATAGAAAAAAAATTGATACAAAATAGAGTTAATTTTTAAACTTTTGTTTCTAAACTAATTTTTTAGAAAACAATTTCTAAACTTTTATTTTAATACTCTCTTATCTCATTCTCATTCACAATATTTAACAAAACTATTAGTTTAAAATACTCAATATATACATATACAATATATAAAATACTCTCCTATTTATCTCATTTCTCATTCACAATATATACACACACAATACATATTCAATACAACACAAAATACATACATATATACTCTCCTATATCACATTTTTCATTCACAATATATATACACACAATACATTTCTCATTCACAATATATACACACAATACATATTTAATAATATAGAAAAACCCTAAAAAAATTTATAAAATAAAAAATAAAGCAATGTACAGTAATAAAATTATTAGAAATTAGATTTATACCTTAATAGACGTTGAAATACAATATTTTCTCCACTAAAAACGGTGGCCGGAGGTATAACCACCACCACCACTACCTCTACCTTCGGTTTACCCTAAAAAATGAGGAAAAATGTGATCTTTTCAGGTATATAGTTTTAGGTATGAAAAATAGAAGATTTAGAAACAAAAATGAGCTAAAATGGTGAAAAAATGGTGAAATGGGGGTGGTTTTTCGTGGTGGTTGGCGGAGAGGGTTTGGGGTTCTCTGGTTTGGGGGTTTCTGGGTTGGCTGGTCGAATGAGGAAGATGATGGGCTGGGCTAGGGTTATAAACCCTTTAGGCGTCGGTTTTTTTAGAAATAACCGACGCCATAGGGGGGACACCCTATGGCGTCGGTTATTTCCAAAAAACCGACGCCATAGGTGGTGTCAGAATCCCTTCCAAAAAATTCCAACCCTATGACGTCGGTTCTTTAATATTTGCTGAAAAAAAGTGCCTCTAAAAGCTTGGTTTGTAGTAGTGTAGTAAGGAGACTTTGTACTAGAGCTGTTATGGGCTGGAGCTGCATTAGCGTTGAATAGTCCAGTGTGAAAATAATAAATGAAACCCTAGAAAGCATCATTTTCGTGGTCAAAATATGGTCTTAAATATACCAAACAAGAGGACAAGAAGGCTGAGGGTAGGGTTTTGTTTATGATTCCTTTATGAGGGGCCATTGGTCTTATTTATTATGGGCCGCATTGCCCTTGATCAAAACTCCCACTTCCAACAAGTGAAGCTTGTGTTCATGCAAAACCTGTGGGGTTTCATGTGCTATGCACGTGAACAAGTACCAGATGTGATGTTGAATTCGGACCCATATTATAATTGATAGATGGGATTATTAACCAACTGAGTTTACATTGCATAATTACAAGCGATGACACATACATTTAAGAAAGTACATGACGTTAAGACAATTATTACATATAATTGAAACAAGCTTTTCAGAATAATAATTTCAAGAAAGTACCACATGACATGAAATCTATTATCTATCATATATTATCTATTACATATCTATGTTAACATTTATTAATCGAAGATGAGTATGTAATTTTGGTTCTTCTATTTTTATAGATTAGTATGTATTTATTATTTTGGTTTTTCTATTTTGTCATTTAGTATGGCTTAATTATTTGGTCATATAATGTAATATGTTATAGGCTAATTAGTAATTTTTTCTTTGAATTTTGACATGTACTAAATTGTGCCCCCTAAACTTTTTTGGTCGTTAAAAATTCCCCTCGAACTATTGAGATTGTTAAATTTAAGAACTTTTGTCTAATTTCATTCAATTTTACTGTTCCAGTGATTGTTTATGTACTAAACCATACTCCCCAGACTTTGATATCTATCAAATCATGCCCCTCAAATTTTGATATGTACTAAATCATGCCCGTTGAACTTTCATCCATGTTAGAATTTTTTTACTAAAATTAGACAAAGTCCTTAAATCTAACAATCTCAATAGTTCAGGGAGAATTTTTAACGGCCAAAAAAGCTCAGGGGGCATGATTTGGTACATGTTAAAGTTCGGGGGAAAAAATTACTAATTAGCCTATATTATATATTATAGATATTATGAATTTGTGTAATACTCACCTAGTTATGTTAGAGTTTATGCTATGAAAAACTTATAAAGACATTTCCGATTATTGATAAAAAGTTGAACATTATGATATATGCATGAATGTTAATTTATTAATATTTAATACATTGAATAATTTATAGATAAACATTAGAAAATTTCTTATTCATATATGAAATTGTGACTTAATTGTTGTTGTACAAAGAACTAAGATCACTTAGCTATAAATAAAATAGTCAATAATATATTCAAGTTACAGAATATTTAATTAATAGATGCTAGTACGGTTCACTGATATCTATTTTTCGGTGCAAGTAATCTCTGTTCGAATTATTAATGTAGTATGGTATTAAGTGAAGGTGTTGTATATAACAGAGATTATATATAATAAGGACCAATATGAATAAAGTTATCTTTATCAAACTTACAACTTACTATAACGACCTAATTCATATTATAACAATGATGTAGTAGATCAGTGTAAATTTTGAGTAATCATGAACTCATGTTCATGTTATTAGTTTTCTTAATTCACTCGTTAAAGTTTTCTTAGAAATATCTTATACATAATTCTATTTTGGGAATCTAATAATATGGATGGCTGGCAACATGATCTACAATTTTGAAATCTTGACTTTCCTAACGAATCATATGTTGGTTCCCTTTATGTGTTAATCTTAAAACTGAAAAGTGTACGCAAATTCAGATGGGATCTAAATTATACTTTCACTAATGAATTAATGGTACTAAATGATATAGAAGTAATTAGAAAGGTAAAACAGTAATTTGACCAAAACTAATTACGAAGCGACACAAGAGGGCTAATCACTGAAATTAATTATATCAATGGACACTGTAGCAAAACTCAGTAAATATAATTATATAATTACTAAGATTTCAATTCTATATTTATAGTGAAATAATCATGAAATTAATAAATAATATTATTTTGTTGATAAGACTCAATAAATAATCTACTTTATTGGAGCTTAGAATTATAGGTCTATGATTCCCGAATGGCACCTTGAAATACTGTCAAAGGTAGGGATAAAGAGTTGCATAATGTTGTTCGAAAAATCTATCTTGAATTGGGAAAATAGTAATTATTTATTTTGTAATAAATAAATAATTTTTAAAATTAATCAAATATGGAAAAGACAAAAATTGTTGTTGACCGAGGTTTTCGGCAACCAATAAAATAACAATAATTTAGAGAGCTGTAAGAAATTAAGAGAGAGATTTTTACGTGGTTGGGGCGTTAATGAGCCTTAGTCCACGAGTTTGTGTATTTACGATAGTATTTAATATAGAGAATGTTCTTGGTGAGTTTTTACTCTTCTAGTTCTTATGAAACCCAGAATTCTCGACCCATCTTTAATGAGCTTTGGGGGTATTTATAGTGTTTTTGTGGGGTGATCCCTAGAATTAAGGTACATGCATTTCTGTAACTCTTAGTAAAGTTATACATTCCCAATGAATATATCATGGGTAATGCATGGTCTAATCCCTAGGTTCTGTAGGGATTTTATGAAGGTAGTCCTTAATCCTTTTTGACTGATGTGATTCCTCGCAGAGTAGCCGTCACTAGACTTTATTGATCATAGCCTAGTAGGTACAGATTGGGGGTTGTGTCGTCAGACTTTCTTGCGTGTGGCAGTTTCAATACGCCTCCTCCCATGCGGCATTAAATGCGAGATGACTGTTCAGATGGAATCTGACACCGCTCGGAGATGCTTTGTTGCCATCTTGCTCTCCGGGAGCATATGAGACTTACATGCCTTCTCCGGGAGGCATGTCTAAGGTAATCATTTGCTTTAAGAAGACTTAGTTTGTTTTATTTAAATGCTAACCCTTTCCCATCCACGTGACATCATCCGGTTGGTCCACATATTTTGGGCGAAATTAGGGGCAACAGTTGTAAAGATCAATTTTGTCAAGATAATATTTATTGAGAAAAAAATTGTCAAGGCAAAAGATACCATCCTTGTCTTAATTGAGACAATGTAGGCGCCCATAGGGTGTCCTTATTAGATTTTTCTTTTGGGTTAATTAATTCAATTAGATAAATATTTAAATTTGAATAGTAGTTAAAGATATTTCAAGTTAGTTGAGATATTCTCTCAAGTGGTTGAGAGATTCACTCATCTAAAATAGCAGTAACTGAATTCGGTTATAGAAATTTATTTAAATAATTAAATATAATTTAATTAATGGGAATCGAATATACTACAAAAATAACTTTTTGCTTCGGTTGTAAAGTGACACATAAATTATTTGTGTCGGTTGGTAAAAATGACGTAATAACAGCAGACGTAAACAGTCAAGTTATTTGCTTCGTTTTAAAATTGGCACAAATTATTTTTTGCTTCGGTTAAGAATCGAAGAAAATAGCATTCACTATTGGCGTCAGCTCTTAAGTGGAGCAAGAAGCTTCACTTCAAACTGTAATCGATGCTAATTGAGATATTGCGTCAGTTACAATTTGATGCATATTTGTATGCAATATTTTTTTTTTACTTTTTATTTACAATGCTATTTTCGAAATATAGAGCAGAAAAGAAAATTTATATTTCCTTCTCAAATCTCTACTACAAAAAGTACTGTTTGCGTCGGTCAACGCGTCTCACCAAAATGGTTAACTGAGGCAAAAAATAAGCGAAGATTTTATGCTTAAGAGTGTGACTGGAGCTAAAAAAATAACAATTAGCATCGGCTCGTACCCCGATGCAAAAAGTAGAACCGAGGTAAAATGTGATAATTTTTAAAATATCTTTTATATTTTGCATCAGTGGAAAATTGAAGCCAATTTCTTTTGCTTCGGTTAAAAATTAAGGTTAATATATTTGTCACGGCTGTCAACCGAAACGAACCCATCCCCATTTTTACAAAGTGTAATTTCATTTTTACGCGTCCTATATCCCCCAATTCAAAACCCGAGCAGACCCATCCCCATTTCGAAACCCAGCCCCGCCAGACACTGATTCGAAAGACTGTCAGTCGCCCGCCCTCCGTCCGCTGCCCACTGTCCATCTGCCCACCGTCCGTCCGCCCACCGTTCGTCTGCCCACCGTTCGTCCCTAGCATACCCTTCCTTTTCTCTCTCAGCAACGACCAAAGGTACACACGCATGACTCCACTAAGCCATCTCACCACCACCGACTACCCCCCCTCCCCAGCTCCTTCCATCTCCACTTTACTTCATCGGGTATACTATCCTATTCCTATTTTTTAAATAACATTGTTTTCATAATGATTTCACTTGTTACTTTAAAATTAAAATAATAATTTGGACCAATAATATTTCAACACGTGGCAATTTTAAAAAGTAAACGGCTCAGTTAAAATTAGGACTAACGGACAAATAAAAAGCATGTTTTTTTACATATGATAAGAATATAATTTAAAACTACTATAATTTATTTTTATCAAATATATATAAATTTATACTTTTGGGAGAAAATAATTAAGAATATTTTTTAAAAAAAAAATTATATAACATAAATAATTTTTTTATATATTGTGATTATAATTAACTAGATTACAAAATTATCATTATCGTATATAATAGAATCTTAACATATTACAACACTTTAAAATTTATTAATTACCAAACACTTTGCTCAGCTTTTTTCCACGGTTTTGTTGCAGCTATTTATTCTCACAGCACAGCTACAATTGCTTTTCTCCACAACACTGTTGTGCCAGACTAGCCCTTAGTCACTTTTAGTCACAACGTATGAATGATAATTTATAATTAATCCCAACTTTTTTATTTTTAGTCACATATTTTTTTGTGACTAAAAGTAATATTTTTTGTAGTGAACTTTTAGATATTGTTCCAAATGAAAAGAATTTCACGTTCACACTACTACAAAATGTTTAGTTTGTGTCGGTCAACATGTCAATCAATATCTAAAGCTAAAATAAAAATACCAGTTTAAACTTTTTTCAGTTGAGTGACGAACACTACTTTGGGTCGATTAAAAACCAACATTTTTAGCTTTTCCTTTAGTAAAAAACCAGTGCAACTAAAACTAAAATAAAAATTTACAAATGTTAAATAGGCCAAAGCTCATGCTACATCCCTAAAACAAAATCCTAACCTTAAATATTACACAAACTCACATTACCCTACTCACCTGCCACTCTTTCTTTCTCTCCCTCACACTTGATCTCTTTCTCATACTCTCTCTTTTTCGGTTTCCTTGCCAATCCTAGGCCCCAACATTGGCCCACAGCCCCGATTGTCCCCCAGCCCCGATAGACGTAGCCCAATGACCTCCAAGCCCTCACCGATCATAATCCCTGATGACCCCAACCTCTCTCTCTCTCTCTCTCTCTCTCTCTCTCTCTCTCTCTCTCTCTCTCTCTCTCTCTCTCTCTCTCTCTCTCTCTCTCTCTCTCTCTCTCTCATTTTGTATTTCTTCTTTCCAGGTGGTTCACTCAGCTTGGTGATTCTCAAGATATTGGCGCTCGGTGGTTCTCTCAGTTTGAGCGAAGTGCTTCGCTCGATGATTAACGACTACTAGTTTTCTCAGCTAGTGTGGTTCCCTAGTGTAAACAATATCAAGTTTTTTCTCCATTTATCTTTTTCCTTCTTCTTTTTGTTTTTTTTTTTCATTTTTTCTTATTTGAGTTCAAATCAGATCTAGATTTGTGGTTTAGTTTAGATCTATTTTTTTTTTTCAATTTTGGGATTGTGGTGGTCGTGTTGGTATAATAATTTAAAAAAAAATAATGTCAAGACCGACGCATATGCAAAAATATAGGTATCGTTTGGTAACACTTTTTTAATCAATTTTTTTGTTTTTAAAATTAGAAAAGTGAAAATATTTATCAAAAACTTGTTCTATAAAACTGTTTTAACTTTTTATTTTTTAATTGAGAATCAAAATTTTGAAAAAAAAAAATCACTTTTAATATTTTTTTTTAAACAGTTTTTTTTCTTAATCAATATTTTAGACTCTGATCAAATCTCGACCCAAATCCCCCCCCCCCCACGACCCTAGCGTTGAACCCGGTCTTTGACCCGAACTTGAATCCGACCCCAGACCTAGACCAGACTTAAATATAATCAAAAAATAAAAACAAAAATGAACTTTACAGAACACGCTTTTATTTTTTGTTTTTAAAATCAAAAAACAAAATTAGTTACAGAACGCATTTTTGTTTTTAAAAAACAAAAATTTTACTTTTATTTTGTGATTAAAAAATTAGAAAATAAAAGTGTTACCAAATGATACCATAATTTCTAATATTAATGTCGGTTAGGAACGGGCACAAATAATCAATAAATATTGGTTATTAACCGACGCAAATTACTCACCACTTTTGTGTCTACAATATACGTAATAACCGACACAATTAATATAAATACTAGTTTCTCTAATATATATTTATATAGATAAATATTGGTTGATTTTTTTAGTAGTGTTATGTTAAACTTTAATTTATATCTTTATATATTAAAAGTGTCTATCTAATGGCATTTCTTGATTTAACAGAATATACCTTAAAAATAAAAGAATATTCTGTTAAATTTAACGATGTTAATAGGTTTGATCTCCCGTTAACAAATAAAATTTTAAATTAAAAAAAATCATCTTAGCCACATATCTCTCTCACAAACCGTATATCCCCAAATGTTAATTGTGTAAGATTTCAAATTTCAAAAAATTTAAAAATATACCCAATAATTAAACCCAAAAAATTAAACAATCTTTTTTTAAATTAAAAAAAAATCATCAATATAAAATTTAAGCTCTATATTAAAAAATACCTTTTTTTTCTAGAAACATAAAGCTACAGACTAATTTCATTAACAATCATCAATATAAATATTCAAGTATGAATAAATCAGAAGAATTCAAAATCAGAACAAATAAATATTCAAGTATTTCAATAAATTCATAAACAAATAAATCAGAACAATTCAAAATCTCAAATCAAGAAAATTAAAAGTTTAGATTTATAATCTTTACGAATATGAAAAACTTAAATAGATCTATCTACTATTGTTGTTGTTGTTGCTTAGTTACTGAATTCTTAAACAAAAACTGTTGGATTAAAAATCCTATGTGGGCACATATGTATAATGTATATGCTAGATTTCAAATATACCTGTGACGATAAATGTGTGACAATTATAAGGTATTTTGTGTGAGCAATACGTTAGTCCAAAGATTGACCTATTGTTTGACACAGTTTTATTGTCAATATTTGATTGCTACACCAAGAGTACCGCTTACAGTTAATATTACTGTCCAAAGACTTGATATTAATGTGTGTTTGGTATCTTGAGATGGGATTAACCAATTTTTGAATTTATTGTTAAATTATGCATATTAATGTGAGCTTGTTCTATTTGTTCAATATTCAGCTAGTTCATCTTCTGCTGCCTCAATATCTGCTAATATTAATTCTATTCCTATGCTTAATGGGACCAATTTCAAGGATTGGAAAAGGAACCTACTTATAGTTCTGGGATGTATGGATTTAGACCATGCACTAAGGAATGAACAACCTGCACCTCTCACTAAGGAAAGTTCCCATGATGATAAAAGGGAATTTGAGAAGTGGGATCGTTCAAATCGCATGAGTCTAATGATTATGAAACACAGCATTCCAGAAGCCTTTTGGGGCACAGAATCCGAAGGGGTTACTATGGCTAAGAATTTCCTTGAACAAATTGAGGAACGTTTTGCTAAAAACGATAAGGTTGAAATGACAACATTTCTTGGTTCTTTAATGAACATGAAGTATAAGGGTCAAGGAAATGTAAGGGAGTACATTATGGAAATGCATCATATTGTCTCAAGATTAAGGACACTTAAGATTGAGCTTTCGGATGATGTACTTGTACTCATGGTTTTGTTAACGCTTCCCCCACAGTTTAACCAATTTAAAATTAGTTACAACTGTCAAAAGGAGAAATCGACTCTCAACGAGCTCATTTCTCATTGTGTGCAAGAGGAAGAAAGGTTGAAAAAGGACAAAATCGAAAGTGCTCATTTGGAAACTACCCCTAAGGATAAGGGCAAGAAAAGAAAATTTGAGAATGAAGTTGCTAAGGGTCCAGTTCAAATGAAACAACAACAAGATTCTAAGGGTTGTTTCTTTTGTAATCAACCTGGACATGTGAAGAAAGATTGTGCCAAATATCACGCATGTCGTGTAAAGAAAGGTATTAATCTTGCTTTGGTCTGTTCTGAGGTTAATTTAGTTTCAGTACCTAGAAACACTTGGTGGATAGATTCTGGTGCTACTACTCACATAAGCGTTTCTATGCAAGGTTGCCTGAGCTACCGAAAGCCAAGTAATGGTGAAAGATACATCTTTGTGGGCGATGGACAATCGGTAGAAGTGGAAGCAATTGGGCATTTCAGATTGTTATTAGGAACTGGTTTTTATTTGGATTTGAAAGACACTTTTGTTGTGCCGTCTTTTAGACGAAATTTAGTTTTCGCTTCTTTGTTGGACAAATTTGGATATTCTTGTTCATTTGGAAACAATAAGTTTACTTTGTCTTTAAATTCAAATATTATTGGAACTGGTTATTTGAATACTTAAGACAATCTTTATTTGCTAGAAACAATTGCATCCTATAATGAAACCTTGCATGTGGAATCACGAGGTACTAACGCAAATTAGATAAAGAAATTCAGCGTCATTATGGCATAAACGCTTAGATCATATCTCAAGAGGTAGAATTGAGCGTCTTGTGTCTGATGACATTTTAGAGTCTCTTGACTTTCACAGATTTCAATGTCTGTGTAGATTGTATCAAGGGAAAACATACCAAAACTAAGAGATTAGGTGCCAATAGAGCTTCAGAAGTCTTAGAATTGATTCACACAGATATTTGTGGGCCATTCCCTACGGCATCTTGGAATGGTCAACAATTTTTTATATCATTCATAGACGATTACTCACGTTATGGGTACCTATATCTCATTCATGAAAAATCTCAGTCTGTGGATGTGTTCAAAGCTTACAAAGCTGAAGTTGAGAATCAACTCAACAAAAGGATTAAGAACGTCAAATCTGATCGTGGTGGTGAGTACTACGGTAGATATGATGGCTCAGGTGAACAACGTCCAGGACCATTTGCTAAATTCCTAGAGGAATGTGGTATTGTCCCACAGTACACCATGCCAGGATCACCTAGCATGAATGGTGTTGCTGAGAGACGAAATAGGACTCTTAAGGATATGGTAAGGAGCATGATCGCTCATTCTACCTTACCTGAGTCCCTCTGGGAAGAAGCATTAAAGACAACAGCTTACATTCTGAATAGAGTACCAAGTAAAGCAGTTGCAAAAACACCTTATGAGCTTTGGACAGGTCGAAAGCCTAGTCTAAAGCATTTTCACATTTGGGGATGTCCAGCTGAGGCAAGGCCTTATAGGCCACATGAAAATAAATTGGACTCCAAAACAGTTAGCAGCTACTTTATTGGTTATTCTGAGCGATCTAGGGGCTATAAGTTTTATGATCCCACTGTCAGAAATATTTTTGAGACGGGTGCTGCAACATTTTTTGAGGATGTTGAATTTGGGGGGAGAAATAAGGTAAGAGACATTGTTTTTGAGGAGGAATTGAATTCAAACTCAGTTCCTACTATCATTTTAGACAATGTTCAGGCTTCCACACCTATCATTGATCAAGAAATGAATCCGGAACCTCAACAAGATAATGTTGAACAACTCCCAAATCAAAATGAGGCTATTGTTCCAGAAGAACAAATTCAACACCCTCAAGAACAAGAGCCATTAAGGAGGTCCACAAGAGAGAGAGAGAAGAAATGCTATTTCAGATGACTATTTTGTATTTCTTCAAGAACATGAGGATGAAATTGGAATGATGGAAGATGATCCAATCAACTTGCATCAGGCCATGAAAAGTTCTAACTCTCAAAAGTGGATTGATGCCATGGATGAAGAGAATAAGTCTATGCAAGACAATAAAGTTTGGGAAGTTGTCCCATTACCAGAAGGTGTAAAACCAATTGGTTGTAAGTGGATACTTAAAACCAAGAAGGATGAATATGGTAATGTGGTGAGATTTAAGGCACGTCTTGTAGCAAAAGGCTATACTCAGAAACAAGGCATTGATTATACAGAGACTTTCTCTCCGGTTTCATCGAAAGACTCTTTTAGGATAATATTGGCACTTGTTGCTCATTTTGACCTTGAGTTACATCAGATGGATGTTAAAACAGCGTTTCTCAATGGCGACATTGATGAGACAATTTATATGGAGCAACCAGAAAACTTTGTGGTTGGTGACCCAAAGAATATGGTTTGCAAATTAAAGAAATCCATCTATGGACTCAAGCAAGCTTCTCGTCAGTGGTATCACAAGTTTCACCAAGTAATTATCTCATTTGGTTTTGAGATGAATATTATTGATGATTGTGTATATCACAAGTTCAGTGGGAGTAAATACATATTTCTGGTTCTATATGTCGATGACATATTGCTTGCTACTAATGATATAGGCTTATTGCACGAAACCAAGAGATTTTTATCTAAGCAATTTGAGATGAAAGATCTTGGTGACGCCTCTTTTGTATTAGGAATTCAAATACGTCGAGATCGTTCTCGGGGTATTCTTGGATTATCACAAAAGAGCTATATCGATAAAGTACTCAAAAGATTTGGCATGCAAGATTGTAGACCAGGTGATACCCCTGTTGCTAAAGGAGACAAATTCAGTCTTAGACAATGCCCTAAAAGCAGCCTTGAAATTCAGGAAATGAAAAAGATTCCCTATGCATCAGTTATAGGGAGTCTAATGTATCTTCAGGTATGTACGCGTCCAGATATTGCGTACATTGTTGGGATGTTAGGCAGATATTTAAGCAGCCCTGGTATGGACCATTGGATAGCAGCCAAGAGGGTTATGAGGTATCTTCAGAGAACAAAAGATTACATGCTCACATACAGGAAATCAGATCATTTGGAGGTCGTAGGGTATTCTGATTCTGATTTCGCTGGATGCCAAGATAGCAAAAGGTCTACATCAGGCTACATTTTCTTGTTAGGTGGAGGAGCTATATCCTGGAAAAGTGTCAAACAGACACTTGTAGCTTCTTCCACTATGGCAGCTGAATTCGTAGCGTGTTATGAGGCATCAAATCAGGGAATATGGCTGAGAAACTTTGTCACTAGGCTGCGTATTTTGGAGAATGTTGAAAGACCACTTAAGATATTCTGTGACAATAAATCAGCAGTGCTGTATTCCAATAACAATAGGAGCTCATCCAAGTCAAAGCATATTGACATAAAGTTCCTAGTTGTGAAAGAAAGAGTGCAGAGTGGACAGATTTCCATAGAGCATATTGGGACAAACTCCATGATAGCGGATCCGCTCACAAAAGGATTACCACCCAAGGTCTTTCATGAGCACACTGCTCATATGGGTGTAGTATTACTTGAGGATATATCATGATTTAGTGGGAGTTTGTATTCTCTTTGCTTTATGTTTGTTTAAGACATTTATGTATTTGGTTATTTTCTGATCAGAAATAAAGTTTTCAGTTTATTCACTCTGTTTTGTTATGTTTAAGTTTGACCTCACTTTGGTTTAAGGAGGACCAGTTGGAAATAGGCATGTTCGGTTCACATTGCATGTAATTTTCATGCTACACATCCATGATTGATCTATGTCATTTGGTTATATTTGTATATGTGACCATTGATGGGTTTAGTCATGATTGATATGACGAAAATCGCTTTGATCCTATATGGGTATAGTTGATGGACGAGATTGTTGTGAATACCTTTACATAATAGCAAATTTTGAGCTCATAAGGTTATACATTTATCAGGTAACATATGTTGCCCAAGTGGGAGATTGTTGGATTAAAAATCCTATGTGGGCACATATGTATAATGTATATGCTATTATAAAGTGTGATACAAAATTAAGTGACCAATTATGTTATGGGTATCAAAAGGGTATTAAATTGTCATGGAAATAATGTGTAGATACCATAAGTTAATTTATAATTTGTTGAGGGGCCAAATTATAAATACCCAAAACTCATTCTAAGATGAGTCTATAAATAGGTAGTGGTCCCCAAGAGGGTTTCTGTATTCTCTCTTTCCCCATCAGAGAAAATACTCTAGAAAATAGTGTATTCTTGGAAGATCAAAACCTTCTCTGCAATCTCCAACAATGGCTCGCCACGTAACTCTCATCTAGTTAATATATTGTATATTTAGGTATTCTTAAAAGTCAATACTACATATATAATTTTACATAAAAATATTAAATAAAATACAATTCAATATAATACTATACAATACAATATAGTGTAATATGTCATACCAAACGAACCCTAAAAGAATAACTATTTGTTCTTTAAAAAACATAACTATTTAAAAGTAATTATTGATTTGTTAACTTTATTAAAATAAATAATAATGTCACCCACCCACATTCTCCATATAGGAACAAAAAATTGCATAAAGTATAACAAATTAACAAATATAAATAAAAATTGATCCAATGATCACACACCATAATAATAATAATAATAATAATAATAATAATAATAATAATAATAATAATAATAATAATAATAATAATAATAATAATGTGAAAGATGTAACAAATTTGTTTAGAACTCCTTTAATATTTTTATAAAAACAATATCCTAATTTTCATGTGTTTCTCTAAGGTTTGCAAACATCCTTAAAAAAATAGCCATAAACTTATTTAAATATCGCCTTCCTATGGGTAATTTTTATAAGAATCTATATATATTTTGAACAGATAAAAAATGACAACAAATGTATGATCAAAAGTAAAACCTAGAACTTAACATATGATTTACTTTCTTTTTTCCATTCATTTTTTTTTTTTTAAAAAAAAAAAAAGCATATAAAAACTATTCAGAAGTGAGAGAGATATGATCGTCATGATCCCAAAACCTGCAAATCCCATTCAATGCAAACGTAAGGATCATGAGTCTACATCTTGTGGATGCAGCTTTGGAATAGAACTAGGTGAGAACACAGGCAAGCCCGGAAACTGCTGATGTTCTGTGGCCACAAAAGGCGGCTGGGGTATCAGATTTGTGGACGAATACAAAGCATTAAAGTTGGGGAGTAGATGATTACTGCTTTGTTGATCTTGATGATGATGATGATGGTCTAATAATAATTGTTGTTGCTGCTGTTGATGAATAAGTTGCCTTTGTTGATCAGTACTTCGCTGTTGTTTGGGAATGTTAAGCTTTTCGCCTTCGATTTCTCGATACTTTTCGAGGTAAACTTTGAGAGGGCCTACATAGTTCTCGAAACCTAGAGTTGTGATAGCCCAGATGATATCGTCTCCATTGATTGTCTTCCTCTTTTCTCTCTGGCATTTGTCGGAGGCTTCTCCAGTAACGAAGCTTATGAACTCAGAGACACATTCTTGAACGGTTTCTTTTGCGTCTTTGGAGATTTTTCCGTTTCCAGGGATCATTTTCTTCATGATTCGACCAACGTTAGCTATGGGGAGGAACCTGTCTTGTTCTTTGTTGTTTGTATTGATGGGGTGCTGAGTTTTGGAAGTATTAGTAGTGGGGTTGTTCTTTAAACATAATGGGCTTTCTGGGCTTCCTCCGTCAAGCCCACTTGGCCCATCTGAGTAACTTTGGTGGTATTGATGATGATGTTGATTATGATGAAGGCCATGATCATCATTCATTTTACTCTCTTACTGGTGATGTTGGAAAAATGAAGAGTGATGATTAATTGTGATGTGAGATTTGTATTTGGAATTGGGGAATAAATGGAAAGATAAAGCTAAAAAATAGGCAAGTGAAGAGGGAAAACAAAAGGAAAGGCTGAGGTTGGTTTTTCACCATTTAAGTCCCAGGGACTCGTTCCATCTGTTGTACAAGGTTATTTAATTAACTATTGTGAAGACCTAATCCTTGCTATAAGCTAACTTGTTGCTTAATTAATTTTTTTATTTTTAATTCTTTCTTAAATAAGTCAAAAGGAAAAAGACTAAATCATACCCCATGTCCCATGACGGCTGCAATCACCATTTTCGTAAGTTGCAATCTGCTTATTGTAATTTTATTATTTATTTTGCATAAGTTAGAAAATTACAAGACAATATGATTTCTATAATACACACGTAAAACACTTATAAAAAAGTATTATGGAATTGGGCTTTAAAAATAAAGCTAAGTGATGAGGCCCATTCAATCAAATCAGATAGTCATGACTCATAGCAAATCAACTAAAAAGGCTTTTCAACAACATGTACATCATTTTGCCCAAATTGAAAAGAAAAACCCAAGCTGTCCTCACTCGGCAATCTTTTCCTCTCTCTTCCTCTTTCGCCATGGTTCTTTACTAGTAATTTCTAGAGTAACTCTATCCCTCCCCCACATTTTTCTCTTTGTTTAATTTTAGTTTGAATTTAATATCAATTTTCGGTGCTCTCTCCTTTAAGTTGCTCTTTTTTGAGAAATTTACAAATTATACTAATTTTCAATTTTTCACAAAAATTCTACTAGGTTGTATTTTTTACTTTTTTACTGTGTATTTTTATAAGTTTTTTTTTTTTTTTGAATAAAAAAGAGATTTATTAATTAATAAACTCGTTTAAAACAATAGAACGCAGTTTAGAGAAACAATACTCCAACTGAAGCACACAACCTGTAGAGGTGTATTTTTATAAGTTTTATACTGCATTATATTGTGTTTATTTTTTAGTTTTTTAGTTTTTTTTTTGTGTTATTTTAGTGTTGTTTTACGGTTTTTTTCCATAATTTATTTTTTTTAACGTCGATTTTACTGTTCTTGTTTCATTTTGCTGGAATTAATGATCATTTTCTGAGTGTTCTCGTGGTGTTGTGATAGTTCTATCCGTAGGTGTGGAAGATAGAGGCTATAAAATACATTTTTTCTTCCTTCTCTATGGTTATTTTGTGGTTATTTTTTTATTTTGGTTCTCCAAAAAATATATTCGACGAGCTCACTAGAAAAAAAAAGTTTTGAGGTGTGTGGTTCTTTTATGTTTTTTTAATTGGTTATATTTGCTTATTATTTTACATTTGTTTTTATATTGTTTTAGTAGCTTTTTTGTTCTGATTTTTTAAGATTGGACTTGCAAATATAACTGTTATTGCGTTAGATATTGAGACTGTGCAAAACATTTTTAGTTTTTTTTAATCATGTTTTCCTTTCTTTTGTTTGATTTGTTTTATTGTTGTTTTACAGTTGTTTTGCCATGATTATTTATTTGACGTAGATTTTACTTTATTTTTCTCAATCTCACCAGAATTAATGGTTGTTTTTCGATTGTCCTAGTGTTCCTTCCTGTGGTGGTTCTGTCCGTGGGTGTAGAAGATAGAGGCCTCATTTTCTTTTTGGTGTTTATAGTATAAAAGAAAAAAAAATTGGCCAAGACAGTATAAAAGTAATTTCTGCCGTGTGGCAGTATTTTTAAAAAAATTGGGTCAAAAGTCGGTATTTTTGTAAATTTCCCCACTTTTATTTTTACATTTAGAGTCATTTTACATTTCAACTTTTTTTTATTACTTTTATCTCTCATGTTTTATGGATTTCCAAAAAATAATTATTACACTTTTTTTCTTTTTCTTGGTAAAATCCAACTTCCAATCGCATCCTTAGAGAGGAAAATTTACAAAAAAATTGATTTTTTTCTCCTATCTTTACAAAAATAATGTCGCATGATATCATAATTGTCTTGAGTAGAAAAGGTTTGTGGGTTTAGCTAATCTTCTTTAAATAAGAGCATCTTATAGCGTGGCTATGTCTAAGAGTGTTTATAAAATATCCGATTCAATTTAATCTGCACGATCCAATCTAATTCACAAAGTGTGGATATCCATACTTGTGCGGATTGAATGATTGGAAAATTCAAAAGCGGCACTTGTGTGGATAGGATGTTGATTGACATGTAAAAGTAAGCGATCCAATCCAATCCACATATTTATAAAAAAAAAAATAAAAAAAAAATTATATCTACAACTAAAATGTAAAGATAATAATCATTTAAAAGTCTAATACATATAATACAATTATATTTCAAAACTTAAAAGATCAAATGTATGTTCCATTGTTATGTATAATTTTTTTTCAACGTACAATTTAAAATAATTTTTTCTTTATACATGCAATTTTTTTTCATCATTTGAATTTGTTATTTGTTATTTTATTTATTTTAAATTATTGTTGAAGACATAAAATAACAATAATTTATTTTATTTTCTTGTTCGTTATATGAAAAAATATATATAATTTGATAAAATTAAATAATTTAATATTAAAAAATAATCAATCCAAAATAACTGATATGATCTGCACTTTTACGGATTAAATTGGATTAAATTTAAACTATTACGCGAATTGAATTGGATTCAAAATTTAAAATTCACACTTAGTACAGATCAAATGCACTATGAACAAAATAATGCGGATTGAATTAGATAAACACCCCTAGTCATGCTAATATTTTTGGTGTTTTAAACTCTTGGGAGGTCATTTTTGTGGTTTTCATATATTCTCTTTTCTGATAATAAAAAAAAAAAAAAAAAAAAAAAAAAAAAGAGAGAGAGAGAGAGAGAGAGAGAGTAAAGAAAACATCTATTTTAATAGTGGTGTCTTAAAATAGTGTTTGCAACTCCATTGATGCTAGTTTGCTTATATGATCACCTCAAATAGAACAAACAATAAAAATTGATAGCAATACATTTTCATTATAAATCAAGTATCTCATCAATGGACTTTACATTTGCAAGAAGGTATTCATTTCTTTCCATCAAATCTATTAGTAAACATGTACTACAATGAAATTCACAGCCACGAGCACTCGACACTCATATTCGTAATGACATCAAAATTATATATCCAACGAAACAATGAATTAATAGCGGGCAATGGAAAAAAGCCTAACTAATATGTGATACATAAGCTAAAGATATAATATGTGAAGTTTGGGGCAGTCACCATTACTTAAACATTTAGCTACCAAAGCAAAAGAATACCTAAAACTCATTGGGGTGTTACACCCTCAAGAATGGAAGGGAACTTCCTAGGACAAGGTTAAGCAATGGCATACTTGAGTGTCTCGGATTCATTAGGTCGCCACATGGATTTCTGGACACAAAGTAAACCTTCATTCTCCTTCGAGTAGGTCAATCGAACCTCCCACTGCATGGACTTTGCCATGCTCTCCAACTCGTTAATGATCTCAACAGTGTCGCGTACAATAAACTTTCCTTCAGGTCTCAGGATCCGATCAACTTCTGCAAGTACACCTACTATACTGCACCTGTAACATTAATACGAGAGTTAGAAAACATACTAAAATGTTTCACCAGTTGGAAAATGGGAATAAGAATGTTGACTGACCTCGATTTAAGCTTAGAGAATAGATGGTCAGCATGGAGAAGATCATAGGTCCTGGGATAAGTACTGAATGACTCGCACCAATCATGGTACATACCAAATAGACCTCTCTCATAAATTATAGGTAGCGTATCTGGAGAGTCTATTGTGACCACATTCATAACCCAAATGTTCAAATCCTTCAAAGCAGCAGCAAATCTGGTAACACATAGATGTCAGAACTAAATTTACGTTGGCAAAAGCATAAATTTGCAATGCATCAGATGAAAACCCATTGAAATCACTTCATAATTTAAAAAAACTAATGCTATTTACAACACTTAACCCACTGACACAATTTCGCTTACCCTCCATAGACAGCTCTCATGTCCATGACATTTCTAACAGTTGACCAATCAATTCCCATTCCGTTGAGATATGACTTGCTGACTACACGTGTCCAGTGCTTATAGTCTGCAGAGAAATCTTCAGGAGCGGCTTTTCCATAAACTCCAACCTGGGAGCTCGACAACCAGTAAGGTGGTTTGTCCAACCTTGCAGGCCATTGCTCAGGCCACTTAGCTCCACGCTCAGATGAATCAGTTGGCACTTTGTGCATGCATGCTTCCAGTGGAACATACCTATGGGAAATAAACAGACCAGGATAATAGTCAGCACGATCAGAAACACTGTTGTCAAGAAAGTCTTGGGGAAGATTCAGGGATTTCAATTGTCTAACTTTTGTTCCGACAAAAGCAAAGAGTTTCTATCCTTAAATGAAGAAAACTCAGATGAAACAATTTTTTCATACTTGAAACACTTTTCTTGTATTTAAAAATTTATATAATAAAAGCACTACCAAGCTGCATTTGGATCATCGGTGACAGGACAGGTTGGAGGCTCATTTTTCATTCGTTGCTCATAACATTCATTGGAAGTAGGCTTCTTGTATATAGCTACACCCACACCATTCACTGTGTCTTTGTTAATTGAAACCACTTCCCAGCACATCGCTTTTGTCAATTTCTTCATGGCTGCAAATAGTGGACATACAATACTTAAATTATTATAAGAAAGCACTAAGCAAACAAAACATGAACATCAAGAATATGAAATCAATTTGTATACCTTCCCATATTTCAACATCTTCAGGCAGCTTCTGATAAATTGGGGTTGCAGACCACACGAAGAAACCACCAGGTCGCAATAAACGATTCAACTCTAAAAGAAGCTTACCACCTTCACATAGAATTTGTAGTCAGGTCAAAATCTTAAAAGCAGCAAAAAAAAAAAAGAGAAAAAAGAAGTATGGCACTGCCAAGGATGTAATAAAATAAGTATACCAAGCTGAACTGCCTGAACCTGAACTCTAAACATGATTTCTCCATAAAATAGTACAATTTTTACCTTCTATGTGCCATGGAACCCTGCAGCGGGCACAGTGTACAATATCAAAGACTCGTCCTGGAAAGGGAAGCCGCTTTGTACCCATCACAGCAGATATTGCAGGAATTCCCCTTTCAAGTGCAAACTGAACTTGAGCTTCATGTTCGTCTTTTGGGGCAAGGGACATGGTGAGTACATCTCTGTCAAAGAGAAAGCCCCCAAAACTTGCAACACCACATCCAACATCCAAAACAACACGGGAACGTTTTCCCCAAGCAATGTCGGGCACAGTCTGCATGAGAAAGAAATTTTATAACAAAGCTAATTTAGTCAGAGAACAGTAAGAAGAACATTCCATATTTGTTTCTTCAAGGTGAGAACCCAGGTTATTCCAAAATAGAATTGTATCCATTAGAATCCAGAGGTGGATGTGTTTCTCTTAATCATTAATTACTAGAACATGTCAATATTTCTAAACAAAGAAAATTAATTAAGCAATATGAATAAAGAGTGATTCACCACCAGGAAAGTAGCCATAGTCAGTTACCTCCTGTATAAAATCAATGTAATGAAGAGCACCATGCTTGAACTGTGTTCCACCACCAGGAAAAGTAAGATATTCACCAGTAACTTTCACCCAATTCTGATGTCCTTTAATTTGTGCAAGCTTAGTATGGGGAACATTGGAGTACCATATCTGAAGCAACGGACATTACAAATTTATCGTTGATACAGAAATTTAGAAAAAGACAAATCAAAAACATTCACAGATATTCTCAATTAAAATCAGGGAAAAGACAATGTCAAAGACGAGATTGCATAGTAACTAGAGTACCTTTTCCCTGCTCTTAGGCCACTGAATTGTGCGTTTATATCCTTCTGGAAGAGGAACAAGGCATGTGGGGGCCTCTTCAGGACAGTGTCTCTCCCGATGTTCGTAATGCTTGGTACTTGGAAGACTCCTAATAGCTTGCAAATTATCAAGGCATGGAATAAAATCAGATCCAGCCGTTGAATTACACAGTTTCCAAGTATAAACAGTTTTCTGATTTGAAGTAAGTTGAGTCTCCTTTTCATTCTTTGACTCTGCAGCCTGAGTTTTCCAAGCACCGTTTTCAGTAGAAGTTTCATTCAAAAGTTCAGATTGAGCCCCAGAAGGGAACACCTCATTTGAACCCTGGTTTTTGGACTGATCATTTTCTTTATTCTCACCAGAGTTACCATCGGTATCCTTGTTATCATTTTGATCCACTTTCTCCTCTATCTTCTCTTCATCCTTTGTTTCCTCTGTATTCTCTTGTTTCTTTTCCTCATCATCTGAATCGGATTTCTTCTGGTTCTCATCTGAATTAGACTTATTATCATTCTCTCCATCTTCTGAATTGGACTCTGTATTTTCCCTCTTGGAATCACCTTCTTCCGTCTGATTACCTCCATCTTCAGGCTTTTCTTCAATTTTCTCCTCTTGCTTCTCTTCAGGTTTCTCCTCAGAATTCTCTTCGGGTTTCCCTTCAGGCTTTTCCTCTTCCTGATTACTATTATTATTACCACTTCCATTGCCATCTCCCTTTGTCGCATCCTCCGTCAAATCACCTGGGTTATCTTCAAACTGCTTAGTATTGCCATCATTGCTCACGTTGCTCTCACTCACTTGCTCCGGCACTTCAACCCTACTCTGTTCCTTAACATCATTCCTATTCTCCTCAGAAACATCCGCATTCTGAACAGGAACCACCGACGAAGATGTCATCATCCAAACTCCAACCAAACATAATGCCACGAACACCACAATCGTCACCGTCGAGCAATAGCCCGAAGACGACCTCCTGTTGTCTACTCTAGTATACTTTCCTAACGCCATACTTCAAAATGACACTCCTAATCCCAAACAACTGAAATTCAAACAAAAAGTAAATCGATTAAAACCACCAATTCTTAATCGTACAGATCCATCAAAATTCTCAAGATCTGTCACTAGTACCACAGCAACAACAATAGTATCTAACTACAAAAACAAAATCTACCAAACAAGCTTATCAAAATGCCATGAAAACAGAAAACGATAAGCGAAAATTGAAATCAAACCGATGGTAATCAGAAAAATGCAAGCAATGCTAACGAAGAGGTCGAAAATGAGAAATCAAGCAAGATCTGTAAGAGAAAAAAAAAAAAAAACCAAGATCTGATAACCAAGGTTACCTGGTTGTGGAGTGAGAAAATGAATGAGATCTGAAAAACCAGCTGATGAGAGCTATACTCTCCACATTATGTGAAGAGAGAGAGGGAAAGAGACGAAAATGATGGGAGTTTGAGTTGATTGCAAGAGAAACTGAGTGAGAGTTAAGGGAGATTTATTAGATGCACCTCCACTATCCTCACTCGCGGAATTTTCTCGATTGCTTACTCTTAATTTTTATTTTAATAATTATTCCTCAAAATAAATTGTTAATTAGGATTTTTTTGTTAAAAAATTTTAAATATTAAATTATGGTAAAGTTTAAGGAGCATAATTTACTACCAGAGAATTAGTAAAATTACATGAAATTTGACAAATGTGCTTAAATTCAATAATTTTAATATCATTTTATTTAGGGTAATTGTCTCCTTTTGCTCTAAGTTTTTTTTTTTTTTTGATTTAAGCGTTTATATATTACAACATGTTGAGCTAGCCCCAAGTGGTTAATTTTTTATGAGTCCAAGTAAAATTTTATTTAAAAAAAAAATATTAATAGTAATAATAAAAAAAAAAAAATTATGCATATTTACCGAGATTTGTTACTTTTTTTTTCTTTTTTAAATAAATGCAAATATATATACGTATCACATATATTAATTTGAATAATTTTCCAAAAATTCTAGTGGAATGTAATTATTATTTTAATTATGATAATAAGATTAAATTAAAAATAAATTTACAAGTTATATAATTAAATTTAAAATTTACAACACAAAATAATAATGTAAGTCTAATAATAATTTATTACTACACAAGATAAGTTTTTCTCTAAGTCTAAAAAGGTCTAAGTTTATTTCTCTTAAAAAAAAAATTAATATTGCAGAGCAATCGAGAGTATTGCTATTAGGTACCAGTAGTGTTTAGCATTTTTTTGACATGTCGCGTTGCGATTGGCTAGCGATACTCCTTAAAAGCTATTATATTAAATTATATGGGACTCGATACTTAATTAAACCAATAACAATATTGACACATAAGAAGATACTAAACACCACTAGTACCATTTAGCATTTCTCGTGCAATCCATCCTACTAGTATCATAAATTGTAGGAAGTTTGTCATCAAATTCAATGTGTTATGGTACAAAATCACTTTCATTTATGGTGGTGTGGTGTGAATAAGAAAGATAGAGAAAGTAGTCCAAATTGTATTGTTATCGTTCCTTTTCAAAAAAAAAAAAAAGATCGTACCTATTTTCTATAAAGTCAAATTCAATGTTTCTTAAAAAAAAAATATATAAAAAAAAAAATTAGGAATACTATTTTAAATACTATGTTAGGGCTTTACAAAAAATATTAAATTTTAGGCAAAAGTTTATAATTTTACTGTCATATACAGAATTTTTTTACAAAAGGTATTTTTTTTTTATAAAACAGCAAAATAGAGCAATTAAAACAACAGTGAAACAACTAAAAAACAACCGTGAAAACTTAACACAGTATATAGTATAAAACTTACATAGTATTTTTTAAAAATATTCTGCCCCACAATAAAAAAATAAAAAAGTTTAAAATTTCAGTACGTGGTGTAAAAATCTTTACTGTGTTTTGCATAAGTTATTGATTGGACCTCCTATTTTGTTAAATGACAATTTGAACCTTGATTTTTCAAAATTAAATAAAATATAATATATTGAGCTGGTTTTTTTTATCAAAATAAAACTTAATAATAACTTGACCTGGTGTTGTTATGACTAGCCTGGTTATATTTTTTTACAACTTTTCGTATTAAAAATTGGCTTCAAGTTGGTTATATTAAAAAAAATAACGAAAATTGAGCTTAAGGTACTACTTCGTACTATTTTGTAAAATATATGTCTAATTTATCATTTAATAAATCAGAAGGCACGGTCGGTAACTTTTACAAAACACAAGGTGCAAAATAGTATTTGCCCAAATAAAAATTTAAGGTTTGTTTATTTGTTTGTTTTGTTTTTTTTAAAAAAAAAGAAAAAGAAAAATTGAAATACATTTAAGAATGAGGAACGAGTTCTAAAAAAGTTAGGCAAAAATCAAACTGCACGGATCTTACAAGGAGACAATCAAATAACGGTACCCCACATCGATACAAAGAGGGAAACCCCAACAAAAAGGCACAAAGCCAACATCGCAGAGGATAGGGTGCCAAGCACCACTATTACAACAAAAAATTAAAATTCACAAGACAAACATCCAATCTACATTAGGAGAAAACCTCAAACAATCAGATAAAATGATTGAGACATAAGAACAAACCAAATAAGAATCACCCACAGCAGGAGAAAGAATAATACAAGGGGTACACTTCCCTCATAATCAAACTCATGTCTTCTCTTTTTCTCCACAAAGTACGCAAGATTAGAAACACCAAAAAAGAACCCAAAGGCATACCACAATCAATAATCAACTAAGGAGGAGATCCTTAAAGAGCAAAGCCACAAACACCCACAACACCCCAAAAGCATTGAATCCCAAAGCCTTGTCTCCACCGTCGACAACCTCACCAAGATCCACTACTCCTTCAAACGAGATCCAAGAGATCTCATCCACCACAAAGCCAACTGCCAGGGCCAACAATATGTTATTTTGGGCCTTAAGTAAAAATAAAAATTAGGGCCCTTGTATAAAAAAAATGAGGTTGTTGAGATTTCAACTCTTAACCTTCAAGTTATTACTCTAAATACTTACCACTAACCTGCAACATATATTTTGTAATAGAAAAATTTGCGGCATAAATACCATATATTAACATATGGTATTTATACTGCAAATTTCCCTTTAGTAATATGGGTATAATTTGTTATTTTATTTCAAACTATGTTTATTTTTTATTTTTAAAATAAGGGCCTTAAGCGGTGGGGGCCTAAGGCGGCCAACTCAGGGTCGGCCCTGCCAACCTTCAGGATTGTTGACCCTTGACTCCACACTCTCATAGATCAAAAAAACACCCACACGGTTGGGCAACATCAACCTGTAACACAGGCACCAGACAAACCAAGTCTGAGGAAGGAGATAAGCAAGGGAACAACACCTACCACGAGCAACCAAAGCCCTTCCTGGATAGTCTTCTCGGCCAAGGCACCAGAACTGCATAGCACAGTTGCGGGCAACGCCCTAGTCGAGAGAAGAGAAAAAGATAAACCCTAGCTAGCGAAAAGAAAAGAGAAGAAGACGAAATTAAATTGAATGTTTACTCTCTTGTATTAAGATCTAATTACTCCATGTTATTATGTTATGCACTCATTTGATGAATTTAATATAGTCTGGTAAGATGGCTCTATAATTTAAAAATAAAGATACTGAGATTCAACTAAATAAAACTTTTATTATAATAAATTAGTACCATACATAGGGATAGTTTTTACTTTACTTTCATGTAATTTAGGCTATCTTTGGCAGGAAAGAAAGAGAGAAGGATGAATGGAGAGTAAGAATGATAGTAACTTCATAGATGATAGAGAGGATAGTGATTTTCCTTTGTGTTGTTTGGTATTAGGAGTAAAGGTGAGAGGATGGAGAGGAAATTATTGATTAAAATTACTATACTATCCTTATTAGTATAGATACTTATAATTTTTTTTAAAAGATAATTCTAGTATTTGGTGTGCATAATTTGTTTTTTCTCTAGTCCTTCATAAAATGGGGGGATTAAAATTTTTAAAATTTTGAAGGAAAAAGTGTATTTTAGAATTTGGGATAAGATGAATGAGGTTTCATCTCAAAATTAATTGATAATGGGAGGAGTAGTTCATTCATCTTATATATTCTATTATCTTTCCACACATTAACAATGTGAGACTCTATAACATCCCCCTTAAGATAGTAGCTGTTTTATTAGATCACCATCTTGGACAACTCGATCATAAGCAGCTCTTTTTTGGCTCACTATCACTCATCATAATGGGTCTTTAACTTTACTTTTTGGATCTGTATTTTGGATTTTTGGTGGCTTATTATTCCCGAATCACAACTGGCTTTTTTTTTTTACTTTGGCTCTTGGATTAGTTTTTTTTTTTTTATGGTGGTGGTTCTTTTTTTTTTTTTTTTTTTGCTCTACTTTGATTGAGTTTTTTATTATTTTTTTTTGAGTCGGATAGTCGTTAGAGGTTTTTTTTTGCTTATTTTTTTTGCTCTGATACCATTTTAGAATTTGTGATAAGATAAATGAAGTTTCATCTCAAAATTAATTGACAATGAAAGAAGTAGTATATTCATCTTATATATTTTATTATCATTCCATACATTAACAATATAAAATTCTCTAACAGTATCCCGCCACCTCTCCTTTCTCTTCCTTTCTCCCACTTTCTTCCACTCCTTTCATCCCTCTCCATCAATCCATACATCCCTCTTACCAAACATAGTATTAATTAATGTTACTTAATTGATTTTTTTTTTTTCAAAAAAAATTGTTACTTAATTGAACTATTAAAAACATGTTGTTTCATCTTTATTTTTTTTTTCCAAGGTTTTATTTATAAAATGAAAAAGGTTATTTTACTAGGATATATAAATATGCTACATATTCTCATTCATATATTTTATTTTAGTTATTGTTTTTTCCTTTGATAGTTTAAGTGATTATTTACTAATTTAATATTTTTTATATCACATTATTAATGTTTAGAGTTTTTTATTTTTATATTTTAAAGTAGTTTATTGTTATAATTTTAAGAAAATTTACATAGCACAACAATTTAAATCGCAATTCAAATTTACATAATAATTAGAGCAATTAAAAAAAAATTAAAAATAACATATAAAATAATTCACTAAAAATTTTATTATCAAAGGAAAAAACGAAACTCTATTCCACATTTTCAGCTAGAATGGCAAAATAAAGGTAAATGAGTTGCTTTAGCCTAAATTTATTGAGCTATGCGTAATTTTTATATTATTTAAGATAATAATAATAATAATAATAATAATAATAATAATAATAATAATAATAATGAAATCTCACAGCATAAGCATATGCACATTAATCTTTTCCATAGATTTGTATGATTCTAAACCAAACAATACAGTACTCAATAGATATCGTATTATACACTAAATATATCCGACTAGGAACAAGGAATTATTGCATCAAGTATTATATTTAATTTATTCTTAAAATAAATGTATTAATTAATACTAAATAGTTGTATGGATTTTGACCGTAACAGTGAGATCTGTAATATATTTAAATTTATTTTTAATAATAATAATAAAGGATGTTTCTTTCGATCTGCCAATGAACTCAACACTCAAGAGACTCACTCTATTTCAGCTCCATTTGTTCCCGATCTAATGAGTATTGAGTAGTAATGTCGGTGTAACAATAAATAATTAATATGCTATGAACGCCAACATGGGACGCGCCATGTGCTGGATCCAGAAACAATACCACCGACTCTAAAAATTAATAATTATTTATTTATGTTTTATAGAATCCTTATTTTATTTCTCTTTAAAAAACAACTATTAAATTAATTAAGAAAAAAAAAATCTGACTTTTTATTAAAAAAACACTAAAATAAATGAAGATGGAAGCAAGATCGGTGGTGGTGACCGACAAGTGAGTGGGCCCTACATTATGTCCAAGATATGCGCAGGTAAGTGGGGGCAATGTTATCATCACCGAGTACTTGGCTATTCAACTATGTAAGGACTAAGTAGTTATAGGAGGGTGCGTGTATCTTGAAAATTTTGAGTTCGAGCTCCAAATTATATATGTTTGTAATATATAAACACTTAAATTAAAAAAAATACTTTGTTATTTATTATTTTTTTTTTTGTTGAGATTAGTTGTAACTTCTTATTATAATTTTTTAGTCAATTTTTGTATTTGAAAATATTTGTTGAAATTTTTTTTTTAATTTTTTTTTATGGTGAAAATAAGTCTAAATTTTTTTAAATACACATGGTAAATTGAAATAATAAAAATTTTGTTTAGAGGAAACTAATAATAAAAAATATTTTGGCATGTAATTTTAAACGTGAAAGTTGACTAAGAGATTGTAATTAGAGTATCTCCAATAAAGATAACACCCATAATCGTTAAAATGTATATATATTTTTTTTATTTTTTCTCTGATTCACATAAAATTTGATAATTTTTTTTTTTACAAAAATTACTTTAATAGTGTGCAACTTTCACATACTATTTTTTAATTAAATTTTATAATTGCATATTCTTTCACAAAATTAATTAGTGATAAAAGTAATTTTTTTTCTAAAAAAAAGAATTAAATAATTTCATATAATATGGTCATTGCTTGTTTAAAGAGTAATTTGCGGCATAAATACTAAAGTTTTGTTGCCCTTAATTTCATCCAAAATACGTGGACCAATGCGACTGCGACACGTGGATTTGAGGAATATAGTTTTGAGATAATTTGACTAAGTCTTTTTCAATCAAGAGGATCACCAAGAAACATACCTCCCGGAGAAGGCATGAGGGGTCCACGTACTCCCGGAGGGCAAAGCTATAGCAAAGCACCTCCGGGAGGTATCAAACTCCATCTGAACAGTCACCTCGCATTTAATGCCGCATGAGAGAATGCGTATTGGAACTGCCATAAATATTAAGTCTGACGGCATAACCCCCCTTCTACAGCTATTACGCTATGATTAATGAAGCTAGTGACGGCTACTTTATGAGGGATCACATCAGTCAAGAAGGGATAATGGATTACATCCACCTAACCCCTAAGATACTTAGGGTATAGACCATGCATTTCCTATTTTACACTTGTTGGTAATATGTGCCCCTATTGAAAAATACAGAAAGACATGTAGCTCGGTTCTAGGGATCACCCCACAAAAACACTATAAATACCCCCCAAACACATTAAGGCAGGGGTCGAGATTTCTGGGTTTCATAAGAACAAAAGAAAGAAAAGCTACCAAGAACATTCTTTGTAATAAATACTCTCATAAATACTAAAGACCCGTAGGCTCATTAATGCTCCAACCATGTAAAAATCTCGTCCATTAAACTTCCTACAATTTTCTTATATATTATTAAATTGGTTGCCGAAAACTTCGGTCAACATTTTGGTGCTTTCATTGAAAGCTGAAGGAAGCGTCTGCAAATAGACAACAACCTTATAAGCTAAAACAACAATGGTGGAGACTTGCAACACGCGTCAACCCCGTCCTCCTCAAGATGCCCAAGATCCTGAAGATGAGGAGGTAGCCTCAAGGGTTAATGTGGGCTCTGAGATAGGAGAAGAAACCCACGATGACGAATACGAAGGAAACTTCGACGAGTACGACGCCTATGACGAAGGTAGTTACACAGAACTAGTGCTCTTAAGGCAAAAGGCTGTCGATCATAAGGCTGAAATCACAACCCAAAAAGAGCAAAACAAAAAGATGCAAGAGGTGATACTCGCCATGCAGAAAGCCATGGAGGCAGCAGGGATCCATGTGCATCCTAAAGCCATCCCTGCAGGACTTGGAGAAACACCAGAAGAGTCCTCACCAAGCACCCAAAAGCCTAAGTTTAGGGAACCTAGCCCTATAAGGTATCCATCTGAAGGGAACCAGTAGAAAAATCCTACTTCCACTCCCGGGAAAAAGAAAAAGGTGCAGGACCCGCGAAAGGTCCGCTCAGATTTCCCGAAAGGGAAAGGTCCGCAGAGGGGCAAACTCCAAAAAGGGAGTCTTGGCCCTCAGGATTGAGAGGACCGAAAAAGCATTTTTGTGCACAGGAACTCGGAGGAAGAGGAAGAAGGAGCCAAAGATACCCTCCCGTCGATCTGAGACATCAGATTAACAAACAACACGGTGACCTCCGAGATCACCTAGACTAGAAGAAACATGCGCCAGCAGTCTCCACAGGAACGTTGAACGAAGGAATCATGGCTGAGCTTGCCATACTACGAAAAGACATTGCTCGGGTCTCCCAGAGACAAAAAGGTGATGACTCCGACTCTGACTGTGAAGACCGTGAGCCATGCGCCAGGCACATCTTGGAGGCGGAGCTCCCCAAAAATTTTAAAATGCCCGAAATGGCAGCTTATACCGGGAACTCGGACCCTAGCGATCACCTGTCACGGTTCAACCGAGTGATGATGGTCATGAGAGTCAGCAATGACGCCAAATGTCTATGCTTTCCGCTAACATTAAGCGGGTCTGCAGAGGAATGGTTCAAGAAGCTGGAGCCAGGATCAGTGGACTGCTAGAACAAGCTGCAAGTTAGTTTCCGGAGGCAATTTGTCGCCGCGAGAAAGGTTAATCTAGAGGTCAGTGCCCTGACTAACATCAAGCAGCTGCCCACGGAGATATTGAAAAATTTCATAAAGAGGTTTAAGGAAGAAGCCTCGAAGACTAAGAAAGTTAATGACGGACAACAACTTGCACTTCTTCAAGCAGGGATCCGTACAGGGACTCCATTCTGGAACGAGTTACAGCAAGAAGGAGCCTCCAACCTTAAAGACTTCCAGAAAAGAGTCCAAAAGTGCATCAACTTGGAAGAGGCCCAAATAGTGGCTTATGGGGGATACTATCCGACCGGAATAGCAGGGTATGTACCCGGAGCCCAGCTTCCGGAAACCCTACCAGCGGCTACTCCACCAATGAGCGGCATGCAATTTTCCGCTACCCCAAGATATAATCAGAATTAGGCATTGGCTCCTGCGTCTTCTCATTATGGGAATCCCTCTAGGATAAGTGGACAAGTCCTGTCTCACTCCGCTCCTACTACAAGCCTAGCAGGTCCTTCTCAAGGCTCTCGGAGCAAGAGGTCCTCGAAAGGTAGCAACTGGACGGAGGACAAGCGGCAGAAAAGGGGGTCCACTCCCCAATACACCTAGTACACGGAACTGACAGACTCCCAGAAACGTGTGTACTTCGCGACTAGGCAAAATACACACTACCGGAGACCGCCTCCTCTATACAAAGATAGCTCCAGAAAGGATCCCAACAAAAGGTGCGAGTATCATAACGACATTGGACACAACACCAATGAATGTAAAAACCTTAAAGATGAAATCGAAAAACTTGATTCGATTGGGTCATCTTTATGAGTGGATAAAGAACCGGCTGCCTCATCTCAACCCGGTTTAGGCAACAGGACCTTTGCCCCAAGGAGCACCAGGGGGTGCGCCCGGAGCATTGGCACCACTCGCTTCCCCAGGGGAACCTCAGCAAGTTCCTGGTCTGCCACCGAGACCCAATGGAAGAGTAGCTATGATCTCCGAAGGACCCCATATCGGAAGGACTACTCAAAAGGAATTGAAACGTTACGCCAGGACCGTAAAACACAATGAGGTTTGGGAAGTTACTCAGCTCTCGGCTCAAAGGCCCCGACTCATGGATCAACCTATTACGTTCACAGAAGAGGACGCTAAGACGGTGCGTTTTCCTCACCATGACCCTCTGGTCATAGAGACTCCCATCGCCAACAAGATAGTGGCCAGAATCCTAATCGACAATGGGAGTTCTGTGAATTTATTATTTAAGGAAGCCTTCACGGCAATAGGCCTCACGGACTGGGATCTCTCGCTGAGCGGTTCCCAGCTCATGGGGTTCAATGGGACAACACTGTTGGGTTTTATGCCCTAAATAAAACTCTATTTCAATGTAATCCAGATTATTCAATATCAATAAAATAACAGAAGTATTTTTCATTCATTTGTGTATGTTTTGGTTCATCTTATCAATTGCTTGTCTATTTGATTTATAAATTCATTCAAACCCTTTTCACATACTTGATCATGTTTATTGTGTTGTCTACACAGTGGAAAGTAAACATGACTATGTGAATAAAGATTCCTAGATTTATCAGAACACTGGGTTTTACTGATATGACAATCTACAACAGAGTTTACTTGCATTTGGAGAAATACTATGTTCTTTCCAGAGCATTGGTTAAAGTAAAGCTTGGGTTGGATGCATGGAGTATGCATTGGAATGGACCGATATTGAACTTTGATATAGATTTATTAAACTTACTGTAATATCTATTCAATTCAATATCACTTAGTTGATACTAGATCAAATGATCTAAATCCTGATATGATTAGGTTCAATCTCAAGAGTATTATTCGTGTTCTTTGATTTGTTAGTTAAGCCTACTTTTGGGTCAGGGTGATACGTACATTTTGGAAACATAGTAGTGCAATTGAGTGGGAGCGCTAACATAAATATGGAATCTATAGCTTCTATCTGGTGAATAGAAAGTAAAGGATGATTTCCTTTGAGCTTAACCAAACAAAAATAAATGATGGAGTACTCATTTCACTTAGCTGAAATATCATTTATACAGGGTTAAGTGTTTTAAGGATAAAATACATTGTAGGGTGTTACGGTAATTAAATCCCTTTACTGTGTAAATCATCCATATAGAGGATCATTGATCAAATTAGGATTATAACAATGGATAACTAATGACGTGTCTATATGGTGGAATATATAGAGCGTTCTATATAACTGAGAGTGCAATTCTAAGTTCTATGCGTGGATTCAACGAAGAATTAATAAGTCAGTGAATTTAAGTTGTAAATTCTTGATCTGCTTATTGGAAGCTCGGATATATAGACCCATGGTCCCCACACTAGTTGAGACAATATTACTTGTAAGACTCATTTAATTGATTTTAATTAATCAATTATAATTCTTAAGTTAGACTATGTCTATTTGTGAATTTATCACCTATTAAGGGCAAAACAGTAAATAGAGAGTTTAAAGGGTATATTTATTAATTGAGAAACTTTGATTAGTTTTATTAATAAATAAAATAAATGACAATATATTATTTGATAATTAATTATAATTATTAAATAATTAGATTTGACATTTATGTGGTTGAATGAGAGAAATGGCAATTTTTGAGAAATTGGGAAACTAGAAATGATGGAAAAGGAAAGTTGGAAAAGTGGAAGGCTTGTTTCCACAATGCTATGGCCGGCCACCTTTGCTTCCCTTTTCTCATTTATTTTTCATTTTTTAATGCCAAGTAATTCAACCATAACCCTATGTGGTCTTCTATAAATAGAAGGTAAAGGCTTCAGGTTTTAAACACACTTTACAACATTATTTTCTTTCACTAAAAAACACTCTTGAAGCCGCCACTCTCTCTCTCTCTCTTCCTTCTCTGTTTTTCGAAATCCCTCTAAGTGATAGAGTAGTGCCCACACACATCAAGTAATACCTCAATCATGGTGAGGAAGGCTGTGTAGAATTCAGAGTCAACAAAGAAGGACATTCGGGCTCAGATCTTGATTATACTCTGCAACAGAAAGGAATCAAGGGTTAGAGATCTGAGTGGGAGGAGACATATTATTCCACTGCACCCAATGTAAGGTTTCTTAACTTTATATGCGTTTAATTTATTATCGTTTTAGAAGTTCATATTTAGGTTGTTAAATCAACATACTTGTGAGTAGATCTAAGATCCTGGTAAAATAATTCCAACAAATGGCACCAGAGCCATGGTGAATTGATTTGCTTGCAAGAAATTTGGACTTAAAACGATTTGTTTGTGTTTTGGATGGTATCATGTTGCTTTGTATGTCATATTGATGTTTGATTGTTGTTTGTGAATTCTGGAAAAAAAAGTTGCTTTTCTGTTTCTGTAATTATTTTTATTGGATAGTTTGGAAAATTCTAAGGAATTTACTTTTTTACAGAACTCGATTTCGATTTAATTTGAATTAGTTATGAATTTTTGAAAATTAGAAAAATTAGGGTGGTGAGCACTTAACCCACGCGCGCGGATGGGCTGCTAGCAGCCTCCCTCCACCGTGAAATCAAGGTTGGACACCCCTCCTGCGCGCGCAGGTGGTATGCAATTCATACCATCCGTACAACGTGCAATTTTTTTTTCGTTTTCTTCGATTTTTCATGCTATTTCATGGAATTAACTTCCGATTTTTTGTGTAGTTTTGTATATTGATTTTTAATTTTCATATTTCAAATCTAATTATCAGAAATAAATTATTTTTTTTTTAAAAAAAAATTAATTTTAGATATTAGTGAAATTTGATTTTGAAAATAGGTAAAAATCAAGTTTTTGCTTACCTATTTTCTTATTTTCTTTAAAATTTGATTATTTTATCTTATTTTTTTTTAAGGTCAGATATTAAATTTTTTTTTTTGGTAACTTGACCTTATTTAGAATAAGATTAGTATAATCATGGTATTTTAAAAAGGAAAATAAGATATTTTTGTTAATTTTTAAATTTTGTTATTTTTACATAAATTAAATAGTAAAATCAGAAAAGGGTATGTATTTATCATTTTCTATTTTATTTAATTTATTAAATAACATGAAGTTTAAAAGGTAAGTTAGCAATTTTTTTTTTTGAAATGATATTTAGGTTACTTAAAACCTAATTTTTCAAAAATTGTAGGTTTAATTTTAATTTTTTTTTAAAAAACCGAATTTTTTTTTTTGAAATATATTTAAAATTAAATAAATCCTACATCCAACTATCCAAATCTAACTTATTGAAGGAGTATGTGTTTTAGATTGTTTGTAAGTTTTCTAAAACCTATTATTGCTTGATCTAAATTGCCATGGTTAACTTGTTGACAGATCCAATGATCTGATTTTAACCCATGGTTCAATTGTCAATAGGTCAAGTAAATAATTTGTAACAAGTAATTTTTACAATCTTCTTTCATCTGTGTATGACCTAGTAATATGATAGGATCCATCCAAATCTGTGTGCCTGTGTGAGCCTATATGTTTAATTTCTGTTATAGATACATATAGGTTGTTGTTGCTAAATAAAATGTCATAACTTAATAGATTTTATTTAGGCTCATTTAGTTAATGGGCCTATTCAATTAATAGCAGTTGTTCATTTTAAGGTTAAATTCCTCTCTTTTGGGCCTTGTGTGAGAGTTGAGAGCCATAGAAGTAGGTACGACATACTGAACCCAACCCCCCCTCACATGAACAACCCCAATTGTGAAGGTCCATTTGCCTGATTTGGATAACTGTGCTAGGTTAATTAAATTAGTTTGACCTAATAAAATTGATTAGCAACATAATTAATTTCATTCTTCCTTGAAACTAATTTAAGAAAACATAGTTTGATGAATAATATTCTAGAAAAACTATATGTATTTTCTTGTATTTAATTAAATATTGAATTATAACCTACTAAATTCTTTCTGAAGCTTAATTTCATAATTTCATTAAATATTCCTATTTAAGTTAAAAAAATTTATTTCTAACAAATCAACTTAGATTTGAATATCTTTTGAATTTCCTATTATGAAATTAAGTTGAGGAATTTTAGGAATTGGTTATTAAGATTCTTTGGATATTTTTTAAGTTGATATTTTCAAATATGGAAAACTTAAAATGGAATATCTTCTAAATTAAGTGGTTACAACTTAATTGTTAATATTTAATTAAGTCATTGATTGAAGAATATTTAAGTTGGATTTTTTAAATTTCTCTAAACAACTTAAATAAGATATTTTTCAATTTTATTCCATTTTTAAAATTTAATTAAAGTTGGATTTTTTTTAACTTTAATTTGTAAAGTTTCATTATTGAAATATGGAATATAAATGATTAAATAAAATACATATTTTAAATAATGAGCTTTAATCAAGAGAAATTCGATCTCCATTGTTGGTTTTACATAGCTATTGTTTTAGTGAGTAATCCTCCCTAATGGATGAACGTTCATTAGCAAGTTAGCACCGTTTAATCTCGAAAGATAAGTGTTCTTGTAAGTTTTTTATATTAGTTTTGATCACCCTAATGGTGGCGACTGTATAAGACTTACTAGAGTATGAAACAATGGTGGAAGCTCATAAGATAGAATTGCCTTGACCCTCGCCTAAACGGGACAGCGCTGAATTCCAATCTTGATCGAATAAAAAGTTGCTAGAATGTTTATCATTTTAGATGAATTGACAACTCTATTCAATGGATGATGCTTTGACTCTCGCCTAAACGGGACACTGTATCAGTTTGTTGGAAACCTTGGAAAATAAACTATGTTAGATTTAGTATTTTTATAACATATGTGATTATTTGTTATTTTCTGAACTTGTGTATGAATTTATAGAACCAAAACCTTACTTCTGTTTATTGATATGTTGTAGTGCCAATATGAATAACCCTCACCCCGATCCACTCCTAGTTAATATATTAGCAAAAGAACTCATCAATAGTGTGAAAATGCATCCTGGTAGTTACATTAACTCGCACCTATTGTTGATGAATCTGAAATTCCAAAAGGCAAATCTACTTGGAATTGATTTATCAAAGGAACAATGGGTACGAATCATTCTTAATAGTTTTCCTCCGGAGTATAATAGCTTTGTTCTATCTTATTTGATGAACAATCCTCACTCCTCCGACATGGACAAACTCGAAACTGAGTTGAGAGCCCATGAGCTGAATTTGATTGCAATGGGACCTCCTGGTATTGCAAAGTTTAGTTAGAGGAAGAAGATTAAGCATGAGGGCTCTAACAAAGCTGCTTCTTCAAATACAATTATCAGACATCATGTTCTATGTGCGAATTGTAATGGAAAAGGACATAAAGAAGAACAATGTCCCAGGCTTCTAGACAATTCAAACGAAGGTGATGCTTTTGTCTTTGAATCATGTGTTTTAGAGAATGACAAATCCACTTGGATTGTTGATTCTGGATCTACTAACCATGTATGTTCTTCATTGCAGCTGCTTGAAACTTGGGAGAATCTTCACCCAGATGAGTTAAAGCTAAAAGTTGGAAATGGCGAGTTAGTATCAGTTAAAGCTAGAGGAACGGCCCGTATCAAGTTTCATACAAAAAGATTTTTACTTTTACAAAATGTTTTATATATTCTAAACTTTAGTAGAAACTTGATTAGTGTTTCATGTTTGCAAACACAAATTTATATATTGAATTTTTCGAGTTCAAATTGTTCAATTTCTCGTAATGGATTTAATATATGTGTTGCTAAGATGGAACAAGGGCTTTATGTTCTAAGACCTGATACGCAAATCTCACTAAATACTAAACTTTTCAATGTAGCTAAACCTAGAAGCCTTAAGAGAAAAGAGATTGATAATGATGATCAAACTTATCTATGGCATTTACGTTTAGGTCATATAGGTTTTGATAGACTCAATAGGCTAACCAAGGAGGGTCCATTGAAAAATGTCGTCTTAGGTGAACTGCCAGCATGCGAGTCATGCCTAGAAGGAAAAATGACCAAACGTTCTTTCTCTGCAAAGGGAGAGCGTGCCAAACAACCCCTAGGGTTAGTGCATTCAGATGTTTGCGGACCTTTGAATGTAAAACCCGAGGTGGTTATGAGTATTTCGTCACTTTCATTGACGATTTCTCTAGATACAGTTTTCTTTACCTAATGCAAAACAAATCTGAAACGTTTGAAAAAATTCAGGAATTTCATGCTATGGCTCAAAACCAATTAGGTAAAACATTAAAGATCTTGCGAACTGATAGGGGTGGAGAATATATGGATATGCAGTTCAAAGATCATTTAATTGAACTTGGAATTGAATACCAATATACTACCCCAAGCACTCCACAGCAAAATGGAGTTGCAGAAAGAAGAAATCGCACTCTCTTGGAAATGGTTAGGTCCATGCTGAGTTATTCAACTCTGTCTATGTCCTTCTGGGGATATGCTATTCAGATGGCAAACGACATTTTAAATGTTGTCCCATCTAAAGCAGTCCCTAAGATACCCGTCGAACTATGGAATGGTCGTACACCTAGTTTACGCCATTATAGGATTTGGGGGTGCCCTGCTCATGTCTTGAGAAAGAAAGAAGGCAAACTGGAATCGCGAACTGAAGTTTGCATGTTTGTCGGAAATTCTAAAGAGACTAGGGGTGGACTATTTTATAGTCACAAGGATAACAAAGTGTTTGTTTCTACAAATGCTACTTTTCTTGAAGATAACTATATTAAAGACAACAAACCGAAAAGTAAAGTTGTATTAGAGGAAATGCTTACAGATATAGTTCCTTCAAATGTTCCATCCTCTTTTACTCAAGAAGAGGATAATCCCACTCCCTCAGTTGTAGCAATTGAGAAAACTACTACCAAAGCTCCTGTTCAGAAGATCACCGCTCCTCGTCGTAGTGGGAGGGTTTCTACAAAACCATCTCGTTATGGCTTGGATGGTGAAGTCAATATGGTCGTTGGTGACGGTATTGATGACGACCCATTAACCTATAAACAGGCAATGGCAAGTCCGCAACGGAAGCGATGGTCAGCCGACATGGATTCAGAAATGGATTCCATGAAAAAGTACAAAGTCTGGGAATATGTAGATCCACCCGATGACTATCGTCCAATCGGATGCAAATGGGTCTACAAAAAGAAAAGAGGCGCTGGAGGCGAAGTCGAAACTTTTAAAGCTAGACTGGTTGCCAAGGGTTATACCCAAAGAGAAGGTGTGGACTATGAAGAAACTTTTAGTCCTGTCGCCATGCTCAAATCCATCCGAATTCTTCTCTCCATCGCAGCCGCTTTCAATTATGGAATCTGGAAAATGGATGTCAAGACAGCCTTCCTTAATGGGCTTCTTGAAGAAACCATCTATATGGAGCAACCAGAAGGCTATGTTCTTCCTGGGCAAGAAAATAAAGTTTGCAAATTAAATAGGTCTATTTATGGACTTAAGCAAGCTTCACGCTCATGGAATAAAAGGTTTGATGAGATCATTAAAACCTACGGCTTTCATCAGAATGAAGATGAACCTTGTGTTTACCAACTTAAGGAAGACCAAGTAGTAGTATTCCTGGTCCTTTATGTTGACGACATTTTGATCATTGGCAACAATATCAAGAAAATGACTCACATCAAGGAATGACTAGACACTCAATTTGATATGAAAGATTTGGGTGAGGCTGCCTATGTTCTTGGTATTCAGATTATTAGAAACCGGAAGAACAGATCCCTTGCTCTCTCTCAAACAACTTACATTGACAAAGTTTTAGAGAGATTCTCCATGACCAATACCAATGGGGAAAATATGCCTTCTAGATATGGTATCCGTCTATCTAAGGAAAAGTGTCCTACTGATCCTCAAGAGATAGAGGACATGGCAAAAGTTCCTTATGCTTCTGCAGTTAGAAGTCTAATGTATGCAATATTATGCACTAGACCTGACATCTGCTATGCAGTTGGAATCGTGAGCAGGTATCAATCAAATACAGGACAGGAACATTGGAATGATGTTAAGTATATTCTGAAATACTTAAAGAGTACAAGACACTATGTGTTAGTCTACAAGGGTGGTGCTCTAAATCCCATAGGCTATACAGACTCAGATTTCCAGGCATGTCTTGAAGTCAGGAAATTTACATCTGGGATGGTGTTTACTCTTGGGGTGGAGCAGTGGTTTGGAGAAGTGCGAAACAAACCGCAATTTCAGATTCTACCATGGAGGCAGAATACATAGCTGCAGCTGAAGCAGCTAAAGAGGTTGCCTGGCTAAGAAAGTTCTTCACCAGTCTTGGTGTAGTACCTGGAATGGAAAAGCCTCTAGTCCTGCTTTGTGATAACAACGGAGCAATAGCCAGCAGTAAGGAACCTCGGAGCCACAAAAGAAGCAAACATATAGAAAGAAAATATCATATTATCAGAGAATATGGGGCAAGAGGGAATGTTCCATCTTTTGGTGATTAAAAGGGACCGGACCCTCATTCAAAGGATGGGTCCGGAGGGTGAAAAAATCGTCTTTAAACTTGTCCCTCTTCTTGGGGACACAAACAAGTTCGTAAAAATACAAAATTTTGGCCGGGCTAGGTGAAGCCCAGCCTCTGGCAACATAAAAAATAAATAAGCCTGAAAGCATGCGATAAGCTTGTGGAATCAGCTGATAAGGCGCAAGGCCAACAAAAACAAGGAAATTAATTAAATAGTCTTGAAGAGGGAACATGGCCCCGGACATGAGGTGGGTTTGGCTCCAAGCTCCAAACCACCCATAGTTATGGTTGGGCGTCTCTTCGTCTCGAGCCAAGCAGTGAACAACCCTGGACGCAGATGGCTTGATGCCTGCCACGGTCACAATCTTCTCGAGCTGATGAGCACAGACCAAGGTAGAATGGAGCTCATCCGCCTCCCAGCCATTGGCGCGAGAAGTATAGTTCTCTTGGGCAACCGGTCCTTTCATAACCTCCTCCAAAGTAGCCAGGGTGGCCGCCCCCTTTTTAGAAGGTTTCGTCCTGGAGACAGGAGCAGACATTTTTCTGTAAAAATAAGAAATCCAGCAGTTAGGCCCCAAACTAAACCCTAATGTTTAAACATGCTATACAAACAAACAGTAGACAAGTATAAAGTATCCTGGACACTTACATGAAGTTTGAGATTTGGGGGTTGGTGTTGATCGTCGGTACAGTGAAGACTGGCAACAGCGAAGGAAGAGTATCAAATGATCTACGGTGTCTGGAATTTTTTTCTCTCTGTGAAAGCTCTGAGAACATTTGGCAGATTAGCGAAAGTAACCAAATAAAATGAGAAGGCTGGCTTTTATAGGCCAGAACGGGTGTGAAGCAGCTGTGATCAAGCATCATCGTACGGTGAGAATAGCAATCGATTTGCATTCTATAGATCTAACGGTTGGGACAAGCGTTCATCAAGGCGGTTGGAAACGCTTGAGTACTCGACTGACACCCATTAAATGTGCCGGATCATTAGTGGATAGTAAACGAATCGTTGCCTGCAAAAAGTAAAAACTGCAATGATGATGGTCATAAATGCACCCAACGCGCCCAAAGCACGTGCCAGGTAGTTAATAAGACAACCGGAGGCACCTAAACAAGCCTCGTTTGGTTCCCACCAAACAAGGCTTGGGGTGTAAATGTTGCCCTTAATTTTGTCCAAAATACGTGGACCAATGCGACTGCGACGCGTGGATTTGAGGAATATAGTTTTGAGATAATTTGACTAAGTCTTTTTCAATCAAGACGATCAGCAAGAAACATACCTCCCGGAGAAGGCATGAGGGGTCCACGTACTCCCGGAGGGCAAAGCTATAGCAAAGCACCTCTGAGAGGTATCGAACCCCATCTGAACAGTCACCTCGCATTTAATGCCGCATGGGAGAAGGCGTATTGGAACTGCCATAAATATTAAGTCTGACGGCGTAACCCCCCTTCTATAGCTATTACGCTATGATTAATGAAGCTAGTGACGACTACTTTATGAGGGATCACATCAGTCAAGAAGGGATAATGGATTACATCCACCTAACCCCTAAGATACTTAGGGTACAGACCATGCATTTCCTATTTTACACTTGTTGGGAATGTGTGCCCCTATTGAAAAATACAGAAAGACATGTAGCTCGGTTCTAAGGATCACCCCACAAAAACACTATAAATAGCCCCCAAACACATTAAGGCAGGGGTCGAGATTTCTTGGTTTCATAAGAACAAAAGAAAGAAAAGCTACCAAGAACATTCTCTGTAATAAATACTCTCATAAATACTAAATACTCGTAGACTAAGGCTCATTAATGCCCCAACCACGTAAAATTCTTGTGCATTAAACTTCCTACAACTTTCTTATATATTATTAAATTGGTTGCCGAAAACCTCGGTCAACAAGTTTAATTCTTAGTTATAAATAAATACTTAAGTTTAATTTTTGGCAGTAATAATACTTAAGTTATATTTTTGGAACTCTGTAGGTACTTGATCATTAAATGTTAAGTCATTATCCACGTGTCATTAGATACTTATAAAAGTTTTAAAATTATAACTTAGGTATTATTAATGCTAAAAATTAAACTTAAATATTTATTTATAATTAAAAATTAGTATTTATGTCGCAAATTACTCTATTTTAAATAAGAGTAATTTGCGGCAAAAATATAGGGAAATTACCCCATATACTATTTTTTTAACTTTTCTTTTCTTCAAATTTACGGTTTTAGTTTCTAAAGTGGTTGCAGTGCTAGTTGCAATAGGGATTTCTATACGATTTTTGTTGCAATTTAGGTTGCAGCGCTAGTTGCAATAGGAGTTTCTATGTAGAATTCCATAAAAATACAAAAAAAAAAAAACTGTTTTAAAGTGTAAAAATGAAAAAGCCCCAAAAATATATAAGTTTAACTCTCAGTTGCAAATAAATACCTAAGTTTAATTTTCGGCGGTAATAATACTTAAGTTATATTTTTGGAACTCTGTAGGTACCTAACCGTTAAATATTAAACCATTATACCCACGTGTTATTTTCTTATTGGTGTATTTCAACTATTTTTTTTAAATAATAAAAATTTAATGACTTGGACTAATCAAGGATTGTCACGTGGTAATTCATTTAACCAAGTACCTACAAAAGTTCCAAAATTATAACTTAAGTATTATTAACGCAAAAAATTAAATTTAAATATTTATTTGCAATTGAGAATTAAACTTAAATATTTATGTCGCAAATTACTTTATTTTAAACAATAATATTTATCAAGTTAATTTAAAATAGAGCATTGCTATTAGGCACCAGTGGTGCCTAGCCCCTTCTTGACATGTCGCGTTGCGATTGGCTAGCGATACTCCCTAAAAGTTATTATATTAAATTATATGGGACTCGATATTTAATTGGACCAATAGCGATATTGACATATAGGAGGGTGTTAGACACCACTGGTACCCTTTAGCATTCCTCTTTAAAATATTGACTAAAATGCATATGTGCCAAATACCACACTATGGACAACCCCATAAACGTGCCAGATACTGTATTCAAGGGATCTACATCCCTTGAATACCTTCAATTCAATGAAGCTTTGGAGATAGTGACAGAATAATTAAGATGCTTGCTAGTTGCTACTAGTTTCGTATAAGAGAAGATTTGGTAAACCTTTTAGATCCTCGCTTATGTATCTTACGGTGAATGGTATACAGTTTTGGTTGTTTCTATAGTATTATTCTCCAACCGAGTTTTTTTTTTTTAAAAAAAAATTACTTCAATAATATTTTAAAAAATATATTAAATTTAACACATATTAAAAATTGTATTAAATTTAACACAAAAATATAATATTATACAAAATTTAGTCTAAGTTTTACTTTTTTATTTACTACTAGGTAATTAATTACTTTTTTAATATAATAATTATAATTTTTTAGGTTGTTAATGTTTGTGCTAAAATTATTGATACCATATAAAATTAGAAAAATTACAGTTAAATCCGTATTTGCTAGATATGTAATTAAAAAAGATGAAGAGTGTATTTGTAGATGCTAGTGTCAGAACTTATTTTTTAATTTTTATGCAATGTTATAATTTTTTCTTTTCCTTTATAAATACTTTGGACTCGTTTGGAACGCCGTATTAGGTCATATTGTATTGTATTGTATTATATTGAATTGGATTATATATCATATTTTTATATAGTACTATATTAAACATTAATTTATACTAAAATATTATATATTTAGGTGTCCATAAAAGTTAATACCACATATAGTTTTACATAAAAAAATTGCATAAAATATAATTTAATATTATACTATACAATACAATACGGTGTTGTTGACCGAGGTTTTCGGCAACCAATTAAATCATATATAGGAAAAGCTGTAGGAAATTTAATGCATGAGATTTTTACGTGGTTGGGGCATTAAAGAGCCTTAGTCCACGAGTCTTTGTTATTAATGAGAGTATTTATTACAGAGAATGTTCTTGGTAAATTTCTCTTCTATTTTCTCTCTTTGATTCCTTTTTCACCCAGAATCCTCGACCCTTTTCTCAGTATGTTTGTGGGGTATTTATAGTGTTTTTCTGGGGTGATCCCTAGGAATGAATCACTTGTCTTTCATTGGAGGCTTCATAGGGGCACATATTCCCAGCCGATACAAAATAGGAAATACATGACCTATACCATAGGTATCTTAGGGGTTAGGTGGATATAATCTTTTATCCCCTCTTGATTGATGTGATTCCTCATAAAGTAGCCGTCACTAGTCTTATTAATCATAGCGCAATAGCTGACAAAGGGGGCTTAAGCCATCTGTCATATCATTTATGGTAGTTTCAATACGTCTTTCCCCATGCGGCATTAAATGCGAGGTGATTGTTCAATAGAATCCAGTACCTCCCGAAACTGCCTTAGTATGTCCCTGGCCTCCGGGAGCGTAAATATCCTTCTCATGTCTTCTTCGGGAGACACCTTCCGAGAGACACTCCTCTGTTGTCCAAGACTTAGTTGATTTCTTTTAAGAACTGGTCCTCTCAGCTCCACGTGTCATCCTTACCCAGGTCCACGTATTTTGGGCAAAATTAAGGGCAACAGATGTCATCCCAACACTAGGGCTCCTGATCCCAGCACCTCTGGATAAGGCATATTAACTCTTTGCAGAGACTGATCTTGTCAAATCCACTATGAACAAGATACAAATGCCATAGATTAATAAAAAAAAAAATTGTTGTGTTGTTTTGATGACTTAGGTATAGTTACATCAAAGAGCTCTTAGACTAGTGCAAGTGGATCCTGGTCACAGAATACCAAACTCATATTCCATACAGTTTGAATCCATTAATAGAAGATGGATATTGAACACTTGGAAAGTGTAACTGTATTGCTTCCTGGAAATAGAAATATAAGAAAATTTCTGTTTGGATTCTAAAATTAAAGTCAAAGACTTAAATTCAACCAAATATAATGAGTAATTCTATCTTGGACCACCACTACTAATTTAAACTCTAAGTCAGATTTGCCCATACAAGTAGGAGATTTCTAAGATTGAGGTTTTATATCAATTGGGAATAGAATTTCGAGATTATAATCATATGCGTCATTTAATTTCTTAAGAGAAAATATAGAATGACATGATATGATATATAGACCATTCATCCAATGATATGTTATTGAGCTAATTCGAAATGAATAAGCTAAGAGGAATTAGGATAATTTCGTTTATAAATAAGAATCCAACGATGCTTCGATTAGCGAAAGACAAAGTAATCTTATTTATGTAATCTTCTTGTTTCATATTGTAAAAATACTAGTCTAAGGTGTCATCAATTGATGAACAGCTAGATGTTGCATATACAATATTTATCTTTCGAGATCTTACACTATTATGTATGTCTAATGGTGAAAATCCATTAGGGATTTATCTCATTAGAAAAACAAACATGTTAGACCAACAATGAAGATTCGAAATTAAACTACAATTTAATAACAGAAAATAACATGGTTCAATATAAATTCATACACAATTCAGAAATTATTAAACATATAGCAAGTAGGAATGACCAGTGAAAATACTAAAACATACAATCCTAAATAATTTTCAAGGTTTCCAACAAACTGATACAGTGTCCCGGTAGGCGAGAGTCAAAGTATCATTGATTGAATAGAGTTGTTAGCTCATCTAAAATAGAAACCATTCTAGCAACCTTTTATTCGATCAAAATAAGAATCCAACGTTGTGCTGGTAGGCGAGAGTCAAGGTTATTCTCATTTTATGAGCTTCCACCATTGTTTCATGTTTTATAAGTTTATCTCTAAGTAGTCACCGTAGGGGAGAGTCTAATAGAGTCGAAAACTTACAAAACACTTATCAAAGGAGATCTTACGAGGTTAAATGCGTTCAACGAATAACCATCCATAGGGGGACGAAGTCTAGCGTCTCGAGGTTATATTGAAAACATTTAACTATTGTAAGACCAATAATGGAGATCGAATATCTTAATAATAATAAAGCTCATTATTTAAAGTGAGTTGTATTTTCTTTAATTCTCTTTATTTAATCTATTTATTTAATTAAAATTTCCAATTTAGAATGAAAAATTCTAAATATAAATTTTAATTTAATATTTATAAATTTTACTTAAATGGATATGCAAACAATATGAATTATTTCCATCTTAGTAATAATTTCCAATAAATATTTAGAAAAAATATTCAATTTAAGTTGTTACAAAATTAATTTAAATTAATTTACAACTCAAATTTAATTTTCTATAAATATATATTGCATTTCGAAAAATTAAAGTATTTAAGAATACAATTTTCGAAAATGCATGTTAAAATAAAAAATAAATCCTGGAAAAATTATTCTAATTTAATGTTGGCCCAAAATTAATTGATAAAATTAATTTACAACAAAAAATATAATTTTCCTATTTAATTAAATATATAAGAAAAATTTCAAATATTTAAGTATGATGATGAAAATCAACTTAAATATTAATTTTCTATTTAATTAAATACATTAGAAAAATACTTGAAGCAAAAATATCATCTATCTAGATTTTCCTTTGACTAATTAATTCAATTTCTAATAATATACTTTAATTCAGTTTATTTTAAATTAATCAATAAATGAAAAAATCATTGATTTAAGTTGATCCAAGAATTAATTAAAATAAATAATTAATTTACAACTTAATCTATTTTTCAAGATAAATTCAAAATCGTCTTGCATTATGAAATGCAATTTCGAAAATTGATTAATAAAATAAAGAAAAAAAATATTTTACTTCATTTATTTTAATTAATCATTAAATGAAAAAATCATTGATTTAAGTTGGTCCAAAATTAAAATAAATAATTTACAACTTTAATCTATTTTTCAAATAAAATTCGAAATTCCAGGATTTAAGAAATGCAATTTCGAAATTTGATTAATAAAATAAAGAAAAAATATATTTTGAAAATTATTTAAATTTAGTTGAAAAAATAAATTTCAAGTAAAGATAATTTTCTATTTAATTAAGTGTCATGAAAAAGAAATATTTAAGTATCATGATGAAAATCAACTTAGATATTTAATTTTCAAATTAATTAAATGTATTAAATTCAAGAAATAAATAATTAAGTGTAGAGAAGGCTTAATTATTAATCTCTAGTTTAATACTAGGAAAAAATATACTTAAAATAAATTGTACCAAAATTAATTATTTAAATAATTAATTTCACAATGTATAATATTTTCCTATTTAATATTAGAAATAATAAGTAGTCTAGAAATAACTATCTAGAAAATATCTTATTTGACTAAGTATCTTTTCCACAAAATTTGAAAAAATATCTAATTTAAGTTGTATTAGAAAAAATCTAGAACTTAAATATTTTCAAATTTAAATTTAATTAAATATCAAAAATTAAGTTGTAACCACTTAATTTAAAAATATTCCATTTTAAGTATTCGAAAAGATATTAACTTAAAAAATATCTAAAGAATCTTAATAACCAATGCCTAAAATTCCTCAACTTAATTTTGAAATTTTAAATCCAAAAGATATTCAGATTTAAGTTGGTTAGTTATAGATAACTAAATATCAACTTAAATAGGAATATTTAATGAAAATTTTAAATCAAGCTGCAGAAAGAATCTAGATGATTATAATTCCATATTTAATTAAATACAAGAAAATACATTTAGTTTAGCTTAGAATAAAAAATTCTTTAAATTATATTTTTCTTAAATTAATTTCAAAATAAATGAAATTAATTATGTTGCTAATCAATTTTATTAGGTTAAACTAGTTTAATTAACCTAGTACAGTTATTCAAATCAGGCAAATGGGCCTTCACAATTGAGGTGGTTCATGTGAGGGGGTGCTGGGTTCAGTATGTCGTACCCACTACTATGGCTCCCAACTCTCACACAAGGCCCAAAAGAGAGGAATTTAACCTTAAAATGAACAACTGTTATTTATTGAATAGGCCCAAAAATTAAATGGGCCTAAATAAAATCTATCAAAAACTATGATATTTTATTTAGCAACATTAACCTATATGCATCTATAATGAAATTAAACACATAGGCTCACACAGGCACACTTTGGATGGATCCTATCATGTTGCTAGGTCATACACAGATGAAAGAAGATTGTAAATATACCTGTTACAAATTATTAACTTGACCAAGGGAGCCATGAGTTAAAATCAGATCATTGGATCTGTCAACAAGTTAACCATGGCTATTTGCAATCAAGCAATAATAGGTTTTGAAAACTTACACACAAGCTAAAACACATACTCCTGCAACAAGGTTAGCTGGATAGTTGGATGTAGGATTTATTTAATTTTAAATTAAATAATTAATTTTGAAATAAATAATTAATTAAATAAATAAAAATATATTCGAAAATTTTATAAAATTTTAAAAAAAATTCGAAATTTAAAAAAAAAAATTAAATTTAAAATTAAACCTACAATTTTGAAAAATTAGGTTTCAACCAACCTAAATATCATTTAAAATTTGCTAACTACTTTTAAAAATTAAATGTTATTTTATAAATAAAAATTAAATAAAAAAATTAAGAAAGATAAATGAATATCTTTTTCAGATTTTAAATGTAATTTAAATAAATAAAATAACAAAATTTAAAAGTTAGCAAAATATCTTACATCTATTTAAAATTACATGATTATAGTTATCTTATTTTAAATTTAAATAAGGTCAAATTATTTAAAAAAAAAATTAATTTAAAAATTTAAAATCTGACCTTAAATTTAAAAATAAGATAATATATAATCAAATTTAAAAATAAGATAGATAATTAAGCAAAAAAGATAGATATTTACTATTTTCAAATTCAAATTACACTAATATCATGAATTAAATTTAAAAAATATTAAATAAATTAATTATGATAATTAGAATTGAATTAGGAATAGTAAATGTATAAATACAGAACTACACAAAAAATCGGAAGTTAATTCCATGAAAAAGCATGAAAAAAACGAAGAAAAACGAAAAAATTGCGAGCTGTACGGACGGGATGCTGTGCATACCTGTCCGCGCGCGCATGGGGAGTGCATGGGGCTGAAAACTCGGCGCTGGTAGGTTCTGGCAGGATTTCCGCGCGCGCACGAGGGTTTTGTTGGAAATTATTTTACCAGGATCTAGATTTACTAACAAGTATGTTGGATTAACAACCTAATATGAATTCTAAAACAATGAAAATAAACACATATAAAGTTAGAAAACCTTACAGTGGGTGCAGCAGAATATTATGACTCCTTCCATTCAGATCTCTAGCCCTTGATTCCTTTCTGTAGCAGAGCATCACCAAGATCTGAACCTGGATCTTCTTTTCTCCTTCTTTGATGTAGAATTTCCATAGTCTTACATACTATGATTGAGATACCACTTGATGTGTGTGGGCACTACTCATCTCACAAGGATTTCGAAATTTTCTCTCTTTTTCTCTCTTGAATTTCGTGGCTTATAGCATACAAAGACATAGCAAGAGAAGAGAACAAGGGTTGCTTTATATAGGGAGAAGGGAGAGCACAACTTTCCAAATAAAACAGTTTCCTCTTTTACTGTGTAATTGATTAACTGCCTTATTTAGTGTGATCCACCACTTTCCTATTTTTGCTAGGCTTTGATTAGCAATTACATGGCAATTAAAATTGAAAATAATAATTGGGAAACACAAAGGGAGTGGCCGACCATAGAGGGAAATGGGCCTCACTTGGATTTTGCAGTTTCCTCAATTTTATTTCTATTTCTCCAAAAATGCCACTTTTCCAATTCTAATCATTTAAATGCCAAAACTAATTATTTAATAACTAAAATAGATTATTAAATAATATTGTCATTTAAAATAATTATTAATTAGACATATAAAGTCTCTTAATTAATAATTAAACCTAGAAACATTTTTCTTTACGATTTCATCCTTAAACTGTGAGAATTCATAAAGTAGACATAGTCTAACTTTTAGAATTATAATTGATTAATTAAAATCAATTAACTGAGTCTTACAAGCAGTATGGTCTCAACTAGTATGGGGACCATGGGTCTATATAACCGAGCTTCCAATAAGTCGAACCGAATTTACCAAGTAAATTCCCAAACTTATTAATTCCTCATTGAATCCACACTTAGAACTTGGAATTGCACTCTCAGTCATATAGAACGCTCTATATGTTCCACGATATAGACACGTCATTAGTTATCCATTGTTATAACCCTAATGTGATCAATGATCCTCTATATAGATGATCTACATTGAAAAGGCACTACTGTTACCGCTACACCTTCAATGTATTTTATCCTTAAAACACTTAACCCTGTATAAATGATATTTCACCTAAGTGAAATGAGATCTCCACCATTTATCTTCGTTTGGTTAAGCTCGAAGGAAATCATCCTGTACTTCTATTTGCCAAATAGAAGCTATAGATTCCATATTTATGTTAGCGCTCCCACTCAATTGCATTACCGTGTTCCCAAAATGTACGTATCACCCTGACACAAAACTAGGCTTAACTAACAAATCAAAGAACACGAGTAACACTCTTGAAATTGAGCCTAACCATATCAGGATTGAGATCATTTGATCTGTTGGAAATTATTTTACCAGGATCTTAGATCTACTCACAAGTATGTTTATTAACATCCTAAATATGAACTTTCTAAAACGATAAATTAAACACATATAAAGTTTAGGAAACCTTACATTGGGTGCAGCGGAATATAATGACTCCTTCCGTTCAGATATCTAGCCCTTGATTCCTTTCTGTAGCAGAGCATTATAAATATCTGAACCTGGATCTCTTTCTCTGAATCTTTGATGCTGAAACTCCTTTTGCTGAATGTCTTTCTTCACGATCTTCCTCACTATGATTGAGGTATCACTTGATGTGTGTGGGCACTACTCTAATCACTAAGGATTTCGAAATATTGAAGAAGAAGAGAGGGAGTGGTCAGCCAGATAGGGAGAGAGAAGGCTCAGTTTTTCTGATTCAGAAAGTGTCAGAAGAAAAGTCTTATTTTTCTGAAGCCTTCACTATCTATTTATAGCATTCCACTAGGGTTAGATTTGAATTATATGGCATTAAAATAATGAAAATATCAGTTTAAATTTCCTACAAAAGTGGCTGGCCCTATACTAGTGGATTTGGGCCTCACTTTTTGCAATTTTGCAGTTTTACCTTTTCTGCATCTGATTTTCTCAAAAACGCCAATTTTCTAATTCAACCATTTAAATGCCAATTCTAACTATTTAATAACTATAAATAATTATTAAATAATATTGTCATTTATCATATTTATTAATTGAACCATACAAAGTATCATAATTAACAAATATGCCCCTATAAACTCTTTCTTTACAATTTCGCCCTTACTTAGTGAAAAATTCACAAAAAGACATAGTCTAATTTGAGAATTATAATTGATTAATCAAAACCAATTACATGAGTCTTACAAGCAATATTATCTCAACTAGTGGGGGGACCATGGGTCTATATAACCGAGCTTCCAATAAGTAGATCAAGAATTTAGAACTAAAATTCACTGACTTATTAATTCTTCGTTGAATCCACGCATAGAACTTAGAATTGCACTCTCAGTATATAGAATGCTCTATATGTTCCACCATATAGACACATCATTAGTTATCCATTGTTATAATCCTAATGTGATCAATGATCCTCTATATGAATGATCTACACAGTAAAGGGATTAAATTACCGTAACACCCTACTATGTATTTTATCCTTAAAACACTTGACCTCGTATAAATGATATTTCAACTTATGTGAAATGAGATCTCCACCATTTATTTTCGTTTCGTCAAGCTCGAAGGAGATCATCCTTTGCTTACTATTCGCCAGATAGAAGCTATAGATTCCATGTTTATGCTAGCGCTCCCACTCAATTGCACTACCGTGTTCCCAAAAAGTACGTATCACCCTGACCTAAAAGTAGGCTTAACTAACAATTCAAGGAACACGAATAGCCTTTCAAGATTGAGCCTAATCATAACAGGATTAAGATCATTTGATCTAGGATCAACTAGGCGATATTGACTTGAATAGATTTTACGGTAAGTTTAATTAAATCTAAGTCAAAGTTCAATATCGGTCCCTTCCGATGCATACTCTATGCATCCAACCTAAGCTTTACTTTAACCAATGCTCTGGAAAGAACATAGCACTTCTCCAAATGCAAGTAAACTCTGTTGTAGATTATCATATCAGTAAAACCCTATGTCTGATAAATCTAGGGAACTTTATTCACATAGTCATGTTTACTTTCCAATGTGTTGACGGCACAATAAACAGGATCAAGTATGTGAAAAGGGTTTCAGATGAATCTATACATTATGTACATATAATCATGAAATAAATCGTGTGAACCATGCAACATTAAATGTTATTTCTGATCTATATTAATAAGTAAATCTGATTATATTGAAATGAGTTTTATTTAGGGCATAAAACCCAACAAACTCCCACTTGCACTAATATAAAACAAAAAAGTGCGTTGCAAATAATCTCAACACCTTGATATGCAAATCAAGTGTAGTAGTAGTAAACTCCTCGTAATAGGATCTGAAAGGTTGAATTAACCACAACCTTTTCTCCACCATTACTCTTCCTTTAATCACAAAATCATTGATAATGTGAAATTCCTATCTATATGTCTACTCTCTTGGGATACTGGATTCTATATCTTTGGCAACTACTTTTGGTTAATCAGGAAATTAACACTAGTAGTTTAAGGCAATTTGGAATGATGCCAAAAATGTATAGAACTTTCCTTAGACTGAATAAGTACCTTTCCTGCAGCTTTAACATTCAGTCCCTTTCTGGTAGACCTAGAGACTTCAGATAGGTTTTTACACTTCTCCAAAATCACTATTCCACCCCCAGAGTAACCACCATCTTATCAGAAATATTTACTAGCACATAGGAAAATTTCGAAATCTGATGTGGTGTAGTCTAAGAGTTTTAAACACACTCTTATAGACTAACATATAGTTCATCTTCTTAATCTTAGGATTTACTTGATTGTCTTCCAATGTTCTTCTCCTGGATTAATCTGATACCTACTCATTACTCCCACTCAACAGCAGGTGTCTGGTCTAAGGCATACAAAAGCATATCTAAGACCTCTCACTGTTGATATAAGAAATTCTTTCATGGCTTTATCTTTTCTGGAATAGTTAAGACTTTACCTTAGATAAATAAAATCTATACCTAAGAAGTTGTGAAGCTTCTATAGATTGCCATTAGAAAGAAAATGCTTCAGCATCTTACTAAAGTAAGTTGGTTGCATTAGAGTAAGTAATTACCAGGTATACCACAAGCCATAGGTTTAGATAAACTCAAACCTATAATACTAGGAACAGGAAGTTTTGTTAAGTCCATTGAATGGACTTATAAACGAAAATTTCCTTTTATGTCCTTGTAATAGAAAACTTTAGGTTACTCCATGTGAATGGATTAAACCATAGTTCTGTTGGGTTTTATGCCCTAAATAAAACTCATTTCAATATAATCAGATTTACTTATTAATATAGATCAGAAATAACATTTAATGTTGCATGGTTCACATGATTTATTTCATGATTATATGTACATAATGTATAAATTCATCTGAAATCCTTTTCACATACTTGATCCTGTTTATTGTGTCGTCAACACATTGGAAAGTAAACATGACTATGTGAATAAAGTTTCCTAGATTTATCAGACATAGGGTTTTACTGATATGATAATCTACAACAAGAGTTTACTTGTATTTGGAGAAATACTATGTTCTTTCCAGAGCATTGGTTAAAGTAAAGCTCAGGTTGGATGCATGGAGTATGCATCGGAAGGGACCGATATTGAACTTTGACTTAGATTTATTAAACTTACCGTAATATCTATTCAAGTCAATATCGCCTAGTTGATCCTAGATCAAATGATCTTAATCCTGATATGATTAGGCTCAATCTTGAAAGACTATTCGTGTTCTTTGATTTGTTAGTTAAGCCTACTTTTAGGTCAGGGTGATACGTACATTTTGGGAACACGGTAGTGCAATTGAGTGGGAGCGCTATCATAAACATGGAATCTATAGCTTCTATCTGGCGAATAGTAAGCAAAGGATGATCTCCTTCGAGCTTGACCAAACGAACATAAATGGTGGAGTACTCATTTCACATTAGCTGAAATATCATTTATACGGGGTCAAGTGTTTTAAGGAATAAATACATTGTAGGGTGTAACGGTAATTTAATCCCTTTACAGTGTAGATCATTCATATAGAGGATCATTGATCACATTAGGATTATAACAATGGATAACTAATGATGTGTCTATATGGTGGAACATATAGAGCATTCTATATACTGAGAGTGCAATTCTAAGTTCTATGCGTGGATTCAACGAAGAATTAATAAGTTAGTGAATTTTAGTGCTAAATTCTTGATCTACTTATTGGAAGCTCGGTTATATAGACCCATGGTCCCCCCACTAGTTGAGATAATATTGCTTGTAAGACTCATGTAATTGGTTTTGATTAATCAATTATAATTCTCAAATTAGACTATGTCTATTTGTGAATTTTTCACTAAGTAAGGGCGAAATTGTAAAGAAAGAGTTTATAGGGGCATATTTGTTAATTATGATACTTTGTATGGTTCAATTAATAAATATGATAAATGACAATATTATTTAATAATTATTTATAGTTATTAAATAGTTAGAATTGACATTTAAATGGTTGAATTAGGAAATTGGTATTTTTGAGAAAATCAGATACAAAAGGTGTTAAAATTGCAAAATTGCAAAAAGCAAGGCCCAATCCACTAAGTGTAGGGCCAGCCACTTTTGTAGGAAATTTAAACTGATTTTTTCATTATTTTAATGCCAAATAATTCAAACCTAACCCTAGTGGAATGCTATAAATAGATAGTGAAGGCTTCAGAAAAATTACACTTAAATTTTCTATTTTTCCTTCAGAGAAAAACCTGAGCCTTCTCTCTCCCTATCTTTAGCTGTCACTTCTTCTCTTCCCTCTTGAGAATTTCGAAATCCTTAGTGATTACAGTAGTGCCCACACACATCAAGTGATACCTCAATCATAGTGAGGAAGATCGTGAAGAAAGATCATCAGCAAAGGAGTTTCAGCATCAAAGATTCGTAGAAAGAGATCCAAAGTTCGTATATTGATAATGCTCGCTACGTAAAGGAATCAAGGGCTAGATATCTGAACGGAAGGAGTCATTATATTCCGCTGCACCCAATGTAAGGTTTCTTAAACTTTATATGTGTTTAATTTATCGTTTTAGAAAGTTCATATTTAGGATGTTAATAAACATACTTGTGAGTAGATCTAAGATCCTGTTAAAATAAATTCCAACAACTGGCCTCAGAGCCATGGTAATTGATTTACTTGCAAGAAATTTGGACTTTAAAACGATTGTTTGTATGTTCTTTGGATGGTATCATGTTGTATTGAGTGTTATTTGATGATTGATTGATGTTTGTGAAATTTTCGTGAAAAATAATTGTGATTTCGTTTCTGGAATTATTTTTATTGGATAGTATGGAAAAAATTAAGCAAGTTAGCCTTTTACAGAACTCAATTTGGATTTTATTTGAATTAGTTATGATTTTTTGAAGATTTGACAAAATCGGAAATTGATAGTTTCCTGCGATCGCAGAACTGTCCGTACAGTTTCGGATTTTTTCTTTTTTCTTCAATTTTTCATACTTTTTCATGGAATTAACTTCCAATTTTTTGTATGGTTTTGTATATATACTAAAACTATTCCTAATTCAATTCTAATTATCATTTTGAATTAATTTAATTTTTTTTAAATTAATTCAAGATATTAGTGTAATTTGAATTCGAATAGAATTAGTATTTATCTTTTTGCTTAAAAATCTATCTTATTTTTAAATTTGATTATATTTTTTTTAAATTTAAGGTCAGATTTTTTAGATATTTATAATATCTTTTAAGATATTTAAGATATTTTAAAAATATTTTTTAAGATATTTATAAAATCTTTTAAGATATTTTAAAATATCTTATCTTTTAAGATATTTAAAAATATCTTATCTTTTAAGATTTTTTTTTAAATCTTTTTAAGATATTTTGACCTTATTTAAATTTAAAATAGATATTTATAATCATGTAATTTTAAATAGATATAAGATAAAAAGTAGGTTTAATTTTAAATTTTTTTTATTTTCGAAATTTAATTTTAAATTCCGAAATTAATTTTTTTTAAAATTATTTTTCGAATATTAAATTTTTTTTAATTCAATTATTTATTTATTCGAAATTATTTATTTAAAATTAAATAAATCCTACTTCCAACTATCCAACTAACCTTGTTGCAGGAGTATGTGTTTTAGCTTGTTTGTAAGTTTTCAAAACCTATTATTACTTGATTGCAAATAGTCATGGTTACCTTTTGCCAGATCTAATGATCTGATGGCTCCCTTGGTCAAGATAATAATTTGTAACAGTATATTTACAATCTTCTTTCATCTCGTGTATGACCTAAATAACATGATAGGACCCATCCAAAGTGTGCCTGTGTGAGCCTATGTGTTTAATTTGATTATAGATACATATAGGTTGTTGTTGCTAAAATAAATTATCATAGTTCTTGATAGAATTTATTTAGGCCCATTTAGTTATTGGGCTTATTCAATTAATAACAGTTGTTCTTATTAAGGTTAAATTCCTCTCTTTTGGGCCTTGTGTGAGAGTTGGGAGCCATAGAAGTGGGTACGACATACTGAACCCAGCACCCCCTCACACAAACCACCCCACCAATTGTGAAGGCCCATTTGCTCGATTTGAATGATCGTACTAGGTTAATTACACTAGTTTAACCTAATAAAAATTGATTAGCAACATAATTAATTTCATTTATTTTGAAATTAATTTAAGAAAAACATAGTTTAAAGAATTTTTTTTTATTCTAAGCTAAACTATGTGTATTTTCTTGTATTTAATTAAATATAGAATTATAACCATCTAGATTCTTTCTGGAACTTAATTTAAATTTTTCATTAAATATTCCTATTTAAGTTGATATTTAGTTATCTTCAACTAACCAACTTAAATCTGAATATCTTTTGAATTCAAAATTTCAAAATTAAGTTGAGGAATTTTAGGCATTGGTTATTAAGATTCTTTAGATATTTTTTTTAAGTTAATATCTTTTCAAATATTAACTTAAAATGGAATATTTTCAAATTAAGTGGTTACAACTTAATTTTTGATATTTAATTAAATTTAAATTTGAAAATATTTAAGTTCTAGATTTTTCTAGTACAACTTAAGTTAGATATTTTTTCAAATTTTGTGGAAAAGATACTTAGTCAAATAAGATATTTTCTAGATAGTTATTTCTAGACTACTTATTATTTCTAATATTAAATAGGAAAATATTATAAATTGTGAAATTAATTATTTAAATAATTAATTTTGGTACAATTTATTTTAAGTATATTTTTCCTAGTATTAAACTAGAGATTAATAATTAAGTCTTCTCTACACTTAATTATTTATTTCTTGAATTTAATACATTTAATTAATTTGAAAATTAAATATCTAAGTTGATTTTATCATCATACTTAAATATTTCTTTTTCATGACATTTAATTAAATAGAAAATTATTTTTAGTTGAAATTTATTTTTTTTCAACTAAATTTAAATAATTTTCAAAATATATTTTTTCTTTATTTTATTAATCAATTTTCGAAATTGTATTTCTTAAATGCTAGAATTTCGAATTTTATCTTGAAAAATAGATTAAGTTGTAAATTAATTATTTTAATTAATTCTTGGATCAACTTAAATCAATGATTTTTTCATTTATTGATTAATTTAAAATAAATTGAATTAAAGTATATTATTAGAAATTGAATTAATTAGTCAAAGGAAAATCTAGATAGGTGATATTTTTGCTTGAAGTATTTTTCTAGTGTATTTAATTAAATAGAAAATTAATATTTAAGTTGATTTTCATCATCTACTTAAATATTTGAAATTTTTCTTATATATTTAATTAAATAGGAAAATTATATTTTTTGTTGCAAATTAATTTTATTAATTAATTTTGGGCCAACATTAAATTAGAATAATTTTTCCAGGATTTATTTTTTATTTTAATATGCATTTTTCGAAAATTGTATTCTTATATACTTTAATTTTTCGAAATGCAATATATATTTATAGAAAATTAAATTTGAGTTGTAAATTAATTTAAATTAATTTTGTAACAACTTAAATATTTTTTCTAAATATTTATTGGAAATTATTACAAAGATGGAAATAATTCATATTATTTTCATATCCATCTAAGTAAAATTTATAAATATTAAATTAAAATTTATATTTAGAATTTTTCATTCTAAATTGGAAATTTTAATTAAATAAATATATATTTAAAATAAATAGAATAAATAAAGAGAATAAAAGAAAATACAACTCTTTTCAAATAATGAGCTTTATTATAGAGACATTCGATCTCCATTGTGGGTTTTACACCGCGTTTGTTTTAGTGAGTAATCCTCCCTAATGGAGGAACGTTCATTAGCAATTTCGCACCGTTTAACCTCGCATGATAAGTAGTTTGTAAGTGTTTTGTATGGTATGGATCACCCTAATGGTGGCGACCATACTTGACTTGCAAATTATGAAACAATGGTGGAAGCTCATAAGATAGAATTGCCTTGACTCTCGCCTAAACGGGACAACGCTGAATTCCAATCTTGATCGAATAAAAGGTTGCTAGAATGTTTAACATTTTAGACGAGCTGACAACTCTATTCAATGAATGGTAGCTTTGACTCTCGCCTAAACGGGACACTGATATCAGTTTGTTGAAAACCTTGGAAATTATTTAGGATTGTAAGTTTTAGTATTTTCTCTTGTCATTCCTACTTGCTATATGCTTATAATTTCTGAATTGTGTATGAATTTATATTGAACCATGTTATTTTCTGTTATTAAGTTGTAGTTTAATTTCGAATCTTCATTGTTGGTCTAACTTGGCTTGTTTATCTAATGAGATAAATCCCTAGTGGATTTTCACCATTAGACATTCATAATAGTGTTAGATCTCGAAAGATAAATATTGTATATACGACATCTAGCTGTTCATCAATTGATGACACCTTAGACTAGTATTTTTACGATATGAAACAAGAAGATTATATAAATAAGATTACTTTGACTTTCGCTAATCGAAGCATCGTTGGATTCTTATTTTAAACGAAATTATCCTAATTCCTCTTAGCTTATTCATTTCGAATTAGCTTAATAACATATCATTGGATGAATGGTCTATAAATCATTTTATGTCATTCTATATTTTCTCTTAAGAAATTAAATGACGCATATGATTATAATCCCGAAATTCTATTCCCAATTGATATAAATCCTCAATCTTAGAAATCTCCTACTTGTATGGGCAAATCTGACTTAGAGTTTGTATTAGTAGTGGTGGTCCAAGATAGAATTACTCATAATATTTGGTATAAATTTAAGTCTTTGACTTTAATTTTAGAATCCAAACAGAAATATTCTTATATTTCTAATTCCAGAATACAATACAGTTACACTTTCTCAAGTGTTTAATATCCATCTTCTATTAATGGATTAAAACTGTATGGAATATGAGTTAGGTATTCTGTGACCAGGATCCACTTGCAGTATTCTAAGAACTCTTTGATGTAACTAAACATATGTCATCGAAAGACACTACCACATTTTTTTTAATCTATGGCATTTGTATCTTGTTCATAGTGGATTTGACAAGATCAATCTCTGCAAAGAGTTCATATGCCTATATCCACTGAAAGTAGTTCATCTCATTCGCATGGATGTACATTCGGGTGGATATGAGTTTTTCGTTGTATTCTTAAAACGATAACTCTAGATTATACCGTATGCAAAGAAATTTGAAATGTTTAAAAATTTCATTAATTTCTAGAATGGTTAATACCATTAAGGTAAGTGGTTAAAGATCTTGCGAATCGATAGGGGTGGAGAAATAGTTAGTAGATATGCAACAAAGATCATTAATTTGCTTTTTGAATTATATCCAAACTTACCTCCCGTAAATTTCGAGTTGCATGTTGATGATTAGTTACTAGTCGTTGCCTAAATCCTTCTATGGTAATACAATTTCAGAATGATGTAATGGTTGTATACTTAATGTAAATCATTACTAGATTCATGAATGACCTAATCAAAATCTTAAGAAAAGCTATAACTGTTAACCATGGTTTGTTAGCTTTTCTAAGTGATTAGGGGTGGACCATCCCATTGTCAATAGATAAGAAAGTGTTTGTTCAAACAAATACTACTTTTCTAAGAAAATGACTAAGTCTGAAAACAAGTAGCAAATAAAGGAGATATTTAATTCTTGATTCCAAAAGTGTTCTATCATCTTATATAATATATGATGATCCCACTGCCTCTGTTGTCTTGTCACAACCAAAGAGATTAATACCATTTAGTTTTCTTCGACATAATTCACGGTACCTTGTTGCAGTGGGAGAGTTTCTAGGAATTCACCTTCTTATGACTTGGGAGACACTAGTGATTAAAATCCATTGTGAGTTTAAACAAGTAATGGATTGTCAAGATAAGAAACTAAGAAGAAAAGCCAATAGAACTATGGTTTAATCCATTCACATGGAATAACCTAAAGTTTTCTATTACAAGGACATAAAAGGAAATTTTCGTTTATAAGTCTATTCAATGGACTTAACAAAACTTCCTGTTCCTAGTATTATAGTTTGAGTTTATCTAAACCTATGGCTTGTGGTATACCCGGTAATTACTTACTCTAATGCAAGCAACTTACTTTAGTAAAATGTCAAGCATTTTCTTTCTAATGGAAATCTATAGAAGCTTCACAACTTCTTAGGTATAGATTTTATTTATCTAAGGAAAAGTCTTAACTATTCCGTAAAACATAAAGCCATGAAAGAATTTCTTACATCAACAGTGAGAGGTCTTAGATATGCTTTTGTATGCCTTAGACCAGACATCTGCTGTTGAGTGGGAGTAATGAGTAGGTATCAGATTAATCCAGGAGAAGAACATTGGAAGACAATCAAGTAAATCCTAAGATTAAGAAGAGGAACTATATGTTAGTCTATAAGGGTGTGTTTAAAACTCTTAGACTACACCATATCAGATTTCGAAATTTGCCTATGTGCTAGTAAATCTTTCTGATAAGATGGTGGTTACTTCCGGGGGTGGAATAGTGATTTTGGAGAAGTGTAAAAACCTATCCGAATTCTCTAAGTCTACCGAGAGACCGAATGTTAAAGTCTGCAGAAAGTTACTTATTCAGTCTAAGGAAAGTTCTATACATCTTTGGCACCATTCCAAATTGCCTTAAACTACTAGTGTTAATTTCCTGATTAACCAAAAGTAGTTGCCAAAGGTATAGAATCCAGTATCCCAAGAGAGTAGACATATAGAGAGGAATTTCACATTATCAATGATTTTGTGATTAAAGGAAGAGTAATGGTGGAGAAAAGGTTGTGGTTAATTCAACCTTTCAGATCCTATTACGAGGAGTTTACTACTACTACACTTGATTTATATATCAAGGTGTTGAGATTATTTGAAACGCACTTTTTGTTTTATATTAGTGCAAGTGGGAGTTTGTTGGGTTTTATGCCCTAAATAAAACTCATTTCAATATAATCGATTTACTTATTAATATAGATCGAAATAACATTTAATGTTGCATGGTTCACATGATTTATTTCATGATTATATGTACATAATGTATAAATTCATCTGAAATCCTTTTCACATACTTGATCCTGTTTATTGTGTCGTCAACACATTGGAAAGTAAACATGACTATGTGAATAAGTTTCCTAGATTTATCAGACATAGGGTTTTACTGATATGATAATCTACAACAAGAGTTTACTTGTATTTGGAGAAATACTATGTTCTTTCCGAGCATTGGTTAAAGTAAAGCTCATGTTGGATGCATGGAGTATGCATCGGAAGGGACCGATATTGAACTTTGACTTAGATTTATTAAACTTACCGTAATATCTATTCAAGTCAATATCGCCTAGTTGATCCTAGATCAAATGATCTTAATCCTGATATGATTAGGCTCAATCTTGAAAGACTATTCGTGTTCTTTGATTTGTTAGTTAAGCCTACTTTTAGGTCGTGTGATACGTACATTTTGGGAACACGGTAGTGCAATTGAGTGGGAGCGCTATCATAAACATGGAATCTATAGCTTCTATCTCGGCGAATAGTAAGCAAAGGATGATCTCCTTCGAGCTTGACCAAACGAACATAAATGGTGGAGTACTCATTTCACATTAGCCGAAATATCATTTATACGGGGTCAAGTGTTTTAAGGAATAAATACATTGTAGGGTGTAACGTAATTTAATCCCTTTACAGGTAGATCATTCATATAGAGGATCATTGATCACATTAGGATTATAACAATGGATAACTAATGATGTGTCTATATGGTGGAACATATAGAGCATTCTATATACTGAGAGTGCAATTCTAAGTTCTATGCGTGGATTCAACGAAGAATTAATAAGTTAGTGAATTTTAGTGCTAAATTCTTGATCTACTTATTGGAAGCTCGGTTATATAGACCCATGGTCCCCCCACTAGTTGAGATAATATTGCTTGTAAGACTCATGTAATTGGTTTTGATTAATCAATTATAATTCTCAAATTAGACTATGTCTATTTGTGAATTTTTCACTAAGTAAGGGCGAAATTGTAAAGAAAGAGTTTATAGGGGCATATTTGTTAATTATGATACTTTGTATGGTTCAATTAATAAATATGATAAATGACAATATTATTTAATAATTATTTATAGTTATTAAATAGTTAGAATTGACATTTAAATGGTTGAATTAGGAAATTGGTATTTTTGAGAAAATCAGATACAAAAGGTGTTAAAATTGCAAAATTGCAAAAAGCAAGGCCCAATCCACTAAGTGTAGGGCCAGCCACTTTTGTAGGAAATTTAAACTGATTTTTTCATTATTTTAATGCCAAATAATTCAAACCTAACCCTAGTGGAATGCTATAAATAGATAGTGAAGGCTTCAGGAAATTTACACTTAAATTTTCTATTTTTCCTTCGTAGAAAAACTCGAGCCTTCTCTCTCCCTATCTTTAGCTGTCACTTCTTCTCTTCCCTCTTGAGAATTTCGAAATCCTTAGTGATTACAGTAGTGCCCACACACATCAAGTGATACCTCAATCATAGTGAGGAAGATCGTGAAGAAAGATCATCAGCAAAGGAGTTTCAAGATCAAAGATTCGTGAGAAAGAGATCCGTGTTCGATATTGATAATGCTCGCTACGTAAAGGAATCAAGGGCTAGATATCTGAACGGAAGGAGTCATTATATTCCGCTGCACCCAATGTAAGGTTTCTTAAACTTTATATGTGTTTAATTTATCGTTTTAGAAAGTTCATATTTAGGATGTTAATAAACATACTTGTGAGTAGATCTAAGATCCTGTTAAAATAAATTCCAACAAGTTCTATTGGCTTTCTTCTTAGTTTCTTATCTTAACAATCCATTACTTGTTTAAACTCACAATGGATATTAATCACTAGTGTCTCCCAAGTCATAAGAAGGTGAATTCCTAGAAACTCTCCCACTACGACAAGGTACCGTGAATTATGTCGAAGAAAACTAAATGGTATTGATCTCTTCGATTGTGACAAGACAACAGAGGCAGTGGGATCATCATATGTTATATAAGATGATAGAACACTTTTGGAATCAAGAATTAAATATCTCCTTTATTTGCTACTTGTTTTTCACACTTAGTCATTTTCTTAGAAAAGTAGTATTTGTTTGAACAAACACTTTCTTATCTATTGACAATGGGATGGTCCACCCCTAATCACTTAGAAAAGCTAACAAACCATGGTTAACAGTTCTAGCCTTTCTTAAGATTTTGATTAGGTCATCCATGAATCTAGTAATGATTTACATTAAGTATACAACCATTACATCATTCTGAAATTGTATTACCATAGAAGGAATTAGGCAACGACTAGTAACTAATCATCAACATGCAACTCGAAATTTCTGGGGAGGTAAGTTTGGATATAATTCAAAAATCAAATTAATGATCTTTGAACTGCATATCTACTAACTATTTCTCCACCCCTATCAGTTCGCAAGATCTTTAACCACTTACCTTAATGGTTTTAACCATTGCTAGAAATTAATGAAATTTTTCAAACATTTCAAATTTCTTGCTAAAAGGTATAATCTAGAGTTATCGTTTTAAGAATACAACAAAAAACTCATATCCACCCCTGAATGTACATCCATCTGCGAATGAGATGAACTACTTTCAGTGGATATAGGCATATTAACTCTTTGCAGAGATTGATCTTGTCAAATCCACTATGAACAAGATACAAATGGCATAGATTAAAAAAATGGTAGTGTCTTTTGATAACATAGGTTTAGTTACATCAAAGAGTTCTTAGAATACTGCAAGTGGATCCTGGTTACAGAATACCTAACTCATATTCCATACAGTTTTAATCCATTAATAGAAGATGGATATTAAACACTTGAGAAAGTGTAACTGTATTGTATTCTGGAATTAGAAATATAAGAAAATTTCTATTTGGAATCTAAAATTAAAGTCAAAGACTTAAATTTATACCAAATTTAATGAGTAATTCTTTCTTGGACCACCACTACTATTTAAACTCTAAGTCAGATTTGCCCATACAAGTAGGAGATTTCTAAGATTGAGGTTTTATATCAATTGGGAATAGAATTTCGGGATTATAATCATATGCGTCATTTAATTTCTTAAGAGAAAATATAGAATGACATGAAATGATTTATAGACCATTCATCCAATGATATGCTTTGAAGCTAATTCGAAATGAATAAGCTAAGAGGAATTAGGATAATTTCGTTTATAAATAAGAATCCAACGATGCTTCGATTAGCGAAAGACAAAGTAATCTTATTTATGTAATCTTCTTGTTTCATATTGTAAAAATACTAGTCTAAGGTGTCATCAATTGATGAACAACTAGATGTTGCATATACAATATTTATCTTTCGAGATCTTACACTATTATGTATGTCTAATGGTGAAAATCCATTAGGGATTTATCTCATTAGAAAAACAAACATGTTAGACCAACAATGAAGATTCGAAATTAAACTACAACTTAATAACATAAAATAACATGGTTCAACATAAATTCATACACAATTCAGAAATTATAAACATATAGCAAGTAGGAATGACAAGTGAAAATACTAAAACATACAATCCTAAATAATTTCCAAGGTTTTTCAACAAACTGATACAGTGTCCCGTTTAGGCGAGAGTCAAAGCATCATCCATTGAATAGAGTTGTCAGCTCATCTAAAATGATAACCATTATAGCAACCTTTTATTCGATCAAGATTGGAATTCAGCGTTGTCCCGTTTAGGCGAGAGTCAAGGCAATTCTATCTTATGAGCTTCAACCATTGTTTCATAATTTGCAAGTCAAGTATGGTCGCCACCATTAGGGTGATCCATACCATACAAAATACTTACAAACTACTTATCATGCGAGGTTAAACGGTGCAAAATTGCTAATGAACGTTCCTCCATTAGGGAGGATTACTCACTAAAACAAACGCGGTGTAAAACCCATAATGGAGATTGAATATCTTAATAATAATCAAGCTCATTATTTAAAGTGAGTTGTATTTTTTTTTGATTCTCTTTATTTAATTTATTTATTTTAAATATATATTTATTTAAAATTTCCAATTTAGAATGAAAAATTCTAAATATAAATTTTAATTTAATATTTATAAATTTTACTTAGATGGATATAAAAATAACATGAATTATTTCCATCTTAGTAATAATTTCCAATAAATATTTAGAAAAATATTCAATTTAAGTTGTTACAAAATTAATTTAAATTAATTTACAACTCAAATTTAATTTTCTATAAATATATATTGCATTTTGAAAAATTAAAGTATATAAGAATACAATTTTCGAAAAATGCATATTAAAATAAAAAATAAATCGTGGAAAAATTATTCTAATTTAATGTTGGCCCAAAATTAATTAATAAAATTAATTTACAACAAAAAATATAATTTTCCTATTTAATTAAATATATATAAGAAAAATTTCAAATATTTAAGTATGATGATGAAAATCAACTTAAATATTAATTTTCTATTTAATTAAATACACTAGAAAAATACTTCAAGCAAAAATATCATCTATCTAGATTTTCCTTTGACTAATTAATTCAATTTCTAATAATATACTTTAATTCAATTTATTTTAAATTAATCAATAAATGAAAAATCATTGATTTAAGTTGATCCAAGAATTAATTAAAATAAATAATTAATTTACAACTTAATCTATTTTTCAAGATAAAATTCGAAATTCTAGCATTTAAGAAATGCAATTTCGAAAATTGATTAATAAAATAAAGAAAAAAAATTATATTTTGAAAATTATTTAAATTTAGTTGAAAAAATAAATTTCAACTAAAAATAATTTTCTATTTAATTAAATGTCATGAAAAAGAAATATTTAAGTATCATGATGAAAATCAACTTAGATATTTAATTTTTCAAATTAATTAAATGTATTAAATTCAAGAAATAAATAATTAAGTGTAGAGAAGGCTTAATTATTAATCTCTAGTTTAATACTAGGAAAAATATACTTAAAATAAATTGTACCAAAATTAATTATATAAATAATTAATTTCACAATTTATAATATTTTCCTATTTTAATATTAGAAATAATAAGCAGTCTAGAAATAACTATCTAGAAAATATCTTATTTGACTAAGTATCTTTTCCACAAAATTTGAAAAAATATCTAATTTAAGTTGTATTAGAAAAAATCTAGAACTTAAATATTTTTCAAATTTAAATTTAATTAAATATCAAAAATTAAGTTGTAACCACTTAATTTGAAAATATTCCATTTTAAGTTAATATTCGAAAAGATATTAACTTAAAAAATATCTAAAGAATCTTAATAACCAATGCCTAAAAGATATTCAGATTTAAGTTGGTTAGTTGTAGATAACTAAATATCAACTTAAATAGGAATATTTAATGAAAAATTTAAATTAAGCTCCAGAAAGAATCTAGATGGTTATAATTCTATATTTAATTAAATACAAGAAAATACATATAGTTTAGCTTAGAATAAAGAATTCTTTAAACTATAATTTTCTTAAATTAATTTCAAAATAAATAAAATTAATTATGTTGCTAATCAATTTTATTAGGTTAAACTAGTGTAATTAACCTAGTACAGTTGTTCAAATCAGGCAAATGAGCCTTCACAATTGGGGTGGTTCATGTGAGGGGGTGCTGGGTTCAGAGGAATTTAACCTTAATAAGAACAACGGTTATTAATTGAATAAGCCCAATAACTAAATGGGCCTAAATAACATCCTAAATATGAACAACTGGGTTCTGATACCAGTTGTTGGAAATTATTTTACCAGGATCTTAGATCTACTCACAAGTATGTTTATTAACATCCTAAATATGAACTTTCTAAAACGATAAATTAAACACATATAAAGTTTAGGAAACCTTACATTGGGTGCAGCGGAATATAATGACTCCTTCCGTTCAGATATCTAGCCCTTGATTCCTTTCTGTAGCAGAGCATTATCAATATCTGAACCTGGATCTCTTTCTCTGAATCTTTGATGCTGAAACTCCTTTTGCTGAATGTCTTTCTTCACGATCTTCCTCACTATGATTGAGGTATCACTTGATGTGTGTGGGCACTACTCTAATCACTAAGGATTTCGAAATATTGAAGAAGAAGAGAGGGAGTGGTCAGCCAGATAGGGAGAGAGAAGGCTCAGTTTTTCAGATTCAGAAAGTGTCAGAAGAAAAGTCTTATTTTTCTGAAGCCTTCACTATCTATTTATAGCATTCCACTAGGGTTAGATTTGAATTATATGGCATTAAAATAATGAAAATATCAGTTTAAATTTCCTACAAAAGTGGCTGGCCCTATACTAGTGGATTTGGGCCTCACTTTTTGCAATTTTGCAGTTTTACCTTTTCTGCATCTGATTTTCTCAAAAACGCCAATTTTCTAATTCAACCATTTAAATGCCAATTCTAACTATTTAATAACTATAAATAATTATTAAATAATATTGTCATTTATCATATTTATTAATTGAACCATACAAAGTATCATAATTAACAAATATGCCCCTATAAACTCTTTCTTTACAATTTCGCCCTTACTTAGTGAAAAATTCACAAAAAGACATAGTCTAATTTGAGAATTATAATTGATTAATCAAAACCAATTACATGAGTCTTACAAGCAATATTATCTCAACTAGTGGGGGGAACATGGGTCTATATAACCGAGCTTCCAATAAGTAGATCAAGAATTTAGAACTAAAATTCACTGACTTATTAATTCTTCGTTGAATCCACGCATAGAACTTAGAATTGCACTCTCAGTATATAGAATGCTCTATATGTTCCACCATATAGACACATCATTAGTTATCCATTGTTATAATCCTAATGTGATCAATGATCCTCTATATGAATGATCTACACAGTAAAGGGATTAAATTACCGTAACACCCTACTATGTATTTTATCCTTAAAACACTTGACCTCGTATAAATGATATTTCAACTTATGTGAAATGAGATCTCCACCATTTATTTTCGTTTCGTCAAGCTCGAAGGAGATCATCCTTTGCTTACTATTCGCCAGATAGAAGCTATAGATTCCATGTTTATGCTAGCGCTCCCACTCAATTGCACTATCGTGTTCCCAAAAAGTACGTATCACCCTGACCTAAAAGTAGGCTTAACTAACAATTCAAGGAACACGAATAACCTTTCAAGATTGAGCCTAATCATAACAGGATTAAGATCATTTGATCTAGGATCAACTAGGCGATATTGACTTGAATAGATTTTACGGTAAGTTTAATTAAATCTAAGTCAAAGTTCAATATCGGTCCCTTCCGATGCATACTCCATGCATCCAACCTGAGCTTTACTTTAACCAATGCTCTGGAAAGAACATAGCACTTCTCCAAATGCAAGTAAACTCTGTTGTAGATTATCATATCAGTAAAACCCTATGTCTGATAAATCTAGGAAACTTTATTCACATAGTCATGTTTACTTTCCAATGTGTTGACGGCACAATAAACAGGATCAAGTATGTGAAAAGGGTTTCAGATGAATCTATACATTATGTACATATAATCATGAAATAAATCATGTGAACCATGCAACATTAAATGTTATTTCTGATCTATATTAATAAGTAAATCTGATTATATTGAAATGAGTTTTATTTAGGGCATAAAACCCAACATGATCTAGGATCAACATGTGATATTTAATTGAATAGATATTACGGTAAGTTTTAATATATCTAATCAAAGTTCAATATCGGTCCCTTCCGATGTATACTCCATACATTCGATACTGGTAAACTTTGCCAATGTCCTGGAAAGGACATAACACTTTTCCAAGGTGTAAGAATACCTATAACTGTTTGTACCATGTCAGTCTAAATCCAGTGTTCTGACAAATCATGGAATAAACTTTTGAACATATAATTAAGATTATATTCCACTGTGCTGACAACACTATAATCTTTAACAAACTCATATGTTCTGGACTTAAAAAGAATTCATACATTATATACATATAATCATGAAATAAATCATGTGAACCATGCAACATAAAATGTTATTTCTGATCTTTATTAATAAGTAAATCTGATTATATGAAATGAGTTTTATTTAGGGCATAAAACCCAACAAACTCCCACTTGCACTAATATAAAACAAAAAGTACATTTCAAATAATCATTAACACCTTGATATACAAATCAAGTGTAATAATAGTAAACTCCTCGTAATAGGATCTGACAGGTTGAATTAAACACAACCTCTTCTCCACTATTACTCTTCCTTAATCACAAAATCCTTGATAATGTGAAATTCCTCTCTATATGTCTACTCTCTTGGGATACTGGATTCTATACTTTTTGGCAACTACTCTTTGGTTATTCAGGAAGTAACCCCAGTAGTTAAGGCAAGTTGGAACAGTGCCACAAATGTATAGAACTTTCCTTAGACTGAATAAGTATCTTTCCTGCAACTTTTAACATTCAGTCTCTCTCTGGTAGACCAAGAGATTTCAGATAGGTTTTTACACTTCTCCAAAATCGCTACTCCACCCCCAAAGTAATCACCATCTCATCAGTAGACTTTCTAGCACAAAGACAAGTCTCAAAATCTGATGTGGTGTAGTCTAAGAGTTTTAAACACACCCTTATCGACTAACATATAGTTCCTCTTCTTAATCTTAAGAAATACTTGATTGTCTTCCAATGTTCTTCTCCTAGATTAATCTGATACTTACTCATTACTCCCACTCAACAGCAGGTGTCTGGTCTAAGGCATACAAAAGCATATCTGAGACCTCTCATTGTTGATTTAAGAAATTCTTTCATGGCTTTATCTTCTCTGGAATAGTTGAGACTTTTCCTTAAATAAATAAAATCTATATCTAAGAAGTTGTGAAGCTTCTATAGATTTTAATTGGAAAGAAAATGCATCAGCATCTCATGCTTGCATTAGAGTAAGTAATTTCCAGGTATACCACAAGCCATAGGTTTAGATAAACTCAAACCTACAATACTAGGAAGAGGAAGTTTTGTTAAGTCCATTGAATAGACTTATGAACGAAAATTTCCTTTCATGTCCTTGTAATAAGAACTTAAGGTTACTCCATGTGAATGGATCAAACCATAGTTCTCTTGGCTTTCTTCTTAGTTTCTTATCTTGACAATCCATTACTTGTTTAAACTCACAATGGATTTTAATCACTAGTGTCCTCCAAGTTATAAGAAGGTGAGTTCCTAAAAACTCTCCCACTACAACAAGGTACCGTGAACTATGTCTAAGAAAACTAAATGGTATAGACCTCTTCAGTTGTGTTAAGACAACAGAGGTAGTGGGATCATCTTGTAAAATAAGATGATAGAACACTTTTGGAATCAAGAAAAAATATCTCCTTTATTTGCTACTTTACTTTCAGACTTAGTCATTTTCTTAGAAAAGTACTATTTGTTTAAACAAACACTTTCTTATCTAATGACTATGGGATGCTCCACCCCTAATCACTTAGAATAGCTAACAAACATGCAAACCAAGGTTAGCAGTTCTAGCTTTTCTTAAGATTTCGATTAGGTTATCCATGAATCTAGTAATGATTAACATAAAGTATACAACCATTGCATCATTCTGAAATTATATTACCATAGAAGGATTTAGGCAACAACTAGTAACTAATCATCAATATGCAACTCGAATTTCTGGGGAGGTAAGTTTGGATATAATTCAAAAATCAAATTAATGATCTTTGAACTGCATATCTACTACCTTTTTCTCCACCCCTATCAGTTCGCAAGATCTTTAACCACTAACCTTCACCATTGCTAGAAATTCATGAAATTTTTCAAACATTTCAAATTTCCTTTGCATAAGGTAAAATCTAGAGTGATCGTTTTAAGAATACAACAAAAACTCATATCCACCCCTGAATGTACATCCATCTGCGAATGAGATGATTATACTTTCAGTGGATATAGGCATATTAACTCTTTGCAGAGAATGATCTTGTCAAAACCACTATGAACAAGATACAAATGCCATAGATTTATAAAATATGTGGTTGAATTTTTTGATGACTTACTTTAGTTACATCAAAGAGTTCTTAGAATAGTGCAAGTGGATTCTGGTCACAGAATACTAAACTCATACAGTTTAAATCCATCGATAGAAAATGGTTGTGAAACACTTGTGAAAGTGTAACTGTATAATTAGTAACTCTTTCTTGGACCACCACTACTAATCTAACTCTATGATTTGCCTATACAAGTAGGAGATATCTAAGATTGAGGATTTATATCATTTTGGGACAGAATTCCGGGAATTAATCATATGCGTCATCTAATTTCTTAAGAGAAAATAAGATTCGAACCCTAGTTTTTGCCAATTTTGAGATATTTAGGGTATTGCCATGAGGTTTATCGATAGGGAAACTTTTAGTTTCAAGTTTAAGTCCCGGAAAGTGATTTGGCGAGTCACTCATCTGTGTTACAATTATTGTGATTAGGGCATCCATCTAGCACGAGATTTCCGTTCAGGTCGGCCAGCACACTTGAATTCGGAAACATGTAAGAACTGTGTATAATGTGTGATATGAATATTCAAATGTATGTATGTGTTAATATATATACATGCTTATTTGTTGTGATTCATACACTACCAACACTTGTACGGTTGCGGTACAGAGTGCATTGGTAAGGTGTATGATGTTTGGAAGTACATCATGGTGTTACCATCACTTGTACGGAAAAGTACGAGGTGTCTGTGGTACAACACTTAACGGTACTCAAGGTGCGGTCCATACCCTACCTACACTAGTACGATGGTATACTGAGTGCATGTGTTACATGGTACATGGTCGTATCCTAGTTAGAATGTTCATACTCATCTATTAAGCTCTGTAAATAGGTGTATGGGCGCCTATTTACAGGTCAGAAATTATATGGTATGTTATATGCATTTCTTACTGAGTCTGTTGACTCACAGTTTCTGCTTCCATGTGTAGGTAAAGGAAAGGCGAAGGCTGAACAAGAATGAACCTGAGCTCGGGTGAGATTTTACATGTCAAGCAGCGCGACCTGGAGTGTTCGGTCTCGGGACATCTGGGAGTCGTATTTTGATAGTCGCTGTGCGACCTGGAAATTATGTATTTTGAAATGTATAGTTTGAAAAGTATATTTGACAAAGTTTGAAAACGGGATCCCGGAATCTGTAAATATTATATTATATTACAAAGTTTAATATTTAAAGCAAAAGTTTTAATTTGACACGTTTTTTGAGAAATTTCTTTGATTAGCAAAGATTGCACAATAATTGAAAAAGCACTGTAGCGTGCCTTAGCATTAGGGCGTTACAATTTTGGTATCAGAGCCGCCAGGTTTGTCTACCGAAGCTTGCTAAGACATGTACAATCTTCATCAGAGAAAGCTCGGTTCACAGTTCAGTAAGCCCGTACTTGTTTAGTACTTTAAATAAATATGAATGTGAAAGCATGTTAGGAAGCATATTAGATTTTAATTAATTATTTATAAAAAAAGTGTGTTGCCTTTAAGTCTTTAAGAGCGGTGTTAAGTTTTGATCGCTGTCTAACCTGCCTGGCTTATGGATTCGCAGGCTAAGTCCTATAAATGGACGCCCCGCAAAATACAAGAAGTCAGGGTGGTATGGTTGAGACCGGAGGCGGTCAGAGAAATCCTCATAATCCTCGTGGTCGCGGCCGTGGCCGTGGCAGAGCTCAGGGTGGTCGCCCTGTAAATCCACCTCAAGCTCCTCCTGACTGGGAGCAAAGATTTGCTGAAATGCAAGATAGAATCCGCCAGCAAGATGAAGAGATTCAAAGATTGAGGCAGCAGGGTCCTCCTGCTGTGCCTCCTCAAGTGGGTCAGGCCGTTGCAGTTCCTGCGGTGCCAGCAGAACAACCTGTTGTTGGCAACCGTATGGAGCCGTTGTATGAAAGATTCCGGAAACAGGCACCTCCAGTGTTTCTGGGAGGTCCTGATGTGATGAAGGCCGAGCAGTGGCTTTCGGTGATTGATCGTATTCTCAATTTTATGGGAGTGGTTGGAAATGACCGGGTGACCTGCGCCACTTTTCAGTGTCAGGAAGATGCTCTCGTGTGGTGGGAGTAGATAACCCTCACTCGAGACGTCACGCTGATGACCTGGGAAGAATTCAAGGAATTGTTTAACTCCAAGTATTAAAATGAAGCGGTCCGAAGTGCGAAGCGGAAAGAGTTCACTGAATTAGTTCAAACTGAGGGAATGTCGGTTACAGAGTATACGACAAAGTTTGACCGTTTGGCCAAGCTTGCAGTTGGGATTGTCCCAACCGACTTCAGTAAGAAAGAAAAATGTTTGGCGGGTTTGAGTGCAAAGATTCGGCATGATCTAGTGATTACTACCACTGAAGCAACCACGTATGCAGAGATGGTTGAAAAGGCTTTGAGAGCCGAGGGTGCAGTGAAATTCCTTCAGGAGCCCCGGGTGACTCCGAGTGTTGGTGGAACCCCCACTGTTCCTACTCCTGTTTATGGTAGGGATGGTGGTGACTCCACCACTGAGCAGAAAAGAAAAGTTGTTCCAGCTACTGGTGGCTCGGGGCAAAGTAAGCGGTTCCGTGGGAACCAAGGCAGAGGAGGACGCCAGGGTTACTCTTACCCTGAGTGTCCACGGTGCAAGAAACATCATCCGGGCATTTCAAGAAAGATTGCCCCCAGGCAAAGAAAGAGGAGCCGAAAGCAGAAGTGAAACCAGTTCCTGCTCGAGTGTTTGCCATCACCCAAGCTGATGCTGCAGCCAGTCCTTCAGTTGTGACAGGTCAGCTTCCCGTCAACAACTTGTTGTTTACAGTATTATTTGACTCGGGAGCTACACGCTATTATGTAGCTATAAGAGTAATTGATCTTTTGGGTAGGCCTTGTGATATTTTAGAAAGAGAGTTTGGAACCCTAATGCCTAGCGGGGAATTGATTATCTCTAATAGGCGCATTAGGTCTATGCCAATTAGGATCGAAGATAGGGAATTCAGTACTGACCTCATAGAATTGAAATTAACTGAGTTTGACATTATACTGGGAATGGATTTCCTATCCAAGTATTCGGCCAGTATAGATTGTAGGCGTAAAATGGTGACTTTTCAGCCGGAAGGTGAAGATCCATTTGTTTATGTTGGATCAGTTCAGGGGTCTCGGATCCCGGTTATTTCTATGCTGAGGGCTAGAGATTTACTATGCAATGACTGTGTAGGATTTCTAGCGGTGGTATTTGAATCCAGCAGACCTGAAACATTTGGGCCTGAGGAAGTTAGGATGGTAAAAGATTTTCTTGACGTGTTTCCCGAGGAGTTGCCGGGATTGCCGCCACAGCGAGAGATTGATTTTGTAATTGATTTGGCACCTGGAGTCGAACCTGATTCTAAAGCTCCATATAGGATGGCTCCAGCAGAACTCAAGGAGCTTAAGTTGCAGCTTCAGGGGATGCTTGATATTGGGTTTATTCGACCCAGTGTATCGCCCTGCGGAGCTCCGGTTCTCTTTGTGAAAAAGAAGGATGGTTCCCTCAGAATGTGTATCGATTATCGGGAACTTAATAAATTGACGATTAAGAACAAGTACCCGTTACCCAGAATCGACGATCTGTTCGATCAGCTTCAGGGAAAGACAGTGTTTTCGAAGATTGATTTACGGTCTGGTTATCATCAACTTAGAATTCGGGAGGAGGACACACCGAAGACTGCTTTTAGAACCAGATATGGGCATTATGAGTTTCTGGTAATGTCATTCGGATTGACTAATGCTCCTGCAGCCTTTATGGATCTTATGAATAGGGTATTCAAGGATTTCCTTGATAACTGCGTTATAGTGTTTATCGATGACATTCTTGTATACTCTTAGTCAGAAGAGGAGCACGAGCATCATCTTCGAATGGTACTACAGCGACTTAGGGATCACAAGTTGTATGCCAAGTTTAAAAAGTGCAAATTCTGGTTGTCTGAGGTGTCCTTTCTGGGTCATATTGTCGGGAAGAATGGAATTATGGTTGATCCAAATAAGATAGAATCAGTGAAGAACTGGCCGAGGCCTAAATCTGTGACGGAAGTTCGAAGTTTTCTCGGATTAGCAGGGTATTATCGGCGTTTCGTCGAGGGATTTTCCAAACTTTCTATGCCCCTAACCAAATTGACCAAGAAAAATCAGAAATTTGTGTGGTCAGATAAGTGTGAAACAAGCTTTCAGGAGTTGAAGCAATGTTTGATAACAACTCCGGTGTTAGCTTTGCCATCAGATCAAGAGAAATTTGTGGTTTATTGTGATGCGTCCAAACAGGGTCTGGGATGTGTTCTGATGCAAGCTGACAGAGTCATAGCCTATGCCTCTCGTCAATTGAAAGATTATGAGCATCGTTACCCAACTCATGATTTAGAGCTCGCTGTTGTGGGTTTTGCTTTAAAGATATGGCGACATTATCTTTACGGTGAAAAGTGTGAAATTTATACTGATCATAAAAGTCTTAAATACTTTTTCACCCAGAAAGATTTGAATATGAGGCAGATAAGGTGGTTGGAGTTAGTTAAGGACTACGATTGTGAAATTTTGTATCACCTCGAGAAAGCCAATGTTGTGGCCGATGCTTTAAGCAGAAAAGGTCCCGGGCAAGTTTGTACTACAGTTATGATAGCCCCTCAACTAGCCTCGGAAATGGTTAATGCAGGGATTGAGTTCGTGGTCGGGAAATTACATAATTTAACACTCCAATCTGATCTGTTGGAAAGAATCAGAAAGGTACAGCTGGAAGATCCCGAGCTAGTTAAGGTTCGAGACGAAGTAATGGCTGGTCGGCCTAGAGGCTTTTCAGTCTCGAACAGTGGAATGTTATTATACAAAGCTCGAGTTTGTGTTCCTAGTATGAGCTTAAGAAAGAAATATTGGATGAAGCTCACACCACGCCCTATTCGTTGCATCCGGGAACCACCAAGATGTATCAGGATTTGAAACCCTACTTCTGGTGGTATGGGATGAAGAGAGATGTGGTGGACTACGTGTCCAAGTGCTTAACCTGCCAGCAAATTAAAGATGAACATCAGAGGCCGGCAGGGTTATTGCAACCTTTAATCCTTCCAGAATGGAAGTGGGAGGACATAGCAATGGACTTCGTAACTGGTTTGCCTAGAACTACGGGGATGTATGATTCAGTATGGGTCATCGTGGACAGATTCACAAAATCCGCTCACTTTCTACCAGTGAAAGTTACATATTCAGTGGATCAGTACGCTGAATTGTATGTGAAGGAGATAGTTCGTCTCCATGGAGCCCCTAAATCTATTGTGTCAGATAGGGATCCAAAGTTCACATCGAAGTTTTGGGTGAGTCTTCAGAAGGCTATGGGTACCAAGTTAAAGTTTAGCACAGCCTTTCACCCTCAAACTGATGGTCAGTCAGAAAGAACTATTCAGATTTTAGAAGACTTACTGCGAGCCTGTGTCATGGACTTTGAGGGCTCATGGAGTAAGTACTTGCCTTTAATTGAATTCTCCTACAACAACAGCTACCAGAGTACAATAGGGATGGCTCCCTATGAGATGTTATATGGTAGAAAATGTCGTTCTCCTATTCATTGGGACGAGACAGGAGAAAGGAAGTACTTGGGTCCAGAGTTAGTACAGAGGACCAATGAAGCTATTGATAAGATCAAGGCTCGGATGCTTGCTGCTCAAAGCAGGCAGAAAAGTTATGCTGATCCGAAGCGCAGAGATGTTACATTTCAGGCAGGGGAACATGTTTTCCTGCGGGTTTCACCAATGAAGGGTATTAGACGCTTCAGGAAGAAGGGTAAGTTAAGCCCTAGGTTCATTGGGCCATTTCAGATACTCGAGAAGGTCGGGCAGGTAGCGTATCGGCTAGCCTTACCACCAGCATTATCGGCTGTTCATGACGTATTTCACATTTCTATGTTAAGGAAATACGTGTCGGACCCGACTCATGTCTTGAGTTATGAAGCCCTTGAACTACAACCAGACTTATCCTATGAAGAGCAACCTGTTCAGATTTTGGATAGAAAGGAAAAAGTTCTTCGGAACAAGACTATTGCACTAGTTAAGGTGCTCTGGAGGAACAGTAAGGTGGAAGAAGCCACCTGGGAATTGGAGTCAGATATGAGGACTCAACATCCAGAGCTATTCAGGTTAGATTTCGAGGACGAAATCCTATTAACGGGGGGATAATTGTAATGACCGCTCTAGTAATGTGGATTAGTAAAGGCAATTAGCACTAATTTTTATTATTTTATTATTATTTGTGAATTAATTTAATTGTGGACCCCAATATTTAGAAATAAATATTAGAGTTATAATTTCTCAATTCCGGAGATTTTATTAAACTCTAGGGGTATTATTTAGCTTATATGTGTAATATGCTATTTTTGTAATTTTTGCTCGGCGACAACGGAAAATGCGATGGATGGCTAGATTGATCACATGGGTAAGTTTAGAATCTTATTTCATAGTGGGAAATATTTTAGAGAAAATAAATTATCGGGATTGAGCGGGGTTATGGGATTTGACCATTTTACCCCTAGTTTTAGAAATACCCTAGTTTTAAGTTAAGGGGCATTTTAGTCATTTGCTATTAAGTGGAATAGGTGGCTGTCCCTTTAGTTGACACCTAGCACTCTCTTTAAAATTCAGCAAGGGATTAGTGAGTGATTCCCTTTTCATTTGAAAAATAAAGGAAATTAAAAGAAAAATCAAATCCTCTTGAACTCTCTCTCTCTTGCTTTCGGCTGGGACAAACCAAGGGGCTAGGACCAGAATTTTCTTCTCTTTTCTTTGGAATTAAGCAAGGATTCAAGGCAATTTCAAGTGAGGTAAAACCCTAGACCTTTGATTGTTGTTTTTAAGCTTTTTATTTAGGTTGAATATGTGATTCTTGGTGTTGGGAGCTGTTAGGTTTTAAAATGCTTAGGGTTTAAATTCTAAGTCTATTTTGAGTTGATTTTGAACTCTGGTTATTAACTTTGAGCTGTGGTGAGGGTAGTGAGCAAGCTTGAGCTTTGAAGCTCAAGGTTTGAGCTTCAATGGCATAATTTGATTTATTGGTTTGTTCTGTGAATTATTGGTTGGAAATGGTTGTTTATGCATTGTATAGGTGTACTGGAGAGTTTGATAAAGTTTGGTTGAGATTTGAGGTCATGGGGTGGAATTTTTGGGTTCCCAGCACAGAACTGGAATTCCAGTTCTGGGGGACCTGTACCAACCGGTCGACCGGATGGTGACCCAGAACTGGATTTTTGGTTGGGAACCGATCTGCCTGTTGGGGGAATTTCCAGAACCCTAGTTTTGGCCAATTTTGAGATATTTAGGGTATTGCCATGAGGTTTATCGATAGGGAAACTTTTAGTTTCAAGTTTAAGTCCCGGAAAGTGATTTGGCGAGTCACTCATCTGTGTTACAATTATTGTGATTAGGGCATCCATCTAGCACGAGATTTCCGTTCAGGTCGGCCAGCACACTTGAATTCGGAAAACATGTAAGAACTGTGTATAATGTGTGATATGAATATTCGAATGTATGTATGTGTTAATATATATACATGCTTATTTGTTGTGATTCATACACTACCAACACTTATATAGTTGCGGTACAGAGTGCATTGGTAAGGTGTATGATGTTTGGAAGTACATCATGGTGTTACCAGCACTTGTAAGGGAAAAGTACGAGGTGTCTGTGGTACAACACTTAACGGTACTCAAGGTGCGGTCCATACCCTACCTACACTAGTACGATGGTATACTGAGTGCATGTGGTACATGGTACATGGTCGTATCCTAGTTAGAACGTTCATACTCATCTGTTAAGCTCTGTAAATAGGTGTATGGGCGCCTATTTACAGGTCGGAAATTATATGGTATGTTATATGCATTTCTTACTCAGTCTGTTGACTCACAGTTTCTGCTTCCATGTGTAGGTAAAGGAAAGGCGAAGGCTGAACAAGAATGAACCTGAGCTCGGGTGAGATTGTACATGTCAAGCAGCGCGACCTGGAGTGTTCGGTCTCGGGACATCTGGGAGTCGTATTTTGATAGTCGCTGTGCGACCTGGAAATTATGTATTTTGAAATGTATAGTTTGAAAAGTAGATTTTACAAAGTTTGAAAACGGGATCCCGGAATCTGTAAATATTATATTATATTACAAAGTTTAATATTTAAAGCAAAAGTTTTAATTTGACACGTTTTTCGAGAAATTTCTTTGATTAGCAAAGATTGCACAATAATTGAAAAAGCACTGTAGCGTGCCTTAGCATTAGGGCGTTACAAGACCTCTTCAGTTGTGTTAAGACAACGGAGGCAGTGGGATCATCTTGTACAATAAGATGATAGAACACTTTTGGAATCAAGAAAAAATATCTCCTTTATTTGCTACTTTACTTTCAGACTTAGTCATTTTCTTAGAAAAGTACTATTTGTTTAAACAAACACTTTCTTATCTAATGACTATGGGATGCTCCACCCCTAATCACTTAGAATAGCTAACAAACATGCAAACCAAGGTTAGCAGTTCTAGCTTTTCTTAAGATTTCGAGTAGGTTATCCATGAATCTAGTAATGATTTACATAAAGTATACAACCATTGCATCATTCTGAAATTATATTACCATAGAAGGATTTAAGCAACAACTAGTAACTAATCATCAATATGCAACTCGAATTTCTAGGGAGGTAAGTTTGGATATAATTCAAAAATCAAATTAATGATCTTTGAACTGCATATCTACTACCTTTTTCTCCACCCCTATTAGTTCGCAAGATCTTTAACCACTTACCTTCACCATTGCTAGAAATTCATGAAATTTTTCAAACATTTCAAATTTCCTTTGCATAAGGTAAAATCTAGAGTGATCGTTTTAAGAATACAACAAAAACTCATATCCACCCCTGAATGTACATCCATCTGCGAATGAGATGATTATACTTTCAGTGGATATAGGCATATTAACTCTTTGCAGAGAATGATCTTGTCAAAACCACTATGAACAAGATACAAATGCCATAGATTTATAAAATATGTGGTTGAATTTTTTGATGACTTACTTTAGTTACATCAAAGAGTTCTTAGAATAGTGCAAGTGGATTCTGGTCACAGAATACTAAACTCATACAGTTTAAATCCATCGATAGAAAATGGTTATGAAACACTTGTGAAAGTGTAACTGTATAATTAGTAACACTTTCTTGGACCACCACTACTAATCTAACTCTATGATTTGCCTATACAAGTAGGAGATATCTAAGATTGAGGATTTATATCATTTTAGGACAGAATTCTGGGAATTAATCATATGCGTCATCTAATTTCTTAAGAGAAAATAAGACTTTATATGATTTATAGACCATTCATCCAATGATATGTCATTAAGCTAATTCGAAATGAATAAGCTAAGAGGAATTAGGATAATTTCGTTTTAAATAAGAATCCAACGATGCTCCGATTAGCGAGAGTCAAAGTAATCTTATTCATACAATCTTCTTGTTTCATATTGTAAAATACTAGTCTAGGGTGTCATCAATTGATGAACAACTAGATGTTGCATTTACAATATTTATCTTTCGAGATCTAACACTATTATGTTAGTCTAATGGTGAAAATCTATTAGGGATTTATCTCATTAGAAAAACAAACCAAGTTAGACCAACAATGAAGATTCGAAATTAAACTACGATTTAATAACAGAAAATAGCATGGTTCAATACAAATTCATACACAATTCAGAAATTATGAAGCACATAGCAAGTAGGAATGACAAGTGAAAATACTAAAACATACAATCCTAAATAATTTCCAAGGTTTTCAACAAACTGATATCAGTGTCCCGTTTAGGCGAGAGTCAAAGCTACCATTCATTGAATAGAGTTGTCAGCTCATCTAAAATGATCAACATTCTAGCAACTTTTTATTCGATCAAGATGTGAATCCGCGTTGTCCCGTTTAGGCGAGAGTCAAGGCTATTCTATCTTATGAGCTTCCACCATTGTTTCATATTCTTGCAAGTCTTATACAGTCGCCACCATTAGGGCTAGCATAAACTATATAAAAAACTTACAAGATTACTTATCTTTCGAGATTAAACGGTGCTAACTTGCTAATGAACGTTCCTCCATTAGGGAGGATTACTCACTAAAACAATAGCTATGTAAAACCAACAATGGAGATCGAATATCTTTATAAGAAAGCTCATTATTTAATGAAGGGTTGTATTTTCTTCTAATATTTATTTTAATCCATTTATTTTAAATATATATTTATTTAATTAAAATTTTCAATTTAGAATAAAATATTCTAAATATAAATTTTAATGTAATATTTATAAATTATACTTAGATGGATAAATAACGTGAATTATTTCCATCTTAGTAATAATTTCCATAAATATTTAGAAAATTATTCAATTTAAGTTGTTTCAAAATTAATTTAAATTAATTTACAACTCAAATTTAATTTTCTATAAATATATATTGCATTTCGAAAATGCTTTAAAATAAAATAAAAAATAAATCCTGGAAAATTACTTTAATTTTATGTTGGCCCAAAATTAATAAAAATTAATTTTCAACAAAAAATATAATTTCCCTATTTAATTAAATATCTAAGAAAAATTTCAAATATTTAATTATCATGATTAAAAATCAAATTAAATATTAATTTTCTATTTAAATAAATATCACTAGAAAAATACTTCAAGCAAAACAGATAATATCTATCTAGACTTTCATGGACTAATTAATCCAATTTCTAATTATAATATATTTTAGTTCATTTATTTTAATTAATCATTAAATGAAAAAATCAATGATTTAAGTTGGTCCAAAATTAAATAAATAATTTTCAATTTTAATCTATTTTTCAAATAAAATTCGAAATTTCTACATTAAAGAAATGTAATTTCGAAATTTTGGGAAATGATTAATAAAATAAAATAAAATATATTTTGAAAATTATTCAAACTTAAGTTATTCTGAAATAAGATTCCAAACTTAAAATAATTTTCAACTTTAATTAAATAACATGAAAATAACAATATTAAAGTATCATGATGAAAATCAACTTAGATATTGAAATTTTCAATTTAATTAAATGTATTAAATTCAAGAAATAAATAATTAAGTAAAGAGGAAACTTAATTATTAATTCTAGTTTAATACTAGGAAAATATACTAAACTTAGATTGTACCAAAATTAATTATGAGACAATTAATTTTACAATCAATGATATTTTCCTATTTAATATTAGAAATAATAACTACTACTAGAAATAATTATCTAGAATATATCATTAACTAAGTGTTTTTCTAAAATTAACTTTAAAATACTACATGAAAAATAAATTTCATATATTTTAAAAGTTAATTATGTTGCTAATTCAATTTTAATTAGGTTAGACTAATATAATTAACCTAATACAATTATTGAAATAAGGCAAATGGGCCTTCACAATTGGAGTAGTTCATGTGAGGGGGAGCTGGGTTCAGTATGTCGTACCCACTTATATGGCCCCCAACTCTCACACAAGGCCCAAAAGAGAGGAATTTAACCTTAAATAAACAATTGTTATTCATTGAATAAGCCCAAATCTAATTGGGCCTAAATAAATTTCCTTATGTCAAAATTTATTTTAGCAACCTAGTCCATTTACTTAGTAAAAACTTAAATGGGCTTCCTATATGCATCTAAGCCCAAAAGCAAACATATAGGCTCACACAGGTCAAATGATTTGGATGAGCCCTATCATGTTACTAGGTTTACACAGATGAAAGAAGTACAAAATTTACCTGTTACAAATTATTTATAAGATCTATCGTCAATTGGACAATGATTAAAATCATATCATTGGATCATGATCTGTCACCAAGTTAATCATAGCAATTTAGATCAGATAAATAATAAATTTGTTAAAAAGAGTTTTTGAATAAACAATATAAATAAACAAACATTGTCCATGTAACAGATGTGAAAATAAGATATTAATATAATTAAATTATTATTCTTAAACTAGCCAAATAAAGGAAACTAATTTTAAAATATCTAGGTTTATTTGAATCAAATTAAATATCTAATAAGATCAATGATTTGAAAGGAAAGAATCTTCAATATCACTTTCAGATCTTATAATTTAATAAAATAAACCAATTTTAAAATAGATTTGGTTAGATAATTATTATTTTAGGAACAAAATAATAAATGAATAATAATTACCATAATTATATGTCAAAATATCTCAAATTAAGCAATATTCAAATCTCTACAAAAATATCTATGTTATTTAAATATTTAAGATATGATTTATAAATTTCTAATAAGGAAAAAATGATATATATATATATAGAAAAAATATCATTTTTAAACTTATAATTTATAAATAATTAAATATTTAACAAAATAACAAATTTTTGAATTTGAAAAACATTATGGTAAGTATATCTATAAAAATATCTATGTTAATTTCAAATTTATTAATTATTTAATTTGTCATATAAGATAATTTTAATATAATATTTTAAATAAAAAGACAAAGTTATATTTTAATTTAAAATATCTTAAATATCAAAATATCCAATCTTATAATTAAATAACAAATAAATATTAAAGAAGTTAACAAATTTTTAAATCTGACCATAATAAGAAATATTTAAAATTGGAAACATTCCAAAATAGAAATATTTAAAAATTAGAAAAATTCCAAATTGAAAATATTTAAAATTGGAAACATTTCAATTTAGAAATATTTAAAAAAGAAAAAATGAATTTCGAGAAACAATCCCATGAAAAAATTGGATTTTTTGGGAAAAACCCTAACAATCACAACTTTTTGGGAAACTGCTAGGAGGCTGCACGTGCAGCCCAGGAAGGCTGCACGCAGCCTCCTACGCGCGCGGAGGTGATGCACCCAGCCGAGGTGTCTCGGCGTTGCAGGGTTCTTGTGCGTGAAACATGGGCGCTGGCAGGATTTACATGGGCGGACAGCAGGGTGCTCGCGCGCTCGTGATGCGTGCGATTGAGCACCCATGCATACCTGAAATCCCGATTTTCCAAAATTCATAACTTTTTCATTTTTTATCGGAATCGAGTTCCATAACAAACAAAATTGCTCAATTTTTCACAAGGAATCCAAATAAAATATTTTCAAAAATTGAAAAAAATATTTTTCATGGAAAACGAAACTGTACAACATCAACATTCATCAAACAACACATAAACCAACATGAAACCATCCAAATCAACACAGAACATATCAATCATCGTTTTAATTCATATTACATGAAAGTAAATCATTACCATGGCTCTGGTACCAGTTGTTGGAAATTATTTTACCAGGATCTAGATTTACTAACAAGTATGTTGGATTAACAACCTAATATGAATACTAAAACAATGAAAATAAACACATATAAAGTTAGAAAACCTTACAGTGGGTGCAGCGGAATATTATGACTCCTTCCGTTCAGATCTCTAGCCCTTGATTCCTTTCTGTAGCAGAGCATCACCAAGATCTAAACCTGGATCTTCTTTTCTCCTTCTTTGATGCAGAATTTCCGTAGTCTTACATACTATGATTGAGATACCACTTGATGTGTGTGGGCACTACTCATCTAACAAGGATTTCAAAATTTTCTCTCTTTTTCTCTCTTGAATTTCGTAGCTTATAGCATACAAAGACATAGTAAGAGAAGAGAACAAGGGTTGCTTTATATAGGGAGAAGGGAGAGCACAACTTTCCAAATAAAACAGTTTCCTCTTTTACTGTGTAATTGATTAACTGCCTTATTTAGTGTGATCCACCACTTTCCTATTTTTGCTAGGCTTTGATTAGCAATTACATGGAAATTAAAATTGAAAATAATAATTGGGAAACACAAAGGGAGTGGCCGGCCATAGAGGGAAATGGGCCTCACTTGGATTTTGCAGTTTCCTCAATTTTATTTCTATTTCTCCAAAAATGCCACTTTTCCAACTCTAATCATTTAAATGCCAAAACTAATTATTTAATAACTAAAATAGATTATTAAATAATATTGTCATTTAAAATAATTATTAATTAGACATATAAAGTCTCTTAATTAATAATTAAACCTAGAAACCCTTTTCTTTACGATTTCATCCTTAAACTGTGAGAATTCATAAAGTAGACATAGTCTAACTTTTAGAATTATAATTGATTAATTAAAATCAATTAACTGAGTCTTACAAGCAGTATGGTCTCAACTAGTATGGGGACCATGGGTCTATATAACCGAGCTTCCAATAAGTCGAACTGAATTTACCAAGTAAATTCCCTAACTTATTAAATCCTCATTGAATCCACACTTAGAACTTGGAATTGCACTCTCAGTCATATAGAACGCTCTATATGTTCCACGATATAGACACGTCATTAGTTATCCATTGTTATAACCCTAATGTGATCAATGATCCTCTATATAGATGATCTACATTGAAAAGGCACTACTGTTACCGCTACACCTTCAATGTATTTTATCCTTAAAACACTTAACCCTGTATAAATGATATTTCACCTAAGTGAAATGAGATCTCCACCATTTATCTTCGTTTGGTTAAGCTCGAAGGAAATCATCCTTTACTTCTATTTGCCAAATAGAACCTATAGATTCCATATTTATGTTAGCGCTCCCACTCAATTGCATTATTGTGTTCCCAAAATGTACGTATCACCCTGACACAAAACTAGGCTTAACTAACAAATCAAAGAACACGAGTAACACTCTTGAAATTGAGCCTAACCATATCAGGATTGAGGTCATTTGATCTAGGATCAACAGGTGATATTGAATTGAATAGATATTACGGTAAGTTTTAATATATCTAATCAAAGTTCAATATCGGTCCCTTCCGATGTATACCCCATGCATCTGATACTGGTAAGCTTTGTCAATGTCCTGGAAAGGACATAACACTTTTCCAAGGTGTAAGAATACCTATCGCTGATTATACCATGTCAGTCTAAATCCAGTGTTCTGACAAATCAGGGAATAAACTTTTGAACATATACTTAAGATTATATTCCACTGTGCTGACAACACTATAATCTTTAACAAACTCATATGTTCTGGACTTAAAAAGAATTCATACATTATATACATATAATCATGAAATAAATCATGTGAACCATGCAACATAAAATGTTATTTCTGATCTTTATTAATAAGTAAATCTGATTATATGAAATGAGTTTTATTTAGGGCATAAAACCCAAAAGGTTTCAGCTCAACCCCGATTTTTTTGAAACTTCAAAAAATCATAACTAATTCAAATTAAATCGAAATTGAGTTCTGTAAAAAAAGTAACTTGCTTAATTTTTTCCATACTATCCAATAAAAATAATTCGAAAAACAGATATTCAATTATGTTTCACAAAAATTCACAAACACCAATCAATCATCAAATAACACTCAATACAACATGATACCATCCAAAAACAAACAAACAATCGTTTTAAAGTCCAAATTTCTTGCAAGAAAATCAATTACCATGGCTTTGAGGCCAGTTGTTGGAATTATTTTACCAGGATCTTAAATCTACTCACAGGTATGTTGATTAACACCCTAAATATGAACTTTCTAAAACGATGAAATAAACACATATAAAGTTTAGGAAACCTTACATTGGGTGCAGTGGAATATAATGACTCCTTTCGTTCAGATATCTAGCCCTTGATTCCTTTCTGTAGCAGAGCATTATCAATATCTGAACCTGGATCTCTTTCTCTGAATCCTTGATGCTGAAACTCCTTTAATGATGATCTTTCTTCACGATCTTCCTCACTATGATTGAGGTATTGCTTGCTGTGTGTGGGCACTACTCTAATCACTAAGATTTCAAAATTTAAGAGGGAAGAAAGAGAGAGGGAGTGGTCAGCCAGATAGGGAGAGAGAAGGCTCAAGTTTTTCTGAATCAGAAGTGTCAGAAGAAAAGTGTAATTTCCTGAAGCCTTCACTATCTATTTATAGCATTCCACTAGGGTTAGGTTTGAATTATTTGGAATTAAAATAAATAAAATATCAGAGGTAAATTCCTATAAAAGTGGCCGGCCCTATACATGTGGATTTGGGCCTCACTTTTTGCTATTTTGCAGTTTTATCTTTTCTGCATCTGATTTTCTCAAAACACCAATTTTCTAATTCAACTATTTAAATGCCAATTCTAACTATTTAATAACTATCAATAATTATTAAATAATATTGTCATTTATCATATTTATTAATTGAACCATACAAAGTATCATAATTAACAAATATACCCCTATTAACTCTTTCTTTATAATTTCGCCCTTACTTAGTGAAAATTTCACAAATAGACATAGTCTAATTTGAAAATTACAATTGATTAATCAAAACCAATTATATGAGTCTTACAAGCAATATTATCTCAACTAGTGCAGGGACCATGAGTCTATATAACCGAGCTTCCAATAAGTGGATCAAGAATTTAGCACTAAAATTCACTAACTTATTAATTCTTCGTTGAATCCACGCATAGAACTTAGAATTGCACTCTCAGTTATATAGAATGCTCTATATGTTCCACCACATAGACACATCGTTAGTTATCCATTGTTATAATCCTAATTTGATCAATGATCCTTTAGATAAATGATCTACACTGTAAAGGGATTAGATTACCGTAACACCCTACTATGTATTTTATCCTTAAAACACTTGACCCCGTATAAATGATATTTCAGCTTATTTGAAATGAGTACTCCACCATTTATGTTCGTTTGGTCAAGCTCGAAGGAGATCATCCTTTACTTACTATTCGCCAGATAGAAGCTATAGATTCCATGTTTATGTTAGCGCTCCCACTCAATTGCACTACTGTGTTCCCAAAATGTACGTATCACCCTGACCTAAAAGTAGGCTTAACTAACAAATCAAAGAACACTAATAGCCTTTCAAGATTGAGCCTAATCATAACAGGATTAAGAACATTTGATCTAGGATCAACTAGGCGATATTGACTTGAATAGATATTACGGTAAGTTTAATAAATCTAAGTCAAAGTTCACTATCGGTCCCTTCCGATGCATACTCCATGCATCCAACCTGTGCTTTACTTTAACCAATGCTCTGGAAAGAACATAACACTTCTCCAAATGCAAGTAAACTCTGTTGTAGATTGTCATATCAGTAAAACAATGTGTCTGATAAATCTAGGAAACTTTATTCACATAGTCATGTTTACTTTCCAATGTGTTGACGACACAATAAACAGGATCAAGTATGTGAAAAGGGTTTCAGATGAATTCATACATTATATACATATAATCATGAAATAAATCATGTGAACCATGCAACATTAAATGTTATTTCTGATCTATATTAATAAGTAAATCTGATTATATTGAAATGAGTTTTATTTAGGGCATAAAACCCAACAGTCGGCTAGGGCTTGTCCTTTTATAGAAGTGCTTGGTATGTAGTGTATGTCGAATTGGCTTAACTCCATGGCCCATTTGAGGAGTCTTTCGGAGGCTTCCGGCTCTTGTAGGACTTGCCGAAGCGAATGGTTTGTTAATACCTTGATGGGGTGAGCCTGGAAGTAGGGTCTCAACTTTCTTGATGCCATTAGGAGACAGAAAACTAACTTTTCAATCAATGGGTATCGTATCTCAGCCCCTATCATACGCTTGCTGACATAGTACACAGGATGTTGGACTTTTTCTTCTTCCCGGACTAAGGCTGTGCTGACAGCGTTCTCGGAGACGGCCAAGTAGAGTAACAAGTCCTCTCCGTGAACCGGCTTTGATAGAATTGGAGGTTTGGCCATATGTTCTTTTAGTTTTTTGAATGCCTCCTCGCATTCTTCTGTCCACGTCGGATCAGGCCATTGGCTAGTAGCTTGTCCACCTCTTTTTCCAGGGCCTCTGCCTTTATTGGATCAAGAGGATGCCGCTTCTGCTGGACTGGCGGCATGTCTGGATTAACGTTAAGGACATGGGTAATCCTGTGCGGACTTATGCTGGTCATATCTCCTTGGCACCATGCAAAACCATCCGTGGCTCCCCTTAGTGCTTTAACAATTTTATCTTTCTCCTCCGGTTCTAGGCTCTTTCCCAGTCTGAGGATCTTGGTAGGGTCGAGGTCGCATACTTGCACCTCCTCGACGTCTTCCATAGGTTCTACAATCTTTTCGGATCCCACACGGGGATCCAACTCATCTTCTTCTACCAATCCCTGCTCAATATTCTCATGGACCATTAACACCGATAAGTGGGCCACGACATTATAGCATTGTCTGGCCTCTCCTTGATTGCCTCTCACTGTCCCCACCCCGGCCTCCTGGGTAGGGAATTTCAGACACAAGTGCCATATTGACGTAATTGCGCCAAAATCAACCAAGGCCGGTCGGCCAAGGATTGCGTTGTATGCGGTTGGGCAGTCTACCACCACAAATGTGCAGTACTTGAAAGTGCTCTGGGGTGTATCCTGGCACAAGGTGACTGGCAACCTCACTTTTCCCATTGGGATAGGCGTGGTTCCATTGAATCATGTGAGTTGGGAACCGCTCAGCGATAAATCCCGGTCCATGAGGCCTATTGTTGTGAAGGCTTCTTTAAATAACAAGTTCACGGAACTCCCATTATCGATCAATATTCTAACCAGAATCTTGTTGGCAATGGGAGTCTCTATGACCAGGGGGTCATGATGAGGGAAACGCACCAGTTTCGTGTCTTCCTCCGTGAAAGTAATTGGCTGATCCATGAGTCGGGGCCTTTGAGCTGGAAGCTGGGTGACTTCCCATACTTCGTCATGTTTGATGGCCTCGGCGCAGCGTTTTAATTCTTTTCGGGTAGTCCCCCCAATATGGGGCCCACCAGAGATCATGGCCACTCTTTCGTTGGGTCTTGGTGGCAGGCCATGGGTTTGCTGAAGGATCGCACCCCCGGAGGGCACAGCTAGTGCCAACGCTCTGGGCGCACCTCCTGGTGTCCCTTGAGGCAATGGACCCCCTGCTGGAACCAGGTTGAGATGAGACAGCCGGTTTTTGATCCACTCATACAGGTGACCCAATTGGATCAAGTTTCCGATCTCATCTTTTAGATTCTTGCACTCATTGGTACTGTGTCCAATGTCGTTGTGGTATTCGCATCTCTTGCTTGGATCCCTTCGAGAACTGTCCCTGTACAGGGGAGGAGGCCTCCGGTAGTGCATATTTTGCCTTGTGGCGAGATACACACGCTCTTGCGTGTCCGTCAACTCTGTGTACTGGGTATATTGGGGAGTATACCTCCTTTTTTGGTGCTTGTCCTCCGTCCAATTGCTGCCTTTTGAGGACCTCTTGCTCCGGGAGCTCTGAGGAGGTCCGGTAAGGCTCGCAGCAGGAGCGGAGTGAGACGGGACTTGTCCACTCATCCCTGAGGGTTTCCCATAATGCGAAGATGTGGGAGCCAAGGCTGGGCTTTGATTGTATCCTGGGGTAGCGGAGAACTGTATGCCGCTCATTAGTGGATTAACAGGAGGAAGGGTTCCCGAGAGCTGAACTCCAGTGCATATCCTGCCCGGTTGGATAGTATCCTCCGTAAGCCACTATTTGGGCTTCTTCCAAGTTGATGTACTTTTGAACCCTCTTCTGGAAATCCTAGAGGTTAGCAGCTCCCTCTTGTTGCAATTCGTTACAGAATGAGGTTCCTGTACGGATTCCGGCTTGAAGAAGTGCAAGCTGCTGTCCGTCATCAACTTTCTTGGTTTTCGACGCTTTTTCCTTGAACCTCTTTATAAAATTCTTCAAGGTCTCTTTGGGTAGTTGGTTGATGTTAGTTAAGGCGCTGACTTCGAGATTGATCTTTCTCGCCGTGACAAACTATCTCCGGAAACTAACTTGCAACTTGCTCCAGCAATCCACAGATCCTGGTTCCAACTTTTTAAACCATTCCTCCGCGGAACCCCTCAATGTTAGTGGAAAGCATAAACATTTGGCATCATTACTGACCCTCATAACCGTCATTACTCGGTTGAATCGAGACAAATGATCGTTGGGGTCTGAGTCCCCGGTGTATGCTGCCATCTCGAGCATCTTAAAATTTTTGGGGAGTTCCGCTTCCAAAATATGTCGGGCGCATGGCTCCTGGTCTTCACAGTCGGAGTCCGAGTCATCCCCTTTTTGCCTCCGAGAGACTCGAGCGATGTCTTTACGCAGTGACGCCAACTCTACTAAAATTCCTTCGTTTAACGTTCCTGCGGAGACCGCTGGTATATGCTTCTTTTTGTCTAGGTGATCTCGCAAGTCACCGTGTTTTTCGCTGATTTGATGTCTTAAATCAACGGGAGGGTGTCTTCGGTTCCCTCTTCCTCTTTCTCTGGGTTCTTGGTGCACAGAAACGCTCTTTCGGTCTTCTCGATCCTGAGGGCCAAGACTCCCTTTTTGGAGTTTGCCCCTCTGCGGACCTTTCCCTTTCGAGAAATTTGAGCGAACCTTTCGCGGATCCTGCACCTTTTTCTTTCTCCCTGGGATGGAAGTAGGGTTTTTCCGTTGATTTTCTTCAGAGGAATACCGTATAGTGCTGGGTTCCCTGGACTTGTGTTTCTGAGTGCTTGGAGAGGACTCTTCCGAAGTTTCCTCGAGTCCTGCTAGGATGGTCTTAGGGTGTAAGTGAATCCCTGCTGTCTCCATGGCTTTCTGCATGGCGACCATCACCTCTTCCATCTTTTTATTTTCTTCTTTTTGGGCTGCGATCATAGCTTCATGATCAGCAGCCTTTTGCCTTAAGAGCAGCAGCTCTGTGTAACTGCCTTCGTCGTAGGCGTCATACTCGTCAAAGTTCTCCTCGTACTCGCCATCGTTTGCCTCCTCTCGCTCCTCAGAATCCACGTTGACTCTTGTGGCCACTTCATCGTCTTCAGGATTTTGAGCATCTTGCGGGGGATGGGGCTGACGTGTGTTGCGAGTTTCCACCATTACTGCTTCAATTTATAGATTGTTGTCTGTTTGAAGACGCTTCCTTTAGCTCTCAATGAAAACACCAAAATGTTGACCGAGGTTTTCGGCAACCAATTAAATAATATATAGGAAAAGCTGTAGGAAGTTTAATGCATGAGATTTTCACGTAGTTGGGGCATCAAAGAGCCTTAGTCCACGAGTCGTTGTTATTAATGAGAGTATTTATTACAGAGAATGTTCTTGGTAAATTTTTCTCCTATTTTCTCTCTTTGATTCCTTTTTCACCCAGAATCCTCGACCCTTTTCTCAGTATGTTTGTGGGGTATTTATAGTTTTTTTCTGGGGTGATCCCTAGGAATGAATCACTTGTCTTTCTGTGGAGGCTTCATAGGGGCACATATTCCCAGCCGATACAAAATAGGAAATACATGATCTATACCGTAGGTATCTTAGGGGTAAGGTGGATATAATCTTTTATCCCCTCTTGATTGATGTGATTCCTCATAAAGTAGCCGTCGCTAGCCTTATTAATCATAGCGCAATAGCTGACAAAGGGGGGTTACGCCATCTGTCATATCGTTTATGGTAGTTTCAATACGTCTTCCCCCATGCGGCATTAAATGCGAGGTGATTGTTCAATAGAATCCAGTACCTCCTGGAACTGCCTTAGTATGTCCCTGGCCTCCGGGAGCGTAAAGATCCTTCTCATGTCTTCTCTAGGAGACACCTTCCCAGAGACACTCCTCTATTGTCGAGACTTAGTTCATTTCTTTTAAGAACTTGTCCTCTCAGCTCCACGTGTCATCCTTACCCAGGTCCACGTATTTTGGGCAAAATTAAGGGCAGCAGGTGTAATACAATAACGAACCCTTTAAGAGTCATATGAGAGGAAGTTAATAGTGTTGGAAATATTTTACCAGGATCTTAGATTTACTAACAAGTATGTTGTTTAACATCCTAAATATGAACTTTTAAAACGATTATAAATAAACACATATAAAGTATGAGAAACCTTACAGTGGTTGCAGCGGAATATAATGTCTCCTTCCACTCAGATCTCTAACCCTTGTATCCTTTCTATCGCAGAGTATCACCAAGATCTGAGCCTGAATGTCCTTCTGTTGAATCTGGATTCTTCACGATCTTCCACACTATGATTGAGGTACCACTTGATGTGTGTGGGCACTCACTCTATCACTCAAGGGGTTCGGTTCAATAGTGAAGAAGAGAGAAGGGAGGTGGCGACTAGTTTAGGTAGAAGGCACTCAGGTTTTTCTTTGAAGGAATAAGATGCATCATCTTTTTTTGAAGCCATCACTACCTATTTATAGTATGCCACCTAGGGTTAGGTTAGAATTATTTGGCATTAAAATAATGAAAAAATAAATGATAAAAGCCTACAACAGTGGCCGACTTGGGCTTTGGATATTGGGCCCCACTTTTGCAATTTTGCTATTTTTTCATTTCTACATCTCATTTTCTCAAAAATGCCAATTTTCAAATTCAACCATTTAATTGCCTATTTCAACTATTTAATAACTAAAATTAATTATTAAATAATATTCTCATTTAATATATTTATTAATTAGACTAACCAAAGTCTCTTAATTAACAAATGTACCCTAGAAGCTCTTTCTTTACAATTTTGCCCTTGCTTAGTGAAAAATTCACAAACTAGACATAGTCTAATTTTAGAATTATAATTGATTAATCAAAATCAATTAACTGAGTCTTACAAGTAGTATTGTCTCAACTAGTATGGGGACCATGGGCCTATATATTCGAGCTTCCAATAAGCAGACCAAGAACTTACCAAGTAAATTCACTGACTTATTAATTCTTTGTTGCATCCACGCATAGAACTCCGAATTGCACTCTCAGTTATATAGAATGCTCTATATGTTCTACCATATAGACACGCTATTAATTATCCATTGTTATAATCCTAATTTGATCAATGATCCTATATATAGATAATCTACATTGTATAGGGACTAAATTACCGTTACACCCTTCAATGTATTTTATCCTTAAAACACTTAGCCCCGTATAAATGATATTTCAGCGAAGTGAAATGAGTACTCAACCAGCCAAGCTCGAAGGAAATCATCATTTCACTTTCTCTATGCCAGATAGAAGCTATAGATTCCATATCTATGTTTAGCACTCCCACTCAATTGCACTACCATGTTCCCAAAATGTACGTATCACCCTGACCCAAAAGTAGGCTTAACTAACAAATCAAAGAACATGTGTAATACTCCTGAGATTGAACCTAATCATATCAGGATTAAGATCATTTGATCTAGGATCAACTAGGTGATATTGAATTGAATAGATATTACGATAAGTTTAATATATCTGAATCGAAGTTCAATATCGGTCCTTTCCGATGCATACTCCATACATCCAACCCAAGCTTTACTTTGACCAATGCTTTGGAAAGAACATAGCATTTATCCAAGATGCAAGTAAACTATGTTGTAGATTGTCATATCAGTTAAACCCTGTGTTATGATAAATCTAGGAATATATCTTTAATCACATAATCTTGATTACTTTCCATTGTGCTGACGACACAATAAACAAGAATATAAATGTGAAAAGGGTTTGGATGAACTTATAAATCAAATAGACAAGTAATTGATAACATGAACCAAATAACACACAAATGAATGAAAAATACTTCTGTTTCTTTATTGATATTGAATAATAGAGATTACATTGAAATGGAGTTTTATTTAGGGCATAATACCCAACAAATAGTAAATATTTTTCAAAAAATAAGAAACAAACCATTATCAAAGTACTCTCTCCAATGCTTTCAAAAAAAGTACTCTCTCTAAAATATATAGAAAATCCTTGAAAGTTTAATAGCTACTATTATCATGTGTTGTATCTAAAGTAGAAATATATTTTTACAAATTGTGAACCACTTTTTTATCTTTACTCTAACTTAAATTCTCAATTTTTTTTATCTTATATATATAATAACTTAAGCACTTAGTTTGAATCATATTCAATATATTTCTATATGAGTTGAACATCATTCTTAATATATATTGTTTGTATTAGAATTTGTGAGAATTTAGACAAGAATAGAGAGAAAGGAATTGAGTGTTCTTTATTGATTGAATTAAAAGATTACAAAAAGAATTATTATATATATGAACAAGAATAAGAACTTCCTAACTAACTCAACTAAAACACTCAACTAATTGTGTAGTTAGTTAATAGTATTAACTAACTGTATAACTAACCAACACCTTTAACAACCTCCTCAAACTAAGTGTGGTTTTAGAAACGACACACAATTTGTCTCTAAGCTCTAAAAATCTAGTGCTCGAGATCGACTTTGTTTGACAGTCAGCAATCTAAGTAGTAGCAGGGACATGTTTGACATGAATGTGCTACTGTAGAACTATATCTCAGACAAAGTATAAATCAATCTCGATATGCTTTGTACGAGCATGAAGTATAGGATTTGTAGCAAGGAGAGATGAGCTTTGGTTGTCACACCAAGCAGAGGGAACAACTACTTGAGGAATGTGCATCTCGTGAAGGAGAGACTGAACCCATGTTACTTCAGCAACAACATTTGCAAGACTACAAAACTCTGCTTTAAACGATGATATGCTAATAGTGAATTACTTCTGAGATTTCCAAGCAACAAGATTGCCACCAAAATAGATGTAGTAGCTAAAGGTTGAGCATTTATCATCTGAATTAGATGCTCAATATGCATCGCAAAACACATTAAGGGAAAAGTCTAAAACTGGTCGAAGTAGAAAGCCATGATCTAAGGTGCTTGCAATGTATCTCAAGATTCATTTTACTACAGTCCAGTGTGTATGCAAAGGGTTTTACATAAATTGACACAAAAGCAAGTTCAAATCTGATTATGGTGGCATATTACAGACCACCAACAATAAATCTATACAAAGTGGCATCTTTAATAGGATCACTACAATAAGTGGAAAGCTTGAGACCACTATTCATGGGAGTATTTTGAGTGTTCACACTCTGCATATTAGCCTTTGTTAATAGATCTTGAAGATACTTGGTTTGTTTAAGTAAAATTCCATCTCCAATTTTGGTAACCTGAATTCCCAGAAAGTAATAAACTAAACCAAGATCTTTAAGAGAGAAGGTAGAACTCATCTCCAGAATCAATTTCTCAACAAGATTGTCATCACTCCCTGTGAGGAGTATGTCATCTACATAAATTAAAATGTAGACACAAGATTGAGATGTAACTCTAATGTGTTGGAAATTATTTTACCAGGATCTTAGATCTACTCACAAGTATGTTTATTAACATCCTAAATATGAACTTTCTAAAACGATAAAATAAACACATATAAAGTTAAGAAAACCTTACATTGATGCAGCGGAATAAATGTCTCCTTCCACTCAGATCTCTAACCCTTGATTCCTTTCTGTAGCAGAGTATAATCAAGATCTGAGCCCGAATCTCCTTCTTCTTCAAGCTTTGATCCTTCACAGTCTTCCAATCTATGATTGAGTTACTGCTTACTGTGTGTGGGCACTTACTCTTTCACTAGGGTCACGAAAAAGATGAAGGAAAAGAGGGAGAGAGGTTTCGGCCAAGGTAGAGAGTGAGGGAAGGCTCGATTTTTACGAAGAGAGAAATTTCTGTCAGAAAGCTAATGAAAGCATGTGTTGTGAATGAGCCATCACTTTCTATTTATAGGCAACTTACTAGGTTTAGGTTTAGAATTATTTGGCATTAAAATAATGAAAATATTAATTTGAAAAAGCCTTATAAGTGGCCGGCCATAGGTGTTGTAATGGGCCCCACTTAATTTTGCAATTTTATCAAATTTTATCTCTATTTTCTTAAAAATGCCAATTTTCCAATTCTAACCTTTTAAATGCCAAAACTAATTATTTAATAATTAAAATACATTATTAAATAATATTGTCATTTAATTTAATTATTAATTAGACATATAAAGTCCATTAATAAATAAATAAACCCGTAAAACTCTTTTCCTTACAATTTCACCTTTGAATAGTGAAAATTCATAAAATCGGACATAGTCTAACTTTAGAATTATAATTGATCAATCACGAATCAATTAATGAGTCTTATAAGCAGAATGTTCTCAACTAGAATGGGGACCATGGATCTATATGCTGAGCTTCCAATAAGTGAACCAAATTTACCAAGTAAATTCCTACTTATTAATTCTTCGTTGAATCCACTCTTAGAACTTAGAATTGCACTCTCAGACTTATATAGAGCATATTGTATGTTTCACGATACCAATATACTATCTCATTTAACCATTGTTATAATCTTATTGTGATTTAAAGATCCTCTATATAGATGATTTACATCGAGATGGGATTTCTTTACCGTTCTCACCCCTCAATGTATTTTGCCCCTTAAAACACTTAGCTACTGTAAATGGTGTTTAATGATCTAATAATTAGTCGAGTTAAACAAGAGCTCATCCATTTACTTCTATTTGCTAAGCTCGAAGGGAATCATCACTTAACTTCTATACACCAAATAGAAGCTATAGATTCCATATTTATGTTCGGCACTCCCACTCAATCATACTATCATGTTCCCAAAATATACGTATCACCCCGACCCAAAAGTAGGCTTAACTAATAAATCAAAGAACATGAATAGCACTCTGAGTTGAGCCCAAGCATATCGGGATTTAGATTCTTTTCAATCTTAAGATCAACTACGATATTGACTTGGAAAGATATGTATAACTAAGTTTGTAATATCTTAACTTAGTTGCAATATCTATTCCGGTCCAATGTATACTCCATACATTCGAAACTAGTATACTTTACTAATGTCCGGGAAAGAACATAACACTTACTCCAAGTGTAAGTACACATCATCGCTGATTATCACATTAGTGTAAATCCAATAACACTGATGAAACAGGGACCAAAACTTTTGATTCATATGATCACAATCACATTCCACTGTGTTGACGATACTGTAATTGTGAATAAACATATAATCTGGATTTAACTGATTTTGTGTGTATGAATGTAATAAACATATTAAACATATTAAACCATTAGCATGTAAAATTCATGCAAACATCAATCACTTCAAATTTCTTATATTGATAACTAATCGGATTGTAAAGAGTTTTATTTAAAGGGCATAAAACCTAACAAACTCCCACTTGCACTAATATAAAACAAACTGCGCAAATTGGTCAATCTGATGTCTTGATCTTCAGATCAAGTGTAGTGTATTTTAATCCACCCAAACTTCTGGAAACTAGTTCATAAATACTCTTATGAAACATCCTTTACTATATGCTTTACTCATCAAGGGATACTGAAATCTTTTACCGTTTTAAAAGTACATACGAATTAACAGAGGACATATCTCTCATATTGAAAAATATGTAATTGAGATAATACAGTGTAGACTTTTCTTCATTGATATAACTTTCTGTTATTTTCGAATAGACCAAGTTATAGTTCTTCTGCAGTAGAGCTTGAATTATTATACAATAATTCCTCCACCCCCAAAGTAAACACCATCTTAAGAATTTCGAAATTAGATGGTGTGATACAAAGACAACTCGATACACAGCTCCTTAATATCCGACATATAGATCACTTTCATAAATCTTTCTTGAATATCTTCTAATGTTCCCTATTTGATTACATCTCGTATAGCTCCCACTCAATAGCGGATGTCTCGGTTAAATAATACTTTTAACCTCTCGATTGTTTAGAGTTACATAGTTGTGACTTTTGTATTAGTACGAAACTTTAAGTTAAGACTAAGTCATCAACATAACGGAGACTAGTATTTGAAGTGAAAAATACATGCCGTAGATAAAGTAATCAAAATTAAGATACCATCAAATTTTTATGAGGATTAAGAATTCTATGTTCAAGTCATTTGAATGGACTGAACTAGAGTTCTTTATCTTATTCTCATAATTCTGATAAGCTATACCTATCCATGTGAATGGTTAGATTTGCTTTTCAGTAGTGTTCTTAAGTACCTATCACAATTATCAACCTAATGAAGATGGGTATAGAACTTTAAAATTCTCCCACTCAATTAAGGTAGTGTGAAACTTTAACAAAGAACTTTCAAAGGTATCAAACTCTTACTTACAACAGTAAAATTGAAATGGAACATACAATCAAGATCAAGAATTTATATTGACAATAGCTGACTCATTATATTACTTCTATGTTTAAACAAGATATGTGTTTCATAGGGAATTTTGGAATAGACTCCACCCCTAAGAATATACATATAGGGTACTATGGATAACCTCCACCCCTAAGTATATAGAGATTATGATCCACCCCTAAAGGTTGTAAAGATCATGATTCTCTAAGTGTGATAGAGTTTATGTGGAGTTGAATACTATCCAGAGTTCATTAGATATAAAAGATCGTTGAACTGCATAGTTTTCTTAACTTTTCTCCACCCCTATCAGATCATAAGATCCTTTTATTAAACAAATTCTTAATAATTGTATGAGAATGAACAATTATTGATAAACATAGAAATAATTTCTAGTGTTTATATAATATAACTCTATGAAGAGTTGTAAATATTATAGAATTTGTATCAATAATAAAAACACTTACACATACAAACATATAAATATAATGTGGTAATAATTGATGAAGATAGAATTAAATGAAGCTCAATCTCATAAATTGCAATAGGGAATTTCGAAAAAAATAAAACTTTATTAATAATAAAAAAAATATTGCAACAATATGAGAGAAACAGGGATAAATATCCCTAACTAAAATTTGAAATCCAAATTGTCTTTAAACTAAAACAATTAATTCAAAAAAAAATAAATTGAAGAGCTTCATCTTCATCTGGACGATTTCACCCTTGGTCCAGCTTGCTGATCCAACTCAATTGAGTTCAAGTAGCTTGGCCTATAAGAAGAAGAAAACAAATAAACAAAGTTAGTCCGGAATCATAAATCCAATCGGATAATAATTCAACGCTTTAAAACTCTTAAAGTTTATGAAAGGAAATACCTTGTTTCTTTGCGAGAAGTTTAGGACATTGGGGTTTCCAATGGCCTTTTTCATTGCGGTGGAAACACTTTCCTTTAAGTGTAGCATCACCGAAGGAGCAGTCTTTTTCATGACTTTTGTTCGCTTCTTGGTGTTCTTCCACTTCTTCTTCGATTTGGGCTTTGAAGCAGAGGCGACATTTGCTTCAGGTTTCATCGTCCCATTACCATTACCAGGATGAGGTTTACTCCCTTTCTTCTTGGGTCCTCCAATCAAATTTTCATAAGTTTGAAGGTCATTGACTAATTCATGAAAGTCAATTTCCTTCTTATTCATGACATAATTTGATGTGTATGGTAGAAATCTTTGAGTGAGTTCAAGATAAGACTTACTTGAGTAGCCTTATCCATTTCGGCACCATGATCTGGGCTTCTTGGAAATAATCGGACATGAGGAGAACATGATCACGCACGTTTTGATGAGGTTCCATCAGGTGCGTTAATGTACTTCTTAGTCGCGTCAAAGCGTGGACCGAAGTGATGCCTTACCGAATAGCTCATTTAACTTCGTCATAACTTCAGGCGGCCTTCTCGCCTTTAGAAAACCGAGTTTTGAGGGTGTCAACCATGCTAGAAAGCATAAAGTATAGAGCTTTGTCATTTGCCTTCGCCAACGCTCATACTTTTCTTTCACAAACTTTGGATGCATTATCCCGTGCACTTCAGGTGACGGCTCGCTTAAAACAAACAAGGCACTTTCTCCTATGAGAAAGCAATATTAATGTTCTCATTCCATTTATTAAAGTTAGATCCATTCAACTTATTTTCGCTTAACGATGATAACATGGGATTCATTTTGACAAACAGGATACTACAAAATAATAGAAATCAACAAATAGAAATTAATAATGGTTTAACACACAAAATCAATTCAGAAATTATAAGCACATAGCAAGTAGGAATGATATGAGAAAATACTTAAAAATTCAATCCTAAATAATTTCCAAGGTTTTCAACAACCGATATCGTTGTCCCGTTTAGGCGAGAGTCAAAGCTACCATCCATTGAATAGAGTTGTCAGCTCATCTAAAATGTTAAACATTCTAGCAACCTTTTATTCGATCAAGATCAGAATCCAGCGTTGTCCCGTTTAGGCGAGAGTCAAGGCTATTCTATCTCATGAGCTTAAAACTACCATCGTTTCGCAATTTGCAAGTCAAATATGGTCGCCACCATTAAGGGTGATCTATACCATATAAAACACTTGCAAACCACTTATCATGCGAGATTAAACGGTGCGAAATTGCTAATGAACGTTCCTCCATTAGGGAGGATTACTCACTAAAACAAACGCGGTGTAAAACCTACAATGGAGATCGAATATCTTAATAATAATAAAGCTCATTATTTAAAATGTATTTTCTTTATTATTCTAATAAATAAATCTCATTAAATTCAAAATTTAAGAATTAAAATTCAAAATTAAGAATTTAATATAATATTTATAAAATTATACTAGATGGTGATTGAAATAAAATTAATTATTTCCATCTTAGTAATAATCTTAAATATAAATATTAAGGAAATTAATTTAAGTTGAATTAAATAAATAATTAGCAACTTAAAAATTTCCTTTGAGAATATATTTATTGGGTTTCGAAAAATTAAAGTATATAAAAATACAATTTTCGAAAATAATAAAAATAGAAAAGAAATACTTCAAGCAAAAATATCACCTATCTAGATTTTCTTTGACTAGTTAATTCAATTTCTAATAATATATTTATATATATATTTTAAATTCATTTATTTTTAAATTAATCAATTAAATGAAAAAATCATTGACTTGAGTTGGTCCAAGAATTAATTAAAATAAATAATTAATTTACAACTCAATCTATTTTTCAAAAAAAATTCGAAAATATTGCATAATTAAAATGCAATTTTCGAAATTGATTAATAAAATAAAGAAAAATATATTTTGAAAATTATTTAAATTTAAGTTGAAAAATTAGATTTCAACCTAAAATTAATTTTCTATTTAATTAAGTGTCATGAAAAATCAATAAATATTTAAGTATCATGATGAAAATCAACTTAGATATTTAGATTTTCAAGTTAATTAAATATATTAAATTCAAGAAATAATAATTAAGTTTAGAGAAGCCTTAATTATTAATTTCTATTTAATACTAGGAAAAATATACTTAATAAAATTGTACCAAAATTAATTATTTAAATAATTAATTTCACAAAAGTATAATATTTTCCTATATAAGTATTAGAAATAATAAGTAGTCTAGAAATTACTATCTAGAAAATATCTTATTTGACTAAGTATCTTTTCAAAAATTTGAAAAAATATCTAATTTAAGTTATATAGAAAAAATCTAAAACTTAAATAATTTCAAATCTAGATTTAATTAAATATCACAAATTAAGTTGTAACCACTTAATTTGAAGATATCTTTTGAAGTTAATATTTTAAAAAAATATCAACCAAAAAATATCTAAAATATTCCATTTTAAGTTAATATTTGAAAAGATATTAACTTAAAAAAAATATCTTAAGAATCTTTAATAACTAATGCCTAAGATTCCTCAACTTGATTTAAAATTTAAATCAAATATTCAAATTTAAGTTTGTTAAGAAAAATCAAGCTGATACAACTAATTTATAACTTAAATAGGAATATTTAATTAAATAAGTTCCAGAAAGAATCTTAGTTAGTCAAAATTCTATATTTAATTAAATACAAGAAAAATACAAATAGTTTATCTAGAAATAATATCTAAACTAAAAGTGTTTTTCTTAAAATTAACTTTTTTAAAATATTAAAATGAAAATAAATTTTCATATATTTTAAAAGTTAATTATGTTGCTAATTCAATTTTATTAGGTCAAACTATTATAATTAACCTAGTACGATTATTCAAATCGTGCAAATGGGCCTTCACAATTGGGGTAGTTCATGTGAGGGGGTGCCGGGTTCGCATGTCGTACCCACTTCTATGGCACCCAACTCTCACACAAGGCCCAAAAGAGAGGAATTTAACCTTAAAATGAATAAGCATTATTAATTGAATAGGTCCAATAACTAAATGGACCTAAATAAAATCTATCATGGTGTGACATTTTATTTAGCAACAACCTATATGCATCTATATAATAAAATAAACATATAGGCTCACACAGCACACTTTGGATGGATCCTATCATGTTCTTAGGTCATACACAGATGAAAGAAGATTGTAAAATTTACCCGTTACAAATTATTTACTTGACCAAGGGAGCCATCGGATCATTAGATCTGGCAATAAGTAACCATGGCTATTTGCAATCAAGTAATAATAGGTTTTTAAAACTTACATACAAGCTAAAAACACATACTCCTGCAACAAGGTTAGCTGGATAGTTGGAAGTAGGATTTATTTAATTTTAAATAAATAATTTCGAAAAAAAATAATTAAATAAAATATTTTAATTAATTTCAAAAAAAAATAAAAATAAATTAATTAATTTCGAAAATAAAAAATAAAAAAATTTAAAATTTCGAAATTATTTTAAAAAAAATTTAAAATTAAACCTACTATTTGAAAAATTAGGTTTCAACCAACCTAAATATCATTTCAAAATTTGCTAACTACTTTTTAAAAATTAAATGTTATTTTAAAAATAAAAAATTAAATAAAAATTAGAAAAGATAAATAAAATATCTTTTCAGATTTTTAAATTTAATTTAAATAAATAAAATAACAAAATTTAAAAGTTAGCAAAATATCTTATATCTATTTAAAATTACATGATTATAAATATCTTATTTTAAATTTTAAATAAGGTCAAAATATCTAAAAAGATTTAAAAAATCTTAATAGATAAGATATTTTTAAAATATCTTAAAAGATAGGATATTTTTAAATATCTTAAAAGATATTATAAATATCTTTAAAAGATATTATAAATATCTTAAAAGATAAGATATTTTTAAATATCTTAAAAGATATTATAAATATCTTAAAAGATATTTTAAATATCAAAAAAATATCTGACCTTAAATTTAAAAAAAATATAATCAAATTTAAAAATAAGATAGATTTTTAAGCAAAAAGATAAATACTAGTTCTATTCAAATTCAAATTACACTAATATCTTGAATTAAATAAAAAAATTAAATTAATTCAAAAATGATAATTAGAATTGAATTAGGAATAGAAATAGTATATATATAAAACCATACAAAAAATTGGAAGTTAATTCCATGAAAAGGTATGAAAAATTGAAGAAAATTGAAAAAAATCGAAACTGTACGGACAGCTCTGCGATCGCAGGAAACTATCAAGACAAATTTTAGATTTTGTCAAATCTTCAAAAAATCATAACTAATTCAAATAAAATCCAAATTGAGTTCTGTAAAAGGCTAACTTGCTTAATTTTTTCCATACTATCCAATAAAAATAATTCCAGAACCGAAATAACAATTATTTTTCACGAAAATTTCATAATCATCAATCAATCATCAAATAACACTCAATACAACATAATACCATCCAAAGAACATACAAACAATCGTTTTAAAGTCCAAATTACATGTAAGTAAATCAATTAACCTGGCTCTGAGGCCAGTTGTTGGAAATTATTTTACCAGGATCTTAGATCTACTCACAAGTATGTTTATTAACATCCTAAATATGAACTTTCTAAAACGATAAAATAAACACATATAAAGTTAAGAAAACCTTACATTGATGCAACGGAATAAATGTCTCCTTCCACTCAGATCTCTAACCCTTGATTCCTTTACGTAGCGAGTATAATCAAGATCCGAGCCCGAATCTCCTTCTTCTTCAAGCTTTCGATCCTTCGCGGTCTTCCAATCTATGATCGAGTTACCTTACCGTGTGTGGGCACTTACTCTTTCACTAGGGTCACGAAAAAGATGAAGGAAAAGAGGGAGAGAGGTTTCGGCCAAGGTAGAGAGTGAGGGAAGGCTCAGTTTTTCTGAAGAGAGAAATTTCTGTCAGAAAGCTAATGAAAGCATGTGTTGTGAATGAGCCATCACTTTCTATTTATAGGCAACTTACTAGGTTTAGGTTTAGAATTATTTGGCATTAAAATAATGAAAATATTAATTTGAAAAAGCCTTATAAGTGGCCGGCCATAGGTGTTGTAATGGGCCCCACTTAATTTTGCAATTTTATCAAATTTTATCTCTATTTTCTTAAAAATGCCAATTTTCCAATTCTAACCTTTTAAATGCCAAAACTAATTATTTAATAATTAAAATACATTATTAAATAATATTGTCATTTAATTTAATTATTAATTAGACATATAAAGTCCATTAATAAATAAATAAACCCAGAAAACTCTTTTCCTTACAATTTCACCCCGAATAGTGAAAATTCATAAAATCGAGACATAGTCTAACTTTAGAATTATAATTGATCAAGCACGAATCAATTAATGAGTCTTATAAGCAGAATGTTCTCAACTAGAATGGGGACCATGGATCTATATGCTTGAGCTTCCAATAAGTGAACCAAATTTACCAAGTAAATTCCTACTTATTAATTCTTCGTTGAATCCACTCTTAGAACTTAGAATTGCACTCTCAGACTTATATAGAGCATATTGTATGTTTCACGATACCAATATACTATCTCATTTAACCATTGTTATAATCTTATTGTGATTTAAAGATCCTCTATATAGATGATTTACATCGAGATGGGATTTCTTTACCGTTCTCACCCCTCAATGTATTTTGCCCCTTAAAACACTTAGCTACTGTTATAAATGGTGTTTAATGATCTAATAATTAGTCAGTTAAACAAGAGCTCATCCATTTACTTCTATTTGCTAAGCTCGAAGGGAATCATCACTTAACTTCTATACACCAGTAGAAGCTATAGATTCCATATTTATGTTCAGCACTCCCACTCAATCATACTATCATGTTCCCAAAATATACGTATCACCCTGACCCAAAAGTAGGCTTAACTAATAAATCAAAGAACATGAATAGCACTCCTGAGTTGAGCCCAAGCATATCAGGATTTAGATTCTTTTCAATCTTAAGATCAACTACTGATATTGACTTGGAAAGATATGTATAACGGTAAGTTTGTAATATCTTAACTTAGTTGCAATATCGGTCCAAATTCAATGTATACTCCATACATTCGAAACTAGTATACTTTACTAATGTCCCGGAAAGAACATAACACTTACTCAAGTGTAAGTACACATCATCGGCCGATTATCACATTAGTGTAAATCCAATAACACCGATGAAACGAGGGGACCAAAACTTTTGATTCATATGATCACAATCACATTCCACTGTGTTGACGATACTGTAATTGTGAATAAACATATAATCTGGATTTAACTGATTTTGTGTGTATGAATGTAATAAACATATTAAACATATTAAACCATTAGCATGTAAAATTCATGCAAACATCAATCACTTCAAATTTCTTATATTGATAACTAATCAGATTGTAAAGAGTTTTATTTAGGGCATAAAACCTAACATAATGAAGAGTGATTGATCTGCCTTTGAAAATTGAAAACCATGATGAAGTAAGGCTGTTGACAACTTTTCAAACCAGGCCCTTGGGACCTATTTGAGACCATATAAAGCCTTGTTTAGTTTGCACACATAGTTTGGATGGTTTGGATCAACAAATCCTGGTGGTTGTTGCATGTAAATGTCTTCCTTTAGGTCACCATTAAGGAAGGCATTGTTGACATCTAACTATCTGATGTTCCATCCTTTGGTAACAACTATTGTGAGAACAATTCTGATGGTTATAGGCTTCACTACAGGACTAAAAGTCTCAAAAAAATTAAACCCAACTTGTTGATGGAACTCTTTGGCTACAAATCTTGCTTTACATTGTTAAATGAACCTTTGCATTTTGTTTGATCCTCAAGACCCACTTACAACCTATACAAGTTTGATTGTCTGGTAGAGGAACAAGCTCCTAGGTTCTGTTTTTCTTTAAACCAAACATTTCTGTAGACATTGCTTCAAACCAATGAGGCTCTTGCAAAGCTATTTTAACAAACTTTAGTTCATAGATAGCCAACAATGAATTTGGTTTCCTGATCCCTGCCTTTAATCTTGTTGTCATTGGATGTGAAGATGTATATTGAACAGTTGAGCTAGCTGTAGGTAATTTGTTAGAAATAGTAGGTCTTTATGATTTTTAGAAACTGATTAATTAGAGCTTATGAAAAATGAAAAACAATAAATAATAAACAAATAGTTTTTTACGTGGTTCAGGCGCTAATAATCCCTAGTCCATGAGTCCATTGTATTAGCCTTGTCATCGAGTGTTTGAGTATTATAACTATTTACAATATTAACTATGTATTCCTTTTATTTCTCTTGAAGAAGAAGAAAGCTCTTTAGGAATTTTGGCAGAGGTTTTGTAACCCCTCACATATGAAAAAATAGGGTTATTTATAGGCACAAGCGTGGGTGAGGGCGTACCCTTCACCCATCTAGGGTTTTGTACTCAGCACGTTTCTTTAGCTAGTGGTTACAACTTGGCAATCTGAGCGTTAGTGGCTAGGAAACCTCCTAATTGCGCGGTACACAGCTACGACATCCCAATCTATAGGACTAATTACACATGTCGCTCAAAGGTTTCACCTTAGAAAGTTGGTGTATAAACAAATTGTTGGGCAAAAAGGAGCTACAAAGCACGTACGCGCACTACCAAGGTCTGACGCGGGGGACAAGATCTGATTTGGTGTTAGACGATATGCAACTGTTAGCTCTAGATTAGGCATTATAGAGTTCCAGGAAGGTCTGGCTAAGGTCTTCCTGGACCAACTAATTTGCTACCATTCTGGAGCGTGTGCGACTTTCATTCACTTTCAGTAGCGCATAATTAATGAAAATCTCGAAATCCTTTCCACCTTTGCTGGTGGGGAGAACTTTTGGGTATTACAATGCCTTCTATAACCCTAGTTAGTGGAAGATATAAGATAATCTGACGTGGTTCCCTTCCGTGATTGCCACATACGATTCATCTGGGAACATGGATAACTTTTATCCCAAGCTCTTAGGACTTAAGAGTGTTGGGAGCTTGCAGCTTTCTCTCGGATGCCCATTTTGTACCTCCAACTTGCTGACCACGCATTAGAATATGGAAGGAATCTTCCACAACATGTTTAGCATTTGAAAGGTTGTCGTGCTTTGCAATATCACTGGTGATTTGCTAAAGCGTTGTGCTCGGTTAGTGGAGTTGTGAAACTCACGCTCTAAATTTTAAGCATGTTTCTCAGGGGAAACAAATGAAGGCTGGTCTTGAAGAGACGCTAGGCTTCTAGCACGTTGGGGATGATACCACGAAATGATGAGGAATAAACACTTTATTCTTTTCCTTCAGGCGCATCAAATGCAAACCTTTCATATCCCCAATCGTTGGATGGCATCGCCCTTAATTAATTAAATCTAGACCGTGCATTTCAAAAACATTTAAATCGTTGCCACTCATATAAATGGAGGTCTTGGCGATTGAAACCATTTTCTTTTCCCATTTACCAACAACTCTTTGCCTAGAGAACTCTTCTCAGACGAAAATCTTCCCTAAAAACTTTAGCCCCTACTCACTTCTCTAAACCGAAGTTCAGCCCCTTCACCCTCAGCTTCACCCTTGTGTTTCTTTGACGTTCATCATCTTCCCAAACTGTTGGCTTGTCGTTGGAGCTAGGAGAGGCACTGGAATTCTAGTGAAACAACCATCGTCTTTACTTCTCACCCATCTTACAAGTAAGTATTCCCCCAACTTAAATTGTTGTTTTAGGACTTAATCGAAATATAATTTTTTACTTTAAGAAATCTGTAACTTTGCATGTGTAGGGTTTAATTTTAGGAATTAGGGTTATTGCATCTGGAATTAGTTTGCATGATTCATAGGGGAATACCTTTGGGGTTGGGGCTTTAAAGAGGTACTTTCCCTTTAGTTTGGGTTGAGATGCATGCTTGTTATTTGGGGTTTTCTGATTCATAGGATCAGTTCAAATATTTTTGAGTTCGTAGTAATCTCTTGAATAATTCCTCTTTGGTATGTTATGTGTATACCTTTTTCTTTATTTGTGGAAGAGTGGATTTGGGCTTTTTGTTGTTGTTGCATGTTGGGTTCTCGATTTGTTACCATAGCAGGTTGCTTCATAGTAGTAACCTTGGTGGTGACGAGTTTGATGGGGACCTCTCTAAGCAGTTTTGGGGGAGGCTTCCCCCGATACCTTAAAAAACCCTAAATTAATATATTTTTATTTATGTGTATACCATCATGCAAGCCTTGCTTTTGAAATCTAGTCACCGAAAAAATTACCAAGAAACTAGTTTCTTGATGAAGAAACCAGTTACTTGATGAAAAAACCAGTTTCTTGGTGATTTTTTCGGTAATTTTTCTGACGACAATGCCAATTCTGACGACTTTTTTTTGCATTGGCAACAACTCTGACAAATTTTTTGACACCGACATCTACTCCGATGACTTTTTCAGTATCGACAGCAAACTCTGGGAAATTCGTCAAAATTGGCATTGTCGTCAGAAAAATTACCGAAAAAATTACCCAGAAACTGGTTTCTTCATCAAGAAACCAGTTTCTTGATGAAGAAACCAGTTTCTTGATGTAGAAATCAGTTTCTTGGTGAAGATACCAGTTTCTTGGTATTTTTTGTCATTTTTCTGGCGATAATGCCTATCCCGATGACTTTTTTAGCGCCGACAGCAACTCTGGTGACTTTCCCGGTGTCGGCAGTAACTCCGGAGACTATGCAAATTTTGATGACTTATTTCAGTTAACTTTATTGTTTAGCATTTATATTTCGTTATGATTTTTCATAGTGTTGAATCTGGTTTCATAGGGTTCATAAGTTCAAAACTGGTTTTACAGGTTTTAAGGGTTCTGTAATGAGGTTGCTCTATTTTATAATGTTATTGTATATTTTTTTATCATCAAACTTTCATTGGGTGGTTAAGGAATACCATTCTAGCAAAGTTGAACTAACCGAATCATGGAGTATCTGATGTGTTGAGTCATATTGCCCTTGGACCAAATTTTGCGGTAGCAAAGCATGAAGCGTACATTGTAAGGGGTAAACGTTTTCATACAAAGTCAAGAGGTGATGCTCGAGAGGTTCAAAATAATGGCATACGTATCGTCGCAGAAACCATGTATTTTGCAAGTGCAAAAGATAGAAACCCTGCTTTAGGTACCACGACATATTATGGGATTATTGAAGAAATATGGGAGCTCAATTATTTTGCGTTCCAAATTCCAGTTTTTAAATGTTCTTTGGTTGACAACAATGTTGGAGTAAAAACTGACAAGCTTGGTTTTACTTTGGTTGATTTAAGTAAGAGGGGAAGCAAGAATGATCCATTCATCATGGCTAGCCAAGCAGTACAAGTTTCTCACATTGCTAATCCAGCTAATGATAAATGGTATGTTGTTTTATCGACACCAGAGAGGAGGTTCTTAGAGAATGAAGAGGATGAGGAGAATGTTGATTTATGTTATGATGACTTCATTGTTGGGCAACCAATTCATGAACAAGTTGTGGAAATTGACCTTAATCTTGAGGAAGACGATGCTGAGTACATTAGAAACGATATCAATGAGGGAGTATGGGTCAATTGTGATTCAGGCAAACATAAACGAAAAAAGAAAAGAAAACGTGTCTAATTGGTAACTTACTTGTGATAATGTTTGTTTATGTAGTTAATATTTGTTATAGATTACTTGTGATACTTTTTTATGTAAGTAGTTACACTGTTGTAGCTAACTTTATATTTTGTTTGTCAATGGTGTATCTATGGCTAACTCAGGTTCAGGCTCAGATTCAGATTCAGCAGTAGAGTGTCCTAGGGAGATACCTAAAAAAGAAGTTACTCAGATGAATAAAGTATCCAAGCTGATGGACCAAGAAAAAAGACTTCCTCTCCAAGTCAATGATAAAGGAGAGTATATATGCAAATACTATGCCAAGCTAGTATCAGCTTTAAGAGTTAGATGCCGTCAGACGATAGGGTTGTCCTATGAAAATTGGAAGCAAGTCAACCCTATACTAAAAAATAAGATTTCGAAAGATATACAGGTAAGCGGTTATTTGTGAGAATTTTGATATGTGCTTGATTAGTTCAGATGTTAACTCTAATCATGTTTGTTTTCCTTAAAACTAGACGGGTTTTATAGTGCAAGATGATTTCAAACATGATTGCCTGATCCTTGAAGGGAAGTTAATGAAAGACTTCAAGAATGGAATGACAAAAGATATCATCATGCCTGCATTAAAAGAAAATGATTTGGAACATTTGGCATATGTCCCTGAAAAGCATCCTGAAATTGACCTTATGGATTGGTTGAAATTTGTTCAAAGTCAACTAACTCTTGAATTTTAGGTACTAATTATATTTGTACTAAGATAAACTTTTAAATACAAGTACTGGTAGCTAATGTATTTTTTTGGAATTGTAGGAATTGAGTAAGGTGCAATGGGAACGTTCAGCAAAAATCCAATCCAGACATCGAAAAGGTCGGAATGGAATGGTGAACGTAAGAGAAGATCTGGTAAGTAATCAATAATTTCTAACAATGTACTTCAAAATGTAATTGTACTCATTTAATTTTTATAATTAGGTAGTGTTTAGTTGATTGGAATGGATCTGGGAATGGAATGACTTTTCCTAAAGTGAATCCATTTGTTTGTTTGGTTTGTCATTTATAATTGCAAAGTTTATATAAATATATATAATTATTTGTGTTTTATCACCTAATTTCTTACAACTAGCTAGTAATTAACTAGTTATTTGTGTTATGTACTTTTCCTTCAATATTGATGCTTTTTTAGTAAAATTTATTCTAATTCTACCGAAATTTTGGCAGCATAACGACTGTAATTGGACGTTCCCAGAAATTTTAAAAATGTCTAAAATAACAAACAAAATAAATAAAACAATACAGAACAAACAAAATAACATCAACAATATAAAATTTATCCACCCATCCGACCGTAGTACATGTATTCGCAGAACCTACTTCACTATGGTTGAATATTTAAGATATTCAAACTCAACTAACATGTATATTAGTACACCCATCCGACCGCAGTACACTATATCACATAACCTACTTCACTACGGATGAATATTTAAGATATTCAAACTCCACTAAACATGCATTGATAATTAATTATAATAACAAAAAGTTAGTGAACGTATATACCTATAGCAACTCAAAATCCGATCAACACCAAATTCTTCTGAACCTCAAAAATTAGCTCACAACCTATAATATAATGAAGTACAACAAAATTAGAATTTTAATTATTTAATTACTTACTAGTTATAAAAAAAGTAACAAGTTACTAGTTACTAAATTATATAGATTAATTTTTAAAAAAATTACATATACATACATATATAATAAATTATATCTCACACTAACACAATTTTAAAAAATTTATTTCTAAACATATTAAATCCCTCCTATCTCATTCTCATTCACAATAAATATATATACATACATATATATTACTTAGAATATATACAATACAATTAAAATTTTTTACATAAATAATATATACACACAATACATATATATAAATACATATTCAATAAAACACAAAATATATAAATATATATTATAGATCAAGTTAATAAATATTTACCTTATAACCGCAATTTGACGACCAATTGCGACAAAAATCTGGCCACCATGCACAGACAACAACATAATGTTAATAAAATGGAAAAGATCAAAAAAAAAAAATTACAAAAACGAAAGTAAAGCAATGTACACTAATAAAATAAATAGAAATCATATTTATACCTTAATGGATGTTGAGATTCAACGTTTTCTCCACCAAAATCGGTGGCCGGAGTTATACTACCACATTTTTTTAATGGGTTCGGTTACAGTGATAGAGGGGTAAAAACCAAACTTTTTTAGAGTATAGTTTTATGTATTTAAAATAGAAGATTTTAAAAGAAAAATGGGGTAAAATGGTGTAGAAATGAGAGAGATATAGTGATTTTTAGTAGTGGTTGGCGAGGGTTTCGTGGGTTTTTTTGGTTCTGCTATGGTGGCTGTTTATCGTGCTGAAGGAAGGAAGAAGATGAATTGGGGAAGATGAAGTCTGAATGTTGTATATATATACTCTATGGCGTCGGTTATTAGAAAATAACAGACGCCATAGGTGCACACGTGTCAATAAAGTGTGCACTTATTGCGTCGGTTATTTTCTAATAATCGATGGCATAAGTGTAAGAAATATACTAAAAAATTTTCAACCCCCAACCGACTATAATGGTTATAATTAATTTCTATAGCTACGGTTTTTACCAAAAAACTGCCTCTAAATGTCAATTTCGAACAAGGCGGTTATTATCACACCCTTTAGCTTCCCTTTTAATAAATTGGATTGAAAAACACAACCTCTAAAGGTCCATATTGTAGTAGTGGAAGTTGCCCAACGTCAACTTGGGTGCCAAATACTTGGAAAATCTTTCCAAAATTATATTTTTTGAATTCTAAGTGATATGATTGCATCATTTAATTAATTTCTTGATTCTGGTGAGGTCGCTTACCAATTCTTAGAGGTTTTGCTTGTTCGGGAAATCAGGTGATTTGCGGCCACCCAATTTACAAATAGTTTGTCGATATTCTACCTTGCCAAAAATGTGAAATATCAAAGTATGAATTTGACTTGCCACAAGTTTTACATCTTATTCTTGATGGAAAATAGCTTGATGCTTGAGACAAAACTAAAATTGAACATGAAGAACCATGCACACCAAGTTGAGTGTCAACCTGGGTGTAGGAGCAGCTTTTGGGCCTTGCAGGGTGTCATTTTGGTACTTCGATCATATTTTGGTGTGAACATGAGGGCTCCTCCCTTGTTTGGGACCAAAATACGAAGATTGTCTAAAAAAAAATTCACATTTAAGTAACGAAACCACACGTGCCATGTTGAATGTAAACCTGAGTGTTGGAGCTAGTGCTCATGTAAACCTGGGCACTTGCTAGGTCTTCTAGCTGCCGAATCGTCTCTTTTATTTTCCAACAACACTTGTACCTTCGTTGCTAATGAAAATGAAGAAAATTCCTGAGAAACATATTCAAAAAAGTTGTCAGAAGCGCCCCAGGTTGACAATATGTCAACTTAGGCGTTGAGAGCTGAGTCTTATCAACCTGGGCGCTAGGTCTAGGTTGAAAGTACTCGGATGTTGTCTTTTTGATGCTCGATCTTCTTTCTTGTGGAAAGTACTCATAAGAATTCAGTTTTGTCAAATTTTCACAGGCGTTACTCGAGAAACTTGAATTGGTGTCCTGGCGCCTGGGTGACACACCATGTCAGCCTAGGCGTTGTTCTTAGGGGTTGATCCTCCTAGGCATAGTTTGACAAAACTCAAGTCTCAGTTTTGTTCCTTGTTAGATTTGAAGAATCGAGATGTAAAGAAGTTCCTGAAAAGTTAAACCCTAGTTGTCATGTACCCAAGTTGACTGAGAAAGTCAACCTAGGCGTCGGGTGCCTGGGCACTCTAAACTGGAAGTGTTCCAATGTTTTTGGGCTAGTATCTTGTTTGTGGCATGTCTCTCATGTGTCTGAGTGTAAAGGGTGAGCGATTTGCATACAGGAAATGGCTTCGAGGACCGAAATTGATGCATTTTAGGGCACAAAATGTCAACCTAGGCACTGTTGGGTTTTATGCCCTAAATAAAACTCATTTCAATATAATCAGATTTACTTATTAATATAGATCAGAAATAACATTTAATGTTGCATGGTTCACATGATTTATTTCATGATTATATGTACATAATGTATAAATTCATCTGAAACCCTTTTCACATACTTGATCCTGTTTATTGTGTCGTCAACACATTGGAAAGTAAACATGACTATGTGAATAAAGTTTCCTAGATTTATCAGACATAGGGTTTTACTGATATGATAATCTACAACAGAGTTTACTTGTATTTGGAGAAATACTATGTTCTTTCCAGAACATTGGTTAAAGTAAAGCTCAGGTTGGATGCATGGAGTATGCATCGGAAGGGACCGATATTGAACTTTGACTTAGATTTAATTAAACTTACCGTAAAATCTATTCAAGTCAATATCGCATAGTTGATCCTAGATCAAATTATCTTAATGCTGTTATGATTAGGCTCAATCTCGAGAGGCTATTCGTGTTCTTTGATTTGTTAGTTAAGCCTACTTTTAGGTCAGGGTGATACGTACTTTTTGGGAACACGGTAGTGCAATTGAGTGGGAGCGCTAGCATAAACATGGAATCTATAGCTTTTATCTGGCGAATAGTAAGCAAAGGATGATCACCTTCGAGCTTGACCAAACGAAAATAAATGGTGGAGATCTCATTTCACATAAGTTGAAATATCATTTATACGGGGTCAAGTGTTTTAAGGATAAAATACATAGTAGGGTGTTACGGTAATTTAATCCCTTTACTGTGTAGATCATTCATATAGAGGATCATTGATCAAATTAGGATTATAACAATGGATAACTAATGATGTGTCTATATGGTGGAACATATAGAGCATTCTATATACTGAGAGTGCAATTCTAAGTTCTATGCGTGGATTCAACGAAGAATTAATAAGTTAGTGAATTTTAGTGCTAAATTCTTGATCTACTTATTGGAAGCTCGGTTATATAGACCCATGGTCCCCCCACTAGTTGAGATAATATTGCTTGTAAGACTCATGTAATTGGTTTTGATTAATCAATTATAATTCTTAAATTAGACTATGTCTATTTGTGAATTTTTCACTAAGTAAGGGCGAAATTGTAAAGAATGAGTTTTAGGGGCATATTTGTTAATTATGATACTTTGTATGGTTCAATTAATAAATATGATAAATGACAATATTATTTAATAATTATTTATAGTTATTAAATAGTTAGAATTGGCATTTAAATGGTTGAATTAGAAAAATTGACGTTTTTAAGAAAATCAGATGCAGAATAGATAAAACTGCAAAATTGCAAAAAGTGAGGCCCAAATCCACTTGTATAGGGCCAGCCACTTTTGTAGGAAATTTAAACTGATTTTTTCATTATTTTAATGCCAAATAATTCAAACCTAACCCTAGTGGAATGCTATAAATAGATAGTGAAGGCTTCAGGAAATTTACACTTAAATTTTCTATTTTTCCTTCAGAGAAAAACCTGAGCCTTTCTCTCTCACTATCTTTAGCTGCCACTTCTTCTTTCTCTTCCCTCTTGAATTTCGAAATCCTTAGTGTATGAGTAGTGCCCCCACACATCAAGTGATACCTCAATCATAGTGAGGAAGATCGTGAAGAAAGATCATTAGCAAAGGAGTTTCAGCATCAAAGATTCAGAGAAAGAGATCCAGGTTCAGATATTGATAATGCTCTGCTACAGAAAGGAATCAAGGGCTGGATATCTGAACGGAAGGAGTCATTATATTCCGCTGCACCCAATGTAAGGTTTCCTAAACTTTATATGTGATTATTTCATCGTTTTAGAAAGTTCATATTTAGGGTGTTAATCAACATACTTGTGAGTAGATCTAAGATCCTGGTAAAATAAATTTCCAACAACTGGCCTCAGAGCCATGGTAATTGATTTACTTGCAAGAAATTTGGACTTTAAAACGATCGTTTGTATGTTCTTTGGATGGTATCATGTTGTATTGAGTGTTATTTGATGATTGATTGATGTTTGTAAATTTTCGTGAAAAATAATTGCCATTTTGTTTCTGGAATTATTTTTATTGGATAGTATGGGAAAAATTAAGCAAGTTAGCCTTTTACAGAACTCAATTTCGATTTTATTTGAATTACTTATGAATTTTTGAAGATTTGAAAAAATCGGGGCTGTGCTGAAATTTTCCTGCGATCGCGAAACTGTCCGTACAGTTCACAATTTTTTTGTTTTTCTTCGATTTTTCATGCTTTTTCATGGAATTAACTTCCGATTTTTGGTATAGTTTTGTATTTATACTATTACTATTCCTAATTCAATTCTAATTATCTTTTTGAATTAATTTAATATTTTTTAAATTTAATTCAAGATATTAGTGTAATTTGAATTTGAATAGAATTCGTATCTATCTTCTTGCTTAAAAATCTATCTTATTTTAAAATTTGATTATATCTTATCTTATTTTAAATTTAAAAATAAGATATTTATAATCATGTAATTTTTAAATGATATAAGATATTTTGCTAATTTTTTAAATTTTGTTATTTTATTTATTTAAATTACATTTAAAATTTGAAAAAGATATTTATATATCTTATCTAATTTTTTATTTAATTTTTATTTATAAAATAACATTTAAAATTTAAAAGTAGTTAGCAAATTTTTGAAATGATATTTAGGTTGGTTGAAACATAATTTTTCAAAAATTGTATGTTTAATTTTAAATTTAAATTTTTTAAAAATTTCGAATTTTTCAATTTTTTTTTTAAATTTTTCAAATTTTTTTTTATTATTTAATTAATTATTTTTGAAATTAAATATTTAATTTAAAATTAAATAAATCCTACATCCAACTATCCAGCTAACCTTGTTGCAGGAGTATGTGTTTTAGCTTATGTGTAAGTTTTCAAAACCTATTATTACTTGATTGCAAATAGCCATGGTTACTTTTTGCCAGATCTAATGATCTGATGGCTCCCTTGGTCAAGTTAATAATTTGTAACAGGTATATTTACAATCTTCTTTCATCTGTGTATGACTTAGCAACATGATAGGACCCATCCAAAGTGTGCCTGTGTGAGCCTATGTGTTTAATTTGATTATAGATACATATAGGTTGTTGTTGCTAAAATAAATTATCATAGTTCTTGATAGAATTTATTTAGGCCCATTTAGTTTTTGGGTCTATTTAATTAATAACAGTTGTTCTTATTAAGGTTAAATTCCTCTCTTTTGGGCCTTGTGTGAGAGTTGGGAGCCATAGAAGTGGGTACGACATACGTAACTCAGCACCCCCTCACATAAACCACCCCAATTGTGAAGGCCCATTTGCCTGATTTGAATGACTGTACTAGGTTAATTAAACTAGTTTAACCTAATAAAATTGATTAGCAACATAATTAATTTCATTTATTTTGAAATTAATTTAGGAAAATTATAGTTTAAAGAATTTTTTATTCTAAGCTAAACTATATGTATTTTCTTGTATTTAATTAAATATAGAATTATAACCATCTAGATTCTTTCTGGAACTTAATTTAAATTTTTCATTAAATATTCTTATTTAAGTTGATATTTAGTTCTCTACAACTAACCAACTTAAATCTGAATATCTTTTGAATTTCAAATTTCAAAATTAAGTTGAGGAATTTTAGGCATTGGTTATTAAGATTCTTTAGATATTTTTTAAGTTAATATCTTTTCGAATATTAACTTAAAATGGAATATTTTCAAATTAAGTGGTTACAACATAATTTTTGATATTTAATTAAATTTAAATTTGAAAAATATTTAAGTTCTAGATTTTTTCTAATACAACTTAAATTAGATATTTTTTCAAATTTTGTGGAAAAGATACTTAGTCAAATAAGATATTTTCTAGATAGTTATTTGTAGACTACTTATTATTTCTAATATTAAATAGGAAATATTATACATTGTGAAATTAATTATTTATTAATTAATTTTGGTACAATTTATTTTAAGTATATTTTTCCTAGTATTAAACTAGAGATTAGTAATTAAGCCTTCTCTACACTTAATTATTTATTTCTTGAATTTAATACATTTAATTAATTTGAAAATTAAATATCTAAGTTGATTTTTATCATCATACTTAAATATTTCTTTTTCATGACATTTAATTAAATAGAAAATTATTTTTAGTTGAAATTTATTTTTTCAACTAAATTTAAATAATTTTCAAAATATATTTTTTCTTTATTTTATTAATCAAATTTCGAAATTGCATTTTTTTTAATGCTGGAATTTCGAATTTTATTTGAAAAATAGATTAAAGTTGTAAATTAATTATTTATTTTAATTAATTCTTGGATCAACTTAAATCAATGATTTTTTCATTTATTGATTAATTTAAAATAAATTGAATTAAAGTATATTATTAGAAATTGAATTAATTAGTCAAAGGAAAATCTAGATAGGTGATATTTTTGCTTGAAGTATTTTTCTAGTGTATTTAATTAAATAGAAAATTAATATTTAAGTTGATTTTCATCATCATACTTAAATATTTGAAATTTTTCTTATATATATTTAATTAAATAGGAAAATTATATTTTTTGTTGTAAATTAATTTTATTAATTAATTTTGGGCCAACATTAAATTAGAATGATTTTTCCAGGATTTATTTTTTATTTTAACATGCATTTTTCGAAAATTGTATTCTTAAATACTTTAATTTTTCGAAATGCAATATATATATTTATAGAAAATAAAATTTGAGTTGTAAATTAATTTAAATTAATTTTGTAACAACTTAAATTGAATATTTTTCTAAAATATTTATTGGAAATTATTACTAAGATGGAAATAATTCATGTTATTTTCATAACCATCTAAGTAAAATTTATAAATATTAAATTAAAATTTATATTTAGAATTTTTCATTCTAAATTGGAAATTTTAATTAAATAAATATATATTTAAAATAAATAGAATAAATAAAGAGAATCAAAGAAAATACAACTCACTTTAAATAATGAACTTGATTATTATTAAGATATTCGATCTCCATTTTTGGTCTTACAAAAGTTAAATGTTTTCAATATAACCTCGAGATGCTAGACTTCGTCTCCCTATGGATGGTTATTCATTGAACGCATTTAACACCGTAAGATTTCATTTGATAAGTGTTTTGTGAGTTTTCGTCTCTATTTAGACTCTCCCCTACGGTGACTACTTAGAGATAAACTCATAAAACATGAAACAATGGTGGAAGCTCATAAAATGAGAATAACCTTGACTCTCGCCTACCGGGACAACGTTGGATTCTTATTTTGATCGAATAAAAGGTTGCTAGAATGGTTTCTATTTTAGAAGAGCTGACAACTCTATTCAATAAATGATGCTTTGACTCTCGCCTACCGGGACACTGTATCAGTTTGTTGAAAACCTTGGAAATTATTTAGGATTGTAAGCTTTAGTATTTTCACTTGTCATTCCTACTTGCTATATGTTTATAATTTCTGAATTGTGTATGAATTTATATTGAACCATGTTATTTTCTGTTATTAAGTTGTAGTTTAATTTCGAATCTTCATTGTTGGTCTAACTTGGCTTGTTTATCTAATGAGATAAATCCCTAGTGGATTTTCACCATTAGACATTCATAATAGTGTTAGATCTCGAAAGATAAATATTGTATATGCGACATCTAGCTGTTCATCAATTGATGACACCTTAGACTAGTATTTTTACGATATGAAACAAGAAGATTGTATAAATAAGATTACTTTAACTTTCGCTAATCGAAGCATCGTTGGATTCTTATTTTAAACGAAATTATCCTAATTCCTCTTAGCTTATTCATTTCGAATTAGCTTAATAACATATCATTGGATGAATGGTCTATAAATCATTTCATGTCATTCTATATTTTCTCTTAAGAAATTAAATGACGCATATGATTATAATCCCGAAATTCTATTCCCAATTGATATAAATCCTCAATCTTAGAAATCTCCTACTTGCATGGGCAAATCTAACTTAGAGTTTGTATTAGTAGTGGTGGTCCAAGAAAGAATTACTCATTATATTTGGTTGAATTTAAGTCTTTGACTTTAATTTTAGAATCCAAACAGAAATTTTCTTATATTTCTAATTCCAGATACAATACAGTTACACTTTCTCAAGTGTTTAATATCCATCTTCTATTAATGGATTAAAACTGTATGGAATATGAGTTAGGTATTCTGTGACCAGGATCCACTTGCACTATTCTAAGAACTCTTTGATGTAACTAAACCTATGTCATCAAAAGACACTACCACTTTTTTTTCTATGGCATTTGTATCTTGTTCATAGTGGATTTGACAAGATCAATCTCTGCAAAGAGTTAATATGCCTATATCCACTGAAAGTAGTTCATCTCATTCGCAGATGGATATACATTCAGGGGTGGATATGAGTTTTTCGTTGTATTCTTAAAACAATCACTCTAGATTATACCTTATGCAAAGAAATTTGAAATGTTTAAAAATTTCATTAATTTCTAGCAATGGTTAATACCATTAAGGTAAGTGGTTAAAGATCTTGCGAACTGATAGGGGTGGAGAAATAGTTAGTAGATATGCAGTTCAAAGATCATTAAATTGATTTTTGAATTATATCCAAACTTACCTCCCCAGAAATTTCGAGTTGCATGTTGATGATTAGTTACTAGTCATTGCCTAAATCCTTCTATGGTAATACAATTTCAGAATGATGTAATGGTTGTATACTTAATGTAAATCATTACTAGATTCATGGATGACCTAATCAAAATCTTAAGAAAAGCTAGAACTGTTAACCATGGTTTGTTAGCTATTCTAAGTGATTAGGGGTGGACCATCCCATTGTCAATAGATAAGAAAGTGTTTGTTCAAACAAATACTACTTTTCTAAGAAAATGACTAAGTCTGAAAAACAAGTAGCAAATAAAGGAGATATTTAATTCTTGATTCCAAAAGTGTTCTATCATCTTACATATGATGATCCCACTGACTCTGTTGTCTTGTCACAACCGAAGAGATCAATACCATTTAGTTTTCTTAGACATAATTCACGGTACCTTGTCGTAGTGGGAGAGTTTCTAGGAACTCACCTTCTTATGACTTGGGAGACACTAGTGATTAAAATCCATTGTGAGTTTAAATAAGTAATGGATTGTCAAGATAAGAAACTAAGAAGAAAGCCAATAGAATTATGGTTTAATCCATTCACATGGAATAACCTAAAGTTTTCTATTACAAGGACATAAAAGGAAATTTTCGTTTATAAGTCCATTCAATTGACTTAACAAAACTTCATGTTCCTAGTATTATAGGTTTGAGTTTATCTAAACCTATGGCTTGTGGTATACCTGGTAATTACTTACTCTAATGCAAGCAACTTACTTTAGTAAGATGCTGAAGCATTTTCTTTCTAATGGAAATCTATAGAAGTTTCACAACTTCTTAGGCATAGATTTTATTTATCTAAGGAAAAGTCTTAACTATTCCAGAAAAGATAAAGCCATGAAAGAATTTCTTATATCAACAGTGAGAGGTCTTAGATATGCTTTTGTATGCCTTAGACCAGACACCTGCTGTTGAGTGGGAGTAATGAGTAGGTATCAGATTAATCCAGGAGAAGAACATTGGAAGACAATCAAGTAAATCTTAAGATTAAGAAGAGGAACTATATGTTAGTCTATAAGGGTGTGTTTAAAACTCTTAGACTACACCATATCAGATTTCGAAATTTGCCTTTGTGCTAGTAAATCTTTCTAGGTCTAGTGATTTTGGAATAGTGATTTTGGAGAAGTGTAAAAACCTATCTGAAGTCTCTAGGTCTACCAGAGAGGGACTGAATGTTAAAGTTGCAGGAAAGGTACTTATTCAGTCTAAGGAAAGTTCTATACATCTTTGGCACCATTCCAAATTGCCTTAAACTACTAGTGTTAATTTCCTGATTAACCAAAAGTAGTTGCCAAAGATATAGAATCCAGTATCCCAAGAGAGTAGACATATAGAGAGGAATTTCACATTATCAATGATTTTGTGATTAAAGGAAGAGTAATGGTGGAGAAAAGGTTGTGTTTAATTCAACCTTTCAGATCCTATTACGAGGAGTTTACTACTACTACACTTGATTTGTATATCAAGGTGTTGAGATTATTTGAAACGCACTTTTTGTTTTATATTAGTGCAAGTGGGAGTTTGTTGGGTTTTATGCCCTAAATAAAACTCATTTCAATATAATCAGATTTACTTATTAATATAGATCAGAAATAACATTTAATGTTGCATGGTTCACATGATTTATTTCATGATTATATGTACATAATGTATAAATTCATCTGAAACCCTTTTCACATACTTGATCCTGTTTATTGTGCCGTCAACACATTGGAAAGTAAACATGACTATGTGAATAAAGTTTCCTAGATTTATCAAACATAGGGTTAAACTGATATGATAATCTACAACAGAGTTTACTTGTATTTGGAGAAATACTATGTTCTTTCCAGAACATTGGTTAAAGTAAAGCTCAGGTTGGATGCATGGAGTATGCATCGGAAGGGACCGATATTGAACTTTGACTTAGATTTAATTAAACTTACCGTAAAATCTATTCAAGTCAATATCGCCTAGTTGATCCTAGATCAAATGATCTTAATCCTATTATAATTAGGCTCAATCTCGAGAGGCTATTCGTGTTCTTTGATTTGTTAGTTAAGCCTACTTTTAGGTCAGGGTGATACGTACTTTTTGGGAACACGGTAGTGCAATTGAGTGGGAGCGCTAGCATAAACATGGAATCTATAGCTTCTATCTGGCGAATAGTAAGCAAAGGATGATCACCTTCGAGCTTGACCAAACGAAAATAAATGGTGGAGATCTCATTTCACATAAGTTGAAATATCATTTATACGGGGTCAAGTGTTTTAAGGATAAAATACATAGTAGGGTGTTACGGTAATTTAATCCCTTTACTGTGTAGATCATTCATATAGAGGATCATTGATCAAATTAGGATTATAACAATGGATAACTAATGATGTGTCTATATGGTGGAACATATAGAGCATTCTATATACTGAGAGTGCAATTCTAAGTTCTATGCATGGATTCAACGAAGAATTAATAAGTTAGTGAATTTTAGTGCTAAATTCTTGATCTACTTATTGGAAGCTCGGTTATATAGACCCATGGTCCCCCCACTAGTTGAGATAATATTGCTTGTAAGACTCATGAAATTGGTTTTGATTAATCAATTATAATTCTCAAATTAGACTATGTCTATTTGTGAATTTTTCACTAAGTAAGGGCGAAATTGTAAAGAATGAGTTTTAGGGGCATATTTGTTAATTATGATACTTTGTATGGTTCAATTAATAAATATGATAAATGACAATATTATTTAATAATTATTTATAGTTATTAAATAGTTAGAATTGGCATTTAAATGGTTGAATTAGAAAAATTGGCGTTTTTAAGAAAATCAGATGCAGAAAAGATAAAACTGCAAAATTGCAAAAAGTGAGGCCCAAATCTACTTGTATAGGGCCAGCCACTTTTGTAGGAAATTTAAACTGATTTTTTCATTATTTTAATGCCAAATAATTCAAACCTAACCCTAGTGGAATGCTATAAATAGATAGTGAAGGTTTCAGGAAATTTACACTTAAATTTTCTATTTTTCCTTCAGAGAAAAACCTGAGCCTTTCTCTCTCCCTATCTTTAGCTGCCACTTCTTCTTTCTCTTCCCTCTTGAATTTCGAAATCCTTAGTGTATGAGTAGTGCCCACACACATCAAGTGATACCTCAATCATAGTGAGGAAGATCGTGAAGAAAGATCATCAGCAAAGGAGTTTCAGCATCAAAGATTCAGAGAAAGAGATCCAGGTTCAGATATTGATAATGCTCTGCTACAGAAAGGAATCAAGGGCTAGATATCTGAACGGAAGGAGTCATTATATTTCGCTGCACCCAATGTAAGGTTTCCTAAACTTTATATGTGTTTATTTCATCGTTTTAGAAAGTTCATATTTAGGGTGTTAATCAACATACTTGTGAGTAGATCTAAGATCCTGGTAAAATAAATTTCCAACTGGCACTGGACAAGGCCCATGGCATCAGGTTGATTTTTGGGATGCTTGGGGGGACATCCTTAGCTTTGAGGTCCTTGGCTTGGAGTCTTCTTAACTTGTTAGCTTAGACTATTGAAGGATGGTGACATGGAAACGACTTCGTGAGATCCAAATACCTACTTAGAGGCCACCTTATGTCAACTTGGGCCCTGGGCAAGACACTTGGTACTAGGTCGACTGCCCTGTTTTGGGATGCAGGGCTACGAGATTGTTTTTTTTCTTGCTACGTGTCAAAAATGATGTCCACGCCATTAAGGCTAGTTTTCGGATAAACAATTATATTTTACATTTAACTATTATTTTAAAATATAACCATAAAATTTAATAAATTTGTTGATATTATATAATTAAAAAATTGAATAATTCATATGTTGAAAAAATAAACCGTCTAAATATTTTAGTATTTACATTTAGATATGATATCTCATTATTGAGATGTTCATTCACATTCAGAAATTTAGATTTTATGGCACATTTATTAAATTATAGTTATAATCTAAATAACTAAATGTGTGAAATGAAAGGAAATAAAATATTAAACAAAAAGAATCACTATTTTAGTATGTAATTTATTAAATTGGATAGAAAGAAAATTAAAATCATTTTATTTTGCTTATATAATTTAAAAAAGTAATTAGAATGTTTTAAATTGATTAAATTACAAATGTTTATTTTTTAATTTCTTTATTTTAAAATGACATCATACAAATAAATAAATTCATATATATAATTTATACTTATGTAAAGAAAACAAATGCACCTAAGTGCCATTAACTTACTAGACATTACTATGCCTTAATAGCAATGCTGATTCAGAAACAATAATGAAAAACAGATTCATAATCATAAGGGCTTGTCAAGGTTCTACTCGGTCAAACAGGCAATGAAGAGCTTTTATTATTAGTTGAATAGTTAAAACCTTTTTTCCCATAATTAGCGCACATTCCAAACTTACATTATGCCATTCTCTTCTTTTCTTTCTTTCTTTCTATATATCTGTCTCTCACACTGATAACACTCTACGTGCCACGTGTACACAAAATCAATGTACAATAAAAAAACACACGAATTATTATATTTATTTGGTAGTGAAGTAACGGCGCCACGTACAATAAACGAGGGTAATTTGGTTACTTCCTCGTCACTAGAGCAACTTGAAAAGACAATATTATCCTTGTCTTTTGTATTTGAAATTACGATGTTGTACAATATTTACTACGTGGTGTGATTCCATTAAGCAAGGAGGAGTTGAGTTGTTTCTCAACAAATTCAAATCTGCCTACTTAACTGCTACCACCGGAAAACTCCATATTTACCTAAAAAGCAATTAAGAAAAAGAAAATAGAATTAATAACTACTAATTAATTAACTAATTAAAATTTTAAAAAATATTAAAGAGCGAATGGCCAAGGAGACAAGAGTTGGATATTTGCCATTTTTCTGTCTCTGTGTATGGATCTGAGATTGTGAGATACCGATTTCAGGCTTTTTTTAAGCTATAGTCAATCAACATAGAACAACAACGCCGCCATAGTAGTGGAGGTATGCTTTTTCTTATCTCTATCTTTCTTTTTTTGTTTTCTATTCGAAGCTTTCCATTGGGGAATATGGAGATGCGATTTTTTTTTGTACGTATTTTTTCATTGATTTATATTTTATATCATAGTTTTCAGTCATTCGATTGCATTTTTTGAATGTAATTATTTTTAGAAGCATTGTGGAAACTCTCCTGTTTATAGATTTCTTTCTCTGTTGGTTTTTGTTTCGTGTGTAATTTTTAGTTTATTGTCCGGTTTCTTTTAGTTTGAGATTTGAGATTTGCGATTTTAATCAATTGCAAAAAGTTTACGGTCAAAATTTGATCCATGTTTTTTTTTTTTTGGTTGAATTGCTGTTGAGGCGGCTTGCTTGTAAGTAAATGGCAAGAAATTCCTGGTCTTAGTGGAATTGTGGAAATGGGTGCAATTGAATTACCTGTGTGTGTATTCACGTAATGTGAATTGAATACGTCAGCGTAATGCGGAATGAATGTGAATTTAGTTGAATCAGAATCCAGCGAATCTAGCAAAGAGTCGGAATTGTTTTAAGAATGACTTCGATGAAAACATGAAGCTAAAATTTGTTTCATGCATTTTTCATGCCTAAAAGCATGAATTTGTTGCCGTGGTATGATTTGGGACCGTGAGTCATCAGAGTAGTAGAATATAGTTTTTCATAGCACCAAGGTCACAATTGAACAAAAGATCATTACTTTTTTTTTTTTGTTCCTTTTGTTATTTTAATTTTGTCGGCAAAATTTTGTTGAAGTAATATATCTGAGCTTTTGTATATTTGGTCTTAAAATTATTGGTATCTTATTAATATTAATTTGTAAGCATGTTTATGAATAGTTTGTCAAATAAATTGACTTATCTGATTATTCAACATACTAGGATAGAAGAGTTTTGATATTTGTGGTTCCGCTCTTTCTTTAAGTGATTAAGTCAAAAGGACAGTTCCTTTTACCGTCGTTAAGAGTGTGCCATTGAAAAATAAATATAGAACATATCCAAACAATAGAATTTTCTCTGTGTTGATGTTTGATGCATATATGTGAGGAGATACTTGCATAGGATATCTTTTTCTTATGTTTACGATTCATTTGATGTTTCTACAACACAGCAGAAGCCTCCAGGAATATGACTGATAGGATTTGAAGAATATGAGCTTATTTTGCTGATCTTTTCAACATCAAGAAGAGTTCAAGACAACACTAGGGCCTAGCCAAGATGAAAGTGGGAACTAACTCTTTCTTGCGGGGAAGACCATTTTCTTTCATTTTGGCTTGCCTACTTGCGACAACTTTATTACTTTGGTTATGTGAAAAGAATCCTTTCAGCACTACTTTATTGTCGACCCCAAATCAATTTTCCATCCCCGCTATAGGTATGTTTTCAAATTGCTAAAGCTTAAATATGTTTTTGATGTGTGCCTCCACAGGTATATAAATTGATATTGTTTTCTGCTGTTCTGTATTGAAACCATGACAAATGTTTAATTAATTATTTAGTAGATGCACAGAAATACTTGCAGAGAAAACTTAAGTGGAAAAGTATTAGCTGCACAATAATCATCTAAAGACTAGTCTTATCTAGATCATAATTCATAACTGAAGAGAAGAATTTTAATGTATGGAACTTGGGGCCGAACATTTCATCGTGTTGCACTTGCATGAGCATGGAAGTCTTGAAACTTGTCAAACTTAATACCAACTTGATTCTTGATAAACTCGATTGTTAGCTGGCCCTGTAAGTACTAATTTGGACGTAATTGTTCTTAATTGACTCACAGGTGTCAGCTTGCCAACTTTTAAAATTTCTGGCGATGATTCCTTGATTCATCTCATTTTAACTTTGCAGGGCATACAGTTATATATAGCTTATATGGGTCTTTTAAATATCTACGTTAAGTGTTTATATAAAAGTTGGGGTGTTGCAAGACATCTATGTTTGTTGGTAACCAATATAACGTTTTTAGAATTGCAAATTGAGATGTAGCTTATTTTGACAAGCTAAGAACCTTTAATTTTTCTTTTCTTTTAGATCAGGGACATGTAAGTATGTGATAGTAATTCTTTATTATGTTTCTAACTGCTCTATTTTGTCTCTTCCTAACTGTCTCTAGACAAAAGAATTGTGTTGGTCATATTTTTTGGTGTGCAAAGTATGTTGGTGATCTAATGAATATAGTTTCATGTAGGGTTTGTTGAAGTAAGCCCTAACACTTCCTTGAGTGTTACAAAGGCAAATGAAAATATTGAAGAAAAAGATATCCAGATTTCTATACTAGAAGACATAAATGAGGACAAAGAAAAATCAGTTGCTGGACCAGTGGGTTCTCCACCTGAAATTTCGTCTGAAATGCAGAAAAGCGAAGTTACTGGGGAAGAAGAAAAGTCAGATGTTGGACCAGTTGTTTCTCCACCTGAATTTATCTCCGAAATGCAAAAAACTGAAGGAGATGTGCCATCGTTATCGACAAAGAAAGGTAGAGTTCCACTAAAGTCATGCAAATATAAATAGCTCCACTGAACTCATGCAAATATACATAAAAAGAGCTACTGAAATTTACCTTGTCGTCGAATTGAGGTGCATGTCATTATGAGTACCATCACCTGTTCTAAATTTTATCAGTTGTATCCTTGCTTAATTCTTTACCTGCTTTCCTTCTGACTTAGATCAGGCTTACTGTTTACAATTTTGGTGAGGTGTTTCGCAGCTTAGTATGTTTCTTTTCGTATGAGGTGGCTACAAAAAATATTGTTAAAAAGTTTAGAAGTGGATGCTTGTAAACTGTATAAATTTTATGTCTAACAATGTTGTCATTATCAATTTTGACTATTATTGGTTTCCTGTCTATTATATTATTATTTTGGGTCAATAATCTCCCATTTATCAGGTTTACTTCATCTCATATTCCATAATGTCAGTTTACTATCTATCACTGAGTTTGTTCCCTTTCCAGTTTGCAACTTCGCCAAAGGTAGATGGGAGAAAGATAATGAGCGGCCACTATATTCTGGGTTTGATTGTAAGCAGTGGCTATCAGAAATGTGGGCATGTAGATTGACTCAACGAACTGATTTCTCTTATGAGAAATATCGATGGCAACCAGAAAATTGCGAAACATCGAAATTTGAGAGATCTTCATTCTTGAGAAGGTTGTTATCTTTGGTTTGAGCTACTTTGGAAAAACTATTTGTCGGCGTTGTCATTCATTTCAAATACATTATCCTGCTGCTTCACTAGAAAGCTTTCATCTGAATATGCTGGTTTA